>NC_090298.1:85112500-90610000 GCF_039906515.1 Pseudorca crassidens
ATGGATAGCACTGGGGGACTTGTTGATTCTGAAGGGAAAACTAAAATCTTGCCTAGGTTTTTTTCCTAAGAGCAAGGAATGCTATGTCTGGCAGAACTGGGCAATGACACAGCCAGGATTGGCACCCAAATTAAGCTGAATACACCTCTGCCAAAGAGCCCTTGTTTTAGTGATCATACACAATACATTACCTTCTAGAAGAACCTGGTAACTTCCAGTAGTGTTGACGTATCCTTCTCTTTACACATACAGGCTCACAGTCACACAGACACATACACACATCCTTACTCTCACCCATATTCCTAGAGTAATGTGGTAGCCTATTTGTATTTCAAGTCTTCTTTATGTATTTTCTTTCTTTTCTTTCAGACTAGTATAAGCTAATCTGGGCATTAAGATGAAGTAACATTCATTAAAATGCAGGTGCACATGGGCAGTTGCTGTATTTGTTTTGCTCATCATTCTATCTTATACCTTTCAGTGTCTGGAATATACTGGGCAGTAAATGTTTGTTGAAAGAATGATATAAGGGATTAATTTACCCGCCATTCATGTGATTGGGAAAACTGAAGTAACATAATGGTAAAGTTTAATAGAAAATGACTCTTGGTACAGCAGAAAACAGCTCTGGATCCAGCTCTGCCACATACTAGTTTATGGCTTTGAATATGTTTCTCAGCTTCTCCGGGCCACACTCTTTCATCTACATATTGAAGAAATTGGGCTGAGACTATAGCTAAGATCTTTTCAGATGTAGGATTTAATGATTCATTAGGTGTTATCTGAGAATTTCATTTTGCCATCAAATTAATTTTACTGGCAATAGTTTATTCATTCTCAGACTCTCACAATATATTTGTGACCACAAACTACAATCTGTAGTTACTTAGAGACTGCCAATTCTCTGTTATTATCTAATTTGGTTGAACCTGAAAATAGAATATAAAGTTCATCAACATTTTACTGGTCTTTTAATTTATATATAGCCTTTGACAAATATTTTGTTGTATCTAATTAGAAACATCACTAATAACCTTAAATTAATTACCCATGTTCTGAACTTTGTGTTTTATTGTCAATAACATCTTTAATTGCCTAGAGCTCAATTCCTTTTAGACCTAGTCCATTTTTTTCCCCGGTAAGTCTTTAAGCTTATGCTAATTTACAGAGCTAGATACACATTGTGAATAGTTAATAAATTGATGTTTCTTATTTCAAAAGTCAGTTTTTTTCCCATTTAATTGTATGATTGTGATGTATCATGGAAAATTATACTAACTCCCTGACATTTGTATATTTTGATCTGTGGTTCACTTCTTTATTGGTATTTAAACTAGATTTCCTCAGACTCTAGTAATGTTTTTGACAGATATAAATATTGTTCTGATTGCACAATGGTCTTTTACCAATTACTATGTTTATTATCCAGTAACATAATATCTTTCTTCTAAAATATTTTGTGTATATATTACATTATGCTAAGCCCATATTTTATAACTTTACACATTTTTCCAAAATTTTCATATGTAAAATCAAAATAATAAATATTAAAATAACTGAAAATACTGAAAGTAATGCATAACATTTGATATTATATATTTTAAAATATTATATATATTTTAAAATAATTAAATATCTAAACTGTAACAATATTTTTGAGTCTTCCTCAAAACTTCACAAGCTTGTATCCCCCAATAAATTTGTAGGCTAGAAAATATCCCAAGTCCATTGAAATAATGAAAATTAAATAACATGTACTTGCTTTTCTCTATGAGTCCTGGTTGTTTTTCAGGTGGTGGTGACAGACTATGCTGAGTCATCCATACTCTTCTGCTTTTTACAGCACATTTTGGTGAACTGACAGCTGAGGTTATAAAATATTGTTAACTTCTGTTCATGCTTGCATGCCATTGGTTAACAAGAATCTTTAGAAGTATATGGTACACATTATGCATTTGAATTTCACACATAACCATTTTTCAAATAAGTATAATATAGGAGCTTCTTCCTTTTATCTCACAGGAAACCTCCCTTTCCTCAGGGAAATGAAACCCATTCAAAGACCTACCATATGTGAATTCATACTACAGATAGTTTTTACCATATGTGCTATGAGACCAACACTCCAAAATACTTGCAGCTTTGACTCTGAATTTCCTGTCCTTTGTCAGTTTAAACTAAGCTCTTCACATTGCTGTGAATTGAAAGTAACTCAAGTGAATTATATACTGAAGGTAATACTTTAAATAAATGGAGAGTAATCATTCATTTTATATTCGTTGAGGTAACATTAATCATAATGAATCCATTTTGGATTCATATGGAATATAGTCCATAATTCCAAAGAATTCAACTACACCTTGTTTATATTCATAATCTGTCTTAATGGTAACTCTGTTTTGCCAAGCAAAAAGTCATTTTGATGATATCACAAGGATATATTTTATTCCTATGTTGTTTATTATGTGACAATACATTGACTACGCATGAATAAAGTATTCATCTCAATCCTGTGACCAACATTGCTTGAACTTGTATAGCAGCTAATGCTCAATATATCAATGAGAGAAGTAGAGAGAGATTAATGCTGACCTAAGATGGTTTTCTTTTTCCAGTTATTTTGGGGTCAATGACAGCTCAAAACTTTTACTAATCTTAGAAGTCAATTATAATTAAAAAATCATACTAGATTTTAATAGTGAACATCATCAGTTTTGAACAGATAATTTATTTTAAACCAGTTAAGACAATTCTTAAGTTTAGTAACAATTTGATTATACCTATAATGTCAGCAACCACCAGATAATGTAAAAATTGTGCACATTGCTTACAGAAAATAATTCTCACATTTTACAATTTCCCCCTTGGTTAAATTCACAGTTTTGTTTCTGCCATACTATCCTTTTGTAGGAAATTTTGACATCAACCATGAGTAAATTGATTTGAATTGCATTGGCATTGCATTCTTATGTCGAAATTCAAGAGGTGGATTAGAGAGCAATTGAGATCCAAAGATTGTTTTCCTCAAAGTCCTTTTGAATTATGCATAAATGACATTTGGATTCTGCTGTTTGAAGTTTATAATTTGGATAGCTTTTAAAATTTTAATGAGTTGTTTGGGAAGTTTTACCAAACGGATAATGACCAGTCAGACCAACTGGGTAAGGATCTGAGAAGTATGTGGGATACTTAAACATTTTGACTTATTTTGTGTCCCCTGGAATATTCCATGTTATTTACTGCATTGTGGTGTTTAACTGCTGCATGGAAGTCTATTGGAAAGTCATCCTCAGGTCTTTCAAATGTCATATATAAATGCAGAGTAATTGAATGTAATGATCTTTCCAGAAATAACTGTGTTCCAGCAAAAGATTTTGATCTGCTTAGGAACTGATTCATGTAAATCAAGATTATAAACTAAAACACTAGGGAAACAATGTAACAACTCATGAATTCTCCAAAATATACTGAACAGAGAAAAGAAGTAAAAGGGGAAAGGTAAGAAATCTCCTGACTGACATGGCTTCAAACAGTGACTATCTCCACAGCCAGAAGAAAAAGAGAATGTAATACTTTACTGCAGAGACAATGTTTATACAACTGACAATTATAGGGGTCTTTTAACGAGTTTTTTATTACTTTACCTAAGAAAATATCCAAGTTCAATAATTCAGAAATTATTGAAAGCTCTGAATTCTGTTATACTTTTTAAAAATTAGGATTTATCAACATAGCTGTTATTCAAGGACAATGGTTTTACCCATGTTTAGACAGATTCTATGAAAGTTGAAATGGGTTATAATGCAACTCCAGATGGTCCCATTATGACTCTATCAGTTAACTTCTACTATGTGACAACCACCCCAAATTTTGATGGCCTAAAGCAATAACCATATATTTAGCTCGTGATACTGCAAGTTGACAGTTTGCTCTAGGGTCAGTTTAACAATTTTTATAGCTGTGATTGGGCTTCCCTAGGTGTCTGCAGGTATCTGCCAGATCAGGTGAGGGCTGGCTGTTCAAGTTGTTCTCAGCTGGGATGGCTTGTACCTGATCCAACAGGGAAGCCCAGGCTTGTTCACAGGATAGTTCATCCAGATTTCAAGAGAAAGAACATGATGAAATCTTGGCTCAGAGCTAGATCAGTATCACTTCTGCTTCATTCTTGTTGGTCAAAACATTCCACAAGCCAGTCTGGATTCTAGGAGTAAAGAAGTGGACTCTACCTCTTGATGAGAGGAGGTGCAAAGTTACATTGCACAAAGGGCACATACAAGCTGGTGTAGATGATTGTGGTATTTCTGCCATCGTAATATGTGGTTCTCTCCTTCATATTTTTCATGCTTGGAAAGTCACCAAATTGACTCAAAACTGCTGCCAGAGGTTTTCTTGAAAAAATAGTTTGGCTTAGAGTCTAATATCTTTCATTTGTCTTGAAGACATTTTATCCTTTTATTTTATTCGGAATATTTATGGGATTAGAGGTATTCAGGAAATGGTACTGAGAGGATGTAGAGGAAGCCAAGCTATTCTGAAAATGGCTTGTTCCATTTTTGCTTTTCATTTATGCTTTGTTATTGGGTATAATGAACTTGTGTTCTCTGGTTTAGTGGAAGTATTTTTCCCCCCTGGAGTTAATACATCCCTGTACGTATAGAATGCAACTATATGGTTTAATGACATAGTATATAATAAGTGTTTTGAAAAAAACCTTTTAAAAATAAACACCGTGGTCCTCTGATTGCTAATCTGATGGTAGATGATGAGATATTAAGTTTGTAGCTGCCAGTAATGTTTTATAGATAGTAAAAAACAAAAAGTAAAGCACCCGGGGGAGCAGGGAAACTGGTATAAGAAATTACAGATTTTTAGTTTTTACATTACTGAGTAGTAGGAAAATAGCAAATAAAATTTAATGTATGCAAAAAGAAAGTGCCAAGCAATAATCTACACTGTTCTTCTGACGATGCCATGAGAGGTAACAGTTACAAGCCAGGAAAGAATCAGGCCACATGGTTGATAACGTCCAGTGAACACTGGCCTCATCAGATAGGTATTAGAGAAAATTTAGACCATACAGATTTCTCCTAAGAGAATGTGTATTTTGCATTCAGGTTCATTCCAGATTTGCACAGCTAAGAAAAGGCATCCTGGAAAATGAAGTAAAGTTTAGAGAAGATGATCAAAAATTGTTAGTTGAGGATTTTATCTTGCAGTAGAATAGAATTATTACAACTTTTCAATCTAGAATGATTAATTCTAAATTGGTAGATTTTCCACCAAATCCTGAAATACTGGAACATTGGGGCCACTTCAAAGAATGAGTTCTCTCTTAGTATAGAGCCCTGGTTACTCTTATTCTGTTAAGTCTTCTAAAGGTCTAAAGATTAAATCCATTGAAAAATGGTTCTCTGTGGGTTAGTCACTCAGTATTTCAAAGGTAATAGGTGATAATGACCTAAAACCCATAATCCAAGTGAAATGTTTATGCCCTTCCACTAACCCCTAAAAATTACGAAGCCTCACTTCTCGTTACTATCTTCGTAGGGTTGAACTTTTATAAATTCTCTAAATACAACGCTTTCACCTTATGGGAGAAGAGTTTTCACCTTATGGGAGAAGAAAGTAAGGTCCAGAGAATTTGAATGACTTTCTCCTGATCACACAAGTAGTTTGTGAATCCTGATTTGAGAGTAAGGTCCCAGACCTATACATCCTATATGTGCTTTATCTTTAACTCTGGTCCCACATTTCACCTGAGGTTAACCATTGCCAATGGATTGTTTCAAGGGTACCTCACAGGTAATCTTGTGATTCTTTAACCCCTTATTTTTATTTTTTATTTTTTTTTGCGGTACGCGGGCCTCTCGCTGATGTGGCTTCTCCTGTTGCGGAGCACAGGCTCCGGACGCGCAGGGTCAGCGGCCATGGCTCACGGGCCCAGCCGCTCCGCAGTATGTGGGATCTTGCCGGACCAGGGCACGAACCCGTGTCCCCTGCATCGGCAGGCGGACTCTCAACCACTGCGCCACCAGGGGAGCCCCAAAGCCCTTATTTTAAGACTGATTTTTCTCACTTCTTTGTTTTTATTAATGGAGGGTTATTTCCTAAGTAACCAGGTAGGAAGCCTGATAACACTTCTATTTTTTCCTATCTACCCTTTCCATTAGCTACATCATCTGTACATTAAGTTAGCAAATATTTATTCATAAACTGTTATGTCCCAGAACTGTATTAAGCACTTGATATGAAGAAAACAGTCTCTGGTATTTATAGGCTCAATAGTCCTATATGCCTTTTCACTCAATTTCTATATCATTTTCTTCCTTTCCATCATCACTGCCACCAGTCTAGATTATTGTACTAGCTGCCGTATGGTTTCTCTCTCCAGTATTTCTCTTTTCTTAAATACTCCTGTAATAATGTCAATAATATTACTTTCCTATTCAGAGTCTTCATTGATCCTTCATACATTCAAATCCTGCCCCGACCCCATTTATATTTCTGGTCTTTTTATTGCTTTTTCAATTTGAATCGAATGTATCTCTCTAGTTGTAGCCCCTATGTTTATTAATAAAAACAATTGAGCATTTTCTATGGGTAAAACTCAGTGCTAATTATACTGAGGAAGACAAATGAGGCATGGTATCTGAAATCCAAATGCTAACACTTTGTTAGAGAATACAGACTCTTGTATAGACATTATGAATATCATTAAAACTGTAGGGAGAACACTCACAAAATTCAAGACAGAGAGGCTGCCTTTGGTTGGGGAGTTCCAGAAGGAAAGGTTTCATAGACATTTTAAATTTAACCCTTCAATTACTTTCCCTGATACTTTTGATTTATTGTCCATCCTGACTTTAATCTTAGATAATTCTGTTTTTGAAAATGGAATTTTTCTGTGTAATGTGTATACTACTTTTTTTTTTTTTTTGTGGTACACGGGCCTCTCACTGTTGTGGCCTCTCCTGTTGCGGAGCACAGGCTCCGGACGCGCAGGCTCAGCAGCCATGGCTCACGGGCCTAGCCGCTCTGCGGGATCTTCCCGGACAGGGGCACAAACCCGTGTTCCCTGCATCAGCAGGCGGACTCTCAACCACTGCGTCACAGGGAAGCCCTATAATGTGTATACTACTTTTAATGAATGTTTAGTGAAACTATAATTGAAAACATTTTCAGTTTTGTTACCTAATGATCTCATATAAGGATCCACATGATATATTCTATCTTAAATCCTGTATCAAAAGATGTATGTTGACAGCCACTCAGAAATGACTCTCTGCTTGATCACTTGAGTTCTTAAAGGAACTTATGTGGAAAATGGTCTCAATCCCAGATAACCGTGATTTCTGGGGCTCCTCTCAGTCACACTACCCTATTCAAGGCTGAAGGCCAACTTTGCCTCCAAAGCTAATTTCTCCCTATGGCTGCCTCATCCTGACTCAGGACCAGACCAGAGCACAGCAGTGTTTATACTGGGGAGTGGGCAGTGGGCAGTGAAAGGCTTGTGTGTGTAGTGGTAGAGGGATGGTGCATTGGGGGGAAATTTTGCTTTTTACTCTACACCTTATTATCCTCTTTAAATTTTTACCATGAAATGTATTATTTTTATAATTAAAAGAAAATAAAACCCTTTTTGGAAATACCCACAAGCTTCACAGGACTGAGATCATGATAATATTTTCTTTTAACACTTGGAGTAATCCTTTTTACTGATTCACACCATGACTAATTTCCTTCTCAACCATTCTGAAATAATTATCTTCTGTTCTATTCATCTGGTTAAAAACTTGGCTGCTCTCAAGTGTATGGCTGATCTTTGGCTAAGCCACTTGAAAACTCTTTTGAATAATATACCTCAAATTTTATACCAATTAACTTGTGAATAATTATTGATAATGAATGGTTTCTTTACTTTTTTAGAAAAGAAAGGTTATCAAAAGTTTGGATAAGAGGAATATTATTAGTATTTATCACTGTTTTTTAAATAGGACTTTTTGGCTCAAAAATTATTCATAAATAGATGAAAATAATTTAAGAATTTTGAGACAAAAAATCTAAGTTTTTATGAAACTCTGTTACTTTTTACACTGTAAAAATTAATGCATGCTTTTGCTATTTCTGTTTTCTCATGTTATTGACATTATCTAACAATTTATTTTTGTAGAAATCTTATCTATGACTTAAGATCTCACTCACAAACCACTTCTTTCTTGAAGAATCCCTTGATAAATTTCTAACAGTCAGCTTAGGCTAGCATACAACTCCCCAAAATCTGTAGCTTACAACCACAAAAGCTTAATTTTCGTATTTTATGTCCACTGTTGGCCAGCTACAGCTGTGCTCTGTGTCAGCTGGATGACAAAGCAGCCTATATCTGAGATCCTGCTGGTCTTTTAGAAGAGTTGTAAGAGAAACATGGCAAACACAAACTAGCTCTTAAGCTTTAACTTGGAAATTATTCATTCACTTATGTTACCAAGTCATTGACCAAAGGAATTCATATGACCCACTCTGAAGCCAACAAGATGGAGTTGTACCATAAGTCACATGGTCAAGCATGATGTCCACAGGATTGGAAAGTATAAGTCACACCCAGGTAGGGACATAAAATATTTTGAACAATAATACAATATATAGCATTGATCATTGTAATGGAGGTAAAGAGATGAAAACAATTCTAAGTTTTTGAATTCTCCTTCTGTGTTCTTATCAACTCTGTTATTTTTTTCTAGAATTATGTAAATCTTTTTTTCATTCCATTTACTTCCATTCTTTATGTCCCCTTCCCACTTCCATTTTTCAAAATTCTACCCATTTTACAACATTTCAATCACAATCTCATATATTCTTGGAGGCTTCCTTGGTATATTCAACTTATATTTGACCCATTTCTTATTTGACCTAATGTATATTGACTTTTTGGCACTAACTTTATTCAGCTCTTCACAGTAGTTTTGTAAATATGTGTTCACTTATTCTCTTCCAAGTCAAACATATGATGATGTACTTGACAAGATTGGAGCCTTGATATCTTTTTCCTCACTGCGTAGGAGAAACTGTGATTTTTCAGGTTGCAGTGCCCAATGCTGCCAGTACAGCTAGGTTCCCCAAAGGCCTTTTCTGTTCAGGATAGAATGTGAACAAACCTCTTACTTGTAAAAATGGGTATGACTTGATTTAGGAATCACTTCTCCCAGCATGTGCTTGGTGTATACGGAAATTCGTATCAGCCCCCTGCTCCTCTCAAATGTTTACTGAATGTGTTAATAGATAATCTTGGGATTAAGGAAAGGAATATTGACCTCTAGTTAGACATATATATTAATAAAACAATATGTATTATGTGAATTGAAGTACTTCTATCCTTTTTTTGTGAAAGGGTATCATTTGCATATCATGGAAGAAAAGGTAAGAAAAGCACTGAGGAAATTAATGTTATACAAACCACTGGAAGAAGTAAAATGATGGTTATCAGAGTTAAATACTTCATAAAATAAAGTAGGGAGAAGCCAATAAAGCATCTATTTGACTAGGGAATTAGAAATTGAAAATACAAAGAAAGGGGCCCATTATCTAAACATTTAATGGGATGATATGTAAACACCACATTTAGTGAAGTAAGCTTGAAACTCTCAAAAAATGCAGATGTTTTTTCATAGCCATTGAATCACCTTCATATCACACAGTTTGTTATTCTTATAATTGAGTAATGAGAAAGAGATAAGAGTTGTAGTTCTTAGAAAAATGAAGAGTAGATGAAAGAGAGGGTTTGAAGGCATTATCTAGTAGTCTTCGTTTTCATGAGTAGCTACTGTTAAAAAAGCTAAAGTTACAGTAATGATATTAATGTAGCCAAACCAGCATAAATTAAATATGCATTTAGCTGTTAAACAATGTGATAAATTAACTCTTAATATTAGACTGAATTTTCTGGTACAGTACAATCAGAATCCTGGTCATATTATTAAGCACTTAAAATAAATGTTTTCATATATATGTTTAAATACATGTTTGACATTTTGAACTTATAGTGAAAGGAGAAAATGGAGACTAGACAGATGAGAGAGAAAGCATGTAGAAAATCAGTCAAGAGGAAAGTTGCTTGACATCTGTCAGGAAAGAAATTTCAAAGACGTTAAAGGCTAAAACAAGGCAATAAAGGACATAAGTTCACTTTGGCAGCTATAACTTTGAAAATAAATGATGAATTGTTTGAAGTACTCATAGTAAATACTGTAGTAGACTTTCTACCCTGCAGCCCGTCAGAACTTGACATACCTTTGGAAAACTGAGTTTGCCCCGATATTAGTTCCCATTGTTTGATTGGGGTTGATGCCAGTCATATCTCAATTTCTATACCTTGCGTAGCAAATCATAACACTCTCTCCCCTAAAAAGAGGGATGGGATCTGGGATAGATGAATAATTAAACCAGCCTGATGACACCTGTGCTATCGAATTTTCTTCAAACAGTCAGAAAAGTGCAATTATCTTTTTCCTAAAAATGTTAGCTGACAGTCTGGAGTGGTAGTGGTCATCATTACAGTTTCTGTAGTGTAGTTGTTATCACGTTAGCTTGACATTGCTGCTATATTGCAGAAGACCGTTGAAAATGGAGTCCACAGAGAGGTAAGAAAGCTAAGCTAAGAGATGGAAGAGACATCACATTATTAGCCATGTGCTATTGTTGCCATTTTATAGAAGAAGAAATTGAAGCTCAGATACTTAATTTCCCAAATCATTCAACCAGTAGCAGTAAGTGACTGAGTCAGGGTACAAACTTAGGACTATGTGATTCTAGATCTCTAGTCTGAACTTTATACATACTCTCTCATTTGTTTTACTAAGAAACTCTTGGGGTTTACAGGGGATGTTATAACCCATCTAGAAATGAGAAAATGCATAGTGCAAATTTAAGGTATATGTACAAAATAATGAAAAAAACAACAAAATAAGAGACATTGTTGAGACCTATCTGTACATATTCTGATTAGTAAAAAATAATCATTTCTTCTGCATCACACAACCTTTATTATTGATAATTCATTTTTAAAATATTTTAAACACCTAAAAATAATCAATTATGTGATAACCTCAAAGCAAATGATATACAGTTCTTTTCTGTAAGTAGTTTGTAATTCGGAAGACACTTTGTAAAAGTAATATAAAATAGATTATATATTATGACTTGAGCCAATTAATATAGTTAAATGTGTTAGGAATGTTGAGGGAAAAATATAATGTGATAGAATGATTTAGTTCACATCAACTTTATCCAGTCATAACTCCTCGAACACTGACATGAAGTGTGGTTTAAACTGAGCATCTGAGTGGTGGTGGGAATAAGGAAAGATATCTGTGCCTTCAGAGAATGAAAGAGTAAATCAATATCAAATATTTTCCTCAGAGCATTAGACTTTGAGTTCATAGAGGAAAAGATCAAGTGACTGACTCATTTCTTAAGAGTGCTTAGTGGAGTATTTATGTCCAGTTTTACTCAATAGATTTTAACTCTATCTACTTACTGGGTCCAATTTTTGCTAAACCTTAGGAAGTTTACATTCGGGACCCGCCTTTTTTTTTTTTTTTTTTTTTCCCTCATCATTGTATTGGTTAGTCTTAGGTTTAGCTCCATAAATAAGATAGAAGTTTATTTCTCCCATAAAAGAAGTTTAGAGGTCTAGAAGTTAAGCAGTCAGTCCAGGGCTGGTCTGCAGGCATGAAGAAGCATGAAACACACTGGGCAAAAGAGGCCTCTTGCTACCTGAAACCTTTACACCTTCTTCCTAGAGGAAATCCCACACCTTCCCACTTAGATATTCATGGCCAGAATTTATAGACATGACTACATATCTAGTTGCAAGGAAGGCTAGAAAATGTAATCTTTGCTTCCAGGCTCTAGTGAGCCCAGCAAAAAAAAAAAAAATTCTATTACTAAAGAGAAAAAGGAAAACAAACAAACAAAAATAGTCTTTAGTCTTTGCTAAAATTGCCATCTCTAAAGTGCCTAGCATTTTCATTTTACCTGTTTTCCCAAAGTTCTTTGACTCTTCGGATCTTTGCTCTTGTGTCCCTCCCTCAGGACACACTTCCTCCCTTGCCTGTTTGCTCCACATGGACATACCCTTCCACAGCTGTAAAACACGAATGAGACAAATTGGATTACAACATGTTAGGTTTTGTTACAAACCCAGTCTTAGATGAAACACAGAAGAATTTAATAAAAATCATTGATTTTGAGCCACAGTGCTCCATAGTAACTAAAGGTAAACTGAATAGGCATCATTTTTATTATTTAAATCGTATTGTCATTCTTGAGTAAAGCAGGTGGTTCCTTGTAAAGAAAGGTTATGAAAGGCCTTCAACACCATCTTTAATAATACATGCAGACATTCTCATCTGGTTTTGACCTTGATTTTTCATTTCTAAGAAGGTCTAAAGGATGCATTAGTTATGTGCACAAAGGCTTTTCTTTCCCTCTTTTAAGGAAATGTCCACAGGATTGGAAAGTATAAGTTTAATGGTACTTAATGGTTTTCCCTTACGAAGAGTACTGAAGGGGTTGCTATTAAAGCACAATGTCTTATATCAAAAAGTTCCTCATTTACCTTTCTCAGTCACTTGTTTTATTAATTTTATTCCTATATGAAATATATATTAAGAGCAACAGTGGGTTCTATGCTAGGCTAAGTCCTGGAAATGTACACACACACACACACACACACACACACACACACACACACACACACCCTGTATTCCAGCTCTGTACAGAGTTCTCTCCCATTATAAATGGGAGAGAAGACATAAAATAAGTAAATACACTTACAGACATTTTTACAAATCGTGATAGTTCTGTAAAGCAATAGTGCCATAAAAGAGAACAATGTGTGGGAGATCTAGGGTTTCAGAAACAGTCTCTCACTGAGGAAATGACATTGGAGCTGTGGTCTGGAGGATGGACAGGAAAGGTTATCTGGCTGAGAAATATTATCAAAGGGGAGTGAGTATTCCAGGCAAGGGGACATGAGTATACAAATGCATCCATGTGATGGACATAGAGTAGTAACATGTGCCCATTTATTCCATTGACATTTATAAAGCACCTGCTCTAGGTACATGGCATAGCAAGACAGTAAGATACTGATTGTTGCTGCCCTGCGAATGTTTACAGTCGAGGGGGAAGAAAGAGCTCATAAATGTGTGCAATATAGCAGCATTCACATCTACTAGAAGTATTTCAAAGTTAGGATGGGCAGAAAGAAAGAATCATTGTCTAATTCTCATAGAGGTGGGAAGGAAGAGGCTTGATAGAAGAGCTGACTCTTGAGCTGTGGGGTCATGATTTTTCTGTTAAACATCCTGTTTTTATGTCTTGTTATCTTCTTTAGGATTTATCAGTCTTTATTAAACATCTATAATATGCGGAGGTTTGTGTTGCAAGCTGAGGAGAAACCAGGAAGGCTTAGAATCCATTATTTTTGAATTAGGAACACTGGCCTTAGTTGTCTAACAGAATAAGTTAAGAACGTTTATTTTATCTCTCTATTTATTTACTTTTCCACAGAGCCCTTTAGTCAAAATCTCAGGCAGAAGCCCAGTAGAGAATGGCCAATAACTAACTCTGATTGAAATATCAGGGTCAGGAAGCTGACAACCCAGTTATAAACCCCACCCTCACTCTATGAGAAATCAGATGTGAAACCTGTCGTCTAGTAATGATGATTTAGGGAATATAAGAAACTATGTCCTAGTTATCTTCACATTTATCTTTTAATACCCACCTTATACTAATTGGTATTTTAATTGTGCATTTAAAAGTATGCGTTTTGCCGATTTTAGATGTCTCCACGTGGAAAACAAATTTAAAAATATTTAAATTTAATCTGCTTTAGGTAAGCAGAAAAATTCCAGGGGAAGACAAATAGTTATTTCAGACTTTACAAAAGAAGCAGAAAGCATCAGAAGCCCATGAAAATAAATCTACTGAAACTACAGTTTGATAAATGTATAAACAAGAGGTGATTCTGAAGGCTAGTGATTAGTTGATAAAGTTCTTCTAAATTAATTAATTAATTAATTTACTTTTGGCTGTGTTGGGCCTTCATTACTGCTCATGGGCTTTCTCTAGTTGCAGCGAGCGGGGGCTACTCTTCGTTGCGGTGTGCAGGCTTCTCATTTCGGTGGCTTCTCTTGCTGCGGAGCACGGGCTCTAGGTGCGCAGGCTTCAGTAGTTGTGGTGCATGGGCTTAGTTGCTCCACGTCATGTGGGATCTTTCCGGACCAGGGCTTGAACTCGTGTCTCCAGCATTGGCAGGCGGATTCTTACCCACTGCGTCACCAGTGAAGTCCCTAAAGTTCTTAAATAATAAGTTTTTTAGAGGGATTAATAAAGATGAATTTCTTATCCAGCTGAATAAACCTAGGCAAAGCAATATATTTCTACAAGTCATGATAATTAGTTCTATAATTATCAATTAAATAGTAAAAGAAATTCCAGTTAAACTAGAATATTGTTGTAGAGTGGAGACTTAAAAAAAAATAATTTATAGGTTCCTCCATTTGAATTTCATTTGTAATTCATTGTAAGTTCTAGCTCACTTTTTCTTAAGGAGAGATAAAAACAGAAAGTCCAAACAGAGATTTGATTTTGACATTTTCAAAAATCAA
The DNA here is from genome assembly GCF_039906515.1 of Pseudorca crassidens. Classification (NCBI taxonomy): domain Eukaryota; kingdom Metazoa; phylum Chordata; class Mammalia; order Artiodactyla; family Delphinidae; genus Pseudorca; species Pseudorca crassidens. The sequence goes on from NC_090298.1 coordinate 85,127,173, forward strand.
AGAAGAAAATCAAATAATGGAATTATGGCTTTGTCTGGATAATGTGAAATATATCAACCGTATAGTTAAATTTAATTAAAAAACTATTAGTAAAATTAATGAAATAAATCCATTGATTTTGACATTATATTTGAATAAATAAAAATATAATTGACGATTTAATTTCCTGTGTTGACCTTGATGCGAAAGAATGTTTAAGAAAAACATTTTGATAATTTTTAAAAGGCCCAGGGAATGCTTTGTATAAAAGAATATTGGGCAATGTATAATTCATTCCTGCCTATGGAAAGCTTATGTAGTTCATAATATACACTGAAAGTCCATTCATATAGAGGGTTCACAGGAGGAAAAGCCCAGCAATAGTTGCTAGTTGCCACATTTCGAGAGGCAAAAAAACATATCAAAAACTCAAAGATTTTTCTCTTTCAAGACTTAGAGATCAATTTCTTCCCTGAACTCCTTACAAGTTTAAAAATCAAAGTACTAAACACAGTACTGAAATATTGTCAATGAACCATTCTCAAAAGAATTTTTTTTCAATGTTTCAAAGAAAAGAACATTGTAAAGTCCAAAGTGCTATTTTCAATATCTCACCATCCTTGACTGGTGTGAAGCAGAATGAGTCAACCCAAAGCTGATAATCTGGATTGTGTAAATAACCAAATTTACCAATTAGAATTCTGTTAATTGCAAATTACTGGAAATCAAATTCAAAATGGCTTTAAAAAGAGAGAATTAATTAGGTAATATTAATGGAAAGGTGGCTATATGATCTAATAAATTGGCTGGCTTTGGGCAAGAAGACAGGGACTCAGTGAAACCATCAGGCCCCATTGCTCTTTCTCCATCTCTGTTTTTCACTTTCTCTGAACAGGCTGTACTCCTAGGTATCATATCATGGTAACATGGAGCCTCCTGCCTCTTCTCAGGTCTAATCCAGTAGGAATATGTGCTTGCACATACATTAGGTACATGCCCATTAGGCACACGCCCATCACAGATTCTGGAGCTGTGGCCAAGAATACAGGATATGTTGACTGATCTGAGTCTATATCATATGGCCACCCCTGTAGCTGCTGGGAAAACCTCACCTAGAATGTATGGCCTTGGATTGGGTAAGGAGGAATGCACAAAAGAAAATGAGACTGTTGCTAGAAGAATGAGAAATGGGTACAACAACAAAAAAAACAATAATTAGTCACTACGACTCTGTAGTCGATATTTGTGTATGGACTGAATATTTGTATTCCCCTAAAATTCACACATTGAAACCCTAATTGCCAATGTGATGGTATTTGGAAGCGGGGTCTTTGTGAGGTAATTAGTGTTATATTAGGTCATCGAAGTGGGGCCCTCATGGTGGGATTTACGACTAGAAAAAGAGGATGAGACACATCTATCTCTTTCCATCACGTGAAAAAAACAGTAAAAATATCGTCCAGAATCAGGCCATGGAACCCTCATCTTTGACTTACCAACCTCCAGAACTATGAGAAATAAATGTTTGTTGTTCAAGCCACCAAGTTTGTGGTAATTTTGTGATAGTAGCCAGAATTAAGACAATCGGTACCTTAATGCTGTAATATGTACTTTTAATTAATAGAATTTCATAATATACCATGTTTGATGACTCCTTAATATTTTCTTTATTATTATTATGTTATTGGTCCAGGTTTCAAAAACAATAAAATACTAAGTTAAATCACAATATATATATATATATTTAAAATATTGATTCCTAATGACTGTAAAAGCATAATAATGAACTGGACAGATCCATGAACTTAAATATCTCAAATACCCATGAAATTTGAAAATTGTCTTTAAATGAGCATGAAAGAAAAAAAATATGTTCTTGCCTCCCACTGTTACTTAATAGGCAAGCTAATCTGCTTTCCTATTTAATTTAAACCTGAATTTACACTGTGCTGCTGTCCTTTTTGAATATGCTAACTTTATGCCAATAGATTAAGATTTGTTCTTAAAACTGCTGGCAATATTTCAGGAAACAAAGACAAAAGAAAGATGAGATCGAGATAGAAAGAGGTATAGTAGGAAAGAAAGACATGGAGGAAGAAAGGAAGGAAAAGAGGGAAGTAAAGAAGCAAGATGATACATTTTATTCTTAGCATAATCAGCTAAAACATTATTTATAATGAGGATACCTTAATTAGGTACTATTAATGAAATTTACTTTTGGTGTATCAGTTTCTTTCAAATTGTTCTGTTAACTAAGGAGATTTTTTTGTTGAGGGGGGTGGTGGGAGGGAAAGCACTGCTGAAAGCAAAACAAGCAAGCAAGCAAACAAGCCTCTCTTTCCTTGCTGGCTTTCAGCCATTTTCTCCCCGTAAATGAAGAAACACAGCAGAGCTTATCATCAGACAACTGAAGCACACAATTTTCCAAACAATCGTGAGTGTGAGCTACAGGGGAGGACCATGGGATGGCGTTATCTGGTCATGTTTCATGTTTTATATCTGTCATCCACTGTTTAGTTAAATAATTTTCTTTTTTGTCCTCCCTAAGTGTGAGAAAAAGTTTATTTAAATGAGAAATTATTTCAATGTATTTTAACTTCTAAGATTGAAAATATTCAGCCCATCTTATAGCATACAAACATATCTTGGAAAGTTTAAATAAAAATGAGGGGTAAAGATTTGCATTAGATATGTGCAGATGTGTTTAAGCAAAACTGACTCAAAGATGTACTTGGATTACATTTAATTTTCTTCACTCCAGGATACATTTTAGTGTCACATCAAATTATATGCCTTATTTTTTAATCTATAATGATATTTTATGTGTAATGTATGAAGACAGAGATAGAAATATTTTTATAATTATTTTTCCATCAAGTTCTAGGTTGCTTATTTCAAATTCAAATAAGATGTTTCCACAGAATTTAGCCTCATATTGAATTACTTGCATGGAAATTATTTCCAAAGGTGGCTGAAACAGGTCAATGAGAAATTAAAATAAAGTAACATATTGGAGCTTTTTACCAAACATTTAATTAACTACACATGTTATTCAAAGTTATGTAAAAACTCAGGGGACTTATTTCAAATGTCCTGTACCAAAAAACCTTTATTTTATAACCCTATAGAAAATAGGAATTATTATTTCTTTATCCGTAACAGTTAAATTAGGGTGGAATTTAGAAACCACTAAAATGTCTAGAAGGGACCAGAATGCCTTTGTGAAGTTCTCCTTCTCCCTCTTGGGAGGGGTCAGAGCATACCAGGGTGCTCTGAGAGCCCTGGCCTCCCGACAGTGAGGATGAAACAGCACGTGTGATGATTGATGAGGCTGGGCTCATGCGCACACAGCCACAGACCACAAAGCACGAAGTCATCTGCTTTGCCAGCATCTCCCTCACTTGGATTGCCCCCATTTTTCATGAACAAGAGTTAGGTTCATCATGTGGGGTAGGACTGATAGGCAGTCTTAGTTAACCCATATACATGTGAATAGAACTAGATGGATTCTCCTGCTAGTCAATTATTTTCCCCTTACCAGCACAAACTAGTATAAAAATCAACTAATCATCACACTGGGACGCCTGGGACAACAAATTTAGTCTCGGTGGAAGAAACTGGTCAAATTATATAACGTTTCAACTTCAACCCAACCTGTAGCTCCAGGGTCAATTCTCTGTCATATTATGTACAGGAGTCCCTCTGCTTTCATTTCAAGACTATGCTTCTTACTTTCATACTTCACCCTCCAGAAGTCAGTTTTCTAAGTCTAAAAAAAGAAAGTCTTTCTTATACTTAAAAAATAGACATAATTACTACCTTATAAAATTTATGATCTGTTGTTAAAAAGTTGGGGGTGGGTCGTATATTTTTATTGCCTTTAATACTTGAAACTATTCTGAAACCGGGACCATTGATGAAATTGCAAACAACTACAGCTGCCCCTTCAGCTTTTTACCTCTTTCTGCCCTCATTCCTTTCTGCTCACAGGACCCCTTAGGATAAAATCTCGCCACTCTCAGAGTCCTATTGTTCATCAACATATTTATGGTTTGAAAATGTTTTTATGGATAATCAATGTGTTCTTTACTCAAATGAACCCTTTCCCTTATGTTTTTAAAATTTTTTTTAAATTGATTTTTATTGGAGTATGGCTGCTTTACAATGTTGTATCAGCCTCCACTGCACAACAAAATAAATCAGCCATACACATACAGATATCCTCTCCCTTTTGGACTTCCCTGCCATTTAGGTTACCACAGTGCATTAGATAGAGTTCCCTGTGCTATACGGTATGTTCCCATCTGTTGTCTATTTTATACATAGTATCAATAATGTATATGTGTCAATCTCAGCCTCCCAATTCCTCCCTCTCCACCACTTTCTCCTTGGTATCCATACATTTGTTCTCTACGTCTGTGTCTCTATTTCTGCTTTGCAGATAAGGTCATCTGTACCATTTTTCTAGATTCCACATATATGCATTATTATATGTTATTTGGTTTTCTCTTTCTGACTTACTTCACTCTGTATGACACTCTCTAGGTCCATCCACATCTCTACAAATGACCCAATTTTGTTCCTTTTTATGGCTGAGTAATATTCCATTGTATATATGTACCACATCTTCTTTATCCATTCCTCTGTCGATGGGCATTTAGGTTGCTTCCATGTCCTGGCTGTTGTAAATAGTGCTGCTATGAACATTGGGTTGCACGTGTTTTTTTGAATTATGGTTTTCTCAGAGTATAAGCCCAGTAGTGGGATTGCTGGGTCATATGGTAGTTCTATTTGTAGTTTTTTAAGGAACCTCCATACTGTTTTCCATAGTGGCTGTATCAATTTACATTCCCACCAACAGTGTATGAGGGTTCTCTTTTCTCCACACCCTCTCCAGCATTTATTGTTTGTAGATTTGTTGATGGTGGCCATTCTGACCGGTATGAGGTGATACCTCACTGTAGTTTTGACTTGCAATTCTCTAATAAGTAGTGATGTTGGTCATCTTTTCATGTGCTTGTTGGCTTCTTTGGAGAAATATCCACTTAGATCTTCTGCCCATTTTTTGATTGGGTTGTTTGTTTTTTGATATTGAGCTGCGTGAGTTGCTTGTATATTTTGGAGATTAATCCTTTGTCAGTTGCTTCGTTTGCAAATATTTTCTCCCATTCTGAGGGTTATCTTTTCATCTTGTTTACGGTTTCCTTTGCTGTGCAAAAGTTTTTAAGTTTAATTAGGTCCCATTTGTTTATCTTTGTTTTAATTTTCATTACTCTAGGAGGTGGGTCAAAAAAAGATGGTGCTGTGATTTATGTCAAAGAGTGTTCTGCCTATGTTTTCCTCTAAGAGTTTTATAGTGTCTGGCCTTACATTTAGGTCTTTAATCCATTTTGAGTTTATTTTTGTGTGTGGTGTCAGGGAGTGTTCTAATTTCATTCTTTTACATGTAGCTGTCCAGTTTTCCAGCATGACTTATTGAAGAGGCTGTCTTTTCTCCACTGTATATTCTTGCCTCCTTTGTCATAGGTTAGGTGACCATAGGTGCATGGGTTTATCTCTGGGCTTTCTATCCTGTTCCATTGATCTATATTTCCGTTTTCATTTCCCCATATGAATACAACCAAATGAATATTCTCTGCAAGCTCATTTTTAAATGTTTTTCCTATTAGTTACTATTTCAAGCAGAAGAATGAAAAAACTCTGACCCTGATAAGTGAACTGCCATTCAAAAGATCCTAAGGCCCAAAGCCAATTTTAGGTCTTTTTCTCATTTCCTTTCTAGGGTGGCTGCCAATTTCACATTAACCAGTATGTATCTCTCTATTCTTTTTTCTCTGCCTTTCTTCAGCCAGGCAGATTAACCTTCTCCAGGATATGCTAATCAATTTTATGATTTTCTTTTTCCAGGTTTCTCATTGCACCAAAAGTACTTTTTGTTTCCATTGTAAGTTAACTAGACCAACCTATATCCTTTTACAAGGCCTTTACATTGACCAGTAGGAGCTGCATGCCTCCTGTTCATATCACTCCGTAACACTCCGTAACACTCTTACAGATAGTTTGGCAACATTTGCAACTTTTTGAACTTTCCCTCTGACTGGACTGCTTCTAGGCAATGTCCAGGCTCTCCCAAGTTTACATAAAGCACCAATTGTTTGGCACTAAACTTTCAGTACAACAGTAATCAATGTGTGTGCAGTTCACCCTTGAACAACACAGGGGTTAGGGGCACTGATCCCTGCGCAGTTGAAAATTCTAGTGTAACTTTTGACTCCCTCAAAACTTAACTAATAACCGACCATTGACAGGAAGTTTTGCTGATTGCACACAGTCAGTTAACAAATATCCTGTATGTTATATGTATTATACACTATATTCTTACAGTAAAGATGTTAACAAAATCATAAGGAAGAGAAAATACGTTTACAGTACATATATGTATCTATTGAAAAACATCTGCCTATGAGTGGACCTGTGCAGTTAAAACAGGTGTTGTTCAAGGATCAAATGTGTAGTTTGATAGTATTTCTTTCTCACTTCATGATTCCGCAAAAAAAACCCCAAAAAACTATTATTAAAATTACTCTCTGTCTTACAATTTATGGTAGATGGAAATTAAAGAAGCAGGATATTTCCTTGCACAACTTATCTGAGTAGGACTTCATGAAAACAAAAGTAAACTTCTGTACTTTAGGGAAAGACTAGATGATTAGATTAAGAAAACAAATGACCTGGCTTCACGAAAGAGGTTTAAGAACTTCACATTTTAGGAAATTAATTTACAGGTTAAAACTGAGTGAGCATGATTTTCTCCAGTGCTTCTTGCTCTAGCAGACTTCCTGAAATGCCGTAGCACAGCTGAGCAGAGTTGCCAGACTTGAGGCACTCTGTTTGAAAGCACAATTTTCTCTTAATGCTTAAGAATCACTTTGCAATTGCTGTGATTAATTGAAACAATGTATTTAAATGTTGCCAAACTGCCACTAGTTGATTAACGGAAGCAATTTGCTTCCAGAGCCTCTTTATTCCAGGTAACACCACTATGCTCTGGTCCCCAGATGGAAGGGGCAAGGTTTCAGGTACCAAGTCACTTTCCACAATGTCTAATTCCACATAGAAATGTATCACAATAACTATTTAGTCTTTATTGCGGTTATGAGGACATTACGTGTAGAGTAGGGCAATTTAAGTTTGTGTTAGCCAGAGCTGGTGATCATTTTTCACCCCTGCCCTTTAGGTTAATGAGAAGTTCCTCTGGGTAACTGTCCTCCCTCAAGACAGCCCTGTGCTATGTAATCTTTATCGCTGTAAAACGACATTTAAAGTTTGTTTTACATGAGCAAGTAGGAGAACATTATTTCTGCAGTGAGCAATAATTATCTGCCTCCTAGCTGAAAATGCATGCTGTGGGTAAATTGTGTTCATCTGGTAGTCTTTGTTTGTAAGACAAGTTAATGAAAAGAGGAATGCTGAAAAATACGTTTGCCCACTGAGTGCTGATGGAGTAATAATATTACTTTACATGAAAACATTACATGCAAACAACTTTGGTTTTGTTTTGAAGTTATGAAAGAAAATGAGGTAAATGAAATGTTCCCACAAGCAAAATTTTGATTACAATAAAGAAGAAGGGATGAGGCAAAATATCTGTTTATTCTAATCAAGTAATAAACATCTAAAATTCTCTGTGCCCAGGCGACATTTGTACTGTTTAGCCTGGACAAGAAATATTGAACCTGTCAACATGGCCTTATTAAAATATACAAGTAATTCTCTATACTTAATACTGGTTGTCTGGACTGTTACTGAGATCAGTGTCTTTACTGAAAATGTATTATCTGTTTAATATAAGCACATAATATAGTTATCCTCCATATGACTTGCCAAAAGCATGCTTGTAGTTATATAAAAACTAATTTTTTATTTTTGTGAAGAGACCAATAACTCAAATTGGACTTTAGTCAGCCTTTGCTGGGAATAATTTGTTAATTTTTACTGGACAAATTTGCCCTTTTAAAAAACATCCTAACATTAAACTTGTATATCCAATAATTGAAATCAGGGTTCAGTGTTCATACTTTGTGGAAAATAATTTTTAAGCTAATTTTTTTCTTTAAAAATTTTCAGCAGCCCCTTTCATTTTGTATTTTAACGATCGCTTATCTCACAGCAGATTTTGCCAACAAAATTCAATAGCCATATCCCTATCTCAAGGAAAGGAGGTAAATACTCTCTAAGATCATGTCTCTCTATATTAAATTGACAGTTTAATCAGGGAGACCTTCCCACTGAATTAGGGCTTTTCCCTATGGCTGTTTCAAATGGTACAGCAATGTGTAAAATGCGTCAATAGCCTTGACTTTCCTAGGAGAAGCAAAGGTGATAACAACAATTAGAGTTGGTTGATGACTCTAATTTCATCCTTTTAGTACAAAAACTGTTTATATAATCAATACTTTAAAGCAAGTCGATGCTTTAGAGTTGCATCTAAAGATTCTGATCTTTAGCACTTGGAAATGGAGGTAAAAGTGATATGGTCCATTATAAAGCTTCCCCAAAGCTTACCATATTTATGCTTACTGACTGAATTATTTTAAAGAAATCTGTGGAGAGTCTTCACTTCTGACTTAGGCTATTTGGGAATCTGATGAAAGATGCTCAAAATAAAAAAGAGATATCACACGATTTCATACACAATTTCAGGAGATTAATGGACGACCTGAAGCTCATGGGTTCATGAATCCCAGGTTAAGGACATTTGAAAGCAGGTTTTCCAAAATTATAACACTATTTCCATTTTAAATTTCTTACCATCCTTATTCAAAATGTATTTATTTAAAGTTATTCCTCAAAATCCTGGATGATCATCAGACGTTTATACTGTTTTTACTCACTAAGGCAAAATGTTGGATTGTCAAGGGGATTGTCTATTTTGAGAATACATCTTTCTCAAGGTCAGCTCTGAGCTGAAAGACGAAATCTGAAGGTATGCAATAGCAGACCTTCCTGACCCTTCCCTCCTCATTTCTTTTCTATCACTTTCTCAGGAATCTACTTCTGTTGACAGCTCTTGTTCATTCTATTTTTCTATCAACCCATTCTCAGGAAGGAAACTCATGAATGATAGAAATGTATTCCTGCATCAACCTGCCTCCTAGTTTTTAGGTGAAGAAACTTTGAAATGACTTTCATGTGGTATCCTCAAAGTCCCTGAGGCAAGACAAGCAGTGTCAAGACAAGATCCATTCAGGGCTGATAAGTTAATTAGAAACAGTGCCCACTGATAAAAATCTGTAATATTTGTTCTCCATAACAAGGTGGATAAGTGATATTTGTGTTTAAAAATTATTGTAAAATATTTGCAGAGCCGTACAACCCAAATTCAGAACAGGATTAATGATTCCAGCCCTGGACCTGGGTCACAAGTTTTGAAAAGAGAAGCATCCATAAACTGCCCTTAGTTATATCTTTGGTTTAAACAACAGCTGAGATGGTGAATTGGGCAAAACCCCACCCAAGTAAATCAGAAAGAAAAAAAAATTAAATCCTACACACGCTTCAAAATCCTTGCTCACTCCAAGCCCCAACTCCTTCTAGAAAGTGGAAAACTGTGCAACTGTGTTCGGTACAATGAAGCTGCAGGCAGAAAGGAATGTGATCCCAGATGGTCAAAATGAACAAACTTGCAGAAAAAGGAAACAGGACTTCCTTCACTGATGCCTAGATACGGTTGATCTCTTGCTAGTGTCCAGTGCCACAGAACTTTAAAGGGTACTTGGGAGAATTTTGAAGAATTAGTTTTATTAACAGGAAATACCTTTTCTCTGTTCCTTGTTTCCATAAAGAGGGATTTTCCCTAAACAAAGCTAGCCTTCCTCTCCACTCCTTCAACTAATTCCTCCCTTCTCTTTATTCCTCTTTTGAAATTTGAGCTACCCTTAGAGAGCAAGCTAATAAACCCAACCTGGACCATCTCATCCTCACCCCGCTTCCTTCCCTCCCATCTCACCTTCGCCCATCCCTCCCCACCGAAAAAATAATAATAATAAGACAAGATCCAACATTGCTAAATTCACTGATGAAGCGTACAGTTTTTCATTTTCATTTTTAGGCAATTGATTTCTCTAGTGGGATAGCACTGTAATAATGGAATATTGGTCAGGTAACCAGGAAAATATAGGTGCCATATGTGGAAAGAATAGCCACTGACATTTATGTTGTTCCTATTATTTTCTGCTTTCTATTAGTAGATTCATATGTCTAGTCATATTTTTATGTAAATATGTATACATCTAGTTCCATTACTCAAAGATGGCCTTGTTTCCATCCTAAACTCATAAACATATGTCAAAATGCTATATGTGATCTCTTTGCAAGTTGTATCACTTTCACTTGGGAAGGGCAAAATATAGGTATTACTCTATTAATAATTAAACAAATGTACTCGTAAATAAACATGTGAATAAATACTTCCATACATTCATACATATAAACATTCACACATGTGTACATACATAAAAAGAAGATGTGGAATTTAAAGAGAAGGAGAAGGGTGACTTTACTTAAATATCAAAAAAATATCTGTTGGAAGAAAAATTAGAATATCATCAGAAAATAAAATAGATGAAGTGGAGGGGACTTCCCTGATGGCACAGTGGTTAAGAATCAGCCTGCCAATGCAGGGGACACAGGTTCGAGCCCTGGTCCAGGAAGATACCACATGCCACGGGACAACTAAGCCCGTGTGCCACAATTACTGAGCCTGTGCTTTAGAGCCCTCAAGCCACAACTACTGAGCCCGCGTGCCACAACTACTGAAGCCCACGTGCCTAGAGCCTGTGCTCCGCAGCAAGAAAAGCCACCGCAACGAGAAGCCCGTGTACCACAGCGAAGAGTAGCTCCCACTTGCCGCAACTAGAGAAAGTCCGAGCACGGCAACGAAGACCCAATGCAGCCATAAATAAATACATACATACATAAATTTATTTACAAAAAGGTATTGATTTAAAATAGATGAGGTGGAATGGAATGGTTTATTGCAATACTAAATTTATCTTATATGTAAACCTGGTCATTAGTATACAAAAATAAGGAATATTTAAAAAGAAGTGGTAAAAAGGAATGTTTTGACAATAAGGCAATACAAAAGAGATAACATTTAGACAAACCATCCACTGTTTATCAATTATTTATTCCTGTGTAAACACTACCCCAAAATTTAGTGGTTTAAAATGTATAGTCTTTTATTTTGTACATGATTTTGTAGGTCAAAAATTGGGGAAGGACTCGGCTGGGAAGTTTTTCTCTGATCCAGGTAGTAGAGCTGGGGCAGATGGGGCTGGAGGATCCACTTCCAAAATCACTTCACATTGTGAGGTTTTTGTATCTCCATTTGATTGATCCTTAAGGCAACATGAGTTTTCCAGATCAGAGAACAGACTGATTATTTACTCACATAATGATCCTAGCACTAGCTCACCATATCCCACCCCCAACAGGTAATGCAGTGAGGGTTGGATGTAATCTGTGTATAGAGGAATTGTACCAAAGTAGAGGAACCTTGAAATTATGAATTATTGGAGCTTATATAAACAGCTGGCACAGCTACCCCTCCTCCCCTCTGCAGAGACAGAGATAGAAACAGAGAGAATTCTCTCTGGAGAGAGGAGGAGGTCTCTAAGTCTGTTACCATTTGCAATGTAAAGAAATGACCTTGGGAAGATAAATCTCTAAATCTCTCTGAAGGTCTCTTTCTTTAGGCTTGCTATCCTCCCCACCCTAACCCCCAGGAATCTTTACTCATAAAACCCTAACTGAGCCAAACTGTGAAAATACTAACGTTATTTCCCAACACATATATATGGCACCTGAGTTCCTGGTCTGTTGTTCTCTTTCATTCTCTCTCCCTTTCTCTCTCTCCATACCATCTTCCATGGTCTTCTCACAATGTGTGGTTCTCAGGAAAGCCATAATTCTTACAGGGTAACTAGCTTCCAAGAGGTAGGAAGCAGAAACTTGCACAGCCTATTTATCAAAGCAGTTGCAGGGCCTTCCCAGGGGTAGGGTAATAGTGTCTAGTTCTTTATGAGGTGGAAAGAAGGTGACAAGGTCATGTTGTAGAAGACATGAGATATATCACTGTGACCGACTTTGGAAAACACAATCTTTCACATACCATAAAGACATTTTGAAAGAATGAAATTACTGCAACACAGAAATACTATAGTTGGATAGATAAAACCCATCATATGAACAAATAAATAGTAAATAAATAAATAAAATTCTGGTTAGGGTGTATTCTACTAAATATCCCAAATTATTCCCAGGTCTCCTTCAGCTGAGATATTGAACAAACGCTCCAGAGCACAGGTTATTGGACTAGTCCTTGCAGCAGTTGATCTGGTTTAGATGGCATGAGCGTCTGAGTGCGCTATGAATTCAGCTCCCTCCCCTCTCAGAGCCTTGTCCAACTAGGCGCGTTGGATCTAGGAGCTTGGCTTTACTTTGTAGATAAACTTGGGACTTGGAGACTTTCTTAGACTGCTTACAGGAAGGTCCGTTTCTGTGTACTTCTCAGCCATTTTCCATTCTCCAGGGTGTTGACTAGTCTCTGGAGACTTACAACCATTATGGGATGCTGACAAAACTTCCTGAGACTAGTTCTCTCTTACTCCAGTATCTACCTTCCACTTCTGGAGGTGAGGTACTGTTCTCCCTCCAGCTTTTTGTTTTGTTTTGTTTTGTTTTTTTTTTTTCCCTCCAGCTTTTTGAACCTACTTGCTGAGACCTGTAAATGCTATTTTCATTTTTCTCCTTTTCAAGTTTTAAAATAATAATAGCCAACCTTTGTTAAGTTATAAATACACTACATATATAGACGAGGCATAAAGAGGCAAGGGGTTGATGGCATAGACTATGGAGCCATATGTCTGAATTTACGTTCTGCCTCCCACTATATGTCTATACCTTGGACAATTTGTTTAATCAGTCCATGCCTCAGTTTCTACATCAGTATGATAGAATAACAACAGTACCTACCCTCATACAACTGGTGATATGATTAAAATGAACACATTAATGTAAAGTTCTTAGAGCTGTGCATGTTATATAGTAAACTACAATATGCACTATAAAACTATTGTTTATCATTGTTATTGTTTCTTTTGGAAGTAGATGCAATCATACCATCTCTCTTGAGAAATGGGAGTAGCAGGTGCCCACAGTGATGATGGATCACTTAAGCTCAGGTTTTATTCTAAATAATTCTCAGCTCTTCCTTTGGTTATACATGGGCCTATGAATACATCCCACTCTGTGAACCTCTGGATTCACACTGACTGCACATGTGCTCAGATAGTTTCCCTTGCTTTTCTCTCTCTGGATGTGAATCTTACAATAAACTTCCGCGGGAACTTTAGTTCTAGGAGTCTCTTCTGTGCAACCTACCAGACACTGCTTTAATCACTTAATAATGCCACCATATTCTAATTTAATATAAATGTGTAAATTAAATATATGTTTATGTACATGGGTACACACGCGCGCGCGTGCATACTTCATTTCTACAAATACTCCAGCATTTTTTTTGTCATACTGCTCACTTTTTACCTTTTCTCTTACTCCATTTTTTCTACCTCCTACTATTCCTTGTATGTTTCTTTACCTTTCACTTGCTTTTATTTGACTCTCATTTCATGAAAGGTGAGTTTTGAAGTCCAAAATTATGAGGTTAGAGTAGATTTATGTCCAGTGATAAAGCTAATTGAGACCCAAAATGTGAGCACATAAATCATTATATTTTTATCCATTCATTACACACTCCTTCAGTTTATTTTATCTGTCATTAAAAATCAAGTGTGAGGTCAGCATTAGAAAGCATCTAATTTTGTTTCTTAACAAAATTTAATGCAAATACTATGATTTATTTTTCACTGACATTACTATATTAGTGTGAGTTGATGATAAGCAATTTACAATGGTAGACAAGATCAAGGCTTACCCTTAGGCTGATTTATCATAGTTCATATATTTACTAACAGCCTGGCAAGTGAAGCGTTTGCAAATATAATGAATTTACAATGTCTACCCATTATATCTCACCCGGTGATTAGTTAACCTATTCCTTGTATATTTGTATCTTTTACATTGTTTCAGCAGCAAATGAATAGAGTTGTATTACATCAATAGAATAAATTCCAAACGTTCAAATGTTTAACAATTCTGAAAATAAATACAATCATATGCCACAATGTATTTTACTATTAGTTTATTGTAATACTTTGCATTCAATTTATAAACGAATTACAACTCATAAACACACACACAATGTTAGAGCTGGAGGGAACCTTAGAAATGTTGTCCAGCTTCATTTTATAGATAAATGAAATGGCAAGAGATAGGAAATAACTTGCTCAACGTAACAGCGTTAGTTTGAAAGAGGACTTGTACTAGGCCTCCCTGACACTTTTTATTTGATAAAGTGTTTTCATTAGATACCATATTACATCATACTGAAGTTATGATACTTGTTTTGCATCTATGAATAATAATTGTTAGTAACATTTTCTAGGGGAAGACATTTTTATAAGTACTTAACAAAGTAAACAATGCTTTATATTCATTGCTATTGATGTGGATACTTGCAACCTGGGTTGATGATAGAAGTAAAAGAGAGACAGAAGTTAGAAAGATAATATGTAGTGGAGCAGAAGCTGTGTTTTTAAAAGTTTGAGGAGAAAAAGGCAATCAATAGGATGCTTTAGACATGGTACTAAAGCAATTTTATTTTTTTCTCAAGTTACCTTTATTTCAGGATGTTTTAAAATCATCTCTGGCTTATTTGATTCAGAAGCACAGAGATGCTGCCTTTTTTTTAATGACAACTATGTTGAGATATAATTGACATAACATACCATTCACTGATTTAAAGTGTACAATTCAATGATTTCTTAATATATTAGCAGAATTGGGAACCAAGAATACAAACAATTTTAGAACATTCTTACCACCTCAAAAAGAAATGCCTCACATATGAGCAGTTGCTCCCCAGTTCCCCCAACACCCCATTCCTAGGTACCCACTGATCTACTTACTGCCATTATTGATTTGCCTGTTCTGGACATTTAGTTACCGACCCTGTCAAGTCGGACTCCAACAAGGGTCCTCCTGCCGTGTGTCACTGTAGCCAATAGAACATGACAGGTCGAGTTGGGTTCAGAAGCAAAGGAAAGCTTTATACTTTGATCAAAGAATGGAGAGGTGCGAGCTTGCGCTCTAGAATGCACGCTCTCCCAGGAAGAAAGGCCGTGGGGATGGGGGTGGGGCTGGTGCTACTTCATAGGGTTCCTGTCAGCAGAGAAGCGGCGGAGTTCTAGTGGGTCTGGTGCAGCTGTGCTGCTCCCCACGCGCCAGATCTCAGTGCCAGGCGCAGCATATCTGCACCCAACCCGCCACCGCCATCTTGAATCGCAGTGTCTTGCACAGCGCTTGTGCAACGCTTGTGCATGCTCGCACAGCCCTCCGAGCTGAAGTGTTGGTGCAGCCATTTCTCACTAGGAGCCCTGGTCTGAAGTTTTCATTTCCTGGGAATTGTTAATGGTCTTTGCCAGTGACAGTTTCACATAATGGAATATTTTCAAGGTTCATCCATGTCATAGCATGTATTACTACTTCATTAATTTTTATTCCTAAATAATATATCATTGCATGAATATACCACAAATGATTCATTCATCAGTCAATGTACATTTGAGTTGTTTCTGCTTTTTTGGCTAGCATGAATAATTTGCCATGAACATTTGTGTAAAAGTTTTAGGTGGATATATTTTCATTTTTCTTGGATATATACCTATCAGAATTCCTAGGTCATAGAATAGTTCTGTGTTTAACATTTGGAGGAACTACCAGGCTTTTCCAAAAGTGGCCTTTTTCCCGCAAAGTGACTGCATTATTTTTTATTTCTACCACACTATGAGAATTCCAATTTATGCATATCCTGTTATAATCTGTCTTTTAAATTATAGCCATCCTAGTGGATTTGAAGTGCTCTCTCATGGTGATTTTAATTTCCATTTCCCTTATGCCTAATGATATTGCATATGTTTAATATCCTTATTGGCATTTTTTATACCTACTTTGAAGAAATGTCTATTGAGTTCCTTTGCCCATTTTAAATTGGGTTGTCTTTTTATTATTGAGTTGTAAGCATTCTTTATATATTCTAGATACAGGTACCTTATCAAACATATGACTTATGAATATTTTCTCCCATTCTATGGGTTGTCTTTTCTCTTTCTTGTTAGGGTCCTTTGAAGCACAAAAGTTTTGAATTTTGATGAAGTGTAATTTATCATTTTTTTCTTTTTTTTTGCTTGTGTTTTTGGTGTCACATCTAAGAATCATTTGCCAAATCCAAAGTCATGAAGATCTACACAGAAGAATTTACTCTTACAGGAGTTTGAATCATTAGGTCTCATATTTAGGTCTTTGAATCATTTTGAGTAAAATTTTATATATGAATATCCAGTGTCCTAGCACCATTTGTTGGAACATCAGTTATCTTGATATTCTTGTCGAAAATGAACTGACAGGGCTTCCCTGGTGTTGCAATGGTTAAGAATCCGCCTACCAATGCAGGGGACACGGGTGTGTGCCCTGGCCGGGAAGATCCCACATGCCGCGGAGCAACCAAGCCCCTGCACCGCAACTGCTGAGCCTGCTCTCTAGAGCCTGCGAGCCGCAACTACTAAAGCCTGCGCGCCTAGAGCCCATGCTCTGCAACAAGAGAAACCACTGCAATGAGAAGCCCATGAACTGCAATGAAGGTAACCTCCGCTTGCCACAACTAGAGAAAGCCCATGCGCATCAACGAAGACCCAACGCAGCCAAAAATAAATAAATAAAATAAATTTATTTAAAAAAATGAACTGACAGTAAATGTGAGGGTTATTTACATTCCACTGATCTAGTCTATGTCTGTTCTTATGTCAGTACCTAACATAATTACCGTAGCTTTGTAGTAATTCTTGAAATTGGTACTTTTTTTTTTTTTTTTTTGCGGTACGCAGACCTCTCACTGTTGTGGCCTCTCCCATTGTGGAGCACAGGCTCCGGACGTGCAGGCTCAGCAACCATGGCTCATGGGCCCAGCCACTCCACAGCACGTGGAATCTTCCCAGACTGGGGCATGAACCCATGTCCCCTGCATCGGCAGGCGGACTCTCAACCACTGTGCCACCAGGGAAGCCCTGAAATTGGGACTTTTGAGTCCTTCAGCTTTGGTCTTTTTCAAGACTGTTTTGGTATTTTGGTGCCCTTGAATTTCCGTATGTGTTGAAGGGTAAGTTTGTTAATTTTTGCAAAGATCAGCTGGGATTTTGATAGAGATTGTGCTGAATTGAAGATCAATTTGGGCGTATTGCCATCTTAACAATATTAAGTCTTTGGTCCATGAAGATGGAATGTCTTTCCATATGTTTACATCTTTAATTTCTTTCAAAATATTTTATAGATTTCATAGTATAATTTTTACCCATCTTTTTTTAAATTTATTAAGTATTTTATTTTTATGTTATTACAAAGGGAATTGTTTTCTTAATTTCATTTTCAGATTGTTCATTGAAAGTTTAGAGAAACAGTTGATTTTTGTATATTGATCTTGTGTCATGCAATCTTGCTCAACTCATTAACTAGTTATTTAATGGAATCCTTAAGATTTTATATACACAAGATCATGTGGTAAAGTTTTACTTCTTTTCCAATCTGGTACATATTAATTCATTTTATACCTAATTGTCTAAGCCACAATCTCCAATACGATATTGAGTAGAAGTAGTGAGAACAGATATTTTGTCTTGTTTCTGATTTTAGTGTGAATTCATTCATTTTTCATCATTAAGTATGGTAGTAGTTGTAGGTTTTAATATATACCTTCTATCAGGTTGATTCTGGTCCTAGATTTAGTTTATGAGTATTTTATCGGGGATTTTTGGTTCTGTATTTATAATAGATACGTTTTGTAGTCTCTTTTCTTTTTATATATTTGTCTTTGATTTGGATATCAGTTTAATACTGGCCTCACTAAATGAGATGGGAATTGTTCTTTCCTCTTCTGTTTTTTTTTTTTGGAAGAGTTTATAATGACTTGGTGTCAGTTGCTTTTTAAATGTTTGGTAAAATACACCAGGGAAGCCATTTGGGTTTGGGCTTTTCTTTGTGGGATTTGTTGATTACAAATTCAGTCTCTCCATTTCTCAAAAGTCTATTCTTCTTGAATCCATTTCAGTAGTTTTTGTCTCTGTAGGAGTCTGTATATTTCCTCTTAGTTATCTAATTTTTTAGTCTACATTCATTTATATTATTCCCTTGTAACTCCTTTTACTTCTGTAAAGTCAGTAGAAATTACCCCTCTTTTATTCTTCATTTTAGTAATTTGAATCTCTGCTTTCTTTGGTTTTGTCAGTGCTGCTAAAGATTTATCAATTTTGTTGATTCCATTTAATGTTTTATTGATATAGTTGAATTTACTTCTGCTATTTTACTTTTTGTTTTCTATGTTTCATGCCTCTTTTGTTTTTCTCCACCATTTTGTTTTTTTAATAAGAGAATATTTTATAGAGTAAAATTTTAACCCCTTTAATGTTTTTTCACTACATATTTTGAGTTACTTTATTATTGATTGCTCTTAGGCTTACAATATATTTTTTACTTGTGAGAAATTGTTTCAGATTTATACTACCTTCTCGCTCTCCACTCACAGTACTCTGGTTATGCATGTGTTCCTGTGCTTAATGTTGCCCCACATTTTTCTGAGGCTATTTTCATTTCCTTCATTCTTATGCTGGCTGTTCTACCTCATCCTGGTTAAGTAGCAAAGCTAGTGCTCTAGAGTTATATAAGAGGTTGGCAATCAGATTCTCATTACAGATAGGGTGCTGGGTGGGAACGGTATTCTCTGGGTCTCAGCTTGCCACTGCTGACGTGCAACCTCTGCCCTAAGCACACTGGGGAAAGAGTAGTCAGGTACCCACTATATTTGGCCTGTTGCTTCTGGGGTTAGCTCTTTGTCCTTTGAGTGGGGGGCTGGGTAGAGGAAGTGAGCCTCTCTGACCTCTTAGCCATACTGACCAGTAAAATTTAGCTTTTGCAACTTAAGACTTGGAAGGGGTGGTGATGTGACAAATGCTGGGCTCCTATGCTTCCTGATGAGATAACGATATTCCTTGACAAGGACCTAAGAGGAAAGAAACCTCAGGTTTTGTTCACATCTGTCTGGAGAAGAGCTTCTAACATAGAGTGCTGGTAGGTGGGGCAAGGGAGGGAGATGGTCAAGGCTCAAGTGTCATAGACCTCCATTGTTTTACAGAGATTTAGTACTTTTCTTTCAGTATTTTTTATCCTGAGAGCATTTTCTGTATGCTCTCAGGGTAACTTCCAGATACTTTGAATGGTAATTCCTTTGGTTTTGAAATTTTCACCGGTATAGTTTTGCTGGAGAATAGTTAGGGCCCCTCACTCTGCCATTCTGGAAGCTGGGAGCAATTTGAATAGAGCTGTTATTTCACATAATAGGGATGGTGATTGTTTATATGTTCAACAGATATTCTGGAAAACTTACTGTGTGCCGGAGATAGAGTCATTATCCTGACAAATATGGTATTTGCTTTCATGGATCCTATTTCTTTTGAGATTATTGCTATTAATACTGACATCGAACAATAAAATAAATGACAAATATGTATAGAAAATGAATAATAAAAATAAGAAGCAATAGAGAAAATAAAAGTATAAAATAATATAACAGTGTAATGTGATAGAGAATGGATTGGTGTGGGGCAAGAATACTTTATGTGGTGTAATTTGGGAAGGTCTTACTAATCATGTGATATTAGAGCTGAGATTAGAAGATGAGAAGGAGACAAGTATGTGAAAAACCTAGGGAATTTTCTTCCAGACAGAGGAAGATGCCAAAATGAAGTTTTCAAAAATAAGTATGGGTAATGATTTCATACTTTCAGTCATGTTATAGGCCCTATTCTAAGTGCTTTATTTACATATTAATCCACTTTAACCCTCACAAGAATCTTATGAAATAGTATTATCTCTATTTTACAAATAATGACACTGAGGCAAGTAAATGGCAGAGCTGAGATTTAAATACAGGAAGTTTGGCTCCAGCAACTGTGCTTTTAAGCACGTGCTGATTCAACACTGTCTTTCTTGAAGTCCAGAAATTACAAAATGACATTTAACTCTTAATTGGCAGTCTTGCAAAGGGGAGTCTTATTAAAATTTTTAGAGTGAAATAAGATTTGATGAAAGCAAGATTCTGAGTTTCAGCTATTATTTTGAGCTTTGGGGTGAAAAGACAGAGTAATAGTCCAAGTAGTTAATAAGGTCAAGGGAAAGTTTCACTTTTGTTTTTGTTGTTCTTTAAAAGTTAATAGTAATCCAAGCTAGAGCTCCTATAGAAGAAGAGATTAAATATGCAGTGTAAATAATTGAATAAGGTCCCAGTGGTAGAAGGAATTGGGATGCAAAGCATAAGAAAAGTATTATAGAGAAGTTAGGCTTTGGGGATCTATTTTTTGTGTGAGGTAAAAGTGATACTCTTTGCATAGCTTAGATGTTAAGGGATTTCTTAAACTAGGAAGATAATGAAACGTAAAGCTAAGAAAGAACTTGAAATCAGATGAGGATATAAAAAGAAATATAAATATATTTATCTTCTATCAAATAACAGTGTTGCCAAATGCCAATGGATTCCATCAATACAAATTCGATAAATATGAGTAACTAAATGTTTTTCAAATATACTAAAAACAAACATTTTCACATGATTTAAAACAATCATGTTTCTAGAAGCTGTTTTAAAATTTTGTTTAATCAATACATTATATATGTGTTTGTGGGACAAAGAGTCATTTTATTTTTTAGGTTAATAGAGGACGTAAAAGAAATAAACCTTAGAGATAAGGCAGATGTACAGAAGTAAGTAATAAAAAAAAAAAATCAAACAAATCATGGCCACCCTTGGATTAGCTTATGTACTGAAGGGAAAAATGTATGCTATAATGAGATTCAATAATAGCCAATTACAGTAGATCTTGTGAAGAGCCAGTTAGGGGATTGAAAACAAATATATCAAGTTCAAAAATAATTTCTGAGAGTCAACTGAAGACACTGACAAGCAATTATATATCTACATAGAAATCCAAAATTAAATAAAGTTGGCTTAGTTATCCATATAGCAGCTAATTGACCAGATGTATTCCAAAATAAGACAATCTCGTATTTGCATCATAGAAGTAAATGGAATTGTTAAAACATTTTCCTCTTCTGAAAAAAGAGAGAATAAAATGAAATTTGTGAACATTAAGATAAAATTCAATATTTAGGCTTTTCAAAGCTGTGTGTTTAATACTTGATAATTTGCGGGAGTAGGGGCAAGCAACAGGTGAAAATGAAGGCTGTATAATGAAATATGAAACAATAGAAGGAGAAGAGTAAATATAAAAATTTAGAAGTATCTGGTGATAAAATAATGGTTTTAGGGTAGCTTTCCTTATAAGATTGAGGGGCAATAGTCACTTAAGTTTAGCCTAAAGTCAGATCTGTTTAAAAGAGGGGTAGTTACATCACAGGTGAAGGGATAGAGGAGTAAACTATTTGACATAGGAGGTTTATGCTAAAATTACCCCTGCACCCTTGGGCAAAATATTCCCAAATTTCTCAAGACTTTACCACTTCATGGGGAGATAAGAATTGTACATCCTTTTCCAGTACCGTGACAGGACTGGCATAGCTGACCAGTAAAGTCAAGAACAATTTCAAGGATTCAGACTCACATGAATGTTCAGCCTGTAGTCAATAAATAAAATTTATTGCTTATCTTTTTGCATTTTAGTATTACTTTAGCAATTAAGCTACCTTCTGAGGTATTCAACATTCAAGAAGTATGCAACTAAATAGCTAAAAGAATATATGTTGCAGCATTGTTTCTTCTAAAAATAAAAAAAAGGAAATACATTTTCATCAATTGTGTGTTGCTGTATATATTGTTGATCTCAATAAAATGGAATACAATTTAGGAATTGAAATAATACATGAATATTGGTTGACATGGAAACATTTTCACTTGTTTTTGGCTAAGACTAGTTGCAAAATAACTACACGCATGGAAATATATTTTCATTACTCTTTCTACCTATTCTGACTACCCTCTCAACCACAGGTAATCTAAAAGTGTTAATGTGGCTTTTTATTTTAGTACCTTTATTTAATGGATATAGCTGTTGTTGTGCATGTGTTGTTAATTTACATAATCCTTATTGTGATATTACCCTACTTGTTGCATGTACATTATATTCTTTTTAAGATAAATCTGTTTCCTTATGTCAATATGATTTTCACTTGTTCTAAATATTGGTTAGATACTTCATTTGTCTTATACTGTTGTTGTGAGTGAATCTCCAGATAATCCTCAATGGACATGAAGCGTGATCAAGACATAAACCTTTGTTGTATAAACCACTGACTTTTTAAAATTTACACCAAAGTGTAATGCAGCTTATATAGACTAATTCATTCGATTTTGAGATTAAGGTACAGTAATGTCATAAAATGAGCTGAGTAGCTCAAGATCCTTTTTTATTTTCTCAAAGAACTTTGCAAGATGTAAATTAGTTGTTACTTAAAACAACTAATTTTGTTGTTTGATTTGGCTGTAAATATATTTGAGATATTTTTTTGTTAACTTACCAAATCCTAATATTAATATATCTACTTTTACTCTAATTTTTGTTCCCAGTTTTCCATAGTGAATATGTTCATTTTATTAAATACCAAAATTTATTTGACCATAAAGTTTGATAGGAATCTGTCTTGTTCTCTTCATCTCCATTTTGCAATAATAAGGGCAGATGGACCTGTCTTGGGCTGTTATTCACTCCACAAATTTTTAGTTGAAATCATTTTTACCTTTCATCTCTTCAGTGAAGTAGAAAACATCTTCTCTGTGGCACAGCTGAGAAATAACAAGACAACAATAAAATGTTTATGGAGTATTTACATCATGCCAAGTAATAATAGTCTAAGTGTTCCATGTTTAAGACCAAAGACTCTGGAGTCTGATTTTTGCCAGATTTTTAATCTTAGCTCTGTCACTGCCCATTCATGTGATCTGGAGCAAAATATTTAATCTCTCTGAGTCTCAAGTGCATAATCTATAAAATTATTGTAACAATATATATCCCATTGGACTATATGAAGATAGAATACATAATTTCAGTGGTTTTTCATCTTTTTCCTACCATATTCTTAAAAAAAAAAAAGGGTTAACAGAGAACTCTAATATGTGAGAGGCAAAATTAGAACTCTTCTTTTTGAAATGAGTCTGGAGGGTCACTGACTTATATTCCCTTGCCTGTGTTTTGCTCTCTGCTGTAAACCAGGTAGCCCAAGAATGTAGGTATTCATGGAACAGAGTTTTTAAAAAAGACATGTGTAGTATTTTTATCAGAAATGAATCACTGGGCTGCATTGTTAATTCTGCCCTAAGTAGAAGTTGGCAGTTTTGTGAGGGTAGGGTGAAGTTGTGGGAAGCAATGACATTATCTCTTTCTTTTTATAAATCACCACAATAAACATTCACCTTGCCATAAGCAAGTCACTGTGCCATGTTTTGGGCATGCAAGTGATAACTTACTGGGCACAGGTAGCATTGGGCTAGTGTCTCCATGTATTTGTTGCGTTAGCGTAAGAAGAAGCAACTTTGATGACAGACAAACCTAGGATCAGATCCTGGCCTCGCCACTTCCCAGCTGAAAACTGTATGAAAGTTAGGTAATTTCTCTGAGACTGAGTTTGTTTGTTAACGTTATAAAATATCACATCTTGAAAGATTATTTTGAATTATGGATTATGATTATTTTGAATTACATAGAATTATGATACATATAAAGTTTCAGATTGTCTTTAATTTTAGCTGTGTGTTTATAATGCATGGTACTGCCACTCTTATTTTTATAGTTCAATTTTCAAGCCAAAATCTCCTGATACAGATTATATATTAGTACTACTTATAATAATTAGATCTGACCTTTATAGATTCAGGTATGCTTCTTAGGACTTTACATATAGTTTTAGGAATTCACTATTTCTCTTGGGTGTGTTGTACAATTACCCAACTGGAACAACACATAGTTCTTACAGCAGTCTCTGACTATCAATGTAACCAATAAGTTCCAACTAATATTTTGTTTTGGAAGACCCAAGTTCGGCTACTACTTGTTTTGACTACTACCAAAATGTAGATT
Source organism: Pseudorca crassidens (assembly GCF_039906515.1). NCBI lineage: Eukaryota > Metazoa > Chordata > Mammalia > Artiodactyla > Delphinidae > Pseudorca > Pseudorca crassidens. Next base: position 85,151,466 of record NC_090298.1, read on the forward strand.
TTCTTTTGCCCATTACTCATTCGATCTTTATCTACCTGAATATGTCTTTGAAAAATCTGGTAAGGATGATTATTCATCATTCCTGATTCTGATAATCTGGCATGCTGAATCTTACAAGAAACTAACAATGCTTGAAAGCACAGATTAAAAAAATACATTGTTATGTTCACACAGAGTAAGATTATAAGTGCTGGGGTGGGTGACCTTCTAGATCATGAGAGATTTATCCTAAGTCATGTAAATATATAAATCATGAAAACAGATTCAATTGGTATGTGCTAAAAGCCTCCAAAATGCTGATGTAGAAAAATGTGTACCTTTTTTGAAAAAGATGATTAAGAAATACATAATATTTTAGTCCCATTTCTACATCTTCTTCTCCAAATTTTATAATTAGTATATATAAATTATGTTATATCTAAAGGAGTATAGACATGTTTATATTAGATTTAAATTTTATATATATTTTATATACATGTGAGGAGTATATACACATATATTTGTGTGTGTGTGTGCACATGTGTGAGATGCACTTGTAATTTTAGGATCATTCCATCTCCTATATTTTTCATTCATATGTTTCGTTTGCCTATGTCCAAGAATCTCATAAAAATTAACAATCAAATAAACTGAATTGATTCCTACCTTAGAATAAGGCAGTACTTTTACTCCTTGCCAACCCAGATAAACCATTTTGATATTATCTTTTCATTGGTTATCCTGTGAAGCCTAGATATGTGTACCTTAAAGACAAAATGAAACAAAACACAACTCCACAGGTGACTCTGGTACACAACCACAACCAGGAAGATCCTTGAATCAAACTGTGAGCTTTAACAAGTCCTTCTTACTGTCTTCTGGAAGGTCTGGGAATCATATCTGTCTCACTGTGCAGCATGACTGCTTTTCTTTCAGGACTGTTTCAAAGTAAAGCTAGTAAAAGAGTTTCCCTTTCTGAGAAAAAAGTGCTCCTTGTGACCACTAATACCTTTTAAATTATGAGTTTTTAAACTTTTTCTTAATATAGTAACTGGGAGAAATGAACCATAATAACTGTGGTAGGTATTAGCCCTACCTGTGAGCTATTTCCTCTTCTCTCTCTTCCTAGGTAAAGGGTAGGTTTGAACTTCCCCCCTACCTTTACATGTGGCTTTGCGACTTGCTCCAGCCAATGATATGGAGCTTCGCTCCAGGAGTGAAACATGCCATTTTTAAGCAGGAAGTTTGATGTGCCAGTGCACTTACAGCGTATATTGTTCTTCCTTCTGTAGTGGTGAGCTGCATGTTCTAGATACTATGTATTAGGCAACTGTGTAATAGGCCCAAAATGAGAACATGATGACACAAAGCAGAGCCCTGCTGGCCTGAAATGAACATAAACATGTCCGATAAAAAAATCTTGTTTTTTAATCCCTTGAGCTTTTTGAATTTATTTATTACTGCAGCATAATTTGGCATATCCTGACTGAAGCAGTAATTAAATTATTAAACTAGCAGTCCTGGAAGTAAACCTTAATTTAGCATAACCAGAGCAAGGGTACTACAATTGTGTATAAATAAAAGTTCATTTTGTCCCACTTACACATTAAATCCTTTATAGGTATCATCTTAAATCCTCACAACTTTAAGAAATAGCTAATACTTCAGTCCCATTTTTACCTCAGAAAAAACAGGCTTACACAGGAAACAGGCTTACTTTCCCCCATATCATATAGCTAAAAAGTGAGAGATCCCGGATGCAGATTTTTTTTATTATAAAGTTCATGTCCTTAAGCATAATGTGATATACTATCTTAAAATTAACTAACCAAACAACAAATAAGTTACTGTTTTATCTACAGGTACAGAGGAACTACATGAGTGAGGGGTGAGAAAGTGGTAGATGGTAGGTGATACCAAAATAAATATGGCATTAAATCTCACGACGGGCAAGCTGAAGATTTTAGGAAAGTGTGGAGAAGAAATTGGATTGAGAAGCATGTGTATGTGCCAGCAGTAAACAGGAAGGGGCAGTACTATTGTGGTAGGAGACATTGAACCTGAGGTGACCTATAGCATTGGTTGGTCACAGAACTGATGAAAACAATAGTTGTTTATTATATAAGCTTAGGGACTGCCAGAATCTCAAAGTAAGAAATGGCCAAGTGAACAATTATGAGCATTGACATAGAACTTATCTTTTGTCTATAATTATACCTAGAATATGTGTGTCATTTTTAAAATAATACGCTTTGAGTAAATATCTTACATTTAAAATTATAGAAAATTTCCAAAAGGTAAATGGGGAATTTTAGACAAAGTCTGACACTGGATGTGATGGATATTTCAGGCAGTAGATTTGAAAGCGAAGTATATATATATATATTTTAAAGGGAACTTTATTTTTATTTATTTATTTTTGGCTGTGTTGGGTCTTCGTTGCTGAACGGGCTTTCTTTACTTGCGGTGAGCGGGGGCTACTCTTCATTGCGGTGCATGGGCTTCTCATTGCAGTGGCTTCTCTTGTTGCGGAGTACGGGCTCTAGGTGCACGGGCTTCAGTAGTTGTGGCTCGCGGGCTCTAGAGCACAGCTCAGAAGTTATGGCGCACAGGTTTAGTTGCTCTGCAGCATGTGGGACCTTCCCAGACCAGGGCTCGAATCCATGTCTTCTGCATTGGCAGTCGGATTCTTAACCACTGCACAACGAGGGAAGCCCAGGAAGTATATTGTTAAAGACATACTTCCAAAGATTGAAAATGTTAAAAACTAGGAAAATCAAAATATTGTATTTGTTCAGGTCCTTTGGAAACCAGATAGTAAGATGTGATTTGACGTGCATTTCTGTCTACAAGGGTTCAGAGACTATGTATTGATGAATTCTAAGGTGCCATGAAGTAGTCTTTCTTTTTCAATAATGATTTTTTAAAAAACTATTATTTAGAAATGATGTATAAACTCCCCTAGTGTAGTTAGCAAAGCAAGTATGACAATTTTAGATTGTTTTTTTAGTTCAAAGCACAGAATTGTAATGAACAATGAATCCAAATTATCCAAACACTTTCCCAACCATTTTTGCTCAATATATTTAACAATTAGAGATTTATCAATTGTAAGCTTTATTCCAAACAAAATAAGGATTAGAGAAATGCACAGTTAAATAGTCAAATGTTTATTTAAAGATGATTTTCTTGAATCTCTTTTAAATAGGGAACAATCAAACTTAAATTGTTATTCTTCTTTTCTTTGTATAAACCTCCTCATTTTCTATTTGGATCTGTAATGATGTGGGATATTATCATATTAAAGGCAACACTGTGGAACATTACACAAAGCTTTAAAGTTAAAAGTTAAACTTCTTTATTTTCCCATTTAGTCTTAGGTGCTTGGTAGCATTCCTTTTCTTTGCTATTTTTCTTTCATGTCTTTGGTGGAGGTCAGGATCATGAGATCACTGAGAGAGACCACCAGGCCCCTAAGCCAAACTTCTTTATGGCTTATATTCAAGTCCATGCCCCTTTATTCATGAACTCTTAGGAGTTAGTAAATCTTCAAACTCATCATAGGTGCTGAATCTAGCATCTAAATGGCTGACTTTGTGTCAGTTGCAAATTCCTGATCCAATCAGTAGTGACTGGAGAGATCAGGGTCACTTCACACAAAGCATGGAGACGCAGGTATCAATACAAGTTTATGCTGTTGACCTAAGACAAATAGGCTGTCGGTTATTTCCCCAGCAAAAATGGGTCTATTTGAGATCAACATAGAATTGTAATTCGGAGTCTGCATCCATGGCAAGCCATGTGCACATCTCTTGCAAAAATAGAGAAAACTCCTTTATAGAGGGGAAAGGGTAGTTGGGAGGGTTCTAGTAGACAGAGAGTTCCTTGGAGGAATTGAGAGTTCAAAGTATAGTGACTTTTCTGACTGAGTTGTGCCAGTCTCTCATTGGCTGAGCTCTTGCCAGGCAAGAAGAGGAAGTTTTCCTTCTTGCTGTGCTCTGCTAACGTTGTAGGACATGAAAACTCCTCATTCTGGCCTCTGTCTCTATTTTTATTGAGGTTTCTGTTCAATAATTTTTACAATGCTCAATATGAAGCAATGATCTTTGTTTTCTGGCTTAAAAAAAAAAGTTTTTTCATTGTCTGTCCCATGAGTTTTTATCAAATATATTATGTAGTCAGGGATTCTCCACTTACTTTATCCCTAGTCCTATTTCTGGCTCATTTGGGATTTTCCATATCTGCCCTCAGGTAACAGTATATACACATAGCTCTCCTCCTTGAGCTCTGTGGATCTACCCATATCAACCTAATTTTAGGTTGTTTGAAAGATGATACCAACTCTCAGAGATAATATCCTGTTATAAACCCTGCTGAGCAAACCTAAATTATTTTATAACATTAATTGCTAAGGAATGAAAGTGTGAAGCTCACATCTGTGTATCTATGAACAACTATTTTTCTGGACAAGTGCCCAATTTTGTCTAAAACAAAAAAAGTATTGTGGGTTCTTTCAAGACAATTTACATTTTCTAATTTTTGGAAGAACTACAGCCAAAACTTCCACACAGGTAATGACTTCTTTTAATTCAACTGACCATTAAAATACTGTGCAAATACCAGTTTTTGCTCTCAAACAGTTTGTTATATTCAAACGCTGTGTCAAAAATTAAATTAATATAAACATAATTCACTTTGATCTCAGTTATGACATTCCTTGCTTTCCATGTACATGCAACCTATCTTAAGAGTTGTGAAGTATACTAAACTTGAATATTATCAACATTTTTAGCCTATGTGTCCTTCCAGTATTTTCAGATATGTGCCACCAATTAAATTTCAAACACTTTTTTCATACTCCAAAAAGTGTTAACATGCTAATATATTCAGTCTATTCTTGTCCTTTACATGGCCTGACATTTTAAATTACTTAAAACAGCATTTTCATCTTAAAGTCTTTATACAGGATCTTATTTTTAATACACCACTTATACATTCCCAACATTCTTAAATATTTGAAATGAAGTTTCTTCTATCTCCTTTATAAGCATTCCAAAGCGTATCCCAGAAAAAATATGAATAAGCTATAACTGTGTAGGTCTTCACATTCTGTAGCATGATCCTTCCTTAAAATTCTCTCCATATGCTTCTCCATGAAATCTTACATAATACCAAAATATTTATTTTCATACTGAGTTAAGAAAGGGTACCCTAGTCATAGTCATTATGTAAATTTGGTAATAATCATCATAAAATCTTCATCACTTTACACTTTATACAGTGCTTTCAAATAAATCATGTCATTAAAGTAGACATTTGTACTATTCTCTATTTTAAGGAGAGATGTAAGAGGTGAAGTGACTTGTTCCAAATTGTGTACAAGAAACTAACAGACTCCAATTCAAGACCTCTGCCTTCAAATCATCTGAATTTCCTAGCATACTGATTCAAATTTCCCATTGTTGAACTTAACAATAAGTCAATTTAAAAGACACCATAATATGGATTACATTGTGATATGGTAATGCCCTAAGTCACTTAATAATTTTGCAGTGATACGTGCAAAGAGACAGAGGGAGAATGTGATCCCTGAGACATCACTTTCAGGAATTACATAATGAAAATCATATCACATTTATACTCTGTTCAATTATACAGCAGTTGATGAGATAAATGTTGCCAAAATATCTGATTGGGTGCCAAGTTCTATTAGTTCTATCTTTCTAGCTCATCCCAACCTAAGCAAGAAAAACAAATAAACCCATTTAACACTTCCCTTTCCTCCAGGTATCACTCAATTATTTTTATATTATGTATATTCCTGTTTACTTGATTTTTTTTATATTTTCTACTAAAATATAAAGTCAGTGGGGGTATAACACCTGACATATAGAAGAAGCTCACTAATTATTTGTCAAATGAAAAAATAAAGAGATGCTTCATGGATAAAAGAGTAATCATTTAAAAAATAATTCTACTTGGGCTTCCCTGGTGGCGCAGTGATTGAGAGTCCACCTGCTGATGCAGGGGACATGGGTTCGTGCCCCGGTCTGGGAAGATCCCACATGCCGTAGAGCGGCTGGGTCGTGAGCCATGGCCGCTGAACCTGCGCGTCCGGAGCCTGTGCTCCGCAACGGGAGAGGCCACAACATGAGAGGCCGGCGTACCGCAAAAAAAAAAAAAAATAAATAAATAAAATAATAATTCTACTTGTGTTCATAATCAAGAGTGAGGGATTATAATACTAGAATGGATTATCTTTTGAAGATATGAATTCTTTTCTGCAGATCTTGCTCCGGACGCACAGGCTCAGCGGCCATTTCTCACGGGCCTAGCTGCTCTGCGGCATGTGGGATCTTCCCGGACTGGGGCATGAGCCCGTGTCCCCTGCATCGGCAGGCGGACTCTCAACCACTGCGCCACCAGGGAAGCCCTCTGCAGGTCTTTTAAAGGTAGGCTAGAGTATCACAGAAGACCTTTGATTATTCTGGGTCCAAATAATTTAAGAATATCTTATTCCTTGGTTTATCTTTCCTCTTTTAGCAATATTTTTGTTGGGTGCCTGTATTTAAAACTTGCTGTGCATATAAATAGTCTGGAAAATATAAAAGGAAACACATTTATCCAAATTAAAAAACAATTTAAAGCATGTCAGAGGCATGGATATGCAGAAAATTATTGATAGTAACTATAAATATTTGTATAATAATGACTACTTAATGATTTCTAGGATAAGTCAAAGGACAGTATTCCAACATACATGAGAGCAATGGTGTGTTTCTAGCATGTATTTACATGGGAATCAGGTTTTGGAAAGTTAGATGAAATATATATGTATTCTTCCAGTGCAAAAACCAGTATTGGTTAAAAAATTCTAAATCTGGAATATTAAAATATGTTGAATCTTCATGTTGATAACACATAATTAATATCACACCAATTAAGAGAGCTAATGAAAACATAAATATGCTGGAGTTAAATATATGCTGTCCTTCATTCTGCTACCATTACTATAATCAAAATAGAAAAAATCATCTAAGATTTAAGTTCAAATCCCAGCACACTTTTAGGGATCTTTATTTGCACTGACAGAATTTTTATGCACTCACTGAGTGAGTGCTTTCCTGTCTTTGCCTTAAGTCCTAACTGCAAAACAACTTTGAATGATTAATTAGTGAGTTCTGGGTTGTACTGATTAGCTCTCAAGGACTTTCCATATCTATGGTTGACTTTTTTTTTTTTTTTTTGAAGATATACTCTGTTTATTTATTTATTTATTTATTGGAGTTAGTTGATTTACAATGCTGTGTTTCAGGTGTACAGCAAAGTGATTCAATTATATATATACATATAAACATTCTTTTTCAGATTCTTTTCTCATATAGGTTATCACAGAATATTGAGTACAGTTCCTGTGCTATATAGTAGGTCCCTGTTGGTTATCTACCTTGTATATAGTAGTGTGTGTATGTTCATCCTAAACTTCTAACTTACCTCCCCCCACCCACATTTCCCCTTTGGTAAACATGTTTGTTTTCAATATCTGTATGTCTGTTTCTGTTTTGTAAATAAGTTCATTTGTTTGTTTTCTTTTTTTTAAAAACTAGATTCCACATATGAGTGATATCATATGATATTTGTCTTTCTCTGTCTGACTTACTTCACTTAGTATGATAATTTCTAGGTCCATCCATGTTGCTGCAAATGACGTTATTTCATTCTTTTTTATGGCCAAGTAATATTCCACTGTATATATGTTCCATATCTTCTTTATTCATTCCTCTGTTGACAGACATTTAGGTTGCTTCCATGTCTTGGCTATTGTAAATAGTGCTGTAATGAACATAGGGGTGCATGTATCCTTTTGGATTATGGTCTTCTCCGGATATGTGTCCAGGAATGGGATTGCTGGATCATATGGTAGTTCTATTTTCAGTTTTCTAAGGAACCTCAATACTATTCTCCATAATGGTTGTACCAATTTACATTCCCACCAACCGTGTAGGAGGGTTTCTTTTTCTCCACACCCTCTCCAGTATTTCTTGTTGGTAGACTTTTTGATGATGGCCATTCTGACTGTTGTGAGGTGATACCTCACTGAAGTTTTGATTTGCATTTCTCTGATAATTAGTGACATTGAGCATCTTTTCATATTCTTTGTGACCACCTGTATGTCTTCTTTGGAGAAATGTCTATTTAGGTCTTCTGTCCATTGTTTGATTGGGTTGTGTTTTTTTTTGACATAGAGCTGCATGAGCTGTTTGTGTATTTTGGAGATTAATCTCTTTTTGGTTGCTTCATTTGCAAATATTTTCTCCCATTTTGTGTTTTGTCTTTTTGTTTTATTTATGGTTTCCTTTGCTGTGCAGAAACCTTTAAATCTAATTAGTCTCATTTGTTTACTTTTGTTTTTATTTTCATTACACTAGGAAGTGGATCAAAAAAAATATTGCTGCGATTCATGTCAAAGAGTGTTCTGCCTATGTTTTCCTCTCACAGTTTTATAGTATCCAGTCTTACATTTAGGTCTTTCATTGATTTTGAGTTTATTTTGGGGTATGGTGTTAGAGAGTGTTCTAATTTCTTTTACATATAGCTGTCCAGTTTTTTCAGCACCACTTATTGAAGAGACTTTTCTCCATTGTATATTCTTGCTTCTTTGTCATAGATTAATTGACCATATGTGAGTGAGTTTATTTCTGTGCTTTCTATCCTGTTCCATTGATCTGTATTTCTGTTTTTGTACCAGTACCATACTGTTTTGATTACTGTAGCTTTGTACTATAGGCTGAATTCAGGGAGTCTGATTCCTCCAGCTCTGTTTTTCTTTCTCAGGATTGCTTTGGCTATTCAGGTTCTTTTGTGTTTCCATGCGAATTTTAGAATTTTTTGTTCTAATTCTGTGAAGAATGTCTTTGGTAATTTGATAGAGATTGCACTGAATCTGTAGATTGCCTTGGGTAGTATAGTCCTCTTGACAATATTAATCCTTCCAATCCAAGAACATGGTATATCATTCCATCTGTTTGTGTCATCTCCTATTTCTTACATCAGCTTCTTAGAGTTTTCAGAGTAGCGGTCTTTTGCCTCCTTAGATAGATTTATTCCTAGGTAATTTATTCTTTTTGATACAATGGTAAATGGGACTGTTTCCTTAATTTCTCTTTTTGATCTTTTGTTGTTAGTGTATAGGAATGCAAGAAGTTTCTCTGTATTAATTTTGTATACTGCAGCTTTACCAAATTCACTGATGAGCTCTAGTAGTTTTCTGTGGCATCTTTAGGATTTTCTATGTATAGTATCATGTCATCTGCAAACAGTGACAGTTTTACTTCTTTTTTTTCCAATTTGGATTACTTTTATTTCTTTTTCTTGTCTGGTTGCATGGCTAGGACTTCAGAAACTATATTGAATAAAAGTGGTTACAATGGACATCCTTGCCTTGTTCATGATCTTAGAAGGAAAACTTTCAGCTTTTCACTGTTGAGAATGATGTTAGCTGTGAATTTGTCATACATGGCCTTCATTACGTTGAGGTAAGTTCCTTCTATTTCCACTTTCTGGAGAGCTTTTATCATAAATTGGTGTTGAATGTTGTCAAAAGCTTTTTCTGCATCTATTGAGATGATCATATGTTTTTTATTCTTCAGATTGTTAATGGGGTTAATATGTTAAATATATCATGCCACTCCCTTTTGGCCTGCAGGGTTTCCTCTGAAAAATCAGCTGATAACCTTATGGGAGGTTCCCTTGTATGTTACTTGTTACTTTTCCCTTGTTACTTTTAATATTTTTTCTTTGTTTTTAATTTTTGTCAGTTTGATTTATATTTGTCTCGGCGTGTTCCACTTTGGGTTTGTTGTATGGGCCTCTGCACTTCCTGGGCTTGAATGAGTGTTTCCTTTCTCATGTTAGGGAATTTTCTGCTATAATCACTTTAAATATTTTCTTGGGCCTTTTCTCTTTCTCTTCTCCTTCTGGAACCCCTATAATGTGAATGTTGGTGTGTTTAATGTTGTCCCAGAGGTCTCTGAGACTGTCCTCATTTCTTTTCATTCTTTTCTCTTTGTTCTTTTCTGTGGTAGTGATTTCCATCATTCGGTTTTCCAGGTCATTTCTCTGTTCTTCTGCTACTGATTCCTTCTAGTCTATTTTTCATGCCAGTTATTGTATTATTCATCTCTGTTTGTTTGTTCTTTAAATCTTCTAGCTCTTTGTTAAACATCTTTTGTATCTTCTTGGTCTGTGCCTCCATTCTTTTCCCAAGATCTTGGATCATCTTTACTATCATTACTCTAAATTCTTTTTCAGGTAGGTTACCTATCTCCTCTTTGTTTAGCTGTTCTTATGGGTTTTTATCTTGTTCCATCTCTGAAACATATTTCTCTGCCATCTCATTTTGCCTAACCATTTGTGTTTGTGGACTCCTTTCTGCTGGCTGGAGGATCATAGCTCCTCTTGCTTCTGGTGTCTGCCCTCTGGTGGTTGAGGTTGGTCTTGTGGCTTGTGGAGGCTTCCTGGTGTGAGGGACTGGTGTTTGCCCACTGGTGGGTAGAGCTGGGTCTTGTCCCTCAGGTGGGCATGGTGTGAAGGGGTGTGTTTATATGTGGCGGCTTTAGGCACCCTGTCTGATGATTGGGGGGAGGTCTGAGTTCCTATCCTGCTGGTTGTTTTGCCTGAGGTGTTCCAGCACTGGAGCCTGTAGGCTGTTGAGTAGTGCCAGGTCTTGATGCCAAAATGGCAATCTCTGGTAGATGTCATGCCAATCAATATTCTCTGGGGCCTCTGCCACCAGTGTTGTGGTTGACTTTCCAACAAACAAAATCTGAACAAGAAGATTAGCAAAAATCTTGTGATTGAAAATCAACATACCAGGCTAATCTGCAAAGCTTTCTAAATTCATGAGGAGCAGTAGTTAAGGTTAATTGTAATGAACAGTCTTGTGGCTAGGACAAGTGAGTAGCAGTGTCTAGATGTGATGAATGTTTCCTCCTTTCAGAGATGGAATTTTTAGCTTTTGATTTTTTTAGACTCCTAGAGTTATTGGCCTTCATATAGGCTCCATTCCAGCCATATTCTTTGTGGTTTTTCCCCCTTATCTACTTTTCTCTCTTAGTGCTTCAATTTTTGTAAATTGTGGTTAATGAACAGGTGATTATGATACTACCTGCTTTACATAAGGTGAGGACAAAATGAAGCACTTTCAATTAATATTTTTACACACTAACACACCATTTTTTTTTTTTTTTTTTTTGCGGTACGCAGACCTCTCACTGTTGTGGCCTCTCCCGTTGCGGAGCACAGGCTCCGGACGTGCAGGCTCAGTGGCCATGGCCCCAGGGCCTAGCCACTCCGCAGCATGTGGGATCTTCCTGGACGAGGACACAAACCCGTGTCCCCTGCATCAGCAGGCAGACTCTCAACCACTGCGCCACCAGGGAAGACCCTAACACACCATTTTTAAATTTTATAGTTGTCATGTTCTCATGTTCTTTCTGGCTACAGTCAGGGCTACCACTCCATTAAGTAGCCACTTACTAGGGTCCAACATCTCTCTTTGCAGGAAAAGTGGAAGTTCAGTCCTTTCCCCATGCATTCTGCAAATCCCCAGGGAGTATCTTTCTGTTCAAAATCTATCATGGTCTAGCTTAGCACCTTTAATTCTGAGTTATACAAGCCTCAGATAACATGTTACCACTCTCTCTAAACAACTCAGCCCAACTGTAAACAGAACTCCCTGTTTATTTTCCTAAATACCAGAGTATGGTATTGAAGAAAATTTTAACTGAAGAGGCAGGAAGAAAAAAACAGGTAAAAATAATAGTACACCATTGCTTTAGAATCAACAGCCCTGGATTGCCACAAATGTTCCTTATTAGTCACTTTTCTTTCTACCTGGTTTCTTACACACAGACATCTTACCCACATGTGGAAGCCCAGTCAGAAGAGGCAAAATCAGTTGACATTGTAATAATCTTTGCCTGGAGAGCTGAAATACTTTTCTATATTATGCATATCCATTCTCCCAATCTTACTCAAACCCTGCTTTTCAGAAGGAACATAAGATTGTACCTTGTATAAGCACTGTGTCTAGTAAAGTGTGTTTCTAAACAACAGAATTCTCAAAGGAGAATACTGCCTTGGCTGAAAGGGTATTTTGTCCATACTACACTAGTTATCTGTCAGTATAAATGAAGATTCATTCAAATTTTAAAGATACAAAATAAAGGTTAAAATTCCTGTGTAATTAAGACAAAAATGATGACAAATTCTCACAAAAGCACTTACTCTAAAGGAAAGGAAGTGAAAGTGTTTCAGTGACTTCTCATCTCTCATAAGAAAACATTTACCATATATTGACCTAAAAAGTGTTTTTTTTTTAAATTTTTGTTTCAAGTTCATTTCTGTTGCCAGTTATTTCTCAACATGAGGTAAAACTCTGTTCCAGCCCAATCAGAGAAAGTTCAGAGCCAGAGATAGTCATGAACATATCCATTAGTTAAATTACCATCAATTAAATATACAAGTAAAGCAGTACTACCATGAGGAAATAGGCATATTTACAAAAAGTGTTTTCAGGAGAATTATGGATATCTTGCTTCATAGTAATAAAAGAAATCACATGTCTTGCTTTGGACTTTCTAGGGTAAACTCTTCTCTTGATTCTATTTGTTGTGAACTATTTTAAGTGAATTTATTCTTTGGTAAAGAGTTGAACACAAAGAGACCACTGAAGTAGAAGGCTTTTACAAAGCAGCTGCTCAGATCTACCTTTTTGTTCTGAGCTGGAAGACTTTTGGATGCATGTACAGAAGTACTTTGTGTTCAACCTACTCAGGATGGAGTAGTCTAACGATTTGTTTTCACATTTTATGCTTATGAAGAGAAATGGACGGGGTGTCCTTAAGTGTTCATGAATGAGAGCAAATACTATACCAAATAAAGCATAAGAATTGCAGTAACTGGAAATCATAAGAATGAACAAGGAGGAACTGAGACACTTTATTTTTAATTCAGTGTATAAAATGTTTAGTGCTGGAATCAGATTCATTAAACACTTTACAGTTTGTATTAAATTATAAACAAAATTATTGCAAACTCAGTCTTCTATTAAAAATCTTAAGTCCAGACCAATGAATACCTTGTCCTAAATTTTACTATTAATTTAACACACATGAGAAATTCATTTGACATGATTCACCTTGGTTATCATGTTACAAAATTGGCCATGCCTAAAAGCATTTAATCTTTCTCCCAGCAAATAATTTCTGAACATGTGCTTTGGTCTAGGCACAGTGAGGTGGCTACCTTACTGAAACTTTAACAGGTAAATAAGAACCCATATTTTCAGTTACTTATGTGAATCATTACACAAAGTACATAGACCTGGATGGTAAAATTAGACAAGGAAGATTTTATTCAAGAATATTGCAGGAGGGGAGACAGGATAGAACTAGTCTGAGCTCTACTCCACTGGAGGGTATGGGGGGGAATGCTGGAGAATTTTCAAGAACTGGGATGGAGAAGGTTAACTGGCCTTACTCAAAGAATACTGGCAAGGAACTGTTAAAAAGATTTGCATCTCAAAGGGGCAGGGAAAGAATCTACAGTTACAGTGTTTCTAAGGTAAACAGTCTAAGAATTGGGAGATCAGGGGTCTAGAGTGAAGAAGAAACCAGTATAAAGTTTAGTCAAGCTGAGGGAAACATTAAGGTCATCTAAGTCAGTGGAGAGAAAATAAAAATTGACTTTCTAAACTGAATTCAAATGATTAATACAAATTACATGGATAATCTTTACTACAGAATCTGTGGTCAAACCATATATTTGTTCATTTTCATTTCGTTTCGAGTATCTGCCCATTTCCGCCAGCATTAGAGACCTGAAAATGGCAGTTTTGCTTGTCATAGGCATGCATATGATAATGGACAAACATTGATATTTCATAGATCACAATACAAATGTAAAGACTCCTCTAAATTCCTTTTGGCATATTATTGTGCTTCTATTCAGTATAGCTTTGTAGATCAGGCCTACAGAATCCATTGAAAACACTTGTCATTCACCTCCTACTTTTTAAAACGTACCTGTCTGGTTTTTTGTACAAAACTGCATTATTGTGGCCCATGTTAATGTGTAGCATTATTGTGGGAAATATTTCAAATAAAAATCACCATAAAAGATATTAAGGTATAGGTCAAGTTAGAAAACATTACCTACTCAAAATATTATTATAAAAAAATTCACTGTATACACACATGCAGTTTTCTTCTGGGAGAAAAGCTAGGACATATACCTCATTATAGGACATATATCTCATAAATAAGGTACAAACAAAAGGAACCAGATATTCTAAAAAAAGAAAAACATTAAGTCTCTTTAGGACTATATTAGTAAAATTGTGTTTTGAGAAGCCCTCTATGATTGGTGGAATAGTCACAAGAGCGAAAGTGAAGTTGTTTTTTCATAACTGCCCTAATATCAGCAGGGTGACTCTCATTGTTTCTCAAAATAAAATAATGAAGAAAGTGAGGTTTATTTATTGGTAAAGCTTGACTTATATGAAGTATCTTAAAATAAGCAAAAGTTGGAGAACATGTGTTTCCCATCCATATTTTGATAAGCTTTGTGGAATGCTTGTTTCCCAATCCCTCCCCGCAACCTTTAATGTCCCTCTGGGCACCACCTGGATGTTGGGGTGCTGAACTGAAAACCTCATTTTTAATTACTAGGAGCTTCTCTAGCTTAAGGCCTTGTAAAGCTACAAGTGGATTAATTGAAAATAACCAAACACATTTAAAACAATGAGAATTATATATAATTTACAAGCCAGGAGACTTAAATACATACACATTATATATGTGTATATTTACATATATATAATATATACACACATATGTATATATATTTATTTTTATATAATATATATTTATTTATATCAGAAACTACAAATATAGACCAATGGGGTTCCACTGTGAACCTTCCATTGTTCCACCTGTTTTTATTTTAAGAAAATTGTTTTTGTTTTGTTCTGTCTAAATTTCCCTCCTCCCGGCATAGGTTTAACCTAACATCTTCTGTGTTGCATGCTGTTTGGGGCCTGCTAATGTTTTATCTGGAGGTGACTTTCTGCTTTGCAGAGCAGTGGGTTCATGGTTGTAAAAGTTTCACACAAGTAAAGCAAAAAAAAAATCTATTGTTTGTATTTTTTAATTTCCTAGAAGTTATATAGATCCTCCGTGTCCAATATAGTCAACAATATCTACCACAGAATTGTGCTATCTCTGGGTGTTATGTAGCACTGGGTAGCTTTTATTTTACCTTCCTCCTCACTCCCCTCTTTCTGTAATTAGGAGGGAAATTGTGGGGGAAGTACATTTCAGAAGAAGTATGAGCCACAGATGGTTCATCCATTTGGCAAAAATCATAGCTGTGGGGCTTCCCTGGTGGCGCAGTGGTTGAGAGTCCGCCTGCCGATGCAGGGGACACGGGTTCGTGCCCTGGTCCGGGAGGATCCCACATGCCGCGGAGCGGCTGGGCCCGTGAGCCATGGCCGCTGGGCCTGCGCGTCCGGAGCCTGTGCTCCACAACGGGAGAGGCCCGCGTACCGCAAAAAAAAAAAAAAAATCATAGCTGTCATCTTACTTAATATGTTGTACCAATAAGCATATTCTTTGGCCACAGCATTTTAGAGTTTTAATGTTGAAACACTTCATGCCGGAAATTATATGGTAACAAATTCAAAATTGCCTAGTGTTAAAATGTATTTAGTCATTAATATAATGCAATCTCTCTTTTTTGCTCCATGCTTTACTGACATATGTTAGTAATCTCCCTCTTCTGTCTAAAAACATATTGACCAATGTCGATTCTGAATGGAATTCTGGCATCCAGTAGGTGATTTCTAGTAAGCATCTATGCATATATCCTTACTAAAAAATAGTTAATAAATGTGCTTTTATATTTCTAGTTTAATGTATAGTTATTGTGTAATTAGAAAAAAACTTTCCTAATTTAACCTATGTTTTTGCTTTGTTTTGTTTCATTTTTTTATTTACTCAGCCAACTAAACAAGTGACATTCAAATCAGAATAGATGACTTCTGTTAAGGTAATAAGTTAAAAGGACCAATTACCTTAAGTCTATGATTACTATATGAAATTTTTCTGAAAAGGTACTTAAAGATTTTTAAGACATTATTTCTCAAAATACAAACCATATATATATATATATATATACACACACACACACACATACATACATACATACATACATACATTTAAGAAGTAGAGGAGCTAAAAGAAGAAATAGTACTTCCATGATTGCAGTATTATAGGAAATTTGCTTACTTCTTCTAAAGTGTCATTCAGAAATCTGAATGCTTAGCTTTTGTAGAAGCTGTATATTCAGAAGTCCATGGAAGTGATTTGTCATTAATGTTATTTCAATATATCTTAACCTTTACTGAAATGTCATTTCCTTCAGTAGATATGGACAAATTGATATGATACAATTGTGTACATGTAGGTTATAAAGTTTTAACATTAAGGAAATTATAATGAAAGCTTGATTCCAGATTGACCCAACATGAAAATAATGTCTGAATAAGGCTAGGACTGTCAGGATAAAGGAGTTGATGTTAATAGTATCAAAATCTAGGTCAAGTGCTAACCTTTGGATAAATTCTCATTCATTCCTTCATTATATTTTATTTTATTTTTATAAGCAAGCGTTACTGAGCACTTACTGTGTACTAAGTACTGGGCTATATATATTCCATATTGTAAATAATTGGGGCATGGGCCTTGATTTTAGTGGCTCACAATCTAATTTACAAAACAGGTCAAGAATGCATATTCCACAGGGTTTTTAAAATTTTTAATGTTATATCTGTATCTATATATCTAGAGAGAAGGCAAAAAGGAGGGAAGGAAGGAAGAAAGGAAAGGAAGGAAAGAAGGAGAGAAGGGAGGGAGCAAAGGAAGGGAGAATATATACAGAACCTTGAGCATAAATGGCACTTACATGTATGTGGTTATCTTCACCTTCTTCCCCACTTATTAATGGATACATCTGTAGCCTGAAGTTATCTTTCTAAGTGTAGAACAAATTGGGCTTCGAACCTGAGATGTCTGAATCTTATTCGGGGTCCAGAGTCCTAAATGTGTTGCTTGCAGCTGAAATACAACTGCTAGAAAAACGAAACTCAGACATTAGCTTACTGGGGCAAGTTACAGGACAGCAAATAGCTACAAGTGGCAACTGAATATAGGGGTTTGTTGATATGGAAAATACTATCATTTGCTCATATTTTATTATTAGTTCAGCATGTTTTCAGAGTTTCTTTATACTCTTAGAAATTTCCAACACATCTGTTTTGAAATTAGTGCAGAACACAATGAAAAACATTAAATGTAACAGGTGACCTCTAATAAGAACAAACAAAAAATAGCAACAGTTTTAGAATTAAAAGTATGGAGGGCAAAACAGGCAAAAGCATTTTGTAAAACTTTATGTAGGAGCACTCAGTAGAAGTCATATCCACTCATCTCTCCCAAAATTCACAACCTGAGACAAGGGACGAAGCAAGGGAGTCTATTCAGTGCTTCTTTGTCTCTATTCAAATAGCACTGTTGACACCTACTTCTTTTCTATTTCTCTGGTGACAGGATACAGAATTACCCTAGAAAGGAAAAGTGTAAAGGTAAGAAATCTCTTAAATACTGATGGAGGTGAGTGGAGGCTGGTGATAACAGGAAGTATGGATGCCCACTAATCTCTGACAATTTCTTAGACTCATGGAAGTATGTTTAAATCAGGGCTTGAGCTCCCATGATAGAATTCCTTCTTCACAGATCAGGGCACCATCAGGCCAAACTGAGTTCACAAAATAAACGTACCCAAACCTCTTAAGTTATTTTACCTTCATACCTTATCATGTTTTGTTTGACAATTAAAAGCAGAATAAAACTTTAAAAAGTATTAAAAAAAATAGAAATATGAGGTTTCCCTGGTGGCGCAGTGGTTGAGAGTCCGCCTGCCAATGCAGGGGACACGGGTTCGTGCCCCGGTCCAGGAGGATCCTGCATGCTGCGGAGTGGCTGGGCCCGTGAGCCATGGCCGCTAAGCCTGCGTGTCCGGAGCCTGTGCTCCACAATAGGAGAGGCCACAACAGTGAGAGGCCTGTGTACCGCAAAAAAAAAAAAAAAAAGAAATATGTGTTCTCCCATATATTTATTCACTGTTATTTTATCATTGAATTGTTACATAGAAAGGAACAGCATTAGTATTTTTTAGTTCTTGGAAGAAGTAGTAAGATGGCACCAAGTACATAAAAACTATTTTATAGGTTAAGTTGTTCCCAGATTGTAGCTTATTCAGGTAAATTTATTCTTGAAGATTTTTTTTTCCAAAAAATATCAAAAGTTTAGAAGATGAAAAGGAGTCAGAAAATTTCAATACCTCAGTAATGGAATTATTCACAGCTAAATAGGCTCTTAGCATTTTTTTCCTCATTGGCATACGCCAAATATAATACTAACAAAGAAATGAAGGACAAAATAATTCTGTGCCAGCCCCTGAATCATTTCCTACAATTCCCTACATTAAATTAAAAGTACTTAATATTGCTGGGAAATGGGATTCAGGAAAGCACATGTCAAATAGTGTAGAAAAATCCCAATGGAAAACTTTCCTACCACATGCACCAGCCCAACTGGACAGGAGCAGCCACCTAATGGTCTATGTGCTTTATTCTGTGTAGTGGACAGAAGTCTCATGAAAATAAGGTTGGTATGTCCTTCACCTTTTCATAGAAATGTTTTATTCTCTGTGTGTGTGTGTTTGTTTGTTTGACGTTTCACGCTTATTCCTTTTGCTGTGAGGGATTAT
Organism: Pseudorca crassidens; assembly: GCF_039906515.1. NCBI lineage: Eukaryota > Metazoa > Chordata > Mammalia > Artiodactyla > Delphinidae > Pseudorca > Pseudorca crassidens. The sequence continues at coordinate 85,170,336 of NC_090298.1, forward strand.
TGATCTGTGACTATATTTATAGCATCTTTGTCTTGCTTGTTAACATTTCTTTCATGCATTCTCTTCTTCTAGTTTTTGTTTGTTTTTTTGTTGTTTTTCTTTTTTGGCGGTACGTGGGCCTCTCACTGTTGTGGCCTCTCCCATTGCGGAGCACAGGCTCCGGACGCGCAGGCTCGGGACGCGCAGGCTCATCGGCCATGGCTCACAGGCCCAGCTGATCCGCAGCATGTGGAATCTTCCCAGACCAGGGCACGAACCCGTGTCCCCTGCATCGGCAGGTGGACTCTCAACCACTGCGCCACCAGGGAAACCCTTCTTCTAGTTTTGAAGGAATAAAGACAACCCCCTTGGGAGATTGTTATTGTGCCTTCTTTTTCACTGATGCATCTTTCAGTGGAACACTTTCCCCAGGAAGAGACAGTCAAATTTCATACTCTCAGATTTGAGGGAATAAGGTAGCTGTGAGTGCTGGTAGGACTAGATGTATTGGTGTAATGGGAACTGCCCAAGCACTCTTGCAATGCTTAACCATTTAATTAGCATTTGCAGAAAGTTTCACACAATAAAACATTTCAAAGACCAGTATATGATCATTTCTTTATCAGTCAGTGAATCAAAGTCTTAATTTTAAAAACAACTTCCATCATGAAAGTAACAACAAATATTATGTCAGCTTTTTCCTCCTTATATGTGAGACTCTTAGATAAGTAAATTAATCAAATCGCATTAGTATCTCCTATCTTATAACAAATCATTCATTATCAGTATTCTGTGCAATTTTAGAGTTAAGTGAGATAGGACTGTACCTGCCATTATTTGAGGACAATAAAATAGTCAGTTTTATAGAAAAGAAATGATCAGTAAAACTAGCCATTTGGTATTACTATTCAACTCAAAGTATGTGAGTAGTTTCTTCAGAAATAGTCCCACATATTTCTATGCTTTAAATTTATTTGATTTATTTGATGACTTTGCCTTTTCAATATTTTGAATTCTACTTATACATTCATTGTATGAATGATAGGATTAATGCAAAAATTTAAGTTGATGAATTTAAGATAATCATATTTTCAATGTTTCTAAAATAAACATCCATGTATTTTGTGTTATAACAAAATTACAAGTTTTTAAAAAAATTGTTAAACCTGTAAAAAGGGCAAAAAATTGCTATTAATTTTTACATGTGAATTCCAGGACTTCGTCAAATAGATAGGCCAATAAAAACACTTGCTTTTTTCTTCCTATTTTTTATATTGTTAGCTAGATTTTATTTAGAAGTACATGAGGACTCAGTATGACTGTTAGTATGAAATCCGTGATACATATGTATTACGTATTTAACATGTAATTTGGTTGCTTTAATTCAATGTAATCAATTATTGCTATGGCCACTTAGCTATTATTTTGTCTTTTCATTGGCTTTCTGTGAGGCCAACCCAGGTATTAAGATATCCAATATCATGGGAAGTATGATGTGCATGCAATTGAAAATCCATGAGTTATGGAATAAAAAACTCAGTGTACAAGTATTCGTTTTGCCTTTTATAAGAATTATCGAAATCTTCCTTTTCTCTGAGTCATGTATCAATTTAAGGCAATTTTTTAAAAGTTTAAAACATTTAGGCAAAATAAAAATAGTAGTGGATTGTAGAGTGGAAAAGGATGGGCTTTGAAGTGAAGTCCTGAGTTTGAATCTGCCTTTGCCATTTCTTTAGTGGACGATATTGGCCTGGGTTAGTTATATTGCTGATTCTTGATTTTCTCATTTGGAAGTAGGAGAAACGGTATCTATTAGAAGGATTTTATGGTAATGATGAGAAATAATATCTACAAAAACATAGTCAATAGTCAGAATATGATACATGTTCATTGAATTTTTTTTTTTTTTTTTTTTTTTGCGGTACGCGGGCCTCTCACTGTCGTGGCCTCTCCCGTTGCGGAGCACAGACTCCGGACGCGCAGGCTCAGCGGCCATGGCTCACAGGCCCAGCCGCTCCGCGGCATGTGGGATCTTCCCAGACTGGGGCACGAACCTGCGTCCCCTTCATTGGCAGCCGGACTCTCAACCACTGTGCCACCAGGGAAGCCCTTCATTGAATATTTGATGAATATTATAAAAATTTAATATAATAGGACCGTGTTTTTCATGTATTTCCTCTCCATAATGGAAACTAAAGGAAAAGGAAAGGGACCTAATATATATGGACCACTTACTGAACTCCAGCCAGTGCACAAAAGTTAGCACTTTGCTCCCTAATTTAAAGTACCCAGGGTACCTTAGACAGGTGAAATTAAACACCACAGGTTCTCGCTGACCCCCAACAACATGTGCAGCATAAGTGAGTGAGTTCATGGTATTAATACATAAGCCAGGACTCCTATGTCTTCCTCAGACACAAGGTTTCCCAGAACTGCAATTCATGCCATGATAAGACTGAGAAGAGCAGTGTTTTCCCCGGCAAGCATAGGTCTTCTTCCTTGAGACTTGCACAAGGCCATTTTCCCGTGGCCATCGGGAGACTAGGGCAGGGTGGAGAGTAGAGCACACATCTCTCTCTCCCCCCACTCCTCCCAACAATTTCTCTTTTACCATCCTCTCTACTCACATTTTTCTCATTCCAATAATCTATACTTATATCTCCAATCCTAGGTATTTTGATATGTTATCCCAATTCACTTTTTTTTTTTCTATCTCAGATTGCCTATTAAATTGCCCTTTTAGGGACAAACAGGAAGTACTATTATTACACCACAATACTAGTTCTATGTAGTTAAGCTACTAGATGCAATAATGCTGGAAGGACTGAAGCACTGGTAATTGAGGATAATGCTCTAAAATGAGGAAATAGGATATAATTGTTCCTGGGGGACCTTTCATGTAATCATGTTTTGTTAACTCACACTAATAAATGGGGGAGTAATCACTATGGCATGAACAATCTCAGGCAATAACCTTCTAAAAGCAGATAAACCAACAGTCATTTCCAGGATTTGAAACACTTTCAATTTTTGTGGGTGTGTTGGTGTAGATCACTTTTATCTAATTATTCTGTTGAAGTCTGTTTGACATGAAAATGTCTCTACTCTTTCTAGACTCATACAGATTACTGGTCAGGAAAAGGTTCTGTGTGCATGGAAATTTATCCGCTATTTCAATGTAGGTAGAAGATATTGATAAAAGAGGTAATAAAATAGCAGTGTGGCCTTGTGGAAAGCAGTGAATCTAGACTATAACCTACTCCTCATCTTAACAGATAGAAAACTAGAAAAATAATACATGTAGCATTCATTAAATTCACTATTGTTGCATTCCTAACACTTTTCCATAAGGACTTTGTATGCATTGATGCACAAAATCATCATGGGTTGCCAGATATAGCAAATAAAAATAGTGAATGTCCAATTCAGTCTGAATTTTAGATAAACATTTTTTCATTATCTGTATGTCTCATGCAATATTTGGGACATACTTATACTAAAAAAAATATTGTCTATCTGATTTCAAAGGTAATTTGGTATCCTATATTTTATCTGGCAACGCTAAAATTGCTTTAATAATTGTATTAATGATCCCCACTTGTATTAATGATCCCCACTATAAAGAAAAGAAATTGACATTGAGTCACTTGCTCATTGCTGTACAGATATTCAGTTTGGAATAAAATCAAAATAGTCTGATAGTCTGGGTTCACAGTTCATGCTCCCAACCATTTTACTATACTTTTTACCTCAATGTTTACTCCTATGAGTTGAAAGACTGCTCGTGTGATCAACATGGTCCCACTCAACTCTAATCATCCATGATTCAATCCTATTTATCAAAGTAAAAAACAGCTTATCCTTTAAATATTTATTCCACTTCATTGCTCCAAAATGAATGCCTTTATTTACACAGCATCAGCACTAATGTAAATAACTTCCCCATTTTTCTTGAGAAACTTTCCAGAGATCAATGTGCCATAAACAGCCAGTTATTTACTGTATCAGAAAATTGATTTCTGTAATGCATCCTATGGATCTTACAGCTTATTTCCAAAGTTTTACCTGCTGATTACTAGTTATTTACTTGTAAAAATGGTAGTAAAATATACATGGATTTAAAATAGAAGAAAATAGCCCCTTCAAGTAACACCATGGTTTATTCTGTAAAACAGATCCAGGCCATGACAGACAGAGCAGCTGTATACCTGCTCAGAGACAGAAAGGATCTTCCAGTCATATAAAATGTAGTTTTAAATAGTTGTAGATTTGGGGGAGACGGCTTATAAGGGGTTCCACTTTGTCTGGGCTCAGTAAAATATTTTGAACTTATTTTGTCTAACATCATCTCAGACAGATCCAAGTGACACTTTTCACACCATTAGTTGACTGATATGGGTCCAAGAACCTATTTTTAAAAATTTTTTATTGGAGTATAGTTGATTTACAATGTTGTGTTAGTTTCTGCGGTACAGCAAAGTGAATCAGTTATACACATACATCTATCCACTCTTTTTTAGATTCTTTTCCCATATATGTCATTACAGAATATTGAGTAGAGTTCCCTGTGCTATACAGTAGGTTCTTTTTATTTATTTATTTATTTATTTATTTAGGCTGCATTGGGTCTTCGCTGTGGTGTGCGTGCTTCTAATTGCGGTGGCTTCTCTTGCTGCAGAGCTTCGGCTCTACGTGCGCGGGATTCAGTAGTTGTGGCCTGCGGCTCCAGAGCGCAGGCTCAGTAGTTGTGGTGCATGGGCTCCATTGCTCCGTGGCATGTGGGATCTTCCCGGACCAGGGCTTGAACCTGGGTCCCCTGCATTGGCAGGTGGACTCTCAACCACTGCACCACCAGGGAGGCCCAATAGGTTCTTATTGTTATCCATTTTATATATAGTAGCGTGTATATGTCAATCCCAATCTCCCAATTTATTCCTCCCCCCAGCCCTTTCCCCTCGGTAGCTATAAGTTTGTTTTTTACATCTGCAACTCTATTTCTGTTTTGTAAATAAGTTCATTTGTACCTTTTTTCTTTAGATTTCACATATAAGTGATACCAGATTCTATTTTTAACCAGAATGGAGGCAGGGTAGGGCATGCCCTGCTGTTTCACATCTTCACTCTCCTACTGGACTAGTCTTTATATTTTTCTTTTTCGCACAATAACATTTTTGTCATGTATGTAGGAGACACATTGTGTCGGATCCCAAATAATAGATGCTGATTTGATAAAATACACTGCTAGTCGTGTGCAACACCTAGTTAACACTAATCCTTTCTTGTACATAAGAAAGCATATCTGAGAGCATGAGTGAGTGAGAAGGATTTAAAGGGATAGCCTTACACCTCACTAATTTATTTTGTAAAGGAAAACATTTGCTAACTCATCGTAAGCATTAATACATTGTAATGTAATGATACAATTATTATAACACCTAGGATGTGAGTCACTATGTGTAAGGTAGGGAGCCATACATATGATTATGAATATTCTTCTGCTTAAAATCCTTCAAAGACTTTCTTCTAAAGTCATCATAATTTATTGGACACACAAAGCCCTTTATACTGAGTCCATGACTTATCTCCCCCCTCTCTCCTCTTTCACTTTCCCTCATGCTTCCACTTGCCATGTCTGGAACATGTAATTTAACTTTTGGTGTCTTTGCTTGTGTTCCTCATCTGCCGGGATCACCCTTTTCCTATATTTTAGGTATATTCAACTTTCAAAGCTCAACCCAAATGTTACCTTGCCCATGATATCATATACATATGCAGAAAAAAATTGTTTTTTCTTGGTACTCAAGTAACATTTGTTACCTCTTAATTAGAACTCTTCTTTGATAATATTATTTGTTGATAAATTTATTTTTGATATTACATAATGAAATCTGTTGGGACAGGGCTAACATGTATTTCCCATTATACCCCCAACACGATGTCTGTGATTTAGAAGGAATAGAGTAGATGTTTGTTAAATGAATAACTGAATGGAAAACAACTATATACTAATCTTAGACTCTATCACAAATACACACCACTTATAAAGAGGGAAATTCCCCAAATACTTAATTATTACTTAACAGTTGATAGGGCCAGAAAATTTTTTTGAGGACGAAGAAAATAGTTAATGATGTGATTTGGAGTCAAATATAATGGAAAGTATTATGGTTTCATAAAAAAAAATAGAAAGCATGATCTTGAAATAGACAAAACTAAATTTTCTTCGGAAATTCTCTACTTTTAGTTGTGACGTCAATGGGTAATGATTTAACTTCTCTGAGATTCATTGTTATCATCTGTAAAGTGTGAAGAAGAAGAATAAAGATGGAGGAGAAAGTGGAGGAGGAGGAAAAATAATAAGTTCAATCTTTGATACATAGTAGATGAGCATTAAATATGAATTTACTTCTTCTTTCCTGGGGTCTTGTGAGCTAAACCTTTGAACTAGCCATGATGATGGAACATGCCAAGTTAAAGCTGACTAGAAATAGGGAACTTAAAGATAAATATAGAATATGCAGGCATTGAGTTATTTAATTATGAAGAGATTGAATGAAATTTTCAAAATTTGATTTAGACCATTTTACAGGGTTACCTTTTAAGTTCTTTTAAATATTCATGTTTCCTAAATTCAATTTTATAATAATCTAGTTTCAGGTGTGAAAAGACTACTAAAATTTTCTTGACATGTTTGCAATATTTTTTTATTATCACACCTAGTATCTTTATTTCAGTAACTCCACATGGAAGCCAGTCTCTTTATAGTTTCTTCTTTTGGAAACTATGTCAGCCTCCTCTGCATCTCTCTATCACATTTATCTTAAACTTTCTGGTGTGTTATGTAAGACAATACTAGCACCTTCTGCTTGAAGTAGGTAAAAATGACAGGATGAAAAGCTGACTATGAAAAAAAACCCTGACTCATTTGCAAAATAGTGCAACATTTTTAGCTGCCTCTAAGATAAACATTTTGAAACAAAGCATACCTTTTGCCTATTTTTATTTCCTTTGGGTATGTAGCTCTCTGAATAGAGCTCATAATGAAATGAACACTTTTGGTAGTTAATTGACTACCTACTTTATTGACTTTTCTACTTGATAGAGGAAATGTCTACATAGGAAAGCTACCTTTTCATTAAGGGGCTAGGATTTGGGTTAAATATTAAGAAATTATGATTCTTAAGGATTAAAAGATAAAAGTTAAAAGATTATCTAAGTATGATTAACAATTTAAATATGTTATACTCAGCTTTACTACAGTGATGTAAATATTCAGGCAAATACTATTCATCTTATCAGGAAACTGCCTCAGTGGTTTAGGATAAACAGGTATATCTTAACTTATGGGAGTTAAGAAACCCAAGCTGTTCTCTTGATGGTAATCAGAGATGCTGTTCCATATGTATCTCTGTTTACCTTCACCAGGCTATAACCTTGAATTTTCTAGACCTTCCTAGAATATGGTCTTTTATAGACAATGTCAATAATACTATAATATTCAATATCTTTGGAAATTTATTTTCAATGCTCCATGCAATTATATTCCAGGGGAGGAATCTCAGGAGCATCTATAGGAAGAAACTATAAAACTTACTGTGGGGCTTAACATAAACTGAAACCTCTATTGTAGGACAATTTGACAGAGACCCATTTCTCCCCTGGTCTTCACTGCTAAATGCAACTAAAACCCTTGGAAATGGTGAGAGAGACAACAAAAGGAGATCCTAAAAGGTATTAGGAAGAAAACAAACTGGTTTGGGGTCCCAGGATTAGAGGAACACAGCACCAAGGTATTTTACATCCTCCTATTAAAAGACAAAGGTGACCAAGACTGTGTGTTTCCCAAACTCAAACTAGGAACAGAAAGCATTCCAGGTAGGCCCCTTCCTCTCCTGTATGAATGGAAACCGTGCCTTAAACACCAGGTTGGACCTGACAGAACTAGCACGGGAGATTGATCTGGAGTTCCACTAGCAATACGGACTCTCTTTCCTTGCTGGTGCCTGTCCTGAGGTTTCTTTACCTCGTCTAGAGACACCAGGGAAGCTGATGCGGAGGGGATAAGATGGGGTCGGTGTACTCATAGGGAGATCACATCACAACACAACAAGTAGTACAAGGGCTACTACTACTACTACTACCATCTCCAAGTGACAGAGATGATCCTACCACAATAAGCATACAGCCAGGCAACTTTCTTCATCTTAGTGGGCCAGAGACTCCCATCCTCCACCAAGATACATCAGATGGCCAGAAGTGGGGAAACCGTTTCTCCTTCCTAAGGTAGCGCCAGCATGGAACAGTGGGAACACCAGCAGTACCACATAAACCAATCAGACCAAAATAACAGTGTGAAGTCTCTGAAAATTGAGCTGTCATTAGAACCACAGCCAACCCACACAAGTAGGTCTGGACATGTATGCTACGTCTAAGCATCTCTGAGTTCCGATGGTAGGCTCAGTCCATCCAATCCAGCGTGCACGGCATTTAGCCATTTCCTAGATTTTGAAAAGCCTGTGGATGTTTTAGATCAAAGAACTGGGTGGGAGATCAACAGCAAACTGGCTAATGAAAACACATGCTATATCTATGGGGAAAATGAAGGGAATCCTGTTGAAAGAGATACTGAGTATTCAAACTGTCCATCCACCTAGACGTTGAAGCAAATACCACTTTGGAGTTTGGGCCAATCGTGCAAATCAGTTTTGTGTGTCAGGGAAACAGCTTTTGAAAAGGAGGGGTTTTCCAGTATTGGATCTTATCAAAGGAACCAATGATGGGTCTAGTGACAAATTCAATAAAGTTAGATAATTGCATTTATAAAGTAATCCTAATGTACATCACCCTTGAGAAACTTATTTTCTTTGAATATCAATCTGGTCAATTTTGAGGATACAAATGAATAGCCAATGAACACTAAGTTTGTTTGTTTTTTTAATTGGAGTATAATTACTTTACGATGTTGTGTTAGTTTCTGCCGTAAAACAAAGTGAATCAGCTACATGTATACATATATCCCCTCCCTCTTGAACCTCCCTCCCCACTCCATCTCACCCCACTAGATCATCACAGAGCACTGAGCTGATCTCCCTGTGCTATGCAGCAGCTTCCCACTATCTATTTTACACATGGTGGTGTATATATGTCAGTGCTACTCTCTCAATTCGTCCTACCCTCCCCTTCCCACCCCTGTGTCCACAAGTCCGTTCTGTACGTCTCAGTCTCTATTCCTGCCCTGCAAATAGGTTCATCAGTACAATTTTTCTAGATTCCATATATATGCATTAATATACAGTATTTGTTTTCAGAGAACACGAACTTTAATTGTCATGTTGAGTCCTCAGGATGGGTCCAGTGGCAACAGAAACCATAAAACGCTTTTCTTCTCAACTTGTCAGTGAATAAGCATCACACCAGATACCAGATGTGTGTTCTATCATATTGAGACAATCACCCAGCAAGATTGCAGTAAACACAGGCAACACTGTTGAAGAAAAACTGATTGGACAACTTTTCCTTCTTAATATAAAAGATAGTTGAGCAGATATACTTTAAGGGGATCTTTATAATTCTGCTGAAAAGAGAAGGAAATCAGACTAAATGTATGTCTATTAAGGCCAATGTAAACAAAAAGTAGATGCCTGACTAAAGGTTCTCTTCTCTGGGTATTTACGCAGAGCACCAACATCTCAGTTCTCACCTGGCAAATAGGACTTGATGCTTAGGAGTTCCCTCTAAATGTGTTCCGCTCACCTAGTTCCTTCCTGTCTCTCCCTCTCTTGCTAGTTAGTTTCCCAGTTACTCTGACCAGAGGACTGCTAGAAGTTCTTTTGGATTCCTTGAAGAAACATACTATACCTATATACAAATATGTTTATATCAGTCACATTTTGTGGTTTTTACACAACTGGTGCTATATTAAATTCACTTTTCTCCTCCTTATTTCAATGTAATGAAATATCTTCAAGTTTGTCCTATTCAGGGCATACAGAGCTGTCTCTTCCGCCCCCCGCAGGCCCCCCAACCCCTGCCATGGCCACATGATAGTATTCTCTTTTATGAATTACCATAATTTATTCAGCTTTACTAAGTGACATTTAGGGTTTTCTAATCTTTTGCTATTATAAAAATGCTGGAACGAATGTTCTTAAGCTTACTTCTTCATGAATGTGTAATTGCATCTGCAGTATATATTCTAATAAGTACATTTTCTGAGTCAAAGAATATGTCCATGAAATGGTTATAGGTAATGTAGAGAGTGCTTTACAAAGATGTAGAGTCAGTTACACTATGTCAGCATGTATGAGAGTATTGCTTGCTTCCTTGTTTTGAAATATTCAAAACGTTCATCTATAATCCGGTTTATCCTGATCTATCCCCTTTGGGATTCAACATAATTACTGATTTAAAAAAAAATGGAATAGGTCAGGAAAGAGCTCCATCTACTCCCCCATCAACAAAATTTTTAATGTAGGATTTTGCCAGGCATTGTAACAATAGTATTTTCATTGGTATCAGTTTCCTGCTAAAATATAAGTGCCTGGACATTATGGACATACTAGTAGAGTTATCCCATCCCCACCCCCCCACCAAATGGATCGATTTCTTCTCAGTGACCTGCTCCTGACTCCAATGATCTCTATTTTCCTTGCCAGAGACATAGTGGGTTAGATGTGTTTCTCATTTTTGGACACTTGCATGGCCAGAAGCAGCTCCATAAAATAACACAGAACAGAGGTTTTTATTCCTCATTACCAAAGCATGCTTTTATGTAGAAATAAGCAAAGCATATTCTGATTTGTATGCATCACATTTTTAGTCTACAGTTACTCCCATTCCTCCTTTGATAAAGACTTGTATCAAAGGAAATTGTCTGTATAGAGTACAAAAAATCACTTATAGTCACCGAATTAGTATGTACCACACCATACCCAAAGAAATCAATCTATTGCCAGGTCAATAACTCACTGTTCAATAGCATTTTCTAGTACTTGGTCAATTTGGGGATTTCTGTCGAAGGAAATATTAGAATCAATTGCTTATAGAAGGACTAACTTGAAAACCCCAAAGGCCAACTTAAAAGTTATATATAAAAACAAAGAGTTTATGTTTGTTTGAAAAACTTTGTTTCACACACACACACACACACACGTGTGTGTGTGTGTGCATGTTGTATAAGGAGAAGCCTGTACAGATTAGCACATTCTGTGGCATCTATCAGTATAAAGGGATAACATTTGCTTTCTAAATTTTCAAATGTAAATGAAGTGTAATTATTTCAAAGAGCTTTAAATTATTTTTCCTTGAGAAACTTTTTTTTCTTTTCATAAGAGTCTTATTTTTGTAAGGAAAAAAAAATCCTAAGTAGCATAAATCTTGGATGGCATTGCAGCCCTAAATAGATAATTCAGAGTGCTGTAATTATTTTTTTTTAATTTTTATTTTATATTGGAGCATAGTTGATTACTAATGTTGTGTTAGTTTCAGATGTACAGCAGAGTGATTCAGTTATACATATACATGTATCTGTTCTCTTTCAAATTCTTTGCCCATTTAGGTTATTACAGAGTATTGAGCAGAATTCCCTGTGCTATACAGCAGGTCCTTGTTGGTTATCTATTCTAAATATAGCAGTGTGTACATGTTAATCCCAAACTCCCAATCTATCCCTCCTTCCCCCCGGTAACCATAAGTTTGTTCTCTAAGTCTATGAGTCTGTTTCTGTTTTGTAAATAAGTTTGTTTGTATCATATTTTTTTAGGTTCTGCATATAAACAATATCATGATATCTGTCTTTCTCTGTCTGACTTACGTCACTTAGTATGATAATCTCCAGGTCCATCCATGTTGCTGCAAATGGCATTATTTCATTTTTTTAATGGCCGAATAATATTCCATTGTATATATGTACCACATCTTCTTATCCATTCATCTGTCGATGGACATTTAAGTTGTTTCCATGTCTTGGCTACTGTAAACAGTGTTTCAATGAACATTGTAGGGCATGTATCTTTTTGAACCATGGTTTTCTTCAGATATATGTCCAGGAGTAGGATTGCTGGATCATATGGTAATTCTATTTTTAGTTTTTTAAGGAATCTCCATATTGTTCTCCATAGTGGCTGTGCCAATTTACACTGCCATCAACAGTGTAGAGGCTTTCCTTTTCTCCACACCCTCTTCAACATTTATTGTTTGTAGGCTTTTTGATGATGGTCATTCTTACTGGTGTGGGGTGATATCTCATTGTAGTTTTAATCTGCATTTCTCTGATAATTAGTGATGTTGAGCATTTTTTCATGTGCCTCTTGTCCATCTGTATGTCTTCTTTGGAAAAATGTCTATTTAGGTCTTCTGCCCATGTTTTGATTGGGTTTTTTGTTTTTTTGATATTGAGCTGCATGAGTTGTTTGTAAATTTTAGAGATTAATCACTGTTCATCGCATCATTTGCAAATATTTTCTCCCATTCTGAGGGTTGTCTTTTTGTTTTGTTTATGGTTTTCTTTGCTGTGAAAAAGCTTTTGAGTTTAATTGGATCCCATTTATTTATTTATATCTATTTATTTATTTATTTATTGTGGTACGTGGGCTTCTCACTGTTGTGGCCTCTCCTGTTGCGAAGCCCAGGCTCCGGACGCACAGGCTCAGCGGCCATGGCTCGCGGGCCTAGCTGCTCCATGGCATGTGGGATCTTCCTGGACCAGGGCATGAACCCGTGTCCCCTGCATCGGCAGGCAGACTCTCGACGACTGTGCCACCAGGGAAGCCCGCATTTGTTTATTTTCGTTTTTATTTCCATTACGCTAGGAGGTGGATCCCAAAAAATATTGCTGTGATTCATGTCGAAGAGTGTTCTGCCTATATTTTCCTCTAAGAGTGTTAGAGAGTGTTCTAATTTCATTTTTTTGCATGTAGCTGTCCAGTTTCCCCAGCACCACTTATTGAAGAGACTTTTTCTCCATTGTATATTCTTGCCACTTTGTCATAGATTAGTTGACAATAAGTGCATGGGTTTATCTCTGGTTTTCTATCCTGTTCCATTGATCTATATTTCTGTTTTTGTGCCAGTACCATATTGTTTTTATTACTGTAGCTCTGTACTATAGGCTGAATCAGAGAGCCTGATTCCTCCAGCTCTGTTTTTCTTTCTCAAGATTGTTTTGGCTATTTGGGGTCTTTTGTGTCTCCATACAAATTTTAAGATATTTTTGTTCTGGTTCTGTGAAAAATGCCATTGGTAATTTGATAGGGATCGTATTGAATCTGTAGGTTGCCTTGGATAGTATAGTTATTTTGACAATATTTATTATTCCAGTCCAACAACATGGTATGATATATTTTTCCATCTGTTTGTGTCATCTTCAGTTTCTTTCTTCAGTGTCTTAGAGTTTTTGGAGTACAGGTCTTTTGCCTCCTTAGGTAGATTTATTCCTAGGTATATTATTCTTTTTGATGTGATGGTAAGTGAGATTGTTTCTTTAATTTCCTTTTCTAATCTTTCATTGTTAGTGTATAGAAATGCAACAGATTTCTGTGTATTTATTTTGAATCCTGCAACTTTACCAAATTCATTGATGAGCTCTAGTAGTTTTCTGGTAGCACTTTAGAATTTTCTATGTATAGTATCATGTCATCTACAAACAGTGACAGTTTTACTTCTTTTTTTCCAATTTGGATTTCTTTTTCTTCTCTGGTTGCATGGCTAGGACTTCACCACTATGTTGAATAAAAGTGGTGAGAGTGGACATCCTTGTCTTTTTCCTGATCTTAGAGGAAATGCTTTCAGCTTTTCACCATTGATTATGATGTTAGCTGTAGGTTTGTCATATATGGCCTTTATTATGTTGAGGTATGTTCACTCTGTGCCCACTTTCTGGAGAGTTTTTATCATAAATGGGTGTTGAATTTTGTCAAAATCTTTTTCTGCATCTATTGAGATGATCGTATGGCTTTTATTCTTCAGTTCGTTAATGTGGTATATCATACTGATTGATTTGTAGATATTGAAGAATCCTTGCATCCCTGGGATGAACCTCACTTGATCATGGTGTATGATCCATTTAATGTACTGCTGGAGTCTTTTTGCTAGTGTATTGTTGAGGATTTTTACATCTATGTTCATCAGTGATATTGACCTGTAGTTTTCTTTTTTTGTCACATCATTGTCTGGTTTTGGTATCAGGGTGATGGTGGTCTTATAGAATGAGTTTGGGAGTGTTACTCCCTCTGCTATATTTTGGAAGAGTTTGAGAAGGATAGGTGTTAGCTCTTTAAATATTTGATAGAATTCTTCTGTGAAGCCATTTGATCCTAGACTTCTGTTTGTTGGGAGTTTTTATATCACAGTTTCAATTTCAGTACTTGTGACTGGTCTGTTGATATTTTCTGTTTCTTCCTAGTTCAGTTTTGGGAGATTGTACTTTTCTAAGAGGTTGTCCATTTCTTCTGAGTTGTCCATTTTACTGGCATATAGTTGCTTCTAATAGTCTCTTATGATCCTTTGTACTTTTGTGGTGTTGGTTGTAACTTCTCCTTTTTCATTTCTAATTTTACTGATTTGAGCCCTCTCCCTCTTTTTCTTGATGAGTCTGGCTTAAAGGTTTATCTTTTGTTTATCTTCTCAAAGAACCAGCTTTTAGTTTCATTGATTTTTTTCTGTTGTTTTCTTTGTCCCTATTTCATTTATTTCTGCACTGATATTTATGATTTCTTTCCTTCTACTAACTTTGGGTTTTGTTTGTTCTTCTTTCTCTAGTTGGTTTAGGTGTAAGATTAGGTTGTTTATTTGAAATTTTTCTTGTTTCCTGAGGTAAGACTTTATCGGTATGAACTTCCCTCTTAGAACTGCTTTTGCTGCCTGCCATAGGTTTTGGATCATCATGCTTTTATTTTCATTTGTCTCTAGGTTATTTTTTGTTTTCCTGTTTGATTTCTTTAGTGATCCATTGGTTGTTTAGTAACATATTGTTTAGCCTCCATAGGTTTGTGTGTTTTATAGTTTTTCTCTCATAGTTGATTTCTAATCTCCAAGCATTGTGGTAGGAAAAGATGTTTGATATGATTTCAATTTTCTTAAATTTACCAGGGCTTGCTTTGTGGCCCAGCATATGATCAATTCTGGGGAATGTTCCACGTGCACTTGAGAAGAATGTGTATTGTGCTGCTTTTGGATAGAATGCTCTATAAATATCAATTAAGGCCATCTGGTCTAATGTGTCATTTAAGGCCTGTGTTTCCTTACTGATTTTCTGTCTGGATGATCCATCAGTTGATGAAAGTGGGGTGTTAAAATCCCTCATTATTATTGTGTTACTGTCGATTTCTCCCTTTATGGCTGTTAGTATTTGCCTTACATATTGAGGCACTCCTATGTTGGGTGCATTTATATTTACAGTTGTTATATCTTCTTCTTGGATCGATCCCTGGATCATTATGTAGTGCCCTTCTTTGTCTCTTGTAACAGTCTTTATTTTAAAGTCTGTTTTTTCTCATATGAGTATTGCTACTCCAGCTTTCTTTTGATTTCCATTTGCATGGAATGCCTTGTTCCATCCCCTCACTTTCAGTCTGTATGTGTCCTTAGATCTGAAGTGGGTGTCCTTTAGACAGCATATATATGTGTTTTGTTTTTGTATTGATTCAGCCAGGCTATGTCTTTTGGTTGGAGCATTTAATCTGTTTTTGTTTAAGGTAAATATCGATATGTATGTTCTTATTGCCATTTTGTTAAGTGTTCTATATTTGTTTTTGTAGGTGTTTTTTTCTTCCCTTCCTCTTCTATTCTCTTATGTGGTTTGATGACTAACTTGAGTGTTGTGTTTGGATTCCTATTTCTTTTTTGCGTGTGCACCTCTTGTAAATTTTTGGTTTGTGGTTACCATGAGGTTTTGATATAGCGGTCTATATGTAAACAAGATTGTTTTAAGTTGCTGGTCTTTTAATTTCCAATATCCTCCATTTGTGCTCTCCTCTTCTCACAGTTGCTGGTTTTGATATCATATTTGTGTGCAGATGATTTCCTACCTTATTTTATGTCTTTACCAGTGAGGTTTTCCATTCATAATTTTCTCGTTTCTAGTTGTGACCTTTTCTTTTCCACCTAGAGAAGTTCCTTTTGCATTTGTTGCAGTGCTGGTCTGGTGGTACTGAATTCTCTTAGATTTTGCTTGTCTGTAAAGCTTTTGATTTCTCTGTCAAATCTGAATGAGAGCCTTGCTGGGTCAAATATTCTTGGTTGTACATTCTTCTCTTTCATCACTTTAAATGTATCATGCCATTCCCTTCTGACCTGTAGAATTTCTTCTGAAAAATCTGCTGATAACCTTATGGGAGTTCCCTTGTATGTTATTTGTTGCTTTTCCCTTGTTGCTTTTAATATTTTTTCTTTGTCTTTGTCAGTTTGATTACTATGTGTCTCAGCGTGTTCCTCCTTGGGTTTATCCTGCCTGAAGCTCTCTGTGCTTCCTGGACTTGGGTGACTGTTTCCTTTCCTACGTTAGGGATATTTTCAGCTATAATATCTTCAAATATTTTCTCGGATCCTTTCTCTCTCTGTTCTCCTTCTGGGACCCCTATAATATGAATATTGGTGCATTTAATGTTGTCCCAGAGGTCTCTTGGACTCTCCTCATTACTTTTCTTTCTTTTTTCTTTATTCCGTTCCATGGCAATGATGTCCACCATTCTGTCTTCCAGTTCATTTATCTATTCTTCTGCCTCAGTTATTCTGCTATTGATTCCTTCTAGTGTATTTTTCATGTCACTTATTTTATTGTTTGTCTCTGTTTTTTCCTTAGTTCTTCTAGGTCCTTGTTAAACATTTCTTGTATCTTCTTGATCTGTGCCTCCATTCTTTTTCCGAGGTTTTGGATCATCTTTACCATCATTACTCTGAATTCTTTTTCAGGCAGATTGCCTAGCTCCACTTCACTTAGTTGTTCTTCTGGGGATTTATCTTGTTCCTTCATCTGGGACATATTCCTTTGCAGTCTCCTTTTGTCTAATTTTCTGTGATTGTGGTTTACATTCTGAAGGCTCCAGGGTTTTAGTTCTTCTTGCTTCTGCTGTCTGCCCACTCGTGGATGAGACTGTCCAAGAGGCCTGTGCAGGCTTCCTGGTGGGAGGCACTGGTAGTGCCCACTGGTGGGTAGAGCTGGGTCTTGTCCCTCTGCTGGGCAGGACCATGTCAGGGGGTGTGTTTATCAGGAAGACTTTAAGCAGCCTGTCTGCTGATGGCTGGGGCTATATTCCTGCCCTGTTGGTTGGTTGGCCTGAGGTGTCCCAGAAATTGAGCCTACAGGCTGTTGAGTGGGGCCAGGTCTTGTTGAGAAAGTGGTTGTCTCCAAGAAGGCTTATGCCAATGAGTACTCACCACAACTGCTGCTGCCAGTGTCCTTGTCCCTGCAGTGAGCCACAGCCCCACCCCTGCCCGCTGCCTCCACAGGTGACCCTTCAATACTAGCAGGTAAGTCTGGCCCAGTCTCTTATGAGGTCACCACTTTTTCCTCTGGGTCCTGGTGTGCTTGAGACCCTGTGTGCACCCTCCAATAGTGGAGTTTTGGTGTTCCCCAGCCCTGTGGAATTCCTGTAGTCAAACCCCACTGGTCTTCAAAGCCAGATTCTCTGCAGGTTCCTCCTCCCATTGCCAGACCCTCAGGCTGGGGAGCCTGACATAGGGCTCAGAATTTTCACTCCAGTGGGAAAACTTCTATGGTATAATTGTTTTCCAGTTTGTGGGTTGCCCACCTGGTGTGTATGCAGTTTGATTTTATTGTCATTGCTCCCTTCTACCATCTCATTGTGGCTTTTTCTTTGTCTTTGGAGGTAGGGTATCTTTTCTGGTAGGTTCCAACATTTTGTCAGTGATTGTTCAGCAGTTAGTTGTGATTTTGGTGTTTCTGTAAGAAGAGTTTGGTGAGCTCACATCCTTCTACTCCACCATCTTGTCTCCTCCTCTCTCTAGAGTGCTGTAGTCTTATTTAATGGAAGAATAAGTTCTTGTCAGTGGCATTATATATGTGTGTGTATATATATATATGCACATATGTATACATTTCATACTTTCAAAATACATTTCATAATTTCAAAAAAGATTTGAACTTCATTGGAAGCTTTATTGGAAACCTCAAGCATTTTGATTGCCAATTAAAGTACAGTAAACATCTGTAGTAAACCAAAAATGATGTAATATTGTAGTAAATTGCATTATTGTATCAACTGAGAGCTTACACAAGACACAAACTATTACAGAAAAGAAATATTTCTAAATTCTGTACAAATGAGTATAACTTGATAGAAAATCCTCACTGTAATTGTACCAAAAAGTCAAATGATGTAGCCATTTTATTTATAGTTAGTTATATGAAAATTCTTAATATAATGTTAATATAGAGAAACTGATGGCTTATCAAAAAGAGTCCTCATAAACAATTAAATTATTTTTTCCAGGAATTCAAGTATGTTTCAATATTAATATAATTTAAAATATTAATATTTATAAGAAAAATTACATCTGTATAGGAACTGAAAATTTAACATTTTGGGTAAAAACAGTAAACAAAACTTGGATCTATAGATACTCTTTCACTTTATAAAATATATCAGTCTCAGCCTGAAAACCACCATGATGCTTGATGGGGAAACATTTAGAGATACTTCTATTAATGTAAAAAATGAATGACAAATGTCCACTCATATTGCTATTATTAAATATTTAATTTGGTACTAGTCAACAAAATTTTTAAAAACTTAGAGGAAAAAAATTAGTTAATAAATTTATGTACATTTGTAGATGATACAATTGTATACATGGAAAACCCAAGATAACTAAGTAAAAAATGAATACAAGTTTAAAAGAATATTATAAGACATTGAAGTACAAAAATCACTGTATTTAAATTAACAAGTTTCATGTATAATGTACTAGAAAAAAATTATCCAGTTTGAAATATCAGCATGATAGATATTTCTGGAATGTACACAATGTGAAATGTGCAGGACTTATAGGAAACAAACTTTTAAACAATAAATGCCAGCACAAAAGAAGTCTTGAACAAAAAGAAAGATACAACATATTTATTAATAGGACACATTAAATAAGATACATTAAAAGAAATATAATTTTTTAAGTTCATTCATAAATTTAATGTGGTGCCAATGAAAATACCAAATACCAGCAGGCTGTTTAAAAAAATTTTTTTTAACTAACCAAACTAATTCTAAAATTTATAGGATGAAATAGCCAAAAGAGAATGGTTAGGAAAATTTTGAAAAAGAAAAGAAAACAATGTGTACATACACATCCTTTCATGTTATAAAACATTGTAATTAATTTTTTTTTTTTTTACTTTTTTCCAGTTTTCTTGAGCTATAAATGACAAATAAAATTTGTATGAATTTACAGTGTACAGCCTGATGTTTTTGATATATGTGTACACTAAAGTGATTACCACAGTCAAGCTAATTAATACATTCATCATCTCACATAGTTTGTGTGTGTGTGTCTGTGTAGTACAAACACAATATCTAATTTCTAAGCAATTTTCCAGTGTCCAATGTTGTATTATTAACTATAGTTACCATGCTGTACATTAGATCTTCAAAATTGATCCATCCTGAATATCTGAAACCTTGTGCCCTTTGGCCAACATTTCCTCATTTCCACTAGTCCCCAACCCCTAGCAACCACCATTCCAATTTCTGTTCCAATGGTTTGGAGGTTTTTAGATTTCACATGTAAGTGATATCATGCAGCAGTTGACTTTCTGTGCCTGATTTGTTTCACTCAGCATAATGTTCTCCAAGTTCATCCATGTTGTCACAAATGACAGTATTCCCTTCTTTATGGCCAAATATTATTCCATTGCATGTATATACCATACTTTTTTATCCATTCATTTGTCAGTGGACAACTAGGTCAATTCCATATCTTGGGTGTTGTGAATAATTCTTCTATGAACATGGCAGTGCTGATACCTCTTTGAGTCACTGGTTTCACTTCTTTTGGATATATTCCCAGAAGTGGGATTGCTGGGTCACATGGTAGTTCTACTTTTAATATTTTGAGGAATCTCCATGGGTGTGAGAAAAGGACCAATTTCTTTCTTTTGCATATAGATATGAGTTATCCCATTACCATTTATTGAAGGCACTGTCCTCTTCCCATTTTGTATTCTTTGTCACAGATCAGTTGACCATATTTATTTCTGGTCTCTTTGTTCTGTTCCTTTTAGTTTATGTGTCTCTTTTTATGCCAGTACCATGCTGTTTTGATTGCTATAGCTTTGTGGTATATTTTGAAATCAGATGATGCCTCTAGCTTTGTTTGAATATTTGGGATCTTTTGTGGTTCTATATGAATTTTAAGACTGCCTTTTCTATTTTTGTTAAAAATGACATTGGAATTTTGACAAGTATTGCATTTAATCTGTGGATCACTTTGGGTAGTATGGATGTTTTAACAATATTAATTCTTCCAATACATGAGCATGGAGTTATCTTTCCATTTATTTGTGTCTTACTTGGTTTCTTTCATCAATGTTTTATATGAATTCATAGTAATTAAATAAGTGTAGTACTGTCTCATAAGCTTACAGAGAGGCCAAAGAAACAAAATAAAGACCTTGAATAAACCCAATCGCACAAGATAGTTTAGCACATAATTAGCATGGCATCTCAGATCAGTAGGAAAAGATGAACTGTTTCTTATATTGTGCTCTTACAAATGGATAGACATCTGGACAAAAAATTAAGGTTAATATATGGATCACATTATAGGCCAAGGCAAATTTCAGATGGATCAAAGGTTTAATCTAATAACAATTCCCTTTCTAATTATGTTTCCAAATCCAGTATCCATTAAAAAATGATAAGTGTGACTACATTGAAAAAGCTTGCATAACAAAACTGTATAACTAAATTCAAAACCCAGTGACAAACTGGGAAGGGCATTTCCAAATGCTGCTAAATACAAAATTATATTCCCTTGAATATGTAAAGAGCTCCTACACATTTATAACAAAATGATTAATAACTCAATGGAAAAATAAGTATAACCTCTGACTAGGAAGTTCACAGAAATAGAAAGAAAAATGATTCTTAAATATATGGCAAGTTGCTTAAAGTTAAAACTAGTAAGAGAAAAGCATATTGAAACAATGCTCAAATATATTTCCCTTTTAAAAAAAAAACAGGATTAGAAAATCCTAAATTGTATCCATTTAGGATACACTGTGGAGAAAGAGATACTTTCACACATTTTTAGGACAACCTCTAATCACAAATGCATAAACATTTAACCCAGATATTCTATTTCTAGACATTTAATTTAGACATACGCATACATGTACCAAATGATGAAGTATACAAAGTTATTTATGGTCCATTGTATGTATTAACAACAGATTGGAAATAACACAAACGTCCAGTACTTCCATGATAGAGAACATAACATAGCTGTATAAAAGAATGAGCAAGCTTTCTGAGTACTGTTAGGGAATATTCTATCATATATTGATATATTGTTTAGTGACAAGAGGAAAAGTGCGCAACATCTGAATTGTGTACCACTGATTGTCTAAAAGAGTTATAATAAAAATATTCATATTTGCTTTATGTATAGGCATTCTGGGAGAATACCTAAGAAACTAACAACAGTAGCACCTATGGTTGAGCATGGAGAGGAAAGTCAGTAACTGAACAGATGGAGGAGTTCAGAGTATAAGGGAGATTTTTATTATTATGTTTTTACATATTTTGATATTTATACTATTGGAATATCTTACCTCTTAAAAATAGTTCATCTATATAGTTAATAAATATATATGGTGTTTGGTAATTTCAGATGAAAGTTGTGAATTGAAATACTTGCCCTTATTTATATTTCCATAGAACACTTTCTTCTTAGAGCACTTAGCATGATACATTTTTATGGATCATCATTTGGGAAATGCTAACATAGGAAGTAGAAGACCTGATTTTAAGGAGATGTATTGCCCCAATGAATTAAGCAAGTCATATTATCTCATAGAACCTCAGTTTTTTGCTTAAAAAATTGTCCAGCTTAAACATGGAAAAATTTTAAATTCCGTAAATATAGTAGGGTAAAAAGAATTGAGTCATTACTCTTTCTAAGCATCAGCTTTCACAAAATAGACCCTACTTTGTTATGAAAAATGCAGGTGATGGTGGATGGGCTCTAATGCCTAGACATCTCACTAATCTTTATATAAGGTTCCATGGTACCAGTCAGTATTGATGTTATTTTTCCCCTTAAGAGTTAAGTGAAAAACATTTAACATTAAATTCAATTATTTTTATCCTTTTAATCAAAATGTATCACTCTGTTGGGAATATATGAAATAGTGATGTTAGAAAAGATGAACTTACTTCTCAGAAACTTCTAATTTATAAAAGTTATTGTTTTTACTTGTACATATTTTTTTTTGATAATTTGCATTGCTCTCTCTTCTCCATCAGCTATTTTTGTTTTTCTCTATTTTATTTCATTGGCCTAATGAATGAGATAATATTGTGCACTGAAGATAACTCATTGATTGCTCATCTACTCTTGGGTGTACTCAACATACAGTAATAATCCCTCTCCCCCCCTGTAAGCCTTAAAAGGCAGTGACTCTGGGATAAGTTAATTTACGTCCTGAAAATGCCACTAAGGGTGTATAATGAAAAGAGTGCTCATAAGACGGGGAGTTTAGTGTGCTGTTCACATTTGCCCCCTTAGCTTCTTAAATCCAGAATTGTTCAGACCAATGAATCAGAACAAGGAAACAAACTGAGAAGTAAACAGATGCCTGTCAGAACTGTCGTGTTGTTTTCATGAGTTTGATCATGTTAGAAAGTTTGACAATAAATGACAGAAATACATTGAAAAAAAGATAAACCTGACAAATCAATGAATTCACAAATTAAAGGGTGTATATGTTCGTGATATAGCCATTTCACAGGTTACCATATCTTAAGATTTTTATGAAAAGATTCTTAAAAAGAAAAAACAATTAATGATTACTTATAGTTTTTTAATAACATATTTAAGGATATTTATTATTTTGAACCAATGTAGGGTCATAGTTAAGATCTGAGATTTGAACATCACTGATAACCTTTTTTTTTTTTCATATCCACCATTTACTAACCATATATTTGATCTTGAGGAATATTTTTAATTTAAATATTTTTAAAGTTCTTGTTTTTTTAATCTATAGAATGTAGATAATAATATATTGTAACTAATGTTGTCTAAATGGTCAAACAATATAATACAGTTTAAATGATTTATAGTGTGCCTGGAATATATTAAGTAGTGTATAAAATGTAGTTACAATGATTTTTGTACATTTTACTAAGTTGTATAATTGACACCCTCCATCCTGACAAAATTTTACATAGTCTATGAGTATTTCTAAATAATATTTAGTCAATATATTTCTCTTTCTTTACAAATTTTAAAGGTGCTAACTCTATCTCTGGCCCATCCTCTTTTTTTTCTTACAACTGAAAAGACATATTGATAAAGAATGAGGTTAATTTTTTTTTAACCATAAAATTTAAAATTGACAATATATATCAACTGGAAACTACTCTGAGGCCGTCATGATGGTGGATTGTATTTGCCACTATGTCAGTCATAGATGGCAGGCACCAGATGGTTCCTTAGTCATCTGACAGAATTACTGAGTCCATTCAAAGGCCTCCTTACCTGTAATGTTTTAGATTCTATGGGAAGAATTCAATTGAGTGGAATCTTTTAGAGTACCAACAACATACCTAAAAGTCAGGGTTCTTAAACAGTGATTCATGACTCAACTTGCCTCAGAATAATCAATCATTGTTTAGGGTTTAAAAGCAATTTCATTTCATCTGTAAAATCATCCTTTGATATAAGAACTATTACTAATTTTAAAAGTAGTTGTAAAATTATTTCTAAAGAAATAGTTGATTCTTTCTGTGTGCCTACTGTATTTCAGGAATTGTACTAATTTCCATTACGTAGTTTATTTATTCTTCAAAAAAGGAAAAGAAAAAGAAAAAAACCCACTGCAAAACAAACCTACAACCACCCGTTAGATGGAGAAACCAAGGCTAGGAAGCGACATTATTTCTTCAAGATCTCAGAGAGAATTGGTTAACTTAGTTGGGCTAGAAAAATTCATTCTAGCCCAACTAGAATGAACAAAAAGTCACATTTATTGAGCTCCTTTTGTGTGCCAAGATTTGAGTTTGGCTCTGGGAATAGAGAGCTAAGTCAGAGGAAAGCTCTGACCCTCTAGGTGTAGCTTTCAAATCATCTTCAACAAGAACAGAGCAGGTCAGGCCAAATGAGCAATTCAACCCAGAACAGTATTAATACAGTACATTTTTGGAAGTCATGTGGGCTGCTCATGACTGTTAATTTGTAGTATTTTAGCAGCTTGTGCATTAAACATTTGATCAACCTATATTTTTAACAGCAGTATGATAAGTTATATCTTCAGAAGTAGAACCACACCTGACTAGTGATGCATGGTCAGTAAAGAGTTGTTGAATGACAGAATAAATGAATAATCTTCTCTACACTGAACCTGTGCTAAGGAGCCTCCTGGACCCTTATGGCACAAACCCTTTCAAGTTTTGGCTAAGGTTTCAGAGTAACCTATTGCCATTTCTTCCATGATATAATCCCTTCAGTATATCCTTGGCCACTCCTCTTGCAGGCCACCATGTTCTCCTGTCTTTTGTTTGTAGAAAAGCTTTAGTCTCCCAGGCCTCCCCTGAGTCGCAAAAGGATGTCTCAAGAGTCAATAATTGAAAGAATGTAAACATGTAGTAACAAAAAAAACAGCAATTGGGCCAGAAGAACTAGTACCAATTTAAACAATAAATTAGCCTTATAGCAGTCACAGAGTCTTTAGTTCTTCCCCGAAGGACATAGATAACAGTGTCTGACACACATTCCTGAGTTATTTTATAAATACTAAAGCCCCCACCAGACAGAAGAAGCTAACTGCATGATGACCATGAGCACATAGACCTCAAACTGGCTAGAGCCTGAGGACTGATGATGTTAACCCTTATGACATCATCCTGTTACCTCACCATCAACCAATCAGAGAACGGTGCACAAGCTGAGCATGCACCCTGCAACTGTCTCTCACCTTGCCTTTAAAAACCCTTCCCTGAAATCCACTGAGGTGGTTGGGTCTTTTGAGCATTAGCTGCCCATATGCCTTGCTTGGCCTTAAATTAAAAGCTGCACTTTATTTCACCACAACCCTGTATCAGTAGATTGGCTTTCTGCACATGGCCAAATTTATTTCTGGTTCAGTAACACTACTACTGCTGTAATTCAGGGGTTATTGCAAGAAGGGTGAGGGAATAAGGACATTTTTAAAGTCAGTTACCACCAAAGTGACGGAAAATGGTTCTCCTTGGAATCTGGCCTCTGCATCAAAGGAGATGACCTTTATCAGTTGGAATAGGTGACAGTGATTTTCCTTAATCTAGGTCATTTTGACTCTGTTCCTGAATGTCCTTCTCTCATCACAGAGAACTTATTGAGAAAACAGTAGTAAAATTGCTAGATGTAGTTTTGTTTTACATGATTAAGGACTTAAATACTCAAAAAGTAATTAAATGATAGAATAAAATTATGTAGAATTGTGGACACAATAATATAATGCAGGGTTAGGGACCCAAACCATTTGCTTACTTAGGTAATTACAGTATATAATTTACTTTGAGAATCAGTGTTTTTCAGGTGTTTAAAAATTATTACAATCAAAGTGTCATCTGCTTAATTTTGAAAATAACATATTTATCTTAGTTCTATTTGTGACTAACATTTTCAAGACTACAGGAATTTAAGTGGATAATCTCATAAAGGCTAATTTTTAACTGGTAATTTACTATGCAAACAAAACATGATGAAATATAGGTCCAAACATTGTTTGGAGTAATTTTAGGGTATGACAACTTAATAATGAGTATAAATAATAATATGATGAAATTATCATTCATAGAGTATTTTCTGTGTTTAAGACAGTGTGAAGTATATTTTTCCATTATATCAACTTATTACCTATTTTACTATAATCCCAAATAGCCTTCCTGGTCTTGGAGCTGTTTTTTAGCCTTATCTGAAATTCCATTCTTACAATCAAATCCTTGAATTATGTAACAAAGATATGGAAACATTCCATAAATTTGTGAATTAATTTTACCTGTGCCTTTGTGGAAAAGATTCTGTACCTGTTATGTGTGGGAAATAGAAAGTCATATCTTTGGCTGTTCATGATTCTGCTGACAGCTGATGGAGTTTTGGCACATCGTTGAACATTTATAGATCTTAATAATGAAAGCAAGTTCAGCATTAAGGTAGCTTGCAGTTTAGAAGCTTTCTGTTCTGAAACTGGGGAACACATGGCCTCTAATCATTAATAACAACACTGAGAAGATGTAATTCAAATTAGATGAGTTTCTTTGAGTTTTGGGAAAAAGATTCCAGAAGGTAGCAGAGATAGAGGGAGGAGAGTGATGTCTCAATGTCAGAAAACACATCCCATTGGCTTGAAAGAATAAGCAAAGAACATTTATGTGGGAAAGAGTACCAGAGAAAAATGTCTAGTCTCTTCTGCCAACTTCCTGTAAGGACAGGATGGTGGGCACCTAATACCACACATACCCTAAGAGATAGAACAACATGACTTTCAAGTTGTCTTTCTCTAGGGAGTCCCTGGTTGCTAAGTGTAACCTTTCTGCCATCTCAAAGCAATAACACTTGGTCTACTCCTCCACCATCTCAATTCAAGTATAAGTTCAGGTACAGAAAGTGTTTCTAGGGCAACCCCATCTTAGGATAGCTGCTATAGCTATGATTAGCAGCCATCAAAATATTACAAAGTTTTGATTTACAAATCTAAAACATCAATGACAAAGCACAATAATCACTAGTCTCAAAAGCAAGCTTGATTTCCTAAGAGAGAGAAATGTCCATAAATACATCCCTGTGGATATACTTAATTGAATTGCAAACCCTTAACTATCCCTTTATGGCTGATGCAAACCATTGTGAATCATCAAAC
Organism: Pseudorca crassidens; assembly: GCF_039906515.1. Lineage (NCBI taxonomy): Eukaryota > Metazoa > Chordata > Mammalia > Artiodactyla > Delphinidae > Pseudorca > Pseudorca crassidens. The sequence continues at coordinate 85,197,391 of NC_090298.1, forward strand.
TTTCTTCACAAAAATGCTGCTCTCAAATTGTCAGGGCTCAAGTCACTGTGTGGTGGTTTCTCTAACTCAAATTGTGGAGATGCCTTTAGATAGAAATTGGCTTTTGAAATGACTGTTCAGTACAAAACAGTGTTCACATCTGTTCTCCTCTAGACATTTTGTTGACTAGTCTTATTTGTTTAATCATCCTAACAAGTTGTAGGTAGATCTGTGAATTAGTTTTTCAATAACAAGTCTACTGAAGCTTCAGATTTAGATTTCTCTACACAGTGGTATTATAACAGGTTTACAAAATGAGCCTTGAAAATGCCTTAAGGGTACCTAAATGTTGTTTACTCAGAATATAGTAGGATATAAATATACTTGTATAACTACAGGCTAACTTCTAGGAAAATCCTATATTTACTCTGTCATTAAGGAACTCAATCCACTGAAGAATAGTCGAACACTTCTTTAGAAGGGCTATATACTGAAGATAATGCAATACAGGATGTTTTTTAATATGGACAAAAATGATTTTCTGGAGTATTGAACATTTTTATGGACTTAGAGTCAATGTTTACAATTCTTTCTTTAATTTATGTTTTTTAATGATTTCCCATAAGTAAGAAACTGACCAGCATTTGATACAGAGGAGAAAATAACTTTTAAGCTTGAATTAAATCTTTGGGAAAGTGAAAATTGGTATATTTTTGACTTAGATTCAAAGGGTACAAAAATGTTTTGAATTATTTTATTACAAAGGCATATGTTCAACATTCTTATCCGACATAGTAGAGGCAATACTGCATTGAAAGGATTTATTTTGCCATGTTAAGTCAATATTTGACTCCCTGAAATTGCTTATGCATGTGTCATTTTTAAGGAATAAAAGAAACTCACATATATAGAAATATAAAACTAAACTTAAAAAAACCTCACATTGCTGCCTGAATCTACATCTATACAAAATTCTCCAGAGTGATAACTACACACAGTCCAACCTAAATCTATGAATTTTTTTGTCAAAGGGAGAGAAAGCATAATAACTAGTAAATAGTCATAACTAATTACTGTGAAATAATGTTGTGGGCATTTATTATTTTTTTTTTAACTGCTCAGCAAATTATTTTCTAATACTAGCACCAAGATTTCCCATTGTAGAACCACCTTTTCCTCTTGATCAACAATTCTCTTTAGATGTGGTTGGCACTAGCTGCTCACTCTATGAGCAGGCGTGAATATTACATCCTCCTGGCCTCCGAGATTGTTTCAGAGATGGGCATGTGACTTAAATTCAGTCCACCAAATGCAAATAGCATTGGCCCTATACATTTTACTTTAAATTTCTGAAAGCAAAATCTTTCTCCCCTGGGATTTTCAAGCTGGAGCTTCTGGCAACTATTCAATCAATTACCAGTAAACTGAGAATAAAAGCAAAACACAGGAAAGTACAACTAAGATACAAAAAGGGACTGGTTTCTGATGATGTCATTTGCCAGTTTTTTTATGTTTGCAGCTAGGTTGCACACTTAGTGTCTTTTTGCTTGAACCCTATTATATTGGGCTTCTGTAGTGTGAAATTTATAGAGTCCTGACCCATAAAATTATACTGATACTTAGAAAGATAAAAGAATATCATCTTGAAATAACTTAAGGTGTTAAGAAAAAAATCAGCAAAATTTTCATGTATGTGACATCAGTGGTCTGTAGGCATGTGTGGTAGATATGGCTGATTGAGTCACTCTATCCTTTCAAACCCGTTTGTAGAATGACTTACTACACTCTTTCTCAATCTCAATACGCTTAAGAATCTAATGGGAATCTTGTTAAAGTTCAGATTGTGACTCAATAATATTGGGGTGGAACTTGAGGTTCTGCATTTCTAATAAGCTCCTAGATGATGTAGAGGCCACTGCAGTGGAAGGAACTTGAAGTAGTAAAAACACACTGCGTGCTGGACGTCAGAAATCTAAAGAATACATTCCCCAGATTTCTTTGCAGCTTGGATTTGGATTGTGGCTCAACTTCGCATTAAGCAAACATGTAGCAGGAGATTTGGAGGGAATTTCTGAGGTGGGGAATATTCCTATTCTTGAGCCAATTCTTGTGCTAGTAATTTCTTTCATGGCATAGGATATTCTTTTTGCTGGTAAGGATTGTGGCTGAAGTAGTGTGTTATTGGATTCAACAGTTTGGGAGGTAGTTTCCTGGTCCCCAGGTATCGCAGGGGCAATGTGGTTTGGAAACTAGTAGTTGGATCACCAAATTCCTGATTCTTCAGTTTCTAATTTTATTAGATAGAGCGGCTCCCTTAAGGGCAAGTTCTGGTGTATGGTTCTTGGAGTCAATACTGAAGGCAGAGCCTAGAGTCTTCTTTCCAGTCCTTACATAACCTGGCAAATTGGTAATTCTCCACGTTCAATACCTTTCAATATAAACTAGCAAAAACATTTGTTACATGGCAAGTTGAAGAGTATAAATAAATACCTTATTAGAGTACAAAAAAAGAAGGACTATATGAAGAAGCAGAAGGACAAAAGGAATAGTTCTAATAGCAATTGAATGACATGAGCTCCTTTGGAGACATTCTTCTTCTTGTGGGCTTCCTATTAACTTTCCAAAGAGCATGGCCAGGCTGCATAACATGAGGCAGCATGTTGTGATAACAAGAGTGATGATATGGTAGGAAATCTAGATTCTTGTCCTGGTTTAACAGTTACAAACATCTGTGAGGACCAGGATGCTGGCACAATGATGAAAACAGATTGTATGGGAACATCTAAATAAGTAGATATTCTGCAGTCCTTTGCAAGAATGAGGACCCAGTCCTGGCAGATCTGACAATTTTTTAAAGATACAAACTCACATCCTAATTTAAATGCTTACAATTATTGTTTTATCAAATATTATGTTGGCTAAATAGAATATGTTTGCCAGGATACATTCACAATCATTTGGAAACTTCATTTGTAATCTTGTAAATTACTATTTCACATGCTTGAGCCTCAGTGCATTTCCACATATATCAAGTAAATAAAGCCTGTTGTACAGGAAGAAATTAATACAGGATGATTACCATTGCTATTCTTAGCTGTCTGTACTTTCTTAGAAATATGGAAAACCTTGAAAGGGTAAGGTGCACGTGATATACAATTAGTCAGGTTATGTAAATGTGAAGCATTAGTTTAGCCAAAAATTCTGTTTTATAAGCAAAGTAAATGTCATAAACACTGTAAAGTAGGTTGCAAAACTACTCAAGACAGGTTTATGTTGCCTTTGATTTGTGGAGTAAAGAAGACTCAAAACTCTGTTCTAATGAGCAGCAAATAGGTTCCATATTTTTAACACTTATGCTCATATGATCAAAAACACGTCCTGAATAGTGCTTGCCCATGTAAACTATGGTTTTATAGTGTATACTCAGCAGAGGATAGGCAGTGCATGAATTAAAACCTTATCTACAACTTATGCACAGCTAACCTAGTTGACTCGTTATAGATTAGTTACTGATAAAAATTAGTTTATCACATGCTTCTTTTAATTGGATAAAAATCATGGCAAAGATGAGACTAAGCTAGAAATAGAAATACATTAATCAGTGTAATTAAGTATTGGCAGACTATGAATTAAAAATTAGTATTCTTCCAAAACAAGTAATTTTCATTTTATTTAAACTACATTAATAATACAAACAATAAAACGAAACTAAAATAGACATACCAGAGATAGATTTGAATATACATTTCTAATCTTAAAAATGAATTTTCAGGGCTTCCCTGGTGGCGCAGTGGTTGAGAGTCCGCCTGCCGATGCAGGGGACACGGGTTCGTGCCCCGGTCCGGGAAGATCCCACGTGCCGCGGAGCGGCTGGGCCCATGAGCCATGGCCGCTGAGCCTGCGCGTCCGGAGGCTGTGCTCCACAACGGGAGAGGCCACAACAGTGAGAGGCCCACATAACGCAAAAAAAAAAAAAAAAAAAAAAAAAAGAATTTTCATTTTCATAAGTTTTTCAACAAAGGCAGGAATTCAGTTTCACTTTTCTCTTATATTTATTTCAGTTTCACCCTGATTCCACTAGTTGTGGAATCAAACTAGTTTGTCATTCTTTAACAATTTTTTTTTAACATCTTTATTGGAGTATAATTGCTTTACAATGGTGTGTTAGTTTCTGCTTTATAACAAAGTGAATCAGTTATACTATACATATGTCCCCATATCTCTTCCCTCTTGCGTATCCCTCCCTCCCACCCTCCCTATCCCACCCCTCTAGGTGGTCACAAAGCACTGAGCTGATCTCCCTTAGCTATGCGGCTGCTTCCCACTAGCTAGCTATTTCACGTTTGGTAGTGTATATATGCCCATGCCACTCTCTCACTTTATTCCAACTTACCCTTCCCCCCCCCCCATATCCTCAACTCCATTCTCTAGTAGGTCTGTGTCTTGATCCCCGTCTTGCCCCTAGGTTCTTCATAACCACTTTTTTTTTTTAGATTCCATATATATGTGTTAGCATACGGTATTTGTTTTTCTCTTTCTGACTTACTTCACTTTGTATGACAGACTCTAGGTCCATCCACCTCATTACAAATAACTCAATTTTGTTTCTTTTTGTGGCTGAGTAATATTCCATTGTATATATGTGCCACATCTTCTTTATCCATTCATCTGTTGAGGAACACTTAGGTTGCTTCCATGTCCTGGCTATTGTAAATAGAGCTGCAATGAACATTTTGGTACATGACCCTTTTTGAGTTATGGTTTTCTCAGGGTATATACCCACTAGTGGGATTGCTGGGTCGTATGGCAGTTCTATTTTTAGTTTTTTAAGGGACTCCATACTGTTCTCCATAGTGGCTGTATCAATTTACATTCCCACCAACAGTGCAAGAGGGTTCCCTTTTCTCCACACCCGCTCCAGCATTTATTGTTTGTAGATTTTTTGATGATGGCCATTCTGACTGGTGTGAGAAGATATCGCATTGTAGTTTTGATTTGTATTTCTCTAATGATTAATGATGTTGAGATTCTTTCATGTGTTTGTTGGCAATCTGTATATCTTCATTGGAGAAATGTCTGTTTAGGTCTTCTGCCCATTTTTGGATTGGGTTGTTTTTTTTTTGATATTAAGCTGCATGAGCTGCTTGTAAATTTTGGAGATTAATCCTTTGTCAGTTGCTTCATTTGCAAATATTTTCTCCCATTCTGAGGGTTGTCTTTTCGTCTTGTTTATGGCTTCCTTTGCTGTGCAAAAGCTTTTAAGTTTCATTAGGTCCCATTTGTTTATTTCTGTTTTTATTTCGATTTCTCTAGGAGGTGGGTCAAAAAGGATCTTGCTGTGATTTATGTCATAGAGTGTTCTATCTATGATTTCCTCTGAGTTTGATAGTGTCTGGCCTTACATTTAGGTCTTTAATCCATTTTGAGTTTATTTTTGTGTGTGGTGTTAAGGAGTGTTCTAATTTCATTCTTTTACATGTAGCTGTCCAGTTTTCCCAGCACCGCTTATTGAAGAGGCTGTCTTTTCTCCACTGTATATTCTTGCCTCCTTTATCAAAGATAAGGTGACCATATGTGCCTGGGTTTATCTCTGGGCTTTCTATCCTGTTCCATTGATCTGTATTTCTGTTTTTGTGTCAGTACCATACTGTCTTGATTACTTTATCTCTGTAGTATAGTTTGAAGTCAGAGAGCCTGATTCCTCCAGCTCCATTTTTCGTTCTCAAGATTGCTTTGGCTCTTTGGGGTCTTCTGTGTTTCCATACAAATTGTGAAATTTTTTGTTCTAGTTCTATGAAAAATGCCAGTGGTAGTTTGATAGGGATTGCATTGAATCTGTAGATTGCTTTGGGTAGTAGAGTGTTTTCACAATGTTGATTCTTCCAATCCAAGAACATGGTATATCTCTCCATCTATTTGTATCATCTTTAATTTCTTTCATCAGTGTCTTATAATTTTCTGCATACAGGTCTTTTGTCTTCTTAGGTAGGTTTATTCCTAGATATTTTATTCTTTTTGTTGCAATGGTAAATGAGAGTGTTTTATTAATTTCACTTTCATATTTTTCATCATTAGTGTATAGGAATGCAAGAGATTTCTGTGCATTAATTTTGTATCCTGCTACTTTACTGAATTCATTGATTAGCTTTTGTAGTTTTCTGGTAGCATCTTTAGGATTCTCTGTGTATACTATCACGTCAACTGCAAACAGTGACAGCTTTACTTCTTCTTTTCCAATTTGGATTCCTTTTATTTCTTTTTCTTCTCTGATTGTTGTGGATAAAACTACCAAAACTATGTTAAATAATAGTGGTGAGAGTGGGCAACCTTGTCTTGTTCCTGATCTTAGTGGAAATGCTTTCAGTTTTTCACCATTGAGGACGATGTTGGCTGTGGGTTTGTCATATATGGGCTTTTTTATGTTGAGGCAAGTTTCCGCTATGCCTACCTTCTGGAGGGTTTTTATCATAAATGGGCGTTGAATTTTGTCAAAAGCTTTGTCTGCATCTATTGAGATGATCATATGGTTTTTCTCCTTCAATTTGTTATTATGGTGTATCACATTGATTGATTTGCGAATATTGAAGAATCCTTGTATTCCTGGGATAAACCCCACTTGATCATGGTGTATGATCCTTTTAATGTGCTGTTGGATTCTGTTTGCTAGTATTTTGTTGAGGATTTTTGCATCTATGTTCATCAGTGATATTGGCCTGTAGTTTTCTTTCTTTGTGACATCCTTGTTTGGTTTTGGTATCAGGGTGATGGTGGCCTCATAGAATGAATTTGGAAGTGTTCCTCCCTCTGCTATATTTTGGAAGAGCACAGATATGTTTTTTAAATTTAACACCTTTTAAAATTTCTTTATCATTTGGCTCTTGCCTTTTGAAATTTATTATTTCAAAATATTAGTTATGTATTTTATAATCAATTTTATATATGCACATATATACATGCACATGCATGCTCTATGAACATATACATTGCATATACCACATCTGTAACACTTTTTTGAGTTTTAAAAGGTTAGGAATTCCTGCCCATAGTCATCTCCATTTATCTATTTAGAGATAAAAGTTATTTTCTTTTACTAGTTTCCTAAGGTGGAAACTCAGATGATTGATTTTAGATCTTTTTTATTTTCTCATATACATTCAATTCGATAATTTCCCTCTATGTATTAGTTTCAAGATGCAGACTTAGAGAATGGGTATGTGGACACAGGAGGGGAAGGGGAGGGTGGGATGAATTGGGAGATTAGGACTGACATATATACACTACCATGTTTAAAATAGATAGCTAGTGGGAACCTGCTGTATAACACAGGAAGCTCAGCTCTGTGCTCTGTGATGACCTAGATGGGTGGGATGTGGGGGGGGGGAGGGCGGGTGGTGTGAGAGGGAGGTCCAAGAGGGAGGGGATATAGGTATACATATAGCTTATTCACTTTGTTGTACAGCAGAAACTAACACAACACTGTAAAGCAATTATACTTCAATTAAAAAAAAAAGAAAAACTGTTAGCTAAAAAAAATATTTCTATATTTCTCTTGAGATTTCTACTTTGACCCATCCATGTGTTATTTAGAAGTGTTTGGTTTAATCTCTATGTTTTCTGGGACTTTATAGTTATCCTTCTGTTACTGACTTCCTATTTAATCCCATTGTGTTCTGAAAGCAGATATTGTATTACCATTCTTTTAAATTTGTTAGAGTATGTTTCATGAATGTGGCCTGTCTTTGGAAACATTCCATGTGTGCTTGAGACGAGTGTGTATTCTGCTGTTGTTGGATAAAGTGGTCTATAAATATTCATTATATCCAGTTGATTAATGGTGTTGAATTCAACTAAGTCCTTACTGATTTTTTGCCTGCTGGATCTGCTCATTTCTGATAGAGGGATACTGATGTCTCTAACAATGATAGCAGATTCATCCATTTCTCTTTGCAATTCTATCAGGTTTTGCCTGAAATAGTTTAAAATGAGAATATTCATTTTACCTTCATTATTTCTTTTTCAAATCTTTTCCTTTCTTTATGTAGATCTGAGTTTATGACCTATATTATATCCTTACCTCTAAAGAACTTCTTCTAATATTTATTGCAAAGCAGGTCTATGGGAAGCAGAGTCCCTCAGTTTTTGTTTGTCTGAGAATATCTTTATTTCTCCTTCACGTTTTTTTTTTTTCCCCCTCTTTGTTTTTTCGGTACATGGGGCTCTCACTGCTGTGGCCTCTCCCGTTGTGGAGCACAGGCTCTGGACGCGCAGGCTCAGCGGCCATGGCTCATGGGCCCATGTGGGATCTTCCCGGACCGGGGCATGAACCCGTGTCCCCTGCATCGGCTGGCGGACTCTCAACCACTGCGCCACCAGGGAAGCCCTCTCCTTCACTTTTTTTTTGGCTGTGTTGGGTCTTCGTTTCTGTGTGAGGGCTTTCTCTAGTTGCAGCAAGCAGGGATCACTCTTCATCGCAGTGCGCGGGCCTCTCACTATCGCGGCCTCTCTTGTTGCGGAGGAGCACAGGCTCCAGACGCGCAGGCTCAGTAGCTGTGGCCCACGGTCCCAGTCGCTCCGCAGCATGTGTGATCTTCCCAGACCAGGGCTCGAACCTGTGTCCCCTGCACTGGCAGGCAGATTCTCAACCACTGCGCCACCAGGGAAGCCCTCTCCTTCACTTTTGAAGCAAAATTTTGCAGGGTAGAAAATTCTAGGTTGGTGTTTTGTTGTTGTTTTTCCTCAACACTTTGTATTTTACTTCACTCTCTTCTTGCTTACATGGTTTCTGAGAAGTCTCATGTGATTCTTATCTTTGTTCTTTGATAAGCTGTTTTTCTCCTCTGGCTTTTTTTCAGGATTATTTTTTTATCTTTGATTTTCTGTGGTTTGAAAATAATTTCTCTAGGTGTAGTTGTTTTGGCATTTATCCTTCTTGACATTCTCTGAGCTTACTGAATTTGTGGTTTGGTGTGTGACATTAATTTGGGGATGTTCTCAGCCATTTCTATTTCAAAAACTTCTTCTATCCATTTTTATTCTTCTTCTGGTATTCTCTTTACATGTATGTTATACCTTTCATTCCATAGTTCTTAGATATTCTGTTCTGTTTTTTTCAGTCTTTATTTTCTTTGCCTTCTAGTTTGGGGATATTCTATTAATATATTCTCTAGCTCAGAGATTCTTTCCTCTGCCATGTCCATTCTACTAAAAAGAGTATTAAAGTCATTCTTAATTTCTATTACAGTGATTTTGATCTCTATCATTTTTTTTTGGTTCTTTCTTAGGATTTCCACCTCCCTGCTAACCTTACCCTATGAGCTTTGAGAAGTTTAGCTAAAAACTAACGGTGATATTATGAATAGGTTATTCTGTGGAGGTATGGACATTGGGGTATAAACAGGCCATAGAATATAAAACTCTCTTTCTCTGGAAACCTTCCATTAGATCAAGGGTATCAGTGGGAATTCTGTGCCTTTTGGAAGCATGAAATTTTATGGTTGCAACCTGCCATATTCTAAGAAAGAAGAGAAGTGCCCTTTAAAAGAGTCTGACAAATCATCAAGTGCTATTAAAACAATAAATCACCAGCCTATAGTCTTTGAACATTTCTTTTAGCCAGGCTTACACTCAGGCCATTCTCTTTCTTATAACTTTTTTGGCTGTTTATCTTCATGGTACACCAAAGACCCATATATGAGACATTTGAGTATTGCCATGTGATGAGTGTATTCACCAAATACTTCATTGTCAATTGCAATATTCTCAATGGAAATTCAAGTTTGGCCTTTCTGTTGACTAAAAGAAAACTTTTATTATAACAAGTACATTTAGATGTGCTTTAAAAAAAACTGTTAAAACAATGGAAAATAGACATCTTGTTTGAAAGAGAACATTGCCCATACTTCATTAAAAGATATATAAATATTTATAAATAGTTGTAACATAAGGTAGATATTTTATCACAAAACTGTCTTGCCTAGACTATGGATTTCTTTCACAGCAAAATTCCCCCAAAAAAGTGCTTCACAGTCCCAACCTATTATTTTAGCCAAAATAATTGCTTGTTCTAGCTTCTGTAAAATTTAATTTAATATACAAGATTTTTTTCTCTTTTTCTTTTCATAACTTCATTTGATAAAGCCTAATTTATTTGCTCTGAAGCTCCTTTGGTCTCCTGTTAATTTTAAGTTCATTTTCCCTGAGCTTCCTCTACTGTTGAGAGAACCATATTGTGCACAATTATTCTTCAAAATAGACAGGGTCAGCCATTGTTTCATTTGTTATCATGGGTATGAATGCTGATAACTGACTTCTCTCATTGTTGCAACCAAGAACCTAGATGGCTAAGGAAATCTGAATGCTGCAATGGATTGTGAAGAAAATTTAGCTTAAAACTCACTGCCACATTTTTAGAAGTAAATGTTTTAATAGGGATTAATTAATTCTTATATATTTGAGATGTTAAAGTCAAAGCAAATCAACAGAAAGAGGTGTGTGTGGCTTATGCGCAACATTTCTGAAACACATGTGGGTTTTACATGACAGTATGTTCAGTACTAAACAGCTGTATGAAGTGGTTGCCCGTGTGTGTGTGTGTGTGTGTGTGTGTGTGTGTGTGTGTATGTATGTATGTAGTTAATAATAACAATACTCTGCTTGAAAAAATTTGGAACTAATCCTTTTAGTTCTTGAAACAATTTGGAACTAACCCCTTTAGTTCTAGACACCCTGATTTATAAGAATTTAAGAGAGATATTGGCAAACTTTGGCTTATTTAAAGGAAAAATCATTAGAATGGTCATTTGGAATCATATCATGTGAGATATGTTTCCACAGAACTGAGATATTTAGCCTGCAGTGAACTAGATCCAGGAAGATTGTCTTTAAATATTTAAAAGGATGACATCATGAAAAGTGATTGGACTTACCTTGTATGTGGCCACGGCTTAGATCTAGAAATGAAAGAATAGTGTTACAAAGATAAATGTAAACTTCATATAAAGAAATATATTCAGACTATCAGAATTTTACATAGATATAATTTCATGTATACGATTCTATCTATATCTATCTATCTATCTATCTCTGAACTACTATATAATAGGTACTTGTGTTATAAAGTAAATCAATAAATAAAACAAAAGGTCCTTCTCTTAAAGTGCATATTCTAGAGGAATTCAGAATCCATTGGTAATTGTATGAGGTGATCAGTTCTAAGCAAAAACAAATATATCCAAACATGGAAAATCATCATCCCATATATTCAAACAGATTATAAAGTCCTCTGGACAATATTTTATATTTATACTGAATTGTTGCTTACTAACCCAGCATCAACACTACCAACTTTTAAGGGCTTCTCTCAATTACAGAAGTGTTGGGAGCCACATTTCCCATAACTTCCTTCCCTTTATGGTTTGAGCTTAAAATCTTCCAAGAAAAACCCATTGTTTTCCAGTGGTTGTGGCAGCCATACTTACGGGATGACTCAAGATACTTGCTTCTTCAGGTTGAACCCTTGTGAACCACCTACTTTGCTGCTGTAGACTGTTATTTTTGTCAAAGCTTATTAGCATTGAGATGTTCACTAACAAGCTAAGATTCCTTTCTAACCTTCACTCCCCCAGCTTTTTCAATGACAATAAGTACTTATTCCCATGTATTAAAATATTTGGCATTTCTAGGGCTTCCCTGGTGGTGCAGTGGTTGAGAGTCCGCCTGCCGAGGCAGGAGACATGGGTTCGTGCCCCGGTCCGGGAAGATCTCACATATTGCAGGGCGGCTGGGCCCATGAGCCATGGCTGCTTAGCCTGTGCGACCAGAGCCCGGGCTCCATAACAGGAGAGGCCACAACAGTGAGAGGCCCGCGAACCTCAAAAAAAAAAAATTGGCATTTCTAATTAATAGAAAGTCTTTTAACTGAACACAGACTGATATACATCTCTAGCTACCAGAAATTATTCAAGGGAAAACAATCTTCAAAAATGAAAATCTATAATTGGCTTTCTATTCTGATTAGATTTGAAGTTAGTAATGGCCTCTTTGACACTGGAGTGAGACAGTCATGGACCTGTACTTCATTTGCCAGTTCCAACCCAGATTACCATGAAAGGCACAAGGACCACTTCAGCAATGAACACAGTGTAACACTCTCAGTCTTCCTCAAGGGAATCTGAACCCATTTTCCAAGATGAATTTCTTTGGGGGAAAGGAAAAATCAAAAACTTTTCAGGGATTGCTTGGCACTGACTCTGAACCGAAGTTAATTCCTTGGAACCAGAAATACTGCTCTGGCCCACCAGTAAAAGTAGGGGCTATTGGTAGTGATATAACAAATTGAGATTTTGTCTTGGCCAATTTTATAGTGTGCCTGATAGGTCATATAAGTTACTCTGTGTTTTTTATCCAGTTCTTAGATGCACAATATGAACAAATAAATTCTACAACTGTCATAATTCCCACATTAGTTCCATGATAAATGAAGTGTGGACTATGGGGATGAAAAACGCTAAGCTGTAGTCCCTGGAACTCCCTCTTCCTACCAAAAGAGTATACCAAAAATAATACCACATCCTGGAAGAACTGCAGAGAGTAATGTCACAATCAAACACCTAAAAGATGCAAGGGTAGATATTACATCCACATTCTCGGTCAAAAACCTTTTTGGCCAGAGCAAAAGAAATACATATCCTGAAGAATTAAAGTAGGGTTTCAGAAACTTCTTCCAATTGCCTCTGTATTCCAGATGTGGTTTCTTTACAGGAGTAAATTAATACCTCTAATAGTACTTGGTATTCTTCTATTAATCTTGAGTATGCTGTCTTTTTTGTGTTTTTTCATTAATCTTGGAGCAGAGCTATGTTACTGCCCCACATCTGTCATGATCTAGTTGTTACAGACATTGATTACCTTTCCATTACTCAAAGTCTTACTCTGATCCACTGTATTGATGACCTCATGCTGAATGGGCTTGGTGAGCAAGAAAAATAAAATACCTTAGAAACCTTGTTACTATTTATGTGTGCCAGAGGGTAGGCAATATAATCTCCCAAGATTTAAGGGCTTATCACCTCAGCTAAATTTATAACAGTCTAGTGGTCCACATCATGTTGAGATTACATGACAATTAAAGGCAAATATGTTGCAATTTGTACACTCTAAAAATAAAAAAGGGAAATGATACTTGGTGAGTTGTTTTGAATTCTAGAAGCTACTTGTACCACACATGTGAGTGTGTGCTCTAGTTCATTTACTGAGCAACTTTATAGGAGAAAGAAATGGCATTAATGGAAGTCTACACTGCCACAAACGATCCTCTGTCACTTGGTCATGTGGTCTTGCAAATCCAGTCGTACTTGAAATGTTTATGACTGATAGAGATGATGTATGAGACGTCTAGATTCTCCAATATGAAAATTAACATGTACTTTCTTAGAGTTTTGGGAAAATTTATGCCCTCTTCACTCTTTTCTTTTTGATAACAGTCCCAAAAAATAATTGGAATCCTTCACCAACAAACATCATGGTATTGTGCATCCCGAGATGCTCTTCACATTGTCTGACCCACCAAATCATAAAGTTGGGCATGCAAAAATGTATATAAATATCATGTGAGAGTAATTAAGATAACTTTAGAACAGATTCTAGAGTCACAAGTAGTTTGCATGAGATATGCCTCAAATTTCGCTCACTCACTTCTGCTTCCCCATCCCCCCACCTATAGCCATGTGGGTGATTACCTTTCTCCAGTGGACAAAGACAATAAGTGGAAAGACAATACTTGGAGTAGTTTTCAGATTATTCCACAGGGTGTTTTGGCAACATTCAAGAGATGATTGCTGAAGAAGTATAACTTCTCAGTAGGGAAGGAATGTATTCCCAGTGAAAAGGAATTAAGGCATTGCATCTGGTCATTCATTTTGCTTGGAGGAGAAGTGCTCAGAGATGTGGATCTATGCTGATTTGTGAGAAGTTGATAGTAGTTTGGCTGATTGGTCAGGGACTTCAAGGAGAATAATTGAAAAATTGGAGATCTGGGTTAAAAATATGCACATGGTCTCTTGAAAAATAGAGTATAATTATATCCATGTCTCATGTAAACATTCACCAGAAGAAATCCATTGCCGAGGAAGTTTTTAATAATCAGATGGACAAAAATAACATCTTCTGTGGATATCAGTCAGTTTCTTCCTCCACCATCCAGTTCTTGAATAACTGGCTTATGAATAAGCTGTCATTGTAGCAAAGGTTAATGTTATATGTGATCACACCAGTATGTTCTTATTCTCACCAAGGATATGCTGGCTGCAACTATTAGGGAGTTTAACAAGTAAACAACAAAAACAAAAACTGCCAGTAGTAAAGATCAGTGCTGAACTTTTTATATGACAAAATTTTCCAAGGAATAGTAGCTAGCTAGTCCACTTGGAGAATAGAGTCCTATAAAGAATTCGGCCAGTTATAGCATGGCTAGACTGTGGTTTTATGTTAATTTTAATTTGATAGGAAAGTGCAATACTAAAAGACACCCCAGAGAATGTCCTGTCCACATACAAGTAGGATAATATTTGTGTAGACATTTTGGGACCCAATAGAGGCAGGGCCTATTGATTCAGACCCGTCTGGGTACCCCTCTAGGTAAATAATAATGATAAATGCAGATGCTGAGAGCAATGAGAACATGGAATGGATGGTTAAAAGAGGAAAATATAAATCTAAACACAATCACATATTGCAGAGTCTAGTACTATAATAGCCATGAATATTTTCTTGCTTACTTGACAAATATGTATTGGTAAATAATCAAATGATTTTTCCCTTCCTTATTACCCTCCTACCTAATATCGAGTTGAAGTAATAGTGGGTAAACCGTATATGTTAAAATATGAAGAGGGACTGATTTAGAACTCAGAGATCAATAAAGATGCATTTGGGGAAAAAGAAGGTAGGTCTTTTATTTTACTAAGAATAGTTGAATCATATTAGGAATAGTGCTGCCTTTTCTTAAAAGATTAGATATGATTAAAAGGGGGTGTGCCTGGATGCTAAATTGGCAGAGGATGGACTGTTTTGGATTGCATGGTTTAAGTAACATCTCCTCTCTGTCACAGAGGAGGAGATAGGAACGATATGTACCAAAATCCCCTTCTCTCTATGGTTTCCAGGTTGACATTTTTAATAAGCATCATTCCTATATGTGTCTACACTAATATATTTGATATTTGATAAATACACTTGAATATATATGCAAGTATTTTATTAAATCATGCATATCATAAAATACATACTGTTTATAGTTTTTCAGATTTCTGTAAGTGCTATTTTTGAAAGGTATCTCATGTACTCCTTTCTTTATCTCAACAATATTTTATGTCTATCTTTCTTGAGGTATGTATATCTAGTTTGTAGCTTCCTAATACTGCATAGTCGTCTATGTTATGTATCCACCATATATCGCTTCCCTTTTCTTCTATTGATGGGACTTAGATCTATGTTCTAACTTACTGCTATTGCAAATAATTCCTTAATAAACATCCTCACACATCTTACATGGAAAAATATAAAAATATTTCTCTAGAACATTAACAAAAACTACTGTGTCATATGGCATAACTCAAACTGCATTCTACCTTTCTTCTCTTATACTTCTCCTCTGCAGAGTCTGAAAGCTACAGACTATGCTTCCCAGAATCTTGTGCAGTTAGAGTCTTAGATATGCATTAACTTCTGCCAGTTACAAGCACCCAGGTGAGATTTGGAAGGTGTGACTAAGCCAGAAGGCAACTTCTGCCTCTTTTATCTGTTTTCTGCTGACACACTATGTAGGTTGTTTTTTCTTTGGGGCTCTACTTTATCAAGAAAAAAAAAAGGAATAAGCTAGACATTGTCTAATATTCTAGTGCTTCTAAATTTTTTTCTGGTTATTGTGAGTGTGAAAGTGGATTTTTTTTTACAGTGTATAGAGACTTTGTACAATGAGTTTGGAATCAAACTGGGCATTTCTAAAGTCCTATAGTATAGCATTGCCTTGAAAAAACAGGGCCTGTCTAGTTGTAGATTTAGAAATCTCATTTGTCAACATTTGTGTAATGGTGGATTAATCACTTGGGGGAAAAGTTATATTAAACAAGCTCTCAGAAACTAATACATTAAAATCAGAATGCCAGTGCATTAAAGTAGGTCATATAACATGATACTTAGGCTCACAATCACTCCCTCTAGCCAAAGTTGTATGGGAAGTGAAATTAAAATCAGAATATTATTTCATAATAGAAAATCGTAACAAGGGTTGGAGGTAAGTTGTACAATCTTTATGATTAATGCCATCAAGCCATGAACATTGGTTGTATCCATCTCCTTTATACTGATAGATCTCCTATATAGCCTAGAGACTTATTTTCACAAGTCTGGTCACTTTCTACCCTGGTCAGTGATGGACACACAACCAATTTTTTCTGATTAGAATGCTAGACTTTTATAAATCATGTGCAAATCTTCTTACTTTGATAATGTGTTCTATCTTGTAAAATTATAACTTTCATATACATACTAAGACATCAGATTTTTTTAGTTAAAATCATGATTTAAACAGAAACTTTATGACTCGAAAGAGCCTAAAGAGTATAGTCAGTTTCCCTTAATTGATATTGGGTGTTCATTCCTGTTATATGCTTGGAAATGTGCCAGTAAAGTGTAGGTGTTTAAATAATATTTGTTCAACGACTGAACTTTTGGTCCCCCCCCATTTATTTTAGCCAGATTACTGACTTTATCACTAACATATTGATATAGGCTAGTTTCATTCTTGAAGAGTAGTTTTACCTTTAGATGTCTGGATAATTTCTAGTAGCTCCATGTGCCATATTAAAATGAGATTTTACTTTGGTAATATATAAGGCAATAGAATTAAAATAAATGGTGTGCAACATTATTAAAAATAAAATTTATTAACACTTTATAGTTTTAAGACTAATTATGCATATATAAAATGACTTGAAGACACATTATATTTACATAGCTAAATTAGCTCAGGTAATATAATGTTAAATTATTTTAATGCATCTCTTCTAACATTTAATACCATTTATATAAATGAGTTTTCTAAAATTCTAGAGTAGATATTTAATACACAGCATTGAATGGAATTGTAAATAAAATAAGACACTTAAAGGCCTTAAGAGCTAAACAGGTAATGATGCTCTATTTTTCTCCTCTTATCTCTGTATTAGAAAATACAAAACTTTCTTATATGTATGCTGAAATTAAGATTACTACCTTATACATATTGTATTTGGAACAATATAGATAATGTATCAAAGCTGAATTTCTCTCAATTTTGCATTCCCATGCTTTACTGATGCCAGAAGCATGGGTTTAATACCCCTAAATGGTACTTTAGTAAGGGATTCTGAGTACTTTATTGAGTGATTCTCCATTTATGGGGAAAAAAGTTGGCTCTATTAAGTATTTCCACATGTTCTGATTTTGTGACACATTTCTCATGAAAAGCTGTTATACCCTCTCCTTCTTTCCATGTCCCTTTATGGTTGCAGTGTGTGTGTGTGTGTATGTGTGTGTGCGCATATGCGTGCGTGTTGGTTTCTTCCTCTTTTTTTATTAAGAAGTTTCAATTTGCCTCTCTTTATATAATCTCATTTTTGAGTACCCTCCATGGTACAAGCATCTATCAAAGACTTTTAAATGCCTCATTTTTCTGAAATAAAGTCTAAGACTTTCTGGGGGCAGCATTTTTAGTTCATTATCTTTTTAAATATTTGATCTTTCACAGCTTATAGATATCATCTACTGGATGTTTTAGACCAGCTGATCAATTAAGATAAAGTGATAGCATACTAGGACAGATAAGCATATATTCAGTCTTTAGAATTTGTATGCTACCAGTATCAGATAAGAAAAAGAATTGTATTATCTAACACTACATTACCTACATTCATACAATTAAGTCAAGATAATCATTTACATATTTTTGCATGTCTTTATTCTAGAAAAAATGTAACATTTCTTAAGAAGTTGTTGGTGGAGTCTATTTGCCCTGCCATAAATAAATAAATAAATAAATAAATAAATAAATAAATAAATAACTACTTGCCAAGAAAACAAGATAAAAAATCATGTTGGTGTTAGAAATTAACAGTAGCAAAAATATCAGGTGAAATGGTTCAAATGATAATTTTAATTCTGGCTTTATTGCCTTCATTCATTCCTTCCCACCTTTAAAAAATTACCTAAATTAAACCTCTCAGAATAAATTCATTAGGATTAGCAACAATAGTTCTAGTGGTTATATTGGATTATAATGAAATGTATATGATTTCTAAGAAAATAATATTTTTAGATATTTCATGATTCATTATTTAATGTTATTATATAATTGAACATTTTTTCCTCAATAAGTAATAATGTTTTAGATCAGTTGCTCTCCTTGGAAAATGCCTTTTATAATTAATAAATTTTAAGAGTGGTTTTCAGAGTTTCTCTGTCTTCCATCTACACATTTATTGAAAAGAGGTAAGATATGTATAATGCAAATTAACTTCACACTACACTAGAGCTGTTAAGCCAGGTATTCTAATTCTTTTCCAATTCAAATGCTTTCTAAAGCTTAAAGTTATTACTGGTAATGAGTAATTTAATTTACTTAATTTAATTAAACTATATTTAATTCAGTTACATGAAGACATTCCAGGAGACTTTGAAAATACATATGATGATAATATCCATGGATTTAAGAAAAATATTGTGTTGCAAATATGCTTCATTATATTATAGAATCACTGAAGGATAATGATTCTTGAATCCGGAATGAAATTTTCTAAAAGATGATGATTAAAAACAAATCATAAAACAAACAATGAAGGGTAAAATTAACATATAAAATATGATTTTAGATTGAGCAAGAAAACCTGGATGACACTTAAAGCTCACTGCAAAACAGTATCAATAAAGCACAAGAGAAACATTTTTTTCTCCAAATGAATCAATTAAAAGTCAGAAAAAAATCTAAAACAAAAACTTAAGGAAGTCAGTGTCTGCCTCCTTTCTTCTAATTTCGTCCCTATGAATTATGCATGGTGGAAACAATACCATGTGAAAGTTTCTATTAGGTTCTACTATGTAGTGTTTTTTTAACACACATTATTACCAAAGCTTATCCATATGCATGGAGACAAAAATTTATAATGGCTTTTCATTCTTAACTAAAGCTTAGACATTGAATTTCTCAGAGGCAGGGAACACTTATGAATAGTGTGCTGTGCGGTGGCTATGGGGGCCAAAGCACAGAGTGTAGGCAGCCCATTCTCCAGACATCGAGCTGCTTGGTTCCACTCCATCTACTAAAGGCATTTTATACCCAAAGGCTCTCTTGATGAGTTCACAGAGTGAACAATCAAAGCCTTCACTATGTGTTTTAAAAGCAGAATCTCCTTTTCCAAACTTTCCCATGTCTATTCACTTCCTGTTCTTATTGATTTTTGGACTTTTTTTCCCACCCCTTGTACAATTATTTAGTGTCTGCCCTGCATTTTCATGTATTTACTTTGTTCCCTCATATGCTACACTATGCATTCCTTTTTTTTTTTCTGTTATTCAAGTATCCTGTTCTCACCAAATTGTATTTTTCATCTTACTTTCTTTGTTTTCCTTATTCTATGTCTTCCCATTCCTCTTTATTCTTACAATAAAGTTCTTATTTTCAAAATCTATTGAGGAAAATATACTCTTTGTTAATTGTGTCTTTAAAAAAGTGCTAACAATTACTTTCTTCAAATAAAATGATAAAAAAGATACCTGCTCCTCTATGGTCTCTGATAGCGGAGTGGATTTAGGAAGATCATAAACTAGAGAAGTGAAACAGCAGAGGAAAAAAGTGCTTAGTAGAAAAAAAATGAACAGACACAAGATGGAAATAGGACAATTCTGGGCAATATTCCAGAGGTAATGATGGGTAGATATAGAAATGTACATGGGAGGGGAGACTAGAGGTCAGAATGAAAATTGAGTTCAAGTTTTCTGACCTTGGGTACAAAATGAATGACTGTATGAGGAAACAGGTACAAACAAGAGAAACAGTTTAGGGAACAAAGGCAAATTTATTTAGATATTTAAACATGAAGATCAAAATTATTAAACTAAGGAAATTTCCAAAGAATGGGAATTTAATACATTAGAAACAAAATAATATTATCATCCAGCATTCTGTAGTGATAAAATAAAAATTAGGATAAGAGGAAAATAATTTGTTTATGGAAATACAACTATCTCTGGATCATTTGCAAGAAGTGCTTAACTATAGAATCTATTCCACTATGATATAACCTCAGGTCACTATCTAATCATAAAAATGGCTTTGTATTACACAATCATTGTAAATCACAGGCAAAGAGAAAATGGAGATTGATTCTTCAGGCCCTGAAAAGATACTGAGATTCTCTAACACTTAAAGGAAACAGGAAGATCATTGATACCAACACAGACTATAGGTCATTGGCACTTCTGTATAGAAAACAGAATAACCACTCAAAATTACACTTTATTCTAATGACACCATTCATATATTGGAAAACAAATATAAATTTCTTAAATTTGAGTCATAAAGGCTCATGCTTAGGGAGATGTGCTAGTAACCACAGGAAATTAAATTTTCATTGGAGACCTATGGCATACTGTTCTCTTTTATTCTAATTAGTACTTTTCTATTAAATTAGATGAAAATCACTCCTGGGTCCATATAATTGATGTTTCTATCATATAATGTACAATTTTCTCCCTTAAGCTGCCTAGTTTTACATTTCTTCAACTTTTTTTCAGATTTCAATAATTACATGTAGGAACTTTCTGGAAACAATCCACATGTGCAATGACAATTTCACACACACATGCACAGGTTGGATTCAATATTCTAGAATAATGAGTATCATGTGACTCTTTAAGCCCTTCAAATAATTTTGTCCTACAGATAATATGTCAGAATAGAAATTCATAGAGAAAATGCAAGGACAATATTACCTTTTCAAGAAATATTGAAGAAGCTAGTCCTTTATTCTTTTATGTTCCAGGTATAGTGCTTAAGATAAAAGAACAGAGAAGAACACATGAAAAGCCCTGACTTACAGGAATCTTACAGTTTTAGAAGGAGACAGTTATATAAATAAATAATTTAGATTCAATATAAAAAAAATGATAGAATAGCAACATAGACAACATGCTCTAACAACAGAGAGGCCAACTAACTCTGGTGACTCAGGGAAGTCATCATAAAGAAAAGTAGGTTTACTATGTTTTTTATGTAAACAGTTTATTGAGATATAGTTAACATGCTAACAATTCATCCATTTAAAGTTTTTCCTATGTTCACAGAGTTATGAAATCATCACCAGAATACAATTTTAGAAAGTTTTCATCATGCCATGATAAAATACTATACACATTAGGAGTCATTCTCCACCCACCCCACCTCCTCACCCTAAGCAAACACATATATACTTTCTGCCACTATATAGTCACCTATTTTGGCCATTTCATATAAATGGAAATGTGAACAAATAGTCTTTTGTTATTGTTTCTTTCATATATAACACTTTTCAGGTTCATACATGTTATACCATGTATTAATGCTTCCCTTTTCATAGCCAAGTAATATTACATTACATAAATATATCACATTTTATTAATTTATTAGTTGATGGAGATTTAGGTTGTTCTCTCTGTTTGACTATTAAGAATAATGCTGGGGGGACCTTCAAGATGGTGGAGGAATAAGATGTGGAGATCACTTTCCTCTCCACAAATACATCAAAAATACATCTACATGAGGAACATCTCCTACAAAACACTTACTGAACGCTGACAGAAGACCTCAGACTTCGCAAAAGGCAAGAAAATCCCCACGTACCTGGGTAGGGCAAAAGAAAAAAGAAAAAACAGAGACAAAAGAATATAGATAGGACCTGTGCCTCTGGGAGGGAGCTGTGAAGGAGGAAAAGTTTCCACACATCAGGAAGCCCCTTCACTGGTGGAGATGGGGGTGTTGGGCAGGGGGGAAGCTTCAGAGCCATGGAGGAGAGTGCAGCAACAGGGGTGCAGAGGGCAAATCAGAGAGATTCCTGCACAGAGGATCAGTGCTGACCAGCACGCACCAGCCTGAGAGGCTTGTCGGCTTACCTGCCAGGGCAGGTGGGGGCTGGGAGCTGAGGCTTGGGCCTCAGAGGTCAGATCCCAGGGAGAAGACTGGGGTTGGCTGCATGAACACAGCCTGAAAGGGCCTAGTGCACCACAGCTAGCCGGGAGGGAGTCTGGGAAAAAGTCTGGGCCTGCCTAAGAGGCAAGAGACCAGTGTTTCAGGGGCATGAGGAGAGGGCATTCCTTCCCTGTCTGCCCACAGAAGGCAGATCACTGCCTAAATGAGCTCCAGAGGTGAGCGCAAGCCATGGCTATCAGCTCAGACCCCAGAGATGGGCATGAAATGCTAATGCTGCTGCTGCAGCCACAAAGAATCCTGTGTGCAAGCACAGGTCACTATCCACACGCTGCTGGCCCAGGCGCCTGTGCAGCCTGCCACTGCCAGGGCCCTGTGATCCAGGGGCACCTTCCCTGGGAGAACATACGGTGCGCCTCAGGCTGTTGCAGCATCATGCTGGCCTCTACAACTGCAGGCTCACCCTGCATTCCAATTATCACTACTGTACCCCTCTCTACCCCTGGCATGAGTGAGCAAGAGCCCCCTAATCAACTGCTGCTTTAACTCCCTCCTGTCTGGGTGAGGAACAGATTACAGAGGGTGACCTACACACAGAGGTAGGGCCAAAACCAAAGCTGAACACCAGGAGCTTTGTGAAAAAACAAAAGAAAGGGAAATTTCTCCCAGCAGCCTCAGAAGCAGTGGATTGAATCCCCACAAGCAACTTGATGTACCCTGCATCTGTGGAATACCTGAATAGACAATAAATCATCCCAAAATTGAGGCAGTAGAATTTGGGAGCAACTCTAGACTTAGGGTTTGCTGTCTGCAACTGACATGTTTCTGATTTTTATGTTTATGTTAGTATCGTTTTTAGTGATTGTTATCATTGATGGATTTATTGCTTTTGTTGCTCTCTTCTATTTTTTATTATTATTACCTTTAAAATTTTTTTATTTTAATAATTTTATTTATTTATTTATTTTTTCTCCCTTTTCTTCTGAGCTGTGTGTCTGACAGGGTCTTGGTCCTCCGGCCGGATGTCAGGCCTGTGCCTCTGAGGTGAGAGAGCCAAGTTCAGGGCATTGGTCCACCGGAGACCTCCTGGCCCCACAAACTATCAATTGACAAGAGATCTCTCAGAGATCTCTGTCTCAACACTAAGAGCCAGCTCCACACAATGGCGAGCAAGCTCCAGTGCTAGATGTCCCATGCCAAACAACTAGCAACACAGGAACACAACCCCACTGATTAGCAGAGAAGCTGTCTAAAATCATACTAAGTACACAGTTCACCCAAAAATACACCACCAGACATGGCCCTGCCACCAGAAAGACAAGATCCAGTCCCACCCACCAGAACACAGGCACTAGTCCCCTCCACCAGGAAACCTACACAAGCCACTAAACCAACCTTACCCACTGGGGACAGACACCAAAAACAATGGGAACTACGAACCTGCAGCCTGTGAAAAGGAGACTCCAAACACAGTAAGTTAAGGAAAATGAGAAGACAGAGAAATATGCAGCAGATGAAGGAGCAAGGTAAAAACCCACCAGACCAAACAAATGAAAAGGAAATAGGCAGTCTACCTGAAAAGAATTCAGAGGAATGATAGTAAAGATGATCTAAAATCTTGGAAATAGAATGGAGAAAATACAAGAAATGCTTACTAAGGATCTAGAAGAACTAAAGAGCAAACAAACAGTGATGAACAACACAATAAATGAAATTAAAAATTCTCTAGAAGGAATCAATAGCAGAATAACTGAGGCAGAAGAATGGATAAGTGACCTGGAAGATAAAATACTGGAAATAACTACCACAGAGCAGAATAAAGAAAAAAAGAATGTAAAGAATTGAGGAGAGTCTCAGAGACCACTGGGACAACATTAATCGCACCAACATTCGAATTATAGGGGTCCCAGAAGAAGAAGAGAAAAAGGGTCTGAGAAAATATTTGAAGAGATTATAGTTGAAAACGTCCCTAACATGGGAAAAGAAATAGTCAAGTCCAGGAAGCACAGAGAGTCCCATACAGGATAAATCTAAGGAGAAACATGCCAAGACATATAAATCAAACTATCAAAAATTAAATACAAAGAGAAAATATTAAAAGAGCAAGGGAAAAGCAACAAATAACATACAAGGGAATCCCCATAAGGTTAACAGCTGATCTTTCAGCAGAAACCCTGCAAGCCAGATGGGAGTGGCAGGACATATTTAAAGTGATGAAAGGGAAAAACCTACAACCAAGATTACTCCACCCAGCAAGGATCTCATTCAGATTCGATGGAGAAATTAAAACCTTTACAGACAAGCAAAAGCTGAGAGAGTTCAGCACCACCAAACCAGCTTTACAACAAATGCTAAAGGAACTTCACTAGGCAGGAAATACAAGAGAAGGAAAAGACCTACAAGAACAAACTCAGAACAATTAAGAAAATGTTAATAGGAACATATGTACTGACAATTACCTTAAATGTAAATGGATTAAATGCTCCAACCAAAAGACACAGACTGGCTGAATGGATACAAAAACAAGACATGTATATATGCTATCTACAAGATACCCATTTCAGATCAAAGAACACATACAGACTGAAAGTGAGGGGATGGAAAAAGATATTCCATGCAAATGGAAATCAAAAGAAAGCTGGAGTTGTAATTCTCATATCAGACAAAATAGACTTTAAAATAAAGACTATTACAAGAGACAAAGAAGGACACTACATAATGATCAAGAGATCGATCCAAGAAAACGATATAACAACTGTAAATATTTATGCACCCAACATAGGAGCACCTCAATACATAAGGCAAATACTAACAGCCATAAAAGGGGAAATTGACAGTAACACAATCATAGTAGGGAACTTTAACACCCCACTTTCACCAATGGACAGATATTCCAAAATGAAAATAAATAAGGAAACACAAGCTTTAAATGACACATTAAACAAGGTGGACTTAATTGATATTTACAGGATATTCCATGCAAAATCAACAGAAAACACTTTCTTCTCAAGTGCTTATGGAACATTCTCCAGGATAGATCATATCTTGGGTCAAAAATCAAGCCTTGACAAATTTAAGAAAATTGAAATTGTATCAAGTATCTTTTCTGACCACAACACTATGAGACTACATATCAATTACAGGGAAAAAAACTGTAAAAAATACAAACACATGGAGGCTAAACAATACACTACTAAATAACAAAGAGATCACTGAAGAAATCAAAGAGGAAATCAAAAAATACCTAGAAACAAATGACAATGAAAACATGACAACCCAAAACCTATGGGATGCAGCAAAAGCAGTTCTAAGAGGGAAGATTTTAGACATAACATCCTACCTCAAGAAAAATCTCAAATAAACAACCTAACCTTACACCTAAAGCAATTAGAGGAAGAAAAACAAACAAACAAAAAAACCCAAAGTTAGCAGAAGGAAAGAATTTATAAAGATCAGATCCGAAATAAATGAAAAAGAAATGGAGAAAACAATAGCAAAGATCAATAAAACTAAAAGCTAATCCTTTGAGAAGATAAACAAAATCGATAAACTACTAGCCAGACTCATCAAGAAAAAAAGGGGGAAGACTCAAATCAACAGAATTAGTAATGAAAAAGAAGTAACAACTGATACTGCAGAAATATAAAGGATGCTGAGAGATTACTACAAGCAACTGTATGCCAATAAAATGGACAATCTGGAAGAAATGGACAAATTCTTAGAAAAGCACAACCTTCCAAGGCTGAACCAGGAAGAAATGGAAAATATAAACAGACCAATCAGAAGCACTGAAATTGAAACTGATTAAAAATCTTCCAACAAAAAAAGCCCAGGACTAGATGGCTTCACATGTGAATTCTATCAAACATTTAGAGAAGTGCTAACACCTACCACTCTAAAACTCTTGCAAAATATAGCAAAGGGCGGAACACTCCCAAACTCATTCTACGAGACCAACATCACCCTGATACAAAAACCAGACAAAGATGTCACAGAAAAAGAAAACTACAGGCCAATATCACTGATGAACATAGATGCAAAAATCCTCAACAAACTATTAGCAAACAGAATCCAACAGCACATTAAAAGGATCATACACCATGATCAAGTGGGGTTTATCGTAGGAATGCAAGGATTCTTCAGTATACGCAAATCAGTCAATGTGATATACCATATTAACAAACTGAAGGATAAAAACCGTATGATAATATCAGTAGATGCAGAAAAAGCTTTTGACAAAATTCAACACCCATTTAAGATAAAAACTCTCCAGAAAGTAGGCATCGAGGGAACTAACCTCAACATAATAAAGACCATATGTGACAAACCCAAAGCCAACATCGTTCTCAATGATGAAAAACTGAAGCCATTTCCTCTAAGATCAGGAACAAGAGAAGGTTGCCCACTCTCACCACTATTTTTCAAGATAGTTTTAGAAGTTTTATCCACAGCAATCAGAGAAGAAAAAGAAATAAAAGGAATACAAATTGGAAAAGAAGTAAAACTGTCACTGTTTGCACAGGACATGATTCTCTACATTAAAAATGCTAAAGATGCTACAAGAAAACTACTAGAGCTAATTGATGAATTTGATAAAGTAGCAGGACACCAAATTAATGCAGAGAAATCTCTTGCATTCCTATACACCAACAACGAAAAATCTGAAAGAGAAATTAAGGAAACACTCCCATTTACCACTGCAACAAAAAGAATAAAATACCTTGGAATAAACCTGCATAGGGAGGCAAAAGACCTGTATGCAGAAAACTTTAAGACACTGATGAAAGAAATCAAAGATGATACAAACAGATGGAGAGATATACCATGTTTTTGGATTGGAAGAATCAACATTGTGAAAATGACTATACTAGCCAAAGCAATCTACAGATTCAATGCAATTCCTATCAAGCTACCACTGGCATTTTTCACAGAACTAGAACCAAAAATTTCACAATTTGTATGGAAACACAAAAGACCCCGAATAGGCAAAGCAATCTTGAGAAAGAAAAATGGAGCTGGAGGAATCAGGCTCTCTGACTTCAAACTATACTACAAAGATAAAGTAATCAAGACAGTATGATACTGTCACAGAAACAGAAATATAGATCAGTGGAACAGAATAGAAAGCCCAGAGATAAACCCACACACATATGGTCACCTTATCTTTGGTAAAGGAGGCAAGATATACAAGGGAGAAAAGACAGCCTCTTCAGTAAGTGGTGCGGGGAAAACTGGACAGCTACATGTAAAAGAATGAAATTAGAACACTTCCTAACACCATACAAAAAAATAAACTCAAAATGGATTAAGGTCCTAAATATAAGGCCAGACACTATAAAACTCTTAGAGGAAAACATAGGACGAACACTCTTTGACATAAATCACAGCAAGATCCTTTTTGACCCACCTCCTAGAGTAATGGAAATAGAAACAAAATAAACAAATGGGACCTAAGGAAACTGAAAAGCTTTGGCACAGTAAAGGAAACCATAAGACAAAAAGACAGCCCTCAGAATGGGAGAAAAGATTTGCAAACGAATCAGTGGACAAAGGATTAATCTCCAAAATATACAAGCAGCTCATGCAGCTCAATATCAGAAAACAAACCGCCCAATCCAAAAATGAGCAGAAAACCTAAATAGACATTTCTCCAAAAAGGTATACAGATCGCCAACAAATACATTAAAGGATGCTCCACATCACTAATCATTAGAGAAATGCAAATCAAAGCCACAATGAAGTATCACCTTATGCTGGTCAGAATGGCCATCATCAAAAACTCTACAAACAATAAATGCTGGAGAGGGTGTGGAGAAAAGGGAATCCTCTTGCACTGTTGGTGGGAATATAAATTGTTACAGCCACTATGGAGAACAGTATGGAGGTTCCTTAAAAAACTAAAAATAGAACTACCATATGACCCACGATCCCACTACTGGGCTTATACCCTGAGAAAACCATAATTCAAAAAGAGACATGTACCACAATGTTCATTGCAGCACTGTTTACAATAGCCAGGACATGGAAGCAACCTAAGTATCCATCAACAGATGAATGGATAAAGAAGATGTGACACATATATACAATGGAATATTACAGGAAACGAAATTGAGTTATTTGTAGTGAGGTGGATGGACCTAGAGTCTGTCATACAGAGTGAAGTGAATCAGAAAGAGAAAAACAAATACTATATGCTAACACATATACATGGAATCTAAGAAGATCTATATACAGAACCTATGGGCAGGATAGTAATAAAGACTCAGATGTAGAGAATGGAGTTGAGGACATGGAGAGGGGGAAGGGTAAGCTGGGACAAAGTAAGAAAGTAGCATGGACATATATACACTACCAAATGTAAAATAGATAGCTAGCTTGAAGCAGCCGCATAGCCCAGGGAGATCAGCTCTGTGGTTTGTGGCCACCTAGAGGGGTGGGATAGGGAGTGTGGGAGGGAGATGCAAGAGGGAGGGTATATGGGGATATATGTATACATATAGCTGATTCACTTTTTTATATAGCAGAAACTAACACAACATTGTAAAGCAATTATACTCCAATAAAGATGTTAAATTAAAAAATAATAATGGTGCTTTGAACACTTGCGTACAAGTTTTTTTGAATACCTGTTTTCATTTCTCTTGGGTGTATACCTAGGAGTGGAATTTCTGGATCATGTAGTACTTCTGTGAGGAACCACCAAAACTGTTTTCCATAGCACTAATTTACATTGTCAGCATTAATGTAAAAGTGTTTCAGTTTCTCCATTTCTAACATATTTTACTGCCTGTCTTTTCTATGGTAGTCATTCTAGAGGGTATGAAGTGGTATTTGATGGTTTTGATTTACATTTACCTCATGTTGATCTTTTTTTTTCATGTGCTTATTGGCCATATTTGTATCTACTTTGGATAAAAGTCTATTCAAATGTGTTACCTACTTTTCATAGGAATATTTATCTTTTTATTATTGAATTATAAGTATTTCTGTATATTTTGTATATACGTGCCTTATCAGCTACAAGATTTTGCAAATGTTTTCTCTGATACCATGGGCTGGCTTTCACTTTCTTGATGGTATAGTTAGAAGCACAAAAGATTTTAATTTTGATTAAGTCCAATTTATTTTTTTCTTTTTGTCTTTTATGCTTTTGGTGTCATATCTAAGAAACCATTGCCTAATGCAAAGTCATAAATTTACTCATATGTTTTCTTCGAAAAACTTTAGACATTTAGCTCTTACGTTTGGACCTATAAGCTATTTTGAGTTAATTTTTGTGACCATTTAATTTATTCTTTCATGTGGCTATCCAGTTGTCCCAGCACCATTTGTTAGAGAAACTATTATGTCCTCATTAAATTGTCTTGAAACCATTGTTGATATCAACTGACCAAAGATGTGAGGGTTTCTTTGGGGACTCTCAACTCTGTGTAATTTATCTAGATGCCTATACTTATGCCAGTACCACCCTGCCTTGATTACTATATCTTTGTAGTAATTATTTTAGCTACTAAAATAATTTAGCTAAAGGATTATTTTAGCTACTCTGGCCCCTGGCATTTAATATGAAATTTAGGATCAATTTGTCAATTTCCACAGAACAAACAAAAACACAAAGGTGAAGCTGGAATTTTGGATAAGGATTGAACTGAATCTGTAAATTAATTTGGGGAGTATATTAACACCTTAACAATTTTAAGTCTTCTGGGTCATGAGGTGGCTATTTTTATATTTACTTAGATCCTCTTAAACTTCTTTCAAAAATGTTATGAAGTTACCAGTGAACAAGTCTGGCACATATTTTGTTAATTTCTTCCTAAGTATTTTATTTTTGTTGATGCTGTTGTAAATAGGATTGTTTTCTCATTTCATTTTTGGATTTTTCATTGATAGTATGTAGCATTTCAATTAAATTTTTAATATTGATTGCATATCTTGCAGCTTTGGTGAATCTGTGTGTAAGTTCTAAGAGTTTTCAGTGGAGTCTTAGGAATTTCCATGTGCAAAATCATGCCATCTACAAATAGGGATAAATTTACTTTCTTTCTAGTCTGAATACTTTCCATTTCTTTTTCTTGTTTAATTCCCCAGGCTAGAATCTCCTGTAATATTGAAGAGAAGTGGCAAGAATGAATATTCTTATCTTCTTATGGATCTTAAAGAGAAAATTTTGAAACCTTTCCAATTAAGTGTGATGTTCACTGTAGGGGTTTAGCAGAAGACATTTTTCAGTTTGAGTACACTTCCTTACATTGCACATTTGTTGATTATTTTTTATCATGAATGGATGTTGTTATTCTCTGAATGTTTTTTCTAAATCTATAGGCAGTCATGGTTTTTTTCTTCTTTATCTCATTTATATGGTCTATTGATTGATTTACAGGTGTAGGACAAAGCCTGCATGCCTGTGATAAATTTCCTTTACTCATGGTGTGTATTTTCTACGTGTTGCTAGACTTGATCTGCTAGTATTTTTGAAGTGTTTTGCATCTATATTTCAGAGGGATATTGGTCTGTAGTTTTCTTTTCTTGTGGTGTCTTTCTTTGTTTTTTTGGGGGTTTTTTTGCGGTACGCGGGCCTCTCACTGTTGCGGCCTCTCCTGTTGTGGAGCACAGGCTCCGGACGCGCAGGCTCAGCGGCCATGGCTCACGGGCCCAGCCGCTCCGCGGCATGTGGGATCTTCCCGGACCGGGGCACAAACCCGTGTCCCCTGCATCGGCAGGCAGACTCTCAACCACTGCGCCACCAGGGAAGCCCTCTTTGTTTTTTGTATCAGGGTAATACTTGCCTCATAGAATGATTTAAGAAGTGTTTCCTTATCTTCTATTTTTTGGGAAAAGCTTCTGAAAATTGGTATTGATTATTATTTAAATGTTTAATGGAATTCAACAGTGAAGCTATTTGGGGCTGGACTCTTCTTTGTGGGGAGGTTTTCAATTACTAATTCAATCTCTACTTGATATAGATACATTCAGATTGTCTATATCTTCTTAAGTCAGCTACAGTTATGTTTCTAGAAATTTATTCATTTCATCAAAGTTATCTAATTCATTGTTCATACTGTTAATGTATAATCCTTTTATGTTAATGAAAGTTTGAAACTAACATCTTCCCTGTGTTCCTGATTTAAGTAACTTGAGTATTCTATTTTTTTTTTCTTGGTTAGTGTAGCTAAAGTTTTGTCCATTTGTCAGTTATTTCCAAGAACCAACTTTTGCTTTTGTTGTTTTTCTCTATTACTTTATTATTCCCTATTTTATTAATTTCTGCTCTATGTTATTTCTAAGAGGATTCTAAGCCCAAGTCAATATTCTGGGACCAATTCCAAAGTGGGATGGGGTGAGAGCATTTCCCATACCAGCAAGCAGCTCAATTCAGACACTGTCTGCCCAAGAGATAGCATCAGATTCTACAAGTTAAGGGTTCAGTCCTTCAAGGCTGCCCGCCTCCCCACTTCAGATGCCAGTGCAAGCCTAGGTTATCAGCTGTGCTTCAGACCAACTGGCTATAGATTGGAGGTTTCCACAGTTCTCTCCTTGGGTTTGACTAATTTGCTAGAGCAGCTCACAGAACTCAGAGAAACATTTTATTTACTAGATTACAGGTTTATTATAAAAGGATGTAACTCAGGAACAGCCAGATGGCAGAGATGCATAGAGTAAAGTAGGGAAAGTGTGGGAAGCTTCCATGCCCTCTCCGGGTATGCCACTCTCCCCAAATCTCCATGTGGTCACAACCCAGAAGCTTTTTGAACCCTGTCCTTTTGGGTTTTTATGGAAGCTTCATTACATAAGCACGATTGGCTAAATCATCAGATATTGGTGATTGGTTCAACCTCCAGTCCCTTTCTACTTCCTAGAAATCAGGGGGTGGAACTCCAAGTTCCAATCTTCTAATTATGGTTTGTACCTTCAGGTCTCTGAAGAAAAGAGTTTTTAATTTTTAATGATTCCTTGTGTGTGATGAGTATTTTTCTCTTAATGTTCTCCACAGGTTCTCTTTGATTGGTTTTAGGCAGTTTGTCCATGCTGTATTTATGTTTAGTGTGGACCTCTCTTTCTTTTTTAAGACTTGGGTTTTTTAGAGTAGTTTTATGTTTATAATAAAATTCAGAGGGAGATACAGAGATTTCATAATACCCCCAAGCCCCACAAATATATAGCCTTCCCCATAATAAGCAGAATTGTACCTTTTTTTTTTTTTTTTAACCAAAGTTGAATCTATATTGACATATCATAGTCACAAAAATCCTTAGTTTACCTTAGGGTTCACTCTTTTTTTTTTTTTTTTTTTTTTTGCGGTACGTGGGCCCCTCACTGTTGTGGCCTCTCCCGTTACGGAGCACAGGCTCCGGACGCACAGGCTCAGCGGCCATGGCTCACGGGCCCAGCCGCTCCACGGCATGTGGGATCTTCCCAAACCGGGTCACGAACCTGTGTCCCCTGCATCGGCAGGCAGACTCTCAACCACTGTGCCACCAGGGAAGCCCTAGGGTTCACTCTTGATGTACATTCTACAAGTTTGAACAAATGTCTAATGACATATCCATTATTATAGTATCATAAAAGGTATTTTCACTGCCCAGAAGTTCTCTTTGCTTTGTCTATTTATCCCTCCCCACCACCAGCCCTGGAAACCACTGATCTATTTATTATCTCCATAGTTTTGCCTATTCCAGAATGTGATATCTGGTATCACACAGTATATAGACTTTTAGATTGGCATTTTTCACTTAATAAATGTTTTGACATCTGTCTGTTGAACATGACATCTCTCAGTGTAGGTGTTTTGGCATTTACCCTTCTTGATGTTTCTGAGCTTACTGTGTCTGACATTGATTTGAGGAAAGTCCTCAGTCATTATTGTTTCAAATATTTTTTCTGTTCCTTTGTCTTTTTCTTCAACTCTGGTTTTTCTATTACCTGCTTATTAAACCTTTTGTAATTGCCACACAGTCTTTGGATATCCTGTTCTGCTTTTTTTCCCCTGGCTTTTTCTTTTTTCCTCTCAGTTTTTGAGGATTCTGTTGGTATATCTATCTTCTACCTCAGAAGTTCTTTCCTCAGCCGTGTCCAGTCTACTTATAAGCCCATCAGAGAGATTCTTAATATCTATTATGATGTTTTATGTCTAGCATTCCTTTCTGGTTCTTTCTTTGGATTTCCATCTTTCTGCTTACATTGCCTACCTCTTCTTTCATGTTCTCTGTTTTATCCGTTAGAGTACTTAACATATTCATCATAGGTGTTTTTAAGTTCCTTGTCTGATAATTCCAACATCACTGCTGTGTCTGGTTCCAATGCTTGTACTGTCTCCACAAAATGTGGGTTTTTTTTTTTTTTTTTTTTTTTTTTTTTTGCTTTTGGTATGCTTTGGAACTCTTTATTACTTGCTGTACTGGGTACAGCTCTACTGAGTAAAAGGAACTGATGTAAATAGGCCTTTCGTAATGTGGCAGCGAGGTGTGAAGAGAGTGGAGGTATGCTTGTAGTCCTATGATTAGGTCTCAGTTTTTTAGTGAGCCTATGTCTCTGGACTTGTGAACATGTAAAGTTCATAAGCGTATGCCTCTGAAATGAACTTCTCAAGTATTTCTCACGTTTTTCCTCCCCTCTTAGGCAGCACAGGCTGGCTAGAGTTGCTGGAGTGAAGTATTTCCCTTCCTCAGGTCATTTTGGCTCTGATAATACCCTGACAGGATAGACTCTGATTAACTATTTCCCCTGAGGGCAGGCCTTGTTAAGAGCAGAGCGCTCTGGCATATTTCAAAATGGTTCCTTTTCCCCTCCCCCTGCCAGAAGCAGGAGAGTTTTCTTCAATATTTACCATGGGAATTTGGTCAAATTCCTGGAGATAAATCTCACAACATTGTGGGGTCCCAGAGAACTTTTTAAACCTCAGATTTCTACACACTGATACTCCAGCAAGTTATCAATAACAATTCAGATTTTCCTACTCTGGCTCTGGTTCCTATGTTTGTTTCTGCTGGTAAGGCTCAGCTCCAATAAACCAAGGCTCCCTGTATTTTCTGGTCCTTCTCTCCAGTCTTGGGGCAGTGGTTTGCCCTGTGTCCCCCTCTCTCTTATGGATCCAAGAAGAGTTGACTTTTCAGTCTGTTCGGCTTTTACTTGTTACTAGGATGGAATGGTGACTTCCAAGCTCCTTATATGAGGAACTGAAACCAGAAGTCACTGTGGATCTCTTAGTTTATCCTGCTTGGAGTTTGTTGAGTAATTTAGATGTATAGATTAATATTTCATCAAACTTGGGACATTTCAGTTATTATCTCTTCAAACATATTCCCAGTCCCTTTTTTCTCCTCTCCTTCTGGGGCTACTGTTATACTTAGTGTAGCATATTTAATGGTATCCACAGGTCTCTGAGGTTCTATAACTTTTTCTTCACCTTATTTTTATTCTGATTCTCAAACTGGATAATCTCAATGGATTTATATTCAAGTTTGTTGATTCTTCTTAGAGTTTAGTTTTGCTCTTTAGTAAATTTTCCATTTGGTTGTTGTATTTTTCAACTCCAGAGTTTACATTTTGTTTTTAATATAATTTATATCTTTTTATTCATACTCTCTTTTATATTATTTTTATACTTTAGTTCCTTGCATGTTATTCTTTAGTTACTTGAACTGGATAATCTCAATGGATTTATATTCAAGTTTGTTGATTCTTCTTAGAGTTTAGTTTTGCTCTTTAGTAAATTTTCCATTTGGTTGTTGTATTTTTCAACTCCAGAGTTTACATTTTGTTTTTAATATAATTTATATCTTTTTATTCATACTCTCTTTTATATTATTTTTATACTTTAGTTCCTTGCATGTTATTCTTTAGTTACTTAAACGTATTTATGTTAGTTTTTTTAAAGTCTCTATGCCCCCTATGAGACAGTTTCTATTGACTAGTTTGATTTTATGTGTATGCATCATACTTAACTCTTTCTCTGTGTATTTTATAATGTCTGGTTGAAAACTGGATATTTTTGATGACATAATGTGACAACTCTGGAAATCAGATGCTCTATCCCCCTTTGGCCAGATTTTGTTGTTGTTCTTATTATTGGTTTTTCTTGTTCTAGCTATTTGCTTATTTAGTATTGTTCTGGACTAATGTTATAAAGTAGATTTACTGTAGTATGTGGCCATTGATTTTGATTAGTCAGAGATTTCTTAAATGACTTGAACCAATAGTCCTTCTATGCTTTGCTGAGGAGCTCTGTATGTTTATTGGGGATACATTCAATGCTTAAGAAGATTACAATTCTGCCTCAAGGTCAGTCAGTGGTGAGTGAATGATGCTCTGCCATGCCTTTTCTGGACTTGTGCATGATCATGTACTTGTGCACAGTTTTCAAGATTTCCCTGAATGTTCCACTGCAATTCTAAGCCACTTATGTACATCTCATTACCCAGATATTAATTTTAAGTTTTTTCAAGGCACTTGTATGTCCCAAATGTAATGCACCTTCAGGTAGCCGCAATGTTAAACAATTATCCCAAATTGTTTGTTACAAATACCCTAGAGATGGGGATTTTTCTTGCAGAAAAAACTCTGTCAGTTTGAAAAAAACAATGAAAAAATGAGCAGAAGACCTAAGTAGATATTTCTCCAAAGAAGACATACAGATGGCTAAAAAGCACATGAAAGGCTAATCAACATCACTAATCATTAGAGAAATGCAAATCAAAACTATGATGAGGTATTACCTCCCACCGGTCAGAATGGCCATCATCAAAAAATCTACAAACAATAAATTCTGGAGAGGATGTGGAGAAAAGGGAACACTCCTACAGTAAGTTAGTAGGAATGTAAATTGATACAGTCACTGTGGAGAACAATATGGAGGTTCCTTAAAAAACTGAAAATAGATACCATATGACTCAGCAATCCCACTCCTGGGCATATACCTGGAGAAAACCATAATTCAAAAATATACATGCACCCCAATGTTCATTGCAGCACTGTTTACAATATCCAGGACATGGAAGCAACTTAAATGCCTATTGACAGGGGAATGGATAAAGAAGATGTGGCACACATATACAATGGAATATTACTCAGGCATAAAAAGGGACTAAATAGTGCCATTTGCAGAGACATGGATAGATCTAGAGACTGTCATACAGAGTGAAGTAAGTCAGAAGGAGAAAAACAAATATCATATAATAGCGCTTATATGTGGAACTAGAAAAATGGTACAGATGGACCTATTTGCAAAGCAGAAATAGAGACACAGATGTAGAGAACAAACTTATGTATACCAAGGGGGGGAATGGGGGTGGGATGAATTGGGAGATTGGGATTGACATACATACACTACTATGTATAAAGTAGATAACTAAAAAGAACCTACTGTATACCACAGGGAACTCCACTCAGTGCTCTGTGGTGACCTCAATGGGAAGGAAATCTAAAAAGGAGGGGATATATGTATACATATAACTGATTCACTTTGCTGTACAGCAGAAACTACACAACACTGTAAAGCAACTATACTCCAATAAAATTTTTAAAATAGTAACAGTATTCTGCAAATGGGGCTTTTGTAAGGAGATGTGAGAGAGTTTAAATAATGTCAGTGTCCTGGGATAGGCCTTTTTGAAGAGTTCCAACCCCCTTAATTGGTTGCATAGTGCTGGTTTTCACAATTATCATGAGCTTAGAGAAGGTTGGAACAGGGGTACAGTAAGTCAAAATACCACAAACTGTTTTTGCAAATGTTTAGTAGTTTTTCTTGAATATATATTAGTGGGGGTCATTGTAAGCCTTTAGTTATATTTTAGTTTTAATTTTGAAAAAGTCGATTTGACAACTGTTTATCTAGGGCTAGACATCTAGATCTATGGAACAAAAAAGAGAACTTAGATTATCCTCACAGAAATATAGCCAACTGATTTATAATACAGGTGCAAACAATACAATGGAGAAAAGATAATCTTTTCAAAAATTATTATTTCAATAATTGGGTATTTTTAGGACAACAAAAACAAAAAAAAACCTCCACTGAAACTTCACACTTTAAAACAACCTTGAAATGTACTATTGACTAAAAGTAAGATGTAAAACTATAACTTTTAAATCTCCAGGTCTAGAGCTTTGAAAGTGTTCTTAAACTAGACACCAAAACATACTCCATAAAAATAAAAATGATACATTTGGTTTCATCAAAATAAAAAACTTTTGATCTGCAAAAGACTGTTAAGAGGCTGACAAAACAAGCTGTAGACCCAGAGAAAGTACTCGCAAACCATATATCTGACAAAACACTTGTATCTAGAATATATAAATCTCAAAATTTAACAGTTAAAGAAAATCCAAAGAGAGCATACAGATGGCATATAAACACATAAAAAGATTTTCAATATCACTAGCTATTAGGGAGCTGCAAATTAAGATTACAATGAGAAATCACTACACACTCATTGAATAACAGAGAGAGAGAAAGAGAGAGAGAGAGAGAAAGAAGGGGAAGGGGGAGTGAAATGTGACAATACTAAATACTGATAAGGATGTGGAAAACTGGATCTCTTATACAACTCTTGTACATAGTTGGTGGGAATATAAAATGGTACAGCCACCATGGGAAAAATAGCTTGGTGGTTTTATAAGCAAAGAAACATACATTTGCCATAAAATCCTGCATTTTACTCTTACTGTTTATCCCAGAGAAATGAAAATTATGTCCATACAACATCTGTACACAATTGTTTATAACAGCTTTCTTTGTAATAACCAAAAACAGGAAACACCAAAATGTCTCTCAATAAGTAAGTGTTGTACTATGTTACAGCCATGCCAGGGAATGCAATTCAGTAATAAAAAGGGTAACCTATTGATATACACAACAACTTAACTATGACTTAAGAACATTATGCTAAGTGAAAAAAGCCAATCTCAAAAGGTCACATTTTGTATGATTCCATTTATATAATATTCTTTAAATGGTAAAATTACGAAGATAGAAAACAGATTAGTGGATTTCAAAGGTTGGAATATTGAGAAAAAGGGGAGGTGTAACTATAAAGGGGTAGCATGAGGGAGATCTTTTGGTTATAGAATGATTCTATGTCTTGATTGTAGTTGCAGTTACACAAATCTACACATATGACAAAAAAATAGAACTATAAAAACACATTGTTCCCAAAAAACTACTCAGTTTGATATTGTACTATACTTCTGTAAGATGTAGCCACTAGAGAAAACTAGGATAAATGTAGATTGGACCTCCCTGTATTACTTTTGCAAATTCCTGTGTATCTATAATAGATTTTAAAAAGAAAAGAAAATGATCATAATCCCTTGTTGAGATTCTGAATGTAATACAGTTTTCAAATGTGGAAACAATAGACTGAAGAACCCTCAAATACAATGAGGAGTATACATAGTAACTATTTATGCAGAAAACAGTATGCTTGGTAAAAAGGAACCCGCAATTTTTAGGACTGTTTGATATGGGTTCCTAGTTGATAGTGTTAGCTGGGGATCTGAAGCATCATATTGGTTCCCTAATAAAGAATACTCATATGGGAGCAAGGTAATAAATGGAGTTGTGGTTCAGGTCCAGCTCACATTAGATTTGTGGGCATACAGAATAGTCACTTTCCTAGTCCTAAAATGTGTAAATATATTATTTATACATTTATCCAAATGTACAATTGGATCACACCTACTTGGTAGTTATATATATTTGAGGGGGGAGGTTCAGGGGCTGTGGTTAAGAACTTTCATTATAGGGAAAGTCAGTTGGAAAACTCTGAAAGTTCTCTCT
Organism: Pseudorca crassidens; assembly: GCF_039906515.1. NCBI lineage: Eukaryota > Metazoa > Chordata > Mammalia > Artiodactyla > Delphinidae > Pseudorca > Pseudorca crassidens. Next base: position 85,236,360 of record NC_090298.1, read on the forward strand.
GGGCCAAAATAGAAAATAAAAAGCAGCATAAAATCCTGGGAGCAAAGACAGAAATTAGTGCTACCCTTAAAAATCTGAAGGATGCTGGGATAGTGATCCTGTCATTTAATTCCTCTGTCCCTTTCAAAAACCAAATGGATCTGGAGAATGGAAATGGATTATGGAAAAATCAACAAAATCATCATAGCAATTGCAGCTGTTCCCCTTTTGGTATTTTTGCTAGAAAAGAATTGACATGACCTCAGATACATGATATTCAGCTACTGATCTGGAAAATGTATTGTTTTCCATCTTTATCGGAAAGGATAATCAAAAACATTTCAAATTCAGTTGGAATGGAACATATTATATATTTACAGTCTTGCAACTGAACTCTCACATTCCTTACAAATACATCTTCCAAAGAGACTTGTATCAGCTTGGTATCCTACAGACGATTAAACTGAGCCATTATATTCACAACTACAAATTTCACAGGATGAGCAAAAAGTGACTCATACTTTTGAGTACTTGGTAAAACATATATACTCCAGGAAGTGAGAGGTAAATCTTATGACGTTTTAAGTATCTGTTATATCATTTGATTATGGTAAGGTCCAGGAGTCTGGGTATGCTTGATTATCCTTCCAAAATAAAGGATATATTGTTTTATTTCAACCCTCCCTCCACAAAGAATATGTACAATGTCTGTTAGAACTCTTTGGATTCAACCTGAGAATGCTGTTCTAACCCATAAACCAGGTGACACAAAAGACTTCCAGGTTTCAGGCTTAGAGAGGAAATTACTCTAAACAGGTCCAAACTACAGTACAAGTGGCTCAGCAGCTTGCCTTGTGATCCAGCAAACCGTATGCTTTCAAAGTTTTCAACATTGGAAAAATATATGAGGAGTAATTTATGGCAAGTCCCGATGAGAGAATCATAGTACATATCCTTAAAGTTCTGAAATAAAAGCAGGTCATCTTTAGTAAATGATTATAAACATTTGGGGGAAAAAATAGCCACTGGCAGGCTACAAAGCCCTGGTAAAGATAGACTTAGTTACCACAGTCACACCAAGTAACTGTGTAGCCAGAACTGCCTGTTTTGAGCCTATTTCTAACAGACTTGTATATTCATAGTCATCAAGTTGGACAGGTTCAGCAGCAAGCAGCCATAAGTTAGAAATTACATAAGGATCAAGCTTGAGCAGAGCCAGAAGACAAAAATAAGCTGCATGAACAAATATCCCAGACTCCCATATCATCTACTATTGCCTCAGTGCCTGCCTATTAAATCCATGTCTATGAATACAAGAGATTGGTCCCTTATGACCAGCTGATAGGGAGGCAACACCTAAATTTGGTTCACAGATGGATTAGCTTAGGAGGTTGAAGCCAATAAAGGACAGTGGCCATAATACAGCCCACCAAGAGATGGCATCAAAAGTTAGTGGTTTGTGGGAAATTCTCAAACTGAGCTTTAAGTGTTGTACCCATGTGGAGGGGAGAGTGACCTGAAGTTAAAATATACACACACTCATGAGTAGTAAATAGCTTGATTGCCTGGTCAGGTGACTGGAAGGAGAAATATAGAAAAGATCAGAGAAAATAAACTCTGGGATAAAGACATGTAGATTAATATACGAAAAGGTGTTCTTATAGTGAAAATATTTTTACTACATGTTAACACCCATCTTAGAATATCTGCCACAGAAGAGACACTAAATAATAGAGTAGACAAATGGTTCCAATAGTCAGTATCAGTAGGCCACCTCAGCATTGGCACATTGGGTGCATGAACACAGTTGCTATGAGGCAAGAGTAGTGGCTATACATATGTCCAAAAGCATGGGCTCCTACTTTCCAGGGCAGACATAGCTACTGCTACAGCCAAATGTCCCACTGTCCAGTAAGAGATACAAAAGCTGAGTTCCTAGTATGGTACCATACAAAAAGAAGACCAACTATCCATTTACTGGCAAGTTGACTATATTGGACACTTTCCACATGAAGGGGAAGTGATTCCTTTTTTCAGGAGTAGGTACTCATTCCAGGTATGGATTTGCCTTTAATTTGCAAGGGGTATCCACCAACACCAACTGTCTGAAGGTGCATATTTGATCCACAAATATGGCATTACATAAGACCAATAGACCTTCTTCATAACAAAAGAGTTATGGAAGTGGGAAAATTACAGTATTCAGTTATTTCGAATACTGTAATATCCAAGAGCTTCCATATGTAGAGCAATTGAACAGTCTGTTGAAGGCACAGCTGAGGCGATAGCTCAGGTACAATATTTTGAGAAGGTGAAAAATCACCTTCCAGTGTACACTTTAAGTCAACAACTTTTATGTGGTATTCTGTCTCCAACAGGAAGAAAACATAGGACTGGGAGCTAAGTGATGGAAGCAGGGGTGGCCCAACTTATGTAACTTTCAATGACCCATTGGAAGAATGTTTGCTTCCCTACAGCTCTGAGCTCTTTGGTATTAGAGGTCTTGATTCTCAAAGCGGGGAATGTTTCTTGTCAGGGAAATGTCATTGAGCTATAAGTTATGATTGCCACCTGGGTAGCTGAGGCTTTTATAGTTATGGAATTAATTGGCAGGAAAGAGGTTTGCCATCTTGACATTGGGTAACTTACTGTTAACATCAAACGGAATGGCAGTAACGGCTGCTGTTATACACGGAGGAAGGAAGTAAGATGTTAGACACACAGATGATCCATGTGGGCACCCGGTACTACTCCCTTGCTCAATATTGGTGGTAAATAGGCACATGCAGTAGTTACAGACTAAGAAGAGCATGGTGATCAGGAGCTCAGATCCCTTAGAGGTAAGGGTCTGGATCATGACACTTAAACTAGCAGAGGTACTGACAAAATGTGAGTAGAATATAAAATGGATGTTAGAGGAATGATAGTGTGATTTTTGACCCTAAGATCAGCTGTGTGACAATGTAGTTATATTTTTTCCTGCTAACCTTTCACTTGTAAGCTTGCTTAGTTAGAATTCTGAAGGAGCTGGTGAGCTGTTCAAAGAGAGAACTATAGTCAACACTGATGAGCCACCCAGATCCATCTTCAGGATTGAAGTTGGGAATAGCCCTTATCTGTCAAAATTCTCTACAACTTTCTTGGATGAAAAGGATTTCCTTTCCCAAAGTGATATTCCCATCTCAGATTATCTCACATCTAATGACTGCCATGGAATAATTCCAGTAGTCCATACTAAGGTCGAATTTGCTTTTGATGTCATCTAAGACCTTCATTGAGACTGCATAACTGCCCTACTTCTCCCTCTGGCCAATTCTGTTTCTTTTTCTTCCACAGAGGGTGATCTCAACAACACTTCTTAATAAAACTTCTCCGTGCTGATCTTTAACTTGAGGGTCTGCATCTTGGGGAACTTCCTTATAGGGATGCTTTCTAAAAGTACCATTGAACTTAATAAGACATTCAGTTTCAAATAAGCCCTAATTATCTTTTCTTTTCTGTGTTTCCAGTATTTAAGGAACTTCAAGTAATTAAGGAACCGTTTTAATTTAAATGACCTCTTCAAAGTTGACTGACAACTCTGTTTTGATAAGTCAAAGATTTTGTAAAACAAAGCCAATTTTTTTTGTGTGTGTGAGGTTCAAATTCCACTTTGATTCTTATTATCTATATAGACTGACCTAAAATGTAAATGTCATATTTAAGAATTGGAATATAATAGAAAGCAATAGAGCATTGGGGTCCAGAAGAAGAGATGGTAATAAATGACATCTGTGTCTCTGTGTGTGTTTCCAAAATAAGGAAATGCACAAAATGCTTTCTTGGATCTTGTGATTCTTGTAATTTGTCAACTTGCATAGTGGAGTTAATCATATTCTGAATAAGGGTACTGTGTACAAGTCGTATTGTGTTATTCTTTTTAGCAGACTTATATGAAATTAGTATTACACAAATGTTTAGGTCATTAAAACAAAACTCTGAATAACCTAACATAAATAAAGACAGATTTTCTTTGAATATAAACTGACTAAAATGCGCATTTAAACTTGAGGAAAAATGCTTTATTTTTTCACCTCTATTTATTCTATAGGCAAAGCCTCTACTTAAATTAGGTAGAATGAGGGGGAAATGTGCTGTGTGAGTCTCTTGCCCTATATTTAGGGACACTGTGAGACATAATATCATTATTTCAATAGACACTGTATCTGTTTTAAGAGACTTTCCCATCAGCATAAGGGAAATAACAGGTATTCAACCACACCACAACCTTATGGTTGGAAACCTCCTCTCTGTACACACCCACACACATGCCTTTAATGTCAGTATCTAGCTATTACTTTTTTTTTTTTTAAGGGAAAGGGATATTTTCTCAGAAATAGCATCATCACCTTCTCACTTTTAAATGGAAAGCTAAAAAAGTGAACAAACACTATCCCTCTGTCCATCTTTCACATATTACTTCCATGCCTTCAATTTTCCTCCTTCTAATCAAGCTTTCAAGGACTTACTTAAATATATCTTTTTTTCTTTTTCATTAACATCACATGTTAAAAGCATGGTTGCTTTTATTCAATAATTTATTGCCTTTTATGTATTTTTTATTGAAGGATAGTTGATTTACAATATTGTATTAGTTTCAGGTGTACAACATAGTGATTCAGTATTTTTTCAGATTATACTCCATTATAGGTTATTACAAGATAATAGCTATAATTACCTGTGCTATACAATATAGGCTTGCTGCTTGTCTATTTTATACATAGTAGTTTGTATCTGTTAATCCCATATACCCCTAATTTGTCCCTCCCTCCTTCCCTCTCCCCTTTGGTAAGCACAAGTTTGTTTTCTATTACTGTGAGTCTGTTTCTGTTTCGCATATACATTCATTTGTATTTTTTTTTAGATTCCACATGTAAGTGATTTCATACAGTATTTGTCTTTCTCTGACTTGATTACACTGAGCATAACGTTCTCTAGGTCCATCCACATTGCTGAAAATGGCAGATTGTCATTCTGATATTACAGCTGAGTAATATTCTATTGTATATATATATATATACAACATATTCTTTATTCATTCATCTGTTGATGGCCACTTGGCTATTGTAACCAGTGCTGCTATGAACATTGGGGTGCATGTATCTTTTCAAATTAGTGTTCTTGTTATATCCAAATACATACCCAGTAGTAAAATGGCTGGATCACATGTTTGTTCCATTTTTTGTTTTTTAAGCAAACTCCATACAGTTTTCCATGGTGGCTGCACCAATTTACATTCCCACCAAAAGTGTACAAGGGTTTCCTTTTATCCACATCCTCTCCAACATTTGTTATTTGTAGACATTTTGATGATAGCCATTCTGACGTGTGAAGTGATATGTCGTTGTTTTGATTTGCATTTCTCTAATAATTAGCCATGTTGAACATCTTTTCATTAGCCTGTTAGCCATCTGTATATTTTCTTTGGAAAAATGTCTATTCAGGTCTTCTGTCCATTTTTTGATTTTTCTTTATATCGAGTTGTATGAGCTGTTTGTATATTTTGGATATTAACTCCTTGTTGGTCACATCATTTGCAAAATTTTCTCCCATTCCATAGGTTGTCTTTTCATTTTGTTGATGGTTTCCTATGCTGTGCATAACTTTTAAGTTTAATTATGTCCTGCTTGTTTATTTTTACTTTTATTTATTTTTCTTAGGAGACTGACATAAATCATAACAATTTTTTTGGATCAAAGAGTATTCTGCCTATGCTCTCTTATAGGAGCCTAAGGTTTTCATCTTACGTTTAAGACTTCAAACCACTTTGAGTTTATTTTTTTATATAGTGTGACAGAATGTTCTAACCTCATTGTTTTACATTTGGCTGTCCAGTTTTCCCAGCACCACTTGTTAAAGAGACTGTCTTTTCTCCATTGTATATTCTTGGCTCCTTTGTCATAGATTAATTCACCATAGGTACACAGATTTGTTTCTGAGCTCTCTATTCTGTTTCATTGACCTATTTGTCAGTTTCTGTGCCAGCACTATGCTATTTTGATTACTGTAGCTTTGTAGAATAGTCTGAAGTCTGGGAGGGTAATATCTCCAGCTTTGTCTTTTTTTCTCAAGATTGCTTTGGCAAGTTGTTGTCTTTTGTGGTTTTATATGAATTATACAATTATTTGTTCTAGCTCTGTGAAAAATGTCATGGTTACTTTGGTAGGAACTGCATTAAATCTGTAGCTTACTTTGAGTAGTATGAACATTTTAACAACATTAATTCTTCTAATCCAAGAGCACAGGATGTCACTTATGCATTCTTCTGTGTCATTTAGTCTATTATTCATTGCTTCTAGAGTGTTTTTTTAATCCCAAATATTGAATTAACTGTTTTTGATTAGGTCTTTTTTGTATTTTCTAGTTCCTTGTTTAAATGAACTGTGTTTTGATCAATTCTCTTCTTTAATTCAGTTAGGGAATTTTTATCACCAATGTTTTGAATTCATTATCTGGTGAATTTTAAATTTCTATTTCATTATTTTTACAGGGGTTTTCTGTTGCTCTTTCAGTTGAGTGTAGTTTCTTTTCCTTTTCATTTTACTTAACTTTCTCTGTCTTTATGAATTTAGGTGAAACAGTTACCTATTGTGGTCTTGGAAGGGTGTTCTTATGTGGGAGCATCCCTATGTAGACTTTGTATGCTCGGTGCCTTTGGTGGAGGGCTGGATTTGCCAGTCACTTCTTTCCTCAGAAAGTGCTGGCAAGTATTACTTTGGTAGGGGGTGGTGCTGGTGATGGAGAAGCTAGAGCCTGTGCAAGGTGTAAGGCAGGACTTCCTCTCTGTGCAGTGCCAATCATCACCCTGTCAGCGGAAGGGTCTGATCACAAATGGCTAGAGCAGAAATCCCTGAGGGTTGGGCTTGAGCTAGCTTTGTTCCCTTTAAGTTTGTGTTTTTCCTTCTCCTCGTACCAGGACCTTTCCCCAAAGGAAGGGGAGTCCTGAAGCAAGTAGGGCATGTGTACTTCCAGAGGTCCGATGGTTTGCCAGCGTAGGTGTCTGCAGTTCCATTCAAACACAGCCCATGATCATGTATTTTCCCCAGTTGTGACCATCCTAGTCCTTTTTATAAGCTGTGGTGTGGAGTGAGTGGTGTTGGAGTGTTGGCTTGGGCTGGGATATGCAGTGGGGTGGTCATAGGAATACTGGTGGCCCTGCTGCCATCAGAAGTCTGGGCTGCTTCCGTGGCTCTGCTTGAGTAAGTGCCCACATTGGCCACTCCTGCCCCACCTGGGCTATGCCCCAGGCCCCCAAGTTGCCTATGCATCCCTAGGTGGAGTCTTTTCCTAAGTCTTGGCCACCCTGGATACAGTGCCAAGCTGTGACATGGAGTGAGCAGGGCTGGGGCGTTTGCTCATCTCGGACTGGTCAGACTGGGGCATTCTGGGAGGTAGCAGCCGTTAAGGCAGACCACTCTACACCCTGCCTGGGGGCAAGCCAGCACATGCACACTCCTCATGAGTACAATCTAGACTTCTCCAGCCTTACTATCTGTTCCAGTGTTTGTCCAAGCAACCAAGGGGGCTTGTCTACTCTGCCTAGGACCCCAGGGCTAAGATGACCAGTCTGTGGTTTGACCCACTCACTCCCCAGGGCCAGTGTCTACCTGAGTGATCTCCCTTTCTTTGACTGTCCTCCCAGGGGCATAGGTCCTGACCCGAAGCTTTTCTTCCCATTCCACCCAATTACATATGTATCTTTCTGATAGCCTTGATTGTACAGTAGTGCTTCTACCAGTTTCCAATTAGTTTTCCATGAGAATTGTTCCACATATAGGTGTATTTTTTTAACATCTTTATTGGAGTTTAATTGCTTTACAATGGTGTGTTAGTCTCTGCTTTAAAACAAAATGAATCAGCTATACATATACACACATCCCCATATCTCTTCCCTCTTGTGTCTCCTTCCCACCCTCCCCATCCCACACCTCTAGGTGGTCACAAAGCACCGAGCTGATCTCCCTGTGCTATGTGGCTGCTTCCCACTAGCTATCTATTTTACATTTGGTAGTGTATATATGTCCATGCCACTCTCTCACTTCGTCCCAGCTTACCCCTCCCCCTCCCTGTATCCTCAAGTCCATTCTCTACGTCTGTGTCTTTATTCCTGTCCTGCCCCTAGGTTCTTCAGAACTTCTTTTTTTTATAAGATTCTATATATATGTGTTAGCATACAGTATTTTTTTTCTCTTTCTGACTTACTTCATTCTGTATGACAGACTCTTAGTCCATCCACCTCACTACAAATAACTCAATGTCATTTCTTTTTATGGCAGATTAATATTCCATTGTATATATGTGCCACATATAGATGTATTTTTGATATGTTCTTGGGGGGAGGTGAGTTCCACATCCTCTTACTCCACCATCCTGATCTCTCTCCCTGCATTTTAGGTATTTTTATTCATTTGATTTTTGCATTTAAAAAAATCATTATAATAATTTTCCAATTATCTGAAAATTAGGAGCTTCAAGATCATTGGGTTTTGTCCTTAATTAACTTAATTTTTTAAGTGTATGCAATATAGTTTTTTTTAACGTAACAGCTCCTTTTGTATCATTTTTGATTAAGAAAATAATCTCCTTAGCAAATTGTCCCCGTTAACTTTATGACCCAGACTCCAAAACTTATACCTCATGGTTCCTACAGTCTTTTAAAACTAGGAATACTTCTATGAAAATTATCATTTGTATCATTCTCTTTGAAATTTATCATTAACATCACTATTTGATATCAAACAAGTATATAGAAAAGTTCCACCCATGCCTTTCATCAAATGATATTGTACTACTTCTTTTTCAACTTATCAAATGTCAATAGTAGTAGAAAAAATGTAAATTTTGGAGTAAGAGCAAATTAATTAAATAGTTTAATTTATCCCAAAGCAAATGAATAGACACCCAGTTGGATGATAGTGAGAACTGCAACTATCACAATTAAAAAAATCTGTTAATTATATAATTGTCTAGGGTTTCTCTCCCTTAAAATATTTCAAGTTCCATGAGAATAGAGACCATATTTCTCTTCCTAATTGTTGCTTTTTCAGGGCCTAGGGCAAAACCTGATCTACACATAGGCAGAGATAGAGATAAATCAGATACATACATTATCATATGTGTGTGTGTGTTTCAGTGAAGGGTAGGAAAAGGGAAGGAGTAAAATTAATTGCATCTTGAGGCAAGTTAGGACCAGGAGACATAATCACCTTTTTTCTAATTAGCTACATGAAGTCTTTATGGAAAAATATAAGATTTCAAAAGCAATATAAATTAAGTAAAGGATTCTAGCAAATAGGAAAAAGAAATTGAAAAGTAAAGTATATTAACACACGTACATATATGTATAGGAATAATATATGTTGTCACTTACTCACTTAGGTAATAAAAAATTTTAATCATGTTCCTTCTAAAGTGATCTGTTTATAATTTTGAAAATAGTCTTGTGTATATATGTACACTATATATATTTTTCTCCTTTGTGTATTTCATACACCATCCAGTTGTGGGTGTACACGTGTGCGTGATGTATGCATCAGTAACATTTTTCATCATTATGCAATCAATATTCCACATTTAATATGGAATCAGGTATTCCATGAAGTGTAGCATTGGGGGCTATATAGAAGCACTCAAGAAAGTTTTCGTTGTTATTGCTGTCGATTATGATGACGGTGATATTTGTATGTGCTGATTAAAAACCAATCCTACTCCTAGTACATTCACTGTTCTCATCAGGATACAAAAGCCTTAAAATAAGTGCACAGGGTCATGTTGCAAACTGTTTGGCATGATTATATCAACTGTGAACTCTGTGCCAGTCTTGGCATTTGAATCTACTTCTACAGTGGTTGCTATGGTAAGTAATTGTGAAGATTCTTTTCCATATTAAATGAAAAGGAAGTTAAATAATGTGAAGAAGTACATAAAATGGTTATAGAGATCAAAGCTAATGTTAAAGTTGTGGGGCATAAAAATAGAGCTTGAATAGGGACTGATTCACTAGATTATTTTAACCCAGAGGCTTTCCTCCAGTTTACAAAGGAATCAGCACCATGCTTAGGCCCACTGTTTAAATAAAATATACTGGCGGCCTGAAGGGAGAAAAGACTCACAAATCACAGACACTCTTTCAAAGCATCAAAAGAGTCTATCTCACTAACACAACATAGGGTAAGAGAAACTGAAACTACAGAGGACTGAAGTGCCAGGACCACAATATAACTGTTTTCAGGAATCATTTCTAGATATAACTCAGATTCTGAAACTTCCCTCAAATAACAGGTATCACCTTCAATAGTCTTTTTAAGATGGATTTCAATGCTCATTTACTAGCCACTATAAACCAGTGTGGAACATCCAGATTACAACTGTCAAAATCTGTTTTAGTTGGCTGCTTGTCACCTATTATTTAGATGTGGGGCAAGGCCATCTTCTAGAATGGAAAAGGCTTTCTGTTATTAGTGGCCAATAAAAATAGGTGTAGAGAAATGAATGACAAAAAGAATGTTCAGCAGATGGTATAGGGCATGTGAAACAGGGATAATTTTAATTATGCAGACAGAAAGAAAACATCCAAAATCTTACCTTTAAATCTGAATCTCATCAATATCTCTTTTACTTCTTATATGTCTTGTTTCATTTATTATCAACAGGTCCAGACTTATTTATTTGAATAATAATTATCTGGTATCTCAAGATAACACATTCAGTGCCTATAGATGCTGGACAGGTAAAATAAATATGTGATTTAAATCCAGAATCAGAAAACAGGGAGTGTGGTGCTTATGGTAAACTGTAGCGTGTGGAGCCAACCTAAAGACGTTCATATTTAATTTATTTTGAAACAATTTGCTGGCAAAAGAAGCACATTTAATTTGACTTCTACAGGCTATAAGTTTTGATAGTTTTCATAAATCTTTTGGTTAAGCTGAGCCACACTGAGCCTCTCACCCTCCCTTCTTTTCCCTCCCTTCCTCCCTCTTTCCTTTCCTCCCTCACCCCCCACCTCCTCACTTCCTTCCTTCCATCTTCTCTCTTTTGAAAAACTTCCTTCCTGAAGACATCCTGCATGCTCATCTTCTGTTGACTATTCAGTCATTTTAGGGGGAAATGCCCTGCCCTTGAGATGAGGGCATGTGCCTGACTAGCCATGACAGTAACTAGGTAAACATAGTCATTTAATTTAGGGTGAAGTATTCCAGGGTCCACTGTTGTCATTAACCTAATTTACATTCTCAAATCTAGCTTCATAAGTAACAGAAGAAATGTTTTGATTTGTTTCCTGGATGTATACATTGATCATTTAATTGGGTCCAAATTATGAAGTAGATGAGAAAGAATATCAATTCCTTCAAACCTCAGTAATTATTCTTAAGGTTTTTACCACATATTTTCTTTTTCTAATTTTAACAATGTTCAAAATTACACATTATGTCCAATTTTTTAGGAAAAAAGACAAATATTGTAGCAGTCTACACATTAAAAATTTTTCCTTTTAATACTCAATGTTATTTCTATATATTGCTATATAAATATATATAGCAATATATAAATATATTGTCATGTATAAATATGTATTGCTACAATTATAATTTCACTATTTTTTTCTTATTTTACTTTATTCTTTTTTTAATTTTTATTTTATATTGGAGTATAGTTGATTAATAATGTTGTGTTAGTTTTAGGTATACAGCAAAGTGATTTAGTTATACATGTATGTATTCTTTTTCAAATTCTTTCCCATTTAGGTTTTTACAGAGTATTGAGCAGAGTTCCCTGTGCTATACAGTAGGTCCTTGTTGGTTACCTGTTTTAAATACAGCAGTGTGTACACGTCAATACCATTCTCCTGATATATCCCTCCTCCCCCTTCCCCCTCCCCCAGTAACCATAAGTTCGTCCTCTAAGTCTGTGAGTCTATTTCTGTTTTGTAAATAAGCTCATTTGTATCATTTTTTTAGATTCCCCATTATAAGCCATATCATATGATATTTGTCTTTCTCTGTCTAACTTACTTCACTTACTATGATAATCTCCAGGTCCACCCATGTTGCCGTAAATGGCATTATTTCATTCATTTTAATGGCTGAGTAATATTCCGTTGTATATATGTACCACATCTTCTTTATCCATTCATCTGTCAATGGAAATTTAGGGTGCTTCCATGTCTTGGCTATTTTAAATAGTGCTGCAGTGAACATTGGGATATATGTATCCTTTCAAACCATGTTTTTCTCCAGATATATGTCCAGGAGTGAAATTGATGAATCATATGGTAACTTTATTTTTAATTTCTTAAGGAGCCTCCATACTATTCTGCATAGAGGCTGTACCAGTTTACATTCCCACCAACAGTGTAGGAGGATTCTTTTTTCTCTACACCCTCTCCAGCATTTATTGTTTGTAGACTTTTTGATGGTGGCCATTCTGACTTGTGTGAGGTGATATCTCATTGCAGTTTTGATGTGCATTTCTTAATAATTAGCAATGTTGAGCATCTTTTCATGTGCTTCTTGGCTATCTGTATGCTTTCTTTGGAGAAACATCTATTTAGATCTTCTGCCTAATTTATTGAAGAATATGTTAAATACAGTTAAATGGACAGATAACAAATATGCAGTTTGATGGGTTTTGACAAATGTATTCCTCTTTATAACACACTATCTAATCAATATATAAAACATTTCCATCACCTCAGATAATTTCTTTGTTCACATTTTCAATCAATCCTCTTTTCAACCCCCAATTCAACCACTGTCAGGATTTCTACCATGATAAAGTTAGCTTGATCTTGACTTTCAAATAATTCATTCATATAAAATATATATTTTTGTTGTCTGGCTTCTTTTACTCAACATGATGTTTTGAGATTTATTCATGTTGAAAGGATAAGTAGGCTGTTCTTTTAGCTGATGATTATTGCATTCTATGAATATACCAAAATTTGCTTATCCATTCTGCTCTTGGTGGACATTTGGGTTGCTTTTAGTTGTGTGACTATTATGAACCATGTTGTTATACAAAATATTGTAGAGGCCTTTTGTGTACATAAATTTTCATTTTTCTTGTAAAAATGCTAGGAATAGACTTGTCAGTTGGCAAATGCTGACTTTTTAAAAAATGGGATTCTGCTATTTTACACTGTCTCCTACAATATATTAGGTTTCCAGTTGCTCCACATCCTTGCCAACATACATCTTTTTGTCAACATTGTAAGTTTTATAATATTAGCCCTTTTGTGAGTGTGAAATGGTACCGAATTTTGGGTTTAATTTACATTTTTCTGATCACTAGTAATATTGCATACTTTTTCATGATCTTATCAATCAGTCTTATATCTTCTCTTGTAATGCAACAGAACAAGTCTTTTGCCCATTTTTTAGATTTGCCCTATTATTATAATTATTATTCTGTTATGGGAATTTATTATATATTCTAGATACAGTTTGTCTGATATATGTATTACTTATATGTTCTGAGTTCAGTTTTTGAATGCTGTTTTTGATGAGCAAAAGTTTTCATTTTATATGATTACTGGTTTTCTGTTTGTGTATCTTGTATAAGAAAATATTGCCTATATCAAGGCCATGAAAATATTCTCACGTGATTCCCATTAGAAACTTTATATATCACCTCCTGTTTTTAGGTCTAGAATCCTACTTGAATAAATTTTTATGTTTGATGTGACATATAGGTTGAGGTTTATTTCTCTTTCCACACAGCTATTTAAATATTTTTGCAGCATTTCTTCAAAAGTCTATTACTCCCAATGAATAGTTTTAGCGTGTTTGTAGAGAATCAGCCATATGATTATTTCTGATCTTTCTCTGATGTCCTCATAATTGACTTTTCTATCCTTATATTGATCCAAACTACATTAATTGTTTTACAGAAAACCTTGCAAGGAAGTCAGATAAGTCTTCTAACCTTGTTCTTTTCTAAGCCAGTTTTAGGTACTCTTTGTCCTTTGCATGTCATGACAATAGTTTTAAATTAATTTTATTGCTACAGGAAAAAAGAGTGCCAGTAGAAAACTGTAAGGAAGATAAAGTACATTTATAATACTGAATTGTATTTACCAATACCATCAATTTATGTCATCTGTTTACAAGGTGAATCATTTGTCAGTGCTTACAACCATATTGTCTTATATGATACAAAACACTGTAGATGTTATACGTGTTACTAACACGATATCAAAAATGAAAAGATAATGTGAAACAGAAATTCATATTTAATTACAGGTATAACAGTTCATGCATTGATAATGAAGAAGCAGCAGTGTGATTGCTTTACAGTAGCCTAGCCTATACACTAATGAATGAATCAGTATAAAATTTTTATGGCATACAGTACTACAGTCATATTCATAATAGAGTATTAGAAATATTGTTTACAGTAAAAAAACAAAAACACCTGTGATGATAGGCTGATACAGTTTCTTCAATTAAGAGAGAGAGAGAGAGAGGGAGTATAGGAGGGAGAGGGAGGTGGGGAGGGAAGGTGGGTAGAGGGAGAGAAGCTAGAGGGTACTGTTTGGTAATGTAATTCTTTGAAAGCAAAGTTGTAAAACAGAAAGAAAACTAACACATTATTAATTTTAAATATCACTCACCTTATGTATCCTTATGTAAGGATAAACTAGTATCTACATATATTTTATGTAATCATGGCATACCTAACTTTTTCTTAACTTTTTGGATATTTCTAGCTGATGTAGTTTGTCTATGAGTTTTTTTTTCAAATTGTTCTCAAGCTCCAAATTTTTTTCAGTATATTTATTTAAAAATATTAATGTGTAAGTGAACCTCCTCAGTTCAAACCCATGTTATTCAAGGGTCAACTGCCCTTACTTTTTTTATATTGGACTTGTATTTTGCAACCTTGTTAAATTTAAGTATTAGTTTTAATGTTTGTGTGTTAGATATTTTTGAATTTTCTATGTACACACTCATATTGTCTGCACATAAATACAGGTTACCTCTTTTTGTTCAATATTTGTGCCTCTGATTACTTTTACTTGTATTTTTAGGCTGTTTGGAACTTTGCACTTCAACAGTATATGGAGTGTAAGTGGTGAGAGAGGACATTCTTCCCTTTTTCTTGATATTAAAGGAAATGCTCCAATAATTCATCCTGAAGAATGATGTGAGTCATTATTTATTTTTTGTTTTGTCTGTTTTTATAGATGCCCTTTCTTAAATTGAGAAAGTTCTATTCCTACTCACTGAGAAATTTCTTTATGAATGTGTATTGATTTTGCTAGCTGATTTTCCTGCATTTAGTAAATAATCACTTAATGTTCCTTCAATGATTAAATAAAGATTCCTGGGATAAAACACACTTGATCAGGATATATTATGAACTTTGAATGTTGCTGTATTTTACTTGCAAATTTTACATAATAATTTTTAGTCTATGTTTATGAGAGTATTGGTTTTTAATTTTTCTTACCTTGAACTATCCTTCTGGGGTCTTTGTACCCTTCTGGCCACTTAAAATGAATTGAAAAGTATTTATTACTCCTTTATTTTCTGGAAATATTTCTTTAAGCCTGACAGTATTTCCCTCCTTAATGCTTGAGAGAATCTACAAGTAAAATTATATGCCTAGAGTTATATTTTGGGAAGACTTTAAATTACAACTCTAATTTCTTTTACAGATACAGAGTTATTCAGATCTGCTTCTTGAAACAAGTTTGGTAAGCTATTTTTCAAGGAATTTTTCCATTTTATCTATGTGTTCAAATTTATTGGTATTATGCATTAAGCTGTTTGGAATATTCTCTTACTGTCCTTTTCATGTGCCTAGGATATGTAAGATGTTCTATCTTCTTTACTAATGTTGATGGTTTGTATTTTCTCTTTTTTTTCTATTGGTCTTGCTAAGGTTTTATTAATTTTATAAAAATTTCAAACAACTAATTTAAGTTTAGTAAACTTTTCTATTGCTTTTGAATTATCTATTTTATTAGCTTCTGCTCTTACATTTATTATATTCTTTCTATCCACATTGGGTTTATTTAGTCTGTATTTGGGGACTCTCAAAGTGAATGATTAAATCATCAACTTAAATTTTTTTCTTTTCTAATATAGACATTTTAATGCTTAAAATTTCCTCTAAGTAATGCTTTAGCTACATTCCATAAAAATTTACTTTTTTTTCATTTTTATTCAGTTCAAAATATTTTCTGACTACTTGCCATTCATACTTTAATACATGGGCTATGTAGAAGTGGGCTGATTCACTTCTAAAGATGAATATTCTGTTTATTTTTGATATTGATTTTTAATTTAACTATTTGTTGTCAAAGAAAATACTTCATATGATTTCAATTATTTGAAAATTTATCGAGCTCGTTTAAGGGTGTATTTTGGAAGATGTTTCATTTCTACTTGAAAACAGTGTATGTTCTGCAGTTGTTGGATGTAGTGAGCTACAAATGTCAAGTTAATTTGGTTGAAAAAGTTAATTTTGGTTGAAAAGTATTCATTCTATTGAATACTGAGATTGGAGTGTCACAATCTCTAGGTATAATGTGGGTTTGTCTTTCTCCCTCTAGTTATTTTTTTCCTTATGTGATTTGAGGTTCTGTTATTGGAGCATAGACATATAGGATTATTATTTCTTCTTAAGCAGTTAACTGTTTTGCTATTAAAACTGCCCTCTTTATCTCTGACAATACTTCTTATCTTGAAGAACATTCTGTCTTAATGGAGCCGGCATTGGTTTTCTTATGATTAGCTTTTGCATGATATACCATTATTTGCCCATCCTTATACTTTTAAACTGCCTTTAATTATATATTTAAAGTTCTCCTCTTAAAAAGAGTATATGGTTGAGTCCTACTGTTTTCAATAGTTGGTTCAACTATTACTTCCTTTTTAGCTTTTCTGAATATCACCAGAAAGATTAGTTTGCTCATTTTTAGATATACCTCTTCTATTGTCTTGAAACATTGAATTTTAATTATTTATTTTATTTCTCTTCCCACTAGACTCTTATCTCCTTAAAAGTAGAGAGTGCATCCCTAACTCTTTTGTATTACTAGTGTTTGACATAATATTTGAAAAATACAGGTTCTCCAGTATTTTATGTTGAATAAATGAGTGGTGATCCATGTAGATCATGGAATTATAAAATATATAATTAGGGAAAAAGGAAGAATATTATCTAATCCTTAAGATATTAAGTCAGTATACTCTAGTCATCCTATGAGCACACTTTAAGCCCCATTTACTATTCAATTAAGAGAAAAACAACTAATACATAGTTTAAGAGTACTCTTTAAGAACCGCTTAAAAAATCTTTATCCCATAGCTATTGACACTGAGCTCAGTATGAAACTGTTATAATTTAATGGAATCTGATTATTTAAGTTGATCTGGAAGGCTTTATTTTACCCAACTTATACACTATAAAGATTATAAGTAAATGGGATGTCTTAAGCATAACCAATACCTGAAGCAAAAGTTAGCAGAATATAGGATGATATAGATGGATTCAACAAAGCATAGCAGCGTGGAGTCTAGTCAATGATAAAATAAACATCTTCACATGCTAAATAATGTTTCCAGAACATTCAATAACAATACATATAAATAATTTGCCAACAACTGTGGTCATAAATGAACAAAAAACCCACCATATTTGTCTGTGGTTCTTATGATTTTGAAATAGAAGACACGATATTTGAAATTGATCAAATACTGGTGATGTTGAAATATTTTTTAAACGTTTGAAGATTTCTAACATAACAGAGATTATATTTCTTCTAAACTGTTACAAATTGAAAAAAAAACATGAATAAATAAATAGCAATTAAATAAGGTAAAATTTGGGGTCAGTATTAGAATGAAATTTATATCATCTAGAACTGCCTAATAATGGAATGAAAGCTGCCTGCTATGGAGAAATTTCTATCAATAGGGAGAGGCCAACAATAACTCTAATTCACTTACAGTCCTAGAAGGGATTGTTTTTTTAACCATGTAACCAATTTTTAGGAAATGACCATGGGACCTCAAATATATTAAACACATAAGGGTGGTGCTGATTGAAGGGGCAGGGGTAGGGGAGCCACAAGACCTGGCCTTTCTGTGTTCCTTACAGCTGGAATCAAGTTAAGGAAGACTTAGGTGTCTGCTGTATGCTTTTTTTAAAAAAAAATTATTTTATATTGGAGTACAGTTGATTAACAACGTTGTGTTAGTTTCAGGTATACATAGCAAAGTTGACTCAGTTATACATATACATGTATCTATTCTTTTTCAAATTGTTTCCCATTTAGGTTATTACAGAGTATTGAGCAGATTTCCCTGTGCTATACAGCAGGTCCTTGTTGGTTACCTATTTTAAATATAGCAATGTGTACATGTCAATCCCAAACTCCCAATCTATCCCTCCTTCCCCCCGGTAACCATAAGTTTGTTCTCTAAGTCTGTGAGTCTGTTTCTGTTTTGTAAATAAGTTTGTGTGTATCATTTTTTTTTAGGTTCCACATATAAACAATATCATATGATATTTGTCTTTCTCTGTCTGACTTACTTCACTTAGTATGATAATCTCCAGGTCCATCCATGTTGCTGCAAATGGCATTATTGCATTCTTTTTAATGGTTGAGTAATATTCTACTGTATACAGGTACCATATCTTCTTTATCCATTCATCTGTCAATGGATATATAGGTTGCTTCCATGTCTTGCCTATTATAAACAGTGCTGCAATGAACACTGGGGTGCACGTACCCTCTTGAACCATGTTTTTCTACAGATATATGACCATGAGTGAGATTGGTGGATCATATGGTAGCTTTATTTTTAATTTCTTAAGGAACCTCCATACTGTTCTCCATAGTGGCTGTACCAATTTACATTCCCACCAACAGTGTAGGAGGGTTCCCTTTTCTCTACACCCTCTCCTACATTTACTGTTTGTAGACTTTTTTTTCTTTTTTTTGTGGTACGCAGGCCTCTCACTGTTGTGGCCTCTCCCATTGTGGAGCGCAGGCTCTGGACGCGCAGGCTCAGCGGCCATGGCTCACGGACGTAGCCGCTCCACGGCATGTGGGATCTTCCCAGACCAGGGCACGAACCCGTGCCCCCTGCATCAGCAGGCGGCCTCTCAACCACTGTGCCACCAGGGAAGCCCTGTAGACTTTTTGATGGTGGCCATTCTGACTGATGTGAGGTGATATCTTATTGTAGTTTTGATTTTTATGTCTTGAGTAATTGGTGATGTTGGACATCTTTTCATATGCTTCTTGGCCATCTGTATGTCTTTTTTTTTGTTTTTTTTGTGTGGTACACAGGCCTCTCACTGTTGTGGCCTCTCCTGTAGCAAAGCACAGGCTCCGGACGCACAGGCTCAGCAGCCACGGCTCGCGGGCCCAGCCGCTCCACGGCATGTGGGATCTTCCCTGACCGGGGCGCGAACCCATGTCCCCTGCATCGGCAGGCGGACTCTCAACCACTGCGCCAACAGGGAAGCCCTGTATGTCTTCTTTATTTGAAATGTGAACTCTTTAAGTCATCTTACCTCTTTTCCAAAACTTTCATCCTATATTCAAAAGATTTTACTTTTTTAAGGAATATGTAAATTTCTCCTCCAAAATTTTAAATTGCACTGACAAAAAATTCACAAAAATTTAGTACCTCATTTAAAAAATACCACATAATTAGGTCTTTGCAGCACTCACTCATATCCACGTATTTTCTATCTGACCACAACTGGATTCCTTGAGCATCTACATGCATGCTAACAAGCACTTCAGACACATGCTCTTTGTGATATCTAACTATTTGAAGTGGCAAAAGTGTCTTTTTCACTTCTCAGATTAGAACAAAACCCAGGAGATAATGGCCATAACTGTCATTCTTTGTAGCTACATTTCACCTTCAAGTTGTAAATTTTAAGAATGTGAGTTTAGTATCAGTGTCATTGAGAAAACTGCTGCCTGCTTCGGACTGTAAATCATTTCAGCATGTTTAAAGTCAACATGACCTTAGTATGAAATGCCAAAACTTGAAGTATTACAATATTTAGTTATTATAAAATACTCCACAAATAGACTCAATACAATGTTTACCAAAAATAAAATAAAACAAAAAGGACTAAATATTTATATATGCTCAGCAGCAGACCCTGTTCCTTTCAATAGAATTTAACATTCTAGGAAGGCAGCCATATATTCTTTCAAATAAAAATTAACACTGAAATTGAAATATTACATTTTTTCAGTTAACTAAAATGTCTACACATATCACTTATTCCTATGCTCTACAGATTATCAAAGAAATTGATGTAATTCCCCTCATTCCCAGAAGTTTACCATCAAATTCCATTGAAAAAATAAAACAAGAAAAATGCATCAATGATGTTAGTGACAATTTGAAGGTCATAATAATCTCTGAAGGTCAATTTGTTGAACCACAGTTCAGTGCTTTTGCTGTATGTTGGGATAAACTGAGTGTTTTGCTGCAGCCTATTTCAATCAGGAGTTAACTTGTATATAATCAAGAAATACTTCACAAACTTCTAAGTTCCACTTTCCTAATCCAAAGGTATGATAGGGTGCAGCCAACCATGGTGATTCAACTTGGAACAAGTTATTATCAGATAGAAAACATGATGGTTGGCTGAAAGGTGCTGTAACTTTTAAAGGCATCAAATGTTTTACCAAATACAATATGCACTTTTCCATTTGTTTTCTCAAAATAGATCATTCATGCTGTACAGTTGAGACTCTCAAGTCAAAGGCATCTGAACAAACTAAGAAAATAAGAGAACAAATCTTTCCCAAATTTTGTATCACTCCCATATAATTAGCTATGTATTAGATTTTGCTTTCTTCCATTTTGTTATTTTTTTATCTCCCTCTGGAAACAGTCTACAGATCTCTCTGACTGAGAATAAGGCAGTATTAGGCTGCCTGCCTGGCCTTTCTGCCTCAGAAAATCCAGGGCTGATTTATGAACAATGAATCTAATGCAGTCTGGCAGAGAAATGGGATCACAAAATTAAAGATTTTTAAAAAAAGATTAGGAGTTAACACAGTGTTGATGTTGGGTTCTTGTATTTGCATATTAAAAGAGGGCCTGTATTTTGTATTCCTTAGAGAAGGGTGAACTTTTTATAATTACTTACACTTATAAAAAAAGAACTCAGTGGGCTCATCAGTCCCCCCAAGTCTTTTTAGTTTATTCTTAGAGTTCAGATGGCATTTCTGCTATAAAACAGCCAGACTGAATAAACTTCAAGAGTATTCTGGGTATTAACATGCAAATGAGAGACTGGAGCATAACTCTCTGTTCTGCTGTGGTAATTCTTCCCAGACTGTTTTCTAAAAAGGCTGTCTGTGAGGGACTAAAGCATCCAAAACTGAGGTTGATTGCTAAGACTCTGAGGTTATAAAGTTCTATGCAAATGTAAGTTCTAAACTTTAAAAGTCTTCAATTTATCTTACTCTTTGTATAGACTATTGAAAATAATCTGATGTTCAGAGAGCATTAAATGATACATAGAGCATTAAATGATACATAGATCAAGGCAGGGACATCCTGAAGCAAGAAATTAGACCTTTGCTACAAAATAGGCTACAAATTACCCTTAGGTGGCTGGTATTATATACTTGAAGGAAATAATTGATAATTGACTACCACCAAGACTTTCTGAGACATATTTTAGAGGAGAAGAACAAATGTCATAACAAGGACTATTCTTTCCATTCATTAGTGAATTCAGCAGTTTTTTCAAATATCCAGGACTTTTCTTTGCTGAGGTACTTTAAAAGGTATACTATGACCATTTAGCAATATGAGAAGATATTTAAAATGAAGTCCTCTAACAAGTCACTTGCTTTACTATGTAATTGAATTTACTGTGAATTTTAAAGGGCTTGTGTGCATTTTCTCCCATGACACCAATTCCTAGTCATTTTATTTAATTATTCCTTTCATTATTTCTGGAAGTGATTATATGTAATCTCTACCAGTCCCTGCTATTTTAGTTTCCAGTTTAGAGCACAGAGAGGGAAAATATATATTCTTGCTTGGCAATAATGATTCCCATTTATTTCTAAACTCGATTTGCCCCTAAGATTCCAACATCACTAAGGGCTAAGAATAACGAAGGGCAGAAAAAAAAGAAGAAGAAGAGGGAAAAGAAGATAAAGAGGAGGATGAAAAGAAGTAGGATCGGTATTGAAAGAGGCAGTGTTAAGGAAGAAAACTGGAAAAATTAATCTCCATGTTGTGTTAATGTCCCTTTTTTATTATTGTCATAATGCTATTCCCAAAGCAACACTTTTCTTATACTACTCCTCTGCCATATTTCAGTGCACTCAATACACTGGTCCTAATCTATGTATTCAGGCATTTACCACTATAATTCCATATTAATAATTTGGTGTAGTAAGGCAGCCTTTATTTTTTCTTCCCTCCTTTCTTCCTCTCTCCTTTAAAAGAAAGAAAAAGTTACTTTCTTCCAATAGGGTAGAATTAAAAGAAAGAAGTACTGGGACTTCTCTGGTGGTGCAGTGGTTAAGAATCCACCTGCCAATGCAGGGGACATGGGTTCGAGCCCTGGTATGGAAAGATCCCACATGCCGCGGAGCAACTAAGCCCGTGTGCCACAACTACTGAGCTTGCGCTCTAGAGCCCCCGAGCCACAACTACTGAAGCCCATGTGCCACAACTACTGAAGCCAGCACACCTAGAGCCCATGCTGCACAACAAGAGAAGCCACCGCAGTGAGAAGCCCGCGCACCACAACAAAGAGTAGTTCCCGCTCACCGCAACTAGAGAAAGCCCGCGCACAGCAACAAAGACCCAGTACAGCCAAAAATAAATACATTAAGAAAAAAAGAAAAAATAAAGAAAGAACCATGACTGGGGTAGAGAGTAACTCAAAGATGAGTAAGCTCATGGCTATTCTCAAAGCTTATAGATTTATAGAAACTAAATTATAAATGTAGGGAGTCAACTTTTGAAAGGTAGACATTGATTAAATTACAAGAGAGACACAAGATGTTGAGTTGGTTAAAAGAAAGCCAGTTAACTTCTATAAATTACAGAGGAAATAATTAGGATGGTCATGTTTAACATAAAGCCAAGGTTCTGCTCATGCTAGACATGAAGTGAAGAGTTCTTCCCGAATCCTGGTAGATGATGATTAATGTCCTGGTGCTTTTTTTTGTTGTTGTTGAAAAAAATCACATTGTAACTTTAAATGTTTAGAGAAGTCTTATCAGAAGTGGCAGCTTTTTAGATACAGAAGGACAGTACAACTTATCATCTGAACTGGGACACTTTTGAGAGTAAAAAGGAACACCACTGACAGTGGGACTGCCTCCATATTGTCACCCTGTTTAGATAGCCAATATCATTTTTGTGTATTTGAAATCAGTTTATATCAACTGATATCAATCTGAAGAAAGAAAAAAAAAACATAGCTAAATGTATACTGAGAATCAGTTGTTAAACAGAAAATATCCATTAAGTGTAAACTAAGAAGGTGCCAAAAGAGGTATTTAGTTAAAATAAGCTTAACCCTATTATTATCAAAGCAGAAACAAAAAAAAAGTGAAAAAATAAAGTACCTGCCATAAAGATAAATACAGTTTTTTTCTGAGAAATTTTTTATAGTATATGTAAAACTTACAGAATCCTAATTTACCACTTATAGGCTATTTATTTTAACTAGGGTGGAAATGTATTCCCAAAGCACCTTAGATTTTAGATCCAAGCATATAGTCATTTGTTGTATTATTGGAAAAATATACTATAAGGACCTTACATTTTCATTGCAACACACTAATTCTCTGCACAGTTATGATTGCAAATTCCATATAATAAAAATGTAGGGCTTCCCTGGTGGCGCCGTGGTTGGGAGTCTGCCTGCCAATGCAGGGGACATGGGTTTGTGCCCCAGTCCAGGGGGGATCCCATGTGCTGCGGAGTGGCTGGGCCCGTGAGCCATGGCTGCTGGGCCTGCGCGTCCGGAGCCTGTGCTCCGCAACAGGAGAGGCTGCAGTGGTGAGGGGCCCACGTACCGCAAAAAAAAAAAGTAGATTGTTTTGTCAAAAAATCATTTTACTTTCAAGGAAATTTAAAGTAAATAGGTACTCAAGGTAAATGTCTTCAAAGAAGGAAGTATTTATATTCAATTTTCCCCCCATAATGGTATATTACCAATTAATCATAATCTTGAGATATTCTTAGAACACAGAATCTGAATGAAATTCACATAAAATGAAAGCAATCATAATATTATTGCCCTTTGCATGTTGAAACATATATTTTTTTAGAAACTTAAAAAACTTGATTAAATTTGTGACTGTTTTCCCTGTGCAAAAAGAAAATTGAAAATTTCTAGTAACTATTTAATAAATAAATTGGGCTCATACATAAATATGAATATATGGCATTTCCCAAACTTTACTACTAATTGGAATTATTGTTGCTTAGTTCCCACCCTAAAACCATATAATTTCAATGATGTGGCATATAACCTGGGCATCAGGAATTTTAAAACTACCCAGGTTATTAAAATATATAACAAAGATCAAGAACCAGTGCACTATATAATTAAAAGTAAACCTTCTATATCCTGTTCCATCTGTCCATTTAGTTAAATATTCAAAAACCATGTTTTGGAACAAATATCAGGGCTTGAATTTTGTCCACTGTCTTACTTTCTCTTTGTGTACTAAATCTGACATTTAGAGATCCAGTCTTATATATTCTTTCCTCTTGAATTTCTTTTCTCTTCTTCCTTTTTTATCTTGACTATAATTTCAACCTATGGTGATGGATATTTAGATTTCTAATCTCTAATCCTGACATTCACTTTGACATGCTAAATATTACCTGCAAACACAGATTCTTTAATTAACCAACCAATTTGCTTGTCATTGTTTTATATCTATCATCATTGTACTTCTCAACTCTTTTTCACTTTCTACTTCATGAAATTTCCATTAAAATCGTGGCCTTCAATCTATCTGAGGACTTACAGATAAAAACTGCAATATTGCTTTTGATAAAATTTTTAGCTTCATTTCTTCTGTTATTCTCAAACTTAATGGTTTTATATGAAAACACAGAAACACTTTCATACATGTTAGATACGTACTTCTATTGAGAAATTTCCTTAGAACCTAGTGAATACAAGTATAGATAGTGTTAGTCAAAATGATCAAGCTTTTCAGTAATCAAGAATATTTTTCTTTTTACCAATGCATTTTTGCTCCAAAATATCTCTATCTTCAACTATTAACTTGAAATTTTAATATTGGCTACTCTTGCTTCCTTCTACTGCAGGACAAGTAGAGCAGAGTGTCAATACAAGAAAAGCAGTGGAGGCCTGTATAAAACCAGGTACTAAAGTGAGACTCCCTTGAGGGAGAAACTGGTTATATGCAAGTTCCATGTAAATGAGCCCTTATTTTAGAGATATTAACTTAGGCCACTGTATTTTACATTTCTGAAAAAGCAGAAATAAACTGTTGCCCAGACTAACATTAGTATAGAAAGTTTTCTCTCCCTAACCATGCACTGAAATTACATAGAATCAAATGCAGCTCTTGTACTGCAAAGGATATGAATTCAGTAATGGGTGGGATTGTGTATAAGTAAAGCATAAAATTATTAGCAAAACTATGAGCTCAATTTACTCACTTTCTTATTCTTATATATCTTGGAACCAACTCATGAAACACAGAAAATAAAGCAAAAGACAAATTGCTAGGTAATTTAGAGGGAGCAAATTAAAGTGTAATGGCAACCACATAAATTTACTTATTGTATTGGTAAGTTTTCCACTGCATTATATTACCATTTGTAATATAACAATCCCCTTAAAACTTTACCTAAACATGTTATGATTCTCTGAAATATATTTTAACTTATCTTCAAAAGATATTTTATTTCTGAGTTTTAAAAATAAAATGAAGTAGATACCACTCCTCACTGGTCTTCCTAAGTTTAAACTTCTCTTCTATTAAATGGTTAAAAATAATTTTAAATAACAAAGCTGCACCAAATAATTCATCTTTTGAACTTACCAAGGTTCTTTAAAACTAAATTGCTTTTAGTAATAGTTTCAATTACAAATTAACTTTGATTTGTTGCTGTTCTTGTCTATAGTATTTGACTGGAATGAATAACTGGTCTATAAATTTTAGTCTCAAATCTACATCTGGCAATTCATTAGGAATCATCTTTAAGACATTCAAGAAAACATGAAAAGAAACAAAAATAATTCTTCCATGAAAAGCACGCTTAATTTCAAAGGCAAAGTTCAGAAACAAATTATCTTTTGCATATTTTAATTTTAACAAAAAAGTGATTAAAATAAAAATATTTTCAAATTTTTATCCTTTTAGGGCTAAAATAGAGCTCCATTAAAAAAATAGTGAAGGTAAAGCACTTGGCATGATTAATATTTTAGTCACTTATACCTTATATCCTTTTGCTATACAAACTGTCATCAGTTGATATTTTCAGTTTCTCATTAAAAAAAAAGGCAGAGAAGAAGCAAGAAGAACTACGGTCCTGAAGCCTATGAAACAAAAACCACATTCACTAAAAGATAGACAAAATGAAAAGGCAGAGGACTATGTAGCAGATGAAGGAACAAGGTAAAACCCCAGAAAAACAACGAAATGAAGTGGAGATAGGCAACCTTCCAGAAAAATAATTCAGAATAATGATAGTGAAGATGATCCAAGACCTCGGAAAAAGAATGGAGGCAAAGATAGAAAAGATGCAAGAAATGTTTAACAAAGACCTAGAAGAATTAAAGAACAAACAAAAAGAGTTGAACAATACAAGAACTGAAATGAAAAATACACTAGAAGGAATCAAAAGCAAAATAACTGAGGCAGAAGAATGGATAAGTGACCTGGAAGACAGAATGGTGGAAATCACTGCTGTGGAACAGAATAAGGAAAAAACAATGAAAAGAAATGAAGACAGTCTGTGAGACCACTGGGACAACATTAAACACACCAACGTTAGCATTATAGGGGTCCCAGAAGGAGAAAAGAGAGAGAAAGGACCCGAGAAAATATTTGAAGAGATTATAGTTGAAAACTTCCCTAACATGGGAAAGGAAATAGCCACCCAAATCCAGAAGGCACAGAGAGTCCCAGGCAGGATAAATCCAAGGAGAAACACACTGAGATACATAGTAATCAAATTGACAAAAATTAAAGCCAAAGAAAAATTATTTAAAGCAGCAAGGGAAAAATGACATATAATATACAAGGGAACTCCCATAAGGTTAACAGCTGATTTCTCAGCAGAAATTCTCCAAGCCAGAAGGGAGTGGCATGATATATTTAAAGTGATGAAAGGTAAGAACCTACAACCAGGATTACTGTACCCGGCAAGGATCTCATTCTGATTTGATGGACAAATCAAAAGCTTTACAGACAAGCAAAAGCTAAGAGAATTCAGCGCCACCAAACCAGCTCTACAACAAATGCTAAAGGAACTTCTCTAAGTGGGAAACACAAGAGAAGAAAAGGACTTACAAAAACAAACCCAAAACAGTTAAGAAAATGGTAATAGGAGCATACATATCAATAATTACCTTAAATGTGAATGGATTAAATGCTCCAACCAAAAGACACAGGGTCACTGAATGGATACAAAACCAAGACCCATATATATGCTGCCTACAAGAGACCCACTTCAGACCTGGGGCCACATACAGACTGAAAGTGATGGGATGGAAAAAGATATTCCATGCAAATGGAAATCAAAAGAAAGCTGGAGCAGCAATTTTCATATCAGATGAAACAGACTTTAAAATAAAGAATGTTACAAGAGACAAGGAAGTACACTACATAATGATCAAGGGATCAACCCAAGAAGACGATATAACAATTATAAATATATATGCACCCAACATAGGAACACTTCAATACATAAGGCCAATGCTAACAGCTATAAAAGACGAAATCAATAGGGATGCAATAATAAACTAAATAAAGTGGAGGACCTTAAGACCTCACACCAATGGACAGATCATCCAGAGAGAAAATTAATAAGGAAACAAAAGCTTTAAATGACACAATAGACCAGATAGATTTAATTGAGAGTTATAGGACACTCCATCAGAAAACAGCAGATTACACCTTCTTCTCAAGTGCACATGGAACATTCTCCAGGATAGATCACATCTTGGGTCACAACCAAGCCTTGGTAAATTTAGACAATTGCAAACATATCAAGCATCTTTTCCAACCACAACACTATAAGATTAGAAATCCATTACATGGAAGAAATGTAAAAAACACAAACACATGGAGGCCAATCAATATGTTACTAAATAAACAAGAAATCAAAGAGGAAAAAAACAAATACCTAGAGACAAATGACAATGAAAACACAATGATCCAAAACCCATGGGATGCAGCAAAAAGAGTTCTAAGAGGGAAGTTTATAGCAATACAATCCTACCTCAAGAAACAAGAAAAATCTCAAAAAACAAATCTAACCTTACACCTAAAGGAACTAGAGAAAGAAGAACAAACAAAACCCAAAGTTAGTAAAAGGAGAGAAATCATAAACATCAGAGCAGAAATAAATGAAATAGAAACAAAGAAAAGAATAGCAAAGATCAATAAAACTAAAAGCTTGTTCTTTGAGAAGATAAACAAAATTGGTAAACCTTTAGCCAGACTCATCAAGGAAAGAAGGGAGAGGGCTCAAACCAATAAAATTAGAAATGAAAAAGGAGAAGTTACAATGGACACTGCAGAAATACAAAGCCTCATAAGAGACTACTACAGGTGACTCTATGCAAATAAAATGGACGACCTGGAAGAAATGGACAAATTCTTAGAAAGGTATAACCTTTCCAGACTGAACTAGGAAGAAATAGAAAATATGAACAGACCAATCACAAGTAATGAAATTGAAACTGTGATTTAAAATCTTCCAACAAACAAAAGTCCAGGACCAGATGGCTTCACAGGTGAATTATATCAAACATTTAGAGAAGAGCTAACACCCATTCTTCTGAAACTCTTCCAAAAAATTGCAGAGGAAGGAACACTCCCAAACTCATTCTGTGAGGCCATCATCACCCTGATACCAAACCAGACAAAGATACTACAAAAAAAAAAAAAAAAGGAAAACTACAGACCAGTATCACTGATGAATATAGATGCAAGAATCATCAACAAAATACTAGCAAACAGAATCCAACCACACATTAAAAGGATCATACAACATGATCAAATGGGATTTATCCCAGGGATGCAAAGATTGTTTAATATACACAAATCAATTAATGTGGTACACCATATTAACAAATTGAAGAATAAAAATCATATGATCATCTCAATAGCTGCAGAAATAGCATTTGACAAAAATCAACATTCATTTATGATAAAAACTCTCCATAAAATGGACATAGAGGGAACCTACCTCAACATAATAAAGGCCATATATGACAAACCCACAGCAAACATCATTCTCAATGGTGAAAAACTGAAAGCGTTTCCTCTAAGATCAGGAACAAGACAAGGATGTCCACTCTCACCGCTATTATTCAACATAGTTTTGGAAGTCCTAGCCACAGCAATCAGAGAAGAAAAAGAAAAAAAGTAATACAAATCAGAAAAGAAGATGTAAAACTGTCACTGTTTGCGGATGACATCATACTATACACAGAGAATCCTAAAGATGCCACCAGGAAACTACTAGAGCTAATCAATGAATTTGGTAAAGTAGCAGGATACAAAATTAATGCACAGAAATCTCTTGCATTCCTATACACTAATGATAAAAATATCTGAAAGAGAAATTAAGGAAACCCTCCTATTTACCATTACAACAAAAAGAATGAAATAGGGCTTCCCTGGTGGCGCAGTGGTTGGGAGTCTGCCTGCTAACGCAGGGGACGCGGGTTCGTGCCCCGGTCCGGGAAGATCCCACATGCCGCGGAGCGGCTGGGCCCGTGAGCCATGGCCGCTGAGCCTGGGCGTCTGGATGACTGTGCTCTACAACTGGAGAGGCCACAACAGTGAAAGGCCCACATACTGCAAAAAAAAAAAAAGAATGAAATACCTAGGAATAAACCTACCTAAGGAGGCAAAAGACCTGTATGCAGAAAACCATAAGACACTGATGATAGAAATCAAAGGTGACACAAACAAATGGAGAGATATACCATGTTCTTGGATTGGAAGAATCAGTATTGTGAAAATGATGATACTACCCAAAGCTATCTACAGATTCAATGCAATCTCTATCAAATTACCAATGATATTTTTTACAGAGCTAGAACAAAAAATCTTAAAATTTGTATGGAGACACAAAAGACCCTCAATAGTCAAAGCAATCTTGAGGGAAGAAAACAGAGCTGGACGAATCAGACTCCCTGACTTCAGACTATACTACAAAGCTACAGTAATCAAGACAATATGGTACTGGCACAAAAACAGAAATATAGATCAATGGAACAGGATAGAAAGCCCAGAGATAAACCCACGCACCTATGGTCAACTAATCTATGACAAAGGAGGCAAGGATCTACAATGGAGAAAAGACAGTCTCTTCAATAAGTGGTACTGGGAAAACTGGAAAGCTACATGTAAAAGAATGAAATTAGAACACTCCCTAACACCATACACAAAAATAAACTCAAAATGGACTAAAGACCTAAATCTAAGACTGGACACTATAATACTCTTAGAGAAAAACATAGGAAGAACACTCTTTGGTATAAATCACAGCAAGATCGTTTTTGACCCACCTCCTAGAATAATGGAAATAAAAACAGAAATAAACAAATGGGATCTAATGAAACTTAAAAGCTTTTGCACAGCAAAGGAAACTATAAACAAGATGAAATGACAACCCTCAGAATGGGAGAAAATATTTGCAAATGCATCAACGGACAAGGATTAATCTCCAAAATACATAAACAGCTCATGCAGCTCAATATTAAAAAAAAAAAACAACCCAATCAATAAATGGGCAGAAGACTTGAATAGACATTTCTCCAAAGAAGACATACAGATGGCCAAGAGGCACATGAAAAGAGGCAAGAGGCAACTTCACTAATTATTAGAGAAATGCAAATTAAAACTACAGTGAGGTATCACCTCGCACTGGTTAGAATGGGCATCATCAGAAAATCTACAAACAACAAATGCTGGAGAGGGTGTGGAGAAAAGGGAACACTCTTGCAGTGTTGGTGGGAATGTAAATTGATACAGCCACTGTGGAGAACAGTATGGAGGTTCCTTAAAAAACTAAAAATAGAACTACCACAAGACCCAGGAATCCCACTTCTGGGCATACATCCACAGAAAACCATAATTCAAAAAGACACATGCACCACAGTGTTCACTGCAGCACTATTTACAATAGCAGGTCATGGAAGCAACCTAAATGCCCATCGACAAACGAATGGATAAAGAAGATGTGGTACATATATACAATTGAATATTACTCAGCCATTAAAAGGAACGAAATTGGGTTACTTTTAGAGACCTGGATGGACCTAGAGAGTGTCATACCGAGTAAAGTATGTCAGAAAGAGAAAAACAAATATTGTATATTAACGCATATATGTGGAATCTAGAAAAACGGTACAGATGAACTGGTTTGTGAGGCAGAACGAGAGACACAGATGTAGAGAACAAACGTATGGACACCAAGGGGGAAAGCAGTGGTGGGGGGTGATGGTGGTGGGATGAATTGGGAGATTGGGATTGACATATACACACTAATATGTTTAAAATAGATAACTAATAATAAACTGCTGTATAAAAATAAATAAAATGAAATTTTTAAAAATCTTAAAAAAAAAAAGGTGAAATGTAGCTTTGCAGTCTGAGTTGGAATAAAAGTAATTGAATTTTAAGTAATATCTTTAGCTTGGAAATGGAAACTTCCATGTGGGGATTTGTTCAGGGAAGCTCATAGGGTTATTTTTGTTTCTCTAGACTTATCTGTGTGATTATCTTCACAGGTTTAGAATCCCTTGAATGTTAACAAGCTAGCTTGTAGAGGACAGTTCATGTGGATATTTGCAATTGCAATAATACTAAAGTCTACAATATAGGCCTAGCATCCCATATATTGGTGGTAGAAAAGAAAATAAATTTAAGTCAACATCAACAATTTCCATATGCCCATGTTTAATAAATGCATTTTTCTTGCTATCTGGGATACAGAGATTTTCAGGAACTTCTGCTCAACTGTCATGCCCATTCTTCTTCAGTAAATCCTTCCCATGGTTAATTCTTAGGTTTGCCTGTACATGGAAGCATCTTAGTTCTACAACCTTATACCCTAGTAAATAAGTTTGTGCCTTAACCTTATATTCTCTCCACTCTCTTACTTTCTTATTGCAAATTATAGGTCATTATAAGGCATTGAATACCGAGTTCCTCCATCCTTTTCTTATTACATTGTCTTGAATGGCTTTAGTTTTCTTTCTATAGGTCTTGGATATCAAGATCTCTTAGCTAACCTAATAAGAACTATAAAAAAGTGGTCCTTTTGTTACATTAATACTATAGATCTTTAAGTTTAGAACAGTAAAAACTCGACTTTCTCTGTTCGTATATTTGTGATGCTAAGCTGTAATAAATAAAATTAACCAGCAGGTCAATTGCTGTCATTATATGTCACGGTCTCCAACCTAGGCAGTGTGAGCCTTCAACCCCAGTTGTCAATCCTTTCAAGAGCTGCTTGTCATCCCTTTCTGGTTCTTCAAAAAGATTACTAGACTGGAGTAACTGAAGGACGATTGCCATGCCTTGTCCCTTTTGTATCTTCGGTATATAGGAGTGCTTGGCTTATGCTATATGAACGTACAAATTTTCCAAAATTAATATGTCTTTCCAAGTTTTCATTTCTTCTCCAAGTACTGTCAATCTCAATGTGACATTTTGGTGAGATAATGTGAGATTTTTCAAGGACAGTTACTAACAGTAATTGTGTACTACTTTTTTTCTGGCAATACCTTAAGTATTTTGGTATTATCCTATTTAATTCTCACTGTATTTCTCAAAAAAGAGATCCTATTATTCACTTTTACACTTGAGGAAGATGATGATTAAACTTTTAAGTAATCGTTCCTAATTTATATAGCTAGAATGTGGCATGATGACATGTCTCTGACATCAGACATGAGTGTGATAAGAGTTCTAAATCTTAGAGTCCTAAATCTTAATCATGAAAAGGTCTCCACCTCCCACACCCTTTATTACAAATTATTTTTCTTATGGCTTGAAAATTTCATTTCAAGTTTAAGATTATCTTGCAACCCTGTTGTAATGAAAAATGTGATTTTTTACATATGGATCATTACTCAATCTTAATTGTGTACATTGTGAAGTGGGGATTGTTTTCCTTTTCTATATAGATAGTTAACTGTTTCAACCCCATTTTTTGCCTAGCCCATGTTCCCGCACTAATATACAATGCTAAATCTCACTCTATTAATTAAGCCTTTCATGTTTATATAAATCTGTGTTCTCCATTCTGTTTAATTTATTAATATCTGTATTCTTATATTAACACCCTACCATTATAATTATTAATCTTTATAATATGTATTTATATGTGGTAGAATGTTTTCCCTGATATTTTTATTCCTCTTCAACGTTTCTTGGCAATTAATTATTCAAAAAGTAATTATTGCATTAAAACTTGTCCAGCTCATGTGGGACATACTGTAGCACTAGGGATGAGGAAGAATATTATTTTTTTCTAAGTTTAGAAACTACAAAAATCTCATGGATTTCAAGATTCAAATTAAACTTTAATCGTCAAAGATTCAAGTTTAATTTATTGTTATTAAATCACAGAATTTTAGTTATGGAAGGTCTTTTAAAGATCATTTGGTTGAACTCATTTCTTTTATCGCAGAATACTGAGACCTGGAGAGGTAAAGTAATTTGCAAAATACCACACACTGAGTGGCAGAGCATGTACTAAAATTATATCTATTAAGTAGGTAAAAGAGAAAAGATTCTATTTCTAATTCTCATAGTATTTAAGCTAGCTTTGATTTTTCCTGATTCCAGAATTTATTAACCAGTCAATGATAAGTCAATGTATAACCACAAAATGACATTGGTTTGCTAATGAAAATAATTCAAAAACATATCATTAAAATAGGTTAATATGTATTTAAATTTTGGTTTTGAACAGTATAATATGAACTGAACATCATAGTAGGAAAATAGGAATTCCACATCTAGCAAAGGAGGACTGGCTATTTCTAGACGCATATTTTTTTGTTTGTTTGTTTGTTTTGCGGTACGCGGGCCTCTCACTGTTGTGGCCTCTCCCGTTGCGGAGCACAGGCTCCGGACGCGCAGGCTCAGTGGCCACGGCTCACGGGCCCAGCTGCTTTGCGGCATGTGGGATCTTCCCAGGCCGGGGCACAAACCCGTGTCCCCTGCATCGGCAGGCAGACTCTCAACCACTGCGCCACGAGGGAAGCCCTGTTTGTTTTTTTGTTTTTTTTGATAGCACAGACCATCAACAAAAAAAGTACTACAGGGAAGAAAGGTGAGTTAACATTTTTAAGTCACACTTCTTGGAATCTGCCAAGTTCAAGGAAGCAATTGAAAGACTAAAGCCAAGCAGAAAGTGGCTACTCAGGAACTTTAATTAGAGCAGAGTTTCTGACATTCTTAACAGGCCAGGATATAAATTTTCAAATTTATGGCCCTGCATGGAGGAGAAACATTGGTCCAAAGCCCAGGATTTCATATGTAATGCCTGAAGTGCTGTACTCTGTAAGGATGAAATTGAATTAGACAGCTCTTCTCAAAGACTGATGTCCAGCTTCAAATCAGCTCAACATCTGATCAAATGAAGGCAAACTGCTCTGCTTGGCCAGAACAAAAGTAAATTCTTCCTAAAGGAAGATACTACTAAAATCATCTCTTCAAGTTTTCATATAAACTGTAGGAGCTCAAATATAAACCACCAAATGTGCAAAAAGGAAAATAATGACTCACAGACTGGATAATAGAGATACTAGAAATAGACCCACAGGAGATCCAGAGGTGTTATTAGATGTGGATGTGATTAATGATTCAAAAAATTGAAGAATAATATGGAGAATTTTATCAAGCAACAGAAAGCTATAAAAATAATCCTAAAACAATTATAAAAACTGAGTATAAGTAATCAATGTATTATCTTAACAGCAAAACAGGTACAGATAACAAAAGATCAGTTAACTGGAAAACTGAATAAAATATTCAGACTGATACATAGAGAGAAAAAAGGTAGAAATTACTCAGAATTACCAGAGATAAACATAATATTCAGTGAAAATATCTAACTTTTCTTCAATCAGTGTCCCAGAAGGAGAGAATGAAGCAGAATTAATACTTCAAGAAATAGAGGTGAATAATTTTCCAAAACTGATGCACATAACTCAAACAACAGATTTAAGAAACACTACAATTCCAAGCAGAATGAATTCAAAGGAAACATGATTACCATTGATGGTTAAGTTTCTTAAAATAAAATCAAAAAAATTTTGAAAGAACCAAAAAAATTAAAAGACATGACAACTTCAAACAGGAAACAAGAAGGCTAAGCTGACTATTCAACACAGTTAAATAGAAACTAGAGAAAAGTGGAATGAAATGTAATGGAATAAAAGAAATGGCTGCTAGTTGAAAATTCTATATCTAGTGAAAATTTCCTTCAGTGATAAAAATACAACAGAGTTTAGAGCAAACAAGTAAAGATAAAAGAGAATACTTGTCAACAAATCCACACTAAATGACTTCTATGGGCAGAAGAAAAATGGTCTCAGATGAAAACATGGAGATATAGGAAGGAAAGAATAGGTGGGTTACTAATTCTTAATGAATGTTAACTTTATAAAGTAAAAATCTTGTGGAATTTATAAATTTACAACAAGTACAGCACAAAGTGCAGAAAGGGAGTAAAATGGAGGAAATGTAATGTATTTTATAATTGTGTTATTATAAAATATAACAAATCTCAATGTGTTTATATCTAATATAGCATCAATACCTATATATTTCTATAAATGACATATGAGAAAAAGGAAAATCTATAGTGGGAGATTCTAATATACCTTTGTTCGTAACTTAAACAAAAGTATTGCAAGAAAGTTGAATATTTATTTCACATGATTAACAAAAGGGAATAATAGAAAAATAGACCTTCTCAAAAAAGAATAAAAAGTGGAAGAGGAATTTTATTTGGGAAATACATTTATAGTATTTTTGAACTCTGCCTAGGTAATTCTTGGAAATTGGGGTTACAGAGTCAGAAATTGATTTGGTCCTTTAAATTCTATGGAATAGCACAAATTCACTGAGGAGATCTCTCCCCATGCATGGCCCTGAAGCAGTAAAGGGCAAGCCCATGGATTTTGCCCATCAGCAAGCGTCCCGTTATAATAATACCTTCTTCTCCTTGAAAGTACACACTTTTCCTAAAAGCAGTTTTCTTAATACTTTCCACAGTTGGCATTGAGTGAGAAGTACCTCTACTCCTATGCTCCCCTACAAGTAAGTAAGAGAAAACTCAGAGTGCTCTGAAAACTATTTTTAAATAAAAATTCACTACTTAAGCAGTCTTTAGATTTCTCTCTCCCAAATAACTTGCAATTAGCTGATAGACTAAAGTTTACAACTCTGGTATTATATGCTGCTTTTTCAACCTTAGCAATGTTGAATTTAATCACTGTCTTTGCAAATTGGTGTATTTGTCATGTTTAAGTTCCTTTAAGTTTTAACTCAAATTTTTATACAATTAGAAAAGTTTCATTTAATAACCTTCTATGTGTGTATATATATATATATATATATATATATATATATATATATAAAAGGAGTATAATTTGGAAAGCTTGAGCTAATTTACTTTATCCTTAAAAATGCCTAATTCCAAATTATTTCAAAATGTTTAGACAGGAGCCATTATTACCTGATTAAGATCATAGCAATCCTTTTATACTGTAAAGAATGCAAATTTTAATGGCTACTTCATGTCTCCGAAAGCAAATGTGAATTAGCAGAATTAAAATACAACCTCTTCTGTACTGAAAGGTAGGAGAAAAGAATTAAAAATGTGAGAGATATACTCAGCTTTAAGAAACAAAAGTATGCGAGGTGTTCTGCATTAGGTGTGGTGAGGTAAAGTAGTAATTTACCATCATATTTATAGCAACTACAAACATTGCACAAAATACTAAAGAAACTAACATCAGTTACCCCCACCCCCATCCCCAAACACTCCGAGAGAGCTCTAGGTAAAGAACAAAAGCAGGTAAATTTTGGAGGAGAGTTAAAACTTTAAAGAGAACAGCATGCGGTAAGATTTTTACAGCTTTAGCTTGATGGCAATTGAAGCATAGTGCAGAGGGTTTGAAACTCCGATAGAAGACATGCCATCTTTCTGGTCTGAAGAAACTTACTGGAAAGGAACTGAGTCAAATCATAGCAGCTATAAAATGAGGGCATTGGGGGGCATCATTGAAAAGAGAGAGGCAGAGAAGAGAAATCCCAAATTCTCTGTATAAATTTTACCCAAATTGTTCTGACCCATGAATCATGTGTGTACTGAAACAGAGTGTGGCTAAGTCAAAAGAACTGAACTGAGATCTGAGTTGATTCCCACTGGAGTTGTGACTAAGTTGGTAATTTGGATCAAAGTAAATTAATTGCTTGCTAAAATGCAATTAACAGAGACCAAAATTGAATACACCAAGATGCTGTAATTATAAGAAAAGATAGCTTTTACACCTACATCAAATGAAGTAAAGAAGAAATATACTTGTAATGAATGTAAAGATAGAGATACAGGAAATGTATTTTTTTAAATGGAAATTCTAGAAATGAGAAACACTAAATCCTAAATAAAAATTACCTGGAAGAACTTAAGGGTGTAAGAACATAATGGAAGAGTCATACATTTGAATCAGATCAGTAAAAATTATCAAATCAGAGGAATAGCAGGAAAAAAAAAAGATTAGGTAAAATAAGCAGAGCTTTAAGGACTTGTGGGACATTAACAAAAAGTCTAACATATGTTAACATAGATATCAATATTGTGGTAGAAAAAATATTTGACAAAATGAAGGCTAAATACTAATAAAATTTGGTGAAAGATGTATTTTATACATTCAAGAAACTTTGCAAAGCCAAACAGGATAAATACAAAGAAATTCACACCTAAGTACATCAAAGTTAAAGTACTGAAAAAATAAAGAGAAAATCAATTTTGAAATAAACCAAAGAAAAATAACAATATTACGTACATCACATTTTAAGTAGAAAATCCAAAGAAATCTACAAAACGACCTCATGAATAAGTGAATTAGGAAAGCCATTGAACATATGGTTAATCTATAAAATCCAGAGTAGCAAAAGTTGAAAAATGAAATTTCTAAGAATTCTATTTACAATAGTGTCAAAAATATACTTATACATGTTTTAAAGATGTGCACGGTATTATATGGAACACCAAAAAGCATTGTTGTATGTTTTTAAAGAAAATATAAATAAATAGAAAATATATATTCATGGACTGGAAAATTGAATATCAGTAATACATCAACTGTACCTAAATTGACTTGTAGATTTGTCATTTGTCAAAATGATGCCAGATTTAAAAAAACAAATTGACAATCTATTCTAAAATTTGTATGGAAAGTCACACAAGTAATAGCCAAAGAAATTTTAAAAAAGAACAAATCTGGGGACTCAGGATACTTGATTTTATGAGGTACTAGTAAGAGCCTTATTCAAGACAATGTGATTAGTGGAAGCTTAAGCATATAAATCAGTTGAAAATAATAGATTGTCTAGAAATACAACTACATATATAAATACATATATATTTGATTTTTTAGAGATGTCAAGATCATTGATGAAAAGGAAGTCTTTATATGAAATTTTATTAGACGCACTGCATATCTGTATAGAAAAATTTCAATTTCTACTCTTATCTGAAAAGAGAATGGATCATAGACTTAAATATAAGGCTAAAATTGTTAATCTTACAGAAGAAAACAGGAGACAACCTGTGTGACCTTTGGATTGGCAAGTATTTTTACATAGCACACAGTAAATGCACAATAAAAGAAGAAAATTGATAATTTGGACTTCAAAATGAAAAACTTTTGCTCAACAAAAGACACCATTAAGAAAATGAAAAGTCAAACTACAGATAGAAAAAACTCACTATTCATATATTAGGTAAAGGACTCATAACTGGAATATACAATGGGTTCTTAAAACACAATAGGAAGACTAATAAGCCAATTTTGAAAAGTGGACAAAACCCTTGAATGCCACTTACCAAAAGAAGGTATATAAATGACCAATGGTCACATAAATAGTTGCTCCACATCATTAGTCATCAACTAATTGCCAGTTTGAACCACATGAGATAATTCTTTATGATTGTGCATGTATGTGCACATACACACACACACACACACGCAAACACATGCACACAAGCTAAAATGGCTACATTTTTTAAAAAGTATGAAAATGATAAGTATTGGACAGCTCTTGGAATAATAAGAAACCTCAAAAATTACTGGTTAGAATGTAAAATATAATTACCACTTTGGAAAACTGGCAATTTCTTTATATAGATAGATAGATAGAGCTATATATATTTAGATAGATAGATCTATATATATTTAGATAGATATATACCTTCCACATACACTACCCATCAACTCTAAGTATTTTTCCGAGGTTAATAAAAGTATATATAACACCAAATATTTACATATCAATATTTATAGCAGTTTTTTTTCTTTTTTTTTTTTTTTTGGCTTAGCTGCGGCATGTAGGATCTTTTGTTGCAGTACGTGGGCTTCTCTCTAGTTGTGGCATGCGGGTTTTTTCTTCTCTAGTTGTGGCATGCAGGCTCCAGGGGGTTTGTGCTCTCTAGCTGAGGTGCGTGAGCTCAGAAGTTGTGGCGTGCAGGCTTAGCTACCCCGCGTCATGCAGGATCTTAGTTCCCCAACCAGGGATTGAACCCGCGTCCCCTGCATTGGAAGGCAGATTCTTTACCACTGGACCACCAGGGAAGTCCCTATAGCAGTTTTAATTGCAATACCCCAAAGTTCTAAGCAACCCAAATGTTCATCAAAAGGAAAATAGAGAAACAAAATATGGTGTAACAGGATACTAGCCATCTAAGAGGAATGAAATACTGATATACACAACATGAATGAACCTCAAAATCACTGTGATGAATGAAGTCAGATACATTGAGCACATACTGTACGATTCTATTTATATAAAAAATCTGGAAAATAGATACTACTCTAAAGTAACAAAAAACATATCAGTAGCGGCAGAATCTTGGGCAGATGGAGAGATGAACTGCAACTGGGCCAGAGTAACCTTTTGGGAGTGATAGTAATGTTCAGGAATTAAAATACAACCTCTTCAGTACTATAATTGTGGCTGTGAATTCATGGCTGTCTATTTCTGTCAAAGTTCATGAAATTGAACAATTTAAATGGATGTGTTTTATTGTACGTTAATTATAAAATTAGATATATCATTATATCGATATCTGCACTAATACATGACTTAAAGGAGTGATGATAAAAACATGCTGCTGTTAGACTCCTGATGGTTTAAGAATATGTGAGACTTGAAGTGGCATCCTATATTTTATGGTATGGTAATGATGCATTTACAGAACAAAATGTAAAATGCATGGACTTTGAAATCAAAGAGACACATGTTTCACTTTTATTTAGATAAGTTTTTCTTAGACTTTGTAAGCCTCAATTTCCACACCTATAAAATAGAGGTAGGTGGTACTACTATATTGTAGAATAACTTTAGATAAAAGAGACCTCAATTTGAATCCTTAAACTACTGTTAGCCCGTGCAAATTTCTTTGTCTCTCTTTTTCTTGAAAATAAAAATGGCCATAACACTGAGTCATAAAATTAGTCTGAGGATTTATTGAGCTGGCAAATGAAAAACAACTAATAAAATGTCTGGCATAATGCAAGGGCTCAATAAGTGTTTGTTTTCCATTTTCAGTAATATCAAGAGAGCTAAAATATGATATGAAACAGTTGATAAGATATTAGTATTGGAAAGAGATTTCTCATAGCATAGAGGAATTTATTTTCATATTTTCAAAGAATAACAGCTAAGGCTTCAATTGTTGAATCTTAAATTACTTTCCTAATTTACCTAAAGGTTTGAAGAGCAGACTTCAAAGGACACACATTCCCTAAGATCAAATATTTAAGTAAAGGTTATCTGAAATACCTAAACCTTTGAAAATATCTCAGAGGGGAATTCCATTTCCAGCAGTATGACAGAAAGATACCCTGAAGGGATTTCTTACTACAATACAACTTGATCCTAGATAATTTACAACAAATACACGTTTAAAACACTGTTGTAAACAAAAGAAATGTCCAAGGACAAATAAAAATAGAAATAAGCCAGTGGGGTAAAACTGACACTTGAAAACTAGTGCACACAGAAACAAGGTTGCATTCATGAAAAATGGCAATGTCAGACTGGAAATGGAGAAACTCAGCCTGATATTGATATTCTCCACTAGACAGACAGAAGCCTGACTCAGAAATTGCCCACAAATCTATAAACATTAAGGAGCGTTAGAGTAGGTTCAAATTAGTAGCTTTCTCTAGATTCTGGAAGAGAAACCTCAGATTCCCTTAGGAGAATATCACCACAATTTGACTCCTTAAAAATGCAATACAGAGTTTCAACAAAGCCTGAAAGTTGGCTCTGGCAAAAAGACTAATAAAAAGAGAAAAACATTTCTGATGTGACTGACAAAAAGAGGGAGAGAAATAGCACACAAAAATAATATTGGAAATTGAAAAGAGAACATACTAAAGAAACAGCATGGGTTAAAAGTTAATGAGACTATTATGAAAACCTCAGTGCCAGTAAAGAATAAAATGTTAGAATTAAGTGGGCAAATACCTTGAAATAAATAATTTAATAGAACTAAATCAAGAATAAAAAGGAAAGGTGAATTACCTATAATCACTATATAAACTGAATCTGTGATTTAAAGTTTCTTATGAAGAAGACACCAGGCCCAGATAGTTTTACTGGTAAGTTCAAGCAAAAGTTTAAGTAATTTATAATGACAACCTCCAGCAAGTTCTTAAACAGAATAGAATAAAGGGTGAGGGGGCAACTTATTTAATAAGTCCTGTTATCATAATCAAACCTTGATATCAAAATCAAACAAGGACCTTGAAGAGATTCAAAAATCTAAAACAAAATGCTAGCAGCAACTTATAAAAAAATTAGGAATATATCCTAGGAATGAAAGAGTGGTTTCACATTATAAAATCCATAAATATAATCCATCTCAGTAACAGGTTATAAAAGAAAAATCCATGTTATCATCTCAACAGAATCAGAAAAAGCACATGATAAAATTTACTAATTGATATATAATCATCTAGCAAATTGGAGATGGGAAGAAACTTAACTTCCTAAACCCTGTCTATCAAAATACTCAGTAAATATAATTTCCTCTGGCAAAATGCTAAAAATATTTCTTTTAGATCAGCAGCAAGACAAAGAAGATTATTATAACAGGTTCTATATCAAGAGGTACTAAAAGCCATAGATGGTGCAAGAAAAAAGAACTTTGAGAGGAAAAAGAAACTCTTATTATCCATGAATTTTATGGATATTTCTATAAAGTCTTCCCAAATATATCTATAGACAAATTATCATTTTTAAAATTGTGTAAGAAGTTAGTGAAGTTGCAGATATTGGTATAAACAATGAACTGTACTTCTATTTATCTATAAAATAGTTATAAAACTTTTAAAAACAATGTTTAACAAGAATAACAAAACTGTGAGATATCAAAGTAATAAAAAGATGTGCAAGAACTTTAAAGATAAAATGTGAAACATACTGAAAGATATTAAAAGATCTAAATAAATGAAGCAATAGACCCTTTCAAAGACAGGTATAGTCAACACCATAAAGATTAATCTATTGAATCAATACATTTACAGCTAAACCAAACAGGGTTTTTTTGTTTT
Organism: Pseudorca crassidens; assembly: GCF_039906515.1. Taxonomy (NCBI): domain Eukaryota; kingdom Metazoa; phylum Chordata; class Mammalia; order Artiodactyla; family Delphinidae; genus Pseudorca; species Pseudorca crassidens. The sequence goes on from NC_090298.1 coordinate 85,279,446, forward strand.
TGTTTTTTTTAAGGAAGTTAACAATAATGATGTTGAGACAATGGTATAGCCAAATGGAACAAAACAATTGAAATGTAATCCATACATCAACCATCCACAAAAATTAGTTTAATATGGGCTAAATATTTCAATGCAAAAAATGAAATATTTAACCTTTTCTAGAAATGCAGGAGAATATTTTTAATCTTCATGTTAGGAAATAGTTTATTTTATTGAAAAATGAAACAAATATGAACTATAAATAAACAAAATTTAAGATTCATATTCATCAGTAGACACCATAAAGAAAGTTGAAATCAAGCCACATATTTTTGAAAGTTAGTTTCCAACAGATATAACAAAAGAATCTGCAGAGTATATGTGGGGTCCTGGGGAGCATGAGGCAGCTCTAATGGTATTTGCAATATTGACACATACGTTGATGCACAGGTTTACCAACATTCATTTCATTATTAAGCTTTATAACATAACATATATGTGTATTTTATATATATTACCCACATTTTCATATGTTTTATGTATCAAATATTTCATACCAATTGTTTTAGTTATCCCACAGGAATCCTTTCTTACATTACTCCAAAATTTAGTATCTCCAAAGATACTGTGAAATTTACAGAAAGTGAGAACAAAAATTGAAGCAAAATATATAGTGAAGTGGTAGTGATTTTGAATTTCTAGAGAAGTTTAAATTTAGAAATTTAAATTCCTGCAAACTTTATCAGTCTTTTTTTTTCAATCTCTTTCATTTAATTTTTCATACTGATTTTTCATCTTGAGTTAAGACACTGAGTTCCTGTTTATTTTCAGTATGCGGTGTTCAGCTTGTGTCCAATCCCACTGATGTCTCTGGGCTAATAGATGTAGTATTTGGCATGTGGATATCAATACACACAAAGTACACTGCCAGCACCAACAGCTTGTGCAATCTGTGCTTGGAAATTTACATTGATCATAATTACTGTTCCACCTGTATTAAATAAAGGTCTTCTATCCTTAGGAACAAAAGTGGCTTCTCAAAGTATCGGTCGTGGTAGCACAGTAAGTGCATGTAAAGAAATGTGGAAAAACAAAGCACTTTTCAATACAATTTCAATCAAAATTTTATAATCTGTACCTTGGGTGAGTTTGTAAAGAGATACTTGGTTCCTGAATTATTTCTAGGATCCATATTCAGTCACACAATCAGTATTTATTGAAGATCTCTTTTGTTTCCAATAGGCAAGATGCTATGTATAACAGATACGAAAACCTTCTGGTGTGCCTTTGAGTATGCCCTTTAATTAGAGAAAGGAAATTAGCACAAATTACCTCTTTTGTTTTTCTGAATAGAGATTCAAAAATAACTTACCATAAATTATGGGAAAGATTCAAATCATGGCAAGTTTCTTACTGATTTGATTTTCAATGCTACTTGTGAAAGGATATATTCCAAAAGATTAGTAGTCTCTTGGATGAAACTCAGTACATATTTTCTCATTAAAAAAATTAACATGTTGGTAGATTATTCTCATTTAAAAGGATCAAAGTGTTAGAGCTCATGGTTGCATAATGCCTATCTTTCCTATATCATACCTACATTTTCTGGCTGTGAAGTAGGCTAGGGAATAGCCAGATGATATGGGGAATATAAGAATACAAAACTAAAAAGCAAGACAAAACAAAAATAAAATAATGAAGTATAATGGAAGTTATTAAATAATAGAAACTTAGTTTTAAGATGTGATAACAGAAAATAAGGCACGTTGAAGACTTTCAATTCCACAATTTGCCATGTTCTCTAGAACTTGAGCTCTAAGCCTTTGTTTACCGTTTGTACTTCCTGGAGCTCTCCTTCTCTCTATCCAACACCCACCCCACCTGGCCCCTGTGCTCCTGTAACCTGTTTAAAATAGGCTCATCATTCAAGTAAGTATCTCTTCAGCTGTGATGATTTCACTGCCCACAACCTCCATCAGCAATTCATAATGGCACAACCCCGAACAACAATTAATAATGGGTTTAGTGCTCTTTCTTGTGGTTCCCCTATCACTCTATATTTACCACTACTTACGGCATCATTTATTAAGCAGTTTGAAATTACATTGTAAAGTCTGTTTTCCCAAATACGTGGTAAGCTTCCATAAAATAGTGAATGGTTTGCTCATTACTTTTTCTCTTGTGATTTCAATACATGATACATAATAGACACTCACTAAATATTAATTATATTTTTCCAAAGTCATGCATAAACTATATGTCTTTTCTATACTACTTGCATGGGGGTTGTTTAAAAGTAAATGTTGTTCATGGTTTTATCTTTACAGTGCTTTGGAAGGAGAGCAGATGCTCTTCATTAGGAGTTACATCTCTAGAAAAAGTATTCAAAGTCCAAAACAGATTAAGACCTAACCATAGTGATATCACTGAATCTGTATTCATAACAAGTACCTTATTCCCAACCTTTTAAAAAAAATTTAGCAGAACTCATCATTTACTTATTTATATAATTAAATAGCAGTCATATCTATCTAGTATCACCAAGGTAGGGGAAGAGATTTAGAGGACAAATTTTCTTTGAAGAAAGTAACTTCAAGGACCCAGCAGCAATTACTAGGCCAGGGATTAGACAAAAATACAGAAATCAAGAGGCTGGGTGTTACTAACCATGTTAGATCTCAGTCTCTTTTCCTCATGAGAAAAATAACAATCATTATTCAAATAAATAACACTTAATATGATAGACTCCAATTTTTCACATAAAGATCTTTTTAAAATACTCTTATGAATTAGAACAAATCAGAAGATGAGGTATTTTATCATGAAGGTTATGGTATTCTAAAGGACTTCTTGGTGAAACTTCAACAGATAGCTTTGAGGAGAACTTTGTGGAGATGGGCCCTTGATTTTTTTTAAAAATATAAAATTATCATCCACTTGTAGATTATGTCTCCTTTATTTTCTCAGAGTTTGTTGGGTAATATGTTATGTTCTAGCTCCCTTTGTATCACAAAGAATAATATGTTTGATGCAGTTAGAGTGCTTTTTGGGTGAATCACTACAAGTTGAGTTCTCTGTGTATTTGGTTTTAAAGTGAAAATATCCATGAACTAGTACATGTTAATAGGTTCTACAGGAAGGTCCTATAAATTTTCATACTTGTAAGAAATTTTTTCAAAGCCACAATAATAAAAATAAAATATGCCATTGAAATTTAGGTCCTAACATATAATTATTTTTCCTCATACCATGAAGTACAAAGTTTATTATTCCATTTACTTACTGCCTTTGGGTTTCAAACTCCTACTGCTAAAAGCAGTCAAGCAAACAATGCAGGTAGTGCTGGAATTATATATATTATTAGTCTTCCTTGGCAAAGGCACTTTACCTCCAGTATAACAGGAAATACAACTAAAGCTAGTTAGTTTGGCCAAGGATACAAAATTTTCATGTGTGTTAAATGGTTTTTTTTTCCATAAATTTATTTAATTTTTGGCTGCATTGGGTCTTTGTTGCTGTGCGCAGGCTTTCTCTAGTTGCGGGGAGCGGGGGCTACTCGTCTTTGCGGTGTGCGGGCTTCTCATTGCGGTGGCTTCTCTTGTTGCGGAGCAGGGGCTCTAGGTGCGCGGGCTTCAGTAGTTGTGGCACGCGGGCTCTAGAGCGCAGGCTCAGTAGTTGTGGAGTACAGGCTTAGTTGCTCCACGGCATGTGGGATCTCTACGGACCAGGGCTCAAACCCGTGTCCCCTGCATTGGAAGGCGGATTCTTAACCACTGTGCCACCAGGGAAGCCCTAAATGCTTTAAAGATTAGATTTTTTCAAAAGCAATTTTTGTTTGTTCAGATGAAAGCATTTGAAATATAGTTACTACCATGAATAAATTATCAATTAAATTAAAAGTCTTCAGTCAGATAGAAAACAAATAACTTATCTTACCATTTTGTCATTTTAACATTGTTATCTTCAGGCTAGGCACTGTGTTTCATTATGAAAGGACCCCAAGTACTTCAAAAATTTCCATGGTATACAACAACATCATGATACACAGACACCAATTATACAGAAGAGAAAGACAGTTATAGTCACTGTAATCAGGCTCAGAAGATCTGAATAGAGAAGATGATATTTGCCTCAAAAGAATTGTAAGGAATTTACTGAGGAAAATGGTAATTAATGATGTTGAACTCAAGCCAATACCTTATCTAGATGAAAACTGTTCCTAACTCTTCATTGCTTCCTTCAATGTCTCTTTATATACACCAGGTATGCACATTCCAAGCTATCTTTTCCAGTGTTAGACCTAAATTACACATGTAAACTTTGTAGTTGGCCATGAACTTCTCAGTTATGCAGGAATAACTCTGCAGTTATTTGTTACACAAATCTATTGAGAGCATACTAGCCTGCTGTCTTGTGTGAACATTTTGCTGAACAGCTGCTCTGGCTTTAAAATTTGGACTTTCCAAGTGCTGTTTGAAATACCAACAGAAAATGTGGAAGGTACAGGAAAGAATGTTTGCTTATATGTCATCATTTCTAACTTGAAATTTATATTTTTTCTTAATAAATTAAGAGAATGGACACTAGAGTCAAAACACAAAAATAAAAGATACCAAGAAACGTTTGGATTCATAACATTTAAAACTGTATGAAAGGATGTGTGTGTGTGTGTGTGTGTGTGTGTGTGTGTGTGTGTGTGTATACATTTATAGCAGTAGTAAAATTGGGAAAATAGTAGCAATTATACATTTAAAAGATTACAAATTATTAAAATAAAATGATAAAGGCTATAAATTAGTAAAATCCTTCTGGAGGGCAGAGTGTGAAAATGTTAGCTATACAAAAGGATGTTGAAGGATTTTTAAAAAGTCATTTGTATAACCTGAAAGTTTCTTAAATCAGGTTTGTTTAAACCTGCAGTGCTTGTTTAAAGGAAGCAGTATATTGTGCATCCATACAATGGAAAACTACACAGCCATTACAAGTAGTATCATGAATCCATTTTTATAGGTTTGAAAAATTTCCACTGAATTATTGAGTAAATGACTAAGTTACAAAGAAGTGATTTTAATATGATGCCATTTATATAATGCCACTGAAGCCCTCAGTGTGTGAATATATGCATGTGTATGTTCGAAGATATAGTGTATTAATTAGGGCTTGGAAGTAACAAAATAATCCTCACATTTAAATGGTTTCTTAATATTCACTTTTTATTTATGCTCAGAGAATTGAAGCCCCCTTTTTCTTGCAGGCTCTCAGCCATTTTCTTGCAAAGTGTCAGGGACCATTCGCCTCCTAGCGGCTGCTCTCAGGTCCTTCCTCTGTGGCCTACTTCATCTCAGCATTAGAGAATCTTCCTTGCAATGAATTTCTCTTTTGTTTTCAGTATCTCAGATTTCTTCATTTACTGTGTCAGAAAAAATGTCTCTGCTGTTAAACACTCATGTAATTAGGTTAAACCCACCTGGATAACCTCCCTATCTTAAAGTCAATTGATTAGAAATCTTAATTACATCCTCAAAATCCCTTTTGCCTTGTACTAAAACACAACCATGGGAGCAACGTCAGGGGATAGAGGTTTGGGGGGCCATCGTAGATTTCTGCAACTCACAGGCTCCATTCCATTTTCTCCTCAGTCCAGGACTCAGGGACCCAGGCTGAAAGAGCAGCCCCTATATGAGACTTTGATGTCCTTTCACATGCCATGGACCAAAGCAAGTCACATGGACCAGCATAATGTCAGTAAGCAAGGATCTATACTTTCCCACAGGAAGAGCACAAATGACAAGGCAACTTGACTTATACAGGCAGGAAGATAGGTAATATTCAGGAACAGTAATTCAGTCTACCAGGCACAGGGAGAGAAACCTAGCAATATGCTTACTAGAATGGTTCAGTGTTTACAAAAGACCCCAAATAGCCAAAGCAAACTTGAAAAAGAAAAACGGAGCTGGAGGAATAGGGCTCCCTGACTTCAGACTATGCTACAAAGCTACAGTAATCAAGACAGTATGGTGCTGGCACAAAAACAGAAATATAGATCAATGGAACAGGATAGAAAGCCCAGAGATAAACCCATGCACATATGGTCACCTTATTTTTGATAAAGGAGGCTAGAATATATAATGGAGAAAAGACAACCTCTTCAATAAGTAGTGCTGGGAAAACTGGACAGCTACATGTAAAAGAATGAAATTAGAACACTCCCTAACACCATACACAAAAATAAACTCCAAATGGATTAAAGACCTAAATGTAAGGTCACACACTATAAAACTCTTAGAGGAAAGCAGAGGCAGAACACTTTATGACATAAATCATGGCAAGATCCTTTTTGACCCACATCCTGGAGAAATCGAAATAAAAGCAAAAATTAAAAAATGGGACCTAATGAAACTTAAAATCTCTTACACAGCAAAGGAAACGATAAACAAAATGAAAAGACAACCCTCAGAATGGGAGAAAATATTTGCAAATGAAGCAACTGACAAAGGATTAATCTCCAAAATTTACAAGCAGCTCATGCATCTCAGTATCAAAAAAACAAACAACCCAATCCAAAAATGGGCAGACCTAAATAGACATTTCTCCAAAGAAGATATACAGATTGCCAACAAACACACGAAAGAATGCTCAACATCATTAATCATTAGAGAAATGCAAATCAAAACTACAACGAGGTATCACCTCACACCGGTCAGAATGGCCATCATCAAAAAATCTACAAACAAATGCTGGAGAGGGTGTGGAGAAAAGGGAACTCTCTTGCACTGTTGGTGGGAATGTAAATTGATACACCCACTATGGAGAACAAGATGGAGGTTCCTTAAAAAACTAAAAATAGAACTACCATATGACCTAGCAATCCCACTACTGGGCATATACCCTGAGAAAACCGTAATTCAAAAAGAGTCATATACCAAAATGTTCATTGCAGCTCTATTTACAATAGCCAGGACATGGAAGCAACCAAAGTGTCCATCGACAGATGAATGGATAAAGAAGATGTGGCACATATATACAATGGAATATTACTCAGCCATAAAAGGAAATGAAATTGAGTTATTTGTAATGAGGTGGATGGACCTAGAGTCTGTCATACAGAGTGAAGTAAGTCAGAAAGAGAAAAACAAATACTGTATGCTAACACATATATATGGAATCTTAAAAAAAAAAAAAGGTCATGAAGAACCTAGGGGCAGGACGGTAATAAAGACACAGACCTACTAGAAAATGGACTTGAGGACACAGGGAGGGGGAAGGGTAAGCTGGGACAAAGTGAGAGCGTGGCATGGACATATATACACTACCAAATGTAAAATCGATAGCTAGTGGGAAGCATCTGCATAGCACAGGGAGATCACCTTGGTGCTTTGTGACCACCTAGAGGGGTGGGATAGTGAAGGTGGGAGGGAGAGAGACACAAGAGGGAAGAGATATGTGGAGATATGTATATGTATAGCTGATTCACTTTGTTTTAAAGCAGAAACTATCACACCATTTTAAAGCAATTCTACTCCAATAAAGAAGTTAAAAAAAAAAGAAAAAAGAATGGTTCAGTGTTTAGTCCTGGATGATATAAACATAAGTTTTATTTTGTGTTGCTATATTATTTATATTTTTCAAAAATTATATGACTTTTTCATAATTGAGAAAAAGAAAAACATTTAATCTTGAAAGTATATAAGATATAAGTCAAAGAGTTAGGGGTTTTTCATATCTGCTTTAGAGATGAGCAAAGTGAGTCAAGGAGAAGCTGTGTCTTTTTAGTTACAAGTTGTATTTATAAGCTGCATATTGTTTCTAAAATATTTTAAAATATATTCTTAAAGTTCAATCTTTGATTAATCTTACATGAGTTATTGTTATCTTTGTTTTATTTATGGGAGAAAATGAGACCCAGAGATTTTTAATGAAACTTCCATGCCCAGAATTGGTAACCAGAATTATTAGACTATGGATTGATTATATGCTCTCTGAAGTGCCATGATACCTCTCGCTTATATATGAATCAATAACAGCTTCTAATATTTATGGGCACTTACTACATCCAGACATGTCACACTGAGTATTCATAGCGTTCAGTGAAAATTCTTTTTTCCCCTTGTATTGGTGTATCACTCTTAGAATATACCATGGTATGAAATCCAGTAATAAATAAGTAGGAGAGAGGACTGAAATGCTCAAATATAAGCAACAATGTTTTTCTTTGTACTTCAATTACAATTTGAATAAAAGACTGCAACAACATGAAAATACAAGCATATACGTGTTAGTAAAAAGCAAGAAAAGTGGCTATTATTTATTAACAGAGATGCATACCTACTGGTCTTATACTCAGATCACCCATCTGACACATTCACAAGAAATTCAAATTATGCTTTGGGGACGCCTTCCTCCTTTCTTCTCTTGTGCTGAAACTTATGATTGTTATATTTCCCCAAATATAAGGGACATCTCTGTAGTCTTTTAAGTTAAAAAGTCCAACTAATTTTTTACCAAAACTTTCATGTGAGTTGTTGTTCTTGGTGATGACAATGATGGTGGTGATTTGGTTGAAGGGTATTATCAATTGAATTCCCAAATTCATGATACTTCTTAAAATACGTGACTCTTTGTAAATGTGTAAATCTATTCTCACTAACTTCTTCCTGAAACTTGATTAATACAGGGCTAAAACTGAAGTAAGAGTAAGTCGACTAGGATAACAGAGGGTTGTGTATGTGTCTGTGTATAAGACAGGGACGAAGCCAGAGACAGAGAGACTACTGTTTGTAGGACAAAGAAGGGATGTCTCCACCTCCCTAGGTTAAGCTGGCTTGGAGGATAGTAGAAAGCAGACATTAAAGTTAGTAAGGAACCAAAATATCTAGCATTCATCCAGATTTTGTATGAAATGCTTCAGAAAATGGAACTAGTTCGCTGGTCAGTGGTTATAAAATGCCTCTCTAACACAACACCTGAGTCCTGCAAGGATGTTCTACCTGGCCTTAAGCGTCTCCTTACACATACTCCTACACCAACAGCTAACTTCAACATTTTTATATCCTGGGACACATCAGGAGCCCAGTTTCCATTCTGATGTCCCTTTCTGTGGTAGAGAATAGTTCAAATCCTAATTGTGTATATCATCTCTCTTAATACCATTTATTGACTCACTCAAAAACAAATATTTATGAAATTGGTACTGAAAACATGGTGCTGTTACCCTTCACCTCTGATAACATTTGGCCTCCTCTCAGCCAGCCTTAGAATCTTTCAAGAATGTAGACACACGAACTGTATTGGGATCCTAGGTCATTTTCCTTCACCCATTTACTCCTAGTGGTTGAAGGACGTATAACAGATTCAATTTCGGAATGCATGTGTTTAATTTCTAAAAAGTATTTTGTATTCAAGTATTTTTTCATTTATATCAGGTTAAAAACCACAGAAACCAAAAATATTTAAGATATATAGATAGCAAAAATAACATTATTCTTGCATTTTTACTAATTTTGTTCTTTGGAGAGACATTACTATACAATGGAAAGCCATGAGAGCATCTGGCTCCTTGGCAAGTCCCAAATACGACTGGCAACCTGAGGTACTGAATGACTGGCAGATGGTTCAGATGCTGTGGATGAGCTTCCCATCTCAAGTCATCTATAACTGCCACATTCTTTATATTGAATACATTCACATTTTAGTATAAAATAAATACATGATTTTTATATTCGAATACACGTGCTTTTTTCTTTTCTAATAATGTAATTAATTTCATTTGCCTGTAATCTTAGTCATTTACATATTTTAAAATATTTTTTGAAGTATAGTGTCTCTCTGAGTGCCTAAGTTTTAATGTATACCCATATCAGTGACACCTATAGGCAAGCTTCTGTTTTTTGTATATATTCACCACAATGATTAAAGCCTTTTGTTTGACTCAGAGTAAGAGTTTGATTATTTTAGGACAACACCTTCCAACAATGCTATGTCTCATATTCTTCTAAAGACCATGGATTTGTTTTTTCTAATAAGTAATTTAGATTCCAAATCCCTGGACCAAGATGACTGTGACCTTCTTACATGTATGCCATGTGGAAATCACCACAGGAACAGACTGCTGAACCAAAGGCAAACAAACAGAGCTGGATTGTTGCCTCCTCATAAATCTGAACTTGTGGTCAGTGTGTAACTGTCAAGTCAGTGTGTGTTCAGACAGGATGCATGGCAAGCAGCTGAGATGAGAAGGTGGTATACTCTAAATATTATTCAAAGTCTTAATTAATTAGAAACCATAACATTTACAGATGCTTTAAAATAAATAACCCTATATAAAAACCATAATTTTAAAATACCTTATTGAAAATTCTAAAAAAAATCATTTCAGTTTCATTTTGCCATGGAGATTTTAAAAATCTGGTTTATAGTTTTTTTTCCCACTAAATTTATTGGTTTTTTACCATTCCTTAACAGTTTATCTAAAACATTCTGTGATGTTAGGAAACTTTTTTTTCTATTTACTACCCACCAAAATCATGATTTTGCAGTGAGACTTTAAACATGTATCTTCTTGTCTCATCTGATGTCAGGATTGATCCATCAGAAGTGGCTCTGCCCTATGTGGAAATCACAGTGTAATTTACTTTTAGTTTTGGGAAAAAAAAAACTTGTATAAATGTTTTCATCTTAGTAAATATACTGATCAACAATTTTAAGAGTTTATATTTGATGCAATAAAAGTAGGATTTGTCAATATAAATTCAGTTTTGGACATATGTTATACTAAACTATCCAGATAGATTGTGAATCTACTTCACTGAATGAAGACATCAAAAATTGAGTAATCTCAGATTAGTTAGCTCAGCGATTCTCTTTAGTGGAACATCACATGCATGGTAGTTGACTTAATTTTGAAGCACTTCACTCCATTACTGCTATGTAACTCATGAGATTGTGGATTTTATTTTGTTTTGTTCACTGTTTTATTTCTACAGGGAATAGCACCTGATACATAGGTGCTCAGTAAACAAAGTCTTTAAAGTTAAGGCTTATTAGATAAATGCTGGTTGATAATTTGTTTATACATGCTGATAGAAACTTATAAAATGCAGAATAAGATTTTTTTTAATTATGGTGAGAAGTTATTGAGTCTCATCTGAAATTTTAAGGTAGAATTGAAGAAGTCCAAGAACAAAGTATAAGCCTAAGAAAGGAGCTGAGAACAAGGAAATAGTGTTGGCAAAATTCAGATTGTGGGAAATGGGGAGGACAGCATCATTTTAGTCTTAGAAATTCAAAGTTAAAACTGCTCTTTTTTAAAGAAATGATCTGATATTGTAGTAAAGGAAAGCTTCACTGGATGTATCATCGTTTTAATCCAGTGTTGACCAAAGAGAGGTATCACATGGGTGATACATGAGATAACATTATAGGTGACACTCCCAGGGCAGACTCTTGTGGCCTACTATTTAATTTCAGATGGAGTATTTTAGTCTGTACAAGGGATAGGAACCTTTATAGAACCAGTGTGATCTCTGTTCCGTAAAGACGATAAAGGCCTCTAAGTGATCTAGAAGCAAGAATTTTTTGTATTTACCTCCATGGTTATCCATTATGGACAGTTAATGGGAAACATAACTGTCAATTCTATTTTTGTAAACCAAGGAGAGACAATGTTTTAAAGATTGTATCAATCAAATTCTTCTCAGCAAATTAGAAACCATGTGAGGTAGCTTAACAGGGAACATAATTTAGAGAATTAGTTGAAAAAGTATTGGCTGTAAGACCAGAAAAAGCAAACAGGAACATTATTGAAACATAACAACAGAAAATTCTGGAGGCAGCTAAAACCCATGGGGTTAGGAAAATAATATGTGGGAATTATCATAGCTTAGAAACATGGAGGAAGAGCACATTGGAGCTTACTCAGGTCTCTAAGAGGAGGCCAGTGACCAGTTGTTTCCAGCACCCCTGGAACTTAGAAGAGAATACTAACTACAAAACCTAGAGATTAGACCTCTGGGGAGAGGGTGCAACTAAGCTGACCCAGAGAGCAGAAGATTAGAACCAATTGCTTTTTCTGAGGATGACATTCTATTGATGAGGGTGAAGCCAATTGGATACAAGGAAACAGTAAGAAGTAAGTCTCTTCTTTCTACTTCTGGCTCTGAGTCAACCTCTAGAAGTCCCTATTGGAAGAATCTACTAGCAGGCCAGCTAGTGCAAAGAAAATTAGGTCATAGAGTTCCAGCAATAACACAACATCACAAAACAGAGTGTAAATGAATGAAGTGGGGGGCTTAGAAATAGTAGCTTAACAACTGATATAAATTTGGAAGCTTATAGTTAGCACTTTCTCCTATTTATCTTGGGGACAACCCAAAACGACAAAGAGAATAAGATCCAAAAACTACCTCCATTTTCAAAGAAATAACAAGTAAACAAATAACCAAATAGATGGAACTTTCCCAAGAGTGGTAGTTTCAGTAGGAAAGAATGGAGTTTCCTTTTGGTTGCAGTTCTCAGAAAAATCTGAAAACTGACAAAGTAAAATTTCACCAAGATGAGGGATAACCAAAACATTGATTTGTAACATTGACAATATTCCCTGGAGCTTGAACTTGAAAAATATTGAAAAAATATGCATGGAGAAGTTAAATGGGGAAATCACTCAGGCCACATACACATTAATCAAAATAACCTTGTGGCTGTAAGAGTAGTGTGAGTGAGGATGTAAGACATGTGATCAATACTGCTTTGTATCTGTCTGTATCTATTGATGGGGGGAAGTAAGTATTAAACACAAAAACAAACAAACAAAAAACACATTTGCTGCTTAGGAATAAAGGTATGTTCTTGACTTTATGTATCAGATACAAATGGATCTCATTGGAGAAAGGGCACCTTATTCAGATGAGTAACCAAAAGGGAAACAGCACAGGATATTTCCTAAAAGTACAGGAAAGGAAACAGGAAAGAAATACATGAAAGATGAATTCTCATCACTCACATTAATATGAGTATAAAATAAAATTTGAAGCAATATAATTTATAAAAAAGACTGTCAAACAGACATAAGGACTCAGAAAGATTAGGAAAAAAGGAAAAGCATAAAATAAGACTCTTTTTAGAATTATGTAAAGGTATATTTGAAAGACCCAGAAAAAAAAAAAAACTGAAAATGAAGTAAGGATTTAGGTGATAGATAACAAAAATGAAGAAAGAGAGCAAAATTAAATCATAATGCATAAAGAGTTCAAAAATATCAAAGAGAGAATGGCAGCTGTTGAATACATTGATTGATCCAAGATGCTTATTGTTGATTTTCCCAAAGAAGAAATTAAAATAATTAAGCAGAAGTTAATAAATATAATTCAAGAAAATATTCTCCAAAAGAAAAGATGATTTGGATTTGCAGATTAAAAGGACATACTATAGCCCAAGTAAATTTGGCTCAGATAGTCAATACTAGCATACACACCCTAAAATTACTTAATTTCAAAGAAGTCACTTATTTGGTTAAACAAGCAGGAAAGCCAGGTTATGTAAAAGGGAAAAGAACAGGCTGGCTTATATTACTTTATATCTACATTCATTGATTGAATATAGTGGAGCAATTCCTTAAATATTTTCAAAAGAGAAAGCATACCCCCAAGTATTTTATGCCCAAACCATCTTTAGTTCTAATGTAATGCCAAAAAATATTTTTGAACTTATTAGAAATCAACAATAACTGCTACCATGAGACCTTCTTTAAAAATTTAAATAATGAAAAATGTAAAACCTTTAAATAATTTGAGGTAAACATGGATTGTATGTTATCTAAAAACTAAGGCTAAAACATGTGAGTAGTTAGTATAATTTCTTACAGCAATGCAAAATTTGCATATTTAACTAAATTGGAAGAGGAAGGGGAAGAGAAGTTATGAATTAGTATACTGATTATCTTTTCTAATACAGATGAAGGTTAGAGATAAATAATGTGTTAAAGATAAATAATGGAGCTTTAAATATATTTGATAATAAAAATATGTTTTAAAGTAATATAATCATCTAAATAGCATCAGGGAAGAAGGAGAGAAAAGGTGAGAGATGTTAATTTTCATTTTTGCTATTAGAAAAGATTTAATAGATACTGAAAAAGCAATATAGGAGTCAGATGTACAAAGCTATGGTTGTAGAGATAAATACAGGCAATAAATATGAACATTCAGATTATCAAAAGAATATGTATATATGCATGCACTCATAGGAAAACACACCAGTAAATATTTTTGGTGCCATGAAAATGTAAAGCACAACAAAATGTGATAGGACAAAGAACACAGGTAGCTGACCTATCAGTAATGAATACAGACTATAGAGCTACTGAAAGAAAAAATTCACATTAGATAATAAAACTTAAAACTTCCATAGTACTAAAAATGTGACACATACTGTTTTAAGTGCTTTACTTCATTTGAACCTCATTTTAAAAAATGAAAACAAGTAAACAAACAAAAAACAAGCAATCAAAGAAAAAAACTTTTATAACGTGATATTTTATTCCTACTTTTATAGTTGCAGACTCTGAGGCACAGTGAGCTTAAGCAAATTGCACAAAGTCACATAGCAAATGAGTGGCAAAAAAGAGGCAAACTGGTAGCAAATAAGCAGCATATAAACAGGCATTATTTCTACAAAGTCCAGAGTCTTTTATTTTTAATACTGGAATGCATGAATTCAATTTTTGTCAGTGTTCAGTTTTACTGTGTTTCATTAAACGTGAATATTTGTACGTACATGAACTTAATATATCACTTTTTGGATCTACCTAATTGATACCATTTTAATACATTATACTGAAGTTTAAGATTTCTAATATGTTTTAGATATACAAATCTTTTTAACAAAATAACCTTCTAATCTTAGAGATTATGGAAATAAAATAGTATAAAATTGAATTTGATCTCATTTTAAGACTGATCTTTACAACAAAACATATTTTTTTAAAAAAGTGATATAGTATATTTGTAATCAGAGTCCAATGTCTTACCTAATGAGCTACACTATCTTTCATAATACAAAATCCTACTCTGCACTTTGTGCATGTCACACTTATAAGCACTTAATTTAGAAAAAAACACAAATAAAATAATAGACTAAGTTTTATGAAGTAGATACAAGCAAAAAAAAGCAAAAGGTCATGATCTTAATTCCTACAAGATTGAATTTAGAAAAAAAATTAGAGATAAAGAATCACACATTAATGTGTTTAATTAAAAGCTGATTACTTAATTTTCAGGAATTGTGTTCACCAATTTTAAATATACCTACTACTAAAATTTAATTTATGTAAACGTGTGACTTAATACATTATATTCAAAGCAAAGGGCAAGTGCTTGCCTGCCTGGGTTGCCTCTTGGTTGCCTGCAGGTACTGTTTCTGGGTGGTTGCAGCTCTATTGAACATATTACTGTTGCCCAGAGTAATTTGGGTTGTGAAGCATCCTGGTCCAGCTGGGGTGCTAAGGCTTTGGCCAGGGCTGGGCGTTGCCTCTCCTTTCTGCAGGAGTGAGTCTGGGAAAGACCCTGGGCTTAGGAGAGGATTCTCTGTTTGTGAATTCAACCACTCACTAATATATATTTGTAACCCCCAAATCAATACTTGCTTTACGTTCTCAGACATGCACAGAGCAGTGAAACATTTGTCACCTGATGTAGACGTTCTCAGCTGAGATCCAATAAGACGACACTCTGCCTCATTTAAACTTAGTCTGTAAATAGGCATCCTCCTTGCAGTCCATTTAATGTCACACTTTTCACATTTTTTTTACTTTTAGTTGTTGATTTTGCTGCTTATAATGATCCCTAAGCATAGTGCTGAAGTAAGTGTCTAGGTTTCTAACCCCAAGAAGGCTGTCATGTGCCTTATGAAAAAAATAAGTGTGTTAGATAAGCTTCATTCAGTTATGAGTTATAGTGCTATTGACCATGAGTTCAATGTTAATGAAACAACAGTATATATTAAATAAGGTGTTCTAAACAGAAACACATGTATAATAAAGTTAGGTATTGATCTGTTGATGAAATGTTGTGACCAGAGGCTTATAAGAACCTAACCCCTATTTCCCCGAAGAGTAATTGTTCAGTTTTTGCCAATTCAGTGGTCATAGTGACTGTAGAACTTGACTGTCACACGTAACAAGACTCACCTGTATATGAAGAGCTGAATAAAGAGACTGGAGTTACAGTAGGATTTTTTTTTACAGTCAATCAACTTTACAGTTGATTTTTTTCTTTTTTTGGAGGAGGGATGAATCATGAAAGCAGTCAATTGATTTTTCTTTTTTCAATGGAAAAGCTAAAGATTTTTCATTAAATGTTTCTGGAGCAATAGGATATCCTTTATTAAAAAATACATTTTTCAGCAACCTGGATGAACCTGGAGGACATTAGGCTAAGTGAAATAAGCCAGACACAAATGGACAAATACTACATAATACCACTGATATGTGGAAACTAAAATAGTCAAACTCATAGAAGCAAAGAGTGGAATAGTGGTTGTCAGTGACTGGAGGAGGGGAAAACAGGGCGGTATTAGCTGAAGAGTACAAATTCAGTTATACAAAATGAATAAATCCTTGAGATCTGTACAGCATAGTGCCTACATTTAATAATATTATATTGTGTAATTAAAAATTTGCTAAAAGTGCAGCTGTTGTGTTCTTATCACAAAATAATAATAATGATAATAGTAATATTAAAAAATAAGAGGGCAGGAGGAAACTTTGGGAGGTGATGAATATGTTTATGGTGTAGATTTTGGTAATGGTTTTGCCAGTGTATAATTATTTCTAAACTCATCAACTTGTATATATTAAGTATGTACAGTTTTTTGTATGTTGAAAAATTTTAAAGCTATACTTTCATATGCATAAGATTCATGATGACTATATATTTTTATTAGTTTAATCAGGAAAATATAAAATGGCTATATACATATACAAATATTTTTAATCCTACTTTCACACTATACACAAAAACTAATTTGGGATGGATTAGATATAAATGCAAAAACAGAAACTATACATCTTCTTGAAGAAAACTTAGGAGAATATCATCATGACCTTTACCAAGCGAAGATTTTTTAGATAGGCCCCAGAAAGCACTAACCATAAAAGGGAAACAAGAAAAGTAAAATAGATTTAAGATTAAATTATTTTCTGAAGACCCAGTTCATAAAATGAATACAAAAGACATAAAACAGGAGAAAATATTTGAAATATATACATGTGGAAATATTTAAAGAATGATAACTCAATAATTAAAGGAACAAAAACTAAAACAAATTTAAAAACCACCAACAGCAACAAATTAAAGGCAGGTAAAAGACTTAAGCAACCAGTCAAACAATTGGACATTAGAATGGTCACAAGCACATAACATGCATTCCACATCATTAGTTATGGAAGAAATGCAAATTACAACACACTACCATTTCAGACTTCATAGAATGGCTAAAATGAAGAAGACTCACAAAACAAACTTGTTGTAAGATTACAAAGCAATTACATTTCTCATAGTTTACTTGTGAGAATGTGGAATTGTACTGCTATTTTGTAAATTTGTTTTGCTGTTTCTTATAATTATACACTTACCCTCTGACATAGCAATTATATTCCTAGGTATTTAACCCAAAGGAATTTAAAAATCCACAAAATTATTATGCAAGAAAATCCACAGCATCTTAAACATTAATAGCCCCTAATTACAAATATCCCAACTTTCCATCAACAGGGAAATGAATAAACAAGTTGTGATTATACATATATACATTATATTATTATATAGAGCATATTATTATATAATATATAAACTGCTACTCAGCAATAGAAAGGAACAAACTGATACATGCAACATGGATGGATTGCATAGACATTATGTTAAATAAAGAAACCTGTTCCAGAAGAGAACAGACTGATTCCATTTATATGAAGTTCAAGAACAGGCCAAATGAATTCATGATGATAAAAATTGAACCAAGGTTACATCAGGATGTTAGGGAAAGGGCTAAATTGGTATTAGTTACCAGATACATCTCTGGGTGACAAATGATCTATGACTTGATTAGAATCTGAGTTAGCATAGGTGTATATATTGGGCAAGACTCACTGAATCCTCCAATTAAGACCTATGCAAACCACTACATGTGTCCATTATAATCTTTTGCCTTATTACAACAGTTTGAACTGTTCTCTGTAACTTTAGATTGCAGCCTTTCAAATCTACTCTTTACAAAGAAGCCTCAATGAGATCACAAACCTTATTTGTTAAACCAAAACAGAACAAAACTTTTTCTACAATATATTTATATTCCCACCTCTTCTGAGTAGATTTCTCTCATAAACTGCCAATTTCTTAACACTTCAGCCTTCCTTCACACTGTACCAATTTCCCATTTATCTTTTAAAAATAGAAAACTACTTAAAGTGCCTGTACTTTTAATGATGCCTTCACCTGTGTCTTTACTCATGTGGTATCTTGGGCCTAGAATTTCTTCCTTGTTTAGTACCTTTTCACCAATAGGACTCCTTTTCATGTTTTAAGTTTTAGCTCAGGAGTCAACTTGGGAAAGTCATCTTAGTCTCTGAATGAATTAGGGGGTCGTGCCTGTTTTCCCAGAGTTTTATTTTTATTTCTAGAATTCCAACTGTATATAGCTTCTCATAATCATAAAATGAACAACTCATTCCTTTCTATTGCCTAGATTCTTCCTAGCCAATACCTGTCTCCATGTTATGCCAAAGACAGTCACTGAACTTAACATTACTACTCTCCTTGGCTGTACAATGCATTGTCAACATTCTTCATTCGACTACCCAGCAAAAAATAAAGAGTTACACTCGTTTATATAAAATATACATTCCAGAATCAAAACTCGGCCTTCTTTTCCTCTTCATCTATGGTCACTCTGCAGGTGAACTCATCCTCTGACCTTAAATAGTTAACTATACACTGATTACTCCAAAATTCATATATCCAGCCTTATGCTTTCCATGAGCTCCAGACTCATATTGAACTACTCTTTAACACCTTGACTAGCAGGTATCTCAAATTTCATATGTTTGAAAACAGAATCTTACTTTGTGAGCACTCTTGCAAAACCTAATGCTCACAGAGAATTCTCCATCTTAATAAAGGATACCACAATTTACACAGTTTTCAGCAGTAAAATACGGGTATCATGGTGGATCCCTCTCTCTGCCTATACTTCATATCTAATCCACCTTCAAGCCCTTTTGGCCTAAGTTCCAAAATCAGAATCTAAACAACTGATCAATAAATCCACCACTACTTCCTTAGCCCAAACTAGCTACCATCTTCTTTAACTGAAACTGCAGCAATAGTCTAGTTCCCATGCCCCTGCACTCTTGCCAAAACCCTCCAAACCCATACAGTAGAGCAGGTGAAGTAATCTTTGCAAGACATGAACCATATTTTGTCCTTCCTGTTCTCAGTACCATCCAGTGGATGGCAAGGCTTTACAAGATCTGCTCTCTGCTTGGTTTTCTGGCTTAAACTTTTTCAACTCTTGACTTCGCTCACTCCCCAAGAGACACATGATTTTATGGCTGCACCTTAAATATGCCATTTCAAATTCCATCTGGAATATGTTTACTCATAATTTGTTTAGCTCACTAGCACTTTATTAAAGATTTTGTTGAAATGTCATCTCCTCAAAGAATTATTTTCTTTGTACCCTATCTGAAACAGCTCTGCCCCAAGCTTATTTCTAAGCACTGTTATAAAATATGAAATTATATTTTTTGCTTTGTTTACTTTCTGGTGTATTTTACACTCTCAGTCTATATTTTAGAGTCAAGGCCAAGACCTTAGCTATCTGGGCTTTAATGCATACTCAGTGCTAGTGCAGGGCCTTGCATAGGTGAAGGTCTATAACTGGAACTTCTCATTCTCTGATCCCACCTCATCCCCAGTAATTTATATCTCTTCAACACTCTTTTGACTATATTAAGTTGTATTTCCAGTCCATGTAGAAAATCACTGCGATAAATTTTACTGTATGCAATCACCTATTGCTAACAGTTAATAGGAAAAAAAAACATTAAAAAATGAATTCTGCAAGAAACTCAATTGCTTTAAAATACTTCTATAATACAAGATTTCAAAGTGTATTATAATAATATACTAACCCCAATATAAATAATGTAGTCCTCTTTCCTAGACAAATTAAACAAAAATTCATTAGAAAAAATATTAAAATTGGATCTAGAATAGAGGTTAAATGAATATTAAAAGCAAGGGTTTTGGGGATTCTAGCTCCAACATTTACATTCTTAATAACATTTCCCCAAAATAAATGCTGATAATAGTTAAATATACTTCCATAAATATCTTTTTTTCACAAATATTCTTTTTTTTTTTGGGTACGTGGGCCCCTCACTGTTGTGGCCTCTCCCGTTGCAGAGCACAGGTTCCGGGAGCACAGGCTCAGTGGCCATGGCTCATGGGCCCAGCCGCTCCGCGGCATGTGGGATCCTCCCAGACCGGGGCATGAACCCGTGTCCCCTGCATCAGCAGGCAGACTCTCAACCACTGCGCCACCAGGGAAGTCCCCAGAAATATTCTTTATATATGAAAACTAACATGCATTTACTTATATTTTTTACACAAAGAGGACATGTAGAAGTAAAAGGTACTCTCTTCTACTATTTCTTTTTGAATATTCATATCTTACAGATTATTCATATTCTTAATGTTGTTTCACCTTACTCTTCAAAAGTAGTCAAAATGTCCGTCTAATATTTTGCCTAGTTCTATTAGGGTATCATGGATTATTTAAGTAGTACCTATTGATAGATATTTTTTAGTTTCCTCTTTTGCTGTAAGTACCGTAATTATCACCTCTATTCTTATATTTCTGTACTGACACATTAGTGTATCTGTAGAGTAAATCAAGAAAGTATGTGCATTTTAAATGTGGGTACTTATTTTATTAACACTTTTTGAATGACTTTTTCTCCATAAAATTAGTGGCATTGCGTATTACTAAATTTATGAGTGTTGTCTTGATTGGTGAAACTATTTTGTGGTGTTATGTTTTAACTACGTTTGTGTTTGAAGAGTTTGTATGTTTTTAATGCATAACCTTTTACTTTTCTATGAACTGCGTGTTCTTGTCCATTTCACCATTGAATGTTTGGTAGTTTATTTATTGATTTCTGAGAAAGTATGTCTTTATTTGAAATAGATGATTGAAATATTTTCCCAGTTTGTCAATTTCTTGCATATTTTTATGAGATTTATTTCTATCTAGAAAATTCCCATTTATTATATTTTTAATTGCTTTATTTTTTTTTCTTTTATCATTTCAAGGTTTGGGCTTGTTTCAAAAGTGTTTCCCTATTCCTAATATATATAAAATTAGATTCTCCAATATTTTCTTCTAGTACTTTTATGGTTTCCTTTTAAATTTTTGAATTATTATCCACCTAGCATTTCATGCTGTGTAAGGAGTGAAGTAGACATATATCTATCTTTTTTGTTTCTATGTCTATCATGAGTCATAGGCTGAACCTCATGTGTTAAAACAACCCACTTGAAGTGGGTTCCCCCGCCAATTTGAAGTGATTTGATATTCAACTACTAAATCCATTTTGGAATTTCAGTTATCTCATGTCTCTGCATTCTATTTTGTTGATCTTGCCTTATAATCACAGGGTAATAGGAAATGCTTTGAGATTTAACTGCATAGCTGACATATGGAAATATAAGGCCCTATTAAGTATTCTACATAAAAGTGTTTTTAGATTATTTTTAGATGCTTGTTTTTGATATATTTTTTATTTTCTCTTTTGTGTTTTTATTTTTTTCTTCCAGTTTTATTGAGATATAATTGACATACAGCACGGTATAAATTTAAGATGTACAGCATAATGACTTGACTTATATAGATCATGAAATGATTATCACAGTAATTTTAGTGAACATCCATCATCTCATATAGATATGAAATTAAGGAAATGAAAAAAAGATTTTTCCTTGTGATGAGAACTCATGATATACTCTCATAACAACTTTCATATATAACATAGAGCAGTGTTATTTACATTTGTCAAGTTGTACATTACACCCCTAGTACTTACTTATATTTTAACTGGAAATTTGTACTTTTTGACTGTCTTCATTCAATTCCCCCCTCCTTACCTCCTGTCTCTGGTAACCACAAAATAGATCTCTTTTTTAATGAGTTTGTTAATGAGTTTATTTGTTTTTAAAATGTAATTGACCTATAACACTATGTTAGTTCCTGTAACATACAGAGTGATTCAGTATTTCCTTACAGTTTATAATAATCACCACAATGTCTAGTTATTATGTCACTAAAGATATTACATAATTATTGACTATATTCCCCACACTACATATTTCATACCTGTGACTCATTTTCTGTATATTGATTTTCTATCCTCTAACTTTAATGAATTCATTGATGAGTTCTAATAGTTTTTTGTTGACATCTTTAGGATTTTCTATATATAGTATTGTTTCATGTGCAAAGAGTGACAGTCTTACTTTTTCCTTTCCAATTCTTTTTATTTTTTATTTCTGTCACTAGGACTTCCAATACTATGTTGAATAAAAGTGGTGAGTGGGCATTCTTCTCTTGTTCCTGATTTTAAAGGAAATGCTTTCAGCTTTTCACCATCAAGTGTGATGTTAACCATGGGCTTATCATATATGGCCTTTATTATGTTGAAGTATGTTCCTTCTATACCTATTTTGTTGAGAGTTTTTATTATAAATGGATGTTGAATTTTGACAAAAGCTTTTTCTGCATCTATTGAGATGATTGTATGATTTTTATTCTTTAATTTATAAATGTGGTATACCACATTGATTGATTTGTGGATATTGAACCATCTTTGCATCACTGGGATAAGTCCCAATTGATCATGGTATATATCCTCTAATGTATTGTTGAATTTGGTTTGCTTATAGTTTGTTGAGGATTTTTGCATCTGTGTTCATTAGTGACATTGGCTGGTATAGAATTTAAGCATAACACTAAAGATAGTCATCCAGTTCTTTTGATTCCTGGTTCAATGTAACTACATTCAGTATTGAATGTTTCAGCATCTGTGCCTCAAAACAATTTTTATTTTACTTATTAATTGTTGTCATGGTGTGTGTGTATGGTTTTTTTTTTTTTGCGGTTGGAGATATTTGCTTTTTGGTAAGAAGATATGAAAAATTAGTATTGGTGAGGAAATAAAAGCTTTAGAAAGTCAAAAGTGATCAAAATATTCATTATTATTATCTTATGGGAATATGCCCCAAACTTCATTTGTCCTCTTTGGTCAGGACAATATGAAGATATGCTTTTTCTTTCTAGTCTAGGGGGTCTAAGGAGTTTCTTTTCATTCTAGCTCAAAAGTTATAAACACTATAAGAACAAAAGCCCTCCCCATCACAGAGGAAACAGGATAAGGCAAATAAACAGGAAGTCTGAGAAAGTGTGTTTGCCCAATAATAGAAATTGAGAAAGAGAGAAGGAGGGATAGAGAGACTGCTGTGGCTGTAGCCTCTAAATTTCATTACAGTGTCTATGTGTCTGGCAATTACTGTCTTTTTAAATAATCTCCATCCCTTGAAAATGCTGAACAGTTTGCCCAAACTTGAGAACTTTCATTCACATTGCGGAAGGAGAATTCTGGGACTTGATGCTAATCAATCTTAGGGAGGAATGAAGACAGTAGAGATAAATAATCTTTGAAATCTAGCACAACAAATCATAAAAAATTGCCTTAAGGAGCTCAGGAATGACTTCATTGTTATTTAGTGCAGCTCTAGAAAAATGATAACTTGCCACCTCAGAAGCAGAGACTGATCTCTGGTGGCCTCGGCCTGCAGTGGCTTGAAGCAGGGTTCGGTTTCCAGCCAGAGATTGAGGTCAGGCAGCAGCAGTGAGAGAAGTAAGGGTAGAGTATGTGTGGCTAGACACATGGGTGGGCTCAGAGAGAGAGTCGCGCTGTCATGACAGTTTGAATCACTTTTATGGGACATTTCTTCTGGGTTTGACCAATCATCTTGCTTTGCCTGATTCTGAGTCCTGGTATATCTCAGGGTCCTCCCCTGTGTGCCTGTGCATCTCTTAGCCAAGATGGATTCCAGTGAAGAGGCCTATGGGTAGTTGACATCATTTACTATGAGCTGGTGACACCTTCCTTTTTGACCTCCAAGGAACCTTTCTGCACATGTGTAGTTGGGGAGGTCTCCTTGACTTCGAGAATGAGGAATATGTGGTCTTTTATCTCTTGTCTGGGCAGGGCCCAGCCTCCTCCATCATCCTGCTTTTATGGAGTTTCTGATATTATAGAGTTTCTGTCCACAGGCGAGAAACTGTTCCTCCTGGGGTGCATCTATCTCCTGCCTCAAGACCACTTTCTCCCTCCCCAATCAACTTTCCTTATGATTTGAATTTTCCTGGTCATATCATCTTACTTATCCCTATTTTCTACTAATAATCTATGACTTTAATGTAGTTTTGACATCTTTCATTTTATGGTTTCTACTGTACACAGCATTATAAAAAGCAAAAATTGTACCTGATAAAGTTAAACAGACAAGGAAGACTTTATTCAAGACTATCGCAATAAGGGAAAGAGTCTAGAACATAGTCTGAACTAAACTTTGGTGAAAAAAACAAAAAACAAGAGGACTGGTAAATTTTTAAGAGCTGGGATGGGAGGAATCATAGATCACCTGTGTTTGCTAATTGGTCTTACGCAGAGGAAAAGTAAATTTCCTCCTATCTTCATGACAGGAGGTAGTTTCAGAACTTGCAGCAAGGTCAACCCAAGGTTAGACTTTTACTCTCCCACAGAAACTTGGAAGCAGGGCCCCTATCTTCCTTGATGATTACATTTCAAAAGGATACTTCATGATACTTGAAAAAGACTTTCCTGGGTTGTAAACCTGGCAAGAAACTTTCAAAAGATTTACATCTCAAAGAGTTAAAGAAAGAATTTACAATTACAAGATTTCTAAAGTAAATATTCTAGGAAAAGGGAGGTCAGGAGCCTAAAGTCATGAAGAAACCTGTATAAAATTTAGTGAAGCTGAGGGGAATGTTAAGGTCCTATTCAGCAGGAGGCATCATCTCTCTCATGGGTATTTATATGTGGCAAAAATTATCATTTTCCTAACTGGAGTCATACAACTTATTTTATGTACTATCATTTTTTATAATCTAACACATGCCAAAGAATTATATTTCTTTTTTCCCTGTGATATGAGTATATGCATGGAGTCTCATGGTGGAAAAGGTAGAGAAGTTCTAAATTAGAAGATAGTATATAGCAATGTAGGAGTGGCTTGTGCATTTTGCACACTGGAATTGCAAATACTGGAATCTGTCCCTTCATTATTTTTAGTTCCTGTTTGTTTATATCTCTTGATATCTGTACCATTCTCCCTGCCTCTGTCCCTGTTCTGTCTGTCTCAGGTTTGAGCCATAATAGGGGAGATGTCATTGGTGACATCTACATTGGCTACTCACTGTCTAGTAGTATATGTTACTGTCGAGACTTCACATTAACCCCTATATGGGATGCTGGATTTTGTGTCTAGCCTAAGGATGGCAGGCTTGGAATCAAGTCTAAAAGCCTAGTGGTTGCGCTGTGCAAAGCTAGTTGCAATTTGCTGTACAAAGCCTAGTACAGTCTTCACTAAGCATGATTACTGTTTTTGTAAGGACTTACCTACTTGGAAGTGGTTATGGCTTTGGCAGCCTTTCAGAGTGTTAGTTAATTGTCTAGAATTCAGTTTAAAGACATGTAAACTGAATTTGTATGTATGTACAAATACATATGTATATTTATAAAATACGTATGTATATTTTTACATATGTATATTTATAAAATCTTCCTAATATTTACGAATTTTGACTTTTTTTTGCTTGTCATTAATAAAACCACACCCAGCCTGGAAAAATAATACTATCAGCATCATCAAGATATATTGATTATTTAGCTTATTGGCCTGACTTCTATAGTATCAAACCACAAACAAGGGAATGATATTATATGAACCTACATAAGTGTCCAACTTAGCTGGAATAAAAATTTGTCTTTCTAGTATAAGCATCATATGCCTACAATCCAGTAATTATAACAGGGCTTTGCATAGTAATCCCGTGGGTAAAATTTCCAGTTCTGGTCTTTATAAGAATGTCTTCTAGTGGAGTTCATTATATTTTCAAAAAGTCCCTCAGGTTATGGTGATGTGTGCCCTCCACCCCCCATTAAGAACTACTATTTTAAATTGGTATTTTGCATAAATACTGGTATATGAATTTGCTAAATAGTACTCAGTGATCACTATGACAAGAAATCGAGTGAAAGTCCTTTTCCACCTTATACATGCCCTTAATGTTCATAAGTTGTAAATCAAGATAGAGTCATCCAAAATACCGTCAGGTGGGAATACCCTGGCAGTCCAGTGGTTAAGACTCCATGCTTTCACTGCCAAGGGTCCAGGTTCAATCCCTGGTTGGGCAACTAAGATCCCAAAAGCCATGCAGCATGACCAAAAAAAAAAAAAAAAAACCCAAATACCATCAGGTTATCATAAGGATATATCAGCCTTCAAAAATCTCTTTCACGGGGCTTCCCTGGTGGCGCAGTGGTTGAGAGTCCGCCTGCCGATGCAGGGGACACGGGTTCGTGCCCCGGTCCGGGAAGATCCCACGTGCCGCAGAGCGGCTAGGCCGACGAGCTATGGCCGCTGAGCCTGCGCGTCCGGAGCCTGTGCTCCGCAACGGGAGAGGCCACAACAGAGAGGCCCGCATACCGCAAAAAAAAAAAAAAAAAAAAAAAAAAAAAAAAAAAATCTCTTTCACAATGATTTGGAATCACAAGCCTATTGAAATTGTTTATTTTCTTTGAAAGAAAAATGCAAATATTGGGATAAAGACATACTCATTGAAATTAAACACCTAGAGATGAATGTCCCTCTGTTGAAACAAACACAAGAATAAAAAAGGATTGGTAAGCAACATTAATAATTCATGCATTCACTTATCAATAAATGTTTTAAGTGCTTACCATGTACAGATCACTAAGTAAAATTGTGTTAGATCCTACTGCCTGTTAAAGGTTTTATAACTTCTGCCCTCAAGAGTTTATATCCTCTAAAGGAAATAGCCATATTTTCAAATTATAACATCACATAATTTATAATGTAAAATAGATGATGTTAGCAAATATAAAAACAATAGATAGTTATCAATGAGTGGGTTTTTTACATACACTTTTCATGACAAAATAATAAAGCAAGACTCCTGCTAGAGAATGAAATTTTGTTTCTTATTACAGAGGTGGTAAGTAAAAAATATATAATTTAAAAAATACACAATTTATGTTTGTTTATATTGTTATATTAATTACAGTTCATATTCATACAACTGATACAGCTAAAAGTTAGTTACAGGATGTACTTTTTAAAAAAATAGTACCATCAAAGTATTTATACTATTTCTAACAAGGATAATACATGACTAGTGCAAAATTACTAACCCAAGAATTTAAGTTTCAAAATGTAATACAGGTTGTCATGTAACTATTTAGGCTGGTTTTTCAGCAGCAAATGGAGATTTTTAAAAGGAACAGATGCCCAGTTGGCTCTGATTCAAAGACTTATCAGAACTTTATATCTTAAAACAAACCATCTCCTAAATGTTTTTAGTTGTAGAATATTTTTTTTCAATCTTCAATCATCCCATTTTTCTGAATCCTGATCAATCTTTTTCCTTCTGCATACTTGAGTGACCCTCAAATGAACATAGGATATTCAGCGTCTTTCAATTTCAACTCTGCCTGCTTCTTTTCCTTGATATAAATTTGCATAAATAGCTCAAAGGACTGTTCATTAGAAACATATATTTTATGAAAAAGAAATGTTTTATATTCAAAAAATGAAAATGTCTACAAAAACCCATTTTTTTTCTTAAAATGAACCTAATGGATTTTCAGTGTTGCTGCTCAAAAAAAAAAAAAAGCCATATAATACTGATGATATTGCAATTTGAGTGATGTCTCGAATTACTTGCATAAGTTTCAATCCAAACAGAATTATCAGGCCAAAGAGTCCTCAAAATCAATTATGCCATGAGAAGTCCCCTTGAAATCTGTGTATAAAAGAGGCTACATTTTCTAAAAGAGAAAGATTGAATGAGGAAGGTAAAATACAAAGGAAAAAGTATCAAGAAAGTAGAGTTCACCTATCTCAGACACACATGCTAGCTAGAGTAGTCTCAAGAAAAGAGACAATAATGAGGTGGAAAGGAATATTCTACAGTCAGCAAAATTAACACAGCTTGGAAATTAAGATAACATAGCTGAAAATTTCAAACTTGGCCTTCTTTCAAAACTGAGCCTTAGTAGTGAGCATTATAAATATACACCATGGATGTTAAGTGCTTTTAAAAATAAAAGTTTATACGAGGCCTTCCAAGGTTAGGCAAAAATCTTTTATTATCAATGAAAAGATCCCTGAAATAGATGCCAATGGCTCAAATCCAGTCACAATGAAAGAGAGAAATTAAGTAGTAATAGAGAAATTAGAATTTCAAGAAAAACTCAGAAAATTTAACTGATCTTCCCAAGTCAGTAGCATTTATTTAGTCACTGAATACCAGAGGTCTGTATTCTTTAACCAGTTTTTTAAAATAACTCTCAGGCTCTGTTCTCTTGACTCTTACGTGACTCTCTTTTCTTTCCATGACTCAAATTTATCTTGCACACTATCTCTGGATTAATATCCCTTAGGTCCTTTTATTCTACTAGTGTTCAAAAAATCTACAACAGCTCCCAGTTGCCTTCCTAAATAGATTTAAACTTCTCTCTTCGTGTTTTTCCTTCTTCGTAGTCCCTGCAAGGTTTCTATCTCCCACTTAGACAAGATTGTTTTCCATTCCCAACTGTGGAGCTTTCTCTAGAGTCGGCATCATCATTTATTTACACCATGCACTTGCCTATCACCCTAACCTTGCTCAAGTTGCTTCCTTCCTGAAATAACATCCTCTCCTCTTACCAGCTGAAATCCTTCCTAACCACTCCTTAAGCTTCAGCTTAAATCCTGACTTATTGACACTTTTAATATTTATTGTTTACTTTGGCCTACACATATTAATCCTAGCTCTAAATTCTTATAGTGATGTTGTTTGTTCCAAGTAATTTATAATTTAGGTTTCTATTATTTTATGTTTTTCATTAATGTTCATGGGCATTAAGTCTTAAAACATCCATAAGATAGGAAGCTACTTGGAAGTATGACTCACATCTTAAGTTTTTATAGTATAGGATGGATGGTGAATGGAAAGACAAAAGAGTTCTGCCTCATTTCATTAAAAGGGGAATTCTATTAAAATATATATTGTACAATGAATGAACACAAAACATAAAAATAAGTGAAGGAATTGAGTATAAAGGCAGTGTATTATTTTCCTAGGGCTACAATAAAAAAGTACTGCAAGCTGGATGACCTAAAACAACAGAAATCGATGATCTCACAGTTCTAGAGACCAAGTCTGAAATCAAGGTGTGAGCAGGCCCATGCTCCCTTGAAGTAAAATCCTTCCTTGCCCCTTCCTAGTTTCTGGTGATGACTGCCAATGCTTGTCATTCCTTGGCTTGGAGCTGCATCACTCTAATCTCTGCCTCTACCATAAATGGCATACTCCCTACGTGTCTGTGTCTACACCATGTTTTCCCTCTTTTTATAAGGACACCAATCGTATTGGATTAAGGGCACACTCTACTTTATCTTAACTAATTACATCTTCAAAGACCCTATTTCCAAATAAGGTCACATTCTGAGGTCCTGAAGTTTAAGGCTAATTTAATATATCTTTTGGGGGGACACAAATCAACCCAATAGAGGCAGCAAAAAGAGAAATTCAAATTGAGTATGAATTTAATGCATAGAATACCTGTTGAGAAGTCCAGTCTGCCTGCAAGAGATAGGCAACATATTTACTTCTAAACCTAATGAGAAAACATTGTCACTTGATTCAGAGTTTGTAAAATTTAAGACAACAAATTACTAAAGGAGAACACAGAAATTTGCACTTTGATCACAAGGGAAATTTATCCTAAGAGAGCTGATGAAATAGAATAGTGGGTGATCTAGAAAATAATATTATCAATAAAACTATACGTGATATACATGATTTTTTTATAACAACTTAATTAGGTTAGATTTGCTTTCTCGAATTTATACAGTTCAGTAAAATTAATCATGGGCAGGATAGGAATAATCTTGGGGAATATGACAGTGTCAGTGTATGCAGTTTTTTGATGCTATAATTTAATCATGGAATCCATGTTCCTGGATTCTAGAATATTTATCACAAATTAGAATATAAAATTTAGTGTATGAATATCAGGCAAAAAATATTTTTATAAGTTTTAAAACTATTCTTAATTTCAATCTTGCAATTATCTCAATCTGAGGTATTTTATTACATCCTGTCCTTAGAAGATATTATATTGTGTGTGAATTCTAAGAATTTCCTCTGTAATCTAAACTCACATATCCACCTTCTTACTTCAAATCTCAACTGACATGTATCACCAAAATCTAACACTGAATATGTCCCTAAGGCAACTATTTCACCTGTCAATATTCTTATTTCCCACAGTACAAATAATTTGTCTTTTTGTTCTCCCATGTGGTTCCTGAACTTTCCTTGAGTTACTCCATATGGGGGAGAGGACAAGAGGAAAGCTGTCCAGCAAAATATATTTGCCAGGCTCCCATACTAACTGGATTTAGTTTAGATATCTTTCTATCTTTGCCTAACTTCCATTTTCTACTAACAGCTTAACTACCAATTATATATATTTTTCCCAGTAAATGTCAGATAACTTTTTTCCCAGCTGCTTTTAATATTATCACTTCATCTTTGATTTTCAACAACTTGATTATATTACATCTAGTTATGTTTTTCCTTGTATTTATCCCACTTGGATTAGCTGGCAATATCTTCCAACTAATATGGGAAATTATCAGCCATTAGTTGTTCAAGTTTTGTTTCTATCTTAACTCTCTGTCTTCTCCTTCTGGGACTCTTTGTTGACCAATTTCCATGTATCCTTTATGTTTTGTTTTGCTGTGCTTGTCTTCTTTGTTCTCTCTTTGTTTTAATTTGCATATCTTTTCTAATGGTGTATTTCTGAATTCAATATATACCCTATCCTATGTTTGATCTGCTTTCAATCACATCCATGAGATCCATTTGATGCTTCTCTATTTTTTTAATTAATTAATTGTTTTATTGAGGTACATTGGTTTATGACATTATATAAGGTTCATATATACAACATTATAATTCAACTTCTGTATATACACTCTACAGCATACTCATAACCAAAAATCTAGTTTCTATCCCTCAATATACAGTTAACCCCTGTTACCTATTCCTCCTGCTACCACCCTCCTCCCCTCCTGGTTCTGCCTTTTCATTTGTTTATAATTTTCTTTGATGTACAGAAACTTTTTAGTTTGATGTAGTCCCATTTGTTTATTTTTCCTTTTATTTCCCTTGCCTAAGGAAACAGAACCAAAAAGATATTGCTAAGACTGATGTCAAACAATCTACTGCTTATGTTTTCTTCTAGAAGTTTTATGTCTTACATTCAAGTCTTTAATCCATTTTGAGTTAATTTTTGTGTATGGTGTAAGATAGTGGTCTAGTTTCATTCTTTCCCATGTGGCTGTTGAGTTTTCCCAATACTATTTATTGAACAGACTTTCCTTTCTCCATTGTATGTTCTTGGCTTCTCTGTGTTAAATTAGTTGTTTATATATGTGTGGGTTTATTTATGGGCTCTAAAGTCTGTTCCATTGATCTGTCAGTCTTTTGCTGCTACTGCCATGCTGTTTTGATTACTATAGCTTTGTACTGTAATTTGAATCAGGGAGTGTGATACCTCCAGGTTTGTTATTTTTTTATCAGAATTGCCTTGGGTATTTAGGGTCTTTTGTGGTTCCATACAAATTTTAGAATTTTTTTTTGTTCCATTTCTGTGAAAAATATCATTGTGATTTTTACAAGGATTGCATTGAATCTGTAGATTGCTTTAAGTAATATGGGCATTTTAACAGTGTTAACTCTTCCAGTTGATGAGCATAGACTATCTTTTCATTTCTTTATGTCTTCTTTAATTTTTTTCAACAATGTCATAATTTTTAGGCCTTTCATCTCCAGTAGTTCTGGGTGAGGAAGAAAGTGATAGAAAAAGTAGAGAAAGTAGTTCATATGTATATGTATATCTATCTATCTATCTACCTACCTACCTACCTACCTATCTATGTATCTATCTGTATATACATATATACATATGAAAAAAAAGCAAGAACAAAAAATAAATATTAAAAAATGTAAGTTACTAAAATTTTCTGAAATAAGTTAAGAATTATATCTTCATTTTGCAAGAGAATATCATGTCTCAGAGAAAGTTTTTACAAGCAGCCAAAATCAAGACATATTATGATAAAAATTGACCTAAGCTCAAAATACTTTCACAAATGAATTGCTTTAAACAACTTAAAGGTAATCCCAATACTACTTAAACTATTTTAAAGCATAAACAAAGGGGGAGACAACTTCCAAATTCTTGTTATAAGGTGAGTATAATGTTGCAAAATCTGATAAAAACTGCTCTAAAGGAACCTACAAAACCAATCGTGTATGTGAATATCAGTAAAAATATTTGATTTGTAAAGTTAATATGATTGCAATAAAAACACCATCTTTTTATTTTCTTGAGCTACAAAAGTTAATTATAACATTTATGTGAAAGGACAGACAAGAAAGAATAGAGAAACCAGTAAACCATGAAAAGGGTGTTCTAACCCCCACCCCATATGAAATGTATTTGAGTCCTCTATAATTAAGAGAGTAAGATATCAGAATATGAGTGGACCAGAATAGAAAATCTGAAAATAGATATATTTGCAAAGAAAAACTTCATATATTATAAATATAGCATCAGAAATCAGTGAGCAAAAAATATTATGTATAATTAATAGTGTTGGAATAATGTCATAGCTATATGAAGAAAAGACAAGAAGATAACTTCACACTGCAAGTATTAGAAAAAAATATTTGTGAATGCACCTACAAACTCGAAAGAAGGGAAAAGTCCTAAATGTGACTAATGAAATAGAATCAATAAAGGATAAAATTAATATTAGTTATGTAACTTGTCCAAAAAATATACATGACTGATAAACATTATAATCAACAAATAGACAAATGACAAAACAGTGAAACCTATTTTCAATGAAAAAGGTTTAAATGATGTAAGATCTATTCATTAATAGAATTTTAAGATGCAATATATTTGTGATATAAACCAAGCCAGATATTCAGATATATCCTTAATATCTTTTACTCTAAAGATAAGAAGAAATGCAAAGTGTCACTTCAGCAACACACATACTAAAATTGGAATGATATAGAGAAGGTTAACTTGGATGATATGAAAAATTAATGAAATATTCTATATTTTTCTGTACACTTAAAAATGATTAAAATGTTATGTATATTCTACCACAATAGAAATAAATAAATAGACATGAAAATAGAAATGAAAAAATTAATATGATAAATAAAAAGACAAGGAAATTTTAAATTTTCTCAGTAATTTTAATTTTAGTAAAAATATTAGTGGGCTTCCCTGATGGCGCAGTGGTTGAGAATCTGCCTGCTAATGCAGGGGACACGGGTTTGAGCCCTGATCTGGGAGGATCCCACATGCCGCGGAGCAACTAGGCCCGTGAGCCACAATTACTGAGCCTGCGCATCTGGAGCCTGTGCTCCGCAACAAGAGAGGCCGCGACAGCGAGAGGCCCGTGCACCACGATGAAGAGTGGCCCCCGCTTGCCACAACTAGAGAAAGCCCTCGCACAGAAACGAAGACTCAACACAGCAAAAATTAATTAATTAATTAATAAACTCCTACCCCCAACATCTAAAATATATATATATATATATATATATATATATATATATATATATATATATTAGTATCATTCTGAGTTCATATTGATAGTAAAGAAAAAAGGAAAATCTAGCTGGTTAGATCAGTCTTAATAAAAACAATAAGAATGAAAACTAGACATAATGTACCTCTTGATGTGTTACAGTAGGAAGCTCACAACTCCTATTAAGTAGTATTATCAAAAAATAGAACAAAATTTATCAGCTTTCTAAAATGTAAGTTTATTTTATAGGAAATAAAGTAGTATGCAGACCATCTTAAGTGATACAAAAAATACAAAAAGCAAAATCTGGAAGGTGCAAAATTATTATATAATCAATAACCTTTCTTTCTTTATTGAATAAATTATAAGAAAAAAGATGGGAAGCTTATAAATTAAAAGCAATTTAAACTATACCAATAAAATGCAGTATGCACTAAACAAAGTGATTGTAAATTTAAAATACTATAAGGTATTGGAGGAAATTTGAATACTGTGTATTTCATAACATTAAAAGAATTTAATTACCTTAGGAATAATAAAAACATAGGAATAATGAGTTTTAAAGTATCTTAAATACATCCATACTAAAGGATCTATGGATGCAATAAGTGATATCTAGGATTTGACTGAAAAAATATCTAGGGTGGTGTGTGGGATGGAGATCAGGTATAGACTTAGACAAAAACTGATTGTGTTAATACTGGATATTGGATCCATGTAGTTTCATTATGTTACTTTTTTTCTTTTATATATTTATATTTTTACATAATATTTTTATGAAGTACCAGCACTAGTATCACAGAAAAAATATTAATGGGTGAGGGAAAAATCATTGTTTCAAGCTATTTACAAGACTAAGAGAAGTAACAATGAGAAAGAACCTAAGCTTCTGTATACTTTATTTATCTTCTTTTAAAATCTTTTTTACTTATATTGCTTCAACCCACTATCCAATGAGCTCATGCTTTTGTATTTTAAAATGCATGTGGCTCATTATACATAAAAATTGTTAACCAAAAAATGTTGGTCAAATTGTTTGTAATAAAGTACCATGTCTTGGCCATTTTTTTTAAACATTAAGTAATCTTAAGGATTAGGCATTAAATGCCAAGTACTTTTTGAAGTACATTTGCTATTTATTCTTCACTAGGGAGAAATTTGACCTCATTCCTTGTTCTAAATAACACAACAGTGCCCTACTGATTAGTGTATCAGGTCAGATGGGAGAAAAACAAATGGCTTTGCATTTTTAACAACGTGCTCTACCTGAACCAGTTACCAAGGCATTTAAAGGCAAAACATAAAAGACGTCAATTGATTAAGCATGCTGGGCAATAAATTTTGAAAAACAAATTATATATTTATGTTACTAATATAGAAGTAAGAGTGTCCTTCACTTTAAGTGTGCAGTTCGATAGACCAGGGGCAACGGTCATTTAACTACCACCACAGTCAAGGTTTAGAACACTCCCATCACCACAAAAGCCCCCTTGTGTTCCTTAGCAGTCAATCCCTGCCCCCACCCTTGCTTCTATACAATCATTGATCTGCCAGAAAGCAAACTATGGTTTTGCCTTTTCTAGAATTTCATATAAATTTCATACAAAACCCTAGAGTGTGTAGTCTTAAGTGAGTGGCTTCTTTTACATAATTGCTGACCATGCAATACTGGAAAAGCTTGCTGTATTATTCCTGAGTGGCTTCTTGATATAATAGAGATAGCACTGAAAAATAGGGCAGAAGATCTTACTTCTCTCTCCCACCCCAGTCTGTGAACTAAGATATATTTTTTTTTCTTTTTTTTTTAACTTCTCTAATTCAGCAACGGTAAGATGAGGAGGATAGTACTATTCTGTCTTCCTCAAGGCTGCTGTGTTAGATCCAATTAGCATGTGTAAAGTGGTTTCTAAAGTGTGACACATTACACAGATGAATTCACAAGAAAAGTCTATCAGAAATAAGAGAAATGACAGCCTTTTAAAAGACATTGTTAAATAAGATTAAGTGTATATTGAAATATAAAGTTTAAAAGTTCTATTTTTTCACTGTGGAGATGGGAGTAAGATGGAGGGAGGCTATGAATGGATTTTATGAAGTTTGAATAAAATAGGGAAAAAAACTGAAACTAGAATTATAAAAAGGAACAATATTAAACCTATCTAAATAAAAAACAAATAGCTAGCCTTAGAAATAAACTTCATTCTTTTAATTATTTCTTCAACAATAACAAGAATTTATTCTACATAGGACACATTATCTGACAAAGTTATAGTTATCAAATAAAGTATATAGTTCTTGTCTTCAAGTTTCATCTACTTTCCCTGTCAACATTGGAAAGGGGCAAATAAAAAGACTTTTAAATGAAATTTAAGGACAGGGAAATAATACTCTTCCACCAAATGAGACTATAAATATTTTGTGAATGTTGACATTTGTAACTTAATGACAAAAAATATTAGTTTTTAAGTTTTATTTGTTTGTTTTACCCAGTATCAAGAAAGAAGACAAGGATGTTCCTACATCCACATCACTGTGGTGGATCTCCTTTCCTGATCCATCTTTGAGGCCTGAAGTTCTCCTATCCCTCTCCATACCCTAGAGAAAAGAAAGCAACATAATTGTTAGTGTTAGAGGTTTGAAAATTTCTGAGACAAAAGAGGAAGATGAGGAAATCTTATGATTCACAAGGAGATGTAAGGGACCATGACACTTGGAAAGTGGTAAAGAATGGGTTATATGTGAAGATAGCTGGTCTGGGTCAGTCAAATTTTGACAGTTGAAGGAAAATCCAAGGGGAATGCCTGGAAGTTCTAGTCAGTGTGGCAATTTTAGGTAGACTACAGATAAAATACTTGACTTTTGGCCTTTGTATGTTAGATAAATTACATGGAACTGTGGTAAAGAGCCAATTGAAAGTTTTTCAAGCATCTATGTGCTCTTACCCAGTAAATAAAAGGGAGAACCTTCAATCCACAACCACAAAATGTCAGATCCCAATAAGATGTCTGACATATCTTCATCAATGATGGTCTGAGGATAAAGAAGTTGAGCCACTGACTTAATCTAGCTAATAAAAAAATAGGGATGATTCCCCTCAATTTGGTCACTCTACTCTGGAGAAAACACAAATATAAAAAATATTAAATAAATTTCAAATGACCGTTTAGTATAGTAAATAAAGAAGTATGTAGCATAATGAACAAGAATTTTGTTAGTAATGAAAGAGAGTGATTAGTGAGGACTGGAACACTTAAACATTTCAGGCAAAAGAAATTAATGTACATGATGGCAGAGTTGAACATTTAAATTAAGAGGTTAATAAAATAAAAACAGAAAAATTATGTAGTGTGCTTAAATTTAGTAGTAGGAGTTCACAGAATCAAAGCCAGATTTTTCAACTATAAATGAGTATTCTACTTGTTATAAAAAATTATAGCTCTGGGCTTCCCTGGTGGCGCAGTGGTTGAGAGTCCACCTGCCGATGCAGGGGACGCGGGTTTGTGTCCTGGTCCGGGAGGATCCTGCATGCTGCGGAGCGGCTGGGTTCATGGGCCATGGCCGCTGGGCCTGCATGTCCGGAGCCTGTGCTCCGCAACGGGAGAGGCCACAGCAGTGAGAGGCCTGCGTACTGCAAAAAAAAAAAAAAAAAAAAAAAAAAAATTATAGCTCCTAATATAATGGGCATTCCTTCATTTCTTTGTTCCATAATATTTATTGCATGCCTATGATGTGCTAAGTTCTGATCTAGCCACTGTAGATAAAGCAGTAAGCAAAACAAAGCAGAGAATAAAATAAAGTCCCTGCTTTCATTGAGCTTTTAAACTAAAAGGAGGTTACAAGACAGCAAATAAACAAATAGAATTGACCCTTGAACAATGCAGGTTTTAGGGACACCAACCCTCACTGAGTTGAAAATTGGGTATAACATTATATTTGGCCCTCAGTATGTGTGGTTGAACATCCCTGGATTCAACCAGCCACAGACTGTGTAGTACTATAGTACGTATTTATTTTAAAAAAATCTTTATGTAAGTGGACCTATGTAGTTCAAACCCATATTGTTCAAGGGTCAAATATATATGGCATATTGTCATATAATGCTGTGAGAAAATTACACAGGGTAAGCGCACAGAACAGGAGAGAGAATTGTAATTTTAACAGGTGGCTAAGGAAGGCCTTTCTGTGGAGGTAACATCTAAGGATTAGTCTAAATGAGATTTTTTAAGTAGAGGAATCTGTGGTTACAAAGACTCCAAAGGTGGGAATATGGAAGGCATGAAATATAACTGGTAGAGAGATTAGTGTAGCTACAGTTGAATAAACCAGAGAAAGTAATTAGATCTGTAGATGAGGTCTATGAATTTCATATATTTATAGTATAAAAAAATTTAAATATGTCTTATGATTTGAAGAGTGCTACTTACTTACATAGTAGCATATAGGAAGTGCCATATAGCATGACATAGTAAGTAGTACTTAGTATAAAAGTAGAAAGTTCTTTCTACTTTCATAGTGAATGCCTAATAAATCTGAATAAGATAATGCTTATCACACTAAGCTCTAAATATTATAGCATAATTTTCTCCTATACTGGCTTCTGATTCCCTACAGTTCAGTTATATCATCATATTCAAAGTATGTG
Source organism: Pseudorca crassidens (assembly GCF_039906515.1). Taxonomy (NCBI): domain Eukaryota; kingdom Metazoa; phylum Chordata; class Mammalia; order Artiodactyla; family Delphinidae; genus Pseudorca; species Pseudorca crassidens. The sequence continues at coordinate 85,318,110 of NC_090298.1, forward strand.
ACTGAATCTAAAAAATATTATTGGCATTTTAAGTCTATATTGAAAGATACATTTATTAATTAATGAATAAATGAATGACTGTATCAATTAGCTGTTCTTGTGTAACAAACTGTCCTAAAACTTAGTGGTTTATGCCAATAAGTTTGATGACAGACCGAAAAAAATGTTAATAGACACAAATGACCAAAGCTTACTCAAGAAGAAATGAAGAACTCAAATAGTCCTATGTCTACGAAGAAACTGTATTCATAGTTAAAACTTTCCCAAAGGGAAAACTAATGATTCATATGTCTTTATTAATGAATTATACAAAATATTGTGGAAGAAATATCAATTCTTAAAAAAAAAAGAAAAAAACCTTCCAGAAAATGGAAGAGGCTGTACCTTCCAATTCTTGTGCTTAGGCAAGTATTACAGTGATACCAAAAACAGATGATATTATAAGAAAATAAAATTACAGATCAATATCCCTCATCAACATGGGTATAGCAATCCTTAGAAATGTTAGTAAACCAAATTTAAAATGTATAAGCAGGATAATATATCATGAGCAAGTGAGATTTATTCTGGGAATGACAGTGTTTCCAGATGAGATTATCATTTGAATCAGTAGACTGAATAAAGCAGATTGTCCTCCCCATTGTGGTTGGGCATCATCTAATCCATTGAGGGACTGCATAGAATGGTAGAATGGTAGAGGAAGGGAGAATGTATTCTCTAACTTGAACCGCTGAGCTAGAATATCAGTCTGCTTCTGCCTTGTATCTGGGGATTACAACATTAGCTCCCCTGGTCCTCAGGCTTTCAGACTCAGAATGAACTACATGGCTGGCTTTCCTGGGTCTCCAGTTTGCAGACAGAAGACTGTGGGACTTTTCAGCTCCGTATATGTGAATCAGTGAACCAATTTCTTAATAATAAATTTATAAATCAATCTTTCTCTCTATCTATATCTGTATCTTTACCTGTATCTCTATCTATATCTACATCTTCTACAGCTTCTATTTCTCTGAAGAACCTTGACTGATACAGTAATTCATTCAAACCAAAATTTTAAAAGAGAAAAAATTATACATTCAATAAATACATAACATTACAAAATTCAACATCAATTTATGACAAAATTACTTCACAAACTATGACTAACCTTACCTCATGAATAAAGAGTATCTATTAATAACTAGAGGTAACATCATACCTTGTTGTTAAGGACTAAGTGGTTTCCCTCTATGGTTAGGTCCAAAACAAGAATTTCTACTCATACTACTCCTATCCTATAATATACATACCAGTACAATAAGAAGAAGAAAAGAGATACAAGGCATATAGATTGGAAAAGAAGAAAAGAGTCTTTATTCATAGAGGCCATGATTGTCTACGTAGAGAATCCCAAAGAACCTATTAAAATAAGTGAATTTAATTGGTTACAGAAAATAAAGTCAGCACACTAAAATCAGTTGTCTTATAGTAGCAATAAGCAATAGATGTTGAAATTTAAAAAAGAATACCACTTATAATACCACTAAAATATGAAAGAGGGATAAATATTTTTAAAACAAAGAACATGGGCACAATTTGTGTAATAAAAAATATACTATATTGTTGATCAGTATCAAAGAAGACCTAAGTAAATGGAAAGATATATCACATTCATTGATTGGAAGACTCAAAATTGTCAAGATGTAAGTTCTTCTCAGATTGATCTATAGATTGAACACAACCCCAAAGAAAATCCTGTAAGCTGATTATATCTTTGAGGAAATCTATAAGCTGATTCTAAACTTATATGGAAAAGCAGATGAAAAAATTACCAAAACAATTTTGAAAAATGAAAGCAAAATTAGGGGACTCACATTTCCAGATTTCAAGATTTTCTGTAAAGCTACAGTAATCATATAGTAGGGTATTGATAAAATAATAGTCACATAATAATGGAACAGAATAAAATGACAGAAGTAAACTCACATGAATATGAGCAAATAGTTTTGAAAAAGTTGGAAATGTAATTCAATAAATAAATATTTTCTTCATTGATTTAGTGGTGTTGAAACAATTACACATCCATGTGCAAGGACAATAATGTAAATATAAAAGTAAAATTTAAAACTTCTTTCTAGAAGAAAGCATAGGAGAAAATCTGTATGATATTGAGATAGTCAATTACTTTTTAGATAGGGCACATATAACCTTCTGCTTTTTGCACAACAGCATTAAAAAAAAAAGGCAAACCATAGTCTCAGAGAAAACATTTGCAAAACGCATTTAATAAAGTACCAATAAGGAGAATATACAAGGAAATCTAAAAAAATTACTAAATGGGAAAGAATAACCCAGTAAATATGGGTAAAATATGTGAAAAGATGATTTGCTACAGAAGAGATATGGATTTAAAATAAGAACATGTAAAGATGCTCACTACCATTAGTCATTAGGCAAATGCAAATTAAAACCACAGTGAAATACTACAACACATCTAATCAAATGGCCAAAAAAAGAAACAAATGAAGAAAGACCTGACAAGAACAAGTGCTGGCAAGTAGGCAAAGCAGCTAGAATTCTAATAACGTGTATACTAGATGCAAAAGAAATTAAGACATATGTTTACACAAATGCCTGCATACAAATGTTTATAGTCATTTTATTTATATTCACCAAAACCTGAAAACAACCTACATGTCCTTCAGCTGCTTAATGATAAACACTGTATGTATATACAACATTCAACATAAAATTCACACAGTGACATAAATGAATTTCAAAAGCAATATCCTAAGTGAACTTAGGAAAAGACTCAAAAGGACACATGCCTGAGACAAAGGTTTATTTGGGAATGTTATCTCAGGGAGCACAAATTTGAAATGTTTTGGGGTTGGGGCACAAGGGCACTATGAAAGGAGGGAAAGCCAATATAATGCATTATTGTGTTAGCTGCCCAAACAGGTGGCTGGCATTGATATGGCAGTACCTTCTGATCTTCTATCCCCTGGGACAAAGAGGGAAGAATTTTGTGCACTGTCTCCCTCTCCTCATTGGCCAAGGATAGTTCCAAGGGCATTAATGTCCTGAAGTTTGGATTGTTTGTGAATGAGTCCCAGTAATTTCCTATAGGCATCATGAATTGCAAAAGTTGCATTTAAGCAAAATTAAAGTCTTTGTTCATCTGGTTGACCCTACAGTGGCTGAAGTAGGAAGTAGGGTCTTGAAGTAGGGCATAGGCAGAAACAAAGCTCTATATTGCCTTTAAATTTAAAATATAAAAAGGTAGCATAAAATGGTCAATATATTTCATGAGACTCATTTAAAATGAGAGCCATGATAAAAAGTGTGTTGACTGCATAAATCATATTGATTATTAAATGTAAATAAAGGTACATAGTTATTTTCTCAGAGTCATTTCTGAATCTCTTATTCAATATGCAAATGGTTTAGAACTAAAATTAATCATGAAATATATTACCTTATTTATGAGAACTATAAATCAAAGAGAATTGATTGCTTCTTATCAGAAAGAAATGAAAAATAGTATGTATTACCTTCAGGCTAAGTGGCTCCACTCCAGGAATATAGTAGGCCATATCTTATCTCCAGTCAGATATAAGAGGTATTTTAATATCCAAAGGTGTACTGTTTATTAGTTTCTAAAATGCAGATTGATAAAGGTTATCATTAAAAGAAAGGTAATTGACTGCTTCCTCCTCTTCTATGTAGAAAGAAGACTTTTGGGAGCAAGGTGTAGAGACTAGTGAGACGTACATATAGGGGAACTCCTCCTCTCAGTACACAGAGATGTATTTTATGTAGTAGAAGTATACTCTATCAAAGAAAAGAAGCGAGGCTTCATGTTCTTTAGATTGCACTAGACGTTTTGAGGAACAGACCTGAACAGACCTTAACAATAGCTAAGGTCCAGAGTCGTCTTCAATAACTCAAGCTGGTTCCACAGTGGGTTAAAAGTGTCTTCAACCACAAGGGGCATAAAAACTCCCCTGGGTGCAACAGCCTGCTTTAGAGAAGGCAGGATTCTTTCAACTCTAGTTTAGCTTACTCTCAGGTTAAGTTAGTGAATCTTAGGAGAACAAGAATAAAATATGCTTTCTTCCTAGTTCAAAATGAGGTTATAGAAGGTTAGTATTTGAGAAAGTGTTCACGTGTATCCCACACACATTTTTCTTTGCCCCAATTATCTTCCTAGATTGTTCTTTCAAAAAGGATATATTCCTAAGGAAATTAGTTTCCAACAATAAAATATTCTGTGCACTCTTTCAAATTTCGCATTGGGAAACTAACTACATACAAAAAAAATAAAGAGGCCTTAGAAATTTGCTGTTTTGTCTTCAAATTAAGCTTCAAGTAGAACATTGCTCCACTTGTGAGTGTGTAATTAACAATAAATGGAATTGATAACAAGGCCCCATTGTGTAATGCTAATGCAGCTCCTTCTTAGGATTTATTAGCTTTTCAATAGGTTTTCTTTGTATTTAGATGCAATTTTGAAATTTTCTGCTTTAAGTAGCACAAATATAACAATAAAAAGTGAGTTTATATTTTGAAATACAAAGTACATATCTTTACCTGTCATAAAGGAATTTATTAGAATACCATAATTTAATGATTCCTTAAATACTTGAAAAATTATTTGAAGATATATTTATTTATTATGTATTTTCTTCCAGTTGTGTTGAGATATAATTGACATATATCACTGTATAGGTTTAAAGTGTACAGCATAATGATTTGACTTACATGCATCATGAAATGATTATCACATTATGTTTAATGAGCATCCATCATCTCATATAGATACAAAAATTAAAAATAGAAAAAAATCTTTTTCTTGTGATAAGAACTCTTAGGATTTATTCTCTTGACAACTTTCATATATAGCATATAGCAGTGTTAATTACATTTATCATGCTGTATATCACACCCCAGCACTTACTTATGTTTTAACTGGGGGTTTGTACCTTTTGACTGCCTTTACCCAATTTCCCCTCTCCTCAACCCCATGCCTCTGGTAACCACAGATCTGATCTCTTTTTCTATGAGTTTGTTTGTAAGTTTGTTTTTGAAGCATAATTGACCTACAACACTATGCTAATTCCTGTTATACGACATATGTTTAGTATTTTTTATGCATTTCAAAATGATCACAACTAAAAGCCTAGTTACTATGTGTCACCATACAAAGATATTACATAATTGTTGACTATATTCTCCACACTGTACATTTCATACCTGTGGCTCATTTATTTTGAAACTGGAAGTTTGTACCTCTCAATCCCTTTCATCTACTTCTTTCTTTCCCCCAGCCCCTGCCCCTCTGGCAGCTACCTGTTTGTTCTCTGTACCTGTAACTCTTGTTTGTTCACTTGTTTTCTTTCTTAGATTTCACATATAAGTGAAATCATACAGTATTTGTCTTTCTCTGTCTCACTTATTTCACATAGCATAATACCCTCTAGGTCCACCCATGTTGTCATTAATGTCAAGATTTCATTCTTTTTATGGCTGAGTAATATTCCATTGTATGTATATATAACACAGCTTTATCAATTCATCTATTGATGGATACTTGGGTTGCTTTTGTATCTTAGCTATTGTAAATAATGTTGCAATAAACACAGGAGTTTATATATCTTTTCAAATTGGGGTTTTTGTTTTCTTGGATGTATACCCAGGAGTGAAATTGCTGGATCATATGGTAGTTCTATTCTTAATTTTTGAGGCATCTCCATACTGTTTTCCATAGTGGCTGCACCAATTTACATTCCTACCAACAGTGTATGAGAGTTTCTTTTTCTTCACATCCTCATCAACACTGGCTATTTGTTGTCTTTTTGATAATAGCCATTCTGACAGGTGTGAGATGATATTTTATTTTGGTTTTGATTTGCATTTTCCTGATAATTAATGATGTTGAGCATCTTTTCATGTGCCTGTTAGCCATCTGCATATCTTCTTTGGAAAAAATGTCTATTCAGATCCTCTGCCATTTAATTTTTTTTTTTTTTTATGTTGAGTTGTATGAGTTCTTTGTATATTTTGGATATTAACCGCTTATCGGATATATCATTTACAAATATGTTCTCCCATTTAGTAGGTGACCTTTTCATTTTGTTGCTAGTTTCCTTTGCTGTGCAAAAGATTTTTAGTTAGATGTAGTCCCAGTTGTTTATTTTTGCTTTTGTTTCTGTTGCCTAAGGAGACATATCCAAAAAATTATTACTAAGACTGATGTCAAAGAGCATACTGCCTATGTTTACTTCTAAGAGTTTTATGGTTTTGGGTCTTAGGTTTAAGTCTTTAATCCATTTTGAGTTTATTTTGTGCATGGTGTGAGACAGTAGTCCAGTTTGATTATTTTGCATGCGGCTCTCCAGTTTTCCCAACACCATTTATTGAAAAGGCTGTCTTTTCCACATTGAATAATCTTGCCTCCTTTGTCACAGATTAATTGCCCATGTAAGTGTGGGTTCATTTCTGGGGTTTCTATTCTGTTCCACTGATCTATATTCTGTTTTTGTGTCAGTACCGTACTGTTTTGATGACTGTAGTTCTGTAGTATATTTGAAATCAGGGAGTATGATACATCCAGATTTGTTCATCTTTCTCAGGTTTTTTTTTTTTTTTTTTTTTTTTTTTTTGCTGTTTGGGGTATTTTGTGTTTCCACACAAATTTGAAAATTATGGGTTCTAGTTCTGTGAAAAATTCCATTGTTATTTTGATAGGGATTGCATTGAGTCTATAGATTGTCTTCAGTAATGTGGTCATTTTAAAACAATATTCTTCCAATCCATAAACATGGTATATCTTTTCATCTCTCTGTGTTGTCTTCAATTTCTTTCATCAGTTTTCCAAGTACAGGTCTTTTACCTACTTAGTTAGATGTATTCCTACATGTTTTATTCTTTTTGGTGTGATTATAAATGGGATTATTTTCTTAATGTCTCTTTCTGACAGTTTGTTTTTAGTGTATACAAATGCAAAGGATTTCTATATATTAATTTTGTATCCTGCAACTTTGCTGAATTCATTGATGATCTCTAGTAGTTTTTTGGTGGCATTTTTAGGATTTTCTATGTATAGTATCATGTCATCTGTAAACAGGGGCAATTTTATTTCTTCTTTCCAATTTGGATTCCTTTTATTTCTTTTTCTTGTCTGATTTCTATGGCTGATTCCCAATACTATGTTGAATTAAAATAGTGAGAGTGGGAATCCTTGTCTTGCTCCTGATCTTAGAGGAAATGCTTTCAGCTTTTCACAGTTGAGTATGATGTTAGGTGTGAGCTTGTCATATATGCTTTTATTTTAAGGTATTTCCCTCTATCTCCACTTTGTGGAGATTTTTTATTATAAATGCATGTTGAATTTTGTCAAAAGCTTTTTCTGCTTTGATTGAGATGATCATACTTTTATTCTTCAGTTGGTTAATGTGGTGTATCTCATTGATTGATTTGTGGATATTGAACCATCCTTGCATCTCTTTGATAAATCCCACTTGATCATAGTGTATAATATTTATTTTTCAAACATTCTTTTAAAGGAAAACTGTTATCCTTTAAAAAGTACAGATAATATTAAAGTAAACCCCTAGGTAGCCATTATCCAGTCTCAGGAATGACCAGTTCATGGCAATCTTCTTAAATCTATACTTCACCAACTTCTACTATATTATTTTGAAACAAAACTCATAAATTATATTATATCATCCATAAATATTATAGTCCATAATATAATTTGTGTCATCTCTTTTAAGGCTTTTGAAAATCTTAACAGAATTCATAGAATTTTCCAGAAATATAAGAGGACATTTAAATAATATATATCAAGACCTAGGATAATTTCTAGTATACAATAAAAGATCAAAATGTTTTTAAATAGAGCAATTCCAAAATCATAAACAAGAGTATATTTTAATATATTACTAATATAAAATATCAAATTACCTACATAAGCAAAGAAAATCATATTTGGTTGATTATCCAGCAGAAATCACAAATGTAAGTTGATTTGACAAAGAAGAGTAGAGATATCAAATTCATATCTTTTACTCAAGATGTCAGATTAAATTTACATGGCAAGACCTTCTTCTTGATTCTAACACACCAACACCTCATTAAATATATTAAACATGGACATACAATTTGGCGTTTAAGCACCTATGTTGAAAATGAAAAGGCAGTCAGACTTGTCTCTTTATTTGCATAAATCTGAGAGCCTGAACAAAAGAGAGACCCAGGGCTTCCCTGGTGGCGCAGTGGTTGAGAGTCCGCCTGCCGATGCAGGGGACATGGGTTCGTATCCCGGTCCGGGAAGATCCCACATGCCGCAGAGCGGCTGGGCCCGTGAGCCATGGCCGCTGAGCCTGCGCGTCCGGAGCCTGTGCTCCATAACGGGAGAGGCCACAACAGTGAGAGGCCCGCGTACCGCAGAAAAAAAAAAGAGAGACCCTGGTAAAAGCTGTCATATCAAATAAAGGAATAAAAACTATGCCCCTGCAGGCATGGACACAGAATAGGCACAGCCAAAAGCAAGTTATCAGTCCCAAGGCTTGACTGAAAAAAAATAACTTTGAAAGATGTTAGAAAACTAGGCATTATGCATATAGAAGTATTGGGCCCCAAATCAAATTAAATATATAGAAAATTAAACCCAAACTGAGAAACTAAGAAAGAACTGGTCTTTAACCAGTCCACATGACCCTGACTAAAACAAACTCAAAATCTTCTATAAGGACAACTGCTTAAACTAGGACACAGTTATAATTGAGATTTTCATGGAAGAAAACTACTGATTTGATAGCCATAGGCAAAAATTACAGAACACATGGGAATCCACTAATAGCAGACAACAAAACAATAAGAAAATAGCTGAAAATGTAAAGATGATGATAACATTATGATTAAAACTTATAAAGAAAAATAAATAGAATCTATAAAATAACAAGGGGACTTTACAATTCTTGGAAAGCCAAGAATAAAATAGAAACACTAAACTTGAAAAATGTGGCCTTTAAGGAAGATAGACTAGAAGGAAGATAGACTAGATAGATAGATAGACTAGAAGGAAGACATAGACTAGAAGGAAGACATAGACTAGAAGGAAGACCAGACTGATTTACCACATTGGAAGATATCTTACAAAAAATAAATTAGAACATGTTATGGAGGGGAAAAAATGGAATATTATAGACATACATTTAAAATTAGGATCACAGAGATTTTAGACTGTCACTTCCAACTATGATGGAGTAACTGGACCTCCTGCAATAAAGAATGAGAAAATGGTACAAAATATATGAAACATATATTTTCAGACATTGGAAAATAGGCATCACAGCACTGTGACTGCTAAGAGAAAAAAAATAACCTGAGTCCTAAAATAAGTCCACCTTTCTTCTGGAGGCAACTTACAAATTGTGATGAAGGAAGGGGTAACAGAAATAGACTATAGCAGCCTTTTATGTTCACACACATAAAGGGGACTGGAATTTGAGTGGTAAGGTACAAGATAGAAGATAGCTGGGCATAAGAGTTCCATAAATATTCCTAAAGCTTCCTTTGAATCTTTTGTTAAATATAATGCATGAGCTGGATAGAGTGAAACTACTAGGGGCTGGGAAGAAAACCACTTTTGGGGTGGGAAGAGTGGTGCTGAATAATTCCTATATTATTACATATATGGGTAAGAAGTGTTTAAATTCTGATTTTCCAGAGTGCATAGAAGTTACAAAGCACCTGGTTATTCAAGAGGGACCTCTGAAGGTTCACAAATTAATCTACAAATAAATTAACTGCTGGTCAAAACAAACTTCAAGTCTTCAAAAGGCAAAAAGCAACCCTTAAAAATAAAACTTGCCTTGTCCAATACCCAATAAAAATTATTAAATATACAAAGAGGTATAAAAATGTAACTCATAACCAGAAGAAAAATCAGTCCATAGAAACTGATACACAAATGATGGAAATAGGACACAAGACATTAAAATAGCTATTATAAACATACTCAGGGATATAAAGAAAAACATGAGCATAATGATTAGAGAAATGGACTTTATAAAAAGGATCAACTAAAGCTTATAAAAATAAAAACAAAATATTTGAACTAAAAATTTAACTGATTAAGAGTACTTGTTATCTACATCTGCATAACAAATATAGTGTTTGCACTCATGTAGTTTTCCCAACTTGCTTCCTTCCTATAGTAATTTGAGGATCCAAAGACCTCTTTTCATTTTTCACTCTGTCACTTTCAATCTAAGTTGGTATAATCCTTTTAAAAATTATGTGGATTTCTTAAGTGTTGATATATAATCCACTCTATTAAAAAGGCACACATAACAAGTATCTTCAGATAAGTTCCTCTCTACTTTGGGCTCTCTAAGAGTCTGCTGTAGGATCCACAATTAGATTCTTAAAAGTACCTGTTGTTTTACGTATGGGGTCTATAAGGCATTTCTTAGATGCTTAGAAAATGTTTGTCTATTTGAAAAGTGTTTATAAGACACTAATTCTCTATGAGTACTTACAGGCACAAACTGGATTTAAAGATTTCCCCTAAAGCATTTATTAATGTGAGAATTATTTGGTTTTTTTTTTGTTGTTGTTCTTGTTTGTTTTTCTAGATGTAGATATAGAGATTGAAAACAGTTTTATTTTCAAATACAGGAAATAATGACTTTTTTAACTTAAAAGTTTATTCTTTTTTTTTTTTTTTTTTTTTTTGCGGCACTCGGGCCGCTCACTGCCCTGGCCTCTCCCGTTGCAGAGCACAGGCTCCGGACGTGCAGGCCCAGCGGCCATGGCTCACGGGCCCAGCCGCTCCGCGGCACGTGGGATCCTCCCGGACCGGGGCATGAACCCATGTCCCCTGCATCGGCAGGTGGACTCTCAACTACTGCGCCACCAGGGAAGCCCAAAAGTTTATTCTTTAGCTCATTTTTTTCCTCTCAAATTTTATCTATGGAGTAAGAAGAGGCTACCTTGGAACCTTTGATTTCCTGCCTAGAAATATTCTCAGCCAAATCATCAAGTTTCATTGCATTTTCAAATTTCTGCATTTATTGCAGTTGACAGTGTTCACAAACTTCAATATTTTCCTTGCGTTCCTTTAAGCCGTCACTGACAATCTTCTTCAGGGTCATTTGCGGTCTCTCTTTGAGACCCTTTATTAGTTAATTTTGAGTATCTCAAGATCATTCTTAGTTTTGCCTGCTTCTTAACTCCAGAACCTATACCAAAAAGTTTAGATATTTGTTAAGACAGCATTCCACTTCTAGGAATAATGTTTTGGTTCTACTCTATTAGTGTGTAACAGATCATCTCAAAACTCAAATGCTTTAAATAACATTTTTTATCTTTTACAATTTATCTGAATCAAAAATTCAGAAAGATATCAGCTGGACATTTCTGTCTCATTTGGTTGCAATAAGATAGTGAGTGAAGCAGAACAGGGTGGAGGAACTGATGTAGTCCATCACTCTATATTCTTGTAACCTTAAGTTCTCTTTCACGGGCTCTCATACTTCTATTCAATATTGTACTGCAACATGAAAATACAAGAAACATAAGCCCTATGGAAATTGAATGGTAAAATATTTGTAGACAGCATGGTCATATACATAGGACATTTAATGAATCTACCAAAACACACACACACACACACACACACACACACACACCAGAAATTCAGTTTTTGCAAATTGTATTATAGAGATATCAGTTCTCCTGAAACTTATCTATAGATTTAATTCAGTAAATCAAAATTCTAGGAAGCATGTTTGAGAGATTGACATGCTGCAGCTTAAATTTATATGGAAAAAGTCATAGAACATGTAACAGCTTAAACAAATTTGAAAGAGATAAATTTGGAAGTCTTATATTACCTGATTTCAAATGCTTAATATAAGGTTATAAAATCATAACAATGTGATATAATATAGATAAATAGAAGACATAGTCAAAAAACACACACAAACACACATAATAAATTTATTTTCAACATGCATGTCAAAATAATTCATGGGTATTAGATAGTCTTAAATGATACAGTAACAACTGGATGCCTGTACTAAAAAAAAGGAAAAGAACTTTACTCAGACTGCACACTGTACTTAAAATTGAAATGGATCATATATGCTACTATAAAAGTTAAAGTGTAAAATTTCTTGAAGAAAGCATAGGATAAAATATTCATAGACAAAGATTAAACAGGACACAAAGTATAATAGCTGTAATAGAAAGAAAATAGAACATAGAAATAATATTCCTCAACAAAAGAGCAAATTAAATCCAACAATATAGAAAAAGGACAGACAATCATGTCTAAGAGGAATTTATCCCCAAAATGAAAGTTTGGTTTAACGTACATATCTTATCAATTTAATTCTCTATATTAATTAGATAAAGCAGCATGAATCATATCTTAAACAATGCTGGGAAAATAAAGATTGACAGCATTCAACACCCATTGATAAAAAAAAAATCATTAGCTGGAATCAAAGAAAACTTTCTCAGTATGGTAGGGGCTATATAAAACACTACTGAATGGTAGGAGGCTGAAAACTTTCTTATCAAGATTTGGAACAAGTCAATGATGACCAGAGACAACCTCAAACTCACCCAAAATGCAGACCTAATTAAGGCTGCTGTGCCTGATTTAGCGTCTTGGTTAGAGAAAACTAATGTCCACTTAGGTACGAGGTATAGATTCATTGCTCTGGTGAATATTTTCTTTTCTAAGCCAATGAGAAAATAAATCAAAATAGTACACATTCAAATGGAATCACAAAATATATACATTTGTAGTTTTGCCCAGAGCTATGTTAATTCTCATACCCTTTGTTATAGTATAGTTCAAAAAGATTGGACCCTCTAGACGTACCATAGGGCAGCACGTTGATTCAGTGCATCTATCAGACCATGCTCACGCTATTGGAAAGGATGAATAAGAAGAGAATGGAAAATATACACACATAAAACTTGAACATGAGGATTCATAGCAGCTTTATTCATAATAGTTAAAAACTGGGAACAAGCTAAATGCTTATCTATACCAAAACGGGTAAAAAATTCAATGGAATAATTCTCACCAGTAAAAAGGAATAAACTACTAATACACACAACATGAATGGATCTGAAAAAACATAGTGCTAACTGAAAGAAGCCTGACTGAAAAGAATACATAGTATATTATTCAGTTTATGATGTTCTAGAACAAGCAAAGCTGTTGAATGGTAAATGAAGCCAGAACCATGGTTCTCTGGGGACAGGGATTATAAATTGACTGGGAAGTGGCATAAGGTATCTTGCTGAAGAAAATGTTTTATACTTAGACAGATGTTTGTGTTATATTGTTCCAGTGTATGAAACTGTGAATATTCGTGGAACTTTACACTTAACATGTGTGCCTTTCACTTTATGCAAATTGCACATACCTCATTAAAAATGTCATCACTGTTATTTTCTAGACTAATATGGCAAGTGAGTGTAACTACAAATTTAAGCAACCATTCTCCAATAAAAATTAATAAAAAAGAATAAAGAGGGTACAATACTTAAAACAAAAATTTCTGAAGAGTGAGATAGGAATTGTACAATTGATTCTTCTTTCATGTAGCATATTAGAATATTGACTTTTTAAAGAAGAATTTAAAAAAAAATATATAGTATGAAAACAGCAGTTCATCTTAACAAGATTAAAATACTTCCATTATTTGAGTACAGGTAAATAATTACCATGCCAAAATGCAAATTTTCATAGTTGTTTTTCAATGTCCCAGGAGGCCCCCCTTCACTTTAAATGTCTAGTTGAGGTAATGAGGAAAACAGTGGTTTTCAATGTAATTTGCAGAGGCACTTCAATAAAATCCACAAGCACTCTCACAATCAGTATGTTTAATGCTAATTTATGATTTCTCATCAATAGTTTATGTACAAACAATGCTGCCCCTCTTTTCTCACTTAAAATAAATGTAGGCCAAAAAGAGAAAATTATTACAGCTGTTTTTAATAAAATACTGAGGCACTCCAAAGAATATCTTTATTCCTTTAGTATCTGTTTCTTCCTTGAAACTTTGTTTCTCCTCCCTCTTTCGGGTTGTCATTTTGACAGACTTTTCTCATTTATTCCCCTTTTCAGAGCTCTGTTCAAACTTTTTACTTGGTACTTGGGAAAATGAGGAAATTCTGTATTGAAAAGGAAATATTGTTTTGAAATCATCCACTGGAGTGGAAGCTGCACGATACTTAACATCTAACAAATGTTCAAGTACAAACAGAATAAAGAGTAGGAGATTTCAAAATGATATTTCCATCACTCTTATTTGTATCATTTATCCTCTCTGTCAGTGCTGCTACATCTTTCTGAATGGCATATGATAGAAATTTTAGACACATTGGGGAACTGACAAAACATTTAGAAAGAATATTTAGCTAATCCATTTTTCCTAGGGAGATAGGCATCACATTGTCTTTATAAAAGTTTAATGGATTAAAAAAATGTGCCACCCAAGTAAAAGAAAAAAAAAAGCACTGTGTTTACCAAAAAACACAAGTTTAAAATTTGGACATTTTCTTTTAAAAATAGCTCAGGGTACACAATTTCATTATTTTATGCCCAGTTACATTGTTTTTCAAGTGCAGCTGTTACATCAACTTGGCGACACAAAGCAAAATGTATAATTTAACATCCAGAAAAGATGCTAGCTCAGCCACACTATGGAGTTCCATCTAAATGTCCACATGAAAATTTGTGAAGAGTTAAGGCTGCATTTCTAAGTAATTAAAGTATGATGTTAAATTGAGTATTTCAGCCCTCTGGATTATTCTGCATTATATAAAAGAGAAAATTTGGAATTATTGTGAGGATATCCTTAGTGAACAATTATACAGAAAAAATGTATAAATATAATTTCTTAAACTAATAGATTATTAGGTATAAAACATACAAAATCTTTAGAAAGAGTATATTCATGTGCATGGTGATTTCATAAATGTTACTTTGTCTACTGTAGTGAAACCTCTGTGTAGGGAGGTTTATAAACTCATAAGTTGCATATCAGCTACTCAACATTAATTTGATCAAATGACTATAATGGAAAACTAACAGAAAAAATATAGTGTTAATGGTAGTCATAAAAATGATTGCTTTATAGTTCTATGGAATTTATGAGTATGCTCTCTATGTAATGTGAAAGAGAGGGCATAAACCCTGGTAGCATACATAACTAGAAAACAGGAGCTCTGCCAAGTACACACAATCTTTCAGGAAGATGCCTCTTATTTGTCCACTCAAAAAAAAGCATATCTTGAATTAAACACACATGTTGTGGTAATACTAGGCAATGACATTGATTTAGAATCATATAGTATTTTATTTAAGTAAATGATAATTTTCAACTCCAGATAAATATAAAATAGAGCAAGGCAAGATACAACAGAAATATAAAAAATGGAGTAGTTAAATGAGTCTGAGGGGAATGAAAAAGACTTTACAGAAATGTTATTGATATCTACCTTAGTACATTATTACTAATAGAGGATACATAAAGTACCTTTTATTAGATCATTTTAGGTCTATCAATTGATCAGTTGATCAACTGAGCCGTTACTATGAAGAAACATACTTGTCACTCTGGAAGGTATGCAGAGTGATACTATAAAGTGAATCTAGCAGTAATTATCAAGCTGAAGAGGACAGGACAAAAAAACATGTTTATAAAAATTTTTAAAGTAGTACAAAAAAATTAAAACCTAGAACTGAAGCCATTTCTGAGTTTGCTACTTTGCACCAGAAGGAAAATGTAAACTACACATTATTTGGCAGGTGAGTTAAACTCAGTTCAAACCTTAGTGTCTATATCTACCTAGTGAATAAATTGAGTGAGGTCATCTCTGAGGTTTTTTTTACTCTAAAAAATTTGACATACAGGCAACATATTCTGACCTGGAATACATGGTTCTTCAAAGAGAAAAAAGCAGTAGAGAAGGCAATGGCTGTCTAATTGTTGCACACAAAACTAGTTTCATCTGTATACTAACAGCTTATAATTTATTGAAATGATTGAAATGACTAGCACTGAAGAAATTTAAAGAAAATACCCATTTGTTGTAATCTTTTAAACAATTTTGTAGAAATATAAAAGAGGAGCCGCATCATTTGGTACTGATAAAGAGCAATAAAGAGCCCTTCTTACTTGGAAAAAAATGTAAGTTGGTTGAGTTGGATGGAATTTCCCAGAAAGTGAAGAAGAAATATGCTATTTTTTGCTGAAATAGAGAATACAAAGTATAGAAAAGAAGAAAGAGGTGAATAAACAGAGGTGAAATGCAGAAAGGCAGCTTCTAATTGAGGTGAAATTAAAATATCATAAGCTTCTATGAAGTTATCCCCTAAAATTTTATAGGCCAACATTTGGAACATTACTCACTGATACAACAAATCTCTTGGGGTATAATATATATCTAGCCACTTGATAATTTACACCAAATTGGTAGGAAATCAGGCCAACTCCATGTTTAAATTTTGAATATATTTTTCTTTTAATAGTGAAAAGACCACTGGAGAAGATTATAGCAATTTTAAAATTTTCTTTGCAAAGCTCATATGTAATTCTTAATTTATCCTACTATCCCACAAACCTATTGTGCATTTAACTACCTTGCATTCATATTGTATTTACATATTGCAGTCTTAAATTATGGTGCCTCCTCCCACAACTGCCAAATAGTAAATATATCAGTCAACAGAGTGGTTCCTTTTAGGGAAGAACATTCTTCTTTTGAGACAAGCAGATATGTGCATATTTGATTATGAAAAAGAGGCCTCTGGAAAGAACTTGAAGGAACAAAGATTAGACTAACTGTTCTTCATGATATATGATCAGGAATTGGGGGATATGGTGCAAATTAATCAAGGAGAGAGTCTAGTGATAAGAGAATGGAATACAAGTAGAAAACATGCCAAATTCCCTCATAATCATAGGATCAAAAGATAATTATTGGAGGAATATTTACTACTCACTTTACCTTGTTTTGGTGACATGCTTGCTTTCCCTTGCCCCTCCAATTACTTCAAATGATTCCATAAATGAAAGTGTCATAGCTATGGTATCTAACTAAGCGTAAGAAAGGAACAGAAGTAAAGGATAATAAACATACTGGGAAATTAACATTCGGTTTCAAGAGGACAACAGAACTAGAGATGGTAAAACCTAAGCTTCCTAAGAATCTCAAGAAAGAGGACAAAGGATGCTATTTCCCTTTGAAATGAATGTGTGTTAGTTTTCTATTGCTGTATAACACCTTACCAAATTAAGCAGCTTGAAACAATACAAACGTGCTGACCTGAAACAAATAGACTGTCAGATATTTCTTTAGCAAAAGTGGGTTGATTCAGGATTAGTAGAGAA
The DNA here is from genome assembly GCF_039906515.1 of Pseudorca crassidens. Taxonomy (NCBI): domain Eukaryota; kingdom Metazoa; phylum Chordata; class Mammalia; order Artiodactyla; family Delphinidae; genus Pseudorca; species Pseudorca crassidens. Next base: position 85,335,524 of record NC_090298.1, read on the forward strand.
TTGCAGTTCTTGGTCTGCAACCATAGTGAGCCATGTGCCAGTCCCTTCATGGCAAGTGAAGGAGAATCCTTTTATAGGGAGGAAATGTAAGTTTAGGGGGCTACAAAGAGTAAACTAAATAAACAAAGAATCATGGTTTTTCATTGGCTCAGTCCTGCCAGGAAAGAAGAGGAGTGTTTCTTCTTCCTATAGGGCTCTGCTATCCTCCCAGGGCATGAGAACCCTGCTTTCATGGGGCTTTTGGGTTTCCCAGCTCCATTTAATTGAGCTTTTCTGTTTATAAATTTTTTTTACAAATGTATTCTACCACTGTTTCTGTGTGTCATCAGTATGTCACAACACAGTTGCTTTGCTTATGGTCTCACAAGGTTAAAATCAATGTGTCAACCAGGCTGCATTGTCATTTAAGGCTTGGGGTCCTCTTCATAGCTCATTCAGGTTATTGGCAGAATTCAATTCCTTGAGGTTATAGGACTGATGTGATGCTTTTCTTATTGGCTGTTGACTGGGGACCATTCTCAACTTTGTTGCTTTGAATCTCTGACTTCCTCTCCATCTGACTTGACACCCAGATTTCAAATGCTCATGTGGTTAAGTCACCCAGATAATCTTCCTTTCTTAAAATCCACTGTGTTACAAACATAACATAATCACTAGTGTGAAATCCTATTATATTCACTGGTCTGTCCCACACGAAAGATGGGATTATACAGGGCATGTACATGGGGAAGGGGGATTTAGGGGACATCTTAAAATTCTGCTGCCATAGGTGTTCAGTTCCATTTTTCTTTCAATTTTATGTCTAGATGACTCCCAGGAAGTTGCAAGATATGGGATTATCCAGGTACTGAGAACACTGTTATGTAGGAGTAAAGAAATTTACCCAATTTTTCTACTGCAACATTTTCATAATGGATCAAATTTTTTGGCTTATGTTTCTATTTTTAACATATTTTTGAATAGCTCTAACTTGAGATTTACTCTCAAAGAAAATATTCTATATGTATTAATAGTTTTAAAAGCCCAGAATTTTGAAAGAAAAGTTTATCTGACTTTTATTCTAATTGTTTCCCTAGACAATACAGGTGTGGAAGAATAAATAGCTTCCATTTTCTATGAAGTCAGAGAACAAACTTATGAAGAATATCCTAGCAGATATGCTCAAAAGCAGGAAAGAGTAAACTTTTTTTGTAATGGGCACATAGTAAGTATTTTAGGCTTGGACAATCAAGAGGCAAAATCAAGTATATTAAGTAGGGGCTTATATAAAAAAAAAAAAGACAAGTTTTTACACTTTTTATTAATGAAATTCAAACTTTTATTTGTGAACACAGAAATTTGAATTTCATATAATTTTCATGTGCTGCAAAATATTTTTTGCTTTTTTTTTTTGACCATTTAAAAATGTAGAAACCATTTGTAGCAATTAGGTATACAAAAACACATATCAGGCTGAATTTAGCTTGTGAACCATAGTTTCTTGAATGCTTTTCTAGAATTGTTATCGAAGTCGCTCTCGATTCCTTTTTTTTTAAGCCCTTATTTTTTTCTCACTCTCCTAAAGACTCTGCATGTTTATACAGACACACACACACAGTCACACAAACACACATATATGTACACTTATAGAAGAATTTTATTTTCTCCTCTTAACCACCCTTTGAACTCATAAACTCTCCTACTTATTTCCAGTCATGATCCCATAGAATTTCATTAATCTAGATATAGATGTATAGATAAAATACATCCCTAAATGATTTTTTTGATTCGTACAGGACTTAGTTCTATCATCTTTTACAATTAATGTGTTACACTGTATAACAATAATGGCATCTAAAATTTATGATGTTCTTTGTGTCTTTTCTATAATTAACACATAAAGTTTTTGTAATGAGAAAAATTGTGTTTTGTCCACATATTTTTTTACTACTAGTCCTTGGACCTTTAATAGAAGTGTTCTGTGGTCTACAAAGACAGAATGTATATGGCTAGGCTCTGTGCATTGTGCATTTGAGATTAGTAGAGAGAATATATGCTAAAGAAGCCCTTCATAGTTGAGCTAATCCATAAGACTTACATCATTTTTGTGGTCTTAAAAATATTTTACAAGATGATTCATTCATTCACAAATTCCTACCTGATTTACATAAAGGGTATTTTTATGTTAAGATTAAATAATAATTTCAAAAGATTAAATTATGATCTATTCACTTTGAACCCATATAAGTAATTAAATACCCTTCTTGGAAAGTAAACACCAGTGGTTATTGGGAGCTTCTAATATTAAAAACAGATTAAAAACAGACCTTTATTCTTTATGTTTCCCAAATCAGTATTTATGATTACTTTTTTGACAAGTGAGTACTTCATAAATACTTTTAAATAGCATTTTATACATTCCCAGCAATCTTCTTGAGAAAATGTTTTAACCCTTTGGCCCAAGAAAAGTTTTCTAGCTTGAAAGTGCTATACTGTCCTTCCATCCCTTGCCAGGGGAGAACTCAGCATTTTTTTTTCTTTTTTTTTTTGAATTTCAACTGAATGGGAACAAAGGGGTTCCTAAAAGATAAGGAAAGATATAATCAAAGCAAAAGTCAGCTGTTAACACTTCAGCCTTGGGGAAGAATTGAAGAACTTTCAAGAGGCTGAGTTCTAAGGAGACAGTTCATGAGCATCCTTGAATTTGACAAATCCAGAGGAGCACTTCTTCTAAGTAGAGACTGAGTTCTAAGGAGACAGTTCATGAGCATCCTTGAATTTGACAAATCCAGAGGAGCACTTCTTCTAAGTCACATTGAAAGGGGAAAGGGGAAAGGGTGGAAGTGACAAGCAGCATCTAGGAAGAAGAAAATGATCAATTCTGACTTTGAGAAATCTTCTCTTCAGGGTATGAATACATAAAATTTTTTCTAATTTAAAAAAATGATTAAAGGTCCTATGCAGTACCTTGTGATTTATAGATTTGTCATAGAAGAAAAGAATGGAACAGAGATTGAATTGGAAATCATGGTAATACAGTGCCTTATTTCTGTAGTTCCAAAAACATAAGTCTAAGGTAGATGTCTTCAGTGAAGTAATTACTAATTACTGGGAATATTTTGACTGAATGGACTTTCAAGGCCCTAATTGGCTCCAGGAATGCTGGACAAAATGTTAGGCTACAGGATAATAAACTTACTTTCTGGCCAAAACCAAGTAACTGTTTAGTTGTATTTGAAATAATTACAAATAATTGCCACAAAACAAGTGTTTCTATATACTGAAAATTTTAAATGTTCCCAAAGCCTTTGTCCTGTTGAGTCCCTTTAGTTAAGGAGTTCTTTTTTTCTTTTGAAGTTTGAAACATAGCCACCACTTAAAATATAAACTGAAGTGATGACTCCATGAAACTTAGTAATTTCAATGTTTTACAAAAATCTCTTAAATATTTAAAACAATTTATTATTAAAAGCACTTTGATACAATGATTTGGAAACCCCTTACTTGATTTTATGCAGAACCTTGAGACTTAAAAATTATTTGTATTTGCAAATGATTTTAAATAAATAATTAAGTGCTTTAACAATAATATGTAGAAGGCTAGAAGTCAAAAAGAAAGGTTGCAACAGCACTCAAAATATCCAGTAAAAATGTCCACTAAGCCTCTCCACGTGCATAATAGTTATTATAAAGTGATTTTTCTTTCTCTTAATGGCTGAAAAATGCAGGATGTCATTGATGTGTGTTTCTTTTAAAACAGTATTCTGTATTTATTTAAATGGGATAAATGCTCATACTCTCATTTCCCATAGAAGACTAAAGTATTTAACTTTAGCATTTCATTTCTTTTATTGTAGCAAGCTATTAAGCTTCCTCATTGTTCTTATTCACAATATCATCCAATATCCTAGATTAGAGATCCACAAATTATAGCCTGAGGGCCAAATCCAGCTGTGCTTTTTTTTTGTAAATAAAGTTTTATTGGAACATAGTTATATCTCTTCTTTTAACGTTGTCTATGGATGCTTCCCCCGACAATGGTAGAGTTAAGTAGCTATTACAGTGACAATATGGGCCAGAAAGGTCTAAAATATATAATATCTGGCCCTTTACAGAAAAAGTTTGCTGACCCTTGACTGTTTTAGATCATCAAGCCTGTTTCTAAATAAACATGCCTAGTAGTTCAAACATTGATAACTGGAAAACAAATAGAAAAAATTTTAAGTAAAACTTGTTTTATCATATAATGCGCAAAGATTGCCTAACCAAGGAGAACATTTTGTAGCACCTTCATAATATTAACAAACTGCTGTCTTATATACAATAAGCAGCTGATTTATTGAAAGTGACTTGTGTAGTCAATATCTGGAATGAAACAGATAGTTTCATCTTGTCCAATTTTTACATTACTCTTCATTTTCCCTGAGAATTACACAGCTGAAACACTTTCAGTGAGGTACTTCCTTGTAAAATGATCAGTTGTACCTGTCACCAGGAAGAAATGCATTTTCCGTGCTTTAGTACAGCCATCTGCATCCTTCATTTTCGTTTAATTCAGTCACTGGAGCCCTAATGATCACAGCCATTTCGGGAAATGCCATCAATTACAGCAAGGAGCTCATTCAGAAGTGAAAGATGAGCTCCATTCTCTGTTACTTAGAGGTCAGTGATCATTCCCCAACCTCTTCCCAGTGAACAAATATACAGTATCTTTCACAGCCTCCTTCATTTTTCTCAAGTCTGCTACTTTATGACTTTTTGTAGACCTTGCTTATAATAACTTCATGTATTTGATGCTGGCAGCCCTAAGGCAAACCTGACCTAATCATTTTCCTTGAGTCCATCATAATAAATTCAATCATATATAATTCTCCCTCCCAAGAGATATCTTTAAAAGAACAGGTATTATTAAAATGACATTTTTAAAATTTCTGAAACAAATACAGTTGGTAAAATTTATATTGAAATGATTATGAAATAGTAATAATTTCTCATCTATAAAATTTCTTATTTTCTATAAATATAATCATTTTGAAAGATGCAGTATAGAATTACATATTTATGTAAAAAATAGCACAATATTTAAAATATTACATTTATATGCCCTCTCTAAAGCACATTTAATAATTAGGATTACAATTCAATCGCCCATATTCTGTTTTCAAAAAGATGTATGGCTATTACATCCAGGAAAAACCCTGTTTATTTCAACTTTATAAATAATGTTTATTATCAAGTGTTTATATCAACTTTATAAATAATCACTAAGAACTGGAAGCAACCAGGATATTCATCAATAGGTAAATGGACAAACTGTGATATACCAATGCAATGAAGTTATCATTCAGCAATTTTTGAAAATGAGTAATTAAGCCATGAAAGACTTGGAGGAAACTTAAATGCATATTACTAAGTGAAAGACTCAGAAAAGGCTGCATACTGTATCATTCCACTTATATGACATTCTAGGAAAGTCAAAACTAAGAGGATGGTAAACAAGCAGTGGTTGCCAAAGGATCAAGAGGAGGGGTAGGCTATTGAATAGGTAAAACACAGGGGACTTTTAGGGTGGTGAAATTATTCTTCATGATACTGCTTTGGTGAATATCTCCATTTCGAATAGAGAAAAGATGATCTTTTCAATAAGTAGAGTTGAAACATATCCATTCCCCATCCCCCAAAAAAAGGAAAAGAATCTAGACACAGATCTTACACCCTTCACAAAAATTCACTCAAAATGGATCACAGACATACAAGTAAAACACAAAACTATAAAACTCCTGGAGGATAACATAAGAGAAAACCTTGGGTCTGATGATGACTCTTCAGATACACCACCAAAAGCACAGTCCATGAAAAATATACTAAGTTGAACTTCAACTTAAAGTATACTAACTTAGGGCTTCCCTGGTGGCGCAGTGGTTGAGAGAGTCCGCCTGCCAATGCAGGGGACAGGGGTTTGTGCCCCGGTCTGGGAAGATCCCACATGCCACGGAGCGGCTGGGCCCGTGAGCCATGGCCGCTGAGCCTGCGTGTCCAGAGCCTGTGCTCCGCAACGAGAGGCCACAACAGTGAGAGGCCCACGTACCAAAACAAAACAAAACAAAACAAATGAAAACACTAAGTTGAATTTTGCTATGTAAAGGATATTGTCAAGAGAATGACAAGATAACCCACAAACTGGGAGAAGATAATTGCAAAAGAAACGTATGATATAGAACTGGTATGCAAAATTTACAAAGAACTCTTAAACCTCAACCATAAGAAAGCAAACAATACAATTAAAAATGGGCCAAAGGCCTTAATAGATGCCTCACCTAAAGAAGATATACAGATGGAAAATAAGAATATGAGAAGATGCTCTACAGGGAAATGCAGATTTAAACAACAATATCACTACTGTGCACTATTAGAATGGCCAAAATCCAGAATACTGACAACAAATGCTGGTGGGAATGTGAAATGGTACAACATTTTGGAGGTAAGTTCGGAGGTTTTTTTACAAAACTGAGCATACTCTTACCATACTCCTTGGTATTCTCCCAAAAGAGTTGAAAACATGTCCATACAATAACCTGAACACAGATGTTTATAGCAGCTTTATAAATAATTGCCAAATTTTGGAAGCAACCAAGATGACCTTTGATAGGTGAATGGCTAAATAAACCATGGTACATCTAGGAAATGGGATATCATTCAGCACTAAGAAGAAGTGACCTATCAGGCCATGAAAAGACATGAAGGAATCTTAAATGCATATTACTAAGTGAAAGAAGCCAATCTGAAAAGTCTATATACTATATGATTCCAACTATATGGTATGGTTAAGGCAAAACTATGGAGACAATAAAAAGATCATCGAGAACTGGAGTGAAAGGGATTAATACATGGAACACAAAGGATTTTTAGTGCAGTGAAAATACTCTGGATGATAACTATAATGATGAATTTATGTCACTATACATTTGTCCAAACCCATAGAATGTGCAACACCAAGAGTGAACCTTAATGTAAACTATGGACTTTGGGTGATTATGATGTGTCAATGTAGGCTTGTTAATTGTAACAAATGTACCACTCTGGTGGGGGAAATTGATAATGCAATAGGCTACGCACATGTGGTTGGAGAGGGTATATAGGAAATCTCTGTACCCACCCCCTCAATTCTGCTGTTAATCTTAAATTGCTCTAAAAAGAAAGCCTTAAAAAAAATACCACTTTACTCATTATTATATAAGGCTTTGCTTCAGAATCAAACATATTAGAGCTGCTTTCTTTTGATCTGAGGGCCATTGTTTGACTGAAGCCTCAACTGAAATGTTGGTATTCAATGGCAAAACATTATTGTGTGTTGTATTAAAAATAAAGATGAAACATATTTATTATTAAGTTATTATGTTATATTTAGAAATAGCTGCATTTTTTATTTTAAAAGAGAATTTGAATACTTGAGAAAAACACAGATAGTTAATTTTTTTAAAATATAGATTAAAAAAACTAAGGTAAGACATTGTACTGTCAACCTGCTGAGTACATCATGGTGTGTTGTTAAATCACTGACTCAGTGATAGTTGAAGACTCCAAGAACTGATAGAGAAAAAGAATCCATAGGTTAGTGGAGGCATATTTTCATTTGACTTGGTGACATTTGTAAATAAGAGAATTATTTTTATTAATGTAATTGTCTTTGTTTTTAACTCATCCTGATATTATCTTATGCCTTCCAGTGATTTCAAAATTAAAACTTAATTCAAAATTAGCTTTAAATTAATAAATCATACTTTCTCTTAAATATACTATAGTCCATATAAATTTACATAAATTCTCACTGATAAATCAATGGAATAATTTTGGAAATGCAACATTATACACTCACAATAGAACAGCAGATCTTTATTGGCATTGACCCCCTCCCAAAATTACAAAAAGTGTATTTTACTAAAAAAATGAGCTTGAATCATATTAATAATTTCTAAACATTATTCGTTTAAAAAACTTTAGCTATAAATAGCAAGAAAATGGTTTACATTTTAGAAGACAAAAGAACAAAAAAACAAAACTTTGGGTACATCAGTTTGTCCTCCCTGAATTTTCTTCCATTCACCATTAGGAGTAATTTTTCACAAATTTTTTAATTAATAACTTATTTGATATCATTAGTTAATAATTTACTGTAAAATTTCCTGTGTTCTATAGAAATATATAGGGATAATAAAAACTATGAAAATAGTGACTGTGTTTAGGATTGTGTTAAAAAAAAGTAACAAATTTTAGTTTTGGTTCTGACAGAACCAAATACTACACTACTTCCAGAGTGAGTGCTGGTAAAGTAATAAATTGGGTTAGAACTCCAGCTAAGTACTATATTCAGCATTTCGAGTATATGGGCTACATTCATAATAAACAACTTTAATTTAAATGTGATTTCTAACAAGAATAACTTTACCATCATGACCTTATATATGTTAGTTTCTTAGGATAACAATTATTTCTGAGAATTTAGAACACTGAACCTACTGGCATGAACTTTATTTCCAGCACAACACAACATAAAACACTTAAATTGAGCAAAGTCAAAGACATAGTATAAGATTCTCTTTCTCTCTCAGTCTCTCTTTCTTTGTCTCTATCCCTCTCTCAAGTTTTGAGTGTTTGGCATAAAGGTTGGGAAATAAAGTTAGCTATTTTGGGACATAAATTTAAATTCTCCTTAATTCTTTCAAAAATAATTGTCAACTAGAAGCTGGGAAATATAAAGGTGACTAAGTGATGTACCCTGCCCTCAGGGAGATGATGGCCAAAAGGGAAGATAATGACACTTATAAATAGGTCTTACATGAGGCAGAAAGTGACCTGAGCCCCAAGAAGAGTATAATTTTACAAAAGGGGGAATTCAGAAGACAAGAAAGTTCATCTAGCTGATGGGATTAGAGAAGGCCACAATGAGCCTATGACGCTTAAATTTGTTTTCTAAGATTTGTTAAGTTAATTAAACAAGGATGCCATTAGATTAAGGTGGTTCTAATGCTATGGTGGTCTATGTAAGCAAACCAAAATCTGGGTCTGTAAATGCCTCAAGGTTATGAAATCAAAACTTACGGACAGCCAATCACAAACAGCCAACTAAGCTCTAAATTATAGTCAATCAAAAACGTCCTTACTTTTTTCTCTTTTTTAAAAGTCTTTCCCCTAACTCCTGTTGTCAGAGTACCCTTCCAAATTGATTTTGCTCAAATAAACTCAAAATTTTTAACATGCCTCAGTTTATCTTTTAACCAGTTAGATAGGATTTACAGGAAATTCTGAAGAACGAGAAGAAAATTCTAGAAAATGATTTCAGCCTAAGCATGGAACCATGGCAGATACCTCAGGGCATGTACAAGAAATAGTAAACAATTCAATTTGGAGCATATAGAAAATAATAAAGTTAGAAAAGTGGCTCATACTCTTACTTAGCTAAATATACTGGGTATATCAGCAAAACAGAACAAGTCTTAGTGGAAAAATATAGAAGGATTTTCCTAATTCCTTCTTATTTTTGTTTTTGCTGTTTTCTTACCTCCTTGAATGATCACATAAGATCATTACCTCAAGTCCTTGGAAACACAAGATTACTAGAGAAGATAAATAGTGCACTGTTTTCTTAATGAGAGTAGAAACATAAAAATAAAGTATTTTATGGCAAAACTGACTTTATATAATACCTTATATATACTTCCTGTGAGTCTATAATTATTTAAAAATAAAAGTTTAAAAAAATTCCCTATAGATATATACTTAAGGACCCACACATTTCTAAATAAGAGATCTATGGATTCCAAGGTCCCATCACCATTAAAAGTGGCTTTAAAGAGCATTATGCCATTTTGGGACATCATTAGAATCCTCTGTAGTTTGTCTCCTGGCCGTGCTATTTTCATGTATTTATTTATTTATTCACTTGTTTCTATATGGGAGGTGTCTACAGATAGTAACCTGGGTGGAAAAGTAGGCTATAGAACTTTCCCTGCGGCTATCTTTTCGAAACAATCTCAGGTTTTATGTCTATAGTGTGTTTATTTTAAGTAGCTTTGGTAGCTGATGGAGTTCAACAGGGAATTAAAAGCTATTCAAGTTAACAGTTGAGTCAACCATTGTTCATTCATCCAACACATATATACTTACTGCTGTGATCCAGGGACTAGGATAGTACTGAAGATACCGTAACAAATGAGAAAGTATCAAGGAAACTTGGAATATTTGGGGAAGAGAGAAAATTCAGCAATAAATTTCACTTTTAAATGAAAATAGTGTGATAGAACCCAAAATGCAGCACTGGTATGTAGCTATAGAAATATTTAGAGTCCCAAACCATAGAGAATTGTGTACTACTACATAATACCATCATTCTTTTACCTGTTAAATCAAAATTACGAATCCCTAGAGTTGGAAAGTAACTTGAGGTCTAACAGACTTACTGGTAAGTAGACAGGAGAGAATTTTATATCACCTTAACGTTAAATAATAATCTGTGTGCTCTCAGCTGGAAACTGCTTATAGTTCCAGAGTATGTACCAGTGACTGGCAATCACAACTCGATCCAAGAAAGTGTTTCTTCACTATCTTAACTATATAAACAGGAAAATATGAAGTGGTTGCCTCTATCTATGATGATTAAATGTGTCAACTTGTAAAATAATCCTGCCACGAGAGTTTATTAGGTCATATCCATATATCTGTGTAAATGGAGTAATGGCAATACAGTTGTACATTTGTATGGCATTGTAATATGTATAAAGTTCTTTCACTTATATTATCACATAATTAATTTTCATAAGGCCTATGACATAGGCAAGACAGGCAAATGAAGGGTCTTTACTTGGAGGATTAGTGGCTTTCAGTTCTTTTTAATTTTTTCTGTATTTTTGTATAAGTTTCTTACCGCTAGTGAGTAGCCATCATAGTCCCTGAATCCATTTTCAGCGTAGTGTGTCCACTGACCCATATTGATAACATTGTTTACTGGTTAAATTAGTGTGAAATTATAGACTTAAAACCAAGGGTGACATTGAATCAAAATATTCATTGTACGAATTGGCTAAGGTGGCTACTATTTGGTGTTCTAACAGGATAACAGGTTTTACTGAATGCAGGTGAAGAGTAGGCAGAACCGGGATCAATCGCTCCATTAAAGTTCTTGCACTAAAGAACAGGCATACACCTGTTTTCAGATTTGAAAAGAGGGAGGAATCCTCACTGGAAAATGTAGCAGTTATTTAAAGAGGCTGGAGGACCCAGGCTCTAAGAAGCAGGAGGTGGGTGTTGTAATTCAAATTACATGCTAATTCTCACTGATCAGCCTATTTAAATGGTAATGAGGCATAGACAGTGCTTCTGTCCTGAGTGTCTAAAACTCTATGCAGAGGGTATCTGTCAGCAAGAAAAAAAAAAAAGGTGCTTGCTTGAAAAGCTGTAGTTGCTTCAGGGGCATGTGATTGTAGAAGGGAATGAGCTTTCAGTCCTTTGACCTGTGTTAAAGGAATTCTTATCAAGAATTTTTAGGACTGCAGGTAACACCCAACTGCTACCATCCTTCTGCAGTCACCTTTAGCTTTCTGGGGCTATATCCTCCTGTAATTGAGAAAGAAGAACAGACATAGCTATGATTGCCACTTTTGTGGTGGAGATGGATGACCAACATCACCCATCATCCTTAGCTGTGCACAGTGGAAGTCTGATTGCTTTTCATGTTCTGCAAAATCTTAATTACACCACGTGGATGTAAAGTATTGATTCAGGCAACCAAGCAAAATTAAAATGCAATTGTTTAGAGGATGAAATGTGGCTGTATAAAAGGAGGTTAAGGTTCAATAGGGAAGAAAGATATAAATATACTTAATAGATGGTTGCAAGTGACACTTGCCTTAAGAAAAATATAAAACATAACTACGAACATCAGAGGAGGGAGAAATGCTTCAGGCTGGAGGATCAGAGAGCACTTAACTGAGGCTCCAGCATTTGAAATCGGTGTTGAAAACTGTATAGAATTTGGGAAATGAGAAACAGTGAACTGAAGAAGGAATGGAGGGCATTCCATATGGAACAGGGAAGGAATCAGTTTAGGAAAGTCTCAGGGGAACTATTGCTCCAAGAAATAAATACTGCCTACTGCCCAGGGTGCCCCTGAAATGAGTAAAAGAGGAATTAAAGGAATTATTTCTCACCCAATAGCTGTCCATTTCACTTTAGAATTAATGATGAATGTGTAGATTGTACAATACATGTGTATGTGTGCAATGGTGTGCAATTTTTTTTTTTCATGTAATTTCAAAAATTTGTTGTTTGTATTCATTTTGTGTCATTCTTAGTACTCATGTTTGGTTCTTAGGGAAGAACTAAGATTTTTTTTCTTTTTTAAGTCTTTACTGTCAGGAAGTATACTAAGCACTTTACCTACATTTTACACATATAAAGCCCATCAAGTAATCACATTAAAATATTTTTTTTCCAAATCTGAGAAAAGGCCAATATCATGTTATCAATCATCTTTGAGAAAAATATATTTGAGTTACTTTCTGGAAGATAACTTGAGGTCAACTTTATTGATAGATGTAATGAAGAGAAATTTCTGAAAGGTTAGATTATAACCTGGTCAGCTGTCACTTTGTGCCCCAGCCTAATAACCTCAAACCAAGTATTTAAAGTGGCAAGGTACTTTAACCAGTCTAATCACTAACCTAACAGTCTTTAGCAAGTTCTTTCCTTTCTGCACCTATGTTATCAATTTAGTTACTTTTTTCCTATAAAATGCTCTATTAAATATAAGTATTTGAAATGGCTTTCTCAGAAGCATATTTCCCTAACAGTAAATTTAAAATAAAATTTTGGACACATGCTCACAAATATTCTGTCTGAGCACTTGCTTTAACATATTCAAAGAAACAATAGAAAGCAAAAGATATGTCTTTATGTGTTTAGTTTTTCACAAAAGTTTAAAAGATATATTTTCATTATGCACAACACAATTCCCTAACATTCTCTTTTGGTTCTTAATGTCAACTTTTATATTTTTGTCTCATCACAACTACTCCACAGCATCTTCAACAATTCCAATAAAGAAATAAATACTCTCCCACAAGAATGCAGCTCATGAGGCTCTCTGTCATTTCACCTGTCAGCTATCTGGCTCAGCTCTTTTTTAATGTGCATTAATTTAGCCCCTCTTGCTTCTTCCAATTTTCTTGTTTGACAGTAACCTGGACTCTCCACAATAGTGGAGTGGCCAGGAGCTGATTAACAAATAAGAACTCTTTCTTCTTGAATACTCATGTGATGAATAATGTAAGTTATCTCACATTTGTCCACTAGGTTTTTTTGGTCCTTTGCCAAGAGAGACATAGTTAAAGTAGAATTTTCAGAAAGGTCCTATTCATGCAAATATAAAATGAACAGGTCTAAGTTTCATTCTCTGCATTACTTTTAATAAGAGAACTGGTAAGATACACATTTTTTAAAAATTCAAAGAACCTTTGAGGAAATGGGTATTTATGGGTAATTTAATAAAGGACTGCTAGTATATAATTGTTGGGTTAGATACAAAACTACTTAATGTCCTACCCTTGGGGTTAGCTTTTCCACCCAAAGAAATTAGTTGCACCTCTTCTGGACAAAAAATCTCTATATTAAACTCTGCTCCTACACAGTTGTAAAATAGTCCGGTCAATATAAAATAAATCAAAGACTCAAGCTCAGAACCACACTGAAAGCACACTCAGTAATATCATCTGCCTATTTTGAAGTTTCAGACAATTGTTTTAACACAGTTCTTCCTATTCACAAATTCTTCCTATTTTTCCTATGCTTCTACCGAGTTAGGTGTTTCCCTTGCACCATGGAGGTGCTGTCATGGTTACCTTAGCTATTTCTATCAAAGTTTCTCCTAAAAACTAGAGTTGCAGGAATTGAGCATTGTCAAGATGACTGAGCGTGTCAGCATTATTTTTTTAAATAATTAATTAATTTATTTTTGCTGTGTTGTGTCTTCGTTTCTGTGCGAGGGCTTTCTCTAGCTGTGGCAAGTGGGGGCCCCTCTTCATTGCGGTGCGTGGGCCTCTCACTATCGCGGCCTCTCTTGTTGCGGAGCACAGGCTCCAGACGCACAGGCTCAGCAGTTGTGGCTCACGGGCCTAGTTGCTCCGCGGCATGTGGGATCCTCCCAGACCAGGGCTCGAACCCGTGTCCCCTACATTAGCAGGCAGATTCTCAACCACTGCACCACCAGGGAAGCCCCGTGTCAGCATTATTTTAATTTCCTCCCATTCCAGGACATCTGCCCATTGGAATCAGAGAAGAAGAATGCACTTCTCAGCTTTTTTTCAGACTGACACGTTGACATTCTGGTTCATATAAACGGAAATTATTATAGGATGACGTTTTCTCCATGTAGATCTCCATGTGGACATAAAAAACCACAAGTACTATGTATCTGGCTGATCACAGCAATTTCATTTGTGAGAAATCATGGCATACTAAAAGCAAATTATGGCACAAAACTCCAACTTGAGAAATTAGTTATATTAAATTTGTTGTATTTAGGGGAGGGGGTGATGATGGAGGAGAAGAGATCGATCACTGGAGATGGGAAACCTGCTAATCTGCTCTCACTGGAAACTTGCTCACTGGAATCCTGCTTTGAGAGGCTTAAGAATACTTGTCCCACATTTTTTCCCCACGTATACCCTGGTATCTATCCTGAGCTCACTTATTTTTTGTCACTCTCTGAGTACAGCCATGAGGCTTCATTTTTCCCTCCTGATTCGGATTAGCTACAGAAAAGTATTAGAAATTCAAGGTCACTCATAATTTCTGATAGATTAATATAATGTTAGGTAAGTTGTTGCAATAGAACCCTCCAGAGATATGGTCCAGACATTTCTGATTCTCAGAGCTGGGTTATTTTGCCTCATATTACATGGCATAAGTGTATTTTCATAAATAATCATATGCACTTACTGAATCCTTGTAAAAACCTTTTAAGGTGTTTCCTATTACTATCCTCTTTCGAAACAGATGGAAACTGAAAGTCAAAGAAGTTAAATAGACTGTCCAATGTCACTATTTATGGGAGAATTAAGACTCAAATTTGGATTTTTTTGTAAAGGATGGATAGAAAAAAATTGTCTTCCATTAATATTCCATTACCTTATATCTGAAAAGATTTTAAATATTTTAAAATATAACTTGAACATAAATCAAGGTAACAATTCCTGCTTAACATAGTGAGTGAGATCATTGAAAGGAACAAAATAATAATTACAAATTTTATTTCCTAAACTGTTAAATATGGTGATAATATATCTGCCAATTTTAAAACTAAAGAAAAAATCCATACAATAAATGTATAAATATATTCAAGATGGCCTGATTTTACTTTTTTATCTGAAAGGTAACTTGCAATTTTAATTTGTCATATATATCAGTAATTTGATAACATTTTGTACCATACTATTACATATATTTAAGTCTTTTATTTTTAAAAACCCTAAATCATGCACAAGAAAAATAAGTTCAGTTTGATAAATTTAACTCCCTTATCCTTCTCCTTTCTAGAAGGAAATCTTTGAGTATTTAATTGGAAGCTTGTTAACTATTTCTTTATAACAGAGATGTTTCATTCTTGGTAGTTTGATTGAGTTGGTTTTGATTTACATTTTACAATTCTGAGATCTGCTTTCAAATTTATGATAAATATTAAAGATATGATAATCACATAAACACTCTTACATGCTTGCAAAGAATACAGATTTGTGGGGTCAAGGTTTATATATGTATACACACACATACTTTTTTAATATTCTTTTCCAGTATGGTTTATCATAGGATATTGAATATAGTTCACTGTGCTATACAGTAGAACCTTGTTTTTTATCCATTCTGTATATAAAAGCTTACATATGCTAATCCCAACCTCCCACTCCATCACTCCCCAAACCCCTCTCCCTTGGCAACCACCAGTCTGTTCTCTATGTCCAGTTTCTGTTTCTCTTTCATTGATAGGTTCATTTGTGTCATATTTTATCATATAAGTGATATCATATGGTATTTATCTTTCTCTTTCTGACTTAATTCACTTAGTATGCTCATCTCTAGCTCCATCCATGTTGCTGTAAATGACATTATTTTCATTCTTTTTTATGGCTGAGTAGTATTCCATTGTATATATGTACCACATCTTTATCCATTCATCTGTTGATGGACATTTAGGTTGTTTCCATGTCTTGGCTATTGTGAATAGTACTACTATGAATATAGGAGTACATGTATCTTTTTGAATTATAGTTCTGTTTGGATATATGCCCAGGAATGGGATTGCTGGATCATATAGTAATTCTATTTTTAGTTTTCTGTGGAACCTCCATACTGTTTTCCACAGTGGCTGTACCAACTTACATCCCCACAAACAGTATAGGAGGGTTCCCTTTTCTCCACAGCCTTTACAGCATTTGTTATTTTTAGACTTTTTAATGATGGCCATTCTGACTGGTGTGAGGTAGTACCTCACTGTAGTTTTGATTTGCATTTCTCTTATAATTAGCGATGTTGAGACTCTTTTCATTTGCCTATTGGCCATCTGTATTTCTTCTTTGGAGAAATGTCTATTTAGGTCTTCTGCCCATTTATGGTTAGGTTTGTTTGGTTTTTTGTTGTTGAGTTGTATAAGCTGTTTGTATGTTTTGGAAATTAAGCCCTTGTTGGTCCCATCATTTGCAAATATTTTCTTCCAGTCTGTAGGTTGTCTTTTTATTTTGTTTATGGTTTCCTTTGCTGTGTAAAAACTTGTAAGTTTGATTAGGTCCCATTTGTTTATTTTTGTTTTTATTTCTATTGCCTTGGAAGACTAACCTAAGAAAACATTGATACTACTTATGTCAGAGAATGTTTTGACTATGTTCTCTTCTAAGAGTTTTATGGTGTCTTGTCTTAGTTTAAGTCTTTAAGCCATTTCGAATTTTTGTGTATGTTGTGAGGGTGTGTTCTAACTTCATTGATTTACATGCAACTGGCCAACTTTCCCAGCACCACTTGCTGAAGAGACTGTCTTATTACCATTTTATATTCTTGCCTCCTTTGTCAAAGATTCTTCTTGGTAAGCCTGGCCAGAGGTTTGTCAAACTTGGTTTTATTGATTTTTCTATTGTTTTTTAAATGTCTGTTTTATTTATTTCCTCTCTGTTCTTGATTATTTCCTTCCATATGCTGACTTTAGATTTTTTTAATTCTTCTTTTTCTAAGTCTTATAAGTGGTAGGTTAGGTTGTTTATTTGATTTTTTTCATGTTTTTTGAGGAAGGCCTGTATTGCTATGAACTTCCCTGTAAGAACTGCTTTTGCTGCATTCCATAGATTTTGTATGGTTGTGGTTTTATTGTCATTTGTCTCAAATTTTTTAAGTTCCTTTTTGATTTCCTTGTTGACCCATTGGTTTTTTGGTAGCATGTTGTTTAGTCTCCATGCAATCGTTTTTTTCTCATTTCTTTTCATGTGGTTGATTTCTAGTTTCATGACATGGTCAGAGAAGATGCTTGAAATAATTTCTATACTCTTAAATTTGTTGTAGTTTGTTTTGTGCCCTAGTATGTGGTCAGTCCTAGAGAATGTTCCATGTGCACTTGAAGAGAATGTGTAATTCTGTTTTCTTTGGATGTAATGTCCTGAAAATATCAATTAAGTCTAACTGTTCTACTGTATCATTTAGGATCTATGTTGCCTTATTGATTTTCTGTCTAGAAGATCTGTCCATTGATGTGAGTGGGGTGTTAAAGTCTCCTACTATTATTGCATTCCCATCAATTTCTCCCTTTGTGTCTGTTAGTATTTGTTTCATATATTTGGGTGTTCCTGTATTGGGTGCATACATTCTGAAGGGTGTAATAACCTTTTCTTGTATTGATCCTTTTATCTTTATATAGTGTTCTTCTTTAACTATCTTTATGGCCTTTGTTTTAAAGTCTATTTTGTCAGATACGAGTATTGTGACTCCCACTTTCTTGTCATTTCCGTTTGCATGAAATATCTTTTTCCATCCCCTCACTTTCAATCTATGTGTGTCTTTTACTCTAAAGTGAGCCTCTTGTAGTCACCATATTGCAGGCTCTTCTTTTTTTTTATCCAGTCTGCCCCTCTATGTTTTTTGACTGTAGTATTTAATCCATTGCCACTTAAGGTAATTATTGATAGATATGTGTTTGTTGACATTTTAAACCTTGTTTTCCAGTTGATTCTATATTTCTTCTTTGTTCCTTTCTTTTTCTTTTTGTGCTTTGGTGATGCCCTTTTATTTTATGCTTGTGTTCTTTTTGTTTTTTTGAATTTATCGGTAAAATTTTCTTACCCTCCTTCCTTACATTTTATGATTTTGATGTCCTCTTTTACATCTTCATGTTTATCCTTTTGCTCTTCCTTGTGTTTATCATTGCTTTCACAAATAGGTTTTGTTTTCCTTTTTGATCTGTATACTGACTTATTTAAGTTATTTACTTTACAATTGTGATTTCCTCTTTTCCTACATCCTCTTGCTTCTTTTCTATTTAGAGAAGACCTTTCAATATTTCTTTTAGGATAGGTTTAGTATTGCTGTATTCTTAGTTGTCTGAGAAATTCTTTATCTCTCCTACTTTTCTAAATTATAATCTTGCTGCATAGAGTAGTTTACGTTGCAGATGTTTCCCTTTCAAGACTTTGAATATATTTTGCCACTCCCTTCTGGCCTGCAGCGTTTCTGTAGAGAAATCAGCTGATAGACCTATGGGGGGGGGTTCCCTTGTAATTACCTCTTTGTTTTTCTCTTGCTGCCTTTAGAATCCTCTCTTTATCTTTAAATTTTGCCGTTTTTATTATGTCTTGGTGTAGGTCTTTTGGGGTTCATCTTGTTTGGAACCCTTTGTGCATCCTGTACCTGAATATCTGTTTCCTTCTTTAGGTTTGGGAAGGTTTCAGCCATAATTTCTTCAAATACATTTTCAATCCTCTTTTCTCTTTCTTCTCCTCTGGAATCCCCATTATACATAGATTGGTATGCTTTATATTATCCCATAGGTCTCTTATATTGCTTTCAATTTTTTTTTTTTTCATTTGGCTTTCTGTCTGCTGTTCTGATTGGGTAATTACCATTAGTCTATCTTCCAGATCACTTATTCTTTCCTCTGCATTATTCATTCTGCTATTCATTGACTTTAGCTCAGCTTTTGTCTCAATAAATGAATTTTCTAAGTTTTCTTGGCTCCTTATAGTTTCTAGTTCCTTTTCACAGTAATCTGCATTTCTGTCAATAGCCTTTCTTAATTCCTTCAGTATTTTCATTATCTTCTTTTTGAACTCAGTGTCTATTAGACTGAAGAGGTCTGTTTCATTTTTTGTTTCTTCAGGGGAATACTCCTGGTCTTTTAACCAGGAGTGGTTCCTCTGCTTCTTCATTTTACTTATATTTCTCTTATTCTGTGAGTTTAGGAGATCAATTATCTACTGTAGTCTTAGAGGGCTGTTTATATGTGGGAGTGTCCCTGTGTAGCTTGTGTGGGTTTAATATTTTTTGGAGTGAGGGCTGCTTTTAGTTTGGATGTTTGCTGTCTCCTTCCTCAGCATGTGCCGACTGTTATCCCCTTGATAGGGGATGTTCAGGTGCACAGCCTACACATGTTCCTGGGGAAGTGGGGATAGCAATTGGCACCTGGTCTTGGGACTCTCAGCAGTGGTGGTGGTGTCGGTAGGTTGCACACACTGCCGGGAAGACAGGGGCAGTGATTGGCTCCTGCTCATGGGACTCTCAGCTGTGGTAGTGGTCCACACCCACCTCTGGAGTCCAAGATGGCAGCAGCGGCTTGCGCCCACTAGTGCCCACACTTGCTCACGCAGGCAGTGACCTGCTGCCTGAGAGTGCATGGAGAAAGAAGCTCTGATGGCCGTCTCCCCCTCCTCTCTTCACAACCCCCCCAGCAATGGTGCCCTGCCTCTCTGACAGTCTCAGCCTTCTTCCCATACACCCTCAGTTGTGGCACACCACACCCCAGACCCCTGAGGCTGTCTCCATGCAGCCAATCCCAATCCTCTCCCCTGGTCTGACTTCTGAAGCCAGAGCCTCACTACCCAGCCCCCTCCCAAACCAGTGGACAAGCATCTCAGGTTAGGGTTGTTGGGCAGCAGCACTGACCATCTATACAGGTCTCTTTCTACTTTGCCCTCTGTAAACCAGTTGCTGCACTCTCCTCTGAGGCCCTGAAGCTCCGCCTCTGTCCTGGCTGATCTCCCCTCCAGTGTCGGAACTTCCCAGGGTGCAGAAAACTTTCCTTTTTCGCAGCTTCCTCCCAGGGGCACAGTTTCTGTCCTGATTTCTTTCTCTCTTTTTTTTCTTTTCTTTTTTCTTTTGTCCTACCCAGTTTTGTGGAGATTTTCTTGCCCTTTTGGAAATCTGAGTTCTTCTGCCTGTGTTCAGTAGATGTTCTGTGAGAATCATTCCACACATAGATGTATTTGTGGGAGAAGGTGGGCTCCATGTCCTACTCCCCCACCATCTTGATCCCCTCCTAGTTTTACTATCTTAACCCCTGCCCCAGATACATTATTATACTCTAATTATTATTATTTTTATTTTATAACATTAATATGTGAAAGCATATTCTTGTTGCTTACATAAATAGATATTCAATTGAATATATATGATATTAAAGGTTATTAAAGGCTGTAAAGGGTATCTTAAAGTAATAGTTTGCATTACTGTCAGAGAAGAAATAGGGAGATTAAAAGAAGGCATAGCAGAATATACTCATTCTAGAACTTGGAGATAGATATAGAAAATCTTTGTACATATATGCATGCCAACATGTGTGCATGCTACTTGTTTCTCTTATATGCCACAAATATTGTATTTAGTTTATGTGGTGTGCAGCAAGGAAAAATTACTACCTCAGAGAAAATTTCAGAGAACAAAAATATAAGCTTGATGCTTATATTTCTTGATGCTATTTAAAATGTGGACTTGAAATTATTAAATGTTAGTTCATTTTACAGCTATAGGGATTAATACACTCCTGTGTTTTGTGTGTGTGTGTGTGTGTGTGTTTAGTTGTTTTCTGCTGTGTTTCAGATTGGAGTTAACCAGGATTAGTTTTGTAGTAATAAAGGACTATATTTTTGGAGGGCTGTTAATTCCATCCCTCTTTTTTTCATTGCCACCCAGCACAATTTGTTTTCTGTCGAAAAGGATAGGTACTGTCTGAAAAATCTACATAATCTAAGATCTGAATAATCTAAAGCAGAGATCAATTTCATTCTAAAATGTTTAGAAAATGACAGAATATGAGGTCCCACTCAGAACTTCCAAATATACTGTACATAAAATGACTGCCTTGGAAATCACTGGTGCTGTTCATTCTACAATTTTGGAATTTATATGATGATAAAATATTGTCAATCATATTTTTCTCCAGAAAGTAGAGAGCCTTACTTTTGTGGGATCCGGTCATGTGGCATGTGCATTAATTGTTACTTTTCCCCTTAAGATGAAGACTAAATAAACTTATAGTGTTATAAAAAATTTTCCTTTCACCTGTAATATCAGTTTATTAGTTCATATAATATACAACTGACTCTCAGTCCAGATGGGAAAAGAACATTATTTATAGTAACAAAACTGTTCTATATATTTCAATAGTTTATTTTGAAAGAAATTTTAATGTAAAAGTTTATATGATGACATATATGAATACATGATGATATTCAATTATGCCTTTAGACAGATCCAATTTAAGCATCTGAAATGACTGAAGAAAGTTCCACTTTGTTTTTATTTTTTACTACATACCACAGATGTTACACAGTTTCTGGTTTACTTGAAATACTGTTTTTATTAGTAATAGTAATTAAGTAATAGATTAATATAAGTAATAGTAACAGTAAATTGCGAGATAGGAGAGTGTTCCCCAAACTGTAATTATGAGTTTTAAACTATGATTACAATTTTTTGAAGCTCTTCCCATAAATAACTCCTCATTTTGAATCGAAGTGAGCTTGTGACTGAATCAACCCATAGTTTACAATTGAAGTACACCATGATAATTTCAATATTAGTTTTCAAAAGGCCATGCAGTTTCTCCTTTGTTTGCTAACATATTTGCCCTTGGTATCAGAGTCACAATCTAAGAAATCTGATTACTTATGACCACCATGCTGAAGAAATTTACAATAGGCACTCAAGTCAACAGCACTAGCTGAGGTCAAATTCCAGTCAGATCCCTGCCAAAGCAGTGGACATGTGAGTTAGGCTAGTCTATTGGGTACAGGATGGCTTATCTGTCAGCTAAATACCACCAAGTGACTCCTGTACATCACACAGGACCGAAGAATCACTCATCCAAGCCCTGCCAGAATCTCCGTCCCACAGATAAGGAAGCTATATTAGGAAGATTGTTGTTTTAAGTCATCATCTTCTGAAGTAATTTCTTACATAAAAATAAATAAGGGAGACACATATCCAAACATGTTTTCAGATAATTACATTCGCTTTCTCCTCAGAGTCAAATATCCAGAGTATAAATTCTCTATAAAAGAATCACATGAAAAGTTAAAAACATTATTACTTAAAAATAAAAAATAGAAGCCACAATATTGACTATCATTTATTATTTGATCTTGCCAAGCGTGGAGCTATGCATTATATATAAATAAATGATGTAGGAGTCATATTACTTAGGTTATATATATTATACATATTAACAAAATCCAGGCATCAGATGCAGAATGTTGAGGGAAAGCTGATGGAAAATATGTTATTTGTAAGAGTATTGAGAGGGCAAGATGGAAGTCCTGATTTGTTTGGGGATTTCAGCAATGATTAATGATGATATCAACTCTGTACAATACAATCACGTTATTAGATATGAAAGCCATTGTGAAATGTTCTTTACAATTAAATAACCACACAACTGATATTGTTGAAAGCTGTGTTTGAATATAAAATATGAATATTCTATAGAAAAACAGTTTTTCATCATTCCAAGGAGAAATAGGCATAAAAGCCTTTTATGAATCAGTATCTAAGGTATTTTTCTAAGAAATATGTAAGTAGATTTCTACTAAAGGTTTGCTGTGCACTTTGGAGTTTATATGGAAAAACCAATATTATTTGAATTAAAAATATTTCACTAACTCACTTAAAGCTAAGGCAGAATATATAGCAATAAGTAGATAAGGAAAGTCAGTTACACTTTGATCATTTATGATGTATTTAAACCACTTATACATGGGTGAAATATTGTACTACCTGTGCCAGTACTAAATATTGTACACCTTATTTATTTCAAAAGTTCAACTACTGTAGTAAACCCCAGAAATTTAAAGATAAATGAGACACTTAGGGATCTCATAGACTAGTTAAGAAGAAAGATGGGCATTTTAAAAAAGTTATAAAGTCTAATAAAAGAATAAGTATATGAAGACAATACACAGGTTGTATGGAGTAACAGATGATTAAATTTTCCTGAGGTGGGCAAAAAAGTGATTATGGATCGCTCATGTATTAGTTTTCTACTGTTGCCATAACAAATTATTACAAACAACTGAGTAGTTTAAAACAATACAAATTTATAGGTCATAGTCTCGTTGGCCTCATTGGTTCCTCTCCTCCTGGTTTAATAAGACCAAAATCAAGATGATATATGGCTGCGCTCTCAG
Source organism: Pseudorca crassidens (assembly GCF_039906515.1). Classification (NCBI taxonomy): domain Eukaryota; kingdom Metazoa; phylum Chordata; class Mammalia; order Artiodactyla; family Delphinidae; genus Pseudorca; species Pseudorca crassidens. Next base: position 85,359,205 of record NC_090298.1, read on the forward strand.
CAGGAGCCTCTTGAATTGTTGGCAGAATCCAGTTCTTTGAAGTTGTAGGACTTTGAAGTTGTAGGTCCCTGTTTCTCCTAGAGGCCTCTCTCTGGTCCTTGTAACAGAACATTTTCTGCCTTAAAAGGCTCATGTGATTAGAATGGGCCCATCCAGATAATCTAGGATAATCTTTCTATTTTAAAATTCATTACCTTAATTTGCATCTGCAAATTCCTTTGCAATGTAACACAACATAGTCATGAGGTTCAAGGATTAAAGTATAGACATTTTTGAGAGACAATTCCACCTAGCACAGTTCATGAACTTAATTATTATCTTTTTTTTCTTTTTAGAATGAAAGTTCAGGTGAGATCTAGAAGCAGAAAATGAAGACATCTACTTTGTGAGTAAACTCTCTAAACTAATATAAAGACCTGAAAAAACCAACCCATGATAATAATATTAGAAACTAATCCAGAAAAGAACTATGTTTAGGCAGGTGGAAAAATGTTATATACTTTATTATGTGATAAGACATGATGGTTGCACTAATACACATAGATCATGTTAGTCTGAGCCTAACCCAGCTTTAGCCTGGTGGAGGGACCTTATACACAGGTTCTGTTCATAGCCTACTAATGAAGAGAAGCAAACGATAACAAAGACAAAACGACTTCCATGAAAATATTCTCCCTCCTTCTCCAGTTATTACCCAGTGTTTGCATTATGCATAATATAGCACACATTTGTAATGCTGGAAGAACAGTGACTCCTGGAAAGGACTCTGTAATCAATAACTCATTGAAATTAGAAATATCACCATTAAAGTGGCATTTTTCATAGAAGTGGGTAGATCCTAGGGAACTTTGAATTATACAAGCATACTCAGATTTCTGTTCTCAACTCGATCCCTCCTCCTAATCTGGGAATATTAAGATATACTTAAGCTTATACAAGACTATGGATTGCACATGTGTATATGTATAATGAGATGGAAGGATAGGAAATCACTATCTGGGTTATGTGTGTAAGTATGGAAAAAAAGTGGCTTGTCATCAGAGAGAAACTTTGAAACTGGCTTCTCAGGAAATGGATAATATCCATCAATTTTTACCATGTGAATGCCTTAAAGAAAAAAGTTTACTTGATATAATTTTAAAGTGTATTAAATCACTAGTCCAGGAAGACTATGACTACCTAGAGAATGGATTTTGGAATAACATTTCAGTTTCATGCCTATTGGAATAAATATTAGTTCAGGTCCTCAGAGAAGCAGATGACAAAACAGATATAGAAATGCAAGATTTATTGGAAAAAAAATGCTTATGAGGGGGAAAATGGAGGAAGCTGGAGGAGGCGGGATGACCTGTCATAGCATGACAAAAATATGACCACTGTGATAGAGAGAGGGAAGGAAGGATGCATAGGAAGATGTAAGATTGTAGCAAAGCTTTAAGAAAGTTTTGGCCAGGATGATGTGGAGTCCTTGAGCCAACATAGTCTGTCAGAGGAGTCCTGCATTTTGTAGAAACTGGTCTTCCTGATACCTCTCTATGTTCAGTAGTTGGCTGGGAGCAACCATTGAAAAGCATGGACACAGCATATATGTAGCAAGAGATCTTAAGAGAATATTTTTGTCTGCCATAGTCTACTACTTGTTCCACAAATATCTACTTCTGAATTCAGCTTTAGGGAGCACATTCTCCTTGGTTCTCAGGGACCTCACTTGCTGAGGGGGAAATATAGAAGGTTAGTGGAGTGAACTATAGTTCCCTCCCAAGGTGATGGTTATTGGTGAGATTTGAGGTCTTGAGATCAGCTGCAGCAATAGAGTTCCTTCCCTCCTTTTGGCCTTTGTAAAAGCTGATGGCTTAGCTGTTTACGTCATCTGATACATGGGCCATGGCAACATTCCAAGGCATAGAATATATTTCCATAGATTCCAAAGATGCTTAGCAGGCACTGTGCTTCCTTCTTTGTGGTAAAGAATACAAAATACATCAATTTTCCTTTCACTTTGGGGATGGTTCTTAATATACTCCTGAACACTGAACCCTGATAATATCACTGAGTTGCTTATTCCTGAATCTTTGTAGAGTTTCCTGCCCATCACATGAAACATGTCCTTTTTTTTAATTTAATTTTTATTTTATATTGGAGTATAGTTGATTTACAATGTTGTGTTAGTTTCACGGATACAGCAAGGTGATTCAGTTGTACATAAACATGTATCCATTCTTTTTCAGATTCTTTTCCCATATAGGCCATTACAGAATATTGAGTAGAGTTCTCTGTGCTATACAGTAGGTCCTTGTTGATTATCTATTTTATATATAGTAGTGTGTATATGTTAATTCCAAACTCCTAATTTATCCCTCCCCGCCATGTTTCCCCTTTGGTATTCCTAGGTTTGTTTTTTTTTTTTTTTTAACATCTTTATTGGAGTGTAATTGCTTTACAATGTTGTGTTAGTTTCTGCTGTATAGCAAAGTGAATCAGCTATATGTATACATATATCCCCATATACCCTCCCTCCTGCACCTCCCTCCCACCCTCCCTATCCCACCCCTCTATGTGGCCACAAAGCACTGAGCTGATGTCCCTGTGCAATGCAGCTGCTTCCCACTAGCTATCTATTTTACATTTGGTAGTGTACTCTCTCACTTCGTCCCAGCTTACCCTACCCCCTCCCCATATCCTCAAGTCCAATCTCTAGATTCCATATATATGTGTTAGCATACGGTATTTGTTTTTCTCTTTCTGACTGACTTCACTCTGTATGACAGACTCTAGGTCCATCCACCTCACTACAAATAACTCAATTTCGTTTCTTTTTATGGCTGAGTAATATTCCATTGTATATATTTGGCACATCTTCTTTATCCATTCATCTGTCGATGGACACTTAGGTTGCTTCCCTGTCCTGGCTATTGTAAATAGTGCTGCAATGAACATTGTGGTACATGACTCTTTTTGACTTATGGTTTTCTCTGGGTATATGCACAGTAGTGGGATTGCTGGGTCATATGGTAGTTCTACTTTTAGTTTTTTAAGGAACCTCCATACTGTTTTCCATAGTGGCTGTATCAATTTACATTCCCACTGACAGTGTAAGAGGGTTCCCTTTTTTCCACACCCTCTCCAGCATTTATTGTTTGTAGATTTTTTGATGATGGCCATTCTGACCAGTGTGAGGTGATACCTCATTGTAGTTTTGATTTGCATTCCTCTAATGATTAGTGATGTTGAGCATCCTTTCATATGTTTATTGCTAATCTGTATATCTTCTTTGGAGAAATGTCTATTTAGGTCTTCTGCCCATTTTTGGATTGGGTTGTTTGTTTCTTTAATATTGAGCTGCATGACCTGTTAATATATTTTGGAGATTAATCCTTTGTCCGTTGATTCGTTTGCAAATATTTTCTCCCGTTCTGAGGGCTGTGTTTTTGTCTTGTTCATGGTTTCCTTTGCTGTGCAAAAGCTTTTAAGTTTCCTTAGGTCCCATTTATCTATTTTTGTTTTTATTTCCATTTCTCTAGGAGGTGGGTCAAAAAGGATCTTGCTGTGATTTATATCATAGAGTGTTCTGCCTATGTTTTCCTCTAAGAGTTTGACAATGTCTGTAATGCCTTACATTTAGGCATGTAATGCCTTACATTTAGGTCTTTAATCCATTTGGAGTTTATTTTTGTGTATGGTGTTAGGGAGTGTTCTAATTTCATTCTTTTACATGTAGCTGTCCAGTTTTCCCAGCACACTTATTGAAGAAGTTGTCTTTTCTCCATTGTATATTCTTACCTCCTTTATCAAAGATAAGGTGACCATATGTGCATGGGTTTATCTCTGGGCTTTCTATCCTGTTCCATTGATCTATATTTCTGTTTTTGTGCCAGCACTGTACTGTCTTGATTGCTGTAGCTTTGTAGTATAGTCTGAATTCAGGGAGCCTGATTCATCCAGTTCTATTTTTCTTTCTCAAGATTGCTTTGGCTATTCGGGGTCTTCTGTGTTTCCATACAAATTGTGAAATTTTTTGTTCTAGTTCTGTGAAAAATGCCAGTGGTAGTTTGATAGGGATTACATTGAATCTGTAGATTGCTTTGGCTAGTATAGTCATTTTCACAATGTTGATTCTTCAAATCCAAGAACATGGTATAGCTCTCCATCTGTTTGTATCACCTTTAATTTCTTTCATCAGTGTCTTATAGTTTTCTGCATACAGGTCTTTTGTCTCCTTAGGTAGGTTTATTCCTAGGTGTTTTATTCTTTTTGTTGCAATGGTAAATGGGAGTGTTTCCTTAATTTCACTTTCAGATTTTTCATCATTAGTGTATAGGAATGCAAGAGATTTCTGTGCATTAATTTTGTATCCTGCTACTTTACCAAATTCATTGATTAGCTCTAGTAGTTTTCTGGTAGCATCTTTAGGACTCTCTCTATATAGTATCCTGGCATCTGCAAACAGTGACAGTTTTACTTCTTCTTTTCCAGTTTGGATTCCTTTTATTCCTTTTTCTTCTCTGATTGCCATGGCTAAAACTTCCAAAACTATGTGGAATAATAGTGGGAATGATGTTGGCTGTGGGTTTGTCATATATGGCCTATATTATGTTGAGGTAGTTTCCCTCTATGTCTACTTTCTGGAGAGTTTTTATCATAAATGGGTGTTGAATTTTGTTGAAAGCTTTTTCTGCATCTATTGAGATGATCATATGGTTTATATCCTTCAGTTTGTTAATATGGTGTATCACATTGATTGATTTTCATATATTGAAGAATCCTTGCATTCCTGGGATAAACCCCACTTGATTATTGTATATGATCCTTTTAATGTGCTGTTGGATTCTGTTTGCTAGTAATTTGTTGAGGATTTTTGCGTCTATGTTCATCAGTGATATTGGCCTGTAGTTTTCTTTCTTTGTGACATCTTTGTCTGGTTTTGGTATCAGGGTGATGGTGGCCTCATAGAATGAGTTTGGAAGTGTTCCTCCCTCTGCACAGGCCAATTCTATCAAATATCTAGAGAAGAGCTAACACCTATCCTTTGTAAGTTTGTTTTTGAAGTCTGTGAGTCTGTTTCTGTTTTGTAAATAAGTTCATTTGTATCATTTTTTTTTTTAGATTCCACATAAAAGTGATATCATATGTGTCTTCCCCTGTCTGACTTACTTAGTATGATGTGTCTTTCCCTGTCTGACTTACTTAGTATGATAATCTCTAAGTCCATCCATGTTGCTGCAAATGGCATTTCATTCTTTTTTATGGCTGAGTAATATTCCACTGTATATATGTACCACATCTTCATTATCCATTCCTCTGTTGATGGACATTTAGGTTGCTTCCATGTGTTGGCTATTGTAAATAGTGCTGCAATAAACACTGGGTGCATGTATATTTTCAAATTACAGTTTTCTCTGGATATATGCCCAGGAGTGGGATTGCTGGATCATATGGTAGTTCTAGTTTTAGTTTTTTAATGAACCTCCATACTGCTCTCCATAGTGGTTGTACCAATTTACATACCCACTAACAGTGTAGTAGGGTTCCCTTTTCTCTACTCCCTCTCCAACATTTATTATATGAAACATATATCTTACCAAGGCTGCCAGTGAAGTAGTCTCTTCTTGCTCATGCTGTATAATCAGCATAATGTTGCTGATGTGATGAATCAGAGTGATAATCCATGGGATTGCCAGGCAGTTCAGTTTAGACCATATAACAGAGGTTATGACAGAGGGGAGAAAGCATTAAAGTGTTCATAAAGCAAAACTTCAAATGAATATTCTTTACTTTCATATAAGAATGTGAACTGTTTCTTATCTTATTATCTGAATGGAAAGGTGCTCATTCTCCAAATCAGTGGCTAAATACCATGTATCTGAGACCTTGTTAAACTGTTCTAGCAATGATCCTTCACCCAGCAAGGCAGCCATAACTCGAGCTGCTACTTGGTTAAGTCTGTAGGATTCTATAGTCTGTCTCTAAGTCTATCTAGGTTTCTGCAGGGGCAGGCCAGTGAATTAAATGGAGACCACCTCTGTAATCTTTAGATCTTTAGTAGCAGCAATAATCTCCAACACTCCACTGAAAAGTGATATTGTTTTTTATTTACTATCTTACCTGGAGGAAGGATGACATTTTAAGAAGTCAAGACTTGACCTTCCCCACTGTCATGGCTCTTACACCACAGGCCAAGAACCATATGTGACTATTACTCTAATTCCCAAATAAAGTCCAATTTTATGTTTGTTTGGGGACTGAGGAAACAACCATTGGGTAAATACGTGGACAGAGTAGGCCCACTGTGATTTAGACTTTAGTCAGTACTCCCTTTATTTTCTGCCATGCCTAAGCCTCCACTTTCAAACAGGGACAATGATGACACTTTGGGTCTTCAGTTATCAATGTCAACCCACACTCAGATTCTGTGCCCAATTATCTTCACATGTGTGGGTATTTCCCTTTCTTCAACCTATAATGTTCTGTCATGGTACCTCCCCTGAGGGAACTAACCACTTTTTCAGTCAATGTCTTCCAAAACTAAAAATTGGCACAGGTCTGAAAACTGAGATTATTGAGGTGACCTCTCCAAACCCCTGTCTCCATTCTTTTTGGGGGACAGGTTTGTAGATATCAACTAGCAACCATGTCATCTACCCATCTATTTTGTCCTAGAGTCTTGTTGCTCTATTAATCGTCTCCACAACTCTCTGTGGGTCAAGGTCCCTTCATGGTCTATTTGACCTTGCCAGTCAGTACAGTAATTTCTGCCCTATGGCTTCTGGTTTTCAAGTACCTCTACTATTTTACGGCACCATCATCTCACAGATATATATAGCCCAGTTCTGAGACAACTCTTCCTACTGTCAGTCCTTGCCTACAGAGGAGAACTACCACCAAACCTCTTAGTGAGCCTGTGCACCTATCATCAGCACATGCTGATGGCCTTGACGAATAGTGTGATCTCTGGGCCCTCCTATGGAACATAACCAAGTGGTTGGTCTTCTTACCTCACATAATAGGTACATTCCAACATACCTACTTGCCTCAGCTTCTTTATTCCTTCCTCTACTTCTTCCAGGGAAAGTCAGATATTTCCATTCTACTTAATATTAGCCATCCCTTTCTCTGGGTTTCTAAGAGCAGCCCTAGAAGAGAGTTTGCTCATTGCCTGGGATCCTTGCCAAGCTTTTAAACCCAAGTTGGTTAGGGCTCTCCATGTCAATGAATTCTTGCCTTTCTGGTCTTGCATTTCATTCTTCTGATCAAGTACTCTCAAAATTCAACCACAGTAGTACATCCCAGTTACTGTATATACCTGATCCTAATTTTTCCAATTTTGTAGTGTACTGTATCTCTCTCTTCACATTAGACCCAGCAGGCCATTATCTACATTACAGTAGGATTTAACCCTAGTTATCAGCCTAGTAGTCAGGAGAAGCAGTGGGGGCAACTGCTGAGGGGAGCACTTGTTGCCTCACGGGGAGGAGGACTGTGTTGTATCCTAGAGCAGACTGGAATAACTAGATCTTACTGGGCAAGGATGGGGTTCCTCTCCAAGCTCTGCCAATTCAGATATCTACAGAATCATCATCTACATGGACATCCTTCCAGATGTCCCCAATTCATGTTTCAGGGCCCCAGAAAAAGGTTTTGATCTTAGCACAAAAGATCTGCATTGAAGGAGTCTTCAGAAGTGTCTGGAGTTTTGCACCTATAATTATCAAGTCACTGATTTATTGCTGTGTCTGTGCTTCCACTCTAGGAGATAAGGATTTCCTTTTACACTACCAGAGAGATCCTCTGGAACTCATATTTAGCTGTTAACTGCTTGTTTATACTCCTGAGTTTCTCTGCAGAGCACCAATATAACATAGAAGCCCCCTGTCTTTTTTGATGCTGCCCACTACCCTCATATTTTTCAAATGCCTGAATCATTGCACTTAAAAAGGCATTCCCTTCCCCTGGAATGTATTTCCAGGTCAGAAGTGGTGAAATCATTAGCAATTAGCCGACTCTATTGTACCACATGCTCTCTATGCCTCATGTATCACCTAGGATGATGAAGACATGTGGGGTAGTGATTGAGCCTGTCTCTAATCCTAATCTTGCCACCTAATTTTTTTGACCTCTTACAGTAAAATTTGTGTTAGTTCAGATCCTTAGAGAAAAGATACCAAAGTGGGCTTATCTGTGCAAGACATTTATTGGGGAAATACATATAAGAGAAAAAGGGGAGGGAGTAAGAGGAAGCATGACACAATCTGACTCCTGAGAAGGAGAGTAAGAAGGAGATAGTGTTGGGTAGGAACAGTCTCAGACTGTTCTATGAAAGATTTGGTCACACCAATGGAAAGTCCACAAACCAAAGTCATCTGTCAGGTGAGTCTTGTATTTTGCAGGAATGGACCTGCCTTTGTATCCATGCCAGGAGTAGCCCATTTATAAGCCCATTTAATAAAAGTGTGGCCTTTTATTAAATATTTTGGTAGAAGTAGCAGGGCCACCCATCAATGCTTCCTATGGCAGGACATCTCTATGGTGAATTATCCTGGCTGCCATAGAAAACATGAAATTGCAAGCTGTATTTTTAGGAGCTATGTCAGGTGTAAAGGTGGGATGGGAAACTGTTAAAGTGAAGGGCCAATATTTGCAAGGCATGGACATCTGAAGCAAATTTATGACTCAGAAAGTACAAATACAGCAAGTATCATTGGAATGTAACTTTTGATGGGGGTGAACAGTGGAGGAGAATAAGCCAGAGACTTAGCTAGAGGCCAGATCATCACAGAGAGTGGAAATAAAATGTGAAATAAGCACTTGAGCAATACCTATACCCCAAACTTGTTCTGGAGCAAACTCTGTGCAACTGGGTCTTGCCAAATTCATCAAGACCTTATTTTAACTAAACTACAATAGGTGCTCAATCATCAAACCACTGACACTTGAATAGCTTTTGAATTTCTCGTTGTCTAGCCGAAGAGAGTTAGGGAAACTGAAATCTAGTCCACACCGTGGTGTCCAAGCCTTGTGCCATGGCACATGACTATATCCACCTGCAAGGAGAGGTGCACAAAAGCACTGTACTTACTCAGAGAATGTGATTTTTTTTTTTTTCTCACTGAAAGCACATTAGGCTAGTAATGGATCATTACCATCACTTATTAAAGTTCTTTCCATAGAAAATACTTCAGTTTAGAATTCCTTGTTACTTCTTCATTTTCTTTTTTTCTGAATTCTAGGGCTTTCAAGTATGATGCAAACTACAGAGAATCATGTTCATGTAATAAATAGATGATCGAATGGCTTTAGATAGAGTCACACAGGCTATATGAGTTTTCTGGGGAAAGAAAAAATGTGGAAAAGTATCATCCAGTGTCACCAGTTTAGATGTCATATCATTGCTCCTGGATTTACCTCACTGAAGATAAGGCACAGTGATATATAACTTAGTTTTTTCAATGTCAGAACAAGATGTTTCAAAGCTTCTTGTTGCTAATACATTTATACAGAGTTCTTTTTCCACCTTTACAAGCATAACTATTACTACAGTATTTCATAATGTATTTTTTAGCAATATTCAGGGATTTGCCAAGATGATGCATGACGCTAAGCATATTTTTTGTCTTCTATTCCATTACCACTTTAAAATTAATATAAATTTCTCTTTTCACCACTGACATGTAAAATATTGAGGTTGGCCAAGAAAGTTCGTTCAGGTTTTTCTGTAACATGGAAAACCCGAATGAACTTTTTGGCCAACCCAATATAAGACTGGCTATAAAATATCACATGACATGATGATATTTAATTTTCAACGGTTTACCATCAAGATAAATGTAAATGTTGTGCATTAAATATTCATGTTGCCTTTTCTGTGGCACTCCTGGTGTGGGACAATTCTATATCCCCACCCTGCTGAAGCCAGTCATGGCCACTAGACTTGGTTTGGTGTGTGCAAGTTTGAAGCAGAATATTTTAAAATGCCAGATCTTGCTTTGAAATATTTCTGTCCTGTGACATAATGATTGGCAATATTCTGGATGGAAACTGTTTTATTAGACTGAGTCCCAGAGTAAAGATGTGAAACAGGTTTTCAATTGGCATATAGCATGAGGAAGAAATAGAGGATTTAGCTCATACTCAGATTCTTTATATAAAATTACCTATTTTTTTAGCATGTGTATGATCACCAAAATCTCCTAGTTTTCCATGAAAAGTGACCAAAAAATCTTGGTCAAAATTCTATCCTGATAGAGTTGGACTAATCCAAGGAGAGTACATCTTGATTATAATAGATTTCACCTCAAAATAATGGGAAGTGCTTTTAACTCCAGTTCACACTTCCGACTCTAAAATAACAGTTCTTTTGCAGTTATTTGCAACACATGTGTGGCTAACAAGTATTGGGTTTGATAAAGGATTACATTTATTCCAGTAGTGTTTAAAGAATTTGAGAGCACAAACCCTATCAGAATTGTCATAATTATACCTTATCACTTTTAGGCAAATGGCTGGTTTGAAAGGATGGTACTATCTACTAATGATACCCTGAAGGTGATGGGGAGAAGATTGCTAACAAGCTTCTTAGGTTTCTTGTTGCTAAACATGTTATCCAATATTTAAAAACATGAGTGGATTATACTGACTAATTAATGGGTTGATGTCTCAAGAAATGCCAGGATGACCTTCAGCAGAGTTAAGGGTAAAAAAATTTTAATTGATTCTTGATTTTTTTGTTTCAACATTGTTAATTAGTATCCCTTTGGTCTTGAGAAGAAATACTAACATGAAAGCAAGCAGGTTCAGAAACATTAAATTAATAGCCAAGGTCCAGAGTGTAAATGAGCTGGACCCATGTTGCTCACTCCAACAATTCTAGTAGAGAAATAAAAATACTCATACATCTAGCAGAGGACAAACTGCATAAGCAACATTTCCCCATAGGGAGAGAAATGTGTAAAGTCATGCTTGTTGCCAGTGGCTAGAACATTTGTTGGTAAAGTAAATGCTTAACAAATAGTTTTGAAGAAAATCAGTATCTTTGAAGAAAGAATGTTACTTCTTTCTCAAGATGGACATCCTTTTCCACTGCATTCAGGCTAGTAAGAGATGAGAAGGATACTTCTCCAAGTAAGAAAGATCTATAGACCAACCTGGCAATCATTGGGATTGCTGATCTGAAAATAGATGGCTTCACATTTCAATTAAAAAGGTATTAACCCTGTGTAATTTTTCCTACAACAGAAAGTCCATTAGCAGTTTCTCCTTTACTACCATCTTGTTGATTATTCATATTACCTTCTGCATATTCTTTAGTAGCATAAACTGAAGAATGTAGTAACATTTTCCTGGCTACTATAATTGTCAGAGTATAATCAGCTTAATTTTCCACCTACATCTTTGAGACAAAGTCACCCAAGTGAATCACTTATTAATTAAAATATTTCTTGAAAGTACATTTGTGCTACCCCTTTTGAAAGTTGCTGTGGTTCAATATTGTTGATTTGGATCTTTAATTTCCTTTAATTGCATGTGAGATTTCCATAAAGAGAAACTAGCTCAGTTCTTTTAAAGCAAAGTGTTATCTTTCATTAGAGGCTTGTTTTTCCCTTGTCTGCATTTTTAAATATTTATTTATATAGTCATTTTTCCTCTATACTGTTTAAAACAGACTGTACTCACCCTTATTATGTGAAAGAAAGAGTTTCGAACTAGTGACCTTTAGATGCATTTTTAAATGACCTCTGCTTTTCTAATACTGCCCTCTTATGACATCTTTCTGTAAATGAATGACAAGTTAAGCTTACTGATTTAATCATAAATTCAGACTTAAAATAGTTTTTTCATGGATTTCATTATGCTGTGGCACCAAGCCAATAAATATAACCCATACAAGATGTTTTAAGTCAGTTTCTAAAAACTAGACTTTTCAACTCTATGGCCTTAAAATTGATGGCCTCAATTCTCCACTTGCCTTGTAACCCTGATGGAGCTGATACAAGCATGATGCTCCTTGAAAGTAGAGGAGCTATGTTTAAATTAAGCCCTGTGATGGTGCAGAACAAGTCATATTTTTAGGGGAAACTGTTTCTCCGGTGAATAAGATATCTTGACACGTCAATGGAATATGAAACTCAATTTCACAAGATTTTTCTAGTGCCAAAAGAGATTTAAGTAGAACTATCATTTTTAGTCTTAACAGAAAGGATAAGTCTTCCTCTATAGACCTCTACATTCCTGCCTCTAAAATTTAATTTTATCATTCCTCATAAAGGCAATCATTCTTTAAGCCTTCACGAAAGCAAAATTACATTTCATTGTTGGTTCATTTTCTATTTTCACTTTTAGAAACTTTTATCATTTCCAATAATTGCATTGTTCCTCCCTCCACCCCACTTAAGAATCTCTTTATATTAACCAGTTTTCACAGAGCTGCATTTATTAGAAGGGAAAATAGGGACTTAAAGCTTTCTTTAAACTATATTGCCTTAAGAAAGGTAGTAAATAATTCCACAGTCTGTGAAATATATATTGGGAGAGCATACCCAGCTGAGTTAAAATTAAGAACATTTTCTCTAAAAGCAGCATCAAAACCCAAGAGGACTGTAAAAACCAAGAGAGAAAAAAAGCTAAAAAAAAATTCTAGTTGAAAATCTAAGAGTTATTTAGAGATAATTTTGAAATGAATTCAGTTTTTTTAATAATCATTCTGGAATCATTGTTTTATTCTAGAGTCATTATTTGTTTCCTAAATGGCTGTGTTTTCATAAAGTATCAAATGGTACTTCAAATTTTTAAGCAACTTTTATTTCCAATCTTCTGCAGTAATTCTTAAATATTTTTAGTAAAATCCCATTCTTCCACTCATTATACCCAGGCATCAGCTCAGTTCCCCAAATCAAACCTCAGATGTTCTCTACTTATTTTTAATCGGAACAGGAATCAAACAAACCTTAACCAAAAGTACTCACTAATGAGCTTGCAGGTAATCAAATAAACATGTATGCCAACTATCAGATAGTTCTTAAATAGTAACAACCCAAGTACAGGAAGTACTTTTAAAAGTCTAGAGTCAACAGAGAAGGTAAGTATCACAATAAAAAAGAACAAATATTGTATGACTTTTAAAAGAAAAAGAAGTGTATTCATAAATCAGCAGATGTTAAAGAACCTCACGTCACTTTAGAACATTGCCATTTGGGGCAAGCAGATTATGGGCTAATTTCATGCCACTGTTCATCATTGCATTTTATTTTCTTTTTCATTTCTTTGGTAACTCAAGTTCTTATAGATTCAAGCTGTTTTAATTATGGGATGCAAACACTGATAGTATAATACTGGAAATAATAATAAAGGTTCAAGGGAAATGAAGGTGAGAAAATTCGGAGGTGGTCCCAGTGGTGGTATTGGTAAGCATCATGTAGAAGAGTTGGTGCCCTTTCCTATAGTTCACTTAAAGTTCACTTAAAGCTGCTGCCCCTTCTAGACTGTGTGTTCATCCAGAAAGTATTTTTAAAGAGGAGGAAAAACATTGAATATTATCCTTCTGATATCTGATGACTTCTCATTGATGCTTTTATATTACACCAAAGCCAGCACTACATTTAGATCAGACTGCCAGGAGACCCTTGAGCAGATGACATCTCTTGTTTAATATTCAAACTTCACTATTATTTGTGATGCATGCTGAGAAAGTAGAACAGAGAAAATAGGTTGCCTGCATTGTTTATTTACACCCCAGAATTCCTAGGTCTATTTCACCCACTTCTCCTAAGTGAGCCCTTGAAGTGCTGTTTGGTTGAGTGTCATGGGTAATAGTGTAGGTCAAGGAACCCGCTCTGGGAATGTATGTTTTGTGAACACAACGTCACGTGTTTGTGTTGTGCAGTTTCCTGACTATTGTATGGTTTAGACAGACTTGTAAAGGCTCATTTTCCCCTTTAACATTTTAAACCCCATCATAGTCAAACTCCATTCTGTTGGAAGCCTCTTCAGAGGAAGAGAAACAGATTTCACAATGAAAATGAGTATTAGCTTTATGATGAGAAATTATATAATCAAATTACTACTATCAATTCACGGCTCATAGGTACTATGAACCCTTATGTTGCCTTCCAATTGTCTATTTCACATTTATATGCTTTCATTTTTATATCATTCCTCAATAGATTATTATATCATAAGCCTTAGCTACATTTTATGGATTATCTTTATAGCATCTAAAAGTCTCAGCTTCCAAGGATAATGTCATATATCTCACAATGTGTATTTGCAAAGGTACAATGCTAAAGGCATATGCCACCATATTGGGAGACTATATGTGCTCACACGAACTGCTGGGACTAACTTGCACTTCCCCTTGTACATTTTCCTATCTCAGTTATTTATGGCTAGTTCAGCACATCTTTATTTCTACCATCTGCTTAGTATCCCAGTTACAGAGATGAGATTATTTTAATTAGACTTGTCATAGGTGATTCACTAGTTGCTTGAACAGTCAAAAAGTAATGCCTGAGCTCGTCTATAACAGATTTTGCCAACTCTGACCCTCCATGACTGCTGCCTTTTTTTTTTTTTTTTTTTTTTGACCATGCCGTGCAGCATGTGTGGGATCTTGGTTCCCCGGCATGGGTGGAACCTGCATCCCCTGCAGTGGAAGCTTGGAGTCTTAACCATGGGACTGCCAGGGAAGTCCAGACTGCTGCTTACTTAAAAAAAATTTTTTTCCTGAATTTTAAACTAGAATGTACTTATCCATTAAAGAGAAATGTTAGTCCAGTCCCATTCTTGGCAATATAGTATTCTGTACTTTGGGTTGGATTATAATCATTACATTATAAACTGTACAAAATGACTAATGCTAAATAACTACTCCCTGCCAACAATTTAAAGTGGTGGATATTGCTGAATACAAACTGAAGCATGCAGCTTTTTGCACAAAGGCTGTGCAAATGCAACATAAATGACATTCAAATGTAAGCCACAGGAGAGTTATAATCTTTATTTTAAAGTCATGTGCACTGTTTCTTTTTTAAAATCAACCAATTAACATGGACATACTTTAAAACAAAAGCAGATATTTATGTCGGATAGATCTCTGAATTGCTAAATATGATATTAGTGAAACTAATATGGATCGTGAAGAGAAAGTGGTGAGGGTACAACCAAAAATTAGAGGATTTAAACTAGATTATGCTGTCAGTTGCAACATGAGCTGTATGATAGAAACATTTCAACCTCTGGGATTTTTTTCTTTTCATTTCAACTGAGGTAAAATTCATATAACATAAAGTTTACCCTTTTAAAGTATGCAATGTAGTACATTCACAAGGTTGTTCCATCATCTCTATCTAGTTCTAAAAGACTTTATTATCCACAGAGGAGTCTCTGTAAGCAGGGTACCATGTTTATCTACCACCAACCTCTTGCAACTACTAATCTGCTTTCCTCCTCTATGGATTTACCTCCTCTGGATATTTCATATAAATGGAATTGCAGAATATGTAAGCTTTATGTCTGGCTTCTTTCACTCAGCATAATATTTTCAAGGTTCAGCTTTATCCACATTGTTACCTGCATCAGTACTTCGTTCCTTTTTGATGACTGAATACTATTCCATTGTATACACCTCATTTTGTTTATCCATTCATCTATTAATGGACATTTAAGTTGTTTCCACCTTTGGGCCATGAATATATGTATACAAATATTTACTTGAATACCTGTTTTCAGTTCTTTTGGGTATATACCTAGGACTGGAATTGATGGGTGCTATGTTAATTCTATGCTTAACATTTTGAGGAACCAGAGTATTTCATTTTTTAAGAATTCATTTATAAGCCTTCTTATATTTGTAATTCCAAGTGACTTTCATATTTTTATCTCAATCATCATAAAGACCAAGGAGCAAATATAATTATCCAAAATTTTCAACAAGATTATTTCTAAAGTTCTAACTCTGTAATTCTATTATTATAAAATTCTAGGTGATCTACAAGACATAAATGACAAAGTCCTTTTTTTTTTTTGGTTTAATCTCAACCCCATAAATTATGATTAAAACTCATGATTAAATTGGATGGTGGGACAAAGGAAGGAGGTGGGCAGCTTTCAATTATCCAAATGATAGGAGCTAGAAATAGATAAATCAATGGAAGACTAAAGTGTATAAACCTCTCTTTGAAGACAAGATTTATAGCAAGTTAGACTTGTGAGTATTGGAAGAGTGAAGATGTAATATGTACAGTACAAAAACATGAATGAATGAAAAATATGAAGAAATATAGGGCAGATCATTCCTATAACATGCACGATTTCTGTGTTTCTCTGTTTTTTACTCAAGTTATTTTCTGCTGTAACTTGATTTTTGGTCCATCTCCCTGCTAAACACTTCACATTTCATTTCCCTCTAAGCCTTTAGGGGAGATTGAAAGTAGCAGTTAAAGCTGGTTATGCCCAATAGTCAAGGCAAATTTTGTTTACAAGATACTCCCTGTTACAGTGTTTGGATTGTCTAAATAACAGGCAATAAAATCTATCAGCTGGAAACCTCCTCTTGTAAATGAACAGACTATTTTAATCAGTACCTTCTGCTGAACAGCCTTTCAAGGGCAGTCCAGTTTTAATATTTAGAAAGCTACCTGTAACCTTCAGATATAACCCATCTTTACGTATTTATTTAATTAATGATCATGCACTCAGAATTCTGCTAGGCTCTACAATGGATACAAAAATAGTATAAAACATCCATGCTTCTGGGAACTTATCTATTTGTGGGAACAAACTGCCCCAAGTCTTTTAAATGTGAAAAGACTTGTTTTACAGTGTTCTGGGAATAAATGTAATAAGAGATCAAAGTTTTAGGAAATAATTTTGTGCTAAATACACAAATATATAGTTTCAAGGAAGAGCTAGACCTTGAATTGAACCTCAAAATTTTTGAAAATGTGAAATTATAGGGGAGATGGTAAAGATAATGTGAATAACAGAGAGAGTTGGCTAGGATTCATGTGAGTTAACAATTGGAGATAAAAATGAGTGGGAATGTAGGAAACAAGTTTAAAGAAGTCCATGTTAGCTATACCAAGTAGTTTAATTCACTGGGGAAGTCATAGCTTAGTGGGCTGAGAATGAAATGAGATTCATTTCACACATACTAGAGATGGACACAGATACATAATTGTTCAGAGAGATAACCAGGAAGCATGGACGATATAACTTGCTGTAATCTAAAGGTGAAGAGATGAGAATCTAAATGAGGCCATGGAAATGGAAAGGAATAGAAAAGGAAGGAAAGATATAGTTAACATTTAATATGAGTGATATTCTTCCTAGCTCTTTCCCGTTCTTGACCTATGAACTAGTTTGTATGAGGATACATGTTTCCATATTAGAGATGAGGAAATTGAGAGATTTTATGATTTGCACAGGTAGGATGTAGAAGTAAGATTTTCACCTTGTTCTATTTTACTCCAAATCATGTGCTATTTCCTTTTACTGTTTCTATAGCTGGCAAGAGGGACAAAACATAAATGTTTTGTGAGGATCCCAGTGTTTCTCATAAATTGTAAACTTCTAATCTAACCCAGGTAGTTACCATCTGTCGTATATGTGTATCACAAGTAGTCATAATTCAGTTAACACAATTATATGTTTACTTTGAATTTGATAACGACATTCTAGGTAATCCTACTTTCCCTCTTAACATGGTGCAATGTCCCCAACCTCCTGTTGTTGCCATCTTTTATTACCTAGAGATAGGGGCCCCGTTTTTTTCACCAAGTGGAAAGCTTATCAATGCTCACAGCACCCTCACTTCTTCTCCTGGCCTTCCTGAGTTCTACAGCCCTCCACAGCTGTCAACTTTCAAATACCTTTAGTCAGTTCTTACAACCCAAAGACAATATGCAGTATATTCTCTAGTTTTGATATAGGAAGAAATTTTTATTTCTTTGGTATCACCATTTCTTTACCTCCTTTATAAAATATATTTTTTTCTATCCAGAGTTATCCCTCCTCCATCTCAATATTTCATTTCTATCTTGTTCTCATTCCCTCCTCTAAAAATATTTCCTCCAAATCATACTGATTCCTGATTCCCTCTGCATAATATTATCCTACAGTTTTATAACAGTGTCAGTGACTTTTTTAAAGGCCTCTGTTCTTAGAATGCTCATATTCACTTGCCTTTTTCTTTAACAACTTAAAATATATCTTTGAGGGAAAGATGGTGTGAAAATGTCAAATGCATTCTTATGTAGTAATTTGAGAATAAATGAGAAAAAAAAGCTTGAAGCAGTATTGAACATCATTAAAAAAAAACATGTTTAACTAGTTCCAGCAATTTCAGTTTTCTTTCATTTTTTTTCTCTTTGAGATCTTTGCTTCTCATATTAAACTATTCTGATGGACTCTGATAATGAGAAGGAAAGGAAGATGTTAAGTGCTATAGCTGATAGGATCTCCCTATTGTGGAAATGATTTTTGCTTTCAAGAATCAATAACAAAGGTGTTCTTGTGAAAAACCTATGTTTTAGCTGTCACAAAAGATGTTTTTTTTCCATTTGCATTCTGTTAAGATTTTTTTAATGCTGTTCTAGTTGAAAGTTTTATAGTCTAATAAAGTTTCTTGCAATATAAAATCTGAGCATACAACTACAGAAAACCTAATTTTGTGGAAAAGCATTCTGAAAATATATACATTATTTAAATAAATATAGAAATACTGTAAGAAATTATGCCTTTTTATTGGACATTGAAATAATATATATTTTGAAGTTCAGAGTTCATTATCTATAAGATTATCAGTACCTTCTTTCAGATTACAATAACATTGGAATAAGTCATAGTCTCAGAATCTCAAGATCCAGAAATCCCTTAAAATTGAGATATAAAAGATTGTTTTACAAATAAGTTTCAGTGTAATCTGTGATAAACCATTAGTCAGAGCAATGCTGTTTGAGAATCCATACTAACTTAAAAAAATTATCAGAAAAAAATAAAGGAATCATGCCAAATAGAAATAAATAAAGGCTGGATCTAAGTTACTTTGGGCAAATTGCAGTTTTTAGGACGTAAGGGCATTCCTAGCAATTTTCCCCATTATACAGCCTCACCTGTTTCCTCCCAGCTAGACAGTTTTGTGCACACTGTTTCTTCTGCAAGAAATGTTTTTAGTTCAACTCAATATTTCTTCAGGTATCTGCTACTTCTTCATCAGAGATGCTCAACTATTATTTGTCAATAGCTTTGTGCTACACTAGACTATTAAAACTACAAAGACTGAGAGTAAGTCAGCTTTTAGTGTCATATCTGACACACAGTACATTTTCAATAGGTGAGGATATAACTAGCACTTTATTTTTTATTGAAGTATAGTTGATTTACATTATTGTGATAGTTTCAGGTGTACAGCAAAGTGATTCCGTTATATATATATATATATATATATATATACATATACATATATTTCACATTATTTTTAATTATAGTTCATTACAAGATATTGAATATAGTTCCCTGTGTTGTACAGTAAATCCTTGTTGCTTATCTATTTTATGTATAGTGGTTTGTATCTGTTAATCCCATACTCCTAATTTATCCCTCCCCCACTCCCTTTCCCCTTTGGCAACCATAAGTTTGTTTTCTATGTCTACGAGTCTGTTTCCATTTTGTATATAGAATCATTTGTATTATTTTTTAGATTCCACATATAAGCAATATATAGTATTTGTCTTTGACTTATTTCACTTAGCATAATATTCTCTAGGTCCATCCACATTGCTGCAAATGGCAATACTTCACCTTTTTATAGCTGAATAATATTTAATTGTAGAATATACACATTGTCTTAATTCAGTCATCTGTTGATGGGCACTTAGGTTGTTTCCATATCTTAAGTATTGTAAATATTGCTGCTATGAACATTGGGATACAAGTATCTTTTCAAATTAGTGTTTTTGTTTTTGCTGGATATATACCCAGGAGTGGAATTTCTGGATCATATGGTACTTCTCTTTTTAGTCTTTTAAGGAAACTCCATACTGTTCCATGTACCAATTTACATTCCCACCCAGAGTGTATGAGTGTTCCCTTTCCTCCACATCTGTTCCAACATTTGCTATTTATAGACATTTTGATGATAGTCATTCTGAGAGGTGTGAGGTGAAACCACTGCAATGTGGTTTTGATTTTCATTTCTCTAATGATTTACGATGTGGAGCATCTTTTCATATGCCTGTTAGCCATCTGTATGCATTTATTGGAAAAATATCTATTCATGTCTTCTGCCCATTTTTTGGATTGGATTGTTTCTTTAAAATATTGATTTATATAAGCTCTTTGTATATTTTGGATAGTAACTTCTTGTCACATTGTTTGCAAATATTTTCTCCCATTTGATAGGTTTTCTTTTCATTTTGTTGATGGTTTCCTTTGATGTGCAAAAGCTTTTAAGTTTAATTAGGTCTCATTTGTTTATTTTTGCTTTTATTTCTTTTTGCCCTTGGGAGACTGATCTAAGCAAATATTGCTACAATTTATGTCAGAATGTTTTGCCTGTGTTCTCTTCTAGGAGAACACAGGATATCTTTCCATTTCTTTGAGTCATCTTCAATTACCTTTATCAATATTTTACAGTTTTCAGCATATAGGTCTTTCACCTCCTTGGTTAAGTTCATTCCTAGGTATTTTTTAATGTGATTTTAAATGGGATTTTTTTTTTTTTTTACTTTCTGATATTCCATTATTAGTGTATAGAAATGCAATGGATTTCTGTATATTAACCTTGTATCCTGGAACTTTGCTGAATTCATTTATTAGTTCTAATAGTTTTTGGGTGGAGTCTTTAGGGTTCTCTATATAGAGTATCACGTCATCTGCCAATAATGACAGTTTTACCTCTTACCTTCCAATTTGGATACTTTTATTTCTTTTTATTGCCTGATTGATGTGGCTAGGAATTCCAATACTATGTTAAATAGAAGCAGAGAGAGTGGGAATTATTGTCTTTTTCCTGAATTTAGCAGAAAGGCTTCCAGCTTCTCATATTTGAGTCTTATGTTGGTTGTGGGTTGGTCATAAATGGCCTTTATTATGTTGAGATATGTTTCCTCTATACCCACTTTGAAAGGATGAAAGGATGCTGAATTTTGTCAAATGTTCTTCTTGCATCTATCAAAATGATCATGTGGTTTTTGTCTTTTCTTTTGTTAATGTGGTGTGTCACATTGATGATTTGCACATGCTAAACTATCCTTGCGACCCTGAAATGAATCCAACTTGATCATGTTGTATGATACTTTTTATATATTGTTGGGTTCGGTTTGCTAATATTTTATTGAGAATTTTTGCTAATATTTTATTGAGAATTTCTAAAGTCCTCATATTCTTTATATCATTGGTCAGATTCCCCTGTAAAGCCTTCTGGTCCTGGACTTTTATTTGTAGAGAGTTTTATTTATTTATTTTTTTGCCGTACGCGGGCCTCTCACTGTTGTAGCCTCTCCCGTTGTGGAGCACAGGCTCCGGACGCACAGGCTCAGCAGCCATGGCTCACGGGCCCAGCTGCTCCGTGGCATGTGGGATCTTCCCAGACCGGGGCACGAACCCGTGTCCCCTGCATCGGCAGGCAGACTCTCAACCACTGCGCCACCAGGGAAGCCTGTAGAGAGTTTTATTTTAATTACAGATTCTATTTCACTTCTAGTGATCAGTCTATTCAAATTGTCTCTTCTTGACTCAGTCTTGGCAGGCTATATGTTTTTAGAATTTTGTCTATTTCTTCTAGGTTGTCCAATTTGTTGGCATATGACTATTCATAATATCCTCTTATAAGATACAATGTGTTTGTTCTTTTCCTGGTTTTCTTTCTGTAGTTGATTTCTAATATTGTATCATGTGGTCAGAGAAGATGCTTGATATAATTTCTATCCTCTTAAATTTATTGAGGCTTGTTTTTTTACCTAGTATTTGGTTTATCCTGCAGCACATTCCATGTGCACTTGAAAAAAATGTATATTCTGCTTTTTTTGGTTGTAGTGTCCTATAATATCTATTAAGGCCAACTGGTCTATTGTGTTATTTAAGACCTCTGTTAGCTTGTTGATTTTCTGTCTGAATGATGTGTCCATTGATGTACGTGGGGTGTTAAAATCTCCTACTATTATTGGATTATTGTCAGTTTCTCCCTTTATGCTTCTTAGTATTGCTTTATATTTTTAGGTACTTCTGTATTGGTGCATATATGTTAGTGGTTGTAATATCCTCTTTTGGTATTGATTTTATCATTATCATTATATAGTACCCTTCTTTACCTTTCTTTACAGACTTTGTTTTAAAGTCTGTTTTGTCTGATATGAGTAGTACTACCTCCACTTTCTTGTAGTTTCTATTTGCATGAAATATCTTTTTCCATCCCTTCACTTTCAGTGTGTGTGTGTCTTTCACCCTGAAGTGAGTCTCTTGTAGGCAGCATGTTGAAGGTCTTATTTTTTTAATCCAGTAAGCCACCCTAAGTCTTTTGATTGTAGCATTCAGTCCATTGACATTGATAGGTATGTACTTATTGTCTTTTTTTTTTTTTTTTTTTTTGCCGTACGCGGGCCTCTCACTGTTGTGGCCTCTCCCGTTGCGGAGCACAGGCTCCAGATGCGCAGGCTCAGCGGCCATGGCTCATGGGCCCAGCCACTCCACAGCATCTGGGATCTTCCCGGACCGGGGCACGAACCCGTGTCCCCTGCATCGGCAGGCGGACTCTCAACCACTGCGCCACCAGGGAAGCCCCTTATTGTCATTTTATTCCCTGCTTTCCAGTTGTTTATGTAGTTCTTTGTTCATTTCCCTTCTTTTTGTTTTTCCTTTTATGGTTTGATGATTTTCTTTTGTAGTATATTTGAGTTCCTTTCCTTTGATTTTTGTGGATCTTTTGTGGCTTTTTGATTTTTAGTTACCATGGGGTTCATGTATTTTGACCCATAATTATATCTACTTGCTTTAAATTGATAATCATTGAAGTTCAGACACATTCTAAATGATCTATAATTTTTACTCCACTCCTCTACATTTTGTGTTTTCTATGTCCTATTTTACATCTTCATGCTTATCTTTTTACTATTTATTGCAGTTATAGTTGATATTACAATTTTTTAAAAATCTGTGTGCTGGCTTATTTAAGAGATCTTCAATCCTTACTATATATTCTCATTTCCTACTGGGATTTTCCCTTTTCTGTAGATTCTTGCTTTTTTTCCACTTAGAGAAGACCCTTCATAATTTCCTTTAGGGTTGGTTTAGTATTGCTGAATACTTTCAGTTTTTGCTTGTTTGAGAAATTCTTTCTCTCTTCTTCTACTATATATGATAATCTTGCTGGGTAGAGTATCTGAGGTCTCAGGTTTTTCCCTTTCAGGCTTTGAATATATTGTGCCATTCCCATCTGGCCTGCAAAGGCCTGCAGAGAAATCAGTTGATAGTCTTATGAGGATTCCCTTGTATATGACTCTTTGTTTTTCTCTTACTGCCTTTAGAATTCTCTATCTTTACCTTTTGCCATTTTTATTATAATATGACTTGATGTGGATCTATTTGGGTTTATCCTGTTGGGAACCCTCTGTGCTTCCTGTCCCTGGATATGTTTCCTTCTTTGGGTTTCGGAAGTTTTTAGCCATAATTTCTTCAGATACATTTTCCATCCCCATTTCTCTCTTTTCCATCTGGAATCCCTATTATGCATAACTTGGCATTTTATATTATCTCATAGAGCTCATATGTTGCTTTCATTTTTTTAAATTTGCTTTTCTGTCTGTTGTCCTGATTGGGTTATTTCTATTATTCTATATTCTAGATCACTCATTCATTCTTCTGTGTCATTTAGTCAGCTATTAATTGTTTCTAGATTGTTTTTTATGTCAGAAATTCAATTATCTTTTTTTGTTTGGGTCATCTTTTATTTTCTAGTTCCTTTTTAAAATGATGTGTTTATATTGATAATATTTCTTAATTCAGTTAGCATTTTTACTACCACCTTTTTAAATTCTGTGTGTGGTAGACTAATGATCTCTGATTCATTATTTGTTCTTTCAAGGGATTTCTCTTGCCCTTTTATTTGGAGTACTTCCTCTGCTTTTTCATTTTACTTAACTTTCTCTATGAATTTATGAGAAATAATTATCTATTGTGGTTTTGAAGAGGAATTTTTGTGTGGAAGTATTCCTATGCACATTGTGTGTCCAATATCTTTGTGCAAGGTCTGGTTTTGATGTGGACACCAGCCACAGCTTTCCTCAATGTGTACTGGCCACTGTCACCTTGGTAGGGAATGTGGTTGATGGAGGATCTAAAGCCTGCATAGGGTGTGAGGCAGGACTCCTTTTCTGCTCTGTAGCTGTGCTGCCCTCTCAGGGGTAAGGTCTGCTTTCAAATTGCTGGAGGAATAACCCAGAGGATAAGGCCCAAGCAGTCTCTTTTCCCTTTGAGTGTGTGTTTTGCCCCAAAGAACGGGACTACTGAAGTAAGTGAGGCTTGTGTGCTTGCAGAGGTCTGATGAGCTGCCTATGGAGGAAGCCACAGCTCCACTGAGGCACAGCCCAAGGTTGTGTCCCTTCCACTGTTGTGTTCATTCCAGATCTAATGCAAGGCTGTGTCATGGAGCGGTCAGGCTGGAACATTTGCTAGGCTGGGTGGGGATCAGGCCCTTGTGGCTCTGGGAACTGAAGCAACTGTGCAGACTTCAGAGATCTGGGCTGCTGCTACCCCACCCACACCCCAGGCCTCTGAGCCTTCTCTGTGTCCCTAGATCCACTCTTCCACCAGGACCTGTCTGCCCCAGGTCCAGTGCCAGACTGTGGTGTGAAGTAGGTGGAGCTGAGAGCAGGACCAGCCATGGCCTGCTGGTTATGGTGGTTTCTGAGGCACAGCTTAAGAAAGCACTGGCAATGGCTGCTGCTGCTTCACCAGGATCACACCCCAGGCCCCAAGGTTGTCTCTGCATAGCTAGGGGAAGTTTTTTCTCAGGACATGGCTGGCCCAGATCCTGCACCAAGTTGTGATGTGGAATGGGAAGGGCCAGGGTGCTTGCCTCACTTGGATTGGGAGTATAGCAAGGTGGCAGCCACCAGCGCAGAACTCTGCCATGTTTGTTGGCAAGCCAGCACCCATGCACTCTTTACAAGTGGAGTGTCTGTCTAGGATTCTCCACCCTCTTATCTGTCCCAGTGGTTGACCCAGCAGCCAAGCAGGCTTGTGTCCTCCACGTAGGACCCCAGGACTGGGACGCCCAGTCTGTGGCTTGACCTGCTTGCTGCCCAGGGAGAGGGTCTGCTCGTGTGTACCTTCTTTTCCTTTCAGATCCCTCCCTGGGTGGAGGTCTCAATTGTATGTCTTTTTGCCATCCTACCTCATTACATGGGAATCTTTCTTGCAGTTTTTGTTGTAGAGGAGTGAGTGAGTTCTTCTCCCAGTTTCCAATGGGTTGTCTGTGAGAATTGTTCCACATGTAGATGTATTTTTGATGTGTTTGTGGAGGAAGGTGAGCTCCACATCCTCCTACTCCACCATACTGAAATGACCCCCAACCAGCACTATTACACTGAGTGCATTTAGGATATAACTGACACTTTGTTATTAATTATTATCATCACCATTATTATTTAGCTTAATCTTATCCCTATAGTTAATTATTAATGAATGGAAGTCTGTGGATATCAATGCCCCATTTTACCAATTTGCCTTAAGAATAGGGATCTTTTTGTATTTGGCATCTGAGGTAGGCAGAAGAGGTGTCTTCTTAGGTATCCTTTCCATGATTAGCTTAATGTTTGTAACTTTTAAAAGCACAATAAAATGTGTTATAAAGACAGCTCAAGTAAAGAGTAACAAATATGGATGTAATTGAATTAATTTATGTGGACTAATTTGTTTTATCATCACCTAAGAGACACTATCTCTAGATTGTCTGATATTAATTTAATTTACTATATTTTCCCATACAAAAAGCCTGCATTTTTTCTTCTACCAGCACATATCTTTCTTTCTCATCAAAATTTGAAATCAGTAAGATTTTCAATCCATGTCTATCAGTCATTCTTACTGGGGCCTACCATGAGTCTTGAACAAAGCAGGGGCTCAATAACTGCAGTAACAATGAATAGCTTTTACTTCATATAAAGACAGAGGGATTGGGACAAAAAGGCCTGCTTGGGAAACTTTTTAGAAAATGCCATTTGGCCCAGTCAGCATGTTACCAAACCAAACTTGGGTCTGCTTGCCTGTGCCCAGTAAAGCCAATTTTCTGTCAGCAGGTTGTGGTGAAGGAAACTACAACATTTATTGCAAGGGCAAGCAAGGAGTATGAGAGGCTACTGCTCAAAAGACCCTAACTCCCTGATTGATTTCAGGGAAGAGTTTTTAAAGGCAAAGTGAGGGAGAGAGTTGCTGGGTGTTTGATCAGCTCCTGCCCAATTCTCTGACCTGTTGATGGTGCAGTAACAGAGTGATGTCACAGAGGTAAACATTATCAATCCTCAGGCTCCAGATGGTTTTGGAGCTTTGGGAGCTGTCTTCATGATCATCATGCAGTTAGCATCTTCTATCTGGTGGGGGGGGGGGGTCTTTCTTTCATATCTGAAATAACTCAGGAATGTGTGTCAGACACTGTTACCTATATCCTTCTGATTCTTCTATATGAATGATCTACTGTTAAAATTGCTACCAGTTCTTCTAGCCCGACTGCTATTTTTTGTTACTACATGTTCATACTCTTCAAATTATTAACTCTTGAGTTAGCATTTTTTGACTCAGAGGAGGTCTCAGAGACTACAGTCTTTCTAAAAATAAGAGGCAAGTGGAGGGCATGGCAGGGGGAGGGGTGTCTGTCCCAGGAAGGCCTAAGAGGGTTCTACTCAGTTACAGTAGGGGAGGGGCTGTTATAAAAAGAGGTTTTGAGGATTCCAGGCATTTTCAAGCACTGATTCTTCAACTTGAGTTCCAGTAATCAAGCTTGAATTTCCAGTAACAATGTAGTTGCCAGAATAGAGTTATAGCACCACTGTCACCATGGCTATGAGCATTCTTGGAATAATTTTCATATTATGTAAGACATCCTATTGTCATTTTGTTCAAAACCATATGTACAATTCTAACAAGAAAATAGAAATGGAGGAGAAAATTTATAGATCCAGTTCCCTCTGCTGTATCACAAAATCAAGTCAAAACACTCTTAGAAGAGTAGGCAGAAAGAGCAACAAAGTACATTATTGTTCATTCTTAAATGCCTATATTATGCTAGGTATGGTGAAACATCATTGCTCTTTGATAATGCTTATAAGAATCAATGACTTGTGAAAAAAATCATGTCCTTCTTAATTTTTTGAATAGGCCATGTTTGTTAAAATTTTTTAATAAGGGATTTCATCAGGACTCAAGCTTTCCATAATCATGCAAGACAGAATGTTTGAAAAATAGTAGTTCTAAATGTGAATCTGAGTCTCCTCAGTTAAGTTGATGAAACTTTAATATTTTGTAGAAGTTTAAAGTAGGTATTCTATTCCACCCTCCTTTTAACTTGGAGGAATTTAGATGTTGGGTCTACATTGGATTATTTAAGAAGGTAAACTAAAAATGAAGACGAACCATTTAAATTCAAATGATATTACACCAAACTCTTTAAACCAATGAATTTGAAGGACTCCTTTCTTAGGAAGACAAAAATTTGGAGCCCATAGCTGTAGTTTGAATTAGACATCTTCCTAATTTTGAAGAAGTTAGAATAAATAATAGAAATACTAGAGTAATACTTGAGGGTAATAAGAGTGTCAGGAATTTATTCCTAGGGTTTTTCTTTGGATATTAATGATAATATATTGATATAATTGCTAACTCACTGAAGGGTGAAAGATTTTTGTCATATTCAAGGATTCCCTCTTTTAGTGGGAAAGAGCAATATTGAAAGTATTCCTGGGGGACAAGATTTGTGGTGAGCACTTAGTGAATTTTCTGTAACTGAATTACTTCTTCACCATACCTCAAATAAGATACTATTTCAGCTGTGTGTTTTTTCATTCAACTTGGATCCTGGGGAGATGATTTGAACACAAATTTCAGGGTGATAAAATCAGTTAACAGAAATAGAATAGAAAATATGTAATCAAAGAAAAAAATATACCAAGCAATTTATCTCTGTTGACAGATCTAGCAAAACAATTCATAACAGCAAAGTCTTGAAGGACCTATTCACATCTTCACAGTGCTTCCTTAGAAAATATATGTGAGGCTGGGACTGTACAAGATGGCACAGTGGGACTGAGGACAAATGGTGGAGTAGAAGGACATGAACTCACTCCTTCTTACAGAAACACCAAAATCACAACTAACTAACTGCTGAACACCAATAAAAAAAAAAAAATGCCAGGACCTACCAAAAAAGATACCCTATATCCAAAGACAAAGAAGCCATGATGAGATGGTAGGAGGGGCACAATAAAATCAAATCCCATACATGCTGGGTGGGTGATCTACAAACTGTAAAATAATTATACCACAGAAGTTCTCCTGCAAGAGTGAAGTTCTGAGCCTCATATTGGCTCCCTAGCCTGGGAGTGTGGCAACTGGAGGAGAAGCCCCCAGAGAGTCTGGCTTTGAAGGCCAGTGGGGTTTCACTGCAGGAATTCCACAGGTCTGGGGGAAGAAGAAACTTCACTCTTGGAGGCTGCACACAGGGTCTCATATGCACCACGACCCAGGGAAGAAACTTCACTCTTGGAGGCTGCACACAGGGTCTCATATGCACCACGACCCAGGGATAAAAAGCAGTGACCTCCTAAGAGACTGGGCTGGACTTACCTGCTAGTACTGGAGGGTCCCCTGTGGATGTGGGGGATGGCACCAGCTGTGGGGACAGGGACACTGTCAGCAGTGGCTCTGGTGAGTGTTTACTGGCATGGGCCCTCTTGGAGGGAGGCGGCCATTTTCTCACTAAAACCTGGCCCCACCCAGTAGCCTTTAGGCTCCAGGGCTGGGAAGCCTCAGGCCAAAGGGTCAACAGGGTGGTAACAGGGCCTCACCAATCAGCAGACAGTCTGCTTAAAGTCTTTCTAAATAAACAGCTGCCTGATAATAAACACATCCCACACACACAGCCCTGCCCATCAGAGGGACAAGACCCAGGTCCACCCACCAGAGGTGGGTACCAGTCCCTCCCACCAGGAAGCCTGAACAAGCTTCACAGACAGCCTCATCCACCAGGAGGCAGACAGCAGAAGCTAGAAGAACTACAACCCTGCAACCTGCAGAATGGAAATCACAGAAAATTATACAAATTGAGATGGCATATGTGCCCAATGAAGAAACAAGATAAAACCCCAGAAGGATAGCTAAGTGAAGTAGAGATAGGCAATCTACCTGAAAAATAATTCAGAGTAATGATTGATAGTAAAGATGATCCAAGATCTC
The DNA here is from genome assembly GCF_039906515.1 of Pseudorca crassidens. Taxonomy (NCBI): domain Eukaryota; kingdom Metazoa; phylum Chordata; class Mammalia; order Artiodactyla; family Delphinidae; genus Pseudorca; species Pseudorca crassidens. The sequence continues at coordinate 85,388,635 of NC_090298.1, forward strand.
AGAAAAAGAATGGAGACACAGATAGAGAAGATATAAGAAATGTTTAAGACCTAGAAGAACTAAAGAACAAACAAACAGATATGAATACAATAATTAAAATGAAAAATACACCAGAAGGAATCAATAGTAGAATAACTGAGGCAGAGGAATGCATAAGTAAGTGATTTGGAAGACAGAATGGTGGAAATCACCACTGCAGAAAAGAATAAAGAAGAAATAATGGAAATAGATGAGGACAGTCTAAGAGACCTCTGAGACAACATGAAATGCACCAACATTCATATTATAGAGGGTCCCAGAAGGAGAAGAGAAAGAGAAAGGGGCTGAGCAAACGTTTGAAGAGATAATAGCTGAAAACTTCCCTAAAATGTGAAAGGAAACAGGCATCCAAGTCCAGGAGGCTGAGAGAGTCCCAGGCAGGATAAGCCCAAGGATGAATACTCTGACAGACATAGTAATCAAGTGGACAAAAATTAAGAACAAAGAAAAAATATTAAAAGCATCAAGGAAAAAGCAACAAATAATGTACAAGGGAACTCCCATAAGGTTATCAGATGATTTTTCAGCAGAAATTCTGCAGGCCAGAAGGAAATGGCAGGATATATTTAAAGTGATGAAAGGGAAAAAACTACAACCAAGAATACTCTAACCAGGAAGGCTCTCATTCAGATTTGACAGAGAAATCGAAAGCTTTACAGTCCAGCAAAATCTAAGAGAATTCACCACCAGACCAGCATTGCAACAAATGCAAAAGGAACTTCTCTAGGCAGAAAAGAAAAGGCCACACTAGAAACAAGAAAATTACAAATAGAAAAGCTCACTGGTAAAGGCAAACATACAGTAAAGGTAGGAAATCATCTGCACACAAATATGATATCAAAACCAGCAATTGTGAGAAGAGGAGAGCACAAATTCAGGATATTGAAAGTTAAAAGACCAGCAACTTAAAACAATCTTGTTTATCTATGAACTGCTATATCAAAATCTCATGGTAACCAAAAATCTACAATAGATACACACACAAAAAGGAAGACAAAAGACATAGACTGGCTGAATCAATACAAAAACAAAACCCATATATATGCTGTCTAAAGGAGACCCACTTCAGATCTAAGGACACATACAGACTGAAAGCAAGGGGATGGATCAAGGTATTCCATGCAAATGGAAATCAAAAGAAAGCTGGAGTAGCGATACTCATATCAGACAAAATAGACTTTGAAATAAAGAATGTTACAAGAGACAAAGAAGGACACTACATAATGATCAAGGGATCAATCCAAGAAGAATATGTAACACTTGTAATATACATGTACCCAATAAAGGAGCACCTCAATACATGAGGCAAATGCTAGCAGCCATAAAAGGAGAAATCAACAGGAACACAATAATAGTGGGAGACTTTAACACCCCACTTTCGTCAATGGATATATCATCCAGATAGAAAATCAATAAGGAAACAAAGGCCTTAAATGACACATTACACCAGATGGACTTAATTGTTATTTACAGAGCATTCCATCCAAAAGCAGCACAATACACATTCTTCTCAAGTGCACATGGAACATTCCCCAAGACTGATCACACAGCAAGGCTCAGTAAATTTAAGAAAATTTAAATCATATCAAGCATCCTTTCCAAGCACAATGCTATGAGATTAGAAATCAAGTACAAGAAAAAAGTGTAAAAAGCACAAACACTTGGAGGCTAAACAAACAATGGATCACTGAGGAAATCAAATAGGAAATCAAAAAATACCTAGAGACAAATGAAAACGAAAGCATGACACTCCAAAACCTATGGGACACAGCAAAAGCAGTTCTAAAAGGGAAATTTATGGCAATACAATCAATCTTACATCAGGAAACAAGAAAAGTCTCAAATAAACAACTTAACCTCACACCTAAAGCAACTAGAGAAAGAAGAACAAACAAAACCCAAAGTTAGTAGAAGGGAAGAAAACATAAAGATCAGAGCAGAAGTAAATGAAATAGAGATGAAGAAAACAATAGAAAAGATCAAGGAAAATAAAAGCTGGTTCTTCGAAAAGGTAAACAAAATTGATAAAGCTTTAGCCAGATTCATCAAGAAAAAAAGGAGGAGGGCTCATATCCATAAAATTAAAATGAAAAAAAAGTTGCAACTGACACCACAGAAATACAAAGGATCTTAAGAGACTACTACAAGCAACTATACGCCAATGAAATGGACAACCTAGAAGAAATGGACAAATTCTTAGAAAGGTACAATCTTCCAAGACTGAATCTTGAAGAAATAGAAAATATCAACCAACCAATCACAAGTACTGAAATGGAAACTGTGATTAAAAACTCCCAACAAAGAAAAGTTCATGACCAGCTTGCTTCACAGGTGAATTCTATCAAACATTTAGAGAAGAGTTAACACCTATCCTTTGGAAAACATTCCAAAAATTTGCAGAGGAAGGAACATTCCCAAGCTCATTCTATGAGGCCACCATTACCATGATACCAAAACCAGACAAAGATACCACAAAAAAAGAAAATTACAGGCCAATATCACTGATGAATATAGATGCAAAAATCCTCAACAAAATACTAGCAATCCGAATCCAAAAATACATTAAAAGGATCATACACCATGATCAAGTGGGATTTATCCCAGGGATGCAAGGATACTTCAATATCTGCAAATCAATCAGTGTGATACACCACATCAACAAACTGAAGAATAAAAATCATATGATCATCTCAATAGATGCAGAAAAAGCTATTGACAACATTCAACCCCCACTTATGATAAAAACTCTCCAGAAAGTGGGTAGAGAGGGAACCTACCTCAACATAATAAAGGCCATATAGGACAAACATACAGCTAACATCATTCTCAATGGTGAAAAACTGAAAGCATTTCCTCTAAGATCAGGAACATGACAAGGATGTCCACTCTACCAATTTTATTCAACATAGTTTTGGAGGTCCTAGCCACAGCAGTCAGAGAAGAAAAGGAAATAAAAGGAATCAAAATTGGAAAAGAAGTAAGTGTCACTCTTTGCAGATGACATATTAGTATACATAGAATATCCTAATGATGCTACCAGAAAACTATTAGTGCTCATCAATGAATTAGGTAAAGTGTCAGGATACAAAATAGATACACAGAAATATGTTGCATTTCTATACATTAACAAAAGATCAGAAAGAGAAATTTAGAAAATGATCCCATTTACTATTGCAGCAAAAAGAATTAAATACCTAGGAATAAACCTACCTAAGGAAGCAAAAGACCTGTACTCTGAAAAGTATAAGACACGATGAAAGAAACTGAAGATGACACAAATAGATGGAAAGATTTACCATGTACTTAGATTGGAAGAATCAATGTTGTCAAAATGACTATACTACACAAGGCAATCTACAGATTCAATGCAATCTGTAGGAATCCCAGAAATAAACCCATAAACCTATGGTCACCTAATGTATGAGAAAGGAGTCAAGAATATACAATGGAGAGAAGATAGTCTCTTCAATAAATGGTGCTGGGAAAACTGGTCAGCTATATGTAAAAACAAATGAGATCAGAACATTCTTTAACACCATACACAAAAGTAAACTCAAAATGAGTTAAAGACCTAAAAGTAAGACAGGATACTATAATACTCCTAGAGGAAATCACAGGCAGAACACTCTTTGACATAAATCTCAGCAATATCTTTTTTGATCTGTCTCCTAATGGAAATAAAAACATAAATAAACAAATGGAGCCTAATTAAACTCAAAATCTTTTGCACAGCAGAGGAAACCATAAACAAAACTACAAGACAACCCACAGAATGGGAAAAAATATTTGCAAATGATGTGACCAATAAGGGATTAATCTCCAAAATTTACAAACAAACAGCTCATGCAGCTATGATAACCACAGAACAAAGGGGAGGCCCTGCTAACCATCTAGTGCAGGCTCTGGTCACCACAACACCAGTCACACCCCTTATCAAGGTGACAATGGCCAGCACATACTAAGGAAAGAGGCAGCAAGCATCCATAAAAAAAACAGCCTTCACACCAAAAATATTAAACCCACGCTGGATACATAGGGTTTTGCCCACATAAAAATAGCCCTCCAAGACCACAGTAGATAATTGTTTCTCCTGAACTCATAGAGTGAGAGAAATATTAGTAAAATGAAGAAGCAGAGGAACCACTCTCAATTAAAAGATCAAGAGAATTCCTCTGAAAGAACAAAAAATGAAACAGACCTCTATAGTCTAATAGATACTGAGGGCAAAAAGGAGATAATGAAAATACTGAAGGAAATAAGAAAGGCTATCAATAGAAATACAGATTACTGTAAAAAGGAACTAGAAATTAAAAAGAAGAGCCAAGAAAAGTTCAGAAACTCATTTGCTGAGACAAAAGCTGAGCTTAAATCAATGAACAGCAGATTGAATAATTCAGAATAATGAATAAGTGATCTGGAAGATATAATAATGGAAATCAGCCAATCAAAACACCAGACAGAAAACCACACACATTAAAAAGCAATATAAGAGACCTATGAGATAATATAAAGTGTGCCAATCTATGTATAACAGGGATTCCAGAAGGAACAGAAAGAGAAAAGAGGATTGAAAATATATTTGAAGAAATTATGGCAGAAACCTTCTGAAACCTAAAGAAGGAAACAGCTATCTAAGTACAGGAAGCACAGAGGGTCCCAAACAAGGTGAACCCAAACAGTCCTACACCAAGACGTATTGTAATTAAAATGGTAAAAGTTAAAGATAAAAAGAAGAATCTAAAGGCAGCAAGACAAAGAGTTAATTACAATGGAAATCCCATAAGGATAGCAGATGACTTCTCTGCAGAAACTTTGCAGGCCAGAAGGGAGTGACAAGATATATTCAAAGTCCTGAAAGAGAAAAAGCTGCAACCTAGGATACTCTACACAATAAGATTATTATTTAGAATAGATATAGTCTATAGGGAAGAGAAAATCACAATTGGAAAGTAAATCATTTAAATAAGTCATATACAGATTAAAAACTCAAAAAAATTTTTGTGAAAGTGATGATAAACACAAGGAACAGAAAAAGGATGAACATGAAGATGTAAAAGAGGACATCAAAATCATAAAATGTGGGGGAGAAGAGTAAGAAAATTGTAGATTTTTTTGTTTTTTAGAATGTGTTGGAGCCTCTGTGACTATCGGTCTAAAGCAAGTAGATACAGGAAGGGGTTAACATACTTGAAAAACAGGGTAACCAGTAATCAAATACATACCATAGATTCACAAAAACCCAAAAGAACACAAGCATAATATAAAAGGAAACCATCAAACCACAAAAACAAAAAGAAAATAACGAAGAAGAAATACAAAACCAATGGGAAAACAAGGTTTAAGGTGGCAATAAATACATATTTATCAATAATTACCTTAAATGTCAATGGACTAAATGCTCCAATCAAAAGACATAGAGTGCAGACTGGATTTAAAAAAAAAAAAAACAAGAGCCTAAAATATGACTACAAGAGGCCCACATTAGGGTAAAAGACACACATAGGTTGAAAGTGAGGGGATGGATAAAGATTTTTCATGCAAACGGAAATGACAAGAAAGCAGAAATTGCAATACTCGTATCCAACAAAATAGATTTCAAAACAAAGGCCATAAAGAAGGATCATTAAGGACACTATATCATGATAAAAAGATCAATACAAGAAGAGGATATTACACTCGTCAACATATGTGCACCCAATATAAGAGCACCCAAATACATAAAACAAATACTAACAGACATAAAGGGAGAAACTGTTGGGAATACAGTAATAGTAGGAGACTTTTAACACCCTACTCACATCAATGAGTAGATCTTCTAGACAGAAAATCAATAAGGCAACATAAATCTTAAATGATACAGTAGAACAGTTTGATATTTTCAGGACATTATACCCAAAGAAAACAGAATAAACATTCCTTTTTAGTGCACATGGAACATTCTCTAGGATTGACCACATACTAAGGCACAAAACAAACCTCAACAAATTTTATTTTAGAGTATAGATATTATTTCAAGCATCTTCTCTGACCATAATGTCATGAAACTAGAAATCAACCACAGGAAAATAAATGAGAAAAAAATGATTACATGGAGACTAAACAAAAAAGCTCTTCTTATAGGAATGTTCATAGCAATACAGGCCTTCCTTAAAAATGAGATAAATCTCAAACAACCTAACCTACCACCTAAAAGACTTAGAAAAAGAAGAACAAACAAAACCTAAAGTCAGCAGATGGAAGGACATAATCAAGAATGGAGAAGAAATAACTGAAATAGATATTTTTAAAAAACAATAGAAAACTAACACTGATCCTTCTCAAACTCTTCTAAAAGATTGAAGAGGAGGGAATATTCCCAAAGACATTCTATGAAGCCACCATAACCCTGATACCAGAACCAGACAAAGACACTACTATTTTAAAAATAAAATTAGAGGCCAATATCTTTGATGCATATAGATGCAAAAATTCTGAACAAAATATTAGGAAACCGAATCCAACAACATATAAAATAGATCATAACCACAACCAATATAATAAGCAACAGTGAAAGGCTGAAAGCCTTCCCATTAAAATCTGGAATAAGACAAGAATGCACAATCTCACCACTTCTTTTCAGCATAGTACTGGAGTCCTAGACAGAGCAATCAGACAATAAAAAGAAATAAGGGTTATCCAAATTGGAACGAGGAGCTAAAATTGTTATTAAATGCAGATGACATGATACTATATATAGAAAATGTATTTAGCAATGTAGCAGGATACAAGATTAACATACAGAAATTGGTTGCATTTCTTTACACTAACAATAAAATATCAGAAAGGGAATGTAAAAAACAATCCCTGTTAAAAATGCATCCAAAAGATATTTCGAAATAAACCTGACCAGGAGGTGAAAGACTTATATGCTGAGAACTATAAAACATTAATAAAGGAAATTAAAGATGATTCAAAGAAATGAAAAGATATCCCAGGCTCTTGGATTGGAAGAATTAATATTGTTAAAATGGCCATACTACCCAAAGCAATGTACAGATTTAATGCAATCCCTATTAAATTACCCATGACCTTTTTTCTCAAAACTAGAACAAATAATCCTAAAATTTATATGGAACCATAAAAGACCCAGAATTGCCAAAGCAATCTTAAGCAAAAAGAACAAAACAGGAGGCATAACCCTTCCAAACTTCAGAAAATACTACAAAGCTACAGTAATTTAAAAAAGCATGGTATTGGCACACACACACACACACACCCCCCAAACCCATATGAATCAATGGAACAGAATAGAGAGCCCAGAAATAAATCCACACAACTATAGTCAATTAGTCTTTGACAAAGGTGGCAAGAATATACAATGGAAAAAAGACAATCTCTTCAGCAATGGTGCTGAGAATGTTGGACAGCCACATGTAAATCATAAAGTTAGAACACACTCTCACAAAATACACAAAAATAAACTAAAAATGGCATAAAGATTTAAATATAAGACAAGATACCATAACATGCCTCGAAGAGAACATAGACAAAAAATTCTCTGACATAAATCATACCGATGTTCTCCTAGGTGAGTCTCCCAAGGCAATAGAAATAAAAGAAAAAATTAAAAAATGGGCCCTAATCAAACTTACAAGCTTTAGTACAGCAAAATAAACCATAAACAAAACAAAAAGATAAACTACAGACTGGGAGAAAATATTTGCAAATGATGTGACCAACAAGGGCTTAATTTTCAAAATATACAAACAGCTCATACAACTCAACAACAAAAAAGAAACAACCCAATACAAAAATGGGCAGAAGACCTAAATAGACATTTCTCCAAAGAGGACATAAAGATGGCTAAGAGGCACAAGGAAAGATGCTCAGTATCCCTAATTATTAGAGAAATGCAAACCAAAACTACCATGAGGTATTACCTTATACTGCTCAGAATGGCCATAATTAAAAATCTACAAATAACAAATGCTGGAGAGGGTGTGAAGAAAAAGGAACCCTCCTACACTTTTGGTGAGAATGTAAATTGGTGCAGCCACTATGGAAAACAGTGTGGAGCTTCCTTAAAAAACTAAACATAGAGTTGACATATGCTCCAGTATACTGACTCCTGGGAATATATCTGGACAAAACTATAATTCAAAAAGTGCATGTGGGGGCTTCCCTGGCGGCACAGTGGTTAAGAGTCCACCTGCCGATGCAGGGGACATGGGTTCGTGCCCCGGTCCGGGAAGATCCCACATGCCGTGGAGCGGCTGGGCCTGTGAGCCATGGCCACTGAGCCTGTGCGTCTGGAGCCCGTGCTCCGCAACGGGAGAGGCCACAACAGTGAGAGGCCTGCGTATCGCAAAAAAAAAAAAAAAAGTGCATGTGCCCCTATGTTCATAGCAGTACTATTCACAATAGCCAAGACATGGAAACAACCTAAATGTCCATCGACAGAAGAATGGACAAAGAAGACATGATATATATGTTGGAATATTATTCAGCCATAAAAAAAAATGAAATACTTCCATTTACAGCAACATGACTGGACCTAAAGATTATCATACTATGTGAAGCAAGTCAGACAAAGAAATATCATATGATATCACTTATCTGTGGAATCTTAAAAAAATGTTACAAATTAACTTATTTATAAAACAGAAATAGCCTCACAGACATAGGAAAAACTTATGGTTACCAGAGTGTAAAGGGTGGGGGGACAAATTTGTAATTTGGCATTAACAGATACAGAGTACTATATATAAAACAGGTAAACAACAAGGATCCACTGTATAGCACAGGGAGCTATATTCAATATCTTGTAGTAACCTGTAGTGGAAAATAATCTGAAAAAGGATAGATAGATAGATAGATAGATGATAGATAGATAGATTTATAACTGAATCACTTTGGTGTACAGCAGAAATTAAAACAAACTTTTAAATCAACTACACTTCAATAAAAAACAAAACACAAAAAACCCCAGCAAGTTAGGCAAAATGTGGGGACAGAGGAAGGGACAAGATAAAACCCAAGAAGAAGAACTAAGTGAAACAGAGACAGGTAATCTAACTTTGAAAGAGTTCAGGGTAGTGATTGTAAAGATATTAAATAACTTGGGAGAAGAATGGATGCAGAGAATGAGAAGTTAGAAATTTTTAACAAAGAGATAGAAAACATAAAGAACAATCAAACTGAGATGAAGGATACAATAACAGAAATAAAACAAATGCACTATAAGAATCAATAGACTAAATAACAGAGGAACATATCAGTGAACTGGAACAGAGTAATGGAACAGAGTTCACTGATGCTGAGCAGAAAAAAGAAAAAATGTTGAAAAGAAATGAGGACAGTTTTAGATGCCTCTGGAACAACATTAACCACACTAATTTTTTCATTATAGGGATCCCAAAGGAGCAGAGATAGAGAGAAAGGGGCTGAGAATATAAATGAAGACATAATAGCTGCAATCTTCCCTAATCTGGGAGAGAAAACAGTCATCCAAGTCCAGGAAATACAGAGAGTCTCATACAGGATTAACCCAAAGAAGAATACACCAAGACAAATTGTAATTAAAATGCAAAAATAAAAATAAAGAGAGAATATTAAAAGCAGCAAGGGGAAAGCAATAAGGAACTCCATATGGCTATCAGCTGACTTTTCAGCAGAAACCCTGCAGGCTAGAAAGGAGTAGCACAACACATTTAAAGGACACAATGAGAAACATGAAAATAATGAAAGGAAAAATCTCATCAGGAAAGGCAAACATATAAAGGTAGAAACTCATCTATGCACAAAGCTAGTGGGAAGGTTAAGACACAAAAGTAATAAAATCATCTGTATCCACAATAAGCAGTTAAGGGGTACAGAAAATAGTTAGATATAAAACATGATATCAAAAACAGTAATCATAAGGGGAGGAGAATACAAATGCAGGGTTTTTAAAATGCATTTGAAATTAAGAGATCAGCAACATAAAACATATATATATATATATATAGAGAGAGAGAGAGAGAGAGAGGTAGCCACAAACCAAAAACCTATAATAGATACACTCACACAAAAGAAAAAGGAATCTAAATATAACATTAAAGATAATCATCAAATCACAAGAGAAGAGAACAAAAGAAGTAGAAAGGCATATAAAGGATCTGCAAAACAGCCCCAAAACAATAAACAAAATAGTAACAGAAACATACATTGCAATAATTACTTTAAATGTAAATGGTCTAAATGCTCCTATCAAAAGACATAGTGTGGCTAAATGGATACAAAAAGAAGACCCTTACATATTCTACTTATAAAAGACTCACTTCACATCTAAATACACACACAGACAGAAAGTCAGAGAATGGAAAAATGTATTTCATGAAAATGAAAATGAAAAGAAAGCCAGGGTATCAGTATTTGTATCAGACAAAATAGACTTTAAAATAAAGTCTGCTACAAGAGGAAAGAAGGACATTACTTAATGATCCAGGGATCAATCCAAGAAGATATAACAATTGTAAATATATATTCACCCAACATAGGAGTACCTAAATATATAAAGCAAATGTTAACAGACATAAAGGGAGAAAACGACAGTGACACAATAATAGTAGGGGAGTTTAACACCCCATCTACATCAATAAACAGATCATCCAGACAGAAAATCAATAAAACACTGACGTTAAATGACACATTATACCAAATGACGTCATATATATATATATAAAACATTTCATTCAAAGGCGTAGAATCCACATTCTTTTCAAGTGCACATGGAACATTCTCCAAGATATCACATGCTAGGCCACAAAATAAGCCTTGGTAAATTTAAGAAAATTGAAATAATATCAAGCAAGAAAACTAGAGGAATCATGCTTCCTGACTTCAGGCTGTACAAAGCTATAGTAATCAGAACAATATGGTACTGGCACAAAAATAGACACATAGATCGGTGGAACAGAATAGAGAGCCCACCCACTTATGGCCAATTAATTTATGACAAAGGAGGCCAAGAATATACAATGGAGAAAAGACAGTCTCAACAATAAATGGTGCTAGGAAAACTGGACAGCTACATGTAAGAGTGAAATTAGAACATTCTCTAACACCATATACAAAAATAATCTCAAAATGAATTAAAAACCTAAATTTAAGACAGGAAAACCTAAATCTCCTAGAAAAAATCATAGGGAGAACATGCTTGGACATCAATTGTAGCAACATTTTTTTGGAGCTATCTCCTAAAGCAAAGGAAATCAAAGCAAAATAAACAAATGGGACCTAATTAAATTTAAATGACTTTGCACAGCAAAGGAGACTATCCACAAAAAAGAAAACCTACTGAATGGGAGAAAATATTTGCTCATGATATGACCAATAAAGGGTTAATATCCAGAATATACAAACAGCTCATACAAATCAACATCAAAAAACCCCAAACAACACAATTTAAAAAATGGGCGGAAGAAGTCAATAGACATTTTTCCAAAGAAGACATACTGATGGCCAACAGGCATATGACAAGATGATCAGCATTGTTAATCATCAGAGAAATGTAAGTTAAAACCATAATGAGGTATCACCTCACACCTGTCAGAATGGCTATCATCAAACAGTCCAGAAATAACAAAAGTAGATGAAGATGTGGAGAAAAGGGAACCCTGGTACACTGTTAGTGGGAAGGTAAACTGGTGCAGCCACTATGGAAAATAGTGGAGGTGTCTCAAGAAAATAAAAATAGAACTATCATGTGACCCAGCAATTCCACTCCTGGGTATTTATCCAGAAAAAAAAAAGGAAGAAAACACGAATTTGAAAAAATATGTGAGCCTCAATTTTAATAGCAGCATTATTTACAACTGCCAAGATATGGAGGCAACCTAAGTGTCCATCAACAGATGATTGGATAAAGAAGATGTGGTTTATATGTACAATGGAATACTACCTAGCCATAAAAAGAATGATATTTTGCCATTTACAACAACATGGATGGACTTGGAGCATATTATGCTAAGTGAAATAAGTCAGACAGAGAAAGAAAATACAGTATGATATCACTTATATATGGAATCTAAAAAAATAAAACAACCTAGTGACTATAACAAAAAAGAAACATACTCAAAGATATAGAGAACAAACTAGTTGTTACCAGTGGGGAGAGTGAAGGGGGAAAGACAGTGGTAGGTTATTAAGAGGTACAAACTACTAAGGATAAAATAAATAAGCTACTAGGTTATATAGTACAACACAGAGAATATAGCCAATATTTTATAATAACTATAAATGGAATATAACCTTTAAAAATTGTGAATCACTATGTTGTACAATTGAAACTTACACAATATTGTACTTTAGCTATACCTCAATTTTAAAAAAAAGTCAGCAGAAGGGCATTCTAAATATGCAAGGAGTAAATATGCAAAGTATTGTGTATAAGATAGGCTCAAGGGTGTATTGTACAACACGGGGAACAGCCAATATTTTGTTATAACTTTAAATGGGAAGTAACCTTTAAAAATTGTATAAAAATTTAAAAAATAGATACCAAGATTATTGACCTATTTTTTGCGAAAATACACTTGTGGATATAACCTAACTCAGCAAGAGATGATGTGATGATGTCCTGATCAAAGATTTAATACAATCTTTAAAAAAATGTATATGTGAGGTTTTTTTTCCTTTTTTTCTCAACACAGAACACACCAGAAAGAGAGAGAGAGAGAAAGAGAGAGAAGAAATCCTTTTCTGTTGTCACCTACACAGGCCTTCATTCTCTAAGACATGAATTTGTGGTGTTATTCCTGATTCTATTCCATACTTCACATCCTTGTCATATCAAGCTTTCTTAAACATTACATTTTTATTCAAGTCTTAGATTGACTTGCAAACATCTACTCAATAAAATCCAAATCTTTTACATGTCTTTTAATACTTTTCACATTCTACTGCCATCTGTCTTGTACATTCTCATTTCAAATAATTCCCTGAAAATCCCTCAGATGATCAGACCAGAGTCTCTTCACCATCTTACAAACATAACAAGCCACTTCCACTTTTTCACCTTGGTTTGTGTATTCCATGCCACACCAGGCTACGATGGTTTCCCTTCATTTCTCTAATCATCCAAATGCTGCCAATCACTCAAGTTCAAATTAAGGTCTCACACTTAGATTGGGTTACTGGCTATGAGACTCTGAGACTAAGATCTCTGTGCAAGAAGTTTATTAAGGCTTACTCTCAAGTGACCCACAATGACTAAATGAGGAACGTAGTATTGGGCAAATTAAGGAAGTGGCTTTTTCTGATCTCATGGGGAACACTGAAACTGTGGTGGCCTTTGAACAATGCCTGGAAGCGAGAGGAGGGTGCTGACACCTTTTACCCACATTAATCACCAGATGCAGCCTGAGGTGAAGGCAGACAAGTTTGTGAGGCAGTTCCCTTAGGTGCTGAAGGGTAATTCTAAGGGAGGGACTCAGCTGTGAGCTGTCAGTGGCAAACACTCCCGTCAACTGGGATAATGAGTGCCCTAATTCTGAAGGTGGACCTGAGCAGTGTAACATGCCTCCCACTGTCATCTTTCTGCAACTTTTTTTGACCTTGACAGCTCTTTAAAATTACAATGTACTTATACTTATTTTTGTACTTATTTCATGGTTGTTAGACTTGTCTCATCCACGGAATCTCAAACTGTTAAAAAACATCTTCCCCAACTTCTAGTGCCATCCTGAACCCAGAAGAGCACTCTAAATAGTAGTATAAATGTTTTGTATTTTCTCCTCAGGTTTGCAGCTGTGATATGTATTAATTTAAGAAAATATACTTATCAAAAATGGAATTTATTTATCAAGATGTATAATGTTTCAGGCACACCCATGCACTGTACTGTATGTGTATGAAATGTACTTTGTACTGAACAGAAGTATTTAATACAGGCCTTTAATAGAGTTGGGATATTTGGAGAAATTGCAATTTAATACAACAAAATAAAGATGTTTTCTTCTGGCATGAAAATCTCTTACATTTTATTTGAAAAGAAAAAAAGGTAAATTTTTAACTTATAAGAAAAACTGGAGAATGATGATATTAAGTGGGATTAATAGCAATGTCTCTGCTACAGATTTCTTCTACAGATAATTATTTTTTAGTGATGAATCTTCAAAGAGTGCTGTTGTTGTATACTGTCTAGATAATGCTTCTACATTTGGTATTTAGATGGCTGGATTTAAAATGACAACAATATCACTCTTATGTAAAAAAGGCGTATTAAAGAGCTTTAGTTAGAAAAAAGGCATAAAGTCCTTTAAATTGGAGTAACATTTGAAAATGTACAGAAAAATGTTTCAACTCAATAAAATTGGACATTTCATTATAACTTATTCATATAAACTATTCAAATTGTTGAGCTATTTTTGTTCTCACCTTACTTTAACATGAAATAGGAAGCAACTAAATGTTACCTTTGTCAGGTATGATTTAAAATAAGGTATTTTGTACTTAAATGAAAAGTTGAATCAATATTTTCATCAATTTTATATTGATACAATCAATTTTATACAAGCTACTGACAACTCAGAAGTGTGAGAGCAGAAAAAAAAAGATCAAAGATAGTTTTAATGGTTTAAAGCATGAAGTATAATTGAAAAGAAAAAAATATATATATTTATAATATTTCTTTCTCATTAGTGCAAGGTAAGATTTTGTTTTGCACTTGAAAAGACTATGAAGCATCTTAAGGGATTTATTTTTTTTAACATATTTTATTTTAACCTTTTTAAAGCTGTTCTTTTAGGAATATTTATTTTGTAGACCTGTTTTTTGTTTGTGTGAAAAACTGACTCACTTTCAAACACCCTCTAAGACTTTGTTAGTCATTAAAAATATTCAGCTATTAGATAGCCATTCAAGGCAGTGTCACAAATGCCTGAGTTATTTTCAATGAAGACTCAATTATATGTCTTTATTTTTCTTTCCCTTTGATATGAGCAACCATCAAACACGAAAATCATTTCTATCATGGACAAAAGACATTTCATATTGACTTCTAGGTTTCCCAGAAAATGGAGAGGATAATGAAAAATAAAAAGGAGTGAATAAAGAATGTAATTCTTTGTAATCTTGAAATCTATTCTTAAAGAATCTGTAACTGAAATCCACTTCTGAACGACACCATACAACATTATATCTAATGCTTCACCAGAAAGACAGCTTTTCTTTTCACAAAAGTTTTATCAGTTATATATTTGAAAAATGCCAGGCAGATGACAGCTCAGTTGGCCTAAACCGTTTTAAGTCCTGGCAGGTCAATGGGGCCATTGATTCTGTTCTTTGGACATATCATGAATGTGTTATGAATTGCTGGGTTTCTGTCATATGAGGAAAAAAATCTCAGACAAGACACTTTTGAAAGAGTAACTAGTTTGGTGGGTTGTATTTTTTTTTTTTTTTTTTTTTTTGCAACTCAGAGACGTCTGCTTAAGTTTAATCCTACTCTCATTTCTTTCTAGTAACAGTCTTAACTTGTTTCAAGTCCCATCATCAGTTCAATAATTTAAGTAAACAATAGCTCAAAAAAATTGATCCCCCAAAGTAGACCTTCTTCTGTAGGGAATAAATGACAATTTACAGCATATTTCAATAGTGCATGATTTTTTCACAAATTTCATTAGCACACCATTGATTGCTCAGTTTTCAGCTCTCAAAACAATTTAACATAGTCTCTTTCATGCAGAGGATAACATATTCATATTATTTGATTTCTGATGAAACCAAATGACCCTTTAAATTTGCAAGAGTTCTTTAATTTTGTATGAGTTTCTTTACTGCTGTTCATTTAATTTTCTGTTTCCATTAACCATCTGCAAGCATTTGACTCTATGACAATTATTCAGCTGTGCTACATCATGACTGACATATTTTATAAATAAAAAAAAAAGAAAAGAAAATGGAGGAGGGTTAGAGATCACAAGAGAAAGGAGGAGAAAGCAATCGAACACAAATGTCATGGTTTGGAATCATGTATTTTCCATTCAGCTGAAACATCTGAGTGGTAATTATTGGTCCAACTGTAAATCTAGCCTAATTGCATTTTGTCTTCATTTCTGATAAGCACTTCACGATGATGATGATTACTCTTGCTAAATGCATTCGTTCCATGAATGTTTTCCCACACTGTTGGCCAGGGGGCCTTGCAGATAAAAAGACTGCAGACGAAATGGCTCAATTCTGCTACAAGTAAATCAGTATTGATTTCTTTTTCCAACTAGAAGAGGGTCTTACTATATATGCCTTTCTTTTCTCTGCCTACCCACCACACAGAAGGGTTCGGTCAGTATATATGAGAGTGTACTTTAGTTAACTGATGTAACTGAGAGGCCAATCTTGGGCAATTAGCACTGATTAACCTTGTCACTTGTCTGACAAATAAAGAACATAACATCTTGCCTGCTTCCTTAAAGGACTCAATTGAAAAGAAACCCACTGTTTGATTTAATTTTCCTTTGTACCCTAGAAACCTTTGCCATGTTAATCTAAATAATTTTTGCCTCTTTATACTTATGCTTTTTTTCTTTCCTATTATTGAATACCCAGTGAGCCTTTTCAATGATGGCATGGGGACAGGCTGTTAACATCTTTTCATAACTCTCTGTATTTCATAGTAGGGCAATTAAGCTAAACACTTAGATTTCTACCACAAATTTAAATGAACAAGTGGAAGCAAATGGCTATGGAATTGAAGGTCATTATATGGCTTCATCACTGCAGTTCAGCTTTTTAAACTCAGTGTTTTCACAAAGAAATTCTAGAAAAATTGTAGTTCTGGAGTCTTTCTGAGAAAATCTCAGTAATGTAGAATCAAACAAAGTCTACACAGACTGCAAATCGTATTTAACCGTTCATTTGGCTGATTTAGACATTTCATCTAACTTCTTGAAACATTTATAAGCAATGCTTGAATCCACCTTTGACAATGGGCCAAGGGAGAAAGACTGTCATCAAGCTTCTGGAAGAGTCATTGAACAAGGCTTATTATAACCCAGGGCTGAACACCTGCAGTTGGTAGATAACAGTGAAGGATGTAAAAAGCTAATATGAAAAGAAGTACGAAGACTGGAGTTACACAGCAGAAAGAATGTGGTTCTTAAAATCTGGTATAATTATTGGAAAGTTCAGAAATAAATCCTGCTAGAACAGAACTTCCATAAAAACTGTTCTCATTGGACAGTTATTTGCTTTCCCACCATCTATTCCTTTTTCTTCCTGAGATGGCCCCTGCTTTTCATTTGGTCTTCCATCCTTCCCCCATTCTCAGTCTACGTGGCCTGAAACTGAGGTTCTACCTCTAGCAACCTGGAATATGTAAACCAGGTCCACCCCCGAACAAGATTTATTGGCCACATAGTGCATTTAGGGGTGAACACAAGCTAAGCTAATCTGATAAAAGTGACTCTCAAGGCTTTTTCAAACCATCTCAAGACAATATCTCCTTCCACGGGACTTTAACAAGGGGATATCTCTTGTACACACATACCTTGCTCTTATGTGCAGCCACAGAATTAAGTGAACACACTGAAGAAGGTAGAAATAAACCAGGAACCAATGCCATCATTTTCATTTGTGCTTATTGAATCAATATATTCCCTGGGTTGCTTAAGCCAGTTTGCACTGATTTTTCTGTCACCAAGATAGTTCATTATAGAGGCTAAATCTATTTGAGCAAGATTATAGAGCGGCATGGAAAGCAAACAGACATAGGTAAGAAGATGTTCAAATTTTAGTTTGGAACAAGACCAACTTATCATCTTCCACTGTCCTCCTAAGCTTTGTTGATTGAGTGTAAACTTCCCTGATCCAGATGAAAATTCTAACAGGATCATAATTTTACTTGACATTATATATCATAAACAGTCCACAAATCACTTTTAGTCTCAGTGATTCAGTAATAAGATTGCCCAGTCCCATAGAAGAATAAAATCTCTAAGCATGCCTCCCTAGTCAGTCTTTTTACCAGCTTCACAATGAAAGCCTATAAAAGGAAGAACATGGT
This sequence comes from Pseudorca crassidens, assembly GCF_039906515.1. NCBI lineage: Eukaryota > Metazoa > Chordata > Mammalia > Artiodactyla > Delphinidae > Pseudorca > Pseudorca crassidens. The sequence goes on from NC_090298.1 coordinate 85,406,696, forward strand.
TCTTTATTTTTCTCCATCTTGTTTTTTCTTCTCATTAACTGTGGCTTCGGAATTGGGTGATTAGGGGCCATGAGCCTTAGGATGAACTCTGAGGAAATCAAAGAGGGGAAACCAATTTATTTAGCTGCTACTGAAAAAATAGACATAGACAAGATGGAGTGGCATTGAATTGGGAAAGAAAAACGGCTTCAGAGTCAGATAGATGGTTAGCGTCTCTTCTCTGCTTCAATGGCTATGACCTCAGGGTACGTTGCTAAACTTTAGCCTTTAGATTTGGGGTTGAAACCTACCTTTAGAGTTACTGTAAGAAATACAAGATAAACGTGAACAATGGGCTTACCCATTGTGGAAGCTTAATAAATTGTAAAAGTTGTTTGGGAAGATTTATCAGCAGGGAGTCAGGGGCAGGAAATCAAACCCCTTTCTAGTCATACAGAGTGCAAGCATATGAAGAATGATTATTTAGTTTGAAGTGTTATGATTTCCCACAATGTGAAAAATGTAAAAATAAATAAATAAATAAATAAAATGTTATAGTCTTATTCTAATTATCTATCCTTATGGATAAACATTTTGAATCAAGAGTTAATTATTTCTGAGGAGGCAAAACAATAACTACAGTCTACGAAGAGACTTAAGCCCTTTGTGAGGAGTTAACAATCTAGGTATCCCTGAGAGTATATTTAAGAGTGTTTTACAAGTAGTATCAATAACTCCCTGGTTAGCACATTCATAAATGTTGGACAAGTAACCTTTATAAGCAAACGTGATGAATATCAGAGATAACAATATGTTTTGCTTTTCCTAAAAAATGTTACTTTTATTGTGTCTCATTTACAAACACAGCAAACTAAAACTCATCTCAGCAATGATTTCCTTCCTCAAGTAGTTATGCTTGTACATGACTGGCATGTTTCTACAACTCTTTGTGTATTGCATTAATGTACTTTGTAAATTTGGCTGCTACATGCACTATAAAACATTTACTTTTTCAACTCTGGGTGTTACGTTTTCACAACTAGATATGCATTAATGAGTGAAATATCAATAGAGTGGGCCTGTTTGAAACTAAAAAGTAGGGATTTATTCAAATTATACCTGTGTCTGAATAAATAGAGAATATTTTTCCCTCAGATAGGAATATGTAGGGGATTCTTGATTAATTATATTCTTGACAAAAAATGCATATTTTTGAAAAATGAGAAATTAAGAAACATGATTAAGAAATATCATAAAATAATAGAGAAGAAATTGATTAATATGACTATTATAAAAAATTAAAAATTTGTTTATTATCATAAAAATAATGGGGAATGCTTAGGCTGTTTCTATAGGTAGGAGCTGGAGATTACTCTTAGGGTTAGAGTCTGTATTAGTTTTTTATGACTACAAAAATTACCCAAAACTAAACAGTATAAAGCAATATACATGTATTGCCTCACAGTTTCTGTGGGGTAGGAATCTGGGCATAGCGTCATTGGGTCCTTTTCTCAGGGTCTCAAAAAATTACAATGAAAGTGGTTGTCATGCAGCATTCTTTTTTGATGCTCAGGGCCCTCTTCCAAACCCAAGGGGTTGTTAGCAGAATTCATTTCCTTGTGGCTGTATGACTGAGGTTCCATTTTCTTACCAGCTGCTAGTTGGAGACTACTCTTAGCTCTAAAGGTGCCCATGAGGTCCTTGCCCTTTGGCCTCTGCATAAACACTGTCACTCAGCAGCTTATATTGTCAAGGCCAGCCAGAGAACATATCTGACCTACATGTAGGTCACAGTCTTTCTTTTACAGACTTGCACTTGATTAGGTCAAGCCCTCACAGGGAAATCTCCCATTTAATTAAGTCAAAGACAACTGGTTAGTAGCTTTAATTACATCTGAAAAAAATTTTTGTCATATAACATAATGACTAGAATTTATCTCATCATATTCAAAGGCCCTTCCCACAATTGAGGAGAGAGATTGTAGAAGATATGTATCCCAGTGTGTGTGAACCTTGGGGACCATCTAGAATTCTGCTTACCAAAGAATCTATTTGAGAAATATATCCTTAATCAAGACTATTATCTTGATTTCTCCAAATATAGATGTCTAGGTAATGATTTAAAATAATTCACTGAATCCAACTATCTAAATACAATCATGAACAATCATGGTTCTTTTAGTCTCTTTTTAATGAATTCCATACTGTACAATGAGAAATTGCGCAGAGATATATGCTTCTTGCTTCAGGACTATCATTTCTAAAGCTTAGTCATTGTTTATTCATTTGTGCAAAGAAAAATCTTTAATTATGCAGACTTGATCAATTCGTTTTTGTATTGACTTTGATTCCATCTAAAATGCTCAGTTATTGGCTGTGACTTTGTGATACTATAGTTTCCATTTCTTTAACTGTAATTATCATTTTGCTTTAATTGGCGCCATCCATGTATTCTATTTATGAAAATGGACGTTTGATGTCTTTATGATGGAATAAGCTAAATTTATCCTGAAATCTGAATAGAAATTGGACCATGATGTCTATTTAATATCTTTACACATTCAGTAAATTTAGCAGCTAGCTTTATGCTCAATATCATATAGAGTTAACTATATAGGATAAAATAAAGCTTCAGAGAAGAAGCTGGAAGCCCACATTTATAATGTTCAATTTTTCTGATTTTAAGAGTTTGATATTACCCACTTAAAAGTAATAGATTAGAGTACTGATAACCCCCCATCTTTCACTCTTTGGATGTGGTAAGGTATTAGAGGTAAGGGGAGAAACTGGAAGGTACATCACTGACTTAGAGCCAGATGGATTTTTAGATGAAACGTTTGTTTTCCTTGTCTGCTATCAGAATCATCAGAAGTATAGTATGTAGAAAGTATTTGTTCTCAGCATTAGTTCAGATACTATTGCAAGTATAGCAGTCTAGGGGTGTGTGTGTGTGTGTGTGTGTGTGTGTGTGTGTGTGTGTGTGTGTGTGTGTGTGTGTGTGTGTGTGTGTGTGTACATGCATGTGTGTATTTTTCTATGTGAGGTGAATGACTTTGCAAAGAACTAAACTTTATACAGTTATAAGTATTATTTGTCAATATTATTTTTCATTTTGGGACTAGCTGAATAAGTTATATTTAACCTCTTTCTCTTTGTCAATCTACTGACTGCCCATTAGGATGTGAATGGACATAAAATTATCCTTAAAAATATGCTATCCATTCTGGGAAATGGTTTATTTCAAAATATAGGTGTTTATTTTATTCAAATACTTCTTTGCTTTTTTTGTTTTTTTAAAAAATTTTTTGCGGTACACGGGCTTCTCATCGCTGTGGCCCCTCCCGCTGCAGAGCACAGGCTCTGGACGCACAGGCCCAGCGGCCATGGCTCACGGGTCCAGCTGCTCCACGGCATGTGGGATCCTCCCGGACCGGGGCACGAACCTGTGTCCCCTGCATCTGCAGGCGGACTCTCAACCACTGCGCCACCAGGGAAGCCCTGTTTTTTATTTTTATCTTTTAACATTAATTCTAGATACTTTGTAACTCTTGCAGATCCTAAACATGGGCTAAGTGCTTGACCCAGACATCCAGGGCTCAGCAGGATCAACGTGGTCTCTGAGCCTCTTGCTCTGATTCCAACAGTATGATCACATCGCCCTCCATACAGGGCCTTTCACATTGTAGTTGATGGAGCAGCTGGTGACCTACCTGAACTCCATATGCATGTGTGTGCACTGTACCTGCAAGAGCCTATCCCACCCAGAACCTGGTAACCCTCACCAGCTTGATGGTCTACAGACAACTCTGTCCATGATGGTGTCTTGGCAATGATTAGGTACAGTGCTACTCAAATAATTCTTAAATAAAAATTTGAAAGCTGATGCAAAGTTCCTTTCCAGAACTTATTTTTCAAAATATAAAATATATTATCTTTTGTTCTTCCTTTGACATTTAGAATTTTAATTGATCTTGAAGTCAGCTACAGGTACAGGATTCGAGATTATATATGAGGACAACTAAAAAAATACAACTTGCTTTATTTTCCCTTGTAGAAAAAGCTTCATCATTTCACTTCCTATTAGTAAACACGCTCAATCTAAGATAAATCTTATACATGTGTTCCTGGAGCCACAGTTGAAAGTCAACTGGGAAAAGCTGCAGGTGCTATGCATGAATGCGGAGGCTGAACCGGACAGTATTAATGTATATGGCGAGATGTGAAGCCTGAATACTTCCCTAGAGTTATTACACAAGTGATAAAAATTAAGAATTAAAAACCTACTATGGGCTAAATACTAGTTTTAAGAATAAAAATTATCATGTTGTAAGTATTAGGCACAGTCTTTCAATTTTTTAGAATCTAATTTCGGTGAGTGGCTTGAAGGGATGATAAAAATAAGATAGTAATTGATGTTCTCCACAGGTATAGCAAAATCTATAGAGATCCTAACTAATTTTAGTAAATATATTATGGTTAAGGTATTTGTAAATTTCCCCCAACCACTTTGTCAAACTATTAGCCAAAGTCTTATTTTTTTCAACAGTAAGCTAAATGATTCTTTTCTTATGTTTATAGTAATTTTACCTCTTCTAGATGTTAAAAACATCACATGGTACAATTATTCTATGATTTTGGGGAACATATTTTGTTTATTCTATCCATAACCACGATGATTTAAAAAAATAATCAGATCCTGATTCAAGATAGGGTAATAGGGATTAAGTACACCCACTTCAGGGCTAGTCTAGAGTTAGAGTATTGCTCCTATCCATTACTAGGTGTGATTCTGAGCAACCACCCAGATGAATCTGTAAACTGTAATTGAGATTATCCACAAAGCATTTAGTACAGTGCCTGTTTTAGCATTGTCATTAAATATTAAAAATTATCATTTTGATAAAAACTCTCCAGAAAGTGGGCATAGAGGGAACATACATCAACATAATAAAGGCCATATATGATAAACCTACAGCTAACATCATACTCAATGGTGAAAAGCTGAAAGCATTTCCTCTATGATCAAGAACAAAACAAGGATGTCCACTCTCGCCACTTTTATCCAACATAGTTTGGAAGTCCTAAGCATGGCAATCAGCAAAGAAAAAGAAATAATAGAAATCCAAATTTGAAAAGAAGTAAAACTGTCACTGTTTGCAGATGACATACTATACATAGAAAATCCTAAAGATGCTACCAGAAAACCACTAGAGCTCATCAATGAATTCAGTAAGGTTGCAGGATACAAAATTAATACATAGAAATCTCTTGCACTTCTATTCACTAACAATGAAAGATCAGAAAGAGAAATTAAGGAAACAATTCTATTTATCATCACCCCAAAAAGAATAAAATACCTAGGAATAAACCTACCTAAGGAGACAAAGGACCTGTACTCTGAAAAGTATAAAACACTGATGAAAGAAGTTGAACAGGATACAAACAGATGGAAAAATATACCATGTTCTTGGATTGGAAGAATTGATGTTGTCAAAATGACTATACTACCCAAGGCAATCTACAGATTCAATGCAATCCCTATCAAGTTACCAATGGCATTTTTCATAGAACTAGAACAAAAAATCTTAAAATATGTATGGAAACAAAAGACTACGAATAGCCAAAGCAATCCTGAGAAAGAAAAATGAGGCTGGAGGAATCATGTTCCCTGGCTTCAGGCTATAGAACAAAGCTACAGTCATCAAAACAGTATGATACTGGCACAAAAACAGACATATAGATCAATGGAACAGGAGAGAAAGCCCAGAAATAAACCAACACACCTGTGGTCAATTAATTTATGACAAAGGAGGCAAGACTATACAATGGAGAAAAGACAGTCTCTTCAATAAGTGGTGCTGAGAAAACTTGACAGCTACATGTAAAAGAATGAACCTAGAACATTCTCTAATGCCATACACAAAAATAAACTAAAAATGGATTAAAGTCCTAAATGTAAGACCAGATACTATAAAACTCTGAGAGGAAAACATAGGCAGAACACACTGACAAAAATCGCAGCAGTATCTTTTTTGGATCCACCTCTTCGAGTAACGAAAAAAACAAAAATCAACAAGTGGGACCTAATTAAACTTAAACGCTTTTGCACAGCAATGAAAACCATAAACAAAATGAAAGACAACCCACAGAATGGGAGAAAATATTTGCAAACGAAGCAACTGACAAGGGATTAATCTCCCAAATATACAAACAGCTCATGCCGCCCAATATTGAAAAAGGAAACAACCCAATCAAAAAAATGAGCAGAAGATCTAAATAGACATTTCTCCAAAGAAGTACAGAAGGCCAAAAAGCACATGAAAAGATTCTTAACGTCACTAATTATTAGAGAAATACAAATTAAAACGACAATGAAATACCACCTCACACCAGTCAGAATGGCCATCATCAAAAAGTCTACAAACAATAAATACTGAAGAGGGTGTGGAGAAAAGGTAACCCTCCTATGCTATTGGTGGGAATGTAAATTGGTATAACTATTATGGAGAACAGTATGGAGGTTTCTTAAAAGACTAAAAATAGAACTACCATATGATCCAGCAATCCCACTCCTGGGCATATATCTGGATGAAACCATAATTTGAAAAGATACATGCACCCCATTCATTGCAGCACTATTTACAATAGCCAAGACACGGAAATAACCTAAAATGTCCATTGACAGAGGAACGGATGAAGAAGATGTGGTGCATATATACAATGGAATATTACCATAAAAAATATTGAATTAATGCCATTTGGAGTAACATTGATGGACCGAGAGATTACCATACTAAATGAAGTAAAGTCAGACAGAGAAGACAAATATGATACTGCTTATATGAAGAATCTTAAAAAATTATACAAATTAAGTTATTTACAAAGCAGAAACAGACTCACAGACTTTGAAAACTTATGGTTACCAAAGGGGAAAGGTGGGGGGAGGGATAAATTAGGAGTTTGGGATTAACATATACACAGTACTATATATAAAATACATAATCAATAAGGACCTATTGTATAGCACAGGGAACTACTCAATAACCTGTAATAACCTACATGTGAAAAGAATCTGAAAAAGAATGGATATATGCACATGTATAACAATCACTTTGCTGTACCCCTAAAACTAACACAACATTGTAAATCCACTATACTCTAATAGAAAATAAAAATTTAATTTAAAAATTCAATATCATTTTATCATCCTTCTCATCATGATTATTACCTTTCTTATCAGGACAAAATTACAGATTTTATGAGAGGAAAGCATCTTTAAACAATCAGTTGGGTTTATATGACTTTTACAATTAAAATTTTGACATAAAGCTTTATAAATCCATTTAGAACCTGAAGGAACTTGTCAAAATTTAAGTGCTGAATATATAATAAAAGTCAGGTTATGAATTTTCATCAGCAATATTGAATACATAGTTTTGAGATTTCTTATTATTGAAATTGTTTTAAATTCAAATTTAATAAAAATGCAGCATTCTTAAATTCTAAAATTTAAGATGTTTTGACACATAAATAATGTCAACTATAGCAAATCAATCCTTTACCCTTGAAAGTTAGAGGTTTACTTTTATATTTAACTTAAGATGAACTCTAGCAAATTTCTAAACCATGATGTACCTAAGGTTCTCCTTCTGCAACATCATTATGTGTAGGACTTGAGGTTTCCACTTCATTATATTACATTAAATGCAGATAATTACTGTGTTTCTTTCCATTCAGGTTGAAACCATCTGAGAGGATCCTTAGGTCAATGCATATTGACCTAAGGAGCATCCTGACATGTGGAGAGTAAACTCCAACCTTTTTTGACAAAACTGTCTTTAAGAAACTGCAGGTTACTTCTTAGCTGGAGTTTTCCAATTTCCTTAAACTCTTTTCCTATAATTGCTATAAGGTGATATTAATATTTCCTATATGGGAATTCACTTAGTTATATTTGATTAATAATATATGATTTGATATTCCTCATTTCCAACTGAAGTAATCTCATGTCTTAAATATCTAATCTCTCAAATTTCTCCTTATGCAAAAGTTGAAGTCCTCTAAAGTGGGTTGAAAATCAAAAAAGATCACATTAGTTGATCCATAAATATTTGGTTGCTTATAAAAATTACTGAATATTAGTAACTAATAGATTAACAAATATATCCTAACAATCATTGCAGGACACCAAGATCCATGTTATGTCTCACAACATTCAGGTTTAATGAACATGAATATTACCAAGCTTTCTTCTTGAACTATTCCAGTGATGATTCATATTACTAAAGTTTCTTGCTTCCCCAGTATACATAGCTGTCTTAGTATGTTCAGGCTGCTATGATAGAATACCATAGATTGGGTGGTTTATAAATGATAGACATTTGTTCCTTACAGTTCTGGAGGCTGAAAAGTGTAAGATCAAGGGGCTGGCAGATTCAGTATCTGGTGAGGGTCCACTTCCTGGTTGATATATGGTCATCTTCTTGCTGTGTCCTTAGTTGTTGGAAGGAGAGAGGGTGCTCCCTCCCTGGGGTCTATTTTATAAGAGCACTAATCCCATTCAGAGCCCTGTCCTTATGACCTAATCATTTTCCAAAGGCTCCACCTTCAAATACCATCACATTGGGGAATAGGTCTCAACATATGAAATTTGGGGTACACAAATTTTTAGTCTATGGCAATAGCCATCCCTTTTACGGAGCACTGTCACTCCCTAGCATTTGTCACCATTGACATAGTTTATATTTTCCTATGTATTTATTTATGCTGTGTTTTCATCCACTGGGATGTGATCTCTGTAAGGGAAAGAGTTTTGATTTATTTTGTACACTGTATGTCTTGAGAGATCCTAAACAGCACCTGCCGCATAGTAGACATTTAGTAAATACTGGCTGAATAAAACCCCCAAATTTTACTATTGATAAACCAAATGTGTTTTTCTTTTTGTTTTTAACCAGCAAAAAATGTGTTGTATACACATTCTGTACATGTGTATGTGTGCTTGTGTGTGTGGTTTCAATGCTGAACATTGGAGTTGGATTTTGGTTAATACACCCAATATCATCAAATTGTAAATATATGGAGATTTCATATTCATTGAAATTGTTTTAAGTTCAGGTTTACTAAAGAAGGTACTTTTTTCCAGAGGTGAAACCATTGCTATTGTTTTTTTTTTAATCAAAAACAGCATTACAAACATATTTTCAATAATTAAGATACAAGGTTCTGAGATTCTAAAATCTCGTGTGTGCATGCGTGTATGTGTATATATGTGTGTGTATGTATGTATATACATATTTATTTATATATATCCTCAATATATGTACATATAAAATTCACACGTTTACTTGTCACTATTTAACTATTTCCTTTCAAAATTTCAGCTCTTTGTCTTACCTGATTCTTTTCTTTTTCTTTTGAACAAAAAGAGAAAAGTAATATTTTTACCATTTAAGCATTCATTTGGAGAATCATTATCACTAGAATCTGATTTTTTTGTCTCATGTTTTCTAGAGTTCAAACATAGGGTTATGAAATTTCCAATTTTTCTTATTATATCACCTGACTCTCCAGTAATTCATAAGTGACCCTGAATTTAGCTAGTAATGTATCTACTATAAATATGTTATTCTGGTCTACTATGCACCTTCTTGCAGTTGCTTAAAGCACATTTTCTCCTTAAAATGTCCCATGTTTTAGATTGTGATTCTTTTTTTATATATTAAAATATGAACTAGAGTCTGGTAAGTAAAGAAAAGTCTTTATAATCATAGAACCACTTAAAAACTCAAAGAACTCAAAAACTACTCTCTCAAAACAACAAACTCCAAAAGGGACAGCTAGCAATATAGAAATCATTTAGACAATGACCACTCTACTCTACAGAAAAAGTGCTGTCCAACCTCCACCATTGACAGCTGCCCAGACTTCCAAGGGCATAAGGTTGTAGTGAGGAGACCTGATCCCACACTGACCCCTGCTGATGTAGTATCTAACAAGGCACAATGTGGAACAGGGGCTTTCATCACTGCCCAGCAGTACTGAGCCATAACCCACTGGCCCTTGTCAGTGACCTCAAAGGGAGTCTGAATTTCTACCTCTACGTGGAGGTAAAATAGCTTCCTTCCCCTCTATGTGGAGAAACTTTCAGAAAAGATATGGTGGAGTCAGTACTCTGCCTTATCATATGACCATGGAGGCTATGACCATGGAGGCCAAGAAGGAGTTGCCCTCCCAGCCAATGCAGTACAAGTGGATGTCGTATTGGGTAGCCTTGATTCCCACCCTTCCCCTGAGAAACCAGAAGAATCTTCCCCACTAGGTGTCAACACAGGCTGAATGGGAAAGCTGGACTTAATTCTACTTGGTAGCAAATAATTGGTGTCTATTCCTTTCCCCTGCTGCAAAAATCAGGAAAATCTGAAGTTGAATGAAAAAAAAAAAAATCAACAGATGCCAACATTGAATGCTACAGGTATTAGAATTATCTGATGAGGATTTTAAATCACCATCATAAAATGCTGCAACAAGCAATTACAAGGACATTTGAAACAAATGGGAAGATAAAAAGTCTCAGCAAAGACTTTAAAAGAAGCAAATAGATATTTTAAGACTTTTTTTTAAAGCACTATCAGGTTCACAGCAAAATTGAGAGGAAGATCCTGAATTTCCCATATACCCCTGCTCACACCCATGGATAGCCTCCTTCATTATCAACATCCCCTGCCAGAATGGTACATTTGTTATAATTGATAAACCTAACTGACACATCATAATCATCCAAAGTTTACATTAGGGTTCACTCTTGGTGTTGTACATTCTATGGGTTTGGACAAATCTATAATGACATGAATCCACCATTACAGTATCATACATGGTATTTTCAATGCCCAAAAAATCCTCTGCACTACACCCTAATCATCCCCACCCTATTGATATTTTACTATCTCCATAATTTTGCCTTTTCTGGAATGTCATATAGTTGGAATCACATAGTATGTAGTCTTTACAGATTGGTTTCTTTCACGGAGCAACATGCATTTAGGTTCCCTCCCTGTCTTTTCATGGCTTGATAGTTCATTTATTTTTAGCTCTGAATAATATTCCATTGTCTGGAAGTACTACAGTTTATTTATCTCCTCACCTACTGAAGAATATCTTCATTGCTTCCAAGTTTGGCCAATTATATATAAATCTTCTATACATCCATGTGCAGGTTTTATGTTGACGTAAGTTTTCAACTCTTTTGATAAATACCAAGAAGCATGATTGCTGGACCACATGATAAGAGTATGTTTAGATTTAAGATTAAGAACAGCCAAATTGCCTTCCAAAGTGGCTGTACCTTCGTCATTTCCACCAGCAATGAATGAGAGTTCCTGTTACTCCATATCCTTGCCACATCCTTGCTAGAATTTGATGTCAGTGTTCTGGATTTTGGCCATTCTGATAAGTATAGCTGTATCTTATTGTTGTTTTAATTTGCATTTCTCTGATGACTTATGATGCTGAACATCTTTTCATATGTTTATTTGCCATCTGTATATCTTCTTTGGTGAAATGTCTTTTCAGGTTCTTGGCCATTTATTAATCACTTTGTTTATTTTCTTATTGTTGAATTTTAAGAGTTCTTTGTATATTTTCATAAAAGTCCTTTATCAGATGTGTCTTTTGCAAATATTTTCTCCCAGTCTGTGGCTTATCTTCTCATTCTTTTGTTAGAATCTTCTGCAGAGGAAAAGTTTTTCATATAAATGAAGTTCAGCTTATCAACTGTTTCTTTCATGGATTGTGCCTTTGATGTTGTATCTAAAAATTCATCACTATGCCCAAGGTCATCCAGTTTCTTTAATAGACATAGGCCTATTCAGATTGTCTCTTTCTTCTTATGTGAGTTTTGGGAGCTTTTGACTTTCAAGGAATTGGTCCATTTCACCTAGGTTCTTAAATTTGTGGACACAGAGTTGTTCATAATATTCCTTTATATGCCCATAGGATCTGTAGTGATGGACCCCTTTCATTTCTTATATTAATAATTTGTGACCTTTCTGTCTTTTTCTTAGTTAGGCTGGCTAAGGCTTATCAATTTTATTGATCTTTCTTTTTTTTTTAAACAGCTTTTAGCTTCATGGATTTTCTCTATTTTGTTCCTGATTTCAATTTCATTTCTAATTATTTTTATTTATATTCATTTCTGTTCTAATTCTTTTTATTTATTTTCATCTGATTACTTGGGATTTAGTTTGCTTCTTTTTCTAGTTCTCTGTGGTGGAAACTTTGATTATTGATTTTAGATCTTTCCTCTTTTCTTATATATATTCAATGCTATATACTGCTTTTGATGCAGCTCTCAAATTTTGATATAAGCTGTGTTTTCATTTTTATTTAGTTCAAGTACTATATTTCTTAACTTTTCGAGATTTCTTTTTTGACCTATGGGTTATTTACAAGTGTGTTGTTTAATTTCCACACATCCTTCAAGAAGATGGCGCATAAGTCCTCACACTTTAAGTGAGCTGCACATAGTCACTTCCCTCCAAAGAGTACAGTATGGAAAAAAGCAAAACAAGAATAACTTACAGTGGAGAATCCTGAAAAACGCTACCTCAGCCAAATAAGCAAGGTTAATACCAACAGCAGTAAGTCATGCTGTTATTATGCACCCTTGCCATGATGTAACAATACCATTTTACCAGTGCTCTTCCTTTAAAAAAAACCCATAATCAGAGTCTAATCTTGAGAATATTAGACAAATCCCAATTAAAGGACATTCTACAAATTAACTGAACAGTATGCTGCAAAACTGTCAAGGTCACTGAAAACAAGGGAAGTCTAAGAAACTGTTATATTAAGAGGAACCTAATGAGTCACGAGGAGTAAATGTAATGTTCTCTGGATGGGATTCTGGAACAGAAAAAGGACATTAGATAAAAAGCAGAGAAATCTGGATAAATTATGAACTTTTGTTAATAACGTTTCAATATTTGTTTATTAATTGTGAGAAATATACCATAGTAACATAAAATGTTAGTAAAGGAGAAACTGGGTATGGGGCATATGGGGCATGTGGAGCGTATGTTACTGCCTTAACAACTTTTATCTAAATCTAAAGCTAATCTAGAATAAACCTTTTATTAAAAATAAAAATAAAACTCATGTCTCCAAGGAATCCAGGGCTCATAAGTACAAGATGTTAGGGACAGAAATAGATAATTATAAGGGTGGAATACTTGTATGCACACTTCAATAGGAGCAGGGGCATATAAGGAAATAATACAGGTGTTTTGGACAAAATTACAGAAAAGTCCAACACATAGGCACTCTTATAGCTTTAAGGAAGAAAATTGCAGACTCTTATCTGCAGAGTTTCACCTACAGGGAGAGAGAATAGACCACATGTGATCATTTTAACAGTGTAAAAGAAATTACTGTCTGACTGGCTCATACCTTGCTGAGGACTCTCTAAGAGGTAAACATGCTGAATTGTGATCAGTCCTGAGTTGTGATCAATCATGAAATGCTTGCTGAAAAGTACTTATCACTTTAGAGAACTAGTTACCCATTAGGCCTGGAGGTAACTATATATGACCAGGGCATCTGGAAAACTGTATACAGAACATTATCCAGATCGATATACTTTAGTATGATGCTTATCTGAGGAGTCAAATAACTTGGTAAAGTAAATAAAAGAAAGCAAGTGAGATCTAAACACCAAGGTTATGCCCGAAAGTTGGGTCAGATTTTCTTTGGTTGTACTGCTGCCTACTTCCATGACTCCTGCCATTAAAGTAGAAATTAGAAATATGATGACAGCAGAGTGATTCTAAGTTTATCATGATAAAGTAAATATTAATATGAATAAACTAAGACTTGATAACCTCCCCAAATGTAAATATTATAAGATCTGATGTTCACCATGAATTATGAACAAAAACACCTGAAAAAAAAAAAACTCTGAAGAAAATAGTCACCTTTTTCTCAAATATTTTAGCTAAGACAATTCTATTTAACCCCCAAATTTCAAAATATCCAAGTATCTAAGGGCATCCATTTGAATTCACCTTATTATTCCTAGGAGACATAAGGATATTACAAAATTAAATTTTGCAGTTTGAATATACGTTTGAGGTATTTTGATTAGGATGTCAACTTTAAATTACTTTGAATACATGTTTTTATTCAAATTAAGCTCATGCCTGAAAATATACATATATATGCAAATGAATATGAAATGAAGTGACTTTGAGTTCATTTTAGCCTTGCTATAAACAATGACACCTACAAAACTGTACACTAGAAAAGTATACTAGATAATGTGTATTATGATCAGCCATATTAGTATAGAAATTATTACCAGTTAATAACATATTTAGAATACTGCAGTATTCATTTTTAACTGGTTATGTTCAAAATCTAAAATACTGTGGACCAGACTGTCTATCACTATAATCTCTAATCCAGTTTGTCTGCTTATCTCCTGCTGATACATACAGCATAATTCAATCCATTGTACAATACATTTGGATTTCCGTTGCAATGACCACTGTCATTATAACAACATGCTGTTATCCTTTCTTGTTGCAAAAGTGTACTCATTCAATTTTGAAGAAAGCAAACATTCCCTTCAACTCACATGAATATTTCTTGTCTCTAAATAATACTTTTCTCCTTTTTATTTTGATAACTTTCTAAATTGCTTTTTGTTTTTCTTCCATAAGTGAGATGACAATGGCATTTGAAGGGAAGGGGAAAAAAAATACAGAAATGATTACCATTGATTATCTTCCTCCTCTTTGCTTCCTTACTTGCTGACTGACTGTGCTTGGATGAGCTGAACAGTTTGTTAGCATATGCTGGATAATTACGGTGCTGCAAATTTGCAGCTACAGTGATCCTACAAGACACTGCTTTCTTGATCTTTCTGTCCTCAAGCAGGAGATGACATGAATAACAAAAGTTATTCTTATTTTTAGTGCAAAAATGACTGAATTCTGCTTTTAATTTATGAAAAACCAAGTAAAAATAAGGACAAATATGTGAGTGAATTTAACTTAGGGTGACTTGGAACATAGAGAGATGACACACCTCTGTAGATGTAGAAAGTCCCAGCTAGCAAGGCAGAGTATCAAATAGCATTATACATATTTATGCAGAGGAATGGTTTGTGTCATGAAGTTTGGTGGCATAGGACATGGGAATTAGTCAAAAGACTTTAGACCTAAACTGTCTAGGAAGCAAATTAGGAGCATGCCTTAGGACAGTGTATCACAAATTTGCCTACTGTGAGAATCAAAAGAGGCATTGTGAAAAACAGATTTCTGGACTCAACCAAGATCAGTAGCTCCAGATGAGGGAACCTCTGAAAATCTGTATTTAACACATATCGTGGATGATTCTGCAGATTAAGTAAAGGAACTATCCTAAAAGAACTAGAACACCAACTATTCATTCTCAATTTATTCAACAAATATTTCTTGAGAAATAAATATACATTTTCAAGGTAAGTTCTATGGTGTATTTTGATGATGCTTTTTGTAAACAGAGAAACTGATTTGCAGCAACCTAATTTTTAAAATTGATGTTCAATTTGTTGATTCAATATATGAAAAACAGATTGAACATTTAAATTCAATCAACAAATCTTATTAACATCTCTAGCAATTTAGCACAATTTATTTATCATTGTTAAAAAGGCTTTTATACTATTGTGACTTACATGTTTACATGCTATCAGCATTTATAGTTTTAATAATTTATATTCTTTTTAAGTCCTTAAATTGTCTGAATAACCAAATGAACTCTCTCAAGCACTTAAGTAATTCATAGATTCTTTTTAAAAATTTGATTTATTTATTTTTATACAGCACGTTCTTATTAGTTATCTATTTTATACCTATTAATGTATATTTGTCAATCCCAATCTCCCTATTCATCCCAACACCACCCCACCCCCACTTTCCCCCCTTGGTGTTCATACATTTGTTCTCAACATCTGTGTCTCTATTTCTGCCTTGCAAACAGATTCATCTGTACCATTTTTCTAGATTCCACATATATGCATTAATATATGATATTTTTCTCTTTCTGACTTACTTCACTCTGTATGACAGTCTCTAGGTCCATCCATGTCTCTACAAATGACCCAATTTCATTCCTTTTTATGGCTTAGTAATATTCCATTGTATATATGTACTACATCTTCTTTATCCATTCGTCTGTGGATGGGCATTTAGGTTGCTTCCATGACCTGGCTATTGTAAATAGTGCTGCAATGAACACTGGGGTGCACGTGTCTTTTTGAATTATGGGTTTCTCTGGGTATATGCCCAAATTCATAGATGCTAATGAATCAAGCTTAAATATAGTGAATTGTAATTGTTTTTGTGAATTTAAAGTAAAATTACTTAAACTCAAAGACTAAGGCAATTACATATTTACATATTTTAAAATGGAATAAAAATTTTCCCTGATAAATTGAACAATTGAGTCCAAAAATAATAAATATACAAAATGTAATGATAAACTTTAAATATGAATGCCAAGGGTTTATGCATTTATTTCATCAATTTAATTCTAAACTTTCCTTAGTCATTAGCAAATAATTACACAATCCCAACACTTGATAACATCTCAAAAAAATTGTTGTTATACTTTCCCCCGGCTGAGTTGCATGTCAACCAGAGATCTGGGCTGGAAAGGTGAATTTGGGTAGAGATTGCTTGAGGCTGTCTTATAGTCACTAAAATGGAGATTTTATTTAACAAAGGTTTTGGTCTCTTAACCCACATCCATAAATTAAAGTTAACTATTACTTGATTGTTAGATCTCATTCATGTTTGTAAACTCAACCCATCCCAGACAAATTGACTTTGATTTAATGAATCAAATTTAATCAAATTTCTTTGATTTAATGAATCTATCTACTAATTGATTCTGAATTACTTTATTATTGGCATATGGTGGCATATGACTCATAGCTATTTCAATGATAATAATTAAACTCTGTATATCTCATTTGTATATAGTGCCACAGCTTTTACTGTCTTTATATGTCCAGGCTCTTTTCTTGGCTCTGGTAATAAAGAAGTAGAAAAGACACGCAAAATTCTTGCCATTATGCATCTTACATTGTAGTAGGGGAGAAACGTAGTAAGAAGTTAAAACACAGACACACACATATCCACACATACACACATATATACACACACAGTCAAAACACATACATTTAATAATTTTCCAATAGTGGCATAAACTATGAAGAAAATAATGTAGAGTCAAGTAAAGGGATGAAGGTGACAGGTTGGCAAGTGGAGGAAAGAGATATTTTAAATAAAAATGATAGGGAAAGCCATTCAGGTGATATATGCTGGGATCTCAATAATATGAAGAGTCAGTAATAAGAAAATAAGGAGGAAAGTGTTCTAAATAGAGAAAATATCAGCACGAAGAAAAGGCTCAGGCAAGGGGATGGTGGGAGAGAAGAAGACCTTCGTCCCTGCATAACTGAAATTTTGTAACTTTTGACCAATACCTCCCCCATTTTTCCCACCTCTCGGGCTCTGGCATCCATCAGTCTTCTGTCTGCATTTATGAGTTTGACTTTTTCAGATTCCCCATATAAGTGAGATGGTGCAGTATTTGTTTTTTGTGCCTGGCTTATTTCACTTAGCATAGTGTCCTCCAGTTTCATCCATGTTGTCACAAATGACAGGATCTCTTTCTTTTTTAAGGCTGAATAATATTGCCTTAAAAATATGTATCATACTTACTTTATCATTCAGCTCTCAACAGACACTTGGGCTGTTTTTATATCTTGGCTACTGTGAATAATACTGCTGTGAACATGGAAGCATAGATCTCCGTTAGAAATACTAATTTCACTTCCTTTGGATATATACCCAGAAGTGGAATTTCTGGATCATATGGTAGTTCTATTTTTAATTTTTTGAGGAACCTCCATACTGTTTTCCACAGTGAGTGTACAAGTTGACATTTCCACCAATAATGTACAGGGGTTCCCTTTTCTCCACATCCTCACCAACACTTGCTATCTTTTGTCTTTTTGATAGTAGCCATTCTAACAGATGTGAGGTGATACCTCATTGTGATTTTGAGTTGCATTTCCTTGATAATTTGTGATGTTGAGCATCTTTTCATAGACTCTTTGGCCATTTGCATGTCTTCTCTGGAAAAAATGTCTATCTCTTTGTCCATTTTTTAATCAAGTATTTATTCTTTTTTTGTTGAGCTGTCTGAATTCCTTATGTATTTTGGATATTAACCCCTTATATGATTTGCAAATATTTTCTCCTATTTTATAAGTTACCTTTCATACTATTGATTGTTTCCTTTGCTGTGTGGGAGCTTTTTAGTTTGATATATACCATTTGTCTATTTTTTCTTTAGTGCCTTTACTTTTAAAGTCATACCCAAAAAGTAATTGCTTATTCCAATGTCAAAAAGCTTTATCCCTATGTTTTATTCTAGGAATTTTAGTTTCAGATCTTATACATAGGTCTTTAATCCATTTTGAGGTGATTTTTTTTATACTAGGAGAATAAATATTGTGTTCTCACCACACACACAAGGTGGTAACTATGTAAGGTGATAGATATGTTCATTAGCTTGATTGTGGTAATTCTTGCACTGTATACATATATGAAAACATCAAATTGTACACTTTAAATATATACAATTTCTATTTGTCAGTTACACATCAATAAATCTGGAAAATAAAATAAAAATTGTAGTTCATATTGGAAATTAAGAAAAAGGTCAAATCAATGATTTATGCATCCTTCTTGACAAGTCAGAAAAGAAAATGTGTATTAAGAGCAAAAGGAAAAATTTAAAGCAAAAGAAATAATAAAAATTAGAATAGAAAGCAACTACATAATAGAAGAATGATGTAAAATAGGGAGACAGAAGGTAAATCTCAACAACATTAGAAATTATAAAAAAAGACACCACTATAAATCTTTCAGAAATTAAAAAGACTCAAGATCTCGGAATCACTTTATGACAATAATTTAAAAATTGAGGTGAAATAGATGGATTCTTAGAAAAATAGACTTACCAAAATTAAATCCAAAATAATAGATAATAAAATCAGATTAATCATGTATCTAATCAAGAAATAATTTGCATAATTATTTTTAAAATTTCTCATTAAGAAATCTGTCTCGGTTGGCCCCATTAGTGCATTGTTCTCAACATTAAAGAAGAAAGATCATCAATGTTATTAATATTTCTTCATAAATTACAATGGTATAAAAAAGATTTTCCCGTTCAATTCATGAAGCCAGAATAATATTCAGAAAAAAATAATACGGCCAATCTTTCTAATGAACATAGACTAAAAAAATTTTTTTAGCAAATTGAATACATCAAGTTTAGCATAATCAACAAGGATTGAACTTGATTTATTTTAGGAATCAAGAGTAGGTAAAAATTAGAAATTCTATCCTAGCCTACTATATTTAAAGAACACAGGATAAAAGCATGATTATTTAAACAGATGCCAAAAAATGCATTAGTGAAAATCTAACAAGCACTGGGATAAAAACACAGTAAAATGGGAACAATTTCCTTTCTTGATAAAGATCATTAACAAAAAAATTACAGCTAACATCATACTTTATGGTATATTACCTAAAAACGGGTTTGAAGAATATCTAAGAGCTTCAACCATAAAACTAGGAGAATAAAGTGAATGCAGTGAAGTGGCAAGTACTCTAACTGCCTTAAAATGCCACATGTCTATCAGAGGACATATGTCAAAAATAAACCCCAAGGACAACTTCTCTAAGGTAAAGAGCAATCTCATACCACAAAGCAAATCTCACACCGCCCTGCATCTCACATCACAAAGCAAGAGGTATATGTAGTATGCACAACACTTGGGCATACAACTCACACCTCAGAGCTGGAAAAGGCTCTAAAATGTTCATGATACAGAGCATTCTGCTTGACTGTTTGGCCTGTTGAACCCAGCACATCAATGGTGCTGGAGCTATATCTGGTTGATAAGGATGTTGTAATATTCAGACAAAGCCCTTACTATTGTGGAGCAGTAATGTCTTTGTAGCTGAAACCATTTTCCACTTGGGGCAGGAGGGAGTGGTACTCCTGGCATGCTACTGGCCCTAGGGCTTTAGTAGAGAGTTAGCTCCTCACTATGGAACACCAAGTGACTATGTGACTTGAATTTCCCATTATGACGTAGTTGTTATTGGAAATAGTCATAAGATCAGGTGAGTATAATTTCATCAAGTATAATATGAAAGTAATACATCTGTATTAATATCTGGACTCAAGCAAAATAAAATACATCAACAGTTGATTGAGATTTTCATGTTACTTAGATCAGTTACATCAGTGCCTCCCCCTTATCTTATGTTTGGGTTCATGGGGAGAAGGGTCACATTCCTTAAAACTAACACATAGGAGAGAAAAGAACTTAGTCCTTGTTCACAATGGATTGGAGAAATACATTCGCAACAGTTGCAAATTGTCTTCTTGCACATTATAGCCTCCCTTGGGGGAAGCTCTTAAAAACAATGGTGAGGGCTTCCCTGGTGGTGCAGTGGTTGAGAGTCCGCCTGCCGATGCAGGGGACACGGGTTCGTGCCCCGGTCCGGGAAGATCCCACATGCCGCGGAGCAGCTGGGCCCATGAGCCATGGCCGCTGAGCCTGTGCGTCCGGAGCCTGTGCTCCGCAACGGGAGTGGCCACATCAGTGAGAGGCCCGCGTACCGCAAAAAAAAAAAAACAGTGGTGAATAGAAACCATTCCCACACACAGAACTGTATGCCCCCTGTATTCCCAGGTTTGGCATCTGAGGATTCAACCAACCGCAGATTTGAAAATATTTTTTAAAAATTCCAGAAAGTTCCAAAAAGCAAAACTTGAAGTTGCTGCATGTTGACAAATGTTTACATAGCATTTACATTGTATTAGGTATTATAAGTAATCTAAAGTTGATTTAAAGTATATGGGAGGATTTGAATAGGCTATACATAAATACTATGTCACTTTATATACGGGACTTGAGCATCCTCAGATTTTGGTATCTGCAGGGGTCCTAGAACAAATTCCCCACAGATACTGAGTGACCACTGCATGTGGAGTGTCGAAAAACAAACTTGGTTTTGTTTTCTCAACTCAGTTGTTATTGCCTACTATGGACTGAATGTCTGTGTCCCCCCAAAATTCATATGTTGAAACCTAATGTCCAATGTAATGGTACTGGGATTTGAAGCCTTTGAGAGGTGCTTAGAACATGAGAGTGGAACCCTCATGAATGGAAGTAGTGTTCTTATAAAAGTGGCTTGAGGGCTTCCCTGGTGGCGCAGTGGTTGAGAGTCTGCCTGCCAATGCAGGGGACACGGGTTCGTGCCCCGGTCTGGGAAGATCCCACATGCCGCGGAGTGGCTGGGCCCGTTAGCCAAGGCTGCTGAGCCTGCGATTCCAGAGCCTGTGTTCCACAACGGGAGAGGCCACAACAGAGAGGCCCGCGTACCGAAAAAAAAAAAAAAAAGTGGCTTGAGAAAACTCCCTTGTCCCTTCCTTCTACCATGCGAGGTTACAGCGAAAAGACTGCCATCTAGGAAGCAGACACGAACCAAACACTGAATCTACAAGCTCCCCAATCCTGGCTTCCCAGCCTCCAGAACTTTGAGAAATAAACATCTGCTGTGTATAAGCTACTCAGTCTATTATTTTGTTATAGCAGCTGCCAGAGCAAGAAAATATACATGCCATAACCTAACCAGTGTATATACACATTATCTATAAATATTTCTACATAACCATCTATATCTGTATTAAGCTAAATATCTATAAACATTTTTATAACCCTTTATGTCTGTATTAAGACATAAAGATTTATCCAACTCTAATCCATTAACACATGGATTATATTAGCTTCCCACCCCAACTGTGAGAAACCTAGCTCACATTATCTAATACCGATTTAATTGCTTATTTCCTGTATACAAATATAGGAGTTTCAGACATTACCAAACACCCAAAACCCATGTTCCTATTGGTCTCCATCTTAGTAAATATCTCCAACATTTATTTTATTTTATTGGTCAAGAACCTTGGAGTTATCTTTTAATCCCCCCCGCCTTCCTTCATATACCACATCTCCAACATTTACAAATTCTATTGATTACTTTCAGATCTAATCATGTTTCCTCACTTTTACCTCAATCATCTTTCATCTGGACTATTGCAATTGCCTACTAACTGCTTTCTCTGCTTCCATTCTTGCTTCTGCCTCTGGATGGTATTCTCTACACCAGAGCTACAGTACTTAAGAAGTAATAATAATGAATTACATCATGTTATACCTGTGTACAACAGTTATCTAATTACTTTTAAAATATCACTCAGGGTCTTTTCCATGGCCTAGAACTCCACATTTTTTTGATTTCCTAGAAAACTCGTTTCCTTTTATTCTCACTGTTTTAGCTTTTCTGGCCTTTTTTTCTTCAAATGTTTTAAGCATGCTCTCAAATTAGACAGCATTATTAGTGGTACGCTTCCACCCAATATGCTCCTCAATCCTTCAATCCTTTCTGGTCTCTATTTAATGAAGACTCTTTGGAGAGATCTTCTTTGGTCACCTATCCAAAATACCCCTTCCTCCCTCAATCTTTACCTCTTACTCTTAATTTTGCACATAAGAAGCTTAACTTTGCTTCACCTAATTTGTTACTGTGTCATATAATAGTATAAATTTACTTGTTTATAAATTTATTTGTTTATTATGTCTTCTTCACTAAAGTATCAGCTTTCCATGGCAAAGCTTTATATCTTTTCACTGTTTTATCTCTATTTCCAATATTGTTCTTAAACTCACAGTAGGCACTAGGTAAATGTTTTGAGAAATTAATAAATTTTTAAAAAATCATGTTTATGTTAAGGTTTGTCATAAAGTTATGTACCTAGTATTCCTTACACTGACCTTGATTAGTGATAAGACCTGTCCCAGTGTTTCACATAAGGACTTTTGATGAGTATAGTTGGTAGGATCAGAGAATCAGAAGGAAATTACATAGAGGGCTTGTAAAACAATTGAAATTTGTGAAGTTTCTATTATCCATCATAAGCAGCACACATTTCTATGATTTTTAAAATTATTAACATTCTAAAAAATTAAAGTGATATAACAGTATGCATGTATCTCTTTGATACCTATTGCTATTTATTTTATTTGCTAGTGATCTTTCTTTCACCCCTCCAAACCTCTATGATAAGTTTGTTGAGAACAGTTAGCTATTATTACTTTGTGAATTCATAAAGTCTAACACAAAGTCATGTAAGTTTAGTTGTTAAATGTCTATCATTACAATGAGTAGTCTCTAAAACAAAATACCAAGGTTAATAATTCTTTGTGTCTTGTTAAAATAAACGAATGTGATTTGTTTTACTTTTTCTTCAAACAAACAAAAAGCTCTTTTTTAGCTTGAGATGCTTTCATTGCTTTCTCTTTCTTGTGAAATGTATTATTCTTGGAATTTAACTTATATTTAACAGAGGGCTTCCTCTGCTCTTTATACAGCTAAGGCTGCATTAATTTGTTTTAGACCATCTCCATAGTATTGGTACTTAAGCTCTTTCTCCTGGTGAAAGTAACTTGTTGTAGCCAGTATTCCTTGCTTTTTTTTTTTAACTATTGGTTTCTCAGAGTAATTTGGACTTAAGAGTATACAGGGCGTTGTTTTTCTAAATCATATCTTAATTGGAAGACAGCTTCTAAAAAATGCAGATGAACTATTTCATACTGTAACTGAAGGATTAACACAGGAGCATTGATAATCCACCTGACTTGCTGGCTGTTCGTCAAATGCACTACTGAGATAGATCCTTTCTGGCAAGCTCCATTTGAGGAGTCTCCTCAAAGTCATCCTTTTTCCACTTCATTGGATTTGCCTCCTCCAGGGTCACTGTCAGACTGTGCAACGGGCATTCTTCTGGCTTCAGATTTTTGTTATATCATGAGCCCAGCTCCACACACTTCTCTGTTACTTCTAAACTTATGACCTGCCATGGCTGAGCTCATTAACTCTCTCAGTTGTAGATTTAAGCTACCTCTATGCAACCCAGATCTCAAACATACAAAGACCACTTTCTGATTTCTGCGTAGCCTCTCCAATTAACTTCTAATTCCATCACTCATCATTTTCTTAGAGAGAGGGGAGTGGAGGTACCTTTCAAGTCCCATAGTAAAATCAGTATATCACTTTATAAGGGAAGCATTAAAAAGGAGGGGAGAAAAATACATTTCTACACATTCCAAGAAACTCATAAAAGCCACATAACAGATTTGCTTTTCTGTGGTGGGGTTAAAAACACAATATTTATCATAAAGGTAAATTACATTACATTACACATGTTACTGGATAAGGGAAAATAATTGCATTCTGCAATGATATTATGAAACATGTGAACTTTTGTTTTTAAAATATGTATATTATATTGATTATAGTATATTGATTATAATATATTATATTATAAAAGTATATTGATTATAATCAATTATATGGTTTTTTTTGTGTGTGGGTGGGGGGACAACATACACTTTATTTAGATGAAAACCAATTTGTAAACTTCTTTTATGGATTGTGCTTCTGATGTCATATGTAAGAAATTGATGCCTACTACTAGATTACAAAGGTTTTCTTCTAGAAGTTTTACAGTTTAGGTTTTACTTTTAGTATTATAAATCATTTTGAGTTTATTTTTGTATATGATGTGAAGTATAGATCAAAGATTTTTTTTTTTGTATATGGATATTCAGTGGCCCCAGACCACTGAACAGTCCTTTCTCTAATGTTTTTTCTTGAACAACTGACACACGTTTATATATATGACATTTTATATATCTACACACATACATATATAAAACATATTGATAAATTATATATGTAAATTGTATATTTTATATAGTTGTATTTACAGTTATATATAGTTTCATTTAAGAATCAACAAACTTAGTATGTTCACTTAATCAAATCTCTACTCCATTACATGAAAAGTAAGACAGAAAATATTTGTATATGTGTGTGTATGCTGTATTCATTTAGCACTACTGTGAACAAAGGAATATTTTTACATAGTCATCTTAGTCAATGTTTACAAAAATCTCATGGAGTAGACATTATTAAGGAAGTTTTAATGAAAAACCTGCTAATCAGAGATTGCAAATTAGGTGTTCAGCATCATAGATCTTTTAAGTGGCAGAAGTAGAAAGCAAACCCAGATGTCCAATACTCTTTCTAGCATAGCCCATGATGAAGGATTAAATCACTGTATCAATTAAAACTGACAATCACAACAAAACAGTACTTTGGCTTATAGCTTTTTAAGATTGTCCAAATGAACCAACTCAATATTTCCAATTTTATTACTTTTGTTCTTCAAAACATTGTAACTTGTTTAAGCTATAGTTACATAAGGAAAGGAAAGAAGGAGAGGAAATATATTGCAAATTTCAATCAGAAAGTCTGCAAGTCCAAATTGTTAAAAGCCAAACAAAATCCACCTCCTAGGATTTCCACTAGGAAATTTTCCTTTTAAGTACATTATAAAGTCATTCTTCTTAAATTTTAAGTACATGAGGCCTGATATAACAACTCATTTAAGTTAGTGTTACTGAATTTCTATACAATTTTGATTTTCCCACAACATGAATGTCTTCCCGAATGATCCCATAGAAGCAACATGACTGATAACATGTATCTTGGAGAAAGCACCCAATCATTGATCAATGGCAGTGGTTTTTTGCATACAGAGCCCGTCAGCACTTTACCTTATTCCCAAAGCAGAGGTCATCTGGCAAAGTTCAGAGTCAAGAGAGATGCTCAGCTCTGAGAAGCACATCTGCCCCAGACACTGAATTCCACTTAAATCCCAGGTCACTCAATGTACTCATGCATGAAGGATGTGTATCACATAAAGGTTTAGCAGTCAATGCAATTATCTCTCAATATATGTCTCTCCTAGTTTTGTTACACAAAGGAGGGTTCTTACAAGGACGTTGTAGTAATAATTTCAATAAACCTCATGATGATTCACTTTCAACTTCTTGAGTGAAAGACTCTGTATTCTAAAAGATAGGACCAACAAGACCCAAACTGTTCACTAATCTCAGGCTTATTATTATGGTAGTGTGACTCAACTCATGACATTTACATGTATTTGATCTAGTTTTTCTATAAAACACTTAAGAATATTAGATTCTAATTACTTAAAGCTTCTAATTCCAGGAGAATGCCCAGATATATTTTTTCATTCATCCACTGTTTTCTGAAGTTAATGTTAAATCCAATACTATAGGCCAGAGAATTGTACTAAGGAAATTAAACAATGAGCAAATTATGTATTCTCTCCAAGCCTAAGTTTTTCACCTGAAACTTGGAATTACAACAGTATGACCTCAAATGGATGTTGTAAATATTCTAGAATAGTGGTGTGAGCAAATTGATGGATACTCTTTCCAGCAAAACAATCATTTATCTGGTGAAAATCATTGAAATTTTCCTAAGGACATACAGCAAATGGACATTTATTCAAGAAAACTGACTAAATTTCATTAAGAATGGCAACCGTCTACATCATTTGAGTCATGACCTTCTCCCACAGCATGCCCTCCCCAACTAAATGACAGACATTCTATTCTCGGTGCTCTTCTCCAGGCAGATTTGACCATGAAGACAGGAATCCCTCTCCTGCCAGCTCCTAGTCTAGGGCTACATCTTGTATCATAGGAGGGGTAGGCCACCAGTGTCTTTTGTCTTCCCCAGTCCTGTGTTGTAGAAGTGCTATTATGGGCAGGCATAACTGAAAACACTGGGGCCCTCTTCCCCGACCTAGCTCCTATTCCTAGGATAAGGGATCCAAGAACACTGGGGCCCTGATCACACCCAAAACAGCTTGCTGGTAGAATGGAGGATCCATGCCAGGAGGGGCAAGCCAAGAAGACCAGAGATTATCCTATGTTGCTTCCCCTGAGCCCACCACCTCAGTGCCCATTCTTAGAGCAGTGGTGTCACTCAAGGAAAAGCGGGCCACTACCCTCCCCTACTAACAGATTCAATGGAGTAGAGTAGAAGTTCTGCTCAGGGGAAGAGGCAGGACATAATGGATAGAAAGATCTATAACTTTGTTTGAGAAAACTGACTATTTGGAATAGAGCCTGAAAGAAGTCCATGCCTAATGGTGTTTAAAAAAAAAAAAATTGGTGAGCAATTAAGAGGGACTGGTAGTGTTATTGTTAATGTAGAAACAAGCAAAATGGCAGACTAGCTAGAGAGAGGCAGGAAAACAGGCAGCCAAAAAGAGCCTTTCTGGTATCATACTATTCCCTGGTGGGTCTGGAAAATGGTGTTTATAATCGATACTGCACCCCTTCAGGAGCAATCAGAGTTCCCACAATAAGAAGACAGGAAAGTATTTCCCCAAGCCACTCACAGATCCAACAACAAAACACAAGGAGCTCAGTGGGCTTAGGCACTCACTAGCCTCTCACCAAATACTATGTGAACACTAAGTTACTCTGACCCAGGATAAATGCTAGGAATCCAGACTTAAAAAATAAAATCACACTAATTACTGGTGGTCTGAAAGACTGTTTACATGCCTAAGAGTTACACTTTCTTGGGCATACTTGTATGAGTGCCTGAAGAGACAATCACTGAGCTACTTGTCTCTGGCTAAACCTGGGAGAAAAAAATGTAAACTCCATGAACTGTGGAAACATTCTACAAGCTACACATACATCCAGCAGTTAAGGGTGAACACATAACTGCCTAAGGTGGCTTAAGCACAGATATTGAAATATGGACACTGGGAAGCCAGGTTAGGATAAAAATAAGGAAATAAATTCTGAGCAGGGCCATTAGAGGTTGCATAATGTGGGGGAAAAAGACTGCAAAGAATTTGTTTAACCAAGTCATTAAATAGAGACCAGTAAACAAAAACAAAGACAAGTCCCAAGAAAAGGGGGGAGGGGTATTTCAGTATCCAAAAATGCTACAATATATTATCTAAAATGTCAAATTTTCAACAAAAAAAACAGGAGATATGCAACTAAACCAAAAAAGGTGACCTGTACACAAGAAAAATTTTAAAGGCAATAGAAACTATCTTTGAGGGGTTAGTTTTTGCCCAGATGTTGGACCTGGCAGAAAAATACTTCAAAGAACTAAAATAAACCATTTTTTTAAAATTAAAGGGAGGTATAATAATAATGGCTCATAAAAAGGGACTACAAATAAAGGGACAGACCTTTTTTTTGTTTGTTTTGTTTTTTAAGGCAATTCAGGAAGTGAAAACTACAATGACCAAAATTAAAAGTTCATTAAAGGAGTTCAGCAGTATATTTGAGTTGCAGAACAGATTTGATTTAAAAGTAGATCAGTAGAGATAGTGTATTCTAAGCAAGAAAAAGTCAAAATGAACAGTTTCAGAGAAATGTGAAATACCACTAAACATATCAACATGCATGTAATGGGAATATCAGAAAGAGGGAGGAGAGAAAGGAGTAGGAAAATATTTGAAGATATATGGTTGAAAATGCCCTAAATTTGATGAAAAGCATTAATTTACACATCTAAGAAGTTCAATAAAACTCAAGAAGCATATAAACACAAAGAGATCTAAACACAAATACATCATACTCAAAATGTTGAAAGCCAAAGATAAGAGAAAAAATTTGAAGGCAGCAAGAGAAAAATGACTCAACACATACAAGGGAACCATGAAAAAATTAACAAATAACTTTTTATCTGAAACAAAGGAGGCCAAGAAATCCATGGGATGACATATTCAAAATACTGAAAGAAATAAAATGATTTACCAAGAATCCTATATTCAGCAAAGCTATCTTTCAAACAAACAACTAAACATTCCTATATAAACAAGACTGAGATATTCCATTGGCATGAAATCTGCCTGCCTCACAAGAAATACTAAAGCAAATTATTCAAGCATAAAGGAAGCGACACCAGATATTAATTCAAATCCACGAGAAAAACAAAGATCTCCAGTAAAAGAAATTATGTAATTATAATAGACACTATAAATGCAGATTTACTTCTCCTTATTCTTCTAATTGGTTTTAAAATACTGTATTTAACTGGTTTAAAAATACACTCTAAAATGACTATGTTCTAAAAATGTAAATATGAATATTGCCTTCTCAAAGCTGTGTATGGTAGAGAAGAAAAGCAGTGAATTGTGAAGACTTTTCTACTTTTAGAAAATTAGGAAATGGGAGGGAGCTTGAAGAAGCTCAGATCATAGAAGATGAGAAAGAATGAGGTACTGCTCTTTGCTGAACCCATGATAACAGTACTGAAGAGCATTTACTAGATATTTGGGCTTTGAGTTAAGTATAAATCCAAGGTCATTGTCCTGGAAGGATTGTGAAATACTTGGATTTTGGGTCTCATTTCCATTTGCCTTCTTCTAGTAAATTGTAATAACAATTCTCTTGGTGAAATTTTAGCCAGGTTTAACATCTAGTAATTTGAGTCCCATAGATTTCTATAGAGCAAGAAGTTTCATCTTTTTTGAAAAATAATTTGTTGCCTTTATATAATTTATGTAAAGTTCAAGAGAATCAGAAAAGTGAATCTGGGGAGAGATAGGGTTATTTATTTAGTAAGAGAAACATTCACCTGTATAAAATTATCAACAAAAATAATAATTGGGAAACTAAAGTATTCCTAGAAATAATAAAATAAACTTAGAGTTAAATTTAACTTAAAAATATTATTGATGGATTCTATGCAAGACAATATGTTATGGATATCTCACAGCAATACTATGAGGTGAAAGCTTTGTTGGATAATCTTTTGGAGAAAGTATCAGAGGTCCCAGTTATTGTTTTTTTTTAATTGTTTATGTTTATATATATATATATATATATACTCTATGTTTTTTATATATATATATATACTCTATGTTTTTTTATATATATATATATATATATATATACTCTATTTCAGATTCTTTTCCATTATAGGATATTAAAAATTATTGAATATAGTTCCCTGTGCTTTATATCTATATAGTAGGTCCCTGTTGTTTATCTATTTTATATACAGTAGTATGTATCTGTTAATCTCAAATTCCTAATTTATCCCTCCCCCCACGTTCCCCTTTGGTAACCATAAGTTTGTTTTCTAAGTCTGTGGTCTATTTCTGTTCTGTAAATTGTGTGTGTGTGTGTGTGTGTGTGTGTATGTATACACACACACATACATATATATATACCACATATTCTTTATCCATTCATCTGTCAATGGACATTTAGGTTGTCTCCATTTCTTGGTATTGTAAATAGTGCTGCTATGAACATTGTGGTGCATATATCTCTTCCAATTAGAGTTTTTGTCTTTTCTGGATATATGCCCAGGAGTGGGATTGCTGAATCATATGGTACCTCAACTTTGCTTTGTTTGCATAGGAAAGTATGGTATGCATAATAATAAATACATAAAATAAAATTTGACAAGTTATCTAAGAGTTGTCTTTAAATCTTTGATTTTCATGATTTTTTCTTTACCAATTGACGTGCACTCTCATATTTTCCTACTATATTATTGATGTTAAAAGAGAGAAATTAGATTAAAAATACTGTTACTATGTATTACAAAGCCAGAATATTATTGATTTAACAAAATCTCCCAATGATGCTACAAAATTATGACAACACTTAAAACATCTCCACAGAATTTTCTTACAAACCAGATTATGCATGATCATCACACTGTTTAATATACAGTTTCTTTGTTTGTTCACTAGAAAATTTAAAGTTAATTCATGGTTACTTTAAAATTTATTTCCCAGAGAAATCCAATACCTTCCATACATGCTGTGATGGTGCTGGAGCTCAGATGTGTGTTCTTATTTGGATGCAATGACTTTCATTTGATAAATACTCATGCTTACAGATCTGGAATAATTTATCTCTTAATTTCATTTCTTTTTGTTTTCTTTGTTTTGTTCTCATCCAAATTTTTATTATACATAATGCCAGTTGAACTCAACTGTCAGAGTCTGAGTAAAGTGAGAGACAAGAATACATTGTGTATTTTGTTTGTTAAAATTTTGGAGCAAATTGCAATAATTGAAGACTAAATTTAGGATTTATTTTAAATGCAGAGTTTTAGTTTTGTTCACCTGGCTACGTATGAAGATCACTGTGAAATGTTTCTAAGTTGGCAGCTACTCCTACCTGTAGTTCATCGCCTTATGACAAAAATGAGTTGAGTACTTTTAAAAGGTCAGTTACAACTGGAACAAAGACTAGTCTTTGGGTCCATTTAGCTGTTAATGAACATATTTGCTCTAAACAAAAGGAAAAGGAATTATCTTCAGAAAAAACGTGTTTAACACCAATATTTCAGTGATGGGACAACTATTGTTTTTAATATGCCTGTATTTATATACTACAAAGAATGTCTTTTAGACTCAATGTAATCTTCCTGCCATCTTGACTAACAGGGTCTCTTGCCTGGAGGTCATGGCTTCAATGGAGACATACTCTGAGTGGATCTATTTCATTCAAAACCTTTATATCCAAGTATTTAAAACAGTTGAGGAATACTCAAAATACTGTTTTTTTCCATCATGCTTTTGTTATTATTGTTAGTTCTTCCTTTGTTCCATCCTTTTTTTACATGGAAATGAGAAACAGGAAAGATTGTAAAGAGTTGCTAATGGCAAGGTTTCTTTTTTTTGGAAAGGCATTTCAGTTCTAAATTTCTATTTTAAATATGCTATTGAGACTCTGAAGTTGCAAGCAGGTATATGAAAAATTGGATATGAGTAGGCATTTGGCTGCTCAGCTCTACAGTGCACCTTCAGGTCACCCTGAGCATCATTTACATCAGAACGATTCAACTCAAGTCTGGCTTGTTTCCATCATTCTGAGCAAGAACTCAGAGATATAGCTACATGATATAAACATAGCTGTTTAAGAAGTGAAAAAATCCAGCTACATTACTTAATTCTGCAACATATTTTAAAAGGTAATTGAATATTTGACTGAACTTATAAATTTAATTTGTAGGAAGGCATGATCTTTTAAACAGAAATTTAATTAATGCTTATATCTGAATTAACTATGTAATCACTTTCACATGGTGGTAGTTTTCTTTGGATATTATTAACCCCCACATGGCCTCAAAGAAATATGTGAAACAGTGTATGGATGTTATATTTGATATTGGACAAAGAGTATATGTGGAAACATCTTTAAAAATGATTGCCTATTAAAAAATGCCAATCCTATTAATATTTTATGTATAGATTTTGCTCAACTAAGAAAAATCATTGCTGTCTCAAATAACAATCTGAGAAAGAAAAGGATTACTACAGCAAACCCAGGTATTCTGCCCCTGCCTCATTAAATAATTATAAATATTATAAGGCACTCTTGCCAGGACCACTACTGGATTAGGGCTTTCAGCTACATATACTGGAAAAGAAAAGCATATGTTTTTTAGAGAATAATCTATCTTGCAGAATTTCTAACTTTACCTGAAGCATATCATACCAAATTTTTCGCCCTCAAAAAAAGTAAGAAATTTCACTCTTTCTTTACATTAAGAATAAGGAGGGACTTCCCTGGTGGTCCGGTGGAAAAGAATCCACCTTACAATGCAGGGGACAGGGGTTCAATCCCTCATCAGGGAAATAAGATCCCACATGCCACGGGGCAGCTAAGCCCACGTGCCACAACTACTGAGCTCACGTTCCTCAACTAGAGCCCGCGTGCCACAACAACAGAGCCCACGCACCCTGGAGCCTGCGTGCCACAACTAGAGAAGAGAAAACCCACACGCCACAACTAGAGAGAAGCTTGTGTGCTGCAATGAAAGGTCCTGCGTGCCTCAACAAAGATCCTGTGTGCCGCAACTAACACCCAACACAGCCAAAAATAAAATAAAATAAATAATGAATAAATCTTAAAAAAAAAAAGAATAGGGAAAAGCATCTGAATCTCTCTGAAAAAAATGTATAAAACCCATAAAATTAGCATATGTTTATTTTTTCTTAGAATCTCAAAATACTTTATCCAATATTTGTTGGTCACTTACATCAGTGTCTCTATTTTCTGGTTTCTCTATAATAGGTATCTATCAACAAAAGCTTAAGTTACTTATATATAGTTAATTCTAAAAACAACAAAAAAAGTTAACTGTCATTATTATTTAACTAGACAAGAAATCATGTTTTGTGCATTTGTTAAATGTCCTAGCATACATTATTTTTTACGGACATGTATATCTAAATGTGAGGGAAAAAAATCTGTATTGCCACTAAACTGATTTTATTTCTGTTTTCACAGTGTGAGTCATGTATTTTGACATACAATATGTTCCATGAATGTGCATCTAGGGAATATAAACTTACTTTAATATTAGTGTTAGTATACCATAATTAGTAAGTGAAATCTTCTCTGTTAAACTTAGAGCATATTCCGAAGCCAAATATAAATTATTTTTAGATATTCAGACATGGCTCTTTTCCATCAATGCAGATAATTCAGAATAAACTGTGAATGTGTATGTGTAGAACTCATTATAAATTATACTTAATCAATTAAATTATTTTTTAAATAGAGGTGTAAAGTAACAACAAATAATACAATTTCAAATTTTCTTTGAAAATTAACATTTCTGGGTATATGGCATGACAAATATCTGAGGTCAGACAAAAGCTATCTGATTTTATGCTTGTAGTATTTGCAATATACCAATAGAAAAGGATGAAATTTGCTTCAGCTTTCTAACAAATGAATTACCCTTTATGCACCTATCACATATATTAATAGGAGAAATTTGGCTTGTAGTACTGGTGAACTAATAGCTTGAATTGCCATGAAGTATCGAGTTCTCATGTCAAGAGACAATTTTAGAGTAAATATACATATTGCTTTTATACTTACCTCATTTCCACAAATAAGGAAAAGCAATACAAAGTTCAATGGTAATATTCAATGAAAGGCCTAACCCTTTCAAAAATAATAGCCAGGATGTAACATAGTCATTTAAATTATATAACTCTTTTAATCTAGTGTTCTTAGCCATTTACTGACAGTGTTCATATTCTCCAAAAGCCAGTTACAGGAATGAGGCTCTGCATAGCTGTAAATTGTGATCTGTTTTTATAAATCGTGCCATGATGTATTCCCACATCCTGCATAAACCGTTTGAAGATTCAGAGAGAGGACGGAGTTAAGATTGTGTTTTTCAGTTATTTGCTCCTCATAAATAAAACAAAATTCTATACTTGCACTCATAACAGTTTTGCCTAAAAGTGACCTTTAAATTTACTAAATAGTTATTGAGTATCTAGCAGATACCAGAAATGTTGAAAGTGTAAATTATATAAAATGGAATATTTGACTTAGAGGAATTTATGGTCTTGACTGGGGATATAAGATGTTTACAAAAATATTAAATGGTAGAGTGCTGTGGACAGTATGATTATTGAAAGGATAATCATTTTTTTAATGATAATATAGAAGGCTTGGGTGTTTAAGAAAAGGCTTATATAAAATTCAAGAGTTAAATTGAATTTTTAAGAAAAAAGGGGGAAAGGGGGAAAGAATCTGAAAAAGAATGTGTATGTACTTTATGCATATATATTCTTTTTCAGATTATATATATATGTATATATATACACATATATATATATATAACTGAATCAATTTGCTGTACATTTGAAAATAACACATTGTAAATCAACTATACTTCAATTAAAAAAATAAATTAAGAAAAAAGAAAGAAGGACTTGATGGATAAAAAGTACAGTGGCGGGCTTCCCTGGTGGCGCAGTGGTTGAGAGTTCGCCTGCCGATGCAGGAGACACGGGTTCGTGCCCCGGTCCGGGAGGATCCCACGTGCCGCGGAGCAGTTGGGCCCATGAGCCATGGCTGCTGGGCCTGTGTGTCCGGAGCCTGTGCTCCGCAACAGGAGAGGCCACAACAGTGAGAGGCCCGTGTACCACAAAAAAAAAAAAAAAAAAGTACAGTGGCAAGGATTCCAGAAAGTGCAGCACAGAAGTAAATCTAAAAAATCAGGATTTAACAGGGCATGTGAGTCTCACAGGAAATGACTGTCTTTTTGGGGCATGGTGGTAGGTAAATTGCATTTAGACTAAGAAGAGTTTGAAAAGTCCGTTTCAAAAGTTGGATCTTTTCCTTTAAGGAATAAGGATTCCTCATCATTCTGATCAGAGGGATGACAGTGATAGACTCTAGTAGGGGGCTTTGTTTGGGGAAATTGACTTCTAGAGCAGCAAGTGGACAGATTCTCCAACATAAGTTTATGTGTGTACCAAAAAAGGAAAAGAAGTTATCTTCAAGTAGCTATTCTTTCTTCCCTGTGATTTAATTGTTTTATAATTTTTTTCTCTTTTTTTCACACATACACACACATATACACACCCCAGGTGTATACACATGATCAGCTCTTATTTACCTAAATTATTGGAAAGGAACCATGACTAATGAAGTCAACATCTAAAAGTAATTTTGGTTTAGCTTTGGAATGCTTAGTAAAATTCATCAAAGCATATTTATTTTACCAGTTACTTTTGTTACACTGATATTAAAATGAGTTTATATAATAAGTTTGTCTTATGCTGTAGCAACATCAGGCTTTCTGCCATGCTCTGAACGCATCATCTACTCAGCTGCTTCTGCACATTGGCCCCTGCCAGTCTCATGCCAGCAATGCTAACTTTAACTACTATTACATGTGTACAGTATACCAAGCATTATGCCAAGTGCTTTTTATTGATCAGCTCATTTACAACAGCTCATTTATACAGCTCCTTACAACAGTCCTATAATGTTGATTTTACAAATAAAGTAATTGAGACTCAGAGAGCCTAGTAACTAATTCCATTCCACACTAGGTCATGAACTCATTGAAGGTTGATTTTATGTATTCATCTTTCTTCTGCAAGTGACTATCACAGTGATACTAAGTGTTGGTTGATTAAATACATAATTGAAGAGGAAGGTATAGGTAGTTACACTAACCAGAAAGTGCCAGCATATGTAAAATCAGCATATGTAAAATAATATCATACTTATATGGTCAGGATCTAACATTAAGGAGTGGAATGTTCATGGAAAAGTAGAAATGTAATCAAGTTATGCTGCAGTTATTAGTGAAGAAGATCAGAAAGTGCCACCAC
Source organism: Pseudorca crassidens (assembly GCF_039906515.1). Classification (NCBI taxonomy): domain Eukaryota; kingdom Metazoa; phylum Chordata; class Mammalia; order Artiodactyla; family Delphinidae; genus Pseudorca; species Pseudorca crassidens. Next base: position 85,442,906 of record NC_090298.1, read on the forward strand.
AAATCATGAATCCCAACACATAGCCACATTCTCAACTTTATTATCACCTAGGTGTAATTTATTACTTTTAACATTTAAACTCTAGTACCACACTTTGTGACCAAAACCTTCATTGTTAACAAATATCATTCCTTTATTTAGTTTATAATCCATCAAGATATGCTGTGCTTTTATCCACAATTTTCTACGAGAAAACGTGATCATTTTAGTCTAACTTCCTACTCAGACTGATGATGAGTTGGCCTACTATCTGATTAATAGTCTCAAAATTACAGCCCTTGTATCCTTCCACTCTATCATCCAACCCACAACATTGGTTAAATACTGCAATTTGTTATCTATTTTCCTCCACTAAGAAAGCAATGACTTTTGGAAAAACTGCAAAAATACTTGGAATGGTAGACTGATACAACTCCAATATCATTGTTTTCAGTTCTATATGAGCCATCTAAAGTATCTGTCAATCTGTTTTTAAAAATATATATGTGCCTCCTTTCCATTAAGAGGCTCTTCTAACAACCTTGGAAATCTCTGTGGTTCTTTACCAAACTTCCAAACCATTGCTCTCAGAACTGATGCAGGCTTTGACCTCTCTCACACAGCAGTGGCCTATGTTTCCTGACTCAATCGTCCTTTCAGGGATGTTCATTAAGCCTTTAGACTTATTTTCTTAGTCATTCCTAAATCCCTGGAACCCAATGCAGTCTCTGGAATGTCACAACTATTCGGTAAACATATGTTGACTAAATGAATAAAATCATTAGACAGTTAATAGAAGTGAGGTTAATTAAACTGGCAGCCTGAAATGGAGATAAGGCATTAAATCTGAAAGATGGACAGAGGAAGCAGCAATAACAGACCGTGACAAACTGAATACGAATGTTTGAAATAAGGCTGAGGCCTAGCACCAGAAATAACCATGTCTGAACAATAACTGTAATCAGTCAAGTCTTTATGTTGTATTTTATGGAGCAACAGCACTACAATACCTTCTTTCAGCTCTAGTTTTGAAGAAAGAGGAGAACTTAGCCCATGAGAGAATATGCAGTAGATATCTTGCAGAGGGACATGGGTTATCAGGGTTCAGTAAAAGGTGGTAGCACAAGTAGTTGGCTCCTACCCTAGCCACTCTTTTTGTTAAAATCACAGGTCATAGAAACTCTGAATTTTATAGTAACTTCCTCTTAATTGGAAAAGGATGACTTGAACAAATTGCAGATATATGTTAGCAATGTATACTGGTAGCTATTTTTAAATTTTATTTTATTGTCTTTATTATGGAAGGAAGAGGAAGAGAATATTAAATATAGACCCATCGATTCTACATTAGATATTTTGGCACATTTTCATATATTTCTTTTAATCCCAAGTCTCTTTAAGAAAGACATTATTATCGTCATGTTTTAAATAAGGAAATTTATGTTCAGAGAAGTAATTTGCTTAAAGTCATTTATTACACTGTAGAACTGGATCTAAAACCACATTGCCGCTTCCATGATCCTGTGCTGACTAAGAAAAGAACCAGCATCTTCCTTGAGGGGCCTGCATAAAAAGCAGGATCAGAAAACTGAGTGTGAGAGTTTAGAGGTATTTATCATTGTTTTATGCTAAGCCATTAGATAACAATTTCTTCAAAATAATAAAAGGAGGATGAGTTGCTCGTTGGCATTTAAGGAGAACCTCAACTTTAAAAGCACATATAGAACTGGGTGCAGGTGTCTTTAGAATCTACCCATCTATTTTAACTTCTCTAAGTCTTGGTCAAAATAGTGTCTTTTAAAAGTTTGTTAGCATATTTTGGTAATTAATATTTAATTAAATATTTCTATTATGGCATAAGAACTTATTTTTGAGCTTACAATTTAGTGCACTGGTGGCTACTGTATTGAGGATTCTGGTCCTGGAAACAATTTTACTGTGGATTTCACCATCTCTCTGTCATTCATTCAATTTTACAAAGGCAAAGTGTAGTAAATGGTATCACTGATAACCTTGATGGAAGAACAGGAAAATAGATGTTACTACAAGATTCTGCAAGCTTAACGAAATGATGCCTAATTAATATTTTTGCTCTATTTTACCTCAAAGTTTACATTTTATGCTACTGATTACATGTACCTAATCAATTTTTTAGAATAACTTTACTCATTCATACTAGCACCACCTCTTCCGCTATTTTTTCCTTTGATGAATTTAAAAGTATAACACAAGATTAATTCTGTAGTTATCCAAGCTTTTGACTATTTTTCCTCATAGCTTATATTGTCCCATATCAGACCCACTGTTAGCAGATATGCATACAGTGGTAATACATAATGCTAATTCATGCTTAGAGGAAATACCTATTTCAAAAGTGAAACTATTAAATGGCTGTAAACATTACATACTCACTTTAACTGCTCATTTTGTCTGTTCTCCAATGACTTAAATAGCATTAATCTATGTGAATTGTCTTTAACAAAACCAATTAATTCTATGAGATTATTGAGCAGCCACTATGTGTGACAAGGAAAACATTGGAAGACATTGGCATTTGCAATCACCTCTCCATTTTGCCAAGTGAGATGACTTGGATTTTTGAGGCTGTGTTAAGGGAAGTAGTGGAAGAAGAACTGGAGAAGTCAAGAGGCTAAACTGTGCACACGGGGATAGATTAAACAAGGCCTAAGGAAAGTTAAGAAAAGTGAGCAAAAACAGCAGTAAATAAGGAGTGGGAGAGAAGGTGTTAGAAAAAATAGATGTAGGAGATTCTGAAAGGTGTGAAACTTTTAAGAAAAGAGTAAAATATCTAAAGAGGATTCTTTTATGAAGTCTTCTTATGATCAGTGTGATGTACTCTCTAGCCTGACTTAGTTAGTGAAGCTTGGCCCAACTTTTCAACTATTTTGATGATAGGACTTTGTGTGTGAGTGTGTGTGCCCATGAATGTGTTTTGTGTCTTTAATAATTATATTAATATTAGCCTCTAGAGTAATGCAGAAAAATGGCTAGGCAAGTCCCAGATAATATGTAATATTTGAATTATAACAACGGTAACAACCTACGAAGACACTTTAGTACATATAAAATCTAAGAGAAATCACATGTATTTATGTTTATAATTATGCATATACATATAAATACATCAGATTCTATAATGAATGTACTTCTAAGTCTTCCATTTATTGAAAAAGTTTACACTCCTTATTCTTTTAACCCTTTGTGTTCATTAAACAAAGTTAATGTTATTGGTTTGGTAATGATAAATTGATCTCAGTATATTTTTTTAACCATGAGAGATTACTGCACACTTATTTTCCTCCAGGTTTATGTTTTCTTCCTTTCTATCTTTCTAGTAATTAGAGGCAGCAGAAATATCATACATAACTTCAAAATGAATATTTGATTCTCTCATTGCTGTGCAAAATATTTTATGAACTCAGCGGATTTCTCTAACATTATTTACTATATATGTTACATAAAGTAACTGTAGAGTTATTGTTTACTTAAGCATCTAACTAAACCTTTTTCTTCAACTGTGGCATAAGCACACATATGTAAATTTAACAAAAAATGGAAACATTTTATTTTCATGCTAAAAAGAGGAAAATATACATTTGGCTGCTCAGTTATCTAAATTCAAAAGATAAATTTAACTGTACAACTTCTAACCATTCAATGTACTCTACATTTCTTTTTAAATCACAGATTTTACACAAATTCCTTAAAGACTGAGTTATCCAGACGTATAGAAGTACTTAACATTTGATTCTATATGATTCTGTAATCTATACTTGTGAATTTAGGCTACAAAGATGTACATGATTATTTTTCACAGTGAAGATTAGAGTGCTTGGCTGGAAATTGAAAATGAATGGAAATCAGTAAACCTTGGTGAGAGATCAACTTAGCACAGCATTTCCTTACCTGACATTCTCCTATATTTTCACACCAAGTGACTTTTCCAGTATTAAATATTATTGTGTTTTGGTATATAATTTAACATGATAAAATAGCAACTAAAATTTAATATGAGTATGTTTGTCTTAGTGCTTATATGATTACATTGTGTTTCCTTTATTGAGATGGTGAGAGATTTCAAATTTAAATCTAAACAATTATAGTAGTCTCTTGGGATTTAGGCATTCAGCATCAAATTTCAAATATTCGTAATCAACCTTAAAGTTACATGACAAATAGTAATCAGTAATTTTACTAATTGGTAAAATTAGTACTAAAGTACTAATTTAAATCAGTCCTGAATTGAGGCTTTTGTTGACAAAGAAGCTGATGGTCTACCTAGAAAACTCATCTCAGGGCTACTTTGTGTTTTTCAACTTGTCATGTGCATATCTTATGCTTATTTTTGCCAGGTTTGAGTTCAAGAAACTGAAATTTCTTGAACTATTGTCTATTCAGGTTTTCCATAAATGCAGGATACATTAATTTGACTGAGATTTAATCCACTGCTCCTGTGGCTGCTGAGAGAGATTTCCCTTTCTATTCTTTGTTTGCCCAGCTCCTGGGGTTCAGCTTTGGATCTGGGTCTGCCTCTGCATGTAGGTCCCCTGAGCATGTCTGTTATTCATGCAGACAGGACGGGTCTGAAATTACACCAAACATTTTAAGCAGAAAGTGATTTAATAGAGTTAATTAAGAGTATACAGACACATTAGAAGGACCACAAGAGTGAACTTTATGTTAGGCCCCAGGAGACAAAGATTCTCAGAAGCCCCAGAACTGAGCCACGAGGAGAGTTACTGATTCTGTCACTGTCAGAAAGACAGGAAAGCAAGAAACTACCACTAGAGTAATTTAGTTCAAGAAAATACCACTATAGCTGTTCTCTAGGAAGTGATCCCTACAACCATGGCCACCGTCTCTCAACACCCATGAAGCTTGTGGCTGGGTGCTAGAAGGCAGTTGCAGAAAAAATATCACATGTTCACAGTTATACTTGCTAGGAGATAACCCAAATCATCAGCGAGATAGCATCTGCCTTGTCTCTTTGCTGTGATTCTTGTGGAGTACATCTATTTGTTGAAACCTAATTTGTATTCAGAACCCTAGCTGAAAGGGACTTTAGGGAATATAGATTTCCAACCTCAAGAGTACAGGAAAGCACACCAGAGATGGGAATGGATGCTGACAGTTAGTTGACCATATTCTACCAAAATGCTGGAATTATATTTAAAAACTTAAGATTTTGTTAAGATCTTGTAAAAATAGTGTAGAATGATTCTTCTTGAATGTAAGGATCTTACACTGTAATTATATACTGTGCTTAAGTTCCATTTAAGGAAAAAATAAAGGCAGGGAGGAAAAGGACTTTGTTGGACATTAGTGTAAAAAGGCTGCAGCCTTATAGCAAACTAGAACAGAGACCTCTAAGGTGTGTTTCTAACATCCAAGGCTGTATTCAAGATGATTTGTGGTGACAGAAGAACTTTTGTGTGTATACATGTTTTATCTAATCCTTTACATTTACATTTGTTAAATATGATGTACAACATGCATCATTTATTAGTACATATTATGCATTTATTTAAAAATAGATGTTGATGACATTTATTCAGAAATACTGTTGTAATAGTGATGCATGATGAAAAACATTTAGAGAGCAGTGGCCTAAAACAACTTTAGCCATATTCCTCGTTGACTGGGGCTGTTCACATGTGCATGCTCTATACATGTTCTAGGAAAAGTATTATACAGTTTAAAAATTTTCTGGCAAGAAGATTATTCTGCTGCATTTCATTGCCTTCCCAGTCTGATAGTAATGTCCCTGACATTAAGCACCCTCCTACGCCTGAAAAATAACAGAGGAAGAAAAGGAAGAGGGAAATGCTCTCCGGACCTGTTTTATTTTCACACAAAAGTGACAGAAAAACACAGTTTCCACTGCCTGATTCCTCAAGCACACTTTCTAGCTCTCAATCAAACAAACAGGAACTTAGAGGCCATTCAGACCTCCCTATTCTTTGGCAGATACATACTTGTCCCTTCTTGGCAGAGCTTCACATATTGTCTGAAATACACAACTAGATATATAATGGCTTTTTTGCAACCTCGGATTGTTCTCCAGGAGCTGGCCACCTACACTGAGCAATAAGGGACAAAATTGAAGAAGCTTTTTAGCTTTTATAGCTTATTGATTTTTATATTTTCTGACATATTAGAGCAATTTTTCAAATGTATCCTCCTTACCTTGATATCTTGAGTGTGGAGAGAGGATTTCACATTTATTAGCTTTGTTTTGGTAAAAAAAAATATATATATATATATATTTTTTTTTTTCTCTCCCTTTCTCAGTGTTATCTCAGAGATATAAATGGTTTGGTATAAAAAAATCAATTCTCAAAGTAAAATTCAAAGACTATGTGCAAGTGTTACATAAAAAGCAAACAACAAGGAATATACCCTTTCCAACCAGGTAACAAAGATGGTTTTGAAAAGTACAGTTTCTGGACTGTGGTTAAAGTCACAGGTGCTCAATACTTTTCAAATAGAAAAGTTCTACCATAATGGAGAGCATGTAATGTGGTAAATACATTTTTATTATCTCTGATCATGCATGACAGCATTAAAGAAAGAAGTACAGCAAAAATGTCTTCCCCAGTGGGAGTAGTTTTTTCTCAGAGCTCAGACAAGGTGTGAAGCATTTCATGGTAAAGACTCTTTAAAGTTTTGCATTTTAAAATAATAGGTGCAAAATAAAATTACATTGTGGTATGCTAGTTCACTGTTGCACACTAAAGAATTAATATTTTTTGTCTATTTTAGAGGGAGTTTATTACTTTATAGTCATGAATTTAACTTGAATATTTTCAATCTTTAAAGTCAAGATCAGGCTTAACTTTCCCCCTTTTAATTTTTTTGGACAATAAATTCCATGATGTATCAACATCTTTTAAAAACCTCAAACACGGGCTTCCCTGGTGGCACAGTGGTTGAGAGTCCGCCTGCCGATGCAGGGGACACGGGTTCGTGCCCCGGTCCGGGAAGATCCCACATGCCACGGAGCGGCTGGGCTCGTGAGCCATGGCCGCTGAGCCTGCGCGTCCGGAGCCTGTGCTCCGCAACGAGAGAGGCCACAACAGTGAGAGGCCCACGCACCGCAAAAAAAAAAAAAAAAAAAAAGAAAAAAAAAAGAAAAAAAACCTCAAACACTTCACTCACCTATAATGTGTTTAGATAGAGAAAGAAACTCAGAAATCGAGAAAGTTTTAGAAACCTCAAATCTTCCTACCGCAAAAATGTCTCCTATTATTTTGATATAATGAGTGAACTTTATTGAATTTTATTTTCCTTGAGGTCATTTTTTTCTTTAAGAGTTAACTATTACAATATATAGAACAAATTAGGTTAAACACATACTCCTGATTTAAAACAAATTAGAATTTTAGATTTGTTTCTTACCAGTTATCTAAATTAAAAAGGCTAGGGCTTCCCTGGTGGCACAGTGGTTGAGAGTCCGCCTGCCGATGCAGGGGACACGGGTTCGTGCCCAGGACCGGGAAGATCCCACATGCCACGGAGAGGCTGGGTCCGTGAGCCATGGCCACTGAGCCTGCACGTCTGGAGCCTGTGCTCCGCAACAGGAGAGGCCACAACAGGGAGAGGCCCGCGTGCCGCAAAAAAAAAAAAAAAAAAAAAAAAAAAAAAAAAAGGCTAGAGATATGAAAAACTTATTTTGATGAAGACAGTGGGCAAGATAAACTTAAATGGTGGTGCTAAGTCAGTTCTCACATGACCTTTGTAAATTATTAAACCTCTCTGAGAATGGGTAGTTCATCTATAAATTGGGAATAATGATACTTATATGTTGTTTTGAGAAAAACTAATAGAATTGGCATGAAACACAAAGCACCCAATCAGGAATGTAGTGTGCACATTTTTCTTGATTGTTCCATCTTATTGGTAATGAATTTATTTGATTCAGAGGGTACTGCATTTGGGAAATGGTTCTAATGGTGATTAGATGTGGTGTAGACAGTGGGAAATATGAGTTAAGGGTTCTAAATTCATCCCAGGAAAAAGGAACAGACTATATAAAGGTAAGGAAAGAAAAGAATAGATCCTGGAAAGAAAACACAGTAAAAAGGAGTGACAATTTCACCTGCACTCTAATGTTATCTAGGATTTACCCTGAGCTTTGCTTTTATATACACAGACTATTTTGATAGAAGCTGTTAAGCCTTGAGGTGCTGTGACATTGGTTTATAAGTGTTTCTTTCAACCACAATGTGGTTCTTGCCATCCTCAGGTCTTCGATATCCGTGGACTATTTTACATTACTTCCTTAGCCTCTGAAGTTTTTGAAAGTTGTCCATTTTAATTTGCTCACTTACATCTTCTGGCAAAGAACGATATGCCAGTGTGGAATATGCCCCCTTTGGTTCACTTCAGTGAACCAAGGTAGGGGTCGGATATGATAGTTAGAAAACCGTCACTTAATTTTTACCAGCTGTGTGAATGCTCTGAAGAATGGGCACCCCTAGGCTCCTTGTACAATGGAAGGAAATCTCCATATGGTCTCTACCTCTTTTCCTATCCCATATCTTCTTTTTATCCTTGAAAAGCAACTGCAAAGCACTGCCATCAATTCTGCTTTAGGAGCAGAGAACAAAGATGATCTGACAGCCCATTCTGTGATCATCCCACAACAGATGTCTGGAGTCCAGCCCAGTCTTTGGAATTCTTACTCAAGTTCTAAGCAGTGGCAAAATCCCCTTTGCCTGACCCTGATGGTTTTGACTTCAATTTTCTGACAAGCAGGTTTGTTTAGAACAAAGGGCTGAGAGAAGAGGATGGGAGTTGAAGGGAGTAAGCTTTCTAACACATTGCTTGAAAGCAATAGAGCCTTGAGTAAACATTGACCTACAGTGCTGCTCTGATCACTACCTGAATGGATTATCTGCCAGATGTACACCAGTTGTGTAAACTAGGGCTTTCCGAGTATGGTTTAACTTGAACTTTCTTAGATAGAATCTGTAAATAGTCTCCATTTCTTCTATGGCTTTCTTGTATTCCACCTTATATCATTTTCTTTTCATAAATGACCTCTTTTTCTCTCAGCAGGTATTTCACTATATAATAGTAGGTTTCATAGAGTATATGGTCCAAGCTAGAATACATTTGAAAGTGAAAGAGGGTGGGGCGGATAATATACCAATCAGGTCTCCTCGGGACAACAGGACAGATAGGCATAAACAGGAACATCCCAGGCAAAATGTGACAAATGGTCACCCTTACTTATTACTCATTTTTATTTCATCTGTTAGGAAAGCTAAAAGATTTTGACAATTTTAACGTTGGATTAAACATTTAGATGTAATTTTATTTAAAGAATCATCTGTCCTGGTTACTTGAAGCAAGAGGAACTTGAGGTCAAAGAAGTAGCTTCCAGTCTGATTCTGATCCTGCCCTAATAAGAACTATGGGGAAAATGCATTTAATAATACCTGTACTTTGAGTTGTGAGAATTAAATGAGGCAATATATTTGGAAATGTTTCATAAACTGCACAGCCCTATTAAAATTTTTAAAAATGTTATCCAAGAGCAACGTGTGTTAAAATAGAGAATTGTGGGTTGGTGCCACTACCTGAAAACACAACCATTTTAAGAACATGATTCTAATAACTAAGTTAAATTTTGCTGTTAAAATTCTAAAATTTCCAGAAATCTCACTCTTACTTGTTTAACCAAGAAAACACATCTGTCTATGAACCAGGAAATGAGCTCTCTCCAGATGCTGAAACTGCCAGCACCTTGATGTTCCCAGCCTCCAGAACTGTGAGAAAATAAATCTTTGTCGTTTAAGTCAAAAAAAAAAAATCTAAAATTTATATTAGTGGTTATGAAGTTTTGGGGGAATTATGTTCTTCTATTCTCTAAGCTCTATTAGAAAAGTAGATATAACTTACGAATCAAGAGCTCTTAAGTATCTTAAGGATTTTCAACCTACCTCACAGCGTATCAGGAGGGCAGGGAAATAAACTGCCAGCACTACAGAAAGCTGTGAATTGGTTAAGCTAATTTATATACCTTCAGAAGATCCCCAGGAAGTAACCCACAATTACCTAAACAGTTATATTTTTAAAGCACTGGCATATGGCTCATCCTTAATATGTAAAACTATCACATGGCTGAGGAGTTACTTATGGAAATTTCTAAATTCCCATAGGATGGTAGGAGGAAAAGTCACCACAGTGGAGCAAGTTGGACATGTTGGTATAAAAGAATTTGTATTCTTGTCACGTGGAGGCCTAGCACTGAAGTAACTACTGGACTCTGGCTCTGTATTTGTAGTCACTATTATTCCAAAAAATCATGTGACAACTGTATTTTATATAATAGTATGGCCTCACAAGTCTTATGAAACTTGAATGAATCTTATTTACACAAAAAGGAGCCAGGTATCCCCACAGCTAATACCCGAGTCACTGCTCTAGTATATTAGATTATGAATCTCACCTGAATTTTAATTTTAAGCATCTGTTTCTTTATAAAGTAAACTATAAATATACACCATTTCTTTAAAATGGGGTTAGGGTATTCAGGAAATTTTTCTGCACTGATGACATTGCTTTTGTTTCAAATATAAATTTATAAAAATAAAGAGGTGTGCATTTGTGTGTGTGTGTGTGTGTGTAAAGAAAGGGAAAGAGAAAAAAGGAGGAGGAGAGAAAGAGAGCTTACTGCATTCCAGGTGATATGTTATAGAAATAAAAAGGTCCTTGCTCACATGCAGCTTTCGTACTAATGCAGGGAGCATGTAAACAAATAGACATGTGCTTTTGATTGTGTAAAAGACAGTGGAAAAAATAAAGTGATTTTACCGTAAGGGTCGAGGATGAGTTGGGTAAGCTTAGAAAGGAAGATCAGTGAAGACTACTCCGAAAAAAAATGGAATTTTAGCTTAGACTTGAAGGATGAAAATGAGCCTGCCATGTCAAAAGCAATGCAAACTCTCATCCCATGAAACACTTGGTGTGTTTAAGGAATGAAAAAAAAAAAAAAAAAAAGCTGAAGTCAGACAGCAAGGCAGAGAATAAACGAGATGCAGTCAGAGAGATTGACAGGGATTAGTCCTCCCCCTCCTTTCAGTAGTTTATGATGAGTGGTGTGCAGTATCATCTACTTTGGTGACATTTAGAAATGTATGGGGGTGGAGGTCTGCTGGCATTTAATGCCCAGGGACTTGTGATGGTAACCATTCTGCAGTGCAAGGGAATGCCCCTCACAGTGCAGAACCTTTCTACTCAAAATGGCAACAGAACCACCATCATACCTTTCCCCACTGAAAAATACCCAAAGGCTTTTAATTCATGATAAGGGGCTTCAGATTTAATTCTGAACACATTGAGAATAAGATTTTATTCAGAGAGGTGATATAATCTGAATTAAGTGTTTAAATAGTTTGATAGCTATATGGAAAATGACGGTAGATGCCATTAGTAATATCATTTTAGGGATTTGGAAAAAAGTTTGTATTTGTAACTAAAATAACACTTTGTGCCATGGTTTCTTCCTGTGAAATGGAACTACCATATTTTCTGCCTCCCAATTTGAATATGTGCATTAACTGAAGGGATAAAGAATATTTTAAAATGATGATGCACTATTTTATTTCCTATTTTTATCATCTTTGGGATTTCCTCATCAACATAACCCTGAACACATATCAAATACTGAATTAGATAACCTCAACCCCTACCTCTTCACAAACTAAAAGGAAAGTGCCAGTAATTTTGCATAAATCTCAGAGGCTAAATTACAGTTTTTATTAGCATTTTAAAAACTAACATTACATTACATTTTCAATCAAGCAACACATAACAGTTTAACCCTATGACTTAACATTCCTGCCAGATGCTAGGCTGGCTTGAGGAACTCAGCTGAAGAGCTGAAGCCTCCATCACAGTAGAATGCCTCCTGCACTTGCTCGAATGTTCCCTCATCTTATTTTCTACATTCAGATATTGTTTGGGATGAATATTATGCTCCCCTTTACCCTTTGGCCCCTCTGGCACCTGTATCCATTAACTGAGGACATCATGTCAGAACACATTCATTACCAGAATCAAACTACCTTTTGCCTAGTCCCAATAAAATATCCAAATCCTCTGAACACATTTCCTTCTGCTTAAGGGGGTGCCCAGTAGTGACTACAAAAGTTTCAGCCTGGAGAGGGATATATACCAGCTGTGATCTGCTGATGTAGGAGGTCATTGCATGATTATCACACATGCACACACAAAATGCCATCAAAAAATCATAACTATCCCATCAGGAAGGGACTAAAGAGATCATTTAGTCTATGTGTTGCAAACACAAGTATATACAGAGACAAGCAAGTAACAAAAATGAGTGAAGTGGGCCCTATACTTCACTCAGAATGAGGATGGTGGCAACTGGAGAGAGTGGCCCTCTGAGAGCAAACACTGTTGTCATGCATGCCAGGATATGTCATGTGTCACCACCTGCTGATGTTTTTCCAAAAAAGCTATAAATCCAGACTATTGTAAAAACAATACTTAATTTTATACTAAACAAAACAAAAACATAAGTTGCCAATTTAAAACCTCCTACAGTCTAATCTCCTGATTTCATTGAGACGTTAAAGCATGGTTCTAGAGTTAATAGAGAGAATGAAGGAAAACCAGGACTAGAACAGAGATATCTTAGTTTTCAAGTCATTGTTTTGCTATATGTGAATGAATCTTCCTTTTTTTTTCTCTATTACACTGTGGCCAACTGAGTCTCAGCATGCCTTCTATGTATGTGTTTGCAGCTAACTACAACAGGTTTGTAATGGCACCTTGTGGCATGATGAAGTGAATATCAGTTATTCATTCTGCCAGCAAGTTGAAAATTGTTGGGACTAGCAGAAATTTGGTTGCTCCACAGATAAGATCAGAATATGTACCTTCAATTCCAGGTGTTTTCCTATGGCACATATTACAAGTTGAAGAGAACACTTTTGAGATAGGGCATAAAAAAAAGGAATCAGAGATATACATAAAGAATAAGATACAGATTAATGTTGATTTGCTATATCCAAGGAGATTTTAAAAGCATGGACAATTGAAAAGAGCAATATATGTCAATTTAGCCAGTTTTACATATCAGACAAACATGTGAGCATAAACACAACTTACGCAGAAGGTAATTTTTAAAGATATTTTGAATAACTGTGAATAATGTTTCAATAATCATAGTAATAAAATCACATTACTCTATATTTATTACATGAATTGAAGGTAAATAAGTTCCTGTTTATTCTTGTTACATGCCTAAATTGTATATATTTATATTGTATATACATATATATATAATTTTAGGAGTTGGCATCTTTCTTAAAGCTTGGTTAAAATGGTAATTTTTAGGAAAGCCTGACACAAGCAGGATTATGCAATAGTTCATATTAAAGAGGGCAGTTTATGTGTAAGGGGGAAATATGGTTAGCTCAAAAATATTATTAAAAAAGGAAGGAGTCTTAACTTATCTTTAAGGAAAACACGTATGTGTGTGTGTTTAAGGAAAACACGTATGTGTGTGTGTATATATATATACACACACACACACATATGAAACAACTATATATAAATATGAGTGTAAGAGGTTGGCAGAAGTGGGAAACATGAAAAACTGATCTATGCATGCAATGGTTCCTTAGATTTTTTTTTTTTTTATCTACCATAAAGCTAAGTAGCTAGGCAGTAAAGTAAATGCAAAAGAGAGAGAATTTGTGCCACAGATCAACTTTGGTTGTAATGAATTTCAAGTTTCATACTGTATTTGAACGTCAGTGCTCTGGAATTGTTCAACCTATGTTGCTCCTTGAGTAGAGTTAAAATATTTTAAGGATATGGAACAACTAATTATGATGGTATTCAGAGAAAGAGAATTTATCTACATAATTCTGAAACTTATTTGTGCATCTTTATTCATTCTGGTATTTATTAGCAGTAATGATGATAACTTGTTTATAAGCTTTCTTATTGAAGGTTCACTATACCCCAAACATTGAGTGGGTCTAAAATCTGGCAGTGAAATTCTAAAAGGTAGATTCCAAATCCAGTTATCATAGCCACAATCTCTCTTTAACATTCTACTATCCCTAAGATTACCAAGATTCAGAATAGAAAAAGGTAAGATATATTTTTTCCATTTTTAATGCAAATATGCATTGAATGCTTTCTATACACTAGATATTCTTACAGGAATTAGTGACACATCACTTAACATAGAAAAAAAAGTCCCTTCTCTGATGAAGCAGGAAAGTATTTTTATAGTGCCTAAAGATTAAAAATAAACTAGGTAAACGAGTTCTCACCATAATACACTATACAGTTGACCCTTGAACAACATAGGAGTTAGGGATGCTGGCCCTCCAGGCAGTCAGAAATCCATGTATAACTTTGCAGTCGGGCTTCCATACCCTCAGTTCCTTATCAATAGATTCAACCAAACTCAGATCATGCAGTGCTGTAATAGGTATTTACTGAAAAGAAAAAAAAAAACCCACCTGCACAGTTCAAACCTCTGTTGCTCAAGGGTCAACTGTAGTTTATAACTATTATATAAAAAAAGTAGGGTGGTGAAGTGGGATGCAGAGTGTTGCAGGTGGGAAAGGAGTTGTAATTTCACACGAAAGTGTAGTAAAGGTCTCACTGAGAAGTTACATTTGAGAAAAGACCTACTGCTTGTGAAGGAGAAAACCACACAGCTCTTTCATAAAGAACCCTCTAGGAAGTGAGAAGGACAAATGAAAAAGTCCGGGTTTGAAACATACTTGCACGTTCATGGAACTTCAAGGAATGGCAAGAAGTCAGTGTGGGTTGGAGAGCACATGAGGAGGGATGAAAGTAGTGAGCCTTCTATGTATGCGACCTTTAGGAATGAGGGGACAGGTCATGGAGGAAACTGCAGGCTCTTAAGAAAGACTGGGTTTGACTCAGTGATATGTGAAGGCACTGAATTATTATTGTTTTTGTATACCACAGTTACAAAACAAATGACAACAAACTTGGTGGCATGCAACACCCACTTACTAGTTCACAATTCTGTAGGTCAGAAGTTCAAATATGGCATGACTTGGTTCTCTGCTCAGGGTATCACAGGACAGGTATCAAGGTGCTGGCCAAGCTCCAGGCAAGAATCCACGTACAAGCACATTCAGGATGTTGGCAAAATTTATTCCTGTGTGGTTATAGGACTGAGGTCCCCATATTCATTTTTGCTGTCATCTAGGGGCTGCTCTTAGCTCATAGAGGCTGACTGCATTCGTTCCATGTGACTCCCTTCATCTTCAAAGCCAGCAATGGAGAATATCACTCATATCAAGTCCCTCTCACATTTCAAATCTCTTTTATCAGGAAAAGCCCAGGACCTTTTAAGGGCTCACCTAATTAAGTCAGGTCCACCTAGGATAATAACTTAATCTAATTTCAACTGATTTGAGACCTTAATTACATCTGCAAAACCCCTTCACAACAGCATCTAAACTAGTGTTTGAGTAACTGAGAGAATAGAGTATGGGAAATATGTCACTGAATATAAAAATTAAACTAAATACGACTGGAGTAATTTTGGAGACACTGACAGTACAGAAAGGACTAAAATCTTCAAGCTATCCGTAGAGTACCTGGGGGTAGGAAATGACTGAAACATAGTAGCCAGTGTTATACACTTCAACACTGGGGGTAGGAAGGTGTTTACACAAAAGTGAGTAAAATGGTCTGGATATACAAATATAGAACAAGGAGGAAAGGTACCCTATTTGAAAACCCCAAAGGTAAGATGATATGGGAGAAAAAATATTAACTAGTTGGAAGGGCAGCAGGGGAAGCAGCACCTTCAAGAGAGAGCCAGGTTCCAAGTAGAGGAAGAAATAGAAAGAGACATTTAGAGACTTGTTTCTAAATATAAGGAAATGTGTTTGGAAAGAATATAAGTTCGAAAGGAATTAGAGGAAGGGTTTCTCAAGTTGATAAATCGTGTCAGAAAAGGGAACACACTGAATTCACAGAGCTATGTGGAAGTCAGAGTCCACAGGATGGTGGGTAACTGAGGGTATCTAGACTGCATATTGTGACTCAAATGGAGGAAATGGGCAATGAGATCAATTCTAATATCCCTAAGGCTGATAGAAGTGGCAAGGCTAAGTGTTACAAGTATGGCTGTGGTTGTGGTAGACTGCGTGATTAATTATATATATATTCAATTCTTCTTGTAGGAGGATCACACATCTGTGATCCTCTGATTTTAGGCCTGCGCATGTGACTTATGCCTCCCTCGCTGCCAGTTCTTGCAGGAAGATTTGATACTGATGGAATTTGATATTCCCATCCTGCTTAACTCAGGAGTAGTCATATGAATTTCTTTGGGAAATGAAATGTGGGCAAAAGTGAACTGCCACTCCTTAACAGAATCTTTTAAGTGTCACCCTTGCCTGTCCAGATTCCTTTTACTTCTGCTAAAACACTATAATTTTGGGGATAGGCTGATAAGTCAGCCTGTGGTCAGTATCAAGATGATACTGAGCAGAGCCACAGCCATCCATGATGGACATATAGCATTAGCAAAATATGAAATTTTGTTGTTGTAAGTCTCTGATGTTTTGGAATTGTGTTATTGTAGTATAATTGTCCTGAGTGATTCAGTGGTCTTACAATATTCCCAAAGAGTGTTCTGATGGGAATATGAAGGTTGGCAAAGATTAGTCTTATGGCAATTTGTGGATTTCTGTTCTAAAAAAATATATGTGGTGTGATATCCCTTTCCCCATCAGTACCTTTTCCTTAAAGTTTTAACATTTAACAAATCAGGAATTAACTTTTAATCCACAAATTTATTTTTATAGCCCTATTTCCACATATACATCAAGTGACCCCTGTTAGAGTTAATTTCTATATACTTCTAACATTATAGCAAAGAGTTCCAACTACAACATTCTGTCAAGTCTTTTAACCAATAAGCAGGTTATTTTATACAAATTAACTCTACTATGAGTGGGGAACAATTGTAAGAAAGTAGATTAAGCACTGTTAATCGCTTATCAAAAGTATAAAAAGGATCAATTCATAAACACATAAAATCACTTAGAATGCTATTGGTTTCAAGCACCAAAAGACTTAAGAAACAAGTACTTCCTTAGGCTCCTATTACTTAAACTCTAGAAAAAGATCTGGCTCAAGGTATGTTTAATAAGTGGGTTCTCCCTATCCTCTGCAATTATTTTTAATGCTTCATTTTCTGGAGTGGGGTGGGGGCTTCTAACTTAGGCTATCTTTTTCTTTTTTTCTTTTTTTTTTTTTTTGATGTGGATCATTTTTAAAGTCTTTATTGAATTTGTTACAATATTGCATCTGTTTTATGTTTTGGCTTTTTGACCACGAGGCATGTGGAATCTTAGCTCCCTGAGCAGGGATCGAATTGACATTGACACCCCCTGCACTGGAAGGCGAAGTCGTAACCACTGGACTACTAGGGGAGTCCCTAGGCTATCTTTTCAAGTAGCTTTATTTGAAAAGCAAGGAAACATTTTTTTTTTTCCTGCCAGAATCACCAAACTTCTTTTTAAATGAGGTTTAATTATGATGTATAATTGCTATCACTGTCTTTGATATCTAACTGTGGCCAGAAGTATACCATGCATTCATTGGCTTGGCTTGTGTTCCTGCATAAAGTAATAAGGTGGAATGGTTACTTTAAAAATAAATCCATTGTTAGTTTTCTAAGGAACCTCCATACAGTTCTCCATAGTGGCTGTATCAATTTATATTCCCACCAACAGTGCAAGAGGGTTCCCACACCCTCTGAGGTTTATCCACACCCTCTCCAGCATTTATGTTATACAGCAGAAACTAACACACCATTGTAAAGCAATTATACTCCAATAAAGATGTTTAAAAAAACTAAAAAATAAATCCAGCCCATTCTTGATACCTTGATGAAATCAGCTTACACTGAACACATAGAGCATTCAGAATAAGTTAGGATAACTGAATGAAAATTAAGTTACTACTAAAAAGAGGAAGGAAGGGAATAAATGTCTACTTCATATGCTGTAATTCGTCTATCTAAAACTTAAATATTTATCTCTTGCAGTATTTCTTTGTGAAGATAATGGGCAATAATAAAAGTATCCTGTATTAATTTTGAAGTAAGGCAATGAGTCTATGATAAAACAATGTTGTTTTAATAGCTATTTAAAAATATTTTTATAGATCCACTCAAATCAAGACACTATAAAGAAGAGATATAGGATTATCCACAAACATTAGACCATATACTATTTTATTGAGATAGAACAGTAAATATGTTATTATTTTATGGTCATTGCTATAGACATTTCAATGGTTCTTAATTCACAAGGCCTTTAGATGGCCTGGGGATTCACTTAACTTACTGTCCAGTTGGCAAATATTCATCTCTTCCTACTAACATGAGAATAAAACCAAAGTCAGTCTTATAGTCTAGTCAGATAATTTTTCTTCTCCTTCTTTTTAATTTATATTTTCTTATTTAATTCATTTATAAACTATACTACTTTAAAGTTCTTAATGCTTTGGTAGAGTTAAAAATGAGATGAAATCATAAATATACTTCCCACAAACTTTATAATAATGTATCATTAACGTGTTTTGAGGTATTTTCTAGGTACTTATCTTTAACTAATCCTGTTCATTACTTTGATATCTATTGTTGAAAGAAATCGCTAAATGTTATTTTTAACTCTTTTGGCCTGTTACACTTTTACTGTGCTTAATACTGCTTTTATGTTGGTGTTACCTCAGGAGGAATAAAAAATATATATATTTATAAAATAATATTCATGAAAAGAGTAATCTATACATTTGGAAAACGTTTTCAACCTTCTACTCAAGAGGACCATCTCATGTTATTTGGTGGGACATACGTTAATCCATATTTATGCCCTTTGGACATAAGGAGCAACATGTTGCCCTTGAAAACACTGTTTACTGACTTGGCATTCGTGAAATTCACTTGGCCTGAATTGTGGCATTAGCTCAGTCCAGAAGATGTGAAATCATTCAGGTTTCTAAAAGGGAATAAGGATAGCATCACCTCCAAGCCTCCATTTCACACATCATCACTCAAAATACCTTCATATTTTACAACCTTTTGAAAATAACATTTATCAGCATGCTTAATATTAGATTCAGGGTATATTTCCTTGTTGTTTTTGTTATTTGTTGCTAATATTGCCATTTTGTTTTAATTAGTATAATTGGTATTATAGTGCAATTAACATTTTATTATTCTTTGTATCCAGTCAACTTAGTGAAAGCTAGAATATGAGTTATTGGCAGGTACTCTTGCTGTTATTACATTGAAATTTTCTTATTTTGCATACTGATTGAATGACCATCTGTCCCAATTTTTCATCTCCAAGTTTAAATATTTGTAATATCATGAATTTGGAAAAAGTAAGATCCTTCCTAAGATATAATAGGCATGTAGTGCATGAAAATAACAGAATATTAATGACATGCGAATTGACTGGAAAGAGTTGAAATGACTCCTCTAACACCTGATCTATTCCATTTATTAACTGATTTTCTTCTCCAACTTATAGTCTATGCATTCATAGTTCACTTGGCTATTCGGTCTTTAACAATGAACCTAAGTGTGAGCATGAATACCTAATTTTTATGTACCAGAACCTGCCTCATTGTCATTCATCAAAACAGTTGCCTTCTGGTAGACAAAACAATTGAGCAAGGTAATAAACCAACTCTGTGGCTACAATTATAATACTTTTATATCTATTAAACTGTGAAGTCAAGTGAGGTTTTCAATTTATGCTCATTCAATGCTGTGCTGTGCAGTATCAGGGGCTCTGAACCACTGGAGGATGTCAATTTAAAGCACTGAGGAACTGGCCAATAGAAGAAATGAGTGATGAGCCAATTCCCAAACATCTATGGTCCTGCTCTAAAAATCTTCGGATCATTGTAGTTTTAATTTTAATGGTACTGAAAACACTATTAGAGTCTGTATTCAGCTGTTTCCATTTCTAAGAAAAACTAAGAAGAAAAAAATGGAGAGATGAGGGAAATAATATAGCTAAATAAAATAAAAACTCTAAAGAAAAGACTTTATTTTTTTTTCTAGAAACAAATAGAATTGTTCTACCTTGGGAAAATTTCTGCCTTAAATTTTTATTAACATTCCAAATACCAGAGAACCAATTTATACTGTAAACAGATTCATTTTATGATAGATATTGGGCACATATTGTTTTGAAAAAAATATAGTAGTTAGAATAGATACATTTTCTTTTTGTCCTAGAATTCTACACTCTAAATCATGAAAACATGTTTATTTCTTTAATAGAACTCCTGGAATAAAATGGACCAGATACTTCTCTAAATCAGTTTTGGATTGATTTATCTGTGTATTGAATTGACATATTATTTAATTAGAATGATGAATAAATTCAATTAAAAGGATAAACCAGTTTTGCACAATAGGCACTGCCTAGGAAACAAATATTGTATAACCATATGGTTTATTGGAAATGTTTACCATAAAGCATAAGTAAACTAAAAACAACATCATATTATACTGCTAAATTTAGTTCAGTTTGCTTTGGGTTGGGAAGAAGGTAAACTTTTTCAATAACAATACGGCTTTATTTTATAACAATTTCTTAATTTATACTGCAATTTGATTTTCAGTTTTATAGTTCATTTTTTCCTCAAATATTGTGAAACATAGTTAAATAGTTAAGATTTAGAAGCATAAATGTGGAGAGATACTATTTATATTTATTGTCTTTTCTAATTTTCATTCAAGAGGAAACAATATTTTATAATAAATTAACTCAAATATCTAAAAAAATCTAGAAAAAAATTTCATATAAATAAGGATTTATTAAATTTTACATTATAAAAAATAAAATTTTACAAATTCACTTTATGTGTGTTTGTATGTGCATTTTTCATATAGTAAAAGTTCACTTGCATAATGGGTGATTGAGGATTTTCTCTTTTTTAAAAAACTATTTTGTCAAAAATTATTTCATGAACACCTATGGTCCTGAATTCATAAACAGACACTTGAATACACTGGAAAATTATACAAAGATGTTTTTATTATTTTTGAAAGTATGTATTTTTTTTAAAATTGATTAATGGTATTAAATTAA
The DNA here is from genome assembly GCF_039906515.1 of Pseudorca crassidens. Lineage (NCBI taxonomy): Eukaryota > Metazoa > Chordata > Mammalia > Artiodactyla > Delphinidae > Pseudorca > Pseudorca crassidens. The sequence continues at coordinate 85,464,070 of NC_090298.1, forward strand.
AAAGAGGGAAATCCTTTAAAATAATATTATCTCTCCTGTATTATTTTTGGAGCACTTCATTTGAACTTTTTAGAAATTCAAATTAGATGGTTTCTTTATCACTTTTTAACAGTGATCTTTAAAATCTGTGTGTGATTTGGTGAAGAATAACTTCATCTGTGGTTTTAATATGTATCAGAGCTCATCTATTCATATTACAGATTAAAAGCATCTTACTTTTAGGCATGGACTCTTTATTTTTGCCCAAGGACATTAAAAAGTGTATTTCAAGTTAAAAAAAAAAATGGATACAATTCCAGTGATACTGGGTTATACAATATTGTATTATATATAAATATATATATTTCAGTCTCCTGAAAATATGAAAATGTGACACTATATATGTAATGTGGATATATATGTAATATGGAGATTTTACATTCCATCCCTTTATCTTCACTCACCCTTCTATACATTTTAACTGTAAATATTCATTGAGAACTTGCTATTTATGAGAAGTGGTACTAGACATTTGGGATACATCAGTAAATAAATCTAATGAGACACTGATGTCACAAAATTTACATTTTTCAGCAATCAGAGAAGAAGAAAAAATAAGAGTAATTCAAATTGGGAAAGAAGAAGTAAAACTGTTACTGTTTGCAGATGACATGATACTATACATAGAAAATACGAAGGATGCTGCCAGAAGAGCTCATCAGTGAATTCGGTAAAGTTGCAGGATACAAATTAATACACAGAAATCTCTTGCATTCCTATATGCTAACAATGAAAGATCAGAAAGAGAAATTAATGAAAGAATTCCATTTACCACTGCATCAAAAAGAATAAAATACATAGGAATAAACCTACCTAAGGAGACAAAAGACCTGTACTCTGAAAACTGTAAGACACTGATGAAAGAAATCAAAGATGACACAAACAGATGAAAAAATATACCACGTTTATACTACCCAAGGCAATCTACAGATCTGATGCAATCCCTATCAAATAACCAATGGCATTTTTTCACAGAACTAGAGCAAAAAACTCTTAAGTTTATATGGAAACACAAAGACCCCAAATGGCCAAAGCAATTCTGAGAAAGAAAAATTGAGCTGGAGGAATCAGACTCCCTGACTTCAGACTATACTACAAAGCTATAGTCTTCAAAACAGTATGGAACTGGCACAAAAACAGACATATATATCAATGGATCAGGATAGAAAGACCAGAAATAAACCCAGACACCTATGGTCAATTAATCTATGACAAAGGAGGCAAGAATATACATTGGAGAAAAGACAGTATCTTCAATGAGTGGTGCTGGGCAAACTTGACAGCTACATGTAAAAGAATGAAACTAGAACATTCCCTAACACCATACACAAAAATAAACTCAAAATCAATCGAAGACCTAAATGTAAGACTAGATACTATAAAACTGAGAGGAAAACATAGGTAGAACACTCTTTGACATAAATCACAGCTATATCTTTTTTGATCCACCTCCTAGAGTAATGAAAATAAAAACAAACAGGACCTAATTAGACTTAAAAGCTTCTGCACAAAAGAGGAAACCATAAATGAAATGAAAAGACAGCCCACAGAATTGGAGAAAATATTTGCAAATGAGGTGACTGACAACGGATTTATCTCCAAAATATACACAAACAGCTCATGCAGCTCTATGTCAAAAAAACAAACAACCCAATCAAACAATGGGCAGAAGATCTAAATAGACATTTCTCCAAAGAAGACATACTGATGGCCAAAAAGCACATGAAAAGATGCCCAACATCACTATCAGAGAAATGCAAATCAAAACTACAATGAGGTATCACTTCACACTGGTCAGAATAGCCATCATCAAAAAGTCAACAAACAATGAATGCTGGAGAGGGTGTGGAGAAAAGGGAACCCTCCTACACTGTTGGTGGGAATATAAATTGGTACAACCACTATGGAGAACAGTATGGAGGTTTCTTAAGAAACTAAAAGTAGAACTATCATATGATCCTGCAATCCCATTCCCAGGCATATATCTAGAGAAGAACATAATCTGAAAAGACACATGCACCCCAATGTTCATTACAACACTATTTACAATAGCCAAGACATGGAAGCAACTTAAATGTCCACTGACTGAGGAATGGATAAAGAAGATGTGGTACATACACACAGTGGAATATTACTCAGCCATAAAAAAGAATGAAATAATGCCTTTTGCAGCAACATGGATGGACTTGGAGATTATCATACTAAGTGAAGTAAGTCAGACAGAGAAAGACCAATATATGATATAACTCATACGTGGAATCTGTATCATTTTTAAAAAATGATACAAATAAACTTATTTACAAAACAGAAATAGACTTACAGGTATTGAAAACAAACTTATGCTTACAAAAGGGAAATCGTGGTGGAGGAGATATAAATCAGGAGTTTGGGATGAACACACACATACAACTATATGATATATAGTTAGATAACTATAAGATAGATAACCAACAAGGACCTACTGTATAGGATATGGAACTCTACTCAATATTTTTTAATAACCTGTATGAGAAAAGAATCTGGAAAAGAATGAATATATGCATAACTGAATCACTTTGTTGTACACCTGAAACTAACACAACATTGTAATTCAGCTATACTCCAATAAAATTAAAATAAAATAAAGAATTTTCATTATGTATTATATGTGTATGTAGTGGGAACAAATGATAGATAAATAAAATAAAGTGATGATTAGTTTTATGTGTTAACCTGACTGGGCTAAGGAATGCCCAGATAGCTGGTGTTTTCAAAAGAGATTAACATTTGAATTAGTTGAATGAATAAAGTAGATGTGCACTCACCAATGTGGGTGGGCACCATGCAATCACTGAGGGCCCAAATAGAACAAAAAAATAGAATAAGGGCAAATTATCTTTCTCTTCCTGAGCCTGGACATCCATCTTCTCCTTCCCTCAAACACTGGAGCTCTGGGTTCTTTGAACTTTGGACTCTGGGACTTATACCAGTGGCCCCTAGTCCTCAGGCCTTCCTACACAGACTGAATTTCCTATATCACTGGTTTTCCGGGTTCTCCAGCTTGCACTGGAGATCATGGCAGATCATGGGACTTCTTGGCCTCCATAACAGTCTGAGCCAATTCCTATAATAAATACAATCTCTATCTGTATCTCTAACCTCTAGCTCTAGCTCTAGCTCTACCTCTATTTCTACATTTACATCTGCATGTACATCTATCCTGTTGGTTCTGTTTCTCTGGAGAACCTGACTAAACATCTGCCTAAAGTGTACTATTATAGGGTTTTGAATTCTTGACCAAGAAGCTACTTTACATTGCAGCATAAGGAAAGCAAAGTTTAAGCTGCTATCTAAGCCATTAAAAGGAGACAACCAACCAACAATTCGCTAAAGAGCTTATAATAAATTTTTTTCAAACTAGACTGTTCCTAGATCCAAAGAAAGAAATGAAATCAGTGGCGTCTAGGAATAGAAAGAGAAACATTGTGCTGGTGAGGTATCAGGGAAATGAGGGAAGGGAGAAAGGGGCCAGAAGTGAGATGCACAGGCCAAGGACACATCATAAAAGGCTGAGCAGGCCAGAATGGGGGTTTGTTTCTTATTATAATTGCACTGGGAAACCATTTCCAGATTTTAAGTAGGAAACCACAGGATACGATTATTTTAAAAATACTATTCTGGCCATTCTTCGCACACTGCAACGAAGAGTAGCCCCCGCTTGCTGCAACTACAGAAAGCCCGCGGGCAGCAACAAAGACCCAATGCAGCCAAAAATAAAATAAATAAATTTATAAAAACAATAAATAAAATAAAATGTACTGTAGGGGGTTGAGGCTGTGAAATAAAATTCATATTTTATGGCAAGACAAGAAAAATTTCAACATAAAAATTCTCCTCTGACCTTTGACCTCCTCTCCCCACACTGTGTATTGTGTATCTGCATTATCCATCGACCAAACCTTCCCTACCTGCTGGACCATAAAGAACAACATTCTCCTAGCATCAACAACTCCTTAAAAGGTATCATTCCTTCTTGATCTTGTAAGGGGTCACATGACCCATTACAATGATGGCTTAGATCTGGATTATGTAAACTGTCAATAATACATCATTTGATATACAGTCCTGTCTCAAAAAAATTTATACAACTGTGCCTTGACTTCTAATGGGTGAAACAGTTCTTGGAGCTTTCTGAGATGCTCTTCCAAGGTTATATCGGTTTGAATAAAAACTTTCATTTATTTCTTAGATGGAGTGATTAATTTTTCATTGACAAGGCAAAATGGTAGCTCAGAGATTAATCAGTGAAATCAATAAGGCTTCATAGTAGTACAGGCAAGACAGAATAGAAGTTGGGACAAGGACTGCAGAAGCAAAAGTGATAAGAAGTAGACCCATTTCGAAAATATTTTAGGGTTACTGTGGATAGTATTGAGATGCTAATACATAGTGTTCTTCAGTCTCCTCCATATCCCCAACCCAACCTTTGCCCCAGTTGTTTATTTTCCCCCTTTTAGATAATCAAGATACATTATCAAAAATCCTTGCCTTAGGCCCAGGTGCAGACTTATGCCTTAGGTACATACAGTTGACTGTTCTTCCTTTATGGTAGCTGAGTGTTAACCAAAAAACTAAGATCACTTCTGGCAAGGCATTTGTTGTTTAGAAATTTTTGGAGCTTTAATAAAACAAACATATTATTTAACTTAAACCACTCTTAACTTTTATAGTTGAGGAAATGTAAGCTCCAAAAGGGAAGAAATTTATCATGTATAATAGCCTATCCTCAGCATTCATCACTTTGCTGTGGCATATTACTAATATATGCTCAACAATATGTTTTTTAGAGGAAAAGGTAACACACCTTATTAGTGTCAGGGCTGGAACTATAATGCAAGTCTCTTACCTTCAAAGAAGATCTCTTAAATCCTGTTTTCCCCTCAAATTCAGGAGACTGAATTTCTTCAAATCTGCAATCTCTGGCTCTGTTGTGGTCCTGAGTCCGGCTGTAAAAATCATGTGGAAGACAGATTATTATGAATTTTTTGTCATAATCTTTTATTTAAAGAATAACCTTTAACATTTTAAGCACCTAGTTATCTCTATTTTACCACATAATAGCCCAAAGAGGCAGTGCTTATGTCACATCTCACAGATGAGGGATCAGAGGCTCAAAGGGTTGTGTCAGTTTCTGAAGGTGACAAATAGAAGATGTCAACAGCAAATTTAATCCTAGACTATTTGACTCCAAATCCTATACTTGTAAACACTATGCCAAGAGATAACTCAGTACCCAAGCTTTTGATTGAAAATAGTTTGAAAATCACCATCTTAGTTTTCATTTTATTTTTAACTCTTGCTAATAAAACAAATACGTAAAACTATTAAATGCCAAGATCAGCCCTGCTTCTTCTCTTGTTATCACTTCTACTGTTGTTACGTGGTTCCCTTCTTTATGATCTGTCTTAAAAAGGAATTGAAGAATTTTAGATACAATACAATATAAATATTAAATTAACACTTATGTACCCCCAATCCAGCTTACGAACTGAAGTGCTACCAAACGCTGAGGCTCTCTACATAGCTCCTATGAATACAGTCTACTAACTTAATAAGGTGGTTATCATTGCCATGGAATTTTACATGAAATAAAAATGTATAGGGCTTCCCTGGTGGCGCAGTGGTTAAGAATCCGCCTGCCAATGCAGGGCACACAGGTTCAAGCCCTGGTCCAGGAAGATCCCACATGCCTTGGAGCAACTAAGCCCATGTGCCACAACTACTGAGCCTGCTCTCTAGAGCCTGCAAGCCACAACCACTGAGCCTGCGTGCCTAGAGCCCGTGCTCCGCAACAAGAGAAGCCACCACAGTAAGAAGCCCACGCACCGCAATGAAGAGTAGCCCCCGCTCACTGCAACTAGAGAAAGCCTGCACGCAGCAATGAAGACCCAACACAGCCAAAAATAAATAAATAAAATAAATAAGTTAAAAAAAAGGTTTAACCTTAAAAATAAAGGTCCAAAACTTAAAAACAAAAAATGTATATATGCAGGATTTATAATCAGTGGGTATGAAACAAACAGTATAATTATAACAGAGTTTTTTGTTTTATTTTGTATAATTTTTTAAATATATTGTTAAATAACATCAAATCTGAACTTGGCTAAAGAAAAACTATTTGAAAAGACTATTGTACCAGGAAGAACACTTAGACCTTGAGATCTGCAAGCATCTCAAAATCAAACAGCAAAAAAAAAAAAAAGCTTTTCTTGTATAGGAAGGAGTAAGCAAGGTCAGCAAGAACTTTGAGGGGAAATCACTCAAGCAGGTGGGGATGAGCAGACAGCATGGCTGGGGTGATTTAACAGGCATTGTTTCTTACTGTGGCCAGCTAATTATCAGAGTGACCTTTTTTTTTTTTCCCCCCCCAGAGTGAGCTTTTAAGGCAGTATGTACTGCCTCTTAGTAATTCCTTAAAAATGGGAGTCTTTAAAGTTCATAGGATTGTGGGGAGGGTCAAAGCCTAATTAAATTTTGGCTGGGCCACATGAGTAACAGGCAATTTTGCACAACTGGTCAGCCTTTTTGTTATTTTAGATGGATGGTGTCTGTCTTTAAATATTATTAGAGATGGAATAAGAGTCATTTTTGAGGTTTATAGTTTGAAGGATGGGCTGGTCTTCACTTTCTTGCTGGCCTTGAAGGACTAGTTGTATCATCTGTTGAGCACGGTTTAGGACTGTCTAAGAAATCATGGAACATCTAAGAGACTTGACAAAAACTATGCCTAAGAATGTACTAAAGAAAGAGTCAAAGCAAGATGGCACTTAGGAGGCTCCTGAGATCCCCTCCTGCCATGAACACACTTAATGAACAGCTACACATGGAGCAATTCTCTTTGAAAAACATCCAGAAAATAGCTGAGTGATTCCTACACATTAGACAAAAAGGAAAATATCCACATCAAAATGGCAGGCTCTAGGAACTGACTGTGAGTCTACCCAGAGACCAGGGCTGCTGATAGAGACCACTCCTGCCTTCTCCCTCCAACCTGCTCAAGAAAATTCCTGGAAGGAGCTTTTACAAACATCTCAGCACTGCAGGTTTTACAGCTGCTGCCAAGGGAAAGGTTCCCAAATGTCTGGCTCTGATAGCCAAAGGGGCTTCCATTTGTCAGTCCCAATCCTATAGGACTGTAGCAAACAAAGAAGCAATTCTTTTTCTTAATTTTATTTTTTTCTTATTCCAGTTTTATTGAGATATAATTGACATATAACACTGTATAAGTAAAAAATATGGAATGCTTCACAAATTTGAGTGTCATCCTTGTGCAGGGGCCATGCTGATCTTCTCTGTGTCATTCCAATTTTTAGTATAAGTGCTGCCAAAGCAAGCACCAAAGAAGTAATTAGAACAAGCTATCCTACCAGCTATCCTACTCCTCAAGACACTAGAAAAAGAAGAGCAAATTAAGTCTAAAGTTAGCAGAAAGAAGTAAATAAGAAAGATTAGTGAGAAATAGAAACTTAAAAAAAAGAGAACAGATCAATGAAACTAGGAGTTATTTTTTTTGAAAAGATAAGCAAAATTGACATAATGTTACCTAGACTTACTAAGAAAAAAGAAATGAAGACTAAAATAGATAAAATCATAAATGAAAGAGGAAACATTACAACTGACACCATTACAACTGTAAAAGAGTACTATAAAAATTATACATCAACAAAATGGACAACATAGAAGAAATGCATAAATTCCTAGAAACAGAAAACCCACCAAGTCTAACTCATGAAGAAATACAAAATCTGAACAGAATAATTACGAGTAAGAAAACTGATTCAGCAACCAAAACTTCCCAATAAAGAAAAGTCCAGGACTAGAGGGTTTTACTGATAAATTCTACCAAACATTTAAAGAAGATTAATACCAATCCTTCTCAGACCCTTCCAGAAAACAGAAGATCTACGAATACTTCCAAACTCATTTTATGAGGCCAGCATTACCCTGATACCAAAGCCAGATAAGGACACAACAAGAAAAGAAAATTTCAGGTTAATATCCCTAATCGATATAGATGTAAAGATTCTCAACAAAATATTAATGAACTGAATTCAACAGTACATTAAAGGATCATGCACCTTGATCAAATGGGATTTATTTCTGGGGTGCATTATGATTCAACATCACACATTATAAATGTGACAGACAACATTAAGAAAATAAATAATAAAAACTAATGGTCATTTCAATTGGTGCAGAGGAAGCATTTCACAAAATTCAACATCTTTTGTGGTAAGAACTCTACACAAACTGGGCATGGAGGGAATGTACCTCAACATAATAAACACCATCTGTGACAAACCCACAACTAACATCACAGTCAATGGTGAAATGCTGAAAGCTTTTCCTCTAAGATCAGGAACAAGACAAGGATGTCCACCTTCATCACTTTTATTCAACATAGTGCTGGAATTCCTAGCCAGAGCAATTAGGAAAGAAAAATAAATAAAAGGTAACTGAATCAGAAAGGAAGAATAAATTGTCTCTGTTTGCAGGTAACATAGTATTATATATAGAAAACCCTTAAATCTCCACCAAAAAACTGTTAGGACTAATCAACAATTTCAGTAAAGTTGCTGTACATAAAATCAATATAAAAATATCAGTGGTATTCTTATACACTAACAACAAACTATGCAAAAAATAAATTATAAATTAGGAAAACAATCCCATTTACAATAATATGAAAAAGAATAAAGTTCTTAGGTGTAAATTTAACCAAGAAGGTGAGAAATCGGTATGCTGAAAACTATGAATCATTAATGAAAGAAACTGAGGAGGACTCAAATAAATAGAAAGGTATTCCATGTTCATTTACTGGAGGAATTAATACTGTTAAAATGTCTATATTACCCAAAGCAATCTACAAATTTAATGTAGTCCCTATCAAAATCCCAATGGTATTTTTCAGAGAAAGAGTCCAGAAATAAACTCACACATACATGGTCAATTAATTTCAACAAAGGAGCCAAGAATATACAATGAGGAATTGGGAGTCTCTTCAATAAATAGTACTGGAATAACTGGAAACCCATATGCAAATGCATGAAAGTGGACCACTATCTTACACCAATCACAAAAATTAACTTGAAATGTATTAGACTTAAATATAAGACCTGAAACCATAAAATTCCTGGAAGAAAACAGGAGGTAATCTCCTTGACTTTGGTCTTGGCAATGATATTTTGGATTTGACACCCAAAGCAAAGGCAACAAACGCAAAAATAAACGAGGACTACCTCAGACTAAAAATCTCCTGCAGAGTATAGGAAACCATCAACAAAATGAAAAAGTACCCTATGGAATAAAAGATAATACTTGCAAACCACTACTAGACAATGGGATGATATCCAAAATATATGAGGAACTCATGTAACTCAACAGCTGAAAAAACAATCCTAATAAAAAAATGAGCAAAGGACCTAAATAGACATTTTTTTTTCCAAAGAAAACATACAAATGATAAACAGATACTTGAAAGGGTATTCAACATCACTAATCATCAGGGAAATGCAAATCAAAACCACAGTGAGCTATCACCTCATATCTGTTAGGATGTCTGTTATCAAAAGGCCAAGAGATAACAAACGCTGGTGAGAATGTGGAGAAAAAGGAATATTTGTACACTGTTGGTGGGAATGTAGCACTATGGAATATACTATGGTGGTTCCTCAAAACTTAAAAATTCAACTCTCAGATGATCCAGCAATTCTACTTCTAAGTATATAACCAAAAGACATGAAATCATTATCTTGAAGAGATATCTGTACTCCCATTATTCACAATAGCCACAGTATGGAACCAATCCAGGTTTCCATCAATAGATGGAAGGATAAAAAATCATCATACACACACACACACACACACACACACACACACACAGTATGGAACATTATTCAGCCTTAAAAAAAAAAAAAAGTAAATCCTGTTATTTGTGACAACATGGTCAAGAATGAACTTGAAAGCCATTATGCAAAGTGAAATAAGTCAAATGGAGGAAGACAAATACCACATGGTACCACTTGTTTGTGGAATATAAAAAAAAAAAAAAAAGTAAAATTCATAGAAACAAACAGAGGGTAGAAAAGTGGTTGCCAGGCCATCTCATTGTACATTTTGAATATCTTAGTTTTCTTTGCCAATTATACCTCAATAAAGCTGGTGGGGTCGGGGGCGGGAGAGTTGAAGCACATCATGCAACACGCACGCTCACATACAAAAGAATATATAAGAAAATTAATGAGTGTTAAAATCTGATTATGAGAGTAAAAACAAGATTAGAGGTTTGAAGGGGATAAATTCAGGGGATTCAGAACATTGGACTCAAAGTGTCCTTAGATAGTAGAATGAGGAGAGTAGTCCTGTTTCAACAAATTTCCTGCTTTATGGTCTACATATTTTCAGTGGTGGCACAGACAGCAGAGTTTTCAGGGATCATATACACAGCAGTCACTGTGACCACTGCACAAGTGTATCCTTGGGAAACCAGAATCATGTTCAATGTTATATGATTGTAGAGGACCCTTCACTGGAGTACCTGTAGTTCTCTGGTGATGATGTTTGTTGGTTTGGTAAAATAGTCCAGAGTCCTGGTTATTTCCTAGAGCAGAGCATGTAAATTGCAGTAGTTCCAGTGAACTTCCTTTGGGGTCCATATGGCAGCAGCAATAGGCACAAAGATTACCCATAAATGATCTACTGTGAGAGTCAAACATTTTAGCTTTATTCAAATTTCTTAGCTTCTTGTTCTAAGATTTTTTGGGTACTCTGTGAGAAAGGACATTCATAGACTCCTTACAGTGCTAGAATTTTACACCTAGGCTTGTAGCTGTAAAACCTTGTTACAGACCTTTTGCTTCACCTAGTGTCTGAAAAATTTAAATCAGAGTTCATAGAGTCAAGTGAGAAAAGAAGATAGTCTAGTTAAAGATTTGATAAGGACTAATTAGAATAGCTAGATAACAGTATCCAATCCAGTTAGCAGGCAGATACTAATAGGCACATTTGCCATAAATAAAATATGTCTCACTGTTTGCCGTTCAGGAGATGATTGTCCTATGGGTTTGTATTTTAGAATTTGTATGAAACATTTTGATGAAGATGTTGTCTCAACTCCCAATCTTATAGGGAATCCTCTTTTTTGTTTGTTTTTTTATTGTTGTTGTTTTTTTTGGGTCAGGGCATGTAAGTCAGATACAGACCAAGGCTTAAACATAACTAGAGGAGAAGGTGACTGAGTCATTTAACTTCCCTCCCCCTGAATCTGAATACTAGGGGGAGCAAAACCAAAGCCTTAAGTAATTTTAGGAAATTCGGGAGTGGGAAAAATAAGAACAGGTTTGGGGAGGGGTGTGTAAATACAAAGAGGGTTAGGACATGGTGACGGAGGAGAGAGGAACATGTTTGGAGGAGCAGTGTGATAAGGAGAGGGAACACAGGGAAATGGGAGCATCTTTGAGGTTGGAATCAATGTGGGATTAACAGTTGAGGACGTGAATGTTGACATATTGAGTAGCTTCAGATAGAGTAGGCTGAGATTGTTGGATGGCCTGATTGAGATTAGACTGAGAAAGGTGTTTTTCTTCTTTATACCAGGAGAAATAAGCAAACTATTTTTAGAAGAGATTTTGGAACACTGATATTCAAGGGCCCTCTGGAAATGAACCAATTTGGAGGGACTCCAAGAACTCTTGCTCTCATAAACAATGCTGCCATGAGCATTCTTTACTTCTCTTTCTGTGGATAAGTCAAAGTTTCTCAAAATGACATATCTAGACTAGAATTTCAGAGTCATGGGAACCAGGACCTTTAACTTTACTAGATATTGTAGGTATATTTTGAAAGTAATTGTACCAGTTTTATTTTTACCATAATAAGATTTATGCTTGGTTCAAATCTTCACAACATTCAGTTTTGTGAAACGTATATTTACTCAAACTGAGGATTTGGGATGTAAGATGGTCTCTCATTCCTTGTGGTTTTATTTTTATTTTCCAAAGAGGTTGAGCATTTTTTTTCTCAGATACTTTCTTAATAATATTGCCTATTTTATATTTTCTACAGGATCATTTATAATTTCCTTATACCTTTGTAGGAATTCTTTAAATACTATAGATGTGAAACCTTCACTGGTTGTAAGTATTGAAAATGTCTTCTCCCAGTCAGCAAACTGTCATTTTGCCTGTTGAAATACTGAACTTTGAAGAGTAAGGTAGACTCATGTGTTCAGTTTTTCATTTTATACTTTGTGACTGTTTAAATAATCTTTGCCTACTTTCAGGTTGTAGAGATATTTTTTGTATATTTTCTTAAACCTAAAAAAGTGCTTTTGATTCTAAAACCACTGTGTTCTTTTGAACTGATTTTAGAAGTAAGAATATTGGAATTCTATTGGAATCTAAATTTCAATCTGCAATATTAGGTGGGGGCTCCAGGACTCATCCTCCATTTTAACAAGACTTCTCCAACAGTGCCATCCCTCAACATCTGCAGCCTTGGGACCTCAGGATTTAATCTGTCATTCTTCCTTGCCCTGTACTGCAAGAAAGTCAGGATCACAGGCCATACTTTACTTGGACTATAGTCCTCATATGATCCTATGCATACTCTTCCTTCTGACCCTATCTGCCACACCTCTCCATTTCCTTAACTTTCATTGTGCTAGGTTAAATTTAAGATTCCTAACAGAAGCCTTCTTAATCTGTAGACTCTTCTGTGAGTATTTCCTTTGTAGTCTTTTTTTAGTTGCAATTTCAGTCATAGGCATTCTACTTTCTCTGACTACTCCCTGTAATCATCTACAACTCAATCTCTCCTCCTCCCTTCTTGAATATTTTATTTACTGAGTCCCTATCTCCCTCTCCAACAATACTCCAGTTATTATTTCTTGATATCCATGTAAATGATACTTGCAATATCCTTTCTGTCATATGATCTAATTTCATCCAAAGACCTTGCCCTCAATCCTACTGCAGTCAGTCCATTATCAAATCAAAACTTTCCCAAATCACACTCTATTACTCCATTGACAGCAAATCTTTAATTCAATGGAAGTTTAAATCCAGTAATGCAAACACTTTTTATTCACCTCTCATCCCCCTCCCCATGAACTTTACTCCCTTTTAGCTAACGTTATTCTGTTGTCAATCATTTTGAACATTCTACTGCATATGCTCTTCACTCCCTTGCTTCTCTATCCTTTTGCACTATTTGTTTCTGCCACACAACCTAGTTATATCTAATGACTTACCCCATTCCTTTTTCAGTCAGCTAAACTTTTCCCCAAAATAATGCACAATCATGTTACTAGTCTCATTTTAAATCAGTAATTAATCACCAAAAGAGGATTTTGATGCTTAGTCCATTGTCCCTTCTGTGAAATAGGATTTCATATTTTCTGGTCATCTCTAAAAGCTACAGTCTCCTTCCCCATCCTCACTGACACTATTTTATTCTAATTCAGAGAGAAAACTGAAGCAATTAAGAGAATTTCCACTTCCAGCAGGTCTTCCTATTATGATCCACCTGCTTGCTTGCTGCAAGTAGTAAATCCTTCCTTCTCCTGATCTTTGGCTTGGTAGTGTCTTTTGGCTCAACACTCACCAAAAGGCAGCCCCAGTTTCGGGGTGACACTATCACTCTGTTTTTCTCTTTCCCTTTACAGCTATACTCTTTGGGAAAAAAAATGTTTAAACTCACTGTCTCTAATTTCTCTTCTCCATTCTCTATTGAACCCCTTTAAATAAAGTAGTTCTTTAAGATATCTTGTCTCAACTATCACAGTAGCATTTGACATAGTTGCTTATTTGCAGGACTTTTCTCCCTGAAAGGAAAAACTCTATTTCCTACTCTGTTTCCTATAACTACCACACTCAATACTTCTGACACTTTACTTCTGAAACTGTAGGCAGAGTAAGGGGTCCCCAGAGGAAAAGAACTAGACTGGGCTTCTCTTTTTTTTTGGCATAAAATAAGCCATTTTGGCCTAAGCCATTTTGTGATCTAAGCTTGGCCACAATGTTTGTCCTTGAACAGGCCTCAGTAATTACTGATCTTAAGGGAGGGAATACAGAAACAAGGGAGGGGCAGTCAGGAAACAATAGTGCAGTCTTGAGGCAGTGTCTTGGTTCCTCAAGGGATATACATAATAATATGTCTTTGAGTTCTGCAGGAACTAAGGCCCCCATCCAGGTGGAGGATGGAATTATGACGTTGACCCTCCTGACTTCAATCAACCAAAGCCTGGACTCTGTCAACCCTTGATTCTATGCTGAATTCTCCCCTGCTCAAGCCCCCTCATGAATAAGCATTTATCATTAGCTTAAAACTTCCCCAATTTTGTTGATGGGGAGACACTGCTTTGGGAGAGATTCCTGGTGTTCTCCTTACTTACTGCAAGTAATAAATCCTTCCTTCTCCTGATCTGTGGCTTGGTTGTGTCTATTGGCTCGACACCCACAAAAAGGTGAACCCCGTTTCTGGGTAACAAAACCAGATAGGTGGCGTTTTCCACACCAAGCAATTCTCCAACTTTTGGAATACCTCAACTAGGTGTCCTATAATGTAACTCAATTTGGACACTAACTGCTGGAGTTAGTTAAGACTGTTCCCCACTTCAGACATGAATTGCAAGTCTGGGTTGTCACCTGTGCTTCTGACTAACTGGCTATAAATTAGAAGTTTCTACAAATCCCTCATTAGGTTCAATAATTTCCTAGGGCAGCTCACAGAACTCAGGAAAATGGTTTACTTACTAGATTAGCAGTTTATTTAAAAAGGATACAACTCAGGAATAGCCAGATAGAAGAGAAGCATGAGGCAGAATATGTGGCAAGGGCTGCTGTGTCGGGAGCCACATAGGAAGTGCCTTTGAGTCTCAGCACGGACGAGACCCTTAGTGTCAGCAAAGCTGGTGCTGTCAGGTATAAATATGGAGAGGCAAAGTTCTCCTCTGCAAAGCTGATGCTGTTGGACATAAAAATGGAAAAGCAAAGCTCTCGTTTGCAAAGCTTCCTGAACACAGGGTTTTCTACACTCCCCCTACCCTGTTGTTCCATGAAGAGCAGCTCCCTCCTGGTGGCTGGTGCCGTGTAATTGGTCTCTCTTGCCCAGTGCTGTAAGCTGGGCCCTCTCTGGAGGAGAAACCTGGGTTCCCGAAGACATGTGACCAGAGCCGGGGCCCCGCCAGTTGGTGAGGGAATCCCAGGGCAGGTGCTGGGCGTGGAGGCCACGGGGGCATAGGCTACCAAGGTGACAGAGAACTGACCTTCTCTGGGGGCGCTGCACCTCGCTCACTCGCACACCTCACATCTCCCTGCTTGGCCCCGGAGGATGGCTGGTTAGCCAGAGACGGGTAAGATTCCTCAGGGAAGGAACAACCTAAGACAGGCACAGTCGCAGAGGGGCCATCAGGAGAGAACTTGGGGGCCAACAGAGGTGGGGCACAGACCCTCACCCCCCCAACTTGTCCCCATGGCTGCTTCGCTTCCCACGCCCAGCTTAGATGGGAACCCAGGTGGCAGACAAGAGACCTGGCCAATGGCAACTGCTCTCCCGCCGCAGCAGGGCTTTGTTTCCCATGTCCTTCGTGGACCACAGCTTTCCTCTGTGTGGTAGCAAGGCTTTGCTCTGTGTGGTTCCCTTTGTCTTCCCCTACCTTTGCCTAAGGTGATTTTTATAGGATTGCTATTGGTGTTGGGAAAAATGTGTAGTTTTAATGCAGGGGTTTAAGAAAGACCCCAATTTAGGGTAAAAATCAAGAGAAGGATTATAGCTACTTCGGCTCCTTTAATGATTATATTTGTTTAATGATTATATTTGTTGGGGAAATACAATGGTGGGAACATTTCTGCAGCAGCTTTTGATTCTAAAAGAAAAATTGCGAGAGTTATGGCCTCCCAGTGGAGTTATAAACATGCTGGGAAATACCTGGGTATGGTGGCGAAGTTTTATGCAACGGTGGGTTTAATCAATGAGTTCATGGTACAATGCCCGCTCCCATGGTTTTCTAGAAGTATAAAAAATAATGTGTATTGTTTTGATTATTATGGTAGGGTAAGAAAATTTGTGGATGAGATGTTGTATTATTGTTTTTAATGGTTAATCGAATAATATGTTTAAGTTTATGGTTTGATCAAGCGGAATGTGCAGGTACAAGAACACCTTAATCTCCTGAGAAGAACAAACAGAGTTCCTGACCTAGATGTGATCAAGATGTACCTAACCACAGGGGACGAAGGAGACTGGAAACAATAAGAAGATTACTTAACTTGTTTAACCTGCTGATGTAAATTACTTTTGTTTTTATGATGTATGTAGGGGATTTTTTGGCATGGGAATGAAGTTTTAAGATTGAAAATGAGATTGCCTTACAGTATAAAAGCTGTGGAATCATGACAATAAATTTGGCAGATCCTTGCATCCTCTGAGGTGTCTTGTGCTCTGTCCACGCCGACTCCGTCTCCCCTTTGGGTGAAACCTGTTCAGCTGGGGCTGGTCCCCGGCACTGCTGAGCTTCCAAACTCTCTCCAGGTATGCTGCTCTCCCAGCACTTCCCTGTGTTCAGCAACCTGGAGTTCTTTGAACCCCTTTCATTAGTGATTTTCATGGAGGCTTCATTACATGGGCATGATTGATTAAATCACTGTCATTGGTGATTTATTCAACCTCTAGCCCCTCTTCCCTCCTTGGAATTAGGAGATAGGGCTGGAAGTTCCAACTCTCTAATTACACAGTTACTTCCCCTGGCAATAAGCTCCCATCCCTGGGGCTTTCCAAAGTCACTTCACTAACATAAACTCAGGTGTGGTTGAAAGGATCTTGTTATGAATAAAAAAAGACTATCCTTTCACCTTTATTGCTGTTATCACTTAGGACCTGTCAAGGCTTTTAGGAGCTTTACATCAGGTACGAAGACCAAATATATATTTCTTATTATAAATCACAGTGTCACACTCCCTAAACCCATTCACCCATTTTCAGCACATTTTTTTCTCCCCTTTTTTTTCCCAACACTCCTCTTAACACAACATTTTCATCAGCATCATCAGAATTTTGCTATTTCCTGAATGTGTCATGACTGCTTATAGCTCTTGGGCTATGGTCAACTTATTGAACAGAATTGAAAAGTCGTTTCCCCTCTTTTGAAAGCTGTGGGGTACTCTTTGATACAAAAGCCTTTCCATGTGCCCTATTTCTAGATTGTAGGAAAAAGGCTTCAGCCTCCTAGACCTTCCCTGAGTTCCAAAGGGCAGATTCAAACAGTTACTAATTAGGGAAGTGAAGGAGTGCAGAAGCAAAAGAAAAGCAGTCAAGAAACAAGAGTGCAGCAATAAAGCAGAGTCCTAGTTCCTCCTCAAAGGATATACAAACTATGTATCTGAGCTCTTCTACAGGAACTAAGGTTCCCACCCAGGTGAAGGATGGCTTGCACAAGATTCCTGAAATACTGCTCTCTTACCACACCACCAACCAATCAGAAGAAAGTCACACACCCTGCAACCCTTACCCCAAATTTTGCCTTTAAAAGCTCTTCCCTGAAAACCATCAGGGAGTTTGGGTCTTTTGAGCATGAGCTTCCTGTTCTCTTTGCTTGGCCCTTTCAATAAACCTTTCTCTGCTCCAAATGCCATCCTTTGGTTTGTTTGGCCTCACTGTGCATCAGGCACATGAACGTAGGTTCAACAACACTTTTCTGACTTTTCATATCCTACCAAACCTTCAAAATACTCATTAAATAGCACCTCTGTGAAGAATTTTCTGTTTTCTCTAAGTAAACTCATAATTTCACTGTTAAAGTATTTTTAGTAGCCATATTTATATAATAATTATTGAATATACTTGTTTCCTTTCATAGTTTCTTGAGCCACTGTATTATTAATTTTGACACCTTAATTACTTAGACCAATACTCACATCATTTATGTGCTTAGCAAATGTTTTGGATTGAATTTAGAATTGAGTGAGGGAGATAGCAGCTTTTCTAGTAACATCCTTGTTTTGTATAGTTTCTTAGGGAGGATCTTGATCCATGAAATATGATTGTTAATTTCACTCCTAGACGTGTATTTAGATCAAAATCCAGATCAAACAGATGAGCAAAATACATCTTGCTAGACACAGTGACATATTCATTATTATTTATCCAAATTGTTAGACTAATTGTTAGACTAAAAAGGAAATGTGCATACATCTGAAACTTATATAATAAAAAAAGTTTGTGCAAAAAAACCAAAAAGGAAATGTGCATGTCTTTTGGTGACTACTTTGTATCAGTGACATAACATTTTCCTCAGGTAGGACCTGGATCAGTACTTATTAGTTGAAGATATATGTAAAGTTTTTTCAACTTTGAAAATAAAAATTTTTCAGTTCAAAAGCTGGTCTTTACTTTGTTCCTTTAAAATATATATACATATATTGGGTTGGCCAAAAAAATCATTCAGGTATTTCCATAACATCTTACGAAAAACCCAAATGAACTTTTTGGCCAACTCAATATATATACGCATATATATATATATATATGAGGATTATACTGACACATGAATATGGAAAGCATTATATGTGTGGCTTATTAGAAACCCAAATTTTTATATAAAATTAATGATATGAGCATATTCTCATAGCTCCCTCCATCAACTCACACAGTTTAGAAGCTAAGACATCCTTTTTTACATTAATTGAAGACTTTTCATTTCCCACAGCACCATTTTCTCTGGTACAGTAGCCAAAAAGAAAGTTTCTGACAAAAATCCAGATTCTTGGTATACAATACTACAGAGGAAGAAGAAAATTCTTCTATCTTAATAATGGCAGATGAAAAGAAACTCAGGGGCCACCATTTCTCAAATATAAAATTCATGATTTTCACACCTACCAATCTAAGAACTAATAGGACCACAAGTAGAGAATGGATCTAGCTAATATTTCTGCGTTTATCTGCTGCAGCCTGAACGTTTGTGTCTTCCCGAAATTACTATGTTGAAGTCATCCCCCTAAGATGATGGTATTGGGAGGTGAGACCTTCAGGAGGTGATTAGGTCATGAGGGTGGAGCCCTCATGAATGGGATCAGTGTTTTTATAAAACAGACCCCACAGAGGTCCCTTACATGGTGGACGAAAGCAACAAGCCACTGGCTATGAACCAGGAAGAGGACTCTCACCAGAATGTGACCATGTCAGAGCCCTGACCTTGGACTTCCAAGCCTCCAGAAATGTGGGAAGTAAATTTCTGCTGTTTATAAGCTACCCAGTTTATGGTATTTGTGATAGCCAGAATGGGCTAAGACAGTCTCTGTTTATAACTGCAGACTTTCCAATTATTAAGTCTCTACCTCATTACTAAATTTAGGGATAGTATCACTCCTTCTCTGGCATCCAACTTCCTGGGGGAAAAAAAAAATAATACTACCCACAGCTTTCTGCAGTCATATGTCATTATCTGACTTGATCAAATATTAAGGACAAGCTTATCATTCTGGTATCATTCCATACGGCCTATGCATAACCCATCCAAATCGAGTAAGCTATAGACTGGACAGTGCCTTTCTTTGTACAATTGACATGACTTTGATATTATGCTCCTGCCCACTTCATTGCTATGTTTAAGATCCAGCTCCAACACTTTCATTTCCACACATAAGCTTTTGATCTCCTCTTAGAACCTGATAACTCCAGCACAGATCTTCTCAAACTTAATGTGCATAGTGTTTAACCATGGATATTGTTAAAATGCAAATATTGACTAACTAGGTTTGAGGTACACCTTGAGATTCTTCATTTCTAACCACTTACCAAGGGATACCCACACTCTTGGTTTGAAGACAACACTGAGTACGGCAGGGTTTTAGTAGATTTTCTATGATCCCTTAAGAAAACAAACCCCCCCCAAAACTGCACACATTATTCTTTATATCTTTTATGTTTATCTTATCCATCCTACTTAGTTGCAAGCTTCTTGAGGAGAATGAAATGGCCATTTATATTTGTGTGTGTACCTGTGTGTTTTCTTTTTGCTCCTCTAAATTCTTAGAAGTATTTCAATTTTAGTAGTTCCTCACTAAATATCATTTGCAGATTGAATGGATATTTCAGTAGTGTGAATGACTGGGAAAGCCTCAAAATAGTCAACCAACTATCTCATATTTGTAGGTTTTGTGTGGCTCTGTATGATTTGGGAGAGAGTAGCAATTTATGTTTGTGGAAGGATGGAAGTTAATGAAATCAATTTAGTTTGAAAAGTATGATGTGTCTGAGGGGAAGAAAAACAACAGAAGAAGAGCAAAATAGACAGTGCATGTGGACAGGCATAGCTTTACAATTTGGATTTGACTATATGAAATCAAAATAGAAAGGCAAAAAAAATAAGAAAAATATTTGGTTTTGGTAACTCCAGACTTCTGATAGACTTGAGAATTTTGTAAAAGCTATCATGTGTAACCAACTCTAATCAAAACGAGGAATGAGTGGCCCTACTCAGAGAATAATTTCTAGGGAAAATTTTTTTAACCTCCTAATGAAATAAACATTGATATCCACATATATAGTAATTTAAAACAAAAGAGGCAGACATAGTGAATTAACGATGTAGAAATTAAATTAAATGCAAGCATCTAAGTACACTAAAGAACTGAATAGCTCTTAACCTGAAATAGAGCTAAAGGGAAATGACTTCTTAAAAATATGAAGGACCTGCTAGGATAAGTCATTTATTTTTCATGGACTGTTGGTGCCAAAACATAAATACTGAGATCATCTCAACCTGCGTGGGGCCTTTGTACTCTATGCCTATGCATGAGTCCCTATCAGAGGACTGGGAAATTTCCAAGCCTCATATAAAACTGCAATGACTTTTAAGGCCACTCAGGCCATTCCATCTACTCAAAAATGAAATTAGCCTTCTTTTTATAGGCTTGAGCCACCTAAATTTGACCTCTATCTAGCACATTTTTATCCATCAAAATTATCAATACTGTGAGTAAGGGGTAGAAAAGTTAAGAGTCAGTCACCAGAACATATCATTTGTAAGGTCTTTTATCAAGGTTTCTCAAATAAATTGGTTTTGCAAATGCATTTAGGGAGAAATAATTAACTTTGAGGGTCACAAAGAGAAGAGAATATATATGTAGGTAATACAAGATTTTTTCCTGCCATCCTTTTCTTTTTTTTCTCCTTTCTGTTCATTTACTATATATGGAAAAGACCTCTTTCATAAGACAGATATTCTGTTAAAATAATTAATCAAAGTTATGCTCTGAAAATTTATTGATATTAAAATACAAATATTTGCTTATAGATGTTTTAATATGAAGATTCTGAATTCCTCAAGTCTCATCCAACAAGTCATAGAGACTTAGAGATGTGATGTTGTCTATACTGTAGGCCCTGGGAGAGGAAGGAGGGGTAGAAAAAGACAGAGGGTTTTCTGGAGAACACAAGAGCTTAAAAGATCTCAGAGAGAGAAAAATTAATGATACCTATCCAAGGTGATTTTCTTACGGACTGGATGGGAAAACTAAAAAATTGCATTACATATAAGACTCTGGGTGTCCTATGAGCATCTTATAGGAGTTATGTTATTGATGTGCACTTAATGCTTCTTCCCAAACCTTTTGGGCATTAGTAAAGGTTTACGTCATACTGGAAATAACAGCAGCCAACTTTGATCTGTTTCTCCAAATTAACCACTGATAAATGCAAATGCCATCAATCTTTAGAAGGCATCTTTCTGCACTTTAAAGGATTTCAGAGTACAACAGTATTACAGTTTTGTGTTCTCCTCTTCCTTTTCCTCTCTAACTGGAACAGTCCTAAAATAAAACTTAAGGCAGGACCAGTGACTGACCAAGTGGCAAACCCTAATGGACACTCTTCCCTCCTTAGAATATTGCCCTGGATCTCTTTAAGTGTCAGGAGAATTTAGTGAAATATCTGGACAGGCATCTACCCAGATCCTTCCCAGGCTTCCTGTGCCCCTCGAGGGTTAGGACAATCATTCTTTACACAAACTCAGCATAAACTAAACTTGAACAGGCAATTTAGGAAAGAAAGATTAAAAAATGATTTATTATTTTGTGGAGAAAACAATGAAATCATAGTGGTTCTACCATTACCTTCCCAAATAACCTAAAAGTGTTAAATGTTACTACATGCATAAACAATGAAAATGAAGTAGATCACTGAAAATATAGGATTAATATGATCTAATTGATTATATTATTTGGAATAAAAAATTAGAGTAAAATTATTTCGGGTTCTCAATCTGATACTTTTGCTGCATATAATGATCAAGTTGACTAAACAATTTCCAGTACACTTTGTTATATCACCTGTAGTGATATCATGCATTTTTAAAACTATTCCTTCTATGTGTTGCAAATAATACTTCTGCATAAGAAGATATTTGTTCCAAGTCTCTTCTCCATGACTTTTCAAGTATTTTATTTTTCGGAGACTCTTTTTGGTCCTTATGTCCAATTCTACATTCAGATTAACTCCCTGCCCTCACCAACACAGATACAACTTAAAGAGGGAGTCATCCTCCAGGTGTGATACCAAGTAATACACTTACCTATATCTGTCTTTTTTTTTTTTTTTTTTTTTTTTGGTACGCGGGCCTCTCACTGTTGTGGCCTCTCCTGTTGTGGAGCACAGGCTCCGGACGCGCAGGCTCAGCGGCCATGGCTCACGGGCCCAGCTGCTCCGCGGCATGTGGGATCTTCCCGGACCGGGGCACGAACCCGTGTCCCCCGCATCGGCAGGCGGACTCTCAACCACTCTGCCACCAGGGAAGCCCTAAATCTGTCCTTTAAGAGCAGCATCAATGGCACTAGCGACGCACACCAATAATGTATCCTAGATTACAACAGATAGCAGTGGCAGAACCCAGAACATACTGTGACTTTTGTTATTACAAATTTACCCCAAAATGGATGACAACTAGCAGGTATTTTAGTAGAGGGATGTCCTGAAGTACAAACACTGTTGGCTAGAGCCCAGTTTTTCAGGGTCTAGAAGAGAGGAAAGTGTATTAATCATAACAGATGTTACATTCTTTGCCTTTTACTCTGTCAGACACTAAATTAAGTGCATTATATAGATTATAATATATATATTTCTAATTAAAAAAATGATGGTGTACGTAGCATTATATTGATACTAGTTTTACATATGAGGAAACTGAAGCTTAAGAAACCCAAATAACTCACATTAAACCTCACAGCTACTGAGTAAACAAGTTGAAATAGCATCGAATTCTGACTCCCTAATTTCTAGTTATGCCTACTAAGTGTGGTGGACATGACTTGCTGTCCACCCAGCATACATTCCATTCTTTAAAGTAACACTTAGAAGGGCTTCCCTGGCAGCGCAGTGGTTGAGAGTCCGATGCAGGAGACACTGGTTCGTGCCCGGGGTCTGGGAAGATCCCACACACCGCGGAGTGGCTAGGCTTGTGAGCCATGGCCGCTGAGCCTGCGCGTCCGGAGCCTGTGCTCCGCAACGGGAGAGGCCACAACAGTGAGAGGCCCGCGTACAGCAAAAAAAAAAAAAAAAAAAAAAAAAGTAACACTTAGAAGAGATTCTAAGATGAATGACATGAAGAAAGATATAATTTTTTTAAAAGATTCTTTTCCCCCCAAAATTGCCAAGGTCTCTTTCTCCCCTCCCTCCTCCACACTCATGAATTGAAATGTCTCACCATGTAGCCTCATCCAGCTGTGAAACTGGATGGAATTGCACGAAGAACAACCCAGCATCCTCAGAGGAAGTGTATATCCTTGGTAGGAGAATAAAAAAAATTGGTATACATGAGGGCTTCCCTGGTGGCACAGAGGTTAAGAATCCGCCTGCCAATGCAGGGGACAGGGGTTCGAGCCCTGTTCGGTGAAGATCCCACATGCCCCGGAGAAACTAAGCCCATGTGCCACAACTATTGAGCCTGCTCTCTAGAGCCCACGAGCCACAACTACTGAAGCCCGCGTGCCTAGAGCCCGTGCTCTGCAACAAGAGAAGCCACCGCAATGAGAAGCCCGTGCACCGCAATGAAGAGTAGCCCCCGCTCGATGCAACTAAAGTAAAGCCCGCGTGCAGCAACGAAGACCTAATGCAGCCAAAAAAAAAATTTGGTATACATGAAGGGCATAGGAGAGAGAATAAAGATATTATACTCAGAGGGGGGGGTTTCCTAAATGTCTAAGACAGGAGTGTTCGCTGGATGCATAGTTCTGAGTCTAGAATGACCAGTTTCATGTTAATTAAATAGCTGAGCATTTTGTGGGATAGAGTTGCCCCTCTCAGTTCTCAAATGTTGTGGATTCTATATGGGTTGGCAAACTAACATACAGTGCTGATATTTAATATGAAAACTATGTGTAAGCCTGATAACCCAACATAAAACACATACAAACAGCACATTTGTTTTGGTCAAGGACTCTACTACTCTTGACTTCATTCAGATGTTATATTTTAAACATTTATTTCTACAGTCTGCAATAAAGATGGAAGAAAAAACACTTACTGCTTTAAATGAGATCATTATTTCTATTTATTCCATGTTTACAGTTAAATTACACTTAAATTACGAATCCTGATTTATTTGCATGTGATATATCCTCCATTTGAAGTAATGTGAGGCAATAAATCTCTGAAAGTTAACTTTGTCTTTCTTTCAAGGATTTTAGAATGTTCTGAAATACAGTTTCATTTAAAAACCATCTGTGGGATATTTAACATATGGGTATCTGGGAAAATACTAGGTACTAGATAAATAAAATAGTTTAATGGGAGAGAAAAATAAATATACTAATGTTTAAGCATAATGACTGCTCAGATAGGATAAGCCTTGAATGATATGAGGGTACATATGACTGCAGTTAATCTAGCTGTCAGGATTATGGAAAGCTTCCCGGAGGAAGATGAGGAACTTAAGCATTTTAACATGGTGGGAGCATGAGTTTAAAGATGGGAGCTGGAGTTTTTAGGAGAGAGTCAGGGTGTTGAGAGATGAAGTCTGAAAGTCAGGTGGGGGCCAGTCTATGAATGTCTTTATATGCAAAAGTAAGGAGTTTGGAATTTGTCCTAAGTGCTATTGGAACCACTGAAAGATTTTTGGCAGGGAAGAGAGGTGTCTAAATTTATTTTAGATAAATTTATCCATCATGTCTTTGGAATATATTTTGGAAACCTGAGATTGGAAGGAGGTTGAACAGGAAATGATACAGGTTTGATCAGTTTAAGGCACATAAAACCAGTAGAATCAAAAGATGTGAATGACTGATTGAGAGTAAGAGTTAGTGGGGAGTTAAGGATGACACTCAGAGGTCCTGGTTTGGGCAACTGGCAAATAGTGGTGCAAGGAGCCAAGATGTATAATACACAAGGATCAGTACATTTGGGGGGAGGTTTTGGAAAGGTATATATTTGTTATTTTGACTTTTCATTGCCCGTTGTTAGTATATTTAGTTTAGGTAGAATATGATCCCTTGACTGAACACCTGACCCTTGCAAGCCACTCTAACTGGGGTATAAAGATGATGCTTTAGATCTCCAAGGATTAACGTCAACTCAGATCCTGGGGACAATAGTCCTTGTAATGTCTGAGTATCCACCCTTCTCCTTCTACAATATTCAGTCACTTGAGTAAATGGGCATAAGTTCATTAAAAAACAAACAAACAACAACAACATCAAAAACCCAACTGTGTGAATTATTACAGTAGATCCTTGCCACAGTATTACAGAGTCCTTCCTCTTTGGGACATGGCTATCTCTTTAGATCTGGGAACTGAGCAAGAAATTGTGACTTTTTATTATGATAATTGCCATCAATCTCCTGTTTTTTCACTCTTATAATTTCCGGCTATATATGTTAATAGACACCCTTGTTGGCTACCTGTGTATCTTATCCCTAGTGGTACCATAGTTTATTAACCATCTTTACAAGTCCCTGTAGATCAAGCCCCATGGGCTGTCCCTTCAATTTTGCAGGTCATTATGGTAAATTGAAGCCTACTGGCTTTTGGCTGGACTCTCAATTACTCCAGGATCAGATCATTCATGTGGATACTAATGAGCCCATCTCTATGACCACTTTTCCTACTGCCAAACCTGACCTGTAAAGGAAAGCCACAATTGCATTTCTTAGTAAACCTGGAGGTCCTACAGAGTAAGTGCAATAATGCGAGAGGAAAAATGTAGGAAATTTTCTTCTAATTTTATGTTTAATCATCTTTCTAAAATCCAACTTTTCCTCTTTAAGTATAATACCATCCATTGCCTCATTGTGTTCATTCTCAATGTTGTCAAAATCTACAATAGAAAGTGATTTATAAAGTGGTTAGGCTAGATTATGCTGCACCAGTAACCAAGCCCCAAATTTCACTACCTTAGAATGATAGTATTTATTTCTTACTCAGCCTATATGTCCAACATGAGTCATTGGTGAAGTCTCTGATAATTATATTTGTTCAGGAAACCAAACTGATAGGGCAGCTTACATTTCAAATATTATCCATAATCATGTCAGAGAAAAAATAGAGCTCTCTGGAGTGTCTTACACTAGCAAATTAAACTGTAGGCCTACGAGTAACACATACAACGATTACCTACAACTCTTGGTCCAGAACTAGTCACATGGCTCTATTCAAACATAAGAAGGTCAGAAAGGTAATCTCTGAAGGTGGAGTACAATATTCATTAAATACCCTAATGACTTAATTATTAGGCTTCTCCAAATAAGCAGCTAAATACATTCAGATTATCATCTAAAACAACTTTATATATTGAAAATGAATTTTAAGCCAAATATATAATTTTCAATTGGTAAATGTATAAGGAACAAAAAGTATTTCAGTTAAACTACCCTTATTATTTTTCTAATAGTTCTATTCATTCTAAGTTTAATGTATAATTTCTCATAATTCATTCACATAAAAAAGGTCTGGTCTCATAATAAATATTTTTAATTCTCCATGTGAGTTTTGTGATTTCATGTATTCCATAAAATGGCAAGTCATGGATCAGGTGAACCCAAACCAATACTATTAAAGTTTTTATTTTATGTTGAAAATTAATATTCATACACATATGCATGTACATATACATATAAACATATATACTCATATATATATACATATATGGTAAATGTTAAGGAACTTTTCCCTTGATTTTTTTTTCTGATATTTATTTTCCTCAATTAATATCATTAGGGTAATTTTTACTATATAGTAAAATTTGGGGTAGATGCAGTGATTAATTGAATATTATATTTATAATCATAGATATAAATATACATTAATCAAAACCTAGTTTATAAAAATTTCATGGATGAATATGTCAGAATTCTGATGTTGCTGAGCTACTCAGTGCCATTTGCCACTACCAAATGTAACAAACAATCTTCATGGTTAATTTAGTTTCAACCAAGTTTGAATATGAAAACGACTTGCCAAAAAAAAAAATACACTGACCATTTCTACCACATCACAATTTATTTTCTACTTTTATATGCATAACTCTATGTACATGTGTCATAGATTAGGTTTCTTTAGAATTAAAAGATTAATACTCTTATCAAATGTTTTCAATTAATTCCTGAACCTTTATTTGCTTGCATGACAACACTCTTAACTTTCTCTATATATGTATATTTACATGTATATATGTATATTTGTGTATATGTGTATGCATATATATTTTATTTTCCGCTACTAGGAATGAAAAAGAAACTTGTAAAAAGAGGAACAAGGATTAGGGAAAAGAAATAGGTAAAAGAGGAACAGTTAAAAGGAGAAGGTAAGACAGAATCATATTGTGCCCCCTCATCAAATAATTTTTAAAAATCTGTTTACAAAATTAAACATAAAGAAAACTTTTCAAATTAACATTACAAAATTAAACTGTGTAATACAATTAGGGTTTAATTTTGTTCTATGCAATATAAAACAATGTGTAAATTTTCAATTTTTTTTTGATGGCATACACATGATTTAAGGCTATTAAGTGATAGATAATTTGTTTGATAATTCCTTAATTTATGGACACAAAGACATGTACTTTTCAATTATATGTGGTATTGGTACCCGGTATTTGTAGTGTGTGCTCTGAAATAAAATTAATCTCATATATAAAAATTATATAGTTTTGAGATAATATAAAATATTGGATAGAAACAGTTCTTCAACCTCATATTACTTTGTTTCCTTTCAGTAATGTATATCTTTCATATAATTTTGCTTATTATCTAAAATTCTCACACCGATGCCTATTATTACCAAAAGCAAGAGAACATGATTATTTCTTGGTGTTATTTTCTAAGCCAGAGAACCAAAAATTTTACTCAAGTCATGAAGCAACAATAAATATAATAATTAAATTCATCAGAAATTTTACATACACCTGTGTGTAGTTACATCGAAATCCGAGACAATTATTTTAAATTTTCTTTGGTTATTTATAAAAATTACTCATATTGGTGGATCAATAGATGGGGTGACATTATCTATCAACATGTTTATAAATATATTCCTTGATAATTATATTTTAATACGGATATAATAATCTTTGATCCAAATTTTGCAAATTATTCAAAAATGAAAATTACAGAGTTTACAGAAACTGCAGAGATGGTGAAAGCAGAGTCTATTCCTATTCAGTGTGAACCTCAGATCCTAGACCAAAAGACAACTCTTTAGTATTCCCTGGTTTTCATCTGGTGGCACTTATTGTGCCCCAGACACTGTTGTAAGGTATAAACTTACAGAGGCTGTCAAATGAATTTCTCCTGTGTGAAGCTGAGGATGTTACACATATATAGCAATTCTCTTTCCTCCCTTCCTTCTTCTCCCAGAAGATTTTTTTTTTTAGTTTTTCTATTGATTGATTTTGCAATTTAAATAATCATGACTATATTTTAAAATCATGAGTATGCCTGCCTGAGTGTGTACCAGTGTGTGTGTGCCAGTGTGTCTGTGTATGTATAAAGGAATCTCAACCTGATGAAAATTGGAGGCAGATTTCCAAGGTGTTTTATATCCTCCTATGTTAGTAAATGAAGTAATTTATAGAGGGTTGTAAAAATCAGCGATGTCAAGCAGCAAAATATCTGATTGGAAAGAGAAGGCAGCTTTGAAACCTTTCTATGGCTGGAATAAGTTGAATACATGCAGTTCACCCTGCTGTACAACATATGAGTCCATAATTTCTTTTCTTGCTTTTCTAGTGAGACTGAAAGCAGCTTTTCTACACATGAGGAGTAAGAAAATGGGCAGTGTAAAGAAGGCACTTTAGCATTCTCATCCTAGTAAGCTAGTTAGCAGTCAATTAAAGGCTTTTACCCTAGAGATCATCTGCACAGGAAGGCTTTACCATCATGTTTCCCAGAAATATCAGATTTTACCCTGAAAGACGATGATAACAGAATACGATATGTTAAGTTTGTAACTATTTGGAGAAAAGTAATCACTTTATTGATTTAACAAATTTACTTTTTTTCACAATTTGGGTTATAAGTATTTCAAAGAAGATAAAAATGAATTAGGTGAAAATATTAAACATAACGCTTTAGACTAGACTCTGAAAAAAATCTATATTATCAAACTGGAATAACCCCTGCTTGCCACCTCCCCTGACCATGAATTAGCTCAATGCTATGTGACTTATCTGCAGAAGAGATGCAGTTTACTGAGACATCCTTCCATTATGTGGTGTAAATAAAACCTATAATATATGTTTTACATATGCCTAATATATATAGATATGCCTTCATTTTCCTTGATGGAAAATCTATGGGAAAATAGTAGCTCCATCAAATTAGTGAGTAAACAAGACCATTACATCAAAATAGACTTTGCTCATTTACTCTGACAAGTGTTACTGTTTAACTTATTTATATTCTATTCCAAATGGGTTTACAAATGCCCTATAGTATGTTTTGTAAATTCAGTGTAGTCTTAGTAACTTCTTCATTAATTACATTTATAAATTACAATCCTTACAAAAGCCCTGAGGCACATAATTGATACATTTAAATATTTAGCAACTCAGTAGATACCGCATTTTATATATAAACAAATTTAACTAAAAATACAGATTCTTCCTTTTGGTGAAGAAGCAATAATATATTAAGAAAGGATGTATAAAAATAAAGAAATACCTTGGAAGTTCTCCCAATTGTGGTAAAAGTTAGTTATGCCTTCTAAGGCTTTCTTATCTTCCATCAGGAAAGATGGGATCATAGACACGATGAACACAATAATCAATACTTTGTCAACTTCTGCAAATAATTATTTCTAATTATGCTAAGTCTGATAAATTATCTCACATTGCCATGGATCATTAGTGTAACAGTTAGCTAACATTTACTGAGAACTACACAGCCATTCAGGAAGAAGATAGGAAAAATGTTGACACAGGTTATCAGAGAGTAGGGACCCTAACAATGTATTAAAAAACTTCTCAGTCTCCTATCTGCCCATACTTGAGACCAAATACACAAAGGGAAAAAAATTCTTAGTAGACAATATTATTTAATTTACCTCCACTCTTCTCAGCATCTTTCATGCCATATGCAATCAAAAGATTCTAACTCCCTATTGCAAGAAGACTTGAGACAGAAGGCAATGGATGGTAAGGGATCTAGTATGTTTGGATATCAGAGCTGCTATAGATAGTGGAGAGGCAGGGTGAGTACTGGGATCAGTGCACTCAAGAGTTCCTGGCCTCTCAGAAATCATTTCCAGGTAAATAAAAATTACAGACCGGGTTTCCCTGGTGGCGCAGTTGAGAGTCCGCCTGCCGATGCAGGGGACACGGGTTCGTGCCCCAGTCCGGGAAGATCCCACATGCCGCGGAGCGGCTGGGCCCGTGAGCCAT
Organism: Pseudorca crassidens; assembly: GCF_039906515.1. Taxonomy (NCBI): domain Eukaryota; kingdom Metazoa; phylum Chordata; class Mammalia; order Artiodactyla; family Delphinidae; genus Pseudorca; species Pseudorca crassidens. The sequence continues at coordinate 85,495,017 of NC_090298.1, forward strand.
GGCCGCTGAGCCTGTGCGTCCGGAGCCTGTGCTCCGCAACGGGAGAGGCCACAACAGTGAGAGGTCTGCGTACCACAAAAAAAAAAAAAATTACTGACCATTTTTATTCTGTGGGAATAATCTTGCTGCTTGCTCACGGAGAAACAGACAATGAGAGTAGGAGACAATTCAGACCCAATTCAGTAGAGTGAAGAGCTAAACCACCAACTTTTTGACACATACTCTGCATAGCAGATTTCACTTGAACAAGGGATTTGAAGAAGAAATCCTGCAGAATCAGTGAAAAGTGATCAAGAAATAACTGCAATAGATACACTGTGTTGGTTCTCAATCACCAAGTCCAGGTAAAGTGCTCCTAATAATAAATTATTTTTATTATTATTATTTCTAGTTTTATTATCATTATTTTTAAATTCTACAATCCTCATGTCTTACTTTTAAAAATGTAAAACATAACCATTATTTTAAAATAAGACTATACTTTTTCTGATGTTTCAAATATGCCTTGTAAACCATTAGTAAATGCTCTTAACCAGATCTCAAATAATGAAACCTCCCAAGTGGAATAAGAGACATGATTGTATGATGAAAAGAATAAGTGCTTTGGAGTCAAGCAATCATGGATTGAAATTCTGACCTGGCCCCTAACTCAAAGTGTGTTTTTGCACAAGATATTTAAATGGTATAAGCTTAAATTTCCTTATTTATGAAATGGGGATAATAATATCTACTTTACAGATTTGGTTATTGTGGAGATGAATAGTCTATAACGAAGAGAATATAACTAAAATAGTTAATTGAATACCTGACATAAAAAAATGTATACTATATATATAGCATGCTATAGAAACATATACATATTTTTTTTCATTGTCACTGCCTTTGCTAACCGTTGAAGCTAGAGAAAAAACATGAGCTTGTAAAAGCAGTAGGTCAGGCTTGGGGGGAATTTAAAGAATGAAGGAGTTTTAAAAAGTAAAACAGATTGTTTATGAGTTTTCTACTTGGTTGTTTCTTTTTCACATGTTTGGTAGTCATGTTTCAGTAGGTCTAGAGATCGTTTAGTGATTTTTTAAAGTTCTATTTGTGATCTCTCACCTTGTGAGGTAAGGAGAGCTGAGCAAATATCAGCCTACCTGTCGATACTTATAAAGCAGCTAAACAGATGAATACATGTAAAGCATTTAGAATCTACCCATTTTGGGCGGCACGTGATCATTTTAGAAAGGAATGAGCTATTTTTAGATAATGACTGCTTTAAAAATTATAGGTCATTGTTGACTGGAGCTTTAAAATGTAAAATTATTGATTTTCTGTTTACTATACTCCTCTTTCCTAAAATAAAGTGAGGTATCTTCATTTGACCTGTATCTAGCCTGTGTATGGAGAAGATGTTACAAATCTTTTCTATCTTTGGCTATGAAAAGTAGTGAGTAGACTCAGCTGCTGCTCTCCAAGAATGTTAATCTGACATGATCTATAAGCCAATATCTCTTTCCGTCTCACAGTATTGTAATTCTTCCCATTTGACAGTCTTTTGATGAAAAATAGAAATAAAACTGTGAAATCAGGAATTTATCCAATAGTTATTCTTAATGGGAAGGGGGAAATTTTGAAGAATAAATTATTCCTCTCTAGTAGATTCTCCAGATCATAAACCCTTACCCCAAACAACCTCTTCTGGTGATAAAGCACTGATTTCATTTGCTCCTGCACATAGGCAGTGACAAGGGACATACAGCAGGAGTGTAGAGAGAGTTACAGATATATTTAATGGAAAGATGAGAGATGAGACACTGACAGAGTGAAAATTTGTACAGAATGTGGATCAGAACTGGAGGACAGTACACTGTGGAAGTTGAAGTAAAATAAATCTTAAGACCAGTGGCTAGGATGACAACTACAGCATCGCTTTCCTCAACACTCCTGAGCCCCCAAAGAAAACTAGAACTAAGACTATAAAAATAGAAATACGAAGAATCTCTACTAAACTTGAAGTTGTTACCTTGCAGAGGAAAAATGATAACAACTTATAGCATTTCCCCCATACAGAGCAAAGTGGCAGTAGGGCTGTATGACCATGTCAGAAAGAAATGGACTATTGATCCAGTTTTGTGAGCCCTCTAAGCAAGAGGATTAGATCACCACACAAATGACTGCGAAGATGGCTTTCCTGGAGACCCAACCTGTAGCACAAATATTGGGGATGGGAACAGTTAGATGAATAAAATGATGACTGTGAACAGAGACTAAAAGGGAGGTAAAGAATGCATAACGTTCAGGGTAGGCTATTAATGTATATCTTATGTGGAGCCAAAGGCCTGCTCTCTGTTTAACCGACTATAAAAAGCATGCACATTGGTAAATTTTCTGACTTCAAGGTACAAACTATTGCATCAGCTTCCTGTGCGTAGTTCATACATATGATTTAACACATAGCAGAAGATTAATTTCTGGGGACAATTCAGAATGAATTTCATTTCTTTGCAGAAAATGAACCCTAAGCCAGAAAGCACTAGAAACCTGATATTGGTGTCTGTTTATAGTCAGCTCATGGAATTGGTATTGCATAATGCACATTTTCAGCTGAAGGCTTACTTATTTCCACCTCAACTCTTTACTTCTCAGTCGTGTTCCTGTACAACCACTCTGTGTTAGGAAAATCTTTATACTGTGAGTCATCAGTCATTCTGATTCCTGCCAAGTATACCCAGTACCTTAAAGTAAGCAAAAATAATACATCACACATGACAAATTCAAATTCAAACAAGCTTAAAGAATTTCTACAGTTGTTCAATTAACCTGTAGATATTTACATCAGGTTTGTATTTTTGTTAAGTGAAGTATATAAACTGCACTATTTAAGATAAAGAGTGATTTAAAGCAGATCAATATACTGTAACTTTGCAGACACTGATTATTTTTCTTTACTGGTTAAATACTACAACATTTTCCCACTAATTTTAAGCATTATGGTCTTATCTATGCTATTTACAGTAAAAAAGGAAAGCTTATATTTATTTCATTAAAGTCCCAATGAGACAGATTCATTTTCTTGAAAATTGTTTATAGTAAGTTAGTAACTCTAGTGTATACAATGAAATTAAACAATTCCTGCACCTTAATATGTTTACCACATATGCAAGACCCTCACCTTTTATAATCAGCTTCTACTGAGCTCATGAAACTCTGGGAAACCTGGGTTTTGCAACCCATGCATACATGTAATTTCGTTTATGACAGAGCACTAATTGATTCACACAAAAAGGTTATTGTTAAGCAGGCCAGAATACATATATTAGTTGCTCACCATATTATCTTCCCAGATGGGAAAGCAACTTGAAAATCACTTTAAAAATCAAAAGTTTTTTTTTTTTTTCATTTGGGAATCTGTTATTAGAGTTAAATGATCCTACAATGTATTGCAAGAAAGCATGGTAGCTTCCTCAGTCACCCTTCTCTACATGCTCACCAGGACAAGAGGAAAATTTGTATTTATCAATATGAAAAGTATTCTCCTCTAACATGCATTAAAGACACCATGACAGTGTATTTGTTTTTCCACTTATTCTAATTCTGGAGAAATGTTTCACAGAGTGCTCCATTTTGTGACCTTCATCACCTTTTAGCATTTATCACTACTTCTCCTTTTTTAAAATTTCAATATTCTTTTATGACATGCCATAACTTCCCACACTATATCATATTTTATATTGATTATATTTCAGGATGACTGCTTCTCAATAGCATTTTGGAGAAGAGACAGGGCAACTAACTTCATAAAGAACAGTAAATGTGTTTTCACATGTCTCTGTTGGGAAGCATTCCTGCTAATAAGGTATAATTATTATTGTAAATATAAACCATGTCCTTTTACTGAACTTTGTCTCTTTCCTTTTGCAAGCTCTTTCTCACCTCTCTGCCTTAGCTCATTCCGTTCTCTCTGTCCTTCTCAGTCTTATTCAACTCATTTTAAAAAGTAAACTCAATCACACCATATTTATACAGCTTTACATATCTTGGAAACTGTATATTTTTGTTACCAAATATTTTGGACCCTAAAATGTTCTTCATTTTCTTTCATTTTTTATGGACCTAGGTGTGAGTATATACACATTGATTATAGTTACAGTCATAATTAATCCCCAATTTTTGATGCCAAGATAAAGAAACTTTATCAGGTAGGTTGTGCTATATTAACTCCTAGCTCTTGGCCCAGAGAGAACACAAGTACTCAGTGTTAGGTTACCTTTCTGAGGGTATCAAACTCCTATTGCTTGGTGGGAAACATGAGGTAATCAAGACTCTATTCTCACTGACAAAGTTGGCATTTGAATTAAGAAACAGTCAAACGGGATTAACTTTTATAGAAGTAGCATAAAGGCTTGAAGATTTCAATGACTCATAATATCCCCCTTGTCATTCTTGATTCCTAGAATAAGCTCCATTAGTATGAGGCCCTTCTCAGATCCGATCTTGTGAGGGTGATCCAATTTCCTGTTGATAGAAATTGTGTTGAGGCAAAAGTTCTGACCTCACTCTTGCTTTCCTCATGGACAAAGTAAGTGTGCTTTACAGTTGGTCTGCATAGAGTGAGCTTTCTATTTATAGTCAGTGACTTGAAGAGCCCTCTTCTGACCCAATTTGAGGTTAGTTTATTAGCAGTATCTCTTGTGTTGGGTTGGCAGAAATTCCAAACAATGGTTCTTACCTTTTGCTGTGTTAAATATTCTGATTAAAGTTATTATCTCCCCAGAAGAAAAAGCACATGTGCATGCACAGACATGATTCTTACAATTTGATGACTGCCTGAAGACCCTATGGGACCTCACAACACGGACCTTGGATTAAAACGTCCAACTCCCATCAGGACAACTTGTCCCCTTGTGGGAAGCAAACACATGGCTTTGTATCCAGGGAGATGGCTTTTTCTTTGAAATTTAGCCTAAAATCCTTAGTCTGAAGAGGTTGGTTAGGTTTTTAACAATTCAGAACAATGGTTCATCTCTTCTCATTCATCTTACAAATTGTTTGCATTCTGAGACCTGTACACACAGGTTTCAGACCTGTTTATCTAGTTGTTTACTAATCATTTGTATCTAAAGACCCATGAGTGCTTTAACTGGAGATGATCTCTTGGCACATAAGCATCTATCTTAAGTCTATGTTTCTGCCTATAACACAGAGACTATAAAATTTTTGCAAATAAGTTTCTAGAATTGATTTTGATTCTGCCAATGAGAGGTCCTGATTTGATATTTGGTAGATATAGATGAGGTAAAGACTACCTTCCTTCTGCCACACTTTCTGGCAATCCAGGTGAGACAGAAGTGAGTGTTTGTAGCACTGGATACCACTAGCACATGGTGACAGTCTGCATGGATGTGAAGATTGGAAGTAGAGGTTGTAGCTTCCTAATCTCTAGATCTATTACAGGATAATGGCCTTGTAATCAACAGAATATGATATACCTTGACTGTAGGCCTCTGTAGCCCTTTCCATGACTTGGTAAGCATCTAACTCTGAATTAAATTCCTTTTTATATGAGTGACTGGGAGTTGTTTTTCTTTTCTATTTCCTGAATTGAAACCTGATGGATAGAGTATTCTAAAATGAATCTACCTACCTACCTACCTATATCTAACTGTTATCCAATGCTCCTTCAGTATTCCCTACCTCCGCAAATGTTACTGTCATCCATATAGCTGCACAAGCTAGAAAAGTAGGGATAGTTATCTACTCTTTCCTTTCAAACCATCTTCTTCAAATGAACCAAATACCATTAAGTCCATATCACTGTGTTCTCTAATCTTTATGACAAAACATTAAGCCATATCTACTGCTACTTCATTGGTCCAGGCCTTCCTCATTTTGGGTGGTGTTGATTCCATTCTTAGCACTATTTTTTGTTTGTTACAAGATGGCTGTCAGGAGTTTCTGAAGCTATAAACTTCTACAGTACACTCCAGTAAGAAAAAGAAACACACACACACACACACACACACACACACACACACATATTAAATAGGACAAGGCCCAGAATATAGTTTCCATTATTTGGCTGCTCTGAATTGGGCCATGTGCCTACTTATAAAGTAATACAGTCCAGGAGGATGGGATATGATGATTGGTCATAACTGGTCAATCTGTAATCAAAGATGAGATCAACATAAGCCAAAGTATAGAATCTGGGATACTTTTCAAAACAGTTAATGAGGGAAAAAATTTCCAATGTAGCTTTTTCATTTGGCCTCCCTAATATTATCCCAGTGATGTTTATAAAATGCAAATGTGAACATGTCACTCCCTTTCTTAAATCTGTTAAAACCTGCACATTTCCCAAAGAATTATGTCCAAATATCCTGGCAAACCTAGCCCCTGCCTACTGTGTTTCACATATAATTATCAATTATCTAATAATGATACTAATTAAAATAGCTACCAATTTATTGGGCTTTACTACACATGCCAGAAAGTAGGCTAAATACTGTATATGCATAATCACATTTAACCTTCCCCACAATATTCATATTCATTATTTGCAAATTAGGACACTGAGGCTGAGAGACAAGAGGCAGTTTGATCAACAACACAGAGATAAATGGCAGAGCCAAACCCCTGGCTTTTCCACTCTACTTTCTGCTCAAACATTGTTTCTCCCCAACAGAGAATTAAAACAAGGAAGAACCTTAGAAATAACCTAGTCCATTTCTTTATATTTAATTTGACAAAATTAGTCCAGGAATGTCATTTGGTCTAGAAAATAACCTAATAAGCTAGTCTAAGCAGAACACGATTATATCTTAGATGATGAAGATGTTAGAGAAGATGGATACAAGTGTCCATAATTGAAATTTTTTGTAAATAAGTAGTGTACATATTTATGAGACTGTTAATAAAAACAAAGGAGACAACACAAGTAGGGTGCTTAGGACCATGCCACTCCTAGCAGATATTTAATTACTTTAAACAATTATTACAACTTGAATTGAACAAATATAATTGTGCATTACTATATTCAAAGAGCCAAAATACTAATTCTATAGATGAAGACTTTCTAATGATTTTTATGACCAATTACTTTTACTAAACACCCTTCTTGAACCGTATATAAATATATTACTGAAAATTTTAAATATCCACAGGAAATCCTTATGGTGTGTGTGGATTTGTACAATGTGTTCTTACTAGTATTAAAACCTTACAGGAAGGAACATATTCTTTCTGAGTAATTCCCTGAATTAAGGTCAGATAAAATTTTGAGTTTATCTCAGAATGTTCTCTGATCATCTAGTAACGTGCAGATGTCTGGTTGTTTCTCTTCTGGCTGTTTGGAGTTATACTTGAATACTATCTTCCTGGAAGATGCTGTTTTTCTTTACTTTCCTAAATAAGATGAAAAGAACAGACGGGGCTTCCCCCAGAGGTGGTTTAATTCATGAATTCCAATTTCAGCATCTTGGGTATTCCCAGACCAGAAGGAAGTGTGACACTTGTCCAGCTTTGATTATATCAAGCTAAGTTCCCAAAATGATTGTGTTTTCTTACTTGTAAAACCATTAATCTCTTAAGGGGAACAAATTTCCCAAGCAATATGGAAGAAAATATGCATATCACATTTCATTTCATTTATTCAGTAACACTTTAAATATTGTTTACAAATATTCTCTTTTTCCTTTTTGGCTCATATTGCACAGTCCAATGCCAATTTAGGATAAAAATGAGTAATCATAATTGCACTCTTCAGCATACTAAATAAGTATTTGAATATACTTAGGAGAATGGCATAATAATAAAATTTCAGTTTATTGCAATTATGACAGCACTTTCTTTTAGAGATAATAATCCATCCTGTTTCTTAGCAAATTTAAAATCCTATCAAAAAGGCTAACTACTACATACTTAAGTCACTATACTTGCTGTAACATTGAAGAACTCTTGCAGAAATATACCTCCTATGCATGCATATGACATTACAAGATTCAGGAACTAAGGTACATATAATAATTTGAATCAAATAGAATTTAAAATTTCTTATATTAAAAGGATAATTCAAAAGTGATGGCCAAGCCTATGTCTCAGATCTTAAAATATTTTCTTCCCATGCACAATATGATAAAAAATAGAGCAAAAACAATGCTGTTATATAAATCATCCCAAACTATACGGGACTGTCTTTTCAAGGATTCCTTTTATAGGGAACATCCTTCAGAGATATAGGCAAAGTCTCACTCTGGAACAAAGGGCAGACATGTGCATTATATATATATATTGTCCATTATAAAATCTTTGGAATCTCTAAGTTGAAGTTTCCTCTCCTGTAATAGTATCCCCTGTAAGTGCAGGGGCCTTCTTTCAATTACAGGATTTGGGAATTTCAGGATTTGGGAAAACACTGCATAAAAATGCTATTATTCTATCTACTATTATTGCTTCAAATAATAAAGTCCTTTTTCTTTGATCCAGGATGGTTTATCTTCTACTAGCATCCATGAAATGTGGCAGGCTAACTTGTTAGCATGCAAGTAGAGTGATATTTCAGACTCATCACAGTTTTTTGACAACCCATGTTGATAATTTTGTTTGTGTGTGTGTGTGTGTGTATATATATATATATATACACACACACACACACACACATATATACATATGTGTGTATATATATACACACACAGGCACATACATATATACGTATATATGAAATGAAGTGGATGCACAGAATATGCTAATGATTTGGGGAGGGAAGGAGAGATGAAAGGGAATGGGATCAAGGGAAATTTTAAGTGAGGCTCTTCAACAGTATCTGTAACGCTTTATCTCTTTAAAAATGATCTGAGTAGGGCTTCCCTGGTGGCTCAGAATCTTCCTGCTAATGCAGGGGACACGGGTTCGAGCCCTGGTCCGGGAAGATCCCACATGCCGCGGAGCAACTAGGTCCGTGCGCCACAACTACTGAGCCTGCACTCTAGAGCCCACGTGCCGCAAGTACTGAAGCCCGCACGCCTAGAGCCCATGCTCCGCAACAAGAGAAGTCACCGCAATGAGAAGCCTCCACACCGCGACTAAGAGTAGCCCCCGCTCGCCGCAACTGGAGAAAAAGCTCGCGCTCAGCAATGAAGACCCAACGTAACCGAAAATAAATAAATTAATTTAAAAAATGATCTGAATAAAATGGTAAGTTATTAACTTGGTTGTTGGGTAAGTAGTTATTTGTTGTACTATTTTCTATCATTCTGCGTATATTTTAAATATTTCATAATCAAAAACAGGAAATATGATGAAATCTCATGTAATTATTGAATTCCACGATTGAGCAGAAGGTACTAGTTACCTAGTATTAGAGTCATTTGTTATTTTATTCTTTTTTTAAGATAGCTCTTCCAAGGGCTTATCAAACTTATAATTAAACAACTAGCATTACAAAAACCTTTTATTTCTGGGAAAATACATTTTATCTTTAGGAAACAGTCATCATTAGAAAGACCCTCTTTACCCACAATCCCACATTTTTTTAATAGGGGCATCGGTGGTATTATACACACACACACACACACACACACAGGCACACAGGCACACACATACATGTAGAATCTGGAGTCAGAAAATCTCAGTTCAAATGTAGAATTTGCCACTTTGCTAATTGTGTCATATTGCGAAAGGACCAGCACTCTTTTGACCTTAGTTGCTTCAATTATAATACTGGAATGACAATACCTGTCCTTTTATAACTCCTGTAGTTGTTTTGAAGATTGAGTTCATTTATATGAAGATTCTTTGTGAATGTTATGAAGTGCAGTGTTTTTAAAGACAGTAGTCATGCTCTTTTGCTTTTATCATCTCCCCATTTTTGTTTTATTCCAGGCAAACTAACTCAGTTTCACTAACCATTCAGTGTAAAAGCTGCTTCAGTACCCTCCCACCATCTTGATCTTTCTCCCCTGAATGTGCTGAGCACAGGACTGTCTCCTCTCTAAAACTGCTTAAAATAGAAACTCAAAACAAGTCAAGGATTAAAAAGAAGAAAAAAAGGCAACATAGTATGAATAACTAACTTTAAATCTAAGATAATCAATCATAAAAGGACAAATCCATTTTACAGCTACTTTTCCAATTACAAGGAATAAAATATTATTTTAAAACATTTCAAAGTTGTTTTAGTCTTGAGTTAAAGCCAAAAGATTTAAGAAATTTATCTTTAGGATAAAGATAAGATGTAAAGCATGAATATAAATGTAAGTCAGCAAAAAATGAGTGCAGTTGAGATTCATGGCTTTGGAGTCAAACCTGGGTTCAAATTCTGATTAAGTTTTAACCAGTCTGTACCTTGGTTTTCTCCTGTATGAGAAATACTATGAGTATTACAATATTCATTCTGTAATAACTGCAATATTGCAATAATTACATGAGACATTTCAAACAGTTAAGCCCAGTGACTGCCAAGTAAGCAGTCAAAAAAAAAAATGGTATTATTATAAACTAATTCATACATGATGCCCTCACAAAGACATATTTCAAAGTTTCACAACATGCAGATATTCTTACATCAATGCTGATTAATTAATCCTCTATCTTAATATTGAAAAATTGTGGAGAATTTTAAAATTTATTCACAATTTCAGAAAATCAGTTTTTCAACACTTTTTTATTTTCCTTCAATTTTATTTTGAACAGTTGTAAAACTGTGCTTCAAAATTACTAAGGTTGAGAAGATTTAGTTCTTTCTTTCTAAAGAAATTCTTTGCCTTCTTAACACCAAATCATCAGTTATCAGATTGACCCTCAGCTTCTAGGCTATAATTTAGCAGGCAATTTAATATTGAATTTGATTTTTTTTTAATGTGAGCAAAAATTTCAGGTTTCAGTTTTGATAATATATTCATGATATTTTAACTAGTGAAGTTTGAGATACATACCATTTCTCTAAATAATTTCCAGAAAACCCCTTCCCTTTAATATTTTGAAGTATATTGTAAATGCTACATAGAACAAGTTTCAAATATAATAGCTCCATCAGTGACAATCAGTTTTATAGTCCAGTATGTTAATGAACACTACATTTCTATATCATACCTCAGGTTAAAAGTAATCTAGGCTTAAGAATTCTTAAATTCATCTCTTTAAAAATTTTTATCTTGTTAGCTATTTTTCTCTTCTTCCTTTTGATATCAGGTAAAATATTATTGGGTCCTTTCTGGAAAGTAGGCACATGAGACCTATATAATGATTAAAGTTCCTGCTCTATACAAATCTAAATTGTCTAATAGGGTTAAAATGAGAACCCATGGAACATTATTCTCTATAATAAAACCTGGTATGATATTGATGCACATCAGTACGTTTTTAAAGTAAATAGGCCCGGATCCTAATCTTGGGTAAGCCACATCTGCTTTCAAGGACTCAGATTTCCCCTGTGTAAAATAAAGATGTTGGACTATACTGGTGTTTCCCAAACTTGAGTTACTCATGTGCTGCCCTTATAATTATTGAGACACCCACAAATGTTTTGTTATCTTATTTACTTAATAGTTTAATTAACTCATTTGAATTACATATATGCCTGTAATATTCTACCATAAATGGAAACTATAATATTCTACCATCAATGAAAGCCAGTATTATATTTTATTAATAGAAGGTAGTCATAAAATTTAATTAAAATAGAGCTGGATAGTCTTGCACAGGCAAGACTCATTCTGTTGTTTGATCTTTCTTTGGAGAAAAGATTAGTTCCTGTTAGAGCAATGTCAAAGACAGCTTGACTCAAATTATCTATTTCCTAAACATAATCCAAATACTCAAAGGGGAGTTAAAAGGGGAATAAACCTCTTTGTGTTTATTTAATGCAGTGTCTTATAAGCATAACACCAGGCTCAGTGATGTCTCATGCGTGCTCCCTTTAATGGCCAATGCTCCTACGATTTTTAATTGCAGAGAAAATTTAGGTGTGCTAATTATAATGATGTTAGTACTGATAATTATTTAGCTAAATGTATTGAGCTCTTATTACATGCCAGGTAATGATCAAAGCACCTTATATGTTTTTCCCATTTAATCCTCATGACAACTCTATGAGACAGGTGGTATTGTAATCTGCATGATAAAGAAAGGAAGGCAAACTAGGCAGCCCATCACAAGGAAAGGAAAGGCAAACTAGGCAGCCCATCACAAGTGACAGAGAGAGAGAGAGAGAGCGAGAGGGAGGGAGGGAGAGCGAGAGGGAGAGAAGGAGAGAGGGGAAGGTTAATAAAAATAAAATTTAAGATAATAGCATCTTAAAAATATAATATGCTGAGAAAAACTACACAGGAGTCTAGTAATAAATCTATGATCGTATTTCTCAAATGACCTTGGCATTAAGATTTTGGATTTTTTGAGGACATGTAAAAGGCACAAATATCACAATATCACCAGTGCCTTGCATAATATATGACATAGCTGGAGAGCAGGTAGGTAGAAAGGAAGGAAAGAATCAAAACAGTAAACAAACAAACAGAGAACAAAGGGCTATGTAGATTGGAAAAAACTTAACAAGTAATGTCCGGACATTTAGAGCCCAGAATTAACTGTGGTAACATCTGGATTATGGTAAGTATGCTAAGGCTTTGGATGATCAGCCTGCCAAGACTGTTTAAATCTTTCCCACAAGTGTTGGGTCTGCCAAGCCACTGCGAGTTCTTTTCATCAGTGCTATAGGGGGAGAGATCTGGCTAGTGCTGGAGAGGCGTGCACACATCCTCAGTCTACAAGAATATTATTTTTTAGATTATATGTCCACCATTATCCTTGTATTGAGCCAAATTACACTTTGAATTTATACACTGTGGGTGAATTGTTAACATGAACATGAGATGAGGTTGATTTAATATGCCTGGAATAAGAATGCTATAACAACAATGGAAATAGTGTTTCTAGATCTTAGCCAAACAATAAAACAAATTGATGGAAATTTATTTTTCATTATGTTTTGGCTTCATTTATATTGACATGACTATAGATATAGATCTCTGTGAATAGACTAACCACAATTCAGTGAAAGGCTATTTGATCCAAAAGGAAAATTAAAACACAGATGAGCTCTGGAATCCCCAACTGCTTTTTATCTGAAGACTTTAAAACTCTTTTTTAGTTTTCCAACAATGTAAGATGGAATTGCTTGTAAAAGTTTGTATGCTGAGTAAAGAAGGGAAACTGTGAGGTTTCTTTCCTCTCTAAACTATCAATCATTAGATCCAGGAATAAAATACACTTCTGTTATTTTAATTAACTTGGATTTCTTGCCAAGTTATGCTAATTATTATTGCTTTAAAGCCAGTAAGACAATTTTTCTAGATATCACTTATCTATCATTAAATATCTGGAATTTAGATGAAAACCCAGAGATAAGAAAAGTCTCTCATGAACTAGAAAGGAAGTAGGAAATGAAATCACTAAAAGCCCTTACATGTTATTCATAAAACACCCTAAAGTTCCTCCTTATTCACAGTCTATTTTTTCTTATTTTAGACATGAATCTAATGAGACTGTTCATTTGGTTTCTTAAGCCGCAACAACAAATTAGAAGGGGATAATTTTGTAAGAAGCAGGCAAATTGACAGTTGTAAGACTTGGCAGCTGAAAAATTAGAAGAAACAGTAAAAAAGAAATACTGCTTCGAGTGGGGAGATGCCAGAACATGACAGTCTGGGTATTTATTGAACAGATATTTTGGGGGACCTTGTTAACATCGGGGGAGAGTACAGGTCCCAATTAATCAAAGCAGAAGTTTATAACACCAAGAGCCAAAGTGTTTTATATTCCCTATGTATTTTCAGGGTAATTATATTAACTAGCCTTTAACTAGTACTTATATTGAGACCATAGTTGGTGAGATCATTTTTTAGAAAAACCTGAACAGATCTAGAACATTCATTAGGAGTGACAGCTTGTGACAGACAGAAGGCCACAACCAGAAGGCCACTTCAAAGGGGTAGCAGCCTATTCTTATGACTTTATCTGGAGCAGAAATAATGAATCATATTCACAACATATGATAATTTTGATACCTTACGTGAGGTCTAGTCCATGGGAAGGCTCCTTTCTTTTCAGTAGTAGAAATATTACATCTAATTCTGCAAGGATCACATGTTTTAATTGTTGTAATGGGTGTACCGTGTTTTGGTAAAATCTCGCTGCATAAATTGTGGTCCTGTACCAGTGGTGTAACATCAACTAAAAGTTTGAAATGCAGAATCCCAGTCCATAGCTCATATTTCCAAAACCAGAATCATTTAACAGCATTTAACAAGATCCCAGCTGATTTATATGTGCATTAACATAAGACAGGCACTGTAAAAACAGTGGCATACAGATTTTGTGATAATTTGATTAAAAGTCACTGTTTATTTCAGCACTTCCTAAGAGGTTCATTGCACGGTGCTTCCTTGAAAGCTTCAGGACTATGGAGCAGAAATTTACAATGAATGTTTCAAAACAAAAGTATGTCTTCATAATTAAGGAATGTCATCATGTTAAACACAACCAATGTTCACAGAGACTATGTTGAGTTATGTGAGTAAATCTTAGTTAAATTATATTCAGAGAATTTAACATGGTTGAAACATTTATATTAAAATAGTTCTATTTAAAATGGCTAAAATACTAACCTTTTGGTATCCATGTTGTATTGTACTTGTTTTCTGACTTGCCAAATAACCAATGTGATGCGTTACATCATGAAGTTTCTGAGCACCAAAAAAGGAGGGATGCTGTATTTTCTTGCTCTCAAATGCCTAGCAAGGTATACCTGCCTCTAGATACTATTTATATCTTCAGATATGACATGGACCATTATGCTTCTTAAGTTGAAGACATATTGGAGAAAATCAAGCAAAGGGAAAGCAGGAGGGAGATATTAGAATTGAGTTCTTGAAATCTAGCTGTAGCAGTCTCAAGGATCTAGAAACTAAAACTTGTCAGATCTATATTTGTATTTTTTCTGACTTTGTAAATACTCACAGCGATTGAATGTTTTAACACTAGAATAATGTGATACAAGTATTTAGGTATCTATATTTCATGTCTATATCTGCATAGAATAATTATTTTAATACCATGGAAAGCTACTGTGAAGGATGCAATCATAACAGTATCAGAGAATTATATATCAGCTTTCATCCATTTGGTTCAAGATACAGTAGTTTATATCTCTTTACCATATCTCTGAGGCTCTCTGAACATGTAGAATCAAATGATCAGCAAGTATTTAATGGGTAATTGCTCTAAGCTGATATTCTGCTAGATGCTGAACAACTTGGTAAAGTTTATAATACATATATTTCGATTTTTATGTTCTTTCTAGTTAGGTACTGTAGAACCTATTTTCACTTCTGGAAGCAGGGATAAGTTTATTTGCCAATAAAATGACACAAATGGTATCTCAAGTAATAGATTAATGGAAGGTTAACTTGCAAAGGAACTAATTTTTCACTATATCATTAAGAACTTAATGATATTTCAATAAAATCCATTCAAATCTTGGTAATGTACAAGATTAACAATTAATATACAAAAACAGAGAAAAGGAAAGATGTATGGATTTTTTTTGGTCAGCAAAAGGCTATTATATACAAGTATTATATAAGGTTGTATACAACTATTACATTTCATCTCACCATTGAACCTAATCTATTAAAAATTTTACCATGAGTATCAGCACATAAGACCCTTAGAATTACACTATATACTATTTTAAGTTCTTAGGATCTCAATTAGATAGCATTTTTGCAATTAACTTCCACGATTGGTTAAATTGTAATTATTAAATTGCACTTCTCATTAAGACTGTACTAATTTCCGATGAGATGTAGTTTAGATTTAGTTTCACTTGATAAGATTTAATTCAAAAACACTGATTGGTAATTAAAGACATTGCTCTCTATATGGAGCAGAACACTGTAACTGAAGGTTTTTTGTCTTCTTTTACTTTCTAATTTCCTTCCCTTCTCCTTAGAGGGAATTATTGTATCTTTATCTAAAAAAGACCCACATAAAAATGTTTTTAGATATTGATGGAAATCAAACCATACTACACAGAAAATAAACGTGTTGGGCAATGTTTGCATCACATCTAAAATGCAACACCTCTTTTTTTTAAATGAATTAATATTTGCTTTTGTCCTTATTGAATCACTATGATTTTAAGCATGAAATGCTGCCCAGGTGTTTGAAAAACATTATTTGAAGGAATATAGAAGAGTTAAATAGTCCATTCCAGCACTGACTGATTTTAACTTTATAACCTTTCCATTCTTGCAAAGGTAGTTGGGGAAAGAAAGTTCAAGAAAGTCCATCACTGAAATTAAAGTGGTTTTAGCTGGGCACCAGAGTCATTCACTGAATCATAGTTTACAGTTTTCAAGAGTGCACTTAAATCCCTGAGTAGGTCATGGCATGTACAGTCTAAAGAATGGTTCTATATATTAAGTGATCATTCCCTGAACAGCAAATAAATAGCTGTTGTACTTAAATCATAATATCATTGAAAAATACATTCCCTAACTGTATTTACCAACTGTAGGAAACTAACATATTTGTAACAATTGTATTTAGATAAAAATGGTGTTTTGGGAGCAAACCACATGTTTTCTCACATACATTTAATATGTAATACCTGACATCATATTTTGAACAGAATGCTATTTTATTTGTATATTTGAATACCTCTTTCAGGTGTTTACTCAAAGGTCACCTTGGTGGGATCTGCCCTGACCATATTATTTAAAACTGCAGAGGAGTGACTTTACCAATATGCTGGAATAGGAAAGCCTGGACTCTCCCCTCCCCCCAACATCCCCGACACACCAATTCAAAAGCAACACACAGATCAGTTCCCTTGGCGAGATATGCAGAAACTAACCAAGAGGCTCCTATACTCCAGGAGAATGTGAAACCAGCAACAATGAAAAGAGTAGGCAAAATGGAGACACTTGTTCACCAAATCCACACCCTGGCATAGTGCCATATGATTGGGAGGAAACCCTCAGCTCCCAGCTTCTCTCTGAACAAAAAAGATGTTGAACGGCACATCTAATGCTCCTATTTGTCTGAGTACTACCTGAGGTACTGGATTCTATTTCACCTGTCTCATAGAGCTAATGGGGCCCAGCATATACTAGTCTCTGGGGGGCTAGACTAATACACACAAACACTAATACACACACACACACACACACGCACTGTATATATGTGTGTATATATACAGTAGGTATAATATGTATGTACCATATATTATATATGGTATATAATATATATTCAGTATATATAATATACACACTATTATTTATAATATATACTATATAATATATAAACATATATGTATAATAATACAATAACATATGTACTAATAACAAACTATCCGAAAAGGAAACTGGAACAACAATCCCATTTATGATAGTATCAAAAAGAATAAAATACTTAGGAATAAACTAAGGAAGTGAAGGACTTGTACACTGAAAACTATAAAACAATGATGAAAAAAATTAAAGGCAGTGAGGCTTCCGGGAAGATGGCGGAAGAGTAAGACACGGAGATCACTTTCCTCCCCACAGATACACCAGAAATACATCTACAAGTGGAATAACTCCTACAGAACACCTACTGAACGCCGGCAGAAGACCTCAGACCTCCCAAAGGGCAAGAAACCCCCCACGTACCTGGGTAGGGCAAAACAAAAAAGAATAAACAGAGAAAAAAGGATAGGGACAGGACATGCACCAGTGGGAGGGAGCTGTGAAGGAGGAAACGTTTCCACACACTAGGAAGCCCCTTCGCGGGCGGAGACTGCGGGTGGCGGAGGGGGAAAGCTTCGGAGAGCACAGCAACAGGGGCGCGGGAGGCAAAGCAGAGAGATTCCTGCAAAGCAGAGAGATCAGGGCCGAACGGCACTCACCAGCCCAAGAGGCTTGTCTGCTCACCTGCCGGGGCGGGCGGTGCCTGCGAGCTGAGGCTCCGGCTTTGGTCAGAGCGCAGGGAGAGGACGGGGGTTGGCGTGAATACAGCCTGAAGGGGTTAGTGCACCACAGCTAGCCTGGAGGGAGTCTGGGAAAAGGTCTCGAGCTGCCGAAGAGGCAAGAGACTTTTTCTTACCTCTTTGTTTCCTGGTGCGCGAGGAGAGGGGATTAAGAACGCTGCTTAAAGGAGCTCCAGAGATGGGTGCAAGCCGCGGCTAAAAGCGCGGACCCCAGAGACAGACATGGCGGCTTCTTACCGCCACCAAGAAGCCTGTGTGCGAGCACAGGTCACTATCCACACCCCGCTTCCGGGGAGCCTCTGCAGCCCGCCACTGCCAGGGTCCCGGGATCCAGGGAAAACTCACCCGGGAGAACACACGGCGTGCCTCAGGCTGCTGCAACGTCACACAGGCCTCTGCCACCGCAGGCTCGCCCTGCACTCCGTCCCCCTCCCTCCCCCAGGCCTGAGTGAGCCAGAGGCCCCGAATGAGCGGCTCCTTTAACCCCGTCCTGTCTGGGCGAAGAACAGACGCCCTCTGGCGACCTACACGCAGAGGCGGAGCCAAATCCAAAACTGAGACCCTGGGAGCTGTGAGAACAAAGAAGAGAAAGGGAAATCTCTCCGAGCAGCCTCAGAAGCAGCAGATTAAAGCTCCACAATCAACTTGATATAGCCTGCATCTGTGGAATACATGAATAGAGGACGAATCATCACAAATTAAGGAGCCCTGTGGATGAAAGGCTCTTGGTGCTGCAGCCAGGAGTCAGTGCTGTGCCTCTGAGGTGGGAGAGCCAACTTCAGGACACTAGTCCACAAGAGACCTCCCAGCTCCACATAATATCAAACGGCGAAAATCTCCCACATATCTCCATGTCAACACCAGCACCCAACTTCACTCAACGACCAGCAAGCTACAGTGCTGGACATCCTATGCCAAACAACTAGCAAGACAGGAACACAACCCCACCCATTAGCAGAAAGGCTGCCTAAAATCGTAATAAGTTCACAGACACCCCAAAACACAGCACCAGACGTGGACCTGCCCACCAGAAAGACAAGATCCAGCCTCATCCACCAGAACACAGGCACTAGACCCCTCCACCAGGAAGGCTACACAAGCCACTGAACCAACCTTAGCCACTGGGGACAGACACCAAAAACAGCAGGAACTACGAACCTGCAGCCTGCAAAAAGGAGACCCCAAACACAGTAAGATAAGCAAAATGAGAAGACAGAAAAACACACAACAGGTGAAGGAGCAAGATAAAAACCCACCAGACCTAAAAAATGAAGAGGAAATAGGCAGTCTACCTGAAAAAGAATTCAGAATAATGATAGTAAAGATGATCCAAAATCTTCGAAATAGACAAAATGCAAGAAACATTTAACAAGGACCTAGAAGAACTAAAGATGAAACAAACAATGATGAACAACACAATAAATGAAATTAAAAATACTCTGGATGGGATCAATAGCAGAATAACTGAGGCAGAAGAACGGATAAGTGACCTGGAAGATAAAATAGTGGAAATAACTGCTGCAGAGCAGAATAAAGAAAAAAGAATGAAAAGAACTGAGGACAGTCTCAGAGACCTCTGGGACAACATTAAATGCACCAACATTCGAATTATAGGGGTTCCAGAAGAAGAAGAGGAAAAGAAAGGGACTGAGAAAATATTTGAAGAGATTATAGTTGAAAACTTCCCTAATATGGGAAAGGAAATAGTTAATCAAGTCCAGGAAGCATAGAGAGTCCCATACAGGATAAATCCAAGGAGAAATACGCCAAGACACATATTAATCAAACTGTCAAAAATTAAATACAAAGAAAACATATTAAAAGCAGCAAGGAAAAAATAACACACAAGGGAATCCCCATAAGGTTAACAGCTGATCTTTCAGCAGAAACTCTGCAAGCCAGAAGGGACTGGCAGGACATATTTAAAGTGATGAAGGAGAAAAACCTGCAACCAAGATTACCCAGCAAGAATCTCATTCAGATTTGATGGAGAAATTAAAACCTTTACAGACAAGCAAAAGCTGAGAGAGTTCAGCACCACCAAACCAGCTCTACAACAACTGCTAAAGGAACTTCTCTAGGCAAGAAACACAAAAGAAGGAAAAGACCTACAATAACAAACCCAAAACAATTAAGAAAATGGGAATGGGAACACACATATCGATAATTACCTTAAATGTAAATGGACTAAATGCTCCCACCAAAAGACACAGATTGGCTGAATGGATACAAAAACAAGACCCATATATTTGCTGTCTACAAGAGACCCACTTCAGACCTAGAGACACATACAGACTGAAAGTAAGGGGATGGAAAAAGGTATTTCATGCAAATGGAAACCAAAAGAAAGCTGGAGTAGCAATTCTCATATAAGTTATATATATATATATATATATGTAGTTTGCTTGAGTGCAGTGTTTTTTGTTTTCTGTACTGAATTCATTAGCATGGGTCGGTATAAAATTTAGCATAGGTCAATATGTAATTTGTAAACTAATAAGGTCTTAAAAGTGAGGAATTAAGTCTTTTAAATTTAATTATTTATTGTAAAGAGCAGAATAGCATACATAAACAGGTGCCTAAGGAAAACTTGTATTCTAATATGGAACTCTCAGGAACACCTTTTTTTTTTTTCTTCTAACGGTATGATAGTAGGCCATTTGATTATTTTTATGGCTTTAACTTTACAACAATGAAATATTCGTAAATTTAAAAAAAAAAAAAGAAAAAAGTCAAAACAAAAAATAAAGCTTTCTTTATCACTGATATTTTAAATAGAATTTTAATGTCTCATTTAGGTATTGAAGCAAAAATATAGGTGTCATAGCTGTTTGTAATGCCTTTAAATAGGAAACAACCCAGTTATCTGTTAACAATAGCATACATTGTGCACACATACATTGTGATATATCTGTCAATGTTGGTACTATCTAGCAATGAGAATGAATGACCTACTTCTACCTGCAACAGTATGGATAAATCATGAGAAAATAATATTAAAGAAAAAGCCAAATATAAAAAAAAAAAAAAAAAAAGTCAAGTAAAACTAAAGATCACCCTCCACCACTCATAAAAGAGAATTTTTTGTTGATATTTCTAGTTATTCACCATTTTATGATACTTAGAAAATTGATACCCAAAATGAGATTAGAAAAGATATTCTACTATAGCCAGTGATAATGTATAAAATATTTTTGAAAGAATTCATATCTGAATTAAATTTAAGATAGTATCTGGGCTTCTCCAATGGAGCTAAATAATCATCAGGTGGCCAACCCACCACGAAAACTTGGATGATTATATCAAGAAGATATTTTACCTCAACCACTGGCACCATAATTCATCTAAGGAAAACAACTGCATGTGTGTGTGTATATATGTATGCATACATAAATATATATTAAAATATGAATACATAAATATATATGCATACATAAGTGTGTATATATACATATACTGCTTTATATAATTATTATACATAAATGTAATATATATAAATGTTTATATATATGTAATATTGAATATGAAAACCCTGAGTTTTCAGAGTCTGACCATAACCAAAAATATGTTGGTCCTTGAGAGAAAGGAATCTAGGCAAAAAAAAAAAAAAAAAAAAGATGAAAAAAAAAAAAAAAGATGAGGGAGTAGAGAGAGGAAGTTACCAGCTGTGTGCAGTATGAATCATGAGTGTAATCTATAAAGACTCATTTTATTCTATATCAGAATACTTGATGTGATTGGAGTGTGTGTATATGTGTGTTGTATGCCAAAGAACAGCAGAAGGAAATTTTGCTTCCAGGCAGATGTAGGCAAAAGATAGTTAGCCTGTGAGAACACAGATGCCATGAGCAGACAGTAGCTTGAAAACATGCCCTTGGGAATTTGCAAATACTGAGGAGAGTGCTTTGGACTTTGCCAGATCATGGAGCTAAACTTTGAGGTCAATTTTACCTGGACTTTTGAGGTGAATATTTCACAAATGTATTGGTTACACATCTCCAAGCTAATCCTGAAACTTGTCAGAAGGGCACAAGTTCAAGGAACAATAAATTTTTTCCATCTGCACCATGTTAGTTGGCATAAATATTATGCTGTTATTCTTCCAAATCATTATAGAAGTATAAGCAGTAATTTTAACATTAGTATTGATATGTTATTTTATAACTAGCTTTCATATATTTTTCCTTTATGTTACTGAATAATTCTATAATGAATTTTAACCTTATTACTTTAATTTTAAAAGAATGACACAGTCTTTTAATTGTTAAACTACCTGCCTCAGGTTAAAAATGTTAATAGTAGAAGAATTGGAATTAGCATGCTCTTTTCACTGTAACTTTCTAAGTGATTCATTGTTCTGAGTTAAGGAAAGGGATGAATTGAAGGATTTTTTACTCTAAAAAAATATAGTGGGTATAAATACACAATTTACATTTTCACTCTGCTGTCAAAAAAATGACTCTGATGGGAGTCATTTAAGTCAATGACAACCAGATTGATGTTTTTGCTTTATTATATTTCATGGTCAATTATTATTAAAATTGTTTCCTAAAACAGGGTTTTCAATATAACTCCATTGTTTTGTCTCATGCAAGAAAAATTCCATCTCAAAATCTGACATGAACATTTCTCTTTTCAAAAGACTAGCAAAATTAAACTCTAGAACTTCATATCAAATAGGCAGCAATATTTTTGAAATTTGTAAGTGGTTAGTTCAATATTTTTTTGTTCTCATTTTTCTAGGCTTTTAGAGTAAATACTCTTGCAAGAGGACTTTTTTTTAATGAATTCATAACTGCTACTTTTCTATTTACTCTTTCCCAAAATGAAGGTCTTTTAGTCAGAACATTTGTACTTTTGCAAATAGTGCTTTTAACTTACATATAAACAAAGGTAATTCAGTATTAAGGCAGTTGGTTCTGGTAGTTGTTGATTTTTAGCTTTTTATTTTAAAATAATTTTAGGTTGAAAGAAGTGTTTCAAAAATTGTATATAGTGTTCACATTATATACAGTCACCCATCTTCAAATGTTAATAACTTACATAGTCATAGTACAATAATTAAGATCTATGAATATGCTTCTCTTGACACTAGAGAAATATATAGTCTAAACTTTAAGTGAACATGAATCTTGGAAACTTATCACATATAATGCCAGAAAAATAATGAAGTTTAAATCAAGTTGTTTATTTGGTTGTTTTACTTTTAATCTTTGACTTATGGTTAATTTACTTATAGCGCAGCACCTGATGGGAAACAGAATAAGGATGAAGATATAAATTTATCTTTTGTGTAAAATTAAATATTTATTTCACATTCTCTAATTTTTTTTTCATTTAACATGCTATTAAAATATTTAACATAGTTTGAACAAGGAGATAATTTAGGTGTTCTGCTCTTTTGATCATCTGATCTCTTGGATTAGCTAGATAGCTTTGTATAATTTCTTCTGAAGAATTCCCAAAAGTGTCTTTGAAGCAATGAAAAGGTTATTTTTTTGTGTGTGGTATTATTTTCCTCTATTGTGTGAGGTTTATCAGTTTACCACTGAATATATACTCTGGATATTCATGCACAGTAATTCATATTTGTGAACAAATATGATGAACAAATATGTTGAATAATTATAATAAAAGGTAAGCCTATCATAATTTTATTTTGAATGTGGTCAATAAATTGTCTGAATAATATGAAAAAGCTGCTGCTGATACTCATTCATTCAAGTAAATTTACACTGTACCCAATGCCTTCCATTTGCTCCTCTAGATCTCCTTCTAAGATCCTCTACCTGCTTTGTGACTCTATGAGCTATATCACTGGGGTCTGTTGCTCTATCATTTCTGGGGGATGGGGACTAGTCAATGGGGAACACAGGCAGGAAATGAGAGTTAGATAGGAAAGTAAGATCAAAGTAATCATTCCCTTGACTTCTTCTGTGAAAGGTTACTACAAACTGTCTACTTTTATCTAACGGGTGGCCCTGACTCAACTCCCTCTCTTTAGGCACAAATAACTATTGCTGTCTCCTAACTCTTTTCAGGCTTGAGATATCAAAAGTGCCCATTCTTAGTAACCTTATGGCACTGCACTGTCCATTGAGATTCACCTCTACTTTGTACTCTGTGTGTGTGTGTGTGTGTGTGTGTGGAGAAAGAGAGAGAGATACAGGGAGAGAGATAAAAGACAGAGAAACAGAGACACAGAAGAGGAAGTAGAGACAAAGAGAGACCAAGGGACATGGAGAGCTTTCAGAAATCAAAGCTATAAGCTTCATGACCGCAGATAATGGAGGCAAGAGTATATACAAGATAGACCAAGAAAGGAAGCAGATCTGATCAAATCCAGTGGGTCCTGAGCTAGTTGAAAATAGTAACAATAAAGAAAGGGGCCCAGACCAGGTACAGGACCTAGAAAAAAATACGTAAATTAAATTATATTAATTTTTGATTCCTGCCTCTCTTTCCTTGTTTTGGCACATCTCCTTAAGACCAGACACCATTCCCCTTACTCCCCTCCACCTCCAGGACTATAGGACTTGCCCCTCAATGAGGTACCATTCCAAAGTACAACCTGGGTAAATCCCATTCTCATCATTTCCATACCTTCCCAAATCAAGTTATTTATCTCACCAGTGGGTGTCAATATCACAACTTTTAAACTTTAATTTCCAATTTTAAGAACACATTACTGCAGTTTGACGTGTAATTTAAATTATCTTAATAATATGCTAGTGTCTAAGATATTATCAATAATTTAAATTCCCTCCTAATTAACATGGTTACATTTCAACAATAATTTTCTAAAGATCTAAATCCATGGATGATGAAAATGTCAGGCCCTGGGTGTGAATTAATTAGAATGATTTAGGAGGTAGAGTGCTATAATCAAAATGGAAGTGATCTAGGTGTACAAAGTCCTAGGTATGTAATCTAAATCCTCCACTATTTGATAAAAGCAAATATTCCTTAGTTACCATGGCCTTGCTAATTTCTAGGCAGATTAGAAGATTCTGTCATCCTTTAAATCATCTATCTATCTGTTCCCTTAATATCCACGTCTATCCTTGAGAGTCTCTGCCCTCGGATGATTCAGAATCGTGAGAAAATAATTCTCCATGTGAAAAAAATTTTCAGGCTATTTTTGCTAAATAGTTCATCTGAAGTGAAAGTCGTGGAAGAGCTTCCTTGGGTCAGTGAGAATTGCCAAGTAACAGATGACAAAATAGGATCTGGGAGAAAGGGAGGAACTATTGGTTAGGAGGTTATAAAAGCTTAACTTAACTTTGGATTAGACTCCATTCTACTCTGCAAGTTAGTCATTTTTACTCTGCAAAAATTTTATACATGTTATTCAAATTGGTAAAAAAAATTGTGCATGAGGGTTAACAATTTATGAAACTTAAAAAAATCAACAGGAAAAATATCAGTGAGGTTGAGCAGAGAAATGTGAAGTTGTCATATCCAGCATAAGGAAATCTATAGCCCATGATAATATTGTGACTATTGAGACGAGGCCCTGACACGATTTATGATGATAAAGCTCAAGGTTATGTAACTAAGGAAGACATGTAAAATCAGGTTGAAAAATACATTCAGATAAAAATACTCAAGGGAAGAAACATACAATAGTAAATAGTGAATGCTCAGGATATGATGTCTAGACAGTTCAGGAACAATTTAAATCACTGTACACAGTAAGTGCTTAATAAACATTGGATGAATGTGTTGAGAAAGATCATCAGGACCTTTAATATACAAGTGATAATCCTTCTGGTCCCATTATGGAAAAATCTAGAGTAGTATATTGAGAAAACTTATTTTCATATCTGGCTTGAATGTTTATCACTTGGGATTGTAGTGCCAGTGCTGGTCTATCTCTTCCATGAAGAGGGAAAATTTTCATAACCTATTATTCCAAGAAAATTAGTTTTCTTGCTTGCCTGTTTATTTTGTCTGCTAGAGTATATGTGGCTCCAAAAGAGCTCACCTTGTTGCCAAAAACCTGCCCTATTTTTTGTGTTCCTTTTCTGAATTTCTTGCTTCTTGACTCAAAGGGAGGAGTCGACACTCAAGAAGTGTTGGTAGAAAACAAACTATCTTTTGTTGTACATCTGCCTATCACATGCTCTACACTAAAAGCACCATCTAAATACCTACCTATATATCTAAACACACACTGCATACTCCCCTCCCTAATCCCTCCCCTCTCTTCTCCCTCCCCTCCCCCACCACACAAGCATATATTTTACTCTTCACTACAAGTCAATGTATGATTCAAAAGTATGGTGATTTGTCTAATGCTACTTCTAACTAGGCAATATGGAGCTAAGATTTAATTTTAGGTTCTTCCATAGCACATTAGTAATAGGAAATGAGGATACAAATCACATGTTCTTAATCTAATACATTATTTTCATTTTAATAAGCTACATTTCTCATATGTTTAGCAGTGTCTATAATTTTCTTATTGTCACTTTTGTTAATTTCTGTCTCTCTACATAGGTCCTACTATTACATTCCACACTAAACATTTAAAAAATAAATTAATGTGCTCGTATCTGGAGAAAGCTGAAAAGAAAAAATAGGGATTTGTGGACAGAAATCATGCAGAACATTGGCATGAGGCAGTTAGAAAGACAAATGGCCCAATGCTAAAGTCTACTGGAAGAAAAGAATAGGGTGGATGAGGAACCATCTCAGTGTGAAAATGTGAGCTTAGTGGTCAAACTGGCAGAACACCCCATGTGTCTGAGGGCAGTTCTTATAACTTAAGAATGCTCATTGACTCCTGGTAATAAATGCTTAATCATACATTTGCTTTCCTTTAAAAGTTCAATATTTTTAACTTCCAATGAGTTTCAAAAATGTAATCCTTAACATAAATCAACATTTTGACTAGAAAAATCTGCAAAATGCTTTTCTCACCACACTGAAGATGATTTCATTTATAAAATAAATGACATGCCATCAATAAGGAGAGCTGAGCTGACAAAGACAAGTCTCACTCTCTGTAAAAAAAAAAAAAAAAAGTAACTACTTTATTGCACCATTCATCAAAATGAATTGATTTTAATTTTTTTCTCCAATCATTGTCTTCTATCATGCTTCCTTGAATCTCTTTTTTCTTTCCCTTAACTACATTTTGTACAGTTTCCATTACTTTGTGTTCATGTTCAAGTATGTAAAAGCCTAGTCAAATTAAAGAATCTACTCCATGTTCACTTAATATTAGCTTTGCCCCCTCCCATCAGCACTGGCTAGACTTTAGCAGGAGGGACTAGGGGAGAAAATGTAGACTGTATTCTTTTCCTGAAATGACTCCCCCTCCAACTCTTCCTCTTCCCCCTCCTCCTTTTCTTTTTCTGGCTTCCACTCCTCTGGCGAGTTCATGTGGGAAGGAGGAATAGATCTGAGAGGCAAGTACCTGATGCTTATGTATTTATCCACTATTGTAGACCTCTGTTTGCTTCTGTTTCTCCTTTGGTTAAGACAGAGTATGTGTGTTCTCTGTGAGACAGGGAACAGAGAGTTGTTTATCAAATGGATGACACGTGTGAATACTTGAGGGAACCCTGCAGGGAAAGGACCCTCTGCATAATTTCCCAAGGTAAGAAATGTAATCCAGCACGGTCTCTTCAGTTCCACAACTATCTACACCACAGCATCTTTGCTCAGCAGCCAGCCTCCCAAATGGTGAATCTTCAGTGATTTCAAAGTGGGCTGTCTTCACAGGGTTCACTTGACCCATCAGACATTTCCTTTATTCTTAACATCCTAAGCAAGTATCATGCTGGCTGTTCCGTGGCTTTCCCATACCTGTATTCTTTTTTTCAATGATACTCTTTTTTCCAAGTTCAAATAATAAGTCCCTGGGATAGATCAGTCAGTAGAGTGCATAAGTAGACATCCATTCAGGGAAAGACGCCAGTCTAAATAATTGCTTCATTCCTTTTTTATAACACAAAATAATGATTGCATATTTGTTTCCAGTTGTAATTTCTAGTAGCCAATTTAGTATAAGAAAAATACCAGTCAACATGACGTAAAACATAAAAGCAAATAAAATCACATTTTAAAGAGGTGAAAGAAACCATTGATGCTGGAAACCAAGTGAAACAAAAAAACAGAATCATATGTATATGTTAAACTTTTGTGGTCTATGGAGATATGATTAGAAACCCACAAAGTAGGGTTTTAAATGCTACCTGGAAGAGAAGATATAGCATTAGGCTTTGTAGAAGCAGGCAGCTAGAACAAGACCTGCTTTGCTCAAAGACTAGAAAACTGAGACTATCTGATCCACACTAGAAGTCATGAGAGGAGACTTAGTCATGAGAAATAGGAAATCAGAGTCTCTGTCACACATGGATGTGAGATCTAGAATTGCATTGCAACTTGGGAGTAGGAACAAACAGCAAAATAAGATAATGACTTGCAACATGTTCACATTCAGTTGCTATCTTGGAATAATATAAGCCAGAGTGGCAAAATGATTTTGAAGGAAATATTTTTAGAACCAAGTCTTATGGAACTCTCTACAGGGGTGGGTACAAAAAGTACCGCTCCTCAAAGATGAGCCAAAATTTTAACAAGCCACTTCATAAGGAAATAAACTACCATGAGGGAGAGTCAATTGCTATAAACAGGAGATTTAGCAGTACCGGAAAATGAATAACAGGAAACTAAAGGAGATTATAAAAGTACTATAAAAAATGGCCAAAAATATTTAAAGGCATAGAATGATAAACGCTATTTATTCATTCATAGATAGTATAAAAATATTTGAGAAATAACTCAGTATAACTTCTAAAATTAAAAATATGGTAATTAAATTTTTAAATAGCTTTTAAAATATATAGAATTATATAAAAGATTTGCAGTAATAACCCATGCAATATAGTATAGTAATCTTGAAAGGTGGAAAATACAGAAGAGATGTTAAAAATGCTAAGGATATACTGAGAAAATCCAGAGGGGGAAAAAAAAGGAAGTGTAAGCAATATTGTAAGATAATATCGAGTGTTTTCTAGGTTCAGAGAGAATACTGAATCCTTACACTGACTGTACGCCAATCTTCAAACATTATAAAAATCTAATCCTTACCTATATACATCATAGAGAGAATGCAGAACATTAAATTTAATTTAGAGAAATCAAAAGCACTTCACTATCTCATTAGACTGACAATACTTCTCATTAGTAAGAATAGATGCCTGAAGACAAGTGATTAACAAGTTCAAATAGCTGAGGGAATATCTGTCACTAGACTTCTATGTCCACCTAGATTATCATGCAAAAATAAGAACATAAAGAGCTTTTAGATTACATTCAGAATTTCATAAAGAAAAAATTACTATAATGAATTTCACAGAAAACAAAAAGAAGAAGTCATATACAAGGAAAAGAAATGGTAAATTAAGGAATTAGTAAATATATTAGCTACTTTATTACTCATTTGCTGAAAAATTTCAGAGAATTTAAAAATTAGTCAGGTCAGAAACAACATACTATACAAAAAATAATACTAAACACCAAATGAGAAGATCTCAGATAAATCATTTTATGGTTCCTGTATTCTTCAGAAGATAAGTGTGTTGATTAACTTTCAATTTGTCATAGTATGCATATTAGTAATTTATAAGGAAAAAGTAAAATTCAAAGTACAGTGTTTTTAAAAAGAAGAGTAATGAAGAAAACCTGATGCATCCACAGGAAAGCAAGATTGGGGGGAAAAAAACCTAAAATGGTATACAAAGAAAACACAAAATGACGTAGAAAATGCCTAAGTATATCAGAAATAACAACATATAAGTGACCTGAACTTGCATCTTAATAAACAGTCACAAACTATTTTTTTTAAACATGGTGTTGATTGACATATTAGGAGAAATTTAAGGGCCTCAAAAATGAATGACATTTAATGAGGTTAGTAAGTAGGGTACAATGGAAACAAAGAATGAGACTTAGATGCATATTGTACTTAGATAATAAGATGTTCGAGTTTAATATATCAGACTAGAACAGTTGTCAGTGATGTTAATATTCAGATAAGGCCATGGAAACAGAAGAATCTGAGGATCAAAGAAATCAACTGTCTAGGATATAGCTATATTTGTCTACATGGAGCTTTGAATTCACCGAGGTTGATACCAACTGCAGTGTAGTAAGGCAGACTTTATCTTTAGGTGATGAAGTAATCATTTAAGTGAGAAGATCTAACCAGAATATCAATAAAGGAAAAGAAGACAGACAGATATCATGAATCTTAAGTAGGAACAATTGGAAGGTACTGAAACATGAGATGGACATTATCTTTGTTTTGAAAAGGTTATGCTGGCTTTGGTTGGGAACAAATTCAGAGTTTGTAAAGGATTGTGAAGATATGGAGGAGTTTATAGACTACGTTTAGGAAGTGACAGCTGCCATAGAACTGTAAGTAAGTTAATTTATGGAGTGTTGAGTCTAACAGTTAAAGAAGACATGTTTTGTTTGTGGATTATCTCAAGCTGAATCACCACTCTATACCCTATCTGTGTATCAGAAGTAATCTGTTCCATTTGACGGCAGACTAGAACATCAGCTGATGTGTAATGAAAAATGAAGTCAATAGCAAAAAAGCAAGATCAGTTGGTACTTTAGTAATTTGGAGACAATAATAAAAGTATAGGTATGCACTAGAACTATTCTAATTTCAGTTGATTAAAAATGTAAATCTCACTCTGTATATGTATTCATATATTCTCCCTTCTCCACAGACTTCAAAAATTACTTGTTATATATAGCTGATCATTTCTGCTGATATCACATTGAACTTAACTGAAATTTGGCCTGCAAAATTCATGAGATATATTGTAAATCTTTTAAATAATTCACATGCGTAATAATGTGCATGGAGCACAGCATAGCATGTATGAGGCATACAAATATTTTCAAGTCTAAAATTTACCTTACACCACTGGTTTTGGAGACATTAATAGATTACTTTTATTTTCCTTCACTTCACTTCATATGTCCGTATGCTTTATAACCGCTTCATTTAATTAAATGGTGTTTACTCTTTTCACACACATGAAGGCCTCACTTAATCTGTCATGGAAAAAGAAACGTGTCTATATTGATACATAATAGTTTCCTTTTATGTGAATTCCCTGGTGGTAGGATTTTAACGGTGGTAGATGCAGTTGAATTAATGACAGGCAGAAAAAAAATTCTTTTAGCAAATATTACTAGGAAATGGTAAAAATGTATATCATAAAGAGGAGCTTATACTTGATGTTCTGAACTCCTGCCCTATGGGGGTGATTGCAGTATTAATATAATAAATTTTGATCGAATAGGTCAGAAAACTTGAGAAAAGCTCTAGGATCTATTTGCCACTGATATCAAAGATGAGGGAAGAGTATAATATAATACTCAAGTTGATATGTAAAACTTCATAATAATAAGCCAATACTCTCAAATCATCTCAAAGAATTTTTAAGGTCCTTTTAGAATATTATCACAGACAATAAATGGTGGACATGTTGAGATTGGGCAAATGTGTTATTATGGATATAAGGAAAGCACCATGCATGAGTATAAGGAAGAAAACTCTCAAATCAACAATCTCTATTTGTAGTGAATCTATAGTCTGTGATTTTCCTCCCACTCAATAGGAAAGAAGAATCAGCATTAAGAAAATTCCCAAAGGAGAATGAAAGGGACAATGGCAAAGTCTGCAGAAGTGACTAAAAATACACTTAAATTCCAAATGGAAAATTATTGTGAATAAGTTATTTGACTTCTTTGTTACTGATATTTTCAATCATTTTCTAATATACTCAAACCAAAAGGGTGATTCAGAGAAATCTTTCTTCAAATATTTCCATCACTGATATAAAAAAGAAAAACAAGAAAAAAAAAAAGAGAGAAAAGCACAAAACTAACAAATAGAAATAATTCAATATAATCCTATACGAAAAAAGATGGAAATATAGAGGACATTTTTAAAAAAATGGTATACTAGAAAATTAGAAAAATCAACCAGTGATGGACGACATGATTTGGAAACTGAAAAAAGCCTAGAGAAAAATGACTTTTTTTTTTTAATCTCAATCATGTATCACTAAGTTTCAATTCAATATGTAATTAACACTGCTCTTGTAAATATAAAAGTTAGTATCTTATTCACCAAGAATGTATTCTAAAACCTGCAGGAAAGCCAATAAAAAAATTAGAAAAGTTGAATACTAGTTATATTTAAGAACATTCACATCTTTCCACTAAAGAGTTGGCTGAAAATGGGAGTAAGGAAAATGGAGCGAGTTACTATTCTTTCCTTTTGGACTGTGATACATTGCTGTAACCTTCTTGCAAGGAAATGAAAATTACATGACATGGCAGTATTATTGTAGCCAGAATATACATCTTTTGGTTATTTTTTGTCATATCCTATATTTTGGTAAACTTACCAAAGAAAAGGCATTTTGTTGACCCAGACTACATAAACTTGTATGTATATGAAAGTATATATGTATGTCTACATACGTACGCACACAAGTTAATGAAGTCTGCCTCAACAAAATGCCTTTTCTTTGGCAAATTAAATACATATATATGCATGTTTTATATAAATTCAATATATAGCAGCCTCATCTTACATCTGTTTAATTAATTGTTGTTTTTCCTCTTTGTTTATGCTATTGGAAGTTCACAGGGAGTTAAAAAATGATTCTAATTACTTGCCTAACATTTTATAGCACATAAATTAATATGGCTTCTGTACCAAAAGTTTATTTGAAACAAATATTGTGTTTGGAGGCAAAATGTTTGAAGGTTTTATTGCAGTGGTCTAACAATTATTGAGTTTTTAATGGGAGAATTGCTCAGTGGAGTAAATTAAAATTGGCAGTTGAAGCTGCAAATATTCACGAAAGGAATCAGCATATAATTTTAAATTGTCCATTGCCTGGCTTAACATTTTGGCACTCAGACCCTCAACACAGCATTGTAAGGACTCAAGAAGAGGACTGGTCAGTATTCTATAGTTTCATCGTCAATTTGTTTAACCAGACATAAATGCCATCTTATGTTTTAGTGAGTTTTGCTAATAATACAAATGGGATGTTTCAAAATACTTTGGCTTTCCTAATCACAGGTTTTAATAAAGCCATAAAAGCCATAATAATTTTATAGCCTCAAGATAGAAACAATTATCAAAAAGTGATATACCTTATTAAGAAAATGTGAATGTTCTTTGATAAAGTTAGAGGTTAAACTTAGAGGAGTGTAGATATTTAATCAAGTGTAACACTGACATTTTAATCAATTTAGTTGACTCATGAAGATTGAAGCCTAAGTTGTAAAAAGCTTACTAGGAAGTATGGTTGTTTTTTTTTGTTTGTTTGTTTGTTTTTTTGCGGTACGCGGGCTTCTCACTGTTGTGGCCTCTCCCGTTGCGGAGCACAGGCTCCGGACGCACAGGCTCAGCGGCCATGGCTCACAGGCCCAGCCGCTCCACAGCATGTGGGATCTTCCCAGACCGGGGCACGAACCCTTGTCCCCTGCATCGGCAGGCGGACTCTCAACAACTGCGCCACCAGGGAAGCCCGGAAGTATGTTTTTCTATATAAAAAATACTTTGTAAAATAAACTAGTATTCCCATTGAGTTATTTTGAAGTAATTATTTGTATAATCATTCAAATTTTATCAAGATTAAGGGTATTGGCTCTAGAGCTAGTCTGCTTGCTCTTGAATCCCACTGGTCACAATTACTGTGATTACTGCCCATAGAATCACTGGCCAGTTATATAACCTCTCTGTGCTTCAGATTCCTCATCCACAAAATGGAAATAAAAATGCACCTAATAAGGATTAAAAGTTACTTCACACAACATCTAGAACAATAAATGTTAGTTATTTTTGTCATTACTTAGCTATCACTATTATTACCGTTGATGTTTCTTATTCAGGAAAATAAAAGGAAACTATGGTTATAAAACATTTGCTATTACAAATTGTTTTAAGCAGCTTTCTAATGTGCTTAAAAATATTGATAATTCTTTTGTTCACTGTCATGATTCCCTTTCTTCAAAGGAAAGAAAAATAATTTTAAAGAAAAGAAATAGAATATTTTACTTCAATGGTAAAATAGTCATTTTTCTCTGTTCTAATTCACTGCTTCCCAGACAACACATGCTAAGTACATCCTCATTTTCAATGATAAAGCTCAATAAACATTGATGGGTAGATAAGAGCCATGCTTTTTTTGTTTTTAAAGGTTTTTCACATAAATGGATGCTTTATAACTCTTTCAGATTCCTATACCTAAGATAAACTAGTTGTAGAAGCTGATGACATGCATACTGCAAGAACAAACTGAAGCCAAAACAGCACTATATCTATGAAATTCTTCTCTAAATTTCACAATACCACCGCTTCCTTTATTCTTGCTTCTGTAT
This sequence comes from Pseudorca crassidens, assembly GCF_039906515.1. NCBI lineage: Eukaryota > Metazoa > Chordata > Mammalia > Artiodactyla > Delphinidae > Pseudorca > Pseudorca crassidens. The sequence goes on from NC_090298.1 coordinate 85,529,464, forward strand.
ATTTTCCAGTATAATCTACTCTGCTTCCTTCTGATAAAGTTGAAAGTTACAGAAGTCTACTCAGTGATTTTGGCATCACCTGTACTCTCAGAAATCATAGAATGCAATCACAAAGCAGGTAATTCAAGCTCACATTCTTTCAAGGCAAAAAAGATTTGAGTTGCATTTAGTATGAGATTCCTGTAGTTTGAGAGCAATGCAGTTGACTGAATTGAACAAAAAGATGCATCTCTTTGCATCTTTCTGCTCAATTCAGTCAACTGTATAGCATAATATTTACGAGCCATTTCTATATTGGTTCTCTCCATAATTATTCAAATATTTGCCCCTATTTTTAAAAATACTTATCTCAATTTATTGTAAATTCTTTTATTAGAGTGACACATTAAATTTCATATTGGTAACTGGTCATGGAACTTACAAACACACTTGCTTGACTGACCATATACTATTATATGGATCCCCCAATATTGCATAATAAAAGTTCAGAACCCAAATTTGCCCTAGGAGCAGCAAATTCTTTGTTACAAAACCACAATTCTGCTTACAGATATAATTCAACAAAATCATGCTCAAACATCTGAAGGGAAAAATTCATACATCCAATGCATATATAATCTGGCATTTCTTTTTTACCTGGAGGGAAAAACTCAAACAACAAAAAACAAACAAAACATATCCTTGTAAGGGAGCAAACAAATGTGTTCAGGAAGTCCAGTAATCACAACGGATTTCTAACAATTTTATTTTTTTAAATCACTACACAGCAGATACATCTGTTTCAGTATAGCAAAAGCATTTTGCCTCCTCAGTGCAAGCGTCTTTATGGCTCATGTATTAACGACAGATTCTACAAATGAATATCAACTTTATTATTTTATAGAAATGTGCATAGTTTTGTGTCTGTGTCTATGTGTGTGTTTGTGTGTGTTATGGGAAGGGATATAGCTTTTCTACATAAATGGTTTTAGTCCAACTTCACTTTTTAACACTGCCTTACTTTGGGTGGTGTTTTGTTTTCTAGGTGGTATCTTGAAATGTATTGTCTCCAAAGACCCCAGACTTCAGGCTAATTTTAAGCGAATTTATCAAATTTAGGAAATTTTACAATGCCCTTTATTAAACTAAATTTTTATTACATTGCACTACTTATTTGTTTTTTATATATTTTCCTCATTATTGAATACGGAGATAGAAATAAAGCAGAGGTTCTGATTTCACTTAGGATAAAGAAAGTACTGTACTAACAATGAAAATAGCCAGGTATTATAAAATATTTCCATCATCCCCAACTTATTTTTATCTCAAATATTTTGTGGTTACTCAACTGTCCATACTAGTCAAAACTCATCAATCTGTACATCTAAAAAGGTGGATTTTTTTGTATTTAAGTTATATGTCAATAAACCTAAATTAAGTAAAATGAAAGAAAATAGCAATATTATGACATCTTTAGCATTTCTAGTGCTGTCTTATTCTAACATTTGTGAAATAAAGTCATCATTGATACTTCATTTTAAGTAAATCTTCATTAATAGTCTATGTATTAGTTTTCTAATGCTGCATAACAAATTACCACAAATTCAGCAGCTTAAGACAACACATATTTGTTATTTCACAGTTTCTGTGGTTCTGCTTCTGTCCGGACACAGCTCAGCTGGGTCTTCTGCTTCAGACTCTCTGACAAGAATGCAACTAAGGATTCAGGGCTAACAGCTAGGGGAGGATCTATTTCCAAGTTTATGTGGTTGTCAGAATTCAGTTATTCATTGGCTGTTAGAGTGAGGGCTTTAGTTCCTTGCTGGCTGTTGGCTGGAGGCAGCCTTTAGTTCCTTGCCATGTGGGTCTCCCCACTAAGGTGACTTGCTTATGTAAAGTAATGATGGAGTGACATCCTATCAACTTTGCAGTATTGTATTAGCTAGAGGCAAGTCAGAAATCTCACACCCCAAGACTGTTAGTAACAGGAAGTGGAGAGAGCAGAGGGGGCTATGTTAGAAACTGCCACACCGAGTTAACATAAATGTAATTTTTATATATATATATATATATATATATAACATTTAGAAATTCAGTGCCTAAGGTACATGAAGGTAATTGGTATATTAGACAGAAAGTAAATTAAAACTATTTCATATTTACATATTCTGTCCCATATTTTGTTAGAAATAACTGCTAGAAAATCAAGTTTACCTATGCATTCCATCAGTCACTGAGATATTGATTTTCTTTAAACAAATGTATTTCTTTTTATGGCTCTGCTTCTGGATATTTAACATAATTCTGTTCTGACTCGCATACCATATGTCTAATGGGTCTTAATTTCCCTTTTTGTTACGTATTATCTGAAAGATTTTATATCTTAGAAAGCTGTATTTTGAAGCCAGTGATATCTGTAATTATATTTATATGCTTGCTGTGGTTAGGAATTTAGCATATGATTTTAATTAGTATCTGATTAAGCAAGTTGTCAAGAATTTCACTAGCTAATTTCATTAGCTAATCTCAATACATGTAATAACAACTTAAGCCCACTGTAAAACACTAATTCAAGTTCGGTGAAAAAAATTTATATGTCAAAAGGGCTTTAGCTAAAAGATTTTAAATGAATTTTTAAAGGTTTTTTGATATTTTATTTTTTTACTCTTTCTAGAAGATATAAATAAAAATATAATAATTTCTAAAAGCCTATCAGGGAGTATATTTTAATTTCTATATTAAAATTTGTTTTATATTCAGTTTACTTTATTATTTTACATGTAGTACTTTATAGTTAATGTTCTAACATTACTCTTTTGATATCAGATCTTTATTTTTATATTCTTTGTCACTTAACCCATTTATAGGTATTGATATTTCTAGGTCTTTAAACATTCCTGACCACTGTTCCTTTATCTAGAATTCATTCTGTAAAAGACCAGTAGACTATAACACTTTTTTCTTCAATTAAAAATTGTTTAATGTTTTATAGCATTTTTAGGCTTTTTTTCACTATTCCACTACTAAACATTTTGTCTTATAAAATTATGATTTTATCATTACAAAGATATTTATTGCTTTAACCATATAGTCTATCTCTGGCAAGCTGAGAAAAAAAATCTACTCCAGCGTGTTATTTGAAAACAAGGACTATTTTATTTTATTTTTTTTTTTTTACTTTGGACTCACCATGCATCTTGCAGGATCTCAGTTCCTCAGCTAGGGACTGAACCCAGGCCCTGGCAGTGAAAGCGCTGAATCCTAACCACTAGACCAACAGGGAATTTCTGGACTTATTTTAATATGAATGATCATTTTGCTCCCTATCAACCTCATTCTGTCAACATATCAAGAAGATAGAAGTTGCAGCACTGAAAAGGCCATATGTATTGTCTGCTGCACACCGAATTATTATTTGACTTTTTGGACTCTAAAGTATGTATTCCTTTTAACTAGATACAATTCAAATGATCAATATATAATAACAGGTTTTTTACTTTGAAAAAGTGTTTCAGGATAAAACAGAATGAGGCTGTTAGCTTTCACATATATATTATTTTATTTTTTTAAAAAATCATTGCATTGGAAGATGTTTACTGATTCATTCAATCATTCATTAAAGAAATATTTATTGAATGTGTACTACATGCCAGACATTGAGGATGTAACAGTAATCAAATAAAGTTCTGTTCTTATGCAACTTACATTCTAGTGGCTGGGAAGTACATAAAATAAATAATACGTATCTGTCAATTAATGATAAAATGTTACAAACATAAAGCAGGGATTGTGCACAGAAAGTGGAGGTTTGAGAAGAAGGAGAGTGATAATGCTTACAATTCCTCTCAAGTGCTTTTAAAATTGTTACAGAATTTTAGGGGATACAAGGAAGTTCAGAGATCATGAAATCCAAGCTCTTCATTTTACACATGAAGATATAGCTGCCCAACGTGGGTAGGGGAATGAATCAGCCAACATCTTATTTGATCATATATTGGCAAATTTGACCTGGAAACCAAATCATGTATTCCCAGATATAATGGCCATTTTACATAACTAACCTGTTCCAGAGTGTTCCAAGTTTGCTATCAAAAATTATACCTGAGGGGAAAGTAGGAAGACGGCAGAAGACTAAGACGCGGAGATCAACTTCCTCCCCACAGATACATCAGAAATACATCTATACGTGGAACAACTACAGAACACCCACTGAATGCTGGCAGAAGACCTGAGACCTCCCAAAAGGCAAGAAACTCCCCACTTACTTAGGTAGGGCAAAAGAAAAAACAATAAACAGAGACAAAACAATAGGGACCGGACGTGCACCAGTGGGAGGGAGCTGTGAAGGAGGAAAAGTTTCCACACACTAGGAAGCCCCTTCACGGGCAGAGACTGTGGGTGGCGGAGGGGGGGAAGCTTCGGAGCCACGGAGGAGAGCGCAGCAACAGGGGTGCGGAGGGCAAAGTGGAGAGATTCCCACACATAGGATTGGTGCCTACCGGCACTCACCAGCCCGAGAGGCTCGTCTGCTCACCCGCTGGGGCGGGCGGGGCTGGGAGCTGAGGCTCGGGCTTCGGTTGGATCGGTTGGATCGTAGGGAGAGGACTAGCAGCGTGAACACAGCCTGAAGGGGTTAGTGCACCACGGCTAGCAAGGAGGGAGTCCGGGAAAAGTCTGGACCTGCCGAAAAGGTAAGAGACTTTTTCTTCCCTCTTTGTTTACTGGTGTGCGAGGAGAGGGGATTAAGAGCGCCACTTAAAGGAGCTCCAGAGACAGGCGCGAGCTGTGGCTAACAGTGCGGACCCCAGAGACAGCCATGAGACGCTAAGGCTGCTGCTGCTGCCACCACTAAGAAGCCTGTGTACGAGCACAGGTCACTCTCCACACCTCCCCTCCCAGGAGGCTGTGCAGCCCACCACTGCCAGGGTCCCGTGATCCAGGGACAACTTCCCAGGAGACTGCGCCCCTCGGGCTGGTGCAACGTCATGCTGTCCTCTGCCGCCGCAGGATCGCCCCGCATCCGTGCCCCTCCCCCCCCCCCCCAACCGGCCTGAGTGAGCCAGAGCCCCCGAGTCAGCTGCTCCTTTAACCCCGTCCTGTTTGAGTGAAAAACAGATGCCCTCAGGCGACCTACACGCAGAGGCGGGGCCAAATCCAAAACTGAGCCCTGGGAGCTGTGCAAACAAAGAAGAGAAAGGGAAATTTCCCCCAGCAGCCTCAAGATCAGAGGATTAAATCTCCACAATCAATTTGATGTACCCTGCATCAGTGGATTACCTGAATAGACAACCAATCATCCCAAATTGAGGAGGTGGACTTTGAGAGCAAGATTTATAATTTTTTCCTCTTTTCCTCTTTTTGTGAGTGTGTATGTGTATGCTTCTGTGTGAGATTTTTGTCTGTATAGCTCTGCTTTCAGCATTTGTCCTAGGGTTCTGCCTGTCCTTTTTTTTTTTTTTTTCTACTTCTTAAAAAAAGTTTTTTCTTAAAAATTATTTTATATTTTAATAACTTTATTTTATTTTATCTTACTTTATTTTATTTTATCTCCTTCCTTCCTTCCTTCCTTGTTCTTTCTTTCTTTCTTTCTTTCTATGTTTTCTCCCTTTTATTCTGAGCCATGTGGATGAAAGGCTCTTTATGCTGCAGCCAGGAGTCAGTGCTGTGCCTCTGAGGTGCGAGAGCCAACTTCAGGAAACTAGTCCACAAGAGACCTCCCAGCTGAAGGTAATACCAAATGGCGAAAATCTCCCAGAGATCTCCATCTCAACACCAACACCCAGCTTCACTCAAAGACCAGAAAGCTACAGTGCTGGACATGCTATGCCAAACAACTAGCAAGAGAGGAACACAATCCCACCCATTAACAGAGAGGCTGCCTAAAATAATAATAAGGACACAGACACCCCAAAACACAGCACCAGATGTGGACCTGCCCACCAGAAAGACAAGATCCAGCCTCATCCACCAGAACACAGGCACTAGACCCCTCCACCAGGAAGCCTACTCAAGCCACTGAACCAACCTTAGCCACTGGGGACAGACACCAAAAACAACAGGAACTACGAACCTGCAGCCTGCAAAAAGGAGACCCCAAACACAGTAAGATAAGCAATATGAGAAGACAGAAAAACACACAGCAGATGAAGGAGTAAGATAAAAACCCACCAGACCTAAAAAATGAAGAGGAAATAGGCAGTCTACCTGAAAATGAATTCAGAATAATGGTAGTAAAGATATCCCAAATCTTGGAAATAGAATAGAGAAAATGCAAGAAACATTTAACAAGGACCTAGAAGAACTAAAGATGAACAACACAATAAACGAAGTTAAAAATACTCTAGAAGGGACCAATAGCAGAATAACTGAGGCAGAACAATGGATAAGTGACCTGGAGGATAAAATACCAGAAATAACTACTGCAGAGCAGAATAAAGAAAAAAGAATGAAAAGAACTGAGGACAGTCTCAGAGACCTCTGGGACAACAGTAAACACACCAACATTCGAATTATAGGGGTTCCAGAAGAAGAGAAAAAAAAAGGGACTGAGAAAATATTTGAAGAGATTATAGTTGAAAACTTCCCTAACTTGGGAAAGGAAATAGTTAATCAAGTCCAGGAAGCATAGAGAGTCCCATACAGGATAAATACAAGGAGAAACCTGCCAAGACACATATTAATTAAACTGTCAAAAATTAAACCAAAGAAAACGTATTAAAAGCAGCAAGGAAAAAACAACAAAAAGCACACAAGGGAATCCCCATAAGGTTAACAGCTGATCTTTCAGCAGAAACTCTGCAAACCAGAAGGGACTGGCAGGACACATTTAAAGTGATGAAGGACAAAAACCTGCAAACAAGATTACTCTACCCAGCAAGGACCTCATTCACATTTGATGGAGAAATTAAAACCTTTACAGACAAGCAAAAGCTGAGAGAGTTCAGCACCACCAAACAAGCTTTACAACAAATGTGAAAGGAACTTCTCTAGGCAAGAAACACAAGAGAAGGAAAAGACCTACAATAACAAACCCAAAACAATTAAGAAAATGGGAATAGGAATATACATATCGATAATTACCTTAAATGTAAATGGACTAAATGCTCCCACCAAAAGACACAGACTGGCTGAATGGATACAAAATACGCTGACTACAAGAGACCCACTTCACAGCTAGGGACACATACAGACAGAAAGTGAGGGGATGGAAAAAGATATTCCATCAAACAGAAACCAAAAGAAAGCTGAAGTAGCAATTCTCATATCAGACAAAATAGACTTTAAAATAAAGACTATTAGAAGAGACAAGGACACTACATAATGATCAAGGGATCGATCCAAGAAGAAGATATAACAATTGTAAATATTTATGCACCCAACATAGGAGCACCTCAATACATAAGGCAAACACTAATAGCCATAAAAGGGGAAATCGACAGTAACACATTCATAGTAGGGGACTTTAACACCCCACTTTCACCAATGGACAGATCATCCAAAATGAAAATAAATAAGGAAACACAAGCTTTAAATGACACATTAAACAAGATGGACTTAATTGATATTTATAGGACATTCCATCCAAAAACAACAGAATACACATTTTTCTCAACTGCTCATGGAACATTCTCCAGGATAGATCATATCTTGGGTCACAAATCAAGCCTTGGTAAATTTAAGAAAATTGAAATTGTATCAAGTATCTTTTCCGACCACAATGCTATAAGACTAGATATAAATTACAGGAAAAGATCTGTAAAAAATAAAAACACATGGAGGCTAAACAATACACTACTTAATAATGAAGTGATCACTGAAGAAATCAAAGAGGAAATCAAAAAATACCTAGAAACAAATGACAATGGAGACACGATGATCCAAAACCTATGGGATGCAGCAAAAGCAGTTCTAGGAAGGAAGTTTATAGCAATACAATCCTACCTTAAGAAACAGGAAACATCTCGAATAAACAACCTAACCTTGCACCTAAAGCAGTTAGAGAAAGAAGAACAAAAAAATGCCAAAGTTAGCAGAAGGAAAGAAATCCTAAAAATCAGATCAGAAATAAATGAAAAAGAAATGAAGGAAATGATAGCAAAGATCAATAAAACTAAAAGCTGGTTCTTTGAGAAGATAAACAAAATTGATAAACCATTAGCCAGACTCAACAAGAAAAAAAGGCAGAAGACTCAAATCATAGAATTAGAAATGAAATAGAAGTAACAACTGACACTGCAGAAATACAAAAGGTCATGAGAGATTACTACAAGAAACTCTATGCCAATAAAATGGACAACCTGGAAGAAATGGACAAATTCTTACAAATGCACAACCTGCCAAGACTGAATCAGGAAGAAACAGAAAATAGGAACAAACCAATCACAAGCACTGAAATTGAAACTGTGATTAAAAATCTTCCAACAAACAAAGCCCAGAACCAGATGGCTTCGCAGGCGAATTGTACCAAAAATTTAGAGAAGAGCTAACACCTATCCTTCTCAAGCTCTTCCAAAATATAGCAGAGGGAAGAACACTCCCGAACTCATTCTACGAGGCCACCATCACCCTGATACCAAAACCAGAAAAGGATATCACAACGAAAGAAAACTACAGGCCAATATCACTGATGAACATAGATGCAAAAATCCTCAACAAAATACTAGCAAACAGAATCCAACAGCACATTAAACGGATCATACACCATGATCAAGTGGGGTTTATTCCAGGAATGCAAGGATTCTTCAATATACGCAAATCAATCAATGTGATACACCATATTAACGAATTGAAGGAGAAAAACCATGTAATCATCTCAATAGATGCAGAGAAAGCTTTGAAGAAAATTCAACACCACTTCATGATAAAAACCCTGCAGAAAGTAGGCATAGAGGGAACTTTCCTCAACATAATAAAGGCCATATGTGACAAACCCACAGCCAACATTGTCCTCGATGGTGAAAATCTGAAACCATTTCCACTAAGATCAGGAACAAGACAAGGTTGCCCACTCTCACCACTCTTATTCAACATAGTTTTGGAAGTTTTAGCCACAGCAATCAGAGAAGAAAAGGAAATAAAAGGAATCCAAATTAGAAAAGAAGAGGTAAAGCTGTCACTGTTTCCAGATGACATGATACTATACATTGAGAATCCTAAAGATGCTACCAGAAAACTACTAGAGCTAATCAATGAATTTGGTAAAGTAGCAGGATACAAAATTAATGCACAGAAATCTCTGGCCTTCCTATACATTAATGATGAAAAGTCTGAAAGTGAAGTTAAGAAAACATTCCCATTTACCATTGCAAAAATAAGAATAAAATATCTAGGAATAAACCTACCTAAGGAGACAAAAGACCTATATGCAGAAAATTATAAGACACTGATGAAAGAAATTAAAGATGATACAAATAGATGGAAATATATACCATGTTCTTGGATTGGAAGAATCAACATTGTGAAAATGACTCTACTACCCAAAGCAATCTACAGATTCAATGCAATCCCTATCAAACTACCACTGGCATTTTTCACAGAACTAGAACAAAAAATTTCACAATTTGTATGGAAACAAAAAAGACCCTGAATAGCCAAAGCAATCTTGAGAAAGAAAAACGGAGCTGGAGGAATCAGGCTCCCTGACTTCAGACTATACTTCAAAGCTACAGTTATCAAGATGGTATGGTACTGGCACAAAAACAGAAAGATAGATCAATGGAACAGGATAGAAAGCCCAGAGATAAACCCACACACATATGGACACTTTATCTTTGATAAAGGTGGCAGGAATGTACAGTGGAGAAAGGACAGCCTCTTCAGTAAGTGGTGGGAAAACTGGACAAGTACATATAAAAGTATGAGATTAGAACACTCCCTAACACCATACACAAAAATAAGCTCAAAATGGATTAAAGACCTAAATGTAAGGCCAGAAACTATCAAACTCTTAGAGGAAAACATAGGCAGAACACTCTATGACATAAATCACAGCAAGATCCTTTCTGACCCACCTCCTAGAGAAATGGAAATGAAAACAAAAATAGGGGCTTCCCTAGTGGCGCAATGGTTGAGAATCCACCTGCTGATGCAGGGGACATGCGTTTGTGCCCCATTCTGGGAGGATCCTACATGCTGTGGAGCAGCTGGGCCTGTGGGCCATGGCCACTGGGCCTGCAGTTCTGGAGCCTGTGCTCCACGATGGGAGAGGCCACGACAATGAGGGGCCTGTGTACTGCAAAAAATAAAAATAAAAAATAAACAAAAGGGACCTAATGAAACTTAAAAGCTTTTGCACAGCAAAGGAAACCATGAACAAGACCAAAAGACAACTCTCAGAATGGGAGAAAATATTTTCAAATGAAACAACTGACAAAGGATTAATCTCCAAAATTTACAAGCAGCTCATGCAGCTCAATAACAAAGAAACAAACAACCCAATCCAAAAACGGGCAGAAGACCTAAATAGACATTTCTCCAAAGAAGATATACAGATTGCCAACAAACACATGAAAGAATGCTCAACATCAGTAATCATTAGAGAAATGCAAATCAAAACTACAATGAGGTATCACCTCACACGGATCAGAATGGCCATCCTCAAAAAATCTAGAAACAATAAACGCTGGAGAGGGTGTGGAGAAAAGGGAACACTCTTGCACTGCTGGTGGGAATGTGAATTGTACAACCACTATGGAGAACAGTATGGAGGTTCCTTAAAAAACTACAAATAGAACTACCATATGACCGAGCAATCCCACTACTGGGAATATACCCTGAGAAATCCATAATTCAAAAAGAGTCATGTGCCAGAATGTTAATTGCAGCTCTATTTACAATAGCCAGGAGATGGAAGCAACCTAAGTGTCCATCATCGGATGAATGAATAAAGAAGATGTGGCACATATATACAATGGAATATTACTCAGCCGTAAACAGAAACCAAATTGAGTTATTTGTAGTGAGGTGGATGGACCTGGAGTCTGTCATACAGAGTGAAGTAAGTCAGAAAGAGAAAGACAAATACCATATGCTAACACATATGCATGGAATCTAAGAAAAAAAAAATGTCATGAAGAACCTAGGGGTAAGACGGGAATCAAGACACAGACCTACTAGAGAATGGACTTGAGGATATGGGGAGGAGGAAGGTTAAGCTGTGACAAAGTGAGAGAGTGGCATGGACATATATACACTACCAAACGTAAAATAGATGGCAAGTGGGAAGCAGCCGCATAGCACAGGGAGATCAGCTTGGTGCTTTGTGACCACCTAGAGGGGTGGGATAAGGAGTTTGGGAGGGAGGGAGATGCAAGAGGGAAGAGATATGGGAACATATGTATATGTATAACTGATTCACTTTGTTATAAAGCAGAAACTAACACACTATTGTAAAGCAATTATACTCCAATAAAGATTTAAAAAAATAAATAAAATGCATACATTACAGCAAAAAAAAAAAAAACAAAACAAAAAATTATACCTGAGGAAAGGCCAGGACCTTTTTCCTCTACTCCTTTCTCTATCCCCACAGCAAGAAGAGTATTGCCCACTCTTTTTCAGATTTTTTAATAGCATTTTTTAATATCCTTCTTACAGTTCCAATCACATTCTTCCTCTATATTTATTCATGTGGACTCTCAACATGATTATAGAACAATGGAGGGTAAAATATACATTACTGTGTGTGCAGGTGTGCATGTGTGTATATGTGTATGTCTGTGTGGCTCCCCACATCCAGTTGATTAGTAAACATTGTTGACACCTAAAACACATTTGCTGCATTTTTTGAAGCACCTTCACAGCCAGGACTATTATTAGAAATGTTCCAAACATGAAAAATTTACATATATATTTTGACTCTGGGTCTCCTTCAATGCTTTCAGCTGGGCCCCAGGAAGCAATATTTATAAACTTGTGAAGCCCTCAGGGAAAGATGGGTAGAGTTGAAACTGGCTCATTTCTTTGGGTTCTTAAAATATCAAGACGAGCCTGAGGCTGTAAATGAGGCTTGAAATCTCTATTGGCTTCAAGGGCACATCTGGGTTGTAAGGCCTTCATGTGGGCTCACATTTATCCTTTTACATTTGAGTACCAATTGGAGCTCCCAGCCATGAGCAAAAGAAACTTTAGGTTTATTTAAGAATGTAATCAGTCAACTGGAAGCTTTTTATTGCATAGTCAGTAACCATCTGCAGTCAATAAAAAAACACCAGTTGGCCTAAATATGCAGAAACACACTGGTCACTTGTGTTTGGGGGTAGACTTGGTCCTATGCTCATGTGCACCTGTTTATCCATTCAAAAACACTATCATGTAGACTGGAAGAGGCAGTAACTACAACACTGCCAGTGAGGTACACAATACACCTGCATGTAAGCATATTTAGATTTTTCTCCATACTTTGCTTTAGAAGGATGCTTCTACTAGTCAATGAAGGCATGCCAATAAATTTACATCTGCAAGCCAAACCTTAGTTACAAAAATGAACCATAGAAAAATACAGATGAGTATGGTCTCCACATACCTTGATTTCATGAGAATATAAGTTGAAGTCAGGGTTGCATAAACGACTTCATAAATTGTTTCAGGAATTACAGTGATTCAGTATAAATGAAATCACAGCTGGCATTTATGTAAGACTGCTGTGAAAAATAGCTTTGCTTAAAGGTGCTGCTATCACTTGGTCAAGGGTTGTTTAAAAGTAGAAAAAAGGGCTATGGTATAAAAGTAATGAATAGTGGAAATGAATAAAATAGAAAACTATTGGTATAGCATGAAAAATATAAAATCCATTATAGTAATAACCATCCAATTTACTAAAATTTCTCAAGGTATCTTATAAACTAGCTCTGAAAGATTTCTCTTATTTTTAGCTATGATGTTCTATATAAATGGGTTCAGGTTCCATTGCTTGTATGATAAAATGAAAGCTTCAACTTGCCATTAGAACAGCTAAAGTCAGAAAACAAGAGTAGTCACTACTCGTGAATTTGAGAAATATCTCTACCTCAGTGATCAGTAGATTCTTGATTATGAAAAATAATAAAACTCTAATATCTTTTCTTTATTATTGAAAAGACTCAGCCCAGAGGTAAAGTAATTTGCTTTAGGTCATCAACTGAACAATGAGAAGTGAGGCTAAAGTTTATATTTCCAGACTATGTTTAATGGGTTTATTTACAGCTTTGCTCTTCAAACTATGGTCCCTGGAGAAACAAAATCAGCATAACTGGGAAGCTTGTTCGACATGTAGAAAAGCTGTCTAGAGCTCAGACCCCTATTGATCTAGAATCTGCATTTTAAACAGATCCCCAGGTGATTCCTCTGCACAGTAAACAGGGAAAAGCAACACTTTACAGTATACTGTCTTCTCACTCCATGGTTGATGTAGGAAAAAAATGAGCTGATATATCTAAAACAACCTATGCTCCATAAATGCAACATAACTTTTCTTAATGGTGATTCTGAAAGTGCTTTTATTTCAAAATCTGGAATTAAATAAGAATGTCCTTGTAAACATTTCACTAATAATAACCCTCACATTTTTCAAACCCACATATTCCAATGAATTCAAAGCTCTTCCAAAGTCAAACTGAGAGTAACTGTTTTAATTGAATATTCATAAACTATGAAGCAATATTTAATCCACAAAAGATTTCATCCAAGGATGCTAGAAGAATTTACAGAAAGTATAGTTTATCTCCCTCTCTCGAAATTTGTTTATGATTACATGGAAGCAAAGTTATAATCTAAGACAAGTGGGGAAATTGTGCAAGAAACTGGTAGTGGAAATAAATTTTCACATAGTCATTTCTGATATATTCACAGAAATGTCTAGCCCTTAAAGTAACAAGAGGAGCATATCAATCTTAACCTCTCTCTGCTTAGGTAAAGCACCTTAAATATGGCATTTGTGTCTTTTTTGAACTATGCATCCCCAGTGCCAAATGCAATGCTTGGCTAGATTAAGTGCCAAATAAATATTTTTTTGCAAGAAACTAGCAGTGGGAGGGAGAGGTGCAGAACTAGGCAAAATATATATATATATATATATATTTATAAATATATATTTATAAATATATATATATATATTTTTTTCTGTTCACCTAATAGAAGAAAGAAGGAAATGGGATCTGACTGCTGTTATAATCAGAGGAAAATATGACAACTCTCAAAACAACTGAAGCTTAAAAGTCTCATATCTAAATATGATTTTTAAGGAAGAGTCAGTCATTTGAGAAACATTGCACTTATATGATTAAGAAGAGTTCTGTGCTCTTCCAGATACTGGACAGAATAAAGCCAAAAGCACCATAATCTCTATTGTTAAAGATAAAGTCAAAAATTGTATAAAAGCAACATGGAGCCTGAAAACAAAACAATATGAAACCAGTTGATGCAAATTGGGCTCTATTTAATAGTGTTCATAATAAATGCACAAGTATGAGAATGCAGTAAGCCAAATATTTTAAATAATTTTGATTCTGGAAGATGGTAAATAATTTTGATTCTGGAAGATGGCAGTAAACCAAATATTTTAAATAATTTTAATTCTGGAAGGGGAAGATATTACTGGTGATTGCACAGTATATCAGAAGAAGTCCAGATCTCTGACAGTGGCCAGATTGCCACTGACCTTCAGGTGCTGACCTTCAGTGAATACTCACACCACCCACTCTTGCTCCAGCACTGCTCCCCTCTGGGACTGAGGGTCCTGGTACTGGGATAAGGAAGAGCACACATTTAAAGAGAACTGAGTCAGTTCAGACTGGATTCTCAAAGCTTCTGCTCCAGCAGTTTGGGACTTGACACTGCTCCTGACAGGGTGATGATGGACATTGGGCAGAGGCGAAGCCCCACCTCACACCTGGCTCCAGACCTAGCCCCTGCATCTCCAGCCCCACCTCCTACCAAGGTGATAGCTGCCAGCAAACACTGAGGGAAGGCATGCCTTGTGTTCATGTCAAAACCAGTTCTCCCGCTAAAGTCACTGGGCACACAGATACTGTATAGGAATACTCCCACATAAGGGTGCCTCTTCAAGACTGCCATAGGGGGCTTCCCTGGTGGCGCAGTGGTTTAGAGTTCACTTGCCGATGCAGGGGACATGGGTTCATGCCCTGGTCCGGGAAGATCCCACATGCCGTGGAGCGGCTAGGCCCGTGAGCCATGGTCAGTGAGCCTGCGCATCTGGAGCCTGTGCTCCACAACAGGAGAGGCCACAACAGTGAGAGGCCCGCGTACCGCCAAAAAAAAAGACTTCCATAGGTAACTGTTTCACCTAATTTCATAGAGATATAAAAAGATAAGCAAAAATGAGAAGACAGAATTTGTCTCAACTGAAGAGCAAGAGAAAACCCTTTAAAAACAAATAGTGAAATAGAAATAAATAACTTCATAGATAAATAATTCAAAGCATTATTAGTAAGAACACTAACTGAATTATGGGAAAGAATAGAGGAACACAGTGAAAATTTTAATAAGAATTTAGAAAATATGAAAAAGTCCAGTCAGAACTGAAGAATAAAATAACTGAAAAAAATAAATAAATAAAACACAATAGAAGAAATGAACAGTGGACCAAGTATTACAGAAGGATGCATAAATGATCTGGAAGACAGAATAATGGAAATCACCCAATCAGAATGGCAAAAAGAAAAACAAATTTAAAAAATGATAATAATTTAAAGGATGTCTGGTACAACATCAAGCATATCAGTATTCGCATTGCAGCAGTTCCAGGAGACAAGAGAGAGAGAAGGGGTCAAAAATGTATTTAATGAAATTACAGCTGAAAAATTCTCAATCTTGAAGAAGGAAACAGATATCCAAGTTCAGGGCCCCAAAAAAGATGAGCCAAACAGATCCACATCAAGACATACCATAACAAAAATGGCAAAAGTTAAAGAGAGAATTCTAAAGGCAGAAAAAGAAAAATAGTCATATAAAAGGGAACCCCCATAAGGCTATCAGCTGATTTTCTTACAAACACTTGGCAGATCATAAGGGAGTGGCATGATATATTTAAAGTGCTGAAAGGGAAAAACCTGCAACCTAAGTTATTCTAGCCAGCAAGATCATTATTTATAATTAAAGGAGAGATAAAGAACTTCTCAGACAATGAAAAACTAAAACAGTTTATCAGTACTAACCAGACCCTAAAAAAATGTTAAAGAGTCTTCTCGAAGTAGAAAATAAAAAGCTATAACAAGAACTAAGTATCCATAGAAAAGAAGAAAATCCCATTATTAAAGACAAGTCTGTAGTAAAAGCTGGAGATCAACAACTTAAATAAGCTAATATAAAGATTAAATACAAAAAAATGTAAAATAAATTACAACTATAATAATCAGTAAAGGGATATAGATGAAGATGTAAAATATGACATCAAAAACAGAAAGTGTGGGAGAAGGGAGTAAAACTGTAGTTATTTTAGAACATGATTGAACTTAAAGGACAACCTATTTAAAATAAATAGATACAGTTATAGGTCAAAATATATGATCCCCATGGTAACCACAAATCAAAAACCTATAATAGACACACAAAAACAAGAGAGAAAGAAACAAAAGTATACCACTAAAGAAAATTATCAAAGTACAAGGAAAGAAACTAAAAGAAGAAAAAATGAACAGGGAAGAACTAAAAAGAAAAAAACCAATTGGAAAACAGGATATAAAATGGCAATTGTACAAACCTATCAATAATTATTTTAAATGTTGATAGACCAAATGCTTCAATCAAAAGGTGACTGATTGCATAAGAAAACAAGACCCTTCAATATTCTGCCTACAAGAGACTCACTTATAAGCTAAAGACACACACAGACTGCAAGTGAGGGGATGGAAAAAGATATTTCATGCAAATGGAAACAAGAAGGCAGGTGTAGCAGAACTCATATCAGACATACAGACTTTAAAACAAAGTCTATAACAAAAGACAAAGAAGGGCATTTTATAGTGGTAAAGGGATCAATAAAGAAGAGGATATTAAACTTGTTAACATATATGCATCTAATAAAGGACCACCTAAATATATAAAGCAAATACTAACAGATATAAAGGGAGAAACTGACAACTGTATAATAATAGTAGGTAACTTTAACACCCCACTTGCACCAATGGACAGAACATACAGACAGAAAATCAATAAAGCAACATTGGTCTTAAATGACACAACAAACCTGTTGGACTTAATAGATATCTACAGGACATTCTATCACAAAACAGCAGAATGCACATTCTTTTCAAGTTCACATAGCACATTCTCCAGGAAAGATCACATGCTAGGCCACAAAAAAAATCTCATCAAATTTAAGAAGATAGAAATTATATAAAACATTTTTCAGGCCACAGTGGTATGAAACTAGAAATCTATTATGGGAAGAAAAATGGGAAAAGCACAAATGCATGGAGACTAAAAAACATGGTACTAAAAAATCACTGGGTCAATGAAGAAATCAAAGAGGAAGTCAGAAAATACCTCAAGACAAATGAAAATGGAAATACAAACTTTCCAATATCTATGGGATGCAGAAAAAGCAGTTCTAAGAGGGAAGTTTATGTGATACAAGCATACCTCACGAAACAAAAATCTCAAATAAATGACCCAACCTTTCAACTAAAGGAATTAGAAAAAGCAAAACAAAGCCCAAAGTCAGCAGAAGAAAGGAAATAATAAAGATCAGAGAGTAAATAAATAATACATAGACCAAAAAACAAACAAAAAACAATAGAAAAGATCAATGAAACTAAAAGCTGCTTCTATGAAAAGATGAACAAAAATTAATAAACCTTTAGCCAGGCTCATCAAGAAGAAAAGAGAGAGCACCTAAATAAAAAATAAAAATGAAGGATGAAAAATAACAACTGATACCAAAAATCACATGATCATCTCAACAGATGCAGAAAAAGGATCTCACAAAATTCAATACCCATTCATGATAAAAACTCTCATCAAAGTGAGTATAGAGGGAACATATCTCAATATAATGAACATTTGTGACAAACCCACAGCTAATATTATACGCAATGGTGATAAACTGAGAGGCTTTTCCTCTAAAATCAGAAACAAGACAAGGATGCCCACTCTCACCACCTCTATTTAAGATAGTATTGGAAGACCTAGCCACAGCAATCAGACAAGGAAAAGAAATAAAAGGCATTCAAATTGGAAGGGAAGAAGTAAAACTGTCCTTATTTGCAGATGACATTATGCTATATGTAAAAAACCCTACAGTCTCCAGAACTATTAGAACTAGTAAATGAATTCAGTAAAGTTGCAGATTTTAATTAATGAGATTAATGTACAGATATCTGTTGCTTTTTTATACATTATTAATGAACTATCAGAAAGAGAAATTAAGGAAACCATCTCATTTACAATTACATCAAGAAGAATAAAATACCAAGGAGTAAACTTAACCAAGGAGGTGAAAGACTTATAATGTGAAAACTATAAAACACAGATGAAGGAAGTTGAAAATATTACAAAGAAATGGAAAAATATCCCATGATCTGGGATTGGAAGAGTTAATATTGTCAAAATGTCCATACTACTGAAAGTGATCTACAGATTCACTGTAACCCTTATCACAATACCCAGGACATTTTTTTCACAGAATTAGAACCAGTAATCCTAAAATTTATACAGAACCACAAAAGACCCCTAATGGTCAAGGCAATCTTGCGAAAAAACAACAAAGCTTGAGGTATCAAGTTCCCAGACTTCAGACTATAATACAAATCTACAGCAATCAAAACATCATGGTACTGGCACCAAAATAAACATACAGATAAATTAAACAGAATAGAGAACCCAGAAATAAACCCACACACTACGGTCAATTAATCTACGACAAAAGAGGCAAGAATATATAATGGAGAAAAGACATTCTCTTCAGTAAGTGGTGCTTGGAAAACTGGACAGGTCCATGTGATTTGAATATTTCCTCACAAATATATGAAAAATAAATTCAAAATGGATTAAAACCCTAAATGTAAGACCAGAAACTATGAAGCTCCTAGAAGTGAACATAGACAGGACACTCTTTGACATAAATTGTAGCAATATTGTTTTAGTCTGCCTCCTAAGGCAAAATAAATAAAAGCAAAAAATAAACAAATGGTGCTTAATTAAACTTAAAAGCTTTTGCACAGCAAAGAGAACCATCAACAAAAATGAAAAGACAACCTATGGACTGGGAGAAAATATTTGCAAAGATATGACTGATGAGAGTTAATATCCAAAATGTATAATCAGCTCATTCAATTCAATATCAAAAAAGGACCCAATAAAAAAATGGGTAGAAGACCTGAATAGTCATTTTTCACAAGTAGTTATGCAGATGGCCAGCAGGCACATGAACAAATGCTCAACATTCCTTAACATCAAAGAAATACAAATCAAAACCACAATGAGATATCACCTCATACCTTTCAAAATATTATCATGAAAAAGTCTATAAATAACAAATATTGTGTAGGATGTGGAAAAAAGGGAACACTAGTACACTCTTGGTGGGATTGTAAATTAGGTTCCTCAAAAAACTAAAAAATAGAACTACCATATGATCCAGAAATTAGGCTTCTGGCCATATAGCCAAAGAAAGCAAAAACAGTAATTCTAAAAGATATGAAGATATGCATACCTTAATATTCACAGCAGCATTATGGAAGCCATCTAAATGCTCATCAACAGATTAATGGGCAAAAATGATATGGAGTATATATACAATGGAATATTCCTCAGCCATAAAAAAAATAATGAAATTCTGCCATTTGCAATAACTGGATGGACCTAGAGAGCATTATGCTTAATGAAATAAGTCTGACAGAGAAAAACAACTACTCTATATTATCACCTATAAATAAAATCTAAAAAAACACACACACACACACAAATGTATATCACTAAACAGTAACAGACTAGCCAATATAGAGAATGAACTAGTGGCTACCAGTGGGGAGAGGGAAGTGGGGAGGGGTGAGGTAAGGGTAGGAGATTAAGATATACAAACTACTATGTATAAAATAAATAAGCAACAAGGACGTATTGTACAGCATAGGGAAATATATCAATTGTTTTGTAATAACTTTAAATGGAGTACAATCTCTAAAAATACTGCATCACCATGTTGTACACCTAAAACTAACATAATATTGTAAATCAACTATACTTGCATTTTTAAAAGCTGAATTAAAAAAAAGGAAAAAACCTCACACTACCAGGCCTTAGTTCCACAAGCTGAGTTAATAGATGTAGATGAGAGTAGTAAAGTTGAATTTTGAAATGAGCAAAGTTTTTCTTCTATATGTTTATCTTAACTACCTGTTCAGTGACACTACACTGTAGTTTAAATATATTATCTATAAGTTATCAGAAAATTGAATTAGAATTTACTATGTATATATAATATTTTACGATTTTGATTATGAACTTTGTAGTAAGAAGGGAGTACAAGCTTTATTTAGTATAAATCAAATGTATTTACTTGTAAGGGTTTTAATGACAATGAATCTGGACATCAAGAGTGTAACTGATGGAACAATGGATACCAAAGCAAAACAATGTCTATATCCACAACCTAGGAGAGAAAGCAGAAAGAAAACAGAGGACTCTAGTAGTCTATTTCTTGGAAACAGAAAAACACCAGTCTTCATTTAATAGAGGAAACAAATTCCTTGAAAGTAACATAAGAGTACAGTATCAAAACCAATTTATATAGGTTTTACAATGAAATAAGATAAAACTGCATATTCACTGCTAAATGACCGTTGTACTTGGCTTGGAGAATTGGATTAGTTTATTACAGTCACATGAAAAGACATAAGTATCATTGTTAACAACAACTGATCTTGAGAAAATAGTTTCACTTAAATTATAACAGCAAATAAAATATTGAATACACACACACACACTATGCCCATCCTTTATACTAAATTCTGTAATCCTAAACTCATAAAAAATTGCCTCTGTTTGTTTCTCTTTCATTACAATCAGATGATAGCAAAATATCTTTCAACAGACAAAAGTGATGTGTACAGCAGATTTTATGGACTTTTCCTTTGCACTGAAATGTTTTTACTCAGGGCATTCCAGGACATGAACATTTTCCTCTGTCTTGTCATACTATTACCATCACAAATAAGAGATCAAGATGTCAAGAAAGAGAAAATTTGAATACAACTTTAGGTCACATACCTTCCTACTTATGAACAGTACTACAAGTGATAACTATTTCTATAATATATTAAAATTAGCAGTAATTATATCAAATGTACATAGGGGGCTGTGCCTTTTAAAGTTCATTTGGGGGGACTTCCCTGGTGATGCAGTGGTTAAGAATCCACCTGCCAATGCAGGGGACATGGGATCAATCCCTGGTCCAGAAAGATCACACATGCAGTGGAGCAACTAAGCCTGTGTGCCACAACTACTGACCCTGCATGCCTATAGCCCATGCTCCGCAACAAGAGAAGCCACCACAATGAGAAGCCCATGCACTGCATCAAAGAGTAGCCCCCACTCGCCACAACTAGAGAAAGCCTGTGCACAGCAACGAAGACCAAACACAACCAAAAATGAATGAATGAATTAATTAATTTTAAAAAATAAATAAAGCACATTAGGAGTTTTTACATTCTGTTCATTTAAACTTCACTACTTTAAATACTTGAATTTCTCTCAAGCTACCTCAAATTAATAATTCATTACTTTATTCTCTCAATGCAGCTTAAATTGAATACATTTTTCTTATGCTATTACTCCTTGTGAAGTAAAGAAAAATTGACAGTACACTAAACTAGCAATGAGTGCAACATTTCAAGACTTCACTTAGGTCTATCTTCAAATCCATTTGGTATTTTTTGTTTTCAACTTGTGTTATATTATTTTAATTAGCTTTTTCATTACACATAATGAAAAGGGATCCACATGGGAAAAGAAGGAAAACTGTCACTACTTACAGATGACATGATACTATACATAGAAAATCCTAAAGATGCTATCAGAAAACTACTAGAGCTCAGCAGTGAATTCAGTAACATTGCAGGATACAAGTTAATACACAGACATGTGTTGCATTTCTATACACTGACAACAAAAGATCAGAAAGAGAAATTCAGGAAACAATCCCATATACCATTACATCAAAAAGAATAAAATACATAGGAATAAACCTACCTAAGAAGGCAAAAGACCTGTACTCCGAAAACTGACACATAAAAGATATTGAAGATGAAACAAACAGATGGAAAGATATACCATGTTCTTGGATTGGAAGAATTAATATTGTTATAATGACCATAGTACCCAAGGCAATCTACAGATTCAATGTAATCCCTATCAAACTACCAATGGCATTTTTCACAGTACTACAACAAAAAATTTTAAATTTGTATGGAAACACAAAAGACCCTGAATAGACAAACAATCTTAGAAAGAAAAACAGCTAGAGGAATCAGGCTTCCTGACTTCAGACTATGCTACAAAGCTACGGTCATCAAAACAGTATTGTACTAGCACAAAAAACAGACATAGATTGATGGAACAGGAGAGAAAGCCCAGAAATAAACCAACACATCTATGGTCAGTTAATCTATGACAATGGAGGCAAGAATATACATTGCAGAAAAGACAGTCTCTTCAATAAGTGGTGCTGGGAAAACTGGTCAGCTACATGTAAAAGAATGAAATTAGAACATTTTGTAATACCAGACACAAAAATAAATTCAAAATGGATTAAAGACCTAAAGGTAACACTGGATACTATAAAACTCCTAGAGTAAATCATAGGCAGAACACTGACATAAGTCACAGTAATATCTTTTTGGATCTGCCTCCAAAGAAATTGGATTGACATATATACACTAATATATATAAAATGGATAACAAATAAGAACCCACTGTATAAAAAAATAAATAAAATTTTAAAAAAATGGAAATAAAAATAAACAAATGGGACCAAATTAAACTGAAAAGCTTTTGCACGGGAAAGGAAACCATAAACAAAACGAAAAGGCAACCTACAGAATGGGGAAAATATTTGCAAGCAATGCAACTGGCAAGGGATTAGTTTCCAAAATATATAAACACCTCATACAGGTCAATATCAAAAAACAAACAAACAGCCCAATCAAAAAATGGGCAGAAGATCTAAATAGACATTTCTCCAAAGAAGGCATACAGTTTGCCAACAGGCACATGAAAAAATTCTCAACATCACTAATTATTAGGGAAATGCAAATCAAAACTACAATGAGGTATCACCTCACACTAGTCAGAATGGCCATCATCAAAAAGTCTACAGATAGGGACTTCTCTGGCAGTCCAGTGGTTAGGACTCTACACTTCCACAGCAGGGGACACAGATTCGATCCCTGGTCAGGGAACTAAGATCCCCATATGCTGCATGGCACAGACCAAAAAAAAAAAAAAAAAAGTCTAAAGATAATAAATGCTGGAGAGGGTGTGGAGAAAAAAGAACCCTCCTACACTGTTGATTGGAATGTAAATTGATATTGTCACTATGGGGAACAGTATGGAGCTTCCTTAAAAACCTAAAAATAGAGTTACCCTATGATCCTGCAATTCCACTCCTGGGCATATATCCAGAGAAAACTATAATTAGAAAATAATATGTGCACCTCCATGTCGTTGCAGCACTATTTACAATAGCCGAGACATGGAAGCAACTGAAATGTCCACGACAGATGAATGGATAAAGAAGACGTGGTGTGTGTGTGTGTTTGTGTGTGTGTGTGTGTGTGTGTGTGTGTAATGGAATATTACTTAGCCATAAAAAGGAATGAATAATGCCATTTGCAGCAACATGGGTGGACCTAGAGATTATCATACTAAGTGAAGTAAGTCAGACAGTGAAAGACAAATATATGATATCACTTATATGTGAAATATAAAAAGAAAGATACAAATGAACTTTTTTTACAAAACAGAAAGAGCCTCACAGACATAGAAAACAAACATTGTTACCAAAGGGGAAAGGGAGTGGAATAGATAAATTAGGAGGTTGGGATTAACATTTACACACTACTGTATATAAAATAGATAACCAACAAGGACCTGCTATATAGCAAAGAGAACTATACCCAATAGTTTGTGATAACTTATAAGAGAAAAGAATCTGAAAAAGAAGATATGTATGTATGTATAACTGAATCACTGTGCTGCACACCTGAAACTAACACTACCTTAAAAAAAAAAACATAATGAAAAGGGGAAAAAATCAAAAGAACTGGAAAGCAGTTGCCTTCTGTTTTACTTCCTAATACACCTTTTTAAATGATTGCTCATCCTCATAACTCCTAATAGTTATATTTTTTCTCTGGGCCAGTGTCATCCATAAAACAAATATTAATGAACCTTTTCTACCTCATAGAGGTTTTGCTACAAAATACAAAGTTGTCCCTCATGGAACTTGATGAAATTTTTAATGATGACAGAAGAGAAAGTTGAGAATTATTAAAATGAGAACAATAAGGATGACCATAGCTAATATTTTTGAATACTTGTTTCATATTATAAACTTGATAGGCATTTAGTAGATATATACATACATGCATGGGTAATTCAGTTGATATTCACTTTCATATGTAATCCTCACAGCAATCTGTAAATTATGTAATATTAATATCCCCATTAGGCAATTAAGAAAATAGATTAGAAATGCTTATTAAATTAAAATGGTGACTATTTTTAGGTGTATTAGCTTCTACAAATATTAACTTATAAATTAATAAATTTCTTTAGTAAGACTGATGACCATACTTGGACTCCCAAGTGTACACTTTTTCAGTATCTATTATATGCTCAACACTACAATAAATTCTTTACAAAATTTATCTCAGATGATTCTCAAAACCTTACAAAGTTTCTCTTATTTTTTTTCCTGTTTAATAGACAATGAAACAAATTCAGTGATGTTCAATTACTTAAAAGAAGCACCAGGGGTCCAATTCAATTCTGACTCTAAAATCTAAGCTCTATTTATTACTACAGTGATTCCGAGCAGCGTACATTACTTCAATTTATATAATAAGTATTTCATGGGATTTAGTTATGTCAAAATATTGACAAGGTCTATTATCTTTGAAAGACCTTAATAAATTAGGGATTTGGGGTCATTTAAATGAACAATTGTTAGTTTTGTTTTAATTGAAGGAATTAAATGATAATATAAGAGCAAATGACTTTTGAGATATTATGACAGATTATTCAAAATCCTCTAAAATATACACAGGGATATTTCAGACAAATACTTATAGATCATATTTTGTTAAAAGTGGTAGTGAAACCTGAAGGAAAACGCTGACTCTGTTCTTCCAAGTGTGGTGCTCTCCTATACTATGCTTGATAACCCGATATGACTTAAATCTCTCAATGATTAGAAGTAGCTTTATTTTTCTGGATGATAAAAAATATAATAATAGTTAAAATTATCCATAAAGGCATAATTCTGTATACCCTGCTCAGACCTAAGTGTGACACCAGGAAAATAGGGTTCTCAGTTACCCTGCTACAGAGCATATTCAACTGACAGCCTCAGCTGCCACCTGTGAGAATCCACAACCATGTCTGCACTGAGGCTGTATTTCCACTTGCTAATGTCTATACATGGTGGGGATATTCGTACTCTAATAGGAACCTTTGGCTTAAGGACTTCCCATCAGACTAGTTGAAATTTTCATAGAGCTGTACAGGAGTCTGATTCTATCTGTGTAATCCACCTCTCCCTACCCTCTTCTCTCACAGGTGTCAGACCTGCTTACAGTCAATGGGCTCTCTTTGGCTACTCCTGATCCCCTGCCCCTTTATTCTTCACAGATGTACATTATCCTATCCCATTTTGGGGTCTGCATTGCAGAGTACCGGAACTAATACACCAAGTCAATAAATCTTTACCTAGAAAGAGGACCGAAAATGAATCAAAAGTGAACCATTGAAATTTATTTTGAACATCATTTCTAAGAACATTTGTTGCAGATAGGCACTTGGAAGTAAGTTGGAAAAAGAATCTGTTAAATTGCTTGATGAATAAAGTGTTCACCTCCAACTTTGAGAAAATATTTGATTCTTACACGTCAATCCTCTTTAAGGAGAAAAAGCCAGACTTTCTAAGTTCATAGCTACTCAGGTTAAGGGTGGCAGTGAGGGTTAAGGGGAGGGCGAGATGATTGAAAATGCCTTCACATGATATACTGCACTGTTCACTGGAAAGAGCTACTGCTCAAAACTGATTTCACATATACACTTTGTGAACTAAACTCCTTTTGCTAAGAAAAAGAAAAGTATGAGGTGGGCTTTGGTTCAGATATTTGCAAAATACCTTTTTATGTTCTTCAAAATCAAGAAGGCTATATAAGCAGACACTTTAGATATTTTTACAATCAAACTAATTTATCTGTGCCTTCATTCATTTATTCATTCAACAATTATTGAACTCCTAGTTGTGGTAAACAATCTGCAAGGGTTTGAAATAAAGTTGTGAATAAAACACAATCCTTAACACAGTCTGATTGAAGTGTGAGGCAACCAAGTGAGCATTTTAAATACTGTGCAAGTATTTGTGATAAGTGAGAATGTGAATGGAGCATAAAAGAAGGAGACACCTAATTTATTGTGAAAGTATTAGGAAAGGTATACCTTAGGAAGTAATGCTTCTGATGAATTCTGAAAGATAAACAGAGTTAATCAAGGGCACAAGGTAGTGAAGTCTTATCACTGATATGGGTGTGAGAGAGAGCATCTGTAGAAGTGACTCTGAAACCATAGAAGTACAAAATAAGTGTTGATTCAACTGAGATGAAAACTTGTGTTGAGGATAGAGTAATAAAAGTTAGAAAGGACCCTGCATTCTCCCTAATGTTGAACGTTAAACTATGGTCGGGGTAGAACTTTTTATGCATTTTAAGTAGGGGTTTGAGATTGAGCTCACAGAGGAAATGCAGCAGACTATTACAAGAGTCCAGATGATAAAGAATGAGCATCTGAACCAAAATGGCAGGGACAGAGAAAAGTCAATGGCTAAAGGTAATATATTTAACAGAGATTAATGGAATTTAGTGACAGTTATTGATAGATTGTAGGAATTAAGGAAGAGAGAAAACTCAAAGATGATTCCCAAGTATCTAGCTAAACAAAGTGGTGGATGATGTCATTAAATGAGATATAAAGCCAGAAAAGGAATAGAATTTAAAAAGAAAGATAAGTGCACAATTTTGGAGATGACTGAGTCTATCAAATGCACATATATGCAGGAAACTGTGTATATTTTCAAAACATTAGTGAAAAAGTCTTATGCAGTGATACAGGCTTAATGGTCATCAACTTATAGTGGGCACCGGAATCCTAAGATGTGATGATTACTGAGGGAAGCAAAACAAAGTAAGAAAGCAAAGTAGTCCTGACAAAAGCCTGGAGAATATTACCATTCCATTTAGCTGAGGAAGAATAACATTTCCTACTATGCTTAGATTGCAACAAATTGATATTTACAAGAATGCTAGGAAAGAGGCTATTTTTTAGCTTGTTATACTTTTATAAATTGTCCTCTCATTTGTTTTCCAACTGATTTCTCACAATCACTTTGTTAGATAATTAGGAAATGTATTATTTTCCTCATTTTATTTTTTGGTACTTGGGAAGGTAAACTTGAACATTGTTGTTTGAGTACTAAATTTGTTGAATTTCCAATATTTCATATTATATATTATAATAATCAAATACAGCTTAAGTGAAGTCTAAACAATGACAAAAATTTTGTTCAATGCTGAAATTAAGTCAGGTATGTTGAAATAGTTTCATAAAGATGATTTTTAACCATGGTGGGACACTAGTACTGCAGGAACATATTATAAATCACATATTGAAATTTTGATTTGAAATGTTTGTTATGAGGGATAAAGCTGATGATTATGCCCCTTCCTACATGCATGACTAAAAGCAGTACCACAATCAATGGATAGCCATGAAACAATTTTTTTTCCTGAGGTTAATTAATTACCCTTCTCAATAATTAAAAGTCTTTGCATAATTCCCCATATAAAGCAAAGACAGTACAATGCAAAAGATGATTGTATAATTTTCCCTAGTAGGTTAAATCTAATCCAGGATCTTGTGAGGCAGCTCCATAGATAATAAATGTTCACAAATAATCAAATGTTATAATAATTCTGCTCAATGTGAAATTTAAGAGGGTGTGATCATTCAATGAAATTATCCTGAAATCTTTGAATTATCAATCTGACACCCAAAACTTCTCCAGCTGAACAAAATTTCATTTAGTTTTTTAAAATTATTTTTTAAAATTTTGAGATAATTGTAGATGCACATATAATTTTAAGAAATAATACAGAGATGTGGTACGTATATACAATGGAATATTACTCAGCCATATAAAATGAGATAATGCCATTTGCAGCAACATGGATGGACCTAAAGATTATCATACTAAGTGAAGTAAGTCAGACAAAGACAAATACATGATATCACTCATATGTGGAATCTAATTTTAAAAATAATACAAATGAACTTACTTGCTAAAGTGTAACAGACTCACAGATATTGAAAACAAAATTATGGTTACAGAAGAGGAAACGTGGTGGGGGGAGAGATAAATCAGGAGCTTGGGATGAACATACACACACCACTATATATAAGATAGATAAGCAACAAGGACATACTGTATAGCACAGGAAACTCTACTCAATATTTTGTGATAAACTATATGAGAAAAGAATCTTAAAAAGAATGAATATATGTATATGTATAACTGAATCACTTTGCTGTACACCTGAAATGAACACAACATTGTAAATCAACTACACTCCAATAAAATTAAAATTTAAAAAAAGGAAGAAATAATACAGAGAGATCATATGTATACTTACCCATTTTTCTCCAATGATAGCATCTTGCAAAACTATAGTACAATATAATAACCAGGATATGAATCTTAACAGAGTGAAGATACAGAAGATTGCCATCATGCCAAGGACCAATTAGGCTGCATTTTTATAATCACAAATACTTCATTCCAGGTTCCAAGCTTCATTAACCCTGGGCAACCACTTATCTGCTCCCTATTTCCACAATGTTGTCATTTTTAAAATGTTATATAAATGGAATCATACAGGATATAAACTATTGGGATTTCATTCAGTATAATTTTCTGAAAATGTACTCAGTTTATTGCATATTTCAACAGTTTGTTCCTTTTCATTACTGAGTAATACTCCATTGTATGGATGTACCACAGGTTACTTCACTATTCATCTATTGAAAGATATCTGGATTATTTCCTGTTTTTAACTATTATGAATAAAGCAGCTATAAACTTGCATGTATAGATGTTTATGTGAACATATCTCTTCATTTCTCTGAGTGCAATTTCTGGGTTATATAGCAGTTAAACATATTTAGTGTTTTAAGAAACCTCCAAACTGACTTCTACGTGGCTATACCATTTTATATACTTAACACCCATGTATGAGTGATCCAGTTCCTTCATCAGCATTTGGTGTTATCACTACTTTTTAGTTAGCTATTATGATAGGTGTGTATCTTACTGTGGCTTTAATCTGTATTCACTAATGGCTAAGGATGTTGAAAATCTTTCATGTGCTTACTTGCTATCTGTAAATCCTCCACTGTAAAATGTTTATTTGTGTCTTTTGCCGATTTTCTATTTTTTTTTAAAAAAATGTTGTGTTTGAGAGTTCTTTACATATTCTAGATCTAATCCTTTGTTGGATATGTGGTTTGCATATGGTTTCTCCAAGTCTGTAGATAAAATTTTCAATCACTTATCAGGTTCTTTAACTGAATAAAAGTTCTTAATTTCGATGAAGTCCAATTTTTCCTTTTATGGATTGTGCTCTAGTGGTCAATTTTAAGTATTCTTTGCCTGGTCCTAGATCCCAAGGTTTTGTTAATTTTTTCAAAATGTAAAACTATGTGACATTTAAGTACATGGCTATTTTAAGTGTTTTATAATGTGTGAGACAGGTTGAGGGTCATTTTTTTGCCTATGGATGTCCAATTGTTCCCACAACATTTATTGAAAAGGCTGTTTCCTCCATAAAATTGCCTTTTACCCTGTGTCCAAAAACTCAATTGGGAATATTGGTGAGTGTCTATTTCTGGGTTTTCTATTCTGTACTATTGATCTGTGTTTCTATAACTCCACCAATACTACACATTCTTTATTACTTTAGCTATATAATAATCCTTTAAAACTGGGTAGACTGATTCCTCTAACTTTATACTTTTATTTCAAAATTGATTTAAATATTTTAGTTTCTTTGACGTTTCATACAAATTTTAGAATAATTTTGTCTATAGCTCCAAAATGTCTTGCTGAAATATTTATAGGAATTCTGTTAAACATATATAACAATGGGTAAGTTGACATCTTTACTATGTTGAGTTTTCTAATCTATGAACATGGTATATATGTCTCTCCATTTATTTAGATATACTTTGATTTCTTTTGTCATCATGTGTAGTTTTCAGCATACATGTCTTGTACCAGTTTTGTTAGATATACATCTAGTTATTTTACTTTTTAGGATTATACATGGTATTTCAGTGCCCACATATTCATTGGTAGCATATTGAATGAAATTAATTTTTCTAGGTTTATCTTGAAACCAATAACTTTGCTGAATTCACTTGTTAATTATAGGAGTTTGTTTTTATAGATTCTGTGTGATTTTCTGTTTAGACAAATATACCATCTGCAAATAAGGACAGTATTATTTATTTCTTTTCAATCTGCATGCCTTTTGTTTCTGATTCTTGCCTTAATGAACTACACTAAATAAGAGTGATAATGGCAGCCCCCCTTGTCTTAGGACTGACCTTAGTGGGAAAGCATTCAGTCTTTTATCACTAAGTTTAAGTTTAACTGTAGGTGTTCTGTAGTTGCTACTTATCACATTGAGAATGCCTCCCCCCTTTCCTATTTTTCTGAAGGTTTTTACATGTGTGGGTGGTGAATTTTGTTTTTTCTGCATTGCTTTTACTCCATCGGCTGATATGATCATATGAGTTTGCTTCTTTATCCTGTTAATATGGTGGGTTATATTAACTGATTCTTAAATATTTAACCAGACTTGCATCACTGAAACAAACCCTACTCAATTATGATATATAATTATTAATTTTTATTTCCCATTAAAGATTTTTGCATGTGAGATATTGATCTATATTCAAGAGAGATGAATCTGTGATTTTCTCTTTTTGTTCCATTTTTGTCTGGTTTTGGTACAGAGTAATACTAACAAAAAAATGAATCTCTTCCCCCTCTTGAATTTTCTGGAAGAGATTATGTAGAACTAGAATCATTCTTCTTTAAATATATTTTATTATATAATGTCCCTAAGTCTTAAGTCTGAAGTCTACCTCACCTGATATGAATAGAGCCTCTTCTTATTGATTTAATATTTGTATGATATATTTTTTAATCTCATCTATATCATTATACTTGAAGTGATTTTCCTATGGACAGCATATTTTTGAGACATGTTTTTGGGATCTCCTCTGCCATTATCTTCTTTTAATTGTTGTATTGTGACCATTTATACTTAATGTAACATTGATCTATTTGAGCTTAAGTCTGGTTTTCATTTTCTGTTTGTTCTTTCTGTATTTTATTTCTTTATTTTTCCTGCCTTCCTATGGGCTAAACAATTTTTTGAAACTCTATTTTGATTTATCCATAGGGATAAGAAAATTTCAGATACAACTTCCTTTGAGGCACTTTATTAAACTCAGTTAAATAACTCTACTAATTCTGTCTTCTTAATTTCTTTAAATTCATTTCTTCTTCCTCGTATTGTTATCCACCTAGTTCATGTTCTTATCATCTCATAACCTTACTATTTCCATAGCTTTATTAATTTTATAATATTTACAGCATGTATTTAAGACATCTTAATACTTGCCCTATCAAATTTCACATTTATCATAGATAATATATATAATGTATTAGAAACTACATATACAGTAATTTTAAATGAGTTTTATCTTTCTCAAGCTGTTTCCTCACTGGAGAAAACATGGGAGAAAGCGTAGAGGGTGTAGGGTGGAACTAACACTTGTCAAAAAGACTAATACTTGAAAGGAGTGATGTGGCATCTTACTGATGAAATTTATTTTAAATGACCAAAAAATATTGGGGCTCAAGAACTGAAGATAAATCAGATTTCACGGATGATTAATAGAATCACTGAGTTGTTTTGGAAGGGAAAATATGAGGTTATTTTTGTAGATTACTTGTGAAAATGAAAATACGCATTTGTGGGGTTTTTTAGTAGGCAACTGAAATAGAACTTGCGAGGCTTGTGGTATAAAAGGAGAACCATTCACTTTAAGGTAATAGTTGAAACACAGAGTCAATAAGCTCTCCGATAGAAAAGACAAAAAAAAAAAAAAAAGAAAGAAACAGATTATCTGGACATAAGGGAACTTATGCATTAATCACTATCAAGGAAGAAGTGAAAGCATTATCTATACCTACTGTGAAAACACAATAAAGAAAAGGTCATTGAAATTGTGTAACAATAGGATTATTCCCAACTGCCAGAAGAGGATAATCTACAAAAGTTGTATGATCAGTAGTATAAAGTGCTGTAAAATTGTCTTAAAGTGGGGTTAAAAAATCCACTGGATTTTACAATGAACAGGAAAATGGCAAATTTCAAGAAACCAGGAATTCTGTGTCTTCGTAGTGATCTGTTTTTAAAAAGAGTAAAGGGGAGCATATGTTTTTATTGGATGTAGATTCTTTAGTCTAATTTGCCAAAGTTGAAAGGAAAATAAGTTCATAGATGATGATAAAGTATTCAGTGCTTTCTACCTTTTTGGTATATGAATTATATCCTCAGGGTCTAGAGAAGGAACATCCAATTAGTTACAAAAAGCAATTTTTTATCTACAATTTTAAGGATGCATTAAATCAACAGGCATTTAATATTTTATTTTCTATTGCTACACCTTTTCCTAGAACTTTCCTCACAATCATATACATTTTTTAAAATCCTTTTTTTGTTGTTAATAAAGCAACATACCCTCACTTAAAATTTTTTAAAAATAAGAAAGATGAGCAAAACAAATCAAATATTACAATTTCTTATGATCCATTAAGAGTGTCCATTTAAAACAATTAGCAGAAGTATGAATTAATGTGTACCTTTGAGTGATTTTTGTAGCAGGACTCTGAGTTGGGTACTCCCTCAATTTATGAAAACAGTAAAAAGATAAGGTCCTTGTTAAATGAATAGACAGAAAATAAAACCATCAATAGCTATAAACCATTAAAAATATATTATGCTTAGTGAGAGACTATATTAGCCGTAATATGTTTAGATATAAATATATTAATATAAGTAAATTAAATCATGTAAAGTAATGACATGCACAGAAATTTGGGTATTTTAAAATTATTTTATATAGATAAAATGACTTAAGGTAAATTTAGAGTTATCTATTACTTTTGGGCCAATAAATATAAAATCTTGAATAATTTATGACTGTTTAAAAAATCTGTAATTGTTTAATTTAGATTATCAATCCTATGTTTAATAGAATATTGTTTTTACCATGTTCTGAAAATATTAATAAATCCTCTTGGCCTTATTTACATGAAATAACCTTGTGCTGACAGCATAATACTGAAAAAAATCTTTTAAAATAATATCAATTTTCCATAATACATCATGCATGGTGCATGATAATCAGTTGCTCTACAAAACAATTTTTGATGTGATCTTTTCTCTTTTCCTTCATACTTTTTTCAAGTTGATGCATCATCAAAACATTTTTTCGTAAGATTCAAAAATCTTGTAATCTTCTCTGCAATTGGCTGAAACTTTCAGGACTTTCATTCAGGTCTCCATTAGTCGAAAGTGGTTTCAGCTAGCTGTACTCAAGCATTTCAGTCAATTACCAGCTTTTATCTTGTTGTTATCATAAAGGGCCATTTCTTTCCTAAAAGAGTCAATTAAGTTCATGAAAATAAATGGTAAGGAATATACAATTTGTTAGCCGTACTGTCAGGAGTACCCTGGTCTCAGGGAAAAATATTTCAGAGGATTTCTTAATGAATAGAAATAGCTTTCATCAGACTAGATGTTTGTTCGCATTTCTTTTTTCTCTGGCCACAATTCACAGTTAACACAGTAACTGAGTATTTGAAAGCTCTTAAAATATCTACTGTATACTTAAAGAAGGGGCCCATGTTTTTGCTTAACTACTCCATTTGTTTCCGTTTATATAAACTGCATTTTAGAATCAATTGAGGTAGTAGGTTTTACTTGAAAAGCATCAGGAAAGGTTCATTTTTCTTATCTGGGAAAATGGAATAAAAGGAACAAGAATTTGGAGAAAATTAATCAAATAAGATACACTCTAAGTATACAGAAGTGGTACAGCAATTAATATAAAACTTGAAAATATGAGAGAAAGTGATGGACAGCAGATTACTAATTTCCATAATTATATAACACTGTGGGGACTCAAAACAAGAATGTAGGCTTGAATAGTGCTGCATTCTTTTACTTATACTTTGATTAATCCCTACTTTTGCTCTTAAAACAAATTAAAAGTATTTACTGCTTGTCACACCATTCTAGGCCCAATGGATATTTTAGTGTTAATAGATAAGCAAAACCATGTAAGTTAAGACTGTAGCCTGGGAAATACACTCTAAAAATGTGAATTTTGGCTAACATCTTTCTGGGTTATGAGTAAGTGATGAATTGTTAGTAATAAATCCATGAAGAAAAAATAAATTGTGTATTTTTGTGTTTCTTTCTTTGTTGCAAATATTTTCTCCATGAATATTCTAACTAAAGAAACCGATGGCTCATTCTCTCTCCTAACAAAGAAAGTTTACTGAATGAATATAATTACTTCACCAAAATGGTTTTCATTTCTCCCTTTGCATTTTAAAACCAGAAGTTAGGAGATTGCTCAGCCACTGTGAATGTGTGTGTGTCAACTTGGCCAGGCCACCATACCCTGATATTAGGTCAAAAACCAGTCTAAATGCCACTCTGAAGATATTTTTTAGATGAGATTAACATTTAAATCAAAACACTTTGAGTAAAGCAGATTATCCTCTATAATGGGGGTAGGCCTCATCCAATCAGTTGATGACTTTAATAGAACAAAGAGTGACCTCTTCTGAAAAAGAAGGAATTCTGCCACTGGGGCTGAGCTACAACATCAAGCCTCCCCTGGAGCTCTAGCCTGCCAGTTGGCCCTGAAAATTTTAGACTTGCCAACCCCCACAAATATATAAGCCCACTATATACATACACACACACACACACGTGCATACGTATATACACACATCTCATTAGTTCTGTTTCTCTGGAGAACTCTAACACAGATTTTTTTACAAATGTGGTGGTAGAACCAACAGAAAAAAATCGTTGGGTACTAGGAAGACTCTATTTGTAATTTATGGTAGAAAAGAATCTAACTCATATAAGTACAATGAGATCAAGTACACATCAAGACATCTTTGATACCTTCACACGAAGAGTATACAGATAATATGTGTACACACATTACCAATTTTTGCCAGTGTTGAAAAGTAGATAATCGCTAGGGAATATCACTCAAAGAGGTGGTGTAATTAATATACACGTTTAGAAGCAGGAACACAATAACAACAGAAGGTGACTATTTTCTCAAAGGAAGTTAAGTAACTACATCTTTCTTCTTTTAATTTTATTTTGGCTATAATGACCTGATCTTCTGAAGCATTCAACTTTATATCTGATTTCTCACTTATACATTCTTCTCATCAGCTGCCAAATATTTCCCTGAGTAAAAATGTAAAAATTTGTTCTGCATTAACTTTCCTTAAATGTGGAAAATAATCATGGTCACAACCACTGATAGTTTGTAGATTATAGGCAAAATGCCAAACTTTCAACTCTTTATATTTCAACTCAGTAATAATGCAGAGATTTTTATCCCTAGGAGATATAATGTTCCAATAAACAGCAACTAGTTGATTAATAATGGACCTGTGTAGTTTAATCAATATAAATGGCTTCAAAGTCATTTAATTATACTTTTCATTGCAAACATTGCCTACATTTCTCTTTAAAAATTAGTCTCATGCTCTTTTATGAAATTTTGCCAACTAGGATATTTGTGCAGGTAAAAGTGAGAGAGAAAGACAAAAAGAGGGATCATGAGTAGAAGTTGACAGATACTATACATGAAGAAGGCAATGATTCAACTTTCACCAGCAATGATAGCTCTCTAAGTTGAAGACTGTATTTTTAATTCACCTTTTTATATTTAGGATCTAAAGTATTGCTCAAATATCATGGACAATAAATAGTTGTTGAATAAATTCATAAGGGGAATAATTAATAAAAATAAACTTTTACTATTACAACCCAGAGCCTACTTTAAATTTAGAAGTTATTTTATATCTATTTAACTTAGTATTTAAGTAATCTAAATATGTTTTAGTTGAAAGTATTAGAGTCTGTCCATTTACTAAAGCATTTGCTCTTCATATATACAGAAAATAAAATATACTGTCTTCAATTATGCTTCTACAATACCCCTAAATTATCCCCAGTCTGTTAAAGAGATATCATGGCAAAATGTAGAAAATGCCACAGTTTTGATATATAGCCAGAAAGGATGAAAAAAAAAATAATGACACTTCATAAGTTGACTCAAATATATCAAACCTCTAAGTTCCAGAAATAATCAATACCTCTCTTTTATTTTAGGTGGATTTTTTTATTATTGGCTTCACTTTAGTAATTCAATATTAGTAGTTATAAATAAATACTAAATCCTAAAAATGTAATCGATTTTAAAAATAAATTTTGCCACAAATGCTAATGGTTTCAATATCTAATAATAACTAAGTTTCTGTTTTCTATTTGCTATATAGATAAAAAAGAGAACTAATTTAATGGAAGCCAAGCATTCATTTCTGACATTTTTAATTTGGTTGTTTTGATGCAATTGATAAAAAAATTGGTTTTCCTTCTTTCATATACCCACAAAAAGATTTGAAGATACATTTCTGTGACCTAACAATATTAATTTAACTTTTGTTTTACAATGTTTCTTTTCTGATTTCATCATATTTATTATTGTGTCTAAAAAGACTGAGGCTTTGATTTAGATGTTTGTAGTATCCAGTTCAAATGATCTTAACAGTACACTGAAGATGAGAGTTTGTATTTTAAAATGTTACAGGAAAAATGAATGGTACATTTTTACATAGAACAAATGTTCACTAAGTCTATATTCATAAACAATCTTAAATTAAAAGTGGGAAATAGTTTAATGTGTTTAGTTATAAAACTGTGACAACTAAAATAATAAATGTTTCCTTGTTTGCACTAATTTTTTTCTCTTTAATGACTTTTAATCATAATATAAGGATGTTGACTTTTTTAAAGTGAGATGCTTTTCCATGTGCACTTTCTGTGAAAAACTAGGAATATTTTTGATATATAAGGGGTGTTTCACTATGTAAACACAGAATCTAAAAAGGGAGTTAAATATTTAATTAAAGGCTATGTCCATCACATATTATACTGAGTCTCTTTCTTTCTTTTGTCCAAGTCTCAATATCTATCTGTATATCTACTTACCTACCTACTGAGTAAAACTGATATTAGTATTTATGAAGAATAGAATGAGACTAGATAGAGAAATATAAAATTGAAAGTTCCTAGAAAGTAAAAGATTGGAGAAAATAGTACAGCTACAATGTCATGTGATGTTTGGATGCAGAGGATTTTTGAAAGACTTCAGATATGTCAAGTGGAATTTAAAATCAAGGAACAGCAAAGAGGCAAATAATCACAATGAAAAATAAGGAGGGAGTTTAGGGAAAAGGCACTGAGAAAAAAATCCCTGTAAATGGAACATCTGGCAATGCAAATTTATGTAATATTTATGGAACAGAATTTAGCAAAACTAATATATTTATGCATTCAAAATAGTTTTTCAATAAAATATACATTTTAGCATAAAAAGCTGTCTACAATACAACAAAATTATATATATATATATATATATTGTGTGTGTGTGTGTGTGTGGTATGCGGGCCTCTCACTGTTGTGGCCTCTCCCATTGCAGAGCACAGTCTCCAGACACGTAGGCTCAGTGGCCATGGCTTACGGGCCTAGCCACTCCACAGCATGTGGGATCTTCCCGGACCGGGGCACAAACCCGTGTCCCCTGCATTGGCAGGCAGACTCTCAACCACTGTGCCACCAGGGAAGACCAAAATTAAATATTTTAAAATGAGACAAAAGGAAAATGATAGAAAAATGTGATGGATCAAAGAACAGATATTTGGTTAGTAAAAAAAAGGTACTACTACATACTTTCTGGTACTGGTTCAAAAATAAGGGTCTAACCTTGCTAGTAGTCAATGTACAGAGGGTAACATGATCATTTATTACTGATACACCTGTTAATTAACAATAGATAAGAAACTCTATGTGTTCCAAGATCCTTAATATATGTGTATTCTTTGATCCATAGAATAAAAATCTAGAACCGTACCTTAAGAAAATAATCAAAAATGTGAATTAAGACATTTCTAAATCTATTCAGAGTGTCATTTACCATGGTAAAAGACTGGATAAATTTTTAAATTTCACGAACAGGAGAAGAGTTAAATGTATTTTGGCACAGCTGTATGATCGAATATAATGAAAACATATACATAATGTACCAAAAGGCTTATTACAAAAAAAGTGGAAAATATACTACTCAGGATCCCATCACTCCCACTAGTTTAAGTGACTCACTTTAAGGACTCAGGCAGCTCAACAACAAGTTATATTCATGTAAAGTTCATTACAAAGGATTCAAAGAAGCAATAGCAAGAATAATATTGTAAAAACAAAAATTCTAAATATTAAAGAAAAAGAATAATATTGTATTATGTTTCTATGGTTGCCAAAACAAAACATCATAGACTAGGTGACAAACTATAGAAATGTATTTTCTCACAGTTCTGGAAGTAGGAAGTCCAAGATCAAAGTGCAGGCAAAATTTGTTTTTCCTGAAATCTCTTTCCTTGCCTTGCCAATGGCTGTATTCTCTGGATGTATTCATGTGGCTTTTTCTCTGTGTGCACACAACCCCGGTGTCTATTCTACTTCTTATGTCCTTACATTGGTCTTATTGGATTAGGGTCCATTCTTATAATCTAATTTAATGTTAATGACATCTTTAAAGGCTCTGTCTCCAAATAGTCACATTCTGGGGTATTGAGGGTTAGGACTTCAACATATGAATTGTGGGGATGCACAATTCAGTTCATAATAAATATACACATTAGGTGAACGTTTGAGAGGCTAGGCACAAGCTTCTTCTTTGCATGGTTTACATGGATTCACTTTTCCCTTCAGCTGCAAATCATTCCACTGGGGAAGGCTGCTTGGTTCTTAGAGTGCAGAGTTTTAAAAGAGAGCTGGTCACATGGCTATGTGTGGACACCAAACCAGGCACCAGTTGCCTATTATGAATATTTATGCATACTTTCAACAATGCTGAGAGCCTTGTACATCCTGGTTCACTGCTTCAGATATACAGAAAAACACCCTCATCAGTGACTATGTGAACATTCCAGAAGTTTCATTCTCAGTGTTTGGCCAAGGTCACTTCCACGGCTTTAGACATTCCCATTGATAAGCAATAACTGAAAAAAGAGAGACCTGCTCTCATAAATGTACATGGTTTACAACTTTAAAAAATCATCTCAAATGTAGAAAACAAGTTTTAAAATAGGGGATTTGAAAAAATTTAAGGAGAAATTTATCAAGTATTCACAAGGTTTTCTATAGATGATAAGTAAGTTTTATGATGCTATAAAATACTTTCTAAATTTTCCAAATAAGAAATAAATTACTGCTTATTCAGAAAATATTAATATTTAAACACCAAATTTTATTAATATTCTTTATCTAGTTTTTACCTATGTCTGAGAAATTTGGTATCTTTCTCTTCCATACAAGTCCCTTCATCAATT
Source organism: Pseudorca crassidens (assembly GCF_039906515.1). NCBI lineage: Eukaryota > Metazoa > Chordata > Mammalia > Artiodactyla > Delphinidae > Pseudorca > Pseudorca crassidens. Next base: position 85,569,503 of record NC_090298.1, read on the forward strand.
TTTTTTCTTGACTCTTCTGTATATTGTTCCCAAGCTAATGCCTTGTTCTACGTATCTTCATCCTTTCCCTTTCTGTGTAAATCATAATCACAGGTAGCAACTAGTATTATTTATTTGTTTTACATGGATAACATTGCCTTCCCTAAAATGACTATTCTCACTAACATACCAGTATGCCTGAAATTGATTTTAAAGATTATTTTGAGTGGGAAGCACTATAAGGAAACATGGGTGGAGTCAAAAGAGATAATTATTATTTTTTAGTTTCCTATAAAAATGTACATTGAAGCATGCATGTTTGAGAAGGTGTGCAGAACTATAGGCTTGCTTCTGCCACTCATCCTGTCCTAGATCAGTGTAAATCATTAAGAGAATTAGAGCTTGCTTTGCCTCCTCTATTTCCTGTTATTTCAACAAGGACTGACTCTTAAAAGAGGATACAGGGAGAAAAGTGAATTTGCTCTCTTGACAGCATCTGAGAATTGACCTGGCAATCAGGAAAGCCTACTGCTTTTATTGAACTGGGGCTAGAAAAGCGTGGCATTGCCACAAGGTTAAATAAAGTACATTCATAATCCCACATTGCCTCTGTGCTAAAGTAGGAACTCTTCAGTACAACATAGACATCATTATAGGACTCTTACCTTTTCTGTCCATTCCCCATCACTCTCCAATATGCATGCAATGCTCCAGTCTTGACATATTTCTGTTCTCTGTGTTCCATCCTTTTTTTTCAGTTCTATGCTTTGCACTCACTATGTTGTCTACAATTCCTTAGAGTTCACCGAGTGCATTTCCCAAGTGAGGTCAAATGTTATTTTCTCCATAAAGATTTCTGTGGTGCCTCCTACCCCTTGTCACAGTTAGGAACATCATCTTTGTGCATTCTTAGGCACTGTTCTACTGTAACATTAATTATGATATATTGCAAATCTATATATATAGCTCCCAATAATTACTTGAGGTCAAGAACCTTGTTTCATATTTCCCTATCTCCAATGTCCAGCACACAGTTGGCTGTATACACTATGTGCCATAAGTTGTTAGTCACTTAAATATATGAAAGTAGGTTTATTTACAAACATTCCATCACGACAACTAATCAAAATCAAGTAATAAACAAATAAGAATTCTAATGGAAGGACCAGATGGATACAAAGGAGGCTTCTGAACTTCCCTCTTCCCATGGACACACCAAATATACAGGTACAAACAGAGCAATTCCTTCTGAGAGAAAGCCCAAAAACTAGCTGAGTATCTCCCCCACCCTGGGTAAATGAGAAAATATCACATTGAAATGGGTGGGAAAGGCTGAGACACACTCTGACAACAAACTCTAACCCTGGCACAATACCATTAAATCAGGAGGGACACTCTAACTCCCAGTTTATCCCAGAGGAGTGAAAGGCTTGGACCACACATCACATAGCCCAACTTTTAAGACTTCCACCAGAGAAGTGGGATCCCAAAACACCAGGCTCTAAAAGCCAACAGGGTTTATATTCTGAGTCCCACAGAAGCCGCTCTTAATGGATACGTGAGTATTCACCATGGCTCTCTCACTTGAGCTCAGGTCAGAGGGAGAAGACAAAAATGTCCATCCTCCATTTTTTCCTGGAAGGGGTTTGACTGCATGCTTTATAATTTGCTGTCTGAGAGTCTGGCTTCCACAGGCTGAATGCAATTCTCCCTAGAGTCCTAGAGAGCTTCTGGGCACTTCCTCTGCCTTCTCTCTCTGGCTCACATGAACAATAAAACCAAGTTACCAGTGTTTCTCTGGAAGAAGCTTGTCCACACATCCAGCACTTCAACCTTTACAGTTGCCAATAAAAGCTCAAACTTCAAAATCACCTCGCTCTGAAAGGCAATGAGGCTTACACTCACAAGTCTCACAGGGCATTATCAAACAAAGAAGCAGTTGTTAACAGGTATGCAGTATCTCCCATAGCTATACGCCAGGAACTAGCACGGAAATAGCAGGCAAAACTCCCATATCCCAGTTTCTCCCTAGAAAGGGAGAAGTTTCCAAACTTAATGATTCAAGTTCTAATCAGTCTGCATCTAGGTGCTGATTGCAAACCTCCCCTTTGGGATACTGATAGATCTTGACACACTTCAACTACTGGGAGCCACTAAGAACAAGGGTAGAGGCTTGGAAAATCAAAAAGGTTTGAGAAACAACTAGGAGTTTGAACTGGGTTAACTAACAAGTTTCATATCCTATAAGATACCAGTCTGTCAAGACTGGGAATGGAGGCTGCATTATCTAATGCACAGAAACCTACACAGAGAGTCAAGGAAAATGTAGGAACTGGGGAATATAAGGCACAAAATAAATCTATAGGAACTAATCTTAATGAATTGGAGATTAAGTGATTTACATGAAGAGAGTTCAAATTAACGGTCATAAAGATGCTCACCATGGTCAGGCAAACAATGAATGAACAAAGTGAAAATTTCAACAGAGATAGGAAATATAAAAGAAACCAAAGAAATCACAGAGCTGAAGAATATAACTGAACTGAAAAATCCAATAGTGGATTCAACAACAGATTAGATCAAGAGGAAGAAAAGATCATTTAACTCAAAACAGGGCAGTGGAGGTCATCCAGTCAGAAGAGGGAAAGAAAAAATAATGAAAAAGAGTGAAGATAGCATAAAGGGTATATGGCATACCACAAACAAGACCAATATGCACATTATAGGGTTTCTAGGAGGAGGAGGAGAGAGATAATGGGGCAGAAAACTATTCAAAGAACTAATGGCTGAAATTTTCCCTAACCTAGAGGAAAAAACAAAAACAAAAAACAGACATCCAATACAGGAAAGGCCCACCTAAGATGAATCCAATAAGGCCCACACGAAGACATTATAATTAAAATTGTCAAAAGTTAAAGACACAACCTCCCTATTCACTTTGTTATAAAGCAAAAACTAACACACCATTGTAAAGCAATTATACTCCAATAAAGATGTTAAAAAAATAAATAAATAAAAATAAATTTAAAAAATTAAAGACACAGAATCTTAGAAGCAGCAAGAGAAAAACAATTTGTTACATACAAGGGAAGGATGATTTTTCAGCAAAAACTTTGCAGGACAGAAGGGAGTGGAATGATAAATCCAAAGTGTTGAAACAAAAAGTGACCAACCAAGAATACTCTATCCAGTAAAGGTAACCTTTAAGACTTGAAGGAGAGATAAAGAGTTTTCCAGACAGACAAAAGCTGAAAGAGTTCATCATCAATAGACCAGCTTTGCAAGTAATGTTAATGCGAGTTCTTCAAGCAGAAATTAAAGGACACTAATTCTTAACATGAAAACATATGTGTAAGGCCAACTGGCCCGAGGCAGGGGAACACAATCAGATTCACAGGTTGCATCAGATCGAAATTCTCCGGACCACCCAGTTCCAGAAACTGCCCTGGAGACATTCCAGACCACCCAGTTCCAGGAACTGACCTGGGGACTTTGAACCCAGCCCAGCCTTCCCACCTTTTGAGGGGTGGGACTAACTGTCCCCCAGGATACCCGAAAAGACCACCAAATAAGGAATACCCTGTGCTCTCCCAGATTCACCACACCCCTTTCCCTTTTTCCCCTATAAAATCTTGCCCAACCCTCGCCCGGGTGTGACTTCTCTGCCCCTTTCTCTCGGACCAGTGAACCTCGCCCAGGAGCGCTCCCTAATAAAGCTCCCTTGAAGCTTTCCTCTGTTTTGCGGTGCCATTTGTTAAGATCCGACCTTACAATATGAAAGTGGAAAACTCACTGGTAAAGATATAGTTAGATTCAGAAATTCAAAAATTGCAGTGATGGTGGCTATATCACTTATAACTCTAGTAAAAGGTTAAAAGACAAAAGTATAAAAAATAACTATAACTTCAATAATTTGTTAATGATTATACAGTATAAAAAGATGTAAATGTTGATAACAAAAACAAAATGTCGGAGGAAGGTGTAAAAATGTAGCACTTTTGTAGGTATTCAAAGTTAAACTGTTATCAATTTAAAATAGACTATTTTAAGTTTCATAGTAATCACAAAGCAAAAATCTATATTAGACACCTAAAAGATAAAAATAAAGGAATTAAAGCATAATGCTTCAAAAAACTGTCAAATCACAAAGGAATAGAGCAAGGGAGGAAGAATAGAAGTAGAAATTATCCAGGGAAAAATTAACAAATGGTAATAGTAAATCTATACCTATCAATAATTACTTTAAATATAAATAAACTAAATTCTCCACTCAAAAGACATAGAGTGGCTGAATGGATTATCAACTATATTCTGCCTATAAGAGATTCATCTTAGCTTAAGGACACAGAAATTGAAAGTGAAGGAATGGAGGAGTAGAAGGACGTGAGCTCACCCCCTTCTTATGAAAACACCGAAATCACAACTATCTGCTGAACACCATTGACTAAAAAATGCTGAAACCTACCAAAAAAAAAGATACCCTACATCCAAATACAAAGAAGAAGCCACAACAAGATGGTAGGAGGGGCGCAGTCACAACAAAATCAAATTCCATACCAGCCAGGTGGGCGACGCACAAACTGGAAAACAATTATACCACAGAAGTTATCCTACAGGAGTGAAAGTTCTAAGCCCCATCCAACAGGCTTCCCAGACTGGGTGTCTGGCAATGGGAGGAGGAGTCCCAGAGAATCTGTCCTTGAAGACCAGAGGGCTTTGATCTCAGGATTTCCACAGGACTGGGGGAAACAGAAACTCTACTCTTGGAGGGTGCATACAAAGTCTCGTGTGCACCAGGACCCAGGGGAAAAATGCAGTGACCTCATTAAGAGACTGGGCCAGACCTACCTGCTACTACTGGAGGGTCTCCTACAGAGGCAGGGTTTGGTTGTGGTTCACTGTGGAGACAAAGACACTGGTAGCAGCAGTACTGGGAAGTACTCACTGGCATGAGCCCTCCTGGAGGCCATCATTAACCCCACCAAACAGCCTGTAGGCTCCTGTGCTGGGTCACCTCAGGTCAAACTAATACCAGGGTGGGAACACAACCCTGGACAAACAGATTAAAGTTTTACTGAATGTGGCCCTGCCTACAAGATGGACAAGACCCAGCTCCACCCACCACCAGTCCCTCCTATCAAGAAGCTTGCAAAAGCCTGATAGATAGCTTCATCCACCAGAGGGCAGACAGCAGAAGCAAGCAGAACTAGAATCCTGCAGCCTGCAGAATGGAAACCACAATCACAGAAAGTTAGACAAAATGAAATAGCAAAGGAATATATCCCCGATGAAGGAAGAATATAAAATGCCAGAAAAACAACTAAGTGAAGTAGAGATAGGCAACCTTCCAGAAAAAGAATTCAGAATAATGATAGTGAAGATGATCCAGGATCTTGGAAAAAGAATGGAGGCAAGGATTGTGAAGGTGCAAGAAATGTTTATGAAAGACTTAGAAGAACTAAAGAACAAACAAACACAGATGAACAATACAACTGAAATGAAAAAATACACTAGAAGGAATCAATAGTAGAATAACTGAAGCAGAAGAACAGATAAGTGACCTGGAAGACAGAATGCTGGACATCACTGCCATGGAACATAATAAAGAAAAAAGAATGAAAAGAAATGAGGACAGTCTAAGAGACCTCGGGACAACGTTAAATGCACCAACAATCACATTATAGGGGTCTCAGAAGGAGAAGAGAGAGAGAAAGGACCTGAAAAAATATTTGAAGAGATAATTGTTGAAAATTTCCCTAACATGGGAAAGAAACAGTCACCCAAGTCTAGGAAGCACAGAAGTCCCATACAGGATAAACCCAAGGAGGAATATGCTGAGACACATAATAATCAAATTGAAAAAAATTAAACACAATAATAATTAAAAGCAACAAGGGAAAAATGACAACATAGAAGGGAACTCCTAAAAGGTTATCAGCTGATTTCTCAGCTGAAACTCTTCAGGCCAGAAGCGAGTGGCACAATATATTTAAAGTGATGAAAGGGAAGAATCTACAACCAAGAATACTCAACACAGCAAGGCTTTCATTCAGTTTTGACAGAAAAATCAAAAGCTTCACAAACAAACAAAAGTTAAGACAATTCAGCACCACCAGACCAGCTTTGCAACAAATGCTAAAGGAGCTTCTCTAGTCAGGAAAGAGACCAGCAACTTAAAACAACACTGTACATATATAGACTGCTATATCAAAACCTCATGGGAACAGCAAACCGAAGAACTACAAATAGATACACACACACAAAAAGAAAAGCAAACCAAATACAACACTAAAGATGGTCATCAAACCACAAGAGAAGAGAACAAGAGAGGAAGGCAAGAAAAAAGACCTAAAAAACAAACCCCAAACAATTAAAAAATGACAATAAGAACATACATATCGATAATTACCTTAAATGTAAAGTGATTAAATGCTCCAGCCAAAAGACATAGACTGGCTGAATAGATACAAAAACAAGACCCATATATATGCTGTCTACAAGAGACCCACATCAGACCTAGGGACACATACAGACTGAAAGTGAAGGGATGGAAGAAGGTATTCCATGCAAATGGAAATAAAAAGAAAGCTAAAGTAGCAACACACTTATCAGAAAAAATAGACTTTAAAATAAAGACTGTTATAAGAGACAAAGAAGGACACTACATAATCATGAAGGGATCAATCCAAAAAGAAGATATAACAATTGTAAATATATATGCACCCAACATAGGAGCACCTCAGTATATAAGGCAAGTACTAACAGCCATAAAGGGAGAAATCAACAATAACACAATAGTAGTGGGGAACTTTAACACCCCACTTTTATCAATGGACAGATCATCCAGACAGAAAATCAATAAGGAAACACAGGCCTTAAATGACACATTAGACCGGATGGACTTAATTGATACATATAGAACATTCCATGTGCACATGAGAAGAATGTGTATTCTGCTGCTTTTGGATGGAATGTTCTATATGTATCAATTAAGTTCTCCAGGATTGAACACATACTTGGCCACAAAGCAAGCCTTGGTAAATTTGAGAAAACATAAATCATATCAAGCATCTTTTCCAACCACTACACCATAGATTAGAAATGAACTACAAGAAAAAAAACTGTAAAAACCACAAACACATAGTGGCTATACGGTATGCTACTAAACAAGCAATGGATCATGGGAGAAATCAAAGAGGAAATCAAAAAAACACCTGGAGACAAATGGAAACAAAAGCACAATGACCAAAAACCTATGGGATGTAGCAAAAGCAATTCTAAGAGGGAAGTTTATAGCAATAAATTTTTAACTCAGGAGACAAGAACATCTCAAATAAAAAACCTAACCTTACACCTAAAGCAACTACAGAAAGAAAAACAAACAAAACCCAAAGTTAGTAGAAGGAAACAATTTATAAAGATCACAGCAGAAATAAATGAAATAGAGAGGAAGAAAACAATAGCAAACATTAATGAAACTAAAGGCTGGTACTTTGACAAGATAAACAAAATTGATAAACCTTTAGCCAGACTCATCAAGAAAAAAAGGAAGAGGACTCAAATCAATAAAATTAGAAATGAAAAAGGAGAAGTTACAACGACACCACAGAAATACAAAAGATCATAAGAGACTTCTACAAGCAACTGTAAGCCAATAAAATGGACAACCTGGAAGAAATGGAAAAATTCTTAGAAATGTAAAATTTCCCATGACTGAACCTGGAAGAAATAGAAAATATGAACAGATGAATCATAAGTAACGAAATTGAAATTTAAAAATTCCCAACAAACAAATGTAAGGACCAAATGACTTCACAGGTGAATTCTATCAAACATTTAGAGAAGAGCTAACACCTATCCTTCTGAAACTCTTCCAGTAAATTTCAGAAGAAGGAAAACTCCCAAACTCATTCTATGAGGCCACCATCACTCTAATACCAAAACCAGACAAAGATACCACAAAAGAAAATTACAGGCCAATATCACTGATGAACATACATGCAAAAATCTTCACAAGACACTAGCAATCCAAATCCAACAATACATTAAAAGTATCATACACCATGATCGAGTGGAATTTATCCCAGGGATGCAAGAATTTTTCAATATCCACATGTCAATCAGTGTGATACACCACATCAAAAAATTGAAGAATAAAAACCATACGATCATCTCAACAGAAGAAAAAAAACCTTTTGACAAAATTCAAAACCCATTTTGATAAAAATTTTCCAGAAAGTGGGCATAGAGGGAACATACCTCAACATAATAAAGGCCATATATGGCAAACTTACAGCTAACATCAAACTCAATGGTGAAAACTAAAAGCATTTCCTCTAAGATCAGGAAAAAGACAAGGATGTCTACTCTCGCCACTTTTATTCCACATAGTTGTTGAAGTCCTAACCATGGCAATCAGAGAAGAAAAAGAAATAAAAGGAATACAAATTGGAAAAGAAGAAGTAAAACTGTCACTGTATGCAGATAACATGATACTATACATAGAGAATCCTAAAGACACTACCACAAGACTACTAGAGCTCATCAATGTATTTGGTAAAGTTGCAGGTTACAAAATTAATACACAGAAATCTGTTGCATTTCTATACACTAACAACAAAAGATCAGAAAGAGAAATTAAAGAAACAATTCCATTTACCATCACATCAAAAAGCATAAAAATATACAAATAACCTACCTTAAGAGACAAAAGAACTGTATTCCAAAAACTATAAAATGCTGATGAAAGAAATCAAAGATGACACAAACAGATGGAAAGATATACGATTTTCTTGGATTGGAAGAATCAATATTGTCAAAATGACTATACTATCCGAGGCAATCTACAGATTCAATACAATCCCTATCAAATTACCAATGGTATTTCTCACAGAACTAGAAAAAAAATCTTAAAATTTGTATGGAGACACAAGAGACCCTGAATAGCCAAAGCAATCTTTAGAAAGAAAAACGGAGCTGGAAGAATCAGACACCCTGTCTGCAGACTATACTACAAAGCTATAGTCATCAAAACAGTATGGTAGTGGCACAAAAATAGAAATATAGATCAGTGGAACAGGCCAGAAAAACCAGAAATAAACCCATGCATCTATGGTCAACTAATCTATGGCAAAGAAGGCAAGACTATACAATGGAGAAAAGACAGCATCTTCAATAAACGGTGCTGGGAAAACTTGACAGCTATGTGTAAAAAAATGAAATTAGAACATTAATTAACACTATACACAAAAATAAACTCAAAATGCATTAAGGACCTAAAGGTGAGACCAGACACTGTAAAACTCTTAGAGGAAAATGTAGGCAGAACACTCTTGGACATAAATCATAGCAGTATCTTTTTCAATCCATCTCCCAGAATAATGGAAATAAAAACAAAATAAACAAATGGGATTTAATTAAACTCAAAAGCTTTTTCACAGAAAAGGAAATCATAAATAAAACAAAAAGACAATGAACAGAACAGGACAAAATATTTGCAAATGATTTGACTGACAAGGGATTAACCTCCAAAATTTACAAACAACTCATGCGGCTTAATATCATCAAAACAAACAACCCAATAAAAAACGGGCAGAAGGCCTAAATAGACATATCTTCAAAGAAGACATACAGACAGCCAAGAGGTTCATGAAAAGATGTTCAACATCACTAATTATCAGAGAAATGCAAATCAAAACTACAGTGAGATATCACCTCACACCAGTCAGAATGGCTATCATCAAATTGTCCACAAACAATAAATGCTGGAGAGGGTGTGGAGAAAGGGGAACCCTCTTGCACTGTTGGTGGGAATGTAAATTGGTGCAGCCACTATGGAAAACAGTATGGAGATTCCTTAAGATACTAAAAACAGAGCTATCATATGATGCTTCAATCCCACTCCTGGGCATATACCCAGAGAAAAACATGATCTGAAAGGATACTTGCACCCCAATGTTCATTGCAGAGCTGTTTAAAATAGCCAAGACATGGAAGCAACCTAAATGTCCATTGACAGAAAAATGGATAAAGAAGATGTGGTACATATATACAATGGACTACTAACTATAAAAAATGAACAAAATAATGCCATTTTCAGCAACATGGATGGACCTAGAGATTGTCATACTGAGTGAAGTAAGTCCGACAGACAAAGAGAAATACTGTATGATATTGCTTATATATGGATTCTAAAAAAAAAAAAGAAAAGAAATACAAATGAATTTATTTACAAAACAGAAACAGACTTACACACTTAGAAAACTAATTTATGGTTACCAGGGGGGAAGTTTGTGGGGAGGGATAGTTAGGGAGTTTGGGATTCACATGTACACACTGCTGTATTTAAAATGGATAACCAAACAAGGATCTACTGTATAGCATAGGGAACTCTGCTCAGTATTATGTAACAATCTAAATGAAAGAATTTGAAAAAGAATAGATACATGTATAACTGAATTACTTGGCTGTACACCTGAAACTAATGCAACATTGTTTATCAACTATTGTTCAATATAAAATAATAAGTTTAAAAAAGTGTTATCTAGGACCATTTTCAGAATAATATTTACTTGAAATTTGAAAATGGAGATTGATATTTCTTGTGTTTTATGACAGGAATTTGCCTTAAATGTTTGTCCAAAGTCTTGCTATTTAGTTACTGATGTTAAACAAGAAAAACACACAGATCCTTTTGAGCCTAGTGATGAAAACTTTGTAAGTGTAATCAAGAATTATGACAGAGAAAGAAAAATTATAATAATTATAATAAAGAGGATTTGATCTGGAAAAAAAACAAGATGAGGTGTATGTATAAAATGGAATACTACTCAGCCACAGAGAAGAGTGGAATACTGCCATTTGCAGCAACATGGATGGACCTAGAGAATATTATGCTTAGTGAAATAAGTCAGGCAGAGAAAGACAAATACTGTATAATATTACTTACATGTGGAATCTAAAAATAATACAAATGAATGTATATATGAAACAGAGACTAAAAGACCTAGAAAACACACTTGTGGTTAGCAAAGGAGAGAAGGAACAGGGGAAGGACAAATGAGGAGTATGGGATTAACAGATACAAACTCTATATATAAAATAGATAAGCAGCAAGAATTTACTATATAGCACAGGGAATTGTTCCCATTATCTTGTAATAACTTATAATGGAATACAACTTTCAAAAACACTGAATCACTATGTTGTCCATCTAAGACAAACACAATATTGTAAGTCAACTATACTTCAATAAAAAAAGGTTGTGTTCTGTGAAAAAAGAAAAGTGAAGGAATAGAAAAATATATGCCATGCAAGTGGAAATTAAAAGAAATCATGGGTAGCTATACTTATATCAGAAAAAAAAAACAACCAAAGAGTGTAATAAGAGACAGAGAAAGTAATTATTTAACGATAAAGGGGTAAATTCATGAAGAGGATATAACAGTTGTAAATACTTCTGCACACAACATCCAGACACATAAGTATATAAAGCTATTATTAAGAGTTCTGAAGAAAGAAATAAACTGCAATATAGTAATAGTAGGGGACTTCAATACCACAATTTCAACAATGGATAGATCACTCAGATAAAAAAAATCAATAAGGAAATACTGGACCTAATTGTTTATACTGGTGTAAATTGTCACTATACTTTGGACCAAATAAATCTAAAAAACATATACAGAATATTCCATCCAATAGAAGCAGAAAACAAAATTTCTTAAGCATATATGGAGCAGGATAAAATGTTAGGCCACAAAACAAATCAGCAAATTTAAGAACATTGAAATCCTATCAAGCACCTTTTCTGGCCACATGTTCATGGTATGAAACTAGAAGTGAAATACAAAATGGTAACCAGAAAATTTACAGAATGTGGATATTAAACAACATGTTCCTAAACAACTAATGGGTCAAAGAAAGAAAAGAGGAGAAATCTAAAAATATCTTTAGACAAATGAAAATGGAAACACAACATACCAAAAATTATGTGATGTAGCAAAAGTAGTTCTAAGAGGAAAGAAAAAAAAGAAAGATCTCAAATAAACAACCTAACTTGTTGTTTAAGAACTAGAAAGAGAAGAGCATTCTAAGCCCAAAGTAAGAAGGAGGAAATAATAAAGATCAGAGCAAAACGAGAAATGAAATGGATACAAGAAAATCAATAGAAAAGGTTAACAAAACTGAGAGTTGGGTTTTTTTTTAAAGATAATTACAATAGGCAAATATTTAGCTAGATTTACCAGGAAAAAATAGAGAAGACTCAAGTAAATAAAACTGTAAATCAAAGAGGAGACATTATAAATATAACCACAGAAATACAAAAGTTCCTAAGAGACCACTATGAACAATTACTTGCCTCAAGATTGGACAGCTTAGAAGAACTGGGTAAATTCCTAGAAATATACAACCTATTGAGACTGAATGATGAAGAAATAGAAAATTTGAACAGACCAATAATGAGTAAACAGACTGAATCAGTAATAAAAAACTTCCCAACAAAGAAAAGTCCATGAGCAGATGGCCTCACTAGTGAGTGTTACTGAATATTTAAAGAACTGATACCAATCCTTCTCACACTCTTCAAAAAAAATAGAATAGGTGGGAACACTTCCAAACTCATTTTATGAGGCCAGCATTACACTGATGCCAAAACCAGATGAGGATAATACAAGACACAAATTACAGGCCAATATTCCAGATGAACATTGATGTAAAAATCTACAACAAGATATTAGCAAACCAAATAATAAATTAAAAGGATCATACACTATGATCAAGTGGGGTGTATTTCAGGGATGTAAAGATGGTTCACCATCCACAAATCAATAGTAGTGACACACACTTTAACAAAATGAAGGAAAATAATATCACCTGGCTAAATGCAGAAAAAAACTTTTGACAGAACTTCAACAGGCTTTTATTACAAAAACTCTTAAAGTGAGTACAGAGGGAACATAACTCAACATAATAAAGGACATATATGATAATCTTACAGTTAACATCATACACAACAGTGAAAAGATGAATGCTATTTTTTTTTCCTTTGGAAAGGAAAAAGCAAAACTCTCTGTTTGCATATGACATGGTCTTTTACATAGAAAACTAGATTCCACCAAAAACCTGTTAGAACTAATAAATGAATTCAGTAAAGTTGCAGGATACAAAATCAACTTACAAAAATCAGGTGTCTCTGTTCACTAAAAATAAACTATCCAAAAAATGAAATTGTGAAAACAATCCCATTAATAGCTTCAAAAAATAAAATCCTTAGAAATAAATTTAACCAAGGAGGTTAAAGATCTATATATTGAAAACTACAAAACATTGATGAAAGACATTGAAGAAGATACATATAAATGGAAAGGTATCTTGTGTTCAGGGATTGAAAGAATTAATAGTGTTTAAAAGTCCATACTACCCAAAGTGACCTACAGATTAAATACAATGTCTATCAAAATTCCAAAGTCATTTTTCACAGAAAAGAAATACTAATTCTAAAATTAATGTGAAATACAAAGAACCCTGAATACCAAAAACAATCCTGAGAATGAAGAACAAAGCTGGAGGCATCACATTTCCTGATTTCAAACTGTATTACAAAGTAATAGTAATCAAAAGAGCATGGTATTGACAAAAAACAGACATATAGGACAATGGAACAGAATAAAGAGCCCAGAAATAAACCCATGCAAATATGTTTAATTAATTTTAGATAAAGGAGCCAAAATATATAATAGGAAAATGATAGTTTCTTTATTAAGTGGTGCTGGAAAAACTAGATAACCACATGCAGAGAATGAAACCAGTCTCCTATCTTACCCCACATATGAAAATCAACTCAACATGGATTAAAGGCTTGAATGTAAAACATGAAGCCATAAATAAAACCTCTCAAAGAAAACATGGAGGGTAAATTCTGTGACATTCTCCTTTGCAAGGATTTTAGTATTTCACACCAAAGAAAAGTCAACACAGAGAAGATAAACAAGTGGGATTGTATCAAAATAAAATGCTTCTACACAGCAAAGAAAATCGTTAACAACATAAAAGGCAACTTATGGAATGAGGGAACATATTTGTAAATTAGATATCTGATAAGCCTTCAGAATGTTGGCTTTGAAAATCAGTGGTGCTTGCATTCAGTAGAACCATAGGGCTGTAGGAGATGGAGACTCTGTTCTTAAAGGTTCACACAAAATATCACACACTCTAAGACCAAGGGCAGAAGCAATAGTTTGAAAGGAGCCTGGGTCAGACACACTTGCTGATCTTGAGAGCCTCTTGGAGAGGCAGGAGGCAGGTGGAATCACTCTGGGGATATAGATGCTGGTGGCAGCCGTTTGTGGGAGCTCATTCTACTAAGAGGACACTGGTGCTGTCAAGCACCATTTTGGAGTCCTCCTTCTACATTATTAGTCATGGACATGGCCCCACCCACTTGCAGCTAGCAGCCTCTACATGAGACAGAAGCTAACAATCAACTGGGCCAGGTACCAGCCACACTTCTTAGCACTTCTACAGTAGTTGTTTTCACCACAACAAGGGCTCACACAACTTGTAAAAAGGGCACCCCTAGAGCATATAGCTCTAGTGAACAGAGGGGAGTGTGTTGCTGATCCCACATGATATCTCCTATATAAGACCACTTATCCAAGATCAAGAAATTTAACTGACCTACATGATACACAGAAATAACAACAGAATTGGGCAAAAATGAGGCAACATAGAATGTTTTGAGGTGAAGAAAAAAGATAAAACTCCAGAAGAACAGTTAAGAGAAGTGAGATAAGCAATCTACCCAATAGAGTTCAAGGTAATGATCAAAAAGATGCTCAATGAACTCAGAAGAATGGATGAATATAGTGAGAATTTAACAAAGAGTTAGAAAATATAAAGAAGTAACAAACAGAGCTGAAGAATACGATAACTGAAATAAAAAATATTCCCGAGTAATCAACAGTATATTTGATGACACAGAGGAACAAATCAGCAAACTGGGAGACAGTGTTGTGGAAATCATTTGAGCTAAACAGAAAAAAGAAAAATAATTCAAAAATGAGGACAGTTTAAGAGAACTCTAGGACAACATCAAGTACTAACATTCACATTATAGGGGTCCCAGAAGGAGAAAAGAGAGAAAGGGGGCAGAGAACATCTTTGAAAACATAAATGCTGAAAACTTCCCTAACCTGGGAAAGGAAACAGACCTCAGGAGGAACAGAGTCCCAAACAAGATCAACCCAAAGAGGTCCACACCAAGACACACTGTAATTAAAATGGCAAAAATTAAAGATAAAGAGAGATTATTAAAACCAGCAAGGGAAAAGCAACTAGTCATATACATGGGAATTCCTATAAGACTATGAGCTGACTTTTAAGCAGAAACTCTGCAGACCAGAGACAGAGTTGTATGTATTTAACATGATGAAAAAAAAAAGAAAGAAAAAACAGCCAAGAATAATTAAACCTGGCAAGGTTATCATTCATATTTAAAAGAGAGATAAAGAGTTTTACATACAAGCAAAACTAAGAGTTTAGCACCCCTATGCTGGCTTTATAATAAATGTTAAAGGAATATGTGTAAGAAGAAAAAAAAAAGAAATATGATTATTACAAAAGGAAAAATATTATTGGTAAAGGCAAATATACAGTAAAGGTAGTAGATCAACCAATTATAAAGTTGGTAGGAAGGTTAAAAGACAAAAGAAGTAAAATCATCTATATCCACAGTAAGTAGTAAAGGGATACACAATACAAAAATATATAAAATATGATGTCAAAAACATTAAACATGGAACAGGGGAATTAAAAATGCAGGGTTGTTAAATGTGTTCCAACTTAAGAGATCATCAACTTAAAATAATTGCATATATATGGTTACTATATATAAACCTCATGGTAACCACAAACCAAAACTCTATAACAGATACACATACAAGAAAAAAAAAAAAAGGAATCCAAGCATAACACTAAAAATTGTCATCAAATCACAAGGGAAGAGAACTAAAGAAGAAAGAAACAGAAATGAGCAAAAACAACCAGAAATCAATTTACAAAATGGAAATAAGTACATACCTATCAATAATGTTAAATGTAAATGGACTAAAATCTCCAGTCAAGAGATAGAGTGGCTAAAACAAAACAAAACAAAAACACAAGACCCATATATATGCTGCCGACAAGACACTCACTTTGGGTCTAAAGACACATATAGACTGAAAGTGAGGGGATGGTAAAAGGTATTCCATGTAAATAAAACTAAAGCCAGGGCAGCAATACTTTTTTCAGAAAAATAAACTTTAAAACAAAGAATGTAACAAGAGCCAAAGGTCATTACATAATGATAAAGGGATTGATCTAACAAGGAGATCTAATAACTGTAAATACATCCAACATAGGAGTACCTAAATACATAAAACAAATATTAACAAACGTAAAGAGAAAAATTGACAGTAAGACAGTAATAGGAAACTTTAACACCCCATTTACGTCAATGGACAGATCATCCAGACAGAAAATAAATAAGGAAACATTGACCTTAAATGACATATTAGATAAGATGGACTTTTATACATATATAACATTTCATTCCAAAGCAGTAGAATACACATTCTTTTCTTGTACACATCGAACATTCTCCAGGGGAAATCATATGCAAGGCCACAAAACAAGTCTCAATAAACTTTATGAAGACTGAAGTCGTACCAAGCACCTTTTCTGACCATAACACTCTAAGACTAGAAATTGACTACAATAAATAAACAGCAAAACAAACAAACATGTAAAGTCTAAACATTACAATACTAAACGACTAGTGGTTTCTTGAAGAAATCAAAAAGGAAATAAAAAATAATAATAACACAACAATCCAAAATCTATGGAACTCTGCAAATGCAGTTCTTAGAGGGAAGTTAATAGCAATACAAGCCTACTTCAGGAAACAAGAAAAATCTCAAGTTAACAGCTAAACCTATACCTAAAAGAATGAGAAAAAGAAAAATGAAAAAAACCTAAAGTTAGTAGAAATAAAGAAATAGATATCAGAACAGAAATAATTGAAATGAAGAGTAAGAAAACAATAGAAAATATCAATGAAACTAAGATCTGACTCTTTAAAAAGACAAGCAAAACTGACAAAGCTTTAGCCAGACTCATCAAGAAAAAGAGAGGGCCCTAATAAATAAAATCAGAAATGAAAAAGAACTTACCACTGATATCACAGAAATACAAAGGATCATAAGAGACTATTATGAACAATCATATGTCAATAAAATGGACAACTTAGAAGAAATGGACAAATTCCTAGAAATGTACAGTCTCCCACAATGAATCAGGAAAAAATAGAAAATATGAACAGGCCAATTACCTGTAGTAAAATTACATAAGTAATTAAGAAAAACTCCCAACAAACAAAAGTCCAGGACCAGTTGTCTTCACAGATGAATTCTACAAAATATTTAAAGAAGAGTTAACACATCATTCTCAAGTTATTCCAGAAAACAGCAGAGAAAGCAACAATTCCAAATTCATTCTATGTATCCAGTATCACCCAGATCCTAAACCAGGAAAAGTCACCACAAAAGAAGAAAATTATGGAACAAATCACTGATGAACAGAGATACAATTATCCTCAACAAAATATTAGCAAACCAAATCCAATAATACATTGAAAGAATCATACACCATGATATAATGGGATTATCCCAAAGATTCAAGTAGTTTTCAGTATCCAAAAACCACTCAATGTGACAAACCACATTAACAAATTGAAAAATTAAAATCCCATGATACTCTGAACAGTTGCATAAAAAGCTTTTGAGAAAATTCAAGAACAATTTATGATAAAAATTTTCCATAAAGTGGGTACAAAGGGAAGATAACCAACATTATGAAGGCCATATATGACAAGCCCACAGCTAACATCACATTTACTGGTGAAAAGCTGAAAACATTTCCTCTAAAATCAAACCAGACAGAGATGCTCACTTTCACTACTTTAACATAGTACTAGGAGTCCTAGCCACAGCAGTTAGATAAGAAAAAAAGGAATCCACATTGGAAAGAAAGAAGTAAAACTGCCACTGTTTGCATATGACATTATACCATATGTAGAAAATCCTAAAGAGGCCACCAAAATATTATTAGAACTCAACAATGAATTTGAAAAACTGCAGGATACAAAATTAATATATAGAAGTCTGTTACATTTCTATATACTCACACCACACTATTTAAAAGAGAAATTAAGAAAACAATCCCACTTACAATCACATCAAAAAGAATAAAATGTCTAGGAATAAATCTAACTAAGTAGGTAAAAGACCTTCACTCAGAAAACTTTAAGACACTGATGAAAGAAATTGAAGACAACACAAACAAATGAAAAGCTATACCATGCTCATGGATTGGAAAAATCAACACTATTAAAATGACCATACTCTCCAAGACAATCTACAGATTCAATGCAATCCCCATTAAAATACAAATGGCATTTTCCACAGGACTAGAACAAATAATTCTAAAATTTGTATGGAAACACAAAAGACCCCAAACTGCCAAAATAAACCTGAGAAAAAAGACCAAATCTGGAGTTTTCATGCACCCTCATTTCAAACCACACTACAAAGCTACAGTAGCCAAAATAGTATGGTACTGGCACAAAAAGAAACACACAGATCAATGGAACAGAATACAGAGCCCAGAAATGAACCTACATGTACATGGTCAATTGATCGATGACAAAGAGGTCAACAACATACAATGGGGAAATGATAGTATCTTCAACAAATGGTGCTGGGGAAACTGGACAGCTACATGCAAAATAATTAAATGGGACTACTTTCTCAAACCACACATAAAAATAAACTCAAAATGGATTACAAACTTAAATGAAAGACCTGAAACCACAAGACTCCTAGAAGACAACATAGGCACTATGCTCTTTGACACTGATCTCAGAAATATTTTTCTGGATATGTCTCCTCAGGCAAGACAAACAATTTCAAAAATAAATGAATGAAATTACATCAAACTAAAACACTTTCACACAGTGAAGGAAACTATCAACAAAATGAAAATGTTGCCTACTTAGTGGGGAAAAATATTTGCAAATGATATACCTGGTAAAGGGTTAATATCTAAAATATACAATGAACTCATACAACTCAACATCAGAAACAACAAACAACCTGATTAAAACATGGGCAGGAAAAAAAAAAAAACATGGGCAGGGGATCTGAACAGACATTTTTCCAAAGAAGATATACAGGTGGCCAACAGACCCATGAAAAAATGCTCAACATCACTAATCATCAGGGAAATGCAAATCAAAACCAAAATGAGGTATTATCTCATACCAGTCAGAATGGCTATTATCGAAAAGATAAGAAATAACAAGTGTTAGCACAGATGTGAGGAAAAGGGAACCCTCTTACACTGTTGGTGGGAATATAAATTTGTGCAGCCACTATGAAAAACAGTATGGCATTTCTTTAGAAAATTAAAAATAGAACTACTGTACAATCCATCAATTTCATCCTGGATATATATCTGAAGAAAACAAAAACAGTAATTTGAAAAGTTATATGCATCCCTTTTATTTATTTATGAGATCCACAATTATTTATTTTATTCTATTGAGGAATATTAGGCACATGTGCATAAATATATACATATTAGTAAGAAGAAGAATAATAAATATTATCCATCATTTGTTAAGCTCTTAGTTTGTGCCAGACACTATGCTGAATTATGTACATGCGTTTAGCCCCTACAAGGTAAGCTTGGTACTAGGATAATCCCCATTTTTCAGATGAGAAATTGAGGCCCAGAGTTGTAACTTGAACCAGGTTACTTAGCTAAGAAGAGTGTGTGGCACATACACATACACAAACATATACCTTAATATGCCCGTTTACAAGTGTGTAAGTGTGGGGATAGCATGTAACTTTCTTATGAACTTAATCCAGAATTTCCACAAAGACCACCCACACTTCCGGCAATATTATCAGAAGAAGAGAATCAGGATGTAGTAGTACAGAGCACAGAAACTGGTCACTGGAAGGTGCAGCTGTCTCTCTCTTCCCAGAAAATAAGCTCCATGAGATAGAGATTCTGTGTTGTTCACTGTACAGCCCCAGCACCTAGAACAGCAACTGTGTAAATTGCAAGATTATTTACAATAGTGAAGATAATGGAAGCAATTTAAATGTCCACAGACAGATGAAAGAATAAAGAAGATGTGTGTGGGGGGGTGTGTATGTACACAGACACACACACACACATATATATATGGTGAAATATTACTTAATCATAAAACGAATGAAATCTTGCCATTTGCGAGAAGGATGGACTTAGAGGGTGTATTATGCTAAGTCAAATAAGCCAGAGAGAGAAAGATAAATATCATATGATTTTACTTATATGTGGAATATCAAAAACAAAAGAAATGAACAAACATAACAAAACAGAAACAGAGTCACAGATATAGAGAACAAAGAGGTGCTTGCCAGAGGGGAAGTGGGAAGGGGGATGACAGAAATAGGTGAGGTTGATTAAGAGGTACAAACTTTGAGTTACAAGATAAATGAGTTAGGTGGATGAAATGCACAGTATGGAGAATATAGTTAATAATAATGTAGTATCTTTGTATGGTAACAGATGGTAACTAGACTTGTAGTGGTGATCATTTTATAATGTATAGAAATATCGAATCACTATGTTGTACACCAGGAACCAACATAGTACCTTAGGTTCATTATACTTCAAAAACAAACAAACAAAATCACAAAAAGATAAGATTTCTGCTTACCACAGGAAATGGGTAATTGGATGAAGGGAGTCAAAATGTACAAAGTTCCAGTTTTTAAGATGAATAAGCACTAGGGACATAATGTACAACATAATAAATATAATTCACACCGCTATAGGTTATACATGAAAGTTGTTAAGAAGGTAAATCCTAAGAATTCTCATTACAATGAAAATTTTTTTTCCTTTTGAATCTATGTTAGATGATGGATGTTCACTAAACTTATGGTGGTTATCATGTCATGGTGTATGTAAGTCAAATTATTATGCTGTACACCTTAAACTTATGCAGTGCTGTTTGTCAATTAGATTCTCAATAAAACTAGAAGCAGAAAACCTCAAATGTAGAAGGAACTTATATGATTAAATATAGTAGAATAACCCAATTGAAAATGGGTATAGGACCTAAATAGACATTTTTCCAAAGAAGGTATACAAATGGTCAACAAGTACATGAAAATGTGCTCAACATCACTAATCATCAGGGAAATGCAAATCAAAGCTACAGTGAAGCTTCACCTCATATCTGCTAGGATGGCTATTATAAAACAGACGAGATAACAAATGCTTATAAGGATGTAAAGTAAAAGGAACCCTTGTATACTGTTAGTGGGAATCTAAACTTGTACAGCCATTATGGAAAACGGTATAGAAGTTCCTCAAGAAATTAAAAAACAGAAATTCCATACGATTCAGCAATCCCAATTCTGGGTATATATCCAAAGGAAACGAACACAGTATCCCTAAGAGACATCTGTACTACTGCCATATTCATTGCAGCACCATTCACAATACCCAAGGTATGTAAACCATCTAAGTGTCTGCCAAGAGATGAATGGATAATGAAAATGTGATATGTATACATACATATACACACATACACACACTATGGAGTATTATCAGTTTTAAAAAAGAAGAAAGTCCTGTCTTTTGCAACAACATGGATGAAACTGGACGGCATTATGCTAAGTGAGGAAAGCCAGCCAAGGAATGATAAATACTGCATGAAATCACTTATATGTGGAATTTTAAAAAATGAAACCTTAGAAACAGAGAGTAGAATGGTTGTTGCCAGGGGCTGGGGGATGGTGGAAGTAGGGAGAGTTTGGTAAAACTACAGTTGATAATATTGTACTGCATAAATGAAAACTACTAAGAGAGTAAAACTTAAGTATTTTCATCATAAAGAAATGCAAAAATTTTAAATGAGTAATATAAAGAGGGATTTTCCCAACTTGGGTCACTGTGGAAAGCTGAAGTTCCTCATCAAAAAGCAAGAGTAGCTATCTTCTTGTAACTTGCTAGGAACTGAAA
Organism: Pseudorca crassidens; assembly: GCF_039906515.1. Classification (NCBI taxonomy): domain Eukaryota; kingdom Metazoa; phylum Chordata; class Mammalia; order Artiodactyla; family Delphinidae; genus Pseudorca; species Pseudorca crassidens. The sequence continues at coordinate 85,591,610 of NC_090298.1, forward strand.
TAAGCAGAAGAGTACCAAACTTTGCTCATTTCACAGAATGAAGCCTCTGTCTTTCTTCATTAACTACCTCTTTTTCTCTGTGAAACTCAAGTGCTTTTTTGTAAATCACACAAGAGCAGAGTGAAAATGAGAAAGTAAACTATGCTTTGGACATCAGCTTCTGTGCCATTAACCTTTAGTTTTGGTAAAATGTGCTCGCTAAATATTACCTGCCTACCCTCCCTGCTCCTCTTCCCTCCCAAAAAAAGGATCAAACAAGCGAATTAAAATAATTTATCTTCTCAAAAAACCACAACTTCAGCATTTAAAAAAATTATAGAATACCCATGAAAAATTTCAAGAAATAGTTAATATTATTCAATCAGTTTAATATATTTAAACAAATTGTTACTTCAAAAGGAAAATATTTTTTAAAATAAAATTGTTTTGGAAGAGGCAGAAACGATTAAAATATTTTTAAGCAGACTATTCTCCTGAAATAAATTTTTCCATTCGCACATTACATATTTTTTCAAAATTTTATTCAACTTAATAAAAAATATGCTTCATTAAAACAGATGCTCATGTAGGTTAATAAATGAAACAATGAAAAATTCTTCTTATCAAGAGTTGGAAACTATGATGTATTTCCTAAAACAAAAGTCTACCTCTTATAAAACAGAAAAGAAGTTTAATTGGTAAAAGAATATTCTGCTGTAATCTACAGATGAAAATCTCCACTTTTAAACAAATCAAATCTCTTGGATAAAAAAGAAATAGTCTATACCAACCAAATATGTAAGTTGCCATTTCTGTCTTAAATGCATAATAGAAACACTCAAGTAGAGATTCAATTTTATCTGATTTCCAAACAGTATCAGACCCAAAATTTTGTGCCAGAAATTTGGGATTAGATTAAATCTTTCTTTTATCATATACTCTATTAAATGTGACAAGACATTCAAGGGAAAAAAAGTGTTCTTAAGCCATCATAGAATCATGTTACATGCTGTATTACAGTATTACTCTTCTCTATTATAATGATGCATTATGTAATGACCAGGCAGTTGGGGAGAAGAGTTTTTAGTATTTAATCAAACAAATAATTCTACTGGTTTATAATGACAATATAAAAATATCTTAAGGGCTTCCATGGTGGTGCAGTGGTTGGGAGTCCACCTGCCGATGCAGGGGACATAGGTTTGAGCCCTGGTCCGGGAGGATCCCACATGCAGCGGAGCAACTAAGCCCATGCACCACAACTACTGAGCCCATGAGCCACAACTACTGAAGCCCGTGTGCCTACAGACTGTGCTCTGCAACAAGAAAAGCCCCCATGTTGAGAAGCCCACGCACTGTAACGAAGAGTAGCCCCCACTCTCTGCAACTAGAGAAAGCCTGCGCTCAGCAACGAAGACCCAATGCAGCCAAACATAAAAAAAAAAAAAAAAAAAAAAAGTCTTAAGGATAATTACATCTGGGAGCTCAACTATCTTTTCAGGCCCCTTCTAAACATAATTTATATTCCAAGTAGTCAATCAATAATCAGAAAATCACTTTAAAATTAAAGGATGTCTTATTATTTTTTCTTGGATGCATAATATTTGTCTATGTATATGTATTTATTTTTTAAACTTTGTTGAGGTATTATTGTTTTATAGATCTAGGATTCAAAGCTAGATTTCTTTAATCAAAAACAGAAGTTGTACCTATTATGCCTGCTAAGGATTTTTTTTTTGGTAGAATAAAATTTGAGGCAAAATGTTTTAATTGGTAAGTATAGTACTCTCTCCATTTATCTAATCTCTCAAAATATTAGTTGTCTCTTACACAGAGACAATTCTTCTAGACATTTTAACTTTAATTTTAGACTCAATATGAGAACCTTCAAATAGTTAAAATTGAGTTATGGAAATAAAACACACAGAATCTAAATTTAATTAACAATACAAGGTAGAGCTAGATAAACTACAATTTTTAATTGAGATTCTACAAACTGTGGAAAACCAATAAAAGATCTTGGGATATGAAATGAATATACCAAGGACTTATAAATATGTGACTTATAAAACAATAGAGACAAAGTATGGTCATTTTTGATATATAAAGAAAATAAAGACTGCTGACAATAACTGGGGAATTTTCTACATTTTTTCAGTTTATATATAAATCAAAGAGATCCAGTTGCTAATTTTTTTTAAGAATTAGACACACTACTTGTCAAATTAAAGATATTTACATTTTTGTAATCAGAGAAATATACAGACCAGGAAGCTGGACAAAGGTTTTATATATATATTTAAAATAAAGATTGTATGTATTATAAAGATTATATCTATACCTACAACATCTATCTATATCTATCTATCTATCTATCTATCTATCTATCTATGAGGAGAGAAAACCCATTTACAAATAATACAAGTCTTTCTTCCATCTCAAAGACTAATGAAATCTGGAACATCGGTGTTTCTCGAGAGTGATGCCAGGTTCATAAAGAATAGTGGCAAGCTTAGGCAAACAAGTTTCAGGAATTGAATTCTGGATACTACAGAAATCTAATAACACAGTACAAAGCATGTGGGATTTCTTACAACAGAAAACAGAAGACCAAATGTGAATATGTTTTAGTTGTACTAAGCTTTCTCATTGTTAGTAGGTTTTCTCAAAATTAGTAAGTTCATATGCTAGTTTTATCTTTCAGAACTTAAATTAGTTTTCCTTTCATAAAATAGAAGTAATTCCAAAATATTTGCATTACCTTATCATTTATCATTAAATACCTATACTCACATTCTGAATGTTTCAAACTTTTAAAAATAATATTTTTTATTAGAAAATTCACATAATCATGATGTAAAATATACTATATCAAGAGTATACTGTACTATATACTATATAAAGGAAAAGGAAATTAAGCTTCTCCCTTATCTTGCCACCTCCCAAACCTACTCCATATTACAAACAACCATGTATGAAAATCCTATCTGGTTCAAAAAACGGTGAAGCTGGAAATTTTTTCACCCGTAACCCTTTGTTATTATTTGGCAAGGAAGGCTACTTATGAAGCCTTTCAATCAAAATCCTAAGGGGTAAAGACTGCAAAGCTAGTTGTGATTTAACATTTTCCTCTAGGGTCCCCTTGCAATACTCTCACTCCCAAGTTGGGATCTTCCCTTTCTCCTTTTTAAAGGTATTCTCACATAATATTTTGGAAAGGATTTTATAAACAATATTCTATTATAGTTTTAAAAATGTATACTCTATATGAAATTGTAAGATTTAATACAAAGTAATTGGTTCATTCATTAATTTGAAAATTTTCTCATTTAAAATACCATACCATGTCATATAAATCTACATATAGTCCAATGCTCGATATATAGATGTCCAATAAACATCTATTAAATGAATGAAGGTTCATACTGCTGACACTGTTTTGCTTGTTTCTGTGTGTTTGTTTGCTGTTTGGTTTATTTGTCTGAATTTAGAGCACTCTAGTGCCTCACAAAATCTGGATTAAGCTAGGCTTCAGTGGCCCTAATCTTCAGCAATAACCTGAGATACTCAAGAAGAAAAGTGACTATAAAATCACATATTTCTCAAAAGTCCATATTTACTTTTTAATTACCCATTATTCTCCATAATTTTTTCATATGTAAGGAAGTTAGAGAAAAAAATGTTCTAGATTAGATTATTGCTTCAAACTGTCATGATTGTCTATTCTTAAGAATCTAGGATGCATATAACTTTTAGTGAAGAAACTAAAGAACAGAAAATTAATATCATTCAAAAGCATGTATGTCTCTAAACCATGTAGAAAGTTTTTGTAATATTTTACATGTGGATATTACCTTCCATGTTATGGATATTGATATTTCACACACAGGACTTTTTAAAAAAAATAAGCACTAGAGAATATATGCATATACTTCTTTACTTCCTTTTTCCTAAACTGTTTCCTTCCCTTTCTCTGATAGCTTAATCTTCCATGATCAAGTCAGTAGGAAATCAAGTGAATGATTTCTTCTTTCCTGGCAGAAAAAAAATGGGTGACTGACAATTTATTGAGTAACTATTTTAAAATAAATTTTTGAAAATCTGAAAGCACTAAGATGATACTGAGTCACTAGCTCTTTTATTATATATTCTCTTTCATTTTAAAGACAAAAGTACTTGTAACAGTTCATACTCTTGAAGTAAAAATAATTAGACACCCACCTAGGACTGCTACCCATTTTTTACTTTGTTTTTGAAATGAAATGAGATACAAAGGCTTAATGTGTTCCTTCCTAAAATCTCTTTTTTTTTCCCTGAAGTGTCTTCACAGAGTCTTTACAGGCTATCTAAGATTGCATTAAAGTCCAACAACAAAGATAAATGACATTCCTGCTCAAGGTAATACAAGACCAATTAGCAACATGTAAAATATAAATATGATCATAAATACATTAAAATAGAGCCTGTAGGAGAAGTAGGTCAATGGCAAATTTTGAAAATGAATAAGATTTACAAGGTTAAATACCCCATAGGGCCATGAAATAATAATTTAGAAGAAAGTAGCATATATTATATTTTAAAAATTATATTTTAAAACAGAATTTGATCAGCTACAGACAGATGCCCTCCAAATCCTAAAGTTTCTAAATTAGGCTTATCATCTTTAATTTTCTCACAGCTCTCCATTAAAACTCAACACAACTCCCAACACTCTTCAGTTTCAGAAATTTAACTTACTGAGAAAATGTGTAATGCACCACATTCCCTCCCTCTCAATGATTCTTATGTTTTTCCACATATCCATTTATTTTTTTTCTTAGGGAAAAAAAAGTGTACACTCTCTCCCAGGTTGTATTCCTTTATGTATACTTATTGTTGTCTAAGAGATGTTGTCCCAGCTCTTAGAGGAATCAGTTTTTTCCATTATCTCTTTTTTTCCCACGCTCTTTTTCACACTTGTTTTAAATTTTTGTTTCTTCCCATATTATAAACTCAAAAGGATAGTCCATACTTATCTTCCCAATTCCTCATGCTGTTACCACACCTGGCAGAACTATCACAGAACTTAAGCAATTACCTCTGCATCAAAATTTTTATGACAAAATCCTAAGTGAGAATTAAAAGTACCCACTCTCTCAAAAAAAAAAAAAATCCACTGTCAGCTCTGCAACAATGGAAGCACTTCTTTCTACCTTTAAGATTTAACCAATCCCTTTCAGAAATACTCCTGCATTGAAAGTGTATCAATTGCTAAATTCAAAGGCTCTTAAAACCTTATATTAGAAGAGATCTATGCTTTGCACAGTAAATCTGTACCAGACAATTATGAGTCTTACTTGCTTCAGCAAGCAATACTTTCAGCTTTTCTTTTCAGGGTAATGCACGTTTTCACTTTTGTTGAATAAATACCTAGGATTGCAATGGCTGGGTCAACTGGTGAATGTATGGTTACATTTATAAGGAACATCAACTGGTTACAACCATTCTCCATCATCACTAACATTATTCCACATATGTCTCAACTGGAATGTTTCCATAGCCTTCCATCCTTCTCTTCCTATTGGCCACCAAAAACACAGTAGTGGTTTTATCATGTCAATCAGATTATGCCATTCCTCTGTTCAGGGCACTTCAATAAGTTTCCACCACTCTGATAATGAAATCTAAAGTTTCCATCATAGGTCCTTGGTTATCTCTAAAAATTAGATGCCATATTCTCCAGCTACAATTGCTTGCTCTTCTTCAAACCTGTCAAGTGTGCCACAAACTAAGGAGATTTAACTTGCTATTCCCTCTGTCTAAATATACTTTCTCAAGTATTCTTACAGCTTATTCTTTTTTACTTCCTTGAATCACTTTTTGTTTTAAAGAGACATGTTTTATTTTTTAAATTTTTTATAAATTATTTATTGACTGCGTTGGGTCTTTGTTGCTGTATGCGGGCTCTCTCTAGTTGTGGTGAGCAAGGGCTACTCTTCGTTGTGGTGCACGTGCTTCTCACTGTGGTGGCTTCTCTTGCTGCGGAGCATGGGCTCTAGGTGCCCAAGCTTGAGTAGTTGTGGCACGTGGGCTCAAGTAACTGTGGCGCACGGGCTTAATTGTTCCGTGACATGTACGCATGTGGGATCATCTGGACCAGGGCCCGAACCTATATCCCCTGACACTGCTCCACCAGGGAAGTCCACCAGGGAACCACCTAACCACTGCTCCACCAGGAAGTCCCTCAAATCACTTTTTAAATGTCACCTTTTCAGATAAGCTTGGTCTAAACAAACCAATTTTAAGAATATACACTTCAATCTTTAGCTGTGTTTGTTTTATTTTATTTATAGCATTTACTGCTTGCTAACATATTATACATGAGTTTGTTTACTATCTGCCACTGGCACTAGGATTTAAGTTCCAGGGGGTGAAGGATATTTTCTTCATTCTTTTTTTTACACTGTGTTTCTCTAGTACCTAGAATAATAATTGGCAAATAGTAGGAATTAAGATACTCATTGTGGTAACAACAAATGAAACATCCTATCTTTTCTCCCACTTGTTTTTGAATCACCACAGGCTTCACTGAAGGAGGTACGAAATGTAAAATGTATAAAATGCAGTTATACAACTCAATCCAGTTACCTCAAAATATTTTTTCTATCTTTTTCTCATCATGTTCTCATTTTCTATCTTATATTCAAAGAATTACTATCATAAATCAGCTTTGCAACCGGCTCAAAACCTTAGTCTTTGTTTCCTTCAGTTGTAATTACCTAATAAATCCAAAATCATGATGAGCTCAATATATTACATTTTCCATGCTCATCTCTGAATGGGTGAGCATTGCTTCTGAGAATAATACATTCATATTAGTGTCCAAAAAATGTTCAAGACCATTAGGGTCAAACTGACACTCAAAACTTCCCTGCAAATCAATCATATTTGTCTTTTATTTCATAATATTTTTGGCAAAAGCTATTCTCACACAAGTTATTATCTATTATTGATAATTTATTGATAAAATAGAAGCCATCAGACTGGAGGGCTCTTCCCTTCCCTTCACTAATTATTAAAATCTACCTGTTCAGTAAGCACCTCTTCCTTTTATCCCTCCTATTTCAAAAGAAGAAATGTTCCTACTCCTCTCAACACCAAAATCTCAATTGTCCACTGCATCCCATCCTCCTCATTTTATCCTTTGGATGTCCTTCTTTCTCCATCTTTGATGGATTGTTCCTATAAATATAAAAACATGTACTGTTTTATATCCTAAAAACAACCCCCCCAACCCCTCCTATTTGCCTATAACACCAAAAATCAAAACAAAACTCCTGAACCCCTATTTGCCTATAACACCATCCAACTAGAGCCTCATATCTCTGCTCCCCTTCATAACCACAGATCTTGAAAAAATAATCTGTATATACCACCGCCTCTTCTTGAATTTCTAACTATTGTTTGATATCTTCCAGTCTGGACTATACCCCGATTCAAACTGATCTGGCTCAGGTCACCAATGATTCCACATTGCTCAATCCAATAATCATTCTTTTACTTCACCTCGTTCTGTATCTCAGATGATTCTACTGATGATTCTATTTCATTAAATATTTTCCTCTCTTTGCATCTGTGATAGTACCAAATCCTAATTTTTCCCCTGATATTTGATTATCTCAACTCAGTCTCCAGTGCTTGACATGCCCAAAACGGGAGTAAATATTCCTTCAGAAGACACACATAGCACACTCTCAAACAGATATGTGAATTCACCTACATACACAGATGTGCACATCTCACATACACATTCCCATACACACATGCACTTCCCCACATAAACGTACACTCACATACAAGCATATGAATATCTCTGTAAATACACACTCACAGACACTACCAAAAGAAACTCATATAAATGTGTGCATACCACCCCCTCACACATGCACTCACTTACACTTGTATTCCCTCACCCAAATTGACACACGTGCATTCCTCACACACACATACTCACATGCATGTATACATAAATGTACCCACACTCACACACAAACATATTCATATAAATGTACACCTCCAGCTCCCTCAACATCTTCTTATATATACATACTCCCACACAGAGATGCACATATGCACCTACCCCACATACACAGTCACTCACATATACACACATGCAAATCCCACATATAGACACTCATGTACTTTCAAGCATTCACACCACATTCACACTTCTTTCAGACTTGGAGTATGTGCATATGTGCCTAAAATGAGATTGTGAGGACACAGGCTCAAAATGTATCTTCAGATTCTGGCTCATTTTCTAAAAGTAAGTTTGAAGTCTACAATTTCCTAGCAATTCCACTCTAGTTTTCTCACATAAAATTGTTAATTCCTTCTCAAAAATATACCTAAAATTTTGTATATATTTCCATTTTCTTTACCACTACCTAGACAAATCATCATTGTTTACCTACATCCTAACATTTTTCAAACTGCCTATTTTGCCTTTTCTAATCTATTTTGTATAATTTAAGCTGTGTAATTATTTCAGAACACATACAGATTATATACGATTAACATTTAAATTCAGTGGACTGTCCCTCAACTTCAATTTTCATTATTAAAATTAGCCTATATTGAATATATAATGCTGGCAAGGACATGATAAAATAGGTATCATCTATTTTAGGTAGCACTTTAAATGATTTAAAATATATTTGATAAAACTTTTGTAATATATTTCAAGACGAAAAAATGTCTGCATACCATTTCACTTATAGTTCTATTTCACAGACACAATACCAAAATTTTATTAAATATTATGAAAGCATCATGCAATAAGTAAATATTATACTACTTCCATAATAGGGAATATTCAAAACAACATAAAATAACATTAGGGAAATAAACTATGAAGCATACATTCAATAGAATATTATATATTCATTAAAATATTTCAGAATAATTTTTATTTCTGTAATCAATGTTTTTGATAACTTGATGATATATAAAAGTGTTGGATTATTAGATACAGAGATGTGTTAATTTATATAGGTAATATAATCATAGCTCAATCAAAACTAAAGCAAAAGACAAAAGAGATATACAAAAACATTAAATGTGGTAATATTTCAGTGATTTAACTATTTTAGTTTTCTTCCTCTCTTTCTTTATTATCTGTATTTGCTATTATGAGAATATATAAAAAAACTAATTAAAAGAATTATCTTCCCCTTTAACCTATGGCAAATGGAATAAAAGTACTTATGGCAATCTCTAGGACATAACACTTTTTGTAGGCTTTTTGTAAACTTCAGTGTTTTTGTTTCTAAGTCAGGAAAATTAATTTCAGATGCATTGTTTATTTGCAAGTACCTTTTAAATATTGATAGTATCTTTTTTTTTCTTTTTTCGGTACGTGCGCCTCTCACTGTTGTGGCCTTTCCCGTTGCGGAGCACAGGCTCCAGACACGCAGGCCCAGCGGCCATGGCTCACGGGCCCAGCCACTCCACGGCATGTGGGATCTTCCCAGACCGGGGCATGAACACATGTCCCCTGCATCGGCAAGCGGGCTCTCAACCACTGTGCCACCAGGGAAGCCCTAGTATCTTTTATTTATTTATTTAAAAGTACTTTAATCAACAGCCTGACTAGAATCAAAGTTCAAAATAGATACAATTTGAATGATGGCATAATTAGGATGGATGTCTATTTCAAAAATTAGCTTCACGGGCTTATTGGAAGTATTAAATGTAAAAAGTAAATATATATGCCAGCCAAATCCTAATTGCACAATAAAACTTTTAAACTATTTTATTATTCTTCCATTGTTTCATCACATGGTGCATTATGAGGACATAACCTTTTCAGAGGTTGGGTTCTTTGAAAAGAGACTCTGAGGTTCTGAGATTTGGGTGCAGCTTTATACAGATGTACTCTAAAAAGTACCACTAGTCAGGTGTGAGAAAAGCAGGACTGGGCAGAGGAAGACTGAACTACAGAATATTTTCAGCAGCAGGCGAGGCTGTCCTAAAAGTGGCTCTAGAGCGGACATTGCTCCTTAAAGTTGTCCCAGTTGAGGCAAGGGCAGTGGCTTTCCATAGCCCCATACTGACCAATCATTGGATATGGATTACTCCTGAAAGTAGGGGAGGGTAATCTTGGTATAGGTAGCTCTTTTCAACCAAGGCAATTACCAGAGAGGTACACAGACTCAGCCACCAACATCTATAGCAAGTAGGAAAAAAGTGCTTCCATCTTGAAAGGGTGATTGGAATGATATACAGAAGTACAGTATAGCATCTCCTACATGAATTCAAGTTTGGTAACTTTATTACTCTCCTAACATTGCTATGCTAAAAACAATGATTATTTCCTTAGATTTCCTAATATTCCTGGGGTTATATTCCTACTTCACACATATCATTCCTGTAATAAAAATTAAAATATAAAATATCCTCCTTCTCTAAATTAGTGTGGAGATCATTTTTTTCTAGGACAATTTTTTCTTTTTTTTTTAACTTTAGAGGCCTTAGAACACCTTATAGAGTACGTGAACAATAGATATTCCTTTGTCATATGCCTAGATGCTCTGATTTAAGTTTTCACAGGTAGTAAGAGAATATATTTTAAGTACATTGTTCTTGTTTTCTGTACTTTTCCTGTACTCAAAAAGCATAGATAATGTTTGCAGGAAAAATAAATTTGGGGTAGTGAAAATTGCATGGAGGCATAGTTGAAAATTTCTAGAACTGCAACAGAAACAAGCAAACCCCGTGATGATTGTTGGTTTCTAAATGTCATTCTCCAATAAAAGGAAACAGGATTCCTTGGAGAAATGGCTCTTTCTATGAAGGGGCAGGGAAAAAACAAGATGAGACTAGGGCCTCTTGTATTGCCAGAAAGTAAATGTTAAATAATAATAATAATAGCAACAACAACACCTAAAGAAAATGGAGGTTGCTCTGAGAGATTTCTCAATGTCCAAAATTAGTACATTTTAATCAACAAAATAAATAATGATATTCATAATTTCTGGTTTTGGCCCGAACATATAAAGAGCTTAGAAGCTGTCATTCTCAACCTTGCAAGGAGAAAAAGCTGAACAGACCAAAAATAAATTATTTTTCTTGTAACTGTCAGAGAACTGAGGTTGCAAGACACTCACCCTCAAATCTAGAGACAGGCTAATACAGAGTCATAGCTGAGATCAGCTTACACGGCAAGAAGGTACAGGAGCCATGAACCGGTAGTAACACTTGAATGGTAACTTTTATGAATTGCTGGAGACTGATTGTGCATGAGGTCAAGAGTGATAAACTGTGAATGCTAAAGTCTGGGGAGTAGGGTCCACATTTTTAATGGGTTTAACTCTAGGAAACCAACTAGGTTCTACAGTGAAGTTCCAAGAAAGATCCTCTCACAACTCTGGCAGAGGTAAGGGAATAATAATCATTGTGAAATATACCTAGAATGTTCTCCATACCAAAGTCCTACTCTCCATGGTAAAAGACTTTACTAGAAACTTACCCCAGCTGGAGAAGGACATTCCTTCCACACCAGCAGGTCTTAGCTTCCTACATTATCTAACAGGAAAAAAGAGCTCTGCCACTGAAATAGCACTTGTGGTGGACACAGCCCAGACAGAGACCCACTAAAACTCTTGGAGTTTAAACATAAGATTATAGAATACTTCCTTTACCTAATGACTAAAAAACAAATGAAAAGAGTTTCAGGATAATAGTGGATTACAGTTGAATTAAACTGTAAGATGCTGCCTCTCTTTCAGGAGGAAGACGTCAAAAGAAAAAACAAACAAGGAAGCCTGAAAGAGGGGTTACATGGCTCCAACAATAATAATAGATTTCTCTTTTCAGTTCTATCCACTTCTAAATCTTATTATTTAATATTCCTTTTAATTCCTGATAATTTTCCTTGTTCTGAAGCCTTTTTTGTTGAAGTTTTGCAAACTACACTCAACTATATGCTGTCTACAAGAAACCCCTATTAAAGAATCAAAAAAGCTAAAAGAACTATAAAATATATATTATGCTAACACTAATCAAAAGCAAGCTAGCATAGCTATATATGAATTTTACACAAAGAAGACAACAAAACAAGGACAATTATCAGGAATAAAGTGGAGCATTAAATGATGAGAGTCAAAAACTGTTAGGACTGAAAGGAGAAAGAGAAATCCACTACTATTGTAGGAGACTTCAATACCTCTTCATTACTGTTAGATAAAGCAGGCAGAAAATCTGAAAGGATACTGTTAACCCAAATAGCATTAAGCATCTATTTAATGTAAGTGATATTTATACAATACTACAACAACCTGTGAATACATATTCTTCTCAAGCTCTCATTCAATATTCACCAGCATGAACCACACTCTGGGCCACAAAGTATATCTTTTTAAGTTTCTGAAAATACTAAGTCATTTAAAAAATGTTCTCAGACATGGTAATTAAACTAGTGCAATGGTCTAAATGTCTGTTTTCCACCAAAATACTTATGTTGAAATCTTAATGTCCAAAGTGACAATATTAGGAGGTGGGGCCTTTGGGAAGACCTTAGGTGATTGAGGGTAGAGCCTTCAAGAATGGGATTAGTGTTCTTATAAAAGAGATCCCACAGCAATCCCTAGCCCCTTCCACCATGTAAGGACACAACATGCAGGCACCGTCTATGAACTAGGAAGTAAGTTGTCACCAGCCATCACACTAAAACTGCTAGTACCATGATCTTGGACTTCTCATATTCCAGATTTGTTAGAAGTAAATTTCTGTTGTTTATAAACTACCCAGACTCTAGTATTTTGTTATAGCAGCTCAAATGTATTAAGGCAACTAGAAATCAGTAACAGAAAGATAGCTGGAAACTTCCCAAATATCTGAATATTAAATAACATACTCCTAAATAACAGTAGGTTGAAGATGAAATCTCAAATGTAAAGTAAAATTATTTTAAACTAAATGAAAGTAAGAATATAACATCAAAATTTGTAGGGTGCAGCTAATATAGTGCTCAGGGAAACTTATAACACTAAATATATATATTAAAAAAAGAAATATCTTACATCAATAACTTAAAACTCTATCTTAGAAAAGCAGAAAAAGAAGAGCAATATAAAACTAAAGGAAGTGGAAGAAAACAAATTAAAAATTAGATCAGAAATCAGTGAAACTAAAAACAGGAAAATAACAGAAAAATCAACAAAACCAAAAAATAATTGCTTGGAAAGAACAATGGAGTTAATACTTTCTAACCATGCTAAGAAAAATGAGAGATGACACAAATTACCAATATTACATATGAAATTATCATTACTGCTCCCATAGACATTAAAAGAGTAATAAAGAAAACCTATGAACAACTCCATGCTCCAAAATTTGATAACTTAGATGAAATGGACCAATTTCTTAAAGATGAAAGATACCAAAATCAACACAATGATGAATGGATAATTTGAATGAGTCTTTGTCTATTTACTTGAATATTTAATTGAATAAATAATTAACTACCTTCCAAAACAGAAAGGAGTAGGCCCAGATGGTTTAACGGTGAATTCTACTAAACATTTAAAAGAAAAATGTTAACAAATCTTCACAATCTCTCCTCAGAAATTTAAGCAAATGGAACACTTACATCATGCTCTAAGGCCAAAATTCTCCTAATACCAAAATCAGACAAAAACATTACAAAACAGAAAAACTACGCAATAGCTCTCATGAACATAGATATAAAACATCCCCTATTAAACATTAGTTAATCAAATCCAACAATATATAATAAAAATAATACACCATGACAAGATGGGATTTATTTCAGGTATTTAAGGCTGGATGAACATTCAACAGATTTCGCTGGAACAACTGGAAGTCCAGATTGGAAAAAAAAATTTTTTTTTTTAATTTAAAAACCAACCCATGAATTTAGATACATGTCCTATGCCTTTCATGAAAACAAATTCAAACCAGATCACATGTATAAATGTAAACTACAGACCATAAAAACTTCTAGGAGAAAACACAGGTGAAAATCTATGTGACCTTGGGTTTAATGAGTTTAGATAGGAAACAAAAATATGATCCATGAAAGAAAAGAATAATGTACTGGATTCATCAAAATTAAAAGGTTCTGTTCTTCAAAAGTCAGTAGTAAGAAAATGAAAAGACAAGACTGGGAGAAAATATTTGTAAGACACGGATGTGATGTGATAAAGAATTTTTGTACAAAATGTACAAAAACTCTTTAAACTCAGAAATAAGAAAGCAACTCAATTAAAAATGGGTAAAATATAGAAGCTGATATTTGAGCTGATATTTCACCAAAGAAGATACAGAGATAGAAAATAAGCATATGAAAAGATGCTCAAATTGTTCACCAAGAGATAATTACAAATTAAACTACAGAGAGATACCACTACACACCTATTAGGATAGTTTAATTCAAAATACTGATAATACCAATGGTTGCCAAAGATGTGGAGCAACAAGAACCCCCATTCATTGCTGTTGGGAATGCATAATATTACAACCACTTTGTAACATACATTTAAGCAATCATGTTCTCGATTTTTACACAACACACATATTCCTGATTTGAAAACTGATGTCCATGCTAAAACCCACAATAAATGCTTATACCAGTTTTATTCATAACTGACAAAAACTGGAAGCAATCAAAATGTCCTTTAATATTAGGTGAAAGGATAAACAAACTGTAGTACATCCATAAAATGGAGTAGTTTTTAGCAATAAAAGGAAATCCTCTCTCAAGCCATGGAAAGACATAGGTAGATTACAAATGAATATGGATAAGTGAGAGAAACATATCTTTAACTGGTTACATACTGTATGATTCTAATTATATCACATTTTGGAAAAACAGAAATGGATAGGTAGTAAAGATATCAGTGATAGCCAAGGGGATGGAGGAGGGTAAAGTGCTGAACAGGTGAAGCACGGGGGATTGTTAGAACAATGAAACAATTCTTTATGATATTGTAATGGTAGATGCATGACAATGCATTTGCAAAAACTCACAGAACTTTACTGCACAAGGACTGAACCACAGTGTATATACAAATTAGAAAAAAATAATTTAGGTGGTGGGGGGATCCTGGTATGAAATGAAGATGTTATAAAACAGATTATAAATGTATGAAACAACGTCAATGAAGGGGGTCTGAAAAATGGTGCTGACCTAAGAAATTTTGGAAATGAGTGGAGTATGTAAGGCTAGAGACAAAAGAAACTACAGGTGACCTTGAACAACATGGGTTTGGATTGTGCAGGTCCACTTATGTGGGGATTTTTTTCAATAAACATGTAGTCGAGTACTACAAGATCTGCAGATGTAGAACCACACATATGGAGGGCTGACTGTAAATTATACACAGATTTTCCACCGTGTGTGGGATCAGTGTCCCTAACCCCGAGTTGTTCAAGGGTCAACTGTAAACGTAAGTCCCACAGAACACATTAATTGCACTCTACTCAGTAAAGCTCTTTCTCATGCTGGTATCTGTTAATTCTGATTGTGCTAGGTATGTATACTGGAATTATACAATTAAATAAATGGACAGTAAATGGTGGTAGCCAGATTTCTCGCTGTTGGAGTGGGAAGTTAACAGATAAACAAGTGAATATATATATGTGTGTATATATATATATATATATATATATATATAGTATGTATGTATATTACACGGATTAGTATACATACATACATGTACTTCTTTGCTGTGTCAGCTGAGAGGGCCTAGAAGCAATAACATGTCAGTAGCTATAAGCACACTTATTACCTTGATCTTAGTTCTAATACCATTTTGTAATAAGAGAAACCAGGGGTCCTGGAATAAATGGCTGATTCTAGTGCCAGGGCAGGCAATATACAAGATGAACCTGGAGCATCTTACAGGCCAGAAGGGAAGTGCTCTTTCTCTCTCACACAGGCACATGCCTAATAATAGGGGTGTGCTGAAGTAACATAGGAGCCAATTGAAATCACTTCCAATGGATAAAGCTAGAATAATTGGAGCAAAAATATATCAAGTATTATTGTATTATTACATATATATTGGGTTGGTCAAAAAGTTCATTCAGGAAAAAAAAAAAGTTCATTCAGGTTTTTCCATAACATCTTACAGAAAAATCCATACGAACTTTTTGGCCAACCCAATAGTTACATATATACACAATATATACATAAACTTATATGCGTATATAATAAATGTGAGTCTATACTGATATATACATATATATGTATATATATAAACGCCTGAATAAATAAAAGAGAACATATACAAATGGCTCATGTGGAAAAGTTCCAGATAATTTACTTAGATGCTCTTTCCTCCAGCAGGTGGAGTACAGCTCATCACTCTTTCTAGTGTGAGTACATCCAACGAGTACAGTATTAAAGGAGAACAAAAAGAGTAACTTAGGATTCCTACCTTAGCCCTACCTAAAGCTTAACGTCAACACTGATAAGTTGTGATGATACTCTATTTTTTTTTTTTTTCTTTTTGTGGTACGCGGGCCTCTCACTGCTGTGGTCTCTCCCGTTGCGGAGCACAGGCTCCGCACGCACAGGCTTAGCGGCCATGGCTCACAGGCCCAGCCGCTCCACAGCATGTGGGATCCTCCCGGACCAAGGCACGAACCCGTGTCCCCTGCATCGGCAGGCGGACTCTCAACCACTGCGCCACCAGGGAAGCCCTGTGATGATACTCTTGATATGACACTTTCTCTTTGTGGTCTTCCTCCAAAAAAACCCATCATAATCTGTGTCCAATTGTAAGATAAACATCAGACAAATCCTAATTGAGGGGTAGTCTATAAAATACTCGACCAGTACTGCTTAAAACTGAGGGCCGTCAAAAACAAAGAAAGGCTGAGAAATCGTCATAGCCAACAAGTGCCGAAAGAGACATTACTGTAAAATTTAACAACGTATACTGGATGGGATACTGGAACAGAAAAAATAACATTATGTAAAAGGTAAGAAAACCTGAAAAAAGTATGTGTTTTAATTAATAATTTATCAACATTGATTCCTTAATAGTAACAAGTTTTAATTAATAATTTATCAACATTGATTCCTTAATAGTAACAAATATACCAAACAAGTATAAGTTATTAATAATGAAGGAAACTGGGTGTATAGCATATAGAGATTCTGTGTACTATCTTGTAAATTTTCTGTAAGAAAAATACACTTTTAAATTTTTTTCTGCTTTCACCACTTCCATTCAAAATTGTATCAGAAGTTCTATACACGGCAATTAGTCAAGAAAAAAAGAGAAAATCATTCTCACTGGAAATGAAGTAAAAATATCTCTATTCCCAGATGGCATGATTCTACATATAAAACAAAAATTTCAAAGCATTCACAAGAAAAAAATACTAAAGGTAATGAATTCAGCAAAGTTGAAGGATTCAACATTACCAAATAAAAATCAGTTGTGTTTACATACATTTAACAATGAATGATCTGAAAAAAACTAAAAAAATAATTGTGATAAGGTTTTAAAATACACAAAATAAAAAAGAATCCATATAACTCAACAAAAAGACAAATAATCCATTAAAAAGCAGGCAATAAACCCAACCAGACATTTCTCCATAGAAGACATACAAATGGCAAACAAGTAGACGAAAATATGCTCCCAATCATCAGGGAAATGCAAATCAAACCACAGTAACATTTAAAGTTCTAAAATTAAAAAAAATTTTAAATAATAAAGTTATTAGATTTTAATTCAAATAATAAATTAACTATATATTTTTCTATACTGATATAAATATTTGAATAAATAAATGGAGGAGAAAGTACAAGTACTCATTGCTGAAGAATTCCAAACAATAAATGCAGATACTCCTCACTTCAGGAGCTGTAGCTTCATTCCCCAGCACCCCTTTGGGAGTGGGCAGGAGTCATTGACTCATTACCAAAGTATAGAAAATGCAAAGAGAAAAAAAATCATAACAGTGTAGTGGAGAAACCAGGCATGTGATACTTTAACCAATTGATCAAGCTTAACATTATCAAAAAAAATCATGATGATATCATGCACCCTCCCTTATATTATGTAACAAAAAGGGCACTTTATGATATTCTTTCCTTCAAAAAATACAGTCTCAGTCTAATCATCAGCAAACATCTGAATAACTCAAACTGAGGGACATCTGACAAAATGCCTGACTAGTACTCTTCAAAACTGTTAAATAAGGTTGAGAAAAACAAAGACTGAGATGCTGTCCCACATCAGAGGTGACTCTTTAAGACCTGAAAACTGAATGTGATATGGTATTTTGTTGGGTTCCTCAATGAGGAAAAAGACATGAGTTGCACCTGGTGTTATCTGAATAAAGTTTGTAGTTTAGTTTGTTTAGTAGTGTTGTGTCCTTACAATTTATTAGTTTTGACAAATGCATCATATTGGGTTTTTTTTTAACATCTTTATTGGAGTGTAACTGCTTCACAATGGTGTGTTAGTTTCTGCTGTATAACAAAGTGAATGAGCTATATGTATGCATATAACCCCATATCACCTCCCTCCTGTATCCCACCCTCCCTATCCCATCCTACCCTCCCTATCCCAACCCTCTAGGTGGTCACAAAGCACTGAGCTGATCTCCCTGTGCAATGCAGCTGCTTCCCACTTTCTATTTTACATTTGGTAGTGTACTCTCTCACTTCGTCCCAGCTTACACTTCCCCCTCCTTGTGTCCTCAAGTCCATTCTCTACATCTGCATCTTTATTCCTGTCCTGCCCCTAGGTTCTTACTTTTTTTTTTTTTTTTTGCGGTATATGGGCCTCTCACTAGGATATATTTATATTTTATATAATATAAATAAATATAAATATATATTTATATATTTATATATAAATATATATTTATACTTATATTCAGTTTTTCAAAGTGGCAGTACTTAATTTTGCACTCAATCTGTTTATGAGTTCTGGTAGTTACAGTTTCTTACCAACACTTGATATGGCTTGTCTTAGTAATTTTCAACATCTTGAGGGTAAGTAGTAGCACAATATGGTGCTTAATTTATTTATTGAATTACAGAATAGAGAAGTAACTGCACAAATTTTAAGTGTACAGCTCAACTATTTTTCACATGTATACCCTCATTTTATCACAAGTGAAACAAAGACTTAAAACCTATTTGGATCCCATAAAGTTCCCTGATGCTTACTCCTAATTGTAGAATATTGGCAAACTCCAACATTATATGATATCACTTATATGTGGAATGTAAAAAAGAATACACATGAATCTATATACAACATAAGAAACAGACTGACAGACATAGAAAACAACCTATGGTTACTAAAGGGGGGGGATAAATTAGAAGTATGGAATTAACAGATACAAACTAGTATACATAAAATAGATAAGCAACAAGGATTTACTGTATAGCACAGGGAACTATATTCAATGTCTTGTGATAACCTATAAAAAAATAAAAAAGAAAGATAAAGCAAAAAAAAAAAAAGATGAAATTCTGCCATTTGTAATAATGTGGATGGACCTAGAGGGTATTATGCTTAGTGAAATAAGATAGACAAAGAACAGCAAATACTACATGTTATCACTTATATGTGGAATCTAACAAATAAAACAAATATATATAGAAAAACAGAAACAGACTCAGAGAGAGAAGAAACTAGTGGTTTCAAATGGGGAGAAGGAAGGGGGGATGGGTAGGAGGGGGTAGAGGATTAACAGAGCAAACTACTATGTATGAAATAAGTAAGCAACAAGGATATATTGTACAGTTTAGGGAAATATAGGCCTGATTTTTTAATAACTTTAAATGGGGTATAATCTCTAAAAATATTGAATCACTATGTTGTACACCCAAAACTAATATAACATTGTAAATAAACTATACTTCGATAAAATGAAAAAGGAAACAGTTTACTTCAAAAATAATCATTGGTAACTTATGATTTTTTTATATTTTTTCTTTGTAACAATTAATAGCATTTGTCAAAATGGAAACAGAGGGAAACAATTTGCATCTCCTTTTCCAAGTGTAAGATAAAAATCGTGTGTGATTGTAATCAAATCTGTTTTGACATTTGGTGTTGAATCACGTTTTATTGAAAAAAACACATAATGAACACTTGTATTTTTTTATTAAGTCATTGAGTTACTCTAAGTTTTATTGGTATGATAGCAGTTAATAAATTATTCCTAAGACATAATTATAGTTATATTCCAACTGTTGTATATCCAGACAACATATATTTTTATTCCCTCAACAAATTTTGTCATAATGGTAATTGATTAATGCCCACCATCCAGTGAAAAACTGAAATTGTCATTAACGGTCAAGTTGGAACCATGATATGTAGCAACTTTGTTCCATTTTTAGCTTCATTAGAGTGAATTGAAATGGCAAAACTCTAATGTTAAAAAAAAACAGCACCTCCAATATGTAATGTACAATAATGCCTCAAACCACGGACCAATATTGATAATTATAGTTATAATTACACTATACTGGAATTAGGGGTGAAATAAGTTATTTTTGAGCAAAATCGTATGAAAATTAAGAATTCTTGGTGATTCTATGTAATATGTGGAAAGTCCTGGAAACAGCAGGATAACTGCTATTAAGAAGATGGGCATAGTTAGTATGTGTGTGAAGCACTTCTATACTGTCCTACCTAATATTTTGCTCCAGATTCACAGATTCTGTTTCAATTCACAGTGAAATTCCTTAGTCCTAATATATAGAGATTTATCAAGATCATCTTAAGAACATCTTAGAAATGCTCTAATTGTGTTACTACTCAGTAATAACATAAAGAATTCTCATTCAATGAAAACCTAAAGGGAATTTTCCTTGAATCATTTACATCCCAGAAAATTTAAATATCATGTATTTATTAACTCCAGTCACAAATTTCCACTGTCTTTTACTTGCTTGTTTTAAAACTCCTTATTTAAAATAAGTGCACATGAAGTATGTTATTTTATACTGATGAGTTTTTAGTTTTACTTATTGAAATTATAAAGTATTATCATTATTAATGATTTGCCATATGAAAATCCTCTTAACCCATATTTCCCATGTTTTCCAGGTTATAAGTCCAAAATAGTACTTACTTTTACATCAGTTACATATTTTATAGATTCAAATTGCTTTCATTAGTCAATTCTTTCTCTTAGCAATCCATTTTGCAAGAAAACAAGGAAAATAACATTTAAACATTTACATTAAAACCTTAAAAATACCTCACTGTTCATCCTTTTCAATTTATTTTTGACTAATTAGTATTTATTCTGTTGACAATATCTTGACAAATTTCCTTTAATGGTGATACTGTAAACATTATGTCTATGTTTAAGGCTCTTCAAAATGCTTACTTTTGAAATGACAGTTACAGGAAAGATAATACATATGTTGTTTTAGAAAGCAATATTTATCTATTAGTGTTTAAATGTATATAAATATAATGTTGGTAAAACTCGTGTTCTTTTGGTCGAACTCATTGATACAGAATGAAACACAAGTCTCTATAAATCCATTTTATTTAGAGAGTATTTAAATATGTATTAAATTTATTCAGTTGATTTTATCTATTTTTTGAAACAGAAGTATTAAATATCAAAAAATGTCATATTCTGCATGACACAAATGAACTTATCTATGAAATAGAAACAGACTCACAGACATAGAGATGAGACTTTTGTTTGCCAAGTGGGGAGCAATGGACTGGGAGTTTGGGACCAGCAGATGTAAAAAAAAAATATATATATATATATATATATATTTATATGTAAAAAATATATATATAGAATAGACAAACAACAAGGTCCTACTATATAGCACAAGGAACTACATTCAATATCCTGTGATAAACCATAATGGAAAAGAATAACAATGCATATATATGTATAACTGAATCACTTTGCTCTACAGTAGAAATTAACACAGCATTGTAAATCAACTATACTTCAATAAAATATTTTTTAAAACGTCATTCTGAAAACATACATGCAAGATTATTTCTATAATGTTAATACTTTGAAGGAATATGACAGAATTTTTTAGAAAAGCATTACCAACTTCATAGATTTTTAATATTAATTCAGTGAGGAAATATAATATCTCTTATATACTGGAATCAATTTGAGTGAATTGTGGGGGAGGGAGAAAGAGAGATGTCAGAATAAAATAATTTTAATATTATCAATAACATTCATATTCATAACTGTATATTTTAAAATATATCATAAAAATTTATATTGGCACACATAAACAATCCTAGCTGTAAATTGTAGTTTTCTTGGAATGGTTAAGATAAACATAAATATGTATGCGTGCAGTAAAGGACAGAACAAGTCCCATAAAATAGATGAAAGTCATTTCCCATGATATAGTAACCACAGAATAGTTATCTTCATACAGCATAAACTCAATATTTCTTGAATTGAGCTGAGATTTGATTTAATTTCTAAGCATAATACTAGTTGT
Source organism: Pseudorca crassidens (assembly GCF_039906515.1). Lineage (NCBI taxonomy): Eukaryota > Metazoa > Chordata > Mammalia > Artiodactyla > Delphinidae > Pseudorca > Pseudorca crassidens. The sequence goes on from NC_090298.1 coordinate 85,614,081, forward strand.
AGTGATTTAAATGAATACTTGGCCAGTTTTACTTATACAGCATCAATAATAGCCATGCATATTATTAAATATTAGTCAGATTAACTTTGTAATTAGATTTGATTATAATTTTAAGATCTATTGAGATATATCTAGCCTTTGGTCAAACTTTGTTAGGAACCACGATGGTCAGCAGGTAGGACAATATGAAGGATGACAGTGGTGTGGTTAAGATCTTGTGACAGCTTGAGAAAAAAATGCTGCACTGAGGTTATGAAATCTTTTTTATTCATTATTTTTCACTCGTGTAGTTTTTCTGTAGGAGAAAAACCTAAAAATGGAATTGCTACATCCCAAGATATTCACTTAAAGACTTTTTGACAACCATGGACAAATCTCCCTCTAGCGTCTATTTCCTCACATACCCACAAACAGTAGTCATCACCAGTCTCTTAATGTTTATAAGCTTGCAAGACGAAAATATATCCCTAATTTTAAGTTTTTTTAATCTAAAGAAAATAAAGATATTTCTACACGTCTATTGCTTATCTGTATTTCTTTTTGTGACTTCTCTATTCTCCCCTAAATTTCCTATTGTTTTAGATCATTAGTCACATGAATGAGTAAAATGCACTAATATGGTAATGGCGTTAACCTGTACTGTTTATGTGCACTGATAATATTTTTTCAAATTTATACGTTTTTTAAATTTTTGGTAGAAATATTCTACACAGATATTTTAAATAACAATGAAATCATAACCTTTGCTTTTACGGAACTTGCCTAAGTTTTATTTCTTAAAAAGTATTCTTTAGCAGAAATATTCACCTATTAAGGATAAAGGGGGATATCTAACCTCATGCCTTTTTAATTTTATACTGGTACTCCCATAAAGTATTAAATTATTCATCCTTTACTAGCAAATTTATGTCATATACATAGCAGAAATTTTATCTGCATAAGTAATGTTATTTTATATTATATTGATACTTTTACATAATGCAAAGCCTGATGTATTAACATAACACATGAAGTAGAAATAAATTAATATAATAATGTTGAAAATTAATATTTGGTTGAGTGCCACTCTTAGACACATGATGATTATTCAAAATGTAAAAACGTGCATTTATGTGCAGAAAAACACTGAGCCTTCCAGTTTTTCAAATTTTATTCATCCCTACAGCTGATATATATAAAATACAGTATTCAACTAGTCCAACACTTTCATTTAATGATGGGGAAAATGCATCCAAGAGAGTTTGTCTGATATATGTAAGACTTCACAGCTAACAGTGGCAGAACTGGAATAGGATTTAAAATCTCCTTATATTCTTTATTTTACCTCATGCTTTGTAATCTGCTTACAATAGAAAGAAAATCTGAAGTAATGTTGGTAAGAGGAGTAGGAAGTCAAGAAAACGAACACTTAATTAAATGGACTCAAGTTGAATGTTTTCATTTTCTTTTTCCCCCAAATGCCTTTTTAGAATTCCTGAGCAACACTTTTGATGGTATCCTGGAAATACATAAGAATTTTATTTTATTTTATTAATTTTTATTGGAGTATAGTTGATTTACAATGTTGTGTTAGTTTCAGTATACAGCAAGGCAAATCAGTTATTCATGAACATATATCCACCTTTTTAGATTCTTTTCCCATATAGGCCATTACAGAGTATTGAGTAGAGTTCACTGTGCTATACAGTGGGTCCTTATTAGTTATCTATTTTATATATAGTAGTGTGTATATGTCAATCCCACTCTTCAAATTTATCCCACCCCCCCTTACCCCCTGGTAACCCTAAGTTTGTTTTTTACATCTGTAACTCTATTTCTGTTTTGTAGATAGGTTCATTTGTACCCTTTTTTTAGATTCCACATATAAGCAATATCATATAATATTTGTCTTTCTCTGTCTGACTTACTTCACTCAGTATGACAATGTCTATGTCCATTCTCATTGTTGCAAATGGCATATTTTTTCTTTTTTATGGCTGAGTAATATTCCATTGCATATATGTACCACATCTTCTTTATCCATGCCTCTGTTGATAGACATTTAGGTTGCTTCCATGTCTGGCTATCGTAAATAGTGCTGCAATGAACATTGGGGTGCATTTATCTTTCTGAATTATGGTTTTCACTGGGTATATGCCTGGGAGTGGGATTGTTGGATGATATGGTAGCTCTATTTTTAGTTTTTAAAGGAATCTCCATACTGTTCTCTCCACAGTGGCTGTACCAGTTTACATTTCCACCAACAGTGTAGAAGGGTTCCCTTTTTTCCACACCCTCTCCAGCATTGTTTGTAGATTTTTTTGATGATGACCATTCTGACTGGTGTGAGGTGATACCTCACTGTAGTTTTGATTTGCGTTTCTCTGATAATTCGTGAGGTTGAGCATCTTTTCATTTGTTTTTTAGCCATCTGTATGTCTTCTTTGGATAAATGTCTATTTAGATCTTCTGCCCAATTTTTGATAGGGTTGCTTGTTTTTTTGATATTAAGCTGCATGAGCTGTTTGTATATTTTGGAGATTAATTCCTTGTCAGTTGCTTCATTTGCAAATATTGTCTCCCATTCTGAGGGTTGTCTTTTTGTCTTGTTTATGGTTTCCTTTGCTGTGCAAAAGCTTTTAAGTTTAATTAGGTCCCATTTGTTTATTTTTGTTTTTATTTTCGTTACTCTAGGAGGTAGATCAAAAAAGATATTGCTGCAATTTATGTCAAAGTGTGTTCTGCCTATGTTTTCCTCTAAGAGTTTTATAGTGTCTGGCCTTACATTTAGGTCTTTAATCTATTTTGAGTTTATTTTTGTGCATGGTGATAGGGAGTGTTCTAATTTCATTCCTTTACACGTAGCTGTCCAGTTTTCCCAGCACCATGCACCTATGGTCACCTAATCTATGACAAGAATTTCATTTTAAAATAAAGTGACAAAGCTTTTATTTAACTATTAAACATGTTTTCTTCAATTGATTATGTATATCTAGAGATCTGGTAAAACTGAATAGATTATTTTAAGATCTTTCAGAGGTAAAAATTATAAAAATTAAAGATGCTTGAGTTTAAAAACTAATTCATAAAAGATTGACTTAGGGCTGTGAATACAAAGAACATCATGCTTACCTTCTGAAGGCTTTAAAATTTTATACTTAATCCTATATGACTTCATGAAAATTTTATAAGACAATTTTATTCATTCTAGTATCTGAGATTAAAGGCACCTTTTATACATTCATAGTTTTTACATTCATATTTCATGGTTCATCAGTGTTATTATGCAAGATTGTCATAATAAGCATCCTTTTAGTGAAATCTATCAAAACCAAATAAATATAGAGGGAAATTTTAAGGTGCAAACACATTTCTGTATGAAATGACCCTCAAAATATAAGAAACTCTGGAAGCAGAATAAGTAAATTAGACTATAAAATAATCTAATCATGCCAGCATATATAAGACATAAAGGCATATATATCTACAGTAAAGGTAATTACAGACACATATAAATACAGTAGTATATAAAGAAATATATTAGAGTGTGTGTGTGTGTGTGTGTGTGTGTCTGTGTGTGTGTGTGTGAGAGATAGAGAGAGAGTATAGAATTCAGGCTTTTGTATCAATTCCCAGACTATTCCTAGAAAATAATTTGTAATTCTTAAAGTTATTGCTCAGAAATAGTTTACAGTGTCTGATTTAACATATAACATGCTATTCAGAGAGAAATGTGTGTTGCATTTAGAAAGTTTCATACCATTACCAGTTAAATGAGTTAAATACAATTAAATATACTTCGGTCAATGTGGTCAAACTGTATTCACAGTAAATTTAAGTCAAGAAAATGCCTTCTTCACCGTAAGTCCTCCTCTTTCTTCCTCCAAAGTCTAAATTATACCAACAACTCTCCAAATTTTAACTGTTATTGTTTCTACATCTATTTTAAAAACCTGACAGAATTGATAATTTGGAAAAATGATAATTTCTTTGGATGTAAACAATATTTCCATTTTTAATCTAGAAATCATTTCATTGCTATCTTATAGCCTGTCTTCTGAACATGATGTATATTCTTCCTCACTTCAGTCAGGTGTCAATATCCCTGATTTATGAATACAGAGAACTTGGAAGGGTAAGGAAGGGTTTAGAAGAGGCCCACACACTAGTATTTCTACTTCATTCCTTTATCTTCCTTTACAAGAACTGTTTTTACTTATATACTTCAGTGGAACTTTATACATATTATAAACATATTTTATTGATAACTATTCTAATTTATTTATAGATTTTGATAGTAGGAATCCATAATAGCAGAATGATCTTTGTGTTTATTTGATCAAAGAGGGTCCAAATTTAAGGGAAGATCAAAAGTTTTTATGTCATAATTAAGTAGTTTAAAAATATACTGTTTAAAATAGTGTAAGAAACTAAGCAAAAACTAAGAGTAAGTAATAAAAAGAAAATAGTCTCGAGGATGAACTATAGTTTGTTTCTAAAGAGTCTTTCAGTTCCAAGGGCAGTTTTTTTTTTTTTTTTTTTTTTTAAGATAACAGACATTTAATTTCTCACAGTTCTGGAGGCCAAGTCCAAAACCAAGGTGTTTGCAGGGTTGCACTTCCTCTGAAGGCTGTCGGGAAGGATCCTTCCTAGTGTCTGGTGGTTGACTTGTTGAAGTATCTCTCCAATATCTGCCTGCATCTTTAAATGGCCTTCTCCCTGTGTGTGTCTCTGTGTCTCTATTCTTTTTTTTTTTTTTTAACATCTTTATTGGAGTATAATTGCTTTACAATGGTATGTCAGTTTCAGCTTCACAACAAAATGAATCAGTTATATATATACATATGTTCCCATATCTCTTCCCGCGTGCGTCTCCCTCCCTCCCACCCTCCCTATCCCACCTCTCCAGGCGGTCACAAAGCACCGAGCTGATCTCCCTGTGCTATGCGGCTGCTTCCCACTAGCTATCTACCTTACGTTTGGTAGTGTATATATGTCCATGCCTCTTTATCGCTTTGTCACCGTTTACCCTTCCCCCTCCCCATAGCCTCAAGTCCATTCTCTAGTAAGTCTGTGTCTTTATTCCTGTTTCACCCCTAGGTTTTTCATGACATTTTTTTTTTCTTAAATTCCTCCAAGGGCAGTTTTATTGAAAGAAGCCTGTTCTTTACTTTTTAATAACACATTTACTGTAGTCTACAGTTTAATAAAAGTTTTTGGAGTTTCAAATCCTTTAAGCATACTTAACAGTGTCTCAAGAACAAGGTGCACTGGTGGCTAAGACAACTTTTGATACAAAAATAACACTATATAGATTTTTTATTTAGTTATTGACCCACTCCACACCTGCACATTTTTGTCACCACAAGGTTAAAGGCCCAAACTATTCAATACATACAACTGAAATTGACAATTTTTGTACCTGCTGAATAAGAATATTTCTAAAATAAATAATTTTCTAACATACATTTCATAGATCGTGTTTTCTTTGACTATTTTGTGCCAGTTCATATATAGCTTTTTGTTATTTCATAGGATGGCAAAGCTTTTGCAATAAGCAGTAAAGACAAGCTATCAAATACTCTAAATTCTTATCCAGTGTTCAGATTTCTTGCTTATGAAATATTACAGATATTAACAGATACAGATATTAACATTCATTTTTAAGATTAGCATTTTTCCTAATGTTTCAGTTTTGCTGCACATTTAACTGCTCGTTTTTACCTGAAGTTGAGTTCAAACCTATGATACTACAGCAGTAATTTATTAAGAACTGGCACTTTAAATGTTCAGTATTGAAAGATTAACAGTGAATTATAACCCTGACTGCACATTAAACTACCATCTTGTGCAACAAATGTTACAGATAATCTGCAACCTGAAATAATATTTTACAGCTTTGGAGATTACATTAATTACAGTCACTTTAAGAATGCAATAACTAGACTGTTTTATGGTAGCCACTAAAGTCAGTTTATGTAAGTAATTATTCACCTGCTACAAAGCTTCATGAATGTATTGAGCAATCATATATATATATATATATACACACACACACACACATATATATTCTCTGTGTGTGTGTCTTACGAATTGTGATGTTTATAAAGTATAACACTAGTGAATGGTGTTCCTGTGACAAAAAAGCATTTGAGATAAAAATGAGTAAGCTCTGGCATCAAATTTAAGAAATATAATAAAATATAATGCTTAAATATGGATGACATAGGCTTGAATGTGCATAATCTACTTAACTGATAAATAAGTGAGATTTTACTATGTATTAAAACATAATGTTGAATGGAAATTTTTCATCAAATATTCCTGGAAAATAACCCATTTCCATGAACAAATAAGGGTAAGTTGTTGTGATATTTATCTGAATAATTAGCCCATCAGTTCCGCAGAAAAATGCCAATGCTATTTTTATCATAGTTTATTAATGTATATTACATGTTTAATATCATGTTGACTGAATAAATAACGTGATATATGGGAACACCATGTATTAAAAAAAAGAAAGAAAGATACACTGAATGAATATAATAAGAGTTACAGATAGAAAGTTAATAATTGACAAATATAAAAGGGAAAATATTGCTATTAATAGGGGCTATAAAGGCCATTGTAAAGCTCAAGCTGCAATAACCATCAAGAAAATGGCCATGAACCAGGCTGAGCCATGAACCAGGCTAAATTCTGAAAGAATTATAAAATTTCCCTAGTCCTACTATATTTTATGTAGTCCGACTACAGCTTTCAAGCAATTACCACTAGGGAGCACAATAGGAAATTTAGGTCTTAGACCTTCATCCATTGCATTGACAAATAATTAGTAAGCACTTACAACACACCAGAACCTAAACAAAGTGTTTCAAATACACATAAAAGAAATGTTGTGACACATTTTCCACATGAACTTCTATCTCCACTTTCTACTTCCTACCCTGCAAGAACATATTCCTATATTTAATGCTTCAAGATAGAACTATATCATTAGAATATACTACATGTACTATATGTTTATGTGACAAATGCCCCTTCTCAACAGATACATTTGCAGCTATACCATTCTTACCTAGGCCTAAGAATCAAATGTGGAAAACGAATTATCTAAACTCACTGTTTCCTGGTAATTTATCTTCTCTGATACTGTGCTCTAACTTTCATGCTCTATTTTTTACCCATGGACTGTGTTCTTTGATTAATTATCTTGTAAATGTATTCATGTTATGCATTTTTCCATCCACTCATATAATTTACCCCCTTTCCCCATGAACAAGTATAGTATATTTGATGCAGTCTGAAGCATTTGGCAAATTTACCCATTGGAAAGTCAGGAAAGAATGATGGTACCCGCACTTCAGCTATTTTTTTCTGAGGTCTCATTATGTCCTTATTCAGGATTTCATGGCCTCTTATGCCCATTATGAACTCTCAGATGTTGACTGAATAACTTTTCTACTCCAACATTCTCGGCAATATGCATTTCAAGTTAGTCTTTCCCCCCAAATTTTATGCTAATACCAAATATGTTTCAATCTTTGAAGACAGAGAATCCATGATAAAAGATTACACTGTTTAACAGATAAAAGAAAATTCAGAAATATTGAGAGCTGTGATAGCCAGGACAGAAAACAAATTACATCTGACTGTTGTCACTTACTGGGACAATCCAAATACCTCCTCCTATTCTAAGAGAAGTAGCTCCAAAGTAGCTATAATCAAATACAATATTAAGCAAAAGAATTGGTAGAAGTATGAAACTGAGGCTCTTCCTATTTTCAGTAAAAATATATCTGACCAGGAGGGTAACACAAATGTTGTGTGAAAAGAGAAATAAGAGAAATACCACACCATGAAAGACTGAGGATATTTTCTGGCAGGGTGAAAGAAGCACACCACCACGGAAAGATTTCTGATTAAAATAGGAGTTTGTTGATTTTGACTTAAAGTTCTATGTACAAATAATGTGTCCCTATATTTAACTGCTTGGTAACTGAATTTCTGAATTCAATCAAGACTAAATAATTATTTTTTCCCTTAATGTAGAGATAACTAACTATATATTCTCCATTTCATTTTGTGAGTGTTCACAAAATCTTACAAGGGAAGAAAGATTTTTCATATCCATGAATACTCTGATCACTTAAATGTTTTATTTACTGAGTCAAAAATTGTTCCTAAACTCATTCAAGTTAGCAACCATTCCATTATATGGTTGTTTTCAGAAATGATTGTGGAGAATTTCAGATGAAAAGAGAAAATATTTTCGATCAAAACTGTAACATTCTCATAAGTTAAAGAAAATAGGATTTCAATTTTAAAAGAAATGCTCGAAGGGCACAATAATTATCATAACAGATTATTATAAATACCTCAAATTAAAAATATTTCAATGAAATAATTATCACTGCAAGATCTTTCACAGAGTAAACATCAGAGGAAGGCCTGGACTGACATCATAAGAAAGATGGGAAGGATTAATCACAGAAAACTGCATTAAACCAAATGCTCATGTGTCATTGGATATATATTTATGTATCATCTAGTTGAAATATATTTAATCTAAATTTAACTTTATGTTTATATTTAACTGCTTCTCATCATTAGAACTGTACATTTTACACTTAAGAATATACAAAACTACTTAGCTTTCAGTCACTTTTCTCTAATCAGTTCTGCAGTTCTTCCTAAGCCTTCTTCCTGAAGTACAATTAGATCACATTAATCCCTGGTTCAGAAAAAAAAAAATCAATGATGCCCCATTGCCTAACGAATTAAACTCTTACTCCTTAGGATCAGATCTCCTTATAATCTGGTCTCAACCTCAATTTCCAAAAACATGCGCCATCTCTCTTTTGCTCATGCTGTGCTCTCTAGCAGCATAATCAAATAGAAAAATGTTCACATATAGAAAATGATAAATTGTTCAGCTTAGCAAAGCAGGGTTTTTTTTCTACCTATTTTTGAGGATAATTAGTGATTACTTCATACTACCTGTGAGTAGGTTTGGGAGGAATGGTGATATTAGGATTAATAAAGAGGACACAGTGGCAGTGACCCACATCTCTCACCCTGATTTGTTCAGTGCTAACACAGTGTTTTTCTTTTCATATGTTCCTACCTCCAACTTTGTATAGTTCTTCACATTTTACTTAGAGCACAAACTGCTTACCTGTGTACATGGCTGTTTATACACAAAATGTATATATTTACATACATACAAAATGGCTATTTACATACAAGATGTGTCTCTTTAACAGAAAGTAAGTTTAAGAGAAAACATGTAGATTTTCTGGATTTGTTTAAGTCTTCAACATAGTTTCTTTCTCTGTACATGGATGAGAGTTGGAGATTCACTACCTAGTTTAACCAATGTGAGGACACAAGAATTTTCCCTTTCTATGAAACTTTGGGCTGAAAAGTATCTTCCCACTGGCTTAAGGAAAGAAAAAGAGTTTCCTCTCTGCTTAGGTGTAGCTATGATCAAACAATAATCCAAATAAATTCTGAACCTGAGGCTGCACAACATGCATGCATTCAATAAACATTTGTCTTATTAAAGTAGTATAAAAACCTTAAAAATAAGAAGCTAACAGAAATGAAGCAGTTGATATCCAGAGGATCGTGCATGACAAACATGAAAATTAATGCAAGTATGCCTCCAAAGCCCAAAGCACTTGGATATGCCATAGTAACCAACACTTTAATAAAACAAGCTGGGTCTGGTTCCCATGTAAGGGGCTAGGAAGTTACCACTCCACCCCAACTACAAGTAAAAAACTGAACAAACTAAAAAGTCAACAACTTTTCTTGGATTAATAAGAGAGGGGAGGACACAGAGCAAACAGCTGCCCCTAAGACTGCAGAGACAGGCGAACACAGGGAGTCAGGACTTACCAGAACAGAGACTCATAAACAGAAATCAGTGCCAGGGAAGGAAAACCTGAACTGTAACTGGTGAATTACTGGAGGTTCAGTGTGAAAAGTCAGAGAGTTAAAAACTCCACTGGGATTCATTGTGGTGGGGGGTGGTACCCATACTTTTCATACTTTTGTGAGTTTTACCTCCAGGAGCTGGACTAGGTTTTCACAGTAAACATTGGAGAAAAATCTCTTTATGCTCCCAGCAGGGGGAGAGGAAAAGGAATCATTTCGAAATATTCCAGAGCACTGTTTCTTCTTAATAAGGCCTGTACTCAGGAAAAACTATCTAACCAGAGCCTAACCTGCTGGGGTTTTAGAAAAGTCTAACTGATCTAGGAGAAGGGAAATACCCAACTCCAGCCAGCTCTTAGCTGTCCATGTGAGAAAAGGGAAATACCCAATTCTAGTCCACTCCAGTCATTTTGTCCAATTAAAGGGGGAGGAGGGAAAACTGAGCACTTGTGAAGTTCACAGTCCAAGGGCACAGGCTACCAAAGACCTAACTGTAGAGCTACAGAACACTTCCCTTCCCTCCACCACTTTACCACCACAGTACTAAAGGTCTATTTACAACAGATGCTTTTACCTATTGCATTATACCTACCTATCAAGAAAAAATTATAAGGCAAAAGGTAACAAACACAATTTGAAGAGACAGAACAAGCTTAAGAACCAGACATGGCAACAATGTTGGAATTATCTCACTGGGAATTTAAAACCACCATGTTCAATATGCTAAGCACTCTAGTGGATAAAGTAGACAGCATGTAAAAACAGATGGGCAGTATAAATAGAGAACTGGAAATCATAAAAAAGAACCAAAATGAAATGCTGGAGATCAAAAACACTGTAACATAAATTAAAAATGCCTTTGATGAGCTTATTAGCAGACTGGACATGGCTGAAAAAATAATTTCTGAGCTAGAATATATCAATAGAAGCCTCCAATACTGAAAAGCAAACAGAACAAGACTGGAAAAACAACAGCAAAAATAGAAAAGAGTATGCAAGGATGGGGGGACAACTATAAATGGTATAAAATACACATTAATGGTAATAAAAGAAGGAGAAGAGAGAAAGGAATAGAAGAAATATCTAAAACAACAACGACTGAGGATTTAACCAAATTAATGTCAGAGACCAAACCACAGACCCAGGAAGCTCAGAGAACACCGAGTGGGATAAGTGCTAAAGATAAATCTATCCCTTGGCATATCATTATCAAACTACAGAAAATCTAAGATTAAAAAATCCTGAAAGAAGTCAGAGAAAAAACAACAAATGTAGCAACAATAACAACACCTTACATATAAAAAGAAAACAAGGATAAGAATTACATCTGACTTCTCAAAACCTATGTAGGCCAGAGAGAGTGGGGTGAAATATTAAAAGTGGAGAGAGAGAGAAAAAAAGCCAATCTAGAATTTTTTACTCTGCAAAATTGTCTCTCAAAAGTGAAGGAGAAATAAAGACTTTCTCAGATAAAAATAGAGGGAATTTGTTGTCACCTGCCTTGCAAGAAATGTTACAAGAAGTTCATTACAGAAAAGACAAATAATATAGGTTAGAAACTCAGATCTACATAAAAAGTGAAGAGTATTGAAGAAAGAAAAAGTGAAGGTAAAATAAAAACTTTTATTTTTTATTCTTAATTTTTCTAACATATAAGTTTGTTCAAAATAATAGTATCAAAAATATATTCAATTATGTATGTTTAGGTAAATACCATATATATACACACACATACACACTTATATGCTTATATAAAAGTGAAATAAATGACAGCAACGATACAAGGTATGGGAAGGGGAAATTAGGATTATTTTGTTGTTATAAGTTGCTCACACACCTATGAAGGTTGTTTTCTTAGCTTAAAAAAAAAGCTCATGGCTAGAGTTTAAAAACTTCATGAGTTGGTAATCCCCTTTGAGAGAGAGTTTAGAAGATGGAATGAAGTGTAGAATTTATACTCTGATACTTAAAAATAATATAGTATGAAATTAACCCAAAATAAATATGCTGTGATATTTCAAAACATAAAGGATGAAATCAATTGTTTAACAAATTGTGTTAAACCATCAGTACCATAGAATGCCATTCAGCAATAAAAAGAAACAGCTATCAATATCCACTACGGTTTTGATGGATCTCAATTGAATTATGCTTAGTGATAAAAGCCAATCTAAAGGTTAGATGCTGTACAATTCCATTCATATAACAATCATGAAATGACAAATTATAGAGATAGAGAACAAATTAGTTGGTTCCAGGGATTAGGGAGGGGAGATGAAGGGAGATGGCTATGGCAAAGTTAGTAGCACAAGGGGATTGATTGATTGAACTGTTCTATATCTTAACTGTGGCAGGACAGAAATATACATGTTATGAAATTGCATATAACTAAATACACACACAGAGTATGTAAAGCTAATTAAGCCTGAATAAGATTGATGGATTTTATTAATGTCCTTTTGTGATACATATGGATTATAATATTGTACAATACCAATGGAAGATGTTACCACAGCTGGGAACTGGGTAAAGTGTACATGGAGTTTCTCTATATTATTTCTTACAACTGTGTGTGAATCTACAATTATGTCAGGAAAAAATTTTTTTAGACCAAGAGGCAAGACAAAAAGTGTCTGAAAAAATGTTTAAGAACATTAAATACAAATTATGAAAATGAAAAATAAATTCATTAAAATGCTTTTTAGATTGATTACAAGTTCTGGATCTATATCCAACTACTTCAATTCCTATAAGGCATATTGAAAAACAAGTTGAATAGAAAAAACAAAAACAAACAGAAAAAACACAACTTATATATTAATTGAAACGAGGTGGCAGGAAATATGTGATTGTTGTGCTAATAAATGGTACAAAAGTACACCTTCTTCAAGTATTAATAATCCAAAATGAAATTGCAGCATACATATAAAAGAATTAAAAACCAAGTATCAACTTCTCCCAGTAGAATAAACAAAAACAGATGAAATTCATCCTGAAATACAGGAATATTATGTCACGACAATCCGACATGAATTTGAAAAATTATTGAAGAAATTACAGTTACAATGAAACAACTCAAAGCAAATACAGGAACTCAGGCAAACAACAAGAAGTGGTGTGTAGTAAACAGAGGATGTGAAACATGAATTGTACGATTTTAGGAAAGAGATTGAAGGGAAAGTTATTTCAGAAATAAAAATTAAATTATAAGAGCATGAGAGAGAATAGACCCCATAAAAGTTGAGGAGGTAATATGGAGTATAGAATGAGAAAACAAATAAAATGAAAAAGAAATAGAGGAATACCTGAAAAGATTCAGATAGGATATAACTGTAACAGATACTTATGGTGTCCTCTCCATTCCTCTTGTGTCTTACCATTTCAGTGCATTAGCCACACTTTCACTACCAGCATCTCTCTTTTCCTGAAAGCTTTTTATCAGCTTCTGGAGACCTCCTTGCCTGTGCACATGGTACACTGGATGTGCGATAAAAATATAAGCCCTGAAGAGCAGACTTTGATCCATGCTTGATAGGATTTTATCCTAGCTTTCTTGCCCCTCTACTGAGTTTACCCTGAAGCTCATGTTTTTTTTATTAACTCTGAGTTCTTCACTGTTTTAAGTTAACGTTGCCCATGATGACAGTTGGATAAGATACACTTTATCACCTGCCTTTCCTTTCCTGTTTTCCTTCCTCCTTCCCATAACAGTTTTTTAGAATGATATCCCATTAAAACTGCTTTCATTAAATCCTACTTGTCCAAGTGTCTGCTTCTAGCAAAATCCAAACTAAGACAGGTATTAACAGCCATGAATTTTTGAAGCAGTTTTTCAGGATATAATTTGGAAATTGAATTTTTGTTGTCCAAATGGCAACAAGGATTACATTGCTGCTGCTAAGTGGGTGGTGATAACACTTGGTGAGCTGAATCATCACAATTACTGCAACTCTCACATGTGATGAATTGGGATATAACAGATGTGGAAGGAGATCTGTGACTTATGTAATATCTCTAACAATGGAGAGATACGGAGGTAGCGGTAATTATAAGGAATGTGGAGTTGGTTATTTGTTATTAAGTATCACTGAAGCAAGGATGGAAGAAAACAAGCTCAGGTCAGTCAGCTTGGTGCAAAAGTTACAGAAGAGCCTCTATCACATTGTAAAGGGACCCTGATTTCTGGCATCAAAAGGCAAGTCTGTGCTCAAATTCATGCTTAAGCCCTGATTATAAGAAGAAAAATGCTACAAATAAGGCTGAATATAGAGCACTGGCAAGCCTCTGAGACTAAATTAAGGACAAGGATATGGATGGAATAGGACCCTGAGATCTGAAGTAAGGATACCTACACTGAAATACTTGCGAACTTTGAGCCACCAGATTTCCCTGGAACCTCTGAGCTTACAAAAGTCATCAAGAGGCCTGCCCTTGACTATGACCATGCAAAGACTTTACATGATGTCTTGCAAGGTAATACTCACTCTATTCAAAGTCTGAAATCACTACCCCTAATTGTTTCTAGATAAATAACTAGGGCCAAATTTCAACATGGAATAACTGGAGAAGTATTGTGTCTGATCCAGGAAATAAGAGCTTAATCATGAAAGGAACTGAAATAACGACTAATAAGTACTGGAAGGTACTAGAGTAACATTCATGGGAAAATGATTTTGAATGTAGAGGACCACAAGGATGGAATATAAGGCTGGATAAGCAAGAATTTAGTGACAGTGGAGGCCTTTCTCCTTCTTCAGTATTTAAAATCCTGGTAGGAACATGTGGGCACAATGATGGTCCATAGCTAGTAAAGTGGAGATTCTGCCACTGCCTTGACGAAGTATTGTCAAGGAACATACTCTGAGATACAAGTACACTAAGACAGATTTATTATGTAAGACTAGAAAACCCAACTCATTTTGTGTGTTTCACCAAAACAATAAGAAACGCACTAGTGAAGGGAGCATTATTATCACTAAGAAGCTCAACAGTGGTGTTCCTCTGTAGGCCAGAGCTAATTATAGGGATATCTGCTGCGGAACTTGACTTGATGGTGTCAGTGGCAAAGACAGAGTTCTGGAATAGCAGAGACCTGTTGACTGCACTTAACTATCAGAGATAATGTAAATATTATTAGTGTAAAGAACTTGGCAGAAACTCCACACAGCACATTTTCTACCATTGAGTCCTCTAAAACCACAGATCTGTTTCAATCATACGGCCTAAGTAACATGCTACGTTATATCAGAGCATATACATTTTTAAATGCCATCTTTTGATCTGGATGTTGCTCAAGTCTGATAGCCTTCCAAATTACCCAGTGAATAAGCTTAAGTAATATTTCCCTTTGTGGTGGACACCATCTCCAAAACTCAAGCTGACCTGCCAAGTCATGTGCCTCTTTCTTGGTGGTAGGAGTTGGAAAGTACAACAGCTTGTTCTTTGAGAGGATGACCCTGTGGATTGTTCCACTGGAAGCACTGTGGGATTGGAGTGCTATCCTTCTAGACATGGTATATATTTTAAACTAATGAATTGGTGTTATATCCCTGATCAGTGTAATGCTGTGTCTTCAACAAAGGAGTGGATGGAGAAGATTACCTGCTCATCATTCTTCCCTGTGATTCACCTGAGAAATGTAAGCTTCCCTTCCCCATAATTTTTATCTCGGATGAACTAGAGTTCCTAGTTCCCAGAGAGGAATAATGCTTCTATCAGAAGCCATGGTAGAGGGTTTCGCTAAACTTAAACGTAATGCCATCTCCCATCTTGTGCTCCTCATACCAGTAGTCCAGGAGTCAAAGAAAGGAGTTACTATGCTCACAAGTGTTACTTATCCTGGTTATCAGGAGGAAAATAGTATTTCTGCTGCTTAATGGGGACAGAAAGAATTATCAAGCTATTACAGAAAACTCAATGGTACACTTATTGGTGCTTTCATGTCAAACAATAACTTCTTATCTATGTAAAATTTTATAAAAATCTTCCCAAAAGTTAATTATTAAAGGAGAAAATAAAAACTGATGTGGGTAGTTATGTGTAGATTACCAAAAAGTTTACAGCAATTAGGATGCATCCAGCTGCAAATCACAGAATCATCTCACTAGCACTGGCCTAAGCAATGAAATGATTATGTATTTTCTATAAGAAAAGCTAGAGTTAGGCGTTCCAGGTTGTTTTAATAACTCAATAATATCATGTCATTGCAATTACATCTACAATTTTTTTAATCACCTTTTTCCCCCTGATGGTTACAATATTGCCACTTTGGGTCCAAATACCACATCCTTATTCTAGCACATGTAGTAATAAAGAGGCAGGGTTTAAAGTCTTTCCCAGTGTAAGGTATCATCTTTACACTGCACCACCTCAGCAGACTTTCCTACCTATCTTATTGGCCAGAAAAGTGCCAATAAGATATACTGCACATACCCTCCGTTTTGAAATTAGATCACATACTAAGACTGAGTGCCCAAGTAACCCCTGGCTTTGAGTTGGAACACCTAGAGAATATCTCTTTGGCAGTTTGAATAAAGATGGCCAAAATTAAGAAAAGTAAAATAAATTAGTCTCTCATGCAATCCAAATATCTAAAAATACGATCATACTGATGGATGGAAAAATTGTGATACTGATGGGAATTATCAACAAATCAGTAATATAAATTCTAAATGTAATAAAGCTAAAAAAAGATATTTGCAGGCAAAAGAAGTTAAAGAATATCTGTGCTGGGCTTCCCTGGTGGCGCAGTGGTTGAGAGTTCGTCTGCCGATGCAGGGGACACGGGTTCGTGCCCCAGTCCGGGAAGATCCCACATGCCACGGAGCAGCTGGGCCCGTGAGTCATGGCCGCTGAGCCTGAGGGTCTGGAGCCTGTGCTCCGCAACGGGAGAGGCCACAACAGTGAGAGGTCCGCGTACCGCAAAAAAAAAAAAAAAAAAAAAAAAAAAAAAGAATAGCTTTGCTAATGGATCTCTTTGGTTTGTTTAAAAATCAGGCAATGAAACAGTCATTTTATTAGCTAAACATCAACACTTACAGTGCATGGTTGTGTGCCCTGATTATCAAATGTTATTAGATGTTTAAAGATAAAATTATGCATATATCTGTAATTTATGCAGAACAAATATCAAAATAAATCTATAATGAATGTTTACAACATCATATTTGATTTATTTAATATACGCTTAAAATGAAAGCATTTTAATTGCTTCTTCAGGCAGATTAGCTCTTCAAACAGACTAATGGAAAAAGTCTTATGATTATATTTATACATACTTTTTTTTGGTATAATTAAGACACCCCCTTTTCTGAAATTCCTTATGCAATAGCTTATGCAGTGAGTGCCAAAGCAACAAAGTAATTTGTTGTTAAATGTAAAGCTTCTAACCTAAATATCTACACAATTTTACTCTACAAATTAGAAAAATAGCTATTAGCTGCTCTTTAAATCCAAGTCTGCTCTACTTCAAGATACATTTCTTGCTTTTGCACTACAATTCATCAATTACCATCAAGTTAAAACAAATCCTAGGACTTCCCTGGTGGTGCAGTGGTTGAAAAATCCACCTGCCAATGCAGGGGACATGGGTTCGAGCCCTGGTCCGGGAAGATCCCACATGCCGCAGAGCAACTAAGCCTATGCGCCACGACTACAGAGCCTGCGGCAACTACTGAAGCCCGCACACCTAGAGCCCGTGCTCCGCAAGAGATGCCACTGAGATGAGAAGCCTGCGCACCACAATGAAAAGTAGCCCCCGCTCGCTGCAACTAGAGAAACCCCG
The DNA here is from genome assembly GCF_039906515.1 of Pseudorca crassidens. Classification (NCBI taxonomy): domain Eukaryota; kingdom Metazoa; phylum Chordata; class Mammalia; order Artiodactyla; family Delphinidae; genus Pseudorca; species Pseudorca crassidens. The sequence continues at coordinate 85,631,785 of NC_090298.1, forward strand.
AGGCAGCAACAAAGACCCAACGTAGCCAAAAATAAATAAAATTTTAAAAAAAGAAAAAAAAAAAAACAGAAAATACCCCCAAATCCTAAATGCTGAGTTAAGGTCTATTAACATTACTTGGGAATTTATAAGATATTACAAGATTCAGTCAGTTTATTCATTTAATGAATATGTGTGGTATAAGTGGGTAGTGTGGTGTATATGAACATAAATAATGCATCTTTTAAAATATACAATTTTTCACTATAATAAATATTGGGTTGGCCAAAGTGTTAATATCTTAATGGAAAAACCCGAATGAACTTTTTGGCCAGCCAATAAAGGTAGCTGAAGTAGTTTCCCACAGCCTATGGGCCTCACTTTCCATGTTGTCTCTGCCTGTTTCAAAATTATAAAAGAGGAAAGTAATGTAGTTAATCAAAAATCTCAGATATGGGAGATGATGACAATGGTCCCCAGATTTTGTGAAACTAGGAATACTGGTGATATTTTGAAATTTTCAGCCTCTGCTAAAGTTGACAGTTCCCTTGAAAGCATCTTCTATTTTTCTCTGTCTACCAAAATCCTAACCACCCTAATAGGCCCAATTCCATCCCTGGTGGATGAGTTTATACTAACACATCACTTTTTAGAATTTCTACATGACCTATTTATCATTTAATTCATCTGATATTTGCTGATTCACATGTGACAAGGGAGTGTTTCATTGTTCAAAGACCCTGAGAGAAAACAGTGATAGAAGAGAACTGACTTCTGTCATTACTGGAATTCCTCTAACCTCAAAGGATAGATTAAGAAACAGCAAAATATAAGTAAAGAGAAAGATCTGGAAAAAGATAATGAAAGATATTGTGCTGCGATTTTCCTTTATAATGGATGAGTCAAGCTTTTCTCACTTAGATTTATGTTAGTAGCAAACAATCACTCTACCCAATGAAGAAAATGTCTATGTTTAGATTATGCCTGAATTTTATTTCTGGATGGTCCACAACATAATTTTATAAGAGGGTAAAGTTGGGCACATAATGTGGACACAATTAGAGAGCATGCAACTAAAACCATGAAGAAACAATACATCTTTTTAATTATGTCACCCATCCAAATACTTAAAAATCAAAAATACTATGTGAGAACTTCTGGTTTCAAGGTGAAAAATTAAATGTTTCACTTTACTTTTAATGGACTACAATATACAAGTTTCTCTGATGACCCCAGTCTTTGGCCAGGAATATCATAAATTGCTATACTAGGCAACAAACCCACAGAAATAAAGCTTTTCCTCTACCTGTCCAGCTGGTATTTGGGACTGTTTCAAACAAGTTTTAGTGGAACATTCAAACTTTTGAATCTCTTTCAGTAATATAAATGTATTTTTTAAAGTAAAGTATTTTTGAAATAAAATATACACTCATAAAAGTGCACAAATCAGGAATGCACAGCTTAATGAATTTTTACTAACTGAATACATCCATCTACTCATTAAGTTGATCAAGAAATTAACCAAACTGAATATTAACACCACATCTGAAGCTCCCCACATATGCACCTCCAGGCACTAACCCCAATAATTTAGAATCTGAGACAGAAAAACTTGACTATAAAATTATCACAAATTTAAAACAAGTATTATACATTATATATATAAAGCACATAACACAAATATTATACAGCATATGCTCTGTAACATATATAATATTAATTTAAAATTGTGATATTTTATAATTAAGTTTTCTGTCACATTTAACTTTAAATTACTGATGGACAGTAATTATACCTTATTCATTGTTATATTTCCCACAGAAAAGTACTAAATATACTTTGTAGAAAATAGATAATAAAATATTCATTGAATTTCCATTTTATCAATGAAAGCTCTATAGAAATTTTACTTTTTGGATTTGCTGAATTTTTACATGCTTTATACTACATTTAATGTGCTGCTGATAACAACTGGTTAGTGAATACATTAATTTTATTCAACTGCAAATTATGTCAAACTGTATTATTGTCTAATATGGTATAAAAATAGGATTTTTCTTTCTTTATTGTCACTTGTACCTGCATGTTAAGTTTTGGTGTGATCACTTTCTTTAAAAATTATTAAATTTCAGCCCTACTATATTTGTAACATTATAACTGAACATTTAGAGAAATGTCAATTTTTACATTTTCTTTCAAAAGCTATGTTAAGTCCCTCAAATAATGCAATCTCTGCAATAATGCAATCAAGTAAATGCATCCCTGGTAATTTCTTTATGGTCAAATAGGATTTTAAAAATTATTTAAAATGAGATTTTTAAAAATGAATTATCAAAACAACCACTTTAGTGGGAACCTAATTGAAATGACTGTTAAAATAAAAATGAAACAGTCTCACTCAAATTTAATTATAATTCTGCTCTTTTTCCTCCCTCAATATATTGTGCTATGAATGTTTACAACTGATTAACCTCTATTTAATTCACAATATGTTTATTATATGACTTGATCTTATTTCAAATAATTACCATAGTAACTTTTTTATCAAAAGCAGTTGAAGCTAGAAGACCACAAGTTAAAATAGAGTAAACCACAAAAGACTAGAATCTATCTCCAAAGAAGACATTTTCACCCAATTTTTATGTTAATTAATTTTAGTGTTCTGTCGAATATTTTCTTCCAAATTTAGTTATATTTTGCATATTCTACATTTACTGTATGTAAAAACCATTATATGCCTAATTATTTCATATTCTTTTCAACGATGTGTGATTTAATGATCGATTACTCTCATTCTACCATAAGCCTGTCAAAATTCTAAAGCACAATTAAAGAATCAATAAAAATGCATACACAAATGAACAAATACAAATAAATCAGGAAGTCATGAAAGTAGAAAGTGGGAGAAGCAAAGATTAAAAAATGATGCAAAGAAAAAACACATATTAGAAATATTTCAAAACATAACAAAAATAAAAATGAATGGATTAAACAAAATAAAATGAAATTAGAAAGTAAAAATGAAAATAGAAAGGGAGATTATTTTAGATATTTACAAGTGAAGACATAAGTCTAAACAAACAATGTGTTATAGAGAAAATCATTATGAAATATAGGGATGACAAAACAATAGAAGTATCACATATCAAAATTTAGGGATAAAACTGAAGTGACAATTATAGCAAAGTTTTTACTCTATTATTCCAGATGGTGGAGACAAAACTCAGAAGCAAACATAAGTGCTCAAGAGAGGGAACCCACCCAAGTAACATTTTACATAATTTCAGTGAAGTTAGGAGGTGGACAACTGTGCCTAACTTACTATGTAACCATGAGAACTTGTAATGATTGCATCAGAAACTGGCTGAGGGGGAGGATACTTTAACAACCAGAAGAACACCAGGCAATCAAGTCGGTCATGTAGAAGAAGTAGCCTACTACTACCTGTTTCTGCTGGAGATCAGAAAGCTGGTGGTTCCTCCTGAACAGCTCAGCCTGCTGAGTTAACACACTCAAGGCGGTCACAGGACAATGCAGGTCATAGGAAACAAAGGGCTCATGTCTCCTCATACAAGGTAGGAATTCATTTTTTAAAACAATACATAAAATGACTGAAGATAAAAGATCTAAGGATTCCACTCAAGAAACTATGCCATAAATAAAGTAAACATAAAGTAAGTAGGAGAAAAGATCAACAAAATCAAATAGCTTTTAAAAAAATATTAGAATAGTGATGAAATAAAAATTTGTATTCTAAGGCAAGTCAAAGAAAATTTGGACATTAACATTTTTTCCCTCTCTCCTCTACTGTGCATTGTGTATCTGCATTATGCATCGACCAAACCTCCCCATGGGCAGAAATTCCTGCTCAACTATAAAGAGCAACATTCTCCTAGCCTCAACAAGATAACTTAAGAGATAACCTTTCTTCTTAATCTTGTAAGGGGCCACGATGACCCATGACCCACTACTCACTTTGTACATGTAGCTCTGGATTGTGTAAACTGTCAATGATATGTCATTTAATGTACACCCTCTGTCTCAAAGACTTAGGTAACTGTGCTTTGACCTCTAATGGGCGGAACAGTTCTCAGAGCTTTCTGAGAAGCTGTTCCCAGGTTATAATCCTCAATTTGGCTCAAATAAAGTTTTCCATATCTTTCTTAGATCGACTAAGTATTTTTTTGTCAAGAATAGTATGGTAGTTGGAAGTATTCTGTGGGAAAATATCCTCCTACAAACACCTAGAAATTACAGATAAAATATAAAAAGCATCATTTAACTTATGTGTCTGAACTCTCTCTCTCTCTCTCTCTCTCTCACACACACACACACACACACATGCTCACGCTCTCTCTCTCTCTGTGTATTTATTAGTATCTTTACTGACACAGCTTTCCTGTTTTTTGAGTAATGGAACCCACATTTTTATTTTGTACTGGGCCTCACATATTATGTAGTCAGCTATGATCCCCCCAAAAGAAGTAAACTCAGTGTTACCTCCTGTTGGTTGTCCAGTAAGGCATAGAATAACAACAGAAACAAGTATATCTGGAAGGAAAAATCCTCAACAATATTTCTCAGAATTAGAGCAGGAAGAGCCCAGTCATGTGTAAAATGAAACGGCCCTTACAAAGTCTCTGGGCCCTAGGTTTTAAGATCCTTCACTGTCAAAGTGGCAAAATCATGAAGCCGCTGGCAATATATCAATATGTGCATATATCTGGCATGAATCTACTACATAAATATTACTTTAAAGCCTGGACTCATATATGCAGTTATATATCATAAATTTTTCATTTTAACCAGGAAACAATGAATTTTACCCTTTCATGGAAAATTACTTGAATAATGGTTTTTAGGACAGCACAATATGCCATCGGACACACATCATCATTTATTTGACCATATTTGTGAATGTGTAGTTTCAAAAATAAACATCATATATTTTTAAAACTGCCTTCAATTCTGATTATTTCCTAAGAAAAATTACAATTATTGCAACTTGTCTTTTTTAATTTTAAAAGCTCTTCACAGATTATGGATATTCAATATTCACTTAGACTTTTTTTAAATTGATACTGTACCTTTTTATGGTATTTGGCAAAAATGTTTTTAAAATTTTGAAGAATTTATTCTCTTGATCTTTTCTTTGTAAAATTGTTTGCCTTTTCATTTGAATACTCTGAAAACTCTCTCTGGTCATAAGACTATTTAAATATTTACAAATTGTTATAATCTAATCTGTGAACCTCTGAGATTTGTGAATGTGGGTTTGGCAGTGGTTAGAAGTTGAAGATCATTAATTTATTCCTTAGTTATTATTGGATTGTCATATATTAAGGTATTCCCATGTATAAAGTTCTTTTAAGACTATCTGTTATGTTTCAGAGATTTGACTGTGGCCAATAAACAGCTATTAAAATTGTAATTTTAACTATCTTTCCTCAGATGAAGTTTGCACCCATTAAGAACCAGTTTACACTTGTTAAGACCACCAGTTTGTAATGGTTCAGAGCACCAGTTCACAGAGCTCGGCTGCCTGGTACCTCATCTCTAGAGCCACCACTTACAAGCTGTGGAGTACTGGGTAGGTTTCCTAAGTATATTTGTCTCATTCTCGTCATATTCAAAAGGTGATAATAACTACCTCTTGAGAGATGTAAAAATTAAATGATATTATGTACACACACACACAGTCACACACATGTAAGCACTGAAAATTGACTATGACATTTAAATATTCAATAAATGCCAACAATTTTTACTGACTCTAATAATGTACATTTTTCTCTCTATCATCTATCTATCTATCATTTACCACTCCTGAAGCCTTTAACTTTCATTGCAATATTTGTCTCTTATTAGTGTTTGGTTTTGATTAATTAACTAGTTAATAATTAACTAGTTAATAATTAACTAGTAGCATATACATATATGCTATATACATACATATATGTATATACTAGCATATACATATAACTAGTAGCATATACATGTAATTATACATGTAATTTTCTCTGTCTCTAAGTTCCTCACTTTACTTTACCAGTTACTGATGAAAATTAGTCATATTTTTATATTTATATCTCAACGAGGAAAAGTTTTATAACTAGTCTGTTTTTCCTTTGTTCTTAATTTTGTATTTTACTTAATTGTAGAATATATTCTTTACCTTTAAAATGATGCAACCCAATTCAAAAATGGGCAGAAGACCTAAATAGACAGTTCTCCAAAGAAGATATACAGACTGCCAACAAACACATGAAAGAATGCTCAACATCACTAATCATTAGAGAAATGCAAATCAAAACTACAATGAGATATCATCTCACACCAGTCAAAATGGCCATCATCAAAAAGTCTAGAAACAATAAATGCTGGAGAGGGTGTGGAGAAAAGGGAACCCTCTTGCACTGTTGGTGGGAATGTAAATTGGTACAGCCACTGTGGGGAACAGTATGGAGGTTCCTTAAAAAACTACAAATAGAACTGCCATATGACCCAGCAATCCCACTACTGGGCATATACCCTGAGAAAACCATAATTCAAAAAGAGTCATGTACCAAAATGTTCATTGTAGCTCTATTTACAATAGCCCAGAGATGGAAACAACCTAAGTGTCCATCATCGGATGAATGGATAAAGAAGATGTGGCACATATATACAATGGAATATTACTCAGCCATAAAAAGAAATGAAATTGAGCTATTTGTAATGAGATGGATAGACCTAGAGTCTGTCATACAGAGTGAAGTAAGTCAGAAAGAGAGAGACAAATACCATATGCTAACACATATATATAGAATTTAAGAAAAAAAAATGTCATGAAGAACCTAGGGGTAAGACAGGAATAAAGACACAGACCTACTAGAGAATGGACTTGAGGATATGGGGAGGGGAAGGGTAAACTGTGACAAAGCGAGAGAGAGGCATGGACATATATACACTACCAAACGTAAGGTAGATAGCTAGTGGGAAGCAGCTGCATAGCACAGGGAGATCAGCTCCGTGCTTTGTGAACGCCTGGAGGGGTGGGATAGGGAGGGTGGGAGGGAGGGAGGGAGATGCAAGAGGGAAGAGATATGGGAACATATGTATATATATAACTGATTCATTTTGTTGAAAAAAAATGATGCAAATCCACAAGGCCATCACTTTGATTAATTGCATTCATATTTCTAGAATTATATGATTCAATAGATGGGATCACTCATTTTCTTTCAATAAATTTTCTTGAATTATATATTTTAGTTTCTTAATACTGTGTTTTTTTTTTGTTTTTTTTTTTTTGTTTTGTTTTGTTTTTGCGGTATGTGGGCCTCTCACTGTTGTGGCCTCTCTCATTGTGGAGCACAGGCTCCGGACGCCCAGGCTCAGCGGCCATGGCTCACGGGCCCAGCCGCTCTGCCGCATGTGGGATCTTCCCGGACCAGGGCACGAATCTGTGTCCCCTGAATCGGCAGGCGGACTCTCAACCACTGCACCACCAGAGAAGCCCCTCCCATTCATTTTGAGCACCACCGATAGCTCATTTAATAATATTTTTTTGTAATTTTTTACTGATTTTTCCAACAATTCCCCTAAATTCTTGGGGAAAATTTTGAAGATAATTTTCATCTCTTCTTTAACCAAAGTTTTTGCGTGTGTTCTTCATGTGTCTCCTGTCACCTGTTCTTCCTGCCATTCCTGTTTCAGTACTTTTGGTTCAGCCTGTTCAGGTGTTCCCCTCTCTTCTGGTAGCATATCTTTATATATATCATAGTAGCACTATATAACATTTCTTTTTCATCAAAAAGCTCCTCATTTCTCTTTTTGTTTTCAGTTTGTGTCATAGAGCAGAAGCAGAGAGATTAGTTTTCTATAAATCAATCCCTGAAGAAATTGAATTGTCTAGTTTAAAATATCTTTTGAGAAAAGGCAACATCTGTGATGTAGGAAAGGAATTTGAAATAAAGGAAATTATTTTTGAAGTATCATATCTTTTTTCACTATTAGTGAATGGTATAGGCTAATGTTATCATTAAGTCTGTTAATCTAGAAGTTCCAAGCAAAATATTTAAGAGACTCTTGCTTCTTGTTTTTTAATAGGTATATGTGACATTTTGCCCTCATGTGCTAATATCTAAACTTAGGGTTTAATTCAAGAAAAAAAGAGAAATACTAAGCAGTTCATGGAAGGAAATATATTCATTCATTCAGTTTTCCAGATAAAAACAAGTATCTGCAAATATTGACATATTTTATCTTATTTCATACCAAATAGTGAACAAAGTTTTGGAAGCTCACAGAAGCACTCAAAACCCTGATCCCTTATAACCTTTTATCCCCTCATCCTGTTTCTTGCTACAATATGTATGTTCTATGTCACATTGCAATACTTATTTTCTAAATACACTTTGTACATTCTCTGAGCTTTTTCCTTAATCCAAAATACTTTTCCATACAATGACCTCTTGAAGGCCTGTCTTCCTTCTTTGGTCAGCTAATACATTACATCATTTGAGGACTCTTCCAACAGGTCCTGCGGTTGGCAGAATTCTTCAGGAAAAAAAAGGTCCTCTTAGGATTCCACACCGTAATCTCAGATACATGTGAATAAATGATATATCACTCCCTTAATACCATGTTTTTATAATGTAGTTGACCTTAACATAGGGATTTTATCTAAGTGAGACTGATCTAATCACACAAGCCCCTTTGAAAGCACTGAATTTTCTCCAGTTAGTACAAAGAAGAGGAAATCAGAAGGATTTGAGGCAAGAGAAGCATCTCAGCCACAGTTTCTAGACATAAAAATGAAAGGGCCACATGCTAAGGAAGGTGGGCAGGCTCTATTTGCTGAGAGGTCCCTGGCTAACAGCCAGCAAGGAAACAGAATTCTCCGTCCTACAGCTGCAAAGAAAAATTCTGCCTACAACATGGATAAGTCTGGAAGAGAATTTCTCCCAAGGACCTCCAAATAAGAACGCATCTAGGCCAACATCTTGATTCTGGTCTTTAGAGACCCTAAGCAAAGAAACCAGCCAACTCCAACAAGACTTTAGACTTACAGAACTGTGACATAAATAAATGGATATTGGGTATTGTTTAAGCTGCTAAATTTGTGGTAAATTGTTATTTAGTAATCGAAAACTTATACGCTCCCCCCATCCCCCAAATTAAGCTTTTCAATCCTTCCTTTCAGTAGGAAAGTTTCCTTTCACTCATGCATAAATCCTTCTACTCTTCCAAGTCTCTCTCCCTTATAAGAAAATCTTAGAGTATAGGGGATATACCTTTGCCATATTTATTTATATCCCACATATAAGACATTATCTAAAAGTAGATATTCTATTGAAGATATTTTAACAAATGTTATAAATACTGTTCTTTATGCTGTTCTTCCATATTTGATGTTGCTTCTAAGAAAAAGTAGGTCAGCATAGTTCCAAGTGGCAGTTTGGATAGTCTTCTTCCATCTCATGCATCTAATCTCATGGTAACAGAAAAAGTGACTCATAAGTACCTGTTTCCTAGATGTGCACCTTACTTCACAGTACTTGATATTCTCAACTTATATGCCTATATACTCAGGTTTCAGTGAGGTAGAGTTCATTTTTTTCCAATATAAAAATACAAGTCTTCCTCAGAAATTTGATGAAGGTATAACAGTTATTTATATTTCAGGTAGAAAAAATTTATAGGATTCTTTTTGATATTGTGTATTTTTAATTCAAAAGATAGAGTCATCATTTCCTATTGTATTGTTTCTATAATTTACATATCAAATACTTCATAATTAACTTGTAAAAGCTGTAAATAATCTTCAAATTTTGCTACACTGTAATAAATTACTAACTGTGGTAAACTATATATTTGTCACGAAAAACTGTATTTAGATTATTATGGTTATGAAAAATTTGATTGAAATATTTGCTCATATATAGAATTCTCACACTGATAGTAATTGCTCAAAGTAAAACTCTTCTTATCCATTACACAATGTACTTCATATAATGCACACATGGTTATCAACCTTCAAGGCCACTTTGCTCATTTGCCCTTTTAGCTTCATTAAAGTACCTATGTTATTAAGAACAGTCAGAACTTCTTTAATGATTCCATACACAAAATTTTTCTGAATTATTATTCAATTGAGATAAACTATTTCAAAATACTTGTGAAGAACATAAACACACAAAATACCAGAAAATAAAGCTTTTGAATTGCCTATATATATATTATATATAACATATACATATAATATATATATAATAACTACAATCTGAGAGCATGGCAATGTATTGACAGCCTCCCTTTTGATGACGACAAATCTAGGGACATCTATACGGCTTTTAAGTCACATCTCACACTTTTCAGCTCTTATTTTCTTTCTATTTTTTCAAAGGCCTAGAAATTTTCTCTTCCAAGATTTACTTCCTACTGTATTCATGAATTTGTAAGATGAAGAATTTGAACAATTCTGCAGTAAGTGTTGCCAAAGCAGAGCAGCAATAAAGTTTATCAGTTAAGAGCACAGGCTCTACAGCTGCACTGCTTGCTCCTGCCTATGTGGCCTTGGTCAAGTCACCAAATATCTTCATGCCTCAGTTCTGGCAAATTTTAAGTGGAAAAAATTATCTTACAGTATCAATTATCTTATAGGCTTGTTGTGAGAATTAAATAAGGATTAATATATACAAACCTTTTAGAACATTATTTGACACAGTAATAAATATATAAATAAGAGGTTCTTCACCTGCAATTATAAAATATTATGTAGTGCCCCTAGAAAGTGTCTGATAACAACTTCTTCATTTCATAGCAGGAGAAACCCATGGCAGCATGGTAGAGTGAAAAACATAGTTTCAGGTTCATAGAGTCTATCTTTTGACTCAGGGATGAGCCATCCCCTTGGGGTAAGTTATTTAACCTTTTCTAACTCTGAATTTCATCATCTTTACAATAATATGTAGAATTTTGTTATCTGATGATATAGCTTAATTATTTCAGTATCACTGGAATAAAAAAGATTTTCAACAACTTTAGCCCTTTCCCCACATTCCTTCTGCAACCCATTCTTTAAATATCTGTATTCTCAGAGGATCCAGCATTTTAAAAATTCTCATTATATACTTTCTGGGAAATATCATGAATTCTAATATGATTTATCCTATTAAGTAAATAACATCCAAATTTGAACACTTTCCCACCTCCAGACTAACTACTTGGCATATATTCACCCATAGTCATTTTCAGATTGACAGAAACCAAAAAAATTCAGTATCTTACTTTAAGGCACATTACCTCCAAGGCTCTTGTAGTCATTTATTTTAACCCCTGCATTAAAGTAATCATTAATTCCTCCTTTTAGTCCAACTCATACAATATAATAATGCTGTTGGAATCTGCTTCAAAAATGAGTTACAGGGCTTCCCTGGTGGCGCAGTGGTTAAGAGTCCGCCTGCCAATGCAGGGGATGAGGGTTCGTGCTCCGATCTGGGAGGATCCCACATGCCGCGGAGCGGCTGGGCCCGTGAGCCATGGCCGCTGGGCCCGTGCATCCAGAGCCTGTGCTCTGCAACAGGAGAGGCCACAACAGTGAGAGGCCCACATACAGGAAAAAAAAAAAAAAAAAAAAGAGTTACATATGAAGATCTTTCTCCCTACCTGAATGTTATTTCTTACTAGGTCTTTTACAGCAACTCTCCTTTTGAGTTGCCTGGCACCAATTTCAGTGTTTATTGATCACCTATTATGTGCTGGGTTTTGAGGATACAGCACTGAAAAGAACCCAGGTTCCTGTTCTTGAGTTCATTGGTAATTTCAATATGGTATGAAATGTTTGACAGTAAAGATAAACATAAGGTAGTGCTTGGGGGCCTAAGCCAGTCTCACAGTAAGAGGAGACATCCTAGATAAAGTAAACCCCACTTGATGTCCAAGTAGAATTTTACTTTTGTACTCTAACCTTCGATCACTTTTTATTTCTTAACTTTTACTTTTCTTTACCCGGCTTTTATAAATGTATGGCCTTTTTACATATCATGCTATTGCCTGAAATATTGTTTCCATCTGAACTCATATTCTTCTTTCAAGATCCTTTTCAAAACTCTATTTCACATTGACAATTTTTCTGTTGTGCCCCCTTTTATCTGCTTATTTTATAGCTTTCACCCTGATTTGCTCTTATTTATTTATTTAGATTTCTTTTCTAACACACTGAAGTGAGTGTTATTTCTATATTTCCAGAGCTTAGTTCCTCTTACTCAGTAGGTGTTTGGTTATATTAATGCCAGGAATACTGATACAATAATTAAAAATGAATATATTTGGGGATTAAGTTGTACCAGTGAAAGTGCTAAGGGTCTTATCCTGTTAAGCAAGATTTATTTTTATTCTCATTCCATAGTTGAAAGAAGAGAGGAGAGTGGAAGACTGAGAAATTTGCTCAGGGTCACAGAGCAGATAAGGATCAGATGGGATGGGACCAGGACACTTCTAACTCCTAAGGACAGGCTCTGAACCACTGTTATGTTGAATGATCAGCAAAAGTTATTTAGGATCAAAGTAGCTTTCACAGAAGGGATAATTCCAAACTTACATGTCTGACTGACCTTTCTCTTTTAAACGGCTGAAAATATGGTCTTTTAGATAATCTCTTACCCTTATTGCATCATTTTTCTTTGTGTGTGCAGTAATTTGTTCTGGGTTTGTAGGAAATCAGTCAATCTATATTAACATGGTAGATTGAATTCTGAGATAGAGTACAAATATTTTATATGTTTTTAAATTACAGCATTGCCTTTGTGGATTGTTGAGATCTAGCCTAGCAAATCATTGATTTTATTCATTCACTTATTAATTCTATAAACATGTATTATGGCCCCACTATGTGTCTGGAGTTGTCCTAGTTGTTGGGGAACCTATAGCAGAGGATATTACACATTGGTCACCATTTGCAATACAGTCCTATTATCCTATGATGGAGGTATACACATGTATAAAGAGACTTTTTTAATGTTATCAAATTCAGCCTATGGAAGAAGTAACTTCAAAAAGCTTCATGAAGTATTAGCCAGGAAAGGAAGAATGAAAGGGCCAACAGATGATTCAGGAGTTTGGTAAAAGAAGGAAGGCGGTCACATCAAGGAATTGCAAATGATCCATATAACTAGAGCATAGGGTGCATGTTGAAGAGCAATGAAGGCATAAGCTGGAGAAGCTTTTCTTTCTGAACACTGTGAGCAGCTGAGAGGAAATTAAAGGACTAGAGTGAGGACACAATTTGTATTTTAGATAGAATATACTGGAGAAAGGAGAACATATGAAGAAAACATTTTGGCTGGAATGATGTAAATGTTGTTATTGGTTATCAAGAGAAGGGCTATGAAAGGATGTACAAGTTTGAGGTATCTGTTGGGCATCCTGATGTTTATTACTCAGGTCCCAAGCAGTAAACTATGGCACACTCTAAGGAAGGGGTTAGCAAACTATGGCCCAGTTGCCAAATCAGGCCTGCTGCCTATTTTTTATAAACCATGAGCTAAGAGTGGTTTTTATAGATGAACATTTCTATTTAATTTGATGATAGGGAACACTAACCATAAAATCCAGTTAAGCAATATGTTATCCCCTGCCCCCAAAAACTAATCCCACTCTTCTCATTACTAGACAATTATTATAAAAGTATATTCAATTATTATATTTTGAACAGTCAAAAATAAAGTGTAGTTTTGATACAAAAATATACTCAATTTTGACTCTTGGCTTGCAAAGTCTGAAATATTTGCTATCTGGCCCTTTAAAGAAAGTTTGTTGACGCTTTCTCTAAGGAGTAATTAAAATATTTAATTAAGGGATTTTTAAGAAAGAAATGGGCAAGATTAATGGGACTAGGAGTGAAAGTAAATCACCCAGGGATTAGGAAGCACAGGAAGTCGTTATCATCTCATGGACCTAAAGGCCAAAGGAAAGAAGACTTTATTGGCATTCAGTTGGAGATACAGTCCCAGAAGTGATGCTGCCTCACAGGAGCCATGAAATTAATGAATTCAGCTACTGCAAACCTCTTCACAGCAGGGAGTAATAAATAACCTGACAAGTTTGCAGAAATGATACCCTGATCTCTCTCTCCTGTCTTTTTCAATCTCTCACAATGCCTCTCATTGGCCAAATCCATCAGAAAGTCAGGAGCCAAGGGAGCCCAGTACTCCACAGAGTGCAGCTTCCCAGGTCACAGATATGATGGAAAAGAATGGGAACTGGATTTGTAGTGACAAATAGAGAATTGCCAGTACAAAATGCAAAATATTAATAGGTATTTTGATATAGGCATATAGAATGCAGAAAAGAAAACTGGGCAGAACACGTAGGTTTTAGAAGGTTTAGGCACTTGGTGGTTATTGAATTTATTGATCTATATAAGGCTTTTCAAGATTACTTCCAGTTAGAAGAGGATGTGGGGTGAAAACAAAACCATAAGTAACATAGGCATTTAATAAATAAAGAAGAATAGCTTGCAAAGATGTTATAAAGAGGAAAAAATATTAAAAGCTAAAAAGAATGCCTCCTGAATTATGAGTTTAATAAAGATGCATGAATTAATTGATTGCCATCCAAGTGCTTGTGGTTTAAAAAGGAAAGGTAAATAATATATGAATTCAACCACTTTGGCTCAAAATGTATATTTGTGTGAATACAGATCCTAATTTCAAAATAATTCTCAAATTCTACCATCCTTCACTACCATTATGGCTAACATTCTGCAGGAGTCAACAACAATTCTTACCTAATCTACTGCAGCAGTGTCCAAACTGACTCTGAATTTCCTCCTGTATTCTACAATGTATTTATCACACAACAGCCTGAATGAACTTTTGATAAATGTTACTTCATCTCTTGTTTCAAATCCATGTGAAACACTGTCTTCACATTTAAAATACAACCCAAACTTCTTCTTATGGCTCCTCCTCAGAAGAAGAGTGTTCCTGAATTTTCTGTATTGAAGACCTCTCTCCGTTTTATGGCCCTCATTCTGTTTCATTCTAATTCATAGACTTTACCACCACTTGAAATTGTGTTGTGTTTTCTTCTTTATTTTCTGCATTTCATTGTAAAGAAGGCTTGTTGAAGATTACACAATTATCTCCCTGTTCATGTCTCTATTTCCAGTGTTTATGTATCGAGTGGGGGATTGAATTCCATCATTGCCAAGTAGCTTGATTAGAACACCCACCATTCCTGAATCTCAAATAAAAGTACAACTATACTGATGGATTATTAGATGCATGGCTATACACATTTGTTAGTAGGGACTAAAAACAAAGCAACAGGTGAGAAGTGGTTGGAGATAAGCATGATGAAGCCATAAACGTTCTGTGCCTATGTGCCTTTATTGGCAGAAGATGCATTTGTTCTTTGAGGTTCCTCTCCTTTCATAATTAATTTCTGGTAGTTCCTCTGATATGTTTCCATTATTTGCAGACCCAAACTTATATCACTATTACTTCTGACAACCTCAGCCCATCTTATCAAGTCACTGGACCTTGTTTCTTGTCCAAGTGTGGACCCAAGCCACTTCCTTTATTTCCCGAAGGCCCAGCAGAGACCAAGACTGTAGTCAATAATGAACTGCAGCTAACACTGTGTTCAGGGACCCCTTGTGTTAACAAGTCCTAATAAATGAACCTCAGGGCTTCTTCCTAAATCAAGTTAGATTCCTATATAACAGGAAGCCAATAACAATTTCTATATCTTTACTTTCAGAGACCTAGCTTCCAAATTATTCAGACCTCAAAAGCAAAAGCATCCTCTCCTTCTCACATAAAGTGTTCAGATTCTATAGCAGAAGGGCCTCAAGTGAGGACACTTGTGTTCTCCAGAGGAAATATCCCACACCCAAAAGGTGGTTGACTTCAAGAGACCAGAACAAAATAATCAGTGTAATCAACAGTGCAATTCCCCAAATCTAGATTTTTACATATTAAATAGATTCAGTTACATCAGTTACATTTTAAGTAATATCTGATCTAATGCATAGTTATGAAAACTGCATCTCTAATTCTTCAAGGGCACAGACTGCTTAAGACAAATTTAATATATGTTTCTCAACAAAACACACTCATATCTCTCAATCTTCAGCTTCTGAATTCAGACTTATAGTGACATCTCAGTTTTCTCCAAGAATAATAGGCAGGCACTTGCTTTAAATTAGTCTAAAAAAAGGCCCACCATGGTAATTTTTTTTTCCAAAACCCAGGAATTCCCTTCCAGAAGTAATTTATTCTCTTCCTCCAGAGGCTGAAACTGCCAACAATCCATAAAGGTCATTTCCCTCAATTTGAACATAGAAGTTAATAAATCAATATATTTCTCACCAGCTACCTAGTTATAATATATATCATATAGAATCACTTCCTACTGCTTAAAAGTCGTACAAGTCCTCCTTTGCCTATTAAATAAAGTCTAAAGTCCTTAACTAATTTCACAAGTTGCTTTATAACATTTCTGTAACCCACCTATTTTTTTATATTTCCTGCTACCACCTTACCAGTCTGTTCTCTATTCTCTTGCCATCCAGAAAAAACTCATTTACCTCTTCATATATTTAATTAAGTATTTCTTAAGTGCAGAGTATGAAGCATGCCATGCTGTTTGGGGGCTGGGGATCCAGTAAGATTAAACCACATCCATGCCTTCAAAGAGCTTAAGATCTAATAAATAAATCAGACACTAAAACATACATAAATATGAGTTTGAAAAAAGGAAAGGAAGAACACGATGTTCCAAAACTTTTAACATGGAAATGTAAACTAGTTTTGGACATCTAGGAAAGCCTCACTGTAGAAATATTCTTATCATGAAAATTAAATAAAATTTTCCCATATTTGGTGCTTAGGGAATAGGAGGAAACTGTTAAAAAAGAGAAGGAACTTTTCATGCTGTTGTATTTTACTGGCTTTCTTACCTGCCTATACAGTGAGTTCTCTCTCAAATGTCTTTGTGACCATATACAAAATGCAACCCCCATTTTAAAGCCTTCCCAAAATCTCAGCCTGCATTTGTCATGCTTACCAGCTTATATTTCCATTGATATAATCATTGATTACATATTCTGTGTTGCCCCCTAGATAAAAATGTCTTTAAGAGTGGAGAATCATACAAGGTTTTAACCTCTCCACACTCTTCCAGGTCTTAGTAGAACCTAGTAGGTGACAGTAATATGAGTTCAATTAAGGGAAATTTTGGTCTAAAGAGGCTGAGTTACCTGCCTAACTCAAACAACAAGTTAATGCAAAGTCCAGATGAAACCTAAACCTTCTAGTTTTGAATCCTGTGTTTTCCATCAATATTTCATGAGGCTATTAGTTTTGATACTATTGCCCTAATTTTCAGAGCTTCTGATTCTGTGGAAGATCTTCTTTTAATGGAAATAGAGCAAACAATCCCAATCAGGAAGCTGAGATCGTGAAAAGTTGTCTTGAGGTAAGAAAACACTGGAATGAAATGTTCATTTTCTCCACCTCTGCATTCTTACAACAGACAGGAAAGCTTTCTGCATGCCTTAGTAGGTTTGTGTGCAAAGTACTTGGATTGCCTTCCCCAGCTTCATTCTACTCTCCTTCTATTTAAAGACAATAGGGTTTTAAAAAAAATTCCACCTTAATTTGTAGCTAAAATACTGCATGTAAATTAAGATTTACCAATTAGATGCACTTGTGTGAAAATCAGACAATGGGATGGCTGATAGCATTTTCAGATGCTAAAGGAAGACAGAAATTCTCTGAGAGAAGTGAGTGATAGCCAGAACTGGGCTGCACATCTATTGCCAGTCACCAGTTATGAGTGTGGCATGTGCAAACCTGACCTTCTCCAGCTCTTTGGCAGTAGTAGTGTCGAGGTCTAAAATCCAAAGACCTAATAGCAATGTACTAACTTGTATTTATCTATCCCTTCCAAAGATTAGATAAGTATCCAAATCCCTGGGTTCAATTGTTTTCTGGTAGATGTACTTGGGAAACTTGTTTCCTGAGTAGTCCTGACTAATACAGAATATTCAATAATATTTGCCAGCAGATTCACCTTTAAAAAGTCTTACATGATCTTTTGTCTTTACTTCCTTATATATTGCCCAGAGTGCCATGGCTCTATGTTAAAATACATGAGATAACATGGAGATTGTTGGATATTCCCCAGGAGCTGACACCAGGAAGTAAACTAAATCTGGACATATTTTATGATTAAGAGGACTTCTATGGATTTAAGAGTAATCATCAAATGCATAAATAACAGTGATTAATCAAAATCCATTTCATAATGTCCCAAACTGTTTCTAATTGGTTAAGCTCTTTACATACTTTAGTATTTTAGCATCTTAAATATGACTCTCAATTACTATGCACTTTTATTACCCGTAAATATAATACTTAAATGACATTGAACATCATCAGAAAAAATAGTCTCCTACTGCTTCCTAAGTGCTGAGTCAAAGGCAAGGAAGTTATGAAAAATAAATGAGGTAAAGCTGAGATGCTTACTCTCAAAGCAGGAGGCACTAATCTTGTAACAATGCTCTGTTCCACTAACATTGTTATTGCTGCCACAGGGAGTGATTGATGGGAGTTTAATCATTTTATCTAATAGCTCCAGGTATCAGAGGATGATATGTGCTACACTACAGATTTTAGAACATTTCAAAGTTTTCCAAAAGTAAAAAAATCAAGTACAAAGCTGCAATTTTTTTCCTTTCCTTCACCTGAAATAATTTGGGGGTCCTCTGATACTAATTACACAGAACTCAAGATTATATATCTTTCTGTTGGAGGATAAAAATAGTAATTGAGTCCGAATGTTAGATTATTCCTACTGACAGATAAAGGTAACATACTCCTAACTATGTGTTTCAAGTGGTGAGCATTTAAAATAAACAAGATAATTTTGCACTCATTTGACAACATTACACAGTTTAATACAAACTCTTGTAAACATAGGCAATATATAAATGACATTGGCCATATTTCTTTTTTTTATTTTTTAGAGAACCTTTTTTATTAGTTTAGGATTAACTAGATAGTTTAACTAGTACTTGGTTTACCTGATGCCAAACAATCAAATAATAACATATCTAATTGTTATGCTAATATCCAATGTCAGTTTATTTATCTAATCCATAGGAGAGAGAGACTGAACTCAACTCCATTGAAATAAGAGATAGGAGAGTTTTTAAGTGTTTTAGTGGAGAGGACTAGAGGACATTGTGGGGAGGTTCATCACTGTGATCAAGAGATCTGTATTTTCTAATAGACTTCTATTGAATTAGGGCCTTACCCTCCCACAGAGACTAGGAAACAGAGGCTCTGTCTTTCCTGATGATTATATTTCAAAGAGGTGGATCCCAGGTCTTTGAGAAAGACATTCTTGAGTTATAAAACTGGCAAGAGACTGGAGATTTACATGTCAAAGGGGCAGAGAAAGAATTTACAATTGCAAATTCCCTAAAGTAAATGCTCAAAGAAAAGAAAGGTCAGGGGTCTGGAGTCAAGAAGAAACCTGCCTAACATTTAGCCCAGTTGAAGGGAATGCTAAGACCAGACCCTCTTGGTCACTAACCATATGGAAAAATATCAATAATTGACTGGAAAATTCTTATTTGATTACAAAACTATAGCTTATTAAGTTAAAGAAAATAAGGGCTTAGAGTTTTGATTCAAACACATATTTTTAAGGTAACATGACAATATAGATTGCTTCAAACTTACGCTATTGCCAGTTCACTGATATTTCCCTTTTAGGATAACAGTGTGCCATTTAAAGTCACTTTATTTTCTTATCTATTCATCCGTCCATCCATCTGTCCATCCCTCCATCCCTCCCTTCATCCTATGTTATACTGACCTATTCAGAATTTGACATATAGTAAATATCTTTAAATTCCTCCCTACATTCTACAATCCACTAATTTAACAAAATTCCATTCAAATGATTTTATATTTTGACATTTTAACATAGAAAATATGTATTTTATATATTTATCCCTGCTGGGCTTATTTTGTTTGTTCTAAAGTTGTGTTTCCACTTCAACAAATAACGCTCTTTTACACTATTCTGGTTATTTCTTGGTAATAAGGCTCTTTTGCCTAAACAGTACATCTTAAACTATATGCCTACTTAGTTTTTCATCTTTCCTGGCTGTATGGTCTTAATCTTGTGAGATTTTTGTCATTTGAAACCGTTATCTTCAGCACTTTTGTTTCTTTGTGTACCTTTTCCTGTTGTTTCCTAGTTCTTAAAATGTTCCAGTAACAAGTTTTAGGCTAATCAAATGCTTGAACAAGGATTATATTTATTTTTACTTAAAAAATGTTTCCTACTAATGCCTTCTGTTATACTTAATCTTTCAGCTCTACATTTTGAAACATTTTTTTAAAATGGGTTTGCAGTTTAAGCTTGCCCATCTCCACAATTAAAGAATTATATGATTATTCTATTAATTTTACTTGGATAAAACATACACTTTATGCTTGACTCTTCAGTTAAATTGCTTATTTTTATCTTAAAATTTTTTCAGGATAATTTTAAGACTTTTAAGAACACTATATAGGAACATTTTTTTTGAGTACTGTCTAATGGCCAGGTGCTATGATAAGCAACTTACATAGATTACCTCATTCAATTCTCAGGACTGGACTATTATTAGCTTATAATATCATGATATTATGCCCATTATTAGACTCTATGATCCTCATGCTTTGTACTGCACAAAATAAAAGTACATTTGAAGCTTGCTAAAATGCAGGTTTTCTAAGTCCAACAAGAGACACTTAATTTGATATATCTGGAACTATTGCATCTATATATGCATCTATTACTTGGCCCCAGGTAACTGTGAAGCAGATGAATTTCTAATCAGATCTTAAGGAAAAGAGTTTTACAGCAAATGATTTTAAGAAACATTAAACATTCATCAGCTCTCTATAGAATTTAAATCAAGTATAAAGAATAGTATATATGTAATGCCATAACCTTTTGATATTTCTCAATATTCTATGTAGTATATATTCATTAAAATTACAAATATTTTAATAAAAATTTATTTTAAAACTTCTTTCAAATTAAGTACGCATGTGTAAATTTCACTATTATTCTCTACTAATTCAAGATTATTTAGTTACATTTAAAATTTCACCTTTCATCAGTTAAAATCAAGATATTCAATTTTTATGTTAGTTCACTAATTTATTCACATGCATCCTGAAAGACCTTTATTAGATTGATTTTACATCCTTTGTGATTCTCATGTGTTCATCTTAGATGATTTGAAAATGGTATAGTGGGATGTTGTGTGTGTGTGAGAATAAATTCTTTCTATGAGCAACAGAAATGAAAGTTGTTCAGTTAGTCAATTCAGTCATTTCCATACCTCTTCCAAATAGATTTAAGTGACATTCACTGAATATCTTCTAAAGTTCATATAACCTGTTCAATTTTTTTCTTTCTTTCTCAATGAGAAGGAAATAGTCACACGAGAGATCTATAAACCCTTCTTTTCAATTACTGGGGATTTCCATCTGGGAAAGAAAGACGATGACATAACATGCTTACAGATCTGTACAAGATGATAGGTCTACTGAAAAACACACTAATGCTATTTACTAGTAGGAGAGATTTTTCTGTGGAATGCTTTTAGTAGGATGTACCTAATTTGCCTAAGATTGCTTATGGTAACCTGGAATGTGAAGATTTATAGAGCATGGTTCTCTGGAAAATGTCCTAAAAGCTATGTGACTATATGCTTATAAAATACAGATGTTGCATGATCAAAATAGCTCTTTCATCTTAAGTAAGGTAGATTCATATGTTAGAGAACTAACACACAAATTTTGGCCATAATACATTTGAATGTAGGTAAGAAGGACCTGAAGAGCTATGGTTGGTGGTCCTTGTTTTCTCCCTGCTTCACTAATGATTTATAGTTACTTATATCCTTGATACATGATAAAATCATTTACTTGAGTGAGTCTGATTTCAAAATTTAATTCTTTGTGTTTTCTCACTTATCATACATGACATACTTCCCAGTTGGTTGTGATATACGTTATTAATCAAAATGATAGTTTATTTTACTAGGGTGGAGAAATTTATCAGGTTAAATATCTACATTCATATTTATCAGTATTTTTATCTATCTATCTATATTTACTTTTATCTATATCTACAACTGTGTCCATGTGTATATCTATATATATCTAGATATAGATACAAAGATATGTGTTTACATATGTAATATATACTTCACTTTCTGTCATGAGTATATGTGTTTTTTAGTGAAAATAAAATATAATAGTTTGATAATGTGCATTCAGACACATAATTAAGAATTTTAAATATTTTACATATTTGCAACCTAAAAACAAAGTGTGGCAGGGGCAGTTTTAGAGGCTAACTCATAGTAAATCACCAGCCTCCACCTCTCGCTAATGGGATGTAACTGAACAGAGCCACATCCAGGGAAGTAACTGGGGCAAAAAAGTACTTCACCTTGAAAAGCTTCTGGGGTGAAGATTTATTTTTTTTTTTAGAGATTAAGGAACAAGATTTCATTAGGATGGGCATGTTAAGTAAAAGATGTGTGCTCATCTTGCATAACTGACAGTATCTCGTGTGCTTCACATGTCTGTCAACCTCCTGAGATTCTTGCAACCAGCATTACCAAAACAAGCATCCATGAATCCTTATTTCATCTTCTCAACTATCCTACTTGTTGTCTTCATATAAAAGGGAGCTCAAACATGGTAAAGTCAGAGTTCGTTCTTTTGATACCCATTATTTTGATGTATTATTTTAATTAATATAAACTTAATAATTTTAATTGATTTCTTTCTTAATGCCTGTCCTCCCTCCTTGCTGAAGAGGGATGATAAAGACTGAGAGACAAATAATAGCACAACCCTATTATTATTTATTTTTACCTTAGCAAATGGAGTTACTAAACTCAGACATACTTAGAGTAGCATCTTGTGAGAGCAGCACTGGTGTGAATTCAACCTAGATTAGATAAATTAACAAGCATATTAATTATTTTAAATATCCACATAAAAAGAGATATACATCAATTAATTTTGTTGAGGCATTCTAAGATCATAAGAACCTATCTGTATTGATCACAGAAGAGTGATACGACTTTAAAACTTGGGTTCCCCTGAAGTTTATACAAATCTTTTACAAGCTGTTGTTACCTAGAATGGTTCTATACAAAGTGTCATTCAGGATTGTTGCTAGTGATCATGAATTGTTTGTTTTTGGTCCATGATGACTTAAGTACAGAAATTGAAGGTAAGTATTTAGAAACTTTTATAGCAATTTGACATTGATGCAACAACCTAAAATGGGATCAGTGAGCTTGTCTTATTGAACAAGTTATAGTCCAGTTAGTGGGCTGTCAATGTCACAAGTGGACAAAATTATGTGCTAGGAACATTTTACAACACTGATGCTTTAAGATAAGTTTGCCATATGTAAAAAAACAAAACAAAAAGGTAAAAATAATACAATATCAAAATTATTTCACTGAAAGAGAATTTAACTATAAAGTTTAGTGACTGCAGAAAGATTGAAGATAGGCATGAAACGTGTAACAGCACTGAGTTATTTTTGAACAAAAACTGAAGTGAATATTCTGTGCTTTATTAAATTACACTAAAAATCTCCTTTCAGTTCCCAATGAATTGGATATTAAAAAAATAAAATATGAACTGGTCATTCAACACATATTGAGAAGCTTTGACCTACAGCATAGCTTGTGGCCACCTGAATCAAGGCAGCAAAAGCTCCCTTGGGTCAGCTGGGATCCTTTGCATATGAAAGCACTAGGACATTTTTTATCTAGAAATAAATACCAATAAATACTGCATATACCTTTTTGTATGCATGTGAAAAAAATTACAGTATTTGTTTATCTTTCAAGGACAATAGAATCTGCTAGATTTAAGTACAACTAGTAAGTTGTGCTAAAGCATAGAAAGGAGAAAATAAATTCAGATGCCAGCTAAGTGGTGACCTTCACCTTCTCCAGAGACCCTAGGCACCCTGGGGAAAAAGTACTGAAACTTTATTTTTTTGTTACCACACTGCTACAAAATGCAGTGCTGTCACACATGGATGTTTTGAGTAGTCCAGTGTAGTTGGAATTTTTCCACATATAGCTTGTTTTATCAACCAGTAGATGTTCAGAGAAAATAAAAAGTTGATTATTTTCCAACCAAAAGACATATACTGAAATAACTTAAGAGAGGGATACAAACTAATACTTGCCATACTGGCTATTTTTCTTCAATTACAAAACAGAGAAAATAATTTTCTACCAACTTTGGTGCACCATCTTTTACAAGCTTGGCCCCATCCTTACTTTTTCCAGGATGAACTAAACTTTAACAAGATGTTTTATTTTAGTGACAAAGTTTCAAAGCTTTAATGACACAGTTGTAAGTTGCATAACACACTATTAAGACCAAGTCAAAGAATTAGAAAACGTAGTTTTAGTTTTAAAAAAACTAAAACCACTGCCACTACTATCAATTCCTTTTTTAAAATTAAACTCAAATTTGAACTTCAAGTAAAGCTTAAATCAATCTTATATTCATATAAGCTCATCTGTACCATAGGAATATATAAAAAAATTGTTGAGAGGGCAGACAGCAGAAGGAAGAAAAACTGCAATCTGGCAGCCTGTGGGGAAAAAAAAACACATTCACAGAAAGATAGACAAGATGAAAAGGCAGAGGGCTTTGTACCAGATGAAGGAACAAGATGAAACCCAAGAAAAACAACTAAATAAAGTGGAGATAGGCAATCTTCCAGAAAAAGAGTTCAGAATAATGATAGTGAAGATGATCCAGGACTTTGGAAATAGAATGGAGGCAAAGATTGAAAAGATGGAAGAAATGTTTAACAAAGACCTAGAAGAATTAAAGAACAAACAAACAGAGATGACCAATACAATAACTGAAATGAAAAATACACTAGAAGGAATCAGTAGCAGAATAACTGAGGCAGAAGAACGGATAAGTGACCTGGAAGACAGAATGGTGGAATTCACTGCTGCAGAACAGAATAAAGAAAAAAGAATGAAAAGAAATGAAGACAGACTAAGAGACCTCTGGGACAACATTAAACACAACAACATTCACATTATAGGGGTCCCAGAAGGAGAAGAGAGAGAGAAAGGACCAGAGAAAATATTTGAAGACATTATAGTCGAAAACTTCCCTAACATGGGAAAGGAAATAGCCACCCAAGTCCAGGAAGTATAGAGAGTCCCATACAGGATAAATCCAAGGAGAAACACACTGAGACACATAGTAATCAAACTGACAAAAATTAAAGACAAAAAAAATTATTGAAAGCAACAAGGGAAAAATGACAAATAATATACAAGGGAACTCCCATAATGTTAACAGCTGATTTCTCAGCAGAAACTCTACAGACCAGAAGGGAGTGACATGATATACTTAAAGTGATGAAAGGGAAGAACCTACAACCATGATTACTCTATCCACAAGGATCTCATTCAGATTCGACGGAGAAATCAAAAGCTTTACAGACAAGTAAAAGCTAAGAGAATTCAGCACCACCAAACCAGCTCTACAACAAATGCTAAAGGAACTTCTCTAAGTGAGAAACACAAGAGAAGAAAAGGACCTACAAAAACAAACACATAACAATTAAGAAAATAGTCATAGGAACATACAAATCAATAATTACCATAAACATGAATGGATTAAATGCACCAACCAAAAGACACAGGCTTGCTGAATGGATACAAAAACAAGACCCATCTATATGCTGTCTACAAGAAACCCATTTCAGACCTAGGGACACTTCCAGAGTGAAAGTGAGGGGATGGAAAAAGATATTCCATGCAAATGGAAATCAAGAGAAAGTTGGAGTAGCAATACTCATATCAGATAAAATAGACTTTAAAATAAAGAATGTTGCAAGAGTCAAGGAAAGACATGACATAATGATCAAGGAATTGATCCAAGAAGAAGATATAACAATTATAAATATATATGCACCCAACATAGGAGCACCTCAATACATAACACAACTTCTAAGAGCTATAAAAGAGGAAATCAACATAACACGATAATAGTGGGGGGACTTTAACACCGCAATTACACTAATGGACAGATCATCCAAACAGAAAATTAATAAGGGAAACACAAGCTTTAACTGACACAATAGACCAGATAGATTTAATGGATATTTATAGGACATTCCATCCAAAAACAGCATATTACAATTTCTTCTCAAGTGTTCACAGAACATTCTCTAGGATAGATCACATTTTGGGTCACAAATCAAGTCTCAGTAAATATAAGAAAATTGAAATCATATCAAGCATCTTTTCTGACCACAACACTATGAGATTAGAAGCCAATTACTGGGGGAAAAATGTAAAAAAGAAAAACACATGGAGGGTAAACAATACATTACTAAATAACCAAGAGATCACTGAAGAAATCAAAGAGGAAATAAAAAATTACCTAGAGACAAATGACGATGAAAACACGACAGTCCAAAACCTATGGGATCCAGCAGAAGCAGTTCTAAGAGGGAGGTTTATAGCAATACAAGTCTACCTCAAGAAACAAGAAAAATCTCAAATAAACAGTCTAACCTTACACCTAAAGGAACTAGAGAAAGAACAAACAAAACCTAAAGTTAGTAGAAGGAAAGAAAGCATAGAGATCAGAGCAGAAATAAATGAAATAGAAACAAAGAAAACAATAGCAAAGATCAATAAAACTAAAAGCCAGTTCTTTCAAAACATAAACAAAATTGATAAACCATTAGCCAGACTCATCAAGAAAAAGAGGGACGAGCTTCCCTGGTGGCGCAGTTGTTGAGAGTCTGCCTGCCGATGCAGGGGACACGGGTTCGTGCCCCCAGTCCGGGAAGATCCCACATGCCATGGAGCGGCTAGGTCCGTGAGCCATGGCCGCTGAGCCTGCGCGTCCGGAGCCTGTGCTCCACAGTGGGAGAGGCCACACAGTGAGAGGCCCGCATACCACAAAAAAACAACAAAAAAAAAAACAAAAAAAACAGAAAAGGAAAAAGAGGGAGAGGACTCAAAACAATAAACTTAGGGAAAAAAAAAAGGAGAAATTACAACAGACACCACAGAAATACAAAGCATCCTAAGAGACTACTGCAAGGAACACTATGCCAATAAAATGGACAACCTGGAAGAAATGGACAAATTCTTACAGAGGTATATAACCTTCCAATACAGAACCAGGAAGAAATAGAAAATATGAACAAACCAATCACAAGCACTGAAATTGAAACTGTGATTAAAAATCTTCCAAAAAACAAAAGCCCATGATGATATGGCCTTGCAGGTGAATTCTATCAAACATTTAGAGAAGAGCTAACACCCATCCTTCTCAAACTCCTCCAAAAAACTGCAGAGGAAGGAACACTCCCAAACTCATACTATGAGGCCAACATCACCCTGATACCAAAACCAAAGATACTACAAAAAAAGAAAATTACAGACCAATATCACTGATGAATATAGATGCAAAAATCCTCAACAAAATACTAGCAAACAGAATCGAACAACACATTAAAAGGATCATACACCATGATCAAGTGGGATTTATCCCAGGGATGCAAGGATTCTTCAGTATATGCAAACCAATCAATGTGATACACCATATTAACAAATTGAAGGAGAAAAACCATATGATCATCTCAACAGATGCAGGAAAAGCTTTTGACAAAATTCAACACCAATTTATGATAAAAACTCTCCAGAAAGTGGGCATAAAGGGAACCTGCCTCAACATGATAAAGGACATATACAACAAACCCACAGCAAACATCATTCTCAATGGTGAAAAACTGAAAGCATTTCCTCTAAGATCACGAACAAGACAAGGATGTCCACTGTCACCACATAGTTTTGGAAGTTCTAGCCATGGCAATCAGAGAAGAAAAAGAAATAAAAGGAATACAAATTGGAAAAGAAGTAAAACTGTCACTGTTTGCAGATGACATGATACTATACATAGAGAATCCTAAAGATGCCACCAGAAAACTACTAGAGCTAATCAATGAATCTGATAAAGTTGCAGGATACAAAATTAATGCACAGTAATCTCTTGCATCCTATATAATAATGATGAAAAATCTAAAAGAGAAATTAAGGAAACACTCCCATTTACCACTGCAACAAAAAGGATAAAACACCTAGGAATAAACCTACCTAGGGAGACAAAAGACCTGTATGCAGAAAACTATAAGACACTGATGAAAGAAATTAAATATGGTACCAGCAGATGGAAAGATATACCATGTTCGTGGATTGGAAGAATCAATATTGTGAAAATGACTATACTACCCAAAGCAATCTACAGATTCAATGCAATCCCTGTCAAATTACCAATGGCATTTTTTATGGAAGTAGAACAAAAAATCTTAAAATTTGTATGGAGACACAAAAGACCCCAAATAGACAAAGCAGTCTTGAGGGAAAAAAGTGGAGCTGGAGGAACCAGACTCCCTGACTTCAGACTATACTACAAAGCTACAGTAATCAAGACAATATGGTACTGGCACAAAAACAGAAATATAGATCAGTGGAACAAGATAGAAAGCCCAGAGATAAAACCATGCACCTATGATTAACTAATCTATGATTAAGGAGGCAAGGATATACAAT
Organism: Pseudorca crassidens; assembly: GCF_039906515.1. NCBI lineage: Eukaryota > Metazoa > Chordata > Mammalia > Artiodactyla > Delphinidae > Pseudorca > Pseudorca crassidens. The sequence continues at coordinate 85,660,475 of NC_090298.1, forward strand.
GGAGAAAAAACAGCCTCTTCAATAAGTGGTGCTGGGAAAACTGGACAGCTACATATAAAAGAATGAAATTAGAAAACTCCCTAACACAATACACAAAAATAAACTCAAAATGGATTAGAGACCTAAATGTAAGACCGGACACTGTAAAACTCTTAGAGGAAAACATAGGAGGAAGACTCTTTGACATAAATCACAGCAAGATCTTTTTTGATCCACCTCCTAGAGTAATGGAAATAAAAACAAACAAATGGGACCTAATGAAACTTAAAAACTTTTGCACAGCAAAGGAAACCATAAACAAGATGAAAAGACAGCCCTCAGAATGGGAGAAAATATTTGCAAATGAATCAACTGACAAAGGATTAATCTCCAAAATATATAAACAGCTCATGCAGCTCAATATTAAAAAAACAAACAACCCAATCCAAAAATGGGCAGAAGACCTAAATAGACATTTCTCTAAAGAAGACATACAGATGGCCAAGAAGTACATGAAAAGCTGTTCAACATCACTAATTACTAGAGAAATGCAAATCAAAACTACAGTGAGGTATCACCTCACACAAATTAGATAGGGCATCATCAGAAAATCTACAAACAACAAATGCTGGAGAGGGTGTGGAGAAAAAGGAACCCTATTGCACTGTTGGTGGGAATGTAAATTGATACAGCCACTATGGAGAACAGTATGGAGGTTCCTTAAAAAACTAAAAATAGAACTGCCATATGACCCAGCAATCCCACTACTGGGCATATACCCAGAGATAACCATAATTCAAAAAGACACATGCACCCCAATGTTCACTGCCACACTATTTACAATAGCCAGGTCATGGAAGAAACCTAAATGCCCATCGACAGACAAATGGATAAAGAAGATGTGGTACATATATACAATGGAATATTACTCAGCCATAAAAAGGAATGAAACTGGGTCATTTGTGGAGACGTGGATTGATCTAGAGAGTGTCATACAGAGTGAAGTAAGTCAAAAAGAGAAAAACATATATCTTATAATAACGCATATGTGTGGAACCTAGAAAAATGGTACAGATGAACTGGTTTGCAGGGCAGAAACTGAGACACAGATGTAGAGAACAAACGTATGGACACCAAGGGGGGAAAGCATCAGGGGGTGGGGAGGGTGGTATGATGAATTGGGAGACTGGGTTTGAAATGTATACACTGATTTGTATAAAATGGATGACTAATAAGAACCTGCTGTATAAAAAAAAAAATTAAATTTAAAAAATGTTATGATTACATAGTAAGGATATCTCCTAAATTCAAAACAAAATACATTCTAAGAACTTTGATATTGAGCTTAACATCGAAAATTCCTATAAATGCAAATTAAATAGTTATCACAATGTATTAAATTTTAGACTAAAAAAATTCTGAGTTTTTTAACCATAGGGATAGGAAACATGAACACAGATCATTAGAATTTGCCCCTGAGACCCTCATACTCTTCTAACTGAGATCACAGTTTTGCCAATTTGCTGCCCCAGCTGTAGCTGCCTAAGCCCCAAAATGCCTTTGTAGAAAGTTTAGATCTCCAGGCTCAAAGAGCAGAGTGAAGGAACAAAATTAGGCTAAAATTTCTTCAGTACCTACCATATTTCAGAAAGAACATCTAGAATTCTGGAAGGATTTTAAATGACTAAGTTCATTAAAAGATAATGAAATGGAGAGTCCTTTGAAATATATTTTATCAATTTATCCTTACTTAATTTTTCTACCCCTCTAACAATGGAAGCTGTGATTATCTGTCACAGTTTTTATTAATTTGATAAAGAAAATTCTTCTGTAACTTGAAAGTCAAAAAAAATGAAAGAGGATACCAAGGAACATTGCACTTTAAAAAATAAATAAATGATGAATGAAAGCCATTCTTTTTGTTGAGATTGCAAAGTTAATTCTATTGTCTATTAAGTTTTGAATTATATATATTACATCAATTATTTCAAATTATATATATATATATATAAAACACATATTTTCATGTAAATAAATTCCTATCAATTTTTAGTATCAGGGAATAAATATCTCTTATATAAACTTGATTTTATTTAAATAAAATAAATATGTACTTCCCTCTTTGTTTACTAATCAATAAAACCAAAATTAAATATAGTACTTAAGGTAGAAACTTAAGGTAGTTCACAAGTATCTTGTTCTTATATTGACACACCCACAACATATGAAAATATTTTTTAAGTGTATTATTATATAATATGTTCAGTCCTTATGGTAATGATTAAATTTAAAACAAAAGTTGTACATATACAACTAACTTTTTCAAGATTTATTTTCTTTTTATTGTTGTTCTCATTTTTGGAATATTTCTATGTGTTTCAAGACTGAGATGATTTTTGTGTATTGAAAGTAGCTGAGCTTCAAGGTGAACCCTCAGTGTTAATGTGAGTCCTATCATCCTTCATCCTTAAATATTGTACTATTCCAGTTCTCTCTCTTTCTCATTATATCTCACTCATAAAGTTTTTGTAACAGTGTTTTTGTACAAGAGTCTATTCTAGTAGTCATAGTATTTTAGATCTTATACTTATTTTTTATATGAGAATACAAACTCAGAGAAATCATATGATTTGTAAGGTGTCAGGACTTTCACATGTGTTTATCATGCCAGAGTTCTGGGTTTCTTTTCTGATATATGAGTAACAGTGGGTTTCATAGAAAAATAGTTCCAAATAGTTGAAGTTTATGAGCCAAAATTTTACCTCTCATAAATACTGTACAAAGTTGTGAGAAGCAGATCAGAATGTTAGCAATGCTGTATAAAAAAGATTGTGACTACATCCAAACTAAGGACCACAACACAATATTTTGGGGGCTTTTAGAAACATTCTAAAATAATATCACTGTGTCAATATTTCAGTATGTTTTACCAAAGAGGAATATTTTTAATAATTATAGCTCTTATAACAAAATCAGTTTCTCAGTAACTCACTGAGTAGTTTTGCTTCCAGCCAAAATGCACTAAGTGGTACAGGATTCACCATCCTATTGGAAACAGCCAAAAATTTAAGACAAAAAAGGAGAATGATCATTGAGAGGTGAAAAGGAAATGAGGTGAGTACTATGATCTCTCCAACCAACTGCTCTGAGAGAATTTCCAGATATAGAAACAGGAAACTCATATGAACCTGGGAAGAATCTCTGAGATGAAACATGGAGTGGAGATTCTAGTGAAAGCAAAGAGTTTGCAGAACAAAGTAGAGGAGAATAAAGTTCTGTGCAGATAGAGAAATCTAGATAAATATAAAGGACTTCTCTCAACTATTTGACAGAGTACTGATTGTTGAATATATGAGAGAAAAGTACCCAAGGACAGGTAATTAAATGTTTGAGAGTATTAAAGGTAAGAGTGTCCAGTGCTTAACAGGACTGAGAATATGGCCTGTTCCCATTAGAAAGACTAGAAAGCCTCATAATTCATGGCACGGTGAACGAAGTACACAAAAGGAGCTTGTCCAAAACGCTAGGTTAAACGCTACTTTGGTACTGTCCCCCAAAGCAAGAATCAAAAACATTAAAAAGTTTTCAGGAAATTTAACTACATCTCAGAACAGAACAAAACCCATGAAAATCTATAGAGAAAAAAAAATCCAGGAAAGAAAAAGGTAAATTCACAAAGTACAACATCTGATAAAAGATTGCCAGGGAAGCAAAGAATTAAAAAAAAATTTGACCGTTATTGAGAAGGAAAATCAACCAAGTAAAACTCACCCAGAATTTAACCAGATGTTCAACAGATAAGGACATTAAAATAGTTATTGAAATTCATTCTATATATTCAAAAACTTTGTATAAAGACATGGAAAAATGTTTTAAAAGGTCTAAGTTAAACATCCAAAGATTAAAATTATAATGTCTTTGATGAAAAATATACTAGATGTGATTAACAGTAGATTAGACATTCTAGAAGAAAAACTTATTGAACGTAAAGATAGGGCACTACAAATTTTACAAATGAAGACAGAAAAGGAGTAAAATTAAAAATCATTAATGGGCCATGGAAAAACATTAAATGACTTAGGGGTCTAATATATTTGTAACTGGAGAACCTAAAGGAGAGAAAGAGGGTCACAGAAAAAAAAAATTGAAAAAAAATATGGCCAAAATTATTACCAATTGATGGAAACTATAAACCTATAGATCAAAGAAATGCAGCAAAATTAGAGTGCGAGCAACATGATGAAAACTACACCAGTGTGCATTATAACCAAATCACCTAAAACATGACAAACATAACATTACAAGAGCATCCAAAGAAAAAAAGCATAGTATATTCAAGAAAACCAAAGATAAGGATGCCACAGAATCCTTACACTGGAAACTATGTAAGCCAGAAGACTGCAGTGCAACATCATTAAAGAACAGAAAAAAAGAAAAACAATGTCAATCATGAACCCTATGCCCAATGAAATCTTCCAAAAATGAAGACGAAAATAAAACCTTTTTCAGACATACAAAAGTTGAAAAATTCATTACCATCAAATTCATACTTCAAGAAGTGTTGAACAAAATCTTTCAGGCAGAAAGAAAAATGACAGCAGATAGAAATATGGATCAACTCAGAAGAATGAAGAGTACCAGAAATAGTAAATACGTGAGTAAATAAATGTTTTATTTAATTGGCTTTTAAAAATAACTTCCTTTAAAAAGGTAATAATTTACTGTGGAGTTTATAACATATGAGTAAGTAAAATACATGAAAACATTATTACAATGGTTGGAAGAGAGAAATGGAATCACCAATATAATACTGTAAGATGCCTATACTAAAGGTGAAACAGGATAATATGACTTGAAAACAACTTGTGAATAGTTATAAATATATATTGTAAATCCTAAAGTAGAACTAACATAACAAAACAATTATAGCTAATAAATCAACAAAGGAGCCAAAACTGAATCATAAAAACACAAAAGATGGCAGGAATAAAAGAGAACCGGTGGGATATATGTTTTCAAAAAGAGCAAGATGATAAACCTAAACCTGATCATATCAATGATCACATTAATTCAAATGAACTAAAAATATCAATTAAGAGTCAAATATTGTCAGTTTGGATTAGAAAACAAGACCTAATCATATGTTTCTCATGAAAAACATACTTCAATATAAAGAAACAAATAGGTTAAAAGTAAAATGTTGAGAAAAGATATTTGTTGTTAACAATAGTCAAAGGAAGCTGGAAAGCTGGAGTGGTTATATTATAAATTAGGTAAAGTTGATTTCAGAGCAAAGATTATTTCCAGGGATACAAAAGTTTATTTTATAATGACAAAAAAGGTCAATTCTTCAAGAGGATATATAAACCCTAAAACTCATGAACCTCATAACAGATTCAAAATCAAAAACTGATAGAACTCGAAGAAAAATAGATAAATACACAATTTTGTTGATGATGTCAATACCCCTCTATCAATTGGTAAGACAGATAGAAAATCAGCAAGGATAAAAGAGCTGAAAAACACTATGAAGCAAAATGATATAGTTGACATCTTAGAATACACCACTAAACTACTATAGAAGATATTCTAAGTGCACACAAAACATTTTCCAAGGTAGAAAATACTACAGGCATAAAAATACTCAATAGTTTCAAAATGATTTAAAATACTCAAAGATTTTCTGTAACTTCAGTGTAATTCAAGTAGTAATCAATAACAGAGAGCTATATAAAAATCACCAAGCATCTAAAAACTATACAACACACTTTAAAATAAACCATGGTTCAAAAAAGATAAAGGATATTACAAAGTTTTTTTTAACTGAATGAAAATAAAAGATATCAAAATTTACAGGATGCCACTAAAGCAACACTTAAGAGGATATTTATCACGTTAAAAATCCATTCTAGTAAAGAAGAAAGATCTCAGATTAACAAACTTTGCTTCAATCTTAGAAACTAGAAAAGGAAGGGCAAATTAAGCCCAAAATAAGTGGAAGGAAGTAAAAATGATAGCACAAGTCATTAAAATAGACATGGAAAAGAGAAAATAAGTAAAGTCAATATCAGGTTCTTTAAGAAGATCAATAAAATGATACACTTGTAGCAAGACTGATGAGGAAAAAATAGATAAGAGAAACTGTTAATTACATGAATAGAAAAGATGATATCAAAGTACTAAGAAGGTAATATTAAAACAGCGTTCTACCACTAAATTTGATGATTTATAAGGAAACGACTAATTCCTTGAAAGACATGAATTACCAAAGATTGTTCATGAAGAAATAATACACTGAAGAGTTGATTTTTACTAAGGGAAATGCTTTTTATAAACTTTCCTTCAAAGAGAACTTTAAGCCCATATTGCTACACTGGTGAATTATACCAAACATATATGGAGAACTATTACATCCTAAAATTTATCCAGAAATTGAAGAGGAGGAAAATATTACTCCCCAACAATTCTTTAGAGACATCAGCTGCCTCATACTAAGCCAAACAAATATGAAACAAAACATTTAAAAGATAAAATATGGAGTTTATTCCAGGAATAAAGGTGGGCTAAACATTAGAAAATATCAATTAAATCCATCATATGAACACACAAAAGAATAAAAACCATATGATGATCTCAATAGACAGAAAAAGAGCAAGTGACAAAATCGAACATCTAAGAAAATGGACAAACAAAACTCTCAGCAAACTAGAAATAGAAGGAAAATTCCTCAACCTAAATAAGTCCATCTACAAAAACGCTACAACTAACATACTATTCAAGAGAAAGATTGAATGTTTTAGCCCTAAAGTTCAAGAACAACACTACCAAAAGCAAATGGCTATTAACTCTTAATACTGCTATTAAACACTGTATGGGAGGTTCCAGCCAGTGCAATATGGTCAAAAATAAATTAAAGGCATCAAATTGCACAGAAAGTAAAACTGCCTTTATTCACAGATGACATCACCATCTACGTAGAAAATCTAATGGAATCTACACAAAAGCTACTACCAATAAGTATGCTTACCAAAGTTGTGAGATAGCAGCCATACAAGTATCAACTATATTCCTATGAACAAGGAATAAGCAATTGGAAATTTAAATTAAAAATATAATTTATAACAATCAAATATGTGAAACCATTAGGAGGAAATTTGATAAAAGATTTATGTAAAACCTATACAGTAAAAACCACACAACTCTGCTGAGATAAATTAGAAGTGATAGAAATAAATGGAGCCATTTGTCTTGTTAAGAAGCTGGAAGACTTAATAATTTTAAATTGTTAATTTTCCCCCAATTGGTCTATGAATTCAATGCAAATACAACCAAAAAACAGCCAACTGTTTATAGTAATTGTCAAGCTGATTCTAAAACTAGTATGAAAATGAAAAGGAAATACAAGACTCACAACAACCTAAAACAAGAAAAAAGTTGGAAGGCTAACACCTGAATTAAAAAACAATGTGTGTGTGTGTGTGTGTGTGTATACACACACACACACACACACACACACACACACATGAAAGTGCATTACTCAAGTCAGTGTGTTATGGGCATCAAAACAGACAAAGAGATCAATAGAGTAGAACAGGGTCCAGAAATAGACACACACATATGTGGACAACTAATTTTTGACAAAAATGAAAAGCACTTCAATGGAAAAAAGGATAGTCTTTTTAAATAAATCTGTACTGAAACAACTGGATATTCATATGGAAAATAACAGACTTTGATCCATATTTCATATACTATACGTATACACCTCAAAAAATGTCATAGATCTAAACCTAAACTATAAAACTTCAAGAAGAAAAGATAGGAGATATATTTGGGAACTTAGGTTAGGGAAAAACTTAGATACAACACCAAAAGCACAATCCTTTTAAAAAAAGTATTAGACATAATAAAGATTAAAACATTCGGCTGTTTGAAACACACTATTAGAGAATGAAAAGAAAAGTCATACAGTGGGATAAAATATGTACAATGCATATATCTCATTAAAGAAGTTGTTATCTAGAATGTATAAAGAACTCAAAATTCCAAATAAGAAAACAACCTAATTAAAGTGAGCAAGTATTTGAACCAACACTTCACCAAAATAGATATACAGATAGCATAAACTCATAGGAAATAACACTCAACTTCATTAGTTATTAGGGGTATGCAAATTAAAAGCAAAATAAGACACTACTACACAATGATAAAAATAGCCAAAATTTAAAATCTGAATGTATCACTGCTACTGGAAATGCAAAATGGCACAATTTGAAGAAGATTGGCAATTTCTCTAAAAAGTTAAATATACACCTACCATATGATCAGCCACTTGACTTTTATGTATTTTCCAAAAGAACAGAAAGAATACATCCATGGAAAGACATACACACAACATGTGTGCATAACAGCTTTATTAATAATGATTCCAAACTGGAAACAATCCAAATGTTCATCAATAGGTGAACATATAGGTAGCAAATTCTGGTATATCCATGCAGTGGCAAACTACTGGGCAATACTAATATACACAGTATGGATTAACCTCAAAATCATTCTGTTGAGTTAAAGAAGCCAGACAAAAGAATATACACTGTATTATTCCATTTATATAAAACACTAGAAAATACAAACAATCTTAAAGTACAGAAAGCGGATCAGCAGATGCCTGTGAATGTGGAGAGTTGGGGTATAAAGTAGCAGGGAGGGAGGGATTACAAAAAGCATGAGGAAACTTGGAGAAATTATGGATATGTTCATTATCTTGATTGTGGTGATGGTTTCACAGTTGTAAACATATACTAAAACCTATCAACTTCTATACTTTAAATATTTGCAATGTATTGTATGTAAAGTATACTTCAATAGAACTGCTAAAAATAATACATTGAAAAAATTACTTGCCATCTTCATGGGAAGCAAAGAGCTGGATAATCCCAAAGAAAACCAGTTGCGTGAGACTGTTTCATAACCTGTAAATCTGATTTGATTTTCTAAGCAACTACCTCCAAGTGGCTACTGAAAAACTAGACCTTGCTCAATGCACCTGTAGAGAACCTCCTCTAGTGAGCTAATTTAACTTTATGAACACAAACCTATAATAACATGTTCACTGAAGGACTATTCTAATCCTAGCACTGGAATTCCAGCTGAGTGTACCCTATAAGGTTAAACTTTAAATAAAGGTGGTAGACCAAATTATTCACATAGTAGAATTAGAAAGCACTAAGGCATTTTGCACTTAAAATACAGCATTGTCAGATGAGAGGTAACAACAGGTAAATTTACTGATGAAACTTTCTAATCAAGTAAAGAAAGGGACTATTAATATTTTTAATGATACACCTGAATTTATTTAAAGAAACATCAGCATGTGGAAGCTAGTAGAATGTATTTCAAGCTAGTAGAATGTGATTAAACAACTTTGAAGTCAACATAAAAGTACTCAGCCAAATTCATGACTTTGAGGAAGTTAATTAACCTCTGTGAAACTTGGCTTTGTCTACAAAATGACATAAATATGATAAATACGTTATGAGGAGCAAGTGATATATATCTATAAAATTTTTAATAAATAGCCTTCCACTTAGTTAACATTTAATAAAAGGTTGGTATAAATTATCATTACTCTTTTCCTGATAGCATTTATTTTAAAGATTGGGAGACTTTGCAAAGTTCCACTTATATATAGAGTTGTCAAAAAGAAATATGAAAGAATCTGAAAAGAGTATATACATATATATAAATATATATATAAATATATAAAACTGAATCACTTTGGTATACACCTGAAACTAACACAATATTTTAAATCAACTACAGTTAAATTTAAAAAAGAAATATGATTGTGCTATTTTTTATTTTTATACAAAGATGATAAAACATAAATCCAATTTATATAATTTAAAAATAATATTAAAAAAATCTTCTTTTATTGTTATTCCTATAGAATAGGAATAGAATAGAGTTTCCTATAGAAACTCAGGAATTCAGTTCATTGTGTGTTAACAGGCTTCTGAACTACATAGGTCATTTTATAAATTACATCCATCCTCTTCATCTAATATCATTATTCATTTACATATTTATTATCTATTAAGCTTGAGGCTAAAATTTTTAGGACAACAGCTCAGTGTATAATAAAAGCAAAAATAAAAAAAAAAGGAAACTTGCTATGAATAGAACAGTTTGCAAGTTGGGTATTTTCTTTTTAATCCTCAAATGTCCACACTTATCTCCTGAAGGTAAAAATCACCTTTATTTATTTAAAAACAGAACTCCCTGTAGTTATTTTGTAGACTTAGAAATATTTCTTATTTTAAATTCATTTAAAATATTGTATCAATTTTTTGAGAGTTTAACTTTTGTCTGTGCTTTAAAATTTTACATCTCTTTTGGGGATTATAAAATATAATATGGACCATTGTTAATAAGTGTATTTTAAGCATGCATTTTATTTTTTATACAAGTTAAAACATGCATGGAAAATAGAACCAATAATTTTTAATACAGTTAAGAGTCAAGTCATTCTTTATATCAATTTTTCTTTACCAGAAATACTTTGTTATCCACTGATTTTGAAGCATTATTTTTACCATATGCCTCTCAGACACATTAATTTACATTTCTGAGAGGAATCTCTGATTGTGATGAAATCCCCTCTTAGATATTTACCTATTCATGGTGATGGAAAAATTATCTTTTGATAAATACTCAAGTAAATATTAAGAAAGTAAGGAATAAAACTGACCTGATTATAATCAAGAATATGTGGTGTGAAAAGAATTCCTAAATTTATATTTAGTTAGCAAATGACACCCTAGTTTTTAATTTAAAAAATTTTGGTAAATGTGTTTATTACTTATACAGGGGAGTTCAAAGCAATTGTTAATAGCATAAACAAGCTGCATGGTGTGTCAGTTACTACTAATATTACCTTCATTTTGCATTCTAAAAACCGTAAAAGACTAACAGAAAGATAATTCTATATACACTGCCTTTCATCTTCATTATTCATTTCATAAAATAGCATTAGGGTAATTATACAACAGTCGACTATACTATTAGAGACAGCAAACAACCTTTAGAAAGAAAGTGAACAACTTCATATATGTGCAAAGCTACACTGGTTTATTTCAATTGTTGCTTCTCCAAACATAAAAGTTTGAACTTAAAAGTCATTCATGTCTCATCCTAATTCGTTGTCCAATGACATTAAAATATATTATATGCTCCTCCAGGAAAAGAAGGTAATGGTAGTAAGCGTAATTTGAAAAAGAAGTCATTCTCGACAGTAAAAGTAGAAATACACTTAAATATAAATGCTCAATTCAATAAATTGTGTCAACAGTATAAATATGTGGCAATAATAAACTTCATTACTAATATCAGTATTGTACTTTTCCCCCATGTTATCCAGAAAAGGAAAAGGGATTATCTCCACTCCATTTCATTCTCAATAATGTGTCATTTGCTCAATTATATAGGAGATTCAGCACCCTAGAATCTAAGGTCTGTAAAAGGGTTATGCACAGTGAAACTTTCTCACAACATAAACTCCTCTGGAATGTCACTTACTGAATAAGTCTTCCTGGCTCAACTCCAGAAAAAATTATGTTCTTTTTCCCCTTATTTAGACATGAATTTTATATTATCTGGTTATTTTCACTCAAAACTATCATATGCCAAGTTTATTAAATACATTTTCATTGATTGGTATTTGGGACAATATAACTATTTAGTTAAAATTGTTCAATATAACTAATTAATAGTGGAAAATTCCTTATTTCTTCATTTTATTTTGCTGTCATAAGTATACAGGTATTTCCTATTGTGAACTGATCAGCTCTTAGTAGTGCTTATCAAAATCTGATTTCCCAGGAAACCAGCATCACAATCAATTAAGACTAAAAATGTTATTTCTCAGATTCTCACATCAAAGTAAATTAATAAGAATCTCTAGTATTAGAATATAAAAATGTATATTTTTAACAGAATCTGTACTAAAGCTTAATATCTATTTTAGAGGAAAATTGTTTTTATTCATATCTAAATATTACAATATGCTATTACACATATTACCTTTATCTGGACAATTTTAGCCACGGACCTAGTCATGGAAAAGCAGATTATTATATATGGGCAAGATTAGGGAATTTGTATTTCTTGAGTACATATTGTTTTTAAGAAGTTTATGTTAGTTAGTCTTAACAATTCTAATGTTATCATCTCTATTTAGCAGAAGAGGTAACTTAGTTTTAGCGAGTAGTTAAACTTGGCAAGGCCAAGGAGCATGTCACTTGAGCAACCAGAATTCAAATTCGGGGCTCTCAGATTCTAAATTCCATGCTCTTTCCATACTGATATCTACCTTTTTCTTATAAAAATGTTAACCACCTTTGGAATTTCCATTGAGAATCTGGGACAATACATGGACACTTTTGTGTATCTTGAAATGCTGATTAAATGGATCTTTTCCAGTATTTCCTGAAGGATGGGACAAAGGACATTTTCTTTTTTAGCCAGAATTTATTTCATGAATTACTTTTGCTTTACTCTATAAAAGTAATAAAAAATATACTTCTCAATTGAATAAATCATCAACTGACTGAGGACTATCTAATTACACTATTTCATTAATAAAATTTTCTAACCTCTCTTTTTATAAGTGAAAAGTAAGTGACAAATTCACACAAATAATTAAGGACTTAATTTAAAATGGAACTTCCATGATATACATTTAAACCAATTCTCTACATCACCTATATATACACAAAGGTTTCTCGCACTGGTAATGGTATTACTCAACACTCTAGATACCAAAACTACTAAGAGAAAACTCCAATAATTTGAAATTCTTTGTTTCTATCCAAGGCAGAAAAGTAAACTAGTGCATTTTGGAAAGATTTTCAACTGCAAGGATTTAAAAAATTAGGTTAAATATGTATTGTAAGAACTTTGAGGCTATATTATAAATTGGGGACTGAATAGTTTGCAGTTCACAATTTACTGGGCTAATAGTATAGCTAATATATAGTTATATATATTTCACATAAACCATTAGAATTTTGAACTGTTGGAATAAGAAAAATTACCACAGTTCACATAAAGATGGGGTTATTCTCATTGTTTTTAAAAAATGCCATGAGAGTTTTATCTGGATATTCTCCAAGGACCATAGAGTAAGAAACCTTGGTTTTACTTTCCTTTCAAAATGTGAACACCTTCCATGGAAAGTCATTTCTCTTAGCTGCTGTGTCAGCATTTGACAACTCCTAATTTGGGACTTGAATTTGTAAACTGAAACACCAAAGAAAATTTTGCAACCATATAGATAAGTTTATATACTTTTAGGGTACTTAGAAAGAAAATATGAGCTTACTTGTTTGGGTTAGTAAGATAAGATAACTCATGTTTTCTAAGTATTGATAGCAAAACCGAACATGTTTTTCCTTACAGTAAATAGTTGATCCCTGGGGAATGCAAGAATTACAATAAATCTTAAAATGTTGCTCTTTCATATCTTATAAAAACATACTCTTAAAGAAGCTGAAGTATTAATAACCAAAGCCTAAGAAAAATTCAAAGTAAATTTTACATATTTTACTGTACATTTATTATTTTATAATATACAAAAGCATACATATAATCTAATATATAATAAATGCATATATCAAGTTTGCAAGCTATGAACTTAGAAAAAGAAACTATATGATTTTCATACTAAACTTTAGATTGTTTAGTAATGATAGAATGACTGGAAATATAAAGTTACTCTCCATAATAAAGAGATTCCTTACAGTAAAAAAAAATGTCTTGCTGTGATTTAGGATATAGATGCTTAATCATGACAAGGTAATATGGGAAAGTGTGCACTAGATCTGCTGCTTCACAGAAGGCTGAAAGAGAAGAGGGAACACATCTCTTTTCAAGTATATGTTCATTATCTCATAGGCTTTCTATAAACATTTTAATATATTTTTAATGGATACGCAATGACTTAATATCATGATTATATATGATATTTTATAATGTCCTCTTCTAATGTCTGTTGCAATTTATTTAAATAATATTTTTTAAAAAAGTCCAGTATTTAGATGCTGCCTAGTAGTTACTTGCAACTGTTACATTATTATAATAAATTCATTTCATTATTGAATATAAATGGAAAACAATACTGTATATTGATCACATGTAGTAATTCCAAGTTAAATGTCAAAATATTATAAAGTTGGAATGGTCCTTGTGCCATCATTTCTAAACAAACTTTTGACCACTGAGGGACTGTAGTTTTTTTCAAATTGCTAATGCAAACTTTTGCCATTATTTGCATTTTTTTCTTCAGCTACAAAGAAATGGAAAACTATCATGTTTGAAATTCTTGCCTTACCAACCGAAATAAATTTTATGTCTACTGTATATGACAAATAATGCTTTCTCTGGTTATTCATCCAAAACATATATTGAAGACTTAATGCATGTCATATGCTTAAAAAACAACAACAACAAAAAACGTATTCTACTCCACTCAATTGCCCATATAGAGTGAGAGTAGTGGAAGAACAGCAGTAACAAAGGTGATGATTAGCTGAGTCTTGGAGGCTCACTTATTAAGGTGTCTCCCTATAGTCAGACATTTGGCAATATGGGTGAAGGTATAACAAGGAATAAAATTTGATAGGCAGGCAGAAGTTTAAAGCCACACTCTACCAGTCTGCTACCCAAGACATATGTGATTGCATAAGGGATGAGACTGATGAAAAAAAGAAATGCAGCAGTGAATGCAGCAATCAGATTATCCAGGGAATCTGGAAGTGAAACATCAAAATCGTAGTCAGTTTATGGAGATTTCATTGGTCAATCATGGTAGACTGGGAGCCAGGAGAGTCATATTTGACTCATATGCCTGTTGATCAGAGAAATCAAGTCTTCATAATTAGGAATAAAGATGCCAGAGAAAGTAAGCAATAAAATGAGAGGGGGAGAGCAAGATTATATTATATATATTTATATATTAAGTATAAAAAACAGCATTGAGAACCAGAGAAATGGCAACATAGATAGATTTCAGCTTTGTTGTTGTCTTTGAAGAAGGAAAAATGAGGCCATGAGCCAAAGAGTGAAGCACCAAATACAGGAGCTTGGACGAATTGGTGAATAGGAAAAGTGGTCAAGATGATGGAGAAGGAAGACTCTGAGCTCACCTCCTCTCATGGGCACACCAAAATTACAACTATTTATAGAGCAACAATTGATGAGAAAGACTTGAAGACAAGCAGAAAAGCTAGGGCGAACTAAAAAGCTTTGGTACAGCTAAGGAAACAATCAACAGAACAAAAAGTCCACCTTGTGAATGGGAGAAGATATTTGCAAACGATATGTCCAATAAGGGGTTAATATCCAAAATATACAAAGAACTCATACAACTCAACATAAAAACAAACAACTCAATTAAAAAATGGGCAGATGACCCAACTAGATATTTTTCCAAAAGAAGACATACTGATAGCCAACAGGCACATGAAAAGATGCCCAACATCACTCACCATCAGGGAAATACAACTCAAAACCACAATGAGATATCACCTTACATATGTCAGAATGTCTACTGTCAGAAATACAACAAGTAACAAGTGTTGGCAAGGATGTGGAGAAAAGAGAACCCTCATGCACTGTTGGTGGGAATGTAAATTGGTGCAGCCACTAAGGAAAACAGTATGGTGATGGCTCAAAAAATTAAAAATACAACTACCATGCAATCCAGCAATTCCACTCCTGGGTATTTATTCAAAGAAAATATAAACATTAATTCAAAAAGATATATGCATCCCTATGTTAATTGCAGCATTATTTACAAGAGCCCAGATATGGAAGCAGCCTACATGCCTATTGATAGATGAATGGATAAAAATGTGGTATGTATAACATGTACAATGAAATATTTGTCATAAAAAGGATGAAATTTAGCCATTTGCAATAACAAGGTGGATCTAGAGGGTATTACGTTAAGTGAAATAAGTCAGATAGAGAAAGACAACCACTGTGTCATTTCACTTATACATGGAATATAAAAACAAAACAAAAGAAACATGCATAACTAAATAAAAAGAGACATAGACACAGAGAACAAACAGGCAGCTGCCATAGGGAATGGATTGGTAGAGGAGAGGAATATGTGAGGGAAGGATGAACTTTCAGTTACAAAATAAATGAGTCACAGGTATAAAGGTACAGTGAGGGGGATATAGTTAATAATTATGTAATATCTTCATATGGTGATAGATAACAACTAGACCTATCATGGTTTAGGAATTAACATAGTGTTATAGGTCAATTATATTTCAAAAACAAACCCAGAAACAAACTCATAGAAAAAGAGGTCAGAGGAGGGTAAGTTAGATGAAGGCAGTCCAAAGGTACGAAGTTTCAGTTATAAGATGAATAGGAAAAAAATAACAGTATTTCTTATTTAAGATTGAATATTACAGAGGAGTGGAAAGAAGAATAGAGAGATAAAAATAGACAAAAAATAAATGTAGAGTACAACAAGAAATAAAGAGGAAAGGAGAACAGTGCATATATAGATAACCATGCATTTGAGTTTTATAAGCAAGTATTATCATGAGAAAAAGAGAATTGCTATCTGATCCTAAAAACAATCATTGAAGCAAACAATAAAAATTTAAAATAAACTATAGAAAAAGTAATATAATTAATGGATCATTAAACATATTTAAATTCAGTTTAAAACTTTAATTTTTTTAATATTTAAAAAATTTTTACTAGCAAACTGACTTTGGTAACTAGAATAATCCAAGGAACATCTATGAGTTAGTGTTTGTAATTAACACAGCTCACTTTCCTCAAACATCTTCTCCATTCCTTAATAAAGCAGATTAACAAAATGTCAGGGTACATATACTGAATTTACGCATAACTATCGATATTTATTTAGGTGTGTTTTAAAATCAGCCTGAGTCTCCATTGTTTCATTTGTGAAACAGTGATATAAATACTAAACTCTAAGTGTTACTGTAAGAATCAAATAGATAATATGTAATTCTCTAATATATTTTAGGAACCCAATTAACATCATTTCCCTTTTCTCCTTCATGTTTTGCCCTCTGATAATATTGTTTTAAGATAATTTCTAAGTAAATATGATCATTAATTTTTATATAAGTGAAACTTATTTTAAAATATTTCCTGGGATTGATTTTTAGATATTCTAGGGAAATTTATAGGACTCATTTGAGACTGAAAGAAGACAAGTCTCTTGGAGATTCTCCGTAGAAGTACAATTTATTTCTCACATTTATTTGCATAGTAACAATCTATGTCCAGCTTCACTACACAATGATTCACTGAAACCACAGATAGAGGGTTTATCTCCATTTACTTCACTGTAATTATGCAAATACTGCCTAGGACTTTTATGTGATAAAATTAATATTTGATACATCTTCACCTGGGAGTCTGATACTATAATGGAACATTATTATTATTATTATTATTAAATGTTGCTTACCTATGCACTCACCTAATGCAAATGAAATCTCATAGAATAGTTAAGGCCACATACATTTTAAAATAATACACTTCTGTATTTTGGACCATCTAATTCTTATGTTGAAGTATATATGTCCCAGTATCATTGAAAAACCTTAAAAATAAAATCCTGTACTCACTGTGTAGCTGGGATTTTCTAATCACTGTTTAGAGAAACTGAGGATCTGATACAAATAATTATCCAAAACAGGCATTTGTGTAAACAGAGTGTCTGCTATCAAGGGGTTTCTCCTTTTATCTAGCATATTGGGAGTTAAAAATAAGGATTCAAGGGAAAAAATTCCCTGATTCATATAAAAATACTTTCCAGCAGGGGGGGGAAAGTAAAATTTAAAAGACAGTAATTAACGAAAAGTCAAGCTTTGTGCTTATTTTTGAAAGCAAACGTTAAAAATTAACATTTTTCTCAAGAAGAAAAATATTTTTAAAATTAACAACATAAGACTTGGTTAACATTTCTATGTCACTTAAAAATTAAGACATAATAGGACTTCCCTGGTGGCGCAGTGGTTGAGAGTCCGCCTGCCGATGCAGGGCACACGGGTTCATGCCCAGGTCCGGGAAGATCCCACATGCCGCGGAGCAGCTGGGCCCGTGAGCCATGGCCACTGAGTCTGTGCGTCTGGAGCCTGTGCTCCGCGACGGGAGAGGCCACAACAGTGAGAGACCCGCGTACCGCAAAACAAACAAACAAAAAAACCAGTAACCTGAGGAGATCAAGATGGCAGAGTAGGAGGATGTAGGGGAACTCACCTCCCACCACGAACACATCAAAATACATCTATCTGTGGAATAATTTTCACTGAAAAATAACTGGAAACTGGCAGAAAGACTACAACCAAGGTTATAAGAAATATCCACAGGAAATTGGGTAAGAAGGGAAGTCAAGCCATCAGGTCTGGACTTGTGACCCTATGAGAGGGCTCAGAGGAAAAGGGAGATTCCCTGGGCAGAGATCCTCTCTGAGGGCTGAGCAGTTTGAACTACATATTGGCTATGCCAGCCCTAAGGTCTGACACAGGGAAGATGAGCCCCCTTGGCTGGCTGGAGGGCTGGTGCGACTAACAGGAGTGCTGTGGGAAGCTGGTACTCTGTACATGAGGATTACGTGTATGCTTGCCTCCTGCAGAAACAGGTCAGAAAGGGTGGATTGAAAAGTGCTGGAGTGGCTGTGTGGTCTCCCACTCCCCAGCCTGAGCCAAGCAAATGCTCCATTTCTGCTTGCTTTTCAACACAGCTCCACACTGGAGTGAAGGCTTTGCTGAAAGACACTGAGGTGGCTAGGACCTGAAGAGGCATTTGAGAAGCAGGGAGGCAGCCATTACTGGAGCTTACACAGGCAGCTCATCACAAGCATCTCTGACCTCTATCTATGGCTAGACCAGCAAGGCCTGTGCCATGATACATGCCAAAAGCCTACACAAGCTCTACATGCCCTGCTGTGAAGCCCCACACCAGAGTAAGGGTAGCAGAGGCTCAAGAGGAGAGCTCAGTTCTGAGGGACAAAAGAACCAAAGTGGTGTCTGAGCAGGGCAGGGGCAGTCATTACTAGCACTTACACAGGCAGCATGTCAGAAGCAGTCTAGGCCTTTGACCCAGGCTGGACCACCACAGCCTTCACACTGACCCATGCTGAGTGCCCATGTCAACCCCTCTTGCTGCAGCATTGCTCCCCTCTGAGGTGAGGGTGCCAGTGCTGAGAGGGGTGAGAGCACACATTAAAGTTAATGGAAGCAGCTCAGTCTTGACTCTCAGGACTTCTGCTCCACTAACC
Organism: Pseudorca crassidens; assembly: GCF_039906515.1. Lineage (NCBI taxonomy): Eukaryota > Metazoa > Chordata > Mammalia > Artiodactyla > Delphinidae > Pseudorca > Pseudorca crassidens. The sequence continues at coordinate 85,679,796 of NC_090298.1, forward strand.
TGGGACATACCATACCCCCCTGATAGGGCAGTGACAGCCACTGGGCAGAGGGGAAGCCTTGCCTCACCCCTGACTCCAGACCTAGCCCTTCCATTTCCAGCCCCACCTTCTACTAAGGTGATAGCTGCCAGCATACCCAGAGCAAAGACATGACTTGGGTTCAGGTCAAATCTAGCTCTCCCTCCAAAGCCATTGGGCACACACAGACTGCATAGGGACGCTTCCACAAAAGAACATCCTTTTCAAGGTCACCACAGGTAACTCTTTCACCTAATTTCATAGAGACAGAGAAAGTTCAGCAAAATGAAAAGATAGAGGAATTCGTCTCACAAGAGAAAACTTCTGAAAAAAAATGAAACAGAAATAAACAATTTACCAAACAAAGAATTCAAAGCATTAGTAATAAAGAATGCTAACTGAATTAAGGAAAAGAATAGATGAAAAGAGTGATAATTTTAACAAGGAACTATAAAATATAAAAATAAACAGTCAGACCTGAAGAATACAAAAACTGAAATGAAAAAAACAAAAAACAGTGAAACGAAAGAACAGCAGACCAGGTGATAGAGAATAACACATAAGCAATCTGGAAGATAGGATAATGGAAATCATACAATTAAAACAGCCAAAGAAAAACAAATTTAAAAAAATGAGAACAGTATAGGGTACCTCTGGGACAACATCAAGTGTATCAACATTTGCATTATAGGGGCCCCAGAAAAAGAAAAGAGAAAGAAGGGGTTCAAAAATGTATTTGATGAAATTATGGCTGACAATTTCCCAAACCTAGAGAAGGAAACAGATATCCAGGTACAGGAAGCACAGAAGGTCCCAAACAAGATGAACCTAAACAGACCCACAAGACATATCATAATTAAATTGCAAAAGTTAGAGGTGAAGAGAGGATTCTAAAGGTAGCAAGAGAAAAACAAAGAATCATATATAATGGGACTCCCATAAGGCAATCAGCTGATTTTTCTGCAGAAGCTTTGCAAGCCAGAAGGGAGTGGCATGCTGTATTCAAAGTGCTCAAAGGAAAAACCTGTAATGTAGGATACTCTACCCAGCAAGATTATAGTCTAGAATTTAAGGAGATAAAGAATTTCTTCGACAAGCAAAAACTAAAAGAGTTCATCAATACTAAACATATCTTACTCAGTACTTTGTAATAACCTATAAGAGTAAAAAGAATCTGAAAAAGATTATATATATATAAACGGAATCACTGTTCTGTACACCTGAAACTAACATAACATTGTAAATCAGTTATGCTTCAATTAAAAAAAAATACCAAACATACTCTAAAAGAAATGTTAAAGGGTCTTCTCTAAGTGAAAAATAAAAGGCCATAAGAAGAAGTAAAAGTCTGTAGGAAAGGAAAAATTCCAGTATAGTAAAGGCAAATATGTAACAAAAGCTGAGGATCAACCACTTAAATAAACTATTACAAAGAGTAAAAAACAAAATATTATAAAATCAATAGGACTACAATAACCAGTAAAAGACTAAACATGAAGATGTAAAATATGACATAAAAAATTATATATGACAAGAATGAGTTCATATTCTGCAAAAGAATGTTTTCATCCCATTAAAAAGAAAAGCATTAGAGAGTTGGGATAGTATTGCTTATTCCATATTTTATGCTATTAATATTGTATAGAATTCAATACTGCTGCTTCATCTGTACCATTTTTCTAGATTCCACATATATGTGTTAATATATGATATTTGTTTTTCTCTTTCTGACTTACTTCACTCTGTATGACAGTCTCTAGGTCCATTCACATCTCTACAAATGACTCAATTTCGTTCCTTTTTATGGCTGAATAATGGGGTGGGATGAATTGGGAGATTGGGATGGACATATATACACTAATATGTATAAAATAGATAACTAATGAGAATCTGTTATATAGCACAGGGAACTCCACTTCACTGTACAGTAGAAAGTAACACAACATTGTAAAAAACTATACCCCAATTTAAAAAAAAAGAATTCAATAATGCCATTTGATTAACTAATTTTGTTATAATATTTAAATTGCTGTTTTAACAACTATACTTCCATTCCAATAAAGAATTCTCAGCCATTTAAACTTTGATCTATTTTGCTTATTGGATGATAATGCAAGTGAAGTGATAAACTGAAAATTTAACAAATAACTTATTTATAGACATAAAATGTTAAACAAAATGAACCATTCATGATAGTAAAGAAGAAATCACCCAGTCATTATATCTCATATACAATGTTTAAGAATTTGTTAAATAAGCAAAACATGTTTTGACCAACATAATCCTTCATTTAAAAATTTCAAAAATATATGAGCAGAATTGTTTTACTTACTATATTCTTTTGGAATACCATCAGACTATCTGAGAACCACTGTATGAAACATCAGCGGTGGTCCATAAAAATATGTTGGTGTTCCCTTTACTATGTAAGGCCAGATGAATTTATTCCTTTGTCAAAGCATATAATACTTTGGGGTAAGCTTTCAGTTAACCTCTCTTTTGTTGGTTTTCTCTGCTATCATAGAAATCCAAGCCTCAGTGTTTAGAAAAATGTCAAGAATGCTCATTAATAACCACATATCTTGTGTTCAATGGAACAGCTGGAAGCTGTTTGATAGACGGAAGGAAGGTAGAAACCAAGAAAAGGATCTCCAATATGGTAGACACTCCATTCAATCCAAACTAGTTCTCAGTAGTTTATTAGACCAGTGCTTCTCAAATTTTAATCAACATAAGATAGTCTCCCAAAATGTAAATTCTGTGCAATAGGTCTGGGATGGGGCCTGAGATTCATATTTCTAACTAACATTTACACACTGGAAATATCAGTACAAACTGATAAAATTGTATTTATGTATACATTTTTCTGTGTTGTTCATTGGTATGATAGGCATTTTTTCCCTCTCATTCCCCAGATCTTTCCCTGATATGCTCACTAGCTATTCTTTATCACAGGTTTCCCGAAGTATAAGATTCTTAAATTTTTGCCTCACGTCCCTGACCCTGATAAAATCCCTAATGTAGTAAGTGTGATTAGGCAAAAGTAATTTTACATATTATTTTTATTATTTCTAAATTTTATTATTTTTCTATTGTGTGTTATAATTTCTGATAGGCTGTACAATTTTTTCTTTCTGGTCTATTTTAGAATTAAATTTATGAAATACTGAAATTATGGTGGATGAAAAAATTTTACACAAGCTCAATAATTTTATTATAGATAATTGTATACATATTCCTATAATGAAATTTCATAAACAGTTCTATTGATTGTTGGAATATTAATGGCAATTTTGAATACTGTTGCATTAAATGTAAATAGGAACCATTTATAGAGATTATAACACAAAAACCTTTTTAACAAATCTTAAGGAAAAAACCTTCAAACAATGAATTTGACTCTGAAGATCTTAAATAGCACATTTATCAAACAAATCAAGGGATCAAGAAAACTTTTATAATATTCATGTATTATAAAGATAAGAATTTTGTTCAGTATTTTCATTTAAAATTCTCATTTTTAGAAGGAATTTAAGAATGTGTATTCATGGCTAAGATTTGATATTGACATGTAACTAATAATATCCCTGTAAAGCCCTAAGTCAAAGTCATTACCCTTCTATGAATTGCAACCTTATTCCACTTCTATCACATTTCATTTAATCTCTTTATCATTTACTCACAAGTGCAAACTTAAAAAAGTGTTTTCGCTGTTCCCTGGAATATCCAAGGTCTAATAGGAGAAGTAAATCAAGTGATAAAGTGTTACCAAATGTCATACGCTTTCCTTCGAATCACCATTAAAAGTCTCTAAACAGCCAATGCTTCTGCATACACTAAGGGTTTTGACTAATAATATTACTTCCATTTTATCTACATATGTATATATGTATCTATCTGTTTACCTACTTACCTATACCAATACAACTGTATCCATCACTGGCATAGCTATCAAGTGGTTAAGGATCAGATTTTGTAGAGCATGGTAGATAACAGCTCTGATATTTTACTTCACAATTGATAAGATGCCATCACATGAATTTGGTGAAGGGAGCAACAAACTGACTTACATACCAAAAGGGCCAACAGTCCTGTTGTAGAAAAGGAGTGGAAGCAGAGAGATCAGTTAGGAAGTTTTCATAGTAACTGGGACAAAAAGTGATGGTGGCTTGGACCAATGTGGTGGCAGTGGAAGTGCTGGAAATATTGTTTGGCAAACATCTCAAAGTTGGAGGTGGCCAGAATTTCTGATATACTGGGTATGTGATGTAAGACAAAGAAAGGAATCCAAAGCTTTTTTGCCTAAAAAACTTGAGTTTATGGAGTACCAATTTTTTCAATGAGGAACATGGGAGGAAAAAACTGATTTAAGATGATGTTTCCATTAAAGATAAGTACAAAAACTGAAAATACCCTAGAATTTGTATTTCTTTTCTTTTTTTTTTTAATAGAGATTTTAATGCTGGCAATTTTTTTTTTTTTTACAAAGGTGTGGGAAGTACATGTTCTTATGGTGGAAGGTTAGTGTAGTGCTTATTAATATTGTTTACAAATTATCTCCAGATTCCTGACAATTTTGGAGATAGGTGTGGCCGAGTGACATTCTTAAGCTAAAAAAATGTGAAAAGAAGCTCTTTATCTCTGCCAACAGCAGCTAACAATGTTCCAATTGTGGATGCTCTATACCTTTGCATCTCTGGTTTAGATTGACATGAAACAGAATCCCCAGATTATCCCAGTGGTAGACATGTAGTGTGAGCAATAAATATACCAGTGAGATGTTGGAGTTCTTTGTTATGACAGTTTAAACAATCACTTCCTGACCCATAATTTTTAACTACTGAAAGACTAGCTGGCAGTTTAGAATGGCTTGGTTTTTCCCTTCTTCCTGTATTCAGATCCTTTGCCTGTGTCTTCCATTAGAGGAATGCAATGGGGAAGTCAGCTGGCAAAATGGATTAGGAAACGTAATCTACATTTTCTAACTTGAAGGTAAAAATGAGGTATGGAAGGATGGGTGTTGTACTAAGAGACAAGACACTATTTGGCACTGTCCACTATATGTTGGTTATTCAGTCAAAGAGAATAACCATGCTTCTTCCTAATAGGATGTAACTATCCTTCATGCACAGGAAGATATTTCACTCTTCCAAACAAGGAAGACCAAAGTTTTCAGTCACTGCATCTATCTCTGAGTAATATCAATTTATCTTCCAGTTTATTTTCCACTGATAAGGATGTAATCACTTTTTTAAAGCAATTATGTTAGCTAACTAATCCCAAAAGATCTGTTTCCTCAGAGACCTTCTGGCTCAAATATTATATCAGTCAGTCTTCAATCATAAAAACAAACTACTCAAGAAATACAAACGGAGGTAATTTAGAGAATTTCATTTTCAATAGTTTGAAGCACTGAAGGAACAAAAAGGGATAGGTGAGGTTAGCAAATAATGAACAATTGCAGGAAGACACTATTACTGCTAGAGCTGGAGAAGCACAGGGAGAATGGTGTCACTCCAAGCCTGGGATTGTTCTCCCAGTTGAAGCTTCTGCTTGCTGTGTTTGAACTGGTTAAGCGGGAAGCCAGGAGCTCACTCACATTCCTTGTTTTTGCAAATGCTACTACTGCCTTAAGTACTGTTACCACATTCCTGTCGCTGTCTCCACTGTTGCTGTTATTACTGCTTCTCAAGTTTTTTTCACTACCACCATCCCCACTAGCACAGCTGGGACAACCATTGTTAGAGACACTCAGAAGCCATAAAAGTATTTTATAATTTTACCAGCTTCCAATCTCCTGCCACAGTCTTATATTAGCAGAACCTAACAGAAAGCCACTGGAAAGAGAGTCTGTGAAATATAGTTTGTATCACACCAGGCAGGAATGGTGACTGGTTTAGACAGATTCCTAGGATACTAACAGATATCAGATAGTAGACTACAGAAGAGTGAAGAAAATAGCTTGAGGCAGGCCACATTTTATATGCTGGGTGGATATAAATGTCTAAAATTCAAGGGAAAGTTCTGGGATGGAAATAATTATTTCTCTATAGGTCATATGATCACCCAAAGAATAACCGTAAAAAGAGAAGAAAATTTGTGACAGGACACAATCTGAGGTTACTCTTCAAAATGCATAGCAGCAAGAAGAAAAGTTCTATCAAAGGAGATTCAGAAGGACTGAGAAGAAAACAAAGATACTGCTATTGCAAATTTAATAAAAACGATGTTTCAAAAATCAGGAAGCAATCATGTCAAATGCTGCAGATCTTCAGAAAAAATTAGGGCTGAGAACTAACCCATAGTTTGGACAATATGGAGGAATTAGTAACCTTGACGGTAGCTGCTGCTGGCAAATGCTGGGGACAATTAGATGAGATTTAAGGAGAACAGGAGGAGAGGAAGCCATGACTCTGAATATGTACAGTAGTTAAGCCATCTCATTTGAAATGAGAGAAGTATATTAAAAAAGCGGTAAAAGCTGGAGGAGAATGAAGATCACGGGAAAGCTGTTCTTTTACCTTTATTTTTAAAGTGGGAGATAATACGAAATATTTGTCTGCTCATAGGAATGATACACAGTGTAGAGAAGAAAATGTTTTAGAAGGCAGAGATGAGAAGACTTTTTTCCAAAATAAATATACAGATGGCCAATAGACACATGAAATAATGCTCAATATCACTAATCATCAGTGAAATGCAAATCAAAACCACAATGAGATATCACCTCACACCTGTAGAATGGCTATCATCAAAAAGACAGAAACAAACAAGTGTTGGCAAGGATGTGGAGAAAAGGGAACCTCCTGCACTGTTGGTGGGAATATAAATTAGTGCAGCCACCATGGAGAACAGTATGACGTTTCCTCAGAAAATTAAAAATAAAAACTACCTTACAATACAGCAATTCCACTCCTGTTATTTATCTGAAGAAAATGAAAACAGTAATTTGCAAAGATATATGCACCCCTTTATTTGTTTCAATGTTATTTCCAAAAGCCAAGATATGGAAGCAACCTTAGTGTCCATGGATAGATGATGGATAAAAAATATGTGGTAAATATATACAATAGAAAACTACTCAACTGTATAAAAAGGAATGAAATCCTGCTATCTGCGGCAACAGGGATGGATATTGAAGCTATTAGGCTAAGTGAAATAAGTCAGACATAGATAGAAAAATACTGTATAATTTCACCTATATGCATAATCCCAAAAAACAAATGAACAAAAAAAGTAATGAACAAAAAGAAATGAACAAAAAAACTAAAAAATACAGAGAAAAATTGGTAATTGCCAGAGGGAAGGGGAATAGGAGGTGCGAAAAATGTAATGTTTGTTCATTACAAAAATGTAATGTTTGTTCAAAATTACAAAAATGTAATGTTTGTTCAAAATTACATTTGAAAAATGTAATGTTTGTTCATTACAAAAATGTAATGTTTGTTCATTACAAAAAAGTAATGAACAAAAAAAATGAACAAAAAAACTAAAAAATACAGAGAACAAATTGGTAATTGCCAGAGGGAAGGGGCATGGGAGGTGGGAAAAATGTTTTAAGAGGGTCAAGAGGTAAACTTCCAGTTATAAAATAAGTCATGGAGATATAATTTACAGAATGGTGACTATAGTCAAAAACATTGTATTGCATCTTTGAAAGATGTTAAGAGTTCTTAAAAGTTCTCATCATAAGAAACTTTGTATCTTTGTATGGTGACAGATATTTATTGTGATGATTTTGTGATATTGTGATGATTTTGTGATATTGTGATATAAACTTGCAGTATATACAGATATCAAATCAAAATGTTGTGCACCTGAAACTAGTATAATGTTACATCAATTATACCTCAATAAAAAATAAAAGATATTTAAAAAAGAAGCGAGAAAATAAAACTGTAGAAGGAAGTTCCTTGATTTGGTGATATGGGATAGAATCCAATACATAGGGAGAAAGGTTTGCCTTATATAGGAATAATGACATTTTATATATGTAGCAGAAACTAGCTGAAAATATGTATATTTGGTACTGGGAAGATGTAGAAGTTATCTTCTGTTTAACACTTTGTTCTTATTTAAGGGAGAAATGTGAAAGAGAAAAGAATACCCTGATATTCTGAACCAGCTAACACTAACAGCAAGTATTTAGTGTTATTAGAAGCTGGCCTCACAGTCACAGTTAGGTCAAGATGTTCTCTTATTGAACATAAGTAATCTCACAGAATAATATTAGAAAAGGTCACACTGGTGGTGGACATTTTCTATATCCTGATTGTGGTGGAAGTTATACAACTGTATTCAATTACCAAAGTTTAAACTTTACACTTAAAAGAAGTAGATTTTATTGTATGTAAATTATACCTTGATAAAGAAAAAAAAAGTCAGTGAAATTAAAAAGGAATTGAGTCTTTAGGTATATTTCTGAGAACATAAATCAAGATAATTACCACTGAGTGTAGGATCAGGTGAGCATTTCAAAACAAAATCAATTCTTACTCCAAAATAATACCTCACCCTCATTCCACTTCAATACAGAGTACTGAGTTGTCTTAGTTGTACAACTCTAATCTCAGAACTTAGATAAAACTGTATACATATCTATGCAGTAAGGTCCAATTAATGTCAAAAGCATAATTTCTTGAAAAAATCAAAATTTATATTACATGGGTATTTACAATTGAGATTACTAAAAAAAAGTGGATGGTAGCTCAAAATTGGATAAACTTTTACTTGTGGTGATGTTACCAAGGAAATGCCACCCCTGATAGTCATACTGTCAATTTTTTTCAAAAGCCAAGTTTTCAGAGTAAATTTATTATCTCATACGTACAGTTATCTATAATTATTCTAAACTATTTAAGGACATGTGTGGGTGGGAATATCACTCTAGGACTATGATGAAGTGAGACTAAAACAAAAACAAACAAATACCACCTCATAATCTTGTTTAAGCACAGACAAATTTTGATAACTGTACAAATTACAAAAATACCAAATATCCCTAGAGATTGTTGGCTTCAGGGCACTGACGGAGAAAGATTACCGGTTGAGAAGAAGGTGGATTTTGGAAGTTTAAGGAGATAAAAAATAACCTGCAAAATAGTCACCTAGGAGAATAGGATTATTAATTAACTTCAGTTCTAGAAAGAATAAGTTTTAAATATTGCAGGTAGTGCTCTAAGGATAAGGTAATTGAAATGGAGATTTGGAATGTGTTGCATTTATTATAATGACAAGTTTTAGGGTATCATATTAGGAGTGTAAGATGGAGGAAAAAATCAATAAAAGTGAAGATAAGGAACCAAACTGACAGGATGCTGGATGGATTATTCAAATGTAATGCAATTTTGAAGAATGTTGACCAGGACAGTGATAGAGTAGGTGTCAGTAAAGCAGATACTAAAATTATCCATGAACAAGGAGAACTGACCAGAAAGACTGCACAAAGAGTAATAATAGGGGTACGGTCTGATCATGTGAACTTCAGTGGAGCTGAGAGAGTGTGTGCGTGTATGTGTGTAGTGCGAGGGGATAGAGGTCTGATAGTCTGAAAGCAGCCGTTGAGAGTAAAAAGAATCACCTACTCTAAAGCGGAAAGATTAGCCATCTCACGGGCATAGTGGAATTAGTGACCTCAGAAGAGAGCCAAGGTCATATTAGAAAAAGAAGTTAAAGGAATGATTCAGAGAAAGTTGAGGATTTAAGACATACCTTGATGACAGTCCAGGAGTTCCAGAGGCACATTGAAAGGACTTGTGGATTGGGAATGAGATGGGATATAAGTCAGATTTGGGGATATGTGAAATAATCAGAGGGTTAGAATCTAGTTATTTGAGAATACTAAGACAGAATTCTATCTCTGGTGATGCTAGAAATATGTCATGATAAAACAAGTCCAGATGACCCCTACAGGGAAGCAGATGACCAGTTCTCACTCAAACAAAAAAACACTTATTGGAACTGGTGTCTCAGAATTTTGGGAGAGTGTGGTAAAAATGTAGGAGAAAGAACAAAATTTTGATGTTATAAGGAGCATGCCTCAAATCCCTTTTAGGAGGTAACTATGTACATGAACAAATTATTCAGATTATTTGGCAAAAACGCTAGGAAACTCCTTCCTGCATCAGGAAACTGCTGAAACAAGGGAGATCTGAAAAGATTCAGGGTACAGACACTTTGATAGACATTTGAAGACAAGAATTTTTTTCTGTACAAAATGCACCTTACAGAAAAATGTGTTAATACTAATTCACACAATACAAACATAATACCAGGAATTAGAAATACTAAAAATCTACATTGCATAAAACTTCTAAAAATAAATGCCTTATAGTCTATTCAAAAACTGTTTAAACTGATTTTATGTGTACTTCCATTAGATTAGCTTTGAAACTTGAAATAGTGAATATAATAAAGTCATCATCTCAGCACTGGACTTTCCCGAATTCATGTTAAGATTTTCTTTTTTTTTACATTCATAAGTTACAGACAACTTTTAAAACATTGCCCCTACCAAAAGCATTTCAAGGAAACCAGGATTAAATGCTTAAAGCCTACATTAATTAAAATAATCCAGGCAGTTTTCACTTTTTAGAACAGAACATTTAGTAAAGCAATTTCAACAACTATCACACATTTACTCCCTTTGTGCGTGTGTGTTTATGTGCGTGCACACAGGCGTGAGGGGTATGTGTGCACACACTCACTTGCATGAATGTGAATAATGTATGGACATAATGATGTTTATTAAAGCCATAAAACATAGTTTTTCAGCTTCAGGATAGCAATTCATACTTCTTTCATGTTATATTTAAGATACATTTCTTAGAAGGTAAGCGCTTCTTCATAGTAGCTGATATACCTTAATAATATTGATACAGAGGAGGGAGGTTACATTGAGGCAGAAATAGATTAAGTGACACGCTTTATAATATTTGAAATGATCACTGTTATCCAGTACCATATGCTTTTTTTCCCCCTCTTCTGCAGTAATTTCCCTTCATTTTTTATATAATAGTGTACCATGAAGTGACTTCCAGGAACATGTCACTGATTAAATCAATGTGGAATGACACAGCACTATCATTCCCATAGTGTTGAAGCACTTCTGGAAATGATTAAAAGGCAGGGCATTCCCTACTGACTGTTGAGGTGAGATGTATACTTTGGAGAAGATAGTCCTATTGAGCAGGTGTCAATTATAAAAGTGTTTGAAAATAGCAACTTTTCTTTTTTTTGAGGATATTTCAAATACGTGGCTGTTATATCTGATATGATTTTATCATAGGTCTGTAATTTCCTCTACAAATCTCAAATGAAAAGCTCTGAGACAGCATCAGACCAAACTGATATATTTACTATCTGATGTATCTAATGATTTTTAATAAAAATGTATTTTGATTTGAGGAAATTAATTTTATACTGTTAACAACACCAAATGTCAGATGAGCAAAGCTAAAAAAAAAAAAATCGTTATCTGCCTGAGATTATTGTTAACCCACTTTAATTATATTTTCTACAAACTTTTTTCTTTACATTACCTTATATTTAAAGACCTATTGAGCTTCTCTTGATGGGGCAAGTTAATATTGAGTTACATTTATTTTAAAATACATTGATAATGTACCCAGAATAAAACTGTTATGTTGCTTTATATGTTAAAAGTTTTCTTTCGTTTCTTTCAATCAGAAAGAAAAATACAAAGAAACAACAAAAGACCCCAACTGCAGCCATGTGTTCATAAGCAAATTTCATAAAACTTTAATTCTTGCTATTTGAGTAGCTTTGTGGGGACAATTTTGAGAGGAAAAGGAGATTTTGTCTGAATGGGACATGTGGTTTACAACCATTTTACTAAAATAAGTACTGGGTATGCATTTCAATTTCATAATTGAAATATGCAGCAAAGTTCCAAAAGTTGATTACTCACTATTCAGATATGCTCTAACATTTTATTTTCAGTTGGAACTATTCAACCAATTCCAGTGATGTCACATAGATTCAAGGTGTAAGGGTTAGTCTGTGATTGCATTTTATTCAGCAAGTGAAAGATTAAGATACACATAGGAATTTTAACTGGATAGCTAACACTGAAGTGTATAATTATTTTTTGTATACTTTATTTTAGAATAGTCTCAACCTCCAATAAACAATGAGATACTATGTCGGGAATAAAGAAATATGCATTATAACCATAATATGTGTCTAGTGGAAGAGTGTTTAAAAAAAAAAAATCCTTACTTCCCAGAGGCATCTGGTAAATTTCTAGTCTCACTAACAAATTTATTCCCTGTCATCCCTGAACCAGTGTGTATGTTCCCAGTCCTACAGAAGTCCATGTCAAGAGAGAATGGACTGCCATTACGAGTTCCACACTTTTAGTTAGGGGTTGTCAATCTCCCATTAGTATTTGGGCTTATAGTTGAAAGGGATGAATACCAGATCATGCATTCCAAAACTATCATTTATTTATTTTTTGCGTTATGTGGGCCTCTCACTGTTGTGGCCTCTTCCGTTGCAGAGCACAGGCTCTGGACGCACAGGCTCAGCGGCCATGGCTCACGGGCCCAGCCGCTCCGCGGCATGTGGGATCTTCCCGGACCGGGGCACGAACCCGTGTCCCCTATATCGGCAGGCGGACTTTCAACCACTGCGCCACCAGGGGAGCCCACTATCATTTATTTTTAAAAAATGAATAAACTAAAAATCAAGGAAATTCAATGACAATTAGTCTGATGAGTCTGAAGTGCATTAAGTTATGTAAAACACTTTGGTACAAGTCAAGAGCATCGTATGCCTCCCTCATCTCAGAATCATTGTTACTAAAGTCCATAACCAGTCCCCACATGGAATTTAATGACTCAGTATTTACTGTCTTGTGGAAGGCTAGATATTCCCCCAAAATTATACTAATATCTCTTAAGACCTTAAAATTTTTTAATTTAAAAACAAGTTATTAGAAAAAATTTTAAATTAGTAATATATTGGCATGCATATACGGCTTAAATCTATCAGTGGGAGACAAGTTAAGGGCAAGACAAACCTGAATACAGTTTATCTCAGGCCTTCTTTGTTACCTGTCGGTGGTCATCTTCCCCTTCCTTTTCCTACCCCACAGATTAGATCTTGTGAACCCAGTACCCTATAGACTTGCCATCAATTTTTTTTTCAGTCATAGATATTAGCAGGTTAAATTAACCTTACATAAAATTCAAATAACTGAATAAAATGTCTGTAAATTCATTTCCTAATATATATGAACTGAAGACATTTGGAATGGAAGATACAGTATTTTCTAATCTAAGTATATATAAAGAAAAGCTGTCATAAGATCTAAGCACCTAAGACTGTATCTGGCAAAGTTACAAAATTTGTAATAAAAAAGAAGCAAAGAGTGGGAGAGTATTTTTAAGTCTTCAGCATATGGAGTTAGTTCAAAACTGGAAATGGCACAGAATGATTATGAATTACCATTGGATATGATTCAAAATGTAAGCTAATAATAGGCATGTATTAGTTCACCTGCCTAGAAAATTAACTGAGCTATGAAATAAAATGAAGACATTAATGGGACATTTTAATTAGTGATATTATTATGTATACTTAGGACAAATTGTTTGGATAGGGAACTTAATTATCCACTGGAGGATCAAGCAGTAGATGATAAAGCTATATGTTATTATTGCCAGAAACATATTTGCATATTTGCCAAATTTAGCACTTTCTCCAATGTTTCAAAGCCTATCCTACATTTTAGATTTTGATTCATGCTCTTTTCTTTTTCAATGATTTTAACTATTCGAAGTTTCAAATAAAAATCCTTGGAAATTAAATATATAAGACTTGAAAATTATCATATGTTTTTTTCAAACCAAAAATATTTAGTTGATCTCATTTTACATCTTTAGTCTAAGAAAAAATTCTCACATGGTGTAGGCCAAATTCTGAACTGCCTTCTCCACCACCCATGCTTATGTTTTTAAAAACTGTCATCATACATCTTTAGCAAATAGTAGGATAAAACTCCTTTTAATGTACTATAATTTTAACAAAAATGCTGGTTTTGTAAAATTAAAATGCTGGTAAGGAAGACATTAATGATGCTTATGAGCCTTTTTATGTCAATTATTACCAGGGTTTTGCACATTCTAATTCATTAATAAATGGGAAAAAAGGGAAGTCATGTTTTATTACCTACCATTACCCTAATAAAATGAGATTTTCTTTCAATGAGAGTATTAAGGGATATTGCCAATTTCCATTTTTCCAGAAAATCCATTTTTACAAAGTGACCTTGGTTTTTTGACCCATTCTGAAAGAAATTTTGCTGTAGTTTTCATATTCATCTTCCTTATGCTTTCCTTATTTAACTCCAGTAGCAGCCATGAATTTAGGTAGAGCTCCTTTCTTCACCTGTCAAATACACTGAAACTATGATCTATTATTGTTTGAATACATCATCATACATCATCTTTTCAAAGTACTTAACTGCTAATACAATTATCCCTGGATTTTATAATGTTCTATTTTACCTGCATAGATTCAACAAATATTTGTCTGGTACCACCCACTGTCCTAGTCACTGGCATCTTAAAAATTTCTATTCCCTTTGAACACACTGTCTTAATCTATATCTCTAAGGTTTTATTTTCCTCTCTCTCAATTTACCATTAATTTGCACTCTTTGTGAAATTACACCTTCAGCATCTGTACCCTACCCAATTTTCTCATATTACTTCCCATTAGGTTTTCTCATCTGGATTTTTCTGCTCTATTATTATCTTTGGATATCTACTCTAATAGTTCTCATTGAAGCAAATCTGCACCAAAAAAAACCCCTCTTCTTTTACTTATACAGTTCTTAGGACCCCAAAACCAAACCATGGTGATTTTTAAATTTCCACATTTTACAGACAACTTAACTTGAACCAGTTCACTTGGCCATAAGTATCTATTATTTTAACATCAATTTCCATTGAATTTCCTTGTGGGAAGTAATTATTCCCAATCTCAGTCTTTATAATTGTAGATGGGTGACCACACCTCTGGATGTTCCTGGCCACAATAAATGATTTAAAGTTGATTATAAAGTTGATTATTTTCTCTGATTCAGACCAAATCAGAGAAACTCAAATCCCAACACCTGGGTTGAAACTATAGTGAATGAAGCACTCTCTTTCATCTAGGTTTGCCTAATCAGTAGAATCAAGCCATTTTGTCTCACCCAGGAGTAACCTCCTTAAAATGAAGCCAACATGGAGAAAATCAGCACTGAGTTACAAATATACCTCTCATGTAATCTTGAGTACATGAGATAATTTATGCTTGGAAACAGCTCTACTATTGAAATGTTCTGTTATGAAAGCCAGAGATTGCTTTACTTATTTATTTGATTTTGATTTGGGTTTATATCAGTTATAAACAAGAGTCCTAAGTTACATTATTGACTTTGTAATCCTCCATGCATATTTTTAATAAACTTTCTTTGTTTTTCTCATAAACCTATAACAATCCAGATAAAAAGCAAGCATTCACAGACCCTGACCATTGCTTAGAATTTCTACTAATCATTTATTTTCTACCCCAAGACTCATTCCCTCCAATAGTTGTCCCATATTCCTCTCCTTGCAGGGTCTCTAATCCCTTCCTGACCTATTCCTTAGCTAACTATTTCATAAGTCAGTGACAACTGTAACTACCATCTACCACTCCCTTCACATCTGATTACCTTTGCCTTCTTGTTTTGAATGTTAACAAAAGACTTGGCTCTTGAGCAGCCACCTTGCAGACATGGGAGAAAAGTCAAGGGAATCAAAGAGATATTGTCTTTGACATCTTTAAACCACTAAACCAATGCTAGCAGCCCTCAAACTCCAGCCCTCAAACTTGTTATATAAAAATATACTCACTTATTTAAGTCATTTATAGTCAAGAATCTGTTACTGTAGCAAAAGCTGCTTACCAATGCAGATGTTTTCCAAATAATGACTGAGAAACATATTTATTTGCTACAACTAATTTAGGAACAATAGGGTGTTTTTCAGACAGTCCATCAGTCAGCATCCATTAATTGAGCAAATAAACCCACAAACTTTGGCTAAACTAATCCAGGTGCATTAAAAAAAAAAAAAAAAAGAAATGGAAGAATGGTTTTCAAAATATATTCTATCTTATTGCTATGCATTTATAGTCTGGAGTTACACATTTGGCTGAAAACTAAGGAAGGAAATAAAAATAAAATTGTGTGAGAAAAAGGAGGAAAAGGAAAGAAAAGAAGGAATATTGCAATATACAAAAAATATGTGAGGAGGATAAGGTGTGAAATTTTAGCTAGTGAAAGCAAAGGGTCAAATGATAGATGGTAGACAAACTCTGGACACATATTCAAGATCTATAAGTGTAACTTCACAAAACATTTGCCAGAGCAGTATAGTAATATGAGACAATAATGGACTTTCAATTCTGGAAAACCTTGATTTAAATGCTAGTTTCACCTCCAACCCTATCTCTGCAACCTACAGTTAATTTACTTAAATTTTCTCTTTCTAATTCTTATCATTTGTAAACTTGTGAAAACAATACTACATCTGGACTAAAATTAGAAAGTAAGTCAAATGATCCATATTCATTACATAAATGTTTAGTTTTGTTTCACAGCATTCTTCCAAGTTGATTTATCGTATTCTCATTGACTTTCATTTTTATTTTAATTAAAAAAGAACAATAAAAATGTGGGAGTAGGATTCAATGAAATAAAAAAACAAGCATACCATAAAGAAAATCAACAAAGGCACTTTAGTTATCCTTAAAAGCTAATTTATAAACCAAAAAACAAAATTAATCAAGCAAAAAAGAGAAAAGATGCATGAAAACTACTAATTTTATGGGCATTAATAAAAAGGAAAATAAAAATAATTATGATAAACTTTACACCAAATATTTTGTATTTCAGATGAATTTAACAATATTTTAGGAAAACACAATTTACCAAAACTGACAAACAGAATATTACTATATTTAATAAATATATCAGAATGCGTACCAAAATTTACTCAATGAGATTGCCAGGTCAAGTTGGTGTCACCTACATAATTTCCAGACAGTTAAGGAAGAAATAATACTGATTATACACAAACTACTCAGCAAAGTTTTCTATGTGTACAATATAACTTAGTTACTGGACAATGATATTACAAAATAAGAAAATTATAGGCTAACCTTTCACATAAATATAGATGTAAAATTTCAAAACAAAATATTAACATATCAAATCTATCTTTATCTATCTACCCACCTATCATCTATCTACTTAACTAAAATAAATATATCTCAACATAATTTGCTTCCAAGAAACACAATACAGAAACATCAAGCAATGTAATTCACCATATTAATAAGGTAGAAAATCATACATATGGTATCTATTGAAAAGTGTATATGTAGTTGCAAAAATATCATTTAATATAATTCACAAACATTCAAAGATGCTAAGAAAATTTGGAAGATTTATCTTAATCTCATAAAGAATGTTCACTTAAAAAACAAACAAAAACAAGAGCAAAAACAGATTCAGTAAAGAATAAAGTACTGAAATCTTTCTGAAATCCAGAATAAAAAAGGTATACTCAATAAAACACACCAAGATTGTGTTGGATATATTGTCAGTAAAACAACGCAAGAAAAAAATAATAATTTGCTATTTATAAATGACAATTTTGTAAATAAAAAAGCTTGGTGTATACAAGTATTTATATGTATGCCTATCTATATACTTATCTTGTTAGCTATCTAGATATATTTATACTTCTATATAACTACAAAAATTTTGGGTATAAAATGATACCATTTTTAATAGCATACAAAAATAAAATATCAAGCTAAGAAAACATGATGTACAGAACAATGTTTTATAGTTATTCTAAGTTAAGAAATATTAAAAAGAGAACTAGACAGTCTTCGTGGAGAGTAGCCATGGTTTCCTGCTTCAACAGTGCTTGGACGGAACCCGGTGCTCTTCCCCCGCTCTGGCCAGACGCTCAGAGCCAGCCCTCGCCACCACCTCACAGTGCCCTCTGACCGCCCTAAGGTCCCTGCCGCCGTTACAGCGCCATGCAGCCACTGCCACCACTTCACCTCAGCCGCCCGCCATGACGACCGTGTCCCCCTCGCAGGTGTGCCAGAACTACCACCAGGACTCAGAGAACACCATCAACCGCCAGACCAACCTGGAGCTCTACACCTCCTACGTCTACCTGTCCATGTCGTACTATTTTGACCGCGATGATGTGGCTTTGAAGAACTTTGCCAAATACTTTCTTCACCAATCTTGTGAGGAGAGGGAACATGCTGAGAAACTGATGAAGCTGCAGAACCAATGGGGTGGCTGAATCTTCCTTCAGGATATCAAGAAACCAGACTGTGATGACTGGAAGAATGGGCTGAATGCAATGGAATGTGCGCTACACTTGGACAAAAGTGTGAATCAGTCACTACTGGAACTGCACAAACTGGCCACTGAGAAAAATGACCCCCATTTGTGTGACTTCATTGAGACTCATTATCTGAATGAGTAGATGAAATCCATTAAAGAATTGGGTGACCATGTAACCAACTTGCACACGATGGGGCCCCCGAATCTGGCATGGCACAGTATCTCTTTGATAAGCACACACTGGGAAATAGTGATAATGAGAGCTAAGCCTTAGGCTGGCTTCCGTAGCCACAGGGGTGACCTCCCTTGTCACCAAGGCAGTGCATGCATGTTTGGGTTAACTTTACCTTTTCTGTAAGTTGTACCAAAACATCTACAAGTCCTTTCCTTAGTACCATTCCTTCAAATAAAGTAATTTGGTACCCCCCCAAAAAAAAGAGAACTAGATAAATGGAGGGATAGGGAATGTTAATGGATTGAAAGACTCAATATTATAAAGATATTAATTCTGTATAGAGTTGTCTCATTATAATCAAAATAACATGTTGTTTATAAGAAAGATTCTGACAAGCTGGTTTTAAAGATATGGCAATTCTAAAAATGCTGGGTTTTAGAATACGTTCAAACTTAAGTTGTTAGCAACTTAAAATAGATTGCTATAAAGTAAGTTATTTTATGAAAGCCTCTTGTTAACCACAAAGCAAAAATCTAGAGAGGACACACAAAAGATAGAGTCTATGAATACCAATTGAGAAAATAATCAAATCACAAAGAAAGAGAAAAAAGAAACAGGAATTATAAAACAACACAAAACAACAAAATGACAATAGTAACATACCTATCAATAAACTTCAATGTAAATGGACTAAATTCTCCAATCAAAAGACTAGACTCATCTGTTTGCTGCCTACAAGAAATTCACTTCAGATATAAGGACAAACATAGACTGACAGTGAAGGGATAGAAAAGGATATTCCATACAAACAGAAACCAAAAGAAAGTTGGGGTAGATATACCAGACAAAATAAAGTTTAAGACAAAGACTCTCATAAGAGACAAAGATCATCACATAATGATAAAGGGGTCAAACAAGAGAATATAACATTGTTTAAGTATTGATGCACTCAGTATAGAAATACCTAGACATACAAAGTATGAACATACGTAAAGGATGAAGTAGACAGCAATACAATAATAGTAGGGGGCTTTTATTCCCCATTAACATCAGTGGATAGAGGACCTATACAGAAAATCAGTAAGGAAACATTGACTTTAAACAATGTGGTAGTACAGGTGGATTTAACAGAAATATATATATAACATTCTACCAAAATGCAACAGAATACATATTCTACTCAAGCACATATGAAGTATTCCCAGGACTGATCATATGTTAGGTCAGAAAAGAAGTCTTAATACACTTAAGAAGATGAAATCATATCAATCATTTTTTTTGACCACCCACTGTATAAAATAAAGAAAACTGGAAAATTCATAAATATATGGAGATTGAACTGCATGCTATCATACACACAATGACTCAAAGAAACTAAAAGAGAAATACAAAATTACCTTGAGACAAATGAAAATGGAAATACAACCTACCTAACCTTATGGGATGTAGCAAGAGCAGTTTGAAGAGGAAAGTTCATAGGGATAAATGTCTGCATCAAGAAACAAAGATCTAAAATAAACAACCTAACTTTACATATCAAGGAAATAGAGAAAGAACAACAAATGAACTCTAAAATTGGTAGAAGTAAGTAAAATATGAAGATCAGAATGGAATCAATGAAATACAGACTAAAACATTAATAGAAAAGATCAATGAAACTAAGATCTGGTTCTTTAAAAAATAAACAAAATTAACAAATCTTTAGCTAGATACACAAAGAAAAAAGAGAGGACTCAAACAAATCAGAAATGAAAGAGGAGATGTTACAACTGATACCACAGAAATACAAAGGAATATAAGAGACTACTATGAAAATTTATCCACCAACAAATTAGATAACCTAGAAGAAATGTATAAATTCCTAGAAACATTCAACTTACCAAAACTGAAACATGAAGAGAATATTTGAACAGACCAATCACTAGTAAGGAGGTAATCAGTAATCAAAAAACCTCCCAACAAGAACAACAACAGGGCTTCCCTGGTGGCGCAGTGGTTGAGAGTCTGCCTGCCGATGCAGGGTACACGGGTTCGTGTCCCGGTCCAGGAAGATCCCACATGCCATGGAGGGCCTGGGCCCATGAGCCATGGCCGCTGAGCCTGTGCGTCCGGAGCCTGTACTCCGCAACGGGAGAGGCCACAGCAGTGAGAGGCCCGCATACCGCAAAAACAACAACAACAACAACAAAAAGTCCACGACTAGATGACTTTACTGGTGAATTCTACCAAATATTCAAAGAAGAATTAATACCAATCCTTCTCAAACTCTTCCAAAAATAAATTAGGAAACATTTCCAAGCTCACTTTATGAGGTCATGATTACCCTGATACCAAAACCAGACACAAGATAAGAAAATCACAGGCTAAAATCCTTGCTGAACATAGATGCAAAAATCCTCAACACCATATTGGCAAACTGAATTCAAAACTACATTAAAAGGATTATACACCATGATCAAGAAGAATTTATTCCATGGATGCAAGGATGGTTCAATGTCCACAAATCAATGTGATATACAATGTTAACAAAATTAAGGATAAAAAAAATCATATTATCTCAAAAGACTCAGAAAAAGCATGTGACAACATTCAACATCTGAAGTGAGTTTACTGTTGGCAACATACAGATGGGTCTATGTATTTTGATTGAATTTAGTCCATTTACATTAAAGTTTATCGACAGGTACATAATTATTGCTATTTTTTAATTGTTTCTGGTTGCTTCATAATTTCTCTGTTCCTTTCTTCTTGCTCTCTTCCTTTGTAATATGATAGTTTACTGAAGTGTTACGCTTATACTCCTATATCTTTCATGCTTCTGCTATAGGTTATTGCTTTGTGATTACATGAGGCATACATAAAATAACAGTAACATGTGAAAGAATGAAACTGGACTACTATCTTACACCATACACAAAAATAACTCAAATGGATTAAATAATTGAGTCTAAGACCTGAAATGATAAAACTCCTAGAAGAAAATACATTTCTAATAAGGGGTTAATATCCAAAATATATTAAGCCATACAAGTCAATAGCACAAAAATAATCTGAGTAAAAATGGGAAGACAAACTTAAAGGACATTTTTCCAAAGAAGTCATACAGATAGCCAACAGGTATATGAAAAAGTGCTCGACATCACTATTCATCAGGAAAATACAAATCAAAATTGCAATGAGATATCACTTCATGTCTATTATCAAAAATATGAGGTAACAAGTATTGGTGAAGATATGGAGAAAAGAGAACCCTTTGCACTCTTGGTGGGAATGTACATTGGTGCAGCCACTATGAAAAACAGTATGGAAGTTCCTCAAAAAAACTAAAAGTAGGGCTTCCCTGGTGGCGCAGTGGTTGAGAGTCCACCTGCCGTTGCAGGGGACACAGGTTCGTGCCCCGGTCTGGGAAGATCCCACATGCCGCGGAGTGGCTAGTCCTGTGAGCCATGGCCGTTGAGCCTGTGCTTCTGGAGCCTGTGCTCCACAACGGGAGAGGCCACAACAGTGAGAGGCCTGCATACCGCAAAGAAAAAGAAAAAAAAAAACCTAAGAGTAGAACTACCATATGATCCAGCAACTTCACTTCTGGGTTTTATCCAAAGAAAATAAAAATACTAAATTGAAAAGATATATGCACCCACATGTTCATTGCAGCATTATTTACAATTGCCAAAACATGGAAGAAACCTAAGTGTCCACTGATGGATGAATATATTAAAAAATTGGATATCTTTATATATCCCCCACACAGGAATATTATTCAGTGATTTAAATAAATCTTGTGATTTGTGACAAAATGAAAGGAACTTGGGGGCATTATGGTAAGTGAGTTAGGTCATAGAAAAAGACAAATTCTAAGTGATTCCACTTACTTGTGGAATGTACAGAACAAACAAAAAATGTTCTCACAGATACAGAGAACAGATTGATGGTTGCCAGGGTTGGGGGGTGAGGGTGTGGGAGAGTGGGGATGGGCAAAATGAATAAAAATGGTTAAAAGACAAAACTTCCAGTTGTAAAATAAATGTCATGGGAATATAATGTATACCATGTAACTATAGTTAATACTGTATTAGATATTTGAAAGACCTTAGTTCTTATTACAAGAAAAAAATTTATAACTATGCATGATGATGGATGTTAACTAGATTTTTGTGATTATGTGACAATATACACAAATATTGTATCATTTTGTTGTACATCTGAAACTAACAATGTTACATGTCAATTATATGTCAACTTAAAAAGTATACATGGCAATGCAATAATATAGGAAAAATCTAGACAATATTGATTTTAAAAAGAGCTGGAAACTTTCACTACCTACTGATCTATTATAAAGTTACATTAATTAAGATACTGTGAATGAAAATAAAACAGAATAATGGAATACAGTAAAGAGTGCAGAAACAGTCCCACAGATATATTTCAGTGGACTTATTAAACAGTGACCCTATAGTGCTTTTCAGAACAGGTAGGCTTTACAATAAAGAGTTCTGCGAAAATTTGGTATCCATATGGGAAACTTTGCCTTTATTTCATACTACACAAAAATGAATTCCAGATGAAGTGATATGCATTTCAAAAGTAAAACAATACATCTTCTACATGAAAACATAGAAGAGTATCTTTACAATCTTGGAAGGCAAGAGATTTCTTCAACAGGTCACAAAAATTATGAAGTATAAAAAAGATTAGATGGCAAGGTCTTCTAGTAATCTGCTCAAGGTAGATATTCCTAGCATGATCTTACTGCCTTCTAATCATGTTTTCCACCCAGAAACCATCAATAAACCAGTTGTCCCTTGGGGTTACCAGGTGAGTTTTGGACTTGAAGTAGCACATCATCAACTCCAATACCCTTATCTTAGCTAAGAGTTAAATCCATGCATCCAAATATCCCCAGAAATAAGGGTGGAGAATTCCAAACCCAGCTGTAAACTACTTCCATAAGTCTACCATTGATTCTTGGTCAAACTTATTAAATTATAAATTGCAGTATGTTTCCTTCTCTTCCATTTTTTGCACTATTTAAAGGACATGAAAGCAAAAAAAAAAACCTGCCAGGATATTATTTGTATCATTAAATTATGTTTGCTGTTTTTAAAAAAATAGCTTTAATTTCACCAAATATTCCAGCACAAACTTCATAATTATGCCCAAACAATAAATCTTTTGGTTCCTTTTATTCCTAAATTTGAACTTAAAGAAAGGCATCAATAGACTTTTCCCTCAACTACAGCCATAGCAACACGGGAAGTTCCCTATGAACAGCAATTAGAATTTTTAAAAATGCTTGACTTGGTCTATGGGTACATGAACAAGCACCAAGCACAGCTCTGGCACAGCAGTTCTAATCAAGTGCAGCCCTTAAAAAAAAAAACAGAAAACAAATAAACAAACAAAAAAACAGCATTAGGGGGAAATCCCCCAGTTGGTAAGCCTCAAGTGGTACACTTGATCAACCCCTTTCAGTTGAGGAAAAAGTGGTGCGAGATAAGGATATATCATACCTTTGGGCAGTGGCAAATAGTATCAAACAGAGATAAAGATTTGAATATCAGAAACAATGATTTATAGGGAAGAGCAATGAAGATGGACCCTATGGAGTGTTGGCATGCTCTAAGAAATGGCCTTTTTTTCCTCTTTTCTGTTACTTCTTCATAAACTAGACTCCTAAACTTAGAGAGTTTATCATATGCTATTCTGATATTTAAGTTTTGGCAGATACTATCTATAGTAGTTTGAATGGTGGCCCCCCAAAAGAAATGCCCACATCCTCATTCCTGAAACCTGTTAATATTACCTTATTTGTAAAAAGGGTCTTTGCAGATAATTTCGCTAAGGATCTTGAGATGAAATCTTCCTGGATGAACCCTAAACTCAATTAAAAGTACCCTTTTAAGAGAAGGGCGAGGAAAAGACTCAGACAGAAGAGAAGGTCCTGTGAAGAGAGTGGCAGAGATTGGATTAATGCAGCCACAAACTAATGAATGTGACAGCCACCAAAATTTAAATGAGGCAAGGAATGGGGTCTCCTCTTGAACTTTGAGAAGTATCATGGCCCTGATGACACCTTGGTTTCTGGCCTCCAAAACTGGGAGGAAAAAATAAATTTTTGTTTTAAGCCACTCAGTTTTTTGATAATTTATTATAGCAGCCACAGGAAACGAATACCGTATTATTAATTTTTTAATTATGATGAAAGTAAATTTTTTCTAAAATTTAAATAAATATAAACAAATTTAGAATTTAATCGATCAAAGTACTGTGAGTTCTGATGGTATCTTTTCATTTAATATAATGTAGTTATACTTTATGAACCCTTTTCAAAAGAAGTTACATTTTTCCTCCCTCTTTTCCTTGATTTAATTCTAAAAGGTTTAAATACCAGGCAATTTCTTGGAGAAAATTTACTGCAAAAACTTCAATTTATCTGGTCAGAATTAATAAAATAAGAGTGTCAAATAGAAGAGAAAGATAACATCCATTGCAACTTTGGTCCCCAATAAATGTTGTTGAACCATAATTTGTGTATATTTTCACTGTGACAGTGAGTTTTTATAGCACTGTCTAAAGTGTTAAATAAGTCCATGATTCACTTGTTCACTAAACCATTGTTCATATGCCAAAAAAAGATGAGAAGTAGCCAAAACAGATGGCAGCTATAATAGTTCCTCTGCTTAAAATAAATTATATACAGGAAAAGAGCATTTATTGGTATTCCCGCAATTCAGACCAACAGGATAGGCACATTTGGAAAGCACTTTGGGTGAGGTCATTTAAATGTAGAATTGAAAATATTATGATGTCTTGGAGAGCTGAGAGATACTTATATTTTCTCAGTTACATAACAGTGATTCTAAATTATTGCTCATTAACCCTGTGTTGCAATAACTATGAATTACAAGGGAATGGTTGTTCTTTTTAAAATAAATAAGGAGATACTGTTATGAGCAAGGATCAATATACATCAAATAATGCATTTCAATATGCATTATAAGTAAATACTGTCTGTAAGGTCTTTGCTAAAATTCTATCCAAGCTTCTGGATTCCTTCTTTATCTTTGGGTGATAGCATTTGCTCTGACTTTTCCTCAAAACGTACTCCTAAATTTTTCTTTCATACCAAGGAAAATATGCTAATGATAGCTTAAACTATTCTATGCCATTGGCTATACTAGTTAAATATTTTACTTATTAGGAATTGATTAAATAATTACGAAGTTGGAAAGGATCTTCAGAACATTTAAAGGTCTCCATAAAACAGCAGTGTACTCACACCGCCCTCTGGGTAACTGGATAACAGGGCATCTCTTCCTTTTATGATTATGATTCAAATTTAACATTTGGCTTTACAATTCCTTTCTTGGCAATTGGCCTAAGAATAGTCAATCTGAGTAATCAAGTGGATAAGTACTCAAGTTCATATATTTAGTTTCCTCAAAAGGAGTTTCAATACTACTTCATGATTGTAATAGTGGTAATAATTGCTTCATTCTGGAAGGATTATATTGAGTAAGAAATGTTTTATATATCAGAAAAATACTTGTTTCTTAGAGGATATAGAAAAATATATGTCATCCTTAGTTTGTTTACATGTGCAGTTATGAGAAAATCTTAAGACTGTCCAAGATAATTACCATAATTCAGTATTGCTAACACAATATTTTACAAGGAAAATAAAATGAATTTTTCTGTGTTTGACACAAATACACATTTAATATCATTAGCTACTGAAGATTTTTAAAAGTGTTTCAGCAAAGCCTAAAGCTATATTCTAAGCATGTTAAAAGATATGAATTATAAAGTAAGGCATATTACAGGTGTGAAATAGTGTTCTTTAATCATTTAGTTATTTTTATGGAACTAAATAGACAATCTACTAGAGTATGCTTTTCTTAACCAAATATTAAGCAAGATATGATAGTAAGCTAGACATGAGAGTTCATTAATTCTTTCAGGAATTTACGACACCATTAGAGTCCTGTCAAACACTACAGTAATGTGAACAGTGATCAACAACAAAAGGACATGTGATAAATCTTTCATAGTCAATTATTTATGAGTCAAAGACATTCTAATGATTAGATTTTACTAATTAGGGTGTACACAATTCTTTAAAAGACATTGAGGTTTAGCAAATTTGATTTCAAGTAGAGTAGAATTCAGTTTCAATTGCCTCCTGCACACCAGGGGTTGTTTCCTGGACAGACAGCTTTTTCCTGCCAACTTCTAGTCCCAGCAGTGTCCTGACACGAGATGATCCAAAGTTTAGATACTTGAAAAGAATTTGATGGGTGGGATCTTTATACTAAAGAGATTATGCCATGCACCTGTGTTCAACTAATCTATAACAAAGGAGGCAAGACTGTATTATACAATGGAGAAAAGACAGTCTATTCAGTAAGTGGTGCTGGGAAAAGTAGATAGCTACCCTTAAAAGAATGAAATTGGAACACTCACTAATACCATATACAAAAAAATAAAATCAAAATGGATTAAAGGCCTAAATATAAGATGAGATACTATAAGACTCTTAGAGGGAAACATAGGCAGAACATTCTCTGACATAAATAGCAGCAAGATCTTTTTTGACCCACCTCCTTGAGTAATGAAAATAACAAAAATAAACAAATGCTACCTAGTTAAAAGCTTTTGCACAGCAAGGGAAACCATAAACAAAACAAAAAGACAGCCCACAGAATGGGAGAAAATATTTGCAACCGAAGCAACTGACAAGGGATTAATCTCCAAAATATACAAACAGTTCATGTAGCTCAGTATCAAAAAAAAAAAAAAAAAAAAAACAATCCAATTGAAAAATGGGCAGAAGATCTAAATAGATACTTCTCCAAAGAAGACATACAGATGACCAGGAGGCACATGAAAAATGCTCAACATCACTAATTATCAGAGAAATGCTAATCAAAACTACAGTGAGGTATCACCTCACACCAGTCAGAATGGCCATCATCAAAAAATACCTACAAATAAGTGCTGGAGAGGATGTGGAGAAAAGGGAACCCTCCTACACTGTTGGTGGGAATGTAAATTGGTACAGCCACTATGGAGAACAGTATGGAGGGGTTCCTTAAAAAACTATAAATAGAGCTACCATATGATCCAGCAATCCCACTCCTGGGCATATATCTAAAAATCATGAAAACTCTAATTTGAAAAGCTACACGCACACCGATGTTCATTGCAGCACTATTAAAAAATAACCAAGACATGGAAGCATCTCAAGTGTCCATCGACAGAGGAATGGATAAAGAAGATGGGGTGTGTGTGTGTATATATATATATATATATATACACACCTATATATGTGTATTATATATGTATAATATACATATATAATACACATATATATATATACACACACAAAGGAATACTACTCCATTATAAAAAGAATGAAATAATGCCATTTGCAGCAACATGAATGGACCTAGAGATTGTCATACTGAATGAAGTAAGTTGGACAGAGAAGGACAAATATTATATGATATTGCTTATATGTAGAATCTAAAAAAACGGGTACAAATGAACTTATTTACAAAACAGAAATAGAGTCACAGATGAAGAAAACAATCTTATGGTTACCAGGGGGGCAAGGGGAGGAGGGATATTTTGGGGGATTGGGGATTGACATATATACACTACTATATATAAAATAGATAACTAATAAGGAACTACTGTATAGCACAAGGAACTCTCCTCAATACTCTGTAATGACCTATATGGGAAAATAATCTAAAAAAGACTGGATATATGTTTACGTATAACTGATTCACTTTGCTGTTTAGCAGAAAGTAGCACAACACTGTAAATCAACTATACTCCAATAAAAATTAAAATATCTAAAACGAAATAAAGAGATTATGATTGATCATGGCTTTGAGTGCCATATTTATTTCTTTGGAAAATATTCATCTACTTCTATGTTCTTAAGAATGGAAAATTGCTTTTCTTTCCTGCAAAGTAACATTAATTACTACTCTCCTTCCTATTCTTAGATAGATATCCATGTTGCCCAAGTCCATTTATAATTTTATAACACCAGTCACTTTCTGAAATGTGTTAGAAAATTAACAAACAAAACTTCAAAATTGAATTTTCCAAGGAAAATATGATGGTAAGGAATTACAGAATTTTAAAAAATATTACCTGTTAATTCTAGAAAAATAATTTTCAACCTTGGCTATATATTAAGCTTAACCTATAATCTTTACAAGATCTTGGTTTTTAAACATAGATATTTTTATTATCTGTATTTTAGAATACAGATAATAAAAACAATAAAATCATTTTTCATATGATTTATGAAAGTCATATGTTAACTCTTTTGCAACACTTTTTTGAGTCACATTTGCCTCTAAATTTCATGTTAATTCAGTTGAAGTTTATTTTTATTCTTGAATCATATTTTTTTGTGTGTAAATATATGACAGTATAACCATCCATTGTCTGTTGAATACATTTTTGGATTGATCTCTGTTCCAGTGTTTTGTTATTACAAGTTATGTTTCTGAGCACATTTTTGTACACATCCCTGGTATATATATCTGAAAGTTGGATAACCAGCAGTTTGTGCGTGTTCAACCAGATAATGTGAGAGTGTACATTAAAAGAGGCTGTTTAACTTCCTATAGTAATTGTTTCTGGTGCTCTAATTCCTCAACAACACTCAAAATGATCAAACATTTTACCTATTTTTGCAATTCTAGTGGGTATAATATAGTTATTCTCTACAGTCTTAATTTTCATTCCCTGATGAGTTATGAAAGTGTACTTCTTTCCATATGCTTAAATGTATTTACTACTGTTCATGTTTAGTGGCAAATTCGGGAGTGTATGTTTTGCTAACATGCCTCACAGACATTTTATCGTCTCTAAACTAAAATAAAATTGATGGTGGAAAATGTATGTATCTTGTTTTCCTTTACTGAATTATTGAGGTATAATTTATACAATTAAATGCATCCACTATTATTATAATTTGATGAGTTTGATTATATGTACACATTTGTATAACTACCAATATAATTAAAACAATTTTAATAAGCCTAAGAAAGCTCCCTTGTGACCTTTCCAATTAAATCCTTGCCCATCACAGGTTATAAGCACCAACATAGACCATATGCTGTGACATAACACAAATTTCAATTATGCAGAGTATATGTTCTAACTATATGAAATTAAATTAGAAATAAATATAAAGGGATCAGAAAAATCCACAAATACTTGAAAATTGAGTAACAAACCTAATATCTTATGGACAAATAGAAATTATCAGAAATATAAAATACTTTGAAGCATATGTCCTTGAAAAGATGTATATCCTGTTTTGTTGTTGGGGGCATTGATCTACAAGTGTCAAATAGGGTAAGTTGGTCACTAATGTTGTAGTCTTCCTAACCCATCATGATTTTCTATGTACTGCTCAATTTCTAGGAGAGAAGTGTTTTCTGTTCTTTCCTGTCAAATTTTCTGTCATGTGTTATAAAACTGTTGGTTGATTCACAGATATTTAAAACAGTTATATCTTCTTGATGAACCAAATCCAATTATCATAAACTTTCCCTAGTAACATTCCTTGTTCTGAAGTCCAGTTTGTATGATATTATAGTTAAAGCTTTCATATGTTTAATGCTTTCAGGGTGCATATATTTATTTCCTTCTATATTAAACTATCTATGTATGTAATTTATTTTTTTAATTAATTTTTTTTTTGAGGACCACAAATAGTCCTGGCTTCCTTTTTTATGTAGTATGACAATCTTTGTCTTTTACTTGTAGGGTTAATGGTTAATTGGATCATTTGTAATTAATACAAGTTTGGACTTGATAGGATTTAAGTTTATTATATTGCTGTATGCTTTCTATTTTTCCTTTGTTCTCTTAAATTTTTTGAATAAGTTAAATGTTATCATTACTTATTTTTTGTGATCAGTTTTATAATGCATTTTTCATAAAATTCTTCTTTGACATATATTACTTTACACATAATATTAGAAACTTACAATAGTGTTCTATGTACTTACCTTTACAGTATTGTCAAGATTTGATTTACTACACATTAGAAATCTCACTGTATATCATTAATATTTTTTCTTTTGACAGTCAATTAGGTTTTATGAAATAAAACAATAGAAATATATAATTTACATTTACCATATATTTATGATCCCTATCAGTCTTCATTTTATCTCTTCATGTACCCTAATTTCTACCTGCAACTCTGCTGGGTGTCTCTGTTTCACATTCATTTTTTTAAAATTAATTAATTTATTATTTATGTTTGGCTGCACTGGGTCTTTGTTGCTGTCCGTGGGCTTCCTCTACTTGTGGAGAGTGGGGGCTACTCTTCATTGCAGTGTGCAGGCTTCTCATTGCAGTGGCTTCTCTTGTTGTGGAGCATGGGATCTAGGTCTGTGGGCTTCAGTAGTTGTGGCTCACAGGCTCCACAGCACAGGCTCAGTAGTTGTGGCGCACAGGTTTAGTTGCTCTGTGGCATGTGGGATCTTCCTGGACCAGGGATCGAACCCATGTCCCCTGCATTGGCAGGTGGATTCTTAACCACTGCACCACTAGGGAAGTCTCTCACATTCATTTTTGAAAAGTACCTTTTCTGGGTATAGAATTTTAAGTTCATGCCCTCCCTTCCACCCACAACACCTTAATATTTTAAAGAAGTTATTGTCTTTATGCTTGCATAGTTTCAGAGAAATCAGCTGTTTTTGCCTATCTGTGTTCCTCATTGTTGCACTTTTAAGATTTTCTTTGTCACATGTTTAAACCCATTTGATTATGGTGTATCTTAGTTTCATCTTTTTCCTTCTTTTGAGTAGCTCCTATAATATTCTTGAATTTTTAGTATTTTAACTTGTAATCAAACATGGAAAACATTTTGTCACTATTTATTTTTTTCTATAGTTCCTTCCTCTGGGACTCTGATTACACACAGTAGACAGCTTGAATTGTTCTGTATGCAGTGAGTTTGTTAAAGATTTTTTTCTCTCAATGCTTTCATTAGGAAAGATTCTATTATTACGTATTCATTTTAGAAATATTTGCTACTGTAGTGTAAAATCTGTTAATCCTATCCAGTGAATTTATAATTTGATATATTTAAATTAATAGCTTGAGATTTCAGTTGGTTATATCTTATACCTTAATTTTCTGTCTTATGTTTAATCTTTCCTTCAAATAATTGAATATTTTATAGTTTCTATTTTAAGGTCCTTGTCTGATAATTCTATAACTTCTGTCATTTCTGGGTCTGCTTTTATTAATTGAGTTTTGCCTTTTTTAGGTCACATATTCCTGCTCCTTGGAAAATCTAGTAATTTTTATTATATGCTAGACAATGTGTTGCCAGACATTATGAATATTGTGTTGTTCATTGTCTCTATTTTGTGGTTATTCTTTAAAGATTATTGGACTTCATTCCAGCAAGAAGTTGAGTTGGTCCCTACAATTCCTTATTCCATCATTTCATTAATAATTTAAATTTTCAACTAAGGCATGACTCCTCTGAAACCTCCACTGAATACCTAATGTGTTCAACAAGGACTTTTCACTCTAGATAGTCAGAATTTACTAGCTATCTGATGTGTGTGAGTTTTGGAAATTGCTCACCTAAAAATCTGCCATCCTTTTAAGGTCTGTACTGTGAAGTTTCACCATAGCATGACTAACCTAGTACTTAGGAAAGATTCAAACAACTGCTATATAGAATCCTTGGGATTTCTTCTTCTGCATAACTCCTACCTCTCATGAGAAATGACTCAAAACTTCCAGCTTCCTCAGCCTTCACCATCTCCAAAATCCAATTTCCCTAAACCAGCCAGACTTTCAGGCTTATTATTTCTTTTACTCCTTCTTATCATAGTCACAAATTATCTCCATGCAGAATTCCAGGGTTATTGTAGGGTACATCTTGTTTGTTTCACTTCTGACAGGGATCACAGTTCTTCAATGCTCAGTTTGAAAACTGTTGTTTTCTTTTACCCAAGTTTTACAGTAGTATATGGGGGAGGATTAATTTATTTCTTGTTGCTTCATTAATAGCCAGTGGTGGAAGTCTGTGTGCATTAGTCTCAATTTACATCCTAAAGTAGATGATTGAAGTATGCAACTCATTAAAATAAAAAATGGGTGGTTTTTAGCATTAAAGAAACCATAATCATGAGTCTCTACAACAGATCTAAATACCACAAGACCACTGCTACACAGATTATTTATTAATTAGCATAAATACTGTTGATTTTATTTTCCATCTTGAAATAACTGGTTTTCATAAAATATATATTTTACAGATATATTTACCTTTGTCTGTAATTTTTTCAAGTGGCTGGTAGGCCAACAGCTTAACATTTTGAGTCTCATTCTATGCCCAGTCTTCTTTTCATTACTACATTCTCCAGTGGAACATAAAAGATTTTATAGCATTCTTAAACTACAAGTTTTGTCAGTCATGCTGTTGATATATTTTTGCTTCTTATTTCAATGTACCTTTCTTGCAGAGTGCTTAAATGCAGATAGATGGTATGTCATTGACCATATGTAGTATAAACTGTTCTTGTGACTATTTGCCAGTAAACATATAGTTATGTGGGGGAATCACATATTGGACATATTTGATTATAAGCAAGGAAACACCTCAGAAGCGCCTCTAAAGGTAGTTTCTTGTAAAAATAGACTGAAAACTATTAATAGCCAAATTGATTAAACAACACCTTTACAATAAACATATAGATATAACTATCCATCAGATATATATTTTATTTATATACATATACATAATTTAATAATTAGAAAAATGATGCCTATATCCCATCACTACAGTTCCCATTTTTCTGGAGAGGCATACACATTTCTATTTTTAAAACTTCTACAAGTTATTTGATACAGAGCAAGACTGAATATAATAATCTTTTCAAGGACCTAACAAATAACATAATTTGATTCCTTTTTTTAAATAAAGGAAAGATGAACCAAAAGGATTTTTTAAAGTACTCATCCAGGTATTGTCAAATTTATCTCCTAAGAGATTCTAATCCATTTCCTTTTTTCCTACACAATGCTATCTTTATCCTTAGAATTTATAGATTCATTACTGAGGAAACTGATTAGGTTTAATGTTTGACAGAGTACAATTCTGTTTCTGCATGAATTTAGTTTCCTTTTTGAATCCAGTGTTGGTGTCATAAACTTTTTAACAGTTATTATTTTAAGTGCAGACTAAGAGTAACAGCAAGAACAAAGAAAAAAACACTCCAGGTTTTAAATGTCATTTTTGAGATACAATTTTAGTTATATCTTGCTACTTATTCTCAATTTACATAACAAGGATACATGAATTTATTTTGTGACCCATTGTCATGTAAATGTATGAAGAGTTCATAAATTTAAATGTTTTTCAGACAACTGTTTGACCTGTTGTAGAAAGTTATTCCTCATGGGGAAAATATCTACTTCATATTTGATAGCATGACACTTTTTTGCATCTTATTGTCAAACTTTGGAAAAGAAAACAGTAGACCATGATGGTGAGAATAGAATGCTAACAAACTGGTAGAACTCTAATTCAAGTTTGAGAAGTGATTTGAATTGGACATGTCATTCAAAGCTCTAGTTTTCTGAAATGTGATTTTAGAAAATAAATTTGCTGAATAAAAATAAACCTAAATTCTAAAAAACAAAAGATGCCACAAAACTTTAGTGCTTTTTAAAATTTTAACCTGTTAATTCAGATTCTTAGAAATATATTTACTATCTGCTTGTCAATTTTAAATCAATAGAAAGACTATCATAATATAAAAACTTCATTTTAAATCCTGAAAACATGAAGAATATTCAGAAGGTATTAACAAACAGATGGTCATTCTGGACATTTTAGACAACATTATTGACTGAGACTTTTGCTTCAAGGTTCAGAGAAAAAAATTTAATGGGTTTGAGGATATAAATATCAGAAAGACTGTTGATAAAAATTCAGTTTGGGTGTCTGGATGTGTCTGTTGGTAGTGTCCTTGGGCAGGTGGGTTCTGGACATTACCAACAGACATGCCCAGAAACCTAAACTGAGCTGATGGGTGAAGATGGCCTCTACCAAAGCAAACCTGTGAAGTCTGGAAGAGGAACCCGATTACTCAGGTGAGCAGATAGGGAATCAAGGATCACAAAGAACCAGGTAAATATGACATCAACAAAGGAAAATAATAAAGCTCTAATAACTCATCCTAAAGAAATGGAGACCTATGAACTTTGTCTTCAGACAAAGAATTCAGAGTAATCAACTTAGAGAAGTTCAGTGAACACCAAGAATACAGAGGCAGGTAACTAAACAAAATTAGGGGAAAAAATGCATGAACAAAACTAGAAGTTCAACATCGCAATAGAAATTATCAAAAAACAAACAAAGAAACATCCTAGAGTTACAAATTACAATAATTGAACTGAAGAATTCAACAGAGACTTTCAAAAGCAGACCCAATCATGCAGAAGAAAGAATCAGGGACCTGGAAGATAGGACATTAGATATTATCCAAGAGGATCACAAAGAAAATTAAGAATGAAAAAGAACAAAGAAACCCTAGGGGACTTATAGGACACAATGAAAAGAAATCAGAAGAAGATAAAGAGACAGAATGTATATTTAAAGCAATAATGGTTGAAAACCTCCTGAACAAAGAGAGAAATAAACATCCAGATCCATGAGGCAAAAAGGACATGAAACAGGTTGAACTTGAATGGTGCTATACCAAGAAACATTAAAATTAAATTTTCAAAAGACAAAGAAATAATTTTAAAAGCAGCAAGATAAAAGAGAAGAGTCATGACATAGGAAGCCTCATAAGATCACTGACAGATTTCTCAACAGAAACTTTTCAAGCAAGAAAAGAATGGTATGACATTTTCAAAATATTAAAGAAAAAAATTGTCACCTCTATTCTAGGTAAAACTGTCCTTCATAAAAGGAGCGATAAAGACTTTCCCAAACAAACAAAGCTGAGGTCGTTCATTACCACTAGACCACCTAACAAGAAATGCAAAAGAGAGTTCTTTTAGTGGAAGTAAAAGGACACTAACATCTTAAAAACATTAAAAGGTAGTGTAAAACTCACTGATAATGGTAAATCAGTCAAAGTTAGATTCTATACTTTGGTGATAGTGGTACATAATTCATTTACAACTCTAAAATTCAAAAAGAAAGGAATGCATAAAAATAGCCATAGCTACAATAATCTGTTATTGGCTATACAATACAAAAATATGTAACTTGTTAGAGCAACAATCCAAATGTGAGTGGAAGGAGAAGTAAAATGCAAAATTTAGAAATTCTATTAAACTTAAGTTGTTATCAGCTTAAAATATTATAATTTTAAGATATTTTATATAAGCACCACAGTAACTACAATAGAAAACACTGTAGCAATTACACAAAAGAACACGGTAAAGAGGTCAAAGTGTACTGATGCCAAAACACATCAAAACATGAAAAAAGACAGCAGGATAAGAGACAAGGAACAGTGGATCTACAAAACAACCAGAAAACAATGAACAAAATGTCAATAGTCAGTTCTTACTTATCAATAATTTCTTTAAATGTAAATAGATCAAATAATACAATCAACAGTGTAGAATGCTTGAAGAAATAAAAAAAAAAAAACAAGATCCAGCAATACACTGACTACAGGAGAGTCACTTTATCCTTAAAGACACAAATAGACCAAGAGTAAAAAAATAGAAAAAGACATTTTAAGTAAGTGGTAACCACAAAAAAAAAAAAAAAAAAAAAAAAAGCATGGGTAGCTATACTCACATCAGGTAATATAGAATTGGATAAAAAATGGTAAGGGCTTCCCTGGTGGTGCAGTGATTGAGAGTCTGCCTGCCGATGCAGGGGACGCGGGTTTGTGCCCTGGTCTGGGAGGATCCCGCGTGCTGTGGAGCGGCTGGGCCCGTGAGCCATGGCCACTGAGCCTGCGCGTCCAGAGCCTGTACTCCACAATGGGAGAGGCCACAGTGGTGAGAGGCCCACGTACCGCAAAAAAAAAAAAAAAAAAAAGGTAAAAAAGAAACAAAGTCATTATATGATGATAAAGAGGTCAATTCACCAGGACAACATTAAAATTATAAATATTTATGCAGCCAATATTGGAGCACCTAAATTTATAAAGCAAAATTATCATAGCTAAAAGGAAAAATAAACAGCAATATGATAATAGTTGGGGACTTTAATACCCCACTGTCAACAATGGATAGATTGATCCAGACAGGAATATCAATAAGGAAAGAGCAGATATAAACAACACTATAGACCAAAATGACTTAACAGACATACACAGAACATCCTATCTAAGAACAGCAGAATACACATTTTTCTCAAGTGCACAGGCAGCATTTTCTAGGTCAGACTATATGTTACACCACAAAACAAGAATTAGTAAATTCAAGAAGGCTGAAACTAAAAAATGAATAACAGAAACCTCAATTAAATACAGTTGGAGACCAGAAGGGGGTGCTTCATGCTCTGCAATGAAAGCAGAGCCCAAAAGGAAGAAGACACCTCTTCTCTCCTGGCAAGGACACAGTCAATCAAGAGTCATGAACTCTTTGTTTACTACAGCCCTCCTAACTTCATTTTATCCTCTGTAAGTGGTCTCCTTTCCTTGCTGTGCCAGAAATTTGCAAGTGGCTCTCCATGGTAGCAGATCTCAAATTGCAATTATCTACTGATCCCCCAAAAAACATCTTTGTTGGGAAAATATGTGGCAGTCTATTGTTTAGGTCAACAAAATCATACCAAGTATTTTCTCTGACCACAATAACATAAAACTAGAAATCAGTAACAGAAAAATTGGAAAATTCATGAATACATGAAAATTAAACAACAGATTCTTGAACAACCAATGGATTGATGAAGAAATTAAAGGGCAAATTAAAATACTCCCTTGAGACAAATGAAAATAGAAACACAACATACAAGAATTTATGGGATGCAGCAAAAAGGTGTTCTAAGCGGGAGGTTCATAGCAAGAAAGGCCAACATCAAGCAAGAAAGTGCCAAATAAACAACCAAAATCTATCCTTTAAGGAACTGAAAAAAGAAACTGAGTTAAAAAGGTTGTAAAAATAAATTACTAAAAAGCTTCAGCACAGCCAAATAAACCAATAAATGAAAGGACAACCTATGAAATGGGAAAAAAATATTTGCAAACCATGTATCTGTTAAATGTTTAATATTCAAAATATATAAAGAACTCATACAACTTACTGGCACATAAAACCCAGATAATCCAATTAATATGAAAAAATTTGAACACACAGTTTTACAAAGAAAATATACAAATGGCCAACAAATGCATAAAAATATGCTCAGCACCACTAGCCATTGGGGAAATGCAAATTAAAACCACAATGAGTTATCACTTCATGCTTCTTAGAATGGTCAACAACAGAAAGACCCAAAAAGCAAATACTGGTATGGATATGGAGAAAAGCGAACCCTTGTGCACTGCTGGTGGGCTTGTAAATTGATACAGCCACAATGGGACACAATATGCAGGTACTTCAAAAAACTAAAAATAGAATTACCATATGATTCAGCAATTCCTCTTCTGGGGAATTTTCTGAACAAAAACACTAATCCAGAATGATATACGTACCCTTGTGTTCACTGCAGCATTATTTACAATAGCCAAGATATGGAAAAAACCTCACTGTACATTGATGGATGAATGCATAAAAGTGGTATACACACACACACAAATATATACATACACACACACACATATATATACGTATACATATACATACACACATATACAAAGGAATATTATTTAGCCATAAAAACCTAGGAAATCCTACCATTTGTTAGAACACGGATGAACCTTGAAAGCATTATGCTAAGAGAAATACATCAGAGAAGAACAAATACTGTATGATCTTACTTTTATGTGGAATCTAAAAACAAAAACCACCCACCAAACTCATAGAAAAAGAAAGCAGATTTGTGGTTACTATAGGTGGGGGTTGGAGGGAGAGGGGAATTGGAAGAAGGTGGTCAAAATGTAGAAACTTCCAGTTATAAGTACTAGGGATGTAATGTAAAACATGATTAGTATAATTAACACTGTTGTATGATATACCATAGAGTTGTTAAGAGTATAGATCCCAACAGCTCTTATTTTCAGGAGAATATTTTTTAAATTCTATCTATAGGAGATAATGGATGTTAACTAAAACTGTTGTGGTAATTATTGCACAATATATGTAAATTAATCTATCATGTTGTACACCTTAAACTTATACAGTGATAGATATCAATTATTTCTCAATAAACCTGGTAAAAAAAGAAATTCAGGGAGACATTAAGCCATAAAACCTGTTTTGTGTTATTAGAAGTATTGATGAAGAGTTTAAAAATAATTAAATACATTTTAATTATTTAAATATTTAAATATTTAATTATATATTTATATATATAATATTTATATATAATTATATATTTATATATAATTATATATTTAATATGATGAAATACTACTTAGCCATGAGGAAGAGTGACATTTTGCAATTTGTAACAACGTGGATGACTTGGAGGGTACTATGCTTAGTGAAGCAAGACAGAGAAGGACAAATACTGTATGGTATCACTTATATGTGGAATCTAAAAAATAAAATACACTAGTGAATATAAAAACAACAATAAAAAAAACCAGACTCACAGATATTGAGAACAAATTAGTAGTTACCAGTAGAGAGGGGGAGAAGGAAGGGAGCAAAATAGGGGTAGGGAATTAAGAAGTACAAACTACTATGTGTAAAATAATTAAGTTACAAAGATATGTAATACAACACAAGGAATAAAGTCAATATTTTATAATAACTATAAGAGGAATATAACCTTTAAAAATTGTGAATCACTATATTGCACACCTGAAACTAATATAATATTGTACATTAACAATACCTCAGCTTAAAAAAAATGAAAGAAAATAAATAGTAGCATCCACCTTAAGAAAACATTGGGGCTTCCCTGGTGGCACAGTGGTTGTGAGTCTGCCTGCCGATGCAGGGGACATGGGTTCGTGCCCCGGTCTGGGAAGATCCCACATGCCGTGGAGCGGCTGGGCCCATGAGCCATGGCCGCTGAGCCAGCGCATCCAGAGCCTGTGCTCCACAACGGGAGAGGCCACAACAGTGAGGGGCCCATGTACAGCAAAAAAAAAAAAAAAAAAAAAAGAGAACATTGGATCAAATAAACTTAATAAATGTATACAGAACATTCCATCCAATAGCAAGAGAATATACCTTCTTCTCAAGTGCATATTGAATATTTTCCATGATATTGTAGATCATATAATAGGCCAAAAACCAAGTCTTAATAAATTTAAGAACACTAAAATTATATCAAGCATTTTTTCCAACCACAATAATATGAAACAAGAAATCAATTATTTACAAGAACAAAACTGGAAAATTCACAAGTATGTGGAGATTCAACAACATGCTACTGAACAACCTATGGGTCAAAGAATAAACAAAAGAGAAATAAAAATGTGCCTTGAGACAAATGAAAATAGAAATACAACCTATCAAAACTTGTGGGATGCAGCAAGAGGAGTTTGAAGAGGAAAGGTCTTAATGATAAATATCTACATCAAAAAACAAGATTTAAAACAAACAACCTAACTTTACACATCCAGGTACTAAAAAAAGAAGAACAAATGAAGTCCAAAGTTAGTAGAAGGAAGTAAATAACAAAGATCTCAGGGGAATCAGTGAAATTGCAACTAAAATGTCCAGAGAAAAGATCAATGAATCAAAGAGCTGGTTCTTTAAAAAAAATAAAGAAAACTGACAAAAATTTAGCTAGACCCACCAAGAAAAAAGAGAGGAAAAGCAGAAATCAAGAGGAGGTGTCAAAACTGATATTACAGAAATACAAAGAAATTTAAGAGACTACTATGAAAAATTTATCTGTCAACAAATTAGACAATCTAGAAAAAATGGATAAATTCCTAGAAACATACTACCTACAAAGACTTGAAAAAATAGAAGAAGAAGAAATGGAGTATATGAGCCAAGTACTTACTAGTAAATAGGCTGAGTAA
Source organism: Pseudorca crassidens (assembly GCF_039906515.1). Taxonomy (NCBI): domain Eukaryota; kingdom Metazoa; phylum Chordata; class Mammalia; order Artiodactyla; family Delphinidae; genus Pseudorca; species Pseudorca crassidens. The sequence goes on from NC_090298.1 coordinate 85,720,549, forward strand.
TCAAATCCTCCTAATAACAACAAAAAAGTCTAGGATCAGACAGCTTTACTGATGAATTCTACCAAATATTTAAAGAAGAATTAATACCAATCCTTCTTAAGCTCTTCCAAAAAAAATAGAAGATGAGGAAACACTTTCAAACTTAGTTTACAAAGAGAGCATTCCTCTGACACTAAAACCAGCCAGAATACCACAAGAAAAGAAAATTACAGGCCAATATTCTTGATGCAAAAATTGATGCTGGTCTATTGGGAACATACTTCAACATAGTAAGGCCATATATGACAAGTCCAAATCCAACATCATATTCCATGTTGAAAAGCAGACAACTTTTCCTCCAAGATCAGGAACAAGATAAGGAGGCCCACTCACAGCACTTTTGCTCAGCATAGTATTGGCAGCCTTATTTAGAGCAATTATTCAAGAATAAGAAATAGAAGTCTTCCAAATTGGAAAGGGAGAAGTGCAACTCTTTACTATTATCAGACGACATGATATTCTATCTAGAAAACCCTAAGATTCCACCACAAAAAAACTATTAGAACAAGTAAATTCAGTACACTTGCAGGAATAAAAAATCAATATACAAAAATCTGTTGCATTTCTCTACAGTAATAATAAACAATAAGAGAGATGAATGAAACAATCCCATTCACAATAGCATGAAAAATAAAGTATCTCTGAATAAATTTAACCAAGGAGGTAAAAGACTTGTACACTGAAAACTTTAAGACATTGATGAAAGAAACTGAAGAGGACACAAATAAATGGAAACATATTCCAAGCTCCTGGATTGGAAGACTTAATATTGTTAAAATGTCCATGCTACCTAAAGCAATCTACAGCTTTAATGTAATCCCTATCAAAATTCTGCTGGCATTTTTCACAGAAATAGAAAAATCATAAATTTTTTTTTTTTTTTTTTTGTGGTACATGGGCCTCTCACTCTGGTGGCCTCTCCTGTTGCGGAGCACAGGCTCCAGACATGCAGGCTCAGCGGCCAAGGCTCACGGGCCCAGCTGCTCTGCGGCATGTGGAATCTTCCTGGACTGGGGCACAAACCCGTGTCCCCTGCATTGGCAGGCAGACTCTCAACCACTGCGCCATCAGGGAAGCCCCATAAAATTTTATAGAACCACAAAAGACCTCAAATTGCCAAAGCAATTTTGAGAAAGAAAAACAAAACTAGAGACATCATGCTCCCTGACTTCAAAGTATATACAATTCTACAGTAATCAAAACAGCATGGTATTGAAATAAAAACAGACACATAGATTAATGGAACAGAATAGAATCCCAGAAATAAGCCCACATATATACGTTCCATTAATTTATGATAATGGAGCTAAGAATATACAATGTGGAAAGGGCAGTTATTTCAAAAAATGGTGTTGGGGAAACTGCACAGTCACATGCAAAAAAATGAAACTGGAACACTGTCTTACATCACACACAAATATTAAGTCAAAACTGATTAAAGACTTGAATGTAAGACCTGAAACCATAAAACACCTAGAAGAAAACATAGGTGGAACGCTCCTTGACAATGGTCTTCACAATAATTTTTTGTGTTTGACACCAAGAGCAAAAGCAACAACAACAAAATCAAACAAGTTGGACTATATCAAACTAAAAATCTTCTGCAGAACAAAGGAAACCATCTACAAATGAAAAGGCAACATACTGAATGTGAGAAAATATTTGCAAATCACATTTCTGATAAAGGGTTAATATTCAAAATATACCAAGAACTTATACAACTCAATAAAACAAAAACAATCTGATTTAAAAATAGGTACAGGATCTGAGTAGACATTTTTTCCAAAGAAGACATACTTCATTTCCAAAGAAGATGGTAAGCAGGTACTTGTAAAGGTGCTCAACATAACTACTCATCAGGAAAATTCAAATCAAAACCATGAGATACCACTACACAACTGTTAGAACGGCTATTAAAAACAACAACAAAAAATAGTGTTGGTGAGGATGTGGAAAGAAAGGAAACCTTGTGCACTGCTGGTGGGAATTCAGACACACAGGTGCTCACACTAAGAACAGGGGATTGGGAGTTGTCAAGCACTCAGGACCATGGTAGCACCCATGTGGCTGTACATTTACTGTTAGCACTATGTGAAGAGATCTTTGCATAAAAAAGATCTAGAGTGACAACACTTTGACAATTAAAACGCAATTCTCTTCCTTTGCACCTCTAAGTTTATAAGTTAGTGTGAAGAATCTGTTAGGTCAGAGCAATTTCTTTATAGCCTCTATTCTTCTGAAAGTAGATCTAAAAGCATTTCCTTTTGAAAATTTTGAACATATAGGGCTATGTAGATACAGAACATGCAGTAATGACTATTTTCTTTTAATTGATGAGAATTTTTTGGTATTCAAAGAATTTTTCAAATATATGCTATACACTCTGTAAGGAAATTATTCTCCTCTCAAAATGACCATTAACAATAGATTTTTGAGTGCTCAAAATTATCTAGACACTGTATTAATTGCACCTTTCCCATATATCCATCAGACTCCTGTAAAATATCAGTGGATTACAGCTCAAAGAACCATAAGGCTCATAACCTATTTAAGAAGTAAACCCTAGGGAAACCCAAAGACAACAGGGGAGATAAAAACATGGACACAATAGAACATTTTAGCCTTTGACACCTATAGCTATAAATATGAGTGATGGCAAGGCATGGGGGAGGAAATCATTGTACGATCCATGTTATTGGCTCCTTTTATTTTAGTCAGTGACCCTGGGCTGTGGGAATATGTATATACTAAAATTGATAAAGATTTTAATCCTTTCATTCTATTCCATTCTTTACCTACTCCATTTCACTCTTCCACTTGAGCTGTCATTATTGAAACCAAGAGATAATAAAATATTCCAGCAAATTTAAAAAAATTATTTGTCTCTTGGGACTTTAATTCATGTGGCTAATAATGCAGTACAACAGTGATTGAGAGTTTGAGTCCCATAGTCACATTTTTCTGCTTTTAAATCTTGACTCTACTACTTATTAGTGGCATGACCTTCAGCAAGTTTTCTTATCTATTAAATGAGGATAATGGTTGTAATAACATTAATAATAACTTCAGAGTTTTTGTAGCAATTAACTCACTAAAACAACTAATGCAAGATCAGTGGTTGCCAGGGATTCAGGGAGAGGGAGGGAGAAATGAATACGTAGAGCACAAGTGATATTTAGGTAATGAAACTATTCTATATGATATACTATAATAATATATATACACAACATTTTGCATTTGTTCAAGACCTGTGCAACACAAGGAGTGGACCCTAAAGTAAACTATGGACTTTAATAAGGCAAACCATGTATGGAGGGGTATATGGGAACTCTATTTTCTGTCCAATTTTTCTATAAACCTAAAATTTCTCCAAAAATATAGTTTATTTTTTAAAAAAATGAATTATGAGTGTAGATTCCTATGGGGGCAATATTTATATGAGAAGATAGAGGTTGGGATAAGGTTATTGTATTATCCCACCTATTGAAAAGAAATATCACCTAACTCAGAAGTTTCATAGTTTTCTCTCATTTTTCTCTTGTGGTAGTTCATTCTGAACTTTAACTTGGTATAATTATAGAAATGTTTGGGTAAAAAACATTTTAAGAAGCATTTTAGATGAAGACTATGATCTTAACTCATTCATTAAAATTAATGAAGTAATGTCCAAGCCAAGATGGTTTCCAGGGAGAATTCTACAAACACTTAAGGAATAATTTCTACTAATCCTACTCAATAATTTCTACTAATTCTACTCTATCTTTTACAGAAAACTGAGGAGAGAATAGTTCCCAATTCATTTTGTGAAGCTAGTATTACCCTGTTACCTAAACCAGACAAAGACAGTACAAAAATAGAAAACTACAGGTCAATCTCTCTCATGAATATAGACACAAATATCCTTAACGAAATAATAGCATAGAGAATCCAGCAATATCTATAAAGAACTGTAGGGGCTTCCCTGGTGGCGCAGTGGTTGAGAGTCCGCCTGCCAATGCAGGGGACACGGGTTCGTGCCCCGGTCCAGGAGGATCCCACATGCCACGGAGCAGCTGGGCCCTTGAGCCATGGCCGCTGAGCCTGCGCATCCGGAACCTGTGCTCCGCAACGGGAGAAGCCACAGCAGTGAGAGGCCCGCATACGGCAAAAAAAAAAAAAAGAACTGTATACTATGACCAACTGAGGTACATTCCAGGAACTTAAAGCTAGTTTAATAATTGAAAAATCAATATATTTCATCATATTAAAAGTCTATAAATAAAAACCACATGATCATACGAAATGATAAAGATCATTTGATAAATTCAATACCAATTTGTGATTAAACTCTCAGAAAAATAGAAGGAAACATTCCCAATTTGATAAGTAACATCTATAAAATATATACAGCTATAATCATAACTAATGATGAGAGACTAAATGCTTTACCTATGAGATTAGAACCATGGCAAATATGTCTGCTCTCACCATTGCTATCATACACATACCAATTGCATTTCTATATACTAACAATGAATACAAAGACATTAAAATGAAACTTACAATAATATTTACATTCCAAAAAATGTAATTCTTGGGTGCAAATCAAAGAACCCTGTATAGCACTACTATGCTGAAAACTATAAAACAGTGGTGAAAGAAAGCAAAGTAGTCCTAAATAAATGAGTGACGTAACATATTCATCCCTCAGACAATTTAACATAGTAAAGACATCATTTCTTTTCAAATTGATTTAAGGTAATTTTAATGTAATTTAAGGTAATTTTAATCAAAATCCCCAAAATATTTTTTTATAACTAGATGAGATTATTCTGAAATTTATATGGAACGACACAAGCCCTAGAATAGCTAAAACAGTTCTGAAGAAGAGTAAAGTGGGCGCGATCACTCTACTTAATTTCAAGACATAAGATATATATCACTCATTAAGATTATGTGATATTATGAAGGAATAGAAACATAGAACAGAACAGTGGACCCAGAATTAAACCCACAAAGATATGACCAACTATTATTTGACAAAGGTACAAAAATAATTCAATGGAGGAAGCTAATATTTTTTCAAAAAATGGTACTGAAAAAAAAATGGTACTGAAGCAACTGGATATCCATAAGCAAAAATACAAATCCCAATGTAAACCTCACAGCCTATTCAAAAATTAACTGAAAATGATTTAAATGTAAAACTGTGAAACTTTTAGAAGATAATATAGGCAAAAATCTTCGGAACTAGAGCATGGTGAATAATTCTTACACATGATACCAAAAGCGCAATCCATAAAATAACAAATTGATAAACTAAACATCATGATGAAAACTTTTCTCTCTCTGAAATATGCTATTAAAAGACAAGCTACAGACTGGGAAAAAAGATTTGCCAACTAAATGACAAAGGACTCATAATATATATATAAAATATTAGAAAAACAATTAGAAAATTGGCAAAATACAGGAGGAGACATTTCACTGAAGAGGATATATTAGTAGAAAATAAGCATGTGAAAATAGGTTTGACATCTCTAGTCATTAGGGAAATACAAATTAAGACCATGATGAAATATCACTATGCACCCATTAGAAGAGCTGAAATTAAAAAAAAAAGTAGTGACAATACCAAATATTGGCAATGGTGTAAAGAAGAGGGATCCCTTATAGATCATGGTAAATGGTGAATATGTTTAATGATACAGCCACTTTGGAAAACAGTTTGGCAATACCTTTAAAAACTAAAAGGACACAACATAAATGCCAGCTATTGCAATCGTAGACTAGAGAAGTGATGGCTTATGTCCACACAGGAATATTTACTTGATTGTTTATAACAGTTTGATTTGTAATAGCCCCAAACTGGAAGCAATCAAAATATCTCTCAATAGGCTAATGGTTACCAGTTGTACATCCATACCATGGAACACTACTCAACAATGAAAAGGATAAACCATTGCTACACATAACAGCTTGGGTGAACATCAACAGCATTTTTCTGAGTGAAAAAAAAAATCTCAGAAGTTTTCATACTATATGTTTCTATTTATATAACATTCCCAAATGACATAATTATAGAGGTGGAAGACAGATTAATAATGATTACCAGGAGTTAGGTATATGGAAAAGTTGGTGTGACACTATAGGGAGAACTCGGATCATGGACGAGTGCTGTATTTTGATTGCAATGGTGTTACAGGAAGCTATGCATTGTAATAAAAGACATGTAACCCACGTTCTATCAATTTCACTTTTCTGGTTCCAATATTGCACTCTAAATATGTATGATGTAACTTTGGGGGAAATTGGGTAAAGAGTTCAAGGGAACCTCTTTGTACTATCTTTGCAACTTCCAGTGTAAGTATATCTATGATTTCAAAATATAAGGTTTTGTAAAATAGTGCTGAAAACATAACCATGATACATTGTACAGTTGACTCTCAAAAACACAGGTTTGAATAGCCGGATTCACTAATACACAGATTTTTTTTTTCAATAGACACATATTACTGGATGAGTAATCCATGATTGGTTGAATCTGCACATGTAAAACACAGATAGGAAGGGCCGACAGTAAAGTTATAGGTGAATTTTTTTTTTTTTTTTTTTTTTTGGCGGTATGCGGGCCTCTCACCGCTGTGGCCTCTCCCGTTGCGGAGCACAGGCTCCGGACGCGCAGGCTCAGCGGCCATGGCTCACGGGCCCAGCCGCTCCGCGGCATGTGGGATCCTCCCAAACCGGGTCACGAACCCGTGTCCCCTGCATCAGCAGGCGGACTCTCAACCACTGCGCCACCAGGGAAGCCCTACAGGTGAATTTTCAACTGCCTGATGTTGTTCCAGGGTCAACTACAATACTCATATGTATTTGCAAGAGTATTACATTTAATAACAATTTACCTCACTAGTTTCATATCCTGACATACCAAAATTAAAGTCAATATGTTAAGTCCAAAATTAATGAATGAGAAGGTAGCAGTAGAGGTGCTTAGTATTTCACAACATGTAGAAGTGTAAATCTCATTGAAAATAACTAAATTACCAAAATGGTGCTTCTGAGGATAGGTATAGGAGAAAATGCAGAGGACAGGAACAAAAAAAACTGATTCTTAAAAAATTAAATTGTTCATTATTTAACATTTTTAAAATGAGTGTGTTAATCTTTTTAAAAAGGAAAAAGAAGAAAGTAAGGACATGCCTAGTATAAGTAATTGGAAAAAGTGAACAAGTTTCCTGATTTAAAATAGAAATACCTATATAAAAGGCAAATACAAAATCGTAATTTAAAACAACTTTCAGAAGAGTAAGACGCGGAGATCACCTTCCTCCCCACAGATACACCAGAAATACATCTACGCGTGGAACAACTCCTACGGAGCACCTACTGAACGCTGGCAGAAGACCTCAGACCTCCCAAAAGGCAAGGAACCCCCCACGTACCTGGTTAGGGCAAAAGAAAAAACTAAACAGAGACAAAAGGATAGGGACGGGTCCTGCACCAGCGGGAGAGAGCTGTGAAGGAGGAAAAGTGTCCACACACTAGGAAGCCCCTTCGCGGGTGGAGACTTCGGGAGGCGGAGTGGGGGAGCTTGGGAGCCGCGGAGGGGAGCACAGCAACAGGGGTGCGGCGGGCAAAGCGGACAGATTCCAGCGCAGAGGATCGGGCCGACCGGAACTCACCAGCCGAGAGGCTTGTCTGCTCGCCCGCCGGGGCTGGCGGGACTGGGAGCTGAGGCTCCGGCTTTTGTCGGAGCGCCGGGAGAGGACTGAGGTTGGCGGCGTGAACACAGCCTGCAGGGCGTTAGTGCACCGCGGCTAGCCGGGAGAGAGTCCGGGGAAAAGTCTGGACCTGCCGAAGAGGCAAGAGACTTTTACGTCCCTCTTTGTTTCCTGGTGCACGAGGAGAGGGGATTAAGAACGCTGCTTGAGAGAGCTCCAGGGACGGGCGCGAGCCGCGGCTAAAAGTGCGGAGCCCAGAGACAGACATGAGACGCTAAGGCCGCTGCTGCCGCCACCGGGAGGCCTGTGTGCGAACACAGGTCACTAGCCACACGCCCTTCCGGGGAGCCTGTGCAGCCCGCCACTGCCAGGGTCCCGGGATCCAGGGACAACTCCCCCGGGAGAACGCACGGCGCGCCTCAGGCTGCTGCAACGTCACACCGGCCTCTGCCGCTGCAGGCCCGCCCCACACTCCGTGACCCTCCCTATCCCCCGGCCTGAGTGAGCCAGAGCCTCCGAATCAGCGGCTCCTTTAACCCCGTCCTGTCTGGGCAAAGAACAGACGCCCTCCGGCGACCTACACGCACAGCCGGGGCCAAATCCAAAGCTGAGCCCCTGGGAGCTGTGAGAACAAAGAAGAGAAAGGGAAATCTCTCCCAGCAGCCTCAGAAGCAGCGGATTAAAGCTCCACAATCAACTTGATATACCCTGCATCTGTGGAATACCTGAATAGTCAAGGAATCATCCCAAATTAAGGAGCCGTGTGGATGAAAGGCTCTTGGTGCTGCAGCCAGGAGTCAGTGCTGTGCCTCTGAGGTGGGAGAGCCAACTTCAGGACACTGGTCCACAAGAGGCCTCCCAGCTGCACATAATATCAAACAGCAAAAATCTCCGAGAGATCTCCATCTCAACGCCAGCACCCAGCTTCACTCAACGACCAGCAAGCTACAGTGCTGGACATCCTATGCCAAACAACTAGCAAGACAGGAACACAACCCCACCCATTAGCAGAGAGGCTGCCCAAAATCATAATAAGTCTACAGACACCCCAAAACACATCACCAGACGTGGACCTGCCCACCAGAAAGACAAGATCCAGCCTCATCCACCAGAACACAGGCACTAGTACCCTCCACCAGGAAGCCTACACAACCCACTGAACCAACCTTAGCCACTGGGGACAGACACAAAAAACAACAGGAACTACGAACCTTCAGCCTGCAAAAAAGGAGACCACAAACACAGTAAGATAAGCAAAATGAAAAGACAGAAAAACACACAGCAGATGAAGGAGCAAGATAAAAACCCACCAGACCTAACAAATGAAGAGGAAATAGGCAGTCTACCGGAAAAAGAATTCAGAATAATGATAGTAAGGTTGATCCGAAATCTTGGAGATAGAATGGACAATAGAATGGACAAAATGCAAGAATCAGTTAACAAGGACCTAGAAGAACTAAAGATGAAACAAGCAACGATGAACAACACAATAAATGAAATTAAAAGTACTCTAGATGGGATCAATAGCAGAATAACTGAGGCAGAAGAACGGATAAGTGACCTGGAAGATAAAATAGTGGAAATAACTACTGCAGAGCAGAATAAAGAAAAAAGAATGAAAAGAACTGAGGACAGTCTCAGAGACCTCTGGGACAACATTAAACGCACCAACATTCGAATTATAGGGGTTCCAGAAGAAGAAGAGAAAAAGAAAGGGACTGAGAAAATATTTGAAGAGATTATAGTTGAAAACTTCCCTAATATGGGAAAGGAAATAGTTAATCAAGTCCAGGAAGCACAGAGAGTCCCATACAGGATAAATCCAAGGAGAAATACGCCAAGACACATATTAATCAAACTGTCAAAAATTAAATACAAAGAAAACATATTAAAAGCAGCAAGGGAAAAACAACAAATAACACACAAGGGAATCCCCATAAGGTTAACAGCTGATCTTTCAGCAGAAACTCTGCAAGCCAGAAGGGAGTGGCAGGACATATTGAAAGTGTTGAAGGAGAAAAACCTGCAACCAAGATTACTCTACCCAGCAAGGATCTCATTCAGATTTGATGGAGAAATTAAAACCTTTAGAGACAAGCAAAAGCTGAGAGAGTTCAGCACCACCAAACCAGCTCTACAACAACTGCTAAAGGAACTTCTCTAGGCAAGAAACACAAAAGAAGGAAAAGACCTACAATAACAAACCCAAAACAATTAAGAAAATGGGAATGGGAACACACATATCGATAATTACCTTAAATGTAAATGGACTAAATGCTCCCACCAAAAGACACAGATTGGCTGAATGGATACAAAAACAAGACCCATATATTTGCTGTCTACAAGAGACCCACTTCAGACCTAGAGACACATACAGACTGAAAGTAAGGGGATGGAAAAAGGTATTTCATGCAAATGGAAACCAAAAGAAAGCTGGAGTAGCAATTCTCATATAAGTTTTATATATATATATATATATATATATATGTAAAAAAATAAAAAATAAAAGCACATTCCTACAGCATCTATTATGTGCCAGTATATATTAAAAGTTCTAAGGATACTGAGATGAGTAAGGTAAATTTTCTTTCTTATATTTCTGGCACTTATATTCTAGTGAAGACCTAAAATAAACAAGTAACTAAGTGGTCCCTTGCAAATTATTCTACTGTTGAGCAACATAATTGAAAATGGTGGTTATGGAAGCCACATTGTGTTAGCTAAGAAGAAAATGGTGGATACATAAATACAAATGATGAATATACACCCTTCATTCCACAAGCTCAGAGCTTAGAAGAATAGAAAGAGCTTTCTTATTCTAACCCTATATCCAGTGCAATGTTTTCTCTACAATTCTTCCAGACAACTTACCCTCTGATTGCAACTATTTTTCCCCACTCTCATCCATCTTTACCTACTAAAGAAATCTTCCTGAAATGCCATTTAAATATATAATCGCCCTGCTCTGAAATCTATCACAAAAAGAATCAGCTTCTTAGTGTGCATGGCTTCCAAGACCTTCTGTCTTTGGCCCAAAGTCTTACTAGCCAACATACACCTCTGGCTCATCAGGCAAGGCTTCTCCTGTGTCAGTCATTGTCACCTTGGGCTCTGTTGCTGACCCCTTCCCTCTGTTTGTTTCAACTCAACACATTTTTGGAAACTCAGCTTGAGTAATACCTCTGGCTTTTCCTAACATGGTGACACAGCAGAAAGAACATAAGCTCTGGAGTCAAATTCCCCAAAGCTAGTTAGCCTCTCTGATATTCACTTTCTCATCAATAAAATGGAGTGAAATAATTCCTGTCTCACAGAGATATTCTGAAAAGAATACTGAGCTCATATGAATCTTTCTTTTCATTCCTTTTGCTTTATTGACCTAATGCTACTTTTTTTTCTTCTAATAATATTGATGATAATTTTTAATTCTGGCACCCAAGCAACTTGCAAGTTCTGTGAGGACATGAGCCATATTTCTCCTCCCTTTTGTGTTCCCTGATGCAGTTCTGGATACACTGTAAGTGCTCAAGAAGTACAGACTTGTAAACTGGTTAATCACATAGATGTCTGCAAATAAATAAAAAAAGAAAAAACTGAAGAACGAATTAATGTTTTGGATGTAGTACAAAACTGCTTCATCAGAAGTGCAACTGGCTAGACATGAAATCCAGCTATAACAAAACATTAGAAAATAAGAAATATAAAATAATTTAAATGAAATAGAATATTTTACCAGAATTTTTTTTAAAAAAATACTGAACTCATAGATACAGAGAACAGATTGGCAGTTGTCAGGGTGAAGGGTTTGGGAGGTGGGCAAAATGGCTGAAGGTGATCAAAAGGTACAAACTTCCAGTTATAAGATACATAAATCCTGGAGATGTAATGTACAGTATGGTGGCTATAGTTAACAATGCTGTATTGGATATTTGAAAGTTGTTAAGAGAGTAGATCTTAAAATTTCTCATTTCAAGGAAAAAATTGTAACTATGTGTGGTGATGGATGTTAACTAATAGGTAAAAAAAAAAAAAAAAAAACAACTTTCAGCTGGTGGCTTCTTTCATTAGTTTTTACTTTGAACATTTATATGTATATTACACTTATTCTTGCATTTTCTTATACATCTTCAATCTGCAATCAAATCAATTCTCAGTGTATATTTTGACCTTGCAAGTCAAAATAATAATTACTCATTTTAAATGACTTACTTCTCAGTAGCTCTGGGTTCTGAAGAAAGCTTCTTGGGGTCTCTATCATGTTTTACCTTTGTTGTTTTTGTTTTGTTTTTTGTTTGTTCTTCCTCACAATGAGGATGTTGATCATTTGGAAGTGAATAGGGCTGTCTCTTTATGTACACAGGAATAGTGAAAAGGAGAGGACTAATGGATTAATACTAAAGTATCAATAGTCTCAATATCTCATATTATTGAAAGGTTATGATACTTGTTTTTCATACAGCCATATCATCCTGGCCTGATGTCGTAGATTTGTCTGTTTAAATATTATTTACTTAAAATACATTTATTGATTTCTTTATATATATATACAAACAAACTATCTTAGGCACTGAGGACCCAGGAGTAATAAAGTAGTCACATTTCATTGGCACATGCCACATGACAAAATGGAATAATCAGAAATAATCTCCTAAACAACCATGTGAAATGGAAATGAGTTACATGGGTATTTAAGATAACATTATCTCTATTAAAAAAAAGTTGTTACTACTAAATTATTCATGGAAATATTTTCTCAGAGTAATTTTAAATTGCTTTGAGTGAGACAATATGTATGCCAATATATTTCTACATTCTACAAAGATGTTCTAATTATACAATGGGTACAACAAGGACCAGAAATTAACCAGGAGCTCACCCAGTGGATGAGTTTTTATTTACAGAGTGACTATTTATTTATTCTCCTCTTAATATCTCTAAGTCCCTCATTAATTTTCCTTAAGCTTCCAATTTGAAGCAGAGTTGCAATACCCTAAGTTCATCTCCACTAAGAGTTTAATATAGTATACTATGCCCCAAGGCTATATTCTAGGACTATTAAGCACATTATTTCAATATTGCTAAAGCACATAATGAACTGTGTTAAACACTAATCAAATATTTAAATAAATGTATTTCACTGGATGATGGTATTGCTAAGAACTTTGTTTAGTTTGTGAATCCATTGATTAAATCCACTAATTATTTTAATTGAGCTATTTGATGGCTTCTTTACTCACCAAATATTTGTTAAAAAAACATTTGGGAATCATAAAACAATTTTCTACCACTTTAAATGCAATCTCCTCAGATAAAGATGTTTTCTGATTATAAAGTTTAAAACTTCAGAAGTACAGACATTTGTATTGACAATTTATATATTTTGTGAAATATGTAAGACCTAAAAAACAACATGCTCTAAAATATTCAGTTATAGTCCTTACACATATTGGTTTCTAGAAAAAGCAAAAAATGTTACATTTTGATTGCAACAGCCACAACTCTAGCTGCTGGATGAAAAAGAAATTTTATATACATTTTTACCTGGCCTCTGGAAAGTTGTACTGATATATATTGAATTTGTTATAATAAAGGATTAGAGAAAAAGAAGTAGGTACCCCCAAAAGACTGACTTTTATATGTTTAGTGTTGAATTAAGGAATTGAGTACATAACTGATTTGTTAACTAGTTCCTTAAAATATTATTTTTAAAATCCATTTTACATATATTTCTTAAGGATTTCAATTGTTTCAGGCACTGGGATAGATCTTAAGAATAAAGACCTTTATCTTCCACTCCAGATTTCAAATGAGAGAAATGTGAACTGTTTTGCATTCTCTTTTGCTTATCATGCAAAATATATTTATAGTTATTATATTTTAAAATTATTATGTGAGGAATAATAAGATTTCCCTCTGAAAATTATACTTGAGAGAAAGGAGCATGAAACACATGCAATTAATCATCTCAATAAAACATTTTTTGTATTTATTTTTTATATATTTTTCCTTCATGTAAGGAGTATGAATATTTGGCATTATGTCACAATGTGAAATGCTTGCTGTCTCTACTAAATTCTAAATGATTTCTGATCTCTAAACTTGATAGCAACATTATTTAAATTTACAAATGAAAAATATGAAATCTTATTAATAAAATGCTATATCTGATGATAACATGATATATTTTATATACATTATATATAATATATATCTTAGGTTTCAGCAAGTTTTTGATACTTGAAATTTTTTCAAGGATTGCTACTTCTTTTAGTGTCTTAACTGTAAAATTGGGGTGATTATTTTCATCACTGAATGGAAATATTTTTGCTTTTAATACATTTAAAAGTTTAAAATCAAACATGAATTATTCTCTTTGAAGACATTATACTAAGAATTTGGACAGATCTTAGAGACAAAATAAATAATACAAATGCCAGAAAATTGACAAGAAGAAAGTATAAGCTCATATAAATATACACAAGTGAATAAGATAAATCTCAGGATGAGTGAAAAAAGAATTAGCAGGATTCAATAGATTAAATGATGTTCATCAGCAAAATCTCCCAAGTAAAGAGAGTAATGGAGTTCAGTGCTGGATCAGATATTGAGGAGTGCATATTAAGTGGTATTATTTTAAATTAGATATAATTTCACAAAATATATGTTAAAAATATATTCTAGTCTTTCTTTACAGGAACCTTGGAACTAATGTAGAAATTCAGGCATCACTCTCCTAATTGAATCCAACAATTAATATATTTTAGTAATTGAATAAGTAAGTTAACAGACTTGTCTTTGAATCCAGTAAATATTTAGTGATGAAGTAGGCATATTGTAGGATTATTCAACTCTCAAATCCAGAAAATTATCTTGATTTATAGTCTGTTATTAGTGTCATTACTTTTAATTACAATCATTTAGAAAACGAGTTAGTCAATTTTTATTTAAAAAAATAAGGGTAAGGTAGCTAAGAGAAAAAATATAAACCAGAGAACTGAACCAAAACGTTCAAAAACACTGTATGATATCATTTATATGTGGAATCTAAAAAATACAACAAAGTAGTAAATATAACAAAAAAGAAGCAGACTCACAGATGTAGAGAACTAATGGTTTTCAGTGGGGCGTGGGGGAGAGGAGAAATATAAGCATGGGAGGAGTGGGAGTCACAAACTATTGGGTATAAGATGGGCTCAAGAATGTATTGTACACACAGGGAATACAGCCAATATTTTGTAATAACCGTAAATGTAAAGTAACCTTTAAAATTGTATAAAAAATAAAGACAAAGAAATGGTCAAAAAAAGTTCAAAAGGATGAAATAAAATGTGAGATTATTATCAGAACTTGTTACTAGGGCCAATATTCAATTGAGTAGCTTTGTTCCTTTGGAAGGCAGAGGTCTGTCTGATTTCATTTGCCTATGGTCTCAATCACCCATGGAAAATAAGAAAAATCTCATTAGAAGCCTTATTTGAAGAGAAACCCTCAAAAGATGTTTATCCCCAAATCACAGTGTTTTTTCTAGTCTTCTCTTTGAAAACCTAATACCTAACTCTTAACTTCGATATAGGGGAACATAGAGTATACTTGCTTGTCAGTCTAAGGGCATTCTCTTTGGATATGGGAGTCTCATTATTATCGTTAAATCATTAATCATTGTAGGACTAGACCTCTGTTAAGAGAAGCAGTCCTCAATAAACTTGATTTTTGATGGTGGGTCTAGTAGTTAATTTTTCTGTCCTCTATCAGACTGGCAGGAGTATATTCCACCTATGCCATGTTTATGGGGCTATTCAAAACAGATATAAAGAATAATATGGCCCTTACCTTTAAGGAATTGAATATAAAATTACAGAGACAATTAAAATATTAAGGGGTAAGCATTATAATAGAGGGAGTACCAAGAGAGAAGGTCAGTTACTAGTTAAAAGAAAAGCTCTAAAGTTAAAACAAAAAGCAAGAATATCTGAAAATTGTTCTCCAATCAAACCCTTTTAAAAAACTTCTCTCCAAGAAAAACCAGTGTAACCTAATATAAGAAATTCATTTAGCAAAAACTAAAAACTTCTAAAATAGTCTGCTTGCACTTTAATCAAATTGAACACAGAAATGAAGTGGTAAAATATGCCAGCACACCTGGTCATCACCCCCTATGGCTTAGACACTTTCCGAAAGGTTGGCATTGATGTGTCAAAGTAAGTAGCAGGTGGTCTCAAAGTCTTAGTTCCCCCTGGTGATGGATGTCAGGTGGTTCTTAATTTTTCCAAAGAAGGTGCCCTAAGCAAATTAGCAAGCAAAACCTACAAACCTTTTTGACCACCTTTATGCAAAAGAAAGGCAAGAGAACATTTTCACTCATTATAAGATGACGTATCAACCCATTAAAAGTGCTTCAGCTTGTCACTGGCAGGTCAAGGGACAGTACCTAGGAACTCTACAACTTCTAACCTACTTTACTATGCTATGTTAAAGTTTGGCTTTGGATTTCTTTCTATTCAATGTATCAAAAATTGCTATACATGCTTTACAAATATGAACTCACTTTATCCACTTAACTACTTTATGAGTTAGGTGTGGCTATTATTTCCATTTACAGGTCAGGTTATTCTAGCATAGAGGTTAGCTAGCTATCCCAAGGTCACACAGCTACTAAGTAACAGAGCTGGGATCTGAACCCAGGCACATTTACTGGTTGTAGTGTTTTTTACACACAGTGCATTTTCCCAATTTATTTCTTCTCTTAACAATTGGACAACTTTACATTATACACCTTAATCATAGATAAGCTAAGTATAGACCTTGGATAGATATGCAAACTGAATATTGGTCTCCTTTTTCTCACACCTAATGATCATAATATATTGATTTAATGTTAAATAAGGGTATCCTGATGAACTGGTTCAGAACCTTCCATTCATTATAGGTTTAAACCTAAAACTCTATACCAGTATAGGTGTACAGGTGGCAGTGAAGTTGATGTAGAATTTGATCTTCTACTAATGCCATGTTCAATTTCTAAATATGAAATATAGGATAGTTTTAATAAAATTTCCCTGTCTTTGAAAATTTAACACATAAAAAAATTCTTAAGCTTCACAATCTATCCTTATGAATACCATGGAAGTTTCCCAATGGAATTTAATACTATCTCACTTGGAATACTTGTATTCTGATGCTGTAAGGTTATGGTTATTTTCATTACTCTTACTATATGTACTTTTAGTTATGTACACTTCTGCCTTTTTTTTTTTAACATCTTTATTGGAGCACAATTGATTTACAATGGTGTGTTAGTTTCTCCTTTATAACAAAGTGAAACAGTTATACATATACATATGTCCCCATATCTCTTCCCTCTTCCCTCTTGCATCTCCCTCCCACACTCCCTATCCCACCCCTCTAGGTGGTCACGAAGCACACAGCTGATCTCCCTGTGCTATGCGGCTGCTTCCCCCTATCTTCTGCCTTTTTATATCATGTTTTAACTGTATTGCTCAATTGCAGTCTGGTCTTCATCAAGCCAATTCTGGTAACACTTGTACATATTATCTGAGGCAACAATGGCAGCTTAATCATAGAGAATGGTCCTAAAACACCTATTGTCAAAGTCACTGATACCTATTTCAAATCTATCACTGCATTTTTATTTTTATAAAATTCAAATGTATCAGTCAAGAAACACTGATTTAAATTTTCCTAAACTTGAAGACACCAAATTATTTCGTTGTGCTCTTTGTTCTGTATCACCTAAAATACTACGCTTAATAATTTGTTAGCCTGTTAAAACAAATGAATAGAATGTTCTTGTTGTTTAATGTATCTAATGTATCTGACTTATTAAGTAACAAGGCAGTATATGCATAAATCAAATACATATTTTGAAAAAAACCTCTTTGAGGTCTATAGTCAATGATGATTACCTCGAAATGAAGTAAAGACAGACTTTTTGCATATAAGGTAGTGAATAAGATATAAACTACAAATATAAATTTTATTTACCAATGTTTTAAAAATTCATTAATTTCCCTACAATGACATAATTCTTAGAGTGTTATAAAAACATCTATAATAGTACTTTCCTGATCTTAATATAAGAAAATATATAAACTTTATAGTTGGGTATCAACACATAATTTAAATTATTGTTCTTGCTTTTGTTAACTTTATTGTACATTATGATTGTGAAGAAGGATTTAGGGAAATTTTTCAGCAAGTATCATTCTACCCTCTTTTGCACGCACTTATGTGGAGACCAGAAAGTGGTTTTGTTAGTTATTTCTTTGATATATCATATAACTTGTGGTCTTCCAGATTCTCTGTATGAGATGAACCCCATTAAATAGTGTAGTGAAAGGCAATTTTCCCATTGTAATTCATTTCTAAGGTAGAAATTCAACTAACAAAATGTGCATGTACTTCCTGGTCTCTCACCCTGACCACAAGTCTCAGGGTAACATCGAAAGTCTAGTTTCAGAAACCAGATAAGAACTATGCCTTATATAGGTTTACTGATCAATGTATATTTATGAGATTGGGCTGAATTCAAAGCATGGTCCACTTACTGTGTAACTGTACAAATTACTACTAAAACTATGACAACAAATCAAGTATCACGAAATAATGGGGGAGAAGAAAAGGGTCAATAAATGATCATTTCTTGGTTTCATTATGTAACTAGAGCCTGGTAACTTTTAGTAGGACTTATTCCTAGATGATTAACATCCTTAACATAGTTTTTTAGTTACCTTTGATACTATGCTGTAGTATTTGATCCCAAGCCAGTGCATGCATGGATATTTATATTCTAAGAAACTGGCCTTAAGAAGAAATATCACAAACTAATTTTACAGCTGATTACAAGTATTTTTTCACTACCATGAACAGTTTGATTTTCTGTGTAAGGCTCAGAATTGAGAAAACAAAGTTCTTTAAGAATTATTCAGTTATTATAGACTAAACTACAAAAATCCAGCATTTTTGTTTCAATTTATAGCTTCCAAATATAATCAAATCATAGTAAGACTCTAAAGTGAATTCATTTTCTCTCTCATACACAATACATATTATATTACATATATGTTAAACTATCATGAATATATTCATAAACTACCACACATTCAGAACACATAATTCTCAGGCAATTAAAGGACAGAATTGCAGGCAGTTGGTGTTCTGTAAAGTTTGGGCAACAAAAAATAATGCTTTTTAGTAATACTGCAAAACAATATTCTCCGTATCATCAGTACCTGTTATTTACTCTCATTGAGATATTTTATTTAAAGAGGTAACAGACTACCAGATTTTAGTTTAATGTCCTATAGTGAGATAGTATTTTTCTAAATATAGAGTCATCTATGCTTTTAATTTATAGTTACAATTATGCATTTCAAAGATTAGGTAAAGGAAGTAAGACCATTAGCTGGCTCCACTTTTGATTATAGACATAATCTAATAAGTAGGAAACTGTTTACAACTAGCAGTAAAATTACATGGACATGGTTGTGGCTATTAACTAATTGAAGCACCACATGGCTAAAAATATTTGTTCCATATCAGTTGTGGTATACCTCTATTATAGAGTTGTTCTAAGTACTAGTATAGGGCTCTCACTATATAAGTGATCAATAAATATTGGTAAACTTCATAAATTTGGTGTATATTTATTTAGAGCTACATACCAACTATATACAAGATTTTCAAAAATTATTTTTGTGGCAACAATGAAATATGGGTTTAAATTACTATGTGTTCAGACAATAGTATTTTAGTAAAAGAAAAAGCAAATGAGAAATTTTGATAGTATAAAAATGAACAAGATAATTAGAACAATTCAAAAAGGATTATGCTTCCCTGAGCTTTTCAAAGTTAGGCTCTTACTTACCTTGGTCAATAAAATGTGAGAAGTAGGGAGTCTCACCTTGTTGCATAAAGTTTAGAGCCAGTGTGAAATAGATCCCTACTATCTTCACCCTGCTGTGGTGGTCTATGGCAGCATGTGTTAAGAAAGAATTTTATTCAGCCTGGGTCTTCTGCAGTGACTACAATGAGCAGAGGTCCCCTGCTATCCCATAATGACTAAGCTGCATGAGTAGGAAAGAAAATGCTGTTGGGCTGTGCCACTGAGAAGTTGAAATTATTTGTTATTGCTGCAGGGCTTAGTCTTTCCTGACTGACCTTGCTCACATTAAGGAGTTTGCATAACCCAAACTTAAAATACATGACAGTGGCTTGGGGATGGGTGACAAGCTCTAGAGAAATGGATTGGAGCTTTGAAAGAGGATTATCAGTGAAATGTTACCTGGGATAACATTTAAGACAGGCCATATACCTAATAATCATGCAGCCCTAGGTAAAAAGCCTGGAAAGTTTACTGTTAATAGTATGGGTAAGTTACATCCATCTGTGTTTAACAAAGAATTAGAAAAAAAGGGGTTGAAGAGGAGAAAGAGGAAGAGAACAAGGAAAGAAAAGGAAGAGAAGGAAAGGGAGGAAAAAGGGGAAGCAGAAAACTTGATATCAGCAAACAACTGGAGAATAAATAGGGTCCACAAATCAAGGAACAAGCAGTATAGACAGAAAATGCTGTTAGTCACCAACAACCTGTAAAAAACAAAAAAAGAAAAAAAGAGAAAAGAAAAGCCTTTGATAGACAAGCACCAACTAAAATCAGTCTTGATGAAAATGTGAATTCAAAGGTTATGATGGCTATTTCCATTTTAAAATGTCTGAATAAGTTAAGATACTCAGCATTAGAGTCTATCCAAGAATATAGGATCCAGTAAGCCATTTCAGTTGAACAAAATTCCCTAAGGAGGTGATTGAATATGTGGCTATACTACTAAAATCTGAAAGAGAGAATACTTGTGATTAACTCAAAGAAAGATATATGGTGAGATGGGTTGCAGAGAAACAAGGGAATATAGTAAATCTAACATGAATATCTAAAAAATAATTGTGGATTTATCTGATACGTGTTACTGACTGAATTCAAATTAATGAGAAAATTTTTAAGTAAATTATGCCTGCAGAATACTGAATCTTATGCATTTCCTCTATCTTAATAAACTAATTCATATTGTCACAGATATTTTGATATATGGAATATAAATATAGATCAAATAAAGATTTATACAATAATGGGAAAAATATTGAAGTACAAAAATTCAATAAGAAATCTTTGTTAAGGAGAATATTAGTATCAATGAATTCTAAATAATATACAATCATATGACATTGCTCTGATAACTAAAGGTACTACTTGGAACATTCTTTTATCCAAAAACATTTGCTAACCTTCAGCGTGCATTTTCTTTACCTTAAGTATGTTGCCAGTTCTAACATAAATATTAGTTTTCTATAGTGTGATCTCCCTTGGAAAGAGAGCAAGATGAATGTAGGCAATGTAGAGTAAAATAGTTCTGATGAGATGAGCAGCTACTGATAAAATGTCAACCTGATTTTCGGCTAATATATATACCAATCTAACAGAAAATCTAATTCAGTGTTTGATTATCATATTTAGGCTCTAAAGTTTGATATTGAGAACTTGAAATATCATCTTTCAATTTCTACCTAAATTTAATTGTAATCCAATAACTTCCATTCTTTCAAAGTAATAGAGAAATTTTTGCAAAGTTCTCTAGGGTTGAGAGTCTACACCAGGGTTGAGAGTCTATGCCAGGAATGCTGACTGTGTTGTCTATATGAAAGAATAATGCAAAGGCCACTGCATTGTGAAAAGAATCTTTGAAAAATACACTAATAATTCTGATTTTGATACTATATATGTATATATTTATGTGTATTGTTTTATATGATGCATGTATTTATATATCTGTCTATTGTAATATATATATATATATATATATATATATGCATATTCATTTTGTTCTGAAGAAAACCAGGTAGTTTTATTCTTGGATTATAGTCTATTAGTTTATCATTGTCTAAGCAGTCACTTGAACATTAGCTGATAATAAATACAATCATATAAATAGGCAGAAAAATGGCATAATTTCTGCAAAGATCTCTAAATGGAAAGGGAATCATCTCAAAAGGAAATAAGATTTCTTTTACTCATTTTCCTGCATTTCAAGCAATTAAGAACAATAGGAAACCACTAAGCTTTTCAAAACCTTTCAAGAGCACAAAGTAGTTTGCAAGACAAGGTAATTTCTAAGTATGTTAAATTGAAGTAAAAAACCCGGAAGGAGACAAAAAGATAAAAGGAATGTTATCAAACTCAGAGTCAGTGATAAGGAATAAACAACGTGTTAGGAGCACAATTTCTTTTAACTTACACTTAAAATATTTGGGCACAAAATGATGTAAGCATTTCTTATTACTTACTCTTCTGTCTTTGAGCCCTTATTTCTTGCTAACTATGACAATTAAGCTGGCAAAAATAAATTCTGCTTCATGTCTGTAGGAAGGGTAAAGGAATTTATTATTTTAAAGTATGATTAAGATCTTGAGTGTTTTACGTATTTGAAATTGGGGGAATCATGACAGACCTACAAAAATTATAAGAGTAGTAGTGGAAATAACAAGCCCTAGAATTAGAAACATAATATTTATTGAATGAGTGAGCAATAAATGAATTAAATCCATTAATGAATATGGGCTCCCCAAATGCAGTTTAGATCTAGTAATAGTTTTGTTTTTGAATGTTTAAAAATAAATAAGAATTAAGATGAATATCTATCTAGTTGGAATTAAGAAAACATCATATATATCTCATCTCTTCTAACAGCCAAGCACATATCACTAATTGATAGTGATGTTTTGAGGTTGATAGCAGCCACAGAATCCCTGCCCATATCATATTTTTTAAAAAAGAAACAAGTTGAATGAATTTAGAAAGAAAACAAGGGAAAATGTTGTTCTTACACTTAAGGAAATGGACATATATCAATATTACATGCTCATAGTCATATTAAAAATTAGCCACAAAGCTAGGTCTAAAGTGGACTTAACTTTAATGTTGTATAAATGTTTAGGGTGAGCTATGTGTCTATGATTAGGCATTTGGCACTTTAATTGTGACAATCAGAACATGTCAAATAAAGGTAGAGTATTTTGATATATCAAAATCTTGGTACCAGCAATAAGTTCAGTTTCTTTCTCCTCTATCTCTCAATTTCCTTCCCACACTGTAGTGTACTTTTGTGTGTGTGTATGTATGGGGAGGGGCATGGGAGAGAGGAACCAAATAAATATATTGTCATTCAAGTATTCTCTATATCACATTATAGAGAATCTTTCTAACTTCAAACACAATTTTAACAGTTACTCTATGGTATCATACTGAAGGAATTTAGCACACATTTTGAACATCTTTGGACAGCTATATAAAGAAACAAATGAGTAGCAACATCATATAGACCTACTATATACTTTTGTAATTAGCCAAAATATATTTGCTCTTATCAGGAAACATTCAAAATATTTTAGTGAATAACAGGTCAATGAGAGACATTATTTTATACTCAGGTAAACCATATTTAGAATTTACATTGTATAGTACTTCATCTGGCAAATTAGTGGATGAGGGTTGCTGTTATGAGTTAGAAGAAAGACCTCATTCTACACCTGCCCATGTTATTTGCCTTGATTTGGGTATATGTGGAACTTTACTTCCATAAAATGAGCGGTTTTGTTTTGTAGATTTATAAAGGTATTTCTAAGCCTACATTTCAATCATGAATTTATATTATGTATAAAATGTATTTATTGTAACATTCACTATAGAAATCATTAAGTGAAGTAAATAATTTTGAAATTTTCACATTTCATTGATGTTTATAATATATAATCTCTAAAGTCTCCTTTTATATCTGAACAAGTTATCCTATTAAATTGCATAAAACATTTTAATAAATCTATCCAAGAGCTTAAAAACACAAAATATCATCAAAATAAGTTTCAGTAAATGTCAGTAGGGAACCAAGTGTTAAATATGGCTCAAGCACTTTTCCATCCCTGACATGACACAGTCCAGATTATGCATTGTAAGGGAAAGTGTATATGAGACATGTTCAGCACAGTGGAACAGGAAAGTCTGCCTAAGGACAGTGGAGTGGAAAATAAAGGGCAGAGGAATGTGGTAGACCAGACAAAACAACAAAGTCTTTGGTGGATTAGTAAATAAAGGCATTGAAAAGAGAGAAATTTTAAAAATAGGTCTTAATTCTTTATTTAAAAAAAATCAGTATGAATTAGTTTCATGATGCTAGTATTCTAATATCATAAAGAGTTTTTTGCAAAGTTTTATTTACAAGCTAACAGCTGTATCTGCAATGTACATACTAAAATGTTGGAAAAATATCTTTTGGCATACTCTTAAGTACAAACATCTTGACCAAATGAACTGAGAAAAACATATAGCAATTTCTGATTCTAACAGTCTTATATTCTTCATTTTCCCCATGCAATTCAATACTTTATTTTGATTAACTTGGTTGATGCCAACATGTGAAAATATAATTAAATTATAGATGTTCCAAGATTAAAGAATTAAAATTCTTCTGAATTTCCATCATGAAGAGTTATCTCTGTTTTCTCATAGGAGTCTTACAGTATTAGCTATACATTCATGTCTTTGGTACATTTTGAGTTAATCTTTTAATTTTAGTGCTAGGTAAGGGTCTGATTTCATTCTTTCACATGCGGATATCCAGTTTTCCCATTACTATTTGTTGAAAAGACTGTCTTTTACCTATTTTGGCACCCTTGTCAAAAATCATTTATTCATATATGTAAGCATTTATCTCTGGGCTCTGTATTCTATTTTATTTGTCTATATATTTGTCTTCTTGCCAGTACCACACTGTTTTGAATCTATCACACTCAACTGTGAAAGACTGAAAACTGTCACTCTAAGATTAGGAATAGGGCAAGAATGCCTGCTTTTGTCATTTCTTTTGAACATGGTACTGGATATACTACCCAAAACAATTATGCAAAAAAGGGAAGAAAAGGCATCCAAATTGGAAAGTAGTAGTAGAACTATCTCTGTTCACAGATCTTGTAAGTAGAAAATCCTAAAAATTCCACAAAAAAGTTAGAAATAATAAATCCAGAAAAGTAGTGGGATACAAGGTTAGAAGTCAAAGTTATTTTGCATTTCTATACACTATGAACAACCTTAAAAAGAAATTAAGGAAATAATTCCATTTACAGTAACATCAAAGAGAATAAAATACTTAAGAATTAACTTAACCAAAGGAGTCAAAGATATGTACCATGAAAACTACAAAACGTTGCTGAAAAAAAATTAAGACATAAATAAATGGAAATATATCCCATGTTCATGAACTGGAAAACTTAATATTGTTAAGATGTCAATACTACCTAAATAGTACAAATTAAAAGCAATCTCTATCAAAATACCAATGACGTTTTGTTCTGACGTTGAAAAACCCATCTAAAATTCATATGGAATTTCCAAGAGACCCTGAATAGCCAAAACAATCTTGGACAACAAAGCTGAAGAACTCATACTTCCTGATCCCAAAACTTAGAAAGCTACAGTATAATTGTTTTTTATATTTTGTACCAGGTGTCTAAGGAATATAGAAGTCATAAGAACTGATTGAAGAGTAAGGACCTTGTCACTTTATGCTTTCATTGTGTCCCCCTATTTCCCTACCACATATTATTACACATAGTATATTATAGCACTCGGCAGATTTTACTAACACTCATTAAAAATTAATTATGCCTGGCTTACTGGCTTACAAAAATGTTACACCTGTACCAAAATATTATAAAAATTTTTGTGCTAATGGTGAAAAGAAAAAATATTTTTATCATTTTTGTTTAAGCTTGAATTTTAGATGATTTTCATCATTAGATCATTTATTATTTTGTAATTGATGTAAATAAAATCACACTTCCTATCTATCTTTATAATGCCCAAGTGGACCAAGTCCAAGATGGATAACAGTTTATGAGGGTTTTCTGTCCCTTCATACCTATGAAATCTTTTCATTGTGAAGTCTGACTTGGTCTCATCAAACTGTAGTGACACCTCTTCCCCAAATCAAGTTTGTTAGCATTGTATATTCTCACGTATATGACCTAAAAATTCACTCAACTTCTACATGCATTCCTATTCCCTCTTACCCCCACCTCAGAGTAAAGCACTTTTCAGGATGGAAGCCCACTTTGATACTTCATTTTGCCAGTTTATATGTAAGAATCGTTCGCAGATGGCACAAACCTTCCCAAAATTCTTATTTAAGTAATTTGATGTTATAGATTGGGGCCCACAATCTGATCATGCAGTAAACATAAATAAACTTCAGTGGACCAAGTTAACTTCAGTGATTCAAGGACTGAATATATTGACATGAGCAATGAGAAATTTACCCCCACCCCAAGAGTTATTTGTATAATTAAGAAGAAAAGCAGAGGTCAACGTCTGATTTTTGCTAATTTTGTTGATGATGTTAATTTATATTGAATCATGAATTTATGTTGAATGGACTTACCAGAAAACAGTTTTTTTCTTTTCTATAAAAAAAGTAAAACTAGCCTGTTTTAGGTTGTTGTACATGATGGATTTGACCAGTGCGATCACTAACAGCCACTAAAACAGAATAAGCTGTGGTTCAGCATGCATAGATGCTTCTACTTAATCCAGAAATGAGAAAAAAAGTACAGAAATCATCAGGTGCCTTAGATTCCAAGTCATCAGTACAGGCTTTTTAAATATTCCTGTCTGTATCCACTCTCTCAACCTCAATGTCGTACCTTCTTCTTGTTTTTCAGAATAACAATATTATGATACAAAATGGCAAATATCAAATTCAGGTGGATACCATCGTTCAACACAGGATAATCAGGCTATCAAGGAGATTTACTAAGGCATCTCTTATTCTGTACTCTTCTTAAAGTTGTCTTCACGTATCAATTTTGGACTATTCCTTTAATTTAATTTGCTTACCCCCAAACCTCTAAATTTTATGTCTGTATCCATAGGTGATATTGACAATATCCCTGATATGTGAAGACTCTGTTTTATTGTGTTCCAGTGTCGGTGATGCTGATAGTGTTATTATGTTGATTCTTATCTTAATTACTAACAAACTTATACTCCACAGAAACTGAGTTTTTATTTAAACTTGGTATCCAGAAATCTCACAAAAATGTCTAAATATCAGAGTTGTGTGTTTAATAATTCTCCCACAACAATAACATAACTGAATTTTGTTTTTTTGGTCTGAGATATGTTATTTATTTCTTTTCCTTTGTTTCCTCTAGTCTTCCTATTTGGTATGCTTATCAAATACACTTTGGTCTATGTGGATTAATATAGCATATGTATGATTTTTAAATCAAATCTCACCTTCCTCATTCCTCATAGCCCTTAACACCATAACTATAAAGTGTTTATTTTCTCTATATTCTGAGATATTTATTGTCTTACTCCCTGTCTACTGAATTTTTCCTTAGGTATATTTTTTCCCAATTACACTTATTATCATAGTAGCCTCTTTTATGGATGCTTATTTTCTTGAATGTCACAACACACAATCACAGTATGTGATTTTCAAAGTTTTCTACTGTTCCGAATTATGTGTTTTGTCTATGATGAGCTGTTCTATTAGTATACATGCACCCTCTTTTAGTGTTGATGGTTTTTCTCATTTGCCTTGAGATCCTTGATTGTTTTGCTTGATGTTTTGAATCAAAGCAGTTTAAGGTTACTTAATTTCCTCTCTAACGTATAAAGATACTGAAAGGTCTACTTTTTTGAGGGGTGGATATATCTACTGGCAGCTTTCTCTGTGTGCTTAAGCAGAACAATCATGAAGTTATGTCAGCTCCACTCTCAACTACCATTAGCAATACCAATACAAGAACGCTCTACTCTGTTGCAAAGTCTTTTTCGGGAAGCCTCAGACTCACCTAACCAAGTGCAGTCTTCTTGCAGGACTAATTCTCCAGCTTCAAATTGGTGGTAAACAACTGATCTGTGAATGTGATATGGGGAAGCAGGGAGATAGACAAGCCTGAGACAGTTTTGCCGACAGTATTTTAAGATGCCATTTAAATATTGGTCCCTTTTGTCACTTCTGCTTATGAAAAATAAGGCTATCTAGGGTTTCTGCAATGCTTCTACTACTGTACATCTTTCTTGCAATGTGGAATTTAATTCCTTCTTTTAATATTCCCATTACTAGGCTGGTATATCTCACTTCTACCTCAATGCTTTTCTGAATGTATTATTTACTAAATATATTAAATAATGTGATTTTACTAGGTTTGGGTAAAGTAATCATCTATGCAAACAGTCAGTTACAGTCAGTTACTGAAATGATTTAGTTTCTTCATCTATGTAGAAGCTATTTTGAAAAAAATGAAATTTTCAGTTAGAAAATGTTACTTTTAAATAGCTCTGTAAACACAAATTTGTTACATTATATGGCAATCTAGATTCAGATTCTTCTTATGGTTAATGATGTCCTTAAATAATGTAATTGACTTTTTTTCTCCCTAGAGCAGATAGACATGACATGTTCTTTTAGATAATTTCTCATATTAGTCATTCATATTTATGAATCATCCTTATTTACTTTAATGATATTCATTATCTGCTGGTTATTCCATAATAGAGAAAGTTTATTTAGGGTGGAAAGCTTAGAAAATAAATTGACAATTGCTATGATTTATATACAAATAGGTCTAAAATATGCATTGTAATTTCTTTTCAATTTTAGGAATATGAAAACTGCTAAGGAACGCACTTAGTAAATGAGATCACCAGGGAATGACTGCAAAGAAACAAGAGGAGATAACATGAAACACTGTTAAATCCAAAGAATAAGGGGATATATATTAGAAATGAGGACATGAAAGTGGAGAATGAAGTCAGGAATGATCTTGTTACCTGATTTTCTTCATAGAAAAGGTAAAATATTTTGGACTAAAACTATTTAGTCAAGTCTAAATGTGTGTTGTGAATTATTTTCCAATGCACAGCAGATGCATGAAAAAAATTTCAGTAATAAAAATAACTATTAAATAATACATTCATACAAATATAAATAAGACTTTCTATTACATACTGAGTCCAGCTCAAAGTACTGACTGTAGAATGAGGCATATCTGGGTTGTTGTTCCATGTTCTGCTACTTACAAGCTGTGGCACCTTGGGCAAGCAAATTACATTCAGACTCAATTTCCTAAGGTCTATAATGGGGAACATAATTATACCTACACTAAGGGCTGTGTCTAATTAAATTTGATAATGCAGGTAAAGCATTTATCTGTGTGCTTTACTCAGTAATACTAACTACTTGCAGGGTCTCATTTTAGTATAGATTGTCACTGTTATACCATTTTATAGATGAATAAGCTGAGACTTAGGTTAAGTATTATATCCAATATAGCATGTAGTATATGTCATAACAAATCTAATGACCATGTGGTATTTGATTCCAAAGTTCATTAAATGAGGTATAGAGATACTTTGTCTATTACCTTATTAGAAGCATTCATCTGGGTTCAGTGGGATAAGCAAGCATGAAAAAGGACAAAGCATTTTATTCTTAAACAATTTATGTTCTAGAAAGAGTATCAATATAGAAACAGAGTACTGTAACAGTATGAGCAGTTTCCTGTTTCTGGTGGGCTAGATTACTTGTGTTACTCTTCCTGCTGAATATACTACACAATGATAAAGTGTGTTTTTGTCTTTTTTTAAATCACAGAAGCATGAAAAAGTTGTCAAGTCCTAATATTTAGTGAAACAAGAATCCAGATGCAGACAGGCATGAGAACCATTCTCGCCATAAGAGTATTTCTCTTCTCCACATATTACAAACTTATTTTGAAGGAGTTCTAGAACAAAAAAATATCAAAGCTCAGCTTACATTCAAAGGGATGAATAAAAGATAAGACCTTTTCCCTCAAACACACAAGGTCAAATATAGCAACTTCAGGGTAAAGCTGGCCCGTGCAAAATCATAACCCAGTTCAAATTCCCTAGGTAATACCAAAAAATTCAAACCTTGAAAATGGCTTAATGTGATCTTTAATTGAAAAAGGCACCAGATGCTTCACAGAAGCAAATATAAATCCCCTTTGAATGGAAATAACTTTACTGCATTTTTCAAAGTATCTATATAAACATATTATATTTCAAATATTATGTTCAGCAAATGGTCAAAAACAAGCACAGGAGGAAACTAGACTCTAAAACCTAGAGCCAGCCAAAACACCGGACAGACACAATTTCTATTAACTCTAGAAACTGAATATATAAAATCCTAAAATACACTGAAGTAAAAATTAAATGAATGGGTTTAAAAGCAGAAGAGGCAGAGCAGGAGCTCAGTGATGTGGAAGATATCACAACAAATTCTTGAGAATGAACTGGAGGAAGAGAGAGAAAGATGGAAAATGCAGAAGATACCTGAAATCTGGCATAGGCAAAAAGAGCTCTCTGATGAAGAAATAGTAACTTTTTTATTGTTTTGTTTATACAGGTCTAGGTGGAGGAACGACAGGATTTGAATACTAATAAGTTATATTAGGGATTTAGAGGAAGGGATATGTTTTAAATAATTATGAAATAGAATCCACTACAAATGAATGTAAGTGGTGATGCAGAAGAATGAATTGAACATCATTCCAAGATTTCCACCTTGAAAGACTGGACAAGCTCCAAAGAGGAAAAATATGCATTTTTTCCCTTGTATTAAATATAAGATATCTGGGTATCTGAACAGAGATTTTGAAAAATGAGGAAATAGGGTCTGGGAATGAAATGCAGATTTAGGCATTTCCAGTGCAGACTATTGTTGAAGTGATGAGAGCAAATAAAGCAATTAAGAGGGAAAAAAAACAAAAAACAAAATTATTGGCTAGATGACTCTAAAGGGAGAATCAGGGAGGTAAAGAAAAATGCTGTCAAAAAATTCAAAGGAGAAAAAGGTATCAGAAGGAACAAATGATTAAGTGTAAAATACTTAATTTCTGAGAAGGAAAGAAGATAAAACATTATAACTGGTCTTTATATTTTAGAGGAGAGTTCTAAAGATATATACATGTATTACGTAGACAGGTGAAAATCAGAGATACAGGTAAAATGAATGGAGATTGAACACACAAAAACAATAAAAGATCCAAGGGAAAATGAAAAAGCAGGGTATCTCTGAGCATTCTAGTGACCTTTACTTTTCCTTTTATGTCAGAGACATGATAAAAATATATGACTTTTCCCCCAGATAAAAACAGCAAGCCTACAATTTCTTCATAAAATTTAGAAAATCCCTTAACTTGTTTTCAGTTAATTTCTTTGATTCAAAGATGCCTATTTTTCCACATTTGTTTTTCTCTGAAATGTAGATTGACCTTACCATTGATGTGGTAAGAAATCATCATACTCTAGTTTGATCAGCAGTTTTACTCTAGTTTTTTCTTCTTTGGTGACACCTAAGATGACGATGAACTTTATAACAGATGTAATTTTAGATTTAATGAAATACAGATAGCTATAAAGATCAGTAGTCAGTTACCTTTGTTAATTATTGTTAATTATTCTTGACTCAATCAAATATGCCAAATTAGTAATAATACATATGTATTACTCACATTTATATATTTAGATCCCAAATTCCTGAGAAAATATTTCTATTTCTATTGATTTCCAATTAGAAAATTACAAATGGAATGTAAAATGTAAGCCTATAACTAATATTATAAAACATTTTACTTTAAAAATACATTACATTTTAAAATTCAAAAAATTTGATTTGATGTAAATGTAGAAAAGAAAAATATAAAAATCATAAATCAATGATATCACATACCATGAAAAGTTCACATACATACAAGTTCCATTATCTATGTGCTTCACTTATTCCCCATAGTTCTAAAACCATAGAAAAAAATGTTACAAAATATGTATACCTTCTTGCTTCCCTCATTTAATTAGTGTATGGGTTAAACCTCAATAGTCATTAGGTAATTCTGCTTTCTAATTTGTTTGTTACATTTCAGAAGCTTACAGCTTCTAAGTAGATCTTAAGCTAACATTTTTGGTAAAAACATAGGAGTTGATACAATATGCATTATCATTGTCAGAGATGTCCTTTTCATCTTTAAGAAGATCGGTTGACTAAAAACTGATTTTATCAAGATGTGTTTGATTGTCTATTAGATACTTTGATAATACAAGTAGAATTCAGATGTCAACGGATACTATACTCCCATCAAGCACCAAAAAATGATTTCATTGTTCAGCATATGTAGTTTTACTGGCACCATAAACTGTTCTGCAAAACCTGAAAATAAATGTCTTTCACTGACATTGAACAAAGGGGTATAAACCTCAGAACATCTAAAAAACACATTTCACCAAGCACCTGATGTTTATTATTTAGAAGAGAGGGTTAAATAAATAGCAATGATTTCTAGTGCTTTACCCAAATGCCTCCTTATATTATATTTTACAGGTGCTAAATGTAACATTTCAAATAAAAGATTTTAAATATAAATTCTGGAAAGCATAACTCAGATAGCCAATATAAAAGGTCTGAAAGAATTTAATATACACTAAATTAAACATGAATGCTTTAAATTAGAATAGGATTGATGATATTTGTTATTTTGAGGCTTAATATAACTGAGACATACATTTTCCCAATATGCTGAATTCAAGAACAGGATTTTAACATAAAAGCAAATGTAAGAAAAAAAATAATTCACCTACTAATTTATTCATCTCAAGGAATAGAATAAAGAAAAATAATTCATTTAAAATCTACTTTGAAATGAGAAGTGAAACATGTTGATGTCAATAAGTTACTGATTTAGTGTATAACAAGCCAAGTGGCACTGGAGAAAAAATATGAAGTCGTGCAATTAATAGTTCATTGATTATCAAACATGCCTAAAATGAAAATTCCTTTACTGTGGCAGTGTTTAAAAAGGAAAAGTGTAATTATCCATCACAAAACCCCAACATAAAAATCATTCATTTAATAGACTATTCTTAAAAGGTTTTCTATCCACAGTTTAATCACTATAAAAACAAAAAGAAAGGAAAAAGAGTCTTATCAAGATACTATATTATTTTATCTTTCTAATAACTCAGTTACACTCATTATATACCTTAAAGGGACTACAGAAACTCTAAATTCAGGAAGAGAGAAAAATATAATTAGGTAGTATAATTATGCATTTGTGCCTCTAGTTTGATGTCTTCTATGTTATGCTATATAGATAGTCTACGCACTTAGGAACATCAGTACTTATATTGTTGTGTAAAATGAACAGCTACTGAGCTCTAATGGGCTTCATTCTGTGTTTTAAAATTCCTCCAAATGACTTAGAGATCATTAGCTCCATAAGCAATAATGCAGGCTGCTACTCATAAAGGAGTGTAATAAAGAAAAACATGAGTAGCTAACCTCAACATTGCCTTAATTCTGGAAAGATGAAATGTGTACACATATTTTTTGCCATCAAAGCAAGGATTAAAAGACATATTATCCCTTATTTATATTTAAAAACATTAAAAAATAAAAGAATAATTGATGCTTGACAAGCAGATTTTTCCTGGGTAAATTAAAGGAAACATTCCTCGAAGCTTTGCTTGAACTTTATTTGGACCACAGTTTAAGTTACCTATCCAGGATCAGGGTGATCATTACCCTCTGACTGGATGTTAGTTTACTCACCTTTTCTAAGTATCAGTTTATACATATTTTTATTCATAAAAAATAGTGTTTGGGGAAACTCACACTTACTGGTAGATCACGTATCACTCTGATCTAAGCTCAAGTACCCCTCCTCCTCCTCTACTAGCAATATATTAACGTTTAGTGCGGCCTTGAAAGTTTTATTCAGTTATTTAGATTTTCACATCACACCTATGGCAATGGAAATAGATAGCTACATAATGTGTATAATGATTACATTCCTCAAAGCTTGTCAAACAGCAGGTATTTCAAAAGAAAGGAAATAAAGTCCCTTCAACATTAAATCCAGATGATATGCTAACTCTGTTTCCACAGATTGCCATGCATAGCCTTGGACTGCTTCATAAAATATAAATGACTCATGAAAGTTATTAACTCTATAGGCCTGAATTAAGTGATATTCTTTTTCACTGAATAACATGACTAAATTAAAATTGAAAATTATTTTAGTAAATTTTAAAATTAGAACATGATTTTCTGTGACTGAAATGGGCAAGGATAAAATTTCCAAATTTCTCTGACAATAAAGTATAAAATCATATTGATGATACAAACGCAAAACTTATCTTCAAATTTAAATATTTTGTCCATCAAAACTTTAAAGCGTTTATTTGTAAGAAATTAATTTTCGCAAATTTGTTGGCAAATATGTTGCGTGTACATATGTGGCATTGTTAAAAGAAAAACAGTAATCAATATTACAACCTAAGGTTAAATAACTGCACTAAAATATATTGCCTGTTTCATTATTGTTACTATTCATCCAAGTGAGTACAGATTTATAGAGTTTATTCTCCTCCTTCTTCCCTCCCAAAATAATCCCCCTGTCGACGACTAAACAGCAGAAACATTTTAAAGTGTGCTTCAGCATTGAGCCAGGAGAGAGTGTTATCAATACCTAAAAAGCACCAACATATTTCTGCTAGATCAATTAGACATTTGATATATTTTCATTAAAACGGAGAGGACTAAATCATACATTCTGTTCCTTAAGAAAATTTACCATAATTAAATAGAAGAGATATTAGTAGAATCTTTTTATATGCTCTATTTTGAAGAAGTGATAGTTGGAAATCAAGTTAGGTCATGAGAAAGAGATTTTCATCTTCAATATTTTTTCACACATTTCAAAACCAACTTAAACGAAAAGCCTATGGACAAGTAAGTCCACACCAAATAACGCAATTAGATGACATGGACTATTCCTCCTCTAGATTCTTCCTGAAGCAGTAGCTTCTTTTTTATATCATTTTGAACCACATTAGGAAGACAGTGGAATGTACCACAAATGGAACCTAGAGGAAAGAGTGAACTATGAAAAGCACAGGAATCAAGATGACCCCTTCTTTTAGTATTCACTGTTTAATTCTGAATATGCACAGCTAAAATTAAATGGTATATTGGGCAGAGAATGACTGGTACTTTTTGAAGTTCTTTGTTTTTACAGCTATTGTTGAAAGTACTATTACAAAGTTCATCTTAACAGTTTTGAAAGTTAAATAAGTTGTTAAATCTGATTCATATATAAGATGCCACCAGAGTGCGAATATATTTCTACATGCATTCTTTTGGAACTCAGTGCATGAAGCTC
Source organism: Pseudorca crassidens (assembly GCF_039906515.1). NCBI lineage: Eukaryota > Metazoa > Chordata > Mammalia > Artiodactyla > Delphinidae > Pseudorca > Pseudorca crassidens. The sequence continues at coordinate 85,755,600 of NC_090298.1, forward strand.
ATTTTGTAAAGACAACATTAACTTAATGCTACAGTTTTGACTATTGACCCATTTAGTCATCTACAGTAAGTCCCCTACATACAAACCTTCAAGTTGCAACTTTAAAAGATGCAAACGTGAATTTGCATGTCCAATCACATTAGTTCACGTGCCTGGCGTACATCGTAATGTGTGTGCATCCTCTATAAGTGGCTGTACTTTTGTGTACTTTACCGTTCAGTACTGTATAGAGCACAGTAGTGCAGTATCTTTATTTCAAGCCCAGGATGTCTGGAAGCAAGCATAAAAGCAGCGGTGATGTAGCTGGTACCCAGACATCACTGGATCATTTTTTTCAAGAGGGTAGACAGAATTGAATCTAGCAAGGAATCAGAACCTGCGCCATCAGCGTTAGGGGTGAGTGAAATTGCAGATTGCCCTCTGTCTCCTACTGCTGACGATCCTTCAGCTCTACCATCTCCCACCTCCTCTCCCTCCTCCAGTCAGTAACTCTTCTTGCCTGTTCACTTGATGCCAGCCCCTGTGTGCCAGCTGTTGTACTGTACTACTGTACTTTTCAAGGTACTGTACTGTAAAATTAAAGTTTTTTCTTTTTTTGTGTTTGCTTGTTTTTTATGTATTATTTGTGTGAAGAAAATTACAAACTTAATACAGTACAGTACTATATAGCCGATTGTGTTAGTTGGGTACCTAGGCTAACTTTGTTGGACTTATGAAATCACTCTCAGAATGGAACTCGTTTGTATGTAGGGGTCTTACTGTATTTATTCCTCCTGTGATTGTTCTTTAGTCCCAATTGGATAATAGGTACAGAAAAACACTAAGATAAAGCATAAAAGTTTTCCCTTTCTTTTTCAGCTACTCAGACAAGCAAACTTTAACACTGACACTTTAATATCATAAATATAAAAACTTTCTCTTTTCAGAACACAGTATGAAAAATGTAGAGCTCAAGGGTTACATTTTCTCATCTGAATATATAATCCATTAAACACCATTTTTTGAAAAAGCCATCCTATTGCTACAGTACTGCAATGTCACCTTGGTTATAATTTGTGAGTTTGTATGCATGTATGGGTTTGTTATTGGACACTGTTCTGTTTTCACTGATTTTCTATTGTGTTAATATCACAGTCTTATTTTATAATTAAGTTTTAATTATTTTATAGTTTTTATAGTTAACATTCCTTTAATGAGGATTGATAAGGATAAAACCAAATGGTCAAACCCAGGAAACTTTATTCCTAGATTTCTTTGTGGAGACTTTGAGAATTAATTAGTTTTATCATATAGAAGATATATGACTATTCAGATCCTTTTTTGTCAAATTTGAAGTGGTGTTATTTTGTTTCTTTTAAGCAAACAAACAAAATACTTGGTTGTGATTGGGATTAACTTGAATGTAAGAAAATGGTGTAGTCGTCTACTCATTTATTTAAAAAAATTCTATGATACTGATTTATTCATTTCTTTAACATCTTTATTGGAGTATAATTGCTTTACAATGGTGTGTTAGTTTCGGCTTTATAACAAAGTGAATAAGATATACATATACATATATCCCCATATCTCCTCCCTCTTGCATCTCCCTCCCACCCTCCCTATCCCAACCCTCTAGGTGGTCACAGAGCACCCAGCTGATCTCCCTGTGCTAAGTGGCTCCTTCCCATTAGCTATCTATTTTACATTTGGTAGTGTATGTATGTCCATGTCACACTCCCGCTCCGTCCCAGCTTACCCTTCCCCCTCCCCGTGTCCTCAAGTCCATTATCTATATCTGCATCTTTATTCCTGTCCTGCCCCAGGTTCTTCAGAACCATTTTTTTTCCTTTTTTTAGATTCCATATATATGTGTTAGCATACAGTATTTGTTTTTCTCTTTCTGACTTACTTCACTCTGTATGACAATCTCTAGGTCCATCCACCTCACTACAAATAACTCAATTTCATTTCTTTTAATGGCTGAGTAATATTCCACTGTATGTATGTGCCACATCTTCTTTATCCATTAATCTGTTGATAGACACTTAGGTTGCTTCCATGTCCTGTCTATTGTAAATAGGGCTGCAATGAACATTGTGGTACATGACTTTTTGAATTATGGTATTCTCAGGGTATACGCCCAGTAGTGGGATTGCTGGGTCATATGGTAGTTCTATTTTTAGTTTTGTAAGGAAACTCCATACTGTTCTCCATAGTGGCTGTATCAACTTACATTCCCACCAAAAGTGTAAGAGTGTTCCTTTTTCCCCACACCCTCTCTAGCATTTATTGTTTCTAGATTTTTTGATCATGGTCATTCTGACCAGTGTGAGGTGATACCTCATTGTACTTTTGATTTCTGTTTCTCTAATGGTTAGTGATGTTGAGCACCCTTTCGTGTGTTTGTTGACAATCTGTATATCTTCTTTGGAGAAATGTCTATTTAAGTCTTCTGCCCATTTTTTGACTGGGTTTTTTGTTTTTTTGTTATTGAGCTGCATGGGCTGCTTATATGTTATGGAGATTAATCCTTTGTCAGTTGCTTCTTTGAAAATATTTTCTCCCATTCTGAGGGTTGTCTTTTTGTCTTGTTTATAGTTTCCTTTGCTGTGCAAAAGCTTTGAAGTTTCATTAGGTCCCATTTGTTTATTTTTGTTTTTATTTCCATTTCTCTAGGAGGTGGGTCAAAAAGGATCTTGCTGTGATTTATGTCATAGAGTGTTCTGCCTATGTTTTCCTCTAAGAATTTGATAGTGTCTGGCCTTATATTTAGGTGTTTAATCCATTTTGAGTTTATTTTTGTGTGTGGTGTTAGGGAGTGTTCTAATTTCATTCTTTTACATGTAGCTCTCCAGTTTTCCCAGCACCACTTATTGAAGAGGCTGTCTTTTCTCCATTGTATATTCTTGCCTCCTTTATCAAAAATGAGGTGACCATATGTGTGTGGGTTTATCTCTGGGTTTTCTATCCTGTTCCATTGGTCTATAATATCTGTTTTTGTGCCAGTACCATACTGTTTTGATTACTGTAGCTTTGTAGTATAGTCTGAAGTCTGGGAGCCTGATTCCTCCAGCTCTGGTTTTCTTTCTCAAGATTGCTTTGGCTATTTGGGCTCTTCTCTGTTTCCATACAAATTGGGAAATTTTTTGTTCTAGTTCTGTGAAAAATGCCTTTGGTAGTTTGATAGGGATTGCACTGAATTGGTAGATTGCTTTGGGTAGTATAGTCATTTTCACAATGTTGATTCTTCCAATCTAAGAACATGGAATATCTCTCCATCTGTTGGTATCATCTTTAATTTCTTTCATCAGTGTCTTATAATTTTCTACATACAGGTCTTTTGTCTCCTTAGGTAGGTATTTTCCCTAGATATTTTATTCTTTCTGTTGCAGTGGTAAATGGGAGTGTTTCCTTAATTTCTCGTTCAGATTTTTCACCATTAGTGTATAGGAATGCAAGAGATTTCTGTGCATTTTGTATCCTGCTACTTTACCAAATTCATTGATTAGCTCTAGAAGTTTTCTGGTAGCATCTTTAGGATTCTCTATGTCTCGTATCATGTCATCTGCAAACAGTGACAGCTTTCCTTCTTCTTTTCCAATTTGGATTTCTTTTATTTCTTTTTCTTCTCTGATTTCTGTGGCTAAAACTTCTAAAACGATGTTGAATAACGGTGGTGAGAGTTATGATACTGTTTTATAGTTTGGGACAGAGAGCATGCATATCATTTGTTAGCTTTATTCCTAGGCATTTAAATGTATTGATATTATTATAAATTGCACCATTTGTTAAATGTGATTCTTTAGTTGTATATTTCTAGTTAAATGACTTCAACTGTAGTCTCTATAGATCTTGTTAACTTATTAGTTAGAATGGCAAAAATCTGTAATATGAAAATGTCCATTTTTCAACAACAAAAAACAAATTCAAAGAATCATAGCAGTACACCCCCCTTTAAAAAAAAGGGAACAAGTTTTACAAAAACTATCCCAGAGGTTAGTTTAGACATTGAACTTACCAGGCAAAAACTTTACATCAACTATTTTAAATATTCTCAAGAGCTAAAGGAAACCATTGAGAACTAACTAAAGGAAACCAGGAAAATAATTTTTGTACAAAATGAGAATATCAAGAGATAAAAATTATGAAAAGGAACCATATGGAAATTCTGGAGTTAAAAAGTACAATAATTGAAATGAAAATTTCACTAAAGAGTTCAACTGTAGATTTATATAGGCATGAGAAAGAATCAGTAAACTTGAATATAGGGCAATTGATATTATCTAGTCTGTAGAACAGAAAGAGAAAAAAAAAAAAAGGAAAAGAAAAGTGAACAGAGAACAGAGCCTAAGGGATCCTTGGAAAATGACCAAGAGGACCAACATACATGATGAGAGTCCCAGAAGTATAAGACTGAGAGAAAGAAACTGAGAGAGTATTTGTAGAAATGGCCCAAGAGTCCAAAGTTTGATGGCAGGCATGAATCGACACAAATCAGCTATTCAAAAAACTCCATGTAGGATGAAAACACAAAAAGATCCACACCAAAGAACGATATCAGCAAATTGCTAAAGGTCAAAGACAAAGAGCATCTTGAAAGTACTAAGAATGAAAAAAATTGCCAGTGAAGATTTCTATTTGTGGCAGATCCTTCAAAATAAGGGATAAAATAAGACATTCCCAGATAAACTCCCTTTGCTTTTGTTTGTTAACATTGGACTTTCCCTACTATAAATATTAAAGGGCGTTTTTCGGGTTAAAATGAAGAGACACTAGACAAAAACTCAAAGCTGCATAAAGAAATAAATGTACTGGTAAAGGTAAATACATAGGCAAAGATAAAACCAAGTATTATTGCATTTTTGGTTTGTAACTCTACTTTGTATTTCCTACATGATTTAAAAGAAACATTCATTAAAATTAAAGATGCAATTTATGACAACGTCAGCATAAATGAGTGGGCAGAGGTGTGTAGGAACAGAATTATTCCTAAAAGCTAAAATTGAAAAGCTAAATTGACACCAAATAAGCTACATGGTTATAAATCACTGATATTGGTAATCTGTTTTCTCTCTATCCCTCCATCATTCAACATATTTCCAAAAATCAACTTTTGGCTTGCTAATTTCCTTATTGTTCATTTGTTTTCTATTTCACTAATTTCTTATCATTCTTATTTTCATTATTTCCTCTATATTTTTCTTTAATTAGATCATTGATAATCAGTCTTTTTCCTTTCAAATATACACATTTGAGGCTGTAAATTGCACTATAAGCATATCTTAAGTTGAATTCTACAAAGTTTTATGGCATATTAATATACCTTCAGTTAAAATATTTTCTAATTTACATTGTAATTTCTTTCATATAAAGGATATCTTTTTGTACAATATTCACTTTCCAAATTTTTAGGAATTTGAACATTTCTATTTATATTCCACTGTGATCTCAAACTATATTCATAATTATTTTGGGGGGAGTCTGTTAAGACACACTATAATGATATGTCTCCTGTACACTTTTTTAAAAAAGTAGTTTTTCAACGTTACAATCATGTTTTATCATTGTTAATAAGGATATACCTGTTAACCATGTTGTATACATCTTTAGAGTGCCCATAAATTCTACACTAAGCTCCCCCTATTATTAGCATCTTACACTAATTAGTACGGTAATTTTATTATAACTTATGAACCAATATTGACCTATTATTAAGTAATTTCCATATTTTATTTAGGTTTCCTTAGTTTTACCTAGTATCCTTTTTATTTCATGATCTCATCCAGGAATTAAATTACATTAGGCATTTTATCTCCTTAGTTCCCTCTTGACTGATAGTTTCTCAGGCTTTCATTGTTTTTGATGATCTTGACGATTTTGGGGTGTACTGTGTAATGATTTTGTAGGTTTCCTCCATTTGAATATGTATGATGTTTTCCTCATGATTAGAATGAAGTTATTTATCTTTTTTTGGTAGGTAAACCATTGAGGTAAAGTATCACTATAATCACATCATATCAAGGACAATGTCTATATATTTTTTAATCAATTTTATCTTGATTAATTTTACATGATACGTGTTTTCTATATTTTATTTTCAATGTTCTACATTCTTATATTTAAAGGTATGTTTTTTGTAAACAGCATATTTTAAAAATCTTTTAAGATAATCTTATTCATTTACACGTATTTTGTTCACTTAAATTTCTATAAGGGATTGTTATATCTACCATAATATGATTTCTCACATGAATTTTGTGTTTTTTCTGCTATTTTATTGCATCTTTTGCAATTGGTCATATGTAAAAGGATATATTAGACTAGGAGAAAGGTCTTACAATATTATTCTCAAGTTCCACATCAACAATCTAGATTAAAAAGACCAAAATAAATATAGAACATAAAAGGAAGAAAATAAAGTAGCAGAAATAAATGGAATTTAAAAGAGAACACAGATTTAGAAAACTCAACAAAGCAAAAAATTGGTCCTCAGAAATAACAATGAAATTGATAAACTGCTACCAAGACTGACAAAGACACAAATTACCAATATCAGGTCTGAAATATAAACAGCAAAAGTATAATAGGGAATATTATCAACAATTTTACACATCTAAATCTGATAACTTAAATGCAATGAACCACTTCCTGGAAAAATATAAAATTACCAGAACATATTTAATACAGAACATATTTAATACAGAACATATTTAATACAGAACATATTACCAGGACATATTTAATACATTATCTGATAAAAATCAGATAATGTGATTAGCCTTTAAAGAATTTGAATTCATAATTTAAAAGCTCCCACAAATAAATTCCCAAACCCACATAATTTCACTGAAGAATTCTACCAAATGTTCAGTGAATTAGCATCAATTCTCTATATTACCTTGTAGAAAATAGAAGGAGAAAACACTTCCAATTTACTGTTGGACCCTATTTTCTCGATTCCAAATCAAAGACAGAACAAAAAGGAATAATGCAGGCTTATATCCACAATCAATTAGGCACAAAAGTCCTTAGCAAGATATTATCAAGTAAAATTCAGCAATATATAAAAAGGATTCTACACCATGATCAAGTGTGGTTTATACTAGAAATGCAAGACTGGTACAACATTTGAAAATCAGTATAACCCAACATATTAACAAAGATGTCCACTCTCAGCCCTCTTATTCAACATACTGCTGGAAGTTCTAGAGAGTATAATGAAGCATAATAGGGGAGATAAAAGGCACATAGTTTAGAAAAGAAAAAATTAACCTGGCCCTATTTTCAGATGACATGATTGTCTACATAGAAAATCAAGGAATATACATTCATAACTAATTAGCAATTCCATTCAGATCACAGAATACATGATATACAAAAAAATTATTTTGAAACACTAGCAATAACCACAAGTACATCAAAATTAAATACATTATTATTGCATATGCCTATGAAATACTTTGGTGTGAATATAAAAACATGTACAGGAATTGTATGCTGAAAAATCATGACACTGATGAGTAAGTCCAAAGATCTAAATTAAAAGGCATACTATTTTCATGGATGGGAAAACTTAATTTTAAAATTGTCAATTTTCTCCAATGTAATAAAGTTTTAGAGTAACTGCTCTCAAAATCAAAATTTTATTTTTACAGACATAGACAAGATTATTCCAAAATTATATGGAATAGCAAACAGCACTAGAATAGCTCATACAAATCTATGCAAATTGAAGACATATGTTCATAATAATCAAGATTGTGTGAAATTGATGGAGAGGTAGATGTAGACCAATGGAATTAAATAAAAAGCCTAGAGAGACACTGAAACAAATATGCCCAACTACATAAAAGCAATTCAACAGATGAAAGATAGTCTCAAAAGTAAAAGGTGCTGGAGGAATTGTACCTCCACAGGTTAAAAAAAAAAAATGAACCATAACCTAAGTCTCACCTTACAAAAGTTACACAAAATTGTTCATGGACCAAAATGTAAAACATAAGACTACTTCATTTTCATGCAAAAATGGGAAATATTTGAAATCTAGGGCTAGGCAAAAAGGTCTTAGATTTGGCACCAAAGTGCAAGATATAAAAGGAAAAACTGATGAATTGAAAAAAAAAAACAGCTACAAAATGGGAGAAAACATTTCAAACTATGTATTTGACAAAGACTAGTATCTAGACTACGTAAATAATGTATCAATAAAACTTAATAAAAGAACAAGAACTCCAATTAAAAATGGGCAAAATATATGAAGAGACTTTTGACTGAAGAGGATATAGATGACAAATAAGTACATGAAAAGATCTTCAACATCATAGTCATTAGGGAAATGCAATTTAAAATACCACAATGAGATAGCAGTATATACCTAACTGAATGGCTAAAATTTTTTTAAAAATTTAAAAAGTGTAAACACCAAGTGCTACCAAGGGTGTGGAAAAAACAGATCATTCTATACTGCTGGTGGGATGGTAAAATGGTAGATCCTCTCTGGAAAAGATTTTGACTGAGTTTTAGGGTCATTTAGTGTCTAGATTCCAGAAACAATCAATGCACTCCTTGGCACTTATCCCCAAGAAATGAAGAATTACTTTAGTAATTAAACCTGTACCCAAGTTTTTTTTTTTTTTTGCAGCTTTATTTATGTCCCCAAACTGCAAACCACACAGATGCCTTCCAGTGAATGAATGAATGGTTAACCAAACTGGTACATCCATCCCTTACATACTTTTCAGCAATAAAAAGGAATAGATTATTGTTATGCACAAAAAATAAGATGACTCTCCAGAGAATTATACTGTATGAAAAAGTAAATCCTAAAATATTCGATAGCATATTATTTTTTTTTAATCTGTTGAACTGACAAAATTGTAGAGATAGAGAGCAGCTTAGTGCTTGCCTGATGTGGCTGTAAAAGAACAACATAAGGGATCCTTGGAGTCATAGATATATTTTGTATTCTAATTATGTTAATGCCAATATGTTGGTTGTAATATTACACTACAATTTTGCAAGATATTCTCGTTGGGGGAAAGAATATATGTGTTCTCTATTATTTCTTAGAACTGTAGCTGAATCTATAATTATCTTAAAATTTTAAAAATTTAATTGAAGTCAAATCAACTGTAGTTTTTCACTCATTGATATACACCTTGATTGGACATAGGGTTCAAGCAGTAAGATTAGAGTTAGTTTCCCATATCATGTGCAGCATTTCTAGTTCCATTTATCAGGAACAGAACTTTCAGCTGCCACTGCCTATTTCAAACCTACAGCACAGCCAGCCCATGTGTTATCCACTGTTATGTTTCAATTTCTGTTCCTTTTTGTATGAATACTGTTTTTGAGTCCTACTCTTTTAATTTATGCTTCTTAAAAATTAGTATGCTGTCTACCTCTGTTTCTATATTTTCATGCATACCTATGTCTATTTATCATACTATTTATTTACTATGTGATCTTCATGAGAAGTATCTCAGTAAGAAAATATTTAGAAAATTTCTTGGCCCAACATTCTTGCTCAGTGTGGCATATAAAGAAATGTATGTTGTGGCTAATAATTATCAGAATAGAAAATGTGTTTGTAATAGAGAGTTTAGAAGTTTAAAATTTAGTTGCTTGAAATAAACAGTGGCTACTTGAGATACTGAAAATTTTTTACCTGTTGTCTATGTTTTATCAGTGTGGGTTAACTGGATGCAGAAATTTCCTTCCTGAACAACTGCTATAGACCAGGCAGGGAGCCGGATGAGCATAATTTTAGAAAGACATAGACCAGCAGCACTTGCAAGCTTATGGAAACCAGAATTTGCCAACCATATGGCTGAGAAAATTCGCAGCAATAGTCGTAACATGGATCATCTCCATTGGCATTGGAAGAAATCCTACCCTTCTCTTTCTGAGCAAATATAATCTAGACAAGGTGAAGGCACGGTACACCAGTAGAATAATATTAGATTTGTTACTCATTTGCTGGTATTTATTCAATAATTAAAATGTATTCATTCAAAAATATTTATAGGGTAGCTACTTTATATTAGATATCATTATAGATAATGGAGATGTAGGAATAAAAAAAGAGGTTGTTTATTTTTGTTTACTATTATGGTGCTTAAGTATTATTTTAAGGAGATAATGGAATAGTGGTTAGAGTTTTTAAGGATTTAGGGGATAATGTGATAAATAGTATCTTGGTTGGGGAGGGAGAAGAGAGAGATGTTTTACCTAGTCTCTTGAAGAATTCTCTAAAAAAAAAAAAAAAAAGAATTCTCTAAAGTGTTGACAGTTTAGCTGAAATCTGAATAAGAAGAATGGTCTCTTGATGAGCTCATTTGTGCAGAGTTATTTTCAAACAGAAGCAGCAAGTAAAATGTCTAACAAAATCTACGATTCTATTTGCATTCAGAATGTATTTTCACAGGGTAAATACAAAAACCCATTCTTGTTAAATTGTTAATTATTAAGAAAGATGGACTTTTCTTCCATTTATAATAGTTCCTCAGATATGTTTTTAGATGTGAGAATTCCTAATTGTGCCTGAGAAAAGTGGAAAGTTGCACTGCTGACTTGTCATCTCCCAATGTATAAATACACATTAAGCTGCTATGTTTATTTCTGCTAAACTAATGTCCTAAATGCTAGAAACATCTTAGCAAAAAATGTGGAATATTTGAGGCCTATGTAATATCTATAAGCAAACTTTTTATATTGTGTATTCTAAACTATGTTTATGTTAACACCTGCCAACATTTCCTCATTAAGCTATAAGGTGGTCTGATGAATATAAATCTTTCACAGGCAATTTTCTGGGAACAAGAATATAAGCCAATTCAGGAATGACATGGATACCTTCCATAAGGCTGATGTGTCGGACACAATTTTACAGGTTAATAGCTTACTCCACTGTTTTCTACCATACTCTTAAGATATAACTCACATCTAAGCATCAACTGGCATTATTAATCCATGAGATGGGTAACAGTGGAGAACTAGGCTAACAAACAGGTGAACAGAAAGGAAACAGAAAAAAACAGGAAGAGATGGAAGGAAAGAAACTTGAGTTGTCAATGTCAAGTGGAAAAGAATTAAAAATTAAGTGCTGCAAACATGCATGAACACATTCTAGCTGTAAAAAGAAATTAAACACAAAAGGGTATAAAATTAAAGAATGTAAAATGTCCTGATCACTATCCTTTTCATAGTTATGATTGCTGTTATTTTCCTAGACATTTATATTTCATATTTTACATTTTTTAAACTCAGGAGGAATACACATATTTTCACTGTAAAGGTATTCTAACAGCAAAAGATGAAAAACAAAACCAAACACTGCCATAAACCCTTAATCACCAACCCTTAATTTAAGTTTCCTCATAAGAGGTAACAATTGGCAACAGCTTGGGTATATTCTTCATAAGCTTTTCTATTCAACATGTTAGGGAATTTTGGATTTGGGGGATGTATAACTCCACATCTTTTACCTCTCCTTTCATACTTTATGTTTCTGGATACTTTTTTTCTCCTGGATAATAGTACTAGTTAGATATAAACTCTAGTTCATCTGGCCTGAAAAATTAGAAGTTGAGAGAATCTATTCAGTTTTCACTTCACTACACCTTTTACGAAGTGGAAAAAAAGACACTAATCTAGATACTCATATAAAAATATAAATAATCTAAAAATAAAATATTAAAAAGTTTTACATAATTGATATTTTTAGGGCGCCATGAATACCTGAGTCTTGCCTTTACTCATATTCCCTACTCTCTGACTCTAGGAACTTCAGGACTATCAATATTCACAAAGAATAACAACATCACAATAATAATTTTGGAAATATGTTGTGAGCTCATAGCCAAAAGCTGACATCTCCACTAAGCAAGGAAACATATGTAAAGCCCCCATTTTTACTAAAGTTCATTAGGCTAAACTTCATTGCAAGACATTCATACTCCTTTCTCCCTCCTATCTAACCCATACCTAAAATCATATTTCACTCTGGCCACATGACAGAGCTGTTGTTATGAAGCAGGATGACCAACTAAAAAGTGATGGTCCTCAGTAGGTCTCTTTGGGCTTAATGGTTAAATCTATGAATGATCCCTGAGAGGTCTCTTGTCAAAGAGGAGATTAATTGCATAATAGGGAAGTCATGTCCAAATACTACTTTTTAAGTACTTGTTATTATAATTTTGGAAATCTTGACCAAAGGCTTGGGTAGTCCAAGTATTGCTTCTCGAAACATATACTATGTGTCAAGGTATGACTTTTAATGTGTTAACTTAAAGGATTTAACTCTATTTTACTGTCTTTCAAATTATAGCCAACTAAATTTTCTAATATAGAGGGGCTTATAAGATAAATATAATGCAAGAAACTGAAAAATGACTGAAATTTTGAACAACTCCTACAAATGTTTAAAGATGCAAACTGAAATACTCTTCTATTTTAGGTAATCAAATTTATAGGTCCCTTTCATCAAATTTCTTCTTACTCTATTAGTCATAGTCAAAAGAGTCAATAAAGGATATGACTTTTCTCAGTAGCTGCACTGTGAATCATCTCCAAATGGAAATTATATGGTTTCTTCAACATCTCTAAGGAAGGGTTATGTAGACTTCTGTATCTTGACATTTTGAGAAGCATAACATAGAAAATTTGAAGTTATATTCTCTGAAAAGTATCTAGATATATATTATAGATTTATATTTTAATAGTAACTTGAGCTATGCTAAGGAATGAAATTTGCCTGTCAAAGTATAAACCTATCAAGACTTGCATTTACAATGTGTAGAAGTAATGAAGTATCCATTAACTGAAGATATTTATCATAAAATTATTCTGTTTCAAAATGCAGAAAAGACAAACACAGATATTTGTCACTGAATATGACTATAATGGTATTTGCTTGGAGAAAATTTTGGATTGACTAAGACATATACTTACTAAAAAGAAAATCACACTAACAAACCTTAATAAAGTTATGCTTTATCGAAATGCATTAAGCAACATAAACTCCTGGTAGATTATCAAAGGCTCTGTAATCACAAAATATTCCCTGCATAAGCAGTTAAGTTTCTTTAAGACTTTTAGCTAAAGAGTTTTAGCATTCAGTCTTCAAGACCATATTAAATATATTCAGATTACTTTTGGAATAGTTGTTTCAACACCTTCCTAGCAATGGTGAGATGACAAAAACCAGTGGTCCATCAGTGATACTCCTTGTTCACAACACTGTGTAATGGAGTTTATAGGGTAATGTACTTCTCTCCTCTAAAGGGGAAGGCAATGGATCAATGATATAAAACTTGAAAACCTAAAATTAAAGTGCCATTTAAACTGAAGGTTTTAATTAAGTGCATCACTGGATTAGCCTTTTGAAAATCATTACCTGATCACAAAGGCCATGACTCTTCATGGGCTTGAACTGCCTATGACTCTTCAATACATATTTTCCCCAAATGATCTGGGACAAATTGGAGCCCAAGTTCCACAAGGGCAGGTTTTCAGCATCTTGAGATGAGCAAAATAAGTTGCCTATTGATTATTTCCAGTTGAAGCTCCAAACATTGTATATCTAAGAGAAGACATTCCTATGTGCTATATGCAATAGATGACCTTAAAAAAATCCATGAGTATAATAAAATGTTTTACAGCACCATAATATGTTGTGTAGCAACAGTATATAGAACAGAAGTGTTGCAAGTATGAAGAAAAAAGCATGAGATAAATTCAGGGTTACATTAGAAAAACCAAGGGCAAAGAGAGGACACGATTTATATAATCGTCTGTCTTACATGTCTTTACCGTGACTGATAGATTAAAATGTCTGTGATATTATGCATTTTTAGTAATCATTAATCAGCGCTTTAGTATTTTGAATATTTCTCCTTCACTTGACTTATCCAGGTAATTAGACACATTTTAGGGGTAAAGCTAAGAGGATATTGTGCATTTCTGCTTCCCTTTATAGGTACTGAGATGAGTCAATTTCAATTTGACTTCTTTCATCAGCATCTCCAACCAAGAAAGAAGAGCCACTACCAAGTTCTTTTATGCTTTTGTAACAGGTGACCAGGTAACTCAGACTACTTTTTCCATTGAGAACAATTAAAAAAGCTAGGGGGCTGACACTTAAAGGAATTGGAAAGTGAACCATGCAGTGAAGAATCACCATGCATTCTACAAAACATTTAGAGAAGTAAATTCAAACAAACTTTTTCAGGAAATCAAATAAAGCAAACATTTTCTAATACTTCTGTAAGATCAGAATTATCCTGATACCAAAACCTGACAAACTATAGACAAATATCCTCCATGAACACACACAAAAATTCTTAAAAACCATATGATTATCTCAAAATGTGCAGAAAAAAGTTTTTAGCAAAAGTCAACATCTAATAATGATAAAGAGCACTAAGCAAAACAGGAATAAAGAGTTTCCTAACCTGACAAAAGGCATTTATGAAAAATCTATACCTGATTTTAACCTTAATGATTATACTCAGATTTCACCCCAAAACCAAGAAAAAAAGGCAAAGATGTCGACTCAGTTTTCAATAGCTGTGACTCATGAGAAGTTTCTTCAAGACGCTGCATAATACGATTAAGTTCAAATAGACTACTGTCCCAATAAATCACTACTGAGAAAATTTCCCTAAAGAAAAATGCCCCAAGTGAAAACTTAAGTCCTAAGACCATTGTTTGCATCTGAGGTTCTGTGATTGGTAGAAAATCAGAAACACGTATAGAATAGGGACAGTTCCTCAAACAAGTTGGTACCGAGCAGGCAAATTAGAGATGCTTAGTCCATTAAGAAATAACAAAACATGTATTCAAGTTTCAGTTTTGTCTGTAGTTCGTTGATTTTGAGTAAACCACTTAGGAGAATAGTATCCAAGCCCAGACTACCGAGACAAGTTTGTACCAGCTAACATTTATGCTTCCTTACTGCTCTAAGATTCTGTTAGGTAAGTAATCGGCATTTACATATGTTGATGGAACTAATTTCCCTAATCAGGTCTAAAGCTGAGCAGATGCTATTTCTCCTTTTCATTGCTTTTTCTCCTATGAAAGCATGTAATTCTGCCATGAAACTATGCTGGAAATATGTGGATTTACTACTTTAGAGTCCACAGTTGACCTTGTGACACACATAAAATTGCTTTTTTGAAAGCACCGAGGCTGCATAGATGAGGAAGGAGTTCAGCTCTCCTAACTCTCTTTATGTGAAAAGTTTATGGCTTTAAAAAAATGTCCTCTTTAGTTTTCAGAAAAAAGTTTTTCCAGAATCAAGCTTACATACAAGATCATATAAATATATATATATATATATAATTTTACATTGATTTTGTTTGTTGTGCTATTCTATTTATTTTTCAGAGCAATATGCAATCATATCTTTTGTAACCATGGCAAAAATTTTAAGAGCTACAAAAGCACTTTGACTTACTAGATATATTTGTATTAATGAATTCCAATCGTTGTTAATTTGAAATATATAGGATGTTTATGCATTGTCCAAACATTTCTAACTGATTCTAAGGACTTCATACTATATAAGCACTTTATACTGTATTTAAAATTAAAATAGTTATTTCTTTAAACTGTTACTTTTCATAATTCATCTAATTCAATATCTTTATTCTATTATCTTGTTGGGTACATTGATTAGTGTTATGCAAAAATTCATATAAAATCAAGTAAGAACTAAAATTAAGACAGTTATGATCTGTATGAGAGGATTTACCATCATGCACCCTATTCCATTTTGTGGTTATTTTTTCTGTTTCTTGAGCTTCTCAATCTTAGACTCATTTTCATTTTAGAGAAAATACAGCTGCTCGTCTGAGCTCTATCCCACCAAGTGCCCAGCCACTGTATTTTGTCTTGACCCAGTGGTACCTCTCCACTCTATGTATAGCAGCAGACCTATGACCCATAGTGTTCTTATGCAACACATGATAAACATGTCCTAGGAGGCCCATATGGCCATCACCATATTCTTTTCCTAGGGGATTTGGAACCAAGACTGAAAGAACTCTTTCAAGTTTTCAACCTGATAAACACTCTTTGGATTGCTGACTTTAGGAATTATCTGAGGTTATTTGTTACAACTTTTTTCACTGGAGGAAATGCTATAGGAGTAGTCCAACGCAACTCTCTTAAAAGTGTAACTGATTTTTGGGAGAGTTCCCATTCCTCCCACCTGCCTTTAAAAGTAGCAATTACAAATGGATGGTTTTTCTCATCATACCTACAGCACACTTCAAAGTGAGCTACACATATGATCAGCTCCTTTGCAAGTCCCAGGTGAGAAGAATCACTTCATTCTCAGCACAAGCCCTTTATAGAAGGGCATCTTTAGTCTAATTGCTTACCTTGATACACCTGAAACCTTACCTATTGAAGGGCTCAAGTACCAGTGACTTATTTATGTTTCAAACAAGATTGTTATCTGCTGTTCTACAAAGTCTTCTATTTGCTGTTTACTCATTTTATGTTTTTTTGCTTAACCTTATGACAAAGAAAACTGTTGCAATTTCATCTATCATGATTCAAGAAAAATCTGTGAGGATGTCAGCAAAAACTCTTTAACCCCAACAAAATGTGGGCCAGAATTAGAAGACTAGATTTTCCAACTCTCACCCAAACCTCTATAACCTTTTTAAAAAATCACCATCCATTAGCCCTGAAATTTATGAGATGATATCATTCAGTTTTAAATTCACCAACCCATTTCTAATAAGTTGTTTATGCACATGGTACAATATTCAAATTTGCAAAAATTTATTCTTGAAAGTAATTAACTCTCAGTTGTCTCCATCTGCCAAGATGTCTTTCTTTGAAGCTATAGCTATTACAGTCTATGAAAGCAACACCCACACAAACACAGAGGCATAGGAAGCGATTATTTATTGATTTGTATTTCATTATTTCAAATTTTTAAGTTAAAAAATTGTCTTAAATCAACATTTTTGTGCACATATTTTCCATACATGTAAATACAACTTTAGAATAAGCTTCCAGAAATGGGATTATAAAGACAAAAGGCATATTTGAAATTTGGAATAGTATTGTAAAATTGACTCAACTAAAGTCAACTTCACACACACACACACACACATACATACATACCTTGTAAACCCATATGCTGTGTGTGTGTATTTTGCCCTTTTGCTCTGATACGAAAAGTATGATGTATTGCTTTAGTTTTCTATTGATGTTTTAACAAACTTCCAAAAACTGAGTGGCTTAAAAACAATGAAAAACAACTTACAGTTCTGTAGTTCAGCTGTCCAGCCTGGGTCTCACTGGGCTAAAAGAAGATCAGGGTGTCAGAAGAGTTACATTCCTTTCTGGAGTCTCTAGGGCATAATCTGTTTCTTTGTCCTTTCCAGCTTTGAGATGATGCCCACAGTCCTTAATGCATGGTCCCCTTCCTCCATCTTGAGTAACAACAGTTACATCTCTGCGTGCCCTTCTTCAACACTCACATCTTCTTTTGACTCACTCTCCTGCCTCTCTTTTCTACCTTTAAATACTCTTGCAACTAAATTTGATCCATCTGGATAATCCTGGGTAATCTGCCTATCTTAAAGTCAGCTGAGTAGTAAGCTTAATTCTATCTGCAACCTTAATTCCCCTTTGTCATGAAACAATATATTCAGATTCTGAAGATTAGAATATGGATATCTGTGAGGCAAGGGGCATTATTCTGCTTACTGCATAGATAGATTGAATTTCCATTTATCTTATTTTTAATTAGATTGGTCACATTTTAAAGAAATATTTTGATTCTTGTTGCTTCTTTAATAAAAATTAGTGCCCCATGTATTTAATGTATTTTATTTTCAATGTTATGTAAATGTGGAAGTATAAGATTGTTCATCGAAGTAAAAGTCCTTCAAGAGGCATATCTTTCATCTGATCTTAAAATGAGAAGTTGAACAAAATATTTTAATAAAAATGTCTTGAATATATTATTTATTCAAATAGTAACTATAGAGAGTCATTTTGGTACATTTTCTTTCATGGTTATTGAATAAAACCCATTTTGTCTAGTCATTTATTAGCTTTTCAAAGTTGTTTTAAGTCCGTAAGTTTAAGGGAAAAGAATTTGCTGCTATTGATCCCCTTAAGACTAGATAAAGGAAAATTCAGCTTCAGCTGAACTATATCAAATTCAGTTAATTTCCTCCATCCTGGTTTTCAATCGGCTGCAAGGATAGTTTGAGGAGGAGCTGAAAATAACAGCTATCCTCTCGTGAGCTTTAACATTTGCTTTTAAGTAGACTGAGAATAAATTCAAATGCAAAAGTGGAACATATTTTGAAAATAAAACATTAAGATTTACTGCTTGTATCTTCTATATTTTAATACTATATCAGAAGATTAAAATACTGAAAACTGGTAATATGGTTTATGTTAGGTGAATATGGAAAGTTGATGAATGTGAAAAGTTCATTTATAAATTACAAAGAAAAATATATGCACATTAAAATTCATGTAATTCTTCTGAAAACTACTAATCCACAATTGGTCTAATGAAAAACATATTCTATTTTGTGGGGAAAACTTTTAGGGGGAAAAAGATGTGTGCTAACATCAGTTTAGAGAATACAAATGTATGACCATTTTCATAGTAGGAAAACAAAATAAAACAAGTAAACAAAGAAAAAGAAAATGTAGAAATATGAGTAAGGACATGTTTTATCCACATAAGTACTTATGTACTTTATATTCTGTGCAGTTTTTTGTTTAATCCTCAACACAAACCTGAAAACCAAATACACATTTTGTAATATATAATGTCATGTCCTGAATGAGGTAAAAACTTTAAATAAGGATAAACCATATCCTTATTTATTGGACTAATAATTTTCTGTTCCCTTTAATTTCATAACATTTATAATAAAATATCATATATTTGGTTGATAGCAAATTCAGGAGATTCTTTTACTAGCCAAATAAATCTGTTATTTTCTTGGTGCAACAGACAGAATATTCTTCTTTGATTTATAGTATAAAATTGCAACTTATTATGATAAGTGGAATCTAAAGTTACATTACTGACTACAACTCTAAAAAGGGCTAGCAGTATATATTAATTGTATATGCTTTAAAATAGTTTACCAATTTGGACTGGGTTAAATTTCTTTACAAACATTATATCTTAGATTTATTTTCTTCATTTTCTTCTGACAGAAAACTAAAGTTTAAAAACAAAAATTATAAAAATTTGATTATTTCACTGTCTAAGCTAATCTTCGGTTAATGTCAATTTGAATTAATTCACACAATCAGAAACTACTGTGTGTATTTTAAGATTAAAACAGTGAAAGTTGCCAGAAAGAAAGAGTTAATATTTAGGTACACTTGATTCTACCTATAAAACCACATAGAAAAGCTTCATTATGGATTCTAATATCTCTGTCAAATTTTTGCTAATGCCTTTATCAATTTTCATAATAAACAAACTCTACATTCACTTACTTTTAATTACTTTTATAATAGAAAGAGGGTAAATTCCAAACATTTGGCCTACAACATTGGATAAAAAGATCACAAAGTCATTGCTTGCTATTATTATATGCTTGCAAGGTATGTGTAAAATACTGGCAGAACTCTGAAAAATGAGATGACATGCAGAACACATATAGCACAGTATTTCAATTAGTATTTTAATTATGCTCTGTGAAATCTAGGGATACTTTTTTATTTCTTAAAAGTAAGTGAAGTAAATCTCATCAGAATTATCTACTCCTATGGATAGCAATTTATATGATAAACCACTTTGATCTACAACTGCGTTGCAAAAAACCAGTTGTCTCACACTGTTCATAGAAGTCAGTAATAGGACACAGGCTGTGAGCTATTAAAACAATAACAGAATATTAGGATGTCTACTAAAATGTCACAAATGAGTACCAGAATTTTATATAATGCTTGTAGAATGTTATAATATTGTAGTGTTTCCTTTTGTTTTACTGGTTAAGCAGTAACTAGTATTGCTAATGTAGTTATGTTTCCTATCATAGAATCCAAGTTGAGCCCCAAATCATAGTATTATATTCATCATACAAAGTGAAATGTTTTCCTATTCTAGAAATGGCTTTTTACTTCTGCATGGTTTTCAAACTGAAAAATTTTGTTAAATTTGTATGTACTATATCTTGACAAAGGACTAAGTATTAAAGCTTAGTAAACTTTGTTAAACTATTGCAAAATGTCAAAATCAAAGCAGCATTTTTTATTGTTAAAAAATTACATAAAGCAATAATAATGTCAGAAAATGAAGAAACTATTATTTCACATGGCCATGAAGTTTTTCTCTAAAACCAAGTTATCTATCATCTTCTTATCAGAAAATTCTTCTTTGCTTTTTCAAGTTCATCACCAGTTAAAGTCATTTGAGCACAAAAAAAATTGTTTTGATTTTAAATGTGAAAAAACTGAACTATTAATATTCAATAATTTTTCAAAAATCAAACTCAGTTTTGGACCTACATTAAAAATAAATTCTAAATTTTTGCTTAGCCATCAGAACAAAGCCACTATTTCTTTTTGATGGTACAGAAATATTTCTGTCATGCTTAGATTACAAGATATTATCAGTTCTATGGACTTTGGTATTGATCAAATTCATGATCAAAATTATTATTATGGATTGTGGGGTGAGCATGAGAAAGTAAATAATTGTGAAGGTGGTTGGGGGGAAAGCATCATAAGAAAAATTAGAAATATTTGAATAAATACATAAATATGTGTAAATGAGGTACAATGCATTGCATTCTATTGGAAGAAGATAAAGTTTAGTTCAATAGACATGGCAGAAAGTTGTCACTTTTGGTATTTACAATCTTCTACAAAATAATAATAGCTTTTGGTCATTTTGAACACTATCTGCTCTTTTGCCCTGATAAAATTCATGAGCAACTGGACAGACAAGCTTCTGAAAATAGACTGGGACAGTTGTCATACTTCCAATAAAAGCTTAATGAAACTTAAAACTATCTCATAAGTCCAGATGGACTAAGGTTATACCATAATTCTTGCTGTTTCTGTAAGTTACCTCAGTATTTTTCTCCTTTGCCTTCATAATACATTTACCTATTTCTCAAATTTGTATTATACTTAATTAAAACTTTTTATGTCTTCCTCTTTCAAATAAATAATTTTTGCTGAAGTAAATTATATCCTTTTATTTTTCAAGAAAATAAAGAAGCATACTGAATTAAAAGTGAATGATCTCTTTACCCTTTCCATATTTTTAAATTTAAAAAAGTTATTTCATTTAAAAATTACCCCAGAGTAAACGATAGCTAACAATTCCATACTTTTTCTTCTTTAATATCTAGCATAATATAAATACAGGTAAATTAGGTTTGGACTCTGGCTTTATGTCAACAGAATAATACTGAACTATTCTTTAACCTCCTTTAATCACATTATACAAAATCCTGGAAATTTTCCCATGCACATAATTATGAATTGCACCCTTCTTTATAACTTGTGACTTGACTTCAAATGATTTTTTTTTCAAATTTGTATCTCACATTAGTAATGTTTGGCAAACCTAGTTGTCTCCTTGCTTGTTGACCTTCTGCTCTTGGATATCCTATGAGCTAGTCAATTTTAACGTCTAGGTGTTCCTCAATCTCTTACTGTCACTTCTGCACTGCCGAATAATTTACAAGGCCCTACTTAATTGCTCATGACTAAAACCTTGTTGTCTTCCTTGATAGATCTACCAATATTTTTCTCTCATATCATGACCCTGCAATGTTCAATAGATCACATTTTATTAATGAGTATATCATCCGTAAGATTCTAACATTTCCTGTCTCTCATATCACTTTAGTGATCTTTTTGCAGTGGCAATAAATTGACAGGCCATCATCAAAAAATTTTAAAAACTATTACTACTTTCCATACTTCGATACATCAAATCTGATTAATGCTTGCCGTGGCCCTCAGTTTAAAAAAATCTATCACATTTAATCCAGTGAATCCATTCTTTAAAGTGTTAGCAATAACAGATCACAGATACAGTGTCAGGACAAGTAGGGACATTTTCCAAATTGTAATTAATACCAATACTTATGACAAAATTTTATTTTATTAACTGTTATCTTAACCTTCTATGCTTAGTTTATACCTGTTCTCATAGAAATTTCAAAAAGGCCTAAAGCATTATCCTTAAGCATCTGATGTCTACATATATATTCAGGACAGCAATAAAACTTTCAGTTAATGCTCCTGTGATACATTAAAAAATAAAAATAATTGGGCTTACCTGATGGTGCAGTGGTTGAGAGTCCGCCTGCCGATGCAGGGGACACGGGTTTGTGCCCCGGTCCGGGAAGATCCCACATGCCACGGAGCAGCTGGGCCCGTGAGCCATGGTCGCTGAGCCTGCGCATCCAGAGCCTGTGCTCCACAACAGGAGAGGCCACAGCGGTGAGAGGCCTGCGTACCGCAAAATAATAATAATTTTAGTTAAAAAAAAACTCTTTAAAAAACAATTATCTTTTGCTGTGAATAAAAATACAATCATTGGAAAATGGGTCCAAATAAGTCAAAGGAAATTTTTTTAAATTTGAGGTTCCTACACAGAAGTCAAGATTCGATAGGCTAGAAAATGACCATTGTAGATTTTTGAAGAGGATATCATGGAGATATGATTTTACTTAAAGTACTCAAGTATCATTGAATAGATTGATTGATATGGACAAATGTTGATTCAATAGATCATTAAAGTAATACAGAGATGATACACTATTACAATTTACAGAAAAGGAGAAAAAGTGGGAAGTTTAAGAAGTACTTCAAATAATAAAACAACAATAATACATTGTTGCAGAAAAGGTAATTGTCAATGTCTAGAGAAGGAGGAAACAACTGCAAGGGTGATATATTTGCTGTTCATTTGCATCAACTGGACTCTATCCTTTTAAAACTGTTTTTCAAGGAAAGGGAATTGATGATACCTTGCATCATCTCTTGGTGTGCCCTTCCTGTCTATCCTAGGGTTGATACTGGGTTTGATTCATTGTTATTTATATTCACTTATTCAATTAGTTTAGACTCTAATTCCCACAGATTGCGGAAACAGCAAAGTAAAATAGGGAGGGGGCAAATTATCTTTCTTTAGCTAATAACCATAGTAACCCTTTATATCTTCTTAAATATTCTTTCTAAAAATGGTTATTTTTAAGTCAGATGTACATAGAATGTATTTTGCATAAATTTGTAAAGACCAGGGATTGTTTTAAACAATGTTGAATGATAAAGCTAATTGCTCAAAGAATGTTCTAAAAGGATTATTTTTTTTTCTGTTATTAGATGTAGGTTTTTCTATAAAATTAGTCAAAACTACTGTTTATATTCAAGGTCCATTTGTTTAATAAGTTACTATCTTGCTAATGGAGTTCCTTTAAATGTATAAAACTAGAATAGTGATTGGCCACAAGTTTAAAATATTGTTATCTTTATATAAGCTACTTTTTAATGAACTTAGGTTCATTTATCTTTTGGGCAATGTTAAAGATGTAAATACACTACAACTGATATGCAAGGAAAATATTACTCACTGTATTTCTTGTGGATATTGAAAATGGCTTGGTTTTCAGACGTTTATTAGCTCAAAATACTGAAAGTATATGCTGATCTTCCAGAAACCCTTCTATTTTCACATTTCAAAAGATAAATAAGGACTAATGGTCTGTGAGTAAATATATATATAAAATCTCTTTTGGTTTTTTCCACCATTTTTTTCTTAAGTTTTTACTCATAGCTGCATGAGGAGCAAATGAAAACTTGCTCTTATATATAAGCTTATATATAATATAAGCTTTAAACTTATATTGTGTTCAACCTTAAGGATATTATCCAAGTCTTCCTCTTAGGTTGCTATTTTCACATCTCAATTTCTAATGAATAAAAGCATCTTTACCCATCCAGAGTCTTTTTAATATCCTTAGCCTTTTTGTGCTTGTTGTTTCATTTTTTATTTAATAGCTGCTACTATTCAGTGAACAAATAATTTCTAGTTGTTACTGATGGATGTGTTTTCAACTGATAACCATAATGATTACACGTTTCTTATATATATAATGCAAGACAAGAATTTTAAAATTGCCTCACGAAAAATAATATATACAGTAAACACATAGGAGCATAGATTGTCATTAGGTTTGATCATTTATTTACATGAAATTACCATAAACAAAATTCTTTTTTATTTTAACATCTTTATTGGAATATAATTGTTTACAATGGTGTGTTAGTTTCTGCTGTATAACAAAGTGAATAAGCTATACGTATACATATATCCCCATATCCCTCCCTCTTGCATCTCCCTCCCACCCTCTGAATCCCACCCCTCTATGTGGACACAAAGCACTGAGCTGATCTCCCTGTGTTATGCTGTTGCTTCCCACTAGCTGTCTATTTTATAATTGGTAGTGTATATATGTCCATGCCACTCTCTCACTTTGTCCCAGCTTACCCTTCCCCCTCCCCATGTCCTCAAGTGTATTCTCTACGTCTGCGTCTTTATTCTTGTCCTGCCCCTAGGATCTTCAGAACGATTTTTTTCTTCTTTAGATTCCATATATATATGTGTTAGAATACAGTATTTGTTTTTCTCTTTCTGACTTACTTCACTCTGTATGACAGACTCTAGGCTCATCCATCTCACTACAAATAACTCAATTTTGTTTCTTTTTATGGCTGAGTAATATTCCATTGTATATATGTGCCACATCTTCTTTATCCATTCATCTGGCAATGGACATTTAGGTTGTTTCCGTGTCCTGGTTATTGTAAATAGAGCTGCAATGAACATTGTGGTACATGACTCTTTTTGAATTATGGTTTTCTCAGGGTATATGCCCAGTAGTGGGATTGCTGGTTCATATGGTAGTTTTATTTTAAGTGTTTTAAGGAACCTCCATACTGATCTCCATAGTGGCTGTATCAATTTACATTCCCACCAACAGTGCAAGAGGGTTCTCTTTTCTCCACACCCTCTCCAGCATTTATTGTTTGTAGATTTTATGAGGATGGCCATTCTAACCAGTGTGAGGTGATACCTCATTGTAGTTTTGATTTGTATTTATATAATGATTAGTGATGTTGAGCATCCTTTCATGTGTTTGTTGACAGTCTGTATATCTTCTTTGGAGAAATGTATACTTAGGTCTTGTGCCAATTTTTGGATTCGGTTTTTTGTTTTTTTGATATTGACCTGCATGAGCTGCTTGTAAATTTTGGACATAAATCCTTTGTCAGTTGCTTCATTTGCAAATATTTCATCCCATTCTGAGGATTGTCTTTTCATCTTGTTTATGTTTTCCTTTGCTGTGCAAAAGCTTTTAAGTTTCATTAAGTACCATTTGTTTATTATTGTTTTTATTTTCTTACTGTAGGAGGTGGGTCAAAAAGGATCTTGCTGTGATTTATGTCATAGAGTGTTCTGCCTATGTTTTCCTCTCAGAGTTTTAGTGTCTGGCCTTACATTTAGGTTTTAATCCTTTTTGAGTTTATTTTTCTGTATGGTGTTAGGAAGTGTTCTAATTTCAGTCTTTTACATGTAGCTGTCCAGTTTTCCCAGCACCACTTATTGAAGAGGCTGTCTTTTCTCCATTGTATATTCCTGCCTCCTTTATCAAAACTAAGGTGACCATATGTGCATGGGTTTATCTCTGGGCTTTGTATCCTATTCCATTGATCTATATGTCTGTTTTTGTGCCAGTACCATACTGTCTTGATTACCATAGCTATGTATCATACTCTGAAGTCAGGGAGCCTGATTCCTCCAGCTCCGGTTTTCTTTCTCAAGATTGCTTTGGCAATTCGGGGTCTTTTGTGTCTCTGTACAAATTGTGAAATATTTTGTTCTAGTTCTGTGAAAAATGCGATTGGTAGTTTGATAGAGATTGCATTGAATTTGTAGATTGCTTTGGGTAGTATAGTCATTTTCACAATGTTGATTCTTCCAATCCAAGAACATGGTATATCACTCCATCTGTTTGTATCCTCTTTAATTTCTTTCATCAGTGTCTTATAGTTTTCTGCATACAGGTCTTTTGTCTCCATAGGTAGGTTTATCCCGAGATATTTCATTCTTTTTGTTGTAATGGTACATGGGAGTGTTTCCTTAATTTCCCTTTCAGATTTTTCATCATTACTGTATAGGAATGCAAGAGATTTCTGTGCATTAATTTTGTATCCTGCTACTTTACCAAATTCATTGATTAGCTCTAGTAGTTTTCTGGTGGAATCTTTAGGATTCTCTATGTATAGTATCATGTCATCTGCAAACAGTGACAGCTTTACTTCTTTTCTGATTTGGATTCCTTTTATTTCATTTTCTTCTCTGATTGCTGTGGCTAAAACTTCCAAAACTATGTTACTAATAGTGGTGAGGGTGGACAACCTTGTCTTGTTCCTGATTTTAGAGGAAATGGTTTCAGTTTTTCACCATTGAGAACAATGTTGGCTGTGGGTTTGTTATATATGGCCTTTATTATGCTGACGTAAATTCCCTCTATGCCTACTTTCTGCAGGGTTTTTATCATAAATTGTTGTTGAATTTTGTCAAAAGCTTTTTCTGCATCTACTGAGATGATCATATGGTTTTTCTCCTTCTGTTTGTTAATATGGTTTATCACATTGTTTGATTTGCTTATATTGAAGAATCCTTGCATTTCTTGGATAAACCCCACTTGATCATGGTGTATGATCCTTTTAATGTGCTGCTGGATTCTGTATGCTAGTATTTTGTTGAGGATTTTTGCACCTATGTTCATCAGTGATACTGGCCTGCAGTTTTCATTTTTTGTAACATCTTTTTCTAGTTTTGGTATCAGGGTGATGTTGGCCTCGTAGAATGTGTTTGGGAGTGTTCCTCCCTCTGCTATATTTTGGAAGATTTTGAGAAGGATAAGTTTTAGCTCTTCTCTAAACGTTTCATAGAATTAGCCTGTGAATCCATCTGGTCCTGGGCTTTTGTTTGTTGGAAGATTTTTAATCACAATCTCAATTTCCGTGTTTGTGATTGGTCTGTTTATATTTTCTATTTCTCCTTGGTTCAGTCTCAGAAGGTTGTGCTTTTCTAAGAATTTGTCCATTTCTTCCAAGTTGTCCCTTTTATCGGCATATAGTTGCTTATAGTAATCTCTCATGATCCTTTGTATTTCTGCAGTGTCAGTTGTTATTTCTCCTTTTTCATTTCTAATTGTGTTGATTTGAGTCTTCTCCCTTTTTTTCTTGATGAGTCTGGCTAATGGTTTATCAATTTTGTTTAACTTCTCAAAGAACCAGCTTTTAGTTTTATTGATCTTTGTTATCGTTTCCTTCATTTCTTTTTCATTTATTTCTGATCTAATCGTTATGATTTCTTTCCTTCTGCTAACTTTGGGTGTTTTTTGTTCTTTTTCTAATTGCTTTAGGTGTAAGGTTAGGTTGTTTATTTGAGATATTTCTCGTTTCTTCAGGTAGGATTTTATTGCTATAAACTTCCCTCTTAGAACTGCTTTTGCTGCATCCCATAGGCTTTGGGTCATCATGTTTTCACGTCATTTGTTTCCAGGAATTTTTTGATTTCCTCTTTGAGTTCTTCAGTGATCTCTTGGTTATTTAGTAGTGTGTTGTTTAGCCTCCATGTGTTTGTATATTTTACAGATTTTTTACTGTAATTGATATCTAGTCTCATAGTGTTGTGATCAGAAAAGATTCTTGATATGATTTCAATTTTCTTAAATTTACCAAGGCTTGATTTGTGACCCAAGGTATGATCTATCCTGGAGAATATTCCATGAGCACTTGAGAAGAAAGTGTATTCTGTTGTTTTTGGATGGAATGTCCTATAAGTATCAATTAAGTCCATCTTGTTTAATGTATCATTTAAAGCTTGTGTTTCCTTATTTATTTTCATTTTGGATGATCTGTCCATTGGTGAAAGTGGGGTGTTAACATCCCCTACTATGATCGTGTTACTGTTGATTTCCCCTTTTATGGCTGTTAGTATTTGCCTTATGTATTGAGGTGCTCCTATGTTGGGGGCCTGAATATTTACAATTGTTATATCTTCTTCATGGAGTGATCCCTTGATCATTATACAGTGTCCTTCTTTGTCTCTTGTAATAGTCTTCATTTTAAAGTCTATTTTGTCAGATATGAGAATTGCTACTCCAGCTTTCTTTTGATTTCCATTTGCATGGAATATCTTTTTCCATCCCTTCACTTTTATTCTGTATGTGTCCCTAGATCTGAAGTGGGTCTCTTGTAGACAGTATATATACGGGTCTTGTTTTTGAATCCATTTAGCCAGTCTATGTGTTTTGGTTGGAGCATTTAATCCATTTACATTTACGGTAGTTATCGATATGTATGTTCCTATTACCGTTTTCTTAATTGTTTTGGGTTTGTTACTGTAGGTCTTTTCCCTCTCTTGTGTTTCCTGCCTAGAGAAGTTCCTTTAGCATTTGTTGTAAAGCTGGTTTGGTGATGCTGAATTCTCTTAGCTTTTGCTTGTCTGTAAAGGTTTTAATTTCTCTGTCGAATCTGAATGAGATCCTTGCTGGGTAGAGTAATCTTGGTTGTAGGTTTTTCCCTTTCATCACTTTAAATATGTCCTGCCACTCCCTTCTGGCTTGCAGAGTTTCTGCTGAAATATCAGCTGTTAACAATATGGGGCTTCCCTTGTATGTTACTTGTTTTTCCCGTGCTGCTTTTAATATTTTTTCTTTGTATTTAATTTTTGATAGTTTGATCAATATGTAGCTTGGCATGTTTCTCCTTGGATTTATCCTCTATGGGACTCTCTGTGCTTCCTGCAGTTGATTAACTATTTCCTTTCCCATATTAGGGAAGTTTTCAACTATAATCTCTTCAAATATTTTCTCAGTCCCTTTCTTTTTCTCTTTTTTCTTCTGGAACCCCTATAATTTGAAGCTTGTTTCGAATGTTTAATGTTTTCCCAGAGTTCTCTGAGACTGTCCTTGATTCTTTTCATTTTTTTTTCTTTATTCTGTTCTGCAGTAGTTATTTCCACTATTTTATCTTCCAGGTCACTTATCTGTTCTTCTGCCTCAGTTATTCTACTGTTGATTTCTTCTAGAGAATTTTTAATTTTCATTTATTGTGTTGTTCATCACTGTTTGTTTGCTCTTTAGTTCTTCTAATTCCTTGTTAAATGTTTCTTGTATTTTCTCCATTCTATTTCCAGGATTCTGGAATCTCTATGATCTCTAGAGTTAAGGAGATGTAGCTATGAGTCCCAGAGGCCACAGTGGTACAAGTTCACAAGACATGTATGAAAGAGAAGGGAGCTGAACAGAATGAGAACTCCCAACATCTCATGAAAGTCTTCCTCACAGCATCAGACACATAATATTAGTGCATAGAGGAAACTAGACACCACTGAGTAAAGAACCACCTGAATGATTAGAGGGAA
Organism: Pseudorca crassidens; assembly: GCF_039906515.1. Classification (NCBI taxonomy): domain Eukaryota; kingdom Metazoa; phylum Chordata; class Mammalia; order Artiodactyla; family Delphinidae; genus Pseudorca; species Pseudorca crassidens. The sequence goes on from NC_090298.1 coordinate 85,785,052, forward strand.
CAACTCCAGTCTCACACAGAATCAGGAATAGTTCCTTTTCCCAAAGACCATAGTGGAGAACCTCAAAATTTATATGGAGCTGTGTAGAGCAGTGGTCCCCAATCTTTTTGTCACCAGAGACCAGTTTTGTGGAAGACAGTTTTTCCATGGACCAGGGGGAGTGGGATAGTTTTGGGATGCTTCAAGCACATTAGTTTTGTGCTTCAAGCACATTACATTTATTGTGCACTTTATTGTGCACATTACATTTATTGTGTACATTTATTGTGCACTTTATTTCTATTATTATTACATTGTAATATATAATGAAATAATTATACAACTTACCATAATGTAGATTCAGTAGGAGCCCTGGGCTTGTTTCCCAATTGATTTATTATGGTCTCTGTGCAGTCAAACCTCTCTGATAGTGATAATCTGTATTTGCAACTGCTCCCCAGCGCTAGCATCACAGCTTCAGCTCCACCTCGTATCATCAGGCATTAGATTCTCATAAGGAGCATGCAGCCTAGATCCCTCACTTGCGCAGTTCACGGTTGGGTTCATACTTCTATGAGAATCTAATGTCACCACTGATCTGACAGGAAGCAGAGCTCAGGTGGTAATGTGAGCAATGGGGAGTGGCTGTAAACAGAGATGAAGCCTCACTCACTTGCCCGCCACTCACTTCCTGCTGTGCAGCCCGGTTCCTAACAGGCCATCGACTGGTACTGATTCATGGCCTGGGGATTGGGGACCTCTGGTGTAGAGTACTCAGAAGATTATGCCTCAATAGTGGGACAAAATATTCCTAGAAGAAATGTTGCTTTGTTTCTACCTAAGAAACTTAAAAGTAGACACAAAAATTAAAGTATAAGAATTGCAGGATTACAAAAAATTCAGTTTCCCAGAATAAAGCACAAGAATATGCATAAGAATAAAAAAACATTTAGCTCCCAATAATGGGAGCTAATTAAATTAGATATCAGATATTAAATTAAAATATCTGATATCTAATCAAAAATTGCCAGGCTTGTAAGGCAATAGCAAAAGCTGACTCATAATGAGAAAAATAAATCAATTAAAATAATCCCAGAAATTTCACAGAGCATAGAAGTAGTAGACAGGGAGAGTCAAACAGTTATTATAACCTCATTCTACAAATTCAGAAAGCTAAAGGAAAGGTTGAATATGTTAAAGACATAGAAGACATAAAAAAGACCCAAATCAAAATTTTAGAGATGTGGACTACAACATTTGAGACTTTTAAGAAAAGAATTAAGAGTGAGACAAAATTAATGAGGATGAAGACATAGCAATAGAAACTATCCAAATGAAACTTGGGATAAAGAAGAAAAATTGACTTGTTTATAGTGGGATAATATACATGTAATTGGAGTCCCTGAGGAAAGAAGAGTTATAAAAACTTTGAAAAAACAATTTTGAAATATAAAAGTTGTTTATTTCTTAAAAACTTGTTTTTGAAAAAAAATTGATGCAAATTATAAGTCCATAGGACTAAGAAACTCAATGAAACAGCATATTAAATGTGAAAAGAATTAAACAAGGTATTTCATAATCAAATTATTTAAAACCAATGAAAAAGAGTAAAATCCTAAAAGCATCCACAGAAAATGATACTTATTTACAGAGGAACTAAGGAAAGCATGACAGCAGAATTTTGTTGGAAAAATCATAAACCAAAATACAGTGGATAAATATCTTTAAATATCTTCAAAAAAAAAGAAAGAAAAAAAGAAACTATAGACTTAAAATTCTAGAAAAAGTGAAAATATCTTTCAAACTGAAGGTAAATTGAAAGCTTTCAGATACACAAAAGTTGCTTAGTTAATTACCAGAAGACTTGAATTATAAGGAAGGCTGACTAAAGCTCTTTAGGCAAAATAAATGATACTTAAATTGGAAACAACCTGGAAAAACACAAAATATGTTCATTGTTATTATTTACATCATATTATAGTTAATTTACTGTTAAAAGTAAAAATAATAACTGTGCATTATGAGGTTTATAAAATATGTAGAAGTAAAGTGAATGATAACTATAGCACAAAAGTCAGCATGGGAGAATCTTATAAGGTTTTTATACCATACATGAAATGGTATCATGACTTGTAACAAAAATCAGTAAGGTCAAGAAGATAAAGAGCTGCTTGCAGAGTGTAAATTAATATGCTGCATCTGTCACTGAAATTCTTGATTTAAAAAAAAAAATCAACTGAATTAAGCAGTGATATAGTAAATTTACCTTGTGGAGCAACATATTATCTCATCACATGATAACATTCTGAGTATTACTTGTAATTAACAGAGTTAACAAGAAATAAATTTTAAATAAATATAATTAATGTGTTCAAGAAAACAAAGGAAAATATATAAAATATCAGAGATTATTGGAAAACCAAGAGTCCTCACTTTGCATCACTGTACTAACTGAAACAATGTGTCCTTGTTTTGCACAGTTCCAGTGACTAGAGAGTTGGGCAATGCAAAGACACAGTTCCAATATGCAAGAGTTTAGTTAACCATACTGTGTAAAAAAGGAATGTCTTCATATAAGAAAAGGATTCAAATGGAAATTATAAAAGTAAATAATATAATGCATCAGATTATGAACTCAGTAGATGGGTATAAAAATAGTATATATAGCCAACAATATTTTACTGAAATGGAAGATAAGTCAATTAAAAAATTACAAACTGAAGCAGAGACAAACAGAGAAAAAGTAATAAATAGCGAAGACCATAGAAGACATGTAGATCAGAGTAAAAGGTCTAACAAGTTTAATTGGAATCACAGAAAAAGATAAAACAGAATTGAGCAGAACAATATTAGAATAGGTAATGCCTGAGAAGTTCCCAAAATAGATGAACAGTATCAAGAAGCTCTGTGGATACCAATCAAGATAAATACAAAGAAGATACAGGCACATCTAAAAGAGTATTTTTCAAACCTTACGTTCTTAAAAATATTGAAGTCCCCAAAGTGCACTTTTTTTGCATGAATTGCATATGTATACATGTTTAATGTATTAGAAATTAAGGCAGAAATATTCAAAATACACATTCATTTAAAAAATACCAATATATTCATTATGCTAATGTAACAGAACATATATTTACAAATTATAACTATATTTTCCAAAACAAAATATAATTACTGCTATAATTGCTTCACATTTTTGTAAATATCTTTCATATCTGGTTTATTAGAAGATACCTGGATTATCATATCTGCTTCTAAAATCAATCTGTTATATTATTTTGGTAGAAGTATATGAATAAAATCTGGGCTTAAACAATTTTGTTGTAAGAAAATGGAGGAGAATTGGATAAGAATAATCTTTTCAGATAAATGGGGATATTTTTCCTTAGTAAATAAAAAATTGACAAGTATTAGTTTTATAAGGATAGTCATAATATGGAATATGAACGAGTATTACCAAATTTTTTGTATTCTATTACATTCAAATCCAATGACCTAATTTGCACTTTGCATGGATCTTATATCTATGCATTCATCTTGTAAAATCAAGCATTAGTCACTTTGGAATAACAGCCAAGAACCAAAGACAAAGAGAAAAATCTTGAAAACAGTCAGGAAAAAACCTTCATTGGAGAAATAATATGGAAGAAATCAGAAAACAGTGGATTTGCATCTTTAAAGTGTTGAAACAAAATTTAAGCACATTCTTCAGCAGAGGTAAAATGATTCCAGATAAAAATATGAAAGTGCATAAAGGACAGTATAAAGTGCATAAAGAGTATTGTAAAGCTTAAATACATGGGTAAATATAAACAGATACTGACTGTTTAAAATAATAACAGTAGTGTTTTATATGCCTCAAATATACGTAAGTTAAAATTCATGGCAAGAATGAAACAAAAGAAGTGAGTAGAATCCATGAGAATAAAGGCGAAAAAAAAAAAAAAAGTACCTGCATTACACTTGTATTACTCTCAATATTTGTATAACTGTCATAATGCAAGGATGCATATATAATCTCTAAGTTAACCACTAAAACCAATTTGAAAACACGGAGGGAAACATTACAAATAAAAAATAATTGATTAATTCTGAAACAGGAAAAAAGAATCTTGAGACATGTATATCAAGTTAAAAATCTGTTAGAAGATGATTAATTAAAATATAAATACAAATGAACTAAATAATCCAATGTCTTATATATGAAGCTGAATTTATAGTTATTCTGCCAAAGAATAATGACATTTATTTTGAGTCTTGTTCTTTTTCTTCCAAAGGTAAGGCTTATTCAGAATTTCACTCCTTGTTTACACATTCTTATGCACATGAGGAGAATATACAGCTATTTATAATAATGATTAATATATTTAAAATGCCATGCTAGATAGTTGGAGAAATAATGCATGTACAAAAATAACTATGATATTACAAGGCAGAACATGTTAGATGCAGTAAAGATTGCATCAATGTTTTTTCTACATATAGTTTAAGACTAGTGGCATCCTATACAAAAAAAGGTTGATGAGGTTAAAGGTACAATCTTGCCTTGAACTAGAGTTCTCTTTTTTGCAACAAACGTTTAGGTTGACTTGGAAGCTGAAATTTACATCTTTTAAAATGGCTTTAAGTTAACTAAGTGCACTAATGAAATTAGAAACCGTTTCAAGAGAGTCTCAAATTTTGCTGCAAAGCCTAATCATGCACTTTAATGCAGCTTATTATTTTTTTTTTTTGTTATATTTTCACATTTGTTTATGGTCAGACATTTCAGTAGCCAACTCCTTATTCATCCTGATTATCTTATCCTCTTCTGGAACTAAATCTAAAATGACATATGGTCAGGCGAATTTTCAATTTCAGTTGCAAACTTGTTCACGGGAACTTTAAAAAAAACACATGAATCTTTCAGAGAAAATTAGAGTCAAGAAAAGCTTCACCAAAACTGCTGCTAGTAAAAAGTCACTTATAAAGAGATCTCACTGCAATAATAGCGTATGTAGAGATTAAAGAAGATCCCTTATTTTCCCAGGAATAAATAATACTTTATAAAATTGCTTTCACATCTGGCAGTATTAATAACCTTTCAATTAAATTAATTTTGAAATGTCTTTATTTTGCTAATCACTTATTATTAATAGTAAGAAACCAATATTTACTAAGTACTGTCTGTCAAAAATAACCAAAAAATTCACTTTTTTTATATTGTCTATTTATTTTTATGCCATTGTAAGGAAAGTATCATTATTATCATTTTATAGGTGAGGAAACTAGGGCTTAGGTACAGTAAGGCAGATAATATCAGCTTCCTAATATGTAACTGGAGTGAAAATTCAAACGACAATCTGAGTTCATTGTGTTGATTTTTACCTGTCAATTAAATGACATGTATGAAGAATAACAAGTCTGTGAGCCAGAAAATAGCAATAGAAATTATCAAAATAATTCACATTTTAATGAGAGAGAGAATGTGATGTATCTAAAATAAAAACCAATTTTTACCCTATAAGTATTATAGAATTCAGTTAAATAGAAAAACTAACAAGAATGAAAACACATTTTTTCAATAAAAAGCAAGGAAATAAATTTATAGCTACCTCTTTTTTTTCAAATTCAAAATTCATTTATTGTAAAAATTAGAAAACTAAAAACAAAGAAAACCTCTTTAATCTAATAAAATGATAGCAAACATCCTGTTTAATGGGGAAATACTAAAAGCTTTTCCCTGAAGTTAGGAACAAGAGAAGGATGCCAGCTATCAACCCTTTCTATTCAACAGTGTACTAGAGTTCTATGATGTAAGGCAATCAATCAACCAAGCAACCAAAAGAAAATAAAAATATAAGCAATGAAAAGGAACTGATAATACTGTTTTTATTTGCAGATGTATGTTATGCTAAAAATCCAAAATAATATACAAATAGAAAAAATAAAACAAATAAATGAATTATACAGCTACCTCTTAAGTAAGACATTTTCTGGATCACCGGCACAGGTGATCCAGAAAAGCTGTGAAGGGCACAGCTTTTGATAAGTCACTAGTTGAACATGCAGTACATTTGTCATGTAAGAATAAAAAGGAAATAAAAGTAGAAATTCCAGGGAATAAGTCAGGGACAAAAAGAATCCTCTTTCTGTAGTTCAATCAATGAAAATCTTAATGTAAAGTAGATATGCAAGGAGATATGCAAGGAAAGAGGTCTAGGAATTCGAGACTACAGTAAACTCAGGGATATGATACAGTCTCAGGTATTTCTGACATATCTAACAGTCATCATGATCATGAAAATAATGATAAAAATAACTACTATTATGAGGGATACCTATCATTGAACCCAACTTAATGCAGTGTTAAGCATATAGGTTCTTGAGTCTGAAGCCCTAGGTTTGAATAAAGTTCTGACACATATTATTTCTGCAACACAAATAAACTTTCAATTAAGTTAATGCTGAATTTTTTTTATTTTGATAATCATTTATTATTAATAGTTAAAAAATATTTACTAAGCATTATGTATCTGTCCAAATCACTTCACTTTTTCTGTCTCAACTCCCTACTTCTTGAAAGCATTAATCCAGCCAAAGTACTCAGGTGACTTGTCTGGGTCTCACTGGAAAAAAAAAGACTCTGTAAACATTTACAACAAATTCACTGTCTTCGAGACCTCACCCTAGCATAAAAGGAAGAAAGCTTGAGTAATCAGTTTTAAATTTAGACTATAAAAATATGTTTATACTCAGTAAATTGTTATACTACAAAGTGGGTCAATATCTAACTAGAAGTCAGAAGGCTTGTTTTCTAGACTTTCTACTTCTAGTCAACTTCTCTGACTCTTTGAGGAAATAATCCTGCTTGAAATGATAACAATGCCCTTATTTCTCACTCTTTAAGAATCCCTGTTTTTCTCCTTTTTCTTCTCTCCTACTTAAGAGGGCAGAAGGAGAGTTGTGTTTTATCTACACTCTGTGATTTTGTGTCTAGAAACATCTATGGAGATGGTAGACATTGATTTGGTTCCATTTCTGAAGCTAAAACATGTACCTTTTATCTGATCAAAGGGAATAAGATATTCACAGTGATCCCTGCTGGCTTTGACTCCAAATTATTCATGCAGACAAAAGGTAATAAAAGGTTCAGATACTTTGTAGATTACTTAACCTAAAACTTTCATATTTTAAAAGAGAAAAACGTAGCCCCCAAGATTAAGCATATAGAATTTCTGAATGGTTAGTGAGAAATCAAGGTCACAGCTATTGACTGGAAGGTCTGGAAAGGGTCTCCTGAGTTTTAGTTAATAATGGTTCCATTTTTCTCAATGTATCCTAGTTACTGATAGGAGAAACATACTGCCACAGACTAATTTTAAAATAAATTAATATGTGTGTATGTGTACCTACTGTAAAATGATACCATAAATTATAAATTTTTGAATTCTAAAGATCCACCATTATTTGAATATATAAAATTGAAAAAAGATAGTATGCATAATAAAAGCTCCCTAATAAATATTTATTAAATGAATAGAGGTACTGTGTATCAATGCTTCTTAGTAATGTTGTATGCAATACATGGAGAAATTTGGAAGCATATCAAGATTTCATAAAATTTGAATTAAAGACATATGTTCTAACAGCATCATATTTTAACATGAATAGAATAGAACCTTTACAAAATTCAAAACACACATTATTTGGGAAAACTTCATATTTTTCTTAAGTAGATTATTAAAAGTTAAATTATAAAGTTTTAAAGCCAGTCATTTAACTTAATTTAACTAATAATTGTAAAAAGTTATCAACATTAAGATACATATAACCTGTAGAGTTGTGTATATTTTGGCTATATAGAAATAATAGCAGTTAAATATCTTCTATTATAGCCATTTAATTTTAAATAATAATCCACAAGTATAGAATTGTTTATATTTTAATTAAAATTCTTAGTAATTAAGATATAATAGTTCCCAAAATATATCTTCTATCTGAATCATCACAAAAATAAATGAATATTAAGACTACTTTTTAAAATTTATTTTTAGTTTTCCAGAACTTGATAACATATTTAATCTCTGATATACTTTAGAATTTCCTTTTCACATATCTCTACCACATATTATTTAAATGAAGTAAATAAAATTTCAAGTAAGATTTTGGTTACAGATTCTTTCACTTCCCATTGAAAAGCTTATTAAAAAGATAATAAGATGGAAATTTAAATACCTTTGAAACTAGAAATATCAATACAAATCTTCCTGTTTTCGGTGGACTATCTACCTTCCAAGGAATGATGAAGAAGTACTGCCATTTAGGAGGTGAACAGGCAAGAAGAAAGAATTTTTATCTCTATCCATACTTTAAATTATTCACAGAACACATGAAATTACATCATGTCCCATAATGTGCAAGATCAGATTTAAAAAATCACATGTATTGGTCCCAAAAAAGTGTTTTTATCCTTAACTTGTTTTTTTTTGCGGTACGCGGGCCTCTCACTATTGTGGCCTCTCCCGTTGCGGAGCACAGGCTCCAGACACACAGGCTCAGCGGCCATGGCTCATGGGCCCAGCCGCTCTGCGGCATGTGGGATCTTCCTGGACCGGGACACAAACCCATGTCCCCTGCATCAGCAGGCGGACTCTCAACCACTGTGCCACCAGGGAAGCCCCTTAACTTGTATTTTTTAAACTCTAAAAAATCAATAAAAGATTTTGTCATACAAAAACAGGCAAAGACCATGGCCAGATGATAATCTGAACAGAAACACAAATTGCTAGCAAACATGAAATATTCAACCTGCTAGTATTAAAATCATTCAAAAGTAAGGCAAAATGAAGATAATTTTTTAGGGCTCTTTTTTTTGTTGTTGCTTTTAAGAAGGCATGATGAAACACATATTCTTACATACAGATACTGGGATTCTAAAACATAACTTTCTGGAAAGCAATTAGACATGTATATCAAGAATCTTGAACTAGATACACTTTTTTGGTTCAATAACTTCATCCTATAAATCATTTAAAAAGTCGTTTCAAGACAGTGAAAGGGATTTATATTCTATAATGTTCCTACATGTTGGAAAAACATCTAAATGAAAGAAAGAAAGAGGGAAGGAAAGAAAGAAAGAAAGAAAGGAAGGAAGGAAGGAAGGAAGGAAGGAAGGAAGGAAGGAAGGAAGGAAGGAAGAAAGAAAGAAAGAAAGAAAGAAGAAAGAAGAAAGAAAGCTAAGTAAATTGTTATTCATAATTGGTAATGTCAGTATTTTCAAAGAATTTGTGTTGGTATTAGTAAATTTATTTAAAAATGAAATGTAGACAAGAGAAGGAAGAGAGAGAATAGCATTTCAGATAGGATACTAAGTTTCTTAAATTGCAAACTTTATAAAATATTTAAGCACAAGAATAACATTGCCCAAAGCAGTATGGTATTGCCATAAAAAACAGACACATAGGTCAGTGGAAAATAATAGAGAACCCAGAAATAAATTCACAAATATATGATCAACTAATTTATGACAAAGTAGCCAAAAATATACAATGTGGAAAGAACAGTCTTTTCAATAAATGGTGTTGGGAAAAATGGACAACCCCATGCAAAAGAATGAAACTATACCACTACCATAAACCATACACAAAAATTAACCCAAAATGGATTAAAGACTTGAATATAACACCTGAAGCCATAAAACTCCTAGAAGAAACCATAAAACTCCTAGAAGAAGACATAGGTGGTAAACTCCTTGATATCAGTCTTGAATATGATTTTTCAGATTTGACAAAAGCAAAAGCAACAAAAGCAAAAATAAACAAGTGGGACTACATCAAACTAACAAACTTCTGCACAGTAGAGGAAGCCATCAACAAAATGAAAACGCAACCTATTGAATGAAAGAAAACATTTGCAAATCATATATCTGATAAGGGGTTAATATCTAAAATATACAAAGAACACATACAGCTTAATATCAAAAGAATAAACAATCTGATTTAAAAATGGGCAGGGGATCCCAATAGACATTTTTCCAAAGAAAACATACAGATGACCAACAGGTACAAAAAAATATGCTCAACATCTCTAATCATCAGGGAAATGCAAATCAAAACCTCAATGAGATATCACTTCACATCTGTTAGAATGTGGAGGAAAGGAAACCCTTGTGCACTGTTGGTAGGTATGTAAATTGGTGCAGCCACTATGAAAACCAGAATGGAGGTTCCTCAAAAAATTAAAAACAGAGCTACGTTTTGATCCAATATTTCCTCCTCCGGGTATTTATGTGAAGAAAACAAAAATACTAACTCCTAAAGATATATTCACTGCTACGTTCATCACAGCGTTGTTTACAACAGCTAAGATATGGAACAACCTGTCTATTTACAGATGAATGGATAAATAAAAAGTGGTATGTACACATGATGCAATATTATTCAGCCATAAAAAAGAATGAAATCTTGCCATGTGCAACAAAAAGGATGGACCTGGAGAGCATTATGTTAAGTAAAATAAGTCAGACTGAGAAAGACAAATACTGTATGAATTTACTTATAAAAGAAAAAAATGAAAAAAAAATGAGTTCAGGGGTGGGGGGTGGGGGCTGAACAAAATGGGTGAAGGGGATCAAAAGGTACAAACTTCCAGTTATAAAATAAATAAGTCATGGGAATGTAATGTACAGCATAGTAACTAAAGTTTATAATACTGTATTCCATATTTGAAAGTTCCTAAGTGTTCCTAAATCTTAGAAGTTCTCATCACAAAGAAAAGAAAATTTGGAAACTATGCATGGTATTGGATGTTAACTAGACTTATTATGGTGATTATTTTGCTAATTATACAAATATCAAATCATTGTTGTACCCCTAAAATTAATATGTCAATTATGTCTCAATAAAAAATTTAAAACATAAAAATAAATAAAACAGTGCCTGGCATTTAGTAGGCCCTCAAAACAAAACAAAACATAAAGAATAACATTGCTTTTCTAGTGAAAAGCTTGTGACTTTAATTTATAGAAAACTTTATTTTTACATTTATTATATTTATTTCAAGTATTTATATAGTTCAGTATTAAAAAGTTAATAAAATTAGTGGTACACAGTTATGGAAACAATGAATTCATTAATATTCATTTTAATGAATATTAAAATCAGTTGTAATGAAGTACAAAAATCTGTTTTATATATAATTACAAAGAGAATGTATTTAAAAAGTTTTAATAATAATATACCCTTCATCTTGATTTATGATATAAATAAAACTGGAAAAGTGATTAGATAAGATTAGTTGAAAATACAGATATAATATTGCCTTTGCATATATAGAGTTTGGACACACTTTAAACATTAAACAAATAAAGAAATAGTAAGGCACTATTTCATACGCAAAAATCCACAGGATTTACACTTCCTATTCTCTAAAAAAGACGAAAGCAAGCAAAAGAGAGGAAAAAGAGACTGAGAGAAAATAATGGAAATATGGAAAAAGCGTAAAACAAGGTTACAGAAATATGAACATATTAATTAACAAAATAAATATACATTCAAAAGACTGTACATTGGGCTTCCCTTGTGGCGCAGTGGTCGGGAGTCCACCTGCCGATGCAGGGGACGCGGGTTCGTGCCCCGGTCCGGGAGGATCCCACATGCCGCCATGGCTGCTGAGCCTGCGCGTCCGGAGAGGCCACAGCGGTGAGAGGCCCGTGTACCGCAAAAAAAAAAGACTGTACATTGAAATGACATCTGAATACTCATGAGTCCGTTTCTTCTTCCTACCTATATAACTAAAATCTCAAGGGAAAGAAAAATGCAAAGAAACATACTAAGAATCAAAATGAAGATGAAAACTTATATGTCCACATGGGGGGTGTATGGAATAACTAACAACTGTCTCTAATAACCTACCAGTCTATTTTTGTTGTTCTAGTCTTAATTTTTGGAGTTTTCCAAATTTTTGGTAATGAGCATATGCAATTTTTTAAATCAGAACAAAACAATCTTATAAATTTGTTCAATATCCCTTGGTGTAAAAAATAGGTATTTCCCACATAAAAATCAATCTAAGCCTGATCTCTCATTTACAGGGTGGAAAGATATTCAATATCTGTTAATATTTGGGAGACCTTTGGACTCTGAAGTCTAGTCCAGACTAGAGAAATTTGGGAAGGTCATTCTTGTATTCAGTTTTTTCTTAACTATTGAGATTCTTTGTCTAAGATTTTGTGGTCCCTTTTGAAGGGTATCTTCACTCCCTCATTCTAAGTTTGGACTGGGAGGTATTCTGCTATATATATACAGCCTCCTTACCCAAGACACATAGTTTTACCATGAGAATAGGGCTCAAATTTCCCAAATCCCAAACTTCCCATGTTAGTCTCAGGGAAGCTAAACTTTGTTTAATTTACTAAGGGCCACTTTGCCCTTATTCAATACACAATACCAGTTAACATTCAGTCCCCAACCCCAGAGTGGGGGATGCTTATAAACTTAGGAAAGGGAGACTCACCTGTCAGATGGATGAGGGACACAATATGGTTACAGAGTCAGTCATATAAGGCATCTGCAAGTCAAAGTCCTGTAAGACCCCTCTATTTGATGGAATTTGGAGAGGTCCTGGGAAAAATGGGCAGGAGAGATGCACTCAGGGCCTTTGGAGTAGTGACTATTAATAATACCTGTGGAAATACTTTCAGAATGTAATACCCAGTATCCACACGTACTTGTTGGAGATCAATTTTTCCCATCCATATTGGACTGAGAAACTCAATTCCCTTGAATGAGTCTGAAAAACAGTCAACCACTGAAATAAAAAGCAAAACAATCATACCAATCAAGTCTTTTAAAAATCTTACTAGCTTACTCTGATTTATTTTGCAAATGATAAAATAGACAACCCCAAATTTAATTTAGATGTCATTTATAATAACTCCTTAACTTTCTGTTTAAAACTTAAATGCAATTTACATGGTGATGGGATTACAGCATCTGATTTTTCTGTCATATATAAGGTAAAATTAGAACACTCAAGTAGGCCTATGTTCACCTGAAAATAATGTTTCTGTTCACAGTTATTTTAGATTTTCCTGCTGAATTACAAGTGTAGTCTAAAATGAAAGCATAGAGTCTTCCGGGAAGATGGCGGAAGAGTAAGACGCGGAGATCACGTTCCTCCCCACAGATACACCAGAAATACATCTACGCATGGAACAACTCCTACAGAGCATCTACTGAACGCTGGCAGAAGACCTCAGACCTCCCAAAAGGCAAGAAACCCCCCACGTACCTGGGTAGGACAAAAGAAAAAACTAAACAGAGACAAAAGGATAGGGACGGGTCCTGCACCAGCGGGAGAGAGCTGTGAAGGAGGAAAAGTGTCCACACACTAGGAAGCCCCTTCGCGGGTGGAGGCTTCGGGAGGCGGAGTGGGGGAGCTTGGGAGCCGCGGAGGAGAGCACAGCAACAGGGGTGCGGAGGACAAAGCGGACAGATTCCAGCGCAGAGGATCGGGCCGACCGGAACTCGCCAGCCGAGAGGCTTGTCTGCTCACCCGCCGGGGCGGGCGGGACTGGGAGCTGAGGCTCCGGCTTTTGTCGGAGCGCCGGGAGAGGACTGAGGTTGGCGGCGTGAACACAGCCTGCAGGGCGTTAGTGCACCGCGGCTGGCCGGGAGAGAGTCCGGGGAGAAGTCTGGAACTGCCGAAGAGGCAAGAGACTTTTACGTCCCTCTTTGTTTCCTGGTGCACGAGGAGAGGGGATTAAGAACGCTGCTTGAGAGAGCTCCAGGGACGGGCGCGAGCCGCGGCTAAAAGTGCGGAGCCCAGAGACAGACATGAGACGCTAGGGCCGCTGCTGCCGCCACCGGGAGGCCTGTGTGCGAACACAGGTCACTAGCCACACGCCCTTCCGGGGAACCTGTGCAGCCCGCCACTGCCAGGGTCCCGGGATCCAGGGACAACTCCCCCGGGAGAACGCACAGGCGCGCCTCAGGCTGCAACGTCTCGCCGGGCCTCTGCCGCCGCAGGGCCGCCCCACACTCCGTGCCCCTCCCTACCCCCGGGCCTGAGTGAGCCAGAGCCTCCGAATCAGTGGCTCCTTTAACCCCGTCCTGTCTGAGCAAAGAACAGACGCCCTCCGGCGACCTACACGCACAGGCGGGGCTAAATCCAAAGCTGAGCCCCTGGGAGCTGTGAGAACAAAGAAGAGAAAGGGAAATCTCTCCCAGCAGCATCAGAAGCAGCGGATTAAAGCTCCACAATCAACTTGATATACCCTGCATCTGAGGAATACCTGAATAGACAACCAATCATCCCAAATTAAGGAGCCGTGTGGATGAAAGGCTCTTGGTGCTGCAGCCAGGAGTCAGTGCTGTGCCTCTGAGGTGGGAGAGCCAACTTCAGGACACTGATCCACAAGAGACCTCCCAGCTGCACATAATATCAAACAGCAAAAATTTCTGAGAGATCTCCATCTCAACGCCAGCACCCAGCTTCACTCAACGACCAGCAAGCTACAGTGCTGGACATCCTATGCCAAACAACTAGCAAGACAGGAACACAACCCCACCCATTAGCAGAGAGGCTGCCCAAAATCATAATAAGTCTACAGACACCCCAAAACACACCACCAGACGTGGACCTGCCCACCAGAAAGACAAGATCTAGCCTCATCCACCAGAACACAGGCACTAGTACCCTCCACCAGGAAGCCTACACAACCCACTGAACCAACCTTAGCCACTGGGGACAGACACAAAAAACAACAGGAACTACGAACCTTCAGCCTGCAAAAAAGGAGACCCCAAACACAGTAAGATAAGCAAAATGAAAAGACAGAAAAACACACCGCAGATGAAGGAGCAAGATAAAAACCCATCAGACCTAACAAATGAAGAGGAAATAGGCAGTCTACCTGAAAAAGAATTCAAAATAATGATAGTAAGGTTGATCCGAAATCTTGGAGATAGAATGGACAATAGAATGGACAAAATGCAAGAATCAGTTAACAAGGACCTAGAAGAACTAAAGATGAAACAAGCAACGATGAACAACACAATAAATGAAATTAAAAGTACTCTAGATGGGATCAATAGCAGAATAACTGAGGCAGAAGAACGGATAAGTGACCTGGAAGATAAAATAGTGGAAATAACTACTGCAGAGCAGAATAAAGAAAAAAGAATGAAAAGAACTGAGGACAGTCTCAGAGACCTCTGGGACAACATTAAACGTACCAACATTCGAATTATAGGGGTTCCAGAAGAAGAAGAGAAAAAGAAAGGGACTGAGAAAATATTTGAAGAGATTATAGTTGAAAACTTCCCTAATATGGGAAAGGAAATAGTTAATCAAGTCCAGGAAGCACAGAGAGTCCCATACAGGATAAATCCAAGGAGAAATACGCCAAGACACATATTAATCAAACTGTCAAAAATTAAATACAAAGAAAACATATTAAAAGCAGCAAGGGAAAAACAACAAATAACACACAAGGGAATCCCCATAAGGTTAACAGCTGATCTTTCAGCAGAAACTCTGCAAGCCAGAAGGGAGTGGCAGGACATATTGAAAGTGTTGAAGGAGAAAAACCTGCAACCAAGATTACTCTACCCAGCAAGGATCTCATTCAGATTTGATGGAGAAATTAAAACCTTTAGAGACAAGCAAAAGCTGAGAGAGTTCAGCACCACCAAATCAGCTCTACAACAACTGCTAAAGGAACTTCTCTAGGCAAGAAACACAAAAGAAGGAAAAGACCTACAATAACAAACCCAAAACAATTAAGAAAATGGGAATGGGAACACACATATCGATAATTACCTTAAATGTAAATGGACTAAATGCTCCCACCAAAAGACACAGATTGGCTGAATGGATACAAAAACAAGACCCATATATTTGCTGTCTACAAGAGACCTGTATGCTAACACATATATATGGAATTTAAGAAAAAAAAAATGTCATGAAAAACCTAGGGGTGAAACAGGAATAAAGACACAGACTTACTAGAGAATGGACTTGAGGCTATGGGGAGGGGGAAGGGTAAACGGTGACAAAGCAATAAAGAGGCATGGACATGTATACACTACCAAACGTAAGGTAGATAGCTAGTGGGAAGCAGCCGCATAGCACAGGGAGATCAGCTCGGTGCTTTGTGACCACCTGGAGGGGTGGGATAGGGAGGGTGGGAGGGAGGGTGACGCAAGCGGGAAGAGATATGGGAACATATGTATATATATAACTGATTCATTTTGTTGTGAAGCTGAAACTAACATACCATTGTAAAGCAATTATGCTCCAATAAAGATGTTTAAAAAAAAAAAAAAAAAAAAAAAAATGAAAGCATAAAAGTTTTTAGGAACATAATTTTAAATATTCATTTCATGTCATAATAGTGTTTGTAAAAATCAGAATATTTTGAGACATTATTCAATCGTTTATCATTCAGTGTTTGTGTTGTCCCTATGAATGATGAAAATGTCTGTTGGTACTTCCACATCCCTTAACTTCAAAATGGAACAATATGAAATGATTGAATATAATGTGTGTCTAACCATGAAGAATCTAGAGAGTGAGGTGCAATATGGGATCCTAGAACAGGATCAGAAAGGGTGAATTTTATTAACAATTTTTCTCTTGACCCCAGTCTGTCGATTTAACCTCACTGTTCCCCAGTATTGATATTGGTACCAGTGTGATTAATAATATAGGAGTTAATATTATCTAGATAGATCAGCAAATGTATAATACCAGAATTTCATAGAAAAATTACCTTAAAATAAATATAAACTTACACTTACCCACCTAGGTAAAAACAAGGAAAAAGCATAGATTATAGGCTTAAATCTAAAATAAATGTCTAGAATTTTAATAAACCATCCTCCTTTTTACATGTTTTAATTCTCTTTCTCTTGGTGTTCCAAATATATTCTCTGAATTTTACTTTGTCGCTGATGACAAATTACAAAAATAACAACTGACCCTACAACCACCAATTAAGGCAAACTCCAGGCAACCTGACACTTTGGTTCATTTTCATTAAAAGAAAACATAATTTGGGAGAGTAAATTAGGCTGAAATTAATAGCACAGACATGTAATTTCCTTAAAGATTTTGCATATCTAGAGCCTATAAATAGGTTGCATGCAAAATGTATACTAAAATAATGTGGCTCGAAATAACACAGCTTCAGCTTTACTATCCTGTAGTAATCATGGCAATGATCTAATAGACTTAACATGAGAAAAAATGTTTTATAAAAACTTTTCAGTTTTCTTAATGCTACATTTTGCCTCAAAGCATCAGAAACATGCACAACAACATAAATCCTAGTTACATTTGAGCATTTTGAATTAAAATGCAAGTGTCTAGGAAACTAAATGTAAATAAGTCAGAATCTCCTGGTAATATGCTCTAGTCTGTTTCAGTGTCTAAGGTCTGGTCTGATAATCTCTGCCTAATCCACGGAAACTCAAGAGAATTTTTTGTATTTTAATGTATATAAGAGTGCTTTGCTATCAGGAGTGCAGTGTCTATTTTTGTGTACAGAGATATTTTTAATGTGTATTTCCTGGTCTCAACACTAATGGTTCTCCTTCAATAGCCAGTGAACATAGCCAACAAACAGCATGGATTATATATAGGCTTCTGCCAGTATACTTGTTCAAAACCCAGCAAATGTTAGGGCCAGGACTGCTCATGGTGACATCATTAAAAGAGTGAAAACATGAGAATGACTCAGGGTCACTATCCTGTCATGGAAATCAACTGTGCTTGTCTAGTGAATGGGTTCTAGAACAATCTACTTAGGTTGATGGAAAGGTTACACATGCCCATCTTCCTACATGACCCTTGACTTAAAATTTTGAGGTTTTTCCAAATTATATCTATGTCTAACATAGAACATGTGACACAGTAGAATTTATCCCAGTCATGGATGAATGGCTCCATGCTGCAGCCATGCCTATATCCAGGTTGCAGAAAACTAATGAAAGAAACCGAGAAGAAAGTATACAATGTCTTTGTGAATCCAGGGACTTCAACTTCAGTTGAGTCCTCAGTGCTGCTAATTAGTCTTCATTTTCATGGTTTGTTCTCATTCACATTCTACCCATCAGTATATCAAAAGTTTTTCTCACACCTTTGAATGCCAATTCTTTTGCCTCATCCTTCAGTCTTAAGGAGGACTTTCCTTCTTAACACTTCCTTCTAAGAATGAGAAAAGTGTCAGAGGAGATATTACCAAATGCTCTAGATACAAAGGAACACACCTCCATTTCCATACATGTCTCCTGAATACCATTCCTTCACATATTCAAAAGGGTTTATCAAACTATTAAATTTTCAATCCTTTCCTCTCTCTCTCTCATAGTTCTTTGTCATTAGTTTCTGGCATAAAAATAAATATTACAAAAACATCCTTTAATCCTACATACTCCTCAAAGATATTTGTACAGGTTTTCTCTATTTTCCAACCTTCCCTTTATTCTTCATGCACTACACATTTCTTAGTTTCTTAGTCTATAGAAACTACTCTTATCTAAGACACCAATCACTCTTTCTTAGTTCTCTTTACACCTCATTTGAATTTAGACAGTATTTGGCACTGTTAACCATTCTTCTTCCATAAGTCACTATAAATTCTTGCCTTCTATAGCACCATACTCCTACTTTTCTTACTAGATATTTGACCCCCTTTTTCATTCTATCTTCTGGTTACGTTTTTTCTTTGCCATTTTAATTTAGGAACATCTTGGAGATCAACTCCAAGTGCTCTTCAGATCTCATACATTCTCCTTATATAATCTCATCAATCATATATATAACTGTAGTTATCAACTACAGCAAGGGTCAGCAAACATATTCTAGAAAGAGCAAGAAAGTAAATAATTTAGGTTTGTGAGCAATATGATCTCTGTCTCACCTATTCAACTCTGCTCTTGTGGTATGAAAATAGCCATAGACAATACATAAACAAAGTCTATGATGTGTTCCAATAAAACTTTATTTACAAGGCAATTGGCAGACCAAATCTGTTCTACAGGTAGTATTTTGCACACTAGTGTACTATAATCTTGTAATTCACAAAATTTATGAGCTTCAGAACTGAATTAGTGAAATAACCGGACACATGATTCATTTTACTTTAGTCAGCCACATCTATTTCACTCACTGTGCTGGAAGCAGTGATTTCATTAGTTCTTTCCCGTTTAAAAGCCTTCCATATCTCCTAATTTGCTTAAACATTGAACATGGTTTACCCTTAACTGTCACTGCTTCCCTTGGACCTAACTGTTGCCAATTTTATATTTCAACCTATTCTTGAATAATAGCGGGAATCTTTCTTATCTGTCGACTATTTGTATGAAATTTTATCTGTTTTCATTGAGGGATCATCTGCTTTTTATTCTTTTCTTGTCTGTTTTTTACTTTTAAATTTGCTTTTGTTTTTGTTTTCTTAATTCCTAATACCAACCCTTGCATATAATGACCATTTAATAATTTCTTTGCAAATGAATAAATTTTTGTTATACATTTTATAGAAGTCCATAGTCTAATAAACTCACACAAAATACATTAAGATTAAGCTGTAATACTTACCTCGCAATTAATTAAGGGTGATACTGGAAGGCTGAGTTCCTAGAGACACTTATGTAATTGTTCATTATTCTATGTTAATCAGAGTATACCTCTTTATGCAAAATGTTTAATATTTAAAACCATTTGTAATACTTCTGTAATTTTTACTGGGAAAGATAAGAAGAAATTTGGTATTTATTCATTAACTCTATGAAGTTAATTTTAATTATATAAAATTTATTTCCATTTTTATACAGCCAAACTGGAAAACTAAAATAACATTTTCTGTATTTTTCTTTTTTTATTACTGTTAAGAACATCTTAGTTCTGTATAACACCAATTGCTTGAATGTTCAATAAAATAAAATGTGTTAATTTTTTTTCACTTTACAATCATTTAAAATTTATTATTTGGAAGTTCTAATTTATGTTATCATTACAAATCTTCCAAGAATCTATAAATTTTCATACATGGTGCTACAATAAATAACTACTGTGTGTTCAGAATATTCCAAATTTCTATTTGTACTTTATCCTGGTATTTTGCTTTAAAACGTATTTCAAAAGTGGCTAACACAAGGAGTCCATAGAAACCTGGGTAATGTTGTCTGTCTAGCTAGATAGGCAGTTGCCCATAAACTGAAATTTAACACCATCAGTTAATTATCATTTAGGCTTTGGTTCCCAGAATTGCCCTATAAATTTAATTTGTTTATTATAGATAGATTAGAATTGAGTACACTAACATATTCTGGCAAAGTCACAAGAGACTAATATTTAAAACAGTATACCCACATATTAATTTACAATGAGAGTCACAACTGCTAGTTAAACTGGTATTTAACTTGCTATTTCTCTTGACAAAGAAATTTCATAAGAATAATATTTGGTGAGCTTGAAAACAGAATATGGGGATTTCTTTACATGAGTTGAATGTTCAATAGGAGTAGACCATGATTTACTTATGGATTAATACTCACAAGAAGGTAGCCAGCCTCCAAGGAAGAATATGTTACTTTCTTAGGAGAGTACATAATTTTTTAACATTTATTAGATTATATTGAGACCCCATTAGACATATGTTCCTCCTATTTGCCTGCAAGCTCCTCAAGCACTTTTAAAAATCTGTCTGTAAAACTGGAAAATAACTCTAGCAGCCAATCCATAAATGTTGAACTAAGCTTGACGGTTCTAAAATGGGCTCACAAATGTTAGCCTCCTGAAACTTCTACACATCATATTCTTTTTTAGAATTCACAATTCCGTTTAAATATTATAGACTCTGAAGTCTTGGGACCAAGAAATCATTTTTACACTGTTTATGCCAAAATTTCAATAGCATATTTAATCATGGGATCATTTTTTGGCTGGGCATCTAATAAATAGAGCTCACAACACAATAATCAATTGGTTGGATCTGCCTCCGGGTTATGCTTTTTAAGGATATATTTGCTTGTATTTAGGATATTTAATATAAATTTAATATATTCATTTTTTTCTTAAAAAAATGTTGATTTGCGATACTGAGTCCACATCCAGCATGACAACAATCAGATGGGGCTGAATATTAGCAACTTTTAGAAAGAAAATACAGAGAATAAGAATAAACTTTCATGTTCACCAGAGTTCTTAGCACTCCTAATTGTATAGTATTTGTCCAGACTCATTCACTTATGATATTATCTGGTAACTGTGTTTGTGACCCCTGTAATTCAATGATATCAGTTAATAAAGTTTTTCATGGTACTAAATTTTTTAAACAACGCAGTAGATAATCTCTAAGATTTCTTAAAGCACCAAAGATATGACTACATAAAGCTTGAGTTTTCTTTAATTAGAAATTATGGCATACTCGCTAAGTCTGATGTAGACTTATTTTGCCTGGACTACAAAACCAGGTTGATCTTTTCTTTGTAAATACAGTGAAATAATTTTTCTTTAGAAAAATCAAAAATGATGGAATTCCGTAGGGAGGCAAGGAAAAAAGCATGCTGTAACAGTGATTGAGGATCCCAGAGTAGCTGCCCAAGACAACTGCTAAGGCTTCTTTTGTCAAGGAGGTTCTGCTAGTCTCAGATAAGTACTTTGCTCTTAGCTTCAGAGGATAGAGGTAAATTATGAAGATGAACTTGGGTACATAGTCTTCTGTGTTAGTTAAGGTTAAGACCAGAGGTCTCAAGCACGGAGGTTGAATCCTTGGTTGTCTGTTTTATCTTTGGTTATGATCCAGTCATGTGGGACTTTGAGAATCTTAGAACTGTTGATTAAAATGTATGTCATATCTAACAGCATAAGAAAATATGAAAGAAATGACTGTAGGCATTCAAAAGAATTGAATAGATAATAGTCACTCTTTAAATCAAAATATATAGTGAGGTAAGTGGAATTGATTTTGTTATTATCCTTTTTTCTTACCTCCAGGTAAATTTTGTTAAAAATCAGATAAGTGTTGCAGGATTAATTTGTTTTCTGTTGGAAAAAAAGTGCTATTCTAATTATGGAAATATTTTTCATAGTTCAGCAGCTGAGATATGAGAGAAGACAGACTAAAAGATGACAAAAGAACAGTCAGGTATTCTGGAGGTAAACCTAACAGACTGATCCTACATTTTTCATCCTTCCTGCTTTTTGCCTTGTTTGTCCTCTCCTCCCTCCCTCCCTCCCTCTCTTCCTCCCTCCCTCCCTCCTCTTTCTTTCCTTTTCAGACTAGATTTTTCCTGTGTGTCAGAACTGGTTTGGGGCATTGACAGTGAGATTGTGCCTTGCAGGCATTTAGAAAGTATTAGAAACGGCACATTCAAGGCTGACCAACTGCTATATACCTCATCTGCAATTTAGCATATACAGAAAGGCCTCTGGTTAGAATCAAGGGACTATGTCTTCCCATTTTATCTTTGGCTATTATGAATGACCCAGAATTGTTTTTGAATACTGAAATTTCCCTGGGAATGCCCTGTGGCTATCAAAGACACAGAAAACTAATGTTTTCTGTAATATTAATCTGTTAATTATATATTTCCTCAGAACTTTGAGTTACTATTGTGGGTAAAGAAAGGAGGCTGAAACCTGCATGTTTTCAGTATTTCCAGGAATGGGACAATAATAGTTAATTTAAGTAGTGCTGTTGATCAATTCAATAATTTAGTTTGAATTGTCACTTTCGGAAAGAGTTCATTACTTTCAACACAATTGGACTGTAAAGTAAAAAAATATACATATTCATTAAAACAGAAGGAATATTAGCCCTATTTTACCTTTGAGTTACATAAATAAGTATTCAAAAACAGCAGGATGCTTATCAGACATAACTATATATGATACAATGTTATGGATTATAGGAGGAGATAAAGGGAACATTCTTGAATGATAGAGATGGTTATATACCCATCATAATCTCAATTAAATTTGTCACTCCTTACTTAATAATAGTTAAAATCTGAATACATAATGATTGCTATTGAAAACTCATTTTTTAATACTGACCTTTAAACTTGACCAAATATTAAGAGAAAATTAGCTACTTGGATTGTGTGAGATTTTATAACTGACCCTATTTTAATAAACAATTGATACACAATTAAACAAATAATTGATGAAAAGCAGTAATGGTGGCTTGCCACATAAATAATTAGGATATAATTACTTTCAAATAATTATTTTCGAATAGTAGTTTTCAAAACCAAAGAGCATATTAGTTTAAGCATTGATAGATCAGTATTTCAATTTGAGGTTAAACTTTCTTCAGTCCCTAAAATGAAATCCCATATGAATTTAGTTTAGATGTTGCTATTAAATATTTTATGGAATAAAATTCATTATATTTATTTTAATAAATTGAAAGTATACAACCAAGTCTTTGTTATACTTGAACATAATTTAACTGTGAATAGAATTATATATAGGTCATGGAAGAGGTTATGAGTTAAATGTGCTTTTAAGTTT
Source organism: Pseudorca crassidens (assembly GCF_039906515.1). Taxonomy (NCBI): domain Eukaryota; kingdom Metazoa; phylum Chordata; class Mammalia; order Artiodactyla; family Delphinidae; genus Pseudorca; species Pseudorca crassidens. The sequence goes on from NC_090298.1 coordinate 85,808,539, forward strand.
TTTTATTGAGGCAATATTCATATAATATTAACCATTCTAAAGTGAACACCAAAGTGGCATTTAGTTTATTCACACTGTTGTGCAACTACCATTCTATCTAGTTCTTTTATAGACAGAATTGTCCCACCAAATTCATATGTTGGAGCCATAAACCTCAATGTGACTGTATTTGGAGATAGAGCATTTAAGGAGGTATTCAAGGTTAAATGAGGTCATAGGGTGTGGCCCAAATCCAATAGGACTGGTGTCCTTATGAAAAAAAGAAGTTATACCAGGACTGTGCATGCACAGAGAAAAGGCCATGTGAAGACAGAGAGAGAAGGTGGCCATCTGCAAGCCAAGGAGAAGAATCTCACTAGAAGCCAACACTTGTCTGCATCTTGATCTTGGACCTCCAGCCTCTAGAACTGTGAGAAATAAATTTCTATTGTTTAAGCCACCCAGTCTGTGGTTTTTTGTTATGGCAGCCTGAGTGGACTAATATAAGTTCCAAAATATTTACATCATTCTAAAAAGAAACCACATACCAATTAAAGAGCTATCTCCTATTCCCTCATTCCCCCAGTCTGTGGCAACCACTAATATATTTTCTATCTCTATGGAGTTACTTATTCTGGATATTTAATATAATATGAATATTGTATGTGAACTTTTTTGTCTGGCTTTCTTCATTAACATAACTTTTTTGAAGTTCATCCATTTTGTCACATGCTTCAGTACTTTTTATGGGTTTAACTGTGTCCCCAAACAAGACATGTTGAAGTGTTAATCTTAAGTAAAACAGAATGGGGACTTATTTGAAGATAGAGCCACTGCAGATGTAATTAGTTAAGGTAAGGTTATACTGGAGTAGAGTAGACCCTTAGTCCACTATGACTGGTGTCTTTATAAGAAGACAATGTGAAGATACAGGGAGAGAACACCATGTGATGACAGAGTCAGAGATTGAAATTACACACTACAAGTCAAGGAATGCCAAGGATTTCTGGCAATACCAGAAGCTAAGACACAGGCATAGAAAGGGTTCTCTCCTAGAGATTTTGAGAGAGTGTGGCCTTGCCAACTTTTTGATATCTTCTAGCCTCTAGGACAGTCAGAGAATAAATTCCCATTGTATTGGGTCACCCAGTTTATGGTACTTTGTTATGGCAGCCCTAAGAAATTAATACAGATTTTGATACTGAAAGTAGGTTGCAGCTATACAAATACCTGAAAATGTGGAAGTGGTTTTGGATTTGGGTAACGGTAATGAATGGAAGGGTTTTGAGGTGCATAATAGGAAAAAACCTAGATAGCCTTGAGAAGACTGTTCATAGAAATTTGGATGTTAACAATGATTCTAGCAGTCTCAGGAGAAAAAGAAGGCTATAGAGGAAGCTTCTATCATCTTAGAAAATACATATATGATAGTGAACAGAATCATAGAAAAATAAATATTTTAAGTTCTTAGATGAGTTCTTAGAAAAATGAATATTAAAAGTTCTTCTGATGAGATCTCAGATGGAAATGAAGAACATGTGATTGGAGACTGGAGAGAAGATGATCCTTGTTATAGTGGCAGAGAACTTGGATGAATTATGTTCTACTGTTTTGTAAAAAGTAGAATTTGTAACTGATGAACTTGGATATTTTCCTGAGGGGATTTCCAAGCAAAGTGTGGAAGGCATGGCCTGATTTCCCCTTGCTGCTTATAGAAAAATGTGAGAGGAAATATAAATTGAAGAAGAAACTGCTAGGCAACAGAGTCTGCACTTGATGATTTATAAAATTATCAGCCTATTTGGAATACCTTGATCTAGAGATAGCCTTAAGTCTGTGACTGGACAAACATTTGAAAAAGAGATTTTGCGTAACTTATGGATTCAATTGTCCACCTCAGCAGAAGCCAGGAATAGAGATGTGTTTGTCCAGGAAGAATCTGTGGAAAATCCTTGTATCTAATGGTGTGGATTTCCACAATACCCACAGAATACAAATAAGGAATGACCAAGGTTTTTGAGAATTTTGTATCAGCAGAAACACTGCCAGCTCATTGAAAGGAGCAGAGATGGGATGAAATAAAAGAAGAATGACACTGAGGGCACAGATTCAAGGACCTGGGCCAACATGACCTTCTTGGTTCTGGAGAGTGGAGCCACCACCCCAGGTGTCACTCAACTACATCTTCACATTGCTTTCTTCCGTGTGTCTGTGTGGGTGTGGGTGTGGGTGTGGGTGTGTGGGTGTATGTATGTGTTCTCCCTCTGCATCTTTCTTGTAAGGATGACATTTAGGTTCATCCAGATAATTCAGGTTTTTCTTCTTAATTCAAGATCTTTAATTTAATCACATTTGCATAGATGTTTCCACACACACACACACACACACACACACACACCCATAAGGTGATATTTATAGTCTTCAGGAATTAGGAAACAGACAAATCTTTGGGAGTATTTATCAGCCTACCACAGCTGGATTTCCTCATCAAATACATTTTCAAGGAGGACAAATGGATAATATACTATATGAGCTCTAATTTGAATATAAGTAGCTGCTAATGTTCAAATGGCTTTTATAAATATTATGTCATTTGTTTTAAATTTATTACATTGAATAGCAACTTCCTTGGTTATAACTTTCAAGAACCATGACTTTCATGTTTCTCCTAAGCACTGTGTTTTTACTAGCATGTACTCTGACAATGACTACGGCAAAAAAGAAATTAAGAAGAGCTTAATTTTTGTCCTTCTAAGGTTTTTGACTCATATATATGTATATTATATTTCAGATAAACTATTATTCAATGTTTTTCTCTCTTGCTGGATATTTTTTACAATATAGATCTATATATCTAAAATTTTACCTCTATCTATACATAGAACTATGTTAGATCTACATTTATACCACAAAAGTTCTTGCATTCTGTAGATTTAGGTCTTCACTTATAAAAGTTTTCATCTATTCTATCTTTAAATAGTTATCTATTTCATTGTATTTTAGAAAAATTTTCATTTGCTTCATATATTTTCTTTCCTTCTCAGTGACATCAATTATTTCTTTATATTTTACATTCTTAGTTATCATTAACAAGAGTTACTTATTTGTCTTTGTTCCTTTATACTTGATTTGTTTGATTTATTTTTTCTCAAGCTGGTCTTCTTGTCACCAATTTCATTTTCAATAGGATATATTTTACATTCCATTGTTTCCAACAGAGTTCTTACTTACAAAAAGTGTTTGTTATAATATTCATTGTAACTACTAAGCCCTTTACCTCATTATTTTTCAATTCTCGATTTCTTGTGATATACTTTTATCAATTTTTTAGAGTCCATGTTGTGTTCTATGTGTTTAGAAAATAGAAATATTTTGAAATGTCTTTGTTTAAGGGTGTATCTTATGTATATTTTCAACTCTCTTCTCCATGCTATGTTCCTTTTATTTTGTGTGTGTGTATGTGTGTGGAAGGGAATTTATAATCTCTGTGAATTCCGTTTGGATCATTCTTGTTTATTAGTCATTTTTAAATGTAGATCATTCTATTTGGATCTTTTACCTTCATTTTTTGAGTTAATATTATGAAAAGGATGCTCTAAGAACATACAAAGTGGCAGGCATGACAGTTGAGATATGCAACCTTAGAACATTTTCTCATAGATTCTATCATCTTTTTCTTCAGCTTCCTTCAAATATTAGCTTTTCTCACCTTAGGTAAGAATATGTCCTAGATAGTAAGACACAAATATCTTCCTCACTCTCATCATTATATCAGCAAGAACTCTTGATACAAAAAAAGAAACTTCCATTACTATTCTGAGTAATTCAACCTTGTATAAATCTTATGTAACAGTTTACTTTTATGCAGCATACATACAAACAAATTCACTTTTTAAAATAGGTACCTAGTAAAATGTGTCTTACTATTTCCCTACTATTTCCAATTCTTGTCACACATTTGGAAAAATATATGAAATAAAATCCAACAGTGAAGGAAATCTGTCTAATAAGTATGTTTTAAAAATTGTGGAAATACTTAGCATAGCTTTTATGGTCCCTTGTTTGTGTTGATTGAGCAGTCCCAAAATAGCATTTCCCATACCTGGAACTAAAACAAAGAATCACTATATCTCTAGTAACTGAAAAATCTTATGTAAACCAAGGTCTGAGAGAAAAATAGATAATATATTCAAAAGGAGGATCAAAGAGAGTTTAAAAGAAGGGGCTATTTAAAGTTGTAAGCAGGGTTAAGAGGAACCAACAAGGTATGAAGCTAGAAATAGCAGACCTTTACCAATCCTAGGTCTGAGGGGTTTGAGGAGGAAGTATCTATAAAGGGGGAAAAAACGATCCAAAGGACTTTCTATCCAACCTCCATTTTCCTGCAAAGCATAATGTCCAAGAGGAAAAAAGAACAGCTGATGCATGTGATAGTCTCCAGGGAACAGAACGTTGCCAAGAATGTGGATTGAAGATTTGAAGGGACAAATGGAGAATGGACAAAGTCTGATTTGTATGGACCAGAACCTGATTCGTATTTTAGTTGCATTATTGCTAGTCTTTATGTGTCTTTACTTCTGTATTCTACAAGAATCCAATCAATCCTTGCTAGTTAAAACTGTGGTATTGCTCACAATCTCATCTATTCAATAAGTACACATTGTTGATGGTAATGATAACATCCTCTAAGATGGTCATCGATAATAAAAAGAAAATTAAATTATTACATTAATGTCTGGATTAATGATGTATAGAATTGTCAAAACAATTTGTATACTTACAAATTTGTATATTTTTTCAGCAACTGTTTATGAATGCTCACTTTATCCCAGTCACAAGTCTAGGAAGAGAGGAAAAAAGAAGCATAGAATTTAAAATTAAGCCATGCTACCAAGAAGCTTTCATTTGCAGTCAGTGATAGCAGACAAATCAAGTAGTCAGACAAATAACCCAGGCAAAGAAATGTGTAAGAGCAAAGCCCCCAAGTAGAAAATAACTGTATTTGTCAGATGGATAAAAAGGAGGGTGTTATCGATGAAATATAATGATCAAGAGAGACTATGGTACAAAATAAAATGTAAGAGTCAGGCAGGGGCCAGACCATGAAGGACATTTATTATAGGCTGTGTAAAAATACTTGTAACTTTTAAAAACCCAATTGGAAACTATTGAAAAATTCTTAAGCAGAGAAGTATTAATATCTGTACTATATTTTTTAAAGTAGTTGGATAAAGTACTCTGTCTATGATGGAGGGTAAAATATGGAAGCAAAGACTTAAGAGGACATGGTGATCATAAAGAAAAGGAACGAGAGCTGCTACAAAAAGTAGGGTAGCAATAGGAACGTAAAGTGAACATTTTAGAGATAAATTTAGAGGTAGAACTCCCAGAAGAATCAAGAACACTGCCTTGGACTTCATCAAAATTTAAAATGTCTGCTCTTCAAAGACTTCATTGAAAGAGGAAAAGACAAAGTACTTGCAAATGATATACTTGATAAGAGATTTATATTGAAATAAACACAATCAAAACTAAACAATAAGAAAACAAGAAACTCCATAAATAAATTGGGCATAATTTATTTATTAGTGAATTCCTAACTTCAACAAAGAATATGTACGAATCACAAATATGCATATGTAACTGCTAAACATCCTTAGTCATTAAGAAAATGCAAAATAAAACCATGATGAGATACCACTATATATTCATAAAATTGGCTTATATTAAAAAGCCTGACCATATCAAGTGCGGACAAGGATGTAGAGGAACAGGACCTCGTAAGACTGCTGGTAGGAATGTAAAATGTTAGAACCACTTTGGAAGAGTTTTACAGTTTCTTAAAAATTTGAAAATACAGCTTTCATATGCTCCAACTATTTTATGCTAAAGTATTAACCCTAAAATGAAAGAATGAAAATTTATGTCCATACAAAGATGTATACACAAATGTTCACAGCAGCTTTTTTTTTTTTGGTAGTAACCCCAAATTCTAAACAACTTAAATATTCATCATAAGGTGAATGTATAAAAAAATTGTGCTATGCCGCATAAAATACTACTACTCATCAAAACAAAATATGAACAATTGATGCATGCAACAATATGCATACATTTTAAAATAATAATATTGTATAAATGATGTCCAACATAAAAGTTTATACTGTATTATTTATGTAAGATTCTAGAAAATGCAAATCAATTTATAGTGACAGAAGTAGTTCAGAGGTTGCCTGGAGGCAGGGATTAGGGTTGGGGGAGAAAGGTTGAAAAAAGAGTGGGAGAGAGACTCTGAAGGGGGAATGAAGAGGATTTTGGGGTGATGCATGTATTTATTATCTTGGTTGTGGTGATGAATTTGAAGGTAAAGCCATATGCCAAAACTTGTCAAATTGTACACTTTCTACATGCCCAGTTTATTCTATATTAAGTATGCTGTTAAGAAAAAAATGCCTATTTTTTGCCTTCAACCAGTGAGTGGATTATGTTGGCAGTTTCTGAGATGAGACTGTAGACTAAAAATTCATCAGTAAATCCAAGAAAGCAATGGAAAATTTTATTCGAGCCAAATTTGAGGATTATAACCTGGGAAGAGCATCTCAGAAAGCTCTGAGAACTGTTCCTTGCATCAGAAGTCAAGGCACAGTTATATAAGTTTTTGAGACAGAGGGCTATATATTAAACGATGTATTTTTGACAGTTTACACAATCCAGTCTGAGTCCTCAGTCCATTTTAACCAGATTCAATTTTAAGTTAATTTTAAGGAGTTGTCTTATTGATGCTAGGAGAATGTTGTTCTTTACAGATATTTTTGCTGATAGGGGAGGTTTCGTCGACGCATAATGCAGATACACACAATGCACAATGTGGGGAGAGAGGAGGCCAAAGGGCAAAGAACAAATTTTTATGTTTAAACTTTTCTTGTCTTGCCATAAAATATGACTCATTTTATAAGATTTAAATGTTTGGCAGTTTGAATCATGAGTTCTTTACTAAGCAAAGAAATAAAACTCTATGGTATGATCAACCTAAGTAAGACCATACCTTCTCCTGGAAATCAAACTCTGAAAATTGTTTTCCTTTGCTCTTGTTTTAATTGATGGATTCTTGACATCTTGACCTTTGATATCTGTTATCTCTCACATTATTACCTGACATTCCTTATTCTATATGACTTAAAGATTCTTTTGATGGCAGAACACAACACAATGCCATTCAGGTAGATGAAAGGCAAAGCTCCAAACCAGAGAAGGCTGCCAGTCAGAGCCACACAGAGGGTTGCACCTGAGGACAGAGTAATAGCAAGCTGGAGTTAAAGGGGGCAGCTTCTGTATGGCAAGCCAGGTGGAGTAAGCTAGCTCTAGCAGACTCCCTGTGGACTGGCTAATTTGAATGACCAAGAGTTAGGGAGGAACTGTCCCACCTTGTCTGATATTTAGACAAGAGAAAAGAGAGTGGTCCTAGAAAAGAGAGTGTGAGAAGGGAAGTGGTTGGGATGTGCATTTACTCAGCTGCTCACAAAGGGAAACAGACCAGCCTCTAACCGGGACCTAAAAACTGGGTCAAGACAGCATTTATAAAAAAGAAAACTGCATTACACCCCTGTTCCTGCAGCTTGCTTGCTCTGTAACTTATCTTTCCCAAATGCTCATGATTTCTACTTCTTAATTTCAATTTTAACCATATTCCATCTCTCAGACTGGGTTCTTTAATGCCCATCCTTTTTCAAAGTGTACCCATCCATTGTACGTCCTTTGCTTCTATAACCTGGAACATGACATCTAGAGGCCAGATTAAAATGCTTCATAAATCACATACAAAGAAAACTCAATTGAAGCAAATTAGTTATAGTTTTAACTTAGAAATTTTATCTTATAAATATGCAACTTTGAAAAACTAAAGTGGATTATAACTTAAGGCTCGCCACTTTCCCCATTACTGTGGCACCAAATAATAATTCTGCTTCATAATGTAGCATTTGTATAAAATCAGTCAATGAGCATCTTAACATATGCACTAAACATTGCATTTTAGTGCACCTCTCATGTATATGCACACTACCTCCTTCCACGGTCAAGCAGTCCCAGATGACTGAAACCACAATATGAAGCATACCTGGCCTTATATTTCCTCAATCAGAATTACATCCCAGAGCTCTGCATTTCTTTTTTCATCTCATCTTGAAAGCATTCTCCTTGATCCTAATGCTGGTAGCTGACTCTTCCATTAGTAAATTGTCTCATTATTACTAGAACTTCAGGATTCAGAGCAGATCCCATGACAATAGTGTCAAGTCTCTGTTATGTGACAGATGCTGCCTGAGGTAATTTATCCACATATTTCTAATACTGACATCAACTCATAAAACAAGGATTATTTTACCCCTTTTAAAGATAGAGACACTAAGATGAAGGTGATATACCCTAGGTAACGAAACAGTAAAGACAGAATTTTAAACCAGAGTCTGTTTTTTTTTTTCCACTAAGCCAAACTGATCATTTTATCAAAAGTTTTTTCACTTAAAGAGACAAGATCCACCATCTAAAATTTCAACCAATAGCTTTACAGTCATGTCTATTCATTAGCTTTAGGAAAATTTTTCCTATCTTTGGCAAATAAAATAAGTATTTAAAGTAAGGTGTTATGAAACATATAGTTCTTTTGAGTCTGAGTTAATTTTGAAAGAATTTTGACAAAACTCACAATTTCTGTTTATGGAAAATCCTCTATTTAAGCATAAGCTTGCTGCATATTATCTCCCTTTTATTTTACTGTGGACCATGACTTAATTATTTTAGTAGAAACTAAAATTTAAAGTAGAAAATGTATTATGACTAAATTTATTTTGGCATATTTATTGTCAACCCAACTAACTACTGGTTGATCTTTAGTCACTAAGCACTAGCACTCAGTAAAATTCTGGAAAGATGTATAAGTAGACTGAGTTATGGTAAGTCATTCTAAGAAGGTTTTCATTCATATAGGAATGGTAAATCTATCTCAGCTTCCTAGCCCTTTCTCCACTATAACTCCACAACTTCTATACCCACAGTACAATTGATTGATTGATTAGAATTAGGCTCATAAAAAAAACAATTCATTTGAAAGCCAGGCATCTAAAACTGGAAATACTAAAATACAGTCAGATTTGAGTCATTCACAATCCCTTTGCTCAGTGACCAGAAAGTCCCTTAAAGGTAAACTATGAATATTGGTTAGCTTAGGTTCAAGTAAGACATTTGATACCAGAGAAAAATAAGCAGGAGAGTGAATAAAACAGTAGTCACATTTCTGAAGAATGAAATCAGTAGATTGCAAGTGACAGGTTCAATTACTGGTCCATGGACCACTGACACATCTGCCTTAAACTCTGAGGAATGGGCAGTGGGAAAAGGATGAATAACTCTTAAGATGTAGAGAAAATATGTAACCACTCAGGCAGAAAATTAGCAATTACATTTTGTGCCATCAGTAATAGCTATTTCAACAAAGATCTTAGGTTAATGTCAGACTGTGTGACAGTATATCAACCATTACACCTGTGTTCAATCAGCAACCACATCCCTCAATGCGATGCTGAGCTGTTTAGTTCAAATGTGGCTTGTTCAGTGATAAGCAAGGTGGCTGACATCTGGTACAGAAGTATTCAAAAGCAATTTACTTCATAGTTTTGATGCTGACTGTTGAAAAGAGAAAAATTCTGTAAAATTTGGACAGTTGTGATTTGTCTTTTCAGGTTTTCTTTTGATTATTTTCAGTTATGAATAAAACTACAATTTTTTTTGGAGATAAAGCTCCAAATTACATCAGTAAGAACTTTGTATAGTGAGATTTTCAGATTTACAGTTACATGAAATTTTATCTTTAATAAAAAGCATAAATTCATGATGGTGTTTCTTGTTTCTGAGTAATGGAGTAAAACAATAGATGACAGATTTACAAAAGAAACAGAAGAATATGAGCATATAATTAATGTATTACTTCTCTCTGCTCTTAATTTAAATCTGGTTTGACATTACAAAGCTAACTGATGAGTTTTTAAAATTTTGCATACTTATTGACAGGGATAATAGATGATTTCTCACCATCAGATAAATACACTTAATTTGCTCATGAGCCCTATTATCTTACAGTTTTACCCCAAGAATAAGCTAAATAAAAATAATAGAGTCAAAAACAAAATGTAAAGAAGATTACAAAATGACTAACAATCCAACAAATGGCTAATCAGAAAATTATAACAAAATACCTATAAGAATATTGTTTAGTTGGGTTAATAAATGACCATAGTTAATACAAAACTCTATTTGAAAATAGCTTTAATAAGATATGACAAAATAAAGATAAGATCTTACTCATGAACATTCAAGTACACAACCAGATATGCATTGCCATTCTGGTAGTCACACTACTTATAAACTTTTTAAAGTATTTGTGGGTGAAAATGTACTAATTGAATTGCCTCAAATTAAATCATTAGATGAATTTTATTATGAACTTTATTATTATAATATCAAAATCATGTTTCTGAAGCCTCAGACTTAAGAGAGTTTCTTAATAATATTCTCATATATGTATTCATTTTATTGTAATTTGTTATGGCTGGTGGCAATCCAGTAACATGTGTTCATATATAATATATATTATATAGATTCACATACAATATATACAATGCATAATATGTTGCATATGATATTGTATATATACATATTTAATAATCATAATATAATTATCTTAGTCTGCCTTTCATGATTGTGTGGGAATATAACAGATTATCCTGAAAGAAGAGAGAGAATTCTTCTTAAAGTACCTTCAAGAATTGTCCTTGAAGTCAGAGAACCACCTGTTTGCTCATGTGTGACTTTCCTATATAACTCTGGACACACACACACACAAATAATAATAATGATGATGATGACAATGATAGACTGATAAACTATATAAAGTGATATGCAAAGCACGGTATCATGCAATTTACATAAGAAAGATTATAAATGCAGAAGATTGGAAAGTGTGTTGCCCTACTAAATAGATATTTTTCCAAAAATTTACATTTACACCAAATATTTGTAAACCACAGACATTTTGCATGATCTAAAAACCATTCTATTTAAATCATATACAGGGCACATTTAAAAAGTGAAGACTGTTGTCTCTAGTGTTATGCTGATAAGTTCAGAAGATGTGTTTATATTTGTATTCTCAAAGCAGGTACACCTAAACTGACTGCATAAATACAGATCCATGCCCATATGGGAGTGATATGTCAGCACCCTTCACCATGAATGGTAGTCCTCTAGGCAAAGAAGAGGACAGAGAGAATAAAATGTTTTTCCTCAAGTGCAAGTATGCCACTGAAAGGTTTTCCAATAGCAGTCTTTTATGAGCTCAGCACACTACGTCCAATAATTGTTTGTCAACTGTGATTCAATGTATTTGTAACATTGTAAATCATGCCATTTAGTCTCAGCATTCTCTCAATTCCCTTTTATTTTTTTCCTCCTTACTCCTGGTTCCCAAAGTGCTTCTGCCTCATCTCCAGCCTATCAATGTTCAATTTCAGATAACTGTAGTGCTGGAAAGGGTTTGAGTGACTATTTCTCATTAAGGTATAAATGATTGATCAATTCTTGTACTGTCTTTTCCGAGGCATTTACATTTTAATAAGGGATAATTCTTTCATTCATGGGGAATGAGTTCTATAATAGTGTCATTTCAAACTAGAGTAATAGGACACTGTGAGGGAAACTAGGATTTGGGAAATCTTCCTTATTCTTTTTTATCAAGGTAATATCCAATTGTTCATTACTTTTAAATAGTTCAAAACTTCACCCTACATCTTGGGTTCTAGCATCTCCAAAGTTGGGTTTAGTCTTTCCAAAGCTGGAGTTATTCTCTGGAAGTAATTTAAACATGGATGCAATCACATTAACTCTTTCCTTTCCCTGAGGTAACCTTAAGTGCTGAGCAGTCATACTATGGAAAGCCTCTGAAGGAGATGGAATCAAAAGACAAAATAACTTAAGCAAAAAGCTACAAATACATGGAGGCAGAGAAAGTGCAGTGAGACCACCTAATCAGCCATCCTAACAGTGATATTTATAGACCTCCCAGCACTGTAGTAAATATTGTTTTATGCACATACACTATTCCTTCAGCTTCAAGGAGAGATGAGATTTCTAAGTACTCTCTTGCTATACAACCTTAGTAAGTAAAATGTACAGTCTCCTAAAACTATCCCAGAGAGACATGGAGATCACATTGTAGGCATTATTATTCTTCCCTAAAACACTTTTTTATGAATTGTAAATCACACATAATTCTGGGGAAGGAAAATACACATGAAACTCACTGACAACTTGTTTTCCTCTATATCACAAAGGACTAAATTTTAAATTACATTGTCTCACATATCACTGTATTTTCATTTCATTTACTGTAAAACCACAGCAGTCCCAGGGTAATTTTTTAAAATTAAACAAAATACTATAAGTTGGCTGAGTCTTTGTATATTGTCAGATTGAATTGAGATAGAAAGTTCTGGTCAGCCAAATAGACATCCTAATATCTAAGGGAACATTCCAAAAATTAACACACTTTCAGCAAGTTTAAGAAAGTTTTGGTTAAAAACTAACACTAAGCAGAGTTGTTTTTCATCCAGGTCGTGGGGCATTGAAAAACTCATGTCACCAAATTCTATATAAACTAGATGAACTTATAAACATTTTGCAACTAAGTAGTCTGTCTAGAATATAACTTTAAATATGTAGAGGTATTTTAGTTATGTGGCACCATTTGAAAAAATACTGATATTCTAGACAACAGAAATTTGTATTTTACATAAACTTTTTATAAAACTTTTTATTAATATTTAGTGTTCTAAATATATTCTAAATTTCTATGGTTGACTAAAGTTTAGGATCATAAACACCAATATTTAATTCCTTCAAGTCCACTTTAGTGATTTGCAATTATTTACCTATGAATGAAGAATGCCAAAGGTCTGTAAAATAGCTGTCCCATTTTATATAGGTTTCCTAGTGAACCTGAAGGTAAATTTGCTTCTCTGAGAAACTTTGTGTGTATTTCTGGATATTGCTTTAAAATAGAATGTCAAATATGAAACTTAAGCACAAAAACTATATTTCAAAACACATTGCTTACTGAAAATCTGCCCCTTGGGAGACGAGGGGAAGATGGCGGAAGAGTAAAATGCGGAAATCACCTGCCTCCCCACAGATACAACAGAAATACATCTGCACGTGGAATAACTCCTACAGAACACCTACTGAACGCTGGCAGAAGACCTCAGACCTCCAAAAAGGCAAGAAAGTCCCCATGTACCTGGGTAGGGCAAAAGAAAAAAGAACAAACAGAGACAAAAGGATAGGGACGGGACGTGCACCAGTGGGAGACAGCTGTGAAGGAGGAAAGGTTTCCACACACTAGGAAGTCCCTTCGCGGGCGGAGACTGTGGGTGGTGGAGGGGGAAGCTTCGGAGCAACGGAGGAGAGCACAGCAACAGGGGTGCGGAGGTCAATGCGGGGAGATTCCAGCACAGAAGATCGGTGCCAACCGGCACTCACCAGCCCGAGAGGCTTGTCTGCTCACCCGCCGGGGCCGGCGAGGCTGGGAGCTGAAGCTCAGGCTTCAGTCGGAGCTCCGGGAGAACACTGGGGTTGGCGGCGTGAACACAGCCTGCAGAGGGTTAGTGCGCAATGGCTAGCCGGGAGTCCGGGGAAACGTCTGGACCTGCCGAAGAGGCAAGAGACTTTCTCTTCCCTCTTTGTTTCCTGGTGTGCGAGGAGAGGGGATTAAGAGCGCTGCTTAAAGGAGCGCCAGAGACGGGCACGAGCCGCGGCTAAAAGCGCAGACCCCAGAGACGGGCATGAGATGCTAAGGCTGCTGGTGCAGCCACCAAGAAGCCTGTGTGCGAGCACAGGTCACTATCCACACCCCCCTTCCGGGGAGCCTGTGCAACCCGCCACTGCCAGGGTCTCGGGATCCAGGGACAACTGCCCCAGGAGAACGCAGAGTGTACCTCAGGCTGGTGCAATGTCATGGCAGCCTCTGCCGCTGCAGGCTCGCCCCGCACTCCGTACCCCTCCCTCCCCCCGGCCTGAGTGAGCCAGAGTCCCCTAAGCAGCTGCTCCTTTAACCCCGTCCTGTCTGAGTGAAGAACAGTCACCCTCCGGCAACTTAGATGCAGAGGCGGGGCCAAATCCAAAGCTGAGCCCCGGGAGCTGTGAGAACAAAGAAGAGAAAGGGAAATCCCTCCCAGCATCCTCAGAAGCAGCGGATTAAAGCTCCACAATCAACTTGATGTACCCTGCATCTGTAGAATACCTGAATAGACAACGAATCATCCCAAATTAAGGAGGTGGACTGTGAGAGCAAGATTTATGATTTTTTCCCCTTTCCCTCTTTTTGTGAATGTGTATGTGTATGCTTCTGTGTGAGATTTTGTCTGTATAGCTTTGCTTTCACCACTTGTCCTAGGGTTCTATCTGCCCACTTTTTTTTTTCTTTAAAATTTTTTCTTAATAATTATTTTTTATTTTAATAACTTTATTTTATCTTACTTTATTTTATCTTCTTTCTTTCTTTCCTTCCTTCCCTCCTTTCTCCCTCCCTCCCTCCTTTCTTTCTTTCTTTCTTTCTACTTTTTCTCCCTTTTATTCTGAGGCATGTGAATGAAAGGCTCTTGGTGCTGCAGCCAGGAGTCAGTGCTGTGCCTCTGAGGTGGAAGAGCCAACTTCAGGACACTGGTCCACAAGAGACCTCCCAGCTCCACATAATATCAAAAGGTGAAAATCTCCCAGAAATCTCCATCTCAACACCAGCACCCAGCTTCACTCAACGACCAGCAAGCTACAGTGCTGGACATCCTATGCCAAATAACTAGCAAGACAGGAACACAACCCCACCCATTAGCAGAGGCTGCCAAAAATCATAATAAGTCCACAGGCACCCCAAAACACACCACCAGACGTGGACCTGCCCACCAGAAAGACAAGATCCAGCCTCATCCACCAGAACACAGGCACTAGTCCCCTCCACCAGGAAGCCTACCCAACCCACTGAACCATATTTAGCCACTGGGGACAGACACCAAAAACAACGGGAACTACGAACATGCAGGCTGCAAAAAGGAGACCCCAAAAACAGTAAGATAAGCAAAATGAGAAGACAGAAAAACACACCGCAGATGAAGAAACAAGATGAAAACCTACCAGACCTAACAAATGAAGAGGAAATAGGCAGACTACCTGAAAAAGAATTCAGAATAATGATAGTAAAGATGATCCATAATCTTGGAAACAGAATGGAGAAAAAACAAGAAGCATTTAACAAGGACCTAGAAGAACTAAAGATGAAACAAACAATGATGAACAGCACAATAAATGAAATTAAAAGTACTCAAGATGGGATCAATAGCAGAATAACTGAGGCAGAAGAACGGATAAGTGACCTGGAAGATAAAATAGTGGAAATAACTACTGCAGAGCAGAATAAAGAAAAAAGAATGAAAAGAACTGAGGACAGTCTCAGAGACCTCTGGGACAACATTAAACGCACCAACATTCGAATTATAGGGGTTCCAGAAGAAGAAGAGGAAAAGAAAGGGACTGAGAAAATATTTGAAGAGATTATAGTTGAAAACTTCCCTAATATGGGAAAGGAAATAGTTAATCAAGTCCAGGAAGAACAGAGAGTCCCATACAGGATAAATCCAAGGAGAAATATGCCAAGACACATATTAATCAAACTGTCAAAATTAAATACAAAGAAAACATATTAAAATCAGCAAGGGAAAAACAACAAATAACACACAAGGGAATCCCCATAAGGGTAACAGCTGATCTTTCAGCAGAAACAAAGCAAGCCAGAAGGGACTGGCAGGACATATTTAAAGTGATGAAGGAGAAAAACCTGCAACCAAAATTACTCTACCCAGCAAGGATCTCATTCAAATTTGATGGAGAAATTAAAACCTTTACAGACAAGCAAAAGCTGAGAGGGTTCAGCACCACCAAACCAGCTTTACAACAAATGCTAAAGGAACTTCTCTAGGCAAGAAACACAAGAGAAGGAAAAGACCTACAATAACGAACCCAAAACAATTAAGGAAATGGGAATAGGAACTTACATATCGATAATTACCTTAAAGGTAAATGGACTAAATGCTCCCACCAAAAGACACAGATTGGCTGAATGGATACAGAAACAGGACCCATATATGCGCTGTCTACAAGAAACCCACTTCAGACCTAGAGACACATACAAACTGAAAGTAAGGGGACAGAAAAAGATATTCCATGCAAATGGAAAGCAAAAGAAAGCTGGAGTAGCAATTCTCATATCATACAAAATAGACTTTAAAATAAAGTCTATTAGAAGAGACAAAGCAGGACCCTACATAATGATCAATCCAAGAAGAAGATATAACAATTGTAAATATTTATGCACCCAACATAGAAGCACCTCAATACATAAGGCAAATACTAACAGCCATAAAAGGGGAAATTGGGGCTTCCCTGCTGGTGCAGTGGTTGAGAGTCCACCTGCCGATGCAGGGGACAAGGGTTTGGGCCCCAATCCGGGAGGGTCCCGCATGCCACAGAGCAGCTGGGCCTGTGAGCAATGGCCACTGAGCCTGCGCGTCCAGAGCCTGTGCTCCGCAGCGGGAGAGGTCGCAGTGGTGAGAGGCCCGTGTACTGCAAAAAAAAAAAGGGGGGGGGAATCAACAGTAACACATTCATAGTAGGGGACTTTAACAACCCAGTTTCACCAATGCACAGATCATCCAAAATGAAAATAATAAGGAAACACAAGCTTTAAATGATACATTAAACAAAATGGACTTAATTGATATTTGTAGGACAAGCCATCCAAAAACAACAGAATACACATTTTTCTCAAGTGCTCATGGAACACTGTCCAGGATAGATCATATCTTGGGTCACAAAGCAAGCCTAGGTAAATTTAAGAAAATTGAAATTGTACCAAGTATCTTTTCTGACCACAACACTATGAGACTACATATCCATTACAGGAAAAGATGTGTAAATAAAACAAACACATGGAGGCTAAACAATACACTACTTAATAACGAATTGATCACTGAAGAAATCAAAGAGGAAATTAAAAAATACCTAGAAACAAATGACAATGGAGACACGTTGACCCAAAACCTATGGGATGCAGCAAAGGCAGTTCTAAGATGGAAGTTTATAGCAATACAATCTTACCTTAAGAAACAGGAAACATCTCAAATAAACAACCTAACCTTACACCTAAAGCAATTAGAGAAAAGAACAAAAATAAACCCAAAGTTAGCAGAAGGAAAGAAATCATAAAAATCAGATCAGAAATAAATGGGAAAAAAATGAAGGAAACAATAGCAAAGATCAATAAAACTAAAAGCTGGTTCTTTGAGAAGATAAACAAAATTGATAAACCATTAGCCAGACTCATCAAGGAAAAAAGGGAGAAGACTCAAATCAATAGAATTAGAAATGAAAAAGGAGAAGTAACAACTGACACTGCAGAAATAAAAAAGATCATGAGCGATAACTACAAGCAACTCTATGCCAATAAAATGGACAACCTGGAAGAAATGGACAAATTCTTAGAAATGCCCAATCTGCTAAGAATGAATCAGGAAGAAATAGAAAATATGAACAGACCAATCACAAGCACTGAAATTGAAACTGTGATTTAAAATCTTCCAACAAACAAAAGCCCAGGACCAGAAGCCTTCACAGGCAAATTCTGTCAAACATTTAGAGAAGAGCTAACACCTATCCTTCTCAAACTCTTCCAAAATATAGCAGAGGGAGGAACACTCCCAAACTCATTCTATAAGGCCACCATCACCCTGATACCAAAACGAGACAAGGATGTCACAACGAAAGAAAACTACAGGCCAATATCACTGATGAACATAGATGCAAAAATCCTCAACAAAATACTAGCAAACAGAATCCAACAGCACATTAAACGGATCATAAACCACGATCAAGTGGGGTTTATTCCAGGCATGCAAGGATTCTTCAATATATGCAAATCAATTAACGTGATACACTATATTAACAAATTGAAGGAGAAAAAAACATATGATCATCTCAATAGATGCAGAGAAAGCTTTCAACAAAATTCAACACCCATTTATGATAAAAACCCTGCAGAAAGTCGGCATAGAGGGAAATTTCCTCAACATAATAAAGGCCATATATGACAAACCCACAGCCAACATCGTCCTCATTGGTGAAAAACTGAAAGCATTTCCACTAAGATCAGGAAAAACACAAGGTTGCCCACTCTCACCACTCTTATTCAACATAGTTTTGGAAGTTTTAGCCACAGCAATCAGAGAAGAAAAGGAAATAAAAGGAATCCAAATTGGAAAAGAAGAAGGAAAGCTGTCACTATTTGCAGATGACATGATACTATACATAGAGAATCCAAAAGATGCTACCAGAAAACTACTAGAGCTAATCAATGAATTTGGTAAAGTAGCAGGATACAAAATTAATGCACAGAAATCTCTGGCATTCCTATACACTAAGGATGAAAAATCTGAAAGTGAAATCAAGAAAACACTCCCATTTACCATTGCAACAAAAAGAATAAAATATCTAGGAATAAACCTACCTAAGGAGACAAAAGACCTGTATGCAGAAAATTATAAGACACTGATGAAAGAAATTAAAGATGATACAAATAGATGGAGCGATATACCATGTTCTTGGATTGGAAGAATCAACATTGTGAAAATGACTCTACTACCGAAAGCAATGTACAGATCCAGTGCAATCCCTGTCAAACTACCAATGGCATTTTTCACAGAACTAGAACAAAAAATTTCACAATTTGTATGGAAACACAAAAGACCCCGAATAGCCAAAGCAATCTTGAGAACAAAAATCGGAGCTGGAGGAATCAGGCTTCCTGACTTCAGACTATACTACAAAGCTACAGTGATCAAGACAGTATGGTACTGGCACAAAAACAGAAAGATCAATGGAACAGGATAGAAAGCCCAGAGATAAACCCATGCACATATGGTCACCTTATCTTTGATAAAGGAAGCAGGAATGTACAGTGAAGAAAGGACAGCCTCGTCAATAAGTGGTGCTGCGAAAACTGGACAGGTACTTGTAGAAGTATGAGCTTAGATCACTCCCTAACACCATACACAAAAATAAGCTCAAAATGGATTAAAGACCTAAATGTAAGGCCAGAAACTATCAAACTATTAGAGGAAAACATAGGCAGAACACTCTATAATGTAAATCACAGAAAGATCCTTTTTGACCCACCTCCTAGAGAAATGGAAATAAAAACAAAAATACTCAAATGGGACCTAATGAAACTTCAAAGCTTTTGCACAGCAAAGGAAACCATAAACAAGACCAAAACACAACCCTCAGAATGGGAGAAAATATTTGCAAATGAAGCAACTGACAAAGGATTAATCTCCAAAATTTATAAGCAGCTCATGCAGCTCAATAACAAAAAACAAACAACCCAATCCAAAAATGGGAAGAAGACCTAAATAGACATTTTTCCAAAGAAGATATACAGACTGCCAACAAACACACGAAAGAATGCTCAACATCATTAATCATTAGAGAAATGCAAATCAAAACTACAATGAGATATCATCTCACACCAGTCAGAATGGCCATCATCAAAAAATCTAGAAACAATAAATGCTGGAGAGGGTGTGGAGAAAAGGGAACACTCTTGCACTGCTGGTGGAAATGTGAATTGGTACAGCCACTATGGAGAACAGTATGGAGGTTCCTTAAAAAGTTACAAATAGAACTACCATATGACCCAGCAATCCCACTACTGGGCATATATCCTGAGAAAACCATAATTCCAAAAGAGGCATGTATCAAAACGTTCATTGCAGCTCTATTTACAAAAGCCCGGAGATGGAAGCAACCTAAGTGTCCATCATCGGATGAATGGATAAAGAAGATGTGGCATATATATACCATGGAATATTACTCAGCCATAAAAAGAAACGAAATTGAGCTATTTGTAATGAAGTGGATAGACCTAGAGTCTGTCATACAGAGTGAAGTAAGTCAGAAAGAGAACGACAAATACCGTATGCTAACACATATATATGGAATTTAAGAAAAAAAATGTCATGAAGAACCTAGGGGTAAGACAGGAATAAAGACACAGACCTACTAGAGAATGGACTTGAGGATATGGGGAGGGGGAAGGGTAAGCTGTGACAAAGTGAGAGAGAGGCATGGACATATATACACTACCAAACGTAAAATAGATAGCTAGTGGGAAGCAGCCGCATAGCACAGGGAGATCAGCTTGGTGCTTTGTGACCACCTAGAGGGGTGGGATAGCGAGGGTGGGAGGGTGGGAGATGCAAGCGGGAAGAGATATGGGAACGTATGTATATATATAACTGATTCACTTTGTTATAAAGCAGAAACTAACACACCATTGTAAAGCAATTATACTGCAATAAAGAAGAAAAAAAAAAAAAGAAAGATTATCTGCCCCTTGAATAATGGGGATATCATTTTACTAGATAGATCGGTAGATAGATTTTTTTTTTTAATTTCACTTGCAATAATTTGTAGGCTCACTTGAATTATGACTTTTAAATAAAGCCTTCACTTTTAGAACAAATAGACTGCTTTATAATTTCTGAAGAATAATATATTTAAATCTTTAAGAAAAACATAGAAACATTAAAATACTGACAGTTACATTTTCCTGCCTTTCGCTGTATCCTGTGGAAATAACAAAAGATCTGCAATTACTGACCTAATAATAAAATACATTTTTTGCAATTTCATTTAAAGAAATGTCATAAGAAACTCTCTGTAGTATGATTGTGTGAGGATGACTGAGGAAGAGAGGAAGTTTAAAAAAAATTCTCCCTTTGGCTGGAGGAAATATTGAGAATATAGAGAAAGATGATTTCTTCTCTCCTAATGCATAATATATTTTCAACAGTGCATTCAATTCAAATTTCATTTGAATTAAAATGCATTAATGAGAAAATAGTTAACCTGCTAACTAAAAGAAACTACTACACAGAGGTTAATTACGGTATGTCTACCTCAATTCAGTTTAACAATGGGACAAAATAAGTATTCACTTCTAATTGTTCAATTCAATTATGTTTTTCAAAAAAATTAAGAATGTGCTTACTGTACAAAGCTTCACGTAAGAAATGTGTTGTACTTAATATTCATCAAAGGTTACATTATCTACTTAAGATGCTATTCTGCTGAGAGGTTTTGAAATATAAACATTTTTTGTTTGTTTTGAAAATTGTTTTTAAAAACAATCTTCTAAACTTATTTTTATTTAGAACAATTTGTTGTCAAACCTTTATTATTCTAAACTGTGAAATTGATATTTTATAATTAAGGAAAATAAATATGAATACAGATCAAACATTTTTGATGATTTTTGCTTAATGAAATTTTGCTTTAATTAAGATCCATTAAATGTATTTCCAGATATTTCTCACATTAAGATGATTGCTGGAGCAATAGAAATGTAAACGGACTATAGAAGTTAGTTGAGATTTGAAGTCCCAACACAACAATTGTAAAGCTCACCAGTTTTGATTCAGATGATCAAAGTTTATTTTATTCAGTCTAAACATATGAACTTATTTTGTTTTCCTTTTCCCTATGCCTTGACAAATTGTCAGAATAAAATTAAGACAATTACTTCTCTCTCACTACTTTTTTTTTTTCTTTGCCTTTAAAATTGCAACGGAACATCAACCAGATGTTTTCTAAAGGAAAAGAACTTTATAAGGCATAAGATAGTGGTTAGGTATCTAGCCTCTGCTCAGAACTCTGGTTCCTTTATGCAATAGCTATCTTACTGGCTTTAGGGTAGTTACTTAAGTTTTCAAAACCTCAGTTTTCTCATCTGCACAATGTTGATAATAACAGCACCTAGCTAGACACAGGGTTCCAGGGAAGGTTAAATGATCAAATACATGTTGAGTGCTTAGAAGAGGGCCTGGCATGTTTTATGAGCACTCAATAAATTTTCATTTTATATCTTTATTCAAGTTAAGAATCAAGAACAATATTAAAGCTATAAATAATTGTTAGTTTTAGTACAGTCAGAGGAAGAGTCCCAATTCCTTCTACTCCATATAGTATCCTCTAAATTTCTTTTATTATAATTATAAAATGTCTGTACTCACTCGCATCATTGTGTCCACCAATGACAGACCTACTGGGCTACTAACAGAGGTTCTCTCAGAGGTCTCACCACTAAGGCCTTGCCTACTTTTTCTTTTTTCTTCTCAAAACCCTTATCCTGCTGTATTTTTCTTCTTATTGCTTATCACCTACCACAGTCCATGTTTTCTTTTTCATCTTGTTAGGATGTTTGCTACACAAAAACAAGGATATGTCTTGCACATTGGTGGCTAGAATACATAGTACATAGTAAGTTCCACACAGTTGTATAATAGGTACTCATTAAATATTAGTTAAGTGAATGAATGAATTTATATTAGGAGAAAAATGACTGGAAAATTTTAGAAACCTATTAATATGTAAATTTTCAATACCTAAGTACTGTTTCATAGGGAAGGTACATTTGACAACATTTGGTATCAGAGTCCACTTATTACTTGTCATCTCTTCTCTGACACATACCAATAATAAAGGCATTCTTAAATGTGGCAGAACTATTTTATTGCTTAAAGCTCACCCGTGTTTTATATGTTTTCCATACATAAAATCAGCTAGGGTCTACAACTTGCCCTTTAATATGATTGATCAGAAAAAATACCTGCATTCAATTTCATTCTGCTTCCCATCTCCCTATCTTAGTTTGAGTTTCTTAGAAAGCAGAGCCTAAGGAAATGCTTGTGTGACAACAGATTATCAGGCAGCGTACTTCCAGGGAAGCAGAGTGTAGAAAAAGGAAAGTGAGTAAAAGAAGAAGGGAGAACAAATACAAGTAAGTATATTACCAAAATGGTTAGAGCATCACAGCAGGCTGACTATTAAGGTCTCAATGGAGACTTTTATGGAGGGTTTATGAAGCTATTAGGTAGTGTATAAAAATCATAGATGAGGTGACAAGATGAAAAATAATTTATCTATAGACTTCTACAGACTTTCATTTCTAGTGGCTAAAGTTTGCCTCAAAACATTCAAATTCTTCTACTTTCTTCGTTGCACATGCTGGGGGTCTGAGCAGATGTTTCACTTTTTAGAAATTCAGTGGTAACCGGGAAGACTTAGATTAGGAGAAAAGTGCCTACACAGAGAACTGAAGCAAGGCACTATCAGTTTACACTCACAGGTGAGATAAAAACTGTCACTGTAGGTAATCTCTGTGTCTGTATCAGAGCCAGTAGCAGGTAGCATGACCTGGCTCCATGACCATAGTGGGGCCATATGCAAATTGTTGCTAGTGCAGCCCCAGTTGGAAAGCCAGGCAAGAGCCCCGATCTGGGGTAGCGAGTACACTGAGTCCCACATATGCCCTCATCCTTCAATGCATATGTGCTGGGAAAATATTCAGGGCCTGTAGCACCAACGTTCCTACAGTTATGGTGCTTAAGTCCCCAAAATTCTAAATGTAAAATCAAACACATGTAGCTTTTAAAAGTAGCTCACTCTTTGCTTAAACAAAATATAAAATAAAACCGAAATAACTTCTGGGTTAGAAGTCTCATTTGAATCTAAAATTTTTGTAATGTAAAGTTAAAATTTCTATAAAAATGTAATTTATAATAATGTTGTAATGTATAAACATTACAGATTACCTAACAATGTCAGTGCTTGCTATTGCATTTTAGTAAGAAATCATAACAGTGGAAATATCAATCAAGGAGCAGTATATGCAGCTTTGTTTCTCAAACTTACATACGTATAAAAATATACCCCCCAATAAGAACCAATAATAAATATTAGGTATAATGAAGGCATAGGAAAAATACAGTGATTTTTCTGGATCTCAATTTTCCTCAGATATTTAAGAAAATATCTTGAATCTTGATTTTTCCATGTTAGACAATCTAATGTGAAAAGAGAAATATTTTTGTGTGATATACACTACTATAAAATGTGCCCTCTGTGTAAGCAGGAAAACCTATATTAGCTTATATTAATATGACGTTCTCATTATAGAGAATGGACTACTTGCTGTGGAGAAAGTTAATTATTCCAATATAACTGCTTAGCTTTTTTTAAGCTCCAGATGGATCCAGAAAATGATTAGGAAACATCAGCAATCAATCTAAAACTTGTACAGCATATTTATGTTAAATATGAATTTTAGAGTTGTGGGTATGTAACTAAGCCTAAACATAGGTTTTTGGTGGGATTTTTTTTGGTTAAAAACTAATAGTAATGACTATTCCTCTGTCAGTGACTGAACAATATTTTATATTTTATACATCTTAAAAGAGACAAGTCTTGGCTGAGAACAATACAATAAAAATACAATTATAAACTATATATTTATACATAGTTATATATAACTATGTAGAGCTGTGTATATACTTGCAGGTATACAGCTTGGCAATTTCAAATTCCTTTGTAATTGTATTTAGATGTCTTTTACATGGGAAGATCTTGGTAATGGAGAGAATTAGATGAATTCTCACTGTAGCAATGGCTGAATATATTTTGATTCCAAGAAAAGTAACTAATCTGACCCCAGAAATGCCTTTTTGGAATCCTCAGCTAAAGAATTTTAATGTATTCAAAGGATCTCTGGAAAAACTGAAAGACTGAGGCACAGACAGTTGTTTAACTTAGAGTTGGATAAAATATGGACATTATTTCCATGACCGTTTCTTGGTTCTTGTTTGGTATTTTTACAATGAAGCTATTTGATGAAGACACAATAATTTGCAAATTGCTAAAAGCCAAAATAATGGTGAAGAAATTCTCAACCAGTGTTTGACTGCAAAACAAGAAAAAAAAATTTCTGGTTGAATGCATGTCTAGGCCAACTCAAAGACAGGTAAAACTGCTTTGGAAAAGATCGTTTTGTACAATGAACACAACAGCAGCCAATGCTTCATTTACCAAGGACACTGCCATTTAAAGTTTAGCTTGTGGTTTTCTCTGTGTATTAAACTGGTAAAGTATTAAGTTATATTTGAAAAGATCATTTTGAATCTTCATCCAATGCAATGTGTATCAAATTCCTTAGAATGTTTACATTCTTTGACCAAGTATTTTCTTCTCTAGGGATCTATCTTAAGATGACGTTAAAAAAATTATATATGGGGTATTATTATAGGAAATTTTCAAATATTTAAAATTCAGAAATTATGTACTAGGGAAATGATAATTTAAAATATAACACATCTGGACTTCCCTGGTGGCTCAGTGGTTAAGAATCTGCCTGCCAATGCAGGGAACATGGGTTCGAGCCCTGGTCCGAGAAGATTCCACATGCCCTGGAGCAAGTAAGCCCGTGTGCCACAACTACTGAGCCTGTGCTCTAGACCCCGCCAGCCACAGCTACTGAGCCTGCGTGCCACAACTACTGAAGCCTGCGTGCCTAGAGTCCGTGCTCTGTACCAGAAGAAGCCACCGCAATGAGAAACCCGCGCACCACAGAGTAGCCCCCGCTTGCCGCAACTAGAGAAAGCCCAGGAATGAAGAGCCAACACAGCCAAATATAAAAACAAATAAATTTATAATAAAATAAAATATAACACATCTATAAGATAAAATAGCATAAAGCTAATTAGCTTATGTTTAACAGTATATTGTATGATGTGATATCACAGTCTGCTCCAGATGCCATAATAAAATACCACAGGCTGGGTGGCTATAAGAACAGAAATTTATTTCTCACAGTTCTGAAGTCTGGCAAGTACAAAATCAAGGGTGGCAAGACAGGTTTGGCTCTGAGGCCATTTCTCTTGACCTGGAGAGGCAATCACCATCTCGCTGTGTGCTCATATGGCCTCTTCATGCATTCTCAGAGAGAGAGAGTGAGAGAAAGCTCTCTGATATCTCTTAGTATAAGGACACTATTCCTATAAGATCAGAGTCCTGCCTTTATGACCCCATTTAACCTTAACTACTTCCTAAGATGCCCCATTTCCAAATATAGCTCTCAGTGTTAAGGCTTCACTATGTGAATTTGTGGGGCAAGGACCACACAACATTCAATCCAAAATACAAATAAAACACTTCTATGTAACATTATGGGGAAAATCATTACACATTTTAAATACTATATTATCTTACTTTTATAAGTACTAAATTATTTTTATTTAAAGAAGAAAAGCTAGTAGAAAATCCACCAATCATAAAGAGCAACTGTCCATGGATGGTGTTATTTATTGGGGTTTTTATCTTCCACGTTCTTGTTCATTGCAGTCCATATTTTTAATAATTATTATGTGTTGGTTTTTTGTATACGTATAGCTGATTCACTTTGTTACACAGCATAGACTAACACAACATTGTAAAGCAATTATACTCTAATAAAGATGTTTAAAATATATATATATATATATATATATATATATATATATATATATATATATATATATATATATATATATATACTGTTTTTTTTTTTTTGGTGGTACGCAGGCCTCTCACTGTTGTGGCCCCTCCCGTTGCGGTGCACAGGCTCCGGACGCGCAGGTTCAGTGGCCATGGCTCACGGGCCCAGCCGCTCCGCGGCACGTGGGATCTTCCCGGACCGGGGCACGAACCTGCGCCCCCTGCATCAGCAGGCGGACTCTCAACCACTGTGCCACCAGGGAAGCCCTAAAATATATATATATTTTAATACCTGTCAGAGATTAAATGAGGGTCAGATGGAATTCAATGAAATAAAGTATATGAAAGCATCTACAGCAGTGATTTAAGTACTCAGCTAATTCCTTTTGACTTATAATTTACTTTTAATGTATTTATATAATATAATACTATGTATAGTGTACCACAAGGCAATTCAATTTTCATTATTTTGTCAAAAACTAGGGGAGAAAAGAATACATATCATATTAAAATTCAGACAGATATTAAGAAATAATGATGAGATTAAATAAACTCTATGACATGTTTAGTTTACATGGGTGTGTGCCCTAAAAGACAGAAACCCAATGTAAATTGATTATTTTAGAAACATCTTAAAACATTCTCAACTCTTAGATAACTTATCATAGAAGATAATCTATTCTTTCAGATAGCAGATCAACAATTAGTGTAATTCTGTCACATGATCAATTTTTCAACTATTTATTGAGTGATTTCTAGGTTCCAGAAAATATACTCAGATCTTTAAATACAAAAATAGAATATACTATCCTCTGAAGAATCATACATAAGTAAAATAAATCATTTTGCAGTATGATAATTTCAGGAAAAGAGAAAGGATTTAGCAAAAACAGCGTAACGGCAGATAACTTAGCAACGTCTTAGAAAGAGATATGTGAGCTAGGTTTTAAAGAGTAATAGCAATAGCACTTACAAAAACAAAGGTCAGGAGACAAAAGAGAGAAAAAAAAGTTAACTAGACTAAGAATGCAGTGCATTTATAGGGAGAGGACCCTGGAACTTTCTTGGTGGCCTGTTCTGTCAGTGCACCAGGAGGCGCTGTCCTTGTACGGCACTGCCAAACGTGAGCACAGACAAAGATGATCTTGTCAAAGTGACAGTTTGGTTATGAATAACTTCAGTTGCTGTCTTGGAAATTATTGGTAATTTATCCCTTTGATTGTCCTAATGCCCTTTTTTCACTTTTCAAAATTTTAATTTTAAAATTGTTGGTATGTACATTGTAAGAGCATGGATACTTTTAATATGGTTTTGTTGCTTTTATTACTGTGTTATGAATCTCTTCTTTTTTTCTGATTATCGATAAGTGTACATTAATTAAATAATAATGAAAGGAATTTTATAAAAATAAACAAAATCTTTAATATTAAAAAAAGGGGGCTTATCACACATTATGAAAAAACAAAAAGAAATCAATGCTAGCTTAACTATCAGACAACTTTTTGACTTTAGTGATACAGGGGGAAAAAAAAGCTTTCAGAGTCAACTCGGTGTTGTTCATGTGTAAAAGATACAAATTTGTTTTCTCAGTATGGCAAGAAAACATAAGGGAAATGTCAACATGAACTTTTACAAAGATAGATAAATAACTTTAAAATAATAATGTAATAAAGGAAACTAGATTTAAAAATCAAAGATTTTAAACAAAGTATGAAAATTGAAATGAGAAGATTAGGGTCTAATGTCCCCGTATGATATGAGAGGATTACCTTGATGAAGGTTCTTCACAGATTTACATCATTAGGATAATGCATACTGCATTATTTATTTTAGAAACATACTACTATAATACAAAATTATCCATTACATGTGTAAGTCACTAGAGCACGCCTGCCAGATTGAGTACAGCAGAAGACAATTCCCTCGTAGAAATCAGTAAAGAACAAGGGGAATGAGAAACATACAAACTCTTCAACAAACCTCTTAAAACTTGAAACACTAAAACTTAACATACGTAGAACAGCTTTCAAAAGTATGGAGACAGAGCAGGAAGTCTTTAGAGGAGGTAATATCACTGAAAATCTCAGGAAAGAGTCAACCAGTTTCATTTCTTTAGGATAAAGGGCACATTCTAAGAAGTAAAACCTAAATTGTTTACCTACAACAATAGAAATGGGATGCACCAGCTGGCAGCAGGAGCTTCCAGGGCTCAAATTAGAAATGAAGAACAGAGAAACCTGTACTTAAAGAGGAATCAGACAGGTGAGGATTTCCAGAAAGCAGTCTCTCTCTGTCTCCCTGTCTCTGTCTCTCTCAGTTTCTCTCTCTCTGTGCCTACAAGTGAGAAGAGATACATACTAATTTGATCACAGCTCATAGCTACCTATTTCTATTTACTGGTAAAAAATATAAGCTAAATAAATTCACACAAAAAAAACTCTAGATCAACTGAAAGCCTACCACAGGGCCTTGGTGCTTCCTTTATACTAATCTGCTGACAAGAGAATTGTCAAGGGAACATAGCTCCTTCAATAATGAATCATCAAAGGCACCATTCAGAATACATGCAAAGATAACATAATAGTATATTCAAAAAAAGCATAGAAAAACAAAATGGCAAATAAGAATACTCATCAGAAAACTGTTACAGCAGCATAAATGAAAACTGTGTTAGCATTCCAATTCTTTTTAAAAAAATCTTGTTCAAGAAATTGTTTCTACCAATAAAATCAGAGACATAATTGGAGTTACAAGAGCTTAAGAAAGAGGTGGTAAGAAAACATAAGGAGAGAAAATGTGAGCTGGCTGAGCTTAAGCTAAAAAATTGAAGAAAAAATACAAAATAATCACATAACATGATAGCAGAATTTAAAGAAACACAATAAAAAAACCCAGAAAGAAACACAGAAGCCATAGATGATAAAGTAAATAACATAAAATAGATACAATCAAATAATTTTAAATTATCAGAGGTAAAATAATAAATCTGTGGAAATAAGGTATTTATAGAACCCCAAGCATGCTATACTGTTGAAAGCAGTATTGCAGAAACTGACAAGTATTTAGGTCATATTTATTTATCTGAATAATTAGTTAATTATATAAAGTAAAGTATAATAAAGTTTTTATAACCATTACATTCCATTTCTGATTGTATCTGGTTTTTGATTCAATAGTTTATTAAATACTAATATCACATTCCATGTGGTAGAGTATTTGATATAAGTTTCTTATGAATTTCTAGTTTAAGACCACGTGATCAGAAAATTTACATATAATTCCTATATTCTACCTTGAGAAAATTATAAAAGTTTAAGACTAACATATATTCAGTTTTATGTAAATGTTACATGTATATTTTTTAAAAAGAAGTCTGTTTTAGAATTCACTATCAATTAACACAACTTATATGTTATTTATGTAACTTATGTCATTGAAATATGCTTTATTTTCATGAATATTTTTTAACTTCATGTGTCATGGATAATGAGAATTAAAATCTACTACTAATTGTTTTGTTTGCTTCACTAAGTATTTTTAATGAATGCTATTGTTATGCTTTTAAAACCAAAGGATATAATTCAAAATGGATGCATAAACACATTCTTTTTTTTTTTTTATAAATTTATTTATTTTTGGCTATGTTGGGTCTTTGTTACCACGCGTGGGCTTCCTCTAGTTGTGGCAAGCGAGGGCTATTCTTCTCTGCAGTGCATGGGCTTCTCATTGCAGTGGCTTCTCTTGTTGTGGAGCATGGGCTCTAGGTATGCGGGCTTCAGTAGTTGGGGCACAGGGACTCAGTAGTTGTGGCTCACAGGCTCTAGAGTGCAGGCTCAGTACTTGTGGCACATGGGCTTAGTTGCTCCGTGGCATGTGGGATTTTCCTGGACTAGGGCTCAAACCCGTGTCCCCTGCATTGGCAGGCAGATTCTTAACGACTGCACCACCAGGGAAGTCCCCAACACATTCTTTAAAAATCCCTATTTATGTAAATTAATACTTTATCCTGAATTCTAGCTATGAATGAATAACTAGTATTCAGCTGGTGCTCCTACAGTAAACAATAAAACTGAATAGTATATATTCGGTAACTGCTTTCAGGATTTGGACATCAAACAATGCAAGACTATAATTACCAAGAAAAGGAAATCTTATGAGGTGAGTCCCATAATTCCCCAATTCTCTGAATGGGACAATTTTCCAAATATAATGAAGTGTGCTGGATGCCAAATAGAACACAGTGACGTACTGAAGAGAGCTTTGTTTGTGTGTTTGTGTGTGTGTCTGTGTCTGTGTGTGTGTGTGTGTGTGTAGCAACAGTAAGGTGAAGATCCTCAGCAGTCCTTGAATGAAGACTGGGCCACCTATTTCTTAGGGCAACTACCTGAGGTTTACCAGAGAGCAGCTTTGATGGGTTTGAGAACAGAATAGAAATACCAGATGTGAAGCAGTGAGAGAGATACTAGAAAACTAGTTTAATTATTGTGCACTGTCTTTATTACTACCTTGTTAAAACTAAGTGGAGACACAAGGAAAGCTATTCCTTAGAAGTATTCTACTCTAGATTCCTCCAAGCAAAACCTAAAATTAGAGTTTGGAGTCCCAGTAAATTAGAGGGGCTTAGGAAAATCCTTGAGCTTATAAAATCTACTCTACAAAAGCATAAAATGAAGGCTAAACAAGTTGAAATGTGATCAATCTGCAATTAAGTGCATACTAGAACAAAAACTAACTTTTTAGAGGAACATAGCAAAATCAAGATCCTCTTCAATCTATTACTCATGATGTCCCATTATAAGAAGTGAAAATAAATAAGTGAATTTTAACACATAGAAAAATAAAAGACATTCAAAAGAAGCTCAACATAAGATGACCCAAATTTTAGATTCAGTGAGTAAAATTTTGAAAGCAGATATTATAATTATATTACAAGAAGTAAAGGGTATGTGTGCAAAGAATTAGAGGAAATTGTGATGGTAAGGAATGATCAGAAACCAAATGTTAGTAGAGAAATGGAAACTATAAGAGAATACACTAGAATTTATGGAAAAGAAAAATAATATGTATGCAATTTAAAATATCATTGGATGACCTTAAAAGCAGGTTGGGGGCTTCCCTGGTGGTGCAGTGGTAAGAATCTGCCTGCCAATGCAGGGTACATGGGTTTGAGCCCTGGTCTGGGGAGATCCCACATGCCACGGAGCAACTAAGCCCCTGTGCTAAAACTACTGAGCCTGCACTCTACAACCTGAGAGCCACACCTACTGAGTTCGCGTGCCACAACTACTGAGGCCTGTGCACCTAGAGCCCATGATCCACAACAAGAGAAGCCACCACAATGAGAAGTCCGCGCACCACAACGAAGAGTAGCCCTCGCTTGCCACAACTAGAGAAATCCCGCCCACAGCAACAAAGATCCAACGCAGCCAAAAATAAATAAATAAATAATTAAAAAAAAATACCTTGGAGATAACAAACAAACAAAAAAAATCAGTGTGTTTTTTTTTTTTTTTTTACAATAGACCATTAACTAATTTAAAGAACAGCACATGAAAATAAAAATGAAAGAGACTCAGGGAATTTGAGAAAGATTACAGTATAAGACCTGTGAAGAAAAACTGGACATTTTTTTCAAATGTGACTTTAAAAGATTATCAACATACAATATGAAAAGCTCAGTGAAATCCAAGAGGATAAACACAAAGAAAGTCACACCTAAGTACATCAGAATTTAACTGCTGAAAACTGATGTAAAAGAAAGTATAAAATTGGAATGCAATCAGGGATATAAGACATTTCATGTAAAGATCACCAAAACAGATTATGGCTGATTTCTTGATAGAAACAACAGAGAACAAAAGGCAATGGAATGGCATTCTTGAACTGTAAATATTAACCTAGAATTTCATACACAGTGAAAATTTTCTTCACAAATGAGAGTGAAATTTGATGAATTTGATGAAAGACATTTGAATATAAAGAAAAACTGCAAGAATTTGTCTTTAGCAAACCTGATCCGCAGGAGATAACAAAAGATTTCCTTCTGGCTGAACGGAAATAACACTAGACGAAAACACTGATCCGTATGGGAAAGGGATAACATAAGAAATATTTTCTGAGTATATGTGTGTGCATAAAATATAACACCAATAGTTCAAAGCATGCTAGTGGAAAGTAAATTAAATTATATATTTTATGGTTATTGTAATTAGAAAAATAGAATTTTGATGCTAGAATTTGGAAGCATGAATTGTAATGTGAAAGTGTGATTTGTTGGTATGAAGTAAGAAGTATTCATTGTGAAGGGAGATGTACTGTGAAGTATGATATGTGAATGGCACCATATTGAATCAAAGTAGACTTAGATACATTAAGAATAGATATTGTGAGCCCTAGGTAAATAATTTATTGTAAAGACACTAATAAACTGGTATGCTTTGATGGCAGAATACTAGGTTTGAAAACTCAACAGAAGGCAATTTGGTGATATCTAGCAATTAATAAAAAATTTGTATGTTGTTTATTTGATCTACTAATTTAATGTATAATATATTCACACATGGTCAGTACAACTTGTGTTCAAATTTGTCATCATGTATTACTTGAATGAATAAATGTTGGGAAATGATCTAGGACTAGAAGGTACCAGCCATAGAAATAATTTGAGAGAAAAGATTAGCAAATACATTCATACTTCTTCCTGGTTATGTTGATAGATATGGAAAAGAATAAATAACTTCTTAATTAGACCTAAGCCGCTAGTGGAAATATTGCAGTATAGTTGGCTTATGATATTAATTTCAGGTGTAAAACTGTATGAATCAATGTTTTTAAAGATTACACACCAAAGTTATTATAAAATATTGACTATATTCCCTGTGCTGTACATTACATTCCTGTGACTTATTTACTTTAAAAATGGTAGTTTGAGCTCTTAATCCCCTTCACCTATTTTTTCCCTTCTCCTTCCCCTCTCCCATGCGGTAACCACTAGTTTGTTCTCTATATCTGTGAGTCTGCTTCTGTTTTGTTGAAAGATTGCACTGTTAAACAAGAGTTCCTTTTAAAATTTGTTTCCCAAAATCATTTTTATGGATATTGCTGCAGAAACTATATATTTTTTAAAAAAGGGAATATTTAATATACAATCCCTGTTACTTTGTGATATCTTCTTCTTTAAATTGGATGTTTTAGTAGGCAATCTATAGTTTCCCCTTCAGCAGAGTGAAATATCAAACACAGAATGCTAAAAAAAATTATTTGATTTAAAAATGTAATTCTGAGCATAACTATTGTGTTAATAAAATATTGATAAAGGAAATTGAAGATGATTCAAAGAAATGGAAAGATAACCCATGCTCTCGAATTGGAAGAATTAATATTGTTAAAATGGACTTAATACTCAAAGCAATCTACCAATTTAATGCGATCCCTATCAAATTCCCCATGATCTTTTTCACAGAACTGGAACAAATAATCCTAAAATTTATATGGAATCACAAAAGACCCAGGATTACCAAGCAGTCTTGAGGAAAAAGAGTAAAGCTGGAGGCAAGACTACCCCAAGACTTCAGACAATACTACAAAGCTACAGTAAACAAAACAGTGTGGTATTGGCAGAAAAACAGACATATAGATCAATGGAACAGAATCGAGAACTCAGAAATAAACCCACACACCTACGGTCAATTAATCTTTGAAAAAGGAGACAAGAATAAACAATGGAGAAAAGACAGTATCTTCAGCAAGTGGTGCTGGGAAAGCTGGACAGCCTCATGTAAATCAGTGAAGTTAGAACACTCCCTCACACCATACACAAAAATAAACTCATGATGGCTTGAAGACTTAAATATAAGACATTATGCCATAAAACTCCTAGAAGAGAACATAGGCAAAACATTCTCTGACATAAATTATAGCAATATTTTCTTAGGTCAGTCTCCCAAGGCAAATTAAATAAAAGCAAAACTAAACAATTAGGACCTAATCAAACTTATAAGCTTTTGCATATCAAAGGAAGGAAACCATAAATTAAACAAAAGTCAATCTACAGACTGGGAGAAAATATTTGCAAATGATGCAACTGACAAGGGCTTAATTTCCAAAATATACAAAGAGCTCATACAACTCAATATCAGAAAAACAAACAACCCAATCAAAAAATGGGCAGAAGACCTAAAGAGACATTGCTCCAAAGAAGACATGCAGATGGCCAATGGGCACATGTAAAGATGCTCAATATATTTCATTATTAGAGAAATGTAAATCAAAACTACAGTAAGTTATCACCTCATACTATGACTGATGATGGTCAGAATGGCCATCATCCAAAAATCTACAAATAATAAATGTTAAGGAGTATATGGAGAAAAGGGAACTCTCCTACACTGTTTTTGGGAATGTAAATTGGTGCAGACACCATGGAAACAGTATGGAGTTTCCTTTAAAAACTAAAAATAGCATTAACATATGATCCAGGAATCCCACTCCTGGGCATATATCTGGAAAAGAAAACTCTAATTCAAAAAGATACATGCATCCCAATGTTCATAGTAGCACTATTTACAATAGCCAAAACATGGTAGCCACCTAAATGTTCATCAACAGATGAATGGAAAAAGAAGATGTGGTATATATATATACAATGAAATACTACTCAGCCATAAAAAATAATGAAATATTGCCATTTGCAACCACATGAATGGACCTAGAGATTATTATACTAAGTGAAGACAGAGAAAGACAAATATCATATGGTATCACTTATATGTGAAATATAAAGAATAATACAAATGAACTTATTTACAAAACAGAAACAGACTCACAGACATACAAAACAAACTTATGGTCACAAAGGGGAAAAGTGGGAGGGATAAATAAGGAGTTTGGGATTAACAGATGCACATCACTATATATAAAATAGTTAAACAACAAGGATTTACTGTATAACACAGGGAACTATATTCAATATCTTGTAGTAACCTATAATAGAAAAGTTATATATCTATATTGTATCATGATACTGATTTTAAATAAAAGATTAGATAATACTTAATATTTATACTTTTTGATTTTTGAAACAAAAGGAAATATAGGTAAAGATTTTTAAAAATTATTCCAGAAGGACGTTAGAAGCACAGTGAGTGGATTAAATTTAGAACCACCACAACTGAGGGTTGAAAACATTTTCTGTCCTTGATTATTTTATCTTTAATGCTTCATTTCATCAGTTTTGAAAACTATAATAGCAGCGCTTAGATCATCTGAGTTGTACACAAAGGCAGAAATATATGTCACATGCCTTAAAACATGTTGACATGTTATTGAATTGGGCTTGAGCCAACAATAAGGTATTTGAAAGAGATAAATATAAAAATATAGTCTTTGCATTTAAAAAATGTAAATTAAAAAACAACTTTAGTGTATAACTGAATAGAGCATATGAAAAATAAATATTTTAAGATAGTCAATGGTATTTCAATATTTTTTTGCTTTCACAAAAAATATCAGAATATATCAAGTTGTAATAACACAAGTATAGTTATTTAGAATTGCATAGTTCTTATATTCCTTTGAAAGCAGACCATGAAACAAGGACTTGGACGCCATTGTTTATTTGGCAGATCATTCATGAATTCAGTAGCAAAAGAAAAATAATGAGGAAATTGAGAACAAGATAGAGGAAACACACCAATCAAATTCTGATAATGAACTTGTTACAATGATGGGCAACTAGAGAATCCTCAGAATTCTTGTATCAGAGAAAGGGGAGAATGCAGCATTGATCCATGCACCCTCATTCCATGTTCATTTACTCCTCTGAACTTCTGGGTTATGCTTGCACGTAGCTGGTTGGCCTTGATCCTCTGAGGAAGCAAAACAGAAATACCCTACTATATTTATTTAGTGTGGCATACTGAAAAGAGAATCAGGGATTTTTCACCACAGCTGTACTAAATCAAATAGGCTGAGGGGATATGGCTGGTGCATCACAAGTGCCTACTACACTTATCTTTTCTACAATACTGTACTATTCAGTCAACATATGAT
The DNA here is from genome assembly GCF_039906515.1 of Pseudorca crassidens. Taxonomy (NCBI): domain Eukaryota; kingdom Metazoa; phylum Chordata; class Mammalia; order Artiodactyla; family Delphinidae; genus Pseudorca; species Pseudorca crassidens. The sequence continues at coordinate 85,845,085 of NC_090298.1, forward strand.
TGCTATCCTCAGAAGCCTCAGTTTACTAAGAGGAATTCAGTCAAAGTAGAACTCATTAAATAAAAGTAACCTGGATATGGAAGATCATGGAACCAATTCTAATTGAAGAAAATGCCAATGTTATGTCTAGATATAATTATACTTGGGGGAAATATAGAAGGCTTCAAATACTGTATTTGAAAGTTTTCATGTGGAAGACAGAATGCTTTTTTTCTGTATAGTTAAAAGCATAAAATTGAGGCAAATGTGTGGACATTCAATGGAGACGGATTAAGCTTGAAATAGAAATGACTACACTGTGAAATCTGTGTAATAATGAAATGGGAGCAGCCAGGCTTAATATATATCCAATCACAGGAGGTTTTCAAACAGAGACTAGTTGACCACATCTTTGTCAGAGATGTTTTAGAGCAGAATCAACCATCATATACAAGACCTCTTGCACATATCCTTTTCAAACACAATATTATGTAACCCTATAAATGTGAGAAAGAATTTATGCTCATTTATTAAATTTTTCATTCAAAATATATATGGAGAGTTGTACTAGGCATAAGGTGTCCAATGATAAAATAGAAACTTATTGAATGATAGTAAAAATGATATTCATACACAATAAGTATATGGGTTGTAAGTTCTATGAAGGAAAATAACAGTAGAATGAAATTATAACAAGACAGGTGGCTTGGATTTATTTTGAAGGGTTGAGGAAGACCTTAAATGAGAAGACAGTGTTTAAACTAAGACCTCAAGGAAGCCAAGAGGAGTCAGCCACTGGAAGAGTTGTCAAATTCTAGGGAATAAAATGTTCTATAATTCAGGGTTCAGCACTCCAAGAGTCTCTATAGTCATGTATCTTTATGTCGGCATAGCTAGCACCTAATCATATGACTTAATGAAAATTACTACAGGCATATAATTTCTATTCCAAAATAAAACTGTACTGAGAATTTACATTTAATAGCAATAGGAAAATAGGAAAATTTTCTTCATAAAATATAAGTAATGGGTTAAAGTAATGGGTTAAAGCAGTAAAAATGCCCTGTGTAAAAGTTTAGATATTCTCAAGGAAAACTATTTATTTATCTAAATTAAGCATTTTGAAATATCATTAAATCCACATTTACTAATTAGTAACTTTAGAATTAAATAAACAACAGTGAAGCAAAAAACTTAGTGAGAAGTTATTTGCATCACTAGAGCAATTTATTCATTTCTTCATTCATTTTAGCTTTCCATGTTATTTTTCAATAATAATACAAATATAAAAATATTTAAACTGTAAGGGTCTTGTGTGCTGGTATGAGATTAACCTTTGGTCCTGGCAATTAGAATTTTGCCATTTAATGAGCAAAAAAGAGTTATATTTTGCATTAAAAATTAGTCTAAAAAAGCTAATTTTGGAAACAATATTTTCAAAAGATACATATGATCCACTAGAATATAATACATATTATTCTTAGGAAACAATCTTGTAACATAACAAAACTGGTAATTTTCTGAAGATGTATAATTTAAGAAGGTACAAATTGTCTCAGGAAACGTTCAAGCTCATTATCAACATGTATTTTGAATGTGTCATATATTAACTTACCTACCATGGGATAAAAATCCCCTTTTAGTCTTTCATACTTGAAAAAGAGGTATGAGCATTCTATGGAAAACCACAGTTACTGCTGAGTGCTTCTTATGAAACTATATCATGATTTTTAAGGGCTTATTAAGAATTGGTATAGCAGGATACATTTTTCTCATTCTCACGGAAATTGAGAAAGCTGAATGGCTCACTCATTAGGCTAAGTGACTGCATTTTCAATGACGTAAAAACCACATAAATAAATATTAAAGATTCACAAATAAACTTTTGGCTTCCTTTGGACAAAAATGTTTGTCCCATACTATGAATCACTTTTCTTTCAATTTTTTTCACCTCCTGGTAAATACTAATGTAAGAACTCTGTATTATTTCCTGTAAGCATTTTATTTTTAAATAAATTACATTATAGAAAAAATACATATTATTGAGTATTGTGAGACATTTCCAGATTTATTATTGACAAGTTAGATACAAAATTTATGAAACTGAAATTTTAAGAAGTAATTGTCTAAATAGCATAAATCAAGCCTGAAAAATATTTTTAGAAAATGTTGTTTGTGTTTTCTGAAACACTTTTGCAATATTCTATTCATTTTAATCCTTTGGAGTATTTTCTCCATATCTCCTTTTTGAAAGAAAAGTCCATGCCACCCACAATTTTCCTCTAGTCTGATTTCTAAAGCTCTATACTCATTATACAGTTACTCCTGAAATGTTTCTATTACTGATATGCTATTCATACTCGACACTAAGACACTAAATACATTTAAAGCAAGTTTCAAATTCCTTTTCCCATCTTATAAAACCTTACCAACTCACAATTATAATTTTTAATATTTATTCACCTCTTCTTGTGTCCTTTGCTTTCATTACTAATGAATTTCATTTTAAACTTCCAGAGGGATAATTTTTGACTTGTACACTATCATTGATTTATTGCATGACCTTAGGCAAATCACTGAAATCTGTTTCTGTTTTCCCATGTGTAAAATGGGAAACCTTGGAGATTATATTTGAATACACTAAAACATATGTGCAAAACACTCTGCTCACGTTATGCTTACTTTTCTAACAGTAAATGGCAATACTTGTCTTGACAAAACATAACTATGTAATTTACCCCAATTATTTTTTTTAAACCAAAACCAAACAGAAAAAGTTATTCCAAACTAACAGAAGATAATGCAAGCACCAGCCAGACTTGTGAACTCCACTAAAGTGGCACACTTTCACAGGTAGCACATAACGATGGAAACTAAATCCTGTTTGAAGCTATATAAAAGGGGATAATTTTAAGTGCAGAACCTAAGATTGTATTTAGAAAAAATCAAGGTAAATAGATTTATGTAATTTACATATGGTTTCTTTGTTAATGTTTGTAGGTTTACCATCTATAGGCTCCATTAAGTGTTTCCTTAGTATTTTTAGTGTATATTTATCTAACTTACAGATATACTAAGGTAAAGTTAGCTTTCCTTATGACTCTGAAAACAAATTATTACTCATTTTGACAAGTGGGTATTTGCAAACCTGAATCATTAGGTTTTTAATTTAAGTACGTTATGTTGTTGGCAAAATACAAGATTCCATTTTGATCTAATTTGGTAAAGATTTATCTAAAATTAAACCAAATTATATCTCTTAGAAGACTCTCATTAACCTCATGTTCAAAAATTGCAAGATCTGGGATTTCTATCTACACCCACTTTCTATATATTTCCCAAGAAATTCAAGAAGAATAAATCAAATTTTCAGGTTTAGTTTCAGTGGTGAATTGGAAACATATAATACACAAGCACTGTTCTCTTGGGACTATTTGGGTTTTTTTATGATTCATTGGACAATCAGGCTTAAAAGCCTTTTGACACAGGCATGGTAAAAACATGAAGTTGAAATTACCATTTGCTAAAAGCCACTCATGGTTTTCCACCTATAAAGGAAGTTGATAATTTCACTGATTTTTTTCCTGATATAATTTTTGTCTGGTTCTACAAGAGGTAGGTATATTTTTATGGACTTAAATAAACAGGTATCACGTGCTTTTTGAAAGTTCACTTTATGCCACTTAGCTTTTATGAAAGCCCTACATTAGTACCCGTTTTCATTAACCAAAAAAAAAAATCCAAAGAGGATTTTCACTTTTACAAAAATGGCAAAAAGTTAAAGTCACATTAAATGTTTGTTTTGCAGTGAGCCATTATAGGGGCAGCACTCAACTCCAGCAGTGAGAGTGCAGGGCCAAGCTTTTCCTGGGAACTACATTAAGCACCTCAGCATTGAGCAGCCATAGCTTTGAACTGTGTTTCTGAGGATCTGTGCTTTAACTTGATTTATTTTGTACATCCATTAGCAAGATGTGTCCTAAGGTAATTGCTTCTTCACCTTACACCCTTTCAGCTTACAAAAGGTTTGAGAGGAATGCCCTACTTTTAGATAGCAAGGGAAACCTGTAATATGGTGGCACTTATTCAGCCTTTTCCACATACAAATGCAATGTTGCAACTAGAACTCAATCATACCAGTGAATATAAAGACAGAATTGTCTACAAAGATAAATTTACCAAGTTATTCAAAATTTCAGGTATTTTAATAAAAGTTCAGTAATAACTTACAGCAACAAAGAAGGAAATTGATGACTTGCAAAAGAGTGGGTTAAATTTCGAGTTATAACACACATGTAAACACACACATTCCTCCCATGCACTGCATAGGAATACACTAAGATTTTGTTTTATTTGCACTAATTAACCTTTCAGTTAAATTTGTTATAATTTCTTTTGAACTTACTCGTTTCTAAAAAACTACCTTAAGGATCTGGTTTCCTTTAGCAAACCTTTATCACTTACCTCCATGTACTACGTACTCATGTATTTCAATGTAGAACCTAATTCATGTCAATTTACATTGTTTATGTTTTCAAATTTTAACTTTATGTACCTGCACTTTTGCATTTAATGCTCATCTCAATGGCACATTCAAATTTTAATTTAAATAAAAATATAAGCTTCAATTTTGCTTCTGTTTAGACATCGATTAAGGACCTCACTGGTTGGTAGATGCAAACTATTACATTTAGAATGGGTAAACAGCAAGGCCCTACTGTATAGCAAAGGGAATTATATCCAGTCTCCTGGGATAAGCCATAATGGAAAAAATTTTTTTAAAGAATGTATATATGTCTGAGTCACTTTACTGTACAGCAGAGATTGGCACAGCGTTGTAAATCAACCCTGCTCAATTAAAAAAAAAAGGATCATGGATTTTAAATATAACATTTATACTAATTTTACTTTACTTCTGATATTTAAAAAATACAAAAAATATCAGGAATGAAATAACAGTGAAAAATAATCCAAATGCTAGAAACTGATTAGTGTATTTATTTCAGTTTTTAACAAGTACACAATTTTAAAAAATGCAAGTAATGCTGATTGTCTTGTAAACATAACTTTAAAATTAAAGTCTCCTTTAATCATTCTATCTGAATCCTTAGAAATAAAATGATTCTCTGGTTTATATCTTTTGAGTAATTTTAGTCCTTTGTACAAATCTGCTTTACAAAGACAATATTGGGTTTTTGGTGATTTTTATTTGTTTTTTCTTTTCTTTTTCAATTTTGAATTTTATTTTTTTGTATGGCAGGTTCTTATTAGTTATCTATTTTATACATATTAGTGTATATATGTCAATCCCAATCTCCCAATTCAACCTGTCACCACCACCCCCTCTGCCACTTTCCCCTCTTGGTGTCCATATGTTTGTTCTCTACACCTGTGTCTCAATTTCTGCCCTGCAAACCTGTTCATCTGTACCATTTTTCTAGGTTCCACGAATATGCATTAGTATATGATATTTGTTTTTCTTTTTTGACTTACTTCACCCTGTATGACAGTCTCTAGATCCAACCACATCTCTACAAATGACCCAATTTCATTCCTTTTTATGGCTGAGTAATATTCCACTGTATATATGTACCACATCTTCTTTATCCATTCATCCGTCGATGGGCATTTAGGTAGCTTCCATGACCTGACTATTGTAAATAGTGCTGCAATGAACATTGGGGTGCATGTGTCTTTTTGAATTATGGGTTTCTCTGGGTATATGCCCAGTGGTGGGATTGCTGGGTCATACGGCAATTCTATTTTCAGTTTTTTAAGGAAACTCCATACTGTTCTCCATAGTGGCTGTACCAATTTACATTCCTACCAACAATGCAAGAGGGTTCACTTTTCTCCACACCCTCTCCAGCATTTGTTGTTTGTAGGTTTTCTGATGATGCCCATTCTAACTGGTGTGAGGTGATACCTCATTGTAGCTTTCATTTACATTTCTCTAATAATTAATGATGTTGAGCAGCTTTTCATGTGCTTCATGGCCATCTATATGTCTTCTTTGGAGAAATATCTATTTAGGTCTTCTGCCCATTTTTGGATTGGGTTGTTTTTTAAATAATGAGCTGTATGAGCTGTTTATATATTTTGGAGATTAATCCTTTGTTGATTCATTTGCAAATATTTTCTCCCATTCTGAGGGCTGTCTTTTCGTCTTGTTTGGAGTTTCCTTTGCTTTGCAAAAGCTTTTAATTTTCATTAGGTCTGTTTGTTTATTTTTGTTTTATTTCCATTACTCTAGGAGGTGGATCAAAAAAGATCTTGCTGTGATTTATGTCAAAGAGTTCTTCCTATGTTTTCCTCTAAAAGTTTTAGAGTGTTCGGTCTTACATTTAGGTCTCTAATCCATTTTGAGTTTATTTTTATGTATGGTGTTAGGGAATGTTCTAATTTCATTCTTTACATGTAGCTGTCCAGTTTTCCCAGCACCACTTATCGAACAGACTGTTTTTTCTCCATTTTATGTCCTTGCCTCCTTTGTCATAAATTAGTTGACCATAGGTGTGTGGGTTTGTCTCTGGGCTTTCTATCCTGTTCCATTGATCTATATTTGTTTTTTGACAGTACCATATTGTCTTGATTACTGTAGCTTTGTAACATAGTCTGAAGTCAGGAAGGCTGATTCCTTCAGCTCCGTTTTTTTCCCTCAAGACTGCTTTGGCTATTCATGGTCTTTTTTTGTCTCCATACAAACTTTAAGATTTTTTTGTTCAAGTTCTGTAAAAACTGCCATTGGTAATTTGATAGGGATTGCATTGAATCTGTAGATTGCTTTGGGAAGTATAGTCATTTTCATAATATTGCTTTTTCCGATCCAAATCATGGTATATCTCTCCATCTCTTTGTGTTATCTTTGATTTCTTTCATCAGTGTCTTATAGTTTTCTGAGTACAGGTCTTTTACTTCCTTAGGTAGGTTTATTCCTGGTATTTTGTTCTTTTTGTTGCAGTGGTGATTGGGATTGTTTCCTTAATATATATTTCTGATCTTTCATCATTAGTGTATAGGAATGCAAGAGATTTCTGTGCATTAATTCTCTAACCTGCAAATTTACCAAATTCATTGATCTGGTGTAGTAGTTTTCTGGCGGCATCTTTAGGATTCTCTATGTATGGTATGTCATCTGCAAACAGTGACAATTTTACTTCTTTTCCAATTTATATTCCTTTTATTTCTTTTTTCTTCTCTGATTGCCATGGCTAGGACTTCCAAAACTATGTTGAATAATAGTGGCAAGAGTGGACATCCCTGTCTTGTTCCTGATCTTAGAGGAAATGCTTTCAGTTTTTCACCATTGAGAATGATGCTGTAGGTTTGTCATATATGGCCTTTATTATGTTGAGGTAGGTTGCCTCTATGCCCACTTTCTGGAGAATTTTTATCATAAATTGGTGAATTTGGTCAAAAGCTTTTTCTACATCTATTAGATGATCATATGGTTTTTATTCTTCAATTTGTTAATATGGTGTATCACATTGATTGATTTGTGTATACTGAAGAATCCTTGCATCCCTGGGATAAATCCCACTTGATCATGGTGTATGATCCTTTTAATGTGTTGTTGGATTCTGTTTGCTAGTATTTTTGAGGATTTTTGCATCTATATTCATCGGTGATATTGGTCTGTAATTTTCTTTTTTTGTAGTATCTTTGTCTGGTTTGGGGCTGATTTTTCAAATGTATTTAATTTTTGTCATGAAGTAAAAACAATTAGCATTTTACTCAAAACTATGTTATTTTCCCCTTGAATTATTTGTGATAATGTAGGTGTATCTAACTTATCCCTAGTTATTATTTCAATGTTTGACATTTTTGTTAATTCTTTTTAAAATAATTTTAAAATAAGAAAAGAGAACGGTTGTTTTACTTCTTTGTAAGTTATAAATCTTGCCTGCTGTATGTATCATTTTCTCATATTAAATGGAAGCTATGGTGTAGTCATCTTAAGAAGAAAGGGCTCAGCAAAGTCCTACTTTCACATCATAATTAATATACATATTTATAAGGAAAACATATAGTATTTCTCCCTTTTTTAGTTAATATGGGGTTTTAAAATAAGTGTATAGTATACTAATAGCTATTGACTACTAGGAAAAGTACTGATGAAAATTGACACTTTTTCAACTGAGTATATACTTATACTATTTGGAACTTTTCTATTCCATGAGAAAAGGAGAGGCAGAGAGATACATAGTTTCCCTAAATTATGGATTTGCAAACAGTTATCAACAGGGTAAAAGTGAGGCTGTCAAGAATTTAGTAAATTTTGAAAGAAAAATGAAAGCCTAAGGTCAATTTTTGTAGCTCCAAAAACATGGGCAAGGTTTAAGGAATCTGACAACAGGGATTTGGAGGTCTTCAAAAATGATCAGAGAAAATTCAAAAATACCTTCAAACCATGGAACGAATTCCATATATAAATTGGATTGAATTAGACAAAAGAGATAATAACTCTATTTATAAGGACTACTCTATTTTACAGCAACCTTCCTAAAACAAAGAATAATTAACCAACAAAAACAGTGAGAACTGAAAACCAACTGACCATGCTATTAATATTACTTAATCAAAGTGTGTATTAATAACTTCAGATATAGTATAAAAATAAACAAAAACCCTGCTGTGGTAGAATTATGGAAAGGTCCTTAATGTGAAGAGTCAAAATCCAGTTGATAATGAGGACTGACAGGAGAGTGTGTAAGGCACTAGTAAAAGCAGCTCTAAGAGCTAGCAAATATCAGATGAAGATCAGAGGAAACACTGAACTGTAATATCAAGCAACACTTTTAATTTAAGTGTAGTTATTGAGGGTACTGCTAAAACAAAAACCAAAACAAAACCTCCAACCTCCAACAAGAACCTACTATATAGCACAGGAAACTCTGCTCAAAATTATGTAACCACCTAAATGGGAAAAGAATTTGAAAAAAGAAAAAAGATACATGTATATGTATAACTGAATCACTTTGCTGTACACATGAAACTAACACAATATTGTTAATCAACTATACTCCAATATAAAATAAAATGTTAAAAAAGACATTATGTTAAAAAAAAAGACCCACATCCCAGGTAGGTGACCCACAAATGGGAGGATAATCACAATTGCAGAGGTTCTCCCCAAAGAGCAAGGGGGTCCTAGTCCTTCACTGGGCTACCCATCCCAGGGATCCTTCACCAGGAAGAAGAACCCCTAGAATGTTTGGCTTTGAAGACCAACAGTGTTTGATTTCAGGAGAACCAGGGGGCTGTAGGAAATGAAGATGCCTCTCTTAAACGGCACACACAAAATCTCACACACTCCAAGACCCAGGGCAGACATTTTTCCAAAGAGGAAATGCACATGGCCAACAGGCACATGCAAGGATGTTCAATATTGCTAATCATCAGGGAAATGCAAATCAAAACCACAGTGAAATATCACCTCACACCTCTCAGAATGGCAATCATCAAAAAGAACACAAATAAATGTTGGTGAGTATGTGGAGAAAAGGGAACCCTTGTACATGTTGGTGGGAATGTAAGTTAGTGCAGGCATTGTGAAAAACTGTATGGAGGTTTCTCGAAAAACTAAAAATAGAACTACCATATAACCCAGCAATTCTCACTCCTGGGTTTATATCCAAAAAAAAAAAAACAAACCAAAAACACTGACTCAGAAAGATAAATGCACCCCAATGTTCATAGCAGCATTATTTACAATTGCCAAAATATGGAAGCAACCTAAGTATCCATCAGCAGATGAATGGATAAAGAAGAGGTGGTATATATACAATGGAATACTACTCAGCCATAAAAAGAATGGAATTTTGCCATTTGCAGCAACATGAATGGACTTGGAGAGCATTATGCTAAGTGAAATAAGTCAGACAGAGAAAGACAAACCCTGTATGATATCACTTATATGTGGAATGTAAAATATACAACAAACTGGTGAATATAACAAAAAAATTAAAAAGCAGACTCACAGATATAGAGAACAAACTATTGGTTACCAGTGCAGAGGTGGCAATCTAGGGGCGGGGGGGCAATCTAGGGGCAGGGGAGTGGGAGGTACAAACTATTGAGTATAAGATAGACTTAAGGATGTATTGCACAACACAGGGAATGTAGCCAATATTTTGTAATAACTGTAAATGGAAAGTAGCCTTAAAAATTATATTAATAATAATAAAATGAAAAAAAACCTCGTCAGTTCCACATATATTACATTTTTCCTTATGAGGGTAAGTGGAATTAAAACATAAGACCATAATAAAACTACATTGCACGATGATTTAATTCACTATTGTTATACTACACTATTAAAGAGCACAGGGTATACTGCTATTCTGAAAACAGATAGCCACCAAAAAGACCTGGGGAAGGACTACAGCCCTGCCATTGCTCATGCCCCACCCTATTCCTACTTACCCAGGGAAGGATGTGGTTAGGAAAGTGAAAGGAGTTATTAGCACCAATGTCCTTGGACATCAAATTAATTGAAAGGTGCTTTTTTGTTTTATAATACAAAATAGATAAGAATTTAGATTCTCATTTAGAGTAATAAAGAGAAGAAATTCAGGTCCAGATGGAGTGGTCTTTTTGTAAACCAATCTCATATAGAGAACATGTAGGAATCATTGGTAATTTGGCCAGAGAGGTCTCAAACTTTCATAAGACAACAACAAAGATCAAAGTTAGTTAAATTGGGGAAAATAAAGCCTGTGGGATATGAGTGTGAGTCATTGTGTGAGTCTGTGTATAAATGCGTCTGTGTATCTTTATTTCAACTTTTATTCTCCAACATAGTCTCGATATAATTATGAAAAACTTTACATAAAGATCATCTTTTCAGATTTTCATGTGCTTCGTGTCCAGGAAATGGTAGTTGATGCAGAAACCAGAAGAGGGAAAAGTGAACCTTCTTCTGATCAAAGACAGACATGAAGTGGACAACAGGTAGCTTGCTGAAGATATCAAAATGCAGAGGTATTAAGATGGATTCTCCTTGCTTTTTTACACCCATCTATCACCATATACCAGAAGAGAGTTACAGCAGATATAGGAGTCAAACTGCTCAAATTACAGACAAAATAGCAACATCTTTGCTAGTTAGTCAATAAATGGTACATATGTAGATGTTAGTTTATCTTCAGTAAATATATTACTTTTATTAGTCGTAGCAAAAAATTGAATTTGTGTAGTAGAAAGTAATCTGGATCATTAATAAAACATGTATTTTTTGATAGAGTGGAATTTAGAATATGGCTATTACTTTAATCAAAGGACTTCAGGTAGTAAGCCACCAACAGGATGATGGTTTATCTGTATCAAGGCCTCAAGCAATCAATGTCAATAAGATGCAAAGACCTCAACTTTAGTGTGTTGTTAAAGTTTAAGGCACTCAAAATTATTATTACTCAATAAATAAAAACAGATTTCTAGGGTAGCATTAAAGGATTTTCAAACAGCTACAATTCAAAGAGAGAAAATTTAGAAAACTGACATTTAAAAAATCTACTAGTGATTCTCTGATCTACTGGAATTTAAGCATCCTAGATTTTTTGGGAAAATTCCACATGTATCAATAGTTCTTTAATCAAACTCTGTTTCTTTTGTGATGGCAAAGGAACTCTAAAATAATGAAGTGAGTTGCTAGGTTATGAAGTATATACTTTTAGAAAATAGCAAATCTTTCCAAACGTGTGCAAGATCCCGCCAGTCTAACATGATTCCAGTCTTAAAATCTTGTCCTACCTGTCTTTTAAAACTCCTCACTGGAGACTTTCTTCAGAACTTTCTGAAATTTTGGCTTGTTTTCAATGGTGAAACATTTTTAGCTTTTAGATATGAATTCTTAAAATAGTCATATTTTATTTAGAACACTGTTTAGTGAATAAATGTATCAACTTATGTAATACTTTTAGAAGTAAAAAGGCAAGTTGATCGAGTACTGAGTGCAGTTTCCTCATTATGTTCAAAAATTGGTTCTGAAAATATTTCTGCAGAAATGTTTAGAAAACATTTTAAAAAATAGTAACATCAGTGGGAAAGGTAAATATCCTCCCACTTAACATTTATTATTTTTTCCTTTTTATCATTCTAATGTTTTTTTTCCTCAGAGACTAGGGAATGAAAGTACCTCATGAATAAGCATTCTGGTTTTTGTTTATTATTCCCCCCTCTTCCTTTTTAGTTAATAGTCATTAGACCTTTAAAGCAACTATACATTTGAAGTTAGTTCTGTTTTTTAGCCTATATCTATATCAGACTCTATGCTATTTATTCCTTTTTTACATAGTAAAAAGTACTTTTATTTTTAAAATTTTATATCTTATATTGGAGTATAGTTGATTAACAGTGTTGTGTTAGTTTCATGTGTACAGCAAAATAATTCAGTTATACATATACATGTATCTATTCTTTTTTAAATTCTTTTCCCATTTAGGTTATTACAGAATACCAAGCAGAGTTCCCTGTGCTATACAGTAGGTCCTTGTTGGTTATCTATTTTAAATATAGCAGTGTGTACATGTCAATCCCAAACTCCCAGTAACTCCTTCCCTATGATAGTTCCCCATCCCCCCTCCACTCCAGGCATTTATCATCTTTTCCTTGTTTATCCTGTGATTTTGGTAAGTGCACCAATTGAAGGACATCACATGGTTTTATAACATTTTTACATATCTCCTGTCCTAACAGATAGGATTCTTCTAGAGGAATAAGTTACAATTTATTCAACTTTGTATTTCAAGATTCAGAGGGCTTGAGTTTACTAGAATTATATAACACAAGAGTGGGAAAAGACGAAAGAAACAGCACTCGGTAAAAAGAAAGGCAGAGGTGATTTTCTTCACAGAAATCTAGAGTTAATTGATTTAAAACCACAATGTCTTTATAGCTTAAAATTCAGAAGTGGTAATGGAGAAAATATGAAAATTCCTCTACAAAATAACTGAAAAATATCTTCTTGATAACTGAAGAAAACAGGAAATCTACAGGGAAAAAATGCTCTGCAAACCAACGTTCGGGATTTAAATAAAACAAAACAAACAAACCAACAAAACCGTAAAGTCACTCCAGCTTTTGTAAACAGGAGCAACAATAGCACAGTTTGAAAGGAGAGGAGGAAATTATGTAGAAATTGTACTGCAAGGAAAATATCAGTGAGTTGAAACTGGGAAGTTTATTTCAAAGAAGTGAATCGTATAGCAGGTATACTTTAGGTAATAGACTCAATTGTTACCTTGCTAAATAGGCTGAAAGAACTTCCATTATTTGCAAAAGTAAAAGCATTTTTCTAAACTTGATATCAATTGTGTGCTTGACAAGCATGGTTGAATGATTGGAAGTTTTTTGACTGGAGAAAAGAATGAGAGAAGAGAGGGAGAGTAGCTTGTGCTTTATAAGTGTGATCTTTAGATGGTAAAGATATATAAAATGCGAAGTATTATTAAAATATATTTATTCTGAAGGATTTTTGAATCCGTGTTGGCAAGAGAAGGGCCTGCAGTCGAGGTGGGGGAGTTTTGGGTGAGTTCTGTTCAGAGCTCTGCTTGCTGCCTTTGATTGTATCTGGGGTAGAAGATTGGCTCATCACAGTCAGAACACAAAATAACTCATAAATATCAAGGGAATCTCTATAGCATTTATGGGACATACTGAAGTTCAATAACTGAGTGAGATTTGAATGGGATCTTTATATTTCATGAAAATGTAAAAATATTCTTATTTACATGAAGAATAAATGCTTGAGAAGGGAATAAGGAATTAAAACCAGCACAATAAAAGGACATAATAAAAGTACGCTAAAGGATATATAAGCTAAAGAATATATAAAATATAAATATGTAAATATACAAACAAAGGACTCCAGGAAAATGACAACCTTAATGCATCTCGTTCATTTTTACTTCCAAGTCCTGAGATGCCTTTCCTGAGCCAATCAACATCTGGTTCCAATAGGCAAGTGAGAACTCAGACTGAAACCTGAAGAAGAAAGCTGGTGCAGTATTATTTCCCTCTGTTAGATGAGAGTCTGTGATCCCAAGGCTGACAGTCCTGTGTTAAGAATCAGAACAAAGTGGATCCTAGGTCAAATTTGGCCCACTGAGATTGTGGACTCCCCGGGAGAAGTGTGTAATAATTGTGCATGAAGATTTCTAAACACCTTCAGTTGATGTGGAATCAAAGAGACTGTCTGAATCCTTTCCAAATCTGCAGCTAGAAAAATATGAAGAGACTGAAGAGCAGACTTTGATGTGACAGGAAACTACCATCACACCGAATACAAGCATAGACTCCTCTTTTGAGATGTCTGCATCACCAGTGCTCTTAATCCCACAGAGGATGATGACATCTTGTGGGAAAACTTAAACAACCCATGAAGGTATTAACAGCAATTGACTTGAAAATGAAGAATTTTTAGTAACACCTTAAATCGTGCTTATAAAATTTTTGATATATTAAGGAGTGATATATTAAAAATATTTTTAATTAAATAGTTTTATAAATGCTCTCTCCGGGTTTACAAAATTAAAACAAATCTAGTGAATGGGAGGACTGTGTTATAATTGTATGAGAAAGGTTTTATTCCTTTCCAGAGGAAATAAATAATGTTGTACTTAATGTTGGGTCTTACAATTGATAATACAATGAAATGTATATACCTTTAGATAATGAAATAGTATGGGGACGTATTGCATAAGTATTTCATAAGGATTCTTGAAATAGAAGAGTAATGATATAAGGAAATTTTAATAATATTTTGGAAGTAAAATATTTATATTAGACTACACAAGAAATTGTACATATGGAGGGAGAGGAAAGGAAAAGAGCTCCAAAAGTTTCATTTGCTAATAGGGGAAAAGAATGCAGTTGGGGACTTTAAGTATTCAAATGTGTCATTATATTTGAGAGAACTAAAAAAAAAATCAGAGGTAGATCACAGCAGCTTGATTGACATGAAATATTTTCTATTGTTGTATAATTTTTAAAAAGTTTTCTCATGTGTCCTGAGGAAAGGGAGATAATCGTTAATTGACTGAATAAGTAAAATAGGTGACCCAAGGTAAGTTTAGAATTAAGATATTATAATGGCATTTTGTTCACACTAGCAAAAACAAAGAAGAGAAATTATAAAGTAACAAAGTTAAACACATAATAAACAGTAGGAAACATCAAAAGAATAAAGTCAATTATATTAGTTGCTATAGTAAGTACAGTATGCATTCTTTAAAGATGGGAGGAGTCAGATTAGACTAAAAACATGCATTCTCACAAGTATGTGCAAGTTCCAATCCTCACTCTCCATTCCCTTAGAAATACCAATGTCATTGGCTTTATATTTGATCTTCCAGAAACCATTTATGCATATATAAGTATATGGACAGATATATTTAAAGAGGTGTTATCTTTGTACAAGTGGGATAACATTCTAAATTCTTTCCTGAAACCTGTTTCTCTTACTAAAAAAAATGTTGGTTTTATCCATAATATGTACAGATTTACCCAATTTTTAAAAAAATTACTACGATTGGTCCTTTATATGGATTATAGATCATTTATTTAATCAGTACCCTATTTTTAAATGTTTGCTATGAAGATACATTTGAGATTTCCTACCACAAGGAAGCATAACTGACTGAGGGTCCCAGCTGCTGCACCCTGAAATCCGTTGCTATAGTTCTACCAAGACCATGCTTCCCGTGGACTGCACTCAGCTAGTGATTGAATGTGGCACGGATACTAAGGCAGGCCCATTCCTGGCCGACACAGGGATCCACTGATGTGTAACTTTAGCTTGAGTTCTTCCTAACAATTTTGCTGTACATTTCTCAGATTTGCACTAGTCTACAATGCTTCCCCATAATCTTCCTTTCTTCCTTCTCTTTCTCTCACTCTAGGTCATACTTGCATCTGACAGCTCTCGCAGCCTCAGCTGTCTACTTCCATTTTCTCTTATAAGCATTTCTACTAATAAATTTTTGAACATTTATTCTCATCTCAGTGTCTACTCCTCGGAGGACCCAGATCAACATAACACATTTAATGTTTTCTCAGCTATTTGGTTATATATATATAATTAATATAATATATATTATATAATATAAATTATATTTATATAATTTCCTTTAAAATATGCTGTTTTTTTCATTCAAGTATCAAATTGTATCTTAAGATTTACTATGTTTTCATCAATTATGCTCAGATGTTTTACACCCAAGTAGAGTTGGATTACATTTGATAGAAAGATTTGATTGCCCTATTCAGTACAGTTCATTAAAACTATGTTTGTTTTTAAGAGTTGTTTGTTTTCCATCTCCCAAAGCTATGCTAGTTAACCTGATTTACTGATATAGAGAACAGGACTATTTGTTATTAATTATATTCTAAACAATAACACTTCATCAGCAGTTTATTTAGTGTTAGTACCAGCCTAATGGGAGAAAATACTAAATCAATACTAACTGTCCTATTTTCATTTCATTTCAATCTTCTCCCTCCTTAATTGCAAATCACAATACTTTGTGATATTTTGCCTTGAATCTCAAACATTTTAACATTTTTCTTATGTGAATTTATAAAATAATTGAAATGCTATTGGACTAGTAAAATATTATTTAAGCAGTTTAGTACAGAATTTCACTTTAAGATTGTTAGAACAAAATGAAAGTATCATATAAAAAAGGTCATTTGAGTAAATGAGCCTTATGCAATGATTTACAGCTCATACTAAAAGGTCTGCAGGATGTCATTACAAGTCAGACAAGTGATTGTCACAGGTATTAACAGAAAACCTTGAACACTCTAAGTCTAAGTTGTCACATTTCAGTATCTGAAATTGCTATGGAAATAATTAACAGAATGAAAAATTGTTGCATTACACTTCATTTATTTGAACATTAGTCTTCATTTAACCCAAGGATCTCTCTGTTGACTATTAACTCTGACAAAGACAAGGTACCAACGTTCTTTAAGGCATTATAATTCATTTAAATATGTAGTGAACAAAATATTTTAAAGGACACTATATCATGTAGCATTAAGTAAACCAGTGTTTTAGCAAGTACATTTTTATTTTATTAGTCAAAGTTAGCAAAATTTCCCAATAGTCAGATGATTAACCTGAATGGAAAAATGTGTAAACCTAGATTTAGTCTGACTGAAAATTTTAATGAGCTGATGTCATGCTGCCCTGGCCCATACCTGGGAAAATCTAATCCAGTTTACAAACCACAACATGCCAAATAAATACTATAGTAGCAAGCTAAATAAACAGACAAGGTAATCTGATAACATCAACATGTAAATGTGTAGGAGAAGCAAATGCCGAATATTGATTAAAATAGTCTCACCTTCCTGCTATTCAACAATTTACTCAACTAACCAATGATCTGTATCTATGAATGATTTATATCTATGAAATCTAATGGTTTGTATCTATCTATGAATTTGTATCTATGATTTATCTCTATTAGTATCTATGAATGGTCCAGATTTCTTTGAGCTCATGTTCTAGACACATATATCTTCAAATTAACTGCTATATTTATAACACAAATGCTCTCATTGAATCAGTCTTTGTTCTTATTGAATACCTTGGTAGTAAGAATAAGTCTAGAGTTTCTATCACAACTCTAATAATTCAAAATTCTTATGACAGTTTAGTAAAATAGATGAAATTGGACGATATCAAAGTTTAAAATTACTATGCATCCAGGGACACAGTCAACAGAGTGAAAAGGCAATCTATGGACGGGAGAAAAAGTTTCCAAACTGTACATCTGATAAGGATAATATAAAGACTATATAAAGAATTCCTACAATTCAACAACAAAAACAAGACAACCTGACTAAAAACTAGGCAACAAACTTGAATAGATATTTTTTCAAAGGAGATATAAAAATAGCTAATAAGCAAATGAAAAGATGTTCAACATCACTAATCATTGACTGCAATGAAATACCACAATGAAATGCCATCCTTCCCCCATTAGGACAGTAACAATGCAAAAAACCAAAAATAAGCAGAAACAAACAACAAACTCCAGAAAATAACAAAGGTTGGTATGGATTTGGGGAAATTAGAACTCTTACACACTGTTTTTAGGAGTGTAGAATGATGGTACCATTATGGAAAACGGTATGGTGGTTCTTCAAAATATTTAAAAATGGATTACCATATGATCCAGAAATTCCACCTTCAGAAGAATTGAAAGCAGGGTTTTGAAGAGATATTTGTATACCCATATTCATAGCAGTATTGTTTACAAATAGCCAAAAGGTAGAAGCTACCTAAATATCCATCAGTGGATTAATGGATAAATAAAATGTGGTATATACCTACACTGGAAAGTTATTCAGCCTCAAAAAGGAAGAATATTTTGACATAAGCTTTCTGATATGTTCTACAACATGGATGAAACTTAAGGACACTATGCGAAGTGAAAATAAGCCAATCACACACACACACACACACGAATACAGTAAGATTCCACTTGATATCTAAGTATAGGTACTCTTGATACCTAGATATAGGTACACAGAATAGTCAAGTTCATAGGGACAGAAAGTAGAATGGTGATTGCCAGTGGCCTGGAGGAAAGGGGAATAGAGACTTGTTTAATAGATACAGAGTTTCAGTTTTGCAAGATGAAGCATTCTGGGGATTTGTTGCACAAAAATGTGAGTTTACTTAACAGTGCTAAACTGTACACTTAACATTAGTTAAGATAGTAAATTTTATGTTATTTGTATTTTACCACAATAGAAATTTTTAAAATTTCATTGAACATTTTCCATATCAGCAATTTAAAAAGTGGCAAATAAGTTGGCGAAAGTTCCTTTCTTTTTCTCTTTTTTAAATTGAAGTATAGTTAATTAAAAATGTTGTGTTAGGGGCTTCCCTGGTGACGCAGTGGCTGAGAGTCTGCCTGCTGATGCAGAGGACACAGGTTCGTGCCCCGGTCTGGGAAGATCCCACATGCCGTGGGGCGGCTGGGCCCGTGAGCCATGGCCGCTGAGCCTGTGCGTTCGGAGCCTGTGCTCCGCAACGGGAGAGGCCACAAGAGTGAGAGGCCCACGTACCGCAAAAAAAACCCCAAAAAAATAAAAAATAAAAATGTTGTGTTAGTTTCAAATATACAGCAAAGTGATTCAGTTATACATATAGAGAGATTCTTTTTCATTATAGGTTATTACAAGATATTGAGTATAGTTCCCTGTGCTATACATTAGGTCCTTTTTGTTTACCTATTGCATATATAGTAATGTGGATATAGTAATCCCAAACTCCCAATTTACCTCTTTTCTTAACTGTATTATTTATATAAAAACATGTAATATACTTCTTAATACATGGAAAGGACTCAAAATGGTACTTGGCCTTATTTTAGGTAGATATTAAAAAGTAGACATAAAATGTGTATACATATAGTTTCTTATAACTTACGATGAACAGGTGTTCACAGGAACACAAAAACGCTATTTTGAAAGGCTTTTGATTTTACAATAAAATATTTTTACTTAGGATGGCACCTTCTAAAAGAGACTTAAATCATAAGAGCTTCCTCTCAAGGCTCAGTTACTCCTACTTTCTGCCCCTCAATGTCTGAGGTTTCAATCCTCCAGTTCTTTACCTTATCTCAGGCAGTATCCCCCCTCATGAAATCATATCATCTAAGTTCCTTCAACTGTACAGAATACATGAATGATGCAGCTCAAGAGAGGGGCAAGTAAAACCAAAGTGAAGGACAAATGAAATTCACGACTGAATGGAAATAAAGCTAACTAAAAGATTTAGTAACAATGTCATTTAAAAGATTAGTAACCTGTGACCAAGGTAGTAATGTGATTTGCCATAAACTACACAACTGATTGAAAGCTAATCACATAGAAGAGCCAGGAGTTTCAGTTTCTTTCTTTTACCATAATAAAGCTAATCTGCACACATCCTGATTTATGTAATTATCCTCCAACTTTATTACACATATGGAGCTGGAGATACAAGATAATTTTAACTTTTACTTTTATGTGATGAATATTTTGATCTTTCCAGTTTGACTTTAAGGCCATTTTGTCTCTTCTTAGTAAAAATATTTTAATCAGAATTTTCAGTTTATTTAGAAAACATTTTTCAAGTCAAATTAAATTTCTTTAATTTATAGACACTTATAAACCACACAGTTAAAACATTTCCCTTTTTCTAGTTTCCTTTTATGTTAATATAATGAGTTAATAAGGACAACTTTATTACAAATTTTGCAGTGAAGATTTCTATCACTGTTTAGATACTTGTCCATTTTAAATTTCAGTAATTAGACTTACTGCCAGGAATCATGGTTGTTATTTCTACCAATATTCCCAATTCAAGTTTTGCAGTTTTTAAAGTTACCAACAAAATATGATCCTTTTCTGTGTAGTTTTGACAATTATTTTTATGTTTTAAGTACCAGTATAAAATCATGTGAATTGGGTGAAAGTATGAGTGCTTGCATTTATTTCTTATCTAATCTATGAAAAAATGTGTGCAATTCCTCTCAGATATTCTAGACTTGCTCTATTGACCAAAATACTTCCAAATACTCTGCCTTTAAGTAATAACAAAGAGAAAATCACCTGCTCACACAAACAGGGTCAAAATCTCCGGTTTTCATCACAACTCAAGAATTCTCTTTCAAAAGATATTTCACCAACATCTGAGTACCACCTGAGGCAAGATGTGCAGCAAAGATGTTGCCCTTTACTAGTTAAGAGGAGCCTGTGAGGGGTGTTTGAAGATCCTTTTGTAAAGATTCCATGCTGATCACATGACAAGGCTTTCTATGTCATTTTAGTGGAATTGCAAACACTTGGGGAGCAGGACGCCTGCAGAAGCAATGACTGAGAAAGAGTGATTTAACAGGATGTACTGTGTCCTGGTGGAGCTGCTTTCACCAGAAACTGAGAAGTAGTGTCTGTAACTTTGAATAAGCTGTGGAGGCGGAACGTGATAAAGAGAAAGGATGTTGGGTCAGCCCTTACTGTAAAAAATGACTTTCACTGGGAGAAACACTATCATCAGTACTGACAACAGAAAAACATTTATTAAACACACTTGTGTAAGTGTAATTCTAAGGTCAGTAGAATGATTTTAAACATCTCTGTTTCCTGGAGGGAAAAAAAAGTATTAGTTCACTCTCTGGAGAAATTTGAAAGACACAGTACCTACTCCATCATGTCCCATTCATATCAAATTTCTAGGAAGGCAAGACTAAATTCAACTTAATATTTGATATTAATTATGATATCTAATATCTAATAATTTTACATAAAGATTATGATGCAATAAAGTTGTATTTTAAATGCTATATGTAGCTTATTTATTGTTGAATTCTACAATAAGTCCCTGCTTCTATCATTTAAAATATAAGCATAATAATTGCTCTGGTCTGAATGTTTGTGTCCCCCCAAATTCATACGTTGAAATCCTAACTCCCAACATAATGGTATAGTTGGCGGGGCATTTGGAACATGCTTAGGTCACAAGGGTAGAGCCCTAATGAATGAGATCAGTGCCCTTAAAAAAGAGGTTCCAGGGGCTTCCCTGGTGGCGCAGTGGTTGAGAGTCCACCTGCCGATGCAGGGGACACGGGTTTGTGCCCCAGTCCAGGAAGATCCCACATGCTGCGGAGCAGCTGGGCCCGTGAGCCATGGCCGCTGAGCCTGCGTGTCCAGAGCCAACGGGAGAGGCCACAACAGTGAGAGGCCTGTGTACCGCAAAAAAAAAAAAAAAAAAAGAGGTTCCACAGAAATCTAACCCCTTCCACCATGTGAGTATGGAACCAGCTATGAACCAGCAGGAGGACCCTCACCAAAACACAACAAAATTTAACTCTCAAAATTCTGAAAGCTAGAACAAATACTTTGTAATATAAACACAAGCATGCAGAATGAAAGAGCTGGCAGGTCAAGAAGGAATCAAAATATCTTTTGTATTAGATGTCCCTATGATAGTATCTGAGCATTTTAGCAGAGGCAAGAGAAATCACTGTTTCATTTCTCCATAGTGAACTGAGCTGAATTTCTAAACCACAAGACTGTACACATTTATAGGAAGATAATACACACAGTATGGTTGATTGAAAAATGCATAGGATATTTGACACAATCTCAGAAGAGAAAGCAGAAAGCATTTGTACCAGTTTGCTAGGCTGCCAAAACAAAGTATCACAGACTGCTGACTTAAACAACTGAATTTTTTTCCTCACAGTTCTGGAGGCTAGAAGTCTGAGATCAAGGTGTTACAGGGTTGGTTTCTTCTAAGCTTCTCTCCTTGGCCAGTAGATCCCTGTCTTCTCCCTGTGTCTTTACATGGTCTTCTATCTGTGTGCCTATGTCCTAATCTCTTCTTATAAGGACACCAGTCATGTTGGATTATGGCCCATGTGAGTATGCCTTCATTTTAACTTAATTTCCTTTTTAAGGACCATATCTCCAAACACAGTCACATTCTGAGTATTGGGGATTAGGACTTCAACATGAGAAATTTGGGGGAAAGGAATATAATTCAGCCCATAGTAGCACTATTCACTTCTGCAATAAAAGTTTGAAATATTCAATGTGAAGAAATAAAAGATGACATGATTTAAATAATTATAAAGAATGTAATAGAACAAATAAATGATCACAGTTTAGGACAATCAGCATACAGAAAACTCAGATGATAACCTCTTTTTAGAATCCCTAAACATGCCATGAAGTTCTCTGAAATTTAGGAGGAACTGTGTTACCGAGAGTGCTAATTATTCCATGATTCATCCTTCCATCTTGCAACAGAGCAATCTGGCTTTTCTTGCACAGTGTTATCCAGCTGGAGAATGCCCTTCCCAAGGTCTGCTGTAGCTATGTGTGACCACTGACTAAGTGTGTGCCAAAGGATGCAAGCAGATGTGAGATACACAACTTTCTGGTCACGTTTTTATAAATGATATTTTTAACCTTTCCTTTTTGAGAGCTCATTAGATGGCAGTAGATTAATTGAAATTAAGGTATGGAGAGAATAGAAGTTGATCTGTCAATATAAAAGAGTTTTCAATGAACTTCTGCAATATTGGAGAAAGATAAAAGTATATTAACCAATAAATAGATCATGCAATTTAAAAAGCTACTGCGCATAACATAGCTTGAGTTTAGTACTGTGAAAAAGACAGTAAATTTGCCACAGAAGACTAGGAAGTGCTCCAGATTAAACCTCTTTATAAAAGGAGTGACAAATATGACAGAGTAAAAGAGAAATAATTACCTTATAAAGAATTGTGAAATTCCTGAAAGTAAGCCTAGTAACAGGAGGCAAGAATTAAAGGTCCATCTCTAAATAAATTTACTGAGTGGTTTGTGGAAAATTAGGCAGTGGATACTGTTATATCGGAATAAGGATCTGAATATTCTGGTATTTTGGAAGCCCCTTACCTATTCAGCTTGCTTTAGTCAAAAGAAGACAGTAGCACAAAGTAAATAACACTGTGAGGAAGTATTCAAAAATACTAGCCTGAACACTTCAAAAATCAATGTCATGAGGGCTTCCCTGGTGGCGCAGTGGTTCAGAGTCTGCCTGCCAATGCAGGGGACACAGGTTCATGCCCCGGTCCGGGAAGATCCTACATGCTGCGGAGCGGCTGGGCCCGTGAGCCATGGCCGCTGAGCCTGTGTGTCCGGAGCCTGTGCTCCGCAACGGGAGAGACCACAACAGTGAGAGGCCTGTGTACTGCAAAAAAAAAAAAAAAAAAAATCAATGTCATGAAAAAGGGGAAGGGAGTGTTTTAGAGTAAAAAAATTTAAATAGGGACAACAACAAATGCAGTGTGAATATTGGTTCTATACTGTTTTGAAATGAATAGCTAGGAAAGATATTCTAGGAGATAATGTAATTATATCATGGAATTGTTATTAATTTTCCTTGCTGTACTAATGGTATAGTGGTTATGCAGAAGAATGTCTTTATTTTTAAAGATGAATGCTGAGGAATCACGACATCTTGTTTTAGTTCATGTTACCTAGAAAACAGGGGCTGAGACAAATACAGATGAGCTAAAGCTTTATTGGAGTGTAATCCCAGGGAAGAAAACATGACAGGAAATGGAAGTGAGGCAGAGAGGACAGGCAAAAAGGGAGTGAATTAAATATCTGAGACATAGCTTTGCAACAAAACAAAACAAAACAAAAGAACAAACCACAACTGGTTGATCTCCAGAGACTGTATGAAGTTACTGTTTCTTTGAACGGTACCTTTAAGCATGAGATGGCAAGATATTCATCTGTTACTTCTTCCCATCTTTTATTTCTTATTGGTCAAAGTCTATCCAACAGAAAGTTCTCTCCTGACCAATAAGGTTGTGTCCCTTGGTCCCACCAGAAGAACCCATGGTGAAGCAAAATTCCTAGTGCATACAGTCCAGCCAGGGCCTGGT
Source organism: Pseudorca crassidens (assembly GCF_039906515.1). Classification (NCBI taxonomy): domain Eukaryota; kingdom Metazoa; phylum Chordata; class Mammalia; order Artiodactyla; family Delphinidae; genus Pseudorca; species Pseudorca crassidens. The sequence continues at coordinate 85,869,507 of NC_090298.1, forward strand.
CATGGGTTTCTCCAGTCCGTAGATGACATACATGGGATTCTTTGGTCTGTGTTACAAACATGTCAAAAACATAGGTTGGTACTTTAATATCACTGAAATAGTGATGAAACTTGTAAACTCCACTCTGGCCAGGAAGCAAGACAAGCAGCCGTGCTGGGCGTGCAGATAGTGGGAGAAGCCAAGCAGATCTGGAGTAGTACACAATTTGTGCATGGTATGGCTCACTGTTTGTGCCTCTGAGAGCCACATGCACCATTTTACCATATCTATATATCATATGAGATCAAGATCCTCTCACTCTTCTAAGAATAGAGATGCTGTCCAATTTTTCAAGGGAGGGGTAGCTGCAATCTCTGAATATGAGATTGGATAAGGGCTGTTAGCAAACCAAGTTATTGCCCTCATGTGCAGGTAGTTCTGGGTCAAAATTGATATTTTTCATTTCCTATCTGCATCTCTCATTCTAGATTTTCATCACACTTGGCCAGCTCTTCAGATATTCTAGGTTACTTGCCTGGTAAGTTGTTCCAGAGTTTCTTTCCCAATGAAAGAATGGTATTCTAAACCATTAATTACCTTATCTCAGTTGATCCATAGTTTTTGTAACTTCCCATTTAGATCTATCACTGGCTGTAATCCAAGTAAATCCATTGGATTCAAAAGCATACTCTTCCCTGATCGAATTTTCAGTGACAACCAACTTTTCAAGATAATCAAGGTTGATTTTCCTCGGCAATAACAGTACTCTTGTCATTGTCTAATAATTCAATAGGACAAAAAATTCATAAATGGTCAGTTAGTAATGAAACTTTCCAATTAGTGTAATTCTTGCTGTGTCTCTTGGCACACTTTCCAACCTGTGTATCAGGACTTCTAACCCAGCAGAGACTTCTTTCCAAGGAAGAGAAGCAACAAGTAAAGGGAGTGGTGATAAAAAGGAACAATCCTATTTCTACCTCTGGATTCTTGAACTAATGTATTCCAGCTCTTGAGGACACATCACTGTACATTTCCCATTTATTAAGTGCCTATATCACAGCCTATAAGACTACACCAAAAATGTGCAAAGTGTTGCCTGAGATTAGTACCTTAGCTTTACAACCAACAGGCTATTTTGCACTTTTTTCAAGCCAGCAGTTTCTGGGATTTGGAATAAAATGGTAAAATCAGTAAATTCCATGATTATAAGCCAATTGTTATATTTTCTTGCCCATGAACAAGCCCTTTTATCTGAAGCAATGCTCTGTAGGATACAATATGGATGTGTCTGTCATTCTATAAGCCCTCAAATGGTGGTGACACTTAAAGTTTCAAAGTCAGAGAAGGAAAGCCCAAATCTGGAGTATATGTTCATTTCAATAAGGATGCACTGCTGCCCCCTCCAGACTGGAAGGAATTCAAAGTAACTGTCATGCCCCAATCTGGGTAGCTGGTTTTGCTGAGAAATCATCAGGGATGCAAGGTGAGCTTCTGATGCTAGACATTTTGATATTCAGTAGTGGAAGCAACTTATCTCCACCTTGCTTAGAGAAGGCTCCCTCTGTGTCCATGAATGCCTTGGGTAGTCAAGGGAGGAGGATGTTTAACCTCCATAGGATGTGCCATCCTGTTTGCAAGATCCTACTTGAGTAAATGCTCTCTGGTAGTCAGTAAAGTGAGACAAATATCTGTGTAGGTATTCCCCATTCCCAAGTCCATTCACATATATATGTCTCATAGAGCATTTCCTGGCCACTTGGAGTTGTTTTCCCAGGCTTTTGACCAGTGTCCCAATCATGTATTACAGCCGAGGAGTCAGTTCTTATTTCTATCTCAGGCCACCTCTCTCTCTCTCATTAAATGGTCAATCAAGTGTACCACTCTGAGTCTGCACCCTGAATCATTTTCTCTTGCTGTCGCCCTTCATGACAGTCCGTGAGAGGAGCTGTAATACAGCAGCAGTCTGTTTCTGGCTAGTGCTGACATATCACATTTGTTCATCTGTAAGCCATACCTAAGTCCTTTCATCCTCTACAGTTGATCATAGAGAATGTACTAGGAGACCAGTGTGTGTTCAGGAAGCAAGATAAGTAAGTGACAAGGGAAAGCAGACCACTGATTCACTTAATTTTTTCATACCATCTGGAAAGGTTTGAGCCTGAGCCCTCCTCATCTACCATTTCTATTTTTCAGTGGATTGTTGCTGCTTTTGCTCTTGCAAAACATGTGAGTCAGTTGATCTGATATCTGTCAGCTCATCATTGGCTGCTCTTCCCCACAGTCCCTTGATGTCTCAAGTTTAGTTGCTCAGACTCTGTTAGGGCCAAGAAGTACACCAAGAGCAGAAACTGATCCAAGACTAGAGGAAGATGAGTCTCCATTAAACCTGCCATAGAAGCCCTCTGGTTTTCACCATCTGCCTTTAAGTTGACAATCCATCCGCCACCATTCATCTGTCAGTCTTGTCCAGACTTTCGCTGCCTTCGGAAACAGTCAAGCCACAGTAATATCTTTGTAGTTATAATTGTGTCAGAACAGTCAGTCATGTGTAGCAGGCACTTGATCTCCCACTACATGTTTTTGACATCTACACCACCATGATGTCACCACATACAAGGGATTATCACCATTCCTTCACCAATAGCAATGTGGTTTCTATTGCTTTCAGACTGGAAAGAAATCCAACTCCAAAATCCGGCCCCCAGGGGTCTACTTTAAAGCGCCATTGTTGGTGCCAATTGTACCAATTCTTAACTCCCTGGAAAATAAAGCCTGGGAAAAAAGTATATGTGCTAACACTTCATGGAGGCAGGAGGTGCAATTTCAGAGACGCAGGGTTAAAAGAAACGGGAAGGTGAGGCAAGACAAGAGGGACAGTTGTTAGGAGGGGCTGCATTATTGAACTGAACACAGTCTTACAAATGGTTGTTTGGCTTCACTGGTCTCCTCCAGAGAGCCTGTGCAAATCTACTGTCTCTTGAAATAGTCTGGGAACAGAGAAAGAGGGGGAGAAAAACAAATTATCAGTTGCTTTTACCTCCCAGCCCCGTGTCTCATTATCAAAGTCAATCGTACCAGTCCGAACTCCACCTAACTTCCAGGTTGTATCACCTGACCAACAGGCAGCATCTGGTGAAGCCAGAGTCTTTGCAGTCCAATCTGGTCATAGAGCAAGCATAGGAGCTTTGCCACACAGGTACTATGCATGGGGCTCTTAGGTCTATGGTAGCGCCAGTGTCCACAATTTTACAACCAGAAACGGCATTGTCTTTTGCTACAGCTGTTCTGATTGGGAAACACAGCAAAAAGCTGAGGCCTGAGAAAGACAGGATGAGAAGTTCTGGGATGTTCCATAACCTGGGTCTGGTAGAGATCTGCAACTTACTTTCTAATGATTCAGAAAAAATAACAATAGAGGGATTAAAGCAAATATGGCAAAATAGTAACAACTGTTGACTCTAGAAGATACACATATGCAAACACACTAACATTCAGATTTTCTATATTGGAAAATTTTCATAAATCAAAGTTGAAAAAATAATAAAGCATTACTTCTGAGAAACAAAAGTGATGAAAGTAAAATTTGAAGAAGTTTCACAAAAGAAAAAACTAAAAAAAGGGTTCTTGAAAATATAGGAGCTATACAGGGTGAGTCTATAACATTTCTTTTTTTTAACATTTAAATGTTGCCTTTTTATATGTTTTATTTATAATTCAATAGATGCTGCAATCTATTTTAAACACATTTCCTGTAATTCTATTTGTATATATGTGCATATCAAGTTAACATGGAATTCTTCCAACCCAGTTTCAGTTGAGTCATGGAAGCAACAGATGCTACTACATTCCAAAGTGACTGATGAAACAGTCCACAATGAAAGATTTTGTAGCAAGTGGTCATAAACCTCTTAAAGCAACTCACTAACATGGAGAAAATATAAGGATAGGATTTTTGAGAGACTGGCGAGCTTTGGGGTTTTGAGGAAAGTTTGTTGGGAAAGTTTTGTGGATTGCTTTGGAGAGTGGAAGGGAGCTGGCTGCCCTTCACCTCAGAGTGGGGTTTCTATGGGAACTTGATATGTGTTCGCTGCAGTTAGTGGACACAGTACTCTGAGGTGTGACCACATTTAAGCAAGCTAAAAGAGGAGAGACTGGCTAAAGCACCAGAGTAACAGAAAAGGAGAGGCTTATTTAGGAAATGGCTGCACACCTCTCTGATGATGTGCTAAGTATGTACAACTTGTGGGACAAGATATGGAACCCACAGAAGGACTTGCAGCCCGGGGTCATTTAAGAGTGAAGTGATTCTGATCAAAGAAGCTTTTGCAAGAGAGATTTCAGCCAATATTTAGCTTCATCTGGGGAAGACAAGATGATTTAACGTTAAATTAGTTTTAAATTCTGGTTACTACGTGACGCTAAGCATTTTTATTGAATTGGGACAATTTTGCTTCTTAAAGTGACCATAGAAATTTATATTACCTTAGAGTGATAAAAAAACACAAGAGGCCTACACATGTTATGATTTAAGATGAAGGATACATTTAGCTTTATAAAGGGCAATGTGAGACTAAAATATTTCTTATTGTATCTTATGATCATTGGTTTGACAGGTCTTTTCCATAAACATAGATGTTAAGGATTGCAATTTCTATGCAGACATTTTTGCTTATTTCTCTGAATTTTGTGTAATTAATTTTTAAATAATTGCATGGGTAGGACCATATAAAATATATTATAAAAATAAGTAAGCAATTTTATTTTGGATCCTTCAAAGTAAGTGTGTATATATGCCTATTTTTCTGAACTTGAATCATTAACATTTAAAATTATTATGGACACACCCATAGATGATCATACTAAGTGAAGTAAGTCAGACAGAGAAAGATTACTGTCATATGATATTGCTTATAGTTGGAATCTAAAAAAAAAAAATGATACAAACAAACATATTTACAAAACAGAAACAGATTCAGAGACTTAGAAAACAAACTTATAGTTACCAGGGGGAAGGGTGGAGAAGAGGGATAGATTGGGAGTTTGGGATTTACATGTTCACACTGCTATATTTGAAATTGATAACCAACAAAGCCCTACTGTACATTACAGAAAACTCTGCTTAATATTCTGTAATAACCTAAATGGGAAAAGAATTTGAAAAAGAATAGATACATGTATATGTATAACTGAATCACCTTGCTTTACACCTGAAACTAACACAACATTGCTAATCAACTATACTGCAATATAAAATTAAAAAATTAAAAAAAGAAAATAATACTTTTATAAATGTATTAAAAGATTTGGGTCAACTTAAAAAAATAACATAAAAACATAATTATTTCAAAATCTTAAGGAAAATGATTTTAATTTTAACAGCTTTCCTTTGGAAAACTATAATCCATTTTTAAGACATTACTTTATGATTCTAATAATGTAAGGAAGGGGATCTCTGCTGCCTGTGTTTCTAGAAAAGCTAGAGAAATTGAGAAGGGTCAGAAGGAAACAATAGGGGAAGAAGAAGTAAGTTGGATGGCAAGGCAGGTAGAGTCTGATGCTCACCCAAGTCTCTTTATTTTTTTTTAAGTAGCCACACTTAAATCTTTGCAATAAAGCAGAAGTACAAACTCCTGGTTTACCTCTGTACCTTGAGAAACACCACCATTTGGAAGAATCAGCTCTAGCTGTGGCATTATTTAGCAGGTAGGCTTGTCTCTGTTCTTTATAGGAAGTTCTGAGCAGGTCTCTCCATTTAGATCAGAGACAGAGTCTCCTCTGGGTTTTTTTGGGTTTTTTGTTTTCATTTCCCCCCAAGGTGCCACTAAATTCTATCTGGATTGAAATGTCCACAGGCTGGTATCTCAGGGACTGAGTTCAATTCTTTTTTTTTTTTTTAACATCTTTATTGGAGTATAACTGAGTTCAATTATTAAGGCATCTCTCTCATCTCTCCTATTAAGCACACACATACACACACAAAGACACAGTCTTACTAATCATGTTGTATAATTACGGGCAAGGCATTCAATATCCTTGGCTTCAATTCCCTTATCTACACAATAGGAATAACTACACTGGCTCTAAAATCTGTTATATACGTAGCAAGTGAGATACTGTAGGTGAGAGTGCATTTAAACACTAAGAGGATTTCTATATAGGATTTTACTAGTAGTAATACTACAAATATTAAAAGGCAGCAGTTTATCACTAGAGCTTTAAGTTAGATCAATTTAGAAAATTATCTTAAGTGAACTGAATTTTAGCCAGGTATAGCCTTTTTTTAAAAAAACTGTGGTTGAATCCAGTTAACACACATAGAAGATTTTATAGTACATTGTTTTAAGTTTTCTGCAGTAAAAGGAATGCACAAAGTGCAATAAAATGTTTTAGGTGAACTGAGCTTTCTATGTGTATAAAGAAACAGAAAAAACTGTTATTTAAAATCAAATAACATCTACCTATTTGAAGCCATAATGACTTCACAGCATTGAACTATCACAACATTATAGTCCTTCTCAGCAAAAGACTGATGAGTCTACAATATATACTAAACATTCAGAGAAAATCAACAATTTTTTATCTCTATTTTTATAAATCTTGGTCTCAGAAAAACTGTGATAAAAGGCTACTGTACCTCGAGATTTTTTGCTGTTCATTTTTGAAACGTAATTAAGCTTCAGCTCTATTATTCCCTGACAACGGAAAAGCCATCGATTGTGCTGCTTTTGAAATCCTGTGTCACATTAGGCACTTTCTAATAATGATGCCCTTGGCTTAAGAAGAAGAGAAAATTGACTTGACCTAATTAAAAACTCTGAAGAGCCTCTGTATTATTTTTTCATAAAATGTATTTGGGCTTTATGCCAATTAAGGAATGAACACTTAAAAACAAAACTTCTGTCAAATGTAGATGAAATAAAATGATGTATGTTAAAGTAAGTCAGATTGTAAGAAATAAGATTTCTCAGACTCTATAAAACTTCTAAGCAGAATGAACATCAGTGAAGTTTCAAAACGGGAGCACATCCGTCTCTGTTAGTCTCAAGGGCCTTAGATCTAAGAAAAGGACAGGGTTACGCCAAGAAAGGTGATTCTGTAGAATAAAAGCCTCTCTCTTCAAGCATAATTACTACAAACTTCAGTGAATAATGAAGAATTTCTTGTTATCTTGGTACCATCTTTCTATCTTGTTTTCTCATACAATGAGATTGCCCCTGCTATTGCTTCTGAGTGAATCCACAGTTGGGAAGCTACAGACATCTTGGAAGGTTTTCAACTGGCAGTTTTCATTCTAAGTCAGAACTACTTGAATTCACTCAATAAGCAAGTCAAAATATGAAATGAAGTTGTCTCCTGTTACACCTTCCAACTCTAACTAGACTCACTATTTAACACATCAAAATCTCTTCATGAAATCTCTAACATCTATCTTTCCATCTTTTTATCTTGAATATTTATAATTGTCTATTTGTCCCCTGTGCTCTGTGGTTTCCCACTACATTGTATAAAATAGTCAAACAACTGCTATTTTCTTGGTTTTGTGCATAATATTTTAAGACAATGCATTTTTTTCTTCTGCTATTAAATCTTGGCCATGCATATGCATATCCATTGTCTCTATTTGTGTTTGGTCTCAGAATACTGCTACATGTTTAGGTATGACTTCATGTTTAGATATGACTTCATACATGTAATTATGTAAGAGATACTTAGTATTTTATTTCCTTTTATAAAATCATATTTTAATATAAATTTATAAAATACATGATTTACAATGTTTTATTATTATGATTCCAATTTTTCATTGGTTTCCAATTGACCAGATAAAAAATTAAAATCCTGTTACCATTACATAAAAGATTTTCTGCAATATGCCTCCAAATTAACCTTCTACATAGTTTCCAAAGGAAAGTTTTGTCTTACTTCACACTCTGCCCAAAATGAATTTTCCTCATACTTTAGAATGCCACTCTGCATAATGCCCCAGTGTCTTTGTGCTGTTCTCTTTTATCTGGTCTTTGAGGGTCTCTGAATGTCAAGTAGTCAACTTTCAAAGTACATTGTTAATGTTGCCCTTATAATTTAACTTTTCCTATCTGTTCCTACTAAGGAAAAACTATTATTTTTTTTTTATTCTTTTAAAACCCAATAACAGTGTACTGGTACCCCATTCATGATACAGCACCAGCTTCCATAACTCTTTATATGTATCAGGTCTTTAAGTATTAGCTATCCATTGAATTTGTATATTTTAAGTGACACAGAGAGATTGGTTTACATACACCATCTATATGTTATAGCTGTGATCTGCACACTTATGAGAGGAAACCTCACTTCTGTAAAGAAAAATATGTTAATTGAAACTAATCTCTTATACTTAGGAGGGCTAGATACATGAAGAAAAACTTACAGCAAGGTTAATTAGTTTAGTAAAATTAAATCACCAGGGCAAGGTGGGGAAATAGAGAGGAAACTATTATGAAGAGAAGACTGGTTTAGATATTATAATAATAATAATATTGATAATAACAATAACGATGGAACAAAGGGTCTTTTTATACGTAAGATACAAAAGAAACTTCCTAAGCATAAAATGGTGGGTTGTTCTGGAAAAGATTATAGTACAATTGTATACACACACACACACACACACACACAAAAACTATATACACATGACACTGAAAAAGATGGGCACAAACAAAATACTGAAGTGGCTGTTGATCCTCAGGTTTTTGGGTCAGTGCAATACCAAATGAATAGTAATAGACTGTAAGAAGATCTTGAGATAATCCATAAATATCAGGGAATGAAACAAATCAACTTTAAAACAAGTGATTAACAGTAATGCATTGAATGAAACTACAATTATTATTACTCTACCTAGAATTGAATTAGTGAATAGATACAATAAATTATTTAAACTTTGAACTGTGTGTGAACCTGTTCAAAATAATGAATAGTAAATATAATAAAAATAAAAGGAAGATACACTTCACAAAATAGGCAGTAAACTTTGAAAATTATTAACTGCGAAGGGATTATGTAACCTTGAAAATATAATAGTTCACCCAATATTTGTAGTGATGTTAGTACAAAAAAACTCCAATATGCCAATAGAGCAGTGTGTATAATTTATTATCACATATTTTTGCATTTAATAAATTTGCTTATGCCTCTGTCTTCCACTAGTCTGTAAGTGTCCACTGTCCAGCTGAGAGTGTCTATTGTTCAGTGTAATAGCTGCCTAGTAAAAGTTTGATCAATCAATGGGTATATGAATGAATCAAAAACTTGGAAATTCTGTCATATAGATGTACTATATTCTTCAAGATAGTACAAAAAACAGTATATTAAATATGAAACAAATGTGAATTGAAACACTTAAAAACACTTTTTAATGAGAATATTAAAAGTGCATGAATAGTGGATCTATAGTCACTGTAGCACAAGGCCTTGCCGATCAGAAATGATGCTGAGTATACACAACACAAAAACCACAATGACTGTACTTGTGTGTACCAGTAGATAACCAGTTCAGTTGGATCCAGTAAGGAAATGCTTGCACTCCCATTGTGTGCCAAAATCAAAATGAATTCTTCACCTAACTGTTAGTTACGTGGCTTAGTATACTTTGAGCCTCAGCTAATAATGCCAAAGCAAATGGTTAGATTCCAAGGTAGTTAAGTTAGTTCTCTCAAGATCCACTATACCATACTAAGTAACTCTATACTCCCTTGTTCAATATTCTAAAAATACTCACTTTTGACTACAATGGTCAATAAGCAGAATAAATGGACAAATCACCTTAAATCTATTAAAAATCTGAATAAAAAGATGAATCAAACTCAAAGTAATTTTCCTCTGGTTACTGGCAAAGTGGAAGAATTTTTGTGTTGCTTTATTGTGTTTTGATTAAAAGTACATTCCATAATCATTATGACTTTTTGGAAAATACTGATAAGTTTGAAAACTATATTTTGTAGAAACTATACTTGTATATGTAACACAAATGAAGAATAATATATGAAGGTGGCAGTGTTGCTTAAGTAAATTTTCCACTGCTTTGGGTGAAACTGATATAAAGAAAGCAATGTTACAGGTTATACAATTATGATGAACAAACAAAAACTAGTAAACTAATGAGAACACCTCAGATTGATTTTTCATTAAATATTGAGAACCATGGACATACACAAATGCATACACATATTAAATATCTTTAAAAGCAACATGTATCATATTTTTTTAGATTACCATGAATTATTAATGTGCTTTGCCAAGGTGTGGCTAAAGAACAAAATATTATATACAATCTTAGAGTGAATTCAGTTGCTGCACTTACAATTTGAAAAGTATAGTATATAAATATATGAATGTATATGTGGTACTTCCGTTTTTAGACCTCTCTGCTCTCTGGGCTTCAGCATATCATATAAAGTGACAGCTAAACTATATATGTTTTCTTAACTTGTAGAAACCAACTGCTGGTGGTCTTTTGTTTTATTTTGTTTTGCTTTTATTTCCTTACATGTGAGTTTGTGTGTAAATGAACTAGAATTTTTAGTAGAATATCCCTACATTTTCATTCATGGTTTAGGCTTCACAACTGAGGCACAGTGCAGTGAGTCAGAGATATGAATCCTTACAAAATAATTAAGCAGTAATTGGGGGAGTTAAAAATTTTTTAAATGAGTTCAGAAAACAATAAGTTAGTCAGAACCTGCAACATTAAACAGATTCAGCCCTATAATTTTGCTTAACATGCACATTCAGAAACCAGAATCAGAGGGGAAATTTCATACATGCAGATGAGCACTTGTGAACAACTCATGAAATAAATGCTATTTAGCCTCAAAAGCCTGGTGATTTGGGAACCAATCTACTAGATAGATGCCAAATTAACTGATAATGGCCCTAGGCTGAAACTAGCCATACTGTCTGGTACTGATAAGCACTTGAAAAATAACATTTTCATAATTGCATGAATCTCTATTAAATGAAATAAACCTGTAAAAATCAGAGAAACATCAAAAACCAAACATATTGCTAATGCAAATTACTCCTTTCTTAGAGAATAATATCTTTTTTTTAACATTGCTTAAAGCAATTCAATTGAAAAGCTAAATCCACAATTATACTGCATGTTATGCTTAGATAATGTCTCCATTCACATAGCCCATGCTTACCCACACATGGATGCTAAATTGTGGCAGTGTGTGGGGGTAAAGGAGTTTATAAGACAAACCATGTTAATCTTTGGAATCCAGAAAAATAACTGGTTTTGCCAAGCACCAGAGTAAAGTCATTTGCAGTGGTTTCTGCCCTCCCTATGTAAGATGATGCCTCCTTCAGAAAGTTTGTATAGTCAAATATCATACAGCCTTCCTATCATATATATGGTTCTTATTACTATGAAGAAGTGTGTAAACATAATTCTATTGCCTTTCAGTTCCTGTGAAAGTTCTCAGAAATATGAACTTGTCACTTTAGGTAACTATTAGGCACCTACAGAAAACATTATGGGTATATATTTGCAAATTAGAGAAGTGGAAAATGAGCCATAAGATTTTATAGTTTAGAAAAATGTTTATTCACAATTTTTACTACCATATTGTCATATTTTTCTATACAGCTTTACTGCGTGATACTAGTACCTAACTTTTCGTGTAATTTTCTCGAGTTGAATAATTTATTTTATTTATTTATTTATTTATTTATTTATTTTGCGGTATGCGGGCCTGTCACCGCTGCGGCCTCTCCCGCGTTGGAGCACAGGCTCCGGACGCGCAGGCCCAGGCGCCATGGCTCACGGGCCCAGCCGTTCCGCGGCATGTGGGATCTTCCCGGACCGGAGTACGAACCCGCTTCCCCTGCATCGGCAGGCGGACTCTCAACCACTGCGCCACCAGGGAAGCCCTAAATAAGTGATTTTAAATTTAAAAGAACAGACGCAAGCTAACTTGCTTAAATATAAGACAATTTAGCTATTAGCACATAGATTAAATTGTTCTTTACAGAAGGTGCCATTTTTAAATGTCCATGAACATAGACTTGGCAGGTGGGGAGATGTAGCAACTTCCCTTGTTTGGACAGAGCCAGAGATACGCTCTGTTTCATTAACATGAGAAATCAAATTACTTTGCAACTTTGACTTTCATAACCAAAATAATATTGAGCTACATTATCTCTATGGCTGTAAAAGAAATACATCACATGATGTAACACATTACTACATGATGCAAGTTTTTTGATCCTAAAATAACCAAATGGGGTTTCCCTGGTGGCGCAGTGGTTGAGAATCCGCCTGCCGATGCAGGGGACACGGGTTCATGCCCCGGTCTGGGAGGATCCTACATGCCGTGGAGCGGCTGGGCCCGTGAGCCATGGCTGCTGAGCCTGCGCGTCCAGAGCCTGTGCTCCGCAACGGGAGAGGCCACAACAGTGAGAGGCCCGTGTACCAAAAAAAAAAAAAAACAAAGCACACAATTTTCAATGTCTTCAATTCTGTAAGATTGATAGTATTAAAAAAATACTTCTTGCTCTCTGTTTTGCCACTCTTACTTTTCCACAAAGAAAGTCTATTATCCCACATTGAATAACCCGATATATGACATTGACTCACTCATCTTGGTAAACATTCAAAACAAATCCAATAATAGAATTATATTCCTGTAATCAAACCTACTTCAGTTACCATGTTGTCCAAGAAGCCAAAAGTTAACCTGTGATTGTTTTCCAATGCTATTATTTGCTTCATCTATGAAAAGATACTGACAGAAAAGACTGGAGGTATGAGATAGATGAGGTGACACTTAAGGTTTTCAATTCTGTGTTGAAGAGAGTTAAGCATTGTGTATCACTTAATAACTAATAAATTTTTTAATCCAGTGATTCCTCCATGGTGGTAATTCTATGCAAAGTATTATATTTTAAAAGGAAGGGATACATATAGAATCCTCTGTCTACCTCTTAATATATTCATATCTATGCTTCTGCTAGATTACTAAATCCAGATCCCAAGATCTCTCGAGCCCAAGAGAGTATGTACTCATATCTACTTTCGTGAGTATGCACTGTCTTTCTAAACTCTTTTTAGTTATGTCAGTTTCTGCTTTTTACATATTGAAGGCATGTTATTAAATACACACACATACCTGTTAAATAATTATAGATGACTGACCATTTATCATTATGTATATCATTTATTAATTGCATTAAAATTGATCTTCTCTAATAGGACTATATTTATATCAGCTTTCTTTACATTAAAAACAGCCCTTTGGATTAATTTATTGAGTGATTCTTGTAAATCTTCGTTTCAACACAAAGGCATAGCCAGGTTGTAATAACAAAGGTGTGAGTTTGAGATGTTTTGAGGTGGGGAGTGGTGTTCTCTACCTTGGTACATGGGACAAGCTCATATACAAACATTACTCTTGGAGAATCTTCCCCATGTGTATCTGCCAATATAATCACTGACATTAATCATTTCTCATGATACCTTTGTATAAAATGTTTTACTAGCCATAGAGAAATTACTCTTTTGGGACCATTACATCAGGGGAGGAATGCCACTCCCCTCCTCTATCGAGACATAGGCTCTTGTATCTAACTTCGCTCTGGTTTGGCTTCCCTCCTTCTTTAACTACATGCCTGTGAACTTTTCATCTTTTGCATTTAGTTTGTTGTGCCAATTAAGTCTGTCAAAATAATGTCACTTAAAAACAACCACAAAATCTTTGTGGATACAACAACTAAAGTATTTATTTTTGCATATATGCAAGTCTACTGGGTTTGTCTGTTTTGTGCTGGGTTTGTTGCAAAGCTCTCGTCTTGGGAAGTTTGGTGGATAGGCTATGGCAGCTCTGCTTCCCACATTTCTCCTCCTTTTTGGACTAGCAGGCTGTGTCACTGGAACATGTTATTTTTATAATAATGGTGGAGCTGCAAGAGAGCATGCAGAAATGTGTATGATGTTTTAAATCTTATTATCAGAACTGTCTGCTGATGCAAGTCACATGGCCAGACCAAAGTCAAAGAGTGGGAAATTAAACCCACGCTTTAGTGCAAAGTAATAACAGGACGAAAGTTGTAGATTCCAGGGGGATTAAAGAGTGGAGATCAATAATGAATCTACCACATCTCCTTTCCATGCCTCTAGAGTTTTTATTTCTCTCATTAACTTGAAGAAACTGGAGCTATTTCAGTGCTCAGGCAATAAATGACACTTTGTGTCTCTTTATTTTTGCATTGCTGGGAAATCACAGAAATTTGTCTTACAGTCGATATTGCATGAGAATATCTGGGGTTTATTTTAAAATGAAATAGAATTTATAACTAGAAGATGGTTATGCCTGATAAAATTAATAGAAACATAACATATACAGTCTGAAATCATTAAAAATTCATGTTGACATACTTGTAATATTTGTCTTATTTCCTTATAGTTATATGTTCATGATATTAACCAAAAACCACCTCTAAGTACTGGGAAGATTTTAATAAATATGTTGTCTATGAACCTCTTTAAGAACTGGTCTTTCCTTGTTCCCCCAATAAAAAGAATTCTCATCATCCTTTGCCATGATCTTTCCTAATTTCCTATATATTAGTTTCCAAAGGTTGCTGTTATGAATTTTGAAATGAGAATGAATCTTTAGTATGCTTATCAATTGCATTTCTATTTTAGATGCTGAATAGACACTTTATGCTTTTATTTCAATTCATTTTAGATTGTTGGACATGACAACAGTTTTATGTGTATGTATATGCGTGTGTGCGTGTGTGTATATATCCCCCTCACTGTCTCCCATACCACCAAGCAAGCGTATTGAGATTTTCCTATGTGTGGGAAGCATTCTTGATACTGTAGCTACATCAAGCTATGGTGAAACAGAAAGTTACAAAACAGAAGGTCCCCTTGAGGGTCTTGATATCCAAACATAATTTCAGCAATAAAACTGTTGAAATAAACACTTTAATTAAATGTTGTAATATCATCTTTATAAGTAACACGATGTAAAGATGATGTAATATCCTTATAAGTTCTTTATAAGTAACACGAATAATACACTTAAATTGAATTTACTCTTTAAAAAGAGCTGAAAACCAAAAAACAAACAAACAAAAAATAATCCAAATTTTAAATAGAGTTAATTTTACTTTTCAAAAGTCACTCCAGGTCTTCCCTGGTGGCGCAGTGGTTGAGAGCCCGCCTGCGGATGCAGGGGACACGGGTTCGTGCCCCAGTCCGGGAAGATCCCACATGCCGCGGAGCGGCTGGGCCCGTGAGCCATGGCCGATGAGCCTGCGTGTCCGGAGCCTGTGCTCCACAACGGGAGAGGCCACAACAGTGAGAGGCCCGTGTACCACAAAAAAAAAAAAAAAAAAAAAAGTCACTCCATCTTTGTCAGAGATTAAAAATGTAGTGTTATTTTTAGTTTAAACTCAACATAAAATTTTACTATATTTTTTCTGATATTTTTGCTTCTTTGTCATGTTATCTTCCCTTATTCAGATGGACCAACTGAAGAAGTGTATAGATTCTTCCAATTCAAAAAAATGAGAATATAAATATGGGAAACAAATGAACCCTATCCTGTTTAGGTTATTTTAAAAGCAACCATAGAAATATAAATATTGAATTAATAAAGAGAAAAACTATTGTGCCTTCTCTGATCTGGGGACTTTAACATTCCACACAGGCATTAAAACTTTCAACATGGAATTTCTCAGTATGAAAATCTAGTTACATAAAACAAATTAAAAATGGTTTTCTTCTCTTTAATGTTATTTGTATACTGGAGGAGTATATTTGAAAAATAATCTCTTTATGTTTTACCCTTTATTAATTTTGTCTTTCATGCAGCAACTCAGTAACATAATGCTAATGGAGGTAAAGATGATCAATCTCAATTAGGACTAAAGAATATACATATATACATGTATCATATAGTATTTTATATTTATGCTAACTCATTGAAAAATCACTTTTCCTCTGTCAAGATACAAGTGGATACTTGGATGGCTTTCATATTTAATTCTAATTTTTTTTAATTCGATTACTCAGAGAAAACTTAATTGATAGCAGTTTTAGAAAATGTAAATACTGTGCTAAGGCTTCCAGTACTTTCCTTAGAATGTATTTTAGAAGCCTTGGATCATGAATTATTTCCCTATGATTTATAACTTCAGGACAGGTGTCTTCAGAATCTTCACACAAGAGTTATGTTTATTTACATACATATGTCAAATACAAATTGAGAGTGTAAATCTTGGAGATAGTTAGATCTAGATTTCACCTAGACTAAGATTGTTTCTTATCTCCATTCAAGAAATGAAAATTATTTCCCACTTCTAGTGATTCCAATTCCTTTACACTGCTTAGAATTTGATGAAGTCATTATTTCTAATCCAAAAACAACAAAGATCAATTGACTTTTAATCCAAACTGCCACATATCTAAGTGAATAGACTTGGTAAAGACATTGAAGATTCAGTGTTTAAAGTATGCATATAATATATCACCTTATCATTAACTGAGTACAAAACTTTGTGGTGCAATATTATTACTTTTTTCCAGAGATGAAAATATTGAGGCTCAAAGTAAATATCCCAAATTCACACAAAGAAACCCAAGTTTCTTTTAAATCTGACTTTGTGCTCTGAACTATGCATTACATAACATCCATAAAAAGAATACATGTTTTGGGCTTCCCTGGTGGTGCAGTGGTTAAGAATCTGCCTGCTAATGCGGGGGACACGGGTTCGAGCCCTGGTCCGGGAGGATCCCACATGCTGCGGAGCAACTAAGCCTGTGCGCCAAAACTACTGAGCCTGCACTCTACAGCCCACAAGCCACAACTACTGAGCCCACGTGCCACAACTACTGTAGCTCTCACGCCTAGAGCCCATGCTGCACAACAAGAGAAGCCACCACAATGAGAAGGCTGCGCACTGCAACGAAGAGTAGCCCCTGCTCACCACAACTAGAGAAAAGCCCACATACAGCAACGAAGACCCAACACAGCCAAAACTAATAATAATAAAATAAATAAAATTTAAAAAAATACATGTTTGGGTAGGAAAAAAATCTTAATTAAATGCTTGTATAGTAGGTAATTTACAGTGGTTTCATTTCACAAAAACCTTTCCAGGAGCTGTCCTTATTACCATCTTCTAGGTGAGGAATATGAATCTGGGAGAGATTAAGCCATTTGTACAGCTAAACTCATAGCAGAACCATGTAATGAACACAGGTCTTCTAGCCACAGGTCTGTATATTTACCAACATCTGTGCTTCTTGTCATCTGTTCTATTTATAACATGGTTATTTCTCCCAAATTAGAGATAAATCATGTAGCTGGCACTTTCAAAGAAGATTTCATATTTTTTCAAATCAACAGTCTTTTCCCCAATAATATTGGTATCGCAGGATATGATAGAAAGGTCTTCGGAATGGAAGAGATGAGACATTAGTGGATGTGTCAGATTGTTTGACCAATCACTTATTGTAGGACATTGTTTTTGTTCATTTCCAGTTTAGCACTATTATGAATAAATCTGCTATCCTGAACAATTGGGGATAGGTTTTTGAGTGGATATAGCCTTCATTTCTATGGGATAAATGCCCAGGAGTGCAATTCCTGGGTCATGTGGTAAGTATGTATTTATTTAGTTTTTAAGAAACTACCAAAATTTTTTCCAGTGTGACTGTAAGATTTTACATCCCCACCAGCAATATATGAGTGATCCAGTTTCTCCACATTCTCACCAATGTTTGGTATTGTCACCATTTTTTTATTTCAAGCTATACTAATAGATATGCAGTGGTATCTCATTGTGGTCTTAATTTGCATTTTCCTAATGCCTTTTGCCCATTTCATAATTGAACTGTTTGGGTTTTTTACTGTTGAGTTTCAAGAATTTCTTGTATACTCTAGATGAGTCTAGATATATTCTAGATGATATATTCTACATGTTTCTTTTGTTATATTTGTAGTTTGCAAATGTTTTATCAAAATCTGTATCTTGTCTTTCTATCCCCATAACAAGGTATTTCCAGAGCAAACTTTTTTAATATTAATGAAGTCCAGTTTATTGACTTTTTCTTATATGCATTAAGTTTTACTTCATGTCCAAACATTCCTCACCAAGCCCCAGGTCTTAAAAATGTTCTCCTATGTTTTCTTCTAAAAGTTTTATAGTTACATATTTTATGTTTAAATCTGTGATTTATTTTGGGTTACATTTTGTACATGGTATGAGATTTAGATGAAGGTCCATGAATACCCAACTGTTTTATCCATTGATTATTCTGAGTTGTTTTTTTTTTTTCTTCTATGTGTTTAGTTTTAGATCATTTTTATTACTAGGTCTTTAAATTTACCAATCTTTTCATCTGTAATATCTATTCTATTAGTAAACCCAGCCAGTATATTTTTAATCTAAGCTTTGCAGTTTTCATCTTCAGAAGTTTGATTTGAGTCATTTTCATATTGATTGATTTTCCTTCTCATTATCAATAGTGATTTCCTTTCTTTGCATGACTGAAGTGTTAACGTAGTTTACTCTTGAAGACCTGGAAACAGCCTGAAGAAGTGTATTCGTCTAACAGTAATTCCTGGACAGGGCAATGAAATGTACTGATTAATGGTATTGTTTTATACCTCTAGGTCAGACTCAAGATTCAGAGTGGTTTTGCTTGTTTGTCTCTTAACCAGCATGGCAGCATTGTTTGCTGATAAAATCATGGTTGATGGGTTGTGTTTGGTTTTGGCAAGATCCTCAGAGGGTCAAAACTGGTCACATAACAAGAATGTGGCCAGGAGGGTGTGTGAAGTCCAAGCTAACATTTTATTTTGAGCTCCTTGGATCTGAGGTGTCCTGTGAACATGGTGGTTGTTCCCACAGAGATAGAGAAAACATATTCTATACCCCTCTGTAGGGGAAGGACAACTGGATCTTGCTTCTGCACAACTGTTGGGAACCAGCTTTTAGCTGTGATGTGTACTCATTTTAATGTTCTTGTTGTATTCTATACTTTTCTTGCAATAAACTTGAAATGCTCAAGCATTGTTATTTTGGCTCCTATGAACCTTTTCCACAGTTGAAGTCTGATTTACCACCACAGTTTGCATACCTGTTAATTTTTTTTTTTTATCAAATGTCAGATATTAAAACTTTACCTTGCTGGGTATGTTCCTATAAATATTCATGAGCTTTAATCAGAAAAGCAGTCATGTTACCTAAAACAATTTGAGTCTTTTGGTTCTTTTTTTTTTTTTTTTTTTTTTTGCAGTACGCGGGACTCTCACTGCTGTGGCCTCTCCCGTTGCGGAGCACAGGCACCGGATGCACAGGCTCAGCAGCCATGGCTCACGGGCCCAGCCGCTCCGTGGCATGTGGGATCCTCCCGGACCAGGGCACGAACCCGTGTCCCCTGCATCGACAGGTGGACTCTCAACCACTGTGCCACCAGGGAAACCCGATCCTTTTGGTTCTTGATGTAAGACTTTTAAGTCAGGACCAGAACAGTATTTAGTTTGGGTCAAGTTTGCCCCACTACTCTAACAAAGCTATTCAGAATGCTCTACCTGATGGACTAGAAAATATGAGTATTTTATTTACCTCTGCTCTTCCAAAGACACATTCTACCTTGCCCTGTATGAGACGTGAGCATTGTTCTTTTAAATCTTTTCATGTGATTCCCCAGCTTCAGGTATTTTCCTCCTGTGGTCCTGATCAGTAGTTATCTGAAGGCCTGAAGGTTTGACAGAGTCCGTCCTCTGATCTTTGGATCTCTCTCTCCCTCTCTCTCTCTCCCTCTCTCCCTCTCCCCCTCTGCCTCCCCCTCCCCCTCTCTCTCTCTCTCTGTCTCTCTCTCTCTCCCTCTCTCCCTCTCCCCCTCCGCCTCCCCCTCACCCCCTCTCTGTCTCTCTCTCTGTCTCTCTCCCTCTCTCCCTCTCCCCCTCTGCCTCCCCCTCCCCCCCCCCCCCCCCCCCCCCGTCTCTCTCTCTGTCTCTCTCTCTCCCTCCCTCCAGCACTCTCCTCTCCAGAATTTAGTCCCGACTACTCTAGCCACCTTGACCTCCCTAGATTCCCAGATCTATCCCCTCAATTCTGGCATATCCTACCTGAATTCCCTCTTCCCATACCTCAGGCTGAAACTGCTCAGGCAGTAAGATGGGACAATCATACAACTCTCTTCATCTGTTTCACATCTTTCAAAAATCACTATCCTTTGTTGCCTGTTGCCCAGTGAAATCTTTTATTTTGTGTGACTTTTTTTCCTTTTCTAAATTTTTTACAAGGAGGAGAGTAAATCTGGTTTGTTACTCCATCTTGGCTAGAAGTCTCTGAAGAATATTTCCTCTCATTTTAAGAATGCATTAAGAATTTAAGAATGCATTATTCTCATTAGGAACATATTGGGTCTTTTTATCTTTTAAAGTTCTTTACTAAAAAGCTATGTGATAAATATCTTTTAGAATTCCATAATACAAAACTATTATTTATGATAAACTATTTTGCTTTTCTTAATTCCATGACAATAATTTGTCAATTCATTCCTTTTCTCCCTTTTCTGGCTGGGCTGCAAAGAATGGAGATGTGAATTTTATGGTGAAATGCCAAGACTATAACTTAGAGCCCTATTTCAGTTATATCTCTTTCTGATTGCTCCCTATTTTTTATCTGTGCCTTACATACATTAACTTTGCTTCAATAGTTCTGCTGTATCTGTCCTCTTTGTTAAGACACTTAAGGAACTTAGGAAGTATAGATAATAATTTTTTTAAGTAGTATTTGCATAGAATTCAACCAATATTTTAGTTCTGTTTCTTGCAGTCTATACTCCAGGTCCTGTGTGTCATCTGAGTTACCTGTGTATCTGAATAGCTCTATGCACTACTATGTATTACCCTCCTGGAGCAAACCTCCCATTACAGCTTCGAATTTGGGGGCAAATACTGACATACAATAGTTGCTGTATAAATATCTGTTGGATTAATGAATTAGTGAAGTAATTCAATTAGAGATTATAGCCCCATATTGGAATCACAGAATGGCACATTCTATCATATACAAGCATAGCAAATTCTATTTTTGTTGTAGGTTTTAACACCCAAGAAATCCTCACAAAGAACAATTTGTTGCTGGTTTTCTTCACAAACACAGAGTGACGTAGAGTGTTGACATGTAGATTTACATACCACAAACACCCCCAGTGGTATTTATACAACAAAGAATTTAAGTTTTGTCAATAATACCAGGGTTCTCACAATCCCCTCGTGTGTGTGTGTGTGTGTGTGTGTGTGTGTGTAAATAAAGGCAGAGCAGAGAGACAGAGGTAGAAAGGGATAATAGAAGTAGATATTATACCTGGTCAGGAGGTTGGTTAATTCCTTAGAGCTCTTTATTAGGAAAACAAACAAACAAAACACAACTACCAGTGGGCCTCTCAGCATGTCAGACCATTGGGTTGCATCCAAAGCAATTAATTCTCAATGGGGGTGCAAGTGAATTCATTAAAATAGAGAATTGTATTGTCTCTGAGGATTTGCGGGAAGGTTCAGATCTTTTAGAAGAGTAACAGCTGAATGAGCAAGGAAAGCCAGTTGTAACTTTTCCAGTTTCTCATTTATAATTTAGGTTGATTCAGGGTGAAATACAATTATGGTAAAGGGTAACAATTGTTTTATCTTAACAGCTGAGTAGAATCACTAGCCTCTATGTATATTTGTACAAATCTTTCATTTGATTGATGTCATAGATTAAATCAGAGAGACAAATGGAATAGATCAATTTCTTAATAAGGAAAGTCTGAAGCAGGAAATTAGTTTATTGTAAGTTGCCTCTGAATCCTAGTATTTTGTGATTGCTCTAAATAGGAGTGAGTCTGTTTGCGGGAGTGAGTGATGAGTGCACACACTAAGCAAGTGGGTGCGTGTGTACTGGGGGTGGGTGTAAAACTGGCACAAGTAGCTTCCAAGAAAACTAGAACATGTTTCTGTCACTGTCCTTTGCAGCACCAGTCCTAAACTTCAGTGACAAAGATGAACATGAAAAGATAGGTGTCATTGGAAGGTTTGATTCTAATGACAAACTGATCTCCTCTTTAAAAATCATTCAAAGATTACCACAAAGTATCCACATTTATTTTGCATGTGATTTGTCTTAATGTTAATTGCTGATTTAAATATAACTCATTTTATTTTTTAAGTGAAATCTCAGTTGTTATGTGATGGCAAAGTAATTTAGTCCAGAAACTATTTATATTTTAACATTCTATTAATATCACAATACTATGATTAAATATAATAGTTTTATCTTACATACTTATATATGTGTGCATAGATTCATTAAAATTACGAAGAGAAAGGCATCTTATTTAGGATTCTAAAGAGTTAAAAAAGCTACATGATAAAAATGAATGAATCCTTTCTGCAATAATATAGGACTCGGGTACTGTGTGTGTGTGTGTGTGTGTGTGTGTGTGTGTGTGTGTGTGTGTGTGTGTATTCCAAGAGACAAATGTGGTTTTAGATAAAGTTACTATAGACCTACCAATAATATTGTTCCTATTAAAAAAGAAAATGTTCAGATAAACATGTATTGGTTAAGTCTTGCCTCAGTATTCTAGGTGAAGATTGGTTAACCTTGTTGTCACTTTCACTGCAATAATCATTTGGTCCTAAAGGGCCTTCTAGTCTACTTAGCTGGCTCAAGGCAAAATTGCTACATAGGCGCAGAATCTATTTTCTGTCTTTACTTATCCCTTCTTCCCATTCAGTTATTTCCCACAGGCACCCAATGGTCTTATGCTGCTGTTCTCACCTGCCACCCTGGAGGAAAGCAACAACTCACTTTCCTTAAGGAAATGTCCAGGGATTTAGTACACTTAAGATATATTTGTCTTCAAAGAAGGATGGCCAGGGTGATTTTGTTTCATTCATTCAAAGATTTCAGTAGAAATCTCCCCACTCTTCCTCAAATAATGGCATGCCTTTTTAGAAATCCAACTTGATGTCCAACTGCAAGCTTTGTGAGTTCCACTAGGCCTTGGAAAGAGACCAACATATTACTTAAAACACAGCTCTTTTATTTTGAAACTCACAGTTGAATTGGCTCCCACTCCACGTAATTTTTTCAGGGATACATGTCTTGTTTCCATTAGTTTGTGGATAGTAATTTTCTTTTCTGTTTAACTGGTAATCTTCCCAGTGTCCAGCACATTAGGGGCGTGATAAACACTTGTTGATGAAGCTACCCTGCACCACAATATCTGACTTAAGCTGTCACTTATGGTTCCCCGGATATTGCTGTTTAATTGCTTTCAATTATCTTAGCCCGTGTCTACCCAAGCAAAATGAAGTGGTGAGTCAAGCAATTGTCTCATGAATGTGATCAATACAGAAATTCAATATGGATAACTAAGGCACCCCCCCAACTCACTTTTTCCTTAGTAACAAGCTTTCTTTTCACCAGATTTGTTCAGATAATTGCCTCAACTGTCCATTTGACTTTGCATCATAGACACAGGTCTGTAACTAGCTTAAGGGACCATGGAGAAACTGAATGGTCAGTGCAGTTCACAGACAGATCACCACCTAGTTTATTCATCAGTGGTGCTTCTGACTAAATCAAGCTGATAGCCTTGGAAAACTGCATTGATTATTTCTGTCTCTTCATGGCTGAGGTCCGGAGGACACGTAGATATGGTCCTGGCTTCTGTGTTCCTGAAAAGTTTCACATCCACTATTGTTCCCATGTTCAGCAATTGGCAGCATACAGCAAAGGAAAGGTATGACAAGTAACTGATTAATTCACATCACACAAGTAGCCAACAGAAACATTCTGGGTCTCAAATGCGTACTATTCAGAGAATGACAAAAAAGTAAAAGACAAACTTATTTAATGTCATCAGGCTGCTAAAGAAACAAATTCAGTTTCATTAAGGAAAAATATACCCTTTTTCACAAAACATTTCATCTTAATTACTGAAGTAACATTTTAGACATAGCATAACTTTACACAAATATTCATTCTGTACTTTAAGTTCAAATAGTGTTATCTCTGTATTTCCTTTTTAAAATAATGACCTAAATATATAATGAGCTCTGTGATTGTAGTTTTCTGCTTCTCCTGACCAAGTTGGTTACATAGCATTTGTTTTACAAAAGACTGAAAGAGGCAACAGCTTTTTTTAAAAGAGGTTTAAGAAGAAGTATTTAAAGGATAAATACAGGGCTTCCCTGGTGGCGCAGTGGTTGAGAGTCCGCCTGCCGATGCAGGGCACGTGGGTTCGTGCCGCCGCGGTCTGGGAAGATCTCACATGCCGTGGAGCGGCTGGGCCCGTGAGCCATGGCCGCTGGGCCTGTTCGTCCGGAGCCTGTGCTCCGCAACGGGAGAGACCACAACAGTGAGAGGCCCGCGTAAAGCAAAAAATAAAGAAAAAAAGAAGAGAAAATAAATACAGAGAAGTCAAAAGAAATAGCTGGAAAGGGCAAAGTAAGATGTATAATAAAAAGTCTGAACAGATTGAATGTAGTTTTTTTTTCTTTTTGTAACTATCCAAATATTTTGGAATCACATTTCTTTATTCTTGGCCCGAAAACCTTTTTGTTTCTAAGGAAAAAGAGTTTACACACTTTTTGGCTATCTACTGGACTTTGCAATAGTATACTTTAATAGCATGTTTATAAAAGAATTAGAAACACATGCAAGGATTTTCCTCTTAAAATACAGACAGGCTTAGAGTTTTAGGAAAAACATCCTTAGAAAAGCAGATTCATTTTAAGTGAATTCAGACACGTTAAACTTAGTTTCAGATTATCATTGAACCTTCTCAAAACCTGGCAGCATTTCTCCTTACATACCCAAGGTAAAGATTTGTAAAGGAAAGGAGGAGTAACATGATCATAGTAAATGCCAAGCTTTGGACTTCTAAAATATTGATTCCCCATCTCAAATTTTTGAGCTTTTCAATCATTTCCCTCCTTATTTACCTCACCCCAAAAGTCCTAAGTTTACACTTTATTTCCATACAGACAAATGAACATACCCAGTATTAAGATATATGCATTAAATGAAAAAAAAAAGACAAAACTTCTCCTAATTTAACCCTAAAGTAATTTGTTTTCCATTTTACCAGTTAATTTTCTTGAAAATTCTTAAAAGAGTTGCTTCAACATGCTTATTTTCTATGTATGCCCAACCAGATTGGGTTTCCTGGGAAGCTGATTATCAAAGTGCATGAAATACACAGCAAGTACCAGCCAAGCACAAGCCAGATCATTCCTGTCATAAATAGAAAAGCCTTCCTTATTGACTGCTTTAAACAGAAGTCACTTTGTGTGTGTAAACAATCCTTTGCCTAAATGAATCATTAAACAAAAGAGCATTTTATTGTTGCATTATTCTGGCAGCTATTGTCAGACAGTATTCCAAACCATTACTGAAAGATACGTAGGATAGTAAATGTTATATAGTATGCTGCAATATTTAAAAAGAAATTCTAGTGATTATTTATATTTAATCAAGTTTCATTTATTGCAAACCTATAAATCCACTGATTTTCATTGGCCTCACTCTGGTTTGCTGCGTTTAGTAGCCAACTATGATTTTGAAGAGAAAAGCCCATTAAAAACAATTATGGGCCTAAACAACCTACACACCCTGAATATCAAAGCATGCTTATTATACCGTTCTAGGAAACCCACTGAGACCAGCTGGATAGCATTACCACCTTTAGCAAATCTCAATGAGTGGTATGTTAAAGATTGGAAAATGCAGGGGAATAAGCTAATTAGAATTTTCATTAGTGGACTAAGGTAAAATTTCAAATGTTGCTGAGTCTGTGAAAAAACTCTGAAATAGTCAAGTAGAATTTTAAAGATGGGAGTTTGATGATCTAATAGATAGCATAATGTGTGTATCCTATCTGTAAGGTGGAAAGTTTTGTTCAGTGATGTCAAATCAGTATCTTGAAATTGGCCACACTTAGTGGATTTTATAATGGGAATAAGAAATGCTACAAATCAAGGTTTCATTTATCACTTTTTTGAATATCCACGCTTAAGAAAGAGCTGGAGAAAATGTTAATAATGCAGATTAAACACAAGTTTGCCTTGTATATAGCTATTACATTGTAAAAGGCATAATAAATTCAGGAAATATTCTTCCAGTACTCAAAATTGATTCTCTGACTCAGCAGAAATGTCTCATGTCATCGAAGAACAAGTGAAGTTCCAACATACAGTTGGTCATTTTCTTAGATATTAATGTAAACAAAATATCAACCATTATTCACGTTAGAACTACACTCATTAAACAGTGTAATCATGTTTCATATGTTTACAAAAATTGGAAAAAATCAGTGAGAGCTTTTGTGAGAATCAACTGACTACAGAATTTATAAGAATACATATTATAATTATTTCTTAACTATGTGCTACATATCCATTATAAAAGTCCCAATAAACTTGGTTACACAGTTACATATATATACTTTTTGAAGAAGCCATTGTTAAACATTTGCTAGCATACCACCGAGTAAACAAACAAACCGAAAGTATAAACCTTGAGTTTGATACTCAAAAGTATGAGACTTTGCCCTGGAATCATCAGAATGGTAGAGAAAGCTACTGCCAACACTAGTCCCCCATTCAAATCATGGGCCTTATTTTGAAAAAGGATGATAGAAAGAATGGAATTTGGAGAATTGGACCATGTATATGTTTGCATGTTGTAAAATATTCAGGGCTTTCAAATATAGCTGACTGCATTATTTTTTAAGCTACAGCACAGTATCATTAATTGGTATAATTCAGATAAGAATTTTTTCTGTGGAATCTAAATTGATTGCTGGTAAAAATGTAGGGGCTGCAAGTAATTACTCCTGTGGTTACTCAAAGGAAATGATTGCGATAGCATGCAGGGGAGCCAACACTTGCCCATGTATGGGGCAGGGAGTAGGAAGTTAAATGGGTAAACCACTGCTCAAAAGCCCATTATTGCAAAGTGCAAACGTAATTGCAAGGCCAAATCTTTAACATTTAATCTGACTTTATTGTGTAAAAAGTCTGTCTATATACAAATTTCAGGTGTTCAAGTGGATTTGTGGAATTATTTAGGTGAAATAATTCAAAAAATACAAAACAGAATCAAATGAGTATTCTGTACACAGTTTTGTGTATAGAGTTGGACACACTGAAAACATTCAACAAATGCTTTTTAATTGATTTTTATGCTTGATATATAGGCATATATTTGTTGCTGTTGTTTTCTATCAACAATCTTAAAATGGCCACCAAATCCAAGGTAGAATTATTATTGCACTTACCTCAATTGGTAGAACAATGAGTTTTCTTACAGAATGTCTTAAATGTTAAATCATGAAGGATAATTTATATATTATTTTTGAATCATAAAAAGTCTATGTTTCTAAAACAATTGGAGAGCCTTAAATGGAAAACTATTACTGTTGTTTCTAATGATTAATTCTCTGTTTTAACTTTAAATGTCCATGTTATTCCTATTCAAACTTCAAACACATGATGAAAATTTGTGCCTGGCGTTGTTACCAAATACTGATGACACATCTAATTGGAATGAATTGAAGAATAAAATTTCAGATGATAGTCATATACTATTTCTACTAGTAATGGTAAATCCTCCACAAATAAAGAATAGCTGTCTCTAAAATAATTTATAACTCTCAGGACAATTAATAAGAGCAAAAAAGAAAAAAAGAGAAAGCATTGTAAAAGTTAACTCTTTTAGATTACTGTTCTCATTCTTGCAGATACACTAATAAAAAGCAAGCAATTGAACAATAAAAGCAAAGTCTAACTCAAATAATTGTCAACTACTTGGTGTGAATATGAGGGCCTGGAAGAAAACTGAAATAACTATGGTCTATCAAAATTATCTAGAAAAAGAGAGCAAATACATTTTTTAAGGATTATTGAGTTAGAAAGCCCCATAGATCAAATATGAATAATGGTTTGGGGTAGCAAAATGGCATTTATATATTCAACATTCAACAAATATTTATTAAGCACCTTCTATGAGTCTTACACTGTCCATTGCACTTTTAGTATAACGACAAGCTAAACAGCAAGGTTTTTTCCCTAGGGAACTTACATTCTAGCAGGTGGAGGCAGTGAGTAATAAACAAACATACTAACTAAGCAAATTACATAATATTTTAGAAAATGTTAGTTACTACACAAAATGTATAGTAGGTTAATTGTGAGTAGAAGTCTGGATGCTATGACATTTCACGGTGTGATTGAGGTAACTCTTTGAGTAGATAGGATTTACCTAAGATTCCAAGGTGGAGAGAAAATTAGTCATAGCTAGAGCAAAGAGCCTAAGGTGTTAGTTTTATAGAAAGGCCAGTATAGCTGGAACAAAGTAAGCGAGGGAAAGATAGTAGGTGAGGTAAATCACAGAGGTTATTGGGAGCAGATAGATAATGCATGGTCATGTAGGCCAAGGTAAACATTTTGATATGTTTCTCTAAGTGAAATTGGGAATCTTCAGAAAAGAATGCAGTAGAGTGACATGATGTTACTTATAAATGTTACCATTTTAAGCATATTAAAGTGTACAGTTCAGTAGCACTGAGTACATTCACATTGTTGTACCACCATCAACAACAGCGCTCTCCAGAATGCTTTTCATCTTCCCAAACTGAAACTGCTCATTAATCAATAACTCCCCACCCTCTGTATGCCCTCAGTCCCTGGAAATTACCATTCCACTTTCTGTCTTTACAAATTTGACTATTCTCTGTACCTTATGTAAGTGAAATCATACGATATTTGTACTTTTGCAACTGGCTAATTTCTCTTAGCATAATGTGTTCAAGATTCATCCATGTTGTAGCATGTGTCAGAATTTTCTTCTTTTTAAGGCTACATAATAGTGTTGCTTAACATTTTATTGCATAAGAGAATCTCTCAGGCTACTGTGTTGAAAATAAACTCTTGGGGTGCAAGTAAGAAGATCTTTTTGTTATGAACACATTACCATAATTCAAGAAAGAAATTATGTTGGCTTGGATGTTAGCAGTAAAGACAGAGAGAAGTGACCAGATGTTGGTATATTTGTAGATAAGAAAAATGTTGTTGACAGATTGGATAATGGTTGTGAGAGAAGGGTAGGTGAGGCCATGGGAGGCCTGGGCAATGAGCTGTGGCATGTGTCATTTCTTGACTTAAGCATTTAGTAGCTCTTTTTCCAAATAGTGGTTGCTCCATCAGTGTTCGTTGCCAAGTGAAGGCCCGGGAAAGAGGAGACACCAAGCCACCTGGGATAAATGTATCGAATGAAGGAAAGACATGGATGATTTTTAACACAGTGTGCCTTGGGGTTTGTTTGGTTTTTTTTTACTGTTCCATAGCCCAGCTTATTCTGACTGGTATATATATTAAGGAGAGAGAAGTAATCAACTGGATAAAAAGCTGCTGATGGTTTCTGAAAGATTAAAATTGTATAAAGGATTTACCACTGAGGAGATGGTTAGTCATGTTGACATGAGAGTCATATTTTGGACAGAAGACTCTTTGGAATGGAAATAAATTTGTTGTTGGGAGAAAATAACCTAAAATACTGGCATAACAAAAGTCTGAGGAAATATGTTGCAAAGGATAGCAAAGAAATAGGGCAGTAGCTGGCAGGGAAGTGGGATCAATGAAATGTTTTGTTTTCAGATAGAAAAAAAAAAGTGGCATAATGCACTAGATAAAAATGATTAGGTAGAGAAGAAAAATGATATGCGAAGGAGAGGATAGAATTGAGTAGTGATGGCTTTGAGTTGTCAAAATGTGGTAAGCAACCAACACAACTCTAAGTGCTGTCTCTGGGCATCATTATGTGCAGGAGTATGTGGTTACAGGTGCCAGGAGATGGATAGCTGTGGACGGAGTTCTCCTCTATTGCTTAATTTCTTCAGGAAAGGAGAAAGCAAGGTCACCAGCTGAGAGTGAGGAGAGTAGGCTGATGTTAGGGGATTGAGGAAGTAAGAAAATATATGAAACAGTCTTCAAGCCCTTAAGACACCATGAGTTCAAAATTTTGAGCTTACAGAAATCCTGAAACTCCTATTTTTTCAAGCACTATTGCCTAAGAGGTCAAGGAACTGCTGAAGACTATCTTGAAAGAAATGCAGCAAGCTTCAAGTTAATTTTTGATTGGGGCACAAACTACCATTTGCTCACATGTGCTAACAAATAAGAGTAAATATTTAGAGTGTATTTGTAAAAGAGGCATGACCTAGGAGCCAGAGAACCTATAGTCAAGAATAGTCTAAGTCCCTGATAGGTCTGTGACATTGTCCAACTCAACTCTTGGGACCTTTTCTCTTCATCTTGAAAATTTAGATGTTTAAACTAGTTTGGTAGTTGTTATTTGTATAATTTCTGGAAATAAAACCCCTGGAATTAGTTGATAATAAAGATACATTCCATTGTTAGTATTAATAACTATAAAAACATGAGAATGAGTCTCTTTTCTTATTAAGTGCTATTTATAGTTATTTTAAGTCTACGAAGATTCTAAGTATATAATGATTACTTTTTAAAATTCCAATGCTCTCTCTCTCTTATTTCTCTAATTATAGTAATTTTTAGATGATCTGATTTTGTGCCCTGGATTTTCTAAATAAATGTGGTACTGTTATTAAGTTGCGGTAATTCCTTTAAATTTCAGCCAGGAACTTCTCAGAAGTTGCAGCTGAGCAGTTCAGTCCACAGTTCAAGTCAATAACATCATAAAAGACCACTGGCAACATTCCTGGTTAGACACAGAAAGCTATATTACAGCTATGGGTTTGCTATTAACTCATTTTGAAATTTAAGAACAATGCCTCGTATTTTTTGCTTAATAACTCTGCTTTCTGCAGAGTAAACAAAACCTCCTCTATCTGATACTCAAAAGTTACTGGAGCAAAATCTATTTGTCCCTAATTTCCTCTGAGGAAGTTTGTGTAGCAAAAAATACTATTATCTGGTTAATCTTACAACAGCCCAAAGTTAAGTGTGCTCTTTTACTTTGGGTTAAAGCATTATTTTAATTCCAATTAAAAGGAAATTTTAAGACACCAAAAAGAGAAGTCTATCATAGGGTTCACTTTCAGTTTAAACTCTTATTAAAATATTAATAAATACTCACAACATACTTGGCTAGTATCTGCCTACAGGTTAAAAATATTGAGTGTCCAATTGGTTCAGAACCCCAGCCCACCATAACTGCTCATTCACGGAGGTGGCTTATGGAAAGATGAGTGTCTGCAATTTCCAGACAAACTGTCTAGTCCAGTAAGGGGACGATTGCCTGATTTGGATGAATAAAACTTCTGGGATCTGAGAGGGCAGGGTTATGACATATGAGAAAATCTAATCACAGCTTCTCCATTCACCCTGCCTCAATCCCACTAAACTTTTTTGAGTGATGTCTTCAACAGGTTATCTTTTTAGTGCCTAGGAAGGAACAGACCCTCCCTAAAGATATTAAGGAGATGACCTTTGGTTGTGTGAGACAACAGCAACCTACTATTACCCTAATCACATTGAAATTGATATTATGTTATGAATAAACAGAAATATATCTGGAATGTGCATTGTTTTGTAACCATTAACTTGAAAATGTTTGTTTCTTCCATTTTTCTCAGGTTTTTAAGTACCTTTCCACAAAAAGCTTGCCAAGTTCTGAAAACATAATCACTAATCTTTCAACAACTTAATATTTCCAAGTATGAATTCCATTTTGTTTTCTTTGTATTGCTTTTTGTAATAGATTTGTCGAAGTATAGAGACTATTTAATGAAATATACAGTGTAAGGCATATAAAATTTCAAGTTTTGACTTATGCATTCAACTGTGAAACCATCACTCCTATCAAGACAATAAACATAAACATCTCTCCCAAAAGTTTCCTTGATTCCCTTTATAATCTCTTCAACTAAACCACATCCGGCCACAACCCCAGGTAAGTAAGGATCTATTTTCTGTATGATATATTCGTTTTCATTTTCTAGAAATATAAATATATGAGATCATATAAGCACCATTTTCTCTGATTTCTTCACTCAGCATCATTTTTTTGAGATTTATATATGTTGTATGTATCAATAGTTCATTCTTTCTATTGCTGAGTAGTATCCTTTTGTATAGATATACCATGATTTTTTTATCCGTTCATCTATTTCTGAACAATTAATGTTTCTAATTAAGGTTTTGCTGATTTCAAATATAGCTTCTATAACATGCATGTACAATTTTGTACTAACATATACTTTCACTTCTCTTCAGTAAATGCCTAAGAGTCAAATGGCTGGTTCATATAGTATGTGTACACTTAACATCATTAAAAACTAGGCAATCTGATATCCAAAATGACTGTATAATTTTACTTTCCATTTGGAGTGCTTTAAGAGTTTCTGTTGCTCCACTTTATGTAATCTGAAATAAAGCATGACCCTGATCACTTTCTCCAACAGTTACAATTTACCAATTCTGGAAATTTGGGGTTAGAGGCAGCATGTTAGCCCATTAAAAGAGAGAACTATACTATACTTCTAACACCGGAAGTTGCAAAATCCAACAAGATCAGGGAGATCTCAAAGATAAGACCAGAAAGTAGGAAAATAATAATAATTTTTAAAAGCATACTAGTCAAATGGACATAAACTTGAGATTCTTCCATTAATATAATATTTGCATTACTATGGTAAATGATAAGATATGTTTATAGCTGGAATAAGGAATTTTATCTAAATGAGAAATGAGAGAAAATGTTGGGTAACTAAATTTTACAAAAAATTTTCTTAGAAAGAAGACTTAGCACATGGTAACCAGAAAATTCATGGCTGGAGGAGAGCTCTGAGGAGTGGAGGACCCTGGGGAGCCTGGAGACAGTCTACACACCCTGGATGACTGGACAGCATGATACAAAGAACCAAAGACAGCCTTTTTTTCTCTGGAAAAATACAGAGCTAAATCTTTTGGTTTCTTAGTGGAAGAAAAATGTTATCTAAAAAGGCGGATTGTTTTTGAAGGTTACAATGATGAGCCCAGCAGTTCAAATTCAACAGATTTAGAATCGTAACTGTGTCACTAAAATTGAGTCAGGATTAGCAGGAATCTCTAAACACTAGGCTTCTTTTAACACTAGAAGAAAGTTTCTCTCCTTTGCCTTTTTATAAACTTTAAAAAAATCCAAATCAGTCAAGCAAAAAAATTGTTTTGAAAACCTAAGTGGCAAAAAGAACACCTAGAAGGTAATCAGTGTTGAGAAAAAAATGGGCTCAGTGGGATCTAGACTGCTCTTTATAGTCTTATTCATTCATTTTTCCAGCCACCAGATACAAAGTGGAAACTCAGTGACACTGCAACAAGAGCTCATTTTCTGCCCAGAGAACGTCCTCATTAAGTTTCAATTATTTTGCCAGTTTGTAAAACTGCACAGTTTTTCTGTCTCTTACATTCCTAACACATGTAGGTGGTTAATGTCTCTTCACATATGTTTCACAGCAGGATCTGAACTATTAGAACACTTTCAGCTAAAGTTCTTTTTCAACAGAGCATGTAAATGTGACCCCTGATGGGTGGTGTTTCTTCAGACATGATAAGAATCACTGACTCAACCACTGTACCAAGCAAGAGCAGTAGTGCAAGACTTGCTTTTTAAGGTTTCATTGGCAGTGGATGATAACCAATAGACCACACATAATGCTCCATGCTATGTGCTATGTTTACTTGAATAATCTGGAGAAATAGATAGATAAATAGGTGAGTGATAAATAATCAAAGTGCTTTCCAGATATTTAGTTCCATGAAACAATCAGTGAGCAGCTTTAAATAATATCTAGATGACTTCTACATATTTACTCATGGAAGTGACCTGGATTTACCAAAATATGATGTTGCAGACATTAGATGCCTTTAGTGAAATTAGTCTTAGAAAACTTTCTGCTTAACTGAATTTCTCCTCTAACGGAGATATCTTTATTTGTTACCTCATTTGATTCTCTCAATAATCCTGCTGAAGGTGAACAGAGAGAGTAGTCAAATGCTTATCTCAAAATGGAAAAACTGAGACTTAGGTTAACAGCAAGATTATACAGTAAGAACATGGTTCGGCCTTTCATTTTATCTACTGTAACTTCAATACCATAGCATATTGGGCAGTAAAGTTTGTTTTCTCTACTGTGAGTCACAGGATGGTGATATAGACACTTTTTCTATTTTCTTCTTGCAACATGCCCTTCCGATAGCCAAGCAAGTTCTAATCTACCCAAGATCTCAGACACACATTCATACCTCTTGCAAAAAGTTAACTGCTTCATGAAAAAAGAAAATTTTGAAGAATGTGATTAAAGAGTTTACCTGTTAGTGTCCCCACAGGAAACAGATGGCAATATAGGATGCTTACAATTCTAGAAGGCTTTATTTACAATAATTTGCAAAGATGTGGGGTAAGGAGAAGCAAGGAATGGTTCAGCGGCCAGGAGTTCACCGCCCTGATGCCCTAATGGATATAGGTAAGGCGTGTTACCAGAAAACAGGATCAGAAAAAGTAGGATAGGGTCTTCTTGCTTGAGAGAAAAGTGACCTTTGGCAACCCAAGGAAATCTTGCAGAGAGGGTGTGGGTTATAAGTACCATTCTTTATGATCTCCTGCCAGAGCTACCCTATTGGCTGAATACCTGAAGGCACTAGATACACTGATGTAGTCAGGACAGGATGGCCTCTGGTAGAGAGAAACATGAAGAAGTGTGGAGAGTAGATTTAGAAGACAGAAAAGAGTAACAGAAAAGGCTTCAATGAAAGCTTTACCAGGATGAACAGACCACTTAGAATATTTCTACCTAATGGTAGGAAATTCTATCCCTTCTCTACCTCCTTCCTCTTGGTGGAAGTTTAGTTTGTACTAATTTGTAAAACTGAGCATAACTTGTACCTGTACACACACACGGAATCTGATTCCAAGATTGTAAAAAGTGGAAAAATCTAGGCAATTGTCTTACTACTTCACTATCATAAAAATGTGATTACACGTGGTGGACATTCCATGATAGTTCTGATGAATATACTTTAAAAGTTCACATGCCTTTAGGATCCTGCCAAATATCATGAATGAGTGAATTATGCCAGGCTTAAGAAAACAAAACATTTTATTCCAGTATTTAAAATGGTGAGTTCTACTATTTCTTCAAATTAAACAGGGAGGTGGCAGTAATTTTATTTCCTCCTTTCATTTCAATTTGAAAAGAAGGAAATGACAACAACAACAAAAGCAAACAGACAATCAAACCTCAGCAAACCAGTAATAATCAGTTCCTGCTCAAGAAAATTTGCCGTATCTTTTGGCTGCCTGCTAATTTCAGGAGGAATCCTGCTACTTTCAGGGAAATTCCTGGACATTTTCCCCTGGTCAGGTGGGAAAAATGCTTCTGTTAGTGGGTCACAGGGGAGCAGCAGCTTTGAGCAAGCAGAAAGATCTAGTTTTTGCTTAATCAAGCTACCCTGAGGAAATGACTAAAAGGCATTTCCTTTCCTGAACGTAGAAAGGCTGTACCTTTAGTCATGAGCTAAGTATATCAGTTATCTCTTGACACACTAGCATTGCCTGACATACCACCCACAACTCAGAGGCACATAACAATAAACACTGAAGTCCGGCAGGTCTTGTGGTTGCCACTGCTTTACACGGGGCTTGGCTGTTATTGCTCAAGCCTCTCTGAGGTAGGTTGCTCTTTGAAGAGTCTTCCCAGTTAGCAATGCTAATATTGACAGGGCTTACTTACATATACCTGGGGCTTGACTGGTGATCTGCTCATCTAAGATGGTCTCAGCTGGGTTGATTGGGGCAGGTCAGCTCTTTCGCATCTCTTATCTTCCAACAGATTACATTGAGCAGGTTCTCCTGAAAAAGGGAGGAGCAAGATAAGAACCAGCCTCTCTTCAAGCATTTCTCAAGCTTCTGCTTACGTCACATTCGCCATCATCTTATGTGCCAGAGCAGGACTGAGTTTTCCTTTTTAAAAATCTTTTTGGATTTGGTAGAAATCTTTTTTTCTCAAAGCACTCCAGTTAATGAAATATTTTCTGGAGTACTTAGAGACCTGGGAGTCAGGAGCAGGGAACGGGATAAGTATTTATAAAACACCTGGAAAAACTCATCCAGCCAGCTGTGGAAGGCAGAATACATTTGAGAGAAGAGGAAAGGATTCTTCTTTTCTTTTTGATCAAGAAAAGACTTTGATGTTGGGCAATTTACCATCCATTTCGGAGAGATGATAGAATACCAGTCCACAAAGCCTTATAGCCAGCCTAAAGCAGCAGTTACACATTCTCAACATTTACTTTAGAAAGAAACATTGGGTCTGTCAGGCTTGGTAGTCTGGGATTTATTTGACTGACTTCATGATTTGACTCTGGGGCATGATTACTCTTCTGAATTCCCTCTGTTTTCTTAAATCCTACTTTTTCTTTAATGCTCAGTTCATTTCCTTCTCTCACTCACTCATGTTGTTTTTCCAGACTGCTCCAGCTCTTTTTGATTCCATTTCAGAAATCTCAATGTGTATTTTAAAATTCAAACCATAAAATGTATTTCTTAAAAACTACCATTTGTTTCTTCATCTCTAGTACCTAAATAGGCATTTAATATGTAGTAGGTGCTTGAGACATATCTGCTTAAAAAAGAGAAATATTACATGGTGTTTGTTGTATAATGTATCTTATTTCCAAAGATTATTTGAAAGATGAAGATACAATAAAACCAAAATCTTTTTTTTTTAGTTATAAATGAAGGAAGAGTTTGTGTTACTATTGAAATTATTTAATGATGGCAGAGAACTGAATGCAGAGAATATAAGTACACTGGCCACTAAAATTGACTTTGGCTTGGGGATTCTGAGAATATTTTCCTGTCAAAAGAGAACATACATCAGTTTTGGCAACAATAAATAGAAAACCTCCTTTGAATTTTTTTGGAACTCTGATTTGCCTCATTTTAAAGTCAATCTTATAAGAAGTAAATAACCCTGAGGAAGAACATACAAAATGATTTTTAAAATTTAAAATTTTCCCAAGAAAATCCATCCCTGACTGGGACGTAAGAAATGGAGACGAGTTGCTGAAAATGAAGTGGGATAAAATCTGGGGAAAACCAAAAATTTCTTGCCACAAAGTCATATCAGGTACTAATTCTTTGAGGTCCAAGGTACGGAGAGGAGTAAAGTTGCCGAAAGAGACATGTGTAAGCCTGGTGCTTCATGGAAGACAGATCACACCCATAGAAGTTCTCTCCACCAGGGATCTCTTGGGCAGTGAAGTGTCATAAAGAGGAATATGTGAGAGTCATGAAGGTTTCACAAAGGAATAAAGGAGTTCTGAAAAAGAAGGTGTGAGAGGAAAAGCATTTTCCCTTTGGGTGTTGTTGAAAACAAACAGAGAGAGTTATTTCATTTTGGAGTTACTTGAGGCACTGGATGGCAGTTGAAGCAAAAAAACAGGCTAAATAAAATCTTCAAATGAAAACCTGGGGAATGAGATAGGATGCTTTGGAAAACTCTGACATATCCCTGGGAGCCTGGAAGGCCACTCACATGCATATGGGGCTGCACACACCCAGGGTGGTGTGTATGCTCAAGAAAGACCTGAGGATGCCCTAAACTCTCACCTCTGGCTAATCTTGAGGCTCTCACGTGCAGGAAGTGAGGGCTAAGACACAGATGTCAACAGACTTGATGAGGTTGAAGGTGTGCTCCCAACATGAACAAAGAGCTTCTCAGCAAATACTGTCCTTCAGATTGAAATGAAAGAATACTAAACAGTGAATCCTGAATTCACTACAGTTTAGTGAATACTAAACTTGAAACTATATGAAGAAATAAAAAGAACCAGTAAAGGTAACTACATTGATAAAAATAAAAGATATAAATGTTTTTTTGTTTGTAACACTCTTTTCCTCCTATATCATTTAAAAGACAATTGCCTAAAGCAATACTTATAATTCTATATTTTAGGGTATGCAATGTATAATGATGTAATTTTTATGATAACAGTAGTACAAAGGAGAAGGTGCAAACAGAGCTATGCAGGGAAAATATTTGGTACATTATTGGAATTAAGTTGGAATTAACCTAATTGTTATATATTAAGATGTTAATTGTAATCTACAGGGCAGCCATTAACAAAATAAATCTCAATACATTTTAAATGATGAAATAATACAAGATATCTCCTCTGATGAAAACAGTATTAAATCAGAAGTCAGTAACAGAAGGTAACTTGAGAAATTTACAAATATGTGGAATTTAAACAGCAAACACATAAATTTAGCAATGCACAAAAAAATCAGAATGGAATTTAAAAATACTTTGAGATTAATAAAACATTCCAAAATTTATGGAATGAAACTAAAGCAATGTAGCGTTTAGAGGGAACTGTATATCTATAAGTGCCTTATTCAAAAGAGAAAAATGAGCAAATCAATAACCTAACTTTTCAACCAAGAAACTAGAAAATAAGAGCAAGCTAAACGAAAATCAAGCATAGGCAATTTTAAAAGATTAGAGCAGAAATAAATGATAAAAATACAAAAGCAATAAAGAAAATCAACAAAATTTTTATTCTTTGAAAAGTTGAAAAACATTGACAAACTGTTAGCTTGATCACACAAGAGAACAAGACAAACTCAAGGTACTAAACTCAGGAATGCAAGAAGGAATACAGACCCTACAAAAATAAAATAGATTATAAGGGAATACTAAGAACAATCGCAAGGCAAACAATTAGATAACCTGGATGAAATGGACAAATTACTCTAAAAATGCATACTACCAAACCCAACTCAAGAAGAAATGACATGAACAGAATAATAACAAGTATAGTGTACCTATAGCAAGTAAATAGATAGAATTTTAAACATAGTTATCACATGCAGAAATTCCTTTCCTTCCCACAAGAATTGAAAACATATGTTCATAACAAAATTTGCACACAAATATGCAAAGCAATATTCATATAATAGCCCAAAGTGAAAGCAACTCAAACATCCATCAGCTGATAACTGGATAAACAAAATCGTAGTATGTCCATATAATGCAGTATTATTTAGCTATGAAGGGAATAAAATACATGCTAAAACATAGATGATATTACTCAGCCATAAAAAGGAATGAAATTGGGTCATTTTTAGAGACGTGGATGGACCTAGAGACTGTCATACAGAGTGAAGTAAGTCAGAAAGAGAAAAACAAATATCATATATTAACACATATATGTGGAATCTAGAAAAATGGTACAGATGAACCAGTTTGCAGGGCAGAAATAGA
Source organism: Pseudorca crassidens (assembly GCF_039906515.1). Taxonomy (NCBI): domain Eukaryota; kingdom Metazoa; phylum Chordata; class Mammalia; order Artiodactyla; family Delphinidae; genus Pseudorca; species Pseudorca crassidens. The sequence continues at coordinate 85,908,838 of NC_090298.1, forward strand.
GACACAGATGTAGAGAACAAACATATGGACACCAAGAGGAGAAAGTGGGGGTGGGTGGGTGGGGATTAAAAAGAAAGGATAAACTTGTTATTTAATATGGTAATAAAGTGTTTTCATGTGGGGAAAAAAAAAAAGAAGTATAGGAGGTGGACTTGAGAGGAGGATGGTAACCATTTCCCTTGAAAGAGAATCCTACCACTACCCTATCTCTGTCTGGTCTGGCTAGAGAACTCGCCCCTCGCTCCCTGAGAAGGCAGTGTCATAGAAGAATGGACACTCACTGGTGTTTCCTCACTCATTCACTTATTCATTTATTCAACACATGTTTTTAGAGGTCTTGCTTTATTCCAGGTACCATACTGGGCATTGAATTTAGAGAAATCAGTAAGGTTTCATTGATACTTAAAAATTTAGAGAAATGCAAATCATTAGAGAAATGCAAATCAAAACTACAATGAGGTATCATCTCACATCAGTCAGAATGGCCATCATCAAAAAATCTAGAAACAATAAATGTTGGAGAGGGTGTGGAGAAAAGGGAACACTCTTGCACTGCTGGTGGGAATGTGAATTGATACAGCCACTATGGAGAACAGTATGGAGGTTCCTTAAAAAACCAGAAATAGAACTACCATATGACCCAGCAATCCCACTACTGGGCATATACCCTGAGAAAACCATAATTCAAAAAGAGTCATGTACCAAAATGTTCATTGCAGCTCTACAATAGCCCAGAGATGGAAACAACCTAAGTGTCCATCATTGGATGAATGGATAAAGAAGATGTGGCACATATATACAATGGAATATTACTCAGCCATAAAAAGAAACGAAATTGAGCTATTTGTAATGAGGTGGTTAGACCTAGAGTCTGTCATACAGAGTGAAGTAAGTCAGAAAGAGAAAGACAAATACCGTATGCTAACACATATATATGGAATTTAAGAAAAAAAAAATGTCGTGAAGAACCTAGGGGTAAGACAGGAATAAAGACACAGACCTCCTAGAGAATGGACTTGAGGATATGGGGAGGGGGAAGGGTAAGCTGTGACAAAGCGAGAGAGAGGCATGGACATATATACACTACCAAACGTAAAATAGATAGCTAGTGGGAAGCAGCCGCATAGCACAGGGAGATCAGCTTGGTGCTTTGTGACCACCTAGAGGAGTGGGATAGGGAGGGTGGGAGGGAGGGAGACGCAAGAGGGAAGAGATATGGGAACATATGTATATGTATAACTGATTCACTTTGCTATAAAGCAGAAACTAACACACCATTGTAAAGCAATTATACTCCAATAAAGATGTAAAAAAAAAATTTAGAAGGGTGATGCTTCTGTAGTTACAAAATGATGTGATAATTCACTGTCATGCTATTTAAAATGATGACAATTTAGAACCGTCTCAACTATAAATACTAGGAGATTTTAAATAAAGTATGGTACATCATTTCAAAGTAATATTATTTAATCACTTAAAGAATCTATAAATAATTTCAAATAATGTGGTAAAATGTTAACAGTACAATGTTAAATTATATAAACCTGTACATATGTGTTCTTAACTATATATACAGATATGCAAAAAAAATTTTGTCAGGAAGAAAATGTTCAACTTATTAACAGTATTATCTTTGGGGATGGTGTTAAGGGTGATATTTTTCTCTGATATAATATTATTCTGTATTTGCAAAATTTTCTACAATGAACATATAGCAAAAACTATCCAAAAGTATAAAACAATTATTATTATAAGTATGCATAAAATACTCCTGGCAAAGAAAGAGTGACTTTCTAACTTTTCCATTTTACAGATGAATAAATTGAGGTTCTGAGAGATTATGTAGCTTTTTGAAGGCTTTCCAGCCCATAGCTGACTGAAGCACATCTCAAACAAGTCATCTGATTGTAAATCTGGAATTTTTCCACTGAACCACTGGGACTTTCTAAGAGACACCTGCCTGAAATTGGGGGGTTGATCTGCCTCTAAGGTCTTCAAGGATCTCGCAGAGCTACTGTTCTGACTGTTCCAGCGGAACCCAGAAGTCAAAAGGAGAGTCTGGGAATGATTCAGTGATGGATTACTAGTTGTGAATCTGGAGGAAGTGTATAGCACTGTAAAAATAAACTTTACTGTTTACATTTCAATTCTTCAAGATTTATGGTATTTGAACTAGAAGAATAATATAGGTCTGGGCATGTATTTAATGTTTTCATTTAGATTTAGAACATACAGCCCCAGCATTGAGCTGATTTGAAAGTTTGAATATTTTAATATCACTGTATTATGTGCTCAGCATCCATGATTAAATATACATCTTCAAGTCCAAAAAAAAAAAAATAGATGAACATTGTAATTATGACAAATAAAAGTAGCCAGATGCAAAAGGCCACATATTATATGATTCCATGTATTAATATATGAAATGTCCAGAATAGGCAGCTCTCTGGAGACAGGAAGTTTATTATTAATTTTCAGAGACTGGAGGGAGAGGAGAATGAGAGAATGGCTAATAAGTTGTGATTTCTTTTTAGGGTGATGAAAATATTTTTGAATTAGAAAATGGTGATGGTTTACAACCTCTCTAAATATAGCAAAAAAATCACTGAGTTGCACTTGAAAAGGGTATGTTAAAGTATCTAAATTATATCTCAATAAAAATAAACTTTATTGAGGTATAATTAATCACATTTACTCAGATTTTATTTTTTATTTTTTTAATAAATTTATTTATTTTAGGCTGCGTTGGGTCTTCGCTGCTATTCATGGGCTTTCTCTAATTGCAGTGCGGTGGCTTCAGTAGTTGTGGCTAGGCGCATGGGCTTCAGTTGTTTTGGTTAGCGGGCTCTAGAGCACAGGCTCAGTAGTGTGGCTCATGGACTTAGTTGTTCCGTGGCATGTGGGATCTTCCTGGACCAGGGATCAAACCTGTGTCCCCTGCATTGGCAGGTGGATTCTTAACCACTGCACCAGCAGGGAAGCCCTACTCAGATTTTAATTCTTGCATAACATGTTGATACAGTATCTCTCTCCATTTTAGTTCTTCAGTCTCTTTTAGGAATACTTTGTGATTTTCACTGTGTGGATCTCGTACATCTATTATTCAATTTATCCCTTATTTTATATTTTGATGGTATTTTAAATAATATTGTACTTATGATTTTACTTTTTGATTGTTCGATGCTAATATATGAAAAATTGGGGGGGTTTTGTATAGTGATATAGTGTTTCAGTTATTAGTTCTGGTAGTTTTTTTTTTTGCTGGAGTAGATTCCATAGGATTTTCTACGTAGACGATCATGAACTCTATAAGAGAGTTTTTTTCTTCCTTCCCAATCTGTATGCATTTTATTTCATTTAAACCTATTGAGCCATGATAGTTTTTTGTTTTGTTTTTGTCAAAGAATAATGTTTATCGTTGGTATGCATTCCATGTGTACTTGAAGAGAACTACTGTTGGGTTGGGTTTTCTATAAATGTCAATTAGGTTAGGGTGGTTTATACTTTTTTTTTAGTTACTTTCTATTAATTATCATCATTTTTTGAGAGAGGAGGTTTGAAATCTTTAACTATAATTGTGTCTTTTTCTATTTCTCCTTTTAGCTTTATTTATTGTTTGCTTCATATATCCTGAAGTTCTCTTATTAGGTTTGTTATGATTATAATACCTCTCTTGATAGGATTATTATGGCAACTTGACAAATTGCTTTATCATTATAAAATTGTCTTCATCCCTGATAATATTTCTTACTTTAAATTCTACCTTGTCTCTTATTAATATAGCCACTTCAGCTGCTTTTATTGGTGTTAGCATTGTATGTATTTTTCTATATTCTTATTATTTTTTGACCATTTTTAAATTGAAGTTGTAGTTAATTTACAATGTTGTGTTAGTTTCAAGTGTACAGCAAAGTGATTCAGATATATAAATAGATGGTCCAGGTGTGACAGCTTTATATTTAGTAAGTCAAAGTTTTCTGATATTTCCCAAATTAAGCCATGATTCGTGGAAATGATGTAGTCTCCGTTGTCTCTGGGGAAACACTGACCAATCCCACCATGAATATATAGCAAACATGGTACTAAAAATAGATTTGCAAGTATATTTAGTTTTTTTTTCCTCTAGACACATATATGTTATTTATTTTATTGCCAAAAAGATGAAAAACGTATGTGGTTTCTGCTCACAGACCTAATCCTTGCTGTTCTAAAAACCATTTGGAGGCATTTTCATGTTTCTAAGAATCAACAGGACAGGGACTTTCTAAAAAAGGAGGTTTCTCCTCTATAATTGAGATTATAGAGTTATTTTTTCTAGACAACATTTATTCTTTCTAGAGAGACAATGAGATTTGATTTCTTGTAAATTGGAGAATTTTTTTGCGGTAAGAGCAATATTTCAGTGCATCCAGGAGTAAGTAGGGGTTTGGGGGAAGATGCTTCTCTGTTGGTCTACCACGTATATAAAATATATTGCATTTAAAAAGTTTGTCTTGTATGACTAATCTAAATCAAATAATATGTTCTTCTTGTTTAAAAGATATGGGGTCCATGATGTTAATTACTGTGAACTTTGGCATAGTTTGAGTAGCTTGGGTTTTATTCTACAAGCAATAAATATTTAAATTTCCACATACATGAATATCTACAATAAGAAGGGCTCATATTAACCAGAAACAGAATATCATCTTCCATTACTTTTCTGTCACCCATCATGTTTCATATGTTGCCAACTATAAAGAATATTTCAGGATTTATGCAGAGAATAGTAGAGTATAATTGGATCAAACGTGGATCTGATTGTCCAATTCCATCATTTCTTTTGCCCCCTTTTTAAATGTGGAGAGGTGTTTTCTCTCTCCTTTTAAATTCTCCATTTAAAGCAATAACAATTCAGAGACATAGATCAAATCTACACATATATAAAGCAATTAATTTTTTTCATTAATTAAAATATAACAGACTTTTGTTTAGTGCTTTCAGTGTACCAAGACACATCCCTATATTAGGGATACAGGATAAATTATCTCTGCCTACAGGGACCACATGGTCCTTTAAATTAATGAATCACAGCAATGAGGATTATAGAAAAATTTAAGTATTTTTTATAAGTTTCTAAATTTGTACAAAAAGCTGAGATCCAGAACTACTCTTTTATATATAAAATTTGACTAAAACCAGAAAATCTCTACTATTGTTCAAATCAATAACAGGAAAAATACTCTATCTTTTATTATGAGACAATAATTGCTTAAAAGTTTAGTGATCATTAAAATTCAATTCCTTGGAGTTATAAAGTAAAATTATTGCTTTTTCACTATGTGCAATGGTGCATATATTATTTAAACTACTGCCAATTTGTGTGCCACATTTAAATAATTGCTCTGGAGTCCATAATATCACTTGTTGAGGAATCAAGATACCATTGCTTGATTAGTCTTAAACTTAGTCTTAAAAATTAACGTGAAAATGCTTTCATTTGATTAAACACATCTCTAAATTATAACTAGGAAATGCAAATAATATTTTCATTTATTTACTGATAAACTAGGATTTTAAATTATTACAACATTGAAATAAGCTTCTTTAGAGTATATATTTTCACCTACTTCTAATCAATATATCTGTTATAAACATAAAACTGAACAAGTATAGTTAAAATATAAGAGGATGGAAGAGTGAAGTAGTGAATTTAAAAATCATATTTCAAATAAACATCATTCATAATTCATTAAAATTATAGAAGTGGAGAATTTTCTTTCAAGATAACTATAATATATATTTTATTGGAAAATAGCTGGCTATTGAAATATATATATATTACTATAACACTTTACTATGTTAGCTCATTTAATACTCACAGCAACCTTATGAGGTACCTACTATCATTATACACACTTTATAGTTAGAAAAACAGAAGCCTAGATATTGGTGAAGTTTCTCTTGACCACATACTCCAATCACATTTCTCTTATCCTTATCTCAGAAGCAACCACTAGCACGAGTTTGGTGTATATTCATCTATTTAATTTTTAATTTTTACATTCATATGTCTGTCCATAAACATATATAATAGTGTATTGAGGGTTTTAAATGTAAATAAATACTATTAGACTGTGTGTGCTGTTCTGAAAACTTTTTTCTCAAGATTTGACATGTTGATACATGTTTTGTTTATTCCTTTTAATTGCTACCTTTTAGTCCAACCATTTTAATTTCACAACTACAAAAATGAAAGGTGAGAAAAGTATTTTATTTAATAAGGCTAATTTAGTGAATTAATATTCAGTTCCCTTTACTGTGTGGCCAGTACCTCTTCCACAACATAGCAGCCACTTCAATTTGCATCTGTGTTACCTTGTATAATGCACCATTCTGGATTTCAGCATTCTCACTAGCAGACATAGTAGATGATACAGCTGAATTTGACAATCCCTACTTTCAAAAACCTAAAAGCAACAATTTTGAAAATCTGTTTCATAGGGACGATTTTATTTCCTCATGAATATACTGACTTCCTGATATGACATTTTGTCTGTTCTCTTGAAATCTCTTATAGCTCTGGGAACATAAATAGGGAGGACTCAAGATTTGTGAAACATATCTGACTACTGCTGTACACTCATCTATTCTTAACGTCCTTGACTGGCTTTCCCAGGAGAGCATCTCTTCTGTGTACTATGCTTATTCTCTTTATTTTGCCCCAGGGACTAACTTAGTGATATCAGAAAGAAATAATGACTAAAACTTTTAAATCATCTTTTCTTTTGTCATAGCTATTAAAGCTGTTCTTTGCACTTGTGTGTGTGTGTGTGTGCAGTTTCTTGAGCTTTAAAAAACATTTAAAGAGAAATCCACTAAATGATAGTTTTCTGTAATCTATTCATTATAAATCATTGAAGGCTCACACTTCCATTTTAATTCCAAATATATACTTTCTAAATGACTTTGTGTAATGTGAAAAAATCCTTGAGGTCAAGAAGTACTAGGATTTTCTTTATTTTCTGAGTATAACATTTCTAGTCTCCAATGTCCTTACAGTCTCTCATTTCTGATAAATAGCCAGAGGATTAATGTTTTAGTGAAAGCTAACTTGTCACCTTCAAAAGGAAACCTTTTCAAATCAAAGCCTCTTATGTGGCTTGACTACAAAGTGAATTTTAAATAAACACTCTAAAAAGAAAGATAAATTATCTTTCCAACCATTTGTCTCTTTGTTCCAATTTTTACCTATGTTATACACACACAGATATATATAGACATACATATACATATATATATGTATGTCTATATATAGACAGATATAAATGTGTACAGTTGTTGCAGAGGTTTTTATATAGATAGACATTCTTATAAGACAAGTCTCTCTTAAGTAACAACAATACCAATTAAACTAAATGACTGACATTACTTTAAGTAATTTAGCAATCTATTATAGTTCATACACCTTAAGGTAGTATGAATCCAAAAATATACTGTGAACAGATTTTAAAAATTGCTCTTCAGTCTATTTAAGGTTGATGAGTCTTAATGTTAAAATTTGATTTTTCTAGTACAGTAAGTTGGTATATCCAAAAAATTTTATTACATCTCCCAAATGCTGACAAAATAGAGCAATCTAAATAGGAAAAAAAAATGTTTCATGTCAATAAAGTCTTGGAATAATGTGGAAAGATGTCACCCAAACTATTAATTCTTATTTTTTTTTCTTTTCCCCAGTTTCTGACTCATTACCTTCGAACCAAGATCCAATGTGAAAAGTAAAATGATACAGTAAACACCTGCTGAAAGGAGTAATTCTAAAAAGAATAAATGGAAAAATTTTCAAAAATCTATCCTGATTCTACTCACCTGATGACTGACTAGAGAAAAATGTGGTGATTTTATAATGTTATAGTTACAATTATTTACCATTTATCCTATTATTCTGAGATCCTCTTAGTTTCCTCTTTTTCTAAGCTTTTAAGGTAGTTAATGATGATTCAGTTTCCTTTATCTAAAAAAGCTTATTGATCTAGAAATCATCAGTTCTCCCTACAGCTTCAATAGCTTAGAGACTGTTGCATCTGTCATCACAAAATCATGCTACATAATGTAAGTGTTATTTAATAACATATCTGACAAATTGTTTTTTAGTACGTTTTAATCTGACTACTTCATAATAGCATCCAGGGAGGCACCTTGAATGTTTCCAAATCCATTTTAGGCACGCTTCTTCTGGAAAGTTTCATGCTGTTAGCTAATCTCATCCCTAGTGATTTAATAATTATTTAACCAAAAAAAGTATTATTTTTCTGAAATTTGCCTTTTTCACCTTTTTCTTTAATTCTCAGTGCCAATCCATCAATGAACCTACTGAGAGATAAAAAGTCTTCTGTAGAGTGAACTCAAGTACAACATGGGGCACTTTTGCATGTTTGACATAAAAATAATCATGCCCAAATAATTTACAGAACAGTGTTCAATATTTTAATATTTTACCACTTCTCACATATATGTGTGATTTAAGTCCTTCACACTGTAGAGTGCTAGATTAAGGCTTTCTTCAAATAAAATGAAAATATTATTTCAGTATGTATTTAGAGTCTCATTACATTTTCAAGAAGCATTATCATATTAATGACATGTTATAATTTTAGCTTCATGGCTTAATAAAAGTGTTATGTGTAATGAATAAGGCTACACTAAGAAGGAGGTTTGACCTAAAACATGAAGTGGAAAGTCTCAATAATGACTTCCACGGAAATGTCTAAGAAAAGAATAGTGCATGGTAGGACAATTTGTGAAGTACTAACAAATGCCAGTTGTATTAATTTCCTTCCCAATTTCCATATTAACTCTTTTATTTCCTTATTTGGGCTTATGAGATATGACCATGGCATTGCCTGAGGGAAGGGAGTGGTCTTAGGGTAAATATTGGATCAAAATGCCAAAGTCACAGCTTTATGTTTGAAAAATAGACTTTCTCCACAAAAGATATAGCTTAAATAAAATAAAAATAAAATATGCAGGGAAGACAAGATCAGGCATAAGCAGTTACCTCACAACCCCCCTGCCACTACCACTACTCTTTAAAGGAGAGGTTTGAAGGGAATGCCCCAAGAATGTTGGACACCTACCCACCCATGGACCTGCGTACTTCTCTGTACTCTGTTCCAAATTTGAAGTTGAGGCGGTAGGATCTCCAAATAAATTTAAGACTCTAGGAGAAAAGACTTGTGCCCACACTTTGTGCGGGATTCTGGGAATTGACAAATTCAAGATAATCCGTCTCACTACAAATAGTGTGGGAACAGTAGAGTAAAATGGCTATGTAGGGTGTTAGAAAGAGATCGGGCCTGGTGATGGATTCAGGTAAGCAAAGAAAGCCGTTGAACCTTCCCAGAGCCAAGAAGGCTGTGAAACAGCTACAACTGCATGTCAGCTTGTGACCTGGATGGCTTTTCCTGGTATAATGAAAGAATGAGGCCATACTTCCAGAAGTCTGAGTGAAAAATAAGGCATCTCCATACATACACATCTGGAAGTGAATATATTAATTTCTCATACATCAGATGAAATACTACTTTGTACAGCATTGCTGAAGTGTTATTCATAGTGAAGAGAAAATACAAACTATAATTCAAGTAAAATATCAATACTCTCTCATAAACAGAAAGGATTTCTCATAATGAACGTATTATGAAATATCTAATTTAGAAGTGTATTAAATATCTAGATATATGAAGTTTCCATATATCTAATGCATAAAATTATTTAAAATAGTCCATATTTTGGAGTCAAATACATATTATTTCATTATGTTTAGAAAATAATTGTTTTGGCAAAATACTGTGGTCAAGTTCAAACTGTTTAAGATAAATGAAAGTTTAGATGATTAATTACAATTGTTAGGCATGAACAAAATCTCTATACATATAGAAAAATCACTTCCTCAATATTAAAAGACCTTTTGAAAATGTTTTGGTTTTCATTAGCATTTCAATGTGTGGGTCAGTGATTTGTTTCCAGACATACCAGATTAAAATTTACCTTTAGTTCAATTTTATTCAAATATTTCAGATTTCTTAATAGTTGTTTGTTCCCCCAAATATCTTGAAGTCTAATTAACTATGGTTAACTCTGAGGGCTATTATTTTAATATACAAGTAATGTTAGGTTTCTGGATTACATACAATAAATTAAGTTCAAATATGCAGGGTCAATAGTCTACTTGATTTGAAGGAGGTAGGTACAGAAGAGTGACCAATGGGCATGGAAGAAGTGTTTAACATCTGGAGAGCCTCAAAGCCCATATGAACTCTAAGTGGTCAGAGAGATGGATGCCTAACTTTGTCAAGCCACTCTTTATCCCTCCAGGTTTGATAGGTGTAGGTGCATTTAACAAGGATACCAACTCAATCTGAACACAGTACATTTAACATAGTTGACTTTACAAGGTACACCTAACATATTATATCTGTAGAGAGCAGACATGGAGTTAGATGTCCAAAATTGCTGTTTACATGTCTCCACAACAAATACCTTTAAGAAGCAGTGGCAGAAGGACTGTAGTAAAGGGATATTGGGGAGTTTTTCATTTTTAATTTATATTATTTTGTTTAATTTTTAACTAATATTAATTTTGTCATTAAAACAAAGTAAATAACAAAAAGAAGATATGTTTCTTTGAGCTATCTATGCTACATTCCTTGAATCTAGGAAGAGAATATTATTTTCTACTTCTTTATATATAAATTAATTATTCTAATTTAAGTAAGTGTAATATTTATGCTCAAGGTCAAAACTAAAAGATCTCTTAGTCATGTTAATTATAGAAGAAGTAGATTGCTGATGAAGAGAATCCAACTTCTGTCACAGACTCTCTCTCTAATACTTCCAACTTTCCATAGGATTATTCAGCAATATGTATGACTTTTACATCTCTAAGGAGACTCCATTTACTTTTTCTAAGATTTCATGAGGTTTAACTTACACACAATAAAACTCACCATCTATTGGTGTATACTACAATTTGTTTCAACAAATTTATACAGTGGTATAACCACCACCCCAATTGAGACATACATTTTCATCATCCCAAACACCACTTTGCAATCAACTCCCCATCATTGCCTCAGCCAGGACCTGGCAATCACTGACTGATTTCTGTCCCTACAATTTGCCTTCTCTAGAAAGTCATGTAACTGTAATGTGTAGACTTTTCTGGCTAGCTTATTTAACTTAGCATATTTTTGATATTCAGCACTGTTGTTGCTTATGCCAGTAAAGCATTATTACTTTTTAATTTCTCACTTGTAATGAGTATGCAGTGACTGCAATGTTTTTAATCCAATACAAAATTAATGAACATCTGAGGTTTTTTTGGTCTAGGATTATTGTCAATAAAGCTGTTATAAACATTCACATACAAGCCTTTGTGTGAACATGTTTTCCTTTCTATTAGGTAAATAACTAGAAGTAGGATTTTAGGATCTTCTGATATGCGTAAGCTGATGGATACTGCCATGCTCTCTTCCATAATGGTTGCCCCATTTTGCATTTCCATTAGCAATGAACAATATTTCTAGCTGATCTGAATCCTTGCCAAATTTTACACTTTCTATTTTTTGAATATTAGCCATTCTAATAGGTATAGCATAATATCTCACAATAGTTTTAGTTTGCATTTTCCAAATAACTAATGATGAACAACTTTTACATTATTATTTGCCAATCATCTCTTCTTTGTCTATTCAGATATCTTCATTTTTATTTGGATTACTTTTTAATTAAGTTGTAAATGTTCTGCATATATTCAGGATAAAATTTCTTTTTCAAAAATATATTTAGCAATTATTTTCTCCAAGTCTATGGCTTGCCTTTTCATTTTCTTGATGCTTTTAGAAGAGAAGTATTAAATTTTGACATAGTCCATTTGATTACTTTTTAAAAATTGTTTATGCTATTTGTTTCATATGGAAGAAATCAATTCCTAATCAAATGTCACAAAGATTTTCTTCCATATTTTCTTAAAGAAACTTTATAGTTTTAAGTTTCACAGTTAGGTCTATTATCCATCTGAAATTGAATTTTATATATGAGGTAACATATGAGTTGAGGTATATTTTCATATGAATATTTAATTGATCCAGCATCATTTGCTTGTTGAAAAGATTTTTCCTAGCATCCTTCTCTTTGTAAAAAACAATATTTATATAGATTTATTCCTGGACACTGTATTCTGTTTTATTGATCTAGATGTCTATTTATTTGCTAAGTCTCTGCTAACTTGATTATTGCAGTTTATAGTAAGTTTTTAAAAAATTGTTTGGTTAATGTAGCTCCTCTACACTTCCATATAAAATTTCAAATTGGCTTATCAATGTCTACAACAACCCTGCTGATATTTTAAGTGTAATTGCATTGAATTTTTAACTCCATAAACTCAGTAAATATCTATTTGTTTGGATTCACTATGATTTCATCAATGTTTTATATTTTAAGCATACAATTCTTTTGCATATTTGCTTTAGATTTATATCTAAGTCTATTTTATTAATACCATTATCAATAATATTGTTTTTTTCTACTGCTTTTAATTATTATTGCTAATAACTAGAACACATTTGACTTTTTATTGATCTTGCATTCTGAAACCTGCATGAGCCCGTTTATTAGTGTATGTGACTTGCGTTTTTCCCCCAGATTATTTAGGGTTTTCTATGTAGTTGTTCATGTTGTGTTTCTCCCTCTTTCTGACACACACACACATACACACATACACACACACACACACACACACACACACACAATCACAGTGTTAGCTCTTGTTTTCAACCTTTATTATTTTATTTGTTTTTCTGACATTATTTCACCAGCTAGGACCTCCAGTCCATTGTTAAATAGAAGCAATGAAAGTGAACATCATTGCCTTGAGATTTTAGGGGAGAAGTATTCAGTCTCTCACCATTAGGTACGATGTATCAATAAGTATATTTCCCATAAATATCTTTATTAGGTTGAGAAAGTTTTCTTCCATTACTAGATGCTGAAAGTTTGTATAATGTACATATGTTGAATTTCGTCAAATATCTGTCTTCATCTATGCAGCTAATCATTAACTTTTAGCCTAATAGGCTGATTTATAATGACTGGTTTTTAAATGTCAAATTAATTTTGCATTCCTGGAATAACTTCCATATTGTCAAGGTTTATTATTGAGTTGGCCAAAAAGTTTTTCAGGTTTTTCCATAAGATGTAACAGAAAAACCCAAATGAATTTTTTGGCCAACCCAGTATCTTTTTAATACACTGCTGAATTGTACTTACTAATATGGATAAAAGATTTTTGTGTTCATACTTATTAGCAATTTTGGTCCATAGTTTTATTTTCCTGTAGTCTCTGTCTGGCATTGATATCAAGCTAATGCTGGCCTCATAAAATGAGCCAGGAATTGGTTTGGTAAATTCATAATATGTAAATGATGAGTTGATCCAAAATGCTATGCAAGGTCTCTGGCCAGATCTAAGGGTCTATGAGTTGGGTGTTTGACATAGCAAGTAACAGAATGTAATTTCTGTACTCCCTGAGTTAGAATTCAAACTTTTTTCTAATGACTGCTATGCCTGTTTTGTGATAAGTTATATGGCAATTATCCACTGTATGGGACAAAAGTAGGAAATGATGAGAAATCAAGAGACACATTTTACACTATGGAATCTATATAGAGAAATATTGATTTTTGTAAATTAGACAGTGAACTTGTTTTAGTAACTAAAAATATTTTTACTTTTTCCAGAGTTTAGGATAAAATTGATAAATTGAGGCTATTTTAATACTATAAAATGTAGATAAGAAAGGATTTAGCATTTTTAACAACTACAAAAAAAGCTGTGGAAATGTGGACACCACTAGCTTTGCAGGAGTTAAGATATGTTGCAATCTATTTGAAAAATCGTACTGAAAATAAACATTTTCATTCATGAATATCAAAATCATACTGAAGTTATAATCCTTATCCTACTCGGAGTAAGAAGAAATATAATTTAATCATGGTACAAGTTCATCATATAGAAGACATATGGCTAGAAACATTTTTATACAGAAAGACAGCATAGTTCAGTTTCTTTGAACTGCAGATGGCCATTCTCAATGATCACCCACTGTGCCAGAGGAAAATTAAATTGAATTTAGTTTTGCTTCAATTTATTTGCAACTGAGGGGACAAACCCTGTGCACACCCATAACATTTTATATTTGAACCAATAACAAAAAGTCTAAAGTTGTTAAGGCATCTTGTAAAAGTTGAGAGGTCAGTGAAGGGTTTGAACCTGAATAACACAGTACTCTTTCAATCTTTTAGTTCAAAACAAACATAGAAGACACAGTAAGCTCACTGATAGAAAAGCTGTTCTATTTCTCTAGTGTAGATAATTCACATGACCTGTTTGGTTCATTCTTTTTATATAAATAGTGTACTCCTTTCACCTTCAGATCCTTCTGTGCAGATGGCCTATGAGACCATCTTTTCTGCTGTTGCCCTACCACAGTGCTTATGCTTCTGGGAGCAGTTTTTCTACTACAATTCTAAACAATTTCTTTAATATTGCTATTTTACATGTATTCTTGTATGGGAGACAAAACCACATTTGTGAAAAATGTTCCAGGAAGAACCCATCAACATAATTTAATTATTAAACAAATATTTCTTGAGAACATATCATGTATCAGTCAATATTGTAGGCACTAGGTATAACAGTGGGTCGCAACCACACCCCACCCTGCCCACATATACATAAACACACACACACACACACACACACACACACACACACACACTACCCACAGGGGTCTATCAGTATCAGAGGCCAAGACATTGGTGGCTTCCAGCGAAATTTTCTCATTACAAGCTTAGTTTAATGTTTAGATTTAGCATGAGTATGTGTGTGTGTGTGTGTATGTGCTTATAGTAACTTAGCTTTTGGAAATTTGAATAACATTATAAATATTACATTTTTATTCCTTAATATGAGAAATTGTAGGATACATTCATTTTTCCTACTTCAAATATATTCAAATGGAACTACAGGAAAGCTTCCATACTCCATTATGCTACATTACCACTCTTCATTTGCCCTATAGAACTACTTTAAAAACATATTTACCTCACCAACTCTATACTTAATTTTCTGTTCCCTTAGGATTCAAAGATGATATGGTTTCTGATCATGCTAAAAGCTAATGTATGTGAAAGTCTTTGGAATAAAATGCAGTTATAAATTCAAGAATCTGGTAATGGGCCTCAATCACATATTACCTTAATTTAAGGCAAGACAAATCATTAAATATGTTTTAAAGAATAACTTCTTTTAATTTTAATATTAAAAGGAAATATTCTGGGCTTCCCTTGTGGTGCAGTGGTTGAGAGTCCGCCTGCCGATGCAGGGGACACGGGTTCGTGCCCCGGTCCGGGAAGATCTCACATGCCACGGAGCGGCTGGGCCCGTGAGCCATGGCCGCTGAGCCTGCGCGTCTGGAGCCTGTGCTCCGCAACGGGAGAGGCCACAACAGTGAGAGGCCCACGTACCGCAAAAAAAAAAGAAAAAAAAGAAAAAAGGAAATATTCTAAGAGAAAGTAATGTAAACATTAAAATCAATGTGTTAATCTATGTGGTGACTGCCGTTTTTGATGAAAAATGCTCTCTGTAGCTCAACAAAGCCCACTAACTGTTACTGTTTCACATTCTTCCTACTCAACTCATTTATAGTATGTTTCTGCTCACTTAGCCCTTGTAATTTTTTAGAGAATCTTTTAGCCTACTGTCATCTTCACTAAAATAGAACTAATATTACATAATCATTTGTTTTACTTTTGTAATTTAGTTGCTTGTATTTGTAAGTTGAAGGATAATAAGATTTCTAAGAGATAACTTAAAAAGGTAAAAATAATTCATTCCTTAGAATTCACAATGTGAGCTTCATGAGAACCTGTAGCTCAGAGAAATTACTGACTCACCAACAGTTGCATAACTTGCTGGCTGAAATTAAATTTAAGATTTCTTACAACCAACACAGCTTAGGAAATGTATCTGATGCTCAAGTAATAACTTGTACCTCCCATGTAAATATTTGTATTAATATTATATTACCTACAGTACAAAATAATCCACATGCATTGTTTGAATTCTCCAATAATCTAAGATGGTTTTATAATGTGGTATCATTTCTGATTTTAAAATCTGGCTTAAAATGTATTCTACCACTTTATATTATCATTACTAAAACCGTTAATCAAAACTGAACTATACCTACCTTTCAAAAATACATTAAGTATGCTGACTATAGCATACTGACATATTATACCATTAATAATGTTAAAATAATACGTGGTTAATTTTAATTGTTTAGAATATATGGTTCTCATTTGTTTTCATTGGTTTAAAAATATCATTCCTAATACTAAATATTCCCAGTGAGGGACTAATAAAGATTTATAAGATTATAATTATTAGAGTACATAAAACTATTTTCCCAATATGTCTAACATTTTTATCAACTTTAAATATAGGCATAGTCTACAACTAGATTTGAAATATGTTGTCTTTCAATTCTGAAAGACTTTTCTAACAGAATGCAGAGTGGAATTTAATTCAACAATATAGTCAAACATCAACTAAGTTTGCACTTAAGCTGTTTGCTCCCAATAACCATGGTACTCTGTGAACTATTTGACTTAATTTGAAATATTACTAAAGACTATCAATTCCACAATAAAGTTTATGCCAAGGCCCAGGCTATTTTTGCAGCAATATATTAGCTGGATGTAGTTTGAAATGGTCATATATTTATACTTTTAATTAGTTTTAGTGAAATTTCGTGACAGATTAGATACTATCTTAGTAACAACAAGTCACAGCTAGTGATTATATAATTATTATTTTAATGGAGAACTCACAACCAAACCTAAAATTATTAACATATAGATACGATTTACAAAATAAAAGGATATAACGGAAAACTATTTTGCCCATTCCCCAGCATATTCTTATTAGCAACTATTTTAAAGTGTTTCTTCTTTTGTTGGTGGCCAATTTTTATTTCTAACAATATACTATGCTTTTCTTTATTAATTTATGAAGTTTAAACATTAGCTGTTGAATACATACTGTAGCGCAAGAGAATTTGTCTTAACTACACACTTGAACTGTCCTTTTCATTTATATATTTTTATCATTCTATTTAGTTCCATAGATCAAATATCTGACATGGAATAATAATCTAAACTTTTATTTCCTTTTCTATCAACTATAGACAGCACTTCTTGACTTCTCTCTTTGTAAAATGAGAATATTTGTCTTTTACCCTAGATCACATATCTTTCACTTTATTCCCTTACTACTCTCCTTGAAAAAAAGAGTTGAAAAAAATATAATTTTATTTAGAGTGACAACAGTGGGGTTTTTTTGTTGTTGTTAGTTGGATAAAAACTTTTGGATTTTCTACTTTCTTGATTTTTTTGGTAAGCTGATTTGACATTAAGAATTTTGAACTAAGTGTCCATCAACAGATGAATGGATAAAGAAGATGTGGCACATATATACAATGGAATATTACTCAGCCATAAAAAGAAACGAAATTGAGTTATTTGTAGTGAGGTGGATGGACCTAGAGACTGTTATACAGAGTGCAGTCAGTCAGAAAGAGAAAAACAAATACTGTATGCTAACACATATATATGGAATCTAAAAAAAGAAAAAAAGGTTCTGAAGAACCTAGGGGCAGGACAGGAATAAAGACGCAGACGTAGAGAATGGACTTGAGGACATGGGGAGGGGGAAGGGCAACCTGGGACGAAGTGAGAGAGTGGCATGGACACATATACACTACCAAATGTAAAATAGATAGCTAGTGGAAGCAGCCACATAGCACAGGGAGATCAGCTCGGTGCTTTGTGTCCAGCTAGAGGGGTGGGATATGGTGGGTGGGAGGGAGATGCAAGAGGGAGGGGTCATGGGGATATATTTATACGTATAGCTGATTCACTTTGTTATATAGCAGAAACTAACACAATATTGTAAAACAATTATACTCCAATAAAGCTGTTAAAAAAAAAGAATTTCAAATCAACTTCGCTTTCATTGGGCTGCAAATATAATATGGCATGTTTCTAAATTATATTATTAAGTTTATCTACTTAGAATATTTAGAGGTTGTTTTGGTTTTCTATATTTTTCATCAGAGTTGATTCATGCAGCTTACAGTTTTGAAATTAACTCCTCAAAGTTCCTTGTTGTGTAAACAAGGATAAGGTAAACATCTTTCATAAAATGAACCTTTTAAGCTGTGCCATATTTGACTTGTCAAGTCAATGTACCCTTGTGATCAAGTGATTAAGCTATTTACTGCTCTTGCACAGAAAGCTATTAAATAGATCATAAACACAACATTATGGAGTGTATGTCAGGATCTCTAAATTCTACTCACCCATTAGTTGTGTGACCTTGAACAAGTCACTTAATCTTTTTGACCTCAACTTCTTTCCATACAAAGCAAGGACAGCAATTACCTCTATGGGCTCTTTGCTTGTAAAGCTCTATGATTTTATTCTACAATTATCTCTGGAATGGATTTAGCATGAGGAATGAAAGCTTCATTGCAATGGTTATGCAAATAATCTCATATGAATTATGGAGTTAATTTAATAAGTCTCAGCTTTTTCAGGGTAATTTTCAGAAAAAGTAAATATTCATTTAAGAAGATATGTACTAAAGATTACTTTTAGTGGAAAAGTTGTAAAATATTTCCTCTATAACTGAGTATTTCTGGCAGCTGCTTATCAATCATAAGTTTCAGTCTGTAAATGTGAGGCAGAAAATTCTACTTTACTGGTACTAATAGCTAAAATATTTAGTAACAGAATCTATAGCATTATAAACTTGTTTTACTTTCTCAAATTTTCTTCATATAATTTCTTAATAATACTAGCTTATCCATATATATATGAAATATATTTCTAAGGAAAAAGTACATTTTTGATATGTAAATATTGTTATACAATGTAGGAAAAAAGAGAGTCACAATTCCTGGGGTCTTGCCCTTATTTGACTGCTCTTGACTTACTGGGTGGCCTTAAGGCAAGCTGATCATGTTACAATTTTTTAAAGCTTGCCAAACATTGCCAGGGATTTGGAGAACGTAATGAAATCATAAGTGTAAAATCCTCTACAAATAGAAAGGTCAAAGACCAGCATATGTGAAACACATTTTCATTCTTAATGAGCAGTTGGACACTTAGTAGGGAATGTGAAAACATCTAATTTTCAAGAGCCACTTCATTTTGGAGCAATATTGAAAAGCATCATTATTTATTAAGGTTGTCAAATCATTATTTGAAACATCAGTATTTACAAGCATGCCTTAACAATAATAATGTTCATATTAATATTAATGCTAATAGCTAATAATAAAGGTTATTAATGATGCGTTAGAAAAAGCAGAGGCTGAGTAGTTTGATAGAGCTAGGTTCAAATTACAAAGTTACAACTTCTTGGCTCTAAGGGTCAAACTTTTCTGCCCTTCTTATCCATTTGACTGTGTGGTGAAGTTGTTTTAAAATAATTTTCTAAGAGGAAACATGGCCTTGCCAGCACTCAGTTCAGGGCAGACTGAGAAGGAGTTCTCTGCAGGCACAAGTCATCATTAGCCTCTGAACCTCCTCAAAAAAGATCTTCACTCTTCTCCCACAGTGACTGTAGTACATCTATACTTGAGAGTCTCTTCTCAACTGGCAAACTGCAACTTTGGTGAGTGAGGCATTTGACAGAGTTAAATCTCATGCTTAGCATAGCTCAAGAGTTACCTAAAATCCAGTTAAATTCAGTTCGCCTATTCTAAAATATTCCCCTGGGTGACAACATTGCATTCTATTACACTTCCTTCTCTCACTTTCAGTCTTTCTCTCAAAATGTTTGTACTTACAAAGGAATTGCACTTGTATATAAATTGTCCATCTTATAACAGTACTATTGTTATAAACAAACACAAAGAGCACCTACCACAAAAGCAAAACAAAATAAAGCCCTTATAAAACAAAAGTATTATTAAACTTGTACTTATATAAAATGATTTGTTAAATGTGTTATCTAACATTACAGATTTTGATGAAGGCTTTAGAGAAAATTTTTCTATTAATTTCTTGTCCTATGAGCAGTTGAATTTCTTCAAGGAATATTTAGACACAATGAATTGCAATGGATACAATTTTCCTCTTCAAGATTTTTTTTACACAAATTTGTGACTCCCCAAAATTGTATAGGTGAAGATCATCATGATATGTACTTTATCTTTATCCCCAAACTCACATCACTTTCCTTCACTCTAATTTTTATCTTTTCTTTCATACACCTCTTTTATATTGTATAATTTTGTAATTTTTTAATGTTTCTTAAGTACAAAATCTGATATCCTTCTGGAAAACAATAGGGTATAAATCAATCAGTTAATTATATGACATTAAAGGAATTAAGATCTTTTCTAAATCATCTTATATAATGGCAGTTCTGTGCTGAACTAACTCTAATACACATAAGAATAATGTCGTGACCTACTGCCACTGGTAGTGCAAAGGGTTTCTTTCTCGGTTCCTTCCAGCATTTGCTGAGAGCAAACTAAATCCAGAGGGCAAGTGAACTGGTTGAAGAATTCTATACAGGTCAGCCTTAAGGGACAAAGGCTAGAATGAAGTGTGAGGAGTAGATCTAGAAGGTAAAATCAAAGCTATGTAGGACAGAGGTAGTCTGAGACAAAAAGACAGGTCATTATTCATTCTTCCTTTTTAAAGAACTGATCTAACATATCACATCTCGGAGCATCTTTGGATGCTATCAGAATTTATTGGTGTTACAGTCCTCTTTTAGCTGTATACAGTATGTTGAGGAACATGTCATTTAACCACTAAATATTTCAATTGAAGACTGACTTATTAATCATCTACCATCTACACCACACTGAACGATAAGTTTAACTGGCTGGATTTGATCAGTCACTTCCTAAATGCAAAAACAATTGAATGCAGTCACTGTCCTCAAACATCTTGTCTAATGAAAGAAGTACATAAACTAGTAATGCCAGAAGAACATAATATTACAATTAATCTATTTAGTTGTAAGTCTCCCCAACAAACTATAATCTCTTTAGTTTCAGATATGTCAAAGTATTATTTTCAAAAAAGTTTAGAATGCGATTTTCATACAAACAGAGAATGAACTTGTGTCAATGTGTTATTTATCACACTGATAAGAGAAAAGGCAGGATGATAAAGCTGGTTCAAAGGAGAACTTGAGAGAGTGAGTATATATGCACCTGAAAGAAAGAATGCAGTTATAAGATGTCTAGGTCAAATACAAAACAAGTTATTCTCCTACAGGACAGTAATAACACAGAGTTTAAGATTACCTTTTCTATAAGACAGAAATTATTTTCATTTCTACAGGAAAACATCTACAAGTTAACATGAAACTCCATAGGGTCTGGCTTCTATTCAAGTATAAGTAGGAAGTCAAACATACTTTCATGTAGAGAGTTAGATAACCCCTTGGTGTATCTATGAAATAATATTCCAGGAGGGGACCTTCAAGATGGTGGAGGAGTAAGACGTTGAGATCACCTTCCTCCCCACAAATACATCAGAAATATATCTACATGTGGAACAATTCCTACAGAACAAATACTGAATGCTGGCAGAAGACCTCAGACTTCCCAAAAGGCAAGAAACTCCCCATATACCTGGGTAGGGCAAAAGAAAAAAGGAAAAACAGAGACAAAAGAATAGGGATGGGACCTACACCAGTGGGAGGGAGCTGTGAAGGAGGAAAAGTTTCCACACACTAGGAAGCCCCTTCACTGGCAGAGACAGGGGGTGGCAGGGGGGCAGCTTCGGCGCCACGGAGGAGAGCGCAGCAACAGGGGTGCAGAGGGCAAAGCAGAGAGATTCCCGCACAGAGGATCAGGGCCGACCAGCACTCACCAGCCCGAGAGGCTTGTCTGCTCACCCACCGGGGCGGGCGGGGGCTGGGAGCTGAGGCTCGCGCTTCGGAGGTCGGATCGCAGGGAGAGGACTGGGGTTGGTGGCGTGAACACAGACTGAAGGGGGCTGGTGTGCCACAGCTAGCCGGGAGGGAGTCTGGGAAAATGTCTGGACCTGCCTAAGAGGCAAAAGACCATTGTTTCAGGGTGCGAGGAGAAGGGATTCAGAGCACTGCCTAAACGAGCACTGGAGATGGGCCCGAGCAGCGGCAATCAGCACTGACACCAGAGATGAGCATGAGACGCTAAGGCTGCTGCTGCAGCCACCAAGAAGCCTGTGTGCGAGCACAGGTCACTATCCATACCTCCCCTCCTGGAAGTCTGTGCAGCCCGCCACTGCCAGGATCCCGTGATCCAGGGACAACTTCCCTGGGAGAACACACGGCGTGCTCAGGCTGTTGTAACATCAGGTCAGCCTCTGCCACTGCAGGCTCACCCCAAACTCTGTACCCCTCCCTGCCCCCGGCCTGAGTGAGCCAGAGCCCATGAATCAGCGGCTCCCTTAACCCCGTCCTGTCTGAGCGAAGAATAGATGCCCTCAGGCGACCTATATGCAGAGGTGGGGCCAAATCCAAAGCTGAACCCCAGGAGCTGTGTGAACAAAGAAAAGAAAGGGAAATCTCTCCCGGCAGCCTCAGGAGCGAGGAATGAGAACTTCACAATCAGCTTGATGTACCCTGCAACAATGGAATATCTGAACAGACAACGAACCATCCCAAAATTGAGATGGTAGACTTTGGGAGCAACGATATGTATTTTTTTTTCCTTTTTCTCTTTTTGTGAGTTTGTATGAGTATGCTTCTTTGTGTGATTTTGTCTGTATAGCTTCGTTTTACCATTTGTCCTAGGGTTCTGTCTGTCCATTTTTTTTTTTTTTTTTTAGTATAGTTTTTAGCGCTTGTTATCATTGGTGAGTTTCTTTTTGGGTTTGGTTGCTCTCTTCTTTCTTTCCTTTTTTTCTTTTTTTATTACTTTTTAATAATTATTTTTTATTTTAATAACTTTATTTTAATTTTTTTCTTTCTTGCTTGCTTTCTTTTCCCATTTTTTTTCTGAGGCATGTGGCTGACAGGGTCTTGGTGCTCTAACCAGGTGTCAGGCCCGTGCTTCTGAGGTGGGAGAGCCAACTTCAGGACACTGGTACACCACAGACCACCCAGCTCCACATAATATCAAAAGGTGAAAGCTATCCCAGAGATCTCCATCTCAATGATAACATCCAGCTTCACTCAACAACCAGCAAGCTGCAGTGCTAGATACCCTATGCCAAACAACTAGCAAGATGGGAACACAACCCCACCCATTAGAAGAGAGGCTGCCTAAAATCATAATAAGTTCACAGACACTCCAAAACATACTACTGGACTCAGTCCTGCCCACCTGAAAGACAAGATCCAGACTCATCCACCAGAACACAGGCACTAGTCCCCTCCACCAGGAAGCCTACACAACCCACTGAACCTACCTTAGCCACTGGGGGCAGACACCAGAAAAAACGGGAACTACAAACCTGCAGCCTACAAAAAGGAGACCCCAAACACAGTAAGTTAAGCAAAATGAGAAGACAGAGAAACACACAGCAGATGAAGGAGCAAGGTAAAAACCCACCTCACCAAACGAATGAAGTGGAAATAGGCAGTCTACCTGAAAAATAATTCAGAATAATGATAGTAAAGATGATCCAAAATCTTGGAAACAGAATGGAGAAAAAACAAGAAAAGTTTAACAAGGACCTAGAAGAATGAAAGAGCAAACAAACAATGATGAACAACATAATAAATGAAACTAAAAATTCTCTAGAAGGAATCAATAACAGAATAACTAAGGCAGAAGAACAGATAAGTAACCTGGAAGATAAAATAGTGGAAATAACTACTGCAGAGCAGAATAAAGAAAAAAGAATGAAAAGAATTGAGGACAGTCTCAGAGACCTCTGGGACAATATTAAATACACCAACATTTGAATGATAGGGGTCCCAGAAGAAGAGGAGAAAAAGAAAGGGACTGAGAAAATATTTGAAGAGATTATAGTTGAAAACTTCCCTAATATGAGAAAGGAAATAGTTAATCAAGTCCAGGAAGCACAGAGTCCCATACAGGAAATATACAAGGAGAAACATGCCAAGACACATATTAATTAAACTAACAAAAATTCAATGCAAAGAAAAAATATTAAAAGCAACAAGGGAAAAACAACAAATAGCATACAAGAGAATCCCCATAAGGTTAACAACTGTTCTTTCAGCAGAAACTCTGCAAGACAGAAGGGAGTGGCAGGACATATTTAAAGTGATGAAAGGGAAAAATGTACAACCAAGATTACTCTACCCAGCAAGGATCTCATTTAGATTCGATGGAGAAATTAAAACCTTTACAGACAAGCAAAACCTAAGAGAATTCAGCATCACCAAACCAGCTTTACAACAAATGCTAAAGGAACTTCTCTAGGCAGGAAACATAAGACAAGGAAAAGACTTACAATAACAAACCCAAAACAATTAAGAAAATGGGAATAGGAACATACATGTCAATAATTACCTTAAATGTAAATGGATTAAATGCTCCAACCAAAAGACATAGACTGGCTGAATGGATATAAAAACAAGACCCGTATATATGCTGTCTACAACAGACCCACTTTAGACCTAGGGACATATACACACTGAAAGTGAGGGGATGGAAAAAGATATTCCATGCTAATGGATATCAAAAGAAAGCTGGAGTTGCAATTCTCATATCAGACAAAATATACATTAAAATAAAGACTATCACAAGAGACAAAGAAGGGCACTACGTAATGATCAAGGGATCAATCCAAGAAGAAGATATAACAATTATAAATTTTTTTTTTTTTTTGTGGTACGTGGGCCTCTCACTCTTGTGGCCTCTCCCATTGGGGAGCACAGGCTCTGGACGCACAGGCTCAGCGGCCATGGCTCACGGGCCCAGCCGCTCCGTGGCATGTGGGATCCTCCCGAACCGGGGCGCGAACCCATGTCCCCTGCATCGGCAGGCGGACTTTCAACCACTGCGCCACCAGGGAAGCCCTAACAATTATAAATATTTATGCACCCAACATAGGAGCACCTCAATACATAAGGCAAATACTAACAGCCATAAAAGGGGAAATTGACAGTAACACAATCATAGTGGGGGACTTTAACACCCCACTTTCACCAATGGACAGATAATCCAAAATGAAAATAAATAAGGAAACACAAGCGTTAAATGATACATTAAACAAGATGGACTTAATTGATATTTATAGGACATTCCATCCAAAAACAACAGAATACACATTCTTCTCAAGTGCTCATGGAATATTCTCCAGGATAGATCATATTTTGGGGTCACAAATCAAGCCTTGGTAAATTTAAGAAAATTGAAATCATATCGAATATATTTACCGAGCACAATGCTATGAGACTAGATATCAAATACAGGAAAAAAACTGTAAAAAATACAAACACATGGAGGCTAAACAATACACTACTTAATAACCAAGAGATCACTGAAGAAATCAAAGAGGAAACCAAAAAATACCTAGAAACAAATGATAATGAAAACACGATGACCCAAAACCTATGGGATACAGCAAAAGCAGTTCTAAGAGGAAAGTTTAGAGCAATACAATCCTACCTCAAGAAACAAGAAACATCTCAAATAAACAACCTAACCTTACACTTAAAGCAATTAGAGAAAGAAGAAAAAAACCCCAAAGTTAGCAGAAGGAAAGAAATCATAAAGATCAGATCAGAAATAAATGAAAAAGAAATGAAGGAAATTATAACAAAAATCAATAAAACTAAAAGCTCATTCTTTGAGAAGATAAACAAAATTTGTAAACCATTAGCCAGACTCATCAAGAAAAAAAGGGAGAAGACAAATCAATAGAACTACAAATGCAAAAGGAAAAGTAATAACTGATACTGCAGAAATACAAAGGATCATGAGAAATTACTACAAGCAGCTATATGCCAATAAAATGGACAACCTGGAAGAAATGGAGAAATTCTTAGAAATGCACAACTTTCCAAGACTGAACCAATAAGAAAGAGAAAATGTAAACAGACCAATCACAAGCACTGAAATTGAGACTGGGATTAAAAATCTTCCAACAAACAAAAGCCCAGGACCAGATGGCTTCACAGGCAAATTCTATGAAACATTTAGAGAAGGGCTAACACCTATCCCCTCAAACTCTTCCAAAATATAGCAGAGGGAAGAACACTCCCAAACTCATTTTATGAGGCCACTATCACCCTGACACCAAAAGCAGACCAAGATGTCACAAAGAAAGAAAACTATAGGCCAATATCACTGTTGAATGTAGATGTAGAAATCCTCAACAGAACACTAGCAAACAGAATCCGACAGCACATTTAAAGGATCATACACCAGGATCAAGTGGGGTTTATCCCAGGAATGCAAGGATTCTTCAATATATGCAAATCAATCAATGTGATAAACCATATTAACAAATTGAAGGATAAAAACCATATGATCATCTCAACAGATGCAGAAAAAGCTTTTGACAAAATTCACAATTTATGATAAAAGCCCTCCAGAAAGTAGGCATAGAGGGAACTTACCTCAACATAATAAAGGCCATATATGACAAACCCACAGCCAACATTGTTCTCAATGGTGAAAAACTGAAACCATTTCCACTAAGATCAGGAACAAGACAAGGTTGCCCACTCTCACCACTATTATTCAACAAGGTTTGGAAGTGTTAGCCACAGCAATCAGAAAAGAAAAAGAAATGAAGAATCCAAATCAGAAAAGAAGAAGTAATGCTATCATTGTTTTCAGATGACATGATACTATACATAGAGAATCCTAAGGACTCTACCAGAGAACTACAAGAGCTAATCAATGAATTTGTTAAAGTAGCAGGATACAAAATTAATGCACAGAAATCTCTTGCATTCCTATACACTAATGATGAAAAATCTGAAAGAGTAATTAAGGAAACACTCCCATTTACCACTGCAACAAAAAGAATCAAATACCTAGGAATAAACCTACCTAAGGAGACAGAAGATCTGTATGCAGAAAACTATAAGACACTTCTGAAAGAAATTAAAGATGATACCAACAGATGGAGAGATATACCATGTTCTTGGATTGGAAGAATCAACATTGTGAAAATGACTATACTACCCAAAGCAATCTACAGATTCAATGCAATCCCTGTCAAATTACCAATGGTATTTTTCACAGAACTAGAACAAAAAATCTTAAAATTTGTATGGAGACAGAAAAGACCCCAAATAGACAAGGCGGTCTTGAGGGAAAAAAACGGAGCTGGAGGAATCAGACTCACTGACTTCAGACCACTCTACACAGCTACAGTAATCAAGACAATATGGTACTGGCACAAAAACAGAAATATACATCAATGGAATAGGACAGAAAGCCCAGAGATAAACCCACACACCTATGGTCAACTAATCTATAACAAAGGAGGCAAGGATATACAGTGGAGAAAAGTCTCTTCAATAAGTGGTGCTGGGAAAACTGGACAGCTACATGTAAATGAATGAAATTAGAACACTCCCTAACACAGAAATAAACTCAAAATGGATTAGAGACCTAAATCTAAGACCGGACACTATAAAACTCTTAGGGGAAAACATAGGAAGAACACTCTTTGACATAAATCACAACAAGATCTTTTTTGATCCACCTCCTAGGGTAATGGAAATAAAAACAAAAATAAACAAATGGGACCTAAGGAAACTTAAAAGCTTTTGCACAGCAAAGGAAACTCCAAACAAGATGAAAAGACAACCCTCAGAATGGAAGAAAATATTTGCAAACAAATCAACAGACCAAGGGTTAATCTCCAAAATATATAAACAGCACATACAGCTCAATATTAAAACAACAAACAACCCAATGCAAGAATGAGCAGAAGACCTAAATAGACATTTCTCCAAAGAAGACATACAGATGGCCAAGAAGCACACAAAAAGCTGCTCAACATCACTAATTATTAGAGAAATGCAAATCAAAACTACAATGAGGTGTCACCTCACACCAGTTAGAATGGGCATCATCAAAAAATCTACGAACAACAAATGCTGGAGAGCATGTGGAGAAAAGGGAACCATCTTGCACTCTTGGTGGGAATGTAAATTGATACAGCCACTATGGAGAACATAATGGAGGTTCCTTAAAAAGCTTAAAGTAGAATTACCATATGACCCAGCAATCCCTCTACTGGGCATATGCCCAGAGAAAACCATAATTCAAAAGGACACATGCACCCCAATGTTCATTGCAGCACTACTTACAATAGCCAGGTCATGAAAGCAACTAAATACCCATTGACAGATGAATGGATAAAGAAGATGTGGTACATATATACAATGGAATATTACTCAGCCATAAAAAGGAATGAAATTGAGTCATTTGTAGAGGCATGGTTGGATCCAGAGACTGCCATACAGAGTGAAGTAAGTCAGAAAGAGAAAAACAAATACCATATGCTAACACATATATATGCAATCTAAGAAAAAAAAATGGTTATGAAGAACCTCAGGGCAGGACAGGAATAAAGACGCAGACATAGACAATGGACTTAAGGACACGGGGAGGGGGCAATGGTAAGCTGGGACGAAGTGAGAGAGTGGCATGGACTTATATACACTACTAAATATAAAATAGATAGCTAGTGGGAAGCAGCCACATAGCACAGGGAGATCAGCTGGGTGTTTTGTGACCACTTAGAGAGGTGGGATAGGGAGGGTGGGAGGGAAACGCAAGAGGGAGGAGATATGGGGATATATGTATATGCATAGGTGATTCACTTTATTATAAAGCAGAAACTAACACACAATTGTTAAGCAATTACACTCCAATAAAGATGTTAATAATAATATTCCAGTGTGACAGTGAAGAAATAAGCATTCATATTTTCCTCTAAGTGTTAGATAATATTTTTCTATGTGGACATATTTTTATTTCCGTAAGTGAAAATAACATGTGAGTCGATATGGATGCAAGTTTTGTAAATCTGTGTAGCAGGAACATAAGCACAAGTATGGCTCCTGGTTGATATGTAAGCAGAGTAATGTGTTAGTGGTTCATGAACAATTACGTCAGCAAATTAAAAATAGTAGTGATGGGGGGCTTCCCTGGTGGCGCAGTGGTTGAGAGTCCGCCTGCCGGTGCAGGGGACGTGGGTTCGTGCCCCGGTCCGGGGGGATCCCACATGCCGCGGAGCGGCTAGGCCCGTGAGCCACGGCTGCTGAGCCTGTGCTTCCGGAGCCTGTGCTCCACAACGGGAGAGGCCACAACAGTGAGAGGCCCGTGTACGCAAAAAAAAAAAAATAGTAGTGACGCACTGAGTAAAATTGATTTATATGTATCTGTATATATATTCTGCTGTGCTTATACACAGGATCAAATTGTCAAATAAGACATGAATCAGAGATGTCACCCAGAATCAAACTTACTAATGATTTCAAAAATGTGTAGGTAATTCAGGAACAAAGATAAAGAAGAAGATAAACATTAAATGTCTGAGACATCCCAACTGTTTCTCCAGAATGGGGTTACAAATTAAATTAAACTGGGCATCTCATGTTTTAAGTTGCAGAGACACAAACACATTTTTTAGTATAAATAACTCCCCAATACTGCATGGGACATACTTTCAAACACACAGATTTCACTGTTTTTCTCCAATTCAAATTTAACTGGGCATCTCTATTTGTATTTGCTAAATCTGGCAACCCAACTAGATCCTTTCTTCCAGTATTAGACACACTCTTTCACCCAGAATAATAGATGAGGTTTCCAAAGGAGTTTTTGTGGTTTTACCTAACATAGCAGGAGGCATATAAGTTAAATAGCATCTCTATTTTATTCCCACAGAGTTGTATGACTTAGATGATATTCTCCAGGAACGATTCCTCATAAATCTGGTGATTGCAATTTTATTTACTATAAGTAATCCTTCGGCTGGGGACATTCTGCTAAGGGGTTCTATAGATAAGGCCTCTTCCTCCTAGCAAATATCATTAGTCTATTTACCCAGAAGTCCAGTTGACAAGGAGATTAGGCCAGGTCACCTGCCATCTTTTCTTTTCTTTTCCCCTGGGGTTGTATGCTGGTGAAGTGAATAAATGGATCTCAGGTCAGACACTTTAACTCCTTCCTTGCCAAGTACATTCATGAATTTAAAGAAAAACATACTTCCATTTATACCAGCAGTAAAATTAATGGCAGATAAAAGATGTAAACCTTCCATGTTTATGTTAGACACTTAATATCCTTCAATTGGGAAAATTTTTTTTTATAATCACAAACTTGACCCTTAATAAATTCTGTTGTATTCCATGTATAAAATTTTGAGTACTAAGTAAAGAAGTTAGAGTAGCTATTTGAGAGGAAACATTTAACAGCTGTCTCTTAGTTCCATCAAATAGATATTCTATTTCTCCAAAACTGTATTTAATCAAATATATAATATCTAGTATCTCAGAAGAAGTGTGACAGAAATAAAAAAAGAACAATTTGATGACTAGCAGGCCATAGGGACCAATGTATTATCCTTAAACCAGTGAATATAGACGTAATAGATTCTGAAAATTCTGACAGAGTAAAATCCTGAGGTTTAGCTTGGGCTACCTAATTTTTGTGTAGAAGAATGAAACAAAATATTCTGTCATATACATGATTAGAACTATAACAATTCAATCAATGATTTCAAAGTATTTTAAAAAAATACACAACTGCATGACTTACATTAGATGCCTAAAATCTCTTCTTGTAATAGGTCCTTTACTTTTCCCTTTTTCTTGTTCAATGAGCAGTGGGGAAGGGTGTTGATTATAGAGTCTCTGAAGGGAAAACTTTGCAGCTATTATCACTACTATGGAGGAATCTTAGAAATCTTAGAAAGAGTAAAGTGGGGAGGGGCAGACTGATAGCAAGAGAGAGAAAAGCAATGCCAAAGGCGAGTTGATATACTGTCCTTACAGATATGCAAAATGTATGGCTTAACCCCACATCTTTAAAAACTGTAAAATAATAAGATTTTATAAATTAGTAAGAAAAGAATGGTGACATTTGAATAAATTCATGGAGGAAGAACATTTGTGCCCTTTTTCTGTATGGATACGAAACAAAATATGCCCAAAGAGTTTGGAAATATGAAAAATCTCCTTTCCCACTCATCCCAAACCAGTGCTCTATTTCCAGAATTAAATGGGAAAGGACAGTAATCTGAAACTGGAAAAAGAGAGAAAAATATTTTCTCTTTACTTTTTGTTTGGGAACTTCTCATTAACATATGTGATTGAATTTGATAAGCTCAAGAACCAATAACCCCACAATGAAATTTGAGAAGCTCTTGGTTGCTACAATTTTCTAGATGATGCCTACATCTAGAAAATACTAAACAATATTGAAAGACATAGTTAAATATTTAGATATTTCCAAATCTATGGATTGCTGTCGTCATTTATTTTTGTTAGAGTCAGCTTTACCAAAAGTACTTCGTACCATTTTCTCTAAAATGCTTTGCAATTTATTCACTTTAAAGGGATAGCAAGCCATTTAAAAACTTAGGTAAAATATAACATCAGGTTTTCATAAAGCACACTTGTAGCCTAGAAAGTTGTTTGTTTGAATATCAAAATAATAGTACCCTTTCTATCCTAGTATAAAAATATAATAACACAATTCATTACACTTTTCTCAACTATTTTAACTACTATGAATCTCTGATGTTTCATATCTAAGAGAGATTATAGTTGCTAAATCAGTATTTTGTCCAATTTCTTGGACAAGCATGGAGATACACCAACGTGGAGATACAATGAAGATGGGCTAAGAGCTGATAGCATTGCCCTTATTCTTATATAATTTTTGCGTTTTTCTATACTAAAATAAGATAATGAATTATATTTTAAAAACTTCAATAAGCACATTCTATTGCATATTATGGTTTTATTTGATGCATTATTAATTATATCAAGTAGTTTTACTTTTTCTTTTGTTTTTGCATAAACTGGTGAAATAAATCTTTATATTTATATAGGTTCTACTGGTTTTGAAAATGTGTTTTCATCATTAAACACATTTTAATCTTACAACAAGTATCTATGCAGGTACAAAATATTTTCTGATGTCACAGATGAAGAAATTGAGTATTAGATAGGTCATAACTAGTCCAAGGTAACACTGCTAATGAGTAGAAGATCCAGAACTAAGTTTAGGACTCTGGACATATTGTTCAGTGTTTTTCCACTGCATAGATTTACATCTCCTTTAACAGCCAGAAGATTTTTAACAGTCAAAGATTACCACCCAATGATTGTCCCTTCTCCTCTTTAAAAACCCTAACTTGAAAAAAAGTAATATGTGAAGGAAATCACTTGAACTTATATATCACTCAACTTCTCTCTTTGCACCTTTTCATAGGAAAAAAAAAAAAACTTCCAAGGAATTGAACCCACTCAGTATTTCTGTATTCTTACCTCCTTTAAATATGTTCATCCCCACCCAAATAGCCATATATTTCCTTTATCTTACCCTATATCATTTCTATCTAGCACATATGATCGTTAAATCAGCAACCATAAAGGAACTGAGTTTTTAACCTACTTGCTAACTAGTTAGCCAGCCAGAATGTTACAGATACAGATACACACACACACACACACACACACACACACACGGGGATATATACATATATTCTGGAGGGAGAGGAAAAGCACTCTAGATTTACCATTCTGGAATATAAGCAAATGTCTCGGGGAAGAAGACAGAGAGAGCTTTATTTTTACTACCATGGACATCTCCATGCGAGTATATCTTTAAATCTCTCCAGAGGGAAACATTCCCTCTAGCTTCCAAGGCTGATTGCTCTTCCAAGTTATCTTCTGCTCAGACTTGACCTGTACACAAAGCCAAGAAATCCATGGAGAATTTTCTTCCAGTAGTGATCATTTATAAATATACTTTTCATTTATTTGGTTTTCTTCCTAGAAATGTTTACAACATGTGTGCCCAGATTCTATGTTCTATGGTTCTTGATCATCATTGTATCCCTACTGCTTAAAATATTCCCTGGCATGTAGTAGTAGGTAGTAGTTTATATATAAATGAATTAGCAAATTAATGAATAGATGGAAAATAAATAGTTGATTAATAAACTTTTTAAATGCTGGATAAGTTTGTGTTTGTTGCTGTTTTTAAGAATGTCTTTCCTCTGTGGACATGCTCTGCAATGTTCTATTAACCTGTTCCTGTTGATTAAGTCATTCTCAGCAACTTAGGGATGTATGACTCTGTATAACAAACTCAATATATTGTTTGAACTTACTTTCA
Source organism: Pseudorca crassidens (assembly GCF_039906515.1). Lineage (NCBI taxonomy): Eukaryota > Metazoa > Chordata > Mammalia > Artiodactyla > Delphinidae > Pseudorca > Pseudorca crassidens. The sequence goes on from NC_090298.1 coordinate 85,942,253, forward strand.
GAATTCACACTTAAAAAAGTATTTAAGGTAGACATATATGAGAAAGTGCTAAGTACAGGTTTTCCTCTTCAGACATTTTTAAAAATATCAACAGATATAAGACAGTCTTACTTGTGTGAGAGATAGTGGTCAGAGCTGTCCAGTGAAGGAGGAAATAGGTGTCATTGTAAGAAAGAAGATGAAATAAATTTTTGTTCATTTGCAAATAACAAATAGAATTATTTGGCAACAAAATCTGAACTTTGTAGCACCAAGATGGTGATAATCATACTACTTTACATAAACAAGAAAAATATTCAAAATCTATCACCAAAGACTTCCTAGAAATCCGAGAAGACAAAGTGAAAATTTCAAATTTCAGTTCTTTTAAACGTAACGTGTATTTTAAAATTCCAATTAAAATTCTATCCATAAGAATCAGTTAATCTAATTGAAGGGAAGAAAGTTAAAAAAAAATTAGAAAACAGGTATGGTATATTAATGGTATAAGCTCTATAATCTGAATATGTAAGTCCAAAATTCTGTCTCTGCTTCTAATACGTAATGTCATATGGGACAAGTTATCAAACCCCTCTTTGCTTCAGATTCCTTATTGAGCAAAGGAGGAAATTTTTTTAAATATGAGATAATATTGGTAAGTATCTCATAAGTAGGACTTTTGTCACATTAAATCAGTACGAACAATGTGCCTAGAATAGTATCTAGAATTTATGGGTTTTAAAATTCTAATTATAATTTCAAAATTGGAAATGCAAAATTGTATGCTGGGCTGGTAAAGATGAGTCCCTTTCCAATACAATTAGTTACAAATACTGAGGCTATCTATTGATAGATGGATAGATGGATGGATGGATGGATGGATGGATAGATAGAAAACAGATCTCAATAGACAAAAGGAGAAACTCCCAAGTTCCAGAAACAAAAAAAGATTCTGAAACCAGAGAAGTACCAACCAATTCAAAACTGTTACCTAGCAACATCTTCAGAGCCCAGAGCACACTGGACTTCAACAGAGAGGAAATACAACAGTAGACATCCAACAAAAGCATTACTTTGAGGGAGAATCAACAAATTTAACAAAAAAGTTAATTGACACACTAAATAATGAAAAAATAGATATTTTGAAAATAATATATATTTTAATTATTTAAGGCATAAAATCAGAAAGACAAACAATATTGAAGGAACAGAGCTGTATAAATAAAACAAGCATGTTGGCTAAAATCCAATTAGAATTTCTATAAAAAATAGCCATGAGCATAGATTTTACATGTAATTTTGTGCTTCTTGAGAACTCTGAGTTTTATATATATATAATATATATATTACATACATATAATATATATAAAACTTGATTTGATAATATAATTACGTACAAAATTTTAACTTTTCCTTTTATTAAATTTATTACTATTTAAGTTTATCAGCATTCTTGATCTTTTTTTGTTAGGTCTTTTATAGTATAGAATAAAGGTTATTCTGGCCTCAAAAAGCAAATTGGAAAATATCCCATTCTTTTATATTTGAAAGAGTTTAAGATTAAGTTGAGTTATTTTCATTACATTTTAAGAAGCTTTCACCAAGAATGCTATTTGTATCTAGAGTTCTCTTTATAGAAAATTTTTTATAATAAATGCATATTCTTTAATAGGTTTGGAACTATCCAGCTTTTCAATTTCTTCTTCTCACAGCTTCAGTTTGTTGTATATTTCAAGAAATTTGTTAATTTCATGTAAGATCTATTTTAAACAGAATGATAGATAAATGAATAAATATAGATGTATATATGTGTATATTTTTGTGTGTGTGCATGTATTTACTAGCTCTGAGAGGTAAACTGAGAGGTAATTTACTAGCTCTGAGAGGTAGACTGAGAGGTAATAGAAGCACTGCCCCAAAAAAAGAAATAGGGATACCTAGCATTCAGATCATAGTTCTGAATATATTTTTTCACTAAAAGGAACTAAGCCTAGTTCTTTGTGTGTGTTCTTTGATGTGTGTAGAGAAAGAATTGTGTTCAGGCAAATTTAAAGAACCCAAGTATTGTAAAAATCAATCAAAATGCTTATAGGACATGGAAAACAGCTATCAGTTGAAACCAACTTAGTATAGCTATTACTCAAAATAAAGCTATACCTAGTAAATACACACACATCAATTCAATTCAATAAAAAAATCAGTCCAGTAAAAAAAAAAGGCATTTTTTTGCTATATTGTCATCTAGATAAAGCAAATATGAGTGATGAACAATGTAAAGTTATGTGGTCAAAGTCTCTTACTGAGTGATTACTAATGCATGCTTCCTGGTGCTAAATTAAAACCAAAACCAGCAGGTAGTCAAAAGGTACAAACTTCTAGTTATAAGATAAATATAAGTTATTTATCTTATATATAACTAGGGATGTAATGTACAGCATGATAAATATAATTAACACTGCTGTATGTTATATATGAAAGTTAAGAGTAAATCCTAAGAGTTTTTCTCATCACAAGGAAACAAATTTTTCTATTATTTTGTATCTATATGAGATCATGGATGTTCACTAAACTTACTGTGAGAATCATTTCATGATGTATGTAAGTCGAATCATTATGCTGTACACCTTAAACTTATACAGTGCTCTATGTCAATTATATCTCAATAAAACTGAAATAAAACAATACAAACGTGCTGCTGACTTTACACACCTGTTTTTTAAATTGGGAAGGTAGGCATATTAACAAATATATACTATTTAGTGTCAAGACTGAAAACTAGGTATATTCTAGGTATAGTGTACCGTGTAAGAGGGAATGGCCAACAGTGCCTTGGAAGTGATAGGAAAGACCTCCGTGAGATAACACTTCTGAGCTGGCTCCCCAGTTTCACTCAGTCACAGAACTAATTAGCAATCAAGACAGTCTAGTATTCTGTTCTCCAGCATCAGTATATATATATTTTTTAGTTTCAAATTTTATTTAATTAACTTATCAGGTACACAAAATATATATTTCAAATCTTATTAAACTCAGTTATTTGAAACATATGTTTACACAGGGGACAAACAGATAGATGATTTCAAATAACTTCTGGTACAGTCCATTATCCTGTACAATGGATTAAGCTAGACTTTGAAGGCTATGCATCATGCCAGCTGCCAAAACTGTGGGTATTTCCTGGAAACTGCTTCAGAGGACACAAAAAATACCAAAGCCAAAGAAATGAAGCCCTCATTGCCTAGGGTTGAAGGAAGAAGATCTCAAAAAGATGTAAATTTTAAATATATCAAGCAATGCTACTTTAACTCATTTAGTTCTACAATTAGTAATAACATGCTCACCTTTCTTGGCTGATCAAAAGATAACTAAATCGGATCTCTACTAACTTGTAAGCCCTCCTAAAATCCTTTAATCAATGGTTATCTCTGATTTTCAAGACTCCTGTGTTAATTATGGTCTGTGTTGTCTATTTGTCAATTAATCATACATGTCTTGTGAAATCTAATGCAGCAATACATTGAAGATTATTTTTAAAACACTATTATTTGCAACTTCAAACATTTGTATCAAGTTTCTCCAATTTTATGTTAAGCTCCAAGAGAGTAGAAATGGTAGCTTCAAATTCTTCCTTTCCCATATAATCCTAGAGACTAAGTTTTTTAGTTGATGTTAAATAAATGTTTATTGATTGGTTAATTTAAATAAATTGTCCAATTAAAAGTGGCAAGGATCTATATTAAGTCAATGGCCATGAGAAAATAAAGTAAAGATTCTATTTAAGAGAAATATAGAAAGTAGGATTGGCCAGACTTGATGACTGACTGCTTAACGGAGGACTGAGAGATAAAAGTTGGCTGAAAACGTTCAATGTAGCTTGAGTAACTGGATAAAGAAGGCCGTATTTAATATATTAGGGAATACAGAAGGAGAATGTCTCTTTTGGGGATGAGGTACAGGTTTTCCCAATGTGTAGGAAAAGCCAGGCATAGTCAAGCAATTTTCAGCCTCATAAAACCTACTATCATTATTCGGTCTTGAAACATGGCAAAAATGAGACTCAGAATCCAAAATCACTGAAAGAATGACTGAGATTCCAACCCAGAAGGAGCCTCTGCTCTTCACTCTTACTTTCCCTCAGTTGTTTCATGAGTACTATGCAAATTAAATATGAGTATAAAACTAATATATGGGACTTCCCTGGTGGCACAGTGGATAAGAACACGCCTGCCAATGCAGGGGACACAGGTTTGATCCCTGGTCTGGGAAGATCCCACATGCCATAGAACAACTAAACCCGCGTGCCACAGCTACTAAGCCTGAGCTTTAGAGGCTGCGAACCACAACCACTGAGCTCGTACACCACAACTACTGAAGCCCAGGCACCTAGAGCCCTTGCTCCGCAACAAGAGAAGCCACTGCAATGAGAAGCCCATGCACCACAACAAAGAGTAGTCTCCACTCACCACAACTAGAGAAAGCCTGCATGCAACAACAAAGACCCAACACAGCCAGAAATAAATAAATTTACTGTTTAATGCACTATAATACCAAGGATCTTTTTCATTTTATCAAGCACATTCACCTCCTTTTCATTTCAGAAAGAACACCTACATGATTCAGACATAAATGCCAAACACTTAGAATAATGGTTGGCAGATACTAAATACTTCAGCAATTTTTGTTGAACAAATGATGAATGCATGAATTTAAAAATGTCATAGAAGGAGGAGGGCATAGAAGGGGCCATTAATTAACTACCTTATGTTTCAGTTCTCCCCTTAAAAAGGGAAATAACAATACTTATAACATGTTTATTATAAGAATTAAATAAAACGGTTATGTATGATTAATGGTCTGCTAATAATAATTCATACACAGATAGATTATTATTGTTATTACAATAATGGGAGTGAAGCTAGTAAGATGCTTTTTGTAGGTATATTAGACTACAAACTAGAAGATATAAAAACACATTGGATTAAGGATGATTGATTTCTCCATAAAATGTTTCTTTTTAGCCTTATGATTTCATCATTAACTACAGGAAAGCTATGAATCATAAGACATGATATAATCATTATATGCTAATTTTAACCAGAGCACTTGTGACTGTATGAATATGTGTTTGTATTAACACAAGACTTTGCAATAAATTGCTTTTGCATACTCTACACTCCCCAAAGAAAATTCTCAATATCATTTAATATAATTAAAAATAAGATTCTGTATTTCACTCTTGAGAGAAGAATGTAAAACAAAAATAAAATTAATTTCTTATCTAATAGTATGTGTAAATAGTAGTTCTTAACAAAAGGTAGAGAATTGTTATGGTCTTCAAAGGCTAAAAAAATTGAACAAATGCATGGGCAAATAATCAAAAAAAATTAAAAAATAAAATTCAGAGTAATTTTGAAGTAAAATGGGTACACAATGGTAAATTTAATGTCTCACTAATTAAAAGAGGCATCATGGAGAAAAAACAGGGGTGTTTTGAATCTGTTGCCTTAATTAACTCCTATTTTCTTTTTTAGAATGGAACATCAGCAAAGGCCATTTAATGGTAATGAGGTTGAGTGAGAGGCCTAATATATAATCACTTTTAACAAGTGTATATTCCTTACTGTGTGTCAGGAGATTACTATTGTAACAAAAGAAGAGTAAAAGGATGGATGTTTATTTTACATTCAGACTTGCATTTGCTTTAAGATACTGGAATTCTTGAAGGGGCATCATTTTAGCCTTTTTTTTCCTTCTCGTGGCACTATTAATGTTTTTAAAAACATACTGATTTTTTAAATTTATGTAAATTTCCGCATTCAACTCTTTTGTATTCCTCTTTAAAGTTGGAAGTGGAAGTTAAAAATCCCAACTGTTTTGCCACTCTAGAGAGTAGGTTATTTTTATGCTCATGCCAGTAGAAGTCTCATGAGTCATTTTCTGCACTTTTTAAAGGTATAGCCTCTATAGCTGTATGATGAATGGTGACATCTGGGCTCTGACCTGAGAGAAATACGTCACTTACTGGAGATGAAGATGACAGGTCATGTCTGTTACATTTGTCCCTTTCTTCCAATTTTTAACCCTATGCTAAACTTTCATGAGAAGAAGGCATAATGGAGAGTCTTGAACAAGGATTCTTGTTTGATTTGCAATGTACCATATAAAATCCATTCTCAAATTGGAAAAAATTTAGGCCAAATTTCATACACCTTTTGAATAAACTTAGTTCAGGTTACAATAGAACCTGACATTTTCAAAACTCTTTTGTGGTTAGGTGCAAAACTCAACAGAAACTTTGTGGTTTGGTTGGAATCACAGTAAGACCAAATTTGGCCATAAGACAGATGTTTGGATTTCATTTGGCTCCAAACTTGACGAAAATGTTGTTATGCAAATCAACAGGAATATGAACAAAAATTGTCTTTTATAATAATGTATAATATTATAGCTAAGAAGCTTAACTTCATGTTACATGTTACTTCTTTATATAATTAAAATTTACACATCTATTTTCATTACCTCCAAATACATTGCTAAGTATTTTCTTAAATTCTTACCTGTAATTTACCATAACACTTCATCAATTCTTCATCAAATATAGGTGCTAAATTATCTGTCTATACTTATTTCATTAATTTAAGCTGTAATGCCTTCATATACACATTTAAGGATGGTATCCTCCCTTTAAATTAAACAGATATATTTTATGATAATACAGACTGATTGCATTATTTTCATCTCATCTCATTGCATTATTTTCATCAGCATTTTAGTATGACTATATATATTTGATACTAAATGTGAACTTTAGATTTTAAGTTGTAAGCACTCCATACAAACTGCGTGATATTAACCATTCACTTTACCTTTGCCTGACTCCAAGCAGTTAGTTTCCAAACGCCTGAAACAGGAATTCTTTTCACATTTTTTCCTAAACTATATCTCTTAGTCTCCTCCAGAGATGTATTCAGTTTTCTACTCCAAAAGATTCAAATTATTCTCACTCATTGATTAAGTACACCACAATCATTCATAATTTGCCTACTGTTTTTCTGATTACTTCTGCATCTCAGTGTGCAAGTAATAACAATTACAAAATATAGGAAGACCATTTATTGGTGTTCTGAATTGATCCATGACAATGTGGTTATCAGTAAACAATTCTGAATTTGAAATATTGCAGTATTATATATTATGTTCAGTATCTTGTGTATTGAAATATAAAATAGTATGGTTTTAGCTTAATAAACAGTTTTTAATTAGTATTATAAATAAGTAATCAAAGTTTTTTACTATTTGAACAAAAATCAGGAATTAGATTAAACCATATATTGCTGACCATCCACAAAAAAATATAAACATTTCACATTCATTGGTTTATAAGTTTGATAGAGATGCCACCACAAAGTACCACAAACTGGGTAAATTAAATGATAGAAATTTGTTGTCTCACGGTTCTGGAGGCCTGAGATGCAAGATCAAGGTGTTGGCAGGGTCAGAGTTTTTTTAGGCCATTGAAATACATGTCTAAATACCATTAGCCTATCTAGGCCCATTATGTTTATACCTCACTATCATACTTTGCAGAAATGGAAATATTTTTATCAATTTAATATATATAAATACTATATATGTATTGCACTGATTTGTGCATCTTTAATTTTAGTTAAAAAGGTAGTTTATTCTCATATTTAATTTCATTTTTGGCAAGTTGTGCTTTCATGATCTTTGCTTGTTTATCTGTTGTATTAATAGATAAATACGTATAAAGTATTTTTATATTGAATTTTTTAATGTTCCCTATAACTTGAACAAATGTAAAAATGTCTTAATTAGTCATATTTATAAGTATTAAAATATAATAATAAAAAACACATTTTTGAAATAATGGTAACTTCTTAATTGGAAAATAATTCTTAATGAGATAAAAGTGGCTCTTTTTTTTCAGTGAATTTCTATATCCACGGGTAAAATCACTTCTTTTTCAAAGGAGATAGGATGTGTTAGTTAGTGTTCAACCAGAGAAACAAGCACAACAGACAACATATATTGAGATTAAATGCAAGGAATTGGTTTCAGGATCGTGGGGACTGACTAGGCAAGTGGGAATTCCATTCTGAAAGGCCGGCTCTCAGGAAAGACAGCCTGCGACTCAGACAGGAGCTGAAGCTGCTATCCTGGGCAAATTTTCTTCTTCAGAGAGGCTCTGTTCTTAAAGCCTTTTAGTTGATTGAATCAGGTCCACCCAGACTATCTAGATAATTTCCCATACTTAAGGTTAACTGATTATAGACCTTAAACACATCTATAAAACACTTTCACAGCAAAACCCAAATTAGCTTTTGAATAACAGGAGACTAGCCTAAACAAGTGGACACATAAAACTGACCATCAAGCAGAGTTTGGCACCACCATAAGAGTCCATTTTTTGATCCTTAATTTTTCATGTGACAAGTATAAGTTCTAAGAATTCTTGCACAGTAATAACTGGATGGAAATTGTGGTTTTGTGGAATAAAAAAAATCTTTGTCATAAAATTCTTTAAAGCCATAATAAGTTAGAGCCCAAAATTCACATAGTGACCTATCTGACCAAAAAATAGTCTCAAATATATCTGCTGCAAACTCAATTAGATCCTCTTTCAATTCTGTTAAAATTAAACCATTGGAAGAAAACTGACTTTCAGAACAATTTATTACCAGTCATTGTATTCATTAATTTTCTGAGTTTTTGGAAACAAACAAAAAAAGCTTTTAACAAGTATATATTGATTCTATTACTCTTTCACTTAAAGGCAACTTTTTTACCCTGATATATTTAGAAAATGTTGTAAACATGTGTGTGTGTATACCTATATTAAAACTAACTTCAGTTCTGCAGATTTAGTTTACTCAAGTTAAAGAAAGTATCTGCCATAAAAATTAACTGGCAAAGTCAGTAAATACTGTCATACAAATCAACAATATTATACTGAAATTCTATGAGAAAAAAAGTATTATTTTATTTCCAATTCATATAAAAATATTAACTACATGTTTTTGCTTTGAAATTAAGATTGATAGATGTATAGATGTGTACATATATAGATATAGATTTAGTTACTACATAGAAGCTTGCTCTGAATTTTACATCTGGATGAGAAAAAGCACCCTGCCATTTTCAATAATTTTTATTGATGTGCCAGTTAATAAGGTGTTTTTTTTTTTCACAGCTCCAAAACTTCACTTATCTAGTCAGCATTGTGATGCTGGACCAGAACTCTGCAAAACATATTTCTAATTTGTCAACTGGTTCCCTATCATAATCTACCAATGAGGGCATTAAAGAGAAACTGAATGGCTGAGAAAGAAGAGATTTTCTCTTTCCTCTCAGCATTACTTCAGATCTTTTAAAATTATTATTATTATTAATCTGAGAGTAGCCATTTGTTCCTGTAGCAGTGGGTGAAGAGAGCAGACTTTGTCTTTACAAACAGAACCAACTTCCCTGTGTCCCCTTAGAGACAACAGAATCACCCAAGTAGGTTGAATTTCAGCTTTTCAAGGTTATTCCCTTTACTTCCTCACCCATAGGGATGGTAGCTACTTGCTTTAGGCTAATACCTCCATGAAAACATTTTGGCTTTTTTTGTTTTTTGATGACCAGTTAACAAAGACTTATATCTAGTTAATAAATTAATTTTACTTCTCTATATGTTTTAAAATATGTGCCGTAATTTTTGTTTCCTGATTAATTTCTCACCCTGATTGATGCAGATTCATTTTTCCTTGCACATCAAGAAGCAACAATAGACTTCTGCCATCACCTCACTGGTTAAGATTGTACCCTATGGTCACATCTAGCTACAAAGAAAACAGATTAATCTAACTTATCCAGTTTCTACAGTAAGAGCACATAAAGCATAAGGTGGGTAGAAATTTAAATTACTCTAACCAAACTACAGTGTCTTGCAAGCTAAGAAAATTAATTATAATAGAATTAAATTGAATAAAATACAAAAAGTAAAGAACTTAAATTACAATAATAAAGTTAAATAAAAGGCAATAAGGAGTAATATTGACATTATAGAAGTTTTAATCATAATTTGGAGAACAAACCTGGAAATTTGTCATGAATCACAGAGAAGAAAGTAAAAAGATTATAGGGGGAGTGTGCACAGAGAAAAAAACTGATAGGCAAGTAAGTTAGGCAACAAGAATCTAAACAATTCTAAGCATCTTGGAAGACTGCACAGGAACTTGGAAAGCTAAATAAGAATCAAAGATCAAATATGTTTCTGAAAAAAAAAAAAGCCTCATGTTGGAGAAATGTGAAGAGGTGCAAAGTAATATTCCAGGAAAAGGTGTCGAAAAAAAATAGGAAATAGAAAATATAAAATGGAACTATTTCTTGAAGACCATAAGACTTGTAGAGACAAAAATTAAAATATATTAAGGAAAAAAATGCACAAACTGGGATTAACAGCTGATTAGACAGTACAGATAAGAAAAGATAAGTGTACTTGAAGACATGGTGGTATAAACTATCCAAAAAGAATCATATTCAATATATAGAGAAAAGACTTAAAAATATCAAAAAGTCTAACAAATCTGTGAATAAAGACCTAAAAACAAAGAATGGGCAGAAGAAATTGTTGAATACAATATTTGAAGAAATAATAGTAAAAAAAATTCTGAATTTAATAAAAACTATTATTTCACAGATTCAAGATGCTAAACAAACACCAAGTAGTACAAACAGAAAGTTACCCCAAATTACAATGCAACCAAATTATTAAAAACCAATAAGAGATTACTTTAAAAGCAGCCATAGAAAAATGACAAAGGAACACAGCTTATAATAACAATAGCATTCTCATCAAATACAATATGATCTGGAAGATAAAATATCTTTCATAAACTGAAAAGGCAAAATAAAAAGAAATTATCCTATTTTTCTATTTTATAATTACAAATAGTTAATAGTTCAAAAAAGCAAATTAAAGGTTTTGATACATGTAAGAGCTGAAAGTCTTCATTACTGGCAGAAATGCACTACAAGAAATTTTTAAGAGAATGTCTTCAGGTAGAAGAGAAATAATATAAGATAAAAATTTGGATCTAAATAAGAATTATCAGGCACAAATAATCACTAAAACAGAGGAAATCAGAAAAGTTAATCTGCAGAAAACTAGGCAAATACATTTGAAAACATTTAGGAACTGAACACTTTCCTAGAGAAACACAGATAACCATACTGATCCTGGTAAATTTAGACATCTTAAACAGAGAAACTGCTATACTATCAATGGAGAAAGTATGAAGAAACTGCCCTACAAAAAACAACCAGGTTCAAATATTTTCAACAGGGATTCTACCAAGTCTTCAAATATGGTACTGTCCCAATGTACTATAAATTATTCCATAGCACTGAAAATGAAAGAAACCATCCTAAATACTTTTATAAAATAGGAATAGCATTATACCTAAATCTGCTAAAGAAAGGAGAAAAAAGAAAAACACAGATATAAATCACTCAATAATACTGATTCAAAAATATTACATAAAATATCAGCAGGGCTTCCCTGGTGGTGCAGTGGTTGAGAGTCCGCCTGCCGATGCAGGGGACGCTAGTTCGTGCCCCGGTCCGGGAAGATCCCACATACCGCGGAGCGGCTGGGCCCGTGAGCCATGGCCGCTGAGCCTGCACGTCCGGAGCCTGTGCTCCACAGCGGGAGAGGCCACAGCAGTGAGAGGCCCGCGTACCACAAAAAATATATATATATATCAGCAAACAGAATCTAACAATACATTAAAAATAGAATATGATATGATCAAGTGGATTTTATTCCAAGACTAATTTATTCATATCATTACAATGTTAATAAATGTAAAAAACAAGTTTCATCTATATTATATGGTTACCTCCATAGATGCTAAGCCTTCAAAAAAAATTCAACAGCCATTTGGATATTAGGAGAGAAATTGAGTGATAATTTCTTAAATTAATATATAAATGCAAATATAAAAATATAAATAAATACAATATGTAAATATACTTGTTAAATATATTAAATTTATACAAATACATATTTAAACTTCCAAGGCACAATGGGAAACAAGAAATATATCCACTAAGATCAGGGAGACAAGGCAAGAATGCACACTTAACTGTGTTACTATCAAATATTGTACTAGAGGTATTAGCTAATCCAATTTGGTGAAAGAAATCAATCTAAGGCATACAAATTTGTAACACAGAAGAGAAATTATCCTTATTTATACATGATATGATAGTATACCTAGAAATATATAGGACATCAATGAAAGAATTAGCTCAATCAATAAAATAATTCAGTAAAGTTCCAACATATAAAGTCAATAAATACCAATAGCTTTCTTATATTAAACAATAAATTATCAAAGAATCTAAGTGTATGAAAAATACCATTTAAACGAATACTACACACAAAAAAATTCTTAACCTTTAATAAGAAATGTGTAAAACCTATGTAGGGAAACTTTAAAAGTTTAAAACTCTCTAAAGTCTTAGACAAATGAAAAGACATGTCCTGTTCTTGGATAGGATGGTTCAACATTATAAAGATGCCAGTTCTCCTTGAGTTAATTTGTAAATTTAATATCATTCTAGTAAAGAAACTACCACACTTTGTTATGGAGTTAGACATATTGATTGTAAAATTCATATGGTAGACAAACATATAAGAATGGCCAAAAAAAAAAAAGAATGGCCAAGGAATTACTGGGAGTAGAGTGGAGGTAGCGGGAACCACTATAAAGAAAGAAAAAATAATAATAAAGACTATCCCCGCCAAACTTTAAAACATACTAAGCTTCTATAATTAAAATAGTGTAGTATTGGCACATGAATAGCCACAAGACCAGTGGGAACAAAATATATAACCCAGAAATGGATCCAAGTACATAATGTCAGAAAATATTCAAACCAAAAGACAATAGAAAGGCATATTTAAAACAGACATTAAAATATCCGTTACCTGAAAAGTGCTTGAAAAATAAAAGAATAGAATAAAAATACATAATACAAATACTAGTCCAAAGAATGCTGAGGTGACTTTTTAATAAAAGACAATGTAAAAGTCAGAAAAAGAAATATTACCAGGATAAAGAAGGAATTTCATAGCAATAATCAATTCTATTCATTAAGAGGACATAACAATCTTAAATATTTTGGGAAATAAATAATTTCAATATGCAAAATCTGATAGAAATGAAAGAGACAGACAAATTTACAGGTATACTTGGATTTTGCTGCACTGCAGTACGAATAATTATTATAACAAGTAGAAAATCAGTAAGAATATAGAAGACTTGAAGAACTTTATCAACTAACTTCAACTAATTGATACTTAGAAAACACTCATGAAAATAACAAAATATACATTCTTTTCAATGACACACAGATCACTCTCTAAGACAGAAAATATTTTACATAAAAAACCTTCAGTAAGTTTCAAACTTGGAAAAATATGTCTATTCTTTGGCCACAATGGAATTAAACTGAAAATCAATTATGGAAAGATATCTGAAAATTGTCCATATATTTGGAAATAAACTATACATTTTAATAAGCCATGAGTCAAATAACGTCGCAAGAAAAATTGTTTTTAAAAAATTGAACTGAAAACTGAAAATATAACGTCAAAATTTGGGAAATGCCATTAAAGTCATGCTTAGAATGACATTATAACATAAAATGCTTATGTTAGAAAAAGGAAAGAATTCAAATAAATGCTCAAATTTTTATTTAAAGAAATTAGAAATTAAGAAAAATATTAAGCTTACATATATTTATAAAGTAAGTATATATTACATTATATATAATATATACAAATATATAGAGAGAATAAAGAAAACTAAAGAAAATAAAAAACAATAAAAATAGAGAAAAACAATAAAACCAAAAATAGCTTCTTTCAAAGGACAAATAAAATTAATAAATTCCATCATGAAAACTGATCATGAAACAAAAGAGAGAACAAAACTTACCAATGTCAGAAAAGAATAAGAGAATTACAAAGCCTATAGACATTAGAATACTAAGTCAATATTATGAAAAATTATTGCCTATATATTTGAGATCTTTGAAGAAAAACACAAATTGCCAACATTCATTAAAAAACTAATAGACAACGAGAATGGGCCTGTATCTGTTATCTGTTAAAGGAACTGAAACTTTCCCATTAAAACAACAACGTTATTTATGTCCAGTTGCCTCATAGTACAAATTTATCAAACATTTAAGAAAGAAAAATTCCAATTCTATACAAACTCGACCATAGAATAAAAGAGGATCACTAAAAAATACTTTGATGATGCCAGCATTATCCTGACAACAAAACCTTTCAAAGACATTACAAGAAAATATAACTATTGACTAATATCCCTCTGGGCAAATGTCCTTAATCCCACAACACATTAGACAGATAATATCCCATCAGCAATTAAGGCTCATCTTAGGTTGGAAAATTGTCATTGACATATGAAAAAATTAAATTATTATATAAATGGATTAAATAAGAGAATTCATGTGACAATTTTTAATAAATAAGAAAAAAAACCTTCAACAAAATTCAGTGACCATTCATGATTTTTCAAAATCTCCATAATTTAGAAGAAAATGACTCAAATTGATAAAAGGCATCTTTGTAAAGCCTACATTTAACCTTAACTTTAAGAAATGAAAGACTGTACACTTTTCTATACACTCAGGAATGAGAGTAGGAAGCTTGCTCTCACTATTTCTACTCACCTTGTAATGGAGGTACTAGTCAGTACAATAGATAAGAAATAAACAAATGCATACAGATTGTGCAGAAGAAATAAACATTGTTGACTTTCCAACAACATGATCACCTATTTAGAAAGTCCTAAAGAATCTAGAAAAACTACTGTAACTTAGAAGTGCATTTAGGAAAGTTGCAGGATTCACAGTCAATGTGCAAAGATTAGTTGTATTTCCATTTCTAGAAATGAATACTTGGAAATTGAAATTCTAAAAGGAGCATTTATAAGAGCAACAAAAACACCAAGTACTTAGGGATGAATGCAATGAAATATGAATATAACCTGTATATTGAAGACTATAAAATATTGCTCAGAAATATTATAGAGGACCCAAATAAATGGAGAGAAATATTATGCTCATAGATCAGACAGGATGAAATCTCAATCAAAATCCCAGCAGGCTCTTTTCTATAAAATTGACAAACTGCTTCTAAAATTTTTATGAAAAGACAGAGGATCTCAGAGAGCCGAACAACTTTGGAAAGGAAGAAAGATAGATGATTCATACTATCTGCTATCAAGACTTACAATAAAGCCACAAAAATTTAGAGAGTGTAGTATTGTATAAGGATGAACAAATAGATCACTGGAATAGATTAGGGAGTCCAGAAATAGATGAACACATATATGGTCAATTGATTTTTCAGAAAGGTCCCAAGGTAATTCATTGGGTAAAAGATGGTTTTTTCAATGAATTATACTAGAACAATTAGATATGCATATACAAACAAACAAAAATGTGAACTTCTAACTTCTAACATTACTAACTGAAATCCCAAATTAACATGAAGTGCATCATAAACCTAAATGTAAGCACCTGTATACAGAATGTACAGAACTTGTGTATAGGTGTATAGAACTTTTGAAAAAAAATAAGAAATTCTTTATGATCTTGAATTAGGCATAAATTTCTTAAATAAGTCGCAATAAGAATAAAATGATAAATTTGCCTTTAGTACAATAAAAATGCTTTCTGAAATACACTCTTAAGAAAATAAAAAGGCAAACCACTGGAAGAAAATATTTGCACTATATATGCATATGTATATGATAAAGGACATGCATCTAGGATATATAAAGACCTTTTATAATTCCACAGTAATAAAAGCAACCAGATAAGACATATTTATTGAGCAAAAGATTTGAATAAATGTGTCACAAAATAAGATATAGATATAGGAATGGCATATAATCACGAAAAAGGTGCTCAACATCACTTGGAAAGCAGAGGTTTGAGCAAGTCCCAGACCTCCTCAGGCACAGCTGCAGACACTTTTCACGGAATATTTCCAGTCTATCTTAAGCAGGAAAAGAATGGCTAAAGGAAAGGAGTTATTTGGACTTTGTCCTCTAACAAAGAGCTAAGATATAAGAAAAAATTAAAAGAGAAGTATAGTAAATTTTTAAAAATACAGTTTGTGATAAAATATCACATTTAAATAATTTCAACCTTGTGCTTTCTCTAACATGGTGAAAAGATTTTAAAGGAAAACTAAATTTAAAATTTCTATAGCTTTGTAAATATCACTTTGAGATAGTTTGCTCAGTTTAAAGAAAACACTAGGGGAAGGCTTACCATATTTCTTATAAATAAAGTTTTGTTTTCATTAATTAAATTATTTCACATTTTGATAAAGTTCATGTAAAAAAAACTACGTATGTAGTTTAGTTAATAAATGTTTATTCCCATAAACCAACAATGTCCAGATTCCAAATTATTGTCAATTACAGTTCAGGTTTTTCTACCCCTACACTGTTTCCCAGGTTAATTGGCTCCAGCAACCTGTGACTCCCTGTATTGGCTACCTGTCTCCTCAATTTTGGGGGCAGAGGTTTGCCCTCTATTACAGATATAAGAAGAGTCTTTGATATTTCAGTCTGTTCAGCTCTTTACTTGTTATTAGGGTGGAGTGATGCACTCTGAGCTCCTTACATGCAGAACCATGAATGATTTTTCAGTAAAATTAAATGATTATTTCCAGATGATACAATTATCTGTACAACTCCATATGTGGGATTTCTCTGATGATGCAGTGGTTAAGAATCTGCCTGCCAATGCAGGGGACACGAGTTCTATCCCTGGTCCGGGAAGATTCCCACATGCCATGGAGCAACTAAGCCCATGCGCCACAACTACTGAGCCCATGTGCTACAACTACTGAAGCCCATGCACCTAAAGCCCATGCTCTGCAACAAGAGAAGCCACCACAATGAGAAGCTCATGCACCTCAATGAAGACCCAATACAGCCATAAATAAATAAATAAATTTATTTTTTAAAACTCCATATGTTTAATAAGAGATTGCATCAGTTTTGAATAGAATGTAGAATACATTTCAGATTTTAATAAATGAGTGTCTTAACTAAGAAGTAATATTCTTGAAATTAAAAAAATATATATAAACTTGACTACACTAAAATGAATAACTTTGTTTATCTAAAAGAACTATAAGTAAAGTCAAGAAAATTAGTACAGTGCTGGAAGAATATAGCTGAAACATATAAAACCAACAAGGAATTTATATCTAGAATATAAAAAAGAAAATCTACAAGTCATAAGGACATAAATATCTAAAGTAAGATATTTGTGGGGTGCAGGTAAAGCATAAGAAAATGCCATTAACACAAGAGAAAATGCAAATGACAGATAAACATATTAAAGATGCTTAAATTTGCTAATATTAGAGAAATCCAAACTAAAGACACAATTACTTACTACTTCAGACTAAAAAAATTTAAAAAGTATGACCATAACAAGGATTAACAATACTCATTTTATGCTGTTGGAGTATAAAACTGGGATCACAGCTTTGGGGAAAAATTAGCATAATCATAGTAAATGTATAGACATAAGACTTTCTTGGTAATTACTCTCTTATTTTCACAAAGTTACAATAACTTGTGCACCTGTACAAAATTCATCATGAACATTACTATCCAAAGTAGCTTTGCTTGCAATATTAAAAAAAATAATAAAATAACGTGGTGACAAGGAAATGCCTATTAATAGAGCAATGGACAAGTAGACTAATATACAGAAATAATGAATGAATGCCATATGCATCAACATGATATTTTGTTTTTCAAAGAGAAAGGAAAGACAAAGATATTTGTTGTACAATTTACTATATGTTTTCAATACCAGAAAGCAAGGGTTGAGGAACCTTTAAGTGGGGTTAAAAGACATACTAGCATTAAACTGAAACTTTTTCACTGAAGGATTGTAAGGAATTGAAATGGGAATAACTTTCTCAGTATGTGATTTACTCCTATCTAATGCTGTTGCCATGTACAGCTAAAATCACCTTGAGAACTGTAACTCATCCAATATCCCCATAATCTGGGAAACAATAGTGTGAATACAAGACCCAGAAGACCAAGGTCCTCTACTCAATTCTATCCTTTACTAGATGTGTGATTTTTGAGGCAAATCCTTTCTCTGCTTTGTCTCATTTTTTCCATCTATAAAATGAACTCTTATAGGCCCTTCATACTCTACAATAACAAAACTTTCTGACATTGAATTGAAGTCACACTTAGCCTTCAGAAATTTCCCTTTCAGAAAAGATTTTGGGGGAGAGGAAGGTACAGACATGGAGCTTGTGTTCTCAACCTTTTGTTCCCTCTGGTATAGCTTACTTTACTCCTCTTGTCTAGAATATGAGAAAGATAGACAAAGCAAGGTCTTAAGGGAAAAAGGCAGAGGAGAGCAACGGGCAGGGCAGGGATGGTCAGTATGGTGATATCAGTGGAGTACAGGTTCTAGAAATCAGCAAAGGTGGATTTGAATCCTGGATCTCTATACACATAATTGCATGGGCTTATGCAAGCTACTTATTCTCAAAGCATCTGTTTTCTCATTCAATCCGTTGAGAGTTTAATAGTATACAAGACTGTTGTGAAGATTAAGTGAATCACAATGTAAGATAGGTTAAAGAAGGCACCTTTGGCTCTAGTAGGGGGCATACATATTTGGATGCCTGAAATAAGGGATTGTGACCTCTTTCATCCTGTCAGCCTTGGTAACTTGATTATTTCATTTCATTTCTTGTGAGCACCAGACTTAGAGTGGGTATTAAAGAAGACATTTCTCTCACTAATATTATTGTTTTTAACAACAGAGAAACATAGAAGTGATATCAATTATTAAGACTGAAGAAAAAAATAAAGCCTAGAATATGGTGATTTCTGTGGGGCAAAATAAATGTTGAAAGAAAATAAAGTAAGTTTTTAAGTTTATATTAAAAGAAGATAACAGAAAAGAAGCCGTAGATTAGACAGGTGCTTAAGACTAATGTTATAATGCTATTAAATGATATAAATTAGAATAAGGTGATTCAATTGATATCATGTGTTGGTTATTTATGAGAATGGTAATAGTTGTCTTACTTTAAATTATGGAATTAATATTAGAAACAGAGGAAAAATATTCACGGTAGTTGAAAATTTAAATACTGCACTTCTCCGTGTGTCCATATTTTATATATGCTGTGCAAAACAACATAATAATACTATCTAAATCATGGGTTTCTTTTGGTGTTTAAGTGAGATAAATTTTTTAAAGAGTTTTAACATTCATGTCAGTTACAAAAATAAGAATCTAGAAATTCTCCATGAATCCCAGAAACCACAAGTGATTTATCTGTAAATATTAGGATAACTATAGTAACCTCTTCCTGAGATTCTGGTGAGAATGTATGATATAATACATGTCAAGTTCTGGTAATAGCACTGACACAATAAGAACTTACTTGGTATTATTTAGTGAAACTATTTTTTTTTAAATCTTTATTTATTTGGTTGCACCAGGTCTTAGTTGTGGCAGGTGGGCTCCTTAGTTGCGGCTCAAGGACTCCTTAGTTGTGGCTTGTGGCATGTATGTGGGATCTAGTTCCCTGACCAGGGCTCGAACCTGTGTCCCCTGCACTGGCAGGTGGATTTTTGAAAACTGCACCGCCAGGGAAGTCCCTATTTAGGAAACTTTCAAATATAACTTATAAATCATTATCTATAATTTCTGAGAAATCATGAAGAATAGGTGAGGTATTTCATGTCAGAATGTGGGTTAACATTGTGATTTTTAAGAGAAAAAGATAAATTTGGTAAATATACACCAATGAATCTGTTGCTGATATACACACCAAATTATGGAAAGGTTTATGGACTCTATATAATTGACATTATAAAAGTTATATAATTGTCAATTTTGAAATCTCTAGGTTTTCATTAGCCTATAAAAGGCATGACAGCTTTTTTTTTTTTTTGAGTACAGGGTAGTGGTTCAAATGCAGCCTCTGAAGTCAGACCATGTGGATTCCAGACCTTGCTCCACTGCTTTCTAAAAGCATTACCTCTAGTAACAATAAATCTATCAGTCCCTCAGTTTCATCATCTGTAATGTGAAAGCAATAAAGGTACCTACTAAATTTTCTGGTGAGATTTAAAACAGTTCCTGGCATATAAGTACCCAGTAAGTATTAGCTTTTATTGTTACTTTTCAGAATTATGAAATATTTTGATAAAGTTCCTCTAGATTTCTCTAGATGGACTAGATGTGATACTTACTTTTTAAATTTTAGTATTCCTAATTCTAATCTTTGGTTTCTAATTAATTGCCCATTACTCTCAGATAGAGCTCTTATTTTCCTTCTCACTTTTCTTCCTATCCATTTTTAAACCCTTAAAAAATATATATTGATATATATATTTAAATATGTGTATGTATATATATATACATATATACACATATATATATAGAACAGATCTTCAAAAACCTAGTTTTAAACAGGTGGTCAGAAAAAGTGGACAGATTTGAATTTGAAGACACTTTTACTTTCATTCATTATCCACATAAATTTACAATTAGATCAAAACTGTAATTATTGTAGAATCACTGAACTTCAGAGTCTTAAATACTATTTGGAAACCTGTCTTTATGAAATCCAAATACAATTCTACAATATATGATTTAAATTTCAGGGTGTTTCATCCTAGCATACCACTGAAAAAACTTACCTTTGCAGAAATGGGTAATAACCCAGCTTCAAGTTGTTGAGGCTCTTTTACTGGGCTGCTCCTATGAATAGTTTCTAATATGTAAAATAATGATATAAATTATCACTCAACTTGGATAATTTGGAGCCTGGGAAAATTACACTGGGATAACGAATGTAAACTGGGGCAATTGTGAGGAAAGTGGGAGGTATGCTAACTCTTCTATGATGCATTGAACACTAACAACAACTAGTAGTTTATGATATAATTATTTAAAAAGCCCTCTGCTTTCAGTTCTATCCATAAAATTACTATAGCCTCCCAAATAAATACTTTTATATTTTCCTCAGTATTATATTTACCTATTGGCAGCCTGCTGAGTGTCTAAATCAAGAACTTTCTCTCAGAAGCAAATCAAAATTGCTATGTGTGAATTTTTAATTTTCCAGTTCCAAAGCTTAGAAGAACCAATAAGCATACAATCAATTTTAATTTAAATTGAAACCCACTGCTGTATTTACTGCAGATGGTCTTTCAGGGAACTGAATCTAATATAATTTCTTCACTTATCTAGTCGTATTGAAGGGATGTTTTGGCCAACCTGTTACAAGGAGAATATGTAATGAAATAGGAAGAGATGATGTTATGTTTTATGATGTTTCATTGTTCTGTTATTCTTCGATTGTGAGAAGTAGTGAGTCATTTGGATTAAACATGTCAGAGTATATAATGACTGCTGATAGTAATACAAGTAAAACCTGACATTGTGGTTCTGAATAAAAATTCAGGCAGGGTTGTTACAGAGACACACACATGTAGTGCACTGTCAAACTCTTGGATATAATTAGACACATAACTCACAAAGTATAATGTGAAGGTTCCCTCCTCCCTTCAGAGTTACATGATTCAGCTGTTCTATCCCCAGGCTTTAACAAACTGTTTCAATAGGAAATCAGGAAAAAAATCTATCCTTTTTTACTTATTTGATTTAGGTTTGTCCTAGAGCCTTTCAGGAATAAAGTACTATACCTGGGGATTAAAGAGGGGATTGATCCCAAAACTTAAAAAGCTTTAAAACTTTCCTAATGGAATAAATGAGTAACCTATCATTTAGGAAAAAATGATAGAAATAATAGATGATAGATAAATGATAGATAGTTGAAAGGTAAGTTGATTGATTGATGGATTGATAGATAGGGATAGACTTAGAATAAAGAATGTTGGTTCTCAGTGATTACCATAAGTGCTCACTAGACATGTAGTAAAACTGAAAATGCATAGCTCAATGAGCTAAATATAAAATCACAGAATTAATTGTTTCCTCTTCCTCCTTCCTCCACAAATTATTTAACCTATAAATTTGATTATTTTCTCACTAGGACTAACCAATGATACATATGAAATGGTTTTCTAAAAACAAAGTTGTATGCATAAAATAATGCAAACATACAAGAGCAAAATTCTATGAAAATGTTTAACTTATTTGAAAAATAAACTTTAATTTTTAAAATAGAGATATTGGATTTTAATTTACAATAGGCAGAGCTCTTTAGCTACATATTGACCCAGATATTAGATGGACTTTTATCTTACTTTTTAAAAAAATATCTTGGGCCACTGAACACAAGCATGATTTAGGATTGTGTAGAGAGCCGTCCCAGGGGTTTCTATTCCATCTCTGAAACTCAACCAGAATTTTCTCGTATTCCCCCTCTAACTCTCCCATGGTTTCAATGCTCCTTGTCAGAGTTCTTTCTTAGCAAAGACCTAAGGAAGTGGTACGCGTACCGTTTTACGGTACGCGGGCCTCTCACTGTTGTGGCCTCTCCCGTTGCGGAGCACAGGCTCCGGACGCGACGGCTCAGCGGCCATGGCTCACAGGCCTAGCCGTTCCGCGGCCTGTGGGATCTTCCCAAACCGGGACACGAACCCGTGTCCCCTGCATCGGCAGGCGGACTCTCAACCACTGCGCCACCAGGGAAGCCCGAGATGTTTTAAATCAGCTTCTGTTATATTACTTTTGTAGATACTTCTGAAAACTTGATTTCTATAGCAGACAAGTACTACTTTCTTTTTTCCCCTCTATGCTCTATGGTGAGGAGGATGCGAGAATAGGAAGGTGCACTAAATGAGCTTCTGAATAAATGTTACAGCATCGATGAAGCTCCAAATAACTGAATTTAAAAAATCCAGAAAAAGTGTACATACTATATGATATTATTAGATGACATTTCCTAAAATTTTAATTTAACATATACTGTCAGAAAGCAGATCTGTGGTCTCCTGGGACAGGAAAGAGTGTTAGGGAAGGTGAGAAGGAAGGATTACAAGGGGATAGGATAAACTTTGGGTGATGATGATTATGTTAATTACAGTGATTGTTTTGTCAATTTCACAGACATACATGCATCAAAACTAATCAAATTGTACACTTTAAATATGTATGTTTATTGTAGGTCAATTTTATCTCAGTTAAGCCATTAAAATGAAATTAGATAAGGAACTGAAAACAATTAGAATGGTATTAGAAACAGTTTTAACAAAAACTTTGTACGCCTACTTTTGAGATGTATGAAACAACCCAAACCAGAAAACAAAATTAATGCTCTTCTGTTAGTAAATATTGTTTCCAGACTTTTCATGCCATTTTCACAGCATCCCCAAGATTTTGCTTCTATTATCATCAAAATACAGGTTATTTGAAGGCAAGATAAAACTGTCATGAATACAGTGTTTATAACTGTTTTTCAGTTCCTATATTTCATGTCAACATTTTAATGGCTGATTTAAACTAGTTTAAATTTCTTAGATAAAATGATTAATTGCAGATCTCTTATTAATCTAGGATTTTGCCTTTACTTCTCTCTTTAGTCTGCAAAATATACTCATATAGAACACCTTTTTATCATTTGACTTTTCCTAACCAGATCTGAAAACTATTTATAACTGGATTATCAGTCAATTTATAGTAACATGAAAAATAAAAGTGACATTGATTAGAAAATCAAACTTGCCTCAGTGTTATTTCAAATTGGGCTATTACTTAAAGTTTCCTTCCACTGTTGTGTGTTTGCTTTCTTATATAAGGTTTTTGAAGTACCGTTTTCAAACATATGCTATATGTTTTTCAACATATGCTATATCAGAAAGACATTTTAAAGTCAAATCAACAACTCATCCAAATATATAAACTTTTCATAGGAGTGTGTGTGTGTAATTTAGAATTTTGGACTCTTAGAGGATTTTTAATTTATGAGTAATGGCCGTTACTGTCCTTCCCAAGGTTGCCATCATGCCTAAAGGAGCATTCAAATAATATTTGCCAACTAAAAATTGGCGCTTGCTATCTGCCTCTACAAGGATTAAGTCACTAGCAACTGCAGCTGCCAACCTTCAACACACCCTGAAAAAAGTTCGGGGTAGAGATCAGGAATGAGGCACTCTGTGCTCTGGGAAAAACTGGCAGAATAGGCCTTCAAACAGATATTTTCAGGAGATTTTACGAGCCCAAATTTTTGCATCTTCTCATATCTAGAAAAGCACTAGTCATTAACAGTGATAAGTGCTCCTCATGACTAGCCTCAAGCCTCTGCCAAAATGTGTGTTTGACTGCACATACCCCCTTCACTAAAATCATATATAATACTGACCTCTCCCCCTACCTCTTTGGAGCTGGTACCTCAGAGCTATCTGAGATGCTGTCTCCCAGGCTATAATCTTCATTTTGCCCCAAAGAAAACTTAACTCACAACTCTCACATTGTGTATTTTTTTTAGTTGACATGCTCTAAAAAATATGAAAGGTATTGACTTAGAAACTTAGGACCCATTAGAATCAAATGCCCCATCACTTAGAGAGGTTTGGTCCCCTGACCAGCAACATTGGCATTACCTGGAAACTTATTAGAAGTGCAAATTTACCCCAGACCCCTTAATTCAAAATCTCTGTGCTTTAACCAGCCATTCAGGTGATTCTGATTTGCAGTTTGAAAATCATTCTCCTAGAGGAACACCTCCACTGTCAACAGAATTATTTTTGAAAAAACCAGACCAGTAAATGGTAGCAATCTGTGAAAATTATTAATACTGATTCAGTGGAGAACATATACCCACACATGTGCACGTGCACACACACACACACACACACACACACACACACACACACACAAAACAGAGATCTTCACAATTACTGAATATCAAGTAAGAATTTTTAAATTTTTGTTGCAATGGCCAGGGTCAATTAGTTTCTCATCCAAAATTTAAAACTAATCATTTTTTGTGTTTGACATTTTTATAGATTAAACTTGAATACAAATCTCTAGGCAGCAATTCCAAGACCTCAGCCTAAAAGAATTCATCTCACTGGGAAGATACCTAAGCAATACAAAGTTTGTCTCAGTTGAAATACACCAAAAAAAAAAAAAAAAAGCCAACCAAACAACAACAACAAAAAACCTCTCAGACTTCTACCCCTTCAAATTTTGACAGTTCCTTTTCAACAAAGCATGGTAAAAATGCATAAAACAGAGGTGAAACAATTGAAACTCACATCAGAATAGATCAGCGTGTTGCAGAGACTGAGAAAATGCTACAAGCTCCCAGCTGGGAAAACGTAATTGCAACCAGCCAGAACACTGATATAGCAAAATTACTAACAAGGGAAAAAGAAAATTTAGGAGACAAATAGAGGAAGTGTTTTCCTATGTATGACGAGAACCCTAGTAAATATGACAAAGTGCTCGTCAAGAGCAGAATGTTGAACTGGCATGAAGAAAATGTAAAACTGATTACTACAATGACAAGCCACATAAAATGCCATAATAACAGCACAGGAACTCATTTCAAATACAAGTGAAATAAAAACACTCTTCCAAATTAAGGGGGAAAATGTGAGCAAAACTAAACTTCTTGCTTTGGGCAATTCTGTAACCATTGTCAAAAACAATCAAGACTAATGGTAACATTATCATAACACAAGAATACCTATGGCTCTAGGGATTTCTTCAGTATATATATCTACAGCCCCAGCTCCTGTAACATCAGGGAAACAGCAATCTAGGAACTAATAGCCATTACAGTAGAATACAAACAAAGCTATGTGATAAATTCATTTCTAAGCCAAGAAGAATCTCTTCCTCTATTCAGGCGTACCAAAATACAGGGAGGCAGAAATATACTTCAGTTAATGCATTCAGGATTACAACACTATGTGTATTGATGTTAACTCAAAAATTTATTCACTATTCATTATTAATGAATTTTCATTCTAAAGTCAGAGAATTAAAGGGGTCAGGAAGACTCTAGATCTCAGTTGCAACAGTTATCCCAGAAAGGTGTTCAGCTGCAAAAAAAAAAAAAAAATGGCAAGGGCTATCAGCGATTGCTAAATAAATTAATGTCTGGTGAGTATGAAGACTCCTGCTGTCCTTGGAAGTGCTTCCTGTTTCTTCTAGCCAGTCATATTCTATCGGACAAGATATCCTATGTTACAGGGCAGCTTTGGTACTGATTATTAGCAATGGAGGTACAAAGCATTTTCCAAGTTACTAACAATAGATGCATAGAATAACACTGACCTGTATCACGTAGGACAGTCCTCATTGGTGTAGGTGCTCCTGGCCTTCAAAATTCCCTATGGTCCCCAAACCAACAAACTGGATACCAGCCAAGAAGTGAATAAGCAGAACTATGTGGGATCCTGGCAGCCCTGCAGAGAGAAGGCCTCTGTGAATTAAATGGTTCTCTCTGCTGTCTCATCTTTTACACTGGTATTCATGCTGCCCTTTGCCCACATTTCTCCCTCACTCATAGTGCTTGATTTTGTTTTGTTTTGGAGAAGCTATTTTGTCCACCTTCCACAAGCATAATAGTCCACCACAATGGATAGGCTTGTTGATATTTAAAGATACAAAATTCTAAATACAGTCTTATACATAGGCAATTAGAAATTGCGAGGGTGCAAAAAATTGTCCTGTTATTGCTCATTATATGCTATTTTTTATCATTTAACTTCTTTTTTAGCATGTCCATGTGTTTACTCTTCAAGTTAATTATTTTCACATTTATGTATTCAGAATTCTTCCTCACCTTCATATAATCCATGTGATCTAAAAATCTCTGTGGTCAAAAAATAAAATAAAAATAAATAAATAAAAACCCATTTTGGGGGCAAAAAGCAAGATAAAAATACAAAGTAAAATTCCTCTTCAAAATAATTTTACTAAAACAAAAATATATATTTATAATAAAGTGTTCTACGATTAAATACATTTCAATTTCTCACTGCTACTTTTGACTATCTCTAAGATGAAGATATTTAAGTATTTTAGAAGATAACCTGGATGCCACAGACTTTTTCCCCCCAGTACTCAATGGCTTTTTTGTTTTTCTAGATTGTTGTCTCCTTCCACATATCACCATTTCCTCAAACACACAGGAAGTAAGATAGATATGAAAAGCCAGGGCTATACTCTGTTTTCTCTCTTTTAGAGTTCCTTACCTTCAGAAGAGCTCAGTTCTTTCCCTTCTGACATTCACATGGATAATGTGAAATAGTATGAAAAAACATTGACCAGCTTAAACTGATTTTGCCTCCTTACATAGCTTGTTGATTAATCAAATTGAAACAGCACCAGCTTAAACTAGTTTGCCTCCTTAAATCGGCTGCTGATTAAACAAACCTTGAGATATTTTATAGACAGTACTGCACATGTGCACGACGGGAATCCATGTCTCCAAGGTAATCCTGGAACCGAATCTTCATTAACTCAGAAGAGAAATGTTGCCGCTGGAGCCCTTTGAAAAATGAGAAGTCTTTCAATGAGGAAAATCTGCCTTCCAGCAGCATGAGTAGCTTATATGGACTGATTCAAGACCAATCAATCAGTTCCAAGTTTGAAATTTCCCAAACTCCTTACATTTGCCTTGAAACCTGAAGTACAGAGACAGATTTGAGTTCTGCCTCCTATCTCTTTGCCAGTCAACCTCTCAATAAAGCTCTTTCTTCTCTCAAAAGCCAGTGCCGTTGTATTGGCTGCTATGCACATCAGGCAGTGAGCCCTTGCTCCATAATAATAGTACCAATGTTTTGGAATACTTTTCTTTAGTTTCTTTCATACGTCCTGACACTGTATTGCAATGATCTATGTGTCTCTCTTCCATCCACTTTAAGTGCTTTATGTATTGTAAACTCCTGGACCCCAAAGGAAGATCCTATAAAATAGTAATGATAGCAGACCACTGGAGTCAAGCAGGGAATCTAGTCCCAATTATGTCAAACATAACCAGTGTTCACTTCAGGAAGTTCAAAGTGTGTGAGTCTCAGTTGCCTATCCATAGACTAGCATTAATAATACCAATATGTGAGGATTAGAGATCCTTCATTCCATACAGAGGAAACAGAATGCATTATTTCAAAATGTCTGTGGAGTGTTAAAAAAACTTGTAGTGTATTAAGTTCAATGCTACCTCAAGATATTAAAAAGGAATATTGCACACAACATTATCTGACTACGATGTAATTATGTTAAGTATTAACACAAAAGGATAAGCAAACCAAGGGAAATCTTTGAAAACAACTCAGTTAATTGCCTGTGTCAAGGAAAAAATCAAATGGTAGTTAAAAACTATTTAGAAAATGATGAAAATAGAAATGTTAAAACTACTCAGCCATTAAAAAAAAGAGGAAATGTTGCCATTTGGGACAAGGTGGATGGATCTTGAGAGTATTATGCTAAGTGAAATAAGTCATACAGAGAAAGACAAATATCTTGTGATTTCACTCATACGTGGAACATAAAAAAACAAACAAGAATAAGTGAACAAATGAAATCAAACAAAAATAAACACACAGATGCAAAGAAGAGAGTAGTGGTTACCAGAGAAAAAAGGAGGGGAGAGCAAAATGGGTAATTGGAATCAACTGTATGGTACCAGATGGAAACGAAATTTTTGGTGGTGAGCATGCTGTAGTATATACAGAAGTAGAAATGTAATATTGTACACAGGAAACATAATTTTATAAAACAATGTTACCTCAGTGAAAAATAATTTTAAAAAAAAGAACTCTGCAAGTCTAATAGGCACAGAAGGGGAGCTAGTGCACGTTTTTGTTCTTAATTTTTATGAATATACTGCATTGTACACTAGAGCATTTGTTCTCTGTTTACATGTCTCCCCCACACTAGATATTGAGTCCCAGATGGTAGCAACAATGTCTTGCTAATTCGCATTACCAAACCCAGTCGTAAGTGGTGAGACTGCAGGAACAAGGGCACAGAAATCTTAAAACACAAGAGGTCATGGAAGAGAGAATTCTGATTTTGCTTTTAATGGAAAACAACAAGAGAAACTGGTGAGGAGAGAGAAAGAGATAGGGTGGAGGGTAGTGATTAGAGCAAATAAAACTCTAGAAAGATGGGGGGAAAAGAATATTAAATACAAAATTAGTAAAATAGGGGAAATTTTATAACTAAGCTACTTGCATTGAATAAGCCAAGTTAAAAAGATAAAGTAATCCACTGGACAAAAAGCTAGAAAAATAATAGTAAAGTCTAAAATGAATAAAATGCAGGAAATAATTGAGATGAATTTAGGAATCGCTGCATCAGAAAACAATTAAAGAGTGGCTTTACAAATGACTATAGACAACTATATTTATAGAATGACTCAGCAAAGGCTCACCAAGACTCCAGAGGGTTAGATTTTTAAATACTAACCCCTAGGGGCACTACATCCTCTCTCAAGGAGGAAGAATGTTCTGATCCATCAGCTTCAGACTCTTGGGAAAAATATAGCCTGATCCAAGAACATTCTTGAGGTCATCTCTGTAAAACCAGAAAAGTAATTAGCCACTGACATATCTCCAGGAAAATGCCAACAAGTCCATCAGTGAGCTATAGAGCTTATCCCACATAATATATAGTTTGTGTATTGAAAAAAAAATTATTTGAAACATTTTTGGCATACTCAAATAAGAAGAGAGAGAAGATACAAATTCACAAGAGTAAGGAATAGGAAAACATAAATCCAAAAATACAGAGAAAAATAGTTTTATTCAGACTGTGTTTAAAAAATTAT
The DNA here is from genome assembly GCF_039906515.1 of Pseudorca crassidens. Taxonomy (NCBI): domain Eukaryota; kingdom Metazoa; phylum Chordata; class Mammalia; order Artiodactyla; family Delphinidae; genus Pseudorca; species Pseudorca crassidens. The sequence goes on from NC_090298.1 coordinate 85,972,110, forward strand.
AGAAGGCATACTTAATAAAATCATAAACCAAAGCTAAGATAGATAGAACAAAAAACAATGCATACATGCCCTTTCACCCCCCCCATCTACATCCCTACTTTAAATCTAGGAATCTATTCCAATGAAATAATTAAGAGAATGTAGAAAAATAAATCAAAAGAATGATAGTACCATATATATAATGGAAAATATGGATAAAGTTTTACTATATACCTTTGTGTGTAAATATATGTGGGTGTGTGTATAAATATACATGGGTGTGTGTACAAATATACTTGTGTGTGTGTATAAATATACAAGAATATATGCATATGTGTATAAATGTAATTGCATGAAGATAATTGTACAAAGCAAGAGACTCAAGGACATTGTCCTCCATGGCTGGAAGAAAGCCTCCTTTCTCTTTCATGTTGCCACAGCTCTGTTCTGCTACAGCCAATACACTCTTTCAGATCTTTTCAAGAAGCATGAGTTGTGTGTAGGGGTCAGGGGAGCAGTGAGAAGTGATTCATATTCATCAGAAGGTTCTGGAGTCTTTGGATATGTTTGTGCCAGCCTGTTGCTTCAAGTAAGTGGTAACGAAACAAACATTCCTGAGTGCTTATGTGAGGCTAAAGTGAAGGTCAGTCTCTTAGGGTAAGTCTTCTTCGTGCTCTAGCCCCTAAGAACCTTGGGCTTCCAGCCTACCTGAAGTATATTCCTACATACTATATATGCACATACTCAATGTCCAGTACCTAGGGATTTGTCATAAATGATGAAGAATTTGTACAATGAAATATCACACAGAATTTGTACAATGAAATACCACACAGATATAAATGGTGTATTACAAAGTAATCTATAAATCAAATTACAAAAATATGGAATTATTGTTCCAATATAGTTTTTGAAAATCGAGAGGCATCATATCACCTTCTCTGAGTCTTACAGAAATAACCTTCTTGTCCAGTGTTATATAAATGGTACATATCATGTCTAATTCCAGCCACCATCCAAATGTGGCTCTCAACTATGCTAAGAATTTATTAATGAATCCTAGATTTGTTAATTCAGTCAGATTTTGGATTATTGGTTACTTTTATTTGTATCATTTTACTTTTCATTTTATTTCCAGAAAGCATGATAAAAATTAAATGTTAACATTTGTGATTCAATTTACACAATAATATTTTTTCTTATATCAGTGAAGAATGTGCATTTTGCCAAAAAGGAATTGCTTTATTTAGTACTTTATACTTGATATACATACTTTCATTCATCTGACCAGATTTTTTAAAATTAATTTTTATTGGAGTATAGTTGCTTTACAATGTTGTGAGACCAGACAGATTTTTGAGGAAAAAGTTCTGCAATTTAAATGTTTCTACATATGCATTAGCCACTAATTAAAACTTCTCTAAATTTTGTGAGTTTTCTGAAGAAAGTTTCCTTAAATATGTAAATTGAAATGGAGCAATGTTTTTTAAATACAGTTTTCAATGTACCATTAGTCTAGTTACTCAATGCAAACTTACACTAAGTGTCTACTAAGTTTAAGGTATTGTGTTATGTATTATGAGCTATACAATGGGATCTTTATCCTCAAGGATCTTAGAGTCTAGTAGAATTCAGGAGAGATATAAACATATCTATAACACAAAACAGAAAGTACTAAGTATTCTGAGAGCTTTACAAATTGCTATTACAGCATTGATGGTGGCCTTTGCCAATTACTACCAGCTTGGAGGATTAGGGACCCTTTAAGCAAAAACAAGTACTGAAATTTGAAAGCTGTGCATGCGTTGGGCAAGTGGAAATAAAGGAAAGGAACTCTACTCTTGGGCAGAGGAACGGCACCAAGTCAAGAACGTTTAAAGTGTGGTTCAGGAGCAGAAATTATTTATATGCAATTAAATAGCAGGGGTTAGAAGAAGGATTTCTGGGAGACACGTAAATTGAGACATGACTAAAAAGGAACTCTCTTGCATTTGGTCTTGCAAAATTGATTCAGAAAACACTTTTTATCTCATTCTTTTCTTACCTGCATTTAGTGGAAACATTTTCAGGAATAGTCCCAGTGATAATTTTACAGTTGCACTGCCTTAGTCACTTAGGGATACATCCCAACTAAGGGATATTAAAATAGGATTCTTAACTACAGACTGAAGATTTCTGATTAGTAACACTGAGCAGATAATTTTAAAATTTCTTTCTATTTGCTCACTTTCTTTAAGCTAGCTCTGATAAAAATTTCCTTTGTGTGTAATTCTGAAATTGAGGTCACTCACTATTTTATTTATTAATTCCTTTTCTGAAGACAAACTTGCAGAACTTAACTACTAATTTAGTCAATGCATCATTACCATCACCTGAGGTGTTCCACATTGTTTTGTTAATATGGTGGAACAGGAGTCTGCTTCTAGGCCTTCTGAGTTATAGAGACCAACATTTTCAACTTAGTAACTCTTCAATAATTCTTCTGGATCCAACTGAATTTTATTCTATTTTCCTTGAAAAGTATTGGAAAAGTTTCAAATCTCATTACCTCATCAACTGTACTTCCAGCCCCATAAAATAATGAAAAGCAAAACAGCTTTCATAGGCCTTCATCGTAATTGATTCTCCAGGGTATCTTTGCACTGTCCCATTAAAATGGAGCTGTTGCTATGACATTTTCACCAGGAATGTTAAATAACTGATTCATATACAAAGCAGTAAAAATGTAGCTTTTGCTGTTAAATTGGCCAATGCATGGGATCTCAAAGCTGCTGAAACAAAACAAAATAAAATGCTCCAGCCATTCTTTCTGACAGAGTATCATCTAAGATGCTAACAAGTCAGGTTGCTAATGTGTATTCACAGCACTGTGTAGTATAGTCTATCAATACATTTATTACTTTCAAGTTCCTTGTGTCACTTTTAATTCTGCAGTACACCAAAGTCTTTAGGGCAAACTCCTGAATGTTCCGTTACTTACTCTTTAAAGTGAGTGTTAAAACATATCTATAATAAATCTTATTTAATGCTTTTATTTACAGAACACTTTTAAAATCTTGCTAGACATATTAAGCATTATTACAATCTGCATTCAAATTTCTTCTTAAGGTCTTATTTATACTTTTAGAAGAAAAAAGAAAAGAAAAATAGAAACCAGATGGTTTTGTTACTCCTGCCCTGCAAAACAAAAACAAACCAAACTATTGAGACAAACAGAAATAAAGAAAAAGTGCACAGTATCAACCTTCCCACCCTCCATGTTCTAGATACCCAAGTTTTGCCAGAGGTTTTGAACAGTAAAGCAGACCCTGAGAAAGTGCTTTCAGGAGGAAAGCCAATAACATCCTCCCTCTCGCCCCCAATGGCTGAGGCACATGCACACAAGCCCTTCTGTGAATTCTTCACATATGCTTTCTGATCTGCTCAATGAACAAGCACCAAATCACTGGAGATTTTATGCCCAGTGACTTCTCTCCAGGCAGATTCTAATTTGGCAATGGTTCTAGGGTCCTCCTGGTGAGAAAGCTGCTCCTGGCAGAAGCTTCCTCATTGATAGAGGGAGGTGTTTCCATCCATGGCTCTGTTCTCTTTAGACCAGGCTTGAGAACACATCTGTTCCTAGGGCTCTAAGCCCAAGGGACCTCTGAGTGAAGAATCACCACAGAGAACTTTGCATATTCTGGTTAAATACAATCTTCTCCCCTATGTCAAAATGAATGTTCCTCATTGCCTAATGACCCTGACATTTTTTTCCAAGCATGAAATTTTACCTGAGATGTATAAAATGACATTTTGTGTAGGATAAAGTGGTATAAATTGGACTGTGGCACTTCATGCCATTTAGAAAAATATATAGGCATATTTTTCCTGGGGTAATGTGACTGCAAAATCACCAACAAGGTGATGTGCTTCAGCAGTAAAGACAATATCAACAACTTAAGAATGAATAAAAATGATTGTCCTGTCTATGAAAACAATTGTTTCCTGTATGATGAATTATTTTAATCATAAAAATATTTTTGAGTAGAAAATGAAACTTGAAACATGTGGAGTTATTTCTTATAAGTGCTGCCAATTCCTCTGATACTAATGCAGTAAAGTGTTCTTTATTTATACCTGTACATTTTGAACCCTCAACATAAAGGTCTGGTTTCATTTGAACAAAAATATTTCGAAAGTAAAATCTTCGCTGTAAGTTATCAGCCTATAACTTTTAGGAATGTTCCAAAAGGGAAAATGAAAAAGATGAGGCTCATTTCTTTGCAAACTGTAGGATAAATAGATCTCTCCAATGGCTGGTACCACATAGTATTCCTAATCAAAACACTGCAAATATTTCCAATTCGCCATTCATAGCTGTGTGAGAGATAAATAAATATTCCTTCCATTTCACTCCATTAAATTTACTTTGAATTTCCACAATGCCAGGTACTGAGCTAAACATTTCCTTCGAGACCTCTTCATGAATTAGTAACCACTTGAAATGTACTCTTTTCAAAGACAGAGACAATAACTTATGTCATCTCTTTGTATGCTTCATTTAAATAGTTTTGTATATGTGTGAAAGAAAAATAGAAATATTTCTGAGAGAAATGGCAGGCAAAGAATCGGCTGCATAGTATGTGTGAGCTGCCTATGGCTATTTTACAAGGAAATCTACCAGCTCTCAATAATGTGAAAATCTTCTTGAGAGGCGCCGTGGCACAGCAAGTCACTGAACCAGAGAAATTCAATTTGCCTACTGTAAAGTATGTTTTGTCTGTCTTAGAAAGCTCTAATTCAATCCAAAATTACTTTTAGAAGCAGTCACTCTGGCCAAGGAAGGGTGTCCAGGGTCTGCAATGGGACAGAATACACTGGCCTAAAACTGTCAAAAAACATTCAGTGCTGCTTCTCACTCTTGAGATGTGAACCACAGACCCACCAGGAGGTCACTGATCTCTTCATGTTTTAGATCTATGTATATTTGTGATTGGATAACATCTAGGTAACTTTTATCTTTGATCTACATTTACTCGAATAGTGCCAAGGGAGAAATGGAAACAGAAATGATGGTTAGATTACTAATATGTGGATGAGTAAGAAAATATATTTCTGCTTGAATTCTATGAATCATACATTATTTGCAGGTAGCTTTGAACTTGCCTAGAGAGTTTTAAAAGAGCACTCTAACACATACTTTTGTGGTTTATCATTGGGTAAACTAATGGTTCATATAAACTAACTCAAAACTTAATTTTCTCCTAAATTACATAGCTAAATTTGTTATCAACACTTGGCAGATTTTGTCAAATATTATGCCTTACCTCTGCTTTGTCTAGAAATCATGATACTGACTCTCCTATGGTAATACTATTAATTTAATCATACTTTCTAGAATAGGAATTATGGGATCTTCATAATTTTTGAGTAATCAATATTAAGTAAATATCAGTCACAACACTTGAAAAAGTAAGTTTAAGTGATTGTTGGATTCTATATCCAAATATATAAGTGATAAAGAATCTTAAAATTCTCTAAAGACTCTATTAGAATATAAAGATGGGGCATGGCTAACAACTTTAGCACTTTGGTAAAAATTTATTTCTTTTTTTAAACTAAGGTTACTGTCACATTTCATTATCTATAGCCAAACATAAGACATAGTTAAATAATTATTTTTAAGTGTTTACTAATAAAATGTAAGAGGATTATAGTTTTAATGGTGGTTCATGAACGTCAGTGTGCAAAAGAATTCCCTGAACATCTTGTTTAAAAAAGTGTAGATATGCGACCTACCCCTAAAGGTTCTAGTTCATTGGTTTGGAAGCAGACTTTGGCACCACGAGTATAACAAGCAATCCAGTAATTATGATGCAGGTGTTTATTTGAACACATTTGGTGGAGAAAAAATATTCTGCCACACAAACATCTAAAAACTATATGGGAACAATTTTTAATACCTAAAATGTATACACTGTGGTAATATTTTAGTTATATTTATATCTTTTAAAATGATGTGAAATATTTTATAATTTACTTTCAGGGAAGTGAGAAAAGTCAACAAAGAAGAAGGTTATAGCTTAAAAAACAATCCCTCCATCCTTAAAAGAGTATTTGCTTTTTCAACATTAATAATTCCTTTGCCTTTTTAATAGGGAAAATTGGGATTTGTGGTGGTACAGACAATTCTTATAATATAGAGACTTGGTTGCACAATTTATTTCTCTACAACTAAAATTTCAAAGTAAATAACACTTTTAATTCAAAATTTGGGAATAATATGTTTCAGCGCTCAAAGGAAAATTCTTGATGATACTTTTCAGATTTGCACAGTATGAAACTGTCAAGTATTCCAGATTTCTTTTTCAACAAAAGCAGGCATCCTTTACTTTGCTCAGCTAACAACTGTGAGATAAACCTACATATCTAAGGAGAAGAATAATGTTTAAATTTCTACTTATTCTAAAAATGAAGTTTATATGTTGGAAAATTACTAGCACAATTGTCTACAATATCCAGACAAAAATCTGACAAAATAAGTACATTAGAACTTTTTCATTTCTGGTTTGAATTCATTACTACCTTAAGTATTTTCTATCATGGAAAACATGTAGGAATTAATAAAGCTATTTAGGCTCTCTGACATCTCAGAGGGCAGTATAAAATGAATAATTTTAAGGACACTAATACTTTTAAGATTTTAAAAAGTATACTTATCAGCGAAATAGAGGTGTGTTTACTAGGAAGCTCATGAAAACTTAACTTTCTGGCTTCTCCCATTCAGAAGCTCCTTTTAAGGCTCACCTTTTCCCAGTCTAAATAAATATTGTTTCCTATGCAATTACATACCTGTAGCATCTGTCCTTTTTTTCCTAAAAGAAGGTGGTCAAACTGTATGACTGTTAGGACCCAAAACTTGGATCTGTCCTTACATAGAAAGATATATTTTTATAGTTGAAAGAAAAGTACAAAGCATATACCTCTCCTGTCTGCATTTTAAAAGCTCTTATTCTACAGAATACATTAAAACTTTCATTTTCCAAAATGGAAAACAGCAATGTGTATATGCATATAATCAAACCAGAAGAAAAGGGAGAAAATTTCTTTAAGAAAGGGATGAATTTGTTATATTAATCACACACCGTCTTTTCAGCATGCAGAGCTGAGGTCATAATGTCTGATACTAGTGAGAATTAAACAACGGAGGTATCAACTGGGCTGAGGTCATGAGATGCTCATCTCTGTAGGAGTCTTTTTTTTTTTTTTTTTTGAGGTACGCGGGCCCCTCACTGTTGTGGCCTCTCCCGTTGCGGAGCACAGGCTCCGGACGCGCAGGCTCAGCAGCCATGGCTCAGGGGCCCAGCCGCTCCGCGGCATGTGGGATCTTCCCGGACCGGGGCACGAACCCGTGTCCCCTGCATCGGCAGGCGGACTCTCAACCACTGCGCCACCAGGGAAGCCCCACATCTCTGTAGGAATCTTGCCTGTGTGTTTCTTCAAGTTCCATCTCTCATTCTGAGATGACACGTCATATGCATTTTTCAACCTATTTCTAAAGTCTGGATTAACAACTGTGAAAAGATATTGCTTGCTTTTAGGGTCTCCATGACAATAGGACTGGGGAATGGATAAGGTTTCAGTTATGTCCTGAGTAAGTCACACTTCTGAAGCCCATTCTGGAAAATTTCTCTTACTCACCTGTCTGATCACTTACTTATTTTCAATCTTATAAAAACACCCATATTGAAGTACAGTAAAAAAAAAACCCTACCTTATAAGAAAGAGAGTTGCAAGGAAACTAGGTGAAATAGAGGTGACCCATCTGGAAGTTAAAAAAATAAGCTTCTGTTGAAAATGAAAATAAATACTTTTAGTTTAGTTTGTTTATGTGTTTGTTTTAAACAGGAAAGCAGCTCCCACAGACATTTCCCTAGAGAGAAGGTGTAAAGGAAAATGATCAGGATTGGGATTAGATTTTTCAATTGTCTAAAACATAAAATTGATCAAGTTCACAAAATATCTTCATCCCAACACAGATTTATAACATATAAGATTATTGAAAGAGAAGTGCTTGCAACTCAAATAGAAACAAAATTTACCTGATCATATTAATGTTTTGCTTCTACAGTTCCAACTGGTTTAAAATGTGGTTTCAATTATTTAGCTATTTTACTTTTTATGCATAGCTATATAGATACCCACAAAATGAATATTTAAATAAATGTTTAGTTATCAGAATGTGGCTATTCTAATGGTCTATTCTGGACTTGCCATCTACCACTTGATCCTCACCTTGTACCTTGTCTTTAATAAAAAGGCTTAACTTTTAGAGGTGAACTCTGAAGCATTGGGATTCATTTTGAAATTGAGAAAATCACTTATATTTATTGAGCTTCTCATTTCTCATCTGTAAAATGAAGGACTACTTTCTAACACTCAATCAGCTTTCAAAATATGTACTTCAGTGGTTTTGTGAAATATCAGTGAAAATATCTTTCATCTCTAGTCATCACAGAAAAGCAGCTGTTTAGTATTTGGGGGAAAATGATCTTTACAGCAGCAATTTTAGATCACCTACGTTTTCCTAGTGAATTAACTCTCCAATTTTTTATCACTTTTTGTCTCTTTTGTGTACACTTTGCCTCTGTAAAGGGAAAATAAGAAGAAGGAAGAGTAAGAAGAATGAGAAGGAAAAAAATAAAGGGTGTGGTAATGGAAAGAGTAAGTGGAGGGAAAAGAGGAAGAAAAATTCTTGGCATTTTAATATGTTTTAAATAATCTGTTTCTTGAAAAATTATAACATTATTTTCCAATGCAACCTAGGTATAAACTCAGCATTAGAAATAAGGCCCCGTGTTGAGAAATCAAACAGCAGCATGATTTTGATAAAGACATTAAAAAGCTAGTGAAAAAATATACAAAATTATCCAATTGCAATGAAGTTTTGGTTTCTAGAGAAACAGTTTTTAGAATTGATTTTAATAAGAGATGACCTCATTTTTTTTTTCTCCTCCATTTCTTGCTGAAACTCCTGTTTAGATGAGAAAATTAGCAATCAGTAAAAACTGATTAAAAGTAATCTCTTTGATTTTAGGTGACAGAACAATAAATACCTCAAGTAGTTATCAGTGTTTATTCTCATATGTCCCGTCTTTCTTATGAATACAAGACTATAATTAGCATAGTGATTGTCAACTTGAAATATAGTTTTCTGTCTTTTCTGTTAGGTGATAAGTTTTTGAAAATAAGAGACCATATTTTATCCAATACCAAGGCTAGTAAACAAAGTTTGTTTTTAATGATTATTGAATAAATTAATTAATAGACTAATAGTTATTTTTTAATGCAGTATAGTTGAGTTACAATATTATATTAGTTTCAGGTGTACAGCATAGTGATTCAATATTTTTATAGATCATGCTCCTCTTAAAGTTCTTATAAAATAATGGCTATATTTCCCTGTGCTGTACAATATATCTTTGTTGCTTACCTATTTTGTCCATAGTAGTTTGTATCTCTTAATCCCGTACCACTATCTTGCCCTTCCCCCTTTCTTCTTCCCACTGGTATCCACTAGTTTGTTTTTTATATCTGTGAGCCTGTTTTGGTTGTGTTGTATACATTCATTATTGTTATTTTTTTAGATTCCGCGTGTAAGTGATAACATACAGTATTTGTCTTTCTCAGTCTGACATGTCAGTAAGCATAGCACTCTCTAGGTCCAACCATGTTGTTTCAAATGGCAGAATTTCATTCTTTTTTATGGCTGAGTAATATTCCATTGTATATACTGTATAAATATAAGTATAAAATTTATATATATAGTATAATTACAATTAAATTCATTATATAATTATATACAATATAATTATATTATAATTAATATATGGGATAATTGGATATATAGTATATTATGTATATTGTATATACATGCCACATCTTCTTTATCCATACATCTATTAACGGAACCTTGGGTTTCTTCCATATCTTGGCTATTGTAAATAATGCTGCTATGAACATTGGGGTGCGTCTATCTTTTAGAATTAGTGGGTTTTTTTTTCAGATATATACCCAGAAGTAGGAGTGCTGGTTCACATGGTAGTTCTATTTTTAATATTTTGAGGAACCTCCATACTGTTTTCCATAGTGTGTGCACCAATTATAGTCCCATCAACAGTGTATTAGGGTTCCCTTTACTCCACATCCTTGCCAACAGTTGTCATTTGTAGACTTTTTTATAATAGCCATTCTGACAGGTGTGGGTTGATATCTCATGGCTCTGATTTGCATTTCTCTAATAATTAGCAATATTGAGCATTTTTTCATGTGCCTGTTAGCCATCTGTATGTCTTGTTTGGAAATATGTCTGTCTAGGTCTTCTGCCCATTTTTAATTTGGGTCCTTTGTTTTTCTGATATTGAGTTGCATGAGCCACTTATATATTTTAGATATTTACTCCTTATCAGTCACATCATTTGCAAATATTTTCTCTCATTCAGTAGTAGTTTCTTTTTTCATTTTGTTGAGACTAATAGCTATTTTGATATATCAATGTAAATTGCTAGAATTCACCTCAGATTATTAGGTAAGTAAGATTTAAAAAGTTATATATTTGGTAATATACCATCTCCATTTGAAATTAGTTTATTCCTCACAAATTTGGTGGATGTAAAAATATATTTGAAGCCTTACATGCTTTTTAAAAATCATTTTTAAAGCGAAATTATGTATGTTTAATTCTGGCTAATAATTTTTAAGATATTATCCCTGCAGTGGCAGGAGTGGGGGTGATGTCAGAATCATGACAGTATGAGACACTTCCTTTGTCTCTCCCCTTCAATGTACAGCTAATAAAACATCCATAACTCAACAACTCTGCCCAACACATCAGGACACCAGAGAGAGACACACATCTGTACATCTGAAGGTGAGTGGATTGGAACATGTAGAGGAGACACAACCAAGGGAATAGCAGAGGTGGTGCTTGTGATCCCAGCCCCCTGATTGTGGTCCCTGAGCACTGAATCCCAGAGATCCTGGTAGCAGCAGGGGAGATGGCAAACACAACTCCAGGCTCCTAGCCATAGCAGGACCCATGGTCACAGGCAACTGGGCAGCAGTGGTGACACACCCCATGACCCCAGTCTCTCCAACCATGGCTAGGCCTGTAACTCTAGCCCCACCCACACCGCAATGTCAGTGACCCCCATGCATCTGACAACTGTGAACACAGCAAACCCCCACACCCATGACTCTCCACTCACCCCTACCCCGACCACCACCCATGAGCCAGGTAACCCTAGACTCGGTGGAGGCACATGCCCCCAGTGGCAATGCCAGCAACAGCAGCAACACCAGCAGCAGCAAGGCACCAGTGACCCTGGAGGCACAAGCAGCAACAAGGAGGGCACCAGTGATATGTCTGGCAGAGGTAGTGGAGGGTAAAAAGTGCCAATTCTCAAATAGCCAGAGGCAGCTCAGATAAGAGAAACCTGTAACTTGAGCTATAGTCCCACCTACTGAAAAACAAAAAAAGGACCCTAATTACCAACTTTTTGAATTGTCAGAAATGGTAAAAAACCTTTACCTAAATAGGAAAGGTGTTTGCTACTTCAAATGTGCCAGCAGAGGAACAACTTATAAAACACCATAAAAAACCATGGTAACGTGGTACCACACAAAGAAAATGACAATTCTCTAGAAACCAAACTTAAAATCATGGAAGATTGCAATCTAACTGATAGAGAGTTCAAAATTACTTTTATGAAGAAACAATGAGCTACAAGAAAACAGAGAAAGGCATTTCAATGAGCTCAAGAATAAAATTAATGAGCAGAAAGAATATTTTATCAAAGAAATTAAAACGCCAAAATGAACCAAACAGAAATTCTGAAGCTTAAGAGCTCAATATATAAGGTGAAGAATGCAATAAAAAGCATTGGGACAGAGCAGACCATACAGAAGAGAGAATTAGCAAGCTCAAAGATAGAAATCTGGAAATGATTCAGGTAGAAGAGGAGAGAGAAATAAGATTAAAAAATAAACAGAAATGAAGAGTACAAGAACTATCCTACTCCATTGGGAAAAGTAACATAAGGATAATTGGTATCCAAGAAGGAGAAGGGAGAGAAAGTGGAGCAGAGTTAAACAAATCATAGATGAGAACTTCCCAAACCTGGAGGAAGAACTAGACATACAAATCCATGAAGCCAAGAGAACATCTAATTATCTCAATGCAAAAATACCTCCAAGAAATTTTATATTAAAATTGTAAAATGTCAATGATAAAGAAAGAAATTTAAAGGCATCCAGGAGAAAAAAGACAGCAACAGGGCTTCCCTGGTGGTGCAGTGGTTGAGAATCCGCCTGCCGATGCAGGGGACACAGGTTCATGCCCCGGTCCGGGAAGATCCCACATGCCGCGGAGTGGCTGCACCCGTGAGCCATGGCCGCTGAGCCTGCGCGTCCAGAGCCTGTGCTCCGCAACGGGAGAGGCCACAACAATGAGAGGCCTGTGTACCGCAAAAAAAAGGACAGCAACATAAAATGGAACCCCCATTAGGCTATCAGCGGATTTCTTAGGAGAAACTCTATAGGCCAGGAGAGAGTGGAATGACATAACTAAAATTTTGAAAGATAAATATTGTCAGCCAAGAATACTCTATTCAGCAAAGTTATCCTTCAGATATAAAGGAGAAATATAAAGACAAACAAAAGCTGAGGGAGTTCATCAACACTATGAACTAGGGAGTTTATCAACACCTGCCTCACAAGAAATGTTGAAAGGAGCTCTTCTACCTGAAAAAAAAAAGGCAAAAGTACACAAAACTTTGAGTAAGGTGATTGGTAGAATAAGAAAATTGTGATTCTATATCCGAATAGGTTATTAAACAATTATAGCATAAACTTTAAAGGTAAAAAAGCAGTAAAAATAGCTATAGCTACTTCAATTTGGTAACAAACTCACAACTTAGAAAATGGTACTTTGAGACAACAAAAATATAAAAGGGGAAGAGGAAAAGGATAGAACTCATATAGGCAAATTCAGATAAGATGCTATCAGCAGAAAAAAAAAGGCTATTTTATCTATGAGACATTTTACCTCATGGTAACCACAAAACACAAATCTAGAGCAGAGACATGAAAAATAAAAAAGAGGAAACTGAGAAAAAAACATAGAAAATTACAAAATCAAAATGGCAGACAGAAACACAAGGAAAAAGAAACAGTGAAGATATATAGAGCATGAAGAAAACAAAAGATAAAATGGCAACTATGTCCTCATTGATCAATAATCGCTCCCAATTTAAATGGATTGAATTCACCAGTCAAAAGACACAGAGTGGCTAGATGGATTAAAAAACAAGACCCAAATTTATACTGCCTTTAGGAGACTCATTTCACCTTTAAAAGTAAACATAGGCTCAAAGTGAAGGAAGGAAAAATTATACTCCAAGCAAATGGCAACCGAAAGAAAGTGGGTGTAACCATACTCATATCAGAAAAAAAATAGACCTTAAGCCAAAAAAAGTAACAAGAGACAAAGATGAATATTATATAATGACAAAGGGGACAATTCATCAAGAAGACACAGCACTTATTTAATATATATGCACATAAAATAGGAGCACCGAATATATAAATCAACTATTAACAAGTGTTGAAGAGGATATAGGAGAAAAGGGAAGCCTTATACGTTGTTGATGGGTATGTAAATTGGTGCAGGTAATATGGAAAACAGTATGGAGATTGCTCAAAAAGTTAAGAATAGAATTACTATTCTTGTGATTCCACTTCCTGGTATTTATTCCAAGAATAAATACCACTTCCTGGTATTTATTCCAAGAATAGGAAAATTCTAATTAGAAAATACATGTGCATCCTCTGTTCATCAGAGTATTATTTACAATAGCCAAGATATGGAAACAACATGAGTGCCCATTGATGGATAAATGGATAAAGATGTGGTACATATATACAATGGAATACTATTCAACCATAAAAAAGATGAAATCTTGCCATCTGTGACTACATGGATGGACATGTAGTGAAATAAGTCAGAGAGAGATAAATACCATATGATTTCACTCATATGTGAAATATTTTAAAGAAACAAAATAAACAAACACAACAAAACAAACACATAAATACAGAGAAAAGACTGGTGGTTACCAGAGGGGAAAGGGTGGGGGTTGCATGAAATGGGTAAAGGGGACCAACTGTATAGTGATGGATGGAATTAGATTTTTGGTGCAGTATACTGTAGTGAATTCAGAATTTGAATTATAATGTCATATGTAGGAAACTTACAGAATGTTATAAACCAATGTTACCTCAAAAATAAAAAAACATGTTATTCCCAACTCTATACAGAACACTAAGAATCTAAAGAAAATGTGTATAAATAGAACATCATATGTTTTCCTTATATCTTTGTACTCAATTCCTAAATAAAAAGGTATAGAAAATCTTTTTCTAAAAAGACTCTTTTCCCAAAGAATAAGAGAAAATATGCATAGTTTACAATGTGTGTATAACTTTAGGATTTTATAAAATCAGAATTTTCATGTGTCACAAGATCCTTTCTCCTGTGATTTGTATTATTTATTTTATTGTATAAATATCCCTTATTTTTCAGTGTATTGAAGACAGCTCTTTTACATACATGGCAGAATCTGAGCGATGTTGAGAAAATAGTAAATCTAATGGCTGAAATGGAAATTGCATTATTAAGAAACTTTGTTCCATTACATTTCCTGCTCCTTCTTTCAAGAGAATATATTCAATGATTCCAGTAAACAAATGCTCTTCAGTCTGTGATATAGAGTATTATTTATGGATTCAACACTGATGTGGAATTCCAGAATCTATTGTTTTTGAAAGACTAAGGGATGTTTTTTCCCCAGTTAAATTCATGTTATTCTCTTACTTTTATCTCTCATTCTCTCCCTTTCCTTTTTACATTCTGTAGGTGGAAAAAAACCATCTCTGCCTATAGTTTATTTTGGAACAAAATTATGACCTCAGAATCCAAATGTGTACATCCCCACTAAGTTTTACATGCCTTCAATAGAATCTGTGCTAGGTTTCTGAGAAGAAATCTGGCCATGCATTTGCATGAACTAAAATTAGAGTCCAAAAGGCTGATTTTCTTTCTGAATCATTCATTATAAGAAAGTAAACTAGTAAAAGTAATATTATTATAGCTTTCAACTTCAATAAATCTCACTCTATTACTCTCTTCTACTGCCTATCTTCCTAGCACTAATAATAATAATAATAACATCTCACATTAAAAGCTGTACTAAAAATGTAATATTAATGATCTGAAGCCTTCATGTAAAGCTTTCATTCACAGTATGCTACTTTTCTTTTGGTGGATAGCAGAGGCCTACTGAAAAACAAAACTACATAGCTGCCTTTCATTTTCTCAGAAAGCAAATCACCACTAAACTTTGTCCATTAGAGTTAAAAAAAAAAATGCAGCAGTATTTTTGGACACTTAAAAAAATTGTTTTTGAAAGTGTAACAAAGCAGAAAGATTTAGACTTGTTATCTAAGACTATTCTTCCCTCTCTTTCAAAGATTCTCAAGACCTATTCTTTTCTAACCTCCCTATTCTTGGGGTTGCACTCAGTAAGTCCACTAGGACATTTTTTTTTTCTATTTGTTTTGTGAGGCACTTGATAGGTCTTTTCAATCTAAAAAAAATAATGTCCTTTGTTGTCCTCTTTACCAGTTTCATTTGCTAGATTTTCTTTACTAGTCTCTCTTTATAGAAATATTGTAGTGAATATTTATTTTTGTAAATTGACCTTGTCTTTATATTTATCTTCTACTTTGCAAAAATTTTATTTTACTTTATCTTCTAAAACTTGATGGATTTTTATCAAACTTAACTATACTATTTTAAATTTCCATGAGCTTCCTATTTCTTTCTAGTGTTCCTTGTTAAAAATAACATTTATATTTTCATGAATATAGGATCTTTTTAAAAATCTCTTTGAGGATATTATAGTTTTTAAGTTGTCTTTATTTTATCTGATCTTCTTTTCTTAATGTCTCTCTTGCCTTAAGTCTTTATTCAAATGACTAGAAGTTCTTGGGGGCCTACTCTTTTTTTTAATTAATAAACTATTTTTAGAGTGGTTTTAGATTCACAGCAAAATTGAACAGAAAGTATAGATTTCCCTTATGTCCCCTGTCCCCACACATGCACGACCTTCCCTACCATCAATGTTCTGTACCAGAGTGGTATATTTGTTACATTGCTGTGTATATTCATTTTTTAAAGTAAAGTTGGAAAATATTAGAAACTTTGAGTGGATAGTGTATATTGACTGGTGGGCTTAACATGCAATAATTCGTTGAACAGCTGGGTTTTTCATTGGAGACACCAAAATGCTATTTCTATACATTCTTTCTCTAGTTCAGCTTCTACTGAAAAGTATCCTTCATGGGTACGGACACAAGCGATTCTTTTGTAATTGTGCTAGGAAAGAGGACTGGCCTTGGAGTTCTTACCATTTGTTATGTAGACAAACAGAGCATACCTGAAGGCAATAAATCCAGTGTCAGCCTAACCCAGCTGAACCCAGATGGAATGGTCTGAAACATATTAGCTGAGATTTTGGTTCTGTTTGTTTTGCAGCACTTTCATTGCAATAACTGACAAATATAACTGTATGCAGTAAGTGGAATAATGGGTCCCAAATATATCAGATCTTAATCCCCTGAATCTGTAAATGTTACATTATATTGAAAAGGGGTCTACACAGATACAATTAGGTGAAGGATCTTGAAATGGGGAGATTATCCTGGATTATACAGGTGGGCCCTAAATGTCATTACCAGTGTCCCTATGAGAAAAGGACAGAGGAAGATTACTACAAAAGGAAAAGGTTATTTAATGCAAAGTCAGAGATGCTAACGATAGGGCCACAAACTAAGTAATGGAGCAGTCACTGGACTCTGAAAGAGGCAAGAAATGGATTCTCCTTTAGAACCTCTATTCTATTTTGAATATGCCTTGGGTTCTGAATAATTTTTAAACCTTTTTAGTTCCATCTTCCCCTCAAAAGTTGACTTTTTTTGTTATATTCTTTCAGGTTCTTGGTGTGCGTTGATAGCTTATATTTTGATAAATGTATCATATTAATTATAGTTGTTAAGACATCTATATCTAAACGTGGTATTTCCATTATTGCTGTAGCCTAAAAATTAGCCCAAACTTAATGGCTTTAGGCAACATTTTATTTGATTTTATTATCGCTTACAGTGTCTGTGGGTCAGAAGTTTGGAAGCATTTGTTGGGAGACAATTTTCCATGTCTGTTGCATTTCTACACATCTTCTAAGCAAGAGGCATTGACAAATTTGCTACATACTGGTTTCTTTTTTTTTTTTTGAGGATGTTTGTATAGCAATGAGCCTTGGAAGATAGATATAGTGTGTCTTCATAGTTCTTAATAGGACTCATTTGTGTAGTTCTAGTTCAAGTATCTCAGATGTTTTCAGTCAAACTGTCTTATGCATTAGGAGGGTTGGAGATCTCTATCATCACTATTCTAGGGTATCTCCATGTGGATCTCAACACGTGATAATTGGAGCTCCTTCACTGCATAACAGTATCAGGGTAGTCATACTGCTTATATGACAACAGAAGATGTAAGAATGAATATTTCAATGAGCAAGGTAGAAGATGTTACATTGCCTTTTATGACTTTGTATACAAAGTCATGCAGCATCATTTCAGAAGCATTCTACTAGTTACAAGCAAATCACATGTTCACCTAGATTCAGACAATCTTCTCTTTATGGAGGAGTGGCAATATTCATGAAAAGCATCTGAGACTAGCATTATTATAATGCCCATCTTTGGAAAATACAATCTACCACAGTGGGACAAGCATGGATAGAACCTGGAAATATCACATGTAGAAGCTGTATCATTTTTTGCACAAGTTGCAAGTTGCTCTAAGTCTTTTTCATAAATATTATCACACAGCCCACCATATGATAAGAATTCAAAAAGTCAGCTAATATTAATAAAATTAATGTTTATTTTACTTTGTATGTTTAGAAATAAGATTAATACTTTCTAACTTAATATTATTGTTATATTTAACCAAGTCATTTCACACAAAAAATCAATCTATTTTTCTATCTATTTTTTAGATCCTAAAAACTTTTTTAAAGGAAAAATTAAAATAGAAGTTTGAACTAATACAACTTACAATAAGGGTTCATTTTTTAAAAGAGATGCTGCAGAAACTATCTTTTCCAATCTCCAAAGAGCCTCCAGAAACTACTATGACTTCATGAGGAATGGTGGGATGATTAAACTTATACGTCAGTTTGGCTAGGCTATAGCACCCAGTTATTATCAAACACCATTATAGGTGTTGCTGTGAAGGTATTTTGGACATATGTTTAACAACCACAATCCATTGAGTTTAAGTAAAAGGGATTACCGTCAGTTATGTGGGTGGGCCTCATCCAATTAGTTGAATCCAATCAGTTTGTTCTTAAGAGCTTCCTGAAGAGGAAGAAATTCTTTCTCAAGACAGCATCATAAAATCCTGTCTGAGTTTCCAGCCTGCCAGCGTGTCATACAGATTTCAGATTGTATTGTCTATCCCCCACAATTAAGTGAAACAATTCTTCATGATAAATCTCTTTCTCTCTCTCTCTCTCTCTATGTATATATATACACACACACATATATGTCTACATATACACATATATATGTATGTATATATACAAGCATAGCACATATATACATATATATATATATATATATATATATATATATATATATATATATAATTGGTTCTTTTTCTCTGGGAACTCTGATACAAACATCTGAAAAATATTGACTCAAAAAAATGAGAGCGACAGTTTGGACCCTTATTAATAATACCTACTATGAATTGAGTATATTCTCAAAGTCAAATGTTTGCTATGTTAGTTTAATCTACACCACAACTAGACAACTAGAATGTGGACATTATATCCCAATGTACAAATGAGGAGGCAGAGACAGAGTAAAGGTAAGCAAAATGCTCCAGTCACTCAGGAGATGAGAGCCAGGTCTGCAACTAGATGTTATGCCTTTCCACTCTACAGCATGTTGCTATTACCAGTCATGTGACAACTAGCTTTAGTATTTCTGTTAAAACATCAATAGATTATTTGCTTCATATTGAAGAATTTGCTCCATTATTGGTAACAAATTTTGATGCCTTTTTAAATGAAGAATGAAAAACTACTTGCCCATTTGTCCTAGATACTTTAACTAGTTGCCTCTCTTTATAGGGAACTCTTGATACTTATAAAATATAAATTTATTAGCATAAAAGCATCTTAATGATATATCCTTGAGTAGAGATTTATTATCAAATAAAATAGAATGTTAGAATACTTTCATTAAAAACTTTGATGTTCTATTTTTTCATAGTGACATTGACATAAAATCTAACTTTCAGTTTCTGACTATAAAAATAACATGTATGGATTAGTGAAATTTTGCAAAATATAGACTACAATGAAGGAAAAGCAAACTAAGTATAAATCAACCATTCAGGTATAATCACACTTACTATTTTAGCATGTAACTCCCCCCAAAATTCAATGCATACAATGAAAAATTTTACCATATTTAAATGGTAAAATATTTAATTTAACACTTGTAACTTTCACTTAGTACATAATAAGCTGAAATTGCATGTCTCTTAATACGATTTTTAATAGCTATTTTGTATTTTACATATGTACTGAGCCAAGATTTATTTACACAGAATCCTACTTTAGACACAGTGAAAAGTAGAAACACCATATTATAAATGGCAATATATCTGTCATCTTCACACATACATTTTTGTTCATTTTTGATCATTCCTTTAGGAAAGTGTCCTGAAATTAGAATTTCTGACTCAACAATTATGAACATTTTAAGCTTATATAATATTTATTACCCTCCAATAGTTTTATTTACTTTACTTACTTGCCTTCCAACATAGTCTTTTTTTTTTTTTTTTTTTTTTGCCTCTCACTGTTGTGGCCTCTCCCGTTGGAGAACACAGGCTCCGGACGAACCCATGTCCCCTGCATCGGCAGGTGGACTCTCAACCACTGCGCCACCAGGGAAGCCCCCAACATAGTCTTTTTAAAAACACTCACCAACTTTTTTAGTTGAGAGCATCAGATGCTTAAGTTATTATAATTCTTCTGAAAAATTGTTAATTTTGACTTCTACTCTAATAATTTTGTAAAAGGAAATGCTAACACTTTTCAGAAATTTATGATATAATTAAATAATAAGTACCAAGTCTATTTTGTCCCACACCCTATGTGACACAGATTTAATATATAATATTCTTTCTTTTTTCATAATATCTGTGAAACAGGAACTAATATTAACCTGAAAGTGGTATGCTTGCACAAGGTCACATCGCTATTAGGAGGAGAAGAACTTCTGCTTCAGGAAATGGAATAACAGGGAATGCATTTAACATCTTTTGTGAAACAACAAAAAACCAGACAAAATATATGAAACAATGTTTTGGAAGACAGTAGACATCAGGCAAAACAGTGATCTCTGAAAGATGGAAGACACATGATGTGACTGCTAAAATTGCACAGATTATGACCTTTAAAGAATATACCAAATGTGATACAGGAAGGGGAGCCCAGGTAGGGCACAGAACTGCCAAGAGAAGACAGAGGTTTGAATCCAGGAAGACCAAGACACCTAATATTTGAAGGACAGAGAAGCAGAGAGAAGAGAGCTACATGTAGCCATAACCCTGAAAGTCTGCAAAATGTGTCCATGAGAGTCCTGATCAGTATATGTGTGTGAAGAAACTAAGGCTGGGGAAATACCATCAAACGAATTAGAGGGAATTATAGCTGGTGTTATTTTCCAGCCAGAATAGAAAACTCATAATTCAAGGAAACTACGCAGAAGCATTTTGCAACAGTAGGGAAAATAAATGCTACTTTGACGCTACTAAACAAAACTTAAAATCAAAACCCAAGTGTGTCACTGTTGCCAAGTAACTTAACTGTGTCCCTTAAGAAAGTTCAAAAAATGTTTATAGGAATACAGAGATATTCAGGGTCCAGCAAGGTAAAATTCATAATGTCTCACAGTCAATAAAATATTACCAGGCATATGAAGAAGCAGTAGATATGACTCATTATGAGGAGAAAAATCAATCAATTGTAATAGATCCAGAATATTAGCACAGATGTTACAACGAGAAAACAGGATAAACCCAGTTATTACAACTGTATTAAACCTGTTTACAGTTAAGTAGAGATAAGGAAGATATAAAAAGTTCCAAACTGAACTTTAAGAAATAAAAAGTACAATGTCTGAGATGAAACATACATTGAATATAACTAGTAGCAAATTAGACATGACAGAAGAAAGGAACTTGAACCCATAGTAGGATAAACTACCCAGTATGAAACACAGAGGAAAAATAATTTAAAAAAATAAACAGAACATCAGTGAACAGTCTAATATAATTGGAGTTCTCCAAAAAAGAAGAGAGAGAAGGGTGAGAAGGAAAATTATTTGAAAACTAAATGTTGCAATTTTCCAAATTTGCTGAAAAAAATAAACCTACAGATTCAAGGTAAATGAACCCAGCACAATAAACATGAAAACACTAAACCAAAGCATATCATAATTAAATTGTTCAAAAGCAGAAATAAGAACAAAATATTAAGTGTATGCAGAGAAAGCAAAAGTTGAATATGCACTAACAAAAGTAATGATGACATTTTTCATCAGAAATAATGAAAACAAAGAGTGCAGAGCAACGTCTTCAAACTACTGAAAACAAACAACAAAAGAAACAAACAAAATCTATCAACCTAGAATTCTATACCAAGCTTAAATATCTTTTAAAATATAAGAAAGTTCAACAAAAATAGTAGAAGAAAAGAAAACTCCAGACAAGTATCTCTTAGGAACTTAGATATAAGAATCTTCAATAAAATATTAGGAAATAAAATCCAAGAATGCATAAAAATGATTAATTTTACCACAAGACAAGTGGAATTTATTCCAGGTATGTAAGACTGGTCTAACAATTGGCAATTAATCTATAATATCAATAATATCCACAATAGCAACAGGCTAAAAGAGAAAATAATCAATTGACATACCAATATGATCAGCTGATGCAAAAAAAAGCATTTGATAAAATCCAATACCATTCAGAACAAAAACTCTCCACACACTAGGAATGGAGAACTTCTTCTATCTGATAAAATAAATGTCAAGAAATCTCTACAGCTAACATCATACTTAATGATGAAAGGATGAATGTTTTCTCAAGATTGGGAACAAGGCAAAGATGTCCTCTCTTATCACCCCTTCCAACACAGTAGTGGAATTTCTCACCTGAACAATGAGGCAAGAAGAAGAAATAAGAGGCATCCAGATAGTAAAGGAAGATGGCATACTTTGCAGGTGTCCATATAGAAAATTCCTAGAAATATATATATTTTTCTAAGAATTAATAAGTGAATTTATTAAAATCTAGGATACAAGATTATCATAGAAGAATAAATTGTATTGCTACATACTAACAATAATCATGTGGCCACTGAAGTTAAAAACACAATACCATTTAAAATGTCTTCAAAGTAAACAACCTTGGGACTACTAGACCTGCCTGAGAGTACTCATTGCAAGCAGATCTGCACTATTAAAAACTTAAAGGAAGCCCTTCAGGTAGAAGCAAAATAATACTGGATGGAAATGTGGGTATACAAAAAGCCATGAAGAACATGAGAATATAAACCACATTGTAAATACTTGAATTTTAAAAAATTATATAAATCTCCTTAAAAGGTAACTGACTGTTGAAACAAAAATAATGCTATTGTGAGAGTTTGAAAATTGTATAAAATATATGAGAGAATACTTGAAAGTCAGTAAGTTGAGAAATGAGAGTATATTTTAAGATTTCCATACTTAACATGAAATGGTATAATATCACTTGAAGGTAAACAGTGATGTTAAAGATATATAATATAAGCCCAAGTAACCACTAAAATAAAATAAATAGTTATAGTGAGTAAGCTCATAAAAATGCTCAATATATAAGTAGGCAGGAAAAGAGGGAAAAGGGAGCATAATACAAAAGGGACAATTAAAAAAATCAAAACCATCCAGATTAATAATCACATTAAAAATGAATGGTCAAAACATTCTAATTAAAAGGCCAAGTGTGTCAGAGTAGATAAAAAAGCAAGACAACTATGTGCTATTTACAAGAAATCCACTTGAAATATAAAAACATAAATAAATTTAAAGTAAAAAGATGGAAGATGATATACAGTTGACCCTTGAACGACATGGGTTTGAACTGCAAGGCTATACTTATACGTGGATTTTTTTCAATAAATACATACTACAGTGCTATACTGTCTGCAGTTGGTTGAATCCACTGATGAAGAACTGCAGATACGGAGGAACCCACTGTAAATTTACACGAGGATTTTCAATTGCATGGAGGGTTGATCTCCCTAACCCCCATGTTGTTCAAGGATCAACTGTACAACACTAGTCAAAGGAAAGCTGGAAAGGGTATATTGAAACGTGTACAGAGAGAAAGTATATATCATACAAAGTGTATTCTGGGGTAAAGATTTTTACAAGGGATAAACAAGGTCATGTCACAATGACAAAGGGATCAATTTATCAATAGGATGTACAATCCTAAAAATTATGCACATAATAACAGATTTCAGAATATGTAAAACAAAAACTGATAGAACTGTAAGAAATAATAGACAACTCTGTAAGTACACTTGGATAATTAGCGATTGATAGAACAAGTAAGGAAAGCCAGTAAGGATACAGAAGACTTTAGCAATGATATCAACCAACATGACCTAATTTATAAACCACTCCACAGAATAGCAGAATATACATTCTTTCAATTACATATGGAACATTTATGAAAGTAGACCATTTTCCAAAGCATATCAAATTTGTGGGGTGCCAATAAAGCAGTAGTTAGGAGAAATATTATGTTAATAAAACTTTACTAGAAATAAGCTCAGCTTCTACATTAAGAACCTAGAAAAGTGGCAAGAAAATTAAACAGAAAATAATTGGAGAAAGAAATATGAAAGATCAAGAGTCACTATCAATGGATGGGAAAAGAGAGAAATGATAGAGAAAAACCAATGAAGCAAAAGGTGAAACTTTGAGAAAATCAAAAAAGTGAGCCCACTAGCTGGGCAGATAATGGCAGTGGGCTGAATTTGGCCCTTAGCCTATTTATGTGTGGCCTATATGTTATGAATTTTTTAAAAGTGTTGTTAAATAACAAAAACATTAATTTATTTTTTAAGGCTAAAATACATTCCACTGTATGTATGTACCACTATTTGTCCATTTATCTATTGATGGAGTTTTAGGTGTTTTTTCTACCTCGTGGCAACTGTGGACAATGTTGCAATGAACATGGGAGTGCTAATATCTCTTTAAGGTCTTGTTTTCAACTCTTTTGGATAAATATTCAGACATAGGATTGCTAGATCCTATTGGTGTTCTACTGAGGAACCTTCATACTGTTTTCCATAATGGTTGCACCATTTTATATTCCCACAAATAGTGCACAAAATTTCAATTTCTCCACATCCTGACCAGTTTTTGTTATGTTTTCTACTTTTTTTGATAATGGCTGTTTTAAACAGAAACAATACAATGTCTCATTGTGACTTGGATATGCATTTCCCTGATAATTAGTGATGTTGAATATCTTTTCTTATATATGTTGGGCATTTGTATGTTTTCTTCAGAAAAACGTCATTTAAGTGGGTTTGTCATGTATGGCCCTTATTATGTTGAGGTAGTTTCCCTCTATGCTCATTTTCTGGAGAATTTTTATCATAAATGGTGTTCAATTTTGTCAAAAGCTTTTTCTGCATCTATTGAGATGATCATATGGTTTTTATTCTTCAGTTTCTTAATGTGGTGTATCACATTGATTGATTTGCATATATTGAAGAATCCTTGCATTCCTGGGATAAATCCCACTTGATCATGGTGTCTGATCCTTTCAATGTGTTGTTAGATTCAGTTTGATAGTATTTTGTTGCGAATTTTTGCATATATGTTCATCAGTAATATTGGCTTGTAAATTTCTTTTTCTGTCGTATCTTCATCTGATTTTGGTATCAGGGTAATGGTGGCCTTGTAGAATGAGCTTGGGTGTGTTCCTTCCCCTGCAATTTTTTGGAAGAGTTTCAGAAGGATAGGTGTTAACTGTTCTCTAAGTGTTTGAGAGAATTTGCCTGTGAAGCCATCTGGCCCTGGACTTTTATTTGTTGGAAGTTTTTTAATCACAGTTTCAACCAATGTGGACAGTCTAGTACTGTACTATGCATTTATTGAAAAAATCCTAATATAAGTAGAACCTTGCAGTTCAAACCCATGTCATTCAAGGTTCAACTGGATATCATCTTTCATCCTTTTACTTTAAATCTATTTTTGTTTTTATATTTCAAGTGGATTTCTTGTAAATAGCATATAGTTGTCTTGCTTTTATATCTACTCTGACACACTTGGCCTTTTAATTAGAATGTTTTGACTATATATATATATATATATTATATATATATATATATATTTTTTTTTTTTTTTTTTTTTTTTTGCGATACGCGGGCCTCTCACTGTTGTGGCCTCTCCCATTGCGGAGCACAGGCTCCGGATGCGCAGGCTTAGCGGCCATGGCTCACGGGCCCAGCAGCTCCGCGGCATGTGGGATCTTCCTGGACCAGGGCACGAACCCGTGTCCCCTGCATCAGCAGGCGGACTCTCAACCACTGCGCCACCAGGGAAGCCCAGCCATATATTTTTAATGTGATTATTAATCTGGATGGTTTTGAATCTACCAAGCAGTAAGTAAAATGGTGACTTCCCAGGGGCTGGGGTAGAGGAAATGGAGAGTTGCTATTCATTGGGCATAGCGATTTAGTTATGAAAGATGAAAAAGTACTAGATATCTGCTGTAAAACAATGTGCATACATTAATAATATTATACTATAGATATATACTTAAAAGTTTTTTAAGATGGAAGACTTTATGTTAGGTGTTTTTTTTAAGAAGAAGAAGCAGAAACAACAGAAATCTGATGTGGCTACAGCCTATAATATTTACTGTTTGATTCTTTGAACAAAATATTTGGCAATCTTAGTCAAACTCATCAGGAAAAAGTAAGAGAGTACAAATATTAACAAAATCCAGAATGAGAATGTTAACATCACTATACAGATACACATATTAAAAGGATAATAAGGAAATATTATGATCAACTTTATGCTAATAAATTTAATATTATACATGAAATGGCAAAATTCCTTGAAATAAACTATCAAAACTCACTCAACAATACATATTATATTATTCCATGAATAATACTATGGAATTTAAAGAAATTGAATTTGTAGATAGAAACCATCCCATAAAAACAAAAAACAAAAACAAAAAAACCCCCTAGAGGTTCAAATGGATCCACTGGTAATTTCTAACAGACATTTAAGGAAGAAAACTAAAAAAACAAAATAAAATCAATTCTGCCCAAGCTCTTTCAGAAAGTTAAATAATTCTCTGAAACCAACATTATCTTAATATCAAAATCATGCTAACACATTACAGAAGGGAAACAAAACAAAACAAAAAAATAACCCTACAAACAAATATCCCTCATGATATTAGAGGCAAAAACCCTAAACAAATGTTAGCACCTCAAATCCAGGGTAAAGCATCATGACATACTGGAGTTTATCTCTGGACTTTAAGTTGGTTAACATTAGAAAAAGAAATTAATGTAATTTACTATATTAATAGATTTAAATTATATATATATATATATATATATATATATATATATATATACACACACACACATATACATATAGGGTTGGCCATAAAGTTCATTTGGGTTTTTCCATAACATCTAACAGAAAAACCTGAACAAACTTTTTGGCCAACAAAATATATACCATCATTTCAATAGACCCAGAGAAACCATTTGAAAAAATCCAACAATCATTCATGATAAAACTATCAGAAAACTAAAAACAGAAGGAAACTTTCTTAATGTGATAAATTCATCTATGCAATTTATCAATGAAAAAACGTTCACCTAATATTGTACTTAATTGTGGAACTTTGAATGATTTCCCTCTAATATCAGGAATAACTAACCATTCTTGCCACTTCTGTTTAACATTGTTCTAAGAGTTTGAGAAAGATGAAAGAAAACTTAAAAAGTAAGTAAAATAAATAAAAGACATGTATATTGGAAGAGAAAAGTGAAATTGTCTTTATGTACAGATAATATGATCATCTATGTAGAAAATCTGATAGTCTAGAAAAAGCTACCAGAACTGATATGTGACTTTAGCAAGGTTTTTCTTTTTAATATCTTTATTGGAGTATAATTGCTTTACAATGCTGTATTAGTCTCTACTGTACAACGAAGTGAATCAGCTATATGTATACATATATCCCCATATCCCCTCCCTCTTGAGCCTCCCTTCCACCCTCTCTATCCACTCCTCTAGGTCCTCACAAAGCATTAAGCTGATCACCCTCTGCTGTGCAGCAGCTTCCCACTAGCCATCTATTTTACATTTGGTAGTGTATATATGTCAGTGCTACTCTCTCATTTCGTCCTAGCTCTCCCTTCCCCCGCTGTGTCCTCAAGTCCGTTCTCTACGTCTGCATCTTTATTCCTGCCCTGTCACTAGGTTCATCAGTACCGTTTTTTAGATGCCATATATATGAGTTAGCATATGATATTTGTTTTTCTCTTTCTGACTTACTTCACTCTGGATGACAACCTCTAGGTCCATCCACCTTCCTACAAATACTCAGTTTTGTTCCCTTTTATGGTTGAGTAATATTCCATTGTATATATGTACCACATCTTCTTTATCCGCTCATCTGTTGATGGACATTTAGCTTGCTTCTATGTCTTGGCTATTGTAAATAGTGCTGCAGTGAACATTGTGGCACATGTCTCTTTCTGAATTATGGTTTTCTCAGGGTATATGTCCAGTAGTGGGATTGTTGAGTCATATGGTAGTTCTATTTATTTTTTTAAGGAACCTCCATAGCATTCTCCATAGTGGCTGTATCAATTTACTTTCCCACCAACAGTGTAGGAGAGTTCCCTTTTCTCCACACCCTCTCCAGCATTTATTGTTTCTAGATTTTTTGATGATGGCCGTTCTAGCTGGTGTGAGGGGATACCTCATTGTGGTTTTGATTTGCATTTCTCTAATGATTTGTGATGTTGAGCATCTTTTCATGTGTTTATTGGCCATCTGTATGTCTTCTTTGGAGAAATGTCTATTTAGGTCTTCCACCCATTTTTGGATTGGATTCTTTGTTTGTTTGATATTGAGCTGCATGAGCTGCTTGTATATTTTGGAGATTAATCCTTTGTCAGTTGCTTCATTTGCAAATACTTTCTCCTATTCTGAGGGGTTTCTATTCATCTTGTTTATGGTTTCCTTTCTTGTGCAAAGGATTTTAAGTTTCATTAAGTCTCATTTGTTTACTTTGTTTTTATTTCCATTACTCTAGGAAGTGGGTCAAAATGGATCTTGCTGTGATTTATGTCAGAGTGTTCTGCCTATGTTTTCCTCTAAGAGTTTGACAGTGTCTGGCCTTACATTTAGATCTTTAATCCATTTTGAGTTTATTTTTGTGTATGGTGTTAGGGAGTGTTCTAATTTCATTCTTTTACATGTAGCTGTCCAGTTTTCCCAGCATCACTTTTGAAGAGGTTGTCTTTTCTCCATTGTATATTCTTGCCTCCTTTGTCAAAGATAAGGTAACCATGTGTGCATGGGTTTATTTCTGGGCTTTCTATCCTGTTCTATTGATCTATATTTCTGTTTTTGTGCCAGTACCATACTCTCTTGATTACTGTAGCTTTGTAGTATAGTCTGAAGTTAGGGAGCCTGATTCCTCCTGCTCTGTTTTTCTGCCTCAAAATTGCTTTGGCTATTCAGTGCCTTTTGTATTTCCATACAAATTGTAAAATTTCTTGTTCTAGTTCTGTGAAAAATACCACTGGTAATTTGATAGGGATTGCATTAAATTTGTAGATTGCTTTGGGTTGATTCTTCCAATCCAAAAAAAATGGTATATCTTTCTAACTGTTTGTGTTGTCTTTGATTTCCTTCATCAGTGTCTTATAGTGTTCTTCACACAGGTCTTTTGCCTCCTTAGGTAGGTTTATTCCTAGGTATTTTATTCTTTTTTCTTGCAATGGTAAATGGGAGTGTTTCCTTAATTTCTCTTTCTGAATTTTTGTTGTTAGTGTATAGGAATGCAAGAGATTTCTATGTATTAATTTTATATCCTGCTACTTTACCAAATTTATGGATTAATTCTAGCAGTTTTCTGGTGTTATCTTTAGGATTTTCTATGTAGAGATCATGTCATCAACAGTGACAGTTTTACTTCTTCTTTTCCAATTTGGTTTCCTTTTCTTCTCTTATTTCCCTGGCTAAAACTTCCAAAACTATGTTGAATAATAGTTGTGAGAGTGGGCAACTTTGTCTTGTTCCTGATCTTAGAGGAGTTGCTTTCAGTTTATCACCATTAAGAATGATGTTGGCTGTGTGTTTGTCATATATGGCTTTTATTATGTTGAGGTAGGTTCCCTCTATTCCCACTTTCTTGAGAGTTTTTATGATAAATGGGTGTTAAATTTGTCAAAATCTTTTCTGCATCTATTGAGGTGATCATATGGTCTTTATCCTTCAGTTTGTTAATATGGTGTATCACATTGATTGATTTGCATATATTGAAGAATCCTTGCATTCCTGGGATAAACACCACTTGATCATGGTGTATGATCCTTTTAAGTGCTGTTGGATTCTTTTTGCTAGTATTTTGTTCAGGATTTTTGTATCTATGTTCATCAGTGATATTGGTTTGTAATTTTCTCTTTTTGTGATATCTTCATCTGGGTTTGGTATCAGGGTAATGGTGGCTTTGTACAATCAGTTTGGGAGTGTTCCTCCTTCTGCTATATTTTGAAAGAGTTTGAGAAGTATAGGTGTTAGCTCTTCTCTAAATGTTTGGAAGAATTTGCCTGTGAAACCATCTGGCCCTGGGCTTTTGTTCGTTGGAAGATTTTTATTCACAGTATCAATTTCAGTGCTTGTGACTGGTCTGTTCATATTTTCTATTTCTTCCTTGTTCAGTCTTGGAAGGTTGTATTTTTCTAAGAATTTGCCCATTTTTTCCAGGTTGTATACTGTATTGGCATATAGTTACTTGTAGTAGTCTCTCATGATCCTTTGTATTTCTGCAGTGTCAATTGTTACTTCTCCTTTTTCATTTCTAACTCTGTTGATTTGAGTCTTCTCCCTCTTTTTCCTGATGAGCCTGGCTAATGTTTTATCAATTTTGTTTATCTACTCAAAGAGCAAGGTTTTATTTTTATTGATCTTTGCTATTGTTTTCTTCATTGCTTTTTCATTTATTTCTGATCTGATCTTTATGATTTCTTTCCACATGCTAACATTGGGGTTTTTTTTTGTTGTTGTTGTTCTTCTGTCTCTAATTGCTTTAGATGTGAGGTTAAGTTGTTTATTTGAGATTTTTCTTTTTCTTGAGGTCAGATTGTATTGCTATTAACTTCCCTCTTAGAACTGCTTTTGTTGCATCCCATAGATTTTGCGTCATTGTGTTTTCATTGTCGTTCCTTTCTAGGTATTTTTTGATTCCCTCTTTTATTTCTTCAGTGATCTCTTGGTTATTTACTAGTGCATTGTTTAGCCTCCATGTGTTTTTATTTTTTACATATTTTTTCCTGTAATTGATATCTAGTCTCATAGCATTGTGGTCAGAAAAGACACTTGATACGATTACAATTTTCTTCAATTAACTGAGGCTTCATTTGTGACCCAAGATGTGATCTATCCTGGAGAATGTTCTGTGTGCACTTGAGAAGAAATTTTATCCTGTTGTTTTTGGATGGAATGGCCTGTAAATATCAGTTAAGTCCCTTGGTCTACTGTGTCATTTACAGGTGTGTTTCCTTATTTTTTTTCTGTTTGGATGATCTGTCCATTGTTGTAAGTGGGGTGTTAAAGTCATCTACTATTATTGTGTTACTGCTGATTTCCCCTTTTATGACTGTTAGCATTTGCCTTATGTATTGAGGTGATCCTATGTTGGGTGCATTGATATTTACAATTGTTATATCTTCTTCTTGGATTGATCCCTTGACCATTATTTAGTGTCCTTCCTTGTCTCTTGTAATAGCCCTTATTTTAAAGTCTATTTTGTCTGATATGAGTATTGCTGCTCCAGCTTTCTTTTGATTCCCATTTGCATGGAATATCTTTTTCCATCCCCTCACTTTCAGTCTGTATGTATCCATAGGTCTGAAGTGGGTCTCTTGTAGACAGCATATTTATGGGTCTTGTTTATTTTATCCATTCAGCCAGTCTGTGTCTTTTTGGAGCATTTAATCCATTTACATTTAAGTTAGTTATCAATATGTATGTTCCTATTACCATTTTCTTAATTGTTTTGGGTTGGTTATTGTAGGATTTTCCCTCCTCTTGTGTTTCCCGCCTAGAGAAGTTCCATTAGCATGTTGTAAAGCTGGTTTGGTGGTGTTGAATTCTCTTAACTTTTGCTTCTCTGTAAACCTTTTGATTTGTCCGTCAAATCTGAATGAGTTCCTTGCTGGGTACAGTAATCTTGGTTGTACATTTTTCCCTTTCATCATTTTAAATATACCTTGCCACTCTTTTCTGGCCTGTAGTGTTTCTGCTGAAAGATCAGCTGTTAACCTTATGGGGATTCCTTTGTATGTTATTTGTTGCTTTTCCCTTGGTGCTTTTAATATTTTTTCTTTGTGTTTCATTTTTGTTAATTTGATTAATATGTGTCTCAGTGTGTCTCTCCTTGAGTGTACCCTGTATGAGACTCTCTGTGTTTCCTGGACTTGTTTGACTATTTCCTTTTCCATGTTGGGGAAATTTTTGACTATAATCTCTTCAAATATTTTTTCAGACCCTCTCTTTTTTTCTTCTTCTGGGATGCCTATATTTTGAATGTTGGTGTACTTAATGTTTTCTCAGAGGTCTCTGAGACTGTCCTCCATTCTTTTCATTCTTTTTTCTTTATTCTGCTCTGTGGCAGTTATTCCCACTATTCTATCTTCCAGCTCACTTATCCGTTCTTCTGCCTCAGTTATTCTGCTATTGATTCCTTCTAGAGTATTTTTAATTTCAGTTATTTTGTTGTTCATTACTGTTTGTTTGCTCTTCAGTTCTTCTACATCCTTGTTAAAGCTTCCTTGTATTTTCTCTATTCTATTTCCAAGATGTTGGATCCTTACTATCATTACTCTGAATTATTTTTCAGGTAGTTTGCCTATTTCCTCTTCATATTTGGTCTTGTGGGTTTTTATCTTGCTCCTTTGCCTGTATGTTATTTCTTTACCTTCTCATTTTGCCTAATTTACAGTATTTGAGGTCTTTCCCCAGCCTTCATGGTCGTAGTATATCTTGTTTTCATTCTCTGCCTCCGGTGGTGATGTTGGTCCAGTGGCTTGCATAGACCTCCTGATGGGAGGGACTGGTGCCTGTGTACTGGTGGGTGGAGCTGAGTCTTTTGCCTCTGATGAGCAGGGCCATGTCAGGTGAGGTGTTTTGGTGTGTCTGTGAGCTTAGAATGACTTTAGGTAGTCTGTGTGCTGATAGGTGGTTTTGTGTTCCTGTCTTGTTTGTTGTTTTGTGTGAGGCGTCCAGAGCTGAGAGCTCCTGGCCGTTGGGTGGAGCCAGGTCTTGTATTCAGATAGAGACCTCCGTGAGAGTACTCGGCAACTAATCTTCCCTGGGGCCAGGAATTCTCTAGTGATCCAGTGCCCTGGACTCTCACCCACCCCACAGCCTCAGGCCTGACTTCCGATTGAGGAACCAAGTTCCCTTAAGTCGCTTTTCCTGGCAATTATTGGGATTAAAAAAAAAAAAACTAACAAAACCCCAGACAAATGGTAAAAAGTAAAATCAAGCAAGCAAAAACAGAAACAAGAAAACACACACACACACAAAAGAAACAGAAAGAGAACCAAATAAATCAAAAAGCAAGAGAACAACTAGACAAACAAAAGAACCCAAGAATGAAATCAAACAATTAAAAAGAAAACTGACTAAAACACAAAAACAAAAAAACAAAACCAAAGTAGAGTGCCAACTGAAGAAGGAAGCAAAGAAACATAAGAAACTGACAAAAATGATAAAAAAAGAGAAAGATAAAGGGGAAAGAAGACATAACAAAAGAAAAGCAACATATAAATAAAAATATAAAAAAATATAGAAAATATATTAAAGCAAAAAAAAGACAAATAAAACCTTAGAGAAACGGTAAAAACAGAATCAGAAAAACAAAAACAGAAACAAGGAAACACACACACATGAAAAAAAACAAAAACAGAAGCAAATAAAACAAAAAGCAAGAGAAGAACCAGAGAAAGAGAATAAGTCAAAAACGAAATCAAACAAGTAGGATTAAAACTAACAAAAACACTTGACCTAAAAGCAAAACCAAAGCAGTGTGCCAACTGAAGAATAAAGCAAGGAAACAGAAAAACCAATAAAAATGATTAATAATAATAATAAAATAAAATAAAAAGGGAAAAATACCCAGGACACCAGAAAAGCAAAGTAGAAATAGAAATATTAAAAAACGTTAAAAATATATTTAAAAAAAAAGAAGAAGAGGGCTTCCCTGGTGGCGCAGTGGTTGAGATTCTGCCTGCCAATGCAGGGGACATGGGTCTGTGCCCAAGTCAGGGAAGATCCCACATGCCACGGAGCGGTTGGGCCCATGAGCCATAGCCGCTGAGCCTGCGTGTCTGGAGCCTGTGCTCCGCAATGGGAGAGTCTGCAACAGTGAGAGGCCCATGTATCGCAAAAAAAAAAAAAAAAAAAAAAGAAGAAAAAGATAAGGGAAAAGAACACAGAACAACAGAAAAGTAAAGTAAAAATAGAAGTATATAAAAAAATGAAAATAAAAATATATTATAAAACATGGAGATACCAAAAGACTAAATAAAAAAATAATAAAAATAAAAAAGACTAAAACAACAAACAAACCAAGAAAAAAACAAAGAAACAAAAGCCAGAACCAACAATAGAATGAATCAAAATATAATAAAATTAATAGTAATAATTATGTTTCCCTGGGCTCTCTTCTGTAAGTGTCCTTGCACATGCCGTAAGCCACAACCCACCTCCGCCTCCCCAAGAGGCTCTCATCTGTCTCTGGGCTGGTCTCTGGACCTGCTGTGGACCCTGTGGGGACCACTGTGACTCTGATCTGGCCCAATTCCTGCGTGTGCTGCCCCCAGAGTCCACAGCTGCCAGAGCTAGACCGTTTTCATTTGTGGGAACACTCCTTGTCTACTCAGATATTCCATAGATGCAGGGTCTACCTAGGTGATGGTGGGGATTTAATCTACAGTTTGTACAGGTGATGGAAAGATTTTTGATCCTCTTCCTTAGTCTCCCCATCTCTGGGGTTCAGCTTTGGTTTTATCCCCACCTCTGTGTGCTGCCCACCCACAGGAGTCTGGTCCTGAGGCTGCCTTGGAGTTCTTGAGTCTGCCACAGTGAGGACAGGGTGCAGAGGAGGTATGACTGCTTGGATTGCGGGAGCCCTGGCAGAGCCAAATGTGCAGGGCAGCCAGAGGCCATGGGTGCAAGACGTATATGTCCCCTTCAGCAAGGTTTTAGGATACAAAAATTTGTATATTCTAGCAAAGAATAATTGGATAAAATAAAAAAGTCAATTTCATTTGTAGCAACAAAATTATGAAGTAGAGACAGATATGACAAAAAATGTACAAAAGGTGTTCACAGGGCTTCCCTGGTGGCGCAGTGGTTGAGAATCTGCCTGCCAATGCAGGGGACATGGGTTCGAGCCCTGGTCTGGGAAGATCCCACATACCATGGAACAACTAGGCCTGTGAGCCACAATTACTGAGCCTGTGCTCCACAACAAGAAAGGCCACGATAGTGAGAGGCCCGCGCACTGTGATGAAGAGTGGCCCCCACTTGCTGCAACTAGAGAAAGCCCTCACACAGAAACGAAGACCCAATACAGCCATAAATAAATGACTTAATTAATTAAATTCTTTTAAAAAAGCTGTTCACAGAAAACTGTAAAACATTGCGGAAAAATAAAAGACCTAAATAAAGTTATATCTGCTTTATGAGCCAGAAAATTTAATATTTTTAAGGCATCAATTCTCCAAAAATTAATCTATAGATTCTATATAATCCCAGTCAAAATCTCAGCAATTTTTTAAAGAAAATTTCCAAGTAAAAATTCATGTAGAAATGCAAAAGACCTAAAAAAGCTGAAACAACTTTAAAGAATAAGAATAAACTGGGATTACTAATAATGATTTTAAGACTTAGTATGAAGCCACATTATAAAGCTTTACTTGCTATACAATCTATTCTGAAGTACTATACTCTCATAAAGGGTAAAATTATATCAGTTTACCTAAATGTAGACTTCAGAAATAAACCCATACATATATGACATGACAATTGTCATAATATTACTTTTGACAAAATTGTGAAGGTAATTCAGTGGAGAATAGTCTTTCAACAAATCATACCATAACAACTGAATATCCATATGCAAATAATGAACTTAAATCAATTCTGACACCATATACAAATATTTACTCAAAAAGACATAAATGTAAACCTAGGTCTATACTATTCTAGAAGTTTGGGTTAGGCAAACCCTTCTTAAATATGATTTTAAAAACAGGATCCATAAAAAATGACAAATTGTAACTTATCAAAATTTTAAAATTATCATTGAAAAACACCCTTAGATATTATTTTAAAACCAGAATCCATTAAAAAATGATGAATTGTGATATATGAAAAAATTTTAAATTCTTTCAAAATGTTAAATGA
Organism: Pseudorca crassidens; assembly: GCF_039906515.1. NCBI lineage: Eukaryota > Metazoa > Chordata > Mammalia > Artiodactyla > Delphinidae > Pseudorca > Pseudorca crassidens. Next base: position 86,008,086 of record NC_090298.1, read on the forward strand.
ATGAAAAGCCAAGGAAACATTTGCTAAGCATATATCTGATAATGGATTTATATCTGGAATATATATTGAAACCTAATAAGAACATTCACAACCTAATAAGAAATAAACAAAAGATTAGAATAGACACTTCACCAAAGAAGACATGCAGATAGAGACAAACCCATGAAAAGATGTTCTACTTCAATAGACCCTAGGGAAATGCACATTAACATCACATTGGAATATATGCTATAATGACTACAATTAAATAGTCTACAATACTAGTGTTGGCAAGGAAGTGGAGGAATTGGAACTCTCAGACTTTTATGGTGAGGATGTAAAATATTATAACTTCTTAGGAAGACATTTTAGTAGTTTTTAAAGAAGTTAAGCATACACTTAGCATATAACCCAGCCATTCTAAATCCTAGATATTTAACCAACATTAAAAAAAATGTATATTGACTTTGGATCAAAATGGTGTAGAAGGAAGATGTGGAACTCAACTCTCCTAATGAACATGTCAAAAATACATCTACATGTGGAACAATTCTCACTGGAATTTAGCTGGAAACTGGCCAAAAGACTTCTGTACAACCAAGGCTGTAAGAAAGATTCACATGGAATACTGTAGGAAGGGAAAAGAAGTGATCAAGTGAGGACCTGTTCTGCTGGGAGGGAACTCAAAGGAAAAGGGAGAATACATGAGTGGAGATCTACCCTGGGGAGTAAGTTATTTGAGCCACATATTGGGCACCCCAGTCCTGGGGTCTGACACAGGGCAGACAAGCCCCTTGGCTGGTTGGAAGGCTAATCGGACTAACAGAAAGGCTGTGGGAACCCTGGACTTTGCTCACAAGGAGTGTGCAAATGCTGGCTTGCTCTTGAGACAGGGAGAAGACAGCAGATTGAGGACTGTGCCAGTGGTTGCCTGGTTTCTCATAACAGCCCACTGTGTGCCCCAGCTTGAGCCAGATATGACATGATAATACACATAGAAAATATAAAATTGTCCACCAAAAAGCTATTGGAGCTAATAATGAATTCAGTAAAGTTCAGGATACAAGAGTAATATTTAAATACATAAATGTGTTGCTTTTCTATACACTAATAATGAAATAGCAGAAAGAGAAAGCAAAAAAAAAAATCCCATTTAAAATTGCATCAAAAAGAATAAAGTACCAAGGAAAAATTAACCAAAAAGGTGAAAGACCTATATTCTGAAAACTATTAAACATTAATGAAAGAAATTGAAGGTGGTACAAAGAAATGAAAAGATATCCTGTGTTCTTGGAAGAATTAATATTGTTAAAATGTCCATACTACCCAAAGCAATCTACAGATTTAATGCAATCTCTATCAAAATTCCCACAACATTTATCACAGAACTAGAACAAAATATCCTAAAATTTAGATGGAGCCACAAAAGACCCCAAATTGTCAAAGCAATCTTGAGAAAGAAAAACAAAGCTAAAGGATAATGTGCCTGGACTTCAGACTATACTACAAAGCTACAGTAATCAAAACAGCATGGTATTGGCACAAAAACAAACATACAGATCAATGGGATAGAATAGAAAGCCCAGAAATAAACCCATTTGCCTATGGTCAATTAATATAACACAGAAGGAAGAATATACAATAGAGAAACAATTTTCCCTTCAATAAGTGGTGCTGGGAAAACTGGACAGATACATGTAAAAGCATGAGATTAGAACATTTCCACACACCATATATAAAAATAAACTCAAAAGGGATTAAAGATCTAAATGGAAGACCTGAAACCATAAAACTCCTAGAAAAGAACATAGGCAGAACACTCTTTACATTAATAATAGCAATATTTTTGTGTATCTGTTTCCTAAGGCAAAAAAAGTAAAAGCAAGAATAAACAAATGGGGCCTAATTAAACTTAAAAGCCTTTTCACAGCAAAGAAAACTGTCAACAAACCCAAAAGATAACCTACTGAATGGGAGAAAATATTTGCAAATGACATGACTGATAAGGGGTAAAATATCCAAAATACATAAACAGCTCATACAATTCAATATCAAAGGAACAAACAACCTGATTTTAAAAGCTCATACAACTCAATATCAAAGGAACAAACAACCTGATTTTAAAAGGGGCAGAAGTCCTGAATAGACAATTTCCCAAAGAAGAAATAAAGATATCCAACAGGCACATGAAAAAATGCTCAACATCACTAATCAACAGGGAAGTACAAATCAAAACCACATTGAGATATCATGTCATATTTGTCAGAATGGCTATCACCAAAAGGTCTACAAATAACAAATGTTGGCGAGGATGTGGAGAAAAGGGAATTCTCACAAACTGTTGGTGTCAATGTAAATTGGTTCAGCCACTATAGAAAATACTATTGAGGTTCCTCAAAAAACTAAAAATAGAACTACCATAGAACTACCATATAATCCAGCAATTCTGCTTCTGGGTATATATCCAAAAAACCAGAAAACACTAACTCAAAAACCTACATGTGCCCCAGTGTTCATAGCAGCATTATTTACAATAGCCAAGATATGGAAGCAACTCCAGTGTCCATGAACAGATGAAAGGATAAAGAAGATGTGGTGTATATATATATATATATATATATATATATATATATATATATATACACACAATAGAATATTACTCAGCAATAAAAAAGGAAATTCTCTCATTTGCAACAGTGTGGATGGACCTAGAGGGTATTATGCTTAGTGAAATAAGTCAGACAGAGAAAGACAAATATACAATGTTATCACTTACATGTGGAATCTAAAAATAACACAAATGAGTGTATAATAAAACAGACTCACAGATACAGAGAACAAACTAGTGGATACCACTGAAGAGATGGAAAGGGGAGAGGCAGGATAGGGCTATGTGATTAAGAGATACTAACCACTATGGATAAAATAGATAAGCAACAATGATATATTTTACAGCACAGGGAAATATAGCTATTCTTTTGTAATATCTTTAAATGAAATATAATCTATAAAAATATTGAATCACTATACTGTACACCTAAAACTAATATAACATTGTAAATGAACTATCTTTCAATTTAACAAGTGTATTTTATTGAAAATTCTTGTCCAGGAATATTCATACTAGCTTTATTTGTAAAATTGCTAAAAACTTGACACAATCTAATGTCTGTCAACTGGAGAAGAAACCCATTGTGCCAAACCCACACAATGGAATCCTATTCAACAATAAACAATTAATACATGCAAATGAATAATTCTTGAAATAATTATGTTTAGTGAAAGAAACCAGAGACTCCCCCCAGTCAAGTATATATATATATATATATATATATATATCTTCTGTATGTCTTTTGAATTTTTGTATAATTTCATTTTTATAAAATTTCAGAAAATACAGACTAATCTATAGTAACAGAAAGCACATCAGTGATTTCTTGGGACAAGGGAATAAAGGCAGAGATGGGAAGCAGTGATGAACTACAAACCAACAAAAGGAAACTTTTGGGTGTAATGAATATGTTCACTATCTTGCTTGCTATGGATTCACAGGTGGCTATACATGTCAGAGCACAAGAAATGGCTCTCTTTAAAGATGTACAGTTATTTTATTTCAATTACACATTGATACAAAACATAAAATTAGAACTAAAGAGTTGCCCGTCTCCAAAGGATAAACAAGACTAAAGGAGGATTCACAATTTTGCATTCTAACTCTAGATCTTAACCTTGTAACCACTGAACTGTATCACTCTACTCCCCTACAGTCATGGGAAAAAACAATAATGAGTACTTTTTGGCACCCTTTAAGCTGTGGGTTCCTAGCAAATCAATCTTGAAAGATAGAAACCTCAAACCTGAAGTGAACACTCGCTTCTCACAGCCCTTTTCATTTATCACTGTCCACTCACACCAGGCAGTGCAGGGGACAGGTGTAGCATTATGTTGGCTACAAGTGCTTTCTTCTCAAAACACATCCTTATGGTTCTGGGACTGGAACAAAAATGAAAAGGCAGTTGCTGTGACACTTATTTTTCTCTCTCAGGGTATCCAGACAAAAAAACAGGCTCTGTCCATCTTGGAGACTGTCTAGACATACTTGCACTGCAGTTCACTCTAATAGTTAAAATAAAAATAGAAGTTTCATGTTTGTCATTGTTTCTACTGCTTCCAAGATTACGTAAGTCAACCAGGCTACTTCTAAGCTTATTAGATTTATTTAAGTAAGAAGTCCATGGCATTATCTGTCCTTTGAACCTCTAATGAGATTTTAGCAGATGGGATCTAATTTATAACAAAGACCTACACCCTGGATAATGAAACATAGCCTATTAAGAACTTACATAAACAAAGGCTATAATGCAATGCCAAAACAAATCATTTTGGCATGTTTTAAAAATATAAGGGGCTTCTTCAAATATTATCAGGAATAAGTCATTTGGTGTTTCAGGTTCATACATCAACACTGTTGCAGTCACTATGAAAAATTGGACTTTTTGTTTACTTAAAATTTGAAATGCCATGATTTGGTACTTGAAAAATGAGGCAGGAAAAATGAATGTCCTCCTGTTTGTGAAAAATGGGGATTTTATTGGAGCAAATTAGAGAGGAGGAGAGTGTGCTCATCTGCACTGGTAACACAGTGTTTACACAGGAAGAAATATAACAATGGGCAGGTCACTGGGGAGGAGGGGGGCAGAATCACTTTGGGAGCTGATGAAAACAGGAGCCAAGAATACAGCCTGGACTCAGAGCTGAACAACCTCTTGGTCCCTATATACACGCAGTGAATAAATGCATCATGAAGTAAGATGCATATTTCATAGCAGCATGAGACTCCCCAGTTAGAATGCATCTGTTAATAATAAAAATTTCCCATCTGGAATGAGAGTTTAATAGGTCTTGTTCATGCCTTAAATAGGAGATCACAGCAATAAATCAGCATTATGATTTTAGTAGGTAGTAACATGAAATAGAATATATTATTTCTGGCATTTAATTTGGTCAAAATTAAGTTAAAATATTCATCCATAGGGACAGATTGATAAAGTAATAATTATAAGCATACAATCCTAAGAAATTCTGTACTTTATTCATTCTGAAAGTACCATTAAACTTAACATACATATTATCCTTGTTCTCATAATGAGAAAATATTGAATTATCTTATGCAACTTCAGAAGCCAAATGTCTGTTTCAAATAAAATTTATCAAAATAAAGTTTACACACTTACTGTGTTTTACAATATATATTCATATATTCCCCAGTGAATTTCATTAGTTATAAACATATAAGAATATTCAGTAAACTTTTTAAAAATAAACATTTACATTTATAGTTTTAGATGGGTTGCTTTAATTTTAGATTTCTATGTCAATTCAATTAAATGATTACCACTGCCCCCCCATCTACTATATACACACACATACAAAGAGACACACACACTTATGCATGAGCATCAATATTATCAAGCCAATCCACCTGACAAAGATGCATATGAATACAGATAATGTACACATAAACACGTACTTATGAAACACAAATATATAGGTAAAACACTTTTAAGAGCTATCAGAAAGCAAGTTCTGTATCTGACATGTCTTTTATCTGCACCCATACTTAATGCAATACATTGCAAAAAGTAGGTTCTTAATGAGTATTCAATGAGTTAATGATAATATATTAGTGAAAGGATGAATAAAAAAATTGGGCACTATTAAAGATAATGTTGGCAGACAGTTTGATGTACCAGGCTCATAACCCTCATTGATTCTTCTAGGTAAGCATACATAGAACACCCTCTTTTTAGAGAGAGATATACAGTTTATAAGTCACAGATAATGTGCACTGAATTCTATGCACCCTTGTTGATTCTAGGTTTCTGTAAAGTACTCTTTACTGAATTGAGGAATTATTCTGACGTTATTGAGTGTTTTTTTAAAAATAATTGGCTATGGGATTTTATCAAATGCTTTGTGGAACATATACTGATGCATCATGGCAATTTCCACTAATCAACTTAACTTGGGAATTACGGTAACAATTTATTTGCTGAGGAACCATTACTCTCCCTGATATATATTCCTTGTTAATGGTATATTATCTGTTCACTACATGTTTATTAAGTTATTTTTCATATTTTGATTTATGATTATTTTATTTTCTAAGGAGAATGTCTGATGAAGCAAAACACATGTAGTTTTATAAAACTGTCCCAAGACCAATATTTAAAACAGTTAAAAAAAAAAAAGTTAAAAAAAAAAACAAAAACAGTTAAAGCATACCAATAAACTACTTTCTCATTTGCTAAGAACAAATTACATAAACTTAGGAAAAAGTAAGTTATATCATAACTTTAATGTTTTGTGCCAGTCAAATTTACATGCTACTATGTTTGGAATACTAATATATTCCATTTGATTAAATAAATTAGGTAATTGCCACACTGCTCTCATTACTATAGTTTTATAATATGTCTTACTGTATGGTGGTGTAAGTCCTCCAACTTTGTTCTTTTTCTTAAAGATTCCCTTGACTATTTTGGAGTCTTTGCATGGCTATGTAAAGTTACTAATCTAATAAACAGTTACCGCAAAAGAAAAAGAAAGGGATTACAGATCTTCTTTGACTTACAATGGGTAGGTCTCAAAACTCATGGTAAGTTGAAAATATTGTAAATCAAAATTAAATTAATACACCTAACCTGCTGAATAGCATAGCTTAGCTTAGCCTACCTTAAATGTGCTCAGAACACTTACATTAAACTACAGTTGGGCAAATCATCTAACACAAAGCCCATTTTATAATAAAGTGTTGAATATCTCATGTAATTTATTGGATTCTGTAGTGAAAGACAGAATGGTTGTATGGGTACAGATTGGTTGTAGGTGTATGGAGTGTTTATCTGCGTGATGGCGGGGCTGACTAGGAGCTGTGGCTGCTGCCACTGCCCAGCATCACAAGAGAGTATCACACCTAATAATGTCAGCCTGGGAAAAGATCAAAATTCAAAGTACAGTTTCTACTAAATGTGTATCACTTTTACATCATGGTAAAGTAAAAAAATCATAAGCTGAACCATCTTAAGTTGGGAACCATCTGTATGTTGAAATTACACATTACATATACATATAATATATCAATGTAAAGAGGATTGTCATCTTTATAATATGGAATCTGACATTTCATGAATATGATATAGTCCTCCATTTATTTAGGTCTTCTTCAATTTCCCGGAGCAATGTTATTTTAGTTTTCTTGTGGAAGTCTTATAAATTTTATGTAAGATTTATTCCAAAATATTTGATGTTTGTCAATACAATTTTAAATGATATTGTCTACAATGCAAACACTAAACAAAGAAGAGCTGGAGTAGATACACTAATGTCAGACAAATTAAACTTTAAGACTAAAAGCACTATATTAAAATGAGAGACATGACAGTGACACAAGGGTAAGACCAGTGTATCATATAACAACGCTGAGATTGTGAACAACTAACATATACAAAAATAAAGAAATGAGAAAGAGAGAAGGAGAGAGAGACAGAGAGAAACTATTTAACTTCAGCAGTTATCCAAAGAGCTAAAACTGGTTTAAATCTTCCTTTTTTTTTTCTTCCTTCTTTCCTCCCTCTCCCCCCCACCTCTTTCTTTCTCTCTTAACTTTTCAACTATTAATTGATTTTTGGTTTTTGAGGTCCTCTTATTTTCTTGTCTAGTCAACAATGCATTTTAAATTTATGGTTTTAATATTTTTATCCAACATTTCAGATAATTGGAGAAAGAGAGTTTTCTCAGTGTATCTGTCTATAATAACCAAAAGTGGATCTTTGTTTTTCACTTCAGTAAAATACGAATCTAAGTTAGAGGAGTTTAAGTCATATGCTTACATGATAACTACAAGAAAGCTAGGGAAGTGAGTTCCTGGATTTTCCTCACGAATTTGTCACTTACAAGATGAAAAATTTCTGAACAATAGAAATGGTAAACAAATAACGTTCCTTCTAAGCCAGATGTTTAAGATGGATTACACATTGTGAAGTTATTGGAAACAAATATAGTTTAATATTAACATAAAAGTTTATTACTTTAGCTTTTAAAGTGTTCATAATATAAATGAACTGGATTATGCTTTTTGTCTTTAAAAAAAATAAACTTGTTTTTAAGAAGTCCATCTCTAGGCCAAAATTCATCTTTCAGGCTGAACTATAGGCAATTTTAGGGCTTTCCTGGCAGGCCTCATGAGAGGAAACTGCCTTCACCTCACCAGACTTGTTGCACAGTTAAGTGTACGCAGTTTTCAAGAGGGAGTTGCAGTCAAGAGCTCAGCACTCCTAGGCTAGCCATGCTCATGGGCATATCTGAATTCTCACCCCAGGCACCTCCTATTGGAGAGCTCATTTTTGGCTATAACTTTGCAGAAACCTCTGTATTAGGGGGCCTTGACTGAAGCATCTTTCCCCCATCTGTAACCTACACTGCATGCCATCTGATCACTGGCATGTACCATTCTGTGGGAACACTGGAACACTGGGAATGTGGCAGCTTTCTCTTTTGCCTCTTGCCTGCTCTGTCACAGTAAGTAAATAAAGGCTTGATTGTCACTTTCAGTTGGGCTCATTATGCTAAACTGACCACCTATACAACAGGCAGCTTGAAAGTTTTGCTTACAAATACTTTTCTCGAACTATTGTTGATACATTTCTTAATGATAATATGCCTTAATAATGCTTAATTTAAGTTTACATGAAATCAGTACTTTAATATAAACTCTTCAGTGGAATAAATGCTACACAAAATGTTATTGAATGTTTTATTTAAATGAGCTAATGAATGTTGTATACATAATATATCATATTCTATCATTATTATCATGGAGAATATTGTGGAAAGAATGAATCTGGTCACAGGCATGAAGAAAAAGAATATTTATTATCAAAATATAAGATACAAATATGAATTTTTAAAATTGATAATATATTGCTGTATTACTCTTGAGACTGCTAAACAAGGTCATTGAGCGATCACTGAGAAAAAAGGATGCAATAATTATTATTTTTTTCCCCTGCTGTTGAGGAAGTCTCATGGACACAATATAGGGCGTTTATACAGTTTTTTAATTTGTTTGCATCATTTATTAGTCTAGTACTGTATCCTTCAGTACTCAATAAAATCTTTAATTAACCAAACATACTCTTTAGCAATATATGAAGTGCAAAATAGTTTATGATAACATTGGTGCCAACATAAATGTAAGCACATATTTAAGAAGGGCATCACGTTTTGAAAACAAATTCAAAAAGCCAAATTCCTAGCAAAGGATTAAATGTCACTGACTCTAATACTGATTTGATAAGATTCATTTCCCAACTAATGAGAAATGTGATTGTAGTAGAGCTGGTAATTAAGAGCAAATACCCAATGGTTATATTTTAGGTGTGAGAGATCATGGAGCTAGAAAATTCTCAAGCTCCTTTTATTCAAAATGAAGAGCAGTTAAATCATTTAAATGATGAACATCTTTGTTTTTCTTATACTGTTATGACACTTGAAATGTACCAAATCTGATTACAGGCAAACCTTGTTTTATTGCGCTTCACTTTACTACTTTTAGCAAATATTGTGTTTTTTTTACAAATTGAAGGGGGCTTTTTGTTTGTTTTTTAAAAAATTTTTTATTGGAGTATTGTTGATTTACAGTGTTGGTTACCCTCTGCTGTACAGCACAGTGAATCAGTTATACATATACATATATCCACTCTTTTTTAGATTCTTTTCCCATATAGTCCATTACAGAGTATTGAGTAGAGTTCCCTGTGTTATACAGTAGGTCCTTACTAGTTATCTATTTTATATATAGTAGTGTGTATATGTAAATCCCAATCTCCCAATTTAGTGTGTATATATGTAAATCCCAATCTCCCAATTTATCCCTACCCCCCTTTCCCCCTTGGTAACCATAAGATTGTTTTCTATATCTGCGACTCTATTTCTGTTTTGTAAATAAGTTCAACAAATTGAAGGTTTGTGGCAACCCTGTGTCAAGCAAGTCTATTAGCACCATTTTTCCAACAGCATCAGCTCACTTGGTTTCTCTGTTACATTTTGGTAATTCTTGCAATATTTCATGTATTTGTTATAGTGACCTACGATCAGTGATCACTGATGTTACTATTGTATTTTTCTTTTGTTTTTGTAGATTTAAATTAAGGTATGTACATTGTGTTTTAGATATAATGCTATTGCATACTTAATAGACTATGGTATAGTGTAAACATAACTTTTTTATTCACTGGAACACCAAAAAATTTGTGTGACTTGCTTTATTGTGGTGATCTGGAACCGAACCTGCAATATCTTGAAAGTATGCCTATAAAAGTTTCTGTGTGAAGTGACAGCATTACTATAAGTTATATACATATTTTAAATGTACTTTCTGTGTAGTTGCAAAGTCCTTCTCTGGAATTATTATCATGTGGTATTCTTTTATTCCAGCAAGTAGCATTACCCTAGGGCTTATGTCACTGGTTTCCTTGTTCACTTATTTTGTATTGCAAATCTCATGTTAGCTGTGAATCCAGGTACCTTTTTTTCCCCTTAAGCACTATAGATTTATAAAATGAGTTATAATTCAGATTGCTTAACATATTTTGAGTGCTTTCAATTTTAGACTTTCAACAGACCCATAAATATATTTCATTTGTTTACACATTTTATAAAAAGAAATAAGCCTGTAACTTTTAAATATCATTCTCAAATTTAGACAATTTGTCATCAAAACTTGTATTATTACTGTCAGTACAATAGGCTTGTGTTATTAAAAAATGGTTTTCTCAATTTTCAGGTAATGTCCAAACTAAAGTATCTCCTTCGCTCCAGTTCTAAATAGCTATACTGCCAGATTAAACAAATAGTGTGATAGGTTTGGGCTGTATCAATGATTTTTATCCCTTTAGCATGCTGGAAACTAAGCATTTGGGAACTTGCTAAGACAGAAGCCTGTATCTGATTGAATTTTGTTGTTTTGTTTTTTTTTTTAAACAGAGGCACTTTGAAATCCTCAGTTTAAAATGAAACTTTTAGCAAATTGGAGAGGAGAATCAAATAAATAATACAGTTTCCTTTAATCATTGCTCTCTTTGAGGAGCTTAGTTTGGCATCTTTAATTCTATAAAATGAACACACTGCCATTTTGTCATTAATTATCTTTGTGGAGCATCAGTCTGTTTCATATAATGTTTAGTCAATAAGACACTTCAAGACATATTTGAAAAGTGCATTAAAACATGTCTCAGTTAAAGGGCAATTACATAAAATCAAAAGCAACTTACTAAATACAATTTTATCAGTTTTGATGAATTATTACATTTTATTGATACTAAATATCTTTAAGATTATGTGAATGACTTAGAGTTTGGAAGATTCTTACAGAGGAAATGGACAGATGATGTTTAAGTAATCTAAAATAATATCTGAAATTTAATGTAGGTCTTCCTTGGGACCAGGAATTCTGTAGACTTTCAGAAGAGTCTCCTGAGAGCACACCATCATTTGAATTTGGTTCCAACAAGTAGCAGCTTAGTACCACAGTCTCTTATTGACTTCCTTTATCCTTCCTTCACTCCTCTCTTATTCTGCTTCCCTGGTATTGTACTACCTAATAAAGTAATTGAACCTAAGTTTATGTCTTAGCTCTGATTTCTAGAAGAGCCAAAGAATTTGTTTTCAAAGTCCCTTTTCTGTTCTCTTTTAAGGAACAATATTTCCAGGGTAGAAAATTTTAAGTTCAAAGTTTTGCCATGATGTTACATCTTCTAAGCAACATCAATGCTACATAACCAATACAACCAGTACCTCAGAATCAATTATTGTTGAAAATTCAGACTTCAATTACAAAGTTTCTATATATTTAGAATTCTGAGGGTATTCACTTTGGCACCACCTTAATGCTAAACATTTTTTTTTTTTTTTTTTAAATGTACGCGAGCCTCTCACTGTTGTGGCCTCTCCCATTGCGGAGCACAGGCTCCGGACGCACAGGCTCAGCGGCCATGGCTCACGGGCCCAGCCGCTCCGCAGCATGTGGGATCTTCCCAGACCGGGGCACGAACCCGTGTCCCCTGCATCAGCAGGCGGACCCTCAACCACTGTGCCACCAGGGAAGCCCAGTGCTAGACATTTAAGTATACGTTTGGAATAAAAATTTATTTTGCTCTACCTCATTAAACAGAAGAATTACATATTTTCAAGCAATAATTGCGTGGTCTTTAACAGAAAGGAAAATTATTTGAAATTACATTTTTGAAAATGATAGTGATACAAAATATGTTTAAAGGGGCTTCTCAGGATAAAATTAGTAAGCACACTCTGCTTTATAATACATAACAACATTTAATCTTTAAAAATGCTCATATTTGGGCAAGTAAACTTTAAAATAGAGTATTAGGGCTTCCCTGGTGGCACAGTGGTTGAGAATCCGCCTGCTGATGCAGGGGACACGGGTTCGTGCCCCAGTCCGGGAAGATCCCACATGCCGCGGAGCGGTTGGGTCCGTGAGCCATGGCCGCTGAGCCTGTGCGTCCGGAGCCTGTGCTCTGCAGCGGGAGAGGCCACAACAGTGAGAGGCCCGTGTACCACAAAAAACAAACAAATAAATAAATAAATAAAATAAAATAGAGTATTAGCCATCATTGGTAAATTTTATAATAAATCACTTGTATATAAAATATTCAGCATGTGTTGGGCTGTGCGAACGGGCAACTGCTCAAAGTAAAAATTGCAAAATGTTTTAGGATTATTTCCTTTAATTAATACCAAAATTGGTATTTGATGTTTGCATATGCCTAAAAACCTGCAGAAATAAGTGCAAACTCATTTCGTTTCAAAGAAGTGCTTTATCGTCTCTGTGGAATTCTGGAATTTAAATGCAAACCTCTGAGGTTAAACAACTATGTTTTTGATTATGGAGTTTTACCATGTCATGTGAGCACACATTTAAAAAAAATAATCATTATAAAGCTCTTTGTTGTCAAATAAGAAACAGTAAATTAATTTTGCCTTTGAATTATGTGGAATTGAATTATACAAGAAAACCTTGGCAATGTTCCTTCTTTTAATTAATATTTTGTCAGATCATCAATCTTACTTTCTCCCTGTGTGTTAATACTCAATTTGTTTAGTATTTACTTAAGCCCACATCTCTTTCCTAAAGATGAATTCTTATCTAGTTAGTTAAGATGTCTCTAAGCAGCATAACAAAAGCAGTGGGGATAATTTCCCACCATATTTAACAACAAAATTAAGTGCCAAGTTCTCCATACTGAAATCTAGAACGCTTTTTATAATGAATTAGGTTAGAAAACTGCACACACGTTTTGCGGGTAAATATAATCTATAGCATAATAAAGCCAGTTATTTGGGAAAATAATAAACTTAATATGATAAAAGCGTGTTTAATAGTATCTTTACACCTTTGAGGCAATGTTATTTTTCCTTCAGAAATACAGACTGAGATGACTATTTTCTCAATTTGATCACAAAATTGAAAAAAAAAAACAAAACAATGTGTTTCATCCTCTGGTCACTGGCTTTGCCCATTTCAGAAGCTGTAAGTTGAAGATATTAGAAGGTGCAATTACCTCATGGATCAGTGACTACTAAGCTGATATGCCATTGATTTTTCTAAATCATGAGGTGAGGCAGAGCAGAGCTGAAGTGGATCAAAATGTCTCAGCCCTGTTAGAAGGTCTTTTTCCCCATGTCTTTGCTACCTCTATGTGGGGAAGAATCAATAGCGTAGAAAAGATTTTAGGAATATTTAGTCTACAACAAGCAGAGAGGAAGAAATTTTAAGTGTGAACTATGATATAGAACTATAATCATTTTTACTGAATTGCCTAGGTCATTAGCAAATCATATGGACAAAGACTTAGGCATGAGCTTGGCTGAAAATAAGAATGAATGAACTCAGCAGAAAATATATTTTTAGTCTCAATTAAAAATCAGGAATTCAATGATTAAACATGATAAATTCCAAACTGACTTAATATTTGGATAGTCATTTAGTATATGCTAATCCTTACAAGAGACAATTTTAAGTGCTAACACACTCACACATATATATACACACACACGAAGAATAGCAAAATGCAGAAAACTCAGAAGAGAAATAAATTTAAATTGATATTTAGATAGACCACGATAAAGGTAGAAATTATGACCAATGTTGTGGAAAGAATCACCTAAGTGAGCTCAATCAAGAGCTCAGCAAACTCTTCCAGTTTCATCCCTGAAACAAACTGAAGTAGTTTTCAGATATCTGCTATTCTGGCTTTGAGAGTTTATTGGTAGATGAATCAGAATTTTACATCTGTCACACACAAACTTTTTGGAGACATCTAGTGGTGATAAATTTAATGAATGACTATATTATTGACATATTTTAATTTTTGTACATTAATATTATTTTCAGAATATCACAAAGATAATTAAAACCAAAGTTTATCTGAAGAAGAAAGAAAAGGAAGGAAGGGAAGATGGAGGGAAAAAAGAAAGACCCTATCATAAATAAAAATCCATATTTATCTTTTAAAAATAGTATTTTGGCAAACTTCTGCTAAAAAAGATTTCAGTTATTGAACAAATCCTTCATAATGTCAGTACACCAAAACTAACCTTTTTAGCACTTTTGATAGACGGAACAGCATTAAGTTAAGGCCATCTTTCCCTTAGAGAGAAAAGGGTAACATTTGATTAAATATTTGAGAAGTAGTATGTCACAGGGAGAAAGAGAAAAGACTGGAGTCAGACAACGCGGGTTTGAATCCCAGTTCAAATGTGACCTTTGCAAATTACTCAGTCCTCTTATGTATCTTTTCCCCCCACAAGATAGGATACTATTATTAATTTTCTAGAGAATTGCCGTGAGTGTGAGTTACAGAGCTCTTAGAACAGTGCCTGGTATGGAGCAGACACTATATAAATACTAGAAAATAATAATACTATTATTTTTAATGGAATATCAAGAACAAAAATAGGAACTGTATAAACTAGATATTGCCTGTTTGAAAACGTTCTTCTTTCCTTAGATTCTGAGACACAAGCAAATCTTCTTTATTATTATCATCCTGTGTTTGTCTTTAGCCTCATATGCACTGTTTCTGACTTCCACAGCTGTCCCCTAAAACCCACTTGAAATCATCCTCTTGGTTTTGGCCAGTTCTGAGTTACCTTCCCTGTCACAAACCCTTTAGCTTCAAACGGCCTCAGTGTACCTTCTGGCATGGATGGTGTCTGTATAGTTTTGTCCACCGTCCCCTTTGGCATTGTCTGCTTAAGCTGGTAGCTTTGCATATGATAACGTTTTTTTTTTTTGGGGGGGGAGTAATTCAAACAGAAAGTCACAAAAATTATAATCATCCTCATCAGGTCACTCAGTCCCATGTAATTAACTTTTTTTTTCATCTTGATCTTTTGTTACCACTTTTATGAATTCATCAGCTTTCCATTAGAGTTCTGAAAATGCTTATTCATTCAGTTCAGCAGTATAGTCAGTTACCAGAAAACTGTACTCGTCAGAGTCTTTTCCGTGAATGTGATGACCTTTGCTAACAGAGTTTACCACCTGCTGAATGTGCCAGCAAAGGCATTACCTCTAACTGCTCAAGCTTCTTGATAGACTGGTGTTGCTTAGAATTGCTTTGGAGACATGTGTCTGGATTCCACACTTTAGACTGGGAAAACTCCCTAATTCACCCCCACCACCTCTCTAGAATGTTTACCAAAATAAGTACCACAGAGTATGTACTTAAACAGTTTTAAATGAATTAGGAGGGATAGGTTGAGATTGTGTTTAATATTCTCTCTTTGAATTTGTAAGATATTTAGGTTAAACTATTTTAGGATGATTTCAATTCAAAATTATAAGAATCAATAAAAGTTTAAGTAACAAAATATATATTTTTTATTAACTGGAAAAATTGACTCTCTAAACAATAATTTATTGAAAGACTTTAAATAACCAAATATACTAGGTTAATATTACCCCTCATTTTATCATTTTTATGGTTTAGAAAATAATGATTTCTGTATTTCTTCACAAATGATTGAAACTGAAACTTAATTGACAAATAGAATTTCTTAATATTTTCATTCCAGTTCTTGAGAGTCTCAGGAACTATTTTCTGTGTCAGAGTTGAATGATCAGTAAATTATCCTCTGTTGTTTTATCAGTTTTAAGAGATATAACTAGTAATGGTGCTTAAAACTTATTGGAATACAAAAATAATAAAGCAAAATATTATCAGAGGAAACAACAAAGTTCTTATTTCTATATATAATTGGTCTCTAATTCCTGCAACCTCATTTTAATTATGCTTGAGAATCTATGCCTTTCTCTCACTATATCCATTTTCTTGTTTTTACATACCCTTGTCTTGAGAGAACTGCAATTTCAACCAAACAAAAATATGGCTGAAAACTAGACTTTCAGGCTAGTTAAAGGTAAAAGATAAAAATAATGTGCTATAAAGACATTGTGAGAATGGGGAATTTTCACTAATCTATGTCTTGCCTAGAAAGTGTCAACAACTATTCTTTTTTAGAAACTGACATAAAATTGACCTTTATAAGCGAAATGAGCAAAAAAATCAATAAAACTTGTCAGCATTTATCTGAATATTAGTGTATAATAAAATATATGCATTCACTGCATTTTTAATTTAATATTGCCATTCCTTCCATTTTCATTTATTCTGTAAAAATGTAATATATTATTCACACACTTTCTAAGATAGCTTTCATAATGTAATGGTAATTCACTGCATTCAATAGGGCATGGTAGTGCAATTATAATAATGGCAGTAATTTGTACATCTATATGCCATTGTGCTTGAGTCTAAAGGTGTACTCACTTGTCCAGACATGGTAGCTAAGTCGGCATGTGCAGAGGAGTAATGCAATGAGAGGCTTGAGACCCATTTCCTTTCTCTGCTGGAAAAACCTATAGGGGAGAGATTGCACTTAAATCAAAATCTGTGGCACATAGGAATACCATTAGCTTTACATGAAAATCTAGCCATGAAAATAGACTGCATTATTTGGAAATAGCAAAACAAAGAAATAATGACCCAAAACTTTTCTTTTTCTATACATTTAATGAGTGCTTTGTTATTGTTGTGAAGTCATAATTCCTAAAGTAAATTAACTAACCTACTAAAATGCTCTAGTAAGAGTGGTTTAAGGATGAGTATATTTTTTTTCATTAGAGTAAGTATTAGAATTCTGAAACTTAGGTGTTCAAACTACAGTTGAACACCTAAGTATTAGAATTCTGAAACTTAGGTGTTCAAACTACAGTTGAACACCTAAGTAAATGTATCTTAGATCATGAGTCAATTGCTTACTGTAAGAGAAAGAAGTGACAAATAAGGAAAGGAGGAATGAGTGCTGTAATGTTGCATTTAATGGAAGTATCAATGGGAACTTACGGTTTTAAAATATATATGGGTGGATAGATTCAGAAATAAATATAAGACTGTGTGAATACATTGGTTAGTATATATACAGTTATTATATTTAATTGTATAAGTGTTCATTTCTTAGTTTGTTTAATTGTACCATGGTTTTGCCACAAAACCATGTTTTGTTACCATGCTAACATAAAGGGGAATCAGGTGAAGTGAATATGGGACTCTGCTATTTGTAAAATTTTTCTATAAGTGTAAAACTCAGATATAAAAAGAGAGAAAAGTAGTGGAGGTTGATTTCAAGCCTAATAAGTCTTACTTCAATATTTATTCTCTTGTTATTATCAAAGTTGATTGTAATAACTAAAAGAACAGCCTGAGACGTAGGGATTAATTTTCATTTAGGCAAGAGCTGAATTTTGGGGTGTCACAGGTTAATTCTATAATAAAAGGTAAACTGAAAAGAACAAGGGAGGAGAGATTCAAAACAGGAAAGCTTTTTTTAATATCTTACTACTGAAGGAAGGGAACTCTAAATATATATATTCCTATATTCTTTGTAGAGTTAGAAGTTTAACCAGACTATAATAAATAATGCTATCTTTGTTGCTATAACAATTTGAAAACAGCAGTCTCTCTTGAATACATAGTTTCATAGTTAAATACGCTCAGGCTCAGTGGCCATGGCTCATGGGCCCAGTCGCTCTGCGGCATGTGGGATCTTCCCAGACCGGGGCACATACCCGTGTCCCCTGCATCGGCAGGCGGACTCTCAACAACTGTGCCACCAGGAAAGCCCCGTTGATAACCTTTTTGAAAGTAAAGTTATATTACTTACCATTTGTATTTCCGTCTTCATATAAGTCCTTTCTAAACAGTAGGTTATTTATACATACAACCCTAAAGAGCAAAATAAAATCACTAAGGCAGAAATCTTAAAATACCTGTGCAGAGTCATAGAAGAGATGGTGTTCTAGTTCTAAGAGGGAATCAAATTTCCCTTTGCCTTTTAGCTTTTTCTACTTTCTCCCTACCGTGTTATTTTTCAATGGAGGGTTATGTGATGACATATATTTCATCACTGTATTCTCATTATTTTGAAATATTGATAATTAATAACAATTATTACCACAAAGCAGATAATTCTTTAGTGACAGGTCTAATGCAATATGTCTATGAAATGTGAAATTACAACCAAATTATTTTCTTCAAGTATGCATTTTTAGATGTGAAGGCTTAGAGATTTCATTATGGAAAAATGAATGTGAAATACTTCATCTCCTTAACTATAACATTAGATTACTGTTGTTCTCTACTAAAAGCCTTTTATTCATAATGAAAGAAAAAGTGGGTCAATATAATATTCAAATAAGTTTAACGGATACATGATTTTTAAAGTACTTTGAAAATATAAATTGCTCGTAAAATATCAAATTCTAGACCATATGTTATAATTTTTTCCATGTACAAATTTATAACAAAAAAAGTACTAACATTTAGGGAGAATAGGAGGAAATTGTTTCCATGTCAAGAGTTCTCATAGTAAAGACGTTAAGTGAGAGTGAGGGCTAGATAAACAAAATGATAATTTGCACACACAATAGTCCTAATTTAATATTAAATTTACATGGTGACAAAATAGACCTAATTTAACATTAAATTTAAATGAAATCTCATGATGTTAAAGGAATTATGAAAATTATTTGGCCAAGGCTGGGGATTTTACGCCAATTTCGTGTAATAAAACACCCTACTTTGCAGAACAATACATAGAGGTAGCATGATGTAGCATATACTTTAGGAAAATTCATTCACTATCCATTCAGCCCTAGGTCCCAGATGTCTTCTATTATAAAAATTGCAACAGTGTTACTACTATTTCCCAATCTGCATTGAAGTTAGGAAAAGTCATGCAATATAGACCATTACACACGTGGAAATAAGCAGGTGTTCTAGTCTCCTTCTCCCTTCCTCCTACCTGAAAAATGGGTATAATGCATGGATAGTCAGCATCTATCTTGTGAACATGAGGACAAAGACCTTATGCAAAAAGAATACAACTGGATAAAGAAGAATTTGAGTCCTTAAAGGCATAATTAATCTGTCACAAACGCTATACTTTGATATTATTGATATATGAGAGAAAAAAAACTTCTTGATTGTTTAAGTCAATGGAGTATGTTTTTCCATTAGTTGCACCTGATTGTAATTCTCCCTGACACACATGGCCTTAGGAGAGAAAAAGCCCATGTCTGAGTCATCTTTGCATGAGTCCTTGGCACAGAGAAGATATACAGGCATTGATAAGTGACTGTCAATGTAGGGTGCTGGCGATAGAGGCAACAGGGCTCTTCCAGAGGGAACCAAGTACTTGGCACTTTACCCAGTTAGAATTCAAGCACAGGAATAAATCAGGGACTTATTCATTTATTTGGCACTATTTTATTAGCACAATGCTATAGCAAGGGTCAGCAACCTAAGGCCAGAAAGCTTGTTTTAGTGAGTAAAATTTTTATTGGATATAACCATGTTTGTTCATTTACTTGTTACCTATGGCTGCTATGATGCTACAACAGCAGAACTGAGTAGCTGTGATAGAGATCCTATGGCCACAAATCCTAAAATGCTGCATACTGCTTATCCCTTTAAAAACACAGTTTGCCAACCACTGAGCTAGAGGAAAGGCGTGACAAAATGAAGATTAGTATGACTGCTGTTAGTGAGATAAATGAGCCTATTGATGAGATGGTATTTCATGTTGTGTAAGCATCTGGATAGTCGGAATATCGGCGAGGTATTCCAGATAGGCCTAACAAAATGAAGAAGAAATGATTCCAGCCCTTCAGGATTTTAAGTTTAGAGCAGTAGGCAGAAACACCAATGGACACTTTCTATATATATAAATGCTAAGATAGATAGATGCACTAGTGATGTGAGACCACATGCAAAAATTACTGTCTGAATCTGATATTTAACAAAGGACGCCTGGAGGAGAAGTCTTGTGAACTGCAGGAAGAATAGTAATACTAAAAATGGTGGAAAGTGAGTTTCTTGGGGAGAGAGAAAATGAGGAGAGAGGCACAAAACAGGACAAAGTGAACAGGAAATTATAAGCATTTTGTATTTTAGCATGGAATTTGTGAAGTGTAAAATATGAGGGGATGAAGATGGAGACAGAAACAGGGGCTGTGCTCTCAAGAGTCCTGTATAGTTATGCCTAGAAACTTGGAATTTATCCTGAAAGTAATTGAACTAGTCAAAATTTTAGCAAAATTTTTTTGACTGCAGGGAAGATTGATTTATTACTATTTATTGGAGGATGCAGAGCCAAGATAAGAGATAGGCAAAGGAATGGAAGAAGTGGGATAGCTTATGGCTGAATTTTGTTTCCAATCTATCATTCTTGTTCAACTTCTTCATTTTTGTATCCCAAATATCCAACACTGTATTGGATACATTAGGGACACAATACTTTTTGTTTGACTGAATTGATAAAGAAACAAAGTTAGTTACTAAGTAATATAGGAAGCAGTAAAAGTAATTCTAAGAAGCTCTTTTTAGTAGAAAGTAATGTGAATTGAAGGAATAGTGTGGGATTATGAGTGTCAGAAAGAAAGTTCAACTTCTAAGCATCATTCTTGGTAACAGTGACTATCTGATTACTCATACGTGGTACTTCTTCAATGGAGTCTGAAAATGTAATAATTGTTGTGATACCAAGGTTAAAAAATATTTAGTATTCTCAAAATCTATAATAGGAAATATTGATGTAAGATGAAGAAGGTTGTTTTTTTTTCCAAGTCACACATTAGAAGTAAAAATCAGTGAACTCTGATTTGCTACTCTAAATCAAATCATGCTTCTTACTAATTAGTGGAGCACATTGGATTGTAAGGAAGGATCAGCTAATGTAGTGCCATATCCATGGGGGATTTACACTTGACATAAAACAGATATAATAAAAACTTGCATTTCCCTGATGCTTAGTGCCATTGAGCATCTTCTCATATGGCTATTGGTCATTTGTATGTCTTCTTTGGGAAATGGTCTATTTAGGTCCTCTGCCCATTTTTTAATTGGGTCATTTGGTTTCTTGATGTTGAATTGTGTGAGTTCTTTGCATATATTGGATATTAACTCTTTATCAGATGTATCATTTCCAATATCTTCTCCATCAATGAAATATGATTCAGCCATGAGAAAGAAGGAAATTCTACCATTTGTGACAACATAGATGAAACTGGAGGACATTATTCTAAGTGAAAGATATCAGACAGTGAAAGACACATACTGTATGATCTCAATTATATGTGAAATCTAAAAAAAAGGCTGAATTCATAAAAGCAGATAGTAGAACAGTGGTTACCAGGGACTAGGAGCATAGGGGAAATGTGGATATGTTGCTCAAATGGTAAATATTTGCAGTTATGGAGGACAGATAAATCTAAAGAGTTAATGTACAGACATTACTGTACTTAAAAATACTGTACTGAATACTGAAAATATGCTCAGAAGTGGACATTTCAAGTGGACTTGTCACAAACACACAAAATGGTAACTATGTGAGGAGATGATACATCAATTATCTTAACTGTGGTAATCATTTAACTATATATATATCAAACCAACATGTTGTACAACTTACATATACAATTTTTATTTAAAATGAAAAACAGAAAACAAGGAGCTCTTGTAATTGAAAAATAAATGCATAGTACTTGGAAATATTAAATGTATTTGCCCCAAATCCTGATTCTACCCTACTGAAAAAAATGAATGGAGAAATGATAAGCCTGAACTTGAAGACTTGTCATAAGCTAGCAAAACGGCTTTCAGATACTAAAGTTTTTTTACACCAAAGATTTTCAAATAAATGCAAATTTTATAGGAATCAAATACTGGAGTGATAAAAGAGGAGGTTCTAAGAGGAAAGAGTGTATTGTATTCTGAGACACCTTAGTATTACCTGTAATACATAGCAGGAAAAAGTTAAACAATGAGAGAGGGACTTCCCTGTCCAGTGGTTAAGACTTTGCCTTCCAGTGCAGGGGGTGCACGTTCAATCCCTCGTCGGGGAGCTAAGATCCCACAAGACTCGTGGCCAAAAATCCAAAACATAAAACAGAAGCAATATTGTAACCAATTCAATAAAGACTTTAAAAATGGTCCACATCAAAAAAATCTTTAAATAAAAACAATGAAAGAATATTAAAAATGCAAATAAATGTGTCAAGGTCTCAGAAAAATGACACAATAAAATTACTATCCAACATGTAAACTAGAAGAAAGATTTACTTATTTATGTTTCCAAATGCCAATTCTCTAGACAGGAAGGGACTTTGACAACTTGTCTAGTCTTCTGCCTATTCATAAGTCTTTAGATCAAAATGGAATATTCATTTCGGTTACCTGGATTGATACTTTAATATAGTAAAGAAATAGAAAATTAGGTTGGACGAGACAAAGAACTGAGGATGTCTGTACACAATATTTTTCAATAATCTTGGTTAAAAGAATTGTGTAAAATTACTCAAATTTCAGGATTAGTTATTGGGATAGCATGAAAGTGATACAGATAACTGATCCAAAAAGCACAATGCATCTGTGGTGTAAAATTCTACAGAGATACCTTCAAGACTCTGATGAGTTGTTAGGCTTGATAAAAATTGCTGGAGCCTGGGCATCAGAATGAACACTTTCAGAAACATTACTTTGCATTCTACTCTCACAAGAGTTCACTGGAGTTAATGAAACAGGATTAATTAAAGACACAGAGTCTAGGTAATAGAAGTTTTATACTTGTATTTGTGAATATTGAGTGAAAGTACAATTATTCTTATAATTTGGTAAGATATTTTTTCACTTTCAGTTTTTGTTGCAGGACTTCATGATTCATTTTAAGTATTCTAAGAAGTGTTCTAAGTTCCACTGTTACCGAAGATGCTTTCTTTAAAAAAAAAAAAAAAAAAAAAAGCTGGGCTTCCCTGGTGGTGCAGTGGTTGAGAGTCCGCCTGCCGATGCAGGGGACATGGGTTCGTGTCCCGGTCCGGGAAGATCCCACATGCCGCGGAGCAGCTGGGCCCGTGAGCCATGGCCGCTGGGCCTGCGCGTCCGGAGTCTGTGCTCCACAACGGGAGAGACCATAGCAGTGAGAGGCCCACGTACCGCAAAAAAAAAAAAAAAGCAACAATATAATTTGGATCAGTTTTATATTCTGACTACATATGGGGAAATAGAAAAGTATTATGTGATCTTCAGGAACTGCTCTAGCACAGTTAGAACTCAGTACTCTGAGTTGAGTGGATTTTATTATTTCCTCTTTTTTATATTTTTCATATTACATTTCTTTATGTAGATGTACCTACACTCATCTTAAAAATACTAAAAGCCTGAAATTAAATGAGAAGAAAAAATGGGAGGGAAAATCCACATAGGGAAAGGGAAGGGGAACCAAGACAAAATTTATCCCTAGTTGTAACTTTCTCCAACCACAGTTTATATCCCTAACTCTGGACCCTTGCTTCCTTCAATGCATCCTTTATGTCACAGTCATTCTATTGTTTCTTAAGCTTCTCTGTAGTGAAAGCTGTCCTGCCTAATAAGTATTTTCCATAGACTATCCAAATAAATGAAATAAATAAATAAATCAAAGAATAATCCTTTTAATATTATATGCAATAGCTGGAAGGAAGGAAAGAAGAAAGAGAGAGAGGGAAGGAGGAAGAAAGGGAGAACAGTGAATAAGGAGAGAATCTGGCAACACACTATAATTATTCCTTCATTTACATCTTTGAAAAAGTGAAATCCATATAGTTCCTCTTTTCTTCTCAAATTTTACCTGCCTAGTTTTTCCATCCCTCTTTATGATGACTTCATTACTACAGCCTTTCATTTCTCTATTCTCTGCTATCTGTCAACATTGATATTAGACCCCATTAATATCCTTTCCAATTGCTTTAAACCAAAAAAGAGATTGGAGTATTTATTTCGGTTTCCCTCTAATGCTGGAAAATGTGTGAACACAGAGTGGTCACTTAAGTATCACATTAATTTGTTATTTCATGTCCCTTTTTTTTTCTTGAGAAGTGAATCATATAGGTCCCCATTACATCCAATGGTTTAATTACCAATACTCATCTATCAAGTAGCTTAGGGTTGTAATTATTAGCAAAACTGCCATACTGTGTTTTTCTCAATCTTCATGCTCACTCTTGTGAAAGTAATTTGCTCTTACAACCAGCTACAAACAATAATTCAAGATCAAGATCTTAAATGGATCACCATTTCAGTCATATAATACCCTAGGCAAATTTGTCCTTTGGGATATTAAAAAAAAAGTAAACTTTCTATTTATAAATCTCACTGAAGTCTATATTTTTCAGACCACTTCTTGTTGATAGGCCTGTCAGGTGATTTTGTCACAAGTTTGAAGACTACTACATTGTTTAAATATCATTGTGGTGGGTCTTAAATATTCAAAGGTAAATCAACCAGTCTAACTGCTTCACTTTTACCTCTGTCTTCAAGATAGACTCACAGACCTGTCTGAAATTATTTAGTTCATTATGTGCAAATACACATGGACAGTCTACCTAGTATATTACAACAGACAAAGCAATTGAAATGATACAAAGTGACTTTACTCATTCAAAACTTTGGTTTAAAGAAATAGGTATTGATTTTTTTATATAAAAATCTTAATACTTTTCGAATCTGAGTATAATGACTTATAAACATGCAGTCAGTTTATATAAAATGAATAACGTGTCACTCAATAACTAAATATGTTATATTTTATCAAGATCTTTGCATTTAATATACACTAAAATATTTATTGTATCTTTAATAGTTTTGTCCTTGCTCTGGCACTGAAAACCTCACAAAATATTATCAGTACAGAAAGAGTAGACAAATTGTGGTTATAAATATAATATTCTAGTACCACTGCATTATGTTCTTTTTTAAAAAAGAGATTAAGGTAGAAATGAGTGATGCTAAAATAAGTAGTCTTAGCAATTATGGGTAGTCACTCTTGTAGCATTAACTGTTAGTTATTCATGTTCCAACATTTATAAAAAGAGTTGCTGCTTAAAAGATGCTGTCCATCCAGGGAGAGCATTTTCCAGTCCTACCCCATTCCTATCTCCTTTGAATGTAGGTCAGACTATGTAACTAGTTCCCTGGGAAAGCATCAGAGTGGAAATGACAGGTAGCACTAAAGCACACTTTCAGGAGCACCAAAGTAGCACTTTCAGTGGCACTAAAGCAAACTCCTTTTAAGAGGTCCTAATAAATGGTAAAAGCATACAGTGCAAGGATACTGGATCCCTGATTTACCATATGGAGAAAAACTTCGTGCTGAACAAGGAAAACCATATTTAATTACTGCAAGAGTGAAATATAAACCTCTATTGTATAAATCAACTGAAACGTTGGGGTTTGTTTTATGCAGCAGGTAGCATATTTTTAAAAATCACATACATATTTCTACCACTGCAATTTCCATAAAGTTCAATAAAGCACAAAATTAATTTAGAATGTTCTGAATGGTTATTGAATAAACTCCTACACAGAGTACTGATAAACTGAGAAAAGAAGTATGTCCCTCTCAAATTAATAACTAAATAGTGAAACATTAGAGGCATTCACATAATCACCAAGCATTGTAATTCATATTATCTCAACATTACATAAAATTACCCTGTAAATATAGACAATTTAGTAATAAGGAAATAGAATTATAGCATTTAATCATTGCAAGAATACAGACATATCATTCTGTCTTGGTGATACAATTGAACAACAATAAAAAATGAAATGATTAAATTACAAACATCATAGGATGTATTGACTGTTCAGTAAATTGACCAGACACAACAAGTATTAAAAAGGTAATAGTATTAATACTCAAGCAATAATAAATTAAAAACAGTAAAATAAAAGCAATTATTTTATGGAATATTATTAATAACATATGTAGATAAATTATATGAAAATAATCATAAAATTATACTTAATTTTTTGAAAAGTGTCCAAAAAGTCACAGGCTCATGTTGGCTCATAGTGTATATAGGATAGTACACATTTTTGCTGAATTTTATTTAACTTATAGATTGAATTCATTAATCTAATTTATGACTTAATGCTATTCCTTACATGACTATAAAAGTCCTTACATAAATTATAGGATACTTTTGCATTAAATTTTCTTGCATCTATTGGTATGTAAGATTTGCCTATAGATTTATTTTCTATGTCAGGAATCTGTGTCAGGTTTTAGTATTAGCATTAAATGTCTCTCATAAAATAAAGAGTATACTTAATTATATGTTATTTAAATAATATAACAATAAAATGTCATTTAAAGTTTTAAATAATTCACTAATTTATGTGTGTCCAGATGTTTTTTGAGATCATGTTTTTCCTTCACTTTTTTCCTTAGATAATTAGCTACTGACAAGTTAGAATTAAGTAAATTTATTCATTTGCATTTTAAAAATATTCTACAATTGACTTGACTTGTATGAGCTTAATA
Source organism: Pseudorca crassidens (assembly GCF_039906515.1). Classification (NCBI taxonomy): domain Eukaryota; kingdom Metazoa; phylum Chordata; class Mammalia; order Artiodactyla; family Delphinidae; genus Pseudorca; species Pseudorca crassidens. The sequence goes on from NC_090298.1 coordinate 86,035,068, forward strand.
TTCTCTTATATTGTACTAAACTGTATACTTATTGTTATTTCTCTTTATAACTGGTGATATATTTTGATAGTAGGTTATTTGAGGCATGAGTTCAAAACTGTGATGAGTACTGTATCCTTCTTTATCATTTTAATGACTCTTTTCCCCCAATTCTATTTCACCTGCTATTAATATTATGAATACTATATATTGTTGCATTTGATTTTACATGAAATATTAATATTCTTTTTTATGTACAACTTGTTCTCACATATTTAATCTTTTTATTTTCATTAGTAATTTTTTATTAAAGTAAACATAGTTTTGGAAGTCCTGGCCATGGCAATCAGAGAAGAAAAAATAAATAAATAAAGGGAATCCAAATTGGAAAAGAAGTAAAACTGTCACTGTTTGCAGATGATATGATACTATACATAGAAAATCCTAAAGATGCTATCAGAAAGCTACTAGAGCTAATCAATGAATTCAGTAAAGTTGCAGGATAAAAAATAAATACACAGAAATCTGTTGCATTTCCATACACTAACAATGAAAGATCAGAAAGAGAAGTTCAAGAAACAATTCCATTTATCATTGCATCAAAAAGAATAACATACTTAGGAATAAACCTACCTAAGGAGGCAAAAGACCTATACTCAGAAAACTACTGGATTCGCCAAAAATTTCATTCACGTTTTTCCATAAGATGTTACAGAAAACATGAACGAACTTTTTGGCCAACCCATTATAAGCCACCAATCAAAGAAATCGAAGATGATACAAACATATGGAAAGATATACCATGTCCTTGGATTGGAAGAATCAATATTGTCAAAACGACTATACTACTACCCAAGGAAGTCTAAGATTCAGTGCAATCCCTATCAACTTACCAATGACATTTTTCACAGAACTAGAGTCAAAAATTTAAAATTTGGAGACACAGAAGACCCTGAATAGCCAAAGAAATTTTGAGAAAGAAAACCAGAGCTGGAAGAATCAGTCTCCCTAACTTCAGACTATGCTATAAAGCTACAGTCATCAAAACAGTATGGCACTGGCACAAAAACAGACATATAGATCAGTGGAAGAGGATAGAAAGCCCATAAATAAACCTACGCACCTATGGTCCATTAATCTATGACAAAGGAGGCAAGAATATACAATGGAGAAAAGACTGTCTCTTCAATAATTGGTGCTTGGAAAACTGAAGAGCTACATATAAAAATAATGAAATTAGAACATTCTTTGCCACCATACACAAAAATAAACTGAAAATGGATTAAAGACCTAAATGTAAGACTGAATAGTACAGAACTCTTAAAGGAAAATATAGGCAGAACACTCTTTGACATAAATCTCAGCAATATGTGTTTCAATCCATCTCCTAGAGTAATGGAAATAAAAACAAAAATTTGAAAATGGGACCTAATTAAACTCAAAACCTTTGCACAGCAAAGGAAACCATAAACAAAATGAAAAGACAACCCACAGAATGGGGGGAAATATTTGCAAACAATGAGACCGATAAAGAAGATGGATGAAGAAGATGTGGTACATATATACAATGGAATATTACTCAGCCATTAAAAATGATGAAATAATGCCATTTACAGCAACATGGATGGAACTGGAGGTTATAATACTAAGTGAAGTAAGTCAGACAGAGAAAGACAAATATCATATGATATTGCTTATATGTGGAATCTAAAAACAATAATACAAATGAACTTATTTACAAAATAGAAACAGACTCACAGACTTTGAGAACTTATGGTTACTGGGGGAAGGGCCAGGAGGATAGATTGGGAGTTTGGAATTGAAATGTAAACACTGCTATATTTAAAATAGATAACCAACAAGGACCTACTGTACAGAACAGGGAGCTCTGCTCAATACTCTGTAATAACCTAACTGGTAAAAGAATTTGAAAAGAATAGATACATGTATATGTATAACTGAATCACTCTACTGTACCCCTGAAACTAATACAGCATTGTTAATCAACTATACTCCGATATAAAATTTAAAAATAAACCTTATAAAACATATAATTAACCATTTCAAATTGTACATTTCAGTGGTATTTAGTATATTCACAACGCTGTCTAGTTTCAAAACTTCATCACCTCAGTAAAACACCCTGTACATATTAAGTAATCACTCCTCATCTCTTTCCGCCCATCCCCTGGTAATCTCTAATCTGCTTTCAGTCTCTATGGATTTGCCTATTCTGAATATATTACATAAAAGAATAATACAAGTTGTGACCTTTTGTGTCTGGATTCCTTTACTTAACAAAATGTTTCATCCTCATTGTAGCATGTGTCAATACTTTGTTCCTTGTGATGGCTGAATAATATGCCATTGTCTGAACAACACAGATGTATATCACAATGTATTTATTCAGCCATCAACTGATGAATATTGTCTCTACTTTTTGATTACCATCAATAATGCTGCTATGAACGTTCCAGTACAGGTTTCAGTGTGGACATATATTTTCATTTCTCTTGGGTTTAAATCTTGGAGTGGGATTGCTATGTCATATGCTATTTCTATGCTTAACTTTTTGAGAAGCTACTAAAATGTTTTCCACAGTGGATGCTCCATTTTACAATCTCACTAGCTATGTACTGGGATTGCTATTCCTCTACATCTTTGCCAATGCTTGTTATTTTCACTTTTTGATTAAAGCATCCCAGAGGGTGTAAAGTGATATCTCATTGTGGTTTTGATTTGCATTTCCATAATACCCAATGATCTTAAACACTTTTTCATGCTCTTGGCCATATATGTATTTTCTTTGGAGAAATATCTGTCCAGGTCTTTTATACATTGTTTAATAGGGTTGTCTTTTTTTGACGAGTTGTAAGAGTTCTTTGTATAGTCTGGATACTAAACTTTTATCAGACATACAATTTGAAAATAGTTTCTCCCATTCTGTCAGTTATGTTTTCACTTTCTTCATAATGTCCTTCGATGTACAAAAATTTTGGTTTTTATGAAGTACAATTTATTTTTTCTTTGGTTCTTTGTGGTTTTGGTGTCAAATCTAAAAACTTATTGCCAGATTCTCAGTGATAAAATTTATCTCTAGTTTCTTCTAATAGTTTGTTATAATTTTAACTCATATTTTTGTTGTGATTCATTTTGAGTTTTTCCTATGGAGTGAAATTAAGGTCCGTTGTTTTTTCTTTTTTATGATTATTCACTTATTACAGCACTATTTTTTGTTGAAGACACAATTCCTTCCCCTAGTAAATGATCTTGGTTCTCTTGTCAAAATTCAATGGACCATAGATGTATTTCTGGACTCTCAATTTTATTCTACTAGTCTTTATGTATGCCAACAACAATACCACACTGCTTTCATTACAGTAGCTTTGCAATAAGCTTTGACATCAGAAAGTGTGTGTCATCTGACTGTGTTTTATGTCAATATTATTTTGGTTACCCAACGCCCCTTGTAGTTTCATATGAATGCAAGTATCCAGCTTTTCCATTTTTGCAAAATACACCATTGGAATTTTGATAGAGATTGTATTGAATCTGTAGGTAGTTTGGGGTATACTGTCATCTAAATAATATTAAGACTTCTATTCCATGAACATGGGATGTCTTTCAACATGGACTGCTTTCAACAATGATTTGTAGCTTTCAGTGTACAAGCATCTTACCTCCTTGGTTAAATTTATTCCTAAGCAGTGTATTCTTTGGGATGCTATTATAAATGAAATTTTTAATCTTTATTTCCTTTTCAGTATTTTATTGACAGTGTATAGGAAAACAACTGACCCTGCAACTTTTCAGAATCTGATTATTAGCTTAGTAGTTTGTGTATATGTTTGGGTGTGTGTTGGTCGGTGTGGCGTGAGATGTTCTATAAGATTTTCTGTATATAGAATTATGTCATCTTAAGAATAAAAATAACTTTATTTTTCTCTTTCCACTGTGGACCTAATTTCTTTTACTTGACTATTTGCTTTTGCTAGAACTTCCAGTACAAGTGGCCATCCTTTTCTTTTTCATGATGTTATGGGGAAAGAGTTCAGTTTCTCATAAATGTGATGTCAACTGTGGGTTTTTGATAAATGCTCTTTATCATGTTAAGGAAGCTCGATCTATTCTTAGTTTGTTGAATTTTTTTTATAATAAATGAATTTTGAAAAATCCTTTTTCTTCATTTGTTGAGATAATCTGTGAATTTTCCCTTTTTCTATTAATGTGGTGTGTTACATTGATTGGATTTCTTATGTTGAACAGCCATTGTGTTCCTGGGATAAATTATACTTGTTTAGGTTGTATCACTTTTTCAATGTACTGTTCAATTTGATTTGCTATTATTTTGTTGGGACTTGTATTTATATTAACAAGAAGTAATGATTGTAGTTTTATTACTTTGTGTATCTGAGTAATTCTGGCCTCATAGAATGTGTTAGGAGTGTTTCCCCCTCTTTTATTTTTTGGGAAGAGTTTGAGTAGAACTGGGGTTAATTCTTCTTTGTAGTTTGGTAGAATTTACCACTCAGTGAAGCCATCTAGTATCAGACTTTTCTCTGTTTGGAGATTTTAAATTACTTAATCTCTTTACTTGTTATAGATGTGTTTAGATTTTCTGTTTGAGTCCGATTTGGTAATTTGTATGTTTCTAAGTATTTTTCTATCATCTAGATTATCTATTTTTATAAAAATTTTGTCATAGTATTCTCTTATAATCCTTTTAGTTTTTATAGGGTTATAGTAATATTTCTGTATTAGTTTCCAATTTTAGTTATGATACATTCTCTCTCTTTTTTCTCCAGTTTTACTAAGAGTTTATCAATTTTGTTTAACTTTTGAAAAAAAAAACCCAACATTTGGTTTCATGTTTTATTTCCATTGTTTTTCTATTTTCAATTTGTTTATCTGATCTTTATTATCTCCTTCTTTCCACCTGCTTTGGGTTTACTTTGCTATTATTTTTCTAGTCCCTTAAAAAAATAATAGGTTACTGGTTTGAAATATTTCTTCTTCTTTTTATTTTTTTTTGCTGTACGTGGGCCTCTCACTGTTGTGGTCTCTCCCATTGTGGAGCACAGGCTCCGGACACGCAGACTCAGTGGCCATGGCTTACAGGCCCAGCCGCTCCATGGCATGTGGGATCTTCCCAGACTGGAGCACGAACCCGTGTCCCCTGCATCGGCAGGCGGACTCTCAACCACTGCGCCACCAGGGAAGCCCTCTTCTTTTTTAATGTAGGCATTTACAGCTATACATTTTTCTCTGAACACTGCTTTTGTTGCATCCTATAAATTTTGGTGTGTTGTGATTTTATTTTCTTACATCTCAAAATATTTTCTAAAGTTCTCTAGTGATTTCTTCTTTGACCCATAATTTTTAAAACAATGTTGTTTAATTATCACATATTTTCCAGTTTTCCTTCGGCTATTAAATTCTACTTTCATTCCACTGTGGTCCTAAAACATGCTTAGTATGATTTCAATCTTTTAAAATATGTTGAGAATTGTTTTATTGCCTAACATGGTCTGTCCTGGAAAATGTTGCATGTGTACTTGAGATGAATATATATTTTTCTGTTGCTGTATGGAGCATTCTGTGTGTCTATTAGGTATAGGTGGTTTATAGTGTTGATCAAGTCCCCAGTTTCCTTTTGATGTTCTGTGTAAATGTTCTATTTATTACTGAAAGTGTGGTATTGAAATCTACAACTGTTTTTGTAGAATGGTCTATTTCTGTCTTCAATTCTGCCAATGATTGCTTCAGTATCCATAATAAGGTTTTATTGGAACACAGCCATACTTATTTAATATACTGTTTATGTCTGCTTTTCTACTCTAACAATTGACTTAAGAAATTGAGACAGTGATTGTATGGGCCTCAAAGTTTAAAATATTCATTATCTAGGCCTTTACTGAACAAGTTCCCTGAAAAAGAATGGCAGAATCCCCAGAAAGACAAAAATCAACATAGGATTTTTCACACAATTTTTCCTGTTGATTTATATATTTAGAGTTGATCATGAAAAAGTCCAGATATTTAACATAAGAAAGTGCTCTTTGGGTTTATGGGAGATCATTTCAAATGAAAGAATATAAAGTCATCCTTCCTGGTCATGCTATCATCAATGAGAAAAATATGGTAAAAAAAAAAAGAAAAATGAGAGCTATTAGGAACAAGTAGAATTAATCCCATGATTGCATAAATGACTTAAAATGGAAAACTTAAATTTGTGAGTAATTATGTCAACCAATTAGTTTAAAAAACTTCCAAAAGATGTGAACATTTATTAAATCCAAATACTTTTTCATGACAATGTGTATTAGTACACTAAAACCACAAGAGAACTTCTTTAAAAAGATAATGGTTATTTTCTAAAATCTATCCAAGCATCATATTTAACAGTAAAACAGAATTCCCTTGAAGAAGTTAACAAGATATAAATTCACATTTGCTGATATTTTTATTCAGTATATGTAAGAATCATGGGTAGTAAAATAATACAGGAAGAAACAAAAATTTAAAGGTTAAAAAACAAGTTTTCTTTATTCAGTGATCAAATACCTAAATAAACCAAAAATCAAAAAGAAAAAATATAAGCAAACTAATGAATAGAATTCCTACACAGAATTCAATAGCATTACATGTACTAGAAACATAAAGTAGCAAACATAATTTTAAAAATACCATCTAAAATATCAATATAAATTAAAATATACATAGGATGCATATGTGTACAATATTTATTTTTTAAGAAAATTATAAAACTTTCATTCAGGATGTAAAATAAGATGTTGAAAAATGGAAACATGTACCATATTCAAGAATGGAGAATCGTAAATAACAGGAAAATATGACTTAATCCTGAATTAAACTGTGAATTATATGCAAGTCACATTATATGACAAGGCACAATTCTCTAAAACAATCCAAATTTCTCTGATATGAGAGCTTTTTTTCTATGTGATAAAATTTTTGCTTAACTGCACTTTGATTTATACATTTGCAGTGTAAATATTAGTATCAAAGAGCAAGAGGTATGACTGGTATGACTTGGGTCTTGGGAAATTCAAAGAATTGTACATAGCATGGTTACTCAGTTATTCTAATACTTGAAAATGCCTCTCCCAACCCACAAAGAAAAATACGGTCCTTATAGACTAATTCCTAACTACTCAGGTAGTTGCATTTCAGATTCCCAGGAAATAATTAATTACAATTTTCTTTATGTACAACTTCAATTTTTAAAGAGCCAAACAGTAGATCAGGTAAGGAAGACACATCTTGGTAAGAGCTTTTGCTAGTGAAATTTTCAGACTTATACCCATGTGTTCATTGGGTATGATTCTATCTTCTTCTAAATTTTTACCTCCATATTTCCCATGACAATTGTCATGATTATAGATAGGCCCAAATGCCCCCCATTTCTTTCCTTTTGTTCTCATCTGGAGTTGTTGCTATATTGACAATTATATAGATAATCAAAATTAACTAAGCAGAGTCTCTGGATTATCTAATGGATAAAGAATGTACAAATGTAAATGCATGAGAGAAAGTCTGGCTATTAGTTACATACAATTCCAGGTTTTTGTCTGGGGATTTACCAACTGTCTAGTAGCAGTATTCACTGAAAACTCTACATCTGTGCCCATTTTACAACTTTCTCACCCTTCTCAGCTCTGGGGGTGGGGGTTGAAGAAAAACATTATACATTATCTAAACAGATTGCATTTTAATTAAAACGATGGTATAAGATTTATGATTTGTCCTTAGCCATCATTTGTTTGCCAACTATTCCCTTCATTGTAAAATATAATAAAATTTAATAAAAAATAATACAATATAATATTATTATATTAATATATAATAAAATTTCCTATTTAAAAGAGACATATGCAAGAAGCAACATCAATGTGGGGGGGTTCCTTAGAGGGATAGGATTTTCATGCCTAGGTTTATTCTATTTTTTACTTATATTCACACAGAGAATAGGAGCACATAATACTTGACATCATTTTCAGATCAAAAGCTAATGCTGGACATTTCAATAATATGCAATCACTACACGGATGAATTAAAGTATCTAAATTTTAAATGGAGTAAAGCAAATTTGTGACATCCATATCAAATTATTTTTTCAATATAATAAAAGAAGAAAATTACTTATAGTTTGAGCTATGGATAAAAAACAGGGCTTCTGAATGATAGAATAATCTTATCTAATTGTTCGGATATGATGACTTCATCTTTGATTATACTTCTTATCTGTGTCAATAAGAAAAGCAAGAACATAATCTTCCAAACAATCATTTCATGACCTCTTTAACGTGTACTTTTAAATCAGATATTTTTCTCAGTAATATATAAGCAAACTCTTGTCTTTCTTTTTACCTACTCTCATTTCAGCTTCTTAAACAGCTAACTATTTGAAATGAAATAAAAGAAATAATCTTCCTTCTTTTCCTTTAAGAATTTACTCAAGATAAGAAATTTCTAGAGCATGCTGACCTGCCTTACAGATTTTGGATTTCCCAGCCCCAGATGTCATTTGGAAGTGAAGTTATCATCAGAGAGTAAAGCCAAAGAAAATGGAAGATGAGAAAGTACAGCAGAAGGTTTGAAATAGACACCCTCTTGTGAGAGCACCAGAATCACAATTAACTGCTGAACAATCATTGACAGCAAGACACTGGAACTCACCACAAAAGATACCCCACATCCAAAGACAAAGGAGAAGCCACAATGACATGGTAGGAGGGGCACAATCACAATAAAATCAAATCCCATAACTGCTGGGTGGGTAACTCACAAACTGGAGAACACTTATACCACAGTAGTCCACCCACTGGAGTGAAGGTTCTGAGCCCTACATCAGGCTTACCAAAAAGGGGGTCCAGCAACAGGAGGAGAAATTCCTAGAGAATCAGACTTTGAAGGCTAGTGGGATTTGATTGCATGACTTCAACAGGACAGGGGGAAACAGAGACTCCACTATTGGAGGGCACACAAAAAGTAGTGTGCATATTGTGACACAGGGGAAGGAGCAGTGACCCCTTAGGAGACTGAACAAGAATTACCTGCTAGTGTTGGAGGGTCTCCTGCAGAGGCAGGGGGTGGCTGTGTCTCACTGTGAGGACAAGGACACTGGCAGCAGAAGTTCTGGGAAGAACTCCTTAGCATGAGGCCTCCCAGAGTCTGCCATTAGCCCCACCAATGAGCCCCAGTAGGCTCCAGTGTTGGGTTGTCTCAAGGGAGCTCTAACAAACAGCAGTCCCTTCCATCAGGAAACTTGCACAAGCCTCTTAGAGAGCCTCATCCACCAGAGGGCAGACAGCAGAAGCAAGAAGAACTACAATCCTGCAGCCTGTGAAACAAAAACCACATACACAGAAAGATAGACAAAATGAAAAGGCAGAGGGCTATGTATCAGATGAAGGAACAAGATAAAACCCCAGAAAAACAACTAAATGAAGTGGAGATAGGCAACCTTCCAGAAAAAGAATTCAGATTAATGATAGTGAAGATATCCAGGACCTCGGAAAAAGAATGAAGGCAAAGATCGAGAAGATGGAAGAAATGTTAACAAAGACCTAGAAGAATTAAAGAACAAACAAACAGAGATAAACAATACAATAACTGAAATGAAAACTACAATAGAAGGATCAATAGCAGAATAACTGAGGCAGAAGAACGGATAAGTGACCTGGAAGACAGAATGGTGGAATTCACTGCTGCAGAACAGAATAAAGAAAAAAGAATGAAAAGAAATGAAGACAGCCTAAGACACCTCTGGGTCAACATTAATGCAACAACATTCGCATTATAGGGGTCCTAGAAGGAGAAGAGAGAGAGAAAGCACCCGAGAAAATATTTGAAGAGATTATAGTTGAGAACTTCCCTAACATGGGAAAGGAAATAGCCACCTAAGTCCAGGAAGCTCAGAGAGTCCCACGCAGGATAAACCCAAGGAGAAACATGCTGAGACACATAGTAATCAAACTGGCAAAAATTAAAGACAAAGAAAAATTATTGAAAGCAGCAAGGGAAAAATGACAAATAACATACAAGGGAACTCCCATAAGGTTAAGAACTGATTAATCAGCAGAAACTCTACAAGCCAGAAGGGAGTGGCATGACATATTTAAAGTGATGAAAGGGAAGAACCTACAAATAATATTACCCTACCCAGCAAGGATCTCATTCAGATTCAATGGAGAAATCAAAAGCTTTACAGACAAGCAAAAGTTAAGACAATTCAGCACCACCAAACCAGCGCTACAACAAATGCTAAAGGAACTTCTTTAAGTGGGAAACACAAGACAAGAAAAGAACCTATAAAAACAAACCCAAAACAATTAAGAAAATGGTCATAGGAACATACATATAGATAATTACCTTAAACATGAATGGATTAAATGCTCCAACCAAAACACACAGGCTTGCTAAATGGATACAAAAAACAAGACCTGTATATATGCTGTCTACAAGAGACCAACTTCAGACCTAGGGACACAAACAGACTGAAAGTGAAGGGATGAAAACAGATATTCCATGCAAATGGAAATCAAAAGAAAGCTGGAGTAGCAATACTCATATCAGATAAAATAGAGTTTAACATAAAGAATGTTACAAGAGACAAGGAAGGACACTACACAATGATAAAGGGATCAATCCAAGAAGAAGATATAACAATTATAAATATATATGCACCTAACATAGTAGCACCCCACTACATAAGGCAACTGCTAACAGCTATAAAAGAGGAAATTGACAGTAACACAATAACAGTGGGGGACTTTAATAAACACATTTACACCAATGGACAGATCATCTAGACAAAATTAATAAGGAAACACAAGCTTTAAATGACACCATAGACCAGACAGATTTAATTGATATTTATAGGACATTCCATCAAAAACAGCATATTACACTTTCTTTTCAAGTGCGCATGGAACATTCTCCAGGATAGATCACATCTTGGGTCACAGATCAAGCCTCAGTAAATTTAAGAAAACTGAAATCATATCAAGCATCTTTTCTGACCACAACACTATGAGATCAGAAATCAATCACAGGGAAAAAAGCGTAAAAAACACAAACACATGGAGGCTAAACAACACGTTACTAAATAACCAAGAGATCACTGAGGAAATAAAAAAAAATACCTAGAGGCAAATGACAATGAACATGACAATCCAAAACCTATGGGATGCAGCAAAAGCAGTTCTAAGAGGGAATTTTATAGCAATACAATCCTACCTCAAGAAACAAGAAAAATTTCAAAAAAACAATCTAACCTTACACCTAAAGGAACTAGAGAAAGAAGCACAAACAAAACCCAGTTAGTAGAAGGAAAGAAATCATAAAGATCAGATCAGAAATAAATGAAATAGAAACAAAGACAATAGCAAAGATCAAAAAAACTAAAAGTTGGTCCTTCGAGAAGATAAACAAAATTGATAAACCATTACCCAGACTCAACAGGAAATAGAGGGGGAGGACTCAAATCAATAAAATTAGAAATGAAAAAGGAGAAGTTACAACAGACACTGAAGAAATACAAAGCATCTTAAGAGACTACTACAAGCAACCCTATGCCAAAAAAATGGACAACCTTGAAGAAATGGACAAATTCTTAGAAAGGTATAGCCTTCCAAGACTGAACCAGGAAAAAATAGAAAATATGAACAGACCAATCACAAGTAGTGAAATCGAAACTGTGATTAAAAATCTTCCAACAAACGAAAGTCCAGGACGAGATGGCTTCACAGGTGAATTCTATCATACATTTAGAAAAGAACTAACACCTATCCTTCTCAAACTCTTCCAAAAAATTGCAGAGGAAGGAACACTCCCAAACTCATTCTGTGAGGCCACCATCACCCTGATACCAAAACCAGACAAAGATACCACAAATAAAGAAAATTACAGGCCAATACCACCAATGAATATAGATGTAAAAATCCTCAACAAAATACTAGCAAACAGAATCCAACAACACATTAAAAGGATCATACACCATGATCAAGTAAGATTTATCCCAGGGATGTAAGGATTCTTCAATATATGCAAATGAAACAATGTGATAAACCATATTAACAAATTGAAGAAGAAAAACTATATGATCATCCCAATAGATGCAGAAAAACTTTTCACAAAATTCAACACCAATTTATGATAAAAAACTCTCCAGAAAGTGGGCATACAGGGAACCTACCTTAACATAATGAAGGCCATATATGACAAACCCACAGCAAACATCATTCTCAGTGGTAAAAAATGGAAAGCATTTCCTCTAAGATCAGGAACAAGACAAGGATGTCCACTCTCACCACTATTATTCAACATAGTTTTGGAAGTCCTAGCCATGGCAATCAGAGAAGAAAAAGAAATAAAAGGAATACGAATTGGAAAAGAAGAAGTAAAACTGTCACTGTTTGCAGATAACAAAATACTATACATAGAGAATCCTAAAGATGCCACCAGAAAACCACTAGAGCTAATGAAAGAATTTGGTAAATTTGCAGGTTACAAAATTAATGCACAGAAATCTCTTGCATTCCTATACACTGATGAAAAATCTGAAAGAGAAATTAAGGAAACACTCCCATTTACCATTGCAACAAAAAGAATAATATACCTAGGAATAAATCTACATAGGGAGATAAAAGACCTGTATACAGAAAACTACAAGACACTGGTGAAAGAAATTAAAGATGATACAAACACATGGAGAGGTATACCATATTCTTGTATTGGAAGAATCAATATTGTGAAAATGACTATACCACCCAAAGCAATCGACAGATTCAATGCAATCCCTATCAAATTACCAATGGCTTTTTTTACAGAACTAGAACAAAAAATCTTAAAATTTGTATGGAGACAGAAAAGCCCCCGAATAGTAAAAGCAGTCTTGAGGGGAAAAAACGGAGATGGAGGAATCAGACTCCCTGACTTCAGACTATACTACAAAGCTACAGTAATCAATACAATATGGTACTGGCACAAAAACAGAAATATAGATCAATGGAACAGGATAGAAAGCCCAGAGATAAACCCACACACCTATGATCAACTAATCTATGACAAAAGAGGCAAGGATATACAATGGAGAAAAGACAGTCTCTTCAATAAGTGGTGCTGGGAAAACTGGACAACTACATATAAAAGAATGAAATTAGAACACTCCCTAACACCATACACAAAAATAAACTCAAAATGGATTAGAAACATAAATATAAGTCCAGACAATATAAAACTCTTAGAGGAAAAGGTAGGAAGAACATTCTTTGACACAAATCACAGCAAGGTCTTTTTTGATCCACCTCCTAGAGTAATGGAAATAAAAACAAAAATAAACAAATGGGACCTAATGAAACTTAAAAGCTTTTGCAAAGCAAAGGAAACTACAAACAAGATGAAAAGACAACCCTCAGAGTGGGAGAAAATATTTCCAAACGAATCAACAAAGGATTAATCTCCAAAATATATAAACAGCTCATGCAGCTCAATATTAATAAAACAAACAACCTAATGCAAGAATGGGCAGAAGACCTAAATAGACATTTCTCCAAAGAAGACATAAAGATGGCCAAGAAGTACATGAAAAGCTGCTCAACGTCACTAATTATTAGAGAAATGCAAATGAAAATGACAATGAGGTATCACCTCACACCAGTTAGAATGGGCATCATCAGAAAATCCATGAACAACAAATGCTGGAGAGGGTGTGGAGAAAAGGGAACCCTCTTGCACTGTTGGTGGGAATGTAAATTGATACAGCTACTATGGAGAACAGTATGGAGGTTCCTTAAAAACTAAAAATGGAATTACCATATGACCCAGCAATCCCACTACTGGGCATATACCCTGAGAAAACCATAATTCAAAAAGACACATGCACCCCAATGTTCATTGCAGCAGTATTTACAATAGCCATGACATGGAAGCAACCTAAATGCCCACTGACAGACCAATGCATATAGAAGAGGTGGTACATATATACAATGGAATATTACTCATCCATAAAAAGGAAAAAAATGGAGTCATTTTTAGAGATGTGGATGGATCTAGAGACTGTCATACAGAATGAAGTAAGTCAGAAAGAGAAAAACAAATATATTAACACATATATGTGGAACCTAAAAAAATGGTACAGATGAACCATTCTGCAGGGCAGAAATTGGGACACAGATTTATAGAACAAATGTATGGACACCAAGGGGGGAAATTGGTTGGGGGGGCTGGTGGCATGATGAACTGGGAGATTCGGATTGACATATACACACTAATATGTATAAAATGGATAACTAACTATAACTATTTTTTATACCTATAAAATAGATAACTAACTATAACTATTTTTATACCTGCTGTATAAAAAATAAATAAAATAAAATTCAAAAAAAATATTTCTAAAGCCCAGTGATATCTTTATTAAAAAAGATTTGTAATTTTACACAGACTAAAATGTTATAATTCAACATAGAACACATTGCTAACAAATTGATTATTCTACATAATCATAGTACTGGAAATTGCCCTACATATAGTCAAAATTAATTAAATTATGTATTTTATTCAATCATGTTAACATTCTTATGTCTAACAACTAGTTTAATAGTAATGTTCATGTTTCACATGTTGCTTTCTGTCCTGAGAAACAAAACATTTATGTACTTTTTATTTAGTATGTCAGCAGTGTAAGCACGCATGGTATAACATTCTCAACCTTCCCATGAATATAATCATAAAAATATTTTTTATAAAAATAAAATGCTGTCACCTACATTGCAAAGGAAAAGCATCTGGAAACCATAGCGCATGTGTGGGGACTTCTCACTAATTTCATCATCAAGGCATAAGCCCTTTCCTAAAGAAGTCTATCATGTTCTCTCTCTGAATCAAAATTGAAAAAACTCTCTCAAAGGAAGGAATATTTTTTGTCATAGTCACTGTCAGTATTTAAATACAAGTATAAGATTTTAAAGATTGTCTCCCAGTTATGGGAACTATTGTCTAACTGAGAAACAACATTCCTATTCCTCTCTCCTGCACACTATCAGCTCCCCTTCCACTTCACCCATTAGAGGGTACAATGCTAAGCACTATGTGTGACAATGAGGAGAGAGAGAGGGAGATACGAGGAAATTCATTTTTACTGACACCTCATACAGGGGAGAGAGATGATCCTTCCAACACTATGTTGTTCAAAACAGAACTTCAAACTCCATCAGATTCTCTAGGCAAGTATTTTTCTTTTAAATTGAATGAAAGATTCTTTAAATTCTATAGTGTCTTACAATTTTCAAGTTTCACACACATGATTTCATAGAATCCCATAATAACCCTCTTTTAATTTCCTATTCCTATATTGCCCCTCCCTGCTTCTCTCTCCCCACTGGTTGGATATTACATATTTAAAAACTAGATGTACAAGCTTAGGTTCAGAAGAAGCAGTTTATGAGTGTTCATATTTATAAGTTGGTGGAAAATAGGGTTGAAGAAGTGGCAATAGAATATTTAGATGAAAACACAAAATCCCATCCTTATTTCACCTCTATTGCCCACCCTAGCACTAGCAAACTATACCAGAAATCAAAAAGTCAATCCTCACATTCATATAGAACCAAAGGGGCCCCAGATAGCCAAAACAATATTGAAAAAAGAAAAAAATATATATATTGGAAGATTCACACACCAAATTTCAAAACTTACTATTAAGCTGTAGTAATCAAAACAGTGTGGTATTAGTATAAGCATACACATATGGACCAACAGAATAGAATTCAGAGTCCAGAAACAAACCCAAACATATATGGTCAATTGATTTAAATTTCATTAATTTACACAGGTAGGTGACAAAATTTTCTTCTTTTAAACTATTTACAAATGCAAATATCATTCTTAACCTACAGGCTGTACAAAAATAGGTGAAGAACTATAGTTTGCCCATCCCAAAAGGTAATCTTTTTCTTTCAAATTCACTTCATTCTCTGATTTCATAAACTTCAAAAAAATTACTCAGGTGATTTTCTCTACTTGAAATAGTTGGTTCATCCTAGTGATGATGAAAAATTACATCTATAAAATACTACTCTTGCTGTAAATTACTTATTAAATAGAACAGTATTTTCTTTGTGTTTTGCTTACCACCCTGTTACTTCACCACCTCTACCTGTCACTCAATATTCCAAGTTATAATCCTATAGATTTTTATATTCTTCTAATCTGTTTAATGCTTTCAGGGAATATGAATTCCAGAAATTCCTATACTATTGTTTGCAACAATGTAGAGACACTAGGAAAATAGGAGTTATAAAAATGATTAATTCAGATTATATATCCACTAATAACTTCATAGGAAAATGATTTTATTACCAATGGATTTTTTCTATTCTAATAACTACAGAAATGGGAAATTCATTGAGGACCAAGACAACTAAAAAAGTCCATATTCAAAAGCTTCCATTCTGGAAGAACAGATACTTTTAATTTTGATCACATATGTAACACCTGTACTTAGAGACTTGACATAAAGTGATCAAAATGTTTACTGTCATGATTAATTTGATGCCGAGTTTGTTTTTGCAATCACATCTCCCAAATTCCAGGATAGATGAGAAGAGATGTATTAATAAGAGTAAAATTTACTATAGACTTTTAAAGAAGACATGCTCATTAATTTAAAGGTGGATAAGGTAAAAAATACCTGAAGCATACCTAGCTGTCTCTTAAAGCCTCTGGTGGAAAGAGAATTAAAGCCTACTAAGGGAAAGTACAAATCAATGTATGATTGGGTTTGTCTAGTGTAAGGTTTGTTTGTTCAAGAATAAAATAAGGATTTTCTACAAAGAAGCTACTCATCAAAGAAACAAGCATATCTAAGAGACCACAGTAATTAATATAAGCTTAGTGTCTAAGAAAGAAATACCTATATTACAGTGAGGTAAACTGAATCACAGAAGTACACAAATTGCTTTTGTGCTGGTTGTTGTCTTTTGTTTTTCCCCTTACCAGAGACATCATTCTTTACAGAAGATGAGTGGATATAAATTCACTGATCAATTAAACACACTTATTTCCTCCATTTTAACAGAAACTTCACAGTTGTCCCAGAGAGACTATTTTTACAACTGTGCTACTTCTTTTAATGAATAAATAATAAAGTCATCAAAGAAAGTCATACAGTAAAACAATATATTTGAATTTTAAACAACTATTGTTACCAATAATATTTTTTTAAGATAGGAAATTCACATATTAACATCAGTGTAAAATATGATTAATTAAAGAATTGTGGTTAAATCACTGATAGGGCAAATCACATATACTTGACCTTCTCCAGAGAAACACTCAGAATGAGTGTATATATCTAACCAGTTGGAGATTCAGATGTCAGGTGCCAATTGCTAAATGCATTACATTTGATTTCATGCTATTTTTGAATTTTACTTTATGAAATTTTATATGTAACTATTTCAAATGGAAGGTAGTGAAAAATGCTATAAAACTCACAGTATAAAATAAATGCAAGTTAAGCCTATCTAAAAATGATGGAGAATTTTACTACTTTAAGTTATTAATTTTAAGAATCACAGTGGTAATCAAATGTAAATTCTGAGATTAAAAACAGTTATGAATTTGAAATACATATATATATTAAGGAAAGAAATATATGTGCTATTGTTATAAGTGAAAGTGACAAAGAGAGGAAATGCAAGTGTACAAAGAGTTCAGGGCAATCTGTATACAGATGTGGTTTACCTGAAGAATAATCAGGAAAAGGAGAATAATCAGGAAAAGGACAAGGCTTTTGAAATTCATAAATCAGCTGAGTTAGTGTTGCTTGAAACAGGATATTATACAATAGAATTGGTGAATGCAAGAATATAATTTTTTAAAACTACCAACTGAGCATGAAGAAATACACAAGTGAATAAAACAACAGCATAAATTTTCTAAATATGTCATCAGTTAGAGACCAAGAATGTATTCCCTTTAAGAAATAATGAAGAAAATACATCTATAAAATAGATGAAGAGTGATAGGAAACATAACAAGCTGGAGAGAGAACACATAAAGAAGACTATCTTTCCTGTAAGTATGAGATAAATTATTAAAATTCCCCGTTACAATTGAGATAAGTTAGTGCAACATATTTTTCTTAAAAGAAAAAGCATTTTGAAGGGACTAGTTTATTAAAAGGCATAATGTTCAATCAACAGTAGAGAATGTATTATCAATTAAGTGAGAATTGGCCCAGAAAGCCCAATATAAGATAGATAAACAACGAAAGTAAGACAGCAATCTCTGGACTTTGCTCAGTAATGAGAGAGATTCAGTGATTACTAAGAAAATAGGAAGTCTTGAGATGAAACTAAAATGTGAAAGACAACTGGCAAGAATGTAGAAAGTCAAAATGCTCTTCCCTTATTTGTCGAGAAATGGCTCAGCTGAGAGCTTCCTGACAGATCTGGGAGGGTAGGAAAATTACTGCCTTGATCATCTTAGTTATTCTGTATTGTATATAAGTGGGGAGAGATTGTCCAAAGAAAAAATGTACGGTGTGGTTTTTCAGTTTTTCTTCGAGGACATCCAAAAAGTATGTAGGAATCAGGTGCCAGAGTTTTAACATGGGTTAGTAAAGGCATCTTAAATCCCAGCTAGTCTCGCTCTTGTGTAGTGATCCCAGAGTAATAGTTTTCTGCATAGATTCTTATTTATTGCAATGACTCCATGTCATAGTAACTAAAAAGATGCTATTCTGTTAACTCTCTGAAAAATACACAAGCTTACTGTTTTAAGAGCTATCCAATTAAGGAAAACATCTGATAATCTTAATGAAAAAGAGCAATGGCAGGTCGAGACATGGGGTAGAAAGGATCTAGATGACAAGATTAGTTTTTCCATTATCCTTTCTTCAACTTCTTCCAAAACTGGAGAAAAAGGAGGAAACAGTAAACAGGGTCCCTACATTATCCCATTTATTCACATAACAGTTAAATTAGATCAATGCTATGATCTCCATTTTATACATACAGAAACTGGGACTAATAGAAACTAAGGTAACTTATCCAGTGTTTGCTAGTAAATGGTAGAACTGGGGTTGAAACACTGGTGGTTCTGCTAGTACTTTATTTGATTAGGACATTACACCCACAGGGACACAGACCAAAGCCTAATGGTTAAAAGCGATGACTTTGAAGCCATTACTGCATAGTTTGTAACCCTGTTCACCCACTTCCAGCTGTGTAACTTGGCAAATTTCTAAACCTTTGTTGGTATCTTATTTACTCATCTTTAAAATGGACATAATAACTGAGCAATTCTTAAAGAGTTTTTATGAGTATTACATGGGTTATTGTTTATAAAAATTAAGAAGAATGCCAAGCACACAACAAGTTCTGTATGTTCATTAAGTAAATTTTTATCTTTTTAGCTGGGGGACAGATATTTGCATATGCTGAAAAAATAATACTGAGAATCTTGTTCTAAACATTTCACTGGGCTGCACTGTATGTGCTAAATTCTCTTTGATTTTTTTTTCTTTTTTTGATCAGCTGCCATACAGTGCCAAATGCAAATATATAGGAGGTCTTTTGGAATCTGACACAATTTAAAGCAGGACCATTTTTCTGAAACCTTGGACAGTATAAATAAGCAATAGTGAGTCAAGAAATGTTTTATAGCATGGTAGCATTGCTCATCCTCTTTTGGCTATTCCTTTAGTTGATGGATTGTGCATGGATAATCAAACACAATACTAAAAAAAGTGATATTCCTTGTCCAGGTGTCTTTGATGTTGAAATGTCCTCTGTGAGTGTTAAGAATAGTTTGCAAATCATGTTTAAGATTCAAATAGTGTCGCATTCATCAGATGTCCTGATAACCCTTCCTGTTCCATATTTCTCAGGGACTTCTTTATCTTTGGGGATTACTCTACCATTCTACTTTCTCCTTTATATAGAAGAGCATACCATATGATATTACCATCATTGGATTATGCATGTACTTGAGATGACAAAAGTAAAGATTGAACAAAAGCTGATGAGTGAAGAGTGAAATTATATAAATAATATTGCCAAGCTGCATCCCTAATTTTAATTATGATCCCCCAAATGATAAAGAAATCTCGTATGTTTCTGAAACTAGGTAATCCCTTGTTTTCTCCTAGTTATATTCCATTAATATCCTCCCTCCATGATCTTTCAAACACTGTTAAGAAAAAATAAGAAAAAGATGAGTGACTTCAGGGAAGGTTTCACCATGATCATTATTTAACATATGACTGCTGTCATCAAGGCCCATGTCTATTTCAGAGGAGTGGTTACCTTACAATATTGAGTCTGCAAAACATCCTAGTTCATTAGTTCTGGCCAAGAGAAAGACTCGGTTCATTAGTCAGAATTAACTCATCCGTCATATACAGTAACACAAAAAATGGACCTCAACTGCCATTCTTTCTTTTACAAATGATCATTTTATTCCCTCTAATGTTCCCTGTCCTATATTGATAAGAAATTATTTTTTTACACCATCTTGCAGTTGACTCATGAAGAGCTTTGTTCTTATTATAACAAAATTGACTTTTAAAAAAGGAATGACTTTTATGGAACTAGTAAAAACTCGATGCCTTGATTAATATTTTACTCTACTTTTTGTTATACACCAATACTTTGCATTGAAACTTCACCCAACTTTCTAAAATGATATATTTTATTCCATGTAAATGCTATCTCCTTAATCCTCACTTTACTTTGCTGTAAAATGTGATATAAAATAGTTTATATTTCACAGTTAGTTGTGAAAACATGCATATAAAACCCCTCACATAATGTCTGCACAGAGTAAATGTTCAAAACATTAAATGTTGACTAAATATATTAAATAATTATAATTTTCTATCTATAAATAATACCAGTATAGACTTATTGTAGAAAAATTAATAATACAGAAAACTGCAGTGAAGGATATATATCTATGATTTCTTTAAAGATAAACATAATTAACGTTTTTTATGTTGCTATCTTGGATTTATTTTGTGGGAAGGTATGTATGGGTTTAGCTATGTATATTTATACTGATACAAATATATGTCTATGTGTGCATGCATATATCTAGCTAAAGTTATAACTATGTATATAAATACAGTTATTTAATTAAATTAAGATCATATGGCATTAACAAAAAATACAAGTTAAATACATATTTGATCAAACGTTTTATATCACAGAAATTTACCTTGTACTTAAATATTTTGAAAAATGTAATTTAGATATCTGCATATTATTCCCATGATATGGATGTATGAAAATCTATTAATTCAATGTCCTACTACAACCTGTGTACTTTATTTCCATTATAAAATGTTACAAATAACTATGCATTGGAATCATTTGCATAAAAATTATTTGTGATATAACTTTTATTCATTAAGTTCTTTTTCTGAATGTTTGTGGATACCAAATTTTTTTAAATTAATTTTTCTGGAGGGGGGTTTACTGCAGTCTTAATAATAGATTTTTTTGGGAGTGAAAATGGAATTTGAGAGATCATTTATTTCAAAACTATGATTTTACAGTTAAGGTAAGTGATCATCACTTATCTAAGAGGATTGCTCAGAGTTACACTGATGGCAAATGCATGATTCACACATATGTCTATTCTGCTGGTTCCCAGGACATTACCTTTTCTTGCCCCACCTTTTCTTGCCCCTGAACAATAAGCTCCAAGAATAATTCAACGCTTTTTAAACAAATCCATATGGCCTTTCTACTTTCCTGAATTTGACCATAGGTGAAATTATCTTTATTTTTAACTTTTAGTTCAGGTAGATAAACATTTTTCCTTCTTCAGTCACATGTAAAATTGCTATTTCCTATTTCAAATGGGCTTGCCTTAGAAGTCTACTTTCCAATCCCCTCAGAGGACTTGGTTCCAAGTGATTTAACTTCTTGCTATGGGCATTTCCTCCCACTAGGTGAGTGTCATTACCAGAAGTAGCGACTGTCCAATTATCTCCATCGATTATGCCATTGGAAGCAGACAGACTAAAGTTCTACTGATTATATCATTTCATAACTGTTATTTTACCTTTCTAATGAGCTTCAGGGTAATGGTCGATGGCCACATCTGACTTTTTGTTGCCCCAGTTCTAGCAGTGTGGCTTAAACATTGGAGAAAAGCAATAAATATTTGTTAAAAGAAATGGAATTAATTTTTTGAGGAGAATTTTGTTTATTACCAAATTCCAAGTCAAATTAAAACACAAATCAAATGTTTTTATTTTATAACTAAATTTTTTAGATCAGACTAAAATAAAGTTGACAATGAAATTAAAACCAAAACTAATGTATACTGCTACTGTTTGCAATTTATTCAATTTATTTATTCAACCTTCAATTTATTCATAAAATATCCTTTTGCATGTGCAGAAAACCTAAAGTTAAACAGGGGTATATATACTGTCCATGCATTTGAAGACAAACTTTGATTTTAATGCTTATGAAGGTGACATATTTGATGATTCGAGGTTGTTCAAAAAGAAGATGCCTCAAAAAAAATCTTGAACCAACTTTCCCAAAAGTATATTTATTAATTAATATCAATACTGGTATTGGTATTTTAGTATACTGAATCCTATGTTCTTTCATTTTTGATTTTCTCACATCCCCACCTTCTCCTTGACATTGCCTCCTCTCTAACTTTTGATATAAAGGAATTTTTTTTGTGTCAATCTTAATAATTTCACGGAGGGAAACATTGAAATAAAATTTGAATAGACTTCTCAATTTAATCTATTCTGTGAAATAGTACTTTTATATTCAATGGCAGTAAACATAGCTTTTCTTTTTCTTTTCCCTTTTGGATTATTAAATCATTTGTTTTCTGGATTGCATTTTTAGAGGCCATAGGAGTAAAGATATATCATGACACCATGAATAGCCTTTGAGGAGACAACAGTCAGTACTTTCCCCAATATATCACAAAAAGAATGGAATGTATTCAGCTACAGCTACTGTATAGAGTTAAATAAACTTTATATTAAATCTATTTATTTTTCAGTGATTTAGTTAGGCTTTTTTAAACAGAATGACTTTCCTTCCACTTTTATTTTTCTTAGGCTCTACATACATACAGAATGTTTTAAAAGAGAAATCAAAAGATACTATTTATCTCATAATTAAAGATAATAAAATTTACTCTGAGTTGAAAAAATAAATATATTTTATTTATTTAATGTGGACAAAAATGACAGGTACATTTACAGAAAAGTTGATAGAAATATCAGACATATTTATAAAACTGATATAGGAAATATAAACATTAAGGTTTAAAATAAACTGTGCTAATCCAAAATGGACTTTGGCTTAAAGCATTACAATTTCCCTCTTTTGAAATTGATCAAAGGTCATCCAAAGCAATTTAATTTTCCTGAGAATTTAAAATTCTGGATGTGGTATTTGTCAAGAAGCTCAGAGTGTCTAGAGTTTTCTCTCTATCAAATCAAAAGTGCATTACTGCTATTCTTTGTTTGAGGAGAGCATACCTTCTTGGATTTTTATTGTTTTCAAGGCTATATTGTTGATTCTGTTGTCATAAAGTACTCTGATACATGGGCACTGCAATCCATAAATTAATAAATAATAATGCTTGGCTAACCACAGGAACCAGAGCTTCTCTGCAGCATTTGTTTCCTAGTGTACATTTTCAGCACCCTCCTTTCATTATTTCAGATGCTGTTTTAATTAAGTGGCAAATACTAAGAGGCAGGTGATTATCCAGGGTGATGGCAAGGCCCCCTGTCTATCAGCATTTTATTCTAGAATTTCAAAGTGACTACCATTTGAACTTGTATAGTAAGAAAGAAAGAACTGATGTGATTGCCAAGAAGCAGATGCTGACTGCTCTCAGCATTGCAGCTGTGACATTAATAAGACAGACTAAATTCATTCCCTTTCACAGCCATAACTTGATACATAACCTTTTGTATTACATTCTATAAACAAAATAAGAAGATACCAGGCTCATGTTTAGGTATAAAATGTGACTATCAATCCAAATTATTGATTGGAGTGGTTAGTTGCATTATTAACAAAACAGTTGTACTGAACTTCTTCAACAATAGGCAGAAGTTCTCACATACATGCACTTAATTGATGTTGGCAAAAATACACTGAAAATTACAGGGCATAATTTCGAATCAAAATATATCCCAAATAAAATATCCAATACATTGTTTAAAAATGAATGTAAAAAAGATCCCATTTAAAAAATCAAAATCAATATAATACTTAGTAATAAATTTAACTAAGGATGTAAAATTCTCTACTCTGAAAACTACAAAACATTAATGAGAGAAATCAAAGAAGGTGCAAATAAACAAAAAAGTAGCCTGTGTTCATGGGTTGGAAGAATTATTTGTTAAAATGTCTACTAACAAAAGCTATCTATAGATTCAATGCAATTTTATCAAGATTCCAATGCTATTTTTTAAAGAAGTAGAAAAAGCCATTCTTAAAATTTATATGGAACCACAAAAGACCATGAATAGCTAAAGAAATCCTGAGAAAGAAGAACAAAGCAGGAGGCATCACACTTTCTGATTTCATGTTATACATAGTCATCAAAATAGTATGACACTGGCGTAAAAACAGACAAATAGACCAATGTAACAGAATCAAGAGCCCATAAATAATACCAAGCATATACAGGCAACTGATATTTGACAAGGTAGCCAAGAATACTCAGTGGAGAAAGAGCAGTCTCTTCAATAAATGGTGCTGGGATAATTAGATAATCACATATAAAGGAATGAAACTGGACACATATCTTATACTATTCACAAGAATTAGCTCAAAATTGATTAAAGACTTATGTAAGACCATGAAATTCCTAGAAGAAAACATAGGAATAAAGATTCTTGACATGGGTTTTGGTAATGATTTCTTTGGCTATGACACCTAAATCACAAGCAACAAAATATAGACAAGTGGGACTACATCAACCTATAAAGCTTCTGTACAACAAAAGAAACCATTAACAAAGTGAAAAGAAAACCTACAGAATGGGAAAAAATATTTGCAAACCATGTATCTGCTAAGGGGTTAATATCCAAAATATATAAAGAACTCCTACAACTTGTATAGCAAAACAAAAACAACATCATCAACAACAAATAATCTAACTAAAAAATGGACAGATGAACTGAATAGAAGATAAACAAATAGCCAACAGGCACATGAAAAGGTGCTCAACATTACTCATAATCAGGGAAATGCAAATAAAAACCACAAGTGATATTACCTTATTCCAGTTAGAAGGGCCATCATCAAAAATACAAGAGATAACAAATGCCAGCATATATGTGGAGAAAAGGAAACCCTGCGCACTGCTGGTGGGATTACAAACCAGTACAGCCACTATGGAAAACAGTATGGAGGATCTGCACAAAATTTAAAATAGAACTACCATACGATTCAGCAATTCCACTCGTGGGAGTAATACCAAAGGAAATGAAAATGTTAGCTCAAAAAGATAGCAGCAAAATTGACAACAGCCAAGACATGGAACAACCTAAGTGTCCATGGATTGATGAATGAAATTAGAATTGTGTTATGCAATGGAATATTATTCGGCCATAAAAAATGAGAAAATCCTATCATTTCCAAAAATATGGACGAACCTTGAATGCATTGTGCTAAGTGAAATAAGTCAGACAGAGATATAAAAATACTGTATGGGGACTTCCCTGGTGGCACAGTGGTTGAGAGTCCACCTGCCGATGCAGGGGACACGGGTTCGTGCCCCAGTCCAGGAAGATCCCACATGCCACGGAGCAGCTAGGCCCGTAAGCCATGGCCACTGAGCCTGTGTGTCCGGAGCCTATGCTCCGCAACAGGAGAGGCCACAACAGTGAGAGGCCCGCGTACTGCAAAAAACAAAAAACAAAACAAAACAAAATACTGTATGATTTCACTTGTATGTGGAATTAAAAAAAAGACAAAAGATTAAAAACCAGAAAATAAAACAAACAAACTGAACTCATAGAAAAAGAGATCATGCTTGTGGTTGCCGGATACAGAGGATGGTGTAAGGGGATATTGGAGGAAGGTGGTCAAAAGGAATAAATTTCCATTTACAAGATAAACAAGGACTAGGGATGTAATGTATTATATAACATGATGACTATAGTTAATATTGCTGCATTATATATAGGAAATTTAAGAGAATAAATCCTATGAGTTCTCATTACAAGGAGAAAATTATTTACCTTTGTTCTTTTTTCTTTTTTTCTTCCTATTGTATCTATATGAGAAGATGGATTTTAGCCAAACATTTCATAATATACATAAATCAAACCATCATGCTATATGCCTTAAACTTATACAATGATATATACCAATTATTTCCTCAGTAAAAATGGAAAAATACTATACATTTTAGCAGAGGTAAGTTGTAACATTTGAGTGTTTGGGCCTCATTAAAAGAGGTTGTATTTTTAAATGATGTAAGGAGATGGTAAAAACTTCACCATTCTATTACAAAAAAACTTAAAGTGGAAGGATAGAAGGAATTTTCATCACCACCTCGTGGTAATAAAGCCTAATTGCAGGAAAACAAAACAAAACAAAAGAATGCAAAAATACAGTATTTTCTGTCTTTAGATTAGGGCAATAATACATGTTAGGCAAGAGATGTGATTAATCAAAATCAAATGTCAATCATAACACAAGAAAATATTTATCTTACATGGGTATGCCAAATGAAAACTTAGCTGTATTTCATTAGAGTAAGTGATGTGTTCAAGACTAAGTCTTTCTCAATTCTAAAATAAAGTAGGGCTTATCTTCACAATTTAGGTAAAAAACTAAGTAGTAAAGTTACCTTAGTGAATCAGAGAAGTGGCTTGCCATTGACTTAAAAGAACAGTCTCTACAATTGTTTTATGCCTAAGGAATGATTTAGTTAATACATAATTGTTCAAATTCTATGATAATTATTTCTGATCATTTTCCCACCTGCTTCTAGAATAGATGGCCACTCAGATCTTTGCTAAATTTTATTATTCTTTAATTTTAATATCATTTGGTTTAGAACTAGGAAATCTGATGAAGCATTGTAGCTATATAGTATTTTATTTTGTATATGATAAATATTTTATAGAAATTGTGCCCTCTTAATGGAAATGATAAAAATGATGGACTACTGTTTTCAATAATTTGTAATTATAAATCTTCACAAATAGTATTGAATGTTATTTTGTAAGCTGGCAGATATATTGGAACAATAAATTCCCAAAAGTGAGATTTTTTTTGTCAAGTGGGTAAACAAATGCCTTTTTAATATTTTGATATATTTTTCCAAAATATGCTGCATATGCATTATAGCATTTTATACTCACCCCCAAAATTAGTGAGAAAGGCAGCATCTCCACAATCTTGCCAATTAGTATATTGTTCAAAGTTGGTATTTATTTCAATCTATTAGATGAAGATGGCATCTCAATGTATTGATAGTTTAATTTGCATTTCTCTAATTATGAGTGAGTGTGAGCATATTTTATATGTTTTAGAACCATTTCTTTCTTTCTCTGAGTAATGCCCATGTATGTCATTTCTTTCTTTTTTTTTTTTCATTGTATTTTGAGTTTCTCATTAATTTCCTGTAATCTTGTGTATATTAAGGCATTAGCCCTTTTGTCTGTGATGAGCTGCCAATATATTTTGCCAATATATCATTAATATTTTCATTTGCTTATAGTATTTTACTTTTTAGATTTTTAGTGTGGTAAACATTATCATTCTTTAACTTATGACTTCCAGGTTTTGTGTTGCATTTTAAAAATGCTTATAGTGATCCAGATTTTTTGTTCTTTTCTCCCCCAAAATATGTACCCACATTTACTTCTGGTACTTTTATTATTTCATGTTTTTAATTTAAGTTTTAATCCATTTGGAATTTATCCTAATGTACAATTTGGTGAAGTAGGAAACAAAATTTATCTTTTCCATATGACTAACCAGATGTCTAAATATCATTTATTCAAAAAGTCCAATTTTACACTGTAGACTTGAGATAGAACTTTATTGCATAATAAAATACTATGTATAATTGGGTCTGTTTCTGGATTTTCTATTCTGTTCAATTTTTTTCTGTCTTTTCATGTGCCAAATTCAAATTTCAATTCTTGAAGATTTATCACATGTTTAGGGAAGGCTATTCCATTCTCTTTACTCACTTTTTTCAGAGCCTTTCTGAATATTCTTAATTATTTATTTTACAATTTATATATCAGGAGCTGTCTACTTCAAGAAAATAAAAGTCTTTATTTCATTACAGTAACAGACTTAGCATACTGTTGTGGTTAAGAGCATAGACTATAGATTAAATCCCATTTCAAGCTCATCACTTATACTGTCCAGCAAGTTATTTAACTTTTCTGTGCTTCAGTTTGCATATCTATAAATAGTGATGGCAAGGATACTATCTATCTTTCAGGCTTATTTGGAGGATTACACAAGTTAATATATGTTAATATCATAGAATTATGCATAAAACATGACTATAAATTTAGTTATTATAGGTATTATTAATTGTATTAATATTAAAATTATGAATTAATATTGGTAAACACACACATACTTGGATTTGTACTTTATCTGTTTTTTCTTAAGCTGCTCTATTGTACCTAGAACTTGATATCTCTGTGCTTTGCTTTTTATAGAGTCGAAAGAGATAATAATGCACCCCAAATAAGCAGAAATCAGGTTATGGCCCCATATTCACCATGTTTTAGAAAACAAGTCAAACTTTAGTCTCTGGAGAAGATGCTCCAAAAACATTTTTCTGAAGGTCTCATTGTTTTTTTTTTTTTAATATTTTTTTGACGTGGACCATTTTCAAAACCTTTATTGAATTTGTTACAATATTGCTTCTGTTTTATGTTTTGGTTTTTTGGCTGCCAGGCATGTGGGATCTTAGCTCCCTGACCAGGGATCGAACCTGTATCCCCTGCATTGGAAGGTGAAGTCTTAACCACTGGACCACCAGGGAAGTCCCCTGAAGGTCTCATTGCTTGATGATGGAGTGGTGGAGGTCTTGGTTACCAGGTCTTATATGAATTGTCTTTGTGTTCTATCCAACCTATACAATAAAACATAAGATGGGAGCTCTGCCTATCACAGTCACTGAGAGTTCAGAGCTAAAACTACACTAGTGCTATTAGTACAGGAAAAACCCAGCTGCCTTCAGTTTTAGAGTCACAAATATTGTTCTGTTCAACAATACCTAAAAAGATATGATACCATCTCTGCCAGACTTGTGATTGCAGGCATAGCTGCACCTGTGCTATTCCACATCAGTGTTCCAGAAGACTCTCCTCCATTTGGCTAAGATGGCCTCCATGGACCACACCTTTTCTGAGGCCCAGGTGACTGGCATATACTCATTCTGCAATGAGAAGCATGTGTCTTTGAGTTCTCCATGGTTCAACATATGAAGATCAAGACCTCTATTAATTGCTCAAATAGCCTCTTTATCTTTTCTGGTTTGCTTAAATGATATCTTCGCCTCTTTTGAGTTCAGAACTAAATATCTGATACATGCAACTAACTGAAACAGCTACTAGCCTATAGCCAAGTATGCCATTCAATGTACTGATTGCCAATTTCAAAACGCTGCTTAGCTGACATTTAATGCCTAAGGCTACATGTCCAGATTCTAATAGTAGAGACAAACAGCACAACCATACAAGTCCCTCTCATGACTACAAAATACTTCCAAAAGTTTACAGTTTAAAGTGTAAAATCCTGTATTGTTCACTCCAAAAGAGTCTATATTTTGCACTTCCAAATAGATTTCCTTTATAACACTGTTCTGATTTTATTTCCTAAATCATCAGTAGAGTCTACCCCTACAAAGTAAGAAAGAAGGAGGAGAATGTATGTTACCTGCTGGCTGACTTATTTGAAAGAAGAAGAGGAAACACACAAAAGCTACCTTGATAGACCCATTACTTCCCCTCAAAATTTAACAACTAGATATGTCACTCTAGATGTCTTGTACTATTAATTTCTGGACTCTGTTTAGTTTCAAAGCTATTTTAATCTCATAAAAATATTTTTATATATTCTGGAAGATTTTGTGGAAGAATTAAATTGTCCCTTTATTAAATGTTTCATTGTCATTGTAAAATTATTTGGAATTAGTAATTTTGTACATTTGTATAAAATGCATAAAGGGGGTAATATTGTACCCAAAAAATTAAAGTATTTCCTCCATTTGGGCACAGTGTTCTTTTTGTTAATATATTTATCTTCTCTTGCCTTAGTGATGTTTTTTCTCTTAATGTGTTGTTTACTGGGAGAGAAGTTAAAACCTTCACATATGATTATGATTTACTGAATTTTCATTATAAATATCAAATTCTTGATTTCTGCATTTTGAGGTTATGCTGTTGGGTATCTATAAATTTAAGGATTTTATACTTTCTTTCTAAGTTTAAGTGTTTATCTTTATATTGTGGCTATTGTTACCTCTGGGAAAGTGTTTTTGCATTAATATCTATCTTGTCACAAATAGTAATATATACACAACTTTCATTTTGCTAGTATTACCCAGTTGTCTCTCTTTATATTCCTTTAATAACAAAGTTTCAGTGTTCTTAGATGTTAGATGTCTTGCAAAGAACAAAAGGCTAGATTTTTAAAACCCAATTTCAAGATTTTTGGGGTTTTTTTACCAGCTATTTTATATCATTTAAGGTAATTGTCATTACTCACAAATTTAAATTTGTTGCTTATATGCTATTTTGTCTCTTTGTTTCATGTTTTCTGTTTCATTTTAAAGTTTCTACTGTATTTTGAATTAACTATTTTTTTTCTTATTTTATAGTTTTCTACCAGCTTGCATAGGATATATTCTACTTCTTTTCTTATAGTGAGTACTTAAAATTTTAGCATATATATTTATACTAATAAATCCAAAATAAATCAATACTTACTCTGAACAAGTGATTCTTGGGGGGATAAAAAGCTGATTAAAGATATGGTACAGAAAAGGTAAAAGTTAATCCTGAAATCTCTTGTCATACCAGAAAGTACAAAAACACTTAAAGAGTACTAAATTATATCAGAAGAACTCAGGAATCAAAGTGAGGTGACCCTACACTTTGAGCAAAGATAAGAAAATTTTATCATCAATAAGAATAAAAATTCAATACATCTAAAAGATTCAAATTTGTGTTAATGCATGAGTTTCTAGTGATACTAAAAGAAAAAAAAATCACCATAGGAGAATACTAATTTTTTAACTCTTTATTTTGAAAACTGATATTTTTTCTGCCTTTCCTATAAAAGAGTACCTTAGAGTAACCAAATAGTTGATGATACCAAATCATTTCTCTTTATAAAGTAATTTTGTATATAACAAAAATGAATTTCAGAATTCATTTTTGCAAAAATCCCTAGTTAAAAAATGGATCTAAACAATAATATTCATTGTTTGCTAAGATCATAAAAATGAGACCACCTTTTGAAATTAGAACAGCCCTTTGAAATTATTGGTCCTAAAGTATGGAATTTACAGAAAAAACATATTAGATATGTTAAATGGCACCATGGGAATATAATTAGCAAAACCCAACCCTTGGAAATTCTGTGAAACATATGGCTTCATTTATTCAACAAGTAAATTCTAACACAAAGAGAGAGAGAGAACCTATAGTTTAAAACCAATAACTTACAAGAAGTGTAATAGATATATAAACCAGTTGCAATGCATGAGCCTTGTTTGAATATTTATTCGAGCAGATAAAATGTTAAGAAAATTTGTTAAAATTTGTTAAGATAAAATGTTAATCAAGGGAATTTGGACACATTGAGTATTTACTGATACTCAATTTATTCTATTTTACTGATACTGATTTATTCTATTTTAAAATAATATACTGATGGTTTATTTCAAAGAATTCCTATATCTTAAAATATTTTTGGATTAAATGACATAGATGCTAGGATTCAATACAAATTAATTAAATAGGGGAGTTCTTTTTCGACAGAAAATAAGTCAAACAAGATCAGCCATGCTTTCTTTGATCCTTGCTGAAACAATGATAAGTACATAAGAGTTTGTTGTGATAATTTTTTCTGTTTTAGAATAGCAAGAGGTTGTTCATCATAAAAAGCTTTTATATTTTTTAAGATTAATCCTTAGGTTAAACCTTTTTTTTTTTTTTCTGTTGCTCATATATTGGAAATTTCTTTAGTCAGAGTTTGTTGATAGTAAATTCCCTTGGCTTTTGTTCATCGAAAATTTTTTTCACCCTCAACCTGAAGATAATTTTCCTCTCTTTGGTAATAATAAATGGAAAGGAGAAATGAGAAATATTATCCTTCTATTTCTTTACCATCTTCAATTTGCCCTGAATAAAGTTCATCAGAGGGTTAACTCCTCCCACCCTCCTGGGTTGCATCATCTTGCTGCCACTCAGGAAGCAAGATTTGCCACTCTAAATTGTGGTACTTTGTTCAAGTCAGAGCAGAGTAGTTTATTGTGTACTGCTTATCTACTCCACTAGAATGTAAGTTCTATGAGAAGGAAAGGTTTTTTTTTTGCCTTTTTCTAAAACGTCTCCTTACCAATTATAACAGAGCTTGAGATATTATGAACAACAAAGACAAAACACTGGAGAATAAATGAATGAATGAACTTTGTTATATGGGAAAATTTCACCTAAAGCCATTTATATAAACCTCTCATACTAGCAGTATCAAAATTTTCTTTTTATTATTTCCTTATAAATGAATAAATGCAGAAGGATGCACTAAAGGCTATTTCTAATTAAGTATTGTCATTGTGAGGTAAATGGTGCAGTTAATGTTACTATTCAAGAGTCCTAGTACTTGGGTTATTTTCTTTTAAAGAAATAATACACTGTACAGTTATTTTTAAAACTTTAAATTAGAAGGAGTAATATGATCTATGCCAGACATTCTGCATGAAATGCCATTGCAAATTCATGCTTGATTTAGTGAGTGAAGAATGCCATTTTCTCCAGCATCACTATTATTCGTGGACCATGGAAAAATAACAAAAATAGCTTTGGGGAAGAACACAAAGGAATTTTATCTTTATCATAAGTTTGATAGGGATATTTAAGTCCCAGACATGTGGTAATGTTTAGGGGGAAAAAAACTCATTTTTTATGATTTCCATAAGCAGAAATGCTTGGAATATTTTTAGGTAAAATGAATTTCTGCCAGTCTATCAGAGTTTTAAACTCTGGTAACTGAGATTGGTTTCCTTTACATTACTTGAAATACATTTCCTGAAAATTATTAGTATTTGATAATTCCTTTCTATGCCATTGAAAAAGGGAGCAGGGCAAAAATGTTTCAGTCAAGAAAACTGAAACAGAGAAACCCAGGACAAGACTCTTGTGAAGCAATACTTCATTGTTTTTAAGAATAGAAATTAAAAGCTTCTTGAGACCATATCTATAAACTTATCTACTATAATCTGTTTTGATAATTTTGAAAATAATCACTGAATAAGTGATGGATGTACCATCAATTGCAAATTACCTAAAAATCCCATCAAGCACACTGCAGTCAATTAAACTGTTGTGCATAAACACAGCAAGAAAGACTTTCCAATGCTTCATTCTCAGACTATTCATGAGCGTAATAGACCATGCTATTTCAGTGGAAAATGCAGTCAGCTCTTTATTATCCTCACTAATGGTGCAGATAATCCAAAATGTTAGATAATCCCCAAACCATTTATTGTGGCATAGAAATAGACCTTTTAAAGTTAAAAAAAATCCTTTTTAAAATTGGGGTTGATTTATCCACTGAGAGTTAGACACATCTGAGACCTTTCTGCCCTTGCAGCTAGCTGACAGGAATGAAGGTTCTCCCAACTCTCTATTAATACTCCAAATTTTAGTCCATATTTTTATGCAGTGAGGCATTATTTTGCAACACTCTCAAAGCTAGCTTGCTTGATTCCTCCCTCCCTTCCTTCCTTCCTTCCTTCTCTTCTTTTAATATCTTTCTTTCTAACAAGTTGCCAAATAAGAGGCAGATATGTGCTTTTATCAAAAGTAATGCATTCAAATTTCTTATAAGACATGTCATCCTGCACTTGTACTAAATAACACAAAGTTTTGAATTGTCGTCTGAGAAAAAATGTTACATTCGTTCTTTCATTACCATTCTTCCATAATACTCTTCTCTATGTGTTAACATAACATTTCCCTGTATCTAATTGGCACTCAATAAATCTGCAGTACATTATTTAGAAATTTAACAGCAGAATATGTATTCATTATAAGAATCCCTCCTTTATAGAAGCATGAAGATTGAGAGGAGCACTACAAATTCTTTCATGTTAACTGAGGTGACTTCCCTGGCGGTCCAGTGGTTGAGACTTCACCTTCTAGTGCAGGGGGTGAGAGTTCAATCCCTGGTCGGGGAATAAGATCCCACATGCCTCAGAGACAAAAAAACAAAACATAAAACAGAAGCAATACTGTAACAAATTCAATAAAGACTTTAAAAAGTGAAAAAAAAAAAAGAAAAAGAAAAGTTAACTGAGAAAAAAAGGGCCCAAGGGAAAGTAACTAGCTGAAGGACAAGAAGGGAGCAGAAGCAGCAGCTGAAAGAGGTCCCCCCCCTTTTTTTTTAAATATGCTGTCTTATTCTTAACAGATGAATCCTAGAATTTTCTGCATGATATTATTCTGTTAGATAATATCATAGACTGTCTACTTGAGTTTGAACTTAATTCTAGGGTCCTACTCCTGTGTGTTCTCCCATCCCAAGAATAGTAAATTCGGGCTAAAAATTTACTTGGCATTTTTAAACACTAGTTTGTTTCCTGAACAGAAAGTCATGGACTATAGGAAAAGACAGCTTAAGAAGTGCTCTTGTTTCCTGAGGTATATCAACTGGGGATTTCAAAGTAATTACTAGAAATCATATTTAAAACTTTAATTGTTGAATGGAGAACATTTATTTCCCATTTTGCTTCCTTGTGACCACAGAGAAATATGTATTGAAAATTATATTTTCCATTAAATTATATCTAAAGGGCTATGTGCAACTGAGTGCTTCCTTATTCTATAGTCAGAGAGGACAATTAGAATTGTCTACAATTGTCAACAATTGTCTATAATTGTCTACAATTACTCAGTTTAATATTTATTGCAAGCCAATGCTTAAAAAAGGGAGTTCCATCTGGGGCACTATTAAAATGAGGCTTAGTGTAACTAAAATGATCACATGCTCAAGAAATGTTAAATTGATCTTTAGAAAATTCATTAACATCAACTAACAATGGTGTTTAAATCATGAAAGATGTGCCCAAGAAATAAAGCTTTATACAAAGAATTTTACTAATGCTTAATTTTATAACAAATTCAAATCCAAATAAAATCATAAACACAATTTTTAAATTGTAAAGAAATCATATTTTAAACCTCACCACACTAGCAAATATCTTTTTCTGTCCTTCTTTTATAAAAGAAGTTCTCTTGCACTCTAAGTACAGTAGGAAAAGGGAACATAGACTTTCAAAATACTTCCTACTGCCATCTCATAGTCAAACATGTGGCATCATTCATTTCTGGATAATATTAGATTGAACAATGTGAAATCATCAATATTTGACCATTTCTGACCTAAAGAAGCTTGAAAGCTTAGTTTAGGTGAAAATGTGGTAAAGGTCCTTTTTTGCATTATAAGATTAGAAAGTAAGACTATTACTTGCTAAAAGTGAAAGTCATTAATAATAATGGATAACATTTATTGAGAGTTTACCACATACCAGGAATTTTTTACATTATCTTTCTTCATTCTCACCATTGTCCTAGTGGGTAAACATTATTGTTGTCCCTATTTTACTGATCAAAATAATTGATTATTAGAGACCTTAAGTAACGTGACCTAGATTACAAAGCTATAAGTGAGAGGTAGTGTAAGGTCTTTTACCTCATGCATTTTTTTCTATAATGATATAGAAACATTTTCTGTATTTCTCCTTTAAATGAAAAGCCATGTTTCATAATGATGTTAACCTATACTTTATTTCACAAAAGAAATGGAGAAAAAGACATTCTCTCTAGGACATGGAAGTCCCCAGCTTGTTCTCTCTCCCATGGAAGAGCCAGAATTCAATATTTGCATGGAAAGCCATTTTCAGTGTTATGTGAGCACTGTTTTCCTTTTATTTAAGGTGCCAAAAGGAACTGGTTGGAATTAGCAGGTATCAAAGACTAGGGTATTATAAGACAGAAGAAAGAACTGAGAAAAGGGAACTTCATCATTCTGTAGGGAGATTTAGGGCATCTCTAGAAGGGATGGATGGCTGAAACCATCAGTAATCAGGGGAGGATGACTGTTTAAGGGAGAGGGACCCAAGAAGAGTGGGAGAATGAAATTGGAGGTGTGGGTATTCATAGGGAGCATTTTCCACATGTCTAGAAAGCATTCAGGTCACTCTCTAAAGGCAAAGGTATTAAGGAAGTGCCTTTGTGTGGTAGAATAGAGCTCTGGGATACACAAGCCAGTTAGATTTTTAAAGTAAAATAGTGCTTTAAATTATGTCTGGACCCTTTATCATTCCCATTCAGCAATGACAGTGGCTGAAGTAGTATTCTAAACATTGATGGTATTAACCCTACTTGATTATTATTTAATATATATCTGGTTGCATCTGTATTACATGCTACTTGGAGGCAAAGAGGATCTACTACTGATAATATTTAGTTGGAAGATATGTAAAGATAATACGTCCTGAAAAGATAGCTAGAGAAAAAAGAAATTGAGTAGAAGGAGGGTTAACATGAAGCTAATTGCTCCCTGTGATTCTATTTACTCTTACTCTTTCTTGTATTGCTAGTTCTCTAATCAGACAAACTTTCAGGTAGTGTTGTGTTAATTTAAATTTGCTTTTTCTACCTGCTCACCACCCGCTCTCTGAACCACACTTTAGAATTTGGCTACCATACCTAACATAAGCCCTAAAAACATTTTTGCAAGGTAAAAATAATTTTGTTGTTACTAACTCCAATGGTCACTTCAATTGTTATCTTTCTTGAATTCTCGATAGCATTGACAACTCCCCTTACTGGAGTATTCTCTTAAGTGTATCTGATTTTCCTGGTTCAGTTCACATTTCTGTAGCAGCTCTTTCTTTCTGTCCTTCTTGGCTTTTTTTTCTCACACCTTTCTTTTCTCTTGATTTAGACTCTCCTTGGCAAATTTCATCTAGGCCCTTGATCAGTACATTTTGCCTATACATTTCCAGCTAAACTTTTAAACATCTTCATTTGGATGCCCCATGACCACCTGAAACTTAATTGATCTGAAAGAAAACTCATTATCTTCTCAAAAAAATTCTGCTCCTCCTAATGTGTTTCATAGGCAGAATGATGGCAATCCCATCCACCTAAAAAACAAAAAACACACAAAATGCTGGCAGTCATGTTTGATTTACATCTCTCCTATCCCTTCAGTAACAAAGTCCTGTAAATTTCTTTTGCTAAATGGTTCTCCAATTTTCAACAACTCTGTTTAGATGACTGACATCCTTCACTTGAATTACTTCAACAGTTTTCCTCTAATAAACACTTTCCCCCTCCAATTCAATCTCCATACTGTGTACAGAGTGATGCTTCCAAAAACATCCATTTGATTGAATTGCTGTTTATTTAAAAAGCAGTTCACTGGCTCACCATCACTCATCTGCTGACATCCAAATATGGTATGATCTGCCTCCTATTTACCTTTCCACTCTTATCACTATCATCCCATTTTCCATATTTAACATTTATCAGTTACTTAAAAATGCCACTGTTTTATCCAGGTTTATAGTACATACTTTTTCCTCTCTCTAGAATACTTGTCCTCTTTCTCTGAACCCATCCACTAAGTGTTTGAAATACCGGTCTCCTCTTAGGTGTCATTTATTCTAGGATAGCATCCAAAACCCAATCTAGTTTAGACAAAGTCTAGCCTAGATTAGAGGCTCCTTCAATGTTATCCCATATTATCTACTTCCTTTAAACCCATCACACAATATTTTAGCTGTCTCTTATCTTTTTTTCCTGTCTTAGATCCTAATGAAACATCTGTAGGGAATGGAGCTTTTATTATTTATCATTGTTTTACTTGATCTTAGAAAAGTGCCGAAACATGGTGAGTGTCAATAAATATGTGCCAAATGAGTAACTGACTGATATTAATATTCTCTAAAGATTTAGATAAGCAACATCAGGTAATTTACTTCCTGAAAAATACTTCCTGAAAAAAGGAAGAATTTGGCCTGTGTTAAAGATGATTGAATTCCTTAGTTTTCCTTTTAAGTGAGTGAAAGAAAATTCCATGCTGCTGAGGGGAAGGATTATGCCTAGCTGTCTCTATGGTTTCCATAATATCAGCCCATCAGTGAGTATAGATTGAGTCAAATAAACAATTGTAAAATAAATAAATCTGTGCATGAATCATAAAAACTATATAAATAAAATCAAGGAAATATGTAATTTTCCCTGGATGTCTAAAAATTACCCCATTAAGGCTAGTATATTATAAAATTGACAATTTGCTTCACTGAATGTTTTCCAGGGAACTGAATGAAGGAAACACCAATTATTACTAGATAAACTTAAGGATAAAGCTTCAAAATGTAAAGCTGCAAAAAAGACTATAAGATTTATGGCTAAGATAATATTTCATATTGGAATCTTTGAACTCCAATTAAGTTTGTAAAAACACATACAGAAAAAAAGGGTAGTCTATACAAAATGA
This sequence comes from Pseudorca crassidens, assembly GCF_039906515.1. Classification (NCBI taxonomy): domain Eukaryota; kingdom Metazoa; phylum Chordata; class Mammalia; order Artiodactyla; family Delphinidae; genus Pseudorca; species Pseudorca crassidens. Next base: position 86,073,866 of record NC_090298.1, read on the forward strand.
TTTTTCTGCTGAATGTGTAGGTAGAAATACAGACAAGTTTTTAAAAAAGGACAGCAATGAATTTTTAGTTAGATTAGCAGAGTTAAAAGCACTTAAAGACTTATGTATATATTCATCACACACACAGCCTCCAAATCTACATGTAACTGGTAATAAAGTTATAATTCACACCAGCAAGAGACAAGAAATTCAAGTGCAAAGATAAACCATAATTCACACCATTGAGTTCTCGAGTTCTCACTTCCTTTCTCTGGCTCCATCTAAAATTACTCCAGAGGATCTTAAGTCAAAGCTCTATCTGGAAGTAAGGAAGCCTGAGGAAACCTAAGATCCTCTATCACCATTCAGGCAAAGGAGTCTACAAGACCACAGAAGTGTATACTAATCCTTCACAGTAACATAATGTGCAGTGCAGTGTACTCAGGTGGAAAAAATCTATTTAAAATTGCATTATGCAACTACAAAGTATAATCTGCTCAAAATTGAAGCTAGTTTTGTCATGCCTTGCTCACTGTAGATGTTCTTTTCTTTAGCAATAATATTTAGAAATACATTTGTGGTTATTAAAACTAAGTAAAAATACACGTACACCCATCACAGTAAAATCACTGGAAAATTATTAAACGTGTTAGAAAACAAAATTCAACTGAGTAAATTATAAAGATCTTATTGGCTTTATTCAGCAATTCATGAATCTGGTAGCATTCCATCTAGCAGATAGAAATGAGCTCCAAAGAGCCGTAGAAAATAAAAGACTTTTAAGGGCAGAAGGAAGTGGGAACAAGGAAGTTATACTAGAAAAAGTGGATTGGCTGTGGCAAGGTCACTTCCTTTAGGGGATGGCATGTGGTCTATTGGGCAGACTACCTTACTAGGGCTACCTTACTAATTCCTGATTGACTAGTTTAAGATTCCATTTCTGGAAGAGATCAAAACTGTAATTAAGTCTTGGTTTGGTGACATGGGGCTTACCATAAGTGACTTCATTTGGGGCCTGTTGTCTTGTTTTTAACAAACTATTCTTTAGGGTAGAAATCACTATGGATTTATTTCATAAAAAAGTCATTATTCTGGTAAGACAAAGGTTTAAAGAAATTATAGCTGTCTTTTCCCCCCCACACTTAATCATATTAGTAATCTAAGTAAAACTTTCTAAATGTTTTCTAAAGTTATTGATTCTCCTTGTAAAAAAATCTATCTGAACTGTATCATAGAGTCATTAGCAGGTAATGTTATGCCTCACAAATTATGTACTGGCAGAATTTACTGGTGAGGTAAGAGAATCAGAACTCATTGCCTATTTGCTTGACTAATTGTTGCTACTGTGGGCATTATAGTGCATGTAGTTTCTGCAAAACAGTTTTTAATGAGGTCATTAGTCTTTTTCTTATATTATTCCCCTAATTCCCTTCTACAGTCTTTAAAACTCTAATCAGCAGAATCATTTACAAAACCACTTTATAAAGTTAAACAGTTAACTGCAATGTGGTATCAATGGACTTAAGCATTATACCTTTAATATGTGTATATTGTACCACTCAAAGAGAGTCAACTCCATATATTTGTTCAGTAAATAATAATAATGGTCTTAATAAGGTATTATGCATATTTGATGAGTTGTTAATGTAAAGCATATTTCCTAATATAGAAAATATACCAAAAGCCATCTTTCAGTACTAGTAATTATCTTCCTTAAAATCTGTTCAGAGCAGGAGCTTCCTAGTGAATGCTAATGAACTATACATCAATGAATTATTTCAGGAGAATTCCACACATCCAAAAGAGTTAATATGGGGCTTCCCTGGTGGCGCAGTGGTTGAGAGTCCGCCTGCCGATGCAGGGGACACGGGTTCGTACCCCAGTCCGGGAAGATCCCACATGCCGCGGAGCGGCTAGGCCCGTGAGCCATGGCCACTGAGCCTGCGCGTCCAGAGCCTGTGCTCCACACGGGAGAGGCCACAACAGTGAGAGGCCCGCGTACCGCAAAATAAATAAATAAACAAAAGAGTTAATATGGAATATGAAATAGACATGCAAATTAACTGTGGCAAGGCATTAAAAGTATATAAATGCTGGCCCAAATTGTTAAGTATCCGCAATGAAAGGGGATAGCTGCAATTCAGCAGATTTAAATTCTAGGCCCAAGGGTAACAAAAATATAGATCAAAATAGGATGATTCTAGCTAAAATTTTCAGAGCAATCATTGTTTCTATAGAATGACACTACACAAATAGTACTTCTAGGACCTGATGCTATCATTAACAAAATGATACGAGTCTTGAGCTAATGTAAAACTCACATAAGCACTTTATATTTTAAATAACACAAAATGCTTATAATCTTATGTATTACACTTTCATTTCAATAATATTGAAACTTCAATTTGCTTTAAAATATTCCAGTGGGAAAATTTCTATGAATATTTAAGTGTTCATTAGATATGTTGACTCTAAATTCCTCCTCTACACACTGAAATTCTAAATGATTCAAGCTGAATATCCATAAACCCGAGTACCGTGAGTGTGTGTATATGTGGATCTCAATATAATATAATGCAAAGTAATACATTTGCATTCTGCTACAATTTCTCCAATAATTAATAAATAATGACTGAATCCTAAATCTGTGTCTAGAGTCCAGATCATTTTTCTTAACTTTAGTATTGAGTGCTCTCTATCTAGATGCCTCACCCATCTTTAACTTAATATATAAATGGCCTCTTAAGTGGACTCCTTTCTCTCTTCCATGCTTCTTCTTTTCCCATACACAATTTTTCATTTGTACATGTGTTTGTACAATAAAACCTACATTCCCTATCTTAATCAAGACCATATTGGATTTGTCCTTGAACACTGTCTATTGTTATTTCCCATAACTCAGCTACAAACTATTTTATGCCTCAGTTTCTTCACAAGTGTTCTTCCTCATTCATGGAATGCCAGCCTCTTTCCTGCTTGTCCCCTGATAAATAATTATGCATTATCAAGTTAAATTAAGGTCACCTTTTAGACAGCATATTGCCTGATACACCACTCTCATATACAGAACAATTTCTCATATACTATTGAAATAAATATTTACATATCTCACTGTCATATTAGCCTGTCAGCTATCAGGATTTAATATTTTCAAAAATATTCTCTGATTATATATATCTTGTTAGTAATACAATATGTGTCTACCTATCTATATCCTATCATTATTTCTTTTGGGAAAGGGAGAAAACAAAAATACTGACAGAAATAGGACATAATATTTTTGAAAACATATGTTTAAATTCCATTTTTATGGCTCAATAATATCCCATTGTATGGCTATACCACATTTTTTTTCATCCACTCATCAGATAATGGACATTTAGGTTGTTTCCACTCTTTGCTCTTATGAATAATGCTGCTGTGACTATTCATGTGCAAGTTTTTGTGTAAAATGTTTTCAATTCTCTTGGGTACATACCCAAGAGTGGGTGGTATGATAACTGTATGTTTACCTTTTTGAAGAACTGCCAAACTATTTTCCACAGTAGTTGCACTATTTTATCTTCACACCAGCAAAGTATGAGGCACCCAGTTATCTTCCTGAACATTTGGTATTTTTCATTGTTTTCATTATAGCCATCCTAATGGGTGTGAAACATGGATAAACTTTGAAAAAAATTATGCTAAGTGAAAGAAACCTGACACAAAGGCCATGTTTTGTATGATCCTATTTATATAAAATGTCCAGAATAGATAAGACCATAGAGACAGAAAGTAGAGTAGTTCCCAGGGACTGGAGGGCATGACTGATAACATTTATGGTGTTTCTTTTTGGGTAATAAAAATATTCTGGAATAACATAGTGGTGATGATTGTACAACCTTGTGAATGTAGTTAATTATAGCATTTAAAATGGTGAATTTAAGTTATGTGAAATTCTATATTACATGAATTATATCTCAATAAAACTTAGAAAGAATCATGCATACAAGGTGGAAAAAAAATAAAAGCAAGATTTCCTTCTCATTCTCAGTGTTTTCTGTAAAGAAAGAAGATAGAGATAAGAAAGGAATATAGCAAGTTTTGTGCCATGGTCACAATATTTCTGAGCTTCAAAAGCTTATAATGGAGGAGTTATTTGCTCCACCTTCTGATTGAAATCCTGGGGAAAGATTAGCAGAAGGGTAGAGTCCTCATCAAGGGAGCAGACCCAGAGTAAATGCAACCTTGACAGCAAGATCCTGAAGAGATAGGGCTCTGAACTAACCTTCATTTCTACGTAGTGTGACACCAAATTGAGAGAAGTCCTCCATGGGTTCTGATACAGCAAGAATCATGGTGACTCCACAGAAGGGACTTCAGGGACACAGACTTTCTCAGCGGCTGGATAGAGAACATGATCAAGACGCAGAAGTGTCCATAGTGTCAGTAAGATGTAAAAAAGAGCCAACTGGCCAGAGTTGCGTAGACCTTGACCAAGCCTGAAGAGAGACCAGACTTCATGATGTACATCTCAATCTCAGTGCCGATTTATCCCCTAATATTCAAACTAACTACTTAAACAGAATAAAAACTTATAATATGAATGCCATCAGAATAAAGAATGACCTTTTGATCGAGGGGCCTTGTTGTGACTACAGCAGCCAGAAGCAGGACACTCATGGATATGAAAACCAAGGCATTTGGGGGAAAAAAAAAAGTATTTTTTATTTAAATATTCACATTCTGAGTATAGATTGACATTAATAAATTAAACTAAATCTTGTTGTTCTCTGTCTTCCATCCTCATCACTAGGCAATAAATTTGGGGATTGAGAAAGGAGATTGGTAAGCCTCCCTTTACCCACTTAGCTATCAACTAGGGGAAGAGCAGGGAATGGGATGAGGTCTGAAAGTCCAAGAATATTTCCAAAAGAGAGTGAATTACCTTAAGTGTTCCGCTTATGATTCTGAACAAAACCTATTCTGCTCTGTCATGTACATTCTACTAGGTTGGAGCTAACTGTATGTATGTCTTTCTAACTCCTTGTTCAGTGAGCTCATATTGGTAGCTTGAAATTGGCCACTATCCCTATGAACACAGATACTATTTTGGATAAGAGAAAGATTTTGTACAGAATATCTCAAAAACTGATCACGTAACCAAAACACATAAGTAATCTAAAGAGGTAAGAGATTAACCCAAGAATATCTTACTGAAAATTTTGTTTTGTTTTCTCCTTGCTTCTTCAACTCATGAAGAAAATTAGAGCAATTTTATCAGATAAGCTATATTTTCACTGTCTATCTAAATACATTCTGGATGATTTATTTTCAGCTATACATCAAAGAAATAATTGTCACATTCAAGGAGTTTAAAGCAAACAACCACTGCTTGGGAAAAAAATTTCTGAACCAACAGGATGGTGTAAAAATACTGGAGGGAGAAATATTAATACAATCATAAACAAATGGTGGTCTCAAAACTAGCATATCTGTGTAAAAAAGGGTTTTTTTTTTCATTTGATTACAAACACCCAATAAATATGTGTTCTATATAGAATGAATCTATTGATACTTGTTTTGTAAAGTAAAAATAATTGCATTTTATTTCTTTTATTTTCTGATATACAAAACTCACCCCCACTGTCAAATTTTCAAGTGTATTTCCTTGTAAACACATTATGAATAAGATAAATTGTAATTATTTAGTATAATTTTATATCAAAATTTATATCTAGACATAAAGACTTTTCTATTAATTTTTCCTCTCATTATTGTCAAATTATTTTATATTAATATCAATATAATCCAGATGAACAGTCATGGCCAAAGAATGGATAAAAATGTGAAATAATATTCCACTGGATACTTGCAATATTATTCATCCATGAGAAGGAAGGAAATCCTTCCACTTGAGACAACATGCATGTACCTAGAGGATATTATGCTAAGTGAAATAAATCAGACAAAGACAAATACCATATGATTTCACTTATGTGGAATCTAAAAAACAAAACATATGAACAAACACAAAAAGAAACAGGGTCATAGACGAAAAAAACAAACAGGCTGTTGCCAGAGGGAAGGGAGGTTGTGGGATGAGTGAAATATGTGAGGAAAATTAAGAGGTACAAACTTCCAGTTATAAAATAAATGAGTCATGTGGATGAAATGTACAGGGGAATACAGTCAATAATAATGCAATATCTTTGCAATGGGGTTTTGTCAAAGATCAGCTGACTATGTTTATGAGGGTCTATTTCTGAGCTCTCTATTCTGTTCTAAACATCTATTTGTCTGTTCTTTCACCAATACCACACTGTATTGATTGTTTTCACTTTATAGTAAGTCTTGAAGTAAGGTAGTGTCAGTCATCCAACTTCGTTCTTCTCCTCCAATACTGAGTTGGCTATACTGGGTCTTTGCCTCTCATAAACTTTAGGATCAGTTTGTAAACAGATATTCACAAAGTAACTTGCTGGAATTTTGAAATTCCATTGAATTGAAATTGCATTGAATCTACTGATCAAGTTGAAAAGAATTAATATCTTGACAATATTGAGTCCTCTTATCCATGAATATGAAATATCTCTCCATCTATTCAGTTCTTTGATTTAATTTATCAGAGCTTTGTAGTTTTCTTCCTATAGATCCTAAACAAATTTTGTTAGATTTACACTGAAATATTTATTTTTGAATGTGGTAATGTAAATAGTATTGTGTTTTTAATTTCAAATTCTAGTTGTTCATTGCTGATATATAGGAAGATAATTGACTTTTGCCTATTAATCTTATATCTTGCAATCCTGCTACAAAACTTATTAGTTCCAGGAGGTTTTGTGGTTGATTCTTTTGGACTTTCTACATAGATGATTATGTCACCTATGAAAAATGACAGCTTTATGTCTTCCTTCCCAATCTGTATACCATTTAGTTTCCTTTCCTCTCTTGTTGCATTAGCTGAAACTTCCAGTACAATATTGAAAAGCAGTGGTAAGAGTAGTGACATGCAAGGATGTCTTGTACCTGATCCTAATAGGAAAGCTGCAAGTTTCTCACCATTAAGAATAATTTTGGCTGTAGGTTTTCTGTAGGAAACTTTCTTCTATTTATAGTTTACTGAGAGTTTTCATCATGAATTGGTGTTGAATTTTGTCAAACACTTTTTCTGCACCTATTGATATAAAAATGTGATTTTTTTTTTAGTCTGTTGATGTGATGAATTACAGTAATTGATTTTTGAATGTTGAATAAGCCTCGCATATCTGGGATAAATCCCACTTGGTGTATAATTCTTTTTATACAGTTGGATTCTATTTGATAAGAGTTGTTAAGAATCTTTGCACCTATATTTCAATGTAACTTTTGTGAATGTTCAGCAACATATTTTTTCTCTGTTTATAGGATAATAAGATAGTTACAAAGTATAAACACAAATATGCATAGAAAATGAGGTTTTTGTCTACTTCTAGAATTTTTACATTAAATATTCTACTGGTGCCTTGTTTAACACACATTAGGTTTGTGATATTTCATGTAAGTTTTTTAATAAAATAATTTATTTGATATATTACCAATAATATCTATTATTTTCCATTATATTATATGACATTAAAATATTTATTATTATGTATAATATGTAAAACACGATAATTATTATGGTAGAAAATTTATTAACTGCTTAATATGTGTTAACTGCCATTCTGTGAGATTTTTGTCAGATTAACTAACAAAACTTTAATCCTCTCAAGTTTATAGTGAGGAGGGAGCTATGATACTTACTTGTTATAGATTAAAAAAAGATCTTAGGTCAAAGGGACTAATAATTGGGCAAGGATACACTATTACTAGTGCCAAAGCAGGAGTTTAAACTATAAAACTACTATGACATGACTTTAAAATTAAAGAGCGCTTTCTATTATCCTCAAATAGCCCTTTTTGCTCCTTTTCTTCTCAAATTCTATTTTATAATTATGTAAACTGATATTGTTATTTTGGCTCATTTTATGTTTGCATTTAAATGACTTCTATGCCCATATTTTCATTTCAAGCTTCTTTCTTCTTATGAGGGCCAGGGGGAGTTTCATGGTTGCAGTGCTTTTCAGTGACTAAATTTGGACATTTGGATAGGAAGTTATAACATATTTACATATCTATTTTAATAACCAGTATCCTATCTCAGCTTAATAATTATATTTTATTTGGCTTACATTTCCTTTCTTAAATTTACATATAAGCTCATATATAAGACATGATTTCCCATAAAGTACATTAAAAAAATAAATGTATTATGATGATGATGATGTAGCTAGAGATAGGCATGGCTGTTTGTGGAATTTTGGGGGAAAGTACCCAAATTCACCATACTTTGGTTTCTTCATTCATAGGAAATGAAAAGTCATGATCTGCTCATAATTATAAATCACTATACTACCACCCCATGAAATGTATTATCACTACAGGTTACTGTTTTGGGTGTTTCCCTTTCATAACAAAATTTTTCATATATGCACATGACTAGAAGCTACAGAAGAGCTAATGTAACTACACTCAGGAGAGGTAACTTTTTTCTAATCAAATAAATTTTGTTCACATGTATGTTCAAGATCATGAGGCTTAATGGAACAAATGGTATTAAATATATGGTAGTGACTTACATGGATTTTCTACACATCCAGTTCCTTTCAGATTCATCTTTTATTTTAATTATTACCTTTGGAGTTGGTGGCATCATTTTAAAACTTGAATTATTAGCAATATTAAAAATATTAATGCCTGGAAAAAGGGGAATAAGAGAAAATGCATCTTATATATTATCCTATTGCTGCAGTGATATTCCTTCTATTCTTTATAATATAAATATTAAATTCTATTGAGAACTAAGAAAATGTATCAAAACAAAATAAACTCCTTGGGCAAAACTTTTATGTCGAAACATATTTCTACCCTAGATAATACATTTCTAAAACAGTTCATACTACCTTAATTTGTTATATGACAAAGATATTTTCTTATTATTGTACACCTAACAATAAGAAAATAATAAAAATATACAATATTCTTTGAAGTCATACCAAGATGATTTTTATTTTCCCTTTAAAATTGTTTAAATTAAAAATAATATTTCATAAAAAGTGAAAAAGAAAATAAGTAATGAATTAATAATGTAATCTCAGAAAAATAAACAAAATCAAAAGACAGTGTCTTATTCCAAGATTTATTACTTTCAACATTTGTGGTAAAGCCTCATAACTATTATATATAGATAAAATAGATACATAGATAGACATGTATATACATACGTTCACATATGTATATTTCCATACATGCATATATATATAAATGCACATACACATAGGTCTGCTATCTTTCTTGCACTTAAAAAATGTAACTATTTATTCTGAATATTTCTCTAGGGCAATATTTATAAATCTCTTCCATTTTTCACTTTAGATGGAAAGGAAAAATCTCCCCAAGTCCTAATATCAAAGGTAAACATCATTAATGTTTTGCTACACAGTCTTACTAATTCCTCCCTTCCTGCCTGCCTGCTTCCCTTCTTTCCTTCTTTCCTTCCTTCCTCTTCCTCACTTTCTTTCTCCTTTCTCCTTCTCCTTCTAATATATGCTGCTGTTCATACTGTTTACCAACATGTTTTTCATTTATTGACTAAATATGGAGCTAAATTTGTATGAATTTGAAGCTTAAATACATATTAATTCAGATGGATCTATATAGGTGTGAATTTTAAAACGCATCATACTTTTTAAAGTTTAGGATGTAAACTAATATTAAACAAAAACTTATATGATAGTCCTATAGGATGCTTCTATTTTAAATTATTAGACAATACTCAAAGGGCAACCTTGTATGTATGTCTGTGCAAATTTATTCAAATATCACTCTGAGAAAAAGTTTTAAGAACTGGAGTGCTCAGACAAAATATCTGCAGTATAAATACTTATAGCCAATTGCAATAAGGTTGAAACCATTTTTCACGAGTAATACATGACAATGCTATATTCCAATATACCTGAAATAACTGCTTATTTTAACGTTTCATCTCTGTTATAAGCTATTGAATTTTAGAACAATTTTAAAAATAAAAAATAAAGGTACCAATGATAGATAATTTCTCTTCTACATGTTCAAATATGTATTGACTATTTATGTTCTTTACCTGGGTTGCATTATAAAAGTGTATGAGAGTTATTTAAGAAATACCATATAGGTGGACATAGATTGCTTATAATTTGTTGCTATTATAAATTTGTAGTGATAATTATCCTTGTATTGAAGTTTTTATGTAATTTTCAGTTTTTACATTAAGGGTGGACTCCTAAAGATAATATTGTCTGGTCAAATGGTGCATACTTTGAAAATAACTCTGACATAGGTAAATATATACATTTATACATATACATATATTACTATGATCCTATTTGTCCCCCACAAAATTTTATCAATTCACACATTCATTAGTAGAATATGATTACCCTTTTGCCCATATCCACATCAAACACCTTAAAATTACCGCCACATAATTTTCTGATACATAGTAACATTTATAACTATTCTATGGGTTTTAATAGTTATTTATAAGATATGAATTTTGACATCAATCCTTTAATCGAAATGTTTATATTCTCTATGATTTTATTTATTCCTGAATCTATGTCCAAAATGCAAAAGATGTTTAGAAAATTCAACTATATTTTTCTTTTACTTTTTCATTGTAATTAGCGATATGTTCTGTATAACTTGAGACTGAATAAATTTTTCCATTACAGATTGAACACTTCAATAAAACAACACCATTTATTTACAACGATGCTATTACATTCTACTGTGTATTCTATATCGATATTAAAATATCTGCTTATTTTACGTTTATATTTTCCTGGCTAATCTTTGCTTATATTGAGTAATTTGTAATATGAGAGCATTTGAGTAGGGTTTTCAATCTTAAAGATCTCATTAATCTTTATTTCATTACAGATTGGCTGATTAATATTTCTAATGATTTTAAAAATAATTCTGAGTCCTTTATTTAGATTATTTCATAAGAGTTTGAACATGTTCTTTAGCAAGTCATATCCCTTGCACCCATTTAGGGAAAGTACACATGATTAAAAAAAGAAACAACTCTGAGTATGTATTTGTATTATATTCATACATAAATTACATATTAGTTTGTACAGCATTATTTTATAATCACTGATAACCCTCAAACTCTATGGATATTATTTTATTTCACTCTGCTATCTAATATTTACTAGGAGGAATCTACATTTAGAGTTATATATTTGCTTTGTAATTTAGCTCTTTGTTTCATACAGATTGCATTAAATTAAAATAATTTACCATGCCTATCTACACAATGGTAATATTTCTTCATTTTTCCTGATAATAATGGCAGCTTACTTAATGAGCTTTTCTATGTGTTTAGCACTAAAGACTATTTCTCTATTAATCATCCTAACAAGTGTGGAAGGTAAATAATAGTACCTTTATTTTCAGGTGAAAAAAATAGTGGCATGGGAGAGCTCAAGTCATTTGGAGCAAAGTTCACCCAATAGGTAAACATGCCTGAATATGACCTCAGGTACCATGTTCCTGATGATGATTTTTCCTTATAAAGAGCTGTGTATTTCTTCATATCAGGTATGTTAAGTCCATCATATTTTTAATTAGCATTTATTGTTATATTTCTGTTCTTTTATTTATGTACACTAACATTTTTTTGTCTATCTACTCTCATCACAGTAATTGCATTAATCTTTTGGTTCTCTATATCTGGACTGGGTAAAAAACTTTCTAAGCTTCATTTCACCAATTAAACCACTTGATGTGGTCATTATTACTCTGCATATTCTAGTGTCATTTAAAATTCTTGTATAGAATCAACACCTTATAATATTTGTCATTAATCCCACCATTTCCCTTTTTTGTTCTACAATCTCATAGTCTTTTATCCATTGTTTCAGAGCCGTTGGTTTTTTTTCTTGATGTCCAAAAAAGAGGAGGATGTAATGTCTTTCTAAAACAATTTATCTTTCTTTTTTCTTATATGTAATGTTCATCTTCTTTTATGTTCTAAATTATTATCAAGGATTTCATGCTGTACATAACTTTTTCAGCCTTTTAATTGGCCATAGAATAACGAAGGTTGAATCTTTTAGTTTATTTTTATGACTAACCTGGACATTGTTAAAGGACCTTCTTTACTACCTAAAGCTGATGTAGATGTATTGTACTCATTATTTTAGAATCAAAAGGAAAGTGATATAGTCATTGGAGCCATGGGAAGCACTAGCATGGGTTATTTGCTCTACTTGATTTTGTTTACTTTTGAACTTCTTTCTAATAGAAAGTTCCTTTTGAATTCACTTTTTTCTGTTTGTTTCTGTCTACATTATACGGCATTACATCATAGCCTTCCCAGTACATATGCTTTCCAGGTTGGCCGATCATCATTTTTCCAGATAGGGGAGGGATATGTGAAAAAAATGAATGGGCAGAGGATCAATTTCTGATTATGCAAAATTCTCCCAGTTTATGGTGAACTGATCATATTAGTGAAAAATCAGGTTAGAGGAAAGTACTTTCACATATACTTTTTTTTTCTTTTCTTTTTTTTTTTTTTAACATCTTTATTGGGGTATAATTGCTTTACAATGGTGTGTTAGTTTCTGCTTTATAACAAAGTGAATCAGTCATACATAAACATATGTTCCCATATGTCTTCCCTGTTGCGTCTCCCTCCCTCCCACCCTCCCTCACATATACTTTTGTTTACTACTTGTGCTTTCCTAGCTATCGTGTAGATATCTCTAATTCTTATCAATTTGCAACAGTTGAGAAGAATTAAATTGTATGGCCAGCCTATAGCCTAACCTCTCCTTAAACTTTCCCCCAACACCCAAGTAAGGGGATCTTGTTTTCCAAGCCCTGTCTGGCACGATAACTTTCTGATACCTTTAAACAGATGTGTGTGTGTTCATTTTTTGGTTTTGTTTAGTGTTGGGAGATAATTTATGGTTCACTCATGTTTCTGCATATCTTATGAGTAAGAAGATACTATTTTCTCCTTTTGTCTGGACTATATTTACTAAGGTGTGTACATAATGAACAGCCTTGGAAGTTAGAGATAAAATCTCCCTCTGAGACAAAGGGCAAGTGTGCTTGTCCCTCATGGGAGAAGATTAGGATTTCCTAGGCTTAAGATTCTCTATCTGTGGCACAAACCCACTGTGTGTGCAGCATCTACTTGACTTCTCTTCATTGCCTTTAGAGAGGTTGAGGAGCAAGAAGAACCAACATAAATCTGATGCTGATATGTCATGCTGTATCATTAGTCAAAATATCTATTGTCTCTGAACCAGGTACCTTATGTCTTCTGTCAGCATCCACAAAAGTGTGGAAGGCTAATTTGTAACCTTGCAAGTAGGGCAAAAACTTAGACCCTTCACAGTTTTTGACACATAACAGAAAATTTACCTTTAATAGCTGCTACATAATTACATAAAAGAAAAAAATCCAAATAATTTCTTAATTGCTATCACTTTTTTTCTAAAATTGTACTTATAAAAATAAAAAGATTGCTTTAGTAAAATGAAGTAGAAAATTCAAATTTAAGAATCATTTTAGACATTATGAGAAATATTCTACAAATAATTTGATGGTAGTATGTAGAAAAGATGGAGGTAAATAATAGCTCCCACAAACCTATCCCAACCCTAATGAATCAACAGAAGATAAAGACAAACGGGGAAAAAACAGCATCAGTATGAAATTAGGGAAGAGTGCCAACTCCATGACATGAACAACAAAAAATATCTGCAAAATATAGTGTTGGTGGGATCAATTTGGAGGAACTCACTACTGATTAATTAAAATTTCCTTTTATTACTAAGTAGTTCAGTGCAGTGAAAAGGGAGTAAAGAACATCCTGGCAAAACACCACAAATAGAGTTGCTTTGAAAGATGAGGGAAGGAGAAAGAATAGTTGGGCCACTCACTTGGAACCACATTTACCCTTGCTAGTCAGTAGCATCTGAAGCTGAAGCCTTTTGCTGAAAGTGGCTCATCCTACCAATAAAGGTCTGTAGCTGCTAGGGGTTTTTCTGTTTTGTTTGTTTTTTGTTTTGTTTTGTTTTGTTTTGTTTTCCCCTGAAATGAATTCCCACTTAAATATTTCTCTCCCCAGCCTCATGAGGCTCCCAAAAGCTTTTGCTTGATTATTTACCTCTTAGCAACCTCTACTTTCTTTTCATATGCTCAGCCTTTGGCCCAAGCCATATTCAAATCATAAAATGCCTCAATATTTAAAGCAGGTATGAATTTGAGAATCATCTGAATGTGCTTTCTTCTCTCTGGAATTTTGCTCCTGAAACCTCGGCTGTCTTGGTAGATTATTTTCCAAGTTTTGCCCTCAAGTTTACAGACCCTTGCTTTAGGTCACCTGAAAATATATGCATAAGAGAAAAGCCAAGTTAATTATGCAAAAAAAAAAGGCAGTGCAAACACACCAGCATTAGCTGATACTAAAAACTATTATAAAGTGTTGGGAATTAAAACAGTTAAGTATCTTTGCAAAATAGACATATAGCTAAATGGAACAACATGGAGAATATTGAAATAGACATAAACATGTTTAGTAATGTAATTTACAGAAAATACTTAGTCCTTTGGAAGCTGTTTATTTTAAAAAAAGACAGAAAATTTCTATAATTAATATGGCAGCATTTTAAAATATTTTTGTAATGAGAAACATTTGGGAAAAATTTTTAAATGAAGCCATAAAAGTAAAAGGATTAAATCTATCAGAACTTTTAATTTTTAAAATAATCATTAAAGAGAAAGGTCATTTATTCTACATAGAACCTAATAGTTTTAACAAATTAGAAAAAAAAAAAAACTTGGACACAACCAAATAGAAAATATTTTTAAAAACAGAAATAGATTCCAAATATGAAAGAAATATCATAAATAAATTCAATACTGACATGACAATCTGGAGGAAATAATTGTAATATCTCCTAGAGACAAAAGACTAATCTCCTTAATTTTGTTGCTATATAAATCCATCATAAAAAATAACTAAAAGGAAAAAATGGGGAAAAGATGCTAATAGGCATGACACAAAAAATACAAAATAAAACAAAATTAAACAAAATAAAAATAAAGGTCTTCCAAATATTTGAAAATGTTTTGCTTCACTCAAGTCATAACCTGAAAAATATGAGGAATAAAACTGCAAACTCTTATGTTTTACCTATTGGAGTAAAATAAAACTTGCATACATTTGGTAAAACCACAGGATTTGAGAAAGTAGTCACAGGTATCCTTTTTGTCGTCATTGTCAACTAGGGCAAACATTTTGGAAGCTGATTTGGACATAAATGTACCAGTTACACTAGTAATCCAACACTCTAAGAAGATGTAGTACTTTGCCATGATACAAATGGAAGGATATTTATCATAGCATTGTTTTCAATATCATCAAAATGTAATAAAAATAAATCTATCTAAATAGGGCTAATTAAATTAATCATAGTACAGTTTTAAAATGGAATATTGTGTAGTCTTTTTGCGGTACGCGGGCCTCTCACTGTTGTGGCCTCTCCCGTTGCAGAGCACAGGCTCCGGACGCGCAGGCTCAGCGGCCATGGCTCATGGGCCTAGCCGCTCTGAGGCATGTGGGATCTTCCCGGACCGGAGCACGAACCCGTCCGTGTCCCCTGCATCGGCAGGCGGACTCTCAACCACTGCACCACCAGGGAAGCCCCATACTGTGTAGTCTTTAAAGCAAACGATTCACAACTATCTCTCCTGATTTGGAAATATCACTAAAATATGTTGGTAACTGGAAAGCAAGTGGCACAATAATATGTAGAGTATTTTGTTTTAAAATAGAATACACATTTCTGGTTGAAAAGATTGGTAAGTTGGTAAGGGAAGCATAGCTTTCATTCTGTTTTTTTTGTTTCAGTCTAAATTATTTTATTCCATTTCCATGTTTTACTATTTGCTCCTATTAATTTAAAAATAAACAGAAAAATCTATGTTTAATATAGACTATATTAAATTTAAATATGTTTAATGTTATATTACTAAGTAATTTCAGGGTCAGAATAAGGACTAATAAAATGCTTAAATCAATTTAGCTTCCCCAGTTAATGAGCTGACGTTTCAAATACATAAAGATAAAGAAAATATGTACATAGAAGATTGTCAAAGACTTTTTTTCCATATGGAATATATTCCAGTTTTATATTAGATAAAAATAAATGGAAACAGAACTATAAGGACCCAGAGAATATAAAATTATATATGTATTGATTATGAAGAAAATAGAGTGACCATCACTGACAAAGGTAATAGCGTGCCATAAGGAAGAGAAGACTACACAATTTAAATTTTGGGATCATGTTCCTTTTCTTTATCTTCTACAATGAGGAACACAATCTATACATATGAAAATGATTAGTAGTTTTGAAATATAAGCTATCTGAATAGCTCCTGGCTCTTGAAAATGATGTGATAAATGTTTCAAATTTGGGGACAAGGAAACTAAAGTAAAGTAAGAATGCTTATCAAAATTTAAGTATAGCATCTTGAATTTAGCTTAAAGATGGATAATCTCATGCCGAAAGACAGTTTCAAAAATGTGCCGTGAATTTACTGTTAATGGCTACAGTAGTTTGGCTTTTATTATTCCCTCTCCAATATCATAAAATAGGTGGTTTCTTTCTTCAGAAATAAGCTTCTTGGTAGTTTTACTATTAATGATTTTGTTCAAAGTAGGCATATCTTTTATCAGGCAGCCACTTTACAGAATCAGAAACTGTCATAAATTAATTTACTTTCACATATTATGAGTTGATTATTTTGGTTTCCCTAATACATTATGGAGATGCATGGGGAGTTAGGGAGTCACTATTGATTGGCCTTTAATGAGAATTAACTTAAATTGAAAAAATATATAACTTTTATTTAGGAATCTTATTCAATAGAGATTACTTTTAGAGTCAGGTTTTAAGATAGTTGACATTTATAGAGCATTTATTCTATGCCAAACACATCTCACATGTTCCTCCAAAACTTTCTTAAGTAGGTGATATAATCCTTGTTCATAGATTGGAAAACTGATTCAGAAAAGTATATTACTTGCCCAAGGTAATAGTGCTTATAAGTAGCAGAGCCATATTCAAACCAAAGTATTTCTAATTCCAAGGCCAAAGAACTTCCCATTGACTCAAATTGCCTTCTCCAGCTAAACAATCTGAGATCAGTAGATGAACTTATTAATACTGACCCATTGCCACTGAATGTTAGGCTTACTTTTTTTTTTGTATTATGGAAATTTTCAAACATACACAAAAGGGGAAGAAGTAGTACTATGAATCCCAAGTTCCAGTTATCATCCGGAGTCAACAATATATGCAAAGTTACACAGATTTAGTATTAGATGATATTAAGGAATTATTTTTAACTTTAAGAGGTATAATAATTTCTTAACATCTTCTAATATCCAATGTGTACATTTTCCTAAATTGTTGGAAAAAATATCTTTTTTTCTTGTTCAAATGTTTATGTTGCTTATGTCTTAGGTCTCCTTCAATCTGCATTACGATTCCCTCCATTTATCTTCAAACCACTTGTTTATTGAAACTGAGCTGCTTTTTCTTTTTTCTTTTTTTTTTTTTTTGCGGTATGCGGGCCTCTCTCTGTTGTGGCCTCTCCCGTTGCGGAGCACAGGCTCCGAAAGCGCAGGCTCAGCGGCCATGGCTCACGGGCCCAGCTGCTCCGTGGCATGTGGGATCTTCCCGGACCGGGGCACGAACCCGTGTCCCATGCATCGGCAGGCGTACTCTCAACCACTGCGCCACCAGGGAAGCCCCTGAGTTGCTTTCTTATAGAAATTCCCACCTTCTTGATTTGATTTCTCATATTCCTGCAGTATAATTTAACATGTTTCTCTATCCTTCATATTTCCTGCAAACTAGTAGTTACAGCCTTTATAAATTCAAGTTCAATTTTTTGGAAAGAATACTTCTTAAACGGTCTGTGTTCTTCCCACTGTATAATATGAGGAGGCACTTAATGAGTAACAGTCCAATTTTGAACAAAGTTCACTGCCTGTCAGACAGATCCATGTATTATAAATTCCTCATCAACCTTTCACTTAGTAGTTTTAAGAGTCATTGATGATTCTATCTAGGTGCACCATTTCATTATTTGTTTTGAGATATAATTCACATGCCACAAAATTCACACTTTTAAAGTGTACAGTCTAATGATCTTTAGTATATTTGCAGGGTTGTACAACCATCCTCACTATCTAATTCCAGAACACTTCTATCTTCCAAACAAAAAATCTATATCCTTTGGCAGTCATTCCCAATTATCTCCTTTCTCCAGCTCCTAGCAACCATTAATTTGCTCTGTGTCTCTATGAATTTGCCTATTCTGAACATTTCATATAAATGGAATCATAAAACATACGGCCTTTTGTGTCTGACTACTTCAGTTAGCATAATAGTCACCCATGTTGGGACATGCATTAGTACTTCATTCACCTTTATGACTGGCAAATATTCCATTGAAGGGATATATCACATTTTGTTATTTATGGATCAGTTGATGGTAAACATGTGAGTAGTTTCTACTTTTTAGTTATCATGAATAATGCTGCTATTAACATTCATGTGCAAGTTTGTTTATTTGTTTGTTGTAACGGACATAAGTTTTCAATTCCTTTGGGTATATACCTAGTAGTGGAAGAACCTAAATATAGAAAGCTAATATTATCAGATATATAGGGACAAATTGATAATAATACAATAATTAATTATAGGGCATTTTAGTGCCCCATTTACATCAAAGGACAGTTCATCCAGACAGAAATTTAATAAGGAAAGAGTGGCCTTAAATGACCCATTAGCCAGTTGGATTTAATTGATAGCTACAGGTTTGCATACTAAAACAGCCAGAATACACATTCTTTTCAAGTGCACATGAGACTTTCTTCAGAATAGATCACGTTAGGCCATAAAAAATGTCTAAACAAATTTAAGAGGATTAAATTTAAATCAAGATCTTTTCTGATCACCATGGTATGAAACTAAAAATCAACTACAAGAAGAAAAATGGAGAAAACACTAACATGTGGAGACTAAACAACATGCTACTAAGAAACCAATGGGTCAATGAAGAAATCAAAGAGGAAATTATAAAATACCTTGGTACAAATAAAAATGGCTACACAACTTTCCAAAATCTATGGGATATAGTAAAGCCAGTTCTCACAGGGAAATTTATAGCAATATAAACTAAATTGGAAGGGAAAACATAAAACTGTATTTGCAGATGACGTGATACTGTGCATAAAAAACCTTAAAGTCTCCACAGAAAACTATTAGAACTAATAAATGAATCAGTAAATTTGCAGGACACAAGGTTAATACACAGAAACCTGTTGCTTTTCTATACACTAATAATGAACTATCAGAAAGAGAAAGCAAGAAAACAATCCTGTTTAAAATCACACCAAAAGAATGAAATACCTAGGAATAAACTTAACCAAGGAGGGCAACAAGCTATACTCTTGAAAACTGTAAGATATTGATGAAGGAAATTGAAAATGATACAAAGAAATGAAAAGATACCCATGTTAATTGATTAGAAGTATTAACATTTTTTAAATGTCCATACTACCCAAAGCAATCTACAGATTTAATGCAATTCCTATCAAAATACCCATGAGATTTTTCATGAAACTAGAACAAATAATCCTAAAATTTATATGGAACCACAAATAGCTAATGAAATCTTGAGAAAAAAAGAAAGCCCCCAAATAGCTAATGAAATCTTGAGAAAAAAGAACAAAGTTGGAGGTATCAGTGACCCTGAGTTCAGACTACACTACAAATATACAGTCATTAAAACATCATGATATTGACACAAAAACAGACACATGGATCAATGGAACATAATAGAGACGCCAGAAACAAACCCTCACATAATGGCCAATTAATCTATGACAAAACAGGCAAAAACATACAATGGGGAAAAGACACTCGATTCAATAAGCGGTGTGGAGAAAACCAGACAATCCTATGTAAAGAATTAAATTAGAACATTTTCTCATACCATATACAAAAATAAATTCAAGGGCTTCCCTTGTGGCGCAGTGGTTGAGAGTCTGCCTGCAGATGCAGGGGACACGGGTTCGTGCCCTGGTCCGGGAAGATCCCACATGCCGCGGAGCGGATGGGCCCGTGAGCCATGGCCACTCAGCCTGCACGTCCGGAGCCTGTGCTCCACAATGGGAGGGGCCACAACAGTGAGAGGCCCGCGTACCACAAAAATAAATAAATATATAAATAAATTCAAAATTGATTAAAGTCCTAAATATAAGACTGGAGGGGCTTCCGGGAAGATGGCAGAAGAGTAAGACGTGGAGATCACCTTCCTCCCCACAGATACACCAGAAATACATCTACACATGGAACAACTCCTACAGAACACCTACTGAATGCTGGCAGAAGACCTCAGACCTCCCAAAAGGCAAGAAACCCCCCACATACCTGGGTAGGAAAAAGAAAAAATAATAAACAGAGACAAAAGGATAGGGACGGGACCTGCACCAGTGGGAGGGAGCCGTGAAGGAGGAAAGGTTTCCACACACTAGAAACCCCTTCGTGGGTGGAGACTGGTGGCGGAGGGGGGAAGCTTTGGAGCAATGGAGGAGAGCAAAGCAACGGGGGTGCGGAGAGCAAAGTGGGGAGATTCCCACACAGAGGCTCAGGGCCAACCGGCATTCACCAGCCCGAGAGGCTTGTCTGCTCCCTGGCTAGGGTGGGCGGGGCTGGGAGTTGAGGTTTGGGCTTCGGTTGGAGTGCCGGGAGAGGACTGGGGTTGGCGGCGTGAACACAGCCTGCAGAGGTTGTGCACCACGGCTAGCCGGGAGGGAGTTCGGGGAAAAGTCTGGACCTGCTGAAGAGGCAAGAGACATTTTCTTCACTCTTTGTTTCCTGGTGCGCAAGGAGAGGGGATTAAGAGCGTGCTTAAAGGAGCTCCAGAGACGGGCGCAAGCCGCGGCTAAAAGCGTGGACCCCAGAGATGGGCATGAGACGCTAAGGCTGCTGCTGCAGCCACCAAGAAGCTGGTGTGCGAGCACAGGTCACTATTCACACCCACCTTCCAGGGAGCCTGTGTAGCCCGCCACTCCCAGGGTTCCGGGATCCAGGGACAACTCCCCCGTGGAATGCACAGCGCGTCTCAGGCTGGTGCAACGTCACGCCGGCCTCTGCCACCGCAGGCTCGCCCCACACTCCGTACCCCTCCCTCCCCCTGGCCTGAGTGAGCCAGAGCCTCCAAATCAGTGGCTCCTTTAACCCCGTCCTGTCTGAGCAAAGAACAGACGCCCTCCAGCGTCCTACACGCAGAGGTGGGGCCAAATCCAAAGCTGAGCCCCTGGGAGCTGTGAGAACAAAGAAGAGAAAGGGATATCTCTCCCAGCAGCCTGAGAAGCAGCGGATTAAAGCTCCACAATCAACTTGATGTACCCTGCATCTGTGGAATATATGAATAGACAATGAATCATCCCAAATTGAGGAGGTGGACTTTGAGAGCAAGATTTATGATTTTTCCCCTTTTCCTCTTTTTGTGAGTGAGTATGTGTATGCTTCTGTGTGAGATTTTGTCTGTATATCTTTGCTTCCACCATTTGTCCTAGGGTTCTATCCGTCCGTTGTTTCTTTTTTTAATTTTTTTCTCAATAATTATTTTTTATTTTAATAACTTTATTTTATTTTACTTTACCTTCTTTCTTTCTTTCTTTCTTTTCTTTCTTCCTTCCTTCCTTTCTTTCCCTCCCTTCCTCCCTCCCTCCCTCCCTCCCTCCCTTCCTTCCTTCCTTCCTTCCTTTTCTTCCTTCCTTCCTTCCTTCCTTCCTTCCTTCCTTCCTTCCTTCCTTCCCTCCTTTAGACAATGAATCATCCCAAATTGAGGATGTGGACTTTGAGAGCAAGATTTATGATTTTTTCCCCTTTTCCTCTTTTTGTAAGTGTGTATGTGTATGCTTCTGTGTGAGATTTTGTCTGTATAGCTTTGCTTCCACCATTTGTCCTAGGGTTCTATCCGTCCGTTTTTTGTTTTTTTTTTTTTAATTTTCTCTTAAAAATCATTTTTTTATTTTAATAACTTTATTATATTTTATCTTACTTTATTTTAATTTACTTTATCTTTCTTTTTTCCTTCCATCCCTCCTTCCTTCCTTCCCCCCTCCCTCCCTCCCTCCTTTCTTTCTTCCTTTCTTTCCTTCTTCTTCTACTAATTCTTTCTTTCTACTTTTTCTCCCTTTTATTCTGAGCCATGGGGACGAAAGGCTCTTGCTCCTGCAGCCAGGAGTCAGTGCTGTGCCTCAGAGGTGGGAGAGCCAACTTCAGGACACTGGACCACAAGAGACCTCCCAGCTCCACATAATATCAAACAGCAAAAATCTCCGGAGATCTCCATCTCAACAATAGCAGCCAGCTTCACTCAACGACCAGCAAGTTACAGTGCTGGACATCCTATGCCAAACAACTAGCAAGACAGGAACACAACCCCACCCATTAGCAGAGAGGCTGCCTAAAATAATAAGTCCACAGACACCCCAAAACACACCATCAGATGTGGACCTGCCACCCAGAAAGACAAGATCCAGCCTCATCCACCAGAACACAGGCACTAGTCTCCTCCACCAGGAACCTACACAACCCACCGAACCAACCTTAGCCACTGGGGACAGACACCAAAAACAATGGGAATTACGAACCTGCAGCCTGCAAAAAGGAGACCCCAAACACAGTAAGATAAGCAAAATGAGAAGACAGCAAAACACACCGCAGATGAAGGAGCAAGATAAAAACCCACAGACCTAACAAATGAAGAGGAAATAGGCAGTCTACCTGAAAAAGAATTCAGAATAATGATAGTAAAGATGATCCAAAATCTTGGAAATAGAATAGACAAAATGCAATAAACATTTAACAAGGACCTAGAAGAACTAAAGATGAAACAAACAACGATGAACAACACAATAAATGAACTGAAAAATACTCTATATGGGATCAATAGCAGAATAACTGAGGCAGAAGAACGGATAAGTGACCTGGAAGATAAAATAGTGGAAATAACTACTGCAGAGCAGAATAAAGAAAAAAGAATGAAAAGAACTGAGGACAGTATCAGAGACTTTTTGGAGAACATTAAATGCCCCAACATTCGAATAATAGGGGTTCCAGAAGAAGAAGAGAAAAAGAAAGGGACTGAGAAAATATTTGAAGAGATTATAGTTGAACAATTCCCGAATATGGGAAAGGAAATAGTTAATGAAGTCCAGGAAGCACAGAGAGTCCCATGCAGGATAAACCCAAGGAGAAATATGCCAAGACACATATTAATCAAATTGTCAAAAATTAAATACAAAGAAAACATATTAAAAGCAGCAAGGGAAAAACAACAGATAACACACAAGGGAATCCCCATAAGTCTAACAGCTGATCTTTCAGCAGAAACTCTGCAAGCCAGAAGGGAGTGGCAGGACATATTTAAAGTGATGAAGGAGAAAAACCTGCAACCAAGATTACTCTACCCAGCAAGGATCTCATTCAGATTTGATGGAGAAATTAAAACTTTTACAGACAAGCAAAAGCTGAGAGAGTTCAGCACCACCAAACCAGCTTCACAACAAATGCTAAAGGAACGTCTCTAGGCAAGAAACACAAGAGAAGGAAAAGACCTACAATAACGAACCCAAAACAAGAAAATGGGAATATGAACATACATATCGATAATTACTTTTAATGTAATTGGACTAAATGCTCCAACCAAAAGACACAGATTGGCTGAATGGATACAAAAACAAGACCCATATATTTGCTGTCTACAAGAGACCCACTTCAGACCTAGAGACACATACAGACTGAAAGTAAGGGGATGGAAAAAGATATTCCATGCAAATGGAAACCAAAAGAAAGCTGGAGTAGCAATTCTCACAGGAGACAAAATACACTTTAAAATAAAGACTATTAGAAGAGACAAAGAGGGACACTACATAATGATCAAGGGATCGATCCAAGAAGATATAACAATTGTAAATATTTATGCACCCAACATAGGAGCACCTCAATACATAAGGCAAATACTAACAGCCATAAAAGGGGAAATCAACAGTAACACATTCATAGTAGGGGACTTTAATACCCCACTTTTACCCATGGACAGATCATCCAAAATGAAAATAAATAAGGAAACAGAAGCTTTAAATGATACATTAAACAAGATGGACTTAATTGATATTTATAGGACATTTCATCCAAAAACAACAGAATACACATTTTTCTCAAGTGCTCATGGAATATTCTCCAGGATAGGTCATATCTTGGGTCACAAGTCAAGCTTTCGTAAATTTAAGAAAATTGAAATTGTTTCAAGTATCTTTTCTGACCACAACGCTATGAGACTAGGTATCAATCACAGGAAAAGATCTGTAAAAAATACAAACACGTGGAGGCTAAACAATACACTATTTAATAATGAAGTGATCACTGAAGAAATCAAAGAGGAAATAAAAAATACCTAGAAACAAATGACAATGGAGACACGATGACCCAAGATCTATGGGATGCAGCAAAAGCAGTTCTAAGAGGCAAGTTTATAGCAATACAATCCTACCTTAAGAAACAGGAAACATCTCGAATAAACAACCTAACCTTGCACCTAAATCAATTAGAGAAAGAAGAACAAAGAAAACCCAAAGTTAGCAGAAGAAAAGAAATCATAAAGATCAGATCAGAAATAAATGAAAAAGAAATGAAGGAAATGATAGCAAAGATCAATAAAACTAAAAGCTGGTTCTTTGAGAAGATAAACAAAATTGATAAACCATTAGCCAAACTCATCTAGAAAAAAAGGGAGAAGACTCAAATCAATAAAATTAGAAATGAAAAAGGAGAAGTAACAACTGACACTGCAGAAATACAAAAGACCATGAGATTACTACAAGCAACACTATGCCAATAAAATGGACAATCTGGAAGAAATGGACAAATTCTTAGAAATACACAACCTGCCAAGACTGAATCAGGAAGAAATAGAATATATGAACAGACCAATCACAAGCACTGAAATTGAAACTGTGATTAAAAGTCTTCCAACAAACAAAAGCCCAGGACCAGATGGCTTCACAGGCAAATTCAATCAAACATTTAGAGAAGAGCTAACACCTACCCTTCTCAATCTCTTCCAAAATATAGCAGAGGGAGGAACACTCCCAAACTCATTCTATGAGGCCACCATCACCCTGATACCAAAACCAGACAAGGATGTCACAAAGAAAGAAAACTACAGGCCAATATCACTGATGAACATAGATGCAAAAATCCTCAACAAAATACTAGCAAACAGAATCCAACAGCACATTAAACGGATCATACAACATGATCAAGTGGGGTTTATTCCAGGAATGCAAGGATTCTTCAGTAAACGCAAATCAATCAATGTGATACACCATATTAACAAATTGAAGGAGAAAAACCATACGATCATCTCCATAGATGCAGAGAAAGCTTTCGACAAAATTCAACACCCATTTATGATAAAAACCCTGCAGAAAGTAGGCATAGAGGGAACTTTCCTCAACATAATAAAGGCCATATATGACAAACCCACAGCCAACATCATCCTCAATGGTGAAAAACTGAAAGTATTTCCACTAAGATCAGGAACAAGACAAGGACAAGGTTGCCCAGTCTCACCACTCTTATTAACATAGTTTTGGAAGTTTTAGCCACAGCAATCAGAGAAGAAAAGGAAATAAAAGGAATCCAAATTGGAAAAGAAGAAGTAAAGCTTTCACTGTTTGCAGGTGACATGATACTATACATAGAGAATCCTAAAGATGCTACCAGAAAACTAGTAGAGCTAATCAATGAATTTGGTAAAGTAGCAGGATACAAAATTAATGCACAGAAATCTCTGGCATTCCTATACACTAAGGATGAAAAATCTGAAAGTGAAATCAAGAAAACACTCCCATTTACCATTGCAACAAAAAGAATAAAATATCTAGGAATAAACCTACCTAAGGAGACAAAAGACCTGTATGCAGAAAATTACAAGACACTGATGAAAGAAATTAAAGATGATACAAATAGATGGAGAGATATACCATGTTCTTGGATTGGAAGAATCAACATTGTGAAAATGACTCTACTACCCAAAGCAATGTATAGATTCAATGCAATCCCTATCAAACTACCACTGGCATTTTTCACAGAACTAGAACTAAAAATTTCACAATTTGTATGGAAACACAAAAGACCCCGAATAGCCAAAGCAATCTTGAGAACAAAAAATGGAGTTGGAGGAATCAGGCTCCCTGACTTCAGACTATACTACAAAGCTACTGTAATCAAGACAGTATGGTACTGGCACAAAAACAGAAATATAGATCAATGGAACAGGATAGAAAGCACAGAGATTAACCCACACACATATGGTCACCTTATCTTTGATAAAGGAAGCAGGAATGTACAGTGGAGAAAGGACAGCCTCTTCAATAAGTGGTGCTGGGGAAACTGGACAGCTACATGTAAAAGTATTAGATTAGATCACTTCCTAACACCATACACAAAAATAAGCTCAAAATGGATTAAAGACCTAAATATAAGGCCAGAAACTATCAAACTCTTAGAGGAAAACATAGGCAGAACACTCTATGACATAAATCACAGCAAGAGCCTTTTTGACCCACCTCCTAGAGAAATGGAAATAAAAACAAAAATACACAAATGGGACCTAATGAAACTTCAAAGCTTTTGCACAGCAAGGGAAACCATAAACAAGACCAAAAGACAACACTCAGAATGGGAGAAAATATTTGCAAATGAAGCAACTGACAAAGGATTAATCTCCAAAATTTATAAGCAGCTCATGCAGCTCAATAACAAAAAAACAAGCAACCCAATCCAAAAATGGGCAGAAGACCTAAATAGACGTTTCCCCAAAGAAGATATACAGACTGCCAACAAACACATGAAAGAATGCTCAACATCATTAATCATTAGAGAAATGCAAATCAAAACTACAATGAGATATCATCTCACACCAGTCAGAATGGCCATCATCAAAAAATCTAGAAACAATAAATGCTGGAGAGGGTGTGGAGAAAAGGGAACCCTCTTGCACTGCTGGTGGAAATGTAAATTGATACAGCCACTGTGGAGAACAGTATGGAGGTTCCTTAAAAAACTACAAATAGAACTACCATATGACCCAGTAATCCCACTACTGGGCATATACCCTGAGAAAACCACAATTCAAAAAGAGTCATGTACCAAAATGTTCATTGCAGCTGTATGTACAATAGCCCGGAGATGCAAACAACCTAAGTGTTCATCATCGGATGAATGGATAAAGAAGATGTGGCACATATATACAATGGAATATTACTCAGCCATAAAAAGAAACGAAATTGAGCTATTTGTAATGAGGTGGATAGACCTAGAGTCTGTCATACAGAGTGAAGAAAGTCAGAAAGACAAAGACAAATACCGTATGCTAACACATATGTATGGAATTTAAGAAAAAAAATGTCATGAAGAACCTAGGGGTAAGACAGGAATAAAGACACAGACCTCCTAGAGAATGGAGTTGAGGATATGGGGAGGGTGAAGTGTAAGCTGTGACAAAGCGAGAGAGTGGCATGGACATATATACACTACCAAACGTAAGGTAGATAGCTAGTGGGAAGCAGCAGCATAGCACAGGGAGATCAGCTCGGTGCTTTGTGAATGCCTGGAGGGGTGGGATAGGGAGGGTGGGAGGGAGGGAGAGGCAAGAGGGAAGAGATATGGGAACATATGTATACCTGATTCACTTTGTTATAAAGCAGAAACTAACACACCATTGTAAAGCAATTATACTCCAATAAAGATGTAAAAAAAAAAAAAGACTGGAAATCATAAAACTCCTAGAAAAAAATATTACATAGCCAATACACTTTTTATAGAAGGCTTAGCAATATTTTTTGGATCTATCTTCTCAGGAAAAGGAAGCAAAAGCAAAAATAAAAAAATGGGACTGAATTATATTAAAAACTTTTACATAGCAAATGTAACCATCAGAAAAAGAAAAGACAACCTACTGAATGGGAGAAAACATTTGCAAATGATATGTCTTATAAGTGATTAATATACCTCTCATGCAACACAATATCAAAGGAACAAACATCCTGATTTAACAAATCAACATATCTATGAAAAAAAACAGAATCATAGACAGAGAACAGACTTGTGGTTGCCAAGCGGGTGGGGGTGGGGTAGGGGAGGGAAGGAATGGGAGTTTGGGATTAGTAGAGGCAAACTACTATATAAAGGATGGATAAACACAAAGGTCCTACTGTACAGCACAGGGAACTATATTCAATATCCTGTGACAAACCAGAATATGAAAAAGAAAATATATATATAACTGAGTCACTTTGCTGTACAGAAATTAACACAACATTGTAAATCAACTATACTTCAATAAAATTTTTAAAAATAAAAAAATGGGCAAAAGTCCTGAATACGCATTTTTCCAAAGAAGACATACAGATATCAAACAGGCGCATTAAAAGGTGCCCAACATCACTTATTACCAGGGAAACTCAAATCAAAACCACAATAACATATCATCTCACAACTGTCAGAATGGCTATCATCAAAAAGACAACAAATGTTGGTGAAGAGGCAGATTAAAGGGAACACTAGTACACTGTTGGATATAATGTAAATTGGTGCAGACTCTATGGAAAACAGTATAGAGGTTTCTCAAAAAACTAAAAACAGAAGCAACCTAAGTATCCATCAGCAGAATACATAAAGAAGATGTGGTATATATCTAAAATGGAATATTACTCGGTCATTAAAAAATGAAATTTTGCCCTTTGCAACAACATGGATGGATATGGAGCATATTATGCTTAGTGAAATAAGTCAGACAGAGAAAGGCAAATATGTATGTTTTCACTTACTTGTGGAATCTAAAAAAATTTTAAAATGAGTCTCCCAAACAGAAAGAGCCTCACAAATACAGAGAACAAACTAGGGGTTACCTGTGGGAAGGGAGATGAAGGGGATGGGCAAGATAGGGTTAGGGGATTAAGAAGTACAACTTCTATGTATATAACAAATTAGATACAAGGTTTCAATATACAGCACAAGGAATATAGCCCATATTTTATAATAACTTTAAATGAAGTATAAGCCATAAAAAGTTTGAATTGCTATGTTGTATAGTTGAAACTAATATACTATTGTAAGTCAACTATATTCAATAAAAAAGAGAGGGAAGAGGTAC
The DNA here is from genome assembly GCF_039906515.1 of Pseudorca crassidens. NCBI lineage: Eukaryota > Metazoa > Chordata > Mammalia > Artiodactyla > Delphinidae > Pseudorca > Pseudorca crassidens. The sequence goes on from NC_090298.1 coordinate 86,103,224, forward strand.
CTGTGGCCATTGAACCAATTCAACAAGTGACAATTATTTGATTATATAAAATATGTTTCTTTCCTCCATGTTAAAGTAATAAAAAAGGAAAATATAGGGAGGTGAGGGAGTAATAATAGAATTTTAAGTCTGCTAATTTCTTCTCATTTTTTATCATTGTGTACTTTCATATTGTTAAAGGATATTTAACCTTACAAAATTTACAACTTTTTATAATTTTACATAACTTAAGATTTTCACGACAACTTTCCTTGCTTTAGAGCCGTGTTTCTCAACTCTGACTTTACACTGTAATCATATGTAAAACTCCTGATAATACAGCCACATCCTCCGAGGCCAATTAATTCAGAACCTTTGAGGGTAAGACTCAGGTAGCAGTATTTATAATGTTCTCTCTGTGCAGCTACACAGTTCTGAGTATATTTCTAAATTTAAAACAATTTTTTAGTAACACATCTCTGTGATAAAACAAGCTTTATCTGAAATTCATTAATTTCTCCACTTTGTCTTTAGCTTCATTTTCTTTGTTTAAATGCAATGGCATTTTAATCATGTTTTTCTAAAGCAGTATTTTTTTCTCTATCTTTATCTACCTACCTGCCTAACTATCTCTACCTTTTTATCTCTTTATGTACAGTAGAGAGATACTCTCTATAACACAAATGGATCTTGTCAGAGACTGTCTTCAAGTATTAGGATTTTTGTGTGAATTTTTAAGTTTATGGGCTTTTTTCTATTGTTTGACATTGTTTAACACACATCCTTCATTTTTACAAAAATCAAAGCTTTAATTTTGAAGTTGTATTTAATGATTTCAGTTTCATATTATTTGTTGTTCAATAATTGGTCACACCTAAATTTATAGTTATAGTTATCCTTTAAAAGATTAAATTTTCATTTACTAATGACTGAAAATACCATTTTATTACAAGTATTTGACAGTAAAATATCTGTCTACAATCTGGTGACTGGTTTTTATGTGCATGAAACTAGAACAAGGCAATGGATATTTGCAGTTTAATTTTAACATTTCACAGCTTGCAATGGTGAAAAAATATGTACCTGTGATGTGATAGTTAAACGGGTATACGTCAAGGCTAAAAGATGGAAATGAATATCCATAATTAAATCTTTATATGTTATATCTTGCAATGGTGAAATAAATATCTGTCAATGACATGAATGTTAAATGGCTATGTATCAGCATCTAAAGTACAGAAATTAATATCCTCAATTAAATGTCTATATGTTATATAAGATTTTGACACAGAAATTCCTTACAACTTGAAATTCCTTTAAGAGTTTTTCTATCTTAGAAAAGGTTAGATCTGTTTATTTGCCCTTTTTAAAAACATGGTAAGGGTGGAACACTGAGAAAGTTTAATTTACAGAAGGTCTGCAATTTTAAAACAGTAAATGACCCATAAGTATCTTCACATCTCCTTTAAAATTTTAATCTAGTACACTAAAAAGCTGAATCTCTTTTCCCCTTCATTTTTAGTTCTCTTTATCAATCATCTTTAACCACTTTCATTCTCTTAAATGTTAATAGGTAAAAAAAAAAAAAACTATATATAATCATAAAATTAAGAAGGATTCTATGAAAGAAAATTAATCAAGTTATAATGAGAAAATATTGGCATTTTAGCTTATTATACACATACTTTATATATAGTGTCAATGCTGTAAAAATAAATTAAAATTTCTAGAAATATCTTGCTTACATAGATAAATATTATGCAACTCAATATCTTTTAGGACTGCAGAGAATGCCATCTCCCAGAGAACTCTGACTAGTAGACACTTCAAACAACATAGTCACAGGGTCACAATGCTGAAATTCATTTAGAGACTCTCTTTAGTAAGTACTTTTTCAAAATGATGTCTGTTTTGGAAATGTGGAAGTAAAAAATGGTAAACTCAGCGATCATAGCTTATTTAAGATTCTTCTGGAAATTCTATAAGGGTAATATTTATTAACTATGAAAAACAGCTATGGAAACTAAATTTTTGCTGGTGAGCACACTGTAGTGTATACAGAAGTAGAAATATAATATTGTACACATGAAACGCATAATGTTAAAAACCAATGTTACCTCAATTAAAAATAAAAATAAGTCAATTGTTACTACAGTATTTAAATGGTAAGACTAAGCAGGTATGACAAGCTAATCCCAGAAATAATGCAATTTTATTATCTGCTGATTCTATATAGGAAACACAAACTCATTAACAAATATAAAGTATAAATTGTTATTTCTTCTCGTGATTTTCACATTAGGAATATATATATATGCAACTTTATTTTAGTATACAGATAGCAAACACATATGCCTGGTACCAACTTTCTACAAATTTTGTTTTGTTAACTTACAGGAAAATCAGCTTTTTCAAATTCTAGTTGCCACTCACCAAATCACTTTTCCCTCAAGATTTCTCCATTTTGATGACAAATCAAGCTGTTACATTACACTTTCATCAGGCAATGTCTGCACACGTATCCAGGCAACCACATGCTGCAGTTGCATTGATTCCTTGAAGCACAGGATGAGAAGGAACAGGAAGGTCAAGAAACAAGTTTTAAGAAAAAAACTACCATAAATAAATTATTTCTGAGTTGTTTTTGAGTCAGTAGCATTCCCACAAGCTGAGTCTATAAACTCTTAATTTTAGACATTTGCATTTCCCACCTAAATAAGAATGTTAGGTTACAAAAAAGAAATGGGTTTTGGTTCTATGAAAATGTAATATAGATCCAGACCCAAATATGAATGCTTCAAATTCATTAACTGGATATTTCTTTATTCTAGCTTGAGGAGGTTTTCCATTTTCATGATTTCTGTAACAAAACATATCTGAACACTTTGAAAATATGGAATAGTTTGAACACATTGACTAGTTTGTATATGCTGAGCATGCTAAAAAAAAAAAAAACCTCTTCTTACTAAATTTAATTATCCTTGGCATCCACTCTGGACAGACTGACCTCTCAATTGCATCAATGATGATGAAAACTATCCAGTACCGATTACCATAACAGTCATACACCTTCTCTAATTTGCTGCTTACAAGTTGAGAGGGGTCAGTAAGAGGCACGTAAAATCCTTCAATGGTCCATGTTCTATTTTCTATCCATTTAAAAGACTAAAACATGTTCCCCAATATTCAGCTAGACACATTTTTTATGTTATCACTCTAGTCTCTGAACATGCAAACATACAGTGATCATATAAAAACTGCAAATGTTAATTAATATTTAGAAGACTTAGATTTCAATGTACCAGAACACAAGAAGAAAAAGAATTGAGACACCTAAAGAAACTGGAAAAAGAACAGAATAAAATCAAAGAAACAAGAGAGGCTATAAGGATAGAAATCAATAACAGAGAAAACAAAAACAATAGCAAAGATTAAAAAAAGAGTAAATTTAGTTGAAGACTGTTTAAGGTTTTGTGTTGTTTTGACAAGACTGAAGATGAAATAGTGCAGAACAAACAAAGAGAAAATTACTGTTACAATGGAGATTTAAAATATGAAACTATAAAATTTATATGTTAATAAATTTGGTTAATTGCAATGGGTACATTTCTTGCAAAAGAAATACCAAAACTAGAAAAAGAATAATTAGAAACTTGTAATATATGGACTTACATGACACAAAATATTTTTTAGTAATTAATGACTTCTCTTTGAAATCTACTACTATTCCACATGCTAACATGGAAATATTTTTTCTATTCTTTTTTTAAAGTTGAACTATAGTTAATGTACAATATTATGTTACTTTCAGGTGTACTACATACTGATTGCATGAATTATGAAATGATCACCGTGATAAGGCTAGGAACCATCTGTCCCCATACACAGTTATTACAGTATTATTGAACATATTTCTTATGCTGTATATTGCAACATTGTGGACTATTTATTTTCTAACTGGTAGTTTATACCTCTTAATCACCTTCACCTATTTTGCTCCCCAACCCTCCTCTCCTCTGGCAATCACACTTTGCTCTCTTTATCTATGAATCTGTTTTTGTTTTGTTTTGCTTTTTAGGTTCCACATATAAGTGAGATTATATGGCCTTGTATTTCTCTGCCTGACTTACTTCACTTAGCATGATACCCTCTAGAGCCATCCACATTGTTTCAAATGGAAGGATTTCATTTTTTATGGCAGAGTAATATTCCATGGCATATATATGTACCACATCATCTATATTCGTTCACTTATCAATAGAGACTTAGGTTGCTTCCACATCTTGGCTACAGAAAATAATGCTGCAGTGAGCACTGATGTGCATGTTCTTTTCAAATAAATGTTTCCTTTTTCTTTGTATAAATACACACATGTGAAATTGTTGAATCATACGGTAGTTCTATTTTTAATTTTTTCAGGCACATCTATGCCATTTTACATATGGGCTCCACCAATTTACATTCCCACCTTTTCTCCCCATCTTGGCCAGTGCTTGATATTTGTTGTCTTTATGATGATAGCTATTCTGACAGATGTGAGACAGTATCTCATAGTGGTTTTGATTTACATTTCCCTGACGATTACTGATGCTGAGTACTTTTTAATGTTTCTGTTGGCCATCTGTATATCTTCTTAATGAAAAATGTCTATTCAGACCCATTGTCCATTTTTAAATTGGGATTATTTTTTATGTTGAGTTGGGTGAGTTCTTTGTATATTTTGGATATTAACCACTTATCAGATACACTGTTGGCAAATATCTTCTCCCATTCAGTAGGCTGCCTTTTCATTTCATTAATAATTTCCTTTGCTGTTCAAAAGCTTTTAGTTTGATGTGGTCCCATTTGTTTACTTTTGTTTTTGTTGTCCTAGCCTGAGGAAACAGACCCCAAAATACTGCTAAGTCCCATGTAAAAAAGCTTACTATGTTTTCTTCTAGGACTATTATAATTTCAGGTGTCATGTTTAAGTCTTTAACCCATTTTGAGTTTATTTTGTATATGGTGTGAGAAAATAGTCCCATTTGGTTCTTCTACATGCAGCTGTCTGGTTTTCCCGACACCATTTATTGAAGATGCTATCTTTTCTCCATTATATATTCATGCCTCCTTTGTCATAGATTAATTGACTATATATGCATAGGTTTATTTCTGGTCTGTCCATTCTGTTCCATTTACCTGTGCACCTGTTTCTGTGCCAGTACCATACTGTCTTGATTACTGTAGCTTTGTAGTATAGTTTGAAATCAGAGAGTGCAGGACCTCCAGCTTTATTCTTCTTTCTCAAGATTACTTTGGCTATTCAGTGTTTTTATTACACACAAATTTTAGAATTATTTATTCTAATGCTATGAAAAAAGGCCATGGGTATTTTGATAGTAATTGAATTTTTTTTTTTTTTTGCAGTACATGGGTCTCTCACTGCCATGGCCCCTCCCACTGCAGAGCACAGGCTCCGGACGCGCAGGCTCAGTGGCCATGGCTCACGGGCCCAGCTGCTCCATGGCATGTGGGATCCTCCAAGACCGGGGCATGAACCCGTGTCCCCCGCATTGGCAGGCGGACTCTCAACCACTGCACCACCAGGGAAACCCGATAGTAATTGAATTTTATCTGCAGATTGCTTTGGGCGGTATGGACATTTTAAAAATATTAATCTTCAAATCCATGAGCATGGTATGTATTTCCATTTATTTGTGTCATCTTCAATTACTTTCACCAATGTCCTACAGCTTTTAGAGTACAAGTCTTTCATCTCCTTTATTAAATTTATTCCCAGGCATTTTATTCTCTTTAATGTAACTGTAAGTAGAATTGTTTTCTTCATTTCTATTTTTCATAGTTTTTAATGTATAGAAATTCAACATCTCTATATATTAATTTTGCATCCTGCAACTTGAGTGGTTCATTTATTAGTTCTATTAGTTTTCAGTGGAGTCTTTAGAGTTTTCTGTATATAGTGTGATATCATCTGCAAATAGTGACAGTTTTACTTCTTCCTTTCCAATTTGGATGACTTTTATCTCTTTTTCTTGTCTGATCCCTGTGTGGCTAGGACTTCCAAAACTATGTTGAATAAAAGTGGCAACAGTGGGCATCCTTGTCTTGTTCATAGTCTTAGAGAAAATGCTTGCAGTTTTTCACCATTTAGTATGATGGTATGTTCCTTCTATACCTACTTTGTTCAGAGTTTTTTTTTTTTAATCATAAATAGATGTTGAATTTCAGAAAATGGTTTTCCTGTATCTACTGAGTTGATCATATTGCTTTTTACCTTCATTTTGTTAACATGGCTTATCACATCATCTGCAGATATTGGGAAACATCCTTGCATCTCTTGAATAAATCCCACTTGTTCTTGATGTATTATTCTTTTAATATATTTTTGAATTTGGTTTGCTAATATTTTGTGGAGGATTCTTGCATCTATACCATCAGGGATAGTTTTTTGGTCTTGTGAAATGAGTTAGGAAGTGTTTCTTCTTCTTCAATTTTTGGAATATCTTGAGAAGGATAGGTTTTAACTCTTCTTTAAACGTTCTGTGGAATTCACTGTAAAGCTATCTGGTCCTGGACTTTTGTTTGTTTGGAGTTTGTTTTATCACTGATTCAATTTATATCCTGGTAATCAGTCTGTTCATATTTTCTATTTTTTCCCAATTCAGTCCTAGTAGATTGCATCTTTCTAGGAACTTATCCATTTCTTCTAGGTTTCCATTTTATTAGCATATAATATAGTTGTTTTAGTAATCTATCATGATCCTTCATATTTCTGCAGTGTTGATTGTAACTTCTCTTTCATTTCTGATTTTAGTAATTTGGGCTTTCTCATTTTTTTCTGATGGGTCTGACTAAAGGTTTATCAATCTTGTTTATTTTTTTCAAAGAAGCAACTTAGTTTCTTTGATATTTTCTATTTTTTGTCTCTACTTCATTTATTTCTACTCTGATCTTTATTATCTTTCATCTACTAACTTTAGATTCTATTTGTTCTTCTTTTCCTAGTCCCATTAAATGTAAATTTAGGTTGTTTTAGATTTTTCTTGTTTCCTGAGGTAGCCTTGTATGGCTATAAACTTCTGTCTTAGAACTGCTTTTGCTACATCCAATAGAATCTGGATTTCTTTTACATTTTTATTTGTCTCCATATTTTTAAATTCTCCCATTGTTTTCTTCAGTGATCCATTGATTGTTTAGTAGCATGTTGTTTAGCCTCCACATGTTTGTGTTTTTTTGTAGTTTTTTTTTTTCTTGTAGTTGACTTCCGGTCTCATAGCATTATGATTGGAAAAGATGCTTAATGTGATTTCAATCCTAAATATATTAAGACGTTTTTTGTGGCATAACATGTTATCTATTATGAAGAATATTCCAAGTGCACTTGAAAGAACGTGTATTTTGTTTTTTTGGGTGGGATGTTCTGTATCTATCAATTAAGTGTATCTGGTCTAATGTGTCATTTAAGGTCGATGTTTCCATATTAATTTTCTGCTCTGATGATCTATCCATTGATGTAAGTGTGGGATTACTATTATTTATTGCCATCTACTTCTCCCTTTATTTGTGTTATTATTTTCTTTACATAGTTAGGTAGTCCTATGCCTAAGGTACATATATTTAATTCTTGTTGGATTGATCCCTCCATCATTATGTAATGTCCTTCTTTGTCTCTTGTTACAGCCTTTGTTAAAGTCTATGTTGTCTGATATAAGTATTGTTTTCTTTTCATTTCCATTTGCATGGAATATCCTTTTCCTTCTCTTCACTTTCAATCTGTATATCTTTATATCTAAAGTAAGTCTTTTGTAGGCAGCATATATATGGGTCTTATTTTTGTATCCAGTTAGTCTCTGTATGTTTTTAGATTGGAGCATTTAGTCCATTTACATTAAAAGTAATTATTGATAGGTGTGTACTTATTGCCATTGTGTTACTCGTTTTCTGGTTGCTTTTGCAGTTCTTTTTTGTTTCTTTCTTCTTTTTTTGCTCTCTCCCTTGTGATCTGATGAGTATTTTTAGCATTATGTTTGAATTCCTTTCTCTTTTTAGTCTGAGTATCTATTATAGATTTTTGGTTTGTGGTTAACATTAAATTTAGATATAGCATCTTATATATGTGTGATTACTTTAAGTTGATGATCTCTTAAGTTTGAATGTGTTCTAACAACACTATATTTTACTCCTCCCACATTTAATATTTTTGATGTCATATTTTACATTTTTTTGTTTTGTGTCTCTTAACTACTTATTTTGGATATAGATGATTTTACTACATTTGTCTTTTAATCCTCCTATTAGATTTACATCTACTGCCTTTACTGTATATTTGCCTTTACCAATGAGAATTTTCCTTTCACAACTTTTATATTTCTAGTTGTATTTTTTTCTTTTCTTCTGTTCTCCTTAGAAAAGATCCTTTATCATTTCTTGTAAAGTTGGTTTAGTGGTGATGAACTCTTTCAGCTTTTATTTGTCTTTAAAACTCTTTATGTTTCTTTCAGATCTGAATAATAACCTTGCCAGGTAGTGCATTCTTGGTCATAAGTTTTTTCTTTCATCACTTTGCATGTATTGTGCCACTCCCTTTTGGCCTGCTAAGTTTCCACTGAGAAGTCAGCTGAAAGTTCTCTTTTATGTAACTAGTTTCACTTGCTACATTTAGATTCTTTATCTTTAATTTTTTCTATTTTAATTACAATGTGTCTTGGTGTGGGCCTCTTCAGGTTCATTTTTTTGGGACTCTGTTCTTCCTGGACCTAGATATCTGTTTCTTTCATCAGGTTAGGGAAACTTTCCATTATTATTTCTTCAAATAATTTCTCTGTCACTTTCTCTCTTTCTTTTCCTTCTGGGACTCCTGTAATGTGAATGTTAGTACCATTAATGTCCCAGATGAATCTTAAATTATTCTTCCTTTTTAAAATTATTATTTTCTTTTTTCTGTTCAGCTTAGGTGATTTCAACTACTCTCTCTTCCAGGTCGCTGATTTCCTCCTCTGTGAGATCTAACCTATTAATTCTTCCTAGTGTATTTTTATTTTAGTTATTTTATTCTTCAGCTCTGTTTGGTTCTACTTCAAATTTTCTCTTTGTTGAAATTCTCATAGTATTCATTCATTGTTCTTTCACGTTCAATGAACACCTTTATGATCATTACCTTTAACTCTTTATCAGGTAGATTGCTTATCTCCACTTCATTTAGTTCTTTATCTGAAATTTTGCCTTGCTCCTTAGTTTGGAACACATTCCTCTGTTTTCTCATTTTGCCTAAGGTTCTGTGTTTATTTCTATGTGTTAGGTCAGTTGGTTATATTTCCTGATCTTAAGAGAAATGGTCTGATGTAGGAGACATCCTATAGGGCTCAATAGTATACCCTCTGTTCACCAGAGCTGTATTCTCTAGGTATGCCCGCTATGTGGGTTACATGCACCATTATGTTGTGGCAGGGTTAACTATTGTGGGAGTGCTATTAGCAGGTCTGGGCCCAGACCCAGTTGGTTGCAAGGCTGTCCCTTGTGTGGTGACTGTGAGCCCACTGGAGGGTGGGGAATATTTCCCATGCAGTTGGTTACACAGCACAGGGGCTGTGGGGCTGCTACTGGCTCACTGGTGGGTAGGACCAGGTCTCCACATGGCTCTCTATGCAGCCTGCAGAGGCTTGGGGCTGGTGTCCATCCACTGGAGAACAGAGCCATATGCCCACGTACTGTCTGCATGGACTGGTGGGTCTCAGGGCTGGTGTCAGCCCCCTTGAGAGTGGGGCTGGGACTCTCACAGCTGTCTTCACAGCTTCCTGGGGATTGTGGCTGTTGCCAGCCCAATGGTGAACAGTAAGCCCCCAAGGCTAATAGGCTAGAAGAAGGATTTCCAAGTGGTGCTTCTCAGTGCCAGTGTTATCACAGTAGAACAAGCTCCAGAATATGGACTTCTGCCTGTATCTCCATCCTCAGGGAAATTTTCAGTTGTCTCCTTCTTCCATGGGAGACTCTCCAAGATCAGTAAGTGGGACTGACCTAGACTTCTTTCAAGTTATTGACTCTGTGCTGGAGTGTTTCAGAGTAATGTGCATCCTTCTGTTTCCTACAGCCCTCTGGCTCTCCGGAACATAAACCTCACTGGTTTTCAAAGCCAGATATTATAGGGCTTCTCTTCCCAGTGCAAGAGTTACCCAGGTTGGGGAGCTGGATGTGGGGCTTGGACCCCCTCACTCCTTGGTGGGAGGCTTCTATGACTGTGATATTCTTCCAGTTTCTGAGCCACTGACCCAAGGGTATGTGTCCGGACTAGACCACATCTTCACCCCTCCTACTCTTCTTGTGGTCCCTTCTTTATGTTGTGCTTAGCTGTAGAATTTTTTTCTGTTAGTCTTTAGGTAATTTTCATAGATTATTGCTCTCTAAGTAGTTGTAATTTTGTTGTGTCCATGGGGGGAGGTAAGTACAAGGTCTGCCTACTCCATCATCTTGTCCACCTCCCCTTTTCTATTTCTTATACAACTGATCTTTATAATCAATTATTTTCTCAGTAGAAACTTAATTTCTAAAGTATGCGAGATAATAACCATTTTAGCTATTTTGAATTTTACACAGTATATAAAATGTTTTTATATCCTGAAACCTGTAATTAGTCATAGATAATGATATACTGCTCTTTTAAGATTTCAGGCAGAAATTAAGTAAATGTTCTATATATATATTTTTTAATATCAATGTATATATTTCTATGTATATAATTGTTTCTATATTTTGTTCATGCATATTATGCATGCATTTATTTATATATGTGTATATTTAGATATATATCAATGTATAAATATATAGAAACAAATAATTATGTAAAATAAATATAGAAAACTTAATGGAAATAAATATATAATGCTATACTAATAATTTAAAAGTAAGTTTTAAGATATACTAATTGTGGCAGCCTTGATAATATAATTAGTGGATGGCCCAGCTGCTGCACCTTGAAATCCATCACCACAGTTTTGCAAGTAGACATATTCCATGGTCTCTCCCAACCAAGACTCAGTGCAATTGAGATACTAGGGCAGACCTGGTTCAGGTACAAGCAAATTTCTCTAATGACCAACTTTGACTTGAAGACTTCCCAGTGGGTTTGCCAAAATGCATTAGACTTCACAACAGTCTAGGATGTTTCCACTCAACTTTCTCTTCTTCTCTGGCACTTAGGGTCAGACTTTCATTGCACTCTCAGCCTGTCCAGCTCCTTTTTTATTTTCTCTCACATAGCCATTTCCTTTAATGAAATTCTAACATATTTAATCATGTATTGGTGTTGGCTTCTCAGGGGAACTGGGCTAAAACAAATTGTACAATCTATCATGTACCACTAGTTTATGTTAATCATTATCAAAACACAATCTGGGGTACCTCCAAGAAAATCCATAAGAAAAGGATCAGTAAATGTGTTTTAATAAGTTTTTAGTGAATTTTGAAAATGTTACTTGTAAATACAAAAAAGATTGTATAGTTAAGGAACATTTACAATAGGCTCTAGCATTAGTCTAAAGTTTATCTTTAGTGCTATTTGGTACCAATAAGCATGGATTGTTTTTGTAAGCCATCTTTTAATAATTATAATATATTCTTAATTTTAAATTAAGAATTTAATTTAATTTATAAAATTAACTGGATATCCAATAAAAAGAAATTTAAAATTACCAGTATTCTCTAAATTGCAAGGCCATCCAGATTATCATATAATGTTCTTTAAAGTTTGGGAAATTATAACTGCCTTTAAAAATCTGTTGAAATTTACAAACTTCTCAGAATAATGCACATATGTTTAATTTTTCCCCAACATTTGTGTGTGTGTGTGTGTGTGTGTGTGTGTGTGTGCACACGTGCGCGCACAGGATTATATAGCTCTATACCTTGGAGACACGGAAGCATATGGCTTTATAAGTTAATTTTATTTTTCACTGAATACATTGTAATGATTAGTGCATTATTCTTAAAAAGCATCATTATATAAAGTATGCTATCAATTTTATTTAACCAATTTAACCAATGTTCTATTGTATGATTTTTAAATGATTTAAATATTATTGGGTTTAAATATTTGAGTATATCAATAGTTACTTCCATAAGATACATTTCTAGCAGTAGAATTTGTAAATTAAAAATACAATCATTAAAAATGCAAATCAAAACTACAATGAGCTACCACCTCACACCAGTCAGAATGGCCATCATTAAAAAGTCTACTAATAACAAATGCTAGAGAGGGTATGGAGAAAAAGGAACCCTCCTACACTGTTGGTGGGAATGTAAGTGGGTACAGTCACTGTGGAAGAGTATGAGGTTCCTCAGAAAACTAAAAATAGAATTACCATATGATCCAGCAATCCCACTCCTGAGAATATACCCAGACAAAACTATAATTCAAAAAGATACATGCACCCCTATGTTCATAGCAGCACTATTCACAATAGCCAAAACATGGAAACAGTCTAAATGTCCATTGACAGATGAATGGATAAAGAAGATGTGGTACATATGTACAATGGAATACTACTCAGCCATAAAAAAGAACAAAATAATGCCATCTACAGCAACATGGAAGCAACTAAAGATGATCAAACTAAGTGAAGTCAGAAAGAGAAAGACAAATACCATATATTACTTATATGTGGAATCTAAAATATGGCACAAATGAACCTATCTACAAAACAGAAACAGACTCATGGACATAGAGAACAGACTTGTGGTTGCCAAGGGGGGGTGGGGGAGGGAGAGGAATGGACTGGGAAATTGAGGTTGGTAGTTGCAAACTATTACATTTAGAATGGATAAATGACAAGGTCCTAACATATAGCACAGGGAACTATATCCAATCTCCTGGGATAAACCATAATGGAAAAGAATATAAAAAAAGAATGTCTCTATGTGTATAACTGAGTCACTTTGCTGTACAGCAGAGATTGGCACAACTTTGTAAATCAACTATCCTTCAATAAAAAATAAATGAATAGAAAAAATACTCATTAAAAAATATATACATAGAAAAATAGCTCTAAAAAAGAAAATAAAGTATCTGTTTATCTGAGCTCTCAATGTCACTAATTATAATTTTAGTCTGCAATTAATTGAAGGTGAAATGTTATTTTATTAAGTATGTATTTTATTGATTTCTAGAGAGGTCTACTGAATCTCTCTCACTCCCCCCCCATAATTGTTGTTGTTTTCTTTTGTGAACTGTCTTTGTACTGTGTTTGCCCATTTTCTACATTAATAAGTTGAACTGCATTCATGGATTTAGAAGAAATAATCTATTCTTGCCTTTCTGGGATAAATTCGCTTGTCTGTAAAATATTGCTGAATAATATTTGTTAGTATTTTATAAAGTTAACCTCAATAAATTAGATTTAATTTTTACTACTTTAATAATTTTTGTAAGATTTTGGTATTAGTGATATTCTGGCTATGTGAAAAATAATTTATATGTTGAAAGAATTAAATTTTAGCTTGTATACATTCCTGCAGTTTTCTCAGCCTGGACTTTTATGGGAAGTATCATGTTAATTATTCCACTCATTTCACCCTTTCTTCAGATTTTAGCAGATATTACCATAGATTTAAGTAGTCTGATTTTTATTTCTAATTTCAGGTTAATTTCCAACTATGGGTTTCCATTGCACTAATCAGAAAATTTCTATATATTCAAATAATTTCCAAGCAACAAAAAAATTGTATAAATCTTAGACTACTAAGAGTGAATTAAAAGTTGACATTGATTTTAAAAATTTAAAAGATATTTAATCTCTTTGCTTGTAAATATATGATACTCAGTAGGATTACTTTATTATTTTGTGTAACTTACTGTCCAATTTTAAAATGAATGACATAACAGAAGCACAGATTTCCACTTCTCATTTATCACATCATATAAGTTATTTTATTATAATTTACTCTTGTATAATATAAAAGAACTAAAGCATACATTCTCTAAAGTGTTTTATAGTTGTGTAATTCCCAAAGTTGAATATCCCTAATTTTACAATGAAATGTAAAAGTAGGAGAATGTTCCAGATGTAGATCTGTGTCATTTGTACTGATATGGTAGTTCAAGCTTGGTATAACATAAACTCTTTGGGGAAAGCATACAAAAAAGAATGGAGGTGTCCCTAGTATGCAGTAATGTTCACACTTATGGAAAGGAAAAAAAGTGAGGGGAAACTAGTAAGAGAGAGAAAATATTTTTACATTTGATTTGATGCAGTATTAATGATGTTGGTAGAGTATAAAGTTCACTTTAAAACATATTTCTAGTAAAGATGGATCCTTTATATTGAAGCCAGGAAACTAGGCAATAGAGATAATGAATTTACATTTACTGATTAAAAATTACTTAGATTCATTTAATGATCAATTAATTCTCTGCAGCCTTTTATAAATTTAACCTAAATAAGAAATATGGATGCTAAAAGAAAAGGGGAATAATTGAGGTATGTGGGAGTAGATTGTTGCTCTTTCCTCCTAAATTACAGAAATAATAGAAGTAATAATATTCCACATTTAGACAGCTTTTCCTTCTCAACTGTTAAAGCAAGCACAAAGATTAAATTAGGTGTCCTTTTTCTTACCTATTCAACCAAGCTCAAAAACATAGCAAAAATAAAGGAGCCATTCTTATTGCTTCTCTGATATATTCTAATAATTGCCAGTCAGTAGTTTACTGATTTCTTCATCGTATAACAAGTTGTATATTCCTTAAAAACTGCATCTCTATCTTTTCATTGTTCTTCAGTGACTAAGGACAGGTATTTGACTACTGGCTTGGTGCTTGGCTGATGTTTGTGTGTCTTTGTGTGTGTTTAGGCACAGATATTTGTAAGATGAGGTGTTGACCAAAGGGCTACTGACATTCATCTTTAAAGCACCTCCAGCGTATTATTAATAGGGACGTTTAACAGAGACCTTGGCTCTTATTAATCAAAATTTTTCTTATTCAAAAGCTCTTTGGGGGCTTCCCTGGTGGCGCAGTGGTTGAGAGTCCACCTGCCGATGCAGCGGACACGGGTTCATGCCCCGGTCCGGGAAGATCCCACATGCCACGGAGCGGCTAGGCCCATGAGCCATGGCCGCTGAGCCTGCGCGTCCAGAGCCTGTACTCCACAACGGGAGAGCCCACAACAATGCGAGGCCCGCGTACCGCCAAAAAAAAAAAAAAAAAAAAAAAGTTCTTTGGGAGAAGTTATCAATAAAGAATTTTATTGCAACATGAAATTGTGCCATACCACTAATATTAAACAAATATAGATAGCGCTTACAGATTGCAATTGGAAGTGGATGGGATGTCATTATGAGAAAATGGATTGAAAAATGCTGAATCTCACTAATCCAGTTCTTGACAGGCCATAATTTGCAACAACAACTCTATTTACAAGAGTTCTCTGTAGTGATAGATAGATGAACAACCATAAATTCGCATTTTTGGATTGTAATACATAATTGTCTGCTCCAGGCTTTTGACTTAGCCTAAGTTTTCTTCCATAGGTAAAATCTTTCTTAATATGAAATATTTACATGAGTATATTTAAACCATAACTATTTGGTGCTTTCTAATTCATTGTTGCTTTATTCACTATAACCTTAAGCCTAAATTACTTTACATTAAAAAAACATTTTCTATAATTATCACTCTTCTCTCAACTAATTTTATTTCACAAATGAGGATTCTTTGCACTGCAAGTAACAGAAGCCTGTTCAACCATCTTGAGTAGAAAAGATTTTAGTATGTCTCAAAGAACCCAAAGCAAAAATATAATTCATATTAGAATCTACTGGGAACCAGGTAATCAAATTTCATCAAGATAGTATTTCTTCCTCTTTTTTTTTGTCTATGCATTTCTGCTTCATTCTTCACTCATGTTGCAGAAAGTGTCCTCTATTTTTTAGTACAGCTGGCAGATTAGTCACTGAGGCACCTTATGTTGTACTGTTGGCACTAAAGACAGACTTCTCTTTTTTGATCCATCTCTCCATGTATCTAGGGCTCTCTGTCTCTGTCTCTCTTCTTCCCTCTTGTTTCTGCTCTCCCTTCCTCCTTCCCTTTTTCCCTGTTACCTCTTCTTCCTCCCTGTGTATCTCATTTTTTCTTTCTCTCCATTCCATTTTTTAAAAACTCTTAGAACTGGAAATAGGATAGACCAGATTGTGACAGGTGTCCACCTTGGAACAATTCCAGGAAAAATATATCATTTCGGGCTTCCCTGGTGTCGCAGTGGTTGAGAGTCCGCCTGCTGATGCAGGGGACACGGGTTCGTTCCCCAGTCCGGGAAGACCCCACATGCTGCGGAGCAGCTGGGCCCGTGAACCATGGCCGCTGAGCCTGAGCGTCCGGAGCCAGTGCTCCGCAACAGGAGAGGCCACACCAGTGTGAGGCCCGTGTACCGCAAAACAAAAAATAATAAATTTCATAGTAAATGGCTACTTCTTAGGGTAGAATAACAATTAATAGCATTTCCCAGAAAAGGTGAGTGAAACTAAGTGAAGGACCTCTCTGCAGACAAAGCAACTGGCCCATGACTTAAATATATACTACCACTAGTACTGTGGGAAATATACATATTTGTAATGTCTTCCTCAGATTTCACACTATATTAATGTATATATTAATTATACTTGTATATTCATAAAGTATATCAATCATATTGAAGTATATTAATTTCCAAAGTTATATATTAATTATATAAATTTCCAATTTTTATGTTATATTAATTTTCAAAAATATACCTTTTGTGGTAAATGTTAAATATTTTATTTTTCCAGATATATTTATTGTTTTTATTTTGTTTTCAAGCTCTCCAGTTAAATCTTTCTTTCCTTTTCCAATTTTTGTTTTCTGTTCTTGTATCCTTTCTTCTTTAATGCCTGAACTGGTAACACAGTGCTTCATTTAAAATCCCAAACACAGTGTATGTCAACTTTGCTGAAGCTGCATTTTTAAGATAAGGCTTTGATTTTTTTTTTTGTGGGGGGGAAATTAACCGGGTCATTCATGCAAAATTTTGCACACCAAACTAAGTATCTAATTATGCTTTCTTATAGCAGATTGTGCTGTGCTCCAGATGTATGCTCTTAAATAGCTCTGTAATGTTCTGCAACTCCAAGCAATGGCATTTTGAAACTTTTTTATCCCCCTTGGAAAACTCAGTTGATCAACTTTAGTCAAAGAATAAGCGTGTCTATATCATGACACAATCTACTAAGTCAATCATGTTTATGCTTGATTCTGGGAGAAAGTGAAGCACGTGTCATGTTGAAGTTTAAGTGGCATAAGAAATTACATAGTTTGAGATTAAATGTTTCTGCCAGTAGAGATATACAACATAGGAGAAAATACATAGGAGTATTTTCAGAGCATTGTTACTGAGTTCATAATACAAGATTTTTCTAAAAAGTCATACCAGGTCAAAATGCCTGTTTTTGGAAGAATACAAATTAAGCTATAACAAAGGCTTTATTCTTCTTAAACAGATATTTTAACCTGTTATGACAATATGTGTATATGTGTGCTTGTGTGTATATGTGTGGATATATGTATATACATAAATGTATGAACATATATATGATTGCTTATGTAATAGTTTCTTTCTAGTGTATGATTAGTCCTTTCATGAGTTTTGTAGTTTGAATCTTTTAATATTAATGTTTTAATATTAATTTAATATTAAACTATAAAATACAAATGATTTATTTTTACTGAAGTACTCTCCAACACAAAATTCTCTACGGTGGCAATTTTAAAAGTGCATAGAAAAATTCCAGATACAAAATCTTAGCAATATAATCAGTTAACTACAAATTGATCTTGTAATTATAAATGCTAGAACTCAATACATTTTTAATGCTCAAATTAAGATACACTAATTACACAGTAACTGCTAAATAAATGGCATATAATTTAGAGTTATGCCAGAGTGCTGCTCAGATTTAGATGTTTCTAATCATGGGGGAAACTTGCTCATCGCTGGTAAAACGTTAACTTTGATGAACCAACTGGTGATTATCCAAGAAAAGATCTACTAATGGAAATTGTGGGTTCATATAATTTCAGGTATCTTTTTTTTTTTCATTGACCTGTTTTGAAGATTGTTTTTAAACTCTTATTTCCATTTCTTGTTAATTTATTCAATGTTTCATAACAATGGAAGATTCCAATTTTAAAAAAGACCTTTTTTAAAAAGTCAAAAGGATTATTCACAGAAGCAATATTTTGAATACTGATTATGTTTCAGAGTATAGTAAACAAATACCAATTTTATCCCATGTTGCTTCTAAAACTGATATGTTTTCAATGTAATTCAATGGATAAAATATTATGATACTAAGGAGAAATTTGGAATGGGAATTTAAAAATTTGCTATGAATTATAGTTCTTGGAGGATAAAATATTTCATTAAAGGAGAATAAAAGAGGTACATAGAAGTTTGTGGAGATTCATATGGGAAATTCTAAGAAATTTCAAAGTCTATCAAGTTTAATGTGACATGTTTTTCTTGAAGACTAAATTCACTTGAAATATAGGACTTTCATTTTCCTTGATATATGTTTCCCATTAGCTTTCCTTAATGTTTATTGTCCTTAAAGGGGGGGTCATTCTTTGACTCACAAGTGGAATAAAGATAAAAGGAGAAAAAAAGGAGAGGTAGACAAAGATCTTCTTGGAATAACTAGAGAAGAGTTGAAAGGGAAGGGAAGTAAGAGAATAAGAAGTAATGCATATCTAAATAGTTTTAAAAATAATTAAAATAAGCTGAACTGTAAGTGAATAAAACAAAAAGGAAAATGGAGCACTTCTAAGTGCAAACTTTTTTGAATAGAAATGAAGTGGTTAAGAAAATGGTTAAGAATAACAAATGAATTTAACAGTAGACAAGCTATTTATTTACTAGAACTATTGAATTTCTCTTCAATCAGAGATGTGGGTAGGAGTCAACCATTCCTAAAGCCAGGGCAGTGTGGGATTCACTATTAATGAAAATGGGGATTGATTATATCAGATATTCATTCATTGTTGAGTGTAGAGTCCTATAATTTTTATTTTTTTCCTTATTTTCCTCCCAGCAGTTTATTGTGGAATTTCTGGGGGAGTATACAGGGGCCTTCAAGACCAGGTATTTTGATGTAGTTTTTTCTTTAGTTTCAAAGTACAGAGAAATCCCTTAAAATAATTTAAGTAATAAGGCAATTTATTGACCAAATGCAGTAGCAGGAAGAATACTTAGGCCTCAGATTCTGGGATAATCTTCCAGTCAGTTATGACCAAGATGAGGTCACCTGGTGTATTACTGTTTACTTTTACAGAAACCATGAATGGGACAGTTTCACTACAAAGGAAGCTATGGGAGTTTAGTCCACAATTGTAATGCCTGCTACTCAATAGGAATTATAATATTAACAGTACAATATGGTACATTAACAGTACTCAAGTATCAAATACAAGAGGACAGATTCAATTAGTATCTTTTAACTTTTGTGATAGAAATACATGCTTCAATCCATTATAGTTTGTTCCCTTCTCCTACCAAATCAAAAGACTTTATCCAAACTAAGATTACTAACATTACAATTGATAACCCCATACCCTATTTTATTTTATTTTTTAAATTTTATGGAAATATAGTTGATTTACAATGTTGTGTTAATTTATACTGTACAGCAAAGTGACTCATTTTAAATTCTCATCTTTGATTACAGAATAGCATTTGGCAATGGTGAACTTCCCACTAATATTTAAAACTCTTGTCTTTTTTGTTTTCTTCAGTACCACTCTTACTAAGTTCTATCTATTTATCCTTTCTTTTTGTTGTTTTCTTTGCTCTCTTTCCACCTCATGAGGTCCATCCTATATTTGATTCAAGTTCCATTTAAGATTGTGTTCTTTTTTAACTTAAAATATTTCCTTTGGTAATCCAATGGATCTTATTTCACATATGATCAGATATCACTGGAATGGTATGAAACTTTTGGTGTGTATGTATGAGTGTGTATGCTCATTGAGATAAAGGTCCATAGATTTCATCAGATTTTTTTTTTAGGTCTATGAAATTTAGAACCACGTCTTTATTTTATGCTTGTCTTCAAAGTCCCAAACTCATAATTCTTGCCCTTTAACATAACCACCTGGGCAACCTGAAAACACTGCACAATCTCATTCTTAGCAAGTACAAAACTGAATTTATAACCTATCTTCAAAAATACATTCTCGGGTTTCCCTGGTGGCTCAGTGGTTGAGAGTCCGCCTGCCGATGCAGGGGGCGCGGGTTCATGCCCCGGTCTGGGAAGATCCTACATGCCGCGGAGCGGCTGGGCCCGTGAGCCATGGCCGCTGGACCTGAGCGTCCGGAGCCTGTGCTCCGCAACGGGAGAGGCCACAACAGTGAGAGGCCTGCATACCGCAAAAAAAAAAAAAAAAAAAAATTCTCTACTTACTATTTCTTTAGACTTGTTAATTGAATTATCTTCTAATCTACTTGTATAATTTTTAGTGTTAAACTTAGACTTTTCCTTCTCTCTCATTTCCTAACATCTTTAATGTTAAATGTAAACCCTATACCTAACCATCCCAATACTTCTTACTTAAGGACTCCTTCAGTTGCCTTTTACACTACTGAAATATTTCTCCCTAATCATCCTATTCCAGATCGTCTTCCTTACTGACAGTATATTATATCAGTTCAATGATTATAAACAAAACAAAATTCTGCTGGAAGATTTTAGTCTATAGAAAGAAACATGGCAGGATTCTCATAGTTTCTTTTCCAGTTGCTTGTGTTTCAGACCTTAGTGTCATTATTACTCTAATTCTCATCATTCTCCAAATAGACAAGCCTTTCATATTGTTCCCAAGATGGAGTTACCTATGTTTTTACCCTTGCAAATTTCTGTCTGCCCTTTAAAACTCTACTCCTCTCTTATGTCTTCAATGGAACTTCCCTTCAATACCAGAATAAGTTTGGCTAATCAGCCTTTTAGGTTCACATAGCAAATATCTACTCTGTTTCTCTTATAGTAGTCAATAAGCTGCTTTAAACTTGTATGAATTTTCAAGTTAATCTTTCTCATCAATTCTCATTTCCTCATTATGAGCTCCTTGAAGACATTGTTTCCTAAAATTCCTAAAGGTGTTAGACCATAAATCATATACCATGCTCTTCAGGTAAATATTGGTACTAAATCAGACATGGGAAAGGAGGAGAAACATAAAAGGACATCAAATAATTATCTCCTGTAGCTCTCTCATATTGAACAAGCACTCTCAATTTGAATTACCCTAGAGCCATCTTACTCTAAATGATGCTTATATTGTATATTAAGTTATTCAATGAAAAAAAAAACTTCTATCATCCCTTTAAAACTAAAACTCAATTGATAAAGTATGAGGAAGACTGTAATTTAATAAGTAAAAATTTTAACCATTTGATCTAAGAAATTTACAGCTATCAATATATATATTATATACAATAAAAATAATTCAGATAATGTGAGAGTTCAGGTACCTACAGGAGGTAGATCCTTTTCTGATAATTACATTAAATTCACTGGCTTGACCAATGTGCCCTTTAATACCTGTGCTCTCTGTAGAGTACTATAACCTATGCAGAGAACATGCTGTTAAATCCCTAACATCTTAAATCTGCTACTGCTAGAGGAAGGGATATATTATGAAAGAAAAGTGGACAACTGGAGAAAAATTTATTTTAATTGATTCTTTAAGTTTCAAAAACTTCCGTATGTAAATCTTGGGAAAATGCTTAAACCAATTATTATCCTTTTTAAGAAAGAATAAAAAAAGAGAAGCAATTTATTTTTAGCAGTCTTTCAGACAGAAGTCTTATAGTGAAATCCATGTAGATATTCTAAATGACATTCATAAAGTGTTCCACAGAATACTCATAAATTTAAAAAAGCATGGATTTCTATATAGTAATTTCTATAAAGTTTTGTATTATAGTTAATATTTCTCAGTTATTAACCACACACATACATACTCCTACTACTGGTTGAACTCAACAAGGTCATTAATCTGAAAATAAATGTTATATGTCATATTTTCCTTTAATATGTTTTATTTACTTACTGATGTTATTTTATATGTTTTTACCTAGGATGTAAAGATTCTTTGAGATAAAAATACAAAGCTATGTATTTCCTTTGAATCTTAACTATGTACATCAGAAAACTTCACTTAAATATTACTTTTGAGTAATTCAAGGTTCAGCAAACCTTTTCTGTAAAGGGCTATGCTATAAATATTCTAGACATTATAGGCCACATATAGTACTTATCACATTTTTTAATCCTTTAAAATGTAAAATGATAACATCAGAAAAAACCTAGATGATCTTGGGTATGATGATAACTTTTCAGATAAAACAAAGGCATTATCCAAGAAATAAATAATTAATATTAGAAACTCTGATCTGCAGAAGGCAATGTGAAGAGAATGAAAAGATAAATCACAGACTGTGAGAAAGTATTTGCAAAAGATATCTCTGATAAAAACTGATATCAAAGATATACAAATAACTCTTAAAACTCAACAATAAGAAAACAACCAACCAGGGTGTTGTCAGCATCATGGCAGTGTAATGTCCCTTCTTTTTGTCCACACTTTTAACAACTAAAAATCAGCATCCATCAAGTAAAGTGCCACTGGGAGCTGTAGAATCCAGCACCATATGCCAAAAGATCTAGGAGAAGTCTTGCTGACCTATACATTGGGTATTAGGTAGATAGACTTCAGTATGGGTCAGCAGAAGCCAACACACCAGCCCCATCCTGCTTGGCCAAGGTTGGGGAAAACCTGGAAAATGCTGGTTTGCGTGAAGATAAGAGAGACTTTGTAGAAGTCTACCTGTCCCAATGAAAGATTCAGCTCTCCATTGGAAAAATAAAAATGAGTTTGTATGCCTTGGAGAGGGTAAGAGTAGTTTTGCCAGTACTGCCCCTCTTGTAAGGAAGCACAACACAGAGCTGAACTAGCCAGCATCAACATCTCCTGCAAAGGAAAAGGAGAGTGGTGAATGAGTACCTAACTCACTGGGGAAATGCTGCTGGGGAAACTTGTTTCTTTCTGGCCGTACCCAGAATATTATTCAGAACTCCAGCAGAAGCCTGCACAAAGCTGCTGGGAGAAACTCACTCAAGGATCTGTGGGCATACTCAACACTCCAGTGCTACACCCATACCTCTGCCTACCATGTGGCTGGCTCCTTGTGAATCCTCCTGAGTTCAATAGCAAGACAGAACTCTGGTAAACAGGGTATCTGCTCAGAAAATCAGGGCAGGGTCTGTGGCTCAAAGTGAAGGGACAGTGTACTGGAAAAACCCACAGCTCTCCTCCTGTATATAGTCTTTACTTTTACACAGAACACTTCCACACTCACAAAACTTTTGACCCCAGATATGTTGAGACTTTCCCCACAAAGCAATGCCCTGCACCAGCTGGATGCCCTTCAATTTACTCATTTCTGACACTGTTTACCTAGAGATAACATCAGATCCTAGAGGTAGAAGGACTAAGTCCAATGAGAATGCCACCCCCCTCCCACTTTAGGTGTCAATCACAAGTAGAAGGTTCCCAGTTTACCCACAACTTCTGTCTGACTTGGCTACATATTGGAGGTT
The DNA here is from genome assembly GCF_039906515.1 of Pseudorca crassidens. Classification (NCBI taxonomy): domain Eukaryota; kingdom Metazoa; phylum Chordata; class Mammalia; order Artiodactyla; family Delphinidae; genus Pseudorca; species Pseudorca crassidens. The sequence continues at coordinate 86,126,864 of NC_090298.1, forward strand.
TCCATTACTTCCTCTCACTTTGGATTAGATTAATTTTCTACAGTGGCTCACAGAACCTAGGGAAACAATTATATTTACCAGATTATGAAAGGATATGATGAAGGATATGGATGAGTAGTCAGATGAAGAGATACATAGTGAAAGTGTGGGAAGGGTCTCAAATGCAGGAGTTTCTGCTCCCATGGAGTTGGAATGTGTTACCCTCCCAGTATATGGATGTCTTAACTAACCTGGAAGCTTTCTGAACTCATACTATTGGGATTTTTATGGAGGCTTCATCACATAGGCATGATTGATCACTGACTCATTTTCAGCCTTTCTACTTTCTCAAAAAATGGGAGGAAGAGTTGAAAATTCTAAGCATCTAAACAGGCTTGGTATTTCTGGTGATCAGTTCTCTTCCAGGAGCCATCTAAGAGCTCATCCAGATTTGCCTCATTAGAATAAAAGACACTCGTATCACTCAGTTAATTACATGGTTTTCAGGAGCTCTCTGTTAGGAACCAGGAGCAAAGACAAATAAAGTTTTTTTCTATTATTTTACAGATGAAAAAAGATAATCTATGCAAATGTAAAACAAAAGAAAGCAGTGGTAGCTACATACTTATATCAGACAAAGTAGACTTTATGCCAAAAATTAAAACAAGAGACAAATAAGGTCATTATACCATGATAAATGGATTGATTCATCAAGAAGATACAACAATCATAAATATATATATATGTATGAAACATTCAGGTACCTAAATATATTAAGCAAATACTAATATGTCTGAAGGGAGAAATAGATAATATTACAAATATAACAGGAGACTTCAATATCTCACTCTCCACAACAATAGATAATCCAGAGAGATAATAAATAGAAAATCAATAAGGAAACATTGGACTTGAACAAAACACTGGATCAAATTGATACAAATAAGTTTATAAAACATTCCAGTTGATAGCAGCAGAATACAGATTCTTCTCAAGTATACATAGAATAGTCTTCAAGATAGATCATATGATAGGCCATAAAACAAGTCTAAGCAAATTTAAGATTCAAATCATATCGAGCATCTTTTCTGACCACAATGATATGACACTAGAAATCAGCAACAGAAAGCTGGAAATTGGCAAATATGTGGAGAGTAAATAACACGCTCTTGAACAACAAATGGGTCAAAGAAGAAATCAAAGGGAGATCAAGAAATATCTTGAAACAAACAAAAATGGAAGCACACATATCAAAACATAGGGGATGCTGCAAAAGCAGTTCTAAGAGGGAAGTTCATATGGATGGGTGCCTGCATTAAGAAACACATTAAGAACAACAGAGGAGGAAGGAGTGGCCAAGATGGTGGTGTAGGAAGACCTTGAGCTTACCATGGGCAAATGAAAATTACAACTATTTACAGAGTGACTATTGATGAGAATGACCTCAAGACCAGTAGAGAAGATTGTCTACAACTAAAGATATAAAGAAGGAACCACAATGAGACAAGTAGGAGGGGCAGAGATGTGGTAGGCATCCCCTGAGTAGGCAACCCATATGGGAGGATAATTACAATTGCAGAGGTCCTCCTCAGGGAGCAAGGTGTCTACAACCCACATCAGGCTCCCAGGCCAGGCATCCTGCACTGGGAAGTCAATCCCCTAGAATATTTGGTTTGAAAGCCAGTGGGACTTACTTTGGGGAGAGCCTGAGGGCTGTGGGAAATAGAGGCTTCACTGTAAAAGGGTACATACAATATCTCACATGCTCTGAGACTCATGGCAGAAGCAGTAATTTGAAAGGAGCCTAGGTCAGACCCACTTGCTGAACTTGGAGAGTGTCCTGGAGAGGCAGGAGGCAGCTGGGACTCACCTTGGGGGTGCAGGTGCTGGCAGCAGCCATTTTGTGGCCTTGTTCTACCATGAGGACACTAGTGCCAGCAAATGTCATTTTCGAATCCTCTCTCTGGTTTATTTGCACTGAGACATGGCACTACCCACCAGCTTGTCAGCACCAATATCAGGACACCTCAGGCCAAGCAGCTAGCCATGCCTACTAGAGGGCCCAGAACCTGGCCCCACCCACCAGTGGGCTAACACTAGCCCCAGAAACTGGTCTCACCCACCAGAGGGCAGACACTAGTCTTCGGATCACTGTGGCCCTGAAGCCAGCCATGTCAATCCTAGTCCACCAAAGAGCAGGCCAACACAAATTCCGAGACCCCTGGCACTACAGACACTCTAGCACTGTGCTCCATCTATCAGTGGGCCAGCAATAGACCCAGATGCCCTGGGACTCCTGGGACTCACCACATGAGGCGGCCCTACCCACCAAAAGGCCAGCAGCCTCCACACAAGGTAGGGCCTGGTTACCAACTGCACAGGGACAGCCACACATACCAGTATTCCCACGGTAGTCAGTAGTCAGTCTGCCACAAGAGAAAGACACACATAGAAGGCACCACCCCTAGAGAATATATCTCTGGTGACCAGATGGAAATGTGCTGCTGGGCCACATAAGATATCTCCTACATAAGGCCACTTCTCCAAGATCAGGAAAGTTCTACCATCTTACCAAACATAGGGAAATAAAACAGCAAATTACACAAAATGAGGTGACAGAGGAATATGTTCCAAATAAGGGAAAAATGTAAAATCCCAGAAGAAGAATTAAGTGAAATGGAGATAAGTAATCTACCTGATAGAGTTGAAGTAATGATCATAAAGAAGCCCAAAGAAATTAGAGAAGAATGGATGAACAACCTGAGAAGTTTAAAAAAGAGTTAGAAGATATAAATAAGTACCAAAGAGAACTAAAGAATACAATAACTAAAATAAAACATATACTAGAATTGATCAACAGTAGATTAGATGATACAGAGGAACAGATCATAATACTGGAAAATAAACTATTGGGTGGGCCAAAAATTGCCTTTTTTTTTAAGTAAAAATAAAAGACACATTTTTCATTTTCACCAAGAACTTTATTGAACAACATATCCATCCTTTTGTTCCACTACCTTCTGCCATTTTTCAGGCAACTTCAGAATTCCATCTTCCCCAAACTATTTATCTTTTTGAGCAAAGAACTGTTTCAGGTGCCTTTTACAGTCTTTCAGGGAACTGAAATTTTTTCCATGAAGAGAATTTTGTAAAAACTGAAATAAATGGAAATCCAAAGGTGCAATGTCTGGTGAATATAGCAGATGAATCAGAACTTCCCAGCCAAGCTGTAACAGTTTTTACCTGGTCATCAAAGAAACATGCAGTCTTGGGTTATCCTGATAGAAGATTATGCATTTTCTGTTGACTAATTCTGGATGCCTTTTGTTGAGTGCCACTTTCAGTTGGTCTAAATGGGAGCAGTAGTTGTTGGAATTAATCATTTGGTTTTCCGGAAGGAGCTCATAATAGAGGACTCCCTTCCAATCCCACCATATACAAAACATCACCTTCTTTGGATGAAGACCAGCCTTTGGTGTGGTTGTTGGTGGTTCATTTTGCTTGCCCCACGATCTCTTCTATTCCACATTGTTGTGCAGTATCCACTTTTCATCACCTGTCACAATCTGTTTTAAAAATGGAACATTTTCCTTACATTTCAGTAGAGAATCACATGCGGAAATGTGGTCAAGAAAGTTTTTTTTCACTTAACTTACAGGGAACCCAAACATCAAAGCGATTCACATAACCAAGCTGGTGCAAATGATTTTCAAAGCTTGATCTGGATATTTTCAGTATGTCGGCAATCTCCCACTTGGTATAACGTTGATTGTTCTCAATTATTGTTTTGATTTGATCACTATCAACTTCAACTGGTCTACCCAAAGGTTGAGCATCGTCCAGCAAGAAATCACCAACACGAAACTTCACAAATCACTTTTAACATGTTCGATCAGTCACAGCACCTTCTCCATACACTGCACAAACCTTTTTGTGTGTTTCAGTTGCATTTTTACCTTTCTTGAAATAACAAAGCATAATATGCCAAAAATCTTGCTTTTTTTCTTCCATCTTCAATATTAAAAAGGTTACAAAAAATTCACCAATTTTGATGTCTTTTTTTAAATGCACACTGATATGACAGCTGTCACATACAATCTAACAAAATTGTTTCAAATGAAGTTAAAGACAACTAAGTGCTACTAGAGCCATCTTACAGAAAAAAACAAATGAACCTTTTGGCCCACCCAAGAGTAGAAATCACTTAAGCTAAACAGAAACAAGAAAAAATAATTTCAAAAAATGAGCACAGTTTAAGAGACTTCTGAGAGAACATTAAGCATACTAGCATTTGCCTTATAGGGGTTCCAGAGGAGAAGAAAGTAAGGGGCACAGAACGTATATGAAGAGTTAATAGTTGAAAACTTCCCTAACCTGGGAAAGGAAACAGATATCTAAGTCCAGGAAACAGAGTCCCAAACAGGATGACCTCATAGAGGGTCACAGCAAGACACACTGTAATTAAAATGGCAAAAATTAAAGATGAGAAAATATTAAAAGCAGCAAGAGAAAAGCAACAATTTATACACAAGGGAACTTCAAAAAGGCTATCAGCTGACTTTTCAGCAGAAATTCTACAGGCCAGAAGGGAGTGGCATGATGCATTTAAAATGATGAAAGGGGAAAACCTATAACCAAAATATTCTACCCAGAAAGGTAATCATTCAGATTTGAAGGAGAGATCAAAAGGTTTAAAGACAAGCTAAAGCTAAAAGACTTCAACATGAAACCAGCTTTATAATAAATGTTAAAGGGACTTCTCAAAACAGAAAGGGCCACAACTAGAAGTATAAAAATTATGAAAGGAAAAATCTCAATGGTAAAGGCAAATACACAGTAAAGGTACATTGACAATTTATAAAGCTAGCTTAAAAGACAAAAGTAGCAAAATCATCTATACCCACAAGTGATACACAAAACAAAAGGTTGTAACATATGATGTCACAAACCGTAAACATAAGGGGGAGTAAAAATGCAAGGCTGTTAAGTGTGTTCAAACTAAAGAAATCAGCAACTTAAAATTATCATCTCTCTATATATAGAGAGACAGATATATTGATATGTTGATATATTATTGATATATATAAGCCTCACTGTAACCACAAACCAAAAATCTATAATAGATACACACACAAAAAAGAGAAAGGAATCTGAGTATATCTCTAAATATAGTCATCAAATCACAAAGGAAGAGAGCAAAAGAAGAACAGAACAAAAAAGAATCACAAAAACAGCCCTAAAATGTTTAAAAATGGTAGTAAGTATACTCTATCAATAATTACTCTGAATATAAATAGAGTAAATGCTTCAATCAAAAGGTAGAATGGCTGAAAACAAGGATTAAAAAACAAGTCCTATATATATGCTACCTACAAGAGACTCATTTCAGATCTAAAGTCACACACAGACTCATTTCAGATCTAAAGTCACACATAGACTTATTTCAGAGCTAAAGTGAGGGGATGGAAAAAGGTATTCCATGCAAATTGAAATGAAATAAAACCAGGGTAGCAATACTTATATCAGACAAAATAAACCAAGACACTAAATAATGATAAAGGGATCAAACCAACAGGAAGTTATAACAATTGTAAATATATATATGCACCCACCATAGGAGCACATAAATATAATAGATATAAAGGGAGAAAATGATTGCAACATAATAAATAATAGTAGAGGTTTGTTAACACCATATTTACATCAATGGACCCATCCTTCAGACAGAAAATCAATAAGGAAACATTGGCCTTAAATGACACATTAGTTCAGATGGAATTAAGAGATATATACAGAAATTTCATCAAAAAGCAGCAGAATACCCATTCTTTTCAACTGTACATAGAACATTCTCCAAGATACATCACACGTTAGGCCACAAAACAAGTCTCTGTAAATTTAAGAAAACAAATTATATCAAACCTTATGACCACAGGTGAGAGCACAGATAAACTACAAGAAAATACTGCAAAAAGCACAAACACATGGTAGCTAAACAATATGTTCACCAGAGAAATCAAAGTGGAAAAAAAAAAGGGAAATACTCTAAAAGGAATCACAAAAATCCAACATCTGTGGGATGCACGAAAAGCAGTTTTAAGAGGGAAGTTTGTAGAAACACAAGCTTATGTTAGAAAAAAATAAAAATCTCAAATAAAAACCTAATCTTACACCTAAAGGAAAAACAATAAGAGGAACAAATAAAACCAAAAGTTAGTAGAAAGAAAGAAATCATAAAGATCAGAGGAGAAATAGATGAAATAAAGACCAAAAAATCAATAAAAAAGATTAATGAAACTAAGAGCTGGTTCTTTGAAAAGATAAATAAAAGTGATAAATCTTCAGCCAGACTCATAAAGAAAAAAAAGGGAATCAAAATAAATAAAATCAGAAATAAAAAAGGATGAGTTACAACTGACATCACAGAAATACAAAGGTTCATCAGAGATTGCTATAACAATTATATGCCAATAAAATGGAAAACCTAGAAGAAATGGAAAAATTCATAGGAATGTACACTGTCCTAAGACTGAATACAGAAGAAAGAGAAAATATGAAAAGACCAGTTACCAGTAAGGAAACTGAATCAGTAATTAAAAAAAGAAAAACTTCCAACAAACAAAAGTCAGGACCATATGATTTCACAGGTAAATTTTACCAACAATTTAGAGAGGAGTTCACATCCATTCTTCTCAAACTGCTCCAAAAAATTGCAGAGTGAGGAAGGCTCCCAAAGTCAATCTATGAGGCCAATATCATCCTGATGCCATAATCAGACAGATATCACAAAAAAGAAAATTATTGGCCAAATCACTCGTGAACAAACATGCAAAAATCCCCATCAAAATATTAGCAAACTGAACTCAACAATACATGAAAAGGATTACATACCATGAGCAAGTGGGATTTATCCCAGGAATTCAAGGTTGGTTAAATACCAACAAATCAATCAATGTGATACACCACATTAACAAATTAAAGAATAAAAAATCACGTAATCATCAATAGATGCAGAAAAGTCTTTTTAGGAAATTCAATATCCATTTATGATAAAAACTCACCACCAAATGAGTATAGAGGAAACATATCTCAACATAATAAAGGCCATATATGGCAAGTCCACAACTATCAATAATATCATACTCAACTGTGAAAAACTGAAAGCATTTCTTCTAAGATAAAGAACAAGATAAGGATGCCTAATTGTCCCACTTTTATTCAACATTGTATTGGAAGTCTTACCAACAACAATTAGACAGGAAAAAGAGATAAAAGTCACCTAATTGGAAAGAAAGAAGACTGTCATTATTTTCTGATGACATGATACTGTATATAGAAAGCTCTAAAGTCTCCACCAAAAAAATACTAGAACTCATTAATGAATTCATTAAAATTTCAGGATACAAAATTAATAAGCAGACATCTGCTGCATTTCTATACACTAACAATGAACTATCAAAAAGAGAAATTAAGAAAACAATTCCAACTCCAATTGCATCAAAAAGAATAAAAGAGTTAGGAATAAATCTAACTAAGGAGGTAAAATGACATTTTCTCAGAAAACTATAAGATACTGATGAAAGAGTATACCATGTTCATGGATTAGGCAGAAATAATAGTGTTAAAATAGTTATGCTACCCAAGGCAATCTATAGATTCAATGCAATCACTATCAAAATACCAATGACATTTTTCACAGAATTAACAAATAATTCTAAAAGTTGTATGGAAACACCAGAGATCCCAAATAGCCAAAACAATATTGAGAAAGAAGAAAAAGCTGGAGGTATCATACTCCCTGATTTCAAAATATACTACAAATCTACAGTAATCAAAATGGTATTGTATTGGCTCACAGACACATAGACCAATGGAAGAGAAAAGAGAGCCTAGAAATGAACCCACACTTTTATGGGCAATTAATCTACAACAAAGGAAGCAAGAATATACAATGGGGTAAAGACAGCTCTTCAATAAGTGGTGTTGGGGAAACTCAACATCTACATGCAAAAGAATCAATCTGGACTACTTTCTTGCACCATATACAAAAATAAACTCAAAGTGGATTAAAGACTTAAATGTAAGACCTGAAACTATAAAACTTCTAGAAGAAAACATAGGCAGTATGCTCTTTGGCGTTAGTCTTAGCAAGTAAATTTTTGGATATCTCCTCAGGCAATGGAAACAAAGTCAAAACTAAACAAATGGGACCACATAATACTAAAAAGCTTTTGCACAGTGAAGGAAACAACCAAAAACATAAAAAAGGTTGCCTACTGAATGGGAGAAGATAATTGCAAACAATATATCCAATAAATAGTTAATATCAAAAAAAATCTACAAATTAACTCATACAACTCAACATCAGAAAAAAAGAAAAACACACATAATGGGCAGATGACCTGAAAAAAACATTTTTCCAATGAAGACAGACAAATGGCCAACAGGCACATGAAAAGATGCTCAGCATCACTAATCATCAGGGAAATGCAAATCAAAAGTACAATGAGATACCACCTTACATCTATCAGAATGGCTATTATCAAAAATACAACAAATGATAAGTGTTGGCAAAGATATGGAGCAAAGGGAAACCTGTGTACTGTTTGTGGGAATGTAAATTGATGCAGCCACTATGGAAAAGTATGGAGATTCCTCAAAAATTAAAAATAGTACTACTATACAGTATTTGCACTTTTTACTATACAGTAATTGCTATACAGTAATTTACTATATTCACTATACAGTAATTGCATTTCTGGCATTTATCTGAAGAAAATAAAAACACTAATTTGAACAGATATATGCACCCCTATGTTCATTGCAGCATTATTTATAATAACCAAGATATGGAAGCAACCTAAGTACCCATTGATTAAAAAAATGGATAAAGAATACAGACATATGTGTGTGTATGTATGTATATATATATATATATATATATATATATATATATATATATATATATATATATATATATAACAATGGAATATTTCTTAACCATAGAAAAAAATGAAATCTTGCCATTTGTGACAACATGGATGGACCTAAAATGTATTATGTTAAGTGAAATAAGTCAGACAGAGAAAGACAAAAACTGTATGATTTCACCTATGTGTGGCATCTAAAAAACAAAACAATTTAACAAATATAACTAAATAGAAACAGTGCCATAGACATAAAGAACAAACAGGTGGTTGCCAGAGGGGAAAGGAGTGGGAAGAGGAGAGAAATAGGTGAAGGAGATTAAGAGGTACAAATTTTCAGTTACAAAATAAATGTCATGGGTATGAAATGTACAGTGTGGAAAATGTCAGTAATATTGTAATATCTTTGTATGGTGACAGATGGTAACTGGAGTTATCATGATGATGATTTTGAAGCTTATAAAAATATTGAATCACTATATTGTGTATCAGGAACAAACACAGTATTGTAGGTCAATTTTACTTAAAAAACAAACAAACTCATAGAAAAAGAGATCAGATTTGTGGTTACAAGAGACGAGTTGTGTGGGGAGGGGGAATTGGAGGAAGGTAGTCAAAATACAATCTTCCAGTTATAAGACAAATAAGTGCTAGGAATATAATGTACAACATGATAAATACAATTAAAACTGCTATGTGGGGCTTCCCTTGTGGCGCAGTGGTTGAGAGTCTGCCTGCCAGTGCAGGGGACATGGGCTCGTGGCCTGGTCCGGGAAGATCCCACATGCCGCGGAGCGGCTGGGCCCGTGAGCCATGGCTGCTGAGCCTGTGCATCCGGAGCCTGTACTCCGCAATGGGAGAGGCCACGGCAGTGAGAGGCCCGTGTACCACACACAAAAAAAACTGCTATGTGTTATGTACAGAAGTTTTTAAGAGAGTAAATCCTAAGAGTTCTTACCACAAGGAAATTCTTTTTCTAATTTTTAAAATTCTGTATCTATATGAGAATGATGGACCATCAGTAAACTTACTGTGGTAATTATTTCATGATGTATGCAAGTCAAATCATTATACTGTACAGCATAAAATTATACAATGCTGTATGTCAATTGTATCTCAATAAAACTGGAAGAAAAAAGAAACAACACAAAAGTCCAATTAAAAAACCTCACTTTACACCACAATGAACTAGATAAAGGACAAACAAAGCAGAAAGTTAGTGGAAGGAATGAAGTAGCAAAGATCAGAGCAGGAAAAAAAAAGAGAGATTCGAAAAATAATAGAGAAGCTCAATGAAATTAAAAGCTAATATTTTGAAAAGATTAACAAAATTGACAAACCTTTAGCTAGACTATCTAAAAAAAGTGGAAGACTCAAATGAAATCAATAAAAATGAAGGAGGAGACATTACACAGATTCCACAGAAATACACAGGATCAAAAGAGACTACTTTTAAGAGTTATATGCCAACCTGTGGGATAACCTATAAGACATGGATAAATTCCTAGAAACATACATCTTACCAGGACTGAATATGAAGAAATAAAAAATCTGAATAGTCTAATAATGAGTAAGGAGATTAAATCAGTAATCTAAAACCTCCCAACACAGAAAAGCTTATGATAAGATGGTTTCATTGATGAATTCTGTCAAATTTTAAAGAAGATTTAACTCCAATCCTTCTCAAATGCTTCCAAAAATTAAAGAGGAGAGAACACTCCCAAATTCATTTTATGAAGCCAGCATTATCTTGATGCCAAAGTCAGATAAGGATACAGGAAAAGAAAAGTACAGTCCACCATCCCTGTTGAATATAGATGCAAAAATTCTCAACAGAATATTAGCAAACCAAATTCTAGAGCACATTAAAAGGATTATACACACAATGATCAAGTAAGATTTATCCCTGGGATGTAAGGATGGTTCAACACACTGCAAATGAATATATGTGATATACCACATTAGACAATGAAAGATAAAAGTCATATAATCATCCTAATAAATGAATAGAAAGCATGTGACAAACACAACATCTTGCATAATAATAAACCTCAACAAATTGGATATAAAAGGAATATGCCTCAACACCATAAAGGCCATATAGGACAAACCCACAGCTAATATCATACTCAATGGTGAAAGTTTGAAAGCTCTTCCTCTAAAATCAAAAACAGGACAAGGGTAACCCCCTCTCACCACTCTTATTCACCATAGAACTGAAAGTCCTAGCTAGAGCTGTAGTCAAGAAAAAGAAATTAAAGATATCTAAATTGGAAAGACGAAGCAAAATTGTTATTTACAGATGATATCATTTTATATACAGAAAATTCTAAAGGCTCAATCAAAATATCCTTGTAAATAATCAAAGAATTTAGTAAAGTTGCAGGTTATAAAATAAAAATACAAAAATCAGTTGTATTTCTATATGCTAACAATGAAAAAAATCTGAATAAGAATTAAAGGAAAATATCCACTCTCAATAGCATCAAAAACAATAAAATACTTAGGAAAAAATTTAACCAAGGAAGTGAAAGACGTGTACACTGAAAACTGTAAGACTGTGATGAAATAAAATTGAAGAAGACACTAATCAGTGGAAACATACCCTATGTTCATTATCAGAAGAACTGATATTGTTAAAATGTCCATATTACCCGAAGCCATTTATAGATTCAATGTAATCCCTACTAAAATTCAAATGGCATTTTTCACAGAAATAAAAAAGCAGTGTAAAGTTTGTATGGAACAACAAAAGACCCTAAATAACCAAAGTAATACTAGTAAAGAAAATGAAGCTAAAAGCATCACACTTCCTGTTTCAAACTATATTTGAAAATATAGTATTTAAAACAGTATGGCACCAGCATAAAATTAGACACATAAACAATTGGAACAGAATAGGAAGCCTAGAAATAAATTCTTGCTTATATGGTCAACTAATAGTTGACAAGGGAGCCAGCAACACAATGGGGAAATAATAGTCTCTTCAACAAAAGATGTTAGGAAAACTGGATAACCATATGCAGAAAAATGAAATTGAATGCCTATCTTACACCACTGACTTCCATTAACTTGAAATGAATTAAAGACTTAAACATAAGTCTTGATACCATAAAACTCCTAGAAGAGAACATAGGAAAGACAATACATGACATTAGTGTTGAAAATGACTTTTTTAATAGGAAACCGAAAGCATAAGCAACAAAATCAAAAATCAACAAGTAGGATTACATTAAACGAAAAAGCTTCTGCACAGCAAAAAACAAACAAACAAACAAAAAAATCATCAACAAATGAAAAGGCAACCTAAAAAATAGGAAATAATATTTGTAAACCAGATATTGGATAAGGGGTTAATACCCAAAATATACAAAGGGGGACATATATAACTTAACAAAAACAACAACAAAACAGTCTGAATAAAAGATGCTCACCATCACTAACCACCAATGAAATACAAACCAAAAGCACAATGAGTTATCACCTCATATCTGTTAGAATGGCTCTCATCAAGAAGACAAGAGATAACAAGTGTTGTTAGGATGTGGAGATAGGGGAAGCCTTATGCAGTGTTGGTGGGAATGTAAATTGGTTCGGCCACTGTGGTAAACAGTATGGAGTTTCTGCAAAAAATTGAAAATAGTAATACTATATCCAGCAATTCCAATTCTGGGTATACATCCAAAGAAAATGAAAACAGGATATTAAAAAATATTGGCACTCCCATGTTTACTGCAACATTAATAACCTAACTGACTGTCAACAGATGAATGAATAAAGATGTGTTTTATATATATATTCAACCATGAGAAAGAAGAAAATCCTGCCATTTTCAAAATATGGACAGACCTTGAGGGTGTTATGCTAAGTGAGGTAAGCCAGAAAGAAAGACAAGTACTGTAAGGTATTATTAGTATGTGGAATCTAAATATGCTGAACTCCTAGAAACAGAGAACAGAAGGGTAGCTACCAGGGCTGGGATTGGTGGAACTGGGGAGACTCTGTTAAACCATACAAACTTGCACCTAAAAGCTGAATAAGTTTCAGAGATCTAATGCACAGCATACTAATTCTAGTCAACAATACTGTATTATATACAAAGTTGTTAAGAAACTACATCTTACATATTCTCACCATAAGAAAGAAATAATAATGTGACCTGATAGAAGTGTTAGCTAACACTGTGGTGGTTATCATATTGTAATATACAATTGTAGCAATTTGACACATTTTGCACCTTAAACTTACACAGAGTTATGTGTCAATTATATCTCAAAAAATAAAGAAAAATCTCTAAGACTTACAGTCAACTCCTATCAATGTCCCTTTAATTATCTTCTAAAGTACTTGTTAATTACTCATTACTTACAAAATAAATTTTATTTACTCTTCTCAAAGTAAAGAAAAAAGTCAAACTTGACTGATTAAAAAATGAGCCAAATACCTTAACAGATACCTCACCAAAGAAGATATATAGATGCCAAATAAGGATACAAAAAGATGCCCCATATCTCATGTCATCAGTGAAATGCAAATTAAAATGAGATATCACTACACACCTATTAAAATATGAAACAGTGAGGACATCAAATGCTGACAAGAATGTGCAGCAATAGGAATTCTCATTCATTGCTGGTGGAATGCAAAATGGTAAAATCACTTTGGGAGACATTTTGGTAGTGTCTTACAAAACTAAACATGCTCTTACTATAAGACCCAGCAACCTCCCCCCTTGGAATTTAGTTAGCCTAAGGAGGTGAAAAATCTATGTCCTTAAAGAAATATGTACACAGATGTCTATAGCAGTTTTATTCACAATTGCCAAGGAAGCAACCAAGGTGTCCTTCAGTAGGTGAATGGATAAAGAAAGTATGGTACATCCAGAAATGGAATATTATTCAGTGCTAAAAAGGAATGAGCTATCAAGCCATGAAAAAAAATGGAGGAATCTTAAATGCATATTACGCAGGGCAGCATAATATAGTAGAATAGGGGAGGGTATAAATTACTAATTTTCACATTTTATAAAGAGGATGTGTGTTGGTAGTATGTGGCAAAATACCATTTTACTTTTAATCTTTATAATTAAATTAAAACTTTTCATAGAATGCTAAGAATTTTTTAAATAATGAATACTTCCCAAACTACTACAAAAATAAATCAATAAAAGCAAATGAATTCTGCATTAAAATAAAATAAACCCATAGAAATGAAATATAAAAAATATATAAATATATGAAATATAATATTTCATATAAATGAAATCAAATAAGTATGAGCAACCATATCATCTTGTCTAGTATGGCAAATGATTTGAAATTTCATGTTATATTCCAGGACTTTCAAACTGAGTACTAAAAAAGCACATATATAGTATAAATATTATATATATATATATATAAATTTTTTGGTTCTTTTTTACTGAAAATATCATTCATAAATTGATGTAAAAAATGTTCAAACACATGAGTAAATAATGTAATGATAAAGAACTATTTTTTGTGAAAAGTGTTTTTTAAAACACCTTTATATTTCAGTACAAAAACATACCCCTGGCACCTCTTAAAACATAAGAGCAAGCTCAAAAAACCGTAGTGATGGAAATAAGTGAGGAAAATAATATATATTGTATATATATATAATTAAAAATCCAATTTTAGAAAGTTATATCAAGAAAATTCAAAAATAAAGAAACTAGATTTGATAGTAATGAGAACTGACAGGCAGGATTTTATTGGGAAAAGTGAGTGATTAATCTATGAGTGATTAATGACAGTTATCTTAATTGAATACAAGACATATTGAAAAATATCACAAGTATAGTAAAAAAGCAAAGTGTCAAAATATATAAATCAAAAAATTTAAAAGAAATATACTGCGTAAGAATGGAGAATTTTTCCACTTGTCAGATAATAAATAAAGAAATAACTCCAAAGGATCTGATTAATATAAATTCTTTCAATAGACCCATGACAAAGACTTGTCCTATAGTGTGAGAAATTTTGTTTTCAAAATTTCTTTGAAATACCTTTGGGGCATTTATACTTTTATTAAAATTTAGGTCACAGAAAATCTCAATAAAATGCAAAAAGTAAATATTTAGGAAACATTTTCAAACCTCAATATGAAAACCTTGAAAATCATAATCAAAGAATCCACAATAAAACCACTAACTTGAAAGTAATTAAGTAAATAAATTATTTCTATGAATTTGCTTAGAATGAGTACCCATAATTTGGATCTGTTGCTTTAATAATCATAATATTCACAGTGTTGTGTTCGTAGATTTGACTATCTCCTGGATACAAAAAGACATATGTAACTTTGTAAAAGATCCTACCCAGCATAATGAGAAAAATAAAATAAGAAATAAGAGTTGTAAAAACCTAAATATAGTTCTAGTCCATGAATTTCTAACATAGAACACTGGTGAAATCAGAGGTGAATGAGACAATTTTTGCATGAATCTTTGTTTACTACTTCCTAGCTTTGTGACCTGGGCCAATTACGCTAACTCTCTGAGCTCCAATTTCCTCTTCTTTCACACAAAGACACTAACAATACTTACCTTTTAAGGTTATTTTAAATATAAAATAAAATGTGTAAAATGCTTAGAATATTTTTTTGTCCCATATCATTATTTTATTTGGTTAATTGCTGCCAAGTCAATTAATAGTAATTTTAGTAGTGTTATAAGCTTGTTCTTGATCTGGGCAATTGGATTTTGGTTTAGAAATGCAGTATCTCAATAGTTTTTGAGTCTATCTTACTCATATAGTGACACATTAAACACTGCCAATAAGTTTCTATTGCTAAGATAGCCAGAATTACTCTGGTTCATTTTACATCTGAATCAGAATTTTTTCCTTTTCATCAATTCTGGGAGCTACCCAGTATACATCCCCAAACATAATTCTTTTTAAATTTTAAAATTATTTGCATAAATCAAGTCAGATTTTATTGATTGCAATCAAAGAATCCTCATTAGTACCAAAGTTTGTACCTGACTAGATGTAGGTAAGATTGATCCAAGAAAAGTGGTGTATTCAGAGATGGCTATTGAGAAATAATAAAAGATATGGAATGAGAAGTCTTCAGCCATTAGCATATTATGGTAAGATATGCCATATTTTACATCAAATCATGTAAGCAGATTGAGAATGAAACTTGAAAGGATAAGAAACTTGTTTCTCCACCAATTTAATACAAATGCTGTCAATTAGGCTGATAACACTGATACTGTCCATTAGGTTGGATGATTTGTCTGCACCAGAACACTGGATAACTTAATGTGACAAATTCAAATCCCCTAGACATAATCTACACATTGCCCCAAGGTGTAACCACCCTGAAAGAATCATTTAACCACTGTGGTGATAGGATTGAGAACACAAACATACATTCAGAAATAAGTAAATAAATAAATAAATATCTACTTGCCAAATAAGCCCACCTATTTAATTTACAACTTCATTCTGCCTCTAATGAGAAAGTTAGGGAAATCTAATCATTGTAATAATGATATTAGGAAGCTTTGAAGGATTTGGGTAACAAGAATAACTAAACTTCCTTGAAATACTGCCCATTGCATTATTCTTTTTGCAGAGCCCACTCCTCTTTTATAAAAGGAAGTTCAACTTCCCCCTGAATCTTCACCCTTTGTTCTTAGCCAGGGGCCAGAATTTAAGTTCAGCCATTACTGATGGTGAAGCAGTGGGGGAAAATGCAGAAAGTTTGAGGAAGAGAAAAGGTATAACCAGAAAAAACTGCTCAAGTTGGCTATAAAGCATCTCAAAAATTGAAAGAATATTTGTAGAAATATACTTTTGAAAGTGCCCAAGAATGTAGAATGAACCGAAAGTTTGAACCAAACTGACTGTATCGACACTGGAACACTCTGCAGAGATTCAGGCAGCTGGTCTAGGTTCTAATAGATTTTGGGGTTGGATAATATGAAAGAGAACTGGTCTGTAAGTAATCCATGCTAAGTGTTACTGAACGTGAGAAATCTCTTGGTCTAAAAGAAAAGAATGCAAAGATTTTGAGAGACAAGGAGGTTGAATCAGCTCATCATGAGTTTTGCATGTACCCATACCTCTTTGGATCCTCCTGAGAGGTATTCCCACAACACTTTCCTCTCTTCCTTTCCTTGAGATCTACTATAACTAGGGAGGTGGCAAAATTCAAATAAACAAACCAAGCCAAATTTGCAATTTTCTTTGGGCCTTTAAGGCTGGGGAGAAGGAACAACTGAATGGCATTCTAAGGGGGAGAGAAGCCCACTGAGGCTGAGCATGAGAGGTAGTAGTTAATTACAAGGCAAAATGTATAACAGGAATTAGGGTGGGCAATGTATAACAGGAATTAGGGTGGGCAAAGAAATAGGACCTTTGAGAATGATCTGTTTAATGAAGATTATAGTTAATTAATTATGGGATTCCCAGTAATTAAATTACTAAGAAATTCACTGATATCTTAAGTAATCTGTATACTAAAAAACAACAGAAAAAACAGATAACAATAAAAGTATACAAACTTCAGATATGAATAACTAGATATCTGAACGACAGCAGTAAGCCAGACGCAGTCTTTGCCATTCTTCAGATGTGTGTTAATTCAGAGTCACAGATTCCATAAATGAATAATTTTCTTGATTTCTTTAAGGAAGGAACCTATAAAAACACCACAAGCATGTACCTACTGTGAGACTTTACCTTCATTCTATCACTAAATTACCTATGACCACTTACCTAAATAACTCTAGACTAAGGACTGTAAACACCCCAGGCTTTGTGAGATTATTGCACACCAGTTCTGAGCTAATTCATGTGTCTGAGGACCTGCAGAAGTTACCATATTATTTTATACAAAAGAAAGATGTTTAAATTAACTTTGTGATTTGAAAGTTCAATTGCAGTTAATCATTGTTGGCATCATCTTGAAATGTGTTTCAAAATAACATTAAGCATGTTTATGTACAAGTTAACTTAAAATATGTCTCAAGGTTCCCATGGTACAAACTTTTCAGTTGTATGTCATTTTATTTAAGCTAGCAGCAGCATAGAAAATGTATGATGAAAATTTCAAATTGAGCATTTCTATATTTCTAGGGGAAACTGAAGGATAATGTGAGGTTGAAGGCAAAGGTATGACCAGTAGCATTAACAGCCACCACAACAAGGGGCTCAATAAGATATTTTTCGTAAATTTATTCAAAGTATATTTATTGAGAACCTACCAAGAGCTAGGTGTGTTCCAAGTGTTTACAAATTTTCAGGGACCTTAACAAGAAACAAAAAAGCCTTTTGCCTCTAAAAAGAGACCTTTTAGTGGAGAGATATGGACAATAAATTATATTTTGTACCACACTGCAAAATATTAAATGCTAAGGAGAAATATTAATATAATAAAAGGGGAAAACGTGTTCCAATGATGGAAAATTTGCAGTGTTAAAGAGGGGATCATTGAAGATGTGTCATCTGAGCAAAGACTTGAAGGATACAAGAGACCAGACTCTGCAAATATTTGGGGTAAGGACATTCCAGGTAGGAAGAACAACAAGAGCAAATATCATGGGGCCAAGGAGGCAAATAGAGAGGAAGGGGACACTGGTTGAAATGAGATAAGAAAGACAACAGAGGAATATACTTAAATGGAAGGAAACGTGGCATTTATTGTAAAATAAACTTTTTGCCAGTCTTCTTTTAATTGACCTAAGAAGAATATTTAATCATACCTTACCAAAAAATGCGGCTCTAGAAACCTTAGCTAAATAAAACTATATATATAGTTATATAAATAATATATAATTATTTATATATTATATAAAACTATATATAGTTATATAAATAATATAAATAATTATATATCATTTATATAGTTATATAAATGATATATAATTATTTATATTATATATTATATAAAACTATATATAAAACTATATTTATTTATATATATACATATATTATATATATATATATGTATGTACATATGCTTCTAACTCCTATTACTATTCTATGTCAGAAGAAAGTTACATTTTAACTATTTATTTACAAAAACTTAGCCTGCAGGTATTCATCACTTTATATCGGCATGCTGAATAGCAGAGACCAATATATTTATAGAAATAGCACACTTAAGAATATCCTAGTCACTTTTCTGTCACAAGCTTATAACAAATTTGGTGTGAATATCATTTTGTAGAAAAGTAAGATGTTTCAAAGAAGGTGGTACAAATGACATCTCTAGGTGTTAGCTTGTTACTTGTGGTACAGTGACATTGACCTTAAACAATTCTCTTAAATATAGGTAAAAATCTCTTAAATACGTATAAATAAATGATAGGTACAAATAAATAGATGTAAAATAAGTATAAATAAATAGGTATAAATCTCTTAAAAGGGTATAAATCTCCTACTTACACCATGGGAATCATGGTCAGAGGAGAGAGCTACCTTTCCTCTGCCCATCCATTTTGAGTATGCTACAGACATACTATTTATCCTCATGGAATCAAATCTTGAATAAAGATTTCTCTTCCTCTTACTTTGCATCCATGTTAGTCATCCCATCAGGTCTTACTTAAAAATTGTTTTAACAAGAAAGCCTTATTTTCAGGGTAATTAGCTGAGAGCCCATATCTATGGGAAATTGTGGTTGGTTGAAAAAGGCCTCCCGCAGCCCGAAAAGCTATCTAGGGCAAATCCTTGGAATCTATGAATGCCTTCTAAGTTGGAAAAGGAATCTTTTGCAGATGTGGTTTATTTGAAGATCCTGAGATGTGTTAATCCTGGATTATCCCGGGGAACCCTAAATCCAATGACAAGTGTCCTTACAGCAGAAAGACAGAAGGAGTGTTGAGACAGACAGGAGAGGAGAATACACAAAAGAGGAAGAGGCAGTTTGACCATGGAGGCAGATTCGAATGATGTAGCCATGATCCAGGGTGACTGGAGCCACCAGAAGCTGGAAGAGGCAAGGAATGGAAGGTGCTCTACTGTCACCAGAGGAGGGGCTGCCCTACCAACACCCTAATTTCAGACTTCTGACCTCCAAAACTGTGAGGCAACAAACTTATGTTCTTTTTTCACCAAATTCATGGTCTTTTGTTACAGCACTCCAAGGAAACTAATATGGAAGTTATAGTAATACAAACATTATATAGATTTTTTTATTTTCAAGTTTACTTGCAATTTTGAAGGAAATGTAACATGGTATATTAGGAATTAAACTTTCTTTTCATAATTTTAGAATTACTGAAGAGACTTCTGAAAATGTCTACACCTGTAGCAAGTGCCCACATATCTGTGTAGGTACATTTTTCCTTTCTTTCACATTAAGGATGCTTTGGCAGAAACATTTGAGAAGTAGGATATTAAAAGATTAAAAGTCCATAATTAAAATCAAGAAGGGAAATATTTTGCCTGGTTGCATTTATTTAACCAATTTTTGTAAGTTAAAATTATTGAAGGAGAATAATGGATACTCCTTAGAATACAAACAAAATTGGGGAGAAATAGAATAAGGCTTGATAAATGGTCACTGAATCCCAGGAACTCTGATAACCTCACTCATATATTATATGTCATCTCATTTAATCATCATCATAATCCTAAATGTAAGCAAGTATATATTTAACTAAAAATTAAATATATATATTTTTTATCTGGGTTAGTAGTTTTTGATTCAGCAGTTCCAGTGGAAAAAAGCCCACTATTACTACCCTGTTTGAAGTTCCTCTATTAATGTTCTGTTCAAAATTGTGATATAAGGCAGAAACATACTAATTGGGTTTAGAGAGTAAAACAGCATGTGAAACATAGGATAAATCTAGAGGGATTCAGTAAGCTAAGGACAAAAAAGTGGATCAAAGCTGAGAAGAAACGTGATAAAATAAAGAGCAGACTTTCCCTCATTCAAACGTCTGCACTCCTCATCCTTGATCTTATTGGGATAAATAGGCTTTGATAACAGAAAAGAAATAATCCTTCCTCTTCTTTACCACCACTTCCTTCAGAGAATGCCAGAGGTACATATTTCTAATACATACTCTGAGACTCATGAGTTATGGAAAGTGTGGTTACACTATCAAAAAATGTTTGAGAATCAATGAATGCTCTATGACTGTTCTACTTTCCTCCTGGAGAGTCACAGAAACATCACCAATTCATAAGCCCTGAAAAATCCTGAAGTTAAAAAAATCTTGTTTAATGTTGTCAACTTGTCCCAAATGTATTTAGCCATGGACTCTTTTGTTCACCTGACATTTGTTTTCCAGAGGAACTCACATTGGATAAAATTGGCAGCTCAGCTTTTTTGGACAACATGCAGTATGAATGATTCTGAGGACAGTCCTGACCAAAACTTGTAAAAAGCCAAGAGTAAGCATGATATCTCTAGATTTCTGCTATTTAGGTTATATCTTAATGAATGAAGTCATAGCAAATTTACAGTACAATGATTTTAGGACTTGCAGGCCTATAACAAGCCTAAGGTACAAACATCGAGAAGGACAACACAGTTAAATATTTTATAAGAGGTTAAAAGAAATGTATATAAAACAAAAACACCCAAGACATACCTGTATTCTGTCCTCTGGAAACAGCATGAAAGCTGTTGTGTAAAATTACAAAACAAAGACATCCAACCACCCAAAAATTACCCTCTCTTACTCCTCTTTCCTTCCTTCCTTTTCTTCTTTTTAAATTTGAATTCAATTAACACACTTAAAATAGGCTTAAAATCTGGCAAAAATAGATAGTTTTTCTAACATAAGAAAAAGATGATCAAAATATATTTTCTCAGATTATCTTGGCTGCACTTACCAAAGGTAAGCTGTTTTCTTTTTTTCCCCCTGTAGTTTAATCTGGGATGTCAATAACAAATTTTTTTATTAAAATGCTGAACTTCACAGGCAACAACCTAATTAAATACACTTTGTCCCTTTCTGCGCCAAAGAGGCATTACCATCTGAATTTTCTCCAAGCTTGATAGTATACCCAAAACAGTATATTGAGTAGGAAGAAACAAAACAGAACCTAAGAGACAATTTCGCACATCTGTTCCTGTGGGTGTTCTTTCATTCTATCTCATTTATAATTAATGAAAAATAATGATGCTGACACAAGTTAATTACTATGAAAAATTACAGTTTATGCTATTTATTATAATAATGGTAAATTACTTGAGATTTTCAAACACTGTTCCTAAGCAATTAGAAGTGTTCATAAGGAGTTTACCTGTGAAATTTTTTCATCTGTGTTTGCATTCTGTGAAGTGAAAGAACACCCAATGTTTTTCATTAGCAGCAGAGATAACAAAGCAAGAGATATTAATCATAGAGTCCTGTACCTGAGAAAACATTTAAAATAAAATCGGATTGTATAGCTGAAGCAGAGGTCAAAACAGTACACAGAGATATTTATTACAACCAAATTTTTCTTAACAGGTTCAATTTGGTATAACTAATTAGAAATACTATCTTGTCCTAGTTTACCAAAAATATTAAATTACTGATTTAAAAATTAGAATTAATATCTTTCTAATTAGCACAAATTAGGGGATTGTCCCTTCTTGAACTTGCTTTTCTTATAAAACTTATAAACTTATTGTAACACTAATGCAATAGTCCTCAGGTTATTAAGAATAACTTAAGACTAAAAAATACTAATTAGGCCTAATATGCCTGTGTAAATGAGCTAAGTGAAAAACATCCCTGTGAAATATTTTGTTTGCTGTAGTTTCAACAGTAACCTGACCAGGAAAGAGTTTGTTTTGTCTTGTTTAGATCAATGACAATATTGTTATACATATACACCTATTTTGTTTCAGTTTTTATTCATTCAAAGTAATACAGAAAAAAAATTTAAAAATTCAACACAGTGACAAATTCTCCACATTAGTTTTAATATTTTCTATTAATTATGTTTTCAGGAATACGTTGATTTAAGAATACACCAGTTGCTAAGAGAAAGACAAATAAATGTCAAGCCTTTGCCTTTTGAAAAGGCAAAGAAAAAAACCCATAAAAATGTATAACTCTTATTCATTAATATGTAGTCAGTAGTTGGTGTTAAAATTAGTTTTGATCAAGTAGATCCTGAGTCATTATCATATAACACCTCTCCTACAAAATATTAACTGCCATACTTTAGATGATATCCTCTTTTCTAAACACGTGTAAAAATTCAAATCACGGAATAGAACTGAACGTGTTTAAAGAAAATAAGGGTATAAAAAAATAAAAGTCTTTACTTAGTAAATCATATAATTTTAGCATAACTGATTAAATATCAGAATTCAAAATTTTTTAAGCAGAAAGGAAAGTTGATTGATTCATATAACTGTACTTAATACATTTTTTCCTGCTTTCACATGCTCATTACAGTTAGTGAAGTTACTGCATCAGCATTATCTCTTTCTCTGCTTTTGTTAGGCTGCTTATCTTTAGGTTGGTTGCATTCTCATCAGGATCTCTCCATGATGAACACTAATAGTTGCAATGTCCTTAAACCTTTAGATTTCCAATGGTGGTGGGTTGATGGTTTCAGAGTAAAAAGAATGAAAATTTTATTTTCAAAAGCAATAGCAAATTGAAATAGACTTACAAATTTTGTTTGAGATTTAATTTCATGAATAGATAAGACTAATTTTTGATATCTTTTATCAATTTGCTGTGCATAAATGGATATTTCTCAGTATACTATTAATACAATAATGAACCTTGTTTAGTCCTTATACTAGAACTATGATGTTGAAAATATCTTATCACTGAAGACATAACTTATCATTGGACATGTTAATTGCCCAGGATCAAACAATTTTCAAGCAACTAATATAGGAATCAGAGATTTATCTTATTGAAAATCTATTTTATTACAATTTTTTCGTTTCTTTTTAAATAGATTTAATATTTAGATAGAATTAATAGGAAATGATTTTGCTAAGGATGACAGTTATACTCTATTAAAAGAAGTCTTAAATTTTTCCTTAATAAGAACATAACATTATATACAGATATCTGAAATTTTTGAATCTTTTTATCTCATATTTCAGACTCTACTTAGTTACTGGAGATTATTTGAGAAAAAAATCTAGTACCATATAAAGGAAAGCCTGTGTACTCAAGGGTACTTATATTCAATGGTTCAGAGGCTGACGTTATTATATCTATTCAATAGTATTCTTTTTAGTAAAGACTTTGCTCTAGATGACTAATTGTTTCTCAAGAGAACTGATTAAATATTTTAATTTTAGTGAAATCATCACAGAATGATAAACTAGAAACTGAATTTTGAAACCAAGGACAATTTTATAGTCATCTGTATATTTTATAAAATTTTACACTGTGAACTCTCTCTATATTCATTCTATGAATTAGTTTCTATGTAGTATGTCCTTTTTCATGAAATGGTTTCTTCTTTTATGCTTAAAAACTCATGGGTCCAACTATATGAAAAATAATCATTTAATATATATTTTATCAGTTCCTTCTAAACTCTTTCTAGAATACAATCGAGATGCAATTTAATTATCCAGAAAGTTTAAATTCACAAACTTTATAAATCAAACCTGAGAAACTCATATGTGCAAGAAATTTTGCAATATGGTATTTCCTTTAAATGAAATTAAATCTGAATCCTAGCAACCAATCCACCATGTTGACACAGCACTTGGTTTCAGACTTTGGGGAAGTTTTCAAGGATCTGGAGGGAAGGGTGGCTTTAGGACCATCAAAAATCAGGAAAAGGGCTGAAAGTCTCCAATACATAATAGTCAAGCTCACGTGATCATTATTGAAGTCCACGTGGCCTCTGAAAGTGGCAGTAATAATTCTCTAAAAGATGTGGGCCTGGAGTTTTGGGAAAGCCTTCCTAGGTAACTACATTTGGTAGGAAGATTGGACCCTGGAGGAACAGAGGCCTCCACTCGCCAGACGACTAGCCCTTGTACTTGATTGCATCCTAGAGGAAAAGGTACCTTTTCTAATGCTAGTGAAGGTGCACTGGGTGTGGGCAACAGTTCTGGCAAACCTCCATAATTGTACCACACAGATGCTTCCCTTAAAGTTCTGCCTCTGTCCAAGTTGCCATTATATATCATGATATAGGGACCATGACATAGGCTCTGCTTCCTGGAGGGCCTGAAGATGTCTGCTTCCATCCCAGTCTTGTGAGACATCTATTCACTTTCCTCTAGAAGACTTCCATAATGCCCCTTCCTCACAATGTATTGTCCTCAGAGAGGATTTATTTACACACACACACACACACACACACACACACACACACACAGAAAAAGAGGTTTGGCTTTAAACTTTTCCACTTAAACCTCACCAGAGGCAATTTAAATACTACCATAAATTTTCTTTCACTAAGTAAGTAAATGTTTTCCTCATGACAACTACATACTGCACACATATTTTAAGGTGTTTTGTAAGGCAGAAAGAGGACTGGAAAGAAGGGAGTACCTATGTATTGAATGTTTGTTATGTTTCAGATGCTTTATATTATTCACCTCTTCTAATAGCCTCACTATCCTTACAGTGTCATAATTTATTTTTTCATTTTTTGGAATATGAGGAAACTAAAATTCAGTAAAATGAATTTAAAAATTAACCAAATTAATTCACGCCTTGTTGCTAGTAACACAACTTGCATCTAAACTGCGGTTTTCTCTCACCCCAAACTTCATGACATTTCCACTTTACCAGTGTTCCCAAAATTTAGCTATTCATTATATACCAAACTTAAGTTTTTCCATGACATTGGACTACGTGAATATCTCATATGTCTACCAATTGCTAGATGGAGAGTCACAGTAGCCTCTCCTGGAATGTACTCCCATTCCATGGACAGATGACTTATCCAAAACTCAAAACCAACCAATTCTGTGGAAAAACCTTCCACTTGACTCTTGGACTCCAGAACTCCTCCTGCAGCCTATGGAATTTAAACGTCCCTGAAAGAGAGTACAATCACCAAGAAGAGAGAGAAAGGTCAAGTCCTCCATTCTCTAGATCACTCTAATTTTTATTCTTCAGAGAGATACCTCTTACACCACATGGGAGCTGAAAAGTGGTATCTTCATTTATTTTAGAGATTAGGAGTCCAGGTAGTAAGATTTGGAAAATTAAAAAGAAAAAATTTTCCTCAATCCTTCCATAAGCAAATGAAGGAGAATCCAGAAAAAAAAAGTGAAAAACAATGCAATAAGCAATTAAAAATATGGGATTAAAAGCAACAGAGTAACTGGAAGGGGGCAGAGCCTAGAGAGAGGCATGTGCTTTTACATGTGCATTTACAAAGGTTGGCACTAAGGCGCAGGGAACGGGCTATGGAAAGTACAGTGTGGGCAGAGAGGACTGGATTCCTTGTGAGAGGTGGGTGTGGGTTTTTTTATGGGATGATCTGCTGAAAGCAGATGAGGGTCTGACAGTTAAAAACTTGAGCAGAGAGGTAAACTGCATCTAAGGTGAAGGACCAGGAATGGGAGGATTGAGAAAACTTTAAAGAGCTGAAGAATGGGAAGCAAACCTAAAAATTTAAAGGTGGGAATGCTGATGGAAGAGGTGCTGAGACTGTGAAGCTATAATGGTGGGAGTAGGAGCAAGCTGACAATTTACTTCCAGAGAAATAGTGGGACCCAAGGCTTTAGATGAAGAGGAAGAGTTGAGGTCTTGACATGTAGGAGAGAACACAGGGTTTTAGTAATGGACCCTGGAAGGTAACAACAAGGACACAAATATAAGAAGCTTGTACAAAATCTTTTGGGTAGAAAAGACATGAGAATAAAATAGCTCCTCCATTTAGCACTATATTGGCCTCCTGTGATTTACTCATCCATGTCTTGGGTTCCATTGTATGAGGCTAACTAGTCACTATTCCTATTGCACAGCCAGGCTGAACAGCCATAGAACAAAGGATTCTGGCTACGAGCATTACCTCTGAAATTCTGTGAAAGACCAACTACAGGGTCTAAAATCTGCCTTTCATAGCCTTATAAACTGGGTCAAATGATTACACCACTACCTGCAGGGGAGCTAATTTCCAGAGAAGCAAACTTTGACCAATGGGAACTGGGAGGCAGAAGGAGCCCAGAAGATAAATTCCCTTTCCTTGCTTTCATGGAAGCATGGCTATGGCATGGCTCCCCTTGATGTGTGCCCAGAGATCTTACATGCACCAGCTTAGACACAGAAAGAGACTGTGTCTCTTTTCAACTTTTCTTTTTAATAAATTTTATTAAAAACGCTGGATATTCTTTTTCTTTCTTTGGCTGCACCACATGGCTTGCAGGATCTTATTTTCCCCACCATGGATCAAGCCTGGGTCCCCAGCAGTGGAACAGCAGAGTCCTAACCACTGGACTGCCTGGGAATTCCCTCTTTCCAACTTTTCTTAAAGCGGTAGCCAGCACTGTTGTGCATGAATTTGCTTTAGCTCACATCCTTCCTTGTCTCACCACTCTTTCTCTTCACCTTGGATTTGCTCTCCCAGATAACACTGTCAGTTTAACCCTTGTTTTGGGCCCTGTTTCCAGATAACTTTAGCTAAGGAAATTACATAAAAACTATCCCCTAAATCTAAGCCGTATTTAGAAAACACTTCAATGCATCATGTTGATTCCTATAGAAATAATGGAAAGTAGTATTCAAATATGGATTCAAGTTCCAGTATTTCTATGTGCCATATGGCTTTTCATAGTGTTTTGTCTTACTGGGTTTTAGCCGCTGATGGGGATAAAACCATCAGATGATTTAACTGCTTCATAGAGTTATTGATAATATATTAAAAATTGTAGTCAAAGCCATATTATAAGGCAAATTCAGTCAAAAGTTTTCATAAGTAAATAAAAATACTATCAAATTAATTATACATTTGATATTTATTACATTAATATAATAGACTACATTACCATAAAGAGCTATTTTATTTTATACTTTAATGTTTGAATATAAAACTGAAACCATTATAGAAGATGTCTGACATATTTTAAGGTAGATTGTCATAATCTAATTAAATATGTAACTGCTATTTTTTTAATGTAAAAATTAAAAATGGAAGAAATGAAGGAAGGAAGGAAGGAAGAAAAGGAGGAGGATTGAATAAATGGAAGAAAGGAGGAAGGAAGAGAGGAAAGGAGGGAAGGAGAAAAGGAAGGAGGGAGAAAGGAAGAAACATAAGAAAAGCAGTAAGTTTACCTACAGAATGTAAATATCAGGAAATATGACTTTAATTATTTGTAATTAATTATTATTAGACTAATTAGACTCAACTGCATTTTCAATTTTTAAGGATCAGCAAGTAATCCATTTTTACTTGTTGGCATCAGTTGCATGGAAAAAACATTGATTTTCTGTTAATCTTAACTTTTCACAAATATACTATTCATTTTGGTTTAAAAAAAGAATGCTGAGGCAAACACATAAGGTTGTAACTGAGGTCTGTTTTCAGTTCTATATAAAGGTGCCTTGATTAAAACAACTGAACTCATACATGGAATCTAACATACTTCCTGACTGTAATGGTTTTACTCCATTCTCCAAGTCCACTAACATGTAGATACAGTGTAATTAAAATCAATTAAGGAATTCTAAGGTATGCCATACAGTAAATTTCCAATTCTATGTTGGCTTCAGAACTACTGATATGTGGAGTGTTCCTCATTCATAAAAGGAAAAAGCTCAAAGCAAAACCTATGCCAGAGGAAAAGAAGATGACTACAGAAGCCATTCCCCTGAACTTGTGCTCTAACTAAACATACACTATTTTAGGATAACTTGCCCAATGCAATACTTAATAGGCTTTATCACTAAAGTACATTTCTTACTATCTATTCTAATATCTTACTATAATAGAAGCCCTTATTTTACCTGTTAAACTTTCTTAATCTACTGCCTAAGAAAATGTATAAATGTATAGTAGAAACACTGATTATACAGTTATTTCTGTTTACTAGGAAATGTTCATTTTTAAGAGCTTATACATTCTTGCATTTACCTAAATTTCCCCTAGGGAATATCTAATAAGTGCTATGTGATGATGTGACATCACTGTCTCTGAATATTTCTGGAAATTGCTCCAAAATCAATATTTTAAAACATGACAATGACTGTATAGTTTAAGTCAGACAAAAGAAGAGACCCAGGAGTTCACCATTACATTTAAAACTTTAGAAACCAATGATGACTGAACTCCAAAAATTGCCTACTTGGCTGCTCCATCATTGTGTTTTTATCTGTCTTGAGAGTTCCAAATACATCAGCTTAATTCTCTGGAGTTTATAATCAATTGTGGCTATAAAACACATGGCTTAATTTTCCACTGAAGTTTAATGTTTTCCTTGGGCCTCCCCACTCATGCCTTCTCAAAATGGTTTTATCACTGTAATATAGAGCAGTGGAATTAAGTATGTAAATATTTGACAGCTTACAGGTTTGCTTTTCTTCTGAGTCAAATTAAAATAGCATTGAGTTTAAAACTTGCAAACGCTACTAGGTTTAGTTCAAATCTTCAAGAACTGAATTCCCATGCAGTATATTTTACTTTGAATGTCTCATTTCAAAATTCAGAACATTACACATTCAAGAATATATCAGTTTCACAGGCCAAGTTAGGAAATCTGAAAGCACAAAAGTGACCATTTATTAAAAGGAAGAAAATTAGTACAATTTATGTGGACATGTAGACTTTGAATAAATAGTGGCTGATAGTCTATGCTTTCAATCAATTGCTATAATGTGAAAGGCATCTTCCAGTTAGCATTATTTTTTCTATTATTATTTTTCAGTTTGTAAAACAACAAAACAGAAACACAACTAAACTGGAGTTTATAATTTGGCAAAAATATGTATAGGGATTTAGAACTATGGTGTCAGTTTCAAAATACCTCTTAAGGGACAAATTCATGGGCTGTACACCATTGGATTTTGGATATTTACCAGGTTTTTACAAATGAGATTGTCAAATACATAGCTAGACATAGTTATTTGTTCTTTAATGTAATTTTATTAAAATCTCAACATTTCTTAGTTGCTTATAATTATAGTATTGGGTTGGCCAAAAAGTTCGTTCGGGTTTTTCTATAACGTTATGGAAAAACCCGAACGAACATTTTGGCCAACCCAATACATCTAATATATATTTCAAACTTTCTTCATATTCCTGACAGAAATATATATTAAAAATAATAGAAAATAATTTTAAAGGGACACTCAAGTTATAAAAATAACTAATTCCAAATCATTTAAAAACTAAGAGAGAGGAAATGATGTTTTTAGGTTAAAACACAAGTGTGCTCACAGCTAATATCACACTCAATAGTGAAAGACTGAAAGCTTTTCCTCTAAGATTGGAAACAAAACAAGAATGCCTGCTTTCACCACTTCTATTCAACTGGAAGTTCTAGCCAGAGCAGTTGGGCAAGAAAAATAAATAAGAGGCCTTCAAATTGGAAAGGAAGAAGCAAAAGTATCTCTGTTTTCAGGTGACATGATCTTATATATAGAAAAGCCTAATGATTTCACACTACAAACGAAACAAAACAAAAATTCTTAGAACTAATAAGTTCAACAAAGTTGCAGGATACAAAATTAACACAAAAATCAACTGCATTTTTATACATTAACATTGAAACAATTTGGAAAGTAAATCACGACAGTAATTCAATTTACAATAACATCAAAAAGATTTATATTCTGAAAAATAAATGTAACTAAGTATATAAAAAATTTTTTACAATGAAAATTACAAAATGTTGAAAAAAACTGAAGAACATTTCAAGAAATGGAAAGACATCCTGTGTTCATGGATTGCAAAATATATTGTTAAGATGTAAATATTAGCCAAACCAATCTACAGATTCAATTCAATGCTTATCAGACTCCCAATAATGTTTTTTGCAGAAGTAGAAAAATTCATCCTAAAGTTGAAATGGAATCTCAAGGGACTACAGATAGCCAAAGCAATTTTGAAAAATAACAAAGTTGGTCTCACACTTCCTGATTTAAAAATATAATATAAAGTTAGAGTATTTAAAACAGTATAGTACTTGTATAAAGACATATTTAGACCCATAGAATAAAACAAGAGCTCAGAAATAACCCGGTGTATATATAGTCAAATGTTTCAACAAGGGGAGCAAGATCATTCAATGAAGGAAGGATAGCATTTTTAAACAATAGTATTGGGAAAACTTAATATGCACATGCAAAAGAATGAGGTGGTCTCTTATCTCATACCACACACAAATTAGCTCAAAATTGATCAAATACCTAAATGTGAGAGCTAAAACTATAACATTCTTGTAAGAAGTCATAGGGGAAAATTTCCATGACACTGTATTTGGCAATGATTTCCTTCATATGATATCAAAAGCACAGGCAACCAAGAAAAAATAATTTGGACTATATCAAAATTTACAACTTCTGTGCATCCAAAGGACATAATCAACAGAGTAAAAGTGCAACGTAAGAAATGAAAGAAAATATTTGAAACTAAAATATTTGAAAAGGATTTAATATCTAGAATATGTAAAGGACACCTACAACTCAACAATAACAATAAAAATAAATAACCCTACTTAAAAATGTGCAAAGGAATGAGCAGACATTTCTCCAAAGAAGATACACATGTAACCAATAAATGCATGAAAAGATTCTCAACATCTCTAATCATTAGGGAAATGCATTAAGACTACAGTGAGATATTCCCATCATTATTATGGCTATTATCTAGAAAAAAGCAGCAACAAAAATAGCAAGTCCTGTTGAGGATATAGAGAAACTGGCACGCTTGGGCACTGTTGGTGGGAATGTAAAATGATGCAATCACTATAAAATCATTAATTAAAATTTAATTACAGTGTGATTCAGTAATTCTACTTTTGCATATATAACCATAAGAATTGAAAACAGGAACTTGAATAAGTACTTTTACGCTAATGTTAATAACAGCATTATTCACAATAGGTAAGGGGTAAAAGCAAGCCAAGTGTTGATTTTAGGAGTTACTGTAAAGATACAGTAATCAAGAAAGTATGGTATTGCAAGAAGGATATATATAAAAATTATTTAGAAAGAATTGCGATTGTAGAAATAGACTGACACACATATATACAGTCAACTGGTTTTGGGAAATATGCCACTGTAAATAATTCACTTTGGGAAAGATGGCTTGTTCAGCAAATTACAGTGGAGCAATTGAATATCCCAATGCATATATATATATATATATATATATATATATATATATATATATGCACACACATATGTATTCTGATATATATCAACAAAAACTTGGCCTTACCACGGATCATGTACAAAAATTAATTCAAAATGTAAGATCTTAAACTTAAATGTTATAGATAAAACTGTAAAACTTCTAGAATAAAACAAAGGAGAAAATATTATATATCTTGGTTTAACAACACATTTCCTAGATGAGAAAAAGGAACATGAACTACAAAAAAAATTTTAGATGACAAATTGGAGTTTTTAAATTGAAAACAATTTCACACTTTATAGTAAACTTTAAGAAATTAAAAATTCAAACAACTGATTGGGAGAAAGTATTTGCAGAACATAAATCTGATAAAGGACATGGATCCAGGATACAAAGAGCTGTAAAATTTTACAGTCCAATAATAAGGTGATAATCACCCTGATAAAAAATCATGGACAAAGGACTTGACTAGAACTCTTGGAAGAAGATTTACAAATGAAAAATAAGCACATATATAGATGTTCAATATCATCAGTCATTAGGGAAACACGTTAAAACGTGGTAAGATATTAGTATACACACAGCAGTGGTAAAATTAGAAAGACTGACAATGCTAAATGCCTCATTAATTGACAGTGGGAATGAAAAATAGTACATATTTGAAAAATATTTTGTCATGCTCCTATAAATTTTAACATATACCTCCCCTAAACTCAGCAATCCCGCTTTTTTTAATTTACCCAAGGTCAGTGAAAATATTTGTCCACAAAAAGGCTTGTACGCAACTATTCATAGCAGTTTTACTCATAATACCCCCAAATAGAAACAATCCAAATGATCATCAGAGAATAAGAAAAACAAACTGGTATGTCCACAGTATGGAATGCTACTTGGCAATAAAAAAGACGGAACTACAGATACACACAACAACTTGAATGAATCTCAAAATCATTAAGCTAAGTGAAAGAAACTAGATACAATATTATATACTTTTAAATACTATTTATATGAAATTTTTGATAAGACAAAATTATAGAGCATAACAGTGTTTTCGAGACACTAATAGTTGAGGATGGGGCTTGACTATAAGGGGGTACAGGGGAACAATTGGCATAATATATAAGTTCTGTATCATGATGATGGTGTTAGTTATATTACTTTATACATTTGCATAAACTCATTGAACTGGCAAATTTTATTGTAAGTAAATTGTTTTAAAAACTTATTAAATTATATAGCCTGCAAACACGGATTAGTTAGAAAGTTCAACTAGAAATAATAGTTTTTCCATGACATTGTTTTGAGTCATAGCCATTCTATTGCATTATTATGATTTTTCATTGCAAATACACTTTTTACATTTTAAAAATATTCATAAAATTACACTGATAGTAAAAACCCTGTTCTACTGAGGAAAAATTTGAAAAAATACTGATGAAATTAAAGATTGGGAAAAAAATTTTAAGTACAAATAGGCTGAAATTGAAATAATGTGAGGGATTTGTTTTAGTTTGTTTAAAAAAAAAGAAAATTAGTCTAAACATTTTAATGCCTGTTATGGAAATTCCAACTGAAAATAAAGATAAAGAGTAACAATATGGAAATATTAAAATATGAGTTTATGAAATAATGCCTATATTATTACAAAATTTATAGGACTGGAATTAAAGCATTGGTTGTAGCACTGTATATTGGTCACAAACACTGAAGTATTTCAGTCATGTTATTAAAAAAATCCAAAGATAAAAAAATAATGACTTCTTTCTGACCTCTAGGTTTTTTCCCAATGGTCCCAGCACCATATATCATTAGTTGTAAAACATGGTATCACTTATTTGAATAACTGGGATACATTTGGCTAAGTGGTATTTGATTTCAATGCTACAGTTTCTAAGGAAGTTGTAAAAGTTTTTGAAAAACCTGCCTTTCCTGACTAAGATTAAACATGTTGTGTGATTGTGTCATGAGAATTTTAATATTCTCTGCAGTAAAATGTTTCATCATTGATCTGAGCAAGGTCAGAGCACGGTAATAATATCTCCTTATTTTCATAGCTTGAATAAACCTAGAGTCACCAACCAGGAGAGTCCTCCTTGTATTGCCCAAGTTTTTCATTCATTGCTAATATTTATTAGTACTACTTTTTGAGGGAAGGATTCATTAGCATTTATACTGCTGTGATTTTTATCAACATTTAAAATTACTATCTAGGCATTTTAGAAAGAGAATTCTGCAAGACAAACAGGTTGTGTAACACATATGCCACCCAAGGGAAAAAAAAAATGATGATAATACAGTAAAAGAAAACAAGGGATGTGGCTAGAATTTCCATTACCTATGACAGAGGGTGAATTTAGTAGAAAATATAAATTTTCAATTTTGCTGGTTTCTTCATTCTCTTTCTTTAATACTGTGAGTGAGAAAATGTGAACCCTCAAGTAAAATGAGAATTATTAAAAAAAAATAATATTAAACAATTTGGAGGTATGGAAAAAAGAAATAAAACTTGCCCAATAACTGGAAGAAACTTTTTCTCTTTTGAAGTAATTAATAAGCCAACAAAAAATAAGCCACAAGGCAGCAGACTTTGCCAACAAACATAAGAGAAAATCAAGAGTGAAACAGGAGCATAGAGGAAGAGAAAATGTCTCTGAATAAGGGTTAGGGAAAGGCTAGGCAGAAAGAAAGGCCTTAAAGAAAGTGCCACATACATGAAGTGATGGGGAGGAACAGTAATTAACTAGAACCTTGTATATGCCAGGGGAAAGGACTCCTGTGTTATAAACTCAGGGAACTCAGAAACTTTCCCCTTGTTCATTTTTTCTTTCCTTTAGAAGACCTCAGCCTTCTCAGTAAGACTCACTTAAATGTATTTATTAAAACATTATTTATATTGGGCTTCCCTGGTGGCGCAGTGGTTGAGAATCTGCCTGCCAATGCAGGGGACACGGGTTCGAGCCCTGGTCTGGGAGGATCCCACATGCCGTGGAGCAACTAGGCCCGTGAGCCACAACTACTGAGCCTGTGCGTCTGGAGCCTGTGTTCCGCAACAAGAGAGGCCGCGATAGTGAGAAGCCCACGCACCGCGATGAAGAGTGGCCCCCGCTTGTCACAACTAGAGAAGGCCCTCGCACAGAAACGAAGACCCAACACAGCAAAAATAAATTAATTAATTGATAAACTCCTACCCCCAACATCTTCTATTTAAAAAAAACATTATAACATTTAATCATTTGTAGTTATTGAAAAAATATTAAAAATATTAGTTAAGGCAAATTTAAAATTCATAAAAAAGAGAAAAGAAAAAACATATCACCCATGTTAACTACACTGACAGCTACTGTTACATCTGATATATTTTCTTTCTGACTTCTTTCTATGCACTTGTTTATACAGGTGTAAATTTTATGCTTCACTTTTTCTTTGATAGCATATCATATATATTTTCCCATGAAGAAATCCAAATAACAGGAAATATTTAGTCAAAATGAAATGACAATCCTTTCCACTTCCTTTTACCTTCAGAATTCAAAAACAAAAGCTTACTTCTTGTAGATAAAAAGGAAGAAACAAGAAGGCAGCAGAGGTCTTTGGACCTTGAATTCATCAGTTTTGTGGTCGTAATGCACTGCTATATTTTGCTTGTGTGTAAAAAGAGTGATTTCGACATGAACATATATTTCAAAAATTATTATAATGCTTTATTAGCAAAAGTGTAATTTCACCCACAAGCATAGTTTTCTTTCAGGAAAGTTGTGTAGGAGTAAAAACAACTCTATTTCACCACAAACAGATCATCACATTAGCAAAGGCACCATCATGGTAATTATGATGTGTTTTGAATAACTACACAATTGTTTCTATGAAAGCTGCATATTATTAAACCATAAAAAGTACAGCAGAGTATTAAAATCTCAAAAGTGAAACACTTGAAGCCTAATTCATAATGCTTCCCAGGAGCCACTGCCTTGGCACTGGGTTGTGATACTACTATAGACCTAAATGGGAACTCAATGATCGCTAAATATTAAGCATAGATTACTTATTTTAACAGACGAGAAATCTGAAGGTCTAGCAAGCTGAATTTGTCCTAAAAAGCTGTTTTTCTTCATTCCTGCTATAGCTAAATTTCCACTCCTCAGTGACAGTGGCTGAGTCTCAGTGAGTTCACTGCGAGAGCAACTGTTCTGCAGAGGGGAGTGGGAATACAGAGCAAGCTGGGAAATACAGTCATGAAGAGCAGCTCAGACTTACTAACCTTACATTAAACAAAAAATATTCATCCCCCACTAATCTCCATTCTTTATAGCAGGAATGTCAAATAGTTTTTATTTCATCAGAAGTTTTGAACAATTAACATTGGCTGCTGGGAACATTATGTTAAGGATTCTGAAAAAGTTGCATGAATGTTCTGCTAAATTGGTACAAATCAGAGGAGGGAATGATCTAAATATTTGCTATATTTGACTTAGATGCAATGTTAAGTAGATTAAAATAATCATTTTTAATACTGGCACATGTAATAGATCAATGTATTGTTCTCCTGTTGACCAGTGCCTTAGTCATCAACAAAAGTAACCACGGTGTATATACTGCAGTTATTTAGGTCACACTACGTACAATAAATGCCTCTTCATTAGGAAACCAATTAAAGTGTCAGTTTTAAGTACTCAGAGACATGAGTGAGATAAATTAATTTGCCTGATTTTTCTGAAGAAAAACACTGGGAGGAGAAACAGAGCTAATTGTTGACTACAGACTTGGGAAAGCATCTTGAAAGGTACTGGTGGTGGGGAGGGATACATAGACTTACCAACTGGTCTTTAAGTGAGTCTTTCCTATATGTTCAATTTAACTTACATGCAATGCACAAAAGTAAAAAAAGTAGGAAGGAGAACATAGCCAATGTAATTTTTCAGGGTCTCACAAGTCCCTAAAAACAGATTTAAATTATTTTCAGATTTCAGTAACTGGTTAGGTAGTCATTTGGACATAATGTAAATATCATGGCAGGAAGAGAGGTTTGGGGTAACTGCTTGTGATTTGGATATTGTAAATAGCACTTAGCTTGAAGGGGTTTAAAATATATAGCTTGGGTGTAGGTAATAGCCCTATATCATTTTTATATAAGATGGATGCAAAGTAATATTATAGTCAACTATGTTTTGTGTGAGTTGGTTTCTATTTCTGATAATTATTTTTCCTAGATTAGTCACATTAATTATTTTAATTCCCTTTAGTTTACAACTCTCTTGATTTGTTTTTATTTTATATATAAAATATAAATATTTCCTCTTAAATCATAATAGTGAAAACTTATCATAAAACATCATTTTGAAAGAAATAAACAAAAGTCACTATGGTAGCTAAACAGACTGTTTCAATAAGCTTTCCTTAGTCCTAAGACCCATTTCTAATCATTATGTAACTACTCACCTAATGCCTTTTCGAATTTAAATTTTAAAGCATAGTTGTTGAGGAAGAATACATACAAACTGAATCTTTCCACAGTGGTATTTCTTTAATATATTCTATTTGATACAGATTCCAACAAACTACCTTCACTTTTTTTGGATACTATTTCATAATAGGTGTTAACCACTGCAGTATGCTGGTAATTTTAATGGTGTGCCTAATCTATTCCATATTTTCCAAAACTTCCTAAAATGCTTCCCATGTGAACATGAAGATTAATATAAAATTAGGGTTTTCTCTGTTCTATTTCCTCAAGATGAAATGAAAGCTCTGTACCTTGCAGCTGGCTCAGCCCTCTAGATAAATGACTCTTTCTTGCCTGCCAACCTCTACATACTCATTAAGCTTAGAATGTGGGGCCAATTTAGTCCATAAAAAGAAAAAAGGTAAGTGAAGAAAAAAGAGAAAAGTATGCCATGTATAGGGTACAAAAATGCCGTCTTTGGCAGGCAAAGGAGTAAATGGAGCTCAGCTGCTACAACAAAAGGTATCATTCAAAATGAAATTACTGTATCTTAACCCTGGGTGCACTTTGATCAGGACTTTTGCTCCATAAATTGAGAAGAGGAAAAGCAAGTATTGAGAAGCAGTTACTAATGCTAAGGCTAACCATGACATGCATTAGCATACAGCTTACCACATGGAATTATTTCTTTAAAAACTAATAAATGAGAGAAAATGAGGAAGTGGCATCAATTCCATAGAATATTTAGAAATTTTTGTTAGTTTTGTTAATAAAAACATGCCTCTGATAATCTGAGAAGAGAGAAAAACACACAAAAGTTGAAGCTCGTGTTTATTTTATTTAATGGTATAGTTTTCTTTTTCCACAAGTATGTGTATGAGTACAAATGTGAGATGACCAGTGGCCCCCAGCAGGCCTTGCCAATTTTAAAAACCTTGATGCATAAGAAAACATCTAGAAGCACATTTTTCTTAGTAATATTATTATCTTCCACTCTGGTAGGATAGAACCTAAAGAGAGAGATAGAGACAGAGAGAGACAAAGGGAGAGACAGAGAGACTGTCATTTAAGATAAAAATTTTTTAAATTATGTATGCAAATAAGTCACTCTTCCCTTGGGTACTTGTAGAGTAGAGTCACTGATTATGAAATATTAATCAAATGGCAACCATCTAATTTCATTTTAATTCTAAAGTTGACAACTGGGGAGAAAAGGGAGTGGTAAATTGTGTTGCTCATGTCCTCAACCCAGACACTAAAGATACTTAATAGTAAACATTTGTTCTACAGGGTGTTAGAGACTAAGACTTTGTCTTCTGAAAGATGTTTGAGGATGGATAAGCTATTTTTCTATAAAGAAGGTGCTGGGTGGATATAAGTAGAGAGTGACGATTAGCTGAATGATTAGCTTTTACTACAACCACTTCCCACTGTCCCCAAATACAGGAAGAAATTAACCAAAACCCACATATTAAGTGTACCTAAGCAACCAATATTTGTTTGGGAGATTTCTTCCATGCCTAAAGAGGGCACCCCTCTGTGAGGCATTTCAAAACCCATGATTTACCCTTGATGCCCCATACATATACACAAGGAGAGTCAAGAGATTGCACAAAGTAACACTTTGTCAATTTCACCTGGGTTAACAAAATATGAAGTGTGGGTTTTATGACTATACAATCTGTAATACTAATAGGCAAATTACACCAGGCACAAAAAACAGGATGGAATAGAGGTTTGAGGGTTATGATTCAAATGGACACACTGATTGTATTCATTCACCACCTATTCTTTAGTCCTTACTGAAATTAAAATGATATGTTTAAGATATTCCTTAAAGTTCTACCATCATATTTATTAGTATATATATTTTAGCGCAACTAGCTGCTATATGGCTCCCCATAGCATGCATTAACCATAGGTCCATTTCCAGTGATGCACTTCTAGGTCATCAGTAGATTCTTACTACTATGAAACAAACACACAATGCAAATATTTTTCCATATCAACCTGAAGTCCTTTTTGAAATTTTTTCTTGAATTGACCTCCTTTCTGTTCATAACATAAGGAAACCCACCAGTACACAAGGTCAGTCCTTCCCCACTCCACTCTTATCCCCACAAGAGCAACTAGTTGGCTTCCCAGTCCTGAGGGAGGCCTAATAGGAAACAAGATAATTCAAAAAACAGCTGAGGAAATCCACCCAAGCCAATGAGAAAAATCAATATAATTCTTTGTTCTTAACTACTCTGGCAAGATCCCACATTCTTAATGGTCCAACAAGAATCATTACACTTTAAGGAGGAAAACACATATAATGTGGGAGAAAGACTGTGCAATAAGAAAAAAAGCCCTTTAATGCTTGATGAAACAAGAGATCTTTGAAAATTTTTAAAGCATTATGATAGGTAATCTCAGTGTAATTTTGAGAAGATGAAAAAGATGTTAAGAGAAAAGTCTCTTTAAAAGAATAAGAAACAGATCTTGTGAATTAGAAGTATGATTGTTGAAATAAATTCAATAAGATTCTATGACACAATGTCAAAGAAATATTCAAGAATACAGGTCAACTGGATAAAGAAATAAAACAAATATATATTTAATGTATGTTAATATATTAATTATATATATGAGGAAAATAAAGACACATAGTACCATATCAGCATTTTTGATTTTTAAGTAATAGAAGATGCAAAAACAGAAAATGAAAGGTTATACATTTTGCAATAAACAATAGAAGTTTTGTTTTAGAATGGATAAGATATATAAATTATATATTGAAAAGGTTTACAGGATATAGAAAAGGATTATGGAAAGAAAAGTTACATCACCAGATATCTGAATTAATACTTTAAACACTCAAAATCAAAAGGAATATTTCACGGGTATTTAAAAGATTGAAGGACTTTTATTATGAAGAGTTTGGTTTTCTTCTGGACATCAGGAAATAAGGCACATATCAATGTGATAAAATTTCAGCGATGCAGACTATGTTTCCCTTGTTTCTCACTGTACATAGAAAGAACAGAAAAGTAAGGAAGCTCAAGTCTGATTGCCTGCTGAATGTGATAAGATGGTTAAAGGAGATAGAGATATAGAAATGGGTAAAGGAAATAAGTGAAGAAGGATAAATAACATTGAAAGGGTAGGCATCAGAAAAATGATGCCTTTAAGACTCAATCCATTTAAGAACTGTATGTCTTTATATTAATACTTGACACCATGTTAGTTATTAGTATGTAAGCAGTTAAAACAGTACACAGTTTATGAAAAATGGCATATTATGGAAAGTTTAAGGAAGAACTGAAAGAAGACAATTGATATTTTGATCAATATTTGCCAATTACTACATATAACAAATAATAATTATCAATGTGATAAGAGATTTCAATTTTTATATCCATATGAATTCTAGATACAATTTAATGAATGTAGTCTGATTTTGGAGAACACATAAGCAACTCTGTTTTTATGCTTTCTTTTTCTATCCTTTTATAGCATTCTATTTCAAGATGAAGAAGAAAACAAAATCTATGATTTTTTTCAGCAGGCTTATTTTTTTCATACTCCAGATTGTTTAATATGTTCCAAAAAAATGGTTTCAGTAAAAAGCATAACAGATACGATTTCACCATAAGAAAATATGCATTTAAATAAGATGTGAGATACATTAGAACATATTAAACCAATGAAAAGAAAACCATCTCTATATATGATAAACAAACCACATGAATAACACTGAAGTCAAAAAGAATCTCACCTCACCTGTTGCCTAGCACTGCCTAACTCAATTGTTCAAAATTAAAACTGAAAGAATAACAACAGAAAGATAAAAACTGGATTTTCCCCTTCCTCCACCAAATTATTGTCATAAATATCACTTAATTAGAGAGGAATGTATGGTTTCTCAAAGAAACCTTAAGCAACTACATTTGGTCCACGAATATCTCCCATCAGTCTTACAAGTAACCCCAAAGGACTATTTTATGAACAAAAATTCTTATCCATTATTAAAGTTCCAAGTTTTAAAGGAAAAACAACTGATCATTGTCACTTATTTCCTTTTAGATTATAGGAAAAAAGTAAAGGAAGTTTGATACTGGTATTCTATAGATAGCTTTCTGTTAAGACTGTTTGAGTAGACATTTTGAGTAGACAAAAAAGACTATTCTTTTTTTTACTATGACAAACACTGTAGCTAAACTTGTTCAATTCCAGACACCTCTATGGTCAGATAAAGATGAGACAAGATCAGATAGTTTCTAGAAATGTAGCAGAATTTCTTTCTACTCTCAGCTAAGGCAATACATCTGGGGTAAAAATATATCAATGAGAATTTACACAGCCAATGAGTTTCCTGTTGTATAAGTTATGCTAAAGCAAGGCTCAGCATGCTGGTCTTCCATGTGAAGAGGAATCACCTTATCTGCCCACAGCAAATATAATCTTACAGACTGTCTTTCAAGTAAACCAAACTAAGCAGATATGGAGCCTGGTGTTTCTTTTGGATTCTAAGTCTCATTTCATTTGTTTGGAGCTCAGGGAATCTGAGGAAGTCCTTGTTTTCATGAATGGCTAGAGATAATGTATTTATGCTCTATCTTTCTTACATGAACCATCTTTGAAGCAATGTTGATTTAAACATCAGATTTTTTCTTTTATTTTTCATCAACCATTTAAATATTATCAATCCTGTGTGGTTTTGCCTATCCCTTGCAGAGTTTGGTCACAATTTTGTTTTTTGCTGAAATTGTTCTTTATATCATCAGGAGTAATAAACATGAATAAATCATGTGCCATTTTTTGAAGATAAGAAATTACATATGCCTGTAAGAGTTTGTGATTTAGTTGCAGAGGAGGGACAGGCACGCAATGAAATACATTATAAGGTAGCAAATTCTACAGGGAATGTGAATGGTTGGGGCCAAAAATGGCCTATGAAGTCTGAGGAAATTATCCCCAACGACTGAAGCATTCAGGGAGGCTTCCTCTAAGAGATAATACCAGCACAGGAAGCAGTGCTTAAAAAAAATTTCTAAGAGGAAGATTTTTATGGTGTGCTGATGAGACCACCTATATCAGAGGGTTTGTGAAGAATAACAGCGAATGAGACCTCAGTGTTAAATATGGCTGACTTCTAATGAGTCTTGGAAAACTTTGGGAGAAAAAGCCAAGAAATATAAACATATCATCATATATATTTCAGAATACTTCCTTTGCCCTACTTGATTAAGCATCAAATGATATATTTTATTGAAAAAATAGGAGAGCATTTTATGTCTTATGTTTGATATTTTTATGCTGATTGAATAATCTCTTAATTTTATAATAAAATTTTCTGAGTGATATTTTGATATTTAATTTTTAATAAAATAATTTCATTCTACTGGTAACATTTATCACATTCATTATTATTATTATAAGACATAAAGTCTTTCTAATTTGTTCTGAGATTAAAAGAAATATTCATTTTTGTTTTTTAAATTTTTTCTTGTTTTGTTTTACTTTTCAGTTTAAAATAGAACATACATATTTTAATGTCATTTTGTAAAGCTTGGAAAAGTCTAAATTGTTCCTCTTAATTTTAAATACAATCATGAGAAATTATTTTTAGAGTATTAAATATTTCAAAACTTAAACACATATCAAGAAGTTCGGAATGTATGAGAGGCTTAAAATTAAGGGGCACTAGGCAAATATGTCTAGCTTTTTTATTTTATACTTTTTTAAGTAATATTCTTTCTAACTAATTTGCCCTAAGATCTACTTATTAAAGATATAAACTCTTTTAACAATTTAACAGCTGCCTTGGTGGAGGTTTGGTATGCAGAAGTTTCAAAAAGAGAACAATAATGACAAAAACAAGCAAATAAAAACCCCAGTAATGACAAAGAACAGCTACCAGAAAATTTGGGACCCAGAAGACTACAAAAGTTGCCTGGGAAAGCAAAATATCTAAAAAGACATTTGTAAATTAATTTTGACTTTGAAAGACTCTGTCAGTTATGGTGTATTGATAAGTGGGCAAACTGACATACAGCTCTGGGTTCTATATTGAAAGTTAATTTATTAATAATGATGAAAATTCTTATAATAATAATAATCATGGTGTTGGAGGTCATAAAGGTTCATCTCTGTGAAATATTTTCCATTCTTATGGCATTTTTGGAAACAGTATCTTACTGACTTGTGGAAGGAAAGATTTTAAATGTCCTATCTAGACTAGAAAGGAGAATCAGATAGAATGTTGGGAGGAGGGAACTAACAAGTATTGAGTACCAAGGATGTGCCATGCTCATTATATTCATAGTTTAATTCATTCAATAACAGTATAAGGTCATTGAGGCAACTTCAGGTCAGGGCATTTGCCCAAGTTAACACATCTGAGTAAGAGACAAAGTAAGGAATCAAACTCATCTGCTTGACCTTAATATCCATACTGATTCTACTCTAATTAAATACTTCCATGCAGAAGCAAAAATCTCTCAGATGTTACTCTGGCTTCTGGACAGAGTGTGCCCTGAAAATGATTTTATATAGCAATACTGATGATAAATTTATTCTGTAAAACTGTACCACAGACTGAGGCAAAGACTGCAATTTCCATAGCCAAGATCCATTTTTTCCTTTTCACCCACAAATGTAATTCTGATTTCATCAGGTGTAATAAGCCTGTATTTTCCACTTTCCCTTGTAGATCGGAGTACCCACGTAACACAGCTCTCATCAATGGGATATACATGAAAGCTGTCAGCCACTAACAAGAATGAAACAGTGCCATCTGCAGCAACACAGATGGACCTAGAGACTATCAT
The DNA here is from genome assembly GCF_039906515.1 of Pseudorca crassidens. Lineage (NCBI taxonomy): Eukaryota > Metazoa > Chordata > Mammalia > Artiodactyla > Delphinidae > Pseudorca > Pseudorca crassidens. The sequence goes on from NC_090298.1 coordinate 86,171,247, forward strand.
AGTAAGTGAAGTAAGTCAGACAAAGACAAATATCATATGATATCGCTTATATGAGGAATCTAAAAAAAATGATACAAATGAACTTATTTACAAAACAGAAACAGACTCACAGACTTAGAGAATGAATTTATGGTTACCAGGGAGAAGGGTGGGGGGGATAGATTGGGAGTTTGGGATTGACATGTGCACACTGCTATATTTAAAATAAAATGCCTTTCCATGAAAAAAAAAAGTTGTTGACTATACCTTTGACAAACTCTTTAAATTATATGAGTGAAGGGATGGAGGATGGCTGACTCCAAAGTTGCGTGACATTTTCCCCTTGCCCTTCTTGCTGTCAGGAAAATTGATGCAATGCCCAGAAATAAGAAACCATCTTGGAACTACAAGTCGACTGTCACAAGTTAGGAATAAGTGATTAAAACATCAAAGGATCCTAGATCTCTGACAGCGTGGTGGAGTCACCACATACTCAGACTACCTTTAGTCAAATTTCTCATATAACAAGGACAAAAAAAGATAATACATTAATTACTCAAGCCAAAATTGTTTTCAGAGTTTGCAATTTATAGACTAAAATAAAACCCTTAATTATATGCCAAAGTACAAGAAAAGCTATCTCTTAATCATTGTGTTTATGTGGCAAAAAACATCCAGACAAAAGTTAAAAGTTAAAAAAAAAAAGGTGATTCAAACAATTCTGTTTTTTCAATACCTGGAATTTTAATGTTATAAAGATACACACATAAGATTCATTCTCTATCATGTAATTAATACTTGCTTCATATTTCCACTAACCATCTTAAAGAAAAAAAGCCATTTTTAGGAAATATAGTTAAGTTAGTTACAATGATGAAAATACTACAGGGATAAAAGTATTGGGGTCCTCAATGACCTAATTTATTCCATCATCCTACAATGTCTATGAATTAGATACAACTGGTCCCAGGCACTGTGAAAGTAAAGTGCCATGGTACCTCAACCTTCTGCAATTAATTGTTATGGTGAATAAGAGTAAACATTCTATATAATTCCATGGAAACATTACTATATAAATAAGAATATCAATATTTCATAGCAAAATTATATAAACGTACCATTAATTTAGCATAATGTTTTTACAGCATTGACAGCATTTCTTATTTATATCTTTAATTACCAGTTACTATTTTACAGGTATAGATATATTTTGGTCAATTCTTTTGATAAATATATTAGCTATATTTTTATATTGCATAAAATACAATTTAAATGATTATAACATCATTAAACTTAAAGCATACTTTTAAAATAAACAAAACATAATTTGCCTAATAAATTGAAGTTTGAATATGTAAATTAAAGGTACAAGGATTATGTCCATTCAATTTTTACTGAAATACATGACAATATGTAGGATGTGATGTTATCACGGTAAAATATTTTATTTTTAGTTTTTAAAATATAGAAACTTTAAAATATTTTCTTGATGACTCAATTACTTAAAATAATTTTAATTAGTGTCCCTTGGGAATTTAATTCTGTAAAATTTCCAAAACACAGTCAGAAAAACCATAGCTTGGAATTAATACTTCCACTCAACAGATGCCAATTAACAGAAGGAACATATTAACAATCTGTCATTCATTTTAAAAAGAAGATATTGAATATATAGTTACTTTGTGTTTGTTCAGAAAACTTACATACAGTTTTTAACTTGATATTAATCAGAAAAGATTGAAAGGACTAATTCATTACCAAGGTCAGCCTATCATCCTTTTCTAAGGGTTATATCTAAACACTTAAGGAACACTTGGGGAGAGAAAGGAGATGGCATGCCACTGAGTAGAGGAAAGAACTGAAAGAGAGACTCATACTCTAAATAAATATATAGAGTCAGGCACACTATCTTTATCTGGACATAGATAAACAGAATACTGTTCAATGTACTCATCTTTACAAAACATAGCTAAAGTAGCCTAACATATTTTTTCTTCTGATTTTGAATTCATTTCCTTGGTGAGGAACCATGTAGTTGGCTGGATGCCACTGTTTATTTATTTTAAATACTTTCATTTCTTCTCTTATTTATTACTCTTACTTTAAGTACACCCAGATGATTAAACTTAACATTGTACTTCAACAAAGTAGAATATTTTCTGTAGTATTAAATATATTTTCAAATCACATATAATAAACACATAGGATTGACATGTTCTTTTAAAATTTATTTATATAATACTTATCTAAATGGGGCTCAAAATGTCAAATGTGTGTGTGTATATATTTTGCATTTGCTCAAAATTTCAAAATCTCAAGTTTACAAAAATATAAGGACTACACTATTTCAAAAACTTGACATAATATTTATTTATATTTTTATTTTCTTAAAATAACCTTTAATCCACATTGGAACTCTAGTGAATACATTAATGATTATAAAACATAGTAATATTTAGCACAGTTGGATAAATTTGACATGCTGTTCTCAGAAATGTATTTTAACAATATTAATATTGATATAATATAAAACATGGAAGGTGGCTCATGAAATATTTACTAAGATTTAACTTTAGGAAGATGGCTAATAATGGTAAATAACAGCTATTTGAACTAGAAAAGTTAAAAAAAAGAAACGTTTTAAGTGATATTTTAGATACCATTTTTTTCTTAACTGATTAGGGGCAGGGGATTGGAGGGGGATCAAACAACACTGCAATGTTTCAACAAATGCAATTATATTACTTGACATAAATATCTTAAATCCTTCTAGAAAAGTAAAAATGTCTCCCTTTGAATTTCCATTAGCATTCTCTCTTCTATTACTTTTAGCCAGCCATTTGGTTAGGGCTGCAAATTTCAGTATTCCAGGAGGAATACTGGTTTTCTTTCAGCACTGATGTTTATTATGTTCTTTCTGGAAGACAATTCCATAACTGATGTATCATATTAATTTGTTTTGTAGGAGTTGATCAATTAACTTGAGAAAACTCTGTGTAGTGTTGATTCAATCACATAACAAGCGTAATTTAATATAAATGGTGCATAAGACATTGATTTTGCCCAACTGCTCTGTAGAATTAGTGTCACTAAAGAAGGCAGCCAAGCTGAACTAACAATATTAAGCATTTGTGCAATTTATCTCTTGCTATAATGAACAGTAAATGATATAATGACCAACAAGATTAATGATAAAACAAACACAGTAGTTAGATTCATGCTGTAGAAGACCAATTCACAATGTTACTTGGTAATCAATAATTTGAAGATTAATTTAACCAATAAGAGTGTAAAATCAAGCAACAGGGGAAATGGAAAACTTTCCTGGAACATGTTCATTGCTATAGCCTTTTAAAAATATATTCAGGGGCGGAGTCAAGATGGCAGTGTGGGAAGACGTGGAGTTCATGTCTCCCCACAACTAGGGCACCTGCTGGACACTGGTGGGGGACCTCGGCACCCAAGGACACAGGAGGAACCCCCAATCAAACCGGTAGGATGTGGGGGGATGGGAGGAGAGGAGAAGTGGAAGCTGGACAGGACCAGCACCCCTGAGGGGGTGGGTGAGAGGGGGGAGGGGTTTCCATGCCTGGAGGGACCCTCTGGGACTCGGATCGGGAGGAACGTGCCCAGCATTTCCCCTGCCCAATCGACTGGGGAAGTCTGCCCAGCTCTCCGGCTATGTCCTACACACTCAGAGGACCCCTCCAGGCTGCACTGGTCCTGGGAGCATAGGAGGGAAGTCAGGGGAGAACAGAAGAGGCAGGCAGGAGGGATCCCCCAGGACCAGAGGAGCAGGGGAAGGAGCAGAGGACATTGGTCCCGCTGAGCTCCCAGGTGGGGTCCCCCACCCTCTGAGTCCAGAGGCGGAAGGCACACCTGGGCCCCTCCTGTTCCATTGAGTCTAAGCCCCACCCCCCACAGACCCCAGGGCCTTTTCCAGCCCTATGGGTCTTAAGCATAGGCCGTGCCCATTGCCCAAACCCTGCCCCTGCTTAGGCCCCGCCCTCCACCAAGGCTTTTTTCTACCTTTTTTTTTCTCCTCCTCTTTTTTGACTACTGTGGTTCTGTTTTACCTTCCAGTTGTTGTTTCATCTATATTTTTATTTTTATATTCTTTCTAACATATCGGTTAGTTTCCTACCCTAATTATATTTTTTAATTTGTTATTGTTCTCTTTTTTTGTGTGTGCCACCCCACGCAACCTGCAGGATCTCGGTTCACCAGGCAGGGGTCGGGCCAAAGCTCCTGCAGTTGAAGCTCTGAGTCTGAACCACTGGACTAACAGAGAACCTCAGATCCTGGGGAATATTCATAGGAGTTAGGTCTCCCGGAGGTCCTCATCTTGGCATCAAGACCCAGTTCTACCCAACAGCCTACAAACTCCAGTGATGGAAGCCTCAGACCAAACAACCAGTAAGACAGGAATACAATTCCAGTCATCAAAAAAAAAAAAAAAAATGAGACTGCAAAAAAATATGTCACAGAAGAAGGAGCAAGGTAAAAACCTACAAAACCAAATAAATGAAGAGGAAATAGGCAACCTACCTGAAAAAGAATTCAGAGTAATGAGAGTAAAGATGATCCAGAATCTCAGAAATAGAATGGAGGCATGGATTGAGAAAATACAAGAAATATTTAACAAAGATCTAGAAGAACTAAAGAACAAACAAACAGAGATGAACAACAACATAACTGCAATGAAAAATACATTAGAAGAAATCAATAACAGAATAACTGAGGCAGAAGAACGAATAAGTGAGCTGGAAGACAAAATGGTGGAAATAACTGCCAAGGAGCAGAATAAAGAAAAAAGAATGAAAAGAATTGAAGAAAAACTCAGAGACCTCTGGGACCACACTAAACACACCAACATTTGAATTATAGCAGTCCCAGAAGAAGAAGAGAAAAAGAAAGAGTCTGAAAAAATATGAAAAGAAATTTTAGCGGAAAAATTCCCTAACACAGTAAAGGAAATAGTCACCCAAGTCCAGGAAGTGCAGAGAGTCCCATACAGGATAAACCCTAGGAGAAACATACCAAGACACATATTACTCAAACTAACAAAAATTAAATTCATAGAAAAAATATTAAAAGCAGCAAAGGAAAAACAAAAAATAACATACAAAGGAATCCCCATAAGGTTATCAGCTGATTTTTCAGTGGAAATTCTGCAGGCCACAAGGGAGTGGCAGGATATACTTAAAGTGATGAAAGAGAAAAACACAACCAAGATTACTCTACCCAGCAAAGATCTCATCCAGATTCCATGGAGAAATCAAAAGCTTTTCAGACAAGCAAAAGTTAAGAGAATTCAGCACCACCAAACCAGCTCTACAACAAATGCTAATGGAACTTCTCTACACAGGAAACACAAGAGAAGGAAAGGACATATAATAACAAACCCAAAACAATTAAGAAAATGGTAATAGGAACATACATATTGATAATAACCTTGAATGTAAATGGATTAAATGCTCCACCCAAAAGACACAAACTGGCTGAATAGATACAAAAACAAGACCCGTTTATATGCTGTCTACAAGAGACCCACTTCAGACCTAGGGACACATACAAACTGAAGGTGAAGGGATGGAAAAAGATATTCCATGCAGATGGAAATCAAAAGAAGGCTGAAGTAGCAATATTTTTATCAGATAAAACAGACTTTAAAATAAAGACTGTGTGACAGACTCTAGGTCTCTCCACCTCATTACAAATAGCTCAATTTCGTCTCTTTTTTATGGCTGAGTAATATTCCATTGTATATATGTGCCACATCTTCTTTATCCATTCATCCAATGATGGACACTTAGGTTGTTTCCATCTCTGGGCTATTGTAAATAGAGCTGCAATGAACATTTTGGTACATGATTCTTTTTGAATTATGGTTTTCTCAGGGTATATGCCCAGTAGTGGGATTGCTGGGTCATATGGTAGTTCTATTTGTAGCTTTTTAAGGAACCTCCATACTGTTCTCCACAGTGGCTGTATCAATTTACATTCCCACCAACAGTGTAAGAGGGTTCCCTTTTCTCCATGCCCTCTCCACCTAGAGTCTGTCATACAGAGTGAAGTAAGTCAGAAAGAGAGAGACAAATACCGTATGCTAACACATATATATGGAATTTAAGAAAAAAAAAATTTCATGAAAAACCTAGGGGTGAAACAGGAATAAAGACACAGACTTACTAGAGAATGGACTTGAGGCTATGGGGAGGGGGAAGGGTAAACGGTGACAAAGGACATATATACACTACCAAACGTAAGGTAGATAGCTAGTGGGAAGCAGCCGCATAGCACAGGGAGATCAGCTCGGTGCTTTGTGACCGCCTGGAGGGGTGGGATAGGGAGGGTGGGAGGGAGGGAGACGCAAGCGGGAAGAGATATGGGAATATATGTATATATATAACTGATTCATTTTGTTGTGAAGCTGAAACTAACATACCATTGTAAAGCAATTATACTCCAATAAAGATGTTAAAAAAATAAAATAAAAAATAAAAAAATAAAGACTGTGGGCTTCCCTGGTGGCACAGTGGTTGAGAGTCCGCCTGCCAATGCAGGGGACACAGGTTCGTGCCCCGGTCCGGGAAGATCCCACATGCTGCAGAGCGGCTAGGCCTGTGAGCCATGGCTGCTGAGCCTGTGCATCCAGAGCCTGTGCTCCACAACGGGAGAGGCCACAACAGTGAGAGGCCCGTGTACTGCAAAAATAAATAAATAAATAAATAAATAAAATAAAATAAAGATTGTTACATGGGATAAGGAAGGACACTATATAATGATCAAGGGATCAATCCAAGAAGAAGATATAACAGTTATAAATGTTTATGCACCCAACATAAGAGCACCTCAATACATAAGGCAAATGCTAACAACCATGAAAGGGGAAATTGACAGTAACATAATAATAATGGGGCACTTTAACAACCCACTTACACCAATGGACAGATCACTCAAACAAAATAAATAAGGAAACACAAGCTTTAAATGACACAATAGACCAGATAGATTTAATTGATATTTATAGAATATTTCACCCCAAAGTGGCAGAATACACTTTCTTCTCAAGTGCACATGGAACATTCTCCAGGATAGATCACATCCTAGGTCACAGATCAAGCCTTGCAAAATTAAGGAAATTGAAATAGTATCAGGCATCTTTTCTGACAACAATGCTGTGAGACTGGAAATCAATTACAGGAAAAAGACTGTAAAAACACAAATACATGGAAGCTAAACAGTGTGCTACTAAATAACTAGGAGATCACTGAAGAAAGCAAAGAAGAAATAAAAAATACATTAAAAAATGACAACAAAAACAGGATGACCCAAAATCTATGGGACACAGCAAAAGCAGTTCTAAGAGGGAAGTTTATAGCAATTCAATCTCACTTCAAGAAACAAGAAAAATCTCAAATAAACAATCTAACCCTACACCTAAAGTGACTAGAGAAAGAAGGACAAAGAAAACCCAAAGTCAGTAGAAGGAAAGATCAGAGCAGAAATAAATGAAATAGAAATGAAGAAAACAATAGCAAAGATCAATAAAACTAACAGCTGGTTCTTTGAGAAGATAAACAAAATTGATAAACCCTTAGCCAGTTTCATCAAGAAAAAAAGGGGGAGGACACAAGTCAACAAAATTAGAAATGAAAAAGGAGAAACCACAACCAACACTGCAGAAATACAAAGGATTATAAGAGACTACTACAAACAACTATATGCCAATAAAATGGACAACCATGAAGAAATGAGCAAATTCTTGGAAAGGTACAATTTTCCAAGACTGAACCAGGAAGAATCAGAAAATATAAATAGACTTATCACAAGTAATGAAATTGAAACTGTAATTAAAAATCTTCCAACAAACAAAAGTCCAGGACCAGATGGCTTCATAGGAGAATTCTATCATACATTTATAGAGAAGAGGAGAGCTAACACTGATCCTTCTCAAACTCTTCCAAAAATTGCAGGGGGTGGAACACTCCCAAATTCATTCTACAAAGCCATCATCACCCTGATACCAAGACCAGAAAAATATATCACAAAAAAATAAAATTATAGACCAATATCACTGATGAACACAGATTCAAACATCCTGAACAAAATACTAGCAAACAGAATCCAAAAACATATTAAAAGGATCATACACCATAATCAAGTGGGATTTATCCCAGGGATGCAAGGATTCCTCAATATATGCAAATCAATCAATGTGATACACCATATTAAAAAATTAAGGAATAAAAAACCATATGATCATCTCAATAGATGCAGAAAAAGCTTTTGACAAAATTCAACACCCATTTAAGACAAAAACTACTCTCCAGAAAATGGGCATAGAGCGAACCTACCTCAACATAGTAAAGGCCATATATGACAAACTCACAACAAACATCGTACTCAATGGTGAAAAACTGAAAGCATTTCCACTAAGATCAGGAAGAAGACAAGGATGTCTGCTCTCGCCACTCTTATTCAACATAGTTTTGGAAGTCCTAGACATGACAATCAGAGAAGAAAAAGAAATGAAAGGAATACAAATTGGAAAAGAAGAAGTAAAACTGTCACTGCAGATGACATGAAACTATACATAGAAAATCCTAAAGATGCCACCAGAAAATTACTAGAAGTAATCAGTGAATTTGGTAAGGTTGCAGGATACAAAATTAATGCACAGAAATGTCTTGCATTCCTATACACTAACAATGAAAAATCAAAAAGAGAAATTAAGGAAATAATCCCATTTACCATCGAGACAAAAAGAATAAAATACCTAGGAGCAAACCTACCTAAGGAGACAAAAGACCTGTATGCAGAAAACTATAAGACACTGATGAAATAAGTTAAAGCTGATACAAACAGATGGAGAGATATACCATGTTCTTGGATTGGAAGAATCCACATTGTGAAAATGACTATACTATCCAAAGCAATCTACAGATTCAATGGAATCCCTATCAAACTACCAATCGCAATTTTTACAGAATTAGAAAAAAAAATTTTACAATTCGTTTGGAAACACAGAAGACCCTGAACAGCCAAAACAATCTTGAGAAAGAAAAACAGAACTGGAGGAATCAGGCTCCCCGACTTCAAAGTATACTACAAAGCTACAGTAATCAAGACAGTATGGTACTGGCACAAAAACAGAATAATAGATCAATGGAACAGGATAGAAAGCCCAGAGATAAACCCATGCAAATATGGTCACCTAATTTACAACAAAGAAGGCAAGAACATACAGTGGAGAAAAGACTGCCTCTTCAATAAGTGGTTCTGGGAAAACTGAACAGCTACATGTAATAGAATGAAATTAGAACACTACTTAACACCATACACAAAAATAAACTCATAATGGATTAGAGATCTAAATGTAATGCCAGACATTATAAAACTCTTAGAGGAAAACATAGGCAGAACACTCTTTGACATAAGCCACAGCAAGATCTTTTTTGATCCACCTCCTAGAGTAATGAAAATAAAAACAAAAATAAACAAATGGACCTAATTAAACTTAAAAGCTTTTGCACAGCAAAGGAAGCCATAAGCAAGACAAAAAGACAACCCTCAGAATGGGAGAAAATATTTGCAAATGAAACAACGGACAAAGGATTAACCTCCAAAATATACAAACAGCTCATAGAGCTCAATATCAAAAAAACAAATAATCTAATTAAATAATGGGTGGAAGACCTAAACGGACATTTCACCAAAGGATACATACAGATGGCCAAGAGGCACATGAAAAGATGCTCAACAACACTAATAATTAGACAAATGCAAATCAAAACTACAATGAGATATCACCTCACACCTGTCAGAATGTCCATTATTAAAAAATCTAGAAACAATAAGTCCTGGAACGGTTGTGGTTAAAAGGGAACCCTCCTGCACTGTTGGTAGGAATGTAAATTGATACAATCTCTATGGAGAACAGTATGGATGTTCCTTAAAAAATTAAAAATAGAACTACCATATGACCCAGCAATCCCACTACTGGGCATATACCTCAAGAAACCCATAATTCAAAAAGAGACACGTACCACAATGTTCATTGCAGCACTATTTACAATAGCCAGGAAATGAAAGCAACCTAAATGTCCATCAACAGATGAATGGATAAAGATGTGGCACATATATACAGTGGAATATCACTCAGCCATAAAAAGAAACAATTTCGAGTTATTTGTAGTTAGCTGGATGGATCTAGAGTCTGTCATACAGAGTAAAGTAAGTCAGAAAGAGAAAAACAAATACTGCATGCTAAAGCATATATATGGAATCTAAAAAAAAAATGGTACTAATGAACTTAGTGGCAGGGCAGGAATAAAGATATAGACATAGAGAATGGACATGAGGACATGGGGAGGGTAGGGGGAAGCTGGGGTGAAGTTAGAGTAGCATCGACATATATACACTACCAAATGTAAAATAGCTAGTGGGAAGGAGCAGTATAGCACAGGGAAATCAGCTCAGTGCTTTGTGACCACCTAGAGGGGTGGGATAGGGAGGGTGGGAGGGAGGCTCAAGAGGGACGGGATATGGGGATATATGTATACATATGGCTGATTCACTTTGTTGTACAACAGAAACTAACAGTATTGTGAAGTAATTATACCCCAATAAAGATCTATTTAAAAAAATAAATATATATATATATTCAAAATTGAGTATGCTCTAATTTATCATATTTAAACTTTATGATAAATTTGTTTTCCAGAGTTTTAACCTAAAATTATATACTGTGCCAAATAATTCATTTCTTTAAAATGTCCCTAAACTGATGAAACACCCCAAAAGATCAGGAATGCCTCCTTCTGATTCTGGTACAAATGGAGAGGATATTTATCAGTAGTAGTCATTCACAACTGTTGTGCTTTCCTTCCAGTGACTTTGCTGAATGTACTTAACTGAAGAAATAAAAGTCCAAGAACTAAAACATGGGAGATGTATAGAAGAAATCTCTTAATGGAAAATATTAAAGGTAACCAAAAATAAAGTCTGGTTTATTGTCTTTTCTTGTCCTTCTATCCAATTCACTAACTCTGACTCATAAATTCTAGACCTTTAAAATTAAATTATGGACTATATGGCAACCATACACTCAACAGTAAATTGGAAATTTTTAACTTTCAAGTTCTATGCTTTCCTAGAAGAAAGTAATCCAGACTAAGTGATAAGTGAGGTTTTGTGGAAATGTTCCCTTTGACTTCATTCATTCCATGGAGTGAAATGGCTAAAAGATAATACTCTGCAGTTCTTTCATTCAACCTGTCTGTTCATGACTTGAACTACAGCTAATAGTTACTTCCTCTACAAAGGAGAGTTAAAAGTACTATTTCCATGGTCAACTCTACTAGAAAAACAAAGAATTTGCATCTTGGCTCTATTTACACTCAAATAAACTATACAAACTTATTTTATGTGAATAAATTTTTATGGACTCAAACACACATTATCAATCTCTATGCTATTATTATGCAAGAGCATCATCTTCTGATGAAAAGAAATTAGGACAGTGTTTGTGGTCAAATGTACAGATGACAAGTATTTTAAAGCATGTGATAACATATGATAAGATAAAAATAAAGACAGCATTCACTGAAATCTTACTATGCCTCAGGAACTCCTCTAAGCACTTTAGACGTAATAACATTTATACATCACATTAACTCTCTGAGACAGGTACATTACCTCCATTTGGTAGATATTGAAGTATTGATAAATGCAAGAGAAGTTAAGTAACTTTCTAAAGATCCCACAGCTAAAAAGTGTAAGATTGTGGTTGGCACCAAAACTTGCTGTATTTACTATACTATAATTTCTGTCTAGTTAATTTAAAAGACAGTTTCCCCATTCCACTTCATTTTTCTAAAGATGCAGTCAAAGGTTTTTGTTTCTTTATTTGTTTTGTTTATCCTATACTTCAAAGAAATCTATAGTTTGTCATTTATCTAATTAAATTCATGTGCTTGTGAAAAACAGAATTTCATATGTATTATAAGAGCAAGCCAAACATCCTAGCTTCAAGAAGGGCAATAACAGGATTGGAACAGAGCTATAGGTTTTCACTCTAATGTCTACCATTAACATCCTGCACTATTCCCTACACACTTATTTCTTCTCGTGTTACAACTCCTTTTTCTCCACTGTGTGAGGACATGTATTTAATTTACAGCTTCTGTTCACTCATAAATTTTGCCTCTTCATAATTATAACTTGTGTTTTCTCAAAAATTTGGAATTCTATGAATACTTATAACATTTTTACCTTGAACTCCATTCCTAACTGCTTAATTTCTATTTCTGAAAGGATGTCTGATTAACTTAGCCAGTTTTGCAGACCAGATCAAGTGGGACTGGCTGATATATTAACTGGCTATTCTTGGGTTAGGTGTCCACCTCTGGTCCAGCTGCACTGTTACGATGAGGTGGTCATGAGCAGTTTTTGATTAGGGGCAGTGAATGAGTTGGGTGAGGATCATTTAGAAGAGGCTGTAGACTGCCGACTCCATGCCAGGGTCTGTAGCATAAGATTCATAGATCTTGGACATCACTATTTATGAACATTCATAATTTGCATGTGTATCAGGCCAAAAACCAAGAATGACTTTAAAAAAGAGTGTCCAATAGTTATTTTTAGTATTTTTTTCCTTTTTTTTAGTTATACATTGGTTTAAAATATTAGATGACAAGGTACTGTGGCAGAACAAGAGAATTCAAAAAATATTTTACTAAAACATTTCATTTGATCCATGCAGTTGTATAATTTTAAAAGTTACCAGTTGCTACCCACTCATAATAATTTGTCTCACTGAAAAGATATTAGAGTTTTATGAAATCAATCTGTGATTACAGAGAGGCCACTGGAAAAGAAAAGGAGCTAAAAATTAGAGCACTGTGTATAATAATTTCTTAAATCAGAAGTTGGTAAACTATGATTGAGAACCAAATTCAGCCCATCGCCTATTTTATTTTATTTTATTTTATTTTGCGGTACGCCGGCCTCTCACTGTTGTGGCCTCTACCATTGCGGAGCACAGGCTCCGGACGCGCAGGCGCAGCGGCCATGGCTCACGGGCCTAGCCGCTCCGCGGCATGAGGGACCTTCCCGGACCGGGGCACAAACCCGTGTCCCCTGTATTGGCAGGCGGACTCTCAACCACTGCGCCACCAGGGAAGCCCTCATTGCCTGTTTTTGTAAATAAAATTTTTTTAGAACATAGCCACACTCATTTGTTTATGGATTGTATATAGCTGTGTTGGTGCTACAATGGAAAGATTGAGTAGTTGTGACAGAGTTGTGACAGAAGCAGTATGTCCTGCAAAACCTAAAATATTTGCTATCTGGCCCTTTACAGAAAAAGTTTTCTGACTTTCGTCTTATGGATCAGAAAATTTTAGAAGATAAAAGGAAAATGAGTTGTAATGAAATTATGCTCCTGACACTGCACATTTTAAACCTTTCCCTTACTTGAATTTGGAGTTTTTAGAGATGTTGATATAGTAATTATCATTATCTGTAGGTTAGAACATAACCTTGTGAGTAGGCTTAGTATTTCCTTTAAGGGGTAATTGTCTCTCCTTTCATTCACATTGAGAAGAGGCTAATAAGAAAGAAAATGAAAGTGCATAAAGTAAGCTTTATATTGCTAGATGAAGAAATAACCATTTCTCTTTGGCCTTCCCTCTTTTGGGTTTTGTCTTTTGGAGAGCAGATGTCTGGCTCTGAATAGAAAGTGCTAAGATGGCATCCTTCATATGGAAGCTGAATGAGATACAGGATGCAGTGTACTATCTGTAACTCCTAGTAAAATGCAATTGTGGGAGTTCAGATTACCAGGGTCTATTCTCACACTCATTTTTTTTTCTGTTATTCTCAGCACTTATAAATGTCTGTTTGCATGGTCTAAATGTTTTTCATCTGCATAATTGGGTAGAGTAATGTTTGTAGGTTTAAAAAATAAACCCCACAATTTCAGTGGCTTAACACAATATAAGTTTATTTCTAACTCTTAAAGCAGTTCAATATAAACGTTATAGTTGGCAGGCAGATTTCCTCTATGGCTATTTAGAGACCAGGCTTTTTCCATTTTATGATTTTTCTATCACATCACTACACCTGGATGCCAGGAAGCCATAAGGAGGAGGGATGTTTGGGTAGCTGCCTCACCTATATTATGGAAGAAAGCACAATTTTTTGTTGTCCATTTTACTGTCTATACCAAAACAATGTACCTATAGTTTACTTTCCCATGACCTATAGTTGGGACAAGCAATCCCTGAAGCCATCTTGGTAAAAAGAGGGAAATATGTAAGGAGGAAGTGAATATTGGGAATGAGAAATGAGACTATGAGGCCAAGTCAAACATCGTTCTTGGTGGGTCATTTTTCCCATTAACAGCCTTCATTTACTTGACTTTATTTTATTGGTTAAGGCAGCAGTTTTCTTGAATGAGCCAAAATAAAATAATGTGAAATAAATGTGCACATCTACTGGTGGAGCAGGAAGCAGTACGGACTTTGGCATATGGTGAATAGAATTAATATTGAGGAAAAGTGAAACTACATGAAAAAGAAAAAAAAGGCAGGAAGGATCCAAAATAAGCTTTGTCTTATATTCATATGTGGTAGAAAATTCCTCAATCATGAATAGATTTTTCAACAAAAATAATTAATTTTTATTAATGACCTAGGGTTTATATCCCTAGCAGAGTTTTATTATGATTGTTTCCATGTTTTTAACAGAGAAAACTAAGGCTGTGAGAAGTTCAGTGATTTGCCCAAAGTCACATAGTAAAGGAAGACACTGATTTTTAGTCCGATTTTCTGACTCTTCATTCTATATTTTGTCTGTTATACTACATAGTCTCCATAGAGTCAGGATAGGAAATTTTATGTACTCGTCAGTATAGGTCAAACTGCTGAGTTTACCACACCATGCTTTCTTCTTTGGTGTGCGTGTGTGTGTGTGTGTGTGTGTGTGTGTGTGTGTGTGTGTGTGTTGGAAGAGTAGAGATTTGCTTTTGTTAGTTCAAAAATAGGTGGAAGACCTTCATCTACAACTCCCTGGAAGAAAGTGAGCCAAATCTGATGGACTGATGACTTTACTCTGTGTGACTGGGTCAGACGGAGATAATTAAGCACACTCAGGGCCCCCAAGCTAGAAAGTGCTTTTGGATGCCATTCAGAGAAAAGTCCCTGAAGCTAGCATGGAGCTGGCCCCAACTTCCTCACATTGGCCAATACAAATATTATTATTGGTCCTATTAATCTGTTACAGTTTTTGGCTCTGTAACCTTCTAACAGCAATATATTTCCACAATGCTCTTTTCCTTCTATTTGCTCAAAAGCACTTGATATAAATTTCTTCTAAGTTGTTTATATACACTTTGTTAAAATAGTAAAGAAACAATATGGATCAATTTTTACCACATCTTTCTTAAACTTTCATGACTCATTCAATTTCCACTTCATTTCCTGTATCTGGAAAATAGGAAAACACTGTCTCTAATATATTTCTATACTTACTTTCTTATAAATGGTACTATGAGTACTGACATTTTCAGGATGTCTTTTTCCTTATGACATATTCCTTCACTGCAACTACCAAATTAAATGCAGTACATTGGCTTTGGTTTGTTTTTACATTAAGTTCAAGTTTTGTTTTTTATATTCTAAGACGTATCTATAATATCCATAACCCATTTCATAAAGCCTTTCAAAACTTTCTTTCTTTTAATAGATCTTTACATATCAGAATCTAATTGTGGAAAAAATCACTAAACTATTTTTTAACAACATGTCTGTATCTATATATAATAGGATTTTTTATATTATTATGTGGCGTATACTATTGGCTTTATTTGGACTTTTTGCAACCTCTTATAAATAAGAAAATGTTAACTAGTAGAAACCACTTTAATTGTATGAGCCAATCTCACTTACTCACTGTCTACTTCCTCCTTTAAATCATTAATGTGCATAAACAAATGGGTAAATCTTGAGTGGTTTCTCATGTTTTTCATAGATAACATTTCTAGACTTGGAGAGACAGAAAAAAAAAAAAAAACAGGTTTCTACCACACAAGTAGCTAAGTCTTTAGCAAATGTCTTTAGCTTGATATAATGCACCCAAGTCTTCAGCTAGACATAATGATCATAAAAAGCAAGTAAATCACTAATTTGCACATATTTATGCTTATCATGTTTCAAAATGAATTTACACATGTAAAATAGTTTTGTTAATATTTTTATAAACATGGTGCATATTTTTTGTACTTTGTAATTAAACACACTTCAACAAATTTTATGAAGTGTGATGAAAGCCCCAAATTGTATTAGAACACTTTTATCTCTCCAAAATTTTTAGAAAAAAATAATAAAATCATGTAGATTTCTTGCTCAAAATGCACTTTGGCTATGCAGTTTTCCTTTTGAAGCGGCTTTGCAACATGATAGTGGTCTAAAAACCTCTTATGTAGATATTTTGTGGTTTATCATGGTAATTTTATCTTCAGCATGTACATGATTCTTAAGAAAATAGTTATTATAACTCCAGTTCTTGATACTCCTGAGGTTGCACCCAAATATATGCACATATACATATGCTTCAAAGAAGGGTCTGTGAATTTCAGCTTTGATGGTGAACTGAGGCCTTATGGGCAAGTAAGTTATTGAACAACTAACATTTTTTAGTATGTTGACCATGCATATGAAAATGACTCAATATATATTATTTGTTTTGTAATATTTAGGGCAATTTCAAATTATTTAAACTTCAACGTAGTTCAGGAGATATACAGAAAAAATTTTAGAACCAATTTTACAAAATGCATAAAGCTAGGAATTTTTATGGTGTCACTGTATGCTTTCAAGCTTCTCAAAGGAAACTTCTTTCTATAACTTTATCTCAGTGTCTTTTTACCTATCACAATGTCTTAGCCAATAATGAACTCAAAAAAAATTATTGAATCAAAAATGAAAATGTCTCAAAGATATAAGGCACCTGTCAGTCAGATAAGACATTCAAGTTAAATTTACAAATCTGGAAAATACCCATAAGATCAGGACACTTTGGTAGATACGTAGAAACTATAGATTCTTTTATAATTTTCATTGTTTCTATTCTTTTCCCTTTCCATGACTAAGAAATCTAAGAAGTTTACATTTCAGATTAAAGTTTCAAACAAGAATCTGCATAACAATTTCAACTTTCAGACAACAGAGGAAAGAATCGAGAAATTCTTATACCCATTATGCTCATTAAAAAAAAAAAGACAAATTTCCACCATAACCACTCAAATAAAAGGCTATAAGGGAAAGCTATAAAATAAGAATAAAAAACAAAATAGTATGGGAGGGTGTCTATCAGTGACGCAATAAATGGAGATGGATTAAACTTTAAGAGTCAACGGTCTCTGTAGCAGGGGGCAAAAAGCTGATTCTTATGTTGTCTAAAATAGATTCCCTGAAAAAATCCAAAAAGATTAAAAGCACAAAAGTACACAATTTTGAACAATTATAAACAAAAGGAATCACATAAGTATAACAAAACAGTTTTTTCTGCATTAGTATCCCTCATTCTAATGTATCCTCAGGTAGTCACATCTAGATAAGAAAAGGAGGGTTGAGGTGCCGACCCTCTGCTCAGTCAGAAATCCACTTATAGGGGCTTCCCTGGTGGCGCAGTGGTTGAGAGTCCGCCTACCGATGCAGGGGACACGGGTTTGTGCCCCGGTCCGGGAAGATCCCACATGCCGCGGAGCAGCTAGGCCCATGAGCTATGGCCGCTGAGCCTGCGCGTCCGGAGCCTGTGCTCCGCAACGGGAGAGGCCACAACAGGAGAGGCCTGTGTACCACAAAAAAAAAAAAAAAAAACTCCACTTATAATTTATGGTCAGCCACCTGTATATGTGGTTTCTCTGTGTACTGTACATGTTTCTTCCGCACCTGTCGTTCCTCCTACGTGAATTCAACCAACCATTTTGGTATAGTACCAAAATATTTACTATTGAAAAAAATCCATGTGTATGTGGACCCATACAGTTCAAACCCATGTTTTTCAAGGGTCACCTGTAATTTTAAAGTTTCTTCAGTAAACTTAGACTTATATGGAATGATGAAGCAGTAAAATTTTCATGGTGAACTTTACTTCAAAGTGATTTTTTAAATTATTATTTTGGGTAGAAAATATACTCTTTCATGTGATTTAATTTTATTTAAATTTAAAAATTAGTAAATATGGTGTGCCTGCACTCAATACTTTGTTATTATATACCTATCTTTATGTCAAGAAAATATAAATTATGTTAATTCTTGGTTTAAATTAGTTTTTTAAACTTGGGGGAATTCACAATATAGGAAATCCAAATTAATAAAACAAAACTAATCATATAAACCTTCCAAGTAATCAACAAAATAAATATTAAAAAATGAAATCACATTTCTTACAAATTGCAGTGACAAAGATAACACAGAGTGCTCATTTTTGGAGGAAAAAATTAAAAAATTGATACTGCTTGCAGTAGGACATGAATTGGTTCACTGTGAAGAGTGATTTGGATAATACTCCCTAATTTAGCAATTTGTCTAGAACTATATAGCCTAAAAGAATAATTTTTTTTTTTTTTTTTGGTACGGCGGCCTCTCACTGTTGTGGCCTCTCCCGTTGCGGAGTACAGGCTCTGGATGCACAGGCTCAGCGGCCATGGCTCACGGGTCCAGCCGCTCCGTGGCATGTGGGATCTTCCCGGATCAGGGCATGAACCCGTGTCCCCTGCATCGGCAGGCGGACTCTCAACCACTGCGCCACCAGGGAAGCCCCAAAAATAATTTTATATAATCGTATGTATATGAGAGAAAGTATGCAGCAGTATTGTTTATAATTTTTAAGAATATAAATGAGATTTAGAGAAAAATCTAAGAAATCTGGTAAATTATGGTATATATTCATAAAAATACCATGATTGAGTAGGTAAAAATAATAGAAATGGGTAAAACAATGAAATTATGAGAAAAACAGATTAAATATATCATGCTGTCTACCTACATGTATGGCTATACATAAATATTATGGCTTTCTCTTCTTCAGGCACATGGTAGAATTCATCTCTCTTTCCCATTTGAAGTGAGGGTATATGACTTTATAAGGTCAATTGAACATAAACAGAAATGAGGTGTGTCCCTTCCAGACAGAAGCTTAAAAAGCCAGCACATGCTTCACCACCCTCTTTTGCTCTACCCAAGAAATAAAGGCCATTCTGTCAGTTTGGATCCCAGAGTGAAGAAAAGTATAGGAGTAACAACCTTCTAGCTGACTGGTGATGGACATATAGTTTAAGCAAGGAATCACCTTTTGGTCTTTTAAAGAACTGAAATGCTGTGGTTCTAATCACAACATAATCTAGTCAACCCTGATATTTGTTTAAGTGTAATATCATATATGTTAGAAATATAATTTTCAGGTAAACCTATGAATTTTATGGATTTTAATATTATTATAGAATTAGAAATAAATCTGCAGAGGCATGAAACTTTCAAAATCTTCACCTCTAACCTATTAGTTGGATCAATAGGGATTATTTTAATTAGCCACTACTGTTACACTTCATTCCTGCTTTTAATTCCCAACCTATAACTTTAAAATTATTTTTCATTAATGTCAGTGGGAATTTTGTTTATAGTCACTTTTTACAGTAACAAAGTGGAAAAATGTAAGTTTCTATCTGGATTGTAAGATTTAGGAAATTTCACATTTTTTATTCAAAGTATTGAGTGTAGAAGAATCTGCTCAAAGTATATATACGACTATGAAATTCTATATACGACTATGAAATTCTACAAGTCCAAAGACAAGAGAAGATAAAAAAAAACTCTACCTCTGTGGTTGAAATAAGTGAAGAATTTGGAGGAACCTGAAGAAAATTATCCATCTATCTATCTATCTATCTATCTATCTATCTATCATCTATCTACCTGTCATCTATTTATCTAACTATGTACTTTTAAAAAATTAGACAAGTCAAGGAGGGCATGAACTGACAATCACGGCATGGGCATATAACAAATTATCAACATTATTTGATCCATATTGTGCCTAAAAATGGCATACCATAAATGTGGTCTCTACAAATGACATACCATATCTCTTTGGTTGAGATTTCAGGTAATGCTTTTGTTTATACATGTACTATATTTTTAACAATGCAAGTATATGACTCAAAATAATATTTTAAAATTATGGGTCTTATTTGTTGTTAATAAGCAATGTGTAAAGTGACTAGTTAGGGTTAAAATTAATTTATGATTGAAGTCCTCTCCAACACCCTCTTCTCAATTGAAAACAATTGAAAAACTGATATCTTATAGAAATGTAAGTTAAACTTTTATTTGTTTTTCATCTGGTGCAATAACACAAATCATATTTTCAGTTGGAAATGAACTAAGGATTTGAGAATTATGAAAGCCGGAAGAATCTTAAAATTTGGGAATGGAGAGAGCATTGAAAGATTCAATGATTTAGAGGGAGATCTTTTTGTTTGTTGTTGATATCTGGATGTCATATCTCTAGGAAGTATGGGTCACGGTATCATCAAAGATATTGATGATAAATAGCTCTAGGAACATGGTTGATGTCTCTCTTACTCAATGCAGTAGTTATAACTATCTTATTCTTTAATTGGGAAGTGATGAATCAGAAATAGTCTGAGACAATGCATAATCATGAGGAACAAAGTGGATGAAAACAAAATGTCATATTATTAGGCAGTCACTGGGTTATTTGAGAGAAGCAACTTGTAGGGAAGTGGTTCTAATTCTAACTTTGGCTCTGAAATAGTCACTTTGTTCAAGTGACTAAACTAAATCTTGTTTCTTCTTTCATAAAATTGAGAAGTAGGAAGAGCAGTTCATTTTACACTCTTTATTCTGTATCTCTCAAAGTCATAATTTGGAATATATCTTTAAGCTACATGGATTCTGAGAATAAAATTTATCTTAACACAGCAGATCTTTGCATGACTTTAATTTTAGCACTCGAAGATCATTAAGGAAATATGAAAACCATCCTACTAACTTCATGTCATTTTTTAGAAAGCATTTTAAAAGAAGGGCTGAAGGATAGACCTACAACTATGTTTGACTGTTTTAATTTTAAGCTATTATCCATTTTAGTTGCAAAGAAATGTTAGTTTACAAAGAAATGGTCCTCCAGTGCAAAACAGTGGCAGTCAACATCACTAACAGCAACACTTGTAGCCACAGTTACAAGGGAAGTAACAACAGCTGTAAAAGCAATTACCAATTTTTAAACAATATATAAATGTCATATATCATTTTCTGCATTTCCAATTTACATTTTTTAGTTCTTATAAAAGGTGATTTTTATTTTCCCTTTTTATAGCTGTGAGAAAGAGGGATAAAGATGAGTGTTAAAGGTGATGTCACTTGCCCAAGGGTTAATCATTTTTAATCATATGCCTTCTCTTTGGACAATGCTGCTCCCTAAATACCTTTCTACTCTTACATGAAGCAAAAATTTCATCCTCATCATACTAGGCCAATATAGTGTTGCTATTTCAAGTGAATTATTCAACTTTGTATAGTGTGTGTGTGTGTTTTAATTCATCTGAACCATTTGACCAACATTAAGATATGACATTTTTCAACAGAACTAATATCTGATGACATAGTCCTGTCATTCCTAAAGGGTGGATATGATTAACATTTCATAAGACAAGCATTTCAGCACTTGCTCATATGTTTTTTAAATTTTTTAATTGACATAAAATTTGACTTCTTTTCTGGTTGTTAGATTATGCACCAATATATCTGAGTAAGGCATGTTTCCTATATTCAATGAATATTAGTCTTTGGAGCTGATGTTTTTTAATAACGCTTCATGCTGAGAACTATTTGGTTTGATTTAAAGAGATGAGTTTGTTATAATAACTTTTGTAAAAGGCTTTTATATCCCTTCCCACCCACTTACATTACAGCTTTGAGATATTGCTTTTAATTAAGTTCATTCTTTGATAGCCATAACCAGTCTTTATAAAGTATACAGTTACTTAGGAACTATTGTTTATGTTGTAGTTTTGGGAATAAATGCTGATAATTAAATCATATAACTCTTTGATATAAAGAAAAATTATATCAGCTAAACATCAGGAGTAATTAAACACTCAGGAGTTTAGTGTCATTCAAATAGAACATAATTTGAATATTACAACTTAGGTCAAAGGAGACTGGAAAAAATCAAAACTTTATAACTGGAATAAACTAAAACTTCAGAAAATTACCCAATGCCTTGAGGAAAAACTACTGCCTGATGTAACTTTTTTACTCAGCCTAAAATAAGACATGAGCAAAGAAGAAATAAACATTCTCAATTTTTATTTCTCAAGTGTGGGTGTTTAAAAAGCAGCAAAACAAATTAACAAACAGAACAACATAGACTGTTTAAAATGTGGTAAAATGTAGGTCAGGACAACTAGAAAATCTAAAAATCCTAGCAACAGAAGTTTAGAAAAGAGGTGTTCCTCCCACTTTACCCCCACTAATATTATTGTCTCTTGCAATATCAGTTTCCATCTAGTTCACGCAAGGAATAGTTCAAAAGAACTTTATTGGTCAAAACTGAATTCTTTCATATTTATACTGTAAAGCAAAATTCTCCAAATGTGACTTCATATAATCATTCATTTTTTTCTCATTAGATTCAATTCCAAAATATAAATCAATACTATAAAATATTGTAATATATGATTCTTTCCTTTCCAAGGAATTTTTTTCCTACTCTGCGGTCTCAGAAGTGAGGAGGAAGGCAACCTCTTTGTTAATAATGGAGAATATAAAATTGTCATTTAGGAAAATCTTTAAAAAGGAGAGTCCATCAAAGTGCCCAGCAATTTTCTCCTTTCAAATTCTATAAAAATGTAAAAAAAAATTTTTTTACTGCAAGCAGTTTCTGAGCAATATAGACATATTTTAAGTTCTTAAATCTTCTTAGTATACAAGCTTAAGTCATGGAATCTTAAAGGAACTCAAATATTCTGCATTTATTTTTCTCTTTTATAATAGTAAATATTGTTAGTGGCACATAAGAGGTAACTAAGTTTTAAAAATAAGATGTTTAAAAAAATTGTCCATCAATTTAAAATTATCTCTACATGAAATCAAAAAGAAGAAAACCCACTATTTTTTTCTTTTATTTTTTCTTATAGATTTTATTTAGGGCTTTTCTTTTTCTTATTCATCTTATAACTAAATGTTTGTACTCTTGATCAACATCTCCCCATTTTCCCTACTCCCTAGCCCCTGGAAACCACTATTTCTATAATTTGACTTTAAAAAAAAAACAGATTCTACATATAAAAGTGAGATCATACAATATTTGTCTTTGTCTGGCTTATTTCACTTAGCATAATTTTTCCAGTTTCATTCATGTTGTTGCAAATGGCAAGGCTTCCTCTTTTTACAGCTGTATAATATTCTATTATGTATATATACTACATGTTCTTAACCCAGTTATCTATCTATAGACACTTAGGTTGTTTCCATGTTTTTGCTACCGGGAATAAGATTGCAATGAACATGAGAGTGCAGGTGTCTCTTCAAGATACTGATTTCTTTTCCTTTGGATATGTATCCAGAATTGAGATTACTGGATCATACAATAGTTTTATTTTTAATTTTTTGAGGAACTTCCATACTGTTTTCAATAATGCCTGCACCAATTTATATTCTCACCAAAAGCGTACAAGGGTTCCCTCTTCTCCACACCCTTGCCAAAATGTATCTCGTCTTTTTGATGACAGTCATTTTAACAGGCATGAAGTGATATTTCATTGTGGTTTAAATTTGCCTTTCCTGGATGATTAGTGATGTTGAGCAGCTTTTCATGTACTTGCTGGCCATTTGTATGTCTTCTTTGAAAAAATATCCATTCAGGTCTTTTGCCTATTAATCACGTATTAGTATTATTTATTTTTTGCTATTGAGTTGTATGAATTCTTTACATATTTTGCACATTAACCCCTTATCAGATATATAGTTTGTACATATTTTTCTCCCACTTTATAGACCACCTTTTCATTTTGTTGATGGTTTTCTTTGCTGTGAAGAAGATTTTTAGTTTGATATAGTTTTATTTGTTTATTTTTGCTTTTTTACCTGGCTTTTGGTGACATACCAAAAAAAAATCATTGCCAAGACCAATATCACGGTGGTTTTGCTCTATGTTTTCCCCAAGGATTTTATAGTATCAGGATTCATGTTTAAGTCTTTAATCCTGTTCAAGTTAATTTTGTGAGAGGTGTAAGATAGGGGTCTAGTTTTATTCTTTTGCATGTAGATATCCAGTTTTTCCCATACAGTACCATTTATTGAAGAGATCATGATGCTAAACAATGTAGATACAACAGTAAATATCTTCTTGGTGATTCTGGCTTCTTTGTGTTTCATAGGGATGAAGGAAATAACACTTTCAGAGTTTGGATAAAGAGAGAGTTAATGTGTTATATTTATACTTCTATACCTCACTTGTGCTCTGAACTCTCTAGGCAAAATTCATACAGTTCCTTCTGGTTCTCAATATAGATATTAATGCTCCCTTAAAGAAAAGTTTTATACATTTTGACCACTGAATCTTCAATATTCAAAAATAAGCCAAATACTAACAACACCATCACTATGATGATCTCCTATGAATTGGGTTTTTATATTCTCCACCTAGAGATTTAAATTATAAGACAATATTTAACAAGCAGAATTAGTAGAATAAAGTAATTGGCAAATAAATTAATGGGGTATGGCTCTTATATTGTTTATAAAAGGAATGTTTCAATGGAGATCTTAGTCTGTTGGTATAGAACTCTAAATTGAGTACAAACACATAGTGCTGATCTGGAGCTTCAAGTTCCAACTTTCAAAGATCTAAAACTAATAATACACCTTTCCTCCATTTGAATTACCTGAAATGTCACTTAACTCTCACATAGTGTTAGCAACAAGAATGTAGACCTGTGCAATACTTTCTTTGACTATCTACACACGAAGTAGGACATTTTTGTAACTTCTGAATTTGAAGACACCCATAGAGCCCCAGAAGGCTCTACCAATATTAGTCAAAACAAGGAATATCTACCTAACCTACCTCTTTCTTCCTTGAATCCCAGCAAATAAATATTAAATCTCTTCTATTTGGAAAAATTATATAGATACCTAATTTATATACCTTGTCTTTCCTAATTGCTTTATGAATTTTCTTCCTCATAAAAATTTAATAATGTCATTCTGTCAAATGCATCATGTGGAAAGAGATGCAAAATTCTTCACTTTTGTTTTTCTGCTTATCACATATACTTTAGTATCTCCAATGTGTCTATTTCTCTTCCTTTGCTTCTCTTATACAAAGAATGATGAATGCAGCCCAAATTGTAGTCATACTTTCAGAAAGATTACTTTTAAGTGCTAAATTGTAATGTTATCTATTCTCCTCTCCATTTCTCCTTTAAAAGGTGGCTGATTTCCTCGAGTTAATAAATGGACTCTATTTTACAAACACATACACACACATACACATAACTCCTTATGTTAAGATTTAAATAACAAAAGTATAAAGATATTAGATGCTTGGTGTTCAATGCCAGGTATAGGTAGATACTCTTAGTTTAGCTCATTTATTTCTCCTAACCATCTATGCCAATCCGCCCATAAACACTCTCATTCCAGAATAATGAATGCATTAAAAAAATTAGGTCACTCTTTCTTAATCTTATAACATATTTTCATTTACTCTTTTCAAAACTTCAGGATTAAATGAATTCATGACATTTTTATATAGTCCTGGTGTCAAGTAATTCTTGTTGCTAAGTCCCCTTTATTGTAATTTATAACCATTTCACTTCATCCAGTATTCCTAAGGCAATCATTCAAATTCTGAGAGTTACTGGCATCTTTCTTTAAGACTAACTGCTGCAGATATTGTATTCACATATTTCCCTGCTTTTTTTTTTTTTTTTTTTTTTTTGCGGTATGCTGGCCTCTCACTGTTGTGGCCTCTCCCGTTGCGGAGCACAGGCTCCGGACGCGCAGGCTCAGCGGCCATGGTTCTCGGGCCTAGCCGCTCCGCGGCATGCGGGATCATCCGGGACCAGGGCACGAACCCGCATACCCTGCATCAGCATGCGGACGCTCAACCACTGCGCCACCAGGGAAGCCCCTATTTCCCTGCTTTTTAAATACATTATGTATCTTGGTAATATCCAGAGAAGCCAAACCAAAAAAATCCATTGTGTGTTACACTGCATTAAATGATCCCCCTTTAACTTCATCCATTTCTCTATAAAGTCATGTAGCAAAACCCACTAAAACTGAATGAAACACATGATATTTTTAATATTAGGATGACCATATCACAACTTTTGTATTTCTACAAATCTAGAAGCAAGAACAAATATCCTCTATCTTCCATCTAATAAATTGTAGTGTGATATTATTGAATATTTAGTATTTACTAGTTAGGCTTTATGATAAAAATGTCACATGCATTTACTTATTAACTTCAACTTGATTTTATGGGACATTTTATGTTATTTGCCACATTTCCATATGACATAGCCAATCTTCATGGAGATTAACTAACTTGTCTGGATCTTAAGGATATTTTAATTTCCTATGCATGTACCCTAGTCAAGGGTAAACTCAGCTCAGAGTACTCTTTTTTACAATTAAGAACTGATGTTAAGTTCTTTTGCCTCTATTTCTTGCTATATTAGGAATGCAAAAAAGCATGAGTTATATCTTTCTTTTAAAAAACTACGTATTTAACTAAGTATAACAGAACAGATAACAGCAGCAGCAAAAAGCTAATGATACTTTTAACACACTATTTTAATTTCACCTGACATCTTTGAACCTTAGTATATGAGCTCTTATTTTTTATACAACTGCCTTCAGTGCAATTTTTGTAGCATTTTAACAAGCTATCGTATACAAACATTTCTTTTAATATACATAGTCCACATATTTATAACAAAATATTTATTGCACCATATGTCATAGATCATTTAACATTCCTCAATTGCTAGGACTATTTATTTTTAATCTAGTTTTGCTATTATTAAACATGCAATCATTAGGATTTTTAATAATACATGACTTTTTTTTTTCACTTGAAGTTTATATAGACCTTTAGACTTACAGAATTAGAGAGATAGAAAATAAAGTTTTATGTTTTTATTGCTCATCATCTTATAGTCAAGGTAACTGAGAATTTGAAAAGTTTATTATCTTGTGTAATAAAATATAAGTGACACTAACAGACCTGATATTAGGACCCCAGGTGCCTGGCTCAGTGTTCTTTCTCTGACATTGTAAACTTTATATTGACATTATAAATATGGTAGCTTTAGGCTAGCTATAGAAATTTCATGTTAATTTTAATGAATGTTTCAAATGCCTCTTAATCCATAACTTTATAGATACTGTATAGAAATGCTTGTTTTCTCTTTATTTTTAGCTTAAAAGCTATGGGTAATTTTTTTTAAATGTATAATTTACTGCATCTTTCATAATTGTTTTGCTTTTCTGTAATCTCAAGGTTTATTTAAAGCTAAAATAAAACTTTTCAAAGAAAACTAAAACAACTTTTTTTTTCTAAAGTAACTGTTGAGCTCCAGTCAGACAACATTAATACAATTTATATGATATGCTAAACAGTAGCTACTAAAATCTGCTAATGCAGCATTTAAGCAGAAAAGATAGGTCAAGAAATTCAAAGTGATGACTGTGTACAATTGTTCATGCAAAACTATATTCCAAGTGCCCAGGTCACCATAGAAACTAGATATATATGTATACATAATACATATTTTCTAGATTTTATGCATTGAAACTACCAAATTATATTAAGTTTGTTTATATGCATTCTTATTTCTATTATAGGCTTAGATCAAATTGTATTCAGAGTTTAGAATACATGAGGTGTGCTTAGATAACTAAATGGAAGGAAAACACAGCTTGTGTCTTTTGGGGGGGTCACTGAATTTTTTTCAAAATCTTTTTATTTAAATTAACATTTCTTGAATATTCCATTAGGTTAGCAATGTATTTGGCACAATATTTTTAGACTTTAAAATATATAGGCCATTGTAATTCCACTTTTAAATATATGGACCAAATTATGAATCATTCTTAATAAAATAGGTCTTTAGAAATTATCATAGAAATGTACTTTCATTCCAATCTAGTTTTTTAAAATTTCCTTCCTTTAAGGGAAAATATTTATTTAACTCAATGAATTTCCTATACACATTATTGATTGATTAAAATATTATTTCCTTGAATAGTCTTAGATTCAAGAAAGATCACACAAGGTAAAGGTATGTGTGTAAGAAGATAATAGTGGTTTCTGTTTTAAAATAGCCTCTTCTCCATAGACAAATCTGGGTAATAGGCAATACTGGACAGACTCTATTTTCCCCTGCTTCACCCTCTCAAAACTAGTTCCTTTATTAGTGCTCTCCAAATCTTCATCACAGCACATCAATCCTATCTCTCTACATATACCTTGTTCTCTTTCATTCATCCATTGAGCATTTTCACTGCTTATTTGGTACACAGAATTAGCTTGGTGATTGGATTAGAGTGCATATTCTAGGTGCTTAGGTGTTCTAGACACACCTGGACACATAATGACAGCACAGCATAAAAATGCTAAAATAGCAGCATGTGTAAAGTGTTGTAGAACCACACAAGAGGAGACAACTGGTTCTGTCTGGAAAAACCTGGAAATCCTCATAATAGAAGTGGCTTTTGATAAAATACTTGACAAGTAAAGTAGAAGAACTTCAGCTAAGAAAATAACTAGTGAAAGGCCCCAAAACTATGGAAGGGTAGAATGAGTCTACAAGCAATAATGCTGGAATCATACATTATTTGGTATGAATGTGTTAATCATGAAGACCTGAGGATGAATTTATAGACATCATTTTAGCACTTTACTAACTGAAAGGAAGAGAGGTAAGTTAAGGACAAGAAATGAAAAAGGGTTTCTAGGTGCAAAGGAAAGAATCGAGTTGTCTTCTTGAACTGAATATTTATCTAAAGAAAATATAGATATGATGTATCAATTATAAAAGAAAGATTTTTAAAGTCTTTAAGGGAATTCTAATAAAGCACTCTTTCAAGATATATTAATGCTGCTATTTCATCTGGTAATTTAAAAAATATATGGTATGCACAGTGAGGGAGGGAAGTCATATTTTCCTAAAAAAAAAATATGTATACTTCATTGGATGGGAACAAGAAATAATGTCTCTGGCTACACAGTACTACTGCCCCTTGTCCTCTACCTTGTCCTAACCATTGTTTGGGAAAACTTTGGCAGCCTATAATCCCTAGTTTCATCATTTCATGTTGGTGAGATGAAGGATATAACACTAGTTGTAAAAATGTTGCCTTTTCATAAACCTCTATAGCCAGGTCCCGTTTTTCAAACCCATTTGTCCCAGCAATAATAATTTTCAACATAAAAGATAACTGGATGAATATCAATAGTTTTATTTGACATATTGCTAATTATACTAAAGAGGAACTTGCATTTCATCATTTTATCTTTATCTATCTGGTTCAAAAATAGGAATTATGCTGCATCACCATATATGGCATGCAATGTTTTTCTTCTGTGTAGAATTTCCGGGAAAGTCTCTGTAGAAAACGGTTCCTAGTTGTGAGGTCTTCAAATTCAAGCATAGTTATGGAAATCTTCCAACTCAAAAAGGAAGGAGCTTAAGTCTCAGTAACTTAAGTATATTTATTTTATTGTTAAAAGTTCAACTCTCTCAAATTTTCATCCATGATCATATCATGTATTTTAGTGCAAACAGAATGTTCATCAAAACATGACACTTCCTTTAGTCAGTCGTGAGTTCTGTTTTAACTAAAAAAATGATGATTTTTTTAGTGTACAGCCTACATACAAAAGTAAAATTTCAAAACATTTACAAAGTAGTTATACCTATATTTTTACAGCTGCAAGACACTAAAAATATATAGGAACATTTGATATATTACAGCATCTCTCTCTCTCTCTATATATATACACACACACACACACACACACACACACACACACTTTTCCCCTAATGTGACTAGCTCTATTGAATTTAGTTATATAAGAGAATAACTGGGGGCATAACTTATTCTAATCCAACATTACCAATGCTCATGTTGAAAGTAAAACTCTTATATGAAAAATGAATGCACTAAGGGTAGTGTTCTTTTTAACATAGATCATTTCAAAATAACTGCCTCAAGATTATGTCACTAGTGTCTTAGAATTGTCACTAGAAGAACAGTAGGGACTTCAGCAGAGGCCTGAAAGAAAAATCTCTTCTATCTCTCATTTCTTGTTCTAATTCACTTTCTACTTTGTAATACTTAGAAAGCCTTTTTACAGAGTGTTACTTCCTTTTAACAACATTTGATACATAAACTTCAGTTCTTCAGAGGAAAAGCAGGGTCTGGCAGAGTGTACAATGGAGTAAACTTCTGTGCATTTAATTATTTTTACTTAGCAAAGACTATAACAAAGATACTGTTTAAATCTATGCCTATATTTATGTGTATGTATGTCTGTGTGTGTCTATATGGATATCTAAAAGTATTTGCGTATCTGTATGCATGTTTATCTCTCTAGTCTCAAAGAACAAATCCAATTTTAATCTACTAGCTCTTCAAAGAGTGAAGAAATATTTGGCCATGTTGGAGTTATTCAGAAACCATATAATTAATACAAAACCATATGTAATGAACTTTTTGAGCATTATAAGGGATTGTTTTTTGAGGAAAGTTTACATACATTCTCTTTGTGTCTTCTGGTCTTATCTAGAACCAGACCCCCCAGCAAGATGATAGGACACTACAGAAAAAAAGACGGGGCTAGGAATTAAACACAACTGGTTAACATCGCCTCTATTCTCTTTGTATGTGTTGAACATAGACAAAACACTTGAATTCTATGAATTTCAAAGTCTAGAGGAGTTAAAAAATGATTTTTCACAGAATTATAAAGTATTGTAAATTATAAAGAACTGTAAATTATCAAGAATGGAACTTCACACACTGCAAGGGCCTAGTTTATAGACAAAATGTTTTAATTATTTTGTTTACAAGATTCTCTAAAAATGATTATTTGGAAAAAATTTAAAAGCTTATTTGTCTAATTACATGGCCTCATATGACTTATCTAATCTCCTGAATACATAATCTCCACAAATACAAACTTTGATAAGAATGTAAGAGAATATAAATCTTCAAAGAATTAATAAATGACCATAAATGAAAATCAACATATGCTTTAATTTGTCTAGGAGAATTTACTAAGGCATTTTGAACTGGAGTCTTGGCAAATGCATTAGATATATCTGTTAATTTACTCAAGTAAGCCTTTTAGAACAGCTACTTAATCAGATACATACATGTACTTATACTTTAAAAAATAATCCCTTATATTAATTTGTTTCTCTGATGAAATCTGAATAGTTTCCATATAAGTGTTTTCTGAGTTATTTGCTTGCATTAGCATGTATCACCATGGTTCTCCACATTAGAACAAACCAGGAGCTACATCTGTTACCCTTAAATTATCATTTTATAAATTAGGGAATTAAAGGGAAAAAAACCCCCAAAGCTTCAGATAATTGTTAATGTAGGAAAGGTAGACTACTTTCCTAAATGAGTTCTCGTTTGCCTTTTCCTTAAAGGTTGCTTTCCCACAGAGTTCTATCATTCAGACTTCAAATTTTTAGGCTGAGATTTTCTTCACTTTCATGACTTCATCAATTTCTATGTGTGAATATTTTCCACCAAAATCTCTAGCACAGAGCTTGCCCTTGTACTTCAAACACATATACTGAACTGCCTTCCAGGCATGAATAACTGGTGTCCCATGGATGTATCAAAACCATAGTGTCTACAACTGAAAGCATTAATTTTCCTCCAAAACTCAATTATATCACCATCACTGGGGTTACACAATCATACAACCTAGAATTTGTCTTCAAATATTTTATTCCTCTCAGTTTGTACATAATTGGTAACACAGCCCTATTTCTCTATCTTTTTTAACAACTTTTATATCTTCCTGCTCTATCTCCACTGATGCTGCTTTATTTCAGGCAAACATCTCTTATATAGACTGTCACTCTAGTCGTTTAACTAGTCTAGATGCCTTTTCTTTCAAAATTTGGCAGATAAATCTTTCTAAAACTAATAACAACAATAAAAATGTGATCCCCATTATATCCTAACTTCAAACCATTCATGAAGTTGCTTCCTGTTGCCTGCTAGATAAAGAATCCTTAGCAAAGTATGAAGAGTTCACCATAATCTGGTCCCTGCAGAACTCTCTAGAGTTATTGCCTTCACATTCTACTTCCATAAATCTAAGATATCAGTCAAATGGAACTAGTTGTTCATCACAAACTACCTGTGTTTTGCAACTATGCCTAGAGTACTGAAATCATATGTCAAGATATACCAACACTGGGATGCTGTCCAGCAGCTTTCCAGTCCAATTAAAACTGGCAACTCATTTTGCACCAACTATAAAATTTTAAAATGCTTTATTTTTCATAATAAAAATATTCCATTTACGTAGCATCTAAATTCTCTTCAGCCACAACATTATGGTAAACTCATTGAAAGCTGGAATCATACTTCATCTCCCATTAAGTTTCCTCAATTCCTGTACTTAGAATAGTAATTGACAGAAAGCAAGTGTCTATCACTGTTCATAGAATAAATTAATTCCCAACCAGTACTTATTAATCCATTTATCAAACAAATTGGACCAGTGTTCTTGATGTTCAACCCAGGGGAAAAATAAATTGAGTTTGAAATTCTGGGGATAAAAAGAATAATAAATATTATTATTATAATGATATTGTTGATGATTAAAAAATGCCTCCAAGTATTCTGAAAGAAACTAACTCTCTGGGCTGGTGGGATGGCAGGGGTGAGGGTGGGCAGTTGGGGATAAAAGGCAATGTAATGTGAAAATTATAATAATAGGCAAGTAATGAATTTTCAAGGATGTGTTGTGGACCTTATAAATGATATTTGTAAATATGCAACCCAATTGGTGGCAAAAACAAACTGGATTAGAGAGTTATTATGTCTTTCATTTTAAGTTGTCTTTTGACCAAGAGAAAGAGAATTAGAATATTCTTAAATTGATTCTAAGCATTTATGGTTATACCTCATTTATCTCACATTACTGAGGAAGGATATTATTATTTATATTAATGAAATAATCAGATAACTGAAAGTATCCTTAAAAAATAAGTATTTATTCTACATACACGATGGTGCCATGAAGAGCTCTTCAGAACTTCTCTCTAGAGAAATGAGCAAATCTGGTGAAAACCACTGATACAAATAAATAAAGCTTCTGAAAATTGACCTAGGGAAACACTAAGGGCACTGTATTAAAGGAAACAAATAATAATTTAAGAAAATCTCCTAAAACTCTGCAAGAACAGTGGAAGTCTATGCACTTGAGTCACAACCCTCTTCCCCCCTCCCATCACCCAGGTCAACTTGATGGAGGCTATACTTGGGTAGGTGTGGCCAAGAAGACAGAGTTTTTCGGTCCTCATCTCCCAGTCAAGAGTTGCCATATCTGTGAAAGTCAGGTCACCAACATATTTTATCCCCTTCAACACTAAGTTGAAGGAGCTAAGTGCCTAGTAAGTCCAATAGGTCAGGAGCTCCCTCATCTACCAATCCCCTACACATTGGATAGAGGTTCTACATCAGGCATGGCTATCCAAAAATGTTGGAGTCAAGTGCCTTCACTCCAGCCTGCTTGTTGAGCAGATGTTCCATGCTGACAAGGCAAGCTGGCGGAACCAGAGGCTATAGCCACATCCAGCACATAGTAGTGGCTCAGAGAGTCTTCCCAAAAGGAGAGGAAATCCACAAAAATAGAGAGCTGTAAAGTTATCCCCAAGGTTATTGACTTTATTTGAAACAAAGTTTGGGGAAGTTCCCTTGTAAGGACACCGAAAAGAATACCTTAATTAAGAACAACAAGCTAAACCATAGACCATCTAGTTTACCAGAGAGAACAAAGAAAGCTAAGAATAGTCCTGTTGGGGTCATAACACTGTCATCTCATGGTGATTGTGTGCATGCTCAAGGCTGTACCGTCCAAGGACACCAAAAGCTGCACAGTATGGTAGAAACTAATTTCACTAGAATAGCCAAGTCCTAAAACAAATAAACAGACAAATAATAAGAAAACAAGCCCTGGAGAGGAAAGAAACCAGTATCCAGAGTTGCTGAAAATGTCTTGTTTTCAACAAGAAATCATGAGACAGGCAAAGAGCAGAAACTGTGACCAAAGCAAACAAACAAACACACAAAAAGCAAGACAACAGAAACTGTGTCAGATTTAACAGGTAGGCTTCAAAGTAACCATTATAAATATGTTCAAGGAACTAAAGGAAGCCATGCTTAAAGAAGTATAGGAAGATATAAAGACAATGCTTCATCAAATATAAAATATGAATAAAGAATTAGAGATAAGTTTTAAAAGCAAGTGAAAATTCTGGAGTTGAAAAGTACAATATTTAACATTCAAAATTCTTTAGAGGAACAAAATGATAGAATTGAACTAGAAGAAAGCATCAGCAAACTTAAAGGTAGCTCTATGGAGATTATTCAACCTGAAGAATAGAGAGAATATATAATGAAGAAAAATTAAGAGAGACTCAGAGAAATGTGAGATTACTTTAAGTGTACCAACATAGCATAATGGAAGTACCACAAGGAAAGGAGAAAGAGAAAGGACCTGAAAAAGAAATATTCAAAGAAATATTGGTTTAAAATTCCTGAATTTGCTGATAAATGTTAACCTATACATTAGGTTAATATTTATCCTAAGAAACTCCCAATCCCAAATATGATAAATGCAAGAGACCTATACACAAATACATGGTAGTAAAAATACTGAAAGACAAAGATAAAAATTTGAAAGCAGCAGGAGAAAAACCACTCATCAATTACAATAATATTAACACCTGATTTCTAATCAGAAACAATGGAGGTCATAAGGCATGGGAAAGCATAGTCAAAGTGCTGAAGAATAACAACTGTCAACCAAGAATCTTAAAACCAGCAAAACTACCTTTCAAATATGAAGGTAAAATAAAGACATTCCCAGGTAAACAAAAACTGAGACAATTCTTGTAATTGCAAAGAAAGTGTGCAAGAACTAATAAAAGAAGTTCTTTATAGTGGAAGCAAGGAAATCTAAATAGAAATTCAAATCCATGTGAAAAATTGAGTACTGGTGAAGGTAACTATATAATTATAAAATACCATGTAGATTCATATTTTTATTCTTTTTTTCCTCTTAACTGATTTGAAAAGCAATTGCATGTATAAAATGGTACTGTTTGGTCTGTACCATATAGAAATGTAGTATATCAAAGAAGCACAAAAGAGGTGGGTAGGAGCAAGATGATGACTCAAACCCATAGGAACAAGTGAAGAGAAATGTAAATGGTAATTAAGAAGGTAAATATAATAAAATCTATAAATATATACTTGCTCTTATTTCTTTTCTCAGCTTTTATAATTTACATGAAATTATGCAAAGTAATTCATAGCAGTGTATTGTTAATTTTGTAGCATATGTAAATGCAATATTTATAATAATAATAGGATAAAAGTAAAAAAGACAGAATAGAGCTATATATGAGTAGCATTTCTACATCTCAGTGGAATTTAGTATAAATCTGAAGTAGATTCTGATAAATTAAAATGTATGTGGTAAGCCTTGGAGCAACCATAAAGAAAATAATTCCAAAATATAAGGAAAAAAGTTAAGTATTTTCTCCAAAACATAAATAAGCTATCCAGAATAAACATTTATAAATGTACTGCCTTCTTAACTGAAATTCTGTGAACATATATTAAATCTTCTTTGGCAACTTGAGGCCATGATTATGAATATAATTGACAACATAAATAAGTACAAGTGGCTATACAACAATGTGAACTTGAAATATATAGAACCGTTTACTGTTAATCTAACTTCCTTCTTGTTTTTCCTTTTGTTATTTGTCAAGTGGTAATCCCCTCTTTGTGTTCATATCACAACACATGTTAAATGAGATTCATTGATTTATGTACCTGTCTTATTTCTCTTTATTCACACCAAGCAGCTCTGGGTACTGCAAACATTAAACACTAAATAAATGCTTGAGTAAAGAATAAATAGAGATTTGGAGATTAACCACTTGAAGTGGTTAACAGTAAGGATTCTATTTTGAATACTTACTAACGCCTTTGCTGGCTGAACTTCCTCTAAAAAGTTATTTAAACTCTTCCTGTTTCTGTTCTCTCATTTGTCAGATGGAGATAAATATAGTGCTTATCTCATAAAGTTGCCATGAGGATTAAATTAGTTAGTATCCAAGAACAGCACTCTGAGCTGGATCTTACATACAATAAACACTATTTGTGCTTGTCCATATTATTCATGTATGGATATGCTAACATTTGTTTTGGTTGCTCTGGTAAATCTTTTGATACTTTATGTTCTTAGTAAATTTGAGATAGATGAGCTTATCAGATAAATCACTTCTGGATAAAACTTCACATTTACTTAATTCTTTGCTATTTGCCTTTCTATTCTCTTTGCAGGCTACTCTAATTATAAATAGGAAAGAATAACTGCAAAACACAAGACATTTGTCTTTGGAGAGATTTGAGAATATGACTGAGAAGACAGGGAGATCTTATTTTTTAATACTAATTTGATAGTGAATACTCCATCAAGACAGAGACTTATGAACAACTAGGATCAGATTTTCTATATTGTTTATATCCCCTTGGTATTCAACATGTTTTTGCAGTTTTGTCACAATGCCTTCTTCACACTCATTTATCTGTTTTCCGTTAAATGTTCTGATGGTTCATGTCAGAAAGATAGTGTAGGAATTCATACCAAATGACAGAGGATCTGTATTGTGGAATCTCATTGACTGACACGTGGCATTAACTTACAGGAATTTTGTGCTTTCCAAGTGTTTTTTATATTATTTTAAATTCACCTCAAAGAAACTGTGATAATCCTAAAGAGTCTTGCTGAGTATCAAGAACTTAAGAACAGCACTGAAGAAAATGGACTCTAAAATTATTTAATGTTTAATTTATCATGTCCAAGGGATATAAGTGGCTCAAGCACGTCACCAACTCTAGCTTTTATTTATATATTTACTATTACAAGTCTTTCTGTCTAGTACGCAAGTCTTTAAGTTCCTAATGAGTCTTTTGCTTTGAAATTATGAAAGGTATGATAATCTCTTCTTTGTGTGTTCATGCCACCTACAAACTTTGGAATCCTGTGGCATGCATCAGATTTTTCAAACAGGTATTCTGTCAAGGACCTAGGAAGGTTTCTTGATGAGAAAGGGAATGGAATGTTAAGGGAGTGCAGAAGCCAAATATTAAATTACTTCTAGAAATTAAATGCTTCCACTGAAACCATGCAAAATGTATAAGAATATTTCCAGAAAGTAAACAACAAAGAAAAAAAAAAACTCAAACGTTTTATACATCCTGAGAAATATGTTCTAAACCTATATGATCCTTGATGTTCTCACGTAGGTGGTAATTTCTTATTAATATCAATATATAATTTAAAACTTAATTCTTATATGTAAGAAGTGGCACACTCAGTTTGGAAGCCCTAAAAATAGTGGTCTCTGTTAGGTAGTATTTTATAATACTCTGATATCCTCAATGTGTACAGTTAGTGAAAATCCCTAATTTATTCCTAAAAAAATATTTATATTCTCAAGATTCTAACTCAAATACAGTTTTCCTCTTCCAGTTGAAGACGATTCTAATAAAATAGCTCAGTCCAGGGTTTCTCAACCATGGCACTATTAATTTTTAGGGCTGCATAATCCAGTGCTTTGAGGGGCTGCCTTGTGCATTGTAAGATATTTAGCAGCATTCCTGGCCTCTATCGAGGACCCTCCCTCAAATTGTGATGATCCAAAATATATCTAAACATTGCCAACTGGTCTAGTCTGAAAAGAAGTGTTTTATTTTTTAATACTATGCAACAGATTACCACAAACTCATTGGCTTAAAACAACACAAATTTATATCACAATTTCCCTGGTCAGGAGTCTGAGTTAGCAGGATATCACTAGGCTGAAATCAAGGTGTTGGCAGGGGCTTCCATTCTCATCTAGGGCTCAGCAAGAAGGATGCCATCTGCAAGTGAAGGAGAGAGGCTTCAGGAGAAAGCAACCATACTGGTACCTTGACCTTGGGCCCCCAGTCTCCAGAAATGTGAGAAAAATAAATTCTGTTGTTTAAGCCACTCAGTGGTGGTATTTTATTACAGAAGGCCTAGTAAACTAATACAGAAGACTATTCAACTACCTCAGTCTGTGGCAGCAAAGCTGTTGGTTCTCAAGAAACTACCAGGAAGCCAAAGTGAATTTCACATCAGGATACAAATGCCTCTGGAAAATCATAGCTTCTCCCCTTCTACTTTCCAAATCTCATGCGCTTCCGGTTATTGCACAGCAAAGGGGATTCTGGAAAATAGTTTCCAGCTTCTCTTCTATACACAGAAGAAATTTTAGAAGATGTTATTGGTGAATCCAAGTTGAAAACAGGCAATGAAGCATGGTATTGATAAGAAATTTGTTCCCAAATCTTAGCTTGCTATTATTTTTGTCCTTGTTTCTTCAGTTTGAGTTGTATTTGTGCTACACTTTAATCTTCTTTAGTGCTCTTACTATTATTCTTTTAAGTGTATATTTCTTCCCAGTTGTTCTATTTCATTAGTAGTTGCCTAATCCATATGCTTTGGCTGTATTTTTCACATGGCTACTGGATCTTCTTGGATTTGTTATTAATTTATCAATTTATATTTTCGGCTGCTCATTGCTTTATCTCCTTGGGTTACTTGAAAGATAGTAATGATGATTAACTACTCTTTAGCCATAGATTTACTAGTTAATAAGCTATTAGTACCTGTAGAAGGTGGGAGACTTGACTAAGGAGTCTTCTAAGTGGTGAAGTCTGGGTTTCTCAGTTTAGGGGGCAGAGAATAGAGTATGAAGGACTCCTCCGGCCAAAAGTCCATCCTCTGGAAGACCCTGAGGAAAGGCTCTGTTCAGTATTTGCAGCAAATTTTTTCACTTTCAAAATTCTAAAGTAGTGAAGACCTCAAGCCCTCAAAGCTGTCCAGTTCTGGAGTGGTGGGCATTTCAAAGGCCATCAGGCTGCTGTCTCTCCCAACAATGGAAGAAGTGGAAACTTACAGAGCTTCTTTAATTAAAAAAAAAACCAAAACCATAAAACTCTTCTCTTCCTACAACATCCACTAGAATTTGACATTTTGAATTTATACTATTTTTCATCACTTACAGATAGGAATATATGACACAAATGGCTAAATATTTTTTAGACTACCAATTATTAATCAGGCTCCATTCCTTGGCTAATTATCTGAATTTTTTTCCACTATCTAAAAATAGTTTGAATTTATACAAATAAATTAATGAATGAAAGGACCAGAGCTTGAAAGCAGATGGATGATGATAGAATATAAAAGGATTCCTCATTTGTCATCTTGCTGAAATTCCAAAGGACCAGCCAGTGGAAGAAACCTTCTTTCTAGAAAGAAGTTTTCTATCTTTTACACCAGTTGCCTTAATAATAGATAATTATAGTCTGTCTACACACTTCCTAGAGCTTAAATTTGATATAATTTTATTCATTTCCTGCCTTAAGTCACTTTTGAAATTTGTTGAAAAATTTTAAACATCTGCTTAATTCCCCTGACGAAGTGGCTACATTTTATTATAAGTGAGGCAATCTGTATGTTTAGCTTATTTCTTGTGTGTGTATATTCAGCATGGTGATTTGATAAAAATGGGCCTATAGATCTAAATCATACATTTAATAGTCATTTGCAAAGTTCAGAGAATTTTTGAAAATTTAGAAATTTAAGAGTACAATTTTCTTTTCTTTTTTTTTTTTTTTTTTTTTTGCGGTACGCGGGCCTCTCACTGTTGTGGCCTCTCCCGTTGCGGAGCACAGGCTCCAGATGTGCAGGCTCAGTGGCCATGGCTCACGGGCCCAGCCGCTCTGCGGCATGTGGGATCTTCCCGGACTGGGGCACGAACCCGTGTCCCCTGCATCGGCAGGCGGACTCTCAACCACTGCGCCACCAGGGAAGCCCAAAGAGTACAATTTTATCATGGCTAAAATAATCATAAGTGATGCCAGTACGTCCTTGTCTATTTGATTTATTGGCTCCAATTTCTATCTACATATTAAAAATGGGTACCCACGTGTCCTGGGAGACAGAAGCTTTCGAGCAGCATGACTTACTTGCTTTCAAGTCGAACTTAGTTTTATTCTTTTGGCAGCTGCTCAAGCTTATTACTCCATAATTGGCACTAACAGCTGCCTCTGCTGTGTAAACCATATGAACATCACACAGTCCAGACTCTCACCATCTCATTTAATATTAGCTCACTTTTTGTGCAATGAATTGTGTAGTCACAAAAAAGCAAACCAAAAAATAGTATCGAGAGTATTATGATCTTGAATTCAGAAAAATTGTGGTCTTAAAATATTCCTTTTAGTGTCTGAATCTGATACATTATCATAGTTTCCTTAAAGCCATGCATATATTCATTTTCTACATAGTTTTGTCCTGCTTATAAATTAAAGGAGAAAATAAATGTAAAGAACAATGCTAATAAAGTAACAATATGAAAGATTCAACTTCTGCATTCAGAACTTAAACATAAATTATAAATCTATCTTCACCTTGTGAAGCACAATTTTAAATAATGGACAGGAAAGACAAGGCTAAGTAGAGCTACATCAGGGTATTACCTTGAAGCATATGGAATTTTATCCAGTTGAAGATAAGATGAACTGAAATCTCTAATTCAGAAGTTTATCTACCATAAACCAAACATTCATCCATCTGCCCTCTCAGTGCGATGAAAACCTTTGGCCCATAATAGAATTCACCTTAAGCATGTTCTTTTATAAAACAGATGTTTCTCTTAATCACGCCCAGTTAAATGTGCAGTAAGCTTAGGAAATACATCCTGACTGACAAGATACATCTAGAGTAAACAGGACTGTTTAGTTCTTTGCAACAAGTAATGCTGCTTGATCACTAATTCATTTATCATGTACTTCTATGTGATGGTATTGAATATCTTCTAATGTCAATGTACCGAATTAGGAAAAATATGGGATATGTGGGTCTAATAAATGATATTAATCCATGCATACTCTAGAAGATATTAGATAAGATAAATATGAATGTAAATATAGATGTGTATTATAAGTATATGTATCAATTAATATACATGAATGAATAAATAACTACAATATAATTTCAGTTACTGTAGCTGAATTTAACTATTACCAAAAAACAAAATAATTATTTTAAATGAGTGATTTCTAATACTGTTTCTTGAAAACACATATTTAAGTTTAGCCTGATTTATTTACCTCATGAAATTTTAAGAAACAAAGATTTCTAATATAATTTTCTTATCTATTCATCTTTATCAAATCTACTACTATAAAGACCCATATCATCATGTCTGAAATAAAATGCTTCATGGTTTTAGCCCCCTCACCAACCCATTTTAAATTACGCAAGCATATTAAAACACATCAGCTTCCTAAAACAAATTTTAGATATCATGATGTTGTTTGGGAAAGTAAAGAAATACCTTTTTTCTTAACAATCTAACTCCTCAAGATAAATTATTTACAGGATCAAACCTTGCTTTGCAAATAAACACCTACTTTCACAAATCCATACACACACACAACACGCAAACACATTTTATGTCCTCCTATCTTGAGCCTTCACTCCTAGATGATGTTCATTAGATTTGATAAAGTGATTAAACCTATTTGTACAAACCAGACTTTGTGTGTGTGTGCGTGTTTATGTTAAATCAGGCACTCTTACTTTATGTGTTTATAAATAATTTATTTATAAATCTTTTTTCACCTTTGTAACAGGGACTATCCTAAGCATGGGTGAAAAAATAACCAAGTCATTGTCCTTGCCTTGTAGGAATACACATTCTTTTTTTGTTTGGTTTTTGTTTTTGTTTTGCGGTACGCGGGCCTCTCACTCTTGTGGCCTTTCCCGTTGTGGAGCACAGGCTCCGGACGCTCAGGCTCAGTGGCCATGGCTCATGGGCCCAGCCACCCCACAGCATGTGGGATTTTCCCAGACCAGGGCACGAACCCATGCCCCCTGCATCGGCAGGCGGACTCTCAACCACTCCGCCACCAGGTAAGCCCTGAAGTATACACATTCTTGATGGTTAAAGAAGTTTCCTCTATTTTTATTTTGCTGAGAGTATTTTTTAATGAATACATTTGAATTTTATAAAATGTATTTTTG
The DNA here is from genome assembly GCF_039906515.1 of Pseudorca crassidens. Taxonomy (NCBI): domain Eukaryota; kingdom Metazoa; phylum Chordata; class Mammalia; order Artiodactyla; family Delphinidae; genus Pseudorca; species Pseudorca crassidens. The sequence goes on from NC_090298.1 coordinate 86,213,736, forward strand.
TGTTTCTTTTGAAATTACTATACTACTTTTCTTCTTTAGTATGTTAGTATGGTGCATTGCATTGTTTGATTTTGAAATGTTGAAATAGTCTTTCATTACTGAAAAAAATCTACTTGGCTGTAATATATTATCCCTTTATTTATTGCTAGATTTTATCTTTTAATGTTTAGCTGAGGATTTTGTATATTCAGGATGAATATTTGCATTTTTCTTTCCTTGTAATCTTTATCTGGCTATGATATCAGGATGTTGGACTGATAAATTGGGAAATATTTTCTCCCATTCAATTTTCTGGAGACATTATGTAGAAAATATATTACTTCTATCTTAAATGCTTGATAGAATTCACCAGTGAAACCATCAGAGACTGAGATTTACTTTGTTAGACATTGCACTACTTGTGCCTCATTTCATTGAGAATAAATTTTGATAGTTTCAAGGGATTGGTGCATTTCATCTAATTTTTTCAAATTTACTGCTGTATAATCACTTGTAATATTGTCCTACTATTATTTTAATATCAGAGGGGCATGTACTGAGTCTTCTTTCCTTTCTTTGTTAGCCTTACTAGAGGTTTATCAATTTAATTGATCTTGAAAAAAGACAACACATTTGGCTTACTGATTTTCTCTACTGTTTGGTTCTTAATTTCACTGATCTTTGCTCTAATCATTATTATATTCTTTGTTTGCTGTAGGTTTATCTTGTCCTTCTCTCTCTAGTTCTTAAGGTGAAAACTTAGATTATGGATTTTAGATAATAATTCTGTTCCAATATATGCATTTAATGCTATAAATTTCCCTCTAAGAACTGTTTTAGCTATACCCAACAGGTATTGCTATAGTATATTTTTATTTAATTCAAAATGTTTTCTTACATACCTGAGACTTCCTCTTCACCCATAGATTGTTTAGAAGTGTATTGTTTCATTTCCAACTCTGGGGATTTTGGGGGATTTTCCAGATATCTTTTTTTTTTTTTAAACATCTTTATTGGAGTATAATTGCTTTACAATGGTGTGTTCGTTTCTGCTTTATAACAAAGTGAATCAGTTATACATATACATATGTTCCCATATCTCTTCCCTCTTGCATCTCCCTCCCTCCCACCCCTCTAGGTGGTCACAAAGCACTGAGCTGATCTCCCTGTGCTATGCGGCTGCTATTTATTTTTAAATAGCTATCTATTTTACATTTGGTAGTGTATATATGTCCATGCCACTCTCTCACTTTGTCACAGTTTACCCTTCCCCCTCCCCATATCCTCAAGTCCATCCTCTAGTAGGTCTGTGTCTTTATTCCTGTCTTACCCCTAGGTTCTTCATGACATTTTTTTCTTTTCTTAGATTCCATATATATGTGTTAGCATATAGTATTTGTCTTTCTCCAGATATCTTTTTGTTATTTATCTCTAGCATTCTATTATGGTCAGAGAATATGCTTTATATGGTATTTATTTTATTAACTAAAATAATTACTATTTCTTTTGCTTGTTCTTCATTCCTGAAGTTATATGATTTCTTCTGGAATCATTTCTGTTTAGCCTAAGAAACTTTCTTTAAATTATTTTTTGGTGGGGCATTCTGCCACTGACAGATAATCTTATGTTTCCTTAATCTAAGAATGTCTTTATGTCACTGTTATTTTTGAAGGATATTGTAACTGGACACAGAATTCTAGGTCAAGAGAGAGTGGGATCAAGATGACAGAGTAGGAAGATCCTGAACTCACCTCCTCCTACAGATACATCAAAACTAAAACTATATATAGAACAACTCTCTCTAAAACCAACCTGAAAACTAGTAGAACAGTTCTTCTACAATTAAGGACATATAGAAAAAAAAATAATTGAGATGAGTAGGAGGAGCAGAGACATGATTTAGTCAGGACACACATCCCAAGTAGGCAACCCAAAAAAGGAAGGGAATATCACAAACTCAGAGGTCCTCCCTTAGGAGAAAGGGGTTTGAACCCCACATTGGGCACCCCTGCTCTGGGGACAGGCACCAGGAAGATGAGCCCCCTTAAATGGTTCTGAAAAACAGCAAGACTTTTGACCTGGAGAGCTGAAGGTCTGTAGGAAACCAAGTTTGCTCTTAAAGGGCTTACACACAAATTTACTTGCTCTGAGTCCCAAAGCAAAGGCAGCAAATTGAAAAGTGCCTGGCACTCTAGTCAGCTTGCCAAGACTGCACAGGCAAACCCCCTGGAGATGATTAAAAATAGAAACACAACTTTCCAAAATCTATGGGACATACCAAAAACAGCTCTAAGAGGGAAGTTCTTAGTGATACAGGCCTACCTCAAGAAACAAGAAAAATATCAAATAAACAATCTAAACTTACACCTAGAGGAATTCAAAAAAGAAGAATGAACAAAGTAGTAGAGGAAAGTAAATTAAAAAATCACAACAGAAATAAATAAAATTGATACAAAAAAAAGACAAAAGATCAATGAAACTAAGAGCTGGTTTTCTTAAAAGATTTTAAAAAATGGATAAACCTTTAGCCAGAATCATCAAGAAAAAAAGAGAGAGTACCCAAGTAAATAAAATTAGAAATAAAAGAGAAGTTACAAACAATATCACAGAAATACAAACAATCACAAAAGAATACAAGAATTATATACCAAAATTGGACAGTGTAGAAGAAATGAATAAATTACTAGAAACATATAATCTTCCAAGACTGAATCAGGAAGAGATAGAAAACCTTAACAGACTGATTAACAGTAATGAAACTGAATTTATAATAATAAAAAAAAAAACTCTCAACAAACAAAATTTCAGAACTAGATGGCTTTGCAAGGGAATTCAACTATACATTTAAAAAAGAGTTAATACTTATGCTTCTCAAACTCTTTCAAAAAATTGAACAGAATGGAACACTTCCAAACTTATTCTATTAGGTCATCATCATCCTGATATCAAAACAAGACAAAGACACTGCCAAATAAAATTACAGACTAATGTCACTGATGAACATAGATGCAGAAATCCTCAACAGAATATTAGCAAACCATATTCAACAATACATTAAAAGGATCATACAACATGATCAAATGAGATTTGTTCCATGGATGCAAGAATTGTTTAATATCTTCAAACAAGTCAATGTGACATGTCATATTAACAAAATGAAGGATTAAAACCATATGATCATCTTGGTAGACACAGAAAAGGCATCAGACAAAATTCAACATCCAATCATAGTAAAAGCTCTCAACAAAGTGCATATAGAAGGAACATACCTCAACATGGTAAAGACTACTTATGAAAAACTCACAGCTAACATCACACTCAATAGTGAAAATCTGAAAGCTTTTCCTCTAAGATCAGGAACAAGACAAGAATGCTCACCTTTGCCACTTTTATTCAACATAGTATTAGAAGTCCTAGCCACAGCAATTAGAGAAGAAAAAAAGAAATAAAAGGCATCTAAATTGGTAGGGAAGAAGTAAAACTGTCACTCTAAATATTACACTATATATAGAAAACCCTAAAGGCTATCCCCAAAAAGCTATTAGAACTATTGGAATAAGTTCAGTAAAATTGCAGAATACAAAGTTAACATACAGAAGGCTGTTTCATTTCTACAAACTAATAATGAACTATCAGAAAGAGAAATCAAGAAAACAATCCCAGTTACAATCATGTCTAAAGTAAATAAATACCTAGGAATAAATTTAACCAAGGAGGTGAAAGACCTGTACTCTGAAAACTATAAGACGCTGAAGAAAGAAGTTGAAGATAACACACATAAATGGAAAGATATACTGTGCTCATGGATTGAAATAATTAATATTGTTGAAATGTCTATACCACACAAAGAAATCTACAAATTCAAAATACCGATGGCATTTTTCAGAGAACTGGAACAAATAATCCAAAAATTTGTATGGAAATACAAAATACTGCATATAGCCAAAGTAATCTTGAGAAAGAAGAACAGTTGGAGGTATCAATCTCCCTGATTTCAGACTATACTAGAAAGCTTGAGTCATCAAAACAGTATGGTGCTGACACAAAACACAGATACATAGATCAGTGGAACAGAATAGAAAGCCCAGAAATATACCCATATATATATGGTCAACTAATCTACAACAAAGGAGGCAAGATATACAAAGAAGAAAAGACAGTCTCTTCAATAAGTTGTGTTGAGAATACTGGACAGCAGCATGTAAAATAATTAACTAGACACTTTTCTCACACCAGACAAAAATAAACTCAAAATGGATTAAGTGTTTAAATATAAGACCTGAAATCATAAAATTCCTACCCAAAGCAATCTATAGATTCAATGCAATCCCTATCAAACTACCACTGGCATTTTTCACAGAACTAGAACAAAAAATTTTGCAATTTGTATGGAAACACAAAAGACCCCGAATAGCCAAAGCAGTCTTGAGAATGGAAGAAGGAACTGGAGGAATCAGGCTCCCTGACTTCAGACTATACTACAAAGCTACAGTTATCAAGACGGTATGGTACTGGCACAAAAACAGAAAGATAGATCAATGGAACAGGATAGAAAGCCCAGAGATAAACCCATGCACATATGGACACCTTATCTTTGATAAAGGTGGCAGTAATGCACAGTGGAGAAAGGACAGCCTCTTCAATAAGTGGTGCTGGGAAAACTGGACAGGTACATGTAAAAGTATGAGAGCAGTATGCTTTTTGACATCAGTCATAGCAATGTTTTTTTGGATCTGTATATTCAGGCAAGGGTAAAAAAGTAAAAATACACAAATAGGACCACATCAAACTAAAATGCCTTTGCAAGCTAAGGAAACCATCAACAAAATGAAAAGGCAGCCTACTGAATGGGAGAAGATATTTGCAGATCATTTGTCTGATAAAGTATTGATAACCAAAATATAAAGAACTTACACAAGTCAATATACAAAAAAAGACTGTTTTTTTAAAATAGGTTGAGTTATAATTAGCATACAATATTATATTAGTTTTAGGTGTACAACATAGTAATTTCATATTTTTATTAATTAGGATATTATCACCACAATAAGGCCAGTTACCATCAAAAAAGGAGTGGTACAGAGGATCTGAATAGGCATTTTCCCAAAGAAGACATACAGACGGCTAAAAGGCAAATGAAAAGATACACAACATGACTAATCATCAGGGAAATGCAAATCAAAACCACAGTGAGATACCACCACACTTTTCAGAATGACTATCATCCAAAAAACAGCAAATTAGAAGTGTTAGCAAGGATGTGGAGAAAAGAAAACCCTTCTGCATTGTTAGTGGGAATGTATCAATAAATTGGTACAGCGACTATGGATAAAAGTATGAAGAGTCCCCCCCAAAAATAAAAAATATAACTAACATACTATCCAAAAATTCTTCTCCTGTGTATTTACCTGAAGAATAGGAAAACACTAATTTGAAAAGATATATGCACCCCCATGCTCACTGTAGCATTATTTATAATGGTCAAGATATGGAAGTAACATAAGTGTCCATATTACTCAGCCATAAAAAGGAAAGAAATCTTGCCATTTGTGACAACATGGATGAAGCTAGAGGGTATTATGCGAAGTGAAAAAAGTCAAAGACAAATACTGTATGTTTTCATTTATAAGTGGAAGCAATAAAAAATGTACAAATATAACAAAACAGAAACAGGCTAATAGTTATAGTGAACAAAATAGTACTCGCCAGAAGGGGGCAGTGCAGAATGGATGAAAAGGGTGAAGGGGATTGAGAGGTACAAACTACCAATTATAAATAAATAAACCTCAGGGATATAATGTACTGCACAGGGAATATAGTCAATAATATTGTAATAACTTTGTGTGTTGTGTAGTGTATAAAAATATTGAATCACTGTGTTGTACACCTGAAACTAATATACAATTGTAAGCCAACTAAACTTCAATTTAAAAAATAAGAATTCTAGGTTGAAAGGATTCTTTATCTTTTCATGGTTAGTCTGGTTAGAGGTTTATCAATTTTACAATTTAACTGGCATCTGCAGTGGTTCCAATGTCAATTTGGTTTTCAAATCCTTTGCTGTGCTTCAATGAATTGTTCCATTAATTCCATCAGGGTGAGCCCAGACTTGTTTACAATTACAGACAATTCAGGAGCTCTCTGCTCTTGCTCACTCCTCTTCAGGATTTGCCCCACATTCTCTGTATCCTTTAAAGCCCCTTACATTGTCTGCTGGATAAATATATTTTCTGTTTATTTCCTCGGTAATTTAGCTTCCCATGCTGCAAAGTAGTTCCATTCTTCTGGAGCTACACTCGTAGATAAGTTCTATAAGAAAACAGAAAAAAACTGGGAAATCTCCCCCAAACTCTATGGACTTCTTTTCTACAATTCCTCTGGCCAGGAAAATGGTTTTATATTGAGCTTTTAGGTGCCTGAGATATTCTGCACTACTGATGCCTCATTCCATTCTAAAACCCTCTCTTATGGACTTTATCCTACTTCAATAACTGCCTCAGCTCAGTCTTTAAGTGGCACTTCTGTCAATTCTATCCCATTCTTTTATGGTCTCTCCTATTTTCCAAAACTCAGTAGATTTGTGTTTGCACAAAACTGACCCTTCCTTAAACTTTTCTCCCATATTCCTATTTAAATAAAATGTTTCCTAGAAATAGTTTCAAAAAGTATGGTGTTTGCTGCTGAGTAAATTCTTCTGTTATTTCAGCATGAGCTACAATTGCTTACACTTAGAGTCACTCAGCAGGAAGTGAGCAAGTGAACCAGAAATTTGAAATATTGCCAAAGAAAGTAAATGAAGAGATAACCAATAGGTAAATAAACATAAGCCACATCTTTGTTCACTTATCTATTTTTTTTAATGAACTTGGAAAATTTTTGTAACTTTAATGCAATTTTAAATGTGTTCTCAGAAGACAAAAATATTGCAAGTGGTATCAATCCTAAATTGTACTATCTACTATCAGGTTCAAGTGTCTACAAAATTAAAATTATTTACTCTTTTGGACAAGAAGTTTGTATGCTATAGTCTTTGTCTTATGAGATGAATTTACTCCTTAAACAATAAAAACTTGTTTAATTAAAAATTGGAAATTATGATAATTAAGGTAAGCTTAACTGAAATACATATGTGCACCCTCAAAAGATTACTTTCTAGAGTGCAAATCAAGGTACTATTTAGCCTATTTTCAAGTAAAAGCCAGAAAATTATTTTAATCCATTTTAGCAGTGGTTTTATTCAAATATTGTATATGGCAATAAAATAAACTTTGTCTATGAGTATTTTTAGGCTCAAAACAGTTTTTTTCCTCCACATTTGTGATTGATTCTCACATTCCTCAATTGCTCTCAGCAGATTATTATATGTATATTTTATTTCATGTCATTTCTTCTATTTTTATTTTATTTTATTTTTTTTGCATCATTTCTTCTTAAATGTTCCATAATTCAGACTTAACTTTTATTTCCCAATTGGGCACAATTAATGATATTTTACTACAAATACTGAAGTGCGAAAGTCAATGATAATTAAGAGCTTTACAATACAGAAAGGTGAACTGAGAATTCCTGTGTTGAAATTATGAGAGAAGAAAATACTAACATTGCACATGGTGAGAAAAAACGAAATTGAATAGGAAAGAGAAAAAAAATAGAATGAACAGAATGTGCAATTTTATACACAACTGAACATAAAACACAACACTAGAAACGTAAGAAATGTCAAATTCCTTCTGCTGGTGATAATTCAATGTCTCTTCTTATTTTAATGTTTTCCCCCCAACAAAAATTTGATTTCACCCATAAGCACCTATAGCATCTTAATTTTTATTTAAATCTTCTTGGAAGATAATATTCTAACACTAATACATCCAATAGCTTAAAAAATCTTAGCTTATTATAGCTTCTATGAACATTTTATAGCATACTCTTTACTATATTATATATTTTGCTACTATATAAAAAATAAATTCCATAAGGGCAAAAAATCTGTGTTATTCATCTATTGTTCATGAATAATGCCTAACACAGTGTCTTGAGCACAGTAGGAACTAAATAAATGTTTGTTGAATGGATGGGGAGACCAGATTTTTTAGGGCATTTGATATCTCAAGCTGTTTTAAGTACGTGTCACAGAATTGTCTTCTTTCTGCCTCTAGGCACTTACAATGTACCTTGCTGCACTACTTTGGAGCACTTTTTTTTTTATTACTTGTACTATCCCAGGCCCAAGGAAAAGAGGAGATATAAGATAAGAATGGGGAAATTTTTAAGGAGGTGTGAAGGTTTTCTTTTGAGATTCTTTAGATTGTTAAAATATGTGATAATCGATATGACTTTAAAGAAATAACAGAAAGTTATTTCTTCTAATACCTGATGCCTATGCCTCTAGCCCCTCTGGACAGATATGACAAAGCAATGTTAGTACCAAGTTCCATGAACTGAAATTAATTAATACATAGTTATTGAGCTCCTAGATTTCAGTAGAAGTATAACATGGTAAGTAGAGAAAAGGGGATTTCTGTCCAATTTAAAAAACAAATACTCAAACATGCCATCTTAGGACAGTGTGATCAAAAATTAACAAAATCCAGTGGAAACACATCTTGATCACCAAAACAACCCTGTGGTCTGGTGTGGTGACTATGTCAAGTAAACATAAATTAATTAGTATATTTTCATCAATTAAAAGGATATAATAGGAAAAAAAAGGTTAAATCAGAAGGGCAATTAGAATCTCTATATGTTGCCAATATATTGGCAATTGAAGCAATTAATTGGCAATATATTGGCAACTGAAGCAATTAATTGTATAAAAATACTTTTCTCATACATATACTGCAATGAAACTGTTTTTTATCTTTCAGTATGCTTTGAAATTTTTTGTTGAAAGGTGAATGTAATGTTACGGGTAAAAGGAATTGTGATAGGGCTTCCCTGGAGGCGCAGTGGGTTAGAGTCCGCCTGCCGATGCAGGGGACACGGGTTCGTGCCCCGGTCCGGGAAGATCCCACACGCCGCGGAGCGGCTGGGCCCGTGAGCCATGGCCGCTGAGCCTGCGCGTCCGGAGCCTGTGCTCCGCAACGGGAGAGGCCACAACAGTGAGAGGCCCGCGTACCACAAAAAAAAAAAAAGGAATTGTGATAAATAGGCCTTTAATAATGTAGTGGCAAGTTGTGGAAAAAGGGGAAGCATTATGTAGCCTATGAGTATGTCTCAGTTTTTGGTTAACCTGCATCTGTGGACCATGAACTTCACCAGTGCTTCTCATGTTTTGTTTTTTTTTTCCTCCGCATAGGTGGGACTGGGTGGATGAAGGCGCTAGAGTTGTGTACTTCCTTTCTTTCAAGCAGATTAGGCTCCAACCTCCTGCTGGAAGCTCAAGGGGATTTTTCTCTGATAATCACTAGGAGGGTCTGGTAGACCTCCAGAAGGTCAAACTTTCAAAAGTGTTGGGACCCTCTTATGACAACCTCCTAGAATTTTGACTCTCAGAATTGTCCACATTGCACTTCCAGTAATTCATCAATTACAGCCTCCTACTCCATCATTGGTTTCCACAGAGGTTCTACTTGTGAGTTTCTGCTGATAAAATATGATTCTCTATATCCACCTGTCTCTCCAATTTTGGTATCAGCAGTTTACCCTGTGACTTCACTTCTCTGACAGTTCTAAGAAGGATTGTTGGTTTTTCAGTTTGTTCAACTTGTTGCTTTTGTTTGGGACAGAGCAGCAACTTCTAAGTTCCTTATACCTGTACTGGAAACCAAAGGTCCCATATTGGTTTCTCTCTCTCTTTCTCTCTCTCTCTCTCTCTCATACAGTAGAGGCTTTCTCTTTCACAGTAGAGGCTTTCTTCAGTTTTCTGGTCATCTTGTAAGTAGGGATTTAAAAGATTGATTGAGAACTCTCAGCATATGACTGAGGGCTTGTCAGCTATGAAATTTATTGCAGGATGAAACCTCTGATAGCAAATTCTTTGTACTTTCACATCAAACTGATCCACTTTTAATTTCTGATTTGAAAAGATCTGACTGTCTGAATACTGAGTGTCAAATATTGAAAAAGATCCTGGTTTTCAGCAGAAACTATGTATTCTGTTACTTAATCACCAGCGCCACTAAGGTTTTCTTTGTGATAACCTTGTCTGCAAGTATACCTGTTGTTTCCCAGGCCAGTCTCACTCTTTCAACCTCTCCACAAAATGAACAGATTTCCCTCTAGAAGAGGCTATTACTAGGCTGTGTAGTGTTAAGGAGCTCTAGCTATCCCACTGCCTCTTAAACAACTTACAACTGCTCTTCCTCATTGTAGCCATCTCTTTCGCCCCAACTCCCAGCGGTATCTGATTCTCCAATTCCTGAGGCTATGAGGAATTCCATAATGAAAGAATGATTCTCAGTTTGTACCACTATTGATTAAGAATTTGGACTTCTCAGGTCTGACAATTCAGGTCTGTTAATTCACTTACCACCATTCCATCTGCATTCTAGCTTCCAAATGTGTTGCTCTTGTCTGCCTTCTAGTTCTCTCCATCACTGGAGTTTCATGCCCTTAAAATAGTCCCCTTAACTTTTTTTTCAGGATTTTCTTATACTGTGAAAGTAGATACCAGCATACAGTCCATCATTTTACCTGAAACTCTCCACATTGCTCTTACTAATATAGAATCAGATATTAGAGCAAATGTATTTATTCCACCCATGAAAAAGTGCACCACAAATTTAATTTCGCTAGGGACATTTAATCTACTAATTCTGCTTATAAGTCAAAATGTTAAAATTGATCAAGAAAATTAGAATTTCAAAACAAATGGTAACATCATTTTTTTCCAAAATAAGTCTAACTCTTTAAAAAGTGAAAAGGAAAATGTGTTAAAGAAAACTCATAGAAAGCATAAATTAGAAGACATCACAAAGTATTTCCTGCTTTGTATTTTTCAATATTTCTCCCTGTGTCCTCCCAGAAGAGAAATCTGGTTGTTAGACTCATCAAATCTGCCACTTAATCTCAAAGGCAAATGTAAGATGTAGCCTTAATGCTTTCTGCATTTTTGTGCCTTACGAAACCAAATAGTACAATTGATTGGAATGTAATAAAAATATATTAACTGTGATATATAAAATCAACACTTGGTAGCTGTCATTCTCAGAATAATTACATCTCTTCTTAAGCAAACAATTTGAAATTTTAGAATATATGATTAATTGAAACTTGAGATACCAATGATTATAATAGTAGCTATATTGCCATAGTTGTGAGAGGATAAAATTTATATTTAATGAACATAGCAGGACATAACAGCTTGACTGTAATAGTGTTAGTAGGTAAGACTCTTATATGTGCTGAGTCGGTATGTAAATTCATCAAACAATAGACATGTTATTTGACAGAATCTCAAGTCTATGATATTGTGATTTTATATTAAGTAAATTTGGTAAATTTGACAGGCCTGAAAAAGATTGCTTATCAAAGAAATATGACTCATTCAGGTCTCAGTGATTACCATTAACAATACTATATTAAAGAGTAGCATGTATATTACTTTATAAATTATAAGGAATTCCAAAATGCAATATTTCATTGATAGAAGTAATCTATGAGGAAAAATAATTATAATCATCCCCAATTTACAATGGAGGAAACTAATGTTTAAGGTAGTTAAAATTCTTACTCAATGTTCCATACAAAAAAATGACATCTTGGTTCCTCTTACAGATTTTCATTTCCCTACTCTGCTTCATATATATGATAAAGACCCTTCCAGTTTCTTTTTTTAAACTTTAAGTATTTACTACCTTGTTTCTCCTGCATTATTCCAGAAAATCACCTTAAATAAAAATTAAAAAAAATAATATATTCTGGCTGCTATGTCATTTTGATAGTAGAGGAAATGAGACACAGAGAAGTTAAGCAACTTTCTCAAAGTCACACAGTAAATACAGGGTAAGTATCATAACTCAAGGCACTCAGGCTCCAGTGCCCTCAAATTAAATGTAAGAATCTGCTTCCCACTTAAATAAATCTCCTTTGCAGTTAAAATAATTTTTAAAAATTGTAATAAATGAAAATATGTTATTGCTTATGCCTTCCATTGAGCACAAATATATGCAGAAATGATAGATATGAAAAACAAGAGTCAACTAAATTATACAGAGTGATTACCAAACACAAGGCTTATATAGAAAGAGTGTTCATATGGGTGTAAGTAAAAGACCTCATGCTTAAAGCATAACTGTAGTTATCTCTTTAATATGATGTTAAAAATGAATGTGATTTTTAAAATATTTCTATACACACGACAATAAAATATAACTAAAGTAAAACTAAAATATGTGTGGCATTAATAAGTTTAGCCTTTGGTAGCTTAAATTTACTTTTGTTTTCAAATGTATGAGAATATTTAATATTAAATATAAATAATTTTAATATTACTTTAAAATGGCATATACATTTGATACACATATTTGAAGAGGAAAAAAATATTATTTTAAGCTCAAGTAAATAGATACACTTGTGAATCATGCAATTGATTATGATTTACAGTTTCTAATATAATGTCAAGTGAATATGCTTTTCCTTTCCACGTTATTGACTTTCAATTAAATAGCCAGCATAAATTAAGCAGTTGCAGGTGAACAGCTGGATCTTAATTTCTTCATTTGACTTTTAAGTACAGATATTTAAGATTATTTAATTAAATTTGCACAGGTGTCACAAATTGACAAACACATATACTGAGGGCTTAATGGAAATAAAATTACCTCCAATAAGAGTGAAGTTGGAAATAAGCTCCTTTTGGAGAAAAGATAAATGGATAAAGAAGATGTGGCACATATATACAATGGAATATTACTCAGCCATAGAAAGGAACGAAACTGAGTTATTTGTTGTGAGGTGGATGGACCTAGAGACTGTCATACAGAGTGAAGTGAGTCAGAAAGAGAAAAACAAATACTGCATGCTAACACACATATACAAAATCTAAAAAAAAAAAAAAAAAGAAAGAAAATGGTCAGAATAACCTAGGGGCAAGATGGGAATAAAGATGCAGACCTACTAGAGAATGGACTTGAGGATATGGGGAGGGGTAAGGGTAAGCTGGGACAAAGTGAGAGAGTGGCACAGACATATATACACTACCAAATGTAAAATAGATAGCTAATGGGAAGCAGCTGCAGAGCACAGGGAGATCAGCTCCGTGCTTTGTGACCACCTAGAGGGGTGGGACAGGGAGGGTGGGAGGGAGGGATGTGCAAGAGGGAAGAGATATGGGGACATATGTATATGTATAACTGATTCACTTTGTTATAGAGCAGAAACTGACACACCATTGTAAAGCAATTATACTCTAATAAAGATGTTTAAAAAAAAAAGAAACTAATTTGTGTGGATTCTCATTTTTCCTTGGGTACCAGATCGCTTCCAATGTACAATCAGGTGGTTTGGCATTTATTTGACTTATGGAACTCAGACTTTCTGTATCCCCTATGGAACAGACATTTAAGCATAGAGTGGGGACTGTCATATTGTTCCTTGGACTTACAACACTTTCTTTCTTATTACTTATTAAAATCTTGCATACAAATATATGAATGAACTCTCATTCACCATCTCTCTCCCACTCCTGCTCTTTCACACACACATACACAAACATACCCAAAGTTTCATGATGGCACAAGCGCTGTGTAGTAAAACTAGATTTCATTTGGATAGATTTGTGCACATCATCTGTGCATTACCATGATATAAGTTATATCAAACTCAGAGTTTTGACATGCCAGATCAATAATATAAGCACAGCGACTTCCCTGGTGGTGCAGTGGTTACGAATCTGCCTGCCAATGCAGGGGACACAGGTTCGAGCTCTGGTCCAGGAACATCCCACATGCCATGGAGGAACTAAGCCCGTGCGCCACAACTACTGAGCCCGTGCTCTAGAGCCCACAAGCCACAACTACTGAGCTCACGTGCCACAACTACTGAAGCCCGTGTGCCTAGAGCCTGTGCTCCGCAACAAGAGAAGCCACTGCAATAAGAAGCCCACACACTGCAATGAAGAGTAGCCCTGCTCGCGACAACTAGAGCAAGGCTGCATGCAGCAACAAAGACCCAACGTAGCCAAAAATAAATTAAAAAAAATATAAGCACAATACACAATGGCAAACATACAGAATGCTGTCTGGTTTTTGGAGGGGAAAGATAGTGGTTTGTTACAAATTTAACTACAAATAGAACTGTGGAAAAAACAAAAGTTTGAGACATTTAAGTGACTTACTGTTGTTTTAAAAGTCAATCGTCACATTTTAGAAATTAAAAATAATTTCAGTCATATTAACTCCCATTATAAATAGCATGAAGAAAGCATACATCTTTGATAAAAATTATAATTTGTATTATTAAAATATATTAGAGATCACTATAGTAAATTTTCCAACTATAATAACCAGTATAGTTGAAAAGAAGAAAATGTCATGGGGATGTAATGTACAGCATGATGACTATAGTTAATAATACTGTATTCCATATTTGAAAGTTGCTAACAGTAGATCTTAAAAGTTCTCAACACAAGAAAACAATTTTGTAACTATGTGTGGTGACAGATGTTAACTAGCCTTGTTGTGGTGACCATCTTGCAATATATACAAGTATCAAATCATTATGTCTATACCTGAAACTAATATATTAGCAGTTATTAAGAAAATAAGAATCATCATATATATCACTAGCTACGTAAAATTATCCTGAAATCATATGATCTTTGTATCCTGTGTCCTCACATAAAATCTATGCCCAAACCACAATCATGTACCAACCCCGATCTTTGACCCCACCCTCCATCCTAGATGATAAAACTAGTCCTACTAGCTGAGTTAGTGACTAGGACTAAAAATTAAATCAGTTCAATTTTAATCAAAATAATCAAAGAGCAAGAAAAAGTGATTGCTAAAAAAAGTGATTGCTGTACTATTTATATAAAGATTATTAGATTTGTAAACAATATAAAAACAATGATTGAGAAACCACTAAAAACGAAAAAGGGTAAAGTGGTATCACTAAAAGCCATAAATAAGTAAATATGGAACTCCTCAAATATTTAAATAAGTCAAAATAAGAAGAGAAGGAGGGACAGGGAAATGCAGGCAACAAGTACAATAGAGAAAAGAGTAAAATAATAGTTGACAATTGAAACATAGCAATAATTAAATTATTAATGGTATAAATACTCCAATTGAAAGCAAAGACTGTTGAAATAGATAAGTAACCCAATCATATGCTATTTACAGAAGAAATGATATTAAATATAAATAAAAAGATAGGATGAAAGTAAATTATGGGGAAATATATATATATGCATATGTAACAACTGACATTGTTATATGTCAGTTATACATCAATAATAAATAAATATTAAATAAATTAATAAGTTAAAACAGCCAGCTCTTCCTCCTTGCTCTTCCCAACCCCAGAGAATATTAGCACTATCTATAGCCAATAGCCCAAGTCAGAAATCTTAGTCATCCTTGGTTCTTCTCTTTTTTTACCCTCTATATCTCTCAGGATATGCTAGGTATATTGCAGTACAGCAAACACTCCCGAACTCTCAGTGGTTTAACACAATGGAAGTTTATTTCTCACTTTGACTACGGAATCAGGGCTGGGCCTCTTCTCCACTTTCTCACACTGATTCTGGGTCCTGGGCTGATAGAACAGCCACAAATTGGAACATTCTTTGTCACCACAACAAAGCTCTAAAGGGTTTCATCCTGTGAATGTTATGCTCAGCCCAGAAGTAGCATACAGCACCTCTGCTAGAGCTGGTAACTTGGCCTATCATCCAACAAAAGGAGGCCAGGAAGTACAGCCCAACGTTGTACCCCGAAGGCAGAGAGTAGAAATATTAATAAGCAGCGTTAATAACTATACTGTGTCTTAAGAGGGACTCCCCAGAAGCAGACTCTAAGATGAGGATCCATATGAAAATAATTTATTAGGAAGTGTTGCCAGGAAAAAAAAGAGTACGGAATGGGGAAGAGAGAACAGGAAGAGGAGGAAGTCAAGCAGATACTGGACATCAAACACAGTCCTATGAAGGGCAATTTAGGCTCAACTCCACAAAAAATTTTGGACAGTCTTACCTCAGAGCAGTTTGGACTAGGGCCGAGGAAGCTGGAGTAGTTTCTAACTCTGTGCAGGGAATCATTTGCTAGAGCTCTTCTCAGGGCGATGTAAATCCCAGGTATGTTTAGCTTTTCTTGCAGGTGTTAGCTGTTGGATGTGAAAGCACAGCGTGAAAATAGTAAAGAGATCTGAAAGCATACAGGTGGAGCATTGACATCATCTGCCACACACACACCTCAATCCAATTAAAAATGTTGTTTTTCTTGGAACACTATATTCCTTTAAAACAGAAACATTTTAGATTTCTAATTAAAGAAGTTTTTTCCATCCACCATTTTTAGGTTTATAATTCAAGTCAGTGTTCAATTTAAAAATAATTACAGTTCATTAATTTACAAATTCTGAATTAAGTTTTTGCTTAATTTTTTTCCAGTTTTCATCGTCCTACAGATAATTCAAATCTTTTGACTGATAACGTCCAGTCTGAGAACATGTTAATATTTAATATAGTATTTTGCTAATGGCTATAAGGATGGCTTAATGACAGTTAATGGCTATAAGGATAATGACAAGGATAAACTATCTTTTTTTTTTTTTTTTGCGGTACGCGGGCCTCTCGCTGCCTCGGCCTCTTCCATTGCGGAGCACAGGCTCCGGACGCGCAGGCTCAGCGGCCATGGCTCACGGGCCCAGCCGCTCCGCGGCACATAGGATCCTCCCGGACCGGGGCACGAACACGTGTCCCCTGCATCAGCAGGCGGACTCTCAATCACTGCGCCACCAGGGAAGCCCCTAAACTATCTTTTTTAAGTCTACAAAATGTATCTGACAAACACAGCATTGCCCTGGAGTAAGGATGGAAGCAACGTCTAACGTTGTATTGAGTTTGTCTTCTTTTGAAGCTTCAGAAAAACTTCCGAATGGAGTTCTATGAAATTATATTTTTTCTTTACATGAGTTTAGAGTGATATGTTTAGACTGTACTTAGTAATAATGATAAATACAAGTGTTGATTAAGCTTTGACAAGTCAATTTCACCTATAATGATTATTATGAATCAGTAGCAAGGCTTCTTCATCATTACTTCATCATTACTGAGTCTACGTGCCATTAACAAGTGCATGCCAAAAATGTTAAGGAAGGGGCTTCCCTGGTGGTGCAGTGGTTGAATCTATGAATAATAACCAGAAAGATTAACTGATTTAAAGAAACAAAAGTGGCAATGATAAGTCTATACAATATTGTTAATATCATTGTTTTATGAAAGTAAATTAAGAAGATATAATCTTTCAGAACTAGATATGCTAAATAAGTACACCCACTATATATCTACAATCTAGTCAAGAAAGAGTCAAATACACTCGTAACAAACAATTGTTTTAAATACACACACATAATTGGTAGACTAATCAGATACATACATGATAATTACCTAGACTGGTAAAAATTTTGATACTGTACAGAAGCCTCTACTCAGCCTTTCCAAGGAAAGAGTCTATAATCAGACATCTCAATATCTTGCTTTGTTAAGGAAAGATGCCACCTGATGTGTAGCTGTAATAACTGATTCCTTGAATTTCTCCTGCAACAAAAGGAAGGTAGAAAAATGGCTTCTGGAGGGTGAGGCCAATTCATGAGTTCTAAGCTAAATGAAATACAATAGGAAGTGTAAAAGTATTTAAAGGAATGCCATAGGTTGCTTATTTTTTCAAACATTTTACGAACATTATTTGAGCTCCTGTAATGCACTTGGCCCTGTGCAAAACACTAAGAATACGCCAGTAATCCAGACAGTTGTTCTTCCTACTTTCATAAATCTTATATTCTTGTGTGTATATGTTAATTACGAGTGATAATTCTATAAAAGATAATTACAGAATGCTTAAAGAGTACATTATACAGACGATGAGAATTTCTTTTTCCAATCAGTCCTTCTAACCCATCTCTATAGCATGTTTTTCTGTATTTAATAAATAACAGTGCTAAGACTCTACTACATCTAACAAAAAGCCTCACGGGATTTCATAAGGTCAATTTTTCTCTTCCACCAGAATGGAAGTTAAAGAATTGAGAATAAAGGCAGACCAACTTCTTTTGAACTCTTTCCCTTTATGTCCTTCAGGGCCATATACACCAAAATATGTTTCCACCCTTATTTTGAAAGAGTTAGCTAATGTCATTTAGTGTTTGATTTACTATTAGCAACAGGAGAAATCAGAAGTTCTTGAGATATGGTCTGCTAAGTGCATTAAAAGAGCTATGGTTGAAAGTTGCTCTAGTAAAATAAAGTAATATATTGGTATACAGGGGTATTCTCTGCTTTACTTAGATTCCTGCTGAAAAGGCTGATGATAATTTGCTACCTGAGTTCTTCAGGCTACTGTATATGAAATGTTTTTTTATTAGCAAGTCTGTGATATATTTGATATAGCAAACTTCCACTACAGCTTACCCCATCTCCCACTGATGTTGACAGGAAAACATAAAACTGTTAATAAGAATGGTCCTTGTATACCATTTCCTCAAAAAGTTTTGGACCAGTACCACTTAACAGGAAAAGTTATTATTAGTTGTGACAGATCAAAAGGCCAACAAAATTGCTTGATATAATGTGTGGAGTGCAAAAGCCTCAGGTTCAGCAACTAAAAATTTCTTTTATGATGATGACAAAACACACTTACTTTTCAAGCCTACGCTTCCAACTTGACAGTCTGCTGATAAAAGCGAGTTATGAATTATGACTTTGGTAGCTTCCCATTAAGACTTCTATTCCCTCTAAGCAACAGAGTCCAGCAAAGCAACTGAGTCAACATAACACTCAGACATTTTAGCATTTTAAAAGGCCAAAGCTGGGTTTAAACGCCAGAGCAAGAAACAAATTCTCCGATCTATCTATTTCCTCTTGTCTGATATTAGGAAACGTAATCTGATTATTTTTCAAAAGTACCCTTTGGCTTGTTCCACCTTTCATCCTAACCACTAGTAAAATAACGTTAATATTATACAATAGATTTTAATTATCTATTAAATAAAACGAATTCACCCTCCAATTCACCCTCCAATTCACCCTCCAATACATTCACCCTCCAGAATGTATCCATAGATACATTCTATGTATCTAAAATGTAATTGTGTTAAATCATATTTATTCTCTTTTCTGCTAAATGCTTTTAAAAGTCACTTTAGTAATATATTGACCATACCGCAAAGTAGGTATATAATCAATAAAGTGAACTTGGTATGGTTTATAAAAGGTAAGATCATGTATTTACTTTAAAAATTAATGTTTGATTAATCAAGGGTATTCTGGTTTTTTCCCCTTTTACCAACATCTCTTGATTTCCATCCCCACCCCTCTCCCCCAGCCACTGGCAACCAATTTTCTACTATTTTTTTCTATGAGTGTAAATTTTTTAAAGATTCCACATATAAGTGATATCATGCAATTTGTCTTTCTCTTGTCTGGTTTATTTCACTTAGCATAATGCCCTGAAGGCCCATTAATGCTGCCGCAAATGCCAGGATTTTATTTTGTTTGCCATGCCTAAATAATATTTGGTTTATATATATAGCACATTTTCTTTATCCATTCATCCTTGATGGAGACTAGGTTGTTTCCATATCTTGACAATTGTATATAATGCTGAAGTGAACATGGGAGTGTAGGTATCTCTTTGATATCTTGTTTTCACTTCCTTTGGATATACAGTTGACCCTTGAACAACATGAATTTGAACTGCACACGTCCACTTAAACGTGGATTTTTTTCAATAAATACATACTACAGTACTACAGGTTCCATGGTTGCTTGGATGGCAAACCTTAGACAGTGATGGCCAACTGTAACTAACTCCAGCATTGTTCAATGGTCAACTGTATATCCAGAAGTGGGATTGCTAGAACATATGGTAGTTCTATTTTTAATATTTTGAGGAATCTCCATACTGTTGTCCATAGTGTCTACACCAATTTACATTCTTATCAACAATGCACAAGGGTCTACATCCTCACTAACACTTGTTAACTCTTGTCTTCTTTTTTTTTTTTTTTTTTTTTGCGGTACGCGGGCCTCTCACTGCTGTGGCCGGGGCACGAACCCGTGTCCCCTGCATCGGCAGGCAGACTCTCAACCACTGCAACACCAGGGAAGCCCAACTCTTGTCTTCTTAATGATTTCCATTCTAACAGGTCTGAGGTGATATCTCATTGTAGTTTTGATTTTCATTCCCCTGATTATTAGTGAAGTTGAACATCTTTCCATGTACCTGTTGGCCATCTTTATGCTTCTTTGCAAAAATGTCTGTTCAGTTTCTCTGCCCATTTTTTAATTGGATTAATTGGTTTTTTGTTTTGTTTTGTTTTGCTATAGAGTGATATGTGTTCTTTATATACTTTGGATATTAACCCCTTATCAGACCTATGATTTGAAAATATTTTCTCCCATTCTGTAGGTTACCTTTTCCTTTTCTTGGTGGTTTTCTTTGCTTTTCAGAAGGTTTTTAGTTTGATGTAGACCCACTTGTTTGTTTTTGCTTTTGGTCTCAAATCCTAAAAAGCATTGCAGACACTGAGGTCTAGGAGTTTACTGCCTATGTTTTATTCTAGGAATTTTACAGTTTCAGGTCCTACATTTAAGTCTGTAATCCATTTCGAATTGATCTTTGTGCATGGTGTAAGAGAAGGGTCCAGTTTCAGTCTTTTTCGTGTGCCTGCCCAGTTTTCTCAACACTTTTATTAAAGAGACTATTTTTTCTGCATTGTATATTCTCGGATTCTTTGTCATAAAATAATTGACCATATATGCACATGTTTGTTTTGGGGCTCTGTACTTTGTTTCATTGGTCTATGTATCTGTTTTTATGCCAATACATACTGTTTTGATTACTACAGATTTGCAATATAGTTTGAAATCAGGAAGTGTGATGTCTCCAGCTTTGTTCTTTCTAAAGATTGCTTTGGCTTTTTGGGGCCTTTTGTGGTTTCATACAAATTTTAGGATTATTTATTCTACTTCTATTAAAAATATCATTGTAATTTTGATAAACATTGCAGTGAATCTGTAGATAACTTTGGATAGTATTTATATATTAACAATTTTAATTCTTCCAATCCATGAGCATTGGATATCTTTCCATTTATTTGTATCTTCTTCAATTTCTTTCATCAGTATTTCATAGTTTTCAGTGCACAGATCTTTTACCTCCTTGGTTAAATTTATTCCTAAGTATTTTATTCTTTTTGATGCAATTGTAAATGGGACTGCTTTTCTAATCTTTCTTTCTGATAGTTCATTGTTAGTGTATAAAAACACAACTGATTTTTGTGTATTGATTTTTGTACCTAGCAACTTTACTGAATTGTTGATTTAGTTCAAACAGTTTTTTTGTGGACACTTTAGGGTTTTCTGAATACAGTTTGATGTCTTCTGCAAATAGAGACAGTCTTATTTCTTCCTTGTTTGGATGTCTTGTATTTATTTTTCCTGTGAGTAAGTTCTTGTTGAATAAAAATAGGGAGAGTGAGCATCCTTATCTTGCTCCTGATATAAGAGAAAAAGCTTTCAGCTTTCACTGTTGAGTATGTTAGCTGTGGGCTTGTCATATATAGACTTTATTATGTTGAGGTATGTTCACTCAGTGCCCAGTTTGTTAAGAGGTTTTATAGTGAAAGAATGTTGAATTTTGTCAAATGCTTTTTCTGCATATATTGAGATGATCATATGGTTGTTATCCTTCATTTTGTTAACGTGGTGTACCACACTGATTGATATGTGGATTTGAACCATCCTGGCATCTCTGCAATAAATCCCACTTGATCAATGGGTATGATTTTTTTTTAATGTACCTTTGAATTCAGTTTGCTAGGATTTTGTTGAGGATTTTGGCATACATATTAATCAGGATATTGGCCCATAATTTTCTTTTAGTTGTCCTTGTCTGGTTTTGATACCATCATAAAGCTAGCTTTGTAAAATGAATTTGGAAGAGTTCCCTCCTCTTATATTTTATGGAAGATTTTGAGAAGGATTGGTACTAACTTTTCTTTAAATTTCGGTAGAATTCACTAGTGAAACCATTTGGTCCTGGGATTTCCCAGGACATAGATGTGTTGGGAGTTTTTGATTACTGATTTAAACTCCTTAGTTGTTATTAGACTGTTCAGATTTTCCATTTCTTCATGGTTCAGTCTGGTAGACTGTAGATTTCTAGAAATTTATCCACTTTCTGTTTTGTACAATTTGTTGGCATATAATTGTTTGTAGTAGCCTTTTATAATCCTTTGCATTTCTGTGATATAAGTTGTAATGATTTCTCTTTTATTTCTAATTTTACTTATTTGAGTCATCTCTCTTTTCTTCTTGGGAAGTCTGGCTAAAGATTGTTCATTTTGTTTAAGTTTAAAAAAAAAAAAAACCTACCTTAGTTGCATTCATCTTTTCCATTGATTTTTTATTCTTTATTTCCTGTCTGTTTTTTAGTATTTCCTTCCTTCTCCTAACTTTGGGCTTTGTTTGATCTTTTTCTTTTCTAGTTCACTGAGGTGTAATGTTAGATTGAGATCCTATTTTTTTCTTGTTGTAGGTGTTTATCTCTATAAGTACCCTCTTGGAATTGCTCTGGCTTCATCCCATGTTTGTTATGTATTTTTGAAGAACTTCTCAGGTTTTTAATGTGCTTTTCCCCCGGTTTATTTAAATTGTTTCCTAGAATGGACATTAAAACACTAAGAAGCTTCATATAATTCCAATTTTATATTCCTCATCAGCCAATGAAATGGCCTGCTAAGCTTTTGAAATTTATTATTATGTGGGCTGGATTATTTTCCTTTCCTGCCTTACTTTGTTATGTTTCCTCTATAAAATGGAGCCAAAGCTAGTAAAAGTATATGAATGACCTCTGTCACTAGTACACACTGATAACTGTGTTATATTTAGCTAAAAAAACAAGGCACATGGTGAGACACAATTTTTATTTTATATTATTATAATTATTATAATAATTGTCAATAAAACTGAATATTGATAATGATCATCCATTCCTATTTTTAGTTTAAAGTCCCTGAGAACTGGATCCTCACTATTCTAATTGGAATCTCTACTGTGGCTTTTTTTTTTTTCCTTATTTTTATGGATGTATATGTGTGGAGTATGGCAGTGGAGCACCAATTCTAGGAAAAGTGTGAAGGGAGGATTTTATGTTCAGGAAGTGAATTGAGCCTTATTCTGTAAGAAGGGAAATTCATTCAACTATTTGCCAATATCCACTGGAATATTTTATTTAAAGGGTAGGATAATATGAGTAGAGGCAAGGGTTCTTCTGACAAGAAAAATATTAGTACTCTAACTTTTTGACTATGGTTTAAAAGTATTTAAATTTTCTGATGTCTGGGGTGACACTGAACAAAGATACTTCAAAGAAGACAATCCCAAAGGCCCCAAGGAGAAAGTCTTAATAAGGGTAACATGAGTTCAACAGCTGGACAGGTCTCAGTCCAGCATTCAAGGCTCCTCAGCATCAGACACAATTTGGGTAAAAGTGATAGGCAGTTGTGGATGCAAACTGAAAACTCTTCGTGGAAAAAGAACAGTAATGTTGACTAGTTTCAATATGGTACACTCATTTTGATAGGAACACTGGGGAAAAGGTAAGGTCTTCCTCTGATCCTAATAGCTTAAAATGTTACTTTAGAATTGTCATCCAGAATAGACATCAAAGATAATGGTTTCTTTTGGTGGATAAGATCTCAGTGAGTGTAACACTTCCTGCAATAGACAGGGTCTATAGAGATACCTCCTGCATTTAGCAGTACCTGGCTGGGGGAAGAGGCTCCTAGCAGAAAACTCATGTAATCCTGACAGCAGCACATTTGGCAGGCTGACCAGACATTTCACTTCCCTCTCTGTGAATCAGTGGTTGTTGTGACTTCTTCAATGGTGTAATCACATCTGAAGTTCTTAGTCTTGTCATCAGAGGGAAACTCCATAGAGGAAGGACATATATGGGAGACTTGGAATCATCATCATTAGGACAATAAAGTGATCTAATTTTGAATCTCTGTATTTTATTAGATCTTATAGAGGAAAACAGGTTCAGTGTGTGTGTCTATTCAAAGCAAGTATTTTTTCTTGTAATCTTTTGAGTACTTTTAACTGAA
Source organism: Pseudorca crassidens (assembly GCF_039906515.1). Lineage (NCBI taxonomy): Eukaryota > Metazoa > Chordata > Mammalia > Artiodactyla > Delphinidae > Pseudorca > Pseudorca crassidens. The sequence continues at coordinate 86,237,988 of NC_090298.1, forward strand.
ATTAAACTTCTCTATTAGAGAGATTTATTTTACTGAATATCATATATTCATACCTAATTCCAAGTATAAATTTAAAGTTTTTAGCCAACTCTTTAGAAAAACTATGTTCACGTATCATGTTGTCTCATACCTAATATATTCTTATTTAACAGTTTTTCTGGAAAATCCTTGAAAACATGCTATAGTTTATTTGTAAATGTTACACATAATCTGCATTTGCATAATGTATTATTAAGTTTTATTTTTTAAAATTCTCAAACAAATATGCAAATGTTTCAGAAGTCATCCCAATTCATCCTCAGTTCTAACATGAAACCACTTTACTCTGCCAGGTTGGGTATCAGTGTGTCAAATAAATCAAATTTATGATTACATATATAGATTATAATTTGTGCATTACCAGCTATTCATTATGAACAAGAATTAGAAATGATACTAGAAGTATATCCTAATTTTAAACTAAAAATTATTCCAATTTCAATTACTTTTATGTTTTTAATATGGGAAATAGATTTCATATAAATAATAGTAAAATTTTTCAAAATTATAACAATTTTCAAGTAAAAATTGTACTTTTTTGTACAATTTTTGTTCCATATTTGCAAGGAAAAATTAATGATTCAATTAAGAGAGAGTTTAATTAGGCCAAACACTATTATTATAGAATTATTTACCTAAATTGAGAAGTCTCTTTTAAATAAAATTGTGGAACAAGTTGCAATAATTTGTTTAATCATTTCATTAGTGGTAATTTTTCTAATGAGCTGTTAAAATATTAAAATGAGATTTTATCTGAGAACGTAAATATCACATATATTAATAATGTGCACTATATAACTAATTAAAGAGACTGAAGAATACTAAATAAATGTTTGATGAAAATTATTTTCTCATACAGTTAAACTAATTTTGGAAGCTGTTATCCTTTAAATTATAAAATTAATTCCCTATTTCAACTAAGCAACAGCATGTTATATATTTTTCATACACAATCCTAACTCTATTGAGGAAATAAAAAAGAGAAAAAAGAAAAGAACATAAATCTGTCCAACTGAGGAGTTCCAAACTGGATTTTTAATAGTGATTAATCCATTCGATTTCATTCTGGGGTCAGGTCTGGGGACTAAGTAGAATTATGAATTTTAGGCTTAACGATGTACTAAAGTGAGGGGAGGCAATGTTCAAATATATGATCACTCTACTTGAAAAAAGAAATGGATTTTCCTCCCATTCACTCTTGAAGATTTAATCCACTGTGATATATTGAGGTTTGTTTAATCATTTCAACTTTTATTCACTATTCCATAGAGAATTTTATCACACAGCCTAGGCGTTTAGTGATGGTACATATTTGTTTTAGTGATGGCATACTTTCAAGATAATTCCTCATTTTGAATTCCAGTACAAAGGGTAGTATTTTATTCTAAATTACTGGAACACAATTAGCATATTCATTAACACTTATCCTCTGTTAGCTTCTCTAATAATATTTTATCCTAATATTTGTTGCATTCCTCAGACAAATCTGAAGCTCTTTAAAATGATGATGTTAATTGTATTACAAAGACTAATATCTCCTGGATTGGTTTCACTTTTTACCAACTCAGTGTATAAGTAATTATGAAGGACTTCATAACAGGTTATTCACCCTTTGAATTCTATTATCTTTTCTGTAGATATTAGCATTAACTTGTTCAAATAAGACTACTTATTGAATTTCAAGCCAAAAGTAGATAAAGTAATAATATTTAGCATGGATATGTGTGTTCATGTCTACACATATTCTTTCTGCCACAAATTGCTAAAGCAAAGACATGAAATCAAAGATTTCAATCAAATATACTCTTTAGGTTGAGTCAAAAGCGGACTTTTTTCGGCTCACATCCTTTCGTAAACCATGAGATACTCAAATTTAAGCTGAATTTACAGAGCCATTGGTTTGCTTAGTATTAGAAAAAAGGAATCATTGCAATTTTGTATGATTCCCAGTATATTCTGAACTCTGTATAGCCATTCATGTTTCTAACTAGGAAAGCTGATGAGGAGCTGGATATAGGGAAGCATTTTTGGCTGCTGTCTTACAAAATGGGGGGGAAAGGGTTTGGGGGGGTTGGTAATGCAGTTGTATAAGTTCAGATTAAAATATTTTTCTGAAAATTTTAGAGAATGAGTCATTATATCAGTCCATTTACTAGCTATCAATAATTGTGGTTTTTAATGTGCTGTGTAGTTGTCTTAACTATAGACGTGCATAGATGTAAAACTTAATCTTTGACCTCAAAAAGCTTATTGCTTAAAAGGGTGATCTGATATATGAAAGAATGTAAGATAGAGTAATGTGTACTATGAAAATGGAATATGGGAAGAAAAAGTATGAGGTGATGGTTGGGGAAGATTCCTTGGAGGAAGAAACATTTCATAAGAATATTAAATGAACATTAGGCATTATTCAACCTTGAAAAGGGTCATGAGTTATTCCAGACAAAGGAATTAGCATAAACAAAAAGAGCAATAAAACAGCCTGCCAAATTTTGGAATAAAAAATATATTGTCTTAACTCTGTGTGTATCTTTGTGTATCTGTTTGTATCTGTGTGTCTGTAACAGAGTGAGAGATGGACAGAGAGAGATAGCAGAGAAAGGCGAACCTGAAGATAGATCTGAATGTCTCAATACAAAATCAAAGACTAGATTATGATGGTTTCTTGATTACCATGCCAAGGTATGTGATCAGTGTCTACAAAAGATATTAAACAGTAAGTCAAGTAATAATGGCTATAAAAGTAATAATAAAGAGAGCCATTTTATTTATTAATATTTTGTGTATTTTGGACAATGTACTAGGGTTTTTACATATTTTGCTTTTAGAAAATAATATTACATAGTTTGAAATATTAGAAAACTTGGATTCCAATCTTAGCTCCACAACTTTCTCAGTCTGAAATTGGCCAGTGTGGTTTTAAAACTCATGGATTCTGGAGTTTAAAATCCCTGTTTGAATCCTTGCTTCATCATATGCTAGCTATGAACTTGAATCATTACATAATTCTTGTGTCTCAGTTTTAATATCTACAAGTAATCTCCAGCTCATGAGGATATTGTGATGTACACACCAAACACTTAATTTCGTGTGTGTCCCACAGTAGGCACTCAGTAATGACACTGATGCTACCTATTTTTTGTGATATTTGCAATGGCCCTATGCTTAGTAAATATTTTCACATAAGAAAGGTGAAGCTCAGAGAAGTTCAATAATTTGCCTAAAGCAAAGAGGGAGGAGAAGAAGATATTAAACCCATACCAATCTTACTCCAAAGTCTGTAATATTTCATAATGCTCAACTGTCTCTCTTAATTAAATGTGCCTTTGGAAAATTCTCTGATGGAGAATGGATTTCAGAAAGGCAAGACTAAAAATAGAAATACAAGTTATGGGCTCTTCGAGAATTCAAGCAAGAAATACTGATGATCAGAATGGAAAGGAGTGTATGGGGGAGTCTAAATAGATTTAGGAACTGAATGTGAAACACTGATCAAGAAGAGCATACCCACCTCTTGTGCACCTTGTCAAAATCTATCTTCTCTTACTTTTCACCCTAGCCACTACTTCACTCCTACCAATACAATCACCTTCTAAGCTTTTGAAATTTATTATTATTGGGGCCATACTCTTTTCCTTTCCTGCCTTACTTTGTTCTTTCCTCATCTATAAAATGGAATAAAAACTAAATAAAGGTATACAAATAGTCACAGTTCCTAGCACATACTGGTCACTGTGTTATAATTAGGTAAAAAGACAAGGTACCTGGTGAGACAGAACTTTTATTTTTTATTATTATAATTATTACTAAATCCCAGAGTAACTGATATTTGGCAAAAGAACACAGGAGCCAACTGAAAGAGCTCCCATTTGTCAAAGTTGGAACAATTTGAATCACCAGATAAATAAAGTATACCGAACAGCCTATACAGATATAAATACAAAATTACATAAATAAATACACAGATAAAAATACTGAGAATAGACATATATTCCTTGCAGGAGAATTTAAAATAATTTATGTTGATATTTTGCCCCCAAGGAGGTGGGGTAAATATACCCACCTCTTAAGTGTGGGATCCACATAGTGACATTTTCCCAAAGGTAAAGTTTGAAAAAGGGGAAGCAGAGTAACTTTTCATGAGAGAAACCAGATAAACACTGCCTTAGCCAGTCGGTCCAGGTTAATATGAACAGTAATAACTCATGTTGATAATATGTTCCCTTATGATGTGATGAGAACTCTACCTCTGTAGTCTTTCTCCCCAAAACCAATAATCTCTGTATAATCATGATAAAAACGTCACATGAATCCCAGTTGAAGGACATACTATAGGATACCTGACTAGTACTCCTCAAAACTGTCAAAGACATCAAAATCAATGAAAGTCTAAGAAACTGTCACAATCAAGAGGAGCCCTAAGGAATAATGGTGGCTAAATATAATGTATCTTTGATGAGACCCTGGAAGAGAAAAAAGACGTGAGGTAAAAAACAATGAAATCTGAATGAAGCATGGACTTTAGTTAATAAGAATGAGTCATTATTGGTTCATCAATTTTGACAGATACACCATATAAATGTAAGATGTTAATTACAGGGAAATAGTGTGTTGGGTATATGAGGATTCTCCCTACTATCGCCGTAATTTTTTTGTAATCTGAAAGTATTCTAAAGTAAAAAAGTTTATTTAAATGCTCAACAGTTTTTCTTTGTCAAAGACATGGCTAAGAAAATAAAAACCCAAAGCTACAGAGTGTGAAAAGTATTTGTAAACCATATATCCAGCAAAGAATTTGCATTCAAAATTTTAAAGAACCCTCAAAACTAAGATTAAGAACACAACCCAATTTAAAAAGGGCAAACACTTGAACAGATATTTTATCAAATAAGATATACATATGGCAAATCAGCACATTAAAAGATATTTTACATCATTAGTCATCAGGGAAATGTAAAATAAGGTCACAGTGATATACTACTGCATACCTATTAGAATGGCTAGCATTAAAAAAATAGTGAGAACGCCAAGGAGTTGAGAGGTTGCAGAGAAACAGGAACTCTCATTCCTTGCTGGTGGGAACACGACATGATATGTCCATTCTAGAAAACCATTTGGTAGTTTCTTATAACATTAAATGTATGCATACCATATGAGCCACTAATTACACTCTGGGATATTTACAGTAGGGAAAAATAAACAATAGCAACTCATGTTCACACAAAACATAGTAGCTCCATTAATAATCACAAAACCTGGAAATAATCCTATTGTCCTTCAATAGGTGAATGAACAAACAAATTGTGGTGTAACCATACTATAAATACAACTGAGCAATAAAAATTGAATGAACTGTTGGTACATGCAGTAAGATGGATGAATCACAAAGGCATTATTCTTTATATATATATATATATATATATATATTTTAAATTGGAGTATAGTTGCTTTACAACATTGTGTTAGCGTCTTGGACCTCCCTTCCCTCCCCAATATCCCACCCATCTAGGTCAACAGAGAGCACTGAGCTGAGCTCCCTGCACTATACAGCAGGTTCCCACTAGCTATCTGTTTTACACATGGTAGTGTAGATATGTCAACCCCAATCTCCCACTTCATCCCACTCCTCCCTTTCCCCCACCGTGTCCACATGTCTGTTCTCTACATCTGCATACCTATTCCTGCCCTGCAAATAGGTTCATCTGTACCATTTTTCTAGATACAACATATATGCGTTAATATATGATATTTGTTTTTCTCTTTCTGACTTACTTCACTCTGTATGACAGACTCTAAGTCCATCCATGTCTCTACAACTGAACCAGTTTTGTTCCTTTTTATGGCTGAGTAACATTCCATTGTATATATGTACCACATCTTCATCCATCTGTCGATGGTTATTTAGGTTGCTTCCATGTCCTGGCTATTGTAAATAGCACTCCAATGGACATTGGGGTGCATGTGTCTTTACCATATGACACAGAAATCCCACTACTGGCATTTACCCTGACAAAGATATCATTCTGAGTGAACGAAACCAGCCTCAAAAATTTATATACTCTATGATCCCATTTATATATCATTTTCAGATAGACAAAATCATAGCAGTAAAAAATCAGTGGTTGTGAAGAGATAGTGGCTTGGGGATAGTGTGATTATAGAGACAGCAAAAAGGAGATTTTTGGACTGAATTATTTTTTATCTTGATTGTGATGATGGTATGCAAATCTATACATGTGTTTAAGTTCATAAAATTGTATACCAAAATAAATTCAATAAAAAAATCCCATGAGGGCTTCCCTGGTGGCACAGTGGTTGAGAGTCCGCTTGCCGATGCAGGGGACACGGGTTCGTGCCCCAGTCCGGGAAGATCCCACATGCCGCGGAGCGGCTGGGCCCGTGAGCCATGGCCGCTGAGCCTGCGCGTCCGGAGCCTGTGCTGCACAACGGGAGAGGCCACAACAGTAAGAGGCCCACGTACCACAAAAAAAAAAAAAAAAAAACCATGAAATAGACAAATGTTACTTATTACAGAAGAGGAAGTAGAAAGATTTGAAAATACATACCTTGAGCATTTAGAAAAGACAGTCAAAGAAGTTCCCCTAGAGATATCCCATTGTGGAATGAGTGAAAATTATGAGGAAGAGTGAGGAAGATGTTGTCAGGCAAATGGAAAGATACAGGAATTAAAACAGAATGAAGATTTAGAAAATTTGGAGAAAACCAGCATATCTGGAACATAAAGTAGAAGTGACAGAGGGAGATGAAAAGGCTGGAAAGGTTGGAGACAGCAGATCTTCAAAGACCCTATAAACCAAGAAAAAGCATGTGAAACTATTGATGGGTAAATTTATTTTCTTAAAAGTTAACTAACTTGGACTACAATATATCTTACTGCATGAAGACATTGCTTAAAGCAGCAATGCCCATTGGGTTTAATTTATAAAGCAGTGAAGTGCTGCCAAGCTAGTTTTATATGAGTTTATATGAGAAAAAATAGATATGTTTTTATTACCAAACACTTACAGTGGCAACTATGCTCAGACCTAAACATTAATCACCAATATCACACATGCCATACATAATTATGCTCATAAATATGAAAATATGAATACATAAAATGTACAAATAAAAATGCATATATAATGTAAAATTGAGGAAACTATGAAATTCTGTGGCTGGAAGGGGCTTAATGGTTATCTCTTCCAAACTAGAATACTGTTTTTCAGGACTGGTGTGTACGATGATTTAGAAGCCACACAGATGGATATTTAAAACTTTAATAGCTATCAACTTATTTTAATATGCAATAGAAAACTAAGCTCTTACTAGCATAAAAATGCCTAGATTTCATGAGTATGGTCACTTAGGTTGAAGCCAATTTTTTTTTAAGTAAATAAAACTAAAGTTGATTATTTTTAAATGCAAAATTTTTATAGCAGAAATAGCATGCCAATATGTGAATAGCTGAAAAGATTTTACATAAATATGGAGGCTTAAAAACCTGTTCTTATAAAGCACCTTAAGTGTTTATCCAGTCTCTAGCAGAACATACTCACTTAATAGAAACAGATTTGTTCCAAGACAGCTCTTTTCATTCTTTATTTTTCTAGTTATATACCTGGAAAGCCCTTTTTATGCTGAACTAACTATAATTTTCAGCCATTGGTCATGTGTAGTTCTTCAGGCAATATAAAATGAATCGACTTCTTTTCTTGTGACCATTAGATGTTTGAGCATGAACTGGTTACAATGTGATTGTTTATGCTGGTGAAAACGTACAAGGGGTGTTAACACTACATTCATCTATCTGCCTAATAAGAGAATAAATGTCATTTTGGACTCAGTGTAGAAGTTGTCCTTTCCACTAGAAGGAGCCAAGGATAAGTAACATCCCTACTATTGTCCTGTGTCTTCGTCTTGTCCAACTCCATGGCAATGAAGAGAAAAATAGAGCTCCAGGAAGCAGAGGTTACTCAGAGAAAGTGTAAAATGTACAAGGTCATACAAATAGAGAAACAATTTCCTCACCCAACAATTGAAAATAGAGCTATTCATTCAAGTTCCCTATCTTTAGCATGAGTCCATTTGTTCCACATATTTATTATTTCACCTTTCTTATTTAGTAAAACAAACCTCTTATTCTCTATTTAAACAAAAGTGTATGTTGCCTAGGGAGATTTCAAGCATGTACTATGGTTATTGTTCTGGTGGTCAGAATCACCAGAAAAGTGATTATAAGTAATATACCTTAGAAAATGCCTCATTATCTAGGAGGTTTTTCTTTCTATAAATGCCACAGATTATACTTCCAGATATTTCTCGGTCCAAAAAGCCAGATTCCTGAGATGCATACTTCCCCTTATTTCTGTCAGTTTGATCTTGTGACTATCTCCTGTGTCAGTTCAGACTATAATCACCTGTGTTTTTTTCAACCTATTAAAACCGGATTCCTTGTTTTTAGTCTTCTTGCTTATTAACAAATGTGGTCATAGAAAATAAAAAGGCTAGCTTTAAAGATTCACCAAACCCCATATTTCTTTGGCTGCTTGGGAAAGAATTTCCCTGCCCCTTTCTATACCTCTTCTTTATACATAATTCCTACATGAGATTCTGGAAGAGTCAGAAGCATCAACTAAAGAAAGCGTGGTGAGGAGCAGAGAAAAAAGACAAAAGATGCTGATCACACCCTTTCTAGACCTACTGCATGTTTCTAGCCTCAAGCAAGCTGGAAAGAGATTCTGGTGAAGAAAAAAATTACCTTTAAATAAAATTATGAGTTTTAACTCTTACATTTGATGAGGCATTCTAGTAACTTAAATTTGATTATTTTTGTGACAAATATTGATCAGTTTAATTAGAATTATACAGGTACTAAAATATACATGTTTATCTTCAGGGCTTCTCATTAAAAAGGATAATAACACCTCAAATTACAAAATACTAGAAGTATAGACTATACTAAATTCCTGTCATTTTACATGTCCACTATTCTGAAGTTCATTCTGATAATAAAGATTTACATTTATTGTAATGGTTACTGACTATTGAATGAATTTTGCCAATGACCAGTCAAATGGAACAAAAAAACTCCATATTTAGTGTGTCCAGACATCTGGTTTCACAATGATTTGGTTTGAAAAGGAGAATCTATACATGTATCAGGTAAATAAGAAGTCAATAATATGTCAAATATTGAAGAAAATATATATAGTTTTATCTACTAGACCAGTTTACTTTACTAGAGGCACCATTATAGGTAAGAAATCCTGATTCTCCTATTGTTTAAAAAATAACTCATATAAATTGAACAATATTTATTTTTTGTTTACATTAAGATTTCCATTGACTGAGCTCAAGTTTTAGAAACCAAACCCTGTTTTCTGTATCTATTTATAAAAATTTTAATTTCCAGACATGTAGAAGCATGAACATTTACTTACTTACAAAAAAGAACTTCATCCACAGACTAAATAGAATTTAGATATTTACAAATACCACATTTTTATAAAACAGAAAAGTAAAAGTAAGCTATTCAAAGTCTGAGCAGGCTCTCATGATGTACTAAATAAGCCTAATTTCTCTATACTTGAATGGGGATAGGTAGGGGGCTCTGCTACTGAATATTCCTGTAGCCTTGGAAAAGTCATATCTCCTCTTTAAGTCTTACTTTCTTCCTTTTTAAAGTGGGGGAATATAACAAGACGACCTTTTACATTAACTTTATAAATAGCCATTCATTCTATTTCTAACTTGGAGACAATTATTTGGGCTCCCTTGTTCAAGAAACTGTCTATGTCTGTGTGTGTAATATGTAGTTTAACTTCTTACTCTTTTAAACTATGCTACTAGATATAAGAAGTAACAAAACCACACTGTTGCACAAAACCATAGCCTATAGAAAGAGGCTTAGCATTTGGGATGCACTCTACAGGAAGCACAGGTCTTGCTCACTGCATTTTCTCCTAATGACACTGCCTTTTTTAACATCAACATAGTATTAATCACAGTGTGGAATACAGATTCTAGGGAAAGTCTGCTAGTCCTCTCCCGTGATTCACATAAAGGATGTTCCTCTCATCCAAGTAATTCCAAAGGTGACAAATATTACAGATGCTGAATTTATGGGAGTGCTTGCTCCCTGTTTATTAACTCATTCATCTTGTGAGAAAGAAAAGGACCAAACAGTGAGGCAAGTGGGCTTTTCTTATCCTGTCAGCTCAATGATGTTTTAAAGTAATCAATATCTATAATTACTAAGTCCTGCCAAGAAAATTTAACTCTTCACTGCCTCGTTGTCTACCCAATTCCTAACATGACAGGACAAGTAAATTAAAAGTTAATTAGAAAGAACACAGCTTCGATTATGACACTGATTTCTTTCACCAAACCCATGCTAATGGACCTACATTGCATCCTATCTTAACTTACAATATATTTGTGTATCAGGTATTCTTAATCTGGGACCCATGGAAAAACGAGGTCCTTGTGTTGTTAAGTGTCCAGTTTTGATATATAGCATGCTGCAGGTCTTGTAGTCAGGTGATCTCACAATTTCCAGGTCTTGCAGACTCAATGCTGAGATCTAACAGCCTTGAAGTATTAGACTTAGGGCCTTATTGGAGAGAAGAAATTAAAATTGTCTTCAAAGAGTTAAAAAGCAGAGGTGATCTGAGTTTAAGCAGATTTCTAACTAAATTCCAGCCCTCAAAATAGAGCAAATTAAACCCATGTTAAGTGAAAAATGCAAACAATAAATATGAATGCAAATCAATGAAAAAGGAAACAAGAAAAATAATAAGGAAAGACACCAAAGACAAAAGTTCTTTCTTTGAAAGATCTTTTAAAAATATATAACTCCTAATAAGACTGATCAGGAAAAAAAGAGAGAAAACATAATTCCCAAAATCAGAAATCAAAAAGAGGACAAAAGTAAAGATTCTACAGATATAAAAAAGGTAAAGAAGAGCTACTATCAGCAATTTTTCTCAATAAATGAGACAACAAAGATGGACAATTAATTGTAAAGCAGAGTGTACCGAAATGAAATAAGAAATATAAAATCAAAATAATCCAGTAATTAAAGAAATTGAGTGCGTAAATTTAAAATCTTTTCACCAAGAAACCCCCAGCACTCAATGGCTTCACTAGTGCATACTGACAAATACACAAGGAAGAAATAACAGTACCATTACAGAAACTCTTTCAGATAGTATAGGATGAAGAATCTCATTTTAGACACCACAAATAAAAATCTGAAAAAGTTAATTTAGAAAAAGACAATTATAGACCAATAACATTCATAAGCATAAATATAGAAATGCTTAAGAAGATATCATGTAAAGGAATTCAATGATATATCACAAAGAATTATGTGATCGAGCAGGGCTTATTCACAGATTTCAAGGTTAATTTAAGTTTAAAAAATCAGGTAATATAATAAGCCATAATTAAAGAATGAAAGGGAAAACAGTATTATCTTGGTGGATTGAGTAAAAGCATCTGACTAAGGTCAAAACCATTGTGTTAGAGAAAAGAAATAGTCTTTTCAATTGAAGAATAAATAAGTTAAACACTGAGTTACTATATGACCCAAGTATATGACCTAGATACATAATCTGGAAAATTGAAAATATACATTAAGACAAAAATTATACACAGTTGTTTCTAGCAGCATTATTCCTAATAGCAAAACAATGAAAACATATATCTATCAGCATATGAATGGATAGACAAATTGTAAATATTTATGCGCCCAACATAGGAGCACCTCAATATATAAGGCAAATACTAACAGCCATAATAGGGGAAATCGACAGTAACACATTCATAGTAGGGGACTTTAACACCCCACTTTCACCCATGGACAGATCATCCAAAATGAAAATAAATAAGGAAACACAAGCTTTAAATGATACATTAAACAAGATGGACTTGATATTTATAGGACACTCCATCCAAAAACAACAGAATACACATTTTTCTCAAGTGCTCATGGAACATTGTCCAGGATAGATCATATCTTGGGTCACAAATCAAGCCTTGGTAAATTTAAGAAAATTGAATTTGTATCAAGTATCTTTTCTGACCACAATGCCATGAGACTAGATATCAATTACAGGAAAAGATCTGTAAAAAATACAAACACATGGAGGCTAAACAATACACTACCTAATAAGGAAGTGATCACTGAAGAAATCAAAGAGGAAATTAAAAAATACCTAGAAACAAATGACAATGGAGACACAACGACCCAAAGCCTATGGGATGCAGCAAAAGCAGTTCTAAGGGGGAAGTTTATAGCAATACAAGCCCACCTTAAGAAGCAGGAAACATCTCGAATAAACAACCTAACCTTGCACCTCAAGCAATTAGAGAAAGAAGAACAAAAAAAGCCCAAAGCTAGCAGAAGGAAAGAAATCATAAAAATCAGATCAGAAATAAATGAAAAAGAAATGAAGGAAATGATAGCAAAGATCAATAAAACTAAAAGCTGGTTCTTGGGGAAGATAAACAAAATTCATAAACCACTAGCCAGACTCATCAAGAAAAAAAGAGAGAAGACTCAAATCAATAGAATTAGAAATGAAAAAGGAGAAGTAACAACTGACACTGCAGAAATAAAAAAGATCATGAGAGATTACTACAAGCAACTCTATGCCAATAAAATGAACAACCTGGAAGAAATGGACAAATTCTTAGAAATGCACAACCTACCAAGACTGAATCAGGAAGAAATAGAAAATATGAACAGACCAATCACAAGCACTGAAATTGAAACTGTGATTAAAAATCTTCCAACAAAGAAGAGCCCAGGACCAGATGGCTTCACAGGCGAATTCTATCAGACATTTAGAGAAGAGCTAACACCTATCCTTCTCAAACTCTTCCAAAATATAGCAGAGGAAGGAACACTCCCAAATTCCTTCTACGAGGCCACCATCACCTTGATACCAAAACCAGACAAGGATGTCACAAAGAAAGAAAACTACAGGCCAATATCACTGATGAACATAGATGCAAAAATCCTCAACAAAATACTAGCAAACAGAATCCAACAGCACATTGAAAGGATCATACATCATGATCAAGTGGGGTTTATTCCAGGAATGCAAGGATTCTTCAATATATGCAAATCTATCAATGTGATAGACCATATTAACAAATTGAAGGAGAAAAACCATATGATCATCTCAATAGATGCAGAGAAAGCTTTTGACAAAATTCAACACCCATTTATGATAAAAACCCTGCAGAAAGTAGGCATAGAGGGAACTTTCCTCAACATAATAAAGGCCATATATGACAAGCTCACAGCCAACATCATCCTCAATGGTGAAAAACTGAAAGCATTTCCACTAAGATCAGGAACAAGACAAGGTTGCCCGCTCTCACCACTCTTATTCAACATAGTTTTGGAAGTTTTAGCCACAGCAATCAGAGAAGAAAAGGAAATAAAAGGAATCCAAATTGGAAAAGAAGAAGTAAAGCTGTCACTGTTTGCAGATGACATGATACTATACATAGAGAATCCTAAAGATGCTACCAGAAAACTACTAGAGCTAATCAATGAATTTGGTAAAGTAGCAGGATACAAAATTAATGCACAGAAATCTCTGGCATTCCTATATACTAATGATGAAAAATCTGAAATGGAAATCAAGAAAACACTCCCATTTTCCATTGCAACAAAAAGAATAAAATATCTAGGAATAAACCTACCTAAGGAGACAAAAGACCTGTATTCAGAAAATTATAAGACACTGATGAAAGAAATTAAAGATGATACAAATAGATGGAGAGATATACCATGTTCTTGGATTGGAAGAATCAACATTGTGAAAATGACTCTACTACCCAAAGCAATGTATAGATTCAATGCAATCCCTATCAAACTACCACTGGCATTTTTCACAGAACTAGAACAAAAAATTTCGCAATTTGTATGGAAACACAAAAGACCCCAAAGAGCCAAAGCAGTCTTGAGAACGAAAAAAGGAGCTGGAGGAATCAGGCTCCCTAACTTCAGACTATACTACAAAGCTACAGTAATCAAGACAGTATGGTACTGGCACAAAAACAGATAGATCAATGGAACAGGATAGAAAGCCCAGAGATAAAGCCTCGCACATATGGACACCTTATCTTTGATAAAGGTGGCAGGAATGTACAGTGGAGAAAGGAAAGCCTCTTCAATATGTGGTGCTGGGAAAACTGGACAGATACATGTAAAAGTATGAGATTAGATCACTCCCTAACACCATACACAAAAATAAGCTTAAAATGGATTAAAGACCTAAATGTAAGGCCAGAAACTGTCAAACTCTTAGAGGAAAACATAGGCAGAACACTCTATGACATATCACAGCAAGATCCTTTCTGACCCACCTCCTAGAGTAATGGAAACAAAAATAAAAAAATGGGACCTAATGAAACTTCAAAGCTTTTGCACAGCAAAGGAAACCATAAAGGAGACCAAAAGACAACCCTCAGAATGGGAGAAAATATTTGCAAATGAAGCAACTGACAAAGGATTAATCTCCAAAATTTACAAGCAGCTCATGCAGCTCAATAGCAAAAAAACAAACAACCCAATCCAAAAATGGGCAGAAGAACTAAATAGACATTTCTCCAAAGAAGATATACAGACTGTCAACAAACACATGAAAGAATGCTCAACACCATTAATCATTAGAGAAATGCAAATCAAAACTACAATGAGATATCATTTCACACCAGTCAGAATGGCCATCATCAAAAAATCGAGAAACAATAAATGCTGGAGAGGGTGTGGAGAAAAGGGAACCCTCTTGCACTGCTGGCTGAAATGTGAATTGGTTCAGCCACTATGGAGAACAGTATGGAGGTTCCTTAAAAAACTACAAATAGAACTACCATATGACCCAGCAATCCCACTACTGGGCATATACCCTGAGAAAACCAAAATTCAAAAAGAGTCATGCACCACAATGTTCATTGCAGCTCTATTTACAATAGCCCGGAGATGGAAACAACCTAAGTGCCCATCATCGGATGAATGGATAAAGAAGATATGGCACATATATACAATGGAATATTACTCAGCCATAAAAAGAAACGAAATTGAGCTATTTGTAATGAGGTGGATAGACCTAGAGTCTGTCATACACAGTGAAGTAAGTCAGAAAGAAAAAGACAAATACCGTATGCTAACACACATATATGGAATTTAAGAAAAAAAAATGTTACGAAGAACCTAGGGGTAAGACAGGAATAAAGACACAGACCTACTGGAGAATGGACTTGAGGATATGGGGAGGGGGAAGGGTGAGCTGTGACAGAGGGAGAGAGAGTCATGGACATATACACACTAACAAACATAAGGTAGATAGCTAGTGGGAAGCAGCCACATGGCACAGGGATATTGGTGCTTTGTGACAGCCTGGAGGGGTGGGATAGGGAGGGTTGGAGGGAGGGAGACGCAAGAGGGAAGACATATGGGAACATATGTATATGTATAACTGATTCACTTTGTTATAAAGCAGAAACTAACACACTATTGTAAAGCAATTATACCCCAATAAAGATGTTAAAAAAAAAAAGATAATGCACTTTAAAAAAAAAATTGTACACAGTTGTTTCTAGCAGCATTATTCCTAATAGTGAAACAATGAAAACCTATATCCATCAGCATATGAATGGATAGACAAATTGCAGTATATTGAATGGAATATTATTTGACTATAAAAAAGAAATGAAGTACTCACACATACTACAGCATGGATGAGCCTTGTAAACATGCTAAGTGAAAGAAGCAATACAAAGAAAGCATATATATATGCTTTTTATATAAATTCTTTTTATATAAAAAGATAATTATTATATAATTCTTTTTATATAAAATTATATAATTCTTTTATATACTATATAATTCTTTTTATATAAAATTTCCAGATTGTGAAAAATCCATAGATACAAAAGTACAATAAGGTTGCCGTAAGCAGTGGATTGAGATGGGAATGGGGATTAACTGTGAAAGGTATGAGGTTCCTTTTTGGATGATTAAAGTGTTCTAAAATTATATAGTGCCATTACCTCTGTTTTGCATAACTCTGTGAATATACTAATAATCACTGAATTGTACACTTTGAAGTGTTAATTTTATGTGAGTTGTATTTCAATAAAGCTGTTTATTGTTTTTTTAATTTCATATCCTTATACTAACAATGAACATGTGGAAGCCAAAGTTAAAACTACAATTCTATTACAATTGCTCCAAGTAAATGAAACCTAGGTATTATTTAAAATATGTATAGTATCTATTTAACAAAATTCTGAAGAAAGAAATTTTAGAAATACCTAAGTAAATGGAGAGACCATGTTCACGGATTGGAAAATTCAACATAGTAAATAAGTCAGTTATTACCAAATTGACTTTTTGTAGAAACAAACAATCTTATTATAAAATTTGTATGTTAAGGCACAGACTCGAGAATAACTAAAATAATTATGTTAAGCAGAAAAGTGTCCTTCCCACCCCTGCATAAAAATGTTCACATCATAATCCCCAGAACCTGTGAATATGTTGGATTACATAGCATAAAGGAATTAAAGCTGTAGGTGGAATTAATGTTGCTAATTAGCTGACTTTGAGTGGCAATTATTACGTGATCCAGCAATTGCATACTTGGGTATTTATCTCAGAGAAAGAAAAAGGTAGTTCACACAAATACCTCTACACTAACGTTTATAGCAGCTCGACTTGTTTTATTCCTAAACTGGAACATCCAAAATGTCCTTAATCAGGTCCATAGTTAAACTGTGGTACATATATATGTTATAGAACACTACTCAGTAATAAAAGGGAACTATGTGGATACACCTAGATATACCACATAATACCTTAAAATTAATCTTCAGGGGATTACTCTAAGTTAAAAAATAAATTAAATTAAATTAAGTAAAATAAAATAAAATGACAATTCCCAAAAAAGTTATATTGAGTAAGGTTTCATCCAAGTAGCATTTCAAATGACAGAATTTTAGATATGAATGACAGATCATTGATACATTAGGGATGGGCTTAGGGTGGATGGGAAGGAGGTCACATATAAGGGTTAAGGACTTCAACGTGTTTTTATCTGGGGGACAAAATTCAATTCATTCAGTGTTTTTAAAGTGTCTTGAATAAAGTAGTTCCGAATAAATACTTTCTGAATTCATAAACTTAAAGTTAAAATGGAATTCTACCATATTGACTAGAAAGGACATAACATATACTTTCAGTTTGTACTTTCTGGTGGGGATTCAACAGGTAAGACAGAAAATATGGAGAAAGAAAAAAAAATGTCTCCTCTGCGAAGACTATTTCAGATTGGTGTAAAGAAGTCTAGCAGTGCTCTGGTAAATTGAATTTCTGTACTGATATGTCTGAGTCATTGGCAATTTAAATTAATAGAATAGAATGGAATAGAAACATGAGTATAACCACTTTAGAACTCATATGGAAACAGTGTAACATCAGTCAGTTCTGATCATTCTCATTGACAAAATCCAAAGCACAAATTTTCTGAAACATTGCTTATATTGTGATTTTTGAAGAAATTCTATTAGCATCATTCTAGAATTCATGAGAAATTTTAATTAAGTATTCTGTGTAAAGGGTAAATAGTTCCAAAATATTCCAGCAAATTTTCTACAAAGCCTTTATGTTTTGTTTTGTTTTGATTTTCCTAAGTAGTTTTATGAAACACTCAGATATTTGTATTATTAATGTCCTTTAATCTGTGTTGTTTAAAACCAAGAATATCAATTGATAAAAAGCCTCCGGCTACATGGGTACAATGTAAGCATATTTTTTAAAGTAGCTGTATTCATATATTTAAGTAGTATTTTATTTGGATCATGCTGTTTTGTGAATATGTGAAGCAATTCAGCCTAAAGGGTAATGTCATTCCTAAAGGATGTGATAAAGCTATCTACCTCTATTTACATCTGTCTCTACATTTATGTCTAAATCTATCTTCATCTATCTGCATAGCTAAATTTTTACCATAATGTGTAGATTAATTAAAGATCAAGAATTTCACCTTTAAAAGAGGTACTGAAAGTTCCTATTTATATGTGCATATTCTTGTATAAATGTTAAATTTAACTATGTATAATGATAAAAGTAGACTACAAAACACACTTGTCATACTCATTCCTTTCATCCTCTGGACTTCGAACAATACCTTGTACTAAATTTGGGCTTGGAAATGCTTGTTAAGGAATGAAGAAAGTTCTGTTCTCTTTATGGTGGTTAATCACAATGTCTATGATAAAATGGGATTAATCATCTTCGAAATCAAATAAAACCATGAAGGGAAGAAGTGCACTTGCAAATTTATTAAATAATAATAATAGCCTCTATTTCTATCAATCTTCAAAATTTACAAAAAATAAATTTTACATGTAAGATTTAATATCAGTCTCATAAATTACAGATCTGTACACTCTATGTAATCATTCTTATTTTACAGATGACTAATTGTATGCTCAATACTTCAAACCTCTCCTGAGACACAGAAACTTACACAGAACAGAGACAAGATTGTAATCCAGGTCTTCTGACTCAACTTAAGAATCATGACTCTTTGCAGTACCTATTCCCGGTACAACCTCTGTTGACATTGGTTCTCAACCCTATCAGACACAATGATGCTGTTTTAAAAAAATGTTTGAAAGTCCTTCTTTACTGTGGTGAAATGACGTTCATAAACAAAACGAGGAACGTACTCACATAATTTCAAAATAATTTATATAATGCTCCTCATCATACAGAAGAAATAAAGTTAAAATGAAATAATGTGCATTTCAATATGTATATACTTAAACAGGACAACACTAGAACATATACTGAAGGAATCATATATTTGCACCAACATGTGGAATAACCATGAGCTCAGACTGAAACAAATTTATAAAACTGAAGACTCCAAATTTTCTCAGTTGTGAATAACTAAGAGCAAAATTCCAAACATAATGTAAAATTTCTAAAATATACATGCCAGTTGTATTCAGGGAAAATTTACTGTATATTAATATTCAGCTAACATTACTTTGTAGTTATACATGGACTTTGCATCTACTTGAATGTTGGTAGGGAGCATGACCACTCCCCACAGTGTATCTAACATCCTTGGCCTTTGCTCCCTGCATGCTGGTAGAATATCTAAAGATTATGGCAAGCAACACTGCCCACTGAACTTCACAGTGATCTGTAGGTGCTGATATCTCCTCTATTGTGCATCCCTGAACATGGCATGGGGCAACACAGAGTGACTAGAAGCTTCAGATGCTTCACATTCTGCTGATAGAGTGGTAAACACTGTTAAGACTCACTGTATTCGCCTTTTACTTTCACTCAGAACCACTTTTGAAACAGCTCATGACATTCTGCACTGCTTATATTCAGGGAGCATGCTTCTTCAGGAGGACAATGTAACTGATATGAGGTATCAATTATGTGAATGCCTAAAATCATGAAATAAATATAAATATATAATATATAATATAATATAAATTCCTGAGGGGAATATATAATATAAATAATATTATAAATAATATTATAATAATATTATAATGTATAATAATTATATATATATTATATAATCATGTTAAAACATGATTTATAATTCAGATAACTAAAAGGGCTCACCTATTCACGAGTATCTCCTCAAGGGTCAAACATGGAAGCTTTTATTATTAAACTGTGTAGAAGCTAATTCAAGTCCTATGGTCAGAGTTATGGTGACAGGCCCAGATATCACTTGTAGAGACTGCCAACCACAGCTTCTGTTATTGCTTTTGTCAAAATATCCCAGTGGGGTGGAAGATTTATTAGAATTTTCTTTCCAGATAAATCTCTGTTGTGAATCAAATTATTCATTTTGTATTGAACAGTATTTTAAGTGACAATTCTGGAATTGCTTAAAAGTTGTTAGTAAGACAACATGTCATATATTTTCATAACAAAATCAGAATGCCCCAAAAGTCAAATGAAGGGAAAATGTGTTTTGTAAGTTGACTTTTCATTGTTTATATGATTTGACTTTCATTAACTTATACTTTATTTGCCTCAAGAACTACAAATCTTACTTGTAGCTTGATAATAAGTATCTCTTGTTTTGATCTACTGGAAATTGTTAAGGATTTCAATAAAAGATTTGGTTCATTGGTGATTAATGGTCCTAAGAATCCTGAGATTTACTTCAGTATTTTGTATGTGTATCTAAAGTCTAGAACTAGAGAAGCAGACTGAGAAAGTTTTAGCAATGTTAGTAATCCCTATTTGTCACTGTACCCTTGAGTGTTTTTCCAAATTTGATGAATGAGGTGGGTAAAAAAGAAGGGCCTAGGGTTCTCTAAGGGAGGATCAACTCTGTGGATAAGTGATGGTCCAGATCTCCCGTGGGTCTTATTTGGGAGTGAGGTTTGGAGTCACTGTAACTTTTCATTAGAAACTAAGCAGGTATCGTTAGGCATTTGATCTTCTAATGAAACGCAACATTTGTGGACTTTGAATTTTTCTATTTTGATTTAATTGAATAGCAATGATTCACATGTACGCACGTACACATAAAAACATATATTTACTGCATTTGGAGGATTGTGAAATTGAATGATTCATACTTAGAATTGATAAATTTGATTAAAGAAGGTTTTTAAATACATATTTACTTTTACAAAACAATAGACCCTACTGTAACATGGCAATCTGCACTTGTATGGCAATAAAGAACAACAGAAACTAACACAACGTTATAAATCAATTATACTCCAATAAAACTTTTAAAAAAAGAACCTATGAAAAATCCCATGGCTACTTACACAACCCCACCAATGAGAACAGACAAAAAATATATTTGGGGGCTCTATTGCCCTCACACATATTCAAAAGTGACCCTAAAACAAGCATATGTTTCCCACCTTCTAACTAAATCTCTCTGCACTCCATTTACTTCACTAATCTTAAAAACACACCTTACAAAGTTACAATTCATTAGATCTGTGACTGCTTAATATGGAGGACATCTGGGAACGGGTTCACTTAACATCTGGGATGTATCACATCATTAATCGAAAGAAAAGTTGATGAGTCCCTGAGTGTTCAACATGGCTGGACTTCACAGGCCCATGGATCATTGCAAGGCTGATTTTATACGTGTGTACACATATGCCAGGACGTACACACACACACACACACACACACACACACACACACACACACTAATCAAGGTCTGAGGAGGTTAGAGAAATAGAAAAAATAAGGAGGAAATGAAACAGAGACAAATACAAGTATGTCTCTTAAACATTTACATAAGATCATGTCAGTATAGTATTTATAGTACCTACCATGTACAAGGGGAAGAATACATAGAATAAACTTCCAGTTCATAATCAGCCTGATGCTACATAACTTGGGTTCTGAATTCCTGTCAGATCTTTTCGCCTGTCACACTTGCCTTGGTATACTGTGGTATAGTAAGATTAACCCTTTTTTTCCCCAAATCTATAAAACTCTTCATGTCACTCTTGCATTATGAACTTTCACCTGCTACTCCATTTGCATGAATATTCTGGTTCCAAGTTTTCACATGGTCAATTCTCCTTGTGCAGATCTGATAAAAGGTTACCCCTTCAGAGATGTCACTTTTTCTAAAGTTATCTGTCATCATATCTAAAGTAGATGACCTCATTTAGTCATCCCTACTCACCATGTCAACCCTGTGTGATTACCTTAATAACATTTAATGTTATTTTAAATTATCTTATTTCATTAATAATGTATTTTTCTTTATCTTAAGTAAAGTACCTTGACTTCTTATACCCTGCTATACACCTCAACGTAGAATATAGTAAGTAACCAATAAACATGTTTAAATAAATTAATAACATATTAATAGCAGACTAACAGATATTGTAACAGAATTGATGACATAGTTTTGTTGGAAATTATGGCAACGTTTTGTTAGGCTCCTAGGTCTGCTGCACGCTTCCACAAATGTGGTTGGTTCAAATTTAGCCACACTCAGGAAGACCTTAGGGGAATTACTCTTGAAGATAGACTGTCTGAGGAGTCTACCAGTTCAGTAAGATACTGCTAAAAAGATTTATATCTCATCAAAGTCTCCATTAAACTTGGCACAGACTTCGTGCACCCTGACCTTAAATGATGATGCTGTTAGACTGCTGGCTTTACTGTCATAACTTTGCTTAAAATGATAGCTTCATTGTAGCAGCAAAGGAACAGATGATAGAAGAAAGAATAATCAGGGCTTTTTGCCTTATATTTTGCTGTCCAGAAGAAGAAAAACTTGAGTCTTTCAAATCAGTCATAGTTCTTTGGAAAAAGATTTTGAATATAACTTTCTACTTTAGCAAGTAGATACAAAATATTTTGCTAAAGCAATAGAAACAAAAGGCCCCTACATCATTACCTTGTGATATTATACTTGGCAAATACATGACCTCAGAATGTCTTAAAAATAGGAAACTAAATGTTTTATAGAATTAAAATGAAACAAATCAGCACAACAGCAGCAGCACAGTCTAAACTTTAGCAAATCACCAAGATCACTTTGAACAACTCTGTTTTTATTCTTTCTCTCCACCAGAGAAATCTGTCTGGAACTCCATAGGACATCTGAGGTTTACTCTCTTCCTTTCCTTGTTACTTTTGAAAAGGCATAGTTAAGCCTAGGAAAAACAAATTCCCAACAAGATGTATTTCAAACCTGACCTAATTCTGACTAGGCCACATGAGCATTTCAAGTACATATTTACCCTACAAGATTAATCTCATTTTGAGGAGTTATTCAGATGTGTAGATGTCAGTACATTTAACCAAACAAACTCAGTAATATAACTGCACTTTAAATTCCTAGACATGGATTGACTTCCAAGAGTAAATTTACATATTATGTTCTTGATAATTTGTTCTTCCTCTTATCACACTTAAAAATAAATAAAACTTTATGTTTGAAAAATTACATTGTGGTCAATAAAATTATTCTTTTATTGTTTTTAGTTTTGGGGGGCTTGTCATGGAGCTAGATGCATCAGACTATTGTAGTCTTTTGTCATTTATTCTGAATCTAGATTTAATGAGAAAGCTTCAAAATAATATCTTTCCTAAGTAGATTTTATTTGGGGGTAAATAAGACACATTTGTGTACTTTCAGTAGTTACACTTTCATTTTAAATCAATAAATCGTTACACAGATTGTCCTAACAGATCCATACATCAATTAATCTCTCAGAGCTAACCAGCCTGAAGAATGTATAAATTACACTCACAGACATAAAAAACTGAAAAGAGAACTATGGACTTGTGGTGCAATAGGAAGCAGATATCACTGAGTTTACGTCTGATGTATCAATGGTAACTCCTTCTATATTACTTTATCTGTAACAGTAGCTAACAGAATCATTTTATAAACTGAATATTTTTAAGATATACTAAAAAACCTGGAGTAAACATTTCTTGTATTAATTCTCTTTGTAAGATGTGAGAAGAGAATCAAGCATATTTAATGTCTTGCTGTTATTGTTATTAAATGTAAGGTATGATTTGAATAGTATTGGGAGATGTTAGATTAATTTGAAGAGTGATAATTAATTAGTGATTTCTATTTCTTCTTACATGACCTTATTTGTTTTTATTCACTTGATATCTAACTTAAATCCATAGTACACTACCCCTCTTGTGGATCATATCATTTATAATGTCCTGTGTCGTACTTTTCCATTGTAGACAAATATCTTTTTATCTTTGTTCTAAATTTTAGCTCTTTTGTCTTAATCTCTACCTTAATATGTGCTTAAATTTTTATAATAATTCAATGAGTTATTTAATAAGTTTTTATAAACTTGCTCTATGCCAATTGCTCTTCAATCACTGAGGATACAGTGATTGAAAGAGAGATAACATGCCTGCTTACATGAAACTTCCATTATAGTGGGTAGAGGCAACTAAAAAAGAAGAAAGGTAAAGGAGAACAAAGTAAAAGAAAAAAAAGAATGAGGAAAAGAATGAAATAAGGAAGAAAGGGAGAAATAAAGGAAGAAATAAAGGAAATAATACAAATGTAGGAAAGAATATTAAAACTACCTGGCAGTGTAAGTGCTGTATAGAGACATAAATTAATGTAAGAAGAAGGATAGTAAGTGGGTGACTACTTTAGATTGAATGATGTAGTCAAACCTTGTTAGAGAAAAAAAATATTCTGACACTTTTTTAAACAGTCAGGAAGACTTTATTCAAGATTATTTAAAAAGAATATTGCAGTGGGGAAGAGAGACCAGGCTCAGTTACAAATACAGAAAAGACAGCTGGAGATTTATAGCCAATGAGTAGAGTGAAGGGATCAGTGGATGGAAATTACTAAGACTAGTCATCAAGGGTAAGGGGATTATTGCTAAAATGACAGGATTCTTGTTGAAGGCAGGGCAGGATGATCAGATATCAAGGTCCAGTGATTCTGTCTAAACTAGCTTAGTAGGATCCTTGCTAAAACTGGTCTAGGTAGGCCAGGCAAGGACTGATGCCAAGTTGAAGACTAGTTGAGAAGAGGGCTCAGAGGAGCCTATCTAAGGTTTGATCAAGGATGGAGTCTTTGTCAACCTCTTTCTGGTTAAATTTAAATTAAATGAGTTAAGTTAACATAGACCTTAATTTAATATCTAAATATCAGTTAAGGCCAGTTAAGCAAATAACAAGGTTAAGAACATTACAGACAGAACAGCTAGAATAGATGTTCCTTAAAAACTACTTTTGTTTAATAGAGAAACCGAAAGAAGCTGTGTAACTAGAGCAAAATGAATGAGGTAGGTGATATCTATAAACCAGAACAAACAGTTTGGACAGATTTATTTCATATCTTGAGAGAACAATCATTCTCCAAAATAGGATTTGCATCAAATGTAGGGAATTAGGGAAAACCAAAGATCAGAAATATCTTATAGACTGCTGCCTTGAAAAAGTTTGGTGAATGATGGTAACATTTGCTGAAGTTGGGAGACTGTGGAGAAAACGGATATGTAAAGAAATATTAGATTATATTCAATTTAATACACCATTTCTAATTTTAATAAGCAGGTCACTTAGGCAGTTAGAGATACCAGTCTGGATTTTATGGGTGTGCCCAGGGCTTCAGATGCATGTGGAAGTCATGAGAAATAGATTTTCTTTAATACCTTCAAATCAAATGGCGTCCAAGAGAAAGAAAATGAGAAGAGGGCATAGGACAAAGATTATAGGGCACTAGCACAATAAGTGATCAAGCCAAGAGAGGAGAAAGCAACAAAGTATAAACAAGTGTGTACTGTGAATTAGAAAGAAATCCAGAAGGGTGTGGCATCACCGCAGGCAAAAGAAGAATGAATTTTAAGGGGTAAAATGTCAATTATATTGATTTCTTCTGAGAGGTTAAGTAAGAGTAGTAGACACTTGTATAATTTACTAGAAAAATTGCCATGGGTTTACTGGAATATAATCCAATTGAAGAATGTAAGAAAAGGCAAGAATTTATTCAATTATTTCATGAATATTTGTTGTGGAGTAAAGATATGATGTTATAGCTGCAGGAGGATGTAGGATCAATGGAGATAATTAATTTTTAATATAAGAAATACTATAAAAAAAGAAATACCATGTTTGCTTCCTAATAGGAATGATCCAATAGAGAGTAAGAAATTGATGAGTGGGAGAGTTCTTGAGATGAAATTGGTTAAGATCCAGAATGGATTGAAGCCTTAGATAGGGTTGGAAGTACTTAATCTGCTTCATTTAAGGAAAGTGAGAAATTAGGGAAATGGATTAGCAAATGTGTTGGTGGGAAGATGAGGTAGCTTTTGTCTAATTGTCTTATTTTAGATGAAGTTCATCAGCTGCAATGAAGTTAAGGAGAAAGTATATAGTATAGGTTTAATAATACAGAAGAAGAGACATTGCCATTTAAAAAATAGAAAAGCAACATATCTTGTAAGGGTTGTAAACATGGGCTACTTTTGAGTGAACATGACTCACAGCGAGACCTTGTCACAAATTCCAATTAACATATATTAATGTGTGTGTGTGTGTGTGTGTGTGTGTGTGTGTGTGTGTGTGTGTGTGTGTGTAGGGCAGGTCTAGTTATTCTGATATTCATTGATGAGTAGACTCAAATTCAAAAAAGTATTTTTCTTGTTTAAGGAACTATGCTGGCGCTTGAGTAGTGGGATAAACGTGTGTAAGACAAGGCTCAGCATCCACAAAATGTGGCAGGTTTGCTTACAATTAGGGTAAAATTTCAAGTAGATTTACTCTAAGGGGTTTACTCTAAGATGAGAAACAGAGATATACGTGCAAAAATTTATATATAACTGTGAACAAGCATTTAATTGAAGAAACAAAATTTTATGGGAGCATAAATGAGAAAATCTATCATCTGTCTTTCCATCATCTATTTTCTATCTGTCATCTACCTATCTATCCATCTATCATCTATTATTTAGTGAAAAAATAGAAGAAAAAGTAAAAGATTTCACTATATTTGATGTGGGTCTTGAAACTTCAAAAGAAAGGCAGTATGAAAAAGAGTGAAGATGTGACTCAGTTCCTCTCTCTCAGTTTTGAATCTCTTATTATTGTGTTACAGAAATATTCCTCTTTTGTTACTTTAGTTGAATAGCTATTACTTCTATGCTAATAACTTTTTATTCTTAGCTCTGGCCTCAAGCTCTAGTTTTATATTTCCAGGGTGAATTTCCACTTGAAAGTCTCATTTTCACCTCAAAATAAAAGCTTCTAAAACATGACTGATCACGTTGTTCCATTACTAAGATCTTCCACCTGCATTCTAAATCTTTTCATCTTAACACAAAGTAGTGATCTCTCTCTGAAGATCCACTCTTATCCAATTAAACACTAAGGCTTTTTAATACTTCCTTTGAAATATTTCTTGAAATGTTGCTGCCTTTCATTTCTTCAACTCCCTAGAATGCACCTTTATTCACACTAAATCTAATTAATGCAGTTGTTTCAAATATGGTCAACTACATGGTCCACTTCTCTTCCAATCCACTCAGCATATCACTATCAAGTTTATCAGCTGGAAACTGTTTTACCTTCTTTATCCTCTGTTAACAAATGAATAATTTATCCATAAATATGTATTTGTGGAATTACATTATTTTTCTGAAGTAGTATACAATATAGCAAGCAATAATGTTTACACTAATGCCTTTACTATCAACTTGATGAGTTTACATTTAATCATGAAGGTCCTGGAGAGTGACTATGACATTTTTTACCAATGAAATAACATATTATTGCATTTTAGTAAGCCACTCTATGAACAGTAAAAAAATATATATTGGAGGACAGCAAAATAAAAAACAATTTGTTAGGACACAAATACAATATTCCAGACAAGAAATTTAAAAAGAATATAGGCAAGTGAATACGTTTAAGGATTTTCAATGTCAAGGATTTCCTCCAATATCTAACAAATGCAATATTTTCTATTTTTTTCTTTTTGTGGTACGCGGGCCTCTCACTGTTGTGGCCTCTCCCGTTGCGGAGCATAGGCTCCGGACGCGCAGGCTCAGCGGCCATGGCTCACGGGCCTAGCTGCTCCGTGGCATGTGGGATCTTCCCAAACCCGTGTCCCCTGCATCGGCAGGCGGACTCTCAACCACTGTGCCACCAGGGAAGCCCCAAAATGCAATATTTTTATCTCTGGCCATTCCTTTGACCAATCTGTTGCTCCTTAATCATTTATCTCTGTGCTGTTTTGCAAACATACTCTAAGAGAATATATACTCTTTCATTAGACTTTGCATCTAATTCCATAAGCTAGCACCTGCCTGCAGCAGGTTTTCTATAGTGCCTAGAATAAATGTCAGCAAGTAGAAGCCCATGTGGTATTGTTACATCTTTAAGCAGTAGGTAAAAAATCCACTAATTCATTCATGAAACATCATGTTATACCCTAAAATGATATGTACTACACATTTTAATATAACTGTTGAATGGAGTATCAATTTATATTTCTTCACATTTCTACCTAGGAGAAAAAAGTTAGAAATGCTCCATTTACAAATCTCTAATTTGTGTGTACTGCTTTATATAGTATAATGCAGAAAATGCTTAATTTCTAATGCAAATAAAAACTAAAACAATAGTTTTTCTCTGGCATGGTGAGAAAAACTGAGTAATGTATTTATAAAGTAAAGGATATAAACAGGAATAATGCAAGTATAATTATATTTTTGTAGAATGTATTTAAATAATTCTATAGTTAGTTCATGGTTGTTGATTTTTAATGATAAATATAGAAAACATTAACATTAAGTAAATGGAGAAAAGCCTGAAAGAAATTAATTTCAACATAGAGATATTTTATTCTTTTTATGTAATATAATTATTTTCTTCTTTATACTTTCACTAGGCTCGAATCCTTGCATTATAAATAAAAATCCAACTGTTTAATTATAAAACTGTATAATCAACTTACAGATGGCGTCATATTTGGCAACAGAGATATGTAACAACATCAAATGAGTATATTAGTTAGCATTTTCATCCATTTTAATAACTGAATCATTTATTGACTATGCATGAATCAATCAGTGTGAGGGTCAGATAATACTAACAATAGAATCAATGCCTACGCACCCACACACCAGATAACTGAAATAAAATGTTACTTTTAAAGGTTAAAATGATTTATTTTGGCTATACAGAAACAAGAGATATAATCACTTTTTTCTGCAAGTATGTAATATGAGGAGGCAGCAAAATATTGAGCTGGGAAAGTAAACAATAACGGAAGTCACTAATTGAGATCATTTGTTAAGTAGAACTGAAAACTAACAAGCTAGTCAAGTTAAGATATTCCCACAAAGTCAGACTGTCTTCATTCTCTTTGATCCTATTCACCTAGTTACCCTTTTCCTCCTCCATATTCACTCTTCACAGTTTTCCACCACCTACTGTGGTCTAGATTTTTGAAGCTTGTTACACTGTATCAGTAGGATCCCCTTGCTCTCTGGTTTCTGAGTGGGTATAACTAATGAGAGGCACCAGCAGGAGAACCAAAGGCAGGGGGAGCATGAAGCCCAAGATAGTTTTGTCTTAGTTCTCTCTCACCTGATCCACTGTGGGTTGACCGTAGCTGCAGTCCTCCACTAAGGTCGTAGGTTCTGTTTGCATGGCCCTCTCCTAATAAATGCCAGCTTTCCCTAAGTTTTGGTAACTCCTGCTCCTTTTTGCTTCTTCATCAGTATGTGTGGTTACAAGATTATTGTTACCCTGAGAGTATGCCATGATTCTTGATTTCCATTAAATTGTCCCACACCTTTGTAATCAGTCATTTTATTACAATTTTATCATTTATCATTTTTTGTTGTGCCTATCCATTATCTTCTGGGACACAGACTAATAACTAACTGGCACTAACATGGTACTCAAAATAAATTGACTGTGGCACTATAGAGTAAAAATATAATAAAAAAATGATGATAAACCAGTTGTTTATATTAAAATACAAATATCTCTCATTACTCTTTGACTTTCACACTTTATCCTTTTTATTGCCTTCTTCAATTAATACACAAATATTTGTGAAATACCAAAAAAGGGATTGAGAATACAATGATGTAATAAGATTTGGAGATTTCTTGTTTTAATGGTATCAAAATTTTGTTGAGGACATAACCAGTCTCTGATAAAGTAACATGTAGAATGAGGTCTAAAAGGTGAATAACATCTGGACAGCCTAAGAGTTCTAGGCAGAAGCAACAACATGTAAAATGATCCTAGAGGAAAGTATAAAGTTAAGGAGATCTAAGGAAGTCTACCTTGGGGCAGAAAATAGCACTTGATGAGACCGGAAAATTTAGTAGTAGCCAGAACATAAAGAACCTTGAATACTATGCTAAGAACTGTGGTTTTTTTTTTTTTTTGATTTGTAACTTTAAAAAAAATTTTATTAAAGTATAGTTAATTTTTATTGAAGTATAGTTGTTTTACAATGTGTTAGCTTCTGCTGTAATCAGCTATACATATACATATATCCCCTCTCTTTTGGATTTCCTTCCCATTTAGGTCACCACAGTGCACTGAGTAGAGTTCCCTGTACTATAGAACTGTATATTTTAAATAAGTTCAATGGGAAAACACCAGAATACTTTGAATGGAGGAGTGACACGACCAAATTTGCATTTTAGATTTCTTTGACTACTGTATTGGAAGTGGATTAGAGAAAGAAATGAATGGACACTAGGGGGAAGCAAGTGAGGTGAAGAAGACCAGTAAATTTGTAGAAGGGAGAAATTCTAAGATGGGGAGATAGGAGAAGACCTTCAAGATGGCAGAGGAGTAAGATATGGAGATCACCTTCCTCCCAACAAACATATCAGAAATACATCTACATGTGGAACAACTCCTACAGAACACCTACTGAATGCTGGCAGAAGACCTCAGACCTTCTAAAAGGCAAGAAACTCCCCATGTACCTGGGTAGGGAAAAAGAAAAAAGACAAAACAGAGACAAAAGAATAGGGACAGGACCTGCACCTCTGGGAGGGAGCTGTGAAGGAGGAAAAATTTCCACACACTAGGAAGCCCCTTCACTGCTGGAGACGGGGAGTGGGCAGGGTGAAGCTTTGGAGCCACAGAGGAGAGCACAGCAACAGGGGTGCAGAGAGCAAAGCAGAGAGATTCCCGCACAGAGGATCAGTGCTGACCAGCACTCACCATCCTGAGAGGCTTGTCTGCTCACCCACGGGGCACGTGGGGGCTGGGAGCTGAGGCTTGGGCTTCGGAGGTCAGATCCCAGGAAAAGGACTGGGGATGGCTACTTGAACACAGTCTGAAGGGGGCTAGTGCACCACAGCTAGCCGGGACGGAGTCCGGGAAAAAGTCTGGAACTGCCTAAGAAGCAAGAGACCATTGTTTTGGGGTGTGTGAGGAGAGGGCATTAAGAGTGCAGCCTAAATTAGCTCCAGAGACAGGCACAAGCCGTGGCTATCAGCACAGACCCCAGAGACAGGCATGAAACACTAAGGCTGCTGCTGCAGCCACCAAGAAGCCTGTGTGCAAGCACAGGTCACTATGCACACCTCCCCTCCCGGGAAACTGTGCAGCCCGCCACTGCCAGGGTCCCGTGATCCAGGGACAACTTCCCTGGGAGAACGCACGGCGCGCCTCAAGCTGTTGCAACGTCACGCTGGCCTCGGCTGCTGCAGGCTTGCCCTGCATTCCATCCCCCTCTATACCCCTGACCTGAGTGAGCCAGAGCCCCTAATCAGCTGCTACTTTAACCCCGTCTTATTTGAGCAAAGAACAGACACCCTCAGGCAACCTACACACAGAGGCGGGGCCATATCCAAAGCTGAACCCCAGAAACTGCGTGAACAGAGAAGAGAAAGGGAAATCCCTCCCAGCAGCCTCAGGAGCAGCAGATTAAATCTCAACAATCAACCTGATGAACGCTGCATCTGTGGAATACCTGAATAGACAAGGAACCAACCCAAAATTGAGGCTGTGGACTTTGGGAGCAACTACAGACTTGGGGTTTGCTTTCTGCATTTATTTTGTTCCTGGTTTTATGTTCATCTTAGTTTAGTATTTAGAGTTTATTATCATTGGTAGATTTGTTTATTGATTTGGCTGCTCTCCTCCTCATTATTTTTTTTAATATATAGATTTTTCTTTTCCTTTTTCTCTTTTTGTGAGTGTGTATGTGTATGTTTGTTTGTGTGATTGGGTCTGTATAGCTTTGCTTTTACCATTTATTTATCTATTTTTTTTTGCGGTATGCGGGCCTCTCACTGTTGTGGCCTCTCCCTTTGCAGAGCACAGGCTCCGGATGCGCAGGCTCAGTGGCCATGGCTCACGGGCGCAGCTGCTCCGCGGCATGTGGGATCTTCCCAGACTGGGGCACGAATCTGTGTCCCCTGCATTGGCAGGCAGACTCTCAACCACTGCGCCACCAGGGAAGCCCCTGCTATTACCATTTGTCCTAGGCTTCTGTCTCTTTCTTTTTTTTTTTTAAGTATAGTTTTTAGCACTTGCTATCATTGGTGGATGTGTTTTTTGCTTTGGTTGCTCTCTTCTTTCTTTCTCTCTTTCTTTCTTTCCTTCTTTCTTTTTTTATTACTTTTAAATTTTTTATTTTAATAACTTTATTTTATTTTTTCTTTATTTCTTTCTTTTGGTCTCCCTTTTCCTCTGAGCCGTGTGTGCTCTGGCTGGGTGTCAGGCCTGCACCTCTGAGGTGAGAGACCCGAGTTCAGGACATTGGTCCACCAGAGACCACCTGGCTCCATGTAATAAAAAACGGTGAAAGCTCTCCCAGAGATTTCCATCTCAACACTAAGACCAAGCTCCATTCAATGACCAGCAAGCTACAGTGCTGGCCACTCTATGCCAAACAACTAGCAAGACAGGAACACAATGCCACCCATTAGCATAGAGGCTGCCTAAAATCATAATAAGGTCACAGACACCCCAAAACACACCACCGGACGTGGTCCTGCACACCAGAAAGACAAGATCCAGCCTCATTCACCAGACCACAGGTACTAGTCTCCTCCACCAGAAAGCCTACACAAACCACTGAACCAACCTTAGCCACTGGAGGCAAACACCAAAAACAATGGGAACTACGAACCTACAGCCTGTTAAAAGGAGACCTCAAACACAGTAAGTGAAACAAAATGAGAAGACAGAGAAACACACAGCAGATGAAAGAGCAAGGTAAAAACCCACCAGACCAAACAAATGATGAGGAAATAGGCAGTCTACCTGAAAAAGAATTCAGCATAATGATAGTAAAGTTGATCCAAAAATCTTGGAAATAGAATGGAGAAAATACAAGAAACATTTAACAAGGAGCTAGAAGTAAGGAGCAAACAAACAATGATGAACAACACAATAAATGAAATGAAAAATTCTCTAGAAGGAATCAATAGCAGAATAACTGAGGCAGAAGAATGGACAAGTGGCCTGGAAGATAAAATAGTGAAAATAACTACTGCAGAGCAGAAAAAAGAAAAAGGAATGAAAGAATTGAGGACCGGCTTAGAGACCTCTGGGAAAACATTAAACACACCAACATTCGAATCATAGGGGTCCCAGAAAAAGAAGAGAAAAAGAAAGGGACTGAGAAAATATTTGAAGAAATTATAGTTGAAAACGTTCCTAATATGGGAAAGGTAATAGTCAATCACGTCCAGGAAGTGGAGAGAGTCCCATACAGAATAAATCCAAGGAGAAACACACCAAGACACATATTAATCAAATTATCAAAAATTAAATACAAAGAAAACATATTAAAAGCAGCAAGGGAAAAACAACAAATAACATACAAAGGAATCCCCATAAGGTTAACAGCCAATCTTTCAGCAGAAACCCTGCAAGCCAGAAGGGAGTGGCAGGACATATTTAAAGTGATGAAAGGGAAAAACCTACAATCAAGGTTACTCTACCCAACAAGGATCTCATTCAGATTTGACAGAGAAATTAAAACCTTTATAGACAAGCAAAAGCTAACAGAATTCAGCACCACCAAAATAGTTTTACAACAAATGCTAAAGGAACTTCTCTAGGCAGGAAACACAAGAGAATGAAAAGACCGACAGCAACAAACCCAAAACAATTAAGAAAATGGTAATAGGAACATACCTATTGATAATTACCTTAAATGTAAATGGATTAAATGCTCCAACCAAAAGACATAGACTGGCTGAATGGATACAAAAACAAGACCTATATATATGCTATCTACAAGAGACCCACTTCAGACCTAGGGACAAATACAGACTGAAAGTGAGGGGATGGAAAAAGATATTCCATGCAAATGGAAATCAAAAGAAAGCTGGAAGGTAAAGGATATGAACAGGCAATCCAACAAGGAGGAAATCTAAATAGCCATTAAATCCACCCTCAACAGTGTTCAGGGTAATGCAAAATAAATCAAGATACCATTTCACATCCAACATACTGGCATCCATTAAAAATCCAACAGTCCCAAGTGTAATGAAAGATATGAAGACATGGGAACTCCCATTTACTTCTGTAAAAAAATATAAGTTAATATAACCACTATTTGGAGGGCCTTGTAGTACCCAATAAAAAATCTATACCACTTCTCTCAGCCATTCCCTGGGAAACTCTTGAACATGTGCAAACGAGACCAGAATAAAGATATTCATTGAAGATGTATTATTATTGTTTGTAACAGGAAAAAAAAAAAAGAAAGCTGGAGTAACAATACTCATATCAGACAAAATAGACTTTAAAATAAAGACTCTTGCAACAGAAAAGGAAGGACACTACATAATGATCAAGGGATCAACCCAAGAAGAAGATATAACAATTGCAAATATTTATGCACCCAACATAGGAGCACCACAATACATAAGGCAAATGCTAACAGCCATAAAAGGGGAAATTGACAGTAACACAATAATAGTGGGGGACTTTAACACCCCACTTACACCAATAGACAGATCATCCAGACAGAAAATTAATAAAGAAACATAAGCCTTAAATGCATATTAGAACAGATAGAATTGATTGATATTTATAGGACATTCCCTCCAAAAATAACAGAATACACTTCCTTCTCAAGTGCTCATGGAACGTTCTCCAGGATAGATCATATCTTCAGTCACAAATCAAGCCTTGGTAAATTTATGAAAATTGAAATCATATCAAGAATCTTTTTCTGACGACAACGGTATGAGACTAGATATCAATTACAGGAAAAAGTCTGTAAAATGTACAAACACATGGAAGCTAAAGAATACACTACTTAATAACCAAGTGATCACTGAAGAAATCAAAGAAGAAATCAAAAAACACCTAGAAACAAATGATAATGAAAACATGGCAACCCAAAGCCTATGGGATGCAGCAAAAGAAATTTAAGAGGGAAACTTATAGCAATAAAATCCTATCTCGAGAAACAAGAAATATCTCAAATAAACAACCTAAACTTACACTTAAAGCAATTACAGAAAGAAGAACAAAAAAACCCCAAAGTTAGCAGAAGAAATCATAAAGATCAGATCAGAAATAAATGAAAAGAAATAAAGGAAACAATAGCAAAGATCAATAAAACTAAAAGCTGGTTCTTTGAGAAGATAAACAAAATTGATAAACCATTAGCCAGACTCATGAAGAAAAAAAGGGAGAAGACTCAAATCAATAGAATTAGAAATGAAAAAGGAGATGTAACACTGACACTGCAGGAGAACAAAGGATCATGAGAGATTACTACAAGCAACTATATGCCAATAAAGTGGACAATCTGGAAGAAATGGACAAATCCTTAGAAAAGCACAACCTTCCGAGACTGAACTAGGAAGAAATAGAAAATATAAACAGACCAATTACAAACACTGAAATTGAGACTGTGATTCAAAATGTTCCAACAAACAAAAGCCCAGGACCAGATGGCTTCACAGGTGAATTCTATCAAACATTTAGAGAAGAGCTAACACCTATCCTTCTCAAACTCTTCCAAAATATAGCAGAGGGAGGAACACTCCCAAGCTCATTCTACGAGGCCACCATCACTCTGATACCAAAATCAGAAAAAGATGTCACAAAGAAAGAAAACTACAGGCCAATATCACTGATGAACATACATGCAAAAATCCTCAACAAAATACTAGCAAACAGAATCTAACAGCACATTAAAGGAATCATACACCATGATCAAGTGGGTTGTATCCTAGGAATGCAAGGATTCTTCAATATATGCAAATCAATAAATGTGATAAACCATATTAACAAATAGAAGGAAAAAACCATATGATCATCTCAATAGATGCAGAAAAAGCTTTCAACATAATTCAACACCAATTTATGATAAAAAAAAAAAAAAAAAAACAGAAAGTAGGCATAGAGGGAACTTACCTCAACAAATAAAGGCCATATATGACAAGCCCACAGCCAACATCATTCTCAATGGTGAAAAACTGAAACCATTTCCTCTAATAACAGGAGCAAGGGAAGATTGCCCACTCTCACCACTATTATTCAACAGAGTTTTGGAAGTTTTAGCCACAGCAGTCAGAGAAGAAAAAGAAATAAAAGGAATCCAAATTGGAAAAGAAGAAGTAAAGCTGTCACTGTTTGCAGATGACATGATACTATACATAGAGAATCCTAAAGATGCTACCAGAAAACTACTAGAGCTAATCAACGAATTTGGTAAAGTAGCAGGATACAAAATTAATGCACAGAAATCTCTTGCATTCCTATACACTAGTGATGAAAAATCTGATAGAGAAATTATGAAACACTCCCATTTACCACTGCAACAAAAAGAATAAAATATCTAGGAATAAACCTACCTAAGGAGACAAAAGTCCTGTATGCAGAAAACTATAAGACACTGCTGAAAGAAATTAAAGATGATACAAAGAGATAGAGAGATATGCCATGTTCTTGGATTGGAAGAATCCACATTGTGAAAATAACTGTACAACCCAAAGCAATCTACAGATTCAGTGCAATCCCTATCAAATCACCAATGGCATTTTTCACAGAACTAGAAAAAAAAAATTCCACTATTTGTATGGACACACAAAAGACCTCAAATAGCAAGAGCAATCTTGAGAAAGAAAAATGGAGCCTGAGAAATCAGGATCCCTGACTTCAGACTATACTACAAAGCTACAGTAATCAAGACAGTATGGTACTGGCACAAAAACAGAATAATAGATCAATGGAACAGGATAGAAAGCCCAGAGATAAACCCACGCACATATGGTCACCTTATTTTTGATAAAGGAGGCAAGAATATACAGTGGAGAAAGGACAGCCTCTTCAATAAGTGGTGTTGGGAAAACTGGGCAGCTACTTGTAAAAGAATGAAATTAGAACATTCCCTAACACCATACACAAAAATAAACTCAAAATGGATTAAAACCTAAATGTAAAGCCAGACACTATAAAATTCTTAGAGGAAAACATAGGCAGAACACTGTGTGACATAAATTACAGCAAGATCCTTTTTGACCCACCTCCTAAAGAAATGGAAATAAAAACAAAAATAAATAAATGGGACCTAATAAAACTTAAAGGCTTTTGCACAGCAAAGGAAACCATAAACAAGACCAAAAGACAACCCTCACAATGGGAGACAATATTTGAAAATGAAGCAACTGACAAAGGATTAATCTCCACTAATGAAGCAACTGACAAAGGATTAATCTCCAAAATTTACAAGCAGCTCATGCAGCTCAATATCAAGAAAACAAACAACCTAATCCAAAAATGGGCAGAAGATAAGGAGACATTTCTCCAAAGAAGATATACAACTTGCCAACAAACACATGAAAGAATGCTCAACATCACTAATCATTAGAGAAATGCAAGTCAAAACTACAATGAGATATCATCTCACACCCGTCAGAATGGCCATCAGCAAAAAATCTACAAACAATAAATGCTGGAGAGGCTGTGGAGAAAGGGAACTCTCTTGCACTGTTGGTGGGAATGTAAATTGATACAGCCACTATGGAGAACAGTATGGAGGTTCCTTAAAAAACTAAACGTAGAGCTACCATATGGCTCAGCAATCACACTACTGGGCATACACCCTGAGAAAACCATAATTCAAAGAGCCATGTACCACAATGTTCATTGCAGCTCTATTTACAATAGCCAACACATGGAAGCAACCTAAGTGTCCATCAACAGATGAATGGATAAAGAAGATATGGCACATATATACAATGGAATATTACTCAGCCATAAAAAGAAATGAAATTGAGTTATTTGTAGTGAGGTGGATGGACCTAGATTCTATCATACAGAGTGAAGTACATCAGAAAGAAAAAAACAAATACCATATGCTAACACATATATATGGAATGTAAAAAAAAAAAAAAGTTTCTGAAGAACCTAGGGGCAGGACAGGAATAAAGATGTAGACATAGAGAATGGACTTGCAGAGATGGGGAGGGGGAGAGGTAAACCGGGATGAAGTGAGACAATGGCATTGACATACATACAGTTACCAAATGTAAAATAGATAGCTAGTGGGAAGCAGCCGCATAGCACAGGGAGATCAGCTCGGTGCTTTGTAAATATCTAGAGGGGTGGGATAAGGAGGGTGGGAGGGAGATTCAAGAGGAAGGAGATATGGGGTTATATGTATATGTATAGCTGATTCACTTTGTTATAAAGCACAAACTAACAGCCATTGTGAAGCAATTATACTCCAATAAAGATGTTAAAAAAAAAAAAACAAAGATGTGGAGCTAAAGAGCATCTAAAAAATAATCATTTACACCAATACAAGTTCAGCTGTGTCAATTTAATTTTTAAGGAGTATTTTCTCTATGTTTTTGGTTACTTATTTTAATTGGCTTTCTTACACCTTCTTATTTTTTCCTATTCTCTTCAGTGAAAAGGTACTTAATATTTTGTTTGTCATAGTCCCCTGTGAGAAACTGATGAAAACATTGCTCTTTTCCTCAGAAAATGATTAATAAATGCACATACATAAAATCTCTGTGCTCAGATTTTGGGAATTCTTAACCAAAATCCTTACATGGACACATAAGTAAGGAAGACCTGAGTCACAAGGAAACAGTAAAGTAAACACTTTCACTGGGTAAGTAGAATCAGGTTTAAATTACTGTTTTAATGTTAATATCATAAAAACAATCTGGATTAACTATGGATATGAGCATATAACTGTGTCATAATGTAAAATATGGGCAATAATTTGAGAAATATTAATGAATATTTGCTGATGTATTATTTGTCCAGCCAGCCTGAGGCATCAAATCATCTGAGGTTTCTATGTTTTTATTTGTTTGTCTGTGTTTGAGGAGATGGTTTGGGCAGAGAGAAAGGGAATACTTTACAGTTATTTTAACAGGAATGAAGAAAAAATTTCAAATTCTGATCCAGAATCGATTTTAATACCCTTAGTATGGCTAAAATTTTAATATAGAAATTCTTACACCTAAAATCCTATTTTACAGCATCACCACATGCTTAAAAGCCATGCCTATATAGAGAAAAAAATGATTCTGAATTTCTTGTCATATCAATTATCGACACTGAATGATTCAGATCAACTTTCAGCCTCAATGTAGAAAAGATAGACTTTGTGCCCACAGTATAAGCAATGAGGGCCTCTGTCCTAGGGAAGAGGATATAAAATAGATTAATCCCAATTACAAATGGAAGGAAGAGCAAAAGAATTTCTCTTCTGACAAGGATGATTATACAAGAAAGAAAGAAAAACAGGGGAGGAAAGACATGTGTGATAGTGATCTCTGCTCTTTGGTGTTCGGTGAAATGTGATTAAGGTGTGTTAGGTTAATTTAAGAAAAAAAAATAGGCATGGGGGTTTTGTCTGAATTCAAATTTTATGT
Organism: Pseudorca crassidens; assembly: GCF_039906515.1. NCBI lineage: Eukaryota > Metazoa > Chordata > Mammalia > Artiodactyla > Delphinidae > Pseudorca > Pseudorca crassidens. Next base: position 86,277,444 of record NC_090298.1, read on the forward strand.
TTGAGACTCTTGAAAGAGATCATGTTACAGGTTCCCCAGACTAGACAGGGTGGGACATCAAAGTAAAATAATTGGTGTATAAAGCCTAGGAGTTTTTATTTTCCCCTAGTTCTCCTGAAAAAGTTCCTGACTGCCCCTGTGGCAGGTATGGTATTTAGCTAAGGGGCTCTAACCAGATAGCTTGCCTGAAGGAAATTTCTACTAGAAGGTACAAAGTGGTGGTGTGATGGAGGGTGGAAGAGCAGACAACCTGGACTGGGTACTATGTGAGTTTAAATTTGAACTTAAAGAAATCTACAGCACCAGTAGTAGAACCAAAAGCAAAGCTGGACCAAAGCCATCCCAGGACTACAGGCTACAGAACTGTAGTAAGCAGAGAGAGAGAGAGAGAGAGAGAGAGAGAGAGAGAGAGAGAGAGAGAGCAAACTATGAGTTTCTTCTGCTTCAACCACTGGAAGCTAATTTTGACCTAATTCTCAGGAAAGAAACTAGTCACGGTAGATACTAGGACTAGTCACGGTAGATACTATCAAGTCCAAATTAGAGGAACTTTCCTTCCCTCAACCAACAGGACACAAGGGAGCACTTAAACTTGGAGAAGAGGATGAAAAGAGAGGAGTTCTTAAAGACTGGACATTTGTCTAAAAGAGAAAGAGTTACTTAAAAAGAATGCTCAAATTGCAAGATCAAACTAAAATTACTGCAGTTAATCAAAATTTATATTGTTTTCTACTGAAATAAATTAGAATACTTTAGGAAAATGCAGAAATAGTATTCTTTGCTACACATTTGACAGTAGTATGGATAAATCTGTGAACTTATTTAAATGGTTTACAACACACTAAAATAATGTCCTTTATTTTTTTTTTCGGTTGCGTGAACAGCACGATCCTGGAATAATTCAGAGGAGAAAATCTATTGTATTAGAAGAAGGAGTTTGACCAAAGATAACAACATATCTAGCTTAGTCTGATCCATGCATACACTAACTGTGTATCCTGGAAATATGACACCTATCTTATGATGATGGCTTTATGATTGAAAAACCATTAAATATAATTAAATGGTAATTAGAGGTAGAGCAATGCATAGTTTAATTAACTCTATCTGGGTAAAAGAATTGGGAAGATATGTGGATGGAGTTCATGCAATATGATATAATATGGTATAATTAAGGATAAAAATTGATAGGAAAAGATTAACAATAGCTTTGTGATTAAGGATACCTTAGTTGGTCATAAACATATTGGTTGTTATTGCTTTTGTTGTTTTGTTTTGTTTTTCTTCCACTGACCTTGGTTCAAGTCAGCCAAGATAACAGTTCACTTAAGTTGCACATCCATTATGCCTCACTTTATTTACCGTTGTACACCACTGCATTGAAACACTCAGGAATTAAGAAATGGTGGAAGATCATTTTCTTTCCTTGCTAAAAACATTTAATCTGTTACATGCTCTCACTTTACCCTTAGTAGCTCTCAGAAGGGTTGGTCCTGCTGGCCGTGATTTTATTGGAATACTTTCTTATCTGCATATGAAGATTAACTTGTTATCTGACACTAAAATGTAGACTCTTATGAATACATTAAATAGACATTTCATGGTATTGATACTTGTTATGAGATGTGATTGTGCTAAAACATGTCCTAAACATAAGGTTTATCAAAGAAAAACAGAATTGGCTGAAGAAAATGAGAAAATGAAGTGACAAAGAAGAAAAAAAAAGTTTAAAAAGGAGTATATTGGCCTGTTCAATTTTGATAAAGCCCACTCAACCTGTATTACATCTTCCATTGTTTCACCTTCTTCTACTTGTGAATCCAGAGAAGCCAGAAACTTGAGTAACTCCATCCTCCATAGCATCTGATTATATAATATTCACTCTCCCTGGGAGAACTTGTATTGATTTCAAAGTTTTGAAGATGTTCTTATATAGAACAAAAATTTGTTATATATGTAATATAGCTTAAAGTAGGAACATAATCATAAGTTACAAAAGAGTGTCTGCAGATTAAGTCTTTCTATGGCACACACAGGGTGAGAAAAAGTGCATTTTAGAAACAAATGAAGCAAAAGTGCTTTAGCTCAAATATTTTCCACCCAGAGAACTGAAAGAAGAAAAGATAAAAGTCTCTCTCTGTTTCTCGCTGTCTCTCTGTCTCTTTCACCACCACAGCTTAATAATGCTTCCTTAACCATTGAGACAGGAACATAGAAATTAAGGGAAATTTCTACTTGGTTCTGTAGTCCAGCATTCCAAGGGAAACAGCACTGACATCAGATTGTGGATATGAAAGCCCAATACTGTGGCTTTATTGTGAACTAAATAGAACCTTATAGGTTGGCATGAAACACTGTCATCCAGCCAACTGGCCACTTAACCCAGAAAGGTAAGAATTTTCTTGGATTTGATGCTCTCCCTTTAACATCCAATTGATCTAATTTCTTTAAAAAAAATACAAAGTATTCCTTTTTACTTCAGGATACTGCCTTAGTTTGTAGTCTCACGTTTTTTGACCTTGGCTATTGTAAAATCATCTTTATTCTCTCTTCTTTCTGTCTTGTCTCCATTGGGACATTGATGATTTGGTATCTTATTTCTCCACCGCATAAAACTTCTCAGTGACTCCTCAATCTCCTACATGTATAAGGCCATTTTATCTGGACTAAGTGTCTCCCAATTTTCTCTTTGTTTAATCATGTATTTGCCTCAGTAGTTAAAAAGCACTTGCCTCTCTTGTTCCATTGCACCTCAGTCATACATTTATTATACTATGAATTTGACGGGCTGTGTTGATCGACTTGTTGACATGTTTTCTTCTCCACTAAGCTATATAAAAGGGCAGTTTTAAGAGCAGGAATAATATCTTTTCAATTTTTTACTAGCAATATTTAGCAGAGTGACTAAGTATGTACTCAATAAATAATTGTTGAAATGAATAAGTGAATAAATTCAATTTTTGTTGCTTTGATGAGAAACACGCATCTGGTGCTCTAAGTCACTTGTTTATGTAACTTTTAGGAATCCAACCCATTTGTAAGTAACAGGCAACTTTTTTTTGTTCTTTTCTTTGACTTTTTAAATTAAATATTAATAATTCAATTTAGAACATAGTATTTGAAAATGCTGTACATAGTGCATGTTACTATGGTTGCAAAGACACCATCCTTGCCCTTTGTATTCACAATCTCATTTCTGTGCCAAGGAAATGAGACTTATAGATACAAGGACACTTTGAATCAAAACAATTTAATTCCTATTGAAGCTCCTTTATTCTACATTCTCTATGATTCAGCCAGATGATTGCTGTGTTTCCTGTTTTGGCATTGTATGAAATTCTATTTTCAATTTTCTGGCATTAAACCATAATAATTTTTGATTCTGTGATGCATGAAATATGGAATAATATATCTATATATTTACATATATCCTAAATATCAAGGTGGTTCATTTTGTTATCACTGCAATAACCTTTATGACCTCAACATTACTTTGAAATAAGAATGGAAACCTTACCGATAGCATATATGCACATATGTTTTTTTGGCTAAGAAACAGAAGAAATATATGCATCCGGCACATATGTACACACTTTCTTCTTTATTTCCTTGGAGGAAGAGGTGGGATTTAGCCTGTCAGTGACATCTGTGATGTGCTCGTAATGAAAAGAAATCTGTATGCAATGTGCAATGTGACTGGAACATCTGCAATTTTTTCAATTGCAAATATAAAATTAAATCTTTACTGTATTTTTAGGGTGTACTTCAGAACCACATTAAAATTGTTGCTCTTGTTTGCCTCTCCATATCATTTTTTCACCATGCCATTCAGTATCACTGTGGCCATGTCCATCGTTACATGTCAAGCTCTTTTCATCATTCTGTATTTCAAAGTTCTGTCAAATAGTTTTGCTCTCTAAGAATAATTCCTTGAGCATATGATGCAAGACCTTTTACAATTCCCTTCCTACTGTTATATTTTTCTCTTTCTCTACAACAGCACCCAATTCCAGCTTACTTGGTCTGCTGCTCCTAACACATGCATTTCACATCTCTGCTCCTATACATTATTTTATTTTCATATTTTAAAACTTCCCCATGCCTCTCTGCCCAGTTTGTACTATTCTTTGAACATCCATTATCATTTCCCACCTCCTCCATGAATACTTCATTAGCCACCCTTAACTTTAAGCTATTGCTTGTTCCTGTGTTTGACTTTGTAATTAGTGTTTGTTTGCTTCAATTGACACGTTTAAATAAATTTGTTAGGTTCTGAATTACTTTGCATATTGCCTTACACATGCTGAAACTGCCCTCTCACACACAGAGCTGCCCACCAAGATAGTAACAAAAATATCACATCCTTGAGGAAATGATCGAGATTAGGGCTGCCTTCAAAGGCTTGAGTACCCCCTCCAAAATAAAGTTAAAGAATATCAGCTTTACACTCAGGACAAATTACAGCTGCAGGGGTTGTAGTGTGTCTCACAAACCCTCCTGTAGAAAGCTTTTCCAGAAATTGTGGTGAACTAGGAACAATACCACCTATTTATGTAAAAATGAAAGAAAATATTTTAGAGTATAATCAGCTATTTTATATATAATTTTTCATTAATTTGGAGGAAAAATGTGTTGTAATATGTTTATCTTTCCATGTTTGTTTTAGCTCTTCTTCACATTTGTACTATTTGGCATGTGTTTTAGTAAAATTTTAACAAAATGGAATAGCTATTGCAATGTGTTTGGCTTTATTATCTCTAGTCTGTAAAAATGTTCTGATAGTTTACTCAGAAATTGTGGTTCAGTCTCTGTTCACATGTTTATTTCTTTGATCAACAAACTCTGAATTAGGCATTTGGGGGTAAAAAATCACAAAAGATCCAATCTGTGACTATATCATATTTTTAATTTCATTAAAAGGAAAAACAATATGCATGTGTAATAGTTTGAGTATCAACTACAGGCACTTTTAGACACTCAAATACAAGTTCTAATAAATCAGAAAGTCTAGGTAAAGGCAAGAACTAAGGGAACGTTTGACTAAGTAAAGGAGAATGACTACTCAAAAAGTAAACACCCAGAAATTCTTTACCAGCTGCTATGAATGTTCGCTAATTACTCCAGGTTCCCCTTTCACCCAGTGACTGACTTTGGATACACACAGGCTGCATGTGGAGGCCTTATGGCTTCCTCCTCCTGCTCTGAGGCAGCCCTGAGTCAACTAACTGACAGAAAGGAATAAAAAGTTCTCCTCTTGCTTCAACGTGGTACTAACTCAGCGGTGCAATTTATACATCAGCTCTTCCCTTTGTGATCAACTGCAGCTAGTCTCCAGCTAAAACATCAAGCTTCCTTCCTTCCTCGACCCTGCTTCCCTCACTTCCCTTCCCTCACTCCCACAGTACAGCACTTGATCAACAATCCCCATCTCAGGCTTTGCCTGTGGGGAAGCTTATTTGGGGTAAATCCTTGGTACAAACTTAAAAGGAAACTGCTATTCCCATTCAATAGTAAGCCAGTCAAGATTCCCAGACTGACAATCCAGGAGACATGACATATTTCTCTGACATCCAGAATGTCATCAGATTATAGAAACTACTTGGGTTTTGAATAGATATTATTTTCCCTAAGACTTTTTATATCATCTGAATCCAAAAGGAAAAGGCAAGTTACTAAGCTCATTAGTTTTGGTTAATTTTTAGCCTTCTGAACTTACTGAGGAGTATTATAATTTTTAATGTGCATTAGAAGTAAGCCTTCTCCAAATGCTTTGAATTTTAGTTGTAGAACTGTGTCAAGTCTTTTATTATAGACAATTTGCAGGTGAATACTTTTATTAATGTTACTATTAATAATTAACATTATTAATCATAAAATGTTATCATCAAAATACCTCTTAAGAAAAATACAGAATATGTAAAAAATGAGAATCATAGGATTAAATTTAAGAGGAAAAAATGCAACCACCGCTGCAATCAGAACTAAAAGCATAATGATTGTACCTACTGCATGAAAACCAAAAGTATTTTATCTCAACAAAATTTAACTTTGTTCTTTCTTCTTTGTTCTAATACTACATGATGTCAACAATCTTTGAAAACTAAGCAAATTTCTATTATCAGCTTGAACTTCCAGTTAAGAAGGAAACAAAATAATGAGAATTTTACCTGCATAAGGACTACCATAAAGGCTTTATAAAGGTCTCTCTAGAATTTTATTTTATATATTATTCTTCCACATGCTCCACAGAAACTTATTTTATTGGCCTATATTTAAATCAATTATTAGATGTTTTAAAATATATCTAGTATTTTATACATCACTAAAATAAAGCATTAGCCCTGGAAAATGCTATTACCTACATTAAATAATACTAAATTAAATTTTATAATATTCCTTTCTTTTACCAACTAATTAAGGCATTTGTTTTACTTGTATAATTTTAAAGTAACAAGGAAAACCTAATGGTGTTCTATTGGATTTCTTCCCATTAAATTAACATTATAGACTTTAAATGAATGTCTTAATTAGATGCTATTATTAACAGGGTTGATGCACAAATGAAAATCAGTCTCAATGTATGCAATAGACCTCATTAGCATTCATTGTAAGGCACTGACCAAAAACCCTCTTAACTAAAAATATGTTTAATCCTCCTGTGTATAACTGCCCATTCAACAATGTGCATGCATTCAGAAGCACACTGTTAAATATAGAAATAGCATCTGCACTTAAATTTTTACTTCTTTTATGCCTGCTTTTTCTTGTATCCTCTATTTTTTTCCATTTTATTGTCTCATTCCCTTCAGTATACAATGGCTAATTTTATACCTTGCTTTTGCTATAACTCATATTTTGCCTTTGTTTCACAGCAAGTAAGTTAACATGTTTCACTTTCTCCTTCATCATTCAACATACTTTGATCTAACTTTTGTCTAATCATGTGGTCACCTCCAATCTTTGTGTTGACACCTGGATCAGCAGACCCGTTTTGTTTCCTGACATGACTTCTCTGTAGCCATTGACATCATTCTCACGACCTTTATGAAATTCTCTCCTTCTTTGCCTCTGGATACTTCATTTTCTGGGCTTCCATTTAAGTCAGTGGCTGTTGCTTCCCAAAGTTTGATTGTTTGTAATGAAATTGACATTACATAAAGGTCTCTTTTCCTCATGGCTCTGCTCTTGGTCCTCTGCTCTTCTCATTCTATATAATCTACTTAGGTAATCTTATCAACACCTATAACTAAATGTCAAATACAAACTGATTCATTAGTTCAACAAACATTTATTGAATGCATAACTGAGGAAGAAAACTTACTAGGTGCTGGAAATACAGTAGTAAACAAAGCAGACACAGTCTGCCTCTCACGAGGCTTACATTCTAAGCTTCAGAAAACAATGATAATTAGCAAATTATATCTGGTACAGGACTCTCTCATGAGCATAACAGATGTATATGCACCTGCCTACTGTAAATAGCTCCTAGAATATTCCATATCTACTCAAACTCTGCATATTAAAACCATAATTATTATATGTTCATGCCACTCTTCTCCTCTTTCCATACCTCTTACCTGAGTGAATTTTATCAAGGTCCTTGAATTTTTCAAAGACATAAATTTAGGAATCATCCTAGTCTTTTTTATCTTTCTCATCCCAGCACATCCAATCAACCCTCAATTCCTAAAAGTATTTTTTCCTTCTCTCTATTTCCACTGCTACTACTTCATTAAACTCACATCATTTCTTGCATGGATTTAAAAAATTAATTTTCCTGCTTTTTTCTAGAACTGCCACATTGCTACCAATAGTAGTAGTTGTGGAAGGAGGATCTTATCTAATCCAGTCACTGATCTGCATAAAACATAAAATTTTAGTTTCCTGTGGCTTTTAAAAAACCAAGTAACCTTCCTGCATTGAGCTTATATGTTCCTTCAAACATGAGATCATCTACAGCTTGCTGGTGTCATCAAATTAATACTCATAGACATGCATCTCTGTAGCCATAGTAAACCACTTGCATTTCAAAAATTGTCTGTCATATCTCATTTGCAATGTCCTTCAATGCACTTTCTTCTCTATTTATCTTTATTCCTACAACTTATCCTTCAAAACTCAACACAGGTCCCACTTCTTATGGGAATCTCTCCACAAATGAGTTGACTAACGTTTGTACTCCCTTCCTGTTTCCTACACCAACCTGGACATAAGTGTGCCAAAAGATGATCAAAGTATAGGATAGTCACTGAACTACCTGACTTTGGTCTCAAAAAAACCAAAAAAAAAAAAAAAAAAACCAAATTTCTAGGGTACTAGAATATGAATTTTAAGATCTTTTATTTCCCTCCAAATTTAATTCACTAAAGATGTCCACATCCTAATGCCTGGAACCTGTGAATATATTCCCTTATTTGACAAAAGATAATTATTTTACAAATGTAATTAAGGTTTCCAATCAGCTATCTTTAAAATAGGAAGATTATCCTAGATTAACAGGATAAACCCAATCTAATCATTTGAATTTTACAGGCAGATAAAGGATACTGGACATTGGGTCATAATGATAGGAAATGAAAAGTACTCCACCACCCACCCCCCCTTTAATGACTGAAAATAAAGGAAGGTCCACTGTCCAAGGAATATGACAGTCCTTAAAATCGGGGCATGGGAAAATGGCAATACACAACAGTAGAAGAGGATAAAACTCTAAGAAAATTAGATCTTTTTGGACAGGGAAACTAGAAAATGGTTTCAGAAAGTACGGGATGAGCCCCAAAGATAAAGGCCTTCACTAATTTTGCACATGAATTGACATCAGTCTTGGGTTTATTTATGTTCAAGCTGTACACATGTGTAACAGACACCAGAACATTTTTAAAAACATAATAAAACCATTAGGAACTGAAATATCTCACAAACCAGTGACCAAATACCAGAATATCTTCTGTATCTTCTGAATGGTACATGTGCTGGTGGATCCAAACAACATAGCAAAGAAAGTGAAAAATAAAGTTACATTGGAGCTACTACTCCCAGAAGGCAAGATAAGATTTTTAGTCTTACTTTTAAACTAATTGATTGCCTACTGCATTATCAGTCTGCTATTGCAAGATATCACAATACTGGGTGGCTAAAACAACAAGAATGTATTTTCTTTCAGTTCTAGAGGCTAGAAGTTGAAGGTCAAAATGCCAGAAGTCTTAGTTTCTGGTGAAATCTCTTTTCCAAGTTTTCAGACAGCCACCTTCTTGCTATGTCTTCATATGACCTTTCTTCGTATGTGGAGAGAGAGAGAGCTATGGTGTCTCTTTTTTCTTATAAGGACATCAGTACTATTGTATTAGGTCCCCACTTTTTATATCCTAACTTTAATTACCTACTTAAAGACCCTATCTTAGAATATAGTCACATTGGGAGTTAAGACTTCAACATATGAATTTTGAGAGACACAATTCCATTCATAACATCTAATAAAACAAAGTAAAACAAATAACTTTTTCTGTAGGATTATTAAAGGAATCAGATTAAGAAATAATGTGCAAAACTTCCAGGATCGAATCCAAAATTTCTGACATACAAAGAATTGGAAATTCTGAACAATACTCAAGAGAAAGGGCAATCAAATGATACCAATACCTAGATTATATTATTTCTTTTTAATGTGAAGACCTTCCTTTAGCATTTTTCTTGGAGCAGTTATGCTGGATCATCTGAGATAACCCAGATGTTGGAATTATAAAAAAAAAAAAAAAACTTCAATTCAGCTATCATAACCATTTTTTTATAACATAAAACTAAATAATGCTAAAATGGATGGAAAATGAAAAATTCTCAGCAGGAAAATTAGAAAGAAAAGGAACAATTGAAAATTTTAACTGAAAATTACAATATCTGAAATATATAAAATCCACTGTAATAGGCTAAGTATCAGAATGGAGATGACAGCAGAAAGAGCCAGTGAGCCAGTGAAATTTTCAATAGATCAATAGAAGTTATACAATTTTGTACTGGGTTAAACAGTGTTCCCCTAAAATTTCTGTTCTTCCCAGAACCTTAGAATGTGACCTTATTTGGAAATGGAGTCATTACACTCATTATTAGTTAAGATGAGTCAAAACTGGTGTAGGTTAGGCCCTTAATCCAACATGACTAGTGTTTTTATAAGGGGAGACAGACACACACATGAAGAATACAACGTGATGACACAGGCAGAGTTTAGAGCAATGCATGTGCAGATCAAGGAATGCCAAGAATTGATGGCTACCACCAGAAGCTATGGAGAAGCAAGGAAGGATGCTACCCAGATTCTCATAGGAAGCATGACCTGGCTGTCATCTTAATTTTAGACTTCTAGCCTCCAAAACCATGAGGGAATAAATTTCTGTTGTTTTAAGCCACACAGTTTGTGATACTTTGTTACAGAAGCCCTGGGAATCTGATACAAATATGAGGAATGGATTGAAAAAAGAAAAAGAGAAGATTCACAAAGACCTGTAAGGCAATATCAAGAGCTAATGGTCTTGTCATTGCAATCTCAGAGAGATAGGATAAGATGATTGGCACATCAAAAGTATTTGAAAAAATAAATTCTGAACATCTTGCAAGTTGGATGAAAAGCATAAATTAAATTATTCTAGAAGTTCAGCAGACCCCATAGAGGATAAACTTCAAAAAATAAAGAATATAAAAACCCATCCAAATATATTATAATCAAGTTGCAGAAAATAAAATATAAAGGAAAAAAAAACAATAAAAGAAAAATGTCATACTATATATAAAGGAACGATGATTCAAATGATAGCAGACATTTAAAAAAAAACATAAGACAGTGGAACAATATCTATAAAGTATTAGATTAAATGTTAACCCCAATTTTTATATCCAATGCAAGTATTCTTTAGATATAAAGCTAAATTTAAAAAAATAAGGAAAACTAAGAGGATTCATCACTAGCATAACTGTTTCAAAATAAATGCTAATGGAAGGTCTCTAGGTTGAAGGGAAATGATTCCAAAGGGAAACAAGGAACTTCAGGAATGAGAAAGCAACAGAAATGGTAAATATCTGGGTAAATATAACAGCCTATAATTCATCTTTGAAATTCTCTAAGTATGTATGGTTGATAAAAAACAAAATAAGATTGTGTAGCTGATTTTCAATGTATGCAGACATCACATATATGAGAAGTATAAAATAATGGGTTGTGGGAGGGACCTATGTTGTAGTCAAGTTCTATGTTTTACTTATGATTTTATATATTAACTCTAAGTGGACTAAAGTATGTGTATATTTTCCCTAGAAATTACTATTAGAAATTTAAAACAAAGTGATATAGCAAAAAAGCCAGTAAATAGATTAAAATGAGATAGTAAAACATAAGAAGTAAAAAATAAAAGGCAAGTAAACAGAGAGTGGAGGGAAAAAATACAAACAGAAAACAAAGGATAAAAGAGTAGACCTACATCTTATCATATCAATATTTATAGTAAATGCAAATGATATAAGCACACCAATTCAAAGACAGAGATTTTCAGATTGGATTTTTTAAAATTGCACACAACAATATGCTGCCTACAAGAAATCTACTTTAACTATTATGATCTAACTAGGTTAAAAGTAAATAATAGTAAAGTTATGCCATGTGAGAGCTGATCAAAAGAAAGTCTGATATTAATATCAGAGTATATTTCAGAACAAAAAATATCACCAAGGATAAATCAAATCATTTCATAATCCTAAGGGCTCAATTTATCAAGAAAATAAACAATCATAAATGTATATGCAACTAACAGCTTCAAAATATGTGAAGCAAAAACTGATATAACTACAAGGAAAATGCACATCCATTTTGCACACTATTAGACAAGACAAAGGCAGAAGCTGCAACTACACAATGAAGACAAGCCCATCCAATCTCATTTGAATAAAAACACTACTGATATTCCTTATTTAAAAAAATTAATATAAAATGATGCTAAAGTAGCTGGGATACAGAGCTTTCCTGGGCAAATTGAGATGAAATGTATGAACATCTATCCTATGATTCATACCTGTGCCTTCTGTAATCTCTCACTTGAATAAATGTCACATAATTTACCTAGTGTTAAAAACTAAAACTTATGACTTAAAACATACTAAAAACTTATGTCTCACCATTGGCATCTTTTCCTTCATACCCTATATCCAATCTATCAGCAAGTTCTGTTAGTTCTAACATTCTAATGTTCTAATAGAACATAACACCAGGTTTACATGGTGTCACAGATAATGAGCTATATTTATGATTTATAACTCATAACAAAGAAAAAATTCATTCTTCAAGCAAAAATATCAGGCGTCTGTATATAGTTTGTTGTACGATTTGCAAAAATAATTCCATTATTACAGTATAATAATTCCCATAGGTGAATTAGGTATGATAATAAATTAACTCTATTTACATGATGTTTGTAAGTGAAGGCAATCTAATTCGATCAACTTTAATTATCTCTAGAGGGAAGGAGTTGCTATAAAGTTTTCTTATTTTCTAAGTTTAACTAGAAAAGGCTTATACAACCTCTTTATACATTCATCTGTCAATGGACACCCAGGTTGCTTCCATATCTTGGCTATTGCAAATAATGCTGCAATTAACATTGGGGTGACTGTAACTTTTCAAATTAGTGTTTTCCTCAGATAAAAACTCAGAAGTGGAATTTCTGGATCATATGGTAGTTCTATTTTTAATTTTTTTAAGGACTCTCAATACGATTTTCCATAGTGGCGTACCAATTTACTTTCCCAGCAGTAATCCAAATAGTCCAGGAGGGTTCCCTTTTCTTCACATCCTTGACAACACTTGTAATTTGTTGTCTTTTTGATGATAGCCATTCTGACAGGTGTGAGGTAATATCTCATTGTGGTTTTGATTTGCACTTATCTGATTATTAGCAACACTGAGCACCTTTTCAAGTGCTTATTGGCCATCTGTACGCATTTTTGCAAAAATGTCTTTTCAGTTCTTTCTACTTTGTTCTAATACTACATGATATCAACAACAATAGAAAACTAAGCAACTTTCTATTATCAACTTGAACTTCCAGGTCCGAAGGAAATATTTTAATCAAATTTTTTAATATTGAGTTGTATGAGTTCTTTATATATTTTAGATATTAATGTCTTATCAGGTGTACCATTAGCAAATGTCTTCTCCCATTCAGTATATCACCTTTTCATTCTGATGATGATTTCCTTCACTGTGCAAAAGCTTTTTAGTTTGATGTAGTCCCTTTTGTTTATTTGTGCATTTGTTGCCTTTGCCTGAGGAAACATGTCCAAAAAAATACTGTGAAGACCAAAGTCAAAGAGATTACTGTCTATGTTTTCTTCTATGAGTTTTAAGGTTTCAGGTCTTAAATTTAGTTCTTTAATTCATTTTGAGTTTATTTTTGCATATGTTGTAAGAAAGTGTTCTAGTTTTATTCTTTTGTGTATAGCTGCCTAGTTTTTCCAACACCATTTATTAAAGAGACTTTTCCTAGTGTATACTCTTGCCTCCATTGTCATAGAATAATATGCCATACAAGTGTGGGTTTACTTCTGAGCTCTCCATTCTGTTCCATTGTGTCTGTTGTGCCAGTGTCACAATGTTTTGACTACTATAGTTTTGTAGTATGGTTTGCAATCAGGGAGAGTGATACCTCCAGCTTTGTTCTTATTTCCCAAGATTGCTTTAGCTGCTGGGGTCTTTTGTGGTTCCATACAAATTTTAGAATTATTTTTTCTAGTTCTGTGGAAAATGCCATGGGTATCTTTATAGGAATTGCATTGAATCTGTAGATTGATTTAGGTGGTATGGACATTTTAGCAATATTAATTCTTCCAATCCATGAGCACAGTATATATTTCCATTCATTTGGATCATCTTCAGTTTCTTTCCTCAATGTCTTAAAGTTTTCAGAGTACAGTTCTTTCACATCTTTAGTTAAATTAATTCCTGAATTTTGAAGTTCAAGGGAAAAAAATGAGTAAGCAAAAAGGGTCATCAGAAAATCAGCAATGGTCATTCAATTATTGTGCTGCAGATTCTGATACTTTATTTACCTGTTCTGAATATCATTTTGATATTCTGATATAATTTGATGTCAACACATATTAATTTAGAAAGAAAATTTATGCATCAGTTACTAAGCTGGGTGGCAAGGTGATGTTTACTACTTTTTGCGATACAAACATAGAGGGAGAATGCCATGTGACAATGGAGGCAGAGATTGGAACAATGTAGCTGCAAGTCAAAGAACACCAAGGATTGACACCCACCATCAGAAGCTACAAAAGGCAAGGAAGGATTCTTCCCTATAGGTAACATAGAGGGAGCCAACACACTGATTGGACTTCTAGCCTCTAGAGCTGTGCGACAATAAATTTCTATTGTTTTAAGACACTCAGTTTGTGGTACTTTGTCACAGCATTAGCTCTTCAGTAGGATTTTTATATATGCTAGATTCAGATACAGCTAAATAAGCCAATTTCTCTTTGGATTTACTCACTGAGCTAATCTAAGGCTAGTGGTTCCACTAACATCAAGGACAAATTCATGTTGCAAAGAAATCTGTAGGAATGGGGAGAAAAGTATGAAACTATCTCCAAACCTTTTTGCACAGACTGGAAGGTAACAACATGTAAGTATTGATGGTTCTAATTTGTAATTTGTTTTGTTATTGTTGTGTGTGTTTTAATTTTTTTCATTGTAAATCTCCTTGATAAGTTCTACATGGAGTGATTAGCAATAACTTCTTTTACATTATTCATTTCTTAATACATATTTTACATGCTTAATAAATATAAGTAAATTCTCATAACATAAAATCAACACAAAAAAGGATAATTACCCATAATCTCTTGCAATATAAAATCTTTGTATATAAGTCATATCTAGATGAAAATATGAAATAAAAAGTATTCAGATAACTCCCCTCTTTGCAAAGATGTCATGTCATGCAAATATGGTACTATTTCATATGTCAGCAATCTTCCAACCCCAGAGCACAAAAAGGAATTTCAGAAAAATATTTTTCGTATTTACTTTTTTCCCGCTCTAAGAATTAGACTTTAAAGTTATTCTAGAATTATATCTAGTATATATCTTGTTACAGTGAAAAGGAGTATCTTGAATTTTATTATTAAAGTGGAATAAATAGGATAAATTAATTTTCTATTTTAAAAGTATAACCCAGTTAAGAAAATTAATGAACAGTGAGAATGTTCATCATAACTTACTAGGCTTTGAAAAAAGATGAAGGACAAAAGTTAAGCCAAAGTACCTGTTTTCTACTTTAATCCTGTCACAGTGAAAAAGATTGTATAACACAGCATCTCATATTCATAGATTTGGATTTGACTGCTGAGTGTGCCATTTACCAGTTGTGTTCGCTTGAGTAATTTATATAACCAGTAAGAGATTTAGTTTTCTCTCTTTGAAGTGGATATACGAATAATAATTTATAGGCTTTTATGTGAATTGTATGAGACAATATGTATAAAGAATGCAGCACAATTTCTGACACAAAAATATTCCCCCCAATAAAAATCAGCTATAATTATAAGGTAGTAAAATAGGAAAACAAAAGAAAAATGGTTTACTAGGACTTATGGGACAATAACGAAAAGTAAAAATGCTAGCAACCCCAGGTTCTATTTTCTCATGAAAACAAAATGAAATCATTAGCTGCCAGCATTTATTATTTTTACAAGGTCATCCTAAAAGAAAATATCAATTGATCTGAATCACTTCCCTACCACTGGAACCAAAATGGATGACTATTTAATTCAGAACAAAGTAGATGGGATAGACTTCAGAAGACAAGGACTGACTTCAAATAAAATCAAATCAAAGGTATGCAGCTGGTTTCTACTGAGAAAATGCTTCCATCAAGGACTGGCTTTGGCCTCCAAGCTAAGTGATGAAAAGGATAGCAGTTAAAGGGGGTTGGTGCGAAGACTTTCCAGATCACCAGAGTTTAGCTCCAGATATTTACCAGCTCAGAGAAAGGACTTCAGCACTGTGAACAGTTACCCTTCCCCACCACATTACATTTACAAGCATCAAAACAATTACTTTGCGCTTCCCTGGTGGTACAGTGGTTGAGAGTCTGCCTGCCAATGCAGGGGACACGCATTCGTGCCCCGGTCCGGGAAGATCCCATGTGCCGCGGAGCGGGTAGGCCCGTGAGCCATGGCCGCTAAGTCTGCGTGTCCGGAGCCTGTGCTCTGCAACAGGAGAGGCCACAACAGTGAGAGGACCGTGTACCGCAAAAAAAAAAAAATTACTTTTTTGAGAATTATAAGTATTTTGATATTAATGACTAGCAAATCATTGTGAGAAAAATATGTGGGAAATATATGCATATGTATTAGACACTAAAGTTAAATAACTATAATGACAGAGAGAATCACTGAAACTGCTGATTATTCTAAGAAATTATCTGCACTAATTTGTTCATTTTCCCTCATGATATCCCAAGAAAATATTAGGAAAGAAAATGGGAAATAGATGATCCTAGAGAATAAAGAAAAGTAGATGGAAATCATTAGTAAACATAGAATTTCAAGTCACTTATAGAGGAAACAAATGTGGTACAAAACAGAGAAAGCATTCATGGAGGAATTTTATGGAAGATAGAAGCAAATGCAGCACAGGAAGCCACAGCCATGAGTTTCCAGGACAATATGTAGTAGGAAAGAGGGTACTTAAAAGTATAAACGTTGAACTGACATACTTACATTTTAAATGTTCTACAGTTATTGAAGGACAAAGTATCTCTATATATTGTTACTCAAAATTCTTTCAAATATAGATCTTTCACAGGAAATCCACATACAGTATATAAAATTATTTTTTTTCTCTTCTCAAGGGGATTAAAGGAAAATGTGTTGAATCTGTGAAACTAGGATGAAATGAATTAAATTCTGATCATGGTACAATTCAAAATAACACTGAAAGTGTTAACTGGTAGAATCTATATGAAAACAATCATTTGGTAAAACACATATACTGAATTAAAATAAAATATAGAATGAGAAATACACAGAATTCAAAAAAATGAATATGATAGTAAATAGATTGGGAGGAAAGATAGGCATGGCGTACAGAACATAGTGGTTCAACATTAGAGTCATTGTTTTCATGGAGCTAGAACATAGAACAAACTGAAGAAAATCAATATAGGTTAAATGTAAAATGTTTTATAAAA
Source organism: Pseudorca crassidens (assembly GCF_039906515.1). Taxonomy (NCBI): domain Eukaryota; kingdom Metazoa; phylum Chordata; class Mammalia; order Artiodactyla; family Delphinidae; genus Pseudorca; species Pseudorca crassidens. The sequence continues at coordinate 86,294,678 of NC_090298.1, forward strand.
TCTTAAGTGAAATGACTAGAAATAATTGGAACATGCACTTATCCCATATAAAAAGAACAAAGAGAAAATATTACCAACATCCGTTCTATTATGTTTTTAAAGAAAAAGTAAAAAATCATCCAAACTTATAAGGGGAAGTCATTGGCTTCAGAAGTGGGAAGCAGCCACATAACACAGGGAGATCAGGTCGGCGCTTTGTGACCACCTAGAGGGGTGGGGTAGGGAGGGTGGGAGGGAGATGCAAGAGGAAGGAGATATGGGGCTATATGTATATGTATAGCTGATTTACTTTGTTATAAATCAGAAACTAACACATCATTGTAAAGCAATTATACTCCAATAAAGATGTTAAAAAATAAAAATAAATAAATCAAAAAAAATCTATGTTGTCTCAAATTTATAAACTATATCAACCTAAGGCAACACAGAGTATAGCCTTAAAAATGAAGTGCATGGTCTAAAAAATATTTTCCAGTCCAAAAAAGACATTTGCTTCTGATTGCAAGACATATACTTCATTCTCAGACATGCAAAGTTAAACAAACAAACAAAGAAAGTAAAACAACAAACTTCACAAAGATGCATTCTGCTGATAACAATGAAGGAATGTTAGAGAGTGAAGCAAAAAAAAAACCAGTAAATAATAAATATGGAAATACATACATATAAATACATAAAATATATTCTTAGTTAATAATATTGAATATGATTATTTATAAAAACAGTTATATATCTTAAAGATAATTAATGGTATACATGAAATGATATTGTGGAAGTTCTTAAAACAGATCAAGTATTAATTTAAACATTAATAAAAGGAATTCTGTGGTTCACTGCTAATATCTGGACATTAGTTGATGAGTTGCCAGGCCAAAAAAATAAAGCATGAGGGATATAACTGACATTTAAATTATGAAGAGGAAGTCAGAGTTTGGGATAAAGAAAAGAGAAATGTCAAAAACAGGAAAACAGTTTACCAACTATGAAAAGAAGTCCAAATTCTGTCTTTAGTTTTGATCAGGGGTTTGCAAACTTTTTCTGTAAAGAGTCAAATTGTAAATATGTCGAGCTTTGTGGGCTATATAGTCTCTGTCCCACCTATCTTGCTGTTATAGCATTAGAACAACCATAAAGAGTATGTAAACAAATGAGTGACTGTGTCCCAATAAACTTCATTTATGGACACAATTTACATTTCATGTAATTTTACATGGCATAAAATACTATTCTTCTTTTGATTTTTTTCAAAGATAAAAAACATTTTTAGCTTATGGGTAGTACAAAAACAGGCTGTGGGTCTGATTCAGCTCATAAAAATAAATTGCCAAAAGAATTTAGATGGAGTTTAGGTCAAGATGGCAGAATAGGAATACCTGGGGTTCACCTCTCCCCACAAGTACATCAAGAATACATCTACAAGTGGAACAATTCACACAGAACACCTCATGAACACTAGCAGAGGACCACAGACACTTAAAAGAACAAGAAAAGATCCCTGCATAACCAGGTAGGATGAAAGTGAAAAAAAGAAGCAAAAGAAAAGAGGGCACAGGATGGGACCTGCACCCCTGGGGGGCAGCTGAAGGAGAGGAGAGATTACCGCACCCAGGGAAGACCCCTCACTGGTGGCAAGATCAGCTGAAACAGAAGGGGAGATTTGGGGGCTATCAGAGGAAAGTGCAGTGGCCAGTCTGTGGCAGGAAAGACAGAATGATACTTATAAGGAAGGTTAGTGCCACAGCCTTGCATACCCCAACCTGAGACGTGTGTCTGCCAGTGTTGGCAAGGGCTGGGTGCTTAAGTATGGGGTTTGAAGAGTGGACCGGGGGAGAGAACTGTTGTTGGCTGCGTAGAGTCAGCCTGAGGGGACAGGAGTGAAGGGCTCTGCAACCGGGAATGCTCCTGGAGGAAGCACAGACTGCCGTGGAAGGGAGGTGCCGTTGTTGAGTGGCATGTGAAGGGCAGGGCTACCATCATGACCTCTCTCCCCACATGCCAACCTCTGCCTCTGCAGGCACTGGGAGGGGCTCCTGCCAGAACCAGCTCGCACACCCCAATTGGTTGCTGCCTCTTGCCCCTCCCACCTAAGCGAACAGGCATGCTCAGTCAGTCGCTGCCTTCTCCCCCTCTCACCTGGGGAGGGTGAGCAGTTGCCTGAGGGTGGTCCACACACAGAGGTGGGGCTGAAACCAAAGCTGAGCCCCAGGGGCTGTGCAACTAAGGAATAAGAACTGAAATCTCTCCTTGTAGCTGCACAAACACTGGATTAAACCCCTGTGATCAGCTTGGTAAACCCAGTGCCTGAGGAACATCTTAATGGACAACGAATACTCCCATATCTGAGATGAGTCTAGCTTTAGCAGCTATAGACTTTGTGGGCACGTACACATGGGAGTTGGGTCAGATCACAGTCTGAGCTACCCCACAGTGCCCACAGCAGGTCCAGAGACTTACCTAGAGGTCTTGGAGGACCTCCTGGGGAGGTGGGGGTTGCCTGTTACTTATCTTGGGGGTGAGGACACTTATAAAAGAGGCCCCAGATGTTTGTTGTTTTTATATTTATTTAAATATAAAATATAAATATATAACAATATAAAATGTTGTTTTTATATTTATTTTTAAATTTTTGTGATATATTTTTTATTTTTCTATTTTTTGTTTAATTTTTTATTGTTTTTGGCTTTTTGTTTTTTTATTTTTCTATTTTTTTTTGCTTTTTTGTTGTTTTTGTTGTTTTCTTTGCTTTTTTGTTTTTGTTAGTTTTGTTTTATTGTTTGTTTTGGTTTGGGGATTTCTTGTTTGTTCTCTTGTTTATTATTTTCTTTTTTTTTTTTGGCTTGGTTTTATTTTTATTATTTGTCTTGGTTGTTTGTTTGTTTGTCTTGTTTTGGTCATGTCATGCAGCTTGTAGGGTCCTGGTCTCTGGCCAGGAGTTGAATCTAAGCCCCCATGGTGGGAGCACCAAGTCCTGGCTGCTGGACCACCAGGGAATTCCAAGCCCAGGGAATACTAATCAGCTTGAGCTTCCCTAAAGTCCCCATCTCAGCACCAAAACTCGGCTCCACCCAATAAGCTGCAAGCTCCAGTGCTGGAACACCTCAGGCCTAACATCCAGTAAGACAGGAATACAGCCCCACCCATCAGCAGACAGACTGCGTAAAGTCATACCAAGCTCACAGACACTCTAAAACACACCATTTGACACAGCCTTGCCCACCAGAGGGACAAGACCCAGCTCCACCCACCAGAGGGCTGGCACCAGTCCCTTCTACCAGGAAGCCTAGACAAGCCCATAGACCAACCTCACCCACCAGGGCACACAAACCAAAAGCAAGAGGAACTATGACCCTGCAGCCTGTGAAAAGGAAGCAACAAACACAGTAAGTGAGACAAAATGAGGCAAAAGAGAAATATGTTGCTGATGAAGGAACAAGGTAAAAACCTACAAGACCAACAAAATGAAGAGGAGATAGGAAATCTACCCAAAAAAGAATTCACAGTAACGATAGTAAATATGATCCAAGATCTTGGAAAGAGAAGGGAGGCATGGATTGAGAAGATACAAGAAATGTTTAACAAGGATCTAGAAACTAAAGAACAAACAAACAGTGATGAACAATACAATAACTGAAATGAAAAAAGACAAGAAGGAATCAATAGCAGAATAACTGAAGCAGAAGAACAGATAAGTGAGCTGGAAGATAGAATAGTGAAAATCACTGCTGTAGAACAGAATAAAGAAAGAAGAATTAAAAGAAATGAGGACAATCTCAGAGACCTCTGGGACAACATTAAATGCGCCAACATTCGAATTATAGAGGTTCCAGAAAAAAAAGAGAAGGAACTGAGAAAATATTTGAAGAGATTATAGCTGAAAACTTGCCTAATATGAGAAAGGAAATAGTCACCCAAGTCCGGGAAGTGCAGAGAGTCCCATACAGGATAAACCCAAGGAGAAACACACCAAGACACATATTAATCAAGCTAACAAAAATTAAATACAAAAAAATTTAAAAGAAGCAAGGGATAAGCAACAAATAAAATACAAAGGAATCCTCATAAGGTTTTCAGCTGATCTTTTCAGCAGAAACTCTGCAGGCAAGAAGGGAGTGGCATGGTATATTTAAAGTGATGAAAGGGAAAAACCTACAACCAAGAATATTCTACACAGCAAGGATCTCATTCAGATTTGATGGAGAAATCCAAAGCTTTACAGACAAGCACCAAGAGAATTCAGCACCTCCAAACAAGCTTTACAACAAATGCTAGAGGAACTTCTCTAGGCAGGAAACACAAGAGAAGAGAACAAAAGAGGAAGGGAAGAAAAAAGACCTACGAAAACAACCCCAAAACAATTAAGAAAATGGTAATAGGAACATACATATCGCTAATTACCTTAAATATAAATGGATTAAAGGTTCCAACCAAAAGACATAGACTGGCTGAATGGATACAAAAACAAGACCTATATATATGCTATCTACAAGAGACCCACTTCAGACCTAGGGACACATAGAGACTGAAACTGAGGGGATGGAAAAAGATATTACATGCAAAATGGAAATCAAAAGAAAGCTGGAGTAACAATACTCAAATCAGACAAAGTAGACTTTAAAATAAAGACTCTTGCAACAGACAAGAAAGGACATTACATAATGATCAAGGGATCAATCCAAGAAGAAGATATAACAATTATAAATATTTATGCACCCAACATAGGAGCACCTCAATACATAAGGCAAATGCTAACAGCTATAAAAGGGGAAATTGACAGTAACACAATAATAGTGGGAGATTTTAACACCCCACTTACACCAATAGACAGATCATCCAGACAGAAAATAAAGAAACATAAGCCTTAAATGCATATTAGAACAGATAGACTTAATTGATATTTATAGGACATTCCATCCAAAAGCAGCATAATACACTTCCTTCTCAAGTGCTCATGGAACATTCTCCAGGATGGATCACATGTCAAGATTCAGTAAATTTTCAAAAATTGAAAAAATATCAATCATGTTTTCCAATCACAATGCTACAAGATTAGAAGTGAACTACAGGAAAAAAAAACTGTAAAAAAAACAAACACATGGAGGCTAAAGAATATGTTACTAAACAATCAATGGATCACAGAGGAAATTAAAAAAATATGTAGAAATAAATGACAATGAAAACACGATGATCCAAAACCTATGGGGTGCAGCAAACTAAGAAGGAAGTTTAGAGCAATACAATTTTACCTCAAGAAACAGGAAAAATCTCAAATAAACAACTTATCCTTACACTAAAAGCAACTAGAGAAAGAAGAACAAATAAAACCCAAAGTTAATAGAAGGAAAGAAGTCATAAAAATCAGAGCAGAAATAAATGAAATAGAGATGAAGAAAACAGTAGCAAAGATCAATGAAACTAAAAGCTGGTTCTTTGAGAAGATAAACAAAATTGATAAACCTTTAGCCAGATACATCAAGAAAGAAAGGGAGAGGCCTCAAGTCAATAAAACTAGAAATGAAAAAGGAGATGTTACAATGGACACCACAGAAATACAGAGGGTCATAATAGATTACCACAAGAAACTATACACCAATAAAATGGACAACCTAGAAGAAATGAATTAATTCGTAGAAAGATATAAGCTTCCAAGACTGAACCAGGAAGAAATAGAAAATATGAACAGAAAAATCGCAAGTAATGAAATTGAAACTGTGATTAAAAATCTTCCAACAAATAAAAGTCCAGGACCAAATGGCTTCACAGGCAAATTCTATCAAACATTTAGGGAAGAGCTAACACCTACCCTTCTGAAACTCTTCCAAAAAATTGCAGAGGAAGGAACACTCCCAAGCTCATTCTACAAGGCCACTATCACCCTGATACCAAAACCAGATAAAGATGTCACAAAGAAAGAAAACCTCAGGCCAATATCACTGATGAACATAGATGCAAAGATCCTCAACAAAATACTAGCAAATAGAACCCAACAGTAAATTAAAAGGATCATACACCATGATGAAGTGAGATTTATCCCAGGGATGCAAGGATTTTTCCATATCTGCAAATCAATCCACAACAACAAATTGAAGAATAAAATATGTATGATCATCTCAAGACATACAAAAAAAGCTTTTGACAAAATTCAACACCCGTTTATGAAAAAAACTCTCCAAAAAGTGGGCATAGAGGGAACCTACCCAACATAATAAAGGCAATATATGACAAACCCACAAGAAACATCATTCTCAATGGTGAAAAACTGAAAGCATTTCCTCTAAGATCAGGAAGAAGACAAGGATGTAAACTCCCTTCACTATTATTCAACATAGGTTTGGAAGTCCTAGCCACAGCAATCAGAGAAGAAAAAGAAATATAAGGAATCCCAACTGGAAAAGAAAAGTAAAGCTGTCACTGTTTGCGGATGACATGATACTATACATAGAAAACCCTAAATATGCTACCGGAAAACTACTAGAGCTCATCAATGAATTTGGTAAATTTGTAGGATACAAAATTAATATGCAGAAATCTCTTGCATTCCCATACACTAACAATGAAAGATCAGAAAGAGAAATTAAGGAAACAATCCCATTTACCATCATATCAAAAAAGAATAAAATACCTAGGAATAAACCTACCTAAGAAGGCAAAAGACCTATACTCAGAAAACTAAGATACTGATGCAAAAATAAAAGATGACACAAACAGATAGAGAGATATAACATGTTCTTGGATTGGAAGAATTAATATTGTGAAAATGACTACACTACCCAAAACAATCTACAGAGTCAGTGTAATTCCTATCAAATTACCAATGGCGTTTTTCATGGAATTACAAGAAATTTTACATTTTGTATGGAAACACAAAAGACCTTGAATAGTGAAAACAATCTTGAGAAAAAAAAGGAGCTGGTGGAATCAGGCTCTTTGTCTTCAGACTATACTACAAAGCTACAGTTATTAAAACAGTATGGTACAGGCACAAAACCAGAAATATAGATCAATGGAACAGGATAGAAAGTCCAGAGAAAAACCCATGAAGCTATGTTCACCTAATCTATGACAAAGGAGGCAAGAATATACATTGGAGAAAAGACAGTCTCTTAAATAAGTGGTGCTGCGAAAATTGGAGAACTAAATGTAAAAGAATGAAATTAGAATACACCCTAACACCATACACAAAAATAAACTCAAAATGGATTAAAGACCTAAATGTAAGTCCAGATACTATAAAACTCTTAAAGGAAAGCATAGGCAGAACACTTTGACACAAATCGCGGCAAGATCTTTTCGATCCACCTCCCAGAGTAACGAAAATAAAACCAAAAATAAACAAATGGGACCTAATGAAACTTAAAAGCTTTTGCACAACCAGGAAACCATAAACAAAACCAAAAGACAACCCTCAGAATGGGAGAAAACATTTGAAAATGAAGCAACCAAAAAAGGATTAATCTTCAAAATATACAAACAGCTCATGCAGCTCAATATCAGAAAAACAAACAACCCAATCAAAAAATGGGCAGAAGATCTAAATAGACATTTCTCCAAAGAAGAAATACAGATGGCCAAGAGGCACAAGGGTACAAATGAACTTATCTACAAAACAGAAATAGAGTTACAGATGTAGAAAATAAACTTATGGTTACCAGGGGGTAAGGGTTGGGGAGGGATAACTTGGAAGATTGAGACTGACATATACACACTCCTATATATAAAACAGATAATTAATAAGGACTCACTGAATAGAACAGGGAACTCTACTCAGTACTTTTTAATGGCCTATATGGGAAAAGAATCTAAAAAAGAGTGCATATATGCATATGTATAACAGATTCACTTTGCTGTACACCTGAAACTAACACAACATTGTAAATCAACTATGCCCCAATACAATATTAAAAAAAAAAAGATAATAATTTGCCAACTCTTGATTTTGATGAATAAATTGATTCAATTACACATAATATTGATTAAATTCCTTAGGTTAATAAAAAGAAGTATTAAATATAAAACAATCAATTTTGAAAGCACACTAAATATATGTTATGAAACATATTTAATGTATGGTATAGAGACCTCTTTTATAGCAATATCTTAAAAATCATGTCTTAAAATACTATCTATTTGACTAGATGGCAGTCTTGTCTTCCTTGAAATTGCTCTACATGAATACTTCTCAGAATCTCTATTATTTAAATGTGTAAGATAATGCCCTTTAAATATCCCCATGCTTTCTCTTTTGTAGGGTTTTAGACAAAGTCACAGTGTACTACAGACTAGAGATCAGGAGGCATTGCTTTCAGTTCTATAGAATGACTCTGGTTTCTGCTTGTTCAATTAGATCATTTCTCCACTGAACAATCCTAACTTTCTGTATTTAGTGTCAAAACGTGTGCTGTTGCTAACTTGCTCAAATATGCTGACCTCTTTTAAATCCCAATACAGAATAAGAAGGGAAACAACTAAGATTTTTTTCATCTCAGTTGCTTCAGAAACTGGGCACCCAAAAAGCATTTTGTGTCCATAACTGCAAAATTATGGAGGACAACTTGGTAATACAAATTGAAAATCCTAAAATATAGTAAAGTCTTTGAACCATCTTATAATTCCTGGAATTTATCCTAAATTAGCTATTTTGAATAGAACAGTTATTTTAACTGAATATTCAGAATAACATTTTTACAAATCTTTAAAATTTTAAACTAAAAATATTTTTAGCAATGATTATAATTAAAATACAGTACATATGGTAGAATGTATTTATACATATTTAAAATTATGGCACAACCAATAAAGATTAAAGAAATGAAATAAATATTAAAAAATCCTGCACCTCAAAAATTCACCATGCTTAATATGTTTTACATGCACAATATGCCAAACATTCATGAAATGGACTCTGTCTACAATATATAAACTGGTTCAGGGAATATATAAAAGAAAAATTTAGCTAATGTATTTTATCAAGTGAAGAAAACCTTGATTACATAACAGGAAAAAAGGATACTGGAAAATAAAATTGGGTCTAATTAAAACTATTAACTTAAATAACACAAAAGCCAAAAGAAAAAAAAAAAGAAAGCACAATTGAAACCATGCCAAATGACCAGGGAGTGGATCCCAGATAAATGAAAATGGTTCAACACTAGAAAAGTTGACAATATAAGTCAACTTTTATATCGTTTTCCCTCTCATTTGCTTAGATACCATCAAACAATTTAAAAAGCATTTTGACAAAAGTCCACACCCACATATGACAAAATGAACAAGTAAGCAAAGAAATAAAAACAAGCAGCTTTTTAATAAAAAACAGGAGTATTTCCTTAAGCTGACAAAAGATATTTATCAAAATCTTACACCTAGAATCATACTAAATGTGGAAACTTTACTAAACATAAAACTAAAATCAGTAACAAGGCAAGGTGTCCATGTTATTCAACAGTGTTTTGGAAACCTTAGCCAATGCATGTGAATGTCCATGAAAATGAATAATTTCTAGTGAATAAAATTATTTATTTGGGAAGAGGAAGAAAATATATTTCAGGGGATTCTAAGAATCTCTTCACAAAGGAGCAAAGTCTAAAAAATATCAAGTTATATTATGAAGTCGTAGTATTAAAACAACATGCAATTGTGCAGCAACTATAGCAGTATTAGAAAAATAGATTAATAAAACAGAATAGAAATCCCAGAAACTGAGACATGCGAATATGAGGGCTTTCTATATAATGATGTTAGCATCCCAAATCAGTGCATTAAGAATGACAAATTCAGCAAGAGGTGGAAATTTCAACTGCAGGTAAGTTTGTAGTGAAAATGGAATTTATATATACATTGCTAATGATAGTGCAAATTGATCAGTTCACTATGGATGACAAAAAGTGATTGGAAAGAGAAGGAACAAAACTTCATAATTGTAAGATATTTATGAAGTCTGAACGGGCTCACTTAATTCCAGGCAAACTTATGAAAGACTTATCTGTAAAAGCCATACAAGGTATCTACCAATTAAGGTAACTTTGCCTAGGAAAATTTAGACTACCTGGCACTCAATCCCTCTTTTGAAAGTTCCCCCCCCCCACAGAGTTTACTATGCTTTGTATCACATGTTCCAATTACCTGTGTAAATATATTTGAGGGAAAAAGAAATGAACAATCCCGTCAATAGGATAATGAGATGCTGACATTTTAATCAATAGGGTCACTATTGGGTGTTGACAACTGAACCAATCAGATCTATCTTCTTTGGGTGTTTATACTGTAAATGTCTGGCTAGGAATTCAGAATAATGGAAACAATAACAGAGAGTAGCTGGATTTCCACAGCAGACATCTAATCAAAGGTAATCTGAGAGTGCAACATTTTAATCGGGTCACTTCAGATAAGCTATATTCTAAATGATGTTATATCTATATCACAATTTCTTTATCCATTCATCTGTTGATGGGAACATAGGCTGTTTCCATATCTTGGCTATTGTCAATAAGGTTACAATGATAATGGGAGTGAAGATATCTCTTCGAGATACTGATTTAATTTCTTTTGAGTATATATCCATAAGAGGGATTACTGGATCACATGGTAGTTCTATTTTTAATTTTTTTGACAAACCTCCATACTGATTTCCACAGTGACTATACCAATTTACATTCCTACCAACTATGTACAAAGTTCCCTTTTCTCCACATCCTCCTTAATCTCTTGTCTTTTTTATAATATCCATCCTGACTGATATGAGATGATATCTCTTTATGGCTTTAATTTGCATTTACCTGATGATTAGTGATGTTGAGCACCTTTGCATGTACCTGTTGGCCATTTGTGTTATGTCTGGAAAAATGTCTATTCAGGCCCTTTGCTTATCTTTTAATTGGGAATTTGTTTTTTCTGTGTGTATGTTGTTGTTGTTTTTCTATACACTTGTATGAATTCCTTATATATTTTGGATGTTAACTCCTTATCTGATATGTGGTTTGCAAGTATTTTCTCCTGTTCTGTAGGTTGCCTTTTCATTTTGCTGATGGCTTTCTTTGCTGTGCAGAAGATTTTAAGCTTAATGTAGTCCCACTTGTTTGTTTTTGCTTTTGTTCCCTATGCTTTTTGTGTAATATCCAAAAAACAATAAAAGTTGCCAAGATCAATGTCTAGGAGGTTTTTGTCCTAGGTTTTCTTCTAGGTGTCTTATGGTTTTATGATTCAGGCCTTACATTTAGATCTTTAATTCATTTCAAGTAAATTTTTGTGTGCAGTGTAAGATAGGGATCTGGTTTCATTCTTTTGCATGTTGGTATCCATTTTTCCCAACACCATTTATGGAAGACACTAGTCTTTTACCATTGTGTCTTCTTGTCATCCTTGCCAAAGATTAGTTAAATGTACAGGCATACTTTATTTTACTGCACTTCACTTTGTTGCACTTCACTTTATTGCACTTGACAGATACTGGGTTTTTTTTGAAAATTGAAGGTTTGTGGCAACCCTGACTTGAGCAACTCTATCAGCTCTGTTTTTCCAATAGAATTTGCTGACTTTGTATCTGTGTGTCACATTTTGGTAATTCTAGCAGTATTTCAAACTTTTCCATTATTATTATATTTTTATGGTGATCTGTGATCTTTGATGTTACTATTTTAATGACAGATGTGGAAAAAGTGAGACAACTAAAATTGAGAAGCACAGCTTGAAAGATGTGACTGAATTGCTGCAATCTCATGATAAAACTTTAAAAGGTGAAGAGTTGCTTCTTATGCATGAGCAAGAAAGTGGTTTCTGGTGAAGATGCTGTGAAGATTGTTGAAATGACAATAAAGGATTTCAGATATTACATAAACTTAGTTGATAAACCAATAGCAGGGTTTGAGGGGATTGATTCCACTTTTGAAAGAAGTTCTATGGTGGGTAAAATGTTATCAAACAGCATCACTTGCTACAGAGAAATTGTTAGTGAAAGAGTCAATAGATATGTTGAACTTCATTGTCGTCTTATTTTAGAAAACTGCCACAGCCACCCAACCTTCAGCAACCACCACCCTGATCAGTCAGCAGCCGTCAACATCAAGGCAAGACCCTCCACCGGCAAAAAGATTATGACTTGTTGAAGGTTCAGATGATGGCTAACATTTTTTAACAATAAAGTATTTTTAAATCGAAGTATGCACATTGTTTTTCTAGACATAATGCTATTGCACACAGTAAACTACAGTGTAGTGTAGACATAAATTTTATACACACTGGGAAACCAGAAAAAGTCATGTCACTTTCTTTGTTGCAATATTCATTTTTTTGAGGTGGTCTGGAATCTAACCAGCATATTTCCAAGCTATGCCTATGTATGTGTGGCTTATTTCTGTGCTCTTTATTCTATTCCATTGATCAATGTCTGTTTTTCTGCCAGCACCATGGTGTTTTGATAATTATTAGTTTGTAATATAATTTGAAATCAGGAAAGTATGATGTCTCCATCTTTGTTCTTGCTCAAGATTGCTTTAGCTATTTGGAGTCTTTTGTATCTCCTTATAGATTTCAGGATGGTTTTTCTATTTCTATGAAAAATCCCATTGGAATTTTCATAGGGATTGCATTGAATCTATAGATCACTTTGGGTAAAATGAACATTTTAACAATATTAATCCTTTCAATCCAAGAATACAGGATATCTTCCCGTTTATGTCTTCAATTTCTTTCAACAGTTTCTTATAGTTTTCAGCGTGTAGGTCTTTCACCTCCTGGTTAAATTTATTCATAAGTGTTTTATTGTTTTAGATGTTATTATAAATGGGATTTTCTTAATTTCATAAATCTTAATGGATTTCTTAATTTCTCTTTCAGACAGCTTATCACAGTATAAAAACACAAATGACTTTTGTATGTTAATATTGTATCCTGCAAATTTACTGAATTATTTGATTAGCTCAACACATGTTTTTGTAGTTGTTTGTTTGTTTTGGTGAAGTCTATTGGGTTTTCAATATATAAGATCTTGTCGTCTACAAAGAGGGTCAATTTCATTTCTCTGGTGGATATTAAAAAAAATTGTTTTCTTCATCTTGGCAATGTGATGTGGTATGCTTAGGTATATCTTTCTTTGTATTTATTCTGCGTATGTTACCTGAGGTTTGTTTGTTTGTTGCTTGTCTGTTTGTCCTTTTTTCTGCTTGAAATGTTTCCACAGTTTTGGAAAATACTTTCCATGATCTTTTTCAAAATATCTTCTCCTTATTCTGCATCTCCTGTTATTTGAGTACTCAATTGTACATGTGTTATATCAGTTTTTACTAACCATATATTTCAAATAGACATTTTTATGTTTTTGACACTTTTCTATTGGTAGTTCATTTTTATAATTTCTATTGACCCTATGTTCATACCTACAGATTCATTTATCTAATGTATCAAAATACTATTAAGCCCATCAAAACAATTCTCTTTTAATATTTTCTATTTCTTTCTTTTTCATTGGGTACATATTTTCTACTTGCCTCTCTTTGGTGCATCCTCTTTCAGCAGATGAGTATTATCCATATTTGCCCTTTATGCATTAATATCAATGTTAAAGTATTTTCCTGATAGTTCCAACCTTCATGCCATCTCCGATTTTTCATTATGGATTCTTCTTCTCTTAGCCATGTGACTTAATTAAATTCATAACATTTTTTCCATAATAGAGCATGCTACTTATTATGGAGAACTGGTAGTTTGTGGGATTGACTTTCTCTTTTGTTTAATTCAGCTGTATTTGGACTTTGTTGCAGTTTTACTTTGATTAACTTCACTTTGCTTTTAAACATTTTGTGTGTGAAGTCAGAACTTTCCTTTCAAAAGGGCTTGGAGTCTCAGCAGTGACAGAGGTCTCTTGGGGATATTAGATTTTCTGCCAAGAACTTCTCTTGGGGAAGTTCTCTTTCATCTCCAATACCATTTTGGTCTTTCTGCACAATGTGAAATCCCTCTCATCCCTGTTTTCTTGTCTCTAGCCTTTAATAGCTTATTCCTCACACTTGGTGAAAATTACCAAGAACTGTGAAGAGTATGAAAAATGTCTCTATTTGCAAGCTAACACATTAGTATGTCATAATTTCATGGGTGCTGGCAGAAGACAGGAGATTCCTGGGTCAGAGAAAATAGATTTTATTACTCACATGATAGCAGATAGTATGAGTTTTATGTTCACATTGGATCCTTCTCCCAACTAAGTCTTTGGCAATAAGGTGATAGTGGACCCAGCTGGATGCTACATACAGAATGGATACACATGGCAACTGTGAACTTAAAAACCCAAATCTTTATAATCGGTTGCAACCAAACATTCAGAACCTTTGCCACAAAGGGAGATTTTACCTTTATTATACTGGACAGCAAAATATTGGCCCTCTTGTTTAGAGGCAGACAGCTATCCCTACTTTCCAACGCTTTTTGTTATAAAACATTCTTGAAAAGATAATCCAGGGAAAAAGCCTGTCAATGCCTCTGATCGTAAGATATGTAAAAATACAAAAGACTCATGGATTGCCTCTCAGAAAAAATCTGCATTGCCTGATCTGAACTAGCTCTCCTGAGCTGTCTTGAAACTTCATTGTTCCACTATTTTGTAGGTAGAGAAGATCTCACATATCTCAGAGGTTGTGTTTTCTGCTTTCCTGCCCTGCCCTTTATTTTGGCACACCACATGACATCACCATTCATTCAGTTATGGTCCATAGAAAACACTGACAAGTAGCTGCAGATTTGCTCAGTGACTGAGGTAATTTAGGGTTCTTTTTATCAAGTCTTGATAAACATTAATGACTTGGCTTGCTTCTCCTTATGGCTACCTACTCTTATTTGCATAGTTCCCTGTTATCTTACTTTTCTCTTAAACTTGTATCTGTATTTGGTTTTCTTTAGGATGTGATTGTTGAACAGTTCATTGAAATACCACAGTTTATTACAGAGCCTGAATGAAGGTTACTTAACAATCTAATGAGATCCATATTTTCCAAAGACCTATCCATTGTGAATTTCACTTTGGCCCAATATTCCAACAGTGTTGAAAAGAGTGGTAGGTCATCTCTATCCTTGCAAGTTACTCTCTGCATTTTAGTTTCAGGTTGTTTTTTTTCCCTTCAGCTTTCTAATAAATTCACAAAAGCTATGATTTTGTAGCATATCTGCCTTGTTCTTTGTGTTAGGTTGAGGACAAGGACTATACCCTATTCAAAAGTTAACAAATTACCTACCTCTTTCTTTTGTTAAATAAATAGGTTACTGTAATCATCATTATTTTCTGGTTCTTCCCCTCTGTCTCATTAAAATAGAAAAAATAATCCATGGCCGTTTTTCTTTTTCTTTTTTTCTTGTAAATCAGCAGTTTTCAGAGATAATTCTATTGCAGTTTTGAGGGCTTCCTACTTTACTCATAAGACAGATGAAAGGTATGAATGATATCTTTGAGAGTTTTCCCACATCAATTCTTTCCTTTCCCAGCCCTGCTTTAAGACTCATCTTGATTTCTGAAGTTGTCTCTCTTTTTTCAATAAGGAACATGTTTATTTTATGGTAATATTGCTTTTCCTCAGTTTGAGAATTTTTGTTACTTTCTTTGGCCTATTTTTATTTTTCATGTTTATATTTTAATTTCATTAGATTTTGTATGAAGGAGGTTTTTTATACACTGATTTCATTTCTCTTTTTGAATCCAGAAATTGCTAGTCTGTTTTAGAAAACAAATTTATTATGTAATCCATGTGATTTTATGTGTATGTATGTGTGTTTATGTAAAATGTTAACCAGAATATACACTAAAATTAGTAATTTACTGTCATTACATTTAAGTGAGACATACCACTTTTTCTCACATTTTTTGTCTAAAGCTAGTCTAGTGTCATTGGTACAGGGAATTGTAATTCCCTAAGAAGCAAGCAACAGTTATTTTGAACAATAATAAAACAGAGCATGTAGGCAACTAACAATGTCTGATACATCACATAAAATTCTTTGTCTGAAATAATAAGATAGGTGAATCCCAATTAATTAAAATTTTGTCAGATGAAAAGCTCAAGTGTTCAGATTCTCTGTTCTGAAACATTAAAACTGAAGAAATCAGAGACAAAAATTAGCTTTTTTGTGCTAAGACATAGTTACAAATTAACTTCAGGTTAAAAATCTGTGTCAAAAATGAGAACGTACTGTATAGCACAGAATATGAGCACATATTCAATGCTCTGCAGTGACCTAAATGGGAAGGAAATCCAAAAAAGATGGGATATATGTATACATATAGCTGATTCACTTTGCTGTACAGTAGAAATTAACACAACATTGTAAAGCAACTATACTCCAATAAAAATCTTTAAAAAATCTGTGTCAAGACATATATAGGTCAGTATCTGTAGTTAAAATAATTGAAAAGATGGAAAGAAAATATAGGATGAGTTTCAAACTTATAAGCCAGTGTAACTGCCTATGTCCAATCTCTCTTCCCAGCCATTTAACCATCTGTGCAGGTAGACGTCATAGCTTTAGAGAAAAGTATCTAATTAAAAAAAAAAATTCTATTTAAGCATGAGATAACTTATTTGTCACAATAACCCTAAGAAGTCATTTTCCACATAGGATGTTTAAAAAATAAGTTCTTTTTTACAGATGAAGAAACTGAAGCACAGAATATTAAAGTGTGAGTTTTAGTTGAGATATTTAGCAAATACCAAGTGAGATGTAAGACAACTCACGCTTGAAAAATTTCAAAATAAGGCCAAGACACAGTAGGTGTTAGAATCCCATTAAAACATGTAGTAAGAATGTGATTCAAAGATGTTTATTTGTAGAGAACTATATTGAAAAAAGCTGCCTACAGGTGGTGAGCTCCCCTCTCTCATCATTCCCCTATCTCAATTAGGGAACACACATCTCACTTGAAATCTAATGGAAAGTTCTCTTTAGGAGAACTCTTCTCAGAACTTGATGTGTATCCCCTATAGCAGGCTAGAAAATCAGACTGTGGTCTGACTCCTGGATAGAAAATCTGAAGGCTGAGAGTGGATCACTTTTATGGTAAAGCAAAAGAGAATGGAATTATTGACTTGGGAATCAGCCAGGATTGTACAGGTCAAGGTCAAGGACCATCAGTATGGACTGACTGCTCAAGACAATTATTTCACTCTGTGTTTTTCTGGATTCCATACCTCCCAGGATTCCAATATACTCTCATCAAATGGGAAAAGAGCCTTGGCAACATTTGTAAGATTCAACTTTCTAGCCTCCTTCATGGGAGTGCCAAATTGTGTTTTATTTTAAGAAAATAAAGAAATGACAAAATTTAGCTGTAGTTAGTTCATCTGAATCTTCATTCTATAAAAATGAGAATGAGTATAAATCATGAAAGCTAGCATCCTCCCAACAAGTTTGATCCTGTATATTTCAGCAATTTGTTATTATGACATACACCATTTAACCAAAAAAATAACAAAAAAAGTAAATGTGTAGCATCTAAATGCCAATAAAGTTATATTAGATATGAAGGCGCTTCATTAAAAAGTCAGTAAGGGAAGCAAAGGCAATTCTAATTTATCTGGAAAGGGGAAAAAAGCTAAATTATTATGTAGCATGCATTAAAAAATATTTCTGAGCACTAAGTAGTGTATTTGTAGTAGCAGTTGAAGCATATGTAATAAAAGTAACATTAATAATAAAAGTGTAATAAAAGTGACATTATAAAGAAAATATCTATAGAAACACATAAGTAATCTGGAAGGATCATCTAATAACCATATTTGAGTCTCCAAAGTCGGAAATATGTGAGCTAAACAAATAAATTTATTCTAAATGGCTAGGTATAGATTTCTAAGATGGTAATTTCTCTAAGTTACCTTTTAAAAATTTATGAATTATTGACCTGGATGATTATAGTACATTGTCAACTCATCATTTAGGTCTTGGCAAATGGCAGTGATCACAATGGTAACCAAAATGGGAGAGCAGATTTATGAGGCCAGGTTTTGTTTGAGGAATGAAGATAAATATGGCAATAAAGTGTCTTGTTTTCACCATATTTATCCATGAAATCATTTGGTATATCAACTATGTTATTACTCTGTCTGCCCAGCCCACCATGAAGTAGATATTTGGCAACTTTTCAATGAACTCAGGCAGTGTAGTAAACCAAAGCAAGTAACTCAGGTTAAAAAAAAAACACTTTTGAATGATCAGATCTGGCTGTCTACATTAGGGACTAATTGAAAGCAGAAAAGTACTACATGTCAAACACAGTCACTTAAAATTATTACAACTGATTAAACAGATCCCTCATTGCCTAAATTATAAGACAAGTTAAATTTTAATAGCTATAAGGGGAACCTAAGGCAGGATCTTTATAATAAAATGGATTAGCTATTTAATGTCAAATATCAAGTACTCAATCTTATTATAATCAGCTGATTCAAGTGAGTAGTTCTAATATTTAAGTGGATAAAATAACCAGACCATTATTGTGGGCAGTAAGAAGATAAAATCAGATGAAATTACATCCTTATAAACTTCAATACTGAACTACTTTCACTGTGTTGAAGTGCTTTCTGATTTTACTAGAAAGAATAGTATATGGTTACTGATTGATCTGTTCAACAGATTTTTGGATCTTAAAGAGATTTTTGATGTAGAATTTCCTATATCATTTATTAAATTAATTTTGAATTTGTTAAAATGAAATAAGTTTATGGAAGGTAAATGCAGCCTTAAGTTACTATTTTGATTTTTTTTAGGTTGGAATTTTAGCAATAAGGATTCACTTTAATAATCTATCATAACTGCATTTGGATTTGATGTACAATTCACTTGTGCTCTTATTTATTCTCTAAAACATACAAATTTATAAAGTCTAGAAATTTCACTGTTAGTTAATCCTTACAAATAATACAAATAACAATAATAATATCAAATATTCTAGATAATCTGTGTTTTATTCATTATAGATTTTGTGATTTATGGTTTTCTGGAACCAATTGTATATGATTGTATAGTTGTTGCTTCACCCATCCAAAAGGCTGGGATGTTTATTTACCTGCTTATGTTCTCTACTAAGAGTTCTATGGTGCCATGTCTTATATTTAGGTCTTTAACCATTGTATTGGCAAGTTTTGAATGTGTGTGTTGTGTGTGTGTTTGAGTTCTGCTTCTACTGCTCACAACAAGAAAACTTAAATCTCAAGTTTATAAGGCCATGGAAAAATATAATATAGTTGACTAAATACATTTTCATGGTTCAAACAATTGATCTGAAAGAAAATAATTTTTATTAACTTTACCCAATATGCTTTAGAAAATTCATTCAGATCATTTCCCTATGCATATTACTACAGGTACCTAACTCCCCAAGAAAAAGTTTAGAAAAAAAAAAGCTCACTTGAAAATCAATATTCAGATAAGCTTAGCAGGGATGTATTAGGTTAAACATTAAACAGCCGGTGTTTACCTCAACTTTTTATGATCCAACCTAATATGCATTTCTTAATATTGGTAGAACTCAACAATTGAGGTTTATATATTTAAGCAAGTGCAGCACAATACAGCTGCATGTTTGGGTAAAGTTTAAACAAATATGATGAGATAAAAATAAAAACAACTTTACGGCTAATAAGTATATGTAAACTTTTTATATAAACATACTTTTCAGATACTTAAAACAAACAGGAAACCTCCTTAACATGGTGACACCATTCTTTATGAAAGTGGTACCATTAACTAAGTTTTATTTTATGAAGATGAAGTTCCATATTCTATCCTTGCAATATAAATCAAGGTATGTATAAAGTCTTTAAAATGCCACAATCATCATGCAGAAAGTGTGAACTATGATCCATACAAGTCAGTTCCATGGCAGTTAGTATTATCTTATAGTTAGAACACTAGGAAAACCTCTGTCATTAAAACATACAATTTATTATTAAGTTACCAACTTGACCTTATGTGTCTCTTTGGAGTATTCTCAAAATACATTAGTGTGTGTATTTGATGTTTTATAGGAAACAGAATAATGCAAGACATGTGAATTTATAATCTAACATTGCAGTTTTGGCTCTCCTTTATGCATCATCTTTGGGATTGAATTTACTTGTCAGATCATACCAATCTCATACTCTGTACAATAATGTTTCCAGAAGGAGTTACTTATACAGCTATAATTTTGACAGTATAGGAAAACAGTATCTCTAAATAATTAATGGCAATATATCCCCCCTTTCTTTCTTTATCTGAAAGATTGCTCAAGTCATGTTCCCTAAAGGTTTCACTGTCCCATTGAAACAAAGTTGACAGGTGATGGCTAGATATTTTTAATTAGGAGAAACCCTAAAGTAAAGAGCTTTCCAGAAGGAGTAGCAGTTAGACCCAGTAAACAATATTTGACACCTGCTTTGTCAAATTACAGTGAACACCTGCCATTCGCCATTCGGAATGCTTACTGCTCACTAATTTCAAGTAAAAAATAAAAAGTTAGACTGGAGGCTTTAAACTGTTTAAAGATTTTAAATTAAATAAACTATAATCTTAACTTTTATGTCTTAATTAAATTTTATGACATAACTAACATATAAATCTATTCTCTTGCCAAAGAATTAAAATTTTACATTGAGACTAAGATCCCATCTGACAACAAAGTTTGAGCACATTTTGAACATTAAAACAAAGGAAAGAGGCCAAAAATTTACCTTTTGGTTAAAATGATGTTTTCTATAGGGAAAATCATGAGTAATTTACCCCGTGTCTCCCTAGATCTTTGTTTCTAGATAGCAATTTATTCTTTCTCACAACAAATGGGACAGACAGACAAAAAGCAAATTAATTATGTACTATACCATACATTTCTGAAAAAAAAGAATTGAGACTTCACTTGCTGAGAGAGATTACACTTTAAACAGCCTGGACAAGGAGAGTTTGAACGGGAAAATTTTATTGGAAGAAATAATGTGAAGGAAATGAGAAGCCTGCTGTGTATATTTGGGAGGAGAGCTTGCCAGGTAGACAGAAAGTATAAAGGCCTTGCAATGAGAGAAATTCTGACATGCTCAAGTAAAAGCAAGAGAGCAAGTATGGTTTGCATAACAGTAAGGTAGCTAGAAAGGAATAGGTAGGGCTGTCTACATAATTCGTGGTGTCCCATGCAAAATGAAAAGGTGGGGGCCCCTTGTTTGAAAAAACAGGAGAAAAGCACTGTTAAGGATCTTGCAAGATAAACCTTTTTCCTTTCTTCCACGGTCTCTCTTTCAACTTCTTAAGGTGTTTTTAAATTTACTTTGTAATATAGTTCTGAGAGAAGAAAAATGAAACTTCTAAATTATTAGCATTAATTTTACTGATTAACTTTATATGGCACAATAGCAGTTTTAAATGCAAATATAATAGCATTTAACTCATATGTGGAATCCCTGAAATTATACAATTTGCATTTTGTAGCTCATACATGCATATACATATATATTCTTATTATCAGAATAGTGAAAACAGCACAAGAAACAAACTCAACTGATTTTATTTCCCCTCCTGATGCATGTTCTCCCAATCCTCTCTACCTTCAGCTTACTGGTGAGTAAAGATAGACTGAAAAGGAAAGGAACTATGGGTTATCCTTTCTTTCCTATTCCTTCTTTGTCGTTATTTTCAGCATAAGTAGTTAGCTGAAACAGGAGTGTTTACATGAATATTAACATGAGGAAGGAAAGACACGATAAGGTTCTTTAATCATTTTTGTTTTTAAGAGGGCCATTGGGCTTCCCTGGTGATGCAGTGGTTGGGAGTCTGCCTGCCAATGCATGGGACATGTGTTCTAATTTTTCTCTGGTACAGCAACTTTTAAACACCATTTCAGGAAGCTCAAGCTGTGTAGTAGTCTGTAAATGAGGATTCCCAACACAATAATGTCTATGCCCTAGTGTACATTAAGAATTTAATAAAATTACTTTACATTTTTTTAAAAAATGTATGTTTTATCTCTCTATGGGACTAAAACCTGCATCCAGGAGGCAGAAAATGGGAGAGATGTGAATAATCACTATTGTATTGTACTCATAATATCATTCATTCCTTCATTGTGTTAAGATCATCTTATAAATGTGTTCCTCTCAAGAGTCTCTTGAAGTAAACTTGGACCTGAATTTTTGTCATTTTCTGAAGGAATGAACATTTCTATTCACATTAGCTCCATTAACTATTATCCTTTTTTTTTTTTTCAGTCAGTCTTTATGAAAGAACAGTTGCTCAGTCTGGTCTTGAATTCTAGATTCCTGAAGCCTGGTGTAAAAACTGTTATTGATCCCAGCCTTAAAGTCATTAGATTTGATTGAATTCCAAAAGTGTGCTTTCTCCATCCTTGCAGATAGTTTAAGAACAGAATGTTCTTAAACTTGGTCTTTGGAGATCCAATCAAGAAGATTTCTAAGAACTACTTACACTGATGGGTTTTGCACAATTTAATCTCTAAAATTGTTGTTTCTTCAAGTTTTATATAATCTTTGCAGCTCTCAAAGCACAGTACCAGTGAGTTCCTGACGGATCTCCACATAGCCAACAGTCAAGAAGTATCCAGTGCTATGACCATGGCCTGAGTCTCAGACAAGAAAAAACAAATAAGTGCAGGTTTGGGGTTATAATAGCTGGCTGGTTTATATGTAATTGTCTCAAGAGCAATTACTAAGGAAACTTAGATCCTGATATGAGGCCAGGAACTAATATCATCACTGGGCTATCTCTCCAACAGTCTTTATTATAACACTTTCTTTTCCTAAACTCACTCAGTTTCCACACACTAACTTTTCCTTGATTTTTGATCCCTCTGAAAATGAGTCATTTTTTTTTCTAAAACCTTCAATGGCTGTCATCACCTATGAATTATAAAGCATCCTTCTGATTATGGGTTTCAGGTGCTCTATGGGCATACCGCCATTCTGCCACCCCACTTTATCTCCCATTATGATTTATCACAAATATACAGATGATCAGCAATTTCCAAGTCTTCTACTTATGTGCACATTGTTTCGCCATATGGAATAGCTTTCACCATTGATTCTGTCTAACTATAATTTCACAAAGGCCCAGCCCAGATTAATATTTTTGATAAACCCTTTCTCAAATTCCCCATTTTTAAATTATATAATGAACACCGTTAGAAGGTTTACTATGTGCTAATCATTGTTCCAAACACTCAATCCTTATACTAACTTTATGCTATAGATACGGTCACACCCCCAATTTATAAATAAAGAGACTGAGGCACAGAAAGGTTAAGTTACTTGGTAGAGGTCATGCAACTTCCTTGGTTCAATCCCAAGTTCTTAATAAATATCCTATATTGTTCCTCAAAATGAAACTTCCCTAATGTCTACTATTTTATTATTTTGTTCCTTGAGAGTACTTACTTAATTTTCCTTGAATTATAAGAAATGATAAAACTTCTATCCCCATGATATTTAAAACACCATGAAGTCAGAAACTGTGTTATACTTAATATTATTTCCCACAGTATCTAATATATTTTTGCTGAATCAAATGAATAAGCAAATCAAAGGTAAGTTTCAAGTCCTATACATTTATTATTACTGTGGTCCACAGTAGAAGTTTTTACAGTAGAATGGTGTTCTGCGTTTGTTTTGTTTTGCTTTACATTATTTATTTTGCTTGTTGGTTTGTTCAGGGTTATCCTTCAATATCAGGCATTGTGTTAAGGTGCCTCCTATTTATTATACCGTAATAATACTATTATTTTTATTGTTTTGTGTATAAGGAGACAGATGTTAGAGAAGTTAAGTAATTTGCCCACGGTATATGCACATGTGTATATATTATATTTTATAATATATGTAATTACATAATAATAAAAATAATAATAGATAAAATGTTTTTAAAAGGATACTATGTAATATTATATTCACTATAAATATAAATAGGTATAGAGTTCTATATAAATAAAAAAATACTGTGCCCTACTATAAGAAAATGTACTGCAAGAGATATTTCCCATTTACAAATAATCAATGAGAATTAAAAATGACAAATTTATTATGATTATTAATGGACAATTAACATACACTTCACACCTATATAGGTTTTCATACTTTAGAAAACATGTTTACCGCTAGTGTCTTGTTTATTTCTAGGGATGATAATAAGCTCATCTTTTAGATCTGTATTCTGACAGCCAGAAAGAGACTCTGAATTACTAACTGTGCTAATTCTATAAAAAAATGAAGAATCTTGACTGCCAGTCCCAAGATCTTTCCAAGGAATTCTCCATCCATAAAAATAATTTCCACAAATTTCTAGGGAAATAATTCATTTCCCCTTTATTCTGAAGAAAGCAACATTCATGCTGGGTGGCTGACAGCAGGTGTTAATTCTGCAAGTACTAATTTAACATAGCAGGTGTCAAATACACTGGGTATTAACTGCATGGTTGCTACAAAGTGATGACAATCACTAAATGAGCTCTGATCAGGTGGCCACTGGCACTCACAGGCCTTCTGTTAGATTTTATTGCTTGCCTGAGCTGCATTCACTGGGGTAACATCCCATGGAGAACAGCTTCTCAGGAGCTTACAGAGTAATGAACACCTACTCCAGGGATATAGACATTTTCTCCATCTCCACTGTTTCCTCTTTTCAGTCACATATGATGTGACATATCAGGGTAATTACAGTCACTTTAATTTTTTAAAAATAATGAATAATACTGTAGGAAAATTATCAGCAGCTGCTTCAAACTTAACTCCTTTCCCAAATATTGCCAACCACCTGCTCCCATACCATTCCTTTCCCCACTATTTATAACTAATCTGGAAAAATATGCACACAAACTCACACACCTAAAATATGTCTTCATTTATTAAAAATATGATTTCATGGAAGAGAAATTTAAATTTATGCCTTGCCTTTTAATCTATATTTTTGGTGTTGGTAAAATATTTTTTCTAACCTGTTTCTGGTTTCTCATATGTATCTTCTAGATGTTCACTCTCAGTATTCTTTATTTAAACCACATTCACAAGTCTCACATTTTTGTACTCTGTCCTCACCCAGCAACTCACTTTTACTTTGCTCTGTCCTTTTCTTTAAGAATGGCTAGAATCTGAGGCGACAGGGACTGCTGCTGTTTGTAGAGGGGAGTGTCTGAGATGTTACTAAGTTCTAGAGGAAGTGAACAAATGGCTACGTTATGACATTTTCAAAGTGCTCTCTTTTAATATAAAGAAATTTTGTTGTTCAGGTTCATTTGACCTAGCCCTAAATCTCCTTAACCTTTGAATGTTAAGCTGCAGGTGATATGATTACAATCTATGACATAAATTAATTGAGTGTTTGTCAAAATCACCAGGCTCAAATTCTTTGAAATGATCCACTTGCAGACAAAATCTATGCAAAGCCTGTCAGCTGTCAGCTTTTTACTATTCTTGTTTAGTTAGTTAACAACTGTGTTCAGAGGCTTGAGTGAAAGCTGAATTTGTCAGGCTTTTGTGAAACAAAGAACTCAAATTCACAAGCCTTACCATGAGAATAAAGCCACCTACAGGGATGTTTTATACCAGTTTGATCTAAAAGAAATGAGATAGGAAGCTGAGAGAGGTGCCACAGACAGGTAAGGGTAAAAGTCAGTGGTAAGAATACCAACTTCCAGGGGAGCAAATCCCAATGTTGCCTTTTAGTTTTCTCTAATCAACCAATATGCAGTTTATGACCCAGCAAGTGCAGTACATGACAGCCCATTTGTGATGCTCTTTAGAGAGGTCTTACTTCATGAGAGGAAAGTAGGCCTGAAGTCTTTGAAATGGAGATCTAAAAATGTAATGAGGATGTACTGTTCAGAACATAAAGGTATTTTATGTAAGATCCTCTTTCATCTTGGAGAGCTTATTGTGTGAACAAAAGGACTGCTATGGATCCCTTATTTTAAAGGACTTCTAAACATAGCCACCCTGCCCCCTCCCCAAACTGTGAAATGAGATGAATTAGCTAGCTAAGGCTCCTTTAGCAGTGCTTATCACATTTATGAAATCCTGATATTCTAACAGTCTTTCCACACTGTAAAAGGAAGCTGGGTCTTGATCATAGTGTTGGTAAATGGAAAATATGGGCCAAGAAAAGTTGTTAGATATATTAAGAAATAGTTAGCAACTATGCTTTCCTTTTTTATGTATAAATCTAATGATAATAACAGTTTAGTCCATGTTTGAATTCCTTTGTCATGAAATAGAGATGATGCCATAACGTTGAAGGTCAGCTAAGTCAGGCTTTGACCAATAATTACGATTTCATCAACACCTACCTGTTATCTGTAATAGAGAGTGAGAGAATGTACTTCCACAGGGGTTTTGTGTAACTGATGTGGTGCTCAGCTAACTATACTTTTTAAAATGAAATGATATTGAACAAATGATACTCATGTGAAAATGCATACTTCCTCTTAAGAGATGAAGAACTAAATTTTAAGTGTGGAAATCACCAAAATTCCATCTTGTGCATACAGGATATGAAGACAGTCATTTGGTCTGAAACCTCATAATTACTTCTATCTCCTCTAAAATATTTAATTATGACTCAGTCTCTTATTTTTAAATCATGCTTTTATTATCTCTGTCTTGTTGTTGATTTTACTTCTTTTGCACTAAGTCAGATTTACCTATGTGCCAATCAAATCTTGGATAAATTTCCAGATTTCAATCAAGGTAAATATCATTCCAATGTAGACATAGTAGACTCAAAGAAACACACAGAGACACATGAAGACACACCCACACCGTATTCTTCCTTTGTCAAATGCATACAGATTTAGGCATACATAGTGCTTTCTCTCATTTATAATATGGAAAATCAATAGCAAAACAAAGAGACCTATGAAAAAAATTTACCCCATGATTTATCTTGTTTATTTCTCTAACTTCAGAAAGGTAGGCAATTATATAATCCAGGACAAATTGTTAGTTTGCTTTTTTCCAGGAAATCTTCACGGCTTCCTTTAATCTTTTTTTTTTCTTGTTTCATCATTCTCAGAGAATTTTGTTTTTGTTTGCATACAATCTAGAACAATTCTACAATACATAGAGGATTATCAGGATGTGTGATGTCATGTTTCATAAAGATTTGGAATTGTTATAAGGGATGATATATTCCTTGACTATCTGTGGAAAGGATATGACTTAGTTTTGACATACAGAATAAAATAATTAAAGGGAAAAACATTTTTAAAAGATGATAGATACATACTTTCAAGAGCTGATTGCTATAATTCTCCACTGTTGAAAGTAATCTACCTCCTTAACCTCATTAATGTTCTTATTATCTTACTTCTTATGCCACTGTTGTTTACACAGAAGTTTGACACTCCCTGCAAGATTTGTGAAAACAGTATCACTAGCTAATCAATCGCTGTACACTTCACAGATTGATTGTAATAGTGTCTTGTATATCACATATTTTAAATAAGTATTCAATATAGTTTTGAGTGTCATAGGAGACAGGCAGGTGAGAAAGGGGTTGGGCTTAGGTTGTTCTCATTAAGAAAATAACAACAAAAGCATGAAAGTTAATTTGTAAAACAAATGTTTTTCTTGCACTGAGTTCTAGAAAAACTATGTCAAATGGACCCTCATGTAAGTGGGAATAAATAACTTAATGAATAATATATGATTATAATTTTCTGAGATAAAAATACACTTTTCTGGTAGATACTTCTTACAAATATCTCATTAGAAAAGTCAAGGAACTGCAAATTTAACTCAGGAATGCCATTTGGGTGAGTTAACTCTTGACAAGGATAGAACTTTGAGAATATAGAAAGCCTGACTGTCTTAAATGTCAGTCTCAAGAAAACTTCTGACAAGTGCTCAAAGTCAATGTATGGATCAATTCTCTGATGAGTGGTTCACATAACACAATGTTCTATTTTGTTGCTAAATGCATGGATTCCAGATATTTTTATATGTGTTTATTTTTTCAGTGGACATTATCAACCACCTAGGTTAAGAAATATGATCTCATGATGGAAATAAGTTGCAAATCCCAAGAGCTATGAGACAATCCAGGAGCATGCATGCTTATGGGAGATAAGAATACAGAATTTCAAGGAGTAAGTAATACACAGTCATATTAATAGCTAATGTGAATAAGTACCGCAACCAACCATCTACCAACTCTCTTTTCCCAAAAGTAGTGAAATTTAACCCTTTGGATTCACCAACTCTTTGGGGGACTTAGTAAAATAATGTGCCATTAACTGAGAAAAATACACAAACATAAAATATTTCATATATCTCTCTCACTTATTCTTCTCTTGGCTTACTCCCCTCTAGCCATGACAGCCTCTTTGTTGTTTTCTGAATATCCAGAACCACTTAAAGCCTTTGCACTGACTATTCCATCTGTCTGGAAGGATCCTCATGGATTTATCTTCCTGGTTCACTCCCTCAGTTCCTTCAAGTCACTGCTCAAATGTCCCCTTCTCATATGGATGACCACAACTGATCTAATTAAAACTTCAACCCCTTCACAACCTCTCCCTATGTAGATACACCTTTATTTGGTTCTATAGTTTGTAGCACCTTATAAATCTTATACAGTTTAATTTTTGTTTATTTTACTCTTTATTTTGTATCCTTCCACTTGAAAATCAGATCCATTAGGTCAAGAATTTTTACATAGTTTTCTGTTAATGTCTGTACCCCGGTACATAATAGATAACCCTAAATATTTATTGAATGAATGAATACAGTTTCAAGTAAGTAGTAAAGTATGGTGCTAAAGAACATGCTTTTTGGAATCAAATGGATATGGATGAGTCTTGTTTTAGCCCTTAGTGAGCCTGTGGGAAAATATCTTTATATCTTTGAGATTTTGTTTCTGGTAACTCACAGAAAGATAGTAAGAAAACCTACAGTTATTTAGGGTTCAGAAACAGAATGCTGTCTCCTCTCACTTATCCCCTCCACTCTCTTCCAACTTCTGTAGAAAAATGATCTTCTTCAGACAAATCCTGAACTTTTATGCAGTATAATATGACAGGCACAAAAAGGAAGAATCATTAACACTTGAAGGGAAATAATATTAATTAGATAAAGAGACAAAGCCAATCTAAATTATTAAGTTCTTAGGGGGAAAAAAGATGAAAGGAAAGTGAAGGCAGTTTTGGTGGAGAGAAGTTAGGATATGATTGGTGAATAAAAAGTTTCAGAGAAGTTTGACCTATGAAAATTCAGGTACTAAGAAATATTACTAGGGGTTATGAATTGCATTCTTTTTAATGTGTTTCAAGTAAGGACAGGAATGACTTTTTTCTTGTAGCTATTTGAATTGGATGGTTTGAATGCTGTCTGGGTAATAATGGACTGATATCAATTCCAGAATTCATGTGGGTTACACATATAAAACTTATATAAAAAGGCTAGTGTGTTGCATGGTCTATTGTTATTACTCAATAATTTAATAGAGTGAAAAATACTCATCATATTCCATGGTACTTAATGCATTGATTTAGTTATGTAACACTTATTTCTTAAATGCTCACAAGCATCTGGAAACTATGTTTGTCTTAAGGATATAATAAAGAAAAAGAGAGTTGTGAGTCCTGAATTCATGGATTTTACTTTCAACGTATCTAATTCAGGACAGACACATAGATA
The DNA here is from genome assembly GCF_039906515.1 of Pseudorca crassidens. NCBI lineage: Eukaryota > Metazoa > Chordata > Mammalia > Artiodactyla > Delphinidae > Pseudorca > Pseudorca crassidens. Next base: position 86,324,308 of record NC_090298.1, read on the forward strand.
TGCTTCTGTCAAATTTTGAGGGGAGTATATTGTATTTGCATTTTTTCCCTGGGGGTTAAACCTTAAGCTTTGATTAGACTCTCAGAACAATTTGTTACCTTAATACCAAAGAATCCTCTCCCTCAGTGAGAGAAGTTGGAGTCATAAACAAATTAGACTGACTGAGAGGTGAAACGAATGACAGATAAGGAAATTAGGACCCCAAGAGCAAAGCATGAAGAGTAAACAATAGCTGAGACACATTTTATTTGTTAGTTAGGTCATTAGTTTTAAATGACAGAGAGACTGAGAATGTTTAGAAGTTGAGGGAGAGAACTCACTGTAGAAAGACAAAAGGGAGAAGTACAGAGAAAAATAATCTAATGAATAAAAATCCCAGAGAAGATAAGAGAAGAAACAATCATGAACTTAAGTGGTTTTTTCTGCAGAGTCTTATTTGACATCTTGTAATGAAATTTTTGAACCTTTTTGTTTGAATTATTTGCTTAGGGCTTTGAAGATAAATTAAACTCTATAACTTCAGATAATTTTATATTCATTTGGGGTCATTAAAAGAGCAAAACCAACTAAACAAACAACAGTGAACTAATGTTTTCATCAAGTAGAAATTGATCTTTAAATTAGTATCCTCTTCAGCAGTGCTCTTGCCTCAATAGACTTTAACTGGAGAGTGAGGGAGACCCAGAACCAGAAAGCAGAACAAGGAAAAATTTACTGGAAGTAGGGAGAGAAGGATGGAACTTAACAGGAAATATTACCTTGGTGCATCACCAAGAGCTTTGGAGTTACTAATTCAATGTGTGGTTCTGTGAAAACTAAAGAGAAACCTATTTAAAACTGAGCATGCCTGAATAAATCTAGTTTTTACTCAGGCCATCAACACTTGTAGTTCTCAAACAAGTGGTCAGACAAGAAATTGTTTTACTCCCATTTTACTCCAGATAACACCTAAAGGTATGAAGTAAAACCGTTTTCTATGCACACTTTGAAACAGAGGGCATATCCAAATGAAGCAGTGCCTCTTGGTGACAGGGAAAGATCAGAGAGCTTGGTGACACTGGTATTCACATTAGAAACTCCTTGGAGTTGCTATTGCAACTTACTCTTCCCAAGGGAAGTTTAAGGAGAAGAGAGATATATTAAGCAGTAAGGCCTACTGGTTTGAATGGCTTTAGAATGTAATTTGTAATTGCAAATTAATAAGTAAATTTAATATTACACATAAAAAAATTAGTCTCAGAGGCAGGTCCAAGACTGCATCATAGGAAGACCCTGAACCCACTTCCTCCCACAGATACACTGAATCTACACCCACGTATAAAGCAATTCCTCCCAAAGAAGATGTGAGGGCTGATTGAAGAGCTTCTGCATATAGAGGGACCATGCAAAAATGCGTAAGAAAAATGGAGATATGGCATCCGTGGAACCCCACTCCCAACATAGCAACCTGCAGTAGGGAGGGATATTAATGAGGGACGTGAGCCCAGACTCACACACCATGGGACAAAGCAAAATCACAGCAGTTTAAAGGGCACCTAAGCTGTGCAGGAAGATAATCCAATTACTAACCATAAAACATCTACCAAATGGGCAGGGAAAGGTTGGAACCCTATTAGGGGTCAGAGGAACCAATGAGCACCATTGTTTTAGTCCCTCCATACTCATCCCAGCCCATGCTCACTCCAGCCATACATCAAGCTGATACTTGTGCATGTAGTCTATGCAGGGGATTCTCCCACACCAGGCCACTACTTCAAGAAAAGAAGAGGTAGTTGTTTTGACTAATTCATAGAAACAAATACAGCAAGTCAAACAAAATGAGGAGACAGAGGAATATGTTCCATCCAAATGATAGAATAAGATAAAACCCAGGGTGGGGGGGGACTAATGAAATGGAGATGAGTAATTTACCTGATAAAGAGTTTAAAGCAATGGTCATAAAATGCTCATTGAACTCAGGAGAAGAATGAGTGAACTCAGTGAATGAAGAATGAATGAACATTAACAAAGGGTTTGAAAACATAAGAAGAAAATATTCATAGCTAAAAATACAAAAACTGAAATGAAAAATATGATAAAGCAATGATACAGAAGAATGAATAAGCAATCTTGAAGATAGAAGAGTGGAAATCACCCAATCAGAACAGCAAAAAGAAAAAAGATTTAAAAAAAAATTGAGGATAGTTTAAGAGACCTCTGGGACAATATCAAGCATATTAAAGTTTGCGTTATAGGAGTCCTGGAAGGAAGGAGAGAGAGAAAGAGACAGAAAAAATTATTTGAAGAAGTAATGCTTGAAAACTTCCCTAGCCTGGTAAAAGAAACAGACATCCAGATCTAAGAATCACAGAGTCCCAAACAACATGAATCCAAAGAGATCCACAGTAAGACACATTATAGTTAAAATGGTAGAAGTTAAAGATAAAGAGAGGGGCTTCCCTGGTGGCGCAGTTGTTGAGAGTCTGCCTGCTAATGCAGGGGACACCAGTTCATGCCCTGGTCCGGAAAGATCCCACAGCCGAGGAGTGGTTAGGCCCATGAGCCATGGCCGCTGGGCCTGCACATCCGGAGCCTGTGCTCTGCAACAGGAGAGGCCACAACAGAGAGAGGCCCACGTACCACAAAAAAAAAAAAAAAAGATAAAGAGAGAATATCTTAAGGTGAACAAGAGAAAAACAATCACATAAAAGGGAAACCCCATAAAGGTTATCAGCTTATTTTTCAACAGAAACTTCATGGGCCAGAAGAAAGAGGCAGGATATATTTAAAGTGCTGAAAGAGAAAAACTTACAATCTAGACTCAAACTATCCAACAAGGTTATCACTCAGAATTGAACAAGAGATGAAGAGTTTCTCAGACAAGCAAAAACTATAGGAGTTCATCATCACTAAACTAGCCTTTCAAGAAATGTTAAAAGGACTTCTTTAAGTGGAATAAAAAGGCTACAACTAGAAATAAGAAAATATGTGAAAGAAAAAAAATCTCACTGGTAAAGGCAAGTGCATAGTAGAGGCAGTGGATCAGCCACTTTAAAAGCTAGTATGAAGATTCGTGATAAAATTAGTTCAGTCAATTACAGTTGAACCTTGAACAACACAGGTTTGAACTGCACAGATCCACTTAAACATGGATTTTTTTCAGTAGTTACACTACAGTACTACACAATCCATGGTTGGTTGAATCTGTGGGTAGGCAACTGTAGATTTGGAGGGCCAATTGTAAAATTACACACACATTTTTGACTATGTGGTGGATGGGCACACTTAATCCACCTGTATAAATGTATAACTACAGTAAGTATACACAAAATGACAAGATGTAAAATATAATATCAAAAACATAAATATGGTGGAGGGGGAATTAAAATGCAGTGCTTTTAGGAGGTGTTCATATGATGGAGGGGGAACTAAAATGCAGTGCTTTTAGAAGGTGTTCAACCTTAAGTGACTATCAGCTTAGAATAGTCTGCTAAACATACAGGTTGATATATATGAACCTCATGGTAACCACAAACCAAAAACTTACAATGAATACACACAAAAATAAAGACAAAGGAATCCAAACATAACAAATCACAAGGGAAGGAATCAAGGGAAGACTGGTTCTACAAAAGATAGAGAACTACAAAAACAACCAGAACAATTAACAGAATGGCAATAAGGACATATCTATCCATAATTACTTTAAATGTAATTTAATTGCTCCAATCCTCAATGCTCCAATTAAAAGATATAGGATGGCTGAATGGATAGAAAAACAAGACCCATCTATATGCTGTCTACAAAAGACTCACATTAAATCTAAAGATACACGTAGACTGCAAATGAAGGGATAGAAAAAGATACTCCATGCAAATGGAAAAAAAGAGAGCTGGGGTAGCAATACTCATATAAGATGAAATAGACTTTAAAATAGACTGTAACAAAAGACAAAGAAGAGCATTCCTGATGATAAAGGGGTCAATCCAACCAGAGAATACGCCATTTGTAAACATTTATATATATAAAACAAATAGTAAGAGAAATTTAAAAATAGACAGCAATATAATAATAGTAGGGGACTATAATAACCCACTAACATCAATGGATAGATCATCCAGACAGAAAATCAATAAGGAAAAACTGACCTTAAACACACATTAAACCAGATGAAATTAGTAGGTATATAAACATCCCAAAGCAGCAAAATACACATTTTTCAAGTGCATATGGAACATTCTCCAGACTACCTTACATGTTTTGTGAAAAAAGTGTCAATAAATGTAAGAAGACTGAAATCATACCAAGCATCTTTTCCAATCACAATGGTATGAGACTAGAAACCAACTACAAGAAAAAAAAAACCATACATAAAACACAAACACATTGAGACTAAAAACATACTACCAAAGAATGAATGAGTCAATGAAGAAATCAAAGAGGAAATCAAAAAATACCTGGAGATGAAGAAAGTGAAAACACAACTTTCCAAAATCCATGGGATGTAGCAAAAACAGTTCTAAGATGGAAGTTCATAGAGATACAGGCCTCCATCAAGAAACAAGAAAAACCTGAAATAATCTAAATTTATGTTTAAAGGAACTAGAAGAAGAAGAGAAAGTAAAGCCCAAAGTTAGTACAAGGAAGGAAATAATAAAGATTAAACTGGAAATAAATGAAATAGAGACTAAAATATAATAGAAAAGACCAATGAAACTAAGAGTTGGTTTCATTTGAAAAGAGACATCGACAAACTTTAGCCAGACTCATCAAGAAAAAAAGAGAAAACGCAAATTTAAAAAAAATCAGCAATGAAAGAAGAGAAATTACAAACAACAGCACAGAAATACAAAGGATGATAACAGAATACTACGAACAATTATATGCCAACAAACTAGACAAACTGGAAGAATTGGATAAAGTCCTAGAACTATACAATCTTCCAAGACTGAAATAGAAAATAAGAATAAACTGATCACTAGTAACAAAACTGATTCAGTAATCAAAAAACTACACCCCCCCGACCAGAAAAAAAGTCCAGGTCCAGATAGCTTCACAGGTGAATTTGACAAAACATTTCAAGAAGAGCTAATACCTATCCTCCCAAATTATTCCAAAAAATTTGAAGAGGAAGGAATGTTTATGAACTCATTTTACAAGGTCAGCAGTACCTTCATACCAGAACCAGACTAAGACAACACAAAAAGAGAAAATAACAGGCCAATATCATGGATAAACATAAGTGCAAAAATCCTCAACAAAATATTAGCTAACCAAATTTAAGAACGCATTAAAAGGTGTATACAACAGAATGAAGTGGCATTCATTCCAGGGATGCAAGTATGGTTTAAAATCTGCAAATCAATCAACATCATACCTCACATTAACAACATGAAGAATAAAAATCATCTGATCATCTCAACAGATGCAAAAAAAAAAAAAAGCATTTGAAAAGAATCAACATCCATTTATGATAAAAACTCTCAACAAAGTGGGTGTAGAGGAAACATACCTCAATATAATAAAGGCCACATATGACAAACCCACAATTAACACCATACCCAATGATGAAACCTGAAAGCTTTTCTGTTATTATCAGGAGTGAGACAAGAACGCCCACTCTCATCACTTTTTATTCAATATAGTTTTGGAAGTCCTAGACACAGAAATCAGACAAGAAAAAATATAAAAGTCATCCCAACTGAAAAGGAAGAAGTGAAACTGTCACTATTTGCAGATGGCTATATACTGTATTTAGATAACCCCCCCAAAGTCCACCAAAAAACTATTACAACTAATAAATGAATTCAGTAAATTTGCAGGACACAAAATTAATATACAGAAGTCTGTTGCTTTTTTATATACTAATAGTAAACTATCAGAAAAGAAATTCATTTGAAAATCATATCAAAAAGAATAAAGTACCTAGAAATAAATTTAACCAAGGAAGTGAAAGACCTATACTCTGAAAACTATAAGACACTGAGGAATAAAATTGAAGATGACACAAATAAATGGAAAGGTATACTGTGTTCATGGGGTGAAAGAATCAATATTGTTAAAATGTTCATTACTACCCAAAGCAATCTACAGGTTAAATGCAATCCATATCAAAATACTCATGGTATTTTTCACAGAACTAGAACAAATCATTTTGAAATGTCTACAGAGCCACAAAAGACCCTGGAGAGCCAAAACAATCATAAGAAGAACAAAGCTGGAAGTATTGTGCTCCCAGACTTAAAACTATACCTCATAGCTACAGTAATCAAAACAGTATGGTACTGGCACAAAAACAGACATATAGATCAATGGAACAGGATAGCTCAGAAATAAACCCATGCTTATATAGTGAGTTAACTTACAACAAAGGAGGCAAGAATATACAACAGGGAAAAGACAGTCTCTGCAATAAATTGTATTAGGAAAACTGGACAGCCACATGCAAAAGAATGAAACTGGACCACTTTCTTACACCATATACAAAAATAAACTCATAATGGATTAAGGACTTATATATAAGACCTGAAATCATAAAACTCCAAAAAGAAAACATAGGCAGTAATTTCTTTGACTTTGGTCTTAATATTTTTTTGGATATGTCTTATCAGGCAAGGGCAACAAAAGCAAAACTAAATGGGAGTACGTCATACTAAAAAGCTTTTGCACAGCAAAGGAAACAACAAACAAAGCAAGAAGGCAAACTAGTAAATGGGAAAAGATGCTTGCAAATGATATATCTGATAAGGGGTTGGTATCCAAAATATATAAATAACTCATACAACTAAATAACAATAAAAACAACCCTATTGAAAAATGGGCAGAAGATCTGAATAGCCATTTTTCCAAAGAATGTATAGAGGTGGCCAACAGGCACATGAAAAGATGCTCAATATCACTAATCATCAGGGGAATGCAAATCAAAACCATACCACGTCACATCTGTCAGAATGATTTTTATCAAAATGGCAAGAAACAAGTGTTGATGAAGAAGTGGAGAAAAGGAAACACTCGTACACTGTTGGTGGGAATGTAAATTGGTGCAGCCCCTGTAAAAAACAGTATGAAGTTTTCTCAACAAAAACTAAAATTAGAACTACTGTATGACCCAGCAATTCCACTGCTGTGTATGTATCTGAAGAAAACAAAAATATTAATTTGAAAACATACATGCACCCCATTGTTCATTGCATCATTATTTACAATAGCCAAGATATGGAAGCAACCTAAGTGTCTATTGATAGATGAATGGATAATGAAGGTATGGGAGATATATAGATATAGATAGATATAGATATAGGTATGATGAAATATTACTCAGTGATGATGAAGAATGAAATCTCGCCATTTGTGAAAATGTGGATGCAGCTAGAGATACACTAAGTGAAATAAGTCAGAGAAAAACAACATATGGTTTCACTTATACTTGGAATCTAAAAAGCAAAACTAACGAACAAACATAACAAAATAGAAACAGACTCACAGATACAGAGAACAAAATGGTGGTTGCCAGAGGGTAGGGAGATGGGGAGATAGATGTAATCTGTGAAGAGGATTAAAAGGCACAAACTTATAACTATAAAATAAATACATCATGGGGATATAATGTACAGTATAGGGAATTTAGTCAGTAATATTGTAACAACTTTGTATGGTGACTGATGGTAACTAGACTTAGTGTGGTGATCATTTCATAGTGTATAAAAATATTGAGTCACTATGTTGTATACCTGAAACCAATATAGTATTGTATGTCAATTACAATTCACTTAAAAAATAGATTAGCATTAATGCATGTAAAGCACCTGGCACAGTGCCTGGACCTTAGTAGGAGGCTTAATAAAGGACAGGTATTGTTAATAAAAACACATTAGTCTCCTGAATTGGCCCTTTCATTTGGCCACCCATAAATCCTCTTATATTCTTATGGGTTCAGCAAGGTAGGTAGCAAAGTTGATTGATTTACATAAAAAAATACTTTAATAAATTCCTGTGTAAAGAGTCATTACATAAAAGTTCTATAGATCAGCATCCCCAGCCCTAATCCCTTCCTTATTCCTGGAAGGGAACTACTTTTCTGAATTTGCTTTGTATTTTCTCTGGCCTTTTGTTATATGCATTTGGTTCATTAAGTACCCAAATTATAAATACTGTATTTTATGGGAGAATTTCATTATTAATTTTAATGTTAAAATACCATTCTGCAGCCATGTATGTATTACTATCTAATATAATATCTTGGGAATTTTTTTCCCATAGACTCACTTCCTTGAGTAGCTTTGCCTCAGTATAGACATATATTATATGATTTATCTAGTCATCTCCTTTGATGGCTTTTTAGATTGGTTTGATTTCTATTTGTTTGTTTTAGAGCTGAAATAAACATTATATTATAAGGCTCTGGGGGTATGTTGGAGGTCATTCTTAGCCTTTTCATAAAATACAGAAATGCATTTTGCCCTTGTGATTGGAATATTTGGATTAACTGGAAACTTAACTGCCTTTGGATTGTTCTGTGGATCAAATCCTCAGCGAAGCCAAGGGTGAAGTTTCACAAGATCAGATATTAACAAGAAAGTGTCAAAGTAGTAGAGAAAAAGAAGGCACTTGCCACATGGTAACTTCAGCTGACAGGCTTATTTGTGTGCATAAATTACAAACCTTTCTTGAACCTCCTTGTACTGCGACTGTGTTAACAGAAGTTAATTTGTGTCAGTGAAACTGGTAGGGGCTTGGTTCACTATAGAATTTGTACAAAAAGTGAAGTGTAAAAATTAGAAGAAAAAAGGTGACCTACAGCTGGTAAACCTGAGACATGTGCAACACACTTTATTTCAGGAAAACTGATTAGCTATTGAGAAGATAAGTTTGGACCAAGAGCACAAACCAAGAAAGGTCAGAAATCCCAACAAATAAAGTTAAGTCCTTAAACCCTGTTCTTTCACATGCGAAATGAAGGGCTTGAAAAAAATAATTGTAACCTCTTAATTCTATGTTTTCTAAATGAATTCCATCAAATTCATATTTTCTTTAATAATGAAATCTCTGATTTAAATTTGATATTCAATAGTTATATAAACATCTGTGTAGACAAGCAGTTATGAAAATCAGATGAGAAACTTTAGAGATTCATTACGGGTTGTCTGGCAATGACCTATTGATGCTGAGAACTTGTCCTTCCTCTCAGGGCTAGGGATTTGCCCATCTTCAATTTGCCTACAGGAGCTGAAGACTCCTAATGTCTGCAGGTATCAGGCAGATGGGAATTCCTTGAAGTCTCCTCAAAACTGGCAGCTAGGCTCAGCCTGACTAATGCTTGAGCCCAAAATATGTATTCTCTGAATAGGGGCTGCTTTTATTCTTGCCCCATAAAAAAAGGAGAGCAGTAAAGAAGGAGAGTCCCATTGCTAGAATACAGTCCCAAGTAAAGTCCCGTATAGTATGTCTATCTCTGCATCTCCACAATTTGCCACCACTTGACTTTTCTTCCTGGCACCTACACTAAATAACCTGTACCAGTATTCACAGCAATTTATTAAAGTTGCTCTCAGAAATTATTACTGAAACTAGCTTCCTATTTACTTTCTACTGTAGACAGTATTAATCCCTTCTACTTTCTTAAAAATTTCTAAATTTTGATTTACATGAGAATATTAAAATACATGTATGATTTTTATAATTGGTTTTTCTTTAATATTCGTCAGTCCATCTGTAAATCTTTTTCACTCAGTGAGCCACTAAAAGGAACTTGGGACTTACTTTTATGTGAATATACTTTAAAGCATTTATCAAATAAGCCAAGAGAGCAAGGAAATTGCCACATACTTTAGGTATGTGTGTGTATGTGTGTGGTGAAGGATGTGGTAGTCTATTTGGGAAGGATAGAGCTGCAGTATGCATGGAAAGCTATAAGGAAAAGTTTAGACTACTCATATAGTTAAAACTTTACTGTATCTTCCAGCTCTTTGATGATTGATACATTATATGAAAGCATTGTCTTTTTGAAAATGAACAGCCTTTGAGCCAGTTTATAAATTGCATAGGTTCAAGCCAACACCAATTACAAAGAAAACATTACCCTGTCTTTCTCCCCCTGTGCTGCTTTTACTTAAACAGTCACTCAGGTGGAAAAATGCCAGCCTTCCTGCCCTGGGGCTTGTTGAGTTCACTCACAGATGTCTGGCTCAGATTAGAAATGTATACAATGGCACTGATGCCAGGCTGGGCCTGGGAATTTCCTTGACATCACAGTAAAGTATAAATGTTTGAATGATCACCTGAAACAGGTCTAGGATGGCCTTTGCTAATTTTAAAGTAGGTTTTCTTACCTTTCCTGAAAGGATCCTTCCTTAGAAAGTCTATTCATCACTGTAGCATGCTTTGGTAGGGGAAAAATGCCAAATGGAGGTGGAGGATGATAGCTAATGAAGTGGAATGATCTGTATACGTATGTTAATTTTATAGATAACTGAAGCTTTCAAGCACTGAAAGTAATTTTAATAAATATTTCTGAAACATATTACACACATTTATGCCTTCTAAAACACATGAATTTAATATAATTTTACTTTTCTATTAAAGCTCAAAGTATCTATCTACATGAATGCCAATCTATTCTGTAATATAATAGCAAATGGAATCAATATGGCTTGGAGAGCTGTAGAACAGGTCACACTCAAATGTTTTTCAGCTTTTCTCTATCTTCAACCTGTGAGCTGTAAGTTTTACTATTGTTTATGTACCTAACTAGCCATCTTCAAGCCCGATTCTAATTTAATTTTCCAATTTTTGCTGAATTTTGGGAAACTACATTACTAGCCTTATTAGAAAAAATTAAGACTTATGAAAGTATCTTAACACAAGTTCAGTATTTCTCTGAAGGAATACCATGGATTACTTATTCACTCATAGATTCACATGACACATGTTTATTGGATTCTTCCCACCTTCTAGGTGCAGAACAAACAAAGAGAAATATTCTCCTTAAGACAGGAGAACCTGGACTAATAAAATTAAAGAAAAGGAAATAAAAATTGCAATCATCTAGGTTAGATTTAGGGTCAGAAGCTTCAGATGAAATCACAAAAAGTTTAAACAAATAAAGCAAGGGATATTTCTCTATTTAACAGATGAAGGGAATGAAACTCAAGTTTAAATAACTTGCCCAATATCATAAGTGTCAAAGCCAATATTTGAAACTTTGTCTTTCTGCACTTAAAACCTCTGAACTTTCCATTTTGCTATGTTCTCTCCCCAAATGCCATTTTCCTTCCTGTTTCTCCCCATCTCCCTTCTAATACACACAAAAGAGTGTGAAGAAGGGTGCTAAAAATGAGGCAATTTGCACAAAGCAGAAATACTTCTGGGAGACTATCTTTACATCTTTCTCTTATAATACTTTGCTGACTTGCCCTCACTTGTAAATATAAGCTCTCATTCAATGGCTTTTTTTCTTCACACATATGGGGTTGTTCATATCTAAATTTTATAGAATTAAGACGGCCAGAAAACTGAAATCGGGATAAGTGAGATGGCACTGACTTCTGTGGGGCAATCTTCTGCCCAGTTGGTTGATTATTTATTAATTTGAGGAAGGCAGAAAATGAACAATGAATAAGGACGATGCAGTGAACAGAAGGAAAGCAGCAGGGTCAATAAATACTAGGTACAAAGTGCATGCAATCAAGCTTGTAAAGGACCTTGATCAAGCCATATGGATGCTGAGGAGTTAGCTCTAAGCAGCATGTTCTGTGGAGCTTCCTGTGGTGAGCTGCTCAGCCCAGGAAATGCAGGGCAAGGCAGTTGAGAGAAGGCAGGACCCCAAATGTCAGGGGCAACTACCTATATTAAAAAAATAGGTGCTGAATCTAGGGACTACAAAAAAATCAGCAACTGAAAAATAGATGTTTTTGAACAAGAAGCATGCTTCTGTGTTTACTGTTTCTATTATTCTTCAGGCTTAGTTTGCTTACCTTCTTTTTCTTTCTTTTTTTTTTTTTTTTTTTTTTTTGCGGTACGCGGGCCTCTCTCTGTTGTGGCCTCTCCCGTTGCGGAGCACAGGTTCCGGGCGCGCAGGCTCAGTGGCCATGGCTCACGGGCCTAGCCGCTCCGCGGCATGTGGGATCTTCCCGGACCGGGGCACGAATCCGTGTCCCCTGCATTGGCAGGTGGACTCCCAACCACTGTGCCACCAGGGAAGCCCTGCTTACCTTCTTTTTTATAGTAAATATTATTTTTCTCTTTAAAACATTCACTAATAATAATGTTCAAAAACCTGGTTTTATAAGATTTGTACATGAAACACATCCAAATTTGGGCTTTTCCTAAATCAACTCAAAACCTATTCTAGAATAATTTATGCTTCAAAAACTGAAGCAAAGTATTTGGCGTATAAATCATCAAGAATTGCCTAATGGTTTAGATTAGCTCACTATGCAATAGTGAGCTCAATATTTGGAACTTTAAGAGACTTCTAAAATTTCCCTCATCTCTCTTTATGTTTAGTAGAATGGATGAAGGAAAGAGTTGCTCTTGATCTGACAAATGATAGGTTGCTCTGATGATAGTTGCTCTGATCTGACCAAATGGATAGGATCCCTGCGAAAGGATACCAAATGAAAGAACAATGAAGTAGCCAGGGAATACTCAGAGGTACTAAGATTTCCCTTCAGTCAAGTGATCTTCGGCAAGTCTTCATCTCTTGTCAGGTTAAGATAAGACACCACACACGTATCACCATCATCCATCCAAGCCACAGGCTGAAGTAGGTGTGATAGCCATGGTTGTCAGGAGACACTGTGCAATCACAGAAAACACCACCAAGGTTTGGTAATTATCTATTGTTTTATTCCCATTTACTTAGAAGGAGACAAAGTTCTCTAGAGCAGACCCAATGAACATTGCTCATAAGAACAATAGAAATAAGATATTAATCAAATGTATTCTAATGCCTCTAGTGAAAGAATGATATGAATGATAAAGTGATTAATAGGAGACAACAAACCTTTGAATGCCTGTCAGCATTTGTATGCAGCATGCTTGAATAATTTAATGAATTAATATATCCTCCATGAAAGCCTGGAAGCCAGAATTATCTTCAGCAGGGTCACACCTTATTTTCAAGTTTCCAAGCTCTGTGCTAATTCCCTGAATTGGTATGCGAGGCAGAGTTGTCGATTTAACGTTCACTGCAGAACTGAAGTCTAAACATTAAAACATATCACAACCTAGTGTGCTTTTAGTGAAACACCAGACAGACAATGTCAGTTTTGATTGAGTTCTTCTTCTGTCAGAGGCAATTTAGCACATGCCAACTTACTTCAACAACAACAAAACACTTGTCACCCTGGCTGTAATAAAACCTTACAAGAAAAGCTCTACAAAGAAAACAGGAGAAACGTCAAGGAGGCAACCATGATTGTGAAAGGACATTCTTCTTCTACATAATCTTTGAGCCAGGCAGAACTTACTTTCAAAAAAGATAACTTAATAATAATGAATCAGGTTGCTTCCTTGCAAGAGATATGCCAGTATTAAAATAATATCTGGCAGCCAATACCGAAAACATGGCAGCACATTAAAACTGGCCATAAATACAGTAAATAGTCTTAGAAAGACATTTAAGGAGACAAGCAACTGCATCTAAACTGCCATATGTTAAAACACATATTTGAGCCTGCATGGCAAGGGAGTCTAATTGTCTCCTGCGAAGGCAACTGGCTTTGACTGGGGCCTCTGAGAAGGGACTAAGTATAAAGGAAGGCAGGGATTTAATAAGCCAGGTTCTCTTTGCTTCTCCAGCAGTTCCTATTTTAAAACGTTTCATTACGATCTTCTATTCTGTTTTTAAGTTTCTGTACTCTGTTTGCTCAGAATAGTCTAGGAAAGAAGGTCTGAATTCTTGTCTCTTCCCTTTCTACCGTACCCTTCTCCTTCATAAGAATAAATTTTTCCTCCAGTCACAGAGTTTACAGGCCAGGATTGTACAGTGATACAGAAGAATGCCCTTGTAGATGAATGTTGGGATAGGAAATACAAAGAGAAAATCTTTTCCCATAGATTCCACATCCTGATTCTTTCTGAAACCTTTGATAGCTTCCATCTGCTCTGGAGGTTGAAGACAAGTGTTGGCCTGCCTGTTAGAATCTCTGCCAGTTTGGAAAAATGGTTTTATGGGTAAAATATTGAGAACTGTGAGGGCACCCCTATTTTTCATGCCCTCTTTGCACTAACAGAAAGCTATCCCCACCCCAAACAAACAGAGTATCTCTTACAGCTCTCTGAAAAAGAGGTTCTTCTTTCTCTCATGCAACCCCATCAGTCAGACTGTAGGTCCACGTTCCCACTGCCTATCCAGATTATTAAACTTCCACTCTCTGCTAGCAAACAAACAAACAAATCTTCCTCCACTCAATTTCATATAACTCGATAACACTATTCAAACCCCGACTTTTGATTATAAACTTTAGGTGATACATTCATATTTATTAACACCTGGTTTACAATTTTCCTCCTGATTCTAACTTCTGGCACCATTTGAGATAATGTCTTGATTGTTACGTGAGCCTGATTAATGTCTTGATCGTTATGTGAGCCTGATTTTATAGTAATGGTCTCCTCTCCAATCTACTTCAGCCATCTTCTTTCATGATTTTAACTTGGATCTTTCACAGCCCAGGAGGCATGCATGGTAGTTAAAAGTTTTCTGATGCAGAAATAGAGAAGTCAATGGTTAAAAAAAAAAAAAAAAAAAAAAACAGAAAAGAAAGGATTTTTAAGGTAGGTCCATGTGGAATTTGAAAAGGGAGTGACAGTAATTAACCAGATGCTTGCTGGGTAGAAGAGTCAGATGAGAATAGAGTACAAAAAAGTGAGGAGTCAGAAATTGGAGATAGCAAGGCGGTGGAGAACGGAGGAGGAAAGAGTAAGCATGTGGGAGGAATGAAAACGACAAATAATTGTGTTCAGAAATTCAGAGGTAAAAGCGAAATTAAGAATACCAGAGAATACATTTTAATTCAAGTCTCTTAAATTTAATTGCATCTATTTTTCACTGCATTTGGTATGCTGGAAGAAAAGATATTCTTCCTGTAATCTTGATCCAATCTTTCCAGAAATAGTGCAGTCCAAGTATTCAAACTTTTAAAAAATTTTCTTCAACTTATTCTTTTCTGCTTGGATCTCCACCTCAAGCCACAAACTAGCTCACTTTCCTATGATACTTAACAAATTTATAAATACAGCTTATTTCTTTCTTCTGTTCAAACTCACCAAAAGCATATGTTCCATCTTAACTTAGTATTTTTTTCTTCCCCAACAGCCACTGCAAATGTTCTTCCTAAAAATAACCAATGACCTTCCATATTATTTTAGTTCATCACTTTTCCTGTGATTCTCATCCCTGAGCTCTCTGCTTTAACTTTTTCTGAGCATTTCCTGTCAGCCTCCTTTGCTGGTTGTCATAACAACTTGAACAGTACGCTCATACAAAGTAAAATTTACCACACAGAGATGTAGTGAATTTTTTCTCTTTCCTGTTTTCTCCACTATACTGTGTATATACTTTGAAGTAATGTCATATTCATTCTCATATCCCTTTGCAAATTACCCCAGCTGCCTTAAAGCTTAGTAAAAATATAGTTGCCCGATGAATATTTCATTAACTTCCAATTAATTTTAACACTAATATTTACATATATTTCCAGACATTTTACACAAACACTAAAAAACTTGCATGGCCCTATTATGCTTCAGACATCAGTCTTGTGCATTCTAAAGGAAAGTTGCTCTTTTTTTTCCCAGAGCCCACATCAAAAAACTTTATACAATTCCTTATTATTTTTTAAGTAAGTTTTAGAAAATTTAGAGAATGCGCAAGTCAGAATTGTAAAAAGCAAATAGGTTAGCACAAATGGAAATTTACTGGATAATGTCCTAGGACAAGAAATAGTGCATTAGCAACCCAGCATTCACCGTATACCCCCTCCAATACAACCTACTTCCCCTTGTCCAAAGGGAACAACTAACATGACTTCAAACACAACATATTACTTTTGGTTGTGTAAAAAATTAGGTGGATCATATGAATACATATTAAACTTTACATCCTAATAAAAGAAAATAAATCCTCTTTCCAATACACTAAAACATTCACAATTGATCCTTTATTAACTGACAGAAAAATCAATAAATTCTATAAAGAAGAAATTTCACACAAAAATATCGGATCACTGTGCAATAAAAATCGGAATTATTTACACAGACAAAAAAAGTTTCTACTTGGAACTTTAAATATTATATATACATATATATATATATATACACACAAAAAAATGTATATTTAAGTTCTATAATGATAGGAACAATTTTCTTTTCTGATATAGATCAGTAAAAGAAGGAAAATCTCTTCTAAGGATGACATTAAATTATCACTGATGGAGTGTGGATGGGGTGAAATATAGATATCTATATTGTATAAAACTGTCTTTACACAAATCACTTATTACGTATAAGAGGATATATTACAGTTATATCATGGAGAATCTAGTGATCAAAGACAACGTTATCAGTGTTGAGTCAAAACAACACCATAGGCCTCCTGAATAAAATACACTGAGAAGGCAAAATCATGACTGTGATATTCTTCAAAAACTGTATAATCTGAATCAGATCATAAGAAACCATCATTAAAAAAACAAATTAGTAACATTTCGCAAATTAATTGGCTTATATTCTTAATAAATGGAGTTACAAAAAAATATGTATAAGTTTTGGAAAACCTGAAAAGTGACCAAAAGGAGTTATTTTATTTTATATTTTTCCCTTAGAAATTGTTAGTTTTTATATTTCCAGATTTCATAGCTCTTAATTGCATATATTTTTCACTAAATCCAATGTATGCAAAAGCAAGTGTAATGAAAAACATTACTTCTACTGAAGACATATGGTTTGTACTTCTTACGGAAAAATTGAATTATAGTTGAAGAACATATGGTTTAACAAATAATATTCTGAAGCATATATGAGAGATAGTGAAACATTTGTTATATGTACTGAATCAACAGATTTTTAAGACAACTAAACGCATTTTAATTTCTTTTTGGTTTTCAGATGTACTTTTATGTTTTTTTAAAGTTAAAATTCATACTGACATAATTTTAAATTCACGTGCAGTTATAAGAAACAGAGAACCCATGTATAATTTACCCAGTTCCCCCCAGTGGTAATATTTTGCAAAACTATACTATAGTATTAAAACCAGGATATTTACTTTGGTACAGTCCACCAGTCTTATTCTGATTCCCCCAGTTTTACTTCTTCTCATTTGTGTATGTGTATTTATTTCTACACTAAAATTATACAGGTAAGATATTAAACAGTTTCAATATCACAAGGATCCCTTCTACTGCACTTCTTTAATCACCCCCATGTTCCTCCTACTTGTTTCTACCCACTGGAGACCACTAAGTTGTCCTCCACTTCTAAAAGTTTTCCTTTCAAAAATGTTATATAAGTGGAATCACACATTATATATATCTTTTGATTTCTGTACTTTTCACTCAGCATAATTCCCTAGAGATTCATTCAAGTTGTTACATATATCTAGTTTATTCCTTTTTATTGCTGAGTTGTATTAAGTGGCTTATGTACATATACATACAAATACACAGTTTGATTAACCATTCACCTATTGAAGAACATCTAGGAATATTACAGTTTCTTGGCTGTTACAAATGAAATTGCTATGAACACCTGTGTATGAGATTTGTTGTGAACAAAAATTTTATTTCTCTAGGATGAATACCGAAGAGGGCAATTGTTGTGTAGTATAGCAGTTGCATATCTAGTTTTGGAAATAAGTGACAAACTATTTTGTAGATTGGCTATACCATTTGCATTCCCACAAGCAATGTATGAATGATACAATTTTTCCATGTTCTCACGAGTATTTGTTTTTATCACTGTTTTTTTAAATTTATTCTTGGAAGTATGTAGTGATATCTCATTATAGTTTTAATTTTCCTTTTCCTGGTGGCTACTGATGCTAAATATCTTCTTCAGTGAAATGTCTGTTCATGTGTTTTGTCTATTTCTAAATTGAGTTTTTGTTTATTTTTCACTGTTGAATTTTTAGAGTTCTTTGTGTATTATAAATACTAGTCCTATGGCAGATATGTAGTTCATAAATATTTTTCCCCAGAATGTACTTTATCTTTTCTTCTTCCTCACATTGGTTTTTTAAAGCAGTTCTACTGAGGTATAGTTGTTTACAAAGAACTAAATATATTTAATGTGTAAAATTTAATGAGTTTGGACAAGTACAAACACTCATGATGCTATCACCAAAATCAATGTAATACACACAGCCAACACCTCTCAAAGTTTCCTTAGGTCCCTTTATTTTGGTTCTGGTTGTTTTGTGTGTATGGTAAGAACATTTAACATGAGCTCCACCCTCCTAACAAATTTTGAAGTGTGCAATACTGTACTGTTAACTATAGGCATTACATTGTATAGCAGATCTCTAAAACTTAGTCATTTTGCATAAATAAAACGTTATATCCATGGAACAACAACTCTCCATTTTCCATACTCCCAACACCTCACAACCATTATTGTATTCTTTGCTTCTATGAGTTTAATTATTGTGATAATGTACTATTTGCCCTTCTGTGACTAGCTTCTTTTACTTAGTATAATCTCTTTAGATTCATCTATGTTGTTGAAAATGGCAGAATTTCCTTCCTTTTTAAAGCTGAATAATACTCCATCATATGTATATACCATTTTCTTCATCCATTCATCTTGCAATGGACACTTAGGTAGTTGCCATATCTTGGCCATTGTGAATAATGATGCAATGAAGATATTTTTTTGAGATCCTCATTTCAATTCCTTTGGGTGTATATGCCCAGAAATGGGATTGTTGGATCATATAGAGGTTCTATTTTAATTTTTGAAGAAGTTCCATACTGTTTTCCATAGCTGCTAAGCCATTTTACGTTCCCATAAACAATGTTCAAAGGTTCCCCTTTCTCCATATCCTTGCCAACACTTGTTTGCTTTGGTTTTTTGATAACAGCCATCCTAACAGGTGTAAGGTGATATCTCAATGTAGTTTTGATTTGCATTTCATGATAATTAATGATGTTGAGCAGCTTTTTATTTCTTTCACAATGACCTGTTGGCCATTTTGTATGTCTTCTTTGGAGAATTGTCTGTTCAAGTCTTTTGTTCATTTTTAATCAAGCTATTCATCTTTTTTTGTTGCTTTTTGTTTGATTTTTCTCTTAAGCTGTAGGACGTTCATGGGCCTTTCCAGAGGAAATGTTTTTAATTTTGATGAGATGCAACTAATATATATTTGTCTTTTATAGATTGTGCTTTCATGCCAAGACTATGAACTGTCCCTAGCCATGGTCCCCTGATATGTTCTCCCTTTTTTGTTTTTAAGTTGTATAGCTTTATGTTTTACATTTATATCTGTATCCCATTTTTAGTTAATTATTTTAATAATGTATGAAGTTTATTATTTAATAATGTATGAAGTTTATTTTTAATTTTTAATAATGTATGAAGTTTAGGTTTAAGGGTTTTTTTACCTATTTTTTTTAATAAAAAAGATAACTTATTCAATAGATAGCGCTGGAGAAATAGATAGATCCATAGATATCTATGGATAACCAATTTCTCCAGCGCTAGCTATTGAATAAGTTATCTTTCCTCTACTGAATTCTTTTGTACCTTGTCAAGAATCAGTTGGGCACAGTTGTATGGTTATATATCTGATTCCATTGTTCTATGTGTTTATTACTTTATTAATAGCAACTCTCTTAATTACGGTAGCTACATAGTAAAACTTAATATTCAGTAGAATGATTATTCCACTTCATTCTTTGTCAAGAGTGTCTTAGCTATTCTAGTTTCTTTACATTTTCATATACATTTGAAAACAATTTTGTCTGGATTTATAAAACACTTTGTAGAAATTTTGATATCAATTGCATTAAATCTATAGATCTGAATGACATATTTGCTATCTTGAGTCTTCTACTCCATGAACATGGTATACCTCTCTATGTATTTAGGTCTATCCTAATTTTCAACATACATTTCCTATACATGATTTGTTAAATGTATATTTAAGTATTTCATTTTCTTTGACATAGTTGTGAATGGTTTTGTGCTTTTAATTTTAGTTTTGGAATGTTCACTGTTAGTATAATAAATGCAATTGATTTTTTTAAATGTTTGGTCTTTTTATGATCATCTGCCGAAGTGGATGAACCCCACATAAAGTCTGGGTCAGTTACTGAGACTGACAATATCAAATATACACCAAGAGGGTATGAAAAGGTTTATTATCACTGAAGACTCTGGGGGATCAGGCCAGGCATCTCAAGTAGGTCCAAAATGGCTTGAGAGAGCAAGGAAAGAAGATTGGCCTGCATTTATATTGTGATTAGGGGATGGGGTCAGGGTAAGCATTGCTGAACACTGGAAGGGACTTGCATGGTTAGAATTCCCCACAGGCACCAAAGGAAAATCCACCTTGGCTTTCTCATCAGCTTATACAGATGTGGCTCACAGAGAAAAAGGAGGGATGAGACTTAAAAGATGCTGCAGTCAAACATCAAAAATAAAGTCAGACCCCTCATTATAGTTGTATATCATGCAATATTAATATGCTCACTTTTTAATTCTCTAAGTGTTTCTTTAGATTCCTTGGGCCATTCTACTTATACAATCATGTCACCTGCAAATAGAGACAGTTTTATTTTTTCTTTTCCATTATACATGTTTTTATTTATTTTTCTTGACTTGTTGCAGTGGCTAGAATTTCCAGTGCTATTTTGAAAAAGCCTTGCTCCCAATCCTAGGGGAATGATATTCACCACTACATATGATGTTAGCTGGTGTTGTAATGGATTAGAATGGATGATTTGTCAAATGCTTTTTTCTGTCAATTAATATAATCATATGATTTTTCTTCTTTAGCCTGCCAATATTAAATGCCATTATAAATGTCAAAAATCAAATATTTAAGTTTTCAATTCATTAAAAATAATTTGTTGCCCAACCAGCTTGTCTCGAAATCACTTTGATTTCTTATTGAAGCTGATAGGGCAAAACAAATGTTTATTCTTATTCTGACTTTGTATGATTTTTTTTTTATCCAAGTATATTTCCTTCTTTACTTGGGTATATTTATGAAATTGTTGTATATTTGCCTTCAATATCTCTGTAAACATGTTATAACCTGTGCATATTGTAAAGCATAGTATCTCTTTGAATTGTTTTAGTTCACCACAGTGTAGTCAAGGTCTTTTCAGAGTTAGTCTCCTTAAAAAAATTTGCATTATAAATAATAATAATGCAAGTGATGTTTTCACAAACCTAAAGATGGGCCATGCAAAGCTATTCACAAAATTATAAATAAATCTGATGGCATGCTTTTCCTGATTTTCTTTAGTGGTATTTTAAAGTCATAAAATAGGTTTTATTTTATAGTTCTACATATTATACTAACTGGAAGTTAAGTGAGTAATGGCTTACCTAGCTCTTTTACTAGTTATTAGCCCTGTTTCCTATCTTCTTTTCATATACAATCACTTATTAATGAGAAAAACAAAAAACTTCCCTTGGAAAATTCTCTCCCAACCCTTCCTACAATTTAGGACTAAGTTGCTCAAGTCACTGTTTTTTATGGTGAGGTCTTTTTTTCTGATAAAAATAAAAGCCTGCATTTACTCTAAATATTCTTCTTGGAGGTGGGTAAGACAGAAATTACTGCTATTTGGAACAAGCATTTCCTGCCTTGGCTTGAGTTGACAAATGCTAAATCATTGATGAAAGCTGTGTAGGTGACTGTGTTGGCCTTTAGCAGCAGTGGTCTCCTGTGTGGTAGAGACAAGGAAGACAAACTTCTTACACTTAGTCTAAGGAAAAAAAGGGCAAATAAAGCATTGTTGTGTGTCTTCTCTCCCTCTGATGTTTTATACATATTTACAGATGGTTAAATATTGTAAATTTCTTCTCAGAACTGTCATGTACAATACCATTAGGTGACAAGTAATCTCCCAAGTATGAACTGAAATTCCTGGAGCACTTCCATGTTAAATAAAGCTTTGTGTCAATGTCAGCTGTTCAAATTGTACTTAAATCTTTCCAGAAAGCAGAAAGATGATAATGTGAAATCATGTAAGTGCTCAGGGATCTCCCATAGTAATAAATCATAACTGGAAAACAAAGCAAACCCGGGGCAAAATTGCAAAATAAAGGAAAGTGTGTCTTTGGTTTTCCCCCCACTTTCTCAGAGTGTCTCTCTTCCATTTCTGGGTTTCTGTGTAGTCTAACTAGCTCATTTTTTTTTTAAAATAGAACAGGGACTCAACTCTAGGACCCATGTGTATAGTGCTACTGACCAACAAGCCTTTCACCTTTTCTGTAGAGCAACGGTAATTTGCTTAACTTTAGTTAAATTTCCTCAGGGAATATGCAGCTAAAATGAAAACATATATATACAATAATCACTGAATAAGTATTATAAACCTAGCAATACTAAAGTACATCTAATAATTGCTGATGAATAGCTTTATACATTTAAAACATAAAATGAGCATCTACAAGGTGCCAGGAACTGTTAGAGTTATTACCAATTAAATAGATAAATGTTGAATTTATTGTTGAGGGGACATTAAGAAAAAAATGTGTCTGTTTGCCCATCCATCTTTGTATCTATCATCTATCTATATAGAGTCTTCTCTTTTTCTATGTAATACATAGGGATGTTTTCTTAAGTTTCAACAGAATATGGTTTCTCTTGATACCTTCAGACAATGAATGCAGAAACAACCTGGGATCATGTGAAAATCACTGTTGTTAATGAAAAAAAAATGTTGATTCTGACAAGTAACACGTAGTAGTGATTCTTTTAAAAATATAATTGTTTCTGCTTTTGCCCCTTAGTTTGTCTCTAAAGTTTAAAAGTTTTATAAAGGAAAAAGAGCTGAACTCTGTCTAAGAATTCTAAGTTCTAATTTTACATTCTAAATGTATATTCACTACTCAGATGTACAGAAATGTAACATTATTTTCATTATTATAACATTATTATAATGTTATAATATTATAACATGTTATAACATTATTTATATAACATTATAACAATGTTATCATTTGTTCATAACAATGTTATAACATTATTTTCTATAACAAATTCATCTTAGCTGAGAAGCACCTAATTCTGCTGATATCTGAAAATTCTTAATCTTAGCCCTTCTTTATCTCTAGAAGTAAGTTCTGTGAGAGCAGGGACATTATTTTGTTTCTATTAACATTGTAGAGGCTCAATAAATATCTGTATAATAAACTATTAAATTTTGCCATTTTATAATAATCTTTACTAGTAGATATGGACTCATTTATGCTTACAAACTTAGACTGTTTTGAGTATATATTTATTAAAAAGCCAGATTTAACCTGTGGCTTCTCCATTTTCATGAAAGATGGTCTCTTGTTGGGTCTCTAAATGGCAGGCAGAGAACAAGCCATCAGACATTGAATTTCCTCTCAACATATCTAGAATTTATGTTGTCATGACCCTCATGTCCCAGGCTTAACCTGTACCATTCCCTACTCTACAGTTTACTTTCATTAGATCTATTCCCCAATGATCTATGCTCTAGCATTGTAAAGCCTGGCTGAGTATTCCAATTGAGCCTTTGGAAATGTAATATATCTATGTCTATATGAAGTGTTCATCTCAAAACTGTTTGATTTCAAATCAAAGTACCTACTATAAGCTAACACATCATTTCATTAATTTACTTTTTTACTTTAGGTTCTATCCACTACTTCCCCAAGGGGAGGGAAATATCATTTGTTCAAAGGCAAGAAACATTTGGAAAAATAAAAATATATTGATTAAAAGTTTTCAAATATAATCACATGATAATATGTAATGGAACATTGTAGTAGTTATCAAAAAGACTATAAGACATAAACTTTCAAATGACAAAGAGATACAGAGACTTTTGAAAAGAAAGAAAGTGAGAATTTTAACACTATGAGGTTCTCCAGATACAGGTATCTGATGCAAACAATCAACAAGATATAATATATTTGAAAGAAGGCAACTTAACAAATAAAACCCACAACTATTAGCACTTGAATATTGATCTTATACTTTTGACTTTCTATTCCACCTAAAATGAATATGCCTCTCACATTAAAACACACACCAACACACACACATACACACACAGTTTCTTCTAATATTAGCTTTTTGCAATAATCATCTTTAAGCCACTGAAACAGACTTTTGAGACAATCTGATTTTATCTTCTGAAACACTGATCTCATGGACCGCTGCAGCGCTGCCCCCCCACCCCTTTTAAGAGCAAGGTCACTATCTCATTTAATATTATTTTGAAGAAGAATGAGAGTGCTGTTTTTGTTTGTTTTAAATATACATGTAATGAAGTCAAATGTCTTACAATTTTATACAAAACTATTAGGAATTGTAAGCATAGTTTGATCATTGGGTCTATCTACTCATATGCTAATTGAAAGAGTGATTAACATTTCAATTTCCATTACATACAGCTAGACAAAATATCCTAGGATGGGGCGGTCTCTTACTAATTCTAAATCGCACTGAATTGTTGAACACCTACTGGCCTCCTTAAATAATCTGTAATCACTCTTCTTATATTTTACAGAAAATAATGTTTATGATGCATTCCTGGTTTTTTAAGATGAAGTATTTAACTAACCCACCCTTAACAAAGACCTATTAACAGAAATAGCTGGATAATACAACACATTAGCATTTTGTTCCAACTCCTCCCAAGTCATAAGTTCCTTTCCAAAAAGGGGGAAAAAAATGAAAACTTTCAATAAAAATGTGCTTCGACTTGCATAAGACCATTGTGTTGTCCACTGCAATGATTAAAGCAAAGTTATGTGGAAGGGATCAACACAGCATAAGAAAGAGCAAAGTATGAAAAATGCAGTTACTTATTCTGCTGCCAAATATATCTTGGCTGAGAAAGTACCAAAACCTAAAATTCTACATTGATTCTTAAAAGTATCACAACTTTCATTAGGCAAATGACCCATGCAAAATAAATCTTTAAAACAAATTCTGAACTAGCAATAGGCAATGGTCATGACAAGTGTGTTTTTTGATTTAAGTCCTCTTTTATCTTTTTCATCGTTTTTCTGATTGCTGGATGTGACCAGAAATTTGGACAATACTTAATCACTGACAATGAGGAAAGGAAACAACCAAATAAATGCAAAGAGAAAACTAATACAATATATGAAAAAGTGATACTTTCCTCTATGTGACTAATTCACTAATTATGAAAGTTCCCTAAGATTTTCAAGACCAAGAGTCAATTTTCTCATTTTTCAGGACTTATTTAACAAGGCTGATTTGCTGCCTGTTATAGGGTGCACCTCATTATCTTCCAAATTTGCGTAATCACAGAATGCTTGATTAAGGAATGGAAGCTTTGAGTGTAATGGATATGCATGCATGATTAGCTGTAGGAGGGTATCTGTAATTATGTGGTGTATAAATATACATCTATAAACTTTAAACCTTCACGATAAACACAACAAAATCTTGACATTTATTTTAAAATTCTTTTAGTCATAACTTAAAAGAGAAAAGCAATAGTATGTTTAAAAGAACCACTAGAATTCTTGATCACACTCTTCCAGAAGAAAAATTCACATTATAATATAAAATTAATATTTACTGTCTTAAAATATTATTGGTGATTTTTGGAAAGTTATACGGAGCCTTTGTTTCCCAAGGTATTTTTGTGCTATGAGGCTAATGCAAATGAATATCCCAATTCATTAGGCATGCAGTGAGAGTACTGATAGGATGTGTATCTCAAATTTCTGTACTCCATATCTGTTTAACTAAATCCAAAAGTGGCACATAATACACTTGACCCCTCCATCACTCCCTGCCCTCTTATACAAATGCCCATAAATATATACCACACCATGACTGCTTCCAAATAACAGTGTGAACATCAAAACTCGCCAATTGGTAAGAAATAAATTGCCAGTTGGCATATATTCATAAAAGAAGAATGATAAACTGCTATTAAATCTATTTCCATAAGTAGACTTAAAAAAGTCAATTAACTAAGACACAAGAGGGAGGAGATATGGGGATATATGTATATGTATAGCTGATTCACTTTGTTATAAAGCAGAAACTAACACATTACTGTAAAACAATTATACTCCAATAAAGATGTGAAAAAATAGTCAATTAACTAAACTCAAATTTCAGCCAAACTCTAAATACTCTAATAATCATATTATAACAGAATTAGAAATTTATTTTTATGAGTTGAACTTTTTTCTATGTACTAGATGACTAGTATTTATCTATTTATTTGGATTCAGTCCATAAAGATATTTTATATTTATGAATATTTGTTTCCACAAAACATGTGATGTAGCATTTATCTTTGTTTCCTTTTCTATTATATATGTTGAGAAAGAAAACTGACAACTACTAATAATGAAAGTTTTTTCTTTTTCCTAAATTATTATGAGGCATTTCACCTGTGATAGTTTAAAAAATACATTTTAAATAAATTTATCATTTTAAGAGCAATATAAAAAATATTTAATGAAATTATTTCTTATATTTCTTTATATAGATTTCATTCTGAAGAAAGGAAAGTTACTCTACACACTTAATTAACTCACTTGCTGCCCTCTCTATTATCATGAACCACATATGACTTAGTTTCTAGCAGTCTTATATTTTACTGAAGAAAACCTAATAGGAAGTCAACCGTACATGTCATCTTAATTTCTCACCTCACTAAAGGGCTCTTATAATTCGCAAAACTGATAGTGAATTTCTTCCTAGGTCATTAATGTCATTTTTCTGGAGTGAGTTGATTCCTATGGTTTATGAATAGCTTTATGTGCAGAATTCAGAAAATGAAGGAAAGGAAGAATAAAACACTTTGAGTTACCAAATGCAATGCTAACTAGATCTGTGATCTTACACAGTACTCTAATACCTACCTAGTTGAAGGGAAAATATTATAAAATAATAAGCAGTGAATCAACTTAGTTTTATTACATCTGTAGTAATTACATTTCTAATATTAATGTGAATACTGAGAATAAGAAGAAGAAGGAGGAGAAGGAGAAGTGGAACTACTAGGTAAAGGAGGAGGAGGAAAAGTAGAAGGAAAAGATGAAGGAGAAAGTAAAAGTGAATGAGAAGGTTAGCACCAATAAGCACAAAAATAAGTATGAAACACAAAAGCTTCAGTTTACCTAGTGTATATTTTCTTATCATTGGATAATAATTTTGTCAGGTACTATGCAAAATCCTCTTTATACATGAAGCCATTGAATCCTCATGTCATCTATATATGGAACCATTGTTATCACTGTATTACGATAAGAAAACTGTGGCTTTGGTGAGAAAACTTACAGCTACTCAGCTGATCTTATTGCCGAATTTGAATTAATACCTATTTTTGTCAGACTCTAATGTTTGTGCTCTTTAACTGCATTTTTTTTGTACATTCTTGGATTGTGTTAGCCCATTAAAATTTATTTTGGTAAAATAAATCATAGATTGTTTATGATGTTAATACTTGTCCATTTCACCTCCAGATAAAACTTGAGAACAACATTTATTCAGCTGTTTTTCTTCCTCAGATATCAAACATGCATAAAAATAAAATAAGAAAGAATTAAAAGTGAATAACAAATTACAGAAAGTTGTTTTTACTTTGATAATACAAATGTTTTATCAAGTATTACTTTTGTTTAATATCATTTTATTATATCAGCACTGCAAAACTATCTTCTGTCTAAATTATTGGGCTTTTAAAATTTCTTATGATATTCTTGGTAATAAACCTCAGATCCCTTAAAAGAGTGATAACTGAAGGAAAAGGCAATATTATAATTAAAAGTCCTTTATTTGGGGGGAGTTAAAATTCCAAATAAAAGTAGTTACCTCTTAAGACCATATGCTACATAAGTTGTTCCTGTTGATGTCAACAGGAGTTCCAATGAGGAATGGGTAACATATGGAAGTGGCATTTTGTTAACTAAAAAAAAAAAAAAAATGTTTTTCTACATTGATGTTTGTTCAGAAGAGGGATTCCTAAAGCATAACACCAAGTTGCTGAATTTACTGTTTTAGGATATCAGTGGTTAGACGGTTCAGTGTTAGATTTGAAACACAGAGATGTAACTTTACTGTTGCTCACCTTGTGACAATAGCATCCAAACTTTCTATTTTTAAGAATGATAATAAAAAGTTTAGTTGAATTTTTCATTGAGATAACTGGAATTAATTTTAAATAATTTCCTAGTCTACTGAAAACTGAATACTAAAGATTATAAACAAGGACTGAACATTTATAGTAGACATTTTTATGTCTGTTAAAGTATATGTAGGATTCCTTGTGGTAGATTGATTGAAAAAAATCATCCAATTCTCCGTGTCTCTTACTATCCATAATTGAGTTGATTCCACAAGAAGAATCTATGTCTCTACACAATGACTCTGAGATAAACCTTTGACTTGCTTTGGCTAATAGAGTATGGCAGAAGTGATGATTTTCCAGTATCAAATTTTGGTCTAATGACATCATTGCTTTTTACTTCTCTTGGACTCCTGCCTACACTGCTGAAAAGAATATATGGAGCAGATCCAAGTCAATCTATTTGTCTCAGCTGAAACCCCAGAAACAGGAAAGAGCCTAGGGAAGATCAGCAAAGCTTCATTACTAACTTGCAGAAGCATGAGTGAGAACAAACTAGAAATATGGCCCAGCAAGCCTGTAAGCTTGTGAGCAAAATTGCAAATGCTTACTGTTTTAGCCACTGAATTTTGAGGTGGTATTGTTAGGTAGTACTATTTTGACAGTATATTTCTACAACATTGCTTCCTCCCCCTCAAATAAATGATCCATCACTTCTTGAGTTAGCATCAGTTTTCAAAAGCTAGAGAATGGCAATGCACAAAAAGGACTAATCATGCAGAATCCAAAGCAAGGAAATATGGCCCATAGAGCTAACATGTGTTACTATGAGGCAGCAAAATACAGTTGCTTATAGTATGTATAAGTTTTATACTTAGATAGATCTAGGTTCCAATCTGAGCATCGACATTTATAGACTGTCTATCTGTGTATGCCAAAAGGCCCTTCTGCTCCCTCTTGAGATAGAATCTGATTGCTTTCATGACTTCTGTTACTGTTGAACATTTTTCAAAGAGAAACTGATGCTTAAATAACTCACTTTTGGTTCTGGAGTTTTCCAATATAGAGTTTTGATCCTGAAGCCAAAAAACATCTTGTTTACTCCTTCTTAACTTTTCGGTACTACTGCAAAGAGAAAATACATGAGTGAAAGACATGTCTTGTGTTGTATTTGATAAAAGCCATTGTAGAAAATACACATTTTTAAAAAGCTTTGACTACATATGAATGTGGAATGTCATTAAAATTATTCTAATTAGAAAAAAAATCTGTATCTCATCAGAAAAAAAATAGGTACAACACATATATCAAAAGAAATTGCTTTTGCTCTTATAGTAACTTAAGCCAATCAATGATAACACTTTCTATTCTGTGTAGATGCATAAGTATCATTTGTTTGTATTAAAGCAGGAAGAGGTGCCTTAGAAGACTGCATGATTTAAGTATACTAATTTTTTAGATGTTATAAATGGAAAGTTCATGTGAATTACTATACTTTCCATAGAATAAGTTTCAACTGTTCAATGTGGTGTGTAACTTTTGCTAAAATTCACTGACACCTAGACAGGTGATCTGTGTAAGAGCAGGGATATAACTCTTTGACACTGTATAGAAAAGAAACGTTGGCATTTTTGTCCCTTAAAACTTCTAGTTGTTTGGTGCAAGATTCTGAATGCACCAAAATTTAGAAAGAATAAGAATCTGAAACAAAGTTGTATCAAAATCATATATGCCTACAACAAAAAAGTCAGCACAGACTGAGAATCAAAGTGAAGAGGGATCAAAGGTATAATAATAGATGAAAAATTGTTTGAAAGTCAAAGCAGAAAAGATTTGTTGGACTACTTCTAGAAATCAAAATTAGCAATATATATCAAGGCACAATTTTTTCTAGTTATTCTGGATTGATCAAATGACCTATATGCTTCTTTCTTTACTTTCTTTCTCTCTCCTTTATTTCCTACTTTCCTTCCCTTTCCCTTTCCTTTCCTCTTCCTTTACTTGTTTGTTTTTGAACAGAAAATTTTCATACGATGGCTCATGTACCAGTTATCTGGAGTTTAACAAGGAGGGAGCCACTTTCTTCCATATCATGTAGCCCAGCTCCCCAGATGTTGTTTAGATCAGAAAGTTGAAAGAATAATTAAAAATTTTTTTTCTAAAACATATGCCAATATGTATTCATCTCTAACTGACCCTCAATCTTCGGTGGACTACAGAACTTTCTTGGCATGATGAGTTCCTGGACTCCACGTATTGTCACAGTTCAGCATACAGGAAGAAATTGCAGGTACAGCTGGCATGCACCCAGTACAAAAACAGGTCTTCTGGGAGCACTGAAATATAGTCTTGGAAGAGAGCTATTACTTTTTCTTAGGAAATTCCTAACTTAAAATTGCATTTTTTGGATATCTGTTTGTTGTGACTTTGTTGAGAAACTAGATGTCAGCAAATTCTGGCTATTGTGGTTACCTGTGCCGAGTAAAAGTATGTTTGTTCCAGAGTGTAGAATTCATTACTTTCTATTTATTAATATACAAAACACACATGTACTTCACATCCTTCAACTGTAAATCTAACCAAATTTTAGTGATCTTATTACAATTGTGATTATTTTTTCTCTCATATAATTGAATTAGTGAAATGTGGAATATATGTTAATACCAACATCTATCTTTTCTAGGTGCGGATTATGAATGTTGAACACTTTAACTCTCCTGTAGGAGAATATAATGCCTGCCGAAAGGCACAATAAATGAGTTAAGATGCTCATTTTACGCTTTAGACCTGTTCCTCATGCTTTGTAAAAGAAAAGTAAATATATATCCTTAAGCATATAAAAAAATCTACACAACAATTTTTCATGGAATCAAAAGTTCTATAACTTACTTTCATAGAATTAATAAGGCAGAACCACCTTTTCTTTTACACATCTCCATTTGATTTCAACAAATGCATAAACTTTGACTTAGCCAAATACAAGTGTTTCAAACTATAAAGGTCAGTCTTATACTATCAAACAAATGTTTACATCAAACCGTTCATTCAGTGATGTGAA
This sequence comes from Pseudorca crassidens, assembly GCF_039906515.1. NCBI lineage: Eukaryota > Metazoa > Chordata > Mammalia > Artiodactyla > Delphinidae > Pseudorca > Pseudorca crassidens. Next base: position 86,355,622 of record NC_090298.1, read on the forward strand.
ATTTAGTTCCATGTATTCAGCACATTAGTGTTTACTTGAAACAGGTGACAAATGTATTAGAAAGAGCGTAGGCTTGTGATTGAAATTCTGGCTTCAATTCTCAAAACTCTGAATTCTTCAGCAAGTTTCTCAATTGCTCTGAGTCTCAGATACTTGGGGAAAGTCTTAACCTCAAAATGTAAATTTCTGAGTATGTGTTGTGTGGCTAGCGTAACTGAATAATCCATAGAAATTGATTGACACTCAGTAGGGAATCAATAAATGTCAGTTTCCCTCCTTCTTTCCCAATTAGAAATTTCTAAGTAGAAATTATAAGAAATCTATCTAAAACAATACCATTATCCAGAAACACATGGAAAATCTAGAAATCCAAGACTAAATATAATGGCAAAAAAAATCTGAGAAATGAGTTGCAGATAAATAGCATTATTTGCGTGCCTAGTTTAATACATCAAGTGACTGCAATTTGAAGGAAGAACCATAAAAAGTGTTACTTCAGAAGGAAAGTGTGCACTTAGGAAAGTGTCTTGGAATAAGCATCTAAAAAAACTTTCCATCTTTTTTTCATTATAATTTCTTTTGTTATATATTTATGTATTTAATCTCAGCTCTATGTTAAGAACAAAAATTATATGTAAATTTCCTTAATAAATCACTCACATTTATATCATAGGGCTTACAACAAATTTATTTTATTCTGGAAATTGTAGTAAGATTCATAATATTTCTTTGCTGCTCTTTATTTTTTAACATTATTATTTTTAATTTTGAATGTTAAATTTATGAGCCATTCAGTTTACACTAAAGTAAAACATGTTCTTTTTTTCTCTTCTTGAATCTGATAATATTCTTTTTCAGATGATCATCTAGAAGTATGTTAAGATTCGAAGATGTTAACATTATTTATAAAATGAATTGGTTCTCATATTTTGTGGGTCAGAATAAATAAAACCACCCAATAATATGTATGCGTGTATGTATATATATATAAATATATATATATATATGTATATATGGGAGCAGTATACTGTATCATGCACCTCTTGTATATTTACTCTTAGATATAATATTTGACAAATATCTAAAAGCATAATTAACCTTATAAACTAAACTATTTTTCAAAGGAACATAATTTAAAATCACAATGAACAAGAAATATTGCAGACACCATAGTATTTTAAAATATCAGTAAAGAACACAAATACAGTCCTTCACAAAAGAAGAACTGTGGTTCTAAAATTTTATTATTTATTAATGTTTTGAACTCAGAACTCATTTGACCACAGAGGTGTGCAACATGTTCTTTAGGTTTCTCACCTTAGCTTATAAAACCAGTTTAACTGTCCATTTGTGATAAGAAACACAAAGATAATATTATATTGATTCAGTTTTTTTGATTGAAAGAAATAGGATCCCATTGAATTCACTTATTACAAAAGGAGGCATTGTTTAAGTGTTACTTCCCACACCCTAGTGCAGGAGTAAATCCTAACATCAGCAGTAAATTAGAACCAGGACTAAAACAGCATCAAGTTTCTCTCTCCCCATCTCTATCTTCTGCAACTCTCTGGGTACTTTTTTACTTTTCTGTCTCTGAGGAGCAAAGTTTTATGATTCCCAGTTTATACAACAAGACACAACTGGCCCAGCTTCCAAGTTTACATCTCTTCCATTCCATAGATACACTAGCCTATGGTATGAATATCTTTGTTCTAATTCCCAGGACAGGGAATTGGATTGGCCTTGGATGATGCCTGGCCTAGTCAGTCATATCCATTAGAGCAGTGTCATATTTTATGGATCTGGTATCGCTAGATTTAACTCCGGATGTGCTTGGAGTATACAGAGCTGCTGGTGGTGTTTGTGGGAGGGATTAGAACTGGGAAATCTCCTGAATACCTAGTCAACGCAACCTGAAAGAACCTTGGAGGGCAAAAGGGATAAGAATAGCCAGGTATTTGCTGGGAGTGGCCCAGTCAAGAAAACAATTCATGACAGAAAAACCACAGCAGAAGGAGAAGAGAAGAGAAGAGACGGAAAAGGAAATGAAGAGGAAAGGAAGGATTACAGAATGTCAGCCCCTCACTTGTGCATTTCAGCTGAAGTCTTTTCATTGTGCTAAATAAAACCAGTGTTATAGCACCACACTTTGGTAAACACTGGCCCAGAATATGTCATCCTTATATTAAAAAATCAAATGATTTGCTTTCACAAATTTTCATAATAGCATAGGAGTTTTCCCATCATGAGCCTAGTAAAAATAGGTTGAAGAAAATTAATTTCTCATATATTACCTTTCCCAAATTGTGACTACAAAGAGACTGGATAAAAATTGGCTACATAGAATTTGTTTTATATGCTTTAGATGTAGATCTCAAACGGTGTCAGAACAGAATTCTCAGCATACCATTAGCATAACTTTCATTCCCCTGTAGGCTTCCAGCTGAAAATAAACTCCAGTCAGTTCCCTTATCTCTGTTCTCAATAGAAGGGAAAAGATAGCTAATCTTCAGTACAATTAGTTAAAGAGAAAAGATCAAGCCTTTTTCTAAAAGGACCGGATACCTCCTGCCAGAAAATTTATCTTTAAGTGTTATCAGGAGTTGTCTTAAAGTCAATCCCGAAATATAAGAATTAGAGGACTCTCTGGGCTGCATTTGAGGAGACATAAATGGAGTGGCCTGACAATAGGATAAGTTGCGAAAAACAGCACTGGTCTTAGCACAATTATCCTGAATTACAAAAAGATAAATAAAATGTGTTAAATAGTATGTGCTTCATTTTCCCACTGAAGATCAACAAGGCTTGATGTAGGATATATCCTAAGGGATAAGTCAAATTATCCTACAACACTTGCCCTTAGCCCAATTATCCTACATTAGTGGCTCCCATAATTTGGCATGCATCCCAAGAACTCTGAAGCCTTATAAAAACTGAGCTTGCTCGGTGGTGCCACACCAGATTTTCTGATTTTAATAAGTTCCCAGGTAATAATGTTCCTTCTGGTTCTGAGTCCACACTTTGAGAACAACTGTCCTAAAGCCAAGTTGCTACTGAGTTCAAATATTAAAATTAAAATTTTAAGATTCATAGTGTGTGATACTTCCCTCATGTGACAAAGCTGAATGACAATTATAAGAACAACAGTAATAATGATAATGGAGGAAGAATACTCTTTATTTAACCAGGGATCAAGATTTAAGTTGGTTCCTTTTGCACTGAGTGGTAATGCCCTATTATTTTAGTAGGTTAAACTTTTCTGAAGAAAAATAAAGACTCTAAGAGATCTCTACTAATACAAAAATATAAATGATACATAGAACTACTAATTTTCATATTATTCCTTAGAAATTATATGACAAATCTCAATCAAACTTTAGCAGGGGAATTCGTTAAAAATCAGGTTCTTGGTGCCCCTAGATGTAATTATATTAGTCACCTCTGGGCCCTGGAATCTATTTGCTTAGTAGGCAGCCAAGTGATTCCTGTGTATGGAGCTATCACACTATATTCTGGTTTATATCATCCCCAAATAACACTATGAGTTACATAGAAAGAGTCAGGTTATTCTTGTATTTTGTCGATAAGGAAATATGGGCAGAATAATAATGCATTGTCCAATATCCCAAGGTTGTAATTGTTAGTTTCAGAACTCAAACTGAAGTCTTTTAACTTGGAGTTCCATGTTTCTATTCACCATACCACATCATGTTAAAACTATAGTGAGAATAGTATTCATAATGTCCAAGGGTATAAATAAATCCAACTGATATTTATACAGTGTTTTTGTTTTTTGGTACATTTATCAATATCATTTACTATTTTGGAATCCAAGATATTGCAAGTCTTCCCAAAGAGCTTATAATCAAAAGAGAGAGAATTTGAAGTTCATATGGAGTGTAATTGATTTTGTCTATATATTTTGAATAAAACCTCACAGGGAGGCTTCCCTGGTGGCGCAGTAGTTGAGAGTCCGCCTGCCGATGCAGGGGGCACGGGTTCATGCCCCTGTCCAGGAAGATCCCACGTGCCGCGGAGCGTCTGGGCCTGTGAGCCATGGCCACTGAGCCTGCATGTCCAGAGCCTGTGCTCCGCAACGGGAGAGGCCACAACAGTGAGAGGCCCGCGTACCGCAAGAAAAAAAAACATAAAAACAAAAAAACCCCCAAAACCTCACAGGGAAACACATGGTTAAGCAAAGTCTTAAGACTAAAAGAAGAACTTAATAAAATGGCATGAAATGTGAATTGTTTTCTATCTGCTCTGCTTAGAAAACTTTCTGTAAGTTATATGAAATAGATCTGGTAAAATGCCAGTGGAGAGTACTGAATTTACTTAATAAATACATATCACTTTCATCAAACTATTTTTTTTTAAGTTTGCAAAAATTTCCAGAGTTTTCATCAGTTCTCTATTTATAATTTGAAATATATTTCATCATATAAAATGTTTGGAAAATACAGTCATTTTATTCTAATATAGCATATTAAGTTTCACCTGAAATTAATTCTAAATTAATTAGATAATTTAATTATCTAATTAATTAAGTCAAGAGTCAACCTCTTGACTCTTAGGAAAGAGGTTGATCTACATTTAACCTCATTCAGAAATAAACTTTCTATTTTCTTTTCAGTAGCTTAGAGTTCAATGTCATGTGTATTCACTCATATACTAGGACTTTTGTTAACAATTGAAACTATGAGTGCAAGAGAAACACTTTCCAGTCCTCACCAAAGATAGGCGGTGGATCAAAAGGAGCTGTTAAATGATGATTAAACTCTTATATCCCTGCAAGCTCCCTCTGACTGGCTAATGGAAAAAAGCTGGTGAAAAACATTTTTCTCTGTTGTCAAGCCAACATTATATATTGTGAACACTATTTCAACTAGACTTCTTAGCAGTTTCATAAAAGAAGGCCATTAGGAATTTTTTCTCTGTGCCTTAGTCTATGTGCTGTTTAATTGCAATGTAACATTAAGAGTTTCCTTCTGCCTTGCTCAGTGATCTCCCTCTTTTTGAATTTATATTTCCCATATGTGTTTAATATTTCAAACAGTCATAGGTAAAAACCAAAAACCATATTCACCACATGCAAAAAAATAATAATTATGTGCAGTCTCCAATCTATATCCATGGCTTGCACACTAAGTATGGATTTTGTGCTTCACAATTATAAGTAGACAAACTGGATATGCTTTAATCAATTTTGTTTTCATAGACTTTAGATCCCCTATTTTAATTAACATAATGAACAAATAATTTCTTCCGTCTCATCCTTGTCTCCAAGAAGAGTTCATTAAACTGATTGCATTTATCTTGTTAAAGAGAAACTTTCATTCCATCCTAACCCTGATCTAGTTTCATAAAGTTTAGTACTTAAGAAAGTAGAAGCATTGTAAAAATGCTCAGTTTTTGAACTTTTGATTCTAAATCCTTTAGTGAGCTAAAAAGAATTTTCCTTACTAAGCGATGCAGTGAGTCTGTATAAAAACCTCTGTGGAATAAAGTGTCAGTTTATAATTCCTCTGGCTTTCTAGTTTATGTGAAGCTCTTAGTCTTTCTGTTTCCATCCAGCAATAAGATTGTTACCTCCTGAAGTAGGTTGAATGGAATAAATTACTAGAAAACATTTCCTAGAATAAAGCCATGATTTTGTTTTCATTGTCATTAATCACAGAGTAATTAAAACTGTTCATCCCTACTCTTTATTAGTGTTACTTCATGATACCTAACGAATGCACGTACTAGTTTATATTACATGCTATAGTCATATGATTCCTAGACTCTGGCACTGACTTTACTGCTCACTGATATTTCTTACTTAACAAACAGCCTAAAATGCACCTTAATAACAACTTGTATTTTAACTTTAATTAGACAAAGTCATTTTTCTAAATACTTGGCAGTGTGGCTTAAGTCAACTTCTTAGTTTGATGTAATACACAAAGCTATTGTGTAGCAAGAGAATTATCATTACATATTGACTCTTTCCTTGCTCTACTAGTAGGAATAAAGGGTTAGTAACCAAAAATCTGTAATTAAGAAAATTCAGAATTTTAAGGGCTATCTATAATTACCTTTTCTAAAATTTGATTCATACAAGTTTTTTCTTTTGAAAATGTGGCAATATATACAGTTTATCCACATACAAAGATGATAAACTAAAGAGAAGGTTAAGGAGGATTGTTTAGTGTCTGTATAAATTTGTGTTTTTTTGCTAAAATCTTTTATTCTAGTCATAATCATTTTTGAAAATAATTTTGCAACCTTGTAGAATTTCATGTGAGTCCATTATAACATGAAAAATAGATTGCTTTTTGAGTTTAATAAATTTTATTTTTGGAGGGTTTGAAAATAAAATCATACCATCCATAATAGTGGCTTTCAGTTTATGCAGGAAATTTAATTTAATAAACATTTATGTTTAGATCATGACACTTAATGATGTAGGGAATCTCAATGTGTAAAAAGTATGACCCTGGGCTTCCCTGGTGGCGCAATGGTTGAGAGTTCGCCTGCCGATGCAGGGGACACGGGTTCGTGCCCCTGTCCGGGAAAATCCCACATGCCGCGGAGCGGCTGGGCCCGTGAGCCATGGCCGCTGAGCCTGCGCGTCCGGAGCCTGTGCTCCGCAACGGGAGAGGCCACAATAGTGAGAGGCCCGCGTACCGCAAAAAAAAAAAAAAAAAAGTATGACCCTAATTTCAAGGAGTTTATAATCTTGGAAATAATTATGAATGTCTCACTGTAATGATAACGAGCAACAGTTAGAGATGGTTAGTTTGAACAACCTCACAATCACCTGACACATAATTATCTATGTCACGGCCAATATTCAGAAAGTCATTGTAGGAAAGGCCTTCACTTGCGTTACATGTGAATAGCACAGGCTTAGAGATTTTACTTAATTTATTATAAGTCATGAACACAGAAAGATTTTTTCCTTCCATGTTGAGAGTGTTTCTTCTATCTTGTTTAATATTCCTGTTTAATGTCCCTTGTAACAGTTCTCTTAAACATGTGGATCTTTTTAAGGAATTAATATACTTGCTTATACTGCATAGTGACAGTCTTGAAAGTCAACATGCTTTACTTTTGTGTGTGAGGATGGAGAGGGAATGAATTACTAGAAGCAACATTATTTTAAATTAACTTTTTAATTATTTTAGCTTGAAGCAGTGGTTTTATTTATTTTTTAAATTTATTTTTGGCTGCATTGGGTCTTCACTGCTGTGCGTGGGCTTTCTCTAGTTACAGTGAGCGGGGGTTACTTTTCATTGCAGTGCACGGGCTTCTCATTGCAGTGGCTTCTCTTATTGTGGAGCATGGGATCTAGGCATGCAGGCTTCAGTAGTTGCAGCTCACGGGCTCAGTAGTTGCAGCATGCAGTCCTATAGCATGTGGGCTTCAGTAGTTGTGGCATGTGGGCTCAGTAGTTGCGTTGTGCAGGCTCAGTAGTTGTGGCTCGCGGGCTCTAGAGTTGTGGGGAATGCAGGCTCAGTAGTTGTGGGGAATGCGCTTAGTTACTCTGTGGCATGTGGGATCTTCCTGGACCAGGGGTTGAACCCATGTCCCCTGCATTGGCAGGCGGATTCTTAAACACTGCACCACCAGGGAAGTCCAAAGCAGTAGTTTTAAAATGTGACACAAAGACAGCTACTGAGACACTTTCAGTAGGTCTAGAAGGTCAAAACTATGTTTATACACTACTAAGATGTCATTTGCCTTTTTCATTGTGTTGGCTTTGCACTGATGTTAACAAAAGCGACAGAGGTTTAATAGGGTAAAGGTTAGGGTGAGGCAAGTGAGGCACTCTACTTGGATGCAAAATTTAAGGGCACACCAAAATACTCAGGGATCCATACAAATAATATTTTAGTGCAGTATTTAAAAAATAAAAAATTACACAAAAATCTGTGACAAAAAAATAAAAATTTAAATAAACACCAATGCCATGATGAGTTATACTGGGGTCTTAGGAAAAGAGTTTCAACGTTTCATTATTTTTAAACTACATTAATGTTCTGGAAAAAAATAATTATTAAGAATGCATAAGACATATATAAATATATATAAATACTTTAAAATATATAAAAACATACATAAAATTCATAAACACACAAACTTTTTCACTTTGCTTCAGGCTTCAATACAGCTTGTTCAGGCACTAGTGACTAAAATTGCTGGGTGTCTTTACCTGAATTGAGGTAGTGGCAAAAAATTGTACTAGCAGTCATATTCTTCCCCATCAGGTATTTGTAGAAAAAGAAAAACTGTATCTAAAAATGAGTTATCTTCAATGAGGCAGATTAAATCTTAATTCTTGAATACACATGTTTTTAGTATTCTGCATGACAAACTGGGAGGTATGGCTAAAGCATTGCATACCAAATTATGATTGTTGTATCCAAGGGGGAAAATTTGAGTTGTAGGCCGAATTAGCTGCTTTTCTTGTTAAATACCATTTTTGCTCAAAGGGGTGGCCAATCAATAAACTAGAATGATTCAGAATTAAGCATTTAGCAAAATATTTCTTGAAGATTCAATAAAGTGAGCCAGCCATGTGAAGGGAACCAAAATGACATAATTTGTTCTCAATGATACACTTTAAGCCGCCATAAAAATATTAAAATATTTGGAAAAATTTTATGTGTCACTGTTTTATAATAAATTACATCAGAATTTGAAAAAGTTGTATAACTCAATGAGGCAATATTTTCTGAAGGACAAATGCATAATTTTGGATTAAACATATATTCAAAGTATAAGATAGGCCAACGAATTTTAGTGTAACAGGGTATGGAAATTTCTTTCATATATTTTCAGATTCCATATTGTAACTAGCCTTTGAGAAACGACTACTTGGACAATTTTGGTACACTATCAAAGAAGAATTTCTATGATTATCTGGAAAGGTTATTAAACACTCTTCCTTCTCTAGTAATTTATCTATATGAGTCTACATCTTTATCATATACCTCAATAAAAACAAAACATCCCAATAGGTTGAATGTAGAAGTAAATAGAATAATCCAGTTCTCTATAAAACAAGACATGGAAGAAATTTGTAAAACTCCATGCTATCTTTTGTTATAAATTACTTTTTTAAAATATGGTTAATTTTCATAAAACATTTAACATGTTTATGTTAATATGTAATCATTTATTATATTTAAAGCAATCAAATAAAATGTTAGAAATTTTTTGTTCTATTTTTTATTTTAAATTAAATCTTATACCTAACCACGTAGGACAGAATTGCATAGCCAAAGCACTGCAGTTGTGAGAAATCAAGATAAGTTGGTAGAATAAAGTTTACAAAGATGCTGTTACAAAGATGATGTTAAGAAATTTTGCTTAAGTCTTAAATAAAAAGTGACATATTCAGAAGTTTCAGGAATGTAACTCTCTTGGCCACTTGAAACATTAAAAGGGAGAAACTGGCAGCAGGGAAACAAGAAAATAACTGCGAGAATCTAGGTGAGTGATGACTGAGGCCTGGACAAAGTCAGTATCAGCAAGGAAGAGAGAAGTATTATACTAAAGGGATACTTATAAGATAAAGCCTTCAGGAATGATTTAGCACCAACTTGTGTATAGTTGATGAAGAAGAAGGGGGTTTGGTGACAAGCTTGATCAACTGGGTAGGTGGAGATAATATTATCTGAAATGTAAAATGTAAGATGTGGTCCAGTTTGGGTGGCTAAATACAGTAAGCTTATGAATATGTTGAACTTGAAAAGACTATGGATAATCAGAAAAATAAAGCAGGCAAATACATATTTATATCTGATATTCCAAGACGAGATCTGGATTTGGAAGCAAGCAATTAGAAGTCATTAGGGTTAAGTACAGTTGTAGGCATGGAAGTGATTAAGATTACCAAGGGGAAATTTGTAGATTAAGAAAAGCATTGAGGTCAAAACTCCAAACATTAATAGTATCTATGCTCTTTACAAAGAAAAACATTAATTGTTCTCACTCTAAAATTCCAGAACTGATTTACACATAGTCCAAAGGACATATACTAAAAAATTTTACAGTATGAGGTGAACTTTTACAAGTCAATCTAATTCACTTCTTATTAAAGAAAAAAAAAAAGGCTTTCTTTTTTAAACTGGGCCAATATAAATTTTGCTATGCAAAGTTGTATATCATCTCTTTGAAAAAAATTAACAAAATTTTTTTTTCTCTCATGCACTTTTCTTGCTTTCTTTTTTTTAAACCTATTCCCTCTCTTATCTCAGCATTAAAGACACATAAATAGTGACTTCCCTGGTGGCGCAGTGGTTAAGAATCCTCCTGCCAATGCAGAAGACACGGGTTCGAGCACTGGTTCGGGAAGATCCCACATGCCGCAGAGCAACTAAGTCCGTGTGCCGCAAGTACTGAACCTGTGTTCCAGAGCCCGTAAGCCACAACTACTGAGGCCGTGTGCCATAACTATTGATGCCCGTGCCTAGATCCCATGCTCCGCAACAAGAGAAGCCACCACAATGAGAAGCCCATGCACCGCAACAAAGTTTAGCCCCCACTCGCTGCAACTAGAGAACACCCACGCACAGCAGCAAAGACCCAACATAGCCAAAAATAAATAAATAAATAAATTTATTTTAAAAAAATAAGACACATAAATAGATTTCACCTAAAGATGATCTGAGCAATTCTTCTCGGAAGGCTATTAATATATGTTCTCTGCCCAGAATCTCCCTGTGTTCCTTGGTAAACACAGATTCCTGGGCCCTGCCTCAAACCAACTGAATTTGTTCTAAGTTTTTAACACGATTCTTATATTGAATGAAGTTCCAGAACCACTGTTGCAGATAGTCACTGTTGTGTTTTTACCCACAGAGATCCTATTTGCATTTTAATACTTTGTGAGTAGGCTGGGTATAGATTTGAACCACTGGTTTATATGCTTCTCCTTTGTGACTTCTACAACGTTTTTTGTTTTTTTTTTTTGGCGGTACGCGGGCCTCTCAATGCCGTGGCCTCTCCCGTTGCGGAGCACAGGCTCCGGACGCGCAGGCCCAGCGGCCATGGCTCACGGGCCCAGCCGCTCCGCGGCATGTGGGATCTTCCCGGACCGGGGCACGAACCCGTGTCCCCTGCATCAGCAGGCGGACTCTCAACCACTGCGCCACCAGGGAAGCCCCTCTACAATGTTTTTAAACTTATTTCAGTTTATATGTCTTTTGACTTCCTCTGTAAGATATGATCCCAGTCTAACATGTTTTACTCTTTCTCTTAAGTCAGTTTCCCCTAGAAAATAGAATCTGAGATGTATATATACATTTATGTGGTTTATTAGGGAGTGTTCTCAGGAACTATTCCTGTATGGAAAGGAGAAGCAGTTTTGAGTAGAGGGAGAAACTGAAATGCAATAAAGTTAAAACAAAGACCTCAGTCCATCCCATGAGATGCAAAGGAACTAGAAGGAACTTGCAGTTGTTTCGAATTGAAGCAATGAGACTGGTCGTTTGTACCTCCACATCACTAGTCATTGGATTTGAGAAACTCCCAGGAAAAGAGTATAACCTTGACTGAGGCAGCCTTTATCAGTAAAGGCCAACTTCTAGTGAGTGAATATGCTGTGAACTATCAATAGCTAAAAATCCTGGCAGTAGCTAAAAATGAGTGCCTCAGTCCTAAACGCAGGGTCTGGATGGAGAAGTACATAATCCACTACAGCATTAGCAGATAAAAGTTGATTTGTGAACTGTTTGTCTTCATAGACACACTCATTAATTTCTTATGAAAGTATTGCTCAAGAAATTCCTTCCTCGTTAAGACAAGAAAAAAAAATAAAGATATGAGAAGGGAAGAGTTTAGAGAGTAAAGGATATTTTAGAGAAAAAAGACTTCAGAAGAGAAAGACTCACAAAAGTTGTAAAACATTATAGAGTTTTCCTTTATCCATGATAGGATATATCGTGTATATACTGTGCCTTTCCCATTCTTGTTTAGGGGTGGGAGAGGGTGGTTTTTCACTGAAAAGGGGGATACACCTATGGCTTCTTTGATGTGGAGTCATTCACTGTGTCCTGGATATAGGTTATTGAATAAACACAGATCGGTACCACCCAGAAAAAATAAATAAATAAATAATAAACAAATAAATAAAAATTTTAAAACCTCCAAGATTTTTTTTTCTTTTGGCTGCGTTGCGTCTTCATTGCTGCACTTGGGCTTTCTCCAGTTGTGGCGAGCGGGGGCTACTCTTCGTTGCGGTGTATGGGCTTCTCATAGTTGTGGCTTCTCTTGCTGTGAAGCGTGGGCTCTAGGCGCAAGGGCTCAGTAGTTGTGGTGCACGGGCTAGTTGCCCCGCGGATATAAGAAAGTGTATATCTGGATAGTATATATAAAGGCACAGTATATACACTTTATATACAGAGTGTATATCTTTTGTCAATTAAAATGTTTAACATTCTTAAGATTTTGTAATTTCTGATAAAAACTGGTTAACCAAAAATATTGCAAATGATAACATTTCAGTGAAAAGAGGTGTTTCAAAATCTGGTTTTATTTAATATGAATATTTTGAGAGTAATATTTGCAACTGAGAAAGTTGTTAGCTGCTCCAAATATAGTGAATGCTTTTTCATGAGTATTATGTTTCATATTTCTTGCTTTTCAAGATTTGATGTGTTTGCTTCATTTAAGCACTGGTTATCAAATTTAAGTGAGGTTTGTGAATATAGTTATATTCATTAGTATTTTCATTCATTCAATAATAAATCAATAAACATATTGTAACTACAATGAGTAAAATTCTGTGTTGGGTTCAGCTGATATAATATTGCAATGAACAGACATAGGCCACAAAGACCTTGCTTCAATTGCAGTGATTTCCAAACTATCACTGACTGATATTTTTGTATGCCACAGTGAAAATGAATTACCAGAGAAGTGAAATAGAATACAAGGCCAAATTCTTTATTATTACATCCACCAAATATAAGATTACTCTGACAAATTGCTAAAAGAGTTTCTAAACACTTACTTTCAATTTATTTACCTATTTCATCTCAGATTAGTAAGAGTTTGTAGACTGGCAATGGGCCATGTATTACATTTAGAATAAGACTGTTCTATGAAACCTGACTTATTTGAGCACAGATGAGAATCCTGACCAATAAACTGCCAATTACAATAGAATGCTTTCAGTGTACTGAATAGGTACCTAACCCAGACATTTGCATCAAAGGGAGTCTGCCTGGTATGAATGCTAAAGGTTACATGGGATTATGGAGAAGAGATGAATTGTCTGGAAGGAAGAGGAGGCAGAGTTTTCTGAGTAGAGGAAAACACTTGTGCATATATCGAGAAGAGAGGATTGAAGAAATTAATAAGATGATATTAATAAAGAATCTTACTAGCCCTGTTTTGAAATTTGGATTTGCCATTAGGTCAATGGAGAACTTTAAGGATGGTGTGATATAATATATGGGTATTCACTGGAAATATTTGGGGTAGTACATAGCATTTCTTGGAAGTACCATATTTCTGTTTGATCAACAAGATGGATGATGGTACCAGTGACTGGAATAGAAAATTCAGAAGCAAACCATTCATAGAAGGAAGATGATGAGTTTTGTTTTGGACAGGTTGCGTTAGAATCACCTCTGGGATCTCCAAGCTGAGCTGTATAAAATTTGGTTTATAGTATACGTCTAAAGCTTAGGACATATTTAACCTAGAGTTACAGCTAGATATTTTGTCAACTTAAACTTGCTAAGGGAGTAGATGAGATTGCAAGGAAGAGTATACACAGTGAAATGAGGAAAGGGACAAAGCAATGGACAAAGACCATTCAAAGTATTAGTACTTTTTACTTGAGAGGAACACAGTCAGTAACTACACACCCTGCACAGCAACAAACCATTACAATTCTGATAGGCCAACTCCAAATGCATGTTCTAGTAGTATTGGACTCATTTTCTTTCTGTAGTAATATCTTTGAAATAGCAATTTAATTTAATTGAAAATCTATGAATTTATTTATATAACTTGTTTTCCTCAGTATCAGAGATATGAAGAGTAAAATACACTCTTGTTGAACTCACATAAATCAATAGAAGAAAAAACATATATATCTGTTTTAAAAATGGGCAAAATACATGAATAGACATTTTTCCAAAGAAAACATACAAGTGGCCAACAGGTACACGAAAAAGATACTCAGCATTACTAATCACCAGAGAAATGAAAGTGAAAACCACAATGAGATATCACCTCACAATTGTTAGAATGGCTATTAATAAAAAGACATGAGATAACAAGTGCTGGTGAGAATATGCAGAAAAGGGAAACCTAGGTATTGCTGGTAGAAACGTAAATTGGTGTAGCCACTGTGGAAAACAGTATGGAGGTTCCTCAAAAGATAAAATTGGGACTAGCGTATGATCAGAAATCTCACTTCTGGTTATATATCCAAAGGAAAAGAAATCAGTATCACAGAGAGATATCTGCATCTCATTTTCATTGCAGCATTATTCATAATAGTCAAGACATGGGAGAAACCTAAATGTTCACTGATAGATGAACTTTTTGAAAAGTGGTATATATTTACAATGGAATATTAGTCAATGATAAAAATGGAAATCCTGTCACTTCTCATAAGATGTAAGAATCTTGAAGGCATTATGCTAAGTGAAATAAGTCAGACAGAGAGAAGCAAATATTACATGATCTTACTTCTATGTGGAATCTAGAAAAGCCAGACTCATGGAAACAGAGTAAATATGTGATTGCCAGGAGCTGGGGGCTGGGGAAATGGAGAGGTGTTGGTCACAGGGTACAAACTTCTCGTTAAAAGATTAATGAGTTCTGGGGATATAATGTATGGCATGGTGATTACCCTATTGTTGTTCACTTGAAAGCTTATAAGAGAGTAGCTCTTAAACATTCTCACCACCCCCTCCACACACACAAAATGGCAACTATGAGGTAATGAATGTTTCGCGTAGAGTTATTGTGGTAATCATTTCAAAATACATACATTTCAAACCATCACCTGTACACCTTAAGTTATACAGTGTTATACGTCTATATATTTCAATAAGACTGGGGAGAAAAGTCCTTGTCTTCCAGGGACTTCTTTTTTTCTTTTCGACATACTTGTTTTATAAACAGAAAAAATGCATGCACTAGAAATAACATAAATACTAACTTTGAAAGAGATATAGTGATAATATGTTGTTACTGGGGAGCAGAACAAGAGTATGAATCGGAAGATCAATTGTTTCTAGTTGTGATCCTGTTCCTCAGTACTTTTATGAACTTGAAGAATTTACCTAATGTCTTGGGGTTCTAGGTTTCTTATATGCTAAAAAGAGTTGTTGGACTGTTTACCTTGTTTTTTTCTTTAAGAAGGACCTGGTAGGAGTAAAGTATACAGATTTTTAGATTCTACTTCAGAGCTACAGAACCATGTACAAGTCCCTGTGTCTTTGTCTTTTGAAGTAAAAGGCTGACTCAGGAATTAATGACTGGGAAATGTGAAGAAGTAGAAACAAAGAATAGCTGTTGGGCTGGTAACAATTTACACTATAAAGCTGCCACATAGAAGACACCAAACACCCAGTACCCTGAAAGGTATAGATAAACGATTGACACACATTCCTAAGTTGGTTTTACAGGAAGCAGACCCCCATCAGATGAAAACTGCTGACAGCAAGAACATAGGCCCTAAACTGGTTGGAACCAGAAGGGTGATGATGCTGACTCCCAGTTACCTCACCACCAACTAATCAGAAGAATGACCACAAGCTGATCATGCCCTGCTCCTTGAACCTTTACTATAAGACTCCTTACCACCCCCTCCAGGTTGGGACACACTTTTGAGGGCATTAGCTCACTGTGGCTCCCTTTGCCTGGCAAAACGATAAAGCTATTTCTTTATACTTCACCCAAAACTCTGTCTCTGAGATTTAATCTGGCACCAGTGTACAGAGGCAGAATATCAGCAACACTACTAAGTATGCCCCATGATTGAGTCTCTCTAATTTTTTTTTTGAGCGGGTGCCTATACAACAAACACTGAAGTATTCCATTGCCCAGCATTTGGGGACATATGAAGTAAGTGACAACTGACATCATGTTTACTTAGTAGTCACTTCCATTATTCATAAATTAGAAAAAATGCAACTTCCTGAAATTTGAAAGAGATTATATAATTATATAAAATCCACCCTTTGTTTTATAATTGTGCTTCCAATTTTCTACACTGCTTTCAAAAGATTGTTATTTTTTAGTTTAATTACTAATGAGTAATCCATATGGCCCATAAGGGTTGGAAACAAACTATAACTAAAATATTACTTTCCATTTTAATAATAAAGGGATATTTTGGTCAATTAACTTTTGATTACAAACTTTAATATATAGTATCTATATCAAGAAAATTTAGTTGCCTCTTTCCAAGGAAAAGTGGTCTCCACTCATGGATATTCCTACAAAATTTATACCATGTTAGCCATCCAAATTATTCAATCTTTCTTGATGTAAAGAAAAGGTATTATATGTAAAGCATTATGTTAATGGTTTTACCATCACTGATTACTCCCACCTTAGGAAGGAAATCTCCATGAATACAAAGCTTTACCCAAACTAAATTTAACCAATAAATTTGAAAACATGCTATTTGTGGACCTACAGGGAAGTATGTGTCAGTAAAAACACAGTCTGAACAAGGCAGTATTCTTCCAAGCAATTAATTTACAATAGAAACATAGATTCATTCATTCTATGAGAAATTATCTAATTGGAGAAGAAACTATTATCATAGGATTAGAATTAAAAACATATTTCTTGGACTTGATGTAGACTTTTATCGAAATATTTAAGAACATGTGTATGTGTGTATGAATGTGAGTGAATAAGAAATAGAAAAAGTGATAACTCTGCATTTATACCTGCCTGGCATGTGTATACTCTAAATCTTATTCATGGATCATCTAAAACCACTGGACCGCTTTTGGAATATTCAAAAATTCTATGAATGATTAGCATCACTTCCCCACTGAAAAAACATGTTAACATCCATTTTATGAACACTAATTCAAAACAAAGGCAGAATCAAACCCAATTTATAAAATATATCAATTCTCTAATGTGGCATGATGTTTTAAACAAAAAGATTTTGGACTGAGCAGGAAGATGTATTCAATATTTTATTATATTTTGTTTTTAACATCTTTATTGGAGCATAATTGCTTTACAATGGTGTTTTAGTTTCTGTTTTATAACAAAGTGAATCAGTTATACATATACATATGTTCCCATATCTCTTCCCTCTTGCATCTCCCTCCCTCCCACCCTCCCTATCCCGCCCCTCTAGGTGGTCACAAAGCACCGAGCTGATCTCCCTGTGCTATGCTGCTGCTTGCCACTAGCTATCTATTTTACGTTTGGTAGTGTATATATATCCATGCCACTCTCTCATTTTGTCACAGCTTACCCTTCCCCCTCCCCATATCCTCAAGTCCATTCTCTACTAGGTCTTTGCCTTTATTCCCATCTTGCCACTAGGTTCTTCATGACGATTTTTCTTTTTCTTAGACTCCATATACATGTGTTAGAATACGGTATTTATTTTTCTCTTTCTGACTTACTTCACTCTGTATGAGACTCTAGGTCCATCCACCTCACTACAAGTAACTCAATTTCGTTTCTTTTTATGGCTGAGTAATATTCCATTGTATATATGTGCCACATCTTCTTTAGCCATTCATCTGTTGATGGACACTTAGGTTGCTTCCATGTCCTGGCTATTGTAAACAGAGGGGCAATGAACATTTTGATACATGATTCTTTTTGAATTATGGTTTTCTCAGGATATATGCCCAGTAGTGGGATTGCTGGGTTGTATGGTAGATCTATTTGTAGTTTTTAAGGAACCTCCATACTGTTCTCCATAGTGGCTGTATCAATTTACATTCCCACCAAGAGTGCAAGAGGGATCCCTTTTCTCCACACCCTTTCCAGCCTTTATTGTTTGTAGATTTTTTGATGATGACCATTCTGACTGGTGTGAGGTAATACCTCATCGTAGTTTTCATTTGCCTTTCTCTAATGATTAACAATGTTGAGCATTCTTTCATGTGTTAGTTGGCAATCTGTATATCTTTGGAGAAATGTCTATTTAGGTCTTCTGCCCATTCTTGGATTGGTTTGTTTGTTTTTTTTAAATTGAGCTACACGAGCTGCTTGTAAATTTTGTAGATTAATCCTTTGTCAGTTGCTTCATTTGCAAACATTTTCTCTCATTCTGAGGGTTGTCTTTTCATCTTGTTTATGGTTTCCTTTGCTGTGCAAAAGCTTTGAAGTTTCATTAGGTCCCATTTGTTTATTTTTGTTTTTATTTCCATTTCTCTAGGAGGTGGATCAAAAAGGATCTTGCTGTGATTTATGTCATAGAGTGTTCTGCCTATGTTTTCCTCTAAGAGTTTGATAGTGTCTGGCCTTACTTTTAGGTTTTTAATCAATTTTGAGTTTATTTTTGTGTATGGTGTTAGTGAGAGTTCTAATTTCATACTTTTAAATGTACCTGTCCAGTTTTCCCAGCACCACTTATTGAAGAGGCTGTCCTTTCTCCACTGTATATTCTTGCCACCTTTATCAAAGATAAGGTGACCATATGTGTGTGAGTTTATCTCTCGGCTTTCTATCCTGTACCATTGATCTATCTTTCTGTTTTTGTGCCAGTACCATACTGTCTTGATTACTGTAGCTTTGTAGTATAGTCTGAAGTCAGGGAGCCTGATTCTTCCAGCTCCGTTTTTCTTTCCCAAGATTGCTTTGGCTATTTGGGGTCTTTTGTGTTTCCATACAAATTGTGAATTATTTGTTCTAGTTCTATGAAAACTGCCAGTGGTAGTTTGATAGGCATTGCATTGAATCTGTAGATTGCTTTGGGTAGTAGAGTCATGTTCACAATATTGATTCTTCCAATCCAAGAACATGGTATATCTCTCCATCTATTTGTATCATCTTAAATTTCTTTCATAAGTGTCTTATAATTTTCTACATACAGGTCTTTTGTCTCCTTAGGTAGGTTTATTCCTAGATATTTTATTCCTTTGGTTGCAATGGTAAATGGGAGGGTTTTCTTAATTTCACTTCCAGATTATTCATCATTAGTGTATAGGAGTGCAAGAGATTTCTGTGCATTAATTTTGTATCCTGCTACTTTACCAAACTCACTGATTAGCTCTAGTCGTTTTCTGGTAGCATCTTTAGGATTCTCTATGTATAGTATCATGTAATTTGCAAACAGTGACAGCTTTACTTCTTCTTTTCCAATTTGAATTCCTTTTATTTCTTTTTCTTCTCTGATTGCTGTAGCTAAAACTTCCAAAACTATGTTGAATAATAGTGGTGAGAGTGGGCAACCTTGTCTTGTTCCTGATCTTAGGGGAAATGATTTCACTTTTTCAACATTGAGGAAGATGTTGGCTGTGGGTTTGTCATATATGCCCTTTATTATGTTAAGGCAAGTTCCCTCTATGCCTACTTTCTGGGGGGTTCTTTATCATAAATGGGTGTTGTATTTTGTCGAACGCTTTCTCTGCATCTATTGAGATGATCATATGGTTCTTCTCCTTTAATTTTTTAATACAGTGCATCACATTGATTGATTTGCATATATTGAAGAATCCTTGCATTCCTGGGATAAACTCCACTTGATCATGGTGCATGACCCTTTTAATGTGCTGTGGAATTCTGTTTCCTAGTATTTTGTTGAGGATTTTGCATCTGTGTTCATCGGGGATACTGGCCTGTAGTTTGAGAAGGATAGATGTTATCTCTTCTCTAAATGTTTGATAGAATTCTACTGTGAAGACATCTGGTCCTTGGCTTTTGTTTGTTGGAAGACTTTTAATCACAGTTTCAGATTCAGTGCTTGTGATTGGTTCTTCATATTTTCTATTTCTTCCTGGTTCAGTCTCGGCAGGTTGTGCATTTCTAAGAATTTGTCCATTTCTTCCAGGTTGTCCATTTTACTGGCATAGAGCTGCTTGTAGTAATCTCTCATGATCCTTTGTATTTCTTCAGTGTCAGTTGTTACTTCTCCTTCTTCATTTCTAATTCTATTGATTTGAATATTCTCCCTTTTTTTCTTCATGAGTCTGGCTAATGGTTTATCAATTTTGTCTGTCTTCTCAAAGAACCAGCCTTTAGTTTTATTGATCTTTGCTATCATTTCCTTCATTTCTTTTTCATTTATTTCTGATTTGATCTTTATGATTTCTTTCCTTCTGCTAAATTTGGGGGGTTTTTGTTCCTCTTTCTCTAATTGCTTTATGTGTAAGGATAGGTCCTTTATTTGAGATGTTTCTTGTTTCTTAAGGTAGGACTGTATTGCTATAAACTTCCCTCTTAGAGCTGCTTTTGCTGCATCCCATAGGTTTTGGGTCATCGTGTTTTCATTGTCATTGTTTCTAGGTATTTTTTTATTTCCTCTTTGATTTTTTCAGTTATCTCTTGGTTGTTAAGTAGTGTATTGTTTAGCCTCCATGTGCCTGTATATTTTACAGATTTTTCCTGTAATTGATATCTAGCCTCATAGCGTTGTGGTAAGAATAGACACTTGATACAATTTCAATTTTCTTAAATTTACCAAGGCTTGATTTGTGACCCAAGATATGATCTATCCTGGAGAATGTTCCATGAGCACTTGAGAAGAATGTGTATTCTTTTTTTTTTGTATGGAATGTCCTATAAATATCAATTAAGTCAATCTTGTTTAATATATCATATCATTTAAAGCTTGCATTTCCTTATTTATTTTCATTTTGGATGATCTGCCCATTGGTGAAAGTGGGGTGTTAAAGTCCCCTACTGTGATTGTGTTACTGTTGATTTCCCCTTTTATGGCTGTTAGTATTTGCCTTAGGCATTGAGTGCTTCGATGTTGGGTGCTTAAATATTTACAATTGTTATACCTTCTTCTTGGAGTGGTCCCTTGATCATTATGTAGTGTCCTTCTTTGTCTCTTGTAATAGTCTTTGTTTTAAAGTCTATTTTGCCTGATATGAGAATTGCTACTCCAGCTTTCTTTTGATTTCCATTTGCATGGAATATCTTTTTCCATCCCCTCACTTTCAGTCTGTATGTGTCCCTAGGTCTGAAGAGGGTCTCTTGTAGACAGCATATATATGGGTCTTGTTTTTGTGTCCATGCAGCCAATCTATGCCTTTTGGTTGGAGAATTTATTCCACTTACATTTAAGGTAATTATCGATATGTATGTTCCTATTCCCATTTTCTGAATTGTTTTGTGTTTGTTATTGTAGGTCTTTTCCTTGTCTTGTGTTTCCTGCCTAGAGAAATTCCTCTAGCATTTGTTGTAAAACTGGTTTCATGGTGCTGAATTCTCTTAGCTTTTGCTTGTCTGTAAAGGTTTTAATTTCTCCATCAAATCTGAATGAGATCCTTGGTGGGTAGAGTAATCTTGGTTGTAGGTTTTTCTCCTTCATCACTTTAAATATGTCCTGCCTCTCTCTTCTGGCTTGCAGAGTTTCTGCTGAAAGATCAGCTGTTAACCTTATGGGGATTCCCTTGTGTGTTATTTTTTGTTTTTCCCTTGCTGCTTTTAATATGTTTTCTTTGTATTTAATTTTTGATAGCTTGATTAATATGTGCCTTGTCATGTTTCTCCTTGGATTCATCCTGTATGGGACTCTCTGTGCTTCCTGGACTTGATTAACTATTTCCTTTCTAATACTAGGGAAATTTTCAACTATAATCTCTTCAAATATTTTCCAAAAATGTGTATGAGACCTAGATAGACCTTTCTCCAAAGATATACATATTGCCAACAAACACATGAAAGAATGCTCAACGTCAATAATTATTAGAGAAATGCAAATCGAAACCACAATGAGATATCATCTCTTACCAGTCAGAATTGCCATCATCAAAAAATCTACAAACAATAAATGCTGGAGAGGGTGTGGAGAAAAAGGAACCCTCTTTCACTGTTGGTGGGAATGTAAATTGATACAGCCACTATGGAGAACAGTATGGAGGTTTCTTAAAAAACTAAAAGTAGAACTACAATACAACCCAGCAATCCCACTAATGGGGATATGCCCTGAGAAACCCATAATTCAAAAAGAGTCATGTACCACAATGTTCATTACAACTTTATTTACAATAGCCAGGACATGGAGGCAATCTAAGTGTCCATTGACAGATGAATGGATAAAGAAGATGTGGCACATATATACAATGGAATATTACTCAGCCATAAAAAGAAACAAAATTGAATTATTTGTAGTGAGGTGGATGGACCTAGAGTCTGTCATACACAGTGAAGTAAGTCAGAAAGAGAAAAACAAATACCATATGCTAACACATATATATGGAATCTAAAAAAAAAAAAATGGTGAGGCAGGATGGGAATAAAGGGGCAGACCTCTAGAGAATGGACTTGAGGACATGGGGAGGGGGAAGGGTAAACTGTGACAAAGTGAGAGAGTGGCATGGACATATATACACTACCAAACGTAAAATAGATAGCTAGTGGGAAGCAGCCGCATAGCACAGGGAGATCAGCTTGGTGCTCTGTGTCCACCTAGAGGGGTAGGATAGGGAGGGTGGGAGGGAGGGAGATGCAAGAGGGAAGAGATATGGGGATTTATGTATATGTATAGTTGATTCACTTTGCTATAAAGCAGAAACTAACACACCATTGTAAAGCAATTATACTCCAATAAAGATGTTTAAAAAAAAAAAAAGGAAAACAAAGCTGGAGGAGCAATACTCATATCAGACAAAATGGACTTTAAAATAAAGTCTGTTGTAAGAGATAAAGAGGGACACTACCTAATGACTAAAGGATCAATCCAAGAAGAAGATATACCAATTGTAAATATATATGCACTCAACAAAGGAGCACCTCAATATATAAGGCAAATACTAGCAGCCAAAAAGGGAGAAATCAATAGTAACACAATAATTGTGGGGGACTTTAACACCCCGCTTTCACCAATGGACAATCATCCAGACAGAAAATCAATATGAACACACAGGCTTTAAACGACACATTACAGCAGATGGACTTAATTGATATTTAAACAATGTTCCATCCAAAGGCAGCAGAATACACATTCTTCTCATGTGCACATGGATATTGTCCAGGACTGACCACATTCCAGGCCACAAAGCAAGCCTCACTTTCACTTTAAGAAAACTGAAATCATATGAAGCATCTTTTCTGACCACAACATAATGAGATTAGAAGTAAACTACAAGAAAAAAACCTGTAAAAAATGCAAACATGTGGAGGCTAAACAATATGCTGCTAAAAAACCAATGGATCACTGAAGAAATCAAAGAGGAAATCAAAAATTACCTGGAGACAAATGAAAATGAGAACACAATGATCAAAAACCAATGGGATGCAGCAAAAGACGTTCTAAGAGGGAAGTTTATAGCAACACAATTTTACCTCAGGAAACAAGAAAAATTTCAAATAAACAACTTATCCTTACATCTTAAACAAGTAGAGAAAGAAGAACAATCGAAATCTAAAGTTAGCAGAAGGAAAGGAATCATAAAAATCAGAAATAAATGAAATAGAAATAAATGAATAAAAATAAATGAAAAGCAATAGCAAAGATCAATGAAAATAAAAGCTGGTTCTATGGAAAGATAAACAAAATTGATAAACTTTTAGCCAGACTCATCAAAAACAAAGGGAGAGGACTCAAATCAATAAAATTAGAAATGAAAAAGGAGAAGTTACAATGACACCACAGAAATACAATGGATCATAAGAGACTACTACAAGCAACTATACACCAATAAAATGGACAACCTAAAAGAAATCGACAAATTCTAGGAGAGGTACAATCTCCCAAGACTAAACCAGGAAGAAATAGAAGATATGAACATAAAAATCACAAGTGGTGAAATTGAAACTGTGATTAAAAGACTCCCAACAAACAAAAGTCCAGGACCAGATATGGCTTCACAGGCGAATTCTATCAAACATTTAGAGAAGAATTAAGACTTATCCTTCTTAAACTGTCCAAAAAATTGCAGTGGAAGAAAAACTCCCAAACTCATTCTATGAGGCCATAATCACCCTGATACCAAAACCAGACAAAGACACCACAAAAAAAGAAAATTAAAGGCCAATATCATAGATGAACATAGACACAAAAATCCTCAACAAAATACTACCAATCCAAATCCAACAATATATTAAAAGGATCATACAACATGATCAAGTGGGATTTATCCCAGGGATGCAAGGATTTTTCATATCCACAAATTAATCAGTGTGATACACCACATCAACAAATTGAAGAATAAAGACCATATGATCATCTCAGTAGATTCAGAAAAAGCTTTTGACAAATTCAACACCCATTTATGACAAAAACTCTATATAATGTGGGCATAGAGGGAATATAGCTCAACATAATAAAGGTCATATAAAACAAACATACGGCTAACATCATATTCAATGGTGAAAAGCTGAAAGCATTTCCTCTAAGATCAGGAACAAAACAAGAATGTACACTCTCATCACTATTATTCAATTTAGTTTTGGAGGTCTTAGCTATGGCAATCAGAGAAGAAAAAGAAATAAAGTGAATCCATATTGGAAAGAAGAAGTAAAGCTGTCACTGTTTGAATATGACATGATACTATAAAAAGAAAATCCTAAAGATGCCACCAGAAAACTACTAGAGCTCACCAGTGAATTTGGTAAAGTTGCAGGTTACAAAATTAATACACAGAAATCTGTTGCATTTCTATACCCTAACAATGAAAGATCAGAAAGAGAAATTCAAGAAATATTTACCATTGCATCAAAAAGAATAAAATACCTCGGAATAAACCTACCTAAGGAGGCAAAACACCTGTACTCCGAAAACTATTATAAGATGCTGATGAAAGGAACTGAAGATGACACAAACAGCTGGAAAGATATACCATGTTCTTGGATTGGAAGAATCAATATTGTCAAAATGACTAAACTATCCAAGGCAATCTACAGAATCAATGAAATCCCTATGAAATTACCAATGGCATTTCTCACAGAACTAGAACAAAAAAGCTTAAAATTTGTATGGAGACACAAAAGACCTCATAGCCAAAGCAATCTTGTGAAAGAAAAAAAGAGCTGGAGGAATCAGGTTCCCTGACTTCAGACTATACTACAAAGTTATAGTCATCAAAACAGTATGGTACTGGCACAAAAATAGAAATATAGATCAAGGGAACAGGATAGAAAGTCCAGAAATAAACCCACACACCTATGGTTAATTAATCTAAGACAAAGGAGGCAAGACTATACAATGGAGGAAAGACAGTCTCTTCAATAAATGGTTCTGAGAAAACCAGGCAGCTACATGTAAAAAAATGAAATTAGAACATTCTTTAACATCATACACAAAAATCATCTCAAAATGGATTAAAGACCTAAATGTGAGACTGGATACTATAAAACTCTTAGAGGAAAACATAGGACTTCATTGAAAGAGATTATAACTTCCCTGAAAAAGTGTAATTAAAGTAGGTTTGGGGGGAAGGATGGCTATCAAAAGCGTTACAGAAATCAATGAACTTTAAGATACTGGTTATTTCATAATTATTTTTCATAATTCCTTTTGGAAAGAATCCTTGGTCACAGCATAATTCACTTTCCTAAAACCTAGCATATATTCATGGATAATTTTATTGATAATATATTTTAGACAATTGAAGCATTAGAATTGAGAACACCTGGTATGTTAGTTTGTGATACCAGCTGCAGCATATAGAAATACCTCTCTTTGCAATATCACTGCACTAAAAATCTAGATTTCTAGTCATTCGTAATACACGTTTGTGTAATTATACTAAAATTATTAGATATTGTTAATGTTATGTCCCCGACACATTAAGAAATTTGTCTTAATTGGGTTTTGTTTTTACTTTGTTCAAAATTTGTATTAAAACATCACTTTCATACCGTAATACTAAGGTTTATGTCCTCTCAAGGAGATTCCACTATACTGAGCCCAGGATTTATGGACCCAACTCCTTCACTATACTTGAGCATCACTGGGAGTGGTGAAAGATGTTACAGTTGCCAAGGCTGAGCTGTGTCAAAGCAAAAACAAGAGGAACAAATGGAACACTAGAGTATATGCTCAAAAAAGATTGAGAATTTTTAGTTTTCAATACTTTTCTAGAGGTTTTCTAAAATCACTATTTTTAAAAATATTTTCATTTTGGCTATAATATTCAAAATATGTTTTATAGGTTTGGTTTTTCCTGTTTAGTTGTCTTGGTATAAGCTAATTATATAAACAAATTGTTCTAAATTTTTAAATTCTTTGTTTTCTCTCTGGGATAGAAAGAGAAAGATGTTTTGCTTTAATTTCCCTGTGCCATAAAATTTTAATTTTCTTCCTCTATTTCTTGTTGATGAATTGCTAAGGATTTTCCCAAATTTATATAAGTGAAGACTAGTATTTACCAAATTCCTTATTAATTTTTATCTAAATGACATTGATGTGGTGTGGACATAATAAATCCCTGAAACACATCTACATTATATTCCTGCCTGCTTAGTAGATATCTATGGTCCACAAAATTCCATGTACATTTCTAATCTAATTGCACAGGATATGATCAAGACACATCTGCCTCTCAGAACTGTCCAGGTGTCTTGATGATTTTTATTTCTTGCTTATGATCACATTGTCAGTTCAAAGAATAGCATGTTTTCTTGACGAAGTTGAGTTATTTAGGGCATTATCAATTTTCATGAAAAGATCATTTTGGAGCTTCCCTGGTGGCTCAGTGGTTGAGAGTCTGCCTGCCGATGCAGGGGACACGGGTTCGTGCCCCGGTCCGGGAAGATCCCACATGCCGCGGAGCGGCTGGGCCCGTGAGCCATGGCCGCTGAGCCTGCGCGTCCGGAGGCTGTGCTCCACAATGGGAGAGGCCACAACAGTGAGTGGCCTGCGTACCACAAAAAAAAAAAAAAAAAAAAAAAATCATTTTGAAACTTGAGCAATCAAACTTATTATTATTTTAAAAATTCTGTCAAAGTATTACAGGGAAGATAATATAATACCTCTTATTTGCTGTAATATAATACTGTATAGAAAGAGAAAGTATAAAAATATAAATATATGTTGATAATTGTTGAGGTTAATGATGGATATGGTGAGGTTTTTTATACTCTTTTCTCTATTTTATATATGTTTGAATACTGTCATTATGAAAATAACAAAGGAAAAATTATCCAAATAAAATGGGGCTTATAGAAAATACTATAAATTAAATAAAATGAACATGAAAAATACCAAAAGCAAGCAATAAAAATATTTGTAAACTTTGAATGCATTTATACTATCCTACATACTAAATCTATGGGTTGTGTTATAGCAGACTTACTTCATTAATTAGGACTCAGTGTGAATAAGAGCTCCTTAAATATGTTCTCTACCAATAAGTTTTATAAGTAGCAATTATGTATTATTTGTGATTTTTGTTGTTATTTTTAAACATTTTACCTGGTGTAAAAAGTCTTCTTCTCTGACCTACTCCACATGGAAAAGAGCTTTATTGAAATAAAGGAGTAGACTTATTTTCTTTCAAAGATGGACTGGGAGTTTTGGGTTGGTAGATGCAAACTATTACATTTAGACTGGATAAACAACAAGATCCTAATGTACAGCACAAGGAACTATACTCAATATCCTGTGATAAACCATAAGGGAAAAGAATAAAAAAACAAAAGACCTCCCCAACCTAAAACACCAACACAATTATGACCAACACTTTTTTTTCTACCAAGCATTAGTGGATCTTTCTTACGAAATGAATATGCCATTTTAACAGTAACATTATTTGAGCAGTTTAACTTAAGTATGCTAATGATTTAGTGTTTGGCTTTTTTTTTTCTTTTTTTTTTAACATCTTTATTGGGGTATAATTGCTTTACAATGGTGTGTTAGTTTCTGCTTTATAACAAAGTGAATCAGTCATACATAAACATATGTTCCCATATGTCTTCCCTCTTGCATCTCCCTCCCTCCGGCTTTTTTTAATATTGAAATTATGTGGTTCTCTCCTACTTGACTACTTTAAAGTAATCTCTAGACCCGTGGTCAAAGATCTCCTTAAAGGGGGGCTGATTTGTTTCAGAAGCTTTTTGTTCATTTCTCCTAAAGGAAACTCAAGGCTTCAGAAAACCATATGGATTTCAACCATTTTAGATAGCCACAAGAAGAAGATTCAAAGGTTATGAGGGAAGCTAGGCATGATCTTCTCTGGGGGGGTTCTCAACAAACAGTATTGATTCTCATCTACTTTGATGATGTACTTCTGCCTCAAGGCAGAGGACTGGACCAGATGACTTTGTAAGGTTCACTTCAACCCTACTGTTGGAAAAATAGTCTTGATCAAATAGCCTTGATCAGATAGTTATATCCTTTCCCACCCAGTCTCTATCTTCTATCAATATTTCTCCTTCTAATGAAAAATACCAGATTCATATTTGAAATAGAATATCCTTTGGTTCCACACATTTGCACTTTCTATGGTATAACTTGTGGATTTCACTGCTTTTAAAGATAAGGAGAGGTCTGCTCTGGTGGCGCAGTGGTTGAGAGTCCGCCTGCCGATGCAAGGGACACGGGTTCGTGCCCCGGTCCAGGAAGATCCCACACGCCGTGGAGCAGCTAGGCCGGTGAACCATGGCCGCTGAGCCTGCGCGTCCTGAGCCTGTGCTCCGCAACGGGAGAGGCCACAACAGTGAGAGGCCCGTGTACCGCAAAATAAATAAGTAAATAAATAAAGATAAGGAGATAGATGTCTTGACTGAAATAATTATTGAAAGATTTACAGAATAAAATGCATATATGTGATGCTACAACACATTTCCAGACTACATTCAGTTTTAAAACACATCATTCTAAAAATGTATGAACTTAGGAGCAAAACTCTTTTTGACACCACTCTTGCTTTGAATGGAGAAAAAATTGTAATTCTTATGAATTCAGCATTAATCTCAAAGTTCATTCAACCAACACTTTATTCTCTCAAGCTAGTCAACAATTGTTTTAACTAATTTTCTTTCTTTTTTACTTTATTGGGGAAGAAAATTAGTTTACCCACTGAATTATCTTCACAAATAGTCATTATTAAGGTACTTATTTCTGAATTCATTTTGAGCCTCTCCTTTAATGCTTACAAACTTCTACCCACAAATTCTTACAAGTCAGCTGGTATTCATCTTTCATTTTTGGTAATAAAAACAGTAATTTTTCTTGACATATTTTCTGAAAAGTTAAAATACAATGCAACTTAAATCTGAAAAGGCAATAACAACAGGAAGAGTTTGGAGTGTTTTCCACTAACAAATGATAATGGTAAAGTGGATGGTTGATCTGCTCAATTGGGAAGTGAAAATTAAAGCAAAACATATATTTTTTACATGGAACCTCCTGATATTTATCTCATTGCTATTGTCACTTGGCTATAGGTTGTAGATAGCATGTGTCATTTAATGCAGAGGCCTTACTTAATTGACTTATTGCCTAAGGGTTAAGTGGAAATATATTTTAGTGAAGAGTTCAAAACTTACTGTTGGATTACCAAATTTATATAATATTTCTGCCATTCAGTAGCTGGTGCCTTAACCAACTCTGTTTATTATATTTAGAACTCATTCACAAACATATATTATGTGCCACATCCTATGCTAACCCCCAACAAATCCCAATCAAAGCCCTTAAGAAAATCACAAGATGGGGCATTTAGCTATAGACATTACTATGTAATGGTATACTAAAAATAATAACACCCACTGGAATCAAGAGAGGATCAGAAAGCATGTTCAGTTTCTTTCATTGAAAACAGAAATAATCACAGCTACCCTGGAAAAAAGTTCCCAGAATTTTTATGGGATTAAAAATGAAAATGGGGTTTATGTAAAAGCC
The DNA here is from genome assembly GCF_039906515.1 of Pseudorca crassidens. Taxonomy (NCBI): domain Eukaryota; kingdom Metazoa; phylum Chordata; class Mammalia; order Artiodactyla; family Delphinidae; genus Pseudorca; species Pseudorca crassidens. Next base: position 86,385,581 of record NC_090298.1, read on the forward strand.
CACTGTTAACTAAAAAGCACTGCCCCAAAATTAAGACTTACTAGCAACTCTTTTACAAATGAGTATGAACTATTTACTATTAAGATAAAAGAATGAATTTAATTCACCTTGCATGAATCTTCATCTATATTTTTTATATTGTAAAGAGTAAATGGAGGGAGAGTTAAACTAACAAGCTGTAATGCTTCTGACCAAAAATCTGGTATTAACAAGCAAAGAAAGACTTGAAGAAGACCACTGCAAAACTATGCTACATAATGAGGCTAATATTTGAAAGAGAAGAAATGGATTAAAGAATGGTAGAAATTCCTGAAATTTTTCTTTTTTCTAGATCTGAGTCTCCTCACATAAATTCAGAAAATGCTACTTCTGAGAGCCTTACGCAGACAAAGCTGTTATGCTTTCTTAGGTGACACTGTTGTAAATTGCTGGATTGAATGTTCCAGCACCAGAATCACACTTGTTTTATTACTCTGGATGGTGAGAACTGTCTCGAGGTGAAGAGAGTAAGCAAAAAAATCACATTAGTGCCCTCATTTTAAGTCTACTGTAGACTCTAGCCCAGCTGTTGTGGGAGTTTTAGGGAGGCAGGGCAGGGGCACAAAACACATCTAGCAGAGTGGTCAGTAAATGTTAACTTCTTTCCAGGGACATAATATAACAGGGTGAAATTTTAAAGCAGACAAAAAAAAAAAAAAAAAGGAAGAAAATAATGTGCACTTTCCAGTGACGTCCTATGAATGCTTAAAAAGACAAAATGTAGCTAAATGTTCACAGTGTCCAATTACTTTCAAAGCAGGGTTTAATTCACTAGTAAGAAGACATTTTTCACCAAGTCATATTATTCAGCTTGTAAATCTCCAGTGGGAATGACAACACTCAGGTGAGGGTGGGGATGGTGATAATAAAGTGCTATGGATGTTGGCACTAGGATTCTAGCATTCTGTGTCATTTAGGCAGTTGTGTCAGTACATTAACCTCTCAGGTCACCTGGCTGTTATCAGGAATTAATCAAAGGTCAAAGAGAGCATGAGTGTTTAAATCCAAAAGCAGAACTAACCTGTTTGGTTATATCTGGAAAAAGAGCAACTCCCGAATTCAAGCTGGGCCAAACTGGGAGGATGGAGACAATATCATACTGGCCTGGATAGGAGGAAGAGCGAAGGCCAGGAAAATCTTCTGAACACTGAGTTATTGAGTGTGGATGCAAATTTTTCACCTCCAGTAACTAATGTATTTTACTATTGTGTATTAATATAGGTGAGACTATTTCCTCATGTAAAAATTTGGAACTTTGTAGAATATAAGGAAAAAATATAAATTGATATAATAGGAATGCTTGTGACTTTCTCTATGTCCCAACTGAATAATTACACTCTTTTCTAAAAATTAAAATACTAAGCAATTCAAAACATACTTAGATATTTTCAGAATAGCTGGACCAGAAAACAGTGTCAAAAATCATTTGCTAGAAGGTAGGCAATGCTCTTGCAGGGATTTCCTGAGCTCAGCATTTGTTTTACAACAATACACATTTCCCAAGTGAAAGGAAAAAAAAAAACCAAAAACAGAAAGAGTCATATTAAAACTGATGATCTAATCTAGAAAATGCCTTTGAGCAATTTCAAGTCTGCCATTCACAACTGGTATATTTTAATTTACTTTATATGTACTAGGCTCTCACCATATGTTGACTTCCAGTAAAAAAGTCAACCTTTAACTTCAATATAGGATGGAATCTTATGTGAAGAGTCATTTGTTAGGAGTTTTGCTTCTTCAAATTCAAAAATATCATGTCTCGATTGAATTTTTTTTTTTTTTTTTGCCGTACCTCTCACTGTTGTGGCCTCTCTCGTTGCAGAACACAGGCTCCGGACGCTCAGGCTCAGCGGCCATGGCTCACGGGCCCAGCCGCTCCGCGGCATGTGGGATCATCCCGGACCGGGACACAAACCTGTGTGTCCTGCATCGGCAGGCGGACTCTCAACCACTGCGCCACCAGGGAAGCCCTCGATTGAACTTTTTACATTGTATCATTATGATATTTGGAGGACCTGAGTACATAGAAATATGGCCAAAATATGGACTACAGAGAAAACAGGAGGGAGCAAGGAAAAAAAATGAGCATCTATATTTTAAGAGGTCTCAAACTTTATTGAAAATAGGAATTGATTTAGGGTATATGACATACATTTTAAACTTTTTATTGAAGTAAAATATATGTGTAATAAAATACACATAAGTCCTGATGAATTTTTTGCAAATCAAACTTACCAGCTGTAACCAGCACAGAGATTAAGAACCCATCTCAGATTCCCTTACGTCCCTTCCGGGACCAGCACCACTAGCCTTATTTTTAATGTCATAAATTGGTTTTGCTTGCTTTTGTACTTTGTTTTAATGGAGTAATCCTCTCTTGTGTCTGACTTCTTTTGTAAATTCATTCATATTGTGGTTTGTTGTTTAGATCATTCATTCTCATCGCTGGGTAGTATTCCATTCTACTTGAGATAAGTTACTTTGCTTGTTTCCAGATTTTTGCTACTGTGATTAAAGTCGCTGTGAAGATTCTGATCAATGACTTTCGTGAATATTTGGGTACAATTTTGCTTGAAATATAACTAGAAGTTGAATTGCTGCATAATAGGGTACATGTATATTCAATTTTATAAGAAACTTCCATAAAGTTTTCCTGAGTGATTTTACCAAGTTGCACTTGTACGGTGTAACTTGTTTCACAGCCTCACTAATGCTTTATGCTTTCTATCTTTTAACTTTATTTATTCTGTTGAGTGTGTCGTGGTACCACATTGTATTTTTAATGGGAACTTCCACAATGAATAATGAAGATGAGCATCTTATAAATCTATTAGCCAGCTTGGTTTTTCTTTTGTAAATTGTCTAGTCATGACATTAGTCCAGGTTCTATTCAACTGTTTTTTTTCTAATGATTTGTGTGATGTCTTTTCATAATCTAGATTTACATCCTTTGTGAGTTATATGTATTGTGGAAAGCTCTCCTCACTCCTGAGTTGCCTTTCCATTCCCATAATAATTACTTTGAAAAACAGAAGTTCTTTTGTTACAGTCCAATCTATATACTTTTTCTTTTACAACTAGAGTTTTGGGACCTATTTAAGAAATATTTGCCTACTTCAATGCTGTGAAGTTGATTTCCTCTAAGCATTTTACTGTTCTAATTTACATATTTAGATCTGAAATTTTATTGAAATACTTTTTTCAAAAAAGGAAAAATTCCCTTCCATTACTTAATATAAATTTTTATATACACACATATACATACACATACACCCCATGCACATACACCCCACACACTCATATGCACACATATTCATTCATTCCCTTAACAAAACCTTTACAGAGAGTCTACATTTATTTTGTTGTTATAAAATACCTCTTCCTTTGGTATAGTATGCTTTTAATAGTTGTTCAATTTGCACAAGTCCAGTATAGAAAAGGTAAATAAGCATATCTCACCTTAGGTCTATTTTAAGAATCATCGATGAACTATTCAACTAATTAAAATTCACTATTAAATATCATATAACATGAAAACACATTGCCATAATTTCTTAAAATTTTCTATTTAATTTTAAATAGTTAAAACTATTTGTTTTCACTAAGTTCTCACATTTGGCATGTAGAAATGTTTATAAAATGATTAACAAAAGGTAATATTTTCAATTGTTTAAATCAGCAGGTATTTTTCTACTAAAAAACAAAAGCATGTTGATCCTACCCTCAATACTTTAAATTTTGTAAAATTTTAAATAAAAATATTTACTGTCATTTCAGACACTGGGATACTTATAAAGATTGCAAATAAGGAATGAGGTGAATTTTTGTTAATATAGCAACAGCTCTTCCCCTGAGAGATATTTTCTACATTAATTGTTTACATATATGTGAGCAACTAAAAACTGGTTCTTTGAAAAGATAAACAAAATTGATAAACCTTCACTCAGACTCATCAAGAAAAATAGGGAAAGGCCCCAAATCAATAAAATCAGAAATGAAAAAGTAGAAGTTACAACCAACACCACAGAAATACAAAGGTCCATAAAAGACTACTATAAGAAATTATATGCCAATAAAATAGACAACCTAGAAGAAATAGACAAATTCTTAGAAAGGTATAATCTCCCAAGACTGAATGAGGAAGAAATAGAAAATATGAACACACCAGTTATAAGTACAGAAATTGAATCTGTGATTTTAAAACTCCCAAGAAACAAAAGTCCAGGACTGGATGGCTTCACAGGTGAATTCTACCAAACATTTAGAGAAGAAATAACATCTATCCTTTTGAAACTACTGCAAAAAATTGTAAAGGAAGGAACACTTCCAAACTCATCCTATAAGGCCACCCTCAACCTGGTACCAAAACCAGACAAACATTCCACGCACAGAAAAGAAAATTACAGGCCAATATCACTGATGAACATGGATGCAAAAATCCTCAACAAAGTACTAGCAACCTGAATCCAATGATACATTAAAAGGATCATACACCATGATCAATAAAGTTGAATTTACCCCAGGGATGCAAGGATTTTTCAATATCCACAAATCAATCAGTGCAATACACCACATTAACAAATTGAAGAATAGAAGTCATATGATCATCTCAAAAGATGCAGAAAAACCTTTTGATAAGATTCAACACCAATTTATGATAAAAACTGTCCAGAATGTGGACATAGAGGGAACCTACCTCAACATAATAAAGGTCATATATGACAAATACACAGCTAACATCATACTCAATGGTAAAAAGCCAAAAGCATTTCCTCTAAGGTCAGAAACAAGACAAGGATGTCCACTTTTTTTTTTTTATAGTTTAAGGAATTTAATTAAAAGTACAAAACCATCCTAATTAACACTGTTATAACATTTTAAGTCAATGATATCAAGGAGGAAATCTTTAAAATCAACTCAGAAAGTACTCTACAAAAATTCCAATGTCATAGTCTAATTCAAAGACTTCATTCGATTTAAAGAAACGTTCATATATGATGTAAAAGCAAACTACCTGACTTTAAAAATAATGATCTACATGATTCTTCAAGGGTAAATTAAATGTATCTACTGAATGTTTTCTAACAAGTTTTAGTCTTTTAACACAGTCTTTAACTCTTTCAAGTTACTTAGTATTCCTATACAAGTTATCCTGAGAATCAAGATATGCCATGTATATATTTAAAATTGAATAACAAAAATAATATTTACTACTAATATGATGGAGAGACTGTCATTCAAAATCCAGCAACCCATCAAGGCAGCTTTGCTCTTTTACTATAGGCAAATTCTAAGAATGCCCACTCTTGCCACTTTTATTCAACATAATTTTGGAAGTCCTAGATACAGCAATTAGAGAAGAAAAAGAAATAAAAGGAATCCAAACTGGAAAAGAAGAGGTAAAACTGTCACTGTTTTCAGATGACACAATACTATATATAGAAAATCCTAAAGATGCTACCAGAAAACTACTAGAGCTCATCAAAGAATTCAGTAAAGTTGCAGGATACAAAATTAATGCACAGAAATCTGTTATATTTTTATACACTAACAATGAAAGATCAGAAAGAGAAATTAAGGAAACAATCCCATTTACCATTGCATCAAAAAGAAGAAAATACCTAGGAATAAATCTACCCAAGGAGGCAAAACACTATTCCAAAAACTATAAAATGCTAATGAAAGAAATTGAAGAAGACACAACCAGATGGAAAGAACACCATTTTTGGATTGGAGGAATCAATATTGTTGAAATGACTATACTACCCAAGGCAATCTATAGATTCAGTGCAATCCCTATCAAATTACTAATGCCATTTTTCATAGAACTAGAACAAATTTTAATTTTTTTAATTTGTATGGAAACACAAAAGACTCTGAATAGCCAAAGCAACCTTGAGAAAGAAAAATGAAGCTGGAGGAATCAGGCTCACTGATTCCAGACTATACTACAAAGCTACAGTAATCAAAACAGTATGGTACTGGCACAGAAACAGACATATAGCTCAATGGAACAGAACAGAAAGCCCAGAAATAAACCCACACACCTATATGGTCAATTAATCTATGACAAGGAGGCAAGACTATACAATGGAGAAAAGATAGTCTCTTCAATAACTTGTGTTGGGCAAACAGGAGAGCTACATGTAAATAAATGAAATTAGAATATTCTTTAACACCATATGCAAAAATAAACTTGAAATGGATTAAAGACCTAAATGTAAGACCAGATACTATAAAACTCCTAGAGGAAAACACAGGCAGAACAAATGAATGGATAAATAAGATGTGGTACATATACACAATGGAACATTAGCCATAAAAAAGAACAAAATAATGCCATTTGCAGCAACATGAATGGATCTAGAGATTATCATACTAAGTGAAGTAAGCCAGACTGTGTAAGACAAATATCATGATATCGCTTACATGCAGAATCTAAAAAAAAAACAAAACAGAATACAAATGAACTTACAAAACAGAAAGAGACTCAGTGATATAGAAAACAATCTTATGGTTACCAAAGGGGAAAGGATGAGGGGATATATTAGGAGTTTGGGATTAACATGTACACTACTATATATAAAATAGATAACCAACAATGACCTACTGTATAGCACAGGGAAATATAATCAATATTTTATAATAACCTATAAGGAAAAATAATCTTAAAAAGAATATATATATATATGTATCTGAGTCTAAATCACTGTGCTGTACATCTAAAACTAACATGATACTGTAAATCAAGTATACTTCGATAAAAAGAAAATAATGTTTAAGGTAAGAAAGTAATGTTAAGGCATAGAAATAACAGAACTCTCAACAAAAAACTTAATGTATGTTCCTGAGATGTTTGCTTTTTCATTTTAAATGTTTTCATCATTTTTGTTGCTTATATCCTTGCTTTTGGTAGATTTAAAGCTCTTGCAAAATGTTAAAACAATAACATTTATTTCTTGTATTTTGTTTTCATTACCATTATTTCAAATATTATATTTGAATATTCTATTTCTAAGATAATTACATAATATTCTAAACTCCTAATAATAGTATAAGTCTGAACCTAGTTCTCATGTTCTTTAAATCACTTTTATGAATTTTATTTTAATTAAGAAATACTTTTTTATTGACTGATACCAGTATCAAATGTAACAAACTACCAAAAAGCATCAAGGCAATGCAAATATAAATAATAACAGAAATTTATTAATTTAAAAGGCAAAAGAAACACATTAAAAACATGAAGTAAAATAGAAAGAAAAGGAATGTTTTTAAAATCCTGTTTGAGTACACCTAGAGATAGAAGAGTATACTCCTAGAGATAGAAGACTTTAAACCAGAGATAGAAGTTTATACTTCTAGAGATACAAGACTATACACCTAGAGATAGAAGAGTATATTCTTAGTGATAGAAGACTTTACACCTAGAGATAGATTATACTTCTAGAGATAGAAGACTGTACATCTAGAGATAGAAGAGTATACTCCTAGAGATAGAAGACTTTACACCTAGAGATAGAAGCTTATACTTCTAGAGATAGAAGACTATACACCTTGAGATAGAAGAGTATAGTCCTAGAGATAGAAGACTTTACACCTAGAGATAGAAGATTATACTTCTAGAGATAGAAGACAATACCCCCCCCCCAAAAAATGAATGAAATAGCAAGTTTTAGCTTTTCTTTGTGCAAACATTGAAGTGTCCGTGGCAAAAAAAGAAACTCAGTATATTTGGAAACTCTTATATAATGGTAGCAAGTATGTCACTATTGGGAGAAAAAAATTTTATTTCTCACCCTGGGTTCTACATGGAAACTGGAATATATACACTCACACACAAAAACACTTATACACACACATTTACCTACATATACATATATTGTTGGATATGCACATATATAAATAGCAATATTTACATTCAAATGAAGAAAAATTGCACAATTATCTGAATCTTTGTATAAATAAGGTTTTCATATATATTGTACATGTAATAAAGTAATAATTCAACTGATATAGTAAGTAAATACAGTTTTTGCCAGTGTTCAAAGCCCCATTTCTGAGGGAAAAAGAGCTTTTTCTTTAAACTTAAATTTCAAAAGATCCTCCTGGTATCTTCCTCAAGTCTTTCCTTCTGGTGGGGAAAAAAGACTTTCTGACTAAATCTGTTTATCTACATTTGTTCAAATGTGTCTGGTGTGAATCTCATAGTGTAGGTACTTTGGTCAAAGTTTTATAGTAAAACATTAATTTTCCTTGTGATTTTTGACTTTCCAGTGAAATTGAACTTGGTGTTTATCCCCATGAGAACATTATTATGCTCTATTATTGCTGCAGTCAATGTTCTCTGTTATTTCACAAACCATTCTTTAAGGAATATATTCTTTCCACTTACCCATAGTGATTTTTTTAAAAGGTAGTTAATTTAAATGTTTGGATGCAGTTTAAAAGATGAAATAATTTGATTGTGCCAGACTTGACCTTCAGTTCTACGCAAGTCAAATGTAATCTACCCTTCAAATGAAAACATAAATTTAACTACGTGGGATATTTCTCTTTACGTTCATATCTTAATACACATTGTTGTTTCCTTAAAATCATTCTTAGGAGTTGCTTACTTGGGTCACAGATTAGGTGCAAATACACACACACAGACACACACACGTACCCCTTTGTTTTGTTATGATATACACAAACAACTTTAAACAACGAATTTGGTTGGATAAAAATCTATCATTGCTACCACATTATTTTATTAAGACAGTTGAGTATTGTTTTAGATTTCAGGAGACCTATTATTCTTTAGGTTAAGATTTAATCACTTCCTAACATGGGAGAACTGACAGATTACTTCTCAAGCAGTATTTCCAAGAGTAATCTTCAGTATAGATCAAACTCTTATATGAGAAAGACAAGAGCCTGAATGACTAGCCAAGTATCCTCAGACAATAAGCTTATATCAAGATCTTGAACAAGTCTGTTCAAAAATATGTCTGGTATATCTAATGAAAGAAGCCCTTTATGTATTTTGGAAATCTTACTCACAGTAGTTTGGGGCTTTTTGTTGCAGATTAGATAATAGTATCAATTTAATTTTGCAAATACAGATGAACTATTTACCACATACAATTTATTATGAATTGACCAAAAAGACACCTATCAAAATGTAAGATAATTTATTGTATAGTTATTATTTTTCCTTTTTCTATATACAAGAAGTCCCCTTTAGAATGACTGTCACAGCCCATTAATATCAAGCACTCTATTCTTCCTGTTGCTATACAAGTAGTTTTATGTGTCCATTTCCAGAGGCAAATTTTAGCATTAGCAGACCCATCATTTGGTTCCAAACAAAATTACCTCCAAACAAAAATAATTACTAGGTTTCTCATCTCAAATGGAAACCAAAATGATCTCTCTGATGAAACTTTAGAAAACATTACAAATATTTTGAAATGTTAAATTGAAAACTATAATCCAATAGTAGCTTAACTGAAAAATACTCTCATCAAATTTAGGTATCACATATTGTTGACAGGGAGTTTTGCTTCAAATAGCTCACCTGATGAGATGGAAGAATTGTAAACTTGATATTTTAAAATGAACAGTGTGTTCTCATATGCATGAAGCTACAGTAAATAAAAGAGTGTAACTTATGATATGCATCAATGGTGAGAATTATAATGATAGTTTTAAATGTCAAAAGTAAACTTGAAGATTGAAAACAGATTTCCTGAAGAGAAAGTCACCAAGCATTTGTCACCCATTAAAGCAATGTAAAATGTACAAATCTGGTAGAAAATAGCAAAAGAGAAGACTATGTTATTTTGTTGAAGAATTTGATAGGATTATATGATCTTGGTATTAAATGTTCTTTCTCTCTTATATTTTTATAGTTGTCAGTTTTTCAAACAATTTTTTTAGCAAAGTAATGTTTGGGTTTCAAACCTCAGTGGCATTTAATTTTTTGTTGAAAATGAGTATGACAACTTTGCTAAACCCTAAGAAGAATAAGTCTCTTTTAGAATCCAGAGACATTTTTAAAAAGGAAGATCATGATTAGTTACTTCTACTCTGAAAACTGTTTTCATATTTATGGCATACTTGGATGTTTATATTGAGAGGATAAAGAAAATAAGACCATGTTTTATAGAATACAGGGTCTTGATTTTAATCAACTTTTTTTTTAAAGCAGAAAGTGTTTATTTTTTTAAGTTGATCAAGAGCAGAGGAAGATAAGCCTTCTATTCTTTTGCATCCACAAAAAGGAACTATGTTGAATTCAACTAAGTCTCTAATGTAATTTTTCTTTCATTTGGCATTTCTGTATCATAGTCTAAAAAATAGGAAACGGCTATGATCATAATGTTAATAAACACTACTCCTAGTTAACCTCCTGTTGACCTATTACTAACACTACCCCTTAAACTCTTAAACAAATAAATGAAAGAACACCATAGACAAATTTGTAATGTCCTCCATAATTCACTTTGATTGACTACCTTTCCAATATATATTATTCACATGAATATTTGTTAGGGAGATTAAGTACATAATTATCCTGTATCAACTGGTAATTTATTATTTATATATAAATTTGTTAGGGGGATTAGCTGTATAATTATCTTGTGTTAACTCGACTACATTTTTTTATACTATTCTTACTGAATTGTAAAGTAGCTTACAAATATGGATTTTGTTCAAATACTAGTTATGTGATCTTTGGCAAGTAATCTGACTCTTCTTACAGATGAGTTTCCTTATCTGTAAAATGGAAATAGACATAGTACCTTCCCAAAGGCTTAAGTAGATCAATATGTGTAAATTAGTTGGTTCTTTTGTCATTAGACTAGTAAGAAATTTACTTTGTAAATTAATATGAGAAAATGGCACCTAATAATTTCCTCTAGAAATTATCTAGGATGATATAATAGAATGATATAAAAATAATATTTAGGACATACAAAATAATGTGTAATAATATCAAATTGATTTTGTTGCTGTGCAACTCTTGCCTGAAATCTTCCTTCGCTGTTTATACTTTATTCTTAATTTTCCAGGTTATTTTAGGTTTGTCTTCCTAGGATAAGTGGCTTTTAGAGCCACTGACAGATTGCTGCAGATGGAGAGGCAAATTACTATCACAATGTTGTTATCTCTTAATTGACCAGTAACAGGGGCTATATCATCATGTTCCTAGACACATGGCTTCTTCTGTGACCAGAATACAGTTGGCAATTGCAGCAGTGCCCTTACATAGAAAATATCCAATTAACTTTTCCATTCTATATCAGTTGTAAATTCTCTCTTCTGTCTGAACACTTTTGTTTCAGTCCTACTTGGCAATGGCGGGGGTGGTGCAGGTTGGGCAGGACAAATGACAAAAATAACTGGGAAGACTGCATCCTTGCTGAGATTGAACCAGACATTTTAAGGAACCTGGGTTGCATGGTAATAGTTGTCTTCTACCCTGCACAATGGCTCAGGTTTCTTTCTAGATTTACAAAGCAAATAAAATTACTATTGGTTCTCTGATGCAGTTTTGAAGCTAAACTTGTGGAAATGATAATCTCACTATGGCTCAGCCTTTTCTTTTACCTTTAGGCAGTCTCTTATCAATTTCCAAGACTTTATTCCTCAGGCCCATAAGAAGGAGCATTTTTATTAAATTAGTTAAAAGGTCCTTCAGTAAAAGCTCTAGGAATATGGTTTTAAATTTCACATTCATGAAACTTTCATCTATTTTTCCAAAACAGGGCTACAGTGATGGAATACTCATGCAGAGACTGTCAAGCCTCCACACTGGAGCCCCTGTTATGAACTTGATTTGTCAATCATTCATCTATAATTAACACAACTAATAACACTTAAATTGACAATTACAAGCTCACAATGATATTTCTGTATCTATAATGCAATTTTTCTGAGAGGGGTTACAGTTGATCACACATTGAAGAAGCTAAAAACTGGTTATTCTCTGGAATATTCAATTAGAAGAACAGCCAAAATAAGCCTCAAGCTGTCCGAAGTCTCTGGCATTTAGTCATAGAATAGTATTAAAGACTATAAATCAGCCTCATTCAGGAACAAGGAAAGCTGTTTTTATGTATGCTAGCATTTTTTTCCTAGAAACAATGACACAATTCTCACAGAGAGCATCATTAATTTGTTTTACATATATGGTAAGTTCCCTGGCAAAATAATAATTTATATTTGATTCTCTACTTCTATCATTTATTACATTACTTTGAAAAATACTGAGTATTATACATAACTTTGAAGAAAAAACAATCATTCCAAAAAACTGTTTAAGGCAATCTCCAGTAATTTTTTTATGATACAAAGTCCAAAATAGATTTAATGAAAGTTTTGTTTGCTAGTACATATAATTATATGTTAATTATTGAGAAAGAAAAAAGTGATCGCTGACATCCAGGAGCTATTCTGGTAATATCAGCTAGGCTTTGGTGTTACTATGAACTGTCATGGCACTCACAGCTAAGTGCGAATGTTTTCCTCTTGAACATAAATAATTTGAAAGAACATCGACATCAGACCGGTCACTCTGACCGTGATGAAACAAAACAAAAATAATATCACTATGTAATCATGTCTGAATACAAATGAAACAAGAATATCATCAGGGCACAAAATAATAAACATCTCTTACTGCCGCTTGCTTATAAATTATGCCTTTGCCCCTGTCTAGTCTTCCCTCCCAATACTCAAGATTTAAAAGTACCCAGTCATAGATTTACCAGGATTCTTGATAACATACAATCGGGAACAAATCCCCACTTCCTTAAATCTTCCCTTAATTCATCTGATGTGTTCTTACTGAGACTTCCTACAGCTCCCCAAGAAGTATCTTCTTCTTTACTGCAATGAATAATAAATCTGATTTTTTAATCTATAGGTGTGTTTCAGGTGATATTTGGCTGGAAGTCATTGCCATGATATTATTTGAAACTTCATGTTTCTAACAGGATACCTATGTGGCACTATGACTTTTATTTGAACAAATAAACAAATTTATGAACAAAATTGTGAAAGACTGAATCCAGTAAGACAGTTTTCTGAGAGAAACAGTGATCTTATGCAATAGATGATTGGATTAATTTTTCTTTTAAGATGTGTTTTAAATTGGTTCTATATTTCCTGGGTCATGTTGGATTATGCTCCAAGTGTTGTGGTCTGCAGAGAATATTCCCACATATGGTTTACACTCTAGTGAGGAAAACATGCGTGCATAGCACTATGATTATAGGCACATTGTGAGTACTCTATGAAGGTTTAAAGGAACATGGAAATGGTAAGGGTGGAATGATTGTGTTAAGTTCCTGATTCAAGATTTGCTATAATACACATTTTGGCACTCTTCACTACACTACTTCTCTCAACCAAATACAAACTACTAAACGCTAAAGAATTGTAGGAAACCATGAAGCTCTAATACAGATTTTAAATTAAAAGATTCATAGTACAAAGAGAGGATACACAAGACAAATAAATATAATTAAAATCAATTTCATAAAAGATTAAAAATCAATCTGATGATTTATATGTAGTGAGAAAGAAACATAAAATTACAAGAGACTCAGAAAATAGTGGGTAGTTTTAGTCATTTCACTAACATCATCAATTTCTATTTTGTGGTCTAATACAGAAACAAAACACAGGAACATGAATAATTTTTGTGGTATTTTTCCAAATTTATGGAATCAAATTTATGAAACTAAATTTTTGTAATTTTTTCCAAAGTTACTAATGCATAACTCTTTTTTAATTTTATCTTCCAAATTACATTTTTGGTATTTAATTACACAGCTAGAGTACAAGAAAAGTGTTTGGACAACTAGCACTGATCAGTAAGTAAACCAAAGTAGCTATTTTAAAAGAGAGTATAAAAATCCTCAAGAAGCAAGAAAATTTTAAGAATTTCCTTTTTTCAAATAATACAGGATTCGTGCTAAGGAAAAGTTAACCTACTGAAAACTAATTTGGTTATGTGTGCTTTTTAAAAATCTGTCTTTGTGGCCCATTTATGTTACATTTCTATTACAAACAACTGTAATGAATTTACATTAGTAAAACTGAATGGTGGTAAAGAATAACAATTAGTTTGTCTATGTAGGACTGGAGAAAAGTAAACATTTTTTCCTATTTTTTAATTTTTCATATTCAATATTATAGAAAATAAAATAATACATGACATTCTGTCTGTCATAACTGACACATTCCATATGTACAAGACATACACATCCACTCAGTGGACTTTATTTTTTGCTGGATATTTTGTAAAGCTGGCAGTAACTTTTATTGTGTTGCAAGTACTTTATCATTCTTTTCTGTAAATACGACTGCTAGCAATTTTCTGAATCTGCTCTTAGCAAGCTAATCTATTGAAAACTAGATGTTGTTTCAGAGGAAGCTAGGATTTTGCAACTTCTATTCTTACCAATGGGCGGGAGCCACTAAAAGAGAAAGATCTGAAAATGAAATATAAGAAGCCTCAAATAGACCAGCTGAATAAACTGCATTATTGATTTTTAAAGCTTTTTTTAATTATCATTTTGGTCAGTTTATATGGTATTCTGAAACTCTGTTTTTGCTAATACTATAAAAATTTACTTCAAGATCATGATAGAAAGTCGGTAATACTTTAAGACTTTTATCACATTAGTAACTTTCTTATGATATTAGAAATTCAATACAGGACAGAAAAGTCACTGAACCTATAGCTAAATTGCTAATATAATGCAGCACTTACCACTATGACATGAAATATGCATTTTACTCAATGCATTTCAATGCATTGAAAGCACTGAAATATGCTTTCAATTTTTCTTTTTTAGTCCTTTGAGTGATCTTTCTTTTGTTGTATTTTTTAACAATAAATATACAATAATGTGTAAAAGTTCGTGAATAGTAAAACAGCAGGACACTGATTCTTCTAAAGAGAAGAAAAAGGTTATCTAAGAACGAATTGTGCTTCTGGGTTCATACAGCAAAAAACTCATGTCCTAGAATACTTAAAAAGACAAAAAACTAGCATAACATTAAAAACTAAAGTTGTGACGAGATCATATTTTAGGATTTTATATTTACTAATTGAAATAGGAAGTATTTACTAATTGAAACTCAGATGGGGTGTTTTGAAAAATAATATAAAGGGTTAGTATCACATAGTTAATACTCTAAATGCATACCACAAACTCTGATACAAATGGGCTTTGTTTATTAGAAAAATGGGTGTATTATACAGAAAATTCCATCTGAAGTGACAATTGAAATTCTTTCCATTTCTATTAAGTCAACATTTTGTTAAGTGACTAATCTATGCCAAGGTTCATACAAGTAATGTGACTTGTGATAATAAGCTGTTCTTTTACTAGATTTTTTCTGTAATCAAAATCCTCAATATACAAAATGTCATACTCATTCATTTAGTTTTTCATTCATCAAATATCTATGGTGCACTTACTGTATATCTTTAAACAGGTACTTTTCAATGTGTTTGGTATATAGTGTTGAACAAGATTGATAAAAGAAATGAAATGTGTGGAATATAATGAATTACTTTAGATAAGTTCTATGAAATCAGTGTAACAGCACACTATAATAGCAAGAGATGGGGTTGGTGACATGCAGGGAAGACAGAATAAGTGACCTTTGAATGGAGACCTGAAAAATGATGAAGATCCATTAATAAAATAAAGGAAAATAATCACACAAAAACTAAAACTTTGACATTATGTATTTTGCTACAGAGGTACAATACACAATGCTGTTTAAAAATATCTCTGATTTTAAAATAGTTTGAATCCACATGGTTATCAGAATTCTTTCTCATGGATCCCTTCTAATATGATAATCAATAATACAAAAGGCATTAAACTAGTGCCTGCAATATAAATACCCAAGAGAGAATACCAGCAAGAAACAAGCTGATCAATGCAACAAAGCCAGGCAGTGAAAACACCAGGTATTGCTGAAGTCAAAGTACAGAGTGGGACTGAGAGCAGATAATTGATTGAAAGTGATATTATGAAACTCTTAGACCATAAGATTCTGTATCCCCTCCAAAATCAGTAAACCTCCCTCAATTCAGCAGATAATTGGGGGACTGCTCTCTGGACAGGATGAACCAAAAACAGTATGGCTTGGTGACACCAGTATGGCTAAGGAAGGAGTAATGGGTTGTAGTGAAAAGAATGGCACCAAAAGAAATACCTACATAGGAACAGTTAGAAGAAAATGGTACAAAGGAGCAATGCTTTGAAAATACTGAAGGAAAAAAAATAATGTTTAGCCAGAGTGATACACTTAGAAAATTATCCATCAAGGTTAAGAGTACAATAAAACTTTTTTTTACAGATTTTGAATATTAAAAAAAAAATACTATCATTCACTTTTTCTCAAGAACTGTCAGGTGCTATTATCCACAAACAAACAGTAGCTGCATAATCAAACAAGCAAACAACAACAGCATCAACAAGAAAAACAATATAAAGAACAACAAAATGAAACATGAAGATGAAGAAACATGAGATGAAGAATACATGGTGTCCAATTCATATGGGTGAGGAAAAAATTCACCAGAAGACTTGAAAAGTAGAGTATTGAGGTAAGTTATATATTAAGCTTTAATAATGACCAGGGAAGATTGGTGAAGAATACCAATCCCCAGTTAGATGTCTTTCAGTAAATGGAAACTATTGGAAGTTATACGACACCTTGTTTTAAAAGTTATGGATATGTTTAGTAGGAAATAAAACAAATTCAAAATGTTAGAAAATACAACAAACTTTATTTTTTCTCTTTAAGAATATCAACAGGATTTTTCAAATGGGCAAAAATGATAAAACTCACATGGTAAGGAGACCATAAAAGAATAGCCTGGGAAATAGTTTTAAAAGAGTACTAGTGTCAGGACTAATGATGCAAACTTTAAATTCATTATAATGATACATTACATAAAACAAATTAAAACCAATTCATGAATAGAGAGCAAATCAATGTAAAAGTAAAGAACATCCAGAAAAATATTCAAGTATCTAGAGAAGATGATATATGATATGATATAAAGAAGTTAATATATGATAAAGAAGGCATATCAGAGTGACGGAGAAAAAAATAAAGTGAAATAAAATGGAATAATTGACCAATCTCTGGAAAAATATATTCATCAAAAAGTTTGAAATCCACAAAGATTAAACCAAAAATATTAAACATAGACAATTTAAAACATTTTAACCAAAACAATGGGAGTCAGAAAAAAATTGAGTAGTTTCTTGAATGTGTCAAATTCTATAAATAAATGAAAACAACTTCCAGTTAAAAAATATTTTAAAAAGATAATTTCAGACAAACAAAAACAAGTAATTTCATCACTGATAGGATAAACATGGATACTCTTTCAGCTATGAAAATAAAGACTCAGTTTCATATAAAGACAGTAAATATGTGGGTATATATAACTAAATATTAATATATACAAAACTTTAAAAACTATGTGTTGTGAACTTTATAAATATAGAAGTACACTAATCTTGCAGATAAATCAAGTAGGGTAAATATATAAATATGTATTAATATGTTCAAATTTATATTAGACTTTAGTAAGTCAAGGATGCATGTTATAATCTCTGAATTGTACTAGAGAACTAGAGAAATAAAAGGGAAAAGACATTTAAAAATTAACATCAATCCAAAAAAAAAAAAGAAACAAAAATGAAAACAAAATGGGTGTAAACAGAAAGTAAACAGTAAGATAATACATTTAAAATTAAATATGTTAATAATGAGGTCCAATGTAAATGAAGTATATGCTTCAACTAAAAGGAAAAAATTGTGGTGCTGGAAACAAAAAATGAAACTCATGTATATATGTTTTTGAGACACAGATAAAATATAAATATGCAGAAAGATTAAATATGAAAGAATGGAAAAAGATCATGCCAACATTTAGCAAAAGAAAGCTTGAAGACCATATTCATATTACACAAATAGACTTTAAGGAAAGAAACACTATCAATGATAGAGATATTTCAAAATGATGACAATTTGCTGGAAAATTGAGATAACTGTCCAAGGTGATGTCTAATACTATATAGTCTGAAAATGCATGAAGCCAAAAAAAAAAAAAAAAAAAAAAAAGATTTATCTGTGTGTAGAAAAAGAAATGCCCTGGATAATCCAAAATTTGTGGAGATTTTGACCTAAATCTATAGAGATAGTAATAAACAACCACTCATGTTTTGAAAAGAACATACGTTTTAGTAAACATGTAAATGATTTGAACAATACACATGGCCATATTGACATATGTAAAATATTACACCAAAAGTATGTAGTATTTTAAAAATATGTATCCTGCATATTCTTTTCAAATTCATAGGGAATATTTACCAAAATTGACACTATATTGGGCCAAAAAATATTTCTGTTTTTCCATGAACATAAAGGAATTAAATTAAACCCCAAAATCAATTTATACAAAATTGGGCTATCATTTCCATTTGGGCATATAAAGAGCTTGCAAGTTGCCACTCCCAATCTCACAACAGGAAAAAGGCTGAAGAAGTGAATACTAATAACTCTTTTCAGATCCATGAGAGAAGTTAAGTGGCAGGGCAAACCACTGCCGTGGAATTTGGAAAGGCAGGTGAATACAGGTATCTCAGCTGAACAGGAGCAGAGGCTGCTAAAGAGATGGGGGGGGGGTAGCAGCCATTGTGAAATATGGTGGAAGCATTCTTGTTCTTTATAACAAAGGCCTACCCTCAAGGGAAACTATTTAACCAGAGCCCTAACCTACCTGAGGGAAGGGCAATTAGTCAACTTCATCCTCCTTCAGCCTTCTTTCTGTTACAAAAGTGGAGCGAAAAAAAGCTAAGAAGTGCTCTTGAAGGTCACATCCCAAGCATTCTAGTCCACTAAGAAAAAAAAAAAAGGTAATCATAAGATTATAGATTATACAGATTATTGTATACCTTACAACCACATCAACAGGACTCCAGCATAAGAGAATAAAAACACTGGATTAAAACTGAGAGAGCAGCATGACACATACTCCATTTAAAAAGGAGTTTCTAGGGAAACCCAAATACAACAGGGGAGACAAAAACAATGACATTAGAGGAAATTGAAACCTCTGACATATACAGTGATAGTAAACGTTAAACACAGTTTAACTTGTGGATGAAAAATTAACCAGTCAATCTAAAAAAGAAATGGAAAATTTTATTCAAGGCAAATTTGAGAATTATAACTCAGGAAGAGCACCTCAGAAAACTCTGCACAGTCCCTTACAAGTCAAAGCACAGCTATGTAAGTTTTTTGAGACAGAGGGCTGTACATTAAATGATGTATTATTGACAGTTTACACAACTCAGATATAAGCATCTTTGTGGCCCCTTACAAGATCAAGAAGGAATGTTATCTTTTAGGGAGCTGTCTTATTGATGCTTAGGAGAATGTTGCTCTTTATGTTTGATCAGGTATTTCTACCAATGGGGAGGTTTGATCGATGCATAATGCAGATACACAAAATGCACAGTGGGGGGGAAAGGGGAGGCCAAAGGACAGAGAAAAATTTTCATGTTTAACTTCTTGTCTTGCCATAAAATATAAATTTTATCTCACAAATCCTTAGCCAGGAAACAGAGAAACCTCACACTAAATGTGTATTTACCTCATTTTTTATTACTCAATACACCATATCTGTCTTTCAGCAAAAAATTACAAGACATACTAAAAGGTAGGAAAAACACAGTCTGAAGAGACAAAGGAAGCATCAAGAATCAGCTATGGGGCTTCCCTGGTGGCGCAGTGGTTGAGAGTCCGCCTGCCGATGGAGGGGACACGGGTTCATTCCCTGGTCCGGGAAGATCCCACATGCCGTGGAGCGGTTAGGCCCATGAGCCATGGCCGCTGAGCCTGCGCGTCCAGAGCCTGTGCTCCACAACGGGAGAGGCCACAATGGTGAGAGGCCCGTGTATTGCAAAAAAGAAAAAAAAAAAAAAGAATCAGCTATGGTAGGGATTTTGAAAATATTAGACAAGGAATTTAAAATAACTATGATGAATATGCCAAAGGCTTGCAACCAAGCAGGACCCTGTGGGGCTCCTGGGCCCAAAAGCCTTTCTGAGTCCCCCATTTCCTGTTTGTAGGAAACAGGCTTGAGCCTCCATGACCTGAGTTCCAAAGGGCAGATTCAAGCAGTTTTTAGTCAGGGAAGGAAGGGGATGCAGAAGCAAGGGAGAAGCAGTCAAGAAACAATAGTGCAGCCTTGGGGCAGGGTCCTGGTAGATTACAATTAAAGGGTTGAAGAATGGTATACCACACTAACACTAATCCAACAAAGCTGGAGTAGCTAAATTAATTTTAGACAAAACAGACTTCAGAGCAAGAAAATTTATCAGGGATGATGAGGGGCATTAAATAATAATAAAGGAGTCAATTCTCCAAGTAGATACAATAAACCTTAATGTGTTTGTGCCTAACAAGAAAGTGTCAAATATTGGAGGAAAACTGATAGACATGCAAGGGTAAATAGATGAATCCACACATATACAGACACCTGATTTTTGACAAAGGAGCAAAGGGAATTCAATGGAAGAAAAGATAGTTTTTTAGCAAACAGTGCTAGAATAGCTGGGCATCTGCATACAACAACAAAAAATAAAATAAAATCTAGACATAGAATTTATACCTTTGACAAAGCTGAACTCAAAATGGATCATAGCCCTAAATTTAAAACCCAAAATATAAAACTTCTAGAAGATAACAGAAGAGAAAAGCAACCCAGTCTGAAAAGGCTACGTACTATATGATTCCAACTAATATTGACATGACAAAAAGACAAAACTATAAAGACAATAAAAGAGATCAGTGAATGTCAGCAGCTGGGAAGAGTGGAGGAGGGATAAACTGATGAAACACAGTGGATTTTTAGGATAGAGAAATAATTCTGTATGCTACCATAATGGTGGATAAATGACATGAATTTATGAAAACCCTTAAAACTGTACAACAAAAAAAGTGAGTCTTAAGGTAAATTTTAGAATTCAGTTAATAAAAATTAATTAAAAACAACAAAATGAAAAAAGTTGTTTGGGAATTAAGAAGTAAACTCTAAATAACCCATGGTCAAAGAAAACAATAAAAACTAAAAAGTAATTTTGACTGAAGAATCATGAAAATATTACATATAAAATACATGAAAGAAAATAAAGCCATATTTATGAGGAAATTTATTTTAGTACACACTTTATGGTTTATAAAAATAGACCAAGAATAGCAAGTTAAACCTAGAGTATCTTAAAGGTAGGAAAAAGTAAAGAATATAGGAGAAAATAAAAAGGAAAATAAGCATAACACAGAGAGCATCCACAAAGCCCAAAGTTGGTAATTCGAAGAGAAAGAAAAAAGGGACACTGCTTCAGAGCCCATTCACATTAAAATTAGGTAATAAGATGATATCATGATAAAATATATACTATATATTTGAATATTTAATTAAAATGGACAATTCCTAAATAAATTCATTACCAAAATTTTAAAATGAAGAAATAGTAATTTTGATTAATTTTATATCTGTTGAATAGAACTGAGTATATCGCAAAGGAAAATAAAAACCCAGATAGCATCACTATAAATTTCAAAAAGAAAAATATCAACCCAGCTGACACCTTGATTTTGTACTTCTGGACTCTTGAACTATGAGAGAATAAATCCCTGTTTTTATGAGCCCCAAAATTTATGGTAATTTGTAACTCCAGACCTAGAAAAGAAATGTAGAATTCGTGAGGTTTGGAAATATTCTCTGTCTTTATTTAAGTTGCTGTTTTACTTTGTTTTCTGTCTCTCTCTCTTCCTCACCAACTGTTATATTTCATAGAAAAAGAGAAAAAAATGTCATTTTATACCATGAAAATATTAGATGAAAACATGGGGATTATTATCATCGTAACCTCAGAATGAGGAAAGCTTTCCTAAACAAGATATAAAATTGAACTGCAATAAAAATGATAAATTTGATTACATAATACTTTAAAATTTGCATTTCTTAAAATATCAAGGAGTCCAAAGTCAAACAATGAATCAGGAAAATATATTTACAACATGCAGGCAAGCACATACGCGCGCGCACACACACACACACACACACACACACACAAACACACGCACCACTATAAACCCTTTTTAAAAAAATGCAAAGCCTTTATATAAATCAGTGTAATAAAAATATCCTATTACAAAAAAAGTTAGTAAATGTCATAACCAGCAAGCTTACCAAAAAGAAAAATAACTTAGGAATATGTGAAAACATGCTCAACACACTTATGATTCAGTACATTGAAAGTTTTGTAAAGTATAATTCATATCTGTCAGATTAATGTTTATGATAACAAGAGGTGGGGTGAATTTATATATATTCTCTCACATATTTTGGTTTGGAAACTTCATGTAGTATAACTTGGTAATGTCCTTCAAAATTAAAACAACATATACTCTTTTAGTGAGCAATGCTACTTACATGAATTTAGTCCTTACCCACAACTAAGGATTCTGAACTAAAAGAGATTCATCACTACGTTATGAATTTTTGTGTGTGCATAACTATTTTTAAAATTGCTATATATATATTTTTTTTTTTTTTTTTTTTTTTTTTTGCGGTAAGCAGGCCTCTCACTGGTGTGGCCTCTCCCTCTGCGGAGCACAGGCTCCGGACGCGCAGGCTCAGCGGCCATGGCTCACGGGCCCAGCCGCTTCGTGGCATGTGCGATCCTCCCGAACCGGAGAACTAACCCGTGTCCCCTACATCGGCAGGCAGACTGTCAACCACTGCGCCACCAGGGAAGCCCTGTTATATATTTTTTTAAGTGATAAAGTTTAACTATCCAAACGAAGTCTTATTAACTTTAGTTTATAATCATAATTCTTTTCTAGCACTTGTTAATAAATAATATGTTTATTAAAATATTCCTAATATCTTATTTGATAAGGTGATGATTTTAGGGTAGTGTTTCTTGGAAGGCTTTACAAAATTACAATTTGTTTGACAATTAAACATATTTCTTCTCAGGGAAGAGATATTCTCCAAAGAATAATTTGGAACAGTTAAATATATCTTACAGGTAATTTGAATTGTCTACAAGGACAAATAAAATAAAATTTTATAAACTGCATCATGGAAATATAACTAGCCACAATTCCCAGCTGACGATCTAAAAAAAAAAAATTACTATCAAGTACTTTTGTAAAAATTCACTAATGGATTCAACTTAACATACATTATAATTTTCCCGATTGTAGCAATTCATCTAAGAATTGGAAATACACTTTAAGCTGTATAATGTATTTAAAATAGTTTTCATTAAGGAATATTTGTTAAATTGAATTAATAATGTACAAGTATTCCCATAACTTGCAATGGTTGCATATTTTCTTCCAAAGTTCATTAAGAAGTTGTTCACACTTTTGCTATGTAAATATTATAAACATTGCTTAAATTCCAATAACTCATCAGAATTTAATTTAGCTCATCAGAGAGCTATTAGCTTTAAGAGAATATGCTTATTACCATCATTCAACCTCTAATTCCCGAGTGTTTAGCAGCTACATTGGAGGCCACTGTAGAAATGCTCCCAAAGCCTAGAAGCCTGCCCCTGAACTGAGCTCTCAAAAGAGTAATTTTCAACCTTGGATGCACATTACACCCATCTGAGGAGATATTTTCTTTTAAAATCCAATAGCCTTAATTTCAGAACAATTAGAATCTCTGGAGGGGGTACCAGACATCAGAGATTTTTTTTAAAAAAATCCTTGTTGATTCCAATGCACAATCGAGTTTGAAAGTGATGACTCTAAAAGGCATTCCTGTTTTACACTAACCCCTCCTCACTTTCAGAAACCATTGATCTTCTGAAAATTATCATTATTTTTTTCAACATCCAGTTTTCACAGAAACAAGAGACTCCTTGCTGTGCCGATACAGTATACATTTGTAGGAACAGGCCATTGATTATCTGAGTATTTTTTTTTATCTATTGTACCTGCAGTCAAAAGCTACATTTAACTACTGTACATCAAAGGAATAAAATATTTTGCAACAGTAATCTCAACCTTGGTAATAGTTAAAACTAAGTGGTCTTTCACTCCAAGCAAGAAAATTACAACTTCAAACTATTAAAACCATGATCAGAGTTGAGAAAGAGCATCTGCTTTAGCTTGTGTTAGAATAGCTACTAAATAAACTAGATCCAACTCTCCATTAGCCTTCTTCTTCTGGTCTCTTGAGTCAAAATAGAATCTACACTTCTCTTATCCACACAGTTTGTGTATTCCCATTCTTATAACACTCATTAAGTCCTTCATTCTCACTTTCACTTCAATTTAAAAATAATTATAACCTTTAATTCTCCACTTATATAAAAAATGCTTAATCATCTTCCTTTATATTTCCAACCATGTTGCCTTTCCAACTTCTTTTGTCTCCATTAAATATCTTAAATTCATGCTGTCTAGCCTATATGTCATTCCTCTACTTGTGTTTCTTGCCCATCTCTGATTCTTCTCTTCTCCACAGTTAAAACAACACTGAATTTACTATTTTAACAAGGATTAGATTACATTAGAGTAACTATCAAACAAGTTTCACGCTTGTTTCCTCCTAGAGATAAAGAGGAATCTCTGAGGAAGATCTGCCTCACAATAATATCTTTGTGATCATCTTTACGAAATATGAGCATCCGCACGTGGAGAAGGGAAATCAAACTCTAGGTAGTGCACAGAATAAAACAATTATGATTCTTTTTGTTTGCAAATGAGGGAGAAACTAAACTCAATTTGCTACATGTTAGGTTATTGGCTACTGTAAGCAAAGAAAAGTAAACAATGCCAAACACAAGTTAAAGCAGTAAGGACAGATTTTAATCAGTAATATACTACTGCAATAGAAAAAACAGTATAGTGTGAACTGAATTCAACTTTGACTTATATAATGAGTTGACTGAAGATTTTAAAAGGAGAATGAAGGAATAGGGAGTGGGGTGAGCAGAGCTTGGTGAAGTCAGGGAAGTAAAAAATTACAAAATCAACAAGAGACAGGCCTTGGTCCATGTGAAAGACATCTGGGTTTGCTAACTGGTGTTTATCTACACCAGGCTCCTATCTTCCCACAGAAACTGAGAGACAGGCACCCTATTTCCAGCTGTTGGTAACCTTGTGTACAAACAGTAAATTCTGTTGGCAACCTTATGTTTTCTCAGCTGACACTTTAAGGGAAGTAGAGTCATCCTAGGAATGTGGCCTTGGCTATTAAAAACTGTTCATGTTTGTTCAAGTCTTTATAGGCCAAGATTGAGGCCTAGTCCAGAAAGGGCTCAGAGGAACCTGGCTACAGTTTGATCAAGGAGAGAATCTCACAAATTAGTGAAGAAAATTATCACCCATGGCTGGATCCAGCAGCTCAAATGACTTCATCAATATTAATCTTTCTCTGCCTCACAGCTCTGTTCCCTTTTGTTTTGGCTTTGCTCCTTTCCTAAGCAAAATGATTCCTCTGGGTGATTCCCTGAGCTCTAAGCTTTTCTAGTCACTTCAGTAATTCCAATCGAGAAGAGTGTCTGCTCCTCTCCTAATCACTCCTCTCCTAATCACTCAAGCAAAAGCTCCAAGAGTTTGACACTGCCTGAGTCATGTTACTCTCTCTCAGCCAAAATACTCTGGGTGAGTATTTTGTGATGTTCTTGTCTGCTGGATTTTGTCACGTGACTACCCCTGGATCGAGAATTGTACTTAAATTATGTAGGCTGAGCTTCTACTCTGATGATCACAATGAATATGTTTTATATTTGACAATGCTGGTGTTAAGAGTCGATGCTGATGCTGTCAGTATACACTATGGGGTCACTTTCTTTAAAGATTTTTTTTATAAAAACATTTTTTTACATAAAATGGAAAATAATTCAGATGGCAAGAAGAAGACTAAATCAGGTGCTCTTGACTGTTCCAGAACAGATGTTTCCAAAGTCAATTGTCTCCTCCCCAGGGACTATCCCCTTAAACACTGCTACCACTCCCTCCCATTCCTATCCACAAACCCCTGAGTAAGAGGCTCAAAATTTTCTTCCAAATAGTCTCTTATGACAGCCAGATTGTAAACTAGATTGGAATGTCAGTTTCCCAGCAGAACACCAAGATTCCCAACAGTATAGAGGTTGAACAAATACAATTCATGGCTATAACTTATGTGTTGTCCTCATCCCTCCGAACCTTAGGAGTTCAACAAGAATCGATTTTTCCTTCAAAAACATTCTTTAAAAATAGGAGATAAGATTTAAAAATAAATGCTGGGGTTGGAATTAAGAAAATATTATTTTCCTTCCTTAAGCATATTCTCACACCTGAAAAAAAGGTATTTTTTAAAAATTAAAATCATCTTTTATACAACTTTGTTAAAATTGCCCTCCCACTGTGAACCAACTTTCTGCAGTAATATTTTTAAAGTGTTCTGGTGCTAGGAATAATATTTAATTATGTGATTATCTTTCATGTGTGCGTAGTTAATTGTCCTTATGTCAAATGTAAATGATTTTGAACAATAAAAGTAAATGAGTAATGTTCTGGCTGTGAGCAACAGATGTCATGTGGATTTTGATTTCTTAGGCATTTATAAATATTTCTTTTCAAGTCCAGAAAAGCAATTAGTTAAGATTATAGACTAATAGCCATTCAAATCTAGGTTTAAGAATGAAAAGCAGTATGAATCACAGGACTGCAGAAAAGTATTTAGGGAAAAAAAATCACTACACTCATGTACTTTAAAATATATCAAAATACAATTTTTATAAAATATGAATAGCCTAGCTATAATTTCTTAGGAAGATTAATGCCACTCTCATATATAAAGCAGTGTCTTTCTCTGCCTCTGACCAGTGCCTCATACGTCTTGCACACTGCAGACAATCTGTGTTTATTGAATGGTGTATATAAGAGTCAGAAAAATAATAAGGTTTAATTTACTAGTTTAGTGGGCATTCTCTGTTAGCTTACAGGCATCCGTTCCCCTTTTATTTGAGAAGAGCACTTTATTCTCTTGTTGTGTTAGTTTCTGATATAGAGCAAAGTGATTCAGTTTTTTTTTATATATATATATATATATATATATTCTTTTTCATATTCTTTCCCATTATAGTTTATTACAAGGTATTGAATATAGTTCCCTATGCTGTACAGTAGGATCTCATTGTTTATCTGTTTTATATATAGTAGTGTATATCTGCTAATCCCCAAATCCTACTTTATCCCTCCCCCACCACTTTTCTCCTTTGGTAACCATAAGTTTGTATTCTATGTCTGTGAGGCTGTCTCTGTTTTTTTAAAATAAGTTCATTTGTATCATGCTTTAGCTTCCACATATAAGTGATATCATATGGCATTTGTCTTTCTCTTTCTTACTTAACTTCACTTAGTATGATAATCTCCAGGTCCATTCATGTTGCTGCAAATGGCATTATTTCATTCTATTTTATGGCTGAGTAGTATTTCATTGTATATATGTACCACATTTTTTTCCATTCTTCTGTTGATGGACATTAAAGACAACCTACTGAACGGAAGAAAATATTTGCAAATGATGAAACCGACAAGGGCTTAATTTCCAAAATATACAAACAGCTCATACAACTCAACAACAAACAAATAAACAACCCAATTGAAAAATGGGCAGAAGACCTAAACAGACATTTCTCCAAAGAAGAGATACAGATGGCCAAAAGGCACATGAAAATATGCTCAGCATTGCTAATTACAAGAGAAATGCAAACCAAAATTACAGTGAGATACCATCTCACACTGGAAACTCTATTTTTAGTTTTTTAAGGAACTTTTATACTGTTCTCATAGTGACTGCACCAGTTTATATTCCCATCAGTAGTGTAGGAGCGTTCCCTTATCTCCACACTCTCTCCAACATTTATTAATTGTAGACATTTTGATGATGGCCATTCTGACTGGTGTGTGGTGATACCTCATTGTAGTTTTGATTTGCATTTCTCTAATAATTAGCGATGTTGAGCATCTTTTCATATGTCTCTTGGCCATCTGTATATCTTCTTTGGAGAAACATCTATTTAGATTTGCCCATTTTTTGATTAGGTTGTTCTTTTTTTTTTTTTTTTTTGATATTGAGCTGTTTGTATATTTTGGAAGTTAAGCCCTTGACAGTCACATTATTTGCAAATATTTTCTCCCAGTCCATAGGTTGTCTTTTCATTTTGTTGATGGTTTGGTGCTGTGCAAAAGCTTATACGTTTGATTAGGTCCCATTTCTTTATTTTTGCTTTTGTTTCTATTGCATTGGGAGACTCACCTAAGAAAACATTGCTATCATTTATGTCAGAGAACGTTTTGCCTATGTCCTTTTCTAGGCGTTTTATGGTGTCATGTCTTATATTTAACTCTTTGAGCCATTTTGAGTTTATTTTTGTGTATGGTGAGAGGGTGTGTTTAATGTCATTGATTTACATGTGGTTGTCCAGCTTTCCCAACACCACTTGTCAAGGAGAATGTCTTTTTCCCATTGTATATTCTTGCCTCCTTTGTCAAAGATTAATTGATGGTAGTTGTGTGAGTTTATTTCTGGGGGCTCTATTCTGTTCCACCGATCCATATGTCTGGTTTTGTACCAATATCACACTGTTTGGATTACTTTAGCTTTGTAGTATTGTCTGAAGTCTGAGAAGGTTATACCTCCACCTTTGTTCTTCTTCCTCAGGATTTCTTTGACGATTCTGGTCTTTTATGGTTCCATACAAATTTTAGGATTGTTTGTTCTAGTTCTGTGAAAAATGCCACGGATAATTTGATAGGGATACATTAAATCTATAGGTTGCTTTTGGTATTATGGCCATTTTAACAATATTAATTCTTCCAATCTAACAGCATGGGATATCTTTCCATTTCTTTAAGTCATCTTCAGTTTCCTTTATCACTGTTTTATAGTTCTTAGCATGTAAGTTTTTCACTACCTTGGTGAGGTTTATTCCTAAGTATTTTATTTTTTATGCAATTTTTAAAGGTTTTTTTTTTACTTTCCCTTTCTGATATTTTGTTTTTAGTGTAAAGAAATGCAACAGATTTCTGTATATTGATCTTGTATCCTGCTACCTTACTGAATTTATTTATCAGTTCTAATAGTTTTTGTGTGGGGTCTTTAGGGTTTTCTATAGGTAATATCATGTCATCTGCATATATTGACACTTTTACCTTTTCCTTTACAATTTGGATATCTTTTATTTCTTTTTCTTGTCTGATTGCTGTGGCTCGGCCTTCCAATATTATGTTGAAGAAAACTGGTGAGAGTAGGCATCCTTGTCTTGTTCCAGATTTTAGTAGGAAGGCTTTCAGCTTCTCACCATGGAATATTATTTTGGCTGTGGGTTTGTTATAAATATCTTCTATTATGTTAAGATATGTTCCCTCTATTCCTAATTTGGTATGAGTTTTTATCATGAGTGGATGTTGAATTTTATCAAATGCTTTTTCTGCATCTATTGAGATTACTTCCTTTGCTATTTATAAAGTTGTGGAGCAAAAGTAATTCTCATTTGTGTTTGTGGGAATACAAAAAAGTACAGCCACTCTGGAAGTCAGTTTGGCAGTTTTTTACAAAACTAAACATAATCTTGCCATGTGATCCACCAGTGGCCCTACTTAGTATCTACCCTAAGGAGTTGAAAACTTATGTCTACACAAATGCTTATCACAAGTTTTCTAATCACTGAAACTTGAAAGCAACTAAGACAGACATCAATAGATAAATGTATAAACAATCTGTGGTACCTTCATAATATGAAATATTAGTGATAAAAAGAAATGAGTTATCAAATAATGATAAGATATGGAGGAACTTTAAAAGTATTTGCTAAGTGAAAGAAACTAATATAAAATTGTTTTCTAGTATGATTTTAATTATAGCACATTCTGGAAAAAGCAAAACTGTGAAGATGATAAAAAGGTGAGTGGTTGCCATTAGTGGGGGTAGGGAAAGATAAATAAATGCTGCACAGGGGATGTTTTGAAGACAATTTTTTAGAGCAGTTATAGGTTTATAACAAAATTGAGAGTAAGATAAAGAGATTTTTCATATACCACCTGCCAAGGCACACATGCATAGCCTTACCTATTGTCAAAGCACTTACCAAAATGGAACATTTTTAAGCAAGGATGAACCTACATTGGCACATCATAATCACTCAAAATCCAAAGTTTACCTTAGAGCTCACTATTGGTGGTATACTTTTTATGGGTTTGAAAAACTATATAATTACATCCATAATTATAATATCATATAGAGTATTTTCACTCTCCCCCCCCCCCAAAAAAAAATCCCTCTGTGCTCTGTCTGGGCCTGTTGCTTTCAGTTTCAGAAGGTTATTAATTATTGACACAATATCTTTAATAAATATAGGCCTTTTATCTCTTATTGAGTGAGTTTCGGTAGATTGTATTTTTCAAGAAATTGGTCCATTTCACTTATATTAACAAATTTGCAGGCAAAGAGTTTTTCCTAGTATTTTTTTATTAACCTCTTATTTCTCTTAACCTCTTCTTCAAAAGGTTATGTCCTCTCTTTCATTTCCAATACTGGTAATTTTTGTCTTCTCTCTTTTTTTCTTAGTCTGGCTAGAGACTTATCAACTTTATTGATCTTTTCAAAGCACCAGCTTTTGGTTTTGTTGATTTTCTCTATTGATTTCCTATTTTCAATTGTTACTGATTTCTATTCTAATTCTTATTTTTTTTCTTCTGTTTACTTTGGATTTAATTTGCTCTTCTTTTTCAAGTTTCCTAAGGTAGAAACTTAGGTGATTTTAGATCTTTCTCCTTTTCTAACATATGCATTCAATGCTATAAATTTCCCTGTATATATTATTTTCACTTTGTCTCACAAATTTTCATTTGAATCAAAATATTATTACAGTTTCTTGAGATTTCTTCTTTAATCCAAGTATTATTTAGAAGTGTTTTACACAATCTCCTTATATTTTGGAATTTTCCAGTTTTCTTTCTGTTACTGATTTCTAGTTTGATTCCATCATGGTCTGAGAATACACATTGTATAATTTTTATTCTTTTAAATATGGTAAGGTGTGTTTTGTAACAGAATGTGGTCTCTTAGTGAATGTTCCAAATGAGCGTGTGAGAAATGTTAATTCTGCTGTTGTTGGATGAAGTAGTTTATAGATGTCAATTATATACAGTTGATTGATGTTGTTGCTGAGTTCAATTACGTCCTATGGATTTTCCACAGGGGATTTTTAAGGCAGTCAAACTATCCCATATGATAGTAGAATGATGAATACATGTCACACATTTATGAAAACCAATAGAATGTACAACAGCAAGAGTGAACCCTAATGTAAATTACTGACTTAATTAATATCAGTTATTGCTCATTAAATGTAACAAATGTAACCTAGTAGTGCAAGATATTAATGGGGAAAATGGGATGGTGTAAGGATGTATATGAGAACTCTCTGTATTTTCTACTGAATTCTCCTGTAACCCTCTAACTACACAAATAGTTTAGTAATTACAAAAATTAAATTAGAAACATATAAAAAAGAAAAGTGTAACTGTATACACTTATATCCTATTAAATCTCTTCCTTTGGAAAATTAAGAGTCTATATATGAGCTTTTAATGTGTAAAAGTTTGCAGATGATGGAATTTTTACATGTGAAATATATAGTTTTTGTCTAAAAAAACCCCTTAATGTTAGATATATTTCCAAATATTTGTTTTTAAATGCCTTTTATCTAGCACCCATTTCTTTTAAAAATGATTACTTTTTATTATTTTAAAAACTTACCTTAAAATGTTGGATTTCATTTTTACTTATTTTTTTAAATGTTTCATAGTTATTTTACTCGCATACATATTCTATCTTAGAAAACACTGGTAATTTTGGAACGCTTATCTTACGGTAGAAGGAAAATAAGTCATCAAACCATAAGTTTGAAATTTGTTCGATATTTTATCAAATGCATCTTGATTTTCCTGGAATAGTCACAATTTAGGTTTGTTGTTGCAACATCCTGCCCACTAAGTGCCATCTTTTATGTTGAAATGTGTCCCATTTGGACAATAAATTATACAGTCATCCTCAATAAGAAGGGATAACAGAATGGCACTTGAGAGATAATATCATCTTTAATTATCATTAAGAAAGTTCTTGTCAATGACTCTGGCTTGTGTTTGACTCATGGCAGTGTGGCAGCATATTATGTGCCTTAACATAGAATGTATATGTTTTGTCATAAGTAAGTTATATCAGATCTTATTAGAAACAATGATGGGAATTCCCTGGCAGTCGAGTGGTTAGGACTCTGTGTTTCACTGCCAAGGGCCCAGCTTTGATCCCTGGTCAGAGAACTAAGGTTCTGCAAGCCACATGAGCACGGCAAAAAGAAAAAAAAAAAAAGAAACAATGGGGCTTCCCTGGTGGCGCAGTGGTTGAGAGTCTGTCTGCCAATGCAGGGGACACGGGTTCGAGCCCTGGTCTGGGAAGATCCCACATGCCGCGGAGCAACTGGGCCCGTGAGTCACAACTACTGAGTCTGCGCAACGGGAGAGGTCGCGATTGTGAGAGGCCCAGACACCGCGATGAAGAGTGGCCCCTGCTTGCCGCAACTGGAGAAGGCCCTCGCACAGAAATGAAGACCCAACACAGCCAAAAATAAATAAATAAATTTTAAAAAAACAAAAAAATAAAAAACTGAAGCTCAGAGAAGGTCTAAAAAAAAAAAGAAAGAAACAATGATAGAAAGTTCAATTTTAGCAAAGATATATGTAAGTAATACGCTGTTTGCCAGAATTTCTTATACAATTTTCTGGGTAATATATACCTTCTCACCTAGTTTCTCATTTTCTTGGAAAGGGTTTTATGTGGGTCCAAGCTTGAGACTAGAGAATCTCACAAATAATAATCTGGTATGTTCTGAAATAACTGGGTTCTGAATATTAATATGTATATATGTAATGAGAGTAGGAAAAATTACACATATTTTTCCTAGATTAACTTCCCATTATAATGATGAGAAAATGTTGAGAGTTGACTTACTAATCCAAGTGTCCCTAATAATGCTAAAGCCCCAAATTTCTGGGTCACTATGTGAACCACAGTTTTGCTAAGACAGTGGAACTTCTGTTTTTAGATGAGTTTTAGATAAGAATCAGTAAGCACATAGGCAATTTAATGCAACTACTTGGCTATAAACTACATCAGTAGACATGTTTCTTTAATGCGTTCACTTTAATGTGGTAAAAGTAATTCTATCTGCATTCATATGTATTAGTTGCTGTTTTCATTTAGCAACAAATTTTTAAGTATTGGGAATACTTTTATTTTGCCCTGGCTTTCCTCCATTCCCTGAGCTTGTAACAACTTATTCATAAACTAACAGGGAAGACAGCAGGAGAACAATGATCCATCCTCGATTAAACATTATACTTTTACATCAAGGATAAAGAGGGTCCAGGGAAATTAATCCTTTGCCCTAGGAAGTTTATTAAAAATGCTAAATCAGGAGCCGATGGCAGCTTAAATAGCTTGAAGTAAGTCTCTAGGGGAAATCTTCTAAAATCCTATCTGTTAAGGTAGGCTTGGTTCAAAAAGAGGCAAAGATCAAGGTAAGAAAAATAGCATAGATATCAAACATTGCTGACCTTAAATGTTGACGTTAAGAAACTAAAGAAAATATTTACACAACAGACACTACATGTCAATAAAAATCTATTTAGTACTGAAAGCTTGAATTATTTTTTTGACTTAAGAACTTAAATATCTGAAACTACCTCTGAACAGAAAAAAATAGAGTCTCAAGATAACAAATTGGTGCTTAGTTAAACATTTATATTCATGCATGATTAGAGCATGTCTCCTACAAATATCTGCTGCAAAAACTACACAGATTAAAATGTTTCTGCAAATAAAACATGGTCCCAGCTATATAATTTATCTATTAAGGAATAAGGAGATGGAAAAAATACCCCTATATATATTGCAATTGATTCAAGTGTGTGGCAAGTCTCACAAATTGTGACATATATAAAAATATATTGTACTCTGCAGTGAATTTTAGATAAGGATCAGTTAATAAGCATTTCAAGACTAGTATAAAAAGTAGGTTTTAAAAACTCTAATAGACATTACCAGTTTTTGCTCTGATGTGTAAAAATCTTGGAAGTCATCACTCACATACTTATAATAAGAAACAAACTAAACAGATTGATAACCAACAACTCTTGTTAGGTCCACCAGAGAATTGAGTTCACATAACAAACCACTGTCCTGAAAACTGTAGACACAGACAAATAAAGAGAATCACAGCTTCCAGGAAAGAGAAATCACTGGAACAAGTCATAAATAGGAACACTTAACCAGTAATTTGCAAATGACTGTAAGCT
Source organism: Pseudorca crassidens (assembly GCF_039906515.1). Taxonomy (NCBI): domain Eukaryota; kingdom Metazoa; phylum Chordata; class Mammalia; order Artiodactyla; family Delphinidae; genus Pseudorca; species Pseudorca crassidens. Next base: position 86,420,102 of record NC_090298.1, read on the forward strand.
GAATGTGGGCTGGCTTGAGAGTTAAAATCTCTTGGAGGCCCAGACTCAGGAAGCACCTCTGAACTTTCATGAGTTTTACCTGTAGGACCCCTACTAGGTTCTCTTGATGAAGGTCAGAGAAAAATGACTTCCTACTTCTGGTGGTAGAGGAGGGGAGGGAATATAACAATTTTGAAATATGCCATGACCATTATGTTCTCCATAACAAATTGCCCTCATGGGAAAATACTTTATCAGAGGCTTATCTAACCAAGGGGAAGAGGAATTAGACAACTCCAGCTTCCAGAAGACTTTAGGTCTCACACAGGGAAGAAAAAATGGCTAATAAATGTTTCTAAAGGTCACAGCCCAGGGACAGTGGCAGACTCCCAAAATGGATAATTAATTAAAAAATTATAGAATGGTTCTCTCCCCCAATACCTTACAACCACATCCAGGGGTTCAGTATAGTAACAGTAAATTATAACTGAGGTAGCTTCAAGACAGACTCTATTTAAGAGACAGTTTCTAGGAAAACCCAAAAACAGCAGTGGAGGAAAAAATAAGAGCATATAGGAAACTGAAGCCTCTGACCCTTCCAGTTACAGCAAACATTTAATGCTTCATAACTCCTAGCCAGATAAACATATAACCTCTCAAAGAAGGCCTATTTGCCTCAGTTCTTATTTCATGTTCAACTTTCAACAAAAAATTACAAGACATTACAACAAAAAATTACAAGACATGGTAAAAAGGCAAGAAAAAGTCATCATCTGCAGAGACAACACAAGCATCTAGAATCAGATAAGGGAGAGTTTGGAATTATCAGACAGGGAATTTAAAATAACTCTGATTAATATGCTGAGGGCTTTAATGAAAAATATTGGCAACATGAAAGAACAGATGAGGAATGTAAGTGAAGAGATGGAAACCATAAGAAAGAATCAAAAGGAAGTGCAAGAAGTTAGAGTCAGTGAAATAATTAAATAATTCCTTTGATGGATTCATTATTAAATTGGACACCACTGAGGAAAGAATCAGTGAGCCTGCAGATATATGAATAGAAATTTCCCAAACTGAAAAACAAAAGAAATGAAAACAAAAAAGAATAGAAGAGCCAAAAACTATGGGACTATAATAAAAAGTGAAACATGTACATAGGGGGAATATCAGAAGGAAAAGAGAGAGAAAAAACAGCAAGATAAATATTTGAACTAATAATTGCTGATAACTTTTCAAAATTAATGACTTACACTAAGAAGTCTGGAGAACGGCAAGCAGGGTAAATATTATAAACCTATACATAGGCATATCATATTTGAACTGCAGGAAATAAAAGACTCTTGAAAGAAGTCAAAGAAAAAAATGTTTTACTTTCAGAAGAGCAAAGATTAGAATTACGTCAGACTTCTCTTCAAAAACAATACAAGCAAGAAGAAAGTGGAATGAAATATTTAAAGTATTAAAAAAAACACACAACAACAATAGCCTAGAAATATGTACCTTTTCAAATTATTCTCAAAAGTGAAAGACAAATACAAATGTCCTCATATAAAAAAAATGAGGGGATTTGTCATCAGTAGATCTGCCTTGCAAGAATGTAAAATAAAATATTTTGTCTTTCTTATTCTTAATTGATTTAATAGAGCTATTTGTTCAAAATAATCACATCAACAATATAACGGGTGATTATAGCTTATGGATAAGTAAAATAAGTAACAGCAATGTTTTAAAAGATGGGGGGATGAATTAGGAATATTCAGTTATAAGGAGAAAGGTCAATCACAAACAAATAAGAATATCAATCTGTAAAATCTAGGATCATGTCAAGGTAACAGAAATAATTTTGGTTTTGGAAAAGAAGAATCTTTTTGAGGCAGAAGAAAAGGAAACAATGATGTGTGAATACAAGGGTAAACTACATTTGAAGAGTGGTGAAATTGAGGGAGCTCATGCCAAATGACCTCCACCCTCAATGAATTAGATGGGATGACTTTCTGTTGAAAGAGAAGAATGATATTGAAAATGACATTAAAATAGAGGTCTAGGATGGGATAGACAAATTTAAAATATTTCTACAGGGAGAGAATTAATATGGGTTAACTAAACAGATGGCTAGGCAGAGATCAAAAGCTAGGGGAGATTAAATATCCATATTATAGTGAATACCTGTCACATGTTTCTATGAGCATTTCCAGCCATATAAGGCTGAACAGGAGCAAAAAATGAAGTAAATACACAGGCAGAATATTTGCTTAGGGAGGACTATTTTTTATTTGTTTACTTGTCTAAATTTTAATTGTCTAAATTTCTGCTCTCTTTACTGGCACTACCTCCTATTTGTTTTCAGTGGTTACAATGAAATCAAAAATACTGTCTCTAGTCTTCCTGGATGATGGATAAGAAAAGAAGGGAAAATGTAGTGTGATAATGTGTCTAAATTTTTTAAAAGTTTTTAATGATCTTACTCCACTTAGTATGTAGGAGCTGCAAGAGAGTACAGTAATTCCCCTACATATGAAAATTTAAGTTGCAAACTTTCAAAGATGCGAACTTGTGTTCACAGGTCCAATCACGTAAGTTACTTCACGTGTCTGGCATGCATTGTCACGTGGGTGCATCCTCTACAAGTGGCTGTGCTTTACTGTACTGTTTGTTTGTTTTTTATGTATTATTTATGTGAAAAATATTATAAACCTATTACAGCACAGTACTATATAGCCAATTGTGTTAGTTGGGTACCTAGGCTAACTTTGTTGAACTTAGGAACAAACTGAACTTAAGAACGGAATGGAACTCATTTGTATGTAGGGGACTTAACGGTATTTCTTCCACCCTAACAATGAGAAAAGGCCAAGTAATCCAAGTAACTTTTCTGAAACTATCAGACATAGGATGCCACAAGGCAACCAAATAAATTGAATTCCAAAGCATGACCCTCCTGGAAGAGATGACACATAGAAGGTTTTTTACCTTTGGAAAAGCATGGAAAAGATTGGTTACTCTACAAAAGGGTAAGAAGAAATTAGCTAAAATATTAACTGATTATTAAAGGCCAGATGTGGAACACTTATTTGGAAAATCTGGGAGCTCCAAACCCAAGATGGCTTTGTAGGCCTCCAAAGGGTGCTCATAAGAAGGATTGGGGGCAAGGCAGAAAATCAAAGAGAACTATTCTCTATGATACAGGATACGGAGGTTATTAGCTCCTGCTTGAGAAAGACAGAAAGCCGTGCCCATTTCCCTCAGAACCATCTCTCATTGGAGCAAAAATCTGAGGCTGCTGGTAAAGGATAGCAAACTCTCCATCTCCCAGGGTTGAGGAAAAATCTATTGATTCTGGGGGATTGGGTTTGGAAGAAGAAAAACATATCTGCATCTGAGGAAATATAAGAACACTCTCACCAATAGGATGCAAGTAAAGAGCCATTGTAGCTGGTGAAATGTTAGAAGTAGGGTTGCTGGATTCAGCAAATAAAAATACAAGACTTCCAGTTAAATTTCAAACACAAAACAAATAACTTTTTAGTATACTTTTTTACCACATGAAACATACTTGCATTAATAGTATATTCTATAAGACATACTTATACTACAAACGACTTACTGTTTTCCTGAAATTCAAATTTAACAGGGAATTTTGTATTTTAGCTGTCAACCCTATGTAAAAGCAAAAGACCTCTGTCCATGAGGGAAGAGCAAGAAATCCTCTTGTGCCTAGATTTTGTTTGCTCTACAGTCAAAATTCATGTAGTATCTGACATGTTTCAGCAGCTAATCTTCTGCTGTCACTTCTCACCTGAATTATTGGGAAAGTCTTTTAACCAGTATAACCACTTTCTTCCTCACCCACATATAGTCAATTCTCGATATAGCAGTCAGAATTTGCTATTAAAACCTAGGTCACATCATGTTATCCTTAGCTCAAGTCCTTTGGTGGCTTCTGATAAGTAGAAAATCTCAGAAGAAAAGCCAAAGTTCTTGTGGCCTACTAGGTCCTAAAATGTCTAGCCCCTTTTCTGTTGATTTTCTCCACCCCAGCAATAGAACCTCTTGCTGTTTATAGAATTTGCCAATCATATTAGGGCCTTTGTGCTTGCTATTCACTCTGCCTGGAAGGTTTTTCTCCCCGTTATCAACACGTGGCTCTCCTCTCATCTTTTGGATCTTTCCTCAAATGGTAGTTGTTAACTGAGGCCTTCTGTAACAGTGTTTTCCAAAATTATATCTCACCATTCTCATCCGTCACTCTCTGTTCTCATCATGTTTTATTGTTAGTCACCTAAGACACCGTATATTTTATTTATTTATGTGCTTGTTTTCTATCTCCCTTCACTAAATGAGGATTGGGGAAACACGTTTTATTCACAGCTACGTCCCAGAATTTAGAAGAATTCCTAGAAACATAAATGATGCTCAATAAATGTGTTAAATAAATGAAGCAATACACAAATGAATGAATGAATTAAAGCATAAATGACCAAATGTTACTATCAAAATGACAATGTATTATTTTAGAACATTTATTATAATACTGATGTAGAGATGTTGATTAAAACATGGTACATTTATATGTTGTTCCTTCTGAGTATTCATCACACTAGAGTATGACTTTTCTTGACTCCTTAGGATACTGCAATAACTCTCAATCTCACAATAAGTTTCTATATTGATATAAAGTGCTGCCTCAAATGGGATATACTGTAGCCTTTTAATACCAACATTCACCATGCTAAAATATATGCATGGCCTATAACTTCTGTGGAATAGTCTACATTGTGGAATAGGAGTGATCCCAAGGCAGAGCTTAAAATAAGCAAATAGGTCAAATGTTCAACGTACCTGCAATATTTTTAATTACTTGGCATATCTTTTTAAATGAAATGTTCAGACCCTTTCAAACCACTGTGACACTAAACTTAAATAGGAGGAATACCAGGAGCCCCATGTGTTTCATCTTTTTTAATGCTCCAAGTAAAATGAATCTTTTGATTTTTTTCATCCTGAAAATGTCTCTAAAGAGCCAATGGTTTAAATGCAAAGTTCTTCCCTTAAGGAAAAGGTTCGAAGTTTTCATTTTCCAAGAGTAAAATATTACTTTCTCACATGAAAGTTTTGTCTATTTTATTGCTGGAGTTGAAAAAAGAAAAAATCTCAGAACTTCTTTAATATAGCCCAATTCATCAAACTGATTCTTTCTTGCTCTAGGTTATTTCTCATTGATATTCTCTTTGGTTGCTAGAAATTTCTAAATTAGTGTTTCATACATCTATGTGGCACACATTATTTAGCTAACTATTACCTTTCATTTGTATTCATTATGTGTGTATGTGACTTTATCATTGCTCAGCATTATAATAACCGTAAAGGAGTGATATATATTGCTATGGATACAGAGATAAAAGTATTTCATTTGAAAATCAGCATCTTCTCTTATTATAATTTGTTAAAAAAGGAACTTCATTAAATATAAAATGTCACTTTTTTTTTATCATTGTATGAGTGTATGAGTTTGTTTTTATTATGGTATCCGTGAACAACTGCTTTCAGTATCTGTTTGCTTGTTTGTTTAACTTATTTAAATCTATATGTCCTTTAAACTGTAAAATATTGCCTTTTATAGTTGAAAGAGAAATGAATAATGACAGTAATACCTGCATACTCTAGGTAAAAAAATTTATGCCTTGTATAAATTATGTTCTGCCAAATTAATTAAAGTGGGAATTTACACCCCAGAATGACAATTTTTTTTTCTTTTTAAATTTTTTTGGAGAATGTACATAACTGCTTTGAATTTTATCTTGTTACAAAATATAAACATGCCTTACTCTTGCATTCATTTCTTTAGATGAATAGCAAGATTCACTTTAAGAAGTATTTTCAATTCTAATTTTTATGAAAATATGTATTCCATATACATATATTGAAGGAACAATGAGCATAATCTCTACTGATTTCACAGGTGACAGTTTTTAATCACTAAATAGCATAAATCATTAAAATATAAAGAATATAGGCAATTTATTATTAAAAAACAACTAGTATTAAATTTTAAAATTTTCTGTCTCCTACTTTTTTACTTTGCAAAATTTAAATACATAGATATTCCTATACAATGATACCATTGCTTACTTTAAAATAGAAGTAATTATATTTACATTTAAATATATTTAAACCACAAACATCATCTTTATAGTTCTGGTGGGCAGTCTGTGATGGTTAATTTTATGTGCCAACTTGACTACATATTTGGTCAAGCACCAGTCTAGATATTATTGTGAAAGTACTTTTAAAATGAAATTAACATTAAATTAGTAGACTTTTGAGTAAAACAGGTTAACCTCCATAATCTCCAACCTCATCCAACCAGTTGAAGGCCTTAAGAGAAAAAGGTTGAGGTTCCTCAAAGAAAAATGAATTCTGTCTATAGACTGCCTTCAGACTGCAGCTATGACATCAATTCTTCCTTGGTCATCTAGCTTGCCTGCCTGCCTTTCAGATTTTGGACTTATCAGTCCCTATGACTGCATAAGCCAACTTTAAAATCTCTTTCTCATACACACCCCCACCCCCAACCCACACACAAGCACACACACAAAAACATCCTGTTGGCTCTGTTTCTCTGGAGAACCCTGACTAACCCACCTGCTCTTACAATGATCTTTATTGCAAACACCCTTCACTTATGGACTGATGACACCTCTCCTGTAGCTTTTCCCCTGGCCTTTGTTCCTCTGATCCTTCCCAAGCCACCAAAACTCACTACTTTGGCCATAGAAGCTTTTGTGGGAGAGAAATAAGACTTGGAATTTTTGGTGGTCTTATAAATTCAGAGGTGGAATAATGGAGGAAACTGGAATGATACAACAAATGATGCTCAAACTAACCCAGAAAATAATCATCTTGGTAGAGATAAATTCAGTAGCCAATTTCAAGAGAGGATTGCCTTTAGATACAGTCACTATAAATTTTAAGATTATATCATTTTTTAAACTTTAAGGCTTTAAAGGGGTAATAATCCCATATTAGTATGAAACAGTTAAATCATATTATATTCTTCCTAAAATATAGCTAAATCAGCAGTCCTTAATTAACAGGAGTTTTGATCACATTGTAAGGCAGTGACTTTGAACTATGAAATACTTTGGAGCAGCTGAGTGGAATGGGTTGACTGGAGGTTACAGGGTGGGTGCTTTAACGATGGATACAACTCAAAACATTTTAGAGGAAGGAAACTGGGTAAGAAAAGGGTACTGGAACGGACAATAGATACCAATGATATTAGTAACAATGATAATAAATAATACCACAACTTTGTTTAATATTTAACCTATTCTCAGAAAAATAAGGAATCTCTGCTTCTTTTGATATATCATTGTTTTCTCATCCTAGTATTCAGAATTCAGTCCAGAAGTACTAGCATTTCATTTTTCGACATTATATTTTGTAGCCATTTAAAGGCTAAGCTGAGAACTGAATAAATTTAATATTTTTTCCATTGAGGTATGTGCTCTGAGTTATAAATAATCAACTTAAAATTGAATGTTAAAAACACAATTTATTTGTAATTTTGAGGCTTGCCAATATTATTATGTGTCATCAGTCACTTTTAAGACAATGCAAAGTTTAAAATATTTGCCAACATTTTTGTTTATATCTTATGGATCTGGGTTCATAAACACTTTGCATGATGATTTAATTATTCCAAACCATGAAAAGCTCTGCCAATATTTACCAGTGGGGTTTTAAAATTGAACAATATTGTTTCTGCTTTGTGATTTTGAAAGTTTGATTGCTATGGGAACATATTTTTCACTTAGTTGTTTGATATGAAAAGTTCTTGAAATATGATAACATTCCATTTAGACATGAATTGTATCAAATTACACCTTTATAAAGCAAATAAAATTCAATATTTTTCAAAACAAGAAAGCATGTGGAAAAATTTTAAACTTTTTGAATATACATAATCAAATGAAATAAATTACTATTTCCTGAATATATATTCAGGAAGAGGAAATGAACACTGATTAGACAAAATATGAGGAGAGTAAAATGGAGAACGTTCATTTAAAAGCCAATACATAGAGGAGGAGCTTCAAGATGGCAGAAGAGTAAGACACGGAGATCAACTATCCTCCCCACAAATACATCAGAAATACATCTACATGTGGGACAACTCCTACAGAACACCTACTGAACGCTACCAGAAGATCTCAGACCTCCTAAAGTTAAGAAACTCCCCACATACCTGGGTAGGGCAAAAGAAAAAAGGAAAAACAGGCACAAAACAATAGGGACGGGACCTTCACCAGTGGGAGGGAGCTGTGAAGGAGGAAAGGTTTCCACACACTAGGAAGCCCCTTCGTGGGTGGAGACTGCCAGTGGCGGAGGGGGGAGGCTTCAGAGCCACGGAGGAAAGCGTAGCAACAGGGGTGCGGAGGGAAAGTGGAGAGATTCCCACACAGAGGATCGCTGCAGACCAGCACTCACCAGCCCGTGAGGCTTGTCTGCTCACCCAGACGGGTGGGGGCTGGGAGCTGAGGCTCGGGCTTCGGTCGGATTGCAGGGAGAGGACTGGGGTTGGCTGCATGAACACAGCCTGAAGGGGGCTAGCGCGCCACGGCTAGCCGGGACGGAGACCGGGAAAAGTCTGGACCTGCCAAAGAGACAAGTGACTTTCTTCCTTCTGTTTCCTGATGCGCGAGGAGAGGGGATTAAGAGCGCCGCTTAAAGGAGCTCCAGAGACTGGCGTAAGCCGCGGCTAAAAGCGCGGACCCCAGAGACGGGCATAAGACGCTAAGGCTGCTACTGCAGCCGCCAAGAAGTCTGTGTGCAAGCACAGGTCACTATCCACACCTCCCCTCCCGGGAGCCTGTGCAGCCTGCCACTGCCAGGGTCCCGTGATCCAGGGACAACTTCCCTGCGGGAACACATGGCACGCCTCACGCTGGTGCAACGTCATGCTGGCCTCTGCTGCCACAGGCTCACTCCGCACTCCGTGCCCCTCCCTCCCCCAAGCCTGAGTGAGCCAGAGCCCCCTAATCAGCTGCTCCTTTAACCCCGTCTTGTCTGAGTGATGAACAGACGCCCTCAGGCGACCTACAGGCAAAGGTGGGTCCAAATCCAAAGCTGTACCCCAGGAGCTGAGTGAACAAAGAAGAGAAAGGGAAATTTCTCCTACCAGCCTCAGGAGCAGCAGATTAAATCTCCACAATCAACTTCATGTACCCTGCATCTGTGGAATACCTGAATAGACTACGAATCGCCCCAAATTGAGGAGGTGGGCTTTGGGAGCAATGATATATATATTTTCCCTTTTTCTTTTTTTGTGAGTGTGTATATGTATGCTTCTGTGTGTGATTTTGTCTGTATAGCTTTGCTTTTATCATTTGTCCTAAGGTTCTGTCTGCCTTTTCATTACTTAAAAAATTTTTTTCTCTTAATAATTTTTTAAAATAACTTTATCTTATTTTACTTTATTTTATTTTATTGTACTTTATCTTCTTTCTTTCTTTCCTTCTTTTTTCTCCCTTTTATTCTGATGCATGTAGAGGACAGGATCTTGGTGCTCCACCCAGGAGTCAGTGCTGTGCCACAGAGGTGGTATAGCCAAGTTCAGGACACTGGTCCACAAGAGACCTCCCAGCTCCACGTAATATCAAAAAGTGAAAATCTCCCAGAGCTCTCCATTTCAACGCCAAGACCCAGCTCTACTCAAGGACCAGCAAGCTACAGCGCTGGATACCCTGTGCCAAACAACTATCAAGACAGGAACAAAACCCCATCCATTAGCACAGAGGCTGCCTAAAATCATAAAAAGGCCACAGACACCTCAAAACACACCACCAGATGTGGACCTGCCCACAAGAAGGACAAGATCCAGCCTCATCCACCAGAACACCAGCATTAGTCCCCTCCACCAGGAAGCCTACACAACCCACTGAACAAAGCTTAGCCACTGGGGACAGGCACCAAAAACAAACAGAAACTACGAACCTGCAGGCTGTGAAAATGAGATCCCAAACACAGTAAGTTAAGCAAACTGAGAAGACAGAGAAACACACACAGGACGAAGGAGCAAGGCAAAAACCCACCAGACCTAACAAATGAAGAGGAAATTGGCAGTATACCTGAGAAAGAATTCAGAATAATTATAGTAAAGATGATCCAAAATCTTGGAAATACAATGGAGAAAATACAAGAAACCTTTAACAAGGACCAAGAAGAACTAAAGAGCAAACAAACAGTGATGAACAAAACAATAAATGAAATAAAAAATTCTCTAGAAGGGATCAATAGCAGAATAACTGAGGCAGAAGAATGGATAAATGACTTGGAAGATAAAATAGTGGAAATAACTACTGCAGAGCAGAATAAAGAAAAAGAATGAAAAGAATTGAGGACAGTCTCAGAGACCTCTGGGACAACATTAAATGCACCAACATTTGAATTATAGGGGTCCAAGAAGAAGAAGAAAAAAAGAAAGGGACTGAGAAAATATTTGAAGAGATTATAATTGAAAACTTCCCTAATATGGGAAAGGAAATAGTTAATCAAGTCCAGGAAGCACAGAGAGTCCCATACAGGATAAATCCACGAAGAAACATGTCAAGAAACATATTAATCAAACTATCAAAAATTAAATACAAAGAACAAATCTTAAAAGCAACAAGGGAAAAACAACAAATAACACACAAGGGAATCCCCATAAGGTTAACAGCTGATCTTTCAGCAGAAACTCTGCAAGCCAGAAGGGAGTGGCAGGACATATTTAAAGTGAGGAAGGAGAAAAACCTACAACCAATATTACTCTACCCAGCAAGGATCTCATTCAGATTTGATGGAGAAATTAAAACCTTTACAGGCAAGCGAAAGCTGAGAGAGTTCAGCACCACCAAACCAGCTTTACAACAAATGCTAAAGGAACTCCTCTAGGCAAGAAACACAAGAGAAGGAAAAGACCTACAATAATAACTCAAAACAAATAAGAAAATGGTAATAGGAACATACATATTGATAATTACCTTAAATGTAAATCGATTAAATGCTCCAACCAAAAGGCATAGATTGGCTGCATGGACACAAAAACAAGACCCATATATGTGCTGTCTACAAGGGACCCACTCAGACCTAGGGACACATACAGACTGAAAGTGAAGAGATGGAAAAAGATATTCCATGCAAATGGAAATCAAAAGAAAGCTGGAGTAGCAATTCTCATATCAGAAAAAATAGACTTTAAAACAAAGACTATTACAAGAGACAAAGAAGGACACTACATGATCAGCAAGGGATCAATCCAAGAAGAAGATATAACAATTGTAAATATTTATGCACCCAACATAGGAGCAACTCAATACATAAGGCAAATACTAACAGATAAAATGGAAAATTGACAGTATCACAATCATAATATGGGACTTTAACATCTCACTTTCACCAATGGACAGATTATCCAAAATGAAAATAAATAAGGAAACACAAGCTTTAAATGATACAGTAAACAAGATGGACTTAATTGATATTTATAGGACACTCCATCCAAAAACAACAGAATACACATTCTTCTCAAGTGCTCATGAAACATTCTACAGGATAGACCATATTTTGGGTCACAAATGAAGCTATGGTAAATGTAAGAAAATTGAAATCGTATTAAAAATCTTTTCCAATGCAATGCTATGACACTAGATATCAATTACAGGGAAAAATCTGTAAGAAATACAAACATATGGAGGTTAAACAACACACTACTTAATAACCAAGAGATCACTGAAAAAATCAAAGAGGAAATCAAAAAAACATGTAGACTCAAATGACAATGAAAATATGACAACCCAAAACCTATGGGATACAGCAAAAGCAGTTCTAAGAGGGAAGTTTATAGCAATACAATCCTACCTTAAGAAACAAGAAACATCTCAAATAAACAACCTAACATTACATCTAAAGCAATTAGAGAAAGAAGAACAAAAAAAAAAACCCAAAGTTAGCAGAAGGAAAGAAATCATAAAGATCAGATCAGAAATAAAAGCAAAAGAAATGAAGGAAGTGATAGCAAAGATCAATAAAACTAAAAGCTGGTTCTTTGAGAAGATAAACTAAATTGATAAACCATTAGCCAGACTCATGATGAAAAAAAGGGAGAAGACTCAAATCAATAGAATTAGAAATGAAAAAGGAGAAGTAACAACTGATACTGCAGAAATACAAAGGATCATGAGAGATTACTACAAACAACTCTATGCCAATAAAATGGACAACCTGGAAGAAATGGACAAATTCTTAGAAATGCACAACCTTCTGAGACTGAACCAGGAAGAAATAGAAAATATGAACATACCAATCACAAGCACTGAAACTGAAACTGTGATTAAAAATCTTCCAACAAACAAAAGCCCAGGGACAGATGTCTTCACAGGCGAATTCTATCAAACATTTAGAGAAGAGATAACATCTATCCTTCTCAAACTACAGGCCAATATCCCTGATGAACACAGATGCAAAAATCTTCAACAAAATACTAGGACACAGAATCCAACAGCACATTAAAAGGATCACACACCATGATCAAGTGGGGTTTATCCTAGGAATGCAAGGATTCTTCAATATATGCAAATCAATCAATGTGATACACCATATTAAAAAATTAAAGGAGAAAAACCATATGATCATCTCAATAGATGCAGAGAAAGCTTTCAACAAAATACAACACCCATTTATGATAAAGAACCCAGTCCAAAAATGGGAAGAAGACCTAAATAGACATTTCTCCAAAGAAGATATGCAGATTGCCAACAAACAGATGAAAGAATGCTCAACATCATTAATCATTAGAGAAATGCAAATCAAAACTACAATGAGGCATCATCTCACAACAGTCAGAATGGCAATCATTCAAAAATCTACAAACCATAAATGCTGGAGAGGGTGTGGAGAAAAGGGAACCCTCTGGCACTGTTGGTGGGAATGTAAATTGATACAATCGCTGTAGAGAACAGTATGGAGGGTCCTTAAAAAACTACAAATAGAACTACAATACCACCCAGCAATCCCACTACTGGGCATATAGCCTGAGAAAACCATAATTCAAAAAGAGTCATGTACCAAAATGTTCTTTGCAGCTCTATTTACAATAGCTAGGACATGGAAGCAAGCTAAGTGTCCATCAACAGGTGAATGGATAAAGAAGATGTGGCACATATATTCAATGGAATATTAGCCACAAAAAGGGACGAAACTAAGTTATTTGTAGTGAGGTGGTTGGACCTAGAGACTGTCATTCAGAGTGAAGTAAGTCAGAAAGAGAAAAACAAATACTGTATGCTAACATATATATATGGAATCTAAAAAAAGAAAAAATGGTCATGAAGAACCTAGGGGGAAGACCAGAATAAAGATGCAGACATACTAGAGAATGGACTTGAGGGTATGGGGAGGGGGAAGGGTAAGCTGGGACAAAGTGAGAGAGTGGCATGGACATATATACACTACCAAACGTAAAATAGATAGCTAGTGGGAAGCAGCCGCATAGCACAGGGAGATCAGCTCGGTGCTTTGTGACCGCCTGGAGGGGGGAGATAGGGAGGGTGGGAGGGAGGGAGATGGAAGAGGGAAGAGATATGGGGACATATGTATATGTATAAGTGATTCACTTTGTTATAAAGCAGAAATGAACACACCACTGTAAAGCAATTATACTCCAATAAAGATGTTGAAAGAAAGAAAGAAAGAAAGAAAGAAAGAAAGAAAAAAAGAAAGAAAGAAAGAAAGAAAGGAAAGGAAAGAAAGAAAGAAAGAAAGAAAGAAAGAAAGAAAGAAAGAAAGAAAGAAAGAAAGAAAGAAAGAAAGAAGGAAGGAAGGGAAGAAAAGAAACACACAGTTCATGATGAGAAAACATATAATTACAATAAAATACTGTGTAGGGGCTTCCCTGGTGGTGCAGTGCTTGAGATTCTGCCTGCCAATGCAGGGGACATGGGTTCGTGCCCCGGTTTGGGAAGATACCACATGCCGCGGAGTGGCTAGTCCCGTGAGCCATGGCCACTGAGCCTGTGTATCTGGAGCCTGTGCTCTGCAACGGGAGAGGCCACAACAGTGAGTAGCCCACCTACCGCAAAAACAAAACAAAACAAAAATAATAATACTGTGTGGTGCACATATTAAAAAAAATATAAAAGCCAATACATAGTACAAAAGAAGAAATATTTAGGAGTTAGCAAGGCCTTAAGAAATGTTCTAATTTAGTGTGTTCCACTAATTTAGTGCTCTTATGTATTATTTTCTCATTTTTTATATCACCTAGTAATTTTATTATCATTAACTTGATATTTCCATTTAAATCTAATAATCCCAGTTATCACTATCTAGACTTGTTTAATCCTAGAAAATAGTGTCCTTGAAATCAGATTCACGTGTTAATTGTATTTTTGAATACATATTAGCCTGATTTTTTTTACCACATAAAATTACTTTGTATATTTATTGCTGTATACATGCCACACATTTTGAAAAAAAAATTCTGTGGGAATTCTAACTGAAAAAAATCAAGGAAATAGCATCAAGCCTCTAGAATGTAGAATTTCATTGCTTGGTATTTTAATTTGTTCCAAAGGACAGCCCTAGTTTTTCCAGTTATTCACTCTGTATCTTTGATTGAAGTCTTCAGTCCATTTCCATTTAAAGTATTTATTAATAGGTGTGTAGTTATTGTCATTTTGTTTATTGTTTTCTGGTTGCTTTGTATCTATTTTCCTTTCTTTTTCTCTTATTCTTTTTCCTTATGATTTGATGGCGTTCTTTATGTTATTTTTGTATTCCTTTCTCTTTATTGTTTGTGGATCAGTTATTGGTTTTTGGTTTGTGGTTACCATGAGGTTCTTTTATAACAACCTATGTATATAGCAGTCTATTTTAAGTTGATGGTCACTTAGGTTGGAACACATTCTGAAGGCACTGAATTTTTACTCTGCCCCTCAAGCCTTATGTTTTCATTGTCATAATTTACATATTTTTATTTTTTGTGTCCCTTGACTAATTATCATTGATATAGATAAATTTTACTACTTTTGTCTTTTAACCTTCATACTAGCTCTATAGGTGGTTGATGGACTACATTTAACATAGGCTTGCCTTTATAATGAAATCTTTTCTTTCATAATTTTTTTCTTCCTAGTTATGACTTTGTCTTTTTCGTTTAAAGAATTCCCTTTAACATTCCTTCTAAGATTGTTTAATGATGATGAACTCTTTTTTTTTTTTTTTTTTTGGTCTGGGAAACTCTTTATCTTTTCTTCAATTCTGAATGATAAACTTGCCCAGTAGAATATTCTCGGTTTTGCAAGTTTTTCTTTTCAGCAGTTAAAACATGTCATTACACTCCCTTCTTGCCTATATACTTTCTGCTGAAAAGTCAGCTCATAGCCATATGGGGTTTTCCTTGTAAATAAGACATTTTTTTTCTTTTGCTGCTGTTACGATCCTCTCTTTATCTTTTACTTTTACCTTTTTATTATAATGTGTCTTGGTGTGGATCTCCTTAAGTTCACCTTGTTTTGAACTCTCTGTGCTTCCTGAACTTGGATGTCTGTTATTTTCACTAGGTTAGGTAAGTTTTAGCCATTATTTTTTCAAATAGTTTTTCTGGTTCTTTATCTCTCTCTTCTCCTTCTGTGACCCCTATAATGTGAATGTTAGTATGCTTGATGTTGTTTCAGAGGTCCCTTAAACTATTTTTTTTAGTTCTTTTTGCTTTTCTGATTGGATGATTTTCACTGCCCTGTCTTCCAGATTGCTGATTTTTTTCTTCTTCATAATCTAATCTGCTGTTGATTTTCTCTACCGTAGTTTTGATTTCTGGTATTCTTCCATTCTGATTAGTTATTTTTTATATTTTCTATCTCTTCTTAAACACTCATTGTGTTCCTCTATTCTTCTCCCGAGTTTGGTGAACATCCTTATGACCATTACTTTGAACTCCTTATCTGCTAGGTTGCTTATCTCTGTTCATTGAGTTTTTTTCTGAAGTTCTGTCTTGTTCTTTGGTGCAGAACATATTCCTTTGTCTCCTCTTTTGCCTAACTCTCTGTTTTTGTCTTTATGTGTGAGGTAGATCAGCTATATCTCCCAGTCTTGAAGGAGTGGCTTTATGTAGAAAATGTCTTGTTAGGCCCAGTAGCACAGTCCCTCCTGGTCATCAGAGCCAGGTGCTTCAGGAGTTTTCCTGGTGTGCTATCCATGTGTCCTTCTGTTGTGGCTAAGCTGCAATTACTACAGGTACACTAGTGTGAATGGCTGGCCTTGTGCCGGCTGATGCCACCTGCTGGTGTGGGTGGGCAGGATTCCGGTTTGGAGGGTCTCTGGTGCCAACTAAGCCTGCCTGCCAGATGTCATGTTTTAGAAGGCCACTTTGTAAGAATGTGTCTGGGGCAGTTCCACAGGTTAGCACCATGATGGGGCAAGCAGTGCTGGTAAGCTAGATGAAGAGAGTCAGAAGTGGCACCCACCAGGGCTAGGCCAGCTAAGCAGAAAGTGAGGAAAAAAAATGTGGCCCACCAGTACCTCCCTACCTGAATAAATTTCCAACTGGTCCCTGACCCTCCAGCGCATGCCCTAAAATTAGTCAATGAATCCCCTTTATGTATGACCCAGATGATTTTCAAACTGCTGTCCCTGTACCAGGACTCCAAGCCAGGGAGTTTTTGCAATCACCCTTTAAGAGCAGAGTCTTGGGTTTCCCACAGACTTTCTGGAGGTAAGCCCCACTGGTTCTCAAAGCCAGTGATTATGTGTGCTTGTCTTTTCGGTGCAGGTCCCCAGGCTGGGGAACTCAGTCTGGGGACCTGCTGATCCCTTTCTCCTCAAGGAGAACCTCTGCTGCTGTGATATCTCTTCTGCCTGTAGGTCATTGTGTTGGGTGTGTGGGTCGTGGCCAGACTGTGTCTCTGCCCCACCTACTTGTCTCAATGTGGCTTTTCTTTATATCCTTAGTTATCAAAAATCTTTTCTGTTAGTCTTCAGGTCATTCTCAGAGATACTTGCTCCATGTGTAGTTGTAGTTTTGGTGTGCCCTGAGAGGAGACAAACCCAGGATTTTCATACTCCACCATTTTTTTCCCTTCCTCTTTAATAGTTAAGAAAAATACCTGTGGATTTACAAATCTCAAATAAGTTATTTAGCAGTATTTACACTAATATTGTATAAGAATTATAATTATCTGGAATTATTTCTGAAATAAGCATAGGAAAAGTATTACTCTTAAACAGTTTAATAAGCCATCGAAGAGTAAAAGCTTTATGTCTGTGTCTCCTTTAGAAAGCCTTGATTTTTTAACTGACTGTGTATATAGGGAAAAGAAATACAAGAGGTGTTCTTATCACAGTGCCTCTCCTACACTAGGTGATTTTACTTCCTCTTACTTTCCAGAGAAAAGAGAAGACTTTAGGTGTAAACTTTTTGAATGTTTCATATTGCTAGTATACAATATGCTTACATTATTAACTTTTTGCCTCTGATTTGTTTTTTCTAAATCTCTTTTCTATGTACTTTGAATTCCATTTTATCTTTCTATATGTAGAATTTAATCATTCTCTTCCTTCCTTAGTTTAATCCACGTGATTAAAAGCACACACAAAAAGAAAAATAAAGCAAAACAAACATTAAAAACAGTTTATCTCTTAATATTTTATTTCCTTTCTTTCGTCTTGTCATGATATGAGTTTCCTAAGGGCCTAGCAAGTACTGGTGATCAATAGTTGTGTGTTTAATGAACAAATAAGTGCTTTCCCTTAAGGTAATCTATTTACCTTAGAAATTTCTTACATTAAAGTTTAGAATAATTTAATCATAAATATATGGCTAAATAGCTTGTATAAAACAACTAATGTAAAATATTGATACATTTATTATTAAAATATTAAATCAAAAGGGGAAAAATTGCTTAAATATGAAGAAACCACTTTACCATTTTACGCTACTATTCTCTTTTAAGTTAACAGTGATAAGAATTCATCAGTTTTCAGTGACTCATGTCTCTCCTGTTCCTTGCAACAATTAAAAATAGTAAAGAGTAAGTTAAATTTAAAATATTAGTATATCCATGAGACTGAGAGAAAAATTTCTCTCCTGGTTGAGGAAACTGTTTATATAAGAAAGAAATCATAAGATTGATGATATTATATAAAGTATATTTAAAACATTATATACTTTAACATGGTATAATTTCCAAATATGATCTGTATATATTTTTTATGGATGTGTCATTGTCATAAAATAAAATAACACAGAAACAATAATTCAGTTTAATGGGTTTGCCAATTTTACATAGCTATACAACCACCACCCAAAGCAAGATGCAAAATTTCCATCACCCCCAAAATTCCTTCATGTATTTTTCCTACAAATGCTCTGTCCCTGCCCCAAATTATACTCTCATTTCTAGTGCTATGGATGGATTTTGGCTGTTCTTATATTTTATAAATAGAATTAGTTAATACATGCTTTTATGTGTCTGGCTACTTTCACTCAACACAAAGTTTCTGAGATTCAATTGTGTTGCTATTGCATGTATTGGGAGTTCATTATTATTATTTTTTAGTACTGAGTAGTGTTACATTGTATGAATAGGCCACAATATTTTTATCTATTCTCTTGTTGATAGACATGTCAGTCGTTTCCAGTTTTGGTTACTATGAGTAAGGTGGCTATTAAGATTCTTGTATGAGTCTTTTTGTGGACATACATTTTTATTGGTGGTGGTAGCGGTGAATATCTAGCAATATAATTCCTCAGCCACAGGGTTGATATATTTTTAAGTTCATTAGAAACTGCCAAACACTATTCCAAAGAGGTTACACCAGTTTACATACCTACAAACACTATATGAGAGTTCCAGTTGCTTCACATCCATACCAATATTTGGTGTTGTCAATATACATATTTGAAAATTTAGCCACTCTGTTTGGTATAAAGCAGTATATTTTTAGTATTTTAACTGGGATTTTTCTGAAAAATAATAATTTTGGTGCCTTTTATTTGAGGTGTCCATTAAAGTTTTGGCCATGTTTAATGGACTGATTGTTTTTTATTTATTATTTATTTGTACAAGTTCTTTATACATACTCTAGAGACACATTCTTTGTCATATACATTCTTTTTCCAAATTGTAGTCTGCCAACTCAACGTTTAATGGTGATTTTTCGGGAGCAAACATTTTTAATTTTGATAAAGTCCATTTTATCGTTTTTTCCTGGTATAGTACATGCTTTTGGCATCTAGTTTAAGAAATCTTTTCCTATGCTAAGTTCCCATAGATTTTTTAAAATCTGGTTTTCTAGATATTTATGGATCTTGGTGCTATGGTTCCATCTATACCTCAAATTAATTTTGTATAGAGAATGAGACAGTGGTTGAAGTTATTTTATTTTCATATTGATATCTAATTTTCCAGTAATTTTTGTGAAAAAGACTTTCTCTTCTCTGTTGTATTGACTTGGGACCTTAACTGAAAATCAATTGGCCATAAAAAATGTTGGTCTATTTTGAAACTTTATTCTGTTCAATTGATTGATTTGTCTATCCTTATGCAAATATGATGTTTTGATGGCTGTAGCTTTACAGTAATTATTGAAATCAGGTAGTATATGTCTTCCAACTTGTTTTTGTTTTGCAAGACCCTTTTGGCTTTTCTAGACACTTTATTATGTTAATTTTAGAATCAGCTTATCTATTTTTTCAATAAATTGGCTGGAATGGCAAAGAATCCATAATCAACTTAGGGAAAACTACATCTGAAAAATGTGGAATCTTCCAATCCATGAATATAATATATTTCTCCATTTGTTTAGTTATTCTTTACTTACCTTAGTAATGTTTTTGAGAATTTAGTAATTCGATACTGTTGTGAATTTTTTTAAATTTTACAATTTTTTAAATCATTTACTTATCTTGAGTCAACCATTTAGTATTATTTCATTATCTTATTTTTCACTTTATTTTAATAGAAAATCAGCAATATCCGTATTTTGTTCCTATGATACAATTTGTTTTCTTTGGCACCATTTAACATCTGCCCTTTCTTTTCAGTTTTCACTACTTAGAGTATAATGTGACTAGGTGTATTTTCTCTTTATTAACCCTGCTTGGAAGTTATTGAATTTGTTAGATCTGTTTTCATCCTTCAGTTTTGGACAGTTCTCAGCCCTTTTCCCTATATTTTTCTTTTCTCCCTCTGGGACTTAAATTGTAGTATACTAAACTATTTGTTATTATCCCATGGATCTCAGACTCTCTGGATTGCTTTCATGACTATTTTGTCCTATTTTTCTATTTCATCTTCAAGGCCTCTCATCTTTTCTTCAGTTAGTCTAATCTGAATTTAACCTTTCAAATGATTTCTTCCTATATGCTATTACATTCAAAAATTTCTAGCACTCCATTCAGTTCATTTTTATAGTGTCTATACCTCTGCTTAAATTTTGCATCTCTTCACACAGTTTTTTGCACTTTTTCAAATACATAATTTGATTATTCATACAAAATTATTTGAAAGTCCCTGTCTGATAATTCTAATATTTGGATCATTTCTGAGACTGCTTCTATTGACCATTTTCTCTCTTGATCTTGGGTCATATTTTCTTGATTTTTTAAATGTATTTTATAATATTTGATTTTTTACTGAAAGTTTTATATAAAATAATGATGGAGACTTAAGTAAATAATGTTAATATCAAGAAAAGAGCAGATCTCTTTCTTGTTGTCCCAAAACAGTGGGGCTGAGTCAATCTAACCTATACTTATTCTGGGTCTGAGTTTTGTTGCAGGCTTAATGTGGTTCAGATCACAGCTGTTTTTTAAACATTTTGAGAATAGAACCCAGACCAGAGATCTGAACACAGAGGAGATTCCAAAGATCTTCCTTGTTTCACAATTAAACTTCTATTTTTCAAACGTGTGGAAAATCTCATGCTTCTTTATAGCTTCACTGTCAGGTTTTTGGCTTTCTGTGGAAGTCTTTGAACTCTAGCTCTGCCCTCTGTTTTTTGTGTCTCAGTAAAACTCTTCCAATCTAGTTACCCCTTCCTAGCTTCTGTAGGGCTCCAGCTCTATGCTGTGTGGGGTACTTTTTCTCTCCCAGTTTTATTGAGATATAATCGACACATAATATTGTATGAGTTTAAGGTGTACAACATTCTCTAGGAGCATGTCTCTTAGTTCACTTGACAACCCCTCAGCATTTTGAAGGTGAAAGCCTAGAGTGCCTGAGGTGTTTCTCTTTGTCCCCTTACCCTGAATGACTGGAGTCTTTTTATAACTGAAGATTTAGAGAGCTATTGAGGGATTTCTCTCAGTACTCCTGTCTCCTTCACCACCACCATGTATAGTGAAGAACAACAAGTCAAGGAAAACATGTAGATGCAATTTACTTTTTGTGGGATGTTCTGAATTCTATTCTGTCACACCAGCCCACAAACCACTATTAAATGGGTGCTAAAATTCAAGTAGTGTCTCTTCCACTTCTTTAATGGCTTCCTTCTCCTGAGGATCTCTGCTAGGGATAAGTTGTGAGTCTGTTCTCTCCCGAATAGAACCTGAGATTGTCTGGAATGTATTTGTTTTCAGTTGTGTTTGTGTGTATATGTGAAAGAGAGACATTAATTTTATAATTAATTTTGCAAAATCATAATTTTGTAGCTTGAGTTATTTCATTCTTAGTGTGGAAATGACCATCTCATATGAACCTCCATTTCTCAAAGCTTATTAATTAAAAATACTTTATCCTTAATATGTCCATTACTATTAACAAAATAAATAGATAGAATAAAATATACAGAAATTTTATATATACAAAGAAGTGTATATAGATTGGGAAAATATTGAATGAAAGAACTTTACTTTGCCATTAATATACTTATCCTCTTGCAAACTGCAATACGTTTTATCAATACATCTTTTAAAATATTGATCTATACATGGTAAAAAATATATACTTCGAATACTGAAATGCTATTAGCTAAATATAGAATATCCACAAATGCCCCATATATAGTTTTACCTTATTTGCATTTATTATTATATTTAAACATTGTGAAATTATATGAGATATGTACAATTGTTATTTTGATTTTACAAATGAGAAAACTGAGGAAATTGGAAAGGCAATATTTAAACACATTTGATTTGATTTGATTTATTATTATTATTATTTTCTTCTAAGTAGAATGTACTATTTCCAGAACTCTAAGAAAGAATTCTTTAGGGCATGATATAGTTAATTTAAGATAGATATACTTTAACAAATAATAACAAATTGACTTGTCTAAATATAACATAGATATGAGCAAAATTGCCCTTGGTAATTTTTTTCTAGAAATTCATATATTAGATTTAGCTAATTAAGCATGGCCATTTTCATACAACATAATTCAGTAAACCTATTATAGTAAATGATAATATGTTTATGTCTACTCTGTCCCACTTTTCCAAAGGATTATTTTCCACATCAAAGTATTATATTGAGTCACTAAGTATATTTATTTCACCAGAACACTGACATCACTGTGCATTAATAAGATCAGTTAAAATCCGTTTATACTTTAAATAAAGTTGTATGTTTTAAAGATACAGGCAAAGAATAAAATTTCTGGGAAATTCTGTATCTTAGCCGTTATGTGAGTTAAATTTCAGCTGGGAAAGTCAATTACTTCTTTGGTGTTCTATATATGTATGTAGGCATATTATACACAAAGTAACAGCTAGATTTGGAGCAGAAAATTAACCTCAATGATAAAGTCTAATGAGATGGTCATGGGAGGGAAAATATATTAATCAGAATATTCCACTTTTAGTAATATACTGTGCTATACACCAAATTTATATTTTCCCATTTTCTAAGTTCAGTTAGATCAGGTTTCTCAAAATTTTGTACCTGAGGCCAATACGGTGTTTCTCAATATGGAATTGGAGTTCAATTTCACTGTAGGTGAATTTTAGTGATAGAAAAATAGTTTTCAAGTGAAATGGATAAAATAATTTCTGTTAATGTGACAATAAACATAATATTAAAACTAATGATTTCAGATCTTTGAGAGGGATTATATGGTTTACCCAATGAACACTAAGGGATCTCTATGAGTCTTGGTGATTGACATTGAACTTTAGTTCAGATTCTTTATCCAATTATCTTTATTTTTTCTTTCTCTATTTATAATTATTTAAAGCAACACACAGCTAGAGGTTGGGAAGTTGTAGCAAGTTCTTGGTGGCCTTACCATATGAATTGGATTATTTGACATGGACTTAGAAAATAAGGAGATATTTATTCTTGAAAATCTTTAACAATCTTATGTAATATGCTAACACAACGCGTATGTTAGATTCAAATTAAGTGTTGAGGATTTCAATTTGCAAGTCAGAGTCTAATGAAGCTTTAATCCATCTTTATTTATATTTAAACGGTGAAAAGAGTCTCCTCATTCCTGTGGCATATTTAGAATTTTTTTTATATACCCAATAATTCATCACAAATATATTATCTAAAAAAAGAAAGAATGAGCCGTAGAAGACGCCTCCGGGCTGGGACGGTGGTGTTTGGCAATATGGTAGTAATAATAATAAACTATTGTATACACACGTGCTTTTATACTTATCAAAGCTCTTTTGTCCCTTCCCACTATTGCAGGGGTTCTATTAGCAAATTTCTCACTCAGCTAAGAGTTGCTGATACCTTAGTGTTACTTTGATATTCAAGAGCTGAAGAGCTCATTTTAAATGTCCTGCACTTTCTATTAATTGAGAGAAATTTCTTCTTTTTAGAGGCAAATGATGATGATCCTTTGCCTTTATAGAGTTCTCCTTTTGCTTTGATCTGCCTTCTGCCACCACCACCCCCAACACACACACACTCACACACACATCTAGTCTTTTTGCCTGCCCAAGACTTCCTCATCTTCTAAGATTAAGTCATAGTGTTACCTCCTCTCCAACAACATCCTCTTTGTAATTCCTCTCAAGCTGGGTTAGGTACCTCTCCTCTGTACTGATACAGCTCTTTGTTTATGCCTGTAACAAGCTTAGCTTATTTGCAGTCCTATTTTTTTTTTTAATTTTCATCCCTTTTTACTGACTATTTTTAAAGTATTTTAAAGGTTACTTTCCATTTACAGTTATTACAAAATATTGGCTCTATTTCCCATGTTGTACAATACATCCTTGAGCCGATCTTACTCCCAAAAGTTTGTGCCTCCCACTCCTCCACCCATCTATTGCCCTCCCCCACCTCTCCCCACTGGTAACCACTACTTTGTTCTCTATATCTGTGAGTCTGCTTCTTTTTCGTTATATCTATTAGATCATTGTATTTTTTAGATTCTACATATTAAGTGATATCATACAGTATTTGTCTTTCTCTGTCTGACTTATTTCACTCAGCATAATGCCCTCCAAGTCCATCCACTTTGCTGCAAGTGACAAAAATTTATTTTTTTAATGGCTGAGTAGTATTCCATTGTATATATATACCATCTTCTTTATTCATCTGTTGATGGACACTGAGGTTGCTTCTATATCTTGGCAATTGTAAATAATGCTGTTATGAACATTGGGGTGCATGTATCTTTTTGAATTAGTGTTTTTGTTTCTTTTGAATATATACCCAGGAGTGGAATATCTGGGTCATATGGTAATTCTATTTTTAGTGCTTTGAGAAACCAGCATACTGTTTTCCACAGTGTACGGGGGTTCCCAACAGTTTACAAGGGTTCCCTTTTCTTCACATCCTCACCAACATTTGTTATTTCTGTTCATTTTGGTGATAGCCATTATGACAGATATCTCATTATGGTTTTGACTTGTATTTCCCTGATGATTACTGATGTTGAGCATGTTGAGCATGTCTGTTGTCGATTTGCATTTCCTCTTTGGAAAATGTCTATTCAGTTTTTCTGCCAATTTTTTAATCAGTTGTTTGTTTTTTTTTGATGTTGAGTTGTATGAGCTGTTTATATATTTTGAATATTAACCACTTGTAGGTCATATCATTTGCAAATATTTTCTCCCATTCAGTAGATTGTATTTTCATTTCATCAATGATTTCCTTTGCTGGACAAAAGCTTTTAAGTTTAATTATGTCTCATTTGTTTATTATTTGTTTTTATTTCCTTTACTTTAGGAGACAGATCCAAAAAAGTATTGCTGCATTTTATGTCAAAGAATGTTCTGCCTCTGTTTTTCCTCTAGGAGATTTATAGTGTCCAGTCTTTCATTTAGGTCTTCAATCAATTTTGAGTTTATTTTTGTATATGGTGTTAGAGAATGTTCTAGTTTCATCTTATAAAATGAAGCATCTTCTCTGTGGATTTTAGTAATGGCAACTTCCTGGATTTGGTATTTTACTACAGTCATGTAAGATGTCAACACTGGCGGACGTGGGGTGATGGCTGAACAGGTCTTCCCTGTACATTTCTTTGCATCTTCTGCAACTTTTAAAAATTAAAGAAAAAGGAATAAGAAGGAGGAGGAGGAGGAGGAGAAGGAGAAGGAGAAGAAGAAGGAGAGAAGAAGAGGAAGAAGGAGAAGAAGCAGCTTTTCAAGGCCAACCATGGGGAATATTTTGTCTGCATCTCTATTCAGGACTGTAATGAACTGAACTCAGTGTACTGCTGCAGGTTACTAGAAAATTAAAATCCAATTAGGACAGTGCCGTGAGCCTGGCAAAAGGGTATATTAGAGCCCTGACATAACCCTTGGGCTTGGTAGAAGGAGGCTGAGCAGAGAATGTAAAGCATCACCTTCTAAGCATAGAAACCACAGTAACAGTTTTTTTAAAAAGAAAGAATGACTCAAGCTCTTACTTTTCAAATTATTGCTATCAGAATTTGTGCTTTAAAACAGCTGAATATCTTATCCTCAATGTTAAAAAAGAACTATTTTTATCTGGGAAATTATAGGTTCTTTCTATACAGGATATTAAAATTATCCCTCACCACACAATATAACAGGTCACCTAAAATAACTGAAATGGACTCTTTTTTTTTGTATAATCAGTGCAATAAGTAAATATTGTACATCTTCCCTTAGTACCAAAATGCATGTGAGTACTTTTCCCTTGGCAGTCAGCGTACTGACTTGGTGCTGTTGATATAACTGTACTATTAAATAATGTTTTTCCAGTAGTTCATTTTTTTTTTCTCTCCTAGCAAACTATGCCATGTTAGTAGGCTGAATGATACTTCTTTAATTTTGGGCTCTTGCCTGCCATTAGTGACAAAAATTTACCAATTTTGTGCTGGAAAACATTTCATGATTATTCAAT
This sequence comes from Pseudorca crassidens, assembly GCF_039906515.1. NCBI lineage: Eukaryota > Metazoa > Chordata > Mammalia > Artiodactyla > Delphinidae > Pseudorca > Pseudorca crassidens. The sequence goes on from NC_090298.1 coordinate 86,446,393, forward strand.
AAAACACAAACAACAAACAATAATTATAACAATGATCTCTGTGCTTTGTTTTAAAATGATGTGTAACCTTTTTTAGTTTTTTTAATTGGGCTATAGTTGTTTTACAATGTTGTGTTAATTTCTACTGTACAGCGAAGTGGAGTTCCCTGTGCTATACAGCAGGTTCTCATTAGTTAACGATTTTACACATATTAGTGTATATATGTTAATCTCAGTGTCCCAATTCATCCCACCTTCCTTTCCCCCACTTGGTGTCCATAACTTTGTTCTCTACAAAAATGATGTAAAACCTTAATGAGTACTGACAACACTGTATAATATATGGGTAAATAGGAAAGAAACTGTGACTAGATAGCTGGTCTAATGCATAAAACTTTAAAATACATTGTTTTCTCTTTTTACAATTTTTGAATTGCTTGTGCAGAAATATTTGTTTCACATATTTCCTTATACCAGAATGTAAAGATTTACATTCTGTATTTCCTGAGTTCAGTTTATTATTTGCTTCTATACTTTTCTGTGTAATATTTTAAAACTATGATTATGGATAATATTAACACATCTTATGCTTTAATGAATACTTTTAAAGTGATCTGTTCATTTGGTGAATTGGAACTACAACATCATATTTTTAAGAACCCACAAACTTAAGAAATATGAATAATGGCAAATGGTAAATAACATCAACTTAAATAATCTTTTAATTGAATGTTAACAAGGACAAAATAACCAATATATAATTTTTACTGTCACATAAATTCTTTGAAAAACTAATAACTAAGCATGTAGTAGATTTTTTATGAAACTCAATCATTTACTAGCATTTCAAATTTGTTTAACAGTTATGGAAGATAGTATTTTTTTCCTAACTGAGATATATGTAACTCAAGGGTCCACTAGTGACTTAGAATAACACATGACTACTACTGTTATTTTAACAGTAAATTATTACTGAGAATTACATACACATTTAATAATTTAATTTAATTTTATAATTTACTTTAGTCTCCAAATTCCCTCTACAATTTGATCAAATCACTAATTCATTGTGATTTATTTCCAATTTTTATTGCATTTATTTTAAGCAGTCCTGTTTAATATTTTCCAATTGTCTTGGTCATTTTATAGCATATTGTTCTTATTCATAGCTTAGCTGTGTTAAATTCAAGAGATCATCAGGGAGTCTTGTCTCCCATACTGCTAGTAGTGGAAATTGACATACACAAGTTTATGGCACCAGATTTAAGATAAATTCTTTATCTTATTACATTAAAATGTTTCAGATACACCGAATAGAAAATGCTAATATATTTCACAGTTTAGAAAATTCTATATAATGTGGAATGACCTACACTGGAAAAGTATAAAACTAAAATACATAAACTTAGCAAATAATTGAAAGTACTAGACATTTCTAAAGTTATATTTGTCTGTGATGTAATGCTACTTAAATCTCAATCTTAAGAAGTCTATGTGTAATTACAAAAAATAATGCACATTATATTTTTCTTTTTTAAGAGTTTTCAACCTTTTAAAGATGTAAATAAAAAACCAATTACTAAATGTTGATACAAGTGACACCATCATTTTGTTTTTTTAAGGATAGGCAAAATGGCCAATTTTCAGGATATATTATTAACATTGTACCAATACAAGATTATCTTAAATCATGTTATATATACATATAACATGCATTAATATAAAATCTCCAGTGTTACTATGTAGAAGAGCAATGATAAAAACATGGATGAGAGAAAAATGTTAAAGAGGCGATGCTATATTTAATCAAATGACACTGACTGTAAGTATATACATGCTTTCATTTGCTTTCTTTATTAAAAAGTTTATTCAAAGTATAGTTCCTATACAACCCTAGAACCAATTTCTACCCCCAAAATACATTTCAATAAGAGCTCACTCACATGCATTTTGCACAAAGCTATACTTTAGTTTTGTTTTTCAAGATTATTCTCTCATGTGCAACTGTGTAGGAACAGATATTTGTGTAATGGTAGGCATTAAACAACAAACCTTCCGGGCATAAACTTTTATTTTTCCTAAAATTCAGTTCAGTAGATTGTATTGAATGAATAACATGAGAAACATGAGAAAGTCTAGTGTTAGTACATTTCCTACTCTCATAGATTTTATGGCTTTCCTCCTACATGAACAAATAGAGGACCAATCCACATGTTCCTTTCCCAAGGAAAGATACTTAATACATCATACTGAGTTTGATTTCCATACAAAAATTTGGCCTAAGGAAAGTAAAGTTCTTCCTATAGCCTTGTCTAATAAGTGAAATATCATTAAGCCAATAAAAGGTGCAATGTTTTAAAACTTTGAAATCTAGTATGAAAGCCAAAACGTGGGCTGAAAGTCACTCACTTTCATACAGCTCTTTTGTGAAGTTAATAAGATAAATATACCTGAACACACAAAAGAAACCAGAATCTTATTATTTTTTATAATTCAATAGTCACATGCACTTGTAAGCTGAAACCTAGTGGCATTTAATCAGTTATCATTATTTTAAGTTAACAATACAGTTTATAGTTTATATGTTTAGCATGGTTTATAGAAACATAATCTTTTCTTGATTCTAAATATGCCAGAAAGGCAGACATTCTTTTCTGCATTCTAGAAATATCTAAAATAAAGTATGGATTGTTGTTTTAGGTCCCTGTACACAAAAATGAATTAATACCAGAAAATAAGCAGAAGTTAATTATTCTTGAGATGCACCTGTTGAAGTAGTATGTCATGACTGACTTTTTATCTCTGTGTGTGATTGAGGACATCTAAAAATATTGCTCTTTCTTTGATTACAAAGTGAATTTGTAACAAAAAAAATCATATTTATAATTATTAAAGGGAAAATATCTTTAGGGAATTTTGCTCCACTCTTCTCCCAATATAAGAGGAACAGAGGACCTATTCTTCCCTCCCTTACTTTCTATTTTTGCCAGATTCTCTTTGCATGATTTAATATTACTAGATACCCATTTTTAAATTATAGATCTCCCTGTTTGGTCTCAAAAGTTCAAATATTTCTTTGTTCCTATTTTTAATTTACCTTACTATTTTTTAATATATTTTAATGCTCCCCCTTTATTTTACTATATTCAGTTAGCTCAAAACAGTCCACTTCCCAGTCATTTTCCCTATTCTGTAAATGACTCTGGATTATACTTGGATTAAGAACATTCACTTCTTTTATAATGGCAATTTCTTCCTCTGTATAGTATCAGTGTAAGTGTGTGAGTGTTGTTATACAGTTAAAGCTTATCAAATAGGCCCCTTTATGATTGATTTCTACTGTAATTGATGTTTCTCAGAAGGTACATTCAATGAAACTTTAAAGGAATTAGAGCATTTGAAGTAGTAATGGCTTTTCTTGCTGTGAAAGGAGATTATCTAGTATTGCCTATATAAAATGTTCTAGGATTAAGTTTCCGTACAATTCCTGCTATATTTTTTTAAAATTTTTATACTAAAAGAGAATCATCTTGTTATTTCTACTAAACAAGGGAAGAAAAATAAAATGATTTGCCAAGCTGACAAAACTATCTCAGCATTCAGTTTGTAAGTTGGCTCCATTATCAGAGGATTGCAGCATGGAAGGCAGACGGGCTGAAATTGTAACAGAAATTAAAATTAAAAATTAAAAAAAAACATGTTGTTGCTTGAAGCACTGTGATGTTAATTTACTACCCAATAAATGCAGCAAGCTTCCACTGAGGCTGGCAAGCCTAGAGAGAGAAGCAACATGAAGATATCTATGTGAATAGTTGCTTAGCAAATTATGAACAGTGGCTGATTAGAGATGTGCAGGGTGATTCTTCTACCAAAGTTTTATTCCCTACACCTGTACCTCTGAGTCCAAATGTTGTTAGTGATATAAAAACCCAATGATTTACAAGATAACTTCCAAATGTATAATACCATCAAAATATGATTAGTGCCCATTAAAATGATAAATATATTACAGGCTGGGCTCTCATAGGATTTCTGATATTCTGCTGTTTGTAGCTCTGGATAGCATAAATCTCAGAACATACTCCTCTTCTTAGAACTCTCCAGTGGCTTCCCACTGCAACCAGAATAAATATATCAACTTATATTCTGTTCTGCAAGCTACTACGTGTTCTGACTGATGCCTGAATCTCTGGTCTCTTTTCTCTCCTTTCTTCCACTTAGTCATTACATTTCATTCCCACTGGCCTTTAGTGTATCCCTTAAACATGCTCAGGTATTTTATCCTGTGGTTTTTTTCATTGTGGGTTGTCCTTTTACTACTAGATCTTCACAACCCTGGCTTCTTCTCATCTTTCAGGTCTCCAGAGAGGCCTTATCCAATCACCATTGCTAAAGCAATTCCTCCATATACTTCTTTCCCCATGTTATTCCTTATTACATTGCTCATCTCTTTTATTTTATAGCACATAGCAATAACTAAAATTTTATTTGTTAGTGTTTTTATTGTCTGTATTCTCCTCATCAGAATTTTAGCTCTAAGACCTAAGACTGAGGGCTCTATTTTGTTTACACAGTAGACACACAAAAAATTTTGTTCACACTGGATGGAAAATAAACCTACTACTATTAATGATTTATGAAATTAACAAAAGTTTCATATATACTCAAGAAAATTTCCACTATTAAAATGACTATTAGAGTGAAGGGTAGGAGCGTAGACAAGAATAATGTCACCATAAATTTTATTGGACTTACGGTTTATATAAGTACTTCCAATCCCTTATTTAGTCTAAAACACTAGTACAGTAATTTTAATTCCTAAATACGTTTTTGTATTTCTTTTTTTAAACTGTGTTATAAAAAAAAGATGAAATGTGGTTTTGTTTGACAATTTTTGTAAGATGAAATGTGGTTTTCCTTTGACAATTTTTGTAAGAGTTAGAGGTTTTGTCTCTCAAAAAGCAAATGTATTTAAATTTGAAATAAGTGCTTCTGATGACATTTAAAAGACAAAAATATAAAAAGACCTGGAATATGGGTACTTAGGGGCAATAATAACAAACATGTGTACCTCTGCTGAGCTATGTGACAGGCACTCACAGTTCAACACTCTCTGAAGATATAAATTTAGTTAATTATCGAGGTCAGTAATCTCTTTCCTATTTCACAGTCTAGAAAACCAAGACATTGTAAAGAAAAGTAACAGAGTCATATTTAAAGAGTTAATATGGGGAATAAAGAAACAGACCTACTAGAGAATGGACTTGAGGATATGGAGAGGGGGAAGGGTAAGCTGCAAAGTGAGAGAGTGGCATGGACATATATACACTACCTAATGTAAAATAGATAGCTAGGGGGAAGCAGCCGCATAGCACAGGGAGATCAGCTCGGTGCTTTGTGACCACCTAGAGGGGTGGGATAGGGAGGGTGGGAGGGAGGGAGACACAAAAGAGAAGAGATATGGGAACATATGTATATGTATAACTGATTCACTTTGTTATAAAGCAGAAACTAACACACCATTGTAAAGCAGTTATACTCCAATAAAGATGTTAAAAAATTTTTTTAAAAAATAAAGAGTTAATATGTGTTAGAACTGGTATCTGAAATTTCATAGGCTGATCTCAGGTTGAAAAGCTGATTTGAGAGTAAGAAAACTAAGAGAAAACATCCCCCATTTCCTTCAAAGAATAAAATCTTAAAAAATTAGTTTACTTACACAAATTATAGTAGTCTCTGCTGTCTTTTTTTATTCAAAATGTATGGAGTAATGTTTGCAGTTAAGAAAAAAACAAAACTCAGCTTCCTTTGCAAATGCAGAATTTAAACTCAATATAACCATGCACAATCCCTCTGCTATTGATGGCATATTTGGTGAATATATTGCTTCTCTTTTCCATAAGCCATTTGAGTTTTTTCACTTGTTGCACTGAGATGTTTAACTTTCAATTAAAATCCTGCTAAATTAAAATCCTATATGAGCAAATAATAGATCAATGTCTATAATTAATAAGTCATTGATAAATAACAGTTTTTGCCACCTCTAAATATTTCCTCATCAGTTCTATAGCAATATTATACTTAAATGCATATTTCCTCTGAATATTTTCCCTATATGGTACTGTGAATTAAGTTTAGCAACATAATTTACTCTTTATGTAATCATAAAATATTTTATTTTACAACATGCATGTCTTAATCTGTAACTCATATGGCCATATAACCACATAAAACAGGGATGTGTGTGTATGCGTGTGTGTGTGTGTGTGTGTGTGTGTGCATGTGTGTATGTATGTATTTCCTGTTCCTTTAGAGCTGTGAAAGCCACTAGTATGTATGGTAGTGGATAGGAATGTAACCACATCACAAGCAAGTCCTTCTCTCCTATAATTCACTAAGCCTTATGCTTATTAAAGTTATTTAATAGAAATTTCTCATTGATCTCTCAAAATGATTCCTTCCACTTTCCTTGAGAAGCTGACTGAAAACAAGAACAAGAGGACCTCACTCCATGCTAATTTATTTAAATTAAGCCTAAATGCTTATCTGTTAAATAGTGTGATACTACTTCTGCCAAAAAATTACCAGAATAAAAACAAATTACATAAAATATGTAAATATTTGAAAATCAAAAAAGAAAATATAAAAATTGACCCAGAGTACACAATTTGCACAGTAATTATAATGCAGGTATACTAACCTAAGTAAGATACTTTTTCTTTTCTCTATTAATTAGTCTATATTTTTGTATTCTTAGATGTACTGCTTGAAGGTATATTCAACATCAAGTATACATATATGTATTCTATATATCATATCTTCATTATTCAAGATGATTAACTTTGAAAATATGAGCTTCATTTTGTCTTACTTGCAAGATCAGTCAATAGAACTTACCTTTTCTTCAGCCCTAGGTGGGAAGAGAAGGGGATAGGTAGGGAGGAAATAAAGTCCAAGAACAGAGGGTTTTTTCTGGCTCAAGCCTGATTTTTTTTGGTAACAGTTCTGAGCATCTGCTAATCCAAGATCTCAGCACTGATCCCCAAACAATGGTGGATTTACACTCCGGCCTCAATTTAACAAATCTGACAAATCAAAGTAAGGATACTAACATGGAATCAAGACAATTAATGATTATAAAAATTGTTTAATTACTTTGAAGAAAATTAATTCTCTTAGTCTTTTTTAGGTTCAATTCCTAGAAACAGAGCCTGAGTCTGGGCTTCTAGCACGTGATATATAGGGAGAGTGTGCTTTTGGAAAGCAATACAGTGAAGGGAAAAGAGTTGAGCAAGATTGTGGACCCAGAGAAAGTCTTTTCTTGGTCTGCTCCAAAGGACAGGATGCCTTTTGAGCAAAAATCACACCCAAGAATTGTCCTAAATTTTCACCCCTTGGGCCATTCCCTTGCAGGAATGCAGAGACCCAGGAAAGCAATTTCCTTAAACCTAGTACTTGTGACCAACACCACCAGCAATACAGGAAACTTAGTAGAAATGCGAATTCTAATTCTTCACTCAAGATCTGGAAGTGGAATCTGTGTTTTTACATTCCTTCCAGAATATTCTGATGTCCCCTAAAAGTTGAGAACCTTTGGCCTAGAGCAATTCCTTTGGTAATTCTGCAGGAAAAGAAAAGCTATCCTGAGCCAGTAGCAGCTCAATTTACAGCAGATAGATTAATTTGTCTGGTGAAAGGGATCTGCATGAGGCACTAAAAGCATCCACTAAACTTTCTACATATTGTCACCTATTATTTTTTTATTTTACAGAAAACAATATTGAGGAAACTGTGGATGAAGACATGAAAAGAGAACCTCACAGAATAAGAAATGTATTATCAATAAGAACTACATCAACTATACGACATCTCTATCAGCCACCATTTTCTGTTACACTACTATCTTTCCAAAAATGTTTGAAACATTTAACAGTTGAATTAGCCATTGGAGAAAACACAGACAGCATTCAGTGATTACAGTAAAACATTTTGAAATGGAGAGGGAATAACTAACTAAAAATCAATTTTAAGGATACTTAAACCTCAACTAAAATGTAGTCCCCAGCCAAAACTAAGCATTATACCCACATATCCACAAAAAGACCTTACAAACTTGTAAATGTATGACTTTATTTATACAATGGGTTTAAAGAAAATAACTCTTAAACAGGCTAATATTCTCCTTGAAATCAATACAATTTTCTATACTAGAGGAAGGAAGGGAAGAAGAAAGGAAGGGAGGAAGGAAGGAAGGGAGGGAGGGAGAGAGGGAGGAAGCACAAAGACAGAAAATAAGAAAGAAAGAAACAAAGAAAAAAGAAAGGAAGGAAGAGAGAAAGAGAGAGGAGAGAGAAAGGGAAATTAGTTTATCCTAGCCAGTATTTTTACTTACACAGGAAACAGGATAGGCCTCACTACCTTGGCAGTTTTCTTGTGTGCTACAACACAATTAGCGGTCAGTAAGAAAATTTTAAAAACTGGATATTCTTCTGAAAGATTTAAGATAAGCAAAAAAATGTGTGTTTCCTTTTTCCAAAGGGTCTTCATACAGGTTCTCTGGTTCATCTCAAGTAATTACCTTTTTGCCCACACCACTGTCACCTGTTAATTCAGATGGGTATCTAATTCAGATCTCTTTTCAAGCAGTAATTCCACATGGAAGACATATCTCACCCTCCAGACAAAGCTGGCTCTCTTAAAGCACGTGCTCATTGGGCTTCCCTGGTGGCACAGTGGTTGAGAGTCTGCCTGCCGATGCAAGCGACACGGGTTCGTGCCCTGGTCTGGGAAGATCCCACATGCCATGGAGCGGCTAAGCCCGTGAGCCATGGCCACTGAGTCTGCGTGCCCAGAGCCTGTGCTCCGCAATGGGAGAGGCCACAACAGTGAGAGGCCCACGTACCACACACACACACAAAGCATGTGCTCATTGCACAATGGACCATTCATCTGGGGCATTTATATTTGCTAGAATTTTAAATCAACTTGTGAATATTTTATTAATATCTATGTTGTCTATGAGACTCTAAGCTCCAGTATGTCTCCAGATAAGAAGTATGACTCTTTTTGGCTCATCACTGTGTCCCAAGTAAGGTCAGATTCAATTTTATACATAATAAATATAAAATTAGGAGTAAAAAATATACATGAACACTTTAAATTTTAAAAATAGAAAAAAATAAATACATTTAGTAGAACATCACAGAATGCAAAAAAGAAAAAAATCCAGAGCAGCTTCTGACACCATATATTTAAGACCATGTTTATCTCCCACTGCCCATCAAATTTATTCATATCAAGATATTGCCTCTGGCACTACATCTTTGTGGCATGAATTCTGGGTAATTGATACAGGTTGGGAGAATTTTCCTAGGAAACTATTCTTGTACAAGGATACCTAGCAAAAACTGAACTGTGTAGAAATGACAGTGTATCACTTCAACTTTTTTCTTAGTTAGATCCCCAAATATCCCTAGCCAATCCAATGCTACTCATAAAGAAAAGTATAATAGACAGAAAATCAGAGTGGTTAAAAGACAGCAGTCTTTCCTGAGTGGAAATCAGAATGGAAAAGGGTTTCAGTCATATTTCTGCAAAATTTACGAAAATGACATGACCAAAATTTACAAAAATGACATGAATCCATTGCTGAACAATTCCCAGAGCCTTGGATAAGGTCTTAGAGAGGTGAGGGACCCCAATCAGGTGAGGGGTCTAGAGACTTAAGCTTCTTTATCTTCCCAATAAATCTGCCTCTTATCATTAGCTTCATGTACAATGCCCACTCCATAGTAGGTTGTCAATAAATATTTGTTAAATAAAAGTCAAATGATAGCAATGTCTTATTGCCCCATTTCTTTCCTAAAGCACCAAATAATAGATAGTGTTTAAGCACTAAAATTTAATTCAGAACAATTACTATTTTGCATGCTATACTGTTTCCCAATGGGGGTTTCATATTTCCAAGTAAGTAGTTTTAGAGTCTAATGACTTATGCAAGCACATTGATAGATAACTTTGGAAAATATTTCTTTCTAGCACAAGATTATTCAAGAATTCTAAGAAGTTGGTACTGTCTTTTATTGAGAAATAAGAAAATGATATAATTAGTTTTAAAAACTAATAAGGGTATTTTGCCTCATGGGGTTTATATTATCATCTTCTAAGGATGACTTATTCTGACACATTCCATATCCTCACAACAAGCTGAAAATCAATCCAATAGAGTTAGCTGTGATTACAAAAACAAAAACAAACAAACAAAATGGAGCTGGCATCCGTAAAAAGGATTCTTAGCACTCATATTCAGAAACTTTTAACCTAAGTTCTATTATAAGAGCTCCCACATAAGAAACTAACTCAAATTATGTTTTTGAGGGGGAAAATAAAGAAAATAAATTTTGGAAAATGATATTCATGGATCTCTCACATTTATTCATTTATTGTGAGTAAAATGCCAATTGGACTTTTTTTCCAGATTATCTTTTCAAGGATCTTTGTATAGCAAACAGTCTTGGAAGATAGAAATAGTGTCTCCCTCCAAAGCAAATGATAGTCATGTTTACTGTCAATTACAAAAAAAAAAAAAAATTCAGTCTATGAGCAGGGCTCTTCTATAATAACATAACCCACTGGGTATGGAGGTCTAATGTAGCCTGGCTCACATTGTCCTGTAGAACTCAGGCTCTGATCCAGAAGTCTCGAGTCCTCTATCAACATCCATGAAACTGTGGCAAGCTAACTTGTTTAGGCACTTCATAGTTCTTGACAGCAAGTCAAAATGAAATTTTGAATAAAAGGATGGTGGGCATGTATGTATAAGTCTCAAGAACCCACTTGCCATATGGGATATGATTTCCACTGAATATAAAGAGTAGGGGCCAAGTGGTGGATAATCCTGAGCAAGAACCTGATATGTTCCTAAACATCTGAATCCACTGTTTCTAGAACACCAGGGACAATCATAAACTGGATTCCAGGTTATGACATTTGCCAAGCTAACTAAGAGTGAAAATAATTTTCAAAATATAATATTTATAAATGTTAATGAGAAGCCTGGATTGATTCATTTAAGGGTTTAAATTTTTAAAAAGCCTAATTGTTTCCCCCTACAATATATATCTTCCACATTACTGGAGAAACTAATGATATTTCATCATCATCATGTTGTTATGAGCTCAAGGAAAAGGATAAGAAAGTAGCAGACACTTTTACTTGTAATATTTTACAAGGCCCTTACAAAAATTCAATATATGGCAATGCACACAAACATGCACATACATCTGTACATGGACGTGTGCACACATGTGCAAACACATACACACAAAGAAGGTGGAATCAGCCACTATAAATTCCTAGGCAGCCTGTTTCACGTCCCTTCATAATCAAGGCAATTGTCTAAATTCTCAAGCAGAAGGTATGAACAAACTTTCCCATAAACTCATGAGTACTTTTTTTAATTTGAAGTTTTTAATTCCATGTTTCTACTTTCCACTCTCATTTGTGATGATAACCAGTACGCAGGTAAACCAATACTATTTTATAGTCCAAAGTATAGGCAACAGGTGATAATACTACTTGATCCTTGCTTGCTGGTTACTGTGGTAACAATATATTTGCTTTAATTTAACAAGGGTTTGGACTTATTTGTCATACAGTCTTTTAGTTTTACAGAAATTATTATATGATCTTAGACAGTTTTATTGGAAAAGGGGCTCTAAATAAGCCAAGGAGTTGACTTTTCATTTGACTAGCGGATCCCCCAGCTACCCAGCCCATTGATTGGCTTCATTCTTGCACAGATATGCCAGCTCATCAAATGGGAGCCCCTAGGCAAGAAAAGATACACTGAGTGACTACTAGTGCCACCATATGCTGGGCCCCATCTTTGACAATAAGTGTGTTCCTGAACAAAAAGTATTCTTTTATTAAAAGCAATGAATATCAAATATTTCTCTTTTTATGTGGTCGTTGTTTGGGATCATTATTGTTGCATTTTGCCAAACTATAAGAGGATAGGGAGTCTAGATGGCTGGAGGGCAGGAAGCATGTAAAATATTAAGAGCTAGGTCTATTCAATTAGCAAACAGACTGAATAAGACAACTATTCTGGGACAAAAGAAATTTTTCCATATAAATCATAATAATAAAAATAGTATGTTTGCTTGTCTTTGACTTCTGTATATATATGTCTCCTCAAGAATATGTGGAAGTTATAAACATCTGTTCCCTAATTCATTGTCTATATCCTGGCCATTTCATTCTTAATCTCCCACCCTCAGCTATACTGCTTAAAATCACCACAATGAAAAAGACATGAGAGAGTCAAATGAGCAAATGGAAGAAGTTACCCAGTAATTCTTACCATCTTGATTTTCTGGTTGTTTCCTTCAGAGACCCAAAAATGGTAGATTAGATTTCTCTCTTCTCACTTTATTATTTAAGAGTGACACCTATGTCCATATCCCCCAAGCAACATTATAGAGACCTTTAAACTAGGGAATGTAACTGAGGCTGTATATTCAAGAACAGCAAAGTAGTAACAATATTCTCATTTTTGATTGAGTAGTATGCAATGTGGGGACACTAGGGACTAAATTATTCCCAACTGAGAGCTCCATCTTGATCAGAAATAATTCCATTGGGACATTTACTCACAATATGTCTGGTGAACTAGAAAAAAATCCTAAAATCCCTTTCAAATGCTAAGATAGGATGAATCCACATATACTCTTTAAGAAATAGTAGATTCTTTGTGACTTAGAACAATATGGCTTTCTTCTCTTGGTATTCAATTAGCTGTCAAATACCAATGATAAAGGAAGAAGGAAGAGGTAGGATATACAAATCCAAACAGAAAATAATCAAAAAGACTTTGTTGCTGAAGAGTAATAGATATTTTTGTTTCTGTTGTTATAGTTTTTTAGCTCATATTTATTTTCGCATTTATGGCTTCCTTAGACCAATATTAAAATCAATTTATATTTTCTGAGTACATTTCAATAGGTAACCAGAAATATTCTTAGTGGAATAGATAAAAAAGCCCGGTGTTTAAAGTGAGTGAACAAAATGCAATAGTTGGTATTTCTCAAAGCAAATTTCATTAAATTTGTACATTTAAGTCATTGGGGGATTACTAAAAATGTAGTCCCATGGGAAATATCCCAGAATTTCCTTACCACCTTTTCTGGAACTATGGATCAAGTATTTTCATTTTAATGTATTACCCAGTTGATTCTTAAATATACTGAACTTTGGCTATCTATATGTTCACATGATGCAGAATCAACATCATTTACTTCTAAAAACTAGACTAAATCATTGTTAGTCTAATAGTCAACAAATTTAATAATTATATTCTAAACATATTTCAACTAAATTCATTAATTGACTCACTCATTTATTTTTTCCACAATTATTGAATGTCTACTATGTGTTACACACTAATGTTAAGCATTGGAAACAAGAAAGTGAGAAAGATAAGGTCACTGTATTCCTGGAGCTTACATTCCACTAAAAAAACAGAGACATTAATCAAGAAATGTAATGTCACAACGTGAACAGGAGACAGGTTTATATAAAGAGACAGGTATGTTTTAAGAAAGTTTAACCAATAGTGTGATTTGACCTTGTCAGAGAGGTTAACCTAATCCTCCCTGTGAAAGTGATGATCAAACTGAAATACAAAGAATGCATAATGACTAAATGGACAAAAAAGTATTTGAGGGGATATTAGTCTAGGCCCAAAAAAATCAGACTGTGCGAAGTCATGTGTTAGTAGAGGGCATGGAACTTTCATGAAAGAAGAAAAAGACTACCGTGGTTTGTACAGAGAGCAAAGGAGAACATAATCATGATTATCATAGATTAAACTATAGATGTTGGTAGAAGCCAGAATAGGCTGGTCCTTTTTATTCCTTGTTGTGGTGCTGAGTTTGTATTCTAAATGTCATTGGTAGCTATCCAAAGGTTACACAGAGATGACATGACCTGATTGCTTCACAAAAAAATATTTGCAGATGCAGAATGGAAAAAATACTAAGAAGAGAAGTATCAGTTAGTTTTTGCTGCACAAGAAACCACCAAAAACTTAATAGCTTAAACAGTCATTATTTATTTAGTTCAAAGTTCTGTGGGTCAGTAATTTACACTGGACTCAGCTGAGCTTGCTCATGCATGTGCAGTCATCTGCCAGTCAGCTAGATGGCTCTATTTCTAGAAGTTGGTTGTCTGTTGGCTGGTTTAACTGTAGTGATTGAATTATGCACGATTCACCATCCAACAGGCTAGCTAAGGCTTTGTCACATGATGTCAATGGAAGGGATCTCAAGAAAATAAAGAAAAGACAAGCCTGACTATACAAGTGTTTTTCAAGGCTCTCTTTGTGTATGCCAACTAAAGAATGTTGCTCACTATCTGGTTCTACAAGAGTGAAGTAACTAGCCACTGCAGTTCACTGACCTTCAACACACCCTGAAAGTTCAGGGTGGAGATCAGGAATGAGGCACTCTGTGCTCTGGGAAAAACTGGCAAGAACAGACCATCAGATAGTTAGATATTTACAGGAAACAATTTTATGAACCCTATTTCTTGCATCTTCTCATACCTAGAAAAGCATTAAAATCATTAATGGAGACATCTGCTCCTCTTGACTATCAGCAACCTTCTACAGAGATGTGTGCTTGATTGCATGTATCCTCTTCACCAAAATCATATATATACTGATCACCCCCCAAATCTTCAGAGCAGTTCCTCAGAGCTATCTGACAGATTGTCTCCAGACTACAGTCCTCAGTAAGCCCCCAATAAAACTGAACTCAGGGGCTTCCCTGGTGGCGCAGTGGTTGAGATGCAGGGGACACAGGTTCGTGCCCTGGTCCGCGAAGATCCCACATGCCGCGGAGCGGCTGGGCCTGTGAGCCATGGCCGCTGAGCCTGTGCGTCCGGAGCCTGTGCTCCGCAACGGGAGAGGCCACAACAGTGAGAGGCCAGCGTACCGAAAAGGAAAAAATAAAAAATAAAAAAACTGAACTCACAGCTCTCAGGTTGTGTGTTTTTTCAGTTGACATGAAGTAACCAAATTAAATCACCTGCCAAAACCCAGAGTTAGAATGAGAGAGCACAGAAAAATTACATGGCAAGGGGGTATGAATAAAAATTTATTGTGGCTATGTTTCTATTCTACCATAGCAGGAAACAGTGGACACAAGTTATGAGGTGACTGCTAAACACCAGTTAAATGACTTGTATTGGGGAGTGCCCACAGTTTTCCTCCTAGACTTGAGAGATATGCAGAAAAAAAAAAAAAAAAGGAGTAGACAGAACTTGATAACTGGATTGGATACAGGGAGTGAGAGTAAATAACTATTAAGAAAAAGAGCCTACATTTATGTTTTGCACAGCTACAGACTTGATTGTACCACTCATGAGATGGAAAGGTCTATAAGACCATGTTTGTGATTGTAAATGCATATTGAAATGAGTTGGTTTGAAACTTCAAAGATGAATTAAATAGACCTCTGGAGCTCATTAAATATGGGTATAAAATTCTTACTAAAGGTCAGGCTTTTGATAAAACTTTTGTAATCCATTAGTAGATACAGTGAAATTGAAGCTTTGTATGTGTTTGACATCAGTTACAATGTTAAAATAGATTGAGAAAATAAGAGTGTCTAGGCTTTCATCTCGAAGAAATCTAATGACAAGTAGGAAAATGAATGCCAAACAAAGACAAAGCAGCAATCAGAAAGAAAGGAGGAAATCCAGGTGTTTTTGTTTTAGGAACCTCCTGAATGGAATATTCCAGAAGGAGAAGTGATCAACATCTTCAAAACTGCTGAAGAAATGAAATAAATGATAAATTAGAATTTCCTATTGGACTTAAGCACCTGGGATTTTAGCACAACCTGCTTTGGGTGAATGTGGGGTGAAGAAATTAGATTGGCAAGCACTAAAGTATAGGGAGGTAAAGAAAGTGATACAGTAACTTCCAGGAAAATGTGGTATATATGTATATACACACATAATACACATAATGTGGGCTTTTATGGTTTTATAGAACTACCATAATGAAGAGAAGCGTTGAGGGATATGATGAGAATAGATTCAGAGTAGGTGATAAGAGAAGAGACTTAATAATGTATCATATTAACAGCATTTTACATTTAAAATGGACTTTTCCTAGATATAATGTAATTTCTTCTTCCTCACAAATTTATTAGAAGTTGGGCAAGTAAGGTCTACCTTTATTTACTGATACAGAAGCAGACTAATTGCTTTTGCCCAATATCATAACGCAGGTAAATTTCTGAAATGACCACAGTTCTTTAGACTAATAATACAGATCTCTTTCCATTATACAGTGTTTTCTCCTATGGAAATGTGGCAAACACAAATAATGAGTGTTGAAGAGAGGTATTCCCATAAGAAAGAGGACAAAAATGTTAACAGTGGAATGGCTACTTGTCTACTGGGCATAGAAGCATAGTAGTAAACAGCATGGGTATTGGAGTCAGACTGTCTGCATTGAAATCATGAATCTGCCAAGTTAAAAACAGTGTGATCTTGGGGAAGAAACTTAACTTCTCACTGTGCCTGAGTCTTCTCATTTGTAAGATAAGGATAATAGTTGTCTTCTTATAAGGATCAAATAAGTTAGTGCAATGAGTTTGTTAGCATGATATGCCTTTTACCTCCAATAGGAAATTTTTATATGAAGTACTAGAGAAAGACATTTTAAAAATCAAATTATTTTACTAAAGAAAGGCAAAGCTCATCTATGATTTGCCATTCTCAAAGAGTTGTAAACAGGTGTAACTTTTGTTAATTTATTAATTTTACAGAGACATTAGTAAATCAGAGAATCGAAAATCACTTCTAAAAATAAAAAATGGACACTTGAACTTCAAAGTCCATAGAGAATAAATAAAAAAGGAAAATTGGAAGAATGCTTTTAAAAATCACAAAAGAGAAAGTCAATAGCATAAGGAGGCTTAAGTTATTTCCCAAGGTGTTATAGAACCATACAAACAAAATGTGAAGAGAGAACCATTTGGAGACATTAGTGGTAAAGCTACCTTTCCAAACTGCATGTAAGATGAACTAGTTTATAAGATACACTAAAAGGTTTAAGACATGAATACTAGAAATACACAAACAAATGTATTAAAATAAAAGTAAAGCAGTCCCTAATTTTCATTTAAATATGGACAAATTAACCTTGGTTTTCTGAAATGATTTTAACCACTTTCAGTGATTTTATGCAGTACTGAGCATATTTTGAAATGCCTCTCTTCTAATCCCAAATCAGATCAATCTCTAACCTGGCATTATGTCAAACAATTAGAACAATTTGATACTGTTAAAATAGGTCAGCATAAGAGTCCATTCAGAATGTTGAACTTAAAAGAAATATTTTTAGGGAATGTGAATTGGTGCAGCCACTGTGGAGAACAGTATGGAGGTTCCTTAAAGAAGTAAAAATTGATTTACCGTATGATCCAGGAATCCCACTACTGGACATATATCTGGAGAAAACTCTAACTCAAAAAGATAAATGCACTCCACTGTTCACAGCAGCACTATTTACAATAGTTAAGACATGGAAGCAAACTTAATGTCTATCAACAGATGGATGGATAAAGATGTGGTATGTACACACACACACACACACACACACACACACACACTCTGGAATATTACTCAGCCATAAAAAAGAACAAAATAATGTCATCTGCAGCAACATAGATGGGCCTAGAGATTATCATCCTATGTGAATATGTGAAGTAAGTCAGACAGGGAAAGCCAAATATCATATGATATCACTTACATGTGAAATCTAAAAAAAAATGATACAAATGAACTTATTTAAAACACAGAAATAGACCCACAGACATAGAAAACAAACTTATGGTTACCAAAGAGGAAAGGGGGGAGAGGGATAAATTAAGAATTTGGGATTAAAAGATACATACTGCTATATATAAAATAGATAAACAACAAGGACCTACTCTATAGCACAGGGAACTATATTCAATATCTTGTAATAACCTAAAATGGAAAAGGATCTGAAGGGTAAGCCAAGACGAAGTGAGAGAGTGGCATGGACATATATACACTACCAAACGTAAAATAGATAGCTAGTGGGAAGCAGCCGCATAGCACAGGGAGATCAGCTCGGTGCTTTGTGACCACCTAGAGGGGTGGGATAGGGAGGGTGGGAGGGAGGGAGACACAAGAGGGAAGAGATATGGGGATATATGTATATATATAGCTGATTCACATTGTTATAAAGCAGAAACTAACACACCATTGTAAAGCAATTATACTCCAATAAAGATGTTAAAAAAAGAATATATATGTATATATATACACAAACATATAACTGAATCACTTTGCTGTACACCTGAAACATTGTAAATCAACTATACTTCAATAAAATAAATATATAAATAAATAAATAATAAAAGAAATAATTTTTAAAGCAGATAAAAAATACAAACATCTTGAAAGAGCTCTACAAAATATTTCTATTATATGTATACATACATATATATGATCTTACATCCTATATTATATAGCACTTAAACATTTTATAATTATACTGGATCACATAATTAAGGTTGTAGGGACTGGAATATCATTTTAGACAAGGAAATTCAAGCTATACCAGCTTATGACCTGCTTACATTTCCACGAGAAGGATCAGATTTTTAACAGGACCTTCTGGACCTGAATGAAAGTCCTTTCCATGTTTCTTCTCACACAACTGTATGATTATATTTTGGGTTGTTTGTATTTTATTGTTTCTTTGTTTGGTTGGTTTGGTTTCTTCTTCTGATGTAGCCTGCTAGGTCACCATGTTATGATGACAGATTGTTGTCAGAGGAAAGCCTGACTTCTCCATTCCACCTCTGCCATGACAGAGTGTTCCCTTCTCTGGGAACAGTGCCAATAAGGGTGACATTAGAAGGGAGACTTATTTCACTTGAATGTTAAACAAACAAACATGCAAAACCCCAAAGCAATATATGCTATAGTACTCCTACTTGCTAGTATATTGATAATTTAGGTCAGTAAAAAAGCAAAAGATCTAAGAATTAATCTTGATATAGCATCAACTCTTTCTGTTCAGGGCTAACCCTCATGCCAAAGTATCTTATTTTAAATTATAAAGGCACATGGTTTCTTACAATCATTTGTTGGAGATATCACTGCTTTTATTCTCCTATGAAAAGTACATTTGTTCAAAGTTTATTTCAAAGGCCCAGAAAAAATACCTATAATCTGTGGGAACCACTATGAAACCCCTAGTCACCTGAGCAGTAAATAATCAGTTTGGGACCACAAGGAGAGTGGGAACCCAAAATTCTAAAATGTGATTTCTGGGTCAGACTTTCTCTTTCTTAGTATTATGTATGGTAGAATGAAGAGGACGTCTCTAAAACATCCCCAATCTTTCGTCCCAGCCTTGTTTTTATGTATTAGAGTAAGGTCAGGCTCTCCACATCATCTGCATTGATCTCAAACTAACCAGACTTCGTACGTGTGAGAAGAAACTTGCCACTAGAACCTGACTGGAGGAAAGAAGAAGGGAGGAAAAAGGAAAGAAAATGACTGTATTAGCCATCTATTAAGAAAAGAGGGGCAAGATTAAACTTAGATGCTATGGAGTCTGGAAAGCAGGAATTGTTTTTGATTGCAGGTATTCCTTGTTTCTACGTATATGTAAGAAACCAAATGAAACAATTGTAGGAAAAAATTCCCTTCACAGTTTGTTTGCCCAATGTAGAACATTAGCCAAATGGTCTGTTTCTGAGTCTACCCATATTCCAAAAGAATTGTTTTTTCTCGAAGCTTTTCTGTTTTCTGTCTTTTTATCCCCCCCACCCCTGTTGGTGTGTTTCTCTTCCTTTCCTTCTCTCTCTCCCCATAAACCATAACTCAGTTTATTTAAAGACAGCAAAGTGCTATGAATTTCTTAGACATGATACGTCATACAAATGGGAACAATAGCAAAAAAATGTGTTTCTCCCTGGGAGCCCCAATTGCAACATAAGGTAGTGGGTTTTATAATGAGCTACAAAAGTCTTTCTTAAGTAACATTAAACTCAAATGGAAAGTCACAGAGCTTGGGAACAGACAAGATTTCAGCTAATTGTCTATACTTAAGGCACTACACCCAAATAGAGAGAAAAAAGAGGTGGAAAGAGGGAAAAAAATCAAGAAAACAAACCTTAAAACTGCTGTTGGTTCACATTTTTCAGAATTCTCATTCTCTAAAAGTAAAGACACACTAGCAGGGTTTTTGGTTTGGAGTTTTGTTTTTGTTTTTTTTTTTTAGAAGAGAGCCACATCATTCGATCTAATTGGGTACAGAAATTTAAGATATACTCCAGACTAGGAAGGACCTAGGATAAATAAAGGATAAATAATCCTCAGAGTTTCAACAGATGTATATCCAATTGTCATGAAGTCAACCTTGGTAGCTTATAAGTTGATGACTATAGACACCATAAATTATTCTCTATGGGGCTACAAATTGGGAGAATTACATTTGTTCTGGGGCAAAGTTTTATAATTTACCCATAAGAAGGAAAAGAAATATTTTTGTTAAAACACAGAAGCAGTAAGAAAGCTGGAATACACTATTTTATTGATATTGTTATAAGTGTATCAGTGATTATCACCAGAGGGATATTTAAGAATGTCTAAAGTCATATTTGATTGTCACAATTAAAGAACAGTGTTCTTCCTATCTAGTGTTATACCAATCATGGTGTTAAACATACTAAAATGTCAAGGACAGCCCTCCACAACATAATAGTTATCCAACACAAAATTTCGATTGTGCCAACACTGAGGAACCGTGGCTAAGAGTTTAGAGACAATCCTGTTAGCTAAATGATCCATAGCTTTTCAGACTTCTTGAGAGTAAAAAGATTACCAGAATGTTATAAGAGCATGAATGTGATTATAAAATAAGACCTTAATACATGACATATCTTGACACTCCTGAAGAGTAAAGATTGGTTTGGAGCTTGGCAATCATAATTTGAAAAAAGAGTAGATTATACAGTGTTGATCTGAGTTAGAACTTCAGAGCCCAGTGGGAACTTAGAAGTCATCTAATATAACTTCTACATTTTATAGGTAAGGAAACAAGTGTCGAAAAACTAAAACCGTAATATCACAGAATTAATGTTGAAACTAGTTTAAATTGTAGGCCTCTTATGTGTCCACCTCTCTTCAGTAGCCTAAGCATTACAATCATATCCTTTTCAAGAGAGATGTGCTAAACTTTTAAAATTAAGGGACACTAAAGTAAGAGAAATACTAAAAAAAAAAACAACCTTGTCATGTGGACAAAATTTAACTATGATTTTAGGAAGGTACTCACTATCTTTAACAGTCGTCTCATCTAAAAATGGGTGTAAGAATATCTTGTTGAGAGAATTAAAAAAAAAATCATATAAGGTTCAGACTATAGATAAAGTTAGCTATTCACTTAGGTCCTTTACAAGTGTAGAATACATAACTTTGAGATTATTTTAACTGCACAACTGCTATGTGAATCTCAAAAGGCTCATTTATGCACATGCTCTACATTTAAATACCAGTATTCACATCTGCTTTGTTATGACTCCAGGCATGTTGATTAACCTCTGACATATCAATAAAAACATAATCAAGTGTCTAATACTGACATGAACATTGACTATTACATAGACTAAATTAGAGCCATAAACACACTGGAATAGGGTTTAGGAATTAGAAATAATCTGCAACAGGGAATTAATGTAAAAGTAAATGTAGTGATAATTCTAAAAGTAATAAATTACTCTCAGAATAGAAAGTGGACCAAAGTTAGTAGATAAAGAATTGGTGGAAAAATGTAATAAAAGAATCACAAAAAACCTACATATGGTACATATCAAATACCGAAAGAAGGACCATATCAAGTTTTTAGAAAACGTTTATTGTCCAACAGAAAATCTGATTCTTTCATTTGTCCTCAAACCATAGTGAACAGTTCAGTGAAGCAGAAGAGATATCATTTCCACCTGCCAGCAACTGAGACACAGATTGATTCACAGTATCTGTATTGACTCCCTCAGTGATCTGAGAATAGGTAAGCTCAGCAGATATCAAACACATCCATGCGACAACAAAAAAGCCCCACAAAGGATTTATATTATTTTTTGGCAAATGTGTATGTGTGTGTGTAAATATACACATATATATTTCAAAGACAATACACCAGGTGAGTTTCTGTAATGAAAACATAATCATTTTATATAATTTGATATTGATACTCCATATGTCTGGAATATCATAAGAAAACATAATTTTGTGTTTAGCAACATCTACATATATCCATATTTATAAAAGAACATCGTTTTTCAGGTAAATTTTTAAAAATTTATTTATTATTTTTGGCTGCGTTGGATCTTCACTGCTGCACGTGGGCTTTTCTCTATTGCAGCAAGTGGGGGCTACTCTTCGTTGTGGTGCATGGGCTTCTCATTGCAGTGGCTTCTCCTATTGAGGAGCACGGGCTCTAGGCACATGGGCTTCAGTAGTTGTGGCACGCAGGCTCAGTAGTCGTGGCTCGCGGACTCTAGAGCGCAGGCTCAGTAGCTGTGGCACAGGGGCTTAGCTGCTCCACGGCATGTGGGATCTTCCCGGACCAGGGCTCGAACCCGTGTCCCCTGCATTGGTAGGCAGATTCTTAACCTTTGTGCCACCAGGGAAGTCCAGGCAAATTTTTAAGGAAAGATAGAAAGTAAGATTTGGGAGCAGCAACACAAAGCTGCTCATCTAGGAAAAAAAATTCCTTCTCATCCTTCTCATCTAGGAAAAAAAAAATGGAAAAGGAAAACTTCAAAAAGTTATGTTAATTTGTAGGCCACAGAACAAATATTTAAGTGTAAGATTAACTTCTTCAATTGTCGAACTGATACAAGGTGTAAGGAGTGAAAGGATCCTCTGTGTAGGTTAAAAACAAACACAAACCTATGTGTGCTTAAGTTGTATATACTTCAATGTTTGATATCACATAAACTCCTAAAGAACACAAAAAGAATCCAAGAAGTACAATGATTCCATGAGTAATTTGTGCTTCATTCATCTTTGCATGCCTACCATCACCTAAGCACCATCCTGAGATGGTTGTTTTCAAATTAGTTTAAGCATGAGTTTGCTAATAGTTTGCTATTATGAACAGATAAAGCTGATTTGTGTCACAAGGAAAATTACAAGTTAAAAAGGATAAGAATTGGTTAGGAAAACTTTTAATTATTATAGTTAGATACGAATGGAATTGTATAATTCCTCATGTTAGGAAGGTGAATTTACATCTAGTGCTCAATATTTCAGGCACTGTGCTAAGCTATCTACTTGATGAAATAGGTTATTTAGTCTTCCTTGAAAATAATAGCCTTATCATCCTCTGTTTTCAGAAAGGAAAATTGAAGCGCAGAGAGGTTGAGTAAATTATCCAAGATCACATAGTTTGTAAGAAGTGGTAATCAAATCCAGATTATATTGTCTCTAAAGCTCAAGCATATTTCTTTTTACAAATCTTCTGAGGAATCCTCTCTGACATTTTCTGTTGAACCCCTGACCTAGAGGAGATGGAAGTCAGACTAAAACTGATTTTGCTGTTATCATTGAATATTTTCAGTCTCTATTCATATAGAAATTACTATTCTAGAGAAATCATCATAATTTAGTGATTTCAATGTGAAGTGGAAGAGACAGACTTTGTTAGACACACAAAAGTTAACCAGGAGGTTATCAGAATGTGAGTTTAAAAATAGGAAATAAAACTACATTTATTATCTACCTCAGAAAATTGTGATTTCAGAAAATAAAAGACTAATATATTTTCTCATCTTTCCAAGCCATTAAACCACCTTCCAATTTCATTAGTCAGTCTTGAAGGGGTTTTGTATTCCCCATCTTAAATGTTAATCTCTGGTATGTAATTTTGTCAAGTAAATGATAAAACTAAAAGAAGATATAGAATAAGTATTTTTTATTCAATTCAATGAATCCCTGTCTTAGTAAAATTTCAACATTGCTGTGAATTTATGCACTACTATCCTCACCCAGTTCCAGGGAGTAGTTAGGAACTTGTCAGACTCCAAAATGTGTGATTCTTTTAACTTGAATTCTCCTTCAATCAAATTATAATAGTTGGAAAAATACAACTATTACTAAGTGTAGTTACTATTACTTAGTAACTATTACTAAGTCTGGGAAATATGGGCTATGATATCACAATTTTTACATAGGCACAGCTGAAATTTCTCATCATGAAAACTCAACCCTCATTATAACAGCACTAATCACTGGCTGGGAATTAGACGACTGAGTTAGAAATAGAAACAACATTGTGGCATGCAATTGCTGGAATTTAGTGGTATATTATACAGACAAATTAAAAATAAATCTTTATGTGAACAATTCTCCAATTTTCTCTCTCTCTCTCTTTCTGTCTCTCTCACTCTGACTCTGTCTCTCTCTATATATATGCGTATTTATATATATATATATATTTCCCAAAGAAATAATCACAAAAACATATACAAGGATGTTCATTTTAGCAACATTTTTAATAAAGAAATCTCAATTTGTACCCCCAGGGAAAGTGATAGATTGATTATGTTGTAGTCATACTATAGAACCCTGTACAAGAGTTAAAAAGAGGCAGAAAAATATGCACTGATATAGAATAACTGTAATGCATATAATTTGTATATAAAAGAAAATCATAGAAACATAAATGTATATAAAATGATTATATAGGTATCCTCAGACATACTTCTATATGTACATGTGTAAATGTAAAATGCATAAAAAAATCTGTAAGTTCATTGACTCAAATGAAATATGTGGGTAAATTTTGTGATGTGGACTGCAAATTTTGGCTTTATTAGTATTGTTTTGTTTATAAGAATGCAACTATTGACACCTTGCATATCTAAAAATAAGTAAAATAATGAATTAAAGATATAATTATTTTATAAAGTGAACTTTGAGAATTTTCAAGTAGGAAGGCTAAGGACTTTGTAATAAGTGTCCTGAAGTATTAAGTGATACATTAGAGAAATATTTTTAGATATGTTGAGCTAAAATCTTTTGTGTGTTCCTTAGTGAAGAATGCCTAGAAACTGATATTAGAACCTACTGTAGAATTACTTATGGTCCTTAAATAGCTTATACTAAAGTGGGAATTAGAGATGGCTATGTGGTTGCAAAGTAGAATATAATTTTTAAAATAAGCTGTATCAGAAAAATCCATCCTTTTTTCCCCAATTTTAATGCCTTAAAAAAATTTTTCCATCCTACTCACAGTGTTCAAGCTACAACATTTTGTAGTATTTTATTGACACAAGTGATTGGAATAGGTGGAGCTCTAAACATAGATGGATGAATCCACAGAATAGATCATGCCAATACGGTTCACATGGGAAGATGTGAGGTCATTCTGAGTCATATGAATAAGAGGCCTGAGAACAAAGACCAATCAAATTCTCCTGCAAATATACCTGCAATTAATATATAACACAAGCTTTATTCCCTTTCAAATTTCTTTTGATTTTGAGAGATCCATGTTCTTAAAAGTAAGATTTTCTCTTGTCCTCCCCATTAAGCTAAATTGTTTCTTGAATCAGAATTACCATAAATTATAATTACCCTAAATTAGAATCCAACAAAATATTTTGAGTGTGAAATAAAGGTGGTGATATTTGAACTAAGGAATATAACAAATGGCACTCAAAAATGAAAACTATACATATCTTAGTTCACTTTTTACTAAAATACACAAATGAGGATAGAATCCTGTTTTTGATAGTCAGTTAATTGTAATTCTAACAATTTAAAGGAGTGAAAATTAGCAGACTGTGTTTTTGTGGTAGAAGAAAATTATCTTAGAATCATTAATTTGCATTTCATTCATTTCTTTTTTATCATTATGTCTGAGTCATGCAATGCATTTCCTTTCTAATCATTACCTATATCAAAATTGGTTTGGAAGATCTTTGAACTCTACTTGTCTCTTTGTTCAGCATATTTCTCTTGCAGCCCCTGCCTGATACAAAATAGTTTGTATGGCTGCATACTGTATTTCTGTGTCCCACATATAAAATACCAAATGACAAAAATTAAAGAAAGAAAATCTTTTGTGTTTAGTGAACAGCATTCATACAGCCTCTGGATTAATGTTAGTTTTGAAGCCACATGATGAGCAATAGAGGTTTCTCACCATGATACTCATTAGCATATCTTTGTGACTTGCAAGAAATAATTTGCACAGTCCCAAGTTTAATGCTAACCCGAAGCTCCCATGTTCAGTGATAGCTTTCTAACCACAATCAACTCATTTCCTTTTTTTTGATTCACAAACGGTGCAAAGGTGATGCCCATTTCTTTCCTTTCTTCTGTTTCTTCTTGCTAGACAGTTAGGTAGAAATAGATTATAGTAACTTGATTGGTTATTTATCTGGCACTTGACAATATATATATATTTTTTAGACTGGCTTTATAAACCAGACCTGAGTTGTTTTGAAATATGAGGATAAAATTATCTCACAATAGTGACACAAAACAGCAGGCATTGTCAGGCTGGTGCTCATGATTATAGGACATTGCCCAAGATTACCCACATCTCTCCTTTACCTCCTCCTTCCCCATTTTTATCTTTTCTTCTTAGGTAAAGCAATATAGACCTCTATGTCTCCAATTTTCACTCCATATCCTCCTTGAATTGATGAATTACTTGCATCTAATATGATTGTGTACATGGAATCCAAAGGGAGGACAACAAAAATCTTTTCAGATAAAATGGGAGAATATAGTAATTGTTATGTAGTAATATTAATATGCAAGAATTAGAATGTTTAATAACAATCTATAAACCACTGTAGAATGTGCAAAAAGTACAGTAGCAACAATAATGACTACAATAAGCCTAATAAGAAAAGTGCAAGGATCAGCTTATATTTTGAGATAGTACACTGGGCTTCGGGTGATCATATGTAATGCTTGGTGCAGGACAGCCTCAGATTATGCCTCTTGTCACAGAATCCAGATTTTTACATTTAAAACAATGTGTATTAATAATAGTTAGCATTAAAATAGGATGGAATAGGTTTGGAAGTCCTTGTCTTAAACTTCTAACATTTGCCATGGTCTAGAAATATGTGCACCACATGTACAGTGAACCGAGTTCCCACTTCAACATGTAGTGAAATCTGAAAGAAGACCTGGGGTAACCCATTTCACGTTCCTCACAGCCAACACCTTCTAGTCCCAGGTGGAGCTGGGAGAAGAATTTGACACTGCTGCCTTCCAGTCACTGGTATATGTGCCAGTTGTGCTGTGGCATGGTAAAAGATATGTGAAGCAGCTAGTCAGTCACTAGTTAGGAAATTCAAGGGCAGTTGTGAGAGTCTCTATGTTAGGTATTTGTGAAAATATGTGTGGGAACAAAGTCTCAAAATTCCTGACAAGGAAATTTTAAGAAGAAAGAACAAAGTATTGAAACATGCTACAACATGGATGAACCTTAAAACAGTGTCAGCAAAAGAAGCCAGACGTTACAGACCACATATTGTATGATTCCATTTACTAAATGAAGTGTTCAGAGAAGGCATATTTTATAGACAGAAAGAGTAGATTTGCAGTTTCCCTGGCCCGAGGGTGAGAATAGACAGTCGCCTCAGTTGGGCATGAGGTTTGGTTTTGGAATGATGGAAATGTTCTAAAGTTAGATTGTAGTAATAATTATACAACTCTGTAAATTTACTAAAACTTATTGAAACATTAAAAAATTAGTACATTTTATGGTATATTAAGTATTCCTCAATAAAACTGTTAAAAATAGTCTAGAGCTTCCCTGGTGGCGCAGTGGTTGAGAGTCCGCCTGCCGATGCAGGGGACACAGGTTCGTGCCCCGGTCCGGGAAGATCCCACATGCCGCGGAGCGGCTGGGCCCGTGACCCATGGCCGCTGAGCCTAAGCGTCCGGAGCCTGTGCTCCTCAACGGGAGAGGCCACAACAGTGAGAGGCCCGCGTACCGCTAAAAAAAAAAAAAAAAAAAATCCAAACAAAACAAAGTACTTATTGTATAATTCCATTTTTATAAAATTCTAGACAATACGAACATCTATAAGCAGGTAGATCAGTCTTTCCTGGAGACAGCGTTGGGACAAGGAGAGGAAGGAGGAAGAGATAGATTACAATAGGGAATAAGAGGACTTTTGAAGGTGATGGATATGTTCTTTATCTTGACAGTATGATGGCTCATGGCTGTATACATATGTGCAAACATACCAAACTGCATGCTTTAAATACGTGCAGTTTATTGTTTACCATTATACCTCAATAAAGCTTTTATAAAAAAAAAACTTTAAAAAGACATCCATCATTGTATTATCACTTAGCTAAGTATTATGTTCTAGCTTGTAATTTAAAATAGTTTTTAGCAAGGTTGATAATGTACTTAGAAACTTTGAATCATGAGAAGTTTAAATTTAGCCTTATTTAAGGAAAATTGTTATTTCATATAATAAATAGAACAGATACAGACTTATCTTTACAATAAAATTACTAACTCATTTCAGGCCACAATTTTACCTACCTATCAGAAATATTATATAAACTTCAAAAAATGCAAAATACAGATCTGATATTCATGAACTAAATTTTTAAAAATCTTTAAATCATTTTTGAAAGCTCCTCTTTTATCTTGAACCAAAGCCTTTTCTTCTCATCTTGTAACTATAGCAACAAAAGCTATTATTTAAATTTACTTGTTCACATTTCTTAAAGCAAAAGAATAACAGTTAATTAACTTTTTCTTATACATTTTAACTGTTTATCTGAAATAGATATTCCTAGAGTGTTCACATAATGACAAAATGATTGCTTTTTTTCTGATCAATTTACCTTTTAAATTTCTCGAGTGAGGGGAAAAAAATAGAGAGAGAAAAAAAAAGGTGAGAGATGTTTTGGCTTTAGACAAATATAAAATAAATTGTGGTTGCCTGGGCTTTAAAGGTGTAGTTGAAGGGGAAAAAGGGAGAAGGTCTGTGGGGACTGGCATGGCCCTGGAAGTTTGGGAGCTGAAGAGTCAGGAAAGGTAAGAGTTGGATAAAGACAAGAGGAGTAGGATTTACAAAGATTCACAAAAGAAGCAGTCTCAAGTTTTCCTCATTTTTCATTTGTCTTTTATATTAGTTTCCTAGGGCTTCCATAATAAATTACCACAAACCACATGGCTTAAAAGATCATACATTTCTCTCAAAGTTCTGGAGGCTAGAATTCCAATATCAAGCTTTCAAAAGGGCCATGCTCTAAAGGCTGTAGGAAAGAATCTTTTTTTTTGCCTCTTTCAATTTCTAGTGGTTGCCAACAATCCTTGTGATTCCTTGCCTTTATTGCTGCATTATTCCAGCTATTACCACTGTCTTCAAGTGGTCTCTTCCCTCTGTGTTTCTGTATCCAAATCTACTTCTTCTTCCATTATAAACAAAGTGGTCATTGGATTTAGGGCACAGTATCACCTCACTTTAACCTGATTACACCTGCAAATACCCTATTTCCAAATGAGATCACATTCACAGGTATCGGGGTTAGGACTTGAACATATCTCTTGGGGGAAAGCAATTTAACATCACACCTTTGCTAGGAACCTTTTATGGAAGAAGTTTTAGAGTTTTAATTGACTTTAGATGCTTTATCATACTAATTACAGAAAGCAGACAATTTTCCATTGTATTTTTGTTCTCTTTTCTATTATAAGACACTCTTGTACTAAAAATTTCCCAAATTCTTGTGGTCACAATAATTGCAAAATGTCCTTGGTTAGACTGTGTCATTTAGAGACATAAGCAAATAAATTAGCATTGTAGTATGTATACATGAGAAAGATTGACTTCCAACCCAGTAAAGTGGCTGGCTGAGAACAAGATGACCCATGATAAATACACAGTTGTTAAGAATGATTCTTGTATAACTTCCTATCTATAGAATCTAGTTTAAAAAATGCCATTAGCAAGGTTCTGATAAAACTCTGAGCTAAACAGGGAAGTTTCAGGGACACAAAAGCAGCACAGAGGAAAGTCCTTATGTGGTTTTTAAAAGGTGACCCAGGGGCTTCCCTAGTGGTGCAGTGGTTGAGAGTCCACCTGCTGACGCAGGGGACACGGGTTCATGCCCCGGTCCGGGAAGATTCCACATGTCGCGGAGCGGCTAGGCCCGTGAGCCATGGTCACTGAGCCTGCACGTCCGGAGCCTGTGCTCCGCAATGGGAGAGGCCACAACAGTGAGAGGCCCGCATACTGCAAAAAATAAATAAATAAATAAATAAATAAAATAAAAGGTGACCCAAAGCAAATTTTCCAGAGTGTCTGGCTGAAGAGATTGTCTGAACTCCTCAGCTCCCAAGGCCAGTTAAATGTAAGCTAATTATGATGCACCAGAACTTTCCTATAGACTGTCTAACAGGCAGGCAATCAGAGGATTAGAAGCCAAAATTCACAAGAGAACACCAAAGTATGATAAAAACACATATCCTGAGAAACAAATGTGACACTGAAAGGCTCAAAGAACACATCAGAGCCCAAGTTCAATGCCAAACTTAATCATACCAGAGGATACAGTCTTATATATATGCACTGTTATCTAGTCAAGAGTCCTGGTCCTCAGCAATAAGTCTCAGACAAATCTTGGTGTAATCTCCAAAACATTAAAGTCTACTCAGCCAAAAACTACCAAGAACTAGCCAGTAGTCAGACAAGATCAGATTTATTAAATCTCAAGAAAGTCACTCAACAAAAGGAAGGAGGAAACCTGGGAATGCTACTCAACTAGAAGAGGAGGGAAACAATTTTTTCAAAGTTGTGGTTTCTGCTGAAAGTTTGAAGAGGGTCTAAAAGGAGAATTTATTCCTAAAGTGGGAATAGGAGAAGTGAGAATTAACTAGTAATTGGGTGCTATCACAAATTAAGGGCAATGTAGCAATTGAGTATCTACAGTAATAAATGAAAATATGCCTGGGGCATTACTGGTAAGAAAGCAGTAGTCACTTGATAAGATGTTGCTAAGGCATTTTATAACTGCTACATGAACTGGGGAGAAACAACGTTTTCTGTTTACTTTGCAACTGGCTTTACCTCTGTCTGTCTCTCCATCTTAATTATGGGAAGGAAAGCTTTTTCTCTTTTCAGTTGGAGCTGATTTTCTCTCTTTCAATTCTAGATGAATTTTAGCTTTTACAAATTATAAATCTCCTTATTAGTTTTTTTAAAGAAGTTTTGAATCAATATTTAAACAAAGTGCCCTAGTTTTAATAATGATTGCAAAACAGAACCAACATGTTATAAAGTTTATGATAAAATATGTGATTTTATAATTAAGACAAATTCAGAGGCAGCAGACAAGAAGAGAAACACAGGAGCAATGACTTCTTCATTGAAACACAAGAAATAAAGTTTGAAGTCTATTATTAGAAGTTATAGAGTTGCTAAGAACTGATATAAAGATAATGATGTAAATGGTAAGAGGAAATTAGATACTGTATTTTACTAATATAATCCACCAACTTTGGTATCTGGAAGATAAAATATCAAAAGTTTGATTAGTTGAGAAATGCAGACATATTATGAAGATAACAACCAGAACATTGACAGAAAAAATGCTTATAAATACTTGTAAGTGTTTGCCTTTGGAGCCTGAAACTTGTGATGAGACTGTGTGGCAAGAGACTACTGCATTTCTAAAGTTAGCAGTTTGTTGTTGTCATTGTTGTGATTGTTGTTACTTACTGTTTTAAAGCTAATACGTGTGAAGATTTTTTTTTAATATGTGTAAAGTTTTGATAATTTTTTAGAGGTCTAAGGGAATTACATAAAATATTTAATATTCTACTGAAGTACCCAAATGTAGATTTGCATAAGTGGAAAAACATTATTTTTTTGGACTTAAAGCATCGATGTTATGGAGATGTCAATTCTCCCTCTTCGCAAACACGTGTGTGTAGTGTTCCCCCACAAAATAAGAGTATTTTGTTTGTAAATGTGAATGTGTAAATTATAAAAAACTTAGCTCTATGAGGAAAAATAGATGTATAAAAATTGCCAGAAGAAATCATGTAGGGAAGTTTTATTGGATAGTTTTCCAAAATCAATATTAAACCTACACTAACTAAAATGATTTAGTGTAGTCAA
The DNA here is from genome assembly GCF_039906515.1 of Pseudorca crassidens. Lineage (NCBI taxonomy): Eukaryota > Metazoa > Chordata > Mammalia > Artiodactyla > Delphinidae > Pseudorca > Pseudorca crassidens. Next base: position 86,478,609 of record NC_090298.1, read on the forward strand.
AGGGATAGACAAAAAGATCAGCAGATCAACATAGAAAAGAAGGGGGAGTAAAAAAGCTAGTAAATATGCATATTTTCAACTTGCAATTCAAACAGTGCAGAAAAAAATGTATTGCTTACTAAATAGTGCTGTGATGACTTTCTAACTTATTAAATAAATGAGAATGCATCATTTTCTTATCTATTATTTTTAAAAAGTTCAAATGGATCAATATTCTAAATTTAAAGAAATGAAAACCTAAAAGTACTAGAGGAATATAATAGATTCACACACACACACTTGATCTTAGAGAGGGAAAGACTTTTCTAAACCTTAAATAAAGCTCAAGATTAATCATTTTGTTTATAATTTTTTTATGATTTCTATAATAAAATTCACTCTGAACAAAATAAAATAATAAAAAGCTCAGGAAAAACACTGCAACGTTTGTGCTAGTAATGATTTTCATAAATTATTTACGTATCATAAAATGAGCAAACTAATAATACAAAGGGAAACAATGGATGGAAAAAATATTCAAAGGATATAAAAGATGTAGAAAAATTTTTTGCTTTCCCTCAATATTACCAAAAGCTCCTTGAAGACAACTACATTGCAATATTCAGAATTATAACTCCTGCAACTACAATAGATTTATGATATTATTTATACTCAATAAAGTATGTAGTGGCGTTAAAAGAATTGTGAATAAATGGAGATAAAATCTAGAAATATAATTGGGATAGAAAAAAGAAAAACACAAAAATTACATTTGTCAAATTCATAATTCTGGCTATGACTTGACTTTGTCTTTGATTGTCATATTAGGGCTTTAGCAGCTTTCATATTCATAGATGGTAGTGATATCAGTAAGAGAGAATAACACACCAATGATCTCTGACATTCTTTGTCCAAGAATGTTGCAGCAATCCTACATGGAAAGTAGACAGCCTGGTTTGGTAAAAGTCTAGGTTATTCTTAGAAACAATCCAGACTCTACTGGAAAGAAATACACTGTGGAAAGGAGTAGGAAATAGCCTTTAGTGTGTAACTTTAATGTCTTCAACTATAATTTATGTCACTTCAGCAAGGCCATTACTCCATAATAAAAAATTCTTCCTTTTTGCTTTACAGGAAGATTGAAATTGAAATTAATACCTAAATGTAGAAGCATGATGAACTGCCTGCCAGTGAGGTCTGCTTGTACTTTTATAAAGTTCAATATCTAGTTCTTCTTGGGTACTATGACTCATTTTCATTGAAATCATTTGTGGCATTATAGAAAGAAAAGGAACAGTATACTCTTAGTAGTATATGAATTTTCTTCTAGGTTCACAAAATATCTGGTGTGACTTTACACCCTAAGACAATTTTATGTTCACATTCATATCATTTATTACCCAGTGATAAGAAGGATAAATGAAAAAGAATGGATGTAGCAAGCAAGCAAAAGGACAGTTTTGAGGGCTAGAAGAAGTTCATTACTAAACTTGGATATAGGTACTTTGATGCTGCAAACCCAGATCCCATTTAGCATTATTAGAGCAGATACTACATATATTATCACCATTTTCTTTTTCAAGATACTATAGCTGTTATCCACAGACTTAAAGATGAAAATTTTATTATTATTCAATTTAGCTGACTAGGCTAAACTAAATAATCTTTCTTTCTGTGATATTTACTTTCTAGATGTTATATCTCAGTCTTTTGATCAAATAAATGTGAAAACAATGATTTCACAATGCTTTAGCTGTGTTATCCTTAATATGGGGTATAACTCCTACTACTTTTTCTTTATTATTCTCTAGCTAGTCAGCAAAAGTAAGCTGTTTTAAAACTGGAAAGGAAATCAGAGGAAATAATTTAGGCTTCTAGTTTTTCATTAAAAAAATAAGTTGGCAACTTGGCAACTCCTGCCAAACCTATCTCATGAAGGTTCTGTGAAGATAAAATGATATGAAGCACATGAAAATAGAGTATAAACTGTACATACATAAAATACTAGCGTGCACATAAACTTCAAAATTGTTATTACCTTTAGGGTTATGGTTTGCAGAAATTATGTCATCTTTGTTTGCTTTCCTCCATCCTTCTCTTTTTTATTCATTCTCATTACAATTTTCTTTTCTTATCTTTCTCCTGAACCAAAGAAAAATCCCAGCAAAGTACTCATTTATCCTATCCTTAGAGTAGTACTACTGCTTCGTCTCTCGTTAATCCTTTTGCCCACTTGTGAGATTTTATTTGTGGCTGGGTTTCAAACTTTGACTTTCCATTTACTACTCTGTCCCAATCCCAAGCTGTTTCACAAAGCCAAGCAAATATCGATCTTTCTTCAAGATTTTCTTTAAATGTTCACAAGAAGGTACAGTGAAGATATTAACAAGAAACAGCAACTGCATGTGCCTTCTGTGTTATGCCATGGGCACACAACTCTGCCTGCAGCATCTCTGACACATTTCCAGCCTCCTCTATAGGCCTGAGGCCAATTATCCTCACTTTCCCACTGAAGCAGTTTTTGATTTTACTATCCAGAATTTAGGAGCACAAAGGAAGAAAAACACTTGCCTCTCAACTTATTCCAATATTTTTTAAGAGTGATCATTCACAGTCTGCATCAGAATCCTTCTAGCTGTTGATTTCCCAGTCCACACTGGGTAGCTACAGAAGCAGGAACTTAGAAGATGGGCATTAAGTTAAGCAGTGCTTAAATTACTTTAAGGAACATGAGTAGCTCAGGGTAACCATTAAAAATGTAGTTCCCAAAATTACTCCAGAGATTTCTTGCCACAGAATGAATAGAATGATGATTACGATGATAAAATAACGTTGATGATAATGACAATGTGTTCTAAATTAATACACTTTGTTAAAATGAGAACACAACTAGCATTTGTGAGCATTATTAGGTTGATGATACTAGATTTGAAGCCTATGTTATATATGACTCTTTGCTGTCCAAATTATGCAAGATCTGATATTTCCCAGATTGTACTATTTCCCATAGTGCATATGTCTACATCTTAGAGTTGGAACGTTACCTTCTACCAACAGAGATGTGGCCTTACCACTGTATCTACTCACGTCATAGTTAAGGGCATAATCTAACATCAGTATCCTTCCCAGTGTAACGGTTATTCAGAATCATATATCACATTCTGCATTGAATTTCACCCTTTTTAAAGTTGTTCTTTTGAAATGAGGTGAAGTTTGTGCCTGTCTTGTAACTGGCTTATTAGGAAAAAATAAGAAAACATCTCTACAAAAAAATGAGTTTATAGATAATATAGAAGAAGGAAATCCTTTCTCATTGTCTGGCCACACTGCATGTTAAGCAATCAGAAAGGAAAAATATTTGTAGAGATGCAATATTCATCTCTGAAGTAATACTCATACTTTACAATAACATAATATTTAGTTTCTTAGTCTAGAACATGTACCTTTTGTTTTTGTTTTTGTTTTGTGGCACGTGGGCCTCTCACTGCTGTGGCCTCTCCCGTTGCGGAGCACAGGCTCCGGACGCGCAGACCCAGTGGCCATGGCTCACGGGCCCAGCCGCTCCACAGCATGTGGGATCCTCCCGGACCGGGGCATGAACCCGTGTCCCCTGCATCGGCAGGCAGACTCTAAACCACTGAGCCACCAGGGAAGCCCTAGAACATGTACATTTTGATTAATAGATTTTGCAAGGTTTTGCCCAGGGACTAGTGACTGGGAATTTTATTTATGTTTGTAAAAAAAACAGAGTGCAGTCACCTGGTATTCACAAAGACAGAGGCAATGATTATTTTTACCATTCTTATTTATCTATCTGTCTTTCTGTTTTTCTGATTATCTATCTACCTATTTACCTACTGTTAATCTTATGTCGTTTAGCCCTAGTATTCAATTATAGGTAAAATATATGAAAAGTAAGTAATAAATTAACAAACCAAATATAATAATAACAATAATAGAGTAGAATATAGGATTTAATTAATTATCAAAGGTTATGTTGTGGCAGAAATAAAGTCAACTCCTTTTTTATCCAGGAACTCTAAGACATAACAGTCATATTTACATATGATATTACAGTGGACTGTCTCAAGTATGAAATTAGTATGTGATGTGAAAAGTGGGTACCCCATGAAGAATGGAGATTAATTAAAATGTGACTGGGAAATTGTATCTACTGGAATCCTGCTTTAAAATATTAACCTCTTAAACTCAAGGCAACATAAACAAGTCTTTGACCTTGTACACTAATTTCAAGTATCTCAATGTTTGAAACAAGAAATATTTCTACTAAAATAAAAGCCTGTATTATGACAACTCATAAAATTATACTCTCATTTATGTGCGTATCATATGCCTCTATTGCTTTTCAGTCTTACTAATCTTTTGCCTTGCATATATTCTTGGTAATTAATTATAAATTCTTAATGTTTAATGATATATAATGTGGAAGGCTTACAGGATAAATCCCAAAATAAATCTAGAAACAAAACTGGCAAATTTTTTAGAGTAATAATATCATTGAAACTCATAGGTTATGAGACTTTAAAATAACTAGATTATATGTATTTATATAATATATATACATATATTCAGACAGATGAAATTTCATCTATTCTCAGTATGTTTTATTATTTGAGATAATGAGGTCATTTCAATTTTCAATAAAATGAAAATCTCTCAAAATGGCCCCAAAAAACCAGTCCATTTTCTTTTATTGACTTTAAATAGTATATTGTTTCTATCTAGGACTTGTATACTTTGAAAAGAAGAGGTAAAACTGAATATAGCTAAAGGAAAAGGGACCATTTCTCAGACTATATTATATAAATGGATACGTTATTAATTATACATTATATAAACATACACATTAACACATAATGTTAAATAATAGCATAATATTGTCATTATACATAGAACATACTCCATATGATGTCATATATTTCTTATTTCACCATGCTCTTTTCTAACTAATTTTAACACTACTTTTTCACCCAGCAACTGCAAATTCAAATTTTCATTGAAAGAGACTATGAATAAATATTTCAAAATATTGTTCAAACAGAAGATCTCAAAGTATTGCTGATTTGTTACAGACCTAAAATGTATATTTCTCCATTTTTCTCATATCGTGGGTACATAATACATTTTCTTGTAATGGATTCAAAGTAAATATTAAATAATTATTTTATCTTTATGGTATTTTATTTTAATTGTTGAGACTTCTGAAATATCATATGGATACTAATCATAAAATATATTGATTAAATACTAATTATTAGAGAAATGTAAATCAAAACCACAATGAAATATCACCTCATAATGGTCAGAATGGCTATCATCCAAAAGTAATAAATGCTGGAGAGGGTAATAAATGCTGGAGAGGGTGTGGGGAAAATAAATGCTGGAGAGGGTGTGGGGAAAAGGCAACCTTCCTACACTGTTGGCAGGAACGTAAATTGGTCAGCCACTATGGAACAGTATGGAGGTTCTTTAAAAAAAGCTGAAAATAGAGCTACCATATGTTCCAGCAATTCCAGTCCTGGGCATATATCCAGAAAAGATAAAACCTCTAATTCAAAAAGATACATGATCCGCAAAGTTCATAGCAGCACTATTGAAAATAGCCAAGACATGGAAACAACCCAAGTGCCCATGAATAAACGATTGGTTTATGAAGACGTGATATATATGCAATGGAATACTACTCAGCCATAAAAAAGAATGAAATACTGCCATTTGCAGCAACATGAATGGTCCTAGAGAATATCATACTAAGTGAAGTAAGTTGGACAGAGAAAGACAAATATTATATGATATTACTTATATGTGGAATCTAAAAAATAACACAAGTGAATCTTTCTACAAAACAGAAACAAAGTCACAGACATAGAAAACAAACTCATGTTTACCAAAGGGGAAAGGGAGGTGGAGAAGGAATAATTAGGAGTATGGGATTAAGAGATACAAACTACTACACATAAAATAGATAAGCAACAAGGATTAACTGTACAACACAGGGAACTATATTCAGTATCTAGTAAAAATATACACTGTAATGGGAAATAACCTGAAAAAAATATATATGCATATAAAACTGAATCACCTTGATGTATAACTGAAACTAATACAATATTGTAAATCAATTATATTTTAATAAAAAAACATAGAGAGATTAAACACTAGCAATCACAAAAAGAGAAACTACATCAATGACACAAAGTTACATTACATAGAAAATATTTTATAAATATTTTTGGTGGATATAGAAGGAAACAATGTCTACCCATTATTTTGCAATCACTCTCAACTATTTTTTCTCTCTCTTTAATAAAAATCATAATATTAATAAATTAGACTAATAGGCTATCATTTATACCCAAATATCCTGTCTTCTTAGCATACCAATCTTGTTCTCTTTATTTAATGGAGGACTGAATTCAGCCTGATCCTTAAGAAGCAAAAGTCATTTGTTTTAATAAACACTCTAGTGAGAGGAGTGCCCATGTGGATTTGAATGACCCAGTAATAAGGACTCTTTCCATTAATTTCTCCAGAAAACTATTCTGCTAGATGACATCATCATTTGAATGAAAACTTTAGTGTCTTGCATAGATTTCAGGAATAAACTCTGGCTCACAGAAGCATATGGTGCATTTTATTAGCATTCTATACCAACTTGAAATATCCTAGAGTCGTTGGTGATTGCTTTCCTCTCTATTATACCATAACATTATAGAAACCATGTTCAGGATGGTTGAGTGATGGTGAAGACGTGGATTATCCTTGTACAGGGAAGCATATCATGCAGTTGGACTGTGGTACCACACTGAGAGAAAAAACAAGATAATAAATGCTAGGAAGCATGTAAACAGTAGGGAGTCGTAAGTACATTGCCAAAGAAGAGATCCAAAGAGGAAATCAAAATAAGTAGATTAAAAAAAAAAAACAGTAGATAAAAGCAGACATTGGCCTATGGCTTTTAATCAGATGCCAGGAGCAAAACCTCGACAGGAGTAATAAATCTGTGGCCATTTAATGGCACGTGGGGATCTATGCATTTGGTCAGGTCAATGTTTACATTAACTGGTGGAAATCATTGAGCATTCACCTCTAACCCTGGAAAATGAACCAGCATGTTAGAAAATGTATTTAATCCATGAGGTAGTATGTATTCACACAAACAAAGCAGAAAGATGATAAATTGCAGAAAAATAATTCATATGTAATTACTTCACGTTTTAGTTAATTAAATTCTACTCATATTTGGTAATGTTTGTATCTTAGATAAAACAAACCTAAAAAGTCATGTTACTGATTAAAACGTCATTTTTAAGGCTGTACAAAGAAACCTGCATTCCAAAAGTGGCCATTCAATGCAAAGCTCAAATTGCATAGCAAGAGAGCTATTGGAGAACACTTCCCCAGATAGAAGGTGTAAGTTAAAACTCTTATTGAATCTCCCACTTCTCATTCCCTCAAAGAGAAAAGAAAGTACAAGCTCTCTGTAAACTGAAGGAATATACAATAATCCTGCCCTCAACGTAAGATTTCAAAGTTTTTTTTCCGCCAGATCCAATTTTTTGAGGGTCTATGTTTTCTACTGAACTTTGATCTATTAATGTAATGTATTTCTCCTCTCATGAAGTTCCTTTAATCTGTAGTGGAAAGTTGAAAACAATAGTTTGAATTAAATTCTGTTAGTAAACTAGGTGGTCAGATAATTCAATACATTGTCAAACAACTTCAACGACTTATTTATTAAAAAATAAATAAATGGGTTTCTCATGAAGAAAGGCAGAGAAGAAAAAAGATTAGTAAAGAAGAAGAAAAACTGCGCAACAGTCATTTTATAATCTCTTTCTACAGAGAGAATTATGCAGGTCATGTCTATGAAGTATGGAGTAAGAGTCCACAAAGTACATGAAATGTAGTTTTATTGTTTTTATTGGCAGAAGTATAATCTTGACCTTTAATAAACTGTCCAGGGAATAAGCCCTACGGATGTGAGCAATATGTGAAAAATTTCACCATAACCTACCTACTTTAGCACTTGAAAGAACACAGGTCCAGTTAGAAAATTTCATTTATATTTCCAAATTCCAGCCAGCAACCTAGGTAATCTACCACTCATTTTAAGTATTTATAAAATAGATGGAGATAAAGATGGCAAACATTTTTTTTTTCCTGTCTGTAATCTAACTGTTCTGTCCATATGGGTGGAGATAATTGAGGAAATTTTTGACATTAACTGCCCAACTAAACTGTCAGCTGTGCTTGAACATGAAAGAATATATTGAATGATTAGAAGGTTGGCAAGTGCTGTCTGTCAATTTGCAATGATAATTGAACACAGTTAACTGTAGCTATACTGTTAGCAATACAAGTGTCTGGAAATTTATGTTTAACTAAAGCTCTCTTTGCCACCCTCCATGTAAGCAAGTCTCCATATTATTTAACTAGCATTTGCCATTCTCTCGCTAGTGTATGCTAATTGATACATAAAGATAAAAGGCTACTCTCTACACACCCAGAAAAAGTTTGCATATTGAACTTTTAGTACCTTTTATATGCTGCCTATTGTTTAATATTTTTTGAAAGCCATTTAATATTTTATCAAACTATCAAATCCAAATATGCAATAATTGTTTCTTATAGTCATGTTCACAAATTTATTTCAGATACATATATTTTCTGAATTAGATTGTGAACTGTTTAAATTTTTTCATATTCCAGAGTATTAAGCAAAGTACCTGGCACATACTCAGGGTTCAATACACATGCTCTAAATAAATATACAGTATTCATCTTGTTCTTTTCTGTTATTCTTCTCAATCCCTTTTTTCTGGGTATTCATCCAGTTTGTGCTTTCCCATCTTTAGCCATAACATATTCACACTCTTTCCATCTTGAATTACTCTTGTTCCTTGAATGTGGCAAGAATAGTTTCATCACAGGGACTTTTTCAAAAATTTTGTTTGCTCTCCCACTTACCCTCTAGACCTTAGAATATCAATATATCCTCAGAAACTTTTGCCACACTCTGTCGCTAGGCCACTTCTTTTGCTGTATACTCTCATCTGTCCTTCAAAATAGCTCTCTTATAGTTAATATAATTATTAGTATAATTATTTTTAAAAATCTTCCCTACTAGATATTGAGTCTATATATATCCATCATCATATCTCTGTCCAGAAGACAATATATACTCCAAAATATAATTATTGAATGAAACAGATCAATATAAACCTGATACAATATGTGTCTAGATCCTCAGAAAACTTTCTAGTGTATTTTTAGATTGCCCACAAAGATGACTGTCAACAAAGTGCCCACCTCATTCAAAAACTTTCCCACGGCATTGCTTGTTTCTTTCTGAGGTACCTTTTTTCTTTTCCTGTGATCTGTTTGAATCATTTGACACTGATTCTATGCCTGTTATGACAGAATTTCCTGGAATCAGATCAAGTAATATGAATGTGTGTGTGTAAATAAATAAATAAATAAATATATATATATATATAAATTTCCTGTGGTAATTCTGATGCCATTGCTATAGTACTCTAAATTAGAATTCTAGTATTAGATCCCCTGTTAAGTGTCCTTTTGAACCAAAAAAACCACCATTCTCTATGCCTTAATTTCCTTAATTCTAAAATATAGAAACTATACAGCATTGATTATAATCCTACAAAGAAATGTATTATCCTAAAACTTTGCAAAAACAGATGGTTGAAAGATTTAAAAAAAACTTTGTAGTATATCATTTGCCCACAAGTCAATAAGCTAACAAATAAGTGTCCAGATTATTTTTGTTATTTCAACAAGCATATATGACAATATTGATGGCATCATGAGGTCTATTTTTCTATATAAAAACGGACATATGCTTCTTGAAACTTGCCTATACAACAGAAGGGAACATTGTAGTTTCTTAAAAGAGTTCTGTTGGACTCTATGAAACAGATTTAATGTAATATCCCAAACCTCAAAATTTTATTATAATATCAAATAAACATATCACAATTTATATCAAAATAATAAATTCCAACTAGAATATAAGTCAAAGTTATTTGCCAGATATTAATACCCAAGGCTAGACATCAGATTATTTACTGGCTCCCAAGAGAGGAGCACTGACTTGTGTGACTTTTCCACCCACCCATAGTCATTAAATGCAAGTAATAAATATGAATATGCACCAAAGCACATATCAGAATTAGCAATCAAATTAGTGTCACTTGCAGATTTTTAAGTGCCTTTTTAATTCTATTAGAAACATAAAGAAGAACATTTCACACTGGTATGAATGTCTCTTTAGAAGTATAAAGCCAAAATAGAATTCCTGTGTTGAGGCAGGCTAGAATTTGACTAGATCTGTAGAGCTGACACAAACCATATTGAAATAGGGTTGACCTGTAGTTCCTCATACTCAAATGGTCCTACTGAGAAAGTGTGAATTCTAACACTGGGTGGTAGTGCACTTTTGACCTCAATGGTTTTAAGATCAAAGAAAAAAAATATAGAAATGAATTCTGAGTTTTCACATACTTGAAGAGTCAAGCACAAATTTTTTGGTGAAACAATGTTTATGAATATAATTTTTAACTTCATTGACTAAATCTATTTTTTCTAAAGTTAGTCTGTCTTAAATTAAGAGATTATTTATCTTCAGACATTATACATTTCTTTTTTTTTTTTTTTTTTTTTTGTGGTACGCGGGCCTCTCACTGTTGTGGCCTCTCCCGTTGCAGAGCACAGGCTCCGGACCCGCAGGCTCAGCAGCCATGGCTCACGGGCCCAGCCGCTCTGCGGCATGTGGAATCTTCCCGGACCGGAGCACGAACCCATGTCGCCTGCCTCGGCAGGCGGACTCTCAACCACTGCGCCACCAGGGAAGCCCCAATATACATTTCTTAAAATAAGTTAAACAAGACCTCTTTGAATATTTCCGAAGGACTGAAGTAGCAAGTGAAAGTAAGATAGGTAGTCATGTCTTGAAAGAAATTGGGGAAATATGAGTAAGGGAATTTGAAGCAAGATAAAAGGTTTCCTTCTGTCAAGAACTGTGGTGAGTCTGAATTTTTACCCAACTTGCAAGCCAACAGTTAATCTAGGATAGTTTAATAGACACTGGTGGAAGATGTAAGACACCTGGGTCAGAGACAAAAATGGTTTTATTACTCACAGTAATAGCAGTAGTCAGAGTACCAGCATTTTCCTGTGCTGTTTCCTCAAGCCAAAATTCCCCAGGGAAATGTAAAGGGAAAAATTCCCCAGGGAAATTGTACATGCAATGGGTTACTATGGACAGCAAGCATGTCTTGTTTTATGCTCCAGAGAATATTAAGCAAACTATCCAGAGAGTGAAATTTTGTCTAGCTTCCAAGGATGTAAGCAAACCTGCCCTTTGCTTTGAAAGGTGACAATATCTCTGTCTTCCAAGGCTCTTCGCTACATACAGATTCTTAAAAAATATTCCAGAATACAGTCAGTGCTTCTGCTAACAAGACATGCAGAAATGCAAGAGGCCCATGGAAAACTGTCTCTCAACACCTCTGAACATACATCTCATTTTTTTGCAAGCTAAGGCCAAGGATGTGTAGCTCCTGATCTCTTAAGAAGAAAACAGAAAACAGGTAGTCTGAAAGAGAGGGATGTAAAAATTACCCACAGCTCTTAGGGTATTCTTTGTATATAAGCTTAGCAGAGTTTCTCTTCATCATTCTCTTTCTGTGACTCTCAGGTACAAGCCCACGAGGCTACCTCCATCCAGGAAATTGCTGTTTGGCATAAACAACACACTGACTTCTCTATTGTTTTGTTTCAGGTTTGAGGATAGAAACATGTTATAATGGAAAACACAAGTTTCAGACCATTCCTCTCCAACTCTTCTGTCAGTTTATCACACATATTTGAATTAAAGTGTAACCCACTCTGCATAAACGTTAACAAACTACAGTTTCTTCACAAACATAGCAATCTAATTGACTTAAGAACAAAAGTTTATAATATCCAGTATGGCTCAACCCAGTCAATATATTTAATGTTATTAAATCACAACAAATAGTGCTAGGGTCATTCTTTCCTATGTCCAAACTGTGAATAGTGAGCTAAATATGAGACTTTTAGTTGAATATCCAAATAAAAACTATCCGAGAAAAATCCTGATTATCATGGAACAATAACAACTGAAAAATGATTCTCAGTTGCATGTGTTATGAAAAACCTATGGAGTTCCGAATCACAAGCTTTCGTTTATTATGCTGCCAGAAATTCCACTATTAGCACACACAGGGTTACTCAAGTCTATCATGTTGCACAGGCTAATACTAAAACTACAATGCTTAAAAGCTCTGAAAATGCCCAGCAATTATTATGACATACTTAGACTGTGAAGGAGGCATAAAAGGGTATTCAGAATTTTGGTTTTGATATAAGGAAGCATTGTTTTGGATTTCTCTTATAGATTCCTTTGGTTCAAAATTAGTAGAAAGCAAGATACAACAAAGTCTCAGTTTTTCTTGGGCACTTTATGCCAAAGATTCTTGGTCTTCTGGTCAAATTGGTGTTTACTTTATTATTAAAACCTGTGAATATTCATTATCTTCAGAATATTCCAGCTTTCAGACATTATAATGTAACTCAAGTATCACTAAATCGGTGAAAACAACAGTGTAGATTTTATAGGTGCATTTATGTTTTCAAAACAGATATGGTGTAAAAACATATTGCCTGTGCATGGTAAAGGGAAATAGTTAAACTAATTTTTAGAGAGGGGCAAAATGTACTTATAATACTTCTGACTATGTTTATTCAATATTAATATCATCAGTCATATTGTTTTATTTTTTAATATATACATTGAATATTTTTAAAATTTAAAAAAGTGTAAATTTACTTCACAAAGGAAATTGGTAAATATAGTATATGACTAAAATTAGCCTTGTGAAATGCCAAATGATGTAAATTTTATCTAGTTTACTTCTCTCTCTTTTCTATAATAATTATTAAGTATAGCATAACATATAATGCAAATGTAAGTGTCTGGCCAATATGACAATACCATTTTATAGAATATCTGTTTTTATAATATGGAACACTGACACATTACATTTACTTTTACTCCTTTCTGATACAACACAAAAATGATTAAAAAGTTATAAAACCACAAAGACAGTGAGAAAAGAACATTACACAATGGTTGATTAGAAGTTGTACAAATGAAAGACACCTGGTAACCTAAATTCAGACTGAAGAACATCTAAGTCTGACTGTGACAGGGTAAATATATAGGCATTTTAATAACAAGGAAGACAACTAATGTCACAAAACCTCAGACATTCTCAGGAATTTGAGGTCCCTGATATTGCTGAAGGCCAGAATACAGGGACAGGTTTAACATAGGAAGATTAGCTAGAAATTTGTGTCAGAGGAAGTAGAGGGGAAGTTAGGTCCCCTTTCCCAGACTATGTAGGCAGGAAACTGGTCTTCCTCATTCTATCAGATATGGGAAGCATATCAGAGGGTAGATACTGGGAGAATTCTGAAAATATTTGGTGACAATAGACAAAGTGAGTGGTGAGAACCCCAGCCCATTTCTCTCACTCAACTCCCACAAATTCCAAAAACCAGCTAAAACTGACCCATACTTTCCCACACCAACTCTCACACAGGCAGGAGATTACAGGATTCTTCTCTATGTAACATGACCTAATAGACAATATGAGAAAGAAAGGACATGTGGTTGATCCCCAGTGAAGAAGCCAGATACCCTATGATGCAGCTCCAACAGTGGGGAAGCCCTGAACTTGAACTCATTCCTTTCTGTGATCATTAGAATATTGAAATAAGTTATTTTTTATTATCTAAGTAACACACTAAAAAATAAAAGCAAACTCGTAGGTGAGATACAGAATATTATACCAACTCAGAATGAAATACAAACAGTTGAGAGATCCCATTCCATACTAGCCACTGAAAATATACAGTTAACTAAAATTGTGTGGCAATTATGTAAATTAAGACAGGTACAAATAATAGAAATATATATGTAGTTATTAGACCTTTAAACACCTCATTGAGATTTTAAAAGCTTTTAAATTGTTTTCAAAATTGTTTTTGTTATTTTGTTTTTATCTTTTTAATATTAGCACATTTCCACAGCAAAAGAGACTACAGGCTGGATTATACTCTTTTTCCATAATAAAATAAAACAGTTAACATTCCTATTTTAAGCAATATATAAAAGAAAATAAATGGCTATTTAGTGGCATAGTCTCTCAGGTAATTCCCCTATAAATTCTAATTTGGATAAAGAACCAAAGGTACGCAATCTGATAACGCAATATCCTGTTCTACAAATAGAGATTTCTATCAGTCTACACAATTAATCAGATATGGTTGAAAAGTATTTTCAGTAGTTAACAAAGATTGGTCTATACTCTATCAGTATTATGAGAATAGGATTGGAATGAATGCTTTTTTGAATTCATACCCATTTGCACTCCACATTAATAATGCTTTCAATTGACTGAAACCAGCCAAAAAATTCTGGAATTAAGTGTCATTAGTTGAATTCACTCAAACTGGGTCTTTGAAGAGGCTCTACCAAGATATTAGGTTTCACTGAATATACTATAATATTCTGGCATTTAATGTTCAAGTCTTAAACTACCCTGTCAGTTGAAATGCAGTGGACTTAGTAGTTGGCAAGTTACATATTTTTTCACAATTTCTAAATAAAGAGATAAAAGTGTATATAAATTAGGGTGACTTTGGCCACAAGCAACAGAAAAATCTAGCCTAGATTAGCTAAAAAAGTATGGAAATGTGAAATATTCCAAAAGGTTTAATTGAGGCTAGCTCCTATCATAGTTGAGTTATGGTTCCAACAATTCCACGTATTTCATATGGACAAGACAATATCCAGAGGGAGAAAAGGGACTATTTCTTCTAGTTTGCCTCTAGAACGTCCAGTAGACCTATCATTGTGTATCAATGCCCAGAAATTAGCCATGTGCTCAGCCCTTGATCAGTCACTGGAAAGAGAAATATTTTCAGGAATAGGTTCAGATTTATAAGATTTACCCCCCAGCTGGGCATACAGTCACTTTTACTAAAGGATGTAAATATGAACAAATTGTGATTTTGCTTGCAGAGAAGCAAGGGATGGATATTATGTCAGTAACCTATAGTTTTCTACAGAAAAGGAGCTGTAGAGAGAATACAAATCAAAGAACAGCATAAACAGTCTCCAGCAAGAAAATCAACATATGCACATGTGAATGTGTATACATACATATTCTCACATAAAACTGCTTAAAATTAACCTAACTTAAAATTATACAATATTTATGAATCACTGTAGGAATTAGCTGATATAGCATTACTATTTACACATAAAGAAATTTATTTCAGATAACTGTTTTACATTATTGTGGGGCTGGCAAGTCAGAAGTTCATAGGACAGAGTTGAGGCTAGAAACTCTGAGGCAGAGGCTAATGCTGCATGCAGTCTTGAGGAAGAATTTCTTCTTGCTCAGGGAAACCTCAGTTTTGCTCTAAGGTCCTTTTAACTGACAGGATAAGTCCCACCCACATTATTGAGGATAGCCTTCTTTCCTTAAAGTCAAGTGATCTAGATGTTAATCACACTACAGAACACCTCACAGCAATACTTATATTAATATTTACCTAGCAAAGTTGACACAGCTGAGGGGTAAATCTTATAAGTCTGAGCCTATTCGTGAAAATATTATTTTGTTGGGGAATATAGACATTAACTATGTAATATCTATTTTGGTGACATATTTCAACTAGACTTACGTTGGTGATCATTTTAAAATGACAGAAATATCGAATCACTGTGTTGTATAACAGGAACTAAGTGTTGTAGGTCAATTAAACTTCAAAAGCAATCAAACAAACTCATAGGAAAAGAGATCATATCTGTGGTTACCAGAGCAGGGAGTGGAGGAAGGGAGAACCAGACGAAGGCAGTCAAAAGGCATAAACTTCTAGTTGTAAGATAAATAAGTGCTAGGGATGTAACAAACAGCATGATAAATATAATTAGCACTGTTGTATGTTATACATGAAACCTGTTAGGAGAGAAAATCTGAAGAGTTCCCATCACAAGGAAAAATTTTTTTCTATTTCTTTAATATTGTATCTATATAATATAATGGTTATTCATTAAATTTATTGCAATAATCATTCCAGGATGTACGTAAGTCATATCATTATGCTATACACCTTAAACTTATACAGTGCTGTATGTCAATTATACCTCAATAAAACTGGAAGAAAATAAAATAAAGGTTTTGATTTGATTTTCATTTGATGACAGAATGATAATTAGGGAATATATAAGGAAATGCCATTACATTTAAAAAATCATTTTGGTAAAGAAATGTCTATTTTTTTCTACTGAGAAATTGATATTGATAAGTTGAGTATATTTTAAAACTATTTTAATTATGAAATGCTTCATGCATACAGAACATAATATGCTATGAACTCATGTACGTACCAGCTAGATTTTTTTAAATGCCTGTATTTTTTAACTGATAAACATAATAATTGTCTTATACTTCTCATTATTAAATACCTGGAGAAATATAGATTAAAACCTACTCCATCTATCCCATATCCTTTCCTCCTATCCAAGAGGAAACTCTTATATTTAGGTTGGAATATTTAATGCATTTTCATATTTTATATATTATGTAAATAATCACTTTCACATACCAATAGTAGGATTTGTTTTATTTTAACATGCTATCATACTGTAAATATTTTCTTGAGATATTTAAAAATCAACATTACTTTTTCCAAATGTATTTAGGTTGATATATTTAAATTTGGTTAAATTCATTTTAAAAGTGGAACAGTATTTCAATTTATGATTGCAGAAGTCTTCATTTCTCTGATCCACTTTTTATGAAACTTCCAATTTATCAATTGCCAACAAGAATTACAGGCACCCTTTTGCACAAGTTGAGATTCTTTACATCTTGTTAGTCAAAGTGTGGTCTTCAGGTTAGCAGAAACTGCATAACCTGGGAAACACAACTTTAAACAAAAATAAATTATACTATTATTTTTCATAAATAATTATATTTTCATATACATATATTAATCATTCAGATTTTTAACTCTTTATATTCATTTTCAGATTTTAATTAGATTGTTCATCTTTTTTTTAAGTAATATGGGAGACACTTTTATATTTTAAGCACTAATAGTTGGCTGGTTACTTCTACATTGTGTCCGAAAAGTTTTAAAGTTTTGTTTTCTGCATTTATTTTATGAATTCACCTGGAATTTGTTTTGAAGTACTGTGTAACATAGAAACAATTTATTCATATGTGTAGCCAAAGGTACCAATGGTGTTTATTGACTAGACTATCTTATCCATTCCTCATAAACACACAATGCTATCTCGGTCATATATCAATTTTCTATATGATTTGGATCTCCTTCTGAGCTATCAGAAGGAGAATCCCTTTACAAATACCATTTGATTGCAGTTACTAAATTTTTATACTAAGTCTAAATATCTGGCAGACTAAGTGCTCCACTGTGCTCCCATACAAATACAATTTTCTCTTCAAAATTCTCGGTCTCTATTTGACTTTTTCTTCATCCAAAGGAACTACAGGATCAGATTACCTAGTTCTGGAAAAAAATCCTACTGGGAATTTGATTAGAATTGCAAAGAATTTACAAACTGATCTGGGGAAGAATTGACATTGTTAATACATTCAATCTCTCCATATATGCCAGTAGATTGTACCTCCATTTAAAGATTTTTTTTGTTATTTAATATTTGTATAAGTACCAAAGTAAATGTTATGATATTCTCCATAAAGTTCTAGTACATATTGCTATTCTGAAATACCTTTAAGGCTTTTTTTAAATATTATGAATAAGGTTCTCAAATAGTACACTTTTTACTTCTTTTATAGGTATGTTTTGACCATTGCTTGATATATCCAACAATCATGCTGAACTCTGTCTTTATATATTTTTTTTCTTTAGGATATTCTGAATTCCCTATGTAATAATGACATATGCAAAAACATGATATTTTTGTGGTTGTTCCAATTTCTAAGTGGCTTTTCTATGTAATTTCTATCATTGTTTTACTAACTGAAGTCAGATATAATATTCTGAATTGCAGCAATGATAGTTCGCTTTTCTGTGTTTTTTCCTGCCTTTAAAATGAATGATATTATCATTAATTGTGAAGTTTTGTAGGTTATACATGGATAATTTTAATAGATTCAGTAAGTTTCTTTCACTTTTACTAAAATTTCTGTCAAAATATGAATTTTAGCAAATATTTACTTCTTCTGCATCTGTTGAATAATCATTTCCATTTCACCCTGAATAAGTTAATGAGATTAATTAGTTTAAAGATCATCTAATACCAATGTTTTTCTGTCAGTGAAAATTACTTGGTGTGATTTTTTTCTCTCAGATATAGTTTCATTAATTTGGCTAACATTTTATTCTGTCTTTTTACATTTATGTTCCTAAACCACTATGCCCTATTTTTTTTTACTGTACTTGCCATGCTTTGATTCTTCTTGTTTTGTGTTTCCTGCTTTGTGAAACTGTCTGCATATGAAAGGAATTGTCTTCCTTGAAATTTTGATAGAATTCTCCCACAAAAATTTGAGTATTATGAGCTTTAATTTTGTCAGTAAAAATTTTAATTGACTGCATTTTGGTAATTTTTATACTTCTAAGAATATTTGTTTTGCATCTAAATTTTCTTTTCATTGGAAGTTTGTTGCTTATACTATTCTAATATAATTTAATACCTACTTGTACTAGTCTGTTCAGGTTGTTAGTACAAGATAACATAGACTAGGTAGCTTTAATGACAGAAACTTATTTTTAACAGTTCTGGAAACTGGAGGTCCAAGATCAAGGTGCCACCTGAGTAGATTCCTTGTGAGGGCTCTCTTCATGGATTGCAGATGGCTATCTTATCAATATGTAATCACATGACCTTTATTTTGTGGATGCAAACAGAGAAAAAGAACAATCTCTCTCTCTTCCTTTCCTTATAAGGCCATTAATTCCATCAAGAGGGCCTACCCCCATGATTTTATTGGTTGGCTTTGTTTAACCATTCTAATATGTTCTTTTTTTTTTTTTTTTTTTTTTTTTTTTTTTGCGGTACGTGGGCCTCTCACTGTTGTGGCCTCTCCCATTGCGGAGAAACAGGCTCCGGACGCACAGGCTCAGCGGCCATGGCTCACGGGCCCAGCCGCTCTGCGGCATGTGGGATCCTCCCGGACGGGGGCACGAACCTGCGTCCCCTGCATCGGCAGGCGGACTCTCAACCACTGCGCCACCAGGGAAGCCCTGTTCTTATTTTATATTTAGGTATTTTCTACTCTAATTGCTATGATTTCTTTTCTCCAATTTTTCATCATCTTTTGTTTCTCTCTTTTTCCTCTCTTTTCTTTTTTCCTATTTTTTGATTTGAAATTTTAGGTCATTAATTTTATTTTTTTTTATTTCAAATATTGCATTTAGGACTATAACTGCCTCTCTGTGTACTGCTTTTGATATATCTTGTATTTTGTATGCTTTGATATATTAGTGTTTATATGTAAATAAAATAATTATAATTTCAATTATGAATTCTTCTTTGACTATTAATTAAAAATCACATTTCTTAAATATTCTAATACATGGGTTTTCTTTTTAATGTCTAAAACTATGTTTCTGTATTCATATAATATTTTTTGTATTTCTGTTGTATTTTGTTCTATTTTATGGTCCATTTCACTAAATGTTTCCTGTGTACTTAAAAAGAATATGTAGTCTCTAATTGTTGAACAGAGTCCTGTATGTTCATTTAATCACGCTTATTATCTGTGCTACTCAAATCTTTATTTTTATTACTTTATTTTTGTATTTTTTATCTTTCATTTTATCTTCTGGTTTTATTCTTTTAGTTATATCTTGTTAGTTGTCATCCCCCAACTAGTCACCTATGCTTATTTGGTTTTACCTATATTTTTATTTCTTATTTTCCCATCAGTTTTCCTTATATTCCAATCTATCCTTCTGAGTTCAATTTGCTTTTGTCTGAAATGTAATATTTCTTTGTGTGTGTGTGTGTGTGTGTGTGTGTGTGTGTGTGTGTTTTCCTGAGAGTTCTATGACTTGGGAACACATCAGTTGGGATAATTACAAACAACAAATAACAACTATTGAGACCTAAATCAAACTGAATAAACTATTAAGGGAAGTTACCATATTATAGAACCAAGTATAAAAATAATGCAGTCAGTACCTTTATTTTGTTAATAAGGTCTTGAACTTTATTTTTTTCATCATGCAGCTCTGCTGGTGTAACTGCCATTGTCAATTGAGACATCTTTCTTCTTTGTTTATACTAAGTAGAAGAAATGAAGGACTTCCTCCTCAATCATGCATTTTAAGTTCTTCTTTTTAACCTCACTGAGCTAACTCATAAAACAAAAAAATCCAGTATCCAGACAACAACAATCCTCAGCTGGAAATTGGTTAGAGCTGAGGTTGTCAAAGCATTTACTGTAGTAGTTTTCACATTGACTCCATATTGTTATCACTTTGGGGAGGCTTTAGAATAAACCAATATCTGGACCCCAACCCCAGAGAATTAAATTTTTATCTGTGTCAATGGATCCAATGCACAAGAATTTAGGTGATTACAGTATATTGGCACGTTTGAAATCCACCTATATAATGGAAAGGAGAATGAAAGAATTATGCTTTGTTGAACTAATTGTGTAAAATGGATATTGGTGTGACAGGTAAGTATCCATTACAATAAAATTATTTGTCTTAAAGATGTTTTTATTTTACCTTTATTCATGAATAATAGTGTTCCATGTTGACAGACATTTTCCCTGAGCACAAATAAAACAGTATTTCATTCCCTTTAGAGCACTAGTCTTACAAGAGGAGTCTGCCCTTATCAAGTTATTGTTCATTTGTAAGTATTTTTTCTCTTCCTTCTGTCATTGCCTTTAGGATATTTTTTCCTTTCTTTTTTTTCCTGGAGTTCCAGTTTATAGGTTTCATTACCCTATTTGGTTACAATGTGTTTTTTAGATCTGAAGACTATCTTTCTGTACCTGTGGAAAACTCTCAACAGTTATCATTTTACATAATCCTTAATCTTCAAATCTATCTATCTATGATAGATAGATATAGGGCAAGAATTACTGTTTTGATTTGTTTTTAATCAGCTGTATTCAATAGACAATGCTGGTTGTGGTTCAACATACAATATTTGTTTTCTCATTCTGCCTTAATAAAAAAATTCCTATTTTTTAAATGGTGATATTGTGTCTAGTTAAAAATGATTGGCTTCACAGACTGCCTTCCTGTAGGCAGTTATCATTTGATGCAGTTCTGACCAAGATGAAGTAAGTGGATATCGCTGGCTGGAGGTTCTAAGAAAGCTTCTAAAAGGGATAGAGACCTGTAGTTAATAATACTACACTGTACAATTAAAAATTTGTTAAGAAGGTAGGTCTCAGTTGTTTTTCTTACCACAATAAGGTAAAAAGGGGATAGATAAATGGAAAGCTTTTTTCTTTTTTGTTGACTGTTATCTGCTCTTCTTCCCTAGAAAAAAATTGTAATGCTAGGAGGTAAAGGAAAAGCTGTGTAGTACAAGAGAAGGAATAGGAAACAAGAGGAAACTTATGTCCTTGATTAATTACCTAAACAACTGACTTTCTTTTTTACCTCCAGGTTACCTGTGTGCGAAAATAAATAAATATATAAATAAATGCCTATTTTGTAAAGCTACCAAATGTGTGTGTGTGTGTGTGCGCGCGCGCGCGCACGCACGCACGCACATTGGTTTATTAGGGAGCCAAATTCAATCCAAGTTTTAGCCTAACAAGGCTTCTAGTCAATAGAAGGTATTTTGGTTTCGATTTTGGTTTTGGTTTTGGTGGTGTTGTTGATTTTTAAAGGAAGTAAATTATACAGTTTTAAATGAGAAGCAATTAGTGGAACCCAAATATAAGAACAAGAGATGACAATCATTCCATAAGTAAGACATAGTAGAAAAGAAAAAAGAATATTTTTGAAGTAGAGAAGATAAACATAACTTGTTTTTGTCTACTTTTGTTCATTCTCAGAATTACTGACAATATAATTGTAAATTTAGTTCCTATGCAAAGTAAATAATAATCTTTATTTTTATTATATTTACAATTTTAACTAAATACTCCAAAAACACTAAGTGTATTTTAATCTTCTCAAATTATTTAACTACCTAAATACCTATATTGTACACTGCTCATCATATTTGGATAATCTAGTGAGTAAGTCAGTGATATCCCATCATTCTGGGTCCATAATAAGGAGATTAGTTTGCACTTTACAAGTTTTCATTGCAACTTTATGATGTAAATTTATTTTTCCTAAGATTCAAATATATACAACCCTCTTTCTTTGAGTATCTATTCAAGAAAGTTTCTATAGTTAAGATCCAAGTTTCTGTCCTAAAACTGAAAGCTTAAATCCTGTGAGATTCTTTAGTTGGGGGTTGAAAATAGAGATAAAAATGGCCAAGTATAAGGTGAATACTTTCCAAAACCCTGAACCATTCAGTGAACCTACAAACAACATTTTCCTCTCTCTTCATAGCCAGGGCTGTTTTGAGACCAATTTTTGTGGTTTCATTTGGGTTTAGTATCTAATTCTTATGCCAGTTGGTAAGAATGAAAAAATGAACTAAACCCTAGAGAAGTTTCCAAACCCACATAGCTGAGCAAAGGGTAGAGATTTTGAGTTTCAGGTTTCCCAGTGTTTCAAAGGAAAGGAAACCAAAGGCAAAATGCAGTGGACATGACATCTGTGAACAAAAACCAACATAAAGTTTGCTTTAACTGACTCAGTGTGGCTGGAGTTACCTTCATCTTTCCTGCAGAAGAGTCTTATTTTCTTCTGCTTTATCTGCTCTTCACAAGAATCAACAGAAATGATGCTTCATTTAGCCATCTTAAGACTTAGCTTTTAAAACAAAGGTTCTCTTAGTTTACTCTCATATTTACTCATCAAAAAATTTTAAACATTATTAGTTTTCTATACTAAAAATCCTATTTTTTTCTCTCTTCTGTTTTTTTCTCTCCTCCCTTTATGTTTAAAATTTTTAAATAACAAATAATTTTATGAAATCTTATCTATTAGTTTTCTAAACAATTAAAATATCATTTTAAAAGAGAGTAGGAAAGCATTATAAAATGAAATTTCAATGTAATATTTATTTAATGAAAATAAGAGCCAAACCAAATTTATGAAGTTTTGGCATGTAAATTTCAGGTGTTCCTTTTGTGGAAGACACTGTCCTGGACTCCTTTGTCTTCAGCTTCTGTGTAGTCTTAATGAACTTTATTTTAATTAAAATTAAGAGGGAAAAAATGACTGAAAATATGCGTACATGCATATATATTGTAGAAATAACATAATACGAGGTTAATCCTCAGAACATTAAAATTATGACATTAGACTCTTAAATATGACAAAAAACTTATATTCTCAATTGGATAAGAAAGGCCACCTGTTTGTGAGTCATATAAACTGTGAGAAACCTATTTTTATAAAGTAAAGAAAGAGGCTTTCAGAAATTGACCCACTGTTGACTACCAAATTTTTATTTAAATCAATAAATTATTTAAGATTATTTTAGCTTCTATGAGAATTCAGGAGAAGAGAATAAGGTGCAATAATCTGTATTTTCTGACAACTGATACCCTCTTCCTGTCATTTTTTTAACTTTATCATTTGTTTTGTGTTCTGTACATACTCTTCTCCTCTATAAATATCAGCACAGCAGATCACTCAGATACTGACATAATATTTGTCTTAGGTAAAATATTTTCAGATTAGCCTGGCACGTACTAGGTACTTAATAAGAATCTTTTGAATATAATTGTCTCCACTCAGATTACATTCACCAGAAGTCTTATATTAAGCCATGGCCAATTAGATTAGATATCAGAAATTTCCTGTCAATGAAATCTTTTTTTCTAGGTTATTTGTAGCCCCCAAATAAGGAATTTTGATTTTTTGTTTGTAATGTTTATCATTTGTTGTCACCATTAATTTACTGATATAAGAAATAATAGCTATGAATAAGTGGAAGCTTTGTGGTGCTGGCTTTCAGAGTCAACACTTTCTTGAGAAAAGGTTATAATTATAAGCCAATACCTTTCTTGGTTTTTCCCTCTAGCTGCTAGCAGAAGTTTAACTTGTCTTTGAGGTCTATCAACAAAAACACTAACACTATTTGCTTTTCTTAATTTTTTTTTTTTAATTTAAAGGTCAGCTTGGCTATTTAAGCCATATCTTACCGCATATTCCCCACTGAAAAAAATAAGCTGAAGATAATATCAAATGACATTTTTAAACCTTGCAAAATACACTGATATTTTACAAAAAATACACAAATTCCAAATGTTAACAATGAAATACTGGAATCAAGAAAAGTATTTCAAACTCCAGTGCATTTACATCTTTTATATTTGACTACAATCCACTCTTTCTCAAAGTTTTCCAAAGAACTGAATTGAGCTTAATTTCTAAATTAGCACAATTAGCATATTTGTTAATTGAATCCTGTTTGTATTTTAAATAATTAAGCTTGTAGGTTATATCAGCCTTGAATAAATACTAAATAAATAAACACATTGAAAACATTTCTATGCCTATTTTAAAACATTTGTGAAAGTCAGGCACACCCTGCAAGTTTAAACACCTCATTACTATATAAGAGCCACTAAAAACTTTATAAAAGGCACGATGATTATTTTACTGAAGGGAAATTTATATTTGAAAATAGAAATGTACACACCTTCCTCAGTTAACTAATGTTCACTTTCATTGATAAAGCTGAGGGAGAGAGACAAACTGTCAAATTCACTAGCATTTCCAAAGAAGTGTGGGGTTTTTGTTGTTCTTCAGTTCCAGGCCACAATTTTAAAGCACAGGAGTCCACATTTTGGCAAGGATCCACGTGATTGATTTTAAAAGGTCTGGGTGAAAGAGATGTCACCTGGCAAAATTAGCCTGATTGATGTAGCAACTGATCCCTGAGAACTTGTCTTTCTCTACCTTTACTACATCCCTAGGCTCAGGTTCTATAATTTCATTTTTTCACTAAAGTGTGGCACCTGATCCTATGACACTTTTTAAAATTAGTGTGCTGGCCCTGTACTTTTTAAATTTCATTTTTATCTTTTTGTTTTGACATAATTTCAGACCAACAAAAAAGTTGCAAGAAAAATACAAATAATCTTTATAAAAATTCCTGTATACCCTTCACTACCCAGATACCCCAAATTTTAATATAATGTATTATATGTAATATATGTATTATATGTACCCATATGTAATATATGTATGCATGTATATATACACACATGCCTATATGTATACATGAACATATATATATGTATATTGGTAGTTGATATTTTATAATTTATATTCTCTCTATATTAATATATATGTATATCTTCCCCACAATCTTTGGACAATAATTTTCCAAACATGATATTCATTTATCCTAAATACTTCAATTTGCATCTCTAAGGGTAAGGGACATTCTCTTACACAACTACAGTAAAATTATAAAAGTTTAGGTAATTAATTTGATATAATTCTCTAATTGGTAGCCAAAATTCAGATTCCATTCATTTCCCAATGATGTCCTTTATAAAAAATAAAATCCCAGGTTGTGTACTGCATCCAGTTGTCACATGTTTTTAGACTCCTTGATTCTGAAATAGATTTGTAGTCCTTGGGTTTTAGCATATTGATATTTTTTAAAAGTACAGGACAATTATTTTGTAAAATGTTCCTCACTTTCAGCTTCACTGTTGTTTTGGATATCACAGGAATGGTATTGCTGTCTTCCCAGTGCATAGCATCAGGTAGAGTGTGAGGCTTGTTTTTCCCATTATTGTAATATTAATTTGGATCCCCTGGTTAGGGTCATTTTCTGCAAAGTTTCTTCACTATACACTTTTTATTTTTTCCTTTATAATTAATAAATACCATGTATGGAAATACTTTTAGACTATATAAGTAACTCCCAATTCTCAAACTTTCATTTATTTATTTTATCATCTATTTATAATTCCTGCTTGAATCAGGTATGATGATTGTTGCCATCATAACTAATCGTTATCTCCACATTTACTATAGCCGTATACTACAAGGAAGAACTTCCCTATTTTTCCTATTTGTTTGTTCATTCATTTGCTTGTTGGTTTATTTATTAATCATTTACTATTTTTGATATATTGATTTATAATTTGTTTGGGTTTTTTCTTCAACCTTTAGAGTGGGTTATAATATTTATTTGAAATATGATTTGATTAATTTGTTTTTGTTGAAATTCCATTTCAATTTTCCCTCATACCTTTTTTTTTTAACATCTTTTTTTTTAACATCTTCATTGGGGTATAATTGCTTCACAATGGTGTGTTAGTTTCTGCTTTATAACAAAGTGAATCAGTTATACATATACATATGTTCCCATATCTCTTCCCTCTTGTGTCTCCCTCCCTCCCACCCTCCCTATCCCACCCCTCTAGGTGGTCACAAAGCACAGAGCTGATCTCCCTGTGCTATGCAGCTGCTTCCCACTAGCTATCTACCTTACGTTTGGTAGTGTGTATATGTCCATGCCTCTCTCTCGCTTTGTCACAGCTTACCCTTCCCCCTCCCCATATCCTCAAGTCCATTCTCTAGTAGGTCTGTGTCTTTATTCCTGTCTTACCCCTAGGTTCTTCATGACATTTTTTTAAAATTAAATTCCATATATATGTGTTAGCATACGGTATTTGTCTTTGTCTTTCTGACTTACTTCACTCTCCTCATACCTTTTTTTTAAATATATGAAACATCATTAAACGATATACTCAGAGAAGAGTCACTTCGCCTCATTTCTTTTTTTTTTCCTCAGCTTTATGAAGGTACATAATTGTTATACAAAAAATTACATATACTTAATGTACAGAATTTGTTGAATTTGGACATATATATACACTTTTGCCATTACTGTAACAAATATAATCATCACCTCCAAAAGTTTCCCTGTTCCTCTCTCTTTGTGTGTGTGTGTTAAGATCTGAAATTGTAAAACTCCTAGAAGAAGGGAGAAATGCTCATTCTTTGAGTTATTAAGCTCTCCTTTGTGAGAATGTGCTATAATTTA
This sequence comes from Pseudorca crassidens, assembly GCF_039906515.1. NCBI lineage: Eukaryota > Metazoa > Chordata > Mammalia > Artiodactyla > Delphinidae > Pseudorca > Pseudorca crassidens. Next base: position 86,505,838 of record NC_090298.1, read on the forward strand.
TTCAAGCACTCTCTTATGTATGAACATTATTTTCAATATTTCATAGTTACAAATAATGCTACATTAAATCACATGATATTTTTATTTTTTAAAAACTGTGATTGGTGTATCTGTAGGGTAAGTTCCTAGAAGTCAGATGGCTGGATCAAAAGGTAAATGAGTGTGTTTTTCATAAGCAGTATATTGATTTGAATTCTAACCCAAAAAGTGTGAGATTGTCCTATTGCACAGCCTCAGCAATAGACCATGTTGTTTAACTTTTTTAATTCTGTAAATCTGATAGATAAAAACTGTATCTCAGTGCATTTTTAATTTGTAATTCTCTGTTCTGAGTGAGGTTGAACATCTTTTCATAAATAATGTACAGCATAAAAATGAGCGATCTACAATTGCACTCAAACATAATGTTGAATCTCAAAAATATACTTTTGAATGTAAGAAACTAGGCATAAAATAGTATTCTGCATTATCTCATTCATATAAATAACAAAATGTGTCAAAACTAATCTACACTATTATAAATCAGGATAGCGGTTATCCTTGTCAGACTTGTAGTGACCACAAAGGATAATGCTGACAGTCCCTGAGATACTTGGTAATCTCATGTTTCTTAATCTAGGTGCTTGTTTCATGAGCATGTTTGGATTGTGAAAGTTTCTTGAGCTGTAGAATTATGATATGTGCACTTTTCTGTATGCATATTTATATTGTTAAAAACACAGTGGGCTTAGATTGACAAGGCTACTAGATACAGAGTTTAATATGTTATCAAATATGAAAGAAAAGAAAAGACAAGTCTTTTCTTATTATTCAAATATAGGCTGATTTGTGACAGTTGACTAGTATCCTAAATTGTTTCTGCTTCACAATTATCACAGAAGAGTATTGCCTTATGCGCTATATTCATGGAGTTTTCAGACTAGAAAGTTTTTGTGTGAGTGTGTGAAATTGAAGCATTTAAGTCTTATATTCCTTACTGATATCAGAATATTGGGATTACACAGTGCTATTGTCATCAACCATGGGGAATGCCACTGACAATTTGGAACTGGATCACTTATGTGTTAAAGTTAATTCAGAGAAGTTACAAACATAAGGTAGACACACATTTTTTTGTTGTTCTTCCTGGGTCATAAATCCAAAATCCAAGTTATTCTTTCATTTCAAATTCTTTTTTTGGATAAGAGGATAATAAAAGTTGGAAGCAGATTCCCTTCCCCATGTCCTTCACAGTAACATCTATTTGTATGTGTATGAGTGTGTGTTCAGTATCCTCAGTCTTGCATGAAAATAGACATAGCTTCTAACTGATGGAGAAAACTGGTGTATATGCAAGAGTATGTGTATCAACATACTGCTCCAAACAGTATTTCCCAAATGTCTGTCCTCTGAGTGCCATCTTCAGGATTTTGCCATATCTAAGTACTAGCTCTACTACATTAAAATTATTATTTACCTAACATTTATATTTCAGTAAATTAACTTTAAATATGTTTAAAAGGAAAATTTATATTAAAAAATGAAAATATAACTTGTCATAAATAGGAAGTGAAACAAAATAAATGTGATGAAAAGCACAACATTATTTAAAGTCTTTGAATCAGAGACTAGGTTTCCTTTTTATAAAAAAGAAATTAGTGGAGAGTTATGAAAAATAAAGCTTTAAATTGAGACTTTTTCCTTGAAAAGGCTTGAAAGGTAGTTAAATATGAAATAAAGTGATCACATTTTGATTCACTTTTATTGAATAGTGGCTCTGAGCAAAGCCTAAAATCTTCTCTTGCCCCTTCACTGTTGTGGGTTCCACATTTTGTAGGAGATATTCTCTAAAATAACTCCCAGGATCCAGGTGCCTGGAACTTTTGCTTACCAGTATGACTTCCAAGCTACTATTTCATGGTGATCTTCCGTTTTTATTTGCCTCTGGATACCTGGTTTTGTCTATTGTGGATCCACTGCTGAGCCTTTTTTTGCTCAGCTTCATTGAATCCCTGTCTCTTCTAGTCCTAGCTTCTCTTTTCTGCTTCTGTGCCCAGTAGCTGCTGCCGAAAGTCTTTAATCTGAAGGTTTGGACAGATATCTGACAAGTAAAATATTTTCTGGAACTGAATTCCCAAAAGGCACAAGGTAGCAAAAGATAGGTTTCTCAAATGCATGCACAGTTCTCATTAAGGTGAGATTTTGTTTTGAGAGAGTCCTTAGCCTTGAATATTTGCAGCTTTACTTTTTGCTTCTATCTTCCTAGTCCATCGGCCTTAGGAGCAGAGGGAATTTATACAAAGTGAAGATGAAAGAAGGGTCATGTATAATTCTTAGAATCAAACCAGAAAAACAGTAGGTAGCTATCAGTTCATGCTTCAGTTTTACTTTCTCTATGGAGAAGATCAGAATATGCTCTTTTGGTGTGTAGCCCCGAGTCCAGCAGAGCAGGGTCAAGAGCAATAAGCAATGTACACTCTGTTATTGGAAACATGCCTGTCAGCATTACCAAGAGGAATTTAGTCATAGCAAATGATTACTTGAGGGGAAAAGAAGAAAGCAGAATTCTCATTCCTAATCTCAAAGTGCTAAGAGAATGGAAGTGAAAGAAAGAAAATGTTAGAAGACCAAGTAACATAGACAGTATTGCAGTCTGAATAGAGCCCAAATGTTCTAAAGCTAAGTCAATTAAAGAATATGCTCAAAAGGGATATCAATATGTACAAGTCCTTTCTGTAACCAAATGCTTATATGGATGGATGATATATTTTAGAAATGGCAAAGGTATGGAAAATGCCTTTTCCCATATAAAATTTCCCTCCTCTTTGATTTATTAGACCTTGTCCTCCAGCTGTAATTGGAGACCTTTTCATAATACATCCAAAAACTACATAAATGCAAAGCAGGATGGAGTCCACTGAAGAAAAAATATGATATTATTCTGTATGTAATGCATACAATATGACTATATAAGAAAGAAAAATACTCAAAAGTGGAGCACATAATTAATATAGTGTATCCCCAAGGCAAGAGTTGCATAAAGCTTGTAAGAGCCAACATGGAACGAGGATTTTTTACACCTATATTTCTGGCCATTTAGAAGCTGGCATTGTTAGCGGACTCTACCATGTATCAGCTCTAGGCTTTGCTCTATTTTCAAAGGAAAATCATTTATGTTTCCACAATATTAAGTTTTTTTTTTCTTTTTCCAGTATTTCTCTATTGCATTTATTAAATAATATAGTATAAATTATTAAAATAATTTTAAAAAATAAAATGAGTCAAGAAAAACAAATCAAAAAAAAATAAACCCACACTACCTCCCTACACAAAGACTCTGTCAATCCTTCCATCTATCTATCTATCTATCTTTCTATCTATCTATTATCTATCTATCTATCTCACATTCTAATGGCTTTTTCATAGAATTGATATATATGACCAGATAATTTTTGAGATATTTCTTTTTTTGGTCCTAACATTTTCCTATTTCCATAAAGCATTTTCTGTGCTTTATGATTCAGGGCAGTTTTGCTGTAGAGCTGTCTTTTATTATCAAAAGTCCAAGTTCATGGGGGAGAATGACAATGAAGAAGAGAACTTGCTTTACTTACTCAGCATTTCTGGAGATGGGAGAAATAGGCATGAGTGATGTAAGCCAATGGTGCCTGGGTTAGCTCTCTGTCAGTACACTGGCATGAAGTCAAGATATTCTCTGTGGGCAAGGCTGCTTGATGCACTAGAAGGTCAGATCCTACACTATACACCACAGTCTAATATTCTCATTGCGCAAATGATACAAAATAACAGACTGGAAAGGACCATGGAAGTCAGAACATAGTTGCCCATTGATAAACATTGCCCATGATGAGAGTTACCCCCCTGATATTCTTGTCCAGACACTGAGAGGGGGTTTTTCACAAGTCCCTTTGAAATGAGAATTTGGAATAAAAATTAAGCTGATTTATAGAAGATGAAGAAATGCTCTCAGTATGCCAATATTCTTTGTATATCTGTTATGTAGTAGGATTTTTACTCAAAATAGTGTATCTCTCTACTTAGTTACTTAGTAAATGTTTATTAAAAATTCATTATGTATAAGACACTTTGCTAAACATAAGGCAAAAAGATAAATTCGTGGACAATTCTACTACTGGTAAAATATTTCCAGTTTAATAAATAAAAATTTAGATAATTTTAAAGTCCAAATTATAATTTATTTCATGTTTATACAATATTCTATTTAATGAACTACATATTGGTTTAACATTTAGGCAACTTCTAACTTCCCTCTAGAATTAAAAAACCAAAAAACTCCTAAATTTAATAAACATTATACTAGAAGTATCCTGTTAGCATAAAGGATGCTCATTTATTTGACATGGCGTAGCCTATACCTCTTATTTTCCTAGAAAGTCTCATTATCATTGCTTCCTTCTCCCTCTATTTCCATTTAATTATCTCATATCTTTCTCATCTTAAAAGAAAAAGAATGAAAAAAAAAAAACCAGCCACAATAACCCAAAACTCCTTCCTTAACTGCAAGTTTCAACTGTAAACTAAGCTCTTTTCTATTTTAGTAGTGTTTCAATCACCATTTTCACACATCTACTCATTCCTCAATTCATTCCCGCATGGCTCTCCTCTCCTTTACACTATGAAAACTAGTGTCATTGCTCTAGCTCACTAAATCCAGTCAGTCCTTGCCTTCATCTTTTGTGTACTTACTTATAAGTATTGGTTACTTTTTGCTCAGTGAGACTCCCTCCATTGGCCATTAGCTTTTCTATCTCCAGTGTCTTCTGGTTTTCTTTCGAGTGTGACTGCCATTCTCAGTTTCTGCTGCAGAACCATGCACTACTATTTACGTCAGAGTCTGCAAAAAAACTCAAGTCCAAAGTCTCCATTTCTTCTTATTTTTCATCATTCTACATTTTTTTCAGGAAAACCTCATTCGTGTTTATAACTTCAATAATTATCAAATACTCAGGAAATATATGTATATTTATATCTCCATTGAAGACCTCTCCTTAGAACTCTAGCCCTGAATACTCAAGTCAATTACTGACATGGCCACTTAGAATTCTCAGAGCCAACTCCTTCAAAACAGCTACAGAATTGAACTCTTGACATTCCCTTCCCAGCAATCTACCAAAACTCTGTCTTCGGCCATGATTCTTTAATTTTTCTGATTGGGCCCTTTGTCTTAACAGTTAATTCAGCAAGTCTTGGAGTCACTTTTAAAGAATCCCTCTCCTTTCTCCCCAAATCCAACCCACAATATATCCTTAAGATCCTACATCTTATACAGAGGTTGAGTTCATCTATTTCTCTCCATCTGATCTGCACTACCTTGATATAAGCCAGTCACCTCTAATTCACAGCACAGCATTCGCCCAATAACTGTTTTTTTACAATCTCTCCTTGACTCTCTCTAATCTGTTCTTTACACTGTAGCTAGAGTGATACTTTCAAGAGAAAAATTGGTTTCTATTACTTGCTATCAAGTCTGCTCAATGGATTATTATTGTTTTTGGATAAGAAAGCAATATCTAAGACAGCTTGCCAACATTTTACTCTGCTTACCATCCAGCTGCATCTTTTGTCATCACCATCTATTTCTCCAGACAGACCACATTTTGGTTTCTCGAACAAAACATGTTTTCCTCAGTCCTGGGCCTTGCATGTGCTGCTCCTTCTCCCAAACTCTCTTTGCTTAGTTCACTCACATTTTGTTCTTTAAATCCTAGCTTAAATATTTCTTTCTTTAGAGAAATAATCCTGAAGGGAAGTAGAGAAGTGTCTGATAACACCATGTTCTTTAACTTCACAGAACTTTCCTGTATTTGTAATCATGTACCTATCTGTGACTGTTAACTCCCTTATTAGACTGTAAGTATCCTGAAAACATGAGTTACACTTGATTTTTCTTTAAGATATATGTCAAGTGACCAGACCATTGCCTGATACATAGCAGATACTCAATATCTGTTGAATGAATAAATTAGTAAATGACTATATCCTTGAAAACTTGTCCAATTATTTCCTTAGAAAAATATTCTAAAAGTAGAATTCTATGTTATAGACTATTAACTTTTTTAAGGTTTTTTTACAAATTGCCAAATTGCCTTCCTGTAAATATTTACTGTCCACCTAGCAAAGTTTGAGGGTTCCTTTTGTATATCCCAATGACTATTCTGAAATTATCATTAATTTAAAAAAAACTGAAAAAAAATCTGTTACATGAAAAGATTTATTTTTATATCTCTGACTACTCATAATCTTGAATAGGATTTTTCCTTCTATAACCATGGTTTTCTCTTATTATCTGTTTATATCTGCTTCTCATTGTACTATTAATGTCCTTGTCTTTTTTTAGTTGTTGTGCTTACTGATGGGAAGGAGAGAAGCATGAGATATAATCTGGGTAAATTTAAAGAGGTTCCCATTCATTTTCTTAACAACTTTTGGTTGTAACTAACATGTCTAGTCTAAAATCTTCTAAGATATTTCATCTATGTTATTTCCTTGTATTCATCAATAGGTCCCACACAAATGCAGGTATTTATTAATAATTTCTTGTGAATGAAGGAAAGTTGGAATCAAAAGGGGAAGAGTTGGTAAATTATTAAAATTACAGTGCTAAAGTACATTCCCACTTTTCCATTTTTTCCACTGCCTATTGGTTCCACTACACGGAAAACAAAACAAAACAAAACCCCAAAATACCAAAAACCAAAAAAACCTATCTCTTTGGAAAAGGATTCTAAAACTCCACTTAATAGCTTATTTTAGTTTATAACCATTCTTATAAACTTGCCAAGTTCTGGTTTCAAATTATAGCTTACCTCACAAATAAAAATTTGTTGAAAAGATTTTGGGTAGCTTGTTCTACTTTTCATGAGTACATGAAACAAAAACAATTCCTATTTTAACATGCATCGTTCTTTTGAGTTGTAGACTGGTGAATATCAAATAATACAAGTACATGTGATGTTGTTTCACATGGGTCAGACCCTAAATTGAAAGAGAAAAGATCTCTGGTTTAAACGTTAGGAGATCTGGATTCTTAACTGGTTTCAGTTTCCTTCTATTTTATGGGACCTTACAATTCATTTGTTTGCCACACTGAGTCTCAAAGATTTTAGCTCCAAGGCAGTAACACGGGAGTATTTTTACAACTGCGTGATCAACAGAATCACCTAGACATTTGTTGAAAATATAAATTCCTATGGCATACCACAGACATCTTGAATTAGAATCTCCATGGAAGAGGTGCCCAAGTATCTCTTATGCTCAGACAAATTTGGAAAAACGGCATTTGTTGAGCCCTATGGCTTTTCCTAACTTGAATCTAATACACTACCGAATGTAAAATAGTTAGCTAGTGGAAGGCAGCAGCATAGCACAGGGAGATCAGCTCAGTGCTTTGTGATGACCTAGAGGGGTGGGATAGGGAGGGTGGGAGGGAGGCTCAAGAGGGAGTGGACATGGGGACATATGTATGCATATGGCTGATTCACTTTGGTGTACAACAGAAACTAACACAGTATTGTGAAGCAATTATACTCCAATAAAGATCTATTAAAAATAAATAAATAAATAAATAAATAAATAAATAAATAAATAAAATAAAATTCTAAGTATTGGTTAATAGGAAAGATCCCCTGAATTAGTAAGAGGGCATTTATTTTGGAAATTTCTAAATTGCTAGAATATCAGGGTAGATGAGGAAAAGAAAAGGATTATCTAGGGAAGTCCTACACCCTTTCCCACATCCTGATCTCTCATTGTCAGTCCCAGAAGCCCACTTTCAAAGGCAGCATCCTAGCTCCAGCCTAGTGGCCTTAAACTTTCCTTCCAAAGTGGCTTCTGTTTACAAACTATGACTGCTATGATATGTCTTGTTTTAAAAAGCCTCAGTCCTTTTATGAATGTGGATGAATCTTTCTTATGTTCTTTCTTCTCTGAAAACAAGTTATTATCTATAGCCTTTCCCTACATGATCTGAGTAAAACATTATGTGTGCTTTCCTGTAAATTTACTTATTTATATCTACTACTTTAATCCACATTTCAGTTATTACCTTATTATTTACAGTAGAAAATAACCTATAAAACCTAAATGAAATAAAGAAAGGAAGAAGGAAGGAAGGAAGGAAAAGAAAGAAAATAAGATTGAGCAAAGAAGTTGAGGAACAGTCTGTGCTTGTTTTAGAAACTAAAAATTTGGGTAAATATCATAAGACTTTGATGTTATCATTTAAAAGAGATCATTATTTGATCATCTGGGTCATGACAGTTCTAGGGAAAACAAACAAGTTCCGATTATTACTTGTAGTAATAATAATAAGAATAGAGTATGGCAACTCTACAATGCTTTATAGCTTACATAATTTTAACAAGCATAATTTGAACATCACATCTACCAGCCTTTTTTTTTTCTTCTTTTTTTTTGGCCGCGTGGCATGCGGGACCTTAGTTCCCTGACCAGGGATCAAACCCATGCCCCCTGCAGTGGAAGCACAGAGTCTTAAAAACTGGACTTCCAGGGATGTCCCTCTACCAGGCTATTTCTCTGGGTAACATCACACTTATTTTCAAATTAAATAACTGAACTAAATCTTATAGAGCATAATTCATACATCAGGACTTAGGTCTAATTTTCCTGGCTCCAAGTTCAATGCTCTTTCTTTTTTACCATAAATTCCCAAATCCCATGTCTTCAGCCAAATTTTATTACCACACCAGCACCCATATCTCTGTAGGCCTGAATCTAAAGGAAGCTTCTTCACTGAGTTTGCTCTCCAATTTCCTAAGACATGAGGAAAGGGCAAACTGCTGACCTCACCATCATGGTAACAACTCATCGTCACTTAATGCCAAATCTGGTGCTAAGCACTTTATTCATCTACATATTGTCCCACTTAGTTCTCACTTATAATATAAAATGGATGATACTGCCCATATTTTATAGATGAGTAAATTGTCTCAAGTAGGTTGTCTAAGGTCAAAGAGTGACTTCACCTAGTGCCTCTCCTTTTATGGATGGCGTATTATTTTGCCCACAAGTTAAACTCCAAATGACTTTATCCATTGCTTCTATATATGTTTCTACTATTATTTCCTTAATTACTTATATATGTTATCAGTTTAAAAAGGTATTCTTAGAGGTTTTAGGAACCTGTTGATCCTTCCTAAAATAGTTTCTGTGGAAGGAAAAGTTTTCTGAGTTCCTAACTGAAGTGAGGACTGTGTACAATTAACCCTGAGTGCTGTGCTTATTACATATCCCTATAAAAAAACACTGATTCAGAAAGGACTACAGACATAACTAGTCTTTGATACCTGGGTACTATCCCTACAAAAGTTTCACTGCATTTGCAAATATTAGGATAAAGAAGAGATAAGTAAAAGGGTAAGAGCAGGAGTAGGTAGAAGGTCAGGAGGAAATTTTAAATATATATATATATATATATATATATATATATATATATATATATATAGTATATTTCATAGGTAAAAACAAATCCTCTAAATGTCAATTGGATGTAATTTTTCACTACTCAATTCATTGACTGATACATAATGAGGCAAGTCAAAGAAAGATTAAAGAACAGATCATTAAGATGGAGTTATTTGTAATAGAAACAAAATACACAAATACAAAAGCTGAGCAGAGGCCTTACCTTTTCCTTTGTTTTCTGGTTTCCTGTCTCCTTATATGTGGAAAACTTGGTTATTTTCATATGAACACAATTCACTGAAAATTAACATTGATTTTATCCTCACAGCCTGTTACATCTTTTTAGTTGGAAAGGGACAGAACCACCTCTATTAGGACAAATTTACCATGGATTAATATCTACCATAGAATAGGTGGTAGAAATAGGGAGGCATTGATTCCATTACATGGAAGGGCAGTACTAGAACTTCCTGTTTCTACTGGTAGACAATCGTTTAAAGACTTCATAAAAGATTGAACTGTTAACACAGACAGTTTTTCTAGACAAAATTCATACTACTATATAGAGCTGGATTTTATAAATTAATATTTCACATCTGTTACTTGAAACTATATATTTTAAAATAGTAAGGAGGACATTGAAATATACCGTCTCTAAAATTGATGGGTTATGCTTTAATTTATAGTCAGAGCTCGTTTCTGTATAGTCTGCATATATCCCCATTACATTCTCAAGGTCATAAAATGAAAGCAAGATTTCTTTGCTTGTTTAGACCTAGCAGGAACAGCGAATTGCCCTCTGGAAGCTGGCAACCTGTATAAGCTCCACAAGTACAAAGACCCTAAGTCTTGCTGACCTCTGGACCACTAGCACCAAGCCTGTATAATCCATGTAATGATACGACCAATTATATCCCTGATGAAGCGGGGCCAGTAGAGGCAAGCACAAAAAGAGAGAAAGAAAGATGGTTAGTTCAGATTTTAGGCTTGTCCATAATATGATAATAAAATCCACTTTGACTTTAGCATACCTATAAACTTTAGATATTATGATTTCATATTTTTATATATATCAGGAGAACGGGTCTTTTGAAAACCTATCCTATTCTTAGGATCTCTAAATCCTTTATTTTACTCATCTATAACACATAAAATTGTAGATGTTCCACATATACTTGTTGAATTAATAAATATTGCACAATTCCCAATTTACAAGTATCTGAAGGGAGGCTTCACAAATGGCATATAGAGTACTGAGAGTCTAGCACTCAGTAAAGAGCACTCTTGAATTATGTGCCAGTGGCACAGTTTATCAATAATTACTCTAGCCCCAAAAAGAAAAGAGAGAAGGGGCAGGGGGGGAAGAGCTCATTCTACATATATCTAATATATGTTTTCTCTTCATGAGTGTAAAATAGCTTACTGTTCCCTAAACATATTAGTTATCATTTAAGGTCATCACAATATATATACACTGAATGGATTTTCATTTTCCACGTTGTGCAGGTAATTACTAGACTACAATCTTTCAGCTCCAAACTCACCCACCTATAGTAGTGTAATGCCTGGGCTGAGAACTGGCTGTGCATATTACATTTCCCCTTCTTCAGGCTGACTCCCTGTTAGGTTCTGCCCAAAGGAGACCTTTGAGGAGACTGGAAGGGCTCTTCTGGTCCTCTTTGACTATGGTGCCTGTAAAGTCACTTAGCCAATAGTTCTTAATTCCTGCAGAAGCAGTTGCTTCCAGCTGTTAATTCTATTATTTTCTTCACTCCAGAACGAATCTTTCCACAACCCCTCAAAGGAATCAGTAGCAGTTGGGCAGTACCCTCTCCTTGGTGGTCTGCTAAAGACCTTCCTTCAAGTGCTCATTTTCCTTTCATTTCCTCATTGGGATGCGTAGCTGCTCCCTGCTATTTTTTGTGTGTTATCTCTGTGTTCTCACCTTTGTAACCAAATTCCTGCTCTAAATTATTTCTGCTAAAATAATTAATGAGGTTTCTATTTTTTTGACTGGACTCATATAATGTAAATTTAAAGTAATAAACATTTCTAATTCTTAAATTTAAATATTTCATAGTTAAGAAGAATTTAGATTGCAAGTTAGAAGACAGATTTTATTTGTGGTTGCCTAATTTTGCACAAAATATAATGTACATTTTGATTTTATATATGAACTGAAACATAAAGAGAACGTATATATGTATATACACACATATATATGCAGATGATCAACATATTATTTGTCCTCATAAAACTATTTTGTAGGTAAAATGTGATAATACATGCAAAAGGCATTTGAAAAGCCATATGTAGGCAAATGGTAGACATTACTATAAAATAAATTTTCTAAATTGACCAAAAATGCTATGGTCATCTTGCTTTGCAAATTTCAGAATTGTGTGTCTGTGTATTACAAGAAAATACATCCCAATTGTTGATATGCATTATTTAAGTTGATACCATATAGAATGTTTATAACCAATCAAATAAAAATAAATTAAATTTGAAATAATAAAATAGCAATAAGTTAGCAGGATTAGACTGGAACAGACTTATTTTCTCTTCCCTTTGGCCCTAGATATTGTGGGATTTTTCTATTCAGAAATTAGGAAGAGTAGAGAACACACTTTCAGGGAGCCAGTACGAAATATATCTAAATATTAGTGAAAATATCTTCTTATGCATTTTGATACAGACTTTTCGAAGTTATTTTCATCATGAAGAATATATACTTTTCTTATTACAAATACAGGGATAAAATAACTAGCCCATTTCACCTAAATCTTCCCTTTTATTTTTTTATGATTTATTTTATTTTTTATTGAAGTATAGTTGACTTACAATATTATATTAGTTTCAGGTGTGTAACACTGTAATTTTTTTTTTTTTTTAATTTTGCTTGTGGCCTTTTTTCAAGTTATTTATTTATTTTTGGCTGTGTTGGGTCTTTGTTTCTGTGCCAGGGCTTTCTCTAGTTGAGGCAAGCGGGGGCCACTTTTCATTGCAGTGCGCGGGCCTCTCACTATTGCGGCCTCTCTTGTTGTGGAGCACAGGCTCCAGACGCGCAGGCTCAGTAGTTGTGGCTCACGGGCCTAGTTGCTCCGCAGCATGTGGGATCTTCCCAGACCAGGGCTTGAACCCGTGTCCCCTGCATTGGCAGGCATATTCTCAACCACTGCGCCATCAGGGAAGCCCTGTAATATTTTATAGATTATACTCCATGTAAAGTTATTATAAAATATTGGGTATATTCACTGTGCTGTACATTGCATCCTTGTATCTGATTTATTTTATGCCTAGTAGTTTGTAACTCTTAATCTCCTTCCCCTATCTTGTCCTTCCTCCCACCCCTCTTCCCACTGGTAACCACTAGTTTGTTCTCTGTGAGTCTGTTTCTGTTATATTCATTCATTTGTTTTATTTTTTAGATTCCATACATAAGTTAAAACATATAGCATTTGTCTTTCTCTGTCTGACTCTTTCACTAAGCATAATACCCTCTAGGTCCATCCATGTTGTCACAAATAGCAAAATGTCTTTATTTTTTGTGGCTGAGTAATACATACAGGTGGACAACAGGTAAATGAAAAAATGCTCAACATCACTAATCATCAGGGAAATTCAAATCAAAACCACAGTGAAATATCCTCTCATACATGTCAGAATGGTTATTTTAAAAGACAAGATATTGGTACAGCCACTATGGAGAACAGTATGGAGGTTCCTTAAAAAACTAAAAATAGAACTACCATATGATCCTGCAATCCCACTCCTGGGCATATATCTGGAGAAAACTGTAATTCAAAAAGATACATGCACCCCAATGTTCATATCAGCATTATTTACAACAGCCAAGACATGAAAACAACCTAAATGTCCTCAACAGATGAATGGATAAAGATGTGATATATATATTCAATGGAATATTACTCAGCCATAAAAAAGAATGAAGTAATGCCATTTGCAGCAATGTGGGTGGACCTAGAGATGATCATACTAAGTGAAGTAAGCCAGACAGAGAAAGGCAAACATCATGTGATATCACTTGTTTCTGGAATCTAAAAAAAGAAAGATACAAATGAACTTATATACAAAACAGAAATAGACCCACAGACATAGAAAACAAAAACTTATGGTTACCAAAGGGGAAAAGGGAGGGATGGATAAATTAGGAGTTTGTGATTAGCAGATACACACGACTATATATAAAATAGATACCCAACAAGGACCTACTGGATAGCACAGGGGACTATACTCAATATTTTGTTATAACCTATAAGGGAAAAGAATCTGAAAAAGAATATATATATGGTGACTGAAAGGGAAATGTTGCAGGGGAGGGATAAATTAGAACCTTGGGATTAACTTACACACAGTACTATATATATACATAATAGATAACTAACAAGGACCTACTGTATAGCACAGGGAATGCTACTCAATATTCTGTAATAACCTATATGGGAAAAAGAATCTGAAAAGAATGAATATATGTATATGTATAACTGAATCACTATGCTGTACACCTGAAACTAACACAACATTGTAAATCAACTATATTTCAATACAAAAATAAAATTTTTAAAAAAGACAAGAAATAATAAGTGTTTATGAGGATGTGGAGAAAAGGGAACACTAGTAGGCTGTTGGTGGGATTGTAAATTGGTACAGTCATTATGGAAAACAGTATGGAGTTTCCCCAAAAAATTAAAAATAGAACTACCATATCATCCAACAATTTCACTCCTGGGTATGTAACTGAAGAAAACTGAAACACTAGTTCAAAAAGATACAGGTAGCCCAATGTTTATAGCAACATTATTTACAGTAGTCTGTGTCCATTTATAGATGAATGGATAAAGATGTGTGTGTATATATATATATACACACACACACACACACACAAACACACACACACAAACACACACACACACACACACACACACACACACACAGTGGAATATAGTCTTCTCTTTTTATTTACAATTTTGCTCTTACCCCTTAGCCACACTCTTAGTTCCTTCAAAATTTTATGTTCTCACTGACCTCAGTGCCTTTGCTCATGCACTTTGTAAGTCTGACTCCATTTTTGATGTTTCACTGCTAATAGATTTCAAACCTCACCAATTTTCCCTTCCTCTTCTGCCTCACATCTGGGTAAGCTGATAAGAAAAAAACCCAGTTGCTTTCTACTTTGGCACCTGTGGGAACTTCAAACTACACAAACATTGGCCTGTGTGTGGGAATCTTAACTCCAGTCCACGTGATTACCACCATAAGATCCCGAGCTAGGCTTTTTTCCCTGCTCTCTCATGCCATTCTTGGATCTGCACATGAGCCTACCCAGCTCTCTTCAGAAAGCCTGGTTCTGTGAATAGTAAAACTTTTCATGCCCTCTTAGTACTTGTGTTGCATTATTAATCTCAACATCTGAACCAGATTTTGAGTGTGAGAGTCCTTCTGCCTCTGCAAGGTGACACAACTACTGGCACTGGGAACAGGGAGTCTAGACAATGATCACCCTCACTGGGGATCTTTCTTCTCTTGCTGGGACTTGTTAACAACTAACTCTTATGCTTGCAGGTTAGCATGCTTTTGAGTTGTGTTGCTGCCCACTGGCAAGCTTGTACTTTGATCTGTGCTACATTTAATGGGTTCTACCTTGCCTGTGTTATAGATTTATCCCAACCTAAATTAGAAGTTATAATGGGTGTATAGGGACAAGAAGATGGGAATGAGGCCCTCTTCAAAGTGCCCTAAGCTCATGTGATTTTATTCGTGTCTCTATAGCAGTGTTACTGAAATTACTGACACCATCCCATTAGCAGCAGTTAAATTCATTGCAGATGTATATTTGACTAATATGTTCTATTTGGTTCCTATTTCAACAAGCTTTTAGTTGCCGTTTGCCTTCCTCTTTGAAGGAACACCAATATGCTTTTACTCAGCTATTCTTGCAGTAACTCAACAACCCTGGCATCACATACAGCATTTGCAGGAAAGATCTTAACTGCAACTGACATTCTCTAAAAACACAGGTATGATATCACACTGAAGACATCATCTACCAAGGAGATTCATTTGACACCGTTTCAGGACATACCAATACGCACAAAGGAGCTCACAAAAACGGGATGGGTCTTTGCCCCACACATAGTACTAGGCACCTGTCACCTTCGTTAAATTCTTGAAAATTATTTGATAATTAAAGTCTGTTCCATCCCTGACACTGCCAAGAAACAGTTATTGACCCTCTCAGCACCCATAAAGTTGAAACAAGTCCAATGTCTTTTAGGCCTTTTTGGATTCTGGAGGCAATATATTTCTCAATTTTACTTATTTTTTTTACTTAAATTTTACTTAACGCTATCCAGGCTGTTACTTGAAAACTGGCCCAGTTGGAATGAGCCTCCTACAACAAAGTCTCTAGAATTTGTCCAAACTGCAATACAACAGCATTCCCATTAGTGCCCCCAGAGACTCCTTTCCTATTGAGCCTTTAGCAACTTCATTTTATGTATCTTGGAATCTCTGGGCCACTCATGATAGCCATAAATTGCCCATGAAACTCTGGTACAAGAAACTCTCCTCAGTCCTATTCTGTATATCACTAGAGTGTAAATTTACACTCTAGTGTAAGTGCATGCTGTTACTACACTCTGCTGGAAACAGAGGCTCTCATGGGCCCTAAGTCTATGACCCTTGGTACCCAACTGCCCGTTATGCCTTGCAGCACCTGAAAGCTTGGCATGGTCCCCAAGATCTCCTTGCTATAAGATAGAGACAAGACTGGGCCTTCTTGCATATCCTGACTGCAGGAAGGGGTGGCCTCTTCTCCTGTCTTCAGTCCCTTGCCAGATGCCATGATGCTCTCTAATGAGGTCAGCCCTGCCCTGGCCATCTTGGCTTCAGTGAACAGCAAAGAGAATTCCTACACTTAAGATGTGTTGCCACTATACACATGATGGAGCTCCTCGGAGATCTGCTGCTTTTCATCCATTAATCAGGCTATGCCTCATCATGATGAGACTGAAGGGTCAGCATAATTGGCTAAACTTCAGGTACTCATTTTAGCACTGGATTCCCTGGCCAACAATTGGCCCCATCTGCACACTTTTCCAAACTCTTAAACTATTGCCAATGATTCAGCTTGTCTTGTGTGGCCAATAGCAGCAACAAAAATTCCTTATCCAAGCTTTTCCTCTTTGGGGGTAAGGAACTCTAGGAATCTCTCACTTCATATATATCCTCACTATAAATGAAGGTCTCACATTTTTCTTTACATAAAAGTCACAGTACAAGGCACTATACAAAACTGACAATGAGGAGCTTATGAACAAAGCATTCAATGAAAATTTCACCTCACTTATGGCCTCAAGGCTATAAGCATCATAGAGGACCCCAGTAGCTTACTTAAGCCCAAATATAATTAAATGAAGCATGGCACATTTCAGTCACCAGCCAAATATCATAATTGTAATAGTCTGTAACAATCATGAATTTTAACAGTCTGACTTCATTTTTTTGACCACTTATGGCTTTCAAGTCCCACTATTTCCTCTTCCCATTCTGCCCCACATCTGGATGAGTTAAGAAAGTTTAGATATTCCCTCCTTTAGTACTGCACGAAAATACAAACCACATAAGCCCCAACTCACATGCAGAAACCCTAACTCTGCCCCACTCCCTAGATACCATGAAACCCCAAGCCAGTCTTCTTGTTCTTTCATACCATTATTTGACCTCAGAAAGCTTCATCGTTATATGAGTAATAAACCTTTTCATACCCTCCTAATATATGTGTGGTGTCATCAATCTCAACATCTGAAGAAATATTGGGTGAGGTAGTTCATCACTCCTCTATGGGCTGATAGCAACACTCTTCCTTTTGTATATATATTTTTAATTGTGGTAAGAACATATATAAAATTTACCATCTTAACTATTTGTAAATGTACAGTTCGGTAGTGTTAAGTATGTTTACATTGTTGTAAAATATTTCCAGAACTTTCTCACCTTCAAATCTGTAACTCTATACACAATAAACAGCAACCCCCTTTTCTGAACCCCTGATAAACAGCATTTTAATATCTGTTTCTATAAATTTAACTACTTTAGATATACCTTATGTAAGTGGAATCAAAAAGCATTTGTACTTTTGTGACTGGCTTATTTCACTTAGCATAATATCCTCAAGGTTCATCCATGTTGTAGCATGTGACAGAATTTTCTTCTTTTATAAGGATGAATAATATGCTTATTCATACTTATATGTGTTTGCCACATTTTCTTTATCCATTCATCCATGGATGGACAGTTCAGTTGCTTCCATCTCTTGGCTATTGTGAAAAGTGTTGCTATGAACATGAGTGTGTAAATATCTCTTCCCTGCTTTAACTTCTTTTGGATATATACCCAGAAATGGGATTGCTGGATCATATGGTAGTTTTACTTTCACTCTCTGAAAAACTTCCATACTGTTTTCCATAGTGGTTGCATCATTTTACAATATGACCAACAGTGCACAGAGGTTCCAATTTCTCCACACCCTCAAAAACACTTGTTATTTTCAGATGGTGTGTGTATATATGTGCGTGTGTTTTATAGTAGCCATCCTCAGGGGTGTGAAATGATATCCCACTGTGGTTTTGATTTGCACTTTCCTAGTGATTAGTGATGTTGAACATCTTTTCATATGCTGTTGGCTATTTATATATCATCTCTGGTCTTCTTTCTATTCTGAACTCTTTTCCCTCTCTCTTTAGTTTATGTATATTTATCCTTCTGGAACCACAGCTAATGTATTTATTCAAGCCATTGGTAATTGTTGCACATCCCTCAACATTCTCCACCTTATTCTCAGTGCTAATGAGAATATTTTACATCTGCTTTATATACTCTCATGTAAAACTAAATGAAGAAGACACAACTAACACTTACTCACTCCTGGGCCTGACACATTCTAGAAGGCCTCCAAATACTCTTGACTTTCTGACTTGATTGTGCAAATCAAGAGTTTTTTGCTGCTGCTCTGCTGGAGGCAGAGTCTCCAAAAGAAATTACTAAAATCACTTTAAATTAATTACCATCATTTGCTTTTCCTGTGAGCATTCCTGCTATTGGGTCCAGAAGGAGAAAAAAATGGTACTGTGATAGTGCTAATTTTAATTTAGCATTGATTCTTTTTGAAGAATTATATTAAGTGGCTTATTTATTATCAATGATTGTATGAAAAAAGTACTACGTCATGTCTAGATTGCAAACAAGACATAAAGCTTCAGAAGGCAAGCAACTTGTCCAAGAGCACACAGCCAGTGTGCAGACGACAGAACCTTGGGCTAGGCAGCCTGGCTTCAGAGTCCTCTCATGTTGCAAAGAAGAGGAGATTTGCCAGAAGCAATAGATGTTTTCCTTGAAATGTGGGGCTGTGATATTATTCAGGAGGTGACAGAGAACAAGTGAGTTCAGTGGTTGTAATACTCTTAAGGGCCAGAATTATAAGCTGCTCTGAAAGCATAACAGAGTAAAGTAAGTTTTATGTATCTCTCTTAAGGCTAAAACTAAATGCATGCATTGTTTCTCCACTTACTCAACAACTGAAAAGGAATATATAAATTAACATTCTCAAGGAGTACTTCTTAAACCATGTGTATAAGGCTTTTTTTGGTCTGTATATGAATTAAAATAATTTTTTGGCCACTTTGCTTATATTAAATGTGAGCAAGCTCTGAGGCAAACTGTGGCTGTTTCTACATTTTACCAACTATTTTTCTCAATTTAGTAAGAAAAATATGCTCAATTACTCAAATGCTAATTCTTCAGGAAAGAGAAGGTAAGGAATTTATGTTCACAGGTCAGATTTTACTCATTGCTTAATTTCATCAAGTGCTAGATACAATTAACATTTTTAATTAGTGAATTTTGTATGTGGTGTTGCTATTTATCCAAATTTGTTGATGGACTGAATTTGAAGCAACGGATATTTGTTAATTAATTCACTCATTTACTTATTTATTCATCTATGATTTACAGAGTCCCCAAACTAGTTTGAAGTAACATGTATTCTTAAAACACATATGAAGCAAGCGAATTAAAATATAAAGTTTGTTCAAAATCCATTTATAAGGTAGAATGGTAGTAATGTACTATATAACTGGAAGGAATTATTTATTGTAATGGAGCATTAAATTTATCTCTTCATTTCCAGATAGCCAACTTAAAAGAGGAAATATTTTCTACACTAATAAATCAGTGACTGATTAAAGAAAGCAAACAGGCTGTTGTATTTTTTCCCCCTCTGGCAATATAATCTAGGGAATTTATCACATAGATTTATACTTAAAGAACATTCTGTCATTTGAATAGTTAGTAAAATTGGAGTCATGTTTGCACTCACACACCACCATCACCACTCCAACACACAAGCTCATTCACATCAAATCTGTTTCTTCTCCAGTATTCTCTAGAATAAAGTTACCCCTATCTATTCAAATGTTCAGTTAAAAAACCCATTCTTGATTCCTCTTCTTCTGCCATCTTTTATATTAATTCATGAACATATGCCATTAGTGCTACATCTATAATCTAGCCTGATTCCATCATCTCCACTGCTAACAAGCCCAAACCAACGTTATGTCTAACTAGGACTGATGTTTTAGATTCCTAACTGGTCTTCTTCCCCGCACACATGAGCAAAGGGCAGTAAGAATCATGTTTTAACTTCAAATCAGGTAACAACATTCCTCTTAAGACCCTCCGCTTGCTTCCCATAGCAACTAGCATAAAACTCAGTCTCCTTCTATGGCATGTAATAACCTACAAATCTCTGACCTCATATCCTACCTATTTCTTCCTAGTGTAGTATGTTCTGGCTACATTTTTCCAAGCCTCTGAACATACCAATCTCTTTCCTTCCTTGTGGGCATTGCACTAAATATCACTCTACCTGAAATACTCTTTCCCCAGAACTCTGCAGGAGTTTCTGCAGTTATTTCCCTTCAATTAGGTTTAAGTTCAAATTTCAGCTCCTCACAGGAATTTTTTTCTCACTATCCTAACTAAAGAGCACCCCACTCCTTTCACCTACTGTGTTTACTTCAAAGCATCAATCTCCATATAAAGCGATATTATAATTGTTGTATATATCTATAGCATGTATTTGCCAGTAGAAGAGTTGCTTAATAATAAAATATAGTCACCTCTAATATTATTACTGGCTATAATTTATTAAGTGCTTACTATATGCCAGGTACTCTTCTAAGAATCATATTGTATTAACACATTTAATTCTTCATAACTCAGGAGGTTTGGTTCCTTCACTGCTAGGTCCAGAATGCCTAGAACAGTGACTGCCACAAGGTGGGAATAGAATAAATAAAATTTGTTTAGTAAACAAATAAGTATGATGCATAATACCCTAAATTACTGTTTTCCTAGGAATGTGAATGGAAACCATTTCAACCATAATAATATAAAATAAAAATAAAGTTAAAAAGTGTTAAAAGTGATAAAATTGCATGTAAAGTACTCAAAACAGAAAAAAATCAAAAAAATTCAAAGTAATGTAGCTCTAGCTACCATTTATTCTTTGTTATACTTTGCATGTAAAAATGAATGTTTCCTTGTTGAAAAAAGTCAGTGACTATGAGATGAACCATTTTCTGAAGAGTTTCTGGAAGTCTTGCTAGCTATAAGTCTAAATGCATTATTTAATACAGGTAAACTGATGAATTTTTTAGCACATAAAATATAAATTTCTTAGCATTTCTAGTACACAGGGAGGTATTCATCATCAATGAAAATCTTAGGACTAAAAGAATGTAAATGTGTAATGTTTTAGTTTTCATAATGGAGTGAGTTAACTAATATATGTATCTTTTATTAGTATCTATTTTTAGATTAATCATGAGTATTCATTTATCAAAAGGTATTCCCCTGTAACTGATATTTAAAATGTCTATCTTAAATCAATATAGATCTACAATCTTTCAGGGCAATTTCAAAACCTGAAAAGCTCAAAAATCTAAATTTCCTTTTTCTTTTCTTTTTTCTGTAAATTTGGAAACAAAATATATTTTGTGCAAAAATCTTATTTGAACTGATAGGAGGCACTTGTTGAGATTTGGTATCTCTAGTAGTCACACACTTGTGTTCATCAATATTTTGTGTTTTGTGACATTGTGTTAAATTAAATAGTGAAGTTGCCAAAAAATGTTAAATACAACTCCATGAGTAATATCAAGAGATGAAAATTACAACAAATTTTACTATCAATATCTCAGCAAATGTTGTTATTGTATAAGCTTCATCAAGGTGTGTTTGTGAGGTATCTTAATAAGGAATGTGATATAGAAAATCCATTATTACTTTTTCTTTAGAATATGATTTAAAGAAACAGAAACATAAATTGTTGAAGTTTTTACACTGGAGCCTGAGAGTGGTTACAAGAACTAATGAAAAATAGGCAAACACTATAACGAAACAAACAACATAAAAACAAAAAAAGATAATGACTGGTACTGATTAAATAGATTTGACAGTGAAGAAGGAAACTCATATGGCTGATTTGTTTATTAAGCTAGAATATATCACAAAGAATTAAACATTAAAGACAAGTATGAATATTCAGGAATTCAAGAAGCATCATTGTGCAAAGTATCTGCAAACCTATAGCAAAATTTCCTGCAAATTGTGAAGCAGCTGAAAATTATCAATATGTTGACAAATTTGATAATAATGGACAAAAATCATAATCCTTGGAGAAAACTGAAAGAATGGTGAACAGTTATAGCAATATTCCTATTGTGCAATCCCATGGATGATGAAGAAATTGCTTGAATGATGAGCATGAGGAGAGTAGTGTTTATGAACACAGGTGGAAAAATCCCTAAGATATGGTAAAAAATTGTGACCAACTAACTTCCTTCTTTGATCATGATCCATTTATCAATCAGCAGAAGATTATGGCAGTTTTACTCGATTATAGACTGCTTAGACAGAAGGCTATTTAATGAGGAAGGGAAGGGAAACTGAAACTTCTCTTTAAAAGCAGCCTATCGAAGTTCTGTCTCATTACTCGAGAATCCTGTTTCTGTCCCATCATCACATATCTAGCTCCAACCTGATGACAATGAACGTGTTAACATTGAAGTGACTCATTCACTAAGATTTCCAAACAACCTGACAGAATGAATATTAATTACATGGGGAAAGAGAGAGAGAGACAGAGACAGAGAGAAAGGGAGAGAGGGAGAATAGATAGAAATATGAATATTTTCTTTGAATTGAGAAGTATTAGGATATTTGCAGTATATATTTACCCACATCACTTATCAACATATTACTATATGATTTGACTCTAGCTAAACACAAATAAATAATTATTTTGTCCTAAGTAGGGTGACTCTTTAACTTCAGTAATATTGATTTATGTAAATATAGGGTGTTGCTTTAGAACTTGCTGGGAATATTATATAATATAGTCCATGCATGTATTATCTTTCTAGAATTTGAATAATTCTGAATTTGAAAATATGTGTAACCTCAGGATTTTCAGACATAGGATTCTGGACCTATTTAAGGTTTTATCATGTATGCTTTAATCAGATAATCATTTTACTAGCTTTAACATAAAAGAACACATAATATACTTTTTATCTTCTTTGTTTCTTTTTGGTTTTGATCAGTAAACACTAGCAAATGTATGGCTCTTCTATTTACTTATCACTAAAGTACGACCTTTACTCCTAATGTAACTGATATGTAGTCAAGCATACACACACACATGCACATACAAACTAGGAAAAGAACAAGAGGTAAGAAAATAAAAAAGCTCTGTCAGAAAATAGAAATGTTTATCAAAGTGGAAGAAAAAATTTGAATGGAGAAAATATACATTGGAAGTTGTGAATGAGATTTTAAGAGATGTCTTAAGTTAGTGGAGTAGAGAAAACTTTTTTGTCATAAGAAATTCGGCTCTTATGAAACGCCTTGGACTAAATGAATACATTAATCAAAAGTTGATTTAATGTTACATGGTAATGTTGCCCATTTCTGTGCATGTTCTGATCAATGGCAATTTATCTGGATGATTTCCAAGAAACAGTACACTGCTTGGAATGACAGAGAAAGCTCAGAGCCAGGTCTAGAAGAAATCTATCATTTTTTTAACTCCTATGGCATGCATTGACCTGTGGCTTAAGGAATGTATTGAATATTAACATAAGCATTGATTTGTTTACATTCTTTCTTGTTTTGCCTAGGATTTTTGAAAGCTCCACGTATGCATGTCTACGAATGTAAGCCCCTTGATAACAAAGCCAGAAACTTATACTTTTTTCCTCTCCCACACAGAAGTGATTTATTGTACAAATCCATTAATTTAAAATCTGTGGATAGCTTCCCCTAAAAAATCATGAAAGGAGAAAAAGTGTTGAAAATACAATTAAATAAAAGAATGTCCATATGATATAATGAGCTCAAAGAGAAGACTTGAGAGAGAATCCCCATTTGTCTCACTTCTTTTACTCCTGCCTTCAATTCTTCAATGTCAGCACTTTTTCTGGGCCAGTGAAATCTCTAGAACCAAAAATATCTGAATTATTTGGTAAGATCCTGCATTTCCTCTTTGGATTCAGTTTTATCTGCCTAGAAATCTCTAGCATATTAATGTTGCTAATTTCATCACTGATACTGACCCACACAAAGTAAAATGTTAGCCTGATTTTTTGATAGATTCATAATTTTGTTTTCTGTTTTGAAGGAATCAGAGGGCTACAATTCCATTCAATCTGCAGGAAAATGGCTTTCACCTTCATCACTCTATAGTAATGACTTTCCCTAGGGTCTCTAACTCCAATGGACATTTTCAAATGCACCATTTTACTTGACCCTCAGCTGTAGGTAACACTGCTTACCATCTCTTCTTTCTGAAAACTTGATTTCTCTTTATGGTGTTGCACTGATCTATTTATGTACTGGCTACTTTTCAGTCTTGTTTTGATACTCCTCTGGTTACCTGACCTTTAACTATTACAACTCAAAGCAATTTTTCTTCTTCCTGCTCTTTACTCTAGTCCATAATATTTATTCATGCCCATATTCAATTAATGTCTATATCCTCTAGATGCTATTTTTTTTAATTTAGGCATGTCTTCCAGCTCTACACTCTTGTATAATTATAAGCAGAAAACAAAATGGAATTTCAGCTGAACGAGATGGAAAATCGGAGTATTTCTTGACACTTCCACACCCACCCACTACACAGTTGATCACTAATTTCTTCAAAATTATCTCCTTGGGGCTCCCCTGGTGGCGCAGTGGTTGAGAGTCTGCCTGCCGATGCAGGGGACACGGGCTCGTATCCCGGTCCGGGAAGATGCCACATGCTGCGGAGTGGCTAGGCCCGTGAGCCATGGCTGCTGAGCCTGCGCGTCCTGAGCCTGTGCTCTGCAACAGGAGAGGCCACAACAGTGAGAGGCCCGCGTACCGCAAAAAAAAAAAAAAAAAAAAAAAATTATCTCCTCAAATACTTTCAAATGTGACCTCTCTTTTCCATTTCTATATATCTTCCTTATTCTGAGTTACTCTGTCATGTGCATGGTCTTTGGTGACTATCTACCAGGTCATCCCATATTTATCTTTGTAATTTCCTTTCTATAATAAAGCCATAAGGATCTTTTAGAAAGAAAGAGACACACATTGCTGACTTATATAAAACAGTTTAATAGTTTCTCATTGTCGTTTGGATAAAATATAAAATCCTTCAGACCCATAAGGGCATTTATATCAAGCCTGTGCTTTTATTTACAGTCTATTCTTTTGCCATTATTCTCATCAATACCTGTTATAGAATCACACTGGCCTTTGTACCATCTCTGCCCTATGTCAAAATTCTGTTTATCTCAGTGAATTTGCATGTGCCGTTCCTGGTATTCCAAAAACCTCATCCCCACCAATTGCCTAATTTATTCTTACTCATTCTTCAGATTTCAGGAAAATCTTTCCAGGACACCCATAAGCTTTATCTATACAAGGCACCCCAGGGTTTTCCTTGGTGAGAACACTTAACATGAGGTCTACCCACTTAACAAATTTGTACTTGTACAATACTTTATAGTTGAC
The DNA here is from genome assembly GCF_039906515.1 of Pseudorca crassidens. Lineage (NCBI taxonomy): Eukaryota > Metazoa > Chordata > Mammalia > Artiodactyla > Delphinidae > Pseudorca > Pseudorca crassidens. Next base: position 86,531,407 of record NC_090298.1, read on the forward strand.
TTTGTTTATATTGTTGAACAGCAGATCTCTACAGCTTATTTATCATGCTGAATGAAATTTTATGCCCATTAATTTTCCTCTCCCCCAGCACCTGAAAACCATCATTCCAAAGTTTGAGTCTATGAATTTGACTATTTTAGATACCTCATATAAGTGGAATCATGCAGTATTTGTCTTTTTGTAACTGGATTATTTAATTTAGCTTAATTCCCTCAAGGTTCATCCATGTTGTCCAATATTATAGAATTTCCTATGTTTTTAAGGCCTAATAGTATTATTGTACATATGTATACTACACTTTTTTTTAATCTATTCATCTTTTGATAAACATTTACTTTGTTTTCACATGTTGGCTTGTGTGAAAAGTGCTGTAAGGCACACGAAAGTGCTAATATTCTTCAAGAACCTGATTTCAGTTCTTTTAAATAAAGACTCAAAAGTGGGATTGCTGGACCATGTGGCAGTTCTATTTTTAATTTTTTTAGGAAACTCCATCCTGTTTTACATAGAGGCTGCACTATTTTACATTCCCACCAACACTGTGCAAAGGGTTCTAATTTCTCCATATTCTCACCAACATTTGCTGTCTTTTGTTGTTTGTTTGTTTTGATAATAGCCATCCTAACAAGTGTGAGGTAACATTTCATTGTGGTTTTGAGTTGCATTTCTCTGATGATTAGTTTATATTTTCAGCTCACATCTTCCTTTTAAGTTACATTCTCGTGTGTTCAGTTATCTATCGGACATATCTACTTGTGATGCCCAATATCTAGACCTTAATCCAACATCTTCAGGCATAAACCTGCTCCTTCTCAACCTTTTCTATCTCAGCAAACGTGATCACAGCCAATTCATTAATGGAGGCAAAAATACATTTTGAATGTTTAGTATATGATAGGCAATCTTTTTTGTAAGTATTAGTGATACAACAATTAACAAGGCACACGATCTTCTGCCTTTAAAATCTTCGTACTGGGAGTAGGAAGGGAGAATCGAGTAAATAAACAAGTAAAAACCATAAATATAGATCATATAGATCATGATATATGCAATGAAGTGAATAAACATGGTGATGTGGTTTATGTGGTACAGTTAAGTCACATTTAAAGAGTTTGTATTTGAACTGAAATGTGAATGATACATGCAGGGAGCCAAGGAAAGATAATTCCATGCAAAAGAACCTTTAAAAGCAAATATACAGGGGTAGATATGAGATTCAAATTTTGATTGGAGAAAAGTAGGCGATGTGACTAGAAGAAAATAATAGAAGAAAAATGTGGTTAGGGATGGTGTCTTAGAGATAAGAAGGGACCAGGTGTCAAGTTGGGCACAGAAGTTATAATAAGGAGTTAGAATACTATTTTAAGAATAGTGAGAAACCACATGAATGTTTAATAAGCAGTATGTAAAGATCCAACTCATTTTATTAAAATATGATTCTCTCCATAGTGTGGAGTTTATGTCAGAGGTGTGTAATTATGGACCCTAGAGGACAAATTAGTAGGCCATTGTAAAAGACTAAGGGAGAGACAATGATGGTGAATTGAAACAATGGTCATTGTGGACATGGAGACTGATGCATATTTTGAAGGTAAAAATGAAATAAATTGATTATGATTTGACTTAGTCTAGTCAAAGAATGGGAGAAATCATGAAATAGCCCAAGACGTTGGCTTGAACAACTGATAATGGTGCTATTTATGAAGCTGGATAAGTCATTAGGAGCAAACTGGAGGAAGAATTACATGGTACGGTTGAAATGCATAAAACATGAACATAGAAATATTAAATAGTTTGTATGGAAGCTTAGGAGAACAGCCATGGTAGAGATATATTTGTGTCATTATCAGAAAGCCATGTATAGCAGACAGACATTTACTTTGAGATGCTCCTTCATAGAAGGACTTGTTGACCCAGCAGCTGGGAGTGCTCTCAACAGAGAGACTCCAGTTGTCAGCTCCTTCAGGGTCTGCGCCAGGTACAGAAAGTCCCTTCTCCCAAATCACACATCCCCAGAGCAGCAGACATCCAATAACTGACCACAGTGAAGATATAAAAGTTTGACCTCCATGGGACAACCCTGGTCCTCTACACACAGGTGTTTCCTAGGGGTCTCATTGGCCCACACTGTAGTTTGACTTCTTACTCTGCCCAATCCTGCTCTCTTCCCCTCTGATCCACAAGTGCCAGTCTCTAATAAATATCCGACATGTTCCATTTCTGCATCTATTTCCAGAAAGACAAACCTGTGACAACATAACACTTGATGAGGACTTTTATAGAGTGATATAGAGAAAACAAGGAAAGAGAAAAGATGATTAATAATGAGTAAAAGGAGGGAGAGGGTAAGAGGGGAGAGGAAAAGAGAAGATAAGACAGAGAAGAGAAAAAAATGAAGAGAAAAGAAGAGAAGAAAAGAAGAGAGAATGGTGGGGGAGAAATAAATGGTGGGGGAAGGAAGGGAGGGTTAAAATGGGAGCTGAGAATCAAGCCCTGGTCCAAAAATTAAAAAAAAACATTAAATTTTAGAAAAAGGAAGATAATTAATGATGAAAATGGGGCAATCTACAAAAAAGAGTAGAAGCAATCGACATTCCTATCAGTGAAGCAATTGCTCATGACAATAACTTGAAAGATATTCTTGACACTTTTACTTGTGTCAATCTCACTACTCAGTCACTAAGTCTTTTCAATTTGTATTTTCTAAGGTACGTTAATCTCACCAATTCTATCTCTTTATAGTGTCCCCTCTTGTTGGAACTATGCAGTAGGTTTGTAACTGGTCTCCATACACCCACATTTGTTCTGCAGTCTAGTCTCTACAACCCAGAAGCATATAGGTCTTTTTTTTTTTTAATAGACTTTATTTTTTAGAGAAATTTTATGTTCAGAGCAAAACTGAAGGGAAGGTATAGAGATTTTCCATATACTCCCTGGAGTACACATTCAATGGCCCCCCACCCCACCATTGCCAATGTTCCTCACCAGAGTGATAATACATTTGTTACAACTGACAAACCTACATTGACATCATTATTACCCAAAGTTCGTAGTTTACCTTAAATTTCACTCCATGTGTTGTACATTCTATGGGTTTGGGGAAATGTATAAGGGCATGTATCTAACATAACAGTATCAAACAGAGTATTTTCACTATCCTAAAAATCCTCTACGTTCTGCCTATTCATCTTTCCCACCCACAGATCTACAACCCCTGGCAACAACTGATCCTTTTATTGTCTCCATAGTTTTGCCTTTTACATCATGTCATATAGTTTGAATCATGTAGTATGTAGACTTTTCAGGTTGCCTCCTTTCATTTCATTATATGCATTTAAGTTTCGCCCATGTCTTTTCATAGCCTGATAACTCATTCCTTTTGAGTGCTGAATAATATTTCATTTTCTGGATATACCAGAGTTTACCTGTTAACCTACTAAGAGACATTTTTTGTTTCCAAGTTTTGGCAATTATGAGTAAAGCTGCTCTAAACATTAGGATGTAGGTTTTTTGTGAACATAAATTTTCATTTCCTTTGGATAAATGCCAAGGAGCACAATTGCTGGATCATATAAGAAGAGTCAAACTGCCCTCTAAAGAAATGGCTGTGTCATTTTGCATTCCCAATAGCAATGAATGAGTTCCTGTTGCTCCACACTCTTCAGTGTTGTTGATGGTCTAGACTTTAGGCATTCTAATGGGTGTGCAGCGGTATTCTATTGTTGTTTTAATTTGCATCTCTCAGTTGGTATATCATATGAATCATCTTTTTGTGTACTTATTTAACATGTGTACTCTTCTTTGCTGACCTGGTAAAGTGTTCAGCCCACTCTTCAGTCAGCTTATTTGTTTTCTTATTGTTGAATTTCAAGAGTTCTTTGTATATTTTTATAACAATTCCTTTATCAGATATATTTTTTGTAAATATTTTCTCCCCATCTGTGGCTTTTCATTTCATTCTCTTACAGTGTCTTCACAGAGCAGAAAAATTTATTTTCAATAAAGTTCAGCTTATCAATTCTTTGCTTTATGATTATGATCATGCCTTTGGTGTTTTATCTAAAAAGTCATCACCAAACACAAGGTCATCTAGGTTTTCTCCTTTGTTATTCTTTAGAGCTGTATAGTTTTGTGTTTTACTTTTAGATCTTTGATCCATTTTGAGGAATTTCTGTGAAGAGTGTAAGGTCTGCATCCAGATTCATTTTTCTTGAATGCAGATATCCAAAGTATATAGTTTTTAATCAAATAAATCTGACCCTATAACAACCTTGTCTATCCTCTTCAATGGCTTCCCAAAACTCTTAGGTCAAAACCATTTACTATGGTCTTCTTGGCTGTGTATGAATCTCAGGGCTTTAAAATATTCTTCTCTCCCTTACTGTAGCAGTCCTCTCCTAATTACTAATTCATCTTCAAATCTGAGTTTCAGGTCTCTGCTTCAGGAACATCTTTCCTAATCACCTCAGCTAGGTAAGGTACAATGTGAAGTATGTTCAGTTTACACTGTATTTTTCCCCTTGCTGCTCTTGTCCCAAATATGAACTAAGATGATTTATACGTTTTTTTTTCTCAGAAGGCTCAAAATTCCATAAAAACAGGAGTTTTGTCTAATCCTAGTATCCTCAGCAGAGTGCCAAGGAAATGCTTGGTGTTCCACAAATGCTTATTAAACAAATTGATAAAAGATTGGCTATAACACTCTGGTTATATTAAGAAGACAATAATAATTGTACCAATTTGACACACAATTTTCTAACAGATGCCTGTGTTGAGTCCCTCAAAATTTTTGACTCTTTATTCTCTTCTCTCATATTTGGTCTTATAAGGAACAAAAGTTTAATTATTTAAACTTTTGTGATACAACTAACTATTAAGTTCTTCATTCCATAATGTTTCCTTTTGATTAGTTAAATTATTTGTGCATGATGATAGAACTTAAGGTAGCAATGTAACATCCAACAATGAATTAGATTCAGAAAAGAAAATTCCTCCTAGGTGAGATATGTGGCTTAAAAAATAAAACAAAGTGTACTATTTGTAAAAGAATGCAGGTTAGAATAGCTTTCAAAATATTATCTTCTTGCTATTTTTGATTAAGAGAGTTATTTGACCTTGTCAGTGATGGCAGATAAAGTTTAGTGCTCACAAAATGCAGTCAACCCTTCCCCATGTCCATTCCCACACTAATATTTAAATTTTTAACCTGGAGTTTTTTTGAGAATAAATATTTTTCCCCCAAATTCTCAGCAAAGTAAGTTTCTATTTGATAACATTAGTTAAAAGTGATGATGCCACAATGTAAATAAATTAAATGAATATACACAGCCATTTTTCACATTTCTCTTACTAAGATTTAATGACAATGCTGGCCTCAGAGAAACCAGAAAGTTGAGATGGTCCTAGAATGAGTTTTTATTCATTATTAAACAGATCCCCAAAGATATTAAAATTTACAATTATTGGAGTTAGTTTTGCTAGTAACATATTTTCAGGCAACTGGGGACAAACTATTTCTGATTAAATTGAAGCATTTCTTCTGCTTCTGGAAATCCTATACGAGTACCTTCTAACTTCCTCTATTTGTGGGAGACTTCCGAAAAGGTGGTTAATTACAAGAACATACAACCTAAGTTATCATGAAAGTAAATCTTTTCCTGTGATGTATTTAACATGAGAAAAATATCAAACAATGCACTTGAACGTTCTTGATTTTACCATTTAGTCACTGATTCTTTAATAAGTACGAAGTGGTATTAAATACTCTATCCATTGGCCATATTTTTTCCTTAATATATGTAAGATTAAAATCAAAATCTTGTTACACATTAAAGTAAGAATTATTTTATGGAGGATCATTTGCTTACTGTTTATTTGGTGAAAACCTCAAAGTATTATTTTGGGGCTGGATGGAATATGAGAAGCCAAGACTGGCATTGTCAGAAACAGCACACAGCATAGGGCTGATTCAGGAGTTCTGAAGTGATTTAAACTCCCACTGACTATCAACCCTCACATTTGCATTTGGGTGAGATCCTGAGTTATTCTTTAACAAACATTAGCGTGATGTGCCTCATACACATCAGAAATTTCCCAGGAATCAATAGAGAAATTAGAGATAGATTTAGAAGTCTGGGAGAGATTGGCAGAGTTAGAAGTGAATGTCAGGAAACATAAGTTATAACATTTCCCCATCAGTGGAAGCAGAGGCAACTCCATTGGTAGTGAATGATAAGTAATTATCCTTTTTTTCTCGTAAATATTTCCTTGTAAATAATTGTTCTATCCTAATAAATAAGTTATATTCAACCGTTCCCTCATTTTTTCCCCTAAATGTTCCAATGCACACAACTTGCTGAGATGAAATGTAAGTGCATTCTATTTCATTTGATAAAAAACGTTGACTCTTCGAGAGAAGAAAGGAAACCTATCTTCACAAAACACTAAAATTTTATTTGCAAAATAGTCTCTTTCCCATCAATATCAGATTGCTTTGCTATTATAACTATATTTTCTTGACAATTTTGAAAGACCACAAAAAGTTATATCTAAAACACTATCCTAAATATAGGGGAAAAGTCAATATTAATTCCCAGATAATATACCCAATTTATTAAACAGTCTGACATTGCCAATGTGAGTTCAAAAAATGTGTTTGTTATGGTGTTTGTTTTGATTTTATAACTAGGCTACTTAATCAAGTTATTTTACAATCTCTCTTTTCTCCTCATTACCATCATCTGTCATCCCCGGCAAATCTTCTCACACCTGATAAGCACACATACACACACACTGACACACACACATACACATACTACAGTACAATTTAGATCAATAAACACTCCACTCTCACTTCTGAGTCTCCATTTGACATGCTCTGGGGGAAGAGTAGGTCCCTAACATACGTAGTAGACATGGCAAAAATATAAATGAGACATTAGGTACTGTGAATCCATGTATTTAAAAGTAATGAATCATGCTAACTGCTAAATAAAATATAACCCTGACAAATATAATTTATTACAACATAGAAAAATATGTGTAAAGTTATGTTTTTATAAATAAAAGTAAGCAAAATATCAAAGAAAATTAATAATAACACATTATTAAGTATTGAGCTTATAGGCTAGTGATGTTTGGAGGGGAAATAAAAAAGTATATATAATCTATAAATTAGTAAATAGTTATCCATAAAAATTTGAAAAATATGTTATGACCAGGATTTTCATGTAATAGCATTTGATCAGTAGTGATAACTTAAAGGATTTAACAACTGTATTTGTATTCAAACCACTCAAAATTTGGAGATTTTACATAATGTAAATTAATGCTCATGTTAATGTCAAAATAATATCTTCATGTTTTCAAAACAGGTATATTCTCAAAAAAAAAAAAAAGTATATTCTCAAAATTTAAATGTATCTATTAAAATTTAAGGGCAAATACTAATTATACTGAATGCATATTGAAATTTTAAATAAAAATTCTTTAACTCACTTTTCCTTGTTTTAATATTTTATTTAATTTTATTTTTGTTTAATATTTTAATCTCAACATTCAATGCCTATGAAGTTGCTAATGTAAATAATTGCTATCAGGCTTCCCTGGTGGCGCAGTGGTTGAGAGTCCGCCTGCCAATGCAGGGAACACGGGTTCGTGCCCTGGTCCGGGAAGATCCCACATGCCGTGGAGCGGCTGGGCCCGTGAGCCATGGCCGCTGAGCCTGCGCATCCGGAGCCTGTGCTCCACAACGGGAGAGGCCACAACAGTGAGAGGCCCGTGTACCGCAAAAAAAAAAAAAAAAAAAAAAAATTGCTGTCATATTTCATCCATTGACAATTGGACGTACACACGTACAAATACAGCTCAATATGAATTATTTAATATGAATTATTTAATATCCTCAGCCAACTAGTGTAAATGTTATAAAAATTGTGCTAACTAATGGCTAATTCCGGAGCACAAATTAGTACATGGAAATCAAAACCATAAACAAGAAAATGAATACTCTGACATTACTGAGAAAATTGGAAATAATAGTTTTCTATATAATAATAATTGACATTTATGCTGTATAAGATAAAAGAATTAACAAGTTTATCAATGTCTTTTTTGTTCCATAAGCACTGTGTTACTCGAAATCTTCCCTCACTCCAAAGCAGGGCCAATTACCAAAAACATTATAGTGGCATACTTCATTTACCTGGTGTTTTAAAGACATAAGGCAAGAGAGGATATACCATGTTCTTGGACTGGAAGAATCAACATTGTGAAAATGACTGTACTACCAAAAGTAATCTACAGAATTAATGCAATCCCTATCAAACTACCAATGGCATTTTTCACAGAACTAGAACAAAATATTTCACAGTTTGTATGGAAACACAAAAGACCCTGAATAGCCAAAGCAATCTTGGGAAAGAAAAATGAGGCTGGAGGAATCAGGCTCCTAGACTTCAGACTATACTACAAAGCTACAGTAATCAAGACAGTATAGTACTGGCACAAAAACAGAAATACAAATCAATGGAACAGGATAGAAAGCCCAGGGATAGACCCATGCACATATGGTCACCTTATTTTTGATAAAGGAGGCAAGAATATGCAATAGAGAAAAGACAGCCTCTTCAATAAGTGGTACTGGGAAAAATGGACAGCTACATGTAAAAGAATGAAATTAGAACACTCCCTAACACCATACACAAAAATAAACTCAAAATGGATTAGAGACCTAAATGTAAGACTGGGCACTATAAAACTCTTAGAGGAAAACATAGGAAGAACATTCTTTGACATAAATCACAGCAAGACATTTTTTGATCCACCTCCTAAAGTAATGGAAATTAAAACAAAAATAAACAAATGGGACCTAATGAAACTTAAAAGCTTTTGCACAGCAAAGGAAACCATAAACAAGATGAAAAGACAACCCTCAGAATGGGAGAAAATATTTGCAAATGAATACTGGACAAAGGATTAATCTCCAAAATTTACAAGCAGCTCATGCAGCTCAATATCAAAAAAATAAACAACCCAATACAAAAATGGGCAGAAGACCTAAATAGACATTTCTCCAGAGAAGATATACAGATAGCCAACAAACACATGAAAGAATGCTCAACATCACTAATCATTAGAGAAATGCAAATCAAAACTACAATGAGGTATCACCTCACACCAGTCGGAATGGCCATCATCAAAAAATCTAGAACCAATAAATGCTGGAGAGGGTGTGGAGAAAAGGGAACCCTCTTGCACTGTGGTGGGAATGTAAATTGATACAGCCACTATGGAGAACAGTATGGTGGTTCCTTAAAAAACTAAAAATGACCCAGCAATCTCACTACTGGGCATATACCCTGAGAAAACCATAATTCAAAAAGAGTCATGTACCACAATGTTCACTGCAGCACTATTTACAATAGCCAGGACATGGAAGCAACCTAAGTGCCCATCAACGGATGAACGGATAAAGAAGATATGGCACATATATACAATGGAATATTAGCCATAAAAAGAAACAAAATTGAGTTATTTGTAGTGAGATGGATGGGCCTAGAGACTGTCATGCAGAGTGAAGTAAGTCAGAAAGAGAAAAATAAATACCATTTGCTAACACATATGTATGGAATCTAAAAAAAAAAAAAAAAGAAGAACCTAGGGGCAGGACAGGACTGAAGAAATACACAGAGGTAGAGAATGGACTTGACATGGGGAGGGAGAAGGGTAAGCTGGGACGAAGTGAGAGAGTGGCATGGACTTATATATACTATCAAATGTGAAATAGATAGTGGGAAGTAGCTGCATAGCACAGGAAGATCAGTTCAGCGCTTTACAATGACCTACAGGGGTGGGATAGGGAGGATGGGAGGGAGGCTCAAGAGGGAGGGGATATGGGTATATATATATATATATGTATAGCTGATTCACTTTGTTATAAAGCAGAAACTAACACACCATTGTAAAGCAATTATACTCCAATAAAGATGTTAAAAATAAATAAATAAAGACATTAGGCAAGAGATGTGGAGTCATGTTTCTCTGGGATATTAAAGGTTGTAGTAGTCACTAAAGCAATTGAATTGAACTATGCTACCTTTTAGCCCTGGAATTGAGTGAAAAGTCACTCATGTATTCTTAAATTTTTATAATATACTAAATACTATTGTTACACTTGTAATATGCGGTGCCGTTTGAATCATGGAGCCCACGACAGGGACCTGTTTTCCAGGTCTAAAACAAAAGGATGGGGAGGTGTGAGGGACAAGAGACTCGTACACACTGCTTGAATACCCTTCTTTGACTGAAAGAATTTCACACAGAACAAGATCTCCCTTTCTAAAATTTTCAGTAAAAAATAAATGTACTCTATAGCATGGTAGTGAGTTGGCAGACAGGGCTCTAAACTATTTGGACAGTTCTAAAGACTGTATACCATAGCTTCAGAGAAAGTGCAGTATGGTCATAAAATCCCCCAAATGGCCAAAATAAAGAGTGGCTAAAATAGAATAGTGGAGAGGGTCAATCTCTTGAGTATGGATTATGAGGGCATCAGAATGAGGATTGGTTTCAGAGGCTAGAGGGGAAATATTTTCCTCTGAGAAGGGCCTGAATTTCACTTAAAGCAGGGGTTATGATATAGGTTGAATGTTTATGTCCCCCAAATTCATATGTTGAAACTTATTCCCCAGTGTGGCCCAAAACCTATGGCCCTCACTATTACACTGTATAGGGTAGTTGGGCTAATACATTTGTGGTTTTATACCAAAACAAGTGTGATGTGGCCTATGAATTCAAGAGATAGAAATTATACAATAATTATGTAAGTTCACAGTATCTATAATGAAGATTTAAATACTTTAAACTGATTCCTGGTAAACATTATACCCAGATGTCATAGTTGATAAACATATTGGCATGTTTGGAAGGAAATCACCCTCCTCCTGCTTGCCTAAAATGTTTTTCCTTTATACCTTTCAATGGATGCCTATAATTTTCGTGTTATTTTTTCCTCTAGTTTAGGAAAAACTAGTTTAGGGCAGTGCTTTCCAAACCTTTGAGGACTTTAGAGTCACGTAGGAAGTTTAGTTAAAAAAAAAAATTCCTGGACCTTACCTGACAATTTTATTTCAGTGGGGCCACACTTTAAGAAACACTGATTTAAACAATTACTTTCTTAAGAACTACCTTTGATCAAAAGAATGGTTGAGACAATAGCTGATAAGATCATTCAAGAATGAATGGATTTTTATTGAAAAGCATAAAATCAGGAATGATTCAAGCATGTAAAACTGCCAGGCAAAGTCCAGATGGAGTGGTTCAGAGTTGCAAAGGAGTAGCCTTGGATGTCCAACTTAGACCCTAGCAGAGCAAGTCAAGGAGGATGGTGAATTCACAATTTAGCCAAGTCAGGAGTTGTCTTTCCTTCTATTTCTATAATAATCTTCTTGTTAAATGGTGAGATAGTACGTGCTAGTAGATAAAACACAGTCTATATTTTGCCAAGCTTTTTTATAAGGACTGTGCTACTTCAGAGCCAATATGATATTCATAGTACTCATATGTTTCAAATCTGTGGGATAGCATGCATTCAGGAGAAATTTATCACGCACATCTGTAATAGTGCTACAATTTAAAACAAGCAGCTTACATTATTGATGAAAAAATTCTTGACTGTTAAAAAATCTCTTTGCTTTTTTTTTTTTTTAGGGTAGTACATGTGTGAGAATGTATGGGATTTATTGGATGAAATGTCATTATTGAGACAGTTTTAGACAATGGGCATTTTCAGGTTTATCCATTTTCTTACTAGCCTCAAAATGAGGGGTTATACCATACGGTTATTTATTTATTTTTTTCACACACACACACACACACACACACACACACTGCATTTTATTTTTACAAAAGATAAATAAACTGACACCAAGCATTGTAAATAGATGACCACAACAAAAGCAACAATGATTGCAATTACCAAACACGAAACACACTCATACTATGTCATAATACTGACATTCGGTCCAGTAATCCTCCACTGTAACAGCGCCTTTACTTTGCAGTGAAAATTGATTTGTATATTTTTTGCCTCTGAGTCCTGGTGGGATTTTTTTTTTTTTATTATTCAAACAGAAAGTCAAAAAATTATAATCTTTGCTTTAAAAATACCTTTTATCATGAAATTCGGGCTTCCCTGGTGGCGCAGTGGTTGAGAGCCCGCCTGCCGATGCAGGGGACGCGGGTTCGTGCCCCGGTCCGGGAGGATCCCACATGCCGCGGAGCGGCTGGGCCCGTGAGCCATGGCCGCTGGGCCTGCGTGTCCGGAGCCTGTGCTCCGCAGCGGGAGAGGCCACAGCAGTGAGAGGCCCGCGTATCGGGAAAAAAAAAAAAAAAAAAGATTTATCATGAAATTCAATCCAGATTGTATTTTACTGTTTTTCTTGTTTTGGGGCATGTATCTATATCAGAGTAAAATGGCACAGAATAAAAGATATTAACTAGATTTGGGGTGGGGAGACAAACATGCAACAATAACGAAAGCAAGAAGAAAAAGTAATGTATTTATTGTTTAATGCCTAACACGATCAGCTTTAAATCCAATTACATAATAAGTAAAAAGAGAGACATTCAATATCACTCAGTGAAGATGAGTTTATCAGTTCTGAGCCAAAATGGACAAGAAAATGAACAACTCTAAAAAGATAAAAGCAAAACAGATGCCCTAGCTGTCAAGATGCTACACAAGGTCAGGCTGATTCCTTGCCTTAGTCCAACCTTAGAGATGCCACAGAAGGAAAATGATTTTTTTAAATAAATAAATAAATTTATTTATTTATTTATTTTTGGCTGCATTGGGTCTTCGTTGCTGCGCAGGCTTTCACTAGTTGCAGCGAGCAGGGTCTACTCTTCATTGTAGTGCGTGGGCTGCTCATTGAGGTGGCTTCTCGTTGCAGAGCATGGGCTCTAGGCGTGTGGGCTTTGGTAGTTGTGACATGTGGGCTCAGTAGTTGTGGCTCGCAGGCTATAGTGTGCAGGCTCAGTAGCTGTGGTGCACAGACTTATAGGAATAATCAAAATAAAGACTACAAGAACTCCACTACAAGAACTCCATGGGGACGGAGAGGACAGGCGGGGTGTAGGAGGGTAAGACACCATTCCCAGAGAATTGTCTTACAACAGATTTTTGAGTTGAGGCCTTGCTCTTTGCCTTCCTGCTGTTAATATATTGCAGGATACAGTAACACAGCAGACTGAGCCCAGTACTATGGGGGTGAGTGGAATGATAACATGAGGTCTACCCCAGAGCTCTTCAGGGGAAAGAAGTAGACCCAACAGAAGCATGACTTGGGACTGCCCACAAGCATCCTGACTTCCTCTCCCTCTCCCAAGGCCTTCATTAAAAGCAGTGGGCAACTGAGAAAAGAGAAAATCTCACAGATGAGGGTTATTTTCAATCTCTCCATATTTTGCTTTTAGGCATGTGGCTTATAAATAAAATTTGCCTGAGATATTGTGTTATCCCACCTGATGTTTATTTTTACACTTGCCTTTGGTTCTCTCTTATGTACTGTTTACTGATATAGCTGACTTGCCTCTGTAGGGAGATACTTCTTCATGGGCCTCTCCCATATTTGCATGTCCTGACACAAAAGGCACTGACTGCTTTTGCTCTATATTATCTTTCAAGAATATACAGTAAACAACTTTGGAAGATAGAGATAGTATTATGCTCTAGAGCAAAGGGCAGGAATGTTTATAGTCCATTATAACAATTTCCCATTTCCTCAGCTAAGGGAGACTCTCCAGAAACAACCCACTGTATGTCAGGTGTCACCTGACTCTCTTCACATTGCCCTGTGGGGATAGGGATTCAGGGTTTTAGTAAAAGTGCTGCTACTCTGGTTATTGCTACTGTTGTGAATAATGTTCTTTCACTTTTTGACCCAGGCGTGTTTTGTTTTGTTTCTGATAGCATCCATGACTGTAACAGAGGAAAATGTTAGCTTACAGGCAGTACAAAATCTCAGACAATTCACACTTCTTGACTGTTGATAAGGATTGGATTGTGCAGTGACAAGACTTTCTGGAAGAGGAAGGATGAAGATCTCATGGGCCAGTTAATGGGATTTGAGGAAAGTCCATAGGATTGGTAGCAAACATGTTGACCCATTTGTATGGGCCACCAGGAAATAAATGGTTTTCCATTTTATTGCCTATTCATGGGCCAGAATTGGGAAGGTAGTTGTAGGCGAACTAGCCAGAAGTAGGTTCAAAGATAGCTTCACGGACAATGCCCTAGTTTGAAGCTAACTCACCGCCCAGTAAGTTATCTGGTGGTCAGCTGCAGGCCCACCCAACTGTAACTACTAGAACCAAAAATTTCATTAGCAGTGGGAAGTTCTGCCTCCTGTCAGCCTTATTTTTTTTTTTTTTTGGCTGTGCGGCTTGTGGGATTTTTAGTTCCCCGAACAGAGATCGAATCCGGGTCCTCACCAGTGAAAGCATGGAGTCCTAACCACTGGACCACCAGGAAATTCCCAGGTTCTGTCTCCTTTCAGATAAAAGTTACAGAAATGCTTTTCTACACTGAGTATGAAAAGAGAAAAATTTACGACTGCTAAGGGTAAAGAAGGTGAATGTTTAGAACAATGGCTTGTTCACTTGGGGGGTAAGCGGGGCAGAGCATTTATTGTTTATTAATGAAGAATGGCAAAGTTTGTGTTGTCTTAAGCCTGAGCCCCACACTCCCACCCCAGATTCCCTACAGTCTATTATGCCAAACTTATCTCCATTTAGAGAGAATGTTAAAAGGACTCAGAGTTTTTTGAAGTGTGTCCTGCCTGCTATAAGAGAGTTTTGACTCTCTTAGGGAAACATCCCTGTGACACACCATTTTCCATGGGAAAAAATACATGAAGTACTAACTATTATTTGGGATACTACTGCTCGAGATTGGATTTACCATGCCCATAAAGTCTATCCAAGGGAGAATGGAAAAGTGGCCCAAAGAAATCTAGATAATTCTTGTGGTCATCCCTCCTACCTTGGAAACTCTCTTAGCCCTTATATTGAAACTGGTTGAAAACTTATATCTTATTTTAGTAAGGGAGCAGATGATTCACCAGATTCATGTGAACTTCATAAAAAAGAAGCATTTCTCTGTTAGTCAAACCCAAATCAGCCAAGGAGTATAAACCATTGTGGACATAGATGGAAAGCAATGTGGCTGTGGCTATCGAATCCAGATGTATCCGAAGCTGAAATAGATGTTGTCATTAATGAAGATGTTGTTGCCCAGAATGGGATTTGGGGTGAACAGAAAATACTGAAGTTTCATTTGATTGAGCTATTTGCTGCCTGAAAACCAAAGGCAAATGTGTATTGCTTATTGGAATAGAACTGTTTTCAAATTTCACCCTGACCATTTCCAGTCTCTTTGCCTCAAACTCAGGAGCTATAAAGGTGTAAAATGGGACTGATGTCCTCCTGTCTCCTGTAAATCCTAAAGGGCATATTCACTCATCCGATTAGTCTAGGTAAACTTGAAGAAGGAAGGGACTCAAACTTTTATGGCACTGTTGTATATATGCATCCACGTCACCATCCTATTTAGGTTCATGGGCAAAGGGGGCACCCAAATTCAACTGATAGCATTTGAAAAATGTTTATATTAAGAAAGAAAAACTAATATTACCAGTGGATGTGGCCCTTTGGGCCAGTTCAGTGTACTGTTTTTTTGTGGCTTCTACTACTGAATTTTCAGTTTGTTGATGTTTTATATACTTTTACTTCCCTATCCCATAAGTGCGGAGGGGATTCTCTTGATCAGGAAGAATGATATAGAAAGTGCTTTTATTGGGGGGACCACACAACCCTAATGACTCCTTTGAACTAGAAGTCTTCATGCCTGAGAATTTTAATGATTGGGGTCTCTGGCAAAAGAAGGCAGCCCCTGCCTGGAGGTGACCCTTGAGGTTTAGGACTTGTTGCCTCCCAGGCATGACTACCAAGTACACCACTTGGAAAGCAGCTATTATCTTGCCACTGGCCTCTTGTTGAAATTGAATGCATAACCCCTGGAGGCCTTGTGAAACTCCAGCCTGATATCTCTATTCTGGGGTAGGTCAATTTAGACTCTGCTAGAAAGAATTCTCTGTATTTTGAGTTTCTCTTTTGCAGTGCAATACACTGTGTGTGTGTGCATCAAATGGTTCACTTAATGTCACCCGTGGGAATTTGGGCTGGGGAATGTAAAAATCTAAATCCATAATGGACTTTTGTTCTTTCTTATGTGCCATGTGACAAGTTTAGAAAGAAAACAACTTTTCTAGGAAAAGAAGGAAAAAAAATTAGAAACGCATGCTTTTATTTTTATCCAATAAAGCATGAGTGAATTAGTTAATGTGAGACTACATAAAGATAGCCATAGTGGGAGACACAAAATTAATTGATTGATTAAAGTCAAGTAATATAAGTAAATATGACAGGTGGTATACAACCTTGATACTTAAGTTGTCGTCAGAATACCAGGAACATCAGCATAACCTAAAAACTTGCTGGAAATGCTGAATCTCTGCCCTCATTCCAGTAATGCTAAGTCAAAATCTGCATTTTGATGAGACCCCCAGGTTAACTGCATGAACATTATTAATCTATGAGAAACACTGGCATATGAGACAACAGGCATCTGCAGGAACTATGGTGAGTAGGAGAAAGCACAACCTATTTATAGCTAAAGACCTTCATCTGTTTAGGTCCAGAATTGTACAGATTTTACAACTTTTAAAGTGGAATCTGTACTCTCATTTTTAAAGGAAAATTTCCAATATTTATACTTTTAATAATTTAAAGAAAAATATTAAATACATTCTGCAATTCACAAAACATGTCTATGTATCAGACACTGTTGGAGGCAAAAGGTTTCTACATTCTTCTCTAGGTTTTTCACATTTTACCTATTTCTGAAGTGGAGACAATCCCCTTAAGTCATGACATGTGACACCTTTGGTCCAGAAGGGGCAGAGGAAATAAACCAGGACTGCTCTATCATTACAACCTAGATGCAGAAACTAGATAGTAAAGGTGCTATGAGTGTGGGGTTTGAATTCATATAGCCTTAGTTTGAGTCTTTGTTTCAACATTTATAAACTGTATTGTTTTTGGCAATTTATTTAATTTTTCTACTTGTTCCATCAGCAAAATGAGGGGAGTGATTTCTGCAATGTAGGATTGCTGGAAGGATTAAATAAGTTTATGTAAGTAAAGAGTTTACACAATGCCCAGCATGGAATAAACTAACAGGATCACCATTCCCTCCACTTAATGCAGTGATTCCCAACCCTTTCTGCAAATTAGAATCATGTGGGTTGCCACTGAAACCTTGCCAGTCTCTGAGCCCCATTCCAAAACAATTACATCAGAATCTCCATAGGTGAGGCACAGACTTGGATATTTAAAAATCTAGGCATGTCTAATGTGTGGCCAGATTTAACTACTACTTTTATAATGGAATAGAACATACGGCTATATAGTTGTCTTATGACTAGAAAACAAGGTGACTTCTCTGAGACTATGGCTGCTGTGGTTGTTTCTACATTAATCTTTTAAAATTCCATGTAAAAAGAGGCATATTATCTTTTATTTTTGCATTTTTATTGAGGTTCCTTTAAATGAAAACCTTTTTAATTTATTTCTCCCCATGACTCAGATATTTTCCCAGTTCATACATAGGACCTTCCATTTGTTCTTAAGTAATCACAGGATCGTGGAATTACTACTTATATTTCTTAGTCTTTATGGAAGATGATGTGCAGGACTAACAAACTTTCTCTTCGATACTTGGGCACTGACTGTTTCTGATCACGCAATAAGTAGATTTTGCTTGTTTTTCTCAAGTCGAGCTTGTTTTGATCCTTCTTATAAGTCAGTTTTAAAAGTGGCTCTTCATATTTGCATAGTTCATTGCAAACCTTCTATAGTTATTCTTTCAAACAACTTAGAGGCGACTTTCTAAAAATCTATAAATTCCCTTAAAAATAATAAATTAAAAAATTGTGAGATATTCTAATTTTTAAAAATGCAATGAAGGTGTTTTCTTTGTATAAGATCTGAATCACAATTCAGAAGAGCATTACTCCTATAATGCTTTATAATGACTCAATATTAATCAGAGGTCTATGAAATAATAAATTCTATTTGAGAGATTTAAAGAAGCTAAGAAAGATTGAAAATCAAATTTCAAAAGCTTGGGCTCTCCCTGGTGACGCAGTGGTTAAGAATCTGCCTACCCGTGCAGGGGACATGGGTTCAAGCCCAGGTCCGGGAAGATCCCACATGCGGCAGAGCAGCTGAGCCTGTGTGCCACAATTACTGAGCCTGCACTCTAGAGCCCACAAGCCACAACTACTGAGCCCACGTGCCACAACTGCTGAAGCCCGCACCTATGGCCCGTGCTCTGCAACAAGAGAAGCCACCGCCACGAGAAGCCCAAGCACTGCAACGAAGAACAGCCCCAGCTCACCACAACTAGTGAAAGCCTGCAGGCAGCAACAGACCCAAGGCAGCCAAAAAATAAATTAAAAAAAATTTTTCAAAAGCTTTTAGATTTATGGGATGGAAGTACATAGTTAAAGAATAGTGTGCCAGGAGGAGTTGGCTCTTCTATTATAGATTACATCAATACCAGTTAGGTACAAGAGAGCACACACAGTGGAAGACAGTGGGGCTGTGATTGCACTTTATGATTAAAACTTTTATTGCTATGTTGTTTCTTATATTACCAGAAGATATTATTAAACAACTACTATTACATTTTTTTCTTCCTTGGGTTCAAAGCGATTAAAATAGCTGACCATAATTACTTAAGCAATAATTAGAGTGAAACTGAAGAAAATTCAAGCACAGCATGGACACGAGCAATGAATTATGTTAACAACAAACCCCCACATGCCAATTCTTTGATGAAATTCCCAGATAAAGATAATTAGCACATTTTCCTTTAAGTTTTCTCTTGCTTCAGAAAGAACTTATTGTCACATCACTTGCTTTCTTTGGGGAGAACAGTCTGCAATTCCTTAGCATATTTTGAGATACTAATTTTTCTCTTGATATATTTTATTACTGAATTCAAAAATTATAGCATTTTCCACAATGTGAAATCTCCAGGCACCAACAACTATTTGGTTTCAGCAGCAAAATGTACCTTTATACTCAACTATACCCTGATTCCAATATCCTAGATTTGAAAAGAATGACTAATTTTGCTTTCTTTCCTGTTTATATCTATCCAACTCATCTAATGGAGAGTAAGGTAAAAAGATTCATAGATGAGTAAGTTAAATTCTATTAATTAAGCATATTTTTAGAATATACTATTCCAACCTTCTTCACATATATATATCAAAGAAAATGTAAATTCATGCTGTCAGAGAAAAGAATATTTGTGTTCAAGAATGAAAAATACTTTTCTAACTCATATCTGTGGAAGTAGAGTAAATGAGCTCAATTTATTCGTATTTTTTCTTCACGACCACTGAGGCCAAATGAGAACAATGTGGTCTCCTACCTCTAAGTTCTACTTAAACCCTTTATGGGTGTGGATGATGTAAATCTTCCTAAATCATAAATCTGATCATACCTATCCTCTGCTCAGTCATCTTCAATGATTCTCATTGCCTCTCAGAGACAGACTTTTCTCTTTAGTTGACATTTAGAGATCTCTAGTGTTACCTCCAAATATTTCTCTTTATATTCACCATATGCCAATGACTCAGTAAGTTTTCTGTATATACCATATTCTCCAGACTCTTCTCCCCAGCCCACATAGATTCTGTCTTTACTCAAGATGTTCTTTCAGCCTGTTTAAGAGTAATTTTTATTACATTTATATTACTTCCTTTTATATAGAATTGCATTCTAATAGATATCACTTTAGAAAGAATTTGAGTTTCAATACTCATTTATTATTAACCATATTCTCAGAAAGATTTTCACAATATGTGATCTTTATTTCAGACACACATATATATGTGTATGTATAAACACAAATACTAGGCAAAATCATTTAATGATTAGAAAGCTATAAGCACAAAGCAAACAGAATGAATACAAGACAGATCAGAAGTAATAAGGGAGCATGCTGGCTGAACACCAAATATGTATGTGTCTGTGTGTCTAATGATTTACAGGTATGATTGGCAGAAATGGTGCCAGGATTGAATTTTTGAGAGAGGTCTCTTTCTTTAAAGAACTTTTAATCTTCTCAAGTTAGAGTAATCCTCTATGAGTTCTTAGATGCTAACTCTAAGTTGTCACCAATTTATTTTCATTTAGCTAACAAAATGAACCTTGGACTCCATAACTAAGCTCTCGTCCTTGAGAGAAAATATCATTTGGCCTGGGTAATGCAATTAATCTATATTAAAGATCATTTTATTTTTTTAATAAACTGCATATATAAAACCACTTTTTAGAAGACATCTTTTATGTTTGTAGCTTGTTCAACTGTTTACCTTAAACAATGGTTGGAAAATATAATTTCTTAAAAATGAACGCAATGCTAAAGTTATCACCACTTTAAATATGTCAATGATATTGCCTACTGGAATGCTATGGAATAATTTCTCACTTTATTGAACTACTATTATAATCTTTTTAAAATTTAGTAAGAATTTTACTGATAGTACATTAACATTAATATATAAGGATGCAATTCAAAGTGAATTTCATATTGCTAATACAAAGGTAAACTTTGATTGACAAGTGAATTATATAATGTTATTAGACAGTTATACTGCAAAAAACTGAAGCAAGGAGCAAATAAATTTAACTTCTGTTAGAGTTTAAAGCTATCAACATTCTTTTCAGTACCCTTTCTACTCATTAATGTCATATGTAATGTCTCCAATAAAACAGTGTAGTAGAAAAAACGCATATTATTAATGATGAAAACCTAGATGCTATGGTAGCCTACTAGAGAAGAAAATGTTGAAAAATGAAACAGTACAATAACTGAATCACACTTCATATTATTTTTAAGTAAGAATTTAGATCTATTTTATGATTATTCAACCTTGAAAACCATGTGGGGTTTTCAAATTATATAAATTTAAATATAATGGTCACTAAATGCATACTTTTTATCAAACAAGTATTTATGTTACTCTTAAGGAAAGAAGAGGCTTTAGCTGGACAATAAGTATAAAAATGATTTAAACTGCTTATTAAGATGATTTTTCCAATTATTTAGAAATATTGTCCTTTCTCCATTTCACGTACTTTTTACTTGTAGACCAAAGATTAATTTTATTCATATAAAAACGTTATGCTTTTCCTGGTCATAGGATATTTCTATACGAAGTCACAATAAATATTTTAGGAAAGAAATAAAAGACAAATACAGAAAAGCCCTATCAAGTTTTTTATATTGTGAAAGGGATACTTAGTAATTAATTGGGATTTTTTTGAAGATCATGAATGGACTTTAATTGTATGGAATCAACAAATGTTTTTGGTTACCCTTTGGCACACATCGACTACAAACATCAGTTTTAATTATGAATTATATTTATTATATTCAGATTCATTTTTTGGAGTTTTTTTCAATTAAATACTAAGGAAGTAAATAGATAAAGCACTAATAAAATTTCTATTTCTTGTGAAACATTCTTTTATTAATTGTTTGCTTTTGTGTACAAAATTCTGTGACTTTTCTTAAGCAATTCAGTTGAGACACACTATACACTATCTTAATAGCTCTTATGCTAAATATTCTATGTAGTAGTAAAATTGCAGCTTGTAGCTCTGAAAAATAATTATTCATGATCACAATTATAAATAAGAACAATCTGTGCATGGGTTTATCTCTGGGCTTTCTATCCTGTTCCATGGATCAATATTTCTGTTTTTGTGCCAGTACCATTCTGTCTTGATTACTGTAGCTTTGTAGTATAGTCTGAAGTCAGGAAGCCTGATTCCTCCAGCTCCGTTTTTCGTTCTCAAGATTGCTTTGGCTATTCGGGGTCTTTTGTGTTTCCATACAAATTGTGAAATTTTTTGTTCTAGTTCTGTGAAAAATGCCAGTGGTAGTTTGATAGGGATTGCATTGAATCTGTAGATTGCTTTGGGTAGTACAGTCATTTACACAATGTTGATTCTTCCAATCCAAGAACATGGTATATCTCTCCATCTATTTGTATCATCTTTAATTTCTTTCATCAGTGTCTTATAATTTTCTGCATACAGGTCTTTTGTCTCCTTAGGTAGGTTTATTCCTAGATATTTTATTCTTTTTGTTGCAATGGTAAATGGGAGTGTTTTCTTGATTTCACTTTCAGATTTTTCATCCTTAGTGTATAGGAATGCCAGAGTATATCCTTAGTGTATAGGAATGCCAGATAGAAAGCCCAGAGATAAACCCACGCACATATGGTCACCTTATCTTTGACAAAGGAGGCAGGAATGTACAGTAGAGAAAGGACAGCCTCTTCAATAAGTGGTGCTGGGCAAACTGGACAGGTACATGTAAAAGTATGAGATTAGATCACTCCCTAACACCATACACAAAAATAAGCTCAAAATGGATTAAAGACCTAAATGTAAGGCCAGAAACTGTCAAACTCTTAGAGGAAAACATAGGCAGGACACTCTATGACATAAATCACAGCAAGGTCCTTTTTGACCCACCTCCTAGAGAAATGGAAATAAAAACAAAAGTAAACAAATGGGACCTAATGAAACTTAAAAGCTTTTGCGCAGCAAAGGAAACCAAAGAAGACCAAAAGACAACCCTCAGAATGGGAGAAAATATTTGCAAATGAAGCAACTGACAAAGGATTAATCTCCAAAATTTATAAGCAGCTCATGCAGCTTAATAACAAAAAAACAAACAACCCAATCCAAAAATGGGCAGAAGACCTAAATAGACATTTCTCCAAAGAAGATATACAGAGTGCCAACAAACACATGAAAGAATGCTCAACATCACTAATCATTAGAGAAATGCAAATCAAAACTACAATGAGATATCATCTCACACCAGTCAGAATGGCCATCATCAAAAAATCTAGAAACAGTAAATGCTGGAGAGGGTGTGGAGAAAAGGGAACCCTCTTACACTGTTGGTGGGAATGTAAATTGATACAGCCACTGTGGAGAACAGTATGGAGGTTCCTTAAAAAACTACAAATAGAACTACCATATGACCCAGCAATCCCACTACTGGGCATATACCCTGAGAAAACCATAATTCAAAAAGAGTCATGTACCAAAATGTTCACTGCAGCTCTATTTACAATAGTCCAGAGATGGAAACAACCTAAGTGTCCATCATCGGATGAATGGATAAAGAAGATGTGGCACATATATACAATGGAATATTACTCAGCCATAAAAAGAAACGAAATTGAGCTATTTGTAATGAGGTGGATAGACCTAGAGTCTGTCATACAGAGTGAAGTAAGTCAGAAAGAGAGAGACAAATACCGTATGCTAACACATATATATGGAATTTAAGAAAAAAAAATGTCATGAAAAACCTAGGGGTGAAACAGGAATAAAGACACAGACTTACTAGAGAATGGACTTGAGGCTATGGGGAGGGGGAAGGGTAAACGGTGACAAAGCGAGAGAGAGGCATGGACATATATACACTACCAAACGTAAGGTAGATAGCTAGTGGGAAGCAGCCGCATAGCACAGAGAGATCAGCTGGGTGCTTTGTGACTGCCTGGAGGGGTGGGATAGGGAGGGTGGGAGGGAGGGAGACACAAGCGGGAAGAGATATGGGAACATATGTATATATATAACTGATTCATTTTGTTGTGAAGCTGAAACTAACATACCATTGTAAAGCAATTATACTCCAATGAAGATGTTAAAATAAAAAAAAGAAATAAGAACAATCATGAGACTATACTTAAAGGGAAATACCATCAAGCAGAAGCTTTAAACATAAATAATTAGGGAATAATAGAAAAATATTGGTAGCCAACAATAGATTCAAATTCTTTTAGGTATACAAGAAAATGTTACATGTATACCAGAAAATTCTTGTTAGAACTTCATTTGTCATTCCTTTTTCTACCTATTAATTAGGAGATTGTTTTAATGTATATAAGGTATAATTCTTCTTTTAGGTTTTCTATGTCATTGGACACACAAATAATTAACACATAAAGAACTATTCAAATTAATGTTAAAAAGCATCTGTATGATCTAATACAAAGTTGGAGAGTTTTTAAAATGATTCTTCTATATATGAGAGAATTTCAAAAGTTTAAACTCTCTATAAGAAATACATATCTTCAGACCCAAGCAGTTGAAAGAGTAAAGAAATTTAGATCTAAGTTCTAAATCTAGTTGTCATTTATGAACTTCTAATATAAAATGAAGGTCTTAACACAATAAATGCACAAAAATTATCTTTAAGTTATTGATGAACTTCTCTTAGGGTGATATTGAATAGAGATTTGGGGGAAGGGAATTATATCAAGGTAGTCAAATGTTTATACATAAGAAATTTTTGAAATCCAGTTAATAACAGTAATAATAGCAACAACTGCTATTACTCATTAGGCAGTAACAAATAAGTCTGAAACCCAAATCTGTAAGTACTATTATCCCCTGTATATGGATTAGGAAATGAAACCTAGTCTAAGTAGTTTGACCAAGATCACAAAATTAGAGATAGATCCAAGTATAAAACCTACAGCTGTCTGACACCAAAGTTAGTGTCTACTTTGTTACTCTTCAGCTCCTGAAATTGGGATAAAAGAATAAATTTGCAGCTGTCTCCAGTGGATGGTTCATTTTTACATACATACCTACAGTCAAGATCCCTTAATGCAGACAGTGAACTGTCTTGGGCATTGAGGCATGAATAAAGTATTAGTCTTTTCCTTGATGAGCTAATATAATAACCTTCTTGGGACAACACTATATTGTATTGTTTTATTTGTATACGTATAGAAGTGGGAATTGCTTAATGCATGTCTTGTACAATTACATCCAAAAGGTAACTTTCTGGCTGCTTGCCTTATGATGAGTAGGTACTTCCCTGGAAAAGATGTCGAGAGTTTGAAGAAAGGAGAGATTTTGGAACCTGGCAGACCCAGCAGAGAGCCTGCAAAAGCCTTAGCAACATAAAATAACACACTATGTGTATAACAGTGACTACAGTTTGGACTTCTGCCTAAAGGAGTTGAAGATACATTAAAGATTAAAGTAAAGGTTTAACCTGTTGAGATCTGTATTGTAACATGACTTTGGAGCTGTGTATGTTTGTTTGCAGTGAAATGAGGGTAAACCAGAGTTAGAAGACAGAATTGAGAGGCTGCTGCAGTGGTTCAGAACAGGAATAATGAGAGCCTGAATGAGTCAGATAGAGTTAGGATGAAAGAAAAAAGTTTTGATCAATAAAAATAAGAGCTATCATTGAAAGAGCTCCATGTATCATTGGTTGGGATAGGACAGAATTTGAAGAGGAGTAGATTTAAAGTTTTCCAGCTTGAATGATTATTGGAATTAAAAATATCCATAATTCAGAAGGAGAAGAAAGAACTCTGGGGAAAATCACTTTCCAGAAGTGATTCAAGAAACACATTATTTTTATTTTTTAAAGGATATATATATATATATATATATATATATATATATATACACATACACATATATAGATGCATATGTATATATATATGTGTGTATCTAAGATAGATAGAGAGATAGATAGATATACAATATAGTAATAATCCAGTAAATATAAAAGAAAAAGAAAAGGTGCTAAATTAAAGCAAAATATAGGCCCAAATTGGCACTTAGGTCAATCACTTATTTTACTCACTTGTTTACTAACTAATTTTATGAACCTCCTTGCTTCAGAAGTTCGTAGTGTTTTATTTTCTGTCTAATGAAGAAATAATTCGGCTCTAGATGGTTTCGAGCTTTTTTTGAGTAACAAAGCATTGGAAAAGATTGCATTTCTAGGTTTGCTATAACCGTACTACATGTTCTCTATTTGTCTCCCTGCTTTGTTAAAACATCACAACTGAGTAGATGACTCATAATTCTTTGATCAATTCCTTTATAAACCAAATAAAAAAGTCTAATTTGATGCTATGGTATTTTGTCATGAAGAAAGATTGGTTTCCTGGGTGATGAAAGGACTATTATGGAGTTGTTTTGTTTGCTTTGTTTTCTTTCTTTCTGTCCAGTTTCTGGAGGTTTCCTGTATTCCATTTCCCAACATCTTAACCTAAATAGCTTCATTTACCGAATGGTAAAAATACAGGAGATTCACCTAAAGGAGTTTTTGCCTTGCTGCTGTTCTGTTACTGATAAATCCTAGGTGAGGAAAGGACTTCAAATAACACCAAATCACAAACATGTTGAATCAGTTTGGGATTGCTCAAGACTACACTCCAGTATTGTGTCAGAACACGGTAGAGGCAAATTTTCCAAACTTCTTCGAACATATAGAACATAGAAAATGATCAAGGATAGTAGTTATTTAGTGGTTGTAAGAAACTGCTGTTTTTACTAACTGAATCTTTTAATTTTTTTAATATCACATTTTTGAAGAACTTTAGTTTTCTATATCAGGACTGAGTTATTTCTACTAGTATGCTACATTGACCAATATATTAAGAAATAATTTATGTCAGCAATGGCAAATGGGGAATTCAGATATTTATCTGTAGAATACAGCCACTGCAAAGAAAAAGACGCATCTATGATTATATAAAACAAGATGCACTATTGTCCTGATTCATCTCCAGAAGAATTTCCTAAACTGTATTTGGAAAATAATTTCATTCTGCAAGATGCTAATAAAAGGTTTTAAAAAGAAAAATAACTGAAAGTAAAGAAAATAAATGCAAATAAAGGAAAAAGAAAGGAGGAAAGAAGGATGGGAGGGAGGGGGAGGGAGGGGGAGGGAAGGAGGGAGAAAGAAAAAAAGAAGTAAATTGCTATATAATTATTTTTAGCTAAAATATATTTTAAGTCACAGGTAAAATATCATATATACCTATAAAATTATTCTAACTTTTACGTATTTAATCTGCCTTTAAGAAAATATACACCGTATCAAAGAATGCACCATTAGTTCCTTGTTGAACAAATGCTCTGCTTGTTGTTTCCTTGCACTGATGTATGGACACCATATAGTATTTAACCATTGCATCATCTACAACCTAGTTAATAATATAGGTCCATGAATTGGCCAGCTATGGTCCTTGGGCCAAATAAGGCCTGTTTTCTGCTTTTGAAAATGCAATTTTATCAGAATCCAGCTACACCCATTTGCTTCCATATTGTGTGTGGCTACTTTTGCCCTACATGGTAGAGTTGAGTAGTTATGATAGCGACTTGCATAGCTCCCAGAGTTTATTATATTTACTATCTGGCCCATTTCAGAAAACATTTGCTGACCTCTGATCTATCTGATGATATCATTTATCTCACGCAATTTCAGTATAAATTTGTTAAATTGTACAAAGGGATAATATATAATATTTAATACAAAGTCGATATTATTCTCTTATTTATCTTTTTCTTATATAATAAAAAGCATATGACCATATTTTTATAATTTGTCCAGTTAATTTATTTACAGAGCTATATTTTGTCACCTTTTTAATCCTAGTATGTGTGACATCTCATGGACTTCTGGTATTTTCTCAAACTACTAGACCATAAAGCTGATTCATGGTCAAAGAACTTTGGGAAATACTGATCTATATCTGTATGCTTACATACTGGATTCATTACTAAATGGTTCAACAATCTTGACTAAAAATAAATAGTGCATCAGAGTCTGAAAGCTACCTTAAGAACAATTTAGTATACTCTGAAAAGACAGACAATTTTACTCTTTCTATTTGTACTTTTTTCCAGTACTAAATTTTTATTGTTAAGCCTGTGGCATAGCAACTATACAATATCCAGAAAACTTATATTTGAACATGCAAAACACAGCATATGAGTTTTTAAATAGACATCTTGTTTTGCATCCTGCAATGGTTTAGAAAGAGGACTCTACTGAAAAACAGAGAAGCAAAACTCAATACTAAAATGAAATCTTTCTATCCAGTTGACTTTTGAATGTTTTTTATAATGTTGATTATAATCTTTGCATGCCCTATGATTTAATAATTGTTATTCATTATTAGTAACAGCATGGTACTCTCCAAATTGGTGGTTACTTCTTTAGATAAAAGTCTGAGTGATCTGTGTGGTTTATCCACTATCACTCTCTACACATGCAATCTGATACCTTTCTAGATGCTTTTTGAAGTCTTGAGGGAATATGATTAAGATGACAACAATTTCCTCCATCTTAATGAGGAATATTTATCAAAGCAATGGTGAGATATCAGCTCACACCTGACAGAATGGCTATCATTAAAAAGTCTACAAATAACAAACATTGGAGAGGATGTGGAGAAAAGAGAACCCTTGTACACTGTTGGTAGGAAACTAAACTGGTGCAGCACTATGGACAACAGTATGGAGGTTCCTAAAAAAATTAAAAATAGAACTACCATATGATCCAGCATTCTACTCCTGGGTATATATCCAGAAAAAAATGAAAACACTAATTTGAAAAGACATGCATTCCAATGTTCATAGCAACACTATTTACAATAGCCAAGATATAGAAGTAATCCAAATGTCCATCAACAGAGGAATGGATAAAGAAGATGTGGTATATACATACAATGGAATATTACTTAGCCATAAAAAAGAATGAAATTCTGCCTTTGCAGCAACATGGATGGACCTAGACAATATTATGCCTAGTGAAATAAGTCAGACAGAGTAAGAAAACCACTGTATGATATCACTTATGTGTGAAATCCAAAAAAAATACAAACAAATGTATATAGCAAAACAGAAACAGACTCACAGATATAGAAAACAAACTAGTGGTTACCAGAGGGGAGACGGAAGGGTGAAGGGGCAAGTTATGGGTATGAGATTAAGAGATACAAACTACTATGTATAAAATAGATAAGCAATAAAGATATATTGCATAGCATAGGGAATTATAGCCATTATCTTGTAATAACATTTAATGGAGTATAATACATAAAAATACTGAATCACTATGCTGTACCCCTAAAATAAATATAATATTGTAAATCAACTATATTTCAACAAAAAAAGTATATGGGCAGACTGGAAGCCAAGTAAAAAAAGAATATTTAAACACTAAAGTAGCAAAGAATCAGTCGAGGAAATCTTCTTTGGATGGAAAACAAATGTGGGAAATGCATAGTATTGAGCTTTGAGTATTATAGAATTCACAGAATTTATTTACACATTTATGATTAACTAAAGTGTCTAAAATTAATAAAGATAAATTTATGAAAAAATGAAAATGACATGAATTTGAACTGCAGCTTTTAATTATTCTGTCTATGAGAGCTCACGTGGTCTCAGTTGTGCTACTTTGTATACAATTTAACTTCCTACTTTGGATACTATTTAACTTCCCTCGCCCTCAGTCTCTGTACCAGTAAAAGTGTTTTATTATATAAACAAAATCTCCTAGTTCTGGGCAGAGGAAGCATTTTATAAATAACAGCTATTATCTCCTATCTATATGAAATATCCAGGCATGACTTCCCAAGCTACAGCCAGGTGTGGTTTTCCTCTAACTTCTGGATAATGGTGCATTAGCCAAATCTAAGGAACACAAAAGGAAGAACCTACTAAATAGAACAACTGGTAAACAATGAAAACTATACCCTATTTCGTAGAAAGGAGGGTCAGTGCTACCAACAGAAACAATTTTTGCTACATGCCTATATCAATACCCGCTATTACAACACAGTCTTGAATTCTTGAAATTTGTTTGGAATCACAATGGCAAAGCAATCACTGCTCTGTGCTGAGTGAGGAAAGCAACATGCTCAGGATCTTCTCTCAGTGTGCAGTAGAACTTAAGGATAAGTTTCTATCTAGTCAGCCATTGTTATTATTCACTGTTGTCTAAACATCAATATATGCTCCTTCCATTCATTTAAAAAATCATTATTTTTTTAATCTCTGAGGAAAAACTAGAGGCTCAGAAATATTCAAGGTGTTTAGGATATATCAATATACAATGTTCAATGTAAAAACTGTTCTTTCTCTGAATGACTTTCCAGTACAATGCATGAGATAGAAAATAGATGAAAAAGTACAGGCAAAATGGTATGGTGTAATAAAATGTGTTAAGAGTATAATAAAATATTAAAAATATTTTTAAAAGTAAAATAGTATAGTATAATGGTATTTAAAAATGACTATGGTACAAGGATGATCACTGCTTTTGCCATTTATAACTGGAAGGACCATGAAAAAAAATGTCCATGTGTAAGAATTAACGGCACCAATTTATAGTCTTATCAACAGTAGGGAAGGCAAAATTGCTAGGTATGAATCTCACTTCCAGATATTCTGGAGTGCCTGGGAGAAACAGCACTGAAATAATGAAATGCTGCTCTGTGTATAGGGTGAGCACTTTGGTGACCTATCCTTGAAGCAGAATCATGAAGCTCCAGATGAAAGATGGCATCCCTGTCCAGCTCCTGAGGAAGGAATTTAGGGATGGGGTAGGATTTAGCATTAGAATTAACTATATAAGACTACAAAAAATTTATTAAAGGAAAAGGGCCCTGTGGTATCTCTCCAGAAAGTATGTTTTTCCCAACACTTAAATGAGAGAAGAACCAGAAATTCCCATTGGTCACAGTTGAGAGATAAGTTATCATTAAGATGTAAGAGACAGCTCTACATTTTCTAGATGCTTGTGCTGTTGTTAGAAAGTTATGCAAGTAGCTGCTTTTTGGGAAAAGTGTTATAATCAGATAATTTGGGGGGGATTTGGAGGGTTTAATTGGGAAAAATATAAACCCTAGGTAGAGGCAAGGAAAAGGTATATCCTTGAGATTTATGCCTGTGACATAAATGGTGCTCCATGGCTAGCAAATGGCCAGAAAATTATGAGGCCTGGAAGGTCTGTGAACAAGAAGGAGAATAGCTGTGAAGAGGCAAAACTTTGCACCATGATAGCAGGGACATTCAACTCAGCCTGGCACATGACCCTCTACATGAGCTGTCATTCTCTTACCAGTACAACCTTTCAGGTTACTGCTAGGTTCCAATGTCTTAATTTCCCTAGTCAGGGAATAAAGGGGCAACTACACCCTAACTTTGTGCATGACAGGTGCTTCTCTACAGCCTGCCCATGTCATGTGCTTCTCTGCAGCCTGCATTCCTCTTGATTGTTACAGGAGGGAAATATTCCTTACTCTCCAATTTTCTATTTGATTCAGTAAGTGGCAATTTCAAAAAAAATAAATTATGGTAATAATTGGGGAACATAAATTGGGGAAAGGAGAATGGACTATTGGTGCATGCATGCATGTATGTATTCATATATGTATGTATGTATGTGACTATTTGATCCACATGTGGAGGTTGTAATTACTTTACATTTATAATGTTAACTGGAAGTTAACTACAAAATTAATCAGTAGGCATGTAGCACCACTTCCATCAGATCACCTAGAAGTATTCCAACTGAGCATGAGCAAATACAGCTACGAAACAAATCTCTTCTTCTCAACAATATCCTTGTCCCTATGCTCTTCCTCTAAGTAAATTTGGGAGAAGCCAATTAATCAATATAGAACCTACAGAGACCATAGAGGCAGAATGACTTTTAGAAGACAGACTGACATCTAAGCCTTTAAGATTTGATTAAAGCTGCATGAACATATGAAAATATACAAAGGAAACATGTGAGCAGCTCAGAAGGGGAAATTCAGCTCTCCATGGAAGCCATAGGAAAAGCCCCTTTACATATTGGGCTTCTAATTAAGATCTTGATTTTAAGGAAGAGGTTTGTTTTTTTTTTAAATACATTTACAAAGATATTTCTAATCTGGTTTGATGGAAATTCATTTTGAATTAGATGAACATGAATTATATAATACCTCTATCATTAACTATATGTCATTAGTTTTGTCCCTTGTTTTCTTTGAGTCTCAGTTCCAGTATTTGATAAACAGGGATACAAATATTTGAAAATATTCCAGGGTTGTTTTGATGACTAAATGAAAATGTATCTAATATGATTACAATGTAATCAATGTAATGTAAATGCATTACATTTTTTCCCCTTTCCTTAATTCTGTATTAGATCTCTAACTAATGTGAAATGTCCTTTCATTGATGTTTCTCAGATAAAGCACTCTCTCACCCAGTCTCGGTAACAATTGTAAGGTAACATAGTTTACATGAAAATTTTAGATAAGCATTGCTTATTTCGCATATTCTATGAACCTGTAATAGCAATCTTAAACCACAGGTATTGTTTCTGACACTCTGTTATTCTGGACTGGGAATAACTTTCACAATTGACTTTTATGCTTTATATATATATATATATATATATATATAGAGAGAGAGAGAGAGAGAGAGAGAGAGAGAGAGAGGGAGAGAGAGAGAGAGAGAGAGAGAACCTAATATGTACCAGGTAACAACTAGACATAGTGAATATAGTGATTGAATGAGAGATACAAACTATAATTTCACAGATCCAGCATAAAGCTAGAGTGATTAAACACTAAGTGTCTGAGGGATTACTTAAGATTTGATGGTCAGCAATATATTCTGAGAGAATTATAAGTAAGCTTAGGTTAGAATAAATTCTCCATAGAATGAACTTTCCATAGAAGGATCACAGGAAATAGAATTCAACTCAGTTGGAATAGCTGGTACAAAAATCTTAAGGTTGGATTGATCTGAGGTGTTTGAGAAATCAACAAAAGCCCTTGGGTCAGTACTGATGGACAGGGGACAATGGCACAAGGTGAGGATGGAGAGAGCAGGGCCTATTTGTAGAGGATCTTTGTAGTATAGTATGTACTATATAGTAAAATATGTCATTGGAGATTTACAGCAGGGGCAAGATATAATCTGTTTGGTTTTAAAAAGAGTATTATGGTTGCTTTGTGGGCAAGGAACAGTCATGGATTGAATAGAAGCATAGAGGCCAGTTAAAAGGGCAATTTTAAAACTCCAGGGTAGAGAATATGCCTATGGTATTAGTAGTGGAGATGGACAGAATAAAAGAATAACATAGCTTCTTCCCCATGGCATCTGGTTTTATTGATTTACTAGACATGCCTTCCTCTCCCTGCTTCATACACACCAGTGTTGTTTTAAATTTCTCTCATTACATTATTGAATCTTTCTCCAAACATTATCTTTAATCTGTTTTAGGTGAATTCTGTCCTTTCCTGAGAACCATTACTTTCATATTGTAAATTATAGTCTCAGAAAGTCAATTTGACTATTCAAAAACTTTTCCACCAGTTACTCATTTTCTATATCATCCTTAATAAATGTATGTTGAGTGAATCACTGAATGAGTGAATGAACCAGAAGATGTGATGAAATATCCATATCTTTGCTTACAGCCTTCAAATTCTAGCTCTAACTCTCAAGGTCTCTAGAGATGTACTCCTGCCCTTCTGGCTACATCAGACATCTGTCCTTGAGTGATCAGGACTGGTTTTGGTGAACATTTGATTATGCTTCTTAAGGCTCTATCCCATTTCTCTTGGTTTGTATGTACTCCTGGAACATCTGTTTTGTACTTGTTTATTCTGACCCTTCTTCTGGCTAATATATTTATTAATATAGTCACTGAATAAGCTGTCTGTTACTCTCATAGACATACTCAGATAGTTTAACCTTCATTTTTACTTTTTTGACCAAAGAACTTAATTTTATCATAAATAGCAATGTAAGAAATTGTCCCAAAATTTGCTTTATTCATCTACTCATATTCAGCACATATTCCAGGGAAATATTTCTAGGGCTAAATATTCATTTGCTGACTTATCCATTGTTTATTCTGACCTTATGACTAATCCAGGCCCTTAAATATATTTAATTAGAATTAAATACTTTAGAATGAATAGATCCTTAGAGAATATCTAATATTGTGGTTTTCAAGCTTGTTTTTAACAATGGAGTATTTTGCCCAAATGAAATCTTAAATATGTAGACAAGAAAATTTAAAAATATAATAGAAAAGCTGGTCTTTTTGAGGTAGCTGAAGAGGTAGAACTTTCCAGTTTGCCTCAGTTTCCCACAAAGTTGTTTCTGAGAAGGTTGGAGAAACCCATGACCTCAAATGAATCCAGATTGCAAATAATGATTTAATACAGCTTCTTATTTTACAGATGAGGACAGAGAAGTCCAGAGAAACTTACCCATAGCAATGAAGTTACCGAGAGGCACAAATTGGGGTGGCTTCTAGGTGCCTCAACAATAGGTGGCAGTGTGAAAAAACAGAAAGGGACTTTGATGCTAGAAAGACTTGCTGTTGAATACTGCCTTTTACCTTTGTGTGACTGTGTGAAATTTGTTTTCTGTCTCTGATAACACAAACTTTTTAGGGACAGTTGTGATAATTACGGGCAAATAAATGACAGAGCCTAAAATGTCCCCTATTCTCACTTCAATATTTTCAACCCTGCTACGATTTATATTATAATATTCTATACTACAAATGAAAAAAATTGAAACAGGTTAGAAGAGCTCAGTTAGTAAGTGGCTGATCTAGGAACTGATCAGATACATCTGACACAAAGTTCCCTAATTACACTGACCACAGGTCTTATTAAAAAAGAAAGGGCAATAGAGAACTAGTAATGTTATGTTTATGTTTTGCATTGCATTTCCAAAATAATAATCTCATTCAAAGCCCACATCAAACCTATAAAGTAGATTTTATACTCTTGTTTTACAGAAAAGGAAACTGAAGTTGAAGTGTTAAATAACTTGACATGTTAAGATAAATAATGTCATGTAGCTAGAAATCAGAAAACTAGATTTCATCTCAGATTTTTAGAATTTTAAGTCAAGGATTATTTGAATTACACAGTGATTTCTCACCCAAATATACAATAATTAGAGCCAGATTGAATCTGTTGTTACTTGGGACAAGTGAGGAAAATATACGGATCCTTAACTTCCTGTCTTTTCCTGTCCACTGACTTTTGTTAAATCTCAAAACTGTACTATAAAAACCAGGAAATTATTTAAGAATATGGCAGCATAAGTTCTTTTGGGTATTTAGGGAAACAAACAGGGCTTATTTTCTTTCCCTCCTGAACCCCTTGGTAGTTATATAAGGTTGAGATGCAGAGTTAGTGAGATGCTCACCAAAACTCGATATGTACCCTGTGTGTCTAATCCGTGAATATGGCATCTTGGAACATGCATCAGGCCAGGGAGCCTGCTGGCACTCAAGACTCATGACAGTACTAACAGAAAAACTCTCTGGCAGGCCACAACATAAACACAGCCTGTGGAAATTACTCAGGATAACTTCCTCCAAGCTACTTTTTAGCTACACAACAATACAGTATCAGTGCTCATCTACTCCTGCTGGAAGTCAGATGAGTTCTGAGTAGTTTCCAACCTCCTCATTCCTAAATTATGAATCTATCTTCTAACCACAGAAGCCTGCTTACTGTGTTTTCTAGTAGTTAAGAAATTCACAAACCCACAGAGGACTAACTACATTTTCCATTTTTCTATTCTTTTCTGTATTATTTCCATAATTATATGTCAGGCCCAATGGGAAAAATACCCTATCTCTTTTTTATATCCATTACTATAAAACCTAATAAAGAGATTGACACTTAGCCCCACTTTTTGCACCATTTATCTTTTTAGCTGATTGGAGTAGCAATATGATTTCATGGTGGTATATTTTAACATATAAAAAATCATAAAGAAAATTAAAATCCTACTGGAAGAATTCCTATATTAATGTACTTAATTTTAGTACTATTCTATGAACATATAAAACCCATGTGTACCTAAAAGTATGTCTGTATAAGTCACTATATTATATTGGATATAGTGTTTGTATTTATTAACTCATGTTATAAACTTGCTCCCAAGTCATTAAATATTAATTCCCAATATGATGTAACTGGTTGCATAATATTCTACCTCATGATTATCTCAAACAATACTTAAGTATTTTCCAATTCTTTGGATTTAGATTCTTTCCAAATGTTTATAAGTAATGCTGATATTAATTTACTTGAATGAATAACTGTTTTTTTAAGGGACAATTTTTTAAACATCTTTACTGGAGTATAATTGCTTTACACTGTTGTGTTAGTTTGCTGCTGTATAACAAAGTAATTCAGCTATACATATACATATATCCCCATATCCGCTCCCTCTTGCGTCTCCCTCCCAGCCTCCCTATCCCGCACCTCTAGGTGGTCACAAAGCACTGAGCTGATCTTCCTGTGCTATGAAGCAGCTTCCAACTAGCTGTTTTACATTTGGTAGTGTATATATGTCCATGCCACTATCTCACTTTGTCCCAGCTTACCCTGCCAACTGCCCGTGTCCTCAAGTCCATTCTCTACGTATACGTCTTTATTCCTGTCTGGCCCCTAGGTTCTTCAGAACCAGTTTTGTTTTTTTTTTAGATTCCATATATATCTGTTAGCATACGGTATTTGTTTTTCTCTTTCTGATTTACTTCACTCTGTATGACAGACTCTAGGTCCATCCACCTCACTACAAAAAACTCAATTTCGTTTCTTTTTATGGCTGAGTAATATTCCATTGCATATATGTGCCACATCTTCTATATCCATTCATCTGTTGATGGACACTTAGGTTGCTTCCATGTCCTGGCTATTGTAAATAGAGCTGCAATGAACATTGTGGTACATGACTCTTTTTGAATTATGGTTTTCTCAGTTTATATGCCCAGTAGTGGGATTGCTGGGTCATATGGTAGTTCTATATTTAGTATTTTTTTTCTTAAGTTTCTTTTTTCTTTTTTTTGTGGTACGTAAGCCGCTTACTGTTGTGGCCTCTCCCGCTGCGGAGCAAAGGCTCCGGACATGCAGGCCCAGCAGCCATGGCTCATGGGCCCAGCCGCTCCGCAGCATGTGGGATCCTCCCGGACTGGGGCACGAACCCGTGTCCCCTGCATTGGCAGGTGGACTCTCAACCACTGTGCCACCAG
The DNA here is from genome assembly GCF_039906515.1 of Pseudorca crassidens. Taxonomy (NCBI): domain Eukaryota; kingdom Metazoa; phylum Chordata; class Mammalia; order Artiodactyla; family Delphinidae; genus Pseudorca; species Pseudorca crassidens. The sequence goes on from NC_090298.1 coordinate 86,568,473, forward strand.
GGAAGCCCCCTATTTTTAGTTTTTAAGGAACCTCCATACTGTTCTCCATAGTGGCTGTATCAATTTACATTCCCACCAACAGTGCAAGAGGGTTCCCTTTTCCCCACACCCTCTCCAGCATTTATTGTTTCTAGATTTTTCAATGATGGCCATTCTGACTGGTATGAGGTGATACCTCAATGTAGTTTTGATTTGCATTTCTCTAATGATTAATGATGTTGAGCATTCTTTCATGTGTTTGTTGGCAATCTGTATATCTTCTTTGGAGAAATGTCTATTTAGGTCTTCTGCCCAGTTTTGGATTGGGTTATTTGTTTTTTTGATACTGAGCTGCATGAGCTGCTTGTAAATTTTGGAGATTTATCCTTTGTCAGTTGCTTCATTTGCAAATATTTTCTCCCATTCTGAGGGCTGTCTTTTCATCTTATGTTTTCCTTTGCTGTGCAAAAGATTTTAAGTTTCCTTAGGTCACATTTCTTTATTTTTATTTCCATTTCTCTACGAGGTGGGTCAAAAAGGATCTTGCTGTGATTTATGATATAGAGTGTTTGGCCTATGTTTTCCTCTAAGAGTTTGATAATGTCTGGCCTTACATTTAGGTCTTTAATCCATTTTGAGTTTATTTTTGTGTATAGTGTTAGGGAGTGTTCTAATTTCATTCTTTTACATGTAGCTGGCCAGTTTGCACACCACCACTTATTGAACAGGCTGTTTTTTCTCCATTGTATATTCTTGCCTCCTTTATTGAAGATAAGGTGACCATGTATGCATGGGTTTATCTCTGGGCTTTCTATCCTATTCCATTGATCTATATTTCTGTTTTTGTGCCAGTACCATACTGTCTTGATGACTGTAGCTTTGTAGTATAGTCTGAAGACAGGGAGCCTGATTCCTCCAGCGCTGTTCTTCTTTCTCAAAATTGCTTTGGCTACTCAGGGTCTTTTGTGTTTCCATACAAATTGTGAAAGTTTTTCTTCGACTTCTGTGAAAAAGGCCATTGGTAGCTTAATAGGGATTGCATTGAATCTGTAGATTGCTCTGGGTAGTATACTTATTTTCACAATGTTGATTCTACCAATCCATGACGTGGTATACCTCTCCATCTGTTTGTATCATCTTTAATTTCTTCCATCACTGTCTTATAGTTTTCTGCATACAGGTCTTTTGTCTCCTTAGGTAGGTTTATTCCTAGGTATTTTATTCTTTTTGTTGCAATGGTAAATGGGAGTGTTTCCTTAATTTCTCTTTCAGATTTTTCATCATTAGTGTATAGGAATTCAGGATATTTCTGTGCATTAATTTTGCATCCTGCTACTTCTCCAAATTCATTGATTAGCTCTAGTAGTTTTCTGGTGGCATCTTTAGGATTCTCTATGTATAGTAGCATGTCATCTACAAACAGTGACAATTTTGCTTCTTTTCTGATTTCGATTGCTTTTATTTCTTTTTCTTGCCTCATTGATGCAGCTAAAACTTCCAAAACTATGCTGAATAATAGTAGTGAGAGTGGGCAACCTTGTCTTGTTTCTGATCTTAGTGGAAACGGTTTCAGTTTTTCACCATTCAGAACAATGTTGGCTGTAGGTTGTCATATATGGCCTTAATTATATTCAGGTAAGTTCACTCTAGCCTACTTTCTGGAGGGTTTTTATCATAAATGGGTGTTGAGTTTTGTTGAAAGCTTTTTCTGCATCTATTGAGACGATCATATTGTTTTTATCCTTCAGTCAGTTAATATGGTGTATCACACTGATTGATTTGCAAATATAGAAGAATCCTTGCATTCTTGAGATAAACCCCACTTGATCATGGTGTATGATCCTTTTAATGTGCTGTTAGATTCTGTTTGCTAGTATTTTGTTAAGGATTGTTGCATCTATGTTAATCAGTGATATTGGTCTTTACTTTTCTTTTTTCGGAATATCTTTGTCTGGTTTTGGTACCAGGGTGAAGGTGGCCTTGTAAAATGAGTTTGGGAGTGTTCCTCCCTCTGCTATATTTTGGAAGAGTTTGAGAAGGATAGGTGTTAGCTCTTCTCTAAATGTTTGATAGAATTCGCCTGTGAAGCCATCTGGGCCTGGGCTTTAGTTTGTTGGAAGAGTTTTAATCACAGTTTCAATTTCAGTGCTTGTGATTGGTCTGTTTATAATTTCTATTTCTTCCTGGTTCCGTTTCAGAAGGTTGTGCTTTTCTAAGAAATTGTCCATTTCTTCCAGGTTGTCCATTTTTTTGGCATATAGTTGCCTGTAGTAATCTCTCATGATCCTTTGTATTTCTTCAGTGTCAGTTATTACTTCTCCTTTTTCATTTCTAATTCTATTGACTTGAGGCTTTTCTCTTTTTTTCTTGATGAGTCTGGCTAATGGTTTATCAATATTGTTTGTCTTCTCAAAGAACCAGCTTTTAGTTTTATTGATCTTTGCTATCATTTCCTTCACATCATTTTCATTTACTTCTGATCTGATCTTTATGTTTTCTTTCCTTCTGCTAACTTTGGGCATTTTTTGTTTTTCTTTCTCTAATTGCTTTAGGTGTAAGGTTAGGTTGCTTATTTGAGATTTTTCTTATTTCTTGAGATAGGATTATATTGCTATAAACTTCCCTCTTAGAACTTCTTTTGCTGCATCCCATAGGTTCTGGGCTGGTGTAATTGTAATTGTAATTTTTTCTAGGTATTTTCTGATTTCCTCTTTGATTTCATCATTGATTGCTTGGTTTTTTAGTAGTATATTGTTTAGCTTCCATGTGTTTGTATTTTTTACAGATTTTTTCCTGTAATTGATATCTAGTCTCTTAGCATTGTGGTTGGAAAAGATAGTTAACATGATATCAATTTTCTTAAATTTACCAAAGCTTGATTTGTGACCCAAGATGTGATCTATCCTGGAGAATGTTCTGTGTGTACTTGAGAAGAAACTGTATTCTTGTTTTTGGTTGGAATGTCTATAAATATCAGTTAAGTCCATCTTGTTTAATGTATCATTTAAGACTTATGTTTCCTTAGTTTTTTTCATTTTGGTTGATATATCCATTGGTGAAAGTGATTTCCCTTTTTATAGCTGTTAGCATTTGCCTTATGTATTGAGGTGCTCCTATGTTGGGTGCATAAATACTTACAATTGTTATATCTTCTTCTTTGATTGATCCTTGATCATTATGTAGTGTCCTTCTTTGTCCCTTGTAATAGTTTTTATTTTAAAGTCTATTTATCTGATATGAGAATTCCTACTCCAGCTTTCTTTTGATTTCCATTTGCATGGAATATCTATTCCATCCCCTCACTTTCAGTCAGTATGTGTCCCTAGGTTTGAAGTGGGTCTCTTGTAGACAGCATATATATGGATTTTATTTTTGTATCAATTCAGCCAGTCTATGCATTTTGATTTGAGCATTTAATCCATTTACATTTAAGGTAATTATCAATATGTATGTTCCTATTACCATTTTCTTAATTGTTTTGGGTTTGTTATTGTAGGTCTTTTCCTGCTCTTGTTTTTCCTGTCTAGAGTAGTCCTTTAGCATTTGTTGTAAAGCTGGTGTAGTGGTGCTGAATTCTCTTAGCTTTTGCTTGTTGGTAATGGTTTTAATTTCCCCGTCAAATCTGAATGAGATCCTTGCTGGGTAGAATAATCTTGGTTGTAGGTTTTTCCCTTTCATCACTTTAAATGTCCTGCCACTCCTTTCTGGCTTGCAGAGTTTCTGCTGAAAGATCAGCTGTTACCCTTACGGGAATTCCCTTGTATGTTATTTGTTATTTTTCCCTTGCTGCTTTAATACTTTTTTTGTATTTAATTTTTGATAGTTTGATTAATATGTGTTGGCATGTTTCTCTTTGGATTTATCGGTATGGGCCTCTCTGCACTTCCTGGACTTGATTGACTATTTCCTTTCCCATATTAGGGAAGTTTTCAACTATAATCTCTTCAAATATTTTCTCAGTCCCTTTCATTTTCTCTTCTTCTTCTGGGACATCTACAATTGAATGTTGGTGTGTTTAATGTTGTCCTAGAGGTCTCTGAGAATGTCCTTAATTCTTTTCATTCTTTTTTCTTTATTCTGCTCTGCAGTAGTTATTTCCACTATTTTATCTTCCAGGTCACTTGTTCGTTCTTCTGCCTCAGTTATTCTGCTATTGATCCCATCTAGAGTATTTTTCATTTCATTTGTTGTGTTGTTCATCATTGTTTGTTTCCTCTTTAGTTGCTCTAGCTCCTTGTGAAATATTTCTTGTATTTTCTCCATTCTATTTCCAAGATTTTGGATAATCTTTACTCTCATTACTCTGAATTCTTTTTCAGGTCGACTGACTATTTCCTCTTCATTTGTTTGGTCTGGTGGGTTTTTACTGTGCTCCTTCATCTGCTGTGTATTTCTCTGTCTTCTCATTTTGCTTAACTTACTGCGCTTGGCATCTCTTATTCACAGGCTACAGGTTCATAGTTTCCATTGTTTTTGGTGTCTGCCCCCAGTGGGTAAGGTTGGTTCAGTGGGTTGTGTAGCCTTCCTCATGAGGGGACCGGTGCCTGTGTTCTGGTGGATGAGGATGGATCTTGTCTCTCTGGTGGGCAGGACTGCATCTGGTAGTGTGTTTTGCGGTGTCTGTGAACTTAGTATGATTTTAGGCAGCCTCTCTGATGATGGTTGGGGTTGTGTTCCTGTCTTACTAGTTGTTTGGCATAGGTTGTCCAGCACTGGAGCCTGCTTGTTGTTGAGTGGAGCTGGGTCTAGTGTTGACACGATCTCTGAGAGAGCTCTTGCTGATTGATATTACGTGGGGCTGGGAGGTCTCTGGTGGTCCAATGTCCTTCACTCAGCTCTCCCACCTCAGAGGCTCAGGCCTGACACCTGGCCAGAGCACCACGACCCGTCAGCCACACGGCTGAAGTGCCTCCAGGGTTGTAGAAGCTGGCCTGTAGTGGCTCTCCTTCTGTGCTGCCCATTAGAATCACCTGCTTCCTCCTTGTTTTGCCCCAAAGGTAGTGTTCCACAGAGAAAAACAGCAGCCTTGAAAATAGTCACAGCTCTGAGATGGCTTTTTTTTTCCTTTGTTTTTAGTCATGTTTCTCTTGCTCACAGGGGGCCACATGCTGAGGCCTCGCACCCAGCTCTTCCAATGGAGCTCCTAGTGTGTAATGGCTGCCACCAACACCTCAGCTCAGGTGGGCCATGTGCAGAAGTGGGGCAAAAGACACTGCAATCCAAGATGGCAGCTGGGGACCATGTGCAGAGGGGCTGCCCATGACCTGAATAACTTTTGATATGTCTCTCACTGATTCCTTAGGAAGGGGTTACAGAAATAAAAGGCTCACAGAGCATTACTCCATAATACATCTCTAGAAATATTTTGGCACAAATAGTTTTCTATAAGGCTATGGAAATTTATACACAAAACTCTCTTTTTCTGATTGTTATAATAATGCCAATGTCGTGTTTGTAGAGTATAGAAAGCACATGAAAAAAATAGAGAAAATATGAACCATACATTTCTTCAGAAATTACTATACAGCCGTATATTCAGATGCATATATATGGATGAATATATAGCTAAATGATGGATACATGTACTTAGATAGCTAGAGAGAATTAAAAGCATATAAACATTTGATATTACTAAAGAACTGAGTTCCTGATTCTTTCATTTAATGCTATAACATGTTCATTCTCTTTAATGATTTGTAAAACTTTTATATATGAAGAGTGTGAATTACTACACATTTTTCAAGTTAATTATTCTAAATATTTATCAATACTCTAAATAACTACCAACAATTTTAGTCCATTTCATAGTTTTATTTTTATAGTAAACCCCTTTAAAATATTTTATGAATGTATTTTGTATTATGAAGATGTTACTTTAATTTTATTTTATGATTCATTTCACATTTACTCTATGTAAAGATAGATGATGTCAACTTATGCTCATATAAACAGAAGTGCTTTAATGCTATTTATTCTTTTTCATAGAATTGTTTATAATTTATTTATCTGCATGGAACTACTCCTGCTGATCAGAGAAAATGTTACTGTGAGTTTATTTAAAGACATTGTAGTTGTACTTAATGTGTGTGCGTGTGTGCATGCATGTATTTAGGGAGATATCCTTTCTCTACATTACAACATTACTGCCCAGTCTGGGTATGGCTAAGCCTGAAGATTTTCCCTAAAAAGGAGTAAGAAACAGGACAAAACAAGTGAAAGCATCGCATGAACTCATCAGAAATTTTAACTTCCAATCAATCTGTTCTTTATGGTAAGTGAAATTCCTTCATTTTTTTTTTGGATCCAAAAAGTATGTTTTATGCATCATATAATTATTAACTCTTCATCTAAATTAAAGATACTTAAAAGCAGGACCTGTGTTTTATAACTCTTTACATCTACAAGGATATGGAACAGCACTCTGCTCATCAAAGATCTTCAGCAAAAATTTGTATTGATTACCATGATAAAGTACATTGCTAAGTTTATTCACTGGCAGAAGAGGAAAGAGAAAAACTGTACTTTTGCCTGTCCATAATGCTCATGCTTTATAGATCTCAGTCAAAATTTCTCACAGTCCCCACCTTTCTATATTGTGTAACTCAAGAAACACAGTTATTGAGTATCTGTGTACACTGTGCTACATGACCTTTATATCTGGGCTCAGTATTTCTTAGCTTTAAAAAAAAAAAAACTTAGAAGAGAAAACTGCAATAACTTTGGTGTGGGAAGACAAGAATAAGGCCTATTTTATAGGTTTGACTACTTGTTTTAAAGGAAGAGAAATGTACTGTATTATGAACATACTTGGCCTGAAGTATAGATGAAAATGGAATAGAGAGGACCTTTTGTATACTGAATTCCAAAATGGCAAAAGGCAAGTGATGCAATGATATTGAAAGAAAATACAAGGACTTTAAATTAGAAGTGCATGTCAAAAAAGAATAGGCAGTGATTCAAATACTAGAAGAACAGATAGATTGTTTTGAGCATGTTTATAGCATAGAGAAACAAAACAATAAATTTTAGAAGGCAGATCAAAGAATAAAAGGCTTAGAAGAGCACAGACTTTTGCTTTAAAAATCATATTTGAAGGATATTGAAGAAAATAATATGAGGGAAATTGATGAAAATAACATTCAAAAATACAATGATGCAATGAAATGATATTTTGCACTTAAGAAACTAATACTGGGATTTCCCTGGTGGTGCAGTGGTTAAGAATCCGCCTGCCAATGCAGGGGACATGGGTCCGAGCCCTGGTCCGGGAAGATCCCACACGCCACGGAGCAACTAAGCCTGTGTGCCACAACTACTGAAGCCCACGTGCCTAGAGCCTGTGCTCCAAAACAAGAGAAGCCACCGCAATGAGAAGCCCACGCAGCGCAACAAAGAGTAGTCCCCACTCGCTGCAACTAGAGAAAGCCACGCAGCATAGAGGACCCAACGCAGCCAAAAATAAAAATAAATAAATTTATTTTTAAAAAAAACAAACTAATACCAAGGAGAAGAGAAAATAAATGAGTAGGATGAAATATATTCTTAAACTAAAGCACCTGTAAGTTTCTACCTCACTTTGCAATATGAAGAAGCATATTGATATAATGTTATAATAATCAGATTTCAGCCAGGATCCCTTTCAGGGGCTGAAAAACTTCATGCAACTAATGATAAAATTTGTATTTAATGTACATAGCAATTTCTTTTAATAACTGAGGACGTCCATGCAACCAAAATAGAAATAGGGAGTGGTGTTTGGTTGTGGTATTATATTTTAAGAATGTTAAATTAATTTTCTCTTAAATGATGGCAAAAACATATCCTAGTAAATGATTTATAACTATTTTTTACTTTAGATTTGCTTTAATTAAATAAGATTAATCTTTTAAAAACTGATTTGTAACAGAGTTACTATGCAAATAAAATACAATTAATGTCATTGAAGTCTATTTACAGAACATCTTTGCCTGTGCAGTATGAAGCCCATGATTCCTGTGGGAAGTATGCAGAATATAAGTGGAAGTGTGGTGCACATACAATCAGCAATACATTCAGGTAATGCATTAATATGCTTTGCATTACTAGCAGAATCTTTGAAAATGTATGTTATTCTAAAAGCAATGTGCTGCTATGATAGACAAATTCCCTCTTACTCATTAAATACACATATGTATGTATGGGACATATAAATGTAGAGACCAATCACCAAACATGGTTTTATAAGGGGCATTTTTCTATTACTGTAAAAGGGGCTGTTCTGGGCACAAATTTAGTTACTCCGGATTATCTCTCAAAGTGCTGCCACCATTCACACTACCACTGCTTGAGTATGTATCATCATTTCTCTCCTACACTATTTTTCTCCATTCCTCATTATCTCTCAGTAAATTTAGAAGTGCAATCTGTGCAACTACTCTGCTAAAAATCTCTGTGTGGATTACCACTGCCTTAAGTATAAAGTTTAAATTTAGTACCATATGTTACTAGATTTTTCTTCATCTTGTTCCTGCATTCTATTCAAACTCTGTGACTACCATTCCTACCATGTATCCTGTGATAGTTATACTTCACAAATTATGGTTCACCAAATATCCCATACTTTCCCATAATACCATATGTTTGCAAATATAGCTTGCTGTGCCCAGATAACCATTCCCCATATTATCCATCAATTTAAATCTGCTACTCTTTAAATATAAGTCCCCATCTTCTTCTCCACCAAGCCTTTTGTGACTACTCAGTTCTCCCCTATCCCCAAAAGACATACCTAAATTCACTGAGTGCCTTTCTTCTACACCTCATTAGTAACATCTGCACACTATTAAAGTTGCTGATGCATTTATTTTCTGATTTCAAAGATAATTTTCTTACTTATCTCCAATCCTTTGACAACTTTCTAAAAACTATGAGTCCCAGGTTCCACATATGTTGGACAGAACCAATCTCATTGTTGTGATGATGAGACAAAATGAGGCATGTAAAATAAATTTTCCATAAATGTGTGATTTCCCCGTCCTATTATCTTTTATTTCATTTCCACTAGAATCAGAGTTCTTTAGGAATCTAATTCATTAACATATTTTCAAGACTTGGAAAAGTCCCTAGCAGGGACTTAGGATAATACTGATGAGAAAAGAAGAGAACAGGATTAACTGAGGGAGGAAGAAAGAGGGCTACAAAAAGAATTACAGCTTGAACCAGAGTAGGAAGGTCGAGAGTAGCCCAATCGCATGTGAAGAGTAGGATTCCTAGACTTCATAATCCACTCTTCTCTCTTACCAGAGACCTGTTGTCATTGACATGAAGGACAACAAGCATCCTCTCATTTTGTTCAGCTCTGTGGCAGCAGATTCTCACTCCTGCTCTTAAACCATGTTTTCTCAGATATTTGAGGTTTGGGGAGGTAAGTCTCTGTCCTCTGACCCAGACATGTTATACCTCATGAAGCCAAAATTGAGATATAATCCATATAAGTATTTTCTACTCCATCTATTGTCTAGACTTATGTTCAGATTCTTTTATTTTGTTATAACAATGTTTTTACACATATCTTACCTAATGTAACACTGCTGTATAATGTTAGTTTGGAGTGTAATGAATTTATACTGTTCACTTCCTTCCAATTACCTTACAAACTTTTGTTTTATTAGTTTTGTAATTATTTTCTGTAGCGGGAAATAAGTAGAGATGAAACCCTGTTTTCACTATTTTATATATGCATGGATTTGAATAGGGTTTAAATTAAACGTATGCTCATTTTTTTCCCCAGATGACAATATTTTATCTTTAAAACAAACGAACAGCCACAAAAAAGAGACCTGACATAAATAACAGTAATAATAGTAATAATAATGTCCTCTGTAAATTTCCTTTGGTATCCCAAGGTTCTATTTTGTTTTATTTTGTTTTGTTTTGGGTATGTGCTTTGCATTTGGGTTCTTGGTATATATTTCCAAAGGGTGTACTTGAACGAGGACATTTTTAAGTATCACAGAGAAGCCAAAGCCATACTATAAACCTCAGTATATGCCTTATATTTATCTAACTGGTTGAATTCATAAACTCAGGTCACTTATTCCCAAAGTTCTCAATATGTCTCATCATGATCATTACTCTTTATAGTATTTATTCTCACATCACATTCTAACTGTGGAAGTACCCACACACAGCCTATTCATTAACCCTAGCTACTAGAAGCTGGGGTTTGTTAGACAGCAGAAACATACAATTTCTGCAGAAGGTCTGGCTAATTTTAATTAAACAAGTTTTATGTATTCATCATATTTAACATCTGCCCCCTCTCCAAATCAGTCTAGTGTGATGGATAAGCTCTAGGGCTTAAGGTTGACCTAAATGTGAGGTTTGCCTAGTAACTAACCCATTCTCTCCCTCAGTGTTTCTATTTGTAAACTGGTGAAAAACCTAGTTCCTGAGGATTACATGCAAAAATACATGTAAAATGTTTTTCAAAGTCTTTGGGTATATGTATGCCATTCTGAATTCTCAGATGCCATTTTTAACCAGTTCAATTCTCATTTGTATATATTATAATGAACTCATCAGCTTCACATACATGTTATATCATAGGTACAAAAATCATAAGTGATTTACAAATGAAATAGTCACGAATAGCTTTATTTGAATGAAGACTAGGAGTTCCACTTGACTCGTGTGGTAGAGAGGTATGCTGTCACAGAGTGTGCCATAGTCAAACCCAGTGCATTGAGTCAGCAGAAGCAGGAGATGCAGTGGGTTGGGGATGGTGCTGCTCATCAGTTATATCTACTATAACATGTGGTGGTGAAGATCTCTTCAGGCTCAAAGAGTTACTGGGTTATTACCACACATATTGCCATTTTGCCTGTCCCCCTTTCTGTTCATCACTGTCTATACAACATAATTAAGGGAAAGAAAAATTTTGTCACATTAATGATATTATAAGCACAGATTTCCTCCCACTATGTTTTATTTAAAACTCTATTGTTTATGAAGGAGGCCACTTATTTTTTACCATCTTCTTCCCTAATATTAATATATTTTATTTTGCAACCCAATTTGACCCCAAGATTGAGAAGACTGTAATTATGCAATCTTCTGTATCTTAAAGTAAGATAAATTTCATAGATTTTTGTTGAATATTTTTTCTTTAACTTTCAAAATTTTCTTTAATATTTCTGACTTCTCAGTATTTTCCTCTCTGGTTAACTCTGATAGAGTCTTAACTTCTCAAGCTTCATAGCAATAGAAAATATTAAAGAAAAAATAGTTGCAGCCACTTTGAAGGAGTTTTGGAGTTACAGATCATCACCAAGCTTTTTGTTTTTTTTTTAACCAATTTATGACAACCTTCAATTTATTCATGTCTTTATGGGTCCAAAAATACTTTCAATTTTATCTGAACCTGAGAACAAGCAAGTCCACGCATCAATTTAAATCATTCTGTAAGGGAAGAGAGAAATCAAGATACATGCACATGGATTACTTGTTGAATATCAATTAAGTAAAAGTTATTTTGATTGTTATATTGCAAATATGCTAATAATAAATAAAAAGGAAAATGCATATTATTTGAACGCCTTCTTCCAATAAATTGGTACTAAAATACTTACCTACTATATTAGTCTGCTCAGGCTGCTGTAACAAAATACCATATACTGTATTATTCAAACAACAGAAACTTATTTTCTCACAATTCTGGAGTTTAGAAGTCCACGATCAAGGTGCCAGCAAGGCTGGTTACTGGTGAAGTCTCTCCCCTGTTCTTGCAAGGGAGCCTTCTCATAGTGTCTTCATATGTACTTTTCTCGGTGAGTGCAGAGAGAACAATTTGATAACCTCTTTTTTTTTTTATAAGGACACCAGCCTCAGTGGATTAGGTTCTCAGTCTTATGACCTTATTAAACCTTAATTACCTCCCTAGAGGCACTATCTCCAAGCACAGTCACATTGGGGGTTAGGGCTTCAATGTGCTATTTTTGAGAGAACACTATTTAGTCCATAACAGTTACACAAATAACTCCTTGTTTGTAACATCCAAATATCATATTCTTCAGAACTGTTATAGCATTGTTCTTACTACATATAAATTCAACTGTAGCTATACTGCTTTGCTTTGTTTTTTGTATGTATATCTAGGTATATTTTAGGGCTCATGAAGAAAGTAGTAGCAATATTTGAATCTCTGTATTCTCCAGAGTTTAACAAGAGTCAAATACTAAGTATCTACAGTCCTTTCCTGCCAAAAAATTCTACTTTAAGAACTTGTACTTTTAATAAAGAAACAGAAATGTTGCTGAGGGAAACATTCCTATAAAATCAGAAGACACTCCATTACCTGAAAATGTTAAACACAAAAATCTTTGTGAAGCCATTCATTTGCCTATTGTGCCTTGTCCTCATGTGTATTCATTTAGACTTTTAATTGACTTTATTGGTTCTCCCACATACTAAAATTGGTCTCTTGATTGCATTATTTCTAATAAAATGTATACACCTTTAATTACAAGCAGATTTAATAGAAAAATTGGACAAGAAAAACATATACAACTGAATAAATATCCAGAAAACTTAAATTATAAATCTATAGTTGAGTTTGCAAATTAAATGACACAGCACCAACTTTATGGCCATACCTGTTATGGTTATATAAGACGGTGGGTAGTATTTGTGGAGGGAGGGAGGATTCAGGAGTCAGAGGGCAGCATGACTGAATAATAATTCAGACAAAATTAAATGAAATAAACCCAAAGTCTATTCTGAGTCCCAAGAAAACAAGACTATTTAAATAATAATACAAAACATGGTCTTCAGGAGACCTTCAAGATGGCGGAAGAGTAAGAGTGGATATCACCTTCCTCCCCCAAAATACATGAAAAATACATCTACATGTGGAACAACTCCTAGAGAACACCTAGTGAATGCTGGCAGAAGACCTCAGACCTCCCAAAACGCAACAAACTCCCCATGTACCTGGGTAGGGCAAAAGAGAAAAGAAAAAACAGAGACAAAAGAATAGGGACGGGACCTGCACCAGTGGGAAGGAGCTGTGAAGGAGGAAAGGTTTCCACACACTAGAAGCCCCTTCACTGGCAAAGACGGCGGGTGGCAGGGGGGAAGGCTTTGAAGCCACAGAGGAGAGGGCAACAACAGGGGTGCAGAGGACAAAGTGGAGAGATTCCCACACAGAGGATCGGTGCCAACCAGCACTCACCGGCCCGAAAGGCTTGTCTGCTCACCCGCTGGGGCGGGCAGGGGCTGGGAGCTGAGGCTCCAGCTTCGGAGGTCAGATCCCAGGGACAGGACTGGGGTTGACTGCGTGAACACAGCCTGGAGGGGAGTAGTGCGCCACAGCTAGCCAAGAGTGTGTCCGGTAAAAAGTCTGGAACTGCCGAAGAGGCAAGAGACTTTTTCTTGCCTCTTTGTTTCTGAGCGAGGAGAGGGGACTCAGAGCACCGCCTAAACAAGCTCCTGAGATGGGCGCGAGCCGCGGCTATCAGCATGGACCCAGAGACAGGCATGAGACGCTAAGGTTGCTGCTGCCGCCACCAAGAAGCCTGTGTGCAAGCACAGGTCACTATCCATAACTCCCCTCCCGGGAGCCTGGGAGGCTGGCCACTGCCAGGGTCCCGTGATCCAGGGACAACTTCACTGGGAGAACACACGGCGCACCTCAGGCTATTGCAACATCACGCCGGCGTCTGCCACTGCAGGATCGCCCCAGATCCGTACCCCTCCCTCCCCCCGGCCTGAGTGAGCCAGAGACCCCTAATCAGCTGCTACTTTAACCCCGTCCTGCGTGAGTGAAGAACAGACGCCCTTATGCGACCTACATGCAGAGGCGGGGCCAAATCCAAAGCTGAACCCCAGGAGCTGTGCAAACAAAGAAGAGAAAGGGAAATCTCACCCAGCAGCCTCAGGAGCAGCTGATTAAATCTCCACAATCAACTTGATGTACCTGCATTTGTGGAATACCTGAATAGACAACGAATCATCCCAAATTGAGGTGGTGGACTTTGGGAGAAATTATATATATATATATATTTTTTTTTTTTTTCCCTTTTTCTCTTTTTCCATGTAGATGACAGGGTCTTGGTGCTCTGGCAGTATGTCAGGCCTGTGCCTCTGAGGTGGGAGAGCCAGGTTCAGGACATTGGTCCACCAGAGACCTCCCAGCTCCACAAAAAATCAAATGGTGAAAATCTCCCAGAGATCTCCATCTCAACACCAAGACACATCTCCACTCAATGACCAGCAGGCTCCAGTGCTGGACACCCTATGCCAAACAACTAGCAAAACAGACACACAACACCATCCATTAGCAGAAAGGCTGCCTAAAACAATAATAAGGTCACAGACACCCCAAAACACACCACCAGACACGGGCCTGCCCACCAGAAAGACAAGATCCAACCTCATCCACTAGAACACAGGCAATAGTCCCCTCCACCAAGAAGCCTACACAACCCACTGAATGATCCTTAGCCACTGGAGGCAGACAACAAAAACAATGGGAAATACGAACCTGCAGCCTGCAAAAAGGAGACACCAAATACAGTAAGTTAAGCAAAATAAGAAGACAGAGAAACACACAACAGATGAAGGACCAAGGTAAAAACCCACTGGTCCAAATGAAGAGGAAATAGGCAGTCTACCTGAAAAAGAATTCAGAGTAATGAGAGTAAAGAGGATCCAAAATCTTGGAAATACAACGGAGAAAATACAAGAAACGTCTAACAAGGACAGAGAACAACTAAAGAGGAAACAAACAATGATGAACAACACAATAAATGAAATTAAAAATTCTCTAGAAGGAATCAACAGGAGAATAACTGAGGTAGAAGAACAGATAAGTGACCTGGAAGATAAAATAGTGGAAATAACTACTGCAGAGCAGAATAAAGAAAAAAGAATGAAAAGAATGGAGGACACTCTCAGAGACCTCTAGGTTAAATGCACCAACATTTGAATTATAGGGGTCCCAGAAGAAGAAGAGAAAAAAAAAGGGACTGAGAAAATATATGAAGAGATTATAATTGAAAACTTCCCTAATATGGGAAAGGAAATAGTTAATCAAGTCCAGAAAGCAGAGAGAGTCCCATACAGGTAACTCCAAGGAGAAACATGCCAAGACACATATTAATCAAACTATCAAAAATTAAATACAAAAAAAATATTAAAAGCAGCAAGGGAAAAATAGCAAATAACATACAAGGGAATCCCCATAAGGGTAACAGCTGATCTTTCAGCAGAAACTCTGCAAGCCAGAAGGGACTGGCAGGACATATTTAAAGTGATGAAGGAGAAAAACCTACAACCAAAATTACTCTACCCAGCAAGGATCTCATTCAGATTTGATGGGGAAATTAAAACTTTTACAGACAAGCAAAACCTAAGAGAATTCAGCACCACCAAACCAGCTTTACAACAAATGCTAAAGGAACTACTCTAGGCAGGAAACACAAGAGAAAGAAAAGACCTACAAATAACAAACCCAAAACAATTAAGAAAATGGTAATAGGAACATACATATCGATAATTACCTAAAAGGTAAATGGATTAAATGCTCCAAACAAAAGGCACAGACTGGCTGAATTGATACAAAAACAAGACTGTATATATGCTGTCTACAAGAGGCTCACTTCAGACCTAGGAACACATCCAGACTGAAAGTGAGGGGATGGAAAAAGATATTCCATGCAAACGGAAATCAAAAGAAAGCTGGAGTAGCAATTCTCGTATCAAACAAAATAAAATTTAAAATAAAGACTATTACAGAAGACAAAGAAGGACCCTACATAATGATCAAGGGATCAATCCAAGGAGATATAAAAATTGTAGTTATTTATGCACTTGACATAGGAGCACCTCAATACATAAGGCAAATGCCAACAGCCATAAAATGGGAAATCGACAGTAACACAATCATGGTAGGGATTTTAACACCCCACTTTCACAAATGGACAGATCATCCAAAATGAAAATAAATAAGGAAACACAAGCTTTAAATGACACATTAAACAAGATGGACTTCATTGATATTTATAGGACATTCCATCCAAAAACAACAAAATACACTTTCTTCTCAAGTGCTCATGGAATATTCTCCAGGATAGATCATATCTTGGGTCACATATCAAGCCTTGGGAAATTTAAGAAAATTGAAATCGTATCAAGTATCTTTTCCAAACAGAATGCTCTAAGACCAGATATCGATTACAGGAAAAAAATCTGTAAAAATTACAAACACTTGGAGGCTAAACAATACACTACTTAATAAACAAGAGATCACTGAAGAAATCAAAGAGGAAATCAAAAAATACCTAGAAAAAAATGACAATGAAAACACGACAACCCAAAACCTATGGGATGCAGCAGAAGTTCTAAGAGGGTAGTTTATAGCAGTACAATCTTACCTTAAGAAACAAGAAACATCTCAAATAAACAACCTAACTTTACACCTAATGCAATTAGAAAAATAAGAACCGAAAAACCCCAAAGTTAGCAGAAGGAAAGAAATCATAAAGATCAGATCAGAAATAAATGAAAAAGAAATGAAGGAAACAATAGCAAAGATGAATAAAATTAAAAGCTGGGTCTTTGAGAAGATAAACAAAATTGATAAACCATTAGCCAGACTCATCAAGAATAAAAGGGAGAAGACTCAAATCAATACAATTAGAAATGAAAAAGGAGAGCTAACAATGACACTGCAGAAATACAAGGATCATGAGAGATTACTACAAGTAACTATATGCCAATAAAATGGACAACCTGGAAGAAGTGGACAATTCCTTAGAAAAGCACAACCTTCCGAGACTGAACCAGGAAGAAACAGAAAATATAAACAGACCAATCACAAGCACTGAAATTGAGACTGTGATTTAAAATCTTCCAACAAACAAAAGCCAAGGACCAGATGGCTTCACAGGTGAATTCTATCATTTAGATAAGACCTAACACCTATCCTTCTCAAACTCTTCCAGAATATAGCAGAGAGAGGAACACTCCCAAACTCATTCTATGAGGCTATCATCACCCTGATACCAAAACCAGACAAAGATGTGACAAAGATGGAAAACTACAGGCCAATATCACTGATGAACACAGATGTAAAAATCCTCAATAAAATACCAGCAAACAGAATCTAACAGCACATTAAAAGGATCATACAACATGATCAAGTGGGGTTTATCCCAGGAATTCAAGGATTCTTCAATATATGCAAATCAATCAATGGGATACACCATATTAACAAGTTGAAGGAGAAAAACTATATGATCATCTCAATAGAATCAGAAAAAGCTTTTCACAAAATTCAACACCCAGTTATGATAAAAACCCTGCGGAAAGTAGGCATTGAGGGAACTTTCCTCAACATAATAAAGGCCATATATGACAAACCCACAGCCAACATCCTCTTCAATGGTAAAAAACTGAAACCATTTCACCTAAGATCAGGAACAGGACAAGGTTGCCCACTCTCACCACTATTATTCAACATTGTTCTGGAAGTTTTAGCGACAGCAATCAGACAGGAAAAAAAAATAAAGAGAATCCAAACCTGAAAAGAAGACGTAAGCTGTCACTGTTTGCAGATGACATGATACTGTACAGAGAGAATCCTAAAGATGCTACCAGAAAACTACTAGAGCTAATCAATGAATTTGGCAAAACAGCAGGATACAACATTAATGCACAGAAATCTCTTGCATTCCTATACACTAAGGATGAAAAATCTGAAAGAGAAATTAAGGGAACACTCTCATTTACCATTGCAACAAAAAGAATAAAAAACCTACGAATAAACCTACCTAGGGAGACAAAAGACCTGTATGCAGAAAACTATAAGACACTGATGAAAGAAATTAAAGATGATACAAACAGATGGAGAGATATACCATGTTCTTGGATTGGAAGCATCAACATTGTGAAAATGACTATACTACTCAAAGCAATCCACAGATTCAGTGCAATCCCTATCAAACTACCAATGGAATTTTTCACAGAACTAGAACAAAAAATTTCACAATTTGTATGGAAACACAAAAGACCCCAAATAGCCAAAGCAATCTTGAGAAAGAAAAATGGAGCTGGAGGAATCAGGCTCCCTGACTTCAGACAATACTACAAAGCTACAGTCATCAAGACAGTATGGTACAGGCACAAAAACAGACATATAGATCAATGGAAGAGGACAGAAAGCCCAGAGATAAACCCACACACATATGGTCACCTTATTTTTGATAAAGGAGGCAAGAACATACAATGGAGAAAAGACAGCCTTTTCCATAAGTGCTGCTGGGGAAACTGGAGAGCTACCTGTAAAAGTATGAAATTAGAATACTCCCTAACACCATACACAAAAATAAACTCAAAATGGATTAAAGACCTAAATGTAAGGCCACACACTATAAAACCCTTAGAGGAAAACACAGGCAGACCACTCTATGACTTAAATCACAGCAAGATCCTTTTCGACCCACCTCCTAGAGAAATGGAAATAAAAACAAAAATAAACAAGTGGGACCTAATGAAACACAAAAGCTTTTGCACAGCAAAGGAAACCATGAACAAGACGAAGAGACAACCCTCAGAATGGGAGAAAATATTTGCAAATGAAGCAACTGACAAAGGATTAATCTCCAAAATTTAAATGCAGCTCAATATCAAAAAAATAAATAAATAAAAGAACCCAATGCAAAAATAGGAAAAAGACCTACATAGACATTTCTCCAAAGAAGATATATACAGATTGCCAACAAAGACATGAAAGGATGCTCAACAACACTAATTATTAGAGAAATGCAAATCAAAACTACAATGAGGTATCACCTCACACCAGTCAGAATGGCCATCATCAAAAAATCTACCAACTATAAATGCTGGAGAGGGTGTGGAGAAAAGGGAACCCTCTTGCACTGTTGGTGGGAATGTAAATCGATACAGCCACTATGAAGAACAGTATGGAGGTTCCTTAAAAAACTAAAAACAGAACTACCATACGACCCAGCAATCCCACTACTGTGCCCACTACTATACCCTGAGAAAACCATAATTCAAAAAGAGTCATGTAGTTCAAATTCATTGCAGCTCTATTTACAATAGCCAGGACATAGAAGAAACCTAAGTGTCCACTGACAAATGAATGGACAAAGAAGATGTGGCACTTATATACAATGGAATATTACTCAGCCATCTAGGTGGATGGACCTAGAATTTGTCATACAGAGTGAAGTAAGTCAGAAAGAGAAAAACATATACCATATGCTAACGCATATATAGGGAATCGAAAAAAAAAAATGGTCATGAAGAACCTAGGGGCAAGATGGGAATAAAGACACAGACCTACTAGAGAATGGACTTGAGGATACTGGGAGGGGGAAGGGTAAGCTGGGACAAAGTGAGAGAGTGGCATGGACATATATACACTACCAAATGTAAAATCGATAGCTAGTGGGAAGCAGCCCCATTTCATAGGGAGATCAGCTCGGTGCTTTGTGACTACCTAAAGGGGTGGGATAGGAAGGGTGGGAGGGAGGGAGATGCAAGAGGGAAGAGATATGGGAACATATGTTTATGTATAACTGATTCACTTTGTTATAAAGCAGAAACTAACACACTATTGTAAAGGTATTATACTGCAATAAAGACGTTAAGAAAAAAAAAAAAAAAACATGGTCTTCAGCAGAATAATAGTATTCAAAAGACAGAAAGCCAATATCTGTCTCTGAAGTCTACACCGGAGAAACCCAATAATCTTCTCAAGCCAAAGTTTTAAGACTCTGTTGAAAAATCAGCATGTATCCAAAACATGGTGAACAACATACACAACAGCCCTGGAGAACATTTCTAAAGAGCAATGTTAGGATTAAGGGTAATAGAACCTGAGACAAAGATGAGAGGAAGATGGTAGCAGCTGCAATATTCTTAGAGCTATAGGGGCCAGATAAAGAATCAGTGGATATGTATTAAGAAGATGCAGATTCCTCACCATACAGGAGAATATTTTTAGAAAATTGGTCTATTCAACAATAAAATGACCTGATTCAAGCACTGAATTTCTTATCACTTGTAGTATCTTAAACATATAATGGATGACCACTTGCCAGAGATACTGACATTGATAATTTCTACTTTAGGTGGGTAAGAAAGGTTATGTCTTAGGTCAACTCCAACTCAAAACTTCTATGATTATTTCAAGTGAAAGGGAAAAATCTTTTAGATTTGATGAACTCACACTAACATGTATAAGTATCCCAGATAAATGCTTGCTGGCCAGCTGGGTCCAAGAATAAACTCTTCTTTCTTTTTATTACATGCAATGACTATTTGAAAACATTTCAGCAACTGATAGTGGTTCATACCCACAGAACAGTCATTCCTGAATTAATGTGATATTGCTGGAAGGGCTTATTTTGAAGGGGAGAAAAAAAAATACACACACACACACACACACACACACACACACACGCACACACACATTCTTCTGGGAATAAGGTAATAAACTACGGTACTTTTCTGTCACCAAAATCGGTGGTGCCAATAAGAACTTGCCCTTCTCAAGCTAATCTAATAGCAGATATTCTTGTTTTATTTCAAATTCATATAGGAATAAAATAATAGGGATTCACATGTACAAACAGGTCGGAAATATGTCAAGCAGTTCCATAAATCTAAGTCAGATTTTCTACATGACAAATAACCATTATCAATCTCATGCTAAGTGGGTGCTTAAATTTTCAGAAATCAAAACAATTGAAAAATAAAATCAATCATCATAAAAATCAGAGCTATAGTTCATCAGTCATGAGATGTCAGAAGGTCCCATATTTCCATAACTCCATTCAATCTGAAATAATCGGAGACAGTGAAAGTAAGTTATAAAATACATACATGTCACTTTCACTTCCCTAGTGTTTTGAACCTGGAAAAATTCAGATACAGAGAATCCATTCTGATATTTTATCCAAAACAGTCAACCTCTGCATCACTAGTTTGACAGCAAAAGAGGAGGAAAAAAATCACTAAGACTACACAACCTGACCTATTTTGTAAGGATCCAATTAATCCAGTGACCACGTCATACTCTGGTTTCTAGTAGCAAAATTAATACTCCTTGTTTCAAAGTGATCCATACACTCCATGTGAATGAACCTAATCTCTTTCTTCTTTTTTTATATTTTGTAATGTAGAACTCGGGAACAAATCTATACATTTTTTCATTAAAATTATATTTCAGTAATTATTTACTCCCACATTGGAATTTCAGTCTATATACTCTGTCTCCTCCATCTACTTCTTGCCAATTTATGAATGAACAATTTTTACAGATTTAGTATCTCTGTGTGAAGTTACTCTCTCTGTGGTTTACATTTCAGCTGTTAGCAATTGAGTACCAGAGACAGCTCAATCTGATGCCAACTTTGGCAGGAGTGAACTTAAGCTGTTTCCTGACATACTTGACTCTGATAGACTCTTTTTCTCTGTTTATTTGTATCCTGAGAGAACACAACCATAGGCATCAACAAAAGAGGAATTTAACTTTTTCCTTTACTTGAGTCTTCATTTACATTTGCAATAGCAGGGACTAATTGCATCTCAAACCACATTCCGTAGCTCAATCTTTTTCCTTCTATCTCTCATTAAAATACCTCTAAGCTATTGCTAGTTCACAATGACCTTCTGCTCCTAGACCTTGATCTGCAGGGAATGTGGATAGAACTGCTTTGGATTGGCACAAAATATACATTTGAAACATTGCCCAATAACCAGAGACAGAGCTACTAAAGCAGATGATGTGTAAGCAGGTGCTTTTCAGGCCTCAGTGACAGCATTAGGAGCTCTGGTTGGAACCAATCTTTGCTCTGCCAGTTCCCCCACAGTGCACAATGAAGCATATTCTTTTGCTTTCCAACAGAAGTGTAATGGTGGAAGCATGTTTTATATTTTATAAACTGGAATAAGTTTGAGACTCCTTACCCAGAATTATACAATCTGCTGAACACTTGTTTTGGTGCCTAGTCCATGCCCATGCAGTTTTAGTTGATTGTAACAGCATCCCTGTTTTGCTGCTTGGAAAATACAGCTCATAAGAATTGTATTAGTTTTTTATTGCTGATATAACAAATTACCACAAATTTAGTAACTTAAAACAACACAAATGTATTATCTTATATTTCTGTAGGTTGGAAGTTCAGCACAGTTCTCACTGAGCTAAAATCAAGGTGTTGGCAGGGCCGTATTCCCTTCTGGAGGGCCTATTCTCTGATTCTCTTCTTCTCCCTCTCTTTGGCAGTTTCAAGGACTCTTGTGATTACATTCTACCCCCGCCCCTCCAGACAGTCCAGGATAATTACCCTGTCTGGCAGTTTAGCAACCTTAATGCCATCCAGAAGATTACCTTCCTTTTTCATGTACTGCAACATACTCACAAGTTCATCTTTGGAAGGCCATTATTCTGCCTACCTTAGCCATGTTTATCAATATGTTTCCCCTATCCTTGGAAGAATTGCTTCATATATGATTTTAATCACTAATTATTTACTTTTTACAAAATAATTATATGATAATAAAATTATATATCATTTATTTCATATTTCTAGTTGGCAATACTAACAAAAAGATGGTCCACAGTTTCCTTTTGGTTAATATAGTTCATAGGGAGCATAAGAAGGGAAAATCAGAGAGGAGAGCTTATAGAATTATGGTACAATTCCTTCCTTTAACCAATATCTGTACCTTTTAATTCTCAGGTAACAGAATGGAGCTTTTCAAATTCATACACTTTAGTTCCCGAGAACTGTCACAGAATTTCTGGTGACAGCAAAAATTCTTGGAAAACTAAAACCGTGCTGATTCTCAAAATAGTGTTGCATTTAAGTGTGCTATATACAGGTAAAGAATTTAGAAACTATGCCCAATTCCAGGAAGCTTCCTTATTACTCATTCATTTTATTTTTTACATACAAAGACTTATTCCTATGTAGCAAATAAATACATACTAAAGGTAACTTTTTTTTTCATACTCATTATTAGTGCTTAAGGATCAATTTAAAACATTAGGAATCAAATTGCATTTTTATTCTGAGTTTTTATTCTGAAAATAAAATATGTAAATATTACTAGAGAAAAATGGCCTTTTTGTGAGACTGATTGTCCTGAAGATGAGATGGAAATTTATTTTTAATTTCAGCACTACTACTTGAAGGCAGTATGTGCTATTTGCTTTGAACATTTAAGGCTAAAAATGTGTTTTGTTCTCTCACAATCAATTAGATGAACACAATTTTTGTAATGAAACATTTAAGAAATATGTACACAGCTTTCAAAAAGTTTTAGCACCACTGCCCATGCTTGGTTATGAGGTTCATTTTCTTTCCCAACCCATAATCATAATGCTAAAATGTGAACTCTTAAATTCTAACATATAAATAAAGAATTGAAGATTCATATATATAAAGATGTATATATGTATATAATGTGTGTGTATATGTGTGTGTGTGTATACACACACATAAAACTGATACAGATAATTGACTATCTCCTGTTGACAGTATTACTAAAAATAAAGAACATCCTTTCAAATATCATTTCATGTTTTGCCATCGGGAAAAACATCGGGAATACATTCTGCTATATCTAATTCCATCTATAAAATTTAATTTTATGGAAATATTTAATTGAAATAAAACATTCACAAAATACATTCATATAAATAACAATTCACAAGTACACAGTTTAATGGCTTTTCACAGATGGAACAGTTGTGTAACCAGCACAAAGATCAAGAAACAAAGTTTTAACCATACCCCAGAGTCTATGTGCAAAACCATTTTCATCACTGTTTCCACTCACAAAATAACTACTACCCTGACTTCTAACACCAGAGATTAATTTTTACTTTATTTGAGCTGTATGTAAATGAAATTGTGTAGCATACATTGTTTCTGACTTCTTTCACTCATCATTATATTTGTGAGACTCATGCAGTTTCAAATTGTTCACTCTCATTTTTGTATATAATTTCTTTGTATGATTACACCACAGTGCATTTATTTACCCCAGTGTAGATGAACATTTGGCTTACTTCCAGTTTAGGCTATTGGAAGAGTTTTGCTATACTTATAAGTGTGTTTTTGGTGAAACACACAGACACATAAACACAGCGAGAAATACATTTTTTTTCAGGTATGTATCTAGCAATAGAATTACATTTCCTTGGTGACTACTGAAGTTGAATAGATCTTCAGATGTTTATTGGCCACTTGGTATCCATATGTTTGAAGTAACTATAATTACTTTGCTATTTTTTATTACTCTTTTAACAAATTCTCAAGAGATTATTGTGTAGATAATAACATTATATTCAAAGATGCTTTAAAACAAAATGTGTTATTTTTTCTTTTATACTCCCAAGATAATTTTAGAACTTCTATCCATTGCATTATTTTTTTCACTTATTTTAAGTTTACTTAATTTCAAAAGTAAGTTCTGAGATCATGTAGATGGATATCCTTTTCTGAGTTGCCATAGAATACTCTGCACCATTTAATTATAGCTTTGCCGTTCTTCATTGATTTTCCCAGGTTACACGTTTGTCTCTTTCTCAATCAAAGGGAAATACAGTTGCATAATGATTAAGAGAGCTACCTTGACTCCATCTTGCCATGTTTAAGTTCTGGGTCTGTCATTTACTGATTCGTTGATCTTAGAAATGTTATTAGTTTTATTATCTATAAAAATGGAAAACTATTAGCTCTTACCTCACAGATCTTTTATGACTACTAAGTGAATTAATGTAAGAAAAGCCCTTAGAACTACGGTCTTAAGTAAGCTTAATAAACATGAGTTGTTTTATTATGTGTCTTGTGGTCAAGATCTATCCATGTTAGAATATATTACCCTTATGTTACCATCATCACAAGTCAATAAAACCTTATTCTTTTTTCTTCTATAAGACTTGTATGGATTTTTCCTTTCAGGTTTTTTTGTTTTTGTTTTAATTTTAATCATGAAGAACTCTATTACCTGTTTATATCCCATTATATTCCAGTTCTAATTCCTGAATCCTAAAAAGTATTTTTACTTTTCTCTCTGATAACATTTCCAAGTAAACAGAAAATATTAACTCACTTCCTGACTCCTCTTGTTCCTTTAAATGTAGTCTTTAGAAATCTCCTACCCCATTAATATGCATTTCAAAGTTTTTTTTTTTCTGTGTTTCCTGTTGTCAAAGTGATGGTTTGCTTCCTTTAATCAATATGCTGCTCTAGTCAGGCAATGATAAACATTTGAAAATACTGAACAAGCAGTTTTTCAGATATAAATGAGAAATTTACCTTAAAATATTATGGACCCTGATAAGATTGGGGACAATTGGGATTGGGATCCTAAATAAAACTAGATTACTGAGGATCATATCTGTGTCAGGAAGTGAGGAAAAGATGAATGTCAGAATGATCAATAAGAAATATGTCTGAAATTTGGAATTAGAAAGATGATCTGATTTAGAAAGTTGGACATGGAAGTGATTTTCTCTAGCAAGTATTATGAATGCCAATACCATTTATATACATCTTTCATTCAGAAAATGTAGAAGACTACTGGTTCTGAAGGTTGAAGAAGATTCAGGTATGCTGCAACTGTTTTGCAGAAAACTCTCACTGCTTAAAGGAATAGATAGAGCTAACTTAACTTCATCAAATAAACAAGAAAAAAAGAATTTAATGTCAAACAGTTTAAATATTTATGATTGTATTATAAGGGTCTTAGAGTAGACAATGACCAAGCACAGACTTTTAAAATAATCTTATATGAGATCTTTTTCAATTTCATTTTTATCCTTCATTACTTATGTGCATAAAATATAGGGGTTTTTTTGTCAATGACAATTTTACAGATAATTCACTTATTTGCTTGAAAGCTACTCACTTGTTTCTCCAGAGAAGACTAAAAACAAATCTCATTATTCTTAAAATGAAAGGATTGATTAAACATAATATAGTTACCGATAAAAAATATTTTTGCAGAAGCATTTAGCTGAAAATAGAAAATCATATTTTCTGTCATGTTTCAATGATCTAGAGACATGTAACTAGACTGAGTTACCTTTTCATTTCAATAGAAAATGATTAATAACTCTTGCCCATAAGAAATCATGTAATATTAAATATGTTGGTATAAAGAATTGGTATAAAGATTTAAGATAGTACTGACAAGAAATTTTAACTTATATCTTTGTTTACAAAATGGCTATACATTATTAAATCTAATTTTCCAATTAGTGTATCAAAAATGACAATTATATACTGCCCTCTGCAAAGCTATCAACAATAGATGTATGCTTACTTCATCACGTTGACTATTTTTATTTTTTTATTTATTTATTTTTAACATCTTTATTGGAGTAAAATTGCTTTACAATGGTGTGTTTCTGCTTTATAACAAAGTGAATCAGTTATACATATACATATGTCCCCATATCTCTTCCCTCTTGCGTCTCCCTCCCTCCCACCCTCCCTATCCCACCCCTCTAGGTGGTCACAAAGAACCGAGCTGATCTCCCTGTGCTATGCGGCTGCTTCCCACTAGCTATCTATTTTACGTTTGGTAGTGTATATATGTCCATGCCACTCTCTCACTTTGTCCAAGCTTACCCTGCTCCCTCCCCATATCCTCAAGTCCATTCTCTAGTAGGTCTGTGTCCTTATTCCCATCTTGCCCCCAGGTTCTTCATGAGCACTTTTTTTTTTAAGATTCCATATATATGTGTTAGCATATGGTATTTGCTTTTCTCCTTCTGATTTACTTCACTCTGTATGACAGACTCTAGGTCCATCCACCTCATTACAAAAAACTCAATTTTGTTTCTTTTTATGGCTGAGTAATATTCCATTGTATATATGTGCCACATCTTCTTTATCCCTTCATCTGCTGATGGACACTTAGGTTGCTTCCATGTCCTGCCTATTGCAAATAGAGCTGCAATGAACATTGTGACATGACTCTTTTTGAATTATGGTTTTCTCAGGGTATATGCCCAGTAATGGGATTGCTGGGTCATATGGTAGTTCTATTTGTAGTTTTTTAAGGAACCTCCACACTGTTCTCCATAGTGGCTGTACCAATTTACATTCCCACCAACAAGAGGGTTCCCTTTTCTCCACACCCTCTCCAGCATTTACTGTTTGTAGATTTTTTTGATGATGGCCATTCTGACCAGTGTGAGATGATATCTCATTGTAGTTTTGATTTGCATTTCTCTAATGATTAATGATGTTGAGCATTCTTTCATGTGTTTGTTGGCAATCTGTATATCTTCTTTGGAGAAACGTCTATTTAGGTCTTCTGCCCATTTCTGGATTGGGTTGTTTGTTTTTTTCATATTGAGCTGCATGAGCTGCTTGTAAATTTTGGAGATTAATCCTTTGTCAGTTGCTTCATTTGCAAATATTTTCTCCCATTCTGAGGGTTGTCTTTTGGTCTTGTTTATGGTTTCCTTTGCTGTGCAAAAGCTTTTAAGTTTCTTTAGGTCCCATTCGTTTATTTTTGTTTTTATTTCCATTTCTCTAGGAGGTGGGTCAAAAAGGATCTTGCTGTGATTTATGTCATAGAGTGTTCTGCCTAAGTTTTCCTCTCAGAGTTTGATAATGTCTGGCCTTACATTTAGGTCTTTAATCCATTTTGAGTTTATTTTTGTATATGGTGTTAGGTTGACTATTTTTAAAATATTGGAAACTTTTATCTTAATTTTATAAGCAGCTTTAAAAGTTTTATGAGACTAGAAAGAAACATCAGTCCCATTATTTTATAAACACACATTCTTTTGGCCAAAAACTCATTATGACCAAAACACAATACTCCTACCCTATTCCAAATTATCTCTGTATTATGCTCATAACCTCAGTACAAAGTTCAATATAGGTTTATTTGATATGTTGGCTTCAATCACAGAGAACTGTAATGATGAAATTTCATCAGTTTTTGTAAATATTCTCAGAGTCCAGCTAAAACTCAGGCTGTCCTGAGGGTAGCACTACTCTCCAGATGACCTTACAATGAGAATCTTTCCTTTCTGCCTCAAATATATATATATTTAAAAGCCAGGGTTCTTTGGTAATGTTGCACATCTATAAAATGTGTACAAAGGGCAATTACTTCTTGGCAATGCTAACTAATATTTAAATATTTTATAAAACGTCAGACAAATTCTTAACTTTTGCTAGTGCCATTTGCCTTCATTAGGAATGTTGAAACAAACTTGATATAAACTGATTGTTAAAAAAGAAATCTGTGACAGCAAAGGTAATTTCCAATCAATATGCTTTATGATATTTTTATACATTTTTTGTATTTTTAACCACAATATTTTAACATGTGTGTATACATATAAAGTTCTTTAACATTTTAATTGTTACTATTTTTCTTAAATAACTAGCCTTGTAAATCTTTTATTATTATATTATTATTATAAATATATTTTGAATACTTGTTTCTTAATGACATGAAATGCCAGTTTCAGGCTAAGTTTTGTGGACAATTAGACACACCAAAAAGTCACCACCATAGAATCATTGTTTAGTGAAAGCCCTTAAGTATGGAAATTGCTAAAATAAACTTTTTCTAACCACAATGGTGAATGGTTTATTCACAGTGGTAATGGAACTATTTGGACCACTTAAAAAAAAAATATATATATATATACAGTTGCATTACTGCTGCTGCAATACATCACTATTTTATTAAAAATCTGCATTACTTTTTTGCTTATTCCTTTCACCCACTTCTGCCCCACCCCCATCCTACCAGGTCACACTAATCCAACAAAATAGTTTACAAGTTTCCTTTTCTATTTTAATCTGATACACAAAATATTTGGCATTAATATTCTGGTATTACTTCTTTTAATTCAAAGAATATACAAAAACTTCTCCCCCCTCTACCTCATAGGATTCAGATTTCATGAAAAATCATGAAAGAATTTATATGTAGCATTGCAAATTTTTTGAAAACAAATAAAATTATATGTTTTCAAGGCAATATTGTCTAATATGTATTGAGTGTTTATTTGTCATATATTGTGCTTTCCATAGGCTGATCTCCCCCAAAACAATGGTTAACACACTCATACCCATTTTAGTCATGAAAAAAATTGGGATTCTTTAACATAGCTTCCAACTTAAAAGAGTGTCATCCAGCTCAAAAGGCCATGCTGAATTCATAACTAACCATTTTCAACTCTCCAAATAGCTTGACCCAATGTAAACTCCTATGCTTACAGAATTTCAAAAGCGGAAGGTAACTTAGAAGAAAGTAGGAAAGATTAAGTTTTATGTTTAATAAAAGATACTTGAGAAGAGGTAGATTAACACGAAGTACATTTTATGTGAGGGGATTTTAAAAAGCCAGTTTTAGCTATATTAAATATGGACATGTCAAACATTAGAAAAGAGAGTAGACTTTCCAAGAAAAAAATTCTTATGACAGACCAGGGTGTGTGAAGAAGAACAGATTCTTATGAAAAGGTATGTACATTTAAAAACACACAGAGAAAGAATTTATTTCGGTCTTAGGATTTCTTGGTTTTCTTTCCTAGTTTGAGCAATCTGAGTTCAATGCACTTTTAGAGACAAGGCATAATCAAACAGCCACACACACTCCCAAAATGTGTGTGTATGTGTGTATCTGCATATGTGTGTGTATGCTTCACTTTCTGTTTTTACATCACTTATATTTTTATCTATATTATTATTTTGGCATTAAATTATTCTTTTCTAAGTAGGCATTGTAGCATTTTTCATAACTTTAATTAGGTATACACCATGGCTTATCTTGTATAGCACATCCTGGGACTGTTTAGCAAATAATTAAAATTTTGTCAAGAAGGCAAGATAAGAATCTTAGAAGCTTCGATCATCATATGCTGAGGACAGCTCTGGAGTTCAAAGCTAATAGTTTGAGAACAATCATCTACTGCAAAATCGATAGTACAGATTGAACATATCAGTGCTGTGAGAGCAGAGAGCGTGCACACACACAATCTCTATTGATCTATCTATTGAGAGAAACAGACATAGAGCACTTTATGTGATAATACCTTCATTTTTTTAATGTAATTTAAGTTTTCCTCCCCCCACCTTGCCCCCAAGTAGTTCTGGAGTATTTCAGAACATTCTATAGTTTCTGGTCTCCACAGATGTTTAAAATTTTGCTAAGACCGAGAAAAGTACTGTATGAGCTGACAGTCTTTATCAGGAGAAGCACTAAGATATTTTGGATGGTTCAGTCACACTCAGTCTCCCTCCCAATAAACAAAATTTAAGCAAAATCAGTGTGCTTGCTAGGAAATCCAAGCTTTAAGGTGAGCTCCTTAGACTACTTCTTCATCAAGCACCATTCTACATAGATACACACTCCCATGCACATTCACCACATAGATACTTTTGGCCAGAAGATTTTTACTTACCCTCACCTACAGAGAAATTCTAGATCCAACAATGAGGCAGGAAAATTGAATCTGAATTGCAAATACGATGTTTCCTAAATATGTACATAGAGTGTGTGTGTGTTTGTGTATGTGTGTATGAAATAATTATGTTGTCTTTCCTCAATTAGTTATAGTTGTATTACTTAATCAATTTTAGTTTTCATTAGAAAAGATCAGAATAAATTTCCTTCTTG
Organism: Pseudorca crassidens; assembly: GCF_039906515.1. Taxonomy (NCBI): domain Eukaryota; kingdom Metazoa; phylum Chordata; class Mammalia; order Artiodactyla; family Delphinidae; genus Pseudorca; species Pseudorca crassidens. Next base: position 86,599,130 of record NC_090298.1, read on the forward strand.
TTTGCTTAGTATAAGTTGTCAGTCACTTATTATTTTTAACAATAATGAAAAATGAGTTCGTCAATATTTTGAATACAAGTATAGTAGACTGAATTGTATTCCTCCCTAAACCGTGTGTTGAAGCCCTTACATCCATGTACCTATATTTGGAGACAGGACCTTTAAGGAGGTAATTAAGGTTAAACAAGGTCATAAAGGACACCAATAGGACTGGTGTCTTTAAACAAAAAGGATGTGACACCATGAGTAAATGCTCACAGAAAGGCCATGTGAGGACACAGTGAGAAGATGGCCATCTGCAAGCCAAGAAGAAAGTTTTCACCAAAACATTGATCTTGGACTTCCAGTCTCCAGGGCTATGAGAAAATGCATTTCTGTTGTTTAAGTCATCCAGTCTGTGATATTTTGTTATGGCAGCCCTAGCAGACTAACCCACCCTGTTTTACTGTTCCACGTGGCATTCTCATTTAATCCAGTAAGATATCTGTGGATATTCAGAGAGCACAGAAATAATTCAAATTTGGACTTCACTGAAAGTGTTTTTTATAACTTATCTTTCTTACATCTTTCCTGAAACAATACAGAATATAGAAATAAAAAGTAAAATTTGAAAACTTTAATATTGGGCATATTAAAATTGATCTAAAAATAGTTTCTTTGTAAAATCAAGGTATCAGAAAGTACATTCACTAATTCTTCAGTTACTCCAAACATTTCATAATCCTGTTTTTTAAAAATACATTTAGTAGTTAATTTGAATGAAAATTTTTTCAGTGTTAAACAATAGAAGACTGTTGTCCTTTGTCTTGTAGAATTAGTCAATTTTAAATGCAAAAGTAATGGCTGTATAGGTAACCTGGGAATAATCAGCATCAATGCAAAAGTGATCTAGAATTATAAAATAATGATCCAAATAAGATTGAAGACAAAAAGTAGGTCAAGTCCAAAAAATTTAAATGGGGTAATATCCAAAGCCAACCACTGAGTTATGTATCTGGATTTCGGACTCTGTCATAGAATAAAATCCCAGACTTATGCTCTTAGGTATAACATTTTTCCTATTAATTTTATGGTCTAATTGCTATATAAAATGTGAATGCATTACACATATACTATATTAAGGGTTTAGTGAAATCTATAATTATAAGTTTCAATTTGGGCAGGTAAGTACATCATTAAAAGTCTACCTCCCTCGGTTATGTGATAAATTAGTAAACAAATTGTAGCATTTAAATGCTTAGAACAATATTTTACTCCAGTGACTTCAGAGTTATAATGGCAATGATAGGAATGATTCTGGACATAAGGACTTGTACTAATAGTAGTCTTTTAAAAATAACACATTATAACAAATATTAGAAATTAATCATATATATTTTAATGCAAAACCCTGACCATATTACATCTCAGATCAATCCATTTATTCCATGATTCATTTATTAGTAGATAGATCATATGTGTTAATCACACTCTATGAGCCCTTAACAGAGTTTACAATCTAAAGCATAAGAGAATAAACACACACACACCCATACACACAAAATGATTTTGAGAAAGAATAACATGGAGATTTTAGTACTATTTTAGGTAGAGCAGGGTAGTCATGGAATGTTTTTTAGAGACAGTGGTATTTAAGCTGAGATTTATCAGCAGGAGAAAACAGTTTAGAATATGTTCAAAACTTGTCATGGGGAAAAGAACTTAACATGTTAAAGAAAATTTTAAAAAAAGAGAAACAGTGAATGAAGAAAAAGTTTTTTAATTACATACTGTTGATAAACAGAGAAGATATGGAATATGGGAATGAAAGAAATTAGCAGGACAGAAAATATACATATAGGGATTTCTGTGGTGGTGCAGTAGTTAAGAATCTGCCTGCCAATGCAGGTCATTTTAAAATTTAATCTCTTCCAAATCTACTGTAGTAGTGAAAAATGATGTTCATGGCAAGTAAATCCTTACTAAGGTAGAAAATTTTATCTTTCAGAATTTAGAGCAAAAATTATCACCGTTAAATATATGTAACATTTATATCATTTCACTTAAGTTTGAAAGGCAACAGAAAGAGTATAAAGATACTATATAAAATATTTTGCAGGTGGTGCACAAATCCTACAATAATAACTGAATCAAATATCATTTCTTGTTGGCATTCATTTATGCCAAGAAACATTGTTTAAAAAAAGAAAAGGTAATAGCAAAGGAAAGGGAAACTATAAAGACAGGGCACAATGTGTCCTAACATCAACTGCCAGAAAACATTCTTTTATACCACTTTGGATTTTTTCAGCTTTTTTGAGTTATAATTGACCAATAAAAATTGTTTATATTTAGGTTGTACAATGTGACACTAAGGTGTATAATGTGATGATTTAATATTTGTGAAATGATTACCACAATCAAGTTAACATATCATCATCTCACATAGTTACCATTTCTTTTCGTGGTGAAAAAACTTAAGATCTACTACTGTCTTGCCAAATTTCAAGTATACAATTAAGTATTATTACCTATAATCACCATACTGTGCATTAGGTCCCCAGAATTTATTCATCTTGTAACTGAAAGTTTGTTCCATTTGATCATAACTTCCTATTTCTTCATCCCCCAGGCCATGGCAACACCATTGTGCTCTGGTTCTACGAGTTTGACTTTTTTAGATTCCACATATAAGTGAAACCATAAAGTATATATGTCTTTATGTGTCTGGGTTATTTACTAAGCATAACGTCCTCCAGTTTTATCCATGTTATCACAAATGGCAGGATTTCCTTTTTTTTTATGGCTGAAAATATTCCATTGTGTATATATACCATTTTCTTTATTCATCCATCCATGGACAGTTAGGTTGTTCCCATGCCCCGGCTATTGTGAGTAATGTTGCAACAAAAATGGGATGCAGATATCTCTTCAAGATAGTGATGTCGGCTTCCCTGGCGGCTCAGTGGTTGAGAGTCCGCCTGCCGATGCAGGGGACACAGATTCGTGCCCCGGTCCGGGAGGATCCCACATGCCGCGGAGCGGCTGGACCCGTGGGCCGTGGCCGCTGAGCCTGCGCGTCCGGAGCCTGTGCTCCACAACGGGAGAGGCCACAACAGTGAGAGGCCCGTGTACCGAAAAAAAAAAAAAAAAAAAAAAAATAGTGATGTCGCTTCCTTCGGATATATACCCAGAAATGGAATTGTTGAATCATATGGTAGTGTTGTGTTTCATGTTTTGAGGAACCTCCATACTGTTTTATATATTAATAGAAATTAATTTACTGTATTAATAATTTGCTGTATCAATTTGCTGTATTAATTTACTTTGGATAACAGTGGTTTTACAACCTTATGAAGAAGAGAGAATTGGACAAAATTTATGACCTAAATTAAACAGATCATACAATAATAGGGAAAAATATAAATATATTAGTTGTTCCAGAGTACTTATGTATATCCATATATAAATATATATATATATATTTAATTCATATATGTTAAACTTTGGAGATGTTAAGTCTTTTTGTGTTGTCTTTGATGATTGCTTTATTATTCAAAAAATACACAATATGTGACTTAGAATGACTAAATACATGAATGAACAAAGAAAATATTAATTCCAATATATGTGTGTATCTATATGGATATATATGTGTTTGTATAGTTGTATACTCTTATAATAGATAAACAATATTACCAAATTCCAGTATCTTGTTAAAGAGGACTCAGGTCTCTACTTCTCTCCATTTCTGTTCCTGGGCAATAGTATTTCTAACTTGATTATTTTGTTTCTCTTATTTTTCTGTTCTTCCACGGACAGAAAAAATATACTCACATGAGAAGGGATAAAAATGTGTCAGGTCAATATCTTTACTCTGTGCTCATATTCCACCACTAAATCACTGCTGATCCTGCCAAAATAAGAAACTAGTTCATTGATTTACGATATGAGTGGCCTCTGTGTATTGGTATAAACACACTAAGCAGAGAATCTTTCAGGACTTTGTAATAAAAAGTCTTGGGTGTGAGATGAATGGCCTACATAAGATAAGGAAATCTACCCCTTTCTTCACCTCAATCATGTTTGTTCTGTGAGAAGATAGATGATTTCTGCTCAAGGAATACAAAACTGCCCATCTTCAGTTGTATCAAGTTCCTAACAATATCATGGGCCCAAAATGAACAAAGTTTGTGTATCTCCCTATAAAGATAGTTTGGGTTTTTTTTAAATAAATGCCCAAAGTTTAACTAGGGTGTGTGTGTGTATATACGTGTGTGTGTGTGTGTGTGTTTATGCACACACATCTAGTTAAATTATTTTCTCTCACTAATAACCTTTTTAGGAAAATTTTGTGTCTTGTCACTTCTCCTGATTTACAGGAAAGATCCTACAAATCATTCTGATTTTTCATTTGTAAGTATTATTAGAGACATTCCAACAGTAATCTTTGATCTCCAAAGTTTACTCTTCTACTCTTTAACATTATAATCTAATTTAGCCTAAGTTGTCCTCCAACTCACTAAACATTTTTTAAAAAAGATTTTTGATCTGCATTTATCTGACAAGGTGATGCATCTTTTTGAAGTTTTGTGTTCCATCACATCACGATGGCCCGTCACTCATGTGACAAGGGGTTTAAGATGAATGGAGTTAAGGAGAAAGGTCAAATAAAATGCACTGCCAGACTCTGGCATGACACAATCCATCAAATGAAAGAGCAGAACCTCTTTAGCCTGTAAGCATTCAATTACAAATTGTCAAATGTTCATGATAATGTAAACTTCTGGTATAAACTTAAAGTGAACATTGGTTTCAACAACGGAAAATGGCAATAATTTAGTGAAAATAAAATGGAACAACAAAATTTCACCTCCAAGCTTCCCTCTTTTATTAAGATGGACATCATGCTAAATTACATCTTCAGAATTTGGTTTTACTTAGGTCTTTGATTATATTTAGATTTGTAACTGAATGCTTCTGTGTTGGGAAATTGCTCTAGATGTGCTTGCAAGAAATCACCAAATCTAACTCAGTGATTTCAGCAGATATGCAATGAACTCACACACCCAGCTGTTAACATGTGGCGTTTTGTATTTCACTATCTTAGAGCTCTAGTGTTGGTTAAAAAAATCAAGGAGGACATAAATTTGGATATTCTCAGGGGGGGAAGTAGTTGTATTCTAGTGGAGAAAAATGGTATAGATGACTAGAGGGACAAATGGGATAGTAGTCAAATTACTAGCTTGATTTATTACAAAAGTTAAGGTTGCAGAATTGCATGTTAAAATTTTTAAAATTGTTAAAAAATTTTCACCTTGTAACTGCACAATTTAGAATTGATATTCATATAAACTTCAAAAGAAATAACTATCATCATCAGAACTCTAAGAAGTTAACAATCACACCGTAATAGTACCTGGTTAAAGAAGTCACATCATGCATGACTTTTGGAACACCAATAAGAACTCATTGTAAAAGATTAATTAGCAGGAAACAAAAAAGCATTTGGAAAAAAGAGTCCACTGGGCATGGAAAACTTCCTGTGCTTTCTACTTGGGGTAGGGGTTGTCTCCATGACTCCAAGGAAATTCATTCAAGTTTCCCAGTTAGTTTGTTCTTTACAAGTTAAAAAAAATTACTTTAATTTTAACTTTTTATTCTCCTAAATGATTTTTTCCCATGCCTAAATTAACGGTCTCTTCTCTACTGTGGAGTTAACACATAACCATTCAGTACATTCAAACTGATCTTAATAGTATATCCAATAGACATGTTTTTATATATTTTTTCTTTTTTTTGAATTTTATTTAATTTATTTTTTTAAACAGCAGGTTCTTATTATCCATTTTATACATATTAGTGCATATATGTCAATGCCAACCTCCCAATTCATCACACCACCACCCCCACTACCACCACTTTCCCCCCTTGGTGTCCATACGTTTGTTCTATACATCTGTGTCTCAGTTTCTGCCCGGCAAACTGGTTCATCTGTACCATTTTACTAGGCTCCACATAGCCTTAATATACGATATTTGTTTTTCTCTTTCTGACTTACTTCACTCTGTATGACAGTCTCTAGATCCATCCACACCTCCACAAATGACCCAATTTAGTTCCTTTTTATGGCTGAGTAATATTCCACTGTATATATGTTGGTTGTTTGGCCTGAGGTGACGCTATAGTGGGGCCTACCCACGTTCTTTGGTGGGACTAATGGTGGACTCTGGGAGGGCTCATGCCAAGGAGTACTTCCCAGAACTTCTGCTGTCAGTGTCCTTGTCCTCATGGTGAGGCACAGCCACCCCCACCTCTGCAGGAGACCCTCTAACACTAGCAGGTAGGTCTGTTTCAGTCTCCTATGGGGTCACTGCTCCTTCTTTTGGGTCCCGATGTGCACACTTCTTTGTGTGTGCCGTCCAAGAGTGGAGTCTCTGTTTCTCCCAGTCCTGTCAAAGTCCTGCAATCAAATCCCGCTAGCCTTCAAAGTCTGATTCTCTAGAAATTCCCCCTCCCATTGCCAGACCCCCAGGTTGGGAAGCCTGACGTGGGGCTCAGAACCTTCACTCCAGTGGGTGGGCTTCTATGGTATAAGTGTTCTCCAGTTTGTGAGTCACCCACCCAGCAGTTATGGGATTGGATTTTATTGTGATTGCGCCACTCCTACTGTCTCAGTGTGGCTTCTCCTTTGTCTTTGGATGTGGGGTATCTTTTTTGGTGAGTTCCAGTGTCTTCCTTTCGATGATTGTTCAGCAGTTAGTTGTGATTCTGGTGCTCTCACAAGAGGGAGTCTGTTTTTATATTTTAAATATAAACTAGTTAACAAATTCCATAAACAAATAAGACTGGTTTCTTAAGAAGGATCATTCTTTTTTTTTTTTTTTTTTTTTTTTGCGGTACACGGGCCTCTCACTGTTGTGGCCTCTCCCATTTGCAGAGCACAGGTTCCAGACGCACAGGCTCAGTGGCCATGGCTCACGGGCCCAGCTGCTCTGCGGAATGTGGGATCTTCCCGGACTGGGGCACGAACCTGTGTCCCCTGCATCGGCAGGCGGACTCTCAACCACTGCGCCACCAGGGAAGCCCTGATTATTCATATTTTAAAGTAATTCATTATAAACATGGTTTAATACATATTGTAATCACTTCTCTTATGCTATATTGAAGTTCCCACTTATATCAGGTATTTCTATATATACATAAAATGAGGAAAATGGACCTAGAGACTGTCATACAGAGTCAAGTAAGTCAGAAAGAGAAAAACAAGTACCGTATGCTAACACATATGTATGGAATCTAAAAAAAAAAAAAAAGGTTCTGAAGAACATAGGGGCAGTACAGGAATAAAGACGCAGACGTAGAGAATGGACTTGAGGACACAGGGAGGGGGAAGGGCAAGCTGGGACTAACTGAGAGAGTAGCATTGACATATATACACTACCAAACATAAAATAGATAGCTCGTGGGAAGCAGCTGCATAGCACAGGAGATCAGCTTGCTGCCTTATGACCACCTAGAGGGCTGGGATAGGGAGGGTGGGAGGGAGGTGAAAGAGGGACGGATATGGGGATATATGTGTACATATAGCTGATTCACTTTGTTATACAGCAGAAAGTAACACAACATTGTAAAGCAATTATACTCCAATAAAGATGTTTTAAATAAATGAGGAAAAACTATGTATAGATATTTTTTTTGTATATCCTTTGCAGAGTCTTCCCAAATATTGTATTGCATATCACAGAAACTCCCCCACAGATTTGGGTTTTAGTTGCAGGTAGTGATTATTGTATTTTCTCAGTTCAATTCATTTTTAACTTCCTATTCAGCTACTCAGAGTGAAATTTTAGATCAGTCCATGAGAAATGCAAACTCAATATCACTCTGAATTTTATTAAGACATTATATCACACCCAATATTTGAGATATTCTGATACATCTCCACTGCCCTAAATTTTATGACATGATCCTTTTTTGAGAGAAAAACAATTACTTAAGAAATGAGGTAGGAATTTGCTACTGTGGGTCATTGGTAGACAATTATTTTCCAAGTAAAAAATGTTAACAAATTATTTAGAACTTATATATGGTCTGTCTTTATTTGCAAAGCTTATGTACTTTTCAGATGATATCTGGACATTTCTTGGGTACACTTCAGGAAAGATAATTCTAAGACACCATATAATTAGATCATAAATGAAATTTCCAACAATATTACAATAATAAGAATCAGATAACACTACAGAAAAAAACATAAGAGAAAACTTGAAAAAAATAAAGTTTTGTTCTTTTGCCTTCCAACCTCACTGCCCTCATATATTACTGAGAAGTAAATTTTCTTCTTTATAGTAAAATTGAACCAGTACAGAAACATTTCAAATATGTAAGATTATTCATGAATTGACCAAAAAGAGTTTAATAAACAATTTTATCTGCAAAGAACTACTAATTATCATGAAACAATTTCTGCAGTTCCCTGGAGTGGCTATGAATGACAAACACTAAACTGCTTAAGTGTATGGTGACAACAATAAGCTGGTTTAGCTGTGACTGAAATTGTGATTGCATTGGAGTCACTAGATCAGGGAAGTGATGACTCTCTAAAATGATTGTCATTCTACATTTCAAACTGACAACCAAGATACATGGGGCTTGATGAGCCAATGGGTACCTAAGTGTCACTTATTTCAATTCAGATAGAACACAGGAAGGCAGGGTAGCCACCTGTCGCATCACAACATATCTGAGCAAACTGGCAAAGGAAGACAGTCTCAGGCCCAAAGTATAAAAGAAAAAGAAAAAGAACATATATAATGATGATTCAAAGTACTTCATTCCAAGATCTGGCTGTTTGCTTTTTACCACACACCTGAAAGAGTTATATATATGATTTTTAAAAAATGAAACTATGGTAGATTGTACAAGATTAACTTTATAAGCATGACAGAGCTTTAAATCTTAGCTAACCATTTTGTACTAAAGCTAATCATCTTGTTGTAAGACAATGTTTCCAGTGCACACCACCATCTGAAAGTATACAGACAGGTACATAAATATTTTTAAGAATGAAAATCTTAAAAAATAATTCACTATTCCAATTAAAGTTATGGAAAATCAAGAGATTACTCAGAAGCACACACTGTAAAACCTTTCCTTTTTGAAAATACTCAAGTGTTATGAGGATTTTTAATATTTTCTAGTTTTATTGAGTATAATTGACATATTGTACTCATTTAAGGTGTACAGCATAATAACTTAATATATGTATATATTGTGAAATGATTACTACAAGTTTACTTAACATCATCACTTCACCTAATTACAATTTTTTTCCTTGTGGTGAGAACTCTTTTAAGATCTACTCTTAGCAACTTTCAAATATACAATAAAGTATTATTAAGTATAGTCACCATGCTGTGCATTACATCCACAGGACTTATTTACCTTATAAGTGGAAGTTTGTACCTTTTGACCACCTTCACCCATTCCCCTGCTCCTTAACCCCCATTTCTGGAAACGATCAGTCTTTTCTCTCTTTCTAAGAATTTGGATTCTTCCGTTTTGTTTTGTTTAGATTCCACATACAGTGAGATCAGACAGTAATAAGTCTGACTTATTTCATTTAGCATAATGGCCTCAAGGTCCACGGGTGTGTCACAAATGGCAGGATTTCCTTTTTTTTTTTTGCGGTACGCGGGCCTCTCACTGTTGTGGCCTCTCCCGTTGCGGAGCACAGGCTCCAGACGTGCAGGCTCAGCAGCCATGGCTCACGGGCCCAGCCGCTCCGCGGCATGTGGGAGCTTCCCAGACCAGGGCACGAACCCGTGTCCCCTGCATTGGCAGGCGGACTCTCAACCACTGCGCCACCAGGGAAGCCCAGGATTTCCTTTTTTTATGACTGAAAAATTTCATTTTATGTTTATATATATATATATATATATATATATATATATATATATATATATCCTTAATGATCAGTGATGTTAAATACCTATTCATACACCTGTTGGTCATTTGTATGTCTTCTTTGGACAAATGTCTATTCAGCTCCTCTGCACATTTTTTTTTTTTTTTTGGTGGTACGCAGGCCTCTCTCTGTTGTGGTCTCTCCCGTTGTGGGGCACAGGCTCCAGACGCGCAGGCTCAGCGGCCATGGCTCATGGGCCCAGCCGCTCCGCGGCATGTGGGATCTTCCCTGACCGAGGCACAAACCCGTGTCCCCTGCATCGGCAGGCGGACTCTCAACCACTGCGCTACCAGGGAAGCCCCTTCTCCACATTTTTAAATCAAATTGTTTGGCCTTTTGCTATAGAGTTGTATGAGTTCTCTATGTATTTGGACATTAATATCAGATTCATAACTTGCAAATGTTTTCTCCTGTGTTTTATTGATTTTATGAATGCTCATAGGTCTTTTGCAATACATAGTAAATGGGCTAGAGTGTTCTTTTAAAAGAATACTCCTTACCATTTCCCATGATTGTATTGCAAAGTGTGGTACTTTAGATAGAGCAAAAATAACGTATTAGTGAATGGTGATTGTGACATGGCAAAAAACAAACAAACAAAAACACATCGAGGTGCTATTTTGTGAAAGGAAAAATATAAAGTTTTCATGTAGAATGTAATTAATATTTTAATTAGAAAACTGTATTCAAATATTGTCTTAGAAACTGAAAGTCGTGTATTGATACAATAACAATTCCCTCACCTAAAAAAATAAGTTATTTGGGATCATTGCTGATATTTACCCTTAAATGCCATTATTATTCTTCAGGACTCCAATTATTCACTCTCCTATTAGTAATCAAAGAGATTTTTAGCATTCAAACAGAAAATAGATTAAAATGTGATTAAGAATTTTGCAGGAATATTAGTCATAATTAATAATTATACCCAAGGAGATTGAGTTTGAGGCTTAAAATGATTATGTAGGTCCCTTTTTTATAATATTTGGCAGACTATGCAATCAATCATATGATCAATAAGAAATTCAATAGATTTATAAAAAGTATAAATAGCATTTTACCAAAATCAATACCCATTCATGATTTTTAAAAACTCTCAAAAATCTAAGAATAGAATAGACCTTCCTCCATCTGTCAAAGCTCATTAAGAAAAATCTATAGCTGACGTTATTCTTAGTGGTGAAATATTGAGCATTTTGCCTCTTAGATCACAAAAAGGCAAGAATGCTCACTTTTAGTACTTCTCAATATTTTATTAGAATTCCAAATCATTTAATAAAGAAAAATAAATTTTAAAAAAATATCAGAAAGGACAAAGTATGACTGGTTTTACTGGAAGACGACATTACTGTCTACCTTCAAAATTCTATGAAATATGCAATTTTTTAAAAAATGTGAATTTAGCATGTTCAGGACATAAGATCAGTAAAAAGTCAATTGTATTTTAAAAACTAGCAGAACATTTTTTTAAAATGCTTAAAAAACTCCTTTACACTGTCATCAAAAAATTATTAAGAATAAATCTAATGAACGATTATAAAACTTTCTTAAAACAAAAAAATCTTGCTTAGCGAGGCTAATGGCTTTTAAGTAGAAGTATGTAGCACTCAATATTATAATATGTAGATAGTCCACAAGCAGTTCTATAGATTTACCTCAGTTTTAATAAAAATTCCCCCAGGATTTTGGGGGGGTTGAAATTAACAAGCTGATTCTAAAATTTATATGAAGTATAAAGGTAATTGAATAAACAAAGAGAGTTTAAAATTGAAGAGAAAGTTATGCTCTCAGGGTGGCAAATCATTTTCTTTTATACAACAAAAAAAATTAAATATAAAAAAAGAAATGTCTAAAATATTTCTAAATATTGTCTAAAATCATAAAAATTGACAATACCAAATATCAATGAGGATATGGAGTAGTTAGAACTTCAGTTCATTGTTGATGAGAATGTAAAACAATACAACCACCATGGGAGAATTGTTTGGTGTTTCCTTATGAAGTTAAACATATACCTCATCTGTGATCCAGCAATTTTACTCGTGGTTATTTACCCATGAGAAATGAAAACATATGTACACAAAAGGACTTTTAAAAAATATTTATAGAAGTAGTATTTATAATAGCCAGAAACTTTAAAGAACCACAATGTCTTTCAATAGGAAAATAGATTAACTAGTATACTCACACAATGGAATGCTATTCAGCAAAAAAAGGAATGAACTAATGATATACACAACAACATGGATGAGTCTCTAAAACAGTTTATACAGTTAAAAAAAAAAAAGGAAATGCTATATGATTCCATTTATACTAATTTTGAAGTCAGATAAACTAATCTACAGTATTCAAAATCAAAACAGTGGTTGCCTAATAGGTAAGGGTTGACAGAAATTAGGTCTGAGGGAACTTCTGTGGTATGGTAATATTTGCTATCTTGATTGAGTGTTGGTTATACAGACATATTAACTTGTCAAAATTCATTACATGTGCATTTAAGATGGATGAATTTTAACATTTTATAAGTTTTACCTCAGTAAAAATATAAAAGCCCTGGCAATACAGCTTTGACCTTAAAAGAACTAGAAAGCATGAACATACACTGGTTAAATTCAACATCCACAAACTTTATAGTAATGTCTGCAAGACTTTAAAATAATTGTGTAACCCACTTATTTTCCTTGGAATATTCCTGACTCTCATCAAATATCAAATTTTATAACTGAAAGAATAGCAAAAGGACTTAAGACAGCTTCAATCATCAAAAATGAAGAGAAGACCAATGGGTAATATTATTGCTGTTGTTCTTTCTTGGTTCAATTACAAGAAAGGTGACAAGAACCCCATTTTTCTCAAATGATATAAGTAAAATTTAAACTACAGATAGAAGATTTATGTGAGATCAGAAGAGGAATTTTTTGGTACTATATTTGGTGAAACTTAAGCAAATTTCCAAAATAATTTGGAGATTCTCTGTTTCTGGAGATCCTAACAAAGAAAAAACTGTTTCATACATTTAAGATGCCATTCTAATATAGATTCTGCAGTTTCTTGATATCCCTGCCAGTTCTGTGAATGTGGCTACCCAGGGATAAATAAATATAGAAACAGAAAACATTAATGCATGTTGTGACTGCACAGCTTCTAAACATAATTCTTGCAGTAGAAATAAGACAACTGAATTTTATGCCTGTGAAAGGTAGGTTGTGTGTCCATTAAGTCTGAAGTGACATAGTATAAATGAATTGCTCCATTTTTAGAAATACATCAACTAAAACACTGCTAGGGGTAACAGTATAGAAAGGCATCTTCTTCCTAAATGTCAAAATATTATAAATATTCACAGCACCAACATTGTGACCTACACTTTAACACACAGCCTACTTTATACAATTGGAGTGAGAAACTTGTAAGAACAGTTGTTCAGGTAACCAAGATATTCACATAGTAATGGGGAAAAAGTCCTGAAGATAAAAATGGACAGCAGCATAGGTATTTCTAGGGAAGGTCTATTGTTTTCTAAATGATTTGTGTGCTCAAATGTCATGAAATTTGTCTGTTTGACATCTCAAAAAATTACATTATCTCATCAAATGAAGAAATCCACATAAGATCCACAAAGTTATGCTTTACCATTTAGTAGAAAGAGTAAAAACAGATAACAAAAAAACTGAAGAACTACACAACATCTATTATCTTAGAAAATGATATTGTACTAAAACAAGATGTTTTTTGACTAAAATAAAAACAAAAATATCCTATGACTAAAAGAATGAATGACCTTTGGCAGAAATAAATTTTCTGAAAACAGAAAGACAGGCAGTGCTGGTACAATACTGTTGTTGCCATTAACCTACACTGTTTCTAGTATATCTAGGCATTCACAACACTGCAAAAAGAAATACGAGAGTGTGGGTGTGTGCATGTATGCATACACACTTCACAAATGCCCTCTCTGAGCATACAAACTTTAGTTCATTACTGAAAATACGCACACACTTATTTGAAATAATAAAGTAGTCTATATATTGACAATAAAAGTTATGACACCATATCGGAGATTACATATATCCATTGTTAGGAAGGTGAGGGATAAATGCAAAACTTGAAAAGAAGAAATTTGAGGGAGAACACCAAGAAAAATTCCCTGTAGAAATATTTTAGTCTGTTTAAAAAAAATAGGTCTGAGTTTCATGTTCACCTATTAAATTTCCAAAAAAATTAATCACTGGTATATTAATTACATGTTTCCTCTGATTATGTATTATAATTTTATTATCTTTAAATTTAATTTATTAAAACTTAAACTTTAGGAAGGATATCCCCCACATTAACTGGAGTCCCATGTGTTCTAGATTATGTGAGGTGATTTTCAAAATTGGATACTATTGCATTTTTAGCTAGGACCTTACCAATAAAATAAACATTAAGAGGTTCCTGCTAAAATCATAAAATCAAAAAAGTTGACTGTATGCATATACATATATATATATATATAAAAGAGCTCATTTAGTCCAATCTTTACCTGATCCAAACATTCTCTCTTAAGACTTCGTGTTGAACAGCCTCCCGTTACACATAACCAATGAGTAAATATTAAATGCAAGTTTTCCTACTTGATCCATTTGCATTGAGAAATTTAAGAAATATGTGCCCTACTACCAAAATAAGTACCTGCCAAAGAGGTAGCATTACAGTTGAGTTTCAGTCAATTTTACATTTTTACTGAGGTTAAAAATACCATTATTCAGGAAAGAAGCATTAAGTTAATATATTGGTACATTATCAAATATGTGCTTTTAGTTTTGTTTGGTTTTTCACTTCTAATTAGGTAATTTTAAAGTTTATAAACTTTAAGCTTTATGCAGCAAAATCCATAGCGACTATAAACTTAAAAACTGAAGGATTTTTGTTAATATTTGTATACTATATCTCATAAACATTATTTAATTAAAAATCAAAATTATTTCCCCCTGTGGATCAATAATGTATGTGTGGTCTTAATAAAGTCACTTCTTTTCACTCTAGAAAAGATGGGTATCTGTTATGAAACTATCATTATAACCCAGTGACTTGGACAATTATACACATGTAGCCACCAGTCTGAGCCCATCTGCATCACCCCATGGAACTTAGGGGTAAGTACAACTGGCCCAAAATGCACTAATTCTCACAATACTCGCTGTGATGTGAGAAATAAAGTCCTTTCTGTCTAGCAGTCTCAGTCAGCATCCATGAAACCGTGGCAGGCTCACCTGTTAGCTTGCAAGTAGGATATGATCTCAGACCTTTCATAGTTCTTGACAGTTTGGCAATGAGAATGTGATGTTGACAGAAATGGCTTTCTGAAAGAGGAAGGATGAGGACTCTTGGGCTGGGATAGGAAATACAAGATGACTCCCTGGGATCTGGTAGTGCCTGTTCTTGCCCTAGTAGTGGGAAACTAGGAGGAAGTATATCCCAATGACTTACCCATTATTTAACAGGAGAAGAATTAATATTTAGAGACTGAGCAGTGAAAGACAGCATCAAAACAAATTGTCCAAATGGTGCCTGTTTTTTGTTCACTCTCCTCTGAAGGGAGAGGGAGTAATGAGAAGAGGATATTAATATGACAATGGGGAAGCAAGCTCCATGGTCCTTCCTAAAAGGCCATAATAGCTCCATGACAATGAAACCAAGGTGTCAAAGCCAAAACAAATATTGTCTGTGATGAGGAACTTGCAATTCAAGAGCTTTGAGTAGAAAGAAAACATTAGAACATTTTTTTGTTTTTGAGCCAAAAACGATGTGGCTTGAAAATGAAAGTAAATGCAAAGCCTTGCTTAGTAAGTCACAGTCACTGTCTCCTTCTGTACCCTTTGTTCCCGCCTTCCCCCTCTAACCCTAGTTGAAGACTAAACTGGCAAGTTAAGCAATCTCTTTGGGGCCACAAACTGTGGAAACAAATCGTGGCTTCTTATTGAACCATCTGGGTCACTATAGTGGGTTAAATATGGCTCTATAAAGATATTCCAAATACTAACCCCTGGCATCTATGAATGTTATTTTATTTAGAATAGTTGCATTGCAGATGTAATTAAGTTAAGGTTCTAGAGACGAGATCATCCTGGATTTAGGGTAGGCCCTAAATTTAATAATTTGTTTCCTCATAAGAAAAAGGAGTGAGAGATTTGAGACACACCAAAACATAAGAGACCCAAAGAGTAAGGTCATGTGAAGACTCAGGCAGCAGAGACTGAAGTAATACATTTACAAGCCCCAAAACACCAAGAATTGCCGGCAGCCACCAGAAGCTAGTATTGGAGTATGGAACGGTTTCCCTCTGAACCTTCAGAAAGAGCCAGTCCTGTTGACATCTTGACTTTGGACTTCTGGACTCTAGATCTGTGGGAGAATACACTTCTGTTGTTTGAAACCATCAAGTTGTGGTAATTTGTTATAACAGCCCTAGAAAACTAAACATTCACTATTTGTTGCCCACAATAAGGGCCTGCTCTCTGATGAGAATGACTGAAACCAAACTGTTGTTTGAAACTGTACTAACAAGATTTTGCTAACTATCATTGCCTGTCCGGATCTATCATCATTCCAGGTGTAGCAATACATCCATCATCATAGACTGGAACCCTACGTTACAACTTTCCAGGTTACAGTGTTGATTTTCCAACTCAATCAGCTGATGCTATCCACACCACTAGCACCCTTAAAATTAATTTGCATAATGTTTTTGACTTTCCAGATTGTTTGCAGTCTGAAAATGGTATGAGTTTTATTACAAAAACCACTCAGCAAAGGGTTGATGGTCCTTAAATGGACCTTTTACAATACCTAAGATACATGGGCATTTGGTATTGTTGAACATTGGAATTCCCTCCTCAAATATTGCTCAAAAAGTTTTCTGACTCTACATCCATCATCTCTCCCCGGTTTAAACACCTTAGTAATCCTCTTTGGTCATACAAACGTTGTTGTCCTCAGAAAGGACTCAAATCTTCTCATTTGTGGCAACAATCAGAGGGCAATGAAAGAGGTAATGAGTTGAGTACATTTCTTGACAAGTCCCCCACAGAGACTCATGCAAAGGACATGATAGGTCTCTTGCTCCTGACTCTTCTAGATGAAAGCTCTGGCTACAAGGAGGATATGATTAGAATAAAAGTTACAGTATAGCTCCTGAAGGCAAAACAATTTTGCAGAGCAGGGGAAACAATCACCCCACTACTTTTACAGGGAACACATTAGACCCTTGAAAGTATGGGAGAATACAGAATAACATGATCTTTTTGTTTTCATATCCATCCCTGGAATCCTCGTCTTGAATAAAAATACACCCTGGATTTTCTTTTCCCACCCTCATTCCTGTAGTCCCCTGTGTTAGGCAGAATCTAAATTGGCTTCTTGCATCTCCTATCCTTCCCCATTGATGTTAGTGAATTTCTTCCTCCTTGAATGTAGTAGGTTCTGAGGCTAGCTTCTAAACAATAATATATGGCAAAATACGGGATGTCTCTCCTTTGATTAAGTTATGTTATATGGCAATGGTGATGGGCTAGCACTCCTGTGATTACATTACTTGATATATTAAGACTGGTTTGCTATCATGGTGAGAGAAAATCACTTTGTTGGCTTAACAAAGTAAGCTATTATGTGAGAGGGCCCATGCAGAGTGTCATATGGCAAGGAACTGTCCCTAGCCAATAGTCATAAAAAAATGAGGACCTCAGTTGTACAGCCACAAATAAATGAACTCTGCTAGCAACAGAAACAGGCTGAAAGTGGACATTTTCCCAGTTAGGCCTCTGATGTGACCACAGACCCAGATAGCCTTGCAGCCTATCAAGAGCCTGAGTCAGAGAACCCAGATAATCTGTGCCCAGACTTCTCACATACATATGAAATAATAAGCATGTATTGTGTTAAGATGCTAAGTTTGTAACTGATTTGCTAGGCTAAAATAGAAAAGTAGTATACCATGGCTAAGCATCCCATTGGATGTCACCCCAGACCATGGAAAATACCACCTGGGTGTTGGGACATAGAAAAGATTGGGATGACTTCCCTTAGGTATTTCCTTAAGAACAAAGGGTAGACTCAATTAGTCATGGGGATTCAAAGACTTACTAGCAGAAAGGGAGATGCACCATGAACAATGGAGGTATTGGAGGCACCATCCTGCGACCTCTGCGCAATGTAGGTCCCATTTGGGAGACTCCAACAATTCTAAATAACAATTACTTTCCAGGGACACAATGTACATCTATAGAACTGTATTTCTTGTGTGGAAACCAGGCATTAACTTGCATCCCTCCCTGAAACAGTGATGTGCCCCTTCATGGTAGTCATAACAGACCTGCAATTGCTTAAGGAAACACCACCTATAGAACACATAGCCCTCAGACAACTGAGGTGATCTCTCCTAAATTAGGTAACTCTTGGTCATTTAGGGGAATGCCTTTGGGAGGCGACTGACTTGTTATCTGTATATACAGTGCAGGCAGTTGCCTCTACAGTGTAAGTTGTACAATTAGAAAAGGTATCATGAAATGTGCCCATTATTTTAGCTAAAGAGATCAATGATGCCACCTCAGCCCTGAGAGGTATTCAACTCAGATGCAGCTCACTAACCAAGGGTAGTTGTGGATGATAGAAATGCCTTAGGTGCCCTCTTTGGGGACAAAATGAAGTCTGTGCAATTACTAATATCTCATGCTGTAGCTGGATGAATGCCTTAGCTAAGAGAATAGGTCAATACAGAAATGCCAGTTAGATGGAGGAAGCCACAAGCTATTTTAAGTTAGACCCCGATGGTTTATGGAATATTTCAATATGGGACACTTGTAGGCATGGTTGAGACAATGCATGTTGGTACCCCGCTGCAGCTTGAAGTCTTACCACTGAATGAGACAACTGAATGGATTTTGTCCCAGTCTCTATCCATCAGGTTAATTAGAGTGCCTGACAAGGTGTTATAGTCATGGAAAAAAATTTAGTCCCAGGATGATGTAGAAACAAGGGGTGGTTATCGTTGGGAGACCATTCTCAGCAGATCTTTCACATTTCTGCACATCCAGCAAACAAACTTGGAAAAGTGTGTCTCTTTTCAGAGCAAACAGCCATGCTTGTTGCTTATTATAAAGTATTTGGATTTCCTAAGCTCAGGGCTTCTGTCCTATAATGTAACCTGCGCGCAGGCATGTATCAGGACCCCTCTGTATTCCTCATAGGACTTGAGGTGCAAGGCGAACCAGTGAAAATGTGATGTCCACACTGCAGTGATGTTAAGTCCTTTGCTCTTATCTAGGAGTCTTGTGCCTTCTGTGGAGCATACTTTAAAAAAAAAATGTGGCAGACTAATCGGTTAGTTTGTAAATAGGGTAAAACCTTAAATTTTCTATTGTTCTTAACAGATTTTCAAATACTTTGTCACAGAATTTAAGACTGCTAATATTCAAAGAAAAATTTTTATGTCCAATTTTAAAAATCAGTTACCTTTAGTAAAGAAATAGGAAATTTCACATTGTTTGCATTTGTATTATATCAAAAGTAAAATCACATTCTTTTAGCTGGCATAATTACACTTGTTTGAGATTTTTACCTCAATGATATAATTTATTCACCTATAAGTTCTCTAACAACTAACAATTATCCACTCATTTCTCTATGTTTTCATTTAAAAAGAAGTTCAAAATATCTTCTCAACAGAAAAATAGTAGTTTATCGTTGTACAAATTAAAGACTAAAATATTTCTTCAGATACTTTACTTCAGAAGGTGATTAAAGATTACCAATTTTGAGAATAGATGTAGACATATACCTATAGTTTTTAGGAAATCAAAGAATTGATATCATTTTACATTTACATTTTTCCTGCAATATGACCTGTAAGTACATTCACATCTATATCATTCATTTTATCAAATATATAATGTTCTGGTTTATACATATATTGAAATCTATTAAACCATTCTCTTATGTTGAATAATATGATCGATGGTCTCCAGGTACTTTTTTTTTTTGCTAATATATGAACAATACTGAAATGAAGATCCTCATTTTTACATTCTCTAGGATAAATTCCTGAAATTGAAATTGCAATATCAACACATACTTTAATTGATTTTTCTCTAATGGTATTTTTATTTATGTAAATCTATTTTGTATCTAAATATTTTCCTTTCTTGATTAAAAAAATCAATAACTATAATATATGTCTCTGTCATGAAGAAATAAACTGAGCCATGGAATTGCACAACTTGTAAAAATGCACCAAAAAATTGAACTCAAGTAATACAGCTTATCTTTAGAATTAGGAACAATGAATTAATTTTAATGATGTGAATATAACAGATATGCCATAATCATGGAGGAGCGATGTAACCTTATTAAGATATGAATTCTTCCTCAAATTTATCTAGAAATCCAATGCAATCTCAATCAAAGTAAATTATTAACCAAATGAAGGCAAAATTGGCTATTTCACAAAATTTCACTTTATAAAGCACATCAAATAGTTAATGAGATAATATGGAAACACTTACAGAGTTATTGTTGTCCTCATAAGCTTATTATAAAACAGTAGAGGGCATCCCTGGTGGCGCAGTTGTTGGGAGTTCGTGCCCCGGTCCGGGAGGATCCCACATGCCGTGGAGCGGCTGGGCCCGCGAGCCATGGCTGCTGAGCCTATGCGTCCGGAGCCTGTGCTCCGCAACGGGAGAGGCCACAACAGTGAGAGGCCCACGTACCGCAAAAAAAAAAACAACAGTAGAAACATGATCTATGATTTACAATTGCAGCTGACATGGTTCTGTTTCTACTTTGTCTCCTAAACCTAGAAGGTAAAGGAACCATTTCTTACTAAAGACCTACTGTAAGCCAAAGCATTTGTTGGGAGCTTTATAAATATTATCTTGAGCCATCAATTAGATCAAATGAACCTCCAGAGCTAACGCCTCATCTAAGGTTTTAGTTATTTTCAATTGCTACCCTTCAAAGAGTCAAAATGAACAGAGAATTACTATTTAAAATATCTTTTTTTTTTTCCTGAAATCCTGATCTTGCACAAATTCCTATTCTTGTAACAAATGTGGCCTCAATCTGATTCACTACTTATATTTGGGAATACTAATTTAATTCTTTGGCAACTGACTGTGGTTATTTCATTGAACCAATTTCTACCATTTTTTAAGATCTTCTGATACATGTAGTTATTTTCAGACCAGATCTGCATTGCAAGTATCATTTTATTTAGATATTTTCTAGACCAATTTATAAATTTAATATACTCTCAAGTAAAGTAGTATTTGTTTAATGTGCCAAAAATGTTAAAATATTTCCAGGATAGATCATATCTTGGGTCACAAATCAAGCCTTGGTAAATTTAAGAAAATTGAAATAGTATCAAGCACCTTTTCTGACCACAATGCTATGAGACTAGATATCAGTTACAGGAAAAAATCTGTAAAAAATACAAACACATAGAGGCTAAACAATACACTACTACATAACCAAGAGATCACTGAAGAAATGAAAGAGGAAATAAAAAAATACCTAGAAACAAATGACAATGAAAACACGACAACCCAAAACCTATGGGATGCAGCAAAAGCAGTTCTAAGAGGGAAGGTTACAGCAATAAAATCCTACCTCAAGAAACAAGAAACATCTCAGAAAAACAACCTAACCTTACACCTAAAGCAATTAAGAAAGAAGAACAAAGAAACCTCAAAGTTAGCAGAAGGGAAGAAATCATAAAGATCAGATCAGAAATAAATGAAAAAGAAATGAAGGAAACAATAGTAAAGATCAATAAAACTAAAAGCTGGTTCTTGGGGAAGATAAACAAAATTCATAAACCATTAGCCACACTCATCAAGAAAAAAAGGGAGAAGACTCAAATCAATAGAATTACAAATAAAAAAGGAGAGGTAACAACTGACACTACAGGAATACAAAGGATCATGAGCGTTTACTAAAAGCAACTACATACCAATAAAATGGACAACCTGGAAGAAATGGACAAATTCTTAGAGAAGTACAACCTTCTGAGACTGAACCAGGAAGAAACAGAAAATATAAACAGACCAATCACAAGCACTGAAATTGAGACTGTGATTAAAAACCTTCCAACAAACAAAAGCCCAGGACCAGATGGCTTCACAGGTGAATTCTATCAAACATTTAGAGAAGAGCTAACACCCATCCTTCTCAAAGTCTTCCAAAATATAGCAGGGGAGGAACACTCCCAGACTGATTCTATGAGGCCACCATCACCCTGATACCAAAACCAGACAAAGATGTCACAAAAAAAAGAAAACTACAGGCCAATATCACTGATGAATACAGATGTAAAAATCCTCAACAAAATACTAGCAAACAGAATCCTACAGCATTAGAAAGATCATACACCATGAAATAGTGGGGTTTATCACAGGAATGCAAGGATTCTTCAATATATGCAAATCAATCAATGTGATAAACCATATTAACAAGCTGAAGAAGAAAAACCATACGATCATCTCAATAGATGCAGAAAAAGCTTTCGACAAAATTCCACACCAATTTATGATAAAAACCCTCCAGAAAGTAGGCATAGAGGCAACTTACCTCAACATAATAAAGGTCATATATGACAAACCCATAGCCAACATCATTCTCAGTGGTGAAAAACTGAAACCATTTCCTCTAAGATCAGGAACAAGACAAAGTTGTCCCCTCTCACCACTATTATTCAACCTAGTTTTGGAAGTTCTAGCTACAGAAATCAGAGAAGAAAAAGAAATAAAAGGAATAAAAATTCGAAGAGAAGAAGTAAAGCTGTCATTGTTTGTAGATCCTATACAAAGAGAATCCTAAAGATGCTACCAGAAAACTACGAGAGCTAATCAATGAATTTGGTAAAGTACCAGGATACAAAATTAATGTACAGAAATCATTTGCATTCCTATACATTAATGATGAACAATCTGAAAGAGAAATTAAGGAAACACTCCCCTTTACCATTGCAAAAAAATAATAAAATATCTAGGAATAAACCTACCTAAGGAGACAAAAGATCTGTATGCATAAAACTATAAGACACTGATGAAAGAAATTAAAGATGATACAAACAGATGGAGAGGTATACCATGTTCTTGGATTGGAAGAATCAACATTGTGAAAATGACTATACTACCCAAAGCAATCTACAGATTCAAGGCAATCCCTATCAAACTACCAATGACATTTGTCACTGAACTAGAACAAAAAATTTCATAATTTGTATGGAAACACAAAAGACCCCAAATAGCCAAAGCAATCTTGAGAAAGAAAAACTGAGATGGAGGAATCAGGCTCCCGGACTTCAGACTATACTATAAAGCTACAGTCATCAAGACAGTATGGTACAGGCACAAAAACAGAAATATAGATCAATGGAACAGGATAGAAAGCCCAGAGATAAACCCACACATATATATTCACCTTATTTTTGATAAAGGAGGCAAGAATATGCAATGGAGAAAAGCCAGCCCCTTCAATAAGTGGTGCTGGGAAAACTGGACAGCTACATGTAAAATAATGAAATTAGAACACTCCCTAACACCATACACATAAATAAACTCAAAATGGATTAAAAACCTAAATGTAAGGCCAGACAGTATAAAACTCTTAGAGGAAAACATAGGAAGACCACTCTTTGACATAAATCACAGCAAGATCCTTTTTGACCCACCTCCTAGAGAAATGCAAGTAAAAACAAAAATAAACTAATGGGACATAATGAAACTTAAAAGCTTTTGCACAGCAAAGAAAACATAATAACAAAAAGACAACTCTCAGAATGGGGGAAAATATTTGCAAATGAAGCAACTGACAAAGGGTTAATCCCCAAAATTTACAAGCAGCTCATGCAGCTCAATATCAAAAAAACAAACAACCCAATCCAAAAATGGGCAGAAGACCTAAATAGACGTTTCTCCAAAGAAGATACACAGATTGTCAACAAACACATGAAGGGATGCTCAACATCACTAATCATTAGAGAAATGCAAATCAAAACTACAATGAGGCATCATCTCACACCAGTCAGAATGGCCATCATCAAAAAAGTCTACAAACAATAAATGCTGGAGAGGGTGTGGAGAAAAGGGAACCCTCTTGCACTGTTGGTCGGAAAGTAAATTGATACAGCCACTATGGAGAACAGTATGGAGGTTCCTTAAATACAAAAAATAGAACTACCATATAACCCAGCAATCCCACTACTGGGTATATACCCAGAGAAAAACATAATTCAAAAAGACTCATGTACCACAATGTTCACTGCAGCTCTATTTACAATAGCCAGGACATGGAAGCAACCTAAGTGTCCATCAACAGATGAATGGATAAAGAAGATGTGGCACATATATACAATGTAATATTACTTAGCCATAAAAAGAAACGAAATTGAGTTATTTGTAGTGAGGTGGATGGACTTTGAATCTGTCATACAGAATGAAGTTAGAAAGAGAAAACAAATAAACAAATACCGTATACTAACACATATATATGGAATCATTAAAAAAAAAAATGGTTCTGAAGAACCTAGGGGCTCAACAGGAATAAAGACACAGACGTAGAGAATGGACGTGAGGACACGGGGAGGGGGAAGGGTAAGCTGGGATGAAGTGAGAGTGGCATGGACATATATACACTACCAAATATAAAATAGATAGCTAGTTGGAAGCAGCCACATAGCACAGGGAGATCAGCTCGGTGCTTTGTGACCACCTAGAGGGGTGGGATAGCGAGAGTTGGAGGGAGACGCAAGAGGAAGGAGACATGGGGATATATGTATATGTATAGCTGATTCACTTTGTTATACAGTAGAAACTAACACACCATTGTAAAGCAATTATACGCCAATAAAGATGTTAAAAAAAAGAATATTAAAATAGATGAGTTTATTGGTCCAATGATACTGTGCGCCATATAAATAATATTGCAAGGAATAATCTAAATTTTCTCCAAGTGATATATACCAATAGGCACCTATGTAAATGCTAAATTATTAGTGTTAGTAAAATCTTGTATAGACATACGGATTAATTAGGTGACTTAAAAAAAATATCAGGTGACGACAGTTGTTGAAATACAGTGATATTTTATATGCACTTTTAAGACACAGCTAATAGGGATACTTATTGACATATGTGGATGTAGCTTTCCTAGTGGATAAACAAAAGTTGAAATGAAAGATGCCTCCTTTGAATTCAACTTGTATGAATTTCCTTTTCACATCTAGCATTTACAAAACTTGGTATCTCATTGCCTTCTGTCATCTCTCATTAACTATGTTAATCGCAACACTATACATCACACATCACAAGGAAGTAATGCAATGGTGAAAAGGAAAAGAGGATCTTATTTGTATTGTCATTATACTTCCACTTTGAATTGAGATACTATCTGATCAAGATCCAAGAAAAACATGAAGAGGAAAATGGAACAATCTCTATCAGTATTGTCTCTAAAATGTGATAATACTTTATATGAGTAAATTTTAGTCACATTAACAGCAGATATTTCTAGGACCTCCTTTGCTACATCAATTCTCATCCTCATATCCAAATGCATTCAAAGTTGTATTAGACATATTTACTACCTGCCCCTGTTGACCAGACTTTCCTTTACTAATTAAATTATATCATCTAAGTAAATACAAGTAGGAGAAGTAAAATTAACTTAAAGTAAATTTTATTTTTCTCTAGTATCTTGAATGGTGAGATCATGAGGGTTTTTTTTAAATGAAGCATATTCAACATATAAGGTTATAATTTAAAGAAGAAAATGAAGATCCATTATAGTCTGAATTCATAAACAGTATGGAATTCTCTAACTTTGGAAAAGTAATTAAAATGATGTTCGTAATTTTATATCCTATATAATTGTTTTGTTTGGTCAAAAGTATAAGTTGAAATTAGCTTGCCTAGGCAGTCTGCCCCCAAAATTATAATTTGTCTAAAACTTATTTATTTGATACAACCTGTGTTTCAGATGATTATGCTTTGGTTTGGTTTGGTTTTCTATTCAGGCAAAGTCATAGCCTCTTTCAAGCGAAACTGATAGGAAACTGCATCTCAGAGTGATGTCAAGATGCTTTTAGAACAAAAATGGATTCTTTCATTAGCACTCAATATAAGTTCTTAACCTATACCCCCCTCCCTCCCACACTGTTTTGGGAAAAGAGTAGGCTAAGACTTATCTTCAATTAAATTGATGGTTCAAATATATTTTTTGACATTTTAACAGATAAGTCTTTAGATACTGGCAAAATTCTCCTCTATGTTCATTTTAAGGAATGGCTGCAGACAGTGTTCAAAATATAGTATATTAATATCTTGCATAACAAAATATAGTATATTAATATCTTGCATAAGCTCTAAAATGTATTGATTGTCCTACCAGAATTTAACTTGCTATAGGAACTATGCCCTTGTGATTTCAAATGACTGCAGGACAATAGAAGAATAACTGTGCATGAAGAATGAAGTCTGTAGAAATGCTTTAGTCAAAATTAAAATATTCAACTTTTTGGACTACCTTTAGAAAACAAGTTGAATAGAATGTTTAGCTCTAGAATACTCGAAATGCAAGAAATAATATTTCTTCACTAATTGACTATTAAGCAAAATTTGCTATCCGTTTATAAGATAAAAATCAGTTTTTGTTTTAGTTTTAAACATAGTAAATAAGTACAATAATTCATCTACGTATCCTTGGCATTTCTGTACTAGTTGAATAGTAGAATTTCTAATTTGTTTTTCAGTTGTATTTAAAAGTACTATTTTGATTGGGATAAAAACTGAAAAACCTCTGGATGTTTATTAAAATAGTAGGAAAATAGTAATTTTTAAAAAAAGATACCAAGAAATGAATCTGATAATTTTTATAATCGTATTTCAGTGTATTTTATGTGATATAGTATTTAAATTACATAATTTTAAGTTATTTAAATACAAATATTTAGCTAGATGTAGACACAAATAATTTTTAAATAATTATTTAGAATTTGAAAGTTTTTCTGCTATTATATTTAGAGGTTTATTTTAACATGACTTTAAGTCATTTGGGACTATGATGAGGTTAAATTTAAGATAATTGTCAATGATAAAAAAACTGTCTCTTGTAAATGTATACAATGAATAACAATGACCCAGTTTGCCATGTGTTTATATATCTTAAGAGTTATGCATGCATATACAAAATGACTACATAATCAGTTCTGGAAAATGGATGTAAAAATACTAATTTATTGATTAAAATATAGCTCAAGGTTTTACGATATTGACAGAAGTGTCTAATCATTTGTGCATAATTAGAATCAGAGTGTCTAAATAGATGTGTTTCTAAAGTAAAAAGCATTTTCATTTAAATTTGAAAAATATTGATGTGGATATTGAAAGACAGGAAAAATGATACATTTGCTTTAAAAAGAGGGCTATAGGGGACACTGCATCACAAAACAGAATGCCTATGCAACTAACCAAAGTAAACATAGATAGAGAATATGGGAGACAAAGCAAGTTAAAGTGACAGAGCAAAAACAATTGTAAGAACTCAAAGAACATACAAAGATATTAATATCATGGCGATGTTTACAGAATATATTTATTTTTATAAGTATCTTCTACAATGTGTACATGAAACTATGTTTATAAAATACCAAGTTAAGATATATACAATATATTCTTTTCTTCCACGTTTATTGAGATATTACTGACATATAACATTGCATAAGTTTAAGGTGTACAACATGATGATTTGATATACATATATGATGTAAAATGTTCAAGCTGATCTCAGTCCCAAACTGACACAATACATTATCTCATTTAATCCTCACCACCTATGCCCTTAACATCTATAAAAGCAGGAAGAATCAATTACAAATAAATGAGCAACGACAACAAAAAAAATCACCAAAATACAGTTACTTAACAGCTCTGTCACCTCACATAATGACGTGTGTGTGTGTGTGTGTGTGTGTGTGTGTGTGTATGTGTGTGTCTGGTGAAAACATGTCTGTTCTCTTAGCAACTTTCAAGTTTGTAATACAGTATTTTTAACTATAGTTGCCATGCCAACAGATTTCCAGAACTCATTCATCTTGTAACTAGCAGGTTTTACCCTTTAGCAACATCTTTCTGTTTTCCCCATTTCCCAGCCCCTGGCAACCACCAGCCTACTTGCTGTTTCTGTCAATCAGCTTTTTAGATTTCACATACAAGTGAGATCATGCAGTATTTGTCCTTCTCTGTCTGACTTATTTCATTTAGCATAATGGCCTCAAGGTCCATCCATGTCATCACAAATGGCAGGATTTCCTTCTTTCTCATGGAGGAATAATATTCCATCATAAACACATCTTTATCCATTTACCCGTTGATGAACACTTAGGTTATTTCCATATCTTTGCTATTGTAAATGATGCTGAAATGAATATGAGAGTATAGCTATCTCTGCAAGACTCTAATTTCATTTTCGTTGGATATATATCCAGAAATGGGATTGGTGGATTATATGGTTGTTCTACTTTTAATTTTTTGTGGAACCTCCATACTGTTTTCCATAGTGGCTGCACCAATTTACAATTCCACCAACAGCACTCAAAGGCTCCCTTTTCTTCACAACCTAACCTTCACTTTTGAGCACTTGTCTTTCTTAAAATAGTCATTTTAACAGATGTGAAATGATATCTCATTGTGTTTCTGATGATTAGTGATACTAAGCATCTTTTCATGTACGTGTTGGCTATTGACATGTCTTCTTTGGAAAATTCTATTCAGCCCATTTTCTAATCAGACTGTTTTTTTGCTATTGGGTTGCATGAGCTCCTTACGTATTTTGGATGTTAACCCCTTATAGATGCTTTGTAAGTATTTTACTTCATTCCATAGGTTGCCTTTTCATTTTGTTGATTGTTCTTTTGCTTTGCCAAGTTTTTTTAGTTTGATTCAGTCACACTCATTTATTTTTTCCTTTGGTGCTTGTGCTTTTGGTGTAATATCCAAAAAAATTGTTGCCACGACCAATGGAAAGGTTTTTCCCATGGTAATCTTCCAAGAGTTCTTCAGATTGGAGCCTTATGTTTAAGTCTTTAATCTATTCCAAGTTAATTTTTGTGAATGGTATAAGATAGGGGTCCAATTTTTTTCTTCTGCATATGATTATCCAGTTTTCCCAACACCATTTATTGAAGGGACTATTCTTTCCACATTGAGTATTCTTGGCTCCCTTGGCAAATGTTAGTTGAGTGTGTATGTGAGGATTTAGTTCTGGGCTCTTGATTCTGTTCCATTGGTCTGTGTGTCTATTTTTATGTCAATATCATAATCTTTTGATTAATGTAGTTTTGTAATATAATTTGAAATGAGGACGTGTGATGCCTCCTGCTTTGTTCTTTACTCTCAGGACTTCTTTGGCTGTTTGGAGACTATCATAGTTCCATACAAGTTTTAGGATTGCTTTTTCTATTTCTGTGAAAAATGCCATTGAAATTTTCACAGATTTTATGCTGAATCTGTAGATTACTTTGGGTAGTATGGACATTTAAAAAATACTAATTATTCTAATCCAAGAACACAAATAACTTCCCATTTATTTTGTGTCTTCAAGGGCTTATACTTTTCAGTGTATGGATCTTTCACCTCTTTGGTTAAATTTATTCCTAATTATTTTGTTACTTTTGATGCTATTGCAAATTGCATTGTTTTCTTTTTCAGATATTTCATTGTTAGTGTATAAAAATGCAACTTATGTCTTTATATTGATTTTTGTATCCTACAACTATACTGAATTCATTTATTAACTCTAACAGTTTTAGTGGCGTCTTTATGGTTTTTTATATATAAGATCATATCATCTGAAAACAGACAACTTTACTTCTGCCTTTCTGATTTTGATGTCTTTTGTTTAACTGCTCTGGCTAGGACTTCCAGCAACATGCTTAGTTGGGGTGGTGATAGTGGGTAACCTTGTCTTGTTTTTGATTTAAAAGGAAAAACTTTCAACCTTTTATCTTTGAGTATGATGTTAGCTGTGGGCTTGTCATATATGACCTTTATTATATTGAGGTACATTCCCTCTATAAACCTCTGTTGAGATTTTTAAATATGAAAAGATGTTGAATTTTCTCAACTGCTTTTTATGCACCTATTGAAACGATCATATAAATTTTATATTATATTCTACTAATATGGCATAACACATGTATTGATTTGCATATGTTGAATCATCCTTGCATACTAAGGATAAACACCACTTGATAATGGCATATGATTCTTTGAGAGTTCTACTGAATTGTAGTCTTCTGAGAAATTTTGAATCTATTATTCATTATTCAGGGATATTGGCCTTTTCTTTTCTCTTAGTGTCCTTATATGGCTTTGGTATCAGGGAGATGCTGGCCTCAAAAAATTAGATTGGCAGCATTCTCTGCTGTATTTTTTGGAAGAGTTTGAGAAGGATTGGCGTTTTTTTCTTTAAATGTTTTGTAGAATTCACCAATTAAGCCATCTAGTGCTGGGCTTTTCTTTATGGAAAGTTTCTGATTACTGATTCAATCTCCTTACTCATTATTGGTCTTTTCAGATTTTCTATTTCTTCAGGATTCAGTCTTAGTAAGTTGTATGATTCTAGGAATTTGCCAATTTCTCCTAAGTTATCCAATTTGTTGGCATATTATTGTTCATGGTAATTTTTATGATCCTTTGTGTTTCTGTGGTATAAACTGTAGCATCTTCTCTTTATTTTCTGACTTTATTTATGTGAGTTCTTTCTTGTTTGCTTAGTCTAGCTAAAGATGCATCAATTTTATCTTTTTTTTTTTAAGTTCTTAGTTTTGTTAATCTTTTCTATTGTTTTCTGGTCTCTGTCTCATTTATTTCTGCTCTGATATTGGTCATTTCCTTACTTCTGCTAACTCTGGGCTTTGCTTGTTCTTTTTCTCTTTACTTGATGTGCAAAGTTAGGTTTGTTATTTGAAATCTTTTTTTTGTTTTCTCCAATCTAAAGGTGTTCAAGAAGATAGATTTTTGAACTCTCAATGAAGAAGAAGTCACATTATGGTTGTTAAAATTCTCACATACAAGTGAAAACATCTTAACAATACCCACATTAGAATCTGGGAAATCATCTTCACAAACATCACACCATTTATGCTATTGGACAAAAGGAAAATCAGCTGCCCTTGTGATTCATTTCACAATATTTTAATTTACTCTATGTAATCAATGAAAGATAAAATCATATTTACCTCGAACTTACAATTTGAAGTAAAGAAAATTTTATATATTCTGTAATTAGTAGTCGTGGCAATTCTTTAGTTTCTTCACTTAGTTCTGATTTCAAACCTGATATTCAGCTAAAATTTCACAGGAATTTAGCATTATTTTTGAGAAAATTGTAAAGCTAATGTCAAAAAATACATAAAGTCTGTTAATGGAAATATGTCCCTGACTTCTATGACTTTGAAGGAAATGTGCTACAATGTGCTCTGAGTCATGAGAGAAATATTTTTCCTTGAAAGGACAAACCTACTATGATTTAACTGACATTGTGTGCCCTTTTTTAGACATTCTATCTCCCTGTCATATATTTCTCCTACTGAAAGGCTATATCAAATTTTTATACCATATGTTAATAACTAAGATATAATGTTTATATAATCCATTCTGAATAATAGCATCCTCTGAAAGAATAATCAACATTGACCCACAATATAATATTTATAAACTGACATATGTCAAATTTCCTATTTATAACAAAGCCTACAAAATTACTATAATTGAAAATAAAACCATCCTAACCAATTATAACCAAATAATTTGAAACTTCAAGAACAAATACTGTTTTATTTAACTTCAGGTTTTCTGCCTTTATTATACTGAGTCCACATATCTCTCAATCTCTCATGACACGATTACTTTCCACACATTTTTTTCCTTTTAGGTCTTCTTGTGTGTGTGTGTGTGTGTGTGTGTGTGTGTGTGTATATTTGAAAGATATGTACAATCTATATATATATATTTGAAAGATATGTACAATCTATTTATTTTTAAGGTGTACAGGATAAAGATTTGATTTACATACATCACGAAATGATTATCACATAAGTTTAGTGAACATCCATCATATCATACAGATACAAAACTAAAGAAATAGAAAAATTTTTCTTGAAATGAGAACTTGGGATTTACTTTTGTAACAATTTTCATATATAACATACAGCAATTTTAATTATATTTATCATGTCGTACATTATGTTCCTAGTACTTATTTACCTTATAATTGGAAGTTTCTTCCTTTTGACTATTTTCATTCAATTACCACTACTTCCATGCCTCTGGCAATGACACATTTAATCTCTTTTTCTATAAGTTTGTTTGTTTTTGAAGTATGATTGATGGACAACACTATGTTAGGAAACTATCAACAAAATGAAAAGGTCACCTACTGAATGGGGGAAGATATTTTCAAATGATATAACTGATAAGGGGTTAATATCCAAAATATAAAAGGACTCATACAACTCAATATCAAAAAAAAAAAAAAAAAGAAAGAATGAAATAAAGAAAACAAACCACCTGATTGAAAAATGTGCAAAGGATCTGAATAGACATTTTCGAACAAAGGCATAAATGTACTCAACAGGTACATAAAAAGATGCTCAACATCACTAATCATCAGGGAAAGGTAAATCAAAACCACAATGAGATATCACCACATACCTGCCAGAATGACTTATCAAAAAGACAACAAATAACAAGTGTTGGTGAGAATATGGACAAAAGGGACCACCTGTGCACTGTTGGTGGGCATGTAAATTGATACACTTTGAAAAACCAAATGGAGATTCCTCAGAAAATTAAAAATAGAACTACCATATGACCCAGAAATTCCACCCCCAGTATATACCCATAGCAAATAAAAAGTCTAATCAGAAAAGATATATGCACTCCTATGTTCGTTGCAGCATTATTTACAACAGCCAAGATATAGAAGCAACCTAAGTGCCCACTGGATGGATGAATGGATAAAGAAGATGTGGTATTTATACACAATGGAATATTACTCAGCCATAAAAAAGAGTAAAGCCTTGCTATCTCCAACAACATGTATGGATCTAGAGGGTATTATGCCAAGTGAAATAAGTCAGACAGAAAATGACAAATACTGTATGATTTCACTTATACGTGGAATCTAAAAAGCAAACAAATAAAAAAAAAAACATAACAAAACAGAAACAGAGTTATAGATACAGAGAACAAACAGATGGTTGCCAGAAGAGAAAGGGTGGGGGAGGAAAGAAGTAGGTGCAGGAGATTAAGAGGTACACATTTCCAGTTGCAAAATAAATTAGTCATGTGTATGAAATGTACAGTGTGGGGAATATAGTCAATAACTATGTAATGCCTTTGCATGGTGACATGTCATAACTAGATTTATCATGGTAATTATTTTGAAATGTATAAGAACATGAAATCACTATATTTCCATATATATTTTGGCAAATCTTAGAAATCACTTAAGATGTCTTCTACAAAGTCTTTATTTGCTGGATTACTATCTCCCCATTTTCTACAGTCTTTTTTCCTCTATTGTGCTACCACTCTAATTTATATATCCACTTCTATTAATATTATACTGTATTTCAAATGCTTTGCTACAACATATAGCACTATTTATTATAAAGCTTGGTACCGTGATTTTAAATTCTCCTGTATATAGGGCAGAGTCTAGTGAACTGCATTACAATATTTAATAAATGAATAAAGCAATGAGTCAGAGGACAAGCTATTTAAAAAGCTAAGCAGTAAAAAGTGGATCAATACAGAAAAATTAAAAATTTCATTTTTCAATTTTAAAGATGACACTACAGGCAAAAAGTTTTCAATCATATTGGTATATCTGAGAAGACCATTATTACTATACCAAACTCACCCTCTGTCTCTGTCTCTGTCTCTCTCTCCATACAGATACACTCTTCTGAATGCTCTGAACATGACTATTCAATTTTAGTTTGAGGTTGTTAGGGTTTGAGAATGCTGTATCATCTTATTTTTAAATGGTACCTCTATTACTAGAATCATTGTCCAAAGGTCCATTAGTTATGTGGTTATATGGCATGTCCATCCTATCTATTTGTCCATCTCAGTTTACTTTACAAAAATGTTTCCATTTCTTTCCTTCTTCTGCCACTGTTCCTCCAAACAAGAATTAGACCATTCACAAATTCCTTGGCTAATTCATTACTTTCTTCAATATTTTTCACTTGGTTGTGCTAATTTTGAAGGTGAATTCATACAGTATTAACCACACTTTCAAGAAGTAGATGTTAAGTTTCTGTAAGATTCAGATCTCAAGAATGTATACAGTGTTAAACTCTGTAAATTTGCTCTTAGGCAATTGATACCTCACTGGTACCTCATGCTGATTACCTGACTCCTAGAGCAGAGCTATTAAAAAACAAGTAAAAGACCACCAAAAGAGAAGCATTTGCGTAAAACATTGATTTTGTAAGACAACCTTAAGTTGAACATTCTTTCCATTATCTTTGAACTGCCATAGCACTATTTTCTTTCTTACAATGTATAAATTTCTTCATTTTATTATAGGCACTTGAAATTTTTCTTACTTCCTTTAGCAGACTTCGAGCTTCTTAAGGAAGATAAAATAGGATATTTCTTTTTCTCATCTTTAGGAGTTGCTTCCATGGCATGAGAGAGAGGGCAGTCCACTTTGCTTTATTCTGAGAGGAAAGTGTTCTGCTTGTGAATCTTTACCCAATTACATCTCATTTGAAGGAAATATTACAGCAGAAATGAGATTCTTCAGGCATTATTAGAGCTTAAAATCAAGTGTGTTTGAAGTGTAAAGGTTTTAGGTAGTCTATCCAGCTTTAAATAGCTAGTATCTGGAAACTGGGGATGCCTATCCTAATATTTCTCAATTGTGATTCTCCAACCACCTCAGCAGATACTTCTGGGGAAGATGGCATGGATGAATCTGCATTTTCAACAAGCTTTCCTGGGTGATACTCACACTCACTAAATTTTGAGAACCAAAAGCCTGGCCTCTGAGAGGGTGACCACATAGAATAATACAGATTCTCAGGGATCAGATAAGTAAACTGATTTTGAGAACATATGCTCCAGATTCAGTGCTGATCAAAAACTTGGTCATGTACAACTACTACCAGTCTGCCAAGTCCAGTGAGTTTATGTGAGAGTGCTCACAGAGACGCCCTGGACTATTCCTACACACAATGTATATTGGACTTTCCAAAATAAGACTAATTTTGCACTTTACATTCAAAGCAGAGGGGTGTTCTCAAATACTTTGTATCTTGGCTCAGGGACTATGTAGGACTCAGCCTATGAAAGTCCTGTACAAAGAAGTGAGGAAGGCAAGGCCTTACTGTCAGAAAGTTGGAAACCATCTTTTTCGACTCCCATTTGAAGTTTTAAAGTAAACTGAATTTATTAGATGAGTTTACTGAATGGTTCAAGGATTGAAGTAATTTTGATCTATGCTTGATCCAAATTTCAAGTATAAACTGGATCAAGTTTTCTCTCCCTACATTTCTTGACTCAAATGATTAAAAAACACATGTACAGGACAGTGAATTTAAAGAGTAATATTGTAGTTCTCATTTTATTGCTTGTCCCCCTATACAACACTGTAAAATTAGCCAAGAAAACAGAATGGACTTTCATTTAGCCACATGTAGCAAAAGAAAGAGAGTGAAAGCGAGAGTGAGAAAGAGGACACAATATTATAATAGTGACAAAATATCAAAAACTATTATAATCCCCTTTATTTTGATACTGTACAAAGCAAGCAGATAATGTATATTTTAGGAGTCTTTCTGTTTCAAGTAATAGAAACTCAACTCATTCAAACTTTTAAAATAAAGGAAATTTTGAACACTTCACTGTGCAATGTATGGATTGTTCTAGTTTCAATATAGGCTGATATCTTGAGTCCCAGCAATATAACCAGGACACAGTTCATTCCCTTTCAGATCTTTTTCCTTAACCATGCCTCCATTCCGTGATGGCCTCTCTGTCTTTGTATTCCCAATTTAGCTGCTAGCATCGTCTACCAAATGCTCCCATGTTCATATACAGCAGGTAAGAGAGAGTTTGTTTCCCTAACAGCCAAATCAAAGCCAGGTAATTGTGATGTATCAACACTACTTGCCCTGATATTTTCATATGTACTTATCTGGAAAAATTATCTTGTCCGGGAAATGGGTCACGTTAATTGGATTTAGTCAATCTTAGTGCACCCCCAGAAACGGAGGTGGAATAATCCATCCTTTGCAAATATTACAGGTGGGAAATTTCAGGTACTCTTAGGAAGAAAAGGAGGTGGGATAAATGATACGATGCCAACCAACAAATGCCCATCATATTAATACTGACAAAGAGAAACTTTTTAAAAAAATGATTATTTTTAATAACTGTTTTGAGAATCCAGATTTTCTTTCTCACCTCAAAACTGGACTATAGAAAATTTTCTCACTGTTAGCTTCAATTTTCTTCCATGGTTAAGGACCTAGTATTTTCATTATTTAATAAACTAGGTAAGCAGTATCACTTAGTTCATATTATGTTAGATATATTAGCTGTTAGTTTTTTTATTTTAAATTAATTTAAACTTCAGAAAACCACCTATAGTGGCTTAAGAGAATATGCTTAATTTATATATATATATATATATATATATATATATATATATAAAATATGTAGTCTGAAGGTAGGTAGTTAAGAGTTTGGTCTGGTTTTCAGTGGAGCCAAGACATCTGTTATTCCCTATGCCCTTCCCTGGAAGTTACTAGTAAGCACAATAGCTCTATAGCTCCAGTCACCTTGCTGGCATTCAGGGCAGATACAGGAGGAAGGTGGAACAGGCTGTGGTATGAGAATTTATTACATCTCATTGGTCATTCTAGCTTCAAGAGAGCCAGAGAAGACAAGGATTTTTATGTTTCTACTGAAGTAA
Organism: Pseudorca crassidens; assembly: GCF_039906515.1. Lineage (NCBI taxonomy): Eukaryota > Metazoa > Chordata > Mammalia > Artiodactyla > Delphinidae > Pseudorca > Pseudorca crassidens. Next base: position 86,636,109 of record NC_090298.1, read on the forward strand.
AACCAGGCAAGGGAAAAAGAATAGGGAATGGGTGCTAAGTGAGCAAATTTATGATGTCTGCCCCAGATAGTATTCTCTAATTTTTTTAACTGCACATATATATTTAGTAACAAAGAGACCAGTTCTGAAGACAACATTAAAAGTCCAAGCTGTATTAAGTCTAAGCCTAACATGGAGACTCTAGTGAGGAAACAGATCTACCCAAGGGCTCTTAAGTTTCTGGCTCTATGCTAGCGTGAGATTTATTTCACAAGGAAATAAAGATCAGTGAAGGTGCTTAGTACTTACCGTTACTGGTGAGTATATACTGGTAGAGTCTTCAAAAATAAACTATATATCTCCCAATTATAAATATAAATGGCCTCATGGTGTGGCCAAACTTGGTTAACTCTCAGACCATGGTAGTTATCTTAAAGCCTGCTGAGAGCTTTTAAAAGCATTGGATTTTATGTGAACAACAAATGCCAACCAGTTTCAAGAATAATAAGAACATACAATTTAGTTTAAGCATCCCTCTTGTATGAAGGAGATTCTAAACAAAAATTTCTATCATCTTTTCCCTTTCAGAGTTACTCTCTTGGATAAGGCAAAGTCTGATAAAAGGATAAACCTTAATAGCTAATCACATTTTACCAGAGTTTAATGTAAGAGATTTTTTGTGTGTTTTTGCTGTAAAACTAAATGTGAAGATACACTCTATTACATTATTCAATGTCCTCTAAACCAAGACAAAACTCCCTCAAATTTAGGGGGAAAAAAAAACCTTCCTAAATAACTGATACACTTTTAAATTAGATAGCCAGGTATATAACCCCTCCAATTAGCAGTGCATATAGTTGCAAGGATAGAAAACAAAAACTAGGGCAGAGAGAGGGAAGGAATAAAGGAGGTTGGGGAGAGAGAGAGAGAGAGAGAAAGAGACTGAGACTGAGATTCTCCCTGCCTGACTAGCATGAACACACCTTCATCATAATTCTATGATGCTGGACATTAAAGCTGGACCCAAACACTAGCCCTAAAGTGGAAAGACTACTAGCAATCACTTCCTTGTATGAAATGCCAAAATCTATACTTAATATGTAACTGATAATCCACTGGGCCAACAGTAAGAGGTAGGTACATTGTAGGTGCCCCCTAGGATAACACAAAGACCTCCTAATGAACTTTCACTTATATCTATTCACTTTATTTTTTAAAAATTTCAAAGTCTGAGCAATTAAAAAATTATGAAAATTACAGTATCATAAAACAAACAGATCAAACTCAGAGTTCTTCTCCATCTGTCCATCTATTTGCCCATCTGACTCTGTATCTTTTTCTCATATTAATATATAATTTAAAAAGGAATAGTGGTTTGGTTTCTATGTTGGATATATCATAACAAGAGAGAGGTAGAAAGAGAAAGAAACTCTAGAAAATATCAGGTAGAAGCAAAACTATAAGTAAAATGTGTCAATAACATTTTGTGGATGTGGGTATGGTCTAAAAAGATTGAAATGCAGAATTTAGTGGCTAGCAGCTTGGTTTAGAATCAACAGACCCACTAGGTTTATTTATTAGCAAACTTAAATAGATTACTTAACCTCTCTGAGGTCAATTTCCTTCTGTGTTAATTGGGAATAATTATTTCTGGCTTACAGTGTTGTTGTGAAGAATGAATGGGATCATAACTGTGGAACACCAAACCCAGTGCTAACACTTAATAAGAAGTAACTAGTATTATAAGAGAATTTCATCATTTAATCTTACACAAGCCAGAAAATAATATAGCAGAAATATGGAAATCCTGAAAAGAAATTAAATGTAAGCATATAACAAGATAAGATCTACTATTATTTTCAAGTTTGAAAAGATAAAATATGAATGCATTGGTATAAAATTTGGTAAGCTGCATAAAATATAAGATTTTTAATATCATTATTAAGGGGCAAGAAGGTATAAAAATATTATGTGCATAGGACTCCAACATGAAACCCAGACTATGGAAAAAGTTGTGTAAAGGAAAGCATCGATTCTTTAATAAACAGAAGGAAACCAAGAGAAATAAAATGCATTTAGTTTGCAAGAGACTGCTTTGGGTTATGAAGATGTAAGATGTGCCAAAAAGATGTCATGGATCCTGTTTTGACATTGATAAGAGGAACCTGGAATATGCAGTTCCCTGGGGGTAAAGTCCAAAGCATGACAAATGTAACAGGTAATATCAATGAAAATTCACCACTATGCACTTTTTTACTCATTTATAATTCAGAGGGTGGGTGTCTTTACAAAGTAAGAACATACTGTGCTATTTAAGAGGCAAAAATCATGGTACGTTTGAGAAATTGAAAAAAACAAGGCTGAAACACAGAGAATGTGGTTATAAAGGTGTAGTGTAAGCCATACTACACAATTTGGATTTTATTACAAGTGGTATACAGCATCCTAATATCCCCTAAATACATGGGAAACTAACCACATAATACAGTGTATGTTGATAAGATCAATAAGAAGGAGGTATTAGTGACCAACTGCTGCAAGAAATTGGTGTTTAATAGACTTTATGTTCTTAACATCTTGTAATCAGTTTCAGACTGATATAAGTATTAAATTATGGGTAGGTAGGATTTTGCAATTTGGTTACCAAGCAAGTGATCCACTTCTATCTGTGTTGCAATCTAAGGGTGGGAGGAATCATAAAGAAGGATATTCATGGTAAACCAAATAGACCAGACACATTCTGAAGGCCCTTGAGATAAACCATCCCCTGAAATTTTAGTTATTAATTTTCTTTATATTTACTGGTTTGTTCTTTTATTTAGTATATGAACTTATTTATTTATTTGTTTATGGCTGTGTTGGGTCTTTGTTACTGCATGCAGGCTTTCTCTAGTTGTGGCAAGCAGGGGTTACTCTTCATTGCGGTGCGCAGGCTTCTTTTTGCGGTGGCTTCTCTTGTTGCACTCTAGGCACGTAGGCTTCAGTAGTTGTGGCATGCGGGCTCAGTAGTTGTGGCTCATGGGCTCTAGAGCACAGGCTCAGTAGTCGTGGTACACAGGCTTAGTGGCTCCATGGCATGTAGGATCTTCCTGGAACAGGGCTCAAACCTGTGTCCCCTGCATTGGCAGGCGGATTCTTAACCACTGCGCCACCAGGGAAGTCCCATGAATTTAATTGTGAATCAAGTTAAATTCCTCTATTAAGTTATAGCACACACTATAAGAATTAGGCTGTTTAAGGACTTACAACTCCTTGCACAATATCAAAGACTGGTTAGGATTTCAAGCAAAGAGGATAATCATATACTGCTGTAGGGAATGTCAGCTTTTACATCCAATTTGGAAGACTATTTAGTAATGTGATAGTACTATGAAAATACCAAAGGGATGATAAATACAAAATTTATGTTATTAGTTACTTCCCATGTGATTCATTGGTGGTCACCTTGAAGCTTTGAAAGCAAGCCTTAATTCTTAAATTGATTGATTGCTGTTCAGGAGTTTGCTTCTCTGTTATTACTCTTAATATAGTGTGTATTATGTTTTTCATAATAAAAGAGAAAAATTACTTTTTTTCAAAATGAAAGCAATCATCTTAAGCTAAATTTGTTTACATGAATTTTATATAAATGCCCCTAACAAAGGTACCTCAAAGCAGTGCTTTTCTATGGTTTCTGGTAAAATTTTAATATTTAAAGAAAAAGTGAATACTCAAAACATCAGTATAAATGTAAATTTATCTTCTTTATAAAAATGAGAAACAATTCTTATTTAAATAAGGGAAACTATTATTGGCATTTTGCAATGCCAAAAAAGTATATACATCCTTATATATGGAAAATCTTTAAAAAAATATATCTATGAAAAAAAAGAAAAAAAATCTATAGCTACAAACTTGTGTTTTCTCTTCTGAGTATTCAGAAATATATGCCTCCAGTGACTAAGTTATGTGAATTTAAAATTTAAGAGAAAATTAAGAGACAAATTAAAACTTAAATTTTCCTGGCCTCAAGTATCTATGTAACACAACTACTTCAAGTTGACGTGAAAAAGCTGAATATTAGAATCACCTAGAAAGAATTTACAAACCCCAGTGAATGGGGCCCCACCTTCAGAGACAGATTTAATTGGTTTGGATAGAGCTGAAGCATCCGTATTTTCTAAAAGATCTCCCAGATGATTCTAATGCACTATTACTGTGGTTCTTCAACTTTGATGACCAACCAGCTTGCAGCAGTATTACTTAGGCTCCACCCAAGACCTGCCGTACCAGAAACTCTGGTGTGAGGACCTAACAGCCTGTGTTTTAACAAGCTCTCCATGTGACTTTCATGCTCTCTGAAGTTAGAGAACCACTAAGCTGTGCTATAAGGTATCTCTTGTAGCTTTTCTTTCCTAATTAACTCCTCAGTTGGGGAAGAATATCTTTAAAGATTGGAAAATTTGAGAGAAGGCACTGAGACTGCCAAACTCAGTTAATTGAGACTTATCTTGCTGGTGGCTGGTCCATTCACAGAAGGTTGCATTAGGGTCTTCTCTCTAGCCATGCAATAAATTCGTTATAGCAAGCTTTGTTGCTTTAAGTTCAATTTTCCAGCTGCAGCAGTGTTTGGGAGCATAAATCTAATATTGGGATGAAATATTATCAAGGCATCTTTGGCCACAGATCTAAAATTTTCTGATTATCTGTATCAGATTTATCAGTATTTCTATCTCTATATACTTGTCTCTGTGTCTTAATTATAACTAGATTCCAATATAAGGGGAATAACAAGAGATGAGTTACATTTACTGCCTCCTACAAGCCATGTCAAACAGAGAATTCTTTACTAAATGATCAGAGATGGCACACTTGAGGAGAGGGATTGGGATGAAATCATTGGTGAGAGTTACATGTTGGAAAAATTTCCTCATCAAGCTGTCATGTTTTAGAAAAGCTAGATGGTAGGAGTACAGGAGAGCAAGTCATGGTTGAAAGGAGAAGGTAGGTGAAGGACTAGTTTTGAGACTAATTCCATAGAAGCATTCCCTGAAATATCCTTTAGGAAGCAAGATGCAGACTCTGAAGGTGATGGGTTTGTTGAGGCTGTTTCTGTGAGTCTGTTTCTATGTAGTGAGTATAGCAGACAGTTTAAGATCTGGTTGCAAATTCTGGTCTGACGTTTCCTATGTAATCTTTTTTTTTTTTTTTTTTTTTTTTGCGGTACGTGGGCCTTTCACTGCTGTGGCCTCTCCCGTTGCGGAGCACAAGCTCCAGACGCGCAGGCTCACCGGCCATGGGTCACAGGCCCAGCTCTCCGCGGCATGTGGGATCTTCCCGGACTAGGGCACGAACCCGTGTCCCCTGCATCGGCAGGCAGACTCTCAACCACTGCGCCACCAGGGAAGCCCATGTAATCATTTTTGAATCAGGCAAGCAAAGCTTGTACTTTCTTCCTACTTGCATCTATACGATGTCTAAATAAGTATTTAGGGATATTTTAATGTGTATTTCCTTGATGACTAATGTTGAGAGTTAATCATTTTATTGTCATTTTTAGTTTTTCTTTTATGAGGGAGAGCACTTTGCCCAATTTTCTATTGTCTTACCCACTACTTTGTAATACTTTTTAATTTCATAAAAGCATATGAATATTTTGCTTATAATAAAAAACAAAAAATCAATATTCTCAGTACCGATACCTACACTTGTTAGTTTGTTATGTTTTTCACACTTTTTTAATGGATATCAATGTATTCATAGACATACATAGTTTTATTTTAACTTTGATTTTATACATATTGTATCATTCTTTATGTGCTGATCTGGAACTTGCTTTTTCCAACTGAAAAATATGCCCTGATCTTTCCACATCAGTGTGTGTAGATAAATAACTGCTACTTAATATTCTAGTGTACAGATGAATATTTTAGGGACAGGTAGGGTTTACAAGATTTTGCTATTACAAGCAATACATGATTGTCTCCTTGCCCACCCCAGCCTAACATGCCAGCCTGTAAGGGATCATGTTTGTTCTGTTTACCATGAACATCCCTGGGGTCTGGAATGGTACTTGGTACATAGCTGAAACTAGATAAATATTTGCTGAATAAATAACTAAATGGATATACCTACTAGGTGGCCCCTCAGTACTTTGAGGAAGTTAAACTGTAGTTCTAACTATTTAGGATTCTATTGAATCTGAATGTGTAGACAGCAGACACAGGGATCTGTATATTTCATGGCTTCCCAAGGTAACTTTTTCAGATGTAAGTATGAGAACAATTATTCTTTACAGCAGTGGTTCTCATATTGTCATCCCAGGACCAGCAGCAAGAACATCACCAGGGAACTTGTTAAAAATGAAAATTCTCTTTCTCTACCTCAGATCTACTGAATCAGAAACTCTGGGACTGGGGGCCAGCAATCTCTGGTTTATCAAGCCCACCAGGTGATGCAAATTTCTGAGAACTATTGCTTTAATGAATAGCTGGTCTTTGAATGAAGACAGCTGTTGCTAACTAGTTTCCTGTGGTAATAAAAATAAGCAATATTTTCTCCACTAGCTTAAACATTAAAACATGATATAAATTATTGATCATAACTGACTAAGTTATGCTAGTTGAGAATAATAGAGAAGTTAGAATGGATTCCATGTGAAGCCTATAAAAACAACCACATTATTTTAAAATCACACCTTAACCAGTGCTAAAAATTAATACTGCTCACTCAAATATATAAATCATGGTTTCTTCCTTAAAATGTTTATTCTTTTTAAAAATGTATGTGTTTAGGATATGAAGTAGTATGTAGTACAAATTGTATAAAATACATGGAAGCAATTTTTTTAAGAGATTTGGTTTCCAGCACAGATAATAGAGCTATATTTTTATAATTAGGTCTTTTGTCCCCTTGCTTCCTTTTCATCAGTACATTTATGAAGATGGTGGAAGATATTAAGAGGTCTGAGTTTTTTTCTTCTCATTTACCTTCTAGTCAGACAACTTCATCACGTTACAATGCAATTTCACTCTCTAGGAGATGGCTGTAATTCATTTCTCTTTGTAAACTAAATCAAATGCTGACTGTTACAGAGATCCACAGCTCAGTGCTTTTAACAGTAGGCTGAGAAGGTTGCTAAGGATGGTAAAGCATAAGTTCCAGAAGACTAATTGACTCAGTTTGTTCTGTAATAATAATTACAGCCTTTCTTAACTGGGGCCTGTGAAATATGTTAAAGAGTGTTTAACTCCCTTTGCCTTTACATATTTAATAAAAGGTCAAACTCTTTCAAAATGAGAACTTATTTCTTTTTTATATCGCTACTCACTCTAAGGAAACTGCTGGTATCTGATGAATTATTACTTGATTGCAATTCAGGAAAGGAAAGTCTACCTCATAGCATATGTAAGAAATAAAATGAAAAACATTTCAATTAACAAAATTTCCCTTAATCTCTCCTGAAAATATATACTCAACAGTATCTATCCCATTGAAGGAGTGAAATATTTTCTTAAAAAAAAACTGTTGGGGCTTCCCTGGTGGCGCAGTGGTTGAGAGTCCGCCTGCCGATGCAAAGGACACGGGTTCGTGCCCTGGTCCGGGAAGATCCCACATGCCGCGGAGCGCCTGGGCCTGTGAGCCATGGCCGCTGAGCCTGCGCGTCCGGAGCCTGTGCTCCGCAACGGGAGAGGCCACAACAGTGAGAGGCCCGCGTACCGCAAAAAAAAAAAAAAAAAAAAAAATTGATTTAAAATTGGTAAGTTAGAACTTGTCTTTATAATAAATGGAAATATACTTCTCTAGTAGCCAGAACTATTTTACTGGTTTACTGAAAGTCATTGTTTTACTTGAGACATTGCCAACTTAAATATCTTAAAGATTTTATTCAGTTACCTAGAGTGAAGAAAAGCACATTCAACATTTGCAAATAATCACTTATGGTATGTTTTTATTTTAAAGTATCTCAGGTCCTTTTAATTAAGTAGGAACTTATGACAGACGTAGAGAATGTTTTTATGAGAATGTTAGGAAATTTCTTTATCTACATTCCTTCTTCAGGACACTTTATTTCAGAACAAATCTACATGTATTCTATATAAATTTTAATTCAACAAATACTGTTTAGCCATACATTTGTTTAAAATATAATTAGGGTAAAAATTTAAATGAGCCTTCATTTCTGCTCTCAAAATGCTTTACTCTAGTGGACTATTATTTATAATAGTCAAGTATAATCACTAAAATATTTAAAAGCATTGTTCAAGTAGATGAGACATTTAGAGATTTGCATACAAAAATCACTTTTGGAGGCTTCTAGCAATATAAAAAACTAAACTGCTATGTACTTTTCCCCCTTCCACCCCAACATCACACTAGCACCCATACACAATTAAATATATATATATATATATATATATATATATATATATATATATATATAACTAGACTTGAAAATAAACAAGTAAGTTTTGAGAAATTAAAGCAGAGAATTAAGTTCAAATTGATATCGGGACAGTCCATGGTATTCTGTTCTCAGATATATGTCCTAACTGCTGAGGCTAGGATTCTGACAAGCACACTAGAATAGAAAACACAACCACTGGGTGGGTGAAAGGAGATTGGAAGTGTCTATGCAGCACAAAGCTCAAAATGAAATGGATGCCTGATAAATCTATGGGAAAGGAGGAAAAAACAGCCATCTTTGAAAAATTTAAATCCCATGCCTGAGCCACCCTAGGTTGTGGTTTATGAACTCTAAATATCTGGAAAGTGAGAAAACAAAAAACAAAGAAATAAACACAAAAATTGAACAGTTTCATAGACACATGTAGGCCAACAAAGAAATGTCAGAAACCCTTCTCTGCAAGATCACTTTCATAACTGAAGCACATCAAAATCCCACAGACAAAAATACCACCACTGAAAATGGTATTGCAATAAAAAATTATGAAACGAACAAGGGGAAACTTTCTACATGAGAAAATTTCTACATGAGAGTTTATAAATCCAATGCACCCAACAGGCATTTCTCCAAAGACATACAGATGGCTAAAAGGCACATGGAAAAATGCTCAACATCGCTATTTGTTAGAGAAATGCAATCAAAACTACAATGAGGTATCAACTCACACCAGTCAGAATGGCCATCATCAGAAGTCTACGCATAATAAATGCTGGAGAGGGTGTGGAGAAAGAGGAACCCTCCTACACTGTTGGTGGAAATGTAAATTGGTACAGCCACTATGGAGAACAGTATGGAGGTTCCTTAAAAAGCTAAAAATAGAGCTACCATATGATCCTGCAATCCCACCCCTGGGCATGTATCTGGAGAAAACCATAATTCGAAAAGATACATACACCTCAATGTTCATTGAAGCACTATTTACAATAGCCAAGACATGGAAGCAACCTAAAGGTCCACTGACAGAGGAATGGATAAAGAAGATGTGGTACATATACACAATTAAATATTCAGTCATAAAAGAATGAAATAATGCCATTTACAGCAATATGGATGGAACTAGAGATTATCATACTAAGTGAATTAAGTTAGACAAAGAAAGACAAATGTCATATGATACTGCTTATATGTGGAATGTAAAGAAAAAATGAAAAAAAAAAGATACAAATGAACTTATATACAAAACAGAAATAGACCCACAGACATAGAAAACAAACTTACGGTTACCAAAGGGGAAAGGGGGGGAGGGATAAATTAGGAGTTTGGGATCAACATATACACACTACCATATATAAAATAGATAACCAACAAGGACCTATACTGTATAGAACAAGGAACTATACTCAATATTTTGTAATAACCTATAAGGGAAAATAATCTGAAAAAGAATATATATATAAAAGAATATTTATACATATATAACTGAATCACTTTGATCTACACCTGAAACTAACACATTATAAATCAACTATACTTCAGTAAAAATAAATAAATCCAATGCACCCAGAGAACCTCAGATAATCTGAAAAATATGAAATATGTATATTTAAAATAACACATAAGATAGTTAGGGACTCAGGAAATAAGCATAGAATAAATGTGGATATTTGGGAAAAATCAAATAGAACTAAAATTCAATATAATCATTCAATGTAACATATGACAGATTAAATAACAGATTAGGCTATTGGAGTTTGAAATATGGAAGGTAGAATTAAGGGAAATAGAATGTAAACATAGAATTAAAGTGATGGAAAACATGAAAGAGGTTAAAAGATATGGAATATAAAATAAGACAGGCCATTGTACGTCTAATGAGGTCATAAGAAAAGAAAAAAGTGGAAAAAACAATATATAGTGTGATAATGGCTGAAACAGTTGCAGGGTTGCAGAAAGATATGAGTCTTTAGATAAGAGGCCCAATGGACCTTCAACTAAGTGATAAAATGACAGAACATGTAAAGACAAAAAGCAAAACCTAAAAAATAGCAAAAAATTTTCTACAAAGGGAAAAGCAATGAGAATGATCCTAGACTTTTCATCAATAATAATAATTTCCAGAAAACGGGGGATAATATGCTGAGAAAGCTGAGGGAGGGGAAAAAAAGCCAAGAGAATCTAGATTTCTTTTTCAGTTAAATATATATCCAAAACGAAAACACATTAAACATTGCCCATATCTTACATTAGAGAAATCAAGTCAATCTACAAGACAAAGCTTGCAGAAAATATATTTCTTTAAAAAATATATTGTACTTCCCTGGTGGTGCAGTGGTTAAAAAGCTGCCTGCCAATGCAGGGGACATGGGCTCGAGCCCTGGTCTGGGAAGATACCACATCCTGCAGAGCAACTAAGCCCATGTGCCACAACTACTGAACCTGTGCTCTACAGCCCACCAGCCAGAACTACTGAGCCCACGTGCCAAAACTACCGAAGCCCATGCGCCTAGAGCCCGTGCTCCACAAGAGAAGCCACCACAATGAGAAGCCCACACACCACAATGAACAGTAGCCCCTGTTCACCACACTAGAGAAAGCCCGCACACAGCAACTAAGACCCAATGCAGCCAAAAAAATAAACAGTTTTAAAAAAAGATAGATATTGCATTTCACTTGACATTGTGAAAACAAGATGTTCAAATTTAGTGAAACAAAAATTACATTTGAACTTCTAGCCAATGACTAGATTAGATAGATAGATAGATAGATAAAATAGAAGGAACACATGTTTCTTTATTTGCAGTGATGTGGTTGTCTATATAAAATTCCAGAACTTTTTCTTAATGTATTAGAACAAATTAGAGAGTTTAGCCATTGTTTTGGATGTACAATCAGTACACATAATTAAAAGTCCACTTGTATACTACTAATTGGCAAATAGGAAATTGATTTTAAAAATTTTTTGGTATTAACAAATAAAATATAAGGTTCTTGGGCTAAACTGAAAACATGGGTAAGAATTTTTTTTTTAACATCTTTATTGCAGTCTACTTGCTTTACAATGTTGTGTTAGTTTCTGCTGTATAACAAAGTGAATCAGCTATATGTATACATATATCCCCATATCCCTCCCCCTTTGGCCTCTCTCCCACCCTCCCTCTCCCACCCCTCTAGGTGGTCATAAAGCAGCGAGCTGATCTCCCTGTGCTATGCAGCTCCTTCCTACGAGCTATCTATTTTACATTTGGCAGTGTATATATGTCCATGTCACTCTCTCACTTCGTCCCAGCTTACCCTTCCCCCTCCCCATATCCTCAAGTCCATTCTCTACATCTGCGTCTTTATTCCTGTCGTGCCCATAGTTTCATCGGAACCATTTTTTTTTTTTTTAGATTCCATATATATGTGTTAGCATACGGTATTTGTTTTACTCTTTCTGACTTACTTCACTCTGTGTGACAGACTCTAGGTCCATCCACCTCACTACAAATGACCCAATTTTGCTTCTTTTTATAGCTGAGTAATATTCCATTGTATGTATGTACCACATCTTCTTTATCCATTCATCTGTCAATGGACACTTAGGCTGCTTCCATGTCTGGGCTATTGTAAATACACCTGCAATGAACATTGTGGTACATGTCTCTTTTTGAATTATGGTTTTCTCAGGGTATATGCCCAGTAGTGGTATTGCTGGGTCATATGGTAGTTCTCTTTTTAGTTTTATAAGGAACCTCCATACTGTTCTCCATAATGGCTGTATTAATTTACATTCCCACCAACAGTGCAAGAGGGTTCCATGGGTAAGAAATTAATGAAAAAATTCTAAGAATTTATTGCAAGAACTTTTTCTCTCTGTAATCTTTATTATTTTTTTCTGAAAGCAACATCACATGCCCATTATAAAAGAGCAAATGATTCAAATGACTGATTTTGTACGTACAAACATCATGGTTACCAAATTATCTGCCACTCTCAGCCTCTTTAACTATTTGTGTATGTTCTTTCATATTACAAAATGCATGAATGACATATGTAAGTATTAAAAAACTTATATATGTATTTGAAAACCAATGCTATACTTGAGATAAACAAATATTAACAATATCCTTCATGATTCCCCAGGAATACAAGTTAATAACAGTGATTTTTTCATTAAAAGAAATTAAACACTTAAAAAATAATAAAAGAGCAATATGCCATGTTCATGGCTGGAAGAAAGAACTATTTTAACAATAACTTACTCTTATTACATATATATGTGTGTGTATATATATATATATACACACACAGATATGTATTTTGTGCGTAAATATATAATGTGTTTCTAATTAAGATTCTGAGAGTGTTTGATATCTTGGCAAGATGATCATAAAAATCAAAATAAATCATACAGCCATGCGTGGGTAATAAATTTATGAAGAAGCTAGTATAGCAGAAAAAGAGGAATATTTAACCATAGAAATATACAAGATATTAAGCCATATTTTAGAGTCATAGAAGCTAAGAAGCTGTATATTGGTGGAGGCAGACTGATTGAATAGAATAGAGAACACTGAAAGAAATCTACGTAATTATAGAGACCTATTTCATAATAGCAGTGGTTTAAAAAATATTTACTATTCAATTGTTTATTCCTTAATTTTCATATTGTTTCCAAATATAAACATAAAAGATTAAAATTACACAATTACTACTAATATGAAAAGAAATTATATAAAACATATTTTCTTTTTAAAATTAGTTGAAAAATCAAATATTCAATATTTTAAATTAAAATATAAAACAACATATTAAGCACAAGTTGCTTAAATAAGATATAAAAGGCACAAACCATAAAATAGATATATGCTGATAAATTTTAAAAACTGATAAATAATAATTTATAATTTGATAAATCAATCAATTGATAAATTCAATATATACATTTCTTTAAAAGGAAATCATAAAATAGTTAACTGCAAGATATTGACTGGGAGATGATATTGGTAGAAAATATTACTGACAAAGATAGTTTGTAGTTTTTAATACTATAGACAAAAAACTAACTCCTACAAATAAACTTTAAAAAAGGAAAGTAAAATGAAAGAAAATGGGCAAAATATATATAAACAGGCAATTTAAAAATGACTAATCATAAAAGCATTAAATATATAAAAAGTTGTTTCACTCCATTTCTAATCAGGGTAATGTGTGTTTAACCAACAAGAAAATATAACTAGACATGCATCAAACTGGCAATATTGTCTTGGAAATGATATCCTTTATTTAAATTTTAAGATACACAAAAAATTAGACACATCCATATGTAATAAAGTGTAAAACTGATATCAAGAACAGTGAGGGGGTTTGTGATTTTACTCTTCCTACAAGTTAACAATTTATCATGTCACAGTTTCATGGATGCTAGAAGACATAATACTCAAGCAGATAGCTTGAAATTCATGTTCACCTTGATTTCTCCAGCCCAAAAGTTCCAATGGAGATGAACAGTAGTCACACAATGAATCTCCCTCACAGCTAAGAAACTCAGATCTTGGGAAGCTAGTAAACCCACCCAACATTTTCCCCAGAAGGAGACATTATTTTTATTACTGGACAGCAGATAAATCTGTTCTATGCCCTGGAAGGGGATTATCTATATTTTCTAAGGTTGTTCATTATAGAAACCTTCTTGAAAAGATAGTAGGGAACAAAAGCTTATACAAGATATGCAGAGATGCTGTGGAAAATTGTCTCTTAATAACAAGAATGGGAGTGATCCAATAAACCTCAAAACGGTGATGATATCTATAGGGTTAAAAAGCAAGCATATCAGATTTCTAAGAGTTTAAATTATAACACGAATATTTATTTATTTAAAAAACAATTCTAGAAGGGAGGGAGTAGCTATTGCCAAAAAACAAAAATAGAAAATATAGATTAAGAAATACAAACTGTTAAAAGACATCAGGGAGCTACTGAAGCAATGAGAGTTAGAAGACATAAGATTCCAGGAGAACCATGGAGCAGACTGTTTATAGCTGATTTTTCTCTGGGGGTATCTACTGATTCTAGGAATAGGCAGGAAGCTAAGAATCAGTGTTTTGCCCATTAGGAGTGCCAATATGCAAAAAGACAAAGGCCAAAATTTAGGTGGTTTTGTAAGACTTTAGTAAAGAATTTGGAAACCTTTCCAATCTCAAACATAAAGCTAGTCTCCTCAAGACATTTTCCAAATCATGAAGCTGTATGGAACAGGGGGAATATATACTTCACATCCCTGTTGCTGTTTTTCTTGACCATATAACTTACTTTGATCTGTGGGATTAGGGTAGAAGTGACAGTGAGACAGTTTCAAGACAATGTCTTAAGAGATTTTGAAAGTTTCCGTTATCTTTTTGGGGAGTTTTTGACGCTAATCAAGATCAGAACATATTCGAAGTAGCCGATATCCTTGGGCCTGAGATTGGAATATTTGGAGTATTTCAAATTAGTCTAGCCAATTCCACAGCCAATACACATACCCAAAAGCCCTAAAGGAATCTTGATTAAGGTATGCTGCTGAGATGTTTATGGTGTGTGCTATGTAGTATTAGGGTGACAATAGATGACTAATACAGAAATTGATACATAGGTGAAAGTTATTCAGATAACAGAACCCTGAATATGTAGCAGTGTCTTTAGGGCAGGGTGTTGTACAGTGAATAAACTTATAAAACGCTAGAGTCAGAGTGACCCACCATTACGGAGTGGTAAAATACTTGCTAAACCTATGAACTGCAATAACCTGAAAGAAAAAAAATGTAGTTCATAATCTTGTAGAGTTGGGTGAGGGACTTAAGGAAACACAATGCTGGAAGGGTGAGTTATCTGCTTCTACTGTAGACCACATACGTGTATATGTAGAAAACAAAAGAATATACAAAAAAATACTAAAATTCATAAGAGAATTTACTGAGTAAACAGATTATACAGGGTTAAAGTGCAGTATTTGCATACCTGTACAATAGCAGAAACATAATGAAGATGAAATTTTAAAATATTTCCATGAACAATAACATCAATAATATCAAATACATAGAAAGGAATATATAAATGGTATACAGAAGATGTATAAGGAAAACTAAAACTATTGCAAACTAAAGGAGACATAAATATTTCATGGAATATTATATAAATTATCCCCCAAATTGATCTTTAAACACTGCTCCAATAAAAATTCCAGCCAAATTTGTGTTTTTGAGAAGAAGAGAGGGCAAAACAAATTCTAAAATTTATATTGAACTTCAAAGGCCAATAATGACCCCTTTTGAATATACAAGTTGAAATGATGAACAATTAAAAGAGTAAAAATATGATACATATAAACACATACTGAGAGTACAAACCAGAAATACCAATGCATTATATTTTTAAATATATGCATAATTAACAAATATAACAACAATAATATTTAAGGCACAAAAGAAAATAAAAGATCTAAATACTACTACATCTCTTTTAAAACTGAATCCATTACTAAAAACTTCACACAAAGAAAACTGCAGGCTTAAATCATTTTGGAGATGAATTCTTCAAAACATACAAGGAAGAAATATCACCAATCTCACATAAAGTTTTCCAGAGAATAAAGAAAGAGGGAATATTTTCCAACTATATGAGACTTCATATCCTTAATAATAATCATAATAAGAACTTTACAAGATGACAAAATTCTCTTTATTAATGTAAGTGTAAAAATTCTAAAAACAAGACAGAAAATCAAGTCTGGGAAATATCAAAAGTATATTACATCATGACTAAGTGACACTTATTCCAGGAATGCAAGACATAATTGAAGATATTAACCAAAAAAGGGATAAAAATCATATGTTCATCCCAATAGATGAAGGAAAGCATTAAAAACATTTCAGCATGCAATCATGATTTAAAAGAAATCCTCTTTGCATATCAGGAAGAAAAAGGAACTTCCTTGATATAATATATAGCATCTACCAAAAACCTACACAATACTTGCTTTCAAGACTTCTATCTAATATTATACTGAAGGTTCAGGCCAATGCATTAAAGCATTCAAAAATAAATAATTAGTATAATAATAAAAAAGGAAAAATGACATATTATTTGCTGATGAAATTATTGTATACAAATAATGAATAGTGAATAAATGTGAATGGTTAAACCATGGTTCATACAGATCATTGAATACTGAACAAAAATAATAATAAATAAACAACAACAAAGTAGATGAATCCCTGGGGAATTATGCTGAGTGAAAACAGCCAATCTCTAATAATACATACTGTATTATTCTTTAATACAGTACTGTAAAAAGACAAAATTTTACAGAGAACATATTAGTTGTTGCCAAGGGTTAGAGATAAGAAGAAGGTGGTGTTGAAGTGGGTGTGATTGTAAGGTGGCAACATGAGGGATCCTTATGTGCAAAGTACAAAGCTTTCTCCTTAGGAAAGCAGGGCAGCTAATTAATTTAGTTCTTAGAAAGGTTATAATTATCCACTTATCCAAAAGCCATTCTGCTGGTGGTAGCCAGTGCTTTTAAAATTTTAGAATCCACAGAGCATTTCTGAAATTAAAGTCACTTTAAAGAATTACTACTATGCCAAGAAGTGATAGTAAGCAGATTACATGCCAAATGCAGTTTAGAACTGTTATCACTGAGATATACAGCCTCATTTGTAGATATTTCAGTGAATTTCTAAATTAACCAATAAAGGAGGGATAGTTCATAATATAATATATGAAGCCAAACAGATTTTACCTGACATCTATGTTAACTATGAGATGCAAATCAAGAGATAGTTATAATAAACCAGATAAAACTAGGCCTATTTTTCCTTTTTTTTCCTTTTCGTCTTCCTTCCTTCTTCTTCCCTCCCTCCCTCTTTCTTTCTTCCTTCCTTCCCCCGTTTCGTTCTTTCTTTCTTTCTCTCTCTTTTCTTTCTTCCTTCCTTTTCTTTCTTTTTTCTTTCTTCCCTCCCTCCTTTCTTTCTTTCCTTTCTCTCTCTCTTTTCTTTTCTTCCCCCCCCCCTTTCTCTCTCTCTTTCTTTCTTTCCTTGAAACATAATGATTAGCAGTTGCCTGGATCTTCTAGAAAGGAAAATACAAGAAATGGAATCCTTGCTTTCATTCTTCATTTGTGTCTGATGATTAAGGTAATATACTTTTATCTTTAAATACTGAATCAAAAGCAGGGAAGGGTAAGCTGTGACAAAGTGAGAGAGTGGCATGGACATATATACACTACCAAACATAAAATAGATAGCTAGTGGGAAGCAGCCACATAGCACAGGGAGATCAGCTAGGTGGTTTGTGACCACCTAGAGGGGTGGGACAGAGAGGGTGGGAGGGAGGGAGACGCAAGAGGGAAGAGATATGGGAAATATGTGTATGTATAACTGATTCACTTTGTTATAAAGCAGAAACTAACACACCATTGTAAAGCAATTATACTCCAATAAAGCTGTTAAAAAAAAAAAAGAAAAAGCAGGCCTGGCAGTCAGAAAGGCATCAAAATGAAAGTAAAAGACTTCCTTAGGAAGCATTTTTTGGGGAAATGAAAGTCAGTTGCATAAGTTGAAGGGCTCCTAGTCACTCTGTTTTTCTGACTCATCACTAAATTAATCAGAGATTCCAATGCAGCTTCTTCCTGTTTGCTAAACATGCCCCCCATGGCCATTATCAAGAATTATTTCAGAGGCAATACTGTGCTTGAAGTCAAATTGGAGTAGAGGAGAAATAAGTATCAGGTGAGAAAATAAGGAGAATAAATATCACCATTTTTGGAGAAGTTTAGCATGAATTGGCAAATAATTGACTGATAGGGTAATAATTATCAGATGATATGGGTGGTAGGGTTTAGTTATCTTAGGCAAAATCACTGAAAATACTGAAAATTCCTACCTATACACTTAAACACTTTCTTGCTACTCATACAACTCTCTCATTTTTTATCCTCTTCCAATTTACTGCATAGATTATAAAATGAGAAGCCTTTTCTTTATAATGCATATAATTTCATTAATAAGCAGAGCACTTCTCCTTCAAATATATACATAAACATGCATATGTATATATATGATACATAGATATGCTTTGTGTGCACATACATGTGTAAACATACTGTGTACTGATAATAATCATCTAAAATAAATAGATGATAGGTTCATATACAGTAAATGTTTTTCCCATTATATATCATTGATTTAATAACACTATCAATATTGCATTTATGAAAAAAAAATTTTCTAATAGCTACTTCTGTATTTTTATGTGTATTATTTGTAACAAACTTCAAATTGGTTTTATATATTTTTCTGCCAAAAATGTGATTTTTAAACCTCCTTTCCTTCTAAGGAATAAAAATGTACATGAAGCCTCTGTACATTTGTTTTCTTCCTCATATTTAATGATTAATCAATCACTTGTACAATAAAAAGCATGATCACAAAATTAATAGCAATAACTTGGAATAATATTGTAAAAATAAATAAAATAAGACCTCCTTACAAATATAGAATATGTCAATCTATACACTAGAAAAAAATTTGATGTTTGTTGTATAAATATCAACTGCATTCCAGAGAAGTCATTTGTGTTTCACAGAAAATGATGAAAAATCTCTAGTGGTTTTACGTTACTCTTTGAGATACATTTTTAAGACACAATGAAATTGTCCAGTAACATCCAGTTTGAAATATTCAGCCTTAAACTTCCGATTTTTAAAAATTTCCTTTGATGGCCACTTCTGTGAAATTAGAGTTTTCTCAGCACATGGTCTGCACTTTCTATGTGTGCACTCACTTCCTACATACATCATTCTGAATGTGCTTTTCACAGTACTTTGTTTATCCCCACACTTTAAATAAACTATTTTTTAGCCATTGATTCATATCTTAAATTAGAGTAATAGCAGTAAAAGGTGATATATGATAAATTATTAAACATAAACAATAAAAAGAAAATGATGTGAAACACTTGGACCAAAATCACTGAGCCTTGTTCAAAGGCTGATAATAGAGACAAACTCAACAATGTGATTCTGTAGTTCATGGGAAAACCTTAACAATGTAGAGATTAAGAATAGAACAAGATTGAATTAAAATCTGAATGGAATATAAATTTCACATTTCCAATTTGGGAAACATAAAGAAAATTTTTTCTTCTCTCCCCTTCCTCATGCCACTACAAACAGCAGCAGCAGCTGCTATATCTGCAGAAAACCATGAGAGAACACAGAGAATTGCAATGGTCCATTTACCGCACTTTACAAACACTGCACTAATGACCCCTTCCTTATCACTCTTCACCTATTAAGACTTGCACTAAACATATCTTTTAAAGTTTTACATTAGTGTGGCTTCAAATACATCTTTTATGTGCAGTAATGATTTTCTAATGAATGTGCATGCCTCAATGTCTTCCAAGTATTGATTAGCATAAGCAGGCTAATTTTAATTCCTAGCGATTTTCATTTGTCAACAAGATCTTTATCAGTTTCCTACTGTATGCCTAGCCTAATTAAGAAAAAAAAAATTCAGCCAGATATATAAAATTGTGATTTTTCTTTCTTAGATGGATAGAGGATAAAGGTAATGGTTAAATATTGTAATATTTAATTTATATAATGGTTTGATATTATATTTAACTTGTAATTCCTACTTATTTAAAAATAAAATAACATTTTCAATAACAATACAAAAACATTAAAGTAATTTTGAAAAAATAAGATATGAATAATAATGTGATTCTAACACTACCGCTAGACTTACTTCGTCAAGGGGTAAAATTGATATGAACTTGTTTCAACCCCTAATCATATGGATTCAACACAGTACAATATATTCAATACAATTCACATTCTATACAGTTTTGCCGGCTCTAATCAAATAACTATTTTTTTCTTTCTATATCACTTTGACTTTGTGTAACATGTTATAAATACCAATTTTAAAAAGTCTAATTCTGTGCTTTTTGCATGAAAATTTTCATTTCTCCTTCATATTTATAATTTTTAATATCTACATAACATTCCTTTTAGCCGATGTATTATAACCTTTAAAACCTCCTTAGACATAAGATTTTCACTTTTTTAATTTTATGATTTTATGAATTAAAATTTTACCAAACTTTTCTGAGTGTATAGCATTATATTGTTGATAATTGTTCCCTTAAATCAAATTTCCATAAGTGAGATTACCCAATCAGAGACTGTGATTATTTATTTTGATTTGGGGCCATGCAGCATATTGTTTCCAGAGGATCTTACCAATATATAACACCAGATTTCTTATATAGAGAAAGACTTGGAAAAGTTATTTTCCTATACTGAAGTTATCTTGGGATAATAACTGCAAACTAAATTCTGTGTGATATTTAAATTCTTGTAAAATTTATTCTTCACTTCCTACTACCTAAAGTCTGTCAAAGGTTTTTTTCCACCTCTCTGCATGTTGCTATAAATTAATGTTTCATTGATACCTTGGTGATACAGGAATACTCATCCACTTGCCATTCTGAGATGTTAAATAAAACATGACTGAGTGTAAAATTCTTCTAAAAGTGAAATTTAGAGTCAATTATAAAACTTACAAATTCTCCTACTTAACTTCCCTGAAGGATAGTATAAGCATCATTACTCTGGAGAAGAGCTGAACATAAATACACTGCCGTTTTGAATATCAGTAACAGTACCTGAAAAACAAGTAACTCATCTTTTGAAGTAGTATTCTCATGTGATTTTTTGAAAGTTGATACTTCACATTCTGAAAGTCACAAACCAATAGCAAATGCCATGAAAATAATACCTAAGAATCCCTTGCTGATTTTTATTTACAGGAAAAAAATAATTTTATTTTTAAAGAGACTGTCCCCTTTTTTTGGATTGAGGAGAACATCTAGAGGACTGTACTATGTCAGGCTATCTAGAAAACTAAACTATTAAAAAAAATACACATGACACTTTGTAAAATGAAAGGCCACACATATTTGGAACTAACAAGTCATTTCAACGGTATGTATTAAATTCCAGAGGGCCCAACACTGAGCTAACTTATAGGGAAATCCTATAAATAAATAAATCCTATAAATAAATAAAACTAGTTTTATTCAATTCCGCCATAGAATGGGACTGGGAAAATGTTTTTCTCATGTCCCACTGCAGTACAGAATGCCCAAGACCACCTATTCATATTCAGATGAACTTAATGGTTCAAACTACTGGCTGGCAAGTGGTCCAGAGGCTGTGAATAGATGAGGATCCGGAATCAACAACATTCTGGAACTTCTGTCCTTTTTCATGCCAATGGCTCTTGCTTCTCTATTCCTTCCTTTAAATCTGCATCTCCCCTATGCCACCAGTTCCCCTTCCCTCCCATTTACCACAGACCTAAAATTATCTTTGGGTGGAGAAAAACTTGCTCTCTAAGTACATGGTAGAATCTTTCAGTTTATCACTTACACCAATGCTTTCTCTAAGTATTTACTTGTCAGTTCTATGTATGATGAAAGAGAGGATGAAAAGGGCTTAGGGTTCGAATGAAATGCTGGAAGATGAGAAGAGAAATACACAGGAAACACACAGGTTACTACTTCCAGATATAACCCTGCTCTCTGTGTTAACTGCTTACAAGAAAGCTTCAAATCCTAGTTTCCCTTTGTAATAGAGTTTGAAGCTCTGAGTAATGTGAATCATATTTACATAAAGTGTAGGCAAGCAATGAATCTAGTTTTCATTGCTTCTTTTCTTTTTCCATGTCAGTGGAATCCAGGTCAAGTATTCCCGTTATTAACAGGACAGACATAGTTACAAATTCTCAGACTGACATCTGTATATTTCATTATGTTTTGTTATCCAAGAAAATCTGAGTGATTTAACATCCATGTTTAAACAAATAGCTGAAATTCCTCCAATTTGAAACACTCTTTTTGAATTCCAGATATAAAACTGTGGATTTTAATTTAGCTATGGCATACTCATGACTGAAATAAGCTTGAAACTTTTCTGCTTCTAATTTTATTAAAAGTAATCCTTTTTCTTTTTCATGGAAAACATATAGCCTCTCCCTAGTTTGACATACACAAAACCTCAGGCTTGCTTGTGAAATAAAATTCACACATTCTATACTTCATTATTTTAAGGAAAACATATGTATCTTCAGCTGGATCTTTTGGTAGGTTACAAATGGATTCTTAGCCTCTGTTGTGATATAATTAGATTGGTTTTATTTATGATGTTATTTATAGCTTTGTAGTCCATTACATAATATATTGAGTTTCTAAAACATTGCCCTAACTGGGAATTCATGGGCTCTTACAGGAGGAAACAAGTAAATATAGGTGGAAATTAAGCACCATTATCAAAGCTTATTAAAAACCCCTTCAATTAGACATTCACATTGTTTTTTTTTTTCTTTTATAACTGTGCAGCTTGTAAAAATTCTTTAGTATGTTATGCATATGCAAAAGAAACACAAGAAAGTACCAGCAATTAAATCCTACCTCATTATCTTTTTGATGCTTTGATTTTACAGATCTTCTCGTGTCCACAGAGCCATTCTTTATCCTACCACAGAAGGCACTTACCTTTCTCATAACTGTCATAATATCTTGTCATTTTAATCTACTTTGTTTTTCTTTTAACTGATTGTCACCCTCTAACAAAATGGACTCCTTCAGGACAAGAAACCTGTCTGCCTTGTCTGTGTCTCCCCAGAATTAATATCTCACAAATCATTTTTACCTTCCATAAACCTTTGAAAAGTCTCATTTATCCTTCTATATATACTACTTATTTCTCCCCAAATAGCTTCCATTAGGATATATATTCTAAATAATACATTCTTTGAATTAGTAAAGGTAAGCATTGTACTTTGAGACCTACTTTTTTATCACATATTTGTTGAAATGATAATGCATATGATTGAATCAAACTCTTTTTGCTTCTCTTAGTCCAAAGGTATTTCCATGTTACAGATAACTGGTTAATGTAAAATAAAATCAGTATGCAAAATGAGAATGTCATAGATTAAATTTAAAATATAATGTAGAGTAAAAATTAATTCTTGAAAATATTTATTTTACCTCATATGAAATACATCAGGACTAGTTGTCCACAGCTTATAATGTCCCAAAGCATAGCTTTACTTTTAAACACAATATAGTGATTTTTATATCTAGGCAATCTTAGATTTACTAATTAATTTAAAAATTAATTCATTAAACAAATTCTATATAGTAAGTACTATGCTAAGTATATCAGTCAGGATACATTTCTTCTTAAGTAATTAAAATAGTTTTTATTAAATATAAAACATAAAAATCTGCCTTTCCTACATCTAATGTTTCATTTATTTATGAAGCACAAGGACAAATTAAGAGAAATTGTATGTACAACATATTATGAACAAAGGCCTCTGTTTATCAAATGGCTTCTTGTACTTCTCTATTAATGATTGCATAACTCTTAAGAGTCAAAATATATGATAATTTGGAATTGTTTTTACCTGTATGCCATTAATAAAACCTAATCACCAAGATAAACACCTCTTATAATTGAGAGAACTTATTTAAAAAGAGGTAAAATAGGAACTCAAATAATATTCTCACGTATCAGTTAGACATTCCAAATTTTAAAAGAAAAATACTTTCAGTAGAAATTTGTCTTTAGTTTTTATAACTTACTATGTTCAGTCCAATTGCCTGTATTTTAATCTTAGCCTTACCATTTACTAGAGGTAGAACCTTTGGGAATTTTTTAACCTTTCTAGGCCCTAGTCTCTTTATTTGTAAAATTACATCACATGGTTCTTTGGAGAATTAAAGGAATTTTTATATGTTTAAAATGTCTGACAAATTATAAAAGCCCTATAAATATTATTGTTTTTATCATATGAACTTGATTTTAATAGTATAATTATTTCTCTTATAATTCCCTGTTCAAAACATATTCAAATAAATATCTTCTCAAGAACACTTACTCTTTCCTCCTTTGGGGGCATCCAGGTTTTTATGAGGTAGAAAGAATCTTCCGTCCTTGGAGAAGTCCTTCAAGTAGTACCTGAGTGTCAGTCAAATGGCAGTTATCACATATCTATTATAGTTAATGCCTTTCAATATATTACCCTCTCACAAGCCCAAGGACTATAATTATTTGGAAATAGATTTTTACCTTAATATTAGTGTGCTTTAACCTCTTTGAAAGCAGGAGGTCAAGGAATATTTAAATTATAGTCTGTGTTTCCTTCTTACTCAGAGAGTTCAAATTTTTTTAAATGAGTAGTTCAATTAAATAGGTTTTCTTAGGCTTCAAAAATAATAGAAAAAATGTAGTGTGGGTCACTTTTTACCCAATCATAAATTTATCATTTGTTAACTCATCGAAGCCCTTCTGGCAGTGCTGGCACAGAAGGTGGGATGAGCACTCAGGGCTCTCATTTTTCTGGTTGGTTTCAGGCTCTGAGTCACTCTCCCTTCTGTGTTATTCTAACAGCAGAACACCAGGAAATGCTGTTTCTATGTAAATGTCAGTAAAGTGAAGTTGAGTCTCCACAAATAATCCCATATAAAAGCTCTATAACATTTTATTTCTAAAACTGCTCCAAGATCTTTACTAACTTATCAATATCACCAAAAACCATAGTGGCGATTACTTTTCTTCCGAAGAAACAGTTTTAAAAATCAGTCATAGGTCTTCCCTGGTGGCGCAGTGGTTGAGAGTCTGCCTGCCAGTGCAGGGTACACGGGTTCATGCCCCGGTCCGGGAAGATCCCACATGCCGCAGAGCGGCTAGGCCCGTGAGCCATGGCCGCTGAGCCTGTGCATCCGGAGCCTGTGCTCCGCAATGGGAGAGGCCACAACAGTGAGAGGCCCGCGTACCGAAAAAAAAAAAAAAATCAGTCATAAAAATCACAGTCTCTACCAAGTTTAGGGTCATGGTCATTTGAATTTGAAAATTCAGCATGAAACCATGCCTTACATTACCACAAAGTAAATACTGTGGACTATCAGCAGTTTAAATCAGATAGTTTTGCTTGACCAAAGGCTACACAATGAGACAAAACAAAGAAAATTACACACAGTGTGCACAATAGGAGTTGCATTGTCCAACCAAATCAAAGTTCTTTTACATTCATGAGGCAGGAGGCGGGGAACAGGAGATGCCTGTTAGACACTGATTTTTGCAGACTCACACATCTGCATAATGATTTTAGTCAACAGCATTATGTAACACAAAGGGCATGGAGATGGCTACCCTGCTTAGATTGCCAGAGGAAATATTAAAATACAAAAGAAGTGAAGCCTGCCTGTGCCTTTCTATATGTACATAATAAAGCAGCAGGAGCTCAAAGTACTGTCAGCAAAATATTGATCCCTGGGCCTCTAGACTTATTAGGAGAAACTTGTCCAACCCTCTTATTTTAAATATATCTAGTTCACATGACAGAGAATATATGATATTACTCCATCCCTGATCTTTGACTTTATTTATACATTATAGAAATTTTTGGTAAAATTTACAGTTAACTTAAAAAATGTATTTATAAAAGATATTCATTTAATTGATTTCATTGCTGACTAAAAGTTTTCATATTTGACCTTGCCAATCTGGGGATTCTTTGCGGGTAGTTTCCTCCCTCCCTCCCTTTCTTTCTTCCTTCCTCCCTTCCTTCCTTCCCCTGCCTTTTCTTTCTTATAAATCAATTCAAACTCAGTACATATATATCTACTTTATTTTCAATACCTGCATTATATCCCATTTATGAATAGAAAATAATTGACTTTATTCCCCTAAATATGAATAAATGAATACTTATGACATTTTTACTATTTACAGTAATGCCACATTGAGCATATAACATATGTTGTATGAATTCTAGTGCTTTGTATGAGTATCTTCCAAGATAAATTTCTAGAAATAAAATTGCCCATTCAAAAAATATGCTTTTAACTCTGTGCTATTAAAATACCTCACCCTGAAAGAAGTTTATGCCAATTTATATACCAAACTATAGTATGGGAATACCTGTCAAATTGTAATTTTTCTTAATTAATCCATTTATTCATTTATTCAACAAGTAGTTATTGTATCCTTATAATATGCCAGGCACTATTATAGCTAATGGTTCACTACTATCACAGTGAACCAGCCAGAAAAAGCTTCTGCCATACCAGAAGCTTATATTCTAACAAATAATTAGTGAAGCTTGTCCTACAATGCTTGATTTTATGATAGCCTTCTGGCCTGAAGAAAAAATAGACTGAATTTTGAGGAAAAAAGTCTTCTGAGCTTTTCCATGGTGTTAAGATAGATACTATATCCTGGTAAGAACTGAAAATATGCAAGATTTATTTACAAATTAGGAGTGTATTTAATTACTGGGAGCCATTATAATTATCTCACACATTTTATTTTTGCAAAACATCAAGAGGTCAGTGAGAAAATTATACTCTGCCTTAGGTCCACAATTTGGCATTGTAGCAGCAGAATGCAATTCTAGGTCACTGTACATTTAAATATTCTCTAATGATGATTCTATTTGCTTCTTTCTCTCCACATAACAGTATAATTTCGTGTTGCTATTTTAATCATTTTTCCTGTATTTCACAATAATTTCACATTCTATAAAAATCTTATGGAAATAAATTTTAACAATTTCAAATTTTTATACTCTTATGAATTGACAATCCATGCACATGGTTACGATACACTTACAAAAAACTATATATAAATTGTTTTTTCCATTCTAGACCCACAACAATCCTGGTGGCAGCCATAATTGTATTTCTTGTGCATACTTAAATAATATTCTAGGCACATACCACCTAAACTTAAGGCACACATATAGTTTATCGACCAAACTGAGACTTTTGTGAGAGTAAAAGGGTGTACAAGTTTTCATTATGCTAGGACAACAGGTGAAAATCAGAAATATATGGGGCAAACTAAAATATGTGGTCACCCTAACTATACATCATATGTATTCAGGTAAATATATTTTCAAATTTGATCTGTATGGCAGCAAGTACACACTATTCTTCACTTTCTTTTTTAACATAACAATATATTTTGAGTATATTTCCAGAAAAAAATGACTAATCCTTTATAATGTCTACATAAATACATCATTATTTTCCCTGCTGACATTTAGATTGTTTCCATTCTTTTACTATTACAAAAAATATTGTATTGAACATTCTTATATATAGGTCATTTTGCTTATATATATATCTTTATGATAAGTTGTTAGAATTGTTGAACTAAAAGCTATGTGTTTTTTAATCAAAAAATCCACAAACAATAAATGCTGGAGAGGGTGTGGAGAGAAGGGAAACCTCCTACACTATTGGGGGGAATGTAAATTGGTACAGCCACTATGGAGAATAGTATGAAGTTTCCTTAAAAAAACTAAAAATACGGCTTCCCTGGTGGTGCAGTGGTTGAGAGTCTGCCTGCCGATGCAGGGGACACACATTCGTGCCCCGCTCCGGGAAGATCCCACAGGCCGCGGAGCGGCTGGGCCCGTGAGCCATGGCCGCTGAGCCTGCGCGTCCGGAGCCTGTGCTCCGCAACGGGAAAGGCCGCAACAGTGAGAGGCCCACGTAACGCAAAAAAAAAAAAAACTAAAAAAAAACTAAAAATTGAGCTACCATATAGTCCTGCAATCCCACTCCTGGGCATATATCTGGAGAAAAACATGATCCGAAAGGATGCATGCACCCCAATGTTCATTCCAGCACTGTTTACAATAGCCAAGACATGGAAGCAACCTAAATGTCCATCAATAGAGGAATGGATAAAGAAGCTGTGGTACATATATACAATGGTATATTACTCAGCCATTAAAAAGAATGAAATAATGCCATTTGCAGAAATATGGAGAGACCTAGAGATTGTCATACTGAGTGAAGTAAGTCAGACAGAAAGAGAAATATCATATGATATTGCTTACATGCAGAATCTAAAAAGAAATGATACAAATGAACTTATTTACAAAACAGAAACAGATTCATAGACTTAGAGCACAAACTTTTAGATTCTGAGTAATATTTCATAGTATGTATGTACGAATTAATCACACACACAAAAAACCCCTTCAAGATAGCAGACGAACTGGAGACACAAAACGGTTGCTATTCCACAGCAATGCTAAATTTGGAAGATAGAGAATATCCTTTGATTAAGTCACCTTTTTTACTCCCTGAAGGTAACCCCAAAGCTTATTGTGCTCCGTGGCCCTTGGTTCTGCCCTCTGGGATTTACTTCCTTCTCCATTATTCTCTTGAGCCATATCTGAAGATAGTATTGAAGAATATGCTCACTTCAGCCTTCTTCTACTTTGTAGAATGTTAGGTACTCAAATATCATTTTAAGTTTTGCATAGTCTTTCTCTTTCGACCCAAGGTGCTGTGGCTCTTTAATGACTGAGTCTAATTTTTCTTCTAATTTCTTCCAGTCAGCTCCACATGCCAACAGTCAAAGCTACATTCTTTTTAAGATGGATCTCTTTCTCTACTGCATATTTACATTTGTGAAGTCACACTCTCTATCAAAGTTGAGACACTAACCATCCTTCTAACTCTCAAAGAGTAGACTACTTGTTCTCTAAAAGTGGTTGGGGGGGGGGAAGAATCAGAATTTTTCAGCAATAGAGAAATGAGAAGAAAATAGGAGCTCAAAAAAGGATTTCACATAACTAGATTCAGAAAGTGGTATTTAGAAATTCATAACTTGAAAGTTATAAATGTTAATCCTCTTGCTTCTTTGTATTTTCTAGTACGTAGAGGCACAGTATTATGTTAGATGTCCAGGTAACATCAGTTCTTAGGCATGTAGGCACCAGTTGTTAACTGACTCCTCCAAAATGAGAAAAAGAGGAAATGAACAAAGCCTCATAGCTAAGGCTTTTTCTCTTGCAATGTTCTGGCAGGCAAAAAAAAAAAAATTTAAGGGATAATGTCATATCAGTATCTGTCATATTTAACAACTGAGGAAAAATATTTCTTACCCTATAAACAAGATGAAATTATTTAGGTATTTCTTGATGGCATTTATTTTCTTTACTGCAATTAAAATCACTATACATTTTCCTACTCTTTCCTCTATCAATATTTATTGAGTGTTTTACTCTTTGGCAGGGACTATGCTATTCACTTGAGGAATGCAAAATGCAAAATTTCTTACATATTCTGAAGTAAAAGAAGAATGAGTAAACAAGCAGTGTCCAAAGAATAGCATGCACATTAATCAGGAATAAACTGAGCTCTAAGTGAAGAGGCAAGAAGGTGCTCCTGGGGAATTGGGGAAGAATTCACAGAGGAGGTACTAACAGAATCTTTAAAAATGAAGAGTAAGCAGATAGATATTGCAAGTTGAGATGACACCAATGCAAGGGCAATAGGCATGAGAAAATAAGGGCACTGCAAATACATTGGCATACCTGACCCTAATTTTCAACTAGAGAGAACTGAGTCCCAGACTGTTTGGCCCTGTAAAAACCCATTCTTCAGCAGTTAGAATGCTATGAATTTTTTAATTTAAAAATATTATTTATTTATTTATTTATTTTACTGAATGTGGTATGATCAGATGAGTGATTTAAAGCAATAAAACTTATAGGACGGGGAAATGGATTGGCATGGGGTGGTACTGACGGCAGGGAGACCAGGCTGTTACAGGGGTAGGACACTCACAGGTCTGAACAAAGACCGTGATCATTTGTTTTTCAAAAATCGCTTTCAATAAAGGAAATCTTTCTCCTGATTTAACTGCAAATATTAATATAAATTTTTCTACCATTTTTCTGAAAAAAACAAAACTAAAGTTTCAATGTTGTTTTTACTTAAAAATACACTACATGAAAATTTATAGAGTATAACTAATTTTAAGAGTATAACTGATAGATACAAATGTACAGCTTTTAAAATTTCTATGAGAAGAATGGATAAATATTTTATTCATGTAAAATGTTAAAGCTCAACATGAAAATAGTTACCTTTCTTAATTCACATTGTCTTTCGTTATTAGGAGGATACATGTTTAGATGAAGGAAATTTTCCTTAAAAATATCTATTTAAACAGGGACCCAATCCACTGATTTTACTCTCCTAATAAATATAACCCCACATAAGGGCTGTCACTATATCCTGTACTAGGCAGCAAGTTTGAATGAGCCAAACTAATTAGCAATAAATCTGCCAGAATCCTCTCAAAATAGTGTCATAATTAATCAGAATAGGAATAAATGAATTGAAAAATGTTAGTCCTCATGAAAGAAATCTTATTAATTTCTAGCGCTCCTTAACTGACTTGTGTGTCTTTAACCTGGCATACCCATCAGTCTTTGCCTTTCAAGTCAGATATAAATGTTCTGATTACCTTGGATGAAGAGATTATAAAATGCTTTATAGGAGCACCAAATAATTGTGATTCTTGGCTGGCTTATATTTATTTGTTCAAGCACACTTGATTCTAGTAATATAATTCATCTCTCTATTCATATTTTAAAATAGTTACCTCTGTAGTTCTTTAATCTTTAAATGAGTTTTAGTCTTTTAGAATAATTTCATTTACTTTTTACATTGACAAATGTAACATGGCAATGTAAGACAGGTGAGGGATATTCAGGAACTTTGCAAATTTTCTGTAAACCTAAAACTATTCTAAATTTTTTTTAATTTATTTAATTTTTTTTTCATATGACAAAATTATTAATACAAAGTAATAGTGAAAACAGGCAAAACAGACTCACATGTATACCTGACAAATAATGTACTGATTGTTAACAGGACTTCCACATGCATTTTATACTATGAAGTATTTTGTACAGTAGATTTACACCTCATGAGTTAAGCTGTAATCAAATGGTAAAGAGGGACATTTTGTCAAAATTATGCTTTACATCTATTAAACTACCACAAAATATGGAATGTACTGTCTTACGTATACAACATTGTAGAGGGTTATATCAATTCTTATAAATCCTCCATAGTCAGTGTTTCTCAATGGTCTCTTTCTAATAAATATAATCCTTCAATTTAATTTTCCAACTCCCAACCACTTGCACAAACAACGTTATTCATTTCTTTCTCAGTGATCCGGAAACTCTTTGGAGAATCCCCACTCTCCTTTCAAAGGCATTAAAATATGGATTGATTACTTAAGATTTTATAATATTTATTCTCAGAGGCACATTATCATTGAGAACAATGCTGAATCATCACCTCCAAATTATTATTATTTTTTATTTCCATATGATTCAGATGAGTTCTAGCAGGTACATGTGTGACTCCATTGTTCTTCAGGATGTTGAATACCCTTATTAATATTTATATTTTTCATGACCCCCAAGTTACATATTTTGCGTAGATAAGAGCAGGATGTTGTTATATTTAACTGGAATAAAATCAGTGAACTGTATTTAAAAGGAGAACTCATATAAATATTGATAGCAAAATAATAAATGATCATCAAATTGATGTCTGTTCAGTTTAAATATTAACCTTTGAAGCAGTAACATCTAATGGTGGTGCTGTTACTGTGCCATTCAAACAGGCACCATAATTTTTGTGAGTGATGATGGTCATTATTTGTATTGACACTAAATTAAAAATCCCAAGTTGATAAAGCCAATAAAAAAATTTTTTGATCACATAATAAGGAAAATTAACCAGAAAAATTTCAATTGCTTATACAATTTTAACAAATAAAAGAAAATAACCAGAAAGTTTATCCATTATTAAAGATTTTATCTCTGTTATGTGAAGTGAAAAGGTAGTAATTTTAGGTGGGCAAAGCTTAGTGTTGCTCACTGCTTCTAATGCTCAACCTTTCAGGCACATAGTATACTTCCTTGATCCTTATTGTTGCATGGAGCAAATTTAGGAGTTCTGGCCACAAATTGTGTGTGTAAATGATTTGTAACACTTCTTGGCAAAATATTTAATTTGTTGTACAAATCTCCTGAGCTTTATTTTTCACCTGGCAAAGTGACAAACTATATTCCAAACTGTGTTTGCCCCATCAGCCTAGGTCCACTTGTGACTCTCAAGTTTCTATGAATAGAGTTGCTCTGCTGATCAGGATGTGTTTTTGCATGAGAAACAACTAGAAAATAAAAAATTTAAAATGCAATCTACTTTGTCCTCACAAGTGACTGAGAATTGAGAGTTTCTGGTTACCAGACCATAACTTTTGCTTATACAGTAACAATGTCATTTTTCTTTTAAATGAGGAAATGCCATATAATTCTAGCCCCACAGAATTTGCTACTTTAATTGACTATATGCATTGAACAAACTAAATAAATAATTGCCAGGTTTTTTTTCTTCATAATGGATGGTGTGCACATAAGGAAATAAAAGCATTTATTTTAAGCATGAAAAGTAGACATATAGTTTTAGACATTAGAGATAATATTACCAGACCCTACCCTAAAGACCAACATTTATCTAACACCACTATTTCTTCAAGTAAAACTGACATCATTTAAAATACTAGAACTGGGCTTCCCTGGTGGTGCAGTGGTTGGGGGTCCGCCTGCCGATGTGGGGGATGCGGGTTCGTGCCCCGGTCCGGGAGGATCCCACCTGCCGTGGAGCGGCTGTGAGCCGTGAGCCGTGGCCGCTGGGCCTGTGCGTCCGGAGCCTGTGCTCCGCGGAGGGAGAGGCCACAGTGGTGAGAGGCCCGCGTACAGCAAAAAAAAAAAAAAAAAAATACTAGAAGAACTAAGACATGTACAGGCAGTGAGTGTCAAGCCTAGCGTTTCCTTTGAAGGAATATTCAATAAATGTTTCTCCTCTACCAAAATCTCCCTTGCCTCACCTTTATCCATCCATACTATTTACTCATTTTGAGATTCTTTTGACAGTCTACAACTCACCCATTTTAAGGACAAGGACACTATCATCTCATTTTTTTCTTATCTAAAGGTAGACCATTTTATGAATTCCAATACTCACAGGGTGTATTAAAAAGTTAATTTATATTTTCTACAATTATTTCATCATTACATTATCAATAATTATCTGTGATAATCTCATCCTTTAAGCACAGTGGATAGTTAGACCATTATATTAAGACTTTTTCATAACTTATCTTTTTCCAACTACTTCAAACAGTTGCAAGTACTTCGCTAGTGTTCAGTAAAACCTTTTTTTTTTTTAACTGGAAGATTCAAACCTAACTTAAAATGCACATTTTCCATGAAAACTTCATAAACTAGTTTCAATTTACTTAGATAAGTCTCTTATGCTACATATCTTCAATATTTTTATTAAGTTTTTAGAAAATCAGTTCAAATTTATTAACAAACTCTCTGAGATCAACAAGTTTTACTCATCTAAGTATTATATTTTCTTTCTTTTGTACTCCACCATATTTCCTAAACCTTAACTCAATGCTCTGAATTCTAAAGGAGTGTTAACTACTACATTCAGGTATATATATGAGTCTAACAAGAAGCATAGATTAGCCAACAAACCCTATAGGTTGATTAGGTTTGAAAGACATGTTTAACTTGATAGAATATGCTTTACCAAATGTGCTTTCTACATGTAATTTTTTAATCTAGGTATTACAAAAAAGAGGAAGTCAAAATCCCTCAAACACATGTGAAAAAATCTCAACTCATTTAGTAATCAGAGAAATGCAAATTAAAACCACAATTAGGTTCCATTAAAAACCTACCAGATTAACAAACATTTAAACATATCTGAAGATGCTAAGTGTGGATGAAAATGTGGATACTATGGGTGCAAACTAGTACACTATTTGGGAACACTATTTAGGAAATTTTAAATTACACATATTCTACAAGGTAGCAATTCAATTCTATGCATATATACTCTAGAAAAACTTTTGTTCATGTGTACCAGAAGACATGTACAAGATTGTTTTCAACAAGTTTTTTTCAGACTAGTCTGAAACTGGATATGTTCACCATTCATAGAATGGATACATTTTTATTCAAGCAATATAAAGCCGTAAAGTATGAAAATATTGGGGAGGAAAAACACTCTCTTAGATTCTATGGCTGAACCTGAAAATTAAACTTACATAAGACAGATTTACAGGAAAAAACACACCAATTTTACTTAATATTTTTATGTGCACAAAGGAGTTTTCGTAAGGAAAACGAAAACCCGAATAAGCAGTTAGGACCAAGAGCTTATTCATTTTTAACAAAGAAATGATACATTTGTGGAGAAGTGACAAAACAAAGATATACAGGCTAAGGGTAGTAAATTATGAGAAAGTGAATAGGAAATAAATAGCGAAAATTAATAGAAGATAAGGGTTATTTTAATAGATTTGTTTGTACAGATCGGTTTTGACACCACCCCTCAGTCTCCAGTGATAAGAATGTTCTCCTCCTGGTACAGTGAGGGCACCTTTCTCATGGTTAATTTTATGACCTGCTTTTAGGTAGAAAGGGGAAGGTCAGAGAGCCCTTCCTGCAACTGCTGTTTCTCTAGTGCTTTCAAGCTCAAAACAGTTAATATGCCAAAGTGGCATATTTTCAGGATAACATGTTTTGAACGTCTACAAAAATGAATGGGCTGTGTGATGGTTAATTTTGTGTGTTAACTTGACTATGCTAATGGATGCCCAGAATGCTAGTAAAACATTATTTGAGTGTGTCTGTGAGGTGTTTCTGGAAGAGATTAGCAGTTTTAAAAAATCTGTTTAAGAGTATAGTTGATTTACAATGTTATGTTAGTTTCAGGTATACGGTAAAGTGAATCACTTATACATATACATATATACACTATTTTTTAGATTCTCTTCATTACAGAGTATGGAGTAGAGTTCCCTATGCTATACATAGGTCCTTATTAGTTATCTATTTTATATATAGTAGTGTATATAGTCGTGTGTATATGTCAATTCCAATCTGCCAATTTATCTCTCCCTCCCTTTCCCACCTGGTACCCATAAGTTTGTTTCCTATATCTGCGACTGTATTCCACATATAAGCGATATCAAATGATATTTGTCCTTCTCTGTCTGACTTACTTCACTCAGTATGACAATCGCTAGGTCCATTTATGTTGCTGCAAATGGCATTATTTTGTTCTTTTTTATGGCTAATATTTCATTGTATATATGTACCACATCTTCTTTATCCATTCCTATGTTGATGGGCATACACTAATCAAAACAGTATGGTACTGGCACAAAAACAGAAATATAGATCAATGGAACAGGATAGAAAATCCAGAGATAAACCCACGCACCTATGGTCACCTAATCTGTGACAAAGGAGACAAGAATACACAATTAAGAAAAGACAGTCTCTTCAATATGTGGTGAGGGAAAAATGGACAGCTACATGTAAAAGAATGAAATTAGAACACCCACTAACACCATACAGAAAAATAAACTCAAAATGGATTAAAGACCTAAATGTTAGGCTAGATACTATAAAACTCTTAGAGGAAAACACAGGCAGAACACACCCTGACATAAATTGCAGTAAGATCTTTTTTGATCCACCTCCTAGAGTAATGAAAATAAAAACAAAATAAACAAATGGGATCTAATTAAACTTAAAAGTTTTTGCAGGAAAAGATAACCCTCAGAATGGGAGAAAATATTTGCAAATGAAGCAACCGACAAGGGATTAATCTCCAAAATATATAAATAGCTCATGCAGCTCAATATTAAAAAAACAAACAATGCAATCCAAAAATGGGCAGAAGACCTAAATAGACATTTCTCTAAAGAAGACATACAGATGGCCAAAAAGCACATGAAAAGATGCTTAACATCACTAATCGTTAGAGAAATGCAAATCAAAACTACAATGAGGTATCACCTCACACCAGTCAGAATGGCCATCATCAAAAAAATCTAGAAACAATAAATGCTGGAGAGGGTGTGGAGAAAAGGGAATCTTCCTACACTGTTGGTGGGAATGTTAATTGGTACCGCCACTATGGGGAACAGTATAGAGGTTCCTTAAAAAACTAAAAATTCAAAAATATACATGCACCCCAATGTTCACTGCAGCACTATTTACAATAGCCAGAACATGGAAGCAAATTAGATTAGCATTTGAATTCGTAGACTGAGTAAAGATCAGCAATGCTGGTAGACATTATCCACCCCTTTGAGGACCTGAATAGAACAAAAGGCAGAGGAAGTGTGAAATTTCTCTCTGGTTGAATGGGACATCTATGTTCTGCCCTTTGAAGTCAGCATTCCTAGTTCTCAGACCTTTGGATTTAGACGGGGACTTAGACCATTGGCTGCCCTGGCTTTGGACTTGGACTGAATTACACCACCTGCTCTCCTGGTTCTCCAGCTTGCAGACTGTACACTGTGGGACTTCTCAGCCTCCATATTTGTCTGTGCCAATTCCTCTAATAAATCTCTCTCTCTCTCTCTCTCTCTGTCTCTCTGTCTCTCTCCATCTCTTTGTCTCTCTGTCTCTCTCTCTCTGTCTCTCTCTCTCTCTCTCTCTCTCTATACACACACACACACACACACACACACACACACACACACACACACACACGTTTTTGCTTTCTGGAGAACCCTGTTTAAAACAGGCAATGTGCAACAATATAAAACAAGTTCATAATATTTACCATAGGAAAGAAGGCACACAATTATATATAGTACGAGTTAATTTATGTAGAGTTCAAGACCAGGCAAACTAAAACAAAGTTATAAATGGGTAAATACATAGTAAAATATAAAAGATAAGCAAAGGATTGTTATAACAGATCAGGAGAGTGATAATTTTTTCAGGAAAAAATATTTTGGGAGAGGAACATTAAGAAGTTTCAAGGGTGCCAGAAATATTATCTTTTTTTTGAGCAAGGTGATGGTTATATATTCATTAATACTTATTATTTAAATGACACATGT
Source organism: Pseudorca crassidens (assembly GCF_039906515.1). Lineage (NCBI taxonomy): Eukaryota > Metazoa > Chordata > Mammalia > Artiodactyla > Delphinidae > Pseudorca > Pseudorca crassidens. The sequence continues at coordinate 86,673,347 of NC_090298.1, forward strand.
ATTTTACCACTCATGTGTACACATATGTCTCACAATAGTAAAAATCAACCCAACCTGAATTTTACACAACACAGAATTGAACAAAAAAATAGGTAGAGGGGAATAGGAAAAAAATTAAGAATATAGAGAAAGGAATTGGTTTATTTTCTCAGGATCCCAATAAAACATTTAGCTAAATATTTCTTGGCTTAGTTCAAATTTATAAAGGGCTTAACAAATGAGATTGACTTCTATAATAAAGAGGCAAGATACCTGAAGAGCCAAAGCACAGACAGCTTAATTCGGTTTCATTAAGATTTTGATTATATTGGCATATAGAGTTATGTAATGTGGCATATGACACTCAGACGATCAGGTTAGTAAATGACTTCAGTATTGACTGTGCCTTTTGAAAATTTGGTGATTAGTGATTTAGGAACAAATGGAAATAAAATAAAAGAAAATGGAAAAGAAATAAAGGAACACTCAGAGAAATTTTGTATAGTCATTGTAAGATATTAATCTTTGCCATATTATTTTTTCTCTCATTTAGTTTATGCTCTCCATTAAAAAAACGATTTTCGACATTGTAGAAGAGATCAAATGCTCATTTTTGTACTATCCATAAAAGGCTTTTATTAATATTCCTCTTTCTAGAGTTGAAATGGGGTAATCTTTTTGTCTCAGTTTTACAGGTAGTGTTCTGTGTATAGTCAGTGCCTACTTCCCGAAGGCTTCTTTAAGAATCCATGAGGAGCTCTTTACTAAATTGACACAATCTTTAAAATAACTTAAGTAAAATTCACAATGACATTTGAAGCCCATTTGTCTTTTTTCACCTACTTCAGCCACTACAAATTCTAAATTTTCTACTGCATAATCTTTTTTTTTTTTTTTTTTTTTTTTTTTTTGCCGTACGCGGGCCTCTCATTGTTGTGGCCTCTCCCGTTGCAGAGCACAGGCTCCAGATGCGCAGGCTCAGCGGCCATGGCTCACGGGCCCAACCGCTCCGCGGCATGTGGTATCTTCCCGGACCGGGGCACGAACCCGTGTCCCCTGCATCGGCAGGCAAACTCGCAACCACTGCGCCACCAAGGAAGCCCTGCATAATCATTTTTAAAGGAAGAAGGCATTATACTTGTATGTCCTTTGCAAAGCATAAATTGGGAAAAAAGTGTATCTTGTATGTAGCACATATATCTTCTAAGTGTGCTCTCAGCAAATAAAGCATATTAGCATGTATGAGCTGTGGTGATTTTTTTTCCAACAGTTAAGTCAACACTGGTCCTATTGATCAGTAAAAATGTTCAATTACACACACACACACACACACACACACACACACATATTAATTGAGAGAGACTGTTAAATGATATGACAGAATAAATAATTCAAATAACCTCCTCATAAAAGACACTTTAGGAATGCTGGTTTAAAATATTATAAATATTCCCTCAATTATATGAGTTAGCTCACAAGAAAGTAAAGAAAGTCTCTACATACTAAAATGAAAAGAAAGCCAAGACTAAAGTGGCTAATTAGAAGTAAATGTGTAGGGACTTCCCTGGTGGCGCAGTGGTTAAGAATCTGCCTGCCAGTGCAGGGGACACGGGTTTGAGCCCTGGTCCGGGAAGATCCCACTTGCCACGGAGCAGCTAAGCCCGTGAGCCACAACTACTGAGCCTGCGCTAAGCCTGTGAGCCACGATTACTGAGTCCACATGCCACAACTACTGAAGCCCACGCCCCTGGAGCCTGTGCTCCGCAACAAGAGAAGCCACCACAATGAGAAGCCCACACACCGCAACCAAGAGTAGCTCCCGCTTACCACAACGAAGAGTAGTCCCCGCTTGCCCCAACTAGAGAAAGCCCATGCTCAGCAACAAAGACCCAATGCAGTCATAAATAAATAAATTAAAAACAAGTAAATGTGTAGTTAACTTCAGAATTTCCCCCAACCTTTGTGTTCAAGAATTTGGATATTAATGGCTGCATCAGTAGAGGACTTGAAGCCTTGGGGGGTCCATGAAAGTGGGAAGTCAGAACTAAAATGCCAGAATAATGCCAGCAGAGAGATATCTACTGCCAGTAGAGGAATATAAAAAGAAAAATCATGTTTAACCTGAACTCCAGGTGGAAAATATCTACCCATGAAATTGTAACTAAACATCTACATTTTCATGAGTTTATAGCTTTGAAGATCCTTGGGATACCAACCAAAAGCAAAGACAACTTATTTGTACAATGACCCTCAACTAGGACTGCACAAAATTCCTATGTATAAAGCTTAACAGATATTAACACACAATATAAAATTAGTCAACACAAAAATGAATATGGTATAGTGAAAGACCGAGAAGACGTAGACTCCCAGAATTTTTAGATTAGGATTTTGGAATATAAGTATAAAATATATATTTAAAAATTAGTGGATAAAGATAAAAATTAAAATATGAAAAGGAAGAAAATAGAACAAGTCCCCCCAAATTATGAAGTATATTATTTAAATATCAAATAGAACTTCTTGAAATTACAAATACAATTACTGAAATTATATAGTCATTGGATCAGAAAAACAGTTTAAATACAGCTAAAGAAAACTTTAGTAAGCTCAAAATAAAACAGAAGAAATTACCTAGATTGACACAGATGGAAGATCAACAGCAAATAAACATTAGAAAACATGGAAAGGAGACAGAAAAGATTTAAGAATGCTAATAGCAGTTTTAGAGAAACAGACAAGAAAATGGAGAAGTGACAGTATTCAGAGAGATAACAGGCGATAATTTTCCAGAATTAATGAAATATGTGTCAAGATATTAAAAGGCACAAAGAATATATAATGAATATTTATATAAATGGAAATAAACATTTAAGGTGCCAAAAGCAAAAAGATTTACAGTTGCCCCTTGAACAACACAGGTTTGAACTGCATGGGTCCACTTATACAAAGATTTTTTCAATAGTAAATACTACAGTGCTATATGATCTGACATTGGTTGAATCTCTGGATGTGGAACTATGCATACAGAGTAACCATGTATATGAAGAGCCAACTTAAGTTTTACATGGATTTTGACTGCATGGAGGGTCGGTCCCCCTAAGACCCAGGCTGCTCAAAGGTCAAGTGTATTTTATTTTCAATTTCAAGTATATAATAGTGTTACTAACTATAATGACCATGCTGTACTTTAGAACCCCAGAACTTATTCATCTTTTAACTGGAAATTTCTGCTCTTTGAGCAACATCTTCCAATTTCCCACACCCCCCAAATCCCTGGTAACCATGCTAGCCTCTGTTCATATGAGTTTGGCTTTTATATTCCACATATAAGTGATATAACACAGTATTTGTCTGTCATTGTCTAACTTATTTCATGTGGCATAATGCACTCAAGATCCAACCATGTTGTCACAAATGGCAGGATTTCCTTCTTTCTCATGCCTGAATAATATTCCATTGGATATATATACCAAATCTTTTTTGTCTAGCCATCCCTTAACAAACACATAGGTTGTTTACATATCTTGGTTATTGTAAATAATGCTGTAAGATGATGGAAATACAGATATATCCTCAAGATCCTGTTTTCAGAAACTGAATTTATAGATCATAAGGTAGTTCTAATTTAAAAATTTTAAAGAACCTGCATAATGCTTTCCATAGTGGCTGCACCAACTTATATTCCCACCTACAGTGCACAAGCATTCCCTTCTCTTATCAACCTTGCTGACACTTGGTTATCTCTCGCGTTTTTTTTTTTTTTTTGCAGTACGCGGGCCTCTCACTGCTGTGGCCTCTCCCGTTGCGGAGCACAGGCTCCGGACGCGCAGGCTCAGCGGCCATGGCTCACGGGCCCAGCCGCTCCGCGTCATGTGGGATCCTCCTGGACTGGGGCACAAACCCGTGTCCCCTGCATCAGCAGGCGGACTCTCAACCACTGCGCCACCAGGGAAGCCCTCTCTCGCGTTTTTTATAGTCATTTTAACAGGCATGATGTGATTTTGATTTATGTTTCCCTGATGATTAGTGATATTGAACACCTTTTCACATAACTGTTGTCCAGGTATGTTTTCTTTGGAATGTCTTCTTTGGAAAAATGTCTATTTAGTTTTTAACATCTCTTTCATTTCTGATTTCATTTATTGGAGTCCTCTCTCATTTAGTCTTCATGAATCTAACCAAAGGTTTGTCAATTTTGTTTATCTTTTCAAAGAACCAGCTCTTAGTTTCATTGATCTTTTCTATTGTTTTTTTAGTCTCTTTTTAACTTATTTCCACTGTGATCTTTGTAATTTCTTTCCTCCTACTAATTTTGGGCTTCATTTGTCCCTCTTTTACTAGTTCCTTGCAGTATAAAGTTAGTGTTTGAGATTTTCATTGTCTCTTGAAGGAGGCTCTATGTCTTTTGATTGGAGAATTTAGTCCATTTACTTAAAGTGTTTATAGGTAGGTATGGATGTACTATTGCCATTTTATTAATTGTTTTCTGGCTGTTTTGTAATTCTTTTGTTACTTTCTCCTTTTCTTGATTTTTTTCCTTTGTGATTTCATCACACATCACAAATCTGTGGCATTCTTGGATTTCTTTCCCTTTTTCTTTTGTGTATTTACCACAGATTTTTGCTTTGTGGTTACCATGAAGTTTACATAAAACTATTTATAAATATAATAGACTATTTTAATCTGATAACTACTTAATTTCAAGTGCATACTGAAGTTCTGTATTTTTACCACTGTTCACCCATGTTTTATGCTTTCAGTGTCACAATTTACATCTTTTTAATTTGTGTATGCATTAACAGATTATTGTATAGTTATTTTTACTACTTTTGTCTTTTAAACTTATTAGATTTATAAGTGACTTACCCACCACCATTACGGCATTAGAATACTCTGAATTTAACTATGTGAGATTTATTCTTTTACCAGTGAGATTTATTCTTTCATATGTTTTCCATTTACTAATTAGTGTTCTTTTGCTTCATCTTGAAGAAGTCCCCTTAATATTTCCTATAAGGCCAGTCTAGTGGTGATGAACTCTTTCAGCTTTTACTTCTCTGGAAAACCCAGACTTTCCTACCTCTTTTGATATGGGTCTTTTCTTGTTCATCCAATGTGTAGAAGTCACTCAGTTAGTTTCTGGCTTTCTTTCAGAGAGAAGTGCTCCATATATGGCTGTATGTTTAATGTTTGTGGGAGGAATGGAGTACAGGAACCTCCTGTGTCACCATCTTTAAAAATTCCTCTTTAAAAAGAAGATTTTAAATCAGCCACAAAGGAAAGGCATTTTAAGTAGAAATTATGATGACCAGACTGACAGCAGACTATCAATCACAAGAATATAGACAGGAGCAGAATAATAAGAACAGAGGGAAAAAGCCCTTAATAATACAGAGCCAATATAACTTCCCATGCATAATTTTATAGATATTTAATTTTTATTTAATAAAAAAGGTAAAATAAAGAGAATTTAGATAAATATTGATAGAGTTTACCACTTATGAATACTTACTAAATAAATGTCTAAAGAATTTGCTTTAGGAAATATAAAGTAAAATAATATAAAGAAAAGAAAGAAGGGATGAAACGTAAGAAGACATAGTGACTGGAAAAGAATCTGAAAAAGAATAGAGATACATATGTATATAACTAAATCACTTTGCTGTACACCTGAAACATTGTAAACCAACTATACTTCAATAAAAAAATTAAAAAAAGAGATAGTGAGCAAAGGAATTGATAAATATGTATGTAGTTTAAACATAGTAACTATAAAACACTAATAATATCCAATACATGTTGGGAGTGAAATATAAGTCATAATTAAAATATTAGACAACAATAACATGTAAAGCAAAAACAGTTCTTAGTTCTGAGAAGTTTTAAGGTTCTAATAGCCTTATATACTTCTTAAGACTAATGGTAGTGGTGAATGTGTACATGTGTGTATGTGCATGTGTCTGTGTCTGTGTGTATGTATGTGCATACACACATACACTATGTCAATACATATATATGTTTTATGCTTAACATATATATATGCTAAACATATATATACACTAAACGTATATATATATATATTAAGCATAAAAACTTAAAAATAGGTTTTAAGACCATTAGAGGGGAAAAAGGAAACACTTATCAAATGCAAAGAAGGCAACAAAAGAGATTAACAAAAATAATAGAACAATAAAATTTTAGCAACAAGTCAAAAGCATTCATAATTGTGATACATGTAAATGGCTTAAATTTTCCAGTTAAAAGACAAAAGTAATAGGAGTAAATAAAAAGAAACAGAAATAAACTTTGCACTACTTATAAACATAATCATAATGTTAAAAAATGACTGCAACTAGAAACACAAAAGAAAATTATACTAATCAAATAGCAATGAAAACAAATGGTATAGCCAGATTACTGTTAGACAAAATATACTTTCAAGCAGAGAGTCATCATATTATAATAACATATATAATTTGTGGCATGTATTATGTATTCTATTATCATATGATGAACTCTAATAAATCTCTCTCGATTTTTTAACAAATGTAAAAAATTAATGTTATAGTCTTAAAATATATAAAGAAAAATGAGCAGAATTCAACAGATCCCAACAAATTAACCACAAACCTACTCATTAAAAAAAAAAAGGCCACATTCTAAGCACTTAAGAAAGACTTAGCAATTTTCAAAGACTTAATATATAGACTACATTTGTGATCAAAATTCCATTAATTAAAAATAATAAGTTAGCTATGAAAAATTTCAAAAGCAAACATCTAGAAAAGTAATACTTTAAATCATTTATGTCTCAAAGAGATATAATGCAATTAGAAAATTCAGTACCTATTGTATTTTTATGAAAAAGAAGTTTAGCAAACTAAGAATAAACCTGAGATTTACAAATTGAATAAAGTATATCTTCCAAAAATCCATCATTAAACAATAGTTTATTTTTAAATTAAAAGAAAAAAAGCATGGTTGAGTGTTTTCATTACTGCTTTTGAATATTTTATTTGAAGGCTTAAGTAAAGCAAAAGGATATGGGAAATAAATAAAAATTATAAGCTATTGAAATAGAAACTTATCACTTACAACTATTTTCATTATTCCCATAGAAAATTAAATAGACTTTCTAGACAAAGTATTTGAATTTATTAGGTCAATATGCAATAAATTATAAAATCAATATACAAAATGAATTATTTTCCAATATACCAGAAACAAAAATAGAAGCAACATAATTGAAGAAAATAGGACTTAAAAAAATAAAAATATTACATTTTTATGACTACAGCTAACAAAGCTGTGTAGTATATTCTTGAAAAACAATATAAAATTTTATGAAAAGACATTAAAGAAGAGAAGAAAAATAAAGAGGAGAAAAAGGAGGAGAAAGAATGGGAAGAAGGAGAGGTGTACCATATAAGATATGTGAACATTTTGTATCATACACCCACCGTTTCTCTCCAAATTCACCTATAAAATTAGTGTAATTACATTTACAGTACCAACTGGTTATACTCATGAAACTTAAAAAGCTCATGCTAAAATATATGTGGAATAGGCCAGACCAGCGAACGCGATTCCCAAGGTTGCAACAGGATGCCGGGGTGCTGCAGCTTGGGGAGGCTGCCCTCCCAATAGCGACACCTCGGAGAGAGACATCCAGCCCTATCCCGCAGCTCCGGGCCGCTGGGCTCACCACGCTCTAGGGCCAGCAGAGAGGGAAGTGGCCAAACAGTGCTAAGCTGAGGGCTCCCAGGCATGGCTGCTTGCCATGGGGTGGGAGTCTGCGGGGCCGGGAGCCAGGGGCCAGAGGCTCCCCATGCTGTCCCAGGGGTTCTGGGACCCCAACAGTGCCCTTGTCTATTCCATACATACTTCTATATATATGGAAGAGACAAGAACCAAAATTTTCGGAGGCAGAAGTAAAGGGATTTGCTATATCAAAAATAACATTGATGGGGCCTCCCTGGTGGCGCAGTGGTTGGGAGTCCGCCTGCCGATGCAGGGGACACGGGTTCGTGCCCCGGTCCGGGAAGATCCCACATGCCGCGGAGCAGATGGGCCCGTGAGCCATGGCCGCTGGGCCTGCACGTCCGGAGCCTGTGCTCCGCAGTGGGAGGGGCCGCATCAGTGAGAGGCCCGCGTACGGCAAAAAAGACATTGATAATGCTTACACTTACATAGTACTTTCTACCTGCCAACATTATTTTTAAATGCTTATGTTTAAAATATTGTTTAATCACCATGACAATTATATAAGTAATATAATTTCCATTTTGTAGCTGAGCAAACAGAGGCATGGCAAAAATGGATAATTTGTCCATTTTTATATAGTGGTAGAGACTGAATTTGAACCTGGACATTTTAGCTCCATAGTCTTGTTCATAATTATTACCTTAGTCAACGTCAAAACATTAATGAATTTGAGTTATTAGGAAAGTGTTGTATTACACTAGGATAAACAAAGATGCCAAATGATCAAAGTAGAAAGCCTAGAATTTGGCTCAAAGTAGAAAGAATATTTGCTATATAGTACAGATGGTTTTGACAATCAGGATAGGGGGTGTAGTTCAAGCTTTTTGGAAAAAAAAAAAGTGCTTAGTTTACTCTATAAAAAACCAAATTCTTTAGACCATTCAAAATTAGTTCCAGATAAATTCAAGGCTGAAATATATCAAGCAAAATATAACATTTGTGTATAATTTTTTAAATTTTAGTTCCCAAAGGATATTTAAAGAAGACTCAAAAACAAAAAGAACATAAATATGATCATGTTAAAATGAAAAAAATCTGTTTCTATAAATAAAAAAACAAAAAAATAAGGAGAAACAAGCAACAAACTAGGAGAAGAATCTTGCTATATACATGAAAAGGCTTGGTATTCAGAATATCTTTATTAAAAAACCACAAGCTGCTACTAATAATATTATTATGTAATACTTTCAATTTATTTCCCATGCTGTACATTTTATCCCTATGACTCATTTGTTTTGTAACTGGAAGTTTGTACTTCTTATTTTTTCTCACCTATTTCACCAATCCCCCTAGCCCCCTCAGCTCTGGCTACTGCCTGTTTGTTCTCAATAGCTATGAGTCTGGTTTTTTTCTCTTGCTATGTTTGTTCATTTGTTTTGTTTTCTTAGATCCCACATATCAGTGAAATCAATCACACAGTATTCATTTTTCTCTGTCTGAGTTATTTCACTTAGCATTATACCGTCTAGGTCCATTCATGTTGTTCCAAGTGGCAAGATTTCATTCCTTTTATGGTTTAGTAATATTCATATATATATTCATATATATACACACACACACACATCTTTCTCTATTCATCTATCAATGGACACTTATTTTTATATAATAAAATATATTTTATATAATTTTATATTTATCTTATATTTATATATTATAATAATGCATGTTATATTCATAAATTCTATTTATATTATTTATAATAAATTATTATTGTTATTATTAGCAAGCAGCCCAAAGAAAAATAGGCATGTTGGTGTTTTAATAAAGATGATTGCACCTTCTCCACAATGCAGAAATTCTTTCCTTTTATATATTTTTAACAGGTACATCTGCAGATGTGCTGAAGTAGGCACCTATAATAATATTATGGCAACACTGTTTATAGAACTGAAAAAATTGGAAACAACCCAAATGTCCATTGCCAGAAAAATTCATAATGGAATCATGGTTGAACAGTACAGTTGATCCTTGAATAACACGTTTGAACTTCGTGGTTCCAAGTATATGCATATTTTTTTCAATAAATATATTGGAAAGTTTTTAGAGGCTTGTAACAATTTGAAAAAACTCACAAACTGTGTAGCCTAGAAGTATTTTTAAAATTAAGAAAAAGTTAGGTATGTCATGAATGAATAAAATATATGTAGATACTAGTCTATCTTATCATTTACTACCAAAAAATATATACAAATCTATTATAAAAGTTAAAATTTATCAAAACTTATGCATATCCTTATAAAAGTTAAAATTTATCAAAACTTATGCATATCCTTACAGACCATACATAGCACCTTTCACAGTCAAGAGAAATATAAAGATGCAGTATTACACCATAACTGCATAAAATTAACTGTAGTACATACTGTACTACAGTCATAATTTTGAAGGCATCACCTGTTGCTATTGGGCTGAACTCAAGTGCTGTGTCAGCTTAAAACACTGTGTGATGCAGCTCCATGTGAGCAGTTCTCCTCTCCAGTAAACTGTGTATTGCAGTAAAAAGTGATCTCTCAAGATTCTTGTGTATTTTTCATCATGTTTAGTGCAATATAGTAAATCCTGAATAACACCACGGAACCCACACAAAGTGCCATTAGTGATGCTGGAAGTGCTCCTAAGAAGCAGAGAAAAGTCATGATGTTACAAGAAAAAGTTAACTTGCTTGAAATGAACTAAAGATTGAGGTTTTCAGCTGTAGTTGCCTGCCATTTCAAGATAAAAACAATCAGCATAAGGACCATTGTAAAAGGAAAGGAAATGTGTGAACTAGTCACTGCAGGTACACCAGCAGGCACGAAAGCCTTCTACTTTTTTGTGTAATACCTTTTACTCTTGTATTGAGTGCAGATTTTCTGTGGGTGCAGGATACCTATAGACTCTAATATGATTCGAGAAAAAGTGAAGTCATTATATGGCAACTTAAAACACAAGCAAGGTGAGGGATCAAAAGATGGATAACCAGCAAAGGATGGTTTGATGATTTTAGAAAGAAGTTTGGCTTAAAAAAATGTCAAGATAACAGGAGAAGCAGTTTCTGCCAACCAAGAGGTAGTAGACAGGTTTCCAGACAACATTAACAAAATCATTGAGGAGAAAAAATATCTGCCTCAACAAGTTTTTAATGCAGACATAAGTGCCCTATCTGGAAAAATAAAATAAAATGAAAGCCACAAAGGACATTTATTAGTAAGGAGGAGAATCAAACACCAGGATTTAAGGCAGGAAGGAACAGGCAAACTCTACTGTTTTGTGAAAATGCAATTGGGTTTATGATCAGAACTGCCTTTATCTATAAAGCTACTAACCCTGAGCCTTGAAGAGAGAAGAAAAACACCAGCTGCCAGTCTTTTGGTTGTACAACAAGAAGGCCTGGACAATGAGAACACTTTTCCTGGATTGGTTCCATTGATACTTTGTCCCTGAAGTCAGGAAGTACCTTGCCGGTAAGGGACTGCCTTTTAAAGTTCTTTTGATATTGGACAATGCCCCTGGCCACCTAGAACTCCATGAGGTCAACACCAGGGACACTGAAGTAGTCTACTTGCCCCCAAACACAACGTTGCTAATTCAGCCTCTAGATCAGGGGGTCACAAGGACATTTAAGGCTCATTACACAGCATTCTGTGGAGAGGACTGTCAATGCTGTGGAAAAAAATCCCAATAGAGAGAACATCATGAAAGTCTGGAAAGATTACAACATTGAAGATGCCATCGTTGTTATAGTAAAAGCCGTGAAAGCCATCAAGCCCCAAACAATAAATTCCTATCAAAGAAAACTGTCTAGATGTTGGGCAGGCTTCACAGAATTCTGAAAAAGCCAATCAAGAAAATCATGAGAGATTGTGGACACGGCAAAAAAGGTGGGAGGTGAAGGATCTTGGAGAAATTCAAAAGCTAACAGACACCACAACAGAGAAATTAACAGAAGACAACATGATGGTGGTGAGTGTTCTGAACCAGTGCCAGACAAGGAGGAAGAACATGTAGAAGAAGCAGTGCCAGGAAACAAATTGACATTAGACAATCTTGCAGAAGGGTTCTGACTTTTCAAGACTGTTTTTGACTTCTTTTATAACATGGACCCGTCTATGATATGGGCACTAAAAGTAAAGCAAACAGTGGAAGAGGAATAGGTATCTATAGAAATATTTTTAGACAAATGAAAAAAACCAAAAAAGTCAGACAGAAATTACAATGTATTTCCATAAAGTTACACTGAGTGTGTCTGCCTCTCCTGACTCTCCTTCCACCTTTTCCACCAATTCTGCCTCTGTCAGCCCTGAGACATCAAGACCAACCCATCTTCTTCCTCCATTTCCTTAGCCTACACAACATGAAGTCAATGGGAATAAAGATCTTTATGATGATCCACTTCCACATAATAAATAGTAAATAATCATGATGCCACAGTTAATAAACCTATCTGTTGTGTATGTGTGTGTCTTTGTATGAAGATCTAATAACTGTACAGCAAAAAATGTATCAGACATCTCTGCATCATCACCAACAGCATTACCTAAGTTTTCATCGTGTAGAACGTTGTATACAAGACTTGTACTGAAGAGGATAGCCTATCCTACACAGGCATAAAGTAAGTGATATTTAATATAAAACTAATAATATCTTAGTTTTCTTACTGTTTTGTTTTGTTTTCAAAGAATTATATTACTGTAGCATACGCTCCTCTCTCATAATTGGAGAAACTACATACCAGCCTATCATCGCAAGTAAGCACTTTGTCTTAAGGAAATGAAACAATGTTTCCAAGACTGTATTATGAATATGACTAATACTGTATGGCATAAACATGTTCAATGATTTATTTATTAGCATATAGGCTAGGCGACCATAAAGAAAGCATATTGCTTCTTCTTTGTTATCAATGCATGAATCGTTATACCTGTAAATAAATATGAATTTCTTTTTCACATTATCTTTTCATTTTTGATGTCTAGTGTTAATAATACATATAAGATATATATTATTTTGTATCATATAAGACAATTTGATATAGGTATTGATAGACAATTCATTTTGTAAACAGATGATGTAAACTTAGGGTATCGATAAATACAACACAGTACTATAAATGCATTTTCTCTTATGATTGTCTTAATAACATTTTATCTAGCCTACTTTATTGTAAGAATACAGTATATAATACATATAACATATAAAATATGTGTTAATTGACTGCTTATGTTATCAGTGAGGCTTTCAGTCAACAGTAGGCTATTAGTAAAGTTTTGGGGGAGTCAAAAGTTATATGCAGATTTTCAACTGTGTGGGGAGTCAGTGCCCCAACCCTAGCATTGTTCAAGGGTAAACTGTATAACAAAATACTAATAATTAATGAAAATTATTAACTTGAGTTATACTATCAACACAGATGAATGTCATAAACTAATGAACTGAAAAAACAAATTATACAAAACTATTTGTTATAAAGTATTTAACTTTAAAATCTACAATGCAAAAATGTAAAATGTTTGTGGATACACACATATGTATTAAAAGTTTGAGAACACATATGAAAATGTAATAATACCATCCTTTGTGGAAGGAGGAATGAAGAGGAAAGGACATGAGTTAGGGAGTTTTAAAGGAGCTTCAATATGTTGTGCGCTTTATATTTTAAGCTGGTTGGTAAACCATGTATGTGTACAATATTATACTCTTTGGCATTTCTTTGAAAAATTAATGATAGTATAAAATAGTACAACATGTTTCTTCATTTAAAAATGTATTAATGGTTGTCAGTTTGGGAAGAAAAAAGATTTTTAAAAAATCAGAAATGACAAAATGTATTTATGCTGCAATAAAACTGTACAGTGTGTCTAATAGGACTATGAGCTTTTTATCTGCCTTCTGCAGTCTTAGTGCTCAAAGTGTAGTGATGACAGCCACTGAATATTGCTCAATATCTGAACCATAATTAGGATGATTTTGAGATAAAAAGGTAACACCATGGTGGTTTTTTAAATAATTGTTGCTTTTTCTAACACCTCTCAAATAGAGATAAAAATTAAATGAGCATATTTCTTTAGAAGCAATATATTTCCAACTAAGCATTTACTCTTAACTCTGGCTTTGTCTAATACCCAATTTAGCAAAAAGTATCTACTACTCATACAATGAATCAGAGATAATCTTTAACCACCGTGTGATCTATAATGTGTCTTCCTGGTGGCTGTTATCTCTGTGCAATTATTTTTATTTGTGGAGAAAATGGAATACTGTGCCCTGTTGTCTTTAGGAAGGCCAAATCTCATACAGAGCAAATGACTTAGAAAATATTACTATCACAAGAGAATAAATAAAGTATATTTACCTAGTTTTTTTTGGTTTTTTTTTTTGCCGTATGCGGGCCTCTCACTGTTGTGGCCTCTCCCATTGCGGAGCACAGGCCGGACGCGCAGGCTCAGCGGCCATGGCTCACGGGCCCAGCCGCTCTGCGGCATGTGGGATCTTCCCGGACCGGGGCACGAACCCGTGTCCCCTGCATCGGCAGGCGGACTCTCAACCACTGCGCCACCAGGGAAGCCCCTAAGTATTTTTGTTTTTTATGTGCTCAAGTTTTATCTTTAATCTCTTGCATTACCACTACTACCATCCAATACCTTCCCCCGCCCCCCTCGACACACATACACATTCACTTCAGACTTTGGCACTTGCCTATAGTCTCTGTCCAAGATCCTAAATCAACCTCCCATAATTTCTTTTTCCACAAGAATTCATAACCAATTCTCAAGTCCATCATCTCTATGCCTCTGAGGACCACCTCCTCCACTCATTCTGACATCTCAAGTATCATGATCTTTTAATATACTCAATCTATTAACCTTACTATATGTTTTACAAGCTTATTAGGAATTTCAGACCACTGATGATACTATTTTTTAATTCTCTCCTTCTCTTCACAAATTTTTTATATAAGTTCTACACACTTATCTCCCATTTATTCTTTCATTCTGCAATCCCTGTCCTATGAAAGTTAAATCCTACCATTTTATTGAAACCATTTTCATGAATATAATCAATCAACATCATGTCACCAAACCCAAGGAATGATTTCAAGAGAAGATTTAGATCTTCTCCAAATATTTAAAAATTTTAAACATAAAAATTTTATAAAATTTCATCCTTGTGACAATTTTAATGGCACCCTACATTTTAATATATCAACTTATCAGAATATTATTTCCTTATTTTAGTACCTATTTTGTCCACTTGATTGCAACCCTCATGGTTTTCAGTTTTGTACCATTTTCCAGGTAGTTGACAATAACTTCTTCAATGTTGAGTAAATTTTGGGTCTTACTGCTCGATTTTCACCTTCTTGAGTTTTTTCTTGACTTTTATGACACCACAATTTTCTAATGTTTTTCCTATCCCTACAGGTTTCCCTTCTCTGTCTCCTTAAAGACTCCTCCTCCTTTACCTAACCACACATGGGAGAATTCCTTAGAACTTTATCCAAAATCATTTCTCTTCAGGTTAATCTCTCTACTTAGATGATATTATCCACCCTAACAGTTTTGATTATGAATAATATACTAAGGACACCAACATTTATATACCCTCTCTTCTGAGGAGTCTCATTATGATGGCTTAGGTGAATATTTACTCATTATTTCAAAAAGGTTTGTATCCTTCTCCAAAATGATTCCTCTTCTACTGTACAATGTGGTAAAAAGATATGGGATAAAAGAATGTTAACTACACATTTTTAAAAGCCCTAAAATGTTTATAATGTTTGACTGAATAGATGCATTTTTAAATTTTTCTTAAAGCAATAAGCACATACACTGTTAATATTTTATATACTTACATACTGTCATATATTTTATATATTTGTCATATTATTTTATAATGACAGATATTTATTATAGTTATCATTATTTTGTATTTGACATTATATTCATCCTGTTTCTGAAAACTTGGAGATATCCTAGTCTTTAGTCAGCGTTTGGTGAAGCAATTTGGGCATACAGAGACTAAAAGTATAGTTTATAAAAATAAGAAGAAGAAAATTAAAAATTAATGCTATGGTAAAATGTATATAATGCATAATTTACTAAAAAAGTAGTGTTCAATGAATTAATAGAATATTCATAACAGTGGTCTTTTCTATTAATAAAAATTTATGACATAAATATAGCAATATCGAGAGAAATAAGATAGAAAGTAAAAGAGAGAGCAAAGAAAAAATATAAATAGATAGTAACTGTGTGATTTAACAACTGTTTCTACATTTATGTATTATATTCCTTAGACAGCTGTAGTCATGTTTTTTCTTTCCTTTTAATGAACATAAGAGAATCAGTCCTTTTCTTTTATTATAAAGCTGTCTATTTTGGTGAAAAACTGTTATACCTAAACTGATCACTCAATTTATAAAAGTTAGCAAGAAGTTAACAAGATTTTACTTTGTGAATTCCTAGTTTTTCTGTAGTTTAAAAGATGAACAAGAGAGTCTCATTCCTTTCCATCATGGGGCCAACAGTGAAACAGCAGTTTTTTCGAAACATATATGTAGATATAACTCCAAAAGACTTTCAAATATGAATATGAATCAAAGTCACCCTCAACAGTCACAGCGAGTGTTCATTATGGATATTAAGATACTGTTTTATTATGTAAAAGCAATTATAAAATTAAAGATAACAACTGATTCATATGTATGAGTCAGGAGTAAGTTATACTTTTTGAGAAGAATCATTGCTTACTTCATTAGAATCATTTTGACTGCTACCATACAGAGCTTATATATGGAATTTCTTATTAAAAATTGAATTACTAATATTGGCACATTAATAGTACCAGTTTAAAAAATATATCTCATCCTTTGTCCTCTATTAATTTGGTGAGATTTTCTATTCCTGTAAAATGAGCTAGTTAAGAGTAAAATTTTAAATAATTTTTTTTCAATTTCACTCACAGTCACAACTATGACATAAGACAATTATAATAAAAGTACTGTGTTTTGGTGTTTTGTTTTCATTTTTTCTTTCTTGAAAGATGACCAAATTCAGAAAACAAAAAATAAAATATAGCCACTATCACCTATGTCCAGAAGTTCAAAATGCTTTTACCTCTGCTGTTTGCTATAAATTTATTTAGACTAGAGTTGCATAAAGCAAAATCTGAATCCTGCTTTAAAGTCAGTGATGGGGAACTAATGTTAAATTTGCTCTGTTATATTAATTAAACAGGGAGACCATTCACTGATGTGGCTCTAATACCTTGGCTGCTTACTGTAACCAAAACGAAATTAAGCCTGTGAATGCCTCAAGGTTACGACATCAAAACGCTAAGGAAAACCAAGTCCAAAGGCCAACGAGGCTACAAGCTGTAGCCAATCAACAATTTTCTTACTTTGCTTCTACCTTCTCTCTATAAAAGTCGCTCTCGGAGCTCCTGTCAGCTGGAGTGCTAGTAACCACTTCAGGTTTGGCAATGCCGAGTCAAATAGATTTTCGCTCAAAAAAATTCTTAAATTTTAAAATATACCTCCGTTTATCTCTTAACACTTCTCGTTTTAAAAGAAGGGACCAAAGGAGGCCCCTGAGGGTCCCCAGGAGCCATGAGCAACCAGGCTGAGGTACCTTTAAGCCGCTTAAGTTCCTCTCTTTCTCGCTGCCTCGGAGCTGGTGGATAAATAACTCTCAGATACCAGACTTTAGCTCTGCAGCTTTTGCATTATGAGCTTTCAGACTATTTGCGCACTTCTTTTTCGGGCGGGGCTGGGTCCGGAAACAACCGGAGTCTGACCGGGTCTGACTAAAAAGTCAGACTGCTTCCGGGGTCAGACTGGGTCCAACTTAGAAACCCCGCTCATTTCCGGAGTCAGACTGACTCCGACTTAAAAACTGGGCTGAGTCGGGGTCAAAGTGGGTCCGACTTAAAGTGAACGAGGTCTAGTGTGAAGCCTCAGGTAAATTAAAATTTGTTTTAAGCCTGAACAAGCAGCTTAAATTTACCACAGATAATCTTGAATTACGGTGGCTGCAGTGGAGAAATTGGAACCATTTTAGGTAAGCTTATACGTATTTGATGTACCCTAGAGAAAAGCATTTTCTTCTACATCACCTTTTATTATTACTTTAAAATGTAAAATGTCTTTTAAAGGGAAAATGTGATTCAGGAATCTCCATTTTCTTCACTACTGTGAAGTAGTCTTTTTTTTTTTTTAATTAAATTAAGTATCTGAGGACATAGAGAATTGTTTTTCAGACGATAGAAAAAAAAACTACCCTTCAAAAAAGTCACAATCTACCATAATCACATAAAAATATTCTTGAGAGGGCTTCCCTGGTGGCGCAGTGGTTGATAGTCCGCCTGCCAATGCAGGGGACTTCGCTGGTCCGGGAAGATCCCACGGGCCGCGGAGCTGCTGGGCCCGTGAGCCATGGCCGCTGAGCCTGCGCATTCGGAGCCTGTGCTCCGTAACGTGAGAGGCCAAAACAGTGAGAGACCCGCGTACTGAAAAAAAAAAAAAAAAAAAAATATATATATATATATATATATATTCCTGAGAATATAATTTTATTAAACAAATGATTATAATATTAAATTACAGCTTTTTTTTTTAAATTGGGGTATAGCTGCTGTACAATGTTGTGTTAGTTTCTGCTGTACAATGAAGTGAATTAGCTACAAGTATACCTATATCCCCTCCCCCTTGGAACTTCTTTCCACCCCCCACCTCTCCCATCCCCCCACCATCCCACCGATTTAGGTCATAACAGAGCATGGAGCTGAGCTCCCTGTGCTATACAGCAGGTTCCACTAGCTATCTGCTTTACACATGGCAGTGCACATAGGGCAGTCCCATCTCCCAATTCATCCCACACCCCTCTACCCACTCCCGTGTCCATTCTCTGTGTCTGGGTCTCTATTCCTGCCCTGCAAATAGATTTATCAAAAATATGGAACGCTTCACGAATTTGCATGTCATCCTTGCGCAGAGGCCATGCTAATCTTCTCTGTATAGTTCCAGTTTTACTATATGTGCTGCCGAAGCTAGCACATAAATTACAGTTTAAGAAAATAATACATTATCACCCTTTGACTTTTTGGTCTAAAAATGTAGGGTTTATAAGAGGGATTTTTTGTTTTAACTATGCTTCACTTCCAAACATTCCAAAATTAATGATGAATATTCAACACAAAATGGCACAAAGAGTGTACCATCTTCTCTGATCTACGAATTGATGGTCTCATCATGTGGTATATTTGCCTTTAAATATGTGACCACAAATCTATCGTGAAGACACTGCCCACTTTTTTTTCCTACTCTTTAACAGTGCCATGTTACTCAACTAGTTATACTACATTGTGACATCTCTGATTATATATAAAGGGCATCTTCATAACTGGTCGTGTTGTTAGATTTCATATGTCCATAAATTAAGCTTTTTGCTATTGAGCTATTGGACTTTAAATACAAAATGGGTGATGGAAAATTCTCAGAATCTTAAAATATTTTTTTAAAGTTTTACTGTGGAAAGTTTAAAATAAACTCGAAAGTAGGGAGAATAATGAAACTATCATATCCATTACCTAGTGCTTTATTTTTCTATTGCTGCTGTAAAAAATAATAATATAATAACAAACCTGGTGGTTTAAAACAGCATAGGTCATTATTTTAATAGTTCTAGAGGTCAGAAGTCAGAAATGGATCTCATTGGGTTAAAAATAAGGGCTGTGTTACCTTCCTGGAGACTCTAGGGGAGAATCTGTTTTCTTGTCCTTTAAGTACCAAGAGGCTCCTGCAGCTTCAGGGTGTCATATTTCTATCTTCAAAGCCAGCAACATGAGGCCAAGTCTTTCTCATGTTGGTATCTCCCTCGTACTCCCCCTTCTGCTCTCCTTTTACACTTCTAAGGACCCTTATGATACACTGACTCACTCCATCTCCTCCCCACTCCTCCCTGTTGCAGGGTCTTCCAGGATAGTTCCCCCATCTCAAGGTCAGTTGATAAGCAAACTTCCATCGGCAACTTTGATTATCCCTTGCCATTTAACAAGATAGTCACAGGTTTCAGGGATAAAGATCTAGACCTCTTTGGGGGATAGGGGTGGTCATTTTTCTGCCTCCTATACCTATTACAATTATCAATATTTTGCCATTATATCCATCTCCCTTCCCCCAGAGCACACATATCCAAACATTTTTATGTGTTTGTTTGCTTCAGTTTTATTTTTAAGCAAATCTCAGACTTAACGTTGCTCTACAGATAAATAGTTCTGTGTGTATCTAAATAGGTAAGGCCATGTTGTTTATACATAACCAAAACAAAATAATACCTTATAAAACAATAATTGTATAATACGATCTAGTACCTGGTCAATTTCAAATGTTTCCTCATTATCTCAAGTGTTTTGGGGCAGCTTCCCTGGTGGCGCAGTGGTTGGGAGTCCGCCTGCCGATGCAGGGGATGCGGGTTTGTGCCCCGGTCCGGGAGGATCTCGCGTGCCGCGGAGCGGCTGGGCCCGTGACCCGTGACCGCTGGGCCTGCGCGTCCGGAGCCTGTGCTCCGCGGCGGGAGGCGCCGCAGCAGTGAGAGGCCCGCGTACAGCAAAAAAAAAAAAAAAGTGTTTTGGGGGCTTCCCTGGTGGCGCAGTGGTTGAGAGTACGCCTGCTGATGCAGGGGGCATGGGTTTGTGCCCCGGTCCGGGAAGATCCCACATGCTGCGGAGCGGCTGGGCCCGTGAGCCATGGCCACCGAGCCTGCGCGTCCGGAGCCTGTGCTCTGCAACGGGAGAGGCCCCAACAGTGAGAGGCCCGCGTACCGGAAAAAAAAAAAAAAAAAAAAAAAAAGTGTTTTCTACAATTGATGATAGAATCATGATCAAAATAAGGTTCACATGTTTTATTTGGTTGCTCTGTGTCTTGAATTTCTTTTACTCTGTAACCGTTCCCCATCTATATTTTTTTGTTTCATGTCAAGTAATAGTTGATGCTGCTTAATTGTGTACTCCTTAGAATTTCCCAAACTCTGGATTTGGCTAATTGTAGCTTCATAGCATAGTTTAACATGAACCTTTATTCTTCATATTGCCTATAAACTGATAATTAGATTCAGGTGTTTTTTGTTCCTGCTCTGGCCCCCTCCCCCACAATAATATATTATTGTAGTGTGTGTAGTTTATATTGTGTTACATTAGGTAATACATGGTGTGGTTGTCTCAGTTTTAGTGCTTTAAAAATGATTATTAGATTCAGGAGTTGTTCAGCCTGGTCTATCTGTTATAAAGTTCCCCATCAACTGTTCACCTAATGACTTCAGCAGCAGTTGATAATAGTTGCCTAGATATTTTGAGACTACCTTTCAGGACCTTCCTCTGTCATCATGTTTAACATTGTTCAGTGTTCTAGGAAAATTAACTTATGTATACTTTCCAGGGATTTAATTAGTGGAAGAAAGGAGGTATATTGGTAACTAACTGTTTGTCTACAGAAGTGTAAGGCTCTTAAATTATGTCTCCACTATCTGCCATCTTGACTTTGAGTTTCTTATCCATCACAATTTTGATGATGTGTTTTCAAAGAGAATACAGCAAAGGGACTGATAATCTATACAGAGATAATATTCCTGATAATATTACAGAGAATGTTGGAATTCCTATATTGCGTATGATGGGAGGTATAGTTAATATTTTGTTTTCTATGGGCATCTCCACAGAATCTGAATCCAGAGAGATTCTTTGGAAAAATATTACCTTTGTTATTACCATATTATTGGAGGTATAGCTCAGGGGTAGAGCATTTGACTGCAAATATTACCTTTGTTGTTACCATATTATTTAATCTCTCTTTTAAGATACCGTTATCCTTATTTAGAAAAAGATTGGATGACTATGTGCTTTTTTTTTTTTACTATCTAAAATATTTTAAGGTCTTTCACTATATTGCAGCACAGTTCTAGGCATATACTCTAATTACCTAATTAGTATAAGTACTGTACATGCAAATTGCATAATTAGAACATATAATTAATAGTTAAGAGGTATTATTAATTGGCATCCACAATGTCTGTGCTTATGCTTTACTTTTAGTAACAAGTATAACTTATAAAATAATTTTTATTAATATAAGCGTTTTAAAAGTCTTACATTGTGGACACTGATCTGATGGTGAAAAAATAAAAAGAATGAGCATATTAATCAGTTAGTGACTTTATAGTCATGAAAGCTATTTTTCAAACTGCCTCACAAGAGAACAAATTTGTTATTTTATTTTATGAGTACTCTTGAGCAAGAACCCATTAGTGTAATATTTGATCTTGCAAATTTTCAGGAACATGTTATATAATAGTCCCTAGAGTTTACATTGCTATTTCTTATTCTTAATTATAGATACTATAATGTAAGGTCAGTAATCAAATATTTTCAACAAAATCTTTGAAATCTATTTGATAAGTAAATCACTCATTAATAATCAATTTTTCATATAAGGAAAAGAATAAACCCTATAGTTGATCATATATCCTAAACATTCAAAATATACTTTATCCCATGTGCATGTTCATATGTCAGTATTAAGCATGCATGACTAATTTTTATTAATCATTTAAATGCTCATGTTTAACTTTTAGTGTGCTTCCTATTTGACTGTTAGTGTGCTTCCTATTTGACTATGTATCACACACATCAGAAATATTTTAAAAGTCATATTCCATTCTTCATCAATGTGAAACATCACAAAGATTCCCTATATCATAACTCACTTAAATATCTACAATACTATATATTTGTCTTGTGATATTTGCTTTGTTTTATCTTTAGCATTCATTGCTACTGATTTATAAATTCTCTAAAGGCCTTCACAACATTGTATTTTTGAGGAATCTTGGTACAGTGCCTAGATCATAATATAGAAGAAAACTTAAGTCGATGTATTAAAACTGAAAATATTCCAAAAAGGCCATTGATCAATAATTTTTTAAATCCAGTATTTTAACATTTATTATTAAATCCCAATTTTGTTACTGAATTAAAACTTCTAGAGTCTCTCTTTCCATATCCCCCTGCCTCTAGAGAACACATTCTAAAGAGTGAGTAGGAACTAGGATTCATAATATGCTTAATATCCACCTGCAAAGGTTCAGCTTATATTCTATGACTCAGTTCACTATTCACTTTTACCACCTTACATTACTCTCACAATATAGCCCCTAATTATTTGCATGCACTTAAAGCCAAGATTGACTATGCTTGCAAAATCATTTATAATTTTCTTATTTCCTAAAACATTGAGCCTGAGAACAAATTATTCTTGCTCTCATCCAATTTTGTTTTCTTTCTCCAATTACCACTATGTAAAATCACCGTGTTCCTTTTCAGTTGTTGTTCTTTTGAAGTAATAATTTAGGAGTTTATTAGCTATAGTCTCTACTCCCAAATCCCTCCACACTTCAACAACCCCATTCCTGCCCAAAAATATTTCTGTGAGAACAGGGATTTTGTCTACCTCATTTATTACCATATCCTCCAGCTCTGAAAACACTGCTTGGCACAGGAGACATACTAAGTAAACATTTACTCATAGCTTAGTCTTTGAGATTTATGCATATTTAATTTTTTCCTTTTCATTAGTGTTGCATGTATTCTTTTAGATGTAGTGTATCTGGTTCTTCTCACTATTGAGTTATCGTCCAGCTGGAATTATTGATTTCCGTATTTTTCTGTTTGTTCAAGCAGACAGAAGCTTCTGAGCACATTAGTCAGTCAAGACCATCTTCTGAGCTCTTTCTCACCTCTACTGTAACATGTTGTCCTGCTAAAAATGCCAGGCATGCCTGATCATTTGTTCTCTTGAAATTGCTGGTGTAAACTAAGTTAAAATGAGAAATTGAATGTCCTCCCTTGCTCAGTCCTTCATCTTCCTTGTTGAGTCTATCTAAAACTATTTTGAGATGTTGACAACTAATACATAGTTCTATTAAACTCACAATAGATAGCATTTATGGCATATAAATCTAAAAATTCATGGCTAATTTTTTAAACCAGCAAGATTCCTTATCCTAATTTCATATCGAAGCAATTCTGCTTATCATGAACACTATTTGATTTTTCAGTTCTATTTAAATTCAATAAGGTACATTGCTACTCATTTTCAGAATCCTGGACTGTACTAGAATTAATTTATGGATAGTTTTAACAGCTTTTTTTTTCACATCTGTAATGAGCTTTTTCTTTTTAATAGTGTCCTCTTCTGTGTATTCCTGACATTATAACTTGATATTTGAAAACCACAAGACTACCAATGCCACCTTATGTTGAACAATATAATATTGCTATTATTCATTTGTGTTCATGTACAATAATGTCCAACCTAAAGAATGTTACATCACACTAAAGATGACTTTAACTAGGAAAAAAATCTTAATAATAATAAAATAGAATTTAGAGGACTATACAGCAGTAAAAGTTGTAAATAAAAGCTATCTGTCTCAATTTGATTTTCAGACTATGATGAATTTTATATCTTCTTTTTACCATTTCCATTTTACAGATTGATAAATTCCTGAAGGGTTTTATTTAGATTTAGCCAAAAGTTGCAGCATATTCCTCAAAATATTTAGGAAATATAAGTATTTCCCTTAGGGCAGCACTTTTATTTTTCTTCCTTCTACTTTTCCTCTTCAGGGAAAATAAAATTTAAATAACATATAATCTTGTCATATTTTATGGACATATTAACTGATCAAGGAGTGCAATAAGAGGGATTCTATTGGACATATAGGTCATTTTCAGGAGGAGATTAATTTTTGTATGTTTTATAAAACATGTTTTATATATGATAATATATGTTCTCATGTATACTATATATGAGAATATATATATGGCAAAATATAAAGGTGGCAAAATATAAAGATGCCTTTTTTCCTTCCACAGTTTACAGACATGACATTCCAAGAAACTACCAATTAGATTGTTTTTGTAACTTGTCAAAAATATGCAGGATTACATCTGATAAAAGGAAGAGATAGATTAGCTAAGGCTATTTAGGAACAAATAGAAATAATGTGGGACTTTCCCTACCAAAAAATAATAGTACATATTTCATAAATGTACAAAAATAGTATTTAAAAAATATTGTGTATCATCTTCCAGATTAATGGAAAGAATATAAGAAACTGATCATAATATAATCCCAAATTTATAAAATCCATGTATGAAAAATAACTGAGGAATATACACTGAAAAGTAAACAATGGGTGTGCTTTAAGAACTGAAATTTTAAATAATTTATTTTTATCCTTTTTAGTTTTCCATTTTTAAATTATCAGAACTGTATATTGCCTTTATAAGAAAAGAAAATGTAAATTCTCAAAATTTTAAAAAAAGTTTGTTTTTGAAAAAAGTGATAATAATAAAATGTAGACCATATAAAAATGGTGATGACAAAATATAAATCTGACTCCTCCCCCCAAAATTCTTTGTATTTAGTTGTAAAATATTTCACAATCAGCTATTTCACAGACCATACAGTTAGAATTTGCATTGGATTTAAAAAGAACACCTAATTCAATTTAAGCTATCACATGATGAGTAATTGATTCTTTCTAAAAGAAAATAGGTAATATTCCATTATAAAGATGGTCATTACAAGCGATATTTGGACCATTTTCATATCTCTCAGAAACAACAAAAGTGGTTAATGTCAGTAATATGGTATACCATAATGCAGTTGTTTTCTGGATTCCCTTGCTGTACCAGCTACACAATTCCTAGCACAACCAAGTCACTAACCTACTAATTGTTTAGTTATTTTTTAATGTGGAAATAATCTTTATACAAAGTAAATTTTAACTAAAGATTAAATAGACTCAGGAAAGAACTTAGAGTCCTTTCCTTGAAAATGGAGGAATTTATCTGCTTTAAAAATGTCGATATCGGGCTTCCCTGGTGGCGCAGTGGTTGAGAGTCCTTCTGCCGATTCAGGGGACATGGGTTCGTGCCCCAGTCCGGGAAGATCCCACATGCCGCGGAGCGGCAGGGCCCGTGAGCCATGGCCGATGAGCCTGCGCGTCCGGAGCCTGTGCTCTGCAACGGGAGAGGCCACAACAGTGAGAGGCCCGCGTACCGCAATAAATAAAATAAAATAAAAATTAAAAATGTCGGTATCAAGACACCATCCACTAATGAAAGTGCTGAACGCTATTTCCCTACTGGAAATATTTTTTGTAAACATTCCTATTTTTGGTATTTTCATATGAAGAATACATATACATTCTTTAAAGTTTGCCTTCTTGTACAAGTACTGTTGAAATATTTGTTCTTTCACTTGAAAGCTCTTCATTTTTGTAAAGATATCTCTCATTGTCCCAGAATATTTGGGGGTTAAACATCACTACTTCCATAGTTTATAAGATGGTATGGTTTTAAAACCAGACAGCTCCATCCTGGTAAACTTCATCTGGAGCCTCCATAGTGTATGAATATACCTTACAAAGCTTTCAGGTGGCCCAGTGCCCTAGTGTTTTCATCATGCACAGTGACAGAAAGCTTGTCTCTTAAACATTTTTAGTATGACCCATAGTAAAATATATATTTTCATCGTAATTAGGAACACGGCATTCATGTGCTATTCACTCTTACTTGTCGAGGTACTGGGGATGCAAAAATAATTGGAAAAGTAAAAAATTTGTTTTTCTTTTTTTTTTAACCTCTTTATTGTTTAATTGCTTTGCAATGTTGTGTTAGTTTCTGCTGTATAACAAAGTGAATCAGCTATACGTATACATACATCCCCATAGCCCCTCTCTCTTGTATCTCCCTCCCAGCCTACCTATCCCACCCCTCTAGGTGGTCACTGAGATGATCTCCGTGTACTATGTGGTTGCTTCACACTACTATCTATTTTACATTTGGTAGAGTATATATGTCAATGCCACTCTCTCACTTCGTCCCAACTTACCCTTCCCCCTCCCCATGTCCTCAAGTCCATTTTCTATGTCTGTGTCTTTACTCCTGTCCTGCCCCTAGGTTCTTCAGAACCAGTTTTTTTTTTTTTTTTGATTCCACATATATGTGTTAGCATGTGGTATTTGTTTATCTCTTTCTGACTTCACTCTGTATGACAGACACTAGGTCCATCCACCTCACTACAAATAACTCATTTTCGTTTCTTTTTATGGCTGAGTAATATTCCATTGTATATATGTGCCACATCTTCTTTATCCATTTAACTGTCGATGGACACTTAGGTTGCTTCCATGTCCTGGCTATTGTAAATAGACCTGCAATGAACATTGTGGTACATGACTCTTTCTGAATTATGGTTTTCTCAGGGTATATGCCCAGTAGTGTGATTGCTGGGTCGTATGGTAGTTCTATTTTTAGTTTTTTAAGGAACCTCCATACTGTTCTCCACAGTGGCTGTATCAGTTTACATTCCCACCAACAGTGCAAGAGGGTTCTCTTTTCTGCACACCCTCTCTAGCATTTATTGTTTGTAGATTTTATGATGATGGCCATTCAGACTGGTGTGAGGTGATACCTCACTGTAGCTTTGATTAGCATTTCTCTGATAATTAGTGATGTTGAGCATTTTTCCTGTGTTTGTTGGCAATCTGTATATCTTCTTTGGAGAAATGTCTATTTAGGTCTTCTTCCCATGTTTGGATTGGGTTGTTTTTTTTGACATTGAGCTGCATGAGCTGCTTGTACATTTTGGAGACTAATCCTTTGTCAGTTGCTTAGTTTGCAAATATTTTCTCCCATTCTGAGGTTTGTCTTTTCGTCTTGCTTAGGTTTTCCTTTGTTGTGCAAAAGATTTTAAGTTTCATTAGGACCCATTTGTTTATTTTAATTTCCATTTCTCTAGGAGGTGGGTCAAAAAGGATCTTGCTGTGATTTATGGCATAGAGTGTTATGCCTATGTTTTCCTCTAGAAGTCTTCTAGTGTCTGGCCTTACATTTAGGTCTTTAATCCAATTTAATTTTATTTTTGTGTATGGTGTTAGGGACTATTCTAATTTCATTCTTTTACATGTAGCTGTCCAGTTTTCCCAGCACCACTTATTGAAGAGGCTGGCTTTTCTCCATTGTATATTTTTGCATCATTTATCAAAGATAAGGTGACCATATGTGTGTGGGTTTATCTGTGGGCTTTCTGTGCTGTTCCATTGATCTATTTTTCTGTTTTTGTGCCAGTACCATACTGTTTTGATGGCTGTATCTTTGTACTATAGTCTGAAGACAGGGAGCCTGATTCCTCCAGCTCCATTTTTCTTTCTCTAGATTGCTTTGGCTACTCATGGTCTTTTGTGTTTCCATACAAATTGTGAAATTTTTTGTTCCAGTTTTGTGAAAAATGTCATTGGTAGTTTGATAGGGATCACATTGAATCTGTAGATTGCTTTGGGTAGTACAGTCATTTTCACAATGTTGATTCTTCCAATCCAAGAACATGGTATATCTCTTCATCTGTTTCTATCATCTTTAATTTCTTTCATCACTGTCTTATAGTTTTCTGCATACAGGTCTTTTGTCTCCTTAGGTAGGTTTATTCCTAGGTATTTTATTCTTTTTGTTGCAGTGGTAAATGGGAGTGTTTCCTTAATTTCTCTTTCAGATTTTTCATCATTAGTGTATAGGAATGCAGGGGATTTCTGTGCATTAATTTTGTATCCTGCTACTTTACCAAATTCATTAATTAGCTCTAGGAGTTTTCTGGTAGCACCTTTAGGATTCTCTATGTATAGTATCATGTCATCTGCAAACAGTGACAGTTTTACTTCTTCTTTTCTGATTTGGATTCCCTTTATTTCTTTTTCTTCTCTGATTGCTGTGGCTAAAACTTCCAAAATTATGTTGAATCATAGTGGTGACAATGGGCAACCGTGTCTTTTTCCTGATCTTAGTGGAAATGGTTTCAATTTTTCACCATTGAGAATGACGTTGGCTGTGAGTTTGTCATATATGGCCTTTATTATGTTGAGGTAAGTTCCCTCTATGCCTACTTTCTGGAGAGTTTTTATCATAAATGGGTGTTGAATTTTGTTGAAAGCTTTTTCTGCATCTACTGAGATGATAATATGGTTTATATCTTTCAACTTGTTAATATGGTGTATTACATTGATTGATTTGCATATATTGAAGAATCCTTGCATTCCTGTGATAAACCCTACTTGATCATGGTGTATGATCCTTTTAATGTGTTATTGGATTCTGTCTGCTAATATTTTATTGAGGATTTTTGCATTTATGTTCATCAGAGATATTGGCCTGTAGTTTTATTTTTTGGTGACATCTTTGCCTGGTTTTGATATCAGGGTGATGGTGGCCTCGTAGAATGAGTTTGGGAATGTTCCTCCCTCTGCTATATTTTGGAAGAGTTTGAGAAGGATAGGTGTTAGCTGTTGTCTAAATGTTTGATAGAATTAGCCTGTGAAGCCGTGTGGTCCTGGGGTTTTGTTTGTTAGAAATTTTAAATCACAGTTTCAATTTCAGTGCTTGTGATTGGTCTGTTTGTATTTTCTATTTCTTCCTGCTTCAGTCTCGGAAGGTTGTGCTTTTCTAACAATTTGTCCATTTCTTCCAGGTTGTCCATGTTATTGGCATATAGTTACTTCTGGTAATCTCTCATGACCCTTTGCATTTCTTCAGTGTTAGTTGTTACTTCTCCTTTTTCATTTCTAATTCTGTTGATTTGAGTCTTCTTTCTTTTTTTTGATTAGTCTGGCTAATGGTTTGTCAGTTTTGTTTTTCTTAAAGAACCAGCTTTTAGTTTTATTGATCTTTGCTATCATTTCCTTCATTTCTTTTTCATTTATTTGTGTTCTGATATATATGATTTCTTTCCTTCTGCTAACTTTGGGGATTTTTTTGTTCTTCTTTCTCTAATTGCTTTAGGTGTAATGTTAGGTTGTTTATTTGAGGTGTTTCTTGTTTCCTGAAGTTTATTGCTATAAACTTCCCTCTTAGAACTGCTTTTGCTGCATACCATAGGTTTTGGGTCATTGTGTTTTCATTGTCATTTGTTTCTAGGTATTTTTTGATTTCTTCTTTGATTTCTTCAGTGCTCTCTTGGTTATTTAGTAGCATATTGTTTAGCCTCCATGTGTCTGTATTTTTTATAGATTTTTTTCCTGTAATTGATACCTTGTAGCACTGTGGTCGGAAAAGATGCTTGATATGATTTCAATTTTCGTAAATCTACCAAGGCTTGATTTGTGACCCAAGATATGATCTATCCTGGAGAATGTTCCATGAGCACTTGAGAAGAAAGTGTATTCTGTTGTTTTTGCATGGAATGTCCTATAAATCTCAATTAAGTCCATCTTGTCTAATGTGTCATTTAAAGCTTATGTTTCCTTATTTATTTTCATTTTGGATTATCTGTCCATTGGTGAAAGGAGTGTGTTAAAGTCCCCTACTATTACTGTGTTCCTGTCGATTTCCCCTTTTATGGCTGTTAGTGTTTGCCTTATGTATTGAGGTGCTCCTATGTTGGGTGCATCAATATTTACAATTGTTATATCTTCTTCTTGGTTGGATCCCTTGATCATTATGTAGTGTCCTTCTTTGCCTCTTGTAATACTCTTCTTTTTAAAGTCTGTTTTGTCTGATTTGAGGATTGCTACTCCAGATTTCTTTTGATTTCCATTTTCATGGAATATCTTTTTCCATCTCCTCACTTTCAGTCTGTATGTGTCCATAGGTCTGAAGTTGGTCTCTTGTAGACAGCATATGTATGGGTCTTGTTTTTGTATCCATTCAGCCAGTCTATGTCTTTTGGTTGGAGCATTTAATCCATTTACATTTAAGGTAATTATTGAAATGTATGTTTCTATTACCATTTTCTTAATTTTATGGGGTTTGTTTTTGTAGGTCTTCTCCTTCTCTTGTGATTCCTGCCTAGAGAAGTTCCTTTAGCATTTATAGTAAAGCTGGTTTGGTGGTGCTGAATTCTCATAGCTTTTGCTTGTCTGTAAAGGTTTTAATTTCTCTATCAAATCTGAATGAGATCCTTGTTGCTTAGAATAATCTTGGTTGTAGGTTTTTCCCTTTCATCACTCTAAATATGTCCTGCCACTCCCTTCTGGCTTGCAGAGTTTCTGCTGAAAAATCAGCTGTTAACCTTATGGAGATTCCCTTCTATGTTATTTGTTGCTTTTCCCTTGCTGCTTTTAATATTTTTTCTTTGAATTTAACTTTTGAAAGTTTAATTAATGTGTCTTGGTGTGTTTCTCCTTGGATTTATCCTGTATGAGACTCTTTGTACTTCCTGGACTTGATGGACTATTTCCTTTCCCATATTAGGAAAGTTTTCAGCTATAATGTCTTCAAATACTTTCTCAGTCCCTTTCTTTTTCTCTTTTTCTTCTGGGACCAGTATAATTCAAAAGTTGGGGTGCGGGCTTCCCTGGTGGCGCAGTGGTTGAGAGTCCGCCTGCCGATGCAGGGGGCATGGGTTCGTGCCCCGGTGCGGGATAATCCCACATGCCGCGGAGCGGCTGGGCCCGTGAGCCATGGCCCCTGAGCCTGCACGTCCGGAGCCTGTGCTCCGCAACGGGAGAGGCCACAACAGTGAGAGACCCGTGTACCACAAAAAAAGAAAAAAAAAAAAAAAAGTTGGGGTGCTTAATGTTGTCCCAGAGCTCTCTGAGACTGTCCTCAGTTCTTTTCATTCTTTTTTCTTTATTCTGGTCTGTGGTAGTTATATCCACTATTTTATCTTCCAGGTCACTTATCCGTTTTTCTGCCTCAGTTATTCTGGTATTGATTCCGTCTAGAGAATTTTTAATTTCATTTATTGTGTTGTTCATCATTGTTTGTTTGCTCTTTAGTTCTTATAGGTTCTTGTTAAATGTTTCTTGTATTTTCTCCATTATACTTCGAAGACTTTGGATCATCTTTACTATCATTATTCTGAATTCTTTTTCAGGTAGACTGCCTATTTCCTCTTCATTTGTTTGGTCTGTTGGGTTTTCTTTCCTTCTTCATCTGCTATGTGTTTCTCTGTCTTCTCATTTTGCTTAACTTACTGTGTTTGGGGTCTCCTTTTCATAGGCTGCAGGTTCGTAGTTCCCATTGTTTTTGGTGTCTGCCCCCAGTGGCTAAGGTTGGTTCAGTGGGTTGTGTAGGCTTCCTGATGGAGGGGACTGGTGCCTTGGTTTAGGTGATTGAGGCTGGATCTTGTCTTTCTGGTGGGCAGGACCACGTCTGGTAGAGTGTTTTGGGGTGTCTGTGAACTTGGTATGATTTTAGGCAGCCTCTTTGCTAATGGGTGGAGTTGTGGTCCTGTCTTGCTAGTTGTTTGGCATGGGGTGTCCAGTACTGGAGCTTGTTGGTCGTTGAGTGGAGCTGGGTCTTAGTGTTGAGATGGAGATCTCTTGGAGAGCTCTAGCCGATCGACATTACGTGGGGCCAGGAGGTCTCTGGTGGTCAGTGTCCTGAACTTGGCTCTCCCACCTCAGAGTCTCCAGCTGTAGCACCAAGACCCTGTTAGCCACATGGCTCAGAAGAAAAGGGAGAAATAAAAGAAAAAAAGGAAAATAAAATAAAGTTATTAAAATAATTAAAAATTATTGAAGTAAAAAAATAAAAAATGGAATGAAATAAAAGAAGAGAGCAACCAAACCAATAAACAACTCTACCAATGATAACAAGTGCTAAAAACTATACTAAGATAAACATAAAAATCAGAAACTAGTCAGTCGAATTCAGCAAACCCCAAGTCTACAGTTGCTCCCAAAGACCTCTGCCTCAATTTTGAGATGATTCATTGTCTATTCAGGTATTCCACAGATGCAGCGTACATCAAATTGATTGTGGAGATTTAATCTGCTGCCTCTGAGGCTGCTTCGAGAGATTTCCCTTTCTTTTCTTTGTTTGCACAGCTCCTGGGGTTCAGCTTTGGATTTGGCCCTGCCTCTGTGTGTAGGTCGCCCTCTGGCGTCTTTTCTTCACCCAGACAGGAGGGGGTTAAAGGAGTGGGGTTGGCCTGCTGATTCTTAACCGCTGCCCCACTGATTAGGGGGCAATGGCTCACTCAGGCCAGGGGGAGTGAGGGGTATTGAATGCAGGGTGAGCCTGCGGGAGAAGAGGCCAACATGGTGTTGCTGCAGCCTGAGCCGTGCTGTGTGTTCTCACAGGGAAGTTGTCCCTGGATCACGGGATTCTGGCAATGGCGGGCTGCACAGGCCCCTGGGAGGGGAGTTGTGGATAGTGACCTGTGCTTGCACACAGGCTTCTTGGTGGCTACAGCAGCGGCCTTGGCATTTCATGCCCATCTCTGGTGTCCACGCTGGTACTTCAGCTCACGCCCATCTCTGAACCTCATTTAGGCAGTTTTCTGAATCTCCTCTCTTCGTGCACCCTGAAACTATGGTCTCTTAACTCTTAGGCAGTTCTAGACTTTTTGCAGGACTGCCTCCCAGTTAGCTGTGGCACACTAGCCTCCTTCAGGCTATGTTCATACAGCCAACCCCAGTCCTCTCCCTGGTATCTGACCTGCGAAGCCCAAGCCTCAGCTCCCAGCCCCCACCCACCCTGGCGGGTGAGCAGACAAGCCTCTCGGGCTGGTGCAAGCTGGTCGGCACTGATCTTCTGTGTGGGAATCCCTCTGCTTTGCCCCCTGCATCCCTGTTGCTGCACTCTCCTCTGTGGCTCCAAAGCTTCTCCCCCACCCACCCCCCATTTCCACCAGTGAAGGGGCTTCCTAGTGTGTGGAAACTTTTCCTCCTTCACAGCTCCCTCCCAGCAGTACAGGTCCCATCCCTATTTTTTGTCTGTTTTTTTCTTTTTTCTTTTGCCCTACCCAGGTACGTGGGGAGTTTCTTGCCTTTTGGGAAGTCTGAGGTCTTCTGCCAGTGTTCAGTAGGAGTTGTTCCACATGCAGATGTATTTTTGATGTATTTGTGGGGAGGGAGGTGATCTCCATGTCTTACTCCTCTGCCATCTTGAAGGTCCTCCCGCCTCAGGTCCCCAGTGAAAAATTCTTGCCCCACGGAGCTAATAATCTAGTCTGTCTGTCTCTCTCATTATTCTTTGTATAAACAATGAAATCTTATAAATTTTATTCCATCCATCTCATTCTATCCTGTTATCTTCTTTTTAGTTATAAAAATAAAGTAAGTTGCTCTTTAGGACCCACTAATTGATTCAAGACTCAATAATGGATCTTGACTCCCACTTTGAAAAACATTACCATATAGGAATTACATACATTTAACAGAGCTATTGAAGCAGCCTAGAATTTATTTTTTTTTAAATTTCTGTCTTGCTGTTGAATCTGTCACCAACTTAAAAATCCAGTCTTTTTCACTGAGCTGCTTTAAAGCTAGAACTCTCTGAATCTACGTTTATATAACCTGTTTTTAATCTAAATGGAGAATCTTATATTTATTTCTGTCAAATTCTTCTTTATTGGTTTCAGTCCATCATTCAAGCCGATCAAGATTTTTGAACTCTACCACTGTTAGATAATCCTTCTAAATCTGTCATCCACAAATATGAAAAGGGTGGCTTCTATGTCATGAGCCAAGTCACTTTTGAAAAATATTGCAAATTCCTATAGTTCTTCTCTAGAGATATCCCTCTTGTTGGCATTGATCCATTAATCAACATTTTAGAGTTATATTTGCATGCCAAAATGTAAATCGCTCTTAATTTTTCTATATGCATTTTCTCATTAATTAAAAAATTCTACCAGACTATAGAATACATACTGAAGTTTTGATTTTTATGATCCCCCGAGATAAAAATAACCTGTCAGAATATATAGTTAAGTTTCTGTTTATCTCAGCCACAACCAGTTGCACTGATAGTAGCCTTCAGTTTATAAGTTTAGTTAGCGAATGAGATCTGACATCACAGCACACTGGGGCTCATTCTCAGAACTAAGGATGTTGTAGAAGTAGCAATCTCCCTGATGCATGTGCTGCAGGGATAAGCAGTGTTCTTGGCATTTACTAGATAATTCAGCTATTCCTCCTCAACTCAGTGATTTCCAACTGATAGGGCTTTTGTCTTGGTCACAGGGTTTTAGTGTCTGACAGCTGTTGAGTAGGAATAAAGTCTTGTTAGCTGAGGCTAGACACTCTCATTCAGTCCAAAAATCTCCACTTTTTTTTTTTCTTTTTGTGAGACATGTTACATTAAGTGTAAATTACATTCAGCTCATAGGATGTTATTAATAGGGTATCATAACAGAATGTTTTCCTTCGATAAGAGCATAGGGCAAGGTATTAACCAGGGATGCTTTTGAATCCTTACTGTATTCACCTATTAACTGCATTACTTTTGGTAAAATCTTAAAACTTTCTAAGTCTCTCTTACATCATCTATGAACCAGAGTTAGAAATGCATACCTTACCTATCTCACAAGGTTCTAGTAAGAATGGAGATTATGTCGTAAACAATACAATCTAAACGTTTACTAAATGATAGGTATAACTATCAATCGGTATGTTAGTATTATCCTTTAAAATGGGTTACAGCTTCATCTATAGAAACTCTGAATTCATAATCCAAGGGAAAAAACATCTTCATTTCTACAGCATTGTCTTATACTAGTGATGCCATCTCTTTTAATCTCTACGCAAGATTCTTTCATCCCTCGGTATTGTCAGTCTCTCTTCCTCTACCTTGCTAGAGGGCATTTTATTCTTTATAGGTGTTTATATGTAAGACTTGACAACTACGAGTCCTAGCTCTGCAGTCATTGAGCAGAGAATTTAATCTCTCTGAGCCCCAATTTCTGTTATTTGTAAAACAGGTAACTAACATTTACTTTGAGGCAGTGTTTTAACAATTAGATATAATATATGTAAAGTACTTAGCACAATGATTGATATACAGAGAGTGATCGATATATGGTAGTTAGTATTTCTAGATTTTTTTCCTCTTCAGTTATAGAATGTTATCATTAATAAATAAGAAAGGAAAAAGAGGTCTTCAGATATTCTTATCCTCTTTCCAACAGAGATATTTCTCTGTCCTTCACAAAATTTCAATTACCTTTCAAATCCTTTCCCTACCTTCCTTTTTAAGCAACTAACTAATAAATATAGAAGAAGAACCAAATTCCAAGTGAGCAAATACTTCTGGCATAGTAGTGAAGAAGGCATCTTACTGTGAAAAGTGAAGGAGGTCATAATTAATAGAATGGCCTTTTAAGACAGGCAGACGGAACTGGGTTTGATCTACTCCAGACATTTGCTTGCTGAGTCACAATGTAAAAGTTACTTAGCCTTCCTTATCTATTTCCTCTTATGTAAAGTGGGCAAAATAATAGTATGTCTTCATTGAATATGAAGTAATACTATATGAGAAAATTTTAAAAGCTTAAAATTCAGTGCATTGTCTGGCAGGTGGCAAATAATTTATAAATAGAATCTTATTGATATGTCTCCTTCTGCTTCTACTTTCACTTCCTAATATTCTTCTTTGATAATGATAGTCAAAACTATTTACCTTTGGAATATGAATTTTAACAATGTATTTATTGCCCAAGATTCTCAAATAAGATCTTTTAGATGCTTTGTAGTGTTTCTTATAAATTAACCAGGTAAGGGTTGGTACTCATGTAAAGCTGTCAGGTGTTTTGCTTGAACATGGGATTTATATGTCCACAAAGGAAAATAAATTGTGATCCCAAGAAATGCCTAGTGTCTGCTAACAATTATAGTCATGGAAAGCCATCAGTGAATTTTTTTATTGCTTAGCTGCTTTTGTTGCTATCATAGTAGCTATATTTATTATTATTACTACATGGTCTAACATTTTACCCATGTTAAAAGATACATGGGAGAAGGTAAACATAATTTGGATACTTCCCTAATTCAATTGTGGCACATAAGAGATTCCCAAGTTTTTCTGGTTGGGAAGACAAATGTTAGAATTCTGAGGTTCTTGATGCAAAGGAGTAAGATTATGTGTTGGAAAGCATCTCCTAGTTATATTTTCTTCCCACCTGGACTAGGCATCTCTAAAGGGGAAAATGCATTTTCTAGTTTATATACTCTATTTTTCCTCCTTGAAGTTTTCCACAGAGAATAAGATTAGTTTATTTGACCCATTGGGGAAAATGGCCTAAAAATATAAGTATCCATCTACTAAACAAGCACTCATCAAAAATCTTCTGTATTTCACAAATTGTACTAAAGCTAAGCATACAGTGATAACCAGAACATTAGACCTGCCTTCCAGGGTGTCTCTTGGTCAGGAGATAGGAACAGATACATATTTAAATAATTGAACAAAATGCAATGTTTATTTTGCCAGACTTAGAAAAATCTATTGAAAGAGAGGGAAAAGTGTTTTTGTACCATTTTAAGGTTTAACAGAGAAGATTAACATTTGAGCCATGAGCAGTTCAATACATGCACTAGAGATTAGACTCTCAAGGATTAAATTAAGAGAAATAGCAGGTAAAGAGTGTCAGCTGAAGAGAGGGAGAGAGGAAAAAAAGTAGTGGAGAGTAGGGCAGGAGAGAGGAAGAAAGGAAGGAAGGGGGAGGGATAATAGGGAAGGGAAAAGAAACATAGGAACTGACTAAATATTAGGTCTTGGATATTAAACACCCTATTGCTACTGACAGGATATTGATGAGTTTCTAGTGGTATCAGATTATTGGTATAAATAACCAAGCCCTAAATCAACAAATCAATATTTTTGTTATCACATATTCTTTTAAAAATGCTCAGTTCTCAGCCACAAGAAAAGGAATATAATAATTTTATTTCCAAGATTAATACCTTGTGGAAAATTTTTAAAATTCTTTCCCCCTGATCACTAATATAATAGAAAGGATGTGTTAAACACTAAATCAAAGTTTTCTTACGTAAGTCAAGTTTCTGAAACTCTTCTGCCCTTTAGGGATTTTTATCATTTTTCTAGAGGATGGCAGACTCTACCTTTGATAATGTATTTGTGTGATTTAGATAAATTCATACTGATGTAGATAATTTCATAAGCTGTATTACCAACCACACTTGTTTGATTGAGTTACAATTCAAGAGAAAAATTTACTATAATTTTTATTACTTCTAAGTTTATGTCTAATAGGAAATATTCTTTATTCAGTTTTGTAGTGACATTTTTACTTATTTAATATAAAGGTTGTGTAATTCTTTTAACTTAACAGTTTAAATGTAAGACCAAATTCAATACTTGATTGGTAACATCAATGCAGCTTAACAAAAATTGTGTCATTTGCAAGTAATTTACCTTATGAAATATTACTGAATCTTTAAAATTAATAAATATAAATTATAATAATATGTGTTTACTATAAAGTCTTATTTAATCAGAAAAGAAGTTAATTTATAAAGATAGTTTTAAGCAAGGCATTATGTCTGAATGGTCCAGCTGGTTATTTCCATTCCATACTTCACCTTGATACTAAATTATCTACATCATAAAACAGAGTTTTATAGATTATCAACAATATTTTGAATTTATATCTAAAGTACAAGAATAGCTTTGAAGGTCACTTTTCTATTTTATCCAAATTGGCTAACAGTTTCTCTTAAGTTCCAGCTAATTGAAATAGATAAAAATCATAATCCTATTTTATTCTAAGGTAGAAGGTCAGCATGCATACAGTAGTAATGTGCTGTTCTTTTTACTGGCATAAATATTATAGATAATTATTTTTCTTAGAGTCAGTGTAGTATAGGCTCAAATATAAAAGTGGATTAATAGTATTATATTAATTGTGATGATTGAACTATTTTTCATCAAGTTTTTATGCACACTGACCATGACAGATAGGAGGCAAACATTTACACAGATTGATGGAAAATTCAAATTTAAATGTATCAACAATTGTTGCTTTAGTTATTTTGACTTCTTGAATTAGAGTAAGCACACTACTCATATTTGAAGAAGAAAACTAAGTTTCACAAGTACTATGCATATACTGACATGTCCTGGGTAAGAATGGCCGACTAAGTCTAACGTGTTGGATTGACCAAAGTAATAAGTACCAGGTGGCCCATCAGTGGAAAAATGACATACTTTACATGCTATAAAAAGAAGATGGTAGTCTAGGGCACCATGACATAACTAACTTGCCATAAACCCTGACCAGTCTCTTACTGGTGTAAAGAGAATATTTCTCTTTCCCATAACTTAGGGGAAAGTAGATAGTTTCCAGAAGGAAAAAAATCATGCACAGAAAAAAATAGTGCACAATTTTAAGTACACATTCAAGTTAAAATATATAATGTAAATCCATTAATAGGATTTCCTGTGGGGAGATGGAAATTAGAGTAAGATATGGTGATAAAGGAAATTAATTAAAAACATGTATTGTTTCTAATGAATTGGGTTAAATCAAACAAAATTTCAAGGATAATAATATCTTACCTAAATTTACCCAAATAAAAGCAGAAAACTTAAGTGCAAGAAAATGACAATGCTTTATTATTACCTAACAGTATAAAAAAGTATAAAAGGTTTTGAGAAAATGTTGAAGTTGGAATATTCTTGATAATATAAAACAACATATGGGAATAAAATGCTTCATATAAGTGAAATTATATAAAGACACACAAAAAGCATATATGTCTTTTTCTGACTTTGCAGAATGTCCTCAAGATCCATCCATGTTGTACTGTATATCACAACTTCTTCTCTTCGTTAGGCTGAATAATATTCTATTGTATGTATATGGCACATTTTGTTTATCCATTCATGGGTTGATGGACACTTGTGTTGCTTTTTTTTTTTTTGCCATGCGAGGGCCTCTCACTGTTGTGGCCTCTCCCGTTGCGGAGCACAGGCTCCGGATGCGCAGGCTCAGCGGCCATGGCTCACGGGCCCAGCCGCTCCGCGGCATGTGGGATCTTCCCGGACTGGGGCACAAACCCTTGTCCCCTGCATCGGTAGGCGTACTCCCAACCACTTTACCACCAGAGAAGCCCTGTGTTGCTTTTATGTTTTAACTATTGTGAATAATGCTGCTATGAACATGGGCATATAAATATGTCTTTGAGACCCTACTTTGAATTGTTTTGAGCATATACCCGGAAGTGGAATTACTAGATTGCATGATAATTCTGTTTAAAATTTTTTGAGGAACTGTTTTCCATGGCAGCTGTACCATTTTACATTCCCACTAACAGTGCACAAGGGTTAAATTTTCTCCATTTTCTCCATCATTTTTTTCAGTTTTTTTTTTTTTTTTACAGTAACCATCCCAATTAGTGTGAGGTGATATTTCACTGTAGTTTTAATTCGCATTTCCCTAATGATTAGTGATGCTGAACACCTTTTCAAGTGCTTACTGGCCATTTGTGTATCTTCTTTGGAGAAATGTCTGAGTCATTTTTCCATTTTTGAAGTGGGTTGTTTGCCTTTTGATGTTAAGCTTTAGAACTTCTCGATGTAGTATAAATATTAATAAATTATAAATATTAATAAATTAAGAAATATTAATTTCTTACCAGATATATGATATGCAAGTATTTTTTTTCCATTCTGTGTGCTTCCTTTTTACTCTTTTGATAGTGTATTTTGAGGCACACTTTAAAAATTTTTTTATGAAGTTCAGTTTGTCTACATTTTCTTTTGCTGCCTGTGCCTTTGGTGTCATATCCAAGAAATCACTGTCAAATCCAAAGCTTTTGTTTTCTTCTAAGAGTTTAATAGTTTTAGGTCTTACATTTAGGTCTTTGATACATTGTCAATTTTTGTTTATGGTATTAGGTGAGGGTCTAACTTTAGTCTTTTACATGTGCATATCTTGTTTTTTCAGCACCATTTATTGAAAAGACTGTGTTTTTCTCTATTGAATGGTCCTGGTACTTTTGTTGAAAATCATTTGACCATATATGCAAGGGTTTATTTCTAGACACTCTATTCTATTCCTTTGCTCTATACGTCTGTCTTATTGCCAGTACCACACAGTTTTGATTATTGTAGCATTGTATAAGCTTTGAAATCAGGAAGTGTGAGTCCTCCAGCTTTGTCCTTTTTCAGAATTGTTTTGGCTTTTTGGGGTCCCTTGGTAGTCCCTATGAATTTTAGGGTGGATTTTTATATTTATGTAAAAAACATCATTGTGTTTTTGATAGGGATTAAATTAATTCAATTTGGATAGCATTGACATCTTAACAATACATATCTTCCTTGATTTACAATGGGTTTACGTCCCCATAAACCCATCATAAATTGAAAATATCATGAGTTGAAAATGCATTTAATACACCTAACCTACCAAACATCATAGCTTAGCCTAGCTCAGAAGAATTACATTAGCCTACAGTTGGGCAAAATTATCTAACATAAAGCCTGTTTTATAATAAACTGTTGAATATCTTATGTAATTTATTTAATACTGTACCAAACAATGAAAAACAGAATGGTTGTATGTGTACCAGTTGTTTACCCTCATGATTACATGGCTAACTGGGAGCTTCAGCTTGCTGGCACTGCCCAGCATCATGAGAGAGTATCATAGTGCAAATTGCTAGCCCAGGAAAATATCAAAATTCGAAGTAAGGTTTCTACAGAATGAGTATCAATTTCACACCATCATAAAGTTGAAAAATTGTAAGTCAAACCGTCATGAGTTGGGACCATCTGTACTGAGTCTTCCAATCCATGAACATAGGATATCTTTCCTTTTATTTATGTCTTCTTTAATTTCTTTCAGAAATGTTTTATAGTTTTTATTGTATATAAATCTCTCACCTTCTTAGATAAGTTAATTCTTAAAAATTTATTCTTTTGTTGCTATTATAAGTGGAATTGTTCTCTTAATTTCCTTTTCAGATTGTTCATTGTTTGTATAGAAATGCAACTGATTTTTGTATCCTGCTTGATATCCTGCTACTCTTCTGAATTTGTTTATTAGTTTTAACAGTTTTTTCGTAGAACTTTTAGAGTTTTCTACATACATGTAGAGTTGTCTAGATCATGTCACCAATGAACAGAGATAAACTTTACTTCCTTTCTGATTCACATGCCTCTGGCTTGGACTTCCAGTTCCATGTTGAATAGAAATGGTAAAAATGGGTATCCTTGCCTTGTTCCTGATCTTAGTTGAAAAGCTTTCAGTCTTTCACAATTGAGTGTGATTTTTGCTGTGGGTTTTTCATATATGTCACTTATTATGTTAAAGTCGATTTCTTCTATTTCTAGTTTGTTGAGTGTTTTTATCATGAAATGGTGTTGAACTTTGTCAAATGCTTTTTCTGCATCAGTTGAAATAATCATGTGGTTTTTAATCCTTCATTCTGTTAATATGGTGTATTACATTGATTGATTTTCATGTGTTGAAGGATATTTGCATTCCAGGAGAATAATCCCACTTGATTGTGGTATATGATTCTTTTAATATGCCGTTGAATTCAGTTTGCTAGTATTTTGTTGAGGATTTTTGCATTAATGTTTATAAAAGATATTGGTCTGTAGTTTTAATTTGTCTGAGTTTGGTTTCAGGGTGATACTGTCCTCATGGAAGGATTCAGAGAATATTCCCTCCTCTTCAATTTTGTGGAAAAGTTTGAGAAGGATTGGTGTTAATTCTTCTGTAAATGCTTGGTAGAATTCACCAGTGAAGCCAATAGGTCCAGGGGTTTTCTTTGTCAGATTTTTTTTTTACTAATTTATTCTTCTTAGTTATGGGTCTATTCAGATTTTCTCTTTTTGTGATTTGTGTTTAGAATATTAATCTGATTCAAACAGCCAGAGCTGAAAAAAACAGTTGTGGATTGTCACTATGTGATCTTTCCTAGCTACTATGATTATGCATCTACATATTTTCAGATTGCCATGGAAATGTTTAGCTGCTTGAAAAAGACAAAATTAAGTATGATCTAGAACCTTAGAGAATAAATCATTCTATATGGCCGTATTTGTCAGAATGCCTGGCTCCAATGTAAGCATCAAGATATTTTAATTTTAATTGTTTAGCTGAGAATTCTCCAAGGAACTTGCCTTCCCTCTTTATGTAGAATATAGTAAGCATAATTTGAGTTTTGTTTTAGCATCCAGGCCATTATTACAGAATCAGTTTTTGTATTGTGTTTCATAGCAGTAACAGCTCCAAGACTTATTAAAGTGTTTAGGGCTGTTGGCATGATGTTAGTCATGTTTATTCTTTTTTATTAGTTCTTATTCTTGCTATCTCAC
Organism: Pseudorca crassidens; assembly: GCF_039906515.1. Taxonomy (NCBI): domain Eukaryota; kingdom Metazoa; phylum Chordata; class Mammalia; order Artiodactyla; family Delphinidae; genus Pseudorca; species Pseudorca crassidens. Next base: position 86,716,199 of record NC_090298.1, read on the forward strand.
TGTCACCTTCCTCTCATAAAGGCAACAATGTAGGAATTGCTCATTATTTTTTCAAGTTTGCTGCTTCCCAATATAATGTGCTTTAAAACAAATAGTGTAGCATATCTAAGATGTATGTAATATAAGAGTAGCTAGGATCTGACTAAAGGGATTTGGAGTTTCCCAATGAGTAAAGGGCACACAAGCTTAATGTGTTGATTCTGATTTTTAACCAGCTGGCCAGAGACCTACACATTCTCTTCAAATGGGTAAAATAACTGATTTATTTGCCTGGAAAATTGAGCCTAATGCCTTACATGCATTATGGGGTATAAATTACGAAGAAAGCAAGATTGAGAGGAAAGGGAAAGTGAAGCTAGGAAGGTGTATCTTCATAGAGACCCTGTGGACAAATATGTCTCAAAAGAATCTCTGTAGGAAAATGATGGGAGAAGAATTTACTCTATGCCTTCCATACTTCATTGATCAACATTTGCCTCACAGCGATCAATTCCCATACACATGTCAGTTGTGCTGTTTGTTCTCTCAGAGCAATTACCAGAGACACCAGGTTTCAAGACAGCAGTGACAGACCTTAGTATAATCCACAGGGTGCAGTGCAAGCCAGCAAGTGGGTGTGAACTGGCAGTCTTCCCTTCTCAGCCTAGTAAGCCACTGCACTTGCATGAATTCATAGCAAGCCTGTCTTCTCTGGGACCCCTGGGTACAAAGACTCTCCAGGGAATGAGGCCAGAGGGCCTTAAACAGGCATGAGGCAGGTTACTGTTGGGTTGTATCTCTGTGAGATATGAGGGTCTGAGAGCAACTAAGGTAAAGAGCCAGGCCAGCCAAGTAGGCTGAGGGTCACAAAAACCCCACCTCTCTGAGAGACAGATACTGTACTATAGGAGCCTGCTTCTAATGATGACAGAAACCCCCTTTGGGCCTTCAGAAACGCTTCTGGCGCTAGATAATCTTTCTCAAGGATCAGTATAGCATCCGGTAGAAGTTCATAACTAAGAGATCCACTGCTCACATAATCTAGATCCAAAAGTATTTTGTGTTCTCATTGGGTGAGGGAACACTCAAACAAGTAATCTAAAGTACATCCCCATCTTTCTCATTTGTCTGATGACCAGTAAAAATTTTGATTTTAGTTTTTACTTTCAACATATATGAATTGTTTTCTATATTTGTATAATATTTAGTGTTTATGATTATTTGGTAGGGCACATGTGGAACCAAAAGGAAAGTAGACAACAGAAGATTTTAGATTACTTTTTATGATGTTTTGTGGAGATTTTCTTCAATGGTTATGTCAGGAGACTGAATTATTAGTTACAGACTCTGATCATAGAACCACAAATTGGAAGTTATTTACGGAGTTTTTCTTATACAGCTATTGAATATCTTATGTTGAAGTGCCAAGATGAGATGACATTTTAAATATGTATCATATCTCTTCTGTATTAGGCGAATAAATAAAATAAATTTGTTTCTGATGCTATATGATTTTGGTAATTTCTGCTTAAAGCTAGTAGTTTTTGCTGCTCTGAAAATAATTCTTAATGAGGTTGAAACACAATGAGTTACCAGGCGTATACTCACACACCAACACAAAAGTTGTTAGCTTCACAGCACACTATAAGCCCAATAATGGGATAAATAATAATGTAGTTTAATTTTATGTTTCCTCCAAGCACTAGGCATAAAAAAGTCTTCTCACTAAAATGCTAATAAAATCTGGGAACTTCCTTTTAAAGTAATCATTTTGCCTTTCCATTTATTCTGTAGCTAATACTACTCTTTTTATCAAGTCATTAAAAAAAAAAAGTTGCTTTAAAAGAAAAAGAGTGCATTCACATGGGCATTGTCTCTTTGCATTCCTGTGTCTTTCCAACAAGGAGCAGGACAGGGTTTCAATAATCCTAACTTCTGGGCATCCGGAAAAAACTGTTTGTTCCAAATCCCTACAAATGCTGAATCACAACATCTGAGGAGGGTGATGGTGATTTTGCTATGGAAATTCAATGAGAAGTAATCGTAACATTGACTGAGGATTAAGTAAATGGTGAGAAAATGGAGATCCCCTTGTACCCAGCAGTCCTTATACTGCTAATTTACTACATGATGCTAATTAAATGAAGTTAGCTTCATAATAGCAAAGTATGGTGCCCTTGTAGGAAAGCTGTTAACATAATTATATCGCTAGCACAGGGGGTAAAGCAGATTACAATTATTAGAAAGCCATGGGATACAGGCCAATGTGAGTTTTACAACATTAAGAAGTGGATTTACAATCCAAAATTTCACATATACAAGGTATATTCAATATTTAAGTTTCTGTTTATTAGATGGCATCTAATAGAGATATTTGAAATTATGTATCTTCTATGTGATCAATTTTCAAATTCAGAAGAGAGAGAGTAAGTGTGTGTATTTAAGTGTTTATGTAGGTAAAATATGTTTTGGTGTGCAGTTTCCTGCCTTGTCAAAATATTACCTCTTTTGAAAGATATATGATGTGACAGTTATATATTAGACCATAAATAAAAATTGATCTATAAGAATGAAAGTACCGTAATATGCAATATTGAATCCCACATCTTACATACATTCTACCTCTTATCTCCCACCATGGCAACATATTATTAAATATCAGTCAAAGGACCCAGATTGAAAAAGAACAAATTCTCAAAGGTAAAGGTATTTTCAAAGCCAGTTTACCTTAGTAAATATTATTGGCATTCAGTAATGCCCTAACTCCAACATTTCACAGAGAAAACTTGTTGCCATAACAAACCTACCCATTTTTTAAAACCTTGTTTATTTTTTTAAATTTTTAGTTTTAAGAGGAGGTGTGCAACTTCCAGTACAAACAGAAATATGAACAATTTAAATATAATTTAAATAAAGGTAAAATCTCCAGAATGAATATGTGCAGATCAAGAGCTGTGGTATTCAAACATCAACAAAATGAAAAACATTAGTACACCTAAAACATGCAAGCTCATCATATAAAATAAAACAATATTTTAAATATTGTTACTGTTGAATTCTGATTAATCTGGATTTTTGAAAATTCTGAAGTGTTATAGTGCTTCCCCAGAATATCAGGATATACTAGAATATCTTTAGAATGATTGATTAAGTAGATTATTAAGGATGAAAAACTGAAACTGTTCCTATTTTCTGGAATGAGTTATAGAAGAAACTGGATATTTATTGATGGCAGAGGAACTAACATTTGTATATTCCCTTCTATACTTCAGGAACTTTATATATGTATTGTATATAAAGTATTATACATATATTGTCTCATTTAAATTTCAAAATAACTGTACAAGGCAAGCACTGTTATTGTCTCGCTTTTATTAATAAGGAGTCAGAGATTGAAAATGTTGGATTACTTATTTGAGGTCATCTACCTAACTTCTCTCCACAACTAGTTATCTGTATACTATGGACCATGCAGCCTTGCTATCTAGTACACAGTGGTGCCAATAGAGGCCTCAGAATTTACTTTTGCAGTATAACAGAAATGTAACTTTTGTTTATTTTTGTTTTGACAATGTTTATGATGAAGAAAAGAACAGAAAATGATGTGAATACACATTTCCACCACCCAGAGTATTTAAATGTTAATATTTTCATTTTTTGTTTTATGCATATATTCATACATAAAATATGAATTACAGATACCTTACAAATACCTGTGCTTTCCTTCTGAGTTCCATTCTTTTCATTATCCCTTAACATGGTCATATTTATTAATGTAATATGTAATATCACCACCAATGTGTTAATATCAGATGTATACCTATAGCTAAAAACATTATATAAAAATATATTTATTTTGTATAAATTATTTTATACTGAACCTATGCAACTTTCCTCAGTTAACATTAAGTATTTTCATATCTATCTGTTAGAAAATACAGATTTAATTCACCAATAATAGGTATGTATAAATTAATATAATGGAATAATATATAGCAGTTTAGACAAATGAAATAGATTTCTAGTCAGTTGGAATATATTACACTCTCAAACAAAATTTATTTTATTTTAAATGATAAAATAAGTGACGTACTATTGTGGTGTTACGGTGCATTGATTAGAGAAGCATAAATTAATTAAGGAGAGCAAAGTATAATTCTTGCTTTGATTTTGAGAACATTTTGCAAAGGAGAAACAAATTGATGGCATACTTACCGGTGAAAATTTGCAACCTCATTTTGTGTCTTTCTCGATTTTTTTCTTATTTTTATTGTGAATGTGTTTGGCGTTTATAATATATGGCATAAGTTGTGTGTACATGTATGTACATGTGTGTATACCTACATGTATATATTCATGTATATGTATATATTCATGAACATTATATATGAAAGAGATTATATAAGTATAAATATAGGAAGGGGATAGTACATAGTGATAATATGTATATAGTAAAATATTTTTACATAGTATACATATTATATATCTCACTGTTTTGTCTCCTGTTAAAAACTTAAAAATTTTTAAATCGCCAGTGCCTGTATTTTAACTTGTGATGAAAATCCCTTTATATAGTTTTCTCATCATCTTTATGCTCTCTCTAGGTTTGTATAACTTACTTTTATTCACCTATCCACTGAGTTTTATTTATTTATTGGAGTATAATTGCTTTACAATGTTGTGTTAGTTTCTGCTGTACAGTGAAGTGAATCAGCTATATGTATATATATATCCCCTCCCTCTTGGCCCTCCCTCCCCCCCCCATCTAGGTCATCACAGAGCACCGAACTGAGCTCCCTGTGCTATACATAAGCAGGTTCCCACTAGCTATTTTACACATGGTAGTGTATTTGTGTCAAACCTAATCTCCCAGTTCATCCCACCCTCCCCTTCCCTGCCGTGTTCACACGTCTGTTCTCTACGTCTGCCTTTCTATTCCTGCCCTGCAAATAGGTTCATCCGTACCATTTTTCTAGATTCCACATATATGCATTAATATATTTGTTTTTCTCTTTCTGACTTAACTTCACTCTGTATGACAGACCCTAGGTCCATCCAGGTCTCTACATATGACCCAATTTCATTTCTTTTCATGGCTGAGTAATATTCCATTATATATATGTACCACATCTACTTTATCCATTCATCTGTCAATGGACATTTATGTTGTTTCAATGTCCTGGCTCTTGTAAATAGTGCTGCAATGAACATTGTGTCTTTTTGAATTATGGTTTTCTCAGGGTATATGCCCAGTAGTGGGATTGCTGGGTCATATGGTAGTTCTATTTTTAGTTTTTTAAGGAACCTCCATACTGTTCTCCACAATGGCAGTATCAGTTTACATTCCTACCAACAGTGTAAGAGGGTGCCCTTTTCTCCATACCCTCTCTATCATTTATTGTTTGTAGATTTTCTGATGGCCACTCTGACTGGTGTGAGGTGATACCTCATTGTAGTTTTGATTTGCATTTCTCTAATGATTAGTGATGTTGAGCATCTTTTCATGTGTCTCTTGGTCATCTGTATGTCTTCTTTGCTGAAATGTCTATTTAGGTCTTCTGCCCATTTTTTGATTGACTTGTTTGTTTTTTTGATATTGAGCTGCATGAGCTGCATTAGTATATTTTGGAGATCAATCCTTTGTCCGTTGCTTTGTTTGCAAATATTTTCTCCCATTCTGTGGGTTGTCTTTTTGTCTTATTTATGGTTTCCTTGGCTGTGCAAAACCTTTTAAGTTTAATTAGGTCCCATTCACTTATTTTTGTTTTTATTTTCATTCCTCTAGGAGGTGGGTCATAAAAGCTCTTGCTGTGATTTATGTCAAACAGTGTTTTTCCTATGTTTTCCTCTCAGAGTTTTATAGTGTCCAGTCTTACATTTAGGTCTTTAATCCATTTTGAGTTTATTTTTGTGTATGGTGTTAGGTAGTTTTATATTTCAATGTGTATCAGTTAAGATGATGTAGCTTGTGGATAACAGAAAACCAGAATAAAATACCTTGCGTAATAAAAAGTATAGAAGTGGTATAGCCTCCAGGATAGGTTTATTATGCAGTTCAGTTCATGTTTTCAATATCAAATTCCTTTTCATTTCTTTGCTTTGCCATTTCCTATGCATCTTTATAATTCTACTGATATCGCATATATAATTATACATAATGTATACTAATACATAACATAATATATTTACATTGTATTATTATATAAATATAATATGTTATAGATAGAATATCCATATACAACATAACTCAGTTGAAGAAGATAAATATTTTTTTCTTATTGGGGGCATGAAATTTTTTTAAAAATAATATCTCATTGAGGCAAATTACAGTACATTCCCATTACAGAACTAAGTCATTAGCTTTGTCGTGGGATTTTTCTTGTACCCAGTCAGACCTATCCTTGGAAGTTGGGCTTAAATAAGCATCCTCGGAGGCATTTAACTAGGTAAAATGATAGTGAATATTTGAAAAAATAAAATAGGATTTCTATTAAGTAGGATTTCTACTTAAAAATGGGGAAATAATACAAGACAACATCATAATGATATGGACACTGTTTTCAATTTTAGGAACATTGCTTGACTTTTTTCCCAGTTATCTCTTGTTTTACATATAGTCCTATATTTCTTTAGTTTCCATTTTAACATTTTCTTTTTAATTTTCAAAGGTACTCATAGCTTCTTTCAAATTGTTTTAATATTTTTCATTCATTGGGTCCTTATTTTCATTCTTATTCATGTTTTTTCCCTGTTTTTTGAAGTTTTAAATTTTGTACTCATCTCATGCAGAGTTAATTTCCCTCTTGTTTAATAAATTGTAAGTAATAAAAAAGATATAACATGATTTATGAACTTTGGGGTACTATTTTCTTACAGTTAATTCAGGTTGTAGACTTGGGTTACTAATTTCTTATAGTTTTTTTTTTTTATTTAAGCACTCAGTCAAGGGTAGGCAACTCCTCAGCTTTTTCTGAGTGGTAAACACTGTGCCTTTAATCTTCCTTTCTTACATGGACCATGTCAAAGACAAACAAAGCTGGACACTAGTTAAAGCGGCAAGGACAATTTTTATCCAGTGATAAATTATTGAGATTGGTAAGAGCGTCCCCCATAAAATTCCATTTTTGCAGAGATGACAGCATTTTAAGGGAAGGATGAGGGAGAACTGTAGGGGCTTGAGCAGAGTCTGGGAAGTAGAAATTTACAAAAAGATGGACTAGGACACCTGGGTTTGCTAACTGGTGCTTCTGCAGCTTAGGCTCCTACCTTCTCACAGAGACTAGGAGACAGAGGCCCTGTGTTCAGGTGTTGGCTGAAGCAAACAGTAATTTCTTTTGGCAGCCTTAAGCTTTCTCAGGCAGGCATTTTAAAGGGCACTGGGGTCATCTTAGGAATGCGATCTTAAGCTGTTAGAAAGTATGCAACTATGCTAGTGTTTTTCACGTGTCTGTGTGTGTGTGTGTGTGTGTGTGTGTGTGTGTGTGTGTATGTGTGAAGGGGTGGGTGATGGTATGGATAAAGTCATTTGTGCTGATTTCCTGCAATGGTTTATAGAAAGTAAAGTTTGAGTCCTAGTCTAGTAGAGGGCTGAGAGGAACCTGACTAGAGTTTGGTCAAGAAGAGTCTTTGTCATCCATCACTTGGAGTTTCAGCACTTCTGCTTTCCACAGTAAAGGCTATATTCCTCTTCCCCAAAGAGGAAGCACTTACCTGCTGGATCAAGTTTGGGGAGAGTTATCCCCAGTGAGTCGCTACAGAGCTAACACAAATGTGTTCTCTCACTTGGATTTCTCTCTTATTTTCTGGTTCATGGTGTGTTTTTGTTTTTTTTTTTTTAATATGAAAATTGTATGCTATGTGTTTGAAAATTTATTGTATTTTATTTTGAAGTTCAATATTTCTAAGATACTATAGAGACAATCCACCTCAGCAAAATACATAAAAAATTAAAATAACTTGAAATATAATATATTACCAGAGGAATGATAGAGAGAAAATGTTTTGAAAAAGTTTTTGATGTTACCAATCAAATATTTACCAATAGTTTGCATAATTAATGAACAATATGATTACTGTTTAATTCAAGAAATATCTATTAAAGCTCTACTTTATTTCCAAAACTAAATTAGTGTCATGACAACACAACACAAATTGGAGTTGAAATGTTATACTGGCAGGACTGATTGGAGATAAACAGCCTAATAAATTCATCTCTGTTGCCGTAATATGGTAGAACCTTCAAAATTATTTCTGTTGATTCCATGAGGATTTTTTAACTCCTATGTATATAATGGAAAGGATGGTAGACAGATATAAAGCTACACATTAGTGTGAGAGTGTAAAAGCCAAATTGTTAACTAAGAATTGTTAATTAAGCTATTCTGAAGAAGTAGTTTTGGGGTAACTAAAATATCCTAAAGTTTGTTTTATTCTGTCAATCAAATAAACTAATTTGCCTACATGTAATCTATTCTTTATGGTTTAGAAAGTACCTAAACTACATTTGAAGAATCTGAAGTCACAATTTAAACTCTAAGGCCTTTGACTTCTACAGTCTTCATGGTTTAATTTTTAATTCCTGATATTATATCTCTTACATATTCAATTTACTACATAATGAAACTACAGTTTTCGTGGAGTTTTATGTACCCTTTGAATTTTTAGTTGTATTTCCATAGTACATATGAATCATGACTGAGGCAGAGGAAAATTCTTGTTATGAAAAATGATACCTGTGGCAATTTTCTACATTTTCCCCCCGGGATCCCCATCCTGCAAATTATTTGCTAACATTTAACTCAGGTGATTGGAACCAAAACTATGATTTGAACAAGACTGCCTAAATTAAACCAAGTATTTTCTCATGAGATTTCTGAGACAGTGTCATAACATGTTGGGGAGAAAGACATAAACCTGAAATGCCCAGACCTGTGTAATACAAATTCATTTTAAATGAATTTCTACTTAGAAAAATAGAAGCATTTCCTTAGATACCAAGCCATAGTGGAATAGAATACTCTCTTAAAAAATAATTATGTGATTATGATATTATGCTTAAAAGCAAGGCGTATAGGTTGTTACAAAATATGGCCCAACTGCTTAATGGATTTATAATCCACTTGGAAGTTTGGTGATCTAGCTAAACCATATCATGTTTATGCTAAATTCCAAGTTAGCCTTTTAAGTAATAATAGAGCTAGGAGGACAGGAACAGAAATGACTGCCAGGCTCAAGACATTGTCAGGAAGTTGTCAAAGAACAATGGGAGATTAGAGATAGTTTTCAGATTAAAGATTATAAACTCAAATGCCCATGGGAGTCAATGCACAGCTCAAGTGAAAGCAGCATCCTTGAGTAGGTGAAGTACATGCATATGTCCTAATAGGGAAATAGCCACTCAGTTTGAGAGGATTCTGCATGACAGTTGACCTAGAGATAGCAGATATCCCGATTTTTAAGAGAACCAGAAAAATCTCAATTCTATATTAAATATTCAGATTTTAAAATACTAAAAGCAAATGATATCTGTAAAACTGGGCAGGACAGAAAAAAATAGAATTCCACAGTTTTAAATCTACCATTGCTACTAGTGTAAACATGTGATTTAAATATATAGCTATTTAGAGCAGAGAGGAAATTACTATTTCAAATACTGTGCTTCAGTCAGTAGAAGTATTATAAGCTTAGGTGGAGAGCATATTGAATATTTGGAGAAAATATTACCAGTTTGGCTAGATAGCTGCTGTGATGAGAATAAAAACTATTTTAAGTTTAACTGCTAGAATGGGGGTTGTAATACTAATTTTTTTTATTGATTTCTGGGTCAAATAGAACTGATAAAGGTGGAAGTGGCTAAGGGCTGAAATAATCAACGGACAAGAAAATATCGATCTCATGAAACAATAAGACACAATTAGAAAATATTATTATAAAGGAAAAACAAGTTATACATAAAATATCTAAAAAGTTTTTTAGTTTCAAGATTGAAATTTATAAACTATTTTTTCAAAAGAAAATATTTTCTAAATAATTTAATTTAGGAATAAATATGGGACTGCCAACAGAATCCTAAAACTGGTATGTGTGTTCCACTATGCATAAAGAAAATTTAGTTTAAAAAAACCCAAAACATGTTTTTCTGTTTATTCTACTTGAAACCCATTGGTTGATAAAGGGTTAAAACCTTTCAGAAGGATTACATGACCTCTGATCTTACCCATGTGTCATGGTGATGAATGGGGTTATCCATCCAACTACTTGTATCATCATCACTTTTTTAACAAAGCTCTCTTTGGCCTGCAAGTTTATTTTTGCAGACAAACTTACTTTGTTGTTTTTCAAAACTGCAAACTCTAACTAGAGAAATATTTTAAAAATTCTTATAGAGTTTTATAGTTGTAGTCAGTAGACATCTGGCTGAAAAAATAATAAAAAATATACTTACAACCACAAGTATAACCAAAAAATAGTCATTTAGAATAAAGGTATTCATTATTTTGTGTTTGCATTTGTTTAGTATGTGTTACTCATTGCATTTGTTACCCTAAAATGTTTATACAAATATGGCTCAATATGAGGGCAAGTTAGGTCAGATTTGAGCCTTTAAAAATCCTTCTTATCAAAATGTCTTCACCTTTATGAAAGTGATTAAAAGTTTAACTTTATTTCTTTTTAGTGGAGATTTTTATGTGTCAGAGATTTGCCATATCTCTGTCCTGAGTTTAAGTACTGTCACATTCAGATAAAGAATTTACCTGCTAATCTACTATATAAAACTTACTATCTAATGTTGCAGTTAAGGTTATAGAATCATCTGAATTTGATTCATAAATTGAGAAGCAAAGATTTATAATTAAGTGGTGAGAAGATTATTGAAAAGTTCTTAGTGAGAAAAAAATTAAATGAGAGATGTGAGAGAAATGCACAAAAGAGTGAAGACTGACATGACTGTAGTATCACACAATTCTCATGATTAAATATGTTTATACTTCTTTGTGAAAAGTTCCATAACTAAAATGTGAAATTCACTGAAAACTACATAGATATATAGATATGTTATTTCAGAGGTGAATTGCAACAAAGAAATCTCAATGGAAAAAATCAAAGATCAGGAGTGGAGATAGAACTTGATTTTTATATAGGATGGTCTTCACATTAGGTGTATTTTGTGAAAAGCCCCATCATTTTAACAGCTCAGTTACTTTAAAATGTTGAAGCCATGCAAGAAAGAATAGGAAAAAAATATACCCAAGGAAAATACTTTTGACTATTGTTCAGAAAAAACAAATGTTTCTGAAAGTTTGAAAAAGAATTTAAAATTACCAATTGAGTAAATGTAAATAACATAAGAAGAAATTTACCAGCCTAGGTGTAAATATTTTCAATATTCTGAGTACAATCCAAACACAGTGCTGGATGAGAATTTATGAGGTGCGTACTGAGATTCAGTACTATTGCCTAACAAGAGATTTGACCTTCCTCCTACTATGAGTTATATATGATCAAAAATTGATAGTTTTTGTTACTTCAAAGTTGATTTAGGTGGCTCAATTTAGTTCATTTTATTAGTCTGTAAAAAGAATGAAAATGTTTTATGTGACTCAATCAGAAAGCAAAAATTTTTCTCAGAGTAACACAGGATCAAATTTTTAGAAATGGCATTTGCTATTGGCACATGGAACATTTCCATGACCCTAAAGATAAGTAGTTCAATTGAAAAGAGAGAAGATGTCCAGGTGGAGAAATCTAATAGTACTTACTCATCAAGACTTAGATAGCAACACTTCAGTAAAAGAAGAGAAACTACTTCCAAAATAGATACTGCTTAAATACTCCTCAGGAAAATTCATTGAAATTCTGAATAATAATTTTTGTTGGCTCACAAAGCAACTCCTAATAATACTATCAGTTATATACATTGTTTATTTTTAAGGTACCATGGAAAAATACTTGATCTCTCTGTATGAATGTGGCTGAGAGGTTCAATAGTACAGGTAGTCATTAAGACACTGTATATATTGAAGTGATAGCTGGCAGTGCTAACAATCCTAGCAGTTTGATGGTTTCTAATTCTTTATCCTAGAGTCCTGGGTAGCCCATGCCTTTGCTTAAAAAGTTAATCTATTGTCATAGGTATACTTTGACAATATTTTCTATATTTTACTCCCAAGTTTTAACATTCTATGAAATAGTTACTGCAAAATGCAAATTAAAATATTGAAGGGGCATTTTATAATTAAAATCTGACATAGTACATAGTCATACGGCTCTCTGTGTTTCACAATCTTGAAATGTTGACAAACTGGTAGACTTCTTTTCCCCTTTACCTCATTAGTGAGTGTTTAGAATCATCTAGTTCCTTAGAGTTTTGAGTCTAACCTATAAAACTTGGAAAAGTCAGTAGATGTGTGAGATCTTCAGGACACAATCATAGTTGATGTTTTTGTTTTGGTTTATAACAATGTCAAATATTTAAAATAAGATGAAAGTTTTAATTAAGTTGCCCTTACACTTAAATTATATTTCATTTTAGTGTAAGTTGAAGCTTTGAGATGCCTCATATATTTTTCAATAGGCATAGATTTCTGAGAAATACATCTTTCAGTTTTCAAAGCTAGTATTCAATACACAATGACATTAAACTCCAACCAGACATAAAATACTTAAAATAGATGAAATGTAGTTTTTTTTGTTTGTTTTTTTGCGGTATGTGGGCCTCACACTGCTGCGGCCTCCCCCGCCACGGAGCACAGGCTCCGGACACGCAGGCCCAGCGGCCACGGCCCGCAGGCGCAGCCGCTCCGCGGCACGCGGGATCCTCCCGGACCGGGGCACGAACCTGCGTCGCCTGCATCGGCAGGCGGACCCCCAACCACTGCGCCACCAGGGAAGCCCGAAATTTAGTTTTTAAAAAGGTATTCACTAATATATTTATGATCACTGAGTTGATCAGGGAGAGTGGAAGACAGTGAAGATAAACTAGGAAAGAGAGAGTAGTTTGGAAGCCAAAACTGCATGTGCAACATGAGGAAAGCACTTGAGTAAATAGCTCATCTGCCTTCATGCATACCAGTCTGAGTCCTGGAAAAGGAGGCCACAGAAGGAATTGTAAGAATGGTTGACAGACTAAATATCTGTGAGAGATATTTTGGCATAATACAACTTTATTTATTTAGGTCATCAAAACAAACATCTTCATTCTTCTACTAGGGGTTATAAGCATGTATGGTGATGGCATGATGAAATTGATCAAGTAAAGGCATCAAAAGACACGAAACAGGCAAGGAGGCAACACTGACAGTGATTACAATGAATGGGTAAATTTATGAAATCTCCCAGATTACTGAAATAAAAGGGCCTTGAATAGAAAGAGGGGGAAAAAAAAGTATTAATGCCAAGTGGTGGCCTATAGCAGTGCTTCCAAACTATCTAGTGTGAAAGGAAGAATTTTTTATTGTTGTTTTTATACATTTTCAAGTGTTGCAGACCAATACTTTTGTAAAATACAGTAAAAAGGAATTGCACCAAAAATTAACTGAAAATGTTTCATGGACTAAACTTAAAAATCAAAACTATAAAATACCTAGAAGATAACATAGGAGAAAACCTAGATGACCTTGGATATGGCGATGACTTTTTAGATACAACACCAAAGGCACAGTCCATAAAAGAAATAATTGATAACCTGGACTTTATTAAAATTAAAAACTGTTTTTTCTGCAAAAGACAATGTTTTCAAGACAATGAGAAGACAAGCCATAGACTGGGAGAAAATATTTCCAAAAGATGTCTGATAAAAGACTGTTATCTACAATGTACAAAGAAATCGTAAAACTGAACAGTAAGAAAAGACTTTAATATACACCTCACCAAAGAAAATATACAAATGCAAATAAGCATATGAAAAAATCTTCCATGTCATATGTTACTAGGAAAATGCAAATTAAAACAACAATGAAATACAGCTAATTAGAAAGGCCAAAATCCAGAACACTGACAACACAAAATGCTGGTAAGAATGTGAAGCAACAGGAATTGTCTTGTTTATTACTAATGGGAATGCAAAATGATACAGATGTTCTGCAAGATGGTTTGGCAGTTTCTTATAAAACTAAACATAATTTTACCATAGAACCCAACAGTCACACTCCTTGGTATTTACCCAAAGGAGTTGAAAACATGTTCACACAAAAACCTGAACATAGGTGTTCATAACAGCTTTATTCATAATCTCCAAAGCTTGGAAGCAACCAGCATGTCCTTCACTAGGTCAATGGATAAATAAACTTTGGTATATCCAGGAAATAGAATATTATTCAGCATTAAAAAAAAAAAAAAAGAGCTATCAAGCCATGAAAAAACATGAAGGAAACCTAAATTCATGTTACTAAGTGAAAGAGGCCAATGTGAAAAGGCTACGTATTGCATGATTCCAACTGTATGACATTCTGGAAAAGGCAAAACCTTAGAGACAGTAAAAAAATCTGGTTGCCAGGACTTGGTGGTAGTGGGCAGCAGGATGAATAAATAGAACACAGAATTTTTAGAGCAATGAAAATACTCTATATGATATTATAATGATGGATATATGTCACTATACATTTGCCCAACCCCATAGAATGTACAGCAGCAAGAGTGAATTGTAATGTAAATTATGCACTTTGGTTGATTATGGTATGTCAGTGTAGGTTCATCCTTGGTTTAAAAAAATAGTGCCATTCTTGTGAGTGATGTTAGTAATGGGGAAAGCTGTTCATGTGTCAGGTCAAGGGGTATATGGAAATTCTCTTGAATTTCTTATCTTCCCCTGAATTTTTTGTAAATCTAAAATGTCTTTAAATATTTTGTCTTAGAAAAGCAAAATCACTTCATTGTACAGCAGAAACTAATACAACATTGTAAAGCAATTATACTCCAATAAGAAAACAAACAAACAAATGAATAATAGAGTCTTGCCTTCTAAATAAAAATAAATAACAATGGGGATACTTGTGATGAAGAACAGCAGTCACTTATTTAGTAATATATACAGTTTGCCATAAGGTACAAATTCTCTAGCTAACTTCTTTGAAAATGGATTTGTATATAGATATAGGTATAGATAGAAATGTACATATATTCATTCTCCAGGAAAGACAGTATGAAGTTCTGTTTGTGTGTATAATATGGTATGCTACTCACTGAAAGACAGGTTATTATCTATTTTTTTTAAATGTATTTGAGTGCCTATGGAGCATTTCTCTTGTTTCAAGTGCTGTAACACAAGTGCTATGTTCTTACACAGTTGCTATAGAAACTCTGTTGTTAATGGATAGTAAATTAGAAAATTCGTAAAGCCTTTTTGAAACACACAGATTAGAAATGTTGTTTGATTGGTTTAGGTATTTGAAATGCATTCCTGGAAAAGAATTGAATGACTCTAATCAAGTAAGTGATATTTCTTATTGCCATCATTTTTCTTGTACATTTCCTTACCCAGAGTAAAAAAGGAGACTGTGATGAGTGGTTAATGAATGAAGAAAACAATCTTATATGGATAAATTATAAGAGTTTACAAATACACACACATACACACATATACATATGTATGAGTATATATGATACATTTGTATGTGTTTAAGCATGTACATATATATGTTTTAAAAAGTTTCGATTAATTATAATTCAAAGCTGTAATTAATAATTTCATGAAAGTTTGCTACAAAGTACACCTATGAAGGTGAGAAAAACTCTCCACAAATAACTCAAACTCATTATTGAACCACTGTGAAAAATATATGCTGGCAATATTAAAATAGCTTCTATTATACTGTGTCATTCTGTCCCTTTATATCTGTCTACCTATAAATAACAGTGAATATATAAAATGTCAAGATATATGAATTTAATTGTGGACAAATGTGAGATTATAATGGTTGCAGCAGTCTATTATCCATGGAATTTCCTATTCCTTGGAAGTTAATAGCTCTTCTTTAAATACTGATTTCTAATTCAAAACACAAAGATCAGGCCTACACTGCCTTAGTGAAAGGCAAGTAACCTAACGTAATTGCCTGGTGAAATCAAGATCTGCCTTTATTGCTTAGTTGGAGAAAAGGGCACTTTAGTGCCTTTAAGGCAGTTTTCCCGAACACAGCTGATGAGAACTAAAATGGTCAATAATATGGAAGAGCTGTAAAGAAAAGAACAATCCTAAAACATTAGTATTTCCCTGAGAATAAAAACCTAAAAATAGTTTATTAAAGCTGAAAACTCAAAAATATATAGGCAAATATAGATTCATTTATTAAATGTATATTTGTTCTATAAAAATGTCATTAGTCACCATCCACTTAGCTTACCAAATCTCAGAGTACCTGAATACTAGGGCAGACCTGGAATCTTGAGTCAATTAACTGAAGTAACTTGAAGGTAGATATGTTTTATCTAAATCTTTGTACCTGGCATGAATCATAGTATGCGATACCTAATAGCTGTTGAATGAATGTGTGTAACTAAATATGAAAATAGACTGTAATTTGAGTTTTTGAGAATACAGCTTAAAGTTTTGTTTTCTTGAGAAGCATAGTTGAGGAGGAAAATTAATATCCATTTCTTTTGCCTTAATGCCTCAGTATGTTGGTTATTAGTAAATAATATGGCACATTTATGATACATTTTATTTCTTTTTAACCTCTAATATGATTAAAATAAAATTAAGCTGTTTTCTATTTCTAGAAAAAGTATGAGTGCTGTTACTTATTCTCTGATGAATCTGCCTTGAGACAAAGTAATAATACCAATACCACTAAAAAACAGGTCAACTGAGAGAATGTAGCCATCTCAGTGAAAGAAGGAAGTGATCAGGCAAGTCTGTGAGATCCACCTAACCTAATATTTGGCAAGGCATGGTCATGGATCAAAAGTTTTAAAATGATCTGGGGCATTTGGAAAAAATCAGTTTCATGGACCAATCTCAGACTTACTGAATTAGATTTTCTGGGGAAGGTGAGGCCCAGAAAGTGATTTTAAAAAGACCCCAGGGGATCATTATGTGCATTCGAGTTTGAGAAGCACTGATGTGACAGATGGGCATTAAACCAAAGGAATGGGTTTGATTTTTCAGTACCATCTCTCACTCATCTTCCTGAATGGTGTATTTATTACCAGCTAATTATTTTGAAAATGTGTTATTGAGTAGAAACAATTAAAAATCACTACCTGTGATTTTAATCAGTACCTGCATCAAAAAAATTAAATACATGATTTCTTGCAATGGGTCAGTAAGATAATTTCAACATATACTGACACTAGAAAATCAGTGACTATGAAGACGTTCACTTCTGTTTCCTGAGAAAGATCTCTGATAACACTTGAATGAGGCAGTATTTATCTGAGATTCTCAGATGTCATGTAAGTTATACCATTTATTTTCACAGCGTGTTAGGATTTTAAGAATGGTTCAAACTTATTCACTGAAAACCTACACACATAATAATAATAAAATGAAAATTAAAAAAAAGAAATCTGCCTCCTTTGAGTACTCACTGGATGCTAAGCAATCTTCCTAGTATTTTAATATTAAAATAATATTTTAATATTATCTTAATACTTTTGTGTTTGAAATAAACACAATTTAAATAGAGTTTGAAATTTAAAAAAACCAAACCAAAATATTTAGGCTGCATATAAGTGGCATAACTGGCATTCTTTAAGAGGAAGATATTTTTCAGTTATTATACTTTTCATTTTTCTATCTTCTTTCTCTGATCACAAACCGTTATCTATCCTAATCAATGAATGAAGGGTAAAGTGATGTTAAAATGTCTCTTTTTATGATGTTTACTGTTATCAGTCAGTGGACTTTTCTCCCATTTCTTTTGAATTAGATATAAAATCCTTGTCATGAAGAGACATCACCATTAGCTTTAGGCCTAAAATGATTTCTTTTTTAAGCTGTGATATGTGAAGAATTTATTGTTTGTTTTGTATATATCTTTGCTCCACTTTATAATTTTATTTTTTCACCTCTTTCTTTGGTTAAAATACATTTGTGAATACAAAAGAGTAAATATAATGAAAGTGATCAAAGATTAAAAGATAGTTATCCATTGAAGATGGTGTTTTTATAATCAAAAAATGACAACCTTAAGAGTTCTATGGCAAAATAATTTTAAAATAGCAACCGCCCCCACCCCCTACCCACCAGAGCTCTGAATTCTGACTAAATGTTGAATGAAAAAATTATTAACATAAAGAAAAAAGAGAAGAGAAAGCATTTGGGTGAAAGCAATGAGTCCAATTTGCTATATTTTTCAATGAACATTAGGCTACCATTTTTGGGTTAAAATAGATGGAGATTGTGCCCTAAATGAGTTCTGAAAAATATGAATCTGAAGTATATATGAATTTGAAGTCAGGAGGGAGAAGGAAAAGGGAATCTGTCAGTACTTCAAAAGTTGATGTATCTGAATTGTATTTTATCTCTTTTAACACCATGTTAAAATCATTAGCAGCTGTAATAGAATTTTTCAGAAATCTACAAAAAAATTATTTAGCAATACTGCATTGTGACTTGGAAACACTTTTTCTTTTAATTTCGTACATGAATAATACTTCTGTGTTGAATGCAATAATTTAGGAGTCTCTATAAATTACTTTCACTGATTATTATGAATTTGGCTGCTTATGATAATCCATCTGATGATATATGTCAAAAACTCTTCAAAGTCTCTGTCATTAATATATACTTAATGGAAAAGAGATGTGTAGCCAAGAGGTCTGCAGAAGTTTTTCTTTTATCATACAAAAACATTGATTAACCAGGTTGAATCTGAATATAGCAAAATGGTTAATATCTCAAAAATTTATCTCTCAAAATGCATAGTACAACCTTCACTGTTAAACTAGGTCAGAAAATAAAAGTATGTGGTGGACCAATTACTTTGGATTTCAAAGACCTCATCTTTAAAAGCGTCTGTTAAAAGTTACAGGGTTTTTTTTTTTGTCTCTTAATTTTTTCTTATAGAAATCTTTCCAAAACCAGTTTTGATATTTTACTTAAGAAATAATCTTCTATAAATAACAAATGCTGGAGAGGGTGTGGAAAACAGGGAGCCCTTGTACAACTGTTGGTGGGGATGTAAATTGGTGCAGCCACTGTGGAAAACATTATGGAGTTTCCTCAAAAAACTAAAAGTAGAACTACCATGTGACCCAGCAATTTCACTCCTGGGTATATAACCGAAAAAACCAAAAACGCTAATTTAGAAGATACACGCACCCCAGTGTTCATAGCAGCATTATTTACAATTGCTAATACATGGAAACAACCTAAGTGCCTGTCAACAGATGAATGGATAAAGAAGCTGTGGTATACATATATCTACACACATACATACCATGGAATACTACTAAGCCATAAAAGTGAATGAAATTTTGCAGTAACACGGATGGACTTGGAGGGCATTATGCTAGAGGTAGACAGAGAAAGATAAATACTGTATGCTATCGCTTATATACAACAATCTAGTGAATATAACAAAAAAGCAGACTCACAGATATAGAGAACAAACTAGAGGTTACCAGTGGGAGGGGAGGAGGGGCAATAGGGGTGGGGGGATGGGAAGTAGTAACTATTGGGTGCAAGATAGGCTCAAGCATGTATTGTACAACACGAGGAATGTAGCAAGTATTTTGTAATAACTGTAAATGGAAACTAACCTTTAAATATTGTATAAAAATAAAGAAGAAAGAAAAAAATAATCTGTACCTGATAGTTTGAAATTCTTATAAAGTAATAACTGTGCTTATGTTTTCAAGGTATGCATACTGCAGTATTTACATAAAATAAGTAAAATATCGTGATATTTTTAACTTTCTTAAAGTATTGGGTTGGCCAAAAAGTTCATTCGGGTTTTCTTGTACAATGTTATGGCAAACCTGAACGAACTTTTTGGCCAACCCAAGTTAATCAAAGAAAAAATACATAAAGCTAATACAGCAAAATATTAATATTTGTAAAATCATATGTAGGACTGTTATGCAAGTCTTTCTACTTTAGTTTATGATTAATATTTGATAATAAAAAAATGAAACAAACCAGTACACAAAAACGCACATAAAACAACAAAAAGAAAGCAAGGATAAGCCTTTCTTTTTTATGATAGAGAAACCCGTTTAAAGCAAGGCAAAAACTAAGACTTAAAGGAGAACTAATTAATATGATGGCCTAAAGTGATAAAAATTGAAATTTACCTACAAAATCAATATTGAAGACACATCAAAAGACAAATTATAAATTGGTAAAAACTGACACCCAGAAACCTACAGTAATATGATTCATTTATTTTAGATAATGGTCACTTGCAAGTCAGTAAGAAGAAAAATAAACTGGTCGAATTGCATGTATTTAAAATATTGTTAGCTCCAAATTATTAACTAAATCCTACTCTTATCAAATTTAATATTTATTCTCTAATTTGGTAGGTAAAAATGTTATCTATTATATTTGATTGTGAAAGAGGTATGTTTTAATGTATACTGTTTGTGCTTACTTTTCCATTAGTTAATTCTCTATTCATATAATTATGTGAAAAGATACACACACACATACATAGAGAGAGTGTGTGTATCTGTGGGAAGTGGAACTCCCATGAGATTCATATTTTACTGTATTTAATTTTATACTCTTAATTTTTTTAAATTTTTACACAACTTTTAAAGGCTACTTTCCGTTTAGTTATTACAAAATATAGACTATATTCCCTGTGTTGTACAGTATATCCTTGAGCCTATCTTACACCCAATAGTTTGTACCTCCCACTCCCCCACGTCTATATTTCCCCTCCCCCTCTCCTTTTGTACTCTTTTTTAACATGAGTATGTTTTATTTTGAATCTTTAAAAATATCCAAATTACATTAAAAACTGTGTTGTCACTGTAATAATCTTGTTCTAGTTGTAGGGAGATAAGACATATTTTATAAAATAGCAGCAAATACGTCTTCACTCACAATTAAGTGGTTTCTGGTTTTGTGTTATACCCAAGTGACTTGAAATGTTATCACACAAAAGTATGCTGTCAAAAATGGCAAAATGAGCCCCACACCCATTTTTGCCAGGAATGGAAATGAAACTGGGCACATCAGAAAAGTTCAAGTTGAATGGTCTTAAACTCCATTTCAGATTTAGGTAGAGGCTCGTTATTCACTGAGATCACCTTTCATAAAATTACTATCATTGATGGGATCCAGATATTCTTTTGCTACATTAAAATTTCCTGTGGAAAAATATAGCTTTGGGAAAAAATCTTTCGACTATGGCATATGTCTGCTCTCTTCAGTTGCAAGAGAAAAGACTTTATTTTCAAAATCAGCTATTTATTTTTTTAAAGTTACCAAAATTTATGCAATACTTTATCTAAATTATAAATTTCCTAACAAATGCAGAAATTTATATCTCATATCCATCACTTTTCCTTCTGTGGATGTGTTGAGTTACATCAGGTTGAACTTTGAAAGTTTTTTTTGTGTTTTTGATGGTTCAACCACTGAATGCATCAGACATCTTCAATTTTTTTATAGAACACTGCTGACTGAGGAAACTAGAGTCAGTAAGTGTGTGAACAAATGTATACTAACATTTGGATGAATCAAGGATTCCAGTGTGGACAATTAGTGAGGCGAATAGACCACGGTAGTCTCTCACTGGGCCATGCATATGACCTGCCCAACTTGCTGAGTGCTGGATGAAATAGCCTCGGATGCATGGCTTTTGCCTGATGAGCTGCAATGTGTAACAGCACAAGCAGCAAGATCAACAGCAGCAGCTGTGAGAGGAGTTCAAGACAGGTTCTCTTCCCAAATTTAAGTCAATTACGGAATCAGTCAAAAAGACGTGGATACAACATAAGCAGAATTTACATTCCTTTTAGAAACTCACTTTTAATTAAATACCATTCCCATGTCTAACTGACTGTCCAAGATTCAGAGCCAATATGTTAGATTAGAGCATTTTTTTAATTCCAGGAAGAAAATACAGTTAATTCTTTAACATCACAATTCCTACATTATTATCAAGCTACTGTATGAGTCCTGGACAGTTGTGTGGTCTATTCTATGTATTTTAAAGTTATTATCATGCCATAAAGGGGAGAATCCAAAAATATACTGAGATCAAGGTGAACGTCTAGCTTTATTTTTGATTTTAAGAAATTTCCCTACACTGAATGAAAGTGGTAAAAAATAGGTGCTATGCCTCATGAAGTTATGGTAGTTATCAGACCCCTTCACTCTTAAGAGAATTTGTAAAATCATCCAATGATGTTTTCCTTCCAAATACCCAGACTTGTCAACTAAGCCTAGAGTTTTCTTTCTGACCCTTAGCTATGTTCTAGTCTTCCAAGAGTTATTTAAAAATAGCAGCCTATAACTTTACAGTGTGTTTGATCTGAATTTACTATAACTCTGGAGTCCCAGTCATCTGCAGAGCAGGTGTTTATCTGAATCATCTTTCACCATGTCTTTACCTACTGTGGTCTGGTTCACGAAACTTCTAGTCTGTGCTTTGCCTCTTCCTGCTCTGAATTCCCAGTTGAGTGAATCTGTCTAATCTTAGTATGTGGAATGACTCATCTAATATTTGAGCTGCAATTTAGCCATTTGACAGATATATTTGCAGGAGGAAAAGAAGAATGAATTAGATGATAGAATGTCTTAAGGAGTTTCTTCTACTTTTGATGTTGCCATGTAACTTTCATTACTTTTAAGTAGCAACACATAATTCACTGCAAGAGCAGTAAAATGGAATCTATATGCAATGGCATTTAAAGATACAGATTCTGTATTTTATACATGCTTAATTATTATATATTGTCATTTGAGAGAAATTTCAATTTTTTTTTTTTTGTCTTTTTGTGGTACGCGGGCCTCTCACTGCTGTGGTCTCTCCCATTGCATAGCACAGGCTCCGGACGCGCAGGCTCAGCGGCCATGGCTCACGGGCCTAGCCGCTCCGCGGCATGTGGGATCTTCCCAGACCGGGGCACGAACCCGCGTCCCCTGCATCAGCAGGCTGACTCTCAACCACTGCGCCACCAGGGAAGCCCTCAAATTTTTAAAGATAGAATTCCAGATTCCCTACAAAAAGGAATATTAAAAAGACACAGAAATGAGGTAAATTACTGTTGATAAAGAAGTTAAGGACAAAGAAAAAAATATTGGCAAGTGGCTGCAAGGTAGCCAAATTAGCACAGAAATTGACCTTTTAGTTAAGTTTTGTTTAAGTGAAATCATCTATACTTGCTTGCTAGTTTTAACCACGTCTAATTCATTTTCTTATTTTTTGGATGCTACTCACTACTGTTTATAAGGTATAGTGGAAAATAATGGTAAATAATAAATGTCCTCGTATCTAGACAGAAGTCTCCCACTAAATAAATAAATAAAGACATTCATAGAGGAGAACGTGTCTGATCAGAGTTCTTTCTAAAGTCACTGTAGTTTGCTTTTATTCTTTTATTCTTGACTTTTGATGCCCTTTCCTTTACTTAAGGAACGAAAGTGAGCTCACAATGCTGAGAGGTGAGGGGTAGAACACAACCACTCTCCCTTTGATTCACTTATTATCTATGCGTTTCCATCTTTCACACTGGAACCTGAGAGAGAAATGAATTTATTTAATTTTTAATGGTGTGTTTGTTTATGTTCAGATTACTATTAAGACCTCTTTCCATACTTTCCTAAATGCTGCCATGACTACCAGAAACAATCTTTCTTTTTAGGTCCATATTTTTCATTTCAGGAGAAAAGCCCACTGATGAATTTCCTAATATTATCTATTTCCCACTGCACACCTTTGGGAAATTATAAGCGTCATTTTCAGCACATAAGAAATAGGTGAGAACTCATTTTTAAAGCAAAATTAAATACTGCCCTCTAGAATTCTGTCATACTCTTTTTTTCTGATTTGTGTATATACACATTCCTACTCTAAGGGGCACTACATCTAAAAAGAAACAAATAAGCCTGCCATGTATGCCTGTAAGCAGAGAGACTGATGGTTGTATGCATGATATGAATTCAGGAATTATGGCTTAGCTCCTGCAGAGGCATAAGAAAATCATATAAACTTTGGGGGCTGGAGTTCATCATCCATTTAGAAAAGCAACAATTCCATGTCTAGTGTACAGCTCATTGAAATGAGGGTCACGCAACCTGAATGAGACATACTTTTATGCCTGATGCTCCAAATTTCTCTGTGAAAATTCAGAGAGGCTGACAAACTTTCCTCTCAGTTTTTTCTTCCATAATACATTTAAATAAAGAATGTATTGTATAACTTTTCTAAGCTCCGAGAGAAAGACTCTTGGTAGACTATCAAAAGTGAATCAGAAAATCACACAGAATTAACAACTGGGTAGGCAATTAGCTATTACGTCTAAAGTTGTTAGTATCCAGTAATATTTAGTTGTGCTCAGCTTCAGTGTTTCTTAGCAGGGATTTGATACTTCAATTTTGCTATGTCTAATAGCAACATGGGCCATAGATCTACTATACTTCTAAGTAGATTTGCTTGTTAAATATGAAAGAATGAGCACTGTTAAGACTGCAACACACCAAGAAACTCCCCAAGCTTGTTTTATATCCAGAGGTCCAAAAGGTTATAGGAAAGGAAAAGGATATTTCTCTGTATACATGGAAAAGCGTAGAACTTTCAACTTTTAAATTTTAAAATTAAGAATTATGCATATGTTCTTTCCTCATGTGTTTCTAATCTTTTTAACAATGGCATGGTTGTCACTATTTGCAAAGTTTTAAATTCTTTTAAATTCTTGGTCCTCTGGCAAAAGTTTCATGTGTAGCTCACTTTTCTGAAAGTAAAATATTCCTTGGATTTCAAAAATGTAGATGAATGCAACTCTATAAACACTATAAACATACTTGTTTCTATTTTTAACTTTTAGCTTTTCATCATGAACATTTAATATATTATGTGGAAGTAATTAAAATCAGTGAAGAAAAGAGAGACTACTCAAAAAATTGTTGGGGGCAAATGGTTAAAAAAGATTGAAACAGAATAAACTACAAATGAATAAAAGTTAAAAAGGAAATTTTTTAAAATGGAATAACAATTAGATAAAATGTGTGGATATTGTCTATACTCATAGACTAGGTAAAGTCTAAGCATATAAAAAAGTAAAGAAGAAAAAATGAAAAAGTTTGATAAATTTGACTTTATGAAAAGTCGACAATTCTATGGAAATAAGTAAACACCCAGAGAAAGTAAAAATATAATTGACAACAATAAACTTACACCTCTGACAGATAAATGCTAATGCCCTTAATATACTAAGAAATTTTAACAACAATAAGAAAAAGAATAAGATCTAATACAAAGATGGGCAATGAGCATAAAGAAGCAGTTAATAAAAGAAAGTGAATGGTCAATTAACAAATGAAAGTACAATCAAAATCACTTATAATGAAATAACAAGACTATTCAGTTATCAGATTGCTATTGATCAAAATTTGATAATTACTCGTGTTGTCATCTATTTGCAAGGGAACCCATTACCCTTCCAGAACAACTGTATGTATAAATTGATACCTTATAAATGCTGAAGCTCTTTTGACTAACTATTGTAATCCTATAAATTTATCATAAAGTTATTGCAGCAAAAAGTATAGGAATATACTTACAAAGATTTTCACTGAAAAATTAACATTTATATGTACCAATAAAATTGTGGTTTAACAAATCACACTACCTTCATAAAATAGTTTTGTGCAACTGTTGAAAAGTATCAGGATGATTTATGTATTCCAGTATGGAAAGAGATATAAAATTTATTACTTAGCAATGAAAACAAGTTGTGGAAAAGTTTAAAACTTGGAATGGATATTAGCATTTTGTTAAGAACATGGGTGCTGAAGTCCTAGTTTGATGTGGTATATTGAGCGTCATATTCTTTATTACTATTATTATTATATGTGTCAGTGTATAGCATTATAATTCGACATCTGTATGTACTACAAAGTGATCACCACCACAAGTCTCATTGCCATCCATACCACAGGTTTAATTGCCATCCATCACGCCAATTTACAGACCCACTGAGCAGTGTTTGAGGGTTCTTTTTTCTTTACATCATCTCCAACATTTCTTTTTTATTATTATTTTTCATTGGAGTAAAATTGCTTTACAGTGTTGTGTTAGTTTCTGCTGTACAATGAAGTGAATCTGCTATAGGTATACCTATATCCCCTCCCTCTTGGACCTCCCTCCCCCCTTCACCCCCCATCTAGGTCATCACAGACACTGAGCTGAGCTCCCTGTGCTATACAGCAGGTTCCCACTAGCTATCTGTATTACCCATGGTAGTGTATTTATGTCAAACATAATCTCCCAATTCATCCCATCCTCCCCTTCCCCCACCCCGTGTCCACATGTCCATTCTCTATGTCTACATCTCTATTCCTGTCCTACAAATAGGTTCATCTGTACCATTTTTCTAGATTCCACATATATGCATTAATATATGATATTTGTGTTTTCTTTCTGGCTTGCGTCACTCTGTATGACAGACTCTAGGTCCATCCACATCTCTACAAATGACCCAGTTTCATTCCTTTTCGCTGAGTAATATTCCATTGTATATGACCCAGCAATGCCACTACTGGGCACATACCCTGAGAAAAACATAATTCAAAAGGACACATGGGGCTTCCCTGGTGGCACAGTGGTTGAGAGTCCGCCTGTCGATGCAGGGGACATGGGTTTGTGCCCCGGTCCGGGAGGATCCCACATTCCGCGGAGCGGCTAGGCCCGTGAGCCATGGCCGCTGAGCCTGTGCGTCCGGAGCCTGTGCTCCGCAACAGGAGAGGCCGCAGCAGTGAGAGGCTCGCGTACCGCAAAAAAAAAAAGGACACGTACCCAAGTTGTTCATTGCAGCACTATTTACAATAGCCAGGACATGGAAACAACCTAAATGGCTGATGATAGATGAATGCATAAAGAAGATGTGGTACATATATCCAACATTTGTCTTTGCTTGTCTTTTCAAAAAGGGCCATTGTAATGGCTGAGAGGTGATACTTCGCTGTGATTTTGATTTGCATTTTCCTAATAATTAGTGATGTTGAACATTTATTCATGTGCCTTTGGCTGTCTTTATATCTTCTTTGCAAAAATGTTTATTCATATCCTCTGCTCATTTTTTTTTTTTAACATCTTTATTGGGGTATAATTTCTTTACAATGGTGTGTTAGTTTCTGCTTTATAACAAAGTGAATCAGTTATACATATACATATGTTCCCATATCTCTTCCCTCTTGCGTCTCCCTCCCTCCCACCCTCCCTATCCCACCCCTCCAGGCTGTCACAAAGCACCGAGCCAATATCCCTGTGCCATGCGGCTGCTTCCCACTAGCCATCCACCCTACTACGTTTGTTAGTGTGTATATGTCCATGACTCTCTCTCGCCCCGTCACAGCTCACCCTTCCCCCTCCCCATAACCTCAAGTCCGTTCTCCAGGAGGTCTGCGTCTTCATTCCTGCCTTACCCCCAGGTTCTTCATGACATTTTTTTCTTAAATTCCATATATATGTGTTAGCATACGGTATTTGTCTTTTTCTTTCTGACTTACTTCACTGTGTATGGCAGACTCTAGGTCTATCCACCTCATTACAAATAGCTCAATTTCGTTTCTTTTCATGGCTGAGTAATATTCCATTGTATATATGTGCCACATCTTCTTTATCCATTCATCCGATGATGGGCACTTAGGTTGTTTCCATCTCCGAGCTATTGTAAATAGAGCTGCAATGAACATTTTGGTACATGACTCTTTTTGAATTTCGGTTTTCTCAGGGTATATGCCCAGTAGTGGGATTGCTGGGTCATATGGTAGTTCTATTTGTAGTTTTTTAAGGAACCTCCATACTGTTCTCCATAGTGGCTGAACCAATTCACATTCCCACCAGCAGTGCAAGAGGGTTCCCTTTTCTCCACACCCTCTCCAGCATTTATTGTTTCTAGATTTTTTGATGATGGCCATTCTGACTGGTGTGAGATGATATCTCATTGTAGTTTTGATTTGCATTTCTCTAATGATTAATGATGTTGAGCATTCTTTCATGTGTTTGTTGGCAGTCTGTATATCTTCTTTGGAGAAATATCTATTTAGGTCTTCTGCCCATTTTTGGATTGGGTTGTTTGTTTTTTTGTTTTTGAGC
Organism: Pseudorca crassidens; assembly: GCF_039906515.1. Classification (NCBI taxonomy): domain Eukaryota; kingdom Metazoa; phylum Chordata; class Mammalia; order Artiodactyla; family Delphinidae; genus Pseudorca; species Pseudorca crassidens. The sequence goes on from NC_090298.1 coordinate 86,744,392, forward strand.
TGCATGAGCTGCTTGTAAATTTTGGAGATTAATCCTTTGTCGGTTGCTTCATTTGCAAATATTTTCTCCCATTCTGAGGGTTGTCTTTTGGTCTTGTTTATGGTTTCCTTTGCTGTGCAAAAGCTTTGAAGTTTCATTAGGTCCCATTTGTTTATTTTTGTTTTTATTTCCATTACTCTAGGAGGTGGGTCAGAAAGGATCTTGCTGTGATTTATGTCATAGAGTGTTCTGCCTATGTTTTCCTCTAAGAGTTTGATAGTTTCTGGCCTTATATTTAGGTCTTTAATCCATTTTGAGCTTATTTTTGTGTATGGTGTTAGGGATTGATCTAATCTCATACTTTTACATGTACCTGTCCAGTTTTCCCAGCACCACTTATTGAAGAGGCTGTCCTTTCTCCACTGTACATTCCTGCCACCTTTATCAAAGATAAGGTGTCCATATGTGCATGGGTTTATCTCTGGGCTTTCTATCCTGTTCCATTGATCTATCTTTCTGTTTTTGTGCCAGTACCATACCGTCTTGATAACTGTAGCTTTGTAGTATAGTCTGAAGTCAGGGAGCCTGATTCCTCCAGTTCCTTTTTTTGTTCTCAAGATTGCTTTGGCTATTCGGGGTCTTTTGTGTTTCCATACAAATTGTGAAATTTTTTGTTCTAGTTCTGTGAAAAATGCCAGTGGTAGTTTGATAGGGATCGCATTGAATCTATAGATTGCTTTGGGTAGTAGAGTCATTTTCACAATGTTGATTCTTCCAATCCAAGAACATGGTATATCTCTCCATCTATTTGTATCATCTTTAATTTCTTTCATCAGTGTCTTATAATTTTCTGCATACAGGTCTTTTGTCTCCTTAGGTAGGTTTATTCCTAGATATTTTATTCTTTTTGTTGCAATGGTAAATGGGATTGTTTTCTTGATTTCACTTTCAGATTTTTCATCATTAGTATATAGGAATGCCAGAGATTTCTGTGCATTAATTTTGTATCCTGCCACTTTACCAAATTCATTGATTAGCTCTAGTAGTTTTCTGGTAGCATCTTTAGGATTCTCTATGTATAGGATCATGTCATCTGCAAACAGTGACAGCTTTACTTCTTCTTTTCCGATTTGGATTCCTTTTATTTCCTTCTCTTCTCTGATTGCTGTGGCTAAAACTTCCAAAACTCTGTTGAATACTAGTGGTGAGAGTGGGCAACCTTGTCTTGTTCCTGATCTTAGTGGAAATGCTTTCAGTTTTTCACCATTGAGGATGATGTTTGCTGTGGGCTTGTCGTATATGGCCTTTATTATGTTGAGGAAAGTTCCCTCTATGCCTACTTTCTGCAGGGTTTTTTATCATAAATGGGTGTTGAATTTTGTCGAAAGCTTTCTCTGCATCTATTGAGATGATCATATGGTTTTTCTCCTTCAATTTGTTAATATGGTTTATCACATTGATAGATTTGCATATATTGAAGAATCCTTGCATTCCTGGAATAAACCCCACTTGATCATGGTGTATGATCCTTTTAATGTGCTGTTGGATTCTGTTTGCTAGTATTTTGTTGAGGATTTTTGCATCTATGTTCATCAGTGATATTGGCCTGTAGTTTTCTTTCTTTGTGACATCCTTGTCTGGTTTTGGTATCAAGGTGATGGTGGCCTCGTAGAAGGAGTTTGGGAGTGTTCCTCCCTCTGCTATATTTTGGAAGAGTTTGAGAAGGATTGGTGTTAGCTCTTCTCTAAATGTTTGATAGAATTCGCCTGTGAAGCCATCTGGTCCTGGGCTTTTTTTTGTTGGAAGATTTTTAATCACAGTTTCAATTTCAGTGCTTGTGATTGGTCTGTTCATATTTTCTATTTCTTCCTGATTCAGTCTTGGCAGGTTGTGCATTTCTAAGAATTTGTCCATTTCTTCCAGATTGTTCATTTTATTGGCATAGAGTTGCTTGTAGTAATCTCTCATGATCTCTTTTATTTCTGCAGTGTCAGTTGTTACCTCTCCTTTTTCATTTCTAATTCTATTGATTGGAGTCTTCTCCCTTTTTTTCTTGATGAGTCTGGCTAGTGGTTTATCTATTTTGTTTATCTTCTCAAAGAACCAGCTTTTAATTTTATTGATCTTTGCTATTGTTTCCTTCATTTCTTTTTCATTTATTTCTGATCTGATTTTTATGATTTCTTTCCTTCTGCTAGCTTTGGGGTTTTTTTGTTCTTCTTTCTCTAATTGCTTGAGGTGCAAGGTTAGGTTGTTTATTCGAGATGTTTCCTGCTTCTTAAGGTGGGCTTGTATTGCTATAAACTTCCCCCTTAGAACTGCTTTTGCTGCATCCCACAGGTTTTGGGTCGTTGTGTCTCCATTGTCATTTGTTTCTAGGTATTTTTTGATTTCCTCTTTGATTTCTTCAGTGATCACTTCATTATTCAGTAGTGTATTGTTTAGCCTCCATGTGTTTGTATTTTTTACAGATCTTTTCCTGTAATTGATATCTAGTCTCATGGCGTTGTGGTCAGAAAAGATACTTGATACAATTTCAATTTTCTTAAATTTACCAAGGCTTGATTTGTGACCCAAGATATGATCTATCCTGGAGAATGTTCCATGAGCACTTGAGAAAAATGTGTATTCTCTTGTTTTTGGATGGAGTGTCCTATAAATATAAATTAAGTCCATCTTGTTTAATGTATCATTTAAAGCTTGTGTTTCCTTATTTATTTTCATTTTGGATGATCTGTCCATGGGTGAAAGTGGGGTGTTTAAGTCCCCTACTATGAATGTGTTACTGTCGATTTCCCCTTTTATGGCTGTTAGTATTTGCCTTATGTATTGAGGTGCTCCTATGTTGGATGCATAAATGTTAACAATTGTTATATCTTCTTCTTGGATCGATCCCTTGATCATTATGTAGTGTCCTTCTTTGTCTCTTTTAATAGTCCTTATTTTAAAGTCTATTTTGTCTGATATGAGAATTGCTACTCCAGCTTTCTTTTGGTTTCCATTTGCATGGAATATCTTTTTCCATCCCCTTACTTTCAGTCTGTATGTGTCTCTAGGTCTGAAGTGGGTCTCTTGTAGACAGCATATATAAGGGTCTTGTTTTTGTATCCATTCAGCTAATCTGTGTCTTTTGGTGGGAGCGTTTAGTCCATTTACATTTAAGGTAATTATCGATATGTATGTTCCTATTCCCATTTTCTAAATTGTTTTGGGTTCGTTATTATAGGTCTTTTCCTTCTCTTGTGTTTCTTGCCTAGAGAAGATCCTTTAGCATTTGTTGTAAAGCTGGTTTGGTGGTGCTGAACTCTCTCAGCTTTTGCTTGTCTGTAAAGGTTTTAATTTCTCCATCAAATCTGAATGAGATCCTTGCTGGGTAGAGTAGTCTTGGCTGCAGGTTTTTCTCCTTCATCACTTTTAGTATGTCCTGCCACTCCCTTCTGGCTTGTAGGGTTTCTGCTGAGAGATCAGCTGTTAACCTTATGGGGATTCCCTTATGTGTTATTTGCTGTTTTTCCCTTGCTGCTTTTAATATGCTTTCTTTGTATTTAATTTTTGACAGTTTGATTAATATGTGCCTTGGCGTATTTCTCCTTGTATTTATCCTGTATGGGACTCTCTGTGCTTCCTGGACTTGATTAACTATTTCCTTTCCCATATTAGGGAAGTTTTCAACTATAATCTCTTCAAATATTTTCTCAGTCCCTTTCTTTTTCTCTTCTTCTTCTGGAACCCCTATAATTCGAATGTTGGTGCGTTTAATGTTGTCCCAGAGGTCTCTGAGACTGTCCTCAGTTCTTTTCATTCTTTTTTCTTTATTCTGCTCTGCGGTAGTTATTTCCACTATTTTGTCTTCCAGGTCACTTATCCGTTCTTCTGCCTCAGTTATTCTGCTATTGATCACTTCTAGAGTATTTTTAATTTCATTTATTGTGTTGTTCATCGTTGCTTGTTTCATCTTTAGTTCTTCTAGGTCCTTGTTAACTGATTCTTGCATTTTGTCCATTCTATTGTCCATTCTGTCTCCAAGATTTCGGATCAACCTTACTATCATTATTCTGAATTCTTTTTCAGGTAGACTGCCTATTTCCTCTTCATTTGTTAGGTCTGGTGCATTTTTATCTTGCTCCTTTATCTGCTGTGTGTTTTTCTGTTTTCTCATTTTGGTTATCTTACTGTGTTTGGGGTCTCCTTTTTGCAGGCTGCAGGTTCGTAGTTCCTCCTGTTTTTGATGTCTGTCTCCAGTGGCTAAGGTTGGTTCAGTGGGTTGTGTAGGCTTCCTGGTGGAGGGGACTAGTGCCTGTGTTGTGGTGGATGAGGCTGGATCTTGTCTCTCTAGTGGGCAGGTTCACGTCTGGTGGTGTGTTTTGGGGTGTCTGTGGCCTTATTATGATTTTAGGCAGCCTCTCTGCTAATGGGTGGGGTTGTGTTCCTGTTTTGCTAGTTGTTTGGCACAGGTTGTCCAGCACTGTGGCTTGCTGGTCATTGAGTGAAGCTGGGTGGTGGTGTTAAGATGGAGGTCTCTGGGAGATTTTCGCCGTTTGATATTATGTGGAGCTGGGAGGTCTCTTGTGGACCAGTGTCCTGAAGTTGGCTCTCCTACCTCAGAGGCAGAGCCCTGACTCCTGGCTGGAGCACCAAGAGCCTTTCATCCACACGGCTCAGAATAAAAGGGAGAAAAAGTAGAGGGAATTAGTAGAAGTATGAGGAAAGAAAGAAGGAAAGGAGGGAAGGAAGGAGGGAAGGAAGGAAGGAAGGAAGAAAGAAAGAAAGAAAGAAGCAAAGGAGGAAAGAAGGCAAGGAAAGAAAGGAGGGAGGGAGGGAGGGAGGAAGGAAGGAAGGAGGGAAAGAAGGAAAAACAGATAGAAAGAAGATACAGTAAAAATAAAATAAAGTATAATAAAGTTATTGAATTAAAAAATTCTTATTTAGAAAAAAAAAAAAAAGGGACGGATAGAACCTTAGGACAAAAGTTGGAAGCAAAGCTATACAGACAAAATCTTACACAGAAGCGTACACATACACCCTCACTAAAAGAGGTAAAGGGGGAAAAATCATAAATCTTGCTGTCAGAGACCACCTCCTCAATTTGGGATGATTCGTTGTCTAAAGGAGGGAAGGAAGGAAGGAAAGAAAGAAGGAAAGAAAGAAAGGACGAAGGTAAAGTATAATAACGTTCTTAAAATTAAAATTGATTATTAAGAAAAAAATTTTAAGAAAAAACCATGGACGGATAGAACCCTAGGACAAATGGTGGAAGCAAGACTATACAGACAAGATCTCACACAGAAGCATACACATACACATTCACAAAAAGAGGAATAGGGAAAAAAATCATAGATCTTGCTCCCAAAGTCCACCTCCTTAATTTGGGATGATTGGCTGCCTATTCATGTATTCTACAGATGCAGGGTACATCAAGTTGATTGTGGAGCTTTAATCCGCTGCTTCTGAGGCTGCTGGGAGAGATTTCCCTTTCTTTTCTTTGTTCCCACAGCTCCCAGGGCTCAGCTTTGGATTTGGCCCTGCCTCTGCGTGTAGGTCGCTGGAGGGTGTCTGTTTTTTGCTCAGAGAGGACGGGGTTAAAGGAGCCGCTGATTCGGGGGTTCTGGCGTACTGAGGCCGGCGGGGAGGGAGGGGCACGGAATGCGGGGCGGGCCTGCGGTGGCAAAGTCTGGCGTGACCCTGCACCAGCCCGAGGCCCGCCGTGCGCTCTCCCGGGGAAGTCGTCCCCGGATCCCGGGAACCCGGCAGTGGCGGGCTGCACAGGCTCCGCGGAAGAGCGGCGTGGAGAGCGACCTGCGCTCGCACACAGGCCCCCTGGTGGCGGCAGCAGCAGCCCCAACGTCTCCCGCCCGCCTCTGGGGTCCGCGCCTCCAGCCGCGGCTTGCGCCCGTCTCTGGAGTCCGCGCCCTCAGCCGCGGCTCGCGCCCGTCTCTGGTGTCCGCGCCCTCAGCCGCGGCTCGCGCCCGTCTCTGGGGTTCGCGCTTTTAGCCGCGGCTCGCGCCCGTCTCTGGGATCCACGCTTTCAGCCACGGCTCGCGCCTGTCTCCGAATTCCGCGCTTTCAGCCGCGGCTCGCGCCCGTCTCTGCATTCCGCGCTTTCAGCCGCGGCTCGCGCCCGTCTCTGGTGTCCGCGCCCTCAGCCGCGGCTCGTGCCCGTCTCTAGGGTTCGCGCTTTTAGCCGCGGCTCGCGCCCGTCTCTGGGGTTCGCGTTTTTAGCCGCGGCTCGCGCCCGTCTCTGGAGTTCCTTTAAGCAGCGTCCTTAAATCCCTCTCCTCACGCACCAGGAAACAAAGAGGGAAGAAAAAGTCTCTTGCCTCTTCGGCAGGTCCACACCTCTCCCCCCGGACTCCCTCCCGGCTAGCTGTGGTGCACTAACCCCTTCAGGCTATGTTCAAGCCGCCAACCCCAGTCCTCTCCCTGCGCTCCGTCCAAAACCGAAACCCGAGCCTCAGAGCCTCAGCTCGCAACCCCGCCCGCCCCGGCGGGTGAGCAGACAAGCCTCTCGGGCTGGTGAGTGCCGGTCGGCACCGATCCTCTGTGCGGGAATCTCCCCGCTTTGCCCTCCGCACCCGTTGCTGTGCACTCCTCCGCGGCTTCGAAGCTCCCCCCTCCGCCTCCCTCAGTCTCCGCCCGCGAAGGGGCTTCCTAGTGTGTGGAAACTTTTCCTCCTTCACAGCTCCCTCCCACTGGTGCAGGTGCCGTCCCTATCCTTTTGTCTCTGTTTATTCTTTTTTTCTTTTGCCCTACCCAGGTACGTGGGGAGTTTCTTGCCTTTTGGGAAGTCTGAGGTCTTCTGCCAGCCTTCAGTAGGTGTTCTGTAGGAGTTGTTCCACGTGTAGATGTATTTCTGGTGTATCTGTGGGGAGGAAGGTGATCTCCGCGTCTTACTCTTCCGCCATCTTCCTGCTCTCAGTTCCTGCTCATTTTTTTTAATTGGGATGTTTGTTTGTTTTTTGTTGACTTGTATGAGTTTTTTGTATATTTTAGATGTTAACTTCCTATCAGATATATGGTTTGCAAATATCTTCTCCCATTCAGCAAGTTGTCTTTTTATTTTGATGATGTTCTCTTTTGCTGTGCAGAAGCTTTTTGTTTGATGGAGTCCTCTGGTTATTTTTGCTTTTGTTTCCCTTCACTTTGGAGTCAGATACACAAAAATACTGCTCATACCAACGTCAGTGAAGGTACTGCTTAAGTTTTCTTCTAAAAATTTTATGCTTTTAGGTCTTACATTCAAGTCTTTTAAATATTGTGAGTTAATTTCTATGTATGATGTAAGATAGTGAGCTAGTTTCTTTCTTTTCTATATGGCTATCAAGTTTTCCCAACACCATTTATTGAAGAAACTAATAGTTCTCCATTATATGTTCTTTGTCATAAATTAATTGTCCACATATATGTTTATTCTGGGCTCTCAATACTGTTCTGTTGGTCTGTGTATCTGTTTTTGTGCCAGGACCATATCATTTTGATTACTGTAGCTTTGTAGTATAGTTTGAAATGAGAGCACCTGATACCTCCAGCTTTGTCGTTCTTTCTCAAGATTGTTTTGGCTATATGGGATCCTTTATGGTTCTGTACAAATTTTAGAACTGTTTCTTTTAGTTCTGTGAAATATGCCATTGGAATTTTGCTAGAGATTACATTGAATCTGTAGATTGCTTTGGGTAGTAGGGACGTTTTAACAATATTAATTAATTATTTCAGTCTGTGATCCTGGAATATATTTCCATTTGTTTGTGTCTTATTCAGTGTCTTTCATGAATATTTTATAGGTTTCAGTGTACAGATTTTTCACCTCCTTGGTTAAATTTACTCCTAGGTATTTTATTGTTTTTGATGCAACTGTAAAAGGGATTATTTATTGCCCTTTCTGGTAATTTTTTATTAGTGTGTAAAAATGCCAGAGATTTCTGTATGATGTGACTTTACTGAACTCATTCATTAGATCTAATAGTTTTTGGTGGAGTGTTTAGCATTTTCTGTCTGGATGATCTATTTGTTGGTGTAATTGAGGTGTTAGAGACTCGTACTATTATTGCATTTCTTTCACTTTCTCCCTTTAATCTCTTAATAGTTGCTTACATATCTCGATGTTCCTTCCTTGGGTGCATATGCATTTACAAATGTTATATCCTCTTGGTAGATTGACCCCTTTATCATTATGTAACGACTTTTTTTGTCTCTTGTTATGGTCTTTGCTTTAAAGTCTATTTTGTCTGATATAAATATTGCCCCAGCTTTCCTTTTGTTTTCATTTGCATGGAATACCTTTTTCCATCTTCTCACTTTCAGTCCACCTGTATCTTTAGATCTGAATCTCTTGTAGGCAGCATATAGATGGGTCCTGTTTTTGTTTTTTTGTTTTTTTAATCCATTCAGTCACTCTGAGTCTTTCAATTGAAGCATTTATTCCATTTACACTTGAAGTGATTATTGATAGGTATGTACTTATTGCCAGTTTTTTAGTTGTTTTCTGGATGTTTTTGTAGTTTCTCTCTGTACCTTTCTTCTCTTATTTCTCTCTTGCGTTTTGCTGGTTTTCTTTAGTGTTACATTTAGATTCCTTTCTCATTTATTTGGTGTATTTACTGTAAGTTAATTCCTTATGATTAACATGAGGATTACATATGACAGCCAGTAAGTACTAAGTCTATTTTACGTTCGCAGCAATTTAGATATAAACACATTCCAAAGCTTCACATTTTACTCCACTCCCCCATATCCCATACTTTATAGTTTGATGACATATTTTACATTTTTTAATTTTATGCATTCCTTGGGTTGGCCAAAAAGTTTGTTCAGCTTTTTCTGTAAGATGTTACAGAAAACAAACTTTTTGGCCCACCCAATATTATAATTGTAATTACTTTTTCTACTTTTGTCTTTTAGCCTTTATGCTTGCTTTATAAGTGATTGACCCACTACGTTTGTTATATACTCACCTTTCTCAGTGAGAGTTTTACTTTTGTAAGTTCTCCTATTATTACTTAATGCTATTTATTTTAACCTTAAAGAAGTCCCTTTAATATGTCTTATAGGGCTGGTTTAGTGGTGATGAAATCTTTTAGCTTCTCTTACCTGTAAAACTCCTGATATCTCCTTCAATTCTGAATGATAACCTTTCTGTGTAGAGGATTCTTGGTTGGCAATTTTTTCCTTTCAGCACTTTGAATATGTCATGCCACTTTCTTCTGGCCAACAAAGTTTCTGCTGAAAAAATCTGCTAATAGCTTTATGGGGTTTCTTTTGTACATAACAAGTTGTTTTACTCTTGCTCCTTTTAGGATTTTCTCTTTATCCTTAACATTTGCCATTTTTATTATAATGTGCCTTGTTGTGTGTTTCTTTGGATTTATTTTATTTGGCACTCTCTGTGCCTCATGGACCTAGATGTTTGTTCCTTCCCCAGATAGGGAATTTTTCAGCTACTATTTCTTCAAATATTTTTTCTGGCACTTTCTCTCTTTCTTCTACTTCTGGGGTGCCTAAAATGCAAATGTTATTCTCCTTATGTTGTCCCAAAGTTGCCTTAAGGTATCTTCATTTCTTTAATTATTTTTTCATTTTGCTGCTCTGTCAGGATGAGTCCCATTGCTTTATTTTCCAGCTCACTGATTTGTTCTTCTATTTCATCCAGTTTGCTGTTCAGTCTGTCCAGTTTACTTTTCAGTTCAATTGTTTGAAACATTCTTGTATTTTCTATCTCTGTTGAAGTTCTCACTTTGTTCATTCACACTTTTCTCGAGTTTGCTGACCATGTTTGACAATTATTTTAACATCTTTAACAAATAGATTGCTTATCTGCATTCTACTTGGTCATTTTTCTGTAGTTTTGTTTTATTCTTTCAGTTGGAACATATTCCTCTTTGTCTTTATCTTGCCAGATTTTCTGTGTTTGTTTCTACACATTAGGCATATCAACTAGCTCTCCCAGTCTTGAAGAAGTGACTTTATTTAGAAGATATCCTGTGTGACTCAGAAGCACAGTGCTGCCTGGACACAGAACCAGACACTCAAGTGGTGTCCCTTATATGGGTTGCCTTCTGTTTTGGTGGGGCAGTGACAGCTATGGAGGAATGGTGAGCGGAACTGGCTCCTGGACCAGCTACAGGGCCAGGTGGCAACTGTCACTGGTACTGGCAGGGGTGGCCACCGTTGATTGGCTGGCTGTGAGGTCCCAGCAGAGGCACAGAAGTGGGTGGGCCCACTTCTCATCAGGGCATGCCTACTGGTGCTAGCAGATTAGATGGAGAATTCCAAAATGGCACTCACCAGTGCAGATATTAACAAGGTAGCCTGAGATCACATAAATAGCTCCTGCCAGGGTAAGTACCATACTTTTTCTTTTTGTTACTTATATTATTTCCTTTTATGTTATCATGGAAATAGTAATAATACTACCTTAAAGGGTTTTGTAAAATATAAGGGTGAATAAATATGGAAAATACTTATACCATTGCCTGGGTTGACTCAATAAATGTTAACTAGTACTATTACTATCACATAAATATATGTTTTATATATGCAAAATATACTAATAATCACCACCCCTGGAAAATATGTGAATGTGGGAATAGGGACGGAGAGAGAGGAAGGATAGTGGATATTAATTTTGCCTAGTTCTGTATTCTATGAGTTTTTAATAGTAAGCATATGGCTCTTTAATTATAAATCATAAATATTTCTACTTTAAATGCTTAGTTTTCCACAAAATATTTATTTAGGACATTATATGGACAAGAAGGCATTCTGAAAAATGTACAGTACAGAGGTACTTAATCCTCTAATACAGTGTTCTTACTATATTTAATTTACTTAAAACATTAAAATTAATAAATGTAATGTGTGGGAGGGTACAAGTATTTACTCTAAGCTGAAGAGCACTGATGCTTAATATAATCAAGCATAAGAAACTAGATGGTTGAAAATTTTCTATTGTGACCCTCTTATGTTCTCAATCCCCCAGACTGTTCGTCCCACCCCTTATGGTAGTCCTCATGTGATATTAAGCCCTCTTTCTTCTACCACTTTTGTCAAATTAAAATTGCTTAGCCATCAGCTGCTAAAGCACAATAATAATCTCCCTGTCTTCCAAGAAATGTTTATAACACTTCCAAAAATTTACATACTTCTTATTCCTTCTGCAAAAAACTCTACAAAAACTACCCTTCTTCCTTATGATAAAACACTCTTTCAAAGCTGAACCTGTTGTAGCATTTTTCAATAAAGACTATCCTTAATGGTGATCAGGTTAGTTTTCTTCCACCATTTTTGGTGCTGCCACTTATATCACACTTAGCCCAGGTCACTTCCTGAACAGAACATAACAACACCTCTTAAAGTCTGCATCCTCAAAATCCCAGGGCCTGCACAGTTGAGTAATTCCTATTTATGATGAGCATACCTACTCTGCTTCAAGTGCTGCCTAAGCTTTTACTCTCTTTTTTGACTTTGGTGTAGCCTCTTGATTGGACTATGTTTGTTTACCTAGGGCATTAAAAAATACCAAGACTCTTATCTATTAATTCTCTATTATTTCCTATCATTTGTGTATGATTTTCTCAGCAATTCAATGAAAATCTGATTTTATGTCCAACTTCTTGCATGTACAAATTTTATGATGAAAATGTAACTAAATATTTGAAATCTGGCAGAATTTTACCAAGGACAGTTAATAACTTCAGTGGTTATTCTGCAGAACTTTGAAAAGGCTAACACAATTCAGCCTAGAGCTTTCCCAAAGGACTTTTCTATCAAAAATGATTAGTCAAAACTCCAGTCCTAGCTCTCAGATTGTGGTATCTATACCATTCGCAAAATGAAAGCACCAAGGCTCCCTGGAGAAATGGCTTATTTTAGGACTGGGGCAGAAAATATGCAAGATGACCTGAAACATTCTTATATAGCCAGAGAATACGAAGGTGACTAAACACACACACATATTCCAATTAATAAGTGATAATGATGATGGGGAAACTAAAAGAGTCCCCAGAGGCCAAAACTGGAATAATTTGAGCAAGGAACTAAAGTGATACTGCATTATAACCCAAAGTATAAAATCAATATGCCTTGGTCTATACTTATATAAGTAAATGATTGAATAATTAAATAAATTTGGGAGGAGAGAAAAATCTCCTGTACAGAAGGCTTCAAAATAATTTATGTAATCCTTGGCATTCAGGAGGGGCAATGTAACTCCACATTCCTTAAGTCTGGGCTACACCCAGTGACTTACTTTCAAACATTGTAGTATGGAAAGGGGGAAAGAAGAGTAACTTTATAGTGGAGAAACATGACAAACATGACCTCAGCCAGATGATTAAGGTCAAGTTCAACAGTGGTAAACCATATTGATAGTATATTTTCTCAATAAGATGTAGTGAAAATGCACTTTTCCTGTGGTGTTCCTCCCCCGCAAGACCAAAACCCATAACTCCAGTCTGATTGTGAGGAAAAAAAATCGGGAAAATTCCAATAGAGAGGCATTCTAAAAAATAACTGACCAGTAAACCTCAAAACTGTCAGATTCATCAAAAACAAGTCCAAAAACTTGTTACAACAGAGGGGAAGCTAAAAAGACTTGGCGACCCTGGATGTGATTCTAGAACAGGAAAATACATTAAATAAAAATTAAGAAAATCTGAAAAAAGTATAAACTTTAGCTAATGTATCAATAATGTTTCATTTATTGTTAATATTAAACCATATTAATGTCTATGTTACTAATAGGGAAACTGGGTACAAAGTATATGGGAACTTTCTATATTCTCAATTTTTCTGTAAATATTAAACTGTTCTAAAATATAAAGCATATTTTAAAAAGTTGAAGTCTTATAAATAGAAAAAAAATCATTGTAGACTTTCTAGACCACATCACTAGCACCTTTAGAGAATATTCTTCCCTCTATCAGGGAGTGACATTTCAACAGTCCTAACTGTCCTATGCACTTTTTTGTTGAAGACCTTAAACCCAAGGTCATAGATTTAGCTAGAAAATCAAAGATTAGAAAGCAAACAGCACCCTCTAAGAATTACAAGTCCTTGATGAACACTTTGTACAAACTTTTGCCTAGAAAAAGAAAAATTAAAGACCAAAATAATAGCTCTTAAGATTAAGCAGTTGGAAAACTCAATAACAACACCACCTCTCTATGCTAGTCTATACAAAGACATTGATTTTAGCTGATATTCTCAGCAAAGGAATAAAATATAAAAAAGAAAAAAAATGAACAGTTTAGAATTTAAAATACAATATAAACCAAAATGAGCAGGCAGTATGATCATTTTAGTACCTAAATTAGATCAGATCACTTCCTGTTCAAAACTTTCAGTGGCTTTTATCACAATCAGAATAAAATCCAAACTTCTTCATGACCATACAACATCTGGTTCTTCCTACCTTTCCAATTCCATTTCTTATCAATCTCCTGTTTACTCATAACCCCCACCCCCACCCTCACTGGACTTCTTTCTAATCCTCCACTTCACAAAACTCTTCCTTACATTAGATCATTGTGTTTGCCTTTTATTTTCCTGAAATAGTTTATCCTAAATGCTGATTCTGCACAGAGGCCTTCCTTAACTCTGTCTAAAATCGCCTCTGTTATTCTCTATTCTCACTTCCTGTTTTATTTATCTGGTATTATATTATGTAATTTTGTGTTTCATATCTTTTTCTTTCACTAAAATAGAAGTTCCATGAAAGGCAAAAACTTGATCTTTCTTTTAAATGATATATCCCATCTTTGAACACAGATATAATTAATAAGTACTTATTAAATATTTCCTGGGAAGAAATTTGAAGAGAAATACAAACGGGTCCTTGAAAGAGCAATTGAGGGAGAGATAACTTTTATTTCATTACATGCTGATGAAGTTATTTAGCTAGTTAAATATGGGGCTTCCCTGGTGGCGCAGTGGTTGAGAGTCCGCCTGCCGATGCAGGGGACACGGGTTCGTGCCCCGGTCTGGGAAGATCCCACATGCCACGGAGCGGCTGGGCCCGTGAGCCATGGCCGCTGAGGCTGCGTGTCCGGAGCCTGTGCTCCACAATGGGAGAGGCCACAACAGTGAGAGGCCCGCGTACCGCAAAAAAATTTAAAAAATATGACTTGAATTGGATATGAAAAGAGTGGTAGAACAAAAGCTGAGAAACTCAAAATATTCCCCTTTATGGAAAAAAGAAAAAAAAAAGCCACTAACTGAATGATATATGGTATGTTTTGATTTATTACTTGATTAATCCATTATTAGAGTATCCACTATGTTCCAAGAATCCAGCCAGGGCCCTGGATGGGAAAGGGAAACAAGTCGTGTAGGTCACAGATTCTCATAGACATAGAACAGGTAATATTCTGATTAATAAAATTTCAACAAAGCCACTCAGCAAAGGATGATATCTTTGACGAAATTCACCAAAGCTATATGTGTATATATATATATATATATATATTTTTTTTTTAAGATGTTGGGGGTAGGAGTTTATTAATTAATTAATTTTATTTTTGCTGTGTTGGGTTTCGTTTCTGTGCGAGGGCTTTCTCTAGTTGCGGCAAGCGGGGGCCACTCTTCATCGCGGTGCGTGGGCCTCTCTTGTTGCGGAGCACAAGCTCCAGACGCGCAGGCTCAGCAGTTGTGGCTCACGGGCCTAGTTGCTCCCCGGCATGTGGGATCCTCCCAGACCAGGGTTCGAACCCGTGTCCCCTGCATTAGCAGGCAGACTCTCAACCACTGCGCCACCAGGTAAGCCCCAAAGCCAGATTTTTGATTTTTGCATTTTTCTTCTTTTTGTTATTTGCCCCCCCACTTGATATAATAAAACAATTCCTCATTTATGTCAAGCCTCTACTGAATAATCATGGCTCTGTATCAATTAATTGCCACTCTGAGTCTACAAGATTCTCGTTTCTCATGGTGCCTCAGCATTTATCTAAATTGCACTTATTCAAACCCTGAACTTGAATTTTCTGTAATTGTTTTTCACTGGATCACCATTTTAAAATAATCAGATTTATAGGATGATTCAGAATGGTAAAGCAGCCCAGACCTGGGGTTTTTGAAGAGACTTTCAACAAGAACAACTCTTTCTTTCTCTCTTTTTAACATATCTGTCCTCATAATGCTACTGGTCTTGCTAAAATTTTTCATGGTAACTCAAGATTTTTCTTAACAGTCTTCATATAAGTTAGTGATGTTTAATCTGAACTACAGGTACTCTGTGAACCCCTTGAAATGACATGAAAAATCTAGTGCACTGAAGTTCTATATCTTAGGACTTTGAAGTTCTATGTCGTAGGTCTCTTTCAGCTTTGTATCACCCACAGTACCTGTCTCAGAAGTGTGGAGTATGTCTCCAATGACTGAATGATTCTTTGTCATCTTGTTGTGTACTCATCAGGACAGACTCTAAAGGCATTGATGTGGGTGTAATCATGAGGTTGTATGTTTGCCTTCAGCATCAAACAGTTGCTTCTCCAGCACTGCCTATCATTGTACAGAAAACCCTCAGTCACCACAAATTTTCTGTTAGAGAGTATCAAACTTATCTTACTACATATGCTAACTATAATCATGTTAAAATTGTATGGCCTATAAGTACAAATTATATATTAAATAATAAGGTAAAATTTCAAATGCTAATTTTATTTGAATGTTTAAAAAAGACTCTCCCAAATATATCTCGTATAGAGCCACTAGCATTGTTATTGTCTGATGATTTATGAAACATGTTAGCTTAATAACTTAGGGTCTTAAAAACTGAAGGCAGTAAAGCCTTTCTAACAAATCAAATAATGGAAAAATATCACTTGGTTTTTAGTGACTAGTAGTACACATACTAGAAAAAAAATGAGACTGAAGGAGTGAATGCATTTCTCAGAATAATCATTGGGCTTCTGTCTGACTATAGATTTTCCATTTCCCCACACAGCTAGTTAAGCGAGTTATCCTGTATGCTCCAGGGATTAATCAGGAATGTGAACAATCCTGATGAGAGTTGTTGGGGTTTTGAATGAGTCTGCCATTGGATATATGAGACTTTAAATTCTTAAAATTAGCAAAATAATATTTGATGGACATTCAGAAGGAAATGACTACGTATCATGACCTACACACCAGAAGGAGAAGGAAAGATTTTTACATAGATGTTTTGTAGAAGGTTTGTACTGAAACAACTTTAAAGGCCAAGTCCCACCAATATAATTCCAACAGTGATTGTATTTCCTGAATTTCACTATCCAGCTGAATAGTCTGTTTAGCTCAGTAAGTCTAAACCTGCCAAATTAAGTGAGATTTGTACTTTCTTTGGAACGATTTCCACACTTCCATTAAAAGTGTGGAAATTTACTTCCCCATGTAAAAAACTAGTGTATGCCTTTAATATAAAGTAATTTTTTTCAGCTGCTTGCATTTTGAGTATACTAAGATTGTACACTAAAATACAATAACCCAACAGATAAATAATGCCAAAAGACCATGGGGGTAGCACAATTGGCAGGGAAGAGAGGTATTTCAAAAGTCAAACTGAGAACAAAAGCCAATGATTTTGAAGTGGAACAGCTTTTTCAAGCTTTATTTGCCTAATCAATCTGAAATAAAATTTCAAGCCAAAGGTTTATTTTCCACAATAATGAGAACCTAAAAGTTGTTTTTACCCATGTCTTAGATTCCCTTCAGCCTTCCCTATCTTAGTTTTTTGGAGAGCTAAGCTATGGAAACTCACAAGAGCACTTCAAGCATCTTAGAGAGAGAAGTATGGGAGAATGCCTTTTGTGGTATATCTAAAACATGAAGTGGTACTGTATTCTTTGACCTCAGACTTCAGATTTAACAATGTAGTATAGACATTTGTAACAGAAGAAAAGTAGTTTTATATCAGAAAACAATATAGTTGGACACAGGCTCCTGAAAGGAGATAATCCTTCACTATGATTTCAAATAAGGCAAGAATTCAGCTGAAGGTATTTTGAACCCTTTCCACCATTTCTGTATCTCCTATTGAGGCAAAATCAGCTCACTTTACTTTTTTGAGTGAACTTGTTTTGATCTATCAATTGCCCCTTTAACCTAATCTTTGTTGAGCACAGAATTTGTATTGTTACTGATTTTAGAAAAATCCTGATTTACTTAAAGATGCTTAAATATGAAACTGATATGGGAAAAGTGGTATATTCTAATTTTATATTTAATTTGCATGTACCTATGTAATCAAACCTAATAAATTGTAACAATTTTTTTTTTTTTGCGGTACGCGGGTCTCTCACTGCCGTGGCCTCTCCCGTTGCGGAGCACAGGCTCCGGACGCGTAGGCCCAGCGGCCATGGCTCACGTGCCCAGCCGCTCCGTGGCATGCGGGATCCTCCCGGACTGGGGCACGAACCCATGTCCCCTGCATCAGCAGGCAGACTCTCAACCACTGCACCACCAGGGAAGCCCAAATTGTAACAATTTTGAAATATAAATTATTTGCATATTGAAAAAGAGACCACACTACTGTTGTTTTAAACATAAAAACAAAGGAAGAGGATAGATAATAGATAAAGGATTGGGTAAAACTGATAGAGAAGCAAGGTAAACAACATGAAAGGAATTATGAGATAAAAGAAAAAGGGCTGATTATGTATTTGTAGAGAGGCACAATTTATGTGTACTCACAGCTATCTTGGAGACTGATAAGAAAGGTAATCTGAATGATTTATGCCTCATGTTTTTATATATTTAGTAAAGTTTATACTGCCTGTTACATTACAACACATTTTCTTATTAAATATTAATGCAGAAGTGTCTGAATGTTAATCATTTATTATGTTCATAATAGTTTATCTATTTCTTCTTCCTAAATTAGGGTACAATCTTTTTTCAAAGATTTTGTTTTGAAGGACTTTTAGTCTAGTGAAGACAGAAAACATAGTACATGTCAGTGTCTAAAAGGAAATAATTTTGTTTCTTAGTAGTGCAGTATCCTCAAACACTAGCTCACAGAGAAGGAGCAATGCAAGTTACAAAAGGATAGCAACATATAGCCCCTTAGCCATAATTTTCCTTACTAAAAGAAGGAGTGGAAATAAAATTCACTCGCAGAATTTTGACAATGAATTACATGCCAACATGTTGCTCTAGTTTGGGTAAGTCCATTAACTTCTGCCCACTTATTATTGTAATTTAAAAAACATTTCCCCAAAAGATTTTAAGAGAACATTAAATCAATAAATGTCAACACCTCATATAAAATGGAGATGATTTATTTCTTTACTTCATCTAAACAGATAATTGCTTAGAATCAAATGGGGACAAACTGGAATTCAAGGTAACTAGATCAGTCAATTATAATATTGTGTATAGTCCAAAAGTTAAAATAAAGAGCCAACGCATGTATTTATTGTTGAAGCTTGGTATAAAACTGTTTTATAGTTTTGATTTATTCTTATTGTTAATACAGCTTCACAGAAATACCTCATACCTTCTTATAAAACAAACTAGCTCCTCAAAGCAAAAGCTGGAGAAAAAAATAATAAACTCACTTTATTTTGCTTAATAATATCACTCTTTAAGTATCAGGAAAATAAGCAAATCAATTAATCAGCTTTTTTGTCTTGGAAAGAGTAGAATAATATAGATATATTCCTGAGCATTTATCTCTGTGCCCCCTCCAGAAAAAATTATAACACCTTAAGCATCTAGGTCTAATCTATTTTTTTTTTCAAATAAACCATTTTACAAATAAAGACATTAAGGCCCAGAAAATTAAAATTTCTAATCAAAAGTTAAGACACAAAACTCTTACTTCTAGTTACTTTGTTGTATATTTGTTGTGCTAAATATGTAAGGGCTCTCACTTAATATATGCATATGCCAAACTTGGTTCATGATAAATATGGAGTAAAACCAATGAGAGGAAATACTAGTAACATGGCCCTTATTTATTTAGATGAATAGGTTAGGTATCACAAATGTGAAATAATATTTAAATTAAATATAATATACATAATATAATAGTAAAAATTCCTTTGTGTACTTATCATAATTTGATCTGTCTTATAATCTAGGAAAAAAATAGATTCAAAGAAAGTTAGCATTCATTTACTATTGTTAACTTTGGACCAGATGCACATCACAGGCTTTTACCTTCAAGTATTTATGCTTGCAAATTAATACAGCAAGGGCAGCACTACATCCTTTTATAGATCTTTTGAATGAGAAAATAGTGATCTTGCTGTTGATGATTTAACCTTCATTTATTCAGCCAGATTCTTCTACTTCACAGGTAACTCGTTGAGAATGCAAGCAGCTTAATAAAGCAGAGATTTTGCTTTTATCTTTTTTGTTTGGATTTGTTTTTTAATTCCCTGTCATTTAGCAAATAGTTGAAGACAGAATTAGAAATCTATAAACCTTCCTGGCTTGGAGTCCTGTAACTCAGCTTTGAACTGTATAGGTCCTGAAACTAGGATGGCTTGATAAAGCTCATGAGTTTGATGATGTCCTTCATTTTTTAATAGTCTCTTTGTCTTTCAAGCATGTTCAAGCTAAGTTTCCTATCAGTTTCCTGCAAGGCCATGTCTCTTTTTTGGCTATTTCCATTAAGTATTGTGCATAATCCAAATCATGTCTGCTGAATCCTCATGCATGGAAGGGCACAGTAGTGCGTCTGTGGATCTCTCGTTTCCATATGTGAGATACCTTGTCAACAATGTGGTGATCAAAGAGAGGATAGACTTCTTAGGAAGCTCAATAGCAGGGCTATGCACACCTTTTACTCTAATGAAGTAGTTATAGAGCCTTCTGAGACAAGCTCATTGTCCCCTCAGGCAATAATCTTTAATCCTTTAGGGCTCCAAAGTATGGATCTCATTTCTTGTACTCACATGACATCAATCTTTGAAGCTTTATTCCTCTGCTAAGAAAGAAAGGAAAGAAAAAGGAAGGAGAGAGGAAGGAAGGAAGGAAGGAAGGAAGGAAGGAAGGAAGAAAAAGAGGGAGGGAGGGAGGAGGAAGAAGAAGAGGGGAGGTACACTCATATCCATTTTCCTTTGAGGAAAAACTTTGAAGCTTATTTCTTTCTTTAAGTAAAAACTTCATCTAAAAGCTCTCCCAGATGATCAGGTGTAAAGAATTATAATCACTTTTATCTGTCATAAGCCTGTCATCAGAAGTTCTAATACTGGTATTGGAAATATCCTGAAAATTTTTAGACGAGGAATTCCTGAGGCATTACAATGAAAATTTCACCCTTTAGTAGTTTTTGTTCCTTTAAAGTAGAAGTTCTTTAAACAGCCTAGATGTAAAATAATGGTATGTAACTCTGATATACAATCACATATAAGGTAGCAGTTGTTTGCTGTTCATGTAAATAGGAAATGTAGCTACATAAAAAAATATTTTCATTTAAGTAAAGTTTAAAAGGGCAGGAAAAGTTAAAGGTGATCGTCATTCCAAATAGCATTTAATACAAAATGCTGATTATTTTTTTCTCTTTATCATATTTTTTTCCAGTTTTCTTGAGATAAAATTGACATATAGCACTGTATAAGTTTAGGGTATACAGCATAATGATTTGACTTAAGTATATTGTAGAATGATTACAACAAGTGCTTAGTTAACATCCATCATCTTATATAGATACAAAAAGAAAAAAGAGAAAATGTTTCTTTTCCTGTGATGAGAACTCTTAGTACTTACTCTCTTAACTTTCAAATATATCACACAGCAGTGTTAACTGTATATGTATGTTACATCCCTAGTACTTATCTATGTTATAACTGAAAGTTCATACTTTTTGACCACCTTCAACCATTCCCTCCTCCCCCCACCTACCACCTCTGATAACCACAAATCTCCTTTTTTTTGGAGTTTGGTGTTTTGTTTTGTTTTTAGATTACACATATAATTGAGATCATTCAGAATTTATATATCTTTGTCTAACTTATTTTGCTTAGCGTAATGCCCTCAAGTTCCATCCATGTTGTCACAAATGGCAGATTTCCTTCTTTTTCATGGCTAAAAAATATTCCATTGTTGTATATATATCACTTCTTTATCTATATATCTGTGGATGGACACATATTGTTTCCATGTCTGGCTATTGTAAATAATGCTGCAATGAACATAAGGGTGCAGATACCTCAATATAGCATTTTTGTTTTCTTTGGATATATCCCCAGGATTGGAAATGCTGAATCGTATGGTAGTCCTATTTTTAATTTTTTGAGGAACCTCCATACTGTTTTCCATAGTGGCTGTACCAGTTTACAGTCCCACCAATAGTGCACAAGAATTCCCTTTTCTTCACATCCTCTCTAGCATTTGTTATCCCTTGCCTTTTTGATGATTGTCATTCTAGTAGGTGTGAGATAATATCTCGTTGTGCTTTTCATTCCATTTCTCTGATGATTAGTGATATTTAGCATCTTTTCATGTACCTGTGGCCATTCATATATCTTCTTTGGAAAAATACCTATTCAGATCCTCTGCCCATTTTTAATTGGATTATTTGGGGTTTTTTGCTATTGAGTTATATATGAGTTCTTCATATATTTTGGATATTAACCCCTTATCAGATATATGGTTTGCAAATGCTTTTTCCCATTCCATAGGCTGTCTTTTCATTTTGTTAATTGTTTCTTTTGCTGTATAGATACTCTTTAGTTATATTCCCACATGTTTTTTTTTTGCTCTTGTTGCTTGTGCTTTAGGTGTCACATCCAAAACATCATAGCCAAGAGCCATGTCAAGGAGCTTTTTTCCCATTTTCTTCTAGGAGTTTTATGGTTTATGGTCTTACATTTAACCCTTTAATCTATTTTGATTTAATTCTTGTGAGTAGTGTAGAATAGGGGTGTAGTTTTATTCTTTTATATGTGAATATCTAATTTTCTCAGAAATGCTGATGTTATTGTCAATTAACTTTGTTGGCTCTTACAAAATGAGCACTTTTAAATTAGAAGTTTGTACACAAAAGAGCATTAACTCAACATTTGCTCAGAAATGAATTGGTATGGTTTGTTTTTAACTTACATGTTTATGGCACAAGCAAAAACTTTAGTATTTTGTAAGATTTAAAAAAAAAAAAAAAGAAGGAAGCAGATTCAATGAATTCCCAAATCTGAAAGCTAGGAAAGAGCAGAGCCACTTTTATATGAATCTGTTCTGCATCCACAGGATTCACCACTGTGTATGTAAGGCTGTTCCAGCCATTAACAGATCAGGTGGCACACCCGTGACCTAGTCATTAGTGGGAAGGGGCAGGAGAAGAGGAATCAAATTGGTCCCATTGTCAAAGACTATACAACATGCATCTCCTTTGGTTTGCTTTGACAAATTTTGGAGGCTGTAGTGTAGTAAATACAGTTCTCTAAATGAAATAGTAAACATAATTGATACAGTCTTGCTTTGCTATACCACAGCTGTTGAATTCAGAAGTGCCCCCTTTTTTGGCTTATTAATTAATTCATTAATGTATTCATTGTCTATTGAGCACCTGAGCACCAAAAGTTTACAAGAAATAAACTGTACCCTGGGGATTCATTTAATAAATACACATAGTTTTGTCATTGCAGGATTTCTGTCTATGATGAAGATTGAGATGTTATCTATTAAGAAAATTGAAGATAGGCTAGAAGATAATAAGGAAAGCAATGATTACCATCATAAATATTGCTTTATTATAGTGACTATATCGATAAGCTAGTATAAGATAGAAATATTACATGCATTATCTCATTTGGTGAGATTTATTTCCTTTATTTAATAAATAATTAATGAATGTGAAATCCTTAGGAAAGAATCTGATCCAATGCAAGTATTCAAGGTATGGTTGCATTTGTAATTCTTAATTAGGGACTATTAATATTATTATTCCTATATTAGAGCAAAAGTGGTTCCTATAGTGAAAATGTTAGGTACATAAACAGATGATAGAGGCAGGATTAAAATCTGGCTCTATCTGAGTAAAAATAATCATGCTTTTGGCTTTTATTATGAACATACTATTTTCCTATGGACATGGTACATGGATTATATGATTCCCAACCTCTCTTGAGTTTGGAATTCTCTTTTGTTTCCTATTTCTGCCTAATTTATAATAAGAGCATATTAAGGGCTTGGTCAACAAATAGATATCTAAGAGTTCAAAGAAGAAGGAATGCACAAACCTGATGTGGGATGAAAGGAGACTGAGAATGAAGTTTTATATGTTCTGTTTATGAACTGAGTTATAGAAAATCATGTAAATTTTGTCCAAATAAGATGAACTTTAAAAGAAAGGGTGATATTTGACTGTCTAAGGGAGGAACTGTGTCATCTCATTTCTAGGTTTCTCAGTGTGTGAAAATGGAGGGGCATCCTTGATAAAGTACATAATAGCTTGATCTAGGCCTGTGGCTACATGAAGGAGAGGAATAATCAGAGCTGTGCTCTCCAATATGGTAGCCATTAGGGACATGTGGTTATTGCACACCTGAAATATGTCTAGTTCAAACTGAGATGTTCTGTAAGTGTAAAATGCACACCAGATTTTGGACCTTTAGTATAAAAAAACAAAAGAACATAAGATACTCATTAATGATTTTTACATTGATGTGTGTTAAAATAATATTTAATACCTTAGGTTAAATCAAATACATTATTAAAATTAATTTAATTGCTCTAGTTTTGTTAATGTGGTTACTAGAAAATTTTAAATTCCTAATGTGGCATGAATAATATTCCTCTTGGACAACACTGATCTAGAATGCCATGAGGAGTTTTAACCATTATGTGAGAAGATGGATAGGAAAATAGAAAGCCACACGAGTGAAAGACTACACATGCAGGGCCAGATGACACCACACAGGGATGAGGAGCCATTTCACTGGGATGTGGAGGCTGGGTCATTCCAGAGCAAGGAAGTATCACTGGAATCATAATCTTTCCTGGAGCAGCTCACTAGGCTGGAGTGGCCCTCAGAATAAAAATCACCACCTTCCTCCTCCACTTCATCACCATCATCACCCAGTGGTATCCTCAGTGCTCCAGTGTCACTCGGAGAATACTCATGGTGTAGTGAGATTAAATACCACATACATATGGGAATAGGCAAAGTATTATTTATATATTTTCATATATATATATATATATATATATATATATATATATATATATATATATATAAGTTCCCCCTTCTATAATATATACCTTCTCCAGAGGGCTTTTAACTTCATATCCCGTCACTGTTTAATTTTTTATTATGGATTTTTTAAAAAAGGTTTTTGTATAAGGGCTCTAACCAGCAGAAAGGCAAAACTGCCCCTCCCCCCTCAAAAATGGTACCGTCATACTACAGGAATCTCAAATGTCATGGTTAAATATATAACACTTAAAAAATGGTATTTTTTAATCTCATAAATTAGGCCTACTAATAATATCATTGTCTAACCCATTACTCCTTAAGAAAAGTATGACAGGAAAGAAAAAATAGTTAATAGAAAGGAGAATATATATGTAAATGATAACAAATCATAAGTAAATGGCCATATTTCAGATGAATTATTCTACCCCAGACACTGGTACTTTCGAAAGGTGTTTATGAATACTACCAGAAGGAAGACTCGGGAATGTAATATTATTTAGACCATTAGATGCCATCAAGATTGCTATCGTTTACTGAAAACTCCAGTTAGAAATTTAAGGAGGAAACAGGAGAGGAAGAGTCCAATTAGGAGGGCTCAGATTAATTTCTTTAAGAAGTGTGGTTGCTCAGCTGCTTGACATTAAGTTCCTTCCATAACGAAGCCACATCTGTCACCACTTATCTTCTCTGAATAATGGTTCATGTGAGCAGGGCAGGTATCAGACTGCAAAATTTTAGAGTAAAAATTTGTTCTTTTGTTTTCTATCTTTTTCTTCATAAATTATTTCCTATATTCTGTTTTCCTGTTTCTTCTGTTCCCCATTTATTACAAAAAAAAAGTTGTGGTTTCTTTATATTAAAGAGTCTTTGGTGACTCACATAAAGAACTGCTGAAGTAGAAAAATACTTCATGATGTAGGGAATATTGTATTTCTAAATCTGTTCAGATTGTGTTCATATTTTTGCACATGGTTATTTATGGTTGCTTTACAAAGGCCTATAAGAAATTTCTCTATATTTCTAGACAAAGCAACTTAATTAGCCTAATACCGATGTAGTTAATGTAATCACTAAACCATTTAGTTTGTATTGCAAACAGCAGTTAAAATTATGTTTGGACCTATTCAGAAGTCGAAACTTTTTGTGACTAGATGTAGTTCTCTGCTTACCCAATATTTTCCATGTGGACCGTATGGGCAAATAAGAGAAATAAGAAGGCCTGTGTTTTAACAAGCAGTTTTGTCATAGAAACCAAATGGCTCATATCTCTCTTCCTTTCAGGGATAATCCTTTTATTCAATATCTAATTTTAAAAAGTGTGAGGACTATATCTCAAAACTTTCAGAAACTTTTTCAGGAATAAGGTTTCCTTCCTCAGTGAATTTCTGAGATTGAAACTGAGAAATATTTTTATGTTCCACAAACATATCCTAGTGGATACTTATCACCCCCAAATGTGCCTCATTCTCGACTGTCTTATTTCTTGCTACATCTTGAGATTTGGTTCCTTTGTTTTATAATGATGTTAAATAATGTTCTTTCCCTTCAGAGCACTCTCAATTAGTAATTATATACTAACTAGGAGATTTATTTGATTATTATCTGTATTCCTTATATGACCATAGTGCTGTGAAAAGAGAAACCATGTCTGTTTTCACTAATATTTATACCCTCAGTTCCTAACACAGTGCCTGGCTCATAGGTAATCATCTAATATTTGAGGAATTAAAGGGCAAGTGCCCAGTACTACTTTGTACTGAGTTGACGAAAGTTTGTCCTTAATTCCCAAAAGCTTATTACAGGATAGGATAAAACAAACTTTTCTCCAGAAATAAAGATAGAAGAAAACATAAAAAGTATCTTAGCACTGCACTCCTCAATAGGTCTCATTAGAGTCAGTAAGACTCTGATCAAGTGTCTCCAGTGAAATGTGGAGGTATCTTATCACCTTATAAACCTAATCCAAACATGAGTCACAGGGAGAGGATGATTTGATCTTCTCCAAATTTTCTGCCACAGGATATTTTCCATTGGTTATCATCAAGAAGAAACCTCCTCATCACTCAGAGTAAAAATCAACACTCAGGAATAAGGGCAATGTAACCATAATTGCCGACAATACATTTCCCAAACTCTAGCTTATGTTGTATGAAAAAAATTACACCTTACTGTATATGCAGTCTCTCACATGAAGTAAGATTTAACTGTCAATTTTCAGGAAGTATAAACTATGAAGAAATATGTTCAATAAATGACACTGCAATCAGAAAAATCCAGACTTTGGGAAACTCTACCAAACAACTCATTTTTTTTTCGATAAATAAATTGCAAGGGGAGAAAAAGAGATATTATGGAAGTATATAGTTAATTAAATATTAATTATTTTAAATGAACAGTTAAAAGAGACCTAGGAACATATTGATCTCATTTGTATCCAAATTAAATCAAATTATTATTTAATCTGTATATTTGGTGATAGTATTAAGGAAATAGTAATTTTAAAACCTGATAATATGTTGTGGTTATGTTTTTTTTGAAGATGTTGGGGGTAGGAGTTTATTAATTAATTTATTCATTTTTGGCTGTGTTGGGTCTTCGTTTCTGTGCGAGGGCTTTCTCTAGTTGTGGCAAGCGGGGGCCACTCTTCATCGCGGTGCACGGGCCTCTCACTATCGCGGCCTCTCTTGTTGCGGAGCACAGGCTCCAGACGCGCAGGCTCAGTAGTTGTGGCTCACGGGCCTAGTTGCTCCGCGTCATGTGGGATCCACCCAGACCAGGGCTCGAACCCGTGTCCCCTGCATTAGCAGGCAGATTCTCAGCCACTGTGCCACCAGGGAAGCCCTGTGGTTATGTTTTAAAAGTTCATTTCTATCTATCTATCGAGATAAAATTTTGAAAATATTTAATTCATTGAGGTCATTGACTTGAAACTAAAAATTAAACAAATATCATCAAAAACATTTAAAAAGAAAGAAAAACAACATGTCCCATTCATTTAATACCACACCAAGCAGAGCCACCTTTTCACACACTTTTTCTTGAATCATATTAGGGTATCAGATCCATATATTTCATCAGCATCATTGTGGTCTTTTACTTTCCTTCCAGTAAATTTCAGGTTAAAAATACACACCTTGGGGCTTCCCTGGTGGCGCAGTGGTTGAGAGTCCGCCTGCCGATGCAGGGGACACGGGTTCGAGCCCCGGTCCGAGAGGATCCCACATGCCGCGGAGTGGCTAGTCCCATGAGCCATGGCCGCTGAGCCTGCGCGTCCGGAGCCTGTGCTCCGCAACGGGAAAGGCCACAACAGTGAGAGGCCCGCGTACCGCAAAAAAGAAAAAAAAAAAAAAAATACACACCTTCATTTCCCAATAGTAAACAATTGCCAGCAAGAGCCAACTGATTGTGTTTGTATTTAGAATGGGAAAAAAAAAAAAATCAAGAAACTAACAAAAAAGTATTCACTAAGCTTCTAATGGGAATTGTTTGTGAATGATGCACCAATTTTCACCAGGAATAGTAAGTATATTATGGTTAATGTGGGTAATCCAGTTAATGTCAATATTTTTGTGTCCCAAGCATATTTTGAAATTTAGAATTTTATTAAGATACTTGATTAGATCCTAAAATGTTTTTAACTTGAAATTTATTTTTAAAAACAAGTTTTTAAATACATTAATCAAACATATTAACCTTTTTATACTAGTATTAACAAAAATGATCTATAAAAATAACAATTACAAATATAATATTTCATCAGGACATATAATTGATAGATTGATATATATTATACCTTTTTAAGAGATGGAATTCTAATTCATGGAGATAACAATATTGAAAACTATAGCAGACCCAAGATTTTTTTAACTACTTTTTGTATTGTAGGATATTCTTTCTTGATAGAAACCTACAGATGGACCAGTGGTATATGTAAATGTTTCTTTCTGAGGGCATGATTGATGGAAATGAAAGTAAATTATCTTTAATAATAAGTTACATAATATGGAAGAAAATGAACTTTTTACCCAATCATACTTTTGCTATGTAGTAGCTGGAAAATATATTGTTTAAGTGTCTTTCCATGACCCAAGGTGTGATACTCTAACTTGGTATCAAAGCAAATATTTTAAACTATTGTCTTTTTTTCTCTTTTCTTTGACAAAAAATTTTTCCATGAATGTTCATCTTTTTCTAAAATCCAGAAGAATTTTATTAGGCTTTTACATATTGGTATTAAAAGTATTGACAAAAATATAACTTCCAGATAAACTCACTTTCAAAGCCTTTCTTATTACATTTATAACAGCAACCACAATGATTGGAGTGGTGTTCTGAAGTGTGTTCTGAAGATGAGTTGATGACTTTTATGTGATGTTTCTTCAGTTCCAAGAAGAAATAACAATAATTAAAGTACTACAGGGCATTTTGTTACAAAGTAAAAAACATAATGGAAGGCAAAGTAAAAAGGGAAATAGCTTCATCAGACTAAATGACTTACATGTCCATTAGGTCAGAAACCCAGATTGATGGCTTCTTCATTAACCAGTGTTCAATGAAAAGTGGCTATACCAGCTAACAACAGAATTGTGGAGCTGTTGAATAAAGGGGTCTTCTGAATCTTATGACCCGAGACGCATACAGCTTGCATCAGAAGCAACTTTGGACATAACAGAGTCCCTCAAAACCTATCAACTCACAAATGATGCAGCTGAACACCACATAGATAATAGTAGAGCAAGAAATGAAATTTTGAGTTCTATGAATTTTCAACTTTATAAATTCTTTCTGTAGTTGATAATACAATTTAATCCTCATCTGCCAAGTAACAACAAAAAAAATAGCTTAGCTACATTTAAGGAAAAAAAGTCATCACGTAAAGAACATAAGGAACAAAAATATACCTGAATATTAGAATTGAAAGAGATATTAGAAGTCAAAATTGAGCATTTAGAAAAGTATTGCTCTGGTTGGCTATTTCTAAAGGGAAGAGCCTAATAACTAGTTACAAATATACCAACTTTTTAAATAGAGTACATGTTCCTAAGGAACATGATGTTAAAGATTTAACAATTCTCTCACAGGGCATTTCTGCAGAAATCAATGGATGCTGATCACAAACTATTAGGATTATTTTCTAGAGGTTAAAGAATCAGGAAATTTGTGTGTAAATCAGCTTTATAGTTGAACAGGATAGGTCTTGGGTGGAGCTATAATGTGATGCCAGCAAGTTGAAATGGAGTCTAAGGGAACAAGGGAGGAAACCTGAGGTAGTTAAGAGCTTGGGTCCAAATATCAAGTAACCTGGGTTCCAGACATCCACTCAGCCCAAAGGATATTTAGGCAATAGCCTCTCACCTGGATGACAAACCATCTGTGATTTCTTCTATATATTTTATCAATTAACCAATAGACAAATGACATTAATTTCATGCTAGAGAACATACACAGTTAATGCTCACAAATTTTAAAAAACAAACTGTAGACTGTAACTTTGACTCCTGTTTTTCAATATTTATTTTTTAAGTCATATATATTTTTTCAGATTTTAAGAGATGTCAGTACACTAAAAACGTCACAATTTCCATGTGCATAACTTACGATAATTATCTGACATTATAAAAAATAACTGAGTTTATTTGCATATAGAATTAAAATTTTCTGATGATTTAAGAACTAATAATATGATGTAGACATTGTCTTAAAACATCTCTTGTTTGATAAAAGGACACCGTTTATTAATCTTGATTAAGTTTTCTGTCAGGCCTTTCAGAATTTCATTCTTTTGGTTTACTTTTTTCTCTGTTTCACATTTTGATAAAATTTAGATAAATTTTTTCAAACACATTGTTATGAGGGCTTTTACTCTTAAATTACCAGTAATTTACAATACTTACATATATGATGAAATTTCACATATGATTTGTAATAGTGATAAAATTGACTTCTATGAGTACTAATGAGTATTAATTAGTATTACAAGTATTAATCACTCTGCAAAATCCCAGGAAATCAAAAAGAAAGGCACACATTTATAAAGGCACACTTCTTGCCATTATGCTACGTTACTACCATTCCCTTATCCTCTGCCCTTGGAGAAGACTCAAGGATTTTTATCCAGAGAATCTGCCTATTTATTCGTGTTTTCTTGGAAAAAAATAAATCTGGTTACAACAAATAATAACATATATCTAATTAGAAAAACTCAAAATAGTGCAGGTATGCTGTAACCTTCAATAGGTTCTTGATTTAAAAGCGTTAATTATGTGTCTGGCAAAGCAATTGTCCCTAATGTACATTTCAAAACATCTGTGAAAACTCATAGAGGAATGCTAAGAATAATGTAATACACATATTCTTTATATCCCTTTAACTGGTAATTCCACTAGGCAATCTAGTAATTCTGTGTGAGATAATGATTAAGTTGTGAATGAGATATTAAATCACCATATAAGAAACAAAAGTAATAGATTTTTTCTCTCAATCTCAAAATCCAATTTTATCTAAATTGCTTATTAATGACCTTTATATCCAAAACATTTTTGATGAAATATAAAAGTCTATACCAGTGCCTTATAACAAGGGTTGCTATAAGGTCAACTTATGTTTACTGTGATTATAGATTAGAGATATCGTCTGTGTGGTTTTGCTATGCAAGTGAAGTTCTTCTTTAGATTTGCTATGTTATTGAAATTACAGTAGGTGCAATGTGTTATAATTTATATTAATTAAATTCTTTTTATTGAAGTAGAAAGTGCATATAGAAAACTTTAACAAATTGAATATTACCAGCACACCAAAATTCCTCCTTGAAATATCTCCCAGTTACCAGTACTTCTCCCCAAATTAGTTACTATCCTGATTTCATATTAGTTTCGTCCAGTTTTGAATTTAATATAAATGTTGTAGGATTTCTTTTTTATATATGCTTTATATATAGTATATAAGTGATGTTTGTGAGAATGCATCTTGTTGCATGTAGCAGTAGTTTATTCATTTTCATTGCTCTATGACATTCAATTCTATTCATATACCACAGGTAATTCATTAGCCTAATGTTGGTAAGAAACTGGGTAGTTTAGAATTTTTGGCCATCATAAATGAAGCTGTTAGGTCACCCTTATAATGATTGCTGAGTCACAGGGAATACACATGACTAACTTCAGTAGATAATACCAAACTATTTTCCAAAATATTGTACCAATTTACACTCCTACTACCAATGCATTTTTGCCAATGATAGGTATTGTTAGTCTCTTTTATTTTCTTTTATTTTAAGCTATTCTAGTGAGTTTATAATGATATCACATTGTGGTTTTAATTCATGTTAAACAGTGTCACTGTCACTGTCTACAGTGATATTGAACACTGTTTATGTGTATATTAGCCATTTGGATGTCCTGTTCAAGTTTTTTTTTTTTTTCTCATTTGTATTCTCTAGCTTCTTTCCTATTGAATTATAAGGATATATCATACATTCTGAATATGAATCCTTTATTATCTACAGGTATCACAAGTATCTTCCTCCACTCTGTGGCTTACTTTTTTCATGCTCTTAATAGTATCTTAAAATGAACAGAAATTTCATTTAAAGATCAGGGGGACATTTCCCTTTCTAATTGCCTCAGTGTCATACCTTATTTACACACTTACATGTAAAAACACAGATGAGAACCTTAATTTTTTCTGCCTTTGTACCATTCAATTGACAACTGAATCTCTCTGCTATTAAAAATAACCATTCCTTCCATATGGTTTGAAAATAGACATACCCAGCTTTAACAGTCTTTTCTTCACATGATAATTTGTGTGTCAGGAATCATCATCAGTAGCATACCTAGCATAAGTGACACCCTGAGTAGATCATTACCAAGTAATAATCATGAAATGAAAGACATAATACTAATGTCTGGAAAGAACACAGACAGTAAAGGTTTTATTTACTGAACTTCATGTATATATAATCATGTCAGTAAAACAAATGAAAGAGTACAGATTTGGAATTATTGTATGGTACAGAAAGGAATAATGTAGTGGATTAGTATTTTTTTAGTTTATTACTGTGTCTTTTATAGATTAGGAAAATACCTTACACATACATTTCTCTATGGCTGTAAAGAGTTATAATAACTTTACATTTTCTTTTTGCAATTATTTATCTGCGAATTTGTCAATGACCTTATCAAAATGAATCTTCTTAAAATATCTATGGTCAATAGACAATGTAACCAGATTAGTAACTCTATCTCTGGTTGTAGCTGATTGAGAAACACTTTTCATTAATTTTAATTTCAAAAAAATATATTTCACATGATACAACTGATCCATACAGTTTTAAAAAATCTAAAATATAACGAAAAGTTTGTCATAGAGTGGTAAAAATCCCATTTTATAGTTAATTCCAGAAGTTGCCATATTGCTCTACATGATTTTTTCTTTAGGATTAATTCTAACAGCTTCCAATACTTTACACACAGATAAAGGTATAGGTGATCAAGTTTTGTTCCTTTATTTACATTCACTAGACTATCATTGTTCGTTTCTGTTCTGCTGTTTAAATGGAGCATGGACTGGGCTTGAAGAGAGCTTAAATGATTCCATACCTTTATAAACTCATTGCTGAAACAAGTGCATGTATCAAGTCCAGCTGCATAACTGAGAGTTAAATTAAATTCCATGTAGAATACAATGTTTACCAAAGGATAAGTAATAAAAATGTGCTAATTTGAAGCTTACATATATATTTATTAAAACTCAGTAGTAACCATAGCAATTGTTTAGAACTTAGAACAACAGATTTTTTTCTGGAAGGAAAATTTTATCACTGACTTGAAGCATGGTGTTAATAAAACGCAGACCAACCTTAGTCAAGTTTTATTATTGTTTTTAAATTCTCTACAGACAGTGCACCTCATGAATTGCCTGCACTACAGATGGACTGCTCCTACTGACTCATCTTTGACATGCCTCTACCAATCACAGTGAGTGTTCTAAGATTTAAGAATAATCCAAATGTTAAACTCACTACTTTCTTTAATGAATTTCTGATTGACGTCAGTATTTAATAACAGTGCAGTGTGTGAGAGGAACACCTCTGTTTGACATGTTTTTATGTTTTATCAAACATCTCTGTTTGATATTCAAGAAAAAAAACACTGTTTTTCTTCTTGAATATCCTATTGACAGCATTAAATGGTATTCAGCTTGCCTCTCAGGGAACAGATGTGTAGTATTTAGGTCAGGAAGATTTATCACAAGCTAGAAACATAGTAGTTTTCTCACTTTTTGTATTTATAACCTCACTTTGGATTTACAAGCTTTTTGTTTATCATAGTAGGTGAGTATCATAAAGTGCTCATTTTCCTCACTTAGCGTCTTCAAAGGATTCTAGTATTAACAAAAATCATAATAATTCTTTACATGTCCATGTACTATATAGCTTCCACAAACTTCAGAACATATTTATGTACATATACATACAAACCAAACACACATATAGTTTCTTATTGTCATCACAGTTCAGATATTATTATTTCCATTTTTCAACTGAGGAATCTGTGACTCAGAGAACA
This sequence comes from Pseudorca crassidens, assembly GCF_039906515.1. Classification (NCBI taxonomy): domain Eukaryota; kingdom Metazoa; phylum Chordata; class Mammalia; order Artiodactyla; family Delphinidae; genus Pseudorca; species Pseudorca crassidens. The sequence continues at coordinate 86,778,049 of NC_090298.1, forward strand.
TTAACAACTTGTTTGAGCTCATGTGTTTATTCATTCAACAAGTATTTATTTATTTCTTATTCCATGCCAAGTTCTATGTGAGGAAATGGGAATAAAACAAGGTCTATGCACAATTATTTCCCTTAAATGTTTTGAATTAATGTAATGGTGAGGCCTGAACTTGATCCAAGCTCTTGGCCTGTTACTTTTTCTATTTTGCATTGCCCTGGTGAACCTCAATGAGCTTGAGAAAAGGTATGGGAAAATCCTTGCAAGAAGGTGTTCAAAGTAAAAAACATTATTGAGATTACATGTTTTATATATTAACAGCTTCATACCTCTGACCTACTGGTTTCAAGCTCTTGACAACAGGCTGAATGCAATTCACTATATCTTTTTATTGGAGAATACAAGAGATCTGTGGGGAAAGTGAGATACACCTTTTTAAAAGCAGAGTATTAGAATACATTCTAAAATGTGCTAAGGACTGTGTCTTTATTCCTTCTGACAAGAACCCAAAGTAAAAGAAAAAATTCTGTTTAATGATTGTTTAAAATCATTATTGTCACAGAAGATGTAAAAGATTTTTTTTCTTAAAACAATTCTTTTCATTGTGAGATGATAACATTTATATTCTACTAGCTTCTAGAGGGAAAAAAAGCAGAGTACAGTATTATATTTCTTATTGTGTGAAAACAATGGTGTCATTGTATAATAAGTGGAAAAGATAGAAAATGGACACGACATGATTATACTATAAGCCTTAAGAGCAAGTAGGAAGTAAGTGGGTTTTGTTTACTTGTTCAAAGTTCTTTCAAAGTAACTTCTTAAGTAGTTGATGTTTATAGTGTAAAGAATTTTTTTTTAAGTTAAAGAAACAAGTTTTCTGGTTTTAATTTACCATCTCTTGAAAATGTGAGAAAAGAAAAATGAATTAGAAAAAAAATGAAGAGTGAAATAAATCAAGATGTCACTGTTTACCAACTTTCTCTTTTAACAAATTGTGAGGTGGATGAACAAAACCTTTCTCATATGACTTTCCTTTCCTTTCAAATTCTGCACTTTTGCAAGTAGATATATTTGTCTTCTGATATTAATTATATACCTTTCTTAGTGCCATAAAGGATTTTGAGTTTTCATTGTGCATTCTACCTAACCTCACACTCAGCATCTGCATAATTCAAGAAGGGTAATATGGGGGTGCAGCAGGATCTGATTTAGATTATCCAAAGCCTGTGAGATCTTCCTCACCATGGAGCCTCATTTATTGAATGGTTAATGATAATTACCTTGCCTTTGTCTCAGAAACATTGGGAGGAAATATAGCATATTGGGTAGAGTCAGTTAAATGTGAGATAGAATCTCGGCTCATTGCTTTCTAAAAGTACAGTAACAACATAGAATACAGTATTTGTGTCTCAGGGTTTTTAATGGCTGTTTTTCTGAAACTATAAAGTTCCCTCTACAAATTGTCTGGAAACTAGTAAATACTTGGACAATGATAGCTGTTGTCGTTATCAGTGTTAATACATAAAGATGAAATCAAATGATGGATGTAAAATACTGTTCACAAGTGTTCACGTGCAACTTAGAACTGTAGAACTCTATTATTAATAATTAACTTTAAAAGATACATTAATCATAATTTTTTCAGTAATCCACACATAATACTCAGTTTCTTTCTTAGCTAAGGATAACAGAAGGAATCTCAGAGTTAGACATAGATAGCCAAGTGCCCCTAAGTCAACATGATTTTTCAGATTCTCCAAATTCCCACACTTTTGTCTTATTTGATTACATATAGCAAGTCCAGGAAAGAATAATAATGTTGCTAAAGTTAAATATAATTATATATGATTTCCCTGTTTTATACGACTAGCACCTATACTGTCATAATGACAGAATGAGTATTCAATTAAGTTTTTTTTTAGATTCAGTAACAGTTATTTTCATTAAGAATAGCATTTTTTAAATTATGGGTTGCATAGATTCAAGGCATTCTTAACAATTTCTAAGCTTTACAAGAGTGAGGATCAATTGTAAAGTTGCCCTGTGTTTAACATAGCCATGCCCTAAAAATCCTTGGTTCTACAAAGCATTTATTGAAATCAAGATGTGCTTTTTAAATCCATGTAGAGAAGAAGCTGTATTGATTCAGCTACTAGCAGGTGGGAAGCATAATGATTAGTGAGCAGAACCAGAATCTTACAGTGTTCAGAGAGAGAAAGAGAGAACACACATTGATAGCTCAGCTGAATGACTCATATTCCTGCTAACACCATGTAGAACACCAAGTAGAACTCTGTTGCTTCAGCATTTCTGGTAAAACACCCCATGACTATATTTATGTGAAGTATACTATTTTTTCCCGTGTGACAAAGTACGGTCTCCCACACAAGGTGTTTTTTCTTTTACTATATTATGTTCTACTATTTAAAAAAAAATATTCAATTTATTTAACTTAAAAAAAAAAATCAGTTCACCCATTTCTTTCATCCATCCCCAAATCTGCCTCTTGCAATCACAAATCTGTTCTCTGAATCTATGAGCTTGTATTATTTTTGTGGGGTTTTTTTTTAGATTCCATGTATAAAAGAGATAGTATGATATTTGTTTTGCTCCGTCTGATTTATTTCACTTAGTGTAATGCCCTGAAGGTGCACAATTTCTTTATTCGCTCATCTTTTGATGGACCCTTAGGTTGTTTCTTGACTGTTGTAATTAATGCTGCAGTAAACATGGGAGTGAGATATCTTTTGACATTAGCGTTTTTGTTTTCTTTGGATAGATACCTGGAAGTAGAACTGCTGGATCATAAGATAATAATATTTTTAAAATTTTGATAAACCTCCACACTGTTTTTGACAGTGGCTGAACCAATTTACATTCCTATCAGCAGTACACGAGTTCCCTTTTCTCCACGATCTCCCCAGCACATATTATTTCTTGCCTTTTTCATAATAGTCATTTTAACAGGTATGAGGTGATATCTCATTGTGGTTGTGATTTGCATTTTCCTGATGATTGGTGATGTTGAGCATCTTTTCATGTGTCTCCTGGCCATCTGAATGTCTTCTTTGGAGAAATGTCTATTCGGATCTTCTGCCCAGTTTTTAATTGAATTGTTTGTTGTTTGTTACTGAGTTGTATGAGTTCTTTGTGTATTTTGGATATTAGCCCCTTATCAGATATATGATTTGCAATTATTTTCTCCTATTCAGTAAGTTGTCTTTTTGTGTTTTAGATGGGTTCAATATACAGGTTCTTTACCTCCTTGGTTAAAAGTATTCCTAGGAATTTATTCTTTTTATGCAATTGTAAATGGAATTGTTTTATTAATTTCTGTCTCTGATAGTTCACTGTTTAGTATAAAGAAAGAAAACAGATTTTTGCATATTGATTTTGTGTCTTGCAACTTTACTGAATTAATTTATTCACTCTAATAGTTTTTTGATGAAGCCTTTAGAGTTTTCTTTAAGGATTATCATGTCATCTACAAATAACGAAATTTTTACTTCTTCTTTTCCAATTTAGATGACTTTTATTTCTTTCTCTTGCCCAGTTTTTCTAACTAGGACTTCCAATACTGTGTTGAATAAAAGTGGAGTTAGCATCCTTGTCTTGTTCCTGATCTTGAAGAAAAGCTTTCAGCTTTTCACTATTAGTGACGTTAGCTGTGGGTATGGTCTTTATAATGTTGAGGTATGTTTCCCTCTATACCCACTTTGTTGATTGAGAGTTTTTATCATAAATGGATGTTTGATTTTTGTCAGAAGCTTTTTCTGTATCTATTGAGATGATCATATGATTTTTATCCTTTAATTTTGTTAATGTGGTGTATAACATTGACTGATTTTTGGATGTTGAACCATCCTTGTATCTCCAGAGTAATACCACTTGTTCATGGTGTATGAACCTTTTAATGTATTGTTGAGTTTTGTTTGATAATAATTAGTTGATTATTTTTATATCTATGTTCATCAGGAATATTGGCCTGTAATTTCCTTTTTTTGTGGCATCCTAGTCTGATTTTGGTATCAGAGTAATGCTGGCCTCATAAAATGTGTTTGGAATAGGACCCTGCTTCTATTTTTTCAAAAAGTTTGAGACAAACTGATATAAATTCTTCTTTGAAACTTTGATAGGATTCACCAGTGAAGCTGTATGGTCCTGGATATTTGTTTGTTAGGAGGTTCTTATTACTGATTCAACCTCCTTGCTAGTAATCAGTCTGTTCAGATTTTCTATTTCAGTCTTGGTAGCTTGTATATTTTTAGGAATTATTCCATTTCTTCCAGGTTGTCCAATTTATGGGTGTATAATTGTTCACAGTAGTCTCTTATGATCCTTTGTATTTCAGTGGTATCATTTTATTTAAAATTTTTACTGAAAAGGTAATACTCCATAAAACTGTAATAAAAATTTCACATGACTTTACATAGCCTACCTCTATCTGTGAAAATTTGCTTTCTCTCCTATTTTGAATATATCTACCTTCAAAGATAATTTGAGATTACAATGCTTTGGAAATGATTACTTGGGCAATTCTCCTTCTGTGAAAATTATATTGAAAAAGAATTTGCACAGGAAATCTTACAAACTTAATCATCAATATTTTTAGAAAAAATAATAATGAAGGTATTATTTGGATGTGAATTCATAATTGCTCTATTTGGGGGAATATGTGCTGCACAGAAAAGAAAGATGTTTTCCTTCATGTTCTTTTCTCAAACACTAAACATCTAAGGAAAGTCACTAATATAGTACCAATGAAAATAATGCAAGGAAATCATTTGATCACAGTAAAATCTCAAAACATTAGGCCTGAGTAAGAATGACATATACAAACCCACTGATCTTACACTACAGAAAATTGATCTATTAAAACTTGAAAATGAACAGGATGGAAACATGACAGTAAATGCAAGGAGAGTATCAGAGACCCAGTTAAGTATTTGGAGAGTGATCAGACATGTTTCAACCAGTGATGTCTAACTTTTTCAGGATTGTGCTAAAACTAGAAAATAATGGGTTCTGAGAAACTCCACTTTGTAAGTAACCCATAAACATTTGGGCCTAGCCATCTTCATCCAAGGCTTAGAGTATGTAAAATTGGTCCTGCAGACGTTAACCCACCACACTCTCCAATAGGACCAAGAAAGGGAATGGGTCTTTAGACTTGTCCCTTAGAAAGATAATGTTTCTGAGGAGAGGTTGAAAAGGGAAGAGAGAGGCAAGGAGGCCAGTAAGAAGAGGAATCTAGCATTTTTTTCCCTTCCCTGGTTGCCATCTACATAAGTTGTTCACTGGCTAATCTGTCCCTTTTCATATAAGAGCAGAGAGAGATGGCAGTTTCAAGAGCAGGCCAAGGATGCATATGGGTTTACTGTGGATCAAATGGGTACCTGGAAAAGTAGCTGTGCTTGAGCAATCCTGCCTGTGTACCATATAATAGGAATGTTTGCTGGGCAAGAAAATCCCTGAAGCATGTGCCCTGTGGGGAAGAGCTAAGGGAGAGTAAATGAGGTTGTGTCAAAGCAGGATATCTCAGATGGAGGGTATTATGTGATGAATAGGCCTGCAGAGGTCTCATATAGACTTCAGAGACTGCAGATAACCAGCATTTTAAAAATGAAAAATTTATCAATATCAGTCACATACATAGCTGCAAATTAGAGAGAAAGAAATAAAATAGTGACTGGTTTGAGTGATACAGGTCTCATTTTCATCCTTCCATTTGTCCCAGCAAGAAGGAGGAGCAAGGGCTTGAGGAGGGATGGAGTCTCATTCTTTATTAAAGTTTAGTAAATTAGTGTTCTATATCAAGATGCTGAAATACTCACAAGAATGGGTTAAGTTTTGAGAACTGCAGACATCGCTGACTGCAAACAGTAGCCAGTTTTATGTATGTCTGTTTGCTTGATTCCTGCCATATTCCCAAAATCCTTTCCAGAGACTCTTATTAAAACTTAAAGCCTTATCTATATTAAGGAGAAATAAGAAAGTGATGTCTGCCCTCTTATTTGAGAGTGGTAAAAGAGAAAGAAGCAAAACTGAGGGCCTTGATGGTAACAGCCGAAGTTCAAGGGAGTGTCAATGAATTTAGTTCATATAGAAACTCACCATGGAAATATTATACCTATTCATAGGACACAGACATGTGTTATATTTATACAGCAATCCTCAGACACAGGAATATTTCAAATCTTAGAAGATACAACAGAAAAAGGCAATGCCTAAGCAGAGGTATATGACATAAATGACTGAAAAGCAGTTGATAGTAAATTTAATTGGCCATCAATTATTTGAAATTATATTAAGAATTATTTCCATTAATATATTTAAATTGATCATGAAATTATCATCAACACTGGATTTACAAAGCTGTCATTTGGTTTGTTCAGTCTTACTGTAAAAATCAATCTCTATTTAACACCATATAATTTCAAATTCCGGTAATCATAAAATGTTCTTTTCAGTATGTTAATAATTATTTGACTCATATTTGTGTTACCACCTCTGTTGATTTTTATACATATTCTTTCCAATTATATATCCTGCAAAGGGGCCTGAGTCAAGGGGGAAACAGTACAAACTAGTTTAATTTAATAAAATTTTATCTTCCTTTTTGAGTGAGAAAATTCAGAAATCCAAAAATAAAAATGAAGAATGGAGTTAAGTGATAGTGCCATTTGACGCTGATGTTAAACATCCAATATGCCTCTAACAATTATTCTATCATTGTCATTTTTGTTTGGAACTTTTGAATTTTATTTTATTTATTTTTTTATAGCAGGTTCTTATTAGTTATCTATTTTATACATATTAGTGTATATATGTCAATCCCAATCTCCCAGTTCATCCCACCACCACCATCTATCATTCTCTTTAAAAGTTAAATATATAAATCCTCTGTTTCAAGATATCAGACTGAGCAAATATGTATTTTTTTCTTTTCTCCTAAGACCCTTCAAAATATGAAATAGGAAATAAACCCTTCCCTAGGAAGAATACCATAAAGAAGCCAAAATATTTAAATACATTTTTACATGATGGAGAGAGGATGGACAAAATATAATGGATTAAAACAGTAGAGAGAGAATAATTAAAGATAAGCCAAGGAGAGACCCAAAGTGGAATAATGAGATTGTTGAGGAGAGTACTAAGGAGATTGGTATAGATGTATTACATGAAATTTCAGTTAAAACTATATAAAGTATTTTTATAAGTTAAAAATTTTATTTGAACACCTGAAACATCTTAAGATGCAACTTATCCCATTTTCTGCATTTGAATTATGGTTCCAAAGCTATTAAATTTCATTGTAATTGTAATTATAGAGAACTTAATGGAACACATAATTTAAATAGTACTTAACAGTAAAATTATTTTGAGGTTTGGGGTGTTAAGTATAGAATGATATAGCATGCTATTTAGGAATACACATTCTGGAGCCAGATGGACATGGGCTGAAATCCAGCCCTCCTGCTCAATAGCTAAGAATTACTAGGAAAATAACTTAAACTTAGCCTTGGTTTATTTATCTGTGAAGCAGCGATAAAGATGGTACCTAGTTGGTAGCATATCTATCACCTATGAAGAGGTAACACAAATAAAGTGTGTAGTTAAAATAGCATCTGGCACATTCAATAAATGTTAGCTTTTTTGTTATTATATGTTACTTATACAAAGGGTCAACACTGCTTTATTTCTTCCTCCCATACTAATTAATATAGCGATATAGCTGTGAATAAATCTGATTCTTCACTTTACATTCTGGTAGAGCAGTCAAATATCTCTCTCCCAGGAATAAATAGAAGAAACACTTTCCAAATCCTAGCTGCAGGAATATGTACTATAGTTCCTAATTTGTTGTAAACTGTCTGCATACAAAACAGAAAAGAAAATCAAAATAAATCAAATTGTTTGTGAGTTGTGGGCTGCACCTGGAATTTCATAGACCAAAAGGAGTTCAGAAAGGAGAAGAGCCATGCTTAGACTGCTTTATATAATTCTTTCTTTTTCTGATAAGGAGTGTGCAAAAGAATGAATCCCAGATTTGATCTCCTTCTGACAAAGGGAAGGAATAAAACCCAGATTAGATAACACCGAGTCTTAGGCAAAGAAAGGTCACATGAAGGCACAACAGAGTGAGTTTTTTTCTTCATTTTATTACTGTAGGCTATGTCTACAGACCACTCATTCTGTTGCTTATGGACTTATATATGTAAAGACATGCACTAGAGATGTGGTTCCCTGTTTCAATTCAGATAAACTGATAGTGTTAGGCAATGCCACTTAACCCTTTCATTTAGATTGAAGATAATGCTTTATGAGATTATGTAAATGAAACTGCTCAACAAAGTAGGAAATCGGGATTTCTTTAGGGAAAATTTTGGTTCATTCAAATCAAGTTCATAATGGCCCCCTTGGGAAAGAGTCAAATAAAAAAGTCTGTTAAAAATAGCTACCATATTTTGAAATTAATAGTTATTTTATTATTCAGATTATTCCTTTCTGGCATGCTATACATGTTACATTATATGATGAACATTAAACATTAGTTCAATTATGTAAAAATATAGTGAATACATGTATATTTCACATTTATCAAATATCCATACTTATTTAATTTAATGTTAGATGCCAAAATGCTTATGATGCAAAGCATTAAGCCCTACTTCCTCGCTTCAAAAAGAGGTTGTTGGGCTTCCCTGGTGGCGCAGTGGTTGAGAGTCCGCCTGCCGATGCAGGGGACATGGGTTCGTGTCCTGGTCCGGGAAGATCCCACATGCCGCGGAGCGGCTAGGCCCGTGAGCCATGGCCGCTGAGCCTGCGTGTCCGGAGCCTGTGCTCCGCAAAGGGAGAGGCCACAACAGTGAGAGGCCCGCGTACCAGAGGAAAGAAAAAAAAAAAAAAGGTTGCTTAAGTGAGATGAACTAATAAGGTACTGAAAATGCAAGCAGTAATGTAAGCAATAATTGCTAAGAGTTAGTGAATTTGTTCTCCATAAGAACAAACCAAAGAATACTGTTAAAACAAGAAAGAGAATAAAAGAAAAGGGAAGAAATCTCAAGGAGCAGAGGTAGAAAGATATGTGGGATTCTTCTGAGGATATATGGAAATACAAGCACAGTGGGGCAATAAAAAATAAAAATTAAGCCCATGCCTGGACTATTTGTCAAAGAAAATGGACTTTTATGAGTTCATCTCTGATTAGCAGGTCAAATTATTATATGCAACCTCATGACTTGTTATAAATACCTAAAAAAATGAAAATATTTTAAATTATCCTTCATGTGGTGTTAAAGTATATGTTTTCACTGCCCTTTCTAGGTTACACACCTTTCTTAAATGCATAAAACCACATCACCTTCCTTCAAATTTCTACTCTTGGAAAAATTGTCAAACTAAATCCGCCTGGGTCCATTCACTTCAGATATTCTTTTACCTGTGTGTATCTTGACATATCAATAGGAGGATATGCATGTATCTATCGTTTACGTTTGCCCAGATTTATTTGTGCTGGAGCTAACTTCTGTATTACATTGCCCTTGTGAGCAAGAAATATATCTTCTGATTCATTTTAACTCCTTGTGGCAATTTAATATTGAGTAATTTGTGTTCTATTAAGATGTATTTTGGTATGTTTTTGGATAGTGGTCTAAGATTTGAAGAGAATTAAGATTCATAAAAGTTTTAGGTTCTAGGGGGAAAGATTTATCTCAAAATGATCCTTATTTACAATAAAATAGAAAGAGGTCTCAAAAATAGTTGATTAACATATGTGTTATATAATAAATATTTTCCTAGAGCCGTATAGAAGTACAGATAGAAGGGGACTGTTCAGATCCACCCCAAAAATCTTGCATACATTTTTTCCACTGGTATTATTTACAGATTTGTTCAACAAACATTTATTGAGCACATGTGCTTCACTTGGGACACACTGATGGATAATTAAAGTTTTGTCCTAGAGGGGCTTGCAGTTCAATAAAGCCAAGAAAGCTATAAGTAAATAATAGAAAAAATTCAGCAAAATCATAGTTATTCCCAGAGTGCCATGGCAACACAGAAGAGAAACACTTAAGTTATACCTTTTATCATTTATCAAAAATTTCTTGAGCACCAAATATGTTCAAAGGCTTTTAGATAGATGGTGGGGATTCAATAGTAAATAAGTTTTCATAGAATTTATATTCTGGCAAATGGTAACAGCAAGTAAACAAGTTCTGTGTATCATAGAAGTAGTACATGGAGAAGTATTATACAGTAAAGCAAAGACTGCTTGGCCTGGTGTGAAGTCTGTCCCTTTCACTTGCTAACTGTTCAACATAGGGTAAGTTAATTAACATCCCAGTACCTCAGTTTTCTCATCTCTAAAGTGGGGATAATAACCATGCTTACCTTACAGCATTATTGTGAAAATTAAATACTTTAATAAATGCAAAGTACTTAGAAAAGTATCTGGCACATGTTAGATACTATAGGTGTTTGATATTGTTATCGTACTTTGAAGCCACATTAAAGGGAGAAAATCAAGACTTTGATACTCAGGGAGACTTCTAGAAGGCAGTAATATCTCATTGAAATAGAAAATGTTCTAGAGCAAAGCTGTTGGAACGTAAAAGTGTGAGATAAGGGGAGAGGAGAGGAAAGATCAGACTGAAGGAAGAGTTAATGCAAAAGTCTACAATTGGAAAAAATCATAGCATTTGGGGGAACTGAAATTACTTTGATATTTCTGGAGGTAAGGTGATACAGATATTGGAGAAAGCTAAAAATCTGGAGAGAAATAATGACCAGACATGAAATCTGAAAAAAGTGGCACCAAACTAAATTTACAAGAATTAGCAATAATTAAATGGATCAAGGCAGTAAGGTAGGAAGGAACCTCAGAAGAGCAGTGAGAGTAGAGGCAGGAGCTGTACAACATTGCAGCCTGCTCCAGGAGCTCCACACACTTTGATTTTACCAACACATATAGTGTGAGGAAAGGAGTAAAGAGAGATGAAGCTTTATAGCCATATAAAGACCAGGTTTCAGATAAGAGCTAGAACAGAGATACTATTCATTGCCATGAAATGCCTCTTGTGAGTTATCTTGTGAATAATGGGGAACACTGAAGGATTATCCTATGAGTGATGAAGAACAACTGAAGACTTTTGAGCAGTAGATGTGGTAGATGGTTTTTGTTTCAGTATGAGGGATGGATATAATCAGAGTGACCTTCCTTGTTAGCACGCTGTTGAAATAATACAGTAAGAGCTGAATGAAGCCTGAATTTAAAGTGGATGTAGTAGGTATCAATAAGTGGGAGGAAATATTTAAGAAATATTAGGATTAATACTTGATCGTAGCATTGTGAGTTGCACTGTAGTGAAGTAACCAATGTGCTTCCCAGTTTTCATTTTTTTGGGTGACCATGGGAATATAGAGGAAAAGGATAGAAATATCTCAGATTAATTTTGGACACTAATTTAGTTGTGGAACATTTAAATAATGTATCATGTAGATAAGTGTCACATAAACCATCAGGAAAGATTTCAGAGTGGAGATGTCAGTGTTCAATCATCTGCCTTTTATTTTGTGAAAAACATGAGAGTTGTTGAGATCACATTGGTCAAGTATTCATAGAAAATAAATATCATTTATTGGGAGAATTCTGATACACCAACGATGGACTTAAAAAGAAGGCCATCCACAACATTGTAAATCAACTATGCTTCAATAAAATATTAAAAAACAAAGAAGGCCATCAATGAATAGTTTCAGAAGCATTCAGAGACTTGAGAGCCAATATTTATATGGAATCTGAGACACTTTTAAGTGGATACTTCTAAGAATGATCAACACCAATTAACAGGGTTAAATTAGTCAAAAGGTGGTAAAACAAGGATGTGCTCTTGCCATTAAAGAGGTCATCAGTGACCTTTCAAATGACAGTGTTTGGGAATGGTGAGGGAGAGAAAAGACCCCAGTGGGCTCATAATAGAATGGAGCATGAATCAGAGAGACAGTGATTATAGTTATGAGGGATGAAAGATCAACGGAAAGGCATTTTTTTATTATAAAAGACCTAGCTGTTTTCATTGGGCTAAATAGAAAAAGTGAGTGGAGAAATAGAGGTTTGAAAATTAACCATAGTGACAGAGAGAGAGAGAAGAGAAATGATGATGAAGAAAGAAGAGAATGGAGCAAACAGGATTAAGAACTGCTGTGGAAGAGTTGGCTTTGAAAAATAGGAGGGAAAATAATTTTCTAATGCTAAAAGTGAAGCAGAGATGGAAAGAAAGCCTCTGCTTTCTAGATTTAAAGGGACAAGCATAACTGGTGTGGCCCCTTTCCCATTTCCTACTTCTTCCTGCCTTGAATGTTAATACAAAGCCTGGAACTGGAACTACTTTCTGTGGCCATGGGTAAAGCCCAAGAGAATTACAAGAATGTTGATTGTGATGTCAATGGACTTTTGAACCAATTACAACAGACTTTCCTCTCCAAGGCCATAATAATTAAAAATTTAAAAGTTTTTTATGTATGCCATTCTATATCATTTTTTATTCTTACAGCCACATTAATCCTAAATGTTACAGTTTTGAAAGCAAACAAACAAACCAACCAAAAAACCCTGAAAGATAGGAAAGGGAAACAACTTTTAAAAAGTGTTGAAGTGTTTTAATGGCAACAGTATTTAGCTGGTATTATATAGGAGCACAGAGTATAGATTTGGGATTGGTCTGGGTTCTTGCTTGGTAATTATGAAAGAAGGTGTGGAATATGAGTTTTGAAGTGATGGGTCATGCCTGGCCCCAGGTCCAGGATGAAGCTGTGGGAATAAGTGACAAAATAGAGTAAGGTGAAGATCACTAGTATTGAAAAGGCCAAGTATCTGTGAAGATAAGGAGTTATATAATTGTCTATGTTAGTACTGAGCTCACCAAGCACAATGGCATAAGTTGGGGGTTAGATGAATACTTTGAACTAAGTAGGATTACAGTAGATAACATACCTTACTTCATGGATTCAAATGCCATGTATAGGCAGATAAATTCTGAGTCTTTATTTCTAGTATTCCCTGTCCCTATCTGTCTTTAATTTTCATGAGTCATAGAAGCTGCCTCATTATCTCCAATTGGATATCATATTGGCATCTATAAGTTAGTATGTCCAAAACAAACTCTTGATTTATCTCTCCCAAATCTGCTCTACCCTCGGTAGAGGGTAGATTTTCCACTCCAGAAAAATGCACACAAATCACCAATATTTTTGCACCAAAAATCTCCTCTGCCTAGATCAAATCCATTAGCTCTTCTTCTACCTTCAAGAAGATTCCTCACCCCATATAAAAAAATAACCTCAAAATGAATCAAAGACCTAAATGTAAGACTTGAAACCATAAAACTCATAGAAGAAAACACAGGAAGAACACTCTGACATAAATGGTAGCAATTTTTTTTTGGATCTGTCTCCTAAAGCAAAAGAAATGAAAGCAAAAATAAACAACTGGGACCTAATTGAACATAAAAGCTTTTGCACAGCAAAGGTAACCATCAACATAAGAAAGAGACAACCTACCAAATGGGAGAAATTATTTGCAAATGTTATGACTGATAAGTGGTTAGTATCCAAAACATACAAACAGCTCATACAACTCAATATGAAAAAAAACAAAGTACCCAAGTAAAAAATGAGCAGAAGACCTGAATAGACATTTTTCCAAAGAAGATATATAACGCACATTAAAAAGTGCTCAACATCACTAATCATTAGAGAAATGTAAATCAAAACCACAATGAGATGTCACCTCACAGTCATCAAAATAGCTGTCATCAAAAAGACTACAAATGACAAATGTTGGTGAACATGTGGAAAAAATTGAACCCCAGTACACTCTTGGCATGATTGTAAATTGGTACATGCAGTAAGGAAAACAGAATGTAGGTTCCTTAAAAAACTAAAAATAGAACTACATATGATCCAGCAATTCCACTCCTGGGTATATATCCAAAGAAATACTAGTTTGAAAAGATATATGCACCCAGTGTTCACAGCAACATTATGTACAATAGCCAAGATATGGAGCCTAAGTACCCATCAACAGATGAATGAATAAAGAAGATACGGCATATATATATACACAATGGAATATTACTGAGCCATAAAAAGAAGGAAATTCTGCCACTTGCAACAACATGGATGGACCTAGAGTATTATGCTTAGTGAAATAAGCAGACAAAGAAAGACAAATGCTCTAAATTATCACTTATATGTGGAAACCAAAAAATAAGACAAATGAATGTATATAACAAAACAGGAACAGACTCACAGATATAAAGAACAAATTAGTAGTTACCAGTGGGAAGAGAGAATGGGGGAAGGGTGAGATAGAGGTAAGGGATTAAGAGACAAACTACTGTGTACAAAGTAAACAAACAACAAGGATATATAGTACAGCACAGGGAAATAGAGCCATTAATTTGTAATAACTTTAAATGGAATGTAATCTCTAAAAATATTGAATCACTATGAAGTACACCTGAAAATAATATACTATTGTAAATCAGCTATACTTCAATTAAAAACAAAATAAAACATGTCTCACATCTGTCCTCTTCTCTCCATCTACACTCTGCAACCCAAGTCCAAGTCATCATCTTTTTTGTGTTTGTTGTCTACTACAACTTGTAAATATCCCCCGTCTCTACTCTTGAGTTCTTATAAACTATCCAAAATGAAGAAATTTAAATTGTATTGCTAGCTCTCATATCATACGACTGATCTCTCTAAAACCTTCCAATGGATTCTTCATAAAAACAGAATGAAATTTAAATTCTCATCCTAGCTAACATATTCATTTACATCTGATTCCCACTTTTCCTTTACAATCTATTTTCCATATTTTCTCTTATTTACCATGCTTCAGTCATATGGACCTTCTTTGTTTTCCTTGAACACACCAATCTGGTCCCTACCTTTAAACATTTGCACTGTTTCCTCTGTCTGAAAGTCTCGTCCTGGTATTCACAAGGCTGACTCCTTCATGATATTGAGAATTCAAACTGTCACCTCTTCGTTGCTGCCATCTCTGAACATGCAATCTTAAGTAATCATCCTGTTATCTTTATTAACTTTCCTCATTTTAAATAAAACTTTAGTACTTGCCACTACCTGACTTTTTTCAGGTTATTTTTTATTTATGCAATGTCTTCTCCCTCCACTCACCAAGTGTTGATAACTCCATGAGAGAAGAGGTTTTGATGCTGAGTGCACTACTGTATTCCCATTGTGTACAACTCTCAGAGACACCTGTTAGATATTTATTAAACTTTTGTTGAATGAATTAAGATATTTATATTTATTCTAGATTAGAGTCCTAGTAGGGATGATTAAAATTTATGGAAAACTGAGAACCAGCATTGGATGTAAAAACAGAGCATTGAAGAAAGTATGAGAGGGGTATATGGAGGAGTGGTTAGCTCACATATTTACCAAAGACCATCCAGAAATAACTAGACACTTATAAAATTTAACTTATATGAATAAATGTTCTTACCCAAGATAGAACAGAACTTAAGGACATTATAATGAAAAGAGTGCATGAGACAAACATGCTCAAGCAGAGGAAGTCCACACCTAGGATGTCATAAAGAGCACAAAAAATTTAGATATCTCACATATTAGCTCAGCCCCATCTGATTTCATGCGGATTCTCAGTGGAGACCATCAAAGTTTTTTGAAATCTATTTCTGACATAGAGTTCTATAGGTTTTTTTGGGGGGGTTTTTTTGCGGTACGCGGGCCTCTCACTGTTGTGGCCTCTCCCTTTGTGGAGCACAGACTCCGGACGCGCAGGCTCAGCGGCCATGGCTCACGGGCCCAGCCGCTCCACGGCATGTGGGATCTTCCCGGACCGGGGCACGAACCCGTGTCCCCTGCATCGGCAGGCAGACTCTCAACCACCGCGCCACCAGGGAAGCCCGAGTTATGTAGTTTTTAAAAATAAATTTACTGGGACAGCAACTACAAAAACTTTAAAGGCAACAATTTAACATAGATATCAGGAATATAGTTCTTGGTATCTTAGAAAATAAATGTGGAAAACTGAAGCAATGATAGATATTAAAACAATTTATATTGAAGTTGTGAAGATACTGGCAAGCAGATACATTAAATGGCCAAAAATTATTGTTGTGATTGAATACGGTAAGTCCCCTGCATACAAACCTTCAAGTTGCAAACTTTCAAAGATGCTAATATGCATTCACATGTCCAATCATGTAAGTTAGTTCACATATCTGGCGTACATTGTCACATGCGTGCATCCTCTATGAGTGGTTGTGCTTTTTTGTACTTTACTGTATAGTACTATATAGAGTACAGTAGTATAGTGTCTTTATTTCAAGCCCAGGCTGTCCAGAAGCAAGCATAAAAGCAGCGGTGATGTAGCTGGTACTGCTAAGAGCCAAGCGATAACATGAAAACAAAAGTGAAAATAATTGAGAGAGTGGAGTGAGGCGAAAAGGTGGTAGACGTTGCTTGTTCTTATAACATGAATAGTTCAACCATTGGCACAATTCTAAAGAACAAGGACAAGATCATGGAACATGTGAAGTCTGCTGTGCCAATGATGTCAACAATAATATCAAAGTGTGGAAAAGTGATGGAGGAGATGGAGAAACTCCTCAGTGTGTGGATGCAGGATCAGCACCAGCATTGAGACCAGCTAAGCTTAGTGCTGATTCAAGAGAAAGCTAAAAGCCTTTATGAAGACTCGAAGAAGAAACACAGCCAAGAAACAGAGGGTGCATCTTTTAATGCCAGCCATGTCTGGTTTCATTGGTTCAAGTCTAGAGCCAACCTTCAGAATGTAAAAGTAAGTGGTCAGGCAGCTAGTGCAGATAAGGTAGCTGCCCGGGAGTTTCCTAAAACACTTCAAGAAATTATTGATGAAGGCGTGTATTTACCTGAGCAGGGTTTTTGTTTGTTTGTTTTTGTTTTTTTAATATCTTTATTGGAGTATAATTGCTGTACAATGTTCTGTTAGTTTCTGTTGTACAACAAAGTGAATCAGCTATAAGTATACATATATCCCCATATCCCCTCCCTCTTGAGCCTCTCTCTCATCCTCCCTATCCCACCCCTCTAGGTCGTCACAAAGCATTGACCTGATCTCCCTGTGCTATGCTGCTGCTTCCCGCTAGCCATCCATTTTACATTTGGTAGTGTATATATACACTACCGAGCAGGTTTTTAATGTGGATGAGACAGGATGGTACTGGAAGAGAATGCCAGACCAAAGTTAAATCAGTAAGGAGGAAAAGTTGATGCCAGGCTATAAAGCAGCAAAGGATAGGCTAACTCTGTTGTTTGGTGGCAATGCTTCTGGCGATATGAAGCAGAAGCCTCTCTTAGCTTATCATTCAGAGAGCCCAAGAGTCCTTAAAAACATAGCCAAGGGCTCTTTTCCTGTTGTGTGGAAGAGTAACCCCAAAGCCTGGGTTGCACGGGCCATTTTCTAGGACTCTTTTTTCCACCACTTTATCCCAGGTAGAGAAATATTGCTTGGAGAAGGATGTCCCATTCAACATTCTTTTGCTGCTTGACAGTACTCCGGGCCACCCCCCATTCATGGACGACTTTCATCCCAACGTCAAAGTAGTTCATCTGCCACCGAATACTATGTCGCTCATCCAACCTATGGACCAGGGAGTTACAACGACTTTCAAGAAATATTATTTACATCACATTTTTCGTTGGGCATTAAAGGTGAGTGATAAATCAGGAACAACCGTGGCACGATTTTGGAAGGACTATAATATCTACAAGGCCATAAAAAACATTGACTGCTTGGCGTGAGGTTACAGCCATCACCATGAGTGGGGTTTGGAAGAACCTTTGCCTGCAGTTTGTTCATGGATTTTCATGGATTTGAGAAGGTGGATGAGGAGTCCAAAGAGATCTGCAGCAACTTAGTGATGCTCAGCGAGAAGCTGGAGCTAGATCTGTAAGAGGACGATGTCACTGAACTCCTTGCTGTGCAACGCGAGACACTTACTAATGAAGACCTGGTAGAATTGGCGGCCCAGGGAAAGGATGAAGAGAGACAAGAGGAAGAAGAAGTAACGGAAGAACCAAAGAGTTTCACGATGCCTGAAATGACAAGGGGATTTTCTTTATTTGAGGAGACAGTTAGTTTTTGAGGCAAAGAACCCGAACGAAGAACGGTACATGAAGATTGCTGCAGCCATTCAGAATGCAGTCCAGTGCTACCGTGCCATCTATGACGAGAAAAAAGGAGCTGCTACCCAGACATCACTGGATTGTTTTTTCAAGAGGGTAGATAGAATTGAATCCACATCAGGTGTGAATAAAATTGCAGCTTGCCCTCCGTCTCCTACTGCTGATGATCCTTCAGCTCTACCATCTCCCACCTCCTCTCTCTCCTCCAGTCAGTTACTCTTCTTGCCTGTTCACTCGATGTCAGCCCCTGTATGCCAGCTATTGTACTGTACTACTTTTCAAGGTACTGTACTGTAAGATTAAAAATGTTTTCTTGGGCTTCCCTGGTGGCGCAGTGCTTGGGAGTCCGCCTGCCGATGCAGGGCACATGGGTTCGTGCCCCGGTCCAGGAAGATCCCGCATGCCGCGGAGCGGCTGGGCCCGTGAGCCATGGCCGCTGAGCCTGCGCGTCCGAAGCCTGTGCTCCGCAACGGGAGAGGCCGCGGCAGTGAGAGGCCCGCGTACCGAAAAAAAAAAAAAAGAGTTTTCTTTATTTTTTGTTTGTTTATGTATTATTTGTGTGAAAAGTATTATAAACCTATATATTACAGTACAGTACTATATAGCCGATTGTGTTAGTTGGGTACCTAGGCTAACTTTGTTGGACTTGTGAACAAATTGGACTTATAAACATGCTCTTGGAATGAAACTCGTTTGTATGTAGGGGACTTACTATACCTTAAAATACTTAAGTAGTATTTATGATGATTTATTTATGACTTGGTGAATTGCTCATGCTATAATATGAAGCTATTAAAAGTAAAATACCAAGTAACACACAAAACATAATATAATCTACAAATGCAGAGAAAAAAACAACTATTCATATATCAAAATTTTTACAGTAGATATATGTGGGTACTGAAATTATGGATAGCTGTTATTTTTTTCTTTAAACTTTGCCCTATTACCCAAATGAACATATATTATATTGAAAATCAGACATAATAAATATTTAATAATGAAATTTCTCATGAATAAATAAATGATTCATAATGGACAAATGAGAAACATACCACCACTTGATATGGTATTAGTTCTCTGGAGATTTGTGGTACACTTTTCAGAGCTTTGATATTTTTAGGGGCAAAAGTTGAAGAGAAATAACTAATTTCTCCATCCCCAAAGCGGCTCTAACTTCAGATCTCAATTCATTGACAATCTGGTCAGATCATTTATTATATCACAGTTAGTTGGCCAGAAGCTTCCCTTTGCCAAGGAATTTTGGCAGGCCAACTGGCTCAATGAACCATGTACTTCATTGTGTCTTGAAAAGATGGAAACCACCTTGCTTTTCTGTAGCCAAATGTGAGGTCTTAGAAAAAACTGAGAATGACAAAAATAGTTAGTTTTAAGGTTTTCCATTTATGGCAAGTCATTTTTTTGCTCTTTTATTCTACTTTACCATTTGATAAATATGAAGAAGACAAAGAAAGTCATTCTGGACTTTATCCAACCACAATTTTGGGTGGAGAATGTACACTGATTAAAATATTTCAATAGACATTTTCATCCTGTCCTCTGCTGACCAGCTTGAGAGATAAATGTGGAATTATTACTTTCAGGTCAATTATATTAAGTCATGGATTTCGCATGGCACTGTACATTTTAGAAATGTCCATAAATCTGAGATAAAATAAACATAACAGCACAATCTCTTGCAAATATCTAAATTTTTTCTCCTCTATAATGGCCAATACCAAATAAACAATTTTCATTTTAAAATTTATAGATAATTTGTTGCTTTCAACAAGACAGTTTCATTTTCAATTACCAGAGTCTTACCAGTGCTTTGGGTCAATCCATCACATTGTTAGAAACCTTTTCAAGTTATTCAAAATAAATTTTGTTTCTATTCATTTTACTTTTCTTCCAGCTTAAATAAGCAACTCATTTATTCTTTTTAGGCTTTAGCTTTCAAATCATGCATTCCCCAAATTAAAGACCAAAAGGAAAGACTGACCATCAGTAGACTCCAGTCTGTCCTAAATGTTCTGCTTTATATATAGAAGATTATGTTCATCTAGCATAGTCTTAAGAAAGTGACTACAGAAGTTTTAAGTTAAATAAATTTTGTCTTCCTAGCCTCTTCTTCATCCCTTTATCATATTTATACCAACCTCAGAGTTGATGTGGACTGATGCTTTCATGCAGCTCCCTGGCTTCCCCAAACTAATCTTCTTCCAGCTTACCCCATGCTGATATCTAGGTAAAGCTTTAATGACATCCAGCTTAAGCAGAGACAGAAAGGATATGTTTGGGCTCACCTTGAGCTATGTACCTTCTTTTTACTGATATATATATATACACACACACATACATATATATCACATATACACAAATGAGTTATGTTCATGGGAATGCTCTTCGTACCTTCCAAGTTAAAAAAATAATCCATAGTCTGGGAAAAAGCAAGAGATATCCTTGTCACGTACAAAGACTTCTTTCCTCACCAAAATAAAGGAAAGGTATATATATATATTTTTTTTGTTCAGGAGTTCTAGAAATAATCTGCTTCTTTAGTCTAATCAACATAGTTTCCAAAAGTAATGTTTCCAAGAGAAGGCAAAAAACATTTGGAAGATCAATATGGTAACACTTTCCCCCAAACTAGATTTATGGTATCCCTTGAAAGACATGATGGTCTCCTATCATCAATTGCTCAATTATTGGGTAAATTCTGTCCTAAGAGGCCTGAATCCTGAGAGGATTCAAGTGTTTATATCATTAAACAATGGTCAATGAAAACAAATGGCTAAGAAAACAAATTTCACCTGCCTCATGTTTATGTATAGCCTGTAAGTTAAGAATGGTTTTCACATTTTTAGAAGGTTTAAAAAAACTCAAGAGCAGAATAATATTTTGTGACACAGGAGAATTATATGAAATTCAAATTTCAGTGTATAAAAATAATGTTTTATTGAAGCATATCTACATTCATTAACTTATGTAATGTTCTATGGGTTCTTTCATGCTACAATGGCAGAGTTGAGTATTTGTGACAGAGATCATATGGCCCACAAAGCCTAAAATATTTACAATCTGGCCCTTTACAGAAAACTTTGCCAACCCCTGGTTTACAGCACAGTTCTCTTATTAATCACATCTTCACTCCATTGCCTGGAGAGATTAAAGCAGCCTGTACAAACCCCCCAATGGCACACTAGCTTCAGACAAAAATGCCTTTGGATAATTTTTAGAGGTTGAGCTACTGTGTCCATGAAGAAATAACCTTTTCCTTGAATAGATCTCGGCTCCCTACAATCCTCAGGCTGTTGGGGAATTGTTAACATAGGAAGAGATTTTAAAGTTTTGAAATGTAGAAAATAATGGAACTTCAAGACTGTTCTTCTGACTACATACATTGTTTGATGTATTACTTATAAACTTTCATATAGAATATATCACAATATTTATACAAGCTTTAGAATAATCTTTGTTTCATTAGGAGTAGATGAACTTTTAAAGTTTATTCAAGTGTCAGCATTAAAAGTAGAATTAAGTAGCAATTAATTTTGGTAAGTCTGTATTGTCAAAAAAAAATCCTGCCTACTTTTCATTCCTACTTCAGATTCTTCGTCTGCAAGATTTAACATTTCTATGAAGCATAAACTAATCTTACTGGTAAATCCTCCTTCAGCCAGGTGGTAACTGCAAATCAAGGGCTGTCATTCAATATCATAATGACCAAGTCAGCAATAACTAGTAGCTTTTATTGCAATGTATAAACTTGATACTATCCATTTTTCCACATGTTAAACCATCAGAAACTAAAATTTCTCTGAGAAAAAAACAGATATCTTCCATAAAAATCCCTAGAATCATCATGCCTTTATTTACCCTCTATATAAGGGAGAAACAAAGAATACAAACTCAATTTTTAAAAAAAACAATTTTTTTTTCTTTTTTTTGCGGTACACGGGCCTCTCACTGTTGTGGCCTCTCCCGTTGCGGAGCACAGCCTCCAGACCCACAAGCCCAGCGGCCATGGCTCACGGACCCAGCCGCTCCGCGGCATGTGGGATCCTCCCGGACTAGGGCACGAACCCGCGTCCCCTGCATCGGCAGGCGGACTCTCAACCACTGCGCCACCAGGGAAGCCCCAAAACACAATATTTAATAATCTATTTTAAGAAATATATCTAATAGCAGTCAAAGAGAAGGATACTTTTCATTTATTTTAAGAAGATGTATTTAACTACATCTTTATAGGAAAATATCAGGAATTATATAATTTCATTTAAAAATCTGTGGTGAACCTGTCTGATGTCTTATACTTGCTTTATCACTGTTTTTCACCAAATTCACATTTGAAAGACTAGGCATCCTTTCCTATTAAAAAGAAAGCTAAACTTAATGATTACAAATAGTTATTTTTAAATATAAGAAATATGTAGTTATAGTAGAAACATCCCGATGAAACGGATGTGTGGTTTAGAATTGTAATGACTTCAATAAAGTTTTTGTGGTATCAGTTTACCTAGAGTAGGTCCTACTGCTTTTTGACATTTCCTCTTCGAGGTGATTTCTTAAAATTCCCAACATATTATCAGAATTACATTTGAAGTGCCTATCACTGCATAAATCCCGATTTTTTGCCATAGATTGCCAAGATTCTATTACTGAATCAGAGTATGCTTTCATTTAGAATCTTCTTTTTAGTAAAACTGAAACACAAATAAGAAGAAAATAATCTCACTATTATATTTAATATTTCTTGGAAGTTTTATCACCATAAATAAATGATAACTATAAGTGTTAAAAAGCAGGAGATAAAAGCTAAAAGTAGTTTACAATATTATGATTACTTAGTCAAAGAATAACCTTGAAAGAGTATTAGAATATATGTTTAGTAAAGCTTCATTTATGAATTAAATATAATAGCAATGACCAGTTATGTAAATGGAACAAAAGAACCCATTCACAATAGCAATACAATTTTTTTTTAATGAGAGAAAACAAGGAAAATTTAGAGTGAGTATGAAGAAAAATATAAAATTTTCTAACTTGAAATAATAATTTCAACATCTACGATGTATAAGCAAAAGTACACAAAAATGATTGTTGAATGAATGAATAACAGATATTTGAGCCCTAGTGTCCAGATCTTGGTTTTGAAAACCATTATTTGATTAAAGGAACCAGAGTCCCCTTGGATAAAGGGCTGTTCTTGGACTAGGGTAGGAAATATACAAGATCAGTCTAAAACATCTTTCAGTGCCAGAAAATAAGGTAGTACTCAAAAAAAAAAAAAAAACACAGTCATGGAGTATGTCAAAGGGAAGCGGGAGCCAGTAGTACATGCTCCCTATGGCCAAAGCTACAACAATTTGAGCAATAAAATAAATAAAGCAGTATAAACTAAATATCCATGTATTCATACTTACATAAATAAGTGATTGAATAAATAAACAAATGGGAGAGAATAGGCAAATCCCCCATGCAGAAGAATTCCAAACAATTTATGTTTATACTCCACCCTCAAGTAAGAGGGGCACAGCTCCTTACTTCTTCAGTGTGAACTGAATATAGTGACTTCCTTCCAAAGCATATAGTATGGAAAGAGGAAAAAAAGAATAACTTTACATTAGAGAAACCTGACAAACACTACCTCAGCCAAGTGATGAAGACTGACATCAATACTGATGTCATGTTGATAGTGTGTACCCTTGATATGTAATGAGAAGAGCACTTTTCCTCTGTGGCTTTTCTTTCAAAAACTCATAACCCCAGTATAATCATGAGAAAAACATCAAAACAATTTTGAAAGAGAGGAAGTCTACAAAGTACCCGACCAGTATTCTTTAAAACTGTAAAGTTCATTGTCTTAATCTATCCTCATCTGCTGTAACAAAAATACCATTGATTAGCTAGCTTATAAACAACAGAAATTTCTCACGGTTGTGGAGGCTGGGATGTCCAAGATCAAGACTCCAGGAGATCTGGTGTCTGATGAGAGTTCACTTCCTGGCTCAGATTGCTCACTTTTCACTGTGTCCTTACATGGCGGAAGGAGCAAAGGATCTTTCTCAGGTTTACTTTATTAAGGGCATTAATCCCATTCATGAGGGCACATTATGATGACTTAATTCCAGTAGGCCCAACCTCTTAATACTATCACACTGGAGGTTAGGATTTCAACATACTAATTTTAGGGGATACAAACATTCAGTCCCCTGCAGTCATCAAAAACAAAAAAACTGTAATTTATGTAGCCGAGAAGAGCCTAGGGAGACAGGATTTCTAAATGCAATGTGGTATGCTGGAGGGATTCTTAGATTAAAAAAAAAAAAAGACATTAGATAAAGACTAAGGATATCTGAATAAAGTATGGACTTTAGTTAATAATAATAATGTGTAAATATTGATTAATTAACTGTGACAAAAGTTCTATACTAATGTAAAAATGTTAATAATTGTAACCTGGAGTAGGGTATTTAGCAACCCTGTGCACTATCTTCACAATTGTTCCGTAAATCTAAAATTATTCTAAATTAAAAGTTTGTTTACAAAAGGATGTTTGAAATTCCAAACTTTAAAGTCCACTACAGAGATGTAGTAATTTATAAACAATAGCACTGTTACAAATCTGGACAAGTAAATCACTGCATAGAACATAATGAAACACACCTACAATTATATACTAAGCTTTTAAATCATTAAACAAGTATTTATTAAAAATCTTCCAAGTGCCAGGCACCATTGTGAACAATGAAGATAAAAGCAGTAAACAAAATATAACAAACAAATAAACAAACAAAATCCCTCATTAAGCTCATATTCTAGTTGAAGAGACAGGCAATAAACAAATAAGTAAAATATGGTATATTTTAAATGTTGGCAAATACAATGAAGGAAAATAAACTAAGCAAGGGGAATTGGAGTACCAGCTCTGACATGGCAATTTTAAATAGGATGGTCAAAAAAGCCTGACTGAAAAAGCAAAATTTGAGAAAAACTGAGGAGAAGGAATGAGGAATAGAGATATGCGGGGAAAAATCATTCTCGACAGGAGGAAAGTAAAAGTCCCTGAAATTACTATATGCTTGGTGGATTTGAAGAAAAGCAAGTGGATCAGTGTGAATAAAACAAAAGAAGAGAAAGAGCCAGAACTTGAGTCTGTGAGATGAGGGTAGTGACATGGTATGTGTTCTTGAAGAATATCATAAGGTTTCTAGAGATTTTCCTCTGAATGAGATGAGATACATTTAGATGGTTATGAGCAGAGCAGTGTATGGTTGAATCTGTATACTAAATGCAGAATTTGGTTATCGTGCTGAGAATTGAATGTAGGGGGAAAATAGTGGAAATCAGAGAGACCAATTAAGAGGCTTTTATATTAATCCAGATAAAAGGTGATGGTGGCTTTGTCTAGGATGGTAGCAGTGGAAGTTTTTATTTTTTAATCAATTTGAGGTGAAAGCTGATGGGGTATTATGATTGATTAGATGTGGGATATCAGAGAACTAGAGGAGCTAAAATGAATCCAAGGCATTAGTCTTGAGCAACCTAATGGAATTGCCATTTACGGAGATAGAAAACATTATAGGAAAAGCAAGTTTGGGAACAATGATAAAGTAGTTGATTTTTTTTTTTTTTTTTTTGCGGTACGCGGGCCTCTCACTGTTGTGGCCTCTCCGGTTGCGGAGCACAGGCTCTGGATGCGAAGGCTCAGCGGCCATGGCTCACGGGCCTAGCCGCTCCGCGGCACGTGGGATCTTCCCGGACCGGGGCACGAACCCGTGTCCCTTGCATCGGCAGGCAGACTCTCAACCACTGCGCCACCAGGGAAGCCCGAAAGTAGTTGATTTTTATTTTGAGTCTGAGATATCCCTTAAATAAGCAAATGGTGATATCGAATTGGCATATGGCTATGTAATTTTGGAATATAGGGGGAAATTCTGGAACGGAGATAGAGGTCTCCATATGGGTGTATTGAAACCAAAGAGACTAGACAAAATCATCAAGGGAATAAATAGAAACAGAAGAGAAGATGTCTAAGAACTGAGCTCTAGGAAACTCAAATGTTAAGAAGTAAAGGAGAGAGGAAGAAACAAGTAAAGGAGTCTGAGAAGGCATGACTAATGAGATAAGAGAAAGGAAGAAAAAGTAACCAATTAGATCAAATGATGATACAACAGGTGAGGTGAGAACTGAGAATTGAAGTTAGGATTTACTAAGGTAGATGGGGGTCATGAATGGCCTAGAAAGATCAGCCAAAGCTTGATTAGAAGGTGGTAAAAGAATTGGAACAGAGAAATTAGAGCCAGCAGGTTAGATGACTTTCTCGACATCACATATGTAATTGTTGGAAAAGAACTAAATTATTGAATGAAGAGTACTGAAATAATTAGTTTACCACTTGCAGAAAAAATAAATAAAATAGAAAGAAAGAAGGTTGTCAGAAAGAAAGAAGGAACATACAAATAAATACTCAGAAGGATTAAAATGTAAATATATAAACAAATTTACATCAATTAGGGAAGATTTTATATATATTTATATATATTATACATATATTTGTTTTCACATATGTCAAAATACCAATGGAAGAAAACAGGGGAAAAAATGACAAATTTTTAATAAATAAAACTCAAAATTTCTGTATGTTCATAAGACATTATAAAATAAAAATATAAGTAAATGAAAACCTGGAGAATATTGTAATTTATAAGTAGTATGCAAATTACTTATCATTTTTCTCTTGGTCCCACATTGGTTCTTCTCTTATGTCCTCTGCTTTGTGCCACTATAGCTGTACACTTTAAAGTGCTTTCACCAGACTCTGTAACTAGCTAGTTTTCAATTAAGTTTTGTCAGTGGGAGATAGAGGATAGATAGTAAAACGTAGGAAGAAGAAAAATGCATGTTCTGCATCTGGCTCTGAAAATGGCAGCAGCTGGTGACCTTGGCACTAGTGACAGTGGTGACAAGACAGTGATGGCCTCTAGTAGCCATGGCAGCGCCAACCCAAACACCAGGGTCCCTTCTTTGCAGGTCTCTCCCCAGCAACGTCAGTGCCACATTGGAGATGGAGCTACTTCAGCTGCACCTACAGCCATGCGGCAGCAGGCGCAGGATCATGGCTCACGCTCAAGGGCATTTGTGGCTTTCTGATCTCAGGGTAATATTCTGTCATCCTTTTTATTTCTCTAGCATTCCCCTCTCATTTTGGTTCTTTCAGAGAATCCAAAACTTTATATCCTATCTCATGTATGAAATTCTCTTTGTTTGAAATAGCCAGTGTGGTTTCTATTTTTTGACTGGAGTCTGACTGATACAGAAGACCAAGTTTTTTTTTTTTTTTTTCAGAAGGCCAAATTTTTGATGTCCTCAATATTTAAATAAAATAAATACAAAATTAATGTACCAATAGAAAATGGACAAAGAAATGAACATGTTTCTGATATCAACTAAAAATCTCTAATATATATGTGTGTATGGAAAGATAGATAATACATAGATAGTTTCAAGCACTAGTAATTAAATTCTCAGTGAGATTTAATTTTTATTCATCAACTGAGAAAGACTTAAAAAATTACATGCATTATTGTCAATTGTAAATTAAACAGGAATTTTTATACACTGCTGCTGAGACAAAGTTTCCTGAGGACAATTTGGCAATATATACCAAAACTCTTAAAAATGTGCATACATTTGACTCAGCAATTCTTTATAAGAATTTATCCTAAGAAAATAAACATGACTGTTCTCATTAAGAGTTTATGTTAGTGGTACTCTGTTAACACTAGTAATTTTTTTTTTTACATTTTTATTGGAGTATAATTGCTATACAGTGGTGTGTTACTTTCTGTTTTATAACAAAGTGAATCAGTTATACATATACATATGGTCCCATATCTCTTCCCTCTTGCGTCTCCCTCCCTCTCACCCTCCCTATCACACCCCTCTATGTGGTCACAAAGCACCGAGCTGATCTCCCTATGCTATGCGGCTGCTTCCCACTAGCTATCTATTTTACGTTTGGTAGTGTATATATGTCCATGCCACTCTCTCACTTTGTCCCAGCTTACCCTTCCCCCTCCCCATATCGTCAAGTCCATTGTCTAGTAGGTCTGTGTCTTTATTCCTGTCTTACCCCTAGGTTCTTCATGACATTTTTTTTCTTAAATTCCATATATATGTGTTAGCATACAGTATTTGTCTTTCTCTTTCTGACTTACTTCACTCTGTATGACAGACTCTAGGTCCATCCGCCTCATTACAAATAGCTCAATTTCGTTTCTTTTTATGGCTGAGTAATATTCTGTGGTATATATGTGCCACATCTTCTCTATCCATTCATCTGATGATGGACACTTAGGTTGTTTCCATGTCCTGGCTATTGTAAATAGAGCTGCAATGAACATTTTGGTACATGACTCTTTTTGAATTATGGATTTCTCAGGGTATATGCCCAGTAGTGGGATTGCTGGGTCACATGGTAGTTCTATTTGTAGTTTTTTAAGGAACCTCCATACTGCTCTCCATAGTGGCTGAACCAATTCACATTCCCTCCAGCAGTGCAAGAGTGTTCCTTTTCTCCACACCCTCTCCAGTATTTATTGTTTCTAGATTTTTTATAATGGCCATTCTGACCGGTGTGAGATGATATCTCATTGCAGTTTTGATTTGCATTTCTCTAATGATTAATGATGTTGAGCATTCTTTCATGTGTTTGTTGGCAGTCTGTATATCTTCTTTGGAGAAATGTCTATTTAGGTCTTCTGCCCATTTTTGGATTGGGTTGTTTATTTTTTTGTTATTGAGCTCCATGAGCTGCTTATAAATTTTGGAGATTAATCCTTTGTCAGTTGCTTCATTTGCAAATATTTCTTCCCATTCTGAGCATTGTCTTTTGGTCTTCTTTATGGTTTCCGTTGCTGTGCAAAAGCTTTGCAGTTTCATTAGGTCCCATCTATTTATTTTAGTTTTTATTTCCATTTCTCTAGGAGGTGGGTCAAAAAGGATCTTGCTGTGATTTATGCCATACAGTGTTCTGCCTATGTTTTCCTCTAAGAGTTTGATAGTTTCTGGCCTTACATTTAGGTCTATAATCCATTTTGACTTTATTTTTGTGTATGGTGTTAGGGAGTGATTTAATCTCATACTTTTACATAAACCTGTCCAGTTTGCCCAGCACCACTTATTGAAGAGGCTGTCCTTTCTCCACTGTACATTCCTGACTCCTTTATCAAAGATGAGGTGACCACATGTGCATGGGTTTATCTCTGGGCTTTCTATCCTGTTCCATTGATCTATATTTCTGTTTTTGTGCCAGTACCATACTGTCTTGATTACTGTAGCTTTGTAGTATACTCTGAAGTCAGGGAGCCTGATTCCTCCAGCTCCGTTTTTCATTCTCAAGACTGCTTTGGCTATTCGGGGTCTTTTGTGTTTCCATACAAATTGTGAAATTTTTTGTTCTAGTTCTGTGAAAAATGCCAGTGGTAGTTTGATAGGGATTGCATTGACTCTATAGATTGCTTTGGGTAGTAGAGTCATTTTCACAATGTTGATTCTTCCAATCCAAGAACATGGTATATCTCTCCATCTATTTGTATCATCTTTAATTTCTTTCATCAGTGTCTTATACTTTTATGCATACAGGTCTTTTGTCTCCTTAGGTAGGTTTATTCCTAGATATTTTATTCTTTTTGTTGCAATGGTAAATGGGAGTGTTTTCTTGATTTCGCTTTCAGATTTTTCATCATTAGTGTATAGGAATGCCAGAGATTTCTGTGCATTAATTGTGTATCCTGCTACTTTACCAAATTCATTGATTAGCTCTAGTAGTTTTCTGGTAGCATCTTTAGGATTCTCTATGTATAGTATCATGTCATATGCAAACAGTGACAGCTTTACTTATTCTTTTCTGATTTGGATTCCTTTTATTTCCTTTTCTTCTCTGATTGCTGTGGCCAAAACTTCCAAAACTCTGTTGAATAAGAGTGGTGAGAGTGGGAAACCTTGTCTTGTTCCTGATCTTTGTGGAAATGCTTTCAGTTTTTCACCATTGAGGACGATGTTGGCTGTGGGTTTGTCACATATGGCCTTTACTATGTTGAGGAAAGTTCCTTCTATGTCTACTTTCTGGAGAGTTTTTATCATAAATGGGTGTTGAATTTTGTCAAAAGCTTTCTCTGCCTCTATTGAGATGACCTTATGGTTTTTCTCCTTCAATTTATTACTATGGTGTATCACATTGATTTGTGTATATTGAAGAATCCTTGCATTCCTGGAATAAACCCCACTTGATCATGGTGTATGATCCTTTTAATGTGCTGTTGGATTCTGTTTGCTACTATTTTGTTGAGGATTTTTACGTCTATGTTGATCAGTGATATGGCCTGTAGTTCTCTTTCTTTGTGACATCCTTGTCTGGTTTTGGTATCAGGGTGATGGTGGCCTCCTAGAATGAGTTTGGGAGTGTTCCTCCCTCTGCTATATTTTGGAAGAGTTTGAGAAGGATAGGTGTTAGCTCTTCTCTAAATGTTTGATAGAATTCGCCTGTGAAGCCAACTGGTCCTGGGCTTTTGTTTGTTGGAAGATTTTTAATCACAGTTTCAATTTCAGTGCTTGTGATTGGTCTGTTCATATTTTCTATTTCTTCCTGATTCAGTCTTGGCAGGTTGTGCGTTTCTAAGAAGTTGTCCATTTCTTCCAGGTTGTCCATTTTATTGACATAGAGTTGCTTGTAGTAATCTCTCATGATCTTTTGTAGTTCTGCAGTGTCAGTTGTTACTTCACCTTTTTCATTTCTAATTCTATTGATTTGAGTCTTCTCCCTTTTTTTCTTGATGAGTCAGACTAATGGTTTATCAATTTTGTTTATCTTCTCAAAGAACCAGCTTTTAGTTTTATTGATCTTTGCTATTGTTTCCTTCGTTTCTTTTTCATTTATTTCTGATCTGATCTTTATGATTTCTTTCCTTCTGCTAACTTTGGGGTTTTTTTGGTCTTGTTTCTCTAATTGCTTGAGGTGCAAGGTTAGGTTGTTTGTTCGAGATGTTTCCTGTTTCTTAAGGTAGGATTCTATTGCTATAAACTTCCCTCTTAGAACTGCTTTTGCTGCATCCCATAGGTTTGGGGTCATTGTTTCTCAATTGTCATTTGTTTCTAGGTATTTTTTGACTTCCTCTTTGATTTTTTCAGTGATCACTTCGTTATTAAGTAGTGTATTGTTTAGCCTCCATGTGTTTGTATTTTTTACAGGTCTTTTCCTGTAATTGATATCTAGTCTCATAGTGTTGTGGTCGGAAAAGATACTTGATACAATTTCAATTTTCTTAAATTTACCAAGGCTTGATTTGTGACCCAAGATATGTTCTATTCTAGAGAGTGTTCCATGAGCACTTGGGAAAAATGTGTATTCTGTTGTTTTTGGATGGAATGTCCTATAAATATCAATTAAGTCCATCTTGTTTAATGTGTCATTTAAAGTTTGTGTTTCCTTATTTATTTTCATTTTGGATGATCTGTCCATGGGTGAAAGTGGGGTGTTAAAGTCCCCTACTATGAATGTGTTACTGTCAATTTCACCTTTTATGGCTGTTAATATTTGCCTTATATATTGAGGTGGTCCTATGTTGAGTGCATAAATATTTACAATCGTTATATCTTCTTCTTGGATCGATCCCTTGATCATTATGTAGTGTCCTTCTTTGTCTCTTCTAATAGTCTTTATTTTAAAGTCTGTTTTGTCTGATATGAGAATTGCTACTCCAGCTTTCTTTTGGTTTCCATTTGCATGGAATATCTTTTTCCATCCCCTTACTTTCAGTCTGTATGTGTCTCTAGGTCTGAAGTGGGTCTCTTGTAGACAGCATATATACAGGTCTTGTTTCTGTATCCATTCAGGCAATCTGTGTCTTTTGGTGGGAGCATTTAGTCCATTTACATTTAAGGTAATTATCAATATGTATGTTCCCATTCCCATTTTCTTAATTGCTTTGCATTTGTTATTATAGGTCTTTTCCTTCTCTGTGTTTCTTGCCTAGAGAAGATCCTTTAGCATTTGTTGTAAAGCTGGTTTGGTAGTGCTGAACTCTCTTAGCTTTTGCTTGTCTGTAAAGGTTTTAATTTCTCCATCAAATCTGAATGAGATCCTTGCTGGGTAGAGTAATCTTGGTTGTAGGTTTTTCTCCTTCATCACTTTAAATATGTCCTGCCAGTCCCTTCTGGCTTGCAGAGTTTCTGCTGAAAGATCAGCTGTTAACCTTATGGGTATTCCCTTGTGTGTTATTTGTTGTTTTTCCCTTGCTGCTTTTAATATGTTTTCTTTGTATTTAAGTTTTGACAGTTTGATTAATATGTGTCTTGGCGTGTTTCTCCTTGGATTTATCCTGTATGGGACTCTCTGTGCTTCCTGGACTTGATTAACTATTTCCTTTCCCATATTAGGGAAGTTTTCAACTATAATCTCTCCAAGTATTTTCTCAGTCCCTTTCTTTTTCTCTTCTTCTTCTGGAACCCCTATTATTCGAATGTTGGTGCGTTTAATGTTGTCTCAGAGGTCTCTGAGACTGTCCTCAGTTCTTTTCATTCTTTTTTCTTTATTCTGCTCTGCAGTAGTTATTTCCACTATTTTATCTTCCAGGTCACTTATCCGTTCTTCTGCCTCAGTTATTCTGCTATTGATCCCTTCTAGAGTATTTTTGATTTCATTTATTGTGTTGTTCATCGTTGCTTGTTTCATCTTTAGTTCTTCTAGGTCCTTGTTAAATGTTTCTTGCATTTTGTCTATTCTATTTCCAAGATTTTGGATCATCTTTACTATCATTATTCTGAATTCTTTTTCAGGTAGACTGCCTATTTCCTCTTCATTTGTTAGGCCTGGTGGGTTTTTATCTTGCTCCTTCATCAGCTGTGTGTTTTTCTGTTTTCTCACTTTGCTTGTCTTACTGTGTTTGGGGTCTCCTTTTTGCAGGCTGCAGGTTTGTAGTTCCTATTGTTTTTTTTTTGTCTGTCCCCAGTGGCTAAAGTTGGTTCAGTGGGTTGTGTAGGCTTCCTGGTGGAGGGGACTTGTGCCTGTATGTTGGTGGATGAGGCTGGATCTTGTCTTTCTGGTGGGCAGGTCCACATCTGGTGGTGTGTTTTGGGGTGTCTGTGGACTTATTATGATTTTATGCAGCCTCTCTGCTAATGGGTGGGGTTGTGTTCCTGTCTTGCTAGTTATTTGGCATAGGGTGTCCAGCACTGTAGCTTGCTGGTCGTTGAGTGAAGCTGGCTGCTAGTGTTGAGATGGAGATCTCTGGGAGATTTTAGCTGTCTGATATTATGTGGAGCTGGGAGGTCTCTTGTGGACCAGTGTCCTGAAGTTGGTTCTCCCACCTCAGAGGCACAGCACTGACTCCTGGCTGGAGCACCAAGAGCCTTTCATCCACACGGCTCAGAATAAAAGGGAGAAAAAGTAGAAAGGAAGAAAGAAAGAAAGAAAGAAAAGGAGGAAGGGAGGAAGGAAAAGGATAAAAGAAAATACAATAAAGTGAGGTAAAATAAAATAAATTTATTAAAGTAAAAAAATCATTATTAAGAAAAAAAAAATTTTTTAAGTAAAACAAACAAAAAAACCGGACGGGTAGAACCCCTAGGACAAATGGTGAAAGCAAAGCTATACAGACAAAGTCTCACACAGAAGCATACACATACACACTCACAAAATGAGGAAAAGGGGAAAAAATAATAAATCTTGCTCTCGAAGTCCACCTCCTCAATTTGGGATGATTCATCTATTCAGGTATTCCACAGATGCAGGGTACATCAAGTTGATTGTGGAGATTTCATCCGCTGCTCCCGAGGCTGCTGGGAGAGATTTCCCTTTCTCTTCTTTGTTTGCACAGCTCCCGTAGTTCAGCTTTGGATTTGGCCCCGCCTCTGCGTGTAGGTCGCTGGAGGGTGTCTGTTCTTCGCTGAGACAGGACAGAGTTAAAGGAGCCGCTGATTCGGGGGCTCTGGCTCACTCGCGCCGGGGGTAGGGAGGGGTACGGAGTGCGGGGCGAGTCTGCGGTGGCAGAGGCAGGCGTGACGTTGCACCAGCCTGAGGCGCGCCGTGCGTTCTACCGGGGAAGTTGTCCCTGGATCCTGGGACCCTGACAGTGGCGAGCTGCACAGGCTCCCGGAAGGGAGGTGTGAGAGTGACCTGTGTTCGCACACAAGCTTCTTGGTGGCGGCAGCAGCAGCAGCCTTAGCGTCTCCTGCCCGTCTCTGGGGTCCACGCTGTTAGCCGCGGCTCGCGCCCCTCTCTGGAGCTCCTTTAAGCGGTGCTCTTAATGCCCTCTCCTCACACGCCAGGAAACAAAGAGGGAAGAAAAAGTCTCTTGCCTCTTCAGCAGGTCCAGACTTTTTCCTGGACTCCCTCCTGGCTAGCCGTGGTGAACTAACCCCTTCAGTCTGTGTTCATGCTGCCAGTCCTCTCCCTGCGATCTGACCAAAGCCTGAGCCTCAGCTCCCAGCCCGGCCCGCCCCGGCGGGTAAGCAGACAAGCCTCTCAGGCTGGTGAGTGCCGGTCGGCACCGATCCTCTGTGCGGGAATCTCTCCGCTTTGCCCTCTGCACCCCTGTGGCTGCGCTCTCCTCCGTGGTTCCGAAGCTTTCCCCCTCCGCCTCCCGCAGCCTCTGCCTGTGAAGGGGCTTCTAGTGTGTAGAAACCTTTTCTCCTTCACAGCTCCCTCCCACTGGTACAGGTCCCGTCCCTATTCTTTTGTCTCTGTTTATTCTTTTTTCTTTTGCCCTACCCAGGTACGTGGGGAGTTTCTTGCCTTTTGGGATGTCTGAGGTCTTCTGCCAGCGTTCAGCAGGTTTTCTGTAGGAGTTGTTCCACGTGTAGATGTATTTCTGATGTATCTGGGGAGGAAGGTGATCTCTGCATCTTACTCTTCCGCCATCTTCCCCCTCTTCAACAGTAGTAAAATTTTAGGGGAAATAATCATAGACAGTTTGTCCAAAGTAGGAACTATTTTATATGAAATATGGTGCATTCATAAAAAAGAATAATCTACAGCCATTAAAATTTTATGAAAAAAAAATTTATTAGTGTGAGGAAACAAATATATTATATATTTTAGGAAACAAAGAATACGTACTATAGAAAAACATTATTTATAGCTGTTATACACACATCTATGCAACAGAATAATATATTAAGGACCTGATACAATAGATGTTTCATGCAAGTAAGACAACAGAACAAAATAAATATTTAAGAATAGTTGTGTGACATGAAGACCTTTCACACTGGGTCTACTGACCCAGATAGGTGGTAGAAAAAGAGCCAAAGAATAAAAATGAAAGTTTTTGAAGACAGTTGTGTTGTTTTGCTTTCTGTTTTGGAGAGTATGTTTCTAGGCTGTGACTCCCAACCCCCTGCCCATTACCTCAAGTCCATTCACAGGACCTCCAACAAGATCTATCAGGTAGCATGAGATGCATTTCCAGTATTTAAGTGTTGCCATCTGGAACATGCACATTGAGCTGCCATCTGGAATATACCAAAAGTATAACAAAGCCAGAGGCCATGGCTACCTCCTTGAGGCAGGTGGGCAAGAGGAAGATCCTGGGGAAGTAAACCTTCCCAACTTAGGCACATGAATGTTTGGGGACAACAGGAAAAAGAACCTAGAGCTATTGTAAAGACTGC
The DNA here is from genome assembly GCF_039906515.1 of Pseudorca crassidens. Lineage (NCBI taxonomy): Eukaryota > Metazoa > Chordata > Mammalia > Artiodactyla > Delphinidae > Pseudorca > Pseudorca crassidens. Next base: position 86,813,944 of record NC_090298.1, read on the forward strand.
CCATAAAGACTACCTGAAACGTTCTGCGGGACATTGACTACAGGAAAAATTGGGGATGTGTAAAGCATACTCACCTGGAGGAGCAGGTACATCACAGCTATGCAGGAGTTGCAGCAGAAGGGCTTCTGAAGGACCAGTAAGTACCATGAGAGACAGAGTCAGAAATCACATACAACTGCCATGGAAGACCATACCCTTCTCTCCACTCTGTCTCCCTGAGTTTGAATATAATGACGTGAGAACCAAGCAGTTACAGAGTAGTAGGGAGAAGGATGTACTCTGAGCAGAGAAAAAGAAAACAAGGAAACATCCTCCCTACCATGACCCTGGTTGTGGGGAGAGGAAAGGACCAAATGTTAAAGCAAGTTCACAGTTTTGATCATTTTCTGAGACTGTAAAATTGGAACCACTAAATTGATAGTGTGTTTATAATTTAAAATGACTGAAAGTCTTTTAATTTCAAAGAATGACCAAAAAGATATGATTATGGAGAGTCTCAGCTAGAGTCCCAGGTTTCATCAAGAGGCAAGGGAAAATCTAAATTTCCCTCACCAAATACATTTTAATGGTACATTGGAGACAAAGTTGCATTTTTATTGTATTCCACAAGAGAGATGGCTTTATATGTTGTATGCTAATATATACAGAGATAGATTGAGACAGTAAATGAGTCAGGTCACTTTATGGTAATTGTGATTTGTACATTTCCAGTATACATGATATACTCCAATAAAATGCTTATTACAGTGGAAATACATTAACTACTATTTCTTCTAATTCAGCTCTCTTGATTATTCCTGGACAAACAGTGAAAACTGGTTTAAAGGTTAAGGTTTCAGGAAAAATAATTTTTTTATCATTAAAGTTTGGTCCATAGTGGATGAATATTGATGGATAGAAGAATTATACTAAGTCCAAATTGTTTTGAGAACAGGAAGCAGGTGAACATATTAAAATAGATTGTGCCCCCAAGATTACCAACAGATATAAGGTCACATGATATTTCAAAATGAGTACACTGGGAACCCCTGTCTGTTAATATAGTCCTTTAGAAAAACAACCAGAAGGTGAATTGCCTCTGAAAACTGAATTCCCTAGTGAGATGGAAGTACCAGCTATCCGCTTGAGTCAAGGCAGTCTTTGCTAAGCCTGGCATAGGGTGGGCCTCGCTCATCCTCACTGTATTCTTGCAGTGACTAAAGCTGGGTCCTTGAGCAAAATGGATTAGAAAAGATGAATTGGTTAAAAATTTTGGAGGGATAATTATGTTACTAATAACTGCTAACCAAATAGCTAAAAACAAAATAATCATTAATTCTTTTAAGAAATCAGCTTTCTTTTGTTTGAATAGCTCACTCATCTCTAGAAACAGCTGACTCACACCATTTATTTTACTATGTGTACCAATCTCAAATCCCTTTAAGCTAGATGTCAACTCAGGTGCCCTATCTTTTTAGATTTGTTCAATATAATTGACTGAAAATCTATCCCAGCTGTGGTGGAATAAGGTTTTACATAATCACCACTAGTTATATTTGCTCATTTATGGCTGTCACACAGTCCTTACTTTGCTGGCCTGATATTCTACTACATCATCCCAGGTGTGGAATTCAGCTCCTATCCTCTGAGATTCTCCTCAAATATCACTCACACAAGTGTAGACATGTATAATCTATGTTCTAGTGTGACAGAGGGCTTTTATATACCCACTTGGCTCTACTCCTTCCCCACCTCAAGATCTCTTCCTCCCCCTTCAGTTTTTCTTTGCTATTCTCAGGCAACTTCTAGATCTTTTCCCCCATATTTAAAGACTGTAATATCTCTGCCAAAACAAAAACAAAAAAAAAACTTTGCAAAACCCACTCTTTATTACAACAGAACCAACTGTTTTTGTCTTATATCTCACCATCAATTTCCAGAAAGTTTCAAAATCAACATAATTGGCTTTACCCTTTGATTTGAATTATGCAAACCCTCTTTAAAAGGCTAGTTGGCTACAGTAGTTCTACGTGAAGTGAGAAAATGTTTCTTATTTTTACTTTTTTTCTACTACTTCACTGTCTCCATATCTTTAGCTCAATCCTGCCTTCATTTGATCTCCCTTGTTAATTTTTCCTCCCATTTTTTTCTGATTCATATTTTTGCATCAAACTTCCCTCACTGTTTCTTGTTATGCCTTTCTTTGTACTCCATCTTCATTGCCTCATATGTCAAGGTTCAAAAAGTTGATTTGAACCCGAGTCATGCTTACTTCAATGATCATTTTCTCTCTACTTTATCAAGCTGTCTTTATATATGCGCTGGCACCGACTACCTTTCTTAAAGCAATTTTCTATCATGTTTTTAAATGCTTAAAGTTATCAAATAGCACAGTGAATCATTTTACATATGATGCTAAACATATTTAATAATAATTTAATTATATGGCAATACTAAACCTAAATACTATTTGTTTTTGTTTGCATGCCAGTCTTAGATTTCATTTAAATAAAAATATATTCAGATGTAGAAAACTTTTTGTTTACATTTGTACTTCTATAGTCAATATAAAACAATATTATTCATATTTGATTTATATATTTATATAGATTAACAGATTAACATTACCTCATACCTTATGCCTCTCTCATTTAGCAAATATTTCTGTTTACCTCTATTATGTTCTATATTTATCCACAGAGAAGAAAGACACATAGCAATATGAATTAAACTAGAGATATGTACAAAGTGTTTTGGAATAATGGAGGAGGAAAGAACTAGCACATACCATAATAATCATAACATAACAGCAATAATTACTATATGGAGGACTCTCAGTAAAGTGTTACCTCATTAGCTCTCTTTTTACAGATAATGGAAAAAACAGTGGTGGTAATTTAAATACTAATTCTACATTCATGTACTGAAAATATCATTTAAAGGCAAGATTTGAACAATTGTCTGTCTGACTACAAAGTCCATTCACTGCATTATATTGCCTCCATCTATAAATTGTACCATTTGATGAAGTACATGAATATATACACTCATAATGGTAGGCATAAATCATTTTAATTCAATCAAAGCAGTTCTAAAAGAAATTTTTATCCGAAAAACATACTTTCATTCCTTCTATTTGTTCAGTGTATATATCACAATGTGATCACTGACAATTTCTGCCTATAGTGCCTATTAAGATTTCTACCGAACAATTGCATTTATAATATGTTCAATGAATGTCTAGCTTTTGGAGTAAGAAAGAGAAGAATGAAAATCTGGCTGAAACGTGCATAAAAACGTCATGCAGTGGTGGTGAAAAACAGGAACACAGTAGTAGTAAAAGATGGCATTGCCCAGAGCAGTGGAGGCTAACATTTAGAGATACTCTTCCCAGGGGAATTATAGAAATCCCTAACTAGGCAACCTACTTTCTTATATAATCTGATTAATTTAAAAGTACCTGTATATTCTTTTCTTTGCAGGTTAGCCCATTCTGGTGCTACATTGGGAAATAATAAATCAATGGATTATGGAGTTTTAAAAATTTTACCTTATATGAATGACATTTCTCATCATTATAAAATATGAAATAATTAGGTGAAATTAAAGTTATTCAACCAGGAACTTGCTTTTGCTTTTTATGACATGAACTGCCTAACAAATTTGTGAACTAAAATGTTATAAACCTTTGGTAGAAAACAGAATGAAGACCATCATTTTTTTACATTCTTTTCTTTTTTTAACATCTTTATTGGAGTATAATTGCTTTAAAATGGTGTGTTAGTTTCTGCTTTATAACAAAGTGAATCAGCTATACATATACATATATCCCCATATCTCCTCCCTCTTGTGTCTCCCTCCCACTGTCCCTATCCTACCACTCTAGGTGGTTACAAAGCACCGAGCTGATGTACCTGTGCTATGTGGCTGCTTCCCACTAGCTATCTATTTTACATTTGGTACTGTACATATGTCCATGCCACTCTCTCATTTCATCCCAGCTTACCCTTCCCCCTCCCTGTGTCCTCAAGTCCATTCTCTACATCTGTCTTTATTTCTGTTATGCCCCTAGGTTCTTCAGAAACATTTTTTTTAGATTCCATATATATGTGTTAGCATACGGTATTTGTTTTTCTCTTTCTGACTTACTTCACTCTGTATGACAGACTCTAGGTCCATCCACCTCACTACAAATAACTCATTTTCGCTTCTTTTTATGGCTGAGTAATATTCCATTGTATATATGTGCCACATCTTCTTTATCCATTCATCTGTCGATGGACACTTAGGTGGCTTCCATGTCCTGGCTATTGTAAATAGTGCTGCAATGAACATTGTGGTAAATGACTCTTTTTGAATTATGGTTTTCTCAGGGTATATGCCCAGCAGTAGGATTGCTGGGTCGAATGGTAGTTGTATTTTTAGTTTTTTAAGGAACCTCCATACTGTTCTCCATAGTGGCTGTATCAATTTACATTCCCACCAACAGTGCAAGAGGGTTCCCTTTTCTCAACATCTTCTCCAGCATTTATTGTTTGTAGATTTTTTTAAGATGGCCATTCTGACTGGTGTGAGGTGATACCTCATTGTAGTTTTGATTTGCATTTCTCTAATGATTAGTGATGTTGAGCATCCTTTCATGTGTTTTTTGGCAATCTGTATATCTTCTTTGGAGAAATGTCTATTTAGGTCTTCTTCCCAGTTTTGGATTGAGTTGTTTGTTTTCTGGATATTGAGCTGCACGAGCTGCTTGTACATTTTGGAGATTTATCCTTTATCAGTTGTTTCTTTTGCAAATATTTTCTCCCATTCTGAGAGCTGTCTTTTTGTCTTGTTTATGGTTTACTTTGCAGTGCAAAAGCTTTTAAGTTTCATTCGTCCCATTTGTTTATTTTCGTTTTTATTTCCATTTCTCTAGGAGGTGGGTCAAAAAGGATCTTGCTATGATTTATGTCATAGAGTGTTCTGTCTATGTTTTCCTCTAAGAGTTTTGTAGTGTCTGGTCTTACATTTAGGTCTAATCCATTTTGAGTTTATTTTTGTGTATGGTGTTAGGGAGTGTTCTAATTCCATTCTTTTACATGTCGCTGCCCAGTTTTCCAAGCACCACTTATTGAAGAGGCTGTCTTTTCTCCATTGTATATTCTTGCCTCCTTTATCAAAAATAAGGTGACCATATGTGTGTGGGTTTATCTCTGGGCTTTCTATCCTGTTCCATTGATCTATATTTCTATTTTTGTGCCAGTACCATACTGTCTTGATTACTGTAGCTTTGTAGTATAATCTGAATTCTGGGAGCCTGATTCCTCCAGCTCTGTTTTTCTTTCTCAAGATTGCTTTGGCTATTCGGGGTCTTTTATATTTCCATACAAATTGTGAAATTTTTTGTTCTAGTTTTGTGAAAAATGCCATTGGTAATTTGATAGGGATTGCATTGACTCTGTAGATTGCTTTGGGTAGTATAGTCATTTTCACAATGTTGATTCTTCCAATCCAAGAACATGGTATATCTTTCCATCTGTTAGTATCATCTTTAGTTTCTTTCATCAGTGTCTTATAGTTTTCTGCATACAGGTCTTTTGTCTCCTTAGGTAGGTTTATTCTTAGATATTTTATTCTTTTTGTTGCAATAGTAAATGGGAGTGTTTCCTTAATTTCTCTTTCATATTTTTCATCATTACTGTTAGGAATGCAAGGGATTTATGTACATTAATTTTGTATCCTGCTACTTTACCAAATTCATTGATTAGCTCTAGTAGTTTTCTGGTAGCATCATCAGGATTCTCTATGTATAGTATCATGTCATCTGCAAACAGTGACAGCATTACTTCTTCTTTTCCAATTTAGATTTATCCTGTATGGGACACTCTGCACTTCCTGGACTTAATTGACTGTTTCCTTTCCAGTATTAGGGAAGTTTTCCAATATAATCTCTTTGAAAATTTCTCAGTCCCTTTCTTTTTCTCTTCTTCTGGGACCCCTGTTATTCGAATATTGGTGCGTTCAATGTTGTCCCAGAGGTCTCTGAGATTGTCCTCAATTCTTTTCATTATTTTTCTTTTTTCTGCTCTATGGTATGTATTTCCACTATTTTATCTTCTGGGTCACTTATCTGTTCTTCTGCCTCAGTTTTTATGCTATTGATTCCTTCTAGAGAATTTTTTATTTTATTTATAGTGTTTTTCATCGTTTGCTTGCTCTTTAGCTCTTCTAGGTTCTTGTTAAATGTTTCTTGTTTTTTCTCCATTCTATTTCCAAGATTTTGCATCATCTTTACTATCATTACTCTGAATTCTTTTTCAGGTAGACTGCCTATTTCCTTTTCATTTGTTTGGTCAAGTGGGTTTTTACCTTGCTCCTTCCTCTGCTGTGTATTTCTCTGTCTTCTCATTTTGCATAACTTACACTGTTTGGGGTCTCCATTTCACAGGCTGCAGGTTTGTAGTTCCCATTGCTTTTGGTGTCTGCTCCCAGTGGGTAAGGTTGGTTCAGTGGATTGTGTAGGCTTCCTGGTGGAGGGGACTGGTGCCTGTGTTCTGGTGGATGAGGCTGGATCTTGTCTTTCTGGTGGGCATGACCACATCCAGTGGTGTGTTTTGGGGTGTCTGCGACCTTATTATGTTTTTAGGCAGCCTCTCTGCTAATGGGTGAGTTTGTGTTCCTGGCTTGCTAGTTGTTTGGCATAGGGTGTCCAGCACTGTAGCTTGCTGGTCGTTGAGTGGAGCTGGGTCTTATCATTGAGATGGAGATCTCTGGGAGAGCTTTTGCCGTTGGATATTACATGGAGCCAGGAGGTCTCTGGTGGACCAATACCCTATGCTCGGCTCTCCCACCTCAGAGGCACAGGCCTGACACCCGGCTGGAGCACCAAGACCCTGTCAGCCACATGGCTCAGAAGAAAAGGGAGAAAAAAATAAAGAAAGAAAAAAATAATAAAATAAAATAATGTTATTAAAATAAAAAATGAAATTATTAAAACTAAAAAAAAAAAAAATTAAAAAAAAGAAAGAAGAAAACTACCAAACCAAAATACAAATCCACGAATGATAACAAGTGCTAAAAAGTATAGTTAAAAAAAAAGAAAAAGGACAGACAGAACCCTAGGACAAATGGTAAAAGCAAAGCTATACAGACAAAATCACACAAAGAAGCATACACATTCATACTCACAAGAAGAGAAAAAGGAAAATATATATATATATATCTATATATAAAAAAAACAGAAGAGAGCAACCAAATCAATAAACAAATCTGCCAATGATAATAAATTCTAAATACTAAACTAAGATAAACATAAGACCAGAAAAAAATTAGATGCAGAAAGCCAACCCCAAGTCTACAGTAGCTCCCAAAGTCCACTGCCTCAATTTTGGGATGATTCATTGTCTATTCAGGTAGTCCAGAGATGCAGAGTACATCAAGTTGATTGTGGAGATTTAATCCACTGTTCCTGAGGCTGCTTAAAGAGATTTTCCCTTTCTCTTCTTTGTTTGCACAGCTCCTGGGGTTCAGGTTTGGATTTGTCCCCACCTCTGCATGTAGGTCACCTGAGGGCATCTGTTCTTTGCTCAGACAGGACAGGGTTAAAGTGACAGCTGGTTAGGGGGCTCTGGCTCACTCAGGCCGGGAGGAGGGAGGGATACAGAGTGTGGGGCGAACCTGCAGCAGCAGAGGCCGGTGTGACGTTGCACCAGTGTGAGGTGCGCTGTGTGTTCCCCTGGGGAAGTTGTTCCTGGATCATGGGACCCTGGCAGTGGCGGGCTGCACAGGCTCCCGGGAGGGGCAGTGTGGATAGTGACCTGTGCTTGCACACAGGCTTCTTGCTGGCTGCAGTAGCAACCTTAGCGTTTCATGCCTGGGGTCCGCGCTGTTAGCCGCGGCTCGTGCCCGTCTCTGGAGCTCGTTTAGGCAGTGCTCTGAATCCCCTCTCCTCGCGCACCCGGAAACAATGGTCTCTTGCCTCTTAGGCAGGTCCAGACTTTTTCCCGGGCTCCCTCCCAGCTAGCTGTGGCGCACTAGCCCCCTTCAGGCTGTGTTCACGCAGCCAACCCCAGTCCTCTCCCTGGGATCTGACCTTCGAAGCCTGAGCCTCAGCTCCCAGCTCCCACCCGTGCCCTGGCAGGTGAGCAGACAAGCCTCTCAGGCACTGATCCTCTGTGCAGGAATCTCTCCGCTTGGCCCTCTGCACCCCTGTTGGTGTGCTCTCCTCCGTGGTTCCTAAGCTTCCCCCCCAGCCACCCCCTGTCTCCGCCAGTGAAGGTGTTTCCTAGTGTGTAGAAACCTTTCCTCCTTCACAGCTCCTTCCCACTGGTGCAGGTCCCGTCCCTATTCTTTTGTCTCTGTTTTTTTCTTTTTTCTTTTGCCCTACCCAGGTACGTGGGGAGTTTCTTGCCTTTTGGGAAGTCTGAGGCCTTCTGCCAGCATTCAGTAGGTGTTCTGTAGGAGTTGTTCCACATGTAGATGTATTTCTGATGTATTTGTGGGGAGGATGATGATCTCCACGTTAGTCCTCCGCCATCTTGAAGGTCTCTCCTCCGAAGACTATCATTTATGTCATACAAAAGTAAGCATCACAGGGCTTCCCTGGTGGCGCAGTGGTTGGGAGTCCACCTGCCGATGCGGGGGACGTGGGTTCGTGCCCCGGCCCGGGAGGATCCCACATGCCGCGGAGCGGCTGGGCCCGTGAGCCATGGCCGCTGGGCCTGCGCGTCCAGAGCCTGTGCTCTGCAATGGGAGAGGCCACAGCAGTGAGAGGCCAGCGTACTGCAAAAAAAAAAAAAAAAAAAAGTAAGCATCACAGGCACAGAAACCATCATTGACCACCAAAATCATATCAACTGCTAATACAAAGGTTAACAACTGAATGGTAGATCCAATTCAAAACTCTAATCTATTCCCTAAATAAAGTTATTTTTAATTGATGCAATTTTTGGATTGTATTACTACTCCTATCAGTGAGATATCTGCCCAAAACTTGAAAGACATTGTAGACCCCGTAATGTGTGTTCATCCAATATTTCCTGTCACTGAGGAATGAACAGCAGATTTTTTGGAACCATTGTTCATGCCCTTACATTATCTAATTCCTAAGCAAAAATTTTCATTTCAGCTAAAGAAACATGTTGATATTTAGCCATTTTTAATTTGTTAGCTCACAATTCGAAGTGTTCTCTAAATCCCTTACTCACATTTGGAAAGTCCATTACATTCTTTTCCCCTCATAATACCTTTGCTTACATTGTGCTCAAAGTTCACTGCTACATAAAGCCATTCTAAATAATCTACCTTCAGATCTAATTGTCATGTTTGCAGCTTCTCTTAACACTTATTTTTAAAGTTCTAAGAATCTTATTTATTTATTAGCAATTTTTCTTGGAATATTTTATATTTTCCCACATGCATTTATTCCACAACACATTAAATGAGAACTTGTACATTTTCTAGCCTTGTACCTCCCCAGAGCATATCTCAAGATTCTAGCTTTAACTGAACTTTCTTCACAACCTTCTCCCCCAAAAGACTGGAAGGAAAAAATAATTTGCTTATTGACTTAAATCCTGTAGAACAACCCTGAGAAAAATTTGCAGTAGATTTGTTCATTGAGCACTTAATACCAACAATAAAGGTACTAATATATTATTTTTATTAAACTATGTAGAGAGTATAAAACACTTTATATATTTTACTGAGAGCAACAGTCATGTTCAGTGTAATCTCCATTTCACAAAGAAACTGAGGCATTATTTAAGTAATGTGACCAAGATCACACAACAAGTACTTGGAACTATCAACATTCTAATCAAAGTTTGTCTGAATCGAAAGCACTTTCTAATTATTATGTGTAAACTGTTTTCCTGCCAACATGTGAGTTATCAGAGCAGACAGTTCAAGCAAATGTTACCTGTTGTATAAACATGTATTAAGTGTTCTACCTACATGCTACACACTCTAAGCATGTGATCAGACTTAGGACAAACCAAAGATTTTTCTCTTGATGGCTGAAGCTTCATGAATTGTGTCATTAATAGATATTCTCTGATAACAATATTAAATCTAAATACATTTTCATATAACATATTACTTTTGACTCAAATTGTCTCGAATATGACTTTATTTCTTACAAAGTCTATCTCTTGGGCTGAATTGCAAAATTATGTTGCCTAATAAATGAAGCTTTTTTTTTTAAACCCATCCTCTGTATGTTATAGTACAAAGATAACTAGCCCAGGAACCATCTTGCTGAGTTCTTATCCTTATTCCCTCACTGAAGAACTATGCAACCACAAACAAGTTGTATAGGACTTCTAGACCTAAGCTTTTCTTATGTGTATATATAAAGGATTGGAATTAATTATTTTTGTGATATTATCTGGTTATAATAGAGGACAAAAGCTTACCATCTAGTTGGAATACTAGTGTGTGTATATTTATTTATTTATATAAATAAAGTGAATTAATTAAGGCCTACAAATAAAGAGAACCAACAAATAAATGACAACAGGATTGTGGGGTCCCTTAGTTTAGTTTTAAAAACTAGAATACAAAAGAGAGAACTATCTCAATCCTACCTAACTACATACGTGAGCCAACAAATTACATCTCCTAGAACCCATATCTTAGAAAGCAAGTCTATTTATAGCAGCTCTGTAAGGCAACAAGGAAATAGTGTTGGAAAAGCTAGCTTCCTCTGCAACTTATCACTGGAACCCTCAAAGACCAAGCATCTTCTCTAAGAATGAAAGAGGTAGATAGCAGTGAGTTTTCTTGGACCATGGTTAATTGATATCAGAGCCCAATTTCAGATGCTGTTTAGCAGGTATTTAAGGAACTAAGCTCTGGTGCCAGATAGCCTGGGTTTAAATTCTGGCCACACACTCACAATATGATCTTTGTTTATCATCTTATACTTTAGTTTCCTTGTCTTTGTATATTAATGTTCCTACCTCAAAGGGTTGCTATGAAGTTTAACTTAGTTAGTATAGGCAAAGAATTCAAGAAGTGCTTGGCCCATATTAATTATTCAATTAAATGTAACATATTACTTGAGATTATAATAACCTTCAGTTTGTTAACTAAGCACCAGCCTGTGCCCTGGGTCATTCTTCTTGTAGAAAATTTCTACATTCTTCTATCTTTAGAGGAGAGATGTTCTTTATCAGTCCATCTCCTGCAATAATGTTGTATCAGAATAAGGGTCTTATTTTTAGATGTCATAATCATATCTTAAGCTAACACATCAGACATGGAAATCTACTCGCTAGTTCTAAAATTTTATTAATGAAACAAATTTTAACAACAAATAACATACTGAATATTACATAATCAGACCTAGTTCCTTTACTCAAAGACTACCTTAGAAGTCTGTCCTTATCAGTTCTCTTTTATCCAAGATAAAATGTTCATAGTATTGATAATATCCTTTCACCCAGATAAAGGTGCATGACCTATATACATAGATGATAAGGCAATCTAGAACAATTGGAATTATCAAATTTAGATTGGATTACCTCTAAAAGATTTGATAGAGGGATTGAACTTTGGGAAAACAAACAGGGAAATGATAAAAATAGATGGAGAAGGTATTTCAGAGTTATGACTTGACAAAAGAACTCAGAATTAAGACTGAATTTATTGAACAATATATGGACTTATGATAAGAAAAAGACAAAGACAACCTCCTAAATATGAAAAAAAAAATAACATACTTTTTATTGGTCGATTTAATTTCTGGAAACCTATTTCCTTTTATTACTCAGAGCAAAGCTCTAATCTAGACAAACCTCTCATTGATTTCAAATATATTAGATCTATAAAATATATCACAAAAATGATAAACTGGTTGGTAGTGCATAAAGAATGGGCAAGCAAATGGAAGCTAGTAAAAATCTGCTACACTAAATAGAACTACAGCATATTGAAGTCTGCCTAACCTGAGACAAAACAAAATCCTCTGAGCCACCTGCAATAATTTCAGAGTAATCTGCTACTCTAGAAATGAAACCAACTTGGATCTATCAAAATAAGAAAAAGGCAGTGCAAAAATAGACCTCTTAGCCAAAGTGAAAATGAAATCTGAGAAATACCACATCAGGAAGCTTTCTCCAACACCCTGTTTCAAAGTCTGGAGAAGAGAAATCCTTTTTGGAAAGATTTTGAGGTATAATTACTTAAACTTTGTTTATAGTGGCACAATGAAGTCTTTTCTCTTCTTACCTTGCCAAAAAGTAAAACCGTAATGGATTAGGTTCTGAAACGCAGAAAACCTTACAGGAGAAGGATGCCAAGAAGTATGAAATGTTTCTATTTCCTCCTTTGTGTTAGCAGCTGGACTCCACATCACTTTCTTTCAACTTTATCCGTGCTCCCTCTTTTTAAAAGTCACTTTTGTCAGTTGCTTTCAAGTTTTCCACTTTGCATTGAATTAATAGTATTATGGAATATGCTGTCATGAGTTCTACTTCTTTTCTACTTCCATCACCTACCTAGTTTTCTCAATACATGTAATATTTATCATATTTACTAACAAACTTTATAGTCTTGAGCTGCTTCACAAAGGAATTTTCTGCATATTCAATTCAATTAAAAGTAATCAGAGTTATAATTCTGCTTGAGCTGTAAACATAAACTGTGAGATATTTTACATCTTATTTTGAATGGTAAATTCTATGATTTTTAATTTCTCTAACTTACTTTCCATGAAAATAACTTCTTTCTCATGAAAAAATTATTTTAAAAATAAAAATAAGTACATATTTTGCAATGATGCTGTTTTATTCCTTTTCATGAATGTCCCTACTATTAACAAATAATTACACATGCCAGTTCCTTGCCCACAAACTGATTTACACATGGGAAACTCTGAATAATGATTCTGGCAGACTCCAGATTTATGAAGCTCAGCAGCTTTAATGACCATGAGTATGTTGCCAAACCTCTTTTATTTGTCTCCAAGCCTCTCATTGTAAATTGCAGTCCTCCTTTTCAGCCCCACCTGGTTATCCCAACTCTGTACTATCCTCATTTCTAACCAACACATATAGCCTTTTTTCCTTATGAAGACCTGCACCTTACCTACCCCCTTCCCCTTTCCTGACCAGGCTAGGTGGTCTGGCTGCAGGTGTTTTTTTATCTCCTGCTCTCATCTTGACTTCCACTCCCCCAACCTCAGTTTTCCCCTGGAGATCAGGCCACCCTGCTTTCCCAATTATGAAAATTCTAAATGCCACAAAGAAATCCAAGTCTTACTACTTCAGATACATATATATTTTTTTCTGTTGTTGCATTTTGTGCCTGTATTAAGCACCAAACATAAAATATTCTGTCATATGAGCATTCTTGACCTATTTGCTTAGAAATGAATTTTAATTATTATGATCTGGCATTAATAAACATGGTGACCATGTATCCTTTATCAAGACAGCACATTATCTCATAATGGTGGTCGATTTAGAAGCAAAGCATTATAGCCTAAAAGACAGCTAATTCTGTCTAAACAACTGTTTCTCCAGTTTTGTGTATCCATAACCCAATTTTTTAGACTAATAACTTGACAAAAATGGTGTTGCTATTAAACATCGACATTCCTCATTACCAGGTAAAATTTGTTCCATGTTCTAATACAGTCAGTTTTACTATACAACAATAATGGGGCTCTGAACTAGTTACACAATAATTTTTTTAACATCAAAGTAGTCCTGACTTTAATTAAAACTACATTAAAGTAAATACAAAAAATGCAGTTCATCTCTAATACTACTAATGTCCAAAATAAATATTTTGATATATTCATTTCAAATACATTTGTAATATACTTTATTTTGAAGAATAACATATGTTGGCCATGATAAATTTAGAAAAGACAGAGAAGTTAAACATGAACATAAATTTCCCATAATTCTTATGCATAGAAATAATGCTGATAATAACTTGATTATACCCTTCCAGTCATGATATGGATAGAGATAATTCATACCTAACAATAAAACATGTACGGGACATATTTAATATAAAATTTAGCCTATTTTTCTATTTAAAATGCGTCTGAACTTCTCTTATGTCATTACGTTATTCTATACTATGCTATCTAATTACAGTCTCACAATCTCCCAACCATTTAACACACTGTCCTTATTACTACTTTTTAGATAGCAGTTAATTTGTAATAGCATTATTTAATTATTTGAAACACTTTTTTTTTCAGTTTTAACCCAATGTGAAACATTTACTTAGCTTCAACTATGTACAATTTGTTTCAGTGTTCACTGCCAGTTCTTTTCTATTGTAAGTTTTTTATTCATAAACATTTAATTTACTTCATTTTGTATTAATTTATAAATTATATATTCTGAATATCTTCACACTTAATTATGTACTTTATTGGCTTACACATCTGAAAATCAAGTTGGATGAATATAAAAATGTTGAGTACAAGCTTTTATGTCTCAAAGTTCCCCAATTTTAATCTTAATTTATTATTGCAGAAGAAAAGCCTGTTGCCATTCTGGTAACTCTTTTTTTATATGCAACATGTCTTTTCAACGTGGCTATTTTTTATAGTGTTTTCCCTTTTGAGAGTGTGTGTGTGTGTGTGTGTGTGTGTGTGTGTGTGTGTGTAATTTAAAAATTAGCATGTACCAAGCTGTGTATCACTTCTTATTAAAGCTACTGAAATGAAAAATTTTTAATCTGAAAGAACAAGCCAATGTATTCATCGCTAAAAAAATTTCTAATGTTACATCTTTGATTGTTTTTCAAAAGCATTTGTTCTAATTTTTTTTTTTTACTCCTGAATGTTTCTTCAGGTCATTTTCATACATGGAATATTTCCATGTGCCTTCATAGAGCTACTTCTATCACTATATTACAATATGTCTTCAGGACTCTGTTTTTCTTACTTATTAACACTAAATAAGATATCTTTAGATTTAATATTTGCCAGTGGATGTATACATATGTAGAAAGATTCTACTTTATCTCATGTTTTAACCAAGAGGTCAGCAAACTTGTCTAGCAGGGAGTCAGACAATAAATATTTGAGGCTTTGCAGATTGTAGTCTCTGCCACAACTAAATTCCATCATTGCAGCCGAAGACAATATGTAAACAAATGAGCATGGCTGTTTTCCAATGAAACTATATTTACAAAAATAGAAAAGAGGCCATATTTAGACTGCAAGGCATAGTTTGCCAACCCCTGCTCTAAGCTATTCGGTGCTATTGGCTCTCTCCCCTTACTTATAACTAGAAAACAAGTTGACATGTACAGATTCCAACACAATGACCTGCCTCTAACAAACAGTGATCACCAAGTGTAGCACTTCTATGTTAATCAAGGAATCTCTTCCACTTCTGATATTTGAGCTTACTCTGCCATCCTAGATCCTCTTCAACCCCCATACCTGTCCCCCCGGAGTACTCTATTTAGGACTATTAATCTAACATGCAGAAGTGCAAGGCTTTGTAATCTTCTAGTCACCATCTCTATTAGTTACCTATTGCTGCATAACATATTACCACAAGTTTAGCAGCTTAAAACAACACACATTTATTACCTCAAAATTTCCATGAGTCAGGAATCTGGGCGTGGCTTAACTATAATATATCCTCTGCTTAAGCCCTCAGAAGACAGCAATCAAGATATTGGCTAAAGCAGTGTTCTCATCTGAAAACTTGATTGAGGAAGAACCCACTTCTAAGTTCACTCAGGTTGCTGGCAGCATTTATTTTCTTGCAGTTTTAGGACTGTGGGCACCTGCTTCCTGTTTGGCTATTGGCTAGGAACAAATCTCAGCTCCTACAGGCTGTCTGTAGTTCTTTGCTGTGGGACTTTTCCAAAATGAGGACTTTCTTTTTCAAGCCAACAAGGAGAGTCTCTAAAGAAAGTTTGCTAGCAAGATGAAGTCTTACATAAGGTAATTTGATCATGGGAGTAATATCCCATCACTTTTGTCACATTATATTGCTTAGAAACTAATGTAAATGCCAGGAGGCAAGAGTAACAGGAGCCATCTTAGATGTATCTGCAACACTATTGACTCTAAGTCTCTAATTGAGGAAACAGAGAACAATAAATGTAGAAACTATTTCCTGCCTTTTGAAATTTAGTCTCTTTTATAAGAAGCAAATGTATACCATAATTGTAGGTTGTGAAGTTTTAGAGCTAATTCCCTGATTTGGAAAATAGGTTTTTAACCAGTAATTGTTTAAACTGTTATGAATTTTTGCATCTTTTCTAATCTTCAGAATTATTGGTGGTGGGAGTTGTTAAAGATTGCATCAGAAGTTTTTTAACCAGGTGGCATTTGAAAGCAGAGATCTCCAATACCAGTCAATTCTAAATGTAATATTTCATTTCAAATATCTCGTAAAGAAGGCCGAACTTCTCTGAGTCAGTTTAATAGAGGTAAATTCCTATTAGACAGCAACTGCTCAAACATGATAGTTTAAATCCAAAGGTATCATAAAGATCTTGTAACAGAATCGCTTGACAAAATGACCTGTGCTTATTAAGGTTTGCCAAAGCACACTCATTATGTTTAGAAGTTACCTTGACAAAGCTAGTTCACATATGCTCATATTTCAAGCTATTTTAGCTCTGATACTTCCTAGAAAGACAAAGGACAAGAACATAAGTCAGAATGACTTAGCTAGATTAAGTTCAAGGATAGGTAACTGGCTGTATTAAAACTTGAGTCAGTCATCTACTGATTTCATGTTCTTGAATCATCATTATATTCTTTAAGTTGCCTAGCTTACCAGTCTTTAACAAAATAGAAGTTATCTGATGAATGTAACATATACCTTTTGCTTTCTCACTTTAGAAATTGAAAGCCAAACTACATAACGTTTACACATTCAGATTTACGTAACATTCTTTTCATCCTCTCATCTACTTTTAGGGGGTTATAATTAGCCCTAAGTTTTCTCTTAAAAAATTAATTTTTCCTTTTAAAAATACATATGGATTATTCAGGATTGATGTTCAACAGTAAGCACTGAAATATTTGTTATGAATTAAAAGCAAATTTTTTCCTAAAAATTAAAGCTTATCTTACACATATATTCTTAATATTTTCTTTAACACTACACATATATTTTTAAAATTTTATTAAGTTGTTTAATTGAATCTTTTATATTTAATGGATATTAAACATTGAAACTTCTTTTAAAAAAATATTATGAAATATATCAGACATCCTTAAACATTAAAAATTAGTATGTATCCCCAATCCAGGCTACACAAAATGTTGAAACCATCAAAGTTGCCCTCACAAATCTCATTCCCCTTCTCCTCTCATAATATTTAACCACTTCCAAAAATTTGGATATTCCCATCTATTTCTTTTTCCTTTTTTTTCCTGCAAAGCATGTATATAAAAAAATTATATATTATTGTTTTATACAAATATCTTTTATAAATCTGTCCTCATATATATGTACCAATATACAACTTTTTTCGTTTAATATCACATTTCTGAGATTTATTTATATTATTGTATGAACAATAAATAATGTATTTTCACTTATTTGTGTAAATCCATTGTATGAATAACTGCAATTTATATGTCTATTCTCCTGCTGATGGATATTTAAGTTGTTTCTGTTGTTTTTTTTCACTATTTTAAAACACTACTACTGGAAGCATTCTTGTTTATGTCTCTCAGTACACACATGTAAAAGATTTTCTGTTTCAATAACTTGAGGTGTAATTACTGTGTCATATGATGAGTTCATCTTCAAAATATTGCTTCATCTTGCTAATTATTACCAAGATGCTCTCCAATTTATATCAAATTAATGAATTAGAATTACCAGTTTTTATGGTATTTGTTTTGCATCATATTTACAAAATCCTTCTCTACCAAAGAAATGTATTATTTGATATATTTTATTAACTCTTTAAAATTTGTTTATTATATGAAGTTGAAATTTTATTATATTTAATTTTAGAAAACTAATCATTGCAAAACTATTTTTACCCAAGATACTATTATCTTAGTTACTAGAGCTATATAGTACAACTTAATATTTGCTAGCTTAAGCCTCACTAAATTGTTCTACAAATTTTTGTTGTCTGCTTTGAGGCATTTACTTTTCCATATAATGGTGAGAATCTGCTTGCCAAATTAAAAAAAAAAAACTGAAAGAATTTTTCTTGGAATTGTGAGAAATTTATGAATTAATATGAGGATAATTACCATACTTAGGATATATTTATTCTCACAAATATACTGTATATTTCAATATAGTATTTATTTTTAATGTCTTTCAGTAAAGTCTTTAATGTTCTTCCTAAACATTATTGCACACCTATTGTTAGAGTTATTCTGAGACACTTCATAATGATTATTGCTTTTAATTGGTATTTTATATATTTTAAGTGGTTCTTGATGGTGTATTAAAATGCAGTATTTTTTAAATTATATTATGTTCAGAAAATTTACTAATCACTCTTATTAGTATTAATTTGTCAATAAGATCTCTTGTGCTTGTTTTGAAAACCATAAAAATTGTGAATGACAAAAGATTTCTTTATGTATTTTAGGGTCTTTGACAAACTTATATGTTTTATTTTTGTCATCCAACATTATGTAGGTCCACCATTACCATGTTAAATATAAACTGTGATAATGACCTTCTTTTGTTTGTATTTGGGCAAGATAGCTTTATCTTATACTTTCAGGTTTTTTTGATTATTTATTTTATAAATGTCATATCACAGATTTCACTTTTAATCTAATCTATGCACTTTTATATTTTAAATGAAGCGATGACTCCATATTACATTTATATATTTATTATGATATTTATAATACTTTTTTACTAAGTAATTGTCACATATTTTATTGCTGTTACAAAAATACATCACTTCTGACACCAACTTTCTTCCATATTAATCAAAATAAGATGATTAAGTAGTGGGAACAAACAATTATAAATTTTCAGTGTCTTAAACAAAAATGTTTGTTTTGTTCTGATTTGTTTTATTTTACTCCCACAAATTCTGCCATGTCTAAATAATGTCCAAAATAGCTCTATTCAGTAATGTAACTCAGTGATCCATATTGCTCCAATCTTTAGGCCCACCATCTCAACAAAAAGCCTCCTCCAAGACTGGCACAAAATGGAAGAGAGATAGACGTACCCTTAGGCTTTTTACTGGCTTAGGCTGGAAGGGACACAAGCAGCTTTCTTATTGCATGGTCCAGGATGAATCAGATGACCCTCTACTTGGAAGGGGCTGAGAAGGGCAGTTTCCTTTGGGTCTGAAGTGGGAAATGGAGAAATTAATAGTGAACAGTAATTTCAAATAATTACTTATAAAATCCTGGTGGCATTTTTAAGTGTCATAATATTAAATATGTTAAATAACATGAGGAATAAACAAGATGATGATATGGAGACTTTTCCAAGAAAATGGCTAGCTTTTCCATTTGTTTACAATGTTGTTGTGTCATTCAGGAACATTTTAAAATATCTTTAATCTAGAATTTGAACATTTCTTGCAAAGTTTATTTTACATCCAATTTATCTTATTCATTACTAATATTAATGGAACATTTTCTCCATCATATTTCTTCTGGTTTGTAGCTGTTGTTGAAGTATATGAAAGTTACTGATGTTTTACATTATTAGCTATTAGTATATGCTAATTTTTGTTCTACAACCATAATAAGTTATTTTTACTTGATTCTCTTTAACTTTCCAGGTGCAAAATCAAGTCAACTGCAAATGTTAGTTAACCCCCTTCAGTGTTTATATGCTTTTATTTCTGATTCTATTGGATAATGGCAACAGACAGTTTTTGAATAATAGTGATAATAGAGTATATCCTTGTCTTATTCCTGACCTTAGTGAAAAAGTTTCTAGTATCTTTCCCTTTTGAGTAATACTAGCTTTTGGTTTGAGATTAATATATGTCATCATGCTAAGAAAACTTTTATCTATTCCTATTTTTTCAAGTTTTGAGTTTTTTAAAATAATCCACGGAATTGAATTTTCTCAAAAGACTTTTCAGCATCTACAGAAATGCTCAGGTGATATTTCAGTACTTCCCAAATAATGTAAATTATGTTAATATATAACCTTAATATTGAACTAATCTATTCCTGGGATAAACCCCACTAAATTATATTATGCTCTTAAGTGTTCCTGGATTTCTGCTATTATTTTATCGAACACTGTTACATCAAAACCCATTACTTATTTTTACAGTTTTATTGAGGTATAATTGACAATTAAAATTGTTTATATTTAAAGAGTACAATTTGATGATTTGACATACATTGTAATATAATCACCACAATCAAGCTAATTAACATAGCCATTTCTTATATACTTAACATCTTTTTTTGTGTGTGGTGAGTACACTGAAGATCTAACCTCTCAGCAAATTTCCAGCATAAAATACGACATTGTTAACTATAATCACAGTGCTGTACTTTAGATCTCTGGAACTTACGCATCTTGTATAACTGAAATGTTGTACCCGTTGACCAACATCTTCTCATTTCCCCCTTCCTCTAGCCCTTGGCAGCCACCATTCTACTCTCTGCTTCTATTAATTTGACTATTTTAGATTCCACATTAAAGTAAGATCATGCAGTATTTGTCTTTCTACCTCTGACTTATGTCACTTAGCATAATGTCCATCAGGTTCATCCATGTTGTTGCAAATGGCAGAATTTCCTTCTTTTTAAGGATTAATAATATTCCATTGCACATATAACTACTTTTCTTTATCCATTCATCCAACAACAGACATTTAGGTTGTTTCCATATTATCCATGTCTTTCTCTTTTTAATTTTTTTTAATTAAAATAAAATTATTATTATACTTGAAGTGTGAGAAGAATTCAGAAATTTTCTAAGTTCTAAAAGGTCTTTTGTGTCTTTAAATATTTCATAGTATTTCTTGTGAAACCAAGTGAGGTTAGAGCTTTTTGTGGAAGCAGTGGTTATTACTTTATAAATGTTTTTCTATGGAAATTGATTTTCTCTCTCTCTCTACACACACATACACATACACACACACACACACACACACACACACACATATATGTGTATGCTCCATTTTCTCTGACACTAGCAGTAAACTGTTATAAAACATGGTATTTCTGTATAGTTGGCCCTCCTACAACCTTATCTTGTTCAAGAGAGCTTTTCCTTAATCTGACATCTCTCTGGTTTCTTAGAGTGCTGAATCTAGGGATGATATCACTTGTCTTCATAGAGGATGCATTCATTTTTCTGCATTTACTTTGCTGTCACTTTCTGCCATCTGCCATCTCTGGAACATCTCTAGTCCTTTACCATGTCAGTTTTGCTCAGAGTAGTTCCCTGGCAGAATGGATCTCCCTTCTGAGAGTGAATATTGGCTGAAGATTTCTGAGATGTACCATTAGAAGGCCCCATTCACACTCCTTGCTCTTTCCCACAAAACTGTTATGGTTTGCACAGATTTCCAAAAATACTTCCTTTGGTCTCAGATGCTTTAGGTATCACTCAATGGTAATTAGAGTTCTGAGTTTTTTTTCTGACTTCTCATTGCATTGAAAGTGTATTCAATGTTTGTTTTTGTTTTTCAAAGACAATTTTTAGAACAGTTTTAGAGTCACAATGAAATTGACAAGGAGGTGCAGAGATTTCCCGTACACCTCCAGCCCTCACACATGCATAGTCTCCACCATTATTGATGACCCCAATAGAGTTATACATTTGTTGCAATTGATGAGCCTACACTGACACACTGTAATCACCCAAAGTCCAATGGTTTACATTAGGGTTCACGCTTGGTGTTGTACATTCTATGGATTTGGATAAACATATAATGACCTGTATTCATCATTATAGCATGGTACACAATATTTTCACTGCCCTAAAAATCTTCTTTGTTCCATTTATTCAACCCTCCCTTGTCTCCCCAACCCCTGGCAACAATCACTGATATTTTTACTATCTTCATAGCATTATTGCCTTTTCCAGAATGTCATATAGCTGGAGTCACCCAGTATAAAGTTTTCTCAGATTGTCTTCTTTCACTTAGTAATATGTATTTAAGGTTCCTACATGTCTTTTCATGGCTTGATAGCTCATTTCTTTTTTTTTTTTTTACATCTTTATTGGAGTATAATTTCTTTACAATGGTGTGTTAGTTTCTGCTTTATAACAAAGTGAATCAGTTATACATATATGTATGTTCCCATATCTCTTCCCTCTTGCGTCTCCCTCCCTCCCACCCTCCCTATCCCACCCCTCTAGGTGGTCACAAAGCACCGAGCTGATCTCCCTGTGCTATTAGGCTGCTTCCCACTAGCTGTCTATTTTATGTTTGGTAGTGTATATATGTCCATGCCACTCTCTCACTTTGTCATAGCTTACCCTTCCCCCTACCCATGTCCTCAAGTCCATTCTCTACCTCTGTGTCTTTCTTCAGTCCTGTCCTGCCCTAGGTTCTTCAGAACCTTTCTTTTTTTTTTTTTTTAGATTCCATACATATGTGTTAGCATACGGTATTTATTTTTCTCTTTCTGACTTACTTGACTCTGTATGACAGTCTCTAGGCCCATCCAGCTCACTACAAATAACTCAATTTTGTTTCTTTTTATGGCTGAGTAATATTACATTGTTTATATGTGCCACATCTTTATCCATTCATCCGATGATGGGCACTTAGGTTGTTTCCATCTCCTGGCTATTGTAAATAGAGCTGAAATGAACATTGTGGTACAAGACTCTTTTTGAATTATGGTTTTCTCAGGGTATATGCCCAGTAGTGGGATTGCTGGGTCATATGGTAGTTCTATTTTGAGTTTTTTAAGGAACTTCCATACTGTTCTCCATAGTGGCTGTACCAATTCACATTCCCACCAGCAGTGCAAGAGTGTTCCCTTTTCTCGACACCCTCTCCAGCATTTATTGTTTGTAGATATTTTGATGATGGCCATTCTACCAGTGTGAGGTGATACCTCATTGTAGTTTTGATTTGCATTTCTCTAATAATTAGTGATGTTGAGCATCCTTTCATGTGTTCGTTGGCAATCTGTATATCTTCTTTGGAGAAATGTCTCTTTAGGTCTTCTGCCCATTTTTGGATTGGGTTGTTTGTTTTCTTGATACTGAGCTACATGAGCTGCTTGTATATTTTGGAGATTAATCCTTTGTCAGTTGCTTCATTTGCAAATATCTTCTCCCATTCTAAGGGTTTTCTTTTCATCTTGTTTATGGTTTCCTTTGCTGTGCAAAGGCTTTTAGTTTCATTAGGTTCCATTTGTTTATTTTTATTTCTATTTCTCTAGGAGGTGGGTCAAAAAGGATCTTGCTGTGATTTATGTCAAAGAGTGTTCTGCCTATGTTTTTCTCTAAGAGTTTTGTAGTGTCTGGCTTTACATTTACTCTTTAATCCATTTTGAGTTTATTTTTGTGTATGGTGTTAGGAAGTGTTCTACTTTCATTCTTTTACATGTAGCTGTCCAGATTTTCCAGCACCACTTATTGAAGAGGCTGTCTTTTCTCTATTGTATATTCTTGCCTCCTTTATAAAAGATAAGGTTACCAAATGTGCATGGGTTTATCTCTGGGCTTTCTATCCTATTCCATTGATCTATATTTCTGTTTTTGTGCCAGTACATACTGTCTTGATTATTGCAACTTTGTAGTATAGTCTGAAGTCGGGGAGCCTGATTCCTCCAGCTCCATTTTTCTTTCTCAAGATTGTGTTGGCTATTTGGGGTCTTTTGTGTTTCCATACAAATTGTGAAATTTTTTCTTTGACCTCTGTGAAAAATGCCATTGGTAGTTTGATAGGGATTGCATTGAATCTGTAGATTGCTTTGGGTAGTAGAGTCATTTTCACAATGTTGATTCTTCCAATCCAAGAACATGGTATATCTCTCCATCCGTTTGTATAATCTTTAATTTCTTTCATCACTGTCTTACAGTTTTCTGCATACAGGTCTTTTGTCTCCTTAAGTAGGTTTATTCCTAGGTATTTTATTCTTTTTGTTGCAGTAGTAAATGGGAGTGTTTCCTTAATTTCTCTTTCAGATTTTTCATCATTAATGTATAGGAATGCAAGTAATATCTGTGTATTAATTTTGTATGGTGCTACTTTACCAAGTTCATTGATGAGCTCTAGTACTTTTCTGATAGCATCTTTTGGATTCTCTATGTGTAATATCATGTCATCTGCAAGCAGTGACAGTTTTACTTCTTCTTTTCAATTTTGGATTCCTTTTATTTCTTTTCCTTCTCTGATTGCTGTGGCTAAAACTTCCAAAATTATGTTGAATAATAGTGGTAAGAGTGGGCAATCTTGTCTTGTTCCTGATCTTAGTGGAAATGGTTTCATTTTTTTAAAATTAAGAACGATGTTGGCTGTGAGTTTGTCATATATGTCCTTTATTATGTTGACGTAAGTTCCCTCTATGCCTACTTTGTAGAGGGTTTTAATCATAAATTGGTGTTTAATTTTGTTGAAAGCTTTTTCTGCATCTATTGAAATGATCATGTGGTTTTTCTCCTTGACTTTGTTCATGTGGTTTATAACATTGATTGATTTGCGTATATTGAAGAATCCCTGCATTCCTGGAATAAACCCCACTTGATCATGGTGTATGATCCTTTTAATGTGCTCTTGGATTCTGTTTGCTAATATTTTGTTGAGGATTTTTGCATCTATGTTCATCAGTGATATTGGCCTGTAGTTTTGATTTTTGTGGCATCTTGTCTGGTTTTGGTATCAAGGTGATGGTGGCCTCATAGAATGAGTTTGGGAGTGTTCCTCCCTCTGCTATATTTTGGAAGAGTTTGAGGAGGATAGTTGTTAGCTCTTCTCTAAATGTTTGATAGAATTCGCCCGTGAAGCCAACTGGTCCTGAACTTTTGTTTGTTGTAAGATTTTTAATCACAGTTTCAATTTTAGTGCTTGTGATTCATCTGTTTATATTTTCTCTTTCTTCCTGCTTCAGTCTCGGAAGATTGTGCTTTTCTAAGGATTTGTCCATTTCTTCTCGGTTGTCCATTTTATTGGCATATAGGTGCTTGTAGTAATCTCTCATGATCCTTTGTATTTCTGCAGTGTCAGTTGTTACTTCTCATATTTCATTTCTAATTCTATTGATTTGAGTCTTCTCACTTTTTTTCTTGATGAGTCTGGCTAATGGTTTATCAATTTTGTTTATCTTCTCAAACAACCAACTTTTAGTTTTATTCATCTTTGCTATTATTTCCTTCATTTCTTTTTTATGTATTTCTGATCTGATCTTTATGATTTCTTTCCTTCTGCTAACTTTGGGGTTTTTTTTGTTCTTTTTCTATTTGCATTACGTGTAAAGTTAGGTTGTTTATTTGAGATGTTTCTTCTTTCTTAAGGTGATTGTACTGTTATAAACTATCCTCTTAGAACTTCTTTTGCTGCATCCCATAGGTTTTGGGCTGCTGTGTTTTCACTGTCATATTTTTCTAGGTATTTTTTGATATCCTCTTTGATTTCTTCAGTGATCTCTTGTTTATTAAGCAGTGTATTGCTTAGCCTCCAAGTGTTTGTATTTTTTACAGAGTTTTTTCCTGTAATCAATATCTAGTCTTATAGCATTGTGGTCTGAAAAGATACTTGATATGATTTCAATTTTCTTAAATTTCCCAAGGCTTGATTTGTGACCCAAGATATGATCTATCCTGGAGAACGTTCCATGAGCCCTTGAAAAGAAAATGAATTCTGTTCTTTTTGGATGGAATGTCCTTTAAATATCAATTAAGTCCATCTTGTTTAATGTGTCATTTAAAGCTTGTGTTTCCTTATTTATTTTCATTTTGGATGGTCTGTCCATTGGTGAAAGTGGGGTGTTAAAGTCCCCTAATATGAATGTGTTACTGTCAATTTCACCTTTTATTGCGGTTAGCATTTGCCTTATGTATTGAGGTGCTCCTATGTTGGGTGCATAAATATTTACAATTGTTATATCTTCTTCTTGGATTGATCCCTTGATCATTATGTAGTGTCCTTCTTTGTCTCTTGTAATAGTCTTTGTTTTAAAGTCTATTTTGTCTGATATGAGAATTGCTACTCCAGCTTTCTTTTGATTTCCATTCACATGGAATATCTTTTTCCATCCCCTCACTTTCAGTCTGTATGTGTCCCTAGGTCTGAAGTGGGTCTCTTGTAGACAGCATATAAACGGGTCTTGTTTTTGTATCCATTCAGCCAGTCTGTGTCTTTTGGTTGGAGCATTTAATCCATTTACATTTAAGGTAGTTATCGATATGTATGTTCCTGTTACCATTTTCTTAATTGTTTTGGGTTTGTTATTGTATGTCCTTTCGTTCTGTTGTGTTTCCTGCCTAGAGAAGTTCCTTTAGCATTTGTTGGAGAGCTGTTTTCGTGGTGCTGAATTCTCTCAGCTTTTACTTATCTGTAAATGTTTTAATTTCTCTGTCGAATCTAAATGATATCCTTGCTTGGTAGAGTAATCTTGGTTGTAGGTTTTTCCCTTTCATCAGTTTAAATATGTCCTGCTGTTCCCTTCTGGCTTGCAGAGTTTCTGCTGAAAGATAAGCTGTTAACTTTATGGCGATTCCCTTGTATGGTAATTGTTGCTTTTCCCTTGCTTCTTTTAATATTTTTTCTTTTAATTTAATATTTGATAGTTGGATTAACATGTGGCTTAGCATGTTTCTCCTTGGTTTTATCCTGTATGGTACTCTGTGCTTCCTGGACTTGATTGACTATATCCTTACCCATATTAGAGGTGTTTTTGACTATAATCTCTTCAAATATTTTCTCATTCCCTTTTTTTTTCTCTTCTTCCTCTGGGACCCCTAAAATTCAAATGTTGGTACATTTAATGTTATCCTGGAGGTCTCTGAGACTCTCCTCAATTCTTTTCTTTTTTTTTCTTTATTCCACTTTGCAGTAGTTATTTCCACTATTTTATCTTCCATATCACTTATCCGTTCTTCTGCCTCAATTTTTCTGCTATTGATTCCTTCTAGAGAATTTTTTATTTTATTTATTGTGTTGTTCATCATTGTTTGCTTACTCTTTTAGTTCTTCTTGGTCCTTGTTAAACGTTTCTTGTATTTTCTCCATTTTATTTCCAAGATTTTGGATCATCTTTACTATCATTGCTCTGAATTCTTTTCAGGTACAGTGCCTATTTTCTTTTCATTTGTCTGATCTGGTGGGTTTTTACTTTGCTTCTTCATCTGCTGTGTATTTCTCTGTCTTTTCATTTTGCTTAACTTACTGTGTTTGGGGTCTCCGTTTCACAGGCTGCAGGTTTGTAGTTCCCATTGCTTTTGGTGTCTGCTCCCAGTAGGTAAGGTTGGTTCATGTAAGGTAATACACAAATGCAAAGACTTATCTGTAAGTTCATGAAACTGGGAATAGTTTTAAAAGGTCTTTTATTTCATTTTAAAAAAAGAAAAGAGTAAGAAAAATATTTGATTTAAAAGTCTCCATTTTTTAATATTACATATATCTTCCAAAGTTAATTATAAGCTAATATTGTTGTAATAGAAACTAATTAATTTAATCATTAATTGAATAGGTTAAAATCAAAACTTGGGACAGTACAGAATCCCATAACTCATGGGTTCCAGTTTCAATATTGCTGGGTGATAGGGAATAAAATAAAATGTTATCTTCATTGACCTTTAGAAGGGTCTTTCTCTAGTTGTTTTAGTTGTAAGGTTAGGTTGTTTATTTGAGATTTTTCCTGTTTCCTGAGGTAAGATTGTGTTGCTATAAAATTCCCTCTTAGAACTGCTTTGCTGCATCCCATAAGTTTTGGATTGTCATGTTTTCATTTTCATTTGTCTCTAGGTATTTTTTGATTTCTTCTTTGATTTCTTCAATAACCCACTGGTTTTTTTAGCCTGCACATACTTGTGTTTTTTGCAGTTTTTTTCTTGTAGTTGACTTCTAGTCTCATAGAATTGTGGTCAGAAAAGATGCTTGATATGATTTCAGTTTTCTTAAATTTACCTAGGCTTGCTTTGTGGCCCAGCATGTGCTCTATCCTAGAGAATGTTCCATGTGCACTTAAAAAGAATATGTATCCCTCTGCTTTCAGATGGAATGCTCTATATATATCAATTAAGGCCATTTGGTCTAATGTGTATGTAAGGCCTGTGTCTCCTTACTGATTTTCTGTCTGGATGATCTGTCCACTGATGTAAGTGAAGTGTTAAAGTTCTCAACTATTATTGTGTTACTGTCAATGTCTCCTTTATGTCTGCTAGTATTTGCGTTATATATTGAAGTGCTCCTGTATTGGGTACATATATATTTACAAAATAATAGTATCTTCTTCTTGGATTGATCCTTTGACCATTATGTAGTGTCCTTCTTTGTCTCTTGTAACAGTATTTTAAAGTATACTTTTTTTCTGATATAAGTGTTGCTACCCTGGCTTTCTTTTGATCTTCATTTTCATGGAATATCTTTTTCCATCCCTTCACTTTCAGTCTGTATGTGTCTCTAGATCTGAAGTGAGTCTCTTGCAGGCAGCATATATATGACTCTTGGTTTTGTAGCCATTCAGCCACTCTGTGTCTTTTGTTTGGAGTGTTTAGTCTGTATATCTGTTACAGATTTTTGGTTTGTGGTTACCATAAGGTTTTTGTACAGCAATCTATATATCTATATCTATATCTATCTATCTATCTACCTAGATAGATATATCAGATTGTTTTAAGTTACTGAGTCTTAATTTCAAGTAAATTTTTAAACCCCTGCATTTGTACTTTCCTTCCCTCATGATTACTGTTTTTGGTATCATATTTTGCATCTAATTGTTTTATGTATCCCTTAACTTCTTATTGTGTACACAGATGACTTTACTACTTTTATCTCTTGCCCTTCCTGCTAGCTTTAAGTGTGGATGATTTCCTACCTTTATTGTATGTTCGCCTTTACCAGTGAGCTTTTCCATTTCATAATTTTCTTGTTTTTAGTTGTGGCATTTTCTTTTCTGCCTAGAGAAGTTCCTTTAGCATTTGTTGTAGAGCTGATTTGGTGGTGCTAGATTCTTTTACCATTTGCTTGTCTGTGAAGCTTTTGACTTCTTCATCAAATCTTAACAAGAACCTTGCTGCGTAGAGTATTCTTGTTTGTAGGTTTTCCTCTTTCATCACTTTAAATATATCATGCCACTCCCTTCTGGCCTGCAGAATTTCTGCTGAAAAATCAGCCAATAGCCTTATGGGAGTTCCTTTGTGTGTTATTTGTTGCTCTTCCCTTGTTGCTTTTAATATTCTCTCTTTATCTTTAATCTTTGTTATTTTGATTACATTGTGTCTTGGTGTGTTCCTCTCTGGGTTCATCCTGTATGGGACTCTCTCCACTTCCTGGACTTGGGTGACTGTTTCCTTTCCCAGGTTAGGGAAGTTTTCAGCTATTTTCTCTTCAAATATATTCTTAGGCCCTTTCTCTCCCTTTTCTCCTTTTGGGACCCCTATAATGTGAATATTAATTCACTTGATGTTTTCCCAGAGATCTCTTAAATTGTCCTCATTTCTTCTCATTCTTTTTTCTTTTTCCTCTTCAGTGACAGTGCTTTCCACTGCTCTGTCTTCCAGCTCACTGATCCAGTCTTCTGTATCATTTAGTCTACCATTGATTCCTTCTAGTGTATTTTTCATTTCAATTATTGTATTCTTGAACTACGTTTGGTTGTTCCTTATATTTTCTAACTCTTTGTAAAAAAAACTTCTAACCTCACTCGGTGAATACTTTCTCCTCCTCAGTTCTTTGATCATCTTTATAATTGTTACTCTGAACCCTATCTCCACTTCACTTAGTTCTTCTTCTGGGGTTTTATCTTTTTCTTTGTCTGGAACATATTCCTCTGCCACTTAATTTTGTCTAAGTTGCTATTTGTGTTTTTATGTATGTGGTAGGTGAGCTATATTTCTTGACCTTGGAGAAATGGCCTTCTATAGGACATGTCCTATACATGCCAGCAGTGCACTCCCCATCACCCAAGCTGTATGCTCTAGAAGTTTCCCCTAAGAGGGCTGCACAGGTCCTTCTGCTGTGACTGGCTATGTAGGTGATCAGGTAAGCTTGGTTGTCCCCTAGTCCAGTTGGTTGACAGGCCCTGCCTTGTGTGGATGCTGCTGGCTGCTGTTTAGTGAGGCCTGGTCATAAGGTGGCTGGTTGCAGAACCCTAGGGCTTGTTCTGGCTCATTGATGGGCAGATTCAGGGTCCTAAAGACTGTGGGGCTGTTGCCCACCCACTGGCAGATAAAGCCAGATTCTGGGGTTAGTACCAGACTACTGGCAGGAAGAGCTGGTTCCTGGAGTCTAGCTATAGGCTCCAGGGACACCAAAGCTCATTTCAGATCATTGTAGGGGAGGGGGTGCCAGTTCCTGACACAGTTGGGTATGGGGTCTGAGTTATCCTGAAGGTTGTGCTGGCCTGCTAGTGGGCAGGGCCAGGACCCAACTGGTCCCAAGATAGGGTCTGGCCTGCTGTTGGCAGGCTTGGTCCACAGGCTGTGGGATCATAGTTGTCTTGCTTCTGGTGTCTGCCCCCTGGTGGGTGAGACTGGTCTAGAGGCTAATGAGGGTTTTCTGGTGGGAAGGGTCGGTGCCTGCCCACCGGTGAGTGGAGCTGGGTCTTGGCTCTCTGGTGGGCAGGGCCATGTCTAGTGGCATATCTAGAGGTGGCTGTGGGCTCAGGAAGCCTAGGCAACCTGTCCTCTGATGGGTGGGGCTATGTCACTACCAGGTTAGTTGTTTGGCCTGAGGCATCTGAGCATTGGCACCTACAAGCTGTTGGGTGGGGCCAGGCCTGGCTCTAAGGAGCCAAGGTAGCAGCGACCAGCAGCAATATTCATGTGGTTGGCTGTTCCTAAATATGTCTGCCACCAGTGTCTATGTCCCCAGGGTGAGCTGTAGCTGACACCTGCCTCTCTGGGAGACTCTCCAAGACCAGCAGGTAAGTCTGACCCAGGCTCCTATCAAATTAGTGCTTTTGCCCTGGGTCCCAGTGCACATGGTCTTTTGTGTGTGCCCTTTAAGAGTGAAGTTTCTATTTCCCTCACTCCTTTGTGGCTCCTGCACTTAAGCCCTGCTGGCTTTCAAAGCCAAATCTTCTGGGAGCTTGTCTTCCTGGTGCCAGACCCCTGGGCTAGGGAGCCTGACGTGGAACTCAGGACTCTCCCTTCTATGGGAGAGCCTCTGCAGTATAATTTCTCTCAGTTTGTGGGTTGCCCACTAGGGGAGTATGGGATTTGTTTAGATCATGAGTCTGCCCCTCCTACCCATCTTGCCGTGGTTCCTTCTTTATGTCTTTAGTTGTAGAAGATCTTTTCTGGTAGCTTCGTCTTTTTCATCAGTGGTTGTTCTGCAGATAATTGTGATTTTGGTGGACTAGTGACAGGAAGTGAGCTCAGGGTCTTTCTACTCCATCATCTTGGCCACTCTCTAGCCTGTTCTTATCAACATACAATTAATTTCATTGATTATCAGAAGTATTTCATATGATTCAGTGAAACTATTCCCTGAATTGAAAACCAGGGCACTAAACAAAAGAAATTATTTTTTTCCTTTTATGTATAATTTATTATTCATAAATAATTTTTACAGTTATAAAAATTAAATTCTGCTACTTAAGCTTTTAAGTAATCACCTTTGATGAATACAATTTCATGTATTAGAACTGGCCCGTAAAATTGAAGCATGTAATTTAATTATACCTATCCCTATTGTTATATTTCCACTTTAAAATACGCTGCCAAACAAATTCATACAAAAACAGCAATTCACAGTCTCAATACTAGAATCCTAAGAAACTAGCTAAAAGCTCACATTAATTGAGCACTTACTGTGTGCAGGTTAGTTTACAACAATTATTTCATTTAACTATCCTGCTCATAATAATATTTACACATTTTCAAAATAAGGAAGTTGTATAAATGTGTATAGCTAGTACATGGTAAAAGTGCAATTGAATCCTAAGTAGACATACTTCAGAGCTTGTTTGACTAGCCACTACCCATACAGCTTCCCATGAAACTATAAAGATATTTGTTACATCATTAAGTACTTAACAGTGTTTACTGGTGATATATCCATACATTTATTTGTATGTATGTATGCATGTGCCTGCATGGATACATGTATATGTATGTATGAGTGTATACATATATTTCTTCTTTTTTCTTTTTTTTTGAATTTTATTTTTGATACAGCAGGTTCTTATTTGTTATCTATTTTATACATATTAGTGTATATATGTCAATCCCAATCTCCCAATTCATACCACCACCACCACCACCCCACATATATTTCTGTATGCATATTTGTATGTGTGTATTTCTATATGCATAATTATTCCTACCTGTGTAGATATATATAAACGTAAAATGTGTAAACATGTATGTACCTAAAGGCCTTACCGTATACACTGCGGTATATAATAGGGGATAATTTTTAAAAGTCTCTTATGAAAGTTAGTTCAAATAGCATATGTGTCAAAATTATTATCAGACAGCTGTTATAGGGTTTGTAATTAAAACAATACAAAATGCAGTGTCTTGGACTCAGTGGTCTTAGTGTTACTTCACATTTTCCAAAAAATTTTTAAAAGGGAAAGAAAAAGCAAAACATACACACTAAAGCCTGATTAAACTTAAGTTTACACAAAGTCCTCAATTTGAGACTATAGATCAAATTTCATTTGCATAAGTAGATTCATAGTAATCAGAGAACTAAATGCAAACAGTAGTAAAGTCTGTAGTTGGTTCTGTGATAAATAGGAGAGAAATGGTTTAATAGCAAAAGCCGTAATTATCCACAGCTCTCAGTTTACAATTAGTTTTCTTGGACAGTTATAGTCATAAATGCCAGCTTTAATCATGTGTTCAGGTTGAATTAGGCTCTGCCAATGCTGGAAGAGATCTAATCCGCTTTCTTTCCTACTCATAATGAAATAATAATGCAAATTCACTCCATTGATGGGACGACCCACGTGAATTTATTATAGGCTTGGAGAAGTCTCTTGAAAGGGATAAATTCTTTCTGGGTACAGACTTGAGGTAATTCAAACCAGACAAGAAAAAAAATGGAGCTGTCATCAGGGTCCAGGATATGGAATGGATTTAACTTGTATGAATAGGCTTTTTAATAAGTATAACAGGGCTAAGCTCCAGCTTTAGTTGGGGAATATTACTGCTGTCAGTTTCCAAATCTGGATGCACTAACTTTATTTGTGAGGATAAAGACCATTTCCAAAACTCATTTCTTGTAACAGCACAGGTCACTGTAGCTAAAAGCACACTATGCAGCAGCCATGGTGAACAGTTCTAATTGTGGGAGTTAAGTTAATAGGACAAACCATTTTCATCAGTTGGCCAGTGTCAAATGCAGTTGACATTTCCAGCTGCTGTTTGAATACATATTTTAGGCTACAGAAGACATGTCAATGAAATAGACTATATTTTAGTGGCTTGCTTTTTTTAAGTAAGAAGCATGTTAATTTAATACCAGCTAAAGGATAAAAATAATTTTTTGAAACCAATAGAAGAAGCATATGTAAAGCATAGTTTGAAAACAATACTAAAGACATAGCCTTACATCATATCAACACACAAGGAACCAAAGTTTGACCATTAGAAATATTTCAGGCTGCTAAAAATTCATTTAACTTGGCGTATATATATATATAAAACTTGACCTGTATTTGTATGTACACACACACACACACACACACATATATCCTCCTGAGGCTATATAACAAATTCAACCTATTTCCTCAATACTTAAACTGTGTCAGTATCAGTGAAATAGAACAATGGAAACATTAGCCTTTTGGTTTAATATCATTGATTACTTTGATAAGAAACATAATAAAGCAAAAAATCTAAAAAGAAGCAAGTTTTAAACATTTTAAATAAAAATACTTATTTCTCAATTTATTGTTTGGATCCATTAAATACATTATTTTGCCTTGCATTACACTGAAGTATAGTATATTCGATTAATTTTAAGAATCTAAATATGGACATCAAGTAATTATGTTTTCTCACATTAAAATATTTTAATATTTATGAATAAAATTCCAAATGCATTTTTTTATCTGAAATTATTGCAACATGATTCTTGATCTTGTTTTACATGTGAATTATGCAATCTTTATATAGTGAAAAGTGTCACTGATTTTTATAGCAATACAGAGTCCACTATTACTTCATGAAACACTAAAAATAAGGTGACTTAATAGATTATCAAAGAATAAACTACAGATAAATTCAGTATTTCTTCAGAACCCATTTTGAGGACAACTGTATCAAAAAAATTTATTTCTACTGTTTTCTGGTTAGCCCTACTCATATGGACTCCTTTGTTATGAGTTGTCATTTAATGTTTTTCCATTCAACAAACTCTAAATCATGCCTACATACTTACCATGTTCAAAGAGTACATTTTGCCCAGTGACAATTGCACTGTTCACATTACAATGATAACTGAAGCACTGTAAGTAATTACTACATCCTAAAACAAAGAATGAATGTACATTATTGCAGGGGCTCTCAGAATAACGGCTTACCTTATAAGTTATATAATATGTAATGCCACGGGAAAATGTGGAAGAAAGCAAAGAGTGAATGGGAGGGCTTTTGTTCATGCAAGGACTCTGTGATTTTTCATATTAAAATTATTTGAGTTTGATGAGAAATACGTTAAATATTATAGAGTGAAATTTATGGTAAATTGTACATCTGATAAGTTAAATGTACTAGATAAAAAATTAGTAGTGGAAGTTTGATAAATTTTTCAGATAGTAAAAATGACTCAAATATTGTTTAATGAATAACAAAATAATTAGATTAAAACTTAATGAAATCAATATATGCATTCCAGTGGAACTGGTGGAAATGAAAAAGCTGAATTATTTAATTTACATTGTAAAAGCAACAGCAAATGTTTTTTTTTGTTGTTTTGTTTTTG
This sequence comes from Pseudorca crassidens, assembly GCF_039906515.1. NCBI lineage: Eukaryota > Metazoa > Chordata > Mammalia > Artiodactyla > Delphinidae > Pseudorca > Pseudorca crassidens. The sequence goes on from NC_090298.1 coordinate 86,848,879, forward strand.
TTTTTGTTTTTGTTTTTTTTGTGGTACGCGGGCCTCTCAGTGTTGTGGCCCCTCCCACTGCGGAGCACAGGCTCCGGACGCGCAGGCTCAGCGGCCACGGTTCACAGGCCCAGCCGCTCCGCGGCATGTGGGATCCTCCCGCACCGGGACATGAACCCGCGTCCCCTGCATCGGCAGGCGTACTCTCAACCACTGCGCCACCAGGGAAGCCCCCAGCAAATGTGTTTTTAAGCACATACTTCAGGAGCAGAGTGACAATCATTAGTTAATATGCAGATAAGATATCACATAATTTTTAATGCCCCATATAAACAGTCAATAGTCACACGAATATATCCCTATTTTACTGAAAATTAAGACATGTACTACTACATTTTCACAAATATTATTTCAAGAAACCATCCAAACTAATTAAAAGTTTATGTTGTGGATTAAATGGGTATGCATTTCCATTTCTTAATTAGTTTAAAATAAGCCTTTAATAAATATTACATGCTATTATTGTTATTATTTTTTTATACTTATTAGGTAAGTTGGTTCACTTACAAAGTACCATAAGTATTTGAAGGGTTGAAGATAAAGAAACAGTTACAGATATAATTAAATTGTACACAAATGGGATTTATAGGACTAATATATACCACATCAACAAAATTTTGCATTGTTTCAGGTTGTTTTGAAGAGAGGTTGTCTGAGAATTAATTGAAGAAAATGATCCATAATTTAGTTCTTGCAGTGTGAAAATGAAAATTTTTCTTTTTCTCATGTTTCATGGTACTTTCCTTACAGTCGTTTTATTTTACTTTCACTGTACACCAAAATGCCAGAAAGGACAGGAACCCTGAACTTTATTTTATGCTCAAGAAACTGACACACACAGAGAGTTGTTGGCATACATAAGAGCACCTCACAAGCTGATTGATCATAAGTTAGGCTTTTACAGAAAATATAATTACCTAAATTCATACACAAGGAAATGGAGGTCCTGAAATGTAAATGACCTACTCAAGTTTATATAATAGGTAGTTTCAATATTTGAATTAGAACCAATTTTTAAAACTCCCTTTGTACTTTCCATCATTTCCAGCTTTATTTTAATAAAAAATAATAGACCAAAATTCAGTTCATTAGTCTTGAATCCAAGAACCTTGGGCTTGCAAGATAGTGAGCAAAATCAAGAAAAATGTATATGACCTATATGTAGTAGATAATTGTCATCCTTCTATCGAGCAACTATATCCCCTTCATCTTCTTTTATCAGGAAACCCTCCTCTAATTCTCATTTCAAGCAGTTGACAAGACCAGTCCCTTTCTACATTATTAGAGATGAGCATGAAATGTAGGCTGAACCAACATATTCAAAAACCTCTGGCCAAAGTCTTGCTCCACAATTAGCTTGAGAAGAAGAAAATCCAATCAATCATAAAAATTTTTTTGAAACTACACTATGGGACAAATGAAGTTCTTTGAGCAAAAGTTTCTCAGAGCAAACCATGTGAAGGCCATCTTGGCAAAACTTGTGAAAAGTCTGCCTACATGAGCCCAAAATAAATGGAGGAGGGATGAATAATAGAAAGAGTGACTCCTGATAATGTCATTTGTGTCCTTAGATCTATCCATACCTATCAACCACTGGAAATTGTAGGTAGATGTGCCAATAAATTCTCTTTTTCACTTGAGCCAGTGTGAATTGGGTTTTGTTCAGTCACCATCAAGTGTCCTTTTAAATTCTGTTTCCTAACAAATACTGACATGAATAGCTCTGTTTCTAATTGAGGATGAATAAAATAACAGCAAAACAGTATATGCTTTTGAAATCTCAAGCTAAAGGGCATATTGCCATGAAGATTCAGAGAGTGTCTATAACTACAAAGTAATTTCTACTAGAATAGAATCATTTTTTCAAAGTAACTTCTTGTTATCCTCCCAAAAATGTAACAGGCTACAGGAGAATATAGCTATATGGGTAAAATTGGAGGAGATAAGTCAAAAGTTCAAGGAAACCAGATTGGAAAAATTTAAGTAAATCTGCAATAAAATATTGATTAAGGTAATAAAGAAGTTTTTAACAGTAGTAAAGTTTTAATCAGTATTGTGGAAAAGAGACAAGGAAATTCAGAATGCAAACGAAGTCATGGAGAGGATAGTAGAATGATAGGGCTTGGAGAAGGAAGATCTCACTTAATCAAATATGAAGTGGTTAATATCCATTTTATTTTGGGTGGTTGAAATTCAGCCTAAAAATATGTTTCAAGCAAAATACCAGAATGTCTTTGCTCCAACTAAATTGTTTATAATGAATTATATTTTAGATTATAAATTTTTAGAATTTTGATAACTTTTAAAGGCTTAACTTTGTATTTGATACAATAATTTCAAAAGTCTTGTAAGTGGCAATATATTTCAAGTGGTAATATATTTCAAAAATACAATGGGAGATTGATTTTAATACGTTTCTAATCACATCTTTGGAACATTTTTTTTAATCACAAGATATTGTATTTTATTGTCATTGCCTGAGGATTTACAGATATATACTTAATTTTAATTTCTTATAATTAAAACAATGTAAGATTTATAAAGCTATAAGAACAGAACAAATTTGAAATTCTTATCCATTTAAAATATCTTTTAAAATTCAACGAACATTTATTGTGCACCTGCCTGGTGCCAACAAATGTTCTAGATGATGGAAATACAGTGGTGAATAAGACAAACCACACTGCACCTGCCCTCAAGGTGAGAGAGACAAAAACTAGAGATCAATAATATATTATCAAAAATTTTGGATTGTATTAAGTACTATAAAGGAATTAATATCAGAGTTACTAAGGTTAGGGATTATAAGTGAAAACCCTCACCATGATAATTTTTATATTATCAAAAATTTATTTATTTTAATGTTTGCATCAATTATCAGAAAGTTGGTGTGTTTCATGACTTTAGAATAAGCAGACCTTGGTTCAAAATCTGCAACACAGTAGCATCATGATCGTGTTAATGGAAAGGATAGCTGTATAAAGGTGTTAATGGAAATAAAGTTATCTTTTTGCAAATCTGTGGGAATGGGCATAATTCATGTAAAGCTGTAGCAGGGTCTATGTTCTTAATAAATATTGGCTCTTTCCATAGAAGGATTTATTGAATAAAATCAAAAAACAAATGTCCAAACAAAAGCAAATACCAGTATTATTCTTATAATTCCATTTTAGTTATGTGATATTCACTTGGTTATAATGTGACATGAAAACTTGGTAAATAAGAGCAAGTCTTCTGTAACCTTTTATTTCAGCTTGCATTTTTCTGTGAAAGTATTTTTGGGATTCTCACATAGTAAATGCTGGAGGCTAAGATAATAATTAATACCATTCCCCATCCGTATCAAATATGTGAAATGACAACATTCAAAACATATTTTCTTACCCGGTACCGGTTAATTCTGATCCAAATGAGGGAGGCAAAACTGCAAGGTGCCAGATGAGCTCCTAATATAAACACTTGAAAGTAAGTGGGAGAAGTACCTAGCAAAGAGATTTTTCTTCTTTGTATGCTAATTTGATTCACACCTGCCACCACTTCAAAAATGGTAATACTGGAACACTGCTTCTTATACTGTGGTGGTGTATTAGCTAACTTCCTACATATTCTCTGTCAATCACAGTAACAGAAACTGTTGGGAGAGTGCTGTTGCTTGTGAAAAATTATTTGCAGAGAAAAAGCTGTTGAGGAATTTGTCCTATTAAACCAGAACCATGAAAGTGGCTGGCTTACCCTCTGCTTTAGATCTTGGAGCAGGATGAAAAATACTTGAAACGTCTGTCTGAGAAGTGCTATTTACTAACACTTAGGCTTTTCTACAATCATTGTTATGAATAAAAACCTCACTGTTGATATTTTTGTCTAATATTTATATGTCTCAGCATAGCAACATATATACATATATTATGTATGTATATACACATATATATATCAGAGGATTTTTAAAGTATATTCATATAAACATAAAATAGTTTTAAGTATAACATATAGTCAGCATATACTATCCAAATTTAGATCATATTTGTTTTTTTTAATTGATAAATCTGCATTATTTCTTGATAGAAAAGTGTCACATTTACAATGGTACTTCAATTTCTAATTAAATCTGTATGCTTAAAAAAAAATAAGGAACTGGAGCAGTAATCTATCTACCTCCAGGAAATGAGGTATTTTACATATGTGTTTTTTTGACCTGACATGTCCACTTTATTTTGCATTTGCTAGCCTAACTTTTATCTGAGCAGTACCAGCACAATCAAGCCACAGGAGTTTCAGTAGGGATACCATGATCAGTTTTCACAACTGATGTCACAGCTATAAAGAAAAATGTATAATAATTGTGACCTTACATCCATATCAACCAGTTGTAACATGGTTGAATTCTTCCAGTATATAACAAGGCATAGTCCTACTAAACATAATGTTCCAGGTTTTCAATTTTTAGCCATATTGATATTTTCATCAAGCTCTAAGATATTTTCAAAAAACTCAACGCTTTCTTGAACATTGGGCATTTTGAAATAATTGTTATTGAAATATGACCATACTTTCCTTCATGTACTTTTCCTCCATCATTTAGTCTTATTTGAAAACTGACCAATTATTCCAGAACTTTGACTTTTTATGTGATGAGAAAGGTTATTGAACAAAGACTTTTCTGTGGTTGATATATGACTTAGTTTTAAAGTTTTCTCTTTTTTGATGCACAGACATAACAAAATAATTATGAATGTATCCAATCATGTAAATAACTTCAGCCAAAATTATGGGGTTTTTGTGAAGAGAGGGCAAGATTTCCTCAATAGAATTGTGTGATCATAGACTTACTTAAATTGTAAGTTTTCTCATCCCACTTATTTCTCTTAGAAAGCCTCTGAGGTAATAATATAAAGCTGTAAGCAAACTGTGCAGTATATAGTTTTTGCTAAATTTCTACAGTCATTTCATAATTTTCTGTGTATATTTATATATATACATATATATATTTCTGTGTATATATTCTTATAAAATAGATTCTATTTTAATATTGCTTTTCAACCTAATGTTTAAAAATGTATTGATACATTATGAACACATTTCCATGTAAATAAATATAGATCTCATCATCTTTAATGATTCTATAGTACTTCACTACCTACTTCAACCCACTCCAATAAAGGAAGTGCTTCAACTACTCTACTTTAATTGCTTGTATCAGGGTCACCAATTACAAACAATCTCTAATCTTCCCTATGCCACAACAGTCTGTTGGTTTTCTACAACATTTGATATTCCTTCTTTGGCCAATTTTTCATTTTTTCCACCTCCTTAAAGGCCCTCTTATCTCACACTACACAGTTTCCTAAATGATGTCACACATTCCCAAGTTTCAACACAACTTCTCTGTCTCAAAAAAAAAAAACATGTCCATGGGCTTCCCTGGTGGCGCAGTAGTTGAGAGTCCTCCTGCCGATGCAGGGGACACGGATTCGTGCCCCGGTCTGGGAAGATCCCACATGCCGCGGAGCGGCTGGGCCCGTGAGCCATGGCCGCTGAGCCAGCGCATCCGGAGCCTGTGCTCCGCAACGGGAGAGGCCACAACAGTGAGAGGCCCGCGTACCGAAAAAAAACAAAAACAAAAAAAAACATGTCCATGATTGTTACAAATGCTTATCCAACTGCCATCCAGGTTTCTGCACTAGGATGTCTTAGTGGCACCTCAAACACTACGTGAACATGACCAAAATTCTACTGATTCATCATTGCTGCCCCACCCACCAAAACAAAACTGATCCTCTTTTAGTGCTTCATATTTCACAGATGACACACAATCCGCTCATATGTTCAGGTCATAAATAAGAAAGCCATCCTTGGCTCCACCGTTCCCTTCCTCACAACTCACATTGTTACCATATCCTTTTGCTTCTTTTAAAATGTCTCTTTACTCTACTTCTTTATATATCCATTGATACCAATTAATACAATTTGCCATGCTCTTTCTCTGGAACATTAAAACTACCTCTTAACTGGTCTTTCTGCATGGATTAGAGTGAACCATATGAAATTACAACAATTTTTAAGGCAATTTCACATGGTTAGACTTTATACTAAGTCTCTCAAATATATTTTTAATTTTTCTCCTAGAGTGTTCTTTAAAAAACACCAAAATGCAAGTGTCAAATGAAAATTTTTGCATGAATAAGTGTGTGAGGCTATATTTAAAATTTTTAATCCACCACCAATTTTTGCTATAGTCTATTTCAAATATTTCATTTGGATGAAAATTTCTGTAATAGTCTACATACATTTCCTTGTGTGAATGTCTAATTAGACATTTTAACAATGTTCAACATACATTCAAATCTCATGAGAAACACTAAAAAGAGGTTAAAATGCCTGAAAATTAACATAAAACAAGGACAATAGGTGAGGAGCTACAGATAATTCAGATATTGGAATTATCAGATAGGGACTTAAACTGTGACTAACATGTAAATCATGATAAAAATCTGCAAGAAAAAAATGAAAAATAGATTAAAGGATAAAAATTTTAACAGAGAATTAGAAATTACAAAAACCACCCAGATATCCTTTAAAAAAATCTGAAAATAAAAGCACACAGAATGAGATTGGGCACAATAGGACGTATAATTAGAAAACCAGAAATAGAACAATAGAATATATATAATCTGAAACACTGAGAGGAACAAGAATGAGAAAAATAATATAAAATAAAGTAAAATGCAAGAGATATGTGAGACACCATCGAAAGTTCTAACCTATGTGCTATTTGATTCCCAGAAAGAGAGGAGACAGAAAACAAGACAGAATCAGTATTTGAATAACTAACATCAAATAATTTTTTTAAAATGATGAGAATTTCTTTATGAATCCCAGACAGATGCAAATTTTTTATTTAACTGCATGCAGGATAAATATAAAAAGAATCATATTCAATCACATCAGAGAGAAACTGTTGAAAAATCAAAGATGAAGTGAAAATTTTGACAGTAGCCAGAGAAACAAAAGATGTATTACCTTCAAAAGAGCAGTAAGAATGATGGCTGACTTTTCAACAAAAGCAATCAAAGACAGATGGCAGTTTAATGACATATTTACATGCTGGAAACATTTCCAATATACAGTCCTACACTCAGAAGAAATATCCTTCAAATGTGGAATACCAGGTATCAGACTTACTCTCCTACCTAAACAACAATAAAGGTGGAAAAACTATATGAAGTAACTCAGATCCTGAACAACACATAGAACAAGGCTATTATCTGTAAAAGAAAGGAAATACATTAAGTAAACATCACATTCACCAAGATTTCTACCTGGGGGAACTTTCTGAACCACGAGGAAAGGAAGGGGAGTTCAAAAAGAAAAGCAATCTCCCCAGAAAGAGGAAATAAGTAAATTGCAATATGGGATTCCTGAGGGAGCTGAAATTTGAAAAGCAAGATATGATACATAAAGGAGATACAAAGGGAAAGAGCACCAGAAATCTATATAGGAATACTTTGAGCCTTTTGATATTCCATGAGACCTTTCTGAGAACAACTACTGAGAGACTGTATCCTGAATGGGAATTCTGGAGGTTTCAAACTTCTGGAGTTTATCCAGCCACTATGGAGATAATTCACTGATCACTCTGGACGTTTATTGAAATGACAGAAAGCCCTGTCCTTAGAAATAAGACTACTCTCTTACTAGAGTAAGGCTACTTTAGAACTGCCCTAGTAAATTCTAAAAACAAAACTCAACAGGAATGATAAATTAACTGGCTGTAACAACAAAAATCATCATTTTTTAAAAGAAATCAACAGGATCTAGACTCTCAACAATGTTAACATCCACAAGGACCAGGATATAATCATAAATTGATACCCATATACAAAAGAAGGATGCTGTGATCTATAGCTAAAAGGAAAAATAAGAGAGATGTAGCAATGTCACTGAAATTAGCAATCAGGAAAGTTAAAAGAATTAAGGTCAAAGATTCAAAGAAAAATATAGGCATCAAGAGGTAAGAGGTGAAGAATCACAACAGAAAAATTAAAAATATAAAAAAGAACCAGATGACTCTGCTTCCAACTATAAGGGGGTACATGTTACTAGACCAGTTCTCCTGCCATAAAAAATTTCTTCCTGAAGGAAGAAAAATAAGCAGGATGAATTTTATAATTACTTGTATAATTACCCCCAGATTGCTGAATGCCAGGAAGCACTTCCTTGATTCTAGTGTAGTAGGGGGAAAATAAATCAGATTCTCTCTATATAGGCCTACCTCATTTTATTGCACCTAGGTTTATTGTGTTTTGAAGATATTGCCTTTCTTACAGATTGAAGTTTTGTGGCAAGTCTATTGGTGCCATTTTTCCAACAACCTTTGCTCACTTCATGTCTCTGTGTCACATTTAGGTAATTCCCATACTATTTCAAACTTTTTATTTGTTATGGTTGTCTGTGATCAGTGATCTTTGATGTTGCTGCTACATCTCACTGAAGGCTCAGATAATGGTTAGCATTTTTTAGCAATAAAGGATATTTTAATGAAGGTATATACATTTTTTAAGACATAATGCTATTTCATACTTTATAGACTATAGTATAGTGTAAACATAACTTTTACATGCACTGGGAAACCAAAAATTTTGTGTGACTCACTTTATCCCTGTATTCACTTTATTGCAGTGGTCTGGAACTGAACCTGCAATATCAACAAGATATGCCAGTATTCAAAGGATAAAGATCATAGATATTCATAGATGTAGAGGCAGCTGGAATATATGGGGCAAAAATACCCTACAAGATATTTTTATGCAACAAAAAAAGTTCCATCTCCAAAAAAGATATACAGATTGCCAATAAACACATGAAAGGATGCTCAACATCACTAATCATTAGAGAAATGCACATCAAAACTACAATGAGGTATCATCTCACACCAGTCAGAATGGCCATCATCAAAAAATCTACAAACAATAAATGCTGGAGAGGGTGTGGAGAAAAGGGAGCCCTCTTGCGCTGTTGGTGGAAATGTAAATTGATACAGCCACTATGGAGGACAGTATGGAGGTTCCTTAAAAAACTACAAATAGAATTACCATATGACCCAGCAATCCCACTAGTGGGCATATACCCTGAGAAAACCATAATTCAAAAAGGGTCATGTACCACAATGTTCATTGCAGCTCTATTTACAATAGCCAGGACATGGAAGCAACCTAAGTGTCCATCAACAGATGAATGGATAAAGAAGGTGTGGCATATATAAACAATGAAATATTACTCAGCCGTAAAAAGAAATGAAATTGAGTTATTTGTAGTGAGGTGGATGGACCTAGAGACTGTCATACAGAGTGAAGTAAGTCGGAAAGAGAAAAACAAATACTGTATGCTAACACATATATATGGAATCTAAAAAAGAAAAAAAAAAGGTTTGAAGAACCTAGGGGTAGGACAGGAATAAAGACACAGACATAGAGAATGGACTTGAGGACACGGGGAGGGGGAAAGGTAAGCTGGGACGAAGTGAGAGAGAGAGAGTGGCATGGACATATATACACTACCAAACGTAAAATAGATAGCTAGTGGGAAGCAGCCGCATAGCATAGGGAGATCAGCTCGGTGCTTTGTGACCACCTAGAGGGGTGGGATAGCGAGGGTGGTTGAGAGATGCAAGGGGGAGGGGATATGAGAATATATGTATATGTATAGCTGATTCACTTTGTTATACAGCAGAAACTAACACCATTGTAAAACAATTATACTCCAATAAAGATGTTAAAAAAAAAGAGTTCCAGAAATCTACATGGACTCTTCAGTATTCAGCTATGCAACTATGTAGGATGACATTCCACAAGACTGGACAATGAACAACTAACTTATATCTGTAAGCTAAACAACAACCAAAATTCACACGGTGTAGGAAGACGTTTGAATTCAGACAAGGAAGGGTAAGAGGATGTTATTGAACACTTAGGGCTTTAAGGAGTCACCAGAAATGGTATACACACTTTTGAGCAGTGATAAACTATTCCTAGAGTAAACATAGTCTAAGAATGGATATGACAATTTATCAAAGGATCAAGCTAATCCAGAAATAACTTCCCACTGAAAAAAAAGATCAAAACTTTTAAAGGAAAGCAGCAAATTTCATATACTCAAAAACATAATACTTACAATGTTTGGCATTCAGTCAAAACGTACTAGTCATATGAAAAATCCAGGAAAATGTGATCCATAATCTGAGAATTATCAGTTAGGAGAAACAGGTCCAGAAATCTGCAATTGGCAAAAAAAAAATAAAAACTAAAAAACATATATTTTAAATATGTTCAAGAATTTAAAGAAAAGCATAAACGTAATGAAAACAAAAATACAATAAGGTCAAAAAATGGAAATCTTAGAGATGAATATAAACTCCACTGAATAGGAATAATAACAGATTTTATGCAGTAGAAGAAAGTAACAGTAGACTTGACGATATGGTCTTTCTCATATATGGAATAAATGTTATAGATTCAATGAAATGTCAATGCCAATGGTCCTTGTATTGCTTTTCTTTGTGTTCTAATACATGGTTCTAAAAGAATAAATAATGGTTTGTAATTAACATCTCATGGCAGTTGAATAATATTTTAAAATATTAAATAATTCACATATATGTGAATTATTTTTACTATTATTATATATAATTATTATAATTATATATAATATATATAATATAATATACAATTATATAACTTATAATTAATTAAAATATCAATTATATTAATATTAAAAGTAAATATTAATAATATAATTATTTATTAATTAATTATTATATAATTATTATTATATGTCTAAATGAAATATGTGTGATGATTGTTTTATCGTACAAATATATTTTAGAGATGGTAAAAATGGCAATATAATTTAGTGAATAATGTGACGAAATTAAAATATTCTCTTTTATGATGGTAATACATACGATTCAACTTCAAAATCCTAGTTTGTTTCTGAATCTAAGAATTGCTTCAAGAATTTTATAGACAACTTCACTGCAACTTCTTCAGCCAAGTTTTTACCAAATTAATATCAATAAATATAATCTAAGAACTATAATGACTAAAGAAAAGATGTATAATTTGGCATTACTTTCAATTGAACAAAAACTATGTGGAAGGGTTATTTACAACAACACATTTAATGATTTTGCTGAAATTGAGGTATAAATAATTATTATGAAATAATTATATAGTGATTTGTGAAATGTATATTTCTTTATTATTCAGTCAAACACATTAAGGTTATTGGGAGATATTTCTCCATATATATCTCATATTTCTACACATCTTGCCAGCAGAGACATTGTCATTCTTTTATTCCAGACTACATTTTAACGAATGTTTGTATAGCAAACAGACTTGGAAGGTAGAGATAGTGTATTCTTCCAGTAAAGGGGCAGAATTTTGCTTTCCAGATGATGACAATGTCTCTCTCAGATGCAAGTTTGAAGTCACTCAGGCTACTGTATTGCTGTGAGTAATGAACTCCCTTGTCTCCAACTCAAGAGTCTCATGTCTTCTCCCACTGTCCATGACAGTAAGGCAGCCTTACTTGTTAGGTAGCAAGGAGAGTAAAATCTCCCACATTTAACAATTCTTAAAATTGCCTTTGTCAATAAGGTGGTTGTAAAACCTTTTACCAATGATCTCTGCTATTTTTATTCATATCCTTTTTGTCTTAGACATAAAAGAGAATCTGGATAGTTTCTTTTTTATATTCTAAAAGAATGTTCATATAGATGTACTAATTTATTAGATCCTCATTCATTCATTTTTTCTTTTATGTATTCATTGGTCATTCTTTGAGTACATATTATGTGCCAGATTCTTTGTTAGGGTGGAAATAGAATTTTTTTCTAAAGTTTAGTAGGAAAAGATAAGAAATAATAATGAAAATTCAGTAGTATTTCAATGTATATTATCTAGGGAAATGAATCTCAACAAAGCAAACTTTTGTTAGAGGGGCTATGGACAACACATAAAGTTATTAATGGCATTTCAAAGTCAGATGCAAAATTTCCAACTGACTATACATAAAAATACCTAGATTTGTTTTTCTTAATTCAGAGTTTTGAGGGACAACACAACTTCTTTTTAATTTTTTATTTTACATTGGATTATAGTTGATTGACAATGTTGTGATCATTTCAGGTGTACAACAAAGTGATTCAGTTATACATATACATGTATGTATTCTTTTTCAAATCTTTTCCCATTTAGTTTGTTACATAATATTGAACAGAGTTCCCTGTGCTATACAGTAGGTCCTTGTTGGTTATCCATTTTAAATATAGAAGCGTGTACATGTCAGTCTCAAACTCCCTAACTATGCCCTTCCCTCAGCTTTCCCCCCAATAACCATAAGTTTGTTCTCTAAGTCTGTGAGTCTGTTTTTGTTTTGCAAATAAGTTCATTTGTAACATTTCTTTTTAGATTCTGCATATAAGCAATATCATATATTTCTCTTTCTCTGTCTGACTAACTTCACTGAATATGACAATCTTTAGGTCCATCCATGTTGCTGCAAATGGCATTATTTCATTCTTTTTAATGGCTGAGTAATGGGACAACAGAACTTTAAAAATTCTGGGAAGAACGGTGGGATTAACACATTGTATAAAAATCACCATCCGATATACAATTAAATGGGAAAAATTAGCAATAGAACAGAAATGAAGAGTGACAGAAAATCATTCACATCATGTTATATGACAATTTAGATGATATTGAAAGGAAGTAAAATAAGCTAAACCTTAATAAGTAACCCTTTTAAAACTTGTTTGACCGTTGCTTATAGACAAGAATTGTAGGATTGAAGGAAAATATGATAGGCTAAGTAGTAGCATAATTTCACTTTTTTCTGCAATCTAGAATCCTCCAAGGTGGAGTGAAGCTTCCTCAGGGCATCAGAAGTGATGTAAACATACATAGAAAGTTACAATATAAAACCAACAAATAGAGGAGTTTCATTCAAAAGAAACCTCACCAAAGTGAGTATTTATAGCCAGCTTCTGGCAAAAACAATTATGAAGCCAATCATTCAGAGCTAACCTATCAATTTTATGTATCTGGTCCCACATGCAGACTTTTCAGCAACTTCAGAGAGAAACTGCTGAGACAATGTTAATGAAACCATACATCTAGGTGCCCCCATCCCAGTCTGGAAACTGATGAAAGTGATAATTCAGGAGGGCAAAAAGAAATAAAACGAGTGAATTAATTTCCTCATTTGACTTCGGAGGACTTAATGCTGAGTTTTGTACTTTTGTGTTGGTTAAGTAAGAAAAATAAATTTTAAAAAGTTATTTTGAACTATAAATGTAACTACTAATAGAAATTAAAGTTCACGTAGCAAAATATGGTAACCTGTGGCTACTAAACATTTAAAATATGGAAAAGGAATTTTTATATTACTCAAGTTTAATTCATTTAAATTTAACTAGCTACTTATGGCTACTAGCTACCATGTAGAACAGTGCCTGTATAAACCCAGTAAGAACCCGTCCTACAGCTTGCTTTCCAGTGGTGAAAAAAGAAAAACAGACAAGAAATGTATAAGCAGTCACATGAAGTAATAAGATAATTTCAGATTGTGATGAGTGCCATGAGTAAAATAAATAATGTTTTAGAATGTAGCATGTGTTTGTGTGTTGGCAGACACTCTAGATAGAGTGACAAAGAAAAGAGCTGGAATTTATATTTAAGCTAAAAGACAACTATGAATAGTAGATACATAATTTTCCAGTCTCTCTTATACCAAGCTTAGACAGATGATAGTTCATGCTCAGATTTATTTGATTCCTCTGACGTGGCTCAAGTTTTGCTGATCCTCTCCTGCTCATCCTGTGTTCATTATTTACAAGTGACATCGGCAACTGAGTGGGTGGCTTTCATGTACAGAGACCGTTATAATTATCCATAATATTCTCATTCTCTTACCATCGGTAGTTTTTTTGGTTTGTTCTTAAAACAGAGTTTTGAATATGGTCTTTTAAGAAAGTTTGTAATTTCTAAGGTCCCCTGTCTATCAGGTGAAGTTTTTAAATTTTCCAGATTTGCACAGAGCTGGCCTTCTCTTTTCTCAGTTTTCAGTGATGGTGTTCTATGATAAGGAAAGAAGGGAGGGGGGAGGGAAGAAGGAAAACTTTAATCTTTAGAAGTAATTCTCTAAATTTGCATGGAAAAAGCATTTTCTTTTTTGCAGAAATTAACTTTCAGAAACCATTAAATATCCCACTTAATTTCTTGACATCACATGCAAAGAGATATTCATGCATATTCATTAGATAGCCAGTAGTTTGTGTACTACTTGGTATTAATCATGGAAGTATACCCAAGGAAGTGTTGGATCTCAGGAAGAGCTGAATTTCACTCAACTCAAATAGATGTAAAAAGTCTTTTCAAAGGAAGTTGTTAGGCTTAAACTTAAGAGGAATACAATAAGCAGATTGTGTTGTGAAGAAAACAAAAGCACAAATATAAGGTAAAAATTAGGAACTAAAAGTCTATTAGTATAGCTTGCAGATATAATAAAATTTCAACATTATTTGTAGCACAACTACAATTTTATAGATAATGAGATACTTCATAAAACAGCTGTCTGCAAGTTCAACGTAAACTTTATAATCTTAGAAAACTATAATAAATTAGTGTGAAAATGGCTTCTTAATTATGTTGGGGACTAAAATCTATTTTATTATTTTACTCTCTAAACAAATTATACATTGAATCTAAGAGAAATATGCAATTTTATTATAATGAAATCTATGGTATAATGAAGATTTTGTTATTGTTTTTACAGTTTACCTATCTGTTAACCAGGGTAATATTGACAATTTGGAAATCTCTCATGAAATATAAATCTGTAAATATTTTAAAAGGATGCAAAAATGAGAAATCTTACATGTTGAAGCTAAAATGAATTTATTGTTTCATACATTGGTAAAATTCTGTAGCTGATAATTCTTCTAAGCGATTATGTTCTAGAAAAGGACTAAATTCAATCATGGCACATAACAGATGAGTATCATTTTTAATAGAATCAAAATTAAAACCAAGAGTTAGAACAATTGAGTTGTTTTGTAAATGCTTTTTTGGTAGATCAGGGATTAACTCTGCAAGTAGATTTTAAATAATTAATCAGCACAGCTGCATTCTTTTACAGTCTAGAGACAGAGGGTGTAACACACAAAAAATATTGTTCTTAAAATTAGTAGCTTTATTTGTTTTAGTATTTTATTGAATTTTCAAATAATAATTATGTAATAACATATCAAATCAAGCAAATCCATTTAGCTGCAGTACACCCCTAATTTCAGATAATCAGCATACTTGTCAAACAACATATCTAAGGACTTAGATTAGTTGCCACTATCATAAAATCCTTCCATAAGCACAAAAGGGAGGAGTAGCAGTCAACTCTGCCCAAGAGAACAGAGAGAAAAATGCCTAGGATGTTTAACTTATAATAGGACTTTTTTTCCAGTAAAATAGTTTGTTACTTAGTACTTTTAGTTATATATTCAGTTATTTGGTTAATGCATTATTTGTCACCGAATTTTGCTTTGACTCAGAAAACTACCAAGTAAAAAGGAGCATTTGAGAAACAATTAAAGTATCATATTCTACTCTTAAAATATAATTTCTTATTTCAAAGAAATGTCACCTTAGCAAAATGTCATTGGCAAGAAATTTTTTACATACTGTGTAAAATTCTCTAGTCTGCAGTTTATCATTTACCCCCTTTACCATTTTATTTTCTTTTTGGACTGTAGATTGAAATATATAAGTATATAAATTTAATAAAATAGTCAAGCTTCCAGAGTTCTTAATATAGACTTCACGAAAACATTAGAATGAAACTATTTTTTTTTTTTTTTTTTTTTGCGGTACGCGGGCCTCTCACTGTTGTGGCCTCTCCCGTTGCGGAGCACAGGCTCCGGACGCGCAGGCTCAGCGGCCATGGCTCACGGGCCCAGCTGCTCCGCGGCATGTGGGATCTTCCCGGACCGGGGCACGAACCCGCGTCCCCTGCATTGGCAGGCAGACTCTCAACCACTGCGTCACCAGGGAAGCTCTATTATTTTTAAGTTCTAGTATGCATCATTTTAGTAATATCAGAAGCCTTATTTTTAATATTGTAAGGAAAAAGCAGTGTCAGTTCAGAAGGGAAACTGAGTTCCATAATATTCTGTGCAGTGGTGATGACTGTAATCAACATTAATCAACATTAACGATCCATGAGTATTCAACACTGCATTCAATACTTGAATACTGAGGATTGATCAAAATTTTAACAGTGCTATATAGTAATGCACAACCCTTGATTGTACTGGCATTCAAATGTAAACAATATTTATACCTTATTATCTCTTGCTTAATTATAAAATTGTGATACATGTAGAAGTCCAGACTGCATAGTCTCTATATTCTGAAAGACTTAACAAAAGTCTGGCATAATTTGGTATAAATCCTATTAACGATTAGTGAAAAATCCTAGTAAATATTATTTATTCATATGCAATATTAGTAAATGGCAATTTGATGCTCATTAGAAATGTATTTTCTTAACCAGATGTTATGTGAAGTAAATATTTTCTTACCCTAAGCATTCTTAGATTAAGGAAGGGGAAACGCTATTTTTACTGATATGAGGAAGAAGTTTTCATTTCTGTTTTTTCAATGAGTTATTGCTAGTGGGACAAAATTGAAAATATATTTTTAATCAATACACAATATTGTTAAATGTTTTTCCTTTCTATGTATTTTAATTTAAAATATTTTAAAGTAGGAATATTTATTGATTTCGTTAGGAATAAAATGCTGTGTGTTGAAATTTAATTTTATTACCTCAGCAAACTATGTCTATGAGCATTAAGTCCCCCAGTTACAAAAGTGGCACCCTGGAATTGATACCTGCTTTTGTATACCCCTTTAAATAGTAAAAGTTTTTGAGGGAGTGTTGGGGGAAGTTTTTCATGGTGTTTTTAGATGTCTTGTGATAATGTTTGTCCCTGACTGCTATGTTTGCTATACAAGCATAGTTTTTTCCAAATCAGTGCAATAAAGATATTGTCTCCCTCTGGGACAAAAGTTGGACATGTTTGCTAGCAGCCCCATATGAGACTGGGGAGTTTCCTAAATTTGGGGCTTCTCAGCTGTGACACAAGACTACTGAGTGTATATCATCTGTCTGGGCCAAACTCTACATCATCCTCATGATACTTGGGGGACAAAGAAAGCCCATGCAAAATTGGAACTCATGCTTCCTTCTGTGCCATAATAAACATTTATTTCTAACCCCAGAGTCTATTTGCTCTGCCATAATTTATGAAACTGTAGCAGGTTAACTTGTTAGCTTGTAGGCAAGATAGAGTCTTAAACTCTATGCAGTTCTTGACAGAAAGGTGTGTTAGTTATCTATTCCTACATGAGAATTGACCCCAAATCTTAGTGATTTTAAATGATATTAAGCATTTATTATCTCTCATAATTTCTAGAATTCAGATAAACTGGGCAGTTCTGGCACAGTTCTTCATATAAAGTTACAGTCAAGCTGTGAAATAGGATGGCAGTCATCTGAAAGCTTCAGTGTGGCTGCAGGATTTCCTTCCTAGTTGGCTCGCTCAGATAGCTGGCAAGTTAATTTAATCATGGGACCTCAGATTATTCCTACATGACCAATCTCCATGGGGTATTAGAGGGTCCTCAGGACATGGTCGCTGGCTTCTTCCAAAAGGAAAAGCCAAGAGATGAAAGTGGCAGCCACACATCTACAATTTGGTCATATAGTTCAGCACTATTCTGTCTAGACAGAATTACACAAATGTGATAACACCAGAAGGCAAGAATTTGGGGGACCATTTTGCAGGCTGGATACCATAGAAGATATCACTAGGATTTTATGTTCTCCTTCCAGGATGCCTATGACATTTTTTTTCTCTTAATAGTATTTGAGATACTCCAGGATAATGGAGATTTTAGAAATTTTTCTATATGTTTATAGTTTATAATCAAGAACAACTAATGCTATGAATTTAGCTTTATCTTTTCCTTTGATGCTAGAAGATCCTGGAAGTCAAACTCAGGACTAGTTTTAAATCCAGATTTTAAAGGAAGATACCTGAACTAAAAGTATGGGAAGAATATTCAGTGAGCATAAACAGCCAAATATATCAAGGTAAAGTTTGAGAATCCAAGAATAAATTGATAAATCAATTATACGAACAGCTAAATTATCTCAAAAAATAAATATAACAAGATTAGTTTTAGGCTTCTCAATTTCAGCCAAAAATTTTGGGACATACTTATAAAGTTCTAAGGGTAAAAGATTGTATACACTGTCAAAAAATATAAGTGAGGGCAAAATTAAAGACATTTAATGTTTTTGATTATTTTAAAAATAATTTTGAACATTTACATCACAAAATACTCTTTTGTACTTCTGAAAAAGGTTCTTTATTAGGTAATCTTCCAAATGAAAAAATCAATCCATCTATCAGAATAAATGACTTAAGTTTGGGTAGTATAGTTGTACACATTGTCAATAACGGTTAAAAAGGTAAATCAACTGAAGACTTTTCAGCTATGCAACTATATAGGATGGTACTCCACGAGACTGGAGAGTGAACAACTACCTCGGATTGTAAGCCAAACAACAACCACAACTCACATGGTATAGAAAGATATTTGAATTCAGACAAAGTAGAGAGAAAGTAGGGACTTAATATCTTGATATTATGCACATGTTGAAACTATACAACAGGAATTTTGAAAACAATGATTACTATGCTGAAGGCTCCAATGAATAAGATGGCAAAATGTATTAACATATGAGGAATTTCATCAGAGGGATGAAAATATGAAAAAAATACCAAGTGGCTATACTGAAATGCTTTTGATGAACTCTTCAGTTGTCACAACACAGCCAAGCAAAGAATCAGTGAACTTATATGTTATTAGAAATTATGCAAGCTTACACACAAAGAAGCAAAATTTTGAGAGAAAAAAATGAAACAGAACATCCAAGAGCTATAAGACAATATAAATGGTCTAACATACAAGTTATTTGAATTCCAGAGAAAGAAGTGAGAATGGGACAGAAGAAATATTTTTAAAAAATAACAGCTGAGAATTTTCAAAAATAATAAAAGACAACAAAATACACATCCAAGAAACTCAGAGATGTTTAGAATACATGTTTAAAAGAAAAAAGAAGGAAGGAAGGAAAGAAGGAAGCAGGAAGGGAGGGAGGAAGGGAAGGAAAAAGAAAGAAGGAAAGAAAAAATACCGATTAGTAAGACATTTACAAAATAAATTATTGTATTAGTGTAGTTTACAGTCTATTTCTTATTCCTCATTGTCTAAGCTTATGGTGGGATTGGACTTCCCTGTGCCCCAGCAGTTTACTTAGCACCACCATAAATGTCAGCATACATTACCTGGTTTACTTCTGGGCTGAAATCTTAAGAGCTAAAGTATATTTCACTACACTGTTTTGCACTGCATTGTACTGACTTTCAGCAAGTCTTCAGATAGTAGCTTCTTAGTCAAAGTCCAACAGAGAAGAAGAAAGGGAGCAGAGTCCACAAGAAATCTGTGATATTTCATGAGAAATAAAGAAGTATTTGTTGCTTTACACCAAAGTGACTTGGAGTTCCTTACTATTGAATGGTTATTTACTCTATCTTGACATATATTTTATAATCAGAAACCCAAAAACTGTATTTCTATTTAAAAGTATAATGTTCATCTATATATTGAATATATATATATATTTCTAATTATATATATAACTAGAAAAATCTAGGCTGTATTTGGAATGAATATTGTTACAGATTAGTGTACAAAATATGAAACAGTGAGAGAAAACTCAGGATAGAGAGAAATGTTCTACTTGCTATGGGGAAAAAATGTTTTCTGATAATGTGGTAAAGCTGCAAATTCTTAGCCTTATAGTCATATAGCTTGGATTAGAGCAAGTACTTAGTATTATTATCTAATCTGTTAAATCTAATTTCAAAGTTTCTCATAGAATATCCTGGGAGACTGAATGGACTCCCAATGGACACTTAGGTTGCTTCCATGTCCTGGCTATCGTAAATAGACCTGCAGTGAACATTGTGGTAAATGACTCTTTTTGAATTATGGTTTTCTCAGGGTATATACCCAGTAGTGGGATTGCTGGGATGTATGGTAGTTCTATTTTTAGTTTTTTAAGGAACCTCCATACTGTTCTCCATAGTGGCTGTATCAATTTACATTCCCACCAGCAGTGCAAGAGGGTTCCCTTTTCTCCACACCCTCTCCAGCATTTATTGTTTCTAGATTTTTTGATGATGGCCATTCTGACCGGTGTGAGATGATATCTCATTGTAGTTTTGATTTGCATTTCTCTAATGATTAATGATGTTGAGCATTCTTTCATGTGTTTGTTGGCAGTCTGTATATCTTCTTTGGAGAAATGTCTATTTAGGTCTTCTGCCCATTTTTGGATTGGGTTGTTTGTTTTATTGTTATTGAGCTGCATGAGCTGCTTATAAATTTTGGAGATTAATCCTTTGTCAGTTGCTTCATTTGCAAATATTTTCTCCCATTCTGAGGGCTGTCTTTTTGCCTTGTTTATGGTTTACTTTGCAGTGCAAAAGCTTTTAACTTTCATTATGTCCCATTTGTTTATTTTAGTTTTTATTTCCATTTCTCTAGGAGGTGGGTAAAAAGGATCTTGCTGTGATTTATGTCATAGAGTGTTCTGCCTATGTTTTCCTCTCAGAGTTTGATAGTGTCTGGCCTTACATTTAGGTCTTTAATCCATTTTGAGTTTATTTTTGTGTATGATGTTAGGGAGTGTTCTAATTTTATTCTTTTACATGTAGCTGCCCAGTTTTCCCAGCACCACTTATTGAAGAGGCTGTCTTTTCTCCACTGTATATTCTTGCCACCTTTATCAAAGATAAGGTGACCATATGTGCATGGGTTTATCTCTGGGCTTTCTATCCTGTTCCATTGATCTATCTTTCTGTTTTTGTGCCAGTGCCATACTGTCTTGATTACTGTAGCTTTGTAGTATAGTCTGAAGTCAGGGAGCCTGATTCCTCCAGCTCCATTTTTCTTTCTCAAGATTACATTGCCTATTCGGGGTCTTTTGTGTTTCCATACAAACTGTAAAATTTTTTGTTCTAGTTCTGTGAAAAATGCCAGTGGTAGTTTGATAGGGATTGCATTGAATCTGAGATTGCTTTGGGTAGTAGAGTCATTTTCACAATGTTGATTCTTCCAATCCAAGAACATGGTATATCTCTCCATCTGTTTGTATCATCTTTAATTTCTTTCATCAGTGTTTTATAATTTTCTGCATACAGGTCTTTTGTCTCCTTAGGTAGGTTTATTCCTAGATATTTTATTCTTTTTGTTGCAATGGTAAATAGGAGTGTTTTCTTAATTTCGCTTTCAAATTTTTCATCATTAGTATATAGGAATGCAAGGGATTTATGTACATTAATTTTGTATCCTGCTACTTTACCAAATTCATTGATTAGCTCTAGTAGTTTTCTGGTAGCATCTTTAGGATTCTCTCTGTATAGTATCATGTCATCTGTAAACAGTGACAGCTTTACTTCTTTTCCGATTTGGATTCCTTTTATTTCTTTTTCTTCTCTGATTGCTGTGGCTAAAACTTCCAAAACTCTGTTGAATACTAGTGGTGAGAGTGGGCAACCTTGTCTTGTTTCTGATCTTAGTGGGAATGGTTTCACTGTTTCACTATTGAGGACAATGTTGGCTGTGGGTTTGTCATATATGGGCTTTCTTATGTTGGGGAAAGTTCCCTGTATGCCTACTTTCTGGAGGGTGTTTAACTTAAATGGGTGTTGAATTTTGTCAAAAGCTTTCTCTGCGTCTATTGAGATGATCATATGGTTTTTATCCTTCAATTTGTTAATATGGTGTATCACATTGATTGATTTGCATATATTGAAGAATCCTTGCATTCCTGGGACAAACCCCAATTGATCATGGTGTATGATCCTTTTAATGTGCTGTTGGATTCTTTTTGCTAGTATTTTGTTGAGGATTTTTGCATCTATGTTCATCAGTGATATTGGCCTGTAGTTTTCTTTCTTTGGACATCTTGTTTTTGTACTATCTTAAAGCAGCATAATAATACTGGTTATTTTTCCCAGTGAAAATTATCATTTATTTATTTATTTGAATATTTATTTCATGTGAGGCGTTTGTATATCTAAAGATAGGCAGGCAAAGGAATCTTTTTTGGTCAAGTATAAAGCTTTCCAGAGAAGAAGTAGATCTAAAAGGAAAACATTTTCTATTGAAAGCTGAACAGGATCAAATTTCTTTACTCAATGCACAAAGCTAAATTGAAAGACTGGCTTGTCAGCAAATGTTTAAGTGCAATGAAATCCATGCCTACCTCTAGTACCCTAATTGGAAATTCCAACATAATTCACCTAGAAGGTATTCCACACACTAATCCTATAGCAGTATTTCATTAAAATTTGGCACTCCATAATTTCATTAAATGTTCATCATTCTCAGTGTAAACTTCTTCAGAATACTCTTTTCTTATAAAGGAAACTGGAAAGAAATTTGGATTTAAGAATAGAAATCTTACATTGATAAGAAAATATCTTTTAGCTACAGATAAAATAGTCATGTTTTACCATCAAATAATGATATACCACCATGAAAACCTAAAAACATAATAAGGATAATAAAAAGAAGTGTTCATAAAGAGAACCTTCATCAGCATTATAGTAAATGGCATCTAATCAAATCTAAGCTTAATATCATAGTGATGAAAATAAAGAACTATTACAATGGAGACTTTATATCAGGCAGGTCATATAAAAATGAAAATTACAATGTGGATTGTTGTTATGTTGAAGGAAGCGGCCTCTGCCAGGACTTCTTGAATGTAGAAAATAGACAAGGGGTCCTGCAGCCCCTGCTTACCAGGTGGTCAGAGGATTTTCCAGCCCAGCATCACATAGTTAAGTTGTACTGAGTCCACGTGAAAACACAGGAGGATAGTGCTAAGGACTCCACCTGGACCACAGGCAAATTTTCATTCATCTATTCACTCATGCATTCATTCAGCACAATTTTATTATGTAGACAGTATATGCTAGACACTGTCCTAGATATTGTAGGTTTAAAGATGAATAAAACAATGTTCTATGCTCTCAAAGGATCAAAATCTAATAGAGGTACACAAATAGATGAAAAAAAATGATGCAACAGAACATTGCCAGTGCTCAGATAGAAGTTGTGGAGTCGGTTCTGCCTTAAACTTGAATAACTTTTTGAAGACTTCCCCTCTAATTAAGCAAAGCAATATTTCCTACATCCCCTGTTACATGTCAAGAGAGAATCTGGGGGATGATTCTAATATATAAATTAGCAGAATACACATAATTAAGTGACAAATTGTCTGGCATGCACAATATTTCCTGAGGAAATATATAGGAGGGGGGATAATGAGGACTGGAGTACTAAGATATCATCAAGTCAGAGGCAAAACAGAATTAAAAATAGAGACGGGAAAAGGATCTATAGTTAAATATAGATACATTGAATATATACCATAACTAGATGATAGGTTTAATAGAAACCAATATGTTCTGTGGCATATCTGATCCATGCAAAATCTTTTTAATGATGTTCCATCATTTCTTCTTTTTAAATGGTTCTTCAATCAAAATTTGACATATTCATTTTTATTTTTCTTGTTGGTTCTTTTTACTCAGTTCTACATTGTATTTAGATCTTTTCACATATTTACCTTGGTTACTTTAAAGTTCCTCTCTGATAGTTTTAATATATGGGTCCCTAAATCTTATTATTTTGAATATTTATTCCTTGAAATGGGAGAGTGTGTGTGTGTGTGTGTGTGTGTGTGTGTGTGTGTGTGTGAGTGTGTGTGAGAGAGAGAGAGAGAGAGAATCTTGATTGAATATAGACATTGTATGCAGAAGAAGAGAAAGACCAAAGTCAATATTTATACCTGAAAGGGGCAGTCTCATCTCCTATCAGACCATTATTGTGGTAGGGGTTGAGTTGAACTGATCAGATGTTGCGCTGGATTTCCATTTCTCCATTTCTGTCTTTATTTATGCACCACAGGCTCCGGTTCCTTCAGGCAAGACCTAATGTTACCTTGTGCTCAGAATGTGGTTTGCAATTCTGGATGTTTTTTCTCATTATTCTTGGTCCACCTTCAGCTTTTAGCAGTTCTTGCACACTTGTGCCACTGTTGGGGGGGGGGGTCTCTCACTGCACCCCTCCCCCAGTGGTAGACTGCTTTTCTTGTTGCTGGGAGCTACGAGGCTTCTGTTTTCCTGGTACAACTTCAGTCTTATTTAGAGACCTATGCACCAGAATGCTCACTCTTCTAATGGCAACCAATCTCTGCTTTGTTTCTGTTGCATTCCTGGGCAGAAGAATTTCTTGACCAGCTCCTCATAAGAGATGACCTCTTCTTCTTATGAGTAGGGAAGGGCTCCTTGATCCTCCTCAGGAGTAGAGGATTTCTACTTTTACCCCTCCTGGTGAAGCTGTGAATCTCTGCCTTGACCACGGAAGTGAAAGTATTTGCTGCCCCTCCACCAAAGACTTTAAACTTTCATATTTGAGTAGGTCTAGGGAAGAAGATGATGATCAGTGCCTACCTTCAGTGCCAGCTGACCGCTTCCGGCCTACTGAGCTCCCAAAGCAACTCTCACTGTTTCTGGCCCTGCCCCCAATCTTTGTTATCAGTACCTGTCACAGGACTAGGAAGAGAGTTTGTGAGTGCAGACATTCTTATGTCTTGGGCTCCCGTCTATTCAAAGTGAACATTAACCTACACCAAGGCTTTAAGAATTTGTTAAAATTTTGGGTGATTTCTTTTTACCTGCTTGTATGGTGACCACCTCTTCCTCCAGTGACATGCCAAAGTAAACAAAATGTATCTCATCATTCCTTTTGGTCATTCTTTGTAATTCAATTTACTTAGTTACCTTGCAGCTGTAGCACTGTGATGGTTTCAGGAAAAATTATGACTTTTTTCCCAAATTATGACTTTTTTCTTGTTATTACAGGGTAAATGACATTCTTACACTGTTTTCTACATCCTAATAAGAAAAAGAGTTCTAATGTTTTCTTTTGAATTATCAATTTAAATTTTCTTGCTGTTTCTCTAAGAAGAAAGGATGTTGAAGATTTGCCTAATGATTATTCAGTACTTTATGTTCCTTCGATGTTTGGCCAAAATTTAGTATTAATCAAACTTTTCGTTAACAGTATTACTGGTTTTCTAGAAATTAATATAATGAAATATTCACTGATATATCATTAAGCTCTACCCTTGCTTTTTGAGTAAGTACTATCACAACTCAGGCCTCTCTGTAGAGATGGAGTAATCTTCTCTGTTTTTTTCTACTTATAACTATGATGGAATAATGCAGTAATATTCAAACAATTTTTCACTCATGCAACTCTTTCATCAAATAAGAGTTTATATATATATATATATATATATCCCTAATATATAAATAGTAGAAAAGTAGGAGAGCTCTGTTTAAAAGTTGGGAGGGGGAAAATGAAAGAGTGACCTTCTGTTTTCTGCTCTACATCTGTCTCAAAACTCCAAAGTGGCCCATAAGCAGCCTCAGAATAACCGGGGGATTTCTTAGGAAAATGAAGAAGCCCTCTACCCCAGACCTAGTTAATCTGAATCTCTGGAAATAAAGTCCAGGAATGTGTATTTTAACTTGTTCTCCAGCTAATTCGTACGTTCACTTGGGCATTTTGTAGCACTAGAAACAACAGTCTTAATTACCATTTTAACTATATCAATGTAATGTATTAGTTAAGAAGTACTAATGTGTAATAGTTGAAACAACAATCTGACTCTGAAACAAGAATTTCACTAAATTTCATAAAATCTTACAGCAAGTACTATGCCCACGTTTCTTCTAAATAGCTCTAATTTATTTAATGTATAGTTTTCTAAGAGAAATCTAAAATTAAAAATTGCTAAATGGAATATTATTCAAGAATTGGGTAATATAGAAGTGGCAAGTTACAATTATTTTTTCTAGTACCAATGCCAACTCTTTTCTACACTAGAAATGAAAAATAAATACTTGTTTTAAAATAAGCTACAACAACTCATCGTAAAAATGTCAATCTTATAAAACACATACCCAAAGTTCCTGGCATTTTATAATACAAAAATTGGGACTGTATAAAATCTTACCTGAAGAGTGTTAAAACATATTTTAAAAAGAGTAAAGAAAGATAATAAGCATAAAATAATCATAGGTCCTATTAATTTATGATTTTCTCATTAATGATTAATTTCACATAAAGAATTGTTGATTCATAGGAGGTCTAGAAGTTCAGGTTGATAAACCTCATGTATTTGAGTTTTTCATAGTGACTATTTTGAGTGCTTTTTAATAACAAAGGAACAGTTTTTTTTTCTGTTTTGGAGAGAATCCTATTTACTATACAAATATTGTAAAATATATATATTTTTTAAATCTGAAAGATAATTGCTAAGCTTGAAATACAAGGAAACTGTTACTTAAATGAGTGAATATCACATTGTATATTCAACTGTAGAAACATCACAATAAGAAAACCTCCCAAAGGAAGCACCTACTTGGGGAAGTAAAACCAAAAACTCTAGGGAGAGACTGGTGATATGAAACCTCTTCAGGAGGGGAACCTTGGGTTATATAGGTCTATATCCCTGAAT
Organism: Pseudorca crassidens; assembly: GCF_039906515.1. Lineage (NCBI taxonomy): Eukaryota > Metazoa > Chordata > Mammalia > Artiodactyla > Delphinidae > Pseudorca > Pseudorca crassidens. Next base: position 86,875,711 of record NC_090298.1, read on the forward strand.
ATATAAATATATGTGAGAAAACGTACTCCGTCTGTTCAAGCCAGATTGTGTTGTGTTTTTGTTACTTGCAATCAAGAATCCTGAGGCTTTGCTGGTTCCACCAAATGAGTGTAAAGTATTTTTGTATCATCCCCATCTACTAGTATAAAATATTTATCTGGATAAATTATCATAAAATTATGAGACTAGAGTATTCTCTTAAAAGATTGCATCTTACCGAGTTATACCCATTTCTATATTTCTATACTGTGTACTTTATTTTTATTTATATTTCTTCATTTGGTTTACTATGAGTTTCTCTATTTTTTGAATTTTTAAAAGAAATAGCTTTGTTAATTACACTACTCTTCTATTTTTTACTGCCTCTCCTTTTTTAATGTATTTTTAATCCTTAACTTTAGAGGTAATTTTTCCTTTTTTGTTAGGCAGATATTTGTATGTTATATTATTATATGTGTAGACATTTTCCTAGCTTGTTTCCTATTTATTTTAGTAACTTATTTTTATAAAGAGTAATTACAGTTTATTGAATATGATAAAAATCATATAATTAAATATATTAATTTTAGTTCCACTATTTTGTCATATTTCATAACTTCTGACTTATAATTAAGTGAAATTAATTTCTAAACATATATAATTTTCTTTTTGATTTCTTCTCTTACACAAGGATTAAGAGTTTTAGCTTCAGATCATTTTGTGTTTTGTTTGTTTACCCTTAATTTCTATTTTCATTACATGCTGATAGAAAATGTTCCGTATAACATTTTCCATCTAAAATTTGTTGAGGTTTTTTTAATGGCCTAGCATGGCTTTAATATTTCTAAATATCCACTGACATTCTAAGACAGTCTGTTGTCTTTATTGGCTTGTAAGTTGTTTTGTTTATGGGTTCTTTAATAATAGCCTATTTATTAATCTTCTACATATATTTTTTTAAAAACTTGATCTATCAAAAACTGAAAAAAAAATACATTCTAAATGTGTTCTAACTATAGTTGTAGCTTTGAATTTTTCCCCTAATAGAGTTTCTCAGTAGGTACTTTATTTTTTTTTTTTTTGCACTTTATTTATTTATTTATTTTAACATCTTTATTGGGGTATCATTGCTTTACAATGGTGTGTTAGTTTCTGCTTTATAACAAAGTGAATCAGTTATACATATACATATGTTCCCATATCTCTTCCCTCTTGCGTCTCCCTCCCTCACACCCTCCCTATCCCACCCCTCCAGGTGGCTACAAAGCACCTAGCCGATATCCCTGTGCCATGCGGCTACTTCCCACTAGCTATCTACCTTACGTTTGTTAGTGTGTATATGTTCATGACTCTCTCTCGCCCTGTCACAGCTCACCCTTCCCCCTCCCCATATCCTCAAGTTCATTCTCCAGTAGGTCTGTGTCTTTATTCCTGACTTACCCCTGGGTTCTTCATGACATTTTTTTTTTCTTCTTAAATTCCATATATATGTGTTATCATACGGTATTTGTCTTTTTCTTTCTGACTTACTTCACTCTCTATGACAGACTCGAGGTCTATCCACCTCATTACAAATAACTCAATTTTGTTTCTTTTTATGGCTGAGTAATATTACATTGTTTATATGTGCCACATCTTTATCCATTCATCCGATGATGGACACTTAGGTTGTTTCCATATCCTGGCTATTGTAAATAGTGCTGCAATGAACATTTTGGTACATGACTCTTTTTGAATTTTGGTTTTCTCAGGGTATATGCCCAGTAGTGGGATTGCTGGGTCATATGGTAGTTCTATTTGTAGTTTTTTAAGGAACCTCCATACTGTTCTCCATAGTGGCTGAACCAATTCACATTCCCACCAGCAGTGCAAGAGGGTTCCCTTTTCTCCACACCCTCTCCAGCATTTATTGTTTCTAGATTTTTTGATGATGGCCATTCTGACCGGTGTGAGATGATATCTCATTGTAGTTTTGATTTGCATTTCTCTAATGATTAATGAAGTTGAGCATTCTTTCATGTGTTTGTTGGCAGTCTGTATATCTTCTTTGGAGAAATGTCTATTTAGGTCTTCTGCCCATTTTTGGATTGGGTTGTTTGTTTTTTTGTTATTGAGCTGCATGAGCTGCTTGTAAATTCTGGAGATTAATCCTTTGTCAGTTGCTTCATTTGCAAATATTTTCTCCCATTCTGAGGGTTGTCTTTTGGTCTTGTTTATGGTTTCCTTTGCTGTGCAAAAGCTTTGAAGTTTCATTAGGTACCATTTGTTTATTTTTGTTTTTATTTCCATTACTCTAGGAGATGGGTCAGAAAGGATCTTGCTGTGATTTATGTCATAGAGTGTTCTGCCTATGTTTTCCTCTAAGAGTTTGATAGTTTCTGGTCTTACATTTAGGTCTTTAATCCATTTTGAGCTTATTTTTGTGTATGGTGTTAGGGAGTGATCTAATCTCATACTTTTACATGTTTCTGTCCACTTTTCCCAGCACCACTTATTGAAGAGGCTGTCCTTTCTCCACTGTACATTCCTGCCACCTTTATCAAAGATAAGGTGACCATATGTGCCTGGGTTAATCTCTGGGCTTTCTATCCTGTTCCACTGATCTATCTTTCTGTTTTTGTGCCAGTACCATACTATCTTGATTACTGTAGCTTTGTAGTATAGTCTGAAGTCAGGGAGCCTGATTCCTCCAGCTCCTTTTTTCGTTCTCAAGATTGCTTTGGCTATTCGGGGTCTTTTGTGTTTCCATACAAATTGTGAAATTTTTTGTTCTAGTTCTGTGAAAAATGCCAGTGGTAGTTTGATAGGGATTTCATTGAATCTGTAGATTGCTTTGGGTAGTAGAGTCATTTTCACAATGTTGATTCTTCCAATCCAAGAACATGGTATATCTCTCCATCTGTTTGTATCATCTTTAATTTCTTTCATCAGTGTTTTATAATTTTCTGCATACAGGTCTTTTGTCTCCTTAGGTAGGTTTATTCCTAGATATTTTATTCTTTTTGTTGCAATGGTAAATGGGAGTGTTTTCTTGATTTCCATTTCAGATTTTTCATCATTAGTATATAGGAATGCCAGAGATTTCTGTGCATTAATTTTGTATCCTGCTACTTTACCAATTTCATTGATTAGCTCTAGTAGTTTTCTGGTAGCATCTTTAGTATTCTCTATGTATAGTATCATGTCATCTGCAAACAGTGACAGCTTTACTTCTTCTTTTCCAATTTGGATTCCTTTTATTTCCTTTTCTTCTCTGATTGCTGTGGCTAAAACTTCCAAAACTCTGTTGAATACTAGTGGTGAGAGTGGGCAACCTTGTCTTGTTCCTGATCTTAGTGGAAATGCTTTCAGTTTTTCACCATTGAGGATGATGTTGGCTGTGGGCTTGTCATATATGGCCTTTATTATGTTGAGGAAAGTTCCCTGTATGCCTACTTTCTGGAGGGTGTTTAACATAAATGGGTGTTGAATTCTGTCAAAAGCTTTCTCTGCATCTGTTGAGATGATCATATGGTTTTTCTCTTTCAATTTGTTAATATGACTTATCACATTTATAGATTTGCATATATTGAAGAATCCTTGCATTCCTGGAATAAACCTCACTTGATCATGGTGTATGATCCTTTTAATGTGCTGTTGGATTCTGTTTGCTAGTATTTTGTTGAGGATTTTTGCATCTATGTTCATCAGTGGTATTGGCCTGTAGTTTTCTTTCTTTGTGACATCCTTGTCTGGTTTTGGTATCAAGGTGATGGTGGCCTCATAGAAGGAATTTGGGAGTGTTCCTCCCTCTGCTATATTTTGGAAGAGTTTGAGAAGGATAGCTGTTAGCTCTTCTCTAAATGTTTGATAGAATTCGCCTGTGAAGCCATCTGGTCCTGGGCTTTTGTTTGTTGGAAGATTTTTAATCACAGTTTCAATTTCAGTGCTTGTGATTGGTCTGTTCATATTTTCTATTTCTTCCTGATTCAGTCTTGGCAGGTTGTGCATTTCTAAGAATTTGTCTATTTCTTCCAGATTGTCCATTTTATTGGCATAGAGTTGCTTGTAGTAATCTCTCATGATCTTTATTATTTCTGCAGTGTCTGTTGTTACTTCTCCTTTTTCATTTCTAATTCTATTGATTTGAGTCTTCTCCCTTTTTTTCTTGATGAGTCTGGCTAGTGGTTTATCTATTTTGTTTATCTTTTCAAAGACCCAGCTTTTAGTTTTATTGATCTTTGCTATTGTTTCCTTCATTTCTTTTTCATTTATTTTTCATTTGATTTTTATCATTTCTTTCATTCTGCTAGCTTTGGGGTTTTTTGTTCTTTCTCTAATTGCTTGAGGTGCAAGGTTAGGTTGTTTATTCGAGGTGTTTCCTGCTTCTTAAGGTGGGCTTGTATTGCTATACACTTCCCCCTTATAACTGCTTTTGCTGCATCCCATAGGTTTTGGGTCGTTGTGTCTCCATTGTCATTTGTTTCTAGGTATTTTTTGATTTCCTTTTTGGTTTCTTCAGTGATCACTTGGTTATTAAGTAGTGTATTGTTTAGCCTCCATGTGTTTGTATTTTTTACAGATCTTTTCCTGTAATTGATATCTAGTCTCATGGCATTGTGGTCGGAAAAGATACTTGATACAATTTCAATTTTCTTAAATTTACCAAGGCTTGATTTGTGACCCAAGATATGATCTATCCTGGAGAATGTTCCATGAGCACTTGAGAATAATGTGTATTCTGTTGTTTTTGGATGGAGTGTCCTATAAATATCAATTAAGTCCATCTTGTTTAATGTATCATTTAAAGCTTGTGTTTCCTTATTTATTTTCATTTTGGATGATCTGTCCATGGGTGAAAGTGGGGTGTTAAAGTTCCCTACTATGAATGTGTTACTGTCGATTTCCCCTTTTATGGCTGTTAGTATTTGCCTTATGTATTGAGGTGCTCCTATGTTGGGTGCATAAATATTTACAATTGTTATATCTTCTTCTTGGATTGATCCCTTGATCATTATGTAGTGTCCTTCTTTGTCTCTTCTAATAGTCCTTATTTTAAAGTCTATTTTGTCTGACATGAGAATTGCTACTCCAGCTTTCTTTTGGTTTCCATTTGCATGGAATATCTTTTTCCATCCCCTTACTTTCAGTCTGTATGTGTCTCTAGGTCTGAAGTGGGTCTCTTGTAGACAGCATATATATGTGTCTTGTTTTTGTATCCATTCAGCCAATCTGTGTCTTTTGGTGGGAGCGTTTAGTCCATTTACATTTAAGGTAATTATCGATATGTATGTTCGTATTCCCATTTTCTAAGTTGTTTTGGGTTCGTTATTATAGGTCTATTCCTTCTCTTGTGTTTCTTGTCTAGAGAAGTTCCTTTAGCATTTGTTGTAAAGCTGGTTTGGTGGTGCTGAACTCTCTCAGCTTTTGCTTGTCTGTAAAGGTTTTAATTTCTCCATCAAATCTGAATGAGATTCTTGCTGGGTAGAGTAATCTTGGTTGCAGGTTTTTCTCCTTCACCACTTTCAGTATGTCCTGCCACTCCCTTCTGGCTTGTAGGGTTTCTGCTGAGAGATCAGCTGTTAACCTTATGGGGATTCCCTTGTGTGTTATTTGTTGTTTTTCCCTTGCTGCTTTTAATATGCTTTCTTTGTATTTAATTTTTGACAGTTTGATTAATATGTGCCTTGGCGTATTTCTCCTTGTATTTATCCTGTATGGGACTCTCTGTGCTTCCTGGACTTGATTAACTATTTCCTTTCCCATATTAGGGAAGTTTTCAACTATAATCTCTCCAAATATTTTCTCAGTCCCTTTCTTTTTCTCTTCTTCTTCTGGAACCCCTATAATTCGAATGTTGGTGCGTTTAATGTTGTCCCAGAGGTCTCTGAGACTGTCCTCAGTTCTTTTCATTCTTTTTTCTTTATTCTGCTCTGCAGTAGTTATTTCCACTATTTTATCTTCCAGGTCACTTATCCGTTCTTCTGCCTCAGTTATTCTGCTATTGATCCCATCTTGAGTACTTTTAATTTCATTTATTGTGTTGTTCATCGTTGCTTGTTTCATCTTTATTTCTTCTAGGTCCTTGTTAACTGTTTCTTGCATTTTGTCCATTCTACTTCCAAGACTTCAGATCATCCTTACTATCATTATTCTGAATTCTTTTTCAGGTAAGCTGCCTATTTCCTCTTCATTTGTTAGGTCTGGTGCATTTTTATCTTGTTCCTTTATCTGCTATGTGTTTTTCTGTCTTCTCATTTTGCTTATCTTACTGTGTTTGAGGTCTCCTTTTTGCAGGCTGCAGGTTCGTAGTTCCCACTGTTTTTGATGTCTGTCTCCAGTGGCTAAGGTTGGTTCAGTGGGTTGTGTAGGCTTCCTGGTGGAGGGGACTAGTGCCTGTGTTGTGGTGGATGAGGCTGGATCTTGTCTCTCTAGTGGGCAGGTTCACGTCTGGTGGTGTGTTTTGGGGTGTCTGTGGCCTTATTATGATTTTAGGCAGCCTCTCTGCTAATGTGTGGGTTTGTGTTCCTGTTTTGCTAGTTGTTTGGCATAGGTAGTCCAGCACTGTAGCTTGCTGGTCGTTGAGTGAAGCTGGGTGGTGGTGTTAAGATGGAGGTCTCTGGGAGATTTTCGCCATTTGATATTATGTGGAGCTGTGAGGTCTCTTGTTGACCAGTGTCCTGAAGCTGGCTCTCCTACCTCAGAGGCAGAGCCCTGACTCTTGGCTGGAGCACCAAGAGCCTTTCGTCCACATGGCTCAGAATAAAAGGGAGAAAAAGTAGAGAGGATTAGTAGAAGTATGAAGAAAGAAAGAAAGGAGGGAAGGAAGGAAGAAAGAAAAAGAAGCAAAGAAGGAAAGAAGTCAAGAAGGAAAGAAAGGAGGGAGGGAGGGAGGAAGGAAGGAGGGAAACAAGGAAAAAAGACAGAAAGAAAGAAGATACAGTAAAATAAAGTATAATAAAGTTATTGAATTAAAAAATACTTATTTAGAGAAAAAAAAAAAGGGACGGATAGAACCTTAGGACAAATGTTGGAAACAAAGCTATACAGACAAAATCTTACACAGAAGCATACACATACACCCTCACAAAAAGAGGTAAAGGGGGAAAAATCATAAATCTTGCTCTCAGAGACCACCTCCTCAATTTGGGATGATTCGTTGTCTAAAGGAGGGAAGGAAGGAAGGAAGGGAGGGAGGGAGGGAGGGAGGAAGGAAAGGAAGGAAGGAAGGAAGAAAGAAAAGTATAATAAAGTTATTAAAATTAAAGTTAATTATTAAGAAAAAAATTTAAAAAAACCATGGACGGATAGAACCCTAGGACAAATGGTGGAAGCAAAACTATATAGACAAGATCTCACACAGAAGCATACACATACACATTCACAAAAAGAGGAAAAGGGGAAAAAAATCATAGATCTTGCTCTCGAAGCCCACCTCCTCAATTTGGGTCTATTCATGTATTCCACAGATGCAGGGTACATCAAGTTGACTGTGGAGCTTTAATCCCCTGTTTCTGAGGCTGCTGGGAGAGATTTCCCTTTCTCTTCTTTGTTCTCACAGCTCACAGGGGCTCAGCTTTGGATTTGGCCCTGCCTCTGAGTGTAGGTCGCTGGAGGGCGTCTGTTTTTTGCTCAGACAGGACGGGGTTAAAGGAGCCGCTGATTCGGGGGTTCTGGCGCACTCAGGCCGGGGTGGAAGGAGGGGCACTGCGTGCGGGGCGGGCCTGCGGTGGCAGAGGCCGGCGTGATGTTGCACCAGCCTGAGGCGCGCCGTGCGTTCTCCCGGGGAAGTTGTCCCCGGATCCCGGGAACCTGACAGTGGCGGGCTGCACAGGCTCCGCGGAAGAGGGGTGTGGATATAATGACCTGTGCTCGCACACAGGCCCCTTGGTGGCGGCAGCAGCAGCCTTAGCGTCTCCCGCCCGTCCCTGTGGTCCGCGCTTTTAGCCGCGGCTCGCGCCCGTCTCTGGAGTTCCTTTAAGCACCGCTCTTAAACCCCTCTCCTCGCGCACCAGGAAACAAAGAGGGAAGAGAAAGTCTCTTGCCTCTTCGGCCGGTGCAGACTTTTCCCTGGACTCCCAGCTAGCCGTGGTTCACTAACCCCTTCAGACTATGTTCAAGCCGCCAACCCCAGTCCTCTACCTGCACTCCGACCGAAACCGAAACCCGAGCCTCAGCTCGCAGCCCCGCCCGCTCCGGCAGGTGAGCAGACAAGCCTTTCGGGCTGGTGAGTGCCGGTCGGCACCGATCCTCTGTGCGGGAATCTCCCCGCTTTGCCCTCCGCAGCCCTGTTGCTGTGCACTCCTCCGTGGCTTCGAAGCTCCCCCCGACGCCCGCGAAGGGGCTTCCTAGTGTGTGGAAACTTTTCCTCCTTCACAGCTCCCTCCCACTGGTGCAGGTGCCGTCTCTATTCTTTTGTCTCTGTTTTTTCTTTTTTTCGTTTGCCCTACCCAGGTACGTGGGGGAGTTTCTTGCCTTTTGCGAGGTCTGAGGTCTTCTGCCAGCCTTCAGTAGGTGTTCTGTAGGAGTTGTTCCACGTGTAGATGTATTTCTGGTGTATCTGTGGGGAGGAAGGTGATCTCCGTGTCTTACTCTTCCACCATCTTCAAGGTCCCCCCTCGGTACTTTAATATAGTATTAATCATTGCTGCTTCAAGGGTCTCATTTCATGAGATATAGTGTCATGTAAGAAGGATAAGCAATATGGAACCACAAATATATTTACTTTTATAGGTGCTATGACCAAGTTACAGGAGCTATAAAATATTTATGGGTCCCCAAGGATCCAAAACCAATACCTTGTAGTCTTATCCTTTTTTTTTTTCTTTTTTAATGATAAAAACCCCTCTAAAACACTTCCGGAACCTATACCCAGAATGCCAGACCAAGCAACCAGGAGTGCTCATGAACAGTGCAATTTTTACCGAGTTCTAATTTCTACTTGTTGGATTTCAGCTGAGGTTGTGGCTCATGATTTTGTAGTGCAAGCACTTTGAATTTCCCTCCTCATCTCACCTGTTTCTCCACAATACATTGATGACCTTGTACAGATCTCCTGAATTCAGTAATTTAGCACACTATTTCCATGTGTAACTGATTTTCTATGGCTATTTAAGAAATTATCACAAACTTAGAGGCTTAAAAGAACACCCATTTATTAACTCACAGATTTTTATATCGGAAGTTCAGGCATGATATGACTAGGTTCTCTGCTCGGGATCTTCGAAGACTGAAATCAGGGTATTTCCGTAGGCTTTCTGAAATCTCTGAAGAAGAATCTGCTTCCACACTTACTAAGGTTACTGGCTTGCAGTTTTAAGACTGAAGTCCCTGATTTCTTGTTGGCTGTCAGTGGTGCCAAATCTCTCTCAAGCTTTGAATCTCTCTCCTGAAAAAAGCTCATTTCTTTTTTAAAGACCTATATGATTAGGTCAGGGTCATCCAAGATAATATCCCTATCTTAAAATAACTGATATGAGCCCATAATTACTTCTTTACTTTTGTCCTATAACCCACCATAATCATGGGAGTAGTATCTCTTCAGATACAGATTTTGCCCACGCTCAAGGGGTGAGGACTGCATAAGGCCAGGGGTCATTTGGGGTCATCTTGGAATTCAACCTAGCACACTACGTATTGATAATAAAAATTTTATCTTTATAAAAAATTATTTCTACCCCCAAATCAATTGCATATTTTATGAATATATAATTATGTTCCATTGCTTCATTTGCGACTGAAAACCAACTTTAAACTAGCATCATCCTTGTTTTGTTTGTTTGGGTGGGGTTTTAGGGTTTTTTTTTTTTTTTGGTATATGTCCCTTTTTGTTTGCATATATCTGGCATACAGTGACTAATTTTGTTATTTTTATTTTTCACCTTTCTGTCATTTGGTTTGAGATTTATTTCTTCTAAGTAACATATAGATTGTCTTTGTTTTGTCCCATCTTAGAATCTTTGTAATTTCTCTAATATTTTCTTATAGGTTTTATTTCTCTATTGATTTTTATTTTCTTGTTCCGTTATTAATACATATTATTGAATCTGTATTTTATCTAAACATAAAGGAAATAGAAGGTCTTTAACAACTGCTACTATAACCTTAGACAATTTTGTCACACTCTCCACCAACCCTGCTCCCTGGGCGCACACACGCGCACGCGCACACACACACACACATTCGTTGATCCTCTCAGTATATCTGGAATTATTTAGACTTTTAGCTCATGGTATTTCCTTTTCATTTTTGACTTTTTTCATCGTTTCTCAGTTTGTTGTAATTTTGAAATTCCTTAATGTACTTTTTGGAATTTGTGGACTTTGTCTTTCTGAAATAATCTTGTTATTGCCCTCTTTTAGAGTGAATTTTAATCTATTAAATTTCAGATGGGCTGAAAATCTTTTATCTCTTTCTATTGCCTTTCAGTTGCCACTGTAGTTTTTATTTTTGTTTCTTATTAGTAAATAGTTTTTGTATTTTGTTAAGAATATATTTTCTTAGATGATAAACTGCACCTGAAATAGTTAATTTTGAAATTATGAATTTCTTCTGTATTTTTTGTGGTATGTTTTCATGGGCCCCCTCCTCTAAGCAGACAAGGTCTGTATAGACACTTTATTAGAAACTGACATCTGAATATGTTCTCAACTTCCCTCACTCACCATTTGAATGAGACCAAATCCACTGCTTAACCAAATTACTTCCCAAGGGAAATCTGACTTTAATAGCCCCAAGCATGGTCCCATTCCCACCAGGATCCAGTGTAGCTCTGCTGTTTTTACAAGGTGCTGTTCCTACATCTACCTCCTCAACGTGGAGTCTCTGGCCCAGTAAAGCTCAATAATGACAAATTATCCTCCCCAGCATGCATTGCCACTAAGTGTCTCCCCCTCCTCTGGCTCCGAGAAAGTTCTTTGTTACTGTGAATGGCTTATAATTGAATGTTTTGCCCCCAGTGTCTGTAAACTTTCTTTTTATTTTTTGGAAGTTTCAGACTCTGAAGAGATGTAGAAAGCCATTAATTGAGAGAGATCAATTTTCTGGGCAACACAAAAAATAGCACTCGCAGCCAAGTTTTTGTCGTGGAAAGGAACTGGGTCTTTAAAGCAAGAGGCAGACACTGGGTTGGGGGAGGAGATAAAATATCAAGCTTACTTACTCTTTTTTATGGGGCAAAGCCCAGGTATCATAGGTGAGATCTAGTTTGCTTAGATTTATTTGTTTATTGATGTTTGCTTGTTTGATATAAAATAGTGCCATTGAATTCATAATTATGATTAACTCATCCCATAATTTGACAGTAGTTTAGCTAAAGTATTTATGTTCAATTTATTTGTTTTTATTTCTCTTTCTTGTTTGGATTTTAGTGATATACTGAGAGGAGGAAAGACTGTTGTTCAAGATTAATTTTAAGCCAGAGTAAACTAACTCAGATTTTAAAAACCAGAAAGTTTAATTCCCTAATGAGTATTTTTACAAGATGCACAGTGAAACAATGAATGTTAATCCGGAATAGAAAATGGTTTTTACTTTTATATTGGAGAGTAGAACACTGTGCACATTATCATAATAAATTGACATGACATCCAAACATTCTTTCAAGTCAATCTATCAATAAATATTTTTTGAGTGTCTACCATGGTAGGGAGACTGTAAAAAAAAAAAACTGAATATCAGAACCTTTACAGAGACAGAGCTAGCATACACTAGAACATAAACTCTACACACAAATTACCCACTTGGGCAGTTCAGACCATAAGCACTAAAGAACTTCAGAAGAGGACAAAATCAATGTAGAGCACTCTTATTGAATGCAGAAGCCAGGGAATGAAGAACAAATACAACCTGGATGAACTAAAGTGTGAGAAGTTTAATTCTATCCCACCACCCAAGAAAAAATAAATATATGTATATATATGATGTGTGTATATAGATACACCCAGACACAATCCATATATATACTTTATAACCCAAAGGGACAAAGTGACATAGAAAATTAACTATCTAATCTTGATAACATTGTACAATGAACTTGATCACTGAGGTTCAAATTAATTTTAGAGCCACAGATAACCTAGTTGATGTGGACAAATTTGGGAATGGTTTTCATTAGAAATTAATTTAACACCCATGTTTATTTGTTTCATGTGATTCTGTTCCAAAAAATTTCATTGTCTTCAGCCCTTCTCCTAGGAAGTCACCTTAAGATAGGCTGTAGTTCATTAGGCAGAATTTTTGTTAGATGACTTCCTTAACTGCCCTAACTGGTTTTCCTCCTTAAAACAATCATGCTTTAATATATATTTTTCAGTTTTTAAAAGTAAAAATTTGGAAAATATAGAAAAACATTAAAGAAAACTAAAATGTCCCCAAATTCTCATATCCAAAGATAACTATTGTGTCTAATTTGGTGTCCTTACTTTGTATAATTGTCTCTCAAGATTTCCCATGTCATTTAAAATTTAAATGAAGATTTTTAAAGTAAAATATCATTTGGTAGTAGCCTTTGGATTTCAATTTCTTTTTTTTTATAGTAAATTTATTTATTTATTTTTGGCTTCATTCGGTCTTCGTTGGTGCGCATGGACTTTCTGTAGTTGCGGTGAGTGGGGGCTACTCTTCGTTGTGGTGCGCGGGCTTCTCACTGTGGTGGCTTCTCTTCTTGCAGAGTATAGGCTCTAGGTGTGAGGACTTCAGTAGTTATGGCATGCGAGCTCAGTAGTTGTGGCTCACGGGCTCTAGAGCACAAGCTCAGTAGTTGTGGCACACGAGCTTAGTTGCTCTGCGGCACGTGGGATCCCTGGATCAGGGATCGAACCCATGTCCCCCCCATTGGCAGGTGGATCCTTAACCACTGCTCCACCAGGGAAGTCCCTGTTTTTCAGTTTCTTAACCCATGGTCCCTTTAATTGATATCAGTTGTCATTTGCGGTATCCATCCACCTCGCAACTGTATCCATCTTGAAAGCCAAAGAACTTCAGAAAAAAAGGACAGAACACCTTTAACAAATTAAAAGAAACACTAAAAAATACTAAAATATTTTTTTCTTTCAATGTATTCGTACCACACAAACCACAAAACTATTTGATTGTTTCAATACCTATAAAGAAACTTAGAGATTATTACAATAGTTTTAATTATATAAACCTTATCAAAAATTTTGCTCTTAGTAAATGCTACTATCCCTTCTGTCACTTAGGGTTTCATCTCCTTAATACAGCCTCTGAAGACTCTTTAGTTAATGTGTATTTGAAGTATCATTCTACTCACAATGAACTGAAAAATACCATCAAGCCTTTAGCATTGAAAGAAATCAATCTAGTGATGGTAAATGGTCTGTGGTCTCACAGGGATAGACTCATCTGTTAAAACTTTAAAGCCATACAAATCAAATATCCTTTCCTTTTGTAGAGTGCTTTATGTGGAATTAATGTATTTTAACCCACATGACACTAGCATTTTCTATTCTTGTAAGATGTACAGAAAACTCATACCTTAAACGTGCTGTGAAATTAACCATTTCAATTCAATTCAGCTTTATTCACTGATCATGATGATCAAATGCTGAGACACTGATCAGTGACCTAACAGTGGTCTCATTTGTTGTGTTCTTATGTTGCACAGCCACAATTAACTAGATGTGTGTGTGCCAATAATTTTCAAAATCCTAATAACAGTCTCAATAGACTCTTTTTTTTTTTTTTTTTTTTGCGGTACGCGGGCCTCTCACTGTTGTGGCCTCTCCCGTTGCGGAGCACAGGCTCCGGACGCGCAGGCTCAGCGGCCAAGGCCCACGGGCCCAGCCGCTCCGCGGCATGTGGGATCTTCCTAGAACGGGGCACGAACCCGTGTCCCCTGCATCGGCAGGCGGACTCTCAACCACAGCGCCACTAGGGAAGCCCAGACTCAATAGACTCTTAAACACAGAATTGGAAATTGCCTGAAATGATTTCAAAATAGCTCATGTCTAAACCTTCCATATGACATCTATAATAAAACAAAAGCATGCAAATGTATAAACATTATGTGTTTGAGACTGAAAGGACACAAAAGTGATTTTATTAAACTGACTTCTGTATTTCAAACTTGTGGTCACAAGAGAGCTATAACTTTCTCAGTTTGCAGCAGAGTCTAAAATCATGTAGTTTTGCCTACTACTCATTATGGATAAAAAAACATCAATTTTTCATGGAAATTTTAAAACAAATTTACTAGAGTAAATAGATTTAGAAATTTTACTAGATACTATCAGTATTTTTAGCTTTAATATGCATAAATTAAAAATTGTTACAAGAGGTTTGCATTTTCAAAGCCATATTTAATCACAAAGTTTACAGTTGTATCAATAATACAAGATTAATCACTTTGAAGAACTATTCCATAAAGGCAACAGAAGCCCAGCAACAATGGGAAGCTTTCTGTGTGCCCAGAAAACAAGCAAAACCCAAAACAAGTGGTAAAAAGCTTAAATTATACTGAAAATTATCTTAGCCCAAAGAAAGAACTTTCTACCAAGCTACTAAGGGGAATTATTTTGCTAAGGAGAATTCTGTAATTTCCACTCCTAAATATAAAGGTATGTTTATTTAGCTTGTTCCATCACACACTACTTTGAACAAAATAATAAACCAGATATTTTTTGAACCTACCAATTTTTGGCATACTTTGTTTTTAAGAATTCTCTGAAAGATAAGTAAAATTGGGGTTAGCATAGTTGATAAATTTCCTAGGAAATGATATAGTATTGCAGATAGTCCTTGAGGAGAACCCCTGGAATTTGTCATCATTAATAAGCTTTTCAGCAAACCAAAGGAATTCAGTAAAACCATTATGCAAACATGAGAGTCTACACATATTTTCTCTTCCCCTTCTAAGCTAGATAAGTAGTAAGAGAGTTTCCCATACAATACAGACACACACACACGCACACATACACGTTCTCTTTTTCAATGTGTTAGATATTGTTTTAGGCTTTTTTGGTTTTGTTTTGTTTTCTTCCAGATATTCTATAAGGATTTGAAAGAATGATAGTGCCTCTTTAGAAAACATTAGTAACCAAGAAAGTAGACTTCAAAAACGCCACAAAGAGCTCGAAAAAATTAACTTTGATGTAAATTTTGGATCTGTGCTCTTCTCACATTGGTTTCTTGAAAGCTAGGAGTATAATTTGTAGCACATCCCTAGCAGTAAAACCCTTGAATTATCACTCTTACACTTATTTTTATTTTGCCTTATTATAATTCAAGGCTGTATTCACCACTGACAGCTAATCTGACTTGATCCCTGCTAATGTTAACAGGGAAGGAGTTTACTCTGAATGAATAGGGGAGAATGGCTGAACTCCTTGAATGTCTAAGCTATGAATCTAAGAGACCCAGTCAATCAATTATGGAACACTTTGATGATCAATACTAGTTTGCTACATTGTTCTAATGTATTGTAACCACCCCTTCCAATTTTGATAATGTCTGGGGGGAGAGAGAGAGAGAGAGAGAGAGAGAGAGAGAGAGAGAGAGAGAGAGAATAGATAAATGATAGAGAAAATTGAAGTAAAATGAGAATAAATTTTCATAAACTAGTAATAAAGAAAAATGTCTGCCTATCAATAATTAGGACACATGGTGGTATCTATGTGTAATAAATAAGCTGTCTTATGTAAACCATAAAATATTTCAGAGTCAGGGAGTGGTTGTCCAGAACTAAAATATTATGAGGTTATAATTATTTTATATTAGATTCCTTTGCATTTTAATATAAATCAAAAGCTTTTTATTGTATAGGGCATTTTTTAAAGTTTGAGTAATAAAAGTAGTGATTCAAAACATTAAACAACATTTCTAGCTATGCCTGTGGCTTATGCGGAACATTAAATGCCAGCATGCCAACCAATCACAACTCAAACTCTGAACAGCTCTTAAGATTGTGTATAATGAATAACAGATTTTAGCTTGTGAGTTTATGTATAATTCCTGAATCTTTTTGAAACCTTTCTTTAAAACATGTAAATTGCCTTTAGAGTCTCCCTTTTGACAGCTACAACCATTTTGACATGGCAGTACCACACCATCACATAGTATGTGGTTGACCAAACTAAGACAAGCTGCTCAACAAGATCACATAGCAGTGACAATGGGAGAGTTTGTACCTTGTTTTCTATGCATTAATCATTAAAATATTCACATTCAAAAAGAAATACGTCTTTCTCCCAAATTAAGTTTGGGTTTTCCCAATTGTTTTTATTTTAGATTAAAGAATTTTTAATGCTCAAAATTACAAGAAAACAATAAAGATCACAATCTCTTTGTCAGTATTATCCCTAGTGACATGAAAATAAATAAAAGAGTAAAATTTACTTTGAAATAATAAATGCTTGAATAAGAATCATATAATTAATTTGCTAATTCACTAATTTGACAAGTATCTATTGAACACCTATAATTGCCAGAAAATATTTTAGATGTTGAGAATATAGCAATAAACACATCAGACAAAGTCCTCATGGTGCTGATTTTTTAGTCCAGAAAAGCAAAATAAGCAACTTAACACACAAAAATATTTTTGCTGTCTGAAATATGGTATAGGATATAAAGAAAAAGCAAAGTGTGTAGACAGAGAAGGATGAGGACAGAGAACTATTTTATAAAGGGTGGTAAGAAAAGTCCTCTCAGACATGCTCATATTTGAGCAGAGACATAATGAAGTGAGGATAGCAGACTGAGGAAGTCGAGGGTAGGAGAAATCAGAGGGAGAACCACAAGCACAAATTCCTTGATTCAGGAAAAACCTTGGAGAGTTATCTTTAATTTATATACTTAAATATTAACATGGGAACATTAATCTCTCTCTCTTTTTTTAACCATCTAGGCTGGAGGTTTATTAAACATGCAGCACCATTTTCACAAAATTAGCATATGGGGAGTTGTCACTCAAAAGGGAAATAAATAGCATGAATCTGAGAGCCACTGGAATTTTAGAGGAAGTAATACAGTAAGCAAATAGGAATGATTAATTTTATACAAAGATCAAGTGAAAAAATATATATTTTGAAGCACTGTAATATTTAGAAGTATTAATTTCCAATTAAATTATTTCCAATGGAAGTGCATAAAAGAAGAAAGTAAAAAGAAATAACTTTCATATTTATTAAGAATGTTTACTAGGATGCTTAAAAATTTCATGTGTTTGAATCCACTAATTCTCATTCTAGGATCCTAGACTAAAAGTATAATGGATAAAACAGTAAATGCTTTATGGCAGGCACTTTTTCATGGTAACAAATAATTTAATAACCTGTATGACCAATATAAGTTAAACAGGTCAGTAAATTATGGCGCAGCCATGTTTGCAATTATTCTGCAACCGTTAAGTATGGCATTTTCCAATCCTCTAATTACCCTTAATTAAAAACACATAGTCCTAGTTTTAAGTAACAAAAATGTGTTACAAATAGTCTGTAATATATATTTCTGCCTTTTCATTAAAAAGTCTGGCTAATCCAAAATGCATATAATACACAAAATATTTATAACCAAAATATGGAAAGAGCTAAAGAAAACAATCAATGTAATAAAACAAACTAAAGAAAACAATCTAAAGAAACTAAAGAAAACAATCAATGTAATAAAACAAATGAACAAAGGTATAAAGAAATAATTTCAAAAAGGAACTACAAATGAAAATAACAGTAATAGTACTTTAGATGTGTAGAAATTGAACGTGTTTACAGACAATGTAACAGGCATAAAGTAAAATACTAATATTATGTGACTCCACAAAAATTTTATTCTTGCTTTAATATTTTAATTCTGAAACAAATCAACATTTTTATTATCACCATCTCCAGTGTTAGCACAGTAGTCCAAGATATCATTATCTCCTGCCTTAATTACTACACAAGTCTACTACAGTTCTATTTCCACACTTGGCCATAATAGTCAATTCTCAACATGGCAGTAAAAGTGATTGTGTTTCAAAGGATAAATCAAATCATAACACTCCCTTGGTTTTTATAGTCCAACTGCGCCCCCTGCTCTTCAACATTGTACAGTAGAATCAATACAATATGGTCCTTGTTTATCTCTCTAATTTTGTTCCTATCCCTCTCTCCACCATTCACTGTGCATCAGCTACACTGGCCTTCTTTTCCATCCCTTATCTCAAAGCCTTTAAACTATTTCCCTCTGACTGCAATATTCTCCTGAATATGCATATGTTTGCCTCCTTCACAAAGGCAAGAAAATGTCTACATATCTAATGTTTCATATCATTGAATACCCAATCCCTAGAATAAAACATAATATAAAGAATACAATTTAAAACTCTTTTGATAAATAAAATAACAAATTTTGGTAACTTTATAAGTGAGAAAGAGCAATTTGTTGTTTGAATGTGTGACTTTATATTCATTAAAACATTTATTTTCATTTTATTTGGGAGGTGTTCATATTCTTTGCATATTTCCATCAGGCTTTGTCATTTTCTTATTGATTTTTATGAATTATTTAGTAGGATTTGTTATAGACTAGTGTAGAAATGTTCATTTCCTTATTAAATGTCTTTTCATGTGTGGAATATTCTTTGAAGAGGGAAAAATATATCAATATTCATTGAAAACAAAAACTTCATGAGGTTGGGGATGGGAAAATTACAGTTTCGATTTCTGAAAAGGAAAAGTGTTTATTTTTTGAAAATCTGAGTGTTTTACATCATTCTCAGGCAAAAATTCAGAGCTGATGGTTAAAAGAGTGATCTGTAAGCAGCTTGAAAAGAAAATAGTGATCATTACCATTGGTTGACTAAGAAAAAGGCTCATTGAACTAAATTCATTTTCTTTTTTTGATAGGCTTACTAACTGGAAAATAAGAAAAATGCAATAGACAAAAAAAATCAGGATTTTGTTAAGATCCATAAAAGTTTCTCATGACATTATTGTAAATAAAATGCAGATATATGAGTTGGCAATTACACAATTAAGTGAACTCATAACAGATTGAAAAACTATACCCAGAGGTTTCTAATTAATGGATCACACTGATCTAGAGGAATATTTTCTTACATTTCTTACATTTCTTACATCCTGGGCCTTAAGATAATACCTTATCCAGTAACTGAAATGAGAATCTTCAATTCATATTGATCAAATTTCTGAAAGACATGAAGCTGGAATAGAATCTACAAAAAAAGAAAAAAATCGAGTCACATAAGTGTCAAAAAGAACCCAAATGTGACCTTAAGTGTATATGAATAGAAACAATAGCTACAGTGAAAGGTGTGCTAGTTTTGATCTCTTCTGATCAGATCTCCTCAAGAACTGTGTTCAGTTCTGGGCAGTAAAATTTTAAAAATTATGAAAAACAAATAAATACAACTTATAATAACAATAACAAATTAGATAAGAAAAGAGGATCAAGTTGCTATAGGGAAATAAAAATCATATCATATAGGGGAGGCCTCTGGGCTGAAGGAGAGAAGATTCAAGAAAGACATCTCAGTTGTTTCACATGTTTGAAAGGCTTTTTAATGAAAAGAGATAAGAACCATTTCAAATTCTAAAAAAATGAAGAAGCAGAGTAAATAGGTTTAAATGAAAGAAATTCCTGTTGTATATAAAGATTGTTTTAAAGTTTGTAATTCCATACAGATGGAAAGAGTACCATTTGGGAAGTTTTCAAAGCAGAGACTATAATATCAAGATAGCAGAAATGTTATTCTGGAATCAGGCATGTTTAGTTGTTGGACTATCCACCTGTTACAAATTCACTACCAGAATGAGCTGTACAAGTCAATCAAATGGATCTTTTAAAATATACAACTATTATGTAAATTATGGATTAAAAATTGAACATTATTAAAGAACATTTTTTGCAATGAAGCTTGGGTTGTTTTCAATTGAATTTAAGAAAATGTAAATATTTTTTTCATTGTGTATTTTGAGTTGGAATCATTGGGCCAAGCAGTCTACTGTTATGAACAAATTTACATCAAGTTTTCTGTTTTGGATAAAAAAGTAAGGAGGAGGTTCATGAAGTGAGGCCAAAAGAATGAGAAAGAGATTATAATTTGTGTCCTCCCCCAAACATCCAACTCAGCCACAGAAATTGTTTGTACTCCACTATGGAGATAGGCAGAAGTTAAAGAAAATATTTTTATGAAAGGTATTTTTTTTTAATTGAGGTAAAATTTACATACAATAAATATATGGTTCTATGAGTTTTGACAAATGCATACAATTGAGTATCCACATCTACAATCAAGGTATAGTTCCATAACTCCAAACCACCAAAAGGTCTTTTGTGCCCCTTTGTACTCAGACCTCTCTTTACCCTAAGCCACTGGCCAATATTGCTCTGTTCTCTGTACAAATAGTTTTGCCTTTTCTAGAATGTCATATAAATGAATCATACAGGATGTAGTCTCCTGAGTCTGGTTTTTTTATGAAGGTCACTTAAATGGCTGAAAGAAAAGTAGTGCCTGGCTTCTTGGAGTTACACTGAGATACCAAGGTCAGGACAAACACAGCAGAATGATGAATGACAAGTTGATTCAATCAGTCAACAGTGAAGGCATGGGTGGGAGAAACAATACTTTGATGTGTAAAATCAGCACTGAACAAATGTGAAACACTCCCTAAGGAGTCTCAACAATACCTAGAGAGACTTTTCAGGGGGATGAAATCCTGCAATTGTGCAGGTAGAAGATAACAGCTCAGGGAAATTTCCATGTTTATGCTAATGTGACAACATTTATATCTCTTGGTTGATGAACCTTCTGAACTTTAGGCTACAAAAGCATAGCAAAATTGGTTAAAATAAATAAACACAAAACTCACAAACTAAATACTTTATCAACTGCAATGTTGAACATAATGCTGACAATCTGAGAAAGATATAAATATGCATTTGTTCCAAAACTCAAAATGAAGGAGTTCAGAGTAAGAAAGCAGGAACTATATGTGGCTATGTACCAGATAGAAATAGATTAGTGGAAGGAAGTTGTTAAGTAAATGGTTCTATTCTAAGAAGTTGCCATTCGACTTCTTCTTCTTTTTTTTTTTTTTTTTTTTTTTGCGTTACGCGGGCCTCCCATTGCTGCGGCCTCTCCCGCTGCAGAGCGCAGGCTCTGGACACGCAGGCTCAGCGGCCATGGCTCACGGGCCCAGCCGCCCCGCGGCATGTGGGATCTTCCGGGACCGGGGCACAAACCCGTGTCCTCTGCATCAGCAGGTGGACTCTCAACCACTGCGCCACCAGGGAAGCCCCCCCCCCTTTTTTTTTAAAGGGCTTCAAATGCTTGGCTTATTTATTTATTTGTTTGTTTATTTATTTTTGGCTGTGTTGGGTCTTCATTTCTGTGTGAGGGCTTTCTCTAGTTGTGGCAAGCGGGGGCCACTCTTCATCATGGTGCGCGGGCCTCTCACTATCGCGGCCTCTCGTTGCGGAGCACAGTCTCCAGACGCGCAGGCTCAATAGCTGTGGCTCACGGGCCTAGTTGCTCCGCGGCCTGTGGAATCTTCCCAGACCAGGGCTCGGACCCGTGTCCCTTTCATTTGCAGGCAGATTCTCAACCACTGCGCCACCAGGGAAACCTCTCGACTTCTTTCTTAACCATGGTCATTGGTCAGGTTCATTCTAGTAGATTTTAAGACACTAGATAAATTCAAGGATAAGCTGAGATCATATAGTTATTCACAGTGATGTAAATAGAAGTAGTTTACTCAGAAAACAGTTTAGTCAAACTTCTAAAATGCTCAGAGCGTTTTTTTTTAAAAATATGCGCAATAGCAACATTTCTTTTCCGTTAAAGAGACACTCTTCAGAATTGAGGGGTTTTGTTTGTTTTTGACAGTGACATGGTTGGTTATCAGCTCAGTTTCACTCAGTCATAAGTTCTTACATGTAATATATACTCAATACATATTTGTTGGATGAATGATACAAGCAATTATTTTTAGTGTGAAAAGACTCTGAATCTGTGAAATTACTAAGATTTTCCACCAAAGGTCTTGGCCTTACTCTAGAAAATAATTTCTTAGGCTAGATATTAAGATATTTTGCCCCCAAATATAGATTTAGTCAGAAGCATCCTGACATTTTTAGTGGAGCACTGTGATTCTACACATCCCTTTTGAGGGCAAGAAAGGAGTATGTAGACCCTAGAAAGGAGAAGATGGAAGTGTCTTCTGCCTTAGGCCTTTTAGGGAGTAAAATGGATCATTCTTTCAGTTAGCATATCTGTTTCCCATGTTCCTTTCTCTCAGTCTATATTATAACACATGTAGATTCACTTGCTGCAGAACATGTTTAGACAGAAACTCACTCAACATTTTCTCATTGCTGCTCCAACTCTCTCCAGGGCTCTAGAATAACTTCAAAATACACTGTCTTATTGTGGCAAGGAACCTTCCTTCTGTACAAAAAGTTGTTACGAGTTCAACAGTAGGGAGATGTTGCTCAGGGAAATTGGCTCTTACTTGCTCCTGTGTTTGGATCTGACACTCTTCTTCTGTCTTGTGACAAGGGTTGAACAGTGGTATACTGATTTCGGTGGTATACATATGCCAGGTAATTCATAGCCCTGTCTCTGCAAAGCTGTATGTTAACTGACCTAAGCTATGCTGTTGTTCAACCAAAAAGATTTTTTAACAAACTTGGGCAACCTTCAGTGGTTAGAGAAGGTTTTGTTTCCTATCCCAACAACAAAGAGGTATAGTATAATGACAGCAATTATTTGACAGGTAGGTTCTTGCTAAAGAGAAACACTTATTACAAAAGGTGCACAAAAACAATCCCACACATTTTCTCTAGTTTTGAAAAGTTTTCCTCTCACCCTTAGGTACTATCTCAGGGAACTTAAATGATATACTACAGGCAATAACACTCCCAAAGCAGACACAGTGTCTTTGTGGTCAGGAAAAGGAGAAGGGTACTACTCTTACTAGCAGAGGGACTGAGATTTCAAAAGCTGAGGTCAGTCAGAGAATTGGATTTTTATCCAAGAGCAGAGAAGACTACAATATTCTTAACCACTCAATTACCCATTTGTACTAAATGCTTAACATGATGAAGACATTAAAAACCTAAAATTAACATCATACTTAATGGAGGAAGTCAAAATGCTGTCACCCCCAAATTAGGAACAAGGCAAAATGCTGATTTTCAACACTCTTATTCGATATAATACTGAAGATGTAGCCACTGAAATAAAGTAAGAAAAAGATATACAGATTGGACAGGAAGAAATAAAACTATCTCTATAATTACAGATGACATGATTGTAGAATACCACAAGGAATCTACAAAAAGCCTCCTAGAATTAGAACTAGGAAGATCACAGGATATAAACTTAAAGTGCAAAAAAATAAAAAAGAAACATTTTTATATACTAACAATGAACATGGAGAAAACAGCAATTAATAGCATAATACCATTTACAATTACTTCAAACATAATGAAAGACTTAGGTACACATTTAGCAAAATATGTACAGAATATGTATATTAAAATTATAAAATGCAGATGAAAGAAATCAAAGAAAACCTAAGTAAATGGGAAGACATAACAAGTTAATGGATTGCAAGACTGTGAAAATAATAATTTTCCCCAAAAGGATCTACAGGTTTAATTGGACCTCTACAAAAACTCCAACAAAGATTTTTGTAGACAAAAATATTTCTAAAATTTATATGGAAAGTTAGTCTCTAGAATAGCTCTAATTATATTGGAATAAGAATAAAATGGGAGGAATCACTTTACTTGTTATTTAAAACCTATTATACAGCTACAGTAATCAAGACATTGTACTTCTGTCAGAGGAAGAAAAATATAGATTCACATAACAGAACAGAAAACTCAGAAATATGTTCAACTTATTTTGTAGGAAGGTAAAAAGGCAGTTCAATAAAGGAAGGATCACCTTTTCAACAAATGGTGCTGGAGAAATGGGTATCAATAAATGAAAAAATGGACCTCGACTTAAAACTCAACAACTTATTAAGAAACAACTCAAAATGGATCATGAACTTAAATGTTTTAAAAAAAGAAAGAATAGAAAGAAAGAAACAAAACTTTCAGAGAAAAAAAGAGAATCTTCAGGTTTTTCAGCAAAGCATTTTTAGACAACAAAAACAGCACAATCCATAAAAGAAAAAATTGACAAATTGGATCTAATCAAAATTAAAATCTTTTGCTCTGCAAAAGCTCATAAGAACATGAAAAGAAATGCTACTGATTGGAAGAAAATATTTGCATCCACATATCTGACAAAGTCTAGTATGTAGAAAATATTAAAAATGCTCAAAATTCAATGCTTAAGAAAAAGCAATAAAAAAATGGGCAAAAGACATGTGTATATATCTATATACATATTTCACCAAAGAGGATATACAGATGACAAATAAGCACATGAAAATGCGTTTAACATGATTAACTGTCAGGAAAATGCAAGTTAAAACTATTATGAGCTATCACTACATATATCAGAATGGATAAAATAAATATTGACAAGAATAAACATCATTGAGGATGCAGAGAAACAGGATAAGATAAAATTGTATAAAACTTAAATACACACACACACAAATGAGTTCAAGTAAACCTAAGGAAACATGGATAAAATGGGTGGATGGAATCAGTGTTAATATCTTAGTTTTGATACTATGCTATACTATAATTTTGAAAAATATCATTGGGGCAAAACCGAGTAGAGTACACAGGATCTCTTTGCTTTATTCCTTACAACTAATGTAATTTACAAATATATCAATAAAAATGCCAATTAAATAAAACTAAATTGCAAGGGAGACAATGAAACAATCCCCATGTAAAGACTCAAAGTTAGGGCTTCCCTGGTGGTGCAGTGGTTGAGAGTCCACCTGGCGATGCAGGGGACACCGGTTCGTGCTCCAGTCCGGGAGGATCCCACATGCTGCGGAGCGGCTGGGCCCGTGAGCCATGGCCGCTGAGCCTGCATGTCCGGAGCCTGTGCTCTGCAACGGGAGAGGCCACAACAGTGAGAGGCCCGCGTACTGCAAAAAAAAACAACAAAAAAAGACTCGAAGTTAGAGGGAGATTACTGCCCATTCTGTTATCTTCTATGGATCAAAACTCTGTAAGCGTATTGTGGATTTTAAAAGAACAATGTATAAAAGGTAGGAACAAAGGAGTTTTATAACTTTAACACAATGAAATATTTCCTTAATCTTTTACAAAGGAGAACTGAGATATTAGGATGTGGCACTTATAAATTCCATCTTTTCCTTTTCAATGTCTTCTCCTTTTACTGAAATGTTTTTCTTTTAAGTTTGCCAATCCAGTATCCCTACTCCCCGAAACATAGAGGAGAGTTTTTTCCACTCAACCCTCCCCCCAATCCTCAATCTATTCCATGCCTATCCCTTGCAAACTTAAGTGTCACAAACTTCACCTTCGAAGGTGGGGTATGAGGCCTTCCAAATTCTAGTACAAGAAGAGCTTTGTAAAATTTTGCTTTAATTCACCTGTAAACAAGTACATGCAAAAGTGAGGATTAACCTCTTTTAGACACAGCACTATATTTTCATAAGGAGATATGGCTTATCACCTGTAAGCATTGCTATGACCTTGCCCTTTCTATACAATAACCCTTAAGAACAGTTTAGTCCTCTCTGAGAAACTCTCTACTAGTTGATGGCTCTTTCTGCTTTCTACAACAAATGGTGATTAGACTAGATTAGATAAAACTAGATTAGATTAGATTAGATCCCTTGACATATAATCTTCATCCCCACAATAAATCAGCTAACCACAGAGAGAAGCAGAATCTCCACTTATCTCCTTTTTCCCCAGATTACCACATTTCCCATCATCTTCCTCTCCCTCAAACCTCATGAATCAAGTTCTCTACAAAACAGTTCTCCTATTCTCCCTGGTAATGCCACACCTCATAATTTTGCTTTCCTTCTCCTTCAGCACAATAAAGTCTTTATTCATTACAGCTGGTCTCTGCTAGATATCACTCCTTCAAATGTAAATACCTGATAAATCTAAACTTTTATCCCCCAAAGTGGGCTTATTAATGAAAAAATAGGATTCAAGGGAGAAAAGCTTGAAGGCTGGAACCTTGTACTGTTTCAGACAGGAACACTCAGCACAGCAAAGCAAAGCAGTAGTAGAATACTTGAGGTCAGTAGTGCTTTAGAACCTATCTTGAGATTCAGTCAAACTACAGAATTTTCAGTATCAGAGAATGTATAGGTTGGCAGCTTAAAATTATTTAAACTTTAAATGATAAGTGCACTAAAACTATGAATTTACTATATGGATGCAACCAATCTTTAACTTTGTTTCCAAAATAAGGGTGTGTTATTTTTGAAACATAATTGTCATCTAGAAATAACAAATTATCACTTTAATGTTATAATAATAATATACTAATTTGATAAGGCCAAATGTCAAATATTTTTGCATGTTTCATAAGAAGTTTTAATTTTTTGTAATCACATGGAGTATTTGAGAGCTTGAAAAAAATTTTAAATTTGATTTGCAAAACTTTTGCCTTAGGTAATTACTATATCAATTCCATTGTTACAATCTAATGAATATTGTAGTTGAATCCAACCAAGTTAACAAAAAAAGAAAATGTCTCTAGGCATTTTTTATTTCAAATCAAGTGAGATAATGAAACATACTAGGAATTATCACAACTATGCATACTGGAGGCAAACTATTTTTTCACATAAGTAATTTAAAGAGAGGTTTACTTTAGGTAAGCCTCAGTATATCGGAGAAAAAAAGAAACAACATGGAAATATTTGTAGCAAAGCATAATAAATATTTCCTGAGGCAGTTTTACTGCTAATTCTATTTTTTCAAAGAAAAAAAAAAGTCATTTAGAATGATTATCTTATCTAGAGTTTGTCAAGATAACTAGTTTTCAAAGCACCCCTAAGTATTATATCCTCCTAGCCATCCATTAATATTCCAGACATCAAATGGAGTAATCAAACGATTTTGTAGAATAACCAATACCTTCAATTTGGAAGAGTCACTCAATTGACATGGAAATCCTTCCATAATATCTCTATCAAGATGTCATGTAAACTGGGCTTGAATACCTTGAATAAAGAGGAATACTGTATCCCAGGACAGATTATTACATTTCAGACCAGATGTGACATTAACAATTCATATCTCACTATAACATTCAGATCTCACAATGTACTCACAGAGTGAGTAAAATCTGTGTCTCTCTTACTCATCAGATACTAGTTCTGCCTCGTGGGGTCCGCTTTTAAAAAGCATAATTTCTCTTCCACATAACACAGTGTATTTGAGAAAACCTGTTATTTCTCACCTGACTGTTCTAGTCATTAGGTTAAATATCAATTGCTCCTTAAAATGTGTGCCATATGATATGATTCCAGTGCCTTTGACCATCGTGGAGACACTCCTCTGTGCAGATTTCATTCAGCCTCTAATCCATTTAAATTATGATATCCAAAAATGAAAGCAATATTGCAGATAGGAATACAGGGTGGCCCAGTGTTATTGCACTGGATATTTCTTAAAATGCAATCTAAGAGTGGTCATTGTTTATTTACAGATATCAGACTCAAATTTATGTCAAATATTTTCATTATTTTTTTGACACTCCATGTCCACTTTATCAACAAATCCTATCATCTTTTCCTTCAAATAAATCCAGAATCCACAGCAATTTCCCACTATGGTTTAATGATGAGAAATTGAACCTCTCATTTTGGTTCAAGTCACCATCACCTGTCACCTAGACCAGCGGTCACCAACCTTTTTGGCACCAGGGACTGGCTTCATGGAAGACAATTTTTCCACGGATGGGGGAGGGGATGGTTCAGGTGGTAATGCGGTGGATGGGGGGATTTTTCAGGCGGTAATGCAAGCGATGTTTTGGGCGGTAATGCGAGCCATGGGGAACGGCAGAAGAAGCTTCGGTCTCTCACCCGCCGCTCACCTCCTTCTGTGCGGCCAGGTTCCTAATAGGCCCGGAGGTTGGGTACCCCTGACCTAGACCATTTGCAACAATCTCCTAATTGGTCTGTTTCAAATCTTATCCCCTATAGTCTATTCTCCATATGCTGGTATAGTGTTAAAGCAGGCCCTAGAAAAAGTCAGATCGTGTCTCTACTTTACTCAAAACTTTCCAATGGCTTCTCTTCCCACTGAGATGTGAATTTGGATTGTCCACTTCCACTAAAATAATAAGCTCCAGGAAGGTGGGGATTTTTGTCTGTTTGTTCACTGCTGTATCACCAGTCCTTTGAATAGTGGTAGGTACTTAATTCTTAAGAAAGAACAAGTAATTGTGACTAAGATAATAAAATTATTTTCATAATTGCTGCTGTACCTAAGCCATATCTCTTTCAACTGCTGTATTAGATTTAATTGATGGACATTGTTGAGTTTCATCTTGCACGTAGAATTGTACCTTAAAAAGACTAACACAATCAATTTATAAAGTATTTGGACTAATTTATATAATAAGCCGATTGGATAACATTCAAAACCCAATATATTTTTATGCATTGTAATAAAACTCAATTATGAAATACAATGGAAGGATATTCTCATTCATAATAGTAGTGGAAAATATAATTAGCCTAGCAAGAAACTTTAAAAGAAATATAAAAACTTGTATCAAGAGAACTACAAAATTGTACTTATGCACAAAAATGACTTTCATAAATGGAAAAATATGACATGTTCTGTTATAAATACTGTAAAGCTGTCAGTTTCTCCAATGAATTCATAAATCAAATGAAACAAACCATTATACACCAATAAGATGCTTAAGATAATGTGAAGAAATCTATTAACTTTATTTTGGGAGATTATCCTTTAGAATATTAAATTAAGGCAAGTTTTAAAACATAGAAAATTTAATGAATTAAGCCAATTAAGAGAACTCTAGGCCTACCAGATAACAGTGGACATTTATTGTTTAACCAGTTGAAACATAATTAAAATTTTAAATCATCATTTTAGAGTTAACCATCTCTTTAGACTCTCATCCTCTGGTTCATAATTTTTCAACCAATAAATAAATATCCTTCCCATTTGCACATAATCAGTGTAATTCATGACCAAATGTCTCAAAGTATTTTATTTTAATACTTTAATCATCATACATACAGTGCAAGTCATTGGCAAAGTGTTGATTATGACAATCTTTGATAAGGTTCTATTACCAATTTTCCTTGAAATTGGCACTTATTTAGCTTGTTTCCAAATATTTCTGAGAATAAAGTTTAAAACACGGTTTTCCCTCTAGATGTTTCTATCATATTTCCTATACTGCTGTAAAGTACTCTTCATGTAGTGAGAATAGATATGTATACACAAATAATTTAGTTTTTGTATCATCTATTTGCTATTTCCCCATATTTCCATAAATATTTTATAAAAAGTATCTCAATCTTATGACAATGTTGAAACATTATTTCTTTACCATATTCTCAATCTGATAATACAGAAATTATATATGATATTGATGCAGTTAGTCAAAAATTGTTTATTTTTGCCTGTTCACATGGATCCTAGTTATCACTGATTCACTTTTCTTATTACACTAAAGCATCTTTTTAACAGTATCTTCTAAACTCTTCTCGTACATTGACTTCAAGCTCGCCAGTCACTTTGTTTTCTGATTATTTGATTTGATTTATTGCCTATCTTCTGGAACCTCTCTCAATTTCCATGTCTCTCTATAAAGTCTTGAGACGGCTTCACTAATCTTAATTTAAGTAGACTCACAGTGCCCTGGGCTATAATTGCAAAGTTTATTTGATTAAGCTTTGTTTTGATATTTTTCTTGGCTTTCATATTCCTTTTTCATGACTTCCTGTTATATGCTTTATTTCAAGTTTATGTTAATGGTCATACCAACTTGACATATTTCACCAGAATTAACAACCCTTTAGAAATTTCATGTAAAATTACCTAGAGAATTTTTGTAACAATATTTCTATTTAAAGATGTCTTCAGAGGAATTAATCAGTTTACCAGAGAAGGAATTAATTGAGCATGTGGGATTCATTTATTTGATTCACCTCATCAAAGGATTTTGCCAGGCCTTTATTTTTGCCAAAGAGGACACTCTGGTGTTACCTGTGTGATGACCATGAGAATAAAGTTTAAAACTTGGTTTTAACCTTTGTATATTCCTACCACATCTCCTGTATCACATTACAATATCCTACACGTAGTGAGCTTACATACACACAACATGGCAATGGTCCATACTGCACCTTTGATTCTTCAGTAATAGTACCCAGCCCAAAATTTAATTAAGGCATTATAGGATCTAATAACAAAAGGGAGAAGTAGATCTAGAAGAAAGAAAGATTAGTAAAAGTTTAATAAACAAATGTGATATTCTACTTAAATTAGCAAAAGATTTTTGTTCTTTTCATTCTTTCTTTTCTGTTTTATTTTTAATGAGAATTTTAATGCAGTCATATGTACCACGTAATGAACATTGCTTCTGTGAGAGTTAATGTTGCATTTGTGTGTGTGCTTGTGTGCGTGTGTGAAAATTTAACATTATGCATAAAGGGATAAGAAAATGCTCTTTATTTAAGGATGTAATCAGAAATATATATTTATGTATAACAATGGTCATCGTTCACTTTTTTATTGAAGTATAGTTAGTTTTAAAAATTATCTTAGTTTCATGTATACAACATAGTGACTCAACATTTTTATAGATTATACTCCATATAATAGTTTAAATAGTTATGACAAAATAATGATGGCGATATTTCCCTGAGCTGTACAATATATACCTGTTGCTTATTTATTTTTTAAATAGTAGTTTGCATCTCTAATCCCCTACCCCTACCTTGCCCTTTCCCTCTTCCCTCTGCCCACTGGTAACCATTATTTTGTTCTCTATATCTGTGAGACTGATTCTGCTTTGTTATATTCATTCATTTGTTTTATTTTTTAGATTCCACATAGAGAGTATTTGTCTTTGTCTGACTTATTTCACTAAGCTTAATACCCTTTAGGTCCATCTAGATTGTTGAAAATAGGAGATTTCATTCTTTTTATGGCTGAATAGTATTCCATTGTATACATATACCACTTCTTCTTTAAACCTTCATCTGTTGCTGAACACAGGTTGTTTCCATGTCTCGGCTATTGTAAATAATGCTGCTGTGAACATTGGGGTGCATGTATCTTTTCAAACTGTGCTTTTGTTTTCTTCGGATATATACCTAGGAGTGGAATTGCTGGATCATGGGAGTCTATTTTTAGTTTTTTTTGAGGAACCTCCATACTCTTTTCCATAAATTGGCTGCACCAATTTACATTCCAAACAACAGTGTACTGGAGTTCCCTTTTCTCCATATCCTTCACCATTTGTTATTTGTAGACTTTTTAATGATAGCATTTCTGACAGGTGTGAGGTAATATCTCATTATGGTTTTGATTTGCATTTTATATGATAAATAGCAATGGTGAGCATCTTTTCATGTGCCTGTTGGCCATCTGTATGTCTTCTTTGGAAAAATGTCTATTTACGTCTTCTGCCCATTTCTTAGTCTGGTTTTATGGTTTTTTGATATTGAGTTGTATGAGCTATTTATATATTTTTGTTATTAACCTCTTATTGGTTATATCACTTGCAAATATTTTCTCTCATCAGTAGACTGTCTTTTCATTTTGTCAATGGTTTCTTTTGCTATGCAAAAGCTTTTAAGTTTAATTAGTTCTCATTTGTTTATTTTTGCTTTTATTTATTTTTCCTTAGGCGGCAGATCTAAAAAAATATTGCTGTGATTTATGTAAAAGAGTGTTCTGCCCATGTTCTCTTACAGGAGTTTTATGGGTTTGTGTCTTATATTTAGGTCTTTAATCCATTTTGCATTTATTTTTGTATATGGTGTGAGAAAATGTCCTAATTTCATTCCTTTTCAGGTAGCTGTCAGTTTTCCCAGAACCACTTATTGAAGATACTGTCTTGTCCCCATTGTATATTCTTGCCTCCATTTTCATAGATTAATTGACCATAAAAGTACATGAGTTTATTTCTGGGATCTCTATTCCATACCATTAATCTGTGTCTGTTTTTGTGCCAATACCATGTTGTTTTGAATACTGTACTTCGTAGTATATTCTGAAGTCAGGGAGTATGATACCTCCAGCTTTGTTCTTTCTTTCTCAAGATTGATTTAGCAATTAGGGGTCTTTTGTGGTTCCATATAAACTTTAGGATTATTTACTCTAGTTCTGTGAAAAATGTCATATGTATTTTGATAGGGAGTACATTGAATATGTAGATTGCTTTGTGTAGTATGGATATTTTAACAATATTAGTCTTCCAATCCATGAACATGCACTATTTTTCTATTTATTTATGTCATCACAATTTCCTTACCAATGTTTTATAGTTTTCAAAGTATAGATCTTTCACCACCTTAGTTAAGTTTATTCCTAGGTATTTTATTATTTTTTTTCAGGCAATTCTAAACAGGATTGTTTACTTGCTTTCTCTTTCTGATAGTTCGATTTAGTGTATGGGCAAGAAATAGATTTCTATAAATCTTATATCCTGCAGCTTTATTGAATTCATTTGTTATAATAGTTTTTTGGTGGAAACTTTAAGTTTTCTTATATATAGCATCATGTCATCTGCAAATAATGACAGTTTTACTTCTTCCCTTCCAATCTGAATGTTTTATTTCTTTTTCTTGTTCAATTGCTGTGGCTAAGATTTCCAGTACAATGGTAAATAGAAATGGCAGGCATGGGCATACTTGCCTTATTCCTGATTTTACAGGAAAAGCTTTCAGCTTTTCACCATTTAGAATGTTAGCTCTGGGTTTGTAATAAATAACCTTATTGTGTTGAGATATTTTCCCTCTATGCCCACTTTGATGAGAGTTTTTAGCATGAATGAATGTTGAATTTTGTCAAATGCCTTTTCTGTGTCTATCAAGATGATTGTGTGGTTTTTATCCTCCATTATGTTAATGTGGTATATCACATTAATTGATTTGAGAATATTGAACCATCCTTGCATCCCTGAAACGAATCCCAGTTGATCATGGTGTTTGATCCTTTTTATATATTGTTAAATTTGCTTTGCTAATATCTTGTTGTACATTTTTGCATCTGTATTCATCAGAGGTATTGACATGTAATTTTCTTTTTTTTAGTAGTATCTTTGTCTGGTTTCATGTTGGGGTAATTGTGGCCTTATAGAATGAATTTGGGAGTGTTTCCTCCTCTTGAATTTTTTGAAATATTTTGAGGACAGGTATTAACTCTTCATTATGTGTTTAGTAGAATTCCCCTGTGAAGCTCTCTGGTCCTGATTTATTTATTTATTTTATTTTTTTGCGGTACGAGGGTCTCCCGCTGCTTAGCACAGGCTCCGGATGCGCAGACTCAGCGGCCATGGCTCATGGGCCCAGCTGCTCTGTGACATGTGGGATCTTCCCGGACCGGGGCACGAACCTGTGTCCCTGGCATCGGCAGGCAGACTCTCAACCACTGCACCACCAGGGAAGCCCCTGGTCTTGATATTTTAAATTATAAACTCAATTTCACTACTAGTAGTCAATCTGTTCAGATTGTCTATTTCTTCCTGATTCAGTTTTGTCAGGTTGTATGTTTCCAGAAATTTGTCCATTTCTTCTAGGTTATCCAGTTGTTCACATATAACTAATCATAGTAATCTCTTAAGATTATGTTTATCTCTATGATATCAGTTGTTATTTCTCCTCTTTTGTTTCTTTTGTTGTTGTTTAGGGGGTGTCCTCTCTCTTTTTATTGGTGAGCCTGGCTAAAGGTTTATCAATTTTGATTATCTTTTCAAAAAATAAGCTATTGTTTTCATTGATCTTTTCTACTGTTTTTGTTGTGGTTGTTCTCTATTTTATTTATTTTCTCTCTGATCTTTATAATTTTCCTCCTTATACTGACCTTATGCTTTGCTCTTTTTTTAATTGCTTTACATGATGGTATAGGTTGTTTGAGATTTTTCTTATTTCTTGAAGTATGTGATCTATCCTGGAGAAAGTTCCATGTGCACTTGAAAAGAATGTGTATTCTGTTTTTTTTGATGGAATGTCCTGTAGATATATATATACTAAGTCCAACTGGTCTGATGTGTCATTTAAGACCATTGTTTCCACATTGATTTTCTGTGGGGTGATCTGTCTGTTGATGTTAGTGGAGTGGTAAAGTCTTACTATATTGTGTTATTGTCAATTTCTCCTTTATGTGTGTTAATATTTACTTTATATATTCAGGTGCTCCTGTATTTGGTGCATATATGTTAACAAGTGTGATGTACTCTTCTTGTACTGATCACTTTATCATTATATAATGCCTTTCTTTTTTCTTTGTTTTAAAGTCTATTTTGTCTGATATGACTATTGCTACCCCCACTTTCTTCTCATTTCCATTTGAATGAAATATCTTTTTTCATACCCTAACTTTCAGTCTGTGTGTGGCTTTTGCTCTGAAGTGAGTGTCTTGTAAGTAGCATATACATGGATCTTGGTTTTTATCCAATCAGCTACCCTACATCTTCTGATTACTGCATTTAGTCAATTGACATTTAAAATGATTATTATTTTTTTAACATCTTTATTGGAGTATAATTGCTTTACAATGGTGTGTTAGTTTCTGCTTTATAACTAAGTGAATCCGTTATACATATACATATGTTCCCATATCTCTTCCCTCTTGCATCTCCCTCCCTCCCACCCTTCCTATCCCACCCCTCTAGGTGGTCACAAAGCACCGAGCTGATCTCCCTGTGCTATGCAGCTGCTTCCCACTAGCCATCTATTTTACGTTTGGTAGCGTATATATGTCCATGCCGCTCTCTCACTTTGTCACAGCTTAGAGCTTACCCTTCCCCCTCCCCATATCCTCAAGTCCATTCTCTATAGGTCTGTGTCTTTATTCCTGTCTTACCCCTAGGTTCTTCATGACATTTTTTTCCTTAAATTCCATATATATGTGTTAGCATCCGGTATTTGTCTTTCTCTTTCTGACTTACTTCACTCTGTATGACAGACTCTAGGTCCATCCACCTCATTACAAATAGCTCAATTTCGTTTCTTTTTATGGCTGAGTAATATTCCATTGTATATATGTGCCACATCTTCCTTATCCATTCATCTGATGATGGACACTTAGGTTGCTTCCATCTCCTGGATATTATAAATAGAGCTGCAATGAACATTTTGGTACATGACTCTTTTTGAATTATGGTTTTCTCAGGGTATATGCCCAGTAGTAGGATTGCTGGGTCATATGGTAGTTCTATCTGTAGTTTTTTAAGGAACCGCCATACTGTTCTCCATAGTGGCTGTACGAATTCACATTCCCACCAGCAGTGCAAGAGGGTTCCCTTTTCTCCACACCCTCTCCAGGGTTTATTGTTTCTAGTTTTTTTTATGATGGCCATTCTTACTTGTGTGAGATGATATTTCATTGTAGTTTTGATTTGCATTTCTCTAATGATTAATGATGCTGAGCATTCTTTCACGTGTTTGTTGGTACTCTGTACATCTTCTTTGGAGAAATGTCTATCTAGGTCTTCTGCCCATTTTTGGATTGGGTTGTTTATTTTTTTTTTGATATTGAGCTGCATGAGCTGCTTGTAAATTTTGGAGATTAATCCTTTGTCAGTTGCTTCATTTACAAATATTTTCTCCCATTCTGAGGGTTGTCTTTTGCTCTTGTTTATGGTTTCCTTTGCTGTGCAAAAGCTTTTAAGTTTCATTAGGTCCCATTTGTTTATATTTCTTTTTATTTCCATTTCTCTACGAGGTGGGTCAAAAAGGATCATGCTGTGATTCATGTCATAGAGTGTTCTGCCTATGTTTTCCTCTAAGAGTTTGATAGTTTCTGGCCTTACATTTAGGTCTTTAATCCACTTTGAGCTTATTTTTGTGTATGGTGTTAGGGAGTGATCTAATCTCATACTTTTACATGTACCTGTCCTGTTTTCCCAGCACCACTTGTTGAAGAGGCTGTCCTTTCCCCACTGTACATTCCTGCCTCCTTTATCAAAGATAAGGTGACCATTTGTGTGTGGGTTTATCTCTAGGCTTTCTATCCTGTTCCATTGATCTATCTTTCTATTTTTGTGCCAGTACCATACTGTCTTGATGACTGTAGCTTTGTAGCATAGTCTGAAGTCAGGGAGCCTGATTTCTCCAGCTCCGTTTTTCGTTCTCAAGATTGTTTGGCTATTCGGGGTCTTTAGTGTTTCCATACAACTTGTGAAATTTTTTGTTCTAGTTCTGTGATAAATGCCAGTGGCAGTTTGATAGGGATTGCATTGAATCTGTAGATTGCTCTCGGTAGTAGTCATTTTCACAATGTTGATTCTTACTATCCAAGAACATGGAATATCTCTCTATCTATTTGTATCATCTTTAATATATTTCATCAGTGTCTTACAATTTTCTGCATACAGGTCTTTTGTCTCCTTAGGTAGATTTATTCCTAGATATTTTATTCTTTTTGTTGTAATGGTGAATGGGAGTGTTTTCTTCATTTCACTTTCAGATGTTTCATCATTAGTGTATAGGAATGCCCGAGATTTCTGTGCATTAATTGTTTATCCTGCTACTTTACCAAATTCATTGATTAGCTCTAGTAGTTTTCTGGTCGCATCTTTAGTATTCTCTATGTATAGTATCATGTCATCTGCAAACAGTGACAGCTTTACTTCTTCTTTTCCAATTTGGATTCCTTTTATTTCCTTTTCTTCTCTGATTGCTGTGGCTAAAACTTCCAAAACTCTGTTGAATAAGAGTGGTGAGAGTGGGCAACTTTGTCTTGCTCCTGATTTTAGTGGAAATGCTTTCAGCTTTTCACCATTGAGGACAATGTTGGCTGTGGGTTTGTCATATATGGCTTTTATTATGTTGAGGCAAGTTCCCTCTATGCCTGCTTTCTCCAAGGTTTTTATCATAAATGGGTGTTGAATTTTGCTGGAAGCTTTCTCTGCATCTATTGAGATGATCATATGGTTTTTCTCCTTCAATTTGTTAATATGGTGTATCACGTTGATTGATTTGTGTATATTGAAGAAACCTTGCATTCCTGGAATAAACCCCACTTGATCATGGTGTATGATTCTTTTAATGTGCTGTTGGATTCTTTTTGCTCGCATTTTGTTGAGGATTTTTGCATCTATGTTCATCAGTGATATTGGCCTGTAGTTTTCTTTCTCTGTGACATCCTTGTCTGGTTTTGGTATCAGGGTGATGGTGGCCTCCTAGAATGAGTTTGGGAGTGTTCCTCCCTCTGCTATATTTTGGAAGAGTTTGAGAAGGATAGGTGTTAGCTCTTCTCTAAATGTTTGATAGAATTCGCCTGTGAAGCCATCTGGTCCTGGGCTTTTGTTTGTTGGAAGATTTTTAATCACAGCTTCAATTTCAGTGCTTGTGATTGGACTGTCCATATTTTCTATTTCTTCCTGATTCAGTCTTGGCAGGTTGTGCATTTCTAAGAATTTGTCCATTTCTTCCAGATTGTCCATTTTATTGGCATAGAGTTGCTTGTAGTAATCTCTCATGATCTTTTGTATTTCTGCAATGTCAGTTGTTACTTCTCCTTTTTCATTTCTAATTCTATTGATTTGAGTCTTCTCCCTTTTTTCCTTGATGAGTCTGGCTAATGGTTTATCCATTTATGTTTAACTTCTCAAAGACCCAGCTTTTAGTTTTATTGATCTTTGCTATTGTTTCCTTCATTTCTTTTTCATTTATTTCTGATCTGATCTTTATGATTTCTTTCCTTCTGCTAACTTTGGGGTCTTTTTGTTCTTCTTTCTCTAATTGCTTGAGGTGCAAGTTTAGGTTGTTTATTCAAGAGGTTTCCTGTTTCTTAAGGTAGGATTGTATTGCTATAAACTTCCCTCTTAGAACTGATTTTGCTGCATCCCATAGGTTTTGGGTCGTCGTGTCTCCATTGTCATTTGTTTCTAGGTATTTTTTATTTCCTTTTTGGTTTCTTCAGTGATCACTTGGTTATTAAGTAGTGTATTGTTTAGCTTCCAAGTGTTTGTATTTTTTACAGATCTTTTCCTGTAATTCATAGCTAGTCTCTTAGTGTTGTGGTCAGAAAAGATACTTGATACAATTTCAATTTTCTTAAATTTACCAAGGCTTGATTTGTGACCCAGGATATGATCTATCCTGGAGAATGTTCCATGAGCACTTGAGAAAAATGTGTATTCTGTTGTTTTTGGATGGAATGTCCTGTAAATATCAATTAAGTCCATCTTGTTTAATGTGTCGTTTAAAGCCTGTGTTTCCTTATTTATTTTCATTTTGGATGATCTGTCCATGGGTGAAAGTGGGGTGTTAAAGTCCCCTACTTTGAATGTGTTACTGTCGATTTCCCCTTTTATGGCTGTTAGTATTTGCCTTATGTATTGAAGTGCTCCTATGTTGGGTGCATAAATAGTTACAATCGTTATATCTTCTTCTTGGATCAATCCCTTGATCATTATGTAGTTTCCTTCTTTGTCTCTTCTAGTAGTCTTTACTTCTTTGTCTCTTCTAGTAGTCTTTACTTTAAAGTCTATTTTGTCTGATATGAGAATTGCTACTCCAGCTTTCTTTTGGTTTCCATTTGCATGGAATATCTTTTTCCATCCCCTTACTTTCAGTCTGTATGCGTCTCTAGGTCTGAAGTGGGTCTCTTGTAGACAGCATACATACAGGTCTTGTTTTTGTATCCATTTAGCCAGTCTGTAGTTAATCAAGTCCAGGAAGCACAGAGAGTCCCATACAGGATAAATCCAAGGAGAAACACGCCAAGACCCATATTAATCAAACTGTCAAAAATTAAATACAAAGAAAACATATTAAAAGCAGCAAGGGAAAAACAACAAATAACACACAAGGGAATCCCCATAAGGTTAACAACTGAACTTTCAGCAGAAACTCTGCAAGCCAGAAGGGACTGGCAGGACATATTTAAAGTGATGAAGGAGAAAAACCTGCAACCAAGATTACTCTACCCAGCAAGGATCTCATTCAGATTTGATGGAGAAATTAAAACCATTACAGACAAGCAAAAGCTGAGAGAGTTCAGCACCACCAAACCAGCTTCACAACAAATGCTAAAGGAACTTCTCTAGGCAAGAAACACAAGAGAAGGAAACGACCTACAATAACAAACCCAAAACAATTAAGAAAATGGGAATAGGAACATACATATCGATAATTACCTTAAATGTAAATGGATTAAATGATCTAACTTTTGCCATTTTAATTATGATATGTCTTGGTGTGTGGTTTCGGATTCATCTTGTTTAGGACCTTTGGTGTCTCCCATACCTAGATATCTGTTTCCTTCTTCAGGTTGATATTTCAGGATGTTTTCAGCCATAATTTCATGAAATACTTTTTCAACCCCTTTCTTTCCCTTCTCCCTCTGGGACCCCTTATAATGCAGATGTTGGTTCTCTTGATATTGTCCTACCGGTCCCTTAAACTGTTCTCATTTTTCTGTTTTCCTGTGTGCTGTTCTGCTTGAGTGATTTCCATTATTCTGTCTTCCAGATCACTTATGCATTCTTCTTTATCACCTAGTTTGCTGTTCATTCCTTCTTGTATATTTTTATTTCAGTTATTGTATTTTTGGTTGTGATTCTTTTTTATATTTTCTAGTTCTTTGTTAAAATTCTCATGAGTTTATCTCTTCCCATATTCAGCTAACATTCTTATTACTAATGCCTTGAACTCTTTACCTGGAAAATTATTTATTTCTGTTTTATTAGTTTTTTCAGGGGTTTTCTCTTGTTGTTTCCATTGAAAAAAATTCCTCTGTCTTTTTACTTTGTTTAAATTTCTTTGCCTCCATGAAATTAGGTAAAATAGTTACCTATTCCGGTCTTAAGAGGTGTCCTTGTGTGGAATCATCCATATAGAGTCTGTGTGTTTCACACAGACTGGTGGGAAAATTGGATCTGATGTGAACACAAGTCATATCTTTCCCCAGAATGTCCTGGCAGCTATCACCTTGTTAGAAGGTGGGGCTGGAGATGGAGGGGATAGAGCCAGAGCCAGTTTAAGCCAGGACTTCTTTACTGAGTGGACAGCTATTGGGGGTGCAGTTTCAATGTTCTCCCTGACTTGTTTTGCAAGTAAACAAGTGTTGTGTGTCCTCTTCATGAATAGAGTCTAGGTTTCTTAGCCCTCCTGTTAGTCCCACTAGTTTTCTAACCTACTAAAGGGGACTCATCTTCCTGGTGTCAGACCCCAGAGCTGGGTGCCAAATATGTGGCTCTAACCTCTCACTCCCTAGGGAGGATCTTTGCCCTTATAATCTCCCCTCTTTTTTGTCCTCACCCAGGGGCACAGGTCCCAACCTGATTGCTTCTCTTCCCTTCCTACCTGATTCCATGTGGATATTTCATACAGCCTTGGTTATGCAAAACTCTTTCTGACAGGCTTCAGGTAATTTTCAGTAAGAATTGCTCCACGTATAGATATATTTTTGATGTGTTCATGCTGGGAGGTGAGTTCCATGTCCTCCTACTCTGCCATTTTGATCTCTTCTCTCATCATTCTTTTTATAATAACTAAGATTGATATTAACTGAATGAGTAAAAATATAGAATAAAGTAAGCTATTTGCAGATAATTCTGAAATATTATGCAATATAAATTGAGTTTTTTGAGATTTTAATATCAGTAAAAATGTTATGACCTCAAATGAAAACATGCTAAATTATATATGTAGTATGACATCTATCACAAAAAGGAAGATACTGAAGAGAGTATGCAAAATTATAACAATGGTAATCTCTAAACTAAAAATGATGTGTGATTTTTATTCTCTTCAGTCTTTTTGCATTTTTCTGAATTCCTAGCTTATTCTTTTTCAATAGATATATATGCATCTTATTACTTGAAAAACATTATGAAAACAACACAACTTTGAAAAGAAAAAGAAGAATGGCAATAAGGACAATTCGATGTCCAGAGTTGTTGTAATTAATAAAATGTTCTTTTATACCATATTTAGATGCATAAATACTTTTATTTTCAACTAAGATCTCTGGCTCTAAATATCTCTTTGTTTATTCTCCAAAAGTAATTGCAGTAATAAAATGTCATTCATCCAAATTTTAGGTCTAATTTGAGTTCTAACCCCACAAAGAATCCATCACTCCAATAATAAACTGAGAACATGAAAATACAAGGTTGATGTATTTGTTTAAAAAGGGCTAATATGTCATGCTTGGCTAATGCTGCTCAACTTCATCAATGATAAAGAGAAGAGAATGCTAGTAATGAAGCAGCTACTGCCATACTTCAGTGATAGAAAGTGATGTGAAGAGCACAGCATTTGCTATTCTCTTCAGATTTAATCTTCTGAACCATTTTTCTCTGGACAAGTCATCTTCTAATCATTTAGAGAGCAACCAAGAAACTTGATGCTTCAGTAGTAGGTCCCAGCTCAAAATTTAATTAAGGCATTCCAGGTTCAAATAACTCAGTGGAGATGTAGACCAAATTAAAAAGAAGAAAGGGAGGAATGGAGAGACCAAGGGACAGAGAGACAGAGGAAAGTAATGGGCTTAAGAAAACTTTACAGAGTAATAAGTGACAAAACTAAAATAGTCAGGCAATAATATTTATTTTCAGACCCTATTCTTTCCACCTGTATCATCCATCCTTTCTAAATTCCTTAAATAATAGCCACAGTAAGAAAAGTTATACTTTAATCATATGTTTGTGCTTTACTGTACACAAACGTTATGTTTGGTACCAGCATAAATTTTGTAGGAATACACTCTTTTGCTCTATGATGCTTGAACTATCAAGCACCTATCTTCAAAGTGTTTCAAGTTCCCCACAAAAACCTATAAAAATTGACTTTTCTCAATTGCATTAAATGTGAAATCCTCACCCATAAACTATAAATTAGAGGATATTATTTACTCTTATTTTTGTCTTAATGTTACAGCATCTTTCCTCCTTACAGAGCCGACTGTACAGGTTAAAGATTAAAGGACAATACCGAGCCATTAGTTCACATGTGCTAGTTTTTAGCCTTTTAATGAGAGGTCAGTGGCATATCTAATATATGTAATGTATAAGTGCTGGAGTGAGCCTGTTTTCCTGAGTTGTCCTTGCTTGCCTCAGTATTTTTCTTAGCTCTTTCTACCTTGGCAAGTTTGAATGAACAGTTCAGATATGCATCCAAACCATCTCGAATATTTGGTGATCCAAAAGGACTTTGGTGGGTTTGGGGAACTTCCAGAAGTACTTGTTTAGCGTTCATGTATTAAATATCCATTAAATGAACAGCGAGGTAGTCTTTCCAATTTCCTTTACCGAGGTCACAGTTTAGGCACAGATGTGCATTTAGCACCAGTGTTCATATAACGTCCCTCTATTTGGAGGAGGGTGGCTCTCTATTAGCTCCATTAGCTGATTTCCTACCATGGCCAATTTATTTTTTATTACTTCCAGGCTAGCTGCTCAGCCATGCCACTGGTTTGCTATTTAGTTATATTTTCGTAGTGCTATGACTGTACCCTGCTCACCAATCCAAATGATTTATTTTTCATTTTTACTTATACCTGCTGGTAAATATTTATAGAACTGCTCAAATGGTTTATATAAGGTAAAGCACATCAGAGTTCTGTCTCCCTCCTAACTGCAAGAATGCATATTACTAAAATCTAAATTGTAGACTGATAGTTTTCAAGCAAGTCATTTTTATGGGCTTTGTTAATTTTTTTTTAAGCAGAGAAGGAAAGAAAGCCTTTACCTAAACTTTCCAAGTCATGAATCTGTATCTTCTTTCCTTAATCGCACCACACAGTGGAATTAGTGTATATCTGAAAGGACTATGAGCAGAGCTGTTATCTCAGCACATTTCCACTGGCACCTCCTGGCAAGTATCCAATGCTTGTTGCAAACTAAGGAAGACTTAAGATTAGCCACTGGCAATTCATTATTAACAGTTGTATATTCTCCTATTGTAGCCATGGAGAGCAAAGGCAATATATTTAGTGTGAGAAAACTATAAATGTTCTAAAAGAATAAAATTAGAGGATACAGTAAAAACATAATGAAAAGAAAACAAGCATAGCTATAAGGCTTAAGACTTGA
Source organism: Pseudorca crassidens (assembly GCF_039906515.1). Classification (NCBI taxonomy): domain Eukaryota; kingdom Metazoa; phylum Chordata; class Mammalia; order Artiodactyla; family Delphinidae; genus Pseudorca; species Pseudorca crassidens. Next base: position 86,918,798 of record NC_090298.1, read on the forward strand.
TACTAAGAATACTTTTGAAGAAGATTCTTCATACAAGTAAAACAAGTTGACATGTGGTATACTTTCCATTGTTAACCTCCATAATGGAAAATATACAATAATTCTTCTATTCAGGCCTCTTTCAGTTGGAATTCAAGATAGTTCCAAGACAGTGGTTCAATGTTGAAAAAAGGCTTAAAGTCCTAAATTAATTGCTTAGAGAAAAATAAAAGAGGAATCTGAAATGCTTACTTATGAATAGAAAAATTGAAGAACTTAGAAAAACATACATATAGCCACACAATCTTATATTTTACCCTACATTTGTGAGATTTATATCCTTTTATTTCATCTCAAATAATTTACTCAGAAATACATGTTTGTATGACCATAAGATTGGTTTATTGAACACTTACTAGGTGACAGACATTATGCTCAGTTCCTGATATTCATTATCTCGTGTAATCTTCACTGCAATCCTATGTAATAAATGTCCTCTTCCTGTACATAACTGACAGGGTTTAAATTAACTAATTTTTCCAGGGTCACACTGTTGGTCTATCTGGAATTTGAGCTCATCAGTCTGTCTCCAGACCACACCATTTTATATGACTTCCCCATCATCTTATAACCATATAATCAACTACATATTTCACTATTTTATGTAAAAGCAGGAAAAAATCTGTTAAAACTTTGTTTTGATAATCACAGGTATAATGATCTGGTTCCACAGGGCTCTTGTAATAAGTGACCTAAATAAACTTTTTGCCTCTTTAGTTTGAGAGAATATCACTGGCATCCAATTGCAGTAGGGGTAAATATGATAAAAAGACAATATAGAGGCCTGCTTTATGTATACTTTAAGCATTCCAAGATATGAGACTATATCCCTGAGAGAAATGGTAAAAGGATTGCAGTATTAACAAGTAAACTGCCAGGATACCCTTCAACACAAAACAAAGACAAAAGCTGTACCAAGCTCTGGAGGAGATGAGGGGGCAGTTCAAAATGAGGAAATTGTAATGATGCACACCCACTGGAAGGTGAGGTGGATGTAGTTATTGCCGGGATATAATTGGGGTGGCCAGGTGATCAGTGCTATTGCCACTTTTTCTCCCAAGCTTAAATAGCACAAATATTGGTGGTGCCTAAGGAAAGAAAAGCCACCTATATGTAATTTGCTTCCTTTTCTTTTCACTTTTCAGACACTCTTAAATATGATAGAAATTATATCACATTTGTAACATGCACTTGGAACATAGAAACATACATATATATATATATATATATATATATGCATAGATAGATGATAGAGGAAGAGAGAGGCAGGTACTTAGGAAATAGGAATTATGGGATTGTATATACACATTCATATATACATGTATATTGATATTATACACACACACTTGTGAATTAGATACACAACCATCACTGTGATGATAAGTAAATCAAAATGACCCTACTCCTACATTACCTAGGAAGTAATCCTAACTCTTAGAAGTTACTGTATTTGGATCTGAATTAAGAAAAGAGTGAGCAAATTTGGATACAGCGGAAATAGTTTGATTATAGCCATTCTCATTAGTAATGCCAAAGCCAAATATGCTTATGTTATGTCATGTTTGCTTCTCTTTCTTGTCACATTCAAGAAGAGAATATTTAATTGTTGTTAAATAAGATCACTTTAAAATCATACAGTACTTTCAGGAACATGAAATATATGGTTCTACAATGATTGGGTTAGTAAAACCAGGAGGTTCTGTTTGAGCTAATAATTCATTAGCTTTGAAATGAAGCATCAGCATTCTAATGGTGGCATTTAATAACCCTTGTCAATTTTATTTGAAAAAGAAAGAGTTGATAAAGTAGTTTGCAGGGAAACACTAAATGATTGTACGAGTTTTCTAGGGCTGCCATAAGAAAGCACCACAAACTGAGTAGCTTAAAACAAGAGAAATTTATTCTTTTACATTTATGGAGGCCACAGTCTGAAATCTAGAGGTAGGGAAGAATCCCCTGTCCACCTCTTCCAGCTCTTAGTAACTGTCAGCAGTCCTTAGCTTCCTTAGCTTATGACCACATCAGTCTATTCTCATCTCTGTCTCCACATAACCTTCTCTTCTTATTTCTGGAAAATCTTCCTTGTGTCTCTCACAAACACACATGTCATTGGATGTAGGGCTTTCCCAGGATGATCTCTTCACCTCAAGAGCCTTAATTTAATTACATCTGTGAAGACCCTTTTTCCAAACAGGGCAAAATTCACAGGTTCCAGGGATGTGATATGGGCATATCTTTTAGGGGGACCACTATTCAACTCACTATACAGATTTAGAATGTATAAGGAAAAGGCAGTGAGAATATATGACAAGTGTGATCAGGTAGGTACTGAGTAAGAAGATTTGACATGCTCTATTGCAGTCATTTTGAAAGGTTTTTTTTTTTTTTTTTGGCTACATTGGGTCTTCATTGCCGTGCATGGGCTTTCTTTAGTTGCAGCAAGCGGGGGCTACTTTTCGTTGTGGTGTGCAGGCTTCTCATTGTGGTCGCTTCTCCTGTTGTGGAGCCAGGCTCTAGAGCACAGGCTCAGTGGTTGTGGTACGCGTGCTCAGTAGTTGTGGCTCGTGGGCTCTAGAGCGCAGGCTCAGTAGTTGTGGTGCATGGGCTTAGCTGCTCCACAACATGTGGGATCTTCCTGGACCAGGACTCGAACCCGTGTCCCCTGCATTGGCAGGCAGATTCTTAACCACTGTGCCACCAGAGAAGCCCTTGAAAGGTTTAAAGGTGTGCTTTCTCCCTGATTATTTGGAGTACTCTGTCCATGACATAATATATGGGTGAGAGCAATGCCATTTATCTCGCAAGCAGGTTCAAAGCCCTACAAAGAACTGTTCTCCTCCCTTTAAAATCAAAACTGTCAGATAAACAAAGCTTAGAGGAAACAAGAAAAGGAATGCTTTACCTCCTCTTTTTCCTTCTCACCTCAAACTCTGCTTACCCTTGTTCTGATTAAACTTAGTTCTCTCGTAACACTCTCCTCAGTTCATGAAGGTTCTTGAATTAGTCTATCTTTGTTAGGAGTGACCACTTCAGTTGCCAATATTTTTAAATATGATGAAGATGCTTAATAAACATAGAAATGTATTTGGTTGCAGAAGATTTTGACAATGAGGTTTATTCCATATTCTGATGGATTTGTCACATTATCCCGGGACCTCAAGATGGTGTTAAAATGTCTTGTAATTTAACATATGCAGTTAAACTATTAAAAATATCCTATTCTTGGGAATTCCCTGGTGATCCAGTGGTTAGGAGTCTGAGCTTTCGCTGCCGAGGGAGCTGGTTCAATCCGGTGGGGGAACTAAGATCCCGCAAGCTGTGTGGCCAAAAAAAAAATTCTATTCTTACAGTCAAAGCTTGAGGAGTTTTTCTGCAGTCATCTATAGTTCTAAGAAGAAATGCCTACAAGATGTCACACAGTTTAATCTGTGTCTGAGTCTTACTAAGAAAGAAATGTGTATAAAATCTTTTCAACAAGTTAATGAATCTATATATTTAAAGGAGTTAGGAACAGATACATTTATTATTATATAAACCAAACTCTCAGCATCATACTAATGGGATTAATTAGTGTGATTAAATTAAGGAGCATAAGAAATTGCTAGTTATCATATTGTCCCAATAGAGAAAGCTCTATCATTTGGATTTAAAATTTTAAACAACAAAATGTGAATCAGGAGTTATACAAACATCAATGTATCTTTTCCAAATTTAGATTCCGAGGACACACATATACTCTGAAAACTACAATGTTCACCATTTTCTGTTCAATTTTCTTTCAACCTCCTACATTTCCTGAGAATGTGAAGAACAGAACTCTGTCTTGGCATAGTTTTATCATTTCTGAGATCTTTCAAATGTAAAAGAAAAACAAAAGATGTTACACTGGTGTTATGTATTCATTCCTGTTAAGTCAGGATAATTGCAATTTAGTATTTTTTTAAATGGATTCTTCATTAAATAAAATAACCAGATACTTTCAAAAGCAATGAACTTACTTATATTAAAAAATTTGAAAATGCAGTTCAATTTTCAGTTGGAACAAGATTTCACTTTCTCATTTACTATTTGCAAAAATGAATCTCTCAATACTAAAATCATCTTTGACGATGTCTGAAATGTTGAATTAAGAACTCTAGTATGATATCAAATGCATATATCAAACTACCATCCCAAAGTCAACAGATGTAATTTTTCATATATATAGGAAATTTTGATTTTCGATAAATACCTATAGAGGGGTACATTAAATAATGAGCAGGATGCTTACTTGTTAGGCATTAGGACAAATTCCTAGCACAACAACAACTGAAAGGTGTATCATAAGAGACTGAAGCCAATGAATATATCCTAAACTGTCTCCCTAAAATTCGAGTCAATGGGGTCTGCACAAAATGGCAAGGTTTTAAATAGTACACAAAAAAGCCTTCATATAATGGACTGTTTTATAGGTCTCCACTCAATTAAAAGTAGATACTGACAAGAATATTTCATCTGAAAATAATTTAAATGACCATTACATGTTTATGAGCTTTGATCCCTATTTTGTAGAAGACATTGGTGGTGGTATCTTAGAATTTTGCATGCTCTCTCTCTCTCTCATTCCTCAGTACCATCATCCCTTGGTATCTGAGGGGCATTGGTTCCAGGACCCCCTACAGATACCAAAATGTGAAGATGCTCAAATCCTCTAGTCAGCCCTCTGTATCTGCAAGTTCTGCATCTAGGGATTCAACCGAGTATGAATCACAAACTTCATACATGATCCACGGTAGGTTGAATGTACAGATGTGGAACCAAGGGATACAGAGGGCCAACAATGGGACTTCAGTATCTTCTTAAGATTTTGGTATCCACGGCGGGTATCAAGGGACCACTGCATAGATAGATAGATAGATAGATAGATAGATAGATAGATAGATAGATGATAGATAGCTATAGCTATAAATACAGTCTCTAACTTATGATGTTTCAACTTACGATTTTTCGACTTACAGTGTTACAAAAGTGATACAAATTCAGTAGAAACCATACTACAAATTTTGAATTTTGACTTTTTTCCTGGGCTAGCTATATGTGGTATATACTCTCTCATGATACTGGGTGGAAACAGCAGTGAGCTGCAGCTCCCAGTCAGCTACTGGATCATGAGGGTAAACAACTGATAATCTATTACCATTCTATTTTTCACTTTCAGTGCAGTATTCAATAAACTACATGAGCTATTCAACACAATATAAAATACGCTTTGTGCAGATGACTTTGCCCAACTTCAGGCTAATGTAAGTGTTCTGAGCACATTTAAAGTGGGCTAGGCTAAGCTATCATGTTTGGTAGATTAAGCGTATTAAGTGCATTTTTGACTTAATATTTTCAACTTAAAATAGGTTTGTTGGGTTATAACTCCATCATATAGAGGAAGGTCTATATATAAAATATTTATTAAATATTACCCATTAACAATTTTATCCATTTCAAATCCTGACAGTGCTGTTTCCCTGTAGAAATTGAACAATTCTGAGTATATCTAGATATGTTTCATCATATATAAAATTTGATCAAAAATCAATTAGTTTATTTAAAACTGATAAATAAAAAAAATAGGCTAATGTGAAAGTTCAAATAATCACAGAAATTAAGATTCCATTGTTATATTTGGAATAGAATATAAATCATAGGATATTTTTATTTTGCTGGCAAATATGTTGAAATGTTAATTTCCTGTACACAGAGTCTCTCTCTCCATAAAAAGAACTTTAGGAATTACCTAGCTAGATATCTTTCTATGTGTTTTTGGAGTCATTTTTTTTAACTGTGTGGGAATTTAAATTTTAGATTCCTCTCTAGCATATAAAGAATAGTCATCAACATTCATCACTCATTAATGAATTTCTGAAGGTGTCAAGTCACATGAAAGCTATGGATAATCAGTATAGTTATATTCCAAGCTGATGTATTTTCTGAACATTACATTGTAAACATTTTTACTTCATACATCAGCAGTTTCAAATAGCAAAGCAGCTGAGTTGTGAGGGGAAAATGTGGCCTAAATCATTAGCATTTTCATTTTAGCCAGGACTAAACTGAGAGTAGCGGAGTCTCATTTCTCTGATGCTTGATCTCACACCCATTGTGTATACTTTCTCCAGTAATGTCCCCCAGATTAGAGAGGTTAGTGAATAAAATATATCTGATAGTTTCAATGGTATCTGGTATCTACAAGTAATTTACAGATGTAATTCTTTTATTGATTTAAAAATGTAATATTGTTAAAATGCCCATACTAACTAAATCCATGTGTAGATTGAATGCAATTCCTATCAAAATTCCAATGATATTTTTCAAAATAGAAAAAACAATACTAAACTTTGTGTGGAACCACAAAAGACCCCAGATAGCCAAAGCAGTCCTGAGAAAGAATAAAGCCAGAGACATCACACTTCCTGATTTCAACCTATACTACAAAACTATAGTGCTTATAATAGTATGGTACTGGCATTAAAATAAACACATAGGCCAATGGAACAGAAGAGAGCAAAGAAATAAACCCCTGCATATACAGTCAACTAGTATTTGACAAGGGAGCAAAGAGTAATTTCAATAAATGGTGTGGGGAAAAATGAATAATCACATGCAGAAAAATTAAATTGGACCAGTTTCTTACACCACTCAAAAACATTAACTCAAAATGGGTTAAAGACTTAATTATTTATTTATTTTTATTTTTTTGTTTATTTATTTATTTATTTTTGGCTGTGTTGGGTCTTTGTTGCTGCATACGGGCTTTCTCTAGTTGTGGTGAGTGGGGGCTACTCTTTGTTGCAGTGTGTGGGCTTCTCATTGCGGTGGCTTCTCTTGTTGCGGAGCACAGGGTCTAGGCAAATGGGCTTCAGTAGTTGTGGCACATGGGCTCAGTAGTTGTGGCTCATGGACTCTAGAGCACAGGCTCAGTAGTTGTGGCGCACGGGCTTAGTTGCTCTGCGACATGTGAGATCTTCCCCTACCAGGGTTCGAACCTGTGTCCGCTGCATTGGCAGGAAGATTCTTAACCACTGCACCACCAGGGAAGTCCTAAAGACTTATTTTAAACATAAGATCTGAAACTGTATGATCCCTGGAAGGAAACAGGGAAAATCCTACTTGACATTGGTCTTGGCAACAATCTTTTGGATATGACACAAAAATCAGAAGTAAGAAAAGCAAAAATAAGCAAGCAGGACTACATCAAACTAAAAAGCTCTGCACAGCAAAAGAAACAATCCAAGAAAAATGAAAAAGTAAACTACGGAATGGGAGAAAATATTTGCCAACCATATATCCAATAGGTTAATATTCGAAATATGTAAAGAATTCACTCAACTCAATAACAAACAAAAACCAAACAATCCAATTTTAAAAATGGACAGAAGACCTGAGTAGACATTTTTCCAAAGAAGACAAACAAATGGCCAACAGGTACATAAAAAGATGCTCAACAGCACTAATCATCAGGGAAATGCAAATCAAAACCACAATGAAATATTACCTCACACCCATTGGAATGGCTATCAACAAGAAGACAAGACATAACAAGTGTTGGTGAGGGTGTGGAGAAAGGGAACCCTTATGCCCTGTTAATAGGAATGTAAATTGGTTCATCTACTATGAAAAACAGTATGAAGGTTGCTCAAAAAGTTAAAAATAGAACTACCATATTATCCAGCATTCCCACATCTGGGTAGATATCCAAAGGAAATGAAAACAGGATATCAAAAAGAAGACTTCACCCCTGTGTTTATTTCAGCATAAATGACAATAGCCAAGAAATAGAAACAACCTAAGTGTCCAACAGTGGATACATGGATAAAGAGGATGTTGTATGTATAATATATAAAATGGATTGTTACTCAGCCTTGAGAAAAAAGGAAATCCTGTGTTTTGTGACAACAGGGATTGACGTTGAGGGTGTTATTGTAAGTTAGATAAGTCAGACAGAGAAAGACAAATACTGTATGACATCACTTATATGTGGAATCTTAAAAAGCCAAACTGGTAGAAACAGAGTAGAATGGTGTTTACCAGGGCCCAAGGGGTGGGAATTCGGGAGATGTTGGTCAAAGGGTACAACCTTGTAAGTAGAAGATATATAAGTTATGGAGCTCTAATGTACAGCATTGTGATTATAGTCAACAATACTATATTATATACCAAGAAAAATAAAAGAAGAAGGAAAGGAAGGAAGGAAAGAATGAAGGAAGGAAGGAAGGAAGGAATGAAGGAAGGAGGAAGGAAGGAAGGGAGGGAGGAAGGAAGGAAAAATTTTCAAGAATTTGAAATAACCCTTCAAATATCATAAAATGGGCACTGAAGAGAGAAGTGTTTTCTCTATCTTGATTTTTATACTCAGAGATATTCTTCACCCAGTTTTACACCTAACTTCAAGGCTTTAAAATTAGCCATAGACAGTATTTCTATAAATAGATTGTGTGTTTAACTGGGACTATTGTACCTTTTAACCCCATGGAGTTGCTCTTTTCTTCCTTGAACGAAGAGAATAGATCAAATATGGCTGAAGGGCCTGTATAAAACAAAGAAAGAATTTCTTGTTTGCCCCAGCTGTCATTATATAGTGGACATGCAAGTGCACTACCAGGAGCCTGCATTTTAAGTCTAATTTCCCTTCAAAATGAAAAATGAGAATTTTGTCTCTATTCTATGAACATAGTTTCAGAAAATTTAGAGCAAGAAAGTGATTTCACTAGGATTCAGACTTATAAGTTGAGGTTAATAGTGGAATCTTTGATAGATTTTCATGTCTTGAATTCTACATACAGCTCTCATAGAGATCAAAAAATCTCATCCACTTAAGAGGAGATATACCCTCTAATAAATGAGTCAGTTGTTTCAGGTCAGAATTAATTTCTGGTCTTTGTAAATTTCCTAGGAATTCCTCAGATATAAACTGTGTGTTGAATACAAATTCTTTCATTCATTTTTTTTCTCCCTTCCAAATTGAGATTATGCTATTATTAAAATGCACATGAATAAATAAAGACTGCCCCCAATACTGCCCATTTTCAAGGGGGATTCCCTCTTATAGAACTAGAACTCAATTTATAAGTTAATAAATATTTTTGAGGGTTTACTATATACCTGTACTGTCCAACACACTATATGCATAGCTTTGTCAGATTTAACATTAAAAAATAAAACCAAGGAGGTAGGATCTATGCTCATTTCCATTTTGCAGCATTTTTCAGTTGAGAAAACAGGCATAGAGAGTCTAGTTAATTGTCTCAAAGTCTCTCAGATTTTAAGTGGTGAGGAAAGAATGAGTGCTCCAGCATTCTGGCATCAGGGCCTAGAATATTAATCTCTATGCTGTTTCTTGATAAAAATAATAGTTTTACATCAGTCTTTCAATATAACTAAAGATGATTTCATAAATAATTTCATAGATTGTTATTTTTTTATTTTGTCCTCAGTAAACATGTAAATACAAAGAATCTGAGACTTTTTAGATAAACCTGTTAGAGAGACTAGGTAGTATAAGGGCAGGGAATAAGGAAAGAAATCAAATAATATTTTGTAACTCTTTTTATTTTATTTCTTGGAGAAAAGGACAGTAGGTGCTTTCACATATGCCTCAATAATATTATACACATTGTAAATCTCAATATATAAAAAATGAATTATTTGTGCCAGCTGAAAAAAAATAATGTCATGGGGCTTTCTCTTGATCCTATAAACATTTTGCAGTTTTCACATTGCAATCAATAAACATTTAAAATTATATAACTAGTTTGTATTCAAACAACATAGAGCAGAAATATGAAGTTGCACATTAGAAGTTAATACAGAAATTGAAAATAAGATTTTTGCTAATGCTGGATTTTTTAAACTTAATTTTATTACTTATTTTAATTAATTTCACTTATTTTTTTTACTTTGGTTTTCTAGCCTACCACCAAGTACTTCAGGTTTTAATATGTCAGTTATGAGCTAAATTAGATTAATCATTATATTTTTCTAAATAGAAATCCACCTTAATTGCTGTTTTGTTTTTCCTGTTTGCTTTTTTCTTTCTTCAGTTGTAGCATCACCTCTTTGCAAAATCTGAACTTATCCCAATGGACAAGTCCTTTGATAAATGACTTTTATAGTAAAAATGTTTCTAATTTTTAATATAAACAGTATAGTCATTTCAATTTTAAAGAAATGTCAGACTATTAAATGAAAGTAAATCAGTGTGTTGAGTAACTTTTAATCACTTCATAGTCCTGTCCAGACTTACTAACTTCTTTCTGTAAAGGTCACTGGCTAGGAGAAGCGAATTACTTTAACAGCTATCTCAGGAACATAAGGATATATTTATTTGAACAAGGGTATATTTAAGACTTTAAGTGTTAAATAGCAAATAATTCTATAACAATTCCAGAAATAGTCTTATGCAGGTAAATATTGAAGAATATTATATATATATATATATATATATATATATATGCAAGAGTCCAGTGAGATATTTGATGTTTGATTACAGAAGTGAAAGGAGAAACATGACCACCTGGAAAAGCTCTGTTAACAGTCTCTGTAGAGTCACATCACAAAACCTCAGTCAAGTATGTATCATAGAGAGAGCACATTGGATAATCTAAAGCGGCAGGTATAAAACTTGATACCTGCAGAGACAGACTTCCCGAGCTGACCCAATAGATGACATTTACCAATTGAAGTGAACACTTAGGGGAAAAAAGACAAATTGAAATGTTTAATATGCTTATTTAATAAGGACCTAGAAAAAGTTTGTATCCATCTTCCATGTGGATACTCTACTTGCAATGGGCCTTGAGTTAATATAGATTATCACAAGCACAGTGTCTACTAATTAAAAAGCTCCAAAATATAAAGGAGGCAAAGATTTCTTACTGCACTAAAGATGATATCCCTTCTCTTCTTGAAAGATGAAAACAGAAGTGTTGGCCTCTATAATAGGAAAAGGACTGAACCATGAACCAGCAAGTGAGTTTGAGCCCTTGTAACCACCAGCCTTATAATGCTGGGCAAGTCTTTTAATTTCCCTTGATATCATCTATAAAAAGTAGAGGTTGGGGACTTCATATTTCTTATAGTTTCTTTTGGCTCTAAAAGCCGATGATTCAATATGTTGATTAATATTTTTCTTTCAATAAAGCACTTGTTACAGAAATTGACTCTAATTTTTAAATATAAACACATGCAGGGTTTTTATATATGCATATATATAATACAGATAATATGTACACATAAATGTATAATCCACTGCATTTTCTTTTTTATTTAATTTTTCAAGGTTGATTAATGCCTCCAATAAATATACAAATTAACAAAATTAAGTCAAAATTGCCAATTTTCCCATCAGTTAACAAATTCTAGATAATGCTAAAAAACTTGCCAAGTATTAATGCTACATATTGCAAAATCCACATTAATGATACAACACCTCACTAAATCTTAAATGAAGACAAAATAACATCATAAATAATTATCTTGATCCGTCTCAAGGAGCTGTAAAGTAATGAATTGCATGTGTGAATTCAATCTATTTGACTCAAAGGTGAATCAAAATGAAGATGAAGAATTACACAAATATCTGTCAAGTGCCCACCCCACTGTGTTTATGAACATACTGTGATTTTGGTTTTTTTTTTCTCTTTGTCATTTACCAATTCTAAAACCAGAAAAAGGGAGAAAATAATATTTAAGGGCTAGTTTCCCATCGTATTCTAATCGTTAACAAAAAAGACTAGTTCATCAGTCCTATGTAATGAGTTTGGGAGATAACTATCTCATAAAAGCTTATGAATTTATCCTGAGCAGTAGTTTAATAGGTCAGCTTGTCTCTTTCAACTTATAATGAGATTGGCAACTAAACTATCTAAATTGATGGTATCTTATCCTATTGTAAATGACCTTGAGACAAGATTATTCCGTTTCTTTTCTTGGTAATCCAATAAAAAAAAAAAAAAATCTAGCCGTGGCTGGAGCAATGCAAATTTACCCTCCTTCAATAATGAAAGAGGTTACTGCTGCATGAAAAACAAGATGAGCAAATTTTCCATAGCCCTTAATTTTCTATTAGGAAATAACTTTGAAACTCTTTAAAGGCTGAAGAGAGACCATTTTTATTAAAAATGAAAGCTGAATATAACTAGGACTATCAGTGATGAAGCCTTCAGCTTTTTCCATATGCTTTCCTTTATTCTCTTCACTCTGAGAGGCTGTAGACCAGGGCTCTGATGCTCATTGTTGCCACTTTACTCCAAAGTCTTCTCTACCCAGTGTTTCCAAAAATTAGAATGCCATGCCCCCAAACTGTGCATCTTCCCAATTTGCAACACACTGATATTAAAGACATGACAAATTATTCAACACTATCATATTAGTCACTAGCAAATTGATCTATTATTGCCATCAAGAAGGTTAGCCATTTTAAAGTACACAGGTTTTAGATATCAATTTAAAAGGAAGTATCAATAATATTTTAAGCCAAATATATTTTCCACACCCTAAAACCCTTCATCACTTTCTTGCTTACTCTCATCACCCAGATTTGAAATACTGGAGGAAATATTTGAAATCAGACTTTTCCAGTTCTCTCACTTTCCACATATAATTATTTGACAAATTCAAATTCTTCTGATCCAGGGCTTATTTACCTCAAATGATTTGCATAATTTTGTAACTATATACATTCCCTGGGGTCAGGGTCCAAGCATTCAACAAATTCTCAGAAGTGTTCTTAACTAACTAAATAAATAAACATATAAAATATTGCATCCATTCTTACTAGTAGTTGCCTAATTCTGTTTTTCCCAGCCATCCATCCTTCATTCCTCCAATTTATAATATACCCCACTGACAAAGTAGATCTTTAGACTGTCTCATCACTTGCCCATTAAAACAGAACAAGAATGAAACCACATCACCAATAGCATTATTTTTTTTAAGTCTAGATTAGCAACAAAAAGGAGACCAAGTGTGTACAATATATTTCATGGTTAAAATAAATGCAAGTATTATTTACTTAGCTGATGGTGTGTGTGTGTATATATGTGTGTGTGTATATATTATTGAATATATATATATATAAAGTTATGTAAGATATTTGTGGATCTGTGTTCTTGAGTGGGCAGGAAATGAACTGCTTTCCACATAGAAAATCCAAGAGAGTCACTGTTGCAGCCTTCTTTACATCCTAGGACAAAGTATAAGTCATAGCCTCCACCAATGCTCTAGGAATTTGTATAAAAACTAATGGTTAAAGATTTGAACAGAATTAATTCTGGCAAGAATCACAGAAGTGGCAGTAACTATAGTATAACTAATTTCTAGAGCCATCAATGACTGCTATTCAAGAAGAAGCACTATGTGTCCAAAGTTGGTAGTATTGGGGATGCAAACGAGAGTGTCCATGACCAGAGACAGTTGCCATGGTGTTTTCACAGGACCAAATCAACAATGCGGTCTGAAGCACTGCTTCTGGCTATGTAGCTTCCATGTCCAGTTTTCCAGAACTCTCAGAAATTCTGTGACATAATATCCTTTTAAGAAATTAATTTTCTACTAACACTAGCCAGAGCTGCTTTCTGTTGCTTGCAGTCAGTACCCTGAATAATGTAGTTACTGCTTAATACTATGCACAAGTAGAGAAAGTTTACCTTACTTCATTTTTAAAGCAAGGAAAGAATTAAAAAATGCCTTGACATAACATTTTATGAGAACAAATAGTGAAGTACTTGCCCACGTTCACTGTCTTGTCCAATTGGAATTGAAGATTTAACTACCAGGAAAAATAAAAATGGGTGAGAAACTTGAAGTATTAATTTTTCTGACTTGGATCATTTTCATATTTATTTTTCCCACTTGAAAAATTCAACTTAGTTTTTTTTTTTTAATTAATTAACCTTTTTTTTTAGAGCAGTTTTTGGTTCACAGTAAAACTGAGAAGAACGTAGAGGTCTCCCATATATTCTCTGAAACCACACATGCATAGTGTCCCCTCATTAATATCCCCCACCAGAGTTTATATTGACAAATCATCACCCAAAGTCCATAGTTTACATTAGAGTTCACTCTTGGTGTAATAATTCTATGGGTTTAGACAAATGTATAATGACACATATCAATCATTGTAGTACCATACAGAGTATTTTCACTGCCCGAAAAATCCTCTGTGCTGTATCTACTCATCCTTGTCTTCTCCATAATCGCTGGTAAACACTGCTCTTTTTATTGTCTCTATGGTTTTACCTTTTCCAGAATGCCATGTAGGTGGGATCATACAATATATTACCTTTTCATAGTGGCTTCTTTCACTTAGTAATATGCATTTAAGGTTTGCATTCTGTGCATTTAAGGAATGCATAATATGCATTTAAGGAATGCATAAAATGCATTCTATGCATTTTATGTCTTTTCATGGCTTGATAGCACATTTCTTTTTTGTACTGAATAATATTATATTGTTTGATGTACCACAGTTTGTTTATGCATTCACTTCCTAAAGGAGATCTTAGTTGCTTCCGAGTTTTGGCAATTTTGAATAAAGGTGCTATAATGTCTATGTACAGGTTTCTGTATGCACATAAATTTTCAACTCCTTTAGGTAAATACCAAGGAGTGTGATTGCTGGATCACATGGTAGGAGTATATTTACGCTGTTGATACTATGTATAAAATAGATAACTAATGAGAACATACTGTATAACACAGGGAACTCTACTTAATGCTCTGTGGTGACCTAAATGGGAAGGAAATCCAAAAAAGAGGAGATATATGTATAGCTGATTTATTTTGTTGTACAGTAGAAAGTAACACAACATTATAAAGCAACTATACTCCAATAAAACTTAATTAAAAAAAAGGTATATTTGGTTTTTTGTTGTTTCTTTAAGTGTCAAAATGCTTTTGTAGCAAAGGCAAATAAAGTTGTTTCAAACCACAAATTGTTTTACATAAAATCTTTATGGGAATAATATGTATTGCAGCACAATAAAATCAGTACTTTTTATAAATTTTGAATGGTAAATGTTTTGAGGGTATTTTAAAATTAATTTTTTATTGGAATATAGTTGATTTACAGTGTTGTGTTAGTTTCTGCTCTACAGCAAAGTGAGTCGGGTACACATACACATATATCCACTCCTTTTAAAATTCTGTTCCCATATAGGTTATTACAGAGTATTGAGTAGGGTTCCCTGTGCTATTCAGTAGGTCCTTATTAGTTATCTATTTTATATATAGTAGTGTGTGTATGTCAATCCCAAACTCCCAATTTATCTCTCCCCCCCTTTACTCCCTGATAACCACAAGTTTGTTTTCTGCGTCTGTGACTCAACTTCTGTTTTGTAAATAGGTTCATTTGTACCATTTTTTTAGAACCCACATCTAAGCAATATCATATAATATTTGTCTTTCTCTGTCTGACTTACTTCACTCAGTGTGACAATCTCTAGGTCCATCCATGTCTCTGCAGAGTATATTTAGTTTTATTAGAAACTGGCAAACTGTCTTCCAAAGTGACTGTACTATTTTGCATGCCCACCAGTAATGAATAAAAGTTCTTGTTGCTCCATATCTTCGCTAGCTTTAGTTGGTGTTGTAATTGTTCTGATTTTTCACTATTCTAATGGATGTATAGTGGTATCTCATTGTTTTAATTTGCAATTTGCTAATGACATATGATATGGAAAATTTTTTCTTATGTATATTTGCCATCTGTATATTTGTTGAAGTATCTGTTCAGAACTTTTGACCATTTCTTCATTGGGTTGTTTACTTTCTTATTTTTGAGTTTTAAAAGTTCTTTGTATATTTTGAATAGCAATCTTTTATCAGATGTATCTTTTTCAAATATTTTCTTCCCATCTATGGCTCATCTTCTCTTAACGTTGTCTTTCATAGAGCAGAAGTTTTTAATTTTAATGACGTCCAGCTTATCAATTATTTCTTTCATGGAAATAATTTGATGTTGAATTTAAGTAGTCATTACCATATGCAAGGTTACCTAGGTTTTCTTCTATGTTATCATCTAGGAGTTTTGCAGTTTTATGTTTTACGTTTAGCCTTGTGATCCATTTTGAGTTAATTTCTGTGAGGAGTGTAAGGTCTGTGTCTAGATTCTTTGTTTTGCATGTGGATATTCAATTGTTCAAGTGCAATGTGTTGAAAAGACTGTTTTTGCTCCATTGTATGCCTTTGCTCCTTTGTCAAAGATCAGTTGGCTATATTTACGTGGGTCTATTTCTGTGCTCCGTATCCTGTTCCATTGATCTATTTGTCTCTTTTTTCCTGAATATCACACTATCTTGATTACTGTAGCTTTATATGAGTCTTGAAGTTGGGTAGTGTCAGTCTTCTGACTTTGGTCTTCTCGTTAAATATTTTGTTGTTTACCTTCTCCATATAAACTTTAGAATCAGTTTGTCAATATCCACAAAATAATATGCTGAGATTTTGATAAGGACTGTGTTGAGTCTATGGATCAAATTGGGAAAAACAGATCTCTTGATAATATTGAGTTTTCTTATCCATGAACATGGGATATATCTTCATTTATTTAGTTCTTCTTTGATATCTTTCATCAGGGTTTGTAATTTTTCTCATATAGATCTTATACATATCTTTTTAGATTTACAATTAAGTTTTTTTTAGGGGGTGCTAATGTAGATGGTAATGTGCCTTTAATTTCAATTTTTATTTGCCCATTGCTGATATTTTGGACATTTTAGTTTTTTAGAATAGCTAAAATATTCTGTGTTCACATGATATAATATTTTTGAATCATAACTTTTGTAATGGACTTTGTATCCTGATCTTAATTTTTTTCTTCTTGCCAATACAAAGACATAATTTAGTATAACCACAAGAAAAGAATGTAGAGTTTTCATTTACTTCTTCAACAAAAATACATAGTATACCTGCTCTGTGTCCATCACTATGAATTCAAATTAAATAATAAATAAGGTATTGTTTCTGTCCTCAAGAAAGTTTTCTGCCTAATTGAGAAGACAGAAATAAAAAGAGTTAACATGGAACAGCAAGTTGGCAAAATTTTCTAAAGAAAGATAGTGGAAGATACTTGTATCAGTTGCAAATCTTCTCATTTTATTTTTGGAAGTTTTAGTCAAGTCGAAACCAAAACATTTTAGAAATTCACAAAGCATTTCTTTGTAAACAGGAAAAGGAACTTGAGAATTCATCATCAAATTTCTGTGATGATATTTTCTTGAATGTAGCAAAGGATATATGGCTTTTTTTTTTTTTTTTTGGCAGCTTTATGGGATCTTCCCGGACCGGGGCATGAACCCACGTCCCCTGCATCGGCAGGCAGACTCTCAACCACTGCGCCACCAGGGAAGCCCTAGCTGGATTTCTTTTATGGTCATGATCTCAAGTCCATGCTTGGAAGTGTTGTGATTTATGGATCTTTATGTTTAAAAGTTAGCATTCTTCTTTATGATTTTGTTTTACAAATGGCTTTAAAAGAAATCCATCTTCACTTGTCAATTGAGAAAAGGAATTTTTTTTTTATAAATGTTAGTAGCACAAATAATTAGTGAAGACATCTTTTATGTGAATGTAAATGCTGATCACAACCCCATTGAAAATAAAAAGCAATAGGACACAGAGGCAAAATCTCTAACAGCAGGCTTTTTTCCCCAGAAAAGAATGTCATACTCTGCCGGTTTCATTCATTTAGCAGTTTTCACCTTCTCCGATTGATTGCCAGATGCCTATGACAATATTTCTGTTTGTACACATTAAGCAATTAATTCTTGTCATTATGCTTTATTTTTTATTTATGTTAATGAGGCAGAATCTATACAGTGGAGAGCAGGAAATTTTCAATTCTGATGGATAAATAACATTTGTGAAAATTTTAAACATTCAAAATGTGTCTGTCTTGAGCAGCATGAGCCACCAAATTTTAATGACACATACAAACACATTCATCTAGAACTCCCTGATTGGATTAAAAATTTGTATCCTATTAAAACAATATGCAATGCTCTCTGTGCAGTCGTAATTGGTATTGATGTGGGAGATGAAGTATCAGTGTAATATTCCATGATTAGTTGTGCAGATCTGTTCAGTCCCCCTTACAAGCTCAGTGCTATGAATAGATTTAGTGAGTTAAATCTCAAAAGCCATTCAGATGGGATTCAAGCATTATTCTTTAATCATTATTAAAACTAAAGTCTATAGTGGGAGGGGGAAGTAGAGAATGAAAGCAACACTGAGCAAATCATACTCTTATTGAAGTCTCTCAGGGAGTCTTAATTTAAGAGTTTTTCTCTCCTGATGTGGCCCTGACACTCTGCTCCACTTACCCACCCGCCACACAGATAGAGCTGTCTGGGGACTATGGTCCTCACAATGCATTTATTTTCTCTTTGCTTATTTATTATCAATTTAAACCATTATTGATATGTTAGATCTTCATTTCAGTCCAGTACTATGGTACAACTTGCAACAATTTTATTTTCATTTCAGAAACCCTCTACTATTATTTCTGATTATTAATAAGGTATGATAAGGGGAGAAGACAAGGAGGAGAATTGTTAGCTTTTCAGTGAAGTTATTGCTTGAATTAAAATACCCAATAAGGCTGTCTGCTCCAATCTAGGGTAATAACACTGGATTTTACATTTTAAAAATATATTTAGTTATATATAAAACTAATATATATTTAAATATATTAATATATTTAATTTAATTTTCAAATAACATTTTTAAAAATAGGAAGGTATATTAGGCTTCAATAAAATTAATTTTTTCTTAAATCAGAATTGCCTAGTTAGAAATAATTTCACATATCTCATAGAATATTATTATAAAAACTTGGATTAATAAAATAAAATTTCCATTGTATAGAACATAAGAATGGCATCTAAGTTGTCCCTATGCACCTGTCTAGGTGAGAACATGCTTTTTCACCAGTAATAGTGAAGACTCCTCTTATAAAATCAAAAGATTTAATCACTTTCAACTGCTGATGTGAATAATTCCAGCCAAAAGGTAGACCTGTGAATTCAGTTGTCATTTTGGCTTCTACAACTGAGCCAATTTGCCAAATAATAATGATTTGCATCTGCATTTTGCTTTACTAATATTATCTCATTCCTCAGGTCGCAACTAAATGGCACCTCCTCTGTGCTGGTCTACCTTTCGCTTGGTTTATGTTTAGCACTATAGCTATGTATGCCCAAAGCAACATTTAATTCTCCTGTGGTTTTATTATAATTACAGCTAGAGTCTATTGAATTGTCTCACTTATTCATGAGGCTGTATGCTCTATAAAGGCCCCACTATTTCTATCTTATTCAAAGTTTTTTGGAAGCATCAAGTAGAGTGCCTGGCACGTGGTAACTCCATAATAAATATTTTTGTTATTATTGTTGACAGATACAGAAAAAGACTCACAGAGAGTGTATGTGAATAACAGGATCAGCCTCAGCATCTGAAAGCTCCCCTAAGTCAGAGCCAGAACCAGAACCCACACTAGAACAGACTTGCTGGAACTAGAACTTGTCACTCGCAGCAGATTGCTGTACCCACGACGTGGCCTAACTCTCTCCACTGTGGACAAAGACTGCATTTTGCAGTCAGCTACAATGCACCACACAATGGAGTGTTCTCCTTATTTTAGATGTATTTCATTCTCAGAAAGGATTGTAAAAAATACTTCAAAAAATGACAAATCTAAGCTAGTTTGAGGAACAATATCAATGAAAAATAATGTTGCAAATGTGACAATTTATATCACCTCATTATTTTTTTGTTTTAAATAGACTCTCAAGGTGCTTACAAGAATGCTTTGAATTTAATTTCCACATAAAGTAAGCTCTTCCAGGAGATGAATATTCATCAACAATTAGTATTTCTAAGGATGCATAGCTTGCTATGTATCTCTTTGTAGTGCACTTTATTAGGAAAAACAAGAGCATTTTCACACACTTTATTAGGAAAAAAAAGCATTTTCAATTATCACTATTGATTTTGCCCAAAATATGAATTTTGATGTATTTAACAGGGCTTTTGCTTGCATACTGGAAACATAGCCTTTATTTCCCATAACAGTCCAAAGAGCCCCAGAATAGGGCAGATTGCCCTTTATTACTTAAGGGTTTGTAAACAAACTCCCACAGGTATGGCTGATTTTCTTTCAATCTCTGAGACTACTGGAATTAGTCCAAATTCTGAAAGTGTACATCCAGGCCATTTGCTGAAACAATGCTATGTACATTTTTTAAATGCTTCATTGATTGAAGAGTATACCATTAAACTGTTTTTCACCTATTCTGCAGCTGTGCATTCATGATATTTTGTTGAAGGAAAAAAAGTCTTCTGAGAAATTAATTGATACAAGCCAGAATTTGTTGGCCATTTTAAGCACTTGTCTATAAGTTCCACTTACTGAATAAGTAGTTCTATTAGCCTCAAACCCTAGCAATTTCAGCATATAAATACCCCAAGAAATGTGGCATTTTCTTATTCTCCAGTACCTACTTGAAAATGAATTAGTGCTAAATTTTGTTTTGCCTAGGAATTAAATGATAAGTGGCTGCAGATTCCATCAAAATTCTAATATGAATAATCCAAAAGAGTTAACCCATCCTGTTGATATTTACATTTCTGAAACTCAACTAGAATGTTGATTTTGTTTTCTAACTTGCATTGAGTCCTTATAAGATATATGAATTGAATAAGATTATTTTATATGTATGTTTTATAATATTTATAATTCTGTTCAGGAAAGTCTAACATTATTTTGTATATGAGAAAATAGACCTGGAAATTTTTTTTTTTAATTTAAAAAGAGAGAAAAAGGAAAAGAAAAACAAACCCAAAACTGTCTAATTACCATCTGGTTAATCCAAGTGAGATTATGTTCTTCTGATTCCAAAGTTGAGTTTCTCCTCTACATTATATTAAACATGAAGAAATACAATGATATTACTACAATTTTACCATAGGTAACGCCATAATTTTTTTTTATGTCCCGAGATTATTTTAATTCAATTCAATCCTACAAGTGCTGAGGCATAAGAGAACAAACAATTATTTCATAGATGCTTCTCTCAAAGAGCTTAAAATCTAATTTAGAAAACCTGTATCCAATTATGATAAAACAGGCCAACAATGAAAAGTGAAGAGGAAATGTGCAGCTTTCTTTGATAGCACAAATGAGAAAAATATTACTTCAGTTGGAGAAAATTATAAAATGAATCATTGATTGACAGATGAGTGCATCTCTGAGTAGAAAGTAGAAGGAAGGCTAAGGAATAAAGAGACATGAATGTAGAAGAGTGAAACCCAGAGGAAAAGCATAGTAAGAGCAACAACATGGCAAGCATACTTGGGGAAAAATTATCTCATTAGCCTAAACATAAAGTAAATCAAAAGAATTAGGAGATACACGTGGAAATGCTACCCCTGGCTGGAAAGCCTCTCTTTCCTCTTCCTTCTTTATCTGGCAAAACTCTGCTCTTCAGTGGTCTAATATCTCCGGTGCAGAATCCTTTTCTAGACTCCACATTCATGTAGCAGAAGCATTAAGAGCAAGTGTACTAGTTATCTATAGATGTATAACAAGTTCCCTCCAAATTTGGCAACTTGAAACAATAACTTTTTATCTTATTTCACATTTTCTGTGGGTCAGGAATCTTGGAGCAGCATTGCTGGGTGGTTCTGATTCAGGCTGTCTCACAAGATTGCAGTTAACTGTTTGCCAGAGTTGTAAGCATCTCCAAGGCTTGATTGGGGCTGAGAATCCACTTCCAAACTTACTTCTGTGGTTGTTGGCAGGCCTCAGTTCCTCTCTAGCCCTTGGCCAGGGACCACAATTCTCTACCATGTGGGCTCTCCATATTCTGCCTATGTGCCCTCATGAAATAAGTGCTGACTTTCCTCAAAGTGAGTGATCCAAGGGTGAGCAGAAGTGAGCAAGAGAGCACCCAAGATAGAAGCCTAGTCTTTTATAATATGAACTTAGAAGTTACATCCCATCACTTCTGCTGTATGCTATTGGTCACTCAGACCAACTGTGGTTCAAAGTAGGAGGTGAGTACACAAGGGTGTGAATACTAGGTCACTCAGACCAACTGTGGTTCAAAGTAGGAGGTGAGTACACAAGGGTGTGAATACTAGGAGAGAAGATCATTGAAGGCTATCATGGAGGCTGGCTACCACAGCCAATTAAGCTGTGTGCCCATGTCAAGTGTCCAGAGTCTGAGCTGGGCAGGAAGCAGTTGTGTTCTCACAGAATCAGTTCAATGCTGAGAAGCTCCAAGCCTGTTGATTCTGTTGTCTGCTATTCAGAATGCTAATGGTCATTTTAAGTCTTTGAACTCCTTAAGAAAAAAGGCATATCATAATGCTGCCCACAGGCTTCTGGGGTTCCAAGACAATTTTATTCTCTCTCAAGGATTTACATTAAATTATATTTATTAGAACATTTTTCTCCTACCTAGTTTCAGCATGGCTTAACAATTGCTAACCATCATTGATGAGGAATCTTCCTCTAACGCTCTTATTCAAAAAATTTCAGCATCACCAAGAGTATAATTCATTAAGCAAGATACCTTAAAATAACTGCATCTAACTCCTGTATACGGTATCTTATTCTTCATGTATCATCCATTGACAGGTTTTTAATACCTGTTAACACAGTATCTCTTTATATCATATTTTAGTCACATAATGGTTTAGCCAAAATTTCTGTAAACACTTTCTAGGAAGCCACTGTCTTATAGGCACCTTACACTTGAGATTTCTGCCACCTCACTTTACATCTTAATTTGTTCATTTCTTTTTCCATAGACTTGAAACCTCAAGGTGCTTTCCAAGTGTGCTAGGGATCAGATATAAAATTTTCTCCTCTTCAAAGCTCTTTTGGTTGACTTTACATCTTCTTTGGTTATTCTACTACTACCTCCAAACATTTGCATACATGTCTATAAGCATTCTTCTCCTAGGGTTCCCTTCCCTCTTCACTTGTCCATTCATGGCACCAGATTGCTCCTTTTATATTTACTGAAATCTTTTATTTTCCATAACATCTTCCTAGACTAATTGGAAGTTAGGTAAAAGCTTTCCAGAATCTATTTACAACCTAAAAGTGCATCTGATTTTTATGAGTAAGTAATTCATAAAGTTAGTCATCATTTTCTAAGTTTATTAAATCAGTCAATAATATTAAATGTTAAAAATGATATAAAATAACATATACTATGATTACAAGAATATAGAAATATTATAATTAATATAATACATTACACTGATTTTTTAAACTTGAAGGAAGTACATATATATTCTAAAACTATTGTATTAGATTAGTAGATCAGAAAATTTTTGACTTTTTTCTATTTTCCAAATTATTGATGATATTAGGTTAATTTTATGATTGAAAATAATAGAATATGAAATAGAATTTAAGCAATATAAATTATATGTTTCTAACCAGTAATTAGATAATGAAATAAATATATTAGAACATAAGTAACTCAGTTTAAACACTTAGATCAGAACCAGTATAGATTATATGAATTAGAAGATGTACATTGAGGCTTTGCTACTGGGTTAGCATTGCCTGGCCTCTTATTTTGAGAAATTATTTTTTTTAAAAAGTAATATATGTGGAAAACTGCATTAGTTTCCTATTTCTTCTGTAACAAATTTCCAGAAACTTAATGTCTCAAAATAACACAAATTAATTTTCTTACAGTTCTGGAGGTTAGAAATCTGAAATGAATATTATGAAGCCAAAATCAAAGTATGAGCAGTGCCACATTCCTTCTGTTGGCTCCAGAGAAAAATACTTTTCCTTTTCCTTTACAGCTTCTAAAGGCCACCTGCATTCCTTGGCTTGTGGTCCCTTCCTCTATGTGTAAAGTACAACACTCCAACCTCTGTCTCCATCATCCCATCTCCTTCTGACTTTGACCTTCTTGCTTCCCTCTCAAAAAGACCCCTGTGGTTCCACTATGCTCATGTGGAAATTCCATGATAATCTTTCATTCTCAATTTAATCACATCAGCAAAGTTCCTTTTGATGTGTAAGTAAGATAACTTATTTCGCAGATTCTGGAGATTAGGATGTTGATATCTTCAGAGAGCTATTATTTTGTCTATCACAAAACCCTTATTGGGTTTTATATAGAATAAAAAACTACATAAGTAGCATTTTTCCAAGTTTGTTCTGTTAAATATAAGATCATACCCATGAAAACAGAGTGATCTGATCATGAGAATAACAGAGATTTGAAAAGACATTGCCAGTGGAAACTCAAACTGTTTCTATGTAGGATATATTTGAGCATATGTATTTCTATATGGGATATATATAAGCATAGGTAATTATTTGAGCATCATAGAACAGCATAGAATCTCTCTCTGAAAATCAAGTGTTTTTGTAATCTTATCTCTACTGCTGCCACCCCTTAAAAACAATGGAAACTTTTTACTGTTAAGTATTATTTTAGTAGTTATAGCTAAATTTATGTTTTAATCAGGAATAAATGGTTATGGGATTAGCCACTTTGTGATTATAGTATATTGTGATACTTAAGGCATTAAAACATTCCAACTTAATATTTCCACTATAGTTATTTTAAGTATTACTTTAAAGTCCATCTGCTGTAATACATACATCTGCTGTAATACCTCATAGTCAAGGGTGGGATGGAGGGAGACACAAGAGGGAAGAGATATGGGAATATATGTATATGTATAACTGATTCACTTTGTTATAAACTGATTCACTTTGTTATAAAGAAACTAACACACCATTGTAAAGCAATTATACTCCAATAAAGATGTTTAAAAAAAAAGCAAGGTAAACAAATCATTTTATGTATGTCTCTTTGTATAATTTATAGTACTAAAAATTATTATGTAATGTCTAATAATCAATTGGTTAAGTAAATTATAGGGTAACCATATTACATAGCCAAAAATCATGTTTTAGAAGAATACTGAATGTTATAGGGAAAGGTGTTTTTGTTTTTGTTTTTTTAATTGGGGTATAGTTGTTTTACAATGTTGTGTTTGGGGAGAGGTTTGTGATGGATTGTAAGCAAATCCAGACACAAACCAGTATATAAAATATGAAAATATATATTCCTGGCCAAAGAGAGTGGGAAGATATGTACCAAACTATACTTAGAGGTTGGATTTTTATTTTGTTTTTTCTGCCTCTCCTACATTGAGAGTTACTACTTTTATAACCAGGGAGAAAAAAAAGGTTGCTTTTACTGGAATTATGATCTGCTAAATTCTTAATGTATTTCAATGAAACCAAATTTAAACTAAACGAAAATAACCTTACAAAATAAATGCCAAGCAAGGGGTAATGAGAAAAAAAAAAACCTCATAGTCATTTGTGCAAATGCATTTCATTGATTCAATTAAAATAATTATAAGTCAACTGATAAAATATGTTTGTACTTAAAGATGGAAATTTCAATTTGTGATTCTGAAATAGTGATATATGTATGCTAGAAGATAGAAAAAATTTTACATCAAATTTAGTGATATGCATGAATTATATTTATTCTGGGAAATCAGACAGTTTTCAAAGCTTATCTGATTTTTAACTTTTCAATTAAAGTACCCTAAATTGTAAATTCAAATTCCTTTGGAAACTGAATGACATTATTATCAGTGGTAACTCAAAGATCATCAACTGAAAACAAATAGAGGCTTTCTTTATCCACACAAATAATTAAAGAACTCTGATTAAGGAAAGATTTTACAATAGATTAACAAGTATATATTCTGTTTAAAATCCTGCACAGATATCCCACAAAGCCATGATTCTCTACACTGGCTGCTTAATAAAATCTGGGATCACTTACAGCTACCATTTCCTGGGCACCAATAAGATTATCAGAAGTGGAGGGGTGCTTGGCATCAGTGTTTTTTAAAAAGTCATTGAATAGTTCTATGTGCTATTTAGGCTGAGAACCTGCACTAAGCAAATGATGATGGATGAGAACCTGAAACTGTGTTCCTTTGTCTTCTGTAATTACCAACACTTATGAATATATATATATATATATATATATATATAAAATTGGGCAAGAGAAAGATGATAGTTTTCAGTATTGGTTATAATTTTACAGCTCATATATATGTATATATGTATGTACACACACACACTCAGTGCATATATATGTATATTATATATATTATACAACCATATATTATATGTACACACTGAAAACTATGGTCTTTCTCTCAATTATTTTTAATTACCACAGTTCTTCAAATTATATTAGATTTTTAGACCTAGGGATATAGAGTCAAATCCAAATCAATGGCAGACACAGGAATTATAATTCCTAAATCCGGACTATTAGAGTAACTACTGTCATAATTTCTGTTAAATGATAAATGTATGAAAGAAATAGATATTTAAAGGACTTTTACCTATTTGTTTGTATATGGGTGAAAGGAGTTGACATTAATTGAATAACCACTATTATGTATGTACCCATGACTATAAGTACTGAGACTAATTTAATCTTTAAAACTCTCCTTTGAAGCAGAATTTTATGTTTTGTGTTCTTTTTAATAATAAATTTAACTTGACATAATTAATGCATGATTATTATTATTATTGAAATAATACAAATCATTTCAGAGAGTTCTAAGTTTCCTTCAGACCACACAAACACACATACTTTCACAGAAAATATATAATATTTTGTGTATTTTGTTTGTTTTGTTTTATGTAAAAGTTGTCATCCTATATATATTCATCTTTCACTTTTTAAAAAATGCACTTTGGATAGTCATCTGTGTTGGCATATAAGGATCTTTATCATTTTTCTTAATTAGTGCATAGTAATCCACAGATGAACCAAAATTTATTTAACTATTTCTATATCAACATCTTTTACCTTGTTCCCATTTTTACTATGAATCTCCTACTTGTAGAGATAACACTGAAATGAACATTCTTCTTATGGAAATTGGTGGATATTTCTAAAAGGTTGAGACAGAGAAGTGGAATTTCTCCATCACAGAATGTGCTTACTTTAGTGCTAAGAGATAATGGTGGATTGTCTTATATAAGACTGTATCATTTGTACACGCCAACCATTAATGTCTCAGAATATCCATTTTACCATTTCTTTGCCAAATCTTGATATCATCCAACTTTGATTTTTGGTTCTCTGTTGTATGAAAAAACTTGTTATAATTTGTATCCCCTTGCTTATTAGTGAGATCCCCTTTTATATGTTCATTGGCCATTTTTATTTCCCTTTCTGTGAGTTACCCAGTCATATCATCTACCCCTTTTCTATCAGAGTACTAATTTTTTCTTTATTAATGTTAAAAATGTATAAATTATTTTGTATTTTTTCCTTTTAGTCAGTAACCTGTTTTTTAAGTTCATTTAGGGTGTTTTATCTGGTAAAGAAGTTTTTGATTTTGATATGACCCCAATTATCATTAGTTTCTTTTAAGCCCTTTGTTTCCATGTTTTGTTTAAAGGTCTTTATACTTAGTCATAAATATATATAGATATATTACTGTCTTCTCTAGTATTTTATACATTGCCTTCTTTATATTTAGGGTTTATAATACATTTGAAAATATTTTATGAGTGGTATGAAATATGGGATTGCATTCTTTTGCTAATGTCATCATTATGCAAATGGCATCTATTGAATAGTCCATTTTTTCTCCATTGAAATGAAATACTACATTTATCATACATCCTTATTCATGGTTCTGTATGTGAACCCTCTGTTCTTTTCTAGTCATATAGTTATCTATTCTTGTGCCAATACAGTTTTTAAAAGGGTATCTTTGGAACATCTTGACATATGGTAGGATAATTCCCATTACCTGGTTCTTCTTTTGTAGAATATTAGCTGTTGATTCTTTTCTTTTCCATATGAACTTAAGACCAGTTTGTCATGTTTCAACAAAAACCTATTAAAATTTTGTTTGGAACTTAATTTGACTTTTATATTAATTGTCTTCTTGATGATATTGTATTTTCTCTTCTATGAACATAGTATATCTCTCTGTTTATGCAGGTCTTCTTTATTTTGCCCTTAAACAAATTTGTATCATTAAAAAAAAAAATAGGTCTTGCATTCTTTTTAAAGGATCATTCCTAGGCAGTCTATAGTTTTTGTTGTTGTGATGAAGCAATATTTTTTTCATTTTATAATGATTATTTCTGGAATATATTTCTTCACTGAGAAACTAAATAGCTTTACCTACTCATTCATTTATATCAAGGAGAACTGATTGTGGACAAAGATGTCATTGTTGCCAATCTTAAAATCCAAACAAGTTTTGTGAGGATTGGTAGAACTCAAGTTCTTGTACTTGCCAGTTAATTCTCTTGGACTCATAGATAAATGTCCAGAAATACTATTATCCACAAATATTAGTAGTTTTTATCTCTTCATCCTTTTTCATCTTTCTTTCTCATTTATTTTTGTTGATTTGATTCTTTGGCTAGAAGTCTCAGAAAAATGTTAAAACTAAATGTTTTAGTGGGACTTATGCCTTTCCCCAAATATGAATGGGAATACTTTTATTATATCACTATTAGATATGGTGATTACTGTAAATTCCTTTCTCAGGCTAAGCAAATTCTCCTCCTTCAAATAATTTTAAAACTTATAGTTTTGTAATAATAAAATTTGTCTCATCTATTTTAAAACAGGACAGACTAACACCAGGTCTAGGTATTAATAAAATATGAGTAGGCTATTTAGGAATCAACAATAGCACTGATAGTCATAGAAGTTACAAATTATTGTGTACCTAATATACATATGGTACCATGAATGTTTGTATACGTCTATACCTGTAGACAATTTAACAATATTTTAATAGTCATTCTTATGGATTAGAGAGGTTAAATATTATGCCCAAATTCACTCAGCTAAATAATGGTGGAGTTAGGATTTAAACTCAAGTCTCGGTGATTCCATCTACTGCCACATCTACTGCCGCCACACTAGACACTATAATTAAAATAGAATCTGTTTTTACAAGGATCACCAGAGTCTATAGAATTATGATATGGATGGAAATATTTTAGTTAATATTTAAATTTCAGTACAAGTGTTTGGAAAATGCTTCTAACAACACCCATATGATTTAGGACACTTCTGTTATCCCCTGAATCTGGCCTTTGATTTGCTTGTTCCTGTACCGTACATTTCAAAGAGGCATTAAAAGAAAATGTGAAAATATTAAAGGAAGTCAGAGACAGGAACCATGCTGCAGACTCTTCCCTATTGGTATTCAGCATACATTAGTAAGTAGATAATTAAACTAAATTTGGTTTGTATGATCTAGGTCAGCCCATCACTACCACCAGGAAAATAAAGTGGAAAACCTCATATCCATACAACAGTGATCCAATACATAAAGAATGCCACTCCTTGGTATTTTAGGCATAGGATACATTTATGAGCCACAGTATCTTGTTCATTATTCTGAAGCACAGCTCTTGTTTCATTTTGTTACATCTCCTAAAATTTCCAGAACTCTCCTGTAATACTTTGCCCTTGAAGCTGTCAGAAGAATTGAGAATTGAAAATATTTTCTTCCCTAGATTGGTACTTCCTTGCAGATAAAATGTGTTGAGTGTGTTTTTAAAATGGTACTTGAGAGCTGGAAGTGGAAAATAGTGTAAATTCTGACCTTGAAATTTTTCTATACCCTTTCTTGCCACTGAATAAAGTACTTAGTTTATTCCATATGGAGTATACTATCTTGTATAGGATGGTATAATATACACTCAGTCAAAATAGTCTCCACATTAATAATATTATATTACAGTATTAACCTGAAATTTAGTATTATAAAAAAGAACACATTGAAAGTTCTTAAAAGCCCATATCAGAGTTTTATTAAATTTAAAATGCTTTGTGTAATACTTCTAAAATTAAAATGATTTATTTCATTTAAATGTACAAATTATATCTGTACTTAATTTGTACACATTAACTACTTTAGGCATTTTTCTAAGAAAATTAGAAAAGAAGCCTCAGATTTACATATAAGAAATATGGTAGGGATATGTGTGTGGGCAATTTTTAACCCTAACTCCTATGAGCCTACTTTCTAAATATTAACTATTATATTTATAATATCAGATTTATTAAAGAAGACATATAAAGGCCAAATGACAGTGTAACATATAAAACAAATTAACTAGAGATCTGGTTTATAGATTATAAGACCAGATATATTGTGATTTTAGTTATAAAAATAATTTTGAGACCATGTTATATACTAGTACAAGTTAACTAGCAAATAACAATAATAATAAAAGCAACAAGAATAGTATTAATGATAAAGGGGAAGAAGAACTCTCCTTCTATAATACTATGAGGTAGGCTTCATTCTAAGCTCTTCACATATAATAACTCATTTAAGCTTTTCAACAACCATATATAGAACTTACAGTTATAATTCTTTTTTTATCAGTAAGCAGAGGCTCAGTGAAATAAATAAAGTAGTAAATGATGGACCCAGATTTTAAATCCAGACAATCTAGCCCAAGAATGTATGACTGTATATGCCATTGATTCAAAGTATAGTGACACTAAAATCAAACGATCATTAGTTTAAAAAAAATTGACCTCAAGCATACCTTCTACTAGCTTTTTGTTAATGATCCAAGAAAAGCTGCATTTAATGCACACATTTTCTTGTCCATTGGCAACTATGAAGGGGAGAATTGAGTAGTTTTTAAAATTTAGTTAATTTAGAAATTCTTAGACCCATGTACAACAATGTATATATACATGTCTCTGACAAATTTTTTTCACTAAATAGCTTCTATGCATTTCCTCTCATATTTTTTCCCTTTCCATATACTTTTCCAAGGCAAGGCTTGTGGACCACATAGGTTCCTGGTTGCAACAGTAGTCAAGGCTAGCTAACTAGAACATTAACATAGGACTTTGTTTTCAGAATCTCGGGCAAATCACAAAAGCAACTGGGATGACTAGAGAACCAGGCTCAGAAAATGAGCAGAAATCAAGGGAAACTGGATGCCAAAAACATAGCCAAGGCATTCTCAAGTAATAGTCCATTTCAAATACTATTACTGGTACACCCCTACCCTTCACACTGCCACTGCCTCTATGAATGTTCTCACCTGCTGCAGGAGCTTTAATCTCTCCATCCTGAGTCAAAGTCCGGGAAAGTATCTGATTTGTGAGCCTGGCTAATACATTTACACCTGAGCCAACAGAGAGAGAGGAAAAAGGAGGCACTGTTCTTCTTCCCTTCAAGACGCACACCATGGGAACCCTTGCCTCCAACAAGAAGAACAAAGTTTATACTAGGTAGCCAAAAATACTGTATTTTTATATGCTCAAAATCATTAGCGCCCAGCATTCAAATGCACCTGCCTTGAATCTATGTCATTTGTAATATTCTATACCAAAGAAATGGTTAGGAAGTTGCAGATGATAATTAGATATTTCACAACTGCATTTATTTATTAAGCACCATTTACTACTTATCATGAGCCAGATGCTGTCCTGAGTTTTACAGGAATACTAACTGAGTCAATAGTCACACAGACTCTTTGATGTAGATATTATGATTAGCCATGATTTTACTCATGCAAGAACTGAGACATGACACTGTGTAACTTACCAAAGGCCACTCTTTAGAAAGCGGCAGAGCTAAAATTTGTCCAAGAGAGTTGGATTTCAAAGTCCATGCTCTTAACCATTATTCCATGCTGTCTCTCACTGCAAGTCATGGTCTGCTAGATAAGAATGCCTGAATACTAACAGTAATTCCACTGCTTGCACCCCAATAGGTCAGATAACCAACTGAAGATTTCATTTAGTTTTCCATGAAACTACATTATCTGAAACCCAGTATTTTTTTAACCCATTGTAGTCTATAGCAAGCACTGTCAGCGCCTCATCTAAAAACCTTCTGTCTCTTGTCATTTCTGTGGGTTAGTTTTCTGCTCCCCTGGAATCTCTGTGTTTTTGCTTATAGCCTGCACCTACAACTCTCCTTGGAGGACTGCCATACAACTAC
Organism: Pseudorca crassidens; assembly: GCF_039906515.1. NCBI lineage: Eukaryota > Metazoa > Chordata > Mammalia > Artiodactyla > Delphinidae > Pseudorca > Pseudorca crassidens. Next base: position 86,950,910 of record NC_090298.1, read on the forward strand.
TGGAGCTGTTTTGCCTAAATAAGTAGACAGCTAGAAGTCCCCCTGAAGTGGGACTTCTTCAATAACTGAGCTGTATATAAGTATAAAGTTCAGTATCATTGCCTTGAAGAAGACAGTCTTTATCGGTGTAAATAAAGAACTTACTCTCTTACAATAGAGAGTTCCCCTTGGGGAGGAGGCTAAATTCCCTCCATAGGACTTTTCCTGAAATCATGTCCATGCTTACTCTCTCCTTTCGCTATCCTGCCTGACCCATTCATTAACCTTGAATGCTATTCCTTAAATGAATCTCTAGCACAGATATCCTCACTTTGGAGTCTGCTTCTAGAAAATCTGACCAACAGCAGGGCCCTGTTGAAAGCAAATAACACTGTTTCTGATTAACTTAAGCAGAAAAATGATACATTGGAGGCATGTTGATCAGCTCAGGAGATGGAGATTACTAGGAAGTTTAAAAACTGGAATAGAAAATTAGTAAGAAACAAATTAACTGGAAAGCTAACAACACAAACAATATCACACCATAATATATGTGTTGGTATAGTTCACACACACTTGTGTCACCACTGCTAAAATCTCCTCATCAGTAACGCTTCCACCACCAGGCATTGTCTCTGCCAGTAGACTCTCAACTCTGCGCTTCCAGTGTAAATTGTGTCTACCCCTTCAAATATAAAGAACAGAAAATGTCTGCCTGATTGACTTTAATAATTGGACCCATACGATCGGAGGAAGGCCAAATATTGGTTATATCCCAGACTTCCTGGGATTTAATCTTAAATACTCCAATTTTCTTTTGTAATTATACTCAGTAATTTTATTTATCTTGAATGCTCTTCTTCCTTGCCATCTTGTGTTCCTCACATACCTAAATCCTACCCATATGTTTTATAACATATTCCGAAAGCTAGTTAGAACATTGCCTTGTCCCTGATTCATCTTGCTAAAAATTATCCCTTCATATTCTGGACACTATTTAGGACTTTATCATTACCTTAATATTTACATCCTATAAGAGACTAAATTCTTTCTGGGCATTTAACATGGCTTAACACAATACCTTGACAATTTAGCTATAATAAAATTTGTCAAATAAATTAGAGGAAGAGCTGTGGAAATATTAGGAGAGGGATTTGGTAGACTCAACAGGATTTAGCAACTGATTAAGTTTGGAGGGTTTGGAAGGGAAAGTTGCTAAGTTTGTTTTTCATAATTCAGCTGGAATATCTAGATATAAGATGATATCATTAAGATATTTAAAGAAAGCAGGATAGGTTTGATAATTGGAATGTCTAACAATAATTTAGTTGTGGACATATTGAGCTTGGAATTTTTAATGTCCTTTAAGACTGATAAGTCTAATACAGAAAACTGAGTCTGAAACTCAAGTGAGAAATGAGGGCTGAAAATTTAGATTTAAGTGTTTTCAGAATATATGTAATAATAGAAACCATAACTACAAGAGACCACTCAGGGAGAAAAATTAGAATGAAAAAAGAATGACTTTTATAAGGAGGCTTATGAAGTGCCAACTTTTGAGAAGCAAGACACAAAAGAATTATGAGTAGAGGGAAAGCAAGATGGAACTGAGATTAAGAAACCTATCAGTTCTAAAGAGTTCATAGAAGGAAGACATCATAGAAGGAAGACATCATAGAAGAAATCATCCTTTTGGCTGTTGGGAGCTGTATGGCCCCAGTTGTTCACCATTCCTGGCATTGATGACCTTTGTTTTGTAACTTTGCAGTTTGTGGCACAAAAGACAAAATGTACTTCCCAACCTCTTCACATAGGGCTCGGCCGTGGGACTTACTTTGGCCAATTAAATATGCAAGGAAATGAGAGTGACCAGTTCCAAGCATAGGCCTTAAGCAGCATCTCATGTCTCCACTTACCCTGCACTTTTGCCATCGCTATGAAAAGACTGTGCCCTGGACAGCTTATTAGTCCAAGTAAAATAAGAGCATGGAGCATACATACCTGGATTCAACTATAGCTGCCCCCTCAGCCGAATCATAAATTCGTGTGAAATAAATGCAGAGTTTTGTATGCCACTGAGATTTTCTGGTTTTTAGAGGCAAAAGCTGACTCATAGAGGACATTGATGACTTCAGAAAGATTATTGACTACATGCTGACAGGTTCATAAATCAGGTATTAATGGCTTAGAGGATGAGTTAGAAATAATGAACTGAAATCAATGAGAAGTTGGTCATTGAAGGGTTGCAAATAATTAAGATAGTAACTTTATAAAGACTAAATAGTAGAAGATAATGAAGAAAGTATACAAGGTTACCTACCCTTATTTTGAATGCATAATTCAGGAAATGGGACTCCACATATACAATTAGGCATTTAAATTATTAGTAATTAATGGAGAAGATTTCGGGTCAGTGAGGGAACTGATTTTGGTTAGGTAAGTTTGTAACAGTACTGCTTAAATCATGTTGTGTAGAAAAGATAGTCTTTATTGTACAGTGGGAGATTATCAGATAAACATAAGTTTCCTTTCAGCAAAAGAAAAACTAACAGGAATATACCTTAGGAATGGCAGCTTTATACATTGGAAACAGCACTTAAATAGATGAAACAAGATGATTCACATGAATGCTAGAAAGAACAACTAAATGTTGCCAATTTGGCAAATTGGCCTATATGCAAATTAGTAATGTTTTAAATAAAGAAAACACATCAAAGGGCATGTCTGTTCATTTATTTTGACATTTTATAATTTAGTCTAATTATTTGTGAAACTGTAACCCATTAAGCTGCCCTTTGGTATAGTTTGTGAAAAATAATGACATTTTAGTCAAAGAAGTACTTACTTTCCCTTTCTATAGTACATTCAAGCAAGATACTTAATTAAAAACTGAAATGTCAAGTCCTACCCACATTTCTATGCATTAGCCAAAGATACATACGGACTAGAAATCAGAGAATTCAAAATGGGTTCTTAGTTTAATATGCATTTCCAGAGACAAATCTGTGAAATGAATCTCTGAACATTGTATGAACTACATATTATGCCTAATTATTTGCCTTACATAGCAAATATACCTTCCTTCAGACTAAGGTATCTGATTTTGCCATTTTACCAAGTTTCTTTAAACTTTGTGTAATCTTACATTTCAATGTTCTACATCTATCTTTGTTGATGACACTTTGGCCCTGGAAAGCCCAAAAGGAGATTTTTTACCGGGGATTTTTAGCTCTATTTTAGACTAGTCTTATATTACTATCATACTTTGCAGACAATTGTTTTAAAAACAGGTAATTATGGACTTGTCTTAAAATTGAGCTGGTTTCACTTTTATATAATTTACTTCATATGAAATAATTTCTAGTTTGTCAAGGATGCAAACCTATTTTGCTCACTGCAAATTATCGAGACCCATACAAGTACAATCTAACAGCATTTGCTCCAATTTGGTTTTCTAAGTAAACAAAGCCTGCAGCACAGTCTTTCATTAATGAGGGATGAATCTGAGTCTTTTCTGATAAATCAAGGGGCTGTGCTTATTAAACAAAGATGATGTTATTGATTCAAAGGGTATGCTCTTTAAGCAGTCTTTTCTAATTGTGCTGATCAATCTACATTTTATATTTTACTTCCCATTTTAGCCACACACATTTTACAAAATGTCCAGGCAAGCTAGAGGTTTATTATAGGCATAATATGATACAATACTCATTGGCCAATGAATAGTAGACCCCATGACCTTCGCATTTTTAATGGCAATTTGGGCTAACTGGCTGATAGGTGCATTAATCCTAGTGTCAACATCAAGGAGAATTTCTGTTTGAGGCAATATAAATTATATATGCACAACTAAAAGAAGAAATCAGCAGTATAAATACTTGGAAGTAAAATTTTTTTTAGTTAAAAAAAAAACATTTTTTTTCTTCCTCCCTCTGTGCAAATATCATTTCTTAGAATAAAAGAAATAACACGAATCTACCATGGCAAAAACAGCAGCCCGTGAGACATTTATCATGAGGTTGCAGTCTTCCTTAATTGCATGAGCAACATTTACTCATAGGACAGAAAAGTGCCGTAGAATTTTGCTCATTTTCCTTGTTCAAGATACACTCCTAAGTTAATAGAAGTTCTGCTAGGATACCTGGTAGGTTAGCATGAAACAATTCCTAGGTAAGATAGTAAAATTTTACTTTACAAAGATCATCTCCTATTATTTTGGTAAATGCACCATTGTGAACCTGAAAATAGTTTGAATTTTGTCATTGTTAAATGTAGGGCACACTATAGGACAATTAGGTCTGTTAATGGTGTTCATTATATATAGGGCACGCTATATGACAATTAGGTGTGTTAATTAGGTCAGGTTTGTTAATTGTGCTGTTCATATTTTCTCTGTCCTTACTGATATGTTTTCACTGCAGGTATTATCAACTTTTGAAGTTATGTGAATGGTAATTTCATGTATATTTTGAATCTACATAATGATGGCAGAAAAATTTAGAATGGTCATATTTTACAATTGATTTACCTCTTTATCATTATGTAATTTCACTGTTTATCTCTAGCAATACTCTTGCCTTAATATTGTCTCTGATATTTATATAGCCATATAATTTACTTCTTTTACTTTGTATTTGCATGGTTTATCTATTATTCAATCTTTTGGATTTCAATTACCCTATAGTCTTATATTAAGATGCTTCTCTTAGGAGTGGCATATTGTTGAGTCTTTTATAATCCAATCTAACAATCTTATTCTTAACTTGAAGTATTTTGTTCATTTATGTTAAATGTAATTATAAAGGTATACTTTACTTCATATTTGCCATCTAATACTTGTTTTCTCTTTGGCTAACCTGCTTTATGCTCTTGTAAAGCTTTTTGGCTTTCTTTTGGATTAATCTGTTTTTGTTTTGCTGTTATAACTATTTTATTTTCCTTTTGTTAATTCGTTATAGCGTCTCTTCTTATTCTTTTAATGATTACTATAGATTAGAGCATCTATCTTGAATCATTATAATTTAATATAAATTATTACTTTCAGCATTTCCTCTACAGTGCTAGCAACATAGAACACTTCAACTCTGTATGCAACCTTCCGCCGTTCACACCATTTTCATGCAGTTTATATATACGTACAACTGCACAAACATTATTATTCCGTCCAGTCAACATTCATCTATATGAATCTCTCCTTTGCTGGACTTTCCTTCATATACTTATGTAACCTGGGAACATTCTCCTTCTGCCTAAATAATTCCCTTCTAATTTTTTCATGCAGGTATGCTGACAGTGCATTCTATGTTTTTATTTGTCTGAAAGTATCCTTAATTCACCTTTATTTAAATTTTATTTTTTAATATTTATTTTATATTTTTATTTTTACGAATATTTTTGCTGGGTAGGGGAATTTTGGTCAATTTGATTGGCAATATTATTTTTTGTTTCTTTGAAAGTAACCTGTTTTCCCTCTTTTGCTACTTTTAAAATTTTCTCTTTGTCATTAGCTTCCAATAATTTTATTATGGTGTGCCTAGGTGTGATATATTTTGTATTTATCCCACTTGGGCTCAAAGAGATTCTCCAGTCTGTGTCTTTCATCAGTTTTGGAAAATTCAAGCTTTTTTTTTTTTCTATTTTTACATCTGTCCCAATCTTTCTCTCTACTCTCTTTCAAACTTCAATTCTACATCTATATTACACCTCTTAATTGTATTTTGTATGCTTCTTATCCTCTTTTTCCCCATGCTACAGTTTGGATATTTGCTAGAGATATGTGTTCCACTTCACTAATACTCTTTTCTGCTTGTGTCTAATGGCCTGTAAACCCATCTGTTGAACATTTTTATTTTGGATATTTCAATTTTCAATCCTAGATTTCCTATTTAAATCTCTTTCATAGATGCCATTTTTTAATGAAACTTTCCATCTTTTCATGTATTTTTCCATCTCTTTGTCTATTTTCTTTGACATTAATCATAGTTATTTTAAAGTATTTTTATTAATTCCAGTGTTTGGATCAACTGTGTCTTTTTTTAGTTGTGTGTGTGTGTGTGTGTGTGTGTGTGTGTGTGTTCATGCGCGTGTGTGTGGAGGGCATGTTGACACCTCTAGTCATTTTTTAATTGAATGTTGGACATTCTGTGTTTAAAAATCTCTAGTGTTATATTTCCCTAGGAATGGTTCATTCTCCCTTTGCTAGACAGGGTAGCATCTGATGATTATAAACCAATCAGGGACTGAGCTGAGTAGAGGCCAGCTAGTAATTTTCATATGAATCTCTAGTTCATATTTATTTCTAAAGTGAAGAACTTCCAGGACTTTCAGCTGAAAACTTGATGTGTTCATCACAGACTCTCTCTACTAAGTCCCAAACCCTACTTTTAAAAGACAGAACAATGAGATAGCAGAAAACTCTGCTCTTCTTTTAAAAATATTTCTGCTTAGCTTTTCAGCCCCTCACCTTGAGCAGCTTCAAAATTGGGTAAGTAATGGTAGGGGAAAACCAGCTTTGCATCAGGCTATTTCCTCATCCCTTCTCACTGAGGTCTTGGCCCCTCATGTTCCAACATTTTCTCAAATTTTATATCTTGTTAAAAGTTCTGTTGGTATCACTGTTTTCCAGAAGTTGCCCTCTGTCCAGGTAGAGACTGGATTCTTCAACTGGTGTACTGAAATGGTTAGAATCACAAATGACTCCAGATAAATGCAGAAAGTCACCTCACTTCACCTCCATTCTCTCCTTTGCAGAATCTTGGCCTTTCAGTTCTTATTGCTTCAGCAACTTTCTCATGCTTTAAATAAATTATTTTTAAATTTTTTATTGAGTTTTTCTAATTGTTCTTGAGATAAGCTTTTTCTATAGGAAGATATTACATCCTCTTCAGATAAGGAAAACACATTTTTGTTCTCATTTTCCATTTCTGAGATTATCTTCCCAGCCAAAAGGAAAATTTAACTTGTTTTGCTTGCCTGTTTGCTTGTTTTTGTAGCTAGATTTTTAAGCTATTGATATTTAAATTTGTAAGATGAATTTATTTTATTTAATTTTTAGAACCACCTAGAATTTTAGCTCTATCAAATTTCAATATTATAGATGTGACTTATACTTCTGTTTTTACAAGCATACATAAATAATTGTCTCAATATATAAAAAAATACAACCAGATGAGTTCCTAAACTGTCAGTTATTCTGATCAGGTACCAAATTATGCTGACTTTTAGACCAGAAAGTATTTTGGGACTAGAATTTAGAAATAATCCAGCAACACTCTATTAAATTTGACTTCAACCTATACGTAAAGCTTAATGCTGAAAAGTGCCATTTTTTTTTTGCTTTGGGATTATTAGAAATTGTTCAGTAATTTAGGAAGTTGTTTCATGTTCCAAGCACTCAAAGAAACCTGCTTAGGCTAACTACAGATTCAGTTTAAAACATGCCATTATTTTGGATAAGTAATATACAATTTCTGTGCTCTGTACACCAAAATCAATAACTTTGTAATGAGGTATTAAGTCTCCCTAGATATTAAGATGACAGAGTTCAAAAATAATACATTCTTTGGTTTTATTTTCTTTCTATCAATTTACTCTAACCTGGGATAGCTTTTGAAAATTAACAAAATTGAAATATTTTTGCAAAATAGTCTGTCACCCAATCATTTATTTTAGTTTCGATTACAAAGAGCTCATGTGTTACACATTAGCTTCTTAACATTTAAAATAAGTTATTTTCATTTTCTTTCTTGTTTACTAGTTTCAGATTGGAATATGTTTGCATTTGTAAAACTGTGTGTAAATCAGTATGTTTCATAGAAAAGAGCAGAAAAGGCAATGGAAAAATGGCTTCTTACAAATTACTCATATTTGAAAGGAAGGAATGGATAAATATGCAAAACCTACATTTCCAGTACTGCATATAAATTGATATAAATGTTCAACTATATAAAACAAATAAACAGAAACTTTTGTGTAATGCCCTCATGAGTCACAATAACACGTTTAATTAACAGATCTGCCAAATACCATAATTTCTTCTCTGGGGACCCTCATGTGTGTTCTCATATAAAAATAAGTGTTTTAATAATAATTTAAATAATTTATTATCAGATTCAATTTTGATGAAAATAACTAGCTAACCTTTAGCTTTACAATTTTTACTAGACTCAGGAATAGATATGTTACAGAATGTCAAAATTAAAGTGTCAAAAGAGGACCTCCAGTCAAAACTGTTACAGAACAGCAAAACCAAATAACCACATAGAGGTTTTCAGATGGAATGGGAAATACGTATTCCATGACTCTCGAATCCCTTTATGCAACTTGAAAATATAAAGAGGTACAGGCCTTTGTGGAGACTGTTAGTAAAGAGATATGTTGGATTGGGCAAAAAGTTCATTCGGATTTTTATGTAAGCTATGGAAAAACCCAAATGAACTTTTTGGCCAACCCAATATTTAGAGAGAGTCCTTTCCATGCTCTCAGTTCATACTCTTACACCTTGGAAGAAAAGGGAGGTATGCCAAGTGGCCATGAGAATATGCCTCTCGGATTTCCAACCAGAAAAGTGTATTGGTCAAGGGTCCCAGCTGCTATGCTGTGGTTTATATGAAGGCCACACTTCGCATGGACCGTTCTTAGCCAATGACTCAAGGATTCAGGGATATTGATGAAAACCTACTCTTAGGAGTCACAGGACTCCTCTCACAGACAACAGTGGCTTGAGGACTCCAACATGGCCTTGCCAAACCTTCATCTGACTACACAGCAGTCTATGACCATTCAACACAACCTTCCCTCCCACTCTCCTTTACTCAGGGTCAGACTGGCATTAGGTCTGAAGGCTCTGCCAGACTTTCTGCATCCCCACCCATTTTCTCTACACAGGCTTTCAGCTAGAAAAATACTATTCTTGCCATCTTCTCAGAAGATTTGGACAAAAACAGGAGGCCACCTTCTAATTACAGACCTAGTCAGGTGTTCAAAGGGACCACTTGGAGGTCTAAGCAATACGTCCCCTGTAATTGACAGAGCTAGAATACTGGGTTGGGTTCCCACCTATAAAAATTAGAGTCGACTGTGTTCTCATTTCTAGTAAGATAATATGACAGGAAGGCAAGGCTTTGCTGGCAGAACCAGGAGAGTGCTGCCTCATTGAAGTCTTCTTGCAAAGCTAAAATTAGCCAGTGGAAAGGATGAGAGCATGGTTTTCTTGGACCAGATGTGTACCACCAGATATGCAGGGAGCTGGCATGGGGTCATCATGGGTCCTGCAAAATAGACCTACCAAGAGAAATTAAAATCCTATCAAAAAGAGGATAAAGCTGTAGAATTGATCCCCAGGTGCCAAAGAAAGTGACAAGGAACTGCTGCAGAGGAGTAGTTCAGCCTGTGTCAAAACAATTGGATCTGTGAGGGGCATAACAGGAGGCGTAGCAGGAGAGTCTATGAACAGTCTTAAAACATTTGCTGCCCGCTTGGTCACATCCCTTTACCTGTTGCTCTATTCCCTCTTCTCTCCAGAAATCTGGGGAAAAGATACTAGCAAGGAATGGGAGAGGAAATGAGCTGACAAAAAAGTAGAGAACATAGGTGAATTGTTGTCTCTTTTTCTCACTGGAGGCCCCAGGCCTGAAACAGTACAGGGGAGGGAAGATTTAGATCTTATACAAAATCAAGCTTGAAATTCTGATTGTTATTATGGGGCTGCAAATGGTATTTGGTGAATTGAGTAAGTACATTCAAACTCAAGTACTAGAAAACTATTAGCTAAGCAAAAGCAGAAAATCCATAAGAAGACTATAAAGCTTTTGCAAAGAGACGGGAAAAGTTTTTCTCCTAATTAAATATTTAGTGTCATGAGTCAGATTTGTTTAACTTACTGGTCACATCTATTAATCTTCTTGGAGGGTTAATAAAAATATAATAAACTAGTAGTTATTAGCATAACATAGTTATTAGTCAACTATTAGCATAAAAATCCATCTCTTGAATTCCATACAAGTGATTATCTGAGTTAATTTACTAATATCCTTCACACAGCATGGAAAACTATAAATTCTCCATTGATGTTATTGTCTTGAAAATGTTTATTTATATACAGGTATATGTAAATATACTTGTAAGTATATTCAATTTACTATTTTAAACTGCTACCAAGTAGGTATGATCAAAAACATTAAAAGTTTATTTTATAATCATCCCTGTATTTCATAATCAGAAGGAACTAGAAGAATAAAAATAAGCCACAGTGAGATCATTGGAGAAAAGGGGATATCTCTGTGTTGTTTAGCATAAAATGAAATAATAAAACTGAAAGATTTTATCTTGGCTCTTTAGCAAAAGACATGAGTTACAGATACTTTGAGCACGTGTCTCTTTCTGAACAATTATATATCTATAAACTAAAATACAGCACTGAATACAAACTGGATCTTAATGAGCAGCAAGAATCCAAGAGATGAAAAACAAAAGGCCAAGGGAACCACTAATGATGTTACAAATGCTACTATGAGCTTTTCACATTTGGATTAACAACATCTCGATTCATGAGCAAACTAAGCAAGTTTCATTTTTTTTCCATCATCAAATTAAAGCCTTTTGCTACTTTTGTATGACCTCAATCCATTAATTTTGTTTTGACTCTTCATTTCCAGTCTCCACCAAGTCAAGATGAGGAGGCTAAAATTGAGTCAGACTTGAACTTCTTGCCTGGAAAGTTAACACACTCTTCTAATAGAAAATGTATTTTTAAATGTCTTATGGCTTTTTAGTCAAACCAAACACCAAAACTATGGAAAAACTGTGGTCTCTCCCTTAAATACTTTGGATTTTACAAGAGTGTTGACTCTTCATGCATATAATTACTTCGCTTTGTTGGGTTTGTAGTTTTGCTTTCTATTTCCATTATACTTGAACAGTAAGTCAATGAGGATTCAGTAATATTTGAGCATGTCTATTTCTGGGAATAGCTAAACTTAAGGAAGATGCACATGTTAAAGAAAAATGCTTCATTTTTAAAAATTCACAGATAAATCTAGATTTTTTTAGTTGCCCCATCTATATGAATAAAATGGTATGTTGAAATATGGTTAACAGGTTATTTAAACCGGGCTAATACCTACTTTGGACTAATTTGAATGACCTGATTCCAGTTAGTGTCGACTGGATAATAGGCCAGTAAAAGATTCCCCTCACCTGATTTCCACATTCCCATTGACGATAACGTCACTAACACTGACTTATTTGTAGGTGGAAAAAGCTTGAGGTAAAGAGGGTCATGGGAAATGGAAACCATTCACTTGATTTTTCTCCCCAATCCTCTTGATCTGCAACATTAGAATGCAACATTTTAGTTTAAGATAGTGACCTAAACAATCCTCTCCCTCCCCAAAGCAGTGACAAGAACAAAATCTGTAACTCCAGATTTCTATGACCAGATAAGGTAAGAAGAACATTTGGGGAAGGCATAAAATACATTTTAAAATTTGTTGAGATTGTTCATAAAACATATCTATAATGTTCTCTAACTGAAAAATTACTTTAAGAAATATGCAGCCCACAGAGAAAGGAGCACAAAAAATTATTGTAAGGATATATTTAAACATAAAAAATTTTCTAATTGCTAGTATAAATGATGTAAGGAAGCAAAATTTAAGTATTAGTATTATTGAAGTAAAGATTAACTGAAAGTAATGATAATACAACTAAAATACACTGGGTCAAAATCCCAGAACATGCATACATACATACATACATTTATTATTTATTTATTTGAAACATAGTTGATGTATAATATTGTATTAGTTACTATATAATGATTTGACATTTATATACATTATGACATGGTCACTCCAATAAATCTAATAAACATCTGTTTTCCCAAGACTTACTGTTTACTTCCCTTCTTATTCTTTCCCCCATAATGCATTTCTTTTTCTTCACTTGTGATTACACTTGGTTGTACATAGAATTATTTACCCATCTCTTCTTAACTCCATAAACGTGACAATTTTAAATTCTGACATCAGAGTATTACCAAGTCTTAAGTCAACTTGATTTTTTCTGCAGATTACTTGCTACTTGCTTCTAATAATAACAATGATTGTGTGTGGACTTGCAAAGATATTCTATGAACATACAAGCATAACTGTGCAAATACTCTGTTTTTAATTATACATAGGGGAGCACACTATAAACACGTCTCTGAGCTTTCTTCCAAAAGACAAAAATTCTAGTCAGCGATATCTGAGGCCTCTTGTTTGTTTACAACTTCACTAACACAGTGTTTTCAAACTGCTTGATATTTGCCAATTAACAGTTGAAAACTGGAATTTTATTATAGTTTTCATTTGTATTTTATTTCTCTGATTATACACGGGGTGAGTACCTTGTCATATGTTTAAATGACTTACCTGCTATTTTCTGTGAAATTTTTGTCATATTCTTTGCGCATTTTCTGATAGGTTGCTACCTTATTTCTTATTAATTTTCACTAACTTTTTACATATTAAGGAAAGGGAACATTTTTCACGGTAAAATTTCCAAGTAATTTTCCCAAAGATTTAACTGCCTACTCAGTTGTCCCAATATCACTTATTGAAAAATTAATCTTTCTCCCAATGATTACATTGGCACTTCACTCATTTATCAAATCCTAATTCATATGGACCCTAATAGTCTGCTCAATGGAACAGTTTCTATATTCATGTACCACACTGTTTACTTTTTAAATGACTAATTTTTTTTTTTGTTTTCTTTTTTTTTTTTTTTTTTTTTGCGGTACGCGGGCCTCTCACTGTTGTGGCCTCTCCCGTTGCGGAGCACAGGCTCCAGATGCGCAGGCTCAGTGGCCATGGCTCACGGGCCCAGCCGCTTCGCGGCATGTGGGATCTTCCTGGACCAGAGCACGAACCCGTGTCCCCTGCATCAGCAGGCGGATTCTCAACCACTGCGCCACCAGGGAAGCCCTTAAATGACTAATTTTATAGAATGTTTTAATATCAGTTTGGATTAGTCATTTTTATCTTTTTTTCCCAGAACATTTCTAAATTTTTTCATTATTTATTTTTCTTTATAAACTTCAGAATAAGTTAGTCAAGTTTCAAAAAATATTTTGTTTTCAAAAAAATCGGATTGCATTATATGTACAGATTAATTTAGGGAGAATTTTAAACTTTTCCTGCTTGGTCTTCTTTTCCAAAAACAAAGTATGCTTTTCCATATATTTGTTTCCTTTTGTGTCACTCAAAAGAATTTAAAAATTTTATTCACATATATATATTTTTCATTCCATGTAAAATACATTTTTAATTGAAGTATAGTTGATTGACAACATTGTGTTAGTTTCAAGTGTAGAGCAAAATGAATCAGTTTTTTTTTTCAGATTATATTCCATTGTAGGTTATTACAAGATAGTGAATATAACTCTCTGTGCCATCCAGTAAATCACTGTTGCTTATCTATGTTACATATAGTAATTTATATCTTCTAATCCCATACTCCTAATTTGTCTCTCCCTCCTTCCCTCTCCCCTTTGGCAATCATAAATATTCTTCTATGTCTATGGGTCTGTTTCTGTGTTTTTGTTTTGTTTTGTTTTTTCTTTATTGTAGTTGATTTACAATGTGTTAATTTCTGGTGTACAGCAAAGTCGTATAAATATATATGAGTTCCCATCTGCTAATCCCAAACTCTCAGTCCATCCCTCCCCCATCCCCCTTCCCCCTTGACAACCACAAGTTTGTTCTTTATGTTTGTGATAGGTTCATTTGTGTAATATTTAAGATTCCACACATAAGTGATATCATATGGTATTTGTCTTTCTCTTTCTGACTTATTTCACTTAGTATGATAGTCTCTAGGTCCACCCATGTTGCTGCAAATGGCTTTATTTCATTATTTTTTATGAATGAGTAGTATTCCATAGTAAATATATACCACATCTTTATCCATTCATCTGTTGATGAACATTTAGGTTGTTTCAATGTCTTGGCTATTGTGAATAGAGCTACTATGAACACAGGGGTGTGTGTATCTTTTAAATTACAGTTTTGTAGGGATATATGCCCAGGAGTGGGATTGCTAGATCATATGGCAACTGTATTTTTAGTTTCTTGAGGAACTTTCATACTGTTTTCCACAGTGGCTGCATCAATTTACATTCCCACCAACAATGTAGGAAGGTTCCCTTTTCTCCACACCCTCTCCAAAATTTTTCATTTGTAGATTTTTTTAATGATGGCCATTCTGACTGATGTGAGATGATACCTCATTGTGGTTTTGATTTGCATTTCTCTAATAATTAGCGATGTTAAGCATCTTTTCATGTGTCTGTTGGCCATCTGTATGTCTTCTTTGGAGAAATGTCTATTAAGGTCTTCTGCCCATTTTTCGATTGGGTTGTTTGTTTTGTTGTTGTTGAGTTGTGTGAGCTATTTGTATATTTTGGAAATTAAGCCTTTGTTGGCTGCATCTATTGCAAGTATTTTCTCCCAGTCTGTAGGTTGTCTTTTTGTTTTGTTTATGGTTTCCTTTGCTGTACAAAAGCTCATAAGTTTGATTGGTCCCATTTGTTTATTTTCATTTTTATTTCTATTGCCTTGGGAGACTGACCTAAGAAACATTGGTATGATTTATTTCAGAGAATATTTTGCCTATGTTCTCTTCTCGGAGTTTTGTGGTGTGATGTCTTATATTTAAGTCTTTAAACCATTTTGAGTTTATTTTTGTGTACGGTCAACACCCCAATCTTAATATCAAGAAATCTAAGATTAAGTAACTTGATTAATTTGCTCTTTTGGCTCGAATTATTATTTGGAACAAAATTATTCTGAAGGTCATGCTTTTAATTCTAAATCTCTTTCAAACTGTAATTATAAAACCTGGTTGTATATTAGTATCACTTTAAGATATTAAAAAACAAAACAAAACTGAGATACATAGGTTACATTACATACCTGTGGAGTCAGAACCTCTAGGGGTGGAGCAAGCTATCTGTCCTTAAAAAAATAACAACAACAAAGCACACTCAGGTTCATATACAAACAAACAATACACATGTATTGCTGACCTGCTACCAATATTGGGACTCTTGCTTTAAAATCTATGTACCTCGTTTACTATTATTATAGGAAAATGTACATTTTTCATTAATATCAATAATATTTGACCTGTTTAAATTATTGTGTTATTCTTGGAAGATCACAAAACTGCAATATTAAAAGCCCTGGATAACTGTAGGAACTTCAGCAGGTGTAATACCTTGTTCCTCCCAATTCTTATATATTATGTATAAAGTTAACAATTTATAAAGATTCAGCATTTTAATTTAGATTTTCACCAGTCTCAAACTGTCTTAACACTTCAGAGATCACATCCAAGATAATCCCTTTGCTCCTTTTGCTCTTTCCTCAGCACATGAATACTTTGGCACCTTTCCAGATGTGTTTGCCCACTGACTTCTGTGTAATTTGCTGCAATCAAACTGGGTAGAAGATTCTAGCATATGAGGTTAAGGACTAAAGCGTCATTTTCTTACATATTTGCCAAGCTTTGCCTAGCTCTTCTTCAGTGTCCACATCTCTCCTCCTCAATTATGAGGGACGTTGACTCATCATTTTGGTCACAGGCTTGCCCTGAGGCTCTGGTAAAATTGTAATCTTAGAAAGCAGAGGTCTGCAGAAGTCAAGTACCAGCTTCTATCTGTCAGAATCAAGAAGCACCCCATGCTTATCCCACTCTGAACTTGAGCCTCTGTTCTAATGTATGGGTCTCAGCCTTTCCCCCAACACTCAGGCTTATCTTCTATCAGAGCATTATAACTTCTTCCCACTTCTGACCATCCTATACATGTTTAATTCTCTAAACCACTGAATGCTAGAGAAAATATAATTTTTTCTTCTGGTTTATACATAGGCTGGTATAACTGCACATTTAAGAATCACAAAGCCAGAATATTGGGATTCATTGGACAAAGAACGGGAAATGCCTGCCCCTCTCTATGTGCTGATCTTTTTCACAAGATACAATACTTTGATTTTCCAGGTGACTTCTTTTTCAATGTATTTGCTGGTGATGGGTGTAATGCTAGTGAGACCTCTGGGACACTAGCTTATCTGCTTGGCTCCAACTTCAGCTGCTTGCTCAGGAACTACCTTGAATTTAATATGTTCTCAAAAAAATTAGAAAAAGCAAGAAGAGCCATTCAACACCCTAACCTTGACCATATCTCAGTGATTTCTCAGTATCTTTTGCTCTGATATCAGGAATCAGGAGAGACAACCTGATCCAACTGGTACATGGCACCAAGATAATTATTTTTCAAAAAAGTATACCTTTTTAAAGTTGCTATATCGAAGGTCAAGGCTTTCTCACAACCAATATGAAGCCACTTAAAAATTACTTGCAATGCATCAACATGTTTGACATTTTCTCTCCTTTTTTTCCAAAGCAATGCTGAACAGAACATAATAACTTTTGTACAGGCTAATTTTCATTTGGGGCTTATGGCATTAGTGTTTTAAATTATAATCATATTTATTAAATTTAAGCAAAAGTGTTTGTTTAAGTGGCTTCATATTGATTGTGCCCATGAAGATAATTAAATCACTTGATGGTTCTCCAAAGTGTTATCTATTGACAGATACAGCAAATTATGGAGGGTGAACAATAAACTCTTCAGCTAATCAGCACTATATATAATTATGTGCAAGTTTCATTCTACAAAATTGACATACTAATATTTTTATCTTCCCTAGTTAAAACCAGTCTCTAAAATTAAAAAGCCCATAGAACACTGCTCACTTTGGACCATAGCCATCTGCAGTCATTCTGTCTAGTGAAGGTGCTCATGTTGTGCTATTTCGCAAAATGAGTGGGAAATACTCAGCTCCCTACATCCCTTTTCATCTCAGAAAATCTTATAGGCATACCTAAAGAAGTACACCCAAATACCAAATTATTTGTCGGAAGAAAAGAAAAATTGAGAAGTTGAACAAAGACTAATTTTTAAAAGCTGTGCATTTTCTTTACATATAGGCCCTGATGAATTTAAGCCATCCTGCAAGGGATGTATTTCACTAGTGCTTCTTGTGATAACTCTGATCACTAGAGTCAACATTGAGAAACAAGTTTTGAATAACAGGGACTTCCCTAGTGGTTCAGTGGTTAAGAATCTGCCTGCCAGGCTTCCCTGGTGGCGCAGTGGTTGAGAGTCCGCCTGTCGATGCAGGGGACACGGGTTCATGCCCCGGTCCGGGAAGATCCCACATGCCGCGGAACGGCTAGGCCCGTGAGCCATGGCCGCTGAGCCTGCGCGTCCGGAGCCTGTGCTCCGCAATGGGAGAGGCCACAACAGTGAGAGGCCCATGTACCGAAAAAAAAAAAAAAAAAAAAAATCTGCCTGCCAATGCAGGGGACACAGGTTCAAGCCCTGGTCCGGGAAGATCCCACATGCTGCAGAGCAACTAAGCCCGTGTGCCACAACTACTGAGCCTGTGCTCTAGAGCCCGTGAGCCACAACTACCGAGCCCACGTGCCACAACTACTGAACCCCTCACACCTAGAGCCCATGCTTCACAACAAGAGAAGCCACCACAATGAGAAGCCCATGCAGCGCAACGAAGAGTATCACCCACTCGCTGCAACTAGAGAAAGCCCGCGCATAGCAACAAAGACCCAACACAGCCATAAATAAATAAATAAATAAATAAATAAATAAATAAATAACTGTCATGCTTTAAAAAAAGTTTTGAATAACACATGAATAATAGTCTTATGTCTTGACGTTGTAGTTCACATGAGAATTTTTACTTGTGAAATCTATCATTTCCGTGGTTTCTAAATGTTGTGTATATGAACTTGGAAACAAATCCAGGTATTCTTTCTACCATATGCTTAACAGAAGGTGATTAAAGTCAGTGAAAAACATAATCAAAGGCTTTGTAAAATATAAAGCCGAAGAAAGTCTCTAAAAGCAAATAAGGAGACATAAGGTTGTTATAAAGTATTGCTGGTCACTGGGTCAGTTACAGAATCAATGAACTAATTTAATACTGGAAAAATCATGGACTTTAGCATTAGGCATACTTAAATTCTGGCTTTACAACTTATTTCCTGGGTGAGTTTAGAAATATTGATTAACTTTTGTGAAGCCTCACCTTTTCTCACCTGTGAAATGGATAGAAAAATTTCTACTTTGTATCTATTTATTCATTTATTTGTTCTACAAATATAAACTCAGCAGTTACTATGTGGTATGTGACTAAAAGCCAAATAGCAACTTGCTTGCTTAGATTTTTTTAACTTATCTTAATGTGTTAGAAATGCTTGTTTCTGTGTTCCGAGTTTTTTGAAGGCTGAGTTGTATTTAATAAGAATGAAGCTCACCTGCTATTTATATGGAATTTATCTTTAATTCCTGGGAATGAGACATTGCTCATAGGGACAGTCACTATTTCATGCTCTATTCCTTTGCTCTGTATCAATTTAAAAGGAGTCAATTGAACAGACGTGTAAAAGAGATTCACTCTATTGAGGCAGCTTCCTAGCCATTAGGCCCTTAAGCAGCTATGTGTCCAATTGTGCATTCATGCCAACTTTTTTGATGTGTAGCAGAAGCTAAATCCAATGTTTAGGTGCCATGCCCTTCATCTTCCTATGCCACAATGCCTCTTTGTGGTTCAAAAGTGCAAGGGAACATTTCCTGCCTATTATCATTGCTGGTTCATATCTCATTTGCTCTGCACCATCACCCAGAGATTTATTTTGCCCCTAACTGTTTTCTTGGGTTTGTCCCACCCTCTGAGTAGCTGCATTAGGTTATTTCCTCCCCTTGTGTAATGATTTGCATTTTTACAACTTAAATCTCAGTTTTATCATTTCCTTACCACACTTCTAATGCCTCCAGGTTCTTTATTAAAATTATTTCCCTATCCTCCCCTGTGTATGCAACATCATCCAAGTTAGTACCATATACAAATAAAACTGTGTTGCTTATTATCTGTCCCTGAGCATTCACAAAAATGTTGAATATAAATGAACTTAAAAGTTCCAACTTTGAAATATTCTCATCCATTTCTAAGAACCTCAACATTTGTATATGCTTTTTTTTATCTGTTGAAGATCATAAAGCCAATGTAAACATATTTAACAGTCCATATTTAGACTAATTAGAATATGTTACATCAAATTATATTATACATCAGGTTAAATGCCTTAACACATAATAGATTTTCTTTTTTGTTTTATTCCCCTCTCTCTTTCACTCAATACATCCTTTTGTTTAACTTACTGAACCTAACTGATCTAATTTTAACAGATTAAATTTTATTTTTTTTCCATCAGTAAGTGTAGGTTTAAAGAAAAACATCCTGAAAGGTTGATTTGTGCTTCTGGATCATGATACTGACTTTTAATAACTTTTACATGATGATTCTCTGCAGAAATTTTAACCAAACTATGTTCAAGAGCAATTATTTGTGATTCACAATTCAGTTGTGGCTAGTGAAAAAATTTGTCTTTGATAAATTACAGTTAACTATCAATATACCAGAAATAAAAATACATTGGTTGAAATATTTTAAAAAAATAACCTCTACCGTCAATTAGTTTTACCTCAGGGTCCTGCAGGAAATGATGTAGAGGTAGGGAAAGCACGTTCTGATGTCTAATCTGCATGGAATTACCTCTCTCCTGAGTACAACCTCAGTCAGTCTCTGTAAATGGAAAATCCACAAAAGGGAATACATATCATGAATGCTGGAAGTAGTTTAAAATCATCTAGTCGAATCCCTTCATTTCACAGATGAAGGAAAAGAAGCCCAGAGAGATTAATGGAGAGGACCAAGGTCACACAACTAAGGAAAATGTCTGTTTCACATTACTGTTACGGACACTACCTGAGTCCTTCAGAATTACTTTGCTTCCTTTAGGCCTTAGGCACATGCTTCTAGTATTTTCATGCACATAAAGAAAGGCATTGCTTTATGGTAAATGGCCCTAAAACTCACCAAATTAAAACCAACTGAATATCCTATTCTTGAAAAATCATTGCTACATTGATACAAAATTTTAGATCCATTTTACTTAAATTTAGTAGGTAACATCCTAATTTTATTGCTTGAGTCTGTAAATATGATTTTTTAAAGAAGCTACCTAAATGTGTTTTCAAAGCTTTGTTACTTGGCACGAGATCAACTAGAAGTCTAGAAATAAATATTGGTATTGTCTGCTCCATACATTTCTACATCAGTATCCCAATAAATGTCTCTTTCAGAAAGTAGAGAGAAACTATGATTTGAGGGAAAATGTTCCTCATTCCCTGAATCCTGCATGAACTCTGTTATCAAGGAAGTTATGTAGATAGGACAACAGATTCTGTTTCTTAAGAAGAAAATATGTTCAACTAGAAATGGATACATGGTATGAAGGAGAGAGAATCCAACACTCTCAGAAAGGTGGCCACCATCCTGGCTACTCTAAAGGATAGAGAGGAACAGAAAAAAACATTTTTTCCAAAATAATGCTCAGAGAAGAAAATTATATTTAGCTTTATGAAAATGTCAATTTATATCTCTTTATATGGAGGAAAATAAGATGGAAATCAACACAAGGGCCTGAAGAATTTAGTTTTCTTTATCCCCAGTATTTCCACTCCTTGCTGTTATATCAATATTGTTAGATAATTATTTTCAAGTCTCTATAGACACCCAAAGCCTTAGGGGTCATATTAGGTACAGATATTAAGCATGTACAAATTTTTAAATATTTGGTATTAAGCAACATTGTAGCTCCTTGAAACTAAGATATCTATAAGCTATAGCTGACTAAATCTTCCTAATTAAAATTATTAAATAGCAAAACAGCCTCAATTCTTTTAATCTAGCATAACTAATATTTTTACCAGCTAATCAAGCACTGTTGCTTAAACAAGAGCAACATTGTTGAGCTGAAATATTCCCTCTTTGCATTTAGTGCAAGGTACTTTGTTTCAATTTGGATGTCAATCAAATGGTAATTTAAATATGTATTTTTAAAGATTAGCAAAATTCCTGATATGAAACTGTCTATAGAAATATTGCTAAGCCACATATTACAACTGCAATATATTAATTCCAACCTATCGTTTGCAAATGAACTTAAAAGATAATTATGCTTGTGAGATTAAAAAGGTTTTTTTTTTTTCCTGAATTAGACAAGACAAAGATTCAATTCAATCAAATCAGTTGAGCGGGCTTCCCTGGTGGCGCAGTGGTTGAGAGTCCGCCTGCAGATGCAGGGGACACGGGTTCGTGCCCCGGTTTGGGAAGATCCCACATGCCGCGAAGCGGCTGGGCCCGTGAGCCATGGCCGCTGAGCCTGCGTGTCCGGAGCCTGTGCTCCACAATGGGAGAGGCCACAGCAGCGAGAGACCCGCGTACCGCAAAAAAAAAAAAAAAAAAAAAAAAATCAGTTGAGCGATTAATTTGCGTAAGACATTATGACAAATTAAAATGTAGCCCCTGCCCTCAAGGGGCTCAAATTCTAGATGGGAAGACAAATTATTATTCATCTTATATTCCACTAGCTAGAGAATTATATGAAGTAATGTATTTAATGTAAATAGATAGCAAAAATTACTTTATCAAGAAAAAAAGAAAAACGTGTAAATAATAATAATAATGATATGTTGCACCAAAGCTTCATATTTTTATGTGCTGTGTAAAGTATATGCATGTGGCACTCTAAGTAATGTTACATGAGAGCTGTATGAACTAGGAATAATTAGGAAGCTATAAAAAGTTCTTAAAGAGATAAATTAATTGTGTTACCAGTCACACAGTTCATACTTTAGCTTTAAAGCAATCTTTGCTTCTCATTCAGTCAACCCCATTTGAAAACAGTTACTTTACTTCCATCTCGGCTAGTATTAAATACTTGCCCTTGGTATTATAATCTTAGCATACTTGGAGAATACGTGTGTGCTGTAAGCACCTAAACTAATATAATAAACCAGGTCACTTACAGCAATAGAGACTTAATTGGAGCTCGTAACCAAAGTAACACAAATCATGTCTGCAAATGTCAATAATGAGACAGTTGGGAAAAAGAACCCATGAGTGTATGTGTGTGTGTGTGTGCACATGCGGGAGTGCACATTTATAAGCTACAAAATAACCAGCAAATTCTGTGTCAAAGGATTCCTTTTAAATGAAATAGAGTACAGGTATTACTAATTTTACCACTTGCCCCCAGGAACTTCACAACCAAGCCAAGCCCAGTAGGAAATCATCTCTCACATCCTCTTACAAAAGCTTTATTCCCTGGACGGAGTTTCTTTTAGCCTTCCATATTCTAAAACAAAGCAAAACAACAACACATAAGAAAAAGAAATGCATGGGCGGAAATGCATAGCTAGCATTCATCCAAACAGTAAGGGAGAAGCTTTTTCAACTTTCTGTCAATCTCATTCTTTACAGGAATGGGGATATTTAGCCTGAGTTATCTAAAAGCCACACCCTTGACTTCAGATTAATATTCTCCTTTATCACACCCTCTCTGAGCAGGAGTACACTTCTTTGTATTGCTATTTCAGTAATTTAGAGATATGTTTCTGACTACTTCTTAATTGGTCTCATAAACAATCTTCATTCTCACCATCTTCATTTTTGAGTATGCTACAAAACTCTCGCAGATGTCTGGTTAAACTACGAAGTGGATCAGTCTTCCATTTCATGTACGTATATATATCCATATTTATATATAAGAACATTTTGTCTCAAAGTTGAAGTACACTCAGTAAATTAGATTGTGATTTAATTTTGTCCAAATAACTTGGGTATAACTACACTGAAATTTATAATAATAAGTATTCCTGACCATCACCCACAAATTAGGTAGTGCCACCTTAGCTGGATTTACCAGAGGAAACTGAGCTGTCTAGTTCTCTTGCCATAAATTATTTATTTGGGGGTACATACTCCTAGTTTCAATGTAAAAGACAACACTTATTGAGCACGTACACTAACTATGACACTGTGCAAGAAATTAAGAGATGGCATAATATTTAAATGGTGAAGTGTCACTTGCCATTTATACAAAATGAGAACTCTATTTTCAGCCTACTTTCTCAGAATAATTTTCATAATAGAGCTATGCTTTTTGTTCAGTGTTGTTGAAGGTAGTAGTAGAAGTTGCTGTGTAGTAAAGGTTTTATTTTTGTGATAGGATGGAGGCATGTAATAAAAAAAAACTAGCAATAGGAAAATTTATAACATCCTTTTAGGATAAGTCTATAAAAAAATATGTTCTTCCAACTATCACAACTAAAGCAAATGTAATTCCTGGGTTCAAAGATATATTTGTTTTAAAATTCATCTCAAAAAGACAATGTATGTTTGGCAAGGTAAATGCAGTGCAAATATCTGTTCTTGCTATGTGGCAAGAATTGAGATTCTACCTCTTTGCCAGTGGTTGCAACTGTATTCCATCTACCTCTCTAATCTGTACACCTACTTACTATCAATTTATCTATACATATGAATGTCTATGTACATTTAATATTGAAAATATGGACATTTTCCAGCATGCTGTAATTTCTGGCTGTGTAGATTTAACAACAAATTATTTCTTTTGTCCTGACATTTACTCAGGGGGTTATAATAATTTAAACATTTCCTGGTTGAATAAGTGAAATAGCTTTTACGCAACTAAAAAAACACTCCCCCTAGGTTCTTCATGACATTTTTTTCTTAAATTCCATATATATGTGTTAAAAGCAGGAATAAAGATGCAGACCTCTTAGAGAACGGACTTGAGGTTATGGGGAGGGGGAAGGGTGAGCTGTGACAGGGCGAGAGAGAGTCATGGGCATGTACACACTAACAAACGCAGTAAGGTAGATAGCTAGTGGGAAGCAGCCGCATGGCACAGGGATATTGGCTCGGTGCTTTGTGACAGCCTGGAGGGGTGGGATGGGGAGGGTGGGAGGGAGGGAGACGCAACAGGGAAGGCATATGGGAACATGTGTTTATGTATGACTGATTCACTTTGTTGTGGAGCAGAAGCTAACACACCATTGTAGAGCAATTATACCCCAATAAAGATGTTTAAAAAAAAAAAAATTTAAATGGAAAAAAAAAAAAAAAACACTCCCCTTGTACGCATGAGAGTTTCTCATTTATCAGATGTATCACTCAACTATTACATGCTAGCCAATATCTACCTTCTATGATAGCAGATTGATCAATAGAGGTACAGGTTGTCCCTTGTATACTCTATGTTCAGTGGGACATGGCTTTAAAAACAGATTTTTGAGTCAGACAGATCCAAATTCAAATTAGAAACTGGCCAAGGCAGTGGGATTGTAGCTAAGTTACTTCACTTCTTTTTGTAACACCATACTTATGTTGGCAACATTTGGAAAGGGTTACAGGAACAATCTGTATTTAGGAAGAAAATAGTTTTACTCTTAGAGAATTAAAAATTCAGCCAGGGGCCAGAAGTTATTGCAAAAGAGTTCTTCACTAATACCCCCAAGTCTCACTATAGCCATGCAGAGTTCCTAATGCATGAGCACTACAGAGTTCCTTCTTTCTTTTTTTTTTAAACTTTTTACTTTATATTGGAGTATAGTTGATTAACAATGTTGAGTTAGTTTCAGGTGTACAACAAAGTGATTCACTTATACATATACATGTATCTATTCTTTCTCAAGTTCTTTTCCCAATGGATAACCAGCAAGGACCTACTGTATAGCACTGGGAACTATGCTCAGAGTTCCTTCTCTTTGAATTCCCTCCCTCAGTCCATCAATCCTGCTCTAGGACTCTCTTCCCAGCCAAGTCTAGGCACTATCTTGGAGATATGTCCAGCCTTGAAATGTCCTGCAGAAGGATACTTCAAATACTTTTGATTCCTTCAGTGTAGAGCATCTACAAGGGTAACTATTTTGTTGCTGCTATGGGCCAAGTCCCATAGCCTAACTATGAAGTTTATTTTGCTACTGATGCATTTGTCTCTTGACTTTATCAACAAAGAGGCTCTCTTCCAGGGGTTGGAGTGTAGAATGGTGGGGAAAAAAAGCAGGTTTGTGAACACAAAATCCTGTATTGTTATGCCTCAATGATATGTAAAATATATGCAATAACAGTACTTTTACTGTTATTGTGAATGGTATTGTGAGAACTGTTTAAAGAGGATCTGTAAAACAGGTGGCATAGTGGAACTATTGGATAAACTATAGTTATCTTTAATCACCAACACTGTCCCCAAATAAGTCTCTAGATCATTATTGAGAGTTAGATTTTTTTAGTCTTCTCTTTCATTTGTATTGCCAATAGTATATTCTGAAAATTTTTCTTTATCAGCTTAGCATACAACTTGCTGTATCTGTAGATATCCATACATTCAACACATAATACATACATGGACAAAAACATATATGCACATATATTCAACACAGTTATGTTCCTAAATACCAGCTTAAGAAATAAAACTTTTAGCCATAGTAACTTGTCGATATTTATTTCCAGCCAAGGACAAGAATTTTCTATCCTGTTCCTCCTCCCCCACCTGATCTTCCTTCTTTTTCACACCCTGAGTCTTCCTGTGAAGAATGGTGGAGTACACACCGGAATCAAAGTAAGACACTGCAGAAGCAGCAAGATACACTGGGAAAATTAGAGTGTAATAAAAATGGCTCTAAGATAGTGTACTGATAAGAGTAAATTTAAGAACAGACATCTTGGACAGGTACAAATATAAGAGAATTTATATAAGGATGTCTCAAAGCCTATCGTCATTGGCAAGAAACCTACAATAGAAGAGATAGAGACTTCTTTCCTTGTTATCTTTACATTTGTATGGGTTACTACCTGCCTACATCAGTTTGTATGCCTACAGCATATTAAACTGATTAGCTCTGTTTATTGACATAATAGTTGTGGGCCTAGACACATGTTGGGACTCATTAAATCACTTATTAATAGGAATTATTACTTTTAAGCTGTCACAAATATTTGCAAAGGAAAATCTTCATAAGGTTTTTTTTTTCTATTACTTGAGCATTATGATAAATTTCACATTTGTAAAATGATATTTGTGTTGCCTTAAAGCTGTTGCAACATTTAAATCTACTAATAGCTGCTTTGTTCTTTTTTCATAAATTAAAAGGTAATGACAGAGAAAGATAACAAGCTTTAAGAAAACCACATGGTATTTTAAGTTGTCAGAAGCTTTAACCAAGAAAAGGCAGGTGTTTAGATTTGTCTTTAATTTCTTAGGAAAATAAATGTATAGGTTTAAATGTAGTCATCTCTATAGGTATCTTTATTCTTTCCTGGATTAAGCTACTAGTATTGCCAGATTTCAATGTTTTATCATTTACAGTAAAGCATAAAGCAGATTAAAAAAAAATTGTCCTGTTAGTATAGTTTCCATGGTGAAATGTTGAACAATTTGAAAGGGCATTGTTTACTAGTCTGCCCTGTCTGTAGTGCTCTATCTGCAAGATCATAATCCAAGAAATAAATAAAATAATTGAAGAATCTTTTTGCAGTCCAGAAATTCATAAAATCAGGATGAAATTTTCATCCATTTCCTATTAGTGGCCAGTCGCCTCATAATGAGGTTTGGTAAAAGCATATTACTAAAGGGAAAAGAAAATAGAGTAATGTCCTGACGTAGGAAGGTACTCAAATAGCATTGAGTTCTTTTTTTTTTTTTTCTATTCTTTTTTTTTTTAACACCTTTATTGGGGTATAATTACTTTACAATGGTGTGTTAGTTTCTGCTTTATAACAAAGTGAATCAGTTATACATATACATATGTTCCCATATCTCTTCCCTCTTGCGTCTCCCTCCTAGCATTGAGTTCTTATTGCCAGGCTGCTTCTCTACCACATCCAGGACGGCTAAGCCATATGGCATAGAGTAGATTACTTGACATGGTGTCAAGTGCTTACAGGATTCTGGATGACTAAGCATCTTTATTTAACTGCCGTGCTGCTAGCCCCACATGGGAAAGGGCCTGAAAAGGTTAATGTAAACATTGTATGCTTCCTTCAAACCACACCAGAATACCACATCTGGTGGGTCACTTCACCCTGCAGTCAAAACTCAAAGGACATTTGCTTTGTGAATGGCAGGATAATTTTATGAGAACCAGACACCAGGCAACTGATGTGGGGCACAGAGAAAAAGGCAGATTGTTGCCAGTGAACTGTTTGGGTTATAAAAAAAAAAGGGTATGAGTGTGAGGCCAGGACCCACTATAATAGTCATTGAAGCTTCCAGACAAATTACATCCATGCTATGCCTAACATCAGATGAGAAGGAAACTGTAGTAATGAGATTTCAGAACACAGTGACTCCACATGAATGAAAGTTATGGATTAGACAATTCAGTCACATCTGGCCAGTTTTGTGATAAGAATAAAGAATACCAGATGCAATATGGGACATATAACAACATGAACAACAACAACAAAAATGCCTTAATTTGTAGGCTAAAATTTCATTGTATGCATGTTTTATTTACTGATTCAAAGTGTGGGTACTCAGGTTGCTTTCCACCTTGCCCTACCTCCACAGCCAAAAATAATACTGCAGTGAGCTTCTTTGAACATTCCCACTAATGAACTAGTGTGGGCAACACACACACACATTCACAGATCATGAAGTATGAGTATACTAAAATTGCATAAGTAGTAGACCAGATTGCTGCACACCTGTTACAAATATTCTACAGTGAAAACACATTACTTTTGTAATTAGACAAAATAAATACCTTTAAACATAGAAAAATATTATTCTTTCCGCTACCAACTCCTTCCCTTATTCATCTGTAGAAGCACAATGTAGGAATCTCTCTAATCCTTGGCTTTTACTTGTTTTCCATTTCCAAAAAGTCACCAAATTTTATAGAATCTACAGTATGGATAGGGTTTTTTTTTTCTTAGTTTCTGCTTTATAACAAAGTGAATCAGCTATACTATACATATATCCCCATATTTCCTCAATCTTGCATCTCCCTCATACCCTCCCAATCCCACCCCTCTAGGTGGTCACAAAGCACCAAGCTGATCTCCCTGTGCTATGCGACTGCTTCCCACAAGCTATCTGTTTTACAATTGGTAGTGTATATATGTCAATGGCACTCTCTCACTTCGTCCCAGCTTACCCCTCCCACTCTCCGTGTCCTCAAGTCCATTCTCTACGTCTGCATCTTTATTCCTGTCCTGCCCCTAGGTTCTCCAGAACCTTTTTTTTTTTATACATTCCATATATATGTGTTAGCATACAGTATTTGTTTTTCTCTTTCTGACTTCCTTCACTCTGTATGACAGACTCTAGGTCCATCCACCTCACCACAAATAACTCAATTTCATTTCTTTTTATGCCTGAGTAATATTCCATGGTATATATGTGCCACATCTTCTTTACCCATTCATCTGTCGATGGACACTTAGGTTGCTTCCATGTCCTGGCTATTGTAAATAGAGCTGCAATGAACATTATGGTATATGACTCTTTCTGAATTATGGTTTTCTCAGGGTATATGCTGGTAGTGGGATTGCTGGGTCGTATGGTAGTTCTATTTGTAGTTTTTTAAGGAACCTCCATACTGTTCTCCACAGTGGCTGTATCAATTTACATTCCCACCAACAGTGCAAGAGGGTTCCCTTTTCTCCACACTCTCTCCAGCATTTATTGTTTGTAGATATTTTGATGATGGCCATTCTGACTGTTGTGAGGTGATACCTCATTGTAGTTTTCATTTGCATTCTCTAATGATTAATGATGTTGAGCATCCTTTAATGTGTTTGTTGGCAATCTGTATATCTTCTTGGGAGAAATGTCTATTAGGTCTTCTGACCATTTTTGGTTTGGGTAGATTGTTTTATTGATATTGAGCTGCATGAGCACCCGTATGTTTTGGAGATTAATACTTTGTCAGTTGCTTCGTTTGCAAATATTTTCTCCCAATCTGAGGGCTGTCTTTTCGTCTTGTTTATGGTTTCCTTTGCTGTGCAAAAGCTTTGAAGTTTCATTAGGTCCCATCTGCTTATTTTTGTTTTTATTTCCATTTCTCTAGGAGGTGGGTCAAAAAGGATCTTGCTGAGATTTATGTCATAGAATGTTCTGCCTGTGTTTTCCTCTAAGAGTTTTATAGTGTGTGGCCTTACATTAGGTCTTTAATCCATTTTTAGTTTATTTTTGTGTATGGTGTTAGGGAGTGTTCTTATTTCATTCTTTTACATGTAGCTGTCCAGTTTTCCCAGCACCAGTTATTGAAGAGGCTGTCTTTTCTCCATTGTATATTCTTGGCTCCGTTATCAAAACTAAGTTAGCCATATGTGTGTGGTTTTATCTCTGGGCTTTCTATCCTGTTCCATTGATCTATATTTATGTTTTTGTGCCACTACCATACTGTCTTGATTACTGCAGCTTTGTAGTATAGTCTGAAGTCAGGGAGCCTGATTCCTCCAGCTCTGTTTTTCTTTCTCAAGATTTCTTTGGCTCTTCAGGGCCTTTTGTGCTTCCATACAAATTGTGAAATTTTTTTCTAGTTCGGTGAAAAATGCCAGTGGTAGTTGGATAGGGATTGCATTGAATCTGTAGATTGCTTTGGATAATATAGTCATTTTCACAATGTTGATTCTTCCAATCCAAGATGAGATGGAGAGATGATATATCTCTCCATCTGTTTATATCATCTTTAATTTCATTCATCAGTGTCTTATAGTTTTTTGCATACAGGTCTTTTGCCTCCTTAGGTAGGTTTATTCCTAGGTATTTTATTCTTTTTGTTACAGTGGTAAATGGACATGTTTCCTTAATTCCTCTTTCAGATTTTTCATCATTAGTGTATAGGAATGCAAGAGATTTCTGTGCATTCATTTTGTATCCTGCTACTTTACCAAATTCATTGATTAGCTCTAGCAGTTTTCTGGTAGCATTTTTAGGATTCTATATGTATACTATCATGTCATCGGCAAACAGTGAGTTTTACTTCTTTTCTGATTTGGATTCCTTTTGTTTCTTTTTCTTTTCTGATTACTGTGGCTAAAACTTCCAAAACTATGTTGAATAATAGTGGTGAATGTGGTCAACCTTGTCTTGTTCCTGATCTTAGTGGAAATGGTTTCAGTTTTTCACCACTGAGAACGATGTTGGCTGTGAGTTTGTCATATATGACCTATATTATGTTGAGGTAAGTTCCCTCTGTGCCTAGTTTCTAGAGGGTTTTTATCATAAATGGGTGTTGAATTTTGTCAAAAGCTTTTTGTGCATCTATTGAGATGATCATATGTTTTTTTCTCCTCAATTTGTTAATATGGTTTATCACATTGATTGATTTGCATATCTTGAAAAATCCTTGCATTCCTGGGATAAACCATACTTGGTCATGATGTATGATCCTTTTAATGTGCTGTTCGATTCTGTTTTCTAGTATTTTGTTGAGGATTTTTGCATCTATGTTCTTTAGTGATATTGGCCTGTAGTTTTCTTTCTTTGTGACGTCTTTGTCTGGTTTTGGTTTCAGGGTGATGGTGGCATCGTAGAATGAGTTTGGGAGTGTTCCTCCCTCTGCTATATTTTGGAAGACTTTGAGAAGGATAGGTGTTAGCTGTTCTCTAAATGTTTGATAGAATTAGCCTGTGAAGCTATCTGGTCCTGGGCTTTTGTTTGTTGGAAGATTATTAATCATAGTCCAAGTTTCAGTGCTTGTGATTGGTCTGTTCATATTTTCTGTTTCTTCCTGGTTCAGTCTCGGAAGGTTGTGCTTTTCTAAGATTTTGTCTGTTTCTTCCAGGTTTCTGTTTATCTTTTCAAAGAACCAGCTTTTAGTTTTATTGCTCTTCGCTATTGTTTCCTTCATTTCTTTTTCATTTATTTCTGAACTGATCTTTATGATTTCTTTCCTTCTGTTAAATTTGGTGTTTTGTTCTTCTTCTTTCTGTAATTGCTTTAGGTGTAAGGTTAGGTTGTTTATTTGAGATGTTTCTTGTTTCTTGAGGTAGGATTGTATTGGTATAAACTTCTCTCTTAGAACTACTTTTGCTGCGTCCCATAGGTTTTGGGCCATCGTGTTTTCATTGTCATTTGTTTCTAGGTATTTTTTGATTTCCTCTTTGATTTCTTCAGTGAACTCTTGGTTATTTAATAGTGTATTGTTTAGCCTCCATGTGTTTGTACTTTTTACAGATTTTTTACTGTAATTGATATCTAGTCTCATAGCATTGTGATCGGAAAAGATACTTGATACGATTTCCATTTTCTTAAATTTACCAAGGCTTGATTTGTGACCCAAGATATGATCTATCTTGGAGAATGTTCCATGAATACTTAAGAAGAAAGTGTATTCTGTTGTTTTTGGGTGGAATGTCCTATAAATATAAAGTAATTGCATCTTGTTTAATGTATCATTTAAAGCTTGTGTTTCCTTGTTTATATTCATTTTGGATGATCTGTCCATTAGTGAAATTGTGGTGCTAAAGTTCCCTACTATAATTGTGTTCCTGTCAGTTTCCCCTTTTATGGCTGTTGGCATTTGCCTTATGTATTGAGGTGCTCCTATGTTGGGTGCATAAGTATTTACAATTGTTATATCTTCTTCTTGGATTGATCCCTTGATCATTATGTAGTGTCTTTTTTTGTGTCTTGTAATAGTCTTTATTTTAAAGTCTATTTTGTCTGACATGAGAATTGCTACTCCAGCTTTCTTTTCATTTCCATTTGCATGGAATATCTTTTTCCATCCCCTCACTTTCAGTCTGCATGAGTCCCTAGGTCTGAAGTGGGTCTCTTGTAGACGGCATTTATGCAGGTCTTGTTTTTGTATCCATTCAGCAAGTCTGTGTCTTCTGGTTGGAGCATTTAATCCATTTACACTTAAGGTAGTTATCGATATGTATGTTCCTATTACCATTTTCTTAATTGTTTTTGGTTTGTTATTGTAGGTCTTTTCCTTCTCTTGTGTTTCCTGCTTAGAGAAGTTCCTTTAGCATTTGTTGTAAAGCTCGTTTGGTGGTGCTGAACTCTCTCAGCTTTTGCTTGTCTGTAAAGATTTTAATTTCTCCATCAAATCTGAATGAGATCCTTGCTGGGTAGAGTAATCTTGGTTGTAGGTTTTTCTCTTTCATCACTTAAAATATTTCCTGCTACTCCCTTCTGGCTTGCAGGGTTTCTGCTGAAAAGTCAGCTGTAAGCCTTATGGGGATTCCCTTGTATGTTATTTGTTGTTTTTCCCTTGCTGCTTGTAGTATTTTTTCTTTGTATTTACTGGTTTTTACTCACCAGCTGTGTGTTTCTCTGTCTTCTCGTTTTGCTTATCTTACTGTGTTTGGGGTCTCCTTTTCACAGGCTTCCGGTTCGTAGTTCCTGTTGTTTTTGGTGTCTGCCCCCAGTAACTAAAGTTGGTTCAGTGGGTTGTGTAGGCTTCCTGGAGGAGGGAACTGGGACCTGTGTTCTGGTGGATGAGGCTGGATCTTGTCTTTCTGGTGGGCAGGACACGTCCAGTCATGTGTTTTGGGGTGCCTCTGACCTTATTATGATTTTAGGCAGCCTCTCTGCTAATGGTGGGTTTGTGTTCCTGTCTTGCTAGGTGTTTGCCATAGGGTGTCCAGCACCGTAGCTTGCTGGTGGTTGAGTGGAGCTGGATCTTAGCGTTGAGATGGAGATCTCTGGTAGAGCTTTTGCTGTTTGATATTATATGGGGCCAGGAGGTCTCTGGTGGATCAATGTCCTGAACTCGGCTCTCCCACCTCAGAGGCACAATCCTGACTCCTGGCCGGAGCACCAAGACCCTGTCAGCCACACGGCTCAGAAGAAAATGGAGAAAAAAGGAAAGAAAGAGAAAAAGAAAATAGAATAATATAAAATAAAGTTATTAAAATATTTTTTTTAATTATTTAAAATTAAAAAGTTAAAAAGTAATTAAACAAAAGAAAGAAAGAAGAGAGCAACCAAACCAAAATACAAATTCACCAATAATAACAAGTATTAAAAAGTATACAAAAAAAAAAAATGGATAGACAGAACCCTAGGACAAATGGTAAAAGAAAAGCTATACAGACAAAGTCACACAAAGAAGCCTACACATACACACTCAGAAAAAGAGAAAAAAAGAAATATACATATATATCTATATTTTTTTCTTAAAAAAAAGGAGGAAGAGAGCAACCAAATCAATAAAGAAATCTACCAATGATAATAAACTGTAAATACTAAACTAAGATAAACATAAAGCCAGGAACAAATTAGATGCAGAAAGTAAACCCCAAGTCTATAGTTGCTTCCAAAGTCCACCGCCTCAGTTTTAGATTCATTGTCTATTCAGGTAGTCCATAGATGCAGGGTACATCAAGTTGATTGTGGAGATTTAATCCATTGCTCCTGAGGCTGCTGGGAGAGATTTCCCTTTCTCTTCTTTGTTCATACAGCTCCTGGGGTTCAGCTTTGGATTTGTCCCAACCTCTGCATGTTGGTCGCCTGAGGGAGTCTCTTCCCCGCCCAGACAGAGGGGGTTAAAGTGGCAGCTGATTAGGGGGCTCTGGCTCACTCAGGCCGGGGAGATGGAGGGGTACAGAATGCGGGGCGAGCCTGCAGTGGCAGAGGCCGCATGATGTTGCAACAGCCTGAGATGCGCAGTGTGTTCTCCCAGGGAAGTTGTCCCTGGATCACGGGGCCCTGGCAGTGATGGGCTGCACAGGCTCCCAGGAGGGGAGGTGTGGATAGTGACCTGTGCTTGCACACAGGCTTCTTGGTGGCTGCAGCAGTAGCCTTAGCATTTCATGCCCGCCTCTGGGGTCCACAGTGATCGCCACGGCTCATGCCTGTCTCTGGAGCTCGTTTAGGCGGTGCTCTTAATCCAGTCTCCTCGTGCACTGCGAAACAAAGAGGCAAAAAAAGTCTGTTGCCTCTTCGGCAGCTCCAGACTTTTTCCTGGACTCCCTCCTGGCTAGCCGTGGCACACTAGCCCCTTCAGGCTGTGTTCACGCCATCAGCCCCATCCTCGAGCCTTAGCTCCCAGTCCCCACCCGTCCCGATGGGTGAGCAGACAAGCCTCTCAGTCTGGTGAGTGCTGGTCGGCACCAATCCTCTATGCGGGAATCTCTCCACTTTGCCCTCTGCACCCCTGTCGCTGCGCTCTCTGCCGTGGCTCCGAAGACCCCCCACCCCGCCGCCCACCACCCGTCTCCTCCAGGGAAGGGGCTTCGTAGTGTGTGGAAACTTCCTCCTTCACAGCTCCCTCCCAGAGGTGCAGGTCCTGTCCCTATTCTTTTGTCTCTGTTTTTTTGTTTTTTGGGTTTTTTTTGCGGTACGCAGGCCTCTCACTGTTGTGGCCTCTCCCATTGCGGAGCACAGGCTCCGGACGCGCAGGCTCAGCGGCCATGGCTCACGGGCCTAGCCACTCTGCGGCATGTGGGATCTTCCCAGACCGGGGCACGAACCCGTGTCCCCTGCATCGGCAGACGGACTCTCAACCACTGCGCCACCAGGGAAGCCCTTGTCTCTGTTTTTTCCTTTTTTCTTTTGCCCTACCCAGGTACGTGGGGAGTTTCTTGCCTTTTGGGAAGTCTGAGGTCTTCTGCCAGCATTCAGTAGGTGTTCTGTAGGAGCTGTTCTACATGTAGATGTATTTCTGATGTATTTGTGAGGAGGAAAGTGATCTCCATGTCTTACTCCTTCACCATCTTGAAGGTCTCCCCCAGTATAGATAGTTTTGATAGTAACTTGTACAATTTTCTGAATCGTCCCCACTAATCCATTAGTACTCTTCCTAATTCATTAGCCTTAATTCCTTCTTCCTTAATTCTATCTTTCATACTTTATTGATAGTTTGATATCTGCTCTACTTTCACCTCAACAGTATTACCCAGTTGTCTCCCTCGATCTGAAATGTGTCTCATTTTATAATGATATCCCAAACATCATTAAAGAATTAAGGAAAATGCCATCTCACCCATAAACCCACACCAGTTTGCAAAAATCTTTTTTATAATACTTTTTACATTTTATTGCAATTATCTATTAATATCCATTTCTCACAAATCAAAAATTCCTCAAAGAAGGAATTATATTTTATTTGTAATTGTATCCCCAGTGCCTGCAAATGTTAACTGTTCCACAAATGTTTGTTGAATGGGTTTTTATTATTATTCCCTCAGGCTCTTATCTCTTTTCAAATTATACTTAATTATCTGACAAAATAATCCTACATTAAGATGTTAGTATAAAATTGTACACCCATTAATAAGTTAAAAAACAAGCAAAACTTTTCAATATATTTGTTAAGCCTTTTTATGTTTCAGTGATAGAAAATATTAAAGAAAAACAAGGGAGTGATAAGCATGAACTTCTGGGTATATGATACTTCTGGGTGAGAAGCCAAAGATAGGATGTGGGGAAATATGCATAGGTAAATATAAATTTTTAGAAATACTTGAGTTCTTGGAATGCATGATACATCAGAGGTGTTAATTAGATTACTAATAAATATGTAAACAAATATAATCAGACAGCCATACATGGACCAAAATGTGAGTAAGCTATGAATAGCAAAACTTGATTGATGCAATTCTGTGACCTGGGTTCCAAAAAAAGAATAAGCAAAAAGTGTGTGTGTGTGTGTGTGTGTGTGTGTGTGTGTATTTCTGAAATGAGGATCTTGGGTTTTATAATTTTATAACAGGAGAACTCTAGAGAAACAATCTCTCAGTTAAAAAATAAATATAATACCAGTGTTATGTGACTGTGGGCAAAACACTGCCTTCCAATTTCTTCAATGAGTTACATGCTGGTTCTAACACTAACTTCAGTAGTGAAGTTTATAATTTCATGGACAGATAACCTTGTATATTTTACAGCCAAGAATGCTTTCAACATGTCTCAACTCATGTCATCCAGACTGCTCCTTGTTCTAGACACACTATACACAGGCTGCTTTAGAAGTTATAGAAAACATAGATTATGATTGTTGAATCCCTGAAGTAAATACTCAAACCTTGAAAGAAGTCCATAATTTTCAACACTGACAAGAAGTCAGATTATTTGCTTCACAGGTAGTAGAAGTGTCTGAAGCACACATAAAGACCAAAGAGACCAGGATCTTTCTTTTGTACTCCATGAGATAATCTCAACCAAATCACAATCCTTGCCTTTTCCTGGTCTCTTCATTTGAGCATCTCCACACTTTTGTTGATGCAGTTGCTGAGCCTAGTATGCCTATTTAGATTCAAATTTGAAATGCCTTTCAGTGTTTAATGTGTAGCCCCAGTGCCTTTTCTTCGAAGCCTATTTTTTTTTATTTCTCAATTGGAGTCAAGCCCCTTTCCATCTACAATCTGAAAATCCACTTAACTCTAATTTTATGTTAACTGATACTATAGCTAGTTTTTGCATATCTGTCCCCCTTTCACTCGAAGACCATGGTAGAGCTTAGAAAAAGAAAAGTTTGTTTAGTGAATTACTGAATATTTAATCAGTTGTGCACACATATGGTACAGCATGCTGCAGAAGCCAAATCAGGGGGAGATAGCAAATGGCCAGGGCTAAGAATAGCCTGAAGTTGAGATGGGGTGGTAGTAAGTTTCTTGGACTCTCGATACAGCTCCTCCTGGCTCTTTCCTGGCCAGTCATCATTATCTATTGAAACCTATTTATTGAAGAGTCAAAAGAGATGAGAAAATATCTAATCATGGAAAGAAGCAAGGTATAGGAAAAAGTTCACTCTCTAACTGGTCACTTAAGCTAAGACACTCTCTGGGTCTCAGGTTCATTATTTGTAAAATAAAATATTTAATCTGAATAATTTCTGAACTTCTCCAGGTAGACATACTATGATTCTATACATAAAGAAATTTAACCTGAGACTAAGAGACAGCAAGTGAGCTTCTATTTTTCTGTATACAGCATAAGTGCATCATCTTTTATGATTTATTTTATTCAGAAATTTTCAGAAATCAGAACATAAGGAAGAAAATCACCAGCTACCTATCATTAGCCAATAAAAAAAGTCTAAATAGGTATTAAAAAATCCTATTTTATATGGTAAAGGAAAACTATTGAAAGAACTTTTTCTTTATGATATTGAGTGCAGATGAATGCTATGCTAGGACACATTTTGTGGCAAATGCCTATTGAAGAGTGTGTATAAAATCACCTCTGTGAACACAAGACATTTGAATTTCTGACATGTAAGATCATATTGGGACTAATTCTTAACCAGCTTTTGTATTTAGAACCCTGTCAATATTCTTCTTACAGATTGTAAAACAAAGCTTTTACAGTTACAGCTTTGTGTTCCCTTTTTTATGAGCGAATGAAAGAAATATTTCCAAAAAAGGGCATCTCTGTACTTAAACTTCTATAAGTTAAAGTTTTGTGTTAAAATTCTATGTAGTCTAAACAACATTGGAAATCAAGTGACTGTTGGTTAGACAGAAAGAATGCTTAAAATATTCAAAAGTTGAGTACAGTAATACGTCATTTCTTCCCCTACGTAAAATCCCATCCTAGATTGCATTAAATCAACAAGTACAGTAAGATACAGCCACAAAAACTCTGTTTGTAATTTACGTTTCTACTTATTCAAGTATCCTCTGAGCTAGAAGAGTAACTAAAATGCTTGCTAAGAATCATGCCAAAAAGGAATAAGAAAAGGATACAAGCTTAGCTCTCACATCTAGCAAACACATGGAAAGAGGTCTTGTTAGATATAAAATGTTCAAGGTAGAAGAAAA
Organism: Pseudorca crassidens; assembly: GCF_039906515.1. Classification (NCBI taxonomy): domain Eukaryota; kingdom Metazoa; phylum Chordata; class Mammalia; order Artiodactyla; family Delphinidae; genus Pseudorca; species Pseudorca crassidens. The sequence continues at coordinate 86,988,616 of NC_090298.1, forward strand.
AGCCATTACAGTGAGCCCTTAAAAAAGAAAAAGAAAGATCTCGAAAGAAAGCTTATTTTTTCTGTCTTAATAGAAATTACGCAGCCAAATGCAAAGGAGATAAAACAAGAGAATGCGTATCTAACCCACAAGAAATAACAGTTTCTGGAAGTAGAGGTGGCCTTCTCTGGAGATTTATTAGCGATTATTTTCTGATTCACAGCCCAAATTTCTCTGAAACTCACTAATCTCCCTCAGGGCACTCTGTTATAACAATACCTCCTCATTCATTCTGCTTTTGACTGCAATTCCACTTTAAATGTTAATTTTAGAGGAGGTTTTACTTGCAATTAACCATATGATTATATTGTAATCATACTGAATTCCATACTCTGAAATGAATTTAGCATAATCTGGACCTAAAGAGACAATAAAGTTAACACCCACTGAGTTTACTAGGGAGTCAGACATCTAGCACCTTCATTACTTGGAGACACAAAATCAACTAAATTATGGAACGTTTTCAGAAATAGTAAAAGGAAAATCCAACATAAAAACATATTCTCTTGACTGTTTATTCAACCAACTAGGCTGTCTATCAAATAAAGAAGTTAAAAACCAGTATAATTTTCCTAGGATTGGTAATGAGGATGCAAAGAGGATTGTGTGGACTTGGCCCAGTAAAAATATGGCCTGCTGGAGAGGAAGCAAAGCTGCCAGCACTGTCTGTAAGCCCTTTGGAAAAGGCAGCAGCACATCTAATGGGATATGTTCAGTAATCAAGAACATTTGCATCGTGGCTCATTTAGATACTTGTGAAATTTTTGAGGGCATTTTTTTTTCCAAAAACCCATCATGCACCATGTTTGTTTAGATTATGTTCATAAATCACCAAATTAGAAAAGACATACCATGGGATGAATTGGGAGATTGGGATTGACATATATACACTAATATGTATAATATAGGTAACTAATAAGAACCGTATAAAAAATTAATTAAATTAAATTAAAAAGGCAGAACCAGCAATGAACAAGTGGAATTTGAAATAAAAAACACAATAGCATTTATACTACTACCCCACAAAATGAAATACTTAGGTACAAATGTAAAAAAATATGTACAGGATCTGTATGAGTAAAACTACAAAACTCCAATGAATGAATTCAAAGAAGAACAAAACAGAGAGAGAATCTATGTTAATAGATAGGAAGACTCAGTACTGTCAAAATGTCAGTTCTTCCCAACTTGATCTATAGATTCAGTACAGTTCCAATAAAAGTCCTAGGCAGTTATTTTGTGGATATTGACATACTGATTCTAAACTTTATATAGAGATGCAGAAGATCCAGAATAGCCAATACAAAATTGAAGGAAAAGAACAAAGTTGGAGGACTGACAGTACCTGACTTCAAGACTTACTAAGACAAGCTATGGGAATCAAGACAGTGTGGTACTGGCAAAAGAATAGACAAATAGATCAATGGAAAAGACTAGAGAACAGATATAAATCCATATACGTATAGTCAACTAATATTTGACAAAGGAGCTACGACAATACCATGGAGCAAAGATAGCCTTTTCAACAAATGGTGCTGGTTCTGGAACACTTGAAAAAAAAAAAAGAAGAAGAAGAAAAGACATACCAAGGCTCAGTGTTTAAGAAGTGATTAAAAGAAAGAGAGAGAAAGCCATCAGTATCCTTCTTTAATATCTGCTTCTATGCTGACAGGCATCTCCTTTTCTAATATACGTATAAGGGTCAAGGCTATCATCAGGAGTCCTAAATCATCACCCAAAGCCTAATAAGCATCGATCTAGTGTGAGTCCATTCCTATGAGGTTCAATTTTCCTTTGCTCAGACACGGTTTCCCTACCTCAAATAGAGAATAAAATAGAGAGTGTAGTTATTATTAAGTTAGGTAATACTGGGAAAGTTCATCACTTAGTTCTCTACTCATCTTCACCTTGCTTTACAATACTTTTCCTTGGGGAAAAAAAGGAAAAGACAGAAAATTAGAAAAATATATAAGTGATTTATTTCCTGATCTCAATTTGGGGAAGAACTTGTTAAACTGAAAAGGAAATGGAAATAATATAAAAAAGAAAATAGATTTTATTACATAACATAAACTCCTTGATGTCAAAATTACTGTATAAACATAAATCAAAAATAATTTTTATTTATTTATTTTTTTAATTTATTTATTTGTTTATTTATTTATTTTTGGCTGCATTGGGTCTTCATTGCTGCTTATGGGCTTTCTCTAGTTGTGGCGAGCAGGGGCTACTCTTCATTGCAGTGAGTGGGCTTCTCATTGCAGTGGCTTCTGTTGTTGTGGAGCGTGGGCTCTAGGTGCGTGGGCTTCAGTAGTTGTGGCACATGGGCTCAGTAGTTGTGGTTCACGGGCTCTAGAGTACAGGCTCAGTAGTTGTGGCAGATGGGCTTTGTTGCTCTGCGGCATGTGGGATCTTCCCAGACCAGGGCTCGAACCCGTGTCCCCTGCATTGGCAGGTGGATTCTTAACCACGGCACCACCAGGGAAGCCCCAGTTTTTAAAAGAAATGTTAACAATAAATATGATGGTTAAAGAGTAAATAACTTTATGGAATAAAAATACTTACCATATGCTATGTGCCAGGTTCTCAACTAGATTTTTTACTTTAAATTTGTTTAAAATAAACATATTTAAATGGATCCTTATTTATAAATTCAACGTCTCGATTTTGAAGATTTATCCAAACAGAGCCAGAAAGCTTGAAATGGATTTTCCAGGTTTTGAATCCAAATGAGTGCAGCTCTAAAACTTGTTTTTGTCCCACTTTTCCAGGCTGCTCGTTATTAAGAAACATAAACGGCCATAGTATTTGGCATAAAAATTCCACTTCTAGATATGAACCATCATTTATAATGATAATTAGTAAATATATAAGTACCAAACAATAGAAGGCTGGTTAAATAATTTATGGAACTACAATATAATGAAGTAGAATATTTAATAACATGCAAACATAGGCAAAATACAGTCTTAATTTTTTTAAAACTTGATACAAAATGCATTTATTTTTGTATAATTTAATTGATGTTTTATTTCCTATTTACATGTATCTTTTTATCATGTCTATCATTCTTCCTATATATGGGTATTATCTTGATTTTGGGCTCATGGTTGCTTTTTAACTTTATAGTGTTTACCATTTTCCAAATTTTATTTAATGATCGTGTATTACTTTAATACTTGGGAAAATAAGCCACACACACAAAAGTGAGATATGTTACAGTAACATGCTTTTCAAACATTCAGAAGGATTTAAAATAGGTCCACTAAGTTTCTAGAATCCAGCAATGTGTTATTATTGAAATGGTATTTCTGACCATTTAGCTGTGAAAGCCTACTACAGTGATAAAGTTGCAGGTGAAATTAAACTAACAAAAAAATAATTTAACTCATATTCACCAACCTTCCCAAGGAATCTCAGAATTATATAGATCAGAGTGTAATTTGACCTCTAAAACAAAGCTAAACTAAAAAACAATAACAAGAACCTATCACCCTACCATTATCCTTACTACTAAAGGTAGCAAATTATGTATCAAAACGGAGAAATGTATCTCTAATTTTCTTTGCAGAAATAAGCCTTGATGAAGCTCAAATCTTTGTAGCTTGGGCTGTGAGTTAAGCACCTTAGTTAACTGTTTTTGCACAATTTTTCCAAAATGGCAGCCTTAAGATAGCATCTTAAGCCTTTTTCCTGTCTATTCAGGACATCACTGACTCCATCCCCACCCAGAGACTAAACCCCTGCCCCTGTGACAAAACTCCTAGGAAAAACTGACTTTGTGTTTCTCTGAAATGTAGATGAATTGTGTTTGTCTTTCATATACCCATAGACTTCATATTCAACAATGAATGAAGAGAAAGCAAAGTGAAGTAGAAAATCTTTATATGCCTGTTCTGCTTTCCTATAGTTTCTGGAATTCTCTGGGGAGTTCAGGGTTTTCTGCAGGGACAGGAAAAGTACAAAAAGATTATTGTTCAAAAAACTCATCTCTGTCCATGGCAGTTAAGGAGGAGAGGAACAGGTCAGAAGCAACAGATAATTCCTGTTATCTTTTGGCACTTTGTTCTACTTCTAAACTTTTTTAATAGATCCATATTTGTGATATTTATCTTGTTCTTCTTTAAAAAATATTGAAAGCAAAAATCTTCTTCTAATTGATCTCTGAAAGTTTTCTGTGACATTGAATATATTGCATTTTTATTTATAGGTTACTTTATGTCTATCTGTATCTATCTAAATGTGCACATCTATGCAGTTCTCTCTCTCTCTCTCACACACACACACATACAACATACATGCCTCTTCCATGTCTGTAACGTTCACATTTGCTTGTTTGCTTGTTCATAGGTATGTGCTACCGTGTGCTACATGGCCTTTTTGACCCAAATGTTGAGAAAGATCATGTGACTTTTTAGTATTGAGTGCATCTTTTGTAGGCAGGATGATTGCATTTTTAAAAATACAGTCAGGGACCTTTCTAATTACAAGAGAATTGAAAACAATTGTTCTAAGTATTATACTTTTTCCTTGTGTCATTTAATTTTTATCCCATGATGGTATATTCTCTATTTTTATTTATATGTATTTTCTAGTTGACACTAAATTCTAATTCCCTTAAAATTTATTTGTAATCTAATCTATAACTTTTATGCAATATACTTATAACAATATAATTAACCTGAGATTTACTTTTCATAGTTTTCTAATGATGAAAACAGAATGTAACTTACAGTTAAATGTTCAGTCTTATTCGCTCTTTATTTTTCATCACGACTTATTCTTACTAAATAGACCTTGAATTTACTTATTAAGAACAGAAGTGTCTTTCTCAGGTTAAATTTCTCCTTGTCCTACTCACTTTCTAGTTATATCTTGTAGATGAAAATTCTATGAATTTCAATCTTCTGATTTTCCATTTTTCACATGTTGGTCTAATTTCCTATATCATTTTACTTCATTCCATTAATCTTGCCTCACATAATTTTTTCTAATCAATGTTTACTAAGTATCTTTCATGTGTCCTGAGATACTCATTTTTATTTCTGTTCAACTTTGCTATGATGGGAGTATTTGAATAATTAATTCGGAAAGAAAAGGTCAGCTTGTATTTTGCAGTGATTACTCTTTTGTCCTGGCATTGGGTAGATTGTCTCCAAAGTCAGTAGGGGAATATTTAAAGACATTCTTGTCACTGTATCTCCTGCTTTCTTGGCAGTTTGTAAAATCTTCTCTTTGTTCTTAATGTTTTAAACCTAAAAATTTTAAGTTTTCAAACATGACAAGTAGAGGCTTAGGAATGTTGTGTGTGTGTGTGTGTGTGTGTGTGTGTTTCTACTGAAAGAGATTCTGTTATCATTTATATCCATTCCAAGGAAGCACTGCAGTTAAAATAAAAGTTTGCCAACTAATTTATTCAATTCCCTCCCCGCCCCAAAAAATAGGTGGCTGTTATTTGCTAGGCATTTGCTTCAGTGTTTTACACATAAAATCACATTTAATTATTTCAAAAATTCTATGACAGAGCTATAATGGCCTATTTCTCTTGAGGTATCTGAGCTTTAAAAAGATTAAATAGCAGGATCAGACAAAGAAGAAATGACAGATTTGGAATTAAAGTGCACATACCTCTAAACTTAAAGCCCAATTTTAATTCCTTACAGATTTGGCCTTCTCCATTTGCACTAATAACAACTATTTCAGATGAATGAACTTCTGTATCTTTATAGGCTTTTAGACTCTCTTGCATTTAATCATACGTTTCTATAAATTACCTTGATTTGAAATATTGGCTTTTTGTGCTAGGATATTAATTCTCTTGTCTTCCATCAATGTTTTCACTTTATCTTGCATTTTCAACTTTAATATTATCTTTATAGTATTACAGCATTTTTTTATTTCTTATCATTTATATCTTTGGAGAGATAGTTCATACTGAAAGTCTCATGTGTGTCTATTCTGACTCTTCTTTCTCATTTACTACTACTACATTTGATAAACATTTTTGTTTTGTTTTGTTTCATTTTGTTCTGAGATTTGTTCCTGGCTTCTCAAGCTTAACTTGTTGAGCCTTTATTATTTAGTTAATCTTTGTTTCATTTTATTACATTTTGCATTATTATTTTATTATAAGGCTTTCTAAGTATATTAAATTTTAGATTAATAGAATGAATATCATGAATGTTCTTTTGTCAATGGACTCTATGCTTATAACAGTTTGAGGATCACTTTTTATGAATTTCATAATCATAGGAAGGATCGTAAATACAAACTCTGAAATAACTGTGCTCATTCAGTCAGGGAGAAAAGGATCTCAGACAAAATCAGTGCTCTTGATTCCCGCTCAAAGGCAATTTCTCCTCCATCATGTTCCATATTGAAATCTTTCATATAGAAGCACTTTGTTAAGGGCTTAGTTTTCCATCAAAATCAACTTTTTAAAAGAATAACTTGTTTCATTGTCATACAGACAGGATAGCAATATATTTCAGGTAATTAATTTTTCCTTCTATTGGGTCATAGATTTTTATTAATTTAAATGGAGACTATATTGCTTGATGTGCTTGAGATTTTTATTAATTTAAATGGAGACTATATTGCTTGATGAGTGAGAAATGTATGTTAGACATTAAAGCTAAAAAAATAGAGCAGTATGTTCTATGTTTATGCAAAGACATATCAGCGATGTTTTCTTAGTTTAACAAATTATGAGAATTTAAAAGTGAGGTCTGTATACATTATATACTCAAAGACAATACCTGTGTTTCAAGATCAATATGAATTTTCTCAATAATAACAAAAAAGGAACTGTTGGGATATGTTGTATCTCTATTTCCTCAAACAGTAAGTTTGAAATTTTCACAGAAGAATCTTAATGAGTTCTTTTTACAATGATTTCCAGGTGCTTATATTGCATAATGAGTGAAGTAAAGCAAGAAAAATAGTTTAATATTTCAAAAGCTAATTTTAAAAATCTCTAAATATTCAAATATTATTGAAATATATCCTTTCTTTTATTCTATTGCTAAAGACAACAGAATCTTAAGAAATCGAATATTTGAAAATAGGAAACTTATCCCTAATTTAGAATCACATCAAAATTTTTAGTGTTCCAACTTCAATTACATTTTTTTTAAAGTTCAAATTTCCTATTTTAAAGAAAATATTGTTATACAGAAATAGCCCAAAATGTTTTTATATTTACCAACATAATCCCTCAAAATTTGCTGTGAGATATTTGATTAAATCATATTATTTTATAAACAAATGATAACCTATTCTTATAAGATTAAGATTAAGTATATATGTGGCACAACTAAGGAGAAGTAAGCCCTCAGTGAAAGAATTCTGTAAGGAAAGATACCAACACATTTATTCATTTTATTATTATTATTTTTTAAACTGGGAATCAGAAACTATGTTATCAAGTGAATATCCAGAATTTGAAGTATTTAACAATAACTAAGAAACTTAATAGTGTATATATTATATAAAAAACTAAAGGACTTGTTAAAAATGCTGATCACATATTCTCTAATAAGAACAATTATTTTTATCATATAAGTTTAATTACATGAATTACGAGTACTATACAGTTATTCTAAACTATGTTTCTAGGTTTTCTTCACTAACAAACTTTTGTTTGGATCAATATTCTGGATCAGTCCTGAGTTAGGTTCATGATTCTAGAGTGTTATTGCCTCATACCAAGATTTTTGATTCTCATTTCAGGTTGCTCATTACCATGACCTTAAATTTCTCAGTTTTTACATATTAATTTGGTCAAAATCAGGTAGTAAGCATGGAGTCTTATCAGTACACCCCTCTATTACGTTTGGTAAAATGCTAGCCGCTTGCCTTATTATATAACATAAATGACTATTTGCAGCTGCAACTTTCTATCTTTCACACTCAGCTGTTCAACATCTTATGTCTGCCTCTGCTTATCTCTCTTCCAAGATCACCATTCCATACAATGAAAGAAGATTCATTTTAAAGTTATCTTTTATTGGGAAATTCATTTCCTTCTCAAAGTCATAGCTTAAAATGGATACTACCATTGGACATTACCATAAATAGATATTCCTATGGGACAGTATCATAGTATTTCCTATGTGTCATGTAAGCTTCCAACCATGATGATAACCTCTAAACACAATTCCTCTTTAGTTATTCATCCATATGCAACAGCACGTGTGTTAAAGATACACCAGAGGGGTGTGTGTTATCTATATTCAAATGATTATATGAACGAAGCAATCAAAATTTATTAAATAACCTTTAGTATTTGGCATTGTATCAAATAATCTGATACCTCATTATTATCTAGACGTTAAGAATACTAGGTCTTATTTATTAAGGTAAGACACACCTCTACTGAAATAGGTAACATTTTTCCAATATGTGAAATTCAACACATACTTCTCAAAACCACTCAAAATCTCTCTGTATGTTGTCTGTTTCCTTTATTCTGTTCATTACAGGTCAGAGGTAGGCCAAAGATCTTCAGCCTTTTTTTCATGGCAGATTGATAAGTCCATTGATTTTTTTTTAAAGTCTAAATGCTTCTTCTAATTATTTCTAAATCTGAATTTTGTATTCATAAGCATTTCTTTTTACCTAAATAAAATGTCTTGATATGAAAAGCCTGAATCAATAGCTCATGTGTCTCTGATAACATATAGTAAGGACTATATGCTGCTTTTAATTTTCAGGTTAACATGTAGAAAACTAACTTTTTTCTTCCAGTTCAAGCCTTCAAAAATATACACTTATGCAGAGTAGACAAATATGATTATAGATAATGTATCTTGACTAAAATAAACCCTCTATCAGAGGCTAACCAAAGGATATGTCTAATGACTGACTTTCTGTGCCATTTTGTCTCGGATTATCAGCAAAGACTTAGGTAATAACTAGCAAATACCCTACCTGCATTTGGAAGTGGGGTAGAAGCCCACTAGGGACTTTATTCATCTCCTTTAGTGACAGTCTTCCCTATTAAAGTTATTTGACCAAAGAAAAGATCTGACAAACTTGTGTACTACCTAAGTACTCTAACCAATAATAATTAGGTATGTGAAACATCTGTGCTAAATGTGAGTTTTACAAGGATAGTCTTTCACTTTAGAAAATGGTAGGTATGTCCTTATTTCAAATGTACATGTGCAAATTATTATTCCTATCTGAAACTGACCCTGGGATTCCTGTCTGTTTGCTTTAAGAGACTCACCTGGGACTACAGATATATTGATTTAGAGAAAATGCAAACAGCTTTAGTCTGAGTACCAGGAGATCAGAAGTCTCTACTCAGGACTGTCACTGGCATCATTTTTAGGCATTTATTAATCCTTATTGTGACCCAGTTTCCATATCAGGAAGGGGGGTGAGAGAAAATATACACACATAATATTGTATATGGAAGTACATATATGTATATACATATATATACATACACATATATATGTAGTTCACAGTTACACTGTAAGGGATATGAGAGGATAAAGATGCTATATTAATATGAGCCATTAGTTGTAGTAATCTTAGAAGTAATGACATTTGAATACTTAGTTTCAAAATTTTATAAAAGTTTCTTTCTTCCTTCAACATACATTTCCAAACTATAAATGCCTTGGAAATTTAGTAAATCATTTACAAATTTCTGAGAAACAAATACATTATCTGCATCCATCTATGCTAGAATCTTCCAAATATTCTTTTGCAAAGAAAGACTAATTTGCAGTTTGCCCCACAGTTATTCTTGGTTAGGCAGCAGAAGAGCTATATGCAGGAACATGGTACCATTGAAAGTTAATTATATTCATCATCTTATTTGTCTAGTTTTTCTCCTGTTCAATGTCAACCAGGAACTACAGAGCTTAAAAAAATTAGCATAACTTCTAACTTAATGTATTTTGCAATCTCCCCTTTGCTCTTACCAGCATAAGCTAACTCAAGGATTGGCAAACACTGGCCAAATTTGACTCACCATGCCACCTGTTTTTGTAAATTGAAAGTTATTGAAACTCAGCTGTACCCATTTATTTACATATTGTCCTTGGTTGCTTTTGTGCTACAACTGAGTTGAGTGGTTGTCAAAGATAGAAAATGGACCATGAAGCCCAAAATATTTATTATCTACCCCTGTACAAATAAAATTTGTTCATGCCAGGTCTAAATCATCATTTCTTTTTACAAAGCTATGAAGAGGCAGCATTTTGTAGTGGTGAAAAATATGGATTTAATGTCAAAAGCTCTTCTTCATGTCTCAAACCTCAGTTTGTTTACATATCAAAAATGACAGGTTACCCTTGTCCTTTATTTAAGTAAGGAAGGTCTTTAGAGTCTGAGAAGTTGAGTCTTAATGGCTCTTGAACATGAAGTATCTAGATATTTAGGCCCCAACTAGCTCTTTCCCAATCCATGAGCTTACTTAAGTGTGAGTTGAAACATGATGCTTGTTTCTTTACCACAGACTGCTATATAGAATCCTGAAGTAGATCATGTGGAAAAGAAAATGATAGGGCAATAAAGCTCTATTTCATTAGCTATATTATCTGGGAGAATGTAAAACTTTTGAAACATGAGTCATACATTGTCACCTCTGCTCAAGATTGCATAGCTCCTCATTTCACTTGACCCTTTGTTCCACAGAAGAGAAAGCCCTGATCACAGGCTCAAAATATATTAAGTCAGTGGTGAACTAAAGCTACAAGAATGCCTATATACAGTTCAGCAATATTTCAGATTGGCTCAGCCTCCAGTTCTAGCAGCCTGAAAGGAAACGTCATATAGTATTTTATGGAGGTAAATACTATATAATTCAGTCCTTACTGTTATTTAATATAAAATGTCTGGCAGAAAATTTAAAAGTTGCAAGGCACATGAAATGGCAAAAGAATAATTTTTTAAGTGACTAATAGTAAAAAGAAGAAATAGTAGATAGAAGAAACATACATGGTTGGATGATACAATTATACATGATATTAGTTAGATGATAAAGAAACTGAAGTATTATCTTAGTTCCTTTGGACTGCTATAACAAAAATACCATAGACTGATAGCTTATAAAGAGCAGAAATTTATTACTCACACTTCCTGGTTGCTGGAAAATCTAAGATCAAGGTGCTGGCAGATTCAGTGTCTGGTGAGAATCTACTTCCTATTTCATAGATGGAACTTTCCAGCTGTCACCTCACAAGGCAGAAACAAGGGACTACAAGCACTGTGGAGTCTTATTTATAAGAGCACTAACTCTGTTCATGAGGGCTCCACTCTCATGACTCAGTTTCCTCCCCCAGGCTCCACCTTCTAATACCATCACACTGGCATAAAATTTCAGCATTTCAAATTCATAAATTTTAGGGGAACACAAATATTCAGACTGTAACAAATGTCTATTGGAAATGGTGGATAACATGCACGACAAAATATTGAGACTATATAAAAGAACCAAATGGAATTGTATAGATGAAAAAAATCAGTTATCAAAAATGAATTCATTTGTTGGATTTAACAACAGATTGACACAGCAGAATAATGAATCAATACACTTGAAGGCTGATTTATAGAATATATCCAAACTGAAATTAAAACAAAAACAGAAGGAAAGAGAATATCTTATCTGTGGGGAACTTAAAGGAGAGGAGGGAGATAATAGGTTAGAAGAAATATGTAAAGATAAAATGGCCGGGGTCTTCCAAAATTAATTGAAAGATATCAACCCACAAATCCAGGAATCTCATCAAATGTCTCATCTTGGATATACAATTTTTTAAAAAAATTACTAGGCACATCATAGTCAATCTGCTGAACACTAAAGATAAACAGAAGGTCAAAAGCAGCAAGAGGAAAAAAAAGGCACATTAATATAGCAACAAAAGGTCCTGCTCAACAGAAAAAACTGGGAGGCTAGAGCAAAATACAATAACGTCTTTACAGTGCTGAAAGAAAATAAAATATGAACTTAGAATTTTATACCCAGTGGAAATATGCTCCCCAAATAAAGGTGAAATAAAGACATTTTTCTTTATTTTTTAATTGAAGTACAGTTGATTTTCAATATTATATTAGTTTCAGGTGTACAACATAGTGATTCAATATTTTTGTAGATTATATGCCATTTAAAATTATTATAAAATATTGGCTATGTTCCCTGTGGTGTGCAATATATCCTTGTTGCTTATTTTGTACATAATATTTTATGTCTCTTAATCCCCTACCCCTATCTTGCCCCTCCCCCCATTCCTCATCCCACTGGTAATCACCAGCTTGTTGTCTATATCTGTGAGTCTCTTTCTGTTTTGTTATATATATTTGTTTATTTTTCGGAGTCCACATATAAATGACAACATGCATTATTTTTCTTTCTCTGGGTGACTTATATCACTAAGCATAATACCCTCCAGGCCCATCAATGTTGCTGCAAATGGCAAATTTTCATTCTTTTTTATGGATGAGTAATATCCCGTGTGTGTGTGTGTGTGTGTGTGTGTGTGTGTGTGTGTGTGTGTGTGTATTGTTGATGGACACTTAAGTTGCTTCTGTTTCTTAGCTGTTGCAAATAATGCTGCTATGAACATTGGAGTGCATATATCTTTTCAAATTACTGTTTTTATTTTCTTGGATATATATCCAGGAGTGGAAATCCTGGCTTATATGATAGTTCTAATTTTAGTTTTTTGACAAGCCTACATACTATTTTCCATAATGACTTCACCAGTTTACATTTCACCAACAGCATACTAGAGCTCCCTATTCTTCGTATCCTCACCAACATTTTTTATTTGTGTGGTTTTTTTTTTTCCGGTACGCGGACCTCTCACTGTTGTGGCCTCTCCCGTTGCGGAGCACAGGCTCCGGACGCACAGGCTCAGCGGCCATGGTTCACGGACCTAGCCTCTCCACGGCATGTGGGATCTTCCCGGACAGGGGCATGAACCCGTGTCCCCTGCATCGGCAGGCGGACTCTCAACCACTGCGCCACCAGGGAAGCCCCTGTGGTATTTTTGACAATAGCCACTCTGACTATTGGTATGAGGTGATATCTCATTGTGGTTTTGATTTGCATTTCCCTAATGATGAGCAATGTTGTGCATCTTTTCATCTGCCTGTTGGCCAACTGTATGTCCTCTTAGGAAAAATGTTTATTCAGGTCTTCTGCCCAATTTATAATTGGGATGTGTGTTTTTCTTTCCTCTTGTATTGGTCCCTTTATCATTACATTGCCTCCTTTGACTGGTGGTTGCCAGGGGCTGGGGGCATGAGAGGAATAGAGGCTGGTAAAAGAGTACAAACTTTCAGCTATAAGATGAGTAAGATCTGATGACCTAATGTACAAAATGGTGAGTAGAGTTGAAAATACTGTATTGTATCATTGAAATGTGCTTCCTTATAGACTTTATTTAAAAGTCTACTTTGTCTGACATGAGCATAGCTACCCTAGCTTTCTTTTTGTTTCCATTTGCATGGAATACATTTTTTCCATCCTTTCACTTGCAGTATGTGTGTGTCTTTAGTTCTCAAATGAGTCTCTTATAGGCAGCATATGGATGCGTCTTTTTTTTTTTTAAGCCAATCAGCCACCCTGTGTCTTTTGATTGGAGCTTTTAGTCCAATTGACATTTAAAGTGATTATTGATGGTTATGTTCTTATTGCCATTTTGTTACCTGTTTTCTGGTTGTTTTTATAGTTCTTCTCTGTTCTTTTCTTCATCTTTTAGTTTCTTCCCTTGTGGTTTGATGTTTTTCATTAGTGGTATGCTTATGCACCTTTTCTTTTGTTTTTATGTATCTATTGTAGGTTTTCTTTTTTCAAGACAAATGAAGTTTTAATGCAACATTTTTAAAAATCAAAATAATAGATGATGAACAAAATATTAAAATTTTCAGTAAAGATAGCATCAGCTCTGAGCCATATTGGAGCCTGAAGCAAGAGGAAAAATCAGTGATACTGATCCTAATATTGTAGGTTTTTGATTTCTGATTACCGTGGGGTTCATATATGTTAATCTATAGGTATGTCTATTTGTTTTAAGCTAGTAATCATTGATGTTCAAACATATTCTAAAAGATCTACATTTCTTACTCCTCTCCTCCACATTTTTGATATCATATTTTACATATTCACATCTATCCCTTAACTGTTTATTGTATTTATAGTTGATTTTATAATTTTTGTTCTTTAATCTTCATGCTCATTTATTTAAGTGGTTGATCCACAGCCTTCACTATATATTTAGCTTTACTAGTGGGATTTTTCCTTTCCTGTAAATTCTTGTTGTAGCATTTTTTTTCCACTTTAACATTTCTTGTAGGGCTGGTTTATTATTGATGAACTTTTTTTGTTATGTTTTGTTTTGCTTCTCTGAGAAGTTCTTTTTCTCTTCTTCAATTTTGAATGATAACCTTGCTGGGTAGAATATCCTACATTGTAAGTTTTTCACTTTCAGAACTTTAAATATATCATGCCACTCCCTTCTGGCCTGCAAAGTTTCCATAGAAAAAACAGCTGATAACCTCATGAGGGTTCCCTTGTATGTGTATGTTTTTCTCTTGCTTCCAATAAAATTCTCCCTTCATCGTTAAGTTTTGCCATTTTACTTATGATATGTCTTGGTGTGGGTCTGTTTGGGTTCATCTTGTTTGGGACTTTCTGTGTTTCCTACACCTGGAAATCTGTTTCCTTCTTCAGCTTTAGGAAGATTTCAACCATAATTTCATCAAATACATTTTCTACACCATTCTCTCTCTTTTCTCTTTCTGGGACCTCCACAGTACAAATATTAGTACACTTGATGTTGTCTCAGAAGTCCCTTAAATGGTCCTAATTTTTTATTTTTTTTAAATTTTTGCTCTTCTGATTGGGTGATTTCCATTATTCTATCTTCCAGATCACTTAGGCATTCTTCTATATCACCTAGTCCACTTTTTTTCCTTATAGTGAATGTGTTTTTCATTTCAGTTATTGTATTCTTCAGCTCTGACTGTCTCTTTTTATATTTTCTAGTTCCTTGTTAAAATTCTTACTGTATTCATCTATTCTTTGCCCAGTTCAGTGAGCAGTCTTATTACTAATGCTTCGAATTCTTTACGTTGTAAATTATTTATCTCTGTTTATTAGGAGTTTTTTCAGGATTTTTTTCTTGTTCTTTCTTTTGAAACCAATTCCTCTGTCCTCTCAGTTTGTTTAACTTTATGAAATTAGGTGATATAGTTACCTGTTCCAGTTTTTATTGGCATGTCTTTGTGTGAGAACATTTCTATGCAGTCTATGTATGTCCAGTGACTTTGGTGGGAGAGCTGGATCTGAAGTGAGCATGGGTTGTATATTCCCCCAGGGTGTGCTGGCAGCTGCCACCTTGGTGGAAGGTGGGGCTGGAGATGGAGGGGCTAGAGCCAGCACCAGGTGTGATCAGGGGCTTCCCTATGCTCAATGACCATCAACACCTATCATGGCCAGGATCAAGGCCTCAGGTGCTAGATCAGACACCCTGAAGTTCAGGGCTAGCTGGTTTCATTCCCTCTAAGTGTGCACTTTCCTCTCTAGCAAGGGCACTTCTGCCCTAGTGGAGAACAGTGCTAGAACAAGTAGAACTGGAGTGGGTACCCAGGGCAAGCCAGGGTGCATGCTGAAATAGTCCCAGCAAGCCAGTCAGAACCCCAGGCTGTTTCCAATCCAGTGCCTCTGTGTGCTCATTCACAACAACTACCCTCGCTTTGTTCAGAGTCAGGGCCAGTTCCAAGCTGGTTCTACTTCCTCTGGGTAGACACCCTCTAGCAATGGCAACTTTGCCCCATTGGAGAGCAGCACCAGAGCAAGAGGGGCTGGAGCAGGTGCCTGGTGCAGGCCTGGTCACATTATAGTATGATCCCAGCAGGCCAGTCAAAGCCCCAGGCCACTCCCAGTTGCCACCTCTGCATGCATGCTGGCAATGGCCACCCTTGCCCTATTCAGATGCAGGGCCAGATTCTAGCTGGCTCTGTCCCCCCTCATGTGCAGACTCTCCTTAGCAACACTCTCCACCAACCTTTGCCCTAGTGGAGAGTTGTGCTGGAGCAAAAGTGGCTGGAGCACGCACCCAGTGCAAGCTGGGGTGAGTGCTGCAGAAGTTTCAGGAAAACAGCCAGAGTCCCAGGTTTTCAATCTGTTTCCTCCACCTTGTTCCTGGTAGTAAGCAAGCCTGTGTGCTCTTCATGAGCAGAGTCTCGATTTCTTACAGCCCTCTGGTAAGTCCCCATTGGTTTTCAAGCCAGCTAAGGGGACTCATCTTCCCAGTGTCAGACCCCAGGACTGGGGTGCCCAATATGTGGCTCGAACCTCTCATTCCCCAGGAAGAATCCCTGAGCCTATGATATCCCCAGTCCTGACCTGATCACTTCTCCTCCCTTCCTACTCAAGTCTGTATGGATCTTTCTTTATAGCCTTGGTCATAGAAGAAACTTTCAGCCAGCCTCCAGTTTGTTTTCAGCGAGATGTAGATGTCTTTTTTATGTGTTCATGGGTGGAGGTGAGCACTGAGTCCTCCTACTCTGCCATCTTCTTCTCCCTCCAAGACATTTTTTGAAATGACAAAGATAAAAGAATTTGTCTCCAAAAGACCTGCACTACTATGAGTTCTTCAACCTGAAGGGAAATGATAGTAAATGGAATCCTGGGTACTTTCTCTTAAGAAAGGAATGAAGATAAGTAGAAAGGATAAATATACAGCAAAATATTATATATATATATATTTATATATATAATATATGTATATAAAGATTTAAATTTAAGATACTATGAACTATTACAAATGAAAAATAATTTATTTGATGGACTGTGGGGTTTATATGTAGCAAAGGAAGGGATATACAATTGTAAAATCTTTATACTGTTGTGAAATGGTATAATATTATTTTAAGAGAAGTTTAAAACTACATCACTAGAGAAACACTAATAATATGACCCAAAATGGTGTGACTAAAAAGTTAATGCAGGAGATAAATTTGAAAACTAAGAAAATAAGCAGAAGAAGAAGTTCTTCTTCACACAGAAGAAGTCAGGACAGGAAACACAGGGGCCAAAGAAATGAGGGATAAATACACCAAAAACCCACAGCATGATAAAAGAATTAAACCCAACTCTAACAATAATTATATTTAATGTGCTGGACTAAACACAGGACGTAGATTCTCATACTGGTTAAAAAGCAAGACCCAACACACTTTAAATATTAAAGCAGAGACCAGTTGAAAATAAACATACTGAGAAAAAAAGATACGCCAACTTCCAGTTTCAGTTCCAACAGAGAGAAAGCTTAGAAACCGTCACTCTCATTCTTACAAGAAAAAGTTGGACAAACTGAAAATCAGTTATTTTATGTGGACCCATTAGAGCACTGAGGTCCCAAGGCAAACCCATCTCAAAATCTGGAGAGTCAAGAGCATCTTGGGAGACACAGTCAAGATCTATTTACCCAGGCAGAGCCATAATACACTGGCTGGGAACATTTAAAGGATAGTTTTGACTAATTGTTAGACAATATGTGTGGAGGATTAAAATAGTATAAAATAAATATCCAGGAGTCCATACTGATATAAGTAACTAGAAAAATAGGAGAGAAGAGACAAATCTCCCATGCAGGAATTTCCAAATAATTTGTGTAGATATTCTGCCATGGGAGGAGGAGAGTAACTCCCCACTGTAGGTATAGGCTGCACATAGTGACTTCTTCCCAAAGAGACCAGATAGGAAGCTGGAGAGGGGAGAAAATAAGGAACTTTATAGTGGAGAAACCTGACAAATATCACATCAGCCAGGTGATGAAGATCAACATTAATAGTGATAAACTGTGTTGATAGTGTGTACTTTCAATATAATGTAATAAAAATGGCACATTTCTTCTGTAGTCTTTCTGCCAAAAACCCATAACCACAGCCTAATCATGAGAAAAACTTCAGACAAATCCCAGCTGAGGGACATTCTACAAAATGACTGACCAGTAATCCTCAAAACCATCAAGACCATCAAGAAAAGTCTGAGAAACTGTCACAACCAAGAGGAGCCTGAGGAGATATGTCTATTAAATGTAATGTGGTTTCCTAGCTGTAATCCTGGAACAGAAAAGGGATATAAAGGAAAAGTTAAAGAAAATTGAAGAAAGCGTAGACTTTAGTTAATAATAATGTACCAACATGAATTCATTTATTATGATAAATGGACCATACTAATAAAAGAGGATAGGAAAAACTGGGTGAGGGTTACATGGTAACTCTCTATACTGTCCTTTCAATTTGCCTGTAAATCTAACTCTGTTCTACAATAAAAATCTTATTTAAACAAAACAAACAACAACAAAAAGAAACACAAGGAGACAGTAGATTCCAGAATGTCCTGATCAAGTGGAAGGGGACATGGCTATTTGGAGAGAGAAGACTGAATTCACAGGGCAAAGAATAAGGAAGGTGGCTGTGGTGAGGCCAATTAGAAACATTCTTCCTTCATTTTCCCCAAACTAAAGATGATATAAGAACTACTTTTAGTTTTACACTAGAGTTTTTAATCAAGAGTGAGGCAGGGAGAAGAATGGTTAACGTTTACATTGTACTATATGAAAGCTTGTCCAATCAAACTGAAACACAATTTCTACACATCTGATGTCTAATCTTCATAAAATCGGTGCTCTCGGTGGTATCTAGGAAGCCAGCTGAGGTGTGTGTGGAATGGCGGGCAACATGCACAGGATAGACATCATGGGTGGAGAGGGTGCTGTTGCAGAGTAGGGAGGTACATGGTGGGAAGAATCATAAACCCAAGAGCTCAACCTTAGGAGGAGAAAATCTTAACCTTTTGACAAATGGAGGAAACAACTTTTTTTCTTAAACAGAACACCTTCTCTTTTCAAATAGGCCAGGGGACCTATTTCTTATAGCCTTAATGAGAATGTATAAGAAGCCCAAATCAAATTCCATTGCAACAATAAGCCACAACCCAACTCTATGGAAAGCAAAATCACTTTCAGTATTCCAGTATAGTAAAATAGAGTTTAAAAAAAAGAAGATATACCTTGCAAATCCTAAACTCAATGTAAAATGACATGAGATAATTCCACCCCCAAAAAAACCCTTCAAAATAAAGAATTTACTAAAAATAATGTACAGTATTTCCTAATGATAGGAGGATCAATTCACCAATAAGACATTAAAATTCTAAATCGTGTGCCCCTAGTAATTTAGAAGGTTATATTTTTGAGAAAATATAACACAGAACTTTGGATTATAAATTGCAAAAATTTACAAAACTAAAGGAAGAAATAGACAAATTCACAATCATAGATGCTGCTATTGATATCCCTCTTCCAGTATTTGGTAGAATATGAGATTTTTTTTAAAAAATAGTAAAGACAAAGAGGATTTGAGCAACACTATCGACCAGCTTATCATAATATACATTTAAAAAACATGACATCCAGTAAGTACAAAATATGACTTCTTTTCAAGTGCAAGTAGAACTTTCAACAAGGCACACATTAAACTGAGTATGTTACCTGACTATAATGAATTTAATTAGAAATCAATAGAATTATGTAATTTAAATAAACCTCCAAATATGTGAAAGAGAGAGAGAGAGAAGAGAGAAAAGAGAAGAGAGAAAGGAGAGATGGAGAGGGGATGGATCACAAGGCCATTTAGAAAGCATTTCAAAATGTATGATAATAAAATAATATTATCAAAATATATTGTAACAAGTTAAAACAGTGCTTAGAGGGAAATATATGGATTTAGATACTTACATTTTTATTTTCTTCTTTTATCATCTCTATACTAAAGGGAGGAAAAGATATTCATAAATATAGCCATATGTGTGAGTTTCTCTAAAGAATATACCTGGGTCATAGATTATGTTAATTTTCATCTTTACTTGAAGTTGCCAGAAATGTCCTGTATTTCTTTACTACTGTTCAGAGTGTATGAAGATCCCAAACACCTATTTCTGACCAAGAGTGCTCTCACCAGACAGTTTATTTCCATTATAATGGATGTGAAATAATTATTTTATTGTGTTATTAATTTGCAATTTAATGATTACTAATATATTTGGTATTTCCATGTTTTATGGGCCATTCTGATTTTCTTTTCTGTGAATGCTTCGTGCATACCTCTTGCCATTTTTTTCTATTGGTTCCTATGTCTTTTTTTACTAATTTGTTGGAGTTCATTTATTTTCCAAACATTGCCTGATTATATACCTTGAAAATAATTTATTCTAGTGTGAAACTTGTCTTTCCCCAATATTTATGGTATTTTTTTAAAACATAAACATTTAAGTTCAATAAATATTCCTTATTTTGGGACATTTTTGGTTTCTTTTCTAAGAAATCTATTTCTGAACTAAGACTTCATACTTTCTTCTCAAAATTTTAAACAAATTTTTGACAGTTGTTTTACTCTACTAGACATTTTATCTTTCTGTTTGAGGAAGGGGTATAAATTTATGTTCTTCTTATATGAATAACCAGTTTTGTACTACCACTTACTAACTAGTCCATCCTTTTTTATTCATCTGCAATGCACCTCTGTAATATATTATTTCAATATATGTGGAAACTTTATTCTATTGCATTGATCGATTTATCAACCCCAGTCTCTATCAGTACACACTACAGTAATTACTAAGGCTAAAAATGAATTTGATATCTAGTAGGAAATACCTTTTACACATTTTTTTTTCTTCAAAATTGTCTTTTTTGGGGCTTCCCTGGTGGCGCAGTGGTTGAGAGTCCGCCTGCCGATGCAGGGGACACGGATTCGTGCCCCGGTCCAGGAAGATCCCACATGCCTCAGAGCGGCTGGGCCCGTGAGCCATGGCCGCTGAGCCTGCGCGTCCAGAGCCTGTGCTCTGCAACAGGAGAGGCCACAACAGTGAGAAGCCCACGTAACGCAAAAAATAATAATAATAATAATTGTCTTATTTGGTTATTGTTTCCCAGAGAAATTTTAGGATCATTTTGGAAGATTCCAAAGAACAGTTTCAGTTTTGACTGGTTATGAAATTTATGGATTAATTTCGGGAAGAATGTGTATTTTTGTGATATTTGTGCAAATTGGCCTTTGCATTGTATATCATTTTTTTAAACATCTTTATTGGAGTATAATTGCTTTACAATGGTGTGTTTTTCTGCTTTATAACAAAGTGAATCAGTGATACATATACATATTTTCCCATATCTCTTCCCTCTTGCGTCTCCCTCCCTCCCCATATATCATTTTTGATATTCATGTCTCCTTATCTATTTTTTATTGAACTATAATTTACATATAATATTATTTTAGTTTCAGGTCTATGAAATAATCTTGCAATATTTTTATACATTATGAAATGACCACCACAGTAAGTCTAGTTACCATCTGTCACCATACGAGTTATTATAATATTATTAACTATATTCCCTGTGCTGTACATTATATCCCTGTGACTTATTTACCTTATAGCTGAAAGTTTATACCTCTTACTCCTCTTCGCCAACTTCGTCCATTCCCCTACGAATTTGTTCTCTGTAGCTATGAGTCAGTTTCTGTTTTGTTTTGGTTGTTCATTTATTTTTTTTTTTTAGATTCCACATTTCAGCAAAATCATACAGTATTTGACATTCTCTGTCTGATTTATTTCACTTAGAACAATATCTCTAGATTCACCAATGTTTTCACAAATAACAAAATTTCATTCCTTTTTATGGCTGAGTAATATTCCATTGTATATGTATACTATATCTTCTTTATACATCCCTCTTATCAATGAGCACTTAGGTTGCTTCTTTTCTTAACTATGGTAAATAGTGCTGCATTGAGCATAGCGATGCATATATTTTTTCAAATTTTGTTTTTATTTTTTTCAGATAAATATCCAGAAGTGGAATTGCCAGGTCATATGGTAGTTCTAGTTCTGGTTTTTCAAGGGCGTTCCATACTGTTTTCCATAGTGATTCCACAAATTTACATTCCCACCAACAGTGCACAAGGGATCCCTTTTCTCCACATCCTTGCCAGCACTTGTTGTTTCTTATTTTTTAGTAATAGATCTTCTGACATGTGTGAGATGGTATCTCATTGTGGTTTTGATTTGCATTTCCCTGGTGATTAGTGATGTTGAGAATCTTTTCGTGTGCCTGTTGGCCAACTGTATGTCTTCTTTGGAAAAATTTCTATTCAGGTCTTCTGCCCAATTTTAATCAGGTTATTTGTTTTTTTGATATTGAGTAGTATAAGTCTTTTATATATTTTGGATATCAGCCCTTTATTGGATATATCATATGCAAATATCTTTTCCCATTCAGTAAGTTGCTTTTTGCTTTTTTGATCGTTTCCTGCATGGTGAAAAAGCTTTTTAGTTTGATGTAGTCCCATTTGTTTATTTTTGCTTTTGCTGCCCTTGCCTGAGGAGACATATTCAAAAAAATATTTCTAAGATTTCTGTCAAAGAGCTTGCTGCCTATGTTTGCTTCTAGGAATTGTTTGGTTTCAGGTCTTACACTTAACTATTTAATCCATTTTCGGTTTATTTTTGTATATGCTGTAAGAAAATGGTCCAGTTTCAACCTTTTGCTTGTTGTTCACTTTTCCCAACACAATTTATTGAAGAGACTTTCTTTTCCCCATTGTATAGTCTTGCCTTTTCTATCTTTGACATAGATTAATTGATTAATGTATAGATTAATTGATAGATTAATTAATCATATAAGCATGGGCTTATTTCTGGATTCTCTGTTCTGTTCCATTGCTCTATGTGTCTGTTTTTGTACCAGTACCATACTGTTTTGATTACTGTAGCTTTGTAGTATAGTTTGAAATCAGGGCGTGTGATACCTCCAGTTTTGTTCTTCTTTCTCAAGTTTACTTTGGTATTCAGGGTCTTTGTGTTTCCATGCAAATTTTAGGACTGTTTGTTCTAGTCTTATGAAAAATGTCATTGGTATTCTGATAGGATTTGCATTGAAGTGGTAGATTGTTTGGGGTGGTATAGACATTTTAACAATCTTGATACTTTCAGTCCATGAGCATGGTATATCTTTCCATTTGCTTGTGTTGTTTTCAATTACTTTCATCAATGTCTTATAGTTTTTAGAGTACAGGTCTTTCACCTCCTTGGTTAAACTTATTGCTAGGTACTTTATTCTTCATGATGTAATTGTAAATGAGATAGTTTTCTCCATTTCTCTTTCTCACAGTTTGTTGTTCGTGTATGGAAATGCAACAGATTACTGTATATTAATTTTGTATCCTGCACATTTACTGAATTCATTTATTAGTTCTAATAGTGTTTTGGTTGTGTCTTTGGAATTTTCTATGTATAGTATCATGCTATTTGCCAACAGTGACAGTTTTACATCTTCCTTTCCAATTAGGATGCCTTTTATTTCTTTTACTTGCCTGATTGCTCTGGTCAGGACTTCCAATACTATGTTGAGTAGAAGTAGCAAGAGGAGGTATCCTTGTCTTATTCTTGATCTTAGAATAAATGCTTTCAGTTTTTCAGTATTCAGTATGATGTCAGCTATAGGTTTGTCATATATGGCTTTTACTATTTTGAGGTTATGTTCCTTTATATCCATTTTGTTTAGAGTTTTATCAAAAATTGATGTTGAATTTTGTCAAAAGATTTTTCTGCATCTATTAAGGTGATCATATGATTTTTATCCTTTGTTTTGTTAATGTAGTGTATCACATTGATTGATTTGCAGATGTTAAACCATCCTTGCATCCCTGGAATGAATCCTACTTGATAATGGCTTGTCATCTTTTTAATGTATTGTTGAATTCAACTTGCTCATATTTCATTGAAGATTTTTACATCTATATTCATTAGGGATGTTAGCCTGTAATTTTCATATGTGTGTGAGTGTGTCTGTGTGTTTGTGTGATTTTGTTGTTAGGGTAATTCTGGCCTTATAAATTGAGTTTGAAAGTGGTCCTTTCTCTTCAAATTTTTCAAATAATTTATGAAGGCTTGGTATTAAATCTTTGTAAAATGTTTGGAAGAATTCACCTATGAAGCCATCTGGACCTGGAATTTGTTTGTTGGGAATTTTTAAAATTTTGTTTCAATTTCCTTACTAGTAAATTATCATTCAGATTTTCTATTTCTTCCTGATTCAGTCATGGAAGATTTTATGTTTCTAGGAATTTATCAATTTCTTCTAGGTTGTCTAACTTATTGGCATATAATTGTCCATAGTATTCTCTTATGAGTCTTTGCATTCCTGTGGTATCATTTGTAATTTCTCCCCTTTCATTTTGTGATTTTATTTATTTATGCTTTCTCTCTTTTTTCCTTAATGAGTCTGGCTAAAGGTTTGTGGATTTTGTTTATCTTTTCAAAGAACTAGCTCTTGGTTTCATTGATATTCTTTATTTTTTATTTTATTATTTTTTTTAAGTTTCAACTTTATTTATTTCCACTCTGATCATTAATATTTCCTTCCTTTGGGCTTTGTTTGTTCTTTTTTTCCTTGTTCCCTTAAATTTAAAGTTAGGTTGTTTATTTGAGATTTTTCTTGTTTCCAGAGGTAGGCTTATGTTGCCATAAATTTCCCCCTTAGAACTGCTTTTGTTGTGTTCCACAGTTTGGGAACATTGTGTTTCTCTTTTCATTTGTCTCCAGTATTTTTTATTTTCCTTTTTGATTTCTTCAGTGAACAATTAGTTGTTTTGTCGCATATTGTTTAGCTTCAACATGTTTGTGTTTTCTCCAGTTTTCTTCTTGTAATTGATTTCTAGTTTCATACTGTTGTGGTCATGAAAGAAGCTTGATATGATTTCAGTCTTCTTACATTTATTGAGGCTTGTTTTGTGGCCAAACAAGTGATCTATCTGGTTGAAGGTTCCATGTGCACCTGAAAAGAATGTGCATCCTGCTACTTTGGGATGAAATTTCCTTAAAGAAAACTCTTAAATCAGTTAGGTCTAACATGTCATTTAAGACCAGTGTTTCTTTATTGATTTTCTGCCTAGATGATCTATCCTTTGATGTAAGTGAGGTATTAAATTCACTATTATTATTGTATTGATGTCTATTTCTTTATTTCTATTAATATTTGCTTTATATAATTAGATGCTCCTATATTGGGTGCATAAATGTTTATAAATATTGTATCCTCTGGTTGGATTGACATCTTTGTCATAACGTAATGTTCTTTGTTTTTTGTTAGAGTCTTTTATAGTCTATTTTGTCTGATATAAGTATTGCTACCTCAGCTTTCTTTTTATATCCATTTGCATGATATGTATACTTTTTATTCCTTCACAATCCTTCAGTCTGTGAGTGTCTTTAGGTTTGAAATGAGTCTCTTAAAGGCAGCATATAGGGTTTTTTTTTAATCCATTTAGCCACCTTTATCTTTCAATTGGATAGTTTAGTCCATTTACATTTAAAGTAATTATTGATAGGTACGCACTTACTGCCATTTCCTTAATTGTTTTCTGGTTGTTTTTGTAGTGCTCCTGTTTCTTTTTCCCTTGCTCTCTTCCCTTGTGGTTTGATTGTTTTCTTCAGTGTTATGTTTATATATCTTTTCTCTTTTTCTTTTGTGCATTTACTATGTTTTTTCTTTGTGGTTACCATGAGGTTCACATGTAACATCCTATGTATATAATAATCTCTTTTAAGTCTATAGTGACTTAATTTTGAACACAAACCAAAGCTTTATCCTTTAACTCCCCCCACATTTTGTATTTTGATGACATATTCATCTTTTCATTTTGTGTATTCCTTGACTAATTATTGTATTTTTAATTAATTTTATTGTTTTTGTCTTTTACCCTTAGTACTGGCTTTATAAGTGATTTAGTCACTCCATTGTTATTTCCCTTTTCTGGTGAGATTTTTACTTTAGTATGTTTTCTTATTCTTATTTAGTACCTTCTTTTAGCTTAGAGAATCCCCTATAACTTTTCTTGTAAGGCCATATTAGGGGTGATGAACTCCTTTAGCTTTTGCTTGTCTGTAAAACTCTTAATCTCTCCTTTAATTCTGAATGATAACCTTGTGGGTAGAGTATTCTTAGTTGGTAGCCTTTTCCTTTTCGCATTTTGAATATGTCACGTCACTCCCTTATAGCCTGTAAACTTTCTGCTGAAAAATCTGCTGATAGCCTTATGGGGTTTCTCTTATGTATAATAAGTTGCTTTTATCTTGCTGTTTTTAAAATTCTCTCCTTATCTTTAACTTTTACCACTTTAGTTATAATGTGCCTTGGTGTGTTTCTATTTAGGTTCATCTTATTTGGAACTCTTTGGGCTTCCTGGACCTGATTGTCTTTTTACCTCCTAAGATTAGGAAAGTTTTCAACTATTTTTTCTTTAAATAATTTTTGTAGACCTTTTCTCTCTATTCTCCTTCCAGGACCCCTATAATGCAAATGTAATCTGCATGATGTTTTCCCAGAGGTCCCTTAAGGTATCCTTACTTCTTTTAATTCTTTCATTTCGCTGCTCTGTCTGGGCGTTTTCCATTGCTTTGTCTTCCAGCTCACTGATTTGTTCTTCTGTTTCGTCCATTCTGCTGTAAAAACCCTCTAGTGTATTTTGCATTTCAATTATAACTTCTGTTTCAGACTTTTTTACATTTTCTATCTCTTTGTTGAAGTTCTTACTGTGTCCAACCATTCTTCTTCTGAGATTGGTGAGCATATTTACAATCTTTATTTTGAATTCTTTATCAGGCAGCTTGCTTTTCTCCATTTCATTAAGGTCTTTTTCTGGGAATTTCCCTTGTTCTTTGATTTAGAACATATTCCTCTGTCTCCTCATTTGCCAGTCTCTCTGTGATTGCCTATATGTGTTAGGTGAAACATCTATCTCCTCCAGTCCTGAGGGAGTGGTCTTGTTTAGGAGCTCTTCTATGTGGCCCAGAAATGTAATCTCCTCTGGCCACTAGAGCCAGGCACTCAATGGATCTTCCTTTTGTGGGCTGCATGTGCCCACCAGCTGTGATAGGGCTGTGGCTGCAAGGAGGGAGCTTACCCACCTGGGTTGCACAGAAAGGGGGAAGTTGCTTGCCCATTCTAGTTGTGGCTTGGTCTCTGCATGTGGTGGGTTGGACTCAGGGTGCTCACCTGTTTTGCTTGCAGACCAGTCTTTGTGCAGGGTGGATGTGAATTCATGGGTACTTCAAGTATGAGGCAGCTTTTCTCATGAGGTTACATATTTTGTCTGTTATATATTTACAAAGGGATTCTCCCACACATAATATTGACATTAAGTTTAATTTCATCCCATTATCCCCTTCAAATTTATTTAGTAATTACTCTCTTCATTTGTTATTTATTTGTAGACCATTATTATCTTTTACTTTGTTGTTTTTTAGAACCTGAAAAAATTGTTAACACCTTTAATCTTGCTTTATGTATCCCTCCTTCCATCCTCTTTTTCATAATCTTATCCACTGCTTTTCTATGAAGTTCTTATACATATACATAGCTCTTAGATTATGAGGTGCCAAGATTGGCCATGGCAACCCAGCATCATTCTCAATAGCTATTCTAAGAGGGCCTGTCTCATCCCAGCTCTGTGATGTGGGTTCCTTTACATTCTCTTCTGAGTAATAATAGAATGGATTCTCTTTCCCTGTCTTTCTATGTTATTTTAAATCATTTACTAAATAGGTCTAATGCTACATAGCATTTTTCATTCCTTTTTGTTCAGCTATACTTACTGATATTTATAAGTCAGTGATAAAAATACTTTTATTCTCTCTTCTCATGTCTCCTCACATACTGAGGAAGCCCTATGTATTTAGTGTAGTTCACTTACTATAAATGTATTTGTCAGTGTTATATGGTCTTCTGTGGTATGCTAACCAACTAACAATTCTAATTTTGTTGAGTAAGTTTTACTTCAAGACACCTACCAGACTATGAACAAATAATCTTTCTATAAGATCATAAACGTTAGAAAGAATAATCTTTACTAAAATTTATACTCTGAATTTATGTATTCTTGAATAATTTTGTAACATAATGAAATGGTCAGTTTCAGTTTGTATCTCCAGGGTCTTATTCAAACATTTTAAAGACTGAAATAAACAGCAACTAACTTGAGAAAAGTTTGGATAATTAAATCTTAAATGTATCACATGTTGGAATTAATTTAAATCATATTTTTTCTTTTTAAATAATATTCCAACTGAAAAAAGTCTCCTTCATTATAAATATCATAAAATACTATATGAGAATTTGTGAGCCTCTGTTAGGTTTATCATACCCTAAAATAATCTGTAAGTTATTCCTTTTGAATTCTGGAACATTTAAACACCAAATAAAACTAAAACAGTGATGGTTGGCTTGCAATAACTAAGTGTATTATAATTGATTTTTCTACTTAATATCTAAATCAGGCCACTTAGATTATTTTTATCTCTAATGTAAACACTTTTTAACTTATTATCATGTGATTCTTGCTTATCTTAGAGGTACTCTCTCTGCCTTTTTGTGAAATTTCTTTATTATTCAGTTTCTTAATTTGTGATTTTCCCTTCCTGATACCTAAGAAATATTTTCAAGGAATCCACAAAAACATTATAGTCAATTTTAATAAATTGTCGAGTGGGTTCAAATTATTTCATGTAAAATCATGTTAAGAAGAAATGACTTCTCTGAAGAATTATGGTGGCTGGGTTTGGGTAGAAGGGCACATCTGAAGTTTATAATGGAAGAAGTAAAATGTACAATCTCTCTGTTACTCCTTACCTCCCAAGCTCAATGGCAAAGGGCACTATCACCAACACATAAAGTAAATTTGGAGAGCAAGATGAAGGGACCAAACCAGCAATGTGTCTTTTCCTGTACCTATTATTTGCTGTCTCTGACATGATTCCATGTTCTCCCAGACACAGACTTCCTAGTTCCTCAACCCCAGTGTGACAGGCACATTTGTTATCAGTGACCTTATTAAACATCAGTCTAGGTCAGAGATTTTTCCTCTTAAGGAACTATAAATTCTACAGGAACACCAGATGGATATTTTTCTTTTCTACTAGAGAATGAGGAAGTGTTTTTCACTAGGGATCACAACAGAATTAATAGAAAACTATTTTTCTTTTCTTTTGAAATCAACATGAAATTAAAACCTTATAACTTAGTATGATTAATTGGTCATTTTATTAGCTAATATTATAAGTTAATTGGCTAATAGAAACATTAACATTATTAATTGGTAAATAACATTTTTTGTAGTCAGCTTGGAATTCTTTTCATAGTCCACCACACTAGCTCTGTGTCTAAATTCCTCCTTCTAAAGATGGAAAAGTTATACTTTCTACCCTAAGGTTCTTTTGAAAATTAAATGAGACAGTGTTTTTAAAGTGCTTAATATAGTGTCTACAGCATCATAATCTTTCAATACATGTTAACTCATTATTTTTGTTATTATTATTTCAGGGTTGTTTTTATATAATAACCCAAGGGTATTTTAGGATTACACTATGATATGTTAGCTATTTGTTTCCATACAGAGTATATTATTTCATATATAATAGTAGTAAATATAAACCAACTACAGGTAAAAATCAGTTACAAATAGGAAAACAAAGTAGTCATATTTCACAATTATTAATGCAGTACTAAAATAGATGACAAAATAGAGCCCAACATATTTTCTTCATAAACATCCAGGATTCCTGGGTCAAAAGGATTCAAAATAACATTTATAGGCTATTTGGGTAGCTAACTCTAAAATCAAAACAGTATGAAGTATCCACAATTCTCATTTCAAGCACACTTCAAGCAAGGTAGACATTGAATGAAACTAAAAGATTTATCAAATGTTCTAAAATGGATTACACATAATAACCAAGAAAGATGCTAGAAAGTGTCACTGTTAGGTTGTGTCCCTACACTGAAATTCTCCAAACAATGCCTAATCATCACTTGCTAGTTAAAGATTAGTCACCTTGGATGAAAAACATTTGTTAAACTCTGATAGTTACAACTTTCTTATGGAATTATCCTTTATCAGTGAAATATTTTGGAACATTATTGCAATGTTCAAGGTAAGAAGAAGAAATTGCTCAGACTATGGTTTTTAGACAGACTAAGTCTCTAAAAGGAAGGAAAGAATATCTCAATTTATCACTTTTTAAAGGAACTATAATTTGTTTGAGGTCTGGATAAAACAGAAGACATTCAGGTTAATAGCAACATTATCCCACGATCATAAAGAGGGACCTGCCATTTATTATGTTAATGTGTACCAACTGATGAAGGAATTGGATATAATGTACATCTCTCTCCAGACAAGTATAACAATAGGAAATTTGATCATGACATATCTGCAGGGAGAGCAACATGTTAGCATAGGTAAAGGGGTAATACGAGAGGTAATTTGATTTCATGAACTCCAAATGACTTTGGAGACTACACATGAAATTCTGTGAGTGGTCACAGCGAGGTTGGAAAAGCCAAAGATCAAACTCCATACCTTCTGGCTGCCAGTGTTTCTTTGTCTTTTCCTTATGCCATCAAAAGATACATTCAGTCTCAGAAAGAAATTTCTCATTGAAGTGAAACTTAATATAATAAATAATGTAACACCACTGTTTGTAAGCTCATGTTTGTCAACTTAATTTGTCATTCTTCTATATGTAGAAAAGAGATACTCTTATCTCCCTGTTCTTTACTGAACAAATTAGAATTTCTATGAATTCTGCAAGTTGGTAAGAACAAATAATATGAAGTATAGAGATACTCCTTTAAAAAAAACTAATTAAAAGGTTAAGTGAATGATAACTGGACAATTAAATGTAAAGGCAGACAAAGATGAGCCTTTTCAAAACTCTAATCATAGAAGCACGTACTTCAATTATTTGAGAAAGATATTCATGCTAAAAGAAATAATGCATAAAATATTATTTTATGCAATCAAAATAGTCAGCAATCCCCATCTTTCTCCAGGACCAAATCTAAATTCCTTATCATGGTCTAAATTTACCTACTTCTTACAATTTCTCTAATGAAACAGCTTATTCAAAGAAAACTATTTAATGCATTATCCCGGAAAATATTCTTGAGTGTGTCCTAATTTTAGTATTTGCTCATACTTGATGTCTTTTCTCCATGCTCAGCTAAAATCTGCATTTTCTTCACAATACAGGTCAAGACTCATTTCACCTTTAAAATTTCTCTTATCATCTCTTCCCATGGAATTCTATCCCTCTTTTAATTTTCCCCAGTGTTTATTAAGATCTATATCATTAGCCTGGAACCATCCCTAGGATGAGGACCTTGGAGAGCTTGTCTGTGGAGTCCTGACATTTAGTACTGTACTTTGTATAGATAGTTGTATAGTAATTATTTTGTAGGTAAGGAGGCTGTTGATGAAATGAAATGTAATACAGTTTTATATCGAGATATACTACTTGCAGAACATTCTACAAGAAATTTTTACTTGACAAACCTAGATAGTCCTAGTGTCAACTATATATGGGTAATCTTTCTATCACTCTAAATTCTATTATAATAAGAGGGGTATGATTCTTTAGAAGATTGAGAGAGATAATTTTAGAAAATAAATTAAAGTTAGTGCATCTACTTATAAAGCATCTAATTAGAGGTTATTATGTATTAGGTACTAGTTGGGCAAAAAATCAATGACTGCAGAATATTCAACTATCATTCTATTTTTCTTCAAATAGAAGAAAACTTTTGTCCTATTCCATGTTAATAATTCTACAAATAGAAAATAAACAGATTTTAAAAAGGCATTAACTTTCTGACAATAATTTAGGCTATGTTCTTTAGTGGCTGTATCTAGCTTTAGCTCTAAAGGATTTTTTTTTTTTTTTTTTTTTTTGCGGTACGCAGGCGTCTCACTGTTGTGGCCTCTCCCGTTGCGGAGCACAGGCTCCGGACGCGCAGGCTCAGCGGCCATGGCTCACGGGCCCAGCCGCTCCGCGGCACGTGGGATCCTCCCGGACAGGGGCACGAACCCGTGTCCCCTGCATCGGCAGGCAGACTCTCAACCGCTGTGCCACCAGGGAAGCCCCTTTCATTAAACTTTTTTAATGGGTCTCAAATTCTGTGACAGATTTTTGGTCAAGTTGTTTCCATTAAAAAGTACTGATTTTAAAAACGAATAACTTAAGACTGCCACACACAAAACAAATGGTCCACAACACATTCTCCTTTCCTTCTGAAGGTTTTACGATACATTGTTATCATTAACCAGTCTTTTGCTATTAAACTTAAATGGCCAATTGAGACAAACAGTTCTGAGACCATTCTTCCACCACTGATTAAGACTGGGGTGGCAGGTATTGGGGATAATATTCATTTAGTCTTCTGAGCTTTCTGGGCAGACTTGGACCTTGCCAGCTCCAGCTGCCTTCTTGTCCACTGCTTTGATGACACCCACAGCAACCGTCTGTCTCATGTCACAAACAGCAAAGCGGCCTAGAGGAGGGTAGTCAGAGAAGCTCTCAACACACATGGGTTTACCAGGAACCATATCAACGATGGCAGCATCAGCAGATTTTAAGAATTTGGGGCTATCTTCCAGCATTTTCCCAGAACGATGATCAATCTTCTCCTTCAGCTCAGCAAACTTGCAGGCAAAGTGAGCTGTGTGACAATCCAGCACAGGTGCATAGCCGGCACTGATTTGGCCTGGATGGTTCAAGATAATCACCTGAGCTGTGAAGCCAGCTGCTTCCATTGGTGGGTCATTTTTGCTGTCACCAGCCACATTGCCACGACAAACATCTTTGACAGACATGTTCTTGACATTGAAGCCCACATTGTCCCCAGGAAGGGCTTCACTCAAAGCTTCATGGTGCATTTCAACAGACTTCACTTCAGTTGTCACATTGACTGGAGCAAAGGTGACCACCATGCCAGGTTTGAGAACACCAGTCTCCACTCGACCCACAGG
Source organism: Pseudorca crassidens (assembly GCF_039906515.1). Taxonomy (NCBI): domain Eukaryota; kingdom Metazoa; phylum Chordata; class Mammalia; order Artiodactyla; family Delphinidae; genus Pseudorca; species Pseudorca crassidens. The sequence goes on from NC_090298.1 coordinate 87,021,550, forward strand.
GACAGTGCCAATACCACCAATTTTGTAGACGTCCTGGAGGGGCAAACACAAGGGCTTGTCAGTTGGGCGAGTTGGTGGCAAGATGCAATACAGAGCTTCAAGCAGTGTGGTTCCACTGGCATTGCCATCTTTACAGGTGACTCTCCATCCCTTGAACCACGGCATGTTAGCACTTGGCTCTAGCATGTTGTCACCATTCCAGCCAGAAATTGGCACAAATGCTACTGTGTCGGGGTTGTAGCCAATTTTCTTAATGTAGGTGCTGACTTCCTTTTCAATTCCCTCGTATCTCTTCTCGCTGTAGGGTGGCTCGGTGGAATCCATTTTGTTAACTCCAACAATTAGCTGTTTCACACCCAGAGTGTAGGCCAGAAGGCCATGCTCACGGGTCTGCCCATTCTTGGAAATACCTGATTCAAATTCACCAACACCAGCAGCAATAATCAGGACAGCACATTCAGCCTGGGATGTGCCTGTAATCATGTTTTTGATGAATTCTCTGTGTCCTGGGGCATCAATGATGGTCACATAGTACTTGCTGGTCTCGAATTTCCATAGGGAGATATCAATGGTGATACCACGCTCACATTCAGCTTTCAGTTTGTCCAAGACCCAGGCATACTTGAAGGAGCCCTTCCCCATCTTGGCAGCCTCCTTCTCGAACTTTTCAATGGTTCTCTTGTCGATCCCACCACATTTGTAGATCAGATGGCCAGTAGTGGTGGACTTCCCCGAATCTACGTGTCCGATGACAACGATGTTGATGTGGGTCTTCTCCTTTCCCATTTTTGCTTAGGTTTAGCAGTGGTTTTCACGACACCTGTGTCCTGGCAGCAAACCCGTTGCGAAAAAGCAAAAAGTTTTTTTCAGTGTTTAAATGGACACATTTTAAATGAAGTAAACTTTCTGATTATTCAGATTATAAATATAATAATATATTGTATATACAAAGCGTTTGTCGTTAGTATGAACTTGTAAAGTCACTGTAGCTAGGTTTAAGCAAAGGGGGATGGTTTACAATGATGGTAAGTAACTCATAAATTCCTTAAAAGGCAAGAAAATCAGGCTTAGAAAGCTATGCAGCCAGGAGTAAAACCAAGATTACCCTAGGATAACCCATATCATACCCTCCAATGCAGGGCAGTGTTTGCTACATTTAGAATCTGCCACCAATTTCTTTCTTCAGAATACATAGATATGTGTGCATGTGTGTGTGCACACGTGCATAGATATTTTTATATATCTATATATAATTATACATGTGAGAGATTATCAAATTCATGTAGGTCTCCTTGCACAGTGTGAATTTGGGTTGTTCTCAATACAGCCTTCGATCTTTTCATAAAGTACTGGGTTAAGAAAACACTCTAGATATTGTTTTATATATATATATACAATCAGAGTGGGTAAAAATGGGGAAGAAGCAAGTTTATTTGTGATTTGTTTACCTATTACAAGAATCACTTTTGGTATCTTTCATCCCACCCTGCCCTGATGTATCTGGATTGCAGTTGGAAGGAGAGGGTCAGGCAGGTTTAGGTAAATAGAGCTAGTGTAGGTGTATAGGGCCTATTGAGTTCTCTTCTTTCCCTTTATTCTTCTAATTTAGACAAAAATCATTTTGCCATATGTAGAGGAATGTTGTCAAGGATTAAAAAGGAGAAAAACCTGAATTAAGGATATAATGTACTGGCAATCACAAAAATTGGACCTAAAAATAGTAAGGGATCCAACTAATGTCTTTAACGTTCATGAACCATGCCCTGAGATTACACCCTGATTTCTGGTGTTAAAAATGCATTAACTAAATTCTAATTCAACAAAATGTTTTCCTCCAATTTAAATTTCATTCTATACAGAAAAGCATTCTTGTCTTACACCCAAAAAGTGTTTATTTGCAGACATTCTCTTTTGCAGTTATGCAAGTGTTAGTAATTTAAGTGATGGTGTGCCTTTCTCCATTCTTATTCCTTTCTACTATTTCTTTGTCTCCAGTATTTTTTCTCCTTGGGATGTAACTCTCTCTTAAAAGAAGGACATAAGAGACTTTACTGTGATAGCAAATTGTTTTTCCATTCTTTTTGTTGTTTTTTTGTTTGTTTTGCTTTTATTGTCAAAACTTGTTTGTATTTACTATGTGTTTTAAGATGATCGTAGCATTTTTCAGGTGAAGGTGATTAAACTGTATTGTAAACATCAAAAGAAAAAATCTACAGTTTAACAAATCCAACAGTGAATGATACAAAATATCTTTAGCTTTTCTGGTGACAATATTTATATACTGACAGTATTCAATTTGGACAGCCTTCTGGTACATCAAAGAGTAAGTGTGGTCTCCATTATTTCAATTACTGCACAACATATTTGTTTAAAAATGTTTTTCAAAGAGTATAGTTTTAGAAAATGAAGATGATTATTTGGATAATGAAAAACATCTTAACAAAAGAAATTATAATGAAAGATGCACATCTGTAATTAACTTTTTGGCCTCAGTGTGATTTTCACTCTGTTAGGAAAAACATAGAGACTATTTAGACTACAGATATAGATGAGGGAACAAACAACCTCTCTCCCAACTAAAATGCATTTTATTCATATGGATATTGATATACTTGAGGTAAAAAGATCTGGTAAAGTCTTCTTGGTCTATCTTGGCCAACAACACTATCTAGTAAATAACAAGATAAAACTGATCCTAGGATGTGTCTGACTCATGCTTCCACTGAAACATGATGGTTGTTACCCAATTGTGCTATTTTATTATAGTACCTCCCCTCCTCAAAAAAATGCAAAATACAGCAATCACAATATGCCCTTTTGTGATTCAGGCAGAGGGAAACTTGTTTCTTTATTAATGCTTGATTTGAATATTTTGTCTGAGAGCCTCCTGAGGGCTCTCTGAGTTACAAAGTAGTCTGGCAGACCTCTGAGGTATGAGGGTGTTCTCCCTGGGGTGCTATTTTTCCATCCTCCAAACTCTAATACAGGGCAACAGGGGCTAGCCGTAACTGTAGAAAACCAGTCAACTAGCCCCAGCCAAATGCAGGTTAAGGTGGTGCGGTAGAGAAGAATATAACATTTTTAGATCCACATAACCCTTTTCTCTACAATTTCAGGTGTCAAAAATATAGTATGTCTTATTTCTAAAGAAATGAAAAAATTGTATCTAAGTGATTCCATAAATGTCAAGCAATTGTAAACAGTGGCCACATTGCATGATAAATATAAATAATAGCCAAGGAAAACACCAAAGGATGAGCTATCAGAGACCACCTACAGACTAGGAGTGAGTCCTCCCAGTAGATAAGGATCTAAATTTTAAGTCTTAAGGGCTTCCCTGATGGCGCAGTGGTTGAGAGTCCGCCTGCCGATGCAGGGGACGTGGGTTCGTGCCCCAGTCCGGGAAGATCCCACATGCCGCGGAGCGGCTGGGCCCGTGACCCATGGCCACTGAGCCTAAGCGTCCGGAGCCTGTGCTCCGCAACGGGAGAGGCCACAGCATTGAGAAGCCCGCGTACCGCTAAATAAATAAATAAATAAATAAATAAATAAATAAATTCTAAGTCATATGGCACAAAGGGGACAAATAGATTTCCAGTGAGACACAAACCTCATACATACATATTCCTGTTTGAACATAACTGACATTGCATAATGCCCTGGTAGAATTCAGCTACTTGTTTTCATGGCATCTCTGTTCTCCTCAGCTTGCTGTTAGCTCTGTGAGAGCAGAGATTTTGTCTGTTTTGTTCACTGCTGAACTCTGAGCACCTAGAGGAGTGTCTGACACAAAGTAAGGTCTCAGTAAATATTTATTAAATAAATGAACTCCAGAGAAATGGGTGTCTCCCTAAAGCTGGCTCATAGCCTGTTGCTCAGCAGAATTTCTAACTGGACCTAGTTGTCTTCTGTTTTCTTCCTGTCTCTGTGCATTTTCTCAACTTGTTCTCTCTTTTTGCTATGAAATGAATGTTTGTATCTCCCCAAATTCAATATGTTGAAGCCCTAGTGTTATGGTGTTTGAGCCTTTAGGAGGTAATTAGGTCATGAGTGTAGAGGCCTCATGATGGGGTTAAGAGAGGAAAAGACTCAGCCCTTTCTGTCTCTTCACCATGTGGAATGAGAAAAGGGCAGCCTATAAATCAGAAAGAGGGCACTTACCAAGAATTTGACCATGCTGGCCCCCTGATCTCGGACTTTCAGCCTCCAGAACTGTGAGAAATAAATGTTTGTTGTTTAAGCCACCTGGTCTATGGTATTATGTTATAGCAGCGCAAATTGTCTAACATCCTTTGCCTATCCAAAAATCCTGCCCAGCCTTCAGCTTCTACCTTTATTATATAGAAATATCTGATTATCCCATAAATCATGAATTCCTATAGATTCATATTCAAAAATATATATTGTGACTTAATTGAGCTCTACCTTGCTCAAAAATGTTGCTGCTCTCTCCATTCTTCCACTCAACAAATATTATCGACTGACTACCATTTTGGGGGCACTATTTTAAGGAATTTGGGGTATATCAGAGAACAACAAAGAATCCTGATGTTGAACAAGAAAGAGAGACAACAAATAAGTAAATTACATAGTAGGTTTGAAGGAGAAAAGAAAATTACAGCAGGGTAAAGAGATCAGAACTGCTAGAGTGAGCATCCAGAAATCTGCACTATAAATAGGGTGCAAAGTAGGTCATCAAGATTTTGAGATTGGGGAAAGACATGGAAGCTGTGTAGGAGCTAATCATGTAGATATCTGGGGTGAGGGCCTTCCAGACAAAGGGTATATTTGAAGTTGAAGAGCATCCTTGGTAAACTGAAGGAAAAAAACCATGGCAACATAGCTATAGCACAGTGTCCAAAAGAAAGAGTATTAGGAGATGAGGTCAGGGAGAGAATAGGAAGCCAGATTACACAGGACCTGAAGCCCACATTAAGGACATAATCTTTAACTTGAGTAAAGAGAGGAGCTATCCTAGGGTTTGATCTAACTTAGCTTTTAAAACTGAACCTATGAAAGGACCATGACATAAATACCTCTTATATACATGAAGCTCTGATGCAGTATTGTGCTTCCATGTTGACTGGCCAAATGATATATGAGCATTTTCATGCAGCACTGCTGACTTTGCAGAAGTCTACAGGAAGAGAGCTATGAGACCAGTCTCACTCTCTTAAGTAAAGCATTATCCATAAAGAAAGGCAGCATTATTTACTGGCTGAGACCACAGGCTCTGGAATCAAGCTGCATGGGTTTGAAAACCACCATATACTAGTTTCAAAGCTTCAGTTTCCTCATTTTTAAAATCCCTACTTCCTAGTGGAGGGGGAGATGATATAAATATTAAATGTGAAATTGTATGAAAGATACATAGTACCATCATCAGGGAATAGAATAACAAGTCACTTGTATGCATATGATACCATATGGTAGTTGTAAGAATTTAAGGAGAATACCAAGTAAGCACACATAGTAAGCACTCCATAACATATATAATTGCTTACCACTATTATTGCCATTGTCAAAACCAACTATCAAAATACATTATTAAACATTATACATTTTCAGGCAGTAATTTAATACAACCCATTGTATTCAGCATGCAGAATGAAAATGACAATTACAATAATTACAATTACCATTTTAATCCAGTGTAGTTCAACAAAAGATTAGATACATGTATGAACACTAATAATGTGTGCAGAAAATTCATGACAAAAGAAATTGCAGGCATCTAGAAGCTAAAGGGTCAGAGAAATAACATAAATCAGAACCTTTCATAGTTATTGATATCATTCCATTTAAATTCTGCTTTTGTTTCAATGGACATTTTTCCTGAAACATACTGTTTACCTCATATTTGTAGATGAAGATATTTCACTAAGGCAATAAAAAAGGTGATAAAATTGTCCTTTTGAAGCCCCCATTTCCCACCCAGTCATACCCCATGCTCAGGAATCAAGGAAACCTCAATGGGATATTACCTGTAGTCATTTTTCAAGTCAACTAGTAAGTATTTATTTAATCTGTTCCTTAAAAAGATATATACCAGGTATTATTTGAGTTTTATCACAATGTTGCAAATTCTGAAATAGATTGGCATCTCGGTAAATTGCAATTTCAATATGGATAATATTATCTTTCCCTTGTAATCAACTTGCAGTGAGAAACCTACCATTTTATCTTTACCTAGAAGTTATAGAGATTTTGCCCTTTAATTTAATTCTAAATTGATTCTGTTCTCTTTCCACAACTAATAACTGTATTCGGTTCATTTTCAATAAAGCTTAATGACTAAATTAAAAGGGTTAATCAGGTTTAAATAAAGATGAGGGTGACATTTCTTCCATATTTGTCTGGCTCCCAACCTCCTTTCTGCTAACTTTGAATTCTGCCTTCTGTCAAAATTATGCCCTCTAAAAACAAGTGTTGTGAAAAGGGCCATATGGGGCAAAATTGAGTTTTGGCATCCAAAATGTAAGGATATTTTTAAATAAAAACTTTATAACAAATGAGGTAGTCATTTAATTAACATTTTAGGTAGGGGTCATTGCTTTTCATTTGGATGAAGAAAAGCTAAAAAGAAAATCCCAGGAGAAGATACAACATCAGAACACTTTGCTAAACACTAAAAAATGGGCATGAGACAGTAACATGAGGTCTATACTGAATCCCATTGAAGGCTGTAATTAGCCCATACTTCAGTATTTTGTACAATACAATGAAGCACTATTTTACCCAATATATCTTAATTAAAAGCAAAAACACAATACAACACAAAGCTACCATCAAAGAGGCGTTTTTGGCACTCACATAATACAGAAGATGGGGAACGATTTTGTTTTCTTTGTTTGGCAAGAAAATTGGAACTAAGCATTCTATTTTCCACACAGCTCTCAATATAGAAGCATTTGTGAACCAAAAATTGCATTTGCACTGTAAATGATATGGATGAAAGCCACAGAGAAAGAGATAGTTTGTTGTTTTATAATTCAATAGTAGTAATGCTTGGATTTCTTTTATTTCTCTCTTACAAAGAAAATAATTATTGAAAGCTTGGTTTTTACCACAATAAGAGAGTTAGTTGAAGGTTCTAATGTACATGTTTTATATTCCCTTTTCACTAGAATGCATTAATTATGCAGTAACATTAAAATATACACACAAAATAATTTTCTTGTCACCTCAATTTAAAATTTTGAATATCAAAGATACCATAACTCTCCACTGTGGTCTATTCTTCGTAATTATCTAATACAAGGGAAGAAAAACAATAAAGTAAATGCTAGCTTATAAAAATTATGGACAAATTGTCTCCCCAGAATCCAGTTATGTCTATACTGAAGTAAGCAGAAAAAAAGGTGAAATGAAGGTGATTCAAATACCATCAGAGATCTTCAATGTGACCATTCATACAGATTTCTGTCAACTTGAATGAGACAGTTGAAGAGTGAAAATGAAAATAGAATTCTAAATAATTTATATGAAGAAAGACAACCCAATACTTACACTAAAGTCATAAGACAGATCATAATGTCTGAAGATCTAACATATTTTATTTTATATTTGATATCTAAGATGTTATTTCTAGTAAATTCTTCAAGAATTTGTGTAACAGCAATACCTTACCAACTAGAGAGCAAAATGAACAATGATATACCAGCTGACTACTTCCACACATAGTGCTGAATGAGTCTAAATTGCTATAAACCTTAAACTAAACTTTGAGGGTTGGCTCATTCTAACTGCTCTTGAAAAATGGGAAGAAGGAGAAGAGTCAGGAAAGTACAGGTTATCATTAGTATAGTCTAGAAGCACTAATTACAGATGAGGAAGCACAAAGATGATCTGACTTTTCCCAAACCATATGGGTAATACCAAAGGGAAGACCAGAACCCAGGATATCTATTTCCCAAGCCCTTTTCTTCAACTTTACAATGATGAAATATTTTTTTAATATCCAAATCTATAAAAGATAAACCTAATAATCAAGTCAATCAGGAACTTGTGAACTACAATCCAGAGCCTATCCTGCACCTGTATATCATGCTGCTAACAATTTCCCTGAGCATTGCCCCATCACACAGTGGAATAGCAGACCCCAAAAATGTGTCAAGGAGCGCAGGAAAATAATGCTCTTCAGTGAACAGCTCGTAACTTATTTTATCTGTGTCTGTTGTGAGAATTATGGAAAGTAAACTGAGCTAAGCCAAAAGTGAGGAATGTGGGGGCCTGAAATGAGATAAGAAGTTTGGATGGACACTGAAGAACTAGAAAACTCAAGTTTAATGGGTCTGCCTGAATCTGTGTGATATATAGGAGAGAAGTTGGAGGCTGAAGTCTAAATAGAGGGTACATATAAACCACATAAATCCATGAATTAGTCTCCAGTGCTGCTCACATAAACAAATCTTCCCCCAATCTACAGGAGAAAAGCAAAAGAGAGAGAGGGGTGAAAAGGAGAACAGGAGTCCTGCTTCCCCATTCCTTCTAGCCTCCCTCTGTGTTTATACCTGTTAATGAATCCAACAGGAAAAGATCATCTCTAGAGGCAGAGAAGTGTAGCTGATTTGGAAAAGTCCTGCTCTAGTGACTTATACTGTATAGTTTCTGTACTGGTGTTTTTAGGGGGGAAAACGTCTCTCTTCATGAGACGTTCTAAGTTTGATATTGGAGTCAAAAATAATCTATCACATATTATTTTTTAAGTTAAATGAAGTATCTGCTTTCTGATTTTCATAACAGGCTATATATTTAAAGAACTCAGTTGTGAAAACTACAACAGAATGAATTTCATAGCAATATCTCTGTGGCTCCCTTGAGTCCAAATTTCCAATTTACCAGATCTCAGAGCTATCAGCCATTTTTGTGTATAGAAAATCTTAAAGGCAGGGAAGGATGCCGTCTTTGTACCCTTTTCATGTCTAAAACCTGGCAAGGTGACTGGTACATAGTAGGTACTTAAAATATATGATGAATGAATATGTGTATAAACTTGGGAAATAACTCTTAATGTGATGAAACTTAAAAGGGCTTGTATTTATTTTAAAATAAATTTCTTCTTTTATGTCAGGATTTAAAAGCATATAGTTTTTCTATCATATAGTTTGTACACTTTTTCTCTGTCCATTTGCTGTGATATCTAGGATTGCTTAAAAATAGTAATTGGCTTTATTATGAATTTTATGATACCTCCAGAATTTAGTCTGGAAATTAAAAATCTGGTCTTTATTACACTTATCCTGGATGATCTACTAACCTTTATATATATATTTGGATACATTGGTAAATAATAATCTCCTTTTTCCAAATTCTAATTCAAAGAAATCCCTTTTTCCTTAGAAATATATGCATTCATTTGGGTCCCTTCTAGATCCCACACATATGAAAACAGACATTCCAGGACTTGAGTTGTCAGTTGAATAACTAGAGGATAAAATTCTGTAGGATAAAATTCAAAGATTTCTTGCATCTATATATTTTGGGCCTAATATTTCCTTAATAACTTAATTTGATTCTCATCTAGATTTTTGAGATTTCAAACAGGGCTTTTATGTTTGCTAGTTTCTTATTAACCACAGAATCCCTCTGTGCAGGATGGTGAGCAAAAGCAGACTGAATACTGTCTTCAGAAGACCTCTGTGTGTATCTGTCACCATCATGGCTGCTAAAACATTCAAGCATTTTAGGAAATTAAATGAAATGACAGATAATTGTCCTGTCATCTGAGCATAGATTTGTGTTTGGAAAGAATATGTTTTCTATCTTAGTCTGGTCAGATTGCCTTATCAAAATAGCATGTATTGGGTGGTTTAAACAACAGAACTTTATTTTCTTATAGTCTGGAGCCTGGAAAGTCCAAGATCAGGGTGCCAGCATGGTTAGTTTATGAGAAGGGCTCTCTTGTTGACTTGCAGACAGCGGTTTTTTCACTGTCTTCTCACATGGTAGAGAAAAAGAAAAATCTCTCTCTCTTCCTCGTCTTATAAGGCCACCAATACCATCTGATTAGGACCCTACCCTTAATTACTTCTTAAAAACTCTTAACTCCTAAATGTAGTCACATTAGGTGTTAAGACATCAACATGTGAATTTCAGGAAACAATTCATCCATAGCACTTTCCCTTTAACTAATTTCACTTGAGCAGACCGCATGAGATAAATGCATGAATGCAGACTAAGAAGAAGTGAAAGTCAGAATCCATTTTAGAATAAGGGAAATCTCCTAAACTGAAATTTTCTTGTACCTTGAGTATGGTTTTGCAATAATACAGATATGACAATGGCAGACACTGGAAGAATGTGACCTAGTAGATGTACTTTATTCCATACAGAATTGTTGAAATAAATCAACAGGTATTTTTCTCTGATTTTTTTTTTTTTTTTTTTTTTTTTTTTTTGCGGTACACCGGCCTCTCTGCGCTGCGGCCTCTCCCATTGCGGAGCACAGGCTCCTGACGCACAGGCTCAGCGGCCATGGCTCAGGGGCCCAGCCGCTCCGCGGCATGCGGGATCCTCCCGGACCGGGGCACGAACCCACGTCCCCCGCATCAGCAGGCGAACTCTCAACCACTGCGCCACCAGGGAAGCCTTTCTCTGATTTTAAGTTAGTTTCCGTTGCGGCCGTTGCGGAGCACAGGCTCCGGACGCGCAGGCTCAGCGGCCATGGCTCACGGGCCCAGCTGCTCTGCGGCATGTGGGATCTTCCCGGACCTGGGCACGAACGCGCGTCCCCTGCATTGGCAGGCGGACTCGCAACCACTGTGCCACCAGGGAAGCCCTTAAGTTAGTTTTAATTTAGTCTTCAAGTTATCCCTCCTAGGAGATGCTGAGCATCTGAAAATAGCCATCATATTTTTCCCATTTTAATTTCCTCATCCTACTTCTGAGTGCACTCCAGTCCCTTCCTTCAACCTGCTGATTACTGCCCCTAATGCTCTGCACTATAGCACTAATATGATGCTCACTTCAGTGAGAAGCTTACTGCATATCTTGCTTTCATTTCCTGTTACATTTGCTGTAAACATAGTTATTTCCATTCTGTTGCTTTCAGTCACATATGGCATTTTGAAACAGTTAAATAAAGAGATTATCAATATTAGATCTATCTCAGCTGTAAAACCTACATTTATAGAGAAATATGATCTATTCAATTTCATTTCTGAAAGCCCAGCATTCAAGCGATGGTCATAAATTCACATGATTACCCTAAGCATTAGATTTTGCATTTGGATCACTATTTAACTAGAAAAAGAAATCAAACATTCATGCAAGCAAGGAAGCAGCTCCCTATTAATGACATGTGAAAAGAAACTGCAAAATATAAATGATTCTGGGCTTCCCTGGTGGCGCAGTGGTTGAGAGTCCGACTGCCGATGCAGGGGACACGGGTTCGTGCCCCGGTCCAGGAGGATCCCACATGCTGAGGAGTGGCTGGGCCCGTGAGCCATGGCCGCTGAGCCTGCGTGTCCAGAGCCTGTGCTCCACAACAGGAGAGGCCACAACAGTGAGAGGCCCCCATACCACAAAAAATATATATATATATATAAATGATTCTGACTAAGATCATCCATAAAACGACGCTCAAACAAAATGACTCCATAGTATCTCCTTTGGGGACAGACAAAATGAAAAGAATTTTAATATTTTGCCAAATTTAACATTTTTCAGGAAATCTCTTTCTTTTATGAATTTTTCAGAAGAACTGAAATAATAGTAAAAATGATACATGCCATTGTCTATAAAAATGCTGAATACATATTGACCAACATTTAATTGAAGACTTCCTCAAAAACTTTCAATAACATCAATTACTTTAAATATAATATTGTTATAATATAGTCTTACTCAGATTCTCAGGAATTATGTACTTAAAACAGTCACTTAACAAAATAAACTTCCCCCCCCAAATCACAGTTTTAATGACTACAGAAAATAAGCTCACTTGGAACAATCTTTCAGTGAAAAGGAATGATGCTTGTCTATCTGAAAAATATATAAAAGAAATTAATATGGCATTTAATCTTGTTATTATCTGGGGAAAATTCTGAGAATTATTATTTAACTGAAAAACTAATGCATTTGATTCATCTATGTTCCTTCAGCTCCTCTCCTAATAATAATCCAACTTATCATGAAGAGAAAAGGAAGTCATCAAAGGGAGTTGCTTTCCTGGCATTATGACTAACTTCTCCATGGTTACTCTGATAGTATATCCCTTAGGAATATTTGGGGACTAAGACATACAGATGATATAATTGAAAACCAAACAGGGGCTAATGTCCACCACAGGGGAGATAATTAGAAAAATCATATATTAGGCTGCTGTTGTGTATGATAATCAAATAGAGTTCTGTCATTTGATTACAAGCCTCATTCAGTTCAGCCCACGTGTTCTTGAGCATGAAGTGATTAAGCAGTAAACTTGCTGAGCTATTGCTGGGGGTTAGAGGGATGGCAGAGATAGGAGGAAAGTTAGAGTGTTGTTTAATAGCATAGCAAGGGAGTGTCATGATGCTAAACAGAAGAAAAGAGAACCAAATTGAAGAACAGGACTGGGAAAAACTCAGAGAGGACACCATGATGTCACATAGACATTCCTGGTACTAAGCAATAAAACAGGCAGCCCATATTCTACAGATCATTTTCCTGCCATTGGAAGCAATTAACACATTTGATAGTTTAAGAACTGAACTTTCAGACAAGCATAAGCCAGTCATTATCATTACTCCTAGCTCTGCCCATTTTTAACTGCATGCCCACTCCACTAATAAATGATAATCTCCTTGACTGGCATCTTGCCACTATTAAAATGGTTACTGGTAAATTCTGATTTACTAGGTTTAAGAGCCTCTGGCATACGTAAACATAAACACCTTTGAAAAAACCAACATTATCTTCTCTGAAGCAAGAAGAGTTTTGAGCATGACATCTAGGAATAAGAATAAAATAAGATCCAGAGCAGATCTGACAAAAATAAAACATGATTCCTCTGATATGGGTTTAAGAACAAAATAAAAGTTAGAAAATCTTTGGCCAAATCTCACATATAAAACAAATATCCCTTTAAAACTTGTTCCAGCATATTACAGGTCTCTAATATCTGAATATTTATCTAATCACGGATAGGGTAATTTATGCTTATTTCCTTATTTCCTCCATTTCATCTCTTTCTAGGATGCCCTTCTGGTGTAGGTGAACCATAGTCCATACAATGTCATCTATTTGGTGAGTACTTTTGGTTCTGAAGATTTTATAACATACAGTCAAGTATGAAACCTATATCTAATAATCTGTGACACTCACATATGTTCACCTTCAGAAACCTCAGGTCTAAATGCCTTAACCAGTCAGTCATTACGTTAGGGGAGCATATACACTCTTTATGGCCTCCGTGAATTTTATAAATAAATACAATGAAAATGTAAGGCAACCTAACACTTATGCAAATAATTTGTCCATCAATAGTTATAAAACATAACATAGGTTCAAGAATATGAAACTTCACAAATCGGTGTGTCTTATGAACACATGTAAGGAAGTGTTCTTTCTTTCAAAGAGCAAGTCTGTGGGGTAATTCTGCTAATTGATAAATGTCTGATCTGCACAGATCCTTTGAAAAACAAACGTTTCTCATATATGCTATGAATAAATGTGTTCCCATAGAGTTAGTGGTACGTTAGGTGCTATATTTCACATTGGATATTAAGTTGTAGTTATTCAAGCTATGTTAAAAAGCTACTGTTTATAGTTTTATATATTTATTTAGAATACCGCCAAAGCCTGTATTCATAATATGAACATAAAATCACACAAAACAATAATTTAAAAGATGCATAGTCTTATTATATTTTTAATGATTAAAGTTTAGATATTTTTCTTATGACTTTTGGGATTTTCTGAACCTAGATTTAAATTTAAGCCTGCTCTAATGACCCTGACAAGAATGCCTAACAGATGTATTGAAATCGAGATCTAGAATATATGACATCACTGTGTATCATATTTAATGTAATTATTTATATCTCTTTGATACATTTTTGGTTACAAGTGCATATTGTAGTTAAAGAATGCCTTACAAAATGATAGGAATGTTCTTGGGTAGGAAAAAAGATTTAGAATGCTTCTGCTTCCATTCAAAGATGACATGAACTCCATCTTCACACTGTGATCTACCAATTATCGGTACCTAAATACATAGTCTTCCCAAATGATAACCCCGTAAAACTTTATTTCCTTGACCTCTCTGCTCTAATACCACTTTTCAAATACTACAGTAAAAATGAAAATAAAATACAGAATTACGCACCATGTTAAGCTACTATTCCCAAAAACTGTCCTATGAAATTACATGTGTGATAATAAATATACCTTTGAAAACCCTAAAATGTATAAATGCTGAATAAGTACAATATATTATTAAATGAAATCTCTCTTCAAAACTTCCCTTATATTTGCATTAAATTAGTTATTGAATTTTCATTACAAATATGGCTACCTATATTAGGGATCCTCAGAGAAGTAGAATGAATATAATGTATGTACATATAGAGAGTGATGTTTATTTTAAGGAAATGGCCCATACAATTGTAGGGGCTGGCAAGTTTGAAATTCTCAGGGCAGTTCAGCAGGCTAGGCATTCCAGCAGGAGCTGATGTTGCTGTCTTGAGTCTAAAGTCAGTCTGAATGCAGAATTCCTTCCTCTTCAGAGAACCTCAGTCTTCTTTTTTTATTGAAGTATAGTTGATTTACAATGTTGTGTTAATTCCTGCTGTACAACAAAGTGTTTCAGTTATACATATATATATTTTTTTTAATATTATTTTCCATTAATGGTTTATCATAGGATATTAAATACAGTTCTATGTGCTATACAGTAGGACCTTGTTGTTTATCCACTCTGTGTATAAAAGCTTACATCTACTAACCCCATCCTCTCACTCCACCCCTCCCCCAACCCCTTCCCACTTGGCAACCACCAGTCTGTTCTCTATGTCTGTGATTCTGTTTCTGTTTCACAGATAGGTTCATTTGTGTTATATTTTAGATTCCACATATAAGTGATGTTATATGGTATTTGTCTTTCTCTTTCTGACTTACTTCACTTAGTATGATAATCTCTAGTTGAATCCATGTTGCTGCAAATGGCATATTTCATTCTTTTTTATTCCATTGTATATATGTACCACATCTTTATCCATTCATCTGTCGATGGACATTTAGGTTGTTTCCATGTCTTGGCTATTGTAAATACTGCTGCTATGAACATAGGGGTGCATGTATCTTTTTTAATCAGAGTTTTGACTGGATATATGCCAGGATTGGGATTGCTAGATCATATAGTAATTCTATGTTTAGTTTTCTGAGGAACCACCATACTGTTTTCCACAGCAGCTGCACCAACTCACATTGCCACCAACAGTGTAGGAGGCAGAGAACCTCAGTCTTTTCTCTTAAGGCTTTCAACTGATTGGATGAGGTCAACCCACATTGTGGAGGGTAATCTGCTTTATTCAAAATCTACTGATTTAAATGCTAATCACATCTAAAAAACAACTTCACAGCAATATCGACAGAATGGTATTTAACCAAACAACAGGGCACCATAGATTAGCCAAGTTTATACATAAAATTAATGATTACACTATCTAAGTCAGGGTGTTTCCCCTGTCTTCCTGAAAATCACACCAAAGCAACAAGGCAAAGAAACACCAGCCTGTAACCTCAATTTTCAGAATAAGGATGCAGCTATAATAAGTTGCCTCCATCATACATGTGAAAGCTGCCAAAAGAAGTTTAGATGGTTAGAAGACATGAAGGAAGAAATCAAGGTGAGATGGTCAGGCAGTTCTCTGACAGCATCAACAGCAGGTGAGGGGCTCACTCAGAAGTGCAAAAGCTATATCTCTTGAGAAGGAGAGAACATCACCTCTGAACCAAGCGTGTTAAGATAAATTGAAGACACAGGAAGTTGTGGGAGTACACAAAGACACACAAAGGAGCCACATTTGTAGGGAGCAGTCTGTCTCTATGGCAGCAGGAGGAGAGACTAAGTCGTGAAGTCTGGAACGCTGCCTAAGATCTTTTCACACCCCACTCCCATAGGAACAATCTACAAATAGCTAGTTTAGGAAAATCCAACTTATTCAGTGATATATACTATAAAAGGATGTGGCACAGAATCAATATATAAATACTTTAAAAATGTAGTAAAGATCACAAAATTAACCAAAAGATTTAAAAAACTGAGATTCTTTTATCTTCTACTCCATATATTCCAGGGCTCTCTCTCCAACTCACTCAAGCAAAAGCTAAACTTTAAAAAGCCTCCAAGACCCTATATGATCTCACATCCCATCACTTCTGACTTCCAAACCTCTCTGTCCCCTGACCTTTATTTTCCAAGAAAACTCCAGGTATAGTCGTCTCTCAGACTTTTTTTTGGCTCTTTTCTCTCCCTAGCATATTCTTCCCCAGATATCCATATAGGTCACTCTCTTAGCTCCTTCAAGTTTTAATCAATTATCACCTCCTGAAAGTGATTGTCACAGGTGACATTATTTAAAACTGACCAACACATGGACATTCCTTATTCCTCTTCTCTGAGTTGTATTTTCCTGCATAACACAATTCACAATCTGATATATTAAATATTTTCACAAATTTTTATTGTATTTTGTTTTACTTGCTGCTGCATCCTCAGTGCCTGCAAATAAAATTCACAATATATTCGTTAAATACTGAATGGCTGAATGAGTAAATGAATGCACACTCTTCAGAAAATGTTTCCGCGGAATGGATAGAGAGCATGGCCAAGCATATCACTAAAATTAAGAGAACTGAATTAAATCATCACCCTAGGAAGGAAATTCATAAAGGACAAATTTCAGAACTTAGGGCAGAGATAGGGGAACAACAGAAAAAGATGCAGCAAGGACTTTCTTCAAGGTGGAAGAAAGGAATAAGTAGGAAAAAAAGAAAGGAATAAGTAGGAAAAAAAGAAACATCACATATAGAAAAATGAAATTTGAAGAAGCACAAAAATAGATACCTCAGCAAACCCAATAAGGAACATATGAAATAGAAACAAGTAAAGTAAGCAAAAAAAGTGATGGAAATTAACTATTTACATAGATTAGAATAAAGAAAATGTAATGAAATACCATGCAGTAATACAAGGGAAAAAAATTATACACACAATATAGATGAAAAAAAGCCAGATATAAAGCCTACATACTATATGACTTCATTTATACGAAATTCTAGAAAAGATGAAATGCTGGTAACAGCAACATAGTTCAGAGATTGCCTGAGGGCAGGAATTGACTGCAAACAACAGGACAGAAGTTTGGGGGTTCATGGAAGTGTTCTAAAATTGTCATTGCACAACTGTATACATTTGCCAAAACTCATAGAACTCTGTACTTACACTAAAAAATATACCTCAATATATTGTTTTTGTTTTTGTTTAAGGATTAGAGAGGAAATAATTGATTTAGAAAAGAGGCAAAGAGCATCTAATACACACATAATTGAAATTCTCTATGAAGAAAATTGAAATAACAAATACATAAAATCAAGAAAACTTTTTTGAAATTTATTTTTATTTATTAATTTATTAAATAAACAATATCATTTATTGTATACCAATCACAGTATTAAATATGCTTTAAAGATTAATTCAATCTCATAACAACTCTCTAAGGCAAATCCTATTATTTTCCCTATTATGCAGATGAGGAGACTGAAATTCAGATAATTATCTCAAGTCTCAGCTAATAAGTGGCAATGCCCTAGTCATTCACATGTTTAAAGGACACATTATATGCCAAAGCAAACTGAGTAGGATGCTCAACAGCCAGACATAGGTTAGTAAAATTACTAGACCTTAACTATACAGCAAGTAAGAGAAAAGAGCCAGATATTTATAGGGAGAAAAATAAGGCTGGCTTCAGATTTCTATTTAGAAATACTTAATGCCAGAAGACAGTGGAAAACTTATAATAAAAAATGAAGAAACCATTTACAAATTTTATAGTAACTGCAGATGTCATAAAGATATTAAACTAAACGTGAAAAATTTCAGAAAATATTATCTACATGAGTTCCTCTTACAACCACAAAATTCAGCAAACAAAATGATAATAGGGAAATTTAGACTAAAATGTTGGGTGGTGTATTAACAGCATTCTCCAGAGAAACAGAAGCAATAAAATATAGGATTTATTATAAGGAATTGACTCACATGATTTTGGAGGCTGGCAAGTCCAAAATCTGCAGGGTGGGTCAGTAGGCTGGAGAACCAGGAGAGCCAATATTCCATTCAAGGCCTAAGTCAGGCTGCTGTAGACAGTCTGAGGGCAGTCTGCTGGAGAATTCTCCCTTGCTTGGGGGAGACCTTTCTGTCCTTTTGTTCTATTCAGGCCTTCAACTGATTGAATTATTGGGTGAGACCCACGCACATTATGGAAGACAATATTCTTTACTCAAAATCTACCCATTTAAATATTAATCTCATCCAAAACACTGCCACAGAAATATCCAGAATAATGTTTGATAAGGTATCTGTGCAGTCCATGGCCCAGCCAAGTTGATACATAAAATTAACCACCACAGGTGGTAGAAACAATATTCTGTGATAAAAAGGCAATGAATTAGAAATTAACAAAAAAGTAAATGTATATATCTATAAATCTGGTCATGGAAAAACCTCTCTTAATTCCAGTTAAGTGCTAATCAAAATTGTAGAACTTCTAAAAAGCAAAGATAATACAAAATACTCCATATTTGAGTATATGGAATATAGATAAGCAGCCTTATATACTTTTATCAGCTAAAAAGAAAGAATGCACAGCCTTATATACTTTTATCAGTTAAAAAGAATGTATTAAGTAATATTAGAATAGTAAGAAGTACAGAAATAAATTGAAAGCAAGCATAAGGAAAGAATTAATAAAAACAAGAAACAAATTAATAAAAAACAAAATTAGAATTTAATGAGATAAAAATGGTCAAAATCCAAAAACTGCTTCTTTGAAGAAAAAAATCAACAATAAAACATAAAAGTCACTAGCTAATCAAGATCAATTGGAAGAAAGCATATAACAGGAAGGCAAATGACGAAATGTCACAAAAGACACAAAAAATAGAAGAAATTAGGTGACTGATAAGTACTGTGTTGATACTATAAAAATAAATTTGAAATATGACTAACATATTTTCCTAAGAAAAATAATTTGTCAAAACTGATGTTGAAAATCAGAAAAGGTTAATTTCAGACTTCCCAGGTGGTGCAGTGGTTGAGAGTCCACCTGCCAATGCAGGGGACACGGGTTCGTGCCCCAGTCCAGGAGGATCCCACATGCCGCAGACTGGCTGGGCCCGTGAACCATGGCCGCTGAGCCTGCGCATACAGAGCCTGTGCTCTGCAATGGGAGAGGCCACAACAGTGAGAGGCCCGCATATCACAAAAAAAAAAAAGAAGAAAAGGTTAATTTCCATAAAACAATTGAAAGAAAAATGGTCAAAGATTAATCCTCCTAGAGAGCAGTAGAGTCAAAGGTCTTCACAGGAGAATTCCAACAAATGTTCAACAACCAGACTATTGAAATGCTATTAAAGTGCTTCAGGCTTAAAAAAGAAAGCAAGCTTATAAAATGAATATGACATTGATACTAAAGTCTCGTTAAGACTGTACTTTACAAACAAACTATAGAGTACTGAATGTCAAGATGGTGTCAAGGGAGGATGTGGAGTTCACGTCTGCCCAAAATTAGGGCACCTTCTGGACACTGGTGGGGGACCTTGACGCCCAAGGAGACAGGAGGAACACCCGAGTGACTGGGTAGGACGAGGGGGGAGTGAGGAGGGAGGAGAAGTGGAGACCAGACAGGACTGGCACCCCTGAGGGGTGGCTGGGAGAGAGGAGGGGTTCCCATGCCTAGAGGGACCCTTGGGGGCTTGGAGGATTGGGGGGAGCATGCCTAGCATCTCCCCTGCCCAATCGGCCCGAGAAGCCTGCAGCGCTCACGGGCTGGGTCCTTGGCTCTCCAAGGCCCCTTCTGGGCCGCATTGGTCCTAGGGGCATAGGATGGAGGTTGGGGGAGAAGAGGAGAGGTGGGAGGGAGGGCTTCTCCGGGACTGGAGGATCAAGGGAGGCTCAGAAGGTGTTTCCCCTGCCCATTCAGGCCCCGGAAATCCTTCTGGGCTCCTGGGCCTGGTCCTCCATTCTGCGGGGCCCCCTCTGGCCTCATGGGTCCTAGGGGCATGGGGGGGTGGGTTGAGGAGAGGTGGACAGTGGGAGGGGACCCTCCTGGACTGGAAGATCAGGGGAAGTGTGGCAGGCATTTCCTCCACCCACTCTGGCCCCGGGAAGCCTGCTGGGCTCCTGGGTCTGGTCCTCTGCCCTCCGAGGCCCCCTACAGCTTTGGGGGTCCTAGGGACATAGTAAGGAGGGAGGAGGGGGAAAGAGGAGGAGAGGCAGATGGGGAGATCATCCATGGCTGGGGTATCAGGGGAGGTGCTGCAGGCGTTCCCCCCATGAACTCGGCTCCAGGAAGCCTGTCGGGCTTACAGGTCTGGTCCCCTGACTTTCAGGGTTCCCTCTGGCCATGTGGGCATAGGAGGGACGTAGGAGGGAAGGGGTAGAAGAAGAAGAGAGCCCAACGGGAAGGGGCTCTCTGGGATCAGACGATCATGGGGGCAACATGCCTAGTGTTTCCCCCACGCACTTGGGCCCATGAGCCTGCTGGGGTCCTGGACCTGGTACTCCACCCTCCAAGGCCAGAGGTATGCCTGGGACCCTCCTGCTGGGCTGAACCTAAGCCCAAACGCCAACCCCTCCAGGGCCTTTTCCAGCCCTGTGGGTCCTAAACATAGGCACTGCCCACCACCTAAACCCCGCCTTGCCTAAGCCCCACCCCCACAGGCAACACATTTTCTGTCTTTTTTTTTTTTCTCTTTTTCTCCTCTTTTTTACTATTGTAGTTCTGTTTTACCTTCCAGTTGTTGTTTCATCTAATTTTTTTTTTTTTACTCTTTCTAACATATCTGTTAGTTTTTAATTTTATTTTTTATTCTTTGTTATTGTTCTGCTCCCTTTCTTCTTTTTCGTTTTCTTTTTTTCTTTTGCTGCCCTGTGCAGCTTACAGGATCTTGCTTCACAAACCAGGGGTCAGGTCAGAGCTCCAAGTCTGAACCACTGGACTAACAGAAAACTTCAGACCCCGGGGAATATTCATTGGAGTGAGGTCTCCCAGAAGTCTTCATCTTGGCCCCAAGACCCAGCTCTACACAACAGCCTACAAACTCCATTGCTGGAAGCCTCAGGCCAAACAACCAGTAAGACAGGAACACAATCCCACCCATCTAAATAATTAAATAAATAAATAAAGACCACAAAATATGTCACAGATGAAGGAGCAAGGTAAAAACCTACAAGACCAAATAAATGAAGGGGAAATAGGAAACCTACCTGAAAAAGAATTCAGGGTAATGATAGTAAAGATGATCCAGAATCTCAGAAATAGAATGGAGGCATGGACGGAGAAAATACAAAATGTTTAAAAAAGATCTAGAAGAACTAAAGAACAAACAAACAGAGATGAACAACACAATAACTGAAATGAAAAATACACTAGAAGGAAACAATAACAGAATAACTGAGGCAGAAGAACAAATAAGTGAGCGTGAAGACCGAATGGTGGAAATAACTGCCGAATAAAGAAAAAAGAATGAAAAGAATTGAAGACAATCTCAGAGACCTCTGGGACAACACTAAATGCACCAACATTCAAATTATAGGGGTCCCAGAAGAGGAAGAGAAAAACAAAGGGTCTGAGAAAATATTTTAAGAGATTACAGTGGAAAACTTCCCTAACATGAGAAAGGAAATAGTCCCCCAAGTCCAGGAAGTGCAGAGAGTCCCACACAGAATAAACCCTAAGAGAAACACACCAAGACATATATTAATCAAACTAACAAAAATTAAATTCATAGAAAAATATTAAAAGCAGCAAGGGAAAAACAAAAACTAACATACAAAGGAATCCCCATAAGGTTATCAGTTGAGTTTTCAGCAGAAATTCTGCAAGCCAGAAGGGACTGGCAGGATACACTTAAAGCGATGAAAGAGAAAAACCTACAACCAAGATTACTCTAACTGGCAAGGGTCTCATTCAGATTCAGTGGAGAAATCAAAAGCTTTTCAGACAAGCAAAAGCTAAGAGAATTCAGCACCACCAAACCTGCATTACAGCAAATGCTAAAGGAACTTCTCTAGGCAAGAAACACAAGAGAATAAAAAGACCCACATAAACACACCAAAAACAATTAAGAAAGTGGTAATAGGAACATACATATTGATAATAACCTTGAATGTAAATGTATGAAATGCTCCACCCAAAAGACACAGACTGGCTGAATGGATACAAAAACAAGACCCATATAAATGCTGTCTACAAGAGACCCACTTCAGACCTAGGGACACATACAGACTGAAAGTGAGGGGATGGAAAAAGATATTCCATGCAAATGGAAACCAAAAGAAAGCTGGAGTAGCAATACTCATATCAGATAAATATTTAGACTTTAAAATAAAAACTATTACAGGAGGCACAGAAGGACACTACATAATGATCAAGGGATCAATCCAAGAAGAAGATATAACAATTGTAAGTGGAGAAAAGACAGCCTCTTCAATAAGTGGTGCTGGGAAAACTGGACAGGTACATGTAAAAGGATGAAATTAGAACACTCCCTATCACCATATACAAAAATAAACTCAAAATGGATTAAAGACCTAAATGTAATGCCAGACACTATCAAACTCTTAGAGGAAAATATAGACAGAACACTCTGTGACATAAATCACAGCAAGATCCTTTTTGACCCACCTCCTAGAGAAATGGAAATAAAAACAAAAATAAACAAATGGGACCTAATGAAACACAAAAGCTTTTGCACAGCAAAGGAAACCATAAACAAGACCAAAAGACAGCCCTCAGAATGGGAGAAAATATTTGCAAATGAATCAACTGACAAAGGATTAATCTCCAAAATTTACAAGCAACTCATGCAGCTCAATATCAAAAAAACAAAGAACCCAATCCAAAAATGGGCAGAAGACCTAAATAGACATTTCTCCAAAGAAGATATACAGATTGCCAACAAACGCATAAATGAATGCTCAACATCATTAATCATTAGAGAAATGCAAATCAAAACTACAATGAGATATCATCTCACACTGGTCAGAATGGCCATCATCAAAAAATCTACAAACAATAAATGCTGGAGCGGGTGTGGAGAAAAGGGAACCCTCTTGCACTCTTGGTGGGAATGTAAATTGATACAGCCACTATGGAGAACAGTATGGAGGTTCCTTAAAAAACTACAAATAGAACTACCATATGTCCCAGCAATCCCACTACTGGGCATGTACCTGAGAAAACCATAATTCAAAAAGAGTCATGTACCAAAATATTCATTGCAGCTCTATTTACAATAGCCAGGACATGGAAGCAACCTAAGTGTCCATCAACAGATGAATGGATAAAGAAGATGTGGCACATATATACAATGGAATATTACTCAGCCATAAAAAGAAATGAAATTGAGTTATTTGTAGTGAGGTGAATGGACCTAAAGTCTGTTATACAGAGTGAAGTAGGTCAGAAAGAGGAAAATAAATACCGTATGCTAACACGTGTATATGGACTCTAAGAAAAAATAAATCGTCATGAAGAACCTAGCAGCAAGACGGGAATAAAGGCACAGACCTAGTAGAGAATGGACTTGAGGATATGGGGAGGGGGAAGGGTAAGCTGGGACAAAGTAAGAGAGTGGCATGGGCATATATACACTACCAAACGTAAAATAGATAGCTAGTGGGAAGCAGCCACATAGCACAGGGAGATCAGCTCGGTGCTTTGTGACCACCTAGAGGGGTGGGATAGGGAGGGTGGGAGGAAGGGAGATGCAAGAGGGAAGAGATATGGGAACAGATGTATATGTATAACTGATTCACTTTGTTATAAAGCAGAAACTAACACATTATTCTAAAGCAATTATACTCCAATAAAGATGTTAAAAATATATATATATATATTTATGCACCCAACATAGGAGCACCTCAATACATAAGGCAAATGCTAACAACCATAAAAGGGGAAATCGACAGGAACACAATAATAGTAGGGGACCTTAACACCCCACTTACACCAATGGACAGATCATCCAAACAGAAAATAAATAAAGAAACACAAGCTTTAAATGGCACAATAGACCAAATAGATTTAATTGATATTTATAGGACATTCCACCTGAAAGTGGCAGAATATACTTTCTTCTCAAGTGCACAGAGAACATTCTCCTAGATAAATCACATCTTGGGTCACAAATCAAGCCTTGGTAAATTTAAGAAAATTGAAATCATATCAAGCATCTTTTCTGACCACAGGCTACGAGATTAGAAATCATCTACAGGAAAACATTGTAAAAAACACAAATATATGGAGGCTAAACAGTGCACTACTTAATAACCAAGAGATCACTGAAGAAATCAAAGAAGAAATCAAAAAATACCTAGAAACAAATGACAATGAAAACTCAATGACCCAAAACCTATGGGACACAGCAAAAGCATTCCTAAGAGGGAAGTTTATAGCAATTCAAGCTCACCTCAAGAAACAAGAAAAATCTCAAACAATCTAACCTTACACCTAAAGCAACTAGAGAAAGAAGAACAAAGAAAACCCAAAGTCAGTAGAAGGAAACAAGTCATAAAGATCAGAGCAGATATAAATGAAATAAAAATGTAGAAAGCAATAGCAAAGATCTATAAAACTAGAAGTTGGTTCTTTGAGAAGATAAACAAAACTGATAAACCTTTAGCCAGACTCATCAAGAAAAAAAGAGAGAGCATGCAAATCGAAAATTAGAAATGAAAAAGGAGAAATCACAACTGACACCACAGAAATACAAAGGATTATAAGAGACTACTATGAACAAGTCTATGCCAATAAAATGGACAACCATGAAAAAATGGACAAATTCTTGGAAAGGTACAATTTTCCAAGACTGAACCAGGAAGAATTAGAAAATACAAATGGACCTATTACAAGTAATGAAATTGAAACTATGATTTAAAATCTTCCAACAAACAAAAGTCATGGACCAGATGGCTTCACAGGCGAATTCTATTAAACATTTAGGGAAGAGCTAAGACTGATCCTTCTCAAACTCTTCCAAAAAATTTCAAAGGGAGGAACACTCCCAAATTCGTTCTGTAAAGCCACCATCACCCTGATACCAAAACCAGACAAAGATATCACAAAAAAAGAAAATTACAGACCAATACCACTGATGAACATAGATGCAAAAATTCTCAATGAAATACTAGCAAACAGAATCCAACAACACGTTAAAAGGATCATACACCATGATCAAGTGGGATTTATCCCAGGAATGCAAGCATTCTTCAATATATGCAAATCAATCAATGTGATAAACCATATTAACAAATTGAGGAATAAAAATCATATGATCGGGCTTCCCTGGTGGCGCAGTGGTTGAGAGTCCACCTGCTGGTGCAGGGGACACGGGTTCGTGCCCCGGTCCGGAAGGATCCCACGTGCCGTGGAGCGGCTGGGCCCGTGAGCCATGGCCGCTGGGCCTGTGCATCTGGAGCCTGTGCTCTGCAACAGGAGAGGCCACAAGTGAGAGGCCCGCGTACCGCAAAAAAAAAAAAAAAAAAAAAAATCCTAAATAAAATACTGAAAAAGAAAATACAGCAAAATTAAAAGATAATTTTACCATGACCGACTACATTTTTGTTTGTTTATTTATTTCTTTGTTTTGCGTTATGCAGGCCTATCACTGCTGTGGCCTCTCCCGTTGCGGAGCACAGGCTCCGGACGTGCAGGCTCAGCGGCCATGGCTCACGGGCCCAGCCGCTCTGCGGCATGTGGGATCTTCCCGGACCGGGGCACGAACCTGTGTCCCCTGCGTCAGCAGGCAGACTCAACCACTGCGCCACCAGGGAAGCCCTGACTACGTTTTATTACACAAATGTAATGATGATTCAAAATTAGGAAATCTATTATCATAAGTAATATAAATCACCACCACAGACAATAAAAAGCATTTGAAAAAATTTAGCAACCACACTTGATAAACATTTAGTTGAGATATGTGGAATGTAATTTTTTTAGGTGAGAAAAGAAATCAAATATTGTTCAACCTAATAATACCAAATGAGATAGAAGTCAGTAGATTCATGGTAAAAGTATATCTGTCTCAGCTCACAAGTCAATGAGTTTAAACTGAGGAAGAAATCAGAGGTAAAGCATTTTGGAAGAAGCATGTAAAACTTTTACTATTTTCTAAGATATGATTGTTTATCTGTAGAACCCAAGAGAATAAACTAGAAAATTCTTACAAAAAATTCAGTAAGTTAAAGGGATATTAAACTAATATACAGAAACCAGCAGCTTTCATATATGCAAGTAACAAACAGTTAGAAAATGTAATTCAAGGGAAAAAAAACCTATTTACAATATCAAGGTTAAACAAGAAAGACTAACAATAACAAAGATGAAAAGGATCTCTTTCAAGAATACTTTAAAGCAGCATCGAAGGACAAGGCATAGACGTAAACAAATGTCACAACATACTATGTCATTGGATAGGAATGCTCAATATTAAAAAGATTTTAATTCTCCTTAATTTACTCTAAATTTGATATAACCTAAATAAGAATAGTAATTATAAATTAGACAAACTAATAATCATAATCACAACTAATTAAAATGTTTAAATAGATAAATATACAAAGAAAAATTTTGAGCAAAACTCTTAAAAAAGGAAGACAATAAAGAATATGAACCTTATGAGATAACAATTTACTTATGATATGTTTATAATAAATATTAGTAAAAATTCAACATTAAAACAGTGAGGTACTGGCTCATAAATAAACAGAGAGATCAGTGGCCCAGAATAAAGCATCAAGAAATCTGTACAAATATATATAAAAATTTGAAAGATGCTAAAAGTTAGCATATCAAATTGGTGAAGAAAAGATTAATTCTTCAATAAATGGCATTGGAATAAATGGATAAAAGTAAGCTGTATTCATACCTCATCCCAGACACCAAGATAAATTCCAAACAAAGCTAATATTTAAACAATAGATTAACATACCATTAAAGAAAAGATGGATAGATTTATCTACATAAATGTAAAGAACTTCTGTAAGGCCAAATAATGTATATAAATATAGTCAAAAGGAAAACAGAAAAATGAAGAAACTATTTGCTAAATCAGGTCAAAAATGTCTCAAGTCTAACATATAGTTTCCTAAATATTAATATTAAAGAATATTGTAAGAAATATGAATAAAGAAAAGAACAATAACTCAGTAGATCTTTGGTGAAAGGATATGATCATACAGTTTACAGGAAAGAAAATGTTCTTTTAAATGTGAAAAGCAAAGCATAAACTCAATGATAATAAAAGAAACATGCACTAATGACACAGAAATGCCACTTTTTTAGCCTATCGATTTGAAAAAGAGAATAAGATTTCATTTTACACTGTCAGTAAGGTTGTGTAGAAGCCACTCTCATACACTTCTGGCGTGAGTGTGCATTCATAGTTTTTATGATGATCAATTTGATAATACCTGTGAAAACTGCAAATGCATATGTAGTTTGACCTAGTTAATCTTACTTCTGGAAGATTTTTCATGGATATACCCTTGTTTTAAATAATATAACTACTAGGTTATTAACTGGATAAAAAATTTTAAAAAAGGTAAGTGTTGATCAACAGGGAGCTGTTTAAATTATGGTGCATTCATATAATACAATAATATGCAAGTGATAAAATGAGACAGCACTTAAAGTGTGAATATGGACAGATTTATTGTTAAGTATCATGGTCTAGATAGCAGGTATAGAATACTAAATTTAGAAAAAAATAGAAAAATGATACTACATATTCATATTTACCTGTACATGCATAAAGAACCTGCTGATATTGGCTCTCTGTGGGGCTGAGGTGAGACCTGGGTGGATAGAGAGTAGGGGCAGGGAAAGACTTTTTTCTCTATAACTTAAATTTAATATATTTTATAAAGTTTTTGACCATGTAAAACTTTTATTTAGTAAACTAATTAAATTTTTAAAAATATATTATACATTTTAATGCTTAATGTTGTGTGAAAATCCCTGAAACTCAACTTCCTCTTAAGTCTATGTGATAGATTTAGAGTTATGTCTTTACTCTATTTTTACATATTCATGCAACAGTTCCAGTTCTGTGTTTATTTTTGCATTGTTCTCATCTAGTTTAAATTGTAGATATCTCGTATTACACAGCTACCCATATGTTTATGTTTAGCATGATGCATGCAATTTGAGTTCATATTGATTAGGAAATATTTTTTAAAATGTTTTAAAACAGTTAAAAAAAACCTTCAATAAAAGCAAATTTATTTTAATGTGAAAAATACAACACCATTTCAATTCCTAAATTTTCAATCCTCCCACCCTCTTCCCCTACCCCACCAAAAAACAAGCAAACAAAAACACATAATATAGGGAATTCATTGACACGTCTGCCCCAACCAAGCCCCTTCTCTGCTTACCACCTCGACCACCACCATGCACACCCATTTAGAAGTGGAACGACAGGGTAGGGTGATAAAACTTGCACATAGCTTTGATGCCTTCCCAGACAGGGAACAAGATTGAAATGTCAGTAAGGTGTCCAAAAATATTTGTTGAAACTTCTGTGTTTGATATGTGAAGAACATTTATAGTTTAGACACCGTGTTGAAATTAGGATTAGATGTATCATTGATATCAGCAATCACTAAATTAGTAGCATACCTCAGCTCCAGTGGTGGGTAATCAGTATGTGCTGATATGGCCCTGTGAAGAACCCTGAGACTCCATGGAGAAGGAAAAAGGTACAGCTAGGCCCAAACTTCTGCTTGTCCCCACCAAGGCACCAGCTGTCTTGGACTTCTCTACACCAGACCAGCCATCAGCTAAATACCACCAAGTGACCCAGGACAGCACAATGTGGGGAAGAAGAATTACCTAACCAAGTCCTACCCAAGCTCCTGACCCAGAAAAATTTGAGGTATAATACAGCTGTTTGCTATTTTAAGACACTAAGTTTTGAGGTAATTTGTTACATAACGTTATATAACTGGTACAATAAATATAGGAAAGATTATTAACTGAATTAGAGATACATTTGATATATTTTTAAATGAAAAATGTTTAAATTGTTTTGACTTTCCATTTTCAAACAAGCAAAAAACCCTTTCCTAACAAACTGTTACTTAACTAAGATCAATTTTCATCTCCCTATGAGTCTTTTGTGGCTATTCAACCTCCACACAATTAGACTACTATGTCTCACATTAATTAAATGTGTATTTTCATAATTCAAAGAAAACTAAAAATTTTGAAAATTGAGAAATTATGTCCCCAGTGTTTGACTAGTTATTCATATCATGACAATATCAAAGATTCACAATGAGCATATTTTATTATATACCAGCCACCTCAATAATTATGATAATAATTTTTCAATAAGTCTAGTTCCTTTTCATTCTTCAACCTATAAATTCAATATTCCTAAGACTAAATATTTGGCAAGCCTCTGGCAGCCTGACAAGGCCCCTTTAATAACTTCTGCTTGCTAAGAACAGCAATGCTGACATGGACCTGCCTAGAGAAGGCCTGTTTAATATTAGCTTTCCATCTCAGTCCAGTGGTGTGACCGAGACTCTGACCTACATCACTTTGGCAAGAGAAAACCTGTTTAATTACCCTCCCCAGCTGTACTTACTAAGTGGAATGATTATTAAATCTGTCTCTCTATTTCACAGTTTCAGTATACAATTCAAATATATGCCAAGAGAAACGGAGGACATAGATTCTGTAGGAGTAGACAGGACTAAAATCCTCATCACAACAGGTGTCTTGAGTATTGTTGCCTAGGGCTCGGCCAACCCTCTGTTCTCTAATATGAAACTGGAAGGTTCTTAGATGCTCTGCCAGCTTTGTAACTGAATGTAACCTTTCATCATTTATCCACATTATTTTCCAGTTCATGTTCAAGGGAAGATAATAATTCTTGGTCTTTTCCTTCTTCACCTGCTGGAGGATAATTTGAGTCCTTTACTCTGAAGTCCAAAGACATGATAAAACCACAAACTTGTGTTGATCCAATTTATAAATTTTTTCTATCTGTTTCTCAGAGTTCATTGCTATCCTACTATTAATGACAGAGATGACACGTCCCCAGAGAAGACTAAGTGACCCACTACCAGTATAATTCCTGCTGTATCATAAAAAGTCATGTAAGGTTTATCTATGTCTATAATAACCCTGTACCTTTAAATAGCCTCTGCACACTCCTCAGAGGTAAGCACCAAAGTTTGAGAAGTACCGTCTACCTTTCACTCATGCTTTTCTAAAAATATTTCTTCATTCATAAGAGCCCTTTGTTGTCTAATTTCATAATTTATATCTCGTTTCTATATCACTTAACTGTTTTATAAATCACTGGTGAATTAAGTCTCTTTCTTGCTTGTAGACTTTAATATAGTATTTGTTAAATTCTGCAACTGAAAAGTAAACAAGCTTTTACATTTACTCCACTTGTATCAGTGACTATGGATCTCAACCTAAGTGCCAGTTTAAATAATACAGTTAATCTCCTGTAGCATTTAGTAATTAAAATTCATTTTTGTTTTGAAGTTTTGTTTGGAATTTTGAATCAGGAAGTTAGTTAATGCCATGGTGTGGCAATTTTTAGGTTAAATGAACATAGTAAGCCATGAGAGAATTGGCCAGAGGAATGCTATATTTCCTTCTAGTCATGAATACTAGTCAGAATTTGGTGTGACAGTGCCAAATATAGCTCTGAATCATAAAGATAGAGGCCTCATTGATAAGCATTTTGGGGGTTAATAGGGGGAAAACTGCACCCTTTTTTCACTCCACTAAACCGTGAGGTTTTCAGTACAAATAATGCATTGTCATTTGGGATATCTATAAAACCTGCATGACCAGCCATGTATTCCTGAGTAAACCATAGAGATTATATCAATATTGGATAAAATGTAATGATTTAAGTTATGTCCTTATACTCGTTACTGAGAGGTTTATACCAGTAATTTTCCCCAACTCTGTGAAATGCCACAAAGCCTTCATATAATCTTTGGGACTCAAACCATGGAGCATGAGGAATAGTGTGATGGAGGAAAAACACTCTGGAGTTCATTCTGAGCTTGATTCCTAACTCTGTGACTTATTCTTTATGTCATCTGAATCTCATCATTTAACTTTTTCTTGTTAACTTACTTATTTTGTCCTTTTTTGTATGCGTCTCTGTGATAAATAAAAATGCCTGGGTCTCTTGCTCATAGAATGGTCACTTTTGTCTGTCAGCCTGTCAACATCCTTGTTTTTGGGGGGTTTTCTGTACTTTTTTAAATTGAGGTATAATTGACATATAACATTATATTAGTTTCAGTATATATTATATATTATGTATATAATAAACCCAGTAAACATCCATCACCATACATAATTACAAATATTTCTCCTTGTGATGAGAATTTTTAAGATCTACTCTCTCCCCAGGACTTATTTATTTTATAACTGGAAGTTTGTACCTTTTCATTTCATTCTTCTTGATATCAGTTCTTCATCTGCAAAATAAGGGGTTTGTTCTAGAATAATCTTTTGAACATTCTCTTCCAAGTTTAAAATTCAAAAAGTCAGTAAGCTTATTGTATTATTGGATGGTTATGAGGATTAAATTACTGAATTCTCTTAATATGTACAGGTTTAGCACAGCACCTGGCACAGAGCAAGTTATCACAAACTGAGCGCTCTGAATGTTTCCCTAATGCCAAGCCTAGCCTGTTTTATGTGACATAACTTCACACCAGAACAGGTCAGCATTACCTTAGGTTCCGCTGTAATTTGCTAGTTGCCATCAATATTTAGTTCTTCTTTACCTCTGGGAATGCTGAAGATTACATTTATCAGACTTGTAAGTTGGATGTGTCACTAGTTCTGACCAAAGAAATGTGAGCAGACGAAAGGTGTATTACTTCGTGACTGAGGTGAGACATGTCTCTGTACACTTCTCCAGGCTGTCCTCCCTCTGCTGTTGGGACTTGACTCAGCGGCTGCAAGTACCAAATGAATCCCCGAGTGCTTGTGTGGAGCAGAGATCCCTTACAGTCCATGCAGGATATGAGCAAGAAATAAACTTGCTCTTAAGTCACTGAAAGTTTTGGTTGTTTTTATTGCAGCATAACAGCCTGCGCTGAGTAACGTGCTGCATGCCACTCAAATTCA
Source organism: Pseudorca crassidens (assembly GCF_039906515.1). Taxonomy (NCBI): domain Eukaryota; kingdom Metazoa; phylum Chordata; class Mammalia; order Artiodactyla; family Delphinidae; genus Pseudorca; species Pseudorca crassidens. The sequence goes on from NC_090298.1 coordinate 87,053,943, forward strand.
CACACTTTCTGCCTTTCTCCATGACACTCAGGTACAGCTATTTATTTCCTCCTCCTCAAGATCATCATTAAACCACAGACCAGTTTGGTTAACAATCCATATATTTACCGCCTAAATCTCTTTCAGATACGCCCCTTGCTCTCCAGTCCTACCATCACTCCTCTGGTCCAGGCCTCTAGCTGTTCTCACCAGGTTATTCCTGTAGCCTCCCGGTGGGATCTCACTGCCTACAGATTACCCTCTTTACCTTTGATTAAACGTAAAGTGCAATTTTGCCTTATCAGTCTCCTTTTAAAAAAATAGCTTAAATATCAGGAGTCAGGGCCCAGCAGTGTGACAAACAAGTCTTTCCATGACTTAATCCCTCCATTCCCTACCTTTCTTTGCCTGGAAAGCTAATGTTTAGTAAATGCTGTAGTTCTGTGGTACACCATGCTGATTCACACCTTGCTGACATCTTTTATGCTATTCTGTTTACTTAGAATGACCTCCCACTCATTCTTTAAGATTTGGTCATAAACATTGTCCTTGAAATCCCAGGATTTCTGTGTTGCAACCCACTGTGTTGCTACACTTACTCTGTGTATACTTCTAAGCCTGTTGTTATCCTATTATAATGAAACTGTTGGTGTCTTTTCTGCCTGTGAGATCCAGAGCACCTAAAGGCAAGGCTATGCATGTCATGTATCTTTCTCACCTGCCTCTACAATGCCTGCTAGTGCTCTGTAAATGTTGATGGAATATTCCTAGCTCTGAGGGTCTCTCTTCTTAATGCCTAAAACTCCCATGCTATTCTCTCTGATTCCACCTTTTCTTGTCCCCCCGTCTGCCATCGCTCTGCCTCCTCACACAACCATCCTACTGATTGGGCTTCTGTTTCAGTTTTTCTGATGAGACAGAAGCCATGCCACAGATCAAGCTCTCTGGACATGGATTAGCCCTACCCTGCTTTTGTCATTTCCTCTTTTCAGAGCTACACATTTTTCCACCTGCACCCTGCTAAGAGGAGGAATATCACCAGGAACAAACTAGTCACTTGTGATTCATGATGTAACCTCTTTCCGTCAAGCATACTCTACCTGCTGTATTAAACTTTTCATATCTAGCTGTCACCCAAGTCAGGCCCAAAGGACCATAGAGCTATCTTCTGCTTTTCAAAGGGACTCACTCTCCTGCAACAGAAACAACCATTTTGAGCATCTGCTTTTGTCCTTGCACTTTACAAAATAGTTTAGCACATTGCAGCCCAGTTCTAAAAGAGCTTTCCTTTTTTTTTTTGGTGGTGGTGTGGGGGGGTGTGAGTGGGAGGGAGAAGCAATTAAAGAAAAATATGGCAGTTCCTACTGACGTGGTAGTAGGTGACATAGTGATATGGTCCAGAATAAAAGGAAAGTAGTTTGAAGCAAAAAAATACCAGTGCATAGAGAAACTGAGATCAGCTACAATAGTACCTGCATTGTACCTTTTCAGATTAAAGTCTTTTTAATCTGGACAATGTCCATTTTTTTCAGTTATTTCCTGCTAAAAATTTTACAAAGGGGAAATGGAATTTTATAATTAATAAATTTTATAATTAAAATACATTCATAATTAATTTTATAATTATGGTTCAGGTCACAGAAATTACGCCACTGATAGTCACTATTGCCTCTACTCAGAAAGGTCTGGCATGCTCTCAGTAATTGCTGAGTAATGTTGTTGATGATCAGTTAAAGTTAATGTTTTAGGGCTCCCCAACCCTTTCAGGAAGCTCACCGATTCCTCATATGCACTTCATCAGCATCCATTCAAAAAAGGGGAAGCACAAGTTAACCCCACTATGTCAATATCAGAATTATAAAAGCAGATAGAAAAGCCCCCACTTCATGAGTGAGGGAACTGTGGGACTCAAAAGGGCTCCACAATTTGTTGAATGCTCTGTTGTCAACCTCCTGAAACTCTTTTAATATTTTTAAACAAGGGATCCACATTTTCATGGTACATTGGGTCCCACAAAGTGTATATTCAATAGTTGATCCTGGCTGAAGCCGTGGTCATGAATTTCTCATGAGACCTTTCATAAAGATGCCATTGATCATTTGCAAAGAGTCCATAGCATATGAATCCAGGGGTACATGTGGAAAGTGAGTTACTTCTTCCTCGCCTAGATTCCTTGACCTTTCCAAAACTCCTAGGAAATGTATATAAGCTAGACAAAAAGAGAAAATAAAATACATGGTTCAGAAAACATAGCTGGTCTCATCAATATAATCTATGCCAAATATTTAGCTTTATGGGTGTTGGGGAGGCAAAATAATTTTTCCTTTACCCTTCTAGGTTCTTGGCTGAGACTGCCCCCCCATCATGTTATAAAAAACAGTTTAACTGGAGAAAAACAAATAGAAGTTTAATAACATATAACCTCCTGTACACATGGGAGATACCCAGGAAAACCGTGTAACTCCTGGAAATAGCTCAGGCCATTACCTTAAATACCTTCTCCAGCTAAAGACAAAAAATGTTTGTGGGTGGGGAGAAGGTTATCAGGCAAAGCACAGTAAACAAAGGTATAGTTTTCCACAGATTTAAGTCTAAGCCTTCTCCACTGATAGGAGTTTATAGAGTTTCAGTATCTTCCTCTTCCTGGTCCTGAGAGGAAGACATTCTTACAAATGGAGATTTCCCTTATAAAAGTAAATGTCTCTTACAAAGAGCTCTGGTTTTCAGAGCTTTTCCATTGCCTGCTATTTCTTAAAAATGATCAGCCTAAAATAATCCTATACCAAGGCGACATATTTCGGGGAGAAATTCTGCTCCCCTTCATGTGCTATTAACAGAAGATTTGGTTAGGAAAAAAGGTCATTTCTAAACTCAAAATCTCCTCCTGCTTGGAAAACCTATAGATGAAAAAGTAAACAAATATCTTGACAACAGTTAATGTGCTCCTCTTCCTTTGTACTCTAAATTGGAAGAAGTGTTGTTAAAACTTAAGTTACTATATCAGTATAAAATTAAATTTAAACTATTTTCCATATAGTTCATAAAGCTGCAACCCAGTTAAGAAATGTTGCATTGTGAAGAGCTGTACTTTGTTTACAATTAATTCCTTGAGCCTTCCTTTTAGTAGTCTTCATCATAACAATTTCATTTGTTATTCATTCTGATTTACATACATACTCCACAGCATTTTACTATTAAAGGACACTTAAAATGATGAACAACATTTATTTCTCTCCTTTTCTATGCAATTCTTATTTTTTTATTTATTTTTTTTTTGCACGGTACGCGGGCCTCTCACTGTTGTGACCTCTCCCGTTGCGGAGCACAGGCTCCAGACATGCAGGCTTAGCGGCCATGGCTCACGGGCCCAGCCGCTCTGCGGCATGTGGGATCTTCCCGGACCGGGGCACGAACCCGTGTCCCCTGCATCAGCAGGCGGACTCTCAACCACTGCGCCACCAGGGAAGCCCTGCAATTCTTTATTTCATGTTTTATTTGAAGAGGGTTGTTATGATCAGCAGACAGGAGATAGTAAAAATATAATTTCAAGTCTTAAATGGTGATCATTTCCAATCTTTTAAAAACTGCTAGCATTGATTGATTTGTCTCCAGTGTGAGCTGAACTATTATGTCTGAAGAGAAACATCCTTTAATCTCTCTCATACTCTGAGGATCTAAGCATAATTAATAACTTGCTTTAAAAAAATGATACTACTAACCCAACCATTCATTCATATAGTCACTTACTCAAAAAGTACTAGTTAGATATCTGCTATGTGCAAAGCACTACTATTAGGCATAGGAGATATAAAGATGAAAAAAAAAAAAAGACATGTTCCATAACTTAGAACATAAAGTCTAGTGGAAGGGATAACATTTAATAAAGTAAACATAAAAACAAAGGCAAATAACATCTGTGTCAGTATATGAAAAAGAGGTACCCAGAGTGAGGAAATATATGGAGGAAGCCAGAGGGGTTGGAAAGTAGCATATGTGAGTGAAGATCTGAAAAATAAGTAGTAAATAAAGAGCAACTACATTTATTTACAACAGAAAAAAAATTTAGAAAACACCTTTTAAAAGACAGTATGACCTCCAATTGTAATCAAAACTATGAGATACCTAGGAATGTTTCTTTAAAAAACGTGCAAGAAATTTATGGAGAAAATTAAACAGTGGACTTAAATACATAAAACAAAACTTTTAAAATGTCCATGCACTAAAAACCCCATATCAAAATTAGGTAAATTTTCCACAAATTAATCTCTAGATTCAATGTAATTTCCATCAAAATCCAAATAGAGGTTTTTGCTCAATTTGATAACCTAACTCAAAAATGTTTACGAAAGAATAAAGGGCCAAGAATAGCAAAACTTATTGAATAAGAAGAAAACTTACTCTACCAAATATCAAAACATATTTTATACAGAAATTTCTAATATGTTGAGTATTGATACAGGAATAAATTTTTTGATGGAATCAAGCGTAGAATTCTTGATATAGGACAGATGTGATATTGTAAATAAGTGGGGGAAAGTATAAACTACTTAATAGATGATGCTTAGACACTTGTTTATTTATGAGCATAAAAATATATCCCTATTTCACATAATATAATACATGAACATAAATTTCAGGTCTGAATACAACATTAAAGCACAATAATTATGGAAAACTCTAAAATTTTGAGAATACAGTATATAAGAGTATTCTTATAACCTTAGGTAAGGAGAGATTTCTGGAGAAGAAACAGGAAAAGCAATCTGTAAGTGAAAAATAGCTAAATTCAATTATGTTAAAATTTTAAATTTCTGCTCAGAAAAAGATATCATAAAGTAAGTTAAAAGAAAAGTGACATATAGGGAGAAGTTATTTGAAACCCATGTAATGACAATATTTTAATATCTAGATGTAAAGCATCTCTATAAATTAATATGAAAAAGAAAAATAGCCCCATATAACTTTGGGTAAAACAGGTGAATAGGCAGTTCACAAAAAAAGAAAATTAACTAATAAAAATACAAAAAATACTCAATCTCATTAATTATCGGGAATGGAAATAAAAACATATAGCATATGTTGATATGACCAAATTTTGGAAAGCAAGTAAAGAATTGTGCATTCCCATGTACTATAAGTGGAGGGTGAATTGGGTAAATCTACATTAGAGAGCAATTTGACAATATCTTGTAAAACTGACAATGTTCAAGCCCTCAACCCAGCCATTGTATTCGTAAGTATGTATCCTAGAAAAACTCTTACACTTAGGCAAAAGTAAAATATGGAAAAATGTTCACTGAACCATTACTTATAATACAAAAAAGGGAAGAGAATGAGAGGATACATAGTTAAATTATGGCATAATCATACAAAAATATAAACCAATTAAAGTGAATAAAATAGGTCAGCATAGGTAAGTCTACAGAAAACATAATGTTGCTAAAGTAGCAGAAGTTATGTAAACCATATGAATTCATTCATTCATGTGCATTTCAAAAAAATGCAAATTTACACACACACACACACACACACACACATTCAAACATCCCTCACTATCCAAACTCTCACTCTTCAAACATAGGAACTGATGGATTCAGATAAATTTTTCTATAAAACTTTCTCTGTATAAACTCTTACTGCTTGCTATTTGAAATTTCAGAACCAAATATTCAGATAATTTGCTACTCTTTGTTCCCTAAACTTTTATCCAAATTCTTATTATCTATCAAATTCAGATAGAGACTGTAATTGTATAAAGAGGGGAACTCGTTGCTGTAAAATCACTAATGAGAATATATCAGATTGAAAATAGTGGTTGATTTGGAGTTAGGAAGGAAGACAATGAAATAATAGATACACAACTTATACTTTCAATGTTTCTATAATACATTCAATGTTTTAAAAATTCAGAAACATATTTAATCCAAATATTTAATCCAATAAGTAATGTCTAAACAATAATGTTTGCTTTATTACTACATATGTTTCCTAACATTTAAAATAATTCAGAATGTGAAAACTGTAAAGAAATTGTTAGGAAATGAGATGAGTTAAGAACCTTCTAGATAGAGCATCATATGCAAGGCCTTGTGGCTGGGTGGGACACAGTACATGAAAGAAAGTTAACCAATTTCTAAATATGTTCTAGAGGGACCAAGGCAGGCAGGAATTCCTGAAAGGATCATGTAGGGCTTCCGGGGCCACTAGGATCTGGTGGCTTCATTCAAAGAGCAAGAAGAAAGTAGTAGAGAATCTCAGATATGTGTGTATGGGGTTAGGGATGGTAATAAGATTGACATTTTAAAGGATTTAATTTAGTTACAATGTAAGAAATAAATTGAAGTGGAACCAGTGGTTTTAGGTAAGCATATTGAAGGCACTGTAGTTCTCCAAGTGATTAAGAAAAATAGTAATAAATATGACAACATTAGCAAAAAAACTGAATGTGATATAGATGTAAAGCTTGACACATTAATAGGCTCATTGGAAGATGGAGAGAACTATGCAAAAATAAATGGATCTGATCCCTAGAGTTGATGATTCCTGCATCAAAAATTGGAAATTAGGGCTTCCCTGGTAGCACAGTGGTTGAGAGTCCGCCTGCCAATGCAGGGCACACAGGTTCGTGCCCCGGTCCGGGAAGATCCCACATGCCGCGGAGCGGCTGGGCTCATGAGCCATGGCCGCTGAGCCTGCACGTCTGGAGCCTGTGCTCCGCAACAGGAGAGGCCACAACAGTGAGAGGCCCGCGTACCGCAAAAAAAAAAAAAAAAAAAATTGGAAATTATTACCAAGAATAACTGCTGGAACACATTTTCAGTTCCTTAATCCTAAAGGAAAAGGTAATAGTATAGGGTAGTACCTCCACATAGAGGATTTAAATCAGACAATGTCAGTTGATAGTTATTACACTGTTTTATTTAGATGTCCATGAGCACCAAAATAAAGATCTGATTTTTACAGGGATTGGATCTCATCATTAGGATCTCAGTTCAAATAGCACCTTCCCATTAAATCATCATGCTGTACACCTTAAGCTTGTACAGTAATGTATGTCAATTATTTCTCAATAAAACTGTGAAAAAAAGAAGACTGGAAAAAATGTATTACTTCCCCTGAGACATCTTCTTTGATCATTCCCCATAACACATCAACTTTGTAGCAGTTATTACTCTATGAAATCATCACATATATTTATCTTGTTGATTGCCTCTTTTAAAGTAAATATTCTATGACAGCAGGAAAATGGTTTTCAAATGTTCTGCCTCATCACCTAGAGCAATACCTAGCACAGAGTAGGTACTCAATAATAGTTAAATATATGTGTGAATGATGTCACAGGCACAAGGGACGAGAGCACAATGGAGAGAAAGTCTTTATGTCTCCATGCCCCAAATTTTGAGAAAAAAGAAAACAAAACAGAGGGAAAAAAGGCTAAGTAATGTCTTTCAATATATTTATAGAGTCTTTTCTCAAAAGAGCTTACAGTCATTTTCAGAGATGTCAGCCCTACTATCCATTACACATCAATGTGTACACTGGCATTCAGTATGGAAATTCCATGAGCCTGTAGTCCATCTCATAAATTTTGGTGTCATATTTTACAATTAATAAATATTTACTACCACCATTGTCTACTTCAAATGCTGAGGAGCATATTTAAGGCTCCTTTGGAGACATAAATATTTCATGTTAAGCATTCTATGTGACAAGTACAAAATATAACAACAAAATTCAACGGGTGGAGCACATTTCACATAATCAATCATGTCCTAAGACAAGCGTTACAAATAAAATGGATGAGTTCAACATTTCTGGGTCAAATATAATTGCCACCATGCACTTACATATTGATAGCAGTAAAATGAATAGAAATATTAGGTATAAAGTATATTTTAGATAAAGATCGTAATATATATGAAGATAAATTATTAAATTATCATAATATGTACATTGAGATGCACATTTTTTTAAAGGCAGATTCAATCAAAATAGTATCTGAATAGCAATAAGTATAGCACATACATTCATAAACTCCCTACTGGGAAATAAAAGCTGAAGTTGGCAGATTTCTCTATGTATTTGTCAGAAGGTTCTATGCTGAAGTAACAAATAACCTAAAAATCTCAGTAGTTTAAGACAACAAAAGTTTATTCCTCATCCATGTAAAATCCATTTGAGTCCAGGCTACTTCCCAGGGCATCAGTCAACCATGCAGTGACTCATATATCCAGGGGGCTTTAATCCTGTGATTCTGACATCTCAGCTCAGGATCTCCACAACCACCACAGGAAGGAAAGGAAGACAGGAACCACAGGAAGGAAGGGAAGACACGAGCTAATCACTAAGAGGCTTTTAATTTCATTGCCCTGGTAGTGGCACACATCATTTTAACACACTTTTATTGACCAGACCTAATTACATGGTCTCACCTGACTGCAAGGTGTTGGAAGGCGTAATTTTTTTCTGTGCCCAGGGAGAAGTGACAACCACACTTGATTTTTTTTAAACTCTAAAACTTCATAATTAGCATGATAACATATCCAAATCCATCACCGATTAAACAAAATAGATTTCTCATCTAAAACATATATTCTGTATAATCATGGTAAATTATCATTCAAAGAGTTTACAGAATACAGATGGCAAGAAATAGTCCTAACATTTAATTTGATGTATGATAGAATTTAGTTGGCAGATGTGAGAATTAGTTTTTAAAAGAACATTTGGTCAGCATCAAATATAACCAAATAAGCAGGCTTTTACTTTGTGGCACAACTAAATCAGTCTTCCAACAAAAAAGTTTAATGTCACTCAGACGAAAAGCAAATTACCAGTAAAATGTAGAAAAACGATTGGGAGAAAGATCTTTTAGCTCAGAGAGCTCAGAGAGCAAACTGTCATCTCATTACTCTAAGATACTGAAGATGAGGTATATCTCTGTTTTCAACATTATTCTCTCTTTCTCTGCTACCACCTCCTCTCTCTCTCTCTCTCTCTCTCTCTCTCTCTCTCTCTCTCTCTCTCTCTCTCACTAATGCAAGGATGGTTATCACACTGGTTACAGCTAAGGGTGACTCAGCATTCGCTGCCACCAGAACTTTCTAAGGAGTTTTATAAACTGTACCTTAGAACTATCCACCTAGGGGACAAGTGAAAGAAGTGTTTATCAATCCGTTGGCTCCTATTCCCCATTGATAAAGTGTTGCACTATGGAGTTTTAACTCTCCCACATTTCCAAGCAGTGCATGCAGGGGGATCAAGCAATTTCTGCAGGCTTCCCAGCTGGCTTCCTATATGGTGTATTCAAAAAAGCCCCAGGGCAGGAAGAGAAAGGTCCAGGGGGTGCAAATAACTGACTAGGTGCAGTCAGTTTAACCTGTGCAAAACATTGGCACAGAACTAATGCAGCATGGCTGAAATAGTTGGTAAGGGCAAGAGCTATGAAGCTGACACAAGAGCTCTTCAAATGTTCATTACTCTACAAGCGTTAAGATGGACATGGTGAAAGTGAATTCTTATTATGTAGTTACTCTACCAATATTTCTTATTCTTCCTCCAAGATGGATCAGGTTGAGCCTTCAATATATCCTGTAAATATCCAGACTTGTATAACTATAATCTAATAAGGCAATGACTAAAATACCACTTTAAGAAAATAAATGACAATTAAAAGAGATGTCTATAACATGCAGCAATTTTGAATTATTTTCTTAGCCAGTGGGAGGATTTGTTCCACTAAGTTAGTAGATAAACTTCCTTCTTATAAAAATAATATTAACTAAACCATGAAAATTGATTTATTCTCCCACATAAATATTTGAGTCTCAAAGCAAAGAATAGGAGTTTGGCAATTCATTTAAGGGAAATTCATTTAAATTTTTTTTTTTTAAACTTTGACCCTGTTTATCCATTTCTCCCTCCCCATCCCTGCCTCTGGCAACCACCAGTTTGCTCTTTGCATCTATGAGTTCAGTCTGGGGGAGGGAGCATTAGATTCCATATGTAACAGAAGTCATACAGTATTTCTTTTTCTCTAACTTATTTCACTGAGCATAATGCCCTTTAGGTCCATCCATGTTGTTGCAAATTGCAAGATTTCCCTCTTTTTATGGCTGAATAATATTCGTGTGTGTGTGTGTGTGTGTGTGTGTGTGTGTATCTCACATCTTTATCAATTCACCCTTCAGTGGGCACAGGTTGTTTCCATATCTTATCTATTTTAAATGCTGCTGCAGTAACATGGAGTGCATGTATCTTTTCAAGTTATTTTAGTATTTTTGTTTCCTTTAGATAAATACCCAGAAGTGAAATTGCTGGATAATATGGTAGTTCTATTTTTTGAGGAACGTCAAAAGTTCAGAAATAACAGAAGTAAAACCAATGAATCACCAAAGTAGTAATTAGTAACAGTTTATTGTGCACACATTAAGAATACAGTTTGCAAACCAGAAACTCTCAAACCAAAACATGTAATGAGGCACAGGGGTATATTGTCATAAAGCAACTTATATAGTGAGAAAGCAGTGACTTTATTCTTCACAGTGACTGGTTGTAATATGAGAATTTTCTTCAATGATAGAGAATTGGTTAGTGGTTACCTCATATCAATCAACCTTGGGAAACAGTTTAAGTTTTGCTTATAATTTCTAGAGACATAAGCAAGAAATGACCCAGGTCAAGTTAGTCTTACAAAATAAGATAAATTGAGTTTTGCTTGTATAACTAAACCAGTTTTGTCTGCTCAAGGAGTTTTAAAGGCTGGTGTACATTTGTTTTTGATGTTAACAGGAACCTCCGTAGTGTTAAATATGGTACATGGCTGTACCAATGTACATTCCCACTAACAGTGCACAAGGGTTCCATTTTCCTCACATCTGCACCGACACTTGTCATTTCTTGTCTTTTTGAAAATAATGATTCTAACAGGTGTGAGATGATGTCTCACTGTAGTTTTGATTTCCATTTCCCTGGCGATTAATGATGTTGAGTATCTGTTCCATGTACCTGTTGGCCAACTGTAATGCCTTCTTCAGAAAAATGTCTCTTCAGATATTCTGTCCATTTTTAAGTCAGATTGTTTGCCTTTGTGCTATTGAGTTGATTAAGTTCTTTTACATTTTACATATTAACCCCTTATCATATATATGATTTGTAAATATTTTCTCCCATTCAGTAGGCAGCCTTTTTATTTTGTTCATGGTTTCCTTTGCTGTGTGGAAGCTTTTTAGTCTGACATAGTCTCACCTGTTCATTTTTGCTTTTGTTACTTTTACTTTTGATGTCAGATTCAAAAAAAATCATTGCCAAGACCTATGCTAAGGAGCTTACCTCCTATGTTCTTTTCAAGCAGTTTTATGGTTTCAAGTCTGACGTTCAAGTCTTTAATCTATTTTGAGTTAATTTTTGTGAATGGTATAGTTAGTGGTCCAGTTTCATTCTTTTTCATGTGACTGTCCAATTTTCTCAACACCATCTCATTACTCTAAGATACTAAAGATTAGGTATACCACTATATTTCACATTATTCTTTCTTTTAAATATCATTCTCTCTTTATTTTTTTCTCTCTCTTTAAATATGCTCTGAAACTTTTGAAAATTGGTAAATTTTTCATTCTTTATCAGAAAAAATTGAATCCTCAGCAAATATTTAACGTAACTTTAGAGCAGAAAAATTAAATTGTAGAAGCATATGTAGAAAATAATTCAATTTTTTATTTGACTCTTACATTTTAATTTGGACTTTTGATTTTAATGGATTCCAAAATATAAACACCATTTTAATTATTTCCACTTAGAAACTAATTGTTTTTAGGGCCAAGTATAATGTTATTAATTTTGTAATTTTTCATATTAAATGCATTTTACCTTTCTAATTTTTTCAAAATGCTTGTTTTTTGGACATTTATACTGATTGAATTGATCTCATTTATGTTTTAATGTTGATGGTATTAATTACAACTTACTATGGCTTTTCTACCTTTCCAACAGTTGTCATCTGAGATTTGCTTTATATTACACTTCCAATAGACATATGAGAATAAACTATGTTCTCTTAGAGGTCAGTAGTTTAAATAATATTACTTTAAAAAAAAATAAACAAATCATATTACTTTAAAAAAGATATTTAATATTTGCAAAAGCAAATTTTTAAAGTAATTATAGCAATTTTTAAACCCATATAATCAGTCAAATAAAGAAGACAAAATATATAGAAAAACACACAAAAACAAATGAAATAATATGGACAATAAATTTAACTGATAATACATGTACATATACATCCTATAAATAGAGAACACACAACTTTTCAATTATATGAAACAATTTTTAAAATTTATGACATTGTTCACAGAGGTAAAACTCAATGAGTACAAAGAATATAAAATATGTGACCACATTTTTATACCATAACACAGTAAGTCCAGAATTTAATAACAAAAATATAAGTGAACAAGGAAATAAAACTTTAAAATTATTTAAGCAACTTAATTCATTTAAGCAACTAATTAGTAACAATAAAACTATTATATTCATATACCATTCATAAATATAACAATTTAAACATCTTCTTTAAAAAACATATTAAAAAAAGAAATGAGATAACAATTGGAGAAACATTCTAAAGTTATGAAATGCTAGTATCCATGAGCTTATGTTGATATATTTTACATCCTAGTCTAATGGATTTTCTGACAAAATTAGAATTCCCATAATTATTTCAAGAATTAGAAAATCTAATTAGGCCAATGACAATAGAACTAGACAATCTAAGAAAGAATTATCCTAAAATAATATCTTTGTTCATATATATTTTCTGGTGAATTCACATGAATATTAAACACAGAATAATTCCCACTCATAATCTCTTTCAGACTATATAGTGGGATTAAATGTTGTGTATTCTCCCTGTATTAAAAAAAATATACAAGGTAGCACAAATAAAATATTATAAAATGAAACATAAATTATATGTAAAAATGCCAAATAAAATACTACAAATTGAATTCAGTAATTTGTTAAAACTTAATCCACCACAACCAAATAGGGTTTTCCCCAAAACGCAAAAATATTTTTGTATAAATCATAACATAAATAGACCCTGGATGAAAAAATATGTGATCATCCTGAAAGATCCAAAAGATATTTGATGAAACTTGGGACCACCGTCTCAAGAAAGATTCTTAGTAAAATAGCAATAGGTGGGCACTCCCTTAAAATTACCCTATCTACTTTAAATGAACAAACAACTACACATTAATGAGCAAGCATTAGAGGCTTTTCCAATAATATATTTTTAAGCTTTATAATAAGGATGCCTGCTGTGCTAATTACTATTTAACCTCATTCTATCCTATGCAATAAGACAAGAAATAGAAATAGATAGAAATTTTGTAAAGTCAAAATTATTATTTTTTTAAGATTAATGATCTATATAGAAGACCTAAGAAAACATACTAAAATAAAATTAGATTTAAAAAGTAAGTTTATTAAGGTAATGGACAGAAAAACTAATATGACAAATCCAAGATATAACTAATAAAGTAGCAATAACAATTCATAAAATATAAGTAAAAAGATAACTTAAAATAGAAATTAAATAAACAAAAATATTTGAATAATGTATAGAGAAAAGTATCAAATTTTGCTAAGAAATATAAAACTAGGTTTGACTGTATAAGAGATACAGAAAGTTCTTGATGGGAATAATGAGTGTTATGAATATGATAATTTCCTCCAATTTAACATAATTCCATTTCACATCCTCATTAAGTCAGTCTGAATTTGATAAAAATCACATTTTTTAAAAATGATTATGTAAAAAAGAATTTTGAAAGAGAAAGTCATAAAGGGAAATAAGAATCAAATTAAATCCCCATGAATTCATCCACATATCTCATAAAAAGAATGTTGTTAAAGTTTTAATTAAAATGTGCCTGGCAAGAAGACCAAAAAATGTTCTAGGTCTTCTCTCAATTCATCATTTTGCAGCAACTTGGTTTACTTCTGGGAAATGTTAGTTGCTTTAAAAGAAGCATGACAAAATAGCATGCAGTGATGAGAAACAGTTTTAGAATTTCATTAATGCCCACATAGATTTTAAGAACCTCCCCTAAGACATGAAAATTTAAATCAAACATAAAAGACAGTTTTAAAGTAAAAGAAATTGTATATTCCTTTATCAAGGAAAGAAAATTTTTTTTCTCTCGACATGAGATTCTTTTAAAGACAATTGCTTAATGGTTTGTCATAGGTGTAACATGATTTTAACCTTTATTGCTCATTTGGAATAAACTTAACACAAACTTTTATGAAATGTCCATAATTTTAATTATTTTCTTTTGTAAAGTCTGTATATTTATTTGCAATTTAAACATGAATGAAGAAAAAGTTAACAGATCACTCCACTCAGAGGATGGCATGGATTTTAATACTGTCCAGTGAATATGCAGCATTATCATAAGCAATATTCTCTTATAATTATCCTGTCATTCTGAGAAGTGATTATTACACAGACATAATTCATATTAATATTTAGGTTTATCAAATGTATAATTATAATTTAAAAATTAAAATAGTACTGAAAGTCATACATCTATATAGCTAAAGTTCTCTTCTATCCTCTCACAAACCCCTGTCCTTCTTAGGAAAGCAGCCACTTTCAAATCTTACCTACTACTTCTGTGTAATGCTGAGATAAAGCTAATAAAATCTTCTAGTATTTTGCAGTTTTTTTAATTTTATGTATTTCTAACTCTTACAATCTAATACTTTTTGTTTTATCTTTAGCTGCTACACTATTTGTTTCAGATATATTTATATCTATTATGTCTTCTTCATTCATATTTTTTAACATGTATGGTGTCACTCTTAATCCTCCTTAGTGCTATTAATTTTAAATCCCACCTTGTTAGACAATAAGTTTACCGTTTTTATTTTCTTTTGGTTTCAGATACTTGGTATCTCTTTGTCTCCACCTTTGTTTTCCCCTTCTTCTTCTTCTCTTCCTCCTCCTCCTCCTTCTTTTTCTTCTTCTTCTTCTTCTTGTTATTATTATCACGATTTTAAGTGTTTTCTTTGGAAACAGCATATATCTGTGCCTTCTTTCTATTCTAATCTGTGTCTGTCTTTTAATGGATAGTTTCAGTCTATTCTCATTTAGTGTAATTAATATATCTGATTTTGTTCATTCTACCTGACCTAGAATGATTTTAGCTATTTTATTGATTTCCATTCTAAATTTCTCCCAATTAGTTTGAAGATTTTATATTTTTCCTTCCTTTAGCTATGATCCCTCTCTTTACTTTCTTAAACACACATATTCAAATCTATTATTATTTATTCTATTATATTACCAACTATTCCCTCACTAAAACTCACTGCCTCTCTCACAATGATTTCTAATTCTCATCTTCTTTTGCTTTACTCCCACTTCCCATAAAATAAAACCTTTAAAATAGGGTTTCTTCTCTTTTTTCCCCATTTTTCCCTCCCCATGATGAGTGAAATCTTTGGAACATTTTTATTTCCTTCCTCTCCAACCCCACACTGGTAGGGTTTGTAAGGGAATTGTGTAGTTAGACTTTCTCTTACAAAATATCTCTTCTGTTTTAAATGATCTTATTTAGCACTTGTGTTATGTATTGCCAGTCTATCCTTAATCAATATATTTCTATCTCTGTATTGTTATCTATATCTTTACATTACTATCCATTGTTCACTAATATGTCCTTTTGGGGGTTTCTGTTCATTTGCATTTTAGTTGAATCTTTTCTCTGACCTCAGTTGGAGTTGGCAACTTTCATTGTTCATCCATGGGACCTTCTTTCTTCTCTCCAGGCACATGGCAGGATCTATACTTCCCTTCCGCAGCAGTTCAGTAGGATCATGACACTGGTCTAGTCAATGAGCTGTAAGCAGAAATGGTGTATGTCACCTGTTTCTGCTCTGAGAATCTTGGGGGCTCTCTTGCCAAGGACATTAAACTGAGTATCAGCAATGATCATATGTACTGATTTGACTCAAACTATTTTTTAATCCCAAATCATATTTATAATTTCCTGACAGTATTGCTGGTGGTGCATATGGGTTTTTCCAAATGGCTATATTAATTCAGCTATCCAGATATCTCCTCAGGCATTCTATTTCATTAGGCTTGTACCTAGGTCTTTGAAACTGATTGTTCTACCTCTGTTAGGCTCCTCAAATGGGTGGCTGCTTTTCCGTGTAAGCTCAATTGGGTTTAGATTTCATTGTTGTAATATCCTAAATGATGGGACTCCTAAAGCTGTTGAAAGGTAAAATGTCATCCATAGCCCTCCCGCATCCGAAAGACACAGGTCTCTATAAGAAACCATCTGTTTTCCAGTCTCCCCATACTCTCATGGCTTCATGGGTAGAGGAAACTCAGCGCACTGGCTCAGCTGTCTCCCAGCCCTCTGGGAATCTTTGATATCCAGTACACTAACACAGCTCAACATCCAGCTGCCCCTTGGGTCCACAATGGCTTAAGCAAAGATTTTCCTGTGATCTGCTGCCCTCAGCGTATCATCCCTGGTCTCCAACCCCACTCGTCATATCACTATTAGGTTCAAATAGAAGAGAACCTAATACTGCAAACTTCAACAAACCAAAGTTCTCATGCAGAGGTACTTCAGGAATATGGAGTTGCCTGATGATCTCAGGAAGGCATGTAGGTTGCAAGTGGGGAGTAGGGGGAAAAGAGGGAGAAAAGGAGAAAGCCTACTCCAGACTATCAATTCCAGAATTCTCTCCCCTAATGGCTCCCTGGACAGCTAATCTATTAACTGCCTCTTTGGTATTCATCTTAAATGAATACTTAAAATACTTAAAAATTGTAGGTCTTTATTTTGGGCAGAAACTCTTGACTTCCTATTTTAGTATTTGAGGCTTAAATTCCCTTATTCTGCTACCACCATTCCCAAATTTCTCTCCCACAGCATTCCAACACTGCAGTATTATGTTTGGTTAAATCATTAGTCAATTTTTATATAATTACACTATTGTAAAGATTATTTATTCACTGCTATGCCAAGCAGTTTATGTTTCTTTCTCAATACAACATTTTTTCCTTAGAATACATTTCTGTTTTTCAAATTTTTCTTTGGGGTTTATGCATCTATTGTTGGTATTTGTTCAAATGCTCCATCAAAGCTATCAAATGCTTAGTAATAATTTTCCAAAATACCCGAATACTTTAGAAAACTTGAGGTTCTTCCACACAGCCCTCTAACCACCTGCTCTAAAATGAAGGATTACTTATTTCTGGGCATGAAACACAGCTGTTACTTGGAATTTCGGTTTTTCATTCTCCTGTATTGGGTAGCCATTTTCCTGGATAGCATGCTTTTTTTGTGCATGTATAGGTTTATCATTTATTTTTCTTAGGTACATTATCTAGAACCTACCTAAGGCAGAATACATAAGAGCTAAATTATTGAGTCCTTACCTTTTTGAGATTGTGTTTATACTCCTCTCACAATTGATGGACATTTAGCCGGACTATAGTATTATAGGATGAAAACCGTCTTTTCTTAGAATTTAGAGGAATTGTTTCAAGGATTTCTAAGGTATGGGTTAGCATTGAAGTATGAATGACATTTTGATTTCCTATCATTTTTAATGAACCAGTTTTCCACTCATACAACATTTTGAATCTTTAAGAAATGCTTCTTTAGTCCTAGTGTACTGAAGTTACACAATAATATGCCTTGGTGTGTTTTCTTCATTTTATTGGACATTCAAAGGAAACTTGATCTGAGGACTGGTGTCTTTCAGATCTGAGGAATTTCTTTTATTATTTATTTGATACTATTCCCTTATTTTTATTGTTCTCTTTTGACTATAACTCCTATTGTTTGCAAGTATGTAAATTTTCTCTTCTACTTCCCAGAATATTAAATGGTCAATCTGGTGAATATTAGAGGAGATTTAAGCTGTAGGATTAGTAACTTTGATTATGGAAAAGGATTTAGGGGCTTCCCTGGTGGCGCAGTGGTTGAGAGTCCGCCTGCCGATGCAGGGGACGGGGGTTTGTGCCCCGGTCCGGGAAGATCCCACATGCCACGGAGTGGCTAGGACCGTGAGCCATGGCCGCTGAGCCTGCGCGTCTGGAGCCTGTGCTCCGCAACGGGAGAGGCCACAACGGTGAGAGACCTGCGTACCGCAAAAAAAAAAAAAAAGAAAAGGATTTATATTAGAAAGCCTGAGAAAATAATTGAAGTATAAAATTATTAAGCTATGAATGAAATGTAAGATAATTGTACCAATGCTAATTAATTAACTTTAGAATTTAGAGATTAAACAATATAAACCAAAATAATGTATATATGTTATCATAGTTAGGCTTTAAGGTTACATGAAATAGGAAGAATGATTAATAATAACAGATAGCTGTGACATAATAAGAAATATAGATGTGGTGTCTGCCCCCAGTTCCTGAAACAGTGCTCCTAAAACCCTTGTAATTTCCTGAGTAACAGTCATGATAGTAGCACCTTAGACTGAACTCTTAAATTCCTTGGAATTTCCTGGTTGAAAGAATCATCTTTTGTTCTAATGAAACAACTCTTGCTGGGCTCCTGGATGGGGGCTGTAACCAGAAAGACCAAGCATGATTAGAAGTTTGGGACTTTCAGCCCCTCTCCTAATACTCTGGGGAAGGGAAAAGGATTGGAGATTGGAGATTGACCATGCCTATGTGATGAAGACTTCATTAAAAAATTCCTAAACTATAGGGTTCAGAGAGCTTCCAGGTTGGTGAACACTACCTATACTGGGAGAGTGGTGCACCCCAAATCCATGGGCACAGAAGTTCCTGAGCTCAGACTTAGCCGTATATACCTCTTCATCTGACTGATCATCTGTATCCTTCCTTCATTGTATCCTTTATGATAAACCAGTAGATGTAAACAGGTCTTCTTTGAGTTCTTTGAGCCATTATAGCAAATTATTATACCTAGGAGGGGGTTATGGGAACCCTTGATTTATAGCCAGTTGATCAGAAGTACAGGTGACAACCTTGGACAACCTTACAACTGGCATCTGAAGTTGGAGAAAGTCATATGAGATTGAGCCCTTAACCTGTAGAGTCTGTGCTAACTGTGGGTAGTGTCATAACTGAATTGTCTGACACCTACTTGGTATTGAGAGAGTTGGAGAATTGGTTGGTGTGGGGAAAAAAACACACACACATATTTGATATCAGAAGTGTTGTAAGTAGAAGAAAGAAAAGTTTCCCATCAGTAGCATATAGGACATTTATTATGTCCAGGTACTGTGCTAAGTCCCTTACACATATCATTTATTTGCATTCATACAACCATTTTAAAGATGAGATCTTTAGGGCTTCCCTGGTGACACAGTGGTTGAGAGTCCGCCTGCCGATGCAGGGGACACAGGTTCGTGCCCTGGTCTGGGGAGATCCCACATGCTGTGGAGCGGTTGGGCCCGTGAGCCTTGGCCACTGAGCCTGCGTGTCCGGGGCCTGTGCTCCACAACGGGAGAGGCCACAGCAGTGAGAGGCCCGCATATCGCAAAAAAAAAAAAAAGATGAGATCTTCAGAGAACAAAGAGTAGAGAACGATGGCATGTGCACACTGAGTAAGCAACAGGGCTGGGACTGTCACCTAGGTCAGATGGTGTAAAAAGTCCACACCCCACATACTCCTGCCTCTAAGGCTTTTGTGTTGGCTGTAGTTCAGTAGTTTCTGTCATATGGGGACAGCCTTATAAATAAAGTAATATTTCACATGTCACTACATGACAGAAAGACAGCAGCCCAGTAATATTTTAAACTTGCTCTAGTCATGAAACATTGTGTAAAAAGAAGTGCACTTTCAAAATGAGATAATGAAAGGAATTAATTTGAATAGCTTGGTAACTCCCCATCAGCCTGAACCTTCAGACAGGAAAGGTGAAGGACTATTTTTTTGCTCACACAGTTGATATTTCTTCTTTCCTGTCTTCCTTCCTTCTAACACATTTTCTTGGAATGCATATCCTGTGCATTACAGGGGATGTAAAATGAATCAGATGATGAATTCTGCCCTCAGAGAACTCAAAAGGCTATGAAGTATCAACTTTCATTATGATGATTCAGAGAAGGTGAAATGACTCCTGGCTGAGATTAGTTTGAGAAAGGGTGTAGAGTTGGGCATGGAGAAAAGCAAACAGCTCCTTCCCTGCAGCAGAAGCATACAAAACGTGAGGGAAGAGTAAAAGCAAATTATGACTGAAAAGCAGTTTGGGCTCAGATGCCAAAAGCCCAAGTATGAAAAGCAAGGAATTTTTACCTCATTCTATGAGTCAAGAGCCTACACACTTTTTTGACTAAATACCCTCTATCAGTTACAAAATAAATATATAAATTAGAATAAAATCAGGAGCACCAAAAAATTTTAGAAACAAAAAATGAAATAGCACTGTGTGTGTAGTGTACATAATAGATGGTTATAGAGCTAGCTATAACTATCATTAGCTGATATCTATAGGCAAATATCAGTTTAGAGTAAGGGACATCATTAAAATAGTTATTATAAATCCATATTCCAAATAATCTTGATTATTTTAATAAATACTTGGTAACTTCTCATTGTGCCATATTAGAACATACTTGTTTTTATCTTGTAGCAAGCCTGACAAAATGCCCATGAATAAAATGGAAAGAACCAACATCACTTTTTTCACCAATATTTACATTATTTATGATTGTTCAACCTAAAACTTCTTTTTAGGATTATCTTACTACCTTAATTTGTGAAAGCTCATGTAGTTAAAATGGTAATATAGTCAATAACTCCACAAAGTCTAGCACAAATAAACTGCATTAATAACATTATGCTGACAGCGAAAAATATAAATTAAAAACTGAGATTCTGCTGTTCCCCTCTATCCAATGTGTCACTTTCATTCTTTCTTCAAGATAGCTCTCAAATTGTATATGATGTATGATGTACTGGAAAATTGACCACTTGTATATGAGTGTCGATCCATATGTTTACATTATTAGTAAAGATTTGTTTCCTATTAGTGGATAAAAAAATATAAGTTTTACTAGTTCTTCCCATGCCTCAGTTTATCATCTTGAAAATATCTAGAGTGTACATGTCTCTACTTTGAAGACTTCTATAGGCAGAGGTGAACCAATGAGGAATCTTACACAGAAGACATAGGTTGAGCTATGGTTGAAGCTGAGTAAGCTGACAGCAGAGAATGCAAATATACTAAGCAAGAATGTGTGAGTGATACTGGGAAGTGACAAACTAATGTTAGAGTCAGTTCAGGAATGTTATGTCCAGATCTAATGATGGTTTTATTGGTGTACAAAGAGATTGCTCATATCAAATTTCATACATTGTTACAACTAATATTTCTCTTTATTCTGATTTTTCCCATTGAGATAAAAAATAATCCTTAAGTAGCAGCAAAGATGTAACTAACAATTTTGAAAATGAGATAAATAATAATATATCAAATCAACTTCATATCTGATGTTGATGATTCTCACAGATGGATGTTACCAGCAAAGTGACAAGCTCTCTTTTTTCAATTGAGGTATAATTGACTTAGAACATCATATTAGTTTCAGGTGTACAGCATAAAGATTCGATATTTGTATACACTGCAAAATGATCTGCACAATAAGTCTCGTTACCATCCCTTACCATATATAGTTACAATTTTTTTTCTTTTTTCTTCTGTGATGAGGACTTTTGAGATTTACTCTTTTAGCAACTTTTAAATATGCTGTGCAGTATTATTAACTAGAGTCACCATGCTGGACATTACATCCACACGACTTATTTATAACTGGAAGTTTGCACCTTTTTTAAAAATTATTACATGGTTTTGTATGTACTTTTATTTATTTATTTATTTATTTATTTATAGCTGCATTGGGTCTTCGTTGCTTTGCGCGGGCTTTCTCTAGCTGCAGTGAGTGAGGGTACTCTTCCTTGCGATGCGCGGGCTTCTCCTTGCAGTGGCTTCTCTTGTTGTGGAGCACGGGTTGCAGGGTTCAGTAGTTGTGGCATGTGGGCACAGTAGTTGTGGCTCGCGGGCTCTAGAGCGCAGGCTCAGTAGTTGTGGCGCATAGGCTTAGTTGCTCCGCAGGATGTGGGACCTTCCCAGACCAGGGCTTGAACCCGCAACCCCTGCATTGACAGGCAGATTCTTAACCACTGCACCACCAGGGAAGCCCTGGAAGTTTGCACCTTTTGACACCATTTTACCCACCCCCACTTTCCTCCACTCTGGAACCCACCAATCTATTCTGTATCTATGAGCTTGGTTTGTTTTGTTTTTAAGCTTCTGCAGTACAAGTGAGATCATACAGTGTTTGTGTTTCTCTGTCTGACTTATTTCACTTAGCATAATGCCCTTCAGGTCCATCTGTGTTATTGCAAATGACAAGATTTCATTCTTTTTTTATGACTGAATACTATTTGATTGGATATATATAACACATCATTTTAATCCATTCATCCACTGATGGACACTTAGGTTGTTTCCATATCTTGGCTTTTGTAATTAATGCTATAGTGAACACGGAGCATGAGTTCTTAAACTATTTTTGTTAACTAAATACTAAGTTCAGTTCTAATTGCTGGAATCTGTGTGTGCCAAAAACTAATATTAGAAGAAAATACAATCTTTTAAAAATAATAATTTTACAGTGTCTCAATCTCTCATTATAAAATTGAGATTATATGAATTACAGTGAAAAGAATAGCTGACAAAATGTCCAGCATGGTGACTCTAGTTAGTAGCTGACAAAATGTAACTTAAAGCAGTAGTTCTTGAACTTTAATGTGCATCAGAATTACCAAGAGCGCTTGTTAAAACAACGAATGCTTGGTCCCATACCCAGTGTTTCTAATTCAGCAAATTTTGGGGGGTGGGTGCGGGAATTCTCCTTTCTAACAAATTTCCTGGTAATACCGACATTGCTGGTTCAAGGACCACATTTTGAGAACCGCTGGCTTAAATTTATGAGTTCTGGAGGCAGGTGTTTTCTGTGTTGGTTAAGCCAGCAATAACCATGTCCCACGTGCTCCCCATCTTTCCTCTTTTCCATTTTCCTGTTTTTTCCTGCATTGTCACAAGATGTCTGCTGTAGCTCTTTGCACCATGTGTTCATGCAACCATATCCAAAGGCAAGCAGTATGGACGTGTTTCCTCTCTAAAGAAAA
The DNA here is from genome assembly GCF_039906515.1 of Pseudorca crassidens. NCBI lineage: Eukaryota > Metazoa > Chordata > Mammalia > Artiodactyla > Delphinidae > Pseudorca > Pseudorca crassidens. The sequence continues at coordinate 87,077,135 of NC_090298.1, forward strand.
CCTATCCTCAAAACCTCCAACAGGCCTTTCCCCTCTGCTCCCATTAGCCAGGATTTGACAAATTTTATTGCTTATTTTTAAGAAAATCTGGTGAAGGAGAATATCTGGCATTCAGGGCCTTATATTTAAAGACTAACTTTCTCAGCCTAAAGGCAGAGAGGTAACCTTCCACAAGGTTACTACAGTCTTGCCTACTCAAGCCTCCTTCATATTCACCCAAAGGGAACATTCAGCTTTAAAAAATAAATTAAAAAATAAAGCTGAGGTTTAAGGTAGTCTGTGTTACATTAGCCCATGCCCTAAGAACCCTCATTATGAAAATCAGTTTCCTAGAAAAAGCACAGGACACACACTCATAAAAGAAGGGAAAAGAAGTTTTAATCTAATTAAATAAATGCTAATTTTGTAAATTAACCTCAAGCCTATGGAATAAAGCATCCCTAGCATCCAAAAACTCAGGGCTATAGGATATGGAGTCATTACTGCTATTAAATGGCTTTACACAATATTTGGTATAATGGTTCACACCTGGAAATAAACCTAAGACACTTGATTGACAATACTTCACTATATTTAACTCAAGATTTGGGCTAAATTAAAGAAAATGGAGTGTTGCTCTCCAGGACTGACTACATAATTTGCAGTTCCAATGTTATATAAAAATGCAAGTCCCTTGTTCAAACATTATTTAGGATTTCAAGATAGTGACAGTAGAACATTAAACCAAGCATGGCACCCTTCTGAAAGCAGGGCTCTGTGCTGCTACTGCACAAATCACTCACCTGTGTAGTGGCGTGCTGTTGTTTCCTTCCTTAATTCCTGAAGTGCCTTTGAAAATTCCAGCTTCTTCTCATTTTCTTATGCATTTTCTTCTTATCTGTCCCACTCAAGTAAGGGGAATAAGCACTATAGTACTTCTCTAAACAAAGAATCTTCTCTCAATTATAAATCATCCCACTCAGCAAATGCAGGTGACTTTGGTTTAAATAGAAATATTTTTCCATCCCACTGCATATGGATAGGTAGATGAATAAATAGCTGGATGGACTGAGTGACTCAGCAAGGAAAAAGGTTTTGTCAGTTTGAGACAGCAGGGTGTATGTGTGTAGAAGGTGAAAATTTTGGACCTAGAATCAAAGGGAAAAAAAAAAGAGGTATATCTGCATTTGAAACGTGCATATCAGCGAGGGTCATCGGTTATGCTGAGAGTTACAGAACAGACTTTTAAAAGTTAAAGCACTCTACCTCCATGTCAAGTTCAATGCAGGAGCAAATTTTATCAGTCTGGTGTCCTTGTAGCATCAAAGGAGTATTTGTCTGTTCCCCCTTGTAGCACCCAGGAACAGGGCATGTTTTGCCTTTGTAAGGAGATGAAATGCTCGCCTGATAAATCACCTGTCAATTGAATCAATGTAGACAGCTAATGTAGCTAAATTGAGAGAGGAGGAAGGCCTGAAAGGGAGTGGGTCGGAGAAGAGGGATTTGGCAACTACACAAATAATGCTATCTTAGTAACTTACTTTTTGCTTTAGAAAAAGGATATAGCAGTGTGTTCTCTGAAGTGCATTTTCTCACCCTCCCGTCTCTTCCTTGAACCACATCCTTTGAGGTATCTTTTGTATAAATTACAATTTGCATATGCACTTTGAAATGAGGTGGCTCCTATACACCATACCAGCTTTCCACTGTCTGTCTGCTTTTGAAGAATGAATGAGACCACCCTATTCTGGTGCATCTGTTACTTCACAGTACTGAACAAAGCATTTACTATACCATCTGAATAGTTAGATGTTCCTGAAGTGAGTTATGATTAAATTAATTAAATAATTTGTTAGAATCTAACTCGATTGTAAAAAAAGAAAAATGGATTTCCAATCACTTTGACTGAGTGAATGTTCTTTCATCTCTAATATGGCGAATTATATCTGTTAAAGTTCCTCTGGTGGAGTTGAATTGTGTGTGGCTCCAAATTGGCGGCAGTTGAATTAAAACAGAAGTCATTGTATCTGCTCTGTGGGAAAGTCAAGGCTCCCTAGACAACCAGTGAAACTGGAGAAGTTGTCAGCTAATCAATCTGACAAGGATTAACATCCGCAAACAATTGTTTGGATTTGCTGTTTCTGTCTCTGGTGACAAGGAAATGTGAAGTTTAAAAATTGATCGTCTTTTCCTGTACAAGCTTGTGACAATATTCTATAATTGAGGATAAATACATCGATTCTAAAATTTATTTTAATGTTTGCCATTATAGTTTTAGGTAATCTTAGAATATTCGAGGAGGGGGGCGATCCAGGGTATCTTAAGAATGGCTACAAAAAAAAAAGAATGGCTACAAATTTTACAAATGTAAAATTGGAAAAAGTTTTAAGGTAGATGATGATTTAATGTATTTTCTTAAGGAAAGAGTTCAATGCCACTCCACAGGGTGTTCTTTAGGATCAATGCTGTACCATATTACGTGAGGAATACATGTGCTGTGCATCATGGAAACCCATTATTTCCCCTGTTTCCCTAGAAAATTCCTTTAAGCCTGAGATCAATCATTGCCTCCCCTTGGAGGCCTTCCCAATCCCAGAAGCCAACAGGTGATCCTTCATTGCTACTGTTACACGAGTACAACTTCTTAGAGGTAATGGTTTGTGAATTTTTGAGATAATTTTGGGCATTAGGTCTGGAAAACCAGATTGTTGAGTTTTGTTTTTATCCTGTAACAGATAGCATCAGAAGGAGGAGAGTTATATTTTGCTTTTTGTTGAAACTGGAGACTTTGGAAGACTTGTCATTCAGTGGTTTGAATGATTCTTTTTAAAGGATATATTCAAGAAACACTCACTGAACACTTACTACATGCAACAAAATCACATGCATTGTGTGGAAATGAAAAAAATTAGTTCTTGTTCTTGAAAAAAGTATGATCTGGCTGGAAAGAGAAACATAAAAAAGTTATCATGATGCAAGAAAAAGAATGGGAAGTGTAGCAACTTCGAAGTTAACCAAATTGCACAAGCTGAGAGATGGTTCTACACTAGGACTAAATAGCAGAAACTATGCCAAAATCCTCTTTAACTCCAGAGTTCATATCAAAGTTAAGGAAATAAGAGAGAAAAAATTGCCCTTTGAAAGAAATAAAGAGATCAAAGATGAATGAGCAAAAAATAAACTACAGGTTGGGGAAAGCTTTATTACAGTTAAAAATGATTCCATAGGTTTAAGCTATTGACAAAAAACCAAGTAAAGAAACATTAGTTAACCAATTTAAAGGATGGTTTCAAAATTTCCAAATCAAAGAAAGGAAAAAAAAATGCACATAGATACTTATTAGGAGTACTTAAGTCATAAAATAATTTCCAGGCAAATTAAAAAAATCTTTAAAGAGATGTATTTACACAAGCACTTATAAGTACTTGTAGTTTATAATGTAAAAGCATGATCTTAAGATAGTTATGCCATCTAGAATCTTAGAGGCTTTTCTGTATACTAACCCTCTTGACTTCTTGAAACTTTATGAAAGGGCCAATGTGTCTGTTGAGAAAATTACTTGTTTCTTATTCTGTAGACTTAAACTGGATTTAATCATCACTTCATATATAACACATCCCTTTCCCCTTCAGCCCCCCACCACACACACACTCTAAATTTAATTAAAATAACTCAAATGAAACTAGAGATAATTTGTTTTTTAAATAGACTGCCACATGCTCCATTTACATAAAACCCATTAGTTTGCATTAAATACAAATTAGCTGCTGATATGAATTAAATCATGTATAAATAGTTCAGAATAGCCGCAGAACCAGGCATTTTAATTAATATAACTGTTAACCAGATTTATTTGTAAGGTAATCAAGACTCTTACTCATTTATTCTTCAGTACAATAGGCCAGGCGATACTGCCTGCCCTAGAACAGGCCATCATTTCTATAGGAATACAAATCTAGGAGGAAGATTGATTAGATTCCCTGACTTCAAAGTGTGCAAATGCTCAAAGCATGCCAGTTTATAAATTATGGCATCTTGGATGATAAATGCAGAATCCCCTCAAATAATTAACTCATACAATTTATTGATCACCTGAAATATCCCACTTGTTTTATTCCTTCCATACTTGGTCCTGGTTTAATTTAAAGCAAGATTTTTTTAAAGTATGAAATAATTGTCCTTTGTTGCTATTCTTATTTTGACTAATTCATGCATCACTAATAAGTATTTCATAGTTAATAAGAACTTTCCAGACTAATTAGAATTTGGAATTTAGCAAAAACATCTATGTTAGTCCAGACACTTTTTGTTCCAAGCAACTGAGCCTCAAAGTGACTTGCTGAATATAGATTCACATAGATAGGTGCACAGAAATGAAAACCCACATGCTGACTTCAGGCACAGCTAGATCCAAGGCTCTAATTAGGTCACCAGAATGACTATGGCTCTTACATTCCCAAGGAATGCTTTTCTCTATAGCTTCCATTCTGTTTCAGACTCTGCTGTCATAGTGGAAAGATGGCTGCCAGCTGCTCCAGGCTTAATGCACGCTCTCAACAGCCCCATTTTTTTCCCAATAGTTCCAATGAATGTCCCTCAAAATGAGTCTTATTTGCCTCAATCATTTATGCCTCTGTCTATGATAATCACTGTGCAAAAAAGAACAGAATGCTCTGATTGGCCTGAGTTACACGCTCACCCCAGAATCTGGGGAAAGGACCAATCCCAAGTGAATCATAAGAATTAAGAGTAGGGGGAATATTTTGACAAAATAGAAGGTTAATTGCTTTCCTACAAAAATGATGGGGGAGGTGCATTGATGTAGTGAATGCCGGAAGGAGCAGATATCCATTACAGTATTGTAATCCTTACTTTGAAGCTAAATTGTCAGCCTTCTTCAGTCACCTCATTTAGGAAATGATTTATCAGTCAGTAACAAATCAAAGATAGGCAATCAATATTAACCTGCAAAAATCCCTGATGCAAGCAACCACAGACTTGTAAATGGCAGCCATGGATATTCAGCAAATAAAGTACCTATATAGAAAGCCTTCATCAACCTTAAGTCATGCTGTTGGACATACAATGTTAAAATATCAATGCTGCATTATGTGTGCATTCTAACTGAAGATTAGAGAGGATTAATGAGACAGGTTTAATTGACTGTAACAGAAAGTCCTGGGCATTTGTAAAAGAAAAATACCACTTAAGTCATAATATTAAAATTTTGACATGAAAAGCAGCATCTCATATTAGCTGCTGAACCTAGGTAATTGCTTATATTTTCTGCCCATTTCAATAACAATATTTCATTCCAATTTTATCCTATTCCTTTCAGTCTTAAGTGTTACATAACATGTGACAAATATTGACACAGCAAAAAACAGGCATGCTTAACTTTTTACATGACATGAATGCCTTTGGTAACTTTATGAAGCCTATGAACAGCACAGAACCCTTCTAAAAGTACTTTAAAGTCTTAAAAAAGTTATAGAATACACAGGAAGCCAATTATATTGAAATATAATTATAAAAAAATTGTAATTGCAATATGTGTTCTTCTGTAATAACACATTAAATAAAAAGCAATACCATTGGATTATAATAGATGATACTTTGAGATACTATCTCTAATATGATATGAAAATATCTAATATTTCAATTGGGTAAAATGTTACAAGAACTACTAATACTAACGTGGTTTGTGGCCTATAATCACAATTGAAGGAAATGTAAACTTCAGTTCAAGGTTACTGAAAATAAACATGTAAATTTTCCCATCCTCAAACACGGACTTCTGCCAAAGGACATTTGGCCATGACTTGGGGAAAAAAACTGTACAAATCACTGTAATAAGACATGCTATCCATCACCTCTTGGACCCTTACTGCAATTTTCTTATTCATCTGTAGTTGATTCCCTGCCATATTTTCACAGTAGCAATTCCAAACTTTACTACCCATTTCTATCCTAACTTTTTATTTCTGTGTGGTTAACTTTGCCTCCTACATTACTTAGAAAGTGAAAGCAAACAGTCATTAGTTTCCTTCCTCTATATCCTAAAATGGTTTGAATCTTTGTTTTCACCCTTTTTCTTAAGAGTCTTACAGATTGCAGAAAACAGGTGCCTGTCAGTTAATTGGTGCTTAATGAGAGAAACCAAGGAATATAAAGATAAGAAGAAACCATTCTAGCCGTACTGTAGTTAGGGCTCAAAAAGAAAGAAAGATGCTATTAGGATAAAATAGGAGCTCTAGTGTTCTCTTACCTGCTTGAAACCCAGTCCTAAGTATGCAGGGCCTCACTTTCTCCTATTAAAGATAGTAAGGGTTGGGCCAGGTTGTGAAACTGTGACAATTCGTTTATTTAAAGATAGAAGATGAGAAATGTGGCATAACCCAACTCTATTTGATACCATGAAAGACGAAAAAGAGAAAAACATTTGGATGGTTTACAGTGAATCCCACGAAGGAAATGGGCTTCTTCCTTCCAGCATCCCACTTCTCTCAGGGTGTACCCCCATGTGAAACAGTAATCCTAGGTGTATCTCTTCCTCGCTGATGTTGACTTTGAGGAACATTGTTCCACAGTCATGAAGTTTATTTTTTTAAACGGAATATTGATTTTACCATGAAAGAGAATGAATTTGCTGTCTAGCCATTTTCACTGAGATATACTACTTACCAAGCAAAACACCTAGGATCATTTGGGGTCTTTCTTTCCCCTGAAGGAAAAGGAATTGAATAAGATGATTCCATATTCAGAATTACGATTACCACTTGACCTCATGGGTCCTTTGTTACCCAATTTCTTTGAATCTAAAGACAAGAACACTTAAGAAATCCTGATAATTTGTCAATGTTCTGGCCAAAGATTATTTGTACAAATAGAAGTTTTGCATATGTAATTAATTGTAAAGAAAAGTTTATCCTATTTAGGAGACCCATTTTCCCATGTGATGTAACTTTTATTCAAAGATCTGTTTCTCTTAAGTGTTTGGGCCTACTATGGGAGAAAGACTATATAAGGTTTTTATTTCTGTAGAAATACTGAGTATGGTAATCACACCTCATGGTTACTTTTTTTTTTTAACATCTTTATTGGAGTATAATTGCTTTAGAATGGTGTGTTAGTTTCTGCTTTATAACAAAGTGAATCAGGTATACATATACATATGTTCCCATATCTCTTCCCTCTTCCATCTCCCTCCCTCCCACCCTCCCTATCCCACCCCTCTAGGTGGTCACAAAGCACCGAGCTGATATCCCTGTGCTATGCAGCTGCTTCCCACTAGCTATCTATTTTACTTTTGGTAGTATATATATGTCCATGCCACTCTCTCACTTTGTCCCAGCTTACCCTTCCCCCTCCCCATATCCTCAAGTCCATTCTCTAGTAGGTCTGTATCTTTATTCCTGTCTTAACCCTAGTTCTTCATGACCATTTTTTTTTTTTTAGATTCCATATATATGTGTTAACGTACGGTATTTGTTTTCCTCTTTCTGACTTACTTCACTCTGTATGACAGACTCTAGGTCCATCCACCTCACTACAAATAACTCAATTTCGTCTCTTTTTGTGGCTGAGTAATATTCCATTGTATATATGTGCCACATCTTCTTTATCCATTCATCTGTCGATGGACACCTAGGTTGCTTCCATGTCCTGGCTATTGTAAATAGAGCTGCAATGAACATTTTGGTACATGACTCTTTCTGAATTATGGTTTTCTCAGGGTATATGCCCAGTAGTGGGATTGCTGGGTCGTATGGTAGTTCTATTTTTAGTTTTTTAAGGAACCTCCATACTGTTCTCCACAGTGGCTGTATCAATTTACATTCCCACCAAGAGTGCAAGAGGGTTCCCTTTTCTCCACACCCTCTCCAGCATTTATTGTTTGTAGATTTTTTGATGATGGCCATTCTGACCAGTGTGAGATGATATCTCATTGTAGTTTTGATTTGCATTTCTCTAATGATTAATGAAGCTGAGCATTCTTTCATGTGTTTGTTGGCGATCTGTATGTCTTCTTTGGAGAAATGTCTATTTAGGCCTTCTGCCCATTTTTGGATTGGGTTGTTTGTTTTTTTGATATTGAGCTGCATGAGCTGCTTGTACATTTTGGAGATTAATCCTCTGTCAGTTGCTTCATTTGCAAATATTTTCTCCCATTCTGAGGGTTGTCTTTTCGTCTTGTTTATGATTTCCTTTTCATGCTTACTTCTTAATTAAAGTTGGTACCACCTGCTTTGCCAATGGATGCTTGAGGTTTAGCCTTCAGAGCTCCAGAGTCTTGCAGTTAAGATGATTCAACTATTCTTTGTTTCTGCTGCTAGTGCTCCTGCCTCTACCCAATAACATTAGTCTAACCTCTTTTTCTCTATTTCATGCCTCTTGCTTGCTTATTGCTCTACCACCTGCCAGATTTTATTGCCTTCTGTCTTCTCACCACGTGGATTCCCCTGGCTGGTGGCATACTGCCTTGTTTCAATATAACTCTCGACTTTTGTATTAATCTGCTGTTGCCAGCTGCTGCCTCTATCTTTATATCTCCCATGCAAACCCTCCAAGGGAAATGGCATGTTGGGTCAGTCAACCACACTCAGTTTAGGGAGCATTTGCTTGTTAGACCTCTCGGGCCAAGCCACCTCACTATCTTCTGTCTAAGATGGTTTTAGAGTCAAATTGCTGATCCAGTCATCAGTTGCCAGAGTGGTGGGGTAATAAGGCACAAAGCATAGCAACCAGACCACAAGAAGCTGCCAGGAATGGATAAGGGATTGAGACAGGTGCTAGATATGTGTATTTTCCAGTGATTTCAAGGGACAAAATATGCTCTGTCTTCCAAGGTTCACAGTTTTTCCATGTCCACAATTGAAGTGTTTATACCTCCCCAAACATTTGTTTTCTATTGAAATTAAAAAGACTAGTTTTCCAAATCTGTTCCTTACATGGTCCCTTGTAAGGACTCACATCACTTGTTCTGTTTTTTCACCTCAGTTCTTTCAATGTTGCTATTGAGCCACCCTGATAAGAAAATATAGGAGTTTTGCAAACTAGTCAGATTAGGTATTAAACTGGCAATTTGTTTTTTATTGTTTATTTGTTTGCATATGTTTTTTAATCTTGGGACAACTACTCATATCCCATTTAGGTTCTCTAAACATTTCACCTTGGTGCTGTGCTTCTCTGGGTTGTTTTAAACTACATAAAAACATTGAAATCCATTACAACCAAAGACTCTCTTAATCATCATTTTTATCTCCCAGTGTCTGATACTGTGTCAGATACAGGGAATATTCACAATAAGTATCCCATGAACAAAAATAAGCCTAAGCAAAATGAATTAGGATGGAAGTCTGTTGGCAGAACAGTAACAAAGCCAAATACAAATAACATACTGTCTACAGTTTGGGATTATCCAACTAAGTAGAATACATCCACTTAGTTGCATATTCTTTGTCTCGTCAGAGATAGAACTGCAAGTTCACTTGTGAACATAAACTTTCTTCATCACTACTTTCCATGCAAAGTACATTGGAAATATATTTGATATAAAACAGAAGTATTCTTTTTTTAACTGGCTAAAATAAATTCTACCTGTGGGTAAGGTCATTGTATTTTTAGATACAGATGAGGAACATCTAATTATGTGAACATCTAATTATGTGTCTGTCTGTGCATATATACATGCATAAGTCAAAAAAATGAAAAGATTGGAAATACTAAAAAACATGAATGTAAGACTGGTCCAGAAAAATAAATTAGTTTATTCTCTTTGATGCTTACACAGTGTACTATATAATGCTAGACTAACCTGTTTTCCACTGTGTTTGAGCATTAGTTAGCAGGGCACTGTATCAATAAGGAGATAGACGTAGGTGTCAGTGCCTAGAAAACTCACTCCCTTCACAGCCAGCTGACCTTATGAGTCAGAAGGAAATCAGTCCAGTTAGAGCTCTCAGGCCAAGCCACCTCACTATCTCAGTCTAAGATGCCACTGAAGTGGCACTAATAGTGAAATACAGCAAATGCTCCAAGTCCTTTTAATAGCAAAAGGAGGTCAAGCTTCCAGATGTTTCCACTGATTCATAAATAATTGACTACTGTTACAGTTACACTGCATTGTAATGGAGTTAGACCATGTGGCTAGCATTAGTTTGAGTAGTATAAAAGAGTTCAACCAGTATTTAAGAAAATTTTAAATCAGCTTACATATCATTTATTAATAATGTCCTTAACATCCTTTTTTACACCAATTTCTTTCCAGCCAATGTAGTATTTAGATAGTAAAGGCTTTCAAGTAATAAAATTATTAAATAAGCAGAAAACTACAAGTCATCTCTTGATCCCAAAGATTGTCTCTGAACATTGCAGTTCTTGCTGAAAATGTTTATTCTGTTAGCAATACTCATAAAATCCACACACAATATCTGTACCCCCTCCCTGTGTCCTCCATTTACTTACTGTTTGTCTTCCCCTTTTCTAACCTAGTTGTTGTCCAAAGGTCTCTGAAGACAAAAAAACAGTTCTTTTTTTAATAGACTAACTGCTGTTTACTTTTTAAAATCTGTGCTCCACTAAACTGTCCTGCCCTAGAATTTATCTGTCACACCTCTGACCACATCCTTCTCCAGCCAAGCCTTAATTAGCATTTTGACACTTTCTCCGTAAAGATTCAGTAAAGATTGATAGCAGCTGCCAGGATAGCTATTTTATATTGAGTGGTCAAGAAAAGCTGCATTAAGGTGGAGACATTTAAGCTGGTATCTGCATGATTAGAAGTCATGCAAGAGCAAGGAAGAAGTAGAGGACCCTAAGGCACGAGTAATTTCACCATGGTCAAGGAACAGATAGAAATCCAGTGTGGCTCAAGAGTACCGAGCAAATGTCATAGTGGAGGGAAATTGGGACAGGGCATGTGCTAGCCAACCATGAAGAGCTTGGAAAGCCAGAGTAAGGCATTCAAAATGTACTTCACATGTGATGGGAAAGCACTGTGAATTTAATGCAGTGGAATGAGATGAAATATTATATATATATATATTTAATATTTTACTACTCAATAGAGAATAGATTGATAGTGTAAGAAAAGAAGTAGGGGCAACTAGGTAGCAGTGTACTGTGGAAAGTCAGGTTGGAGATGAAGGTAGCTTGAACTCAAAAGATAGGACAATAGAAGTAAATTGATTCAGGATATATATATAGGAGATAGAATCAACCAGGCTTGCGGATTAACTAGTTATGAGAACGAGGGAAAGAAGAGCCAGGGATGTCAATATGCAGTATTTGGCTTGAGCAGCTTAGAGGATGATGATGTTTCAGTCGATATCTCCATTTGAGCCCAAAGGCAGGAAAAAAAACCCATGTTCCACATCAGGGCAGTTAGGCAGGAGGAAATTCCCTCATACCCAAAGGCATATCAGACTTCTTGATCTATTCAGGCCTTCAAATGATTGGATGGGGCCTACTCGCATTAGGAAGAGCAATCTGCTTTACTCAGTTTACCAACTGATATGTTAATTTCATCCAGAAATACTGCCACAGACACACCCAGGATAACATTTGACTAATATATGTCTGGGCACCCTGGTGCCCAGTCAAGTCGACGCGTAAAATTAACCATCACAACTGCTCTATATTCATTTCTTATGCTTTTCATTTTGTTACTATAGATTCAAGGAAGATGCTTCTTTCTGGGGGCATATATTCCACAGATGCACTGGGTATAATTCTGGTTACCTACTCAAGGACAGCCCTTCTGTAAATAAACAGTAAAGATTCCCTCCTTTGGTTATTTTCACAGTAGCTATACGTATAAGGGAGGTGAATATAGCCAGGACTTTAAGGACAATGCTATCCAAGGTCTGAGTCTTGCCCAATCAAATGGCCCCATGATAAATCTTGGAGTCCCTGTCTTTTTCTATTAGAGACCTGATTTTGACATGGAGACCTGTTTAGGATGTATATTTGGTGCAGTCTGCGTTTTGGTTACAGAATAAGGGAGTTTCTAAAAAGATGCAATAGAGGCTCTTGGGCTTCAGTAGGCATTTGGTTTTCTTTAGTCTATTATTTTCTTCTGTCACAGATTCCAATGCTGTTAATAAAAGCCAGCCCACTGCACAATTCTTATGATTATTTTTGCCCCATACCATTAAAGAGCAACGCCATTGTAAAATGCAGCAGCTTACCTTCTATCTGAACCTTACCCTATTTAAATGCAAAACAAATCCTTAGAAATTGCAAAGCTACTATACACCATAACATATCATCATCTAGCTTACCATCAGCAAATGAATCTTTATTGCCAATAGACCTATGAGTTTTGTCTTTGAGGGCTATTCCTAACACCAGTTTTAATCTGAGCTCTCTGGAAAGTGGAGCCTCGAGTTTAATCCCAGGGAAAGGGAGTGAGGGAAATCAGAAGTGAGGCAGGAAGAGAAATTACCAGTAAAATGATGTGTTGTTTAGCTGGCAACTGCCATTGTGTCAAGTGCAACCTCTTGATGGATTTCACTGAGACCCTCTTCCAAAAGGCCATATAAACAACTGCTTCTCAGTATGGTCTATATTAAAAAGAGGGAGAAAATGCATTAATCGCCTCCTGTATCCCATAGGTCACTTCACAGACCTCCTGTCTCCTTGGTTCAGCCCACAGGGTTTTAACTCACATACATCCAGCTTGTGCATGTATGGACACTGAGGGGCCCTAAGATGTGTCATGCTTTGGTGTGAATCAAGAAGCTATAGGCATAAGGCTTAAGGCATGCAGCACAAACATGTGGTGAGGCAATCGGGTTATGCCATTGCAAAGTTGGTTGAACCCTAGGCACAGCTGTATTGTCTCAGCAGCAACTAAAACAAGAGACAGAAGAGGCTAGGAAAATATGAAAGATTATATATAAGAAACGTTTGGTAGATAGACCAAAATATGGACTGGAGAACCTACTGGTGGCTAAGAATAAGACTTGCACAGTACAGTTTTGACATTCAAGTGATTTTGTGGGTTTTTTTGACTATTTAGTTCCTCAGAACTAAAATCCTGCTGTTTTTATTTGGCTTTTCAATTTTCATATTAGAATTACAATAGAAGTAAAAAGGATTTCTATCTAGATATACTAATATCTTCACAGTGGTGCTAATTTTTCTATTTTAAAATAGATATGAATCTACCCGTCAGTAAGAAAACTAAAGAAAAATAAAGCTTGTGTTTTGCTCTCTATGGTTACCCACATGCACACACACACACACACGCACACATGGAGGCAAATAACTGTTATTTTCACTAATAAATGAAAAAATGTATTTAAAAAAGAAATAAGGTATGAGCCATTCATATTTTTCTATAGGCCTCATCCTGGATATCTTGGGAGCATAGACCATAGGAAAAAAAATTTTTAAGGAATTTTTAATTGCAGAAACACCCAAAAGTATATAGATACAGAGGTATTCAGCTAAATATGCTCAAAGTTGTGTACGTGAATGTGTGTGTTTGTGTCTGTATGAGCACACATGCATACGTGTAAATGGAAAATCTGTTTTGTTGTCAGACCTTTGTTATTCTCCGACCTCCATGTTTCAAACAACTCTAACAATTCAGGTACAGGCTTGAATCAATTCTGATAACCTACAGGAATTGTGAATGATATTTGTAAGTATAGATAATTATTGATTCTTGAACAAATAAAAATTGATGGCATAAATACAGTGCATGAATGTATAATAAATAATTTCCAAAGTATAATACATGTTAAAAAGTATGGTGTGTGTGTGTGTGTGTGTTGAGTTTGTATTGGATTGGATAGTAAAATACTAAGTCTACCTTATTTTACAAATAAACATATCAAGAAATGAATAGATGGTGATGTGTATGTGGGGAAAAGCAATTGAAAAACTAGACTCCCAAGTACAAACCAGGTAAGGATCTGAGAGAATTTTTCAACGCTTTTTTAAGATATTTTTTAAATGTTCAGATTGTCTGTTAGAATTTTCAAATCAAACATGCTACACCCCTTGAGAACATATTGAGAATTAAAGAAAAGCTTTATTACAAACGCCCAGTAAAGTAGAATTCTGCCCCAAGAGCTACAAAGTTGTTTTGATAAAGATGGAGAAGTGAAAGTGAGCAAGTGTCCAAATGAACAGAACTTGTTGGAGTCCTAACTTCAACGTGGAGAATTAGCAAAGTCTACACAGTTATGTATAGTACGTTTAGGATGCACATGGACTTTACAATAAAATTTCAAATTATTGGCTTTAGGGTTTCCTAGTTACTAGTTATAGGAAAATTTAAGGCAAATAAAGTGATACCGAATTATAAATGGTATTATTCAATAGAGATAATTTAACCTGAACATGCAAATAATTTCAAGGTCAATCTAAAATAAAATTTATTTATCACTCTGGGAAAAGTTATTAAGCACTAACATTCTCAAGTTGATATAAAACAAGTCCTCTTTCTAGACGTTCCTTGATGCAGCCATTAGAAGGTCATCCTGGTTGAGGCAAACAATTGACCATATAGAAGCTTCATTCTTGTAACTGTGTGAGAAATTTGCCATTTAACTTCCATGTGGTTATTATGGACATGAAACATGAAACAATGTTCTATATTCTTGTTTTTTTCCAGAGAGTTAGATAGCAATGAACAACTCTTTGCTTTTAGAAAATTTTAATAACTTGTGTTTACAGGTACCCAAGATATGTTATTGTGTCATGCTATCAAATGTAGCAAAATCTGAAACTGGTAGATCTGTTTTGTGTTTAACAAAATTCAAATGCATTTGTCAACAAACAAATGTTTTCACAAGGAAAAGGTTGTGTTTTCAATGTTAAACGACCCTATATAGTTTTTCTATACCAAAAACAAGTAGATTTTTCATAGAATCCTTACTAACTACAATTAAATATTTATTCTTCTTTTAAAATTTTAAAGAACCTATGTTAGACTGATCATAGCCAGTGGATAAAGTAACCATAATTAATTAATTTATGGTGTACTGTGAATTGATAAACCTTTATCCTTTGTGTTCTGTTCCATTCAATATCACATATTAGGTTTGCTGCCACCTCACTCTTCAATAGAAACTCTTCAGGCATCAGTTTTCCCAACAACTACAGTTCATATTTTAATGAAGAATTAAATATTTTAAATAGATTTACATAAACTTATTTCTAGTTAGTTAACACTAATGAAGTTTATTTTTTTCTTTACAATTACTGTAAATTAATATATACTGTGAATTAATACATGCCTATATAAGTGGAAACACTAAACTCATTATTTTTAAATAGTCACAATTCTGTACAATACCATATTTCAATATATTTAGAGGTAACTAAAACTAGAATGAGGATTAAATATTTCACATGAAATATCAGTGATTTGAGTACCTCTTTGGCTGGAGATAGTGTTGAGTCTTCTTTATCAATTGGTGGTTCCACTCATTGTTGGTGCGACTTTCCCATCAAATATGAATGTTATGGGAGCCTGTAATTTTCTCACAGTTCAATATGTTTAGATAAATGGAAGTTCACAAAAATCTTATTTGAAAGGAAATATGAAAACCCTTTCAACAAGTTTAAGTAAAAGTTGAGTTTGTTACAATCCAGAAAATCAGAGCCAAATGTTTAATTACTGATGCTCACCAGCTATTAATCACAGATGCCGGCATTCAGAAAGGGCCCATTCCTGTCAGCAAGCTCACCAACCTTTAAGATTTTTCATTACACTCAAGTCTCCTTGTCTCTTGGCATTAACTCAATAGATCCTAGTCTTTCAACTGATTGTGTCATAAAGACTAGTTGCTAAATTATTGCATGATATACTTGGGCTTTAGCAATAACTCATTTCATTAGAAAATGAGATGAAAGGGCACATAGTTTAAAAGAGAAATATCATTTGAGATTTCTTCTCTTTGTTCTTTTCTTTTTTTCTCTTTTTTCATTTGTGTAATATTCCAATAACCCAGAGCTACTGAGACACCATTATATCTAAGTTATTTTTCTCCATGTTTCCTGTACATCACCCTTCATACCAAGTCCCAGGATATATTTTTGAACTAATTTTTATAAGGTGGTTTTTTAAATTATTTTTTTAAATTCCTTTTTATTTTTTCCAGTTTTATTGCAAAATAATTGAAATATATCACAGTATAAATTCAAGATGTACAGTATAATGCTCTGATTTACATATATTGTGAAATAATTACCATAATAGGTTCAACTAACATACATCATCTCATATACATACAATAAAAAGAAAACATTATTTTCCTTGTGATGAGAACTTCTAGGATTTATTCTCTTAACAACTTTCCTATATATCATACAGCATGGTTAACTCTAGTCATTGTGCTGTATGTTACAACCCTAGCACTTACTTATCTTATAACTGGAAGTTTGTACCTTTTGACCACATAAGGTGATTTTTTAGAAATGAAGAAGTAGCGGTGTTCAAGTGAAGGAAATATTCAGAAGACATATCAGTTTATAAAGATATTTTGATTTTACTTTGATCATCTGACCTCTCCAACAAATATTTGTGATTCCCTGCAAGAATTCTAATTCAGTTGGCCTGTCACCACTCGCTCTTAAATACATTATCTGCAAACCGTACTGCTATAGACACTGGAACACTGCCCATTCCCTGTGGTTCCTCTTCAAAAAAAAAAAAAAAAAATCCTATCTATCTTCCACTCTGGGAAATGCAATCATTTATTCTATACAGGTTCCAATTTTTTTTTTTTTCAGCAAGATTTTTGGGGTTAAAAAAAAATGTAATGATTACCAGAAGAACCAGAAGTAGTACAAAAAAAACCCAACCACTCAAGTAATAGAAGTTCACTTTCTTGTGCAATTTTTCCACTCCAAGTTGCTTCATTATTTCTAGCATTTATTCCTCCCTGAGATCTGGCTGAAATGTTTGCCCCCAGCCTTGCTAAATATGGATTATTGTCCTTCTGCATAATACCCGACTTTGTGAATGAAATTTACACTCTCCTCCTCCTTCCTATAGTTTCTTTGGTTTCTTAATGCAATGGTGATTAATTTGCATTCTTTCCTGTTAGAGTTTTACACTTTTCCTTCCTACTCATGTACATATTTTTAAAGTATTTATATTTATATAATCTTAATTAAAGTAGAAAGCTTATTGAGGTGGCAATGGTCCATTACCTACTACTGAATGATGGAAAGAATGAGGAGGGCTTGCCTTTATGAAACATTGGGAAGCCTTTACTATAAACCAGGCACTAAATTAGGCATCTGCACAGACAGTATCTCATTTAATCCTAATGTCACAAATACAGGAGCAGGCATCATTACACATATGTGGTAATTTCAGAGAAGTTAAATACTTTGCCCAGGATCAAAGTAATAAATAGGTAAACTGAAGATTTGAGCCCAGTCTTCTGATTAAATCCTATGCTCTTATATTCAATAACTGGGCCTCTTAGTACCCAAAGTAGTTCCAAGCAGATAAACCTTATTCATTACATTTCAAAGACTTTCACTGAGTCCATATCAAAAGCTTCTCCTACCATAAGAACCTCAGAATGCCTTGGTTTAATGTCTGTAAGATTTAAAGTAAAAAGTAACTATGGCACCACACACTTTGAGTTACTACATTCCCATATTAGCATCATCCAAGTACCCTTCTGAGCAAATCTTGTTTCATAAAAATGACATTGTAGTTACACTTGCTTGGTTGTTGAACAGCAGTTAAAGTATAATTAGTGCCACTTAATGGAAAGCATTCCTGAAGTGCATATAGTTATTAATCAAACTCCAATATAAAGCTGGCTACAGTAGTAATGAGTGCAATTATGGGCTGATGAACTGTTAAACTTGAAAACTGACCCTAACCGAATTTTCTTTCTTCAGAAAGTAATAAAACTCAAAGAGCTGAAAATCACTTTATTTCTCTGGGCTCTCTTGCCTCAAAAACAACCTAGGAGATATTTTCTCCTGCTCCATGTTTTATAATTTCATGCACACTGAAGCTTGTAGAGTGGTGTGAGGATTGGAAAATGTGACCCTAAAGATAGGGTCAACTCTAATCTGAACCTGACAAGATTTGATCCAGTCCAGACTCGTTACCTACCAGACAATGCGGAATTTTATCCAGCTATTTTGCAGAGTTTCACACACATCAAAATTAAACATAAAAAAATGTCCATTGAGCCTGAATTAGCCAGCAGGCAAATTCAAGTTCAGGATAAAATATTCGTTCCTTTAAAAATATTTGACAGAATCCCAGCAGAATTTTGTAAGATGAGAGTCCCAAGTTGGCCTTCTCTAAATCTTGCAATGGCTATTTTACAAACCTTTAATGGCATCTGCATTTCTTAGTATCAGAAAGCGTGTTTAGAGTTTATATAATACTTGACATGTTTAAAGAATCGTTTATTACCTTGCTTTATAGCTCCACAAATCTTTCTACTTAAGCTCCCTTATAAATGAAATAGCCTTGCTTTTCCCCAGTAATGATTAGAATATCTTCTCACTCTTAAGGCTTCCTAAACATTTTTTGCAGATGCATGGGATAGCTGTCTCATATCATTTGATCACTGAAGAGGAAAGTTCCTGCTCTGAACCATGGGCTTGCATTTTATATATACTGTCGGAATTGGCGATTTTATCAAGTTAATAAATACTAATAAGGAGAATTAGGACAGATTTGCTAAAGCAGGCATCCCAGAGCTATGTTCAGTAGTTGACAGATGTGAGCTGGATTTGAAACACATTAAAAACACAGAAGGGGAGGGAACAAAGAGAAAAGAGAATTAGAGCCTAAAAGTAACTGCACAATCTATTGAAAATGGGAATGAAAAAAATCCCCTGAAATTGAAGAAGTGTAGAAGAGGAGCCTTGAGAGTTCTATTATTGTTACTCCCACTCACAGATAAAGAATTAAGCCAACTTCTTTAACATGCACTCACACAGCCTTTAGTGATTTGGCACCATCCTCAAGTTCCAGTCCTTTCTCCCACATCAAGCAATGCATATTACTGGATTGATAAATGTGCCTTAAGTTATGCTTTCCTTGCCTCGTTATCACACATTATCATAAATGTCTTTTCAGCAACATTCTTGAATTTGGTGCATACCTGTGATCTTGAAGATTCTGCACAGGGAGGGAGTATGGTTAGGGAAAAAAGTACAGAACCACCGGTGAGAGAATTCAGCTCAATTTCCCTGATTCAGTCTCCTTTTAACAACTCTTACCATGCCTAAGCATAATCAACAATTCCAGATGCATTCACCAATAATTTTCTCTATCCAGTCAGCCCAAATGGGCACCATTTCCTTACTGCATAAAGAAATAGATGAAAAGCCTTTTAAAGATAAAAATATTAGCTGAATTACCACTATCACATGTAGTTATTTTTCTGTGATGTTTCAAAATATGATGTTTTCCACTTTATGTATTGAGTTAGTTTGACTCTGAAAGTTATTCTTAGACAAAAACCTTCGTTTCATTTAAGGCACATTCATTTCATATGCTCAATAATCGTACATAAGTGATGTAGTTAGGAGAATATACTCTGAAAACAAAAAGGTCTATTGTGGTTTTATATGTCTGCCCTTTCAGTCATCAAATGGCTCTAAAACCTATCTGTATATTCTTTATAATCAAATCTTAAACAACTAAGATAGTATCATCACTTTCCAATTGCACATTTATTATTTGTATACATTTTTAACAATTTTAATAAATTTTTAATTGGAGTGTTTTCTAAAAGTTGTAATAATTGCTTCATTCAAAAAAATCAAGTTATATGTGAAGGCCATTAGAAATCCCACCTTTTTGCAGACCTCATTGAATCTTTACTTATTCCAACAGTAGAATGTCCTCAAAGTACTCAATGGAAGATCCATGTAGCTAGGGTTTGTGTGTTTTTTTTAATCTGAAGTAACACATTGTGCCAAATAAATACATTTTGCTAATGGAGATACTGTCTTCAAATATGTAGTTAGTATTTTTATTGTCCCGAGTAACACATGCTTATGCTTAACTTCCCAAAAACTTTGTTGACTAGAAGTAATTTGCCTCTTCATTACATTAGAGGGGTAGTAAAATGAAACTGCTATAGATTACACAGAAACATGAGATTGCTTAGGATGAAAAATAAAGCCCAAAATAACTGTTCAGTTGATCTGAATGTTTGAGGTTTCCAGTCAGTGGTGATTCTTATTTCTCATACAGCAACCTTACTTTTAGATACTTAACTTAATATTTTTCCAATATTTCCTACTAGTTTTAAATAACTGTTCTAGCCTGCCAAGCTGGAGTCTTGTCAAGTGAACACAAGATGAACAACTTTTACAGCTTTCTTTTAAACTATAAAAATGGAAGAACAGTGGTTGAAATGTGTGAAAGAGAAAGTGACAGTATAACATTCGCCAAATTTTAAGTGTCCAGAAAAATAACTATAAATACTGAGAGAAGATAAAGAGGGACTTCCCTGGTGGCGCAGTGGTTAAGAATCCACCTGCCCATGCAGGACGTGGGTTCAAGCCCTGGTCCGGGAAGATCCCACATGCCACGGAGAAACTAAGCCTGTGCGCCTGAGCTGAGCCTAGCTACTGAGTGCGCCTACTGAGCCTGAGCTCTAGAGCCTGAGAGCCACAACTACTGAGCCTGCGTGCCACAACTACTGAAGCCCACATGCCTAGAGCCCATGCTCTCCAACAAGAGAAGCCACCGCAATGAAAAACCCACATGCCACAACGAAGAGTAATTCCCGCTTACCACAACTAGAGAAAGCCCGCGTGCAGCAACAAAGACCCAATGCAGCCAAAATTAAATAAATTAAATAAATAAATTTATTTAAAAAAAAGAAAAGAAAATGAGGAGATCATTGTACTTCATTGCGTGAGGTAAATCCAAGACAACACATTCATTTGCCTTCCCACAAAGGGTCCTCTCTTAGTCTTTACTAAGCCTGATAAGAAAGGAAGAGGTGAACTGAGCTTACTCCTTTTCTAACTGTATTAAAAACTCAGCACATGTTATTCACATAAATTAAAAGTATGATAAGAAATTTGTGTCTACACTAAAAGGATTAATCATTTCACCTATTCCTAAAACTGAAACAATGTATGTATTTGGTTGGCCAAAATGTTCGTTTGTTTTTTTCCTTAAGATGGCTCTAGTAGCACTTTGTTGTCTTTAACTTCATTCGGAAGTTGCATTTGAAACAATTTTGTTAGATTGTTTGTGACAGCTGTCATATCAACGTGCATTTAAAAAAAGACACCAAAATTGGTGAATTTTTGTGTAGCCATTTTAATATTGAAGACAGAAGAAGAAGACCAACATTTTCAGCATATTCTGCTTTATTATTTCAAGAAAGGTTAAAACACAACCAAAATGCAAAAAAAGATTTGTGCGGTGTATGGAGAAGGTGCTGTGACTGATCGAACATGTCAAAAGTGGTTTGTGACGCAAGAGGGAAGAGATATGGGAACATATGTATATGTAAAACTGATTCACTTTGTTATAAAGCAGAAACTAACACACTATTGTAAAGCAATTATACCCCAATAAAGATGTTAAAAAAAAAAAAAAAGTGGTTTGCGAAGTTTCATGTTGGAAATTTCTCTCTGGATGATGCTCCACCATCGGGTAGATCAGTTGAAGTTGACAGCGATCAAATCGAGACATTAACTGAGAACAGTCAACGTTATACCACACGGGAGATAGCTGACATACTCAAAATATCCAAATCAAGCACTGAAAATCATTTGCTTGGGTATGATTAATCGCTTTGGTGTTTGGGTTCCACGTAAGTTAAGCGAAAAAAACCTTCTTGACCATATTTCCACATCCGATTCTCATTAAACGTAATGAAAACGTTCCATTTTTAAAACAAATTGTGACGGGTGATGAAAAGTGGATACTGTACAATAATGTGGAATGGAAGAGATCGTGGGGCAAGCGAATTGAACCACCAACAACCACACCAAAGGCCGGTCTTCATCCAAAGAAGGTGATGTTGTATATATGGTGGGATTGGAAGGGAGTCATCTATTGAGTTCCTTCCAGAAAACCAAACAATTAATTCCAACAAGTACTGCTCCAATTAGACCAACTGAAAGCAGCACTCGATGAAAAGCGTCCAGAATTAGTCAACAGAAAATGCATAATCTTCCATCAGAATAATGCAAGACAGCATGTTTCTTTGATGAACAAGCAAAAACTGTTACAGTTTGGCTGGGAAGTTCTTATTCATCCCCTGTACTCACCAGACATTGCACTTTCGGATTTCCGTTTGTTCTGGTCTTTACAAAATTCTCTTAATGAAAAAAATTTCAATTCCCTGAAAGACTGTAAAAGGCACCTGGAACAGTTCTTTGCTCAAAAAGATAAAAAGTTTTGGGAAGATGGAATTATGAAGTTGCCTGAAAAATAGCAGAAGGTAGAACAAAAGGGTGAATATGTTGTTCAATATAGTTCTTGGTGAAAATGAAAAATGTGTCTTTCATTTTTACTTAAAAAACAAAGGCCAACCCAACTTGTGTATAGGTGTGTATGTGTGTTATATTCACTTTTCCACCTGTAAATATTTATTGCATTTAACTACCGCAAAAATTAAATCATATTCTACTGCAGAACTAAGGTGTGATTCTATATCAGGAGTTTGAGAAGATCCATCTCAGAAATGCTTTGAAATGAAGGCCTTACAAAAAATGGACAGAGCCTTTATAATAGTCCCTATTAAGGGTTCCAATTTTGTAAACGCTCTTTCATTTTCTTCAGGTAGAAGAGGAGGGGTACTTGTAGATCAAATTAACCCATCAGTCCAGAGCCCAAACCATTATTAGAGTCAGTTGTAATTCCTAGAATCACTTTAACTGAACGGTTAGTATGAGAAAGTATCCAAAGAATCATGTGACCCAACCTCTTTATTTGTACAGAAGAAAATAGAGAGAGAGAGAGAATAATTAACAGGAAATGTCCTAAGTCTGCTCCTGGTTATTGCCAAAGTAGGGGGTAGAAACCATGTCTTCTGGAGGCTTCTTCTGAGTATTTTCTACCATTTTAAAAAATAGTATTTAAATTACATAGTGTGCTCTTTGCCGTTGAAGGGTTCTTTGTGGGATCCCTTTAAGGAACAAACTACTGCATTTAAAACCCAGTTTGATATATACACTTTCTACTTTCACAAGAGGAATATGATCTGGGCAGTATGGTCAAGGGTAATAGCTTGAGAATTGAAAGAATCAAGATTTCACCCTGACTTTGCCAGTAAATAACTTGGACTTGATCTTCAGTGTGACTTGGCCTCAGTTTTCTTGGATGCAAAATTAGATTGCATTCATATCCACTGTTAGATTGCATTCATATCCAGTCCAGTATGATTTATGTCATTGTTTATCTAAATTTTCAGTCCCTATTTCCTAAAGATAAAACTCTAACTAAAACTAACTCAATCAAAATGTAAAAGTGTATTTGTTAAACTTACATTGATAATTTTTACATAAAGACCACAATTATTCTAATCATTATGATATTTTTGTATTTTCAGTCAAACATGATAATTTTTAGAGCAGTAAAATTTATCTTTTTCAAAAATTTTGATGACATTTCTATGAAACATGGGGACGTTTTCCTCTAATAAAATGTCCACAGACACACACAAAAATTACTCTTAAATGTTTAGTCTTTACACCTTAGAAAGAATGTAAATACTGAAATACCCTCTTAAATATAAGTTTGCAATGCAACAATCCCAATTTCTACAAACTCCTTGCTTATCTTTAAAATATTTTAGATTGTTCACAGTTTAAGCATTATCTCATTAGACTTACAATAACACCTAAATTTTCCATTTCCATGAAGATGGTATGAAATAATTCTTTTTGAATGTCTTAGGAGGGAATACTTTTTTAAATGACTTGAAGGTTTTTGTTTGTTGTTTCTTTGTTTTGTTTACTCAGATTTGTTTGGTTAGGTTTTTTTGGCTTTTTTTTTTTCTTATTAATGTAGGCATTTTATGGAAGATTTGTATGTCACATTTCCATATCATTTAGTTTATATAAAATGATCTTGACTTTTCTACTTGTCTCATGGAAAACAAGCATTTCTTCATTTTTTTAGCTTCAAAATAATTGCCTGAGATGGTTATAAAGATATATTCTGGATAGCTAATGTTGCAGGTTGTCTGATCAATGAAAGCCCTGTTGAGTTGTAAATACACCAGTGCTGTGAGAATCAGATTAAATCATTTGTTCTTTACTCATGTTTCAAATTTTCATTGTTCCAATCAATTCAGGAAGTTGTTGCCATCTGATATAAGCCAAATTCTCTTGAACTATACTTTTAAAGTTTTTTAACTATTACACCACCAGCTAAGAATATTTTGTCCATTTTAACTTTTGCAGGTTTGAATTTTGGATAATTTATTTCAGTTTTCATATGTAAAAAAAGGAATTGCACTACAGAATATACTTTTTCAAGCTAAGCATGCACTTCACAGTAATTCCAGTGCAGATATGTAGCAAAATTGCTACTCTGTAATTTACTTTTCCTAAATATAAAAAAAAAACAAACTTTTTTACATTTTCTTCTGTTATGTGAATGCCAGTCTTCTTTAGGGAAAACTTGTTGTTAAATGTCCTTCCTATTTTTAATCAGACAGTGGCTCTGTGCTTTAATTGTGCTGCATTATGGCATGTAGTACTCAGACAGAAAGACTCCCATCTCACTGATTGGAGTCACACAGGTAGATGTGATTCAAGTCCTTTTATGTCAGTTCAGGTTAAAATACATCACCTCTGCTACTATAGTTCTTTTAATCAAAGTCTGCCAGTCATGCTTATATGTATTAACAAAAATGATGAATTTTGGGTTTAAAAATAGATGATTATTTTTAGTTTTTACCAAAAATATTATTTTATCATTGTTTGTATTCATATTTATTTACAGAAATTTTTCAGAAGAAAAATATAAATATATATAATGTAAAATATTTATAGAAGTAAATTTTGTATAGAAAATTTTATTGTTTACTGTTTTCTATAAAATTATGTCAACACAGGTAAATTGTAAAAGCAATACTGTGTTTGACATATCTATCAGTTGCCAATCACTAATATTTAGTAACTGTCTACTATGCTTCCTGCATAGTAATCATTGTTGATAGGTAATGGTTAATTAAAAGACCAATCTTAATCTTTATAGGATTACAGAAATTACATTAGTTTTACAAATTAGAGATTGATTATACTCACTTTTATTTACTCCAAATTAGATTATTTTAGACTGGTTAAACTGGTAGAAAAAGGGCTTTTAACATAAAGTAACAAGAAACAATATGGCAGGAGGGGGGAACTTAGTAATCAAGAGATAGAAGTTTATTATTAACTTTCTAGCTAATAAATATTACATTGATTTATCAGAGAAAATAATTCTATAATAATGGAAGAAAATCCTGAGCTTAGAAGAGACTAAAACTAAATAATTTCCAATGAGGTATTTCTTGGATACCTAGCAAAGTTTCTTATGAACCATTCACACCCCAGGAACAACAATGCCCTGGTAAGCCCAACTTCTGTTATATTGTGCCATCAATTAGTCCAACATACCTCAGGCATTTCTAAGTAAGCAAAGAACACCATTGTGTTTTATTTCACTTTTTGAGGTTTTCTCACCAAGAGTTATCATTTTCATTTTGCCTTTCATGTTTTCTCAACCTACTTCTGTGTTAAATTCTATTATTTTTTAAAAAATCATATTAATAATAGCATGACCCAAGAAACTAATTTGTGTCCTCAGAACAAAGTGAGACAGTGTAAACATTATCAGTGGAAGAGGAAAGAAACATACTGTAAAATTAAGTTTCTAATTCTTGTTTTTGAAATTTATTTTTTACAATATAAAAACCATCAGTCAAGAAGCTATCACTAACTTAAATTTTTAGTCCTATTTGAAGGCTGCCAAAAGTGCAAAAAGGTTGACATCCAAAGTTATAATATGTTTCATACCATGTCACTCAGATAAGTTTTGGGAAGCAGCCTCCTCACACTACCCACTCCCTTTCTTCTATGTCTCATCCTACTTTAATTTTCCAGTTTGGGATTTATTGAGTCATTGTCTACCAAGATAACAGAGATGGCATTGAAATGATTTTGAGGAATTGGCTAAAGGAGTAAAGGACAAATGAATTTTAAATTGGACTGGGGACTCATATATATATATATATATATATATGTATTTTTAAAATTTTCTTCTTTGTTGATCACCACTGCTGCTTAAGTTGAATATTGTGGCTCTGTTAAAAAAAAAAAAATCTGCTAACCCCTTACTTCTTCTGCCAATTACTTTTTTATGTATACCTGTAATTAAACCCATTCTGGGATTCATGTCAACCTTCCAGCACAGCGATCAATACTAAATTGTAACAAAGGGAAAGAGAAGATCTCTGTTGTTAGTAGATTTTTGCCTGTACTTGTACAAATAAGATTAGAAGCAGCATGTAAAGTGAGCTGTGAGTACATGACACTTTCCCAATAACGGTTTTTCATTATTTTGAAGTGTGCATGAAACTCCTGCCACTCTGGGTCCTCTCAGTCTCTCCCACATGTCACTGAGGATTCAGCTTTGGTTCATCTTCAACCCTCTGACACAAAACAAAGACTCCTTGGCACCCGCCATCCTAACCAACTCAAAGATCACTGTATTCCAAAAAAACACAGATTTCTGGGAACAAAATAACCACTTTCCAATATGAATAGTTAAAATATGGTGAATTTACAGACATAATTATAATTTTTAAGTCATAAAACAAGACACACTACCAACTTGCTTAAAACTTGAATTCAGAAATCAATACAGATAGACAGATGTCCATAAAATTAAACTGTCTTGTAATACATGAAAAATATCTCCTTCCTTTCATTATTTTTTTGTTTTCTGAGAACATTTCATATCACCAAGTATTTATGTTATTTGGGGAAAAAACAGTATTCACTGAAGGTATTCTAATGTCCTGAATTTTCAGAAAGAAAATGTCTGGTAGCATACTCAAGATAGATTTATTCCCCTTAACATTTCAAAAAAAAAAAAAAAAGCAGAAAGTACAATAAAGTAGCTTCACTTTCCAAATAACAGCTGTGTTAAAATACCAGCTATGGTTATAGCATAATGCATGAGGTCAGTACTCACTTTACAGTTATTATCAGAATGCATAGCTCACAATTCAAAAACTTCTTACTATCTATATTACATTATCTTGGGTTAAGAGCATAATGTCAGCTCCCTGAACTTTCCATTTCATTGCTTTTGTTGCTTTTCATAAGGTTAACCCTTAGAGGTATGGGTGCTTACATCTTGAATTACAAAAATTTATGCTCTTTCCTCAGTACCTGAAATTTATATTCATCAGCATTAAAGGATGTCAGATGTATAAATCTCTATGGATCAAGATAAGAACAAGATAAGATCAAGATAGGAACATACACCCAAAAGGGATTCTAAGTGTACTCTTTATATTTACTACTAATGTCCTTGTTACCATGCCTGATTTGAGTTCATATGCATACATATTAGAAAGGTAAAATATTAGAGCTCACATTTCTCTCATTGTTCTTGAAACAAGACAAAAGAAAAAAATTAAATGAGAGATATGTACCTAGGCAAATGTTTCCATATTTTTTTTTATCTGCCTGCTAGCTTTTAATTATAGACACCATTGACTCAACTCATGGCCAGAGTTGAACTTCTACCTTCACGGACTTACCTGACAAAGAGAATAATGGAGCTATAGATGTAACAATTCTGAGTTCATCATTCAGTGAACAATGTTGCTGAACCTAAAACTCACCCTGTAGCTTTCCAACTAGGAGCAGTATGTTTTACCTATTTGAAAAAATGGAAAACAATTGGTGAACAATTTCTTGGGTTCTGTTTCTGCAAGAGGGACTTAAAAAAGTCCACAATACATCAGATTTTGCTGCATTCTTCTTCATGCTGGCAAAATATAATTCCATTTTCAAGCCAAAAGGGTGGACACTTTTTTCCCTTTCATTCTTCATAGACTTTCAGTATTGTAATAATGGTTTCAAGATATGACTGTCTCCCACAGAGCATAACGTGGCTACAGTGGACATCATAACACTTCTGAGCAACTTACATGTCCTTGTTTTTTCAGTTATGCAAAATAATTTGAGCTGTCCATTTTTTGTTGTTAGGGTTGTTAGATGAAATATAGGACCTATAGTTAAATGAATTTCAAATAAGCAAAGAATGACTTTTTAGTATAAGTATGTTTCATTCAATATTTGGACCATGTGTATACTAAAGAAATAAATATTCATTTATTTGAAATTCAAATTTCAGAGGGTTTTCTGGGTTTTTATTTGCTAAACCTGACAACCTTTTTCAATTACCTATAATTTTTGACATGAAGCAATATTCTAGGGTGTTATCATATAGTTTAGTTTGATTTGGTTTGATTTTATAAATTTCTGTTGCAGTGGTCTTCAGTTCAACTTTAATAATGTCATACAAAATCAAAAACTAAAAGGACAAATCTGTTTAAATTATCAAAAAGTTTTTGGCTTTCTGAAACAAGGGCAGTTTTTAAAGTAATGTCACTTTTCTACGTGAAAAGGGCAGTACCATGTGGGAGAATGGGACTGATAATGAGATACAGGCCTTTCATTGGTTTGAATATAGCCCTAGGTGGTAGTGACTGAAAGTTTTTGCCATCTGGTACCTGATCAGTAGCTGATGTGAAGCTGTTGATTTCACATTAAAAAAATCAAGGCAAATAACAAGTGTTTAAGAAGAGTAATTTTATTGTCCACAACACCTCTGTAACCTTGACCAAATCATTTCACTTCTCTCTCAATTTCTCCATCTCTACAAAAGAAAATATAATACTAGTCATATGTCAATCCATCCTTGTATTAAAATATCATTAGGTATTGCAGGAAAATTTAAAGATAAAACATACTTTAGATAGTACTTCTTTCATTTCAGTTGGGAAATAGCTACAGCTTTCTAAGTTGTAGTAAATAGGGAAAGCCTATCTGAGTAGTTTTAAGATGTATTCCTTAAGATTTTTCAAGAGCCTGTAGTACCCCCAAAGTTGAATGCTAGGAATTTTGCAACTTGTTATTTGGAGAGGCTTTAGAGAAGCTACTACATGAGAAATATGGAAGTATTTACACCAAGGGGGTCCTAGATACCTACCTTCCTGTCATTTATTTTCTTGTTCCTTTCCCCATTCCCTTGTCTTAAGAGTACTTGCATTCCAGTTATGATGAAAAGAGGAGCACTGTGTTTACATAAGAAGACCTGGATTTAAGACCCAGGCCAGCTATTATTCCATGCTGGGAAAACTTGAGAAATTAATTTAAACTTTGAATCTCTAATATTATTAGTGTAACTCTTGAATCTATTTGTGGCAAGGGTAATTTTTTTCATCAAAACATTAAAAAGAATGCCAACTCCAAGCCTCTCTTTTAAGAAGATAGATTTGGCAACATATGACAAAAGACTTAAAGTTTCACTTCCCACCTCAGGCAGTGTAATGGAGACAGAAACACAATGGAAGAGAAGACACAGAGGTATGACAAGACCTGTGTATTCGGGGATCTGTGGGCAGTTCAGAATAGATAAGGTTTGAACTCAGGTGCAGTCAGGGATCAAACTGGAGAGACCCCTGTGGGCCAGCTCAAGGAGGGTATTGTATACCATACTAGAAAATTTATACTCTATTTTGTGGACAGTGAGAAAGATATTAAGCAATAGAGTAAGGTGTTCAGATTCGTGTTTTAGGAACTGTCCAAATTGAGGCAGCTAGATTGGAGTAGAGCAAGAATAAAGGAAAAGGAACTTGGAAAGTTACAGCAATAATCGAGGCCAAAATAGATAAAAGCTTGAATTAAGGCAATAATGCAGAGAAGGGAGGAGGAGTTGAGTATGAGAGCTATTAATGAGATAGGCTTTGCTAGACAATAATAAGTTTGAGTTAGGAAGTAAGAAAGGGATGTCCTCCAGGTTCGTACCTTGGGTTACTATGTAGACAAAGGTGTCATTTACAAAGTTTGAGAGTTCAGAAACAGATATAGTTTTGTGGGGGAAGACAGCCAGTTGAGTTTGCTACCTTTCAGGTCTACCAAAGTGAATTACCTAGCAGTAGGGAGGTTAAAGAAGAAGACTGGGCTGCAGACATGGTTTGGGGAGTTAAACTTGTCAAAGTTCTTTGTTGCAGACCACAAAATCTGCATTAGCCAGGTTAATCAAAAAGAGATCTTTAAGTGTTATGGAGCACACAGAGAATTAATGTAGATGTGCTGAGCCTGTAGTCTAATTTTCCAGAAACAACACCCCAAAGACACCAAAAACCTGGCCCACCGATGAAGTGGCTACATCTGCTAAGATCAGGAAGCAGTAGAATTAGAAAGCTGCTAGCACATCTGCCAGAATCAGAACCACACCAAGTCTAATAATATCCATCCTTTCAAAATAGATGCCTTTTGAACCCTCATTCACTGATGGTGGGAATGTAAACTGCTGCAGCCACTATGGAAAACAGTATGGAAATTCCTCAGAAAATTAAGAATAGAACTACCATATGATCCAGCTATACCATTTCTGGGTATTTATCCAAAGAATACAAAAATACTACTTTAAAAAAATATATGCACTGCTATGTTCATTGCAGCATTATTTACAGTACCCAAGATATGGGAACAATTTAAGTGTCCATTAACAGATGAATGGGTAAAGAAGATATGCCATATATATATAATGGAATACTGCTCAGCTGTAAAAAAGATGAAATCTTGCCATTGTTAATAACGTTGATGGACTTTGAGGGTATTATGCTAGTGAAATAGTTCAGATGGAGAAAGACAAATACTGTATTATTACACTCATATGTGGAATGTAAAAAGTAAACAAAAAAAATAAGTGAACAAACTAAACAAAAACAAACACGTAGATACAGAGAACAGAGTAGTGGTAACCAAAGGGAAAGGGGTGGAGAAAGGGCAAACTGGGTAATGAGGATCAACTGTATGGTGTTGTACGGAAACTAAATTTGCCAAGAGACCAGCTTCCTTCTACCCTGTTGCTCTATCATCTTCAAAATATGGTTTCCAACTCATGGTGCAAGGTGGTTGCTCCTGCCCTCAACATCTTGATCTCGTTCCATTTAACAGGAAGGAGATAGAAGGAAGTCCAGAACACAACTATATGGCTATCCCTAACACCAAACAAAAGCTGGAAAATCTAGTCTTTAGTGGGTAGCCCAACTAAAATTGAGGAATACTATTACTAAAAGAAGAAAATAACAATTTGTTCATATAGGAAAATACCATTCTGAAGGTACTTTTGAGGAAAAGTAGGTCAGAATAAAATATTGAACATTTTTATTTTTTATCCTAATTTCTCTGATTTTATGGAACTTACATAAGTGTCAACTCCTCTTAAATTTTTTTTTTTTTTTTTTTTGGCGGTACGCGGCCTCTTACTGTTGTGGCCTCTCCCGTTGCAGAGCACAGGCTCCGGACACACAGGCTCAGCGGCCATGGCTCATGGGCCTAGCCGCTCCGTGGCATGTGGGATCTTCCCAGACCGGGGCACAAACCCGTGTCCCCTACATTGGCAGGCGGACTCTCAACCACTGTGCCACCAGGGAAGACCCCTCTTAAATTTTTTGAGGGTGAGGTAACATCTGCAGAATAAAGAAACAATGACTAAAACCCAAATTTCTGCCACAACAGATTGTGTCTATTAATTTCTATTAACAGAAGATTAATCTTCTATTATTGTGGCACTTAATCTTCTATTGTATCTTTTCATCTCTTGTTTGCTAACTTACAATTAATGCAACCAAAAATGTGAAAATGTCGCCCACTTTTCCAACTTTAAGGTAAATATTTTCTACCATTTCTCCATTCCCTGTCTTCCCACACCACCACCCAACTGAGAGAGAGAGAGAATGAGAGAGAGAGAGAGAGTGAGGCCTCACTTGCAGCTATTGTTTTGTCTTCTGCTTGGGCAGAGAGGGAGGATTCTTCTACTTTCAATTGGCTCATATCCCAGAGCTGTCCCAATTTCCTCAGGAAAATTCCCAGCACCAAATAGTTCTTATAGTCAGGAAGCTGTTCTTGATATCATTAGGGCACATTTATTTTATTTCTGGTGTTATCTTCAGTGCTCAGCTAAATGATTCTGCTACAACATCAGTGTTAGGTAGACAGATGGCCTAGCCTGTTTTTGTGTTCCTCGTTCCTCATCCCTTATAAAATGTATAAATCCATCATCTGTTTCTTTAATCAGCTTTAAGTGCACATCCCTAGACAGTTTATCTGTATGTTTTGGATCCTGGATGACCAAATGAATGGAGCTTTTCTCATTAGTATCATTACAAGAAGAAATATTACCTTTCCTTCCACTGGCATTTTTTTTAGTCACTTCATGGAAGCTTTCAGTTTTATTTAATATTAAAAAATGAGCATTGAAATCTAAGTAAGTGATAATAGATTTGATTCATCTGTATCATTTTTTCCTTGCTGTTATCTGACAGATTGCATCTGTACCAGATAAAAGTATATAAACATTCTGTATTATTTAACTTTGATTTTACTCCACAATTTGACTTATCTACATTATGGTCAGTGATAATAGAGGAAGTCATTCATTTTTTTCTCCTTCTAATGCTATCAGGAAAGAATACTGCCTCTCTTCCCAACCTAGCACCCATGATGTCAAGGCCTCTCCCTGCCTGCCTGCCTGATGGCACATTAAATTATGCTCTGCCAGGTCTAGATTTGATATAAAGTCTCTGACACTTACCCTGATAGCATGACCCAGTACCCACTTAGATAATAGTTTTTATCTAATTAAGAAAGAGAACTAGATGTTTTAAAAAATCACAAATCCTAAAAATAATTTTAATTCAACCAGAGAATACCTACGTGCATATAATTTAAAACATCACTGAAGAAACTTGGTACTCAGCAGAACTCTCACTAACTGGAGTTTCAAAGCCTGAAAAGTCAGTATCTGTGACATCATTTGTCTTTAGACATGAACTCTTGACAAATCTTGTTTGCTCAGTCTCTTTAAAGTATACAAAAAGTACTGAAGAAATTAATGGTAGCAGTATTGGTAGCTAATACATGTAGTATTTCTATGTGTCAGTCACTTCACATATTTTCACAACAGTAGATATTATGAGTCTCTTACTGTAAATATGAGGAAACTGAGGCACAGAGAAATTAAGTAACCTTGCTGAGTTTGAATTCATATGACTATTTTCACATGAACTCTAAATTTGAACCAATTTAGCAAATAACACTTTTAAAGTATGTCATCAATTTTTCCTATAATCAAAACGTTAAATAGCTGTTGAATTTACTTTAGCCAATATTTACTGGTATATCTTTTAAATTAAAAAAAGAAGACATGAAAAAATGTTTGGTCACTCATTCATAATACTTACTGAGTTCCTACTATTTTTATTGATGCATAGAGCTAGGGGCTAGTGAAAACAATAATGTTATGGTAGTATGAAGAGTATTGTAGTATTTTATACTTATGTTCAACTAATAGGGCAATATGTCCCCCAAAATTATGACCACCACACACTTAAAACTGGTCACATAAACAGACAGGAAATAGATTCAACACCAGAAGTATAAAATGGGAAAAACAGCTTATCACAAGTATTTGATACTTAAAATACTAACAATATAAATAAGGCTGGAAGAGCAAAAATATGTGAATTATATGTGATCAAAGTGAACATGATGATAAAAATGTTATCACAATTTTAGCTACCTTAAATATCAACTACAATTTCCATATAATCTTCTTCCTATATTTTTGAAGTTATTGATTCATATGGGTTGTGCATGTCAGTAGTTTTTAAGGCTCTAAGTTCTTATTTCAACATACCTCTTAATAGGCCCTCATTGCTTTCCTTTCTACTATTGGTTTCATTACAACAAATTATTTGAAGACATTTTGGGAATTACAGTACTTTGCATGTATGATGAAAAAAAGGGGATAATTAGCTGGAATCAAACATATATAAATCTCAATTCCAACAAAATTTCCATCTATCAAAATAATTATGATAATTACACTAAATAAGGATATCTACACTTCCTAGTTGTTCAGAAAGTATATTGTATAATTTTAGAGGTCAAAAGCCAATATGCTAAGTTATCATAGGAGTTAAAGCTCAGAATCAATCCCACTATTCAATACTTTGATAATATCCTGTATTTCTCCTTCACAAAACATACCACTATCATAATGAATATTATTTGTTAAATTACTTGCTTAGTATCTTCTATCCTTAAGGAAAATATAGGACATTTTAGTGCTGCCCCAATTGTCTAAGAAACGCAGGATATAAATAGACCACAAAAATGGCAAATGTCCATCAAGGACATAGACATTATTTTTAACATGGTAAAAAAAAATCAGACTTCTCCTTACCTTCTTTACATATTTGTTCAGAGACTGAAATCCTCACATATAACACTAGGGAAGTATAGGTAAGAAAGATGCAATACTGTTCACACCGCCCAGGAGGAACTTCTTCGAAACCTTACTCTGCAGGTGCAGGCAGAGGCCTTAACAGCTGGTTTTCACACAATCTGTGGGTTCAGAGGGTCAGGCAGAGGGTAAGAGAAGGTGCCCCCTCAATTCAGCAGAGTCCCAATGGAAAAATATGCCACCTAGCAATTGAGAATTAGAGCTCGGTATATTTCCCTGCCTTTCAGTTAAAGATAGAAAAAAGAGGTCTGACTGAGTAAATAGCATTCAGATTCTGTCTGGTAGCAAATACTCAGCCTGCAGAGTTTTCTCTTTATTACAGGGTGAGAAAACAAGAAACAAAAACATTGAAAAAAAAGAAACCTCAGAATTTCTTTTTTTTTTTTTAATTGAAGTATAGTTGATTTACAATGTTGTGTTAGTTTCAGGGGTACAGCAAAGTGATTCAATTTTATATATATATATATATATATATATATATATATATACACTTTTTCCTTATAGTTTATTACAAGATATTGAATATAGTTCCCTGTGATATACAGTAGGTCCTTGTTTATCTATTTTGTATATAGTAGTGTGTGTCTATTAGTCCCAAACTCCTAATTTATCCCTCCCCACCCCCAACTTTGGTAACCATAAGTTCATTTTCTAATATATCTGTGAGTCTATTTCTATTTTATAAATAAGTTCACTTGTATCATTATTTTTAGATTACACATATAAGTAATATCATATGATATTTGTCTTTCTCTGTCTGATTTACTTCACTTAGTGTGATAATCTCTAAGTCCATCCATGTTGCTGCAAATGGTATTATTTCATTCTTTTTTATGACTAATAGTCCATTGTGTGTATGTGTGTGTGTGTGTGTGTGTATATATATATCTCCCACATCTTCTTTATCCATTCATCTGTCAATGGATATTTAGGTTGCTTCCATGTCTTGGCTATTGTAAATAGTGCTGCTATGAACATTGGGGTACGTATGTCTTTTTGAATTAGAGTTTTCATCTTTTTCTGGATATATGCCCAAGAGTGGGGTTGCTGGATCATATGGTAACTCTATTTTTAGTTTTAATTCCTTAATTTCTTAAAAAGCCCTTTAGCATTTAGGTATTCATATAGTATTAATTCATATTTTAGTAAAATAGGATTCTGATGCCAACAGTAAAAAAAAATGGTTGAATAAATTAATATATGTTTTATCACATATAACATACAAATGTTTAAAATTCTGATTAAAATTATAATAAAATAAAAACAAATGGTAAAACACAATTACAAATTGGGGAAAATAATTTTAACAAATAAAAAATAATTATAGTATATAATATTACTCAAAAAATGGAAAAGAACAAATACTGCACAAAAGAAGAAATATGAATAGTGAAAATGATATAAAAATATTTAACTGCAATATAAGCAATAATGAGTTATATTTTTATCTGTCAAAGCCACACTGGTGATAATACTGAGAGTTAGGTCCCTCATATTCTGATGGTAGGAGAGTTTCTTGAAACAGCATATCTGGAGAGCAATTAGAGGTTGTGTATCACAAAGTCCTTCAAAAAAGGTGGGATATCACAATTTGACCCAATAGTTGCTAATTATAGCAGTGTCATACGCAGTATGAATGCACTAATAAATGAATTTTTTAACCTGATTATTTCAGTGATAGGATTCACTACAACAAAAACTCCCAAACCATTAATTAAGCAACCACATAAAATTCATATTCATAATCTGCCACTTCATTAGGAAACTAAATAATTATATATCAATAGCTATGAAATTATCTGGCCACTGAGAGTGAAAATTTATACAAATTTCATGATAATACACCTACATCACATCACAACCAAATTGTTGTTTTGGAAATTGATTTTCAGCTTTATTCACTGAAAAAAAAGTAGAATCTTATAGGGGTGATACCTACTTTTAAACAACCTTTTTGTTCTACATGTTCTGACTCTAGAAAATTAATTCACTGTAAGTGGCATTCTTTTTTGCAGGGAGAAGAGGTGGCAGTATTTTAATAGACACAGTCTTTCAGTTTATATAGCCACAAAAATGTTGTGTTCAAGTACAGTCTTCCAGAGGGCAGGTGTCAGGTTTAACTTGTACCATAGTAAGAAGTTTAGTTAGGATGATCACATTATTTCATGATTAATTTTATTATACTAATTATAAGTTCAAATTCCTATTAGAAATCTTACCCTATAATACATGTTTTAGGGGAAATTTTTCTGAATATGATTGAATAATGTTACTTCTGTGAGCCATCAGTATGGAAGATTCTTTGGGTAACAGCTTTAAAATAAATTCTCCTTAAGTTCATGAGAAACCCCAACTTCACCTTTCTGGAGGAAATCATTATAGAAATTAAAAAGTTAAAATGATGTTAGAAAGCAAATGAAGACATTTGGTTACTTTGAGCAGATAATGAATTTTTAATATGAAATGTTTTGCCTACCCATTACACAAAGTGTTACCTTATCTAAGTTTCTTTGATTAAATGGCAGCATATAGTATTCGAATTGGTTTCTGGACAGTTTCATTATCATTCCTTAGAACATTAGGGAATGTATTAGATATATAATTCTTTGACCTTTTGAGTAACATATTGAATTCTAGAATGAAACGCAGTACAAGCAGCAGTAATTTTCTTTCATATTATCTAAGTTATATTGCATTTCATTTTTTTCCTTTTATCCTGATGAATCCTTAGAAAAGAATGAACATGCTGTGTACAAAAGACATGTAGAAAGCACTTTCCTTTAAGACAGAATACCTACCAATCAATCTTTAAATATCAGGCATAAAGGAGGGCCAGTAACTATATATAAGTGGCCAAAGTAGTAAAAGGGATGTGTGTCCAATGTTTAGATCACTGCTTCTCCAACTTTACAGTGCATGGGAAACACCTAGGATTTGGATAAAATGATTCAGTAGGTCTAGGGTGGGGCCCAAGAGTTTCCTCTTCTAACAAGCTCCCAGGTGATGCTAATGCTCTTAATCAATACATCATACTTTGAGAATGACTATTTTCAATCTCCCATTTACTAAATTTCAGCTATGTATGAACACTCTTCAGACTACAGAATATGTTAAAGGCTCTCATCAGCATCCTTGCAAGGAAGAGATGGTTTCCAGGTCAGTGCAAAAGTTTTCCCAAGTCCCTATCAATCCGGGAGAAGCTTTCTATGAATCTTGCTGCAGGCTTTTTAGCACACTACAGCTCAGGAAGTCTGTCTTCCAGCCTAAATGCATGAACACTGCCACCAAAGTCACTGTTAACAAGCACATATTCAGTGATCCCTGTGTATGGGGAATAGTAACAAGAACACAATCAGAAAAGGAGCATGAGGAAGCCCCTGCTCTTGGGTTCTTAAATCCAGTTGCAGACATAGGAAATACACAAAAAGGAACAGCTATGAATGTGCCCCTGCCAATTGAAGAGGCATAGAGTACTTGAGGGTAAAGAAGAAAATAATAACTGAGGGGAGATGGTACTAATAAAGAAGAAGAGACACAAAGGAGGTGACTGGATATAGATCTTAAAGAAAGAGTGATACTTGGTAAAAAAAAAAAAAAAATGGATCACTTCCCAAATATGTGTCTCTTTATAATGTATGTGCACTATTGTATTCTGAAAAATGCTGTACAATTTTACAGAGATGCACCTTCTCAAAAGATCCTGCTTAAATATTCTATTCATTCTATAACAGGGAAGCTCTAAAAGGAGAGATGAAATAGACTTCTTATTGAATGGGCACTTAAAAGTTATCAGACTTTTTCATGGTGCCAAAAATGAGTCTCCTTGGAGCATATTATCCTTCCCTTTATGAGGGAAGAGAGAGTATGCAAGGAAGATACAGAGACGTTAGTCAGTTTGAAGAAGGAGCTCAAATCCTTTAGGGAGAGGAAGGACTGATCTCAGTGACCAAAGTGA
The DNA here is from genome assembly GCF_039906515.1 of Pseudorca crassidens. Taxonomy (NCBI): domain Eukaryota; kingdom Metazoa; phylum Chordata; class Mammalia; order Artiodactyla; family Delphinidae; genus Pseudorca; species Pseudorca crassidens. The sequence goes on from NC_090298.1 coordinate 87,115,600, forward strand.
AGGAGACCAGGATGTGGACCAGAATGACGTGATAGGAGTTCTCTGGCAGAAAAAGACCCCAAAATACAAAAAGCGAAATCTACTCAGAGGAAATTGGGAGTTGGGTCTGGAAATTTGGGCTCCTCAGGCAATGTAATAGCTTATTTATTTGGCTACTGATGGAATTATTATAGACCTAAACACCCTGGTATAGTTGTTTTGCTTGAAGAACAAATGGCTGAATTTAGGAAGATGAAGTAAAAGAAGCTATAATCCTGGCATCAGAGAGAGGTACCACTGTGCCTTGAGCAGCAGCAGAAGGAAGCCATTGTTCCTAGAACTCTATGTGACTGTTCTGTATACATTATGTGTCAGCAAAAGCAATCTTTGTAGTTGCTCTGTTCTCACCATACCGATTTTTAAAAGCAGTGTTTTACCCACCCACTTCCAATTAAATATGCTCCTGAAGTTTTTGAACAAATCAGACGTTCAGAGGAAGTCATTAAAATGAAGATAATTGGACTTCCTGCTAGTATGGCATGTATAATTAATTAGAAAAATTAAAAGGATAACATTGTAATTATATAAGTTTATAGAAATTACAATTCATTCATCCACAAATATACATTTAGTGACAGGCACAGTGCTAAGCACAAAGATTAAGAGGAGAACAAGAGAAACAAAGACCTTATTCTGACAGATTTTGCTGCCTTGAGAGCCAGTCTATAAGGCTAATCACAAAAAAGCTCCCAAGCGCTTATGGCCACCTGGGCTGAGTTGCTGCTGGACTAGAGCTAACGTGCTCACCTCCTATTGCCATGTAGAACAGTGGAGCCCTCAAGCACTTTATGAACTTTCTCGATTTAGATGAGTAGATTCTGCTAATCTTGGAAAAGGTGATATCCCGTATAGGAGAACATAGACCCACAGTCACTGCAGGAGGGAAAAGTGAAGGAGGGGGTATTAAGGTAACCACATGGCAGGCAGTATTTCAACTGCATGCCATATATATATATATATATATATATATATATATATATATATATATATATATATATATATATATGATCCATTTTTAAAGAGTCAAGCAAAATCAGCATATGTATCATTATCAAAATACCAGAGGACAAAGAACACATTGAGAGACCAATCTGCCTTAGAGCACGTTTAGTCCACACATAACTTAGTCACTGAGATAAACTGTGCATATTAAACTCTTTCATATTTACAATTTTTTTTCTTTCTATGGCTGCTGCCATCAAATGATATCAAATGATTAGTGAACTCAAAGGCAGGTTTCAAAGACTTTTGAAACATTGGCCACTAAAGCACTTAATGACAGGCAGATGCTCAAAACTAATAGCACACTTCAAGTCACAATTTAACAAGTTTAAAATTAAATGAGCACGAATTATCTTCTGGGGATGGTGTGTCTAAAAACAATTTAAGACATGCAATTTTTCATCTTCTGTGTCTGGTTTATATTTTAAAAGCATATCAAGTAGCAGCAGATAAGGAGACATGATGTGTACTTTGGGTAAAATATTTGTTATACGCCAAGTTTCTACTCACTCTAAGTGACTTTCATAAAGGTATGTGCTGACAGTTGGATATTTATTTTACTATATTCAACCTCAAGATTTTGTCATTCAAGCTAAGTAGCATAAACTATTCTCCAAAGAATATAATTCAGGCAAAGAGGTGGGTGTGGGAATGAAGAGGTGAGAAAAGATGGAGGAGAAGAAAAGAACATTTATTTAACTCCAAGCTAGGAAAACCATGGTGGAATTCCCAGACTCCTATACTTATTAGCAAGTTACATGAAATGTAACTTATCAGCAACGTGAATAATGAGACCAACTATGATAAGAATTTATTTACATTGCCAATAATCCCAACTAACATACTAGCTCCTTTCAGTAAGTGACACATTCTAATCATCACTTCAGAGAAGACTTGCAGAACATAGATACTAGCTTAAGCATCTCTTCTTGGCCTCCAAAATATTCCATTTACATTGAGAGTAAACTCAGTGTCAGTAGACAGTCTGTTATTTGCTTATTGACTTGGAAGCTTACACATTCTGCACAGCACAATGGTCAGCAGTGAGCAATCTAATTGATGGATTATGAATTCAGTTTTTGAAAGTTGGCTCTAATTTACGTTGTCCTGGGCAGAGCTATTGTTGTTGGTAGCCCCACTATTCTAGGGTCCCATTTGCCCCCTTTTACACTCACAAGTCTAGGTTATCCAGTACTATAAGCTGTCTATATTGCCCAAGTCCTCAACAATAGCCAAGAGAATAATGTGTGTATTGGTTAAGAGCATATACTTTTCAGCTAAACATAACTGTTCAAATCCTGGCTAAACGATGTTCTATGACATTCAGTAAGTCAGTTAATACATACATGCCTCAATATCTCAGCTGGACAAAAGGAATAATTACATCTCAGAGGGCTAAGATGTGGATTAAATGGAATAATATATGTGAAGCGTTTAGCACAGTGCTTGGTACATAGTAAATGCTTGAGGAATGGTAACAACTTTTATTACAGCTTGTACTAAGCAGGCCGATGCCACTAATAAGACTTTAATTGCTTTACATTCCCATTAACTTTCATTCTAGCCTAAGTTTTATGCTACTTTCCCCAAAATTCTGTTCTCTGTTGACAGAAAAAAAAATCGTTCCTGATGATCAGAGAGTATGTCAAAGTGTTATGGTAGGCAATTTAGCAGTCGGAATCAAAATCCTTAAAAATGTACATAACTTTGGATTCAGCAAATTCATTGCTAGGAAATAAGCATGGAGGTCTATAAAGATTTTCTGTAGGAATATTTATTTAAGTATGTTTATAATAGTAAAGCTTTGGAAAACAACTAAATGTCCAACAATTCATGCTACCTTAAATAAATATGAAATACATAGCAGCATACTCTGAAGCCATTAAAATGATGTAGAGAAGAATATGAAGTGACATGGAAAGATGATCAATAAATAACAAACTGGGGCACATACTGTACTGTGATCCCAATTTTGTAAAATAAAATAAGATATGCAGAACTATGTCAATATTTAGCACAGGACAGGATTTATCTTGTTAAATGATTTTTGGAAATCCTAAGTGTAAAATGAGTATGTATTAATATTTATCCTCAAATAGTAAATTTTTTAAACATGCAAGTTCTCCAGAAAGTCCTTGCCAAGCATGAACCTAGCAGAGAGGTCTTTAGGCCACTGAAAGAAAGATACTGCTTTATTTTGTTGCCCAAACTATATTACCCCAAATCTTCAGCAACAGTTCCAAATGTAGCTCATTACTAATAAAGGTAGATAAATTCTATTGTCACATTTTACTCTGTATAAAATAGATATTCTTGGCAAATTTAACAAATGTTTTTCTCTCATGAAAAGACCTGTTGTATATCTTTAACTTAACACATTTATTCTAACCACTATCTTAAACTCGTTTAAATTTAGATGCTCCTGTTATATTATTTAATCTAAGTCTAATGTTACCATACATAGAATATTTGAGAAATGTGATGAAGCGAGTTATAAGTCATATGAATGGCTATAATAGTTTCCCATTTTGGAGGGTTTCATGTTGTATCAAACACTGTCTTCCAACTCAACTTTCCCCTTCACTGTAACCTCTCTAATTGAGGCACAGTTCCATGGGGGAGAGTAGGATTAAGGCTTTGAAGGTCATAATCACTTTAAAAAGTCAGTATCTCATATGTACACACATGCACACACCATAAATAAGTGTATGAATATTCAACCAGGTTTAGCAAGAATTCCTAAATAATTCCGCAATAATTCCTTTAATGCTCCATTTGAAATTAACTTTATTTCAAAATAATTTTTGCAATTTATTTCTTATTCTTTTATTTCTTATTTTTCTTATTTTCTTATACTGGCCCTACTTTGCTAATGTGCTAAATGTTTGCTTAGCTTACCCATTGCATAAATCCAGCACAAAGCAGCCTGAATAATAAATTAATAATGAATGCATAATCATAATTTTTGAAGGCTAGGTATTTGGGGGATAGTTAGAGGAAAAATCTCCCCAATGTCATGACATGCTGTTCAGTCTGTCATTTATCTCAATGTTCAAATATGAAATGGACTGTGAATGGGAGAATGATCACACAGAAAGGAAACAATTAAAGCCATGTCTTCCCTTCCTTTGCCAAAGTCAGCATTCACTTGGCCACTGTAAAGACAGTCACTTCTATGCCAACCAGCTACCCTCAAAGGGTTCCTTAGGGCTCCACATGCAGCTGCTACTTCAAACTTGGAGGCCCTCAGATGACCCTGCTTTTGTCATCTTTTAGTAATTCTACTGAGGAGTAATATAATGTGAATTCATTCTTCAAAGCCCATCTGTCTACATTTGAATCTCAGCCTCACATCTTAATGACTGTAGGATCTCTCTGTGCCTCAACTTCTTCATCTGTAACACAGAACTAATAATAGCACTTACTCCATAGGTTATTGTGAGGATACAAAACACTTATAAAGTATTTCCTAAAAGATAGCAAGCACTTAGAATAAATGGGTAACTATTGGAGCGAGCAGAAGAGAGAGTGGTAAGAATTTAGGCATTAAGACAGGCAGGAGCCAGATCTCTTAAGGCTTTGAGGGCTGTAATATGAAGTTTGGATTTTTTTCTAAGTGTGATGTGACTCCATTGCAGATTGTGGGGTTAAGTTAGATCATGTGTGCAAGCTATCTAGTCTACTGCCTGATATGTTAAAGGTATATGGTCATAATTACATGCTTAACACTCAACATATGGAGATTTATATATTAATCTGACACCAAGCAGTCTGGCCAGAAGATTATTACTGCAGGTCATCTGAGACCAGGAACCTCCAGACCCAAGAGGAAGTCAGTTGGTGGACTCTGAGCCACACAACGCACAGCTAGAGTGACCGATTGCTTTTCTAACAGCAGTGAGACATGGTGTAGTCATTTATCTGAGGATTCAGAGGTTGAGTTCAAGAAACTTGTCTATTTAAATAAGTTTTTTTTTCCCAATCCTAGTACAAGCAAAGGTAAATTCCATAATGTGAACGTCTACTCCCTCAACATGAACAGCTCCACAGGACCAAAGAAAAAGTGTTCTCTCTCCTCAATTCTTTAACACAAAGTGGGCCTTGGGAATAGACCAGTGCTACTGCTTCTGCAAAGTTAAATTGCATTCCCATTTAACAAAAAGGTGGCTTATTAGAAGCAAAAGAATGGCTATTTAGAGTTATGCCAGCTACTGATGAAAAATAAACTGTGAGCCCAGGACAATTTGAACCTGCTGCGCACGAAGTCTAAACATAAGCAAGCTCCTCTGAAAGAGATGCAGGGCTCCTGGGCTGGTGCCACTCTGCATGTGAGAGGAATGTCACCAAGCCGGGGGCTGGAGGATAGAATATGCCACGTGGATAGCAGACACAGCCTCTTGTTCCTTTCAAAACCAAACTTGTGAAATTCAGAAAGAAAAGGCAGCTCTGAGTTGCAGTACTTTAAAAGAGTACACGTAAAACATTTTAATATAAAAATTATATGGAGTCTGACCAGCATATAAAGTAGAATCTGAGAGTATTTCATTCTAGAGGTTACAAAAGACTTTGGCCTCAGGAACAGTCTGACAAGTAACACTTAGCACTTTGTATTAATAAATGAACCAGGATTCTGGATTACCAATAGCTAGAAATGTCTAAGTACAATTGATTACTGTTAATCTAAAGAGTAAACTTCAGTGTTAGAGAAATATAAGCATTAAAGATATTCAAAAAACAAACATAGATGTAATATTATATAGATGAGAAGATAATGTAGATATTATATTTATTGGCTTGGCATTCATTATATTTTGTTAAGTATAAAAACAGGTTTAAGATCAGCATGTATTTTATAATCCCATTTTTAGAAAATATACTTCATATAGATTTGAGTGAAGGAAAGTCTGAAAGGACACACATTAAATTATTAACTGCTCTTACCTCTTAGAAATGGTATATCTGATTTTTTTCTATTACATGGGATTTTTATAATGATAATATGTGCACATATTTATATTATATAGCTAAAACCACAAACTTTACATAACATGATAGATGAAGACTAGTCTAAACTATCCAAGAATTTTGGAAACTTGAATTCCCGGAACAAACAAACAGGTTCACAATAGATTGAAATGCCTAATTGTTGCAGCATGAAAATATCTTAAGAATCCATTTAAGGCAACACTGAACGCAGACTCCTTCATTTCTTATTCCTGTGCATCAAGCCGAGCACTGAATTAGAGATGACTTGCTATGGGGAGGATAGCAGCTGGCCGGCTGGACAGCATGCTCTTCTGACCATCTTGAGGGAAATGCTGTTACTGACAATGCTGGGAAACACATGGAGTCTAAGGCCAGGCAAAAGACCTGGATCAAAGCCAGCGCATTCTTCTTCCCCTGATATCCGGTGAATGCTAAATTAATACTTGCTGAATGACTGACTATTTAACCAAGATGTAATTGGAGAAACCTTAGACATTGCAACAGATGTACTTCTCCGGCAGTATGCCTTAGAGAGCTTTGTGATTTCACAGGCACCTGCCCATGCATGACACAATCACATGCTTTGCATCTCAGGCTCAACTCTGAAAGGCTTAAGTCAGTCTGGTATCAATGAGACACTGTAGTTATGTCCACATCTTTTAGAACCCCACATCTGAGTATTGCTTACATACCAAAGTGTGTTAATCCAAAATTCATGTGCCCATTGTTCAAACACAGTCATTTCTCCCCCCAAACAGACTTCTGTTGCAGCACAGTAAGAAGCCTCCTTTCAGGATTCCAGAAAGATACTGCAAATGTACAGCAGTATTATGCATTATGACGTACCTCTTAGAAAACCAACTTTACTTTTACTTATATAAATTTCTTGCCCTTTAAATATAAAAAATACAAAATTAAAATGTTTTTTTAAAAAATAAAACAAGCAATATAGAGGTATATAACGAAAAGAGTAAAACGTCCCCTCACTTACCCAGGACTTCCACTACCCTGAAGGTGCCTTTGTACGAATTTAAAATAGACACCACTACCCTGTAAGATGCCTTTGTGTGAATTTAAAATAAGCACCCCTTTCTCAAGACAAAAAGCAAACATTTAAATTAGTGCTTTCTCATACAGCCTTAACAGTATACGTGCTTAGGTGATGCCTGTGTGAGGTTTGGACAAGGAGTGTCCATGCCAACATCCGTGTAGGTAAGGACGTATTTTGTCTGCTGTCTTGAGTATGTGTGTGAACACACATACCAGGCTGGCTCTCCTTCCCTGCTCCAGCACTCAATCAAAACGCCCAGAATCACCAGACAATGAATCCTACACAGATGCCCACACACTCTCCTATAAGTTAAAGTATGTGTACAATGTGGCTGATGGCCACATAGATACAGCTCCCTTGACAGCTACACAACTTGAACAAATGTATGCATTCACACAGGGCCTATCCAGTCCTCTTGCTCACCCCAGTCCAGTTTGCCAGATATAACAGCACTCTACATGTGGCAGAAGTCATTTTTAATTTGGAAATTAATGAGAGAATGCATTTAGAGGCTCTCTTTTGTATATGTAAAGTTCCACTGGACCTACATTAAGGAAGGATGTATTCTCTACTATGATATCCTTGAAAGTTTAAATGCCACAGTGCAGTTTCAAATGCAGATGTTAATACAGCTTATACTTTCCCTACCTATACTTGAAAACACTCTTGTAAACTCAAGGGAAACTTTTCCATTCTATATTCAAATGGCAATAGGGAGATTTTATAATACATGTCTGTATCAAATTTGGTGTGAAAATGTGTTTTATGGAACTTGTGAAAACTCACATTTGTGGCATCTTTCTAAATAGGACCATGCAGAGCACATTTTATACCCACCAGGTTCTTACACTTGAGCTCTCTAAATGACAGCATATGGATTTCAGATCAAATTAAATAAAACGCTTAGGGTCTTCTTTCCATGCATTCTAAGATGCTGTTTTCAATAGGAGTACAAGAGCTTAACACTGCATTTCTGTATGAATAAAATGAACTCTGTATGAATAAAACAGATAATAAATGTTTTGTTCTAGCCGTCTTTCCACTAAAACCTCAGAACTAGTTTCAGATATATTTTACATACGTAAAGAATTACTGAAATAAGTTCTGTAAAATTTACTTCTCTATGTACTATGTATGAAATCCAAGAATTTTTGTTTGTTTCTGTTTCATTGTTTTCTTGAAATAACCTCGTTATCATCAACAAAAAAGTTTGGGTTAAAACTGCAGCAATATAATAAAGAGAAACCCATACAATTAATTTTAAAGAAAAAAATAGCTGGATTTTTTTTTCTAGTCACTTGTTCAGGACAGGATTGATCTTAGATCAAATTCTGAAGGAGACCTTTTCTCCCCACAGTCTCCTCACTAACTCCCCACACCATTCTTGCCATGATTTTCCTTCTCTCTCCCTCCTGTTCCCCTAACCCTTCTGCTCACCCCTCCTTTCTCAAACATTGCTCCCTCCTTGTTTCCTAAGGGCTCTGATTTACGCCAGCTAATTTCGTAAACTAATTTAGGTTGAGGCAACCCTAATGAGCCAAAATATGTTACACTCCAACAACATTTAGTTATATTTATCAGTGGCCAAAATCGGTTATCACCCAAAAAAGGGAGTAATGTTTGGAATTTGGAGTCTTCCAAAAGTCTAAGAGGAGAGTGACATAAGGGCGAAGACTCTTCAGCACTCTTCAGTTTATCCTATGCAGACACATATTGAATTTACAATATCTTCATGGACACATCTGTATTTTCCAACTCAGGAAAGGCACTGCTACTTAAAAATCACAGCCAGAGACTCATCTTCAGACCAAAAGAGAGATTGGAGGACTTCTACGCATTAGAAATTGGTCCAGCAGACACAACTAGTGAAAGAAGGCTGATTTTCACAGGTGGGCATTCTGTACCATTTTTGGCTAGTAACTGAAATAGATTGGGGATTTCTCTGGTGGCACAGTGCCAATGCAGGGGACACGGGTTCAAGCCCTGATCTGGAAAGATCCCACATGCCGCGGAGCAACTAAGTCCTGTGTGCCACGCTACTGAGCCTGAGCTCTAGAGCCCGCGAGCCACAACTACTGAGCCCACGTGCCACAACTATAGAAGCCCATGCACCTGGAGCCCATGTTCTGCATCAAGAGAAGCCACCTCAATGAGAAGCCTGTGCCTCGAAACGAAGAGTAGCCCACGCTCACTGTAACTAGAGAAAGCCTGCGCGTAGCAACAAAGACCAAATGCAGCCAAACATAGATAAATAAATTAGGATTTCCCTGGTGGCGCAGTGGTTGAGAGTCCACCTGCCGATGCAGGGGACATGGGTTCGTGCCCCGGTCTGGGAGGATCCCACATGCCGCGGAGCGGCTAGGCCCGTGAGCCATGGCCGCTGAGCCTGCGTGTCTGGAGCCTGTGCTCCACAATGGGAGAGGCCACAACAGTGAGAGGCCCGCGTACCGCAAAGAAAATAATTAACTAATTATTTCTTTAAAAAGGAAATAGATTGGACCCTTTTTCTGACTCTAATCCTAAATTCATAGAAATCTGGCAACTCCAGTCTGAGTGCTGGAGAAGCGATTTACTAAATGATACCCCAGTGTCCTGGAAGCAGGAATGTTTCTCCCAAAGCCCCAAATTTACATCTAGGTATTTCTTGACTTGGTACCTCTTGTTAAATAGAAATGATGGAAATACCAGTTTCTCTTGGAATCCTAATATCAGTATTTCCTATTTTATTTCAATTATTGTCCAAAATTTGACTACGAACACTTAGAACTCAGTAACGCTAGGTAAGGTTGAAACTGAAAAATTCAGATGTCTGACTCTGTATACCCATATTCTTAGGAAAAGACTTATTCTTTATTTACCTTCATATTTATAACTAAAACCTAAGTTGTGACCCGTGCATTATCCAGTCAGTGCATGGAGTAGAATTCAAGGGAGCAAAATCTAGCTGTTAAATAATTTAAAAGGAAATCCAATATTTATTTCAGGTTTTAAAAGAACATTAAGGGGGATACAATTTTTAGCTTGCCGAAACATTTTGTCCAATATATTTTTCCAAGACTCATTTTTTTGTAAACCATCGCTACCTCAGAAGCCATCATCTTACAAAACTCCAGGGTTTTTTTACATACCTTTTATTCTGCTCTCTCACAATTTCCCTCTCCTTGCTCTCCATTATAATAAGTTCCTCTCCCAGCTTAGTGCCCCCAACTTCTACACCACATCTCTACTCTGGTTTCAAGCTTTCCCTTCTCCTGATTGTGCAGCAAAAAAAAATATTCAGAAACAAGGGTGCCAGAGGGTGGGTACACTCACAAGTTAAATATATGTATATATATTCTAAAACATCTTATGGAAAAAAACCCGAAAGAACTTTTTGGCCAACTATATATATATATCTATATAGATATATATAGATATATCTATATAGATATATTGATATATATTCCCTTTCTTCTATTCTTAAAATGCATAAACTCAGTGCAATCCAAGAAACGCAGTCTCTCAGGGCAGAAATTCAAGTCAATCGCTGTCTTCAAACTTGCTCATTATACATCAGCCATTTGCTCCTAAACAAGTTGTATTACTATTTCCACTTACAAAGCACTTTTCACTTTTCCAATTACTCTCTCATCTATCATTCAGTAATATTGTGAAGAGGAAAAGCAGATGCTGTCACCTGTGAAAGACCAGGCAACACTTGCACAGAGAGGTCCTATGACATTTAAGCAGACACAGAGATGGAATTCATATTCTACCCAATGAGATTATCCCTTTCAGCTTAACTCTTATGTGGAAGTTCCTTTTGTTATTTTCCTTCGAGGATAATTATACCCCACTCATCATCAAGAAGAGGTCATGAAAGCAGAGAGCAAAGAGATACCAAAGCCCATCCTGATCAAAAACTTTAACTGTTCTTATTAAAAACATACAAGGACTACTCAGAAATACCATTGATATAAATCATGCACCGAGAGTGAACTTTAGGTAAATAAATAAGCAAATTCTTAGAATGTTTTTAATCAGCAAAGTCATATTGTGCATGCCATACCAAAGATGATCATCAGTCACAGAATTACCCAAGAAGAAATTAAGGACTAGACTATAGGAAAGACAACGTTTGACTAAGCCACTCATGGCTAAAGTTTTCCGCCAATCCCTAATGGAGAAAGCACAGACAGTTTTATCAGAACTTGAGAGTATGTTGATTTAAAAACAAGTAACTCTAGACTCCCTATTGCGAAAACACCACAATCAAAACTAGCTGCTAGAGAATCATCAACAGGAAGACACTGGAATTCACCAAAAAAAGATACCCCACATCCAAAGACAAAGGAGAAGCCACAATGAGACAGTATGAAGGGTGCAATCACAGTAAAATCAAATCCCATAACTGCTGGGTGGGTGACTCACAGACTGGAGAACACTTATACCGCAGAAGTCCACCCACTGGGGTGAAGGTTCTGAGCCCCACATCAGGCTTCCCAACCTGGAGGTCCTGCAATGGGAAGAGGAATTCCTAGAGAATCAGACTTTGAAGGCTACTGGGATTTGATTGCAGGACTTTGACAGAACTGGGGGAAACAGAGACTCCACTCTTGGAGGGCACACCCAAAGTAGTGTGTGCTTCGGGACCCAGGGGAAGGAGCAGTGACCACAGGGGAGACTGAACCAGACCTACCTGCTATCAAAGTAGCTGGAGTAGCAATACTCATATCAGATAAAATTGACTTTAAAATAAAGAATGTTACAAGAGACAAGGAAGGACATTACATAATGATCAAGGGAACAATACAAGAAGAAGATATAACAAATATTGGGGGGTGTTGGGGGGTGGCTGTGGCTCACCGTGGGGACAAGGACACTGGCAGCAAAAGTCCTGGGAAGTACTCCTTGATGTGAGCCCTCTCAGAGTCCACCATTAGCCCCACCAAAGAGCCCAGGTAGGCTCCAGTGTTGGGTTGCCTCAGGCCAAACAACCAACAGGGAGGGAACACAGACGCACACATCAGCACACAAGCGGATTAAAGTTTTACTGAGCTCTGCCCACCAGAGCAACAGTAAGCTCTACCCACCACCAGTCCCTCCCGTAGGGAAATTTGCATAAGCCTCTTAGATAGCCTCGTCCACCAGAGGGCAGACAGCAGAAGCAAGAACTACAGTCCTGCAGCCTGTGGAACAAAAACCACATTCACAGAAAGAGAGACAAGATGAAAAGACAGAGGGCTATGTACCAGATGAAGGAACAAGATAAAACCCCAGAAAAACAACTAAATGAAGTGGAGATAGGTAAACTTCCAGAAAAAGAATTCAGAATAATGATAGTGAAGATGATCCAGGACCTCAGAAAAAGAATGGAGGCAAAGATCGAGAAGATGCAAGAAATGTTTAACAAAGACCTAGAAGAATTAAAGAACAAACAAACAGAGATGAACAATACAATAACTGAAATGAAAACTACACTAGAAGAAATCAATAGCAGAATAACTGAGGCAGAAGAATGGATAAGTGACCTGGAAGACAGAATGGTGGAATTCACTGCTGCAGAACAGAATAAAGAAAAAAGAATGCAAAGAAATGAAGACAGCCTAAGGAACCTCTGGGACAACATTAAATGCAACAACATTTTCATTATAGGGGTCCCAGAAGGAGAAGAGAGAGAGAAAGGACCCGAGAAAATATTTGAAGATACTATAGTCGAAAACTTCCCTAACATGAGAAAGGAAATAGCCACCCAACTCCAGGAAGCGCAGAGTCCCATACAGGATAAACCCAAGGAGAAACATGCCGAGACACATAGTAATCAAATTGGCAAAAATTAAAGAAAAGAAAAATTATTAAAAGCAGCAAGGGAAAAATGACAAATAACATACAAGGGAACTCCCATAAGGTTAACAGCTAATTTCTCGGCAGGAACTCTACAAGCCAAAGGGATTGGCATGATATACTTAAAATGATGAAACAGAAGAACTTACAACCAAGATTACTCTACCCGGCAAGGATCTCATTCAGATTCGATGGAGAAATCAAAAGCTTTACAGACAAGCAAAAGCTAAGAGAATTCAGCACCAGCAAACCAGCTTTACAACAAATGCTAAAGGAACTTCTCTAAGTGGGAAACACAAGAGAAGGTAAGGACCTACAAAAACAAACCCAAAAGAATTAAGAAAATGGTCATAGGAACATACGTATCGATAATTACCTTAAAGGTGAATGGATTAAATGGTCCAACCAAAAGACACAGGCTTGCTGAATGGATACAAAAACAAGATCCATATATATGCTGTCTACAAGAGACCCACTTCAGACCTAGGGACACATTCAGACTGAAAGTGAGGGGATGGAAAAAGATATTCCACGCAAATGGAAATCAAAAGAAAGCTGGAGTAGCAATACTCATATCAGATAAAATTGACTTTAAAATAAAGAATGTTACAAGAGACAAGGAAGGACATTACATAATGATCAAGGGATCAATACAAGAAGAAGATATAACAAATATAAATATTTATGCACCCAACATAGGAGCACCTCAATACATAAGGCAACTGCTAACAGCTATAAAAAAGGAAATCTACAGTAACACAATAATAGTGGGGCACTTTAACACCTCAGTTACACCAATGGACAGATCATCCAAAATGAAAATAAATAAGGAAACAGAAGCTTTAAATGACACAATAGACCAGATAGATTTAATTGATATTTATAGGACATTCCATCCAAAAACAGCAGACTACACTTTCTTCGTAAGTGTGCATGGAACATTCTCCAGGATAGATCACTTCTTGGGTCACAAATCAAGCCTCAGTAAATTTAAGAAAATTGAAATCATATCAAGCATCTTTTCTGACCACAATGCTATGAGATTATAATTGAATTACAGGGGAAAAAAAATTACAAATACATGGAAGCTAAACAATACATTACTAAATAACCAAGAGATCACTGAAGAAATCAAAGAGGAAATCAAGAAATACCTAGAGACAAATGACAATGAAAACATGATGATCCAAAACCTATGGGATGCAGCAAAAGCAGTTCTAAGAGGGAAGTTTATAGCTATACAAGCCTACCTCAAGAAACAAGAAACATCACAAATAAACAATCTAACCTTACACCAAAAGGAACTAGAGAAAGAAGAACAAACAAAACCCAAAGTTAGCAGAAGGAAAGAAATCATAAAGATCAGAGCAGAAATAAATGAAATAGAAACAAAGAAAACAATAGCAAAGAACAATAAAACTAAAAGCTGGTGCTTTGAGAAGATAAACAAAATTGATAAACCATTAGCCAGACTCATCAAGAAAAAGAGGGAGAGGACTCAAATCAATAAAATTAGAAACAAAAAAGGAGAAGTTACAATGGACACCACAGAAATACAAAGCATCCTAAGAGACTACTATAAGCAACTCTGTGCCAATTAAATGGACAACCTGGATGAAATGGACAAATTCTTAGAAAGGTATAACCTTCCAAGACTGAACCAGGAGGAAATAGAAAATATGAACACACCAATTACAAGTGATAAAATTGAAACTGTGATTAAAAATCTTCCAACAAACAAAAGTCCAGGACCAGATGGCTTCACAGGTGAATTCTATCAAACATTTAGAGAATAGCTAACACCCATGTTTCTCAAAATGTTCCAAAAAATTGCAGAGGAAGGAACACTCCCAAACTCATTCTATGAGGCCACCATCACCCTGATACCAAAACCAGACAAAGATATCACAAAAAAAGAAAATTATAGACCAATATCACTGATGAATATCGATGCAAAGATCCTCAGCAAAATACTAGCAAACAGAATCCAACAGCACATTAAAAGGATCACACACCATGATCAAGTGGGGTTTATTCCAGGGATGCAAGGATTCTTCAATATGGGCAAATCAATCAATGTGACACCATATTAACAAATTGAAGAATAAAAACCATATGATACCTCTATAGATGCAGAAAAAGCTTTTGACAAAATTCAACACCCATTTATGGTAAAAACTCTCCAGAAAGTGGGAATAGAGGGAACCTACCTCAGCATAATAAAGGCCATATACGACAAACCCACAGCAAACATCATTCTCAATGGTGAAAAGCTGAAAGCATTTCCTCTAAGATCAGGAGCAAGACAAGGATGACCACTCTCACCACTATTATTCAACATAGTTTTGGAAGTCCTAGCCATGGCAATCAGAGAGGAAAAAGAAATAAAAGGAATACAGATTGGAAAAGAAGAAGTAAAACTGTCACTGTTTGCAGATGACAAGATACTATACATAGAAAATGCTAAAGATGCTACCAGAAAACTACTAGAGCTAATCAATGAATTTGGTAGAGTTGCAGGATACAAAATTAATGCACAAAAATCTCTTGCATTCCTATACACTAATGATGAAAAATCTAAAAGAGAAATTAAGGAAACACTCCCATTTACCATTGCAAGAAAAAGAATAAAATACCTAGGAATAAACCTACCTAGGGAGACAAAAGACCTGTATGCAGAAAACTATAAGATACTGATGAAAGAAATTAGAGATGATACCAACAGATGGAGAGATATACCATGTTCTTGGATTGGAAGAATCAATATTGTGAAAATGACTATACTACCCAAAGCAATCTACAGATCCAGTGCAATCCCTATCAAATTACCAATGGCATTTTTTACGGAACTAGAACAAAAAATCTTAAAATTTGTATGGAGACACAAAAGACCCTGAAGAGCCAAAGAAGTCTTGAGGGAAAAAAATGGAGCTGGAGGAATCAGACGCCCTAACTTCAGACTATACTATAAAGCTACAGTAATCAAGACAATATGGTACTGGCACAAAAACAGAAACATAGATCAATGGAAAAAGATAGAAAGCCCAGAGATAAACCCACGCACCGATGGTCAACTAATCTATGACAAAGGAGGCAAGGATATACAATGGAGAAAAGACAGTCTCTTCAGTAAGTGGTGCTGGGAAAACTGGACAGCTACATGTAAAAGAATGAAATTAGAACACTCCCTAACACCATACACAAAATAAACTCAAACTGGATTAGAGACCTAAATGTAAGACTGGACACTATAAAACGCTTAGAGGAAAACATAGGAAGAACATTCTTTGACATAAATCACAGCAATATCTTTTTTGATCCACCTCCTAGAGTAATGGAAATAAAAACAAAAATAAACAAATGGGACGTAATGAAACTAAAAGCTTTTGCACAGCAAAGAAAACCATAAATAAGACGAAAAGACAACCCTCAGAATGGGAGAAAATATTTGCAAATGAATCAACTGACAAAGGATTAATCTCCAAAATATATAAACAACTCATGCAGCTCAATATTAAAAAAAAGAAACAACCCAATCCAAAAATGGGCAGAATACCTAAATAGACATTTCTCCAAAGAAGGCATACAGATGGCCAAGAAGCACATGAAAAGCTGCTCAACATCACTATTATTAGAGAAATGCAAATCAAAACTGCAATGAGGTATCACCTCACACCAGTTAGAATGGACATTATCAGAAAATCTACAAACAACAAATGCTGGAGAGGGTGTGGAGAAAAAGGAACCCTCTTGCACTGTTGGTGGGAATGTAAATTGATACAGCCACTATGGAGAACAATATGGAGGTTCCTTAAAAAACTAAAACTAGAATTACCATATGATCCAGCATTCCCACTACTGGGTATATACCCTGAGAAAACCACAATTCAAAAAGACACATGCACCCCAGTGTTCATTGCAGCACTGTTTACAATAACCAGGACATGGAAGCAATCTAAATGTCCATCAACAGATGAATGGATAAAGAAGATGTGGTACATATATACAATGGAATATTACTCAGCCATAAAAAGGAACGAAAATGAGTTATTTGTAATGAGGTGGATAGACCTAGAGTCTGTCATACAGATTGAAGTCAAAAAGAGAAAAACAAATATCGTATATTAACACATATATGTGGAACCTAGAATAATGGTACAGATGAACTGGTTTGCAGGGCAGAAGATGAGACACAGTTGTAGAGAACAAACGTGTGGACACCAAGTGGGGAAAGCAGCGGGAGGGTGGGGGGTGTGATGAATTGGGCAATTGGGATTGACTTGTATACACTGATGCGTATAAAATTTATGACTAATAAGAAAAAAAAAAACCCTAAAGGTAACTAGCATTACTCTATTTTTTTTATTCTACAGTGTGAGTTCAGCCATGCTACTTAATGATTCTCTTATCATCATCAAGCCCTGAACCAATGAATCATTTTAGCTGTGTTTACAGTATGATAGCTAAACCAGATGGACTCCTCCTTATTAACCATTCTTTTATTTACAATGGACAAGCCAAAAAAGTATCATCCCTTAAAGAATATTGCTTTCAACGTCTTTATTCCTATTTGAGTTTGCTGCATATGGCAGAGTAGTGACTAGAAAGTGAATTTATTCAACAAACTCTTAATGAAAGTGCCAGGCTTTATGCTCTGTGCTGGGGATACAGACATGAGTCCTCACAGAGCTCACTGATTTTAGAGACAGACATGTAAGCAGATAACACATGGTACAAAGTTCTAAATGTTATTACTGAACTATAAAGGCAAAGTCATGGAGTGGATAGATAGAGTGGAGGGTGACAAAGAGAGGTGGGAAGTTATTATAAAAGTCTAAAGAAACAATATCAGCCTGTTTTATTTTATCCATAGCACTTAACACCAGCTTAAATTATTTTGTTCATTTTTAAAGATAATTTTGTCATCTTTTTCTCAGCCCTAGATTTTAAGGTCCATGAGTTGGAAATCTTTCCTTCTGCATGGTGTCCTCAGTGTCTAAAATAGTGCCTGACACATAGTGGGAGCTTGCTATTTATCACCCCACCAAAAAAATATATATGTTCCAACACCCAATACCTCCGAACATGATCTTATTTAGAGAAAGGATCTTTACAGAAGTAACCAAGTTAAAATGATGTCATTAGGTTGAACCTAATGACAATCCAATTACCTAATCTAATATGACCAGTGTCCTTATAAAGAGCAGAAATTTGGACCCA
Organism: Pseudorca crassidens; assembly: GCF_039906515.1. NCBI lineage: Eukaryota > Metazoa > Chordata > Mammalia > Artiodactyla > Delphinidae > Pseudorca > Pseudorca crassidens. The sequence goes on from NC_090298.1 coordinate 87,133,721, forward strand.
GTAACAGACACATAGGAAAGATGATATGAAGAGACACAGGGAGAATACAGCCATCACAGGTCTCAGAAGGAACCAACTGTGCTGAGACCTTGATTTCAGAGTTTAGACTCCAGAACTGTGAGACAATAAGTTTCTGTTGCTTAAGCCACCCTGTTTGTGGTAACATGTTATGGCAGCCCTAGCCAACTAATACAGAGGTCAAGGTGTGTTTGTACATGGAAGAGAGGAATGAGATGAGCTATATTAGAGGAAGTAGAGGAAATGGTAGAGACAAAAGATAGTTCTGACTGGATTTTGTGATAAATTGGGTCTGGGAAGTTAAGGAGAATGAGGAATCAAGTACAATTTAATACTCATTACTTTGGAAAGATTAAGAATACAGAAGAGAAACAAGTTTTGATTGTCCACGTGCATATTTGTGTATGTTTGTAGGAGGTAGAGAGGTTCAATGCAGGAGAGTTTAGCTATAGATAAGCATCCACAATATCCATGTGAATATTTCTAGCAAGCAATGGGGAATATAGGTCTGGAAGCAGAAGAATGGCAAATGTACACATGGGAGTCCTCCAGAATTGTAAATGGTGTTTGTGTCATAAGTGCAAATGAGAGCTACTAAGGAGAACATACAAATTGTGAACAGAAATTGATCATAGGTGAGTCTTTCTAGGGAAAAATATTATCATTTATGTACAATGAATAGGAGTAAGATTAAACAGAGGAAGAAGAGGAAAAATGGGAGAAAATGATTCTGTAGAATTCGAGTGAAGGGTGATTTTCAAGAGATTAGGGTTGAAGCTGGGTTATGAAGGATTGGGAGTGAAAATATCCCTTTATATTGGATTATGTGTGGAGCGTTTGTGTCAGAAGCCAGCATGGGGATGACTGAGGAGTGAAGGGATTTGTAAAAGAGAAACCACATTTCTAATATAAAGTTCTGAGTGTTCTAAATCCATTGACTGATAATGCCCAGGGCCAATCCAAAGAACCTGAAAACATTCAAACACTTACCTATTGCAGGGTCCAATCTGGGGGACCCCCCCCCAGAATTTATGAACAATTTCAAAATGCTTGAAACATATTTGCTCAAGAAAATGCTTCATAAATTTTAATTCAATGTAGGAAAATGGTTTTGTTAATGGAATTGGAAGTTTAATTGTCAGCAGTATATATATTTTGCAAATTTTTGAACAGGAATTTTATTTCTTAAGATGCAGAGTTTGTTTTATCAGCAAAGTCTTTTAAAACATGAGGTCTTTGAGCAGGACTTTTGAGAGATAGAATTAAAAAGATTCTTGATAGTTTGTGCATTTTTAACTGACTTCAGAACAAATTATTTATTACTAATAGTTTCCGATAGTAATATAAGACCCCATTCTCCATGGAGACAGAAACTTCATCTGCTTAGCACATCATTGTATTCCCATAACTTGACACGGAACCAGGTTCAAAAATGGGTACAAAATAAATATATAGTTAATATTTATAGTGCTTAACTCAGCTACAGTGTTCATTCATATGGACCTTCTCATTGGGCCTAAATATATCTAAATTCTTTTATTTTGGAAAGACTGAGACAAAGAACTTCATATGTACTATATTAAAATTAATTTGTGTCCAGGCTTATCTACTAAAACATCAGAAAGTATAAATGAGTATTTGTAGAAATTTTATTGGCATTGCATTCCAGATAAAGTTTGCTAAAGCAGACCAATGTGAATCTAATTCAATTTTTAAACTTCAGGTTTCAATAAACAACATTAAATGTTACTGCAACAATATCATTCTCAGCACAGTGTGACTTCTTACAGCATTGCAGAGAAAGATAACCAAATTTGGGGGCAAAGTAAGTTTGTTCTTACGTTAAGCTTCATAAAATGCATTTCACTCAACACACTTATGGTGAAGTTGGTCATTTCAACTACCAGTTTTTTTTCTTCAGCTCCAAACTTAGTAGAAGAACTTTAACTTCCAACACCTTTGATCAGTAGATGTCATTTCTATAAAGATTAATTATACAAAGAGATAATCTTCTAAATATGAATATGAAACAACATAAGACAGATTTAAATTTGTGAAAATGTTCAAATTTCATTTGTATACCTCTGAAGTGTCTTCAAAATTACAGACTAGGAAAACAGTCCATTTTCACTGATACTTAAGAGCCTGGATAAAAACTTTGGGTAAAGGGACAAAAACATCACTATAATCTTTACATTATTTCAATCCCTCAATGTATATAGGCAGAAATGCACCAGGACAGTGAGAATTGTTTATAAGAAAGAATATATTAAAATATAATGCTCCAAACAGATCCTGGAAATTGTTAAACTCTTTGTAATGCTTTATTTTAAATAAACTAATAAGATTACTCCATTGAAATAAAAACAATGCAAAACTCTTATTCATTCAGTATGGAAAAAATATGGAGAAATATATTACAAATTAGGCAAGCGTATTTACCCTGTCATTAAACTTACTTTAAATCGAGAGGTATGAATAATTCTCCTTTATCCACACCTTCACACTGACTCATACTTTGTCCTTTCTGTGGCATAAACTAGTATTACAGCATTTTCATGAATGGATGCATTAATAATAATATGGCCATTTATATTCAGACTCCAGCAAACCTCACCTTGAGGGACCCTTTGTCTCATTGACTTGATTCATTATGAGTCTAACTAACAGGATTGCAGCTTCTCAGTATCAGTGTCCTATTTAGTTCTAATTTGTAACATCATAACCTTTGCTTAACCTCTCATTCAAGGAAGTCTTACAGTTCCTCTTCTAGCCAGAAAAATTGCATAAATATTTAAATGTTAATTCAGAGAGAGTAAGAATGATGTCAAAAATGTCCCTTAGAGCCAAAATTTCTGTGGATCTAGAGTAGTAGCATTATGATATGACCTAAAAATTCAAAAAGTATCATTTTTTCCCCTCTAGCTTAAATATTGTTTGTTCATGAAAGATTTTTTAAAATACCTGGAGGGTTTGAGGTCATTCTCCCTAGAGTCTTTTTATTTTAAAGACAAATGGGAACTTGTCAAATAGCTCAGAAAATCCTGCAAATAATTATGGAAATGCCAGTCAAGAAAGCTGCATTTCCTTACTTCTAAAAATGTGGCTTTGATAAGTCAAAAAACTTTTCAACCTGCTTATCTTGTACATTACGCCCACAAAATCCCTGAACTAATCATAGCTTATGAAACCATGTTGTCAAAATAAAAAAATTTATAAAGGTATATAAACTTGAGATTAGATTAATTTCAGCAGTCATTCAAAGTAGTAATTTAAATATAGAATTTGAGATAAATGCTTCCATTATTAGGTAGATATCTTATTTTAGAAGAGTAGTATGAGAATTCTTGACAAGCCAAATGATCAAATTTAAAAGTACTATATGTGAGAGTTTTAGATTTGGGAAGATTGCATACTCAACCTGAAAATTTATTCCAATTAAAATAATATTCAGCTCACCAGTTTTCATCTTTTCTTCTAACATTTCCTAGAGTAAAAGCCTTTTGATTTAAAATATAGAGAGGTAATTACTGCTCCTTCTTCAGTTTTTAAAGGTTATTTCTCTTCATGTTTCCTTTAGGGTCCTGGATTTGTGCTGAACTAATTATGATTTGCAGGCTTGAGGACTTTGGTTTCTATGCTGTATAGTGCACTCTGTAATCCATGTTGGTTGGCATTCAGAGTGCCATGTTGATCTGTCACTTAGTGAGTGGAATGACAAATCGTATCAATTCCCAAACAAAGTATCGGTAAAACATTACAACAACAAACACCACAAGATATTACATGAATTCAGTCTAAGCTGGATAACATAAACCCTACACACAGGCCAAATATATTTTCCCAAATATTTATGGTGACTGACACATCTTATGAAAAAGCCTCTCTCCTTACAACTAAGAGGAGAGAAGAAGTTCAAAGACCATGTGCTCAGGAAAATTTCTTAATTCTGGAATAAGGATTGGTTAGAAAATAATAAGATAGTATCATATCGAACACGATGGTTGCAAAAGAATCATGAAAGCTCCCTGTGGATTTCATCAAATGGAACTTCGAGGTTTAAAGGGAAGTTAGTCCAGAGTGGCTGATCAATACTCTTTCAATCAGATGGCTTATAAAAAACCAGAATTAAGTTGGTATAACACAATCATCTAAAGTAAAAGTGACAGTTACAGAGCAGGTACATGAGAAAGACAAATGCTATATCATTAATGTAGTATTGTCTATGCACTTGGTACAGGACCTATTTTATAAATGAAGGAATGGAGATTCACACATATTCAAGAGCACAGAGCTATTAATTGCTAAACCAGCCCCAGTTCTTTTGACAGTAAGTCCATCTTTATTCCCACCTGACTACTTATACTCATTGAGTTCCATGAATTCAAAAACTTTCAAAAAATATTTTGGAGGCCACCATAGGGTCACTAAAGTTTTATTTTGCCAAGCACATTAAAATAAAAACAAAAAGCCTATGTAACAGTAATCATCAGTTCACAAAAGACAGGACATTTTATTCTTTAAACTGAAAAGAATTGTCATTGAAAAAAGTTCACTATTTCTTTTTATTTTTTTGTTTTCATTTCACCACACATTGGTGAGAAATTTACATCGAAGTGGGCTAGACCCCTGCTTAGAAACCCTGCTTTTTGCCATAGCTGTCTTCAGGTATCAGCCCAGGATATGTACTAGAATTTTATTATAGTTGAATCACCTGGAAGTAAATTTTTGCACACCCTCCAAAAGATACAGCATATATCTTTCAACCTAAGGCATATTTAGCATTTTATTTTTTTCAAATTGGAATGGAACTAAAATTTTCAATATAAATATTTAATATCATTATTTCTTTTTCTCTACAAAAGCTGTATTTAATTCAGCAATGCATCTTATAATCATTGATAGCATAGTCTTGCATCAAATGCTGTATGTTTTGAATGAACTGATATACGTTCAGACAAAAAATGTAAAATATATTAGATAATTCCCAATCCCCAATATCTAGTGACAGGAAAAGTACAGGCACTCAAGTGAAATGAAGAGAAAGATTTCTGTGCTCTCAAGATACCTTTGCAAGATTCTAATTTCATAACCAACATTCTCTAAGAAATTGAATGGTAACAAAAAGTAGTTGGAGTTGAGGTTTAATTTATTTATTTTTGCCTATAAATAACTCTTTTATATAGGGTATCGGGAAATGATGTGCTCTAGTTAATCAAATATTCTGGTTAATAGACTATTACTCTACTTAAGACCATGCATATATCACTGATTATGAAAAAATTAAACCACAATAAAATATACTTAGCACAGAAATTATGCTGGAGTAAAGTATTATCTTTTTTTTGATGACTCAAAATGTACTTTAAAGCCTCACATTCACCATTATGAAAAATCAGGTGCTGTGGTATAGAGAAGAGCCAGGTAATAGAACTCTTAGTTTAACTGGACATCAAATAAACTGTATTTGTTCACATTTCATGCTCTTTAATAAATTAATCCAAAGTAACATTGTAATTATTTTTTTTAAATCTCAAAAATGGATTTTCTTCCAATGTTGCTTTCTTCTCTATATGCTTTACAGACACATAATGGTATACTTTTATCCTATATTTTTTCACTAAATATTGCATCATAAGTATTTTCCATGTTTAGTGACAAAATCTTGATAATAGTGAATTTTAAATGATTGAATAATACTTTCAGCCTGATTTACCATAATTTTGTTAAACTTTTCTCAATTTTTAGCCATTTTAGTTGTGCTGAGATAAACATCTTTGTTATATATTTCTTAAAAGCACTTATCACTACCTGAAATTATTTGTTTGCCTAATAAATTATTTTTGTCTTTCTTATTAGAATAGAGTTTCTGTGAGAGCAGGAATTAAGTGTGTCTTATTCATCACTGTATCCCCAAGCACAACACCAAGACACACCATATGAGTTCATAAATATTTGGTGGGTATATGGATGAATGAGTTATCATGCATATTTTCATTTGCTTAGGAATAGTTCCCCAAAATATGACTTTGGGTCTTGTTGCGTTTTGCCTCTAGTTGCATGAGTACACTCAAGTTACAAAGTCTACATAAGAAGGTAGACAGTCTGAGTGGTTCTTATAAAAATACTTGGAAAACTCAAAGTTGGTAATGAAAGCAGCCTGAGAAAGAGACAGAATGAGCATGAGAATGATCAAACAGGATTCAGATATTCGAAGAAAACTTAAGAGCCTGGGGAAGCAATAGTGAACAAAACATAGAGGAACCAAGAGGATCATAGAAGGGGAATTATTAGTGAAAATTGGCTATTTAAAGTATAATTTCTGTTTAGAATTAAAAAGTCTAAGGGAGGGAAAAAAGGGGAGCTAATAGCAAGAATAGAAAATTTTCAGTAAATTAACTTCAATGAACCCCCCAAACCAAGCTAATTATCAGAATCCCCTAGAAACTATTAAATAAAATTTAATACTTTTAATAAAAATTTCCCAGCATCAGTCCTGGAAATTCTAGTTCAGCATCTCTGAGTTTTGACCTGGTAATTTGTATTTTGAAATTTTCCCCTGGACATAAACTAAATTTGGTATCATTTATTATAGAACACAAAGGATGTAAAATAAAAAGAAAACTTAATGCTAATATGTTATGGCTTAGTCATATTACACTCAGATTCTGTATATTTTTATAAATGTTAGAGAATTCTTTAAAATATTATATCTACCTCTATATCAAATTGTCTGAAATACTTCTAGATCTTTTGTTCAAACTATATTATATCTCGACTCTTAGTGACCAAATAAAGGGACACTGCCATAGAACAATTTCAGTTAGACTCTTCTTCAGCATGTGTTTTTCTGAGCTCTAAGTTGAACACAATCAACTGTATTTTATTCAATTCACAGAAGAGCTATGATGTTATCATAGTCCATCATCAAATTTTTATAGACTTCTTACTTTGTATGAGTAACTTCTATTAAAGTCAATGGGAATCATACCAATGATGCCTTGGAAAAAATCTGAAAACATTAATACAAAGTGCCTGTTAGTTGAACTGCCCCAGTATTTGATCGTTTTTATTTTATTGTGTCTTAAAATTCAAATCATCCAAATTACTTTCCATAAAATATGACTTCTTTCCCAGTTCAAAATTTTTTGTTAATCACAAGCTGTTTTTATTTATCTTCTCTAAAATATCTAACTGATGGGAATATAATGGTCTAGCACTGAAATCTCTTAGAAAGGCTGCTCTCACAAGATTTGCACTCCTGCTTTGTAGATCTATATATTTGCCTTTGTCCTGAGTATATAAACCCCCAACCTCTTAGAACCTATAATTTTTGAAAATGGGAATCTAGCTTACATAGGAACTGGGTTTTTTTGTTTTTTGTTTTTTTTTTTTTTTTGCAGTACGCGGGCCTCTCACTGTTCTGGCCTCTCCCATTGCGGAGCACAGGCTCTGGACACGCAGGCTCAGCAGCTATGGCTCACGGGCCCAGCCACTCCATGGCATGTGGGATCTTCCCGGACCGGGCCACGAACCCGTGTCCCCTGCATCAGCAGGCAGACTGTCAACCACTGCGCCACCAGGGAAGCCCAGAAACTGTTTTGAAATGGTGCTAGAGTATATGCTGAAGGTTTAGGTACACTTTAGGAAATATATAAGCTCCATGCTTTAAACTGTCATTAGTCTCAGAAAGATGTTAGCTATTTCATGAAGACTTTAGGTAACTTTCATTAGATGAGTAAAAAGCATATTTAGTACTACAGAGAACAAACAATATAAGAATTTGTAAAGAGATTTTCTTTCAACACCAGAAAATTGTCTTTTCATCTTTTCATTTCTTATTAGTAGAATAACCAGAATAAACAGGGGATTTCATACCTGTGAGTCTCACTTGCCTCATATGTAAAATAGGTGTAATTTAATCTGCCCTACCTAGGCCACGCCAATATAATGAAGATCAAATGAGCCAATATGAGCGGAAGCATAATAAAAATGTAAAGGATTACACAAATTTAAGAAATTGTTATCGTTATGTTCTATGAAATCAATATAAATGTCTGGAGTTTTATTGGATTTTTCAATATATTTTCAAAGAAGATATGATAGTTGAGAGTTTCTATAAGAGATTCTGAAATAAATTGACTGGTAATGAAAGTGTTTCCATTAAGCATGTGTAGTTCATTAAGTTATTCCACATGGCACCCAAATCATTAGTATCTTAAATGTAGCAAGGAAGATTGTGAACCAGTGATGACAGACATAAATCTACTACAAGAGACAGGGTTACTTTCCATGGAGTAAGTGTTCAGCTAATTCTTGCTATGACTACAGAACACTTCTATTTATTTGCTTTTTTACCAAGATTCCCCATTCATTTCTGAAATCTTAAAGAGTTTCCTTACAACCATAGTTTGATTTTTTTTTTTTTTAAAGAAACACATGGTGCAAACTGACTGTTAAACATCCGCATCCAGTTCATTTAGCACAGAGCACTGAATCACTGTCTTGGCAATAATGAATTTGCTTTCCAGATTAAATCAAACTACTTATATTCTGGTTACTTGACTATGAAGTCATGTGGCACCACTTTTAATTTGTTTATACCATATTACTCATTCGTTAAGGAAGATCTACACATACATTGTTCAATGGAGAAGGTCACTACCGTTATACACATTAACACAATGATGATTCAAAAATGTCGCTACTGATGGTTTTATTCCCTCCTGTGAGCAAGGTCTGAGATACTTATACCAGCAATGCCTCTTAACTGCATAGTTCAAATATCGCCATGTGCAAAACTGTAGCAATTTGTATGCTATAAACTTAAGTTAAACTTTGTCAATGCTGTTTTCAATTTATCTTAAAAGAAAAAGAGAGGGGTGGAGTCAAGATGGCATACTAGGAGGACATGGAATTCATGTCTCCTCACAACTAGGGCACCTACCAGGCACTGGTGGGGGACCACGAACACCTAAGGGGATGGGAGGAACCAACTGTAACTGGTTGTTTCAATTATAGTTTTATTTTTCCTAATATATTTTTTATCTTTCTGATTTTATTTTTTTTCTTTGATATTGTACTGTATATTGTACTTTGATATTCTTTCTTTCTTTTCTTTTCTTTCTTTTTTTTTTTTTTTTTTTACCGTGCCACGAAGCTTGCAGGTTCTTGGTTCCCAGGTGGGAGGTTTGGCCTGAGTTCCTGTGGTTGGAGCTCCAAGTCTAAACTGCTGGACTAACAGAGACCCTCAGACCCCAGGGAATATCAACTGGAGTGACGCCTCCTGGAGGTCCTCATCTCAGCACCAAGACCAGGCTCTATCCAACTACCTGAAAACCCCAGTGCTGGACGTCTCAGGCCAAACAACCAGTAAGACAGGAATATGTCACCACCCGTCAAAAAAACAAACAAATAAAAAATGAAACAACAAAACAATTTGTTACAGACGAAGGAGCAAGGTAAAAACCTACAAGACCAAATAAATGAAGATGAAATAGGCAACCTACCTGAAAAAGAATTCAGAGAAATGATAGTAAAGATGATCCAAAATCTCGGAAACAGAATGGAGAAAATACAAGAAACATTTAACAAGAATCTAGAAGAACTAAAGAGCAAACAAACAGTGACGAACAACACAATTACTGAAATTAAAAACACTCTAGAAGGAATCAGTAACAGAATAACTGAGGCAGAAGAATGGATAAGTGACCTGGAAGATAAAATAATGGAAATACCTGCTAGGGAGCAGAATAAAGAAAAAAGAATGAAAAGAATTGAGGACAGTCTCAGAGACTTCTGGGACAACATTAAAGGCACCAACATTCGAATTATAGCGGTCACAGAAGGAGAAGAGAGAGAGAAAGGGTCTGAGAAAATATTTGAAGAGATTATAGTCGATAACTTCCCTAACATGGGAAAGGAAATAGTCAATCAAGTCCAGGAAGCACAGACAGTACCATATAGGATAAACCCAAAGAGAAACACGCTGAGGCACATATTAATCAAACTATCAAAAATTAAATACAAAGAAAAAATATTGAAAGCAGCAAGAGAAAAACAAAACATACAATGTAACCCCCATAAGGTTAACAGCTGATCTTTCAGCAGAAGCCCTGCAAGCCAGAAGGGAGTGGCAGGACATATTTAAAGTGATTAAAGAGAAAAAACTGTAGCCAAGATTTCTCTACCAGCAAGGATCTCATTCAGATTGACAGAGAAATTAAAAACATTACAGATAAGCAAAGTTAAGAGAATTCAGCACCACCAAACCAGCTTTACAACAAATGCTAAAGGAACTTCTCTAGGCAGGAAACACAAGACGAAGACCTACACTAACAAACCCAAAACAATTAAGAAAATGGGAATAGGAACATACATATTGATAATTACCTTAAATGTAAATGGATTAAATGCTCCAACCAAAAGACATAGACTGGCTGAATAGACACAAAAACAAGATCCATATATATGCTGTCTACAGGAGACCCACTTCAGACCTAGGGACACATACAGACTGAAAGTGAGGGAAAGGAAAAAGATCAAAAGAAAGCTGGAGTAGCAATTTTCATATCAGACAAAATAGACTTTAAATTCAAGACTATTACAAGAGACAAAGAAGGACACTACATAATGATCAAGGGATCAATCCAAGAAGAAGATATAACAATTGTAAATATTTATGCACCCAACATAGGAGCACCTCAATACACAAGGAAAATGCTAACAACCATAAAAGGGGAAATCGACAGTAACACAATAATTGTAGGGGACTTTAACACCCCACTTTTACCAATGGCCGGATCATCCAAAATGAAAATAAATAAGGAAATACAAGCTTTAAATAATATATTAAACAAGATGGACTTACTTGATATTTATAGGGTATTCCATCCAAAAACAACAGAATACACCTTCTTCTCAAGTGCTTATGGGACATTCTCCAGGATAGACCATATCTTGGGTCACAAATCAAGCCTTGGATAATTTAAGAAAATTGAAATCGTATCAAGTGTCTTTTCCGATCCCAACATTATGAGACTAGATATCAATTACAGGAAATAAACAGTAAAAAATACGAACACATGGAGGGTAAATAATATGATACTAAATAACCAAGAGATCACTGAAGAAACAAAGAGGAAATCAAAAAATACCTAGAAACAAATGACAATGAAAACACAAAGACCCCAAACCTATGGGATACAGCAGAAGCAGTTCTAAGAGGGAAGTTTATAGCAATACAATCCTACCTCAAGAAACAAGAAACATCTCAAATAAACAACCTAACCTTACACCTAAAGCAATTAGAGAAATAAGAACAAAAACCCACAAAGTTAGCAGAAGGAAAGAAATCATAAAGATCAGTTCAGAAATAAATGAAAAAGAAATGAAGGAAACAATAACTAAGACTAATAAAACTAAAAGGTGCTTCTTTGAGAAATAAACAAAATTGATAAACCACTAGCCAGATGCATCAAGAAAAAAAGGGAGAAGACTCAGATCAATAGAATTAGAAATGAAAATAGAGAAGTAACAGCTGACACTACACAAATACAAAGGATCATGAGAGATTATTACAAGCAACTATATGCCAATAAAATGGTCAGCCTGGAAGAAATGGACAAATTCTTAGAAAAGCACAACCTGCTGAGTCTGAACCAGGAAGAAGTGGAAAATATAAACAGACCAATCACAAGCACTGAAATTGAGACTGTGATTTAAAATCTTCCAACAAACAAAGGCCCAGGACCAGGTGGCTTCACAGCCGAATTCTACAAACATGCAGAGGAGGGCTAATACCTATCCTTCTGAAACTCTTCCAAAATATAGCAGAGGGAGGTACACTCCCAAACTCATTCTACGAAGCAACCATCACCCTGATACCAAAACCAGACAAAGATGTCACAAAAGAAAACTACAGGCCAATATCTCCGATGGACATAGATGCAAACATCCTCAATAAAATACTAGCAAACAGCATCTAACAGCACATTAAAAGGATCATACACCATGATCAAGTGGGATTTATTCCAGGAATGCAAGGATTCTTCAATATACGCAAATCAATCAATGTGATACACCATATTAACAAATTGAAGGATAAAAACCATATGATCATCTCAACAGATGCAGAAAAAGCTTTTGACAAAATTCAACACCGATTTATGATAAAAGCTCTTCAGAAAGTAGGCATAGAGAGAACCTACCTCAACATAATAAAGGCCATATATGACAAACCCACAGCCAACATTGTTCTCAATGGTGAAAAACTGAAACGATTTCTTCTAATATCAAGAACAAGAAAAGATTGCCCACTTTCAACACTATTATTCAATAAAGTTTTGGACGTTTTAGCCACAGCAATCATAGAATAAAAAGAAATAAAAAGAATCCGGAAAAGAAGAAGTAAAACTGTCACTGTTTGCAGATGACATGATACTATACATAGAAAACCCTGAAGATGCTACTAGAAAACTACTAGAGCTAATCAATGCATTTGGTAGAGTAGCAGGATACAAAATTAATGCACGAAAACCTCTTGCATTCCTATACACTAGTGATGAAAAATCTGAAAGAAAAATTAAGGAAACACTCCCATTTACCATTGCAACAAAAAGAATGAAATACCTAGGAATAAACGTACCTAAGGAGACAAAAGACCTGTATGCAATAAACTATAAACTATAAGACACTGATGAAAGAAATTAAAGATGATACAAACAGGTGGAGAGATTTACCATGTTCTTGGATTGGAAAAATCAACATGGTGAAAAAGACCCAAAGCAATCTACAGATTCAGTGCAATCCCTATCAAACTAGCAATGGCGTTTTTCACAGGACTGGAACAAAATATTTCACAATTTGTATGGAAACACAAAAGATCCTGAATAGCCAAAGCAATCCTGAGAAGGAAAAATGAAGCTGGAGGAATCAGGCTCCCTGACTTCAGACTATACTACAAAGCTACAGTAATCAAAACGTATGGTACTGGCACAAAAACAGAAATATAGATCAATGGAAGAGTATAGAAAGCCCAGAGATAAACCCATGCACATTTGGTCACCTTATCTTTGATAAAGGAGGCAAGAATATACAATGGAGAAAAGACACCCTCTTCAATAAGTGGTGCTGGGAAATCTGGACAGCTACATGTGAAAGAATGAAATTAGAATGCTTCCTAACACCATACACAAAAATAAACTCAAAATGGATTAAAGACCTAAGTATAAGGCCAGACACTATAAAACTCTTAGAGGAAAACATAGGGAGAATACTCTTTTATGTAAATCACAGCAAGATCCTTTATGACCCACCTTCTAGAAAAATGGAAATAAAACAAACAAACAAAAACAACTGGGACCTAATGAAACTTTAAAACTTTTGCACAGCAGAGGAAACCATAAAAAAGACAAAAAGACAACCCTCAGAATGAGAGAAAATATTTACAAACTAAGCAACTGGCAAAGGATTCATCTCCAAAATATACAAGCAGCTCATGCAGCTCAATATCAATAAAACAACCAACCAAATTCAAAAATGGGCAGATGACCTAAATAGACATTTCTCCAAAGACATACAGATTGCCAGCAAACACATGAAAAGATGCCCAACATCACTAATCATTAGAGAAATGCAAATAAAAACTACAATGAGGTATCACCTCACACCAGTCAGAATGGCCATCATCAAAAAATCTACAAACAATAAATGCTGGAGAGGGTGTGGAGAAAAGGGAACCCTCTTGCACTGCTGGTGGGAATGTAAATTGGTACAGCCCCTATGGAGAACAGTATGGAGGTTCCTTAAAAAACTACAAATAGAACTGCCATATGACCCAGCAATCCTACTACTGGGCATATACCCTGACAAAACTCTAATTCAAAAAGAGTCATGTACCACAATGTTCATTGCAGCTCTATTTACAATAGCCAGGACATGGAAGCAACCTAAGTGTCCACCGATAGATGAATGGATAAAGATGTGGCACATATATACAATGTAACATTACTCAGCCATAAATAGAAATGAAATTGAGTTATTTGTAGTGAGGTGGATGGACCTAGAGTGTGTCATACAGAGTGAAGTATGTCAGAAAGAGAAAAACAAATACCGTATGCTAACACATATATGTGGAATCTAAATATATATATATATATATATATATATATATATATATATTTCTGATGAACCTAGGGTCAGGACAGGAATAAAGACACAGACGTAGAGAATGGACTTAAGGTCAAGGGGAGTGGGAAATGTAAGCTGGGATGAAGTGAGAGAGTAGCACTGACATATATATATATACTACCAAATGTAAAATAGATAGCTAGTGGGAAGCAGCCACATAGCACAAGGAGATCAGCTCAGTGCTTTGTGTAAACCTAGAAGGGTGGGATAGAAGGGTGGGAGGGAGACGCAGGAGGGAGCAGATATGGGGATATATGTATATGTATAGCTGACTCACTTTGTTATACAGCAGAAACTAACACAACACTATAAAGTAATTATATTCCAATAAAGATGTTTAAAAAAACAAAAGAGAAAGAGGAGAAAAGTGAAGTTATCATAGCTAATATATGTGACATGAACATCTGCTAATAATAAGCTAGTCAAAATTAGTTTAAGTCTATCAGGAACAAGGTGAATATAAACGGCCCAAGACAAGGTATCCAGGCTGATGAAGAGACTGCTGTAAGGATATCACTGAGATTCTTCATTTTTTTACTATCTGCCAGCCCTGGTCCTCTCCTCTCTTAAGTTCTGGGTTCAAACTGTCACAATGCCCTCTCAAATGCCTCTCCACTTCTTAGGCTGGCTACTTAAACCCAGCCAAGAACTGTAACATGCATTTTTTTTTCAATGCTCTTCTCTCATTTACTTTCCTTGTCAATTTGACTATTGCCCCTTTCTAACCTAATCCTATAACCTTCCTGAACTTTACCACAGGATGTGTCGCACCAATCCATCATTTTTAACAAAGAGGTAAGGCTGCCCTACTAGAAAGTGACAGATTCTCATAATTTGAGCATACAACTTTAGCCAAGCAAATCTACTTGTGAACTTCCTCTCTTCCTAACATTTCTTCCACTCTCCCATGAATTCTAAAGGCTACTTGAAAGGAAAATAGAAGACTTTCAAATTAGCCCCATGAAGTTTCACCCTGGCAACACCACTTATTAAGTGTTGTGACCTTGGATAAGTTACTTTCCTATTCTGAATCTTGAATCATCTGTAAAACAAAGATAAATAATATTCACTTCATGAGATAGTGGTGTGGACTAAAAGTGATCATGCATGTAAAAAAATTAGCATAGTACATGACACATAATATATACTCTTTAAGTTGTTGTTTCTGAATTTGAAATTAACATTCCTCTTTTAATGAAATTGTTCCAGTTCTCTCCAATTAAGTATTCTGGAACATTCTTTGTAATTTATCACACACTTTTCATTTTAAAAACTACTTCATATGTTATCAGTCAACTTCTGCTGAAAGTTAGTTACTTAAAACAATGATCAATAATTATTTCTCTGTATTGACTATAACTTTGTGGACTGGCCAGGCTGGTCTTGTGGTCTAGCCTCAATAGCATAGGATGGTCTCACCAACATGTTTGGGACCTCAGCTAGAACTGTTGGATAGCTGCGTTAGAACAGCTGGGGGTCTTTCACTCCCCATGGCTTTATCTCCCGGTAGGTCAGCTCAAGTTTCTTCACTTGGTAATAGAAAGATTCCTGTAATCAAAAGAAAAAAGCCCCAGTACTTAAGTCATCTTAGTGTCACATCTTTAGACACAGAGAAAGCACTCAAAAGAATACAAGCTTTGAAGCCTGAGAATGCTGGGTTAAAATTCAGTTTCTACTACTTGTTCACTGAATGATCTTGAGAAAGATTTTTCATCCTCTATATAAATCAGTTTTCCTTTTCTACAATGTATGTTAGTAGTACAGGGGTAGTGATAGAGTTAAATAAGATAACATGTATAATTTGATCAATTCAGCATTTAACAACTGGTAGAATACATGTTAGTTGCCTTCTACCATCACCTGTTTTTCAGCTTTTTTTGCTACTACCACCAACACAATCACTACTCCTCCATTCTGTGACATAAAAAGCCCAAGATATCACAAAGTTCCTTACCTGTGAATTAAATATTGCTTTAGTTATTATATCATTAGATTAAATGTGTATCTAGAACCGTGAAATCCACATTTTCATACTTAGAACAGGAAATAATATCTATCAGAACTACTTCTAATTATAAGCTGCTCTAAAGCCAGGGTCCACAGGTAAAAACTAAAGGATTCAGGGCACAATGAAATGAGTCTAGTTTCTCTAGTGCCTTAAAATAAATAGATTTCAAAAGAAATAAATAAACCATAAAGACTACAACCAAAACTTTAAGAAATGTTTTCTTTATTAGAGTTCTTTAAAGATACATTAAAATCCTTATTTTAGAACATGCCAAGATGTGTTTGAAAAATACAGAAAACTGTTTACAATAGCATAAGATTATTAGGGTATTTTCTATTGACCTAGTACTTCAAGGCTATATAAATGAATAGCAAAGAAAATAAGTGTACAAATGAGTAAGACTAATATTAAGAATATTTAGATACTAGAAAAAGATAGTCTAATTCTTTACAATTTCTTTAAAGTATATACCCTTGTTGGGGCCATTATATATCAGTAATGATGCAAAAGTCCATGTGTTAAACTACTTTATGTCTAAAAATAAGATTGATCTCTTCAAGACAACACATGTTTTAGCTTCTACTGGGAAGAAAAACCTGCCTTTTCACTTCATAAACTAAAGATGTCATTCTTCTCTTCCCATCCCCCTTCCCCTGCTCCACTTATCCTCAGAGGAGGAAAAACTTATTTGGTTGTCACATTTAGGACACTGATCCACTGGATATACTACTGGGCAGAAACCCACAGGTTCCCTCAATGCCACATCATCTTGTTCTCTTTTCCTTCTCACGTGAAGACTTGGACTTTTGGGAGTTCTCATTGATGTAGACTTAAAAGCTAAGTGAGAAGTTGTTTGGTCTATGAACCTGAGGCAGATACTCTGACACAGCTGACCAGAGAGCTCAGCTTTGGAGCACCAGACTGCTGGTGAGCTACACATACAGTAGCTCATGCTATCTCATTTGTCATTGTTTCTGGTGTGCATAACTTCTTCAAGAACTTCATTTTTTAAAATATCTTTATTAGAGTATAATTGCTTTACAATGTTGTGTTAGTTTCTGCTGTACAACAAAGTGAATCAGCTATAGGTATACGTATATCCCCATATCCCCTTCCTCTTGAGCCTCCCTCCCACCCTCCCTACCCCACCCCTCTAGGTTGTCACAAAGCATTGAGCTGATCTCCCTGTGCTATGCAGCAGCTTCCCACTAGCCATCCATTTTACATTTGGTAGTGTATATATGTCAATGCTACTCTCTCACTTCGTCCCAGCTTCCCCTTCCCCCTCCATGTCCTCAAGTCTGTTCTGTTTCTTTATTCCTGCCCTGCCACTAGGTTCATCAGTACCATTCTTTTAGATTCCATATATGTGCATTAGCATACAATATTTGTTTTTCTCTTTCTGACTTACTTCACTCTGTATGACAGACTCCAGGTCCATCCACCTCATTACAAATAACTCAATTTCATTCCTTTTTAAGGCTGAGTAATATTCCATTCTGTATACGTGGCATGTCATCTTTATCCATTCATCTGTCAATGGACACTTAGGTTGCTTCCATGTCCTGGCTATTGTAAATAGACCTGCAATGAACATTGTGGTACATGACTCTTTCTGAATTATGGTTTTCTCAGGGTATATGCCCAGTAGTGGGATTGCTGGGTCATATGGTAGTTCTATTTGTAGTTTTTTAAGGAACCTCCATACTGTTCTCCATAGTGGCTGTATCAATTTACATTCCCACGAACAGTGCAAAAGGGTTCCCTTTTCTCCTCACCCTCTCCAGCATATAATGTTTGTAGATTTTTTTGATGATGGCCATTCTGACTGGTGTGAGGTGATACCTCATTGTAGTTTTGATTTGCATTTCTCTAATGATTAGTGATGTTAATCATCCTTTCATGTGTTTGTTGGCTATCTGTGTCTTCTTTGGAGAAATGTCTATTTAGGTGTTCTGCCCATTTTTGGACTGGGTTGTTTGTTATTTTTGATATGAGCTGCTTGTAAATTTTGGAGATTAATCCTTCATCAGTTGTTTAGTTTGCAAATATTTTCTCCCATTCTGAGGGTTGTCTTTTCATGGTTTCCTTTGCTGTGCAAAAGCATTTAAGTTTCATTAGATCCCATTTGTTTATTTTTAATTTTATTTCCATTACTCTAGGTGGTAGGCCAAAAAAGATCTTGCTGTGATTTATGTCAAAGGGTGTCCTGCCTCTGTTTTCCTCTAAGAGTTTTATAGTGTCTGGCCTTACAGTTAGGTCTTTAATCCATTTTGAGTTTATTTTTGTGTATGGTGTTAGGAAGTGTTCTAATTTCATGCCACCAGAAAAGTACTAGAGCTAATCAATGAATTTGGTAAAGTGACAGGGTACAAAATTAATGCACAGAAATCTCTTGCCTTCATATACACTAACAATGAAAAATCAGAAAGAGAAATTAAGGAAACACTCCCATTTACCATTGCAACAAAAAGAATAAAACACCTAGGAATAAACCTACCTAAGGAGGCAAAAGACCTGTATGCAGAAAACTATCAGACACTGATGAAAGAAATCAAAGACAATACAGATAGAAAGATACACCACGTTCTTGGATTGGAAGAATCAACATTGTGAAAATGACTCTACCACCCAAAGCAATCTACAGACTCAATGCAATCCCTATCAAATCACCAATGCATTTTTCACAGAAATAGAAAAAAAATTTACAATTTGTATGGAAACACAAAAGACCCCAAATATCCAAAGCAATTTGAGAAAGAAAACAGAGTTGGGGGAAGCTCCCTGACTTCAGACTGTACTACAAATCTACAGTAATCAAGACAGTATGGTACTGGCACAAAAACAGAAATATAGATCCATGGAACAGGATAGAAAGCCCAGAGATAAACCCACAGTCATATAGTCACCTTATCTTTGACAAATGAGGCAAGAATATGCAATGGAGAAAAGACAGTCTTCTCAATAAGTGGAGCTGGGAAAACTAGACAGCTACATGTAAAAACAAGAACTTCATTTTTTAAAAAAATTATTTACAAGGCCTTACTTGGACATACACTATTCTCTGACTATAACAGAGAATGCCAGACCAATTCCTCTGGTATTCATCCATATGTATTATAGCAAGATTTTAACACTTCTTAATTAAATATAGTGACATGACATAATATCAGGATACCCTATTTCTTCTGGAACTCTACCCCATACCAAAGGAAAAGTAACATCATGTAGATGAGGATCAAAAGAACATACAGAGATAATAATACCTGTCCTACTGAAACACTGACGTGAAAATAAAAGGTATCTATGCCAGAATTTTACATTGCTATACTGGGAATCTAGAAAGAAGTTAGAATCCTAGATTTTCATAAAATTCTATCAGTGTAACTTGTTTATCCAGAAGACAAATGCAGAACAAAACAAACATACATGGAGTACTTGACTATGAGCCAGGTGCTGCTCTAAGATTTACTTGCATTGTGCCCTTTACTCCTCACAAGTCCATGAAGCTTAGAAGAGGTATTGTGATTAACTCAAGGTTGTAAACATAGAAGGTGATGAAACAAGGATTCACATTAGGTAGTGGTCTAATTCTAGAGTTTGTAGTCTTAACTTCTTCCCAGTGCTGCTGCTGAGGATCATATCTTCCAGTGGACAATACTTATTCAATTACTGAATATGCAAGGACCTACCATGTGCAAAGCAATCCAATAGATGATGCATAAAATACTATGATTCAGTTATAGTTATTCAGAGGACAGTTATGGTGCCTGTCCTCAAGGAGTTGACAAACTTGTATTACACTAAAGCATCACAAATACCTCACATCCAAAGTGTATATAAACATATGGGTGTAATGTGAGTAATGATGAAGTAAGTTGTTCAAAGTATACAAGGGGGGAAAAGGCTATTGCCTGCAAGGAAGACCTTGGGTAAATTCTCTTCAGGGATTTTCTTCACTGTGATAAAGAAAATCTTAGATCACAAGTTAGATTTTAGTACTATACAAAAGTAAATATCATGACTTTCTCTGTTCCACAGCTGTAGAAGAATTGTCAGGAACATGCTTTATCCTGATTGAAGTTTAAAAAAAATAGCTAGTCACTTCAAATTTAGATGTTTCTACATATGATGACCACATGTGTTTTGAAGTATTTATTAATCAAATGTAAATACGTGAATAAGATCAAACTCTTCACTAGCTACTTGGCTTTGATGAATTGTCATCACTTACTTCTGTTCTCTATAAATAGATAATGCACAATGACTTCAATTCACTGCTGAGTTATTCCATATCTACTGGGTACAAGGCATGGTAGTACGTCTGCTGGCATAGCAGTAGGGCACATAATGGTGAAATAGATCAGTGATTGCCTCAGAGGAGATTATACACTAGTCTAGAAGGCTGGCGAGTAAATGGAGTCATATTAAACATAACCAAAAAGAAAGCTTAAAAAAACTTCAAATGACTGGAACACCATCTGCCTGTGTTCCTTTAATCTGGGCTGCAACCTTCAGTAATTGGTATTTATGGGGTCATTCTCAGAGCTCTTTGTCTTGCACAAAGAAAAACATGATATGAACTTTAATAAGCATGACTCTGTGATTATCTCTCTGAAAAATAAGGATGCTATTTCATACGTAACTATTCTAATTTTCAAAATTTTCCTGGGCTATATGAAGTCTATTATTATTTTTAGTGCAATAGGTTTCTAAGAGTTTGTTTTTGTCTTTGCTCTGCCTTGGGGGTCACAGTCAGCACTATGATCACCTCATTACTTCTTTCTGCTTCTCAATCATCTCTTCCCATTTGTTGTTGAAATTTCTTTTTGGTAAATAATTTTTATTGTAGTATAGTTGATTTACAATGTTGAAAATTTCTTAACCTTTAAATTTCCAAATGATGGCTTTCCTTTCCAAATTTGGTCTATTGGAATGCTCCAGAGACCTGCATCAAAATAATAATAACAATAAGCTCTATTAAAATAACATTACTTGAAGCCTACACAACCCACTGAACCAACCTTAGCCACTGGGGGCAGACAACAAAAACAGCGGGATCTACAAACCTACAGCATGCGGAAAGGAGACACCAAACACAGTAAGTGAAGCAAAATGAGAAGACAGAGAAACACACAGCAGATGAAGGAGCAAGGTAAAAACCCACCAGACAAAACAAATGAAGAGGAAATAGGCAGTCTAGTCTACCTGGAAAAGAATTCAGAGTAATGATAGTAAAGATGATCCAAAATCTTGGAAATAGAATGGAGAAAATACAAGAAACGTTTAACAAGGACCTAGAAGAACTAAAGAGCAAACAAACGATGAACAACACAATAAATGAAGTCAAAAATTCTCTAGAAGGAATCAATAGAGAATAACTGAGGCAGAAGAATGAATAAGTGACCTGGAAGATAAAATAGTGGAAATAACTACTGCAGAGCAGAATAAAGAAAAAAGAATGAAAAGAATTGATGATAGTCTCAGAGAACTCTGGGACAACATTAAACACACCAACATTTGAATTATAGGGGTACCAGAAGAAGAAGAGAAAAAGAAAGGGACTGAGAAAATATTTGAAGAAATTATAGTTGAAAACTTCCCTAATATGGGAAAGGAAACAGTCAATCAAGTCCAGGAAGTGCAGAGAATCCCATACAGGATAAATCCAAGGATAAACATGCCAAGACACATATTAATTAAAGTATCAAAAATAAAATACAAAGAAAAAATATTAAAAGCAGAAAGGGAAAAACAACAAATAACATACAAGGGAATCCCCATAAGGTTACCAGCTGATCTTTCAGCAGAAACTCTGCAAGCCAGAAGGGAGTGGCAAGACATATTTAAAGTGATGAAAGGGAAAAACCTACAACTAAGACTACTCTACCCAGCAAGGATCTCATTCAGATTCGATAGAGAAATTAAAACCTTTACAGGCAAGCAAGAAAATTCAGCACCATCAAACCAGCTTTACAACAAATGCTAAAGGAACTTCTCTAGGCAGGAAACACAAGACAAGGAAAAGACCTACACTAACAAACCCAAAACAATTAAGAAAATGGGAATAGGAACATACATATTGATAATTACCTTAAATGTAAATGGATTAAATGCTCCAACCAAAAGACATAGACTGGCTGAATGGACACAAAAACAAGATCCATATATATGCTGTCTACAGGAGACCCACTTCAGACCTAGGGACACATACAGACTGAAAGTGAAGGAAAGGAAAAATATTTTCTATGCAACTGGAAATCAAGATAAAGCTGGAGTAGCAATTTTCATATCAGACAAAATAGACTTTAAATTCAAGACTTACAAGAGACAAAGAAGGACACTACATAATGATCAAGGGATCAATCCAAGAAGAAGATATAACAATTGTAAATATTTATGCACCCAACATAGGAGCACCTCAATACACAAGGAAAATGCTAACAACCATAAAAGGGGAAAACGACAGGAACACAATCATAGTAGGGGACTCTTAACACCCCACTTTCACCAATGGACAGATCAACCAAAATGAAAATAAATAAGGAAGCACAAGCTTTAAATGACACATTAAACAAGAAGGACTTAATTGATACTTATAGGGCATTCCATCCCAAAACAACAGAATACACTTTCTTCTCAAGTCCTCATGGAACATTCTCCAGGATAGATCATATCTTGGGTCACAAATCAAGCCTTGGTAAATTTAAGAAAATTGAAATTGTATCAAGTATCTTCTCTGACCACGATGCTATAAGACTACGTATCAATTACAGGGAAAAAATCTGTAAAAAATACAAACACATGGACGCTAACAATACACTACTAAATAACCAAGATATCACTGAAGAAATCAAAGAGGAAATCAAGAAATACCTAGAAACAAATGATAATGAAAACATGATGACCCAAAACCTATGGGATGAACCAAAAGCAGTTCTAAGAGGGACATTTATAGCTAAACAATCCTACCTTAAGAAATAAGAAACATCTCAAACAACCTAACCTTACACCTAAAGCAATTAGAGAAAGAAGAACAAAAAAACCCTAAAGTTAGCAGAAGGAGAAAAATCATAAAGATCAGATCAGAAGTAAATGGAAAAGAAATGAAGGAAATGATAGCAAAGATCAATAAAACTAAAAACTGGTTCTTCGAGAAGATAAACAAAATTGATAAACCATTAGCCAGACTCTTCAGGAAAAAGAGGGAGAAGACTCAAATCAATAGAATTAGAAATGAAAAAGGAGAAGTAACAACTGACACTGCAGAAATACAAAGGATCATGAGAGATTACTACAAGAAACTATATGCCAATAAAATGGACAAACAGGAAGAAATGGACAAATTCTTAGAAAAGCACAACCTTCCAAGTCCGAACCAGAAAGAAATGGAAAATATAAACAGACCAATCACAAGCACTGAAATTGAGACTGTGATTTAAAATCTTCCAACAAACAATAGCCCAGGACCAGATGGCCTCACAGCCGAATTCTGTGAAACATTTAGAGAAGAGCTAATACCTATCCTTCTCAAACTCTTCCAAAATATAGCAGAGGGAGGAACACTCCCAAACTCATTCTATGAGGCCACCATCACCCTGATACCAAAACCAGACAAAGATGTCACAAAAAAAAACACTACAGGCCAATATCTCTGATGAACATAGATGCAAAAATCCTCAATAAAATACTACCAAACAGAATGCAACAGCACATTAAAAGGATCATATACCATGATCAAGTGGGGTTTATCCCAGGAATGCAAGGATCCTTTAATATACACAAATCAATCAATGTGATAAACCATATTAACAAACTGAAGGAGAAAAACCATATATAATGGAGAAAAGACAGCCTCTTTAGTAAGTGGTGTTGGTAAAACTGGACAGGTACATGTAAAAGAATGAAATTAGAACACTCCCTACCACCATACACAAAAATAAACTCAAAATGGATTAAAGACCTAACTGTAAGGCCAGACACTATCAAACTCTTAGAGGAAAATATAGGCAGAACACTCTATGCCATAAATCACAGCAAGATCTTTATTGACCCACCTTCTAGAGAAATGGAAATAAAAACAAAAATAAATAAATGGGACCTAATGAAACACAAAAGCTTTTGCACAGCAAGGGAAACCATAAACAACATGAAAAGACAACCCTCAGAATGGGAGAAAATATTTGCAAATGAAGCAACTGACAAAGGATTAATCTCCAAAATTTACAAGCAGCTCGTGCAGCTCAATATCAAAAACACAAACAACCCAATCCAAAAATGGGCGGAAGACCTCTATAGACATTTCTCCCAGGGAGATATACAGATTGCCAACAAACACATGAAAGGATGTTCAGCATCACTAATCATTAGAGAAATGCAAATCAAAACTACAGTGAGGTATCACCTCACACCAATCAGAATGGCCATCATCAAAAAACCTAGAAACAATAAATGCTGGAGCGGGTGTGGAGAAAAGGGAACCCTCTTGCACTGTTGGTGGGAATGTAAATTGATACAGCCACTATGGAGAACAGTATGGTGGTTCCTTAAAAAACTAAAAATAGAACTACCTTATGACCCAGCAATCCCACTATTGGGCATATACCCTGAGAAAACCATAATTCAAAAAGAGTCATGCACCACAATGTTCATTGCAGGTCTATTTACAATAGCCAGGACATGGAAGCAACCTAAGTGTCCATCGCCAGATGAATGGATAAAGAAGATGTGGCACATATATACCATGGAATATTACTCAGCCATTAAAAGAAATGAAATTGAGTTATTTGTAGTGAGGTGGATGGACCTAGAGACTGTCATACAGAGTGAAGTAAGTTAGAAAGAGAAAAATAAATACCATGTGCTACATTCCACAAACATATGGAATCTAAGAAAAAAAAATAGTTCTTAAGAACCTAGGGACAGGACAGGAATAAAGACGCAGCCGTGGAGAATGGACTTGAGGACATGGTCGGGGGAAATGTAAGCTGGGATGAAGTGAGAGAGTGGCATGTACTTATATCTACTACCAAATGTAAAATAGCTAGTGGGAAGCAGCCACATAGCACAGGGAGATCAGCTTGGTGCTTTGTGACCACCTAGAAGGATGGGACAGGGAGGGTGGGAGGAAGACGCAAGAGGCAGGAGATACGGGGATATATGTATATGTACAGCTGATTCACTTTGTTATAAAACAGAAACTAACACACCATTGTAAAGCAATTATACTCCAATAAAGATATTTAAAAAATAATAAAATAACATTACTTAAATTATATGATCTTTCAATGTTTCTAATTTCCCAGATTTGTTCAAAAATTGCTCTAAAAAATCAGCTCAACAGGTGAAACTGGAAATTAATCTAACCTGGGAGTACTTAAGAAGACATTTTCATAATTCTGGCAAGCCAACATTAAAGAGAGCAAGTTGAGAATTGCAAAAGGCAGGACAAGTGATCACACATGACTATATGACTAGCACTTGTCATTCTAAAATGCCTCATCTTCATGCTTCTTTCAAAGGACTGTTAAAAGAAAAATAAATTTATCAGTGGAACTTAAGACAAGCTGTTCTCTCCTTAGTATGGTGATAACTAGCTCAGAGCAATCAACAATCAATCAGTCAGTAATAGAAAAGGAAGAAATGATCCCTGGTAGTCTATGAAGGGAATGTCATCATACACAAGGGAAACTATAAGCAGATTTTGCAATTTAATGGACAAGCTACTCAAACTTTCCACCGAAACATATGTTAAGCCCTGCTATTACCTAGGAGAAAAAAGGAACAATTTTCCCTGAGTGTCCTGTCTTGTTTCCACAGATCCTAAGATATTGTTTAGATTGGCAAATAGTCTGTAAACAAACGTTTCATCACTGTGAACAAGCTATCATTATAATAACTGAAGAAAAATAATGCAAAATGAACTGATAAGACAAAATTATATATACAAAGTATGCATATTTAGGTTTTATTTTAGCGTAAGTCATATGATTTACTTGAAATTTTTATAATATTTCTACAATTTATTTTCTTATCCTTAGCTTAAAAAACATGGTGAGGCTCTTGTTTACCTAACTGGTTGATTTGGAACAAACTGTTAGCTGACTTTTTTTTTTTTTTTTTTTTGAGAGGGAGAAAAATTACTTACTTTAGTACCGAATTCTCTATTATCTAGTCAGCTGGGCTCTTGGGGAAGTTCTCTGGGCTATGTTTAAAGAAGCTCCCTACAGCTAGGAGTGAAGATCTTTTTTCTGTAGTTTGCAGAACTAGTCTAGTCTGCAATAACCTCAGGCATTTCATAAGGGTAATTATTGACACCCAAACTTTTGTTTGTCTCTTTAGAGACAGAGGGGGTTCAGTTACTTTTCAATATCTTGTCTCTGACCAACATTTCTAATATTTCTGAGAAGTATACTTTGAATGTTTTGCAAATAAAAGACAAGAAATATGTAGCACAGACCTCAAGCTTGTCTTAGGTTCAACTTCACTTCCAGGGGTAGCTATGTCTTTTGACTCAGTTATCATAAAGTGGGAATGGAAAACAATTACAGAAATGTTTTTTGAAACAATGTTATTAATTAAGACATAAAAAGAAGAGTAGAAGCAATTTTCTGAACATTTCAGGAAAATTTGGTCCAGAGGAAGCTAGTCAATATGACTTTTAATAATCAGATTACCAATTGATGAAATCAGCCGGAGCACAAACCTGCATTTTCCTTAGCTGATGATGAAACTAAACTTTCTTTTAGTTAGACGTGCGCTCTGCCAGCTCTGTATATTTTATTTCAGGTATACGTATATCCACAAGTAACAAAAATGTAACTTAAAATAGCAATGCTAGGGACTTCCCTGGTGGCGCAGTGGTTAAGAATCCACCTACCAATGCTGGGGACATGGGTTTGAGCCCTGGTCCGGGAAGATCCCACACGCCATGGAGCAACTAAGCCCGTGTGCCACAACTACTGAGCCTGAGCTCTAGAGCCCATGAGCCACAACTACTGAGCCTGCACGCCTAGAGCCCGTGCTCCGTAACAAGAGAAGCCACCACAATGAGAAGCCCGCGCACCACAATGAAGAGTACCCCCACTTGCCACAACTAGAGAAAGCCCATGCACAACAACAAAAACCCAACACAGCCAAATATAAAAATAAATAAATATATATATATATATAAAGTGAATCTATTTTAAAAAAAGAATATTTGCATAATCTTAAAATTCAAGAACTGCTTGAGGAAAACACTGTATAAAAGGAGTTGTAGAATACTCAATACATTTATAGGAGTGATTTAGAGTCACACACATTTTCATTATATAACAGAATTTGGATGATAGACACAGTGCATCATAACTGAATGTGCATGAATACTGAGGTGAGAAGCATTATCCTAGGGCAGTGGTTCTCAAAGCATCATCCTCAGATCAATAGCATCAGCATTTCCAGGGAAGTTGTTAAAAATGCAAATCCTACACCCCAGACCTAGTGCATCAGACACGCAGAGGATAGGGCCCAGCACTCAGGGGTGGCTTTCAACAATCCCTCAGGAGATTCTGTGCTCACTAAAGTTTGAGAATCACTAGTCCGGTGAAGTTTCTGTCTTCTAGGACATAAGGTAATTTTTTTATGAATTACGATACCTTCTTTTAAAACAAAATGCTTGATTTATGCATTCATTCAGCTAGCATTTATTGACTATGCATTTGATGCCAAGGGCAGTGCTAGGCATCAAGATATGGTTGGGAAGAAAACAACCATTGTCCCTACCCATACTGAACTTATAAACTATACTCTCTGGTGGAGGAGAAAAACACAAATGGTAAAGCAAATAATACTAACTATAAAGGAGAATTATGAAGCATGTGAATAGGGAGCAGTATAAAGTAAAACAGGGTGTGAATTGAGAAAACTTACTGTAGATAGGTAATTTGTCTGTCTGTGGAGGTGATATTTGGAGGAAGGAACAGCAGGAGTGAGGGCCACACATCAAGAAAGAGCCCTGGGAGTGGTAGGACCTGAATGAGGTTCAGGATGACTGAACTCAAGCAAGTAGGTTGGACAGTGACAAGATGTGAATTTGAATACTTTTGAAACAAGTTTTCATTTTATTTAATTTGCAATTGTTAATTTGTGAAGGATTTATTAGGTGAACTGCAATGGTAGATTTGCTTTTTCAAAGATTGCTTTGTTTTGTTAAAGGAGGAATGAGCAAGAAGAGAGATATGAGTGGAGGTGAGACAACCAGTTATGAAGTTGCTGCAATGATGAGAGAGAGAGAGAGAGAGAGAAAATGATGTTTGCTGAGCTGGAGTGATGGCAGAGAAGAAAAGTGGATGAATTTGAAAGTGTACACCATATGAATATCTAATTCTGTTGTCGTACTGTAGTTTTCTGCTACCTCTATTCAAGGGAAATTCAGAGGCTACTGTTTTGTTTTTCCTGCCATATCATCATCTAGATGGCCTCAGTTTACCACTGCTGACAGCAAGAATGAACATGAAAATATGAGAATACTGCTTTTCCCAGATTCTCAGACCTGAATACAAGTGTGTCCATCATGATAAGGATTAAGCAGTTCTTTAGTTAAAAGTTTAGCTACTTGCTCCAAAGCCAGAGAGAATCTAGATGAGAGAAGTGTTCTTTTTCACTTTACCAATAAAAGAGAACCTCACCACCAAGAATTTTGGATTTAATGTCTTATGTGAATACTCCCTAAGCCATCCAAGATGTCCCAAATAGATGTTCCTTCATTCTCTGACTTTCCCCCTTTCTTCCTACTTCCTGCAGTTCATTCCTTCCCCTCTGGTAATCCCATTAGCACACATTCTGATTCTTAAAGCAATAGAAATGCAGCAGACCACCTAATGAAAGTCCCAGACTCTATAGAAGTGATGCCGAGGGAGGACCTAATGATCTTTTTAAGAACATAGAAAGCTAATTTGTGATGTAATGTTAAAATGTAACATTCCTTTATTCATCTTCAAATTTTTATTGATAGTCATTCAGTCACACCAAAGCCTTGTGCTGGTGCCAGAATGGTTTCTAGTGTTTAGCAAAAGTAGGACTGGTGATAATGGCTTATATAGGGAGAAGAGTTCATTGCTCTGCTTACAAGATATCACATTTGGGGAAGAATGAAGATGTCACCACAGTAGTCCAGATAAAAAATAATGGTGGCTAGTTACAAAGTCTCTAGGACATCCTCACTGGCCATCATCAATATAGAGCTGTGGCATCTCTCTAGAAGACCTCATCTCTTCCAAGTACCACACAAATACACTACATATATGCAGGAAGTGGACAGAGGAATTGAGAGGGAGAAGAAGGCAGAGAATGAGACAGAAAGTCCAATGTCCTGCCTCCACATGTGCCACCACAATATCTGGGGAAAATTTGTTGGCTGATTCTTAAAAATCTCCAGCTATATACAGCGCACCATATTTCTTTGTGTGTGTGTGTTTTCAATTAATATTTTTACTTTGTTTTTTATTGAAGTAGAGTTGATTTAAAATATTATATTAGTTTCAGGTGTATGACATAGTGATTCAATATTTTTATGGATTATAGTCCATTTAAAGTTATTATAAAATATTGGCTGTGTTCCCTGTGCTGCACATTATATCCTTGTTGTCTATTTATTTTATACATAATAGTTTGTCCCTTACCCCTATCTTGCCCCTTCCCTTTCCCTCTCCCCACTGGTAACCACTAGTTTGTTCTCTATATCTGTGAGTATGTTTCTGTTTCGTTATATTCAGTTGTTTGTTTTAGTTTTTAGATTCCATATACAAGTGATAGCAAACAGTATTTGTCTTTCTCTGTCTGACTTATTTCACTAAGCATAATGCCATCCAAGTCCATTCATGTTTTTGCAAATGGCAGAATTCTATTCTTTTTTATAACTGAGTAATATTCCATTGTATGTATCCATTCATCTGTTGATGGACACTGAGGTTGTTTCCATATCTTGGCTATTGTAAATAATGCTGCTATGAACATTGGGGTGCATGCATCTTTTTGAATTAATGTTTTCATTTTCTTCAGATATATAGTGAGGAGTGGAATTGCTGGATCATACAGCAGTTTTATTTTTTTGTTTTCTGAAGAACCTCCATTCTGTTTTCTATACTGGCTGCACCAATTTACATTCCCACCAACATCTTACTAGGGTTCCCTTTTCTCCATATCCTTGCCAACATTTGTTATGTGTAGACTTTTTGATGCTAGCCATTCTGACAGGTGTGAGGTGATATCTCATTGCAGTTTTAATTTGCATTTCTCTCATGATTAGCAATGTTGAGCACCTTTTCGTATGCCTATTGACCATTTGTGTAACTTCTTTGGAAAAATGTCTATTCAGGCCTTCTGCCCATTTTTTAATTGGTTGTTTGTTTTTTTGATATTGAGTTGTATGAGCTGTTTATATATTTTGGATATATTGTCAGTCATATCATTTGTAAATATTTTCTCCCATTCAGTAGGTTGTCTTTTTTTTTTTGGCAATGGTCTCCTTTGTTGTGCAAATGCTTTTAAGTTAATTGGTCCCATTTGTTTAGTTTTGCTTTCATTTCTTTTGCTATAGGATACAGATGCAAAAAAATGTTGCTATGATTTATGTCAAAGAGTGTTCTGCCTATGCTTTCTTCTAGGAGTTTTATGGTTTCCAGTCTTACAGTTAGATCTTTAATCCCTTTTCAATTTATTTTTGTACATGGTGTGAGAAAATGTTTTAATTCTGTTTTCTTATGTGTAACTGCCCAGTTTTCCCAGCACGACTATCGAAGAGACTATCTTTCTCCATTGTATATTCTTGCCTCCTTTGTCCTAGATTAATTAACCATAGGTATGTCAGTTTATTTCTGGGCTTTCTATTCTGTTCCATTGATCTATGTATCTATTTTTGTGCCAGTATCATACTGATTTGATTACTGTAGCTTTGTAGTATAATCTGAAGTCAGGGAGCATGATACCAGAGCACCATATTTCTGATTAGGAACTTTCTTCATTGATATTGTAAATACAAATAATAAGTGCTATTGTTTTTTTTTTTGTTTTTTGACTTGCAAAAAATACTTGGTCTAGCAGCTATGCTGAAAAGAGCAGTTCCATTACTTTTCTCTGTTTGCTCAGATATAATGAGATTTTGCTCATTATATATATTTATATATACTTAGGAAAAACATGTACATGCTTTTCAATACCATACTCAAACTTCCCAATTCATAATGTTTTTTATAAAAATGGTCAGTGAATTTCAAGAATTACATACAACTATTCCCCCAAGTTTGAGCAAGCTAGATAACACCATCAGTCATGATAATGCCTAGTGTGGTTATGAACATTTAAAGTTATATTTGTTTTATGTCTTGCTATAATAAATGTTCTACATTCATGGTTTTTAAAATTTCATTTGCCATTTATCTGCTCAGTTTTATATGTATATGTGTGTGTGTGTGTGTGTGTGTGCGCGTATATATATATATATAGATATATATAATGATCCCTTATATCTCATCTCCAGCCCTATTCCCTCATTGGACCTCCAGACTAGAATAATACTATATTCAACTCCCTATGTAACATATCTGCTTAGACGTATCAGATGTATCTCAAACTTAATATGGCTAAAAGTATATAAATTCAAGAATAAATAAATAAAACTTACTTATCCACGAATACTTGCTCTTCTCCTAATCATCCCCACATAGTAAATGGCACCACTGTCCACTCAATTGCTGAAATTAAAATTTAGGTGTTTTCCTTGATTCTTTCCTGTTATCCTTCTCTCCTCTTCATCTAGTCCATCATCAAATACTAAAATTCCACATTTAGAAAGATACTTCTGAATGGGTCCAGTTCTAACCCAAGCCACTGTCATCTTTCCGATGCATTGGTACAATGACATTCTAACAGCCCCCTTTTTCTATTCTTGCTGCCTATGTTCCATTCTTTTCCCAGCAGCCAAAATGGTATTTTTAAGAAAAAAATTAGATCATGCCACTGCCTTGCTTAAAAGATCCCAGTAATTCCATAGCCACTTTGAATAACAACCAAGTTTCTTTCTTTGTCTTATGAAGCCCTACATGATCTAGTCTCTACCTATCCCTCTGACCCGTGGCCTCAGACTCACCATACTGCTCACCTCTTACTCACTACACTTTAGACCTGTGCTGTTCAACACTGTAACCACTAGTCACATGTGGCTATTTCAACTTCAGTGCAAATCCATTAAACTTAAATAAAATTAAAAACTCAGCTCCTCATTTACTCTAGTTACATTCCAAGTGTCTAACAACCATAAGTGGTTAGTAGCTACCATACTGGACAGCTCAATCTCAGAAAGTTCTATTGGACAATGCTACTCTAGACAAACTAGTTTTTCCCCCTATTACCTGAATATGCCAGTTGTGTTCCCAAAACAAAGTCTTTGTCCTTGCTCTTCCTTCTCCATGGGTTGTTCTATCCCAGTGTGTCTGTATAGTTCCTTTTCACTTATATCTCAGTATAAATGTCATTGCTATAGTCTGAATATTTGTATCCCTGCAATATTCATATGTGGAAGCCCTAATCTCCAGTGTGATGGTATTTGGAGGTGGAGGCTTTGGGAGCTAATTAGGTCATGAGTGGAGCTCTCATGAAGGGATTAGTGCTCTTATAAAAAGGCAGAGAGATGATCTCTCTCCACCATGCGAGGATACACTAAGAAGGCAACAATTGCAAACCAGGAAAAGTGTTCTCACCAGACACTGAAACTGCTGGTACTTTGTTCTTGGACTTCCCAACCTCCAGAACTGTGAAAAATAAATATCTGTTGTTTAAGCCCCCCAGCTTATGATAATTTGTTATTGCAGCCCAAGCTGGCTAAGACAGTCATCTTCCTAGACCAATGAGTCTAAAATCACCACCCAGGCACTCCCTTCATATGACCTAATTTAAATTTCTGCATTGCATTTGTAACTATTTCTTATTTCTCTTGGTCATTTTTTGTTTGTTTGTTGTCTGTCTGCCCTACCAGAATTTAGGTTTCATGGCACTGAGACTTCATCTGTGTTTTGTTCACAGCTGTATCACTTACCTAGACTTATATTTGGCAAGTATCAAAAAATACTTGTGGAAGGAAGGAGGTCAGGAGGGGAAATCTCTTACTGTTTGTAGTATGTATCAATTCCAACATATTAATATTTAGAAGAAAACATCTCACAGAAATAAAATGTAAGCACCTAATATAAATACAATAATGAATTTAGTAAATTCATTTTGAATTAAATTTAAAGTCCAGTGCTAATATTCCAGCTCTGATTCTGTCTTGGATATATCATTTTGCTTCTAAGAGCCTTCATCTTATTTATAAAAGAAGGAATTAAGACTAGAGTTAAAAGATTTCTTACAGTTCCGAATTCTGTGTACTTAGGAAGGTATTGAACCTAGGAGGAATATTCAACTCTCTTAATATATCTAGAAAGTACCTGTTCATGTATCCTTTCTTATTATGTGAATATTCTGTGAATATTTTCTGTGAATATTTTAGCCGTATCTTAAATCATCATCACATTGTACGGTCTTAAGCTCCCTAAGTGTTCATGAAGTAAAATTTTTAAAAGCAAGTTTAATCATATTATATTAGAGAAAGTTTTGCTATAAAGAAACTAAGCTAGGGGCTTCCCTGGTGGCGCAGCGGTTGAGAGTCCGCCTGCCGATGCAGGGTACACGGGTTCGTGCCCCAGTCCGGGAGGATCCCACATGCCGCGGAGCGGCTGGGCCCGTGAGCCATGGCCGCTGAGCCTGCGCGTCCGGGGCCTGTCTCCGCAACAGGAGAGGCCACAACAGTGGGAGGCCCACGTACCGAAAAAAAAAAAAAAGAAACTAAGCTAATCATTAAATCAGAATTTAGGGACATATTTACATGAAGATATCAAATTAACCACAACATAATTGATTATTAAGCAATTGATCAGATCAAATTAAACAATTAAGACCTTTACATTATTCTGCTGTAGGCATGTCGAGTCATATGCATATAGCCAAAAAGCCAGGTGAAAACAACCCTATCCTGATGAGAACTCCTGTTAGAAATTTCTAAGTATGGAAACTACACCTTTGTTTGTTCAAAGAGAACAGGTTTACATAGCTAGGCTTTTATATATCAGGTCTTCTTAGGAGACAGTCTACTTAAGAGAAGTAAATTCTCAAAGGAACCTACTTAGTACGGCATCCATGTCACAACAATCAGAAAGAGTCCAGTCTGGGAAGACTCCACATAGTTCATTCACATGAAGATTTTCTGAGGCAGTTGTAAGCCAGGGTTTTATCATATTCATATCTATATCTTCCCCAGGATCTACAACATTACATTGAATACTAGATGGACTACAAATATTTAAGAAATCAATATTTAAAAGGCAAAACAATTGTTTTTTAGATGAAGTTATATAACTTTGATGAAACTTTTGGCCATTCATAAGGCGTCTCTTAATTTTTCATATCCCCCTTAGGCACTCAGGAAAGAGGCTCAGACTATTTTCAGAAAGAAATGTGGGCGGCATCCTCCAGTGCAGTGTCTCCAAATGAGAACATAGTGATGAGATAAGAATTATCTTCATATCCAAACTTCTGAATAAGAACAAGCTCCAAAAACAGAGGAAGGCCCACACTGCCGAAGATAGTTTGTTACTAGAGCATTGCAATACTTGAGATTTACTGCTTATTAAAATGCAAAAGGCCATTACTTCCCCCAGAACAAATTTTGTGAACAGAGAGGAACCTAGGAAGCTTTTAGCCCATTTCCTGAATCATAAACAAAGAGCTCCATACACAGTGACTGTATGAGATGTAAAGGGGAGTATATTGTATGATCCTTATTGGATTACTCAAAGCCTCAGCGAAGCTACTTTCAGAAGTGATATAAATCAAAGCTAACTGCTTCCATAGAAAAGCAATCAAGTTTTTAAGAGAATATCTTTGTACCTGAGGTTGTACAGTAAGATTTAGATGCTTCTATTAGGACCTTTGCTATGGAACATACTTAAGTAATTATAAAGATTCAGCCTGGAAAAACACCTGGACAGACTCCCAAGGGAATTAAATCTTTTGGTTTCAGGTTTTGGATACTTTATGGAAGTATTTCCCCATCCACTTTCTGAAAATACACACACACACATACCTCCCTTGTATTAGTAATAAAGTAGTATATTAAATAGGATGAGTTATAGAATTTTTCACATCTTATGTGCTTCTAGAAAGACATAAACCCCTAAAAGAACTTACATTTGAAAAAAATTAAACCAAAAGAAAATGTGTCTTTGGGAATATTGGAGAAGATGTTTAAAAATGTGAAATCATTCCTTCTCCAGAATCTCTTATACTATTCAAGATGGGGTTCCTCAGACTTACTGAGAGATGTCTTTAAAATGAGACAAAATAATAGTGACATCCTGGCGAAAAATAATTTCCTTCCAGGTGTAAACATTATCAGGGGGTCCATAAGAAAGCTTTCATTTTCCTGTCTATCACTGCCTTGTGGTTAAATATTTAACAATTCTCTAGATTTAAAAACACATGCAAATCTTGCACTTTTTTGTAGCTGACTTTTGCCACTTAGAACAGTAAATCGTTTTCTAGAACTACAAGTAAAAAGAACTGGTTTTTATTTGTTGCTTATTTGAGGACTTGGGCAATTAAAAATCCCTCCCAAATTTTGTCTTTTTCAGAAAATATACCTGAAAAATCAAATATGAATTTCCCCCATTAGGAAGTCTCCAAGAATGAATTATCATTCAGTGGAAAAGTATTTATTGACTAGTACTTTTGTGCCTGTGACTATGCTAGGTTGTGAAAAATGCAGAATAACCGCAAGGCATAGCTTGTGGCCTCAAGGACCCTGTAGTTTAGTGGACTAAGGTAACATATGAAAATGTGAGAATAATGCAAGATAATAAATATGTGTTCAATTCTGTGGCAAGATTATAGGTGTTCTAAGAAATCAGAGACATGAGAAATGGAAAATCGATAGAATTTATCAGGGTTGGAGAATTTGTAAAGGAAGTGCATCTTAAGTTGGGCAGAGGGATTTAGACTTGTGATAAATTGTTCAGAGTAACTGTAGGTTTTGAGCAGGGAGTGACAGATGAAACCGACAGTGGAGGAAAATTTATGTGGTATCAGTATGCAGGAAGTCTTAGATGTTAGAAGAGGATATGCTAACTAGAAGCTTAACCTCATACCTCAGGGACAATATGATAAAGGCCTGGGCTATGAGGTAGCTTGTAGGAATAGAAAATTGACATTTGGAAGGAAAAATTGATAGGTTTTCATAACTAAGTGTAAATAGTAGAGAGTGATTATTACTTAGAATATATATTACAAGAGTTAATAACCAAGCACTCATAAAACATAATAACCACTGTCCTAGTTTGTATTCCCCTGAAAGCACTCTCTTGTGACAGGGGCATGGATATAAGTCATTTATTTGGGAGAAATTCCCAGGAAGGAAAAGTGAAGAAATGGGGAGAGAGAGGCAGGGAAAGGAGAAGAGCTAGTAAAGGGAACCTTTAGTGTGCTGGTTAGCAATGTGAACAAATATAGGGCTCAGTCCTGTTGGGTACCTTCAAAGACACCAGGACTAGCATGTTTCAGAATTGTCCCATAAGAAGCTAAGGAGGCTAATGAATTTATCCACTGACTTCTGTACCATTGGTGGAGAGTTGCTCCCACTGGCATCATCTGCCCCATACTTCTGAATTGGACCTACCTATGGGTTGAACAGCCACTTCTGCCTTGGAGAACACCCTCAGCAGAAAAGCAGAGGGATTCAGTGGTGCAAACCTGAAGTGCAACACTAGCAATGGCACTTTATAACCACAGCTGCACAGAAACCAGGTGGGGACACAGAATGTCACACATGAGCAACTGCTATAATCACACATGTTATATGCCTCAAACAAGGGCACCATATGGAAGGAAGCCACAGAGAGAAACGAAACTTAGTAATTCATAACTCAGGTTCTGGACTCAGAGGTCTTTGGGTAGGAAATCAGTGTACTCCTCTGTGAGACTTTGAATAACTTACTTCCTCTAAACTTCCTCAGTTCTTACCTAACTTGTATCAATGTTATGAGAACTCAATGAGTTAATGTATATAAAATAATTAGGCAAGTGCAAGAAAAGATCTCCAAAAATGTTGGGTCTTAGAAACATTTTTTTTAATTGGAACCCCCAGGAAATTTGCACCAAAAAATCAAATTAGTAGCAATTTTCAGTATAGGACACACAAAATTGAAATCAGTATTTTGTCATGCATTTTTATTCCAGTGACAGGATTGTTGATGGCCCTAATTAAGGTACTTAATAAAGCTCTGAAATAATAATACTAGCAAAGAATGTGCCTAGTAGCTAAATACCACCTCATCCAGTTAAAATCCTCACTTTCATCAAATTGTAGTAAAGAACACTCCACAGCCACTACTCTCCATCTCTAACAAATGCTCTGGTTTCTCTATAGAACTTCACAGGCAGTGCAACTGTGTTCTTCCAAGAGGGTGAGCCGCTATCAGCACCAACCAGGATAGCGTTTACTCTGCAGTCACACACGCTTCTCCTGAAGTGAGTTCACTGACTTTCAGACTTGACAGAGAACTGCTATTCATTCCAGGTATGACAAATGCATGTCGTTAGTTCCATCATGCGCTCCAACCTGCAGCAAATAGTACTAAGGGAATTTTAAAGGTCGCTAAATAACAACTAAAAAGCAATTTGCTTGGGCTTCCCTGGTGGCGCAGTGGTTGAGAGTCCGCCTGCCGATGCAGGGGACACAGATTCGTGCCCCGGTCTGGGAAGATCCCACATGCTGCGGAGAGGCTAGGCCCGTGAGCCATGGCCGCTGAGCCTGCGCGTCCGGAGCCTGTGCACCGCAACGGGAGAGGCCACAGCGGTGAGAGGCCCGCGTACCACAAAAAAAGCAATCTGCTTGCATGATCATGGTCAATGTCCACCTCCTCCTTTATTCATTATAAATCTCAAAGTCAGTCAGTTCTATGGAGGTACTACAATGGTTCACCTGCAGGAATTCCGGAGAAATATTTATAGACACATAAAATAATAGGTCCAGAACACAGTCTCATAAAATATTAAGTCCAGAAATGACCTAAGACATCCACACATTTTGTTATAAAGGGAAGAAACAGAGATCCAAGCATGTTAATTTATTTACCCCTAGTCACACACTGATCCAGAACCAGACAGACAATACAGACCTCATTCTATGTCTTCTTCTGCCCTCCAAAGCCTCCTCTCCCAAGTTGAACCATAAATTTCTGCAGGGTACTGATAACTGAAAAACTAGATTGAACAAGATTAACAGAATGGCAATAACAACAATAACAATGCCAACTACTACTTCATAAGTTTCAAGTAATGATTAAGCTCTGAACATTAACAGTAAAGGCAGATATTTCATATTTTCATTCCACAAGTACTCATCATGCTCCTATTATGTCTGGCGCTGTGAGATATAGCAGTGAATAAGAAAGTTACAGTCTCTAAAATCTATTTTAATGATTTTATTTATATAACTGTGTACTATTACAAGCCCATGTCCTCATGAATTAGAACATGAACAGATAAAGCTCATCGGATTCCAGATTGATGTTCCAATGTGCCTGCTACTTAAGCTTTTCCAGGCAAACCTGCATAGTCACACAATACAGAAAAATTGATAAAATAATCTTTACAACTTGGTCAAAGCTTACAGTATGGGCTATCCTAAATTTGCTTTATATTGGTTATATAGAGCTACACTAAGTCTAACAACATTTTAATTTACAGTCCTTTACAAATGATATTTTGGAAAAATATCAAATTATTTTTAAGATTATTTCCTACAAGTAGGAAAAAAATTTCTTTGATAAAATTAAAATATAAAATGAAACGTACCTAACAGTGGTTCTAAATAGATGTAGTGTCAGGAGGTTTTTAACTTCAAATCAATTATCAGTGTTTAAATGAGCTCTTTTTCATTAACTGGCCATTTTTCTAGATTATATATGGAAGCTGTAGGAAGTTATTACAAGAATTTTCTTTCCTTTTGGGCAAGAAAATTTTAGTAAGAACATTCATTAAAGACACAGGGAAAAAAACCCACGTTGACTAATTTTGACTTTTCTGACCAATTTCTATTAAAATGGAAACAGTCTGGGAATCACTCATAATAGCAGAAGGAGTAGTGTTTTCCTTTTTTTCATTCATGATTGCTTTGCCTTTTTTGCATAATTGACAAGCTGTTTCTAAAATATATATGGAAATGTAAAGGACCTAGAGGGAAAAAAAATCAATCTTGAACAAGAAGAATAAATTGGAGGATTTACAAAACCTGATTTCAGTGTTTACTAAAACAAAGCTATAGTTATTAGATCAGTGTAGTATTGGCCTAAAGATGGATAGACGAACAGATAAAAGGAACCAAATACAAACTCTGGAAATGGACCTACACTTAGGAGACTACTTGATTTTTGACAAATGTGACAAAGCAATTTAATGGGGAAAGAAAACTTTATGACAAACAGTGCTGGGAAAAAAGTGAAATGACCCCATCTCACACAAGTTATTAATTCAATGGAAAGTATAGATGTAAATATAAAAGCTAAAACTCTAATACCTTGGGGAAGGAAACAAAAGAAAATATCTTCAAAACCTTGGCTATACAAAGTTTTTTTTCTAATACAAAGCACAGAAAATACTAACCATAAAAGAAAACAACTGATGAAATTGACTACACCAAAAGTTAAAATCTGCTCATCATAGTAAATGGCAAGTCACAGATTAGGAAAGTTATTTGGAAAAGGGCTCTTATCCAGAATATGTAAAGAATTTCAACAACTTAATAATAATTAAAGACAAAGAAAAAAAATGGATAAAAGACTTGAACACTTTACAGTTCAGTAAGCAAACAATAAAACCTCAACATTATTACACATCAGAGAATACAAATTTAAACCACACTAAGATACCCCTATATACTCACTAGAATGGCTATTAAAATATTGACAATGACAAATGAAGAGGAAATGGAACTCATATATTGTTGGTAGACATGTAAAACGATGCAACCACGTTAAAAAACTATTTGAAAGTTTTTTATACGGTTAAAATGCACCTACCCTCGTAATTTCACTCCTAGTAATTTACCCCAAAGAAATAAAGCTAATATCCGTAACCAACAAGGCACATAAAAAATGATCATAGCAGTTTCATTCATAAGAGCAAAAGGGTTTTTTGTTTTGTTTTGTTTTGTTTTTAATGCCCATCACAAACAAATTGTGGTGTATTCAAACAATGGACTACTACTCAGCAATAACAATGTACAGGTTGGTGCTCACAACCACTGGATGAAGCCAGACACAAAAGAGTATGTACCATGTAATTCCATTTATAGAACGTTTTAGAACAGATAACTAAACTATGGTGATAAAAATCAAAACAGCAATTTAGTATTGGGGCTGGGGAGGGGAACTGACTAGCAAGGAGACATAAAGATTTTCTTGAGTGATAAAAATATTCTATACCTTGACAGAGATGTGGCTTACATGGATGTCTGCATTTGCCCAAACTTACACATTTTGCTTTATGTCAGATATGTTCCAACTTAAAAATGAAATAAGGGAAAAATAAACCTTGATGAATATTAGAGATCTCATTTTAATAGCTCACATCTTCTAAACATATATTAAACAAATAAAAAAGAGCGGTAGGGGCTTCCCTGGTGGCGCAGTGGTTGAGAGTCTGCCTGCTGATGCAGGGGACACAGGTTCGTGCCCTGGTCTGGGAAGATGCCACATGCCGCGGAGCGGCTGGGCCCGTGAGCCATGGCCGCTGAGCCTGCGCATCCGGAGCCTGTGCTCCGGAACGGGAGAGGCCACAACAGTGAGAGGCCCGCGTACCACAAAAAAAAAAAAAAAAAAAGAGCAGTAAATTTTTATTCTGCCTGTTTTTCTCCCCTCATATGAAGTATAATTGGTCCTTCATTGCCATTCAGTGATCTGCCTCGAAGACTGGAAACTACTGAGAAGAGCTCTAAATGTTCTTAGTTCCTATCTAGATTTAATGAAACAAACCTAGCTTGTTATCAGGTGAAATATATTTTAATTTGTTTTTAGCCAAACATGTCCTAATTTTCACATTATGTTCTAATGCTAAACAAAAATTTCATCCTCATGCTAAATTTGATGCCAAGAAAATAGATTTTTATAATTTAGAATATGTTTTGCATGCTTCTGAACTTCTTTGGTTATCTGTTTACTAAGGGTACCTTAAACATTGCCTGCATTTACTTATCAGCACATTTGGTTTCCAAATACTCCTTCATATCATTATTTGCAAAAAATTAGCAAATTGTGATTTCATATTTAGCCATATTTGGACACAGAGTTATGATTTAGGTTACCTTTGGAGGTTGCCTATGATTATCTATTCAAAAAAAGCTAATTTCAACCTCCTCTTTTATGGGCTTTCATTTATAAAGTCAAAGACTATTTGTTCATATAATGCTACTTTCTTTCTATTCCATATTCTAAGGTGTCTGAGGATGGTAATGAGACCTTTTAATATAGAACTAAGATTTCTCCATCTGTATAACAGGAACAAATTAGGGCATTCATCTAAAAAAAGCAAAGTGCTTGAATAGTGCAATCTCTGATGAAGAATGGGCAAAAAATGGTACTTGAGTTCTCTAAATTAGAGCATTAGTTCTTGTCCTTTGGAAGAAAAAAAAAAAGAATATTAGACTGAACTAAATAGAACAGAGAAGCCAGTAGTCAAGAATAAACTGGAAGGTGCTCAAATCAAGAGAGTGAAGGTGAATGCCGAGAACATAACAAGTTTCAAAGGTAAGATGTTTAACACCCAGGGATCCGAATCACATGACACACTATATTCAGTCGTGCCCAGTCTAAGCTTCACAGTTTCTCAAGATAGAAAAACAGTGTTCCCAATTCAGGCTGCAGATACCCAAGAGAAGCTGTAGATGTCAGATATAAAAGAGGGAGTTAAGGCCAAGACCTTAAACAAAATGAAGTAAAACGTGAGAAATTTATCCAGATAATTTAGGTTAAAAATAAGGTTTTGCATGAAGTAGCCATAAATTCAGGCAAAGGTACATTTTTGGCTTATGGTTTTTTAAAGAAAGGGAGCTGTCAGCTTTTCCTCTATGAAATGAAGCAGATTAGAGGATTTGTGAGTCTCTTCTAATTACTAGAATCTATGTTTATTGCCTCAATTATCTGACTATTTCAAGCAAGGCTGTTTGGGCCTCGGAATATTCATGTAATTACCACAATTTTTCATTTAATTTTGCATGTGTGGACACAATCTTAATGGTGATTTGTATTCCATCTGGGGACTCTTTTAGCTCAGTGGGAATTTCCCCAATGAATGCATTCTGTGGAAACCTGAGGCTGTGATACGCTTACAGGGTTGGGTTAGCATGGAAACACAAAAGTTTGAGGGCTATATATTTTCTGTATAATCAAGGGTTAAGAGCTTTGGTGCCAAGGTTTTCAATTTAAAATTCAAATATTCCTCACTTTTTAAAATACTTCCCAAACTGAGATTTTGAATATCAAGTAGCTTGGTTACAAAGATAAGCAATAGAAACTTTCCATTTCTGAGTGAAATTAAGCCTTTCTTTAGTAATTTAGAGAATTATGTATCTCAAATCAAAAACTATCATAGCATAATATTATGATTACACATTTAATAAAAATAATTTTATATTCAGAACAATGTAAATCCAGATTAAATACAGAAAACACGCAAAGCCAAGGAAAAAGACATTGTAAATTTTTTTTTAAACCAAGTGTTTAGTAATCAGTACTTTTAAATGTATTTTTTCATAAAACCAGAGAATCGAATCATAAGGAGGTCTCTTAATAAGATGGCTATGTAATTACAAGTAGTTCAGAGAGATGCTAGAGATATCTTTCAATTAATAAAGGAAACTTCTTAAAGGGAGGGATCCAACTTTATTCCTCTCTGAACCTCCACAGCACCTCCCTCTCAGGAACTGCTCAATAAATGATTCCTTATCCAAATAAAAGATGGAGCATATTCCCACTAGGAAGAGAGACACTTGGCAGGTTGTTCAAACATACTCTCCAAAGAATAACTTAAAGCTCACTTTAAAGGTTTAGGTTCCAGGGTCCTCCCCATATACTCCAAATCAGAATTTCCGGAAGAGCCAGGAAATCTGTTTAACAAACGCCCTATGTGATTTTTATGATCAAGCATGTTGGGAAATAGAACAATGTGATATTAAACTGGGAGCATCATGATAAGAAGAGAGGGGTCTACGAAATTCCAACTTAACATTTTAAGATCTCCTTAATTTGGCCCTAGCTTAAGCTTCCTACATTATCTCCCTAAATTCTCAAACAAAGTTATTTTGTGACAGCCAGGCTGCACTTCTCACAGAAAGCACAATGGATGAAAAAAGTGTGGCACTACCAAAACTTTGGTTTGAATCCTGGCTTATACCAAAAATAGTTTTGTGATTCTGGCATCATTAACCTAGCTTGTTTCCACACATATTGGTTTGGCTATGAGTAATAGCTAAGACACCCACCCTGCACTTGACACTTCAACTGGGGGGAAATGTCCTGTCTCTTATTGCAGTTAAGACAACTAATCTAGACTTGCCCTGCTGCCTGGAGTCAAGCCAGCTGCTGACTCTCCTTCCACCTCACTTCTTCCTCCTGATGGGAGGCATAATTATATCACATGCTTAGATTGGTCAATGCTTACTTTGCTACTGGTCGTATTAAGTGACAACCTTCCAGTTTTGCCAAAACTATAAATGTGACTCAAATAAAGAACCTCATTATTATCTCCTAGTTCTGTAGAGACATGTCACCTCAGCATTACAGCACCAATTTCTAATTTCCTACACTTGGCACCATTCATGTGCCGGGATGCCAGACTCATGATGACCATGCAATTATGACACAAGAAGCATTAACTGCTCCAAGAAACACAAAACTCCCCAAGGCCACAGCTGGTATCTTATATTCATATAATGGATACAACATGTCTCATGTAATATTTCATACTTTAAATTATATGCCCTCTTATTTAAATGTCACAAAATTGGGATTACTGAACTTTGCTGTGAACAGAAAAACTCAACCCAGATGGCTCTGAAGAAGAAACCCAGTAATAAAACCAGTACCTAATCACATACAAACTGGGCAGTAGTTAAGGCAAACCATTTATCTGAATACATAACCCTTTGTGAGTCATAAGCAGATATGCCTGGGCAAAAAAAATAATCGAACCTCACTGCGATCCAGTAAC
Organism: Pseudorca crassidens; assembly: GCF_039906515.1. NCBI lineage: Eukaryota > Metazoa > Chordata > Mammalia > Artiodactyla > Delphinidae > Pseudorca > Pseudorca crassidens. The sequence continues at coordinate 87,178,269 of NC_090298.1, forward strand.
ATGGTTATAATAATACTAATATGGTGGTGGTTTTGAATAAAGTGCCTGGCATAGACATCAGCACATAATAGGAAATCTGTAATTGTTAGTTCCTTTCCTTCTTTCCTTACCAATCTGCCCTGCCCATTTCCCATTTTTGAAGATTTGCTCATAGTAAGCCCATCTCTGGACCTACCTCCACCAAGCCTGAAATCAATTCAGCTTTCAAGAAGCAGTTAAACCCCATAAGATGACCCCTCTGCCTTTGTCCATTCACTTTGGGCCACAAGAATCTTTCAATATTCTAGAATTCATATAGTGTTATTGTTAGAAAAAAAAATTAGGCTCTAATCAAATATTGATCTAAATTTCTGTCTAACATATTACATGTGTACATTTATTCTACTGAGTGAGCTTGTAAGGAAAGCAACAATATAATATGCTTTGTATTCCTCCCAACTGCAAGGACTGTGAGCTACACATAGCAAGAAAAATAAAATAAGGAGTAAACACTCTTACCCATCCCATTCTTGCTAGAACTGGAAATGTAGTTGGAAAAGCAGAACTTCTTTATATCCAACTGAGATTTTCCTTGCGAATCTACTAAAGAGTAGCTCTAAAGTCACCAGCACCATTGTCTACATTGAAAACATTATAGCATACTTTTAAAAGCACTAAGTTGCTTGTGGGAGTAGAGGTTGATGCACCCTCTAATAGGACAATAAAGCAGTACATAGCAAAAGTCTTATATGTGTACATCTCCTTTGATCCAGCAATTCCATTTCTCAAAATTTGACATAAAGAAAGAATTATAGCTGTGTATAAAAAACAATGTCCATGATAGTTTTGTTTAAAATGGCAAAAAATATGGAAAGAGCCTAAAATATCCTCAATATGAAATTGGTTCAATGAAATACCATGCCTCCATTTAAAATAATGTCAAAAAAGAAGAACTTAATGACATTAAAAAAATTGGTAGTATCTTATTAGTGTAAGAAACAATTATATAAAAATATATAATGTTCTAATTTTTTGCAGAAATATAAATGTATGCCAATTCATGGAAATAGATGAAATGGCTATATGGAGATAACTTCGGGCTTGAAGAATTACGGATGGAAATTTTCTTCTTTGTGATATTCCGTACATTCCAAATTCTGTTTTTTTTTTTACTTTCTACATTGGCACTGAGATATCTAAAAAATAAATTTTAACAAAGAAAATACAAGTGAACTGTAGAAGTTAAACCTTTTTATATCTCTACTTCCATAGTTCTTTAGCTAACAATATTAGTTGGCATGATCAAAATAGTGAAATAAAACTGGTACAGTTCAGATATTGAACTGATTTAAATGTAATTTTAAAATGTTTAAATAATGACACTAATCTCCTTTAATGACACAATTTAATGTATGTCTAGAAAAAGTGACAGAAAAGAAGAAAAAAATAAATGTAAATCAAGAAATATATAAAGAGGTGCCAAAAGAAGAATATAGCATTTCTCCATCTAACCTGTTACATGGGAAATTAAAGACTGAAGATAACCACATGGGAATTAAGATAGTAGAGTCATAGCATTGTTCACCCCTTTTCCCTGTTTTTTGATACTTTCGGTTTTATGGGCCAGAGAGATAGAAAGTCAAAGTAAACAGGATGAGATAGTTTGACAGAAATTACATAGTTTATGTTAGTGTTTTATGTGAATTCAACTTGTTGCATTAACACAATTATGAAACTAAAGAGTATAACCAATAGAAAAAAATGTGTTTTCTCTCTCTGTGTGGTCTATACTTCATAGATGTCCGGTGAATTCTAAAAGCTGACTTTGAGCACACAGTATCTCCTTTTTTGTAGAGGAAAACAATGCAGGCAAAGTTACCTGAATAGATAGGTAGGGGTAACTATACCTACTACACAAAAACAAAACAAAACCACAGTGGAGCTTTTTATTGGCATTGCAAGATAGAAGCCTAGAGAGAAGATCAAGCCAGCAGAAAACTGACTATGAAGATCTGGCCATTGTTCTTCAGCGATTAGGAAGGAGGTTTGCACAAAGCAAATCAAAAATAAATGAATAGAAATGAAAGCCACACACAACTGGGTAAAGATGTTTATAACAAACAAAAAGCAAAAAAAAAAAGAAAAAATTATAGCACTAAAAAGAAAGAAAATCTTCTTTGGGAAAACATTTACTAAGGAATTGAAGAGAGCAAATGCTCTCTTTTAAATTCAAGAAAATATTTGCCCTCTGAAACAAAGATTAACTATAAAATATAAAAAGATAACAGGCTGAAGGGCAAGGAGAATTTTTTGAAAAAAGAGAGGAATGAAATGTGGCAAGAATGTAAGAAAACTAATAGTTCCAAAGCAGAATTAAAAATTGCAAAAGGCGGGACTTGCCTGGCTGTACAGTGCTTAAGATTCCACGCTTCCACAGCAGGGATCACGTGTTGGATCCCTGGTCAGGGAACTAAGATCCCGCGTGCCGTGAGGTGTGGCCAAAAACAAAACAGTTGTGAAAGGTATTGAAAAGGAAAAACTACACTGAAATAGAAGAAAAGTTTAAGAATGTAAGAGAAACCTGATTAATTTATCAGTTACATTCTATGTGCCAGACATTATATGACTTCCCTGTATTAATTATCTTGTGAATTTTGACAACTTTATAAAGGAAGTACTATTATTATGTTCAATAATAATGAGAAAACCAAGACTTAGAAAAAAAAAATACCACAGCATATGGTAGGCTGGCATTGACAGGTTTTTTCTTTTACTAAATACATAAGAATGCTTAATAGAAAACAAACTTTTGAAAGAAATAAAGGTAAATACTCAGGAGTCAGAGATGAAGGCAAAAATAAGGTAGAAGACAGACTGTGCAATGATGCTACAGGAGTACAGGCCAAGTCTCCACACAGAATAAGGCTGAGTGTTGGCAGCTTGAGCTCCAAAACCCATTCAGAGGCAGGGGACATAGACTCTGGAAGCATGTATCAGGGTACTGTAGTTAAGTCCCATAAATAGACCATAGTTCACCAATCAAGGGAAAAAGGCCAGGAAGTTGGCAAAGCCACATGTGGAAAGTAAAAAAGAAAAAAATAGGGGCTTCCCTAGTGGCGCAGTTGGTTGAGAGTCCACCTGCCGATGCAGGGGACACGGGTTCGTGCCTCGGTCCGGGAAGATCCCACATGCCGCGGAGCGGCTAGGCCCATGAGCCATGGCCGCTGAGCCTGCGCTCCGCAATGGGAGAGGCCACAACAGTGAGAGGCCCACGTACCGCAAAAAAAAAAAAAAAAAAAAAAGAAGAAAAAAGAAAAAAATAATCTGTGAGAAATATAATAACCAATGCATAGTTCAAATATGATTGTGGGATACCAACTTAAACCATCTTTGTTCAGGAACCCCAACCTAAGAAACTAAGATTAAAAACTAAACCAGGACTTTTGAATCCTATACATCTCAATCAATATAGTAACCAATATAAAACTTCTCTGTAAGGTCACTCTTACACCCAAGCCTCACAAAACAACTCTAGAGGGTTGCCAGATAAAATACAGGGATGCCCAGTTATTTTTGAATTTTAGATAAACACTGGATGAATATATTCAAGATATTGAATGTGGAAAGAGAAAACAACACTAAGATGAAAGAAAAATTTACATGTGACATACTTATACTAAAACAAGTTTCATTTTTTATCTGAAATTCAAAATTTAACCGAACATTCTGTATACTATTTGCTAAATCTGTCAAACATAACAAAAGTGAAAAATATTTTTCGAATATAAACTCACACATACACGTACAGAAAGGGACAGAAAAAGAAAAAAAAAACACATGATAAAACAAACAGAAAAACAGTAGAGAAAACATAGATTACCAGTATTAAAATAAATGGATTAAAATAACATGTTATAAATAATTTTTTATGCAAATAAAATTTAAAACTTAGATGAAGATTTAGCCCTGGAATGTAAGGTTGGTTCCACATTTGAAAATCAATATAATTCTCCATTGTTTAAAAAAAATAACAAAGAAAAGCAATCATACTATCTTCTCCACAGATGCAGAAAAGCATTTGACATATTTAAAACCTATTCGCTACAGCTTGCTTTGTATAAAAATGTTGATATCTTGAACATTTCCATCCTGTGTTTGGGCACAACACAAAGATATCCATTCTCACCCCATCTATTTAACATCTATTTAACATTGTAGTGGAGGTTATAGTCACTAATAAGGCAAAAAAAAGAAATAAAAGACATAAAAATATTAGAAAGGAAAAAATAAAGCTGCCTTCCTTTACAGACGATATGCCCAGACTTTTTTTTTTAAATCCATTGGGATTTGTCAGTTTGTAACTGCAGCTTAACCTAGACTATTATAATTAATACACAATATAAAGATATTATTTAGAAATATGGAAGTAACTATGAGAAAAACTAAAAGTCTAAATGACCAAAATGATTTTGTTTGAAGATTGAGATCTGGGAACTAAAGAGGTAGAGGAATGGATTTTATTTTTCATTCCATGCTGTTATGTCTCTGCTGATTATTAACCACTTTCTTTCATTGGGAGACAATCGTCTATGGGTCGTTCATTTTAACTCATCTTTCAAGCAAGGCTCCGGCTGACCTTTGTTCCAAACTGTCTTGTAAAATATACTTGTATAACAAATAGCTTTGGAATATAGAGATAGTATCTCCTCTATAAAGGAGAGTTTTGCTTATAGCCTTGGAATATATGTCTGCCTCCACAGCAAGGGGCAAGCCCATTTACTGTCCATTATAAAAGACTCAGAATCCGTAAACTCAGATTTCTTTTCCTGTAATGCAGCCAACTGCATATATAGGTATCATCTCCCTCTCTTTGTGTTGCCCTGTGGGCATTAAGGTTCAAATATCTGGCACAAAAATAATGCTGATATCTTGGCTTCTGCCATTGCTGTGATTCATATAGTGTTTTCATTTCTGACCCAAGGTGTCTTGTGTCTTCTGACATTATCCATCAAACTGTGGTAGGCTAACTTGTTAGCTTGTAAATAAAGTAAAATATCTGGCTATTCATAGTCTTATATTCTTATAATACTTTATGAATATTTTATACATTTTAAGCCAAAAATTAAAATGTGAGCATTTATCTATCTCAGTTTGTAGAAAGAAGACTTCCTATGGATTTTTAAAAAAAGGAAAACAGAAATGAAAATAAATTTGAATTGATTGATAATATTTTTACTTAATCTACATTATCAAACACAATCAACAGAATCTCAAGAAACTTGAGACTGTAGGAGAGAAAAAAAGTTTTCCTCGACACTCTTAGGGTCCCTGGTTGGGTCTGAAAATTTAACAAAGACCAATTAACAGAAGAATAGCATATAAATTTATTCTGTATGAGTTTTATATAACATGGGCACTTTCATAAGAAAATGAAGACCCAAAGAAACTGACCAAAGAAACTAAACTGTTTTTTGCTAGATTTGATGTAGAGCGGGCAGTTGTGTAGAAATATGATAGCTTAAGGAGTATGAGGTAAGAGGAGTAAACTGAGAGAAACTTTCACACGAGGGTTTTATGACCTGTTCAGTGGAGGATGATGGGGGAAATGGCAAAGTGTCCTTCCTGCTTCTGCCATTTTCTCCAACTCCTTCAGCTTAAAATATTCAATATGCCAGGGTGCATATTTTGGGATTGCGTGTCCTAAACTCCATCAAGACAAACTTGGAGAAAAGTATTTGTATTATTTTTAATAGCACTTATTTAATATTTCAAGAGCACTTGCAAATACAATTTTTAAAGGATAAATATAACACATTAGAACAAAAGAAGAAATATTTTCCAATTACCATGTGGAAAATGTTCAACCTAATTAGTAAAAAATTAATTCATATTTAAAATTACTGAAATATTCCATATGTTTGGCTAAAAAAAGAAAAAATAACTAAAAGAAAGGAAATTAATCAGTTTTGTTAAGGGAACAGAAAAATAGTCCTTCGTATTCCTGAAATAAATTATTTAAAACATTTTGGAGGTAAAATTGGAAATATTTATCACAAGTCTTAAAAAATATTTTTACCTTTTGACTTAGTGATTCCAATTTCAGAAATCATGTTAAAGAAATAATGAAGAAAATGAGCACAAAGTTTTCTGCAAAGATCTAGGTATTAAAAATATTAATTATAACAATTAAAATTTGCAAACATCATTAATGTTCAACAGTAAGGAGTTTATTAAAGAATAAGCTATAGCCACACAACTATGTATGATTTAGCCATTAAGAATCATCCTACAAACTAATGTTTTTAATGAAGTTATATATAGACGTGAAAAAGAATTTTAAAAAACAGTATATACAGAATGATTTCATTTGTCATATATACAGATGTAGACAAAGTTTGCAAAACTGTATGTACCAAGTTTTGCATATAACTCTCACATGAGGTTTTTATGACCTGTTTCAGAGAAGTATAGTGGAGGAAAAGTCAAAGTGACCTTTTACTTGGATTTTGTGACAATAGGTTATTCTCTTTTTTCAATTGTATATATTTTCTGATTTAGTTAAAATCAATGCCTATTGATTTGATTATAAGAAAATATTTTATTTTTAAAAAACAAAGCATAAATTTGCTTATTCCTTTGGAAATGTATCCTAAGAAGTCAATAAAAAGTGTGCACTCTGATTTAAATGCATGTAAGATTAATCAACACTTTGTTTATCTGACAATAGAGGACTGATCAGAAATCCCAAGCAGACATTAGATATCATATAGTAGAAAAATATCATTATGTGGGAAACTTTTAATGACATTGAGTAAAAGAAGTTATAATGTAGTATGTAGAGTAAGAACCTATATATTTTTAAAATTTATTTTATTGAAGTAGAGTTGATTTACAATGTTGTGTTAATTTCTGCTGTACAGCAAAGTGATTCAGTTATGCATATATATAAATTCTTTTTCATATTCTTTTCCATTATGGTTTATCACAGGATATTGAATATAGTTACCTGTGCTTTACAGTAGGATCTCATTGTTTATCCATTCTATATATAACAGTTTGCATCTGCTAATCCCAAACTCCTCCCAATTCATCTGTCCCCCACCCCCACTTTCCCCTGGCAACCACAAGTCTGAAGAACCAATATTTCTAATGTGCAACAACAGAAAGGGCTAGAAGGAAATGTACTGAATATGCATGGTAGTTTTCTATGGACAAGAAGATTATAAGTAATTTTAGATTTCTTTTCTTTAATTTTTTTTGTTTCCAAGATTTTCTACAATTATACTACATTGCTTTATATTATAGCAATAAAACTATTAAGAAGTCCAGTCCTGCAATAAAGAGAATCAGAACCAGGGGAGTAGATGTGGGGAGGAAAGCCAGATAATACTTAGTGGGAAATGGTAAGGAGAATTTATAGGATTCCATAATCTATTGGACTGGAAAAAATGAAGGAATTTACTTGGGTAAGCATTATCATTATTTTTTAAATTGGGAAATTCAGGCAAAGTAGCAGACTTTAAAGACAAGATTTTAAACTCCAGGGTTTTTATTTTTTGTTTTGTAGTTTTTTGGAACATCTAGATGGATATGCCCAATGGGCAGGAAAAATGGTACAGGGGGCATATGGTAAGTCTGGTAGACTTAAAATCCAGCAACATACTGGAGAAAGTTAAAATCAATGACTGCATGAAATTACCTATGGATTATGTAGCGTAAGAAAATAAGAAAGCCTATAAGAGAGCCCTGGAGAACCTCCAGCGGTTACCAGAAAGGCTGCAGGTGACGTGGTAGGAATTGCTGCATGTTAGTCAAGAGGTGAACTTTGGAGTCAGGCAGAACTAAGTGAAAATCTGTCAGTCACCACCTATGTGGCCTTTGGTAAGTTATTCAAACTCTCTACGATGCAGTTTCCACATTTTTTAAGAACTAATACCTGCTTCATAGGGTTCTAAAATGTCTTCACAATGGCAGGAAGTGCTCAATAAAACACAATAGCTAATGTTAGCAATAGTCATTGTCCTCTTAGTGATAGTCAGTGTAAAAGTCAAGAAAAATAAGGAGCAACCAGAGAAGGAAAACTTATCAGGATAAAAGATGTCTCGAAAGGCAAAGAAGGAGAATTTCAAGCCAATGGCAGTGGTCAATAGAATTAAATCCACATTAAGATGCAAATCAAATCTAATGGCCTTGGTATTTAGGAGGTCATCTGAGATGTTTGCAAAAATAATTATATCAGGCTTGTAATCATATTTTTCTTTTCACAATAGAGTTAATACTATTTCCTTTTTTTAAATTGAGGTATAACTGACTTATAGTGTTATATTAGTTTCAGCTATATAACATAATGATTTAATATTTGTATGTACTGCAAAATAATCATTCACTATAAAACTAGTTAACATCTGTCACCACACATAGTTACAATTTATTTTCTTGTGATGAGAACTTTTAAGGTCTACTCTCTTAGCAACTTGCAAATATGCAATGCAGTACTATTAACTATAGTCACCATGCTGGACATTATATCCCCATGACTTATTTATCTTATAACTGGAAGTTTGTACTTTTTGACCCCCTTCAAGTTATTACTATTTCTTGACATTTAATTTTGTAATTCACTCACCCAATTCATAAAGAAATAATGGGGATTGTTTTCAAAGTAAAATTTATGAATATATTAAAATCTGCCACTGAGCAATTTGAAAAAGTAAGGGTCATCTTTGGTGTGTCATTTTGTTTTCTTTCCATCTAATAATACTGGCAAAATCTCCTTTTCAATAGGGATTTACAATGGTTTCCAAGCCTTCAGAATTCTTGGCAAGAAACACTTATCATAGAAAGGTTTCTCTTAAAAATACTGATATCACCTCTACTATATCCACCTCTCAACAGAACTCATGGTGAGAAAGAAAGAAACAGTAAGAAATATCTCTTCAGGAAACTTCTTCCTCCAGGTGTCTTAATTTTTATTTTATTTTATTTTTTAAGGCAGCATAGTTGGAAACACCTTGCATCAAAAAGGGCTTAAGAGAAAAATGTCACAAAACCAGAGAACATACTAGCATACTTAAGGTAGGATAGGAGAGTTCAAGGACTAAAACTAGATAAGCAAGAACAAAGGAACAACAACAATTAAAAAAAAAGATACTTGGGAACCTTGAGATTCAGCCAAAACTTGGAGCTGCTGCTCAGTGTTGATAGCCCATGTACAGTGGTGACAAGTTTCTAAGGTCAGGGCTGGGGAATGTCCTGGCTCTGGCTTCAAGCAAAGCTGAGCATCTTCAAAGTGAGAGAAAGGAGCACTTCATGTGAGATGAGTTTTCCAAAGCTCTCATAACTGTAAGTCCCCATACTTTTCCGTGCTTCTTTGTCATCGGGGTTAGAAAGGCCTAGGAACCGAAAGCAGGACAGCTAGACCAAAAAGGCACACAAAAGTCCGTTGTCAAATGTATCATTTTCAAGCTGAGGGTGCGTATAATACATGCATAGAAAAGGAATACCAGCCTAATCATAATGGAAATGGTTAGTTCACATTTAAGACCCTGAGAGAGTGTGAAAATCTAATCCACCTATGATTCATTTTTATCCCACACATTCTTAATTGAAGAGACAGAAAGATGCTATTCTTTAAAAAATAAATTGTCCGGCTTAGAAGCTATATCTGAAAAATAGCAGTCGTTTATATTAAAATCAATGAAAAAAAAATCTGTGTTCCGTATGACTGAGTATGACTGCTCCTTGTCAAACTACAGATAAAGCCGTAGAAAGGCATACTCTCAAGTCTTTCAACTTGAAGGCAGCTCTGAAACCAAAATAAGCAGAAGTGGCTTGGGGGCGGGGGGTTGGGGGGGGAGGAAGGATTGTATTCTCACTCCCCACCTCCCTTGTTGTTAAATAAATATTCTATTTGTTTCCTGCCTAAAACTTGGCACATACAACAATTCTCTTACATTATGAATTTTTACCTTGATTTTGATCTATATTTTCTATGTCAAGTATATTTCTAAATTTGAAATTTTATGAAGTATTATGTGGAACAACACCTACCTTTCATTACAGAGTACCCCACAACATTATCAGGAATGAACATGGGAAATATGTAGCAATAATTTGTATTTTGAGCACAGTGGACTCAGAATTGCCACAAAACTTTTTTCCACACATAAAAGTCTCTTTTTATATATTTTATCCTTTCTGCTGTCACTACACCTAAAATTCATTTTTGAAGTATATATTATTCACTACAAGAGGTTTTGAGTTTTTACTTTGCTTTTTAGTTATGTGTATTTTTTTCTTTTTTTTTCTTTTTTTTTTTTTTGTGCAGGGAGTCTTCCTTAAAGAACATTTTCTGATATGTCCTTTCTTCTAGTGTTCTATTTTTTTTCCTAAAAGTAACCCTTTCATTGTGTTAATAAATAAAAATACAAAGAGCTTTATTCGAGCGCTTTAGACATTTTAAAAATCTGTCCTATTCTAATAGGAAATCTTGGAGACTCATTGAAATAGCAGCAAAGGCACACGTTTCTTTTTATTATGAAAGATGTTTATGCGAAGAACAAAATAGACAAGAGAAAGTAACTGCTTCAGAATACTTGATAGGCACTTTAATCTTCTATTAATATGCAAATTTTGTTCTTTAGAACCCTAGTAAGAGATTTTTTTTTTCCATCAGGCTATTTAAAAGTAGTCCTATTCTCCCAAAGGTCCTTCTTGCATGAGTCTAAGTGAAAGTGTTTTTTATGCTAATTCCCAAGATGCTCTTGTATGCATCATTTTCTTTTGAAATTATATGGAGTTTATTGAACCACATTTGTAAAACATTCCACAGTTGATTTCATTCTGAAGATCTCCTTTAATAGAATTGATTCCCTTGTTGATCTGTGTCGTAGGAGAATGTTAAAGAAAATCAGTTTTAACAACATGGAAGAAATAAGAAAGGGCTTGTGGACAGAAATGAAGATACAAGCTTATGAACAGGAAAAGGACATTTTTGTTGAGTAATTAACCTCATAAGAATTTGAGCCTACTAGAAACTATTGCATTGATGTTACAATTGTAAAGTACCTCTTCATATACATAAATCTCAAGAGTAATCAACAAGGTACATGCCCATAGGCTTTGGCTTTTTTTCAGGCATTTATTCACCACATTACATTTCTTTTCAACACCTTGCCTCTTCAAAAAGGCTATAATTATAACAACAATGCAATGACAATTCCCTTATTGGTATAGAAATTAAGACAAATAATAAAATTATTTTTATATAGTCATGTTGTTCTCCACACACCAGCCACCTCAGCTACCCAGTTCATATTACAAAGAATGCAACATTTTACATTATTTCAATTCTTGCCATATTGATGGAGGACATCTCAAACATGTTATCAAAATGGTGATCTAATATTTTTTCCAGGGAACGGGTATTTATTATTTATCTACCTTGTTACAGTTATAAAAAACAAAATCTGGGAAATTTTTTGAGTGAATAATGTTTCTTGTGGACTAACAGGACTATTCTGATTTTTTAAATTTATCAATTAATTGAAGTTGTGACCCCTCACTCCCCAAGATATCTATCCCTACCTCAGAAATATCGGCTATATATTTCTTCCTAGCATAAAAATACTCTTTAGAGTACATTACAATCCAGGCATAAAATTCAATATCAACATGCCTCTTTTAATTTTTTTTTTTTTTAGCAACAACAGTACGCTTCACCTTTGTAACCTAACCTATATACCCAGTGGGGGATTCTAAATGACATTTGTTACCCTGAAGATTAAATCACACGGAAAGAGAAGTTTTACTAACATGAAGGAAAAAAAGGCATGTATTCTCCTGACTCTGTGCCTTTTCAAATCAATTTCCCTTTGGCTAGAGTATTTCTCCATCTCCTCCACCTGGCAAAATTCTTCAAGGTCTAAGTCAAACACCTTTTCTAATAACTTCTGTTGATCCTTCCACTATCCCCAGGTAAAATGGCTTATTCCATGTGTTAAAAACAAAACACCAATACCAACAACTCACTGTGTCTCTTACATATCTCTCTCACAGTAGTTAACACAGATATGGAATTGTTTTGTTTACATGCCAGTTTTCTCTAACAAAAGTCCAGACATCTGTCTTTGTTATCTTTTTAATTCCCAGAACATAGCAAAGATTCAATAATTTACCTGCCTAGCCCACTTTGTGTGCTTAACTACTAAATATTGAGAAAAGGAAGATGTATACAGGGGTAAAGTTTTAGGGGTAAGAGTTTATCCTGATCTTTATGATGTTTCCTGACGAGGTTAATCATAAAATCAAGAGCTACTTATGCTATTTTTCTTTAAAAAGCCCACTTTCACATTGTAAATATTAGGTAGAGTTCCAGAGGTGTTTTCGGTTATATAGTGGTATGTTGATTAGAGAGAGAAGAAAGTCCCTAGAGTGTTGAAATGTATAGCAACTTCTTCGAAATTTGCTGGTTGATGTCTGGAAGAACTAATCTGACAATAAAAAAATCTCATTCCTTAGCAATAACAACTGTGGAGTATTGATAACCAATAATTTAAATCTCTCTGCAGATATAACAAACAGTACCTACTTTGGGACCTAGATGCAGTGAAAAGCATGTGATTTTAGCAAGCAAGAGGAACTAACAACAGTCACACACAAAAATTGATAGAGTGGGTTTGAGGATTGGTTTAGAAAGCACAGAGCTGACTGAGTTATTACCACTTGGTGCATTAAGGGATAATAGCTGTGCAGACCCTGTATAGTTATAGACACCAGCTCAGCAAAATCTACTCTTGCCCAGAGAGGAATATTTATATTTGGTATATAAGTTTTTTCAAAGGCATAAGAAGTCCACAATATATACTTGGAGGGAATTTGTTCCACAGATAAAAGTAAAAAATACTATCCAATTGTTAAGTGGGTAATGCCATGGGCATTAGAACCTAGTATCTAGTGAGGCTACTAGCTGATGCCCTGATCAAAGTCTCATCAGTATAACTGTGTTCCCTGGGATGAGTCAGAATAAAGAATTCAATACATTGCTCTATAATAACGTCCCTGAGAAAGCCCCTACCAGGCAGATATGACTCACTTGGGATAAGAGATACATCTAATGTATTTAGCAACAATTACTACTGGCTGTTGTCCTTGTCTTTGAAGTTGAAGTAGTTGGCCTTCTATCAACCGTTAGTCTTCAAAATGAAGAATTTGTCATATTTAAAATTTTCAACCATGACTAAATGTAAGCCACAAGGATATGTGTTTCTGCTACCAAATATTCTGAGAAAATCTGTGGGCCAGCCGAATAAATGATATTTCTTAATGGTCTTTTTCCAATAAAACAACTAACTTTTGCTTTATACTCTAAGAACTTTTGTAGAAAATAGAAACTAGAGAGAATGAGGTAAATTCCTACACTTGGAGTAATATGAGCAAAAAAATAAAATAGTCAATGACCACAGTTTGACATTATTTCTACTGTCTTTGGCATTAGATACACCATTTGTACTGTGTATTCATTTCCACTGAAGCTTAAGGTTGGAGGAATATGCTTCAACCTGTGGTCTGAGAGAAAAGGTAATTCTAGAGACAGATTTATACGATGAACTTTGCGTGTCACCAGAATGCAAATAAACTCATAAAGAGAAGCCCTATCAGAAGAATTAACCCTAAAATGCAAAAAAAAAAAAAAAAAAAAAGACATGACGCAGTATGTCTTGTTTTGATAACATCAAGCATAATATTTTAAAAGATTGACAAATTTCCTTATTTTGTACCATAAGGAAATTTCTTAGTAAATGAGAAATTCTTCACATAGCTTGTCATGTCCTTACCAGCCAACCAGAGAATTAAATTGCTATTCGTGCTTAGCAAAGTTCAACAGGGCAGTTACTGAGGTCAAATTTTCCAGGACCTTTGAAGCTAATTAGTATGAATTCAAAGGTTATTCTCTGGAACTCTAAGGAAGTTGCTGACTAGTCTCTATTTTCCTTTCTGGCACTCTTTCTTATACGCTAAGGCATCTTACAAGACTTTTTTTTTTTTCCATTTTCACCATTTAAATTCAATTTTAAATCTATACATGTAATAAAACTCCAAATACGAATCTATTTTTTCTAACCCCACACTGAAGTGAACCTGATTTCAGTCATAAAAAGACTAACGACACATTTTTAACATGGTGTACACATATTGGGAACTTTTTCTGCTTATAGGCTGGTAATTTATCTTTCCACAGGTAACTAACTGCTCACTGTGCACAGAGGCTTAACTATTGTTTAGTAGTATTATTGTCAGACCACTTCACTAGTTCATCAAAAGCACTCTTAGGATGATTGCTCAGAGTTCTGGGATCAGGAATGTAAATATCTTGTTTTAAGGAGAGAAATCATCTTTTAAACAAATGAGACTCTTCATCCATTTGAGTCTCTTGTAACAAGTTTAAGTTTAGCATAGTCAAAACAGAAGTCCTAGTTCCACCATCTCCATGTCCATCCCAAACCATTCCTCTTATCTTCCCATTTCAATGTGTGATATCCACCCAGTGGCTTCAGATAGAATCCCTGAATCATTCTTGATTCTTCCCGCATCCTCAATTTTCACACCCAACCTATTAACACTGTTGGAAGCATCACCCAAATAGATCTTGAATCCATCTATCCACCTTCATAGTCACTACCTATCGTTTAGACCTCATTATTACAAAGTCTCCCACGCTCCCTATTTCTACCCCTGCCCTGCTTCTTTAAAGGCTCTTTTTTTGTGATTTAAAACACACATCATCTAATCTTACTCAGCTTTTGAAAACTCTTCCACAAGTTCCCATTGGACCTAGAATAAAATCAAAACTCCTTGCATCAGTGCAACTTAAAATGTGGTGCCAGTTTGTGACATAAGTGCAAATATGAAGAGTAAATATTTAGAAATGTTTATACTCATGTGACAGTGCTGTGACACATATATATATGAGCAGTGAACTTGTTTTGTTGCAAAGGCATAGACCAGCTCATGTTGCCAGAAATCACGTGGTGAGTTGTATGCGGCTCAATGTGCTTGAGTTTTAGACAATAGAATCCTGTGTTGGTTTGCTATGGACTAGAAATATATATATATATTTTAATGAATAGCCCTTCAGCACAAATAGTTTGAGAAACTCTGATGTACATGTTCTGGCACCGACCTCCTCTTCAGCCCCTCTCCATCTACTTGCCCCCTCATTTTCTTCGTCACAGGAACCTTCTGACTTCCAGAACAATTAATAATCTATCTCTCTTAAGCCTTTGCACATGCTCTTCCTTATGCCTCTAATAATCTTCACCTCACCCCATCTCCTGCTTTGCTGTATTCTTACTTTTAAGAGTTGGGTTTGTACCTTCTATTTAGGAAAATCCCACATGCTTTTTCCTTCCCAAATGATCTTTTTCCAATTTCCTCTCTTGTTTTGCAGAACTGTCTGTTTCTTTTCATTTGCTTTGAAGGTTTTTTTTTTCCCCTGCTTTTTTTTAATGCCCTCTTTTCCTTAGCAGTTGTCTTCTAGACATGCTTCTGCACATGAGGTGGCTTCTTCCCTGCTTTCTATTGAATATCTTTGGGCTGACATGTGCCCATTTCATTCTTTTCAGCACTCTGAAATAGAGCGAAGAAAAAAGTATGTTTCCTTTTAACTTTTCCAATCTCAGCTCATTTCAGGTAGCAAATCAAGTGGTCTCCAAGTGTAAAACAGTCCAGAGCTTGTGTGTGGGGGGAAGCAAGTAAAGATTGTCATAGTATTATGGGGGGAGGGGGCCTAAAAAGGAAACTAATAAGAAGAAAATGATGGCTCCAGACAAAGGTATCAATTTCACCATTTAAAAATATGAAAAGCTGAATATATTCCTTTACTTCTACATGGCTTTAAGACTTTTGAAGTGAATTTGTGGAACTCAACCAAAATAGGTTGCTGACCTCTGATTTTAATAACTTGGATATTCTGCAGGGCCAAATGTAAATAAAACTAAGCCTTGGGTGAAAACCATGTGAACAGAATTTCTTGTCAGTTATATGGCTTTGACAAAAGATTTGCAATTAAATATAATGACTGGGTACATGTAATATTAACTGATCTAAAATAGTGTTTTTTCTCTGTTAAACCCACCATTTTGAGATCATAGTAATCCTTAATGATCTTAAATATATTTATACATAGGTGGAGATCACTTAAATACATCAAAAATTTTTAAATTTAGGTGTTATAGTTCTTTAGGGCTATAAGAAAGAGTAGGAAATGCTAAATATATTTGTTGTTCAATAGCAGAAGAGAAAATTTTGTAATTCTTTAATTTTTAGAAATATTACTACAGGGAGGATAGCATGTATCTGTAAGCATGCAAGCTGTCGATTGCTAGGCTTAGAAGTATTAGAAAAAACAAGGGGAAATAAGATATTTGGGCAATGCTTTAAATTACAACAAAACATCATTGTCATTCTATTAATAAAACTCTTTAAGTAACAACATGTATCTCCAGTCAGAAGGAATGGGGATCAGAATAAAAGGAAATCTTTGTCCAAGTTCTTCTTTCCAAGGGCAAATTTGTTAGGTCATGAAGGTGCTGTGCCTTAGGTCAAAGGAAGAATCATGGAGGGCTTGCCTCATCTTGACCCAAACCATGAAAACTTCTTGCAAACTCTCCTGTTCCCTCCTCTAGCCATTCCAAGTCCTACCATCCATTACCTGAACCACTGCAATAGTCTTCTCTCTGTCTCCCTGCTTCCAAAACTTTCTGTCTCTAATTCATTATTCCCCTGCAATCACAATTATCTGTCTAAAATATAAATTGAATCTGCTTAAATCCTTCGATTACTTTGCCATTTTCCTTATATCCTTTCATGGGCCACGGGAAGGATGTGGCATGCATAGTCTGGGCCGCACCTCTCTCTCAACCTCGTTGCATCCCATCCTAACCTGGCTCTCCATGTGCATTTTTTGGGGGGGAGAGGGAGTGTTCTTCAAAAACAAAAAAAAAAAATAGGAAGAAGAAGTGGGGGGAGCGTTAAGGAGAAAGAGAATTATTAAGTAGGAGAGGATAGAGAGAATGTTGGAGAGAAATATTTGAGGAAAGATCTGTGTCCTGTTTGTTTCTCAAATGGTAAGTTTTCTGAGTACTAGGCCATGTCTGTTTCTCCCTTCATTGAACACTCAGAGCCTAGTTCAGTGCCCTATAAACAATAGGCACTTGACAAATATACATTCATTTGTTTTAAATTTTCAAAACCTAGTGAAATGGAGAGTCGGGTACACTCTTGTAATTAATTTTCAATAGTTCTGTCTATTGAACAAGCAATATAACATTTTTAGAAATCTTAAAAGTACACAAAAGTAGAAGTGAAATCGATACTACTGTCACCTCCCAAAGAATAATTATGACTAACATTTGATACACATCCTTGAAAACTGCACGAGTCAAATTTTTCTGCCTTTTTTCCTCCCTGTTTTTAAGAATCAACTACATGCAATTACATGTTCTTTCCATTTCTCCCAACAGCATAACATAGATATTTTCAATATGGCACATATTTAACTAAAAAAACAAACAAAGTATCACTTTCACTAACTAAGTAATATTTCCAGGTCACTTATTTTAGCTCCAAATAATTTGGAGGAATTAATTAACCCTTTATCCTAGCACTTCCTAAACTCTTTTGCCCCCAGACCTGCCCCCACTGCTAAGACTATGGTGTCTGACAATGGAGAAAGAGAATTCTCCAGTTTCTTGACACACCCATTTGTCCCGGTAGGAAATGCCACGCCTGACCCGAACAGCCCGTTTTGTGGAATCAGCCAGATCTCTAGAATGTACCCCAAACTCTTCTACCTCATATGGAAGAGAATTTCTGACCTCATTGGATTCTCTTAAAATGTAAGGCTCTTCTGCCTGAAGAAAGAGCTGTGTGCGAAGCCAGGTGTTCTTCCTTCCGTCTTGATTTTCCTCCTTCTAAGTAAGGAGTTAACAACACCTGGCAGGACTTCCTCTGCCCTCGGGTCGTCTTGCCAGATTTTCAGGGAATGATGCACTGAACAAAGACATTTATATATCAGAGCCCAGATTTTAAGTGCAGAAGTGTCAGGTTGTGTTTATTTTATATTTAAAAAAGGAAATTTTTAGGAGTATTTTCTTACTATTAAGAAAAGTTACTTGCAATAATATAGAGTTAAAAGCAAGAAATATTATTCTATTCTATTTTCAGTTACTCATTATATTTAAACACAGAGTAAATGGACGTAGACTGCCTGAGTTTAAATCTTAGATCTACAACTTGGCTTGTAAACTTGGGTAAATTATTTAACCTCTCTGTGCTTCAGCTTTCTTTTATTTATTTATTATTGAGGTGAAATTCATATAACATACAGTAACCATTTTAAAGTGTACAATTCAGTGACATTTAGTGCATTCACAATGCTATGTAATCATCACATCACATCTTTCTAGTTTCTAAACTTTTTCATTACCCTAGAAAAACACTGCATACCCATTAAGTTATCATTCCACATTTACCCCTACACTTACCTCCTAGCAATTACTAATCTGACTTCTGTCTCTTTTTGCCTATTCTGGATATAGGAAGAGTTATGTATGTGAATTTTTTGCCTGGCTTCTTTCACTTAGCATGATGTTTTCATGAATGGGTTTAATTTACCCATTCATCTGTTGATGGACATTTGAGTTAATCTCTTTAATGGGGATATTAAGATTGTAGTCCTTATCTTAGAGGGTTGTTATGAGTATTAATTAATTAATATTTGTATATTTAGAATATTGCCTGTTTCAGTGTTTCTTAAATTACATGAAAAATATAATTCTCTATTTGGAACTGTGTATATGTTATTCATATTTACATATCATAGAAACTGCTGGTCATAAATGTTTCCAAATAGTTAACAGTTATTTTCCTAAATGTTAGTATCGTGGATGTTTTTTACTTTTTCTGAGGGCTTTTGTTTTTCAAATTTTATTTAAATGTATCTCTTTTATATAAAATATGTGAAAATTGAGTTCATTGTCAGATACACATATAATTACCTTTATGTAATTTCAGAATCATTTCTATCCATTTGGAATTTGTCTAACACAAAGAAATGGTTTAATAGGTGCATGGGCATGTGGAATTTAAGAATGTTCTTTTTTTTTTTTTTTTTTTTTTTTTTTTTTTTTGCGGTACGCGGGCCTCTCACTGTTGTGGCCTCTCCCATTGCAGAGCACAGGCTCCAGACGCGCAGGCTCAGAGGCCATGGCTCACTGGCCCAGCCACTCCGCGGCATGTAGGATCTTCCCGGACCGGGGCATGAACCCGTGTCCCCTGCATCGGCAGGTGGACTTTCAACCACTGCGCCACCAGGGAAGCCCAAGAATGTTCTTTTTAGACTATATTTATCTGCCTTTCAAGTGACATCTGTCATAAGTAAGATTTGCTTTAGATATTCTCTGCAGCCTCTCCATTTCTGCATGTTATTACCATGGTCAAGCTCATGATTTGGGGGCCTACTGTCCAAGCCCAGACCCCCCAGTTTCCTCTGTTTTATTTGTGGTCCAGGGGGGAATATTGGTGATGCTGCAAAGACACAGTCAGCAAATGAAAAGCTGCTGTCAGAGAGCCACACTGCAGTGGCAGTCATGAGCCATTTTTCCAAAAGGAATCATTGCTCTGACCCTAAACAGGCTTGTAGTGGCTTCAGTTCTACTAGTGTCGAAAATTGCAAGTGAGGCCTGTTAGGCACCAGGTAGGAGAGTGATAGAAGTGAACAGCAGTTGTCCAGGCCTCGTCTGCATATGTGTGACCCATGACAGCACAAGGCATTCTTGTACTAGGTTCTAGGTGCAGATATCAAATGCAGAGAGTCTGGTGTTTTCTTTAGACAATAGCCTAGTCATTGCACCAAACCTTAGTCTTCTGTAGAATGAAATTTAAATATAGAAAGCAGATATACTACTTTTCCGTTTGTTACTGAATCCAGACATATAAGTTGAGGAAAACAGATGATATCCTTTAATCACCCATTTTTAAAAGTAAAGTTAACAGAATAAATTTTCTACTCCTTGACTATGGGCCCAGAAAGCAAATAGATGTCACTTCATTATGAGGCCTGGCTTTCTGTGGTGCCAAATGTTCTATTTTCCATTGTAATGAACAGAACAGGCCAAAGTGATATTCTGTGATACATGTAAAAACAATTCAATTGCATCACTCTTTTCTGTTTTTCTACAGCATATTTTGAAACATAAGGCATCAAAATAATTTCTATCAATATCACTTGGGACTACTTTATATAAAAATTTCTGCATACTGTCCTTTGCAATTTTTTTCTATCAATCAGTATATTCCTACTGGACCTTAAAAATTATAGCTGTTTTATTCTTTATTGTAACTACTATGAATAAAGGGTAAAGAAAAAAACCCACAAAGTTACTGGAACATTTTCATAAAACTAAAGAGTTATGTCAGTAATAATATCCCTAAAGGAAAACAGATTTCTTAAAAGAAAACAAGATCAAGTAAAGTGTAGAGTCACTTTCAGATTAGGCAAAAATGTCTTTTTTACTCTCTTTTATTTTAATTAAAATAAATGAAAACAAATTGGGATTAGAGAAATCATACCTCACTTCCTACACAGTACTTCAGGCAAGTCTACTATATGACATCAGGCAAAATTGAGCAAAGTCTTACAAATTACACTCCTGGATTTCATGACATGATCTCATGTTCCACCAGTACAATGCTTCATAAGATGGCAGGAAATTGCCCTGTCCTGTGGTACCACTGTATACTATTATTAGGAACAATGTAACAATTCAAACGCATGTTAAATTAAAGAGGTTCAATGACTTTACCACACCAAAATGCCCCCTGAAAAATAATTTGCTATTTTATCATGTAATACTAGATGTATTGAAAATCTTTGTCATTTCAGTATGAAGCTAACAAATAATTGTCCAAGTCCAAATATCTCTAAGTTGGGCAGAAATGAGTGTTTATTTTGTCTAGATTAAATCTTTGAAAAATGTAATTAACATGGTACATGAGTCAAAGATTTCTGGAAAAGTGTTCTATTCTTTCACAGGAAAGGATGGATAGACGTAAAGGTACTCTCTTGTGTGTACCTGCCAGAGGTCAACTCAGTGAGCCCATGGAGCACACATTGTCTTTCCCTTGGCCCCTGTTACCATCCTTCACACTGAGGCCAGAACAGATTTTTTTCCACATTATTCCCTGGCTTAAAATCCTCAGATGTCTTTCAGTCACACTGAAAATAAACATAACTCTATTTTTTTTTTTTTTTTTTTTGCGGTACGCGGGCCTTTCACTGCTGTGGCCTCTCCCGTTCCGGAGCACAGGCTCCGGACGCACAGGCTCAGCGGCCATGGCTCACGGGCCCAGCTGCTCCACGCCATGTGGGATCCCCCCGGACCGGGGCTCGAACCTGTGTCCCCTGCATCGGCAGGCGGACTCCCAACCACTGCGCCACCAGGGAAGCCCTAAACATAACTTTTTTTTTTTTCTGCCCGTAAAGATCAATACACCTGGCTCCTGCCCACCACTCTGAATTCATGTTGTACCGCCTTCCCCTTCACTCCCTGTGCTAAGGTCATGCTAGGTTTTCTGATCTTGAAAATGATTAGATCTTGCACAGCTAAGGGCCAATACCATAGGCCAACCAATCACTGTCCTATCACTGTCCTTGATTTTCTTCCCAGACTTAACCACCAACCAAAAATTCATTATCTGTCCAACATTCCCCTCCTGAACTAGATGTTTAAGAATGAGGATTTTGCCTGTCTTACCTATCTCTTGGCACACAGTAAGTTCTCAAATCGTGTTTTCACCATAAATAGCCATATATAATGACCAATGAATTTGTATTAATATTTTTCAGAAAATTCCTCCAGTAAATATTTAACCAAGTATGGCATTGAATAACCATGGTAAAAAAAAAAAAGTGGAAAACTGTGTAATGAACTCTTCTGATTAATTTTAAAGGTGATGGTCTTATTTTTTTAGTGAAAGTTAACACCGTTAACTAGGAAAAAATATTTGGGAATAAAACCTAGAAAGAAGCAAGGTCAAGACCATGGTTTTCTATATGACTAGAAAACAAAAAGCTTTCTATCACTAATCATACGTTAGCATCCCACGAAGATGTAGATGAGAAGTGGAAACGTTTCCATAAGCCAGTATTTCTTTGGATATTGAAATTACGTAATATACTACTTTTAAAAATCAGTACTAAGGACTAATACAATGATGCTTTAGAAAGAATCTGAAGATCTTAGTGGCTTAATGCATACATAGGCCAAATTATATATACATAGGAATAAAGGTCAGCCGACACTTGGTTCTGAAAATCTAGTTTAGTCATACTCCTATTTTAGTATGCGAATGTCATGTTTATGTTGTTTTTTGTTTTGTTTTGTTTTGTTTTGCGGTATGTGGGCCTCTCACTGTTGTGGCCTCCCCTGTTGCGGAGCACAGGCTCCGGACACTCAGGCTCAGCGGCCATGGCTCACGGGCCCAGCCGCTCCGCGGCATGTGGGATCCTCCCGGACCGGGGCACGAACTCATGTCCCCTGCATCAGCAGGCAGACTCTCAACCACTGCGCCACCAGGGAAGCCCATGTTTATGTTTTTAAAACTGTATTATTAATCTTAAAATTGTGTCACTGTTAAACATTTAATACATGCACATACACATGTAATATAAATTATCACTTTGAACATGGTAACCTGTCTGTATCTGTTTTCTCATCAGCAAAATGGAGATAACAATACTGACTTCATAAGGTTATACAAGTATTAAATAAGTTCATAATTGTAGAGCACCTAGGAGAAAACATGGAATATAGTAAGCAATAGAAATTAAATAACTATATATAAATCAACTTTTTAAAGTGCATTAAATATGTCTAACCCCATTAGTCCATAGCTTTTTTTATCACATGTACCAATATTAAATACTTGGTAAATGCTTAATTCCTAATGAATCAAAAGTATTTATAGTAATCCGGAAAAGGATAATGAAAACTTAAGAGAAATGACTTAAAGAAACAGAATGAAGAGGTTACTTTACTACTGATAAAGTAATCCATTTATAAGATTAAGTTAATTCATCCTCAAGGAGAAGAAAACACTAATGGCATTAGTAAAATGCTCAGTAGTTGACAAGCACTTTCACATACATTGTCTCATTTAAGTTTCGTAATTATATGTATGATGACTGAAATATAAAATGTTTATGGTATTTACTCATGATCACATTTCTAATAAATCCTGATGCCAGTTCAATTTGTAGCCAAGTATTGCTTTCATAACATTTTATATCTCCTTTCAATTCACTGAAGAAAATGTACATATATACTTTTTAGTTTCATATTATTTTGTTCTTTTAATAAATATGTTTGAGCACCTACTATGTGCTAGGCATTATTCTAGGTACGCAAGATGCAGTAGTTTTTTTTTAAAAAGACTCAAAATGTAGAGCTTACATCCTATATAGTCTAGAGCAAGAGCTAGACACTAAAGAAGATTAAGTAAAACATGGAGGCTTCAGATGGTGGCCAATGCTGTATAGAGTCAAGTAAAGCAGAAGGCATGCCAGGGAAATGAGGAAGTTACAACTTTAACAATGTACTCAATCAAGTGTTTAGGGAAAGTCTCAGTAAAAAGCTGCAGACTTGAAACTAGCCTTGTGACCTATTGTGGATATCTTGAGGAAGCTCATTCCAGGGAAGGGTAAACCCACATAGGAGATTGTCTGGCATTTTTAAGGACACCAGGGGACCTAAGCCAGAGTGAGGAGTAAAGTAAGAGGTAAAGTAACAAAGGTAGTGGAAATTCAGATGGTTAACAGCCTTGTAGGTCATTTTAAAACCTTCGGTTATTTTCTAAGTGAGCTGGAAACCAAGTGGAGAATTCTATGCAGAAGAGTGGCATGATTTGACTATGTTTCAGAAGGATGACAGCATGATGACTCTTATTGCTGAACTGATTAGGGTGGAGGGAAGGGGCCAGGAGACAAGGGCAAAAGCAGAGAAATCAATGTTAGAAGTCTCCTGCAGTAACTGGGGAGAAAGATGACAGTGGCTTGGTCTAGGAGATTAGCAGAGAATGTGGTAAGAATAGTTAGATTCTGATTATATTTAAAGGCTAAAGTCAATAGAACTTGATGATAAATGGGATATGAGGTGTAAGAGAAAGAGAGGAGTGAAGGCTGATCTGAAGGCCTTAGGCCTTGTACCATAGAAGAACGCGATAGCCGTTAACTAAGATGGGGCAGGCAGCGTGTTGGAAGACGAGTTTGGGTGAGGATATGGGGGAGATAAGGTATTTTATTTCAGACATATAAAATATGAAATTCATATTAGATAATCAAGTGAAGGTATTGAGTAGGCAGTTTGTTATCTAAATCTATAGTGAAGGACAGAAGGTCAGGACAAAGTATATATTAAAGATATATGTGTATACACACACACTATATACTGTATATACTACTTACCATGTATATAATATTTATATATGATTATATATTACATGTATAATATTTAAGACTGAGACTAGAAGAGAGCAGCAAAGAAATGAGAATGGAGAATAGAAGCAGATCAGGGCCAAGAAGAGGAGAAGGAATCAATAAATTGGTTTATGTTGCTATTGATGTAATCAAAAGTTACTTCAAAGGACAGTGGGCCATTATTGTCAAGTTTAGACAATGAGATATTTATATAATGGTTTGTTGAAGAAAACTATAGAAATATTGGTCAATCCTTAATCCCACATTCTCACCATTTACTTAGGGTTCATAGGCAAAATGGCAAAAAAATCCATTTCATAATAGGCAGAAAAATTATGGAAAAGATGAAAATGTGATTATAGTGGTATAAACCTTAAGATTAAACAGCTTGAAATTTTCCTTCACATCATGCCAAATGCAATTAAGTGGGAGCTGTGACCAATTTCAGTCAGTTGTTTGACCAGGAGATAATAATTATAGTACATGAAAGTAGTAAAGGCAGGACTTTTTTCCTCTGTCCTAATAGATCTAACCATGGTCAGTCTATATTGGAAAGAACCAGTCACAGATTTTCTTCTTCCAAAGAGTAAAACCTAAATTTATTCCAAATATGATTTATGTAACTATAAATTCATTTTACTCACTCTGGAGGAGAATCAGAAGTAGGATATCGAGAAACTGACTTCAGATTGGTCTTTGAAAATAATCATCACTGCTATAAACTACATGCTTGCTACTTGCCAAAATCTCCACTCAAGCCTCTTTAGAACATTATTTTTATATATTGAACAACCCGTTAATAGTTAAAATATAATTCGGATGAGATTAAGAAATTGATGTTCTTCTTTCCTTCTAACTTAAAAAGGCTTAAATGAAGGGTCAAATTATAAAGGTAACTGTAATACCCATAAAAGGTATATGGTAGTGGTACCAACTGAGCAAACGTTACAAAATTATGAGAAAGAATAGCTCTGCCAGATGGGCAAGTGTAAAGATTTCATTTCAGAAAATAAGAAGTATCTCTTTGAATGCAAGGTTTGTTCAAACCACAATATGTTTTTTTCTCTTAACCTGATTTCTATTTAATCATTCAAGTCTCATGAAGACAGAAAAAGAACAGATACAGCCACAGAAATACAAGTTGAATATTTTCCAGTGATTCATTCCATAAGCACATTCACAAATATTTTTCTGTTATTTATATCAATGATGATCAATTTATACTCAAAATACACTTCTCTTGCTATCCACACACTGACAGAAACAAACCAAAAGGTACAGATGATCTCTCTGTATGATTTCCAGTCAAGCATTTGTGAATTGGTATTTTTTTAATTAATTTTTTTTTAATATTTATTTTTGGCTATGTTGGGTCTCCGTTGCTGCGCGTGGGCTTTCTCTAGTTGCGGCGAGCGGGAGCTACTCTTTGTTGCGGTGCGCAGGCTTCTCATTGCGGTGGAGCCCGGGCTCTAAGCATGCGGTCTTCAGTAGCTGTGGCATACAGGCTCAGTAGTTGTGGCTTGCGGGCTCTAGAGCACAGGCTCAGGAGTTGTGGCACACGGGCTTAGTAGTTGGGGCACATGGGCTTAGCCGCTCTGCAGCATGTGGGATCTTCCCGGACCAGGGTTCGAACCCATGCCTCCTGCATTGGCAGGAGGATTCTTAGCCACTGTGCCACCAAGGAAGTCCCTATGAATTGGTTTTGAACACTGCCCTGGATAAAACTTTTTCTAACATAGCAATGTGTAAATCTCTCTTCAAGTTCAAATTGCTACAAGATATTTTTCACCATACAACACAGTTCAGCAACCTAAAGATAACAGGGAATAAAATGATCCCCTAGTAGAAGGAATTTTCTGGGGTCTCAAGTTATTCCTATATTCAATGTTCTTATGCATCTATTGTTGTCTGAAAACAAAATCACGGGATATCTGTCATTTTGCTTTCCTCTACAATGTAACAAATAATCAAGGAGATAAAAAATAAAGTATATAAAGTTTCCAAATATTTATCAACACCAAAAATTAAAATCGTATTTTGGTACAAAAGGGGAGAAATAACACTTTTTTCTAAATCAGCACAGGCACATTTACCTTATAAAGACTGGTACCCAGGGGGAAGAATGCCATTCATTTCTTGTAAGTTATACAAGAAGTCAATGGCAGGTGTTAAGCATGAGATAGAAATGAAAAATCTTCAAAGCAATAACAGACATATGAAACACATCCCAAAGGGAAATAGGAGAGCCACAGGAAAGAAATAAAGTGAAGTGAATACAACCTCACAACTAGTGCAAATCCCTCAGGAATGCTCCTAATATGAACCGTTAAAGCCATGTGTTTAACATTTGATAAATCTAAGTGTTTCTTTGTCAAACGGGGAAGCTCCAGGCGCAGTAAGCATTAGCCTTATCCCATAAAAGGCATTATATTGTCTGTCTTTACATTTCATTGCAAAATGACTTTACAAACATGTACATACAGAACTTGCTTCTATGTTTCATTCTTATGAGTTAAATAAATAGATGACCTTCTTGTTTGAATAGTAAGTTCAGTGAGTTCATTCTTTTAAAAGATGGTTATTGAAATATATCGTGGCCATGTCTACATAATGGAAACATCAGAAACAATCTCCTCCAAGCTTTGCTCTGCACATCTTTTTTACTCAAAGTGGCATGTCTAAAAGGTTCAGTGAGAAAACATTGTATCTTCACAGCAGATATGTTGCCAAGCATGTGTTTCATCCCCAGTGAGAAGCTGCCAAAATAAAAATAGAGAGATGTATAATAAGAATGTGGTATGAAAAGAAAATGGATGTGGATGGTCTTGTTCCAGATCTTTCATTATGTGGCCTTGGGCAAGTCATATTCTTACTGTAGATTTCAACTCTTCATGTATAAAATGAAATGGTTCACTGAATAATCTCTAAGGCCCTCCCATCTCTAACACTCTGTATTTCCAAGCTGGTATTAAGCACAAAAATAATCAACTATGACTGTAAATTCCAGTGTGGTTGGTCTGTTTATCATCCTTCCCCGCCTGAGCACTTGTGTGCTAGGCACTGTGGCAAATTCTTAACAAAATATTTATTTATTTAATCCTCATAACAACTCTATGAGCAAGGTATTATCATTCTCTCCACCATTTTACAGATGAGGAAACTTAGAGAAGTTAAATGATTTGCCATAAACTGTATATTGAATCCAATATAATAATCCATAATAACTCCATTCTCTACTGCCTCCAGTCAGAAAGAAGAAAAAGCAATTCTTCCAAGGAAAAGAAAGTTTAAACAAGCTCTTTGAAATAGCTCAATTAGGAAATGAAGTGATTAAGAGTCTTACTTGGAAGTCAAGAAAGCAAAACTGATTCTATAAAATCAAAATAAACTGACATGGATTAAGACTCTCATTTCGAATTGCTTTTTTTTTTAGTCGCAGAGATTTTTACTACCTGGAGATTGCCTGGAGCATTGACCCCATAGTCCCATGAAAAGTGAAGAGGCAACTGAAGTGAGACAATAAGGCCACCTTAACGGGCTCCACACATTAGAATTTTGGTCTAAGACAGGAGAGGCAGCTAACGTTTATTCAACATTTAAGATTGTTCAATAACTAATATAATCTGTCTTGAAATCCTAAAGCATTTAGACTTTTTCCTTCTCTCACTATAATTCCCTGTGTCAGCATATAAAATATCTGCTCAACTTAAAAATGTATAACATAAAGAACAAAAACTACCCATGGCAGGAGTACTCCAAGTATTACCCTGCCTCCGTATTTTTCCAGAATGCTCAAATTCTAGGACAGTTCTGGTTGAGGGTGCTCCTCTTCCCAGAAATATTTGCAATCCAGAAGACTTGCCAAAGAGTTCATTTTTATTTTTAAGGTCAAGGTGGAAATAACTAGAATTTTATTTCAAAGAACTTTCTACTTACAATAGTCATTTAAATAGATTTAATTATGATATAGTGTCAAATTTCACAAACCACATGGAGGAGGCCAGGGACAAGAGCACACTTGAGAAATTAGCGGGGAAAAAAACATTTCTTTACTCAGGGAACAAGCTATGCAAATTTTCCCTTCATGAAACAATCTGAGATTATAATCTAAAATCCAAAGAAACAGACAGCGCTTTTTGGAGGCTTTTAAAGTTAGTAACCCTTTCCTTTAAAATACTTCAGTGGGCTCTCCAAAGTAGTAAGAAAAGATGCTTTTACAGTGATTTATATGGTATTTTCCATCCTAACAGCTGGACTCTTTATGTTTGTAGTATTGCCATGTGGCATACTGTTCAAAGCAATGGAGTTTTAGAAGTCCTGAAAACAGGATGTTCACTTAAGGACTATATAGAACATGTTACAAATTTAAAATATGAAAAGGAAAAGAATTCAGTTGCAAAGAGCATGAAACCTGAATCCACAAGCTTTTCCAGTGCTTTTTAACGCAGTCAAAGGGGAATGAGAAATGTGCATTCTTCCAACTGTCAGCAAACATATGCATGAAGCTTAACTGGCTTCATAACCCCCGCAGGGCTTTTTCCCTTGGTTTAGCTTCATTTTCCAACAAGTTTTAGGAATCAGGAACATTGTTAAGCAGTCCTCCTCTCTTGCAACAAATCTCTGATTTTCTTTCCAAAAGGATGTATGTATTTTAGATTAGCACGTGTACGTTGCAAGATATTCTAAACGTCTAATTTACTTACATTTACCCATTTTTGTAATATATACTTACACAAAAATTGTAACAAGTTGGACAGATAAATACAAGTGCAAAAGTATATTTTGACCACAATGAAAAATCCTTTTATTTGTTGAAACAGGAGTCTAAAGTATTTCATACTATAAACTCCTAATTAAAAATTATTAATTATAATAATATTTAAAACTAAAGAATAAATAATGTCTTTGTTGCTCAGCAACTAAAAGAAGTAACTTCTAGAATTAAAAGTATTTTGAAAAAATCTTAGCCTCAAATGAATACTTTTCTTAATATTAAAACTGTGTATAGGACAGATTATACAAATGCAAAACTAAAAATTAAACTACTTCCTGCTTTCAGATCTAAAAATCCCAAAAGATCAAAAAATATTAGTATTAATAGTCAAGTTTAATTACTTGCTTTAACCATGTTTAATCAATAAGACAAAAAAATCCAAATATTTTATGGATCATGTTAGAAATAACTGATTATGTGACATAAATAAGCCATCCAGATTTTTAAAAATTTATCTATATTCCTTTAAATATTCAACAACATATATAGAAGCCATAATATGGCCAAAGAAGATATCTCAAACTACGTGTTTTATAAAGTAGTAGACATACGGCTGACTTGATCTGAGAACACTTACTATGCCAAATTCAACTTCTTTCAAAATTGATTACCAAACTGTAACACAAGATAATGGCTAAAAAGAGTAACGGAATTACTTATTCAAACACCCAATTTATGATTTTTATCATGGAATTTGTACATGTTAAAAGGGAACTCAAAATATAAAGAGCAATGACTCATATATACACATGGATAACATGCCAAATCTAAAAATATTCCAACAACAAAAAATTTTTTCATCCCTCTTGCCAATGTTGGTTTCTTCAACAGCATGCCAATGGTCAAAGCTGATAGTGATCTGAAACCCAGCCCTACCTCCAGCTTTTATCTTCTCTGCAATCATCCTTTATCTTCCTTGCAATCATCATAAAAACTTTCTATATAATGTTTACATATATTAAGAGAAAGTGGTTATAGATGTGATGGGAGAGGAGGGAGATTCCTTTCACAGCATCCAAAACCTCTGACATAACCTCAAGTTTCAAGTTTACTATAATTTATATGTTCATTCATTCTTTTATTCAACAAATAGTTATTGAACACTTCTTTTATTCTAAGTACTATGGTTGGTGCAGTGGGTTCTATGGATAATGGCTCTGCTCTTATGATCCCATATTATAGAAAATAATCAATAAACAAATAAGATAATTCAGATAGGTGTAAGAGTTCTGAAGAATTAAAACTGGAAAATGGGATAGAGAATGACTGCAATGATGCCTGTTAGATGGACAGGAAAGATGTTGTATTTGAGCTGAAACCTGGATGATGATAAAGTGGTGGTAAAGCATTATACACAGTAGAGACAACAAATATAAAGGCCCTTTTGCAAGGTGAACATATGTTTAAGAAACAGAAAGAAGGTCATAGCTGTTGGAGCATAGTATGTAAGGCAGAGGAATGAAATTACAGCATCAATAGGCATATGGGTCTCCTGCTTATGGTTGGGCATCTTATCTGAATGGCGCTTCCT
This sequence comes from Pseudorca crassidens, assembly GCF_039906515.1. Classification (NCBI taxonomy): domain Eukaryota; kingdom Metazoa; phylum Chordata; class Mammalia; order Artiodactyla; family Delphinidae; genus Pseudorca; species Pseudorca crassidens. The sequence goes on from NC_090298.1 coordinate 87,209,088, forward strand.
AAAGTTTTAAAGAACACAACTACACAATAGTGTGCAGTGATACACTGAGCATTACAAGTTGAAGAGGAAGCAGGAAATTCAGATTCAGTCCTTATTAGAGCTCCTTCCCAATACCTCCAGTGTGCAAACTTCATGAGTTCTTAATACCAGACCAGAGCACCAAGGAGACCCCAAAACTCCTTGGGGATCTATTCATACTATTTACCACTAATAAACATGTTGTTCCAGTGTATCTTTACAATTGATGGCTCAACAGTTTTTGTGCTGCATTTGGGATGGGAATTTTTCATATGCTGGGAACCCCTATACCTAGGATCCAATCACCTGGGTGTTATCTTCTGAGTACTGTCAGTTTCTTATGTGCTACCATAAATCAGAGGATACAATATTATGCTCCCTCAACTCTGAGAGTATGTCAAAGTCTTCTTGTTCATCCTTGCCAGTGGATTAACAGTGAAGGTGCTATTTTTCTTATATTTGTTTACTCCAGTTTCTAATCATTACTCAAAAAAGAAGTTTCTGATATAGCTCTGAATGACATCTCAAATGTAAATTATTCAAATCCATTATGTAAATTTCTTTTTCAGTACATATTCTCAGGGTTTCAGAACACAAATATAGATTACACGTAAATTGTTGCTTAAATATAAAATATTTGAGGTTTATTGTAAAGCCAATGAAGTTTTTAAAAATTGCACCAAGATGTTAGTCATTATAATTTTAAAATATATTTTGAAAAATTATAGAAGACATATAATGGTCATGCAGAATATTTAGAAAGTACAAAAGAAATAATAAAATAAGAATCAAAGTGAATTCCAGGGCTTCCCTGGTGGCGCAGTGGTTGAGAGTCCGCCTGCCGATGCAGGGTACACGGGTTCATGCCCCAGTCCAGGAGGATCCCACATGCCGCGGAGTGGCTGGGCCCGGGAGCCATGGCCACTGAGCCTGCGCGTCCAGAGCCTGTGCTCGGCAACAGGAGAGGCCACAACAGTGAGAGGCCTGCGTACCGCAAAAAAACAAACAAACAAAAAAAAAGGTGAATTCCAGCAAATGAAGATGAACACTCTTGACAACATTTTATAACTCCTCACTGATTTTTTTTTTGCACATATACGTATAGTAATATGTACAAGATGGAGACTACAAATTCGAAGCCTATCACCTGCTTTTATCGTATAACCATTGTAGAAAGCATCCCCAACCAATCTAAAATTCTTTAGAACCTTAATCTTAATGTATACAGAATATTCTACTGCATGATTGCACCATAAATTTTAAATATCTTCCTCTTACTAAGCATAAAATTTATTTCCCGTCCTTTTATGTTACTTATATTAATGAGAAAGGAGTCTTCTATGAAATATTATCTTCTATTTTTGGTGTATAGAAAGGCTGTGTATTCATTTCATATCTTACAATTTTACAGAATTCTAGGAGTTATAAAATCCTAAAAGAAAATGATATTTTGTCTTCTTCAGCCAATAATTATGTCTCTTGTTTTTGTTTAAAATAATATTATATTGGCCAAAATTATTATGAAAAGTATCAAAAAGTAATAATTTTATGCATGCTACAATTCTATTCATTTCAATGGCAATAATTCTTCTTTTTTATAATTAATTATCATGTTGGCTCTGGACATAAAACAGCTAGTCTTTATTATACGAATGAATGTAGACATAATTATCTAAATTTTAAGGGAAATAATTCTTACAGATAGTAGCTAATATTTATACTGCATTCTCAAGCACTGTTAGCATATTACCTAGATTAACTTATTTAATCCCCACAACAAACCTCTGAGCTGCATACTGCTATTATGTACATTTTACAGATGAGGAAACTAACGTGCAGGGAGGTTATACATCTATTAAAATTCCGTAAATCTATTAAAATTCTCTATTAAAAAGACAGCTATTAAAATTCTCATATGGTTTGTTTTGCTTATACTGTTGATGCAATTATCACACATAAGGGAACTAAACTACCCAAAGCAATCTACAGATTCAGTGCAATCCCTATCAAACTACCAATGGCATTTTTCACAGAACTAGAACAAAAAATTTCACAATTTGTATGGAAACACAAAAGACCTCGAATAGCCAAAGCAATCTTGAGAATGAAAAATGGAGCTGGAGGAGTCAGGCTCCCTGACTTCAGACTATACTGCAAAGCTACAGCAATCACGACGGTATGGTACTGGCACAAAAACAGAAATATAGATTAATGGAACAGGATAGAAAGGCCAGAGATAAACCCATGCACATATGGTCACCTTATCTTTGATAAAGGAGGCAAGAATACAGAGTGGAGAAAAGACTTCAATAAGTGGTGCTGGGAAAAGTGGACAGGTACATGTAAAAGTATGAAATTAGAACACTCCCTAACACCATACACAAAAATAAACTCAGAATGGATTAAAGACCTAAATGTAAGGCCAGACACTATAAAACTCTTAGAGGAAAACATAGGCAGAACGCTCTATGACATAAATCACAGCAAGATCTTTTTTGACCCACCTCCTAGAGAAATGGAAATAAAAACAAAAATAAATAAATGGGACCTAATGAAACTTAAAAGCTTTTGCACAGCAAAGGAAACCATAAACAAGACCAAAAGACAACCCTCAGAATGGGAGAAAATATTTGCAAATGAAGCAACTGACAAAGGATTAATCTCCAAAATTTACAAGCAGCTCATGCAGCTCAATAACAAAAAAAAAAACAACCCAATCAAAAAATGGGCAGAAGGCCTAAATAGACATTTCTCCAAAGAAGATATACAGATTGCCAACAAACACATGAAAGAATGCGCAGCTTCATTAATCATTAGAGAAATGCAAATCAAAACTACAATGAGACATCATCTCACACCAGTCAGAATGGCCATCATCAAAAAATCTATAAACAATAAATGCTGGAGAGGGTGTGGAGAAAAGGGAACCCTCTTGCACTGTTGGTGGGAATGTAAATTGATACAGCCACTATGGAGAACAGTACGGAGGTTCCTTAAAAAACTAAAAATATAACTACCATATGACCCAGCAATCCCACTACTGGGCATATACCCTGAGAAAACCATAATTCAAAAAGAGTCATGTACCACAATGTTCATTGCAGCTCTATTTAAAATAGCCAGGAGATGGAAGCAACCTAAGTGTCCATCAACAGAAGAATGGATAAAGAAGATGTGGCACATATATACAATGGAATATTACTCAGCCATAAAAAGAAATTGAGTTATGTAGTGAGGTGGATGGACCTAGAGTCTGTCATACAGAGTGAAGTAAGTCAGAAGGAGAAAAACAAATACTGTGTGCTCATACATATATATGGAATCTAAGAAAAAGAAAAAAATGTCATGAAGAACCTAGGGGTAAGACGGGAATAAAGACACAGACCTACTAGAGAATGGACTTAAGGACATGGGGAGGGAGAAGGGTAAGCTGCAACAAAGCGAGAGAGAGGCATGGACATATATACACTACCAAACGTAAGGTAGATAGCTAGTGGGAAGCAGCCGCATAACACAGGGAGATCACCTCGGTGCTTTGTGACAGCCTGGAGAGGTGGGATAGGGAGGGTGGGAGGGAGGGAGACGCAAGAGGTAAGAGATATGGGAACATATGTATATGTATAACTGATTCACTTTGTTATAAAGCAGAAACTAACACACCATTGTAAAGCAATTATACTCCAATAAAGATGTTAAAAAAAAAAAAGAACTAAAAATTAATTGCATTTTGGGGATAAAGTCTACATGGTCTTGATGAATAATTTTGCCAGTGTTTCCATGTATTCTGTTAAGGATTTTTGTGTCTATATTAATATACAAGATTATTCTTTAATTTTTTGTGATGTTTTCTTTTTTCTGGTTTTGGTATCAAGGTACTACTAGATTCATAACATTATCAGCTAGCTTTCCACCCTTTTTCTGTCTTTTGATACAGCTAATATTTCCTTAATACTCTACAAATGCAGTTTTGATCTTCTCTTTGATCCACAAGTTATTTAGAAAACTGATTTTAAATTTCATAGTGGTTTTAAATAGAAATCAATTAGCAAAAGCTCAGATGAACAAACAGTCATTTGCTTTGTTGTTTAAGCTTTTGCTAATAAAGGTCATTTATACCACATTATGAGCAGAAAATATTGATAAAATAAATACTGTTTTCTGGACAAATTGAAGACTTTTTTTTAAAGCCTCTGTTCAACCATCATAAACATGCCAAATATCTATCTGCTTACAAGAAAGCTACATAATTTGCTTATATATTAATATATATATGGTGTTAATACTTGTATTTGGTATAGTCATATGTGCTTATCTGAAATATCAAAACTTATTTACAGTCATATAAGCTTTCAATTACTTTATTTTTTTTCCCATCACCTAACTAGGAATAAAAGATTGTTCATGTCTATTGTAACAACTTTATCTTTATAAATTAATCTGTTTTGTCTTTTTTACTTTATATATTTTGATACTATGGGTCATAAAATCCATGATTCTATCTTAATTGTAGGTTGTGTATTTTATCAATATGAAATTATCCTCTTTGTCGTATTTACTTTTTGGGTACTAACCAAACTACTCTTTAGTTTTTTCGTTTTCTAATAAATCTTCAAAATTATTTTGTTTTTACGCGGGCTGTGTTTTAGTTTTATTTTTCTAGTTTAGCATATAGCAGCATTTTGCTTTTTAATCTAACACTTGAGGTTTTAACTTTACATAATATCACTTAAACAGGTTATATTTTTTTAAATCATTGATATGTCTATTCTTATATCTGACATCCTGTACTTTGATTTCTATCTTCCTAGGGTTTGTTGCTCTTTCCATTGTTTTCTCTTCTAAGATGTATGCACTATTTGACTTTTTCCATTTTTCTGTATTTTATATTTCTCTAAATACTGCCTAAATTAAAATATCTCTTGATTTCCTTTAATATAAACAGAGAAAATACTTTTACTTCTTCTCTGCCTACTCATAGTATTAATTGATAAAATTTGATATTTGAGATTTAGGTTTCTGTTAAAATTAATATTTCACATTGTATGTCTTCTGTGAACAACTTTTAAATTTCATATTTATTTTATAGACATATTCTCAGCCAATTACACCTTTTAATGTTTTTTATTGCACATCCATTCCTTTTTAAAAAAATACTGTATTATTAACTATTTCAAGCATACAGAAAAGATAGTAATAGCTAACATTTACTGAACAATTACAGTGTAACAAGCACTATTCTAAGTACTCAAAAATAATTAACTTAATAATTTTTGTAATAACTTGAGATAGGAAATATTTATATTTCCATGCTATATATGAAGAAACTCTGTCATTTGCAAAAAGTTATACAGCTAAAAATGATGAGCTCATATTCAAACCTAGGCTCTCTGTCAGCTTTGTTCATGTCCCTCCTCTGCCATTAAGCCTTCCACTACCAAGAGTATACAACCAACCCTATTCTAGAGTTTACTCTAAATGTAAATTTTTAAATTTAAGCTTTCTTATTTGATTTTATTTATTACCCACTTTTTCTTTCATCATCTCTGCCTATGTGATATTTTCCTTCTTTTATTTCTTTAGAGTCCAAACTATGCTTATTTCAACGTTTATTAGCTCTGTAATTTTTAATTTTCTGTGCTTTGAATTTATTCTCCAACTGTTGATTGTTATACTATTGGCTCACTAAATTAGTTTTCATTGTGGGTTTTAGAGTTTGGGCTTTTTAGGTAAATTGAACCGGGAAGTATTTTTGTTTTTGTAACCTCTCTCTCTCTCTCTCTCTCTCTCTTTCTGTCTTTCTCTCTCCACTCTCCCTTCTCCCTTCCCCTCCCCTTTATCCCCTCCTCCTCCTCCTTTTTCTCTTCCTCCTCTCTTTCTCTCTCTCTGCCTCCCTCTCTCTCTGCAATTCCAACCCCTAATCTATCTAGGACATTTTGCCATCAAGAACTGAACCTTTTTCCTAAAATGAAGAGACTCTCACTGAGTAAGTATGGTGACTCCATCATAAGATTATATTAGTAACAAGTAGCTTGGGACCCTCTCATTGTCCATACACATCTGTGTCCTAGAGCTTCAAACACTAAGATTCACAGCAAAGCATATGGAGAATCTGAAAACTAGGAAAATCTGGGAATGCTAATTTTTTGACTTTTAAAATGTAATTAGCACTCCTGTTTCCCCAGACGAATGTGATTGAGTAGATTTGCTATTATCCAATATGGAGCATCTAATCTATCGGGCAAGATTTTCTTACACCACCACTTTAGAGAATATTAAATATCTCTATATGTGCTAGGCCTTTGTCTCCAGGACAAACTCTTGCTCTGATAATAACTAAAGTTGGAGTAGACTTACGTGGCATGAGCCACAGCACCTATTAACCACAGAGATTCCAGGAGTTCCTTTTCTTAAGGGAAAGCTGTGACTGCAGCAAACACATAGAGTTTTGTACCTACCTTGTGGTAGTTATACCCAATCTATTACTTTAAATTCACTTCTAAGTATCTTTTTTTTTTTTTTTTTGCGGTATGCAGGCCTCTCACTGTTGTGGCCTCTCCGGTTGCGGAGCACAGGCTCCGGACGCGCAGGCTCAGCGCCCATGGCTCATGGGCCCAGCCGCTCCGCGGCATGTGGGATCTTCCCGGACCGGGGCACGAACCCGTGTCCCCTGCATCGGCAGGCAGACTCCCAACCACTGCGCCACCAGGGAAGCACTAAGTATCTTTGATATATTTATTTTAGTTTATATTTGTATTAGTCACAACCTGATTATTTTCTTCACTGCTGTTACTGTACCCATCTGTTCTGTAGTGCCCTTGGATAAAAAAGTTTGGGAATCTGGCTTATAGCAATTACTAATCACAAGACTGATTATATTCACTGTATTTCTGTTTTGAATCTACATAAATTTGTTCCCCCCAAATTTCACAACCAAAGTTATGGTCCAAGAAAAATGAAGGATTATATAATTAGCTGGTAAATGTACTAGGAACTAGGAAAATTTAAATGTAAATATCAACTTTAATTTAAATCATCTAGATTGGCTAGGCTGGATGTCTGATCTTCCATGTGTAACTGCCCAAATTTATGGTCCTAGCTGTATGACATGAGGTACACATTTTCATAAAGGACTACAGACTTTTATAGAGCTAGAAAATGATTCTTTTGAAAGAAAACTAAAGGTACTTGTTTTATATAAATGTTGGGCCAAATGTTCATCCTTTATTATTCTCCCATAGGAATTTTACAAGATGAGAATCTGGCATTTATTAGCAGGTCATTTGGGGGTTGGCGGCTGTGGGAACCCAGACTCTTTGTCTGCATTTTATCTTCACCATATGATTTTGGTATGAGTATTTAAGTCTCATAAAGCATAATATGTCATGAATATTTAATCATTACATATTTAAAATAACACAAATTAAATCACCTGTCTATTATAATACTACACCATCAATAAAGAGCCCTTTAATTCTTGATTAGGGATTTAAAAAATATTTTTAGTTTGAGCACTCATTTAGTTATGGGTAATACACGTGTACATATGTGTGTGTATCTGTATGACAGTATGCTCTGAATGATCTCAACTATGGAATACAATTTGAAGATTTGTCTCCTTAGTTGGATGTTTGAATATACAAGTAATTTTATATTCCATATAAATTTTTTAAATGGCTTTAAAATAAATAATATGATACAGGTACAAAATGTTTTTGCTAAACTGCTAGATAATCAGATAAATCTAATCTAAAATATTTCCACTAAATTAAGAAATTCAGCCAAGTCTACCACAATAAATTAAATTGGAAAGAAGAGTCTGTTGTTTAAATGATTCATCAAATGTATTTAGAAAGCATTTATTTGAACTTTGTTCTGCATTCATTCAGTGCAACCTGAGAAGGCGTGATTCTTTACATTTGATAGCTTTAACAAAAGGAAGACAACAAAGGCATAAAGAAAATGTTAAGGCAATCTAGAGGTGAATACAAAATGGCATCTTGATTAAAAACACAGGAATTGGGACCCAAAGAGGAGCTTCTGAGTTCTGATTTTGCCACTTCTTGGGCAACCTTGGGCAAGTCACAACCTCTTGTTTCCAACTTCTTCATCTTTGAATGGTTCTTGGAATAACGTGTATAACATATGTCTGCAAATCTGCTACTTGGCCCCTTGTTTACAGTGCCCCACCCACTCTGACCTCCTTGCTGTTCCTCAAAAACACCAAGCACCTCCACTGTGGGGCCTTTGGAGAGGCTCTTCCCACTTCCTAGAACGCTCTTTCCTGAGATCGCCACATGGACAGCTGCTTCTCTTCCTTCAAGTTTGGCTTAATATTCCCACATGCCCTTGCTTCAGCTCCACGGGGAGATGGAAAAGTAGGTAGTTGGTGCCTTCATCTTTCATATGGGAGATTGGCTCTGCATCCCTTCAAGGTCCAAAAATGCAGAATTCCCTTGAACAGACAAAATATTAACAAACTTCCATTATAGGTATCAAGAAACTCTGAAAAATCTTCAGACAAATACCATTCAACATGATAGGTAAATTCAGCAATTTCTAAGAAATGAGTAATAGTACATCAAGAGACACCCAAATAATAATAAAAACTTAAGAGAACAGAAGAATCAGTCTTGAAAATTACTGTCTCAAAGAGTGTTGCTCTAGTCAATCATTCAGGAAGAGTTTACAGGGACCAGGAAGATGTGAGTTTCAAGAGAACATTCTTGGCACTCGGTGGGTCATGTTACTTCTACACAACTTGGGTCTTACTCTTTCGACCATTTTCCTGCACAAAAAGTTTGTGCCTTTAAAAAAATATATAAAGTTAAACTAGACCCATTTAAATTGTTTTCTTGAGTAAAGTGGTTACTTTGTGAGTCTATGTCAGATAATATTTTAATTTGTTTGGATAGTGGCAGGATAAACTTATTGGGCACAGATTATATGTTAAACAGTTTGCTTTATATATATTATTTGTATTCTTTACATAATCCTTCTGATTATTATTGTCTTTATAGATGAGGAAACTAAGGTTCAAAGAGATAAAAATAACTGTCATATGGAATTGTAGTTTCTGTTCTGCAGTTAGTTTTTATCTGGTACTTTCTAGGTGTTACCATGCACATATATATTTTCTCCTTCTTCACTGTATTTTTTCCATATTCACCATATTAATGGAGTATACCAAAAGCTATAAAGATGACCAGAAAGAGAGAAAAATAAAAGACAATTATTTGGAAAGATCAAATTTAATTAGAGCATTGTTTTAAAATTTTATTTCACTTTCCTTAACTCTATTTTTCCATTTTTATTCCAAGTTTTTTTTAACTTAGTATATACGTATACTTCAGTACCTCAAATTCTTTTAGGTAAGAAATGTATTTCAATAAATTATTTTATTATTAAACTACAAACTATGCAAAATATTCAATCATATCAATACTTTGTAAAAAAACATATAAACATAAACACAAGTTTCTGATTCCTATAAGTGTAAACTGTAACAGGATGAAAAATATTTGTATCTTCTGGCAGGTATTATGGTATCATTGAAGCTGAATGCAGCCTCTGTATCCCACACTGAACTAAATCTCAGAGCCAGAGTTTCGGATGAAGTAGAAAAGAATAGCTTTATTGCTTTGCCAGGCAAAGGGGGCCACAGTGGGCTAATTCCCTCAAAACTGTGTGTCCCAACCTGGAGAGGGTAGTGAGAAGTTTTACAGTAATGGTTGAAAGAGGGTATGATCAGCTCGTGGACGTTTTTCTGATAGGTTGGTGGTAAGGTAAATGGGAGTCAACATCATCAACCTTCTGGTTCCAACCAGTCTGCAGTCTCCTGCTTGTGGGCACCACACCGTTAACCTCTCCTACCTGGTGGGCGCTTCAGTATCATCAAAAACAGCTCAAAGATACTGTTATGTATATCCCTCAATGGAGAACCAGTGCCCCAAGGCTGCACTATTGTATCTTTTGACTTTTCCTCCCTTGTCTCCATATCCCCTCCTTTCCCTAATTAGCAACTATTTGAACCTGCTATTGGAACTCAGGGAAGGTCATGGAGGTTGAATGAAGCCTATTTCCTGTAATCAGGAAATGGGGGACACAGAAAGGCTTTTGTGCCCAGGAGTCCCACAGGATCCTGCTTGGTATCATCATGAGAGCACAGTTTTCGAGTCAGCATGGCTTTGATGCAAATCAAATGCCAAAACATACTTCCTTCTGTATAAGAACAAAGCAATGCTAACTTTAGAGGGTTGCTGCAAGTATCCATGAGACCACATGTGTAAAGCGCCTAACACAGTGTCTAAGACGTTGTAGGCACTCAGTCATGAAGGTGCCTGATTTGTTCCTGTGTGGTAATGATGGCATGCCCAGAGTCCTTGAACTATCATTAAAGAGCAGAGCCCAAAATGCCACTATGCCTTTCATGTTCCATTTAGATCTGCTCTCTCTTAAAGTAGGACAGTCTGACTCATCTGTTGTAATTTTGTTTATGCTCCAAATTCGTTGCCCCTTCTTTGGGGAACAGCATCCCAATGTTCTTTGAGGCAGTAGCCCTACACCACTCTCAGTCCATGCTGTTCAGTTGGGGATGTCCACTCCTAGCTTCCTAGAAGAAAGCACAGGGCCCAAAAATGGTCTTAAATCAATCACATGATTGATTTAAGAATGACCATGTGACCCAAACTGGGTCAGTGATTTCCAGGACTTTTACTTGAACTACTAGGAAAGAAACACTTTCTCCACTGAATTGCTGAACTGGTGGGATGAAAACCTGGAGCATATGGGCTACCAGGAAAGGAGAACTTACCTCAGAATGAAACTAACAGAAGCAATGGTGATGAAGAGAAATTGATATTTGATGGCATCTTTTAAGTTTTAGGATCCAATTGTGTCTGAAGACAAGCTACACCTCACCTTTTCAATTATGTAAATGAATCTATGTGGCAGACAACTTTTAAATTGGTCCTTAATAATCCAATTTTAGCAATCCAACTTCAGGAAGTTAGCAATAATCCAACTTTCTGGATACATGCCTTTGTGTCATCCCTTCCCCTTGAGGGTGGGCTAATGATTTGTTTCTAAGGAATATAATAAGGCACAAGGGATGGGATGTCAGTTGCACGATTAGGTTACAAAAGATCGTGACTTCTGTCCTACTGGCATACTCTACTGCCTTATGTTTGCACACTTTGGAGAAGCAAGCTGCCATGTGGATGAGGTCAGGCAGTGAGGAACTAGGACAATCTCTGGGCAACAGCAAGGGAGGAACTGAGGCATTCAATTCAAGGAGCTGAAAGTTGCCTCAGGCAACCCCACCCTTCCACAGCCACAGAGCCAGAGCTTGATCCCCTACACCTGTCAGTGCTCCTAGAGCAGTTGCCCTGCACTGGGACTGGGTGGGGGTGGGGGGCGGATGGAGGGAGTAGCAGGAAGTGGCTTCGGTGAGAATAGGAATTTGCTGGCAAAGTGGCGTGAGTCAGACTCTGTGCTGACAAGTCTGGGATAAGGACCCTCCGGGAAACCAGGGTACTCAGGTGTTTCTCCTCCCAGGGCTCTCCGCCAGCTCTGCAGAACTCCCGAGATCCCCTGAGATCCCGCGAGATCTGGCTTCCTTTGGAAAGAGCGTGCACGGCAGCGTCTTGGCCGGCTTCCGCTTTCTTTGCTGAAACTGCTGCCTGCCTAGTCCCAGCCTATTCTCTTCCTGATTACGCACGCGCACGCACACGGGCACGCACACACACACACACTCACTCGTTCAGCGTTCTGGCGTTTAGAAGAGCCTGCTGACTCTAGGCCGACACCTTGATTTCAGCACCGTGACCTACAGAAACAGATAAGTGAGTGTTTTGTTTTGTTTTTTTAAGGAGGTAAACTTTGGGACCGTCTGTTACATAGCAATATATAACTAGTAAAACGCATTTAAGTCACTCGGAATTGGACTTGTCTCTAGCGTCCAAAAAATTCCTGACAATCACCTTGAAAATACTTTTTCATGGCTAAGAAAGAAGCAGGAAGATTGAGCAGCATTAAGAAAAGAACTCAGCAACACACCTAGTGGTCTTGTAGGTATCTAAACAAGTGACGCAGCATGAATTCTTTTCCCGAGTGCTTTTTAACTTGTTCTTCATTTTAACGGCAAAGGAGATAATCTTTAAACACAGAAAGTCTGAAAAAAGTTTAGAAATATCTTAAATGCACTTAACACTTAAGTACTTTAAAAACTTTCTAGAAAATGTGTGGGAACTAACAAAGATGAGAAATTCTCCTAGAAGAGAAAAAACCAAAACATTATTTTTCCTTAAGGAGTATTGAAAAAGTAGGGAAAACCGAACAAGTTTTAGTGATAGAAAATGGAAATTCAGTGGGTTTTTTTTTGTTCTTAAAGAATCAGAAAATCTCTAAATAATAGACTGAAAATAACTTGTTTGGTGTTGGGGACATTTTGATGTAGGGAAAGTTTAACAAAAGGCTAAGCACAAATGACATGAGAAATAGCACCCCAGCTGAAACATACAGATGAAGCAAACATTTAACTATAAACAGGTGTAAGTCGTATTTCAAGTTCTTACCACCAAAAGGGCCCTTAGAAATGTTTTAATCCAATGTAATGCATATTATAGGTGAGGAAACTATGCCCAGAACAGTTACATTACTTTCTAAAGATCAAACAGTTAGTAAATACAGAGCAAAGATTGAGTGTATATCTTTAACCTCCAAGTCCATTTCTTTTAGAAATCATTACAGTTATATATTGTAAATATTTATAATTTACAGTGCACTCAGAGGACTGAAGGTGAGGACCACAGAGCTCCAAAATTCTACCATCACATTATATTATTTGTCTTAAAAAACTGCCTTAAAAACCAATCCTAAGGAAGAACCTTGGACTGATTCTTCATCTCACCCTAACCTGCCATCAGACCAGCCCCAACACGAGCTCTGGGATTTGGTTTGCAAGCACTACAACACAATAACAGTTGTTTATAACTGGACCGTTATGACAGGTTGGTACTAGTTGTGACTGTTCAGGGCCCATACCATACTGGTTATTAGAAAAATATTTTAAATTTAACCTTGACTTCATCCCTGCATGTCTCAGCCATCACAAGAAGCCCTAAAGCTCAGGTCATTCCTTATGCCTCAGATTCTCCTCTTTAGAAGCCTCTGAATAGAGCCCCATCTGGCCCAGTTTCTTACTCCCCCATGACTGCAGAAACCCGGAGCTCACAGTCTGCCATTAGTAACATGTCCTTTCTTCTAAATCTCTCCACTGAAGTTCCTTACCGTCTTTAATTATTACCTGGCAGACAATGAGGACATCATTTTTGCTCCTCTCTACCCCAACTAGATCATTATTCCTACTTTTTCAAAAAATCAAATCATCTAACTACTCTAAAGCACATACCATCAGATAATAACATCCTCTTCCCCCGCACTGTAGTCATCTTTCATCCTTCTGATCATCCCCCCTCTCTCACTTCCTCTTGTCCATATCTCCATGCTAACACAGCCTAAAATCCCATGGTCCATTATTTTAATCATAGTCCCCTCCCTGTGTATACCCTCAACTCCTTTCTCCTTCTGCCTTACACATCTGCCAGTAAACAATTCTGAGAGAACTCATCTCACTATTCTTTACTTGCCCAAGCAGCTGAACAAACCATAGCTGGAAAAAACCACAGCCATGCTAAGCTGACTGATTGCACTTTAAATTTATGGCCACAGATTTCAAAAAAGACCCTCAAACATTGCATTCTCCTGGTCAAATCACTCTCTTACCCTCCAGGATGTTTATAAACAATCAGAAGTTATATGTCTTATATTTGTATTATCAAATCGACTAATATATAAATATGTGTACCCAGATAATATGATTCCCTCCTTTTCCAATGGATGAATTGTTCATATTCTTACCTAAGTGCAGTTCCTATACTTGCGCACTGGATCCCAGTCTCTCTCCTCTATTTAAAAACCTTTTGTTCCTATAATTAGCCCCTATCTTTCCTGAAGCATCATCATTTTCCCCTCTCTCTCATGGATCATTTCTATTAGTATGCAAGCAAGCTGAAATAATTCCATCTTTAAAAAAAAAAAAAAGTTTGACTCCATAGCCTCTGCACCATTTTTCAGTCACTATTATTTCTAAAACTCCTAAGAAGAGTTGTCTGTATCCTCTGACTCAACTCCCTCACTTCTCTTTTTCTCTTTACTGCAAAAAAGGCTCTCATCCCCAAATGTACAACCATTATGGAAAACAGTATGGAAATCCCTCAAAAAATTAAAGGTGCAACTGCCATATGATCCAGCAGTCTCATTTGGGGGATTTATTCTAAGAAACTGAAGTCAGAATCTTAAAGAGATACCTGCACTCCCATTATTATTGCAGCGTTAGTCACGACAGCCAAGATATGGAAGCAACTTAAATGTTCATCGATGTTGAAGGGATAAGTAAAATGTGGCATATACATACAATGGAATGTTATTCAGTCTTAAAAAAAGGAAATCCTGCCATTTTCAACAACATGGCTGGACCTGAAGAACACTATACTAAGTGAAATAAGCCAGACACAGAAAGACATATACTTTAAGATCTCACTTGCACGTGGAATATAAAATAGTCAAACTGATAGAAGTGAAGAGTAGAATGGTGGTTGCCAGGAGCTGGGGAAGGGGGAAAAGGGAAGGTGATGGTCAAATGTACAAAGTTTCAATTATACAAGAAAAATAAGTTCTGGATATCTACAATATAGCATAGTGCCTAGAGCTAAGAATACTGTATTATATAACAAAAATTTGCTAAGAGAGTAGATCTCACATTAAGCAGTTTTACCAAAAAAATCATAATAAAGGAAGTGGGAGGAAACTTTGGGAGGTAATAAGTTTATGGCTTTGACGATGGTGATGGTTTCATGAGTATAAACTTATCCCAAACTCATTGAGTTGTGTACAATAAATATGAACCGTTTTTTACATGTCAATTATACATCAATTAAGTGGTTTATTTAAAAAAAATTTTTTTTAAAAGAAAGGTGAATTTAAATAATTCTCTCACAAACCAAAGCTAAGGGAATGCACTGTGGGAGACATGTCTGAAAAAGATACAAAAGGAAGTTATTTAGGATAAAAGCAAGTGATACCAGATTGAAGCACAGGTAATACAGCAAGAAAAGAAGATCCTCAAAAAGGATAAATGTGTGAGTAAATCTAAGTGAATTCTTTAACACTATCATGTGAAGTTTAAAATACAGAGATAATTAAAATATTCAACAACAGTATTCAAAAGGCAGTTGGTGGGAGGAGTGAGAAATGGAGTTAAAACATTCTAGATCCTCTACATGTCCAGAAAGTAAAAAAATACATATTATTTAAGGTGGATTCTAATAGCTTAAGGATGCCTGTGGTAAAGTCAATGGTAATCACTAAATTAATAATAAAAGATTCCTAATAGAAGTGGGAAATGGAATAAGGAAAAAAACACTTGATTAAAGCAAGAAAAGGCAAGAAAGGAAAGGGAACAAAAACAGATGACATATTTAAATGGTAGATTTAACCCCAAGTTTTTACTCGAGTCTCTTGAAATGATTTCCAATTCATGACCCCCAGTAAAGTCTTCACTGTCTTCTTTTTAACTTGGTCGCTCCATCTCCTACACACCCCACCACTCTTCCTTGTCTTCCACAACTCTTAAACTATCTCTCTAACAACTTTACTTCTGAAGTTGAGAATTATGAAAGAAGTTAAATAATATATGAACAGATATAATAAAAACAAAAACACCATATTCGTAGAAGTGCAGAAGAAAAAAGAAGAACAAAACATTCACAGCTGTTCTCCTCTTCATCCCCCTTTCCTGTATGATATAAGTAAATATTCCATTCTTGTTTCCTTTACTTTAGGAAAAGATACCTGCCCCGCTGCCAGTGCTCAGATTCAGTCAACAAAGGACAGTTCTCAATCTGAACCAAGAAGTAAGTCTCTTCCTTTATTTGGGGAGCGTGATGGAGGGGGGATGGCTGCAAACATTTATAATTCAGTATTTGTACCTGTACTATTTACATATCCTCCTTCTCATTTCTATTCCCCAAAGTCCACTTCTGTGTTCCCAATACCATTAAGTTAAGCAATATAGCAAGCAAATTCATTGAATTTCACAGCTGAAATCAGAGAATGGGAGATGCCTTTTATCCATGTTAAAAATCAATGTAGAAGTAATTAGAAAGTTTTAGTATGTAAAGTCAATTTTATGTTCTCTGACTTATTACTTCTAAAAAGCCTTAACTTTCCAATCAGACTCGTGCGTGGGACTCTGGGCTTTGCCGGTTGCCTAGCTGTATGACTTTGGACCCCACACTTCTAAACCTCACTTTCTTCATCTGTAAAATGGAGACAATAAAACAATTGAGGTAAGGATTAGAAAAGATCTGTAAAATACTGTTCTTAGATTGTAATATATGTCCAGTAAATGTTAGTGCCTCTTCCTCTGTGTAGGTTGTTCAGTGTTTGAATTAAGTGAATATGATTTTCAAAATTCATTTTTGAGATCCAGGCTAGCAAAGCTCACACAGTCCTCTGCTTCTCCTCCATCTGTCTGCCAACTGACATTCTTTGTTGCTAATCTAAGACCACACCATATGTTCTCCGTATGGGAGACTCTTTCCTGCCCAGGTGGGGAAGCAGACACAATGATCTAATAAGTTTTTGCTGTCTCACTAGGGCAAGTCTTGGGAAAATTTCCAAACATTGAGAGGCTCTGATGAGACACCACAAGCTTGGGTGACTATGTTGTACATTAAAAAAATTTTTTTACTTTCTTTTTTCCTCCCAAGATCCCCAAACTATGTTTCAATTCTGTCATTACCTGTTTCCTTGTCTCTGTTTAGTCTAGCAGACAGGTCAAGACTCTGAAAAAGATTTCAGCATGGGATGTCTGTGTGGTGTCAAGGACAGTATAGATGAAAAGTGTATTATTAAGAGCTGAGGACTGAGTTAAGAGTCAAGCTCTGATCTACAAATACCAAACCTGCAGCATCTCAGCCAAAGGAAATATGCCACTTTGAAAGGGATGCGAAATGTACTCATAGAGACATTGCTACTGGGTGGTTAGAATTTAATGTCACCATATTCCCCCAGAAGTAAAATGTATAAACAGAAGTTTAAAAAGGAAAACAAAACAAAATAAAACCCACCACTACCGCCATAGTGGTAGAAAGTGCAGAAAGATATGCAGAAGGAGAATAAAATTATATTCACAATTTTATAAAAAAAAGGAAACAACAAACTGAAAAATAAATATTTACCTTTTAGTAATGCTCTTCTTCACTGGGTCATAGTAAAACAGCATAACCCCAGACATTAACATGACAGTAACAGATTGGGAAAGAAACCTCTGAGACATCCTTGCTATTTTGACAGTTACATAAAACAAAAATGAGGCTTTCACTTTCTATTTACTTATATTAAACTAGTTTTTGAAAATATTGAAAAACTCATTTTTAATTCTATGAAGTTAATTTAATTAATAGCTAAATTTAACACATAGGTTTAAGTACCTAAATTCTATCCAGTTGCCTTCTACTTTCAAAATTTTTAACTTAATTCACACTGTTGTAGCCCACACACATGACCTAGGTAAACCACTTTAAATCTCTGAGCCTCAATTTCCACATCCACAATATAGCAATTAAAATCTCTGCCAGCCAATTGTCTCATAGGGAGTGTAATAGTAAAGGCATTTTTACAAAGTGTTTTACCTCTTATGAGGAATTACACTAAGACGTTTATTATCATACAGAACAAGCAAGGATTTATATATTATTCATTTAATTGGCTCCCTGAAAAGGGTTTGACAGCCCTGACCTCAAACTATGTGACCTTGCTATGGACGTGCAACATGGTTTGGATCTGTGTGCTATATGCTAACTGGTCAGTATACCATCATAAATTATATTTCTCAGAGAAATGATTTCCCCAGAAAAAAACTGGAAATCAGGCTCAGTTTCTCAAGGGAAAGCACTATAGCTCACCAAAACCTTTACCTTTCTATGTGCATGAACCTGTTGAGGAAGCTTCCCATCGTTTTTCCCAGCTCTTTCCACCATATACCTTGCATTTTGGTACCACTTCAAAGAAATACACAGTTAACAAGAGTCCATAATTAGTGTTTATGCTGTATCCAGCCCATCTTGATGCTTCTCACAGGGAGAGACAGGCAGTACACATTTGAAACTTGCAGTGCATCCAGGAGGTGTGCATGGATCTTAATACTTTTCATTTACACATCTCCAAAAAGAAAATTCAACATTCAGCAGCATGTTCAGCGACTTAGGCGTCTGAATTTATCCGAAGCTCTGTTCTTTAAGCATTCATACGACTATTCACAGATGTGGTAATAAAAATTACTTCTGTATTAGGTAGGGAGCTCAGTGTATTTACCGTGTACATGAACTTGCTTAGTTCTACCCACCAGGTCTCTACAAGGATTAAAAAAAAAAAAATGAGAGAGATCTGATATTATATTCAAGTACTTCATTTCTTTCCCAAATTAGTTCTCCTTCTGGAAGATAATGCTGGATAGTTATCCATGTAATACTTTCATTATAACAGAATGGAGAGGAATTGCTTTAGCTCAAAAGAGATATGAACTGGAAAGGTCATTTTTGTGATAATGGAATTCATCAAGGAGACTGAACAGACTCTACGAAAGATTCAGAAAAGATGTCATTTTCCTCCTCTGTCTGAATTTTTTCCCTGATTATCAAAAGACCTTAGTTCTTTACAAAAAGTGTACTTTTTAAAAATTCACCTGGAACCATGCTTTTAGTTTATCATTGGTCTCACTAAAAAGACATTAGGCATTTGGGTCGAACTGTGAATTACACTGGGTCATCAAGAGGACCTGAATATTTAACATTTGGTAAAGAGCGTTCTCCATCATGTTTGATTTCTAACCATTTATATTCCAAAAATAGCTTTTCTTTTCTAGACATGAAAGTAGTGCTTTGTGGAGAAGGCCCAGTCTCTATGGTTCTAAATTTATCTCAGATTGTACAGGTTCTACATGTGAGATAAGTTTTAAACCTTGGAGGCCTGCATCTCACTTTCAACTTACGGAATTTCAAATGTTATCAAAAGCAACTTCAGTATGTCTTGAAAAGCTTTTGTGGGGCTCTTATAAATTAATTATCAGAAATACAGATTTTCATAGTCCTTGGCAAAGCTCAATTAAGTTTGACTAAAGACAAAACAATTTATAAATATTTGAGATAGATTCTCCACTCTTCTCTCTATGTTTCTAACCTTCAAACTCCCTCAGTTCCAACCTCTGTTCAACCTTACTAGCTATGTAACCTAGAGGGAACAATTTAACTTCCCGGACTCTGTTTCTTCACCTCTGAGATGAATAGGATATTCCTGCCCTATCTATTTCACAGAAATGTGAGGGAAGTTACGTGAGATTAGGTGTGTAAAACTTAATGGTAAACTGTAAATTGTCCCTTATAAACTGCCCATTCTTATTTTGTTATTCTTTATCTTTCCTTTTTAAGTATTGCTTTGGTCTCCACACAAGCCTAAAAAGCCCATGTTTACCTGAAAGACTACACATGTGATGAAAATTAGAGCAAAATAGGGCAAGCAATGAACACAGAATTGGATGAAACAAAAATAATTATACCCTGGATCTTGAGGGAAATTAGGTTTATTTAGAGAGGAAGGTAGATGGAGAGTTTTTTTAAATTCTAAAAGAAATTACAAGACGTTTCCAGGACTTTCATGGTTTTGTACATCAATTCTGATTTGTTTTCAAATGTAGGCTATGTATTCCCTTAGTGGTGGTGCGCCCACTCCCCGTTAGTTAAAATGAATATATGGCTGCATAAGAAGAAAAAAAAAGCCCATAGTGGTGTCGGCTGTGATCTGAAATGGACAGAAAGAAAAAATAAGCCAAAATAACTGTGAACTGGCAAAGATTGATTCAAATTATTCCATGTACCAGCTACAGGAAAACAGTATCTTCTAAAGAAAATTTCTTTCAGAAGTCAGAAGTAGGCTGGGGACGAGAGGGTCAGTATTTGAAGGGCAGGGTAGAAGGGCTCAACAGCAAACAGTGCAAGTATAGGATGTTTGCAAGTCAGGTGCTTGTAACTTGGGAAATGCCTGGGCTTTAAGGAATGACATGCGGGAAACTTGAAAAGCCAACTGAGTGCCCATAAATATATGATATGAAAATAGATGTTGAAAAGTTAGGATGCTCCCACACATTTTAAAAATGTTTTACACAAAAGGAAATGTAAGCATGAAGAAAGAGCTCAGTGGAAGGAAGTGCAAATGTATAAACCATTAGGCCAGTAATAGCATCTGGCATTGTCGGTTGTCATGAAACGTCTTGATATATTTCAGTGGTTAATAAAAGGATATTACCATGTGATAACTGATGGTTTTATACCACCTTCTAACTAGCCTACATGTTGCTGAAACAGCACATCATTTTATGAGCACTCTAACAAGCAAGCACTATAAGAATACTTTTCAGTATTGAGATTTTAAGAGTAGATAAAGACTACCTTGCATACCTCCTGGGCTTAACATGGTTTCCCATCAAGAGGACTGTAACTGAAACCAAGGGACCATTATGCATTGGTGAATGTGATGGGGAAGGAGGGGCCCACTAGCAAAAAGAGGGGAAACAAAGGAGATGGTGTAACATCAATGTACCCATCGTAGTAGCAGAAACAACGTTTTAACGTCCTGACAGTTCCCTGTTGTCTGTAAATTCATTTGTATTTTTTGACAAGGTTGATATTTAACATTTGGCATGTTATTAGTCAAATATTATATATAGTAGTAAGAGGCAGTCACTGAGAATCATTCTCCAAATATTACTAAATATTAATAAAATCTTTAATCCAGTGTGGCTAATAATTTATGTTCACCAAGTTGCACTGTCACTGTTTTGCAAGTGAACTTGGTATTTCTTTAGGAAAAAAATGAGTTATGTTTAACAATTAAATTTAGCTAGTGTGCTTTACAGAATTAACATTCTGGCTAATAGGATTTCAGTAGACACACAAAAGCCA
The DNA here is from genome assembly GCF_039906515.1 of Pseudorca crassidens. Classification (NCBI taxonomy): domain Eukaryota; kingdom Metazoa; phylum Chordata; class Mammalia; order Artiodactyla; family Delphinidae; genus Pseudorca; species Pseudorca crassidens. Next base: position 87,230,183 of record NC_090298.1, read on the forward strand.
TTATAGGGCATGGTGGAAGGATACTTTTAAAATACCTGGCCCTATAGGCAAACTTAATATTTTTTACAAATAATGAATTAGTTAGGAAGTCTTATCCTATAGCCAAAAAAACCCACTTAGGAGTCATTATTATTACTGCTATTATTAATAAAAATTAATATTAAATATATAATAATAAAAGAATGACAATTTATTTGGTTTCTGTTCTACGCCATGCATTGGACCTTTTCCTGTAATGTTCTTGTTGCTCATAACTACCTTGTGCAGAAGGTGTTGCCATCTTTCTACAAATGAGAAAACTAAAATGCAGAGAGAGTAACTGGCCTAATATCACTTAATCAAGGTGGAGTTTCAAATCCAGATCTGCCTGAATTCAAAACTTGGGCTTTTTCTCTTACACTGTAGACATATATAGATAGCATTGCCTTCAGAGTTCAATGTACTTAGCTTATAAAGATAGAAAAGTAGAAAACTGAAGTGTTTGTTTTTTCTGACTATAAAGTTAATCACTTTTAAGCAAACAGGGGGCAAGCTCCCTATAAGATGAACAGACAATGTTGTAACTGCTGTTTCTGCTTAGATGACTTGTATCACTGGTGCTGCTACCTGTACCTCAAAATAAGTGAAACAGTCTTGCCATGCCTTGGACCATGCTGTCTGGTGGGACAGGGTAGATCAGGGTATAAATCCTGGGTGTGCCTCTTCCTTCCTTCCTTCCTTCCTTTCTTTTGTTAAGAACATGGCTCTATTTATTTTTATTTATTTATTTTTATTGAAGTATAGTTGATTTAAAATACTATATTTGTTTCAGGTGTACAGCATATTGATTCAGTATTTTTGCAGATTATACTCCATTATAAGTTATCTCAAGATAATGGCTATAATTCCCTGTGTATACAGTGTATCCTTGTTACTTAACTATTTTATACAGCGTGGTTTGTATGTCTTACTTCCACACCCCTAATTTGTCCCTCCCTTCTTCCATCTCTCCTTTGGTAACCACAAGTTTGTTTTCTATATCTGTGAGTCTGTTTCTGTGTTGCATAAACACTAATTTGTGTTACTTTTTAGATTCCACATGTAAGTGATATAATACAGTATTTGTCTTTTCTGTCTGACTTATTTCACTAAGCATAATATTCTCTAGGTCCGTCCATCTTGCTGCAAATGGCAGAATTTCATTCTTTTTAATGGCTGAGTAATATTCCATATAATACTATACATACACACACACACACACACACACATATACACATACACACACACATACATAGTGCATCTTCCTTATCCATTCGTCTGTTGATGGACAGTTAGGTTGCTTCCATGTCTTGGCTGTTAAAAGAGTGCTGCTAAGAACATTGGGGTGTACGTATCTTTTCAAATTAATGTTTTCATTTCTTCTGGACATATACACAGGAGTGGGATTGCTAGATCATATGGTAGCTCTACTTTTACTTTTTAAGGAAACTCCATACAGTTTTCCATACTGGCTGCACCAATTTACATCCCCACCAACAGTGTAGGAGGGTTCCTTCTTCTCCACATCCTCTCTAACATTTGGTATTTCTAGATTGTTTGATGATAGCCATTCTCACAGGTGTGAGGTGATATCTCGTTGCGAATTTGATTTGCATTTCTCTAATAATTAGTGACGTTGAGCATCTTTTCATATGCCTGTTGGCCATCTGTATGTCTTTTTTGGAAAAATGTCTCTTCAGGTCTTCTGCCCATTTTTTGATAGGGTTGTTTATTTTTTTGACATTGAGTTGTATGAGCTGTTTATATATTTTAGATATTAACCCCTTGTTGGTCAAATTAATTGCGAATATTTTCTCCCATTCCATAGGCTTTTTCATTTTGTCGATGGTTTCCTTTAAGTTTAATTAGGTCCCATTTGTTTTTTTTTTTTTTTTTGCTTTTAATTCTTTTGCGTTAGGAGACAGATCCAAAAAAATATTGCTACGATTTATGTTAAAGAGTATTCTGCCTATGTTTTCCTGTAGGAGTTTTATGGTTTCAGGTTTTATATTTAGACCATTAATCCATTTTTAGTTTATTTTTGTATATGGTGTGGGAAAATGTTCTAATTTCATTCTTTTACCTGTACCTGTCCTATTTTCCCAGCACCACTTACTGAAAAGACTGTCTTTTCTCCATTGTCTTTTCTTGACTCTTTAATCATAGATTAATTGACCATAGGTGCATGGGTTTATTTTCTGGGCTCTCTGTTTTGTACTACAGTAGCTTTGTAGTATAGTCTGAAGTCTGGGAGGTTATACCTCCAGGTTTGTTCTTTTTTCTCAAGCTTGCTTTGATAATTTGAGGTCTTTTGTGGCTCCATATGAATTTTAGAATTATTTGTTCTAGTTCTACGAAAAATGTCATGGGTATTTTTAGTAAGGATTTCATTAAATCTGGAGATTGCTTTGGGTAGTATGGCCATTTTAACAATACTAATTCTTCCAATCCAAGAGCACAGGATATCCTGGCTCTGCCACTTTCTGTCTGTGTATCTGGGAATATATTATTTAACATGTCTGATTTTCAGCATTCTCATCAAAATGCAAGGAAAAGTAGCACAGCCTTTCAGGGCTGTCATGATTAGGTACCTGTATGAAAAGTGCCTCAGCAGTGGTTGGGACAAACTAGGAGAATAATAAATTGGAACCTCTATTATTCTTTCGAAGGCTGCAACTCTTGTCAAGGCTGAGTGCCAAAGGCTGAGGAAGGCCTGAGCTGATGACCACACTATCTATAAAGTATCCTCTTTTAGAGCTCACTCAGAAAGAAAAGGAAAAAGGGAGTAAGCCTAATATGGGACTCCTATCCTGGCAAATGAGAACAAGCTAGTCAATTTCTTCTAGCCTGGGAAAAGTTGGCAATTTGATCTATCAGTGTGTGCTGCCCATATATTATGTGGCTGTGGTTGTTTTCTCTCTGAACCAGGTTTTGAGGGACACCCTAGGAAGATCTGCAGACCTTCTGATAGATCAACAAATCCATCATTGGACTAGCTGTCCTATCTTGGTACTTTAATTTCTAAATAATGTAAACAATGTGCATGGGGTATATCTGTCTTATATAAAACTATATCTTCCTGAAACTCAGAGAATTATCTTTAGTTTGAATCTTCTAAAATATAGATAGTATTACTATTTCCAAGCCAAAAGTTTTCACATTAATCTTTCAAGTAATATTTCCCATGGTAATATAAGGAATAAGCAATAGGAAAATCAGAATTGTTTTACTCACATTTACTTCACAACTTCCCTGAAACTCATCCTTTTCATAAAGAGTTAAGAGTTATATAAATACTGAGAATGATCTAACAAAGCCATCGGATATTCCTTTTTTTATTATCAGTATGCATTTATCCTACAACCAAGCCATTTTGGGAAACTAGAAAAAAGTTTATAAAAATCATGGTGATGAAAGAAAAACCATCTCAACATAGAAAGCCTATGTCATTTAAAAGAGGTGGGGGTCACTTGACAAAGCTGTCGCTGAAGTGAACATAACGTGAGTAACAGGTGCTTCATGGAGTGTGTAAAATGTTGTTATCAGAGTGAAGTAAGTGGAATTCTGGTTTTAGGTCTGCCTTCATTGCAGACTACTAAGAAAATCCCCAAATCTCTAACTATCTTAGTTTTTCTCAACATGAAGAAAGAGTTGGGAGACCGCTGTCTGCCCAGAATTTGCTGGAAGCTTCCTCAAATCATTTTCATTTTATAAATGAGAAATTAAGATGCAGAAATTTTGAATAAATTAAGCTAAAACAAAGTTTGTTTTAAGACAGTTTGTTTTGTTTTAAGACAAAAGCAGTTTGTTCTGGAGAGCAGGGAAGAGTGTGCAAAAGCTCGTGGAAAAGATAAGAGATGTGTTCATATGCAAAAGTTCCTGTCTATTAAGAAGGAAAATGATCTTGAATCATAGAAGGAAGGTTTGAAGATAGATTTTTTAAATGATGCTGAAATATGCTTAGAGGAAAGGATGTGGGAATCTCTAAAAAGAAAATTATCAAAAGCTGTTTCTTGGCATGGATTAAGTGCTAGCTGAAGACAAGTTGAACTATATGACTTCCTGAAATTCCTGTAAGCCTAGAATCTTTGAATGTAACCCATACTTTCAGACCACACAGTTGTTTTCTTCATTTATTGATTCACTTGAAAAAGGTTTGCTGGGTGTCTACTATGTGCTTGGTTCTGTGCGAAGCTCTGGGCAGTACAGTGATCAACACAGTGCAGTAAGACAAGGCCCTGCAGATGCTCCCACAGAGAAGGAGCCTATCATGAGGGCAAGGCGGAAGTGAAATGGTAAAATAGGCACAGTCGTCTTCATTCTATTTTCACCAGTCTGTTCTGCGACTCCCTAACTCAGCCTTTGTTCCCTTCTCTTCTTAGTCCCCTGTTCAGGTCTGGTCTGTTTTGCAGAGTGCTTTGCTCCAATCTCCCCTGCTTTCCTTCTCCCCTTCCCCATATAAAGGACTCAAGTAGGAGGACATTGAGTCTTATTAAATGCTTTCCTAACAAATACATAATTCGGAATCATTCCAGTAGAGGAAAGGGAATTATACTTTAAAAGATGATGTATATTACTATGAATAATGATTCTTTATGACACTGTGTATAAAATAACGCAAAATGAAGAAAAGGTACTTAGTCCAGATGTGGGAGATAGTTGAAGAGAGGTAGAATTCTTGGTACTCTTTAAATCACACGACCATAAACTGTGTTCTTACAAAGCCAGCCCTTGGTCTGTTGCCTTTTTCCTCAGGGTGCCAAAACTAAGTGCCAAATAGCTGAGGTGCCACAGATCATCTGCATAAGCATCTCATACCGGTCCCCACATCATCCTGGATGAATGTCTACTTTTAATGCTATGTAGATTTCTGTTTTAGTATGTTTTACTTCTTTTGGGGATCCTAAAACTGCATGCTTCCATTATTTACATTGAAGTTATCTCAGGGGAAACAAAATGTATATAGCAATAAAAAAAAGGTGTTGTTGAAATTCTGTTCACCCCTTGCCTGTTCAACTACCACCCAATTCAGACTACACATAGACATAGCGTAGGTCTATACTGTTTGAATGACAAGTTCAGAATGCACTCAGACATCTGGATGTTTCCAGGTATCCAAGTGTTTGGCATTATGTAGACAAATATATGGATGATGGCCAGTTTGTTAAAATGCTGGAGATGGTTTATGAAGACTCCTCCTTATTACCTAAAGTATTCCACAAAGGGCAAAATACCTTCACCCCAGTTTTCGTGTGGAGACTGTGTAAAAAGTGATTTTGAGAAAAAATAAAGGGGGCCTGTCTTCCTGCATAGTATCAGATACTGGCCCAAAATAAATGCTTTTGGCTAGTCCAATAGGTAAAATTATCTACTTCTAAATTTCAGTGTCTGGCATTTCTCCATTGTAGCTGGCCTCGTGACACTATTCCCTGAAAGGCATTTCTTTCTTCCCTTGGCTTTTCCCATAGCCAGGCAAGTATAGATAGGACTGGTCCTGCAAAACATAGGTTTCTTAAAAAGCAAAGACAAATATAAAGCTTTAGTTCATTCACATTAATTTTTAAAATTTCTACATTTGGATGATATTAACCCTATTTGCAGCGTAAAGCTGACAAGTTCATACAGACTTTTAACACCCCATTAATCTTACTTTGTTAGACTAGGGCATACACCAGCCAAAAACTGGAAATTTGATTAGCTGGTCCCATGCATTAGCTATCTCATTGGTATGGCATTTTAAAATATTTTCCAGATATACAAAGCCGTGTTAGTTTTTTCAAGGTCTTTAGGGGGTTAGCAAGAAACATACCAAATAACTTCCTTATAAAACACTTCTATTTTAGCTACCAAAAAAACTGATTTTAATCTTAGGGTTTTTTTTTTTTCACTGATAAATAATAAGCTTGAAGAGAACTATGCAGGCTGAACTTTAGTTTGTGGTAACCTTTCAGCTCAGGTTGGTTTTTTCCCTAATCCTCTAGATTTATCAGGATCTAGTAAATTTTTTTCCAGTGACAATTTGATAATAATTTTGAATTTTATACAATACTCTGGGCTTTTCAGAAAATCCTTCTGATGGACATGAATCCAGTTGGAGTCATTTTGAAATGGAGAGTCAATTTATTGGATTAGCTGATAAGGTGATGAAAATCTTATAATCAGATGGATATCTTTAATGAATCAAAAAAGGCATTTTCATCCATCTCTAACTCATTAAAGCCTTTGTAAATCTCATGGAATGACTTAATGGTACATTTTACGTCCCTTTTTTCTTTTGTGATTTTTAAACAGCTTAGCAAATTGTTCATAGAGAAAACTGTGTATCACAGCATAAATGCTTCAATTCAGAGCCTAATGCAGCCTCTTTGCTCACAAGGAGCTGGCCAACCAAGCCGAAATCAGGAGGACACCAAAACTAATCTATTTTAGATTCTCTGAGACCAGAAAAATAAGTTGTAATTCACAAGGGCATTTTCTCCTGGAGGTTTCACCTGAGATTTCCATCTCTTCTCTCATCTCCACATTAAGCAAAAAGAATAGAAGTGTGGCCTGAGGCAAAGCAAGGCCTTTTCCTCTAAACTCCAGAATAGTGTCACAGTTGGTGAAAGCAGCTGATTTAACAGTGACTTACAACAGATATATTCACCTGAGGATTATTTCAGCTTCTCAGAAAATGACTGGACACTTAAAGGCATATGCCCTTTTTTGCTATCTCATTCTTTAACTGATCCTCATTTGTTAAACACTTCTATAGTAACAAGTGTTACCACTAATGAAACCAACACCCATTTCCATTTTGATACTATTCAAATTAATATCCACTGCCTTTTTTCTCTCGTGGAAGCCTGTAATATACCCTTTCTGTCACTGAGAAACTGGTATGCCTAAGGAGCTCATAGCTCAAAAATCTACCTCAGTTTTCTGAACAGGTATCTGTATTCACTTCAAACAGGATCAGGAAGGCAAAGGCAAGCTTAATTGCTTTTCCTGTGTGTCAGGTCACTTCCCATACATATGGGCCACCAACACCCCCTTGAACCTCTCATCTCTCCTATTAGCACCTCATCCAGCTCCTACTCAGTGACAGAGTCACCAAATACCAGACTAAAGCTGACGACTATTTTTAATCACAAAAGGTGTGTAGCTATTCTCTTGTAATACAAAAACATCCATCAATCATATGACATTTTGAACATATGTCACTCTAAAATTCACAGAGTTTTAAGGTTAGCTCCTTTTAAGCAGAAGATTCTTTTCTTAAAACTTGCATTTCAGAAAATAAATCTTATCATGCCAGAAAGCACAACCCTTTAAATTGGCAATTGCCTGTAGAAGTTGGCCGTGTGACTTTTTATAGGAAAATCACAAACTTAAGTGACTCATATATATTATTTCTCTCCAAAACCATTTTATTTTTTAATAACCACTATATTACAATATTTGCATTTTTAAATATAGATTTTAAGATTGAATTTTAACCTGTTTCTTTGGTTCACTCATCTCATGTCTTACTTGAAAGAAGCTACATGAATTTAGCTGAGGAGTTTCACTTATTCTCATCTCAAGTGCAGTCTCTGGGGAATAATTTCCTGTGGGGAGCAACTGTAGGAGTATCTCTGTTGTTCTATGGAAAACTAAGAACAGCTGCAACGTTTTTAAGAATAACCTATGTAGAAAATGTCAAACTAGGGGGATTCCTACCTTTCCCTTGACTAAACACAGCCATCTTCTTCAAGCACTTACTAAAAGGGAATTTGTTAGCCAAGGTGATGTCCCTAAAACAGGCCAGATATCACTAAACAGAAATTCAATAGTGTTTTTCTCAGCACAGTAGAATTAGATAAATACCATTTATCATGTATGAGTTAAAATGATTAATGAGGTGTATATATCTTTTTTCTTCCCTCTCTCTTTCTCACTCTTTTTTTTTTTTTAAGCAGTGATAGCATACCAAAGTTATACCTTCTGGATTTCATATATATGGCAAAATTATGTGAAAAGAAATGCTTGTCCCACTATATTAAATGGGAAAAAATAGAAAATATATAAATATTATGGTTATTTTATGTAAAGAAATGTAAAGAAATACATAATCTCTCTCTCTCTCTCTCTATATATATATATATACACACACACACGCACATGTAATTCCTGATGAATTTTTCTTATTTGATAGTTATTCATACTAAAATAAAAAGGGTAATTTGTAAAATGTATACAGAAAACATTTTGTAAGATAACTTTTGTTTAGTTCTTTTGTTCATAATATTGAAACATGATGGGCACAGTTTGTTTAAGCAAGTTTTGCTGTCTCCTTGGTAAATTGTCAAATAGCACCTAAATTATACCCCTGGGAATTTCTAAACTGTACTTAGACTTTTGAGTACACTATTAGGAGAACATCTGTAAATAGTCTGATACATGAGCTCACTTGCAAACATAGCCACATTGGTATTTTGAATAATCACCTCAGAATTTTTTAAAAAAATCATTTTGAAATCAGACAGCATAGCAAGTAGGTAGGTGTCAAAATTAAATACAAATGGTGATGAGGTCATTACTTATACACTTTTTTTTTTTATTCTTTGGGGTTCTTTTTCATTGGGGATCATGTTTATGTTGTCATTCCTTTTGAAAGATGAAAAAAACAGATGATTCTAAACCTTGTTTAGAATTGTATATTTTTGACGGCTTTCTCAGAGCCAATCTAACAATTTCATTTCTACATAATACACTGCAATGCTGAATATTTTACCTGAAATAGACATTTAGGAAGAATGAAAAATGTCAATATAATGATAAAAATCAAGGGTCTTAAGAAGTTTTCTCTTTAACAAAAAATGAAAATAAAGAGAAAAATCCTGAGAAACATTATGAAAGAGTGCATATATTGCATTAATTTAGCTCCTTACATGTCTGTCCACTTCGCTGTATCTCTAACCTCAGTTAATAAAATTGAGTCTTCTTTTTTCTTTTAGAAACTGAACCACACAAAATGAAGATAATTAGGTACATAAAGCAGATGCTATAAAAATCATTAAGTGTTGACTGCTGTGTTACAATGTAGGATACAAATAATTAAAAAGGTATGTGAAAATAATGAAAAAAAGGTTAGAGGAATAACATATACAAGTTTAAATGTGAACACTATACCTAACCTAAGAGAGATGCAGATGTGGAGTTAGGCATATAGTAGAATCACACTGTATTAAAGGAGAGGCCAGATTTCCCCATCTCACTTTAGGGCAATGTCTAAGAAGCTGGAGAATTAATTGGACCTTGTGGCTTTGGTCAGTTTCACAGAGATATTGTCTCTGAGCACATAAAACTTGACCATGAACCCAATCACTGAAAGGGTTCTTTTGGTCTTCCCAGGACCTATATTAAATACTATCAGCAAATTAGCACATAGAAAGAGTGATTAATACTTTCAGTAGTCCAATGGTGCTACTTTTGGCACATTGTAACTGTGGGTTAAATGTAGAAACCATGTATCAATGCCTTTTCTCTGTTCTTCGTGATGCTTAGCACTGGGCAAACAGAAGGTGCTCAAATGCTTTTTTCCTTCCCGCTATGCAACACCTAGGAGTACTTTAGATGCAGGAGGAAAAGACTGAGTAGAATCTAGATAAGCATTCCATGATGTGATCACAGATTTGATGCCAGCGTGAAAATTTTGGCATAAAGAACCTCACAAAGGAATAATTTTAATAGCAAAAAGTAACTGAGAAGTAAATATTAAAGTGGAAAATATTGTAAAGATAGACCATTTACTGTGCTTGGGGATAATTTCTTTCACTTGAGGAAAAACGTATTTCAGTGTTTAAGTGGTGTTGTTGAAATTCCAAAATAGCATGTCTAAATTAAACTGAAAATTTTGCAGCCATGTACTAGCAACTTAAAATGGTTCTTGTGCTGATAGTGATTTATATAAAATATATAATATTAAAGGAGAAAGAGAATGAGGTAAAACAGGGCAAGAAAGAGAAAAAGATATTAGTTCCATATAATTTTCTGAGTAAAATAATTTGAAAGGAGGACTCTTTGTTCTTTTGTTTGCTTCAAAATTTTCATAACAGACCATAATATTTTCCTTACATCTATCCAAGTGAATAAATGTAGGTCAATACTAATGTGAGGAATATTCTTTTTCATGTTAAAAGATGAGGTGACTAGCAGATGAGGCAAAGAAAAAAAATACTTGAGCAATATTGGACATGTTATCTCTTTATCCAAGCTTGATAAACATAGTACACCTAAAACTATTTGCAATGTATAGATTTGGAAAAGGCTTTGAGTAGACTGCACTATGAAGAACCACACTGATCCAGTAAAAAACAATTTTGGCAGATACAGAGCAGCTGAGTGGTGCTCTTGACGTTGACTGTCTTCGTTTTGAAAAGAGCTGCATGAAGGGAACTACAGACTGACAAATGATGAAAATATTTTAAGTTTCCTCTTCTTGGTAAAACTTGAGTGCTTCACTCAGAACCTCAAAACCTGGATCATTAGATAAGTACCTACAGAGTTGAGAAACAAAGCCATATAACTTAGATGTATTTTAAAGAAAGTGTCGGAAAGGTTAATCCAGTTCTACACTAAAGCATTCCCTCAGGTCTCCAAAGTAAAGTTTAAAATACATAATCTAGTCTCCTGTGTCTCTTAATCCCTTGCACCTATGATTAGTTCCTGTTTATGTTAGCAAATAAAAAAGATGTAATGTAGGTCAAAGGTTCTCTGAGCTTATTTCCCTTTAAAAAAAATCAGTATCCCGAAGAAACTTAGCTCAGATTTTGTAAGACCTGACCATCTCTCAATAGTTGATGGTGATGATGATATAATAATAATAATAAAAATTAGAAATGTAGATTAGGTTCCCTGGTTGCAGCAACAGGGTTAGTCACAAGCTCAAATAAAAGTTAGCAGGTTAGGGCTTCCCTGGTGGCGCAGTGGTTGAGAGTCCGCCTGCCGATTCAGGGGACACGGGTTCGTGCCCCGGTCCGGGAGGATCCCACATGCCGCGGAGTGGCTGGGCCCGTGAGCCATGGCCGCTGAGCCTGCGTGTCCGGAGCCTGTGCTCCGCAACGGCAGAGACAGTGAGAGGCCTGCGTACCACAAAAAAAAAAAAAAAAAAAAAAAAAGTTATTAGGTTACAAGGGTCGAACAAATTAAGCTTTCTTTGAGATTTGGATCAGCATCTGAGCCTGTTAACTAGCCTGCTTAATTGAATATTAAGAACTATCACTCACGTGTGAGGAAAACAGTGATGATTATGTAATGGCTTTCTATTGAGATTATTCTTGTCTAGCATATGGACTATTTCACATCACACTTCACAAGTTTTGATACTTCTGACATCTTAATCTAAAGTAGATACTGTTTAAAATCCTGTGATCACTAAAGTACTCTAAAATATGAGCTATTTAAATATGTATTTCCTGGCAATTAATGCCTACCAGTGACAGTGACCAAATGTTTCATTACAGGATGGTTAATGAAAAGAAGCCATAACTAGAGAGGAACATATGGGAATTAACCTGGACTTTTTTTCACTTGTAACCTTTCACGTTGCCGTAGAATAAACAGATTTAACACAGTAGTTCTTTAATCTTGTCTAAAAGCATAATGATGGGAAATTTCCTACATAACATATGAGATCCTGAATATGGTTATTAATCAAATTCAACATCCAATTTACCAATTGCACAAGAGGTTGTCAAATTTACAGAGAAAGGGTCAAATTAGTTTGCATAGTATGTGTAAATTATTTTCCCACCTGACTATATGATTTTTTAAACTCAGTGTTTTTGAAACCTAACAGAAAACAGGACATTGGATCACAAAGGGTAGAGGAAATATGAAGTCTCTGAGTTAATGCTATGTCTGTTTTAATTAAGTACTTAATAAAAATTTTTCAAGCAGGTTACAAACAACATGCACATACAGTAGGATTACAGCTATGGAGACCAAAAAATTAACCTTGGGGAAAAAACAAGAATAGAACAAAATGTACTAAATTATTAACTGTGTGTTTGTAATGAGACTGTCAATGATTTTTGTTTCTCTTAGTTCTTTTCTTTTGCTTTATTTTCATCTTAATAAATAGAAATTATTTTAAAGAAAATAAGTATTTTAATTAAGAAATTTCTTCTTACATAAGAAATCATTTCAGTTTTTACTGATGCTTTTCAAGAAATTTGAGAACCACCTTAAACTGATGTTTGTTTTAGTGATTGTTTCTACAGAAAAAAATGCAAGTGTTTAACAAGTGTAGTTTAGAAGGGAAGACAATTCCTCATACAGAGTGCCTTAATTTAGGAATTTGAAGGTTCAAATCACAAATTAAATGGCTTCCAGAAACATGTTTAATATACACAAGATTAATTCTGTTTTCATTTTACTTCTCCAAGTATGTTGTCTTTTCAGTGGTAAATGTTGACCTCTTTTCAGTAAACAGTGTATTTGGCAAGAACTGAAACATTTTCTCGGCTATGCAAGTGATTAATGATTCCATGCTCAAGAGCATCTTGAGCATCCATGATTTTCACTGGATCCTTGGTTAAAAAAGTATATAGATAAATATATATTATTTATACATATATTATTTATATTTATGTATATTATAAAAGGAAGAGCAAGAGCCAGCTAAGATCACATGGCATGGAGTTAGAGAATGCATTTAAATATAATTATTTCATCATCCTGAATCAATTCTGCTTCCTCCACTCCCCCCGGTTCATGGAAAATAGAATATTGTTTTAATATATTGTGATGCATGGAACTTAAGTAGCTAAAAAAATAAGGATAGTCCTCATTTGATGTAAATAATGCTCATACACATACCCATAGAAGCAATCATTTTTTGTGACACCAACACACTCTGAAAAGATACAGAAACATATAAAAATAATAACAATAGTGGTTATCATTTATTGAGTGATTGTGAAATATCCTCCAGGCACAGGGCTGAGTGCTTATAAATACAGTTTGTTGAGTCTTTTCTACACCTCTAACACTAAGAGTTGCTGTGCCCACTTGACAGGTGAAGAAACAGAAACTCCAGAACAGTAAATAACTTACCAAGTTTCACAGCTCGTGCGACGTGGCACAGGGATTTGAAATGCATCCTGCTTGATTTCAGTATGCAGGGAATTCCACTGTACTGTGGTACCTCCTGCATATTGCTTGAAGGACCCTGGATTGGGTGGTGGGTCTGAGTCAGAGCCTTCAAACAGTCCCGTCATCATAACTAAGATACTCATTCTACAGTCTAGCAAAGCTGAAGAGATAAATCTTCCCCTACTAGAATAAAACAGTGCTCATCAGTGAGGAAACGTTGAATAAAATGGGAATATACCATACAGGTTGGCTTAGACGGATTTCCTCAAGCAATTTTTTTTGTTCTTGTTGTTTTTTGTTTGTTTTTTGGCCGCACCGCATGGCATGTGGGATCCTAGTTCCCCTCTCGAGCGATTTTTAAGGGGAAAAGTAAATTTCTTCCCTCAGCTTCAAACCTAGGAAAAGGGAGCTATGAGAACAATTGGCCTGACCCTTCTTTCTTTCTGTGTTGAGAACAGCTTTTAGGAAATAGCTTAAGCAGCTATTATTTAGTTATTTCTCCCTCTTTTAATATTTAAAACAAAATGACCTTTGAAGAAAAAAATAGACCAACATTAGTTTGGAAAAACATGTTTTCAAAACAAATATTTCTTACAGATAAACATACTTACGTTTCTTTTTTTTTTTTTTAACTGGTTAGTTAATAGGTAGAAAATTGGTTTCGTTCATTGATTGGTGTTTGGTTTGTCAGTAGATTGGAGATTTTTATTACCCTTGAAAGCCAGGAAGGAATTCTCCCTGAGCATTTGATTTTCAGAATGGATATACTTTTAATTTTCCTTGGTAAGTTAAAAAAATCCAAATAATGTGAACAATGTAAAAAGGTCAAACAACACATAAAAGTGAAAACAAGTAAAATGTATACTGCAATCATGCCACTCTGATAACCATCATTAACATTCTGGTGATTCAGCTTTCTTGTATGACTGTACATGATAGTTGGGTGGGTGGGTAGGTAGGTAGATAGATGGAAAGAAAGAATTTTACATAAATACAATCATACACATAGAGGTTTTGTTTTGAACTTGTTTATCTTTTGCATATTTTTCTCTATGTAATCATTTGTAGTGATATGTGGGGATTTTGCAACTGTTGGTTTCACAAAAATTGTCAGATATTTCTTTACGTCATTGTTTTTTCTCTTTAAAAATGTCTTGAGGAAACCTAAGTGAGTTGGTTTAAATATAATTTATTCTTTTTAATAGCAGAATAATATGTCATAGTTTAGAAACACAATCTTTTATTTCTAAATAATGTTCATTTGGGGTGTTTCTGTTTTTCACAAATAGCTTTAAAAGGATCATCCATGGACCTCTCTGTTTTAGATATATAAGGGGCTTACTTTAATGAGACAGATTTTCAGAAATGAATACAAAGTAAAAAATATGCATATATGTTAATTATGCTAGATATTACCAGATAGCTTTTATAAAACCCTGTGAGAAGTTCCATTTAACATGGAAATGTTAAATGACAAAGCAATATATACTGCTTTGCCGTAATGGGAAATAAAGGATATTAAAAAGCATCTCTTTCATTTCTTGTTTAATTATATACTCGCTGAACATGTAGATGCCAGGTTCAAAACCAGTTTATCACTTCACTTAGGATCATCAGAAATAAAAACAAAACTTGCTAGATTCAAGAATTTTCCACATAGTTTTAACTACTTTCAGATATATCTGCCAGGAGAGAATTTACAAATCATTTCTTTCATGTAGGATGATTGGTTGGTTGATATGTTGGCTGGTGGTTTTCAGTCTACTCTACTCCTCCTCCAAATCACATAATCACTGTCACCATGTCCCTATTATTGATAGGAGTATACTATATTCTTCAGGTATGTAGGGCAGAAATAAGATTAAGAACCAATGCTGCAGGCATTTTTGTACCTAACCCAACTCATTGCAATTTATTGTCTGATTTAAAGAGCTACATTTCTGTCCCAGAAATCTGATGGCTTGCTTTTCCTGTCTGCATTCATATACCATTATTTTAGAAATGTTTTTCAAAATTTAACTAACCAGGCTTTCTGAAATAAACTAATTTTAAAACAATATGATAAATGCGGCCCAAGCAAAAATGTATCATTTAAAATATACATAGTAGATTTTATAAGGTATCTTAAATGGAAGTTAGATAGCAGCAAGCACAGAATTCAATAAAGAAACTTTGTAGAATCAACATAACTTACATATTGCTCTTTGATCATATATAAAGCTATTCTGGATTTTATTTTTAACTGACACAGAGGAGAGATGCTTTATTAATTGAGGAAAGAAATCTTTGAATAGGAATAGCATTGACTTTTAAATTATTGGCCTTATCTTGCTCTTTTATGTATGCTCAGAATGGTGACAGCGTTTTCAACAATGTTCCAAAAGCCATTTAGCTTACAAAGTGGAATTATTGTGATACGGTACACTTAATGCATTTCTTCTTCATAGCGTCTTATTTCATAAAAATCAATTGGATTTTATGCCTTGCATAGAAGGCCCTTCTTCCACAGTGAAGTCAGAGTTATTATGAGTAAGCTGGCCAGATATCATCAAATGCACTAGAACCTTTCTATAGTATTTACTGTTGTACAGAATGCAGTGTAAGGCACTCCACCATACTACAATAAGTAGCAGTTTCTCTAGCACAGCTATTGTAGGAACTCTTTATAGGAAGCTATTATACAAAGGTAGACAAGGAAGTCTTGTAGTTTTTCCAGAGAATAGATGTACTAAGTAACAAAAAAATTGCCCTAATACAAGTTTACACATACAGTGTAGTGTCTGGCCCATGGTAGGCATTCAAAAGATATTTGTTGAATAAATGAATGAAGACAGTTTTCTAACATATGCAGTGATGACACAAGGGTAAGACACCAACAGACGCAGGCAAAGGATACAAGTTCTACTAAGTAGGTAAGGAAATAATACTAGGTTTTTATGCAGACAAATAATCAAAGCTGGGAGACCAGGAGCGTATTTCAAATATGGGACAAACTTCCATGCCCTTTGGGAGCCCAGCTGCCAATGTGATTTCAGATTAAAATTCCATCTGGTTCTTCTGAAAAGCTTGTTTCCTTTCATTCTTAAGGGGCTTAATAACCTCCTGACTCCTTTCAGCTCTTATAGAGACCCAGTCTATGCGCCTGCTTGCTCACGAAATGAGAAGTGACTAATAACAACCACAGTGCATTCCTGACCGTTTCCTGAATAAAAGAATCCAAGTAAATGTTCTTTTTCTTTGTTTTTGTTTTTCAATTTTATTTTTAGCACAATTTTTAAAGGTTACTTTCCATTTACAGTTATTACAAACATTGGCTGTATCCCCCATGTTGTACAATACATCCTTGAGCCTATCTTATGCCCAACAGTTTGTGCCTTCTGCTACCCCACCCGTTCTTCCCCTCCCACCCCTGTCTTCCTTACCCCCTGGTAGCCACTAGTGTATTCTCTATGTCTGTGATTCTGCTTTTTTGTTGTATTCACTAGTTTATTGTATTTTTGAGAAATGTTCTTCAGTTTACCATCTCCCATTTTTAATGGGTCTGGATTTCAAGCATTCTTGAGGTCTATTCCTATAGTATGAGTTCCAAAGATGGAGTTTTAGCAAAGCCCCAGGACATGCTAATTTCCTTTAAATATCCGTAGGAGTAAATATAATATTTTAAAGGTACTTCTGCCAACACTATGAGCAAAAATAAGTAACAAAATGTATGTGACACAGAACCTATAAGATGAAATTTAAATGCTCATAACATATTTTGTCCTCGTTTATGGCACTCACAACATAGACATCTTTCCCAACTTTCTCTCTTTGTTTTTACTAATTTTCTTAAAAATTCCATATACATACATAAATGTGGTTTCACATTAACACGGAAATGGAATTATATATGTTATGACTTTTTTATTACAGCATTTTTCTTCTTTTTTCCCCACACTTGCTTCCTCCTTGCTTTCCTTCCCTATAGAATATGAACTACTGCATATGTATACTTTCATACTGTTTTCATATCATATAATCATATATGAATATACATGTACATATACATATATACAAACATATGTATGAGGTTGCTCATGGTTTCTTTCAAAAATGGGATATGGTATATATACTTTTCTCCATCTTGCTTTTTCCTCTGAAAAGCACCTCATGAGATCATTTCAAATCAACCCATGTGGTTCTATGTCATTCTATGGCATGGCTGCATAAGAGACCCGGGTCTTGATGTACGATCATTTGTTCCCACATGACTTAGTATGTTTCCGTGTTTTGTTGTGAAGATGAATTCAAAGATAAGTTCATTTCCTTCTGGATACATCCATACACATTTTCTTTTCCCCCAATGGTATAGATTCTCAGGAGTGGGATTGTTACAACTAGATAGATAGATAGATCATGGATGGACAGAAATAGATTTGAGTAGTGTTTCTAGACTGCTGTCCAAAATGGTAAAACATTCCACATTTCTGTCCATAATTCTTTACTCATATCACTGCACCAAAGGTAGTTACTGGTCTTTTATTTTTCTTGAATATAAGCCCAATCCCATTATCAAATTTCCCTGAATACTAATGAGTTTACAGCTTTTTCTTATAATTGCAAGCCGTTTGGTTTGGTCCCCTATAAACTGCTATTTCATATTCCTTCCCTCTTGGGGTTTACAAATACAATTTTGTAGTAAATTTTCAAGAGTTGCCTAAATGCAGTAATTGTTTAATTGAAGTATGCTTGATTTACACTATTTTGTTAGCTTCACGTGTACAGCATAGTGATTTTTTTCTGATTATATTTCATTATAGGTTATTACAAGATGTTGAATATAATTCCCTGTTCTATACAGTAAATCCTTGTTGCTTGTCTATTTTGTGTATTGTAGTTTTTATCTGTTAACCCCATATTCCTAATTTGTCCCTTCCTCACTTCTTTCCCCTTTGGTAACCATAAGTTTGTTCTCTGTGTCTGTGAATCTGTTTCTGTTTTGTATGTAGATTCATTTGTATTATTTTTAGATTCCATGTATAAATGACATCATACAGTATTTGTCTTTCCTATACCTCCAGCTTCTTTCTTTTTTCTTATACTTCACTAAGTATAATCTTCTCTAGGTCCATTGATGTTGCTGCAAATGGCAATATTTCATTCTTTTTTATGGCTAAGTAATATTCCATTGTGTATATATACCACATTTTCTTAATCCATTTGTCTGTTGATGAACACTTGGGTTCTTTCCACGTCTTGGGTATTGTAAATATAGCTGCTGAGAACATTGGAGTGCATGTGTCTTCAAATAAGAGTTTACATTTTTTCCAGATATTTACCCAGGAGTAGGATTGCCAGATCATATGGTAGCTCTATTTTTAGTTTTTTGAGGAACTTTCATACAGTTTTCCATAGTGGCTGTATCAATTTACATTCCTACCAACAGTGCAAGAGGGTTCCCTTTTCTCCACACCCTCTCCAGCATTTATTGTTTATAGATTTTTTGGTGATAGCCATTCTGACCAGTGTGAGGTGATACCTCATTGTAGTTTTGATTTGTATTTCTCTAATAGTTAGTGATGCTGAGCATCTTTTCATGTGCCTGTTGACCATCTGGTTGTCTCCTTTGGAGAAATGTCTGTTTAGGTCTTCTGCCAAATTTCTGATTGGGTTATTTGTTTTTTTCAATGTTGAGTTGTATGAGCTGTTTGTATATTTTGGACATTAACCCCTTGTCAGTCACAACCTTTGCAAATATTTTCTCCCATTCTTTAGGTTGTCCTTTCATTTTGTTGATGGTTTCCTTTGCTGTGCAAACGCTTTTATGTCTGATTGGTCACATTTGTTTATATTTGCTTTCGTTTATTTTGCCTTGGGAAACTGATGTAAAAAATATTGCTACAATTCATGTCAGAGAATGTTTTGCCTATATTCTCTTCTAGGGGTTTTATGGTGTCATGGTTTATATTTAGGTCTTTAAACCACTTTGAGTTAAGTTTTCTACGTGACATGAGGGAGTGTTCTAACATCACTGATTTACAGGTAGCTATCCAGCTTTCCCAACACCAATTGTTGAAGAGACTGTCTTTTCTCCATTGTATATTCTTGCCATCTTTGTTGTAGATTAATTGATGGTAGGTGTGTCAGTTAATCTCTGGGTTCTCTGTTCTGTTCCTTTGATTTCTGGGGGTTTTTTTCGTGCCAACACTGGTTTTTTTTGTTTGTTTTTTTTGTTTGTTTTTTGCGGTACGTGGGCCTCTCACTGTTGTGGCCTCTCCCGTTGCGGAGCACAGGCTCCGGATGCACAGGCTCAGTGGCCATGGCTCACAGGCCCAGCCGCTCCGTGGCATGTGGAATCTTCCCAGACTGGGGCATGAAGCCGTGTCCCCTGCATCAGCAGGCGGACGCTCAACCACTGCACCACCAGGGAAGCCCCACCATGCTGGGTTTTTTTGTTTGTTTTTGCTTTTGTTTTTTGTGGTATGTGGGCCTCTCACTGTTATGGCCTCTCCCGTTGCAGAGCACAGGCTCTGGACATGCAGGCTCCGGACGTGCAGGCTCAGCGGCCATGGCTCACGGGCCCAGCCGCTCCGCGGCATGTGGGATCTTCCCAGACCAGGGCACGAACCAGTGTCCCCTGCATCGGCAGGTGGACTCGCAACCACTGCACCACCAGGGAAGCCCAACCATGCTGTTTTGATTACTGTAGGTTTATAGTGTAGTCTGGAGTCTGAATGGATTATGCGTCCAGCTTTTTTCTTTTTCCTCAGGATTACTTTGGCAGTTCTAGGCCTTTTGTGGTTCCATATAAAATTTAAGATTATTTGTTCTAGTTCTTTGAAAGATGTCATGGATATTTTGATAGGGGTTACATTAAATCTGTAGATTGCTTTGGGTAGTATGGACATTTTAACCAGATTAATTCTTCCAGTCCAAGAACATGGGATGTCTTTCTTTTAATCATATTCAGTTTCCTTTATCAATGTTATATAGTTTTCAGCATATAAGTCTTTCAACTCCTTGGTTGAGTTTCTTTCTAGGTTGTTTTTTGTTGTTGTTGCTGGTTTTTTTGATGCTATTTAAAACAAGATTGCTGTTTTACTTTCTTTTTCTAATATTTCATATTAGTGTAAAGAAATGCAACAGATTTCTGTTTATTCAACTTGTATCCTTGTACTTTATGGAATTCATTTATTAGTTTTGATAGTTTTTGTATGGAGATTTTAGGATTCTCTATCTATATATATAGAGAGAGAGAGTATCATGTCATCTGCAAATAGTGACAGTTTTACCTCTTCCCTTCCCATTCAGATACCTTTTATTTCTTTTTTCTTTCTCTGATTGCTGTTCTAGGACTACCAACACTATTTTGAATAGAAGTGGTAAGAGTGGGAATTGTTGTCTCATTCCTGAATTTAGTGGGAACAGTTTCAGCTTTTCATCATGGTGTATTAAGTTGGCTGTGGGTTTGTTGTAAATGGCTTTTATTGTGTTGAGATATGTTCCCTCTATATCCACTTAAGTAAGATTTTTTTTTAATCTTTATTGGAGTATAATTGCTTTACATTGTTGTGTTAGTTTCTGCTGTATGTGAAAGTGAATCAGCTATACGTATACATATATCCCCATATCCCCTCCCTCTTGCATCTCCCTCCCAGCCTACCTATCCCACCGCATTAGGTGGTCACAAAGCACTGAGCTGATCTCCCTGTGATATGCAGCTGCTTCCCACTAGCTATCTATTTTACATTTGGTAGTGCATTTATGTCCATGCCACTCTGTCACTTCATCCCAGCTTACCCTTCCCACTCCCTGTGTCCTCAAGTCCATTCTGTACATCTGCATCATTATTCCGGTCCTGCCCCTAGGTTCTTCCGAAACTTTTTATTTTTTTTAAATTTCATATATATGTGTTAGCATATGGTATTTGTTTTTCTCTTTCTGACTTACTTCACTCTGTATGACACACTCTAGGTCCATCCACCTCACTACAAATAACTCAATTTTGTTTCTTTTTATGGCTGAGTAATATTCCATGGTATATATGTGCCACATCTTCTTTATCCATTTATCTGTTGATGGACACTTAGGTTGCTTCCATGTCCTGGCTATTGTAAATACAGCTGCAGTGAACATTGTGGTACATGACTCTTTGAATTATGGATTTCTCAGGGTATGTACCCAGTAGTGGGATTGCTGGGTCGTATGGTAGTTCTCTTTTTAGTTTTTTAAGGAATCTCCATACTGTTCTCCATAGGGGCTGTATCAATTTACATTCCCACCAACAGTGTAAGAGGGTTCCCTTTTCTCCACACCTGCTCCAGCATTTATTGCTTGTAGATTTTTTGATGATGGCCATTCTGACCAGTGTGAGGTGATACTTCATTGTAATTTTGATTTGCATTTCTCTAATGATTAGTGATGTTGAGCATCCTTTCATGTGTTTGTTGGCAATCTGTGTATCTTCTTGGGAGAAATGTCTATTTAGGTCTTCTGCACATTTTTGGATTGGATTGTTTGCTTTTTTGATATTGAGCTACATGAGCTGCTTGTATATTTTGGAGATTAATCCTTTGTCAATTGCTTCGTTTGCAAATATTTTCTCCCAATCTGAGGGCTGTTTTTTTGTCTTGTTTATGGTTTCCTTTGCTGTGTGAAAGCCTTTACATTTCATTAGGTCCCATTTGTTTAATTTTGTTTTTATTTCCATTTCTCTAGGAGGTGAGTCAGAAAGGATCTTGCTGTGATTTATGTTATGGAGTGTTCTAACTATGCTTTCCTCTAAGAGATTTATAGTGTCTGGCCTTACATTTAGGTCTTTAATCCATTTTGAGTTTATTTTGGTATATGGTGTTAGGAAGTGTTCTAATTTCAGTCTTTTACATGTAGCTATCCAGTTTTTGCAGCACCACTTATTGAAGAGGCTGTCTTTTTTCCATTGTATATTCTTGCCTCCTTTATTAAAGATAAGGTGACCATATGTGCGTGGGTTTATCTCTGGGCTTTCTATGCTGTTCCATTGATCTATCTTTTTGTTTTTGTGCCAGTACCATACTCTTTTGATTACTGTACCTTTGTAGTATAGTCTGAAGTCAGGGAGCCTGATTCCTCCAACTCCATTTTTCTCTCTCAAGGCTGCTTTGGCTGTTCAGGGTCTTTTGTGTTTCCATAAATTGTGTAATTTTTTGTTCTGTTTCTGTGAAAAATGCAGTTGGTAGTTTGATAGGGATTGCATTGAATCTGTAGATTGCTTTGGTTAGTATAGTCATTTTCACAGTGTTGATGGTGAGAGTTTTTATCATGAATGGATATTGAATTTTGTCAGTTATTTTTTTCTGTGTCTATTGAGGTGATCATTTAGTTTTTGTCTTTCCGTTTGTTAATGTGGTGTATCACATTGATTGATTTGCCTATGTTGAGCCATCCTTGGACCCTGGAATGAATCCAGCTTGATCATGGTGTATGATCCTTTTTATGTATTGTTGGATTTGGTTTGCTAATGTTTTGTGGAGGAATTTTGCATCTATATGAATTTTGCATCTATATGCATCATAGATATTGGCCTGTGATCTTTTTTTTGTAGTATCTTCACTTTGATATCAGGGTGATGTTGGCTTCATCAAAAGAATTTGGGAGTGTTTTCTCCTATTCATCTCTTGGAATAGTTTGAGAAGGATGGGTATAAGTGTTTCTTGTATGTTTGGTAGAATTCTTCAATGAAGCCATCCAGTCCTGCACTTTTTTTTGCAGGGAGATTTTTCATTACAGATTCTATTTCACTTCTAGTGATCGGTCTGTTCAAATTATTTGTTTCTTCTTTACTCAGTTTTGGCAGGTTGTATGTCTAGAAACTTGTCCATTTCTTCTTGGTTGTCCAATCTGTTGGCATATAACTGTTCTAGTTTTCTCTTATGATTTTTTTGTATTTCTGTGGTATCAGTTATTTCTCCTCTTTCACTTTTGATTTTGTTTATTTGGGCCCTCTTTCTTTTCTACTTGGTTATCCTGGCTAGAGCTTTGTGGATTTTGTTTATCTTTTATAAAATCCAGCCCTTGGTTTTATTGATCTTTTCTTTTTTTTCTTTTAATCTCTGTTTTATTTCTTTTCTAATCTTTATTATTTCCTTCCTTCTGCTGACTTTGTGTTTTGTTTGTTCTTTTAATAATTTTTTTATGTGGTAAGTTTGGTTATTTGAGATTTTTCTCATTTCTTGAGGAAGGCGTGTATCAGCTTTCCTCTTAGAACTGCTTTTGCTGCACCCCATAAATTTTGTATGATTGTATTTTCATTTTAGTTTGTCTTGAGGTATTTTCTGATTTCTCCTTTGATTTTATTGTTGACCCATTGATGTTTTAGTAGCGTGTTGTTTAGTCTCCATATGTTTGTTCTTTTCCCATTTTTCTGTTTGGGATTAATTTCTAGTTTCATACCATTGTGGTCAGAACAGATGCTTGAAATAATTTCTGTCCTCTTAAATTTGTTGAGGTACGTTTGGTGACCTAGTATTTGGTCTGTCCTAGAAAATGTTCCTTGTGTGCTTGAAAATAACTTGTTTTCTGGGTTTTTTGGATGTAGTATTCTGTACCTGTCAATTAAGTCCAAATGGTTTATTGTGTCATTTAGAACCTCTGTTGCTTTATTGCTTTTCTGTTTGATCCATCCATTGATGTCAGTGGGAGGTTAACTTCTCCTGCTATTACAGTGTTATTGTCAGTTTCTCCCTTTATGTCTCTTAGTATTTGTTTCATATATCTAAGTGCTCCTATATTGAGTGTGTATATGTTAAGGAGTGTAATATCCTCATCTTGTATTCATCCCTTCATCATTATATAATGCCTTCTTTTGTCTTTCTTTATGGCTTTTGTTTTAGGGTCTATTTTATCTTATATAAGTATTGCTACCCCCACTTTCTTGTAGTTTCCATTTGCATGAAATATCTTCTTCCATCCCTCACTTTCAGCCTAAGTGTGTCTTTTGCCCTGATGTGAATCTCTTGTAGGCAGCGTATTGTACGTTCTTGTTTTTGTCAATCCACTCTCTGTCTTTTGATCAGAGCATTTAGTCCATTGACATTTAAGGTAATTATTGATAGGTATGTAATTGTTGCCATTTTTAATCCTTGTTTTCCAGTTGTTTTTGTAGTTCTTCTTTATTTGTTTCTTATTCTTTCTCCTTGTGTGGTTTGATGATCTTCTTGTATAGTATACTTGAGTTCCTTTCTTTTTGGCTTTTGTAAATCTGTTGTATATTTTTAATTTGTGGTTACCATGGAGTCCAAGTATGTTGACTCATAACTATATCTACTTGCTTTAAACTGATAATCATTCAAGTTCAAATACATTATAAAAGATCTACATTTTTATACACTCCTCCCCCACAGTTTATGATTTTGATGTCCTGTTTTACATATTCATGCTCATCTTTTAACCGTTAATTGTAGTTATAATCACTTTTATTTTTTTGTTTGTTTCTTAATCTACATACTGGCTTATTTAGGTGATATTCAATGCTTTTATATATTTGCCTTTCCTATTGTGATTTTTCCCTTTCCTGTAGATTCTTGCTTCTCTATTTAGAGAAGGTCTTTCATTATTTCTTTTAGGGTGAGTTTAGTATTGCTGAATTATTTTAGTTTTTGCTTATCTGAGAAAGTCTTTCTCTCTCCATCTATTCTGAATGATAATCTTACTGGGTAGAGTATCCTAGGTTGCAGGTTTTTCCCTTTCAGGACTTTGACTATATCATGGCACTCTGTTCTGGCCTGCAAAGTTTCTTCAGAGAAATCAGCTGATAGCCTTATGGGGGCTCCCTTGTAACGGACTGTTTGTTCTTCTCCTGCTGCCTTTAGACTCCTTTATTTTTAACTTTTGCCATTTTAATTATGGTATGTCTTGGAGTAGGTCTGTTTGTTTGCGACCCTCTGTACTTCTTATACCTGGATATCAGTTTCCTTCTTTAGGTTTGGGAAGTTTTCAGCCATAATTTCTTCAAATACATTTTTGCTCCCCTTGTCTCTTCTCCTTCTGGAATTCCTAATATGCATAAGGTGGCACACTTTATATTATCCTATATATCTCATATGTTGCTTTCTTTTCTCTCTTTTTTTTTTTTAATTTGTCTTTCTGCTGTCCTGATTGGGTGATTTCCATTATTCTATCTTCCAGATCACTTATTCCTTCTTCTGTGTTATTCAGTCTGCTATTTATTGCTTCTAGATTGGTTTTTATCTCAGCAATTTGTCTTTTTTTTGTGTGTGTGTGGTACGCGGGCCTCTCACCACTGTGGCCTCTCCCGCCGTGGAGCACAGGCTCTGGACGCGCAGGCTCAGCCGCCATGGCCCACGGGCCCAGCCGCTCCGTGGCATGCGGGATCCTCCCGGACCAGGGCACAAACCCGTGTCCCCTGCATCAGCAGGCAGACTCTCAATCACTGCGCCACCAGGGAAGCCCAGCAATTTGTCTATTTTTGATTGGTTCATCTTTATGGTTGCTGGTTCCTTGTTACAGTGATCTGCATTTCTAGCAATAATTTTTCTTAATTAAGTTAGCATTTTTATTACCTTATTTTTGAACTTGGGGGGTCTAGTAGACTAGCGAGGTCTGTTTCATTATTTGCTCTTTTAGGGGATTTCTCTTGTTCTTTTAACTGTGAGTAGTTCCCTTGACTTTTCATTTTACTTAACTTTCTCAGCCTTTGTGAATTTAGGAGATACAGTTATCTACTCTGGTCTTGAAGGGGTGTTTTTATGTAGACAGTGTGTGTCCAGTGTTTTTGGTGTGAGGGCTGGTTTTGGTATGGATGCTGGGCACATCTTTCCCCAGAGTGTGCTGACCGTTTTCCCCTTGATAGGGGATATGGTTGGTGGTGTCATATCTAGAGCCTGTGATGGACATGAGGCGGCATTTCCTCTCTGCTCTGTTACTGCCCTGTCAAGGTGGAGTCTGCTTCCCAGTTTTTGGCGTAGAAGCCCTGAGAGTTGGGTTTAGTCAGGCTCCTCTTGCTTTGAGTGCATGCCCTGCCTGAAAAGAGGTGATTGCTGAAGTAAGCTAGTCCCATGTGATCACAGAGGACCTATGGGCTGCCTGTGTAGGCATCTGCCAGTTCTGCTTAGACGCAGCCCAAGATTGCACCCCTTTCTCTGTTGCATTTGTCTCAGACTTAGTGTAAGGCTATGCTGTGGAGCAGGCCATGGCTGAGAGTCAGCGTGGTGGCTGCAAGAATTGAGGTTGATGAGCTGCCACCTGAGATCAGGGTTGCCTCTGTGGCAGACTTCTCCTAGGACCTAGATCTGCTGCTAAGCTGTGGTGTGGAGTGGGTGGAGCCAGGATGCATTGCTGGAAGATGAACCACTGCATACTCCTAAGTGCATTGACATGGGTCATCACCACCCCACCTGGACTATACCCTGGGCCCTGCGGGCTGTTTCTGTGTAGCTAGATTGAGTCCTCTTCCAGGGCTTATTTGCCTGAGATGGAGCACTTAGCCGCTATGCACTCTTGTGACACCACCCCTCATGCACACTGACAGTTTATTCTGCAGCTACACCTACTGCCCCTTGCATGTTCTAACAATGGCCTCTGCAGCTTTCCCCGTGTACCCCAGTCTGTCTCTGCACAGTTGGATCAAGTCTGCCCAGAACTTACACCAGGCTTCGGTGTGGAGTTAGTGGGGCTGGGGTGTTCACCCTTTCAGATTGGGAAGTGCAGGGAAGAGGCAGTCGCCAGTGCAAGGCTCTCTCCACCCTGAGTGTCAGCAAGCCAGCATGGGCACGCTCCTTGGGAGTAGAGTCTAGGCTTCTCCAGCCCTTCTATCTGTCTCAGAGCATTTTCCAGCAGGCAAGGGGGCCCATCTCCTCCATGCAGGACCCCAGGACTGAGGTACTCAGTTGTGGCTCAACCTGCTCACTCCCCAGGGTGAGAGTCCACCCATGCGGACCTTCCCCTCCTTACAGTTCCCTCCCAGGGGCAGAGATCATGACCTGATGCTTTTTTCTTCATCCTACCTGGTTACATGGAGATCTTTCTTACAGCTTTGGTTGCATAGGAGTTCCTCAGCCAGTTTCCAATTATTTTTCTGTGAGAATTGTTATACACGTAGATGTATTTTTGGTATGTTTGTTGGATGAGGTGAGCTCCACATCCTCCTACTCTGCCATCTTGGTCCAGATTTCATGATCTTTATTACCTTTATAAATTTATTTATTTTATTTTTGGCTGCATTGGGGCTTCGTTGCTGCACGCGGGCTTTTCTCTGATTGATGCGAGTGGGGGCTACTCTTCATTGTGCTGCGCAGGCTTCTCATTGTGGTGACTTCTCTTATTGGGAGCACGGGCTCTAGGCATGCGGGCTTCCGTAGTTGTGGCACGCGGGCTCAGTAGTTGTGGTGCGTGGGCTCAGCAGTTGTGGCTTGCGGGCTCTAGAGCGCAGACTCAGTAGTTGTGGTGCACGGGCTTAGTTGCTCCGCAGCACGTGGGATCTTCCCAGACCGGGGCTTGAACCTGTGTCTCCTGCATTGGCAGGCAGATTCTTAACCACTGTGTCACTAAGGAAGCTCCCTTTATTACGTTTAAGTAGGTTTCTTTTGTTACCATTTAACCTAATGGTTTTCAAACACTGGCTGCCAAGTTTAAGCAAATTATTTTCATCTACTTCTGTGACTATGTTGTTTCTCAATTTGTTTGTGTGGATTATGCTGCTAGATTCCTGATATTTAATCACCCTGTATTCCCAGAATAAATCATGTCTCATTTAAGTGCATTATTGTTTTTCCATATTTTTGGATTCTCTTTACCAATATTTAATTTGGACTATTTTCATGATTATATTTAAGTGGGATTAGACCGTTCTATATAATCTTTATCAGATTTGGGATTAAATTTATACCAGCTCTAAAAAATTAGTAAGAAAGTTTTTCATTTTTTCCATGCATGCATCAGTTAAATAGCCTGGCAAGTTAAACTGGTAAAAAGCTAGATATAATTCATCTATGAATCCTTCTGGTCTTGTTAAGTTTTTCAGTGGTTGCTCTGTGATCACCTATTTAAGCCCTTCTGTAGAAAGTTGTCTTAGTATTCCTTTTGAGTTGCTTTGATAATAATCTATATTTTTATAAAAAATTATTTGTTCCCTCAAAATTTTGTCCAAAGAATTGCAGTTTTTTCCTACAATTCTTTTCATTTTTCCTATCATTCTACTTCACTCCCACAACAAATTTTGTATAATTTTCCTGTCTCTTTTTTCTTTCATCAGTTTTATAATTGAAAAAATTTGATTGATTTCTAATTTATCATTTCATAAGACCAGCTTTTTGATGAATTTTATCACTACCAGTATGTTTTTCTACTTTAGCAATTTCAGATTCATCATTTTTCTCTTTCTGTTTCCTTTTGGCTAATTTTTCCATTTTTTCAATTCCTTAAGATAAGTATTTGTTATTTCATTATTGTTGATATTGTTGTCATTTTTAATGTGGAATGTGATAAAAAGGATACATTTTCTTCTCATTTAATTGTTGTGAGACAATAACGTGAGGCTTATATTCCCTGCTTTCTAGAATTAGTAATGTCAAATTTTGTTTCCTCTTTGATATAAGAATAATCTAGGAGTATTTTTTTTTAAATCTCCAATTGAGTTTTTTTATTGCTTTATTTTTATTTTTATTTTTTTATTTTTATTGCTTTATTTTATTAAAGGATGTGATCTTCAGTAGATGTGATCTCATGTGCTTCTACTTGTTGAGGTTTTCTTAACAGCCAAGTATATGATCAGTATTTGAAATGTTTCATGGACAAATAAAGATCTATATTTTCTTTTGAACAATGTGAGTTACTATTAAAATGAGCATATTGATCGTACTATTCAAATTCTCTGTATACTTCCATATTTTTTCTACTGTATTCAGTTTTAATTAATTAATTTATTTATTTTATTTTTCACTGTGTTGGGTCTTCATTGCTGTGCACAGGCTTTTTCTAGTTGCAGCGAGCGGGGTCTACTCTTCATTGCAGTGCGTGAGCTTCTCATTACAATGGCTTCTCTTGTTGCAGAGCATGGGCTCTAGGTGCGCAGGCTCAGTAGTTGTGGTACACAGGTTTAGTTGCTCTGTGGCATGTGAGATCTTCCCAGACCAGGGCTCAAACCCATGTCCCCTGCATTGGCAGGCAGATTCTTAACCACTGTGCCACCAGGGAAGCCCCTCTAATCAGTTTTGAAAGAGGCATTTCATCACATTATATCCATTCTTAGTCTGTTTAAATTTTAGCTCATCAAATTCCACCTTATCTGTTAATATTATCAATTCTCTATTCTTTTGTGTATATTTGCATGATTTTTTAACCCTTCTCTTTAATTTCTATATTTCTTTAGTATTTTAGTGTTTTTTAGGGCTTTGCTTTTTTAACCTAATATTAGAGTCACCATTTTTAGTAAGAGCATTTAGCCTATTCACATTTGATGAAAAAAGTACACTTTATTTTATTCCTTCCATTTTATTTTATGTGTATGTTTATGTTATGTGTTCTTTTCTTGATTAAATTAAACTTGATTCTCTTATTCTCCTAGTTAATTAGGGAACTCTACCTTTCAATACTTTGAGACATTTTTTCCTGGTATGTATGTTAAGATGCATATTTCTGTACTATTATTAGAAAAGGATATGTGAATTATTTTTCCTGCCAAGATACTCTGTTTCTTCATAGAAACACTTTTCTCAAACACCGACAAGATAAAACCTAGAGTACACTTTCATTCTTGCATAATACAAATATCTGTTTTTAACTCTGAAAGGTAAGTGCTATTTTGGTTAGGTATAAGATTTTAGGGTTACAATTCTTATCTCTCCGTATTTCATAGACATTATATATTAGCTGTCTTTCTAGTTTATAGTGGTGCCTACCAGAATTATGTTTTGTTTAGTTCTTTTTTCTTTTTTTCTTCAAATAACATGTTCTTTATTTCAGGCAACTTAGAAATTTTTTTTTATTATTATTGGGCTTTTGAAACTTTATTAGAATATGCCTAAATATATGCTTTTTCCTCATTAAATCTGTCTGGAACTCAGTGTGTGCATCAGTATTCAATCTCCTGTCCTTCCTTGGCCTTAAGAGATATTTTATGTTGTTGTTTATTGTTTCTCCATCTAGTGCTTGATTCCTTCTGGAATTCTTAGTATTAATATGTTAAATATTTAATATACATCCTCCAGATGTATTGTCTAGTTTCCTTATGATTTTAATCTCTTTATATTTCTGCTCTTATTACTTCCATTCATCTTCTAGGTGACTAATTAAGGTCTCAGCAGTGAATAAACCTGACTTCACTTCATCTATTAACTTTGATTTTGGTTTGAAAATGAAAGCTTTTATTTCCAAAAAGTCCTTTCTGCAATGTATCTATATCTTCATACATATTCTTACTTTTTGTTATATAAGTCTTTTCCATTGGGTACCACTTTTGCCTGTCTTCTCTTTGATTTCTGGGCAGACTTCTCCAGCTCACTGTGGCTCAGGTCTGGCTGTTGCAGTATTCTAAGTCATAACAGTCCCAAAAGAGAAGGAAGGTAAAACCTTCTCTGCCACCGTGGGCAGGGATTGTAGCAGCAGTCAGGTTGCCCTTCCGTCAAGGCAATGAGATGGAAATTTTCCTGCTTTCCAGTTTTCTCACATATTCTTTGCCTCAGGAATAGGGTAAAAACAGCCTAACTACTGAGCAATTCCTCAGATTCTTGTCAACCAGCAAGACCAGGCCAACTCCTGTGGGTCTGTTAACACTAACCTTTGTGTCTTCTAAACTCTGAAGGCCAAGCTCTTCACAGAATCTACTGTATACCAACTCTTGAATTGAGGTTTTCTGGTCCTAGTCTCCAGGTTATTGCCTGACCCATGATAGAGAAAGTCATTGACTGCTTCTTCCTACTAAGTCTCCTTTGTCTGACTCATACTCAGCTGTCCACTATCCCAGAAACCACTTGCCTTGGGGACATTGATTGAAGTTGAGCAATAAATAGAGGTGAAACATATTCAAATAGCAATTCCCAAAATCCTCTTTATTCGTTAAGACAGAAGGTTATTCTCTAATCATTCTATCATATAATATTAGA
Source organism: Pseudorca crassidens (assembly GCF_039906515.1). Lineage (NCBI taxonomy): Eukaryota > Metazoa > Chordata > Mammalia > Artiodactyla > Delphinidae > Pseudorca > Pseudorca crassidens. Next base: position 87,261,397 of record NC_090298.1, read on the forward strand.
ACTAAATTAGTAAAAAATGTGGTAATCAGTATCTTTCCTCCTTGTCTGGTCTACTTTGTAAAATTCTTTTAAGACAAGTTCATCTTCCTTCCTCTCTCATTTCCTCTGGAATTCTTCATTTCTCAGTACCCCCATGGCATCTGGTGAATGCCTCGATTGTTATAGAATTTTGATATGTTATTGTAATTAATTATGAACATATCTGTCTTTGAAGGAGAAGAAAGTATAATTTATCCATGAACCCAAAGCAGTTATTTTAGTACTTATAGTGGGTGTCCAAGAAATTAAGTTAATTAGTTAACTAGTAAGTTGTTTTTGCTCCCAAAGACTGATTCCTTAAAATCTATTTTTGAAAAGTTTTTTCTTTTGAAAAGTTTAAACTTCAGCTTTCCAGAATTTTATCTGCAGCACTAGGAAATCACATTTGAAGTGGGGGAAAGGAGAAAGAAAGCTGTAAATGTTATTGCAATCAATCAATAATAATAGTAATAATAATAACGAGGTGGAGGAGGAGGGCAGGGAGAGGAGGGGAGGGGAGGAAGAGGGAAGAGGGAAGGAGGAGGAGGAGGAAAAGTAGTAGCAGTAGTAGTAGTAGAGAATGTTACTTGAATTAATTTTACTTCAACCTAGAGCACTGGACTGGTTTAAACCAGAAACTCTGGCTTTTTAAATAGATGATACACTAAATCACCGCCTTGAATGTGTGACTCAAACTGTTTTTTCAGGAACAGTGATCTTACATGCTCAACCTTATCACCAGTGGTATGTATACATGAAGCATACGGCTAATGCCAAGGCCTGCATGGTAGCCATAGGAAAGGGCTTCTCTCTGATAGACTTTGGAGCCATGAAAGATGGGGTTCACATCTGATTTTCTCATTACCAGCAATGTTAGAAAATTACTTAACCCTCTGAATTTCAGTTTCCTTATATATAAAACAAGATTAATAATAAAACCACCTTATAGGGTTCTTGTAAGGATTAAATGTAGTAGTCAATTAAAGTATCTGACACATTGTTAATATGTTGCTGCTGTTTTTACTCTCTCAGTGTTACAGTATTAAGTAACCAGTCTTCTGTATAAGGTAAAAACCAATATGTTGTGCCAATAACTGTATTGGGAATAATTCCTAGATGGTGAAAAAAGCAAGGTGAATTACTGAACCAGAGCACTTAAAATAAAACAGCAGTAATCTGTTAAACTGAATTTTGATGACAAGAACCAACAGATTTTGCTTATTATCAAAGCAACTTCAGTAGAAAATAATCTTGGCTGTATCGTTCGTATGTAATTAGATGATCTAGAATCATAGATATATCTTTAATTTTCACAATATTTACATAAACTTTAAAATGTTTGTTGCTTCTCTATGTTTAAATGTGAAAATCTCAGATACGAGATATAGCAACAAAAAAATTCCAGAAAAAAATATTTTCTAATCTGGTGAATATTTTTTTCCTAAATACATACACATTCTCTCTCTCTCCCTCAGTTGCTTCCTCTTAAAGATAAGCTTGTCTACATTCTCAGAAAACTGAACTAGTTTTTGAAACACAAATAATTGAGAATATGAAGAAAGTACTTAACAATTGTCCAACTCATTTTTCAAGTAGATAATCAAGAAGCATAATTTAAGCCTTGGAAAACTATTCAATTCTGTTTATTAAGTACCTGCTTCATGTAAGCATTGAAATATGGTACAGGGGCTATTAAACACATCTTCAATACACTCTCCTCAGTCTTTTGCCAGGATTATTTGATTTCAGTATTACCTAAGGAACTGGTCTCCAAACATTTTTATATAGTGCTTTTGCGAGATATGTATATTTTTATAAGCTGATTACAGATATTAATGCCATATTATGTATTGATATATTTCTAAAGTAATATGAATGTGGGGTTTTTTTAAGGATGAAATTAAATAACTATGAATAGGGCTAACATTTTTCTTGCCCTTCAAATGCCTCGTGTTCCCCTCCTGGCCCAGGAAGCCAGTGGCCTAGATAAGGGAAAAGGACTAACCACCTGATGTCCTTTCTGGCCCAAGAGTTCTGTTCTGTCTTTATGCTTTTAAGAGTGATTTCCACAATTGTTTTATGATGTCATCTCCCAGTGATAGAATTCAGTAGCACCAAGCATCATGGCAAACATAATGTTTTGTATTCTATCCAGATTTTATAAATCAGATGCAGCAATTTAAGCCAGTAAATGCTAGCAAATGTGGTATGTTATTACCTGACAGCAAATATAAACACATCAAAATCATAAAAATTATTCTAGCATTTCTTAAAATATTCCTATATAAATATGTTAAATAAAATCATATACAAACTGAAACCTGCTGTTAATTCCTAAATCTAAGAGTGTATTTGTTTTTTGAATTCCACTTAACCATGATCATTCCTACACTAAAGTGAATAATGTTTTAAAAAAAGTTAGAAGATACTGAATTACATTGAACAAATTACAGCACAGAATTACTTACAGTATCTAAACCACTATATTAAACTTCAAAATCAAGACCTTTATAATGTGAATCAGGGTTCTGTAATTTTTTCTTTTTGCTTGTTTGTATCATTCCAGCTAGCCGCAGACTCAACCAGATAACAAGATGTTCAGTGATGTGCAGTGGTAAAGGTTTATCTTCATAAGCAAAAGGGTTTTAGTTTAAATCCCTCACTGTCTTTAAAAGAGAGCTTAAGAAATAGAGCAAAAATCTTTGGATTAAAAGTAAATTAGATTTTGTGGATTTGTATTGCCCCATATTCATATATTTAGTATATATTATCATAAGACAGAAGTGAAATTTCTCTAACTTGGAATATTCCCTATTGATTCCCAAAATAAGAACATTTCCAGTCAGTAGATTGAAACGGTTCAAAATAATTCTAGGAATCACATCTTAAGTGATTCCAACTCATTAAGATCAGAAGTGATTGTTAATCAGACAGTTAGGAGAGGGATTCCAGAGTAAATCTTTTCAGTGGTTTGATAGAAAAACTGCTGACTGATGAGAATCAAAATTATAAAATCATTGTAATTTATGAAAGGATGAAAACCAAAAGACAAAAGTAGCTATGCACTATCATAGAAAATTTTCCTTCTCAATCAGGGGACTTGAAGAAAGAGTTACAGTCCCGCAAGTGGGTGCTCCAGGAAAATTATTTTTCTTACAGACTCGACATATCTTGCAGTGGAGTCACACTGCCTTGGCAAGCAAATGGACTAGCTTTGATGGTGCTGCCAATAAAGCCACAGTCTTTTGTTGCTGCGCAAACACATTTCTCTCTTTCTTTATATGGCCTCCAGCAAACTACACATGTTACTTTTGTTTGGGTAATTTACTGTCTTGGAAAAGGAAGTATGAAACTACTTTTCAGAGAAAACCATTGAAACTCTTTGGCTGGCAGCATCAGAGTCACTAGCTTCAGAAATATCACCACAAAGCTTTCTCTGATCAAATGGAAATACTCAGAGTGGGGGAAAACCCTTCTTAAATCCAACCAGCAAAATTTCCACAAACCTTCGTTCATAAACTTGATTTTTACAAGCCATCTGTTTTCCAAATAGACCATATTCTTGGCCTTAACCATCCTTCTTCATGTTCCTTCCAACCATGTTCCCCATTATTTATCTACAAGATTAATAAAGATCTCTAAAATGAGAGCACAAACTCATAGCCTCTTTAAATTGCTTTTGTCCCTTAAAGAAGATTTTTTTAAATTTAAATTTAAATATTTACACTCTCTTTCTTTGGCATTTCTTGATACTCAGTCCAACTGTTGCTTTAGTTTGTTTGATAGCTTGTTTGTTTCTTTTGATATAAACATTTTCTTCTTATTTTAGAATACGTTTTTACCTAATGAGAATCTGCTACTCACATAATCTCAAAATGATACAGTAAATTTAGCAATTTACAGGGTGTAGAAAATATTTTTCCATTCTTTCACTCAAAGGAATAGTTGTGATGTGTTTTTATTTATAAAATGAATTTAATTAAAATTTTAATTTAATATGCAGTGATTTTTAAGTTTTCCTTTTAAAAATATATAATGATATTAGATTGACCCAAAGGGTTTAAGAAAGAAATTTCAACTCTGGTTCTAGTGTTGACTGGAACTAAAAAACAAACTTTAAAATTATTTTCTTTTTGGATGTTCAGCATATCCAATCGTTAGAGAAATACAAATCAAAACCACAATGAGAGATCACTTCACACCCATTAAGATGGCTATTATCAAAAAACCCGAAATAACCAACATTGGCAAGATGTTGAGAAATTGAAATCCTTGTGCATTGTTGGAGGATATGTGAAATGGTGCAGCCTCTGTGGAAACCAGTGTGACAGTTCTTCAGAAAATTAAACAGTTACCAGCAGTTGATCCAGCAATTCCACTTTTAGGTATATACACAAAACTAATGAAAGCAGGGACTCAAATAGATATTTGCACCAGTGTTCATAGTAGCATTATTCGCAATAGCTCAGAGGTGGAACTAACTCTATGTCTACTAATACAGGAATGGATATTTTAAAATGTGGTATGTGCATGCCATGGAATATTATTCAGCCTTAAAAAGCAATGAAATTCTGACATATGCTACTATATGAATGAACCTTGAAGATATTATTTGAAGTGAAATAAGCTAGACGCAAAAGGACAACTATGATTCCACTTATATGAGGTACCTAGAGTAGTCAAATTCTTAGAAACAGACAGTAGAATGGTGGTTACCTGGGGCTGGGAAAATTGAGCAATGGGGAATTGTTTAATGGGTATGGAGTTTCAGTTTCAGAAGATGAAAAAGTTCTGGAGAGGGATTGTAGTGATGGTTGCACAACAATGTGAATGTACCTAATGCCACTGAGCTGTATTGTTATGTATACTTTACCACAGAAAAAATTATTTTCTTTTCAAAAAATAAAAAATGTTTCTTAATGGAGATTAAGTTAAATAAAATCAAATGTTCACATTATTTTGAAATTTTTTGTCCATTTAACCCAGAAAGTTAGTTAACCTCGTGATCTAGGATGTTAAAATTCTAATTCTTTATTCTGGGCTTAAAAGCATCAGTGGATATTTGGGACCTAATAAATATGAACTTTATTCAGAGCCTCTGCCAAGAAAGCCATGTTTAAGAGTCCCTAATGAGTTAGATATTCCAGATTCAGGAAACCTGTTACCAGAACCCCCTTGAGGATATAGTGGAATTATGTCCATCAGGGATAAAAAATAATATGCTCATCTTCATGTCTAGAAGAAGTCTTGGGAATATTATTATTGGTGCCCTGAGAGTCACTTGTAGGGGTTCAGATGAGAGCTAAGCTTCTGTTATCCAATGAAGTAAACATCCACCGAACTATACTTTTGTAGAAACTTCTCATGAATGTATATATAGCCTACATTGTCTAAAGTGCATTTGTGTGATTGATATGGACCACATGATTCAGACTAAAGCATTATAAATTTATTTCTCTTAATTCTTCTTTCTTTTCCTTTTCTGTCCATTGTTTGTTTTGCTTTGATTTGTTTTGCTTTAGCTGGAGAAGAAGTTAGGAAACCATGATTTAGTTAGTTTTAAATGTATTTCATAATAATAAATTCTGCCACTTCAAACCATGTTTAAAAAGTGTTTAGATGTTCAGGAGTTTTTCAGCTATTTATAATGAATTGATAGTCAAACCACAAAAATAAACAGTATCTAAGTTATTTTAAAATGACAAAATGTTCTGGGGTGTGTTTTTGTTGTGTTGTTGGTAGTTATAAGTTGCTGTTGTTACTATTGGAAAGAGATTCACTTTTACTAGCATTAAATATCTCATATTTACTATGTAAGAAAATGAAAGGGAAAATGTTACTTTTCCTCACTTCATCTGCTTAGAATGTAAGCAGCTATAAAACTGAACATTTATATTGTGTACATTCTTTCCAGAGGAAAGTATAATACAAAGTAGGTTGCTAATAATGAAGGGAAGGAACATACCATGTGGACACCATTTCTTTGCTTTTCAGCAGTGCAGACTTGCCTAGAGGAGAATGTGTGTGCGTGCACACACACACACCCTTCTTTATTACCCTCTCTTTGAACACTATGCATTTATATTAAGAAAACCATTCTTGACTCTGACAGTGTTATAAAGTTTCAGTGAATCTAGAAAGTCATTTTTTCCAGTATTTTGTTTTCACATATACATGGATGTTCATATAAATGCTCGGATAGAAACAAATTCAGTTTTATAGTTTCACATGAACTGAATTTCCAGATCATTTTATATTTATCTGAATAGTGTATTTTTAACATTTATTCTCTTTTTGACTGTGTAATAACAATGTGAGTTTAGGTTTCCTGATAACTAGGAACAAGAATGCTATAATTTTTATGTTGACTTGTTATTTTTCAAAGGCTGTCTCTTCTGCAGTTTAGCCTGTAGGCACAATGTCATCAGAGCCATTCCAGGCAGATGTCTCTTTATTCCACTTGTAACCTTGCAAATGATCCTGTTTCTTTGGCCTGCAAAAGGCATTCTGATGTCTCTTAGGTTAAAACACTCTCTTCAGGGAACTATTCTCACAGCTTGTTCTTGGGGAACCCCTCCCAAGGATAGGACTGTTTCAAACGTGTTGCCCTCTTACTAACTTCAGGCCATCCCATTAGCCACTACTTCAACTAGTTTCTGCTTTCTCTAGTATAGATTATTCTAGGCTTTTGTTTGGCCAGGAGGCAGGGGAAGAATCAGTTGTTTTGAAGGTCTCCTATGTGGCCAGGCATGGTCCTTAGTTCAGCTGATTTTTCACTCTCAATGTCAATTTACTCATTGTATTTTCTGTTGCTACCACTCCTGTTGGGTATCCAGGCTTTCTGTGGATTCATTATCATTTTTTTTGTCTTCTATCATTTTAGCAGGATTTAGGAAAAGAAGAGAGAAGGTATTAAGCCATTTTAAATAAGAGTTTGTATCTGTCAGGATCCAGGCAAGGAAGAGGTGGTACAATCAACAGGCTTGTTGAGGAAGGTTATTGACAAGCGTAAACATGCACAGTGAGGTATGATTAAACATGCCGGGGTTGCAAGAGTAGGAGTGGTCACCTCCTAGGTCTAAAGGGGAAAATGAGAGAGTCATGAACCATGAAAGTAGCTACAGCTCCTTTTGCAGAGGAACACAGCCAATCAGCAGTATTCCAACAGGGAGGAAGCAGAGAAATAAATACCCTGACATCATTTCCCTGACCCTGTCCAGTCGCCAGTGGGTGGCTCCCCTTAGGCAAGTCTGCCTAGAACCCTGAGGGCATGGGAGCCAGTTTGTGCCATTCATGGAGGTCAGCCTCCTGGGGCACAGAGAAGACAGAAAGGGGGAAGCAGCGCAGAGAGTGGTTCTTGAAGGACAAATATGAATTATCCAGTCTTTGGAGCTTCTCTCTTATCCTCCAAATCCATTTTTAATAATATTTTTATTAATGAGTATGTTTGTGAGTATGTGTGTGTATATACTGTGTATGTGTAAAAACAGAAAAATTGAGATAGAGGCACAGAACAAACATGTATAACAATGCGTATAAAACCCTTGGTATGTACCAGGTACTGTTTGAAGCACTATAAATGTATCAAATCATTTATTCTTCAGAGTAATTCCATGAGGTAGTTACTGTTATAATTCCCATTTTCGGATGAGGAAACTGACGTACAGAAAATTTAAGGAACTTGCTCTGTCAAGCAGGTAGTAAGTGGAAAAGCTGGGACTTGCCACATATTGGGAGCAATCAGTAGAACCAGATAGTTGTGTGTATGTATGTGTCTGGCACGTGCATTTCATCAAAGAAAATGTCATGTACATTTTCTTTCTCTTTTTGTTAGAAACTCAAATGTTAATTCCAAACACTCATGCCTCACCTGCCATGTTTCACTCATTTACATTATTTGTCTGTCCTCTGAAGGAATGTGAATTTGGGACTTAGAAAACTGCCTGATCTGTCAGAAAGGGTGGACTGAATAAATGTCATATGTATTGTTTCTCCCTTGCTAAGTCTTTTGCTAGGTATAACTTGGCAGGGGTTATAGATTCTCCTCCATCAGCAAGTACCTCAAGTGCAACGATTCTTTGTCGTCAATTTTGAACAAGATGTGTCCCTTAGAAGATAGCTTCTCATACTCTCTAGATTCCTGAAATCAGGTCTCTTACTTTTTCAGTCAATTCAAGGGCAACTCAAGACAACTTGCAGTTGCGTCGTCTTAGGTACCTTTTCCCATACCAAAAAGCTCCTTCTTCTGAAGAAGCCAACTGGATAGCAGGCACCTGTGTAGAAGAAACAGCATCTATAAACTAGTCCCACAATGTAAAAAAAATTGAGGTTCTCTTCATATGTTTCTAAAAACAATAAAGCAATTGCTCTTTTAAGCATACGCAGTTTATAGATCTGAATTTAGCCAAAAGGAAAAGAATTAGAAAGTGTTTTAACCAAATTGACTCTTCTATCAATTCCTGAAGGATCTGCAAAGCAACATATAATTTTAACTTTATATTAGGTGTATGGATAGCTTTATATTCCCATGATATACTTAAGCCAAAGAAATAAAATACTCTCCTATCGTTCAATCCAGTTTGGGCCCATTCCTTCCCTTAATTTTGTGTGGTATGTTTTGTTTAGCCTTTAATATGGACTGTGGGGAGCTAAGCAGTGGGTGATGCTTGGTTTTATTCTGTATACAGTATTATTGGGCATTACTAAAAAATGTTTTATTATTTTCACATGGAATAGTAAAAAAAAATCCTTCAAAATTAAATCAAACACAAGGCAGAACTGAACATAACAAATAATTCAGTTTTTCTTGGGAAATTCCCACTGAAAAATAACTAATGTCAAGATTGTCATCTGTCTCAGCCATGATGCAAAGCAACCACCATGAAACTAGGTTGGTTATATGGTAAAGAAATTGAGATAATTGCTGAGGAAGGTAAGGCAATAATATTAGAATCATAGATCTTTATGATTAATACTATAAAACTCTCTGCCTAACTCTTGCTTTTCCTGTTATGACTGTTGAAAAATTTTAGATGTGTTCTTAAACTTATCAAAAAGGAAACTTTTACCAACACACAATCAAAATTTTAAATATCCACCTGTTCTGGTTTAAACTATGTATTCTCTTCCATTATAGCCTATCATTACAGATGCTGATAGCACAATCATCAGAAAACTATCTCCCACAGGGCTCCTACAAATGTACATAGGAAATCAATTTCTATATTCACGGGAGAGGAAAACACAGAATTCCCAACTAGGAAACTTTCCTGCTGTGGCTTTACCTCATACTTCTCAAGAGCTGTGTAAAAAAAGGATAAATTTATTTTATAAACAAGCTAAACATCAACCCAGTGAGACATATGCACCTCAAGGTAATAAGGAAATAAGTTTGGATCCCTTTGAGGGGAAATTAAAAACAGAATGAAGTAATAAAAAACTTACACATTTGGGAAAAACGTTTTTATGGGATTAAGGTTGGAAGTTGCAATGATAGTATTTGATTGGAGGAGGAGAACAGAAATAAATGTAGCAAAACTTAAATAGTTCTCTTCTTTTTTTTTTTTAATGCTGAGGGATGTGGTTTTAACCCATGATTCCTTTGTTTGTGCACCCGTCTCTGTAACATTGTGCCTCGAGGGTAATTGCAAAGGCACAGATATTGATTTGCTCCCTCTAAAAGAAAGGATGATGTTCTTTCTTACATTTAGCCAAAAAGAGAAGGGAGATTATTGTAAATGTATTCTATTCTGCTTTAACATTTTTTAATTAAGCTACTTTTCCTTTTATGGTTATAGTACTTAGGTTAATCAAGACCGAAACAGCTGCAGCAAAGGATCTATGAATTCTTTATTCTAACATAGAAAAAATAAGCCTCCAAAAATAGGAGACTACATAACATATTGTTTTACAAAAAAAGCCTTTGATAATTACTCCCAATAGTTAAACATTTCTTTCAAGCTTTTACTCTACTAATCTTGATGTCATATTTCTACTTTTAATAATAATTTCGGTTACTCATTTGCAAGTGTATCTCCTCAGATTCAGATAATTCTTCATCCCTATTTGACTTATTACCGTCTGCTTCTTCTGCTGAAAATAGACCATGTTTAATGACAATATTATGTAAAATACCACTTGGCATGAATTTTTTGTCTGCTTTATGAGGGTAGAGAAATAATGTTTCTCCAGATTTGCCTAGACATTAAAACCTCAATTTTAGGATAATATCCAGAGTTACCTCAATAACCATTCTGGTAAAAAATAAATTGATGTTTTTTATTATTTTTCAGTGGCAGAGATATTCAAAGTCAAACCAAAAAAATGTCAGCTAACCTGAAAACAATCTGAAGCCTGTAATTGTGTTTTAAGAAAAAAATGAAAGTTATAAATAGACAGCATTTTATAGAATTACTCAAAAGCCAAATTCTCTCAATTTATAAAAAGCCATGCATTTCTGAAGCAGATTGTCTTAAGATGAATGAATCATGACATGATCCTGGGTACTTAGCTATGACATCTGTTAGGTGGTAAATTGCATCGCATTCCACATGCACAATGAAGGAAAGAACAGTTTTTAGTTCCTAGAGTGTTTCTCATGTGAAGATGTGCAAATAGAGGCAGCAAAACTCAGGCCAGCTGGAAGAGATGCGATGCTGGAGACTGCCTATGACTTGCCGGTAGTGATAGGTGTCTCTTTTAAAAATGCATAACCTGATAAGGTCTCCAGGGAAATGTATTTATAAGCTGCTCAGTTATTCCAGATGATGGCAAACCAAATGCGTCTTGTGGGACTTCCGCTGTTACCTTGAAGAATCAGTGTCAAAAGTTAGAACACCCATGTGAGAAATATTACCTTGTTAATGCATTAGATAGTTTTTTATTCTTCACAATGACACATGTAGAAAACATTCAAGAGGTTAGTATAAAAATAACAAATATACACCTGAATATAAGAATAAATTAACATAGCAAACTACTTTGAAGGTTAAAGACTACTAGCTCTGTAGTTTGTAGATGAGCAAGTACGGTGTTTCCTAATTAGTTTAATTAGATAACAACTGAGAGAGCTGATGTTGGGTCAGGAAATAACCCACTACATTCTAACATTTAACAGGCTCAAATATAATTTTTAAACTTACTAAAAGGAGTGTGTAACATGCCTTTCATTTAATATATATGTGTACAAATATGGGTATTTGTGTCCTATATGCATACATATAATGTACATGCACATTTACACTAAGTTATTGATTAATCTCTATTTTTACTCACAATTCAGGTGTGACACAGTCTATTAAAAATGCTAAGACTTTGACCTTGGAGCTGGGTGAGGAAAAGCCCTGTCTTTGGAATGCACATCTACTCCTACTTTGAGTTGCCCTAAAGGGAAACTTTACTGTCAGTCACGCCATCATTCATGTTCCTGAGTTTTAATTCTAACTCAGTGGTCATAAGATAGAACAAATCTAAAGACTTCAGTGTATCATGGTAATTTGAAAAATTTAAAAGATGTGGAAATCACTTAGTGGGAATTTTGAGTATCAATTTTCAACTACTCTACCATGCGCAACTTATTCAGAGCCTCAGTTTTCTTTCTCTGTTCCCTTTGCTGGGGCACAGTACTTAACAAATGTTTGGTCTGCAAGCCCTGGTGATAGATTCTCTGCAAATTCAAAGCACTGAGCAAGATTTACACTCTTGGAAACCTCAGAATGAATGTGCTTGCACAGGTTCATGGAGGGGTGTGGGGAGTCACTGCCTGTTGCTAAAGTTGGCACTTAACCACAATACGGGTACAATACAGAGTTTATCTTTCTCAAATAGGATGGAGGGGAGTGTTTTGAAGACTGGGAAACTCTGAAAAATCCTTTAGGAGGCAAAATTAATGACACAGAGACTGCTGCTTTCGGGTATGTAATTCCTCACTCAAGTAAGGCTTGGATTCGTATCATTTGGAATTTAAGAAAAAGCCTCAAAATCCAGAAGTTAAAATTTATTTATTTCTCTGAAGTCAAAAAAAGAAACATCAGAATGAATTTTTACAATGCAGAACAAAAATATTTTTCATTTCATGCAATTACAGTTTCACCATAAATTTGTATGTTCCAACTGAAGAGCATTTCAAATATATATAGAAGTATGTATTTAGAAAGTAACCACGTAAACATCCATCAACCAAACATAACCACTATAAATATTTTGGTGTATTTCCTTTTATTTTTTAAATCTCTCAGTGAGTGTTTCTTCCTAAAGGTCTAATCATAATGTTTATTGGATTTTGTGTCTTTTTTTCACTTATTACATACTAGTCATGTCCTTATTATTGTTTCCCTTAAGCAATACTAAATTCTGCATGATAGTCCATCATATGTGTATTCATAGGTATCTATTTCCTTATCATTGAATATTTAGGTAGAATAAAAATTTTTTGTTTCATAAATACTGCTGATGTTAATTTTAATGATTAAATTTTATTTTATATATACGTTATTTTCTCAGCAGAGAGAAAATATATGTGGATCAAAAGATAATAACAACTATAAGTGTGGTCACTAGTACTGTATTGCTTTCTAAAATTGATACTAACAATTTATTAAAATGTCCAATTCACTTCACTCTTGCCAGCCACATGGTTTTCTCGGTATCTTTTTAAGTGTTTTATAATTCATAGATTAAATGTAGTATATCATTTTAATTTGTGTTTATTTGGTTTCTAGTGAAATTGAACATTATTATTCCAGATACGTGTTTATGGTTCTTATTTCTCTTTAACACGGTTTTTCATGCATTGGCCCATTTTCTTAAACCTTAATGTTGGTTTGTTTAGTTTAATAGTATAATTTTTTATATAATCTATATGATTTGATATTTTTTATACCAGTATTAACCTTTACTTTTTACATTTTATCATATACTTTTCTAAAGTATTGAATGTTTTAATTTGGCTATTTTAGGCAAAAATATTCATTTTTACTAAAATGAATCAGTTTTTTCTACCTTTACTAAAATTTATTGGGTTTTTTTCTATCTTTTGGGGGTTTTGAAAGTTCTTTCCTCTTAAGATTATAGTTAAATATTCATTCCTAGATTGCTTGGTTTTGTTGCTGCTATTGCTGTGGTGGTGATAGTGGTGGTAGATGTTCAGCCTTTTGATGATATAATCTTTAGTATTTAGCACTCCCATTCATTTGAAGTTGTTTTAGGTGATAAAGTGTGAATATATGAATTTACTTTTGTCCAAATAGCTAATCAGTTATCACTAGTACATCCTGCATTTAAATTCTGACTGCTTACTTGGGAGCTTGGCTTATATTTATCACAGTAGCATTTTTTAGAATAAAAAGGTTACCACATCAAAAGTAAAAAACTCTTCTATGGTTTGGACAGTTATGGAACCAGAAGTCATAATCACACAGGTATTCCAGGGTCTTGTGACTATGGAAGAACTCCCTGTCCTCCTAGCATCAGTCAAAACTTTATTCCCTGTGTCAGTTACTATTTTGACTTTACACAAATGAATCACTTGACACAATAATCACTCAACTTATGAATAACCTTTTTAAAAAACCTCATAAACTATTAGAGGGCTACCTTGCTGTAAAGCATTTTGACAATGTCTATCAAACTTTAAAATGCATATATTTTTATCCAGAAACTCATCTATTGGGATATGTCCTTCAGATAGACACCTCTAAGTGTGCACTGATGTAGAGACAAGGATGTGCCCTGGAACACTGTAAGCAATGGCAATAATCTAAATAGAAACAAACTGAATGTCAGTCAGTGGGGAACTATTGAATTTTGCAACAGTTCAACGCTATGCAGCTACTAGAAGAGAATAAGGTGGAGCAGGATATGATGACATAGAAAAGTCTTCAAGGAGTATTACTAAGTTGAAAATACAAACAGCGAAAGATTGGGAGTATTCCCTTTTATGTACATTGTGAGATATATGTTCATGTGTGTATCTATGTATAGATATATTTAGAAATGGAAATGGATATAAAATAGATATGGATGTAGATATAGATATACAGATAGATATAGAGCTACGGATAACAACATGGATATGACTGTAGCTATAGACGTACATATAAATATAGAGATGGAGATAGAGACAGAGATTCTCCTCATTTTCCAGAATTCAGCATGCTCCAGTACTCAGACATTTGACTTCTTAGCATCTCTTCTCTTCTCTAGTTATTGTCTCACCCTTAGTGATCTCTTCCAGACTCAACTTTAAATACAACCTATATGCCGACAGTGGCAAAATTTATGTCTCAAGCTGGTCTTCTATCCTGAGCCCTGTTCAGTCATTTATTCAAGAAATAATTGCATCAAGGCAATGGAAATCCCACAGTAAATAAGATAACTATCCACACTTTTATGTGTAGCTGAACTTCACATGTCCATTTAATAACTATTACAAAATTAAAACGTCCAACACTGAACTCCAGATTTTTCTCACCCCAACCTCTCCTCCCCCATATTTCCCCATTTCGTTAGGTAGAAATATCATTTTTCCAGTTGCTCAAGCAAATACTCTTTTGTATTGATTCTTTTTCTCTTACCCCATGTCTTACACTATATAGAACTATTATTACAAAGACATGAATATATTTGCCGTCACATGCATGTTGAGATTATTTACATTATTTTCAATTCTAAAATATTAGTGATGTTTAATGAGCAGGATTATTAATCACACATGGAAAGATCTCTGACCAATAAATACATAGTTTTATGGGTACATAATTTTCATCCACATCTAATAGTTTGGTACATAAAGCATTGTTAAACTAGAGTTGGTACTAATAATTGTACATGTCATGCAAATCTGGGGATGCTTTTTTGAAGAATGGGAGTAATCTCTTGGTAGTATGCGCATGTTTTGTTATTTATAGTAACAAACCCTGTTTCCTTATTCTTATATATAAAGGAAAAATATTAAAGGGATAAAAGTTTATCTACTATTGAGTCTAATTCCCGTAAGGTCTAATATTCATCAGTTTTCTAAACCAGACCCTCTGGAAATCATATTAACTTTTCCAGAATAGAAGCAATGAATAAAACTAAGCATGAAGACATAAAGAAAAATCTGATTAAAAGGTCATCAGAACACTCAGGTGGTTGATCAATTTGTCTTAGTCCCAAAAGGATTGAATTGAAAACCCATCAGGAGTGTTCTCTGCTCTCACTCCTCCTCCCACCCTCCTCCCACCCTCCCCCCACCCCCGCTCGCGTGCACTTTCCCTCCCCTCTCTCTCTCACACACACACCTATACATATGTATTTCCTTTATGTTCAAGAGATAAGAGCATATGAACTTCTTTAAAAATTTCATCACTTTCACATAAAGACTTACGGAACAGAAATATATCACTAATAATTTAAATCCCACCAATACCAGTCAAAATATGAATCAGCTAATTCGGACCATTTAAACCATAAAGAGCAACATGGTCACAGGCAAGTAATTACATAGACAGCTGAAGTAGGAAGTTACAAGTGAGGAGGCTAGAAGAAGCATTTCCAGAATTCGCTGACATGAAGCTTCCAAAAACACCAAGTAGCCAGCTGAGGAACCCAACAGCTCCACACCTATTAGCTATTTTCATGTAAATTATGAATCCAGCAAGCAAGTCAAAAGTAGTGACAAACACTTAAGCTCCAGTTATAGTCACTATTCAAAGGCTTGCCTTCACCTGTGCTCAGTGGGAACTGTGCTTTATTCTTTTATTGGTCTTTACTTTCAAGTGAACAGAACACAGTTAACCAAGAAGAAGTGCAATTAACCAAAGAAAGCCGTCAAACAATAAGTTATTCAGAAAAATGCCATGCCAATGCATTTCATTCTTGGCTCCCTCTACAGTAGACTTTATACCCTTTTTATTAAGAAGAATAAGGATATATGACATTCCACTCTCCTCCTTTCCACACTCCTGCCTGTCCTCATGCCTCTCTGAATCCTCCTTCAATTTTCTTTGCTGATTTCTGTCCCTCTGATAACCAAGTAAGGGTGAATAAAACTTGAGTATCCCTTGTTGGTCTTCTGTCTTCCTCCTCTCCTCTTTCCTATGGCAAATATCAGCACTTCACTTGTTTCAGCTTTCGTCTCTAAAAATCACTTGCATATCTGTATCTAAATGTAGTCTTCCGTAAGAACTGCCATTCACAACTCACAATTCAGCCAACATAGGTCCCAGGTATCTCAAACTTAACATGTCAAATATTTAACTCACTTTTTAACAACCCTGTTGCTCTCGTGTCTTCCAGTCTTGGTTAAAGCTCCCACATAGTCCTCTAGATTCTTCAGGGTCACAATCACAAATCTGCCTTCTACTTATCTTGCCCCTCATACTAAGTTAGTCACCAAATATTGTCACTCTGACTCTAATATCCACATTAGTTCTTAACTCTCTGCTGTTACCTGCATTACCTCTCAGCCAGAATATAAAGATCATTATAATCATCCAAATTCTGTCCACCACATGGGGATTTGAGGCTGAAGAACAAGTGACAGGCAAGGGGTGCTTCATGGTGGGTAGCCTTCTAAGAGAGGAAAAGTTCAGAGTCTTCTGGGGAAAAGAATTATCCATAGCCCTTGAAATTGGGAGACAGACAATCTAAAGGCAAGAAGCAGAAACTAAGAATTTAAATTTGGGTTGCACAGATATAGAATGAGCAAAGAGATCCTAAGCAAATGCACTGAACAGCCTAGGGGCACCCATGGCCTGCTTTTGTCAGTCGTTCAGTGAACTTGTGTGCACAGCTAGCTAACCACAGCCAGGAAGGACACCACTAAGAAATTTCACTGTCACTGTGCTCATTCCCTCTCCTCAAAGCCCTTCTTCTTAGTTCTGCTGACATCGTCTTCTCGAAACCCAACTGTGATCCTGCCATTCCTCTTCTTGATGGGTCCCCTGTGCATGCAGAATAAAATCTGACCTGCTCCTCCTAGCATTCTTCTCAGATCAGCCTCTATGGGTCTCTTCAGTAATCTCCCATCTCTGTGAATGCCTACATGATGATGAGACACACTGGGAAATGTGGTAACAGGTAAAAGGGTGTTTGCATGTAAATGGTGGAGCAAGGTCTTTCATGCTTTTTAAACACACCATCAAAATTAGAAAGCTGCTTCATAGGATGAAATGTATGAGTACTAAAATCCTGTCATTTCAGTTACTAGTTTTTAGCTAAAACATGATTGAGAAAGGCCCTAGATAACCCCATCTCCCAGGCCTTCAGAAAACAGTTATGTTTCCTGCTCACTAGTGTGACATTTGTACAAAATGGAATGTGTTGGAATCGAAATCTGGTCTTTAGTCATCATCTGTTTGATGTAAAACTTACCTTTCACCCAAGTATTCAAGCTTACTTCTTAATCTCCATCACTTTAAAAATACCAGATAATATCTTTTCCATCAGTAGCATTCATTTTATCTATATTCTTATCACAGTTCCCCTGAGATGTCTCAAGTTTCTTTTATTAAGACCCTCCAGGCCTTTCTGTAATATGTAATAAGGGTATATTTACATCACACTCCCACTGAACAAATCAGTACAACATAAGTATATTATTCCAAAAACTTTCTCAGAGTCTGGCTCCTTGGCTAAAAACCATGTGTATCACAGTTTTTACAAAAACACATACCACTTCCTCAATAGGATAGGGTGGCTCCATCTGTGTGGTTCTATTCAACTATTGTACAGCCTACAAACACATATTTGTGAATCATTTGTCCAACAGACCTTACTGGATCCTTAACACCTGCTGTGTAAAACATATCTTCAGGCATATGATGAAAATATTTCAAAACTCATGAGAAACCAAAACAAAGCAGGTCTTTTTAAGTTTGACATAGCAAAAAAATAGAGTTAAAACGTATTCCCGAGCCGGACTTGAAAATATGCAAATACCACTTTCAAAAGATAATAGTGAAGAGACTCTAAGAAGATTCAGAGAAGCGACTATTAGTGATAGGCAGGCCTCAAAGGATCACAGGGGTCTGTCTGCTTCGGAATAACCAGCCGTTCAAGCTTCCTCTTTCTTCTGGCATCTGCCTTCTCATTAATTTTTAAACCTATGCTTGTACTTTCAAGGCAGCCCTGCCTCTTTTGTCTTTCGCCTTTGCTCTCTCTTCAATGTACTGTTTATTCTAAAAAGAATGCAGACTGTACATAATATTCAAGAGTAGTGCTTATACTAATAATGTTAAAATCATAATTTCACACTATTTTTATTATGAGTAGATTGCTGGTCCAAACAGCATCTACCCATACAGCCATCTTGTGACCTGAGTTGGTTCCCTCACATCTCCTGCTTTTCTCACTATAGCATTACCTACTCAATGCTGAAAAAGGTAGTCATTTCACAGACAGCTATCTGACTGATTTGTAGATAGAGTACTAAACAACTGGGTGGCTTACTATTTCCCCCTGCATTGATCAAATAATCCTGAATCACTGTGCCACAGCCCTTCTTTCTCACCTATTGACTTCGTGCTCATTTTCTTCTCTACAGACTCTGTTTTATTTCCTCTTTATCTGACCCAGCCTCGTTTTCACTTTATCATAGGTAGCAAGTCAATTTCCAGTCACAGGGTTATCAGTAAAGATTATCAGGGTGGACATCTGTCCAAAAAAACCCAGAAAGCACTGAATGGCGAGATGTATGGGAACAGATCACACATACGCAGCATGCGCGCGCGCACGCGCGCGCGCGCGCGCGCGCACACACACACACACACACACACACACACACACACACACACACACACACACACACACACACACACACACACACACACACACACGTACATGCACTACTACCCAAACAAAACTGTCAGCTCTCACTCTGGGCCCCTGCTAGCTATTTCACTTTGAATACCAGTGGCCTCCAGGTTAAAGGGTGTAAGAATAAGAACAGGGAAAAGTAATAAATAAGTTCTTCTGACCACAGAGATTTTATCACCAACAATGGTGTGACCACTAAATACACAGAATAATAAAAGCTTAATTCTCCTTACTCTCTACAGAGAAGACACTTAAAAACATTTTAAACCTCTGGAATACTGTATTCTTTTAAGGAAAGAAAAGACTTAACTCACCCTTGTTAGCTGAGATTTAAACTAGTTTGATAGTGCTAAAATTCTGTAAAAGAGTTTACAGTGAGTGTTTGAAATGGAGACAGAGTAACATGATATTCCAGTTTTAAAAATTGTAAATGTTTGTATATAGCCCAGGACTACCTCTCTACAATGATAAAAGTCTAGTGGTAATTGAAATGAGGGATAAAATTACTATTTCCTATACTTGGAAGTAACATTAATATTTTTATGAATTTTCTAGAAGAGGCATAACAGAATGAAATTCTCAAGTTTAAAAATGAAATGGCTCTTGTGAAAGTAAAATGGAGAAAACGTGCAAATGTAGATACTCTTATGCACTGATCTTCATCTAGGGTAATTTTGACCCCGCAAGAGATGTTTAGCCATGTCTTGAGACAGTTTTGGTCATCACAACTTGGGCATGCTTCTGGCATCTAGCGGGTAGAGGTAGAATGCTGCTACACATCCTACCATACACAAGCCCCTTTCTCTGCAACCAAAAATTACCTGGCCCCAAATGTCAGTAGTGCCCAAAATAAGGAAATGCTCCATTGAGGGAACGCTCAAGGCCCAAGGAACCACCTGCACTTCAAAATGAACAAAGGTAAAATTAGAATCCCCTGGGAGCCATCTGAAATTGTCAGTTTAATGAGATCAAGCTGGCTTAATCTGGACAGCAAAGAGTAGGAAGGGATATTTCTTTCTTTTTTTTTTTTTAAATTAATTCATTTATTTATTTATATTTTTGGCTGTGTAGGGTCTTCCTTTCTGTGCGAGGGCTTTCTCTAGTTGCGGTGAGTGGGGGCCACTCTTCATCGCCGTGCACGGGCCTCTCACTGTCGTGGCCTCTCTTGTTGCGGAGCACAGGCTCCAGACACACAGGCTCGGTAGTTGTGGCTCCCGGGCCCAGTCGCTCCGTGGCATGTGGGATCTTCCCAGACCAGGGCTCGAACCCGTGTCCCCTGCATTGGCAGGCAGATTCTCAACCACTGCGCCACCAGGGAAGCCCAGGAAGGGATATTTCTGAGGTTAATAGCATGCTTAAGGAAAACAGGGGTGAGTGCTTATTTATTCATCAAATGTTACTGTAAAGAATTAAGATAAACCCTTGGAGCTTGAAAGTGGTAAATTTAGGGGAAAATAGCCTGCACAAATTTTATAAACTTAGCAAATTTTTGAAATTTGTTACTCTTGAGAGGAAGTTTCGATTTTAAAAATCAGTAGCTTTCAAAGATTTTTTACAAATGTATGGAAGAGAAATTCATAGTAGGATCCTGAAGGAAACCAAGCGGTTTAGGAGTTGGATTGGGCAGAGTTGTGCTGGATCTTACTGTCTGAGACAAAAAGGTGTCTATGGAAGATGCCAGGTAGTTCACAGAAATGTTGAAAAGGATGAAGAACCAGGCTAAAGACTTTTTTTTTTTGGAAATAGCCCAAAATCCTGCTTAAAAACTGCTTGGATAAGGATTCTAGCCAAACACCAATCAGCTCAGCTGCCACTTTTATTCCAGGAACACTGCTGTTGTGGCCACTCACTACATCAGTCATGATGCAAAGGCTCTTTCCCATCCACACTACTTGCCCATCACAGGTCACAGGCAGCTCTGCTCTGCCTTGTCCCCACTCCGGGACCCAGGCTGATAGAAGCCAATATCTGGAGTTTTGCTGTTCACTGTGGCAGAGGGAAAGAGCTCCAGAGAGTCTCCTGCCAGCTATTAAACACCTGAGCCAGAAGTGACACTATCGTTTCTGCTCATGTCATGGGTCAAGACCAGTCACCTATCTCTACGCAATGACGAAGAAGCCAGCAAGAGAGATTCTACTATGTATCCCAAAGGGGAAGCAATAATGACCACAGCAAGCACCTCTAATACCACCCTGATACCACTTTACCCCTGGAACTCCATTCGGCCTACACCACTACTGTCACCACCAATGAGAAACAACAAGCTCTCAGTCCATTTTTACCTGTGATGTTGCCTCCTGTGTCCAAGTCTGACATAGGTGAGTCTGCTTAACAGAGCTCAGGTCAAATGTCTGTGCCGTAGTATTTTCAGCTCCTATGAGCTTGAAGACTTGCCCCTTCAAAGTTCCTAAAGTGGAGAAATTCCTAAACATAAAAATTCCATAAACAATTATATGCTGGATGTCTGCAAAATGTAATAAATTAGTACCCAGGAATGTGACTTTTGATACTTTCGTGTTCTAACCACGTAGGACCCTTCAAGCTACTGCTTAAGCATTATCCTGATGGGTCAAATCATAAGTCCTAGCTGCTTTCCTGGATTCCCAAAGGTGCCCAGCAACAGCAACTATATGGAGAAATTAAATTGCGTTAGAAGGAAGAGTTGGCTTTAAGAACACCAAAAAGAATACAGGAAAGGAGTGCCTAAAGTGACTGTGTCAACTTAATACTGGGTCTCCTAAGAGCAGAGCACACGAGAGAGAGCTCAGAGCAAAGATGAGAAAGTTGTAAAAGACCAGTTTATATTTGTGGAAATGATCTGTTCAATAGCCAGAGGCAATCAGCAGTTGGCACCTTGGTGCTGGTCAGGAATATTGAAACCTGCCCAGAAGATGTGCTAAATTGTACTCTTGACACACCTGGAAGCAGCCATTTCCATCATCAATCTAGAGGATTTTTATCCTCCTGACTCCAGGTTCCTTTTATTCCTCTTCTTTCTCGACTCTTTGCTTTTTCCATGGAAAAGAGAATGCAAAAATTAAGAAATAAAAAGCTGAAATTTTAGGTCTATTAGAATAACTCAAGAAGCAAATTATGTATGGTCAAATACTTCATATTGCCTAACTGTGAATGGATTTTATCTTTGAAGTTTTTTGACTGAAAGGGGTTATTTTAATTACAGAACTTCCCAACAGTAGTGAGAAAGTTATATTTTATTATATGAAATTTTCAAGAGTACACATATTCTTATAATGTTCTTATACTTGACCTATAACTGTAGCTATACTTCTTAATCAAATATGGAATTAATAGTCTTTTTAAACCCTGGGTTTCTTTCCATCGATATCACTTTCATCTTATATACTCCAATATGTGCATTAGAAAAATCTTACACACCTGGGATGTTTTCAATTTACCAAGCTGACAGAAGTTTTGAGAGTAACCATTTATTTTAAAGTATTTGTCCTTATAAAAGAGGTAATTTAGATTAGAAAAAAAATTGTTTCCCATAATGAAAGCATATTTTCTTGCCATTCTAAGCATACATATGTCTGTGTATGTGTGTATACATAGTACGTCCATATAGGGTTGAAAATTATACATGTATAAATATTTTTTATTTTTAACCCTATAAGGATTTACAGTGATTTATCATTTCATGTGCAACAGCTGCTGTGTTTACCACCTAGATCCCCCTTCAGGACTAAGGCACTAGTTTCCTCAAATGCTAGGAGGGTTGGCAGGTGGCATAGCTCAGTTGAGGCACTCTCAGGGAGATCCCCTTAGCCAGAGAAAGCAGGCTTGCCAAAATCACACCTCTTAACCTGTCACACCCATCCACTAATGACTGTTCACGTTCATTGCAGGGGTATAAAGGCCCAGCCACATTACTTCAATTCAGGACATTTCTGAAGGGCCACTGCAGCTCCAGAGCTCCCTGCAGGGTCTGCTGAGACCTTTATTGTGACCACACAACATCTGCATCACATTTTAACTCTATTTCCTCTGCTTCCCTTCTGGTATTTATCCTCGTGGTTGCCCCCTCTTCCTGCATAATTTCAAAATGCCTTCTCTGGGGAACCTGACCTAAGACAACATAAGTATTTTTGCATATCATTATAAACTTTTCATTGGGCAAGTTAATTAACTTTCCTATGCTCCAGTTTTCTCATCTATAAAATGAAGAAAGCCCCTATCTCACAGAATTATTCTTACAGTGAAAAATGGTAATACATTTAAAGTTTTTAGAACAGTGCCTGGCATGGAATAATAGTATTTAATAAGATGTGTTAGCTGTTATTATTTTGATAGCTGCTTAAATATCTTTCAAATGAATGAGCCGTATTGTACATAGTCAGTAAATTTAGAGTTTAGTTAAAACTCTTATTTTAATATTTATTCAGTGATAAACTAGTTTATACATAATTTTTGCATTTGTAATCATTTTCTAGAATACATTTATGAAAGAAAAATTAATGAGTCAAAACATATACATATGGTGCTTCCCTGGTGGCACAGTGGTTGAGAGTCCGCCTGGCGATGCAGGGGACGCAGGTTCGTGCCCCGGTCCGGGAAGATCCCACATGCCGTGGAGCGGCTGGGCCCGTGAGCCATGGCCGCTGAGCCTGCGCGTCCGGAGCCTGTGCTCCGCAATGGGAGAGGCCACAACAGTGAGAGGCCTGCGTACCACACACACACACACACACACACACAAATATATATATATATATATATATATATATACATATTTTATAATAAAGTCTATTTTACAATTACAAAATCAATAAATGTTCATTGTAGAATTTTCTTAAGTATGAAAAAGTAGAAACCGGTTAAAAAACAAACTAAAATTCTATAACTTTCCCGATACGAAAATTGTAAAGGATTTGGTTGCGGAATATCTTCATATATTGATTGGTCCTGATAATAAAGATATTTTGTTAATAATAAACACTAGCTGGAGGATATTGCATATTCAATATTCAAGTGTCTGTAATTTTTAAAAAAGCTTATATTATAGACACTTGAGCTTGCATATACAGGAATAGCTCTGGAAATATTCACAAGAAAGATATAACCATGATTGCCTCCAGGGACAGGATGTGAAAGCCTGGGAGAAAGACTTACTTTTAACCATATACTCTATTAAATTATTCTTTGAATGTTATAATGTGCTCATATTAATAGGTTTTTCAATCTAAGCAATGATTTTAAAACATTTTATAAATTTAGGTTCAGGGAAACATAACAAAAGAGAAAATAAATTTAAAAATTTGATGTTAGAGTATGATCAGAAACACATGGGAATGCTGTATCCCTGAATTCTTGCCAGATTCAGTGTACACAAGTGTTCAATCTTTGCTAATTTTACAGGCAAATCAATATCTTATTATTACTTTAATTTACCTTTCTTAGATAATGGAGTTGAACTATTTTAAAAATACATGTTAAGCAATTTAATGATTTGGGGGGCAGGACTTAATGACTATGGTGACATAAAGTTGTCAACAAATCTTTCCCCCAAAAAATAATTACAAAACTGGGCAGTGTTGTCAAAAACAACCCTTTCAGAACTCTGAAAAGCGACCAAGCAGCAAATGGAGAGATGCTTATTCGTGAAGAATTGCAGGACCTCCAAAAAAGAATGGTGAAAGTCTGAGGCCTTCCCATCTGGACTTGCTCCCATCCCCCACTAGATGTGCTCAAAAGTAAACTTGAAATGACAGAAGAAAAATTCAATGAACTTGAAAATAAATCAATTGAAATGATCCAGTCTGAAGAACAGGGAGGAAAAGATTGAGGAAATAAAGTTCTTCATTGAACTGTGAGACAACTAGCATACTAATATTTGTACAATGGATGTCACACACAGAAAGAAAAAGGTAGAAAAAAATAGTCAAATAAGTAATGGCTATTTGAGGAAAAGAATTAATGAAAAGAATCAATAAGCTCCAAAAACTCTTAAGTAGAAAAAGCATAAAGAGAGCCATATCTAGGTACAACATAGCTTAATTACTAAAAGCTAAAAATTTCATCAATTTTTGCAATAATTACATTAAATGTGAATGGAATGAATACTCCAATCAAAAAGTAGATTGTTAAATTGAATAAAACTTAAGACTCAACTTTATGCTATTTACAGGAGACGTACCTTAGTTTCTAAGGCACAAATAGGATAAAAGTAAAAGGATGGAAAAACATATACCAAGCAAACAGATCTGTAATAGACTGGCGTAGCTATAATACTACCATACAAAATGAATATTAAGGCAAAGAACATTATTAGAAATAAATGGAGTTACTTTATAATGATAAAGGGATATTAGAAAGAAATAACTGTTATAAATGTATATGCACCTAACAACAGGGACCCAAAAGTACATGAAATAAAAACTGACATATTGAAAGGAGAGATAGACAATTCAACAACTATATTTGGAGATTTCAATACCACATTCTCAATAATTGATAAAACTACTAAACATAAAATCAGTAAATATATGGAAGATTTTAACAGCTAGAGCAACAATATGAACAGCCTAACCAATACTATAGAACACTATATCTGACAACACCAGAATATATATTCCTTTCCAGCACAAATTAAATATTTTTCAGGTTAGACCATATACTAGCCCGTAAAACAATTCTCAGTAAATTTATTTTAATCGTGAACTATCTGTTCATACTTTTGGCCCATTTATCTAGTGTGATTATATTATTTATCAATTTGAATAAATTCCCTATGTAATATTTATACTACACTTCTGTCTTCTCGTATTTGCTACATGTATTTTTCCAATTTGGCTTTGTTATTCACTTAATGACATTTAAGAAGTTTTTTTATTTTTATGTTACTCAGAACTACTAACATTTTCCTTCACTAGTTCTAGCACTTACCGTCTTAGAGATTGTCTCCCACTTTAGAGAGTTTATAAAATTAACATCTACGTTGTTTTCAAACTTTTTTCTTGCAAGACGTGTTTTTATTTTTTAAATCTTTAATTCAGCTGGAATATGTGAATGTTTGAATTAAAGATGTAAGTTTTCCCACAGTTAACTGATTTTTCCAAAAATTTTCCAAGTTTTTCCAATTCATTTCATTTCAGTAATCCTTTATTTATTCATTGGTTTGTGAGATCTTCTTTATTAGATATTCTTTAAAAATTCTAAATTATAAGACTAAGTATTATAAAGTATGATTAATTCTTAATTCATAAGCATAATGCTATTATACTCATTGTCTCCTTGTGATATTTTTAAGAAAATTTAACAAAATGATTATAAATTTTCACTGGAGACATAAATAAAATATTTTAAAAAAAATTTTAAAGTATTATTCATAGGAGATATACTCTAACAAAATAATATATGATGCACAAAAGAAAAAAAATATTATAATCAGTTTAATATATATCTCTCTCTATATATAAAGACCAGATGAGAGAGCACCTATAAGGTATTCTGTTTGATAAACTGAATTGTGACAACTACCACCAGATCAAACAAACATAAAAAGAGGGGAACATGGAAGATAAAACATAATAAAGGTGAACTTTAAGTAGAAAACAGTAGATTTTTGTTTCTGGAGAGTTGGAACAGTCATCAGCAAGAATAGCAGCCTGTCAGATAGTAAAAATGATCTGTCATTGGGCAATCTGGGAGATCAAAGAGAGAATTATAGAATATCTTCAAAGAATGTCTATATTAGCTATTTTTCAGACACAGAATAAACATTTTCAAATTCAACAGCATAGAAAGCACAAATTATTTACAGATTTGAATCCTGCTTATACGCTTTAGAAGAAAAAGCTAAAATGGAACTAATGCTTACTTGCTTGTTTTTTAAAAACTAAATTAATGGTAAGTAAGAGAGATAAAGAGAGGAAAGACTACACATTGAATGGAGATCACTCACTAGACATGATATGTAGTTCAGTGCGCTCAATCCATAGATTTCACTTACCATGTTTAGAACGTAAGACCATAAGTTTTGGTTCAGGATGAAAAATCTTTCTAAATTCACTGTTTAAAAATTACATTCTTGGTAAAGAACAAGGTCCTGCTGTATAGCACAGGAAACTATATTCAGTACCCTGTGATAAACCATAATGGAAATGAATATAAAAAGGAATGTACATATATGTATAACTGAATCACTTTGCTGCACAGCAGAAACTAACATATCACTGTAAATTAACTATACATCAATTAAAAAATAAATCAATAAAAATTACATTCTTCCAACAGTGTCACATCAGACATTGTGGGGCACAAAAATAGAAATCATTTTTGGAAAACCTTTTGAATCACCTAATTAATGTCTTAGACTTTTAGATGCACACTCCTTAATTAAAACATAAAATGAAAATTGGAATTGTTTCAATTCATAAAGACTAATGTTATAAGTAGGGAATGGGGTGAGGATTCTTGCTGGCCTGCCAATCCCATTGCAAGTTTTATCATAGCTCTTGAATTGATTAACATCATGGCAATCAAGATCCACATAATGAACCTTTTCATTGAAATTTTTCAAAATTCTGCTTCAGTTTTGTCTGTAAAAGTTGGACTCAATAAATTTATCCTAAATGTGACTTTGGAATTACCCTTTGGATAAAATGTTTTGTTGAAGCAATGAGAACCAAATATGCTTAGGGCTGTGTCAACGTCACTAGCAAAAAAAAAATGACAGCCATCGGTTGATATTCTCTTCCCATTACTCATTCTCCTCCTGCCCCTGTCCCGCCCAAAGCCTGTGTTAGATATCCTTTATGCTTTGTACGTTAGGTATACAAGGACATTACTTTAAATTCTCTCATTATTGACCAACATATCTTTGCTTGTCAAACAAATTTAAGAATACATTTAAAAATAAATAATCAAAAATTGTTGGTGAGAAAAAACATTTTATTTAAACAGTGATGTCAGCATTAAAAAATGTCAGCCATGCACACTGAATTTAGATCTTTCTAAAATACTTAATTCCATATTACTAGGTACCAGAAAGATGCCTTTTTTTTTAAACATCTTTATTGGAGTATAATTGCTTTACAATGGTGTGTTAGTTTCTGCTTTATAACAAAGTGAATCAGCTATACATATACATATATCCTCATATCTCCTACCTCTTGCGTCTCCCTCGCACCCTCCCTATCCCACCCCTCTAGGTGGTCACAAACTACCGAGCTGATCTCGCTGTGCTATGCAGCTGCTTCCCACTAGTTACCTGTTTTACATTTGGTAGTGTATATATGTCCATGCCACTCTCTCACTTCGTCCTAGCTTACCCTTCCCACTCCCTGTGTCCTCAAGTCCATTTTCTAAGTCTGCGTCTTTATACCTGTCCTGCCCCTACATTCTATAGAACCATTTTTTTTAGATTCCATATATAAGTGTTAGCATACGGTATTTGTTTTTCTCCTTCTGACTTACTTCACTCTGTATGACAGTCTCTAGGTCCATCCACCTCACTACAAATAACTCAGTTTTGTTTCATTTTATGGCTGAGTAATATTCTGTTGTACATATGTGCCACAGCTTCTTTATCCATTCATCTGTTGATGGACACTTAGGCTGCTTCCATGTCCTGGCTATTGTAAATAGAGCTGCAATGAACATTGTGGTACATGACTGTTTTTGAATTATGGTTTTCTCAGGGTATATGCCCAGTAGTGGGATTGCTGGGTCATATGGTAGTTCTGTTTTTAGTTTTTTAAGGAACCTCCATACTGTTCTCCATAGTGGCTGTATCAATTTACATTCCCACCAACAGTGCAAGAGGGTTCCCTTTTCTCCACACCCTCTCTAGCATTTATTGTTTGTAGATTTTTTGATGATGGCCATTCTGACTGGTTTGAGGTAATAGCTCATTGTAATTTTGATTTGCATTTCTCTAATGATTAGTGACTTTGAGCATCCTTTCATGTGTTTGCTGGCAATCTGTATATCTTCTTTGGAGAAATGTCTATTTAGGTCTTCTTCCCATTTTTGGATTGGATTGTTTGCTTTTTTGATATTGAGCTGCATGAGCTCAATTAATTTTGGAGATTAATCCTTTGTCAGTTGCTTCATTTGCAAATATTTTCTCCCATTCTGAGCGTTGTCTTTCGTCTTGTTTATAGTTTCCTTTACTGTGCAAAACTTGTTTGCTTTTTTGATATTGAGCTGCATGAGCTCAATTAATTTTGGAGATTAATCCTTTGTCAGTTGCTTCGTTTGCAAATATTTTCTCCCATTCTGAGCGTTGTCTTTCGTCTTGTTTATGGTTTCCTTTACTGTGCAAAACTTTCAAGTTTCATTAGGTCCCATTTGTTTATTTCCATTTCTCTAGGAGGTGAGTCAAAAAGGATCTTGCTGTGATTTATGTCATAGAGTGTTCTGCCTATGTTTTCCTCTAAGAAATTTATAGTGTCTGGCCTTACATTTAGGTCTTTAATCTGTTTTGAGTTTATTTTTGTATATGGTGTTAGGGAGTGTTCTAATTTCATTATTTTACATGTAGCTGTCCAGTTTTTGCAGCACCACTTACTGAAGAGGCTGTCTTTTCTCCATTGTATATTCTTGCCTCCTTTATCAAAAATAAGGTGACCATATGTGCGTGGATTTATCTCTGGGCTTTCTATCCTGTTCCGTTGATCTGTATTTCTGTTTTTGTGCCAGTACCATACTGTCTTGATTACTGTAGCTTTGTAGTATAAGATGCCTTTTTTGGAGTTAGTTGATATTTAGCTCAACTGGAGGTGTTTTCATCTCTTTCTTTATTCCCTGCACACTGAAATCGACCCAAACAACAGAATTTATGTTAAATTCATCTGAAGTTAAACAGTGTGTAAAGAATACCATAAAGTAGAATAGTTATTAATATACTACATTACAAGCAAATTATTATTAAATAGGAGAAAATTAAAATTTCAATACTTGGAATCGTTAGCTCAGACATGCTGATTTTCTTATCACCCTCAGTTATTTTGAAGTTCTCCCTTGGGAAGTTCTGCCTAGGACTCAGTTGAGCACAAAGAATCTTAGTGAGTTTGTAAATCTGTAAAAACTATAAAATGCTCTTCTACCCTTAGTTCTGATCAGTGTAGCTGTGAAACTAACATTAGATTGTACTTACTGCATTTAATTTTTAGTCTTTTTTTCCCCCACAATGGTAACTAATTTTATTTGAAAAAAAATTTTTATTGAGGTATAGTTGATTTACAATATTATATTAATTTCAGGTGTACAACATAGCGATTTAATATTTTTATAGATTATACTCCATTTAAAATTAGTATAAAATATTGGCTACATTCCCTGTGCTGTACAATGTACCCTAGTAGCTTGTTTTATACATAGTATTTTGTATATCTTAATTACCTACCTCTATCTTACCCCTCCCCTTTCCTTCTCCCCACTGGTAACAGCTAGTTTGTTCTCTTTATCTGTGTTTCTGTTTTGTTATATTCATCTGTTTGTTTTATTTTTTAGATTATGCTTAGAAGTGATAACATACAGTATTTGTCTTTCTCTGGCTGACTTATTTCATCAAGCATAATACCCTCCAGGCTCATCCATGTTGTTGCAGATGGCAAAATTTCATTATTTTTGTCGCTGAGTAGTATTCCATTGTGTACATATTTATCATCAACATCAACATCTGTTGATGGATACTTATATTGCTTCCATATCTTGACTATAGTCAGTAATTCTGCTGTGAACATTGGGATGCATGTATCTTTTCGATTTGGTGTTTTTGTTTTCTTTGGACACGTATCACAGAGTGGAATTGCTGTATCATATGGTGGTTCTAGCTTTTTAAAGGAACCTCCATAGTGGCTGCACCTCCATAGTGGCTGCACCAATTTACATTCCCACCAGCAGTGCATAACAGTTCCCTTTTCTCCACATCCTCACCAACAATGGTTATTTGTGGTCTTTTTGATGATAGCTATTCTGACAGATGTGAGGTGATATCTCATTGTGGTTTTGACTTGCATTTCTATGATGTTTATCCATGTTGAGCATCTTATTAAGTGCTTGTTGGCTATTTATGTCTTCTTTGGAAAAATGTCTATTTAGATCTTCTGCCCATTTTTAAAATTGGGTTCTTTGGGTGTTTTTGATACTGAGTTGTATGAGCTGTTTGTATATTTTCGGGTATTAACCCCTTGTCAGTCATATCATTTGCAAATATTTTCTCACATTCAGTAGGTTTACTTTTCATTTTGTCAGTGGTTTCCTTGCTGTGCAAAAGCTTTTAAGTTTAATTTTATGTCCCATTTGTTTATTTTTGCTTTCATTTCCGTTGCCTTAGGTGACAGATCCAAAAATATTGCTACGATTTATGTCAAAGAGTTCTCTGCCTGTATTTTCTTCCAGGAGGAGTTTTATGGTTTCTGGTCTTACATTTAGGTCTTTAATCTATTTTGAATTTATTTTTGTATATGGTGTAAGAAAGTGTTCTAATTTTATTCTATCCAGTATAGCTATCCAGTTTTCTCAGCACCAGTTACTTGTTGAAGAGACTGTCTTGTCTCCATTATATATTCTTGCCTCCTTTGTCATAGATTAATTGACCATAAGTGCATGGGCTTATTTCTGTATTCTGTTCCGTTGATCTATGTGTCTGTTTTTGTACTATTAGTAAGGAATACTATTTTGATTACTGTAGCTTTGAAATATAGTCTGAAGTTAGGGCCCTTATTGCATTTAAACCACAGACATTTATGTGCTATTAAAATATCCTAGTATACTAATATGAGAAAGATTTCTCCCAGGCTGGGCCTAAAGGATAAATGATTTACTATAACTCCTGACTGAGGATTCTCATGTCTTCTGCAAGCCTCTATGAAACTCTGGTAGGCAAACATTTTAGCTTGCAAGTAGGGTAAAATCACAGACCTCTCACTGTTCCTGCCATGCGCACAGTCAGAATTAAAGAAGTAGAACAATTACCCTAATGATTCTACTGAAAATTGCCATTTTAATTGTATCAGAATTACTTTAGAGTTTTAGGGGTTTTTTTTGTTTACCTTCTAGATCTCATAAGTATTATAAAAAAATTCTCATCCTATAGTTTTTATCTTAACTTTGCTTTAGTTTTGTAGTTACTAGAACGAAGATTGCCACAAAGATTAAACATCATAGAGGTGTTGTAAATCTAGGTTTGGAATTAAATAAATTGGGTTGAAATACTAGCTCTGTGACTTACACAAGTTGTGTGGTCTTAGGGAAAATATTTTTTTAAAGTATCAGCTCCCTAATATATAAAAGAGGGCTAGTAATCATCTTTTAATGCAATTATGAAGACTAGTCAAAGTCATGCAGGTAAAGTTCCAAGCACAGTGCACAGATGATAGTAGCCATAAGTAACTATTTAGTAAATAGGAGATTATTTCAGTAACCTAGGCAACAGTGATGTAACTTAGATCATGGTGGTAGCAGTGGAGACACCAGATCCTAGACATATAGAAGACAGATAAGGTCAAGAGGCTTTGCAGTTTGTTTGGACTTGGGATGGTAGGGAAAGAAAAGAGTTGTGGATGATGTTGATGTTTGAGAACAGAAACAAGTGGAGAAGACCACAGGAGGTGCAGATTTGGGACAAGGAAAATACTATGAGTTCAGTTTTGTACTTGTAGAGTTTTGAATGTGGAAAGCTAGATATACATGTGGAGTAGGCCGTTAAATATGTGAGTTTGGAACTGAGAACACATCAGCTCCCATAAAACCATTCAGCATCATTTCAATTAAGTAATTTTGTAGTAATGACCATTGTCAACCTCTCACTGACAAACCTACCCATTAGGATTACCAGTAGCTAAAATGTTATGAAGATAACATCTTTAAAGTGATTTGAAGAGTTCCCAGGTTATTTTAAGCTAGCTTCACAGGGTAGCTGCACTTTGATAAAGCCACCATATACTAGAGATTGGTACTCAGTTTTGGAGGTTCAGCAGACTTCCTAGTAAGTTCAGCCCATGTTTCCTAACCAGATGGTACATTTTCTATAAGGACTGTACAAATAGCTGATCTAAAATTTTTTTCTTAGTCTTTTGTTAGGACTAGTTTAAGGTAGGGAAATTATTTAACTTGCTTCTAAATTTTGGGAGTCCTCCAGGTCTAACAATATATCATTAAACAACTTCTGTTTCACAAGATTAATAACCATAAATTCTGAAAAATTAATTTGTAGAAGTCTCCATTGCAATGTTTAATTTACTTTTGCCACTTTACTTGGCTGCTTGCATTTTTTTATCAATTTTTAATATCTAAAGTTTTCTAAATTGCAAGAACAAATTCTACACATGAAAAGTCTCCAGAAAAGCCATGATTTGCATATGAACTAGGGAACATAATTGCAGTTACTAAAACACAACTGGAAGGAAATCAAATGTTGAATTAGAAGTGCATGGACAGTGTGAATGGGTTGCTAAAACTTTAACTTACTCTTAAAACAAGAACTCATTGATCATCTATCATATGCTCAATGTAATAATAAATTTGAAGAGTTATTCCAAAACATAATGTTTTTCTAAGCTCTTTAAACAAAGGGAACAAATAAGTATATCAAATCCTTCTGAAGCTCATATTATCCTTACATGAAAATCATGTATGTGTGAATCATAAGTATTTTTTTTTTCTGGAGAGAATTTAAAAAAGAAGGAACTCAAGGTGGAACAGAAAATAGGATGTGAAAATGAGTGGAAGATCATGTTAATACATGAAAATGCTTTTTCATGTGACAATAAAGAGTCACTCTGGCTCACTGGGACCACAGAGGACTTGAACAGAGGGAGTCAACCAGCCTGAGTTATAAAGTTGTAAAGAAGTCAGTCATTTGTATGGAGTATCAAACAGAAAGAAACACTCCTTAGTGCACACATTAACTGGAATAAATGTACACAATCACAGATGATTGGGTTAAGGATGAGAAGGAGGGACATCCATTGTCTTTAGCAAACAAGTGATTTATATATATTAGTAGTACATGGCACTTTATTACTAAGTAAAATACAGTGAAACAGGACATTTTATTACTAAGTAAAATACAGTGAAACAGGACATTTTCATTGCTTTACTTTGGTGAAAGTAAAAACTGTTACTATGAGCTTTTATGGTTTCCTCAGACTACACAAGTCTCAAAGTTTTACTATCACACAAAGCACAGAGAACTTCTACTAGATCTCCAACAGTAGGGATTTTTGGAAACATAGTCTCAAGATGGGGGAGGAATTGGATTAGCAGATAATTTCACAGGACACATAAATAGAGAGGGAATTCTTTTTCAAGTAGGATGTCAGTTAAGAAAATTTAATCTTAAAGGCAAAACTTTTTTGTTGTTTAATACTAGGCAAGAAGATAGAATTCTCAGTCTCCAATATACACATAGTACAATTAATAAGAAGAAAATGTGTAGAAACATTTTGAAGGAATGGAGTAAGTTAAAAAATAAAATTAAAAAACAAAAAAAAAACAACTAAATGCTAAGAGTGACAGCTAAAAAAGTGTTCTTGGGTCTGTAGGGTGAATGAAAAAGGATGGGACCCAGGTGCTTCAGTCTTCACTTAAAATCAAATGAGGAAACATGGGTTTTCTTATGTTCAAAAATGGCCACTGTAATCTGATCCATGCCAAATACTTTGCCATGTAAAATTCTATGTTTAACACATGTCTTTTTCACTCTGTTGACTATATAAAAACTACTACGAAATATGTTTCATGTGGAAAATCTCCAGTTAGGTAAAAATAAATTTAAAAACTAGAAACTAATAAAAGAAAGAAAGCCCAAATTTAAATTCTCATATTATTAGCTTAACCACATCCTTTCAACTATTGTTCATAATGTAAAAGGTGATAAGCTTTAAAATCAAATAAAATGGGCAAGTGTTAATATCACACGACATTAGACATTTTATATCTCCTATTATATGTTGAAACATAATGTTGAATTATACCATTTCAAGTTTTGCCTTTAATTTTTTTAATATGAAGGAAAAATTAATTACAGATATTTACTAACCTACCAAACAGGCATTCTGGATTTACCTCCTCATTGTCTGCATTTTGTATTTAGACGCTCTAACCAAAAAACTGAGACAATAGATATCAAAGTCAGGGACCACTTTTGAGAATATATGTCATAGTACCAAACTAGAGGTTTTTCTTCCTCTACCTGTACCTTTATTTGAGGACAGTGAGGTGTCATTGCTTTGTTGTCTCAGGTACTGCAGTGCTTACCAGCAATAAATATAATATCAGTGCATCCCCTTGTACAAGATTGGAATTACCACCTTCCAGAAGTTATTCTCCTCTTTAAGAGATAACAGTGTGGGACTTTTACTTCCAAATATGAAAGATTAACTTGTTCCAGACTTGTCCAAACATGTTAAGTAACTATAAAACTGAACAAAATACATGAAGTGACTGTTTTTTGGCATTTGACAGTAGGCAGCACAGGAATTCCTTCTGAAAGAAGGGTAACACAAGAGGTGAGTTGCTTGATCACTTAGGCTTTTGTCTAGGGACAAATTCCCTAAACCAGAATAAGGAATTGAAGACCAACAGAAACAGGGCAGTCCCACTTGGCTGAGGAGGCAAATTCCAGAATTTAGTGCTGCAGAAAGAAGCTGGAATTTGCAGGGCAAAGTGTTAGAAGGTTGCTTGGGAAAAGAGTGGTCTCAATAATCTCTGTAAGGCCCTTGGATCAAGGGCTTCACTTTAGATTTTAGAGAGTAGGACTCAGAGGTCTGGCAGAGAGTGGTGCTTACAAGAATTGGGAGTGAAACAAAGATAATGGAGGTTACACAGTGTGGAAGTCTTAAGTTCTAACCCAGCCAGAGTTGAAAGAGCTCATCAGCACCCTGGGCATTCAGCTAAAACACTAGAAAATTAGTATCTTAAGAGTAATAAGGACCATACCATAACAAAGCCTAAGCCAAGCCTTGATAGGATCTAGGAGCCCCCTGGTAAATTGTCAAACTGCCAGAACAAAACTCAACACTATTTAAAAAATGACTACATAATCTATACTATTTATATCACCTGCAAACTTCCAAAAACAATACAAAAATTAGTAAGCATGTTGAAAAGCAGAAAAATATGACCCATCATAAAGAAATAAAGCAGTGAATAGAAAAAGACTCCAGGATGATCCAAATATTAAAATTAAAAGATAGTGACTTTACTTACTATAAAGATGTTAAAAACTTAAAGGAAAATATGGCCTTAATGAGTAAAGAGATAGGAAATCTCAGATACGCAAGGAAAGTACAAAAAAGAACCAAATTAAAATCTAGAATAAAAAATTAGAATATCTAAAATGAAAATTTTCACTTTGATAATCTTGATGTCAGATTGGAGATAGCAGAAAGGGGCAGAAAACTTCAAACTGCTTTCATTGAAATCATACAATCTGAATAATACATAGAAAAAGAAGAAAAATGATCAGTTCTTCAGTGACCTGTAGGGAAATATCAAGCAGTCAAACATCTGCAAATAGGGTCCCCAAAAGAGACAAGAGAGATAAAAAGGCATGAAATAAATATATGAAGATATAATGGTTGAAGTTGTCTCAATTTGATGAAAAAATTTAAAAAGTAAAATTACAGATCTAAGAAGATAATTAAACCAGAATAAATTCAAAGAAAACAATGCCTAGACACATGATAGTAAAATTGCCATAAATCAGACATAAAGAAGGCAGGCAAAGAAATGAAAGCAGGCAAAGAAAAGCAACACAGTGCATGTAGAGGACCACAAATATGCATAAAACTGACTTCTTATCAGAAAATACTGGAGCCAAAGACATGCTAAATATATGAGCAAATAAATTCTTTTTAGTCTATGAATTTCTCTTTAAAAACAAGTGAAAATTAAAGCAAAAATAATATAATTGTAAGGTGCTTTATAACCAATGTAAAATGAAAATATTTGACAAATTAGAACAAAAGAAGGCTGTGAGTATACTGCTGTAAGATTTTTACATCTGTGATGTGTGATGTGCAAATTGTGCAATGATAAAATATTCTAAATAGACTCTAGTGAGATATTATTTTATTTAGTAGAGAAACCACTAAAATAATAATATAAAAAGGTACAGCTAAAAAGTATGAGAGAAAATAAATGAAACACTAGAAATATTCAATTAAACCAAAAGTAGACATCAAAAAAAGGAACAGAGGAACAAAAAACAAATGATACAAAGAATACATGGGTTAAAATAATAGACTTTAACCCAACCATACCAATAATTATATTAAAAGTAAATGGACTAAGTACTCAAATTAAAAGGCAGACATTGTATGCTTTCAGAAAGCAAATTCCAACCATATGCTCTCTACAAGATGCATACATTAAAAAAAGGCACAGAGATTGAAAGTAAAAAGATGGAAGATATATACCATTCAGCAATAAACATTAAAAAGACTGTTATGGCTGTATTACTATGAGACAAGGTATAATTCAAGACAACAGATATTACAAGAAATAAAGTGATATGTTGTATAGTAATAACAGGTCAACCAGCAGAATACAAAACAAGCTTAAATATGCACCTAATGAGAAATCATTGAAAAGTATGAAACAAAACTGATGGAACTAAAGAGAGAAACAGATAAGTCTACAATCATAGTTGGAATGTTAAACACATCTTTCATATTTACTAATAGAACAAATATACAAAAACAGTACAAATACAGAAGATGGGAAAAACATCAATCATTATCAGCTAATTGACATTAACATAAGACTGCAAAAAAACAAATTTTTGTCAAATGCCAGTAGAACACTCACCAAGGTAAAACATGTACCTAGATAGACAATAAATCTCAATAGACTTCAAAAGACTGAAATCCTATGGAGTATGTTCTCTGACCACAAAGAATTTAATTAGAAATTAATAGAAATGATATCTAGAAAATTCTCAAATATTAGGAAATTAAGCAATACATTTCTAAATAAACAGTAAGTGGCAAAAATCAGAAGGAAATTTTAATTGAATAATAATGAAAGTAAAACATCAAAATTTATGAGATACAGTTAAGCAGTTCTCAAAGGGACATTTATAACTTTAAATGCCAATATCAGAAAAGAAGAGTTATAAAGTGAATCATCTAACTTACCACCTTAAGAAGGTTAAAAAAGCATCAGATTATACCCAAAGCAAGTAGAGAAAAGGAAGCAATAAAGAACAGAAATCCATGACTGACAAACATGGAGAAAATTAGCAGATCCAAAAGTTGGTTCTTTAAAAGACTAATAAAACAGAAACCATATGTGAAGATTAATGAAGAAAAAATAAAATTAGCAATAGCAGAATTGAATTAGTGGCTATTACTACAAAGTGTTCATATAATGGAATATTGTAAGCAACTTTATGCTAGTAAATTAGACAATAAAGTGAAAACATTTCTTGGAAAAAAAGAGACTCAAAAGCAGTTTGGCCCCAAACATGGAGTCTTGTAGCCCAGGTCTTACCTGAATCAGGATGAGGGAGTGGTGGGTCCACGTGGGGCTGTTGGCTGTGCCCCTGCTTGCGGCCTATCTGCACATCCCGCCCCGCCAGCTCTCCCCTGCTCTTCGCTCATGGAAGTCATCAGGCAAATTTTTTACCTACAAGGGACTGCGTATCTTCTACCAAGACTCTGTGGGTGTGGTTGGAAGTCCAGAGATGGTTGTGCTTTTACACGGCTTTCCAACGTCCAGCTATGACTGGTACAAGATTTGGGAAGGTCTGACCCTCAGGTTTCATCGAGTGATTGCCCTTGATTTCCTAGGCTTTGGCTTCAGTGACAAACCGAGACCACATCACTATTCCATATTCGAGCAGGCCAGCATCGTGGAGGTTCTTTGGCGGCATCTGGGGCTCCCGAACCGTAGGATCAACCTGTTGTCTCACGACTATGGGGATATCATTGCTCAGGAGCTTCTCTATAGGTTCAAGCAGAATCGACCTGGTCGGCTTACCATCAAGAGTCTCTGTCTGTCGAATGGAGGTATATTTCTTGAGACTCACCGTCCTCTCCTTCTCCAAAAGCTTCTCAAAGATGGAGGCAGGCTGTCACCCATCCTCACGCGACTGATGAACTTCTTCGTATTCTCTCGAGGTCTCACCCCGGTCTTTGGGCCATACACCCGACCCTCTGAGAGTGAACTGTGGGGCATGTGGGCAGGGATACACAACAATGATGGGAACTTGGTTATCGGCAGTCTCTTGCAGTACATCAATCAAAGGAAGAAGTTTAGAAGACACTGTGTGGGAGCTCTTGCCTCTGTATCTATTCCCATTCATTTTATCTATGGGCCACTGGATCCAGTGAATCCCTATCCAGAGTTTTTGGAGCTGTACAGGAAAATGCTGCTGCGGTCCACAGTGTCGGTTCTGGATGACCACATTAGCCACTGTCCACAGATATAGAGGATCCCATGGGCTTCTTGAATGCATATATGGGCTTCATCAACTTCTGAGCTGGAAAGAGTAGCTTCCCTGTATTACCTCCCCTATTCCCTTATCTGTTGTGTATTCCACTTAGCAAGAAACGCCCAAAAGAGGTCCTGGCCACCAAACACTTCTCTCACAAAAGTCCGCCTGACTCACACTGATGAACAGCATATAGTAAAAAGCCAGCAGAAGCTCTAAGGGTGACCTAATAGTCCACCTCCCATTCCTTTGACATCTGGTCAAGTGTATGGACTTGCCTTTGTCTTTGTGTTATTAGGAAATTCTGATGGGCACTCCTGCTCACTGATGCAGAAAGATAGACAGACATTCTTTTGCATAAAAGGCTTTGAAACACTTCTATGGACTTTTCTGAAATATTTAGAAATGCTAATTTCTGGCCCTGATTGGAATTATCTAAAGGTGCCACCTTCACCTCACCTTGAATGGCTTTAATTCTCTAAGTGACACAGCTTCAAGTGAGAATGAGTCTCCCTTGTCATAACTTTGGATTTAGTTTCATTAGCTGCTTCTAACTGTAGTCATTTTGTTAGACTTTGGTTTCAATAATGCAGTATTCTAAGTATACTTTAAGACTATGATTTACCTACACGTATTATGTATGTATTTTATAAGAACACCAAACCAGCAGACACTTACTCTAGCAGAGTAGTTTAACCTTGTTAAACATGTTTCATTTCTGAGTAAATTGAACTAAAGCCAAGCTATTTACAGAATTTCCTAAAATCACAGAACATTAAGGACAGTAGTCTCTGTGCCAGAGATTTACTGGTATTTGCTGTTAGAACTGGTCTTTCCAGCTAATAACAGTCGGACTCGTCATACCTCAGTGCTTAGAAGCATGTCCGTCCTGAGCCAGAGTGGAGAGGAGGGGATCGTTGTACAGTCCAAGTTACCAGGTAGAATATATACTGATTGCTTAACTTCTCGTTGGTTGTCCCAGAGAGGGTTCCTCATGTAGCTCAGCAATTCCTGTACTTTACAGATGGGAAAGTTCCAGAAACTTTAACAACAAAGTCTGAAAGTTCTATGAGCAAATGGTGCTGAATACTTTTTTTTTTAAGCCACAGTTTCATTGTCTTAGTTAAAACAGGATTATTAAGTGGTGATTTTAAATTCTTTTTTTTCATTAGCAACTTCAAGTATAACAACTGGAATAAGTGTTTATTTTCTATTAATAAAAATGAATTTTGACCAAAAAAACAGTTTGTATTTTTAAAAAACTGACAAAAGAGGAAATAGAAAGATCTGACAAGCCCAACTATAAAAGAAATTGAATTTATAATCAAAAATATTTTCAAAAAGAAATCCTGGCTTATTTTGGCAATTTCTATTAAGCATTTAAGGAAGATGAAATCACTCTCACACAAAATATTTCGGAAAATAGCAGAGGAAGGAATTCTTTTCATCTTGTTTTTTGAGGACAATATAGCCCTGAAAGTAAAGAATGACAAGGTATCATAAGAATCGAAAATTAGAACTCCTGGTTTCAGTTCTGACATGAAAGAGCTTAGAAGTCATCACTCCCACCCTTAAAAACAAGAAAAAAAGATAAATAAATTGAAAATCAAAAACTTTTCTTAGACCCCTGGGAGAAATGAGGCAACAGGACAAGCTGCCATCACAAATCTGGAGAGACAGACAAGTTCAGAGAGCCACAACTGAAGTTGGCTTTCCTAGAGCAAAAGCCATAACATGATAGGAGCACTAAATGGTAATTTTGATGAATTGCTAGAACCTGAGAGAAAACTAGTTTGAGAAACTCCTTGAGGGTGCAATCTTAGGAGGGGCTCGCACTTCTACTCCAGGAGCCCCACCAGATTCTCACAGTGAGGAGCCAAGAAAGATGTTCTCTTGGCTCTGGCAGGGCAGGGAGAGGTAGAGTAACCATTATGAAATATGCCCAAAGTGTTCTCCATAACAAATGCCTACTCTCCAATGAGAAAGACTTTACCAGAGCCTTATTCCACCTGGGAGAGGGACTTTTCTCTGATTCTAGCATAGAGATGAGAACTCTATGAAAGAATCAAAAGGAAATGGTAGCATCAAAAACACTGTAACAGAAATGAAAAATGCTTTTGATGGATTCATCGGTAGACTGGACACAGCTGAGGAAAGAATCAGTGAGCTTGAATATAGATTAATAAAACTTTCCAAACTGAAATGCAAAGAGAAAAAAGAATGAAAAAAAAAATCAGAAAAGAACATCCAAGAACTGTGGGAGAAATTCAAATGGTACAACATATGCATATTCAAAATACCAGGAGGAGAATAAAGAATAGAGCAAAATAAATATTTTCATAATGGCCAGGAACTGTAGAAAGTTAATAAAATAGGCCAAACCACAGATCCAGGAAGCTCTGGGGTTACCAAGCAGGAAAAGTACCATAAAATATACATTTTGGTATATCGTTTTCAAACTGCAGGAGACCAAGGACAAAAAGAAAATCCTGAAAGAAACCAGAGTTGGGGCAGGGTTTGGCAGGAACTTTCCCAAAGAGAAACAAAGATAAGAATTTCAGCAGACTTCGCATCACAAATCATACAAGCAAGAAGGGAATGGAATGAAACATTTAAAGTATTGAAGGGGGGAAAAAAACACCAATTATTCTTCAAAAGTGAAGGAAAAATTGAGATTTTTTTAGATGAACAAAAACTGAGGGAACTTATCAACAACAGAACTTCCCTGAAATAACTGTTAAAAGAAGTTCTTCAAGGAGAAAAAAATATATAGATTAGAAATGTGGATCTACATAAAGAAAGAAGGAACACTGGAGAAGGAAAAAATAAAGATAAAACAAGATCTCTTAGTTTTCTTAATCTTAATTGATCTAAAATAGTTATATTTTATTTAAAGGAATGCAATGAATGCATGGTATATGCATAAGTGAAATGAATGACAATAATGTCATAAGGGATGAGATGGAGGAATTAGAAATACTCTGAGATCTCTGCAGTACTTGTGAAGTGCTATATGTTATTTGATGGTAGACTTAGGTTAGTTAATTTATACTGCAACCTCTAGGACAACCACTAACATCTTTTTAAAAGAAACATTAAAATGGAAAGAGAGAAGATGAAATGGAATCAAATGAAATGCTTAGTTAAAACCAGAAAAGGCAGGAAAACAGGGAAAAATAAAATTACAGGGCAATAATCTATCAAAAATAGACACGAAGATAAACAAAATATAGCAAATAGAATACAACAAAATATAAAAAGGTTAATCACAAGTGGGATTTACTAAACAAAGCTATTTCAACATTTGAAAATTAGTATAAATCACCACATTAATAGACTTAAAAAGTAAAATGTAATCATCTCAATCAATACAGAAAAAAGCAGTTGACAAATTTCAGCAGCTATTCATAATAAAAATTTTCAGCAAATTAAAAATGATAGGAAC
This sequence comes from Pseudorca crassidens, assembly GCF_039906515.1. NCBI lineage: Eukaryota > Metazoa > Chordata > Mammalia > Artiodactyla > Delphinidae > Pseudorca > Pseudorca crassidens. The sequence goes on from NC_090298.1 coordinate 87,304,062, forward strand.
TTCTCTATTTGATTAAAAAAACTTTACAGCTAGCCTCATACTAGTTCTTTATTAGTTATGGACTACAAAGGGTTAAATAACTAAATAAAATGAAGAGAAAAACATAGCCTTCAAATCTTGTCTCATTCTTAAATCCAGGTTCATTCAAGAGAAATTCAAGCCAAATAACATCTCAATAAAATTGGAGTGAACTTATAACTCCAATTATAACTTATAACTCAGATATATTTTCTACTTAGTTTTACCCTTCCTCATAAATTTGTTATAAAACTGAAATTTATCAAAAATTACTGTTGCATTTCTGAAGGTAAAATAGTAATACAAAATCTGTCAGAAACAATGTAATAACTACAACAATTGTGAGGAAAAACAAATATTTTCTAACTATCCATTACTTTTGGATGAAATTGTTAAGTGCAGTGAGATCTGGGAATGAAGAGAAATCATAAATTTTACTCTTAGATCTGCAGCAACTCATTTGTGTGAATAAATTATATAACTTCTAAGTTTCTTGATTTAATTCATGTAAAGTATTTTATTAATTATATATACTTAACAGAAAAGTTCTAACATTTTATTAACCATGTATTGGACTGTCATACAAACATATACCCCAAGACAAAAAAAAAATGGTAGGAAGCTTTGTTATCTATAACACATAATGACTAGGCTTCATAGAATATAAACTTAGAGGGACTCAAGTACACTTCAAAAGATCATAAAATACTGAACTCTGATTTTCAAATTGTTTAAAAATCAGAAGATACTTTTGACATATTTTATGCCATTTGGCACTCTGTGATATTTCAAAATACCTTACCTTTAAGTTTCAGAAGATTTCAACATGAAAGTCTTCTAGAAAGCTAGGCTTTATAGAAGTAATTCTCAGCATACTGATTTGGAATCAACAAAAACAGTTTACAAATAACAGTTACTTCAAGGCCAACCCAGTTCATAAAATCTTCATTTCTGAGAGCTGCTGAAGCAAAAATGTTCTGAACTGTGATGTTGTCGTGTTAGTGTACACAAAGCCCGGTCTCTGATCTCTGTTTCATAACCAGTATTTAGAAACCATTTGAACAACGCAACGATATTCTCTGTTGTAAAGTAAAATAAAAATTTCATCAAATATATCTATTTACTTGTATGGTTGTGCTAACTTACTTTTCCAAAGCTAATTAACAAACCTCTGATGACTAACTCAGTTCAGGCTATATAAATTCATGCCTTGGTATAGTCTGTATATATTAAATGGTGGGAGATAGTTTCTTCACTGAGTTTAGAAAAAACTTAAATTTTAATCCATGTAAAATAAAGGCAGATAATCTGATTTGACATATCTTGAGAAGCCTGGAGGCTAGAAGAACCCCACTGGGCCAGTAGATGATTAGTTAATAAAGAGAAAGCAGCCTGACACCAAGGTGAGCAGTAATTAAACCTGTAGTGAAATTCTCTAATAGAATTCAATAAAGTGGCACATTGTTAGCAGAACAGTGTTTCTTCAAATGGCATTGATGGGTACACCTCAAAGTGAGCAGAGACTCTGTTCAAGGAAAAATGCAGATGCTTCTTCTATGAATTTACTGCTCCCTGGGTCATGTTCTGTACAGGCAGTATATCGGATATTCAGTGTGTTTGATTTCCACTGCTTTTCATAATTAATGCAAAGAGAAAGTATTGAGTTATATCTTCAGTTCATTCATTTATTTTTCATTGCAACGATGGGTTTGATTTGGTTTTGTGGATGTAGGGGTGGAAAAACTTTCCCTTCTCTTCTAGGTTCTTTGGCTGGTCTAATAAATTGACATAAGACAGATTAACAGGAGAAAAAAAAGTTCCATAACTTGGGTACTTCCAGTATATATGGAAGAGACCCAGCAAAAATGAGCAACTCTCTAAAATGGCTGAAGCCATCACTTTAAATATTATCTTCCGCTGAAGACAAAAGAAGATGTTGCGGTTGGGGAGTCAGTTATGGGAGGTGCGCAGGAAAAGCACAGTAACCAAACATACGGTTATGCAGATTTGTCATTGCCTTCTCCACTGGTAATAGTTTCTAAAGATTTAGTCATCCTTCTCTTCCCAGTACAGCCAGGGAAATACCAGTACAAGTGGCGATTTCCCTTATAAATCTAAATTTTCCTTTTTCTTAGAAAAGGAAAACTTTTATGCAGTTCCCAGAGCTTTTCTGTATGCTGTTTCTTAAAAATAATCAGCCTAAAGTAATCAACATGCTAAAGAGGCGTATTTTGGGTTATATATTTTTCTCCCCTGAAGTGCTAAAATCTAGAATTCCAAAGGTGAATAAAACAAAGCCGTTGTCATAAAGGGCCTTGAATATCACAGTCAATCCAGAAGTATAAATACATTTCAAAGTATAAAGGCCTACAGGGAGAAAACCCCTCACTCAGCCTGAGAGTGTAAGGAAAATAGAGAGAAATGACCTTGAGGAGGAGTCTTAAAGGAAGACTAGATATTTGTCAGATAGGGAAAGGCATTTCAGGCACAGGGAACTGAATGTGAAAAAAGTATGAAGTTATGAAAATTAATGACAGTTCATGAAGCCATAACGCTGTTAGCTTGGCTTGTGGGCGGTTGAACACAGGCAAATGCAAGTAAACCCAAGAGGTAAGAAAGGACCAAATTGTGAATAGCTTTTGACTGTTGATGTAAACTTGTTCCCATGGACAACTGAAAAATAGAGTGTTCCTCAACTGAGCAGGGGAAGAAAAGAACATGATTGGAAAGGAACATGATTGCAGGTTTTTATGGCTCCCAGGAAGCAATGAATTACTCTTTTCAGACTCACACTTACTTGCAAGGTGCCTGAGCATCAGTAAAGAAGGAAAAAATATATAAATATTTCACAATCATAAAACGGTGAAATATTTTTGTAAATAATGAAGATGGAGAAATGGGGTGAGACAGGAAGATGAGAGACCAGTTAAAACTGTCCAGTCTAGTTCTGATAAAATAAGGGTCAGGACTAAGAAGCAGCAGTGGGGAGAAAGCAAGGAGAAATGAGGAGGTTTGCAATAAAACAAACATGTCTTAATGGTAAGCTGGAGGGAGAACATGAAGAGGAAATTGTCAAAGATGACGACTAGTTTTTTGCTTTGGGAGAAGAGGTTTAATGGCATTTTTAAGCATCACTGAGAATTTAAGGGGAAAAACAGTATTAAATTTATAGGGTGCATGGAGAACTCTGGACAGGGGCTTCCCAAAAGACATTTTTGAAAGGAAAAATTGTCAAAACCCCTGCCTCCTGTTTTGTTTTGTCTTATCATTTTCACTAATCATCTGTATCCAGACTGCACTTATAAAATTCTTTCAGGTGTCCTTTTGGTCATCTGACTTCTTCTTGCAAATATCATGTGTTTGTTTTCATAGATTCTGTATCTTTCAAAAACTGAACACTGAATTTTCTAGAATAGAAAACAGAGAAGGTTAAGCAAGCTTGTTTCTCATGATAGCACGTTAAACCCTGCAGGAATATATCAAAATTAGCGTAAGATTACTGAGCTACTTTATCCGCCCAATAAATAAATAAATAAATAAGTAAGTAAGTAAGTAAGTAAGTATGCCCATGTTCCCATGTTTAGAAGAAGTGTGGGCTCAGTGGATTGCAAGGCTATCCCCTGAAGTAGAAATAAACCTCTGGAGAGATCTTTTCTGCTAACCAAAGGTGAAACCAGAGACATTTCTGCCCCCTTAAGAGGCTTCAGAAGCTAAAAGGGATTGGAACAGAAGGTGAAGGACAGTGTGACAGATGGGAGTCCTCCATTTTCCTCTAGAGAAAATTCTGCTATGTGCCCCTCACACCATCCTCCATGTCTCTCAGGACCCAAAAAAGCTTCAAAATCTATTAAGAAAGATTTCTTATTTCATCTGAATGAAAGAGCTCAGCATTAATTGAAATATAAGAGTTAAGGTATGTACTTAGCCCTATGATTTTTTGTGTGTGTGCTGATATAATAATGATGATGTAATACCATCTGGAATAAAGACAAAGGTTACATCAAGTTGAAAATTATATTCCTACGCCTTACTTATGGTAACAGGTTCAAGCAAGTTCTCAATTGTCATTAGTAGCTCTTGATCTGAGGATTCTTTGGCTCGTCAGCAAATGCCGTGCTTCTTCCAAATAGCTCACTTCCATTCCTCTGCTCAGGCCCCAGGCTCTCACACAGAGGCTTCCTAATGACCTGCAGCCCAATCTTAAACTCACCACATCGCTGCAGTATGTCATATTCCATCAGGAGCTACTGTGCAAATAACATATTTCCATTTTTAAAGTCTGAAAAATGTCACAAAAAGCTTTTGGCATTTACATGACTCAGTCTTACACCCTCCAATTCTCTCTGCAGCTAATTTCTTATGTTCGATACATATCCACCACAGGAAACCAGGAATAACGATTACAGGAAAAGCTGAAGTTCGACAGCCCAGCCATTAGCATTCAGAAGTCTAAAGAATAGGGATTTAAATGGCATTATCGACAGTTATTTCTTACATAACGAAAATCGGGGCTGTCAACATGTGAGACATTAAAAAATATTCAGTAATTTCAGTTATAGCCCGTAGGGTTTTTTAATGCATTCCTGAGAACTAGCAAAAATCTACAAAGATGTGCACCAAGAGGGCCTAATAGATCAGAGGAGTGAAATTACATTCAATGGGTAAAACAGCTTGCTGTATGTTCTCTAACTACTGATCTTATCTCTCATAAGCATGCCCCATGCTTCGTTTAATGTTGGACCACACTCATTGAGAGAGGAAATTCACGCTTGCATTTTATGAGGCTCACATGCCAAATCCACATTGTTTCCATTTCTTCTGTCTCACTTTACATAGATTGGGCTTTTATCTTTCTGCTGAATAACATTTGTTGTTTTATTTTCCACTGCTTAATATACAAGGGCTTACCAAAGGAAATGGAGAGACCAGTGGCAGGTCTGTTTTAGCCCCCAGGAAGAGATTCAAATACACTCTGAAAATCTGCTTATTCAAATTTGGTTACATTGCATGCATGACCCCAGTGGGAAAAATGTGCACGATTCATAACTGCTCATTGTTGAATTGTCCGAAGTTAGGTAAAATAGCACAAGTTCCTGAATAGTATCATGATATGCTATGTGTGCAGCACGCCAACACAAGCTAAGCAACAAACAACTTTTATTTTCTTTTTAAAAGCACAACTGCCATGCCACAGCTGTCTACAACCCAGATCTTTAATTCATTGATTGATTCTCATATAACTGATTGGCTAATTGTTAAGATGTACAAGTGACTAAACAACTGACCTTCATAATTTGATTTTGTCTGCAAAACTATTCAGCTAGCTGGAGTCACCTACAGAACAAGCAGTTTGTCTTCTACTGGTACTTCCCCTGCAAAAATAAAAGCTGACCACAAGCATGGCAAATATCTATTATGGAAGAAGCATCATTTCTTTCACCTTTATGTATCTTCCTAGGTCAACATGAAGGATAGGGTTCTTGGATGATACCTTTACACTAGATTGTTAACTTAATCATTAACATATTTCCAAGTCAATCTAAATTTTTAAATTAAAATCAGGCTCTAGTAAGGCAGTTTCCTAGAGGACTCAAGCAGAAGTCTCAGGACAGAAGGACTCAAGCAGATTTTCACTAATGTGATGATCAGACTAAATACCTTTGATATAAACAACTGTATTCCAAATAACTGTGTGTGCATTTATAATAAATACCAATTGGCTAGAGTACTGCCAGATGGCTTTTTTATTCAAATTCATCCTGACTTGCTTCTGAAAAAATTTACTTTATAACCGATAGACCTTGTATAAGGTTTTGCCTCAATAGTAACAGCTCAGTTGTGATACTGATGCCGTTACACAGTTGCCTCAATTAGAAGACACACTAAGGGCTATGTTAAAAGGTCATCATGAAAGCAGTGAATACATCTCCATCATATATATATATATATATGTGTGTGTGTGTGTGTGTGTATATATATATACACACACGCATATATGTATATGTATGATAATTTATATTTTAAATTAAATTTTAGGATCAGAGAGATTTTAAGAACCTATTTTATCCTGGTGGGAAATGATTTAAGGGAAACAAGCGCTGAGAATTTCCTATGTTCCACCCCCTAACTCTTCAAAGAATAATCTCCCCCATTGGTTGACATTCTTTTCCTATTTAATAAATACGTACTGAATGTCTTCCATATTCTCACCCCCTGATGGGAGCAGAGATGTTTACAAGAATACTTAAGCCTTCAAAGTAGCTTTCTAATATTCATTCACTAATCCATGCATTCATTCAGCAAATATTTATTGTATATTATGAAGCAGATACTGTGATGCTGATAAAGAAATAAAAAATGGACTCTGCATATGGACTTGACATTGTAACTGGGGAGACCACACCCACAGATATTTAGTATGTGCACATTATGTTAAGTGCCAATTACAGTATGTGCCAGATACCCTAGCAACGTAATGAGAAAATGGACTCATTCTCCAATGGAGGTAGTAGAAATATGGTTTGGTAAGAGAGAAGGGGCTTAGAAAAGCTTTGCAGAGAGGGTGACATTTAACAGAGGCCATCCAAAGTGAGTGGGTCCCCAGGGTGGAGTGGGCAGCATGGTCACCCAGAGCAAATGGAAGAGCATGAGGAAGGGCAGAGGGTTGCAAGTGCATCAGAGGAGTGTGGGTCCTCCAGTTTCTTGAGCTTGGGAACAGAAGTGTGTGAGTTATTGCAACATATTCCCTTCCATTCAAAGCAGAAGTTATAAACTTGTGCCCTTTGGACCATTTTTGGCCCTGACATGTTATGCTTGAGCTATGCAGTGTTTGAATTCATGGACAAAATTTAAACATGGGAGGAATTCACAAAAATCCACATTTCAAGCTTCTTTTGTAAAAGTATGTTTTTAGCAAAACTGGACCAGAATGTCTATTTGGAAATAATCTGCTGCAGACATGCAATGATAGCCTCTATTCTAGAAGCCTCTCTTTTAGTTTTACTACAATTCTCAGTAGGCCAGATTCACTCATCAATGTTACTTGACAGACTTTAGCTGGTGTTTTATTTGAGATGCCTGGTTTAAGGTTGTAATACTTCTGAAAAGGCAATTGTCCCTGGGAGGAAAAAAGTGGAATGTCTCTCTGAACTGTTAATCAGTCACTTGTCATTATTCTTCACGTGTAAATGAAGGTTTGGAGAGCAACCTAGAATAGAGGAATAAAAAGCAGAGCACAAGGTCAGTAAGCATCAGCGTGTTTGGTTTTGTGGAGAATTTGGTGGACTTGGAAAAGAATAAAGGAAGGAGAACTTTACAGTTTCATGCTTTTACCATGGTTAATTAAAATATAAATATTTACTTCAAACTAGGAACCACTATGAGAATTTGAGTTAAAACACTGACCTTTTCTTAATTCTTGACTATGCTTATTTATTTCTAGATAGTGTCCCTATTTGCAAGCCTATGATTTTTTTTTTTTTTTTTTTTTTGCGGTACGCAGGCCTCTCACTGTTGTGGCCTCTCCCGTTGCGGAGCACAGGCTCTGGATGTGCAGGCTCAGCGGCCATGGCTCACGGGCCTAGCCGCTCCACGGCATGTGGGATCGTCCCATACCGGGGCATGAACCCGTGTCCCCTGCATCGGCAAGCAGACTCTCAACCACTGCGCCACCAGGGAAGCCAAGCCTATGATTTTTAATGGTTAAAATTCTAAGTCTGTCTCAGGGATCTCCTGAAAAGTTACTGGCCCTATGCCCACTGACTGAATTCCAGTCATGGACATTATCCCCAGGTAATTAAAATGTTCACTTAGGAAAAAAAAAAAAAGCCAAGTATCACATAACATTGTTAACCTTCTTCTCAGATAACGTACTCAGTGTCAGAATTATCTGTACTGCCTTGGGGCTTTTTTGAAGAGTGAATATCATTGCACACACTGTCAGCATACACCATGTAGGAATAATTATCATCATTAACCTGAGTCTTATTAAGCTTCCTTCTTATTAATATGTATTGCCATTCACTGTAAGTGCTAAGTTGTGGCAGAAAAACAAAAGAGAGAACTGAATAAAGATGGCATTCCAGGCTTCAGTTACATTATTAAAATATTTAGAAAGTGAAGCTAATGAGTTTACCTTTCTTCTCAAAACATACAGATTCCCAAATGCTCCTAACCTTTGAAAGAACATGTCAGTTGAATATATAAGAGGAGGGAAGAGGGTGTTTGAAAAGAGCCAGACATCATGTATTGTTCATTCACAGAAGGCAATGGATAAAGTCATTGATTTGATCAAAATGCTTGCGAATTACTGAATTCCACTTTCCAAATGTAACATTTGGAAACCATATGCTTGGAACCTGCAAACCAAAACCAGATGAAACATTTGCACTAGCTTTTTCTATCACACCTTTAAAGAGTTCCCAAACTCTAGGGGACAGCTCCTATAGAGGAAAGTGCTGGACTTAACAAGTAGGGAATTACTCTGCAAAGTCAGGGCTAGCGATGGAGCTGGGCCATGGAATGGACAGAGGTGTCATCCCTGGGTAAAGCAGTATGGCTAGGGCTCCCCAGTGTCAGGTTGTTTTGAACTACAAAGAATCAGGACTTTGAAAGGCAGTACATAAAATGAAATATAGACCTGCTCCAATGGAGAATATGGAAAATTAATGAAAAGATTCCAAACATTAAAACATTTCATGGCAAATAGAGGCATATTTCAAACAACCAGATTTGAAAGAAAAAGTTATACTTGGCTTCCATGGGCTACTCTGTCTTCCCATATATCTTCCAGATGCATTTGGAGGTACCAACCCTCATCTAAAACTTGTTCGTGGACCTCATTTTTCTATTACATCTCCTGAGAAAGAGTGATAAGGACAACTAAATGAAGTGATGAAGATGTGGCTTTCCTCCTCTCATGAACCCACCATGCTTTACCCCCTCCTCTACCCTTTTACAGCCCCACTCCCTGCCTATACACATCTACAGTTGTTCTAGATTCAGTTACAAGGTGGACTTAAGTTTTGTGGAACCTGAACCATATATAATTTCGGTAGTTGTCTTTCAGGAAAAGATTACAACATTATGATACAAAATTAGGTATGAACATGAATATTTATTTGGAATGAGAAAGAAAATCACAGCAAAATCAAAGCTAAAATATCTGGAAAATATTGCAATCATTACAAAATGTAGAAAAATAATACAGAAGACTTATTTAACGAACTCCTTGACACATTCCTATAATGCTTTTCTTTCATTTGGCTGCATATTCTTTGATCACTTCTTCAAATGACAACAGTTTTATAATATCTTTCTATAAAAAGAATAAAAATATAATTTAATCTTCCTAACATAATTGGTTGAATTTGTTTTTATTAGTAGTAATGAGATGCATAAAACATTAAACGTCAGCACAGACGTAGTCACCATTCGTAGAACTGCTAGGAATTTGTGTCCTGTAACTCAGAAATTCTCATATATTCCATACTGCAAAAAGCCATCAAAAAATAAAAATAATGTAGGGTACATTTGAATTTCATAAAATGCATTACAGAGTATATTCAGGATAGGAGAGAACTTCTCTTTTGACTGAGTGCTGATGTTAATTGAATCCTCCACTTATAATTTAAAATATCTGATGACTAGAAATACTTTCTACAAACCAGCTTGTGTATTTATGTACGTTGGACCTTGTTTCTCATCTTCTACCATATATTTCTGGTGTTGACCATTGTAAGACCCATTCATATCATAATACAACCTCTGGCCCTATCCCCCCATGGGAATCAGCCCAGTGGGCATTTGGAGTATTCCAGCTCTAACTGGGTAGCCAGTAATTTAACTAACAATCAGGAGATTGAAACCATATGCCACTAAACCCAAGTTTAGTGTATCCACAACTCAGCTTCTCCTTGGCCTGATCTGAGACATACCTCCCACCATTGCGGCCTCATCTGACAAAAAAGAAGTTGTGAATGAAGAGAAGCAACAGTGGACAGAAATACCATATATTACTTTAACCAACTTTATCTAATTCTGTGACTCTTTGGACACATTTCTAGGGTCTCTCCTGTTATCATGGAAGTGTAACTTAAGTTTCATTAACTTCAAGGTAAAGTCCCTTCCAACAGTTAAAAGATCTGGTAGAATTTTTATCTCTCAAAATTCCATTATTTAAGCATACAAATATGTGTGTAAAATGTTAAGATTTTTCAAATTAAAATAAAAGCATAAAATAAATAATTTTGTATACTCACATAGACAAATATACTTAATTGAGCAGTTAAAGTAAAGCCTTAAAATCTGTAAAATGGGGGCTTCCCTGGTGGCACAGTGGTTGAGAGTCCGCCTGCCGATGCAGGGGACATGGGTTCGTGCCCTGGTCCGGGAAGATCCCACATGCTGCGGAGTGGCTGGGTCCGTGAGCCGTGGCCACTGAGCCTGCGCGTCCGGAGCCTGTGCTCCACAATGGGAGAGGTCACAACAGTGAGAGGCCCGCGTACCGCAAAAAAAAAAAAAAAAAAAAAAAAAAAAAAAAAAAAAATCTGTAAAATGTGGAGATGATATTAACTAACCTCAGTTCCAGCATCCCATGACCCTAGAAACTCAGGATCAGATCCAATTTATTGGTACTCAGCCATCATTTACTGTGTTTTGATTTTTGTTTTTTACATAATTATCTCCATACTTTTAAATTATTTGCTAGCATGTAAACTCTTGTCTCTGCTTCCTACAGTTCTAAATGCATCCCTCTTTGGAGAGTTTTAAAACAAAATACATAATTCCTCCACCAAACCAGTGAAGAATGAATCAAATGTATAATATTAAAGAGGGAGGGCTTCCCTGGTGGCTCAGTGGTTGAGAGTGCGCCTGTCGATGCAGGGGACACGGGTTCATGCCCCGGTCCGGGAAGATCCCACATGCCGCGGAGTGGCTGGGCCCATGAGCCATGGCCGTTGAGCATGCGCGTCCAGAGCCTGTGCTCCGCAACGGGAGAGGCCACAGCAGTGAGAGGCCCGTGTACTGCAAAAAAAAAAAAAAAAGGAAAGTTCTCATTCTGCTGCTATTTGAAAAAAGCTGAAAAGTTGATTCATTTTTCTCCAAAAGAGGGAGGCAAGTTAAGAACTGAACTGCTAAACATAGAGACCAGCTGCCCACTTTACTCCTCCTATCTGGAACTCTCTGCAGATCTCCTTCCTATCTGGAACTCTTTGCAGATCTCCCTGTTTTTCTTTTCAGTCTTGGCCTTTATCTTCTTACTATAACAGTAGTTAAATAGCTGATTTCTCTTGACTGTGTTATCCAATTAATATAAGACTACTTCCAAACCAAATGGAACTAATGATTTAAAACTTCGAGGTTTTATTAGACCCTTGAAGTCATTGCTTTAACTAATCAGATACTTCAACATTGAATGGCCAACATGTGAATTGTACAGGGCAGAGCTGCAACACAGCAGCACCTTATTTCCACAAACAACCCTCGGTACTCTGCTACAAGTCTTCAGCATTGCCAGGGAATCATTGCTTTGAATGAAAATGCTGGAAAGACGAGGACGAGTGGGGAGGGGCAGGAATCTGTAAGGCAACATTTTATGTAAAAGATATGAAGCATTTGGCTGTTTATTCGATAACATTTTTTATTTAGTAGGATCGAGATTACTCAAGCTGGCTAAATCTATTTCTTTTTCTCTACAACTTGGGTAGTCTCACAATTTGAGACTTCATCGTGGAAATCTGGATAGTTGTAGAGAAGTAAAGAGGTTCATATTTCTTGTATGTCAAGTAAGTCTGTGACCCAATTCTAAACAATTGAAAGGATAAAGAAGAAAGTTGAGGGAGGGAGAGTATGAGGGAGGAAAAGAGGAAGAGAAAAGGGAGGAAGGGAAGCATAGGAGAGAGGAAGGGAAGAAGAAAGGAAATCTAGAGAACAGAGAAGGCTTTCCAAAATCTGATGACACCATGAACCCTAAGGACAGCCTTCCTAGAGGAAACCCAATCCCAGAGCAAGTGTCTCAGAACGTCTGAATTACTAATAACATTCTAACTAGTTTTTTAGCGAGAGGAAGCCATCAGATAAGAAATCTAAATATTTTCAGTTTTGAAAGGTTGAATTTCTTTGTGAGACATATTGTTATGCAGAAATAATTTGACTCTGGTAAAAGTTTCATGTACAGCGACTTAATGTCATAACTTTTATTTACGTAGGCACTTTGCAATAGGAGATTGTATCTAACTGATGTCAAAATATATGGTAAATTCAGTTAGCAACTTGAATTTGAATAAATTTGTCTATATATAGCAACTAAAAACTATTGTAATTTTATCACTTTATTCAAAATATACAAGATTATTACCAAGCCAAAAGAAATATTTAAAAAGCCAAATATGTCAGAAGACTATTTAATCCAACTCCATATTACCAATTTTTTAGCTAGATATTTTGGTGTTAACTTAAAACCTCTGTGAACGAGGCTTAGGAGACATATTCATTCACCTTTAATGCATTCACTTTTTCAATATATCTAATTCATATTTATTTATTCAACATATATATTCTCATATTTATTGAGTGCCTACTTATGACCAGCATTATTCTAGGGTGATTGAATTACATCAGTGAACAAAACTAACAAAATTTTTAGCCCTCATGATCCTATATTCCACCAAGATATTCTAGTTGTATCATATGAGAATTTTACTTCCAAAAATAGGAAGCATTTGAACATCATGTCATTTGTATTAATCAGACATTGGATGCATGAAACTTTGAAACAATGCTTATGTTTGGCAAACCTATGTAAAGAATGTATGCATCATTTTAAGGATTTCCTGACCAATGTAAAACAAGGAAAATGTGTGCTTTTTCAAGACTAATAAAAGATTTTCAAGGTTAATTTTGACAATATGCAATTTTCCAATTCTTGTTTTAGTCATTGACTTACATACTTAATCCTATGAGGAAGATCACACTCTCCTATAACTTTGGTACTAGAAACAAGGAATTAAGTTACTTGAGTACTGGGAAAATTGTTCTCATTGTTTTTAAAGATGAACGTGCTATTTTAGAGTACTAAAAGTACAGGGCATGAGACCAAGCCTTCACTTTCAGTACGGACACTAAGTGACCATTCACAAAGTGATTTCTGTGGTTCATTTTTTTAAAGTTTTTACTTTAGATTGGACTATAGTTGATTTACAATGTTGTGTTAGTTTCAGGTGTACAGCAAAGTGCTTCATTTATACATATATATATATATATACACACACATATATATAATGTATCCATTCTTTTTCAAATCCTTTTCCCATTTAGGTTATTACAGAATATTGAGCAGAGTTCCCTGTGCTATATAGTAGATCCTTGTTGGTTATCTATTTTAAATATACTAGTGTGTATATGTTAATCCCAAACTCCCAATTTATCCCTCCCCCCCACCTTTCCCCTTTGGTAACCATAAGTTTGTTTCAAAGTCTATGAGTCTGTTTCTGTTTTGTAAATAAGTTCATTTGTATCAATTTTATTTTAGATTCTTCATATAAGCGATATCATATGATATTTGTCTTTCTCTGTCTAACTTACTTCACTTAGTATGATAATCTACAGGTCCATTCATGTTGTGGTAAATGGCATTATTTCATTCTTTTTAACTGAGTAGTATTCCATTGTACATATGTACCACATCTTCTTTCTCCATTCATCTGTCGATGGACATTTAGGTTGCTTCCTTATCTTGACTATTGTAAACAGAATGGCAGTGAACATTGGGGTGCGTGTATCTTTTCAAACCATGGTTTTCACTGGATATATGCCCAGGAGTGGGATTGCTGGGTCATGTGGTAGCTCTACTTTTAGTTTTTTTAAGGAACCTCCATACTGTTCTCCATATTAACTGTACCAATTGCCACCAACAGTGTAGGAGGTTCCCTTTTCTCCACACCCTTCCCAGCATTTATTGTTTGTAGACTTTTTTGATGATGGCCATTCTGACTGTTGTGAGATAATATCTCATTGTAGTTTTGAACTGCATTTCTGTAATAATTAGTGATGTTGAACAGCTTTTCATGTGCCTCTTGGTCTTTGTATGTCTTCTTTGGAGAAATGTCTGTTTAGGTCTTCTGCCTGTTGTTTGACTGGGTTGTTCAGTTTTTTGATATTGGGCTGCATGAGCTGTTTGTAAAATTTGCAGATTAATGCCTTGTTGGTTGCATAGTTTGCAAATATTTTCTCCCGTTCTGTAGGTTGTCATTTTGTTTTGTTTATGGTTTCCTTTGCTGTGCAAAAGCTTTTGAGTTTAATAGGTCACATTTGTTTACATTTGTTTTTATGTCCATTATTCTAGGAAATGGATCGAGAAGGATATTGCTGTGATTTATGTCAAAGAGTGTTCTGCCTATGTTTTCTTCTAAGCGTTTTATGGTATCCAGTCTTACATTTAGGTCTTTAATCCATTTTGAGTTTATTTTTGTGTGTGGCGTTAGAGAATGATCTAATTTCATTCTTTTACATGTAGCTGTCCAGTTTCCCCAGCACCACTTATTAAAGAGGCTGTCTTTTCTCCATTGTATATTCTTGTTTTTTTTTTTTTGTCATAGATTAATTGATTGTAGGTTGTGGGCTTATCTCTGGGCTTTCTATCCTTTTCCATTTATCTATACGTCTGTTTTTGTGCCAGTGCCATACTGTTCTGATGACTGTAGCTTTGTAGTATAGCCTGAAGTCAGGGAGCATGATTCCTCCAGCTCCGTTTTTCTTTCTTAAGATTACTTTGGCTATTCAGGGTCTTTTGTGTCTCCATATATATTTTAAAATTTTTGTTCTAGTTCTATATAAAACGCCATTGGTAATTTTATAGGGATTGCATTGAATCTATAGATTGCCTTGGGTTTAATGTAGTCATTTTGACAATATTGATTCTTCCAATACATGAGCATGGTATATTTTTTCATCTGTTTGTGTCATCTTTGATTTCTTTTATCAGCATCTTACAGTTTTCTGAGTACAGGTCTTTTGCCTCCTTACGTAGGTTTATCCCCAGGTATTTTATTCTTTTTGATGTGATGGTAAATGGGGTTGTTTCTTTAATTTCTGTTTCTGATCTTTCATTGTTAGTGTATAGAAATGCAACAGATTTCTGTGTATTAATTTTGTATCCTGCAACTTTACCAAATTCATTGAAGAGCTCTAGTAGCTTTCTGGTAGCTCTTTAGGATTTTTTATATATAGTATCATGTCATCTGCAAACAGTGACAGTTTCACTTCTGTTTTTCCATTTGGATTCCTTTTATTTCTTTTCTTCTCTGATTGCCATGGCTAGGATTTCCAAAACTATGTCAAATAAAAGTAGTGAGAGTGGACATCCTTCTTGTTCCTGATCTTAAAGGAAATCTTTCAGCTTTTCAGTGTTGAGTATGATGTTAGCTGTAGGTTTGTCATATATGGCCTTTATTATATTAAGTTATGTTACCTCTATGCCCACTCTCTGGAGAGTTTTCATCATTAATGGGTGTTGAATTTTGTCAAAACCTTTTTCTGCATCTACTGAGGTGATCATATGGTTTTTATTCTTCAGTTTGTCAATGTGGTATATCACACTGATTGATTCGTGGATATTGAAAAATCCTTGCATCCTTGGGATAAATCCCACTTGATTGTGGTGTATGATCCTTTTAATGTATTGATGGATTCAATTTGCTAGTATTCTGTTGAGGATTTTTGCGTCTATGTTCATCAGCAATATTGGCCCATAACTTTCTCTTTTTTTGGTATCTTTGGTTTTGGTATCAGGGTGATGGTGGCCTCATAGAATGAGTTTGGGAATGTTCCTTCTGCAATTTTTTGGAATAGTTTCAGAAGCATAGGTTTTAACTCTTCTCTAAATGTTCGATAGCATTCACCTGTGAAGCCATCTGGTCATGGACTTTCGTTTGTTGGGAGTTTTTTAATCACAGTTTCAATTTCAGTACTTGTGATTGGTCTGTTCATATTTTCTGTTTTTTCCTGTTTCAATATGGGGAGATTGTATCTTTCAAAGAATTTGTGCATTTCTTCTAGGTTGTCCATTTTAGCTTGTAGTAGTCTCTTAAGATCCTTTGTATTTCTGTGGTGTCCCTTGTAACTTCTCCTTTTTCATTTCTAATTTTATTGATTTGAGCCCTCTCCTCCCACTTTTTTTAAGATGAGTCTGATTAAAGGTTTATCAATTTTGTTTATCTTCTCAAAGAACCAGCTTTTAGTTTCATTGATCTTTGCTATTGTCGTCTTCATCTCTGTTTCATTTATTTCTGCTCTGATCTTTATGATTTCTTTCCTTCTACTAACTTTGAGTTTTGTTTATTCATCTTTCTCTAGTTGCTTTAGGTATAAGGTTAGGTTGTTTATTTGTGATTTTTCTAGTTTTCTGAGGTAAGATTGTATTGCTATAAACTTCCCTTTTAGAACTGCTTTTGCTGAGTCCCATAGGTTTTGGATCATTATATTTTTGTTTTTGTTTCTCTCTAGGTATATTTTGATTTCCTCTTTGATTTCTTCAGTGACCAATTGGTTGTTTAGTAGCATGTGTTTGTGTTTTTTACAGTTTTTTTTTCTTATAGTTGATTTCTAATCTCATAGTTTGTCAGAAAAGATTCTTGATATGATTTCAGTTTTATTAAATTTAACAAGGCTTGCTTTGTTGCTCAGCATGTGATCAGTCCTGGAGAATGTTCCATGTGCACTTGAAAAGAAGTGTGTGTTCTGCTGCTTTTTGGATGGAATGCTCCATAAATATCAATTAAGTCCATCTGGTCTAATGTGTCATTTAGGCCTATGTTCATGTATTGATATTCTATCTGGATGATCTGTCCATTGATGAAAGTGGAGTGTTAAAGTCCCCTGCTATTATTGTGTTACTGTTGATTTCTCCTTTTATGGCTGTTAGTATTTGCCTTATATATTGAGGTGCTCTTATGTAGGGGGCATATATATTTACAATTGTTTTATCTTCTTCTTGGATTGATCCCTTGATCATTATGTAGTGTCCTTTGTCTCTTGTAACACTTTGTATTTTAAAGTCTATTTTGTCTGAGTATTGCTACTCCAGCTTTCTTTTGATTTCCATTTGCATGGAATAACTTTTTCCACCCCCTCACTTTCAGTCTGTTTGTGATCCTAGAACTGAAATGGGTATCTTATAGACAGCATATATACAGGTCTTATTTTTGTATCCATTTACAAGGTGATTTCTGTGCTTCTCATATATGTTAGTTTAGATTATCTATTTTAGCAGATATTTAAATTCGATTGAATACATTTGAATATCTTCAATAAGTGACTTTTTTTAAGATTTATTTACTATTTATTTGTTTTTATTTTTGGCTGCATTGTGTCTTAGTTATGGTACGTGGGATCTTCGCTGAGGCATGTGACATCTTTTGTTGTGTCACACAGGCTCTTCGTTGCAGCATGCGGGCTTCTCTGTAGTTGTGGCGTGTGGGTTTTTTACTCTCTAGTTGTGGCACGCAGGCTCCAAGGCATATGGGCTCTGTAGTTGTGGCGTGCGACTTCCAGAGTGCGTGGGTTTTGTAGTTTGCAGCACGCAGACTCTCTAGTTGAGGCACACAAGCTCAGTAGTTGTGGCATGTGGGCTTAGTTGCCCCGTGGCATGTGGGATCTTAATTCCCTGACCAGGGATCAAACCTGCGTCCCCTGCATTGTAAGGCGGATTCTTTACCACTGGACCATCAGGGAAGTACCAACAAATGATTTATATTTGTGAAAAACCTCCTAAAACCCAATTGCATAGTTTGGACATCACCAAAGTAGCTTTCATAAGTATCTCATAATTATTCTAGATACATTATGGATTTTACATTTAAACTGATTTTCATTTTAATGTGCTCCAAAATAAAATTTATATAATTGCTCTGTAATAAATACCTTCTTATTCATATCCAATATTCAGAGAATGTTAATAGCTACAATTCAGTAGTCCTTTGAGTAGATGAAAATTAGATTTGTTTCATTCTCTTGATATTTTATAATAAAGCAACCAGTGGAGTTTTAAAAGCTAAACTTAGCAAATTGCAAAATTCTAAATTTTAAAAATTCCTGAAAGACATCATTACTTGTATAATATTGAATATTGGTAAGAAGAGTCCTAGGAAACCCTTTCAGAAACAAGACCAGGTGTCTAGCTCTTGAATACACACTAGATTAAATATTTTACCCAGGATTGTTAAAGGTTTCTCATTTGATATTAATGAAGTCATAATACTTTCTTATTCTGTTTCGCCATCTAGAATAGGACTAAAATTTTACCTACCCCCAAGAAATTGGCACTGATAAGTGAGAAAATCACCCAAGGCTCCCAAGGCAAACATTATACCCTGGAAATAAATTAAGCACATCTGGAAGCAACATTAAAACTCTTTTAGGCCACTTGGGTACAGCTGCAATCATTTGTTAGTAAACGATACTCTAGCAGTGTAGATGAATGCACTTTTAAGAAACCATTTTACTCCCAAAGAGAAATTGAAACCTTAGGAGATTCTCACTGAATATTCAAAATATAATGAGATTTAAGTCACATTTGGAATAAATCTGCTTTCTTTCATTTTCCAGTTCTGTACTGATACATTGTTTTTTGAGCATCAGCTCTACTTGGATTATCTTCAGAAATCCCGAAGTTCATCTCTATTTTCATAACTTTTAATACCCAACACCAGAAGCTATATGAACCCTTGCTGTTTTCCATTGCTATTGGTTTTATGGTAATTATAGTTCAGGTAATCTGAGACATTCTTTGATTCTCTTTTAAAAAATATTTTGCATTGTTTTCACTGCTAATATTTCAGGCTCTCCATTTGAAGCCAGAGGATGCCCACTTAATTTGTCACAATTTAAAAAATAATAACTGGATAGACAAGTGAGTCACATCATTAAAATTGTTTTCAGTCCACTGACAAATGGATGACTGCAGGCATTGGGAAGATGTCTGGGCAGTTTCCTGTTGCTGCAGTGCTCTGGAGCAGAAAGAGTCCTAGGTTACTATGAAATTTATCAAGAAAGGAAAGGTACAGGGAGGCAAAATAGATCCAATTTCAGAACACTGATACCTTGAAACTGCTTCCAGCTTACCCTTAGGGTTTTCCTCATTTTTTACTTCCTTACAATAGCAAAGATAACATAGATAAAAGGACAAAAAATAATCCCAGCAAATTTATTCCAACTCTGAATGAGACTAATAGTCTAGAAGTGACTTTCTCACTCTCTTTTTTCTTATAAAAGATAGTCAAGTTATTTGATAGAATTAATGTGGAATGCTGCTTTTTATAAGCACATTTTATCAGAGCATATATTATTCAGTATGTTTTTGACAGTGTTCCATGTAGAAAAATAATGATAATTAGCTGTAGAAAATTATCACCTGTCTTACAGTACCCACTGTCATTGTTGTCTTCTGCTTGTCACTGGACTTTTAACTGAAAAACTTTCTTATGCCCTGTGAGTGACAGTTTTTAAATTAATAGCACCTTCACGTTTTTCAGAAAAGAGTACAGGAAGAGAAACACACCAGCATGTTTCTCACTGGGAAGCTGGACCATATTGTCATTCAAAAGGGAGAACTGCGGAACTTGCATGCCCTATAGGCCTCAAGAAATATGCCATTTCTCAGTTCCTAAGCCTTTACTGCTATAACTCACAGCTTAATGCAAGACACACACAGGCTTCTATACGTGAAATTTGGCACAGTATCCTAAAATATTGAATTTGTCTCTTTTGTGCTGTCAACCTGCTGAAGACCAAAATTCCTATCAGAGCCTAAAATATAAAAGGTAGCAATATATTTTTTTCTTTTAACTTTCATGACTCCAGCCTCTGACAGGGTCTTAATTTTATAACTACTACAAGGGGCTACATTTTAGCATCAAGTACTGTAAGTCAGCTCCAGACACACAAGCCTGCCAACTCTAATTCATTTGGAATGAGGTGAGATTCAGTTATTTATTTTCCCACTGAGAAGATTTGTGTTGCCTTTTAAAGTAAAAAAACTCAGTATACCTTCAGAAGCTGTTCAGAATATATTGAAATTTTGTTGACAGTCATGCTTTTAGGAATAAGTGAATATGGCATGGACTAGAATAATCAGATATTTAGCCAGGAACATGTTTCATTCCTCTGACAGTAACCTCAGTGACCTAGAAAAGCTGACCATATAGAAGTGTCAACTCACAATCTCCTGGGAGAGAGAAAAGGGTGCTGGAGAAGTGGAGAGCTGATCAAAAATGAAAGCAAAGGATAAAATGAAAAACAAAAATTTTAAGACTTATGGACTGAAAAGATATTTGGAATTTCCCCAAAATTCTTAGATCACCAAACTAAGTATTATTTAGAGTAAGGGAATATTTTCATTAATAAAAATCAAGTCAAAATTAAAATATTCATTGAGTTCCCCCAAAATTCAGAGTAAAGCCCTATACTAATATGTGAATAGAAGTATTTATGATATATGAGGAAGACATGAAATAAGCAAAATAACTAACATTCTAAACAACAGCAGAAAATAATTAGAAAATCATGTGTAAATTGTAAATGAATTCTATAGTTAATAAGTTGTAGGAGAGACAGGGGAGGAAAAGAAAGCTATAAAATGTAGGAAGGAAAATGGCTTTAAGATTTAAGAAAAAGAGGAAAATATATATAAAATGTTGGTGAATTCCTTTATAAATAAGTGTTCCCACGTTCACAGATAACCTTACTTTCATCTTTCTCTTTAAGAATGAAAAGTCATCTATAGAAGAAAGTATTTTTATTGGGGAAAAATCATTGAGATCAGATTGCTAGGAAAATATACAGATCAAAAGTGGAAGAAATCACTTATAAACATAGATGCAAAAATCATTAATGAAATATTAGTGAAATGAATGCTCCAAGTTGAAAAAAAATCATAATTTAGCTAGGTTTATTGTAGGTTTTCAAAGATGGTTTAACATAAGAAAATATTTTGTTATAATCACTCATATTTACAGCTTAAATCAAAATGCCATATGTTTATCTTAACCAATGCAGGAAAGTATTTAATAAAATTCAACTTTCATTCATGAAAAACCTTTTTAACAATAATGGAGCATTTCTAATAAAGTGTAGCTAGTAAAAATGTGCAGCAAGTATCATATTTACATGTGAAACTTAAGCAGAATTTCCAGGAGTAAATTCAGGAGTAAGATAAGAATGCCCATAACAATAAATTATTTGAAAAAGAAATAAAACAATCTCACCATAGCATCAAAACCAGAATATTAGGAATAAATTTAACAAAGAAGGTAAATGATCTTTACACTGAAAACTTTAAGACATTGTTGAAATAAAATGAAAACAAAATAAATGGAAAGATATCCCATGTTCATGGCTTGGAAGAATTAATATCGTTAGAATGTCCATACCAGCTGTAGGATGGATTCAGTATAACCCCTATCAAGATTCTAATGGCATTTTTTACAGAAGTGGAAAAAAAAATTTAATTTGTGTGAAACCATAAAAGACCCTGAATAGCCAAAGCAATCCTGGGAAAGTATTTAGAACAAAGCAGGAGGAAACACACTTCCTGATTTCAAACTCTACAATGTTATAGTAATCAAAACAGCAGGATATTGTCATAAAAACATACAGAAAACCAATGAAACAGAATCAGAGCCCAAAAATAAACCCTCACGTATACAGGCAACTAGAATTTGTTAAGGGAGCCAAGAATACTCATTGGAAAAAAGTCTCTTCAAATAGTGGTGCTGGGAAAATTGGATATTCATATGCAAAAACTGAAACTGGACCACTATATTAGACCACTCACAAAAATTAACTAAAAATTGATTAAAAACTTAAATGTAAGATCTGAAACCATAAAACCCCAAAACTTTCTCTAAGAAAACAGAGAAAAATCTTGATATTGGTGTTGGCAATAATTGTTTTTTTTTTTTTTGGATATGACACCTAAAGCTTAAGCAACAAAAGCAAAAATAAACAAGTAGGATTACATCAAACTAAAAAGCTTTCTGCACAGCAGAAGAAATGATCAAAACAATGGAAAGGCAACTTATGGAATAGGAGATAATATCGTAAACCAAATATCCGATAAGGGGTTAATATCTAAAATGTATAAGGAACTCATACAACTCAATAGCAAAAAAATAAACAATCCAACCTCAAAATAGGCAAAGGACCTGAGTAGATATTTTTTCAAAGAAAATATTCAGATGGCCAACAGGTACATGAAAAGATGCTCAACATCACAAATCATCAGGGAAATGCAAATCAAAACCACAATAAGATATCACCTCATACCTATTAGAATGGCTGTTATCAAAACAACAGAGATAATATGTGCTGTGCTGTTGAGAACATCAAGGGAATCCTTGTGTCCTATTTGTGGGACCATAAGTCAGTACAGCCACTATCTAGAAAGTATGGAATTCCTAAAAAAAATTTAAAATTACCATATGATTCAGCAATTTCACTTCTGGGTATATATCTAAAGGAAATGAACTTACTATCTCAAAGAGATATTTGCCTCCCCCACCATGTTCATTCCAGTATTAAAGTAGCCAAGATGTGGAAACAACCTAAGTGTCCATCAATGGGTGAATGGATAAAGAAAATGTGGTGTATATATACAATGGAATATTATTCAACCATACAAAAGAAGGAAATCTTGCCTTGTGACAACAAATTCTGAGGACGTAGTATACAGCATGATAACAGTTCTGTATTGCATATTTGAAAATCGCTGAGAGAATAGATCTTAAAAATTGTAACTATATGAGATGATGGATGTGTTAACTAAACTTATTGTGGTAATCATTTTGCAGTATATACATATATCCAATCATTACATTGTATACCTTATGAACTTATAAAATATAGTAAATCAATTCTATAAATCTGGAAAAAACATTGCCCATTATGACTAACTTAACATTGTATTTAGATGTTATAACCAGGGACATATGACAAGAAAAATATTAAAAGCACAAGGACTACTTCTTAGTATCTTCCCAAAGGAATTGAAGACATGTCCACATAAAAATCTGCACACAGATGTTTATAGTAGCTTTATTCTTAATTGCCAAAAATTGGAAGCATTTGACATGCCCTTCAGTAGGTGAATAGATAAATATACTGTGATACATCCAGACAATGGAATATTTTTTAGCACTGAAAAGAAATGAGCTATCAAGCCATGAAAAGACATGGAGGAAACTTAAATGTGTATTACTAAGTGAAGGAGGCAATCTGAAAAGTGTTAATACCACACTGTCTTGATTGCTGCAGCTTTATAGTAATAAGACATAAAGTCAGGTAATGTCAGGTCTTCAATTTTGTTCTTCTTCTTCAAAATTGTATTGCTTATTCTGGGTCTTTTGCCTCTCCATTAAAATTTTAGAATCAATTTGTTGATATTCACAAGATAACATGCTGCTATTTTGATTGGGATTGCATTGAATCTATAGATTAAGTTGGAAATAAATGTCATCTTGATAATATTGAGTTTTCCTATTCATTAACATGGAATATTTCTCCATTTATTTTTTTCTTCTTTGATATCTTTCATTGGAGATTTGTAGTTTTCCACGTAGATCATGTATATATTTTGTTAGATTTATACATCAATATTTCATTTTGGGGGATGCCATTTTAAATGATAGTGTGTTTTAAATTTCAAATTCCACTTGTTCATTGTGGGTATATAAGAAAGCAATTGACTTTATTAACCTTGTATCTTGCAAGCTTGTTATAATCACTTAGCTCCAGAAGTTTTTTTGTCACTTCTTTCGGGTTTTCTACATAGACAATCTGTCATCTGCAAACAAATATAGTTTTATTTCTTCCTCTCCAGTTTGTATACCTTCTGTTTCCTTGTCTTGTCTTACTGCATTTGCTAGGACTTCCAGTACAATGTTGAAAAGCAGTGGTGAGAGGGGACATTCATATTTTGTTCCTGATCTTAGTGGGAAAGCTTCAAATTTCTCACCATTAAATATGATATTAGCTGTAGGATTTTTATAGATATTCTTTACCAAATTGGGGAAATTTCCCTCTATTCCTAATTTTATCATGGTTATGGTGGTTGCATAGGTTTATATGTATGACAAAACTTTTCAAAGTGTATACCTTAAATACGTATAGGTTATTATATGTCAATTATACCTTAATAAAGTTTTTTTTAATAGTTCAAAAAAATCTGGATCTCCCACTCATTTTTTATAACTAGGCTTAGCAACCCCATACTGACTCCACTTTTTCTTTCCTCATGCTTGAGGAAGGGAAGCCCTGCATCAGTACAGGAAATGCTGGCAAGCAGTGAAGTCTGTTCCAGTCTTAGACAACAGGAAAATGGGCTGGAAAAACCACTTCCGCAGATCTCCTTTCTCTCT
The DNA here is from genome assembly GCF_039906515.1 of Pseudorca crassidens. Taxonomy (NCBI): domain Eukaryota; kingdom Metazoa; phylum Chordata; class Mammalia; order Artiodactyla; family Delphinidae; genus Pseudorca; species Pseudorca crassidens. Next base: position 87,328,490 of record NC_090298.1, read on the forward strand.
ATCCTCGTTTTCCTGGACTTGAGGTTGACAACCCAGAAAGACTACAGGAATTCACAAAACCATTAGATTATTTGCTCTGACAATGAGCTCAGCTACTGGAAATGCACATATCTGGAGGTTCTGTGATTCCTCACAACCATAATCAATGGAAGGTTTATGGTTGTACTTTTACAAGAGGCATATTCCATCTAGTCTGCTTCAGGTTCCTCCACTCCCTATTTACTTATTCCTTCTCTGATGCTTTCTTTTTTTTTATGTAGATCTGAGTTGCTGACCTGTATCATTTTCCTTCTCTCTAAACAATGTCTTTTATCATTTCTTGCAAGGCAGTTCTACTGGCAACAAATTCCCTTCATTTTTGTTTGTCTGAGAAAGTCAGTATTTCTCCTTCATTTTTGAAGGATAATTTCACAGTGTACACAATTCTAGGTAGATGGAATTTTTTTCTCTCAAAATTTTAAATATTTCACTCCCTCTCTATGTGTTTGCATGGTTTCTGAGGAGAAGTCAAGGTAATTCTTATCTTTGCTTTTCTGTAGGAGAGAGGTTTTTCTCTCCTACAGAATTTTAAATTTTTCACTCCCTCTCTATGTGTTTGCATGGTTCTGAGGAGAAGTTGAGGTAATTCTTATCTTTGCTTTTCTGTAGGAGAGAGGTTTTTCTCCTCCGGCTTCTTTCAGGATTTTTTCTTTATGTTTGATTTTCTGCATTTGAAAATAATATGCCTAGGTATAGTTGTGGGGGATTTTTGTTTGTTTGTTTTTTGGTGTTTATCCTTCTTTGTGTTCCCTGCACTTTCTGGATCTGTAATTTGATGTCTGACGTTAATTTGAGGAAATTCTCAGACATTATTGTTTCAGATATTTCTTCTGTTCCTTCCTTTTTTCTCCTCTGGTATTCCCATTAAAAGTAGGTTGTACCATCTTGATTACTGTAGCTTTGTAGTGTAGTCTGAAGTCAGGGAGCCTGATTTCCTCCAGCTCCGTTTTTTGTTCTCAAGATTGCTTTGGCTATTCGGGGTCTTTTGTGTTTCCATACAAATTGTGAAATTTTTTGTTCTAGTTCTGTGAAAAATGCCAGTGGTAGTTTGATAGGGATTGCATTGAATCTGTAGATTGCTTTGGGTGGTAGAGTCATTTTCACAATGTTGATTCTTCCAATCCAAGAACGTGGTATAGCTCTCCATCTATTTGTATCATCTTTAATTTCTTTCATCAGTGTCTTATAATTTTCTGCATACAGGTCTTTTGTCTCCTTAGGTAGGTTTATTCCTAGATATTTTATTCTTTTTGTTGCAATGGTAAATGGGAGTGTTTTCTTGATTTCACTTTCAGATTTTTCATCATTAGTGTAGGGTGGGATAGGGAGGGTGGGAGGGAGGGAGACGCAAGAGGGAAGAGATATGGGAACATATGTATATGTATAACTGATTCACTTCGTTATAAAGCAGAAACTAACACACCATTGTTCAGCAATTATACTCCAATAAAGATGTTAAAAAAAAAAGAAAAAATGTAGGTTGTACCTTTGGTAGTTGTACCACAGTTCTTGGATATTCTGTTCCATATTTTTCTCCAGTATTTTTTCTGTTTGCTTTTTAGTTTTGGAGAAATCCTATTGAGAAATCCTCAAGCTCAGAGATTCTTTCATCAGCTGGGTCCAGTCTACTAAATCCATGAAAAGCATTCTTAATTTCTGTTACAGTGTTTTTGATCCCTATCATTTCTTTTTGGTTCTTCCATAGAATTTCCATCTCTTTGCCTACGTTGCCTATCTGTTCTTGCATGCTGTCTACTGTATCCATTGGTACCCTTTAGCATATTAATCATAGTTGTTCTAAATTCCAGGTCTGATCATTCCAACATCACTTCCATATCTGAATCTGGTTCTGCTTTTTTGCATTTTAGTATGTCTTGTAATTTTTCCTTTATAGCCAAACATGATGTACTGGGTAAAAGGAACTTCTGTAAATAGACATTTAGTAATGGGGTAAGGTATGAGGAAAGGGGAAGCGTTCTATAGCCTTATGATTAGGTTTCAGTCTTTTAGTGAGCCTTTGGCTCTGAACTGTGAACTTCACACATGCTTCTCAGTTTTTCCACCACTTAGGCAAGGCAGAATTGTTATCATGGGCTGTAGTTGGGCATTTCCTTTCTCCCAGGCCAGTTAGGCTCTGGTAAAATCTCAGTAGGTTAGGATCTGTTAAATTTTTTCCCCTAAGGGCTGACCTCGTTAAGAAGAACAGAATACTTTGGCATATTTAAAAATTGTTCCTTTTCCCCTCCCTCTACCAGAAGCAGGAGGGAATTTTTCTCCAGTATTCATTGTGAGAACCTGGTAGAGCTTCAGGAGGTAAAACTCACAAAAGTGTGGGGGCATTCCAGTAACTGGTCCCCTTGGAGTTTCTGTCTCTCAGGCGTGGCCTCCCTGCACCCCCAGCAATTCATCAATTATAGTTCAGGTTTTCCTATCCTGGCACTGGTTTCTGCAGAAACTTCTATTCTGGTTGGTTGTTATTGTCTGTATTCACCTGTCTGTCTCTCCAATTTGGGGGGAGGGCAGCAGTTTGCTTTGTGACCTCGCTGCTTTTATGGGTCTAAGGAAAGTTGTTATTTTTTTTAGTTTGTTCAGCTTTTTACTTGTTAGGATAGACTAGTAACTTCCCAGCTCCTTACCTGCTGGACCAGAAACCGGAAGTCCCAGATGAGGTATTTTAAACCAAAAAAATTCTGAATTCCAGCAAGTAGAGATAGCTGTTTGGTATATATCATTCCAAGTCTTTTTCTCTGTGTGTACATGTGTATATATATGTATGCATCCATGCATTTATATGTTTGTGTGTGGGTGTGTATGTGTGTATAATATGCATAAACATAAATGTTTATATATGCATACACTAGAAAAGGATCACTCTTCTTTAAAAAAAAATATAGTATTAAAAACATTAAACAGTGAGACATGGACCAGAAGAAGGTATAGGAAAAACATATAACCAACAAATTATTGGTATCCATATTTTTTAATTTACAAATTAATAAGGAAAAAATAAATACCACAAAGAAAAGTAAGCAAAAATTATGAGTCAAACGATTCACAGGAGGGAATCATAGGGCTATGAATAATCAATCACTCAATACATAAAAAAGAGGCTCATCCTTTTATAGAATGGAATGTACCATAATGAAATAATATTTCACACTAATCACGTTAAGAAAAAAAAAATCTGATAATATCAAGAGTTGGCAAGGATATAGAGAAATGGAAACCCTTATTTACTGTTGGTGAGGGTATAAATTGGTTCAATATATTTGAAAAACCACTTGAAAATTAATAAATTTGGAGATAGAATAGCCTATGACCCAGCAGTTTCACTTGTAGTTATATATCCTAGAGAAACTTTCATGAATGATACAGTTGTATTCATACAAGACTGCTTATGGCAGCATTGCTTGTAATACTAAAAATATTGTAATAGTCATGTCCATACATAGGAGAACAGATAAGTGAATGATGGTACATTTATCCAATGCATTGAAAATGAATAAAGTGGAGCTACATATATCAACATGGATGAATCTCAAATATTTATATCAAACAATAAAAGCAATAAGCAGAAGTGTGCATCCAGCTTTGTACCATATACATAAAACTTAAACTGTATTTATGATGTAAAATAATAAAAAAGTGCACTGGAACTTTAAATATCAAATTCAAGAGAGTGCTTTCCTTAGAGGAGGACAGGGGTGGTGGTTAATGGAATCAGAGGGGATACTTTTTAGCTTTAATTGTACAAGTAATGTATTATTTCTTAAGTTTGTGATAGGTTATTGGGTATACTGATTTTTATTCATTTCTGAATGTCTTAAATATTTCTAATTTTTAAAGAAGACAAAACATACAAAAGTAGGTTCTTATGGTTTTCATATAAATCTCAGATCAGGAGGCTAAAAATTTTTATCCCACATTATTTTCTATGATCTAAATGGAAATAATATTTAGAATAGAATGATTAAGAGTTAAAATCTATTAGCATTTGACTCCCATGCAGTCTGTTGGCAAGTTGGAAATTCGATTGTGTTGTGAACAGTTTTTATTGTGTTGTTGTAAACATAGTATTATGTTATAATCATTATTCAATATAATCACTGATTTGTGTAGTTTTCCCTGGGTTAAAAAATTCTTGTTCACACTCTTCAATAGACCAAAGACATATAGGGAAATGTTACTGAGATTTTGGTGTTTCAAGTCAAAGTTAAATATCCTGTGGATGAAGAAAAGAAAATATAAAAAGGAACCTAAGTATAATGGGCAGAGGATTTTTAACTGAACTATTTAGTTAATAATATTATTAATATATTATTAATCAGAGATGTTCATCTCTTCCATGACTTAGATGAGCAAAGTGAGCCAGTCTCTATTCAAGGTTCCATCTGCCATCCTTGCTTGCTAAGTTCTTGAATTTCTTTAGAAGCATACAGGAATGCTGGCATACTGAATTTTTCCACTGAAAAATGTGAAATTGACTGTCATTTTTATTTACCCTTTGATTACATTTACTGTGCTTGATGTAGTAAAGAATCTGAAATATCAATATTCTTGTCCCAGAAAACAAGATCTTGTGGAAGTGCACAAAGAAATAATAATGAAAACACAAGTGCCTATTTCAATGAAAACATAAAAGAGGGCAGATCTGAAAATTCCAGTTACCTCTTTCTAAAAAAGATGGGGAATTCACAAATTATGTTTATACATACATGGTCACTAGATTTGCTGAATATCGTAATGAATTCTCAAATAGATTATATTGGTTTAATGGCATGAGCCATTTGGGCCATAGAGATTGCCCAAGAAACATTCAGCAGGTTTTCCACTTACACTTAAAAATAAATGATTCATTTTTCATTTTATAAATTATGTCCATAAGTTTTGTGAATCCCTAATTATCAATCTGTTTTTCTGAAAAAATACTGCATATAGCCTAGCTTAAAATATCTTGTATAGTTGCACTCAGGGTCAGCTGAATGACAAAACAATGGCAGGGAATCTTTCAGTTCAATCTGTTTATGATAACTGTACATTGTGCCTGGAAGAGTTACATGGTGTGCCAAATCAGGCTTAATGTACCCTTAGAGTTTCTCTGCCAGCAGTACACATACTTTTTTTTTTTTCTGTTGCCCAGCCTCTTCCTCAAGGATGGAAAAAGACATGTTTACATGATCCCTATTTTTCTGTCCATTCCCAGAACAGATATTCTCTATGTGCAAGTTAACTAAAAAGCGTGGTCGGTTTCCTTTAGGCAAGGTTTGGGTGAATCATGTCTTAGCAAAACTGGGTCTTTAAGGATAATAAAATAAAGGGATGAGCCTTTTTCAGTTCCATTTCATCAAATTTGCTGATCTCTGGCTGAATGTTTAATTTTAAAAGTGGAGTAACAATCTTATACCGTTGTCAAAGATTTCTATACCATTCATAAATTTATGAGAATATTCTGATTTTAATTTTCTTGGCAGTTCAACAGAAAAACGTCACTCTTAAATTTAGCTAGTGAATGTGATCTTTATACCTCATTACTCTTGCTCCAATTTAATTATTGTACAAGCTTTTGTAAATGACTCATATGCTCAATATTTCAAGCAAATGCAACCATTTTTGAATCTCACAAGAAGCGCTTGTTGACATTAAGCACATGTGACAACTCATTAGAAAAACAAATATACACAAGAAAACTTTGCGAAGTTAGTGACTCAGTGCACTGACCCACTTGAAATTTTAAATTAACTAGTTTCAATTTTTCCTGCAGTATTAGTACTGTAGGCTATTGTAGCTATTTCCATTTTTCACCCTTATCATAATATGAATCGCCAAGCATTTTCCCCCAGCTTATACATTTTCCTGAGAATATCTGAGATAAATATCCAAGTCATGCTTTTACAAAAAAATACGCAAATATCAAAATAGTGGACTCTAGAATTATGAATCATCTAGCTATTAGAAGCCAGACTGCCTCATATCAGTTATGTCTCTCCTCCCTTTTTTCTTGAAATAATCATTTAATAACCAGAGGGGCATTGTTCTAAATCAGCTGATTCATCTTCCAAGTTTCAAGCTAGAGCATACACAAAAAAGTTATTTAATGTTGAGTACAGCGAGGCAAATTGATTTATTATGTTCATAAACAGATTTTACCATTAATTATCTCAGTAGTCTGCACATACAGACCTTGGCCTCATAGGCAGGTTGACACTGTCAGTTCAACCTTGACTTTTTTTCCTCCACTCTGAAGAGAGCAATAATTTTTAAAAAATAAATAAATAACTAAAAATACAATCACGCTAAAAAAATTTTTAAGTAATAGTAATAAAAAAAATTTGTGCCCCCCAGATAGCTTTGAAAGCAGAGAATGAATCTGTGGACCTTTGCAGATTCAAGGAGAGAAACGAGGAAGGGCATAATTAACCTGCCCTGCTAGCCCGTGAAAGAATGCTGACAAAATTCTCCATTGCACGAGGCTACCCTTGAATAAAGCTGTGACTCTTCAGAGGTTGAAAGCTCAAAGGACTTCTGGCCGGACCTGGGCTGTGCTAATCACCAGATCTGTGTTGAGGTCTAGGTCAAGATCCCAGGGCAGGGGAAACCACCCCAAGACTAGAGGGAAGGTAGTAATGAGTTTGGGAATGGGGGAAGGCAGGCAGGCAGGCAGGAAGGACAGCTCAGTCATGGTAAATTTAGGAAGTCCTAGTGATTAGCACTAAGAAAAAGAACAACAAAACCAATAGATAAGAGACTCAGTCACTACCAATAAAGTAAAGTTTTTTAAATTTCAAAATGACTGTAATAGAAAGTCTTTGAATTCCTTATAAAAATAGTTTTATCTTTAAAAAACAAAAAAGCAATAATGAAATCAAGCACAGATGAAGAAAAAATACAACCAATTAGAAATTTAAGACAAAAGTATTTATTGAATTTTTTTTTAAACCTCTGTATTATCACAAAGAGATATTTAATAAATTTGAAGATAGGACTAACCAATCCACTCAGAATGCAGCACCAAAAGACAGATTGATATGGTCCACAAAATGGATATGGAAGATAAGCCATATTTAAAGAGATAATACCTGAGAATTTTCCAAGATTTAAAATGCAAAAAAGTGTAAATAAAAATAGGTGCAGGGCTTCCCTGGTGGCGCAGTGGTTGAGAGTCCGCCTGCCGATGCAGGGGAAACGGGTTCGAGCCCCGGTCCGGGAGGATCCCACATGCCGCGGAGCAGCTAGTCCCGTGAGCCATGGCCACTGAGCCTGCGCGTCCGGAGCCTGTGCTCCGCAACGGGAGAGGCCACAGTACTGAGAGGCCCTCGTACAGCAAAAAAAAAAAAAAAAAAAAAGGAAAATATGTCCAACCTAAGTACAGCATGGTGAAATTGCAGAACAATAAATATAAAGAGAAAATATTAACAGCTCAGCAAGAAAAGACAGATAACTTTTTAAAAAGAATGAAAGTTGACATAGACATTACCTGAAAAAGTACTTTACTTTAAATGGTTAAATATTCCTTCCAGTTTCTCAGTTAAGTTTTATGCATACCCTACAGACATTCTATATGTTATTGGAGCCAGTTTTGTTTTGATTTTATAGCTAATAAATGTAGAATAGCACTGGTATCTTTACAAAAATAAAAAACAAACATCTTACAACAGCTAAAATAAAGTTTAATATAGAATGTAGAATCTTCTCCATGGAAGTTAATAATATTTTGAATCGATCGCTGAACTGTGGTCATTAGAAACCACACCCGCCCCCCCCCCCACCCAAAAAGAATAGCCTGGAAGGCACAGCAGTCTTAAGGTGTGCTGCTGTGATGTAAAATTAATCATCTTCTTGTCACCTGTGAGCTGATGATTTCCTAATATAAGCCCAAACATGGACTATATTATAGCTACAGCCTAGTAACAGTATAGATATAAATGAGAAAGTATTTCCAACCAAAGACTGAATATTTAGATGTGTACAAATTTGGGGGGTGGAGAGAATCTCCCACGTAGATAATGCTCCAGTTTTAAAGGTTTTTTTTTTTGTTTTTTTGTTTTTTTTTTTAAATCATGGTAGATCTTTCTTCCTCCAATTCTGGAACTTGTAACCATGAATGAACACATCCTTCAGCTGGTAATAAATATTTCACATTTTTTTCCATAACATAGGATAACCGTAATTAAATTTATCCTCTTGACAAAACTACCCACTAATCAACAGTTTCTTAGTGTGATTAATTATAAAAGTAACTTTATTGGAGGGAGGGAGGAGGAGTTATTGTTTAATGGGTATAGAGTTTCAGTTTGGGATGATGAAAAAGTTCTGGAGATGTATAATTACCTGACAATGTGAATGTACTTAATGTCACTGAAGCGTACACATAAAAATGGTTAAAATGGCAAATTTTAGGCTATGTGTACTTTACCACAATAAAAAAAAAACTTTGGGGAAAATGTAACTTTATCAATGTTTTAGAAGAATAAGGAAATCAGTGGTGCCAACTGTATTCAAAGAAGTGACTGTTCATCATGCATAAAAATTAGGGTGAGAATTGTCTTACCAAGTTCCTGGTTCGTGACTGTTCTAATTGATATTTTTAGCCATGCCACTTTTTCAGTCTGTGTGGACTTCTCCAACAGGAAATTTAGCTCAGATGAGTACATGTCACCAGTCTTCCTACAGCTCTACCTCATCTGACCCAAGTGAAACTAAAAACTGCCCTGTCATTTCTTTTAACCTTTGAGTTTGAGGCAATTCTGAGAACTTCCCTCACAACAATTGCCTGTTTCTCCTGGGTACCATTCTACAACTAGGCTTAATCATAGAATTCTAGGGTTGAGGAACCTTAAAAAGTACTGTGACCTTTCCACGTTGGGCACATCCACTCAAAAACCATTCTAACAAAACACTATAGATTGTGTTGTCTTTCAGAGCTCTCTCTCTCATAAATCCATCCATCAGGAATTGTTCTCCTTCTAGAAACATGAACTTCAGATCTAAATCTGTCAGACTTTGTATTAAGGCACATTTCTTCTTGCACTTGCTAAAATGGAATGGAGGTGAAAATTGATTACTTTTTGTGTTAATTTTTTATATCCAGTTTTTGAAGGCCATTATTAAATTGATATCAGATCCAGACTGTCTCTTGTACAGCTAAATAACTCTCATCCTTTGAACTTCAACATAGAAGATTGGATTTCTGTTCTTACAAAGTCTATGACCATTTTCTTTTTCTTTTCCAAATTCCTCCTATTTCTGTGAGTTATAGAGGGAAGAACACTCAAATAAGATGATTCTTTTATTAATTTCTGCATTTTCTTACATTTTAGGACCATGCTAATTTTTTATGAGCGATTCTACTTCAGACTTATACATAGCTTAAGATTAATTGTGCCTCTCAGATGACTACTACCACACTTATTGTCAATATTTACATTTGCCAGTCATTTCTGTTATTTGTATCAGTTATATTGAGCCAGACTTTTTAATATTAGCAATCATGTTTTTCAAGCTGATACCAAATAACTTATAAATGTAACACTGATCTCAGAGGAGAAGCTGGGTATTTTTGTTGTTTGTTTGCTTTGCTTTTTAAATTGAGGTATAGTTGACTTACCAATTATATTAGTTTCAAGTGTACAAAATAGTGATTCATTATTTTTGTAGATTATATACTCCATTTAAAGTTTTTATAAAATATTGTCGGTATTCCCTGAACTGAAAAATATATCCTTGTAGCATATTTATTTTATACATAGTAGTTTGTGCCTCTTAATTCCCAACCCCTAACTTGCCCCTCCACCCTTCCATATCCCTACTGGTAACCACTAGTTTATTTTCTGTATCTGTGAGTCTACTTCTGTTTTTTTTATATCCATTTGTTTTATTTTTTAGATTCCACACATAAGTGATAACATATAGTATTTTTTTTCCTCTGGCTGACTTATTTCACTGAGCATAATTCCCTCCAAGTTCATCCATGTTGTTGCAAATTCCATGTGTGTGTATGCATTCACACACACATATACATGAACACCACATCTTCTTTATCCATTATTAGTTGATGGACATTAAGGTTGCTTAAATATGTTGGCTATTGTAAATAATGATTCTATGAACATTGGGGTACATGTATCTTTTCAAATTAGTGTCTTCATTTTCTTTGGATATATACCCAGGAGTGGAATTGCTGGATCATGTTGTAGTTCTGTTTTTAGTTTTTTAAGAAACCTCCATACTGTTCTCCACAGTGGCTGCACCAATTTACACTCCCACCAACAGTGCACTAGAGTTTCCTTTTCTCCACATCCTTGTCAACATTTGTTATTTGTAGACTTTTCGATGATAGCCTTTCTGACAGGTGTGAGGTGATATTTCATTGTGGTTTTGCTTTACATTTCTTTGATGATGAGTGATGTTGAGCATCTTTTCATGTAACTGTTAGTCATCTGTATATCTTCTTTGGAGAAGTGTCTATTCAGGTCTTCTGCCTATTTTTTAATGGGGTTGTTTGATATTGAGTTGTATGAACTGTTTATATATTTTGGATATTAACCCTTTATTAGACGTATCACTAGCAAATATTTTCTCCCATTCAGCAGGTTGTCCTTTTTTGTTGCGGTTTCCTTTGCTATGCAAAAATTTTTAAGTTTTGTTAGGTCCCATTTGTTTAATATTGCTTGTTTTCTTTTCCTTAGGAGACAGATCCAAAAACTATTGCTGTGATTTATATTAAAGAATACTCTACCTGTGTCTTCTGGGAGTTTTATGGTTTCCAATCTTACATTTAGGTCTTGAGTCCATTTTGAGTTTAGTTTTGTACATGGTGTGAAACAATGTTCTCATTTCATTCTTTTACATGTAGCTGTCCAGTTTTCCCAGCATAACTTATTGAAGAGACTGTCTTCTCTCCATTATCTATTCTTGCCTCTTTTGTCATAAATTAATTGACCATGGGTGCATGGGTTTATTTCTGGGCTCTCTATTTTGTTCCATTGGTTGTGTCTGTTTTTGTGCCAGTACCATTACTTTTTGATTACTGTAGCTTTGTAGTATACTCAAAAGTCAGGGAGTGGGATACCTCCAGCTTTGTTCTTTTTTCTCAGAATTGTTTTGGCCATTCAGGGTATTTTGTGGTTCCATATAAATTTTAGGGTTATTTGTTCTAGTTCTATGAAAAATGTCCTGGGTATTTTGATTGGGATTGCATCAAATCTGTAGATTGCTTTTGGTAGTATGGACATTTTAACAATATTAATTTATCCAGTCCATGAACATGGGATATTTTTCCATATATTGTATTGTCATCAATTTTCTTCATCAGTGTCTTATAATTTTCAGAGTATAGGTCTTTCCCTTCCTTGATGAAGTTTATTTCTAGTTATTTTATTCTTTTTGTTATAATTGTAAATGGAATTCTTTTCTTGAATTCTTTTTCTGATAGTTTATTACTGGTGTACAGAAAAGTAACAGATTTTTGTATATTAATATTGTATCCTGCAACTTTACTGAATTCGTTTATTAGTTCTAATAGTGTTTTGATGGAGACTTTAGAGTTTTCTGTATGTAGTATCATGTCATCTGCAAATAATGACATTTTTACTTTCCCTTCCAATTTAGATGCCTCTTATTTCTTTTTCTTGTCTAGCTGCTGTGGCTAGGGCCTCCAATACTATGTTAAATAGTAGTGGCAAGAGTGGGCATCTTTGTCACATTCCTGATTTTAAAGGAAAAGCTTGCAGCTTTTCACCATTGAGTATGATGTTAGCTGTGGGTTTGTCATAAGTGGTCTTTATTATGTTGAGATATCGTCTCTCTTTACCCACTTTGATAAGAGTTTTTATCGTAAATGGATGTTAAATTTTGTTGAATACTTTTTCTGTGTCTATGTAGATGATCATGTGATTTTTATCCTTCCTTTTGTTAATGTAGTATATCACATTGGTTGATTTGTGGATATTGACTCATTCTTGAATCCCTGGGATAAATTCCACTTGATCATGGTGTATGGTCCTTTTTATACATTGTTGAATTCAGTTTTCTAATATTTTGTTCAGGATTTTTGCATCTATATTTATCACAGATATTGGCCTGTAATTTTTTTTTTTTTTTGTAGTGTTTTTGACTGGTTTTGGTATCAGGGTAATGGTAGCCTCGTAGAATGAATTTGAGAGTGTTCCCTCGTCTTCACTGTTTGGAATAGTTTGAGAAGGATAGGTATTAGCTCTTTTTTATATGTTTGGTAGAATTCCTCTGTAAAGCTATCTGGTCCTGGGAGTTTTCTGGGAGTTTTTTTTTTTTTAAATTACAAATTCAATTTCACTACTAGTGATCAGTCTGTTCAGGTTGTCTATTTCTTCCTGATTCAGTTTTGGAAGATTGTATGTTTCTAGAAATTCATCCATTTCTTCTAGGTTTTTCAATTTGGGGCATATAACTGTTCACAGTACTCTCTTATGAATTTTTGTCTCTGTAGTATCAGTTGCTATTTCTCCTCTTTTAATATTTCATGTTTTTTGGGGAGGGGTGTAGTCCCCTCATTTTTCTTGATGAGCTTGGCTAAAGGCTTATCAATTTTATTTATCTTTTCAAAAAAAAAAACAGCTGTTGGTTTCATTGATCTTTTTATTTTTTTTGGTCTCTATTTTATTTATTTTCTTTCTAATCTGTATTATTTCCCTCCTTCTGCTGATTTTGAACTTTGTTCTTTTTCTAATTTCTTTTTTTTAATTTATTTTATTTTTGGCTGCATTGGGTCTTCATTGCTGCGTGTGGGCTTTCTTTAGTTGTGGCTAGCAGGAGCTACTCTTCATTGCGGTGTGTGGCCTTCTCATTTGCAGTGGCTTCTCTTGTTGCAGAGCACGGGCTCCAGGCACACAGGCTCAGTAGTTGTGGCTTGCGGGCTCTAGAGCACAGGCTCAGTAGTTGTGGCTTGCGGGCTCTAGAGCACAGGCTCAGTAGTTGTGGCGCACAGGCTTAGTTGCTCCGCGGCCTGTGGGATCTTCCCGGACCAGGGCTCGAACCCGTGTCCCCTGCATTGGCAGGTGGATTCTTAACCACTGCGCCACCGGGGAAGCCCTCTGATTTCTTTAGATGGTAGGTTAGGTTGTTTATTTGAGATTTTTCTTGTTTCTTGCATAGGCCTATATTGCTATAAACTTCCCTCTTGGGACTGCTTTTGCTACGCTCCATAGATTTTGGAAAGTTGTGTTATTTTCATTTGTCTCAAGGTATTTTCTGATTTCCTCTTTGATTTCTTTGTTGACTCATCGGATTTTTAGTAACATGTTGTTTAGTCTCCACATGTTTGTGTTTTTCCCATTTTTTTCTTCCTGTAATTGATTTCTAATTTCATACCATTGTATTTGGAAAAAATGCTTGATATAATTTATAGCCTCTTAAGTTTGTTGAGACTTGTTTTGTGGCCTAGCATGTGATCTATCCTAAAGAATGTTCCATGGGCAGTTGAAGAGAATGTGTGTTCTGCTGGGTTTAGATGGAATGTACCATAGATATCTATTAAGTCCAACTGACCTAAATAGCCATTTGAGTCTGCTGTTTCTTTATTGATTTTCTGGCTGGATGATCTGTCCATTAATGTTTGTGGAGTGTTAAAGTCCCCCACTATTATTGTTTTGTTGTCTATTTCTCCATTTAAGTCTGTAAATATTTGCTTTGTATATTCAGGTGCTCCTATATTAGGTGCATGTGTGTTAAGATGTGTCATATTTTCTTGTATTGATCCCTTTATCATTATATAATACCTTTTTTTGTCTTTTGCTATAGACTGTTTTACAGTCGATTTTGTCTGATATGAATATTGTTACCCTCACTTTCTTGTTGTTTCCATTTGCATGAAATATCTTTTTCCATCCTCTCACTTTCAGTCTGTGTGTGCCTTTAGCTCTGAAGTGAGTCTCTTGTAAGCAGCATAGAGATGAGTCTTGTTTTTTAACCCAATCAGCTACCCTATGTCTTTTGATTGGAGCCTTTTGTCCATTGACATTTAAAATGATTATTGATGTGCTTGTGTGCTTTTCTGTCTAATTTTTGTATATTTGTTATAGGTTTTTGATTTGTGGTTACCATGGGATTCCACATATATGTTGGCCTATAGCTATATCTACTTTTTAAAAATTGGTAGTCATTTAAGTTTAAACACATTCTAAAAGATGTAGATATTTTTACTCTCCTTACCCACGTCTTGTGTTTTTGATGTCATATTTTACATCTTCATGTATATCCCTTCATTGTTTATTGTATTGATAATTATAGTTGATTCTATAATTTTTTTCTCTTTTAATCTTTGTACTAGCTTATTTAAGTGGTTGCGCCATAGCCCTTACTACATATTTGCCTTTACTAGTGGGATTTTTCTTTTCCTCTCGATTTTACTCCTTGTTGTAGCCTTTTCTTTTCCAATTAGAGGAGACCGTTTAACATTTCTTTTAGGTAGGTTTACTATTGTTGAACTCTTTTAGCTTTTGCTTGTCTGAGAAATTCTTTATCTCCTTTCATTCTAAATGATAACCTTGCTGGATAGAGTATCCTGGGTTGCAAGTTTTTCCCTTTCAGCGCTTTTAATATATCATGCCACTCACTTCCTGCCTGCAGAGTTTCTGCAAAAAAATCAGCTGCTAGCCTTGTGGGAGTTCCCTTCCATGTGACTCATTTGTTTTTCTTTTGCTTCCTTTAGAATTCTCTCATTATCTTTAACTTTTGCCTTTTTCATTATTGTGTGTCTTGGTTTGGTTCTGTTTGGGTTCATCTGGTTTGGGGCCCTCTGTGCTGCTTTTATCTGTGTATCTGTTTTCTTTCTCATGTTTGGGAAGTTGTCAGCCATAATTTCATCTAATACATTTTCTATCCCTTTCTCTCTCTCTCTTCTCCTTCTGGGATCCCTATAATATGAATGTTGGTATACTCGATATTGTTCCAAAATGTCCCTTAAAATTCTCATTTTTAATTTTTTTTTTTTTTTTTTTGTGGTACGCGGGCCTCTCACTGTTGTGGCCTCTCCCGTTGCGGAGCACAGGCTCCGGATGCACAGGCTCAGCGGCCATGGCTCACGGGCCCAGCCGCTCCGCGGCATGTGGGATCCCCCCGGACCGGGGCACGAACTCCTGTCCCCTGCATCGGCAGGCGGACTCTCAACCACTGCGCCACCAGGGAAGCCCTCATTTTTAATTTTTTAAAAAATTTTTGCTGTTCTGAATGGGTGATTTCCACTGTTCTATCTTCCAGATCACTTATGCATCTTTCTGTGTCACTTAATCTGCTATCAATTCCTTCTAGTCTGTTTTTCATTTCAGTTATTGTATTCTTTAGTTCTGACTAGTTCTTTTTTATATTTTCTAGTTCCTTGTTAAAATTCTCACTGTGTTCATCTAGTCTTTACCTAATTCAGTTATCATTCTTATTACTAATGATTTGAACTCTTTATCTGGTATATCATTTATTTGTCTTTCATTAATTGTTTTTTCAGGGGTTTTCTCTTGTTCATTCATTTGAAATAAATTCCTTTGCTGTCTCATCTTGTTTAACTTTCTCTGTTTCTATGAAATTAGGTGAAACAGTTACCTATTGCAGTCTTGAAGAGGTGTCCTTATATAAGAACATCCCTACATATACATAGTCTATGTGTGTCTAGTGGCTTTGGTTGGATAGCTGGGTCTGACTGTGAGCACAAGTCATGTCTTTCCCCAGGGTGTGCTGGCAGCTATCACCTTGGTGGAATGTGGGGCTGGAGATGAGGGGCTAGAGCCAGAGTCACATGTGAGCCAGGGCATTTCCTCTGCTCGGTGGCCAGCACCACCCTAATGGAGGTAGGATCGAGTCCCAAGTTTCTGGAGCAGAATCCCTAAGGGTTGAATCCAAGCTGGTTTTATTGCCTCTAAGAGTGTGCTCTCCCCCATCCCAGCACCTGCGCCCTCGGCCCAGAGGTGAGCAGTGCTAGAGCAAGAGGGCCTGAAGCAGGCACTCAGCATGACTCAGGGTGTGGCCTGTGGTGGTCCTGGCCCCAGTTGGTGTTCTGGATTGCTTCTGATCTACCTCCTCAGTAGGTACCAGCAATGGCCACCCTCACCCCATTTAGATGCCATTCTGGGTCCAAGCCAGCTCAATGCCTCACAAATACTTACTCCTCTTGGCCACTGCGGCCCTCTCCCTGTGTGGAACTGTGCCATGGGGCCAACAGGGCCAGAGCAGACTCTGGGACAGTCACAGAAAACTGGCCAGATTCCTGGGTAGTTGTGTGTGTGGTCTTCATGAGCAGAGTGTAGGTTTCTTAAAGCCCTCCTCTCGGTCCCACTGGTTTTCAAGCCAACTAAGAGGACTCATAAGTGTCATTCCCCATGGCTGGAGTACCCAATATGTGGCTCAAACCACTCACTCCCCAGGGAAGATTTCTGAGCCCATGTAATCCCCCCCCCCTTCTGTGTCCCCTCCCAGGTGCACAGGTCCAACCTGATTGCTTTTCTTCCCTTTCTACCCAATTCCATGTGGATCTTTCTTACAGCCTTGGTAGTACAAGAGTCTTTCTACCAGTCTCCAGTTTGTTTTCATGAAAATTGTTCCACATGTAGATGTATTCTTTTTTTTTTTTAATTAATTTATTTATTTTTGACTGTGTTGGGTCTTCATTGCTGCATGCGGGCTTTCTCTAGTTGCGGCGAGCGGGGGCTACTCTTTGTTGCAGTGTGTGGGTTTCTCATTGCGGTGGCTGCTCTTGTTGCGGAGCACAGGCTCTAGGCTCATGGGCTTCAGTAGTTGTGGCACGTGGGCTCAGCAGTTGAGGCTCAAGGGCTCTAGAGCGCAGGCTCAGTAGTTGTGGCCCACGGGCCCAGTTGCTCCGCCACATGTGGGATCTTCCCTGACCAGGGCTCAAACCCGTGTCCCCCTCATTGGCAGGCATATTCTCAACCACTGTGCCACCAGGAAGCCCTGTAGATGTATTCTTGATGTGTTCATGGGGCAGGACAGTAGTCCTCCTGTTCTACCATCTTGGTCTTAACCCCCAAAGGAGAAGTTGTTATTGCTAACATTTATTGATTCCACGTACATGTCAGGATAGTTTCAAAATAGAAGAAGAAAGCTGTTATATTTTAATATCTTGCCTAATTGTAACTTTTAAATACAACATAATGGTGGTAATTTTCCAAATGATGGATACTCTGAACATGCTTCTCTGTGTATCAACTTGCTACTGTTTTTTTTTTTAATTAGGTGACTAAGAGAGGCATTTTGATCATGTATCATATAGCAACTGTATTTCATACAATAATACAAAATCTATTTTATTAAGCCCCTTTGCTTCCCTTAATAGGAAAAAGCTATGTAGGTCTCCATTACACAGGTAGAGTGAAATGCACCCTATAGTTCTGTCAAATTATAGAGAGGTAGCCATGTGCATCCAGGGGTAGGAATGGTTTGCTGAGACATACAGGCCCAGCAAAGGAAGGCAAAGGCATGGTAATCATCATAATAGTGACAACTTTAATAGTAGAAATGCTTCAAAACTTAGTGTTTTGCAGCAGGTAAACTCTCCATAACCTGCAGCTTGTACATAACATCTAACCTGGTCTGTGCTCCAAACATCTCCAGTTAAGAACAGCAAATGCTCAGTGCCAAGAGAGACCAGCAAGATTCCTAAGCCATGATGAATATGAGGAAAGGAGGGAACAGGGCACCCATGCCATGGCTAACCTGCTCTTCCCAGTCACCCAAGGTGATGAAATGTGTGACTGTCACAAGACTCAGTAATACTGTTATAATTGGGTTGTACAGGGAATAGATGCCAGCTGCAGAAACAGTATGTGCTTTGACAGGGAGTGTGTTGCAAGCCACTGCCAGCCTGTGCCTGCTGCCAACTCCACTCAGCTACAAATAGAAATAACGATGCACAGTGGGCCACAGTTCTCATAGTAGCCTTCGCCAACCACTGCTTTAAGACCAAGCAGGATCTAGAATTCCAGAGTGGTCATGGCAGTCTTCAAATCAGTTACACATTACAGAATGGTACTTCTCAAAGGATGTCCACCTGCATTGGCATCAAAAAAAAAGCTTGTTTAAAAATGCAGCTTCGGGCTTCCTTGGTGGTGCAGTGGTTGAGAGTCCGCCTGCCGATGCAGGGGACACGGGTTCGTGCTCCGGTCCGGGAAGATCCCACATGCCGCGGAGCGGCTGGGCCCGGGAGCCATGGCTGCTGAGCCTGCGCATCCGGAGCCTGTGCTCCGCAACGGGAGAGGCCACAACAGTGGGAGGCCCGCGTACCGCAAAAAAAAAATGCAGCTTCTTCCCCCACCCTGGACCTATTGAATCAGAATCTCTGAAAGCAAGGCCAAGTAAACTGCATTTTTAAGATTCCTTGGTGTTTCTTATGAACACTTTGGTTTGAAAGCCAAGGTCAAATGAGCCAAAAAAGGGATACCAAAAGCACAAACTACAAAACCATATAAAGTAGAGGAAAATAATATCATCTCGCTTTCTTATTATGCTTTGTAATTTACCAAGTACTTTTATATGTAATCTCATTTCTCCACAGCTACATTTACAGAAAAGACAATACTTAGGAAATCTGAGTTGTCCAAGATTAGAAACATAGTTTAAAAAAATTATTTAAAGGTTAAGGATAGAGGGACTTCCCTGGTGGCACGGTGGTTAAGAATCCACCTGCCAATGCAGGGGACACGGGTTTGAGCCCTGGTCTGGGAAGATCCCACATGCCGCAGAGCAACTAAGCCCATGAGGCACAACTACTGAAACCCGTGCGTCTAGAGCCCATGCTCCGCAGCAAGAGAAGCCACTGCAATGAGAAGCCCACGCACCGCAATGAAGAGTAGCCCCCGCTCGCCATAACTAGAGAAAGTCTGCGCACAGCAAGGAAGACCCAACACAGCCAAAAATAAATAAATCGAGTTTAAAAAAAAGATTAGGAATAGAACAAAGGTATTTTAGTAATGTCTACAGCTCCTTCCACTCTACTGTTCTGATTCACAGTAATAATAATTATGATGACATGAATAACAATAAAAAGGAAAAAATGATAGCAGCCCTACCAATGTGCCAGGCCACTGTGCTAAGATTCTGTGTTCATTATTGCATTTAATCTGCATAACAACACATGAAATACTATGCTTCCAGTTTTAAAGTTGAGGAAATTAAGGCTCAAGAAAATTAAATTAGATTGCCTGAGATCATAGAGGAAGAAAATTATGGTGCCTAGATCCGAATGTTCTGCCTGACTTTAAAGCATGTGCTCTAATCACTCCGCCCTACGACCTCTCTGGTATGACTCACTCAGTCTAGCTACAAAGTGGCTCCATTGCTTGAAGATTAAACCTGGCTTCACTTTCTCACAATAACCAGTGTAGTCAGATCTAGCCTGATGAAGTGAATGAACTTCTCAATGACTTCCTTAGCACTGTATCCTCTTATGCTCATGTGTCAGCAGTGTATTAACTTCCCATTTGGTGCCATACTTTGTGCTTGGTGATGGAAATACAACGATGAGTAGCATGAAGTCCCTGCTTTGGTGGAATTTACATCATGGTGTAAGTTTAAGGCTGTACCAGTTCACACTAGGTGCTACTTCCCCGACCAGAAGCCCACGATCTAGAGATTTTACCACTACTGTGTCTTTATTAATACAACACCCTGATTCTCCTAACTCTTGGCCAACTTCTCTCTTGGTGAATTTTAGCAAATCCAAACCCTTCATCGTTAATAGCTTTTAATGGTCTCAGGTGCTACATTCGCAAAAGACTGCAATCATTGTGTCGGTCAG
Organism: Pseudorca crassidens; assembly: GCF_039906515.1. NCBI lineage: Eukaryota > Metazoa > Chordata > Mammalia > Artiodactyla > Delphinidae > Pseudorca > Pseudorca crassidens. The sequence goes on from NC_090298.1 coordinate 87,348,300, forward strand.
GACTTTTTCAGTTGCAAGACAGAAAAAGCAAAGCAAATTGGCTCACACAAAGAAATAATTTTTTGACTCATTAAATGGAAAATTCTAGGGATTTTCTAAGTACAACTGGATTCAGGTAGTCAAGCAACGTTGTCAGAAAGTTCTCTCTCATCGTCTCTGGCTTCTGCTTTCCTCTGTCAGGTTTATTCTCTTGTAGGTTCTTCCAACACAGTGGCAGAATAGCCAACAGCAACTATAATCTCACCTGCTACTCTCTTTATAAACACCAAGGAAGGAATTTCTCTTTTCCAGAAGTTTGACAAGAAGCCCAGTCTTGACTGCCATTAGCTTGGCCTGGGTGACCTAAAAATGTAGCACTTTGTTCAGACCTGAATCATAGGCCCCTAGGAAATGAGTTTGGCCTCACCTAAAACACCTTGATTGGAAGTTGGCAAGAGCTGCTTCCCCAAAGACAAAACAAGGTGCTATTATCAGAAGTAGATGTTGGGCAGGGAAAAGCAGTAGATATACATTAAAACCATCTAGTGGGGACTTTAAAACAATATCCCAATCTAGAGTAACAATTCTAGAATTAAAAAAATCAGTACTAAGAGCAAGAAAATCGGAGAAGAGGGAAAGAGACAGGGAGGCAAATGGAGCATGTAAATATTTTATTTCCTTCAAATACCATCAAGTAGATTACTTTTATTTTATTTATGCAAAAGATGAGGCCCTTCCACATAGACAAATAAGCCTTGGGTGACCCTAGTAATGTATATCCCATTAGATGGATCAAATTGACCTCAACAGAAGGTTCACCATGGACCCTTTGATTAAGAATATGATTGTAGTGCTAATTTGGGAGAGAAAAGTTTAATTCAGTCAAATGTTCAGGCAGTTTGAACACAGCTATTAGGTCCTTTCAGGCTAGTGCTCCAATTGTATTTTTCTTTCTGGTTCTATTGATATTTTGGTATCCACAATGTTTTGTTTAGGCATGATTTAGAAGCCTACTCTCTCTTACTAGTGATGAGAGAAAAGTTGGAGAATAACTTGGAAAATTATTTAATTTCTTTGTAAAACAGAGATGGTAAAATAGAGCCATCTCCCAAAGCTGTTGTGGGAATTAAATGAGTTAATTCAAGGAAAATACTTAGGATAGTGGTTGCCACATTGATAGACATGTTATCTATTATAAATATTATTATTATTATTATTATTTTTTGGTACGCGGCCCTCTCACCGTTGTGGCCTCTCCCGTTGCGGAGCACAGGCTCTGGACGCGCAGGCCCAGCGACCACGGCTCACGGGCCCAGTCGCTCCGCGGCACGCGGGATCCTCCCAGACTGGGGCACGAACCCGTGTCTCCTGCATCGGCAGGCGGACTCTCAACCACTGCGCCACCAGGGAAGCCCTGTTATAATTATTTTAAAAGGATTTTGGTGGTACTTAGCAAACAGTTTGATAGTGGACCTGTTTAAGGCAACCATTAAGTTATACCAGTAATCAGATTTTTGCCTTGAATTATTATTCAAATAATTTTATTATTACTTCTATATGGTAAGAACTTGAGGTCAGCAACAGCTGTAGTCTCTGTATCTCTCCCACAAAACCTAACATTTGTTGAATGAATGACTGAATAAATGAATGGAAACAAATGGAGCTATATCTTCTGTCCTCACCTTCTCAAATTGTCTTTCCTTCAAGTTCCTGTTTCCTGAAAAAAATAACAATATAAAAGCATTTTCCTTTACTGCAACAAATATATTTTCAAAGATTATTCCTAGAAAGGGAAAAGCCTTAACTCCCAACGAATGAATACTTGATTGGTGCAGTTTCAGGAACAAGGACAGGCAGAAAAGGGAGAGATTTTGGATCAGTGAACATTCCTGGGTGCGCTGAAATCAGCCAGCATAATTTGCCTTTTCACATCAGCAGACTTAGAGACCATATTTATTCTTTCTCATTCTTCATAGCACCTTTGAAGCAAGACTGAAGGCTTGTGAGTACTTGTTCCCCCTCAAATCTCAGCACGAAGGCTGATGGCCACTGAACCTATGCTCAGTTGCAGCCCTGGTCTCTGTTAGGCAGCTTCCACATTTTCCTCCCAAAATGCATGAATGGGAACGAAAACTGCCAGTTCTCTAGAGTAACATCTGAGGCACTCTGTGAGTACCGACACGCTGCAGAATGGTCACAGATGGCCACCCAGGGACAACCATACGACTGCATAGACTTCTGCAGAGAGCAATATGTGCTGGGAAATGTGGCCAAGGCCCACATGTACGTGCCCACGCTGGAATCACGTAGACTTGTGCTGCTGCCAGAGGGCTCCCTGAGGAGGGAGGAGATAAAGCAGCGTGTCCATTTTCTAGAAGTCCCTCCCCTTTTATGACAAAGAGATTAAGACCTAGTTCCATGTGCAAACAGCTTTCTGAATCTCTCTCTTCCATTTAGAACACGGCACTGCAGCAGAATCCTTCCTCCCAGTATCCATGATTTTCTACCTATTAGCATTTTTATACCCTCTGTGCTTAACAGGGTAATGGAGCTTTCATCTCTTATAATGCCACCAGAAATACAATGTTATCTATAATAAATTCCGCCAGAATGCACATCCAACCAGCGTTCTTCGTAAACATTTCTTTAATAGAGTGAGCTGAGGCACTGATCACAAGCTTCATGCCCTGGAAACCTGACCGTCTGGGAGGGTCAGTCCCTGTGTGTGGAATCACAACTAGAACTTACTCTCATGAGGTGAAAGCAGAAGGCAAACGTTAAAAAGATTATGGCATTGTTTTAAATATATGTTTGCATGGTCAAAATACAAATATTTTAAAATATGTTTATAAAAATAATCATATACTTCCTCACAAGCTTAAGAATTACTTTTTTGTGTCACCAAATATCTTTTTAATATTCCAGACACTGAATAAATCTTTTTGTCTGCCTTATTGTTCCTGCTGCTGATCACTCAAGCAGTTAATGGCCCCAGACTATCTCCGCTGTAACATTCCATTCCCTTTAGCTTATTCTTGAATTCATTTTAAAAAATCTATTTACAGCTAAAGTTTACAGTCTACTTGGGATGTTTACTTGGATGGACTCTTATTTTGTCTAGATTAGATAAATGAAATACATTGTGATCTTTTGTTCATTAAGCTTACCGATATTAGCTCCTGTTGAATTATTTAAAATATTAAGAACAAATAAAAATGATTATACATACAATAATAATACATTTTAAAAGAGCACTATGATTTTTTACTAGCTTTACAGTTCAAAAATTAAAAAGCTAAGAACTTTTCTCTTTAATATTCATTTTATATTTTGATTGTATAAAAGCTATAGGAAACCTGAAAATATATTTCTTGACATTTTAAACTATCTGAATACACAGATGGATAATGTTTAACATCATATTTTTTTTATGAGGTTACCTGTCACCTAACAGCAAGTGTAATTGTAGGTTCAAAATGCAGCTCTGGAATTCTTTTGCAGCAAGTCCTTCAATCGTTAGAGCCACAACTTCTATAGGTATATGCAACAAAATTTATATGCAGAAAAGCAAGATAAAATTTTATTTATCCTTTAGAGTCTCAGGGCATTCTTTGGATGTTTCATTAATATTGTTAGATTTATCCCAGGGAATAAACTGCAAAATAGTGACGCACATAATTTGCTTTTGAAGTACCGATGTGAATCACAAAGATTCCCATGTTAATTGGAGTGTACTTGTTCAGCACTTTATATGCCAGTGCAGCCTTCTCTGAGTTCATTACATTGTTGCATAGGTTTTGAAAACGTTATTCATATTACACAGGTCAACTCTTGTGCAACAGTGATGAGAACTGTAGGAAAAAACCATGCTAAAATGAGATTGGTCCATTGGGCATGGTATACCTATTAGGTCATGTCAATTAAGTCATTTCTGAAACAAGAGGTATTTGTTTAAACTAAAATAGGTGTTATTCTTAGATGCCACTGTGAGTTCTGAACTTGCATCTTACAATGAGCAACTTGTTATGATAACTAAAAGGATAGAAAGGTTTTCATCCAACAAAAGAGAATCTGTGTTGGGTACTATGGGTAGGGTGTGTCTTCTTATGAAGTTTAGGGTGCTTTAGGGGAGGACTACTTCAAACCCAAATATTTATCCTAAGCCATCATTTTTAGGTTAGGTTCTATTTTCAATTTATGTATCCTCTTTCATAGAGAAAATAAAAAGAAAATTAGCAATATTATAGGAGCAGCATAAATTATGCATTTTTTTAATGGAAAAGATCAGACAAAAGTATAACAGGACCACAGTATTATAGTTTATTTACTTTTCTCTTCTTACTGTTAAAGTTTCTAGTAATGTAAATGTTAGAATTTGAAACTTAAAAATAAAAAATAAAGAATCTGGAGCAGAAAAGTTAATGGGTAACTACTATTGCAATAAAAAATAAAATAAGGGTTCTGACACCCAATTAGTAGTGCCTAGTGAAAAGGAAAATATCATCCATGACACCTTTAAATTTGGCAATTCTTATAACAAAGTATAGCAACAATAACACTTCATTATTTTTGATGGCATCTATAGTGTGGTAGCACTAAGAGAAAATCATTCTGAAGAATAATATATTAAACTCAATTTAAAACAAAAAAAATCACCAAACACCAACAGTTTAATGTAAACCACTATATTTTGTTCCTTTTTTCCTTTAAAAATGTTATATTTAGGGAAATTTTAAAGAGACTGTTTCAGAGAATAACATATCTTATACATACAATGATTTTTAAGTACAATTTGAAGGCCTATTCTAATTTTATATAGTGTTAAACTAGCATTTGGAATTTAAAATTTGATTTATAAAATACCTATTAGGTATTTCAGCTAAACATATTTCACATAGATTCATGATTGAAATACAAAAAGAAAAAAAGAGGAGAAAAAGAAATAGCTCTAAGTAAAATTTTATCATAAAATTCTCCCCTCAAATAACAGTCACCTGGTTAGACAAATCGACAGAATAAGTTGGAAATAACTGGTCTCTGGTGCTTCCTGTCCTTCTGGCAAACATACCAATTATTATAATTACAGAGCCTTCTGGTACTCTAACCTTGGTTCTTGACCCTTTCCTAACTTTGCCTTCTGCTCTTTATAAATCTGCTTGAGGTCACTTAAACCATCATTGCCACTACCTGTCTGTGCCACTTAAAAGCTGCTTAACTTCACTCTATGTTAGTTTCCTCATTTGTAAAATAGGAATAATAATAGTACCAACTCATAGGGCAATTGTGATGACTAAATGAGTTGATACAGTGGCTGGCGTATGTAAATGCTCGATAAGTGTCAGCTACTATTATTTCTATCAAATGGATGATAAATTCTGTATCATTCCTAGATAAATTTTAAAATAAGCAAAACATGTCTTAACTATGTTCAGTTTAGGGACTTCCCTGGTGGTGCAGCAGTTAAGAATCCACCTGCCAATGCAGGGGACACAGGTTCCAGCCCTGGTCCAGGAAGTTCCCACATGCCGCGGAACAGCTAAGTCCATGCGCCACAACTACTGAGCCTGCACTCTAGAGCCCGCGAGCCACAACTACTGAGCCCATATGCCACAACTACTGAAGCCCACGTGCTTAGGGCCCATGCTCCGCAACAAGAGAAGCCACCGCAATGAGAAGCCCATGCCCTGCAACGAAGAGTAGCCCCCGCTCGCCACAACTAGAGAAAGCCTGCACCCAGCAACGAAAACCCAATGCAGCCAAAAAATAAACAAAGAAATTTATTTAAAAAAAAAAGTGAAAGAAAGCAGAACATTAAAAAAAAAAGAATCAGTTTTTCTACTTTTTTTCTCTTCTCCCAATTCCATGCCTTACCCTCCAAGTTACCTGCCCCCCTTCCCCCCACCTCCCACCCCACCCTTAGAGTTGACACTCTGCAAGAACTCTGTTCCACACAATCAGGGACTCAGGCTGGGAAGTGTCAGGAAGCAGATGGAACATTGGGTGAACATCAATATGTTTGCCAGTCTGCCTTTCTGAGCACCAAACATTCCTTTGCTCCCTTCTTTCTACACATGGATCCCATTCAAGCCCTCCTCAAGGGAGAAAGCTGGAAGGCCCATCCTCTTGGCATCCTCATCAAAGTCTGTTATCTGTGAGGGGTGCATAGTCATCTCTAAATCAATTTCAAATGTGAATCCATCTGTCCTACAGCCACTCAATGCACAGTGATGGAACAGTTACCACAGTAAAAGTTCTGTTGAAATAGGATGGTTGAGAGACACGCAGAACCCACTGGCCTGTAGCAATTATGAAATTCTGCTAAGCAAACATGAAGTCTTCCAGTCAAGAATATGGAGATCTTCCTTTTAATTAGGCCCTAATTCCACTCCTTAGGAATATCTCCCTGGCTCCATCCTCTAAGAGATTTTTTCCCTTTTCAGTATCCTCTTTGGCTGTGACTGAAGTGCTTGTTAGAAAAAAGCCCCATAGGGGATGCACAGAGTTCTCAGTTACATGCACATGAGGAGGATGGAGTCCTAAGACATTTTAAATCTTGAGCAATCACAGGCCTTTAGTCCAGGTTCATGGATTCTTTAGCAATGTGATTTTAACTAAAAAAAAAAGTGATAGGTTTCTTTCATGAAATAACCACAGTTCATTTCAAGACATGGTCTCATATTCCCTTTGTTTATTTTTGTTTTTTTTTTTTTTTTTTTTTTGCTTCCTCAACACCACCACCTCCATCATCTCCTCCCTCTGCAACACACGCGCGCGCGCGCACACACACACACACACACACACACAGTATTTCTCTTTTAATTTAAGGGGCACTCCTTGAGACTGCAGGCTTTCTTGTGGAAAGCTAAATCTTTAATCTGCTTTTATGCATGAGCCTTTCTGTCCAACTGAACAGTTTTTCTGGTGCCATACACTTGGCATGATCTTCTCCCAGGGGCAGTTTAATCAACTGAAAGATTTTTCTGGGGATTTTCCCACTGCAAGCTGGATGCACAGGACATCCCTCACGTCCTAGGAGATTATACAGCCACAGATAATGGAAACCTAGATCCCTGAATCACCACATGGAGGAAAGCTGACTACAGATCAGAAACACCTGCAGAATCAGACTATTCCATGAGTAAGAATTAACTTCTCTTGTTTTTAGCCATTGAACTTTACAGGTTTATTTCTTACTACAGTTGGCAGTTCCCCACTTTATACAATCAATTGCTCAGGAACATTCTAAAAATATTGTTTTATTTGTTGATATAGTAGGTAGAATTATTCCTCAGTGGATAGTAATTGAGATAGTATTTTTATAGAGTCATATAACACCTTCTATAATGACCAAAATAAAAAATAATCATGTACAGGTTTGCCAAGAGATGCAGTTTATTTGCTGTTCACCTAGTTTTCTGTTGATCAAATTAAAATTTGAATTATAATAACCATTACTTTAAAAAAAAGCAAAACTTGATGCTATACAACATATACATTTAATAGCTAAAATGAGCCTAAACTATATAAGAAACAAAAAACATCACGTAAAAGAAATATCAATGTATACCTTCTAAGTTGACTGATCAGCATGTAGAGATTAAACATAATGATCTTTTTAAAATAGCAATGATTGCCACTAGGCCCCATTTTTAGCCTTTGAATTATTGACGACATAGGAGTCTGGCTATAAGGCATTTTTTTTGTGTTACCCATTTACTATGTCCAGAAACGACAATTTATTATTAGATATAAAGTTAAAAGGAAGAAATTAAAATTAGCTTTTAAATATAAAATATAGCAACATTGATATCTTCTAAGTTTAACACTAGGACACATAGAAAATGTTATTTTCTCTTTAATTATTCCCTTTTTAACTCATTAGAGTTAGTTATTAGTTATCTGTGCCATCAGACCCTTGGGCTTGTTTTAATATTTAAACATTTTCTGTATGATAAAGTAATTTTAACAAAACCCTGAAAATGAAAGATGAAGCTGGATTTTCAGAATTGGCTCTGTTTTCTTTTCCTTTTAAATCAGTGGTTAAATGGGAGTCTGGGGGCAGGCTGGATATTATATGTAGAAACAGGTTTATATCAGTGTCTTCCAAGAGGTAAAATACACACTGCCCAGACTGGATTAAAATGTTAGGACAAAGAGGTGATCCACCTTACTGGTGATCAAAGAAATGCAGTTAAAACTAACCACACAGGACTATTTTTCACAACTGTCAGAATGGCAAAATTTAAAAAAACCTGATCGTTCTTACTGTTGAAATGCATGTGGGGAGTGGGCACTAATTTGGTGTTAGTTCAGCGTCACTATACCCCCTTTTAAAGTCACAGAAAGGAAGCTAGGAGTTGCCCTTTTCCAGATCTCCTTCATTGCATGGTTCCAGGTACCATGCTAATGAGACTCTTGTGCCAGGTTAGCGACGCTGAAGGGAGGGAAGGAACATCATTCTCCAGAGGCTGCTGCAGCCAGATGAGTGTGCAGATGTGAGATTCTTACTAGCTCCAGAGACCCACATGTCCCTGCTGCTGACTGAGGTAGTTAGTCAGAGCTTCCCAGAGACCCCTGGAAATTTTGGCAATTTACAGGTAAGTACTGATAGGTTCTAAAGAATCACCAGAAATCCTTGCTGGAGCCAGAAATCCTTGCTGGCAGCTATCTGAATCTGCTTCCCTAACCCTTCCAAAGGTTGTAGAAGCTTCTTATTCCAAGTACTAAAATCTCTGATTTATGGAATTCATAGAGTACCCTCTGATTTCTTGACTAAACCCTGACTGATAAAGGCTTTCTCAAAAAGTCTGGTGAGAATCTAGATTATTTTAACACTCTTATTATAATGTGGTATACAGAATTCTAAAATGACCTTCAATGACCCATATCCTTTTATTCTCCCTTCACATTTAGGGTGAGACCTGTAAGTTGCTTCTAATCAATAGAATATGGTAAAAATGATGGGATGTCATTCTCATGATCATATTGCATTAGATGACAAAAGTGAAGGGACTTTGGGTGTAATTAATCAATCAACTTTAAGTTAATTAAAAGGGATATTATCCTGAGTGGGCCTCGTCCTGAGTGGGCCCTCAGTAGAAGGTCTAGAGTCAGAAGGTGTAGAGAATCTCTCCTTCTGGTCTTGAGGAAGCAAGCCAGCGTGAGTTCTATAGTTACAAGGACTTGAATTCTGCCAACAATTACATGAGTTTGGAAGAGGCCTGGAACCTCAGATGAGACTCCAGCCCCGTCTGACACCTTGACTGCAGCCTTGTGAGACCCTGAGCAAAAGACCAAACCATGCCTGGATTCTTGGCCCTTGGAAACTGTGAGAAAATAAATGTATATTGTTTAAGCCACTAAATTTGTGGTAATTTGTTATACAACAATAGAAAACTAACATAAATATCATTTGATAGTACCTATTAAAACTTTTTAATTATAACTGTTTTTGACCTAACAATTCAGTGCTGATTCTTTAGAGTTTAGCCTACATAAATAATAGTAAAAGAGTACCAGCTTATATGCATAACTATATCCACTCTACATTTACTGAAGCTTAAATTGCTCAACAATACTTTTAGTTTTGTTCCATTTTGTTATAAAGTTTATGTAAATGTTTATGTATATTTATATTCTTGTGTATGCATAGAAAATTATCTGTGTATACCTTTGAATATCTGAAAAATGGGTTAGCCCTAGGGAATTAGATACAAAAAGGGTAAGATGAGAAGCCTTTATTTTCTCCTTCCAAAAGTAGCACATTGTGTAATTTTTTTTAACTGTGTGAGTGATGCATTCTTGTACTAAATGTTTTTAGTACAAAAAGTTGTTAGAACTGAATGATGGAATCTAGAATAGCTTCATTTGCATTAAGTGCCTGGAACAATACCCTGCTCCAGGTAGGCTCTCAGTAAACAGTCGTTAAATGAATAAATCAAGCTATTACATTCAGAAGGTATTAGTCCATGAGATGAGGAAGGAGTTACTAATGTTGGATTTCACCCATAAAGAGATCTGAGCTGTGATAGAATTGACAGCTGACAGTTGCTTTCCAGGAACAAATCATAAAAAAGCTTTGTTCATATTGTTCTTGAAAAGCTAATAATAAAATTAAGCTGTTACCAAAATAGGTTTAATTATATATTTAATCATTGGTGGTGGGATTTTTTTTTTAATATTCTTGAAAAATACTAAAGATCTTAAGGTTTTAAAATAGAGATTATGCAGTCTGTTCAATATGATGCAAGTAAGTTCTGGCTCTACCATATTTTTCTTAACATCTTTCAAATAAATTTTCAAAGAAAGGGCAGTGTGCTGCTAAATGAGAAAAGCTTCTTAAGAGTACTATCTCAGTAAAGAATTAAGTTCCCTGTTAGGTTAGAAATACACATTGGCTAAACCCACATAGATCACGAGGAAAGAGGCAAATCAAAATACCTTGGACCATGGGTAGTGTGGAATTTTAATAAAGGGAAAAATGAAATTAGAAAATATTTAGCAATCAAAATGAACCCATGGATTAGTGAAATGAGTTCCACCTTCCTGTTCGGTCAATCTTTACTTTAACATAAATTCTTTCCTAGAAAGTACCAGAACTTAGAAACAAATTATCTAAAATTGTGATTTCTATTTTAGGTCCACTGACGGTATAGTCACTTAGAAAACATGAGTTTGGGGGAATAAGTAGTATCAAATGAGAAAACTCATGGTCAAGTCATGTCAGTATATACTAACACCACTTGCCGTGCCTTGTCATGAGCCTCGTTATAATATTCTGAGTCCATTAGTTACATATATGGGCATATAAATCTTTGTATGTCCATTGTTCTTTTAGCGAAACTTAGAAATAGTAACCTCTCCAAAGCAATATTGTTATTTGAGTTGATTATTTGCATTTTTATTTGATAACATCTTGAATTTTAAATGATATTTAGCCCACCTTTTGTGCTTATTTTTACTTATTTATTTCAATGCCCTAGTGCTTGATATATTAGTATTAAACTACGTCTATGCCAAAAGTTCTCAAAGTGCACTCTAGGGCCTTCTGTATTAGAACACCTGCTGGTACCTTGCTCTAAAGGCAGGTTCCTGTGACCCAGTCACACCTGCAGAATCACAGCTTCTGGATGGTGAGACCTAGGAATCTGTATTTTGAAAAAGATGCTTCAAAAACACCCTAAGACTTAGAACCACTACATTTGCAGTGATTTTTTTTGCAAAGGGCTGTAGTTAAATGGGAGAGAGAGAGCAAAGAGAGAGGGATAGGTGGTGAAGGGAGGGAAATTTGCACTTGATTCTACCCTCAGCCAAGCCTCAGGATTATAGAAACCCTTCCTGCCACACCTTTCCTTCCAGTAGAATTGGTTCTTTCACGTGAGAGCACAGGCATGGGAACCTTTTCTTCCCCAGCCAGGAGTGGGTGAGCGTGAGAAAACTAGTCAATCCAGTGCAGTCTCAGTGTCAGCAGTGGAAAGACAAGACAAGGAAGCCTTCTTAAGACCTAAAATTCCAGACCTTTTCTCTAGAAATTTAAGTATCCCATTTCACAACTCACTGGAAAGAGAATTGTGTTGTTCTGCCCACTGTGTCTCACAGACTTGAAAAAAGTTATTAGTGTAACTGAAATATTGTGACCTCTTTGAAGAACGTGTAAGAGCTTTCTCTTTTGTTTTCATAAATCCAAAACAACAACTAATTATAATTTGTATTGTTAAAAAAAAAGATCCCTCCATAATGACAAAAGTATGGACAAATAGATCAGGGGAACAGAATAGAGAGCCCAGAAATGGATCTACACAAATATAATCAACTGATCTTTGACAAAGGAGCAAAAGCAGTAAAATGGAGCAAAGATAGTCTTTTCAACAAGTGTTGCTTAACTGGACATCCACATGCAAAAAAATGAATCTAAACACAGACTTTACAACCTTCACAAAAATTAACCGAAAATAGTTCACAGACCTAAATGTAAAATGCAAGCCTATAAAACTCCTAGAAGATAACATAGAAGAAAATTACATGACCTTGAGCATGGTGATAACTTTATAGATGTAACAACACAGGCGTATTCTATGAAATAAATTACTGAAAAGCTGGACTTCATTTAACTTAAAAACTTCTGCTCTGTGAAAGACATTGTCAAACGAATGAGAGGACAAGACACAGACTGGGAGAAAATATTTGTAAAAGGCACATCTGATAAAGGACTGGTATCCAAAGTATACAAAGAACTCTTAACACTCAACAATAAGAAAACAAACAACCTGATTTAAAAAATGGGCAAGGGCTTCCCTGGTGGCGCAGTGGTTGAGAGTCCGCCTGCCGATGCAGGGCACACGGGTTCATGCCCCGGTCCGGGAAGATCCCACATGCTGCGGAGCGGCTGGGCCCGTGAGCCATGGCTGCTGAGCCTGCGTGTCCGAAGCCTGTGCTCCACAACGGGAGAGGCCACAGCAGTGAGAGGCCCGCGTACCGCAGAAAAAAAAAAAATGGGCAAAAGACCTAAACAAAGACCTCACCAAAGAAGATAAACCAATGGCAAAGAAGCATATGAAAAGATGTCCCACATCATATGTCATTAGGGAAATGCGAATTAAAACAATAATGAGATACCACTACCAACCTGTGAGAGTAGCCAAAATCCAAAATTTAAAACAACAAATGCTGGAGAGGATGTGGAGTACAGGAGCTCTCGTTCATTATGGGTGGGAATGCAAAGTGATACAGTTACTTTGGAAGACAGTTTGTCAGTTTCCCTACAAAATTAAACATACTCTTACACGCAATCATGCTCATTGGTGTCTACCCACAGGAGTTGAAAATGTATGTCCACACAAAAACCTGCACATGGGTGTTTATAGCAGCTTTATTCCTAATTGCCAAAACTTGGAAGCCGCCAAGGTGTCTTTCATTAGGTGAATGAACAAATAAACTGTGATATATTTAGACAATAAAATATGACCCAGTGCTGAAAAGAAATGAGCTCCCAAGCCATGTGAAGATACGAAGGAAACTTAAATGCATATTACTAAGTGAAAGAAGTCAATCTGAAATGGCCACATACCATATAATGCCAACTATGTGATATTCTGGAAAAGGCAAAACTATGAAGACAGTAAAAAGATTAGGGGTTTCCAGGAGTGCAGGAGGAAGGAAAGGAAGAGACACAAAGGATTTTAGGGCAGTGAAATTATTCTGAATGATACTACAGTGATGGATGCATGTCCTATGCATTTCTCCAAAGCCAGTGTACGACACCAAGGTGAACTAATGTAAACTATGGACTTTGGGTGATAATGATGTGTCAGTGTAGGTTCATCAATTGTAACAAATGTACCACTTTGGTGCAGAGTGCATATGAGAGGTAACAGGTATATGGGGACTCTACTTCCTGCTCAATTTTGCTATGAACCTAAAATTACTCTAAAAATAAAGTCTATCTTTAAATATAGGCAAACTAGGGACCAAATATAGAAATAACAAAAAAAATAATATCCCCAAATCCTCTATAACTAATTTTCTTAAACTCTCAAAATAATGCACTTGAGCCATTTAAACATAGGACTTTCCAGGTGCCTCGTTAGCGGAGCAGGTAGTGCATCAGTCTCATAAACATAGGACTTTCCAAGTGGTCTGTTATCATGGATTAATCAGTTATTAGTTCTTCCTCAGCTTAAACTAAATTCCTGTTATCAAATTGATGGAAAATTAGATTAGGAGGGCCTTAAATCATATGATTAGAACATTATTTTCACTCAGAAGAAAATTCCATTCTTTTTTCTCAGGAGTTGAAGTTTGAGTTCATTAAAACAGCTTCAAGCTTCACCTAAATCAGCCTGACAATATTGTATAAAAACTAACTGGCCATTCTCAATTTCAAATTTACTGCAGATTCCTCATCCCCCAGTTTCTCTTATTCTGAACCATGTTGTTGCCTATGTTAGCTAAAACATAATTAAGTGCTAATAATTTAAACATTTTTAGGTAAGAATTCCTAGGAAATGATGCTTTGTGCCCTGAGAGAAAGGAGAATCTCAGATTTAGCTAAGGACTGAGTACACCGTCTGTTACCACCGCAATTCAGTGGTCCACAGGGAGTCTCCACACATGTTTGTTATATAGGTCGTGTTCAGCATAGCAACCTTCTGGTACTTTCATTCATTTGATAAGTGGAATGTATTTGGTATGTTCTAATGAGTCTCAGACATTCTAGCATGATGAGCTGAGAGATTTTTATCAGGTGGAAAATAGCTTTTGGATGTTTGTGAAAAGCAGGGGCCTTTGTAAACTTAACCACATTTAAGAAGAAATTGTTATAAAAAGTTGTAGATTGCAAGTATATTATAAAACATTTTTCTACTCATTTCATTAATATCCACTTTTCAGTTCCAGAATTAAGCTTTTATAATCTCTGTCATTTTGTACTAAGTAGAGAAGTAGAAGAAACTCCAAAGATGGTTCTAACTCTAACTCTCCAGTGACTTTTTCTTGAAAGGCCAATTACTTAGGCACTCTTTTTTTTTTTTTTAATTTTTCGCTTACTGCAAAGGATGTAATCATTCAGATTATCTTGATTGTACAATTCTTTAACTTCCTTGGAATTAAAGCCTTATCAATGTAGAGTTTTAGATTTAATTATAGTATATTTCAAGTCTCTCTTCTTTTCAGAGGACCACTAAAAATAGGTGTAATTTTTAAAAATTAACGTGAAATATAAACTTCCTTCCATTCTTTCTTGGGGATTGAAAGTCACTCTGTTGAAATTTCCCCACTACCCTCCCCCCACCCACCTCTCCCCTGTTGAAACCCTACCCATCCTACAAAATGTTTCCCTACAGAACTTTCTGGATTGCCCCCAACCAGATGTGCTCTCACCCTCCCTTGAACCCCATTGTATTGTTTACTTTTCTTTTGGCACTTCTTACATTCTGTCTCCTATTAATGCTATTGCCATATTGACTATTCCTTATTAAAAAGACCTTCCTTGAAAGCTGAGGCTTTGTCTCAGTCATCCTTTGCCTCCTCTCCTAGTGCTTTGGACATGTTAAGTACGCATTAAGTATGTGTTTAACTCACTTTGTCCTTTAGGTTTGGGGGGAGTAGCTATGGGGGCTGTTTAAAGTAGAATAATAATCTTGAACTATTTCAAACTCTTAATCATATGCTTCAAAATCTTTTGGGGGGGTTTGTTTCTTTGCTGACCATGGCATGATACTTTCACAATACTTCTCCCTGGGGGAGCCCATTCTCTGTGACCTTAGGTTACTACCTATAAACCAAATACTTCCAAAGTTTTATTTCTGGCCCCACAGGACTGCCTTGCAACTGTCTATTGAATTAATGCATCAAAGAACAGTTAACATGCTTTTATATTTTGTTACCTTTAAGAGAAATGTTAATGATATATTTTCTTTTTTTCTAAATTTTTATTGGAGTATAGTTGATTTACAATGTTGTGTTAGTTTCAGGTGTACAGCAAAGGGGATAAGTTATATATATACATACATCCACTCTTTTTTAGATTCTTTTCCCATATAGGTCATTACAGAGTGTTGAGTAGAGTTCCCTGTGCTAAACGGTAGATCCTTATTAATTATCTGTTTTATATATAGTAGTGTGTATATGTCAATTCCAATCTTCCAATTTATCCCTCCCCCCTTACCCCCAGTAACCATAAGTTTGTTTTCTACATCTGCAACTCTGTTTCTGTTTTGTAGATAAGTTCGTTTGTACCCTTTTTTCAGATTCCACATATACGCGATATCATATGATATTTGTCTTACTCTGACTCACTTCATTCAGTATGACAATTTCTAGGTCCATCCATGTTGCCGCAAATGGCATTGTTTCCTTCTTGTTTATGGCTGAGTAATATTCCATTGTATATATGTACCACATCTTCTTTATCCATTCATCTGTTGATGGACATTTAGGTTACTTTCATTGATATATTTTCTTAAAAGCACAGATATACTGCCTTAGCACATCTCGTTGTTTTTCCTAGGAAAAATTCTAGTCTCTCTAAAAGAAGGAAACTGATTAACATAACAAGTCTAAAATAAAATTAAGAAACTGGAATTTAGTCCAGTCTGTTGCATATTTTTTTATACAAGTCATTTAATTGTCTATGAACCTAATGTTCAAAATAGGAATATTGTTCTTACTTGCCTGCCTTATAGCACTGAGAAGCTCAAATGAGATAAAGTAGATGGTAGCACATGAAAAAGTATACAGAGGTGGACTAGGACTAGATGAGTGGCTAAGGGCCTGGGCTCTGGAGTCAGACTTTCTGGGGTTTGAATTGTGATGTTGTCCTTGCTCCCTTTGTGTGCCTGTGTGATACCTCATCTGGAAAATGGGAGAATAATGGTATATATCTCAAGAGCTCTTAGGAGAAGTGAGAAAATCAATGAAAAGCATTTAGCACTATATCTATTATTACTCTAGTGATGTGCTTTCAATAGTGAGTTGGTTAAGATCTTTTTATTTATTTATTTTTTGCGGTACTCAGGCCTCTCACCGTTGTGGCCCCTCCCGTTGCGGAGCACAGGCTCCGGATGCGCAGGCTCAGCGGCCATGGGTCACAGGCCCAGCCGCTCCGCGGCATGTGGGATCTTCCCGGACCGGGGCACGAACCCGTGTCCCCTGCATCGGCAGGTGGACTCTCACCCACTGTGCCACCAGGGAAGCCTGGTTAAGATCTTTTAATTTCCCAAAGAACTTTAATCTACTACAGGGCTCATGCAAACGACTAATATATAAATTTCCTGGAAGGACCCAAATGACTAAACAGTTTTATAGAAGAGAGTTTGTCTGTGTGTATTTAGCTGTTACATCATACACCCAAAACCTCTTAAGTAATGGTAAATGTAAAGGACAACTATCTTTAATATTATACCTAACATTCAAAAGCAAATATGATTTTAACTCCACGAGTAAAACTTGACTTTCAACCTATTTCAGTATTCCAATTTATGAAACAACTATCCTCTACACCCCAATCCATTGACTTCAAAGAGAGTTTAACTTTCTTATCACATGTTAATTGTTCAGCTCCTATATACATCCACCGAGCGAGAGCAGCTTATATATCTAATACAATGCGCTGTACGTTTTTGGTCAGCAGCAAACTCTAGAGCGAAAAATAAAACCCTTCTGGTAGCCCATTTGACAATTCTTATAATTTGCGGTGATGTTTTCATTACAGTGTGTCACACAGGAAGCCTCAAAAGGATTAGACATAGACCAACTCATCCACATTTCTTCCAGCCAGTAATCATATCACCACCCACCAGTGACCCAAACTGCCTTAGTGCCAGTTCTTCCATTTACCGGATAGTGTGGCCCCTAAACTCATTAAGAAATGGATGAGCCACATAGTCAAAAATGCCATTATCTGTGTTTTATTAGACTCCGTGATTTGATCTTCCAGAAATATCTGATCCCACAACAAGATGAATGTCGGGTAAGACAAAAATATGCCAGCGGGATTTTGAAAACCACAGAGAAAATCTATAGGAAATATTAGGAAAGAAGAGGGCAAGAAACAAGTGACCTGGAAAAAAATATATAGATACCATAAAATTGGATCCATGCTATACCCTCCTTATGGTCTTACAGGGTAGATTTTGAAAATCCAGAAACCATGTGGACGGTATCCAAACCTGAATTTTGGAAAAAGCCATAGCTTTTATTGGACTAATAAAAAAAAAGTTTGCTGACACAATGGCAAGACCACATTGGAAACTGTATTTTATTATTTTTTTCTCTAGTTCCTGAATTACTTTTTGTGGGTACAAAGGTGCCTAATATTCTAAAGAATAACAAAAACAGTTTAAAACTTTGAGTGTACCCATCAATTTAAGAAGCCATCTGCAATATTTTCTTTTATTAGTAATATTTTATTTCAGTCATCCCTTTTGATACTATGAAGCATTTGATAAGATTGAGAATTTCTTTTTTTCAGATTTTCCCTTCTTAATATTTAGAATGGGTATCCTGGCTTGACTACAACTCCTTTGAAAAATTTCCACCATTTTTGTCACAGCCTTCTCTTCCTCCACCCATCCTTAGATAGATAGGTAGATAGATAGTCAGATAGATAGATAGATAGGCACACAGACAGGGAGACAGAGAGAGAGAGAGAGAGAGAGAGAGAGATTGGACCCTCTTCTTGCTCTATACTCTCTGGTAATCTTATTCACCAACATAGCTTTAGCACCTAAAAACCAATAATATCAAAATGTCGCTCTTTAGTCCTTACCTCTGTCCTGAACTTCAGATTCAAATTTTCAACTGCTGAAAACAGTCACCTGCAAGGATGCTGCATCATTCATAAATTCACATTCATTTTTATATTTTATATTATTATAAGCTTATATACTGTCATGAAACTCTGCACACTGCTTTTCTCATCACAATTACATTCTGGACTGCACAAACAAAAGGCTTTTGTGGTTGAACATTTTCTTCTCATTGCCTCCCATAGCATCTTTTGTTTAACTCTATCATACGGTAAAATAATTATTCATTTTCCTGCCTGTGTTCCTGATTACAAAGAATTTTATCTGCAGTGAGAACTATTTCTTATTAATCTTGCATCCCTACTATCAGAGCAGTGCCTAGCACAAAGGAAAAACTGAATCAATGTTGACAAGTGGATGAATCAATCATGCAATTCGTAAGACTGACTTTATTATCTTTACCTTTTTCACTGTTTCGATCCTTTAGTGTGGACATTATACAATTATATTTTCTACCTACACTTCATTTGTTGTAAAAGACACATTTCCCTAAAGCTTACAGTTCATAGTTACATCGTTGGTGAATTGTTTGGAGATATTAAGAGAGTGGTGACATATGTTGTCATATAATTTTCAATGTATTGATTTAGGGTAGAGAACAGGCAAGAATGAATTCCTTTTTACTGTCTCAAAGAAGTATAAATATAAGGAAGTGTTTGAGCCCTTCAGTGACTTGGAACCTCTCACTGACGCTCTGCATCCAGCCTCCCAATACGCATGTGGAATTCACAGAGGGGGCCTGGCTGATCCTCTGATTCCACTCCTCATGGCATCCGAGAGACATGTTTCTAGGCTGTACTTTTTTTGGTGCATGTCCTCAAAATTCTTCCTGTTATCCCAGTTTCAGCATTTAAAAATCAACAATAATTATATAATATCTTTTTTCATTACTTTATTATTTAGGTAATGTATCTTAAATGTTATTTAAAGCATTTTGGAGAAATATTAATGAATAGCATGTTTGAAGGAGATCTGGGAATATCTCTTAACATTTTTTATTCTTACAAAAATAATTTTCCAAATTTTAGCCTTTTCGTTGTAAGTTGCATTCCCCTAAATTTTTATTCATTCAACAAATATAAAGCAATGACTATGTGCCAAGCACTGTCTGATACAGCATTTTAAAAAAGTTTTTTTAATCCCACCCTCGTGAAGCTTACATTCTAGAGAAGAAGACACACAATAAACAAAATAATTAAGTAAAAAGCAAGTATGCTAAACAGTGAAAAGGGCTAGGAATCAAAATTAAGCAGAGAAGGGGAAGAAGAAGGGGGCATGCTTACATTTTAGGTAGAGTAACCAGGGAAAGCCTCTCTGTGAATATGACATTTAAGTGAAGACCTGAAAAAAAGTGAGAGTAAAATCATGCAGATTTCTAAGGAAGAGCATTCCCAACGGAGACAAAAGCAGGTGCAAAGGACCTGAGGCAGAAGTATACCTGGTGTATTATAGGAAACACAAGGAAGCCAGTGAAACTGGAGCTCAGGGAGCCAGGTGGCAGATAATGGGTGTGTGGGCATGTATGTGTGGGTGTGAGGGGAACAGAAGGGATGGCAGATTGGATAATATCTTGTGGATCATGTGAGAATTTTGACTTTACCCTGAGAGAGGTGGAAAGCTGTTGAAAGATATCAGGAAGAGGAGAGGCTTGTCATTATACTTAGCAGGATAATTGTGGCTAATGCATTGAGAATAGACTATAGAAAGCTAAAGGCAGAAGCAGGAAAACTGGAAGATATTGTAGTAATCCAGGCAGGAGAGGGCAGCAGCTTGGTCTAGCTAGACTAGCAGCGGAGGAAGTGATGAGTAGCATTTGGATTCTGGATATGCTTTGAGGGTGAAGGCAGTTTTTTCCCCCAGATTGGATGTGGTAGATAATAATGTAGATAAATAATACCAATTCCCCACCCCCTTGGCCTGTAATGGTTTCCTCAAATTAGGGAGCACTGTTGAATTTTTTTAAACCTTCCACCTACTTACACATCCAGTCAGTGAGAGAATTTCCAATCCTAAAACATGTTTAAATATGTTTCCTCTTTCCTTCCCATGCCTACTGCCCTACCCACTGACCTTCATTATTTCTTACCTGACAATTGTTATAATCTTTTAATGGGCCTTTGTTTCTAGTTTCTTTCATCTCTAATCCATCCTCTTCAAGGATATCAGAATCATATTTCCAAAGCACAGATCTGTGTCCCTCCTCTGTTTGAAATCCTCAGTAGAACCACACTGCTACAGAACATGTCCCAAAGGCCCTCCTTTTCCAGCCTCATCACCCAGGAATTCAGCCACACATAACCTCTTGCCATTCCTCAATTCTGTCCCATCCACATGTTTGTATGCCTTTGCTCACTCTTTTCTCTCAGTTTGAAATTCACTTTGCTTTGATAGCACCTTCTCTCTGACCCACCCCACAGGCCTGAAAAAGACTCCATCAACTCCAGCCTTGTGTCCCCAAGGCACTTGTTCATAAGCACACAGGGCACCTATGATTCTTATTCTGGCTACTGGTCTGACTGTCCCCAATTCGACCCGTTTCATTTAATGCTTAGTATATAAAAGATGCTCAACATGTATCTGACAGATGTTGAAACATACACTAAATCCAAAATGTGTCTCATGCGTTTTTGTGCTTCCTTTGCCCTGAGTTTATGCCCCTTTAAAATTTCATGGCAGGAATATATACATATGTAGATTTATCATAGTCATACAAAGGGATGCCCCCAGGAAGAAGCCTAAAAAAGTCAAAGCAAATGGCCCTTTCTCATTCCTTGTCCTTTTTTTTTTTTGGCGGTATGCGGGCCTCTAACTATTGTGGCCTCTCCCGTTGCGAAGCACAGGCTCCGGACCCGCAGGCTCAGCGGCCATGGCTCACGGGCCCAGCCGTTCCGTGGCATGTGGGATCTTCCCGGACCGGGGCATGAACCCGTGTCCCCTGCATTGGCAGGCGGACTCTCAACCACTGCGCCACCAGGGAAGCCCTCCTTGTCCTTTTTGATTACCTGAATCATTTGTCAGTGTTAAAATAAAAAGTTACTAAACTCTCTTCTCTGTCATCACTTTGCTCTTTCCTTTTGTCTAGTGGTTATTTTTCTGCCTTCTTTACTTGATTCCTAGTTCTCCTTTAACAGCAGTATCCTCATCTGTGCTGCCATCACACTTCTCATCCACCACTCCTCTCGGTTTCTTTGCAGACATTAATGACTCATAAGTCTACAACTACAGCCTGACCTCTCACCTAGTCTCCCATCCTGTATTTCCAATTCCTCTTACTACTCATGTGTCAAACAACATTCACTGTATCTGCTTCCTATCTTTTTCCCAATTATCCCTTTTTGTCTGAGGTAACTTGTTTTAATTTCTATAATATTGTTTATTGTCTTTTAATTTATCCTTTACATCCAATACAATAAATATTCTTTCAGAATTCTTTGTTCTTTATTGTCTCAACTCTAGAACCAGCCAATATACTTTATATCTGCAAGAGCAGCCCAACTAGTCCTGTTCACTCCAGAATCTTCCCCTTCCTATTAATTCTAGCTATGGCTGAAAGGCTAAATTAGGGTAGTAATTTAGTAAATTCTAAAGTCTCATTGGCTTTTACTACACACACACACACACACTCATGTTACACTCCAATACGTGTTTCCAGTAAAGCAATCTGCATTCAGGAATTCAGGATCTTTCTGTCTCATCACTCCACCCATATGTAGATCCTTGAGTACCTGCATTCTGCCAGCAGTTAGAGAGGTCACACCACTTCTTCACCACTTTGATAAAGAAGTGACACACATCACTTCCACTCAAATTTCATTGGCCAAAACTTTATCTAGCTTCACATAACCAAAGAAAGATTGGGAAATAAGTCTAGCTGTATACCCAGGAAGAACAGGAAATGAATTTCAGTAAATGCATAGAAGTCTCTGACACATTCATCTTTCTGAAATATAGGACTCAGAAACTTGCCCAGGGACAAAGTCTTCACTGAAAGAATAAAGTCCCAGTCCCCAGTCTAAGTGTCAAGACCTTCATAATATGATGCCACTATTGTTTAAAGGCTGAACTGCCTGAGCCCAACCCCGTTATGCCATAAAGAGAGACGCCTTTTATACTTACTTCAAGATCTGACCCCAAAGAATGATAAGTCTTTCCAATTTTTAAGAGATTGTTGAACTAATCAAAGCAGCTATATTACTATCTGTGTCAGTGGCATTGTAGATGTTTTCACTTAACATCACAGGACACTTGAGAAAAAACAGCCCAGCTAAATGCTGCTAAGAAAAACACCAGTCCATTGACTATCAGCTGTGGCCAGTTAACCAGACCAGTTCATTTCCAAGTTCATCACTGTGGCTGTCTTGACACAGTAACATCACATGAAAACAGCTGCAGCCAAATCAGCCATGTAGTCATCTCCACTCTAAGTAAGGTGACAGACATAAGCAGATTATCACAGACATAGTTTTATTATTTCCATTCAACTAAGTTAATATAGGAATGTTGTTGAGGAATTAGATCCAAATCTTAGAACTAGATAAATCCTACCCTTACAGACCACATGAATCTTCTTCTCCTTTTATAAAAGAAAAAATCACAAATCCCAACTACCTGTCACTTAAAAAAAAAAAAAAAAGGAATTATATCACTCTTAGCCAAGGATATAAACATTGCAGCAGGAGATACGCCCCAGCTTGCAGATGCAAACTGTCAGTGCTCTCTGCATTACACCATCCTCTCTTTGCAACATCAACTCCAGAATGTAGTCAAAACAGTGGAGGTTGAGAGGAGATATTCTGAAGGCAAAGTGACATTCAGCCACACAATCACTCAATTGAATGAGCAGAATTACAGGTTCTGCAACTGGAAGGCTGTCACTCAAAGTGACAGCTGGCCTTTTGCTCATTGGACAGTCCATGCGGGTAATATAATAGCTCCTCCAGTTGTTGGCAAGAATAGAGCACATGGTGAAGGCAACTATTGCCTGAATTCCAAATAGCAGGAAAATTTTAGTATTGGGTTCCGTGATTTGTATTACCAGTGGTGTCACAAGTGAGAATGAAAAGAAGGTAAACACTAAAGAGGAGATAAACAAACACATTCTTATGATTTTTAGCTCTGCTGAGGCATTCTCCATTATTTTTGGTAGGGACTGGGGAATAAGAACTAAGATGATTTCCCTAACTACACATCCCAGAAGGAAACATTATCCTAAATATTTAGACATTTAGGATGACAGAGGCCAAGATCTCTGTGTGTGTGTGTGTGTGTATGTGTGTGTGTGTGTGTGAACGTGCAAAATACTTGAAATCAGCCTTGCAAATGAGCTGAAATTCACTCATAGCATGCAGTCATACCTGTTCACTACCACTAGCATGGTAGAAAGGACATCAGAAACCAGGTGGAAAAACTACTTCAAAAATGGAGGGTTGGGCTTCCCTGGTGGTGCAGTGGTTGAGAGTCCGCCTGCCGATGCAGGGGACATGGGTTCGTGCCCCGGTCCGGGAGGATCCCACATGCCGCGGAGCGGCTGGGCCCGTGAACCATGGCCGCTGAGCCTGCGCGTCCGGAGCTTGTGTTCCGCAACGGGAGGGGCCACAGCAGTGAGAGGGCCCGCGTACCGCCAAAAAAAAAGGAGGATTATCGATATGTCCAATACTGTTGACAGCTATTAGTGATTACAGTAGTAGGTTACTACAGTCAAATCTTGTCTAATTTGATCTGCAATTCAGGCTAGAACTGATATTAGCAATCAGGAAAGAGAAGTGCTAATAACAACAATGTAATATACCGCATTTTATTCTTACTATGTGTCAGTAATTTTACCAAGCATTTTACAATCACATTTAACACTCTCAAAAACCCTGTTAAATAAATAAATATTATTTCCCTTCTTTTTGTTTTTTACATCTTTATTGGAGTATAATTGCTTTACAATGGTGTGTTAGTTTCTGCTTTATAACAAAGTGAATCAGCTGTACATATACATATATCCCCATATCTCCTTCCTCTTGCGTCTCCCTTCTTTTATAGAAGATATCCTAAGGCTCAGAGAGTTCTTGTGATTTTCCTTAGGTCACACAACTCCGAAGAAGAGGAACTGGGACACAAACCAGGGGAACATCACATAGTGCTTATAACTCCTCTGCTAGTGATACCACCTCACACTGCGGTATTTATTATTCTGAATTTCCAACTTTTAAAGAACGTTAATAACTTTGAGAAAGGACCGTACGTGAAAGACTAGGAAAACCAGCAACTGCATAACCAGTGATAAAGTTTCTTCAAAATTATACCAGCTACTGCAACCTGAATATGGCTGGTCACCCTCGTGGAATTTTACACATAGTGCTGCATTCAAAGATAGAAAAATTCAGTTCCAGAAATCTTGACTAACTAGAGATTTTTATGCATAATTTCCTTAAAACTAAAGTATTAGGGTATCAGGGACAGAATATACATAGCATTCAACATAAAATGCTTTCTAAATATCTTATTTGACATGTTTTCTTTCTCCTAAAAATTTACAACTACCTTTCTCATAATAATCAACTCTGACACTCTGCCCCCTGCACCTGATGAGTAAAATTGTCTGCAGACAAAAGCAGGACAGCATAGTAAAAGCACAAGCTGAGTGGCCAAGCCTTACTGTGGGATCTTAACTTCTCTGTGCCTCAGTTTCTTCACCTACAAAATGCAATAACGATAGTATCTCACTCTGGGGTTATTGTGTAGGTTCGACAACTTATATGTAAACATTTAGAAAAATATGTCTGACACATGGCAGATGCAAAATACATGTTAACTAGTCTGTATTGTTACAGCATCTCTCTGGTTATATCTTGGTAGTGTTCCATAAAGACAAGTAATCTCTATATGTGCTACCCTGAGACTCCTCCTGTTCACCTTATGAAATCTCATACTCAGTTTTCTTCCCCATCCTTTACCGAGGTGACCATGAGTCCTCTTGGGCACTATGACCCTTCAACATTTCTCTTAGGAAGTCTAGGAGCAAAACTTGTCAGCTTTCTGAGGTGATCCTAGCCTCCTATAGAGTCTGTGTTGCTGGTAATAATAAGGCAAAAGGTATATTCAGTTAATTACTTCCTTCATGGGGCTGACAGGTACTAGAAGCCCTTTTGCTAAAGCAACAAGAGCAAATATGGGATCATCTCTTGCCCCCCGCAAATTTCTGAGCAGACTTGAGTGTACTGAGGTCTGCAAAACCCTGAGGAATGGGTGGCTAGAGAACCAAAGCAACTTTGTTTATGATCACCACGGCATTCCTGAAACAGACAAGGAGGCAAGTTTCCCAGTTGATTGTAAGCAGCCTCTTCAGGGTTTTGTTGTTGTTGTTGCTGGTTGTTTGTTTTTTGCAATCTGCTTGTCCCTAGCTAGGAAGACCTTACTTCCTGGGAGGTTAAGACTCCATGAAATTGAAGCATAGCCATATCATTTTAGCTGCTCAGATCATGCCTGCATCTCAGATCGAAGCTTAGTTGTCTGTGTTCCTGGAGGCTTGTTAGAGTTGCCTCTTCCTCCTCCAGAAAGAACTGTGATGTCTCCTTGGTGTTTAGTTATAAAATCCAGAAGGTTGCGTATTAAGTAAATCGGCTTCAAGTGACCATGCTTTGTTTTACTGCCCCCTGGTGGATGACCCCCAGTCCCAGTTGCTTCAGTCTCAATACTGAGGTCTAAATATGTTCCTCTTGTTGATTCATAGCTGTCTATTCAAATTGTGCATCTCAGCTATTCTCTGGCAGTTCCTGGTGACTTTGAACCTGTGGAAGACGTGAATGCCTGTAGACTCTCCGTTAGTTTCCCTGCCCTGAGGCTATTTATCTTTGTTCTATTTCAGTGTCATTTCTAACCACTTTTAGAGACTTTTACTCCAGTCCCTGGCATAGCACCTCCTGTTAATTTCACAGGTTTCCGGGGGAGCTGGCCTCTACCCATATGCTCAAAGCTTGCTTAATTCCAGTCCCACAGTTGCAGCCAAGTCCCCAGAGATGTTTTTGTCCAGTGAGATAATGCAAAAGCTTTGAATGAGCCCAAGCATGGCTGTCACTGACATCCCTTTCCAAGAACAACTCCAATTTCCTCATAAAAGGGTGTCTATCAAGTCAAAGTTAAAATTCAATTTTGAGCCTGTTTGTTCACAAGGGAATATTTGAGTCTTCCTCTGTTAATCCCCAACCATTAATCTCAAACCAGCCAACTGGATGCTACAAAACACAGACTGATAGCACCAGATCCACCCCTTCCAGAAGACGGTTCCCTAGCAAGCCAGGTGCAGCAGCCATCTTCCCTCTTAAGAAATTGTAGCCATCGCATGGACTACCTTAACTTTATCTCATCTGAAAGCTTTGTATTTGAAAGCAATCCTTAGCCAGTTAGAGTCTGGCTAAGAGTCAGTGACACCATGGGTGATCTGGCTTATACCTAATACAAGGAAATTGTTGTCTCCTCTACTCTCTCCTTTCTTATCTCCAGTTTCTTCCCCAGCAGCTCACCACTCTATCCTCATTGCCTTAAGTTCTAGCTGTTGGATACCCCTTCTTATTTTACTGTTTTCTTATTGATGTCTCATGACCTTCTCATCCAGAGGCTTTATCTTCTAGAAAATAAGAGACTGAGTTAGCTCTTCTTCTCTTGATACTTTTGGCTAATCCATCATCTAATAACATACAGTTGAATCTAAGTTCTACCTGGACATTATGTGTATTGATACATGTCAATTCTTGTTGTTCTCGATCTAGTTCTAGAACTAAATTTCTCCCAAACCTCTGTGTTTATCTTTCCCTACTATAGACAGATATATGCATAATAGAAGCAACATCCCTATGTGTCCATGTTTTGTGAAGTGGCATTCAATTGAAATAACCATGCAGTCCAATTTTCTTAGTACTCATTCCATATAGTCCCAAAACATGGATAGTCATAGTGAAATTATGAAATTAACTTAGTTATAGGGTAATGATTTGGATGCAAAATCCCATATGTAGCCCAAATATAGCCGGCTCCCACTTGAACCAGTCTCTGTAGAGCTTTGTATTCAGTGAAACAGCAATCTGGCCACAGAAGACCTGAAGTATTATGTAGATCTTGATTGTGAATTGCTTTAATGAGTAATGTGGGCAATTTACACAAAATTTCACAGAAATTCATCTTAAATATAATTTTTTGACATGTCTTTTTCACCCCAGTACCCCTTTCATGGAGAGAACTCTTTCCCTGCTCAGTTTCTGCCATGTTTCTTTGCTTCCTACTCTGCCCAGCGTGGCTTACACATCTAGAGCTCCCAACTTGTGAATCTCCACACCATCTGCAGAGTCCCCATGAAGCAGAGTTTGTCTCTGCTCAGAGTGCTTTTCTCATTACAAACTGCTCTCACAGGAATTATGTTGAATAAAAGCACAACTTCTCCACCTTGTTAAACTTTCAATTTATAAACTGTAAAATTTCACCTGACACTCAACCACTGAAATTATTCTACAACTAGAAATTATTTTCAATCACTTCCTCTGGATGACTCTTTCTTATTTTAAGCTACGAAATCAATTTAAGATGGTCCTAAATGGGGGAAAAGAATCATAACAAATAGTTGGCAACAGGCGTAGTCTATCATTGGAAATATGAATGGATGCAAAAGCTATCTTACATGAACAGACAATTTTGGAGTATAATAATTACATCTTGCTTAGAATATGTATGTGGGAGTATGTAGTATTTTACTAATATAGAGAATCTCTTGATGTATTGATAGCCACATTTCTGTTTGTTCACTCACACTTATACATTTGGGAATACCTGTGCCTGGTGCTGTATTCCTGACTCTCAACAGGATTTCATGGCCCTAAGGACCAATTTTCAGAGACCAATGTATCTTGTCAGACTAGATCTGAGGCTAGGATCTGAGAAGAATACTAAAGACTTTGATGGATTATCACTAAAATTGAACTGTGCTGAAAAGTTATAAATCTTCAACTTCCCTCAGTCGTAGAGGGGACTGATTACTAGAAGGATCATCAAAGTCACCAAGCTGTCCTGAGCCCTAAAAAGTACATTAAAAAAGGCATCATCTGCCAAAAATGTAAACAAGTATAATATACATTCCAGGCATACAAAGTTCAGGCACTAATCATCTCAGATAAATGATAAACAAATGATGAGTTACATGTAAATCAACAATGTTGTCAAAACATTGCCCTTTTAATCCCAGATAAATGATGAAGTTTATAAAAAGAGATTTTTGAGGGTTGTGGAAGATTGTTTAAACATACATGGAAAGTGGTCTAAGTGCTAATCCATTGCCGTTTATGTAAACTGCATTTCTATCATCAGTCTTTGCTGCATAAAATTGCCTCATCATTTTATAAATCCACAGACCTAGTTGAAACTAGTCCCTGCTGGAAACAAATTTTTCACATTAAGCTTGAACATTTTAAACTCCCCTCTACATACACGTAGTGACACAGTCTTGAAAACCTCGGCTAAAGACACGACAAACTTTAAAGCACTTCACAATTTTTATAGGGTGTCACCCTCTATCCAACTCTAAAAGATCTAACGATACAGAAATACTTCCACATCAAGATGTTTCACAAGATACTTTGTAAATGAATCTGGATTCTACTGAAGCTGTTACACATCTGCTTTGCTTTACCAATGAAGAACACAAACATGTTGATGGTTTCAGTCCAAATCCTTTTTGCAAACAAGAAGGAAATGCAGAATGTTCAGCTGATTGCTAAGAGGAAATCCATATGTGTTATTTGCTTTCCATGAAAGACAGGTCCTCTTGCTATTTAATTGATGAAATGTTGTACACAAAACTGACAGTGATTAATACCATTCTAAGATGCCATTTTAAGAGCTGTAAGTGTAATGCTCTGGAATATGTTCTTTGACATTTACATTGTTATTTGCTAGGTATAAAACCTAGTTCTTGCCTTAAGCATTTATATTGGGGGAAAAATGTTAAGTAATTTCAAATGGCAATATCTTCCTGGGGAGCCAATTTAAAAAGCCAGGAGCCGATCACTTTTCGTCCCTGATTTCCTTGTTACAAACAAGCAAGTAAACATTGTGCTACGAATTCATGTAAAAATATTTATAAAGCACCCAGAGGATATTTTATGTGATTTCCCTCTTCCCATAAAGAGGCCAGATGGGCATAAAATGCCCCAAATTGAAGAGGCTCAGAGTAAAGTGATTGGATTCTTAGCAGGCTCTTCCATCCATGGTCGTCTCCCCACATATGCACATAGAACTCTGCTGGGAAGTCTGTACTCCATTGAGCTTTAAGACAATGCACAATGGCTCTCACGTTTCCTTATTTGATGTCAGCTCGAAAGGAGGTAGGGTTCAAGCCTGGGTTTTCTTTTGTAATCTCCAGCATAGAGAAGGATATGAAGAGCTTGATTTTTCTTCAAAGGATTCACAGTTCATTATACTTAAGCTGTGACCTCGCAGACTCCCTCCCCCACACCCAGTGCATTACTGCCATCCTGAATCACTTATAGCTAACAGAGATAACAAAGTCTCTCTTTTGCATCTGCCTTAGACATTATTCCTGATACCACAAATATTCAGACACCAGAATCTTACAAAAACAAACCATGCAAAATAAATCCAGCAGACCCTAGTGCCTGAGAGTCTTGATAAGTGCCTAAGTGTCTTGATAAAACCATCATTTTCTGCTCTATACTTCCCATGCCTCATAGAGAGATGAAAGCAGGCACCACAAACGTAAATAATTTTAGGAGCCAAGCAGGTAGGTACAGTGGGAGAAGAAAGCAAGGTGACATGAGCATAATGTTAAAGGTTCCAAATGCTGCCTTTAAAAGGGCAAAATTGCAAATAGGATGAGCTGGCAATTAACACTGGCCTCAGTGACAGAGAAGTCACAGGGACTCCTGCAGCCTGTGGCACGCTTGCCCATCTAAAAATGTCAGCAGTTATTAAGTTCCATCCAGTTGTGTAGGAGAAAACATACACCCAGTATTGCCAGACCTTACAGTTTGCCAAGGAGCTGGAAGTCAAGATTTTTATGTGAATTCTCCCAAATTTTAAGTTTTTTAAAGTGATGACAACTAAGTCAACTGAAAGAAAAAAAATATCACTTGGTGGATTTATAAATGTTCAGGCTTAACTCTCATCTGTAGACCAGATCAGGTCCACATGCTGAGAGTTTGCACCTCTAGTCTTGGCAATGCTCAGAAAAAAAAATTTCTGATTTTAATTCAAGCACAAGATCCATTACTACTTAAACTAAGGTCTTGATACTGAGAACACTTCCAAAAGCTAAATCTGGAGTTCTGTTATTCAAGTCTGCCCTGACATCTCCTGTAAGAGCCAGACTCTGTAAAAACCTAAGGAAGCTAATTCCCTTGTCACCTATCATTTATCTTGAACACTAGAGGATGGAATCCATGATATCAAATATAAATACCAATAGCCAACTGCAGATCAATTCAGCTTCTATCTACTAATCTCTTCAACTATCCAGAAGTTCTTTAAGGGAGAGAACAAATCATAGGGAAAGATGAAAGATAGTTGGGTTGTGCTGATAATAAAAATCAGAAATGGCAGTGAAGGCCCAGTAAGCATTTTGAAAATTGGAGAAACAGAAGGATTAGTTTAGGAGCAATGAAAGCAGTGATATGGTGGCAATTAAACCACTTGAAAAACTACATGGCATTGATGGCATTCCAGTGCGTTCATGGGCCACCAACCAACTGAAACTTCCTCCTCCTCTTGATGCCTAGGCATATAGGATTGTTTATGAACCACAACGTGCTTTTGTTTCCTACCTTAGCCTGCTTTACTGCATCAGGGTCCCAGATGCCGGTACATACACACACTCTCACTCCAAATACATTCTGAGTTCAGGGACTGAGCAATCAGCTTTCCAAAAGCCAACAGAAGTCTTCTATGCCAGGTTCAGCCCTATTCTGAAGATTCAGACCAGGGGAAAAAGTAAAATCCTTCATCCAAAACCTCCTTGCTTCTGGGAGGACCATAGACTGCCAGCTGTCTTGTGCCAGCCCCTATATGATTTGTCTTTGACAGATACATATCAAACCAGATAGCTATAGGCCAACCAATTAAAAAAAGAAAAAAAAAAAAAAAGCAGAGACCAAGAGATTCATGCCTGCTGGTGAAAACTTCAGCAGGCATGTGGGTAATATGAGTATGACAAGCTGGCAGCCCACAGTCTTTTTGAAGTGAAGAGCAAACAAGCTGAGGATTTTTATAATGCAGGCTTTGTCCGGTAGTTCAGCCAGAAGCTTTACCAATACAGCTGCTTCCAAAAACTAAAACACATGGGACCAAAAGCACTGCAACTTAAAGCAAACAAGATTCGCAGCCAGAACCAGCATTCCCAGCAGCTGAAGCGTAGACACGCTCTGCCACTAAAAATAAAGTAGTGGCTAGGTTTTGAATGTCTCCCAGACAGACCAAAGTAAATGATGATGGACAATCATAAACTGTAAAATGAACTACTATAAGAAACGATGATCAGTATTGGAAGTAACAGCTACCAAAATCTCTCTTGGGGTGGAATGGGAGAGTCAGAAGGGGCATCTGGGAAAGAGAGATGTCAGATACAAAAACAATGCTTAAAGGAAAAAAATAAAGATACCACAATTATTTTCTTGTGAAAAATGTAGCATCTTCTACCCTTTCTCTCAGTAAATATATGTATATATCTCACAATTCAGCAAAGATAAATGGACTCGTAGAGTAGAAGAATATGCAGTTCCAAAGCCTGCATTCGAAACAAAGGTTACCGTCTCCATTCGTTTTATTGCTCCTCACAAATTTGTTTATCCCTGCAGCCCGTTTTCAAGGGTCCACATTCCCTGATGGCATATCAGCCTTCAGCCCAACTGAATTTGAGCCTTCAGTGGAACAAGCGCCTGAAGAGACTCTATCCTTTCCATTGAAGAGAAAATGCTCCTGTCATAACACTAAATCATAAATATCAGAAATAAATCATTCAATAAATTCCCAAATATTATGCTGTGACTGCTCAAAGGCCAAAATACTAGAGCACAACTAAGCTAAGAAAATGCCTGAATTTCTCTTGCAAAATGGGTCAGTGATCTCTCTCATCGAAAGGAGAAACTCGTCAGCTTTCAACAGGTGGCCCCAAAAAGCTTTAAACCTGCTGGCGACTCAGTGATGTGCACTAAAGAGTAGGTAGATTAGGAGGGCATAAAGGGCTATTTTGGCCAGAAGTGCATTCTTCTGGGAGTGTAATTTGTGTTCGTACATCTATCTATATGATAGATTCCCCATTACAGTAATTATTATGAATTATAGATAAGCACTCTGTGTGTAATGTTCTGCTCTCCATTTCCTACAAATCAAATTACCCAGGGTTATATTGGATTGTGGACATATTTAGAAAATCCTTTTATGGTTGCTTGTTAAGTTTCTTTCTGCCAAGAGGCTCCAATCCTTCCTTTGACCAGATGCCCCTAAAGTGCCAGCAGAGGGAGGCTGGTGCAGGGTGGGGCTGACCAGGCCATCAAATCACTATCCAGACCAACACGGGGCTGATAAAGCCATCTTAACTGGGAAACAGTTGAACCGTAAAGTTGGGCACATGGTAGGTGTTCAGGAATTACTTGTTGAATGTCTACGTGGGTTATTATCCCAAGGAGGCTGCCAGCAGAAACAGCTTCTACTGAGAAAGCCTGCAAAACTGGACCCCTAAGCAATGACAGCTCTCTTCCTCAGTTGCTTGACAAGAGGTAAAATGAGCCATACCTGCCATTGTGAGTGGAGTAGGGGGATGTACCCACACATTAGGTTATATTTACACACGGTTCCTATTATGAAGAATTAATCCCCAAGTATTTAAACTTCTTGACCAACTTGTCAAGTCTGATTCTGGGTACCTTTACAGCCCTTTAGATCATAATAATGGGTTGTGTGTACGCATGAACGTCAGAAGCCTGCCAGTAACCTGTAAAATCTTTAATTCTAAGGAGTTGCAAGGACCAGAGCTACAGAGAAGGAAAAAACCCTAGGCTAAAGCTACCCACTATTCCCTGCCCTTTCTATAAGTTGCTCCAGATATAAGATGCTCTCATCAAAACTTATATCCCTAAAAAAAAAAAAACAAAAAAAACCTTATATTCCTTCCCCCCCAGGACTATGTTATAGGTGTCAGCTGGTTGTCACATGAAATAAATGTTGCTATGATGTTAAAGACTGGCAAAGATACTCTGTAATAAAAATAGCTAACATTTATTCAATACTTAGGTGTGCCAGGGACTGCACTTCATGCTGTATGTGTGTTATTTCATTTAATCTTGTCAACTACCTAATGAGGTTAGTAGTAGTGTTGATATTTATCATTCCCATCTGACAGGAAATTTAGGCAGAGAGACTAAATGCCACTTTCTTAAATTTGCTCTTAAGTGAGTTCAAATCCAGACAGTGTGGCTCTAGAACGAGAATACTTAATCATCGTCTATAAAACAGGTCACACTCCATAGTGTGAAAATGGACATTATCTACATAATTGTCTAAGTGTTATCTTGGGCCAGTAATTCTGGAATCTTCCCTGTATCTCATCTGTAGAACTGAGGTGGGATTGAACCACCTCAGTGGTTTTCAAGATTGGTCAAGATGGCAAGGCTCTGATTCCTCATCCAGTTTCAACCCCAATATTTCTGCTTCTGTCTTTTTATATGTACGATTTAGGCATAAAATTTATTTTGCAAGAAGGTTCTGAGTCTTCAAACCTTTTGAAACTCACTAGTCTAGAACAGAGATCATAAACTGCTGACCCGTGGTCTAAATGCAGCCAGCAGATTTTTTTTTGTTCGACTCCCAAGACTTCTGTTTTGCCTTAACTTGAAGTACATACCAACACTTAAAATTTGGGGTTTTTACATAAAAATTGAGCTTCCCTTGAAAAACTTGATGTATAAGCATCGGCAGACCTGCCCAGAGACCATACTGTGATGGGACATGCACTCTATAGTTCCCCACAGCTCCCACTCAGCCCACTTCACTCACACTATCCTTACCCAACCCCTGTAGACATTTGAGTTTCAAACCCTAGTCTAGATAATCTTTAAAGCCCTTCCTAGTCCTGAATACATTTTTAACTGAATTGTAAACTTCTAAAGGAAAGGACTTTTTCTTATGCATACTCAGTATTCCTCAGAGCTTCTCACCAACATCTCTCTCATCCTCACCCCCATCTCAGCACACACACACACAATATTCAATACATAATAGAGGTTCAATAATTGTTCTTTTTGTTGAAAAATGGCTTTCTATAGCATACCACTCGGTAATATTTACATTTTACTAAAGAATCATGAGCCCCCAATTTCTTAGCCCAAAGAAATGCATTTCTAATGGTGTATTTCATCATGCTGTGTGTCAGGCAAGCCTGCAAAGAAATTTTGGGATTGAAAGATTCTGTTTGTAAAGCAATTTGTTTCCAATAAATAAAGACTTACTTTGGTACTCTAATTAATTAGAGCTTATTATAAGGGTATTCAAGGACACAAAAGAGTACTATGGAACACCCTTAGAGATGAGGATATTTGGGAATAAGAAAAATTCAGCATGGTTCCAGTGGCCACTAACCTTATTGGCCCTTTAACAGGAGGACTTTATCTCTTGCCTTTATGGTGGTGACTCAGCTCCTTTCTGGCTGCATCTATTCCTCTCACTGGTATTAATTAGCCACCTTACCCTGTACTCTCTATCATTTCTTTCTCAGTTTCTGCTTACTCATAAATTCTGTTTACTTTTACCATCGTTTTTCTCATCTTTCTTGCTGCCACAAAGCCTCTTCTTGTGGTTCTTTTTAGCTTATACTCCCTCCCAAAACCAACTAATTGACTCCCTCCCCAGATGCCCTAGTTCACATTCCTTAGCTAGAACATCTGACCCATCTAATCACCATTTTGCCTGTTCAGGCAGTTTTTCATGCCAAACCATCTCATAGGACACTGGCCAACTTAGGGATTGGTTAGGGATAGGACCACCCTGGTCCAATCAGATAGGTCTGTAGAAAGGGGATGCATGGCGACCCAGGGCTGCTCCCACAGCCCACTTGTGGGTGAGGCACATTCCCTTAGAAGGAAACTGTTGGTACAGCAGACATTATGATGGACCTGTCCAGTAGGATCTTTAGACTTCAGTTCAAATCATGCTAGTTTCTCCATCTTTGAGGATGGTTTCCCTCTGAAGCATAAACCAAAGCTAAGACTATGTTTCTATAACATCCTTATTTATGTGGGCCTTTAAGCAGGAGCCATCAAAGGACCTCTGTGGTTCTTGCATGCTCTTTGATGACAACTTACTCTAACTCAATAAGGCATATGGCCTCTCAAAGCAGGGACTTCAGGTGTTTTGTAGGCATCTGAACCAACTCTTTTACACGTTATTATCCAGGCTTAAATTCCAGTGAATTACACTGACCGCCTCCCAAACTCTTAATCAAGTCCATTCCCATGGCTTCAAATATAATCTATATGTTAAGGAAGCCCAGCAGTATAAGTCCAGCCCAGATGTCTCTCCTGAACTCCGTATCAACCTAACCTATCTCCGCCTAAATGTCCTAGAGTTATTTTATGTTTCTTTAATGTTGCTAAAGTTCATCATGTCCAAACAAATTTGGCCCGCCTTGTTCCCAATTAACCTACTCTTCTTTAACTATCCAGTTGCTCAAATAATACATTAGGGTGTCACCCTTGATTTTTTACCTCTCCTGGGCCCATATCCAATCAATAATTACCATCTCTGTTGAATATTACTTTCCAAATATCTCTTAACTGTGTCTCTAGTGCTTTACCTCCACTACCAGTGTGGACTAATTTTAATTTTCAGAGATTGATGCTCTCTGTCACCTCTAGTCTTTTGTATAACAAAGCTGCTCCCTCTGACTAGAACACTATCTTCCCACCCATTACCCCCATCCAAACCCTAAAATCTTTTTGTCTAACTAAGTCCTATGTATCCTTCAAGTATCAAGTTGGAGTAACTTCCTCCTGGAAGCCCTCTCTTACTTGCCAGTTCTGGGGCAGGTACCCCCCTCCCCCCCGCCATGTGCCTCAATGCTGCCACCTATCCCTAACCACATCATGTTTGCTCCTCTGTAACCTCCACTAAACTGTTTGCTTACTGAGACAGGACCACGTCTGCCTCGTTTAAGTCTGTGTTCCCAGTGCCCAGTACAGCAGCTGACACGTAACAGTGGCTTGATAAATGTTTGTTAAAGGAATAAATGCCCTACTCTGCAAGACTTATATGGCTTTAATATATTTTTCTTTAAAATGCACCCAGAGAATAAAGTTGTGATTTTGACAAAGTTTCAAAGACATTTGGTAAAAGCCAAAGATATGGACAATCTCAGACACAAAACAAAATGAATAACATGCAAATAAAAAGATGTAAAAGTCGAATGAAGATGCAAGTCACACAGAGTCATGTAAATCACCAAGATAAGCAGAATACAAATTCTGTACCTAACCGTGTTTCCCAGCCCATATTTCTGAGGATGGTAGCATACCAAACCCCTGAGAATTACAGAGTACCTTTTTTCTTTTTCCATTGTTCATACGCTAATTCATACTTCTGAAACTCAGATATTCAGATAACAAATAACCAAGTGTTGGAAGGAAAGTTACAAATTGTAGTCATATGTCACAGTCCAAGCAAATGGCAGCCAAATTTCCCAATACAAATTGCAGAACTCTCTCATGGTTTCACAAGATGTATTGAAAAGAAAAACAGTAAAAAGGAAATTCATTTTTTACTCAGCTAATGTAGTATATGGGTAAAGGGTTCATGTTTAAACTGTTACAGATGAGCGAGTTTTTCTAGAAATGCAATTTTAACAGAGCATAATACCACTGAGATATTAAAACTGAATTTAAAATTTTTAAGAATTAGGTTAACACCCTCAGAGCAAATCATGCTAATACCATATGCTTTAAATAATGTCACATTTTAAATAAATTACTTAGCTAGCAACAAGAAAACAGATTCAAAAAAAGACATAAGAAAAACAGGTGATCAAATAATCTTTAGGAACAAAATGACTTTTAACCGACTGAAACCTATAGGCCAAAATTAAAAATGTTTTTATGTGGGTGATCCTTTCATATTTTTTATGATTTTTTTACTATGACTATTGCTGCTAATTATTAATAAGTCCAAAGTTATCACTTTGAGGGTGAGACAGTAGTGATCAAACCATATTTTTCAGGTTAAACTTGTATTTATTGCTAAGAATGAATACAGTATTCAAGGCAAAAATCTTATTTGCTTTAAAAGCGACAGTTAATTATTGCTAATTTCTCATTATCCTTCCAACATATTTACATAAGAGAACCCAGAGTAAAGTATTAGTGAGAGACCACCTAAAAGACTGATGTGCGAAGCCAAGATATGCAGTCTGAGGCTTCTCTGAAGATGTGGGTGAACACAACAGTTTTGCCTTGGGCCAATTAAAGGGTATTTAATTGTAGGTAGGTGAGGTTTAAGACTTTCTTTCACCTCTGCCCCCTACTATAGTCCTACCTTCCCAGGACAGAGATAGCTCCTGGCCCTGACACAACATGGGTCCCCAAACACTCCATTTCTCACCCACTGTAAGAACAAATCTTCCAGTAGCTCCCACTTAAATGCTACGTGTGTTCTGATCATTCAAGGATGTGGGTTTTGTCATTTGCATATGGTTTTGCCCTGATCTCAAGTTTAAAAAAAATAAAATGTATTTTGCCGCATTCTAATGTAGAAACTTGAAATGTTTCCAGAAGAAAAATAAACTTGTTCTGGCAAGCCATTTGGGGATTATTCGTTGGAATCTTTTGGCTGTAGTCAGAAATAAGTGAGCATCTATTCGTAGCAATCCTTATAACATTATCTCTGCTTGCCTTGTTATTATGCTTATAAGTGGTTTTGGAATCCGTGTTAGTCTTAAAAAAAAAAGAAAAAAAAGATCTAAGATCTTTTTTACTTTTTTTTTCCCCTAAGTCAAGGAAAGCAAAGTTCCAAAAGTAACATATTTTCATAGAATGTAGGAGGGACGTGAAAAAAAATCAAGTATGAGTCTTTGTGAAATATATTTGTGATCAGTTGAATTAGACCTCTTCCTAGGGTCCCAGTGACTATCAAAACAGATGTGTGATATCTGTGTCTGTCAGGTGTCTCTTTAAAGCCTTATGCGGTTGACTTGTCCTTATTCAGCTCAGAGTCATTTAAAAAGTACTTTGAGAGCTAGCCATGAGAATTACAAATCATTTTTCAAACGTATGTACAGCCCTGCAAATTACAATGAGTTTACAGGTGCTGTCTTATTCTGTGTAACCTAGAGATGAAAGAGTTATCAAGGACACTGATGCTCATTGCTGCATTGATGAAATCCTCATGAATTCAAAACTCGTGGCAATAATCTCTTTCATAGAAATAGATCTCTGAAGTCGTCAAGCAGATGGCATCTGATTTCCTCCTAAATGAAGAGG
Source organism: Pseudorca crassidens (assembly GCF_039906515.1). Taxonomy (NCBI): domain Eukaryota; kingdom Metazoa; phylum Chordata; class Mammalia; order Artiodactyla; family Delphinidae; genus Pseudorca; species Pseudorca crassidens. The sequence continues at coordinate 87,387,091 of NC_090298.1, forward strand.
CCTTGTGAAATAGTGTGAGGGCTCCAACAGCAGTGGGCAGCAAGTGCAGAAACAGAGGCAGCGATCCTCACTCCCTCAATTACCTGCCGAAACTTGGAGGGACGAAATGGGGTGGACATACTGCTGGTCATTTTCTTGTACCTCAGCTCACTTCAAGCTCATGGCCACCTGATAGAGTAGCATTCTCTTCTCTAATTTAAAGTTGAGGAAGCTTAAATACAAAAAGGTTAAGGGACTTTTCTAAGATCACCATGCTAACAAATGCCATAGGCAGATTCTCACTCAAAAAGGAACCAAGGGAATTACTTGGCAGTCCACGTTGTTAGGGCTCTGTGCTCCCACTGCAGGGGGCACGGGTTTGATCCCTGGTTGGGGAACTAAGACCCTGCATGCAGAGCAGCCAAAAAGAAAAAGAGACACTTGCCCCTAATGCATCTCACACACACACACACACACACACACACACACACACACACACACACACACACACACACACACACACACACACACACACACACACACACACACACACACACACACACACACACACACACACACACACACACACACACACACACACACACACACACCTCTCTTGTATAAAATCAACTCACCACCAGCTCATTCTTCCCACCTGCATATATTTTTCGGCATATATATTTCAGCCCCTATTCTGATACTACGTTCTTCCTGATACTGTTCAAAGCTTTCCCAAGTGTTGATGTGAACACGATTTTCTCATCATAGGTGTTCCTTAACTCTGACCCTGGCATTGGCCACTAGGCTTGTATGCATTTCTCATTCTCTCTGTCCTCCCCTTCTGTCCGCTTTCCCTTTCTCTTGCAAGCACCACTGTTCATACTTCTGCCCCATGCTGATGCAGCTAAGCACTGTTAATGAAAATCCAGGAACCCAGCTGACCTGGTCTAATAAATTCTATATTGTCACACTGGCTTGCTTACTGCAAAGCAACATAACTACTCCTCCCTGACCACAGACAGGTCTCAGATCAATATCTCAGGTCTTGACCCCTCATCCTTTTTCTAGTGACATGTTTTGTGTTGTCTACAAAATAACTCTCCTTGGTGATCTGCCAAGATCTGAAACTAATTATGACAAAGCTGAGCCCAGTGTCCTCTCCCTCAAACCCTTGCTCCATTTCAGCTTGTCTCCTATGGTCAGGGGGCACCATTACCCATCTAGGCACCCAGCAGTATAGATGTGGGGTCCTCTTCAGCCCCTCTGCATCCTGTCCCCAAGGTTCAGCACAAATTCTACCAATTTATCCTTCCTAATTTGGGCTCATGTGTTCATACCTCCACCTCCTTGTTCCCACAGCTAAACTACAACCACCAGCATTAGTACTGAAAACCTACAAAAGAATGTCTCTATTTCCAGATTCTCTGACCCCATCACACAGAACAACTGCTATTTCCTCACACTGAAAACCTCAATGTGATCATCAAAGACCCTTTGTCTTCTGGCTCCCTCCTGCTTCTCCAGCCTCGACTCATGCACTACTCTCTTTTTTTTTTTTTTCCTTTCATATCCCCTAACTTGACATGCTCTTCTTACCTCAGAGCCTTTGAACATTCTGTCACTTTTCCTGGAATGTTCTTTACCCAACACTAGCCAAAACCTACTCAGCAGCTTCCTCCAACCTCCATTCTAATTGGATTTCCTTATCACACCCTGTACTTTTCTTCTGTTGCCCTTATCACGGTCTGTAAGTATCTATTTCTGAGTGAATGGATCCTTCCAATTGCTTCTCCAAGTAAAGGGAAGAGCATTTGCAAAAGATCAGAGAAGAGAAAGATGGTGGCCCATTTGTGACACTGGAAGGAATCCAGTATAACTGAGCATGGCACTAAATGAAGGTTGAAGAGGTGGGTGAGGTGATATTCTAGAGCAGTCGTCTCGGTCCATGGTGAGAAGTTTGGTTATTAACCTACTAATAATGGAAAGACAATGAAGAATTCTAAGCAGAGGAGTAATATGATCAGACTTGCATCTATAGATCACTCTAGGTAAAAGGTAAAAAATGAACTGGAGGAGACAAAAGTGATCACATAGAAACAGATTTGGAGGTTCCTGCAGATGGTTTGGACTAGGAACATGCTGTGAGGGTGGAGAAGGGTAGATAGTTAATAGAAGTACTTCTGCATTAAAACTGATTGATAGGCTTTATCCACTGATTGGAAGTAGGAGTGAGGGTGTAGGGGTGTCAAGAATGAGCCATAAGTTTCTTCGTTAAGCCTATGGATGGATGATAATGCCCCTCACTGAGAGAGTCAGTATGGAAGAGGAACGGGGTGTGGGGGAGGGAGAGGATATTGATGAGTTTTGTTTTAAATACGTTGCATTTAGGAATCTTCGGGAGAAGACAAGTAAATATATCGTAGGAAATTGGATCTACTGGGTTGCGTATGCAAATTTGAGAATATTCAACAAATAAGAAATGTTTGAAGACCTGATGTGGCCTAGAGATGTAGAAATGATGTAAAATGAGAAAGGATTGCCTGTGACATTCTCATTGCCTGTGTTGCCCCAAAACAATCTTTTTGCCGAGACTTATCCCTTCAAAACATTCCAAACCTTATTCAAAACTCACATTTTCCATGAAGCCTTCCCAGATTCACATTGCCTTTATCCTATCATTCTAATAACACTCATTACCCTTGAAAAAGTTATTGTTGGCTACATATATGTTTATGGGACTCTCCTCCCACCAATATTATGTTGCAAGCTCCTAGAGGACAGGCTTCTTGTTTCTTCTTTCATTAATTACATATATTATTCATTCAATTGGTATTTTTGACAAGCCAACTCTGTACCTGCAAGTAATATATACCTATTTGGACTTAATAAATTTTGAGTTTCCTCTTGTCACAGAGCAATTTTAGTAATTTATGTAAATATTTTTGTTTTGGCCGAATTATGTGTGTAACTGAGGAAGATATAATCATATGATTTAGTCAAAATAAAGGGTTGGAATTATAGCTAGCCAACACATTAACCAGTAGAACATTAAGGCAAAAATGCTATCAGAACATAAAGCCAGCCAGTGTCTTCCAGTACCATTTCCAATTCCATTCCATTGGCATGATTAGGTGCTTTGAAGTGTCATTTATAGCCCTGTCTCTGATCCTGCATAATTTGGCCTACACAGACAGTTCCCCGTCCATATAGGCTTCCCTAGCAATTGACAACTGTCAGAAAGCATTACTGACAAAGTGAGGTTGAGCACCCTCATCAGCTGGTCACTACAGCAGTGCCCACTGGTGGCTTGCCAGAGAGAGAGAGCTCTGGGGCTACTGATGGCATTCCACCAGGTCAGTCTTCCACCAAAGCCATTGAGTTCCAGTTCATTTTCTCAGATTTCCCCTGAACTGGATAGTTGGAGATAGCAAAAGGAAAGATGGGTACCTCTAAAAGTTTTTGATCAGATTTTTACATAACTCGACATCAAGTCAATTAATGATGCTTTCTTTCTGACTGGCACATTGCAGGTTTTCAAAATTATTTGTTGAATGGTTCAAAGAATGAAATTAACATGAATTGAGTACATAAATATATGGTAGGCAGTGCACTATGTGTTTGGGCCTTTTTTTTTTTTTAAACAATACCAGGATATTTTTTCATCAGTATGCTAAAGGTGAAGAAACCAGAATTCAAAGAAGTTGGTTAATCTGCTCAAAGTCAGATGGCTAGTAAGTAACAAAGTGAGAATTTGAACACAAATAAATAATTTTTCTCCAAGTAAGATTTTCCATATTGGCAAGGTGAGGTTATTGCTCCAAACATTAGAAAAATATACTGATTAAGAGAACATCAATGGCTGGAAGGGTAGAAGGCTCTCACACTCCCACCTTTGAGCTACTCAGCATTGATCAGTGTAGCTGCACATCATGGGCGGGTCTTCAGCAGCCTACATTATACTACAGGCACAGTTTCTTTGAGCTCCTCCCCCTGTATAGAACAGATGATGTTTTATACAAATATATATATGAAGCTAACCAGTTGAATAAAACTGTATAGTCAGCCCAGATTACTAAATCAGATATCAGTTTTCCCTCTGTTTCAAGTGAGTCACATCCTGCAAGTTCAGGGTCAACCTTATATGTATGCACAGTAAGCAGTTTCATCTCCTAGGCTGGCTTTAATTCAAGAGGAATGTCCTAAACATTTTCTTCTATCAGAAGTTCTACTATAAGTGCTTTATGCCCAGGTATTCTTACAAACCAAGATGTCTCCATAGGGGAACTATTACATTAAATTTCTAGCTGATTAAAATGAATGGATTTTTGGAATCACTTCCTGTGAGTTATAGAAGGAACATAGCACACCCATCACCTGGATTATGGTGTCTTGGTTAAGAATACAGAATAAATAGGCCCATATCCAAGTGCCACTCTCCATTGCATACTAGTGCTGTGGATTTGAAAGTTACTTAGTCTTCATTTTCTCCCTTGTACAATTAGTAAAACTACTAACCTTACATTCTTGTAAGTATTAAATGATGACAATTATTGTTTCATTACAACTTATGGCTAAATCTATTTAAACTTCCCCTCATGCACAGTGAAAAGTGGAACCCATTTCATAATGATACGTGATGCATTTATTTTAGGAAGAAAAATCTATTAACAGTAGGAATCAGTGATATAAAAAGGTAAAGAAAAATGCAAGCATCCCTTCATCTCAGCAAATGAGTTGTAATTTGTGTGTACGTGTGGTGATAATAATAAGTATTACAATACAGTGGTCTGTATTCTGAATTAATAATGTCAGGATTTTACACAGATAACACTTCTAGTGGTTTTAATGATATGAACATTCTTATATTACAACGTTGCTGTAGACACTTTTCAAGTCTTTAATACCAGACTCTTCACTTCTGTATTCGTTTCCTAGGGCTGTTGTAACAAAGTACCGTGAACTGTGTGGCTTAAAACAACAGAAATTTATTCTCTTACAGTTCTGGGGGCGAGGAATCCAAAGTCAAGGTGCCAGCAGGCCCACACGCTCTCTAGATGCCCTGGTAGGGAATCCTTCCTTGCCTCTTTCAGCTTCTTGTGGCTGTCAGCAATCCTTGAGGATACATCACTCCAATCTCTGCTCCGTTTTCACATAGACTTACCTGTGTGTCTGTGTCTTCTTTTCTGTCTCTTATAAGGACATTTGTCATTGGACTTGGGGCCTACCTGGATAACTCAGGATGATCTCACCTCTAGAGTCTTAATTACATTGCAAAGACCTTAATTACATTCTTCACAGGTTCTGAGAATTAGGACATGGATGTACCTCTTCAGGGCTACCATTCAACCGACTGTAACCAATAACAAATTATTACAATCTTGTAATTTTAATAATAATAAATTATAAAAAGTAGTAGCTCTTACATATTAAGTAAGCCTATATTCATTCTTTCATCTATTTAACACTGACCAAATGCCCTTTTCCTGCAGGCAGTATTTTAGGCAGTGGATGTTCATGGTGAATCAAGCAGCTGTGATCCATGCTGCCTTCATGGAAGTTATAGACTAGTCTGAGAGACATTCAGTTAACAACTAAATGTATACTTAATATATTGTGGCTACTCATATGGGAAAAAGAGCAAGGTCCTATAAAAAGGACAGCTCTAGGCAGAGTATTCGAGGAAGGCTGCTTTTATGGAAGATTTAAGCTAAGACTTTGGAATATGAAGGACCCAGGCACACCAAGAACTAGGGAACAAGGGAATTTGCAGAAGGAACAATTTAGGCAAAGGCCCTGAAGCAGTAAAGGTTGAGGCAGTTTCTGGGAACTAAACAGACAGCAGTGTTGGAGAGTGAGTGAGTAAGTATAAGGGAGAAGGAAATATATTCAGAGGGGTAGACAGGGACCAGAGCATGCATAGCCTCATGGGTAATGGTAAGGAATCAGGTTTTATTCTTAGAGACATAGGAAACTTTTGAAGTAGAAATTTGGATTTTTAAAGATGACTCTGCCTGCCAGGTTGAGAATAGACAGGGCAAGAGTGGAAACAGTGCAGTAGTCCGGACTGGAGGCAATGGTGACTTGGGCAAGGGTAGTAGAGGTAGATGAGAGAAGAAGGTAGGTTGGAGTAACATTTACAAAGCAAAATACATAAACTTGATGAAGGATTTATATGGTGATAAGGGAGAAGACTGTATCAGTTCCAGGTATCTGGCTTGTACAACTGGATAAATTCTGAAAGCATATAGTGATATGCGGAGAGCTGTAAAAGGCATACGATTATGCAGTAAGGAGTCATTTAATGAGTAATTAGTACACACATACACTTAGCGAGACATTTAATTTCATGTGTCAACTTGGCTAGGTCCTAGTATCCAGATATTTGGTCAACACCAGTCTGGATGTTGTCTGGAGGGTATTTTTCAGATGAGATTAACATTTAAATCAGTAGACTTTGAACAAAGCAGACTGCTCTACACAATGTAAGTGGGCCTCATCCAATCAGCTGAAAGCCTTAAGATAAAGAGACTGAGATCTCTGAGAAGAGAGAATTCTGCCTCCAAGCTGCCTTCAGACTCGACACGCAACATTGATGCTTCCCTGAGTCTCCAGTCTGCCAAACTACCCTGTAAATATTGGACTAGACAAGCCCCCACAATCAAATGGACCAACTTTTTAAAATCCCCTTTTCTCTCTCTCTCTAGACATAGACATAGACATATAGATTCATCTGTTTCTCTGGAGAACCTTGAAAACTACATATAATAATGATATAATTTTGTAAAAGAAAATATATTTGCATATGTCCATGTAAACAAAACTTGCAGAAAATATACCAAATGTTAGAGTTTTGAAAGCTTTATGACTAGAGTGCCTGTGAGACATCCAAATGGAAATGTCAAGTAGAGAACTGAATATGCAAGTCAGGAACTCAGAAAACAGGGCTGAGCTGGAGCTATCTAGTTGTGATTTGTCAGCACAGGAATACATTTTAAAGCATGGGAATGGATGAGACATTTAACGAGTGAGAAATTTCCAGAAATTGTTCTAATTATTTTGTATATCTTATTTCAGAAAAACGTAATTCAAAAAGAGTCATGTACCACAATGTTCATTGCAGCTCTATTTACAATAGCCAGGACATGGAAACAACCTAAGTGTCCATCAACAGATGAATGGATGAAGATGTGGCACATATATACAATGGAATATTACTCAGCCATAAAAAGAAACGAAATTGAGTTATTTGTAGTGAGGTGGATGGACCTAGAGTCTGTCATACAGAGTGAAGTAAGTCAGAAAGAGAAAAACAAATACCGTATGCTAACACATATATATGGAATCTAAAAAAAAAAAAAAAATTGTCATGAAGAGCCTAGGGGCAAGACGGGAATAAAGACACAGACCTACTAGAGAATGGACTTGAGGATACAGGGAGGGGAAAGGGTAAGCTGGGACAAAGTGAGAGAGTGGCATGGACATATATACACTACCAAACGTAAAATAGCTAGTGGGAAGCAGCCGCATAGCACAGGGAGATCAGCTCGGTACTTTGTGACCACCTAGAGCGGTGGGATAGAGAGGGTGGGAGGGAGGGAGATACAAAAGTGAAGAGATATGGGGACATACGTATATGTATAACTGATTCACTTTGTTATAAAGCAGAAACTAACACACCATTGTAAAGCAATTATACTCCAATAAAGATGTTAAAAAAAAAAAACTTGCAGCAATGCTATAAAATAGGCATTATAATCCCCAATTTACAGATGTGGAATTGAGACTCAGAAATTGTTTTGCCTGGAGTCACACAGGTAAAATTCAAATTCAAGTTAAGTAAAACAGTAAAACTTTTCGGAAACTAATTTCTAAACACATAGAAATAGCTTAAGTTATCTTAATGCCATTTAACACAGTAATTCCACTTCTAAAATCTACCCTAAGGAAATAAACAGAGGGGAAGATAAAGATGCTTTGCATAGGAATGGTCATTACAGATTACTCATAACCTTGGAGATCTGGAATAAACTAAATATCCAAAAGTATGTGAATAGTTAAATAAATTATTATGTATTCACCTAGTGTTTATTATGTAATCATTATATTCAAAAATATTTTAAATATTTAAAATATTTTAAATATTTAAAGTATTTTAAATATTAAAAATATTTTAAATCATTATATTCAAAAATCATTATATTCAAAAATATTTTAAAACATTAGAAAATGCTTTAAATGTAATATTAGCTGAAAAAATACATACACAGTAATAATCGAATATATTTGTATATTAGCAGGTAAAGAAGATTTGTAGAAAATACAGCAAATATTGAGTGCTTACTTCTATGCTGTAGGATTGTGGGTAATTTTTATATTTTTCTTTTTTTTTTTTTTTTTTTTGCGGTACGTGGCCCTCTCACTGTTGTGGCCTCTCCCATTGCGGAGCACAGGCTCCGGACACGCAGGCTCAGCGACCATGGCTCACGGGCCTAGCTGCTCCGCGGCATGTGGGATCTTCCTGGACCGGGGCACGAACCCGCGTCCCCTGCATCGGCAGGCGGACTCTCAACCACTGCGCCACCAGGGAAGCCCTATATTCTTCATATTTTTAACTACTTTCCAGATTTTTCTACAATGAATATATATTACTTTGTACTCAGAAAAAAATCCTTTGTTTCATTTTTAATAAACACTGAATTTCAAAATCCAGGAGCAAAAACTATAAAGCTTCTATTCTCTAAAAAAGCAAGCCATTTAATATGTTAGCTTCAGCCATAGCATATATTTATATTTTTATTAAAAATTTTAATGAGTTTAAAAATACTGATTTTCCAGAGAGTTTTAAGAATTAATGTTTATATTGTGCTTAGGATCATTGGATAAAAGGTGCTACATAAATACAATGTATTGTTATTAAGTGTTATTAAAGTAAATTGAAGACAAAGCATGCAATAAAAATTTCCCTGTGGCAAAAATCTGAGGTCCATATATGGTTCCATAGTGTTTAAATCACATTTAACTGTGAAAGTACCAACATTAACATGAAAATGTTTTCTCTGCGGTCTGGAGTCAGCAATAAATATGTACTGTGTAGCATTCCATTTTTAATTATATATCATATTTCATAGTAGATATTGAAACTGTAGACCACAAGATTTTATATCACTTACTAGGGTGCCAGAATTACAAAAATGAAAAAAAAATTTTTTTCATAGAACTCACACAGCTGAAGTTTCACTTGGTAACAGTAATATTAAGGGCATATTGATTGAAATGGAATTTTTAAATCTAAAACTACCATCAGACCTTCCAGGTATACAATCATATTTTCAGTCAGTTCCTGATTGTTCACATTAGAAGTGAGTAATAGAGAGCATTTGTCAACCTGGTTCACAGAACTTCTCTGACTTACAATAATCAAGAGATTAGTTAGTGAAATACAAGTGAAGAGAAAAAGAAGGGTATGCACAGAGATTATATCTGTATAAGTAATAGAGAGGATCAGGGAGGAAGAGGGGAAAAGCTAACCAGGTTGGAGATGGAAAGGGGGTTTAAATTTGTGACATGGGATGTTCAATAACAGTTCAAGGTAGCAAGAGAACTGGAGAATTTAGGAAGGGTTTTTTAGAAACCTAATAAAGGGATCCTTTTTATGTGATATGAAGGAGGTAGGTAGACATTGGAATTCATTTTGTTTGTTTGGGTTTTTTTGGCCGAACCTCACAGCATGCAGGATCTTAGTTCCCCCAGCAGGGATCGAACGTGTGCCCCCTGCAGTGGAAGCTTGGAGTCTTAACCACTGGACCGCCAGGGAAGTCCATGGAATTCATTTTTAATTGTATTTGTTGGCTGTACACTTTTCTTTGAATATGATTCTCTGTGGAAATTGTGCTACTTGGGGCTCCCAGATTCACTTGGGTTACAAAGGAATGCAATCGACTAAAACCAGAAGAATTATAAGCTTAATCACTGTAGTTAAATGTATATAGTAAAGATCCTTTCCCTTTTTATTACACAAGTCAAAGGAAAATAGTGCTGTGTTTTAAAACCTTATTTCCAGAATCAGTTTACAAAACCATATTTGCCAAATTGAATTCTTAGATTTCGTCAACCTTGGGAAAACAAAGATCAGGTTAGGCAGCCATTTTTCACATCATGTGAACTGTCCTTCAACATGTAAAAAACCTTCAATAATGCATATTTTCTTTGATGTTTATCAATTGCCTAAACTGAATTTACCCTCTTTAAAATTAATAAAACAATGTTAATTATATAAGCCAGAAGACAATTTTTAAAAGCAGCAAATTAAGTGTCTTCAGACATGATGAGGTTAAGACAGGAGTTCTAAACTTTAAAATGCATTAGAATGATCTGGACAGTTTATTTCAAATGTAGAGTCCAAGATTCAGTACTGCTGTGAAGATTCTGAATCAGAAGGTCTGATGTGGAACCTAGTAACCTTGCCAAGTGATCCTCAAGCAGAAGACTCAAAAATCACAGTCTGAGAAACACTGAGTTAAAGTTTAATTCTGAATAATTGGAGAAAGTTTGGGATACACAAAGCCATATATGATATTTTTCAGAAATTTTTGCATACATAATGTCCTAAAGTGTTACTAATTGTAAGCCAGTTTTAAATCCACATACACAACTTTAGAACCACAAAAAATTTCCATGCAAACTTTGGTCAGCCCATTCTTAAACTTGGCTGTGCATTTTTAACTTCAGAAACCAATTTCCATGTGAACTGTTTTTATAGCACATTTTTACTATGGTATGGTAAATTATTGGCATAGTGTTGAATAATAAAAGTGAGGTTATAAAAAAATAGTTATTTACACTAGAAAAGTTGAAACTCATTTTCCTTTGCCTTTTCAACATTTTCTCATTGGTTTTGTCCATATGCATAAAGCTAAATGGAAATTTACATAATTATGCTGTGAATCTGAGTAATGGACCGTTGAATCTGAGTAAGAAAACCTCAGATTTTCCTTAACAACATCTTTTCCTTCTAAATTATCTGGGTAATTAATTTGATTCTCCAATTTACATAACCTAAATACAAATAACCATTATATTCATCACTGACTGGACCTATGTGTTACAGAAAAATAATAACAATCATAAAGTGCTGTCAAAAACTGACCACAGCTTATCTACATATGCATCAGAATAGTTCAACTGGAATTCAGAAATTTAGATCTCAAAGCACTGGATAAACATTTTTATAGAAAAGTATTGCATAGGTCACTCTTCTATTAATATGTCCAAATGTTTGGTCATATTTCAATTGGAAAACATGAACACCAAGCTCTGAGCACTTCCCAGACTGGAATCTGGTTCTATTCACTGCTGTATCTCAGCACCTAGAATAGTTCTGACAAGTGGTAGGAGCTCTATATGAATTTGTAAGAAAGTAAACTATGTTGATAAATTTTTGTAGGTCAAAAATTTTTGTAAATCAAGGTCAAAGATTGTGTTTGGGAGAGTCAAGTAGATTTACTCTTCTATGTATAAGAGAATGCCTATCAGTGGTCTGTGTACAGAAGATATCAAGTCATGTCAAGATGTCATGTAATGTTTATAGTCACCAAAGTAGTTCAGGGTATGGTTTTGTTCAGTTGTCTTTTTGCTTTCATTGATGAGGTGAACTGGAGCAGGTTGATAATAATTTGAAAGCATCACAGTAAACTCTCAGCAGTGTAACAGTCAAATCTATGAATGAATTAGCCCCTTTGTGCATTACTCACAGAGGATATATGAGCTCTCAGTTCTGTTGACTTAGTCTACGTATAACCTCTGCTGGATTTTAGAACATTTATTTCTGTTTCTCCTAGGGTCAGACATTTCATAAAGCCATGGAAGCCAAAACACATCATTACCTGCCAATATGCTCCTTAAGGGAGATGTGAGTCAGACCATGGATGAGCTTAGAAAGAGATAAGGTGAGCTCCAGATGTTGTGAATCAGTCAGAACCAATCCAGCATCTCTCTCGAGCATGGAATCAGTAACAGGAAAGACTTTGGCAAGTGATAAAACAGGATGGGAAGCTGGGGAGTTTTCCAAATCAGATATTCAGAATGTTTTTATCATTTGAATGGAAATGGTATAAAGTCCCAACACATCAAACACCTGGATTAAATAGAATACAGAAATATAGAGCAAAACAATATATAAGTTATTTGTAACTTGCCATTCTTGCATTATCCTAGCAATGTTCCCCTCTATTAGCATAAATAATTCAAACTTTCAAAAATTACCTGTGCCCCCATAATTCAAATTGTAAAATAACTGACTATATTATGCAATGTTTAAAAATTGAGCTATGCTTGAAATTTTTTAATTGTACTGCTATGTATTTAGACAAACTGAATATATATTTGGAAGAACATTGTTGGATTCGAGTTAATTAATCTTCTATATTTATTAGTAATCATGTTAGTTTGGTGAAATGTCTAATATAATTTTAACCACACACTTTATCAGATGATCACATTGTGCTTCCTGTGAAAGTTTGATATCAACAAAAATTTTATTTTTCTCTTTAAAAAATATTTTTTGGAACTTCATTAAAATTGAACTACTAAGTAAGTCATGCATCGACAACTCTCAGCTGCAATCCAAACATACAAAAATGTTAGATAAAATATAATAAAAGAAAGGTGAAAATTACAGCTCAGCTCAAAATAAGGCGGTCATCTCTATGGACCAGAAGCACAGAGACATCAGTAGAGCAGAAGGAGCAGTTGTGCAGGGTTCTGTGTCTAGAAACAGGCAGGGGCAGCCAGGAACTTGATACCTGCAGAATAATGGGACTGAGTCCGTATGGATGTGGGGGTTGAAGCCTGTCTCTCTACTTGAAAACAGAGCCAATATAGGTTTTTCATGCTGAAGAAAGGAAGTTGAAAAGAGCTGCAACTGAATATTTTCTGAGTTTGTAGCTTATATAAAATGCCATGCCTATTATGGGCTGAAATGTGTTCTCCCAAAATTTGTATGTTGAAGGTCTAACCCCCAGGACCTCAGAATATGTTTGGAGATCTTTTAAGAAGTAATTAAGGTTAAATGAGATCATTGGGGTTGGTGCTATCCAACATGACTGTTGTCTTTATAAGAAGAGATTAGGACACAGACACACAGTCACAGAGGAAAGACTATCATGTGAAGCCATTTGAAGATGATGGCCAGCTACAAGTCAAGAAGAGAGGTGTTCAGAAAACCTATCCTGCTGACACCTTGATCTTGGACTTCCTGCCTCCAGAACTGTGAGGAAATGAAATTTCTGTTGTTTAAGTCACCTAGTCTGTGGTTCTTTGTTATGGCAGCCCTAGCAAACTAATATAATGCCTGTGGAGGCAGAATGATGCAAACACAGCCTCACAGTCAGGCTCCAAGTCAAGCTGCCCATTAGTCAGCTACTGAATGTGTACTAGCCCTAGTACTACATAGTTGGGGAAAATGGGTTCCTAGGAAGCTGGTTGGATGTAACCACGAAATCACTGGACAGGGATAGGTATGTCCAGAAAGAAGGGAGGGGATGGACCTCCCTTTCAAGATGAGTCTGCACACCAAAACTGCAAAACACGTAGCAAAAAATAATACCAAATATGAAACCAACCAAATCACCAATTGGAAGATGGATTTACTCAATACCAAATTAAAATAATAAAGTAATCTGAAAATAATTTTAAAATAGGGATATTTTAGAAACCTCAAAGAGATAAAAGAACACTCTCCATAAAAATAAAAAATTAAAAAACCAAGAAACTCTGAAAAAGAACAAAAAGATATAAAAAACAAAAATTCCTAGAAATAAAAATTATAGTTATTAAAATAGTAAATTCAATATATTTGTTATAATCTAGACTAGAAAGCTCCAAAAAAAGTGAATTACAGGATAGTGTTGAGGAATTCACCCTGAATGTGACAAAGCAAGAAAAAGGGCAGTTACTCCCTATGGAGCATAAATTGAGAATCTAAACAATCATCTGATGGGAGTTCCACAGGATAAGAGAGATCATGGTAGAGAGATAGCATTCAAAGATAGAATAACTGAGCATTTTCCTTAATTAAATCAATCTGGAGCCCATTAAAAGCATCAGTTTTAAAAAGTATGAATTATGAAATTTTCTTTCCAAGGACAAAATACAGGATTTCCTGCTTTTTCACTGTGGACTTAATAAGGAAGTTAAAGTCTATGAAAAGGTACAGACCTTGGGAAATATACTAACATCCAACAATCATACCCTGGTAGGTGGGAGTTTCCTCTTAAGAAAATGGATACGCTTACCCTATCAGTCATCAGGGATAATGGTAGAATCCTAGGGCAGAAAATAAGGCAGGTCTTGGTGCTGGTGGAGGAAGAACTTCTTCCTGCGTTGAAATCTAAAAATGCATTCATTTGCTAAGGCTGCCATAACCAAGTACCGTAGACTGGGTGGCTTAAACAACAGAAATTTATTTCCTCAAAGTTCTTGTAGCCAGAAGTCCAAGATCAACATGTTAGCTGGGTTGGTTTCTCCTGAGGCCTCTCTCCTTGGCTTATAGATATCCATCTTCTCCCTTCGTCTTCACATGGTCTTCCTCCATGTATATCTGTGTTCCAATATCCTCTTCTTATAAGGATACCAGTCATATTGGTTTAGGACCCACCCATATGACCTTATTTTACCTTAAGTACCTCTTTAAAGGTCCTTTCTCCAAATACAAGCATATTCTGAGGTACTGGGGTCAGGGCTTCAGTGTATTAATTTGTTGGGGCGGGGGTACACAATCTAGCCCATAACATTGGCTTTATCTTCAAATGGCAGAATTATCCAAAAACAGGCTCTAGCCATGTCAACAGAATTTTCTAGTAGTGACAGCAGCAAGGAGGTGCTGGAGGAAGCAGATGAGAGTGGGGAGGGGGCTGTCCAAAATGTAGCAGCGGCAGAGACCTGGCCCAAGAGTACATCAGAGCTCCTTTGGAGGAGGCCTAACTCACAAACTTGCTTAAGCTGCTCCGTAGAAAAATTTTGGAAGAGAGTGACTAAGGAACATTTGAATCTCCTGTTTGAATAGATGGAAGCTCAAATTGAACACCAAAGAAAATGTGACTTTTTTTAAATCCCAAAATGGGGAAGTGAAGCATGCCAATCATCATCTCAGAATGTGAATGCAACTTTTACTGCTAAAGGAGAAAAAAAGTGAGAGGTGGAGAAGCTGAGAGGGCAACTGAGAAAAGTGGGGTTCAAGAGATGTAGCCTTACTACTTACTGAACAGTGCTTAGCAGATCTGTGCAGCAGACTCTGCTTGTGTGTGAGGGTAACCTACTGAATTAGGTATGCAAGAGGAATGTTAAAAACAAGTGTTTGTTTAGCACAGTTCCTATATCGTATTTTCAAAATTCCATGTAACTTTTAAGAATTTAAAAATAAACATAAGCAAAAGGAACATGGAAAGATTCTATGTAGGGCCTTAATCCTTAGGTAAATTTAACCACGAGGAGTTAAATTTGTGCACAAAGCTGCTCCCCGATAACTCATCAGTACCCTTGAGTCAAGTGTACAGAGGCAGCCAATGAAGAAGAGGCTCAAATATTTATTCATTTGTTCATTAAGGAAATAGCAATGAATATACAATAGCAAATGAGAGAGAGAAGGTCCTTTCTCTCACAGTATTTCTATTTGTGCCAAATGAGAATAATCCATGGAGGGTAAACCCTTCGTAAACAGAGGACTATTTACAAAATCATGGGCAGAGTGAAGGAAACTATAAGCAATCGTGTAGTACTCTGGGTCCAATAACACATGACTTTTACCACCATAAATTTTAAAGGGTAGGTAAAGAGAAAGATAATAGAACCAAGAAGGAAAGAACCCTTTGGAGAGGGCCACCCTGACCTAAGCTGTGATTTTTGGTCAAGGTGTGAAGTCAGCCCAAGGGGATAGTCAGGGAGGGAACTAGAGGAATAAAAACTCCCATTCTATTTCCTGCTTCCCTGTGTCTCCTGCCAGGGCACCCCATTGACCAGATCCAACCAGAGGCAGAAGACAAGGGAGCCACTCGTGGAGCCCAGGCAGGTCAGCCTCCAGGGCTGCAAGCAGGGTGAAGTAGAGTGGAGACTTGATCTGGAGGGGGTAATAGAAGACGTCTGACCTGGCATGTCTATCTTTACATTCCATCTGCTTGAGTCCAGTGCACAGAGGAACTCACTCCCTTTTACACAGGCCATGTTGGACCCCACCTCAATAAATGGGCTTTCCAAATATCTGATGTTTTATAGTAATGGCAAGGAACATGCTCAAGGAATTTGGACACTCGTAAATGAGATCAACACTTACAAATTTAAAAGCATTTGCTTAAAACACTCCCAAAATGTCGCTATGAAAGGCTGGGAGTTCTTTCTGGCAAGGATTGGTGATAGCAACAGCTTCATCAGGGGTGGCTTGCACAACCTGTGCCTGGGTAAGAAGACTTCAAAAACCTAGATACCGAGTTGAAATGTAGGGTCCTGGTAGAAAAGAAATCCTTTAGAAATTATCAAGGCCAGTAAAATGAACCAATATAGTTTTTGTATCATTTCTGCAAGCATCTAAAGAAAACATGCCAATGTCAACATCTCTCCCACCACCACCTATCTTCCTATTGTCCCAACGTTGTCTGCCCTTGTTTTGAGCCAGTAACTGAAAATTTTGAGTATCCATCCTTTCCCCCTATATATTTTCAATATATTGAATATCCTTTCATCCATGAGCCTCAAAGTATTTTATAAACATTAATTTTCCCAACAAATATGTGAGGTTAAAGCATAACTATCCCTTTCCTTCCAATTGTTTAAATATAAGAAACACAGAAACGATTAGAAACCACACCTCTGGTCTCACAGCAAGTCTATTGCAGAATGAGATTCAACTTTCCTGGTCACCAGCAGTCTTCAGTTCTTATATCACTGGACAAAATATGTTAGTCTTTTATTTTTCATTACCCTACCCCAGTAATTGAGGTGTCTCCTAAGGAAACTAATGATTGCAGAGCATGTGACATGTTTCAGGTACTGTACTTTAAATCACTGATTCTTCATGTTTCACATTCAGAGCATCTGGGGGGCTTTAAAAAAATCCTGATGCCCAGGCTGCACCCAATGCTAATTAAATCAGAAACTTTGGGGGTGGGGCCCAGATATCAGTATTATTTTTTTTAACTTCCCAGGTGATTCCAATGTGCAGTGAAATTTGAGAACCAGTGCTTGAAAATCCTTACCACTTAAAGTGTGCTATGCAACCAACAGCGCCAACATTATCTGGGAGCTTCCTGGACATGCAGAATTTCATGTGCCACCCAGGCCTAGTCAAACAGTGTTCACCTTAGCAAGCTCCCAGGTGGCTAACAGGCACACTGGAGTTGGCAAAAACGCTGCTTCAAATAGTTAAATAATCTAATGATGTCAGTAACATGGTCCTCATTTTATAAATGAAGAAACATGTTCAAAAAGGTCAAATAATATACAGATTCTAACACAGGGCTGATTGATTTAAAAGTTCATGATGCATTTTGGACTATTCCAGTTTAACACTGGAGGAGGGTTTTTTTTTTTTGAAAAGCTGATGAAAGCTTTGAAATCTCACCCAAGAATTAATGCCCCCCAAAAATGTTTGGCAATAAACTTTGAAAAGTTTATTGCCCTCTGTGCAAGTTTGCAGGTCCAAGGACCATAAGTTGTGAGTACCACCACTCCCTTCCATCACCCCTCCCATGACTCCATGATCTATATGATGTGAATATGTAATTTCTTTTCAATATAAAAGTTGATCTGTAAAGAAAATAAGCTTTATCTTAGATGAATACACACACACACACACACACACACACACACACACACACACACACACACACACACACACACACACACACACACACACACACACACACACACACACACACACACACACACACACACACACACACACACACACACACAGCATTTCCTCTAAATAGTCCAAATGCTCCGGGAATTTTATAACCAAAAGCCCTTTCAGAAGGCACATTGATAAAAGGTAACATCCTACATGGTCTCTTCTAGACACCTGTTAGCAGTTGAACCTAATTGTTCAGCAGCTGGTACTGATTTGGGATTCTTTCACTATATCTCATTATTCCTTTTCCATGATTTTTTCTGGTTTGGAGCTGCTGCTGCTGTTTCTTTACTATGTATATTTTTTTAAAACTAAAAAGACATACTTTGAAAGAACTCTGGAGAGAGACATAAAAGTTACTTCTTTATATAACATTTTGCAGTTGAATTTATTTAAACTTATGGTGGTGATTATTAGGTGTGGAAAAACCTAAGGGTAAAGGAAGATTTAACTAGCTGGCTATCCTTCAGTGTCTTAGGTCTCTTTCTAACCTTTAGGTATCTTGGCAAAATTCATAAACATCTGATTTGCAGATATTTGTGAATTAGAATGCCAATGAATATTGTCATAGTAGAGAAAGATGTGTTTCCTGGGTCAGAAACCCTCTTAAGCTGAAGTATGTGCGCACATAGTGTTAATTAGATTGCATCATTGAAGCAAGATGCCCTTGATGGAACATTTGATAGAATAAACCATTTTCAGAAGAAACATGAGGGATATCTTACGGCAAGAGATTTTAAAATAAAATTAAATAAAATAGTAATGGCTGCATGCAAAAAAATACAAATACACATATGAAATAATCTCATATCAAGTGACTATTTAAGAGTGTTAATTTGCAAGCCCAATGTGAGTTTCCTTGAATGTGCTTACACATCATCAAGACCAATGGCTGCCTTTGAAACAAAAATGCCATCTAAGGTTGGGCTCTTAGAGGCAAAATACAGACCAAAGCATTAAACAATCATGAATTACATCATAAAAGATAAAATAAACATAGGGATCTTCAATTATATGTGAAATAATCTATAGAGCTATAGAAAGAGAAACTGTTCAATAATTTTATCCCTGTAAAAAAAAACTATTTTTAAAAGCACATAATTAACGAACTTACTTCTTTAATAAGCCTGGCAAATACAGTACATTCTCATTATTCTGACTTGGAAAAAAATACATATTAACCCTTTGAGGCCACAGAGTGCAACAGAGCAAGTATATGAAATTTACTCATGTTTATTTCATATACAACACCTCAATACCTGAATGTGGCACTGGAATTAAGTAAAAATCAGACTTGTGTTTATCTTCATCTAAATGAATTTTCATATTTAAGGACCACAGAGACCTAATAATGAGGCAGTATTTATCAAACAGGACTTCCAAGGAGAACTACAAAGTAAGGCATTTGTATAAAAATATATATATATATAGAAATGACTTAGATTTCTTAAATCATTCAGTGGCAAAGTTCACTAAGATATTCAGTTCTGTGGTCACATCCTTTTATAGCATGGACTCATATTTACTTCCACCTACTTAGAAATCTCTCCCTTCATACATCTACTGAGTGTTAATTAATCATGCTGCCATGATATATTTTTCCAGTTTCTCCATGCCTGAGCTGTTCTCCAGTGTCATTTTTTAATCTCCTTTACTCTTCACCAAATGACTGGTGCTTCTCTGAGCCCAGCAGATGGTCTTACAAGTACTACTCAGGTTGATGACAAAGACTAAGGGTCAGTGGCATTGAAAGTTGTTAGAAAATATTTTAACCGTCTATCCTTGAGTCTCTAGTTTAGTAGTATACATTTCTTCTTTAATGATAAGAGCAGATGTGTCATTAGAGGTTGTGTGTTTAACTGAGATCAGATATTCACTCCGTAGCTGATAGTTTGCTTTTTGTCATGACGTCAACATATGCGTCATGTTCTTTTGCACACATATTTAGAACATACAGAGTCTGTGTTCATTGTAATAGACAATTTGCATGAATATTTGCACCCCAAGATGAATAGTTAGAATTAATTTAATTCGCATCACTATTGATGGAGTTGGGTTTAGATTTATCTATTAGTGTTCTTATAAATCTCATTAATAGATGTTATAGAGGTCCCCTTAGCCATGTGCCCTCATGTAATTCTGCAAACAGCAATAGAAAGCATTAAAGTGTCTTGAGACAATTTTCCTTTAAAATAATGTCTCTGTGGCTTATCAGATATTTATTACAACACTGTCTTATGTCCTTATCTTTCCAAATGCAGAATTAGTGATGATATTGGCTTCGGAAGGGAATTATTGTATAGAAAGAATGCCCAAATGGTGAAGAAAGAACATACTTACTCGCTCCTATTAAGGTGAGTAGCATATTTGTAAAGACTAAACAGAATAAATACATGCTGACTTAAAGATTATGATATTCAGTAGAATTAGATAAACATTAACATCAAGTTTATAGTCACAGTTGTATTTTTTGGATGACTCTTTGAGCTGTTGCTAATTTGGAGGAGCATATATTTTGAAAGAGTGAATGAAAACAGAAGGTTGATGACATAAACTATAAATTTGAATCCATACTTAAATAAGTTGTACCATATTCTCCTCCTAAATCAAACATTTGAGTGATGATGAACCTGATCCCAACAAATAGGCAGCAAAGTGAGGTGCAAAGAGTCTGAGTCAGACTAAACTCTCATCCTGCCTCTGCCAGTATCTAGCTGTATGACCTTGAACAAGAACCTTAGTGTTTGGGGAATTCTGTTTCCTTAGCGTAAAACCACACTTACAGGACAAGACAATCTCTTCAGTCATTCCAGCTCTGTCCTTCAAACATCAGCAGCTTTGTAAGGTCTTAAGAGAAAAGAACCAGGCAGCAGCCATTCTGTTGCCCTTCTCACCTGGTTATTCACGTGTTATTATAAAGCTCATATGAGGCAAGATTTATCAGAATCTTTGGAAATGTAGAGAGTATTAAAGCATGCAAAATAATGAGAGATGAAGGTAGAGGTGATACTCCATAGCTCATCATCTCTAATCCATTAGCTTTAAGTCTTTGTATCTTTCCCCTTCCAATCTGAGTCCTTTTTCTCTATCTTATTTATCTTTCATTTAGTGACCCACACTCAGAGTCACAACCTCAACCCAAAGGAGGGCACCTTTTTAACATTATAAAATTTCAAGAGACAGCACAGGATATTTGTGATTTCTCAACCTGTTGCTTGAGAAAATATACTTAATCAATATTTAACAAACATTCTTTGAGTACTCAGGGACTTAATGCAGTATAAAAACAGAGTCTAGTGGGGAGAGACATATAAGAAAATAGTCACACACACAAAAGTAAAATACAAATGGTAAAGAGACACAGTGAATTTAGTAACTTTTAAGTGGATATGTATTTAATTAATCACAACAACTCCTACACGCACTTTTTTTTTTTTTTTTTTTTTTTTGCGGTACGCTGGCCTCTCACTGTTGTGGCCTCTCCCGTTGCGGAGCACAGGCTCCGGACGCGCAGGCTTAGCGGCCATGGCTCACGGGCCCAGCCGCTCCACGGCATGTGGGATCCTCCCGGACCGGGGCACAAACCCGTGTCCCCTGCATTAGCAGGCGGACTCTCAACCACTGCGCCACCAGGGAAGCCCCTACATGCACTTTTAAAATAGTAACATTTATATGTACAAGCATATCATTTATTCAGACTACATTTGTATATTATTGCAGGCCCCTTACAATAAAACTTCTGCCGCAGGTTAGGAATCTCGACGTTGTCTGCCGATTGTGTCCCTAGCTAGAATTAGGTGGTTGAGGACAAAGATCTTGCTTATGAATTAAATGTTTGCCAAATAAACATATTGAGATAAATAACTTCTTGCTGCTTCCTCAGACAAACCCCAAATTTATTTCTCACTTCTGTTATCTTTACAATGCTGAGTGCTAACCAGAGGCAGGATAGAATGGGGGTGAAAATTTGTTTTCCAGAGGTCAAACTAACAGAATCTCCACCATCTTGTAGCTGTATTTTCTGGGTCACGTATCCTCTGATGTTTCCAGGTTAAGGGATGCGGGTTTGTAGGAAGTATTCCAGATTTACCTCAGCCTGGAACTGTATCACCATGTGATGTAATTTTTCCATGGCATCTGTCTTTCCAACAACACTGGCCTGTATTTCTAGAGTCCAACATGGTGCCCACTCGATAATTCTTACTGAATGAACCAGTGGAATGTGAAAAAGCATGTTCTTTGCAATTCAGCATTACAAAGGGATTTTCAGTCCTTTCTACCATTACACAACAGACTCCATAGCACTGGCAAGAAAAACATTTGGTATAGCTACCACCTAGATACATTGTAAACACGACTCTCGGAAACTTACATCAGTCATCACCTGTGAAGTGTCCCCATGACTATGGGAATGGGAGATGACTGGTGGCTGTCCAGTGGCTGCTGCCTCATCAGTCCATCATCGGACTGAGCCTCTCTAATAGAATTCAGTCCTGTGCTTGGCTATTTGAAGGAATAAGAGAGGCCTGCTATTTCTCACCAGCACTGAGTCTATCTCCTGCCAGTTTCAAAGGAAGAGTAACAGAAAGTTTACAAAGTAAAATATGAACACAGACTCCAAACACACACAAAAAAGAAGGAAATATTAATTTTTGCAAAGTAAATACTGGTGTTACTGGTCAAAATTCTGGAGTTTTGGAATAAAACTGCCTTATATTTCCAAAGGTCTGAGTTTTCAAAGCACTTTTGTAATAATGATCATTTGATCCTCAGAACAACACTGTGCCATGAAAGGGCAGGAGATGTTATCTGTATTTGAGAGCCTAGGAGAGTATCCATAGGGTTGGGCAGCCTGCCTGAAGTCACACGGCGATAAAGAGCTGGAACAAGGAAGAGCACCCAGACTCCTAAGGTCGGGCGACAGCTCGCTCAACATCACATCGTGATTCTTATCTGCAGATGAATGAAGATCCTTCTGACCCCGGGTTGTGGTTTGGGCACAGCCGCTTCCACTTTTGCAATTACTGTCAAACCTGGCCATTGCCTCCTATGCTTGCTACTTAAAATGACCACAGACAGCTAAATTGGAAGGGGAACAGTTAATAAAGAAACTGCTAAGAAACTATCTAGGTCTTTCTATATTCCCTCCAGTGAAGTCAAGTGCAATTTCTGACAGAGCTCAGCTATCCAGTCGGCTCCTTTCAAGCTATGATACCAAGCTACCTGTAAAATAAATAAACAAACAACCTGATCACAGTTTTCAGGGATGATTCAGAATAATAATAATTATTATTATTAGAAATAATAATTTCCTTCTAAATCTAAATTTTCCAAAACTCTTATCCACCATACAGCTGTTCTGAGAATGGCCTTAATTCCCAGTATTTTTTTCACAAACACTAAAAGTTAACGTGTCTCTTTCTGTACCAAAACATTTACATAACATTTAAGAAATCTATAACTTAGCACAATAAATAGATGGCATTCTCCCTGTTCTTCCTAAAGTGACACTCTGTACATTATAGAACTAAAAAAATTTTTGGTTTTATTTTTCCAGTTCTTAGGAAAAGAACTTAAAATTTATAAATGGTTAACAGAAATTAATCACCTTTGGTTTGCATTTAAAGCAGGCTGTTTATGCGTATTAGTTATGCACAGCATAGTACCATGCTTATATAGGTGTTCAATAAATATTTGGTGAATGATTGATGGATGAGTGATGCAATGTCCTGTGGGTATACACTGAATTGGCCTGCTGTATAACTTTTGGTAAAAAATTAAAGAAGAAAATTATAAAGCATACAGTAGAGAATTAGGCCTTTGAAGAGAAAGATTCGAGTCATTAGTGCTAAATAATGAAAGGATTGAGGGCAAACTTCTTGACTCACCAGGCCTTTGGACTTCTCAACAATAGACTAAGAGTATGGATAAAAATTTAGTTGGTCTCTAAGGTTACTTCTAGTGCTAGTATTTTGTAATTCTAGATGGAAAAACTATCAGCCAGAGAAATATATCACTCTCACCAGAAAATAAATATGGAATGAAGGGTGATCGCAGACAAAGGTCTTAGCTTTCTAAGTTTAAATGTGCTTGGTGGGTGGGAGGTGGGGGGGATTAAGAATTGTAAAGACAATAAGGACTTCCCAGAGTCTTACGGAGATTGCTTTTAGCACATTATCATCTACTACAGAGCCCTATAAAAGAATTGTGCTGGAGACAGAAGTAGGCTCTGAGGAACAAGAAAGGGCACTGAGAAAGTCTAAAGTTTCTTCTCCTTTTTCTTTTTTTTTAATTCTTTAACAAAGTAGGTGAAGGAAAGGAAAAATGCATTATGAACTGTTTTGAAGTCCCAGATCTTGGGGAATGACTAACATAAGCCCCTAGGAGTACAAAAGAGAAGACTCCTAGGGAAAATGGAATTCATGGAAAGAGAACCCAACATAGGGCTCTTAATTTTTGAAGAAGCTAGGTGCTCAAACAAGGGTTTCAGCTGGACACCCAAAGGGCTAGATCTGGGACCCAAATAAAAAAGGATTGTGCTCTGCCGAAGGCCACAAAAGAGCTGAAGAGGGTACCTGAGCCTTGGAGGAGAGGATGGGAACAATATCAACAGATTGCTAACAGGACCCCTAACCATGAGGGGAGCACCTTGAAGCTCAGGGAATAAGTACTGCCTGCCTGGAAGGAACTAAACTTTAACCGAGCACCAGGCAAGGGGACTTTATCTATGATCCTGACAATCCAGAATTCTCTCCCACTGTCGTACTACACTGAAACAACCAGGCAACTATGTGCATGTGAGAATTCCGTAAACAGCATTACCGTAAGAGAACAGGAAGAATATGACTCCAAATATGATCTTAAAAGGGGAAATTCTCTTCCTTCTTCCTCCTTCTACTACAGCCCTTTCCCTTTCTTTGTTTCCTCAGGGATGGCAGAGAAAATTTAACTGGTATACAGAGGCACTCAGGCCAGCCAAGGAACTCCTTGACTCTGTCTTGGGGCTGGGTGTCATACCAGCACATGAAGTTGCCCATGGAGAAAACCATAGATTCCACCTGAACACCCACAGTGCACCCATTAAATGTAAGGTTAGGTTTTTCAGGGGATAAAAAGATGAGCAAGATATTATAATTACTTCCAGTCCAGTGGGGGAAATAAAACAATGAATAACCAAGACAAAGTAGAGTAAATGATATGCCATATGTGAAGTTGAAACAAAGATCTAGTGCAGGAAGTCACTTCCTGGGTAACTGGAAGGACAGTCTGTTTCTCTCCATTCTCTGCCACCACCCTCTTCTAAGCTGTACTCTTCTCTTCTCTTGCCTGGAAATCCTAAAGACTCCCTCTTTTGTTTCTACTGCTTCCTGTCAGTTCTCTTCTCAGGGGGTCAGAGTGACCTTTTTAAAATCAAGTCACAAGCCACTCCACTCTTTTGAAACTCTCTAATTGTATTTAGCATATAGTTCAAGGTTCTTAACTTGGTTTACAAGGCTTCACCAATGTGACCTATACCTCTCCAGCCTCATCTTGAGCCCCTCTTTTTAGTGTGGTCTCTCTCAGCCTTGCTGGTCTTTATTCATTTCTTCTTGTATACCTTCTTGTTCCCATCTGCCTTACTTAAGGCATTTACATTTGCCATTTCCTCTACCTGAAATGTTCATCTCTCTCTTGCTCCTTGCTTATTTAATTCCTGCACCATCTCCTTCATCTCTCTCCATATTCCTCTCCTGATATATCCCCCTTTTCTGCTCCCCCTGGGTTAATACGTGCTCTTCCTTCATAGCACTTGTGATGGTTGATAAATGCATGTTTATTTATGGAATTGCCATTGACAGCTGATACCCCCATACACTATAAGCTCCATGAGGGCAGAAACTGTGTCTCTGTTCTCACCATTGTATCCACAGCACCTAGCTCAGGGCAGGCGTAAAGCAGCCACTCATTAGCTGCTTCTTAAATGAATTATAGACATTAGAGATCAGTCATCCAGCCCTTTTTCAGAAGAGGGAACTGAGGCTCACAAAGGCAAACAGACTTATTCAAAGTCTCAAGTTGCTGAACCAGAAAAAGTAGTCTTGTCTCCAGACTCGTAATCCATAGTTCTTATCCAGTTCCACCACGTGACCCTGAAGCTTGTTCAAGGGCCAAGTCACAAGCCTCCAACTTTATTGCTGGGACAAAAGGTTTCTGAGAAGAGAGACAAAAGGAATTATTCATTGAGTCCTATGAGCAGTTGAACATAAGTGAGAAATTGAGAAATGAAAGACTGACACTTGAAAGAAAAATTGATGAGTACGTGGTGTAGTTAATGTATTGACACACAGATGAGAGATTGATCTGATTGACTAGCATGAGGTGTGCACCCCTACAGACACAGAGCATGAGGCTCCACAAAGACGGTACATATCCCTGGCCAGCACCTAATTAAGAGAAAGAATTTTCTGGGGAACAAGTGGGTGTACTGGGAAGTACAAGAGAGTCAAATTTTGTTCAGTTTATTTTGAATCCTGAATTCTTCTTGCAGGATGGGGGAGCGGCAGCAGAGGGATAAAGGTGTGAGGTGGAAGATAGGTAATATATTGATGTTTTTATATTTGAGGAATTGTATTTAATAAATAATGAGGATGCTGGTGAATTTTTTTTTAAATGCCTCTAAAAGAATGGAAGAATTGGGAGCCAAAGAAATAACTCTGTCTGATGAAGTGATGGGAGTTGGAGATGAGAGAGGGACTCTGTGCTGGCACCACACTCTTGTGTTCAACCAGATCACCTCTTGGCCATAATCCTTCCTTTCAACCAGTGCCAGTCACAAGGAGGAGTTGTGAATCTGGGGCCAAGGCTGAAGCACACGGTTGATGAGCCACAAAGGGCAGGGCCGCCTCAGCCTAGGCAGAGAAGGCAAGTGCTCTTTTATGTTTCCGCTGAAAGAAGCACAGTGTTTTAACTCAAAACTGGAGGGTTATTAGTTTCCTGACCAAAAGAGAGAGAGAGCCTCAAATGTGGGGTTCTGCATAGCAGGGCTGCTTTTGAACTCCTCATCCCTCAACATCTGCAGCCGTTTCCATTCTTGAAGCGTTGCCAACTTCTGCGTTAAGGACTGATATCTGCACGGACACGTGGGTTCTGGCAGCCCTTGTGCAGTGCAGCAGGCTCGGGCAGGCAGTGGCAGCAAGGAGAGGGGCAAGGGATTCTTTGTGCATGGCTCTAACTCTCCACTCGTAGAACAGCTTCAGATTGCATAAATGTAGCATGCAGGCTATAAGTGCAGTGAGCTTCTTGTGAAAATGTCTCCAGACTGACAGAAGTGTAATGAAATACCAAGTATCAAAAAAAAAAAACAAACCCCAAAACACAAAATGGTCTCAGGGTACTCTGGGTAACATTATTTTCTGATTTTAGAACAGTAATAATACATTTTTAAATTAATGTTTAAACAGAGAAGAATCAGACTGGCATAGTGGAAAGAGTACAGACCAGACTTACACCTAGTTTTGAATCCTGGCTGTTAAACCTCTCTAAGGCTCAGTTTTCCTACTTTTCCTACTGTAAAAGGAGAATCACAACACCCTCTTTGGAGCTTTGGGGGAGGATTGGGGATAATATCTGAGAGCACATATGCAGAGACTGGAATGTAACAGGCGTTCATTCATTAAATAGCAGCTACCTTTACATGGAACTATGGGGGAAAAAAGGCAATATTTTTCTTTGTCAGTGTTTTTAATACTCATTAATGAGACTGTAAAACTTCATTTTATAAAAATCATCTCAGAACAGGTATACTGAATTAGTCACTGATAAGTCATTTTTCATTCTGGCTACAGATTCCAATTATCAGCTGTTTCCCCAATATCCCTTCATTCAGACAGGGGCAGTGAGGAGAGGTTCTATATGCTTAAAAATGTAGAAGGTTGTCTATGGTGTGATTTTTGTCACAGCAAACTTAAGGACTCCTTAAAGTTCTTGCATCACCCACCTGGACTTTGCCTTGCTCACCTGCTTATGCTTACAGTTGCTTAAAAGTCTACCTTAGAAGAGGATTGTATTTAGCTTAAGCCTATTTAAGTACAAACACATATTATGAGCTATCACTTTTCTGAAGAGGAGTCCCCAAAACAGCATCTCCCTGCTAAGTGCCAGCCACCCAGCTTCAGTTTCCCAAAAGACTTTTGTTCCAGCTCACTCTAGATTTTTAGCCTTGAGCAAATGATGGAAAATTACAGAGTACTTAGAGAAACTAAGTACTTAGTTTAGTACTATAGTGTAGACTACATAGTTCCACGGATAGTCTACACATTGCACTGTGTTTTTATTAAAGAGTTGCAGGTCCTTTACACCAGTCACAGATTTACTCATTTTTCATGAACACAGGGTGATCATCCCTCCTTATAACTCATCCCTCCTTATAACTCTCCCCATGGTCCTCCAATTTAGAATGCCTTTTGCCCACAGCTTTACTGAGATATAATTGACAAATAAAATTGTATATATTTAAAAGGTATGAAGGAAGGGCTTCCCTGGTGGTGCAGTGGTTGAGTGTTCTGCCTGCCGATGCAGGGGACGCGGGTTCGTGCCCTGGTCCGGGAATATCCCACATGCCGCGGAGCGGCTGGGCCCGTGAGCCATGGCCACTGAGCTTGCGCGTCCGGAGCCTGTGCTCTGCAACGGGAGAGGCCACAACAGTGAGAGGCCTGCGGACCGCAAAAAAAAAAAAAAAAAGAGTGAGAGAGAAAAAGGTATGAAGGAGACCTTCAAGATAGTGGAGGAGTAAGACATAGAGATCACCTTCCTCCCCACAAATACATCAGAAATACACCTACATGTGGGACAACTCCTATAGAACACCTACTGAATGCTGGCAGAAGACCTCAGACCTCCCAAAAGGCAAGAAAATCCCCACATACCTTGGTAGGGCAAAAGAAAAAAGGAAAAACAGAGACAAAATAATAGGGATGGGACCTGCACCTCTGGGAGGGAGCTGGGAAGGAGGAAAAGTTTCCACACACTAGGAAGCCCCTTCACTGGTGGAGCTGGGGGTGGGGGAGTGGCTAGGGAGAAGCTTCAGAGCCACAGAAGAGAGCACAGCAGCAGGGGTGCAGAGGCAAAGTAGAGAGATTCCCACACAGAGGATCGGTGCCAACCAGCACTCACCAGCCTGATAGGCTTGTCTGCTCACCTGCTGGGGCGGGTGGGGGCTGGGAGCTGAGACTTGGGCATTGGAGGTCAGATCCCAGGGAGAGGACTGGGGTTGGCTACATGAACACAGCCTGAAGGAGGCTAGTTCGCCACAGCTAGCCAGAAGGGAGTCCGGGAAAAAGTCTGGAACTGCCTAAGAGGCAAGAGACCATTATTTTGGAGTGCGCGAGGAGAGGGGATTCAGAGCACCGCCTAAACAGGCTCCAGAGACGGGCGCGAGCCGCGGCTATCAGCATGGACCCCAGAGACAGGCATGAGATTCTAAGACTGCTGCTGTAGCCACCAAGAAGCCTGTGTGCAAGCACAGGTCACTATCCACACCTCCCCTCCCTGGAGTCTGTGCAGCCCGCCACTGCCAGGGTCCCAGGATCCAGGGACAACTTCCCCAGGAGAACACACAGCGTGCCTCAGGCTGGTGCAATGTCACATCAGTCTCTGCTGCCGCAGGCTCGCCCCACATTCCGTACCCCTCCCCACCCCGGCCTGAGTGAGCCAGAGCCCCCTAATCAGCTGCTACTTTAACCCCGTCCTATCTGAGCAAAGAACTGACGCCCTCAGGCGACCTACACGCAGAGGCGGGGCCAAATCCAAAGCTGAAACCCAGGAGCTGTGGGAACAAAGAAGAGAAAGGGAAATCTCTCCCAGCAGCCTCAGGAGCAGCGGATTAAATCTCCACAGTCAACTTGATGTACCCTGCATCTGTGGAATACCTGAATAGACAACGAATCATCCCAAAATTGAGGCAGAGGCAGTGGACTTTGGGAGCAACTGTAGACTTGGAGTTTGCTTTCTACATCTATTTGTTTCTGGTTTTGTGTTTATCTTAGTTTAGTATTTAGAGTTTATTATCATTAGTAGATTTGTTTCTTGATTTGGTTACTCTCTTTCTTTTTTTTTATATATAGGTTTTTTTTACCTTTTTCTCTTTTTGTGAGTGTGTATGCTTCTTTGTGTGATTTTGTCTGTATACCTTTCTTTTACCATTTGTCCTAGGGTTCTGTCTGGTTTTTGTTTTGTTTTTTTAGTATACTTTCTAGCACTTGTTATCATTGGTGGATTTGTTTTTTGGTTTGGTTGCTCTCTTCTTTCTTTTTTTCCTCTTTTTTCTTTTTTTAATTTTTTTTATTTTTAATACGTTTTTTATTTTAATAATGTTATTTTATTTTTTTCTTTCTTTCTTTTTTTCTCCCTTTTGTTCTGAGCCATGTGGCTGCCAGGGTCTTGGTGCTCTGGCCGGATGTTAGGCCTGTGCCTCTGAGGTGGGAGAGCTGAGTTCAGAACGTTGGTCCACCGGCGACCTCCTGGCTCCACATAATATCAGACAGTGAAAGCTCTCACAGAGATCTCCATCTCAATGCTAAGACCCAGCTCCACTCAACAGCCAGCAAGCTACAGTGCTGGACACCCTATGCCAAACAACTAACAAGAAAGGAGCACAACCCCACCCATTAGCAGAGAGGCTGGCTAAAATCATAATAAGGTCACAGACACCCCAAAACACAATACCGAATGAGGTCCTGCCCACCAGAAAGAAAAGATCCAGTCTCATCCACCAGAACACAGGCACCAGTCCCCTCCACCAGGAAGCCTACACAACCCACTGAACGAGTCTTAGCCACTGGGGGCAGACACCAAAAACAACAGAAACTATGGACCTGCGGCCTCCAAAAAGGAGACCAAAACACAGTAAGTTAAGCAAAATGAAAAGACAGAGAAACACACAGCAGATGAAGGAGTAAGGTAAAAACCCACCAGACCAAACAAATGAAGAGGAAATAGGAAGTCTACCTGAAAAAGAATTCAGAGTAATGATAGTAAAGATGATCCAAAATCTTGGAAATAGAATGGAGAAAATACAAGAAATGTTTAACAAGGACCTAGAAGAACTAAAGAGCAAACAAACAGTGATGAACAACACAATAAATGAAATTAAACATTCTCTAGGAGGAATCAATAGCAGAATAACTGAGGCAGAAGAAAAGATAAATTACCTGGAAGATAAAATAGTGGAAATAACTACCGCAGAGCACAATAAAGAAAAAAGAATGAAAAGAATTGAGGACAGTCTCAGAGACCTCTGGGACAACATTAAACGCACCAACATTTGAATTATAAGGGTCCCAGAAGAAGAAGAGAAAAAGAAAGAGACTGAGAAAATATTTGAAGAGATTATAGTTGAAAACTTCCCTAATATGAGAAAGGAAATAGTTAATCAAGTCCAGGAAGCACTGAGAGTCCCATACAGGATAAATCCAAGGAGAAACACGCCAAGACACATATTAAGCAAACTATCAAAAATTAAATACAAAGAAAAAATATTAAAAGCAGCAAGGGAAAAACAACAAATAACATACAAGGGAATCCCAATAAGGTTAACAGCTGATCTTTCAGCAGAAATTCTGCAAGCAAGAAGGGAGTGGCAGGACATATTTAAAGTGATGAAAGGGAAAAACCTACAACCAAGATTACTCTACCCAGCAAGGATCTCATTCAGATTCGACAGAGAAATTAAAACCTTTACAGACAAGCAAAAGATAAGAGAATTCAGCATCACCAAACCACCTTTACAACAAATGCTAAAGGAACTTCTCTAGGCAGGAAACACAAGAGAGGGAAAAGACCTACAGTAACAAACCCAAAACAATTAAGAAAACGGTAATAGGAACATACATATCGATAACTACCGTAAATGTAAATGGATTAAATGCTCCAACCAAAACACATAGACTGGCTGAATGGATAAAAAAACAAGACCCGTATATATGCCATCTACAAGAGACCCACTTCAGACCTAGGGACACATACAGACTGATAGTGAAGGGATGGAAAAAGATATTCCATGCAAATAGAAAGCAGAAGAAAGCTGGAGTAGCAATTCTCATATCAGACAAAATAGACTTTGAAATAAAGACTATTACAAGACACAAGGACACTACATAATGATGAAGGAATCAATCCAAGAAGAAGATATAACAATTGTAAATATTTATGCACCCAGCATAGGAGCACCTCAATACATAAGGCAAATGCTAACAGCTGTAAAAGAGAAATCGACAGTAACACAATCATAGTAGGGGACGTTAACACCACAATTTCACCAATGGACAGATCATCCAAAATGAAAATAAACAAGGAAACATAAGCTTTAAATGATACATTAAACAAGATGGAATTAATTGATATTTATAGGACATTCCACCCAAAAACAACAGAATACACTTTCTTCTCAAGTGCTCATGGAACATTCTCCAGGATAGATATCTTGGGTCACAAATCAAGCCTTGGTAAATTTAAGAAAATTGAAATTGTATCGAGTATCTTTTCCATCCACAGTGCTACCAGACTAGATATCAATTACAGGAAAAAATCTGTAAAAAATACAAACACATGGAGGCTAAACATTACACTACTAAATAACCAAGAGATCACTGAAGAAATCAAAGAGGATATCAAAAAATACTTAGAAACAAATGACAATGAAAACATGACAACCCAAAACCTATGGGATGCAGCACAAGCACTTCTAATAGGGAAGTTTATAGCAATACAATCCTACCTTAAGAAACAAGAAACATCGCAAATAAACAACCTAACCTTACACCTAAAGCAATTAGAGAAAGAAGAACAAAAAAACCCCAAAGTTAGCAGAAGGAAAGAAATCATAAAGATCAGGGGCTTCTCTGGTGGCGCAGTGGTTGAGAGTCCACCTGCTGATGCAGGGGACATGGGTTTGTGCCCTGGTCTGGGAGGATCCCATATGCCACGGAGCAGCTGGGCCTGTGAGCCATGGCCACTGAGCCTGCGTGTCCGGAGCCTGTGCTCTGCAACGGGAGAGGCCACAGCAGTGAGAAGCCCGCACACCACAAAAAAAAAAAAAAAAAGATCAGATCAGAAATAAATGAAAAAGAAATGAAGGAAACAATAGCAAAGATCAATAAACTAAAAGCTGGTTCTTTGAGAAGATAAACAAAATTGATAAACCATTAGCCAGACTCATCAAGAAAAAAAGGGAGAAGACTCAAGTCAATAGAATTAGAAATGAAAAAGGAGAACTAACAACTGACCCTGCAGAAATACAAAGGATCATGAGAGATTACTACAAGCAACTCTATGCCAATAAAATGGACAACCTGGAAGAAATGGACAAATTCTGAGAAAAGCACAACCTCCCGAGTCTAAACCAGGAAGAAATGGAAAATATGAACAGACCAATCAGAAGCACTGAAATTGAAACTGTGATTAAAAATCTTCCAACAAACAAAAGCCCAGGACCAGATGGCTTCACAGGCGAATTCTACCAAACATTTAGAGAAGAGCTAACACCTATCCTTCTCAAACTCTTCCAAAATACAGGAGAGGGAGGAACACTCCCAAACTCATTCTATGAGGCCACCTTCACCCTGATACCAAAACCAGACAAAGATATCCCAGAAAAGAAAACTACAGGCCAATATCACTAATGAACATACATGTAAAAATCCTCAACAAAATACTAGCAAACAGAATCCAACAGCACATTAAAAAGATCATACACCATGATCAAGTGGGATTTATCCCAGGAATGCAAGGATTCTTCAATATATGCAAATCAATCAATGTGATTAACCATTTTAACAAATTGAAAGAGAAAAACCATATGATCATCTCAATAAATGCAGAAGAAGCTTTCGACAAAATTCAGCACCCATTTATAATAAAAATCCTCCAGAAACTAGGCATAGAGGGAACTTACCTCAACATAATAAAGGCCATATATGACAAACCCACAGCCAACATCATTCTCAATGGTGAAATACTGAAACCATTTCCCTTAAGATCAGGAGGAAGACAAGGTTGTCCACTTTCACCACTATTATTCAACATAGTCTTGGAAGTTTTAGCCACGGCAATCAGAGAAGAAAAAGAAATAAAAGGAATCCAAATCGGAAAAGAAGTAAAGCTGTCACTGTTTGTAGATGACAGGGTACTGTACATAGACAATCCTAAAGATGCTACCAGAAAACTACTAGAGCTGATCAATGAATTTGGTAAAGTAGCAGGATACAAAATTAATGCACAGAAATCTCTTGAATTCCAATACACTAATGATGAAAAATCTGAAAGAGAAATTAAAGAAACACTCCCATTAACCATTGCAGCACAAAGAATAAAATATCTAGGAGTAAACCTACGTATGGAGACAAAAGACCTGTATGCAGAAAACTATAAGACTGATGAAAGAAATTAAAGATGATACAAACAGATGGAGAGATATACCATGTTCTTGGATTGGAAGAATCAACATTGTGAAAATGACTATACTACCCAAAGCAATCTACAGATTCATTGCAATGCTTATCAAAATACCAATGGCATTTTTCACAGAACTAGAAGAAAAAAATTCACAATGTGTATGGAAACACAAAAGACACTGAATAGTCAAAACAATCTTGAGAAAGAAAAACGGACCTGGAGGATTCAGGCTCCTAGACTTCAGACTATACTACAAAGGTACAGTAATCAAGACAGTATGGTACTGGCACAAAAACAGAAATATAGATCAATGGAACAGGATAGAAAGCCCAGAGATAAACCCACGCACATATGGTCACCTTATCTTTGATTAAGGAGGCAGGTATGTACAGTGGAGAAAGGACAGCCTCTTCAATAAGTGGTGCTGGGAAAACTGGACAGGTACATGTAAAAGTATGAGATTAGATCACTCCCTAAAACCAAACACAAAAATAAACTCAGAACGGATTAAAGACCTAAATGTAAGGCCAGACACTATAAAACTCTTAGGGGAAAACATAGGCAGAACACTCAATGACATAAATCATAGCAAGTTCCTTTTTGACCCACCTCCTAGAGAAATGGAAATAAAAACAAAAATAAACAAATAGGACCTAATGAAACTTAAAAGCTTTTGCACAGCAAAGGAAACCATAAACAAGACAAAAAGACAGCTGTCAGTATGGGAGAAAATATTTGCAAATGAGGCAACTGACAAAGGAATAATCTTCAAAATTTATAAGGAGCTCATGCAACTCAATATCAAAAAAAAAAAAAAAAAAAACAATTCAAAAATGGGCAGAAGACCTAGATAGACATTTCTCCATAGAAGATATACAGAGTGCCAACAAACACATGAAAGTATGCTCAGCATCACTAATCATTAGAGAAATGCAAATCAAAACTACAGTGAGGTATCACCTCACATTAGTCAGAATGGCTGTCATCAAAACATCCAGAAACAATAAATGCTGGAGAGGGTGTGGAGAAAAGGGAACCCTCTTGCACTGTTGGTGGGAATGTAAATTGATACGGCCACTATGACAGTATGGAGGTTCCTTAAAAACTAAAAATAGAACTACCATACGACCCAGCAATCCCACTACTGGGCATATACCCTGCGAAAACCATAAATCAAACAGAGTCATGTACCACAATGTTCATTGCAACTCTATTTACAATAGCCAGGACATGGAAGAAACCTAAATGTCCATCAACAGGTGAATGGATAAAGAAGATGTGACACATACATACAATGGAATATTACTCCGCCATAAAAAGAAATGAAATTGAGTTATTTGTAGTGAGATGGATTGACCTAGAGTCTGTCATACAGAGTGAAGTAAGTTAGAAAGAGAAAAACAAATACCGTATGCTAACACATATATATGGAATCTAAAAAAAAAACAAAAATGGTTCTATAGAACTAGGGGCAGGGCAGGAATAAAGACACAGACGTAGAGAATGGACTTGAGGACACTGGGAGGGGGAAGGTTAAGCTGTTACTAAGTGAGAGAGTGGCATGGACATATATACACTACCAAATGTAAATAGATAGCTAGTGGGAAGCAGCCACATAGCACAGGGAGATCAGCTTGGTGCTCTGTGACCTCCTAGAGGGGTGGGATAGAGAGGGTGGGAGGGAGACGCAAGAGGGAGGAGATATGGGGATATATGTATATGTATAGCTGATTCACTTTGTTATAAAGCAGCAACTAACACACCGTTGTAAAGCAATTGTACTCCAATAAAGATATTTTAAAAAATAAAAATAAATGGTACAACGTGATGATTTGATATACGTATGCATGGTAGAATGATTACCACAATCAAATTAATTAACATATCCACCACCTCACATACTTACCATGTGTGGAGGCGGTGGTGAGAACACTTAAGATTTACTCTTCTGTTTTTTTTTTTAGATCTACTCTTTTAGCAAATTTCAAGTATACAATAGAGTATCATTCACTATACTCACCATGCTGTACATTAGATCTCCAGAATTCATTCATCTTCATCCTGAAAGTTTAGAAAGCCTTTTTTAATTCTCGTTCAACATCAATCCCTAAGCCTCCAAGAGTCAGCTCAACTATTACGTCTGCCACCAAGACTTTGCAGCCATTCTAACCCTCAGTGACACCTACTTCCAGTGAACTCATTCAAAAGTATTTCAGGCCCACAGCATTCACCACCTGCCACTCTCATTTGACATTTAATCATCTACTGCTTTGGGAAACTTTTTCTGTCATTACTTATTTCTTGCCATCTAAATGGTCGCTGTATCTCTTATCTTTTAGATAATGAACTTCTACTCCCCATAATTCCAGCATACTTCAGTGAGATTAAAAAGATCCTTATTGGGCTTCCCTGGTGGCGCAGTGGTTGAGAGTCTGCCTGCTGATGCAGGGGACACGGGTTCATGCCCCGGTTCGGGAATATCCCACATGCCACGGAGCGGCTGGGCCTGTGAGCCGTGGCCGCTGAGCCTGTGCGTTTGGGGCCTGTGCTCCCTTAAAAAAGATCCTTATTAATGTCTTGAATAAGAGTCAATGAACTTCCCAGCAGATACTACTTTGATAAGTCATTGTTTACTCTTTTGCACAAATAAATTTTGCATACTTTTTCGGTATGGTTTTCACCAGGAAGGGTGAAAGACACAGAAAGAGAGTGGTTGGAGCTAAGTATTTATATTTGCTAATTCTCACTCCGACTAAAGCCAGTGCTTGCTCCACATCTTCCCGTCGCCTCAGCCACTTGAGGCTCACAGTTGTCTGAGATATGCCAAGTTCCTTTCACTTGAGAATTCTACTTTCCATTCTCTACCCTTGCAAATTTTTAACGTACTGTATTTTAAAATAGAGTATATATGCCCTCCACTTATTATTCTGACCTAATAGAGGTCTTGTGTTAAAATTAGAGATACAATGCGAGATTATATATATATATACGTATATATACGTATATATATGTAAATATATATCTAAATAAAAGAATATATAAATAAAAGTGGAGTGTCTCCAGGTAGACAGAGTGAAGCTTGGCTCTGAATGTCTGTGGAGTGAACATGGACCTGCAAGCAAGGAGGTTTTGGTCTCACAAAGAGGAACACAACCTGTGAAGGAGCCTCATTAATACATTTTCACATGCCTGGGAACCAAGAGCCAACTTGCCTCCTCTTTCTTTAAAAAAAAAAAAAAAAGAAATAGAGCTTATGAAAAAAGGTGTTGTTTCTAGTCGTTCAGAACTCCATATCCATAAAACATGATAAGGAATGTCTCAATACTGTAGATAAAAGTTATTTGGAGAGAGAACACTCCCTTTAAACCAGGGAATGGATGCTGATTAGATGAGGAAAGTGAAAGAGAGAAGTACAACACCTATTATTAATAATGATAAAATGACTTTGAATTTCTCCAGCCCCTTTCATCTAGGAATTTCAATTTACTTACATTAACTAATTAAACCTCACTTTTACTTTATCACCCCCGGTAAGAGAATAAGACTATAACATTAGAATTTCTACGTTCTCTTGTAGTTTTCAGTACTTTGCAGTCATTCATTTGTTGTTCAAGCCTACAACCTACTGAGTAAGCTAGTGTAATTAATCACTTTTTTACAGGTAGGGAAACTGAGACAAAAACATAACATCTTGCCAAGACCACACAGTGAGGCAGTTGCAGAGCCAGAATCAAAGCCAACTAATATTTGAATCCAGGGCTTCTGGTGGGAAAAGTACATCAGTTGATTTTCCCCACTGTCCCTCCTACATAACTATCTTCACACACAGGTAGCCTTAGGAGACGGAACTTCAGAAGTTTTAATCATCAACTAAGAAATAGGAGAATAATATTAAATCTTCCAAATATTTCAATTCAGGATGACTCAAGAAAGGCTAACTAATAACCCACAATAGGACAGGGGGAGAAAAGATGACGTGGGCAGCATTTATTATTTTTCCAAAGATTCACCCCTGAGTGGAGAATTGGAGAAGACAACAGTACATAACCTGTGTTTTATGTATACATTGATATTATTTGGTGTAGGCTCAGATTGTCTTTTCTCCCCACCCACGAGTAGTTTGGGGAAGGGGCTGGTAATACCTTAAATGTCTTAAATTTCAGACCTTCCCCCTTAAGTCTCAATGACAGCATCAGTGACAACTCTTGCAGAACACTGAGCATTTTTAGCCCTTTAGAACCTACTCATTTGAAGTTAGTGAACTTCTGAAGAATAATTGCTTTAAATATCATATTTTAAAATTCAAATATTATACCCAAAAAAACCGAATATCAGGCATTTGTGGTCACTTGACCTTTTGCAAACCTCGAATGTTAGCCTTATTAAAATCCACAGCTTTTCTGCGTTTCTCCTTTGGGAAAGGGGGGAGGGAAAGACCTAACGCATAGACAAGTATTTTATTTAACTTTAGAGGCAACTGGAATATTTTGTTTCCTTTGTGAATTTTCCAAGTACCTTCGGCCCGGGGCAACAAGCAAGGGGCAAATTTAAGGAGTGGTGAAACCAAAAGTGGCTTGGGTGCTCCTGTCAAAAAATAAAAATCAACATGTCCAGCATTTGACATACATACACTCCAAACTTGCATCTAGTACGTGAAGCAGGGTCAGATCAGGCCAGGCCAGGCCCTACTCCCAATGGTAGTTATTGCTGGAGAAGTATAATGTCACAGGCAAAGAACGTTGGACCAAATAGTGCCCCTTACCGCCATATCCCCATACTCCTAAGTCAAATGGGGCACTTTGACATAGTCTTAGTGCTATCTATGGAAACGCAAAAATAAATAAACCATCCCTTGATGACTAATCTCAGACTTCAGGCAATGTACGAATGGGTGGCCAGGAGTACACACTGAACTGCACATTCCTTGGTGGAAACTTTGTACCACTTGTACTTCTGTTAATTTGACTCATTAATAGAAATGGTAACACCAGAAGGGAGGAGACTCTGATTTTTCATAGAGAGAATCAGTATCTGTCTACTCTTCCATTCTCTTCCATTAGCCCACCCTGCAAAACATCAACAATAAGACATTCTCCTCCAGATTTTTAATTTTAATTTCTGCAAATATTGTCAACTTTGCCAATGATAAAGCAACGATTTCCCCTCTTCAAAAAAAAGGAGAGAGAGAGAGAGAAAGAAAGAAAAGAAAGTAAGAAAGAAAGAGGAAGGAAGAAAGAGAGAGAAAGAGAGAAACAGAAAAAAGGAAGGAAGGAAGAAAAGCAATAGTTCCAGATGTGACAAGTTCATTGCAAGAAGAGTCAGAGCAAGAAAGTTGCAGAAATAGAAAATTATTTTAATTAAAGTTAATTATCCTTGAGGCATTTAAAACACACACACACACACACATATACTCACATCCAAATCAAAGGATACATGAAAAGTTCTCTTAAGGAAAAATAATTTGGCAAGTGATTGCCTGGTAGAAATTTACACCACTGGTAAAGTTATTCACTGGATACAGAACAGCTACACAGGCAAGTTCATGGGAGAAACCAGCTCTTTAAATTTCAATAGAAAGTTAGAAGGCCATTGCCTATTTGGCTTAGCTTTAAATCTGCCAAGCTGGCATGGGGGCATCTCATTTTTTTAAATACAGGTCTTCATTCTAAAACAAAATTGGACCCAACTGTCCCTTGCAATTACATTTCGGGGGCTCAAGCTGGGTGTTTGTGTTTTTTCTAGGTGATTAATAGCGCTTACATTTAAATGGTCACAGTCCACTTCCACAGTCATTAACACCCCATTAAGATGGATGAGAAGAACTTCACACCTTTTGTTTCAGTCCACTGGGCCATGGACTTAAAACAGCAAGGCACTGATTTAGGAAGGGAAGATTATCTGCACAACCAAACAGGCTAAAACTTCCTTTAAAAACATTTTTAAAAGTCCTTATAAAACCTTATTTTTAAAAACACTCTTTAAATATCATTTTAAGGCCACTAAACCCAGAGTTTCCCCGTACCTGAACTTATGCATATATTTGGCATGGTTCTTCAGTAATGTTTACGAAGCTCAGGGTTTCTCCCCTATTGTTTCTTTTGCTCTAAGCCTATAATTATAATGGGGAGACTTCTGTTTCTAAGAAAAAGTAGTAGTAACATGAATATCAAGTTACCTTTGAGAAAAAAATACATTCGTGGAAGTCCATGCATGACAACCTAAACACTGGCTCCATTTCTCCCAAATGA
Source organism: Pseudorca crassidens (assembly GCF_039906515.1). Taxonomy (NCBI): domain Eukaryota; kingdom Metazoa; phylum Chordata; class Mammalia; order Artiodactyla; family Delphinidae; genus Pseudorca; species Pseudorca crassidens. The sequence goes on from NC_090298.1 coordinate 87,427,642, forward strand.
TAGTGGAAATGTCATGTTTTTGGAAAATTCAAAGAAGAGATAATTGTTTCTATTTAAAGGAGGATGAAGAATCTAAAAGTTGAGAGCAGGATGCTGCCTAAAACTGTTTAACCATGGATGTGGCCAATGACACTTGGTATTTTTAATCTCTTGTCAGAAAGCCTTCCTACCAGAGACCCCTGTGTGATGACAGCAGTGAACTTTGTAGAAAAACCACTTGGTTTACAAACTTGCAAAACACTGTACTTCATCCTTGGAGTTGAAGTTCTCACGGGCAGAGCAAGGCACATTCTCCTTTTAGAACCAACCAACACTGAACTGCCAGGGTGGTTCTTATGTGAACAGGAGAGGGTCGGTCAACATGGTATCAACATTTTTATCATTTGGCTTAGCAGTTAAGGAAGTGACTTTATTGAATCAAGTTCTTTATTACTATCATCTTTGTTATTATTATCTTCCGTTGAAACAGGTGCCTTTCAAATCATGCAGCAAAATTTTTAAAATAATGACAACATGCATATCTTAATCAAGTCAAAGTCCAGAATCTACAGGCATCTCACACCACATTCACACACACACCTGATATTCTTTGTTATACTTTTACATAATATACAGAAAGTCTTTCCCTAGCAGCAGCCACTTACAGCATTCTGACAAGGTATCTACATACAATTTTGATAAAGGCAAAAGTTCTTTCTTCTATTTGAAGATCGCAATCATTTTAAAAATTACTAGATCCTTATTTATCTCACCTTTAAAATTACAAAGTTAACCATTTTCTCTCTTCACTCTTACTACATTTGAAGGACTGTCCTGTTGCTATTAGGGACCAGTCCTTCTATAAGTGTTGTAGAATTCAACGCCTTCATCCTGTCTAGGGTTTAATACTCTTTTTACTCCATCATCAGTTTCTTCTCCTGTATTGGCTTTTTCTCATCAGCATACAAGCATGCTCCAGTTTTGTTTATGTTTTTTTTTAAAAATACCCCCTTCCAACTGTCACTCCATTGCTTTGTTCCAATCCACAGGAAAATTTTTCAAAAGAAATTCTCACATTCTTAACTCACCTTCATTGAACCCACCTCTTTGTTTTCTGTGCCCACCACTGCACTGATATTGTTGTTACAACCACCTGCAACAAGCTCCATGTTGTTGATTCTATGAACACTTCTCTGACCTCATTTTCATCAGGTTCTCAGTAGTATTTAATATGGTCGTCTGTTTCCCTGTTCCCAAAACATGCTCCCTGCTCTCCACTCTGTGGTGATTTTCTTCCTACCTCCATGGCCAGTCCTTCTCAGACTCCTTTCTTGGTTCCTAGGCATCTAGTCGACCTTGATATTTGGAACACTCCAGAGCTTGGTCCTGTGTTTTATCATCTTCTGGTGGGAGCAATAGATGATAATATATGAGGCAAGCCAGGGAAGTCATCCAAGAGAAATGGACCATTCTGCTAGTTCCCTGTCTTCTTTGCCTGGGGGACCGGCCAAGGAGGTCAAGACGGCTTAGTGCGGCAGGAAGAAAACATGTAGAGTATGGTATTTAGAAAGTAGAAGTGACCAACAGTGCTAAATGTAACCAGAAGTTAAGTGACATGAAGAATAAAATATATCCACTGGATTTTTTGACACGAAGGTTTTTAATGACCTTAGAACCAGTTCACTGGATATGAGGCAGAAGCCAGCAGAGTGGATTGAGCTGTGAGTGGTGAAGAAGCAGAAATAGGGAGAAAGATGCCTATTGGACAACTAGGTACTAATATACTTTAAAATTCTTCAGAATAAGTAGTGTGATTTATATGTGTATGTAGGCTAACTTTAATTAGACCCCAAGACGAGGTTAGTGAGCACTTGGAGAACTTAACTAGGAAACTAGATTACAGAGGCACTAAGGCAAGCACTTCAAATATCATCTCAGTCTACACTAGATAGTTAATTAGCGTAGTGGGTATTAGAAATAAATTTTCTTTTGTGCAATGAGTAGCATTCAAAAATTATATGGGTTCTGCCACCCCCAACTGAAAGAAATGAAAGAATCTAGCCAACCTACTGGCCTAATATCTTTTAACTAGAGCCTAGATCTATAGCTCCATTTGCTCCTTTGTCAGTCCCCACCCCCCACCCAAGTATGGAGTTCTAATGCCAACTAGAAGTTCTGTAGATTATCTCAGTGTCTGCTTTAGAGTAAATCTTTCCAAAGGACAGCGATTAAGGACTTAGTTGATTTTATGGGAACTGGTTCTATGAATTTTATGCCTAGTTTCTAATAAGTATTTGTATAAGTAGCAGATTTCAAACTGAGACTTGTATTCATTATAACACACCACCTGGAAGGGAGGTTATAAGGAGGAACCAAGAAGCCCTATCTGTCTGTAAGGATCAGAGCCTACAGGTGTTTACCAAATAACCTGACCATTGTTGAAATGCAGACTTGGCTTGAGGTCACTTGATAAGAACAACTTTCTAGAGAAGTGTAGCTATGAAAGGAAGGAGAAAGGCAGGGAGAGTGACCTGCACTCAAGAAAATTTTTTTTTTATGTTTGTTTACTTATGTTTTTAAATGGAAGAGATACCAACATATAAACACTGATGAAGGGATCCTGGAGAAGATGAAGGATTTAAGATAAGGAATATAAAGAGAAAGAACAGGAGCCAAGAAGCAGAGGAAGACGGGACTTAAAGCAAAGGCAAGGGAAGCCTTAGAAATAGCAGTCTCCCTGTTCTAAACTGAGGGAAGGAAACGAGGATGGGGTAGTATTGGATAGCTTTGTAAGTTTTGTAGCAGAGACCTGAAAGAGACCTTACATACTTCCCCAGGAGGTGAAATACAAGGTGAATTCATTCTTTGTGGGTGAGTGTGGTGGTAGATAATTCACAGATTTTATTGTCCAAATACAAAATTGATCAATGGGAACTCAGTTTAACATTTAGAGTTTCGGTTGTTGGTTATTCTGAAGATAATAGTACCGTGCTTGTATAAGAAAATAAAGGGGGAAAATCTGTGAATTCATAGTGGAAACTTATTTTAGTTTTTCCTGCAGTTTCCTTGTTTCCAGTGCTCAAAATGGAGACTGTCATTTAATCAATTTATTTGGGAATTAGATCACTGCCTTGTAAAAGAGAGTGATGTCCATTACCTCATAAATACATTAATAAAAAGACATAGTCACTCCTGCCACACCCTAATTCCCAGGGGGAGGGGTGGGGAAAAGAAGATCAATATGGAGAGTACAAATTAATTTCTTTCTTTTTGTTTTTCTTTCCCTATCTTATGTCTTAAGTAATTTGGGAACAGGCGCCTTCTTGCATTTACCTGGTTTTGAATTTGTTTCAATCCAGCTTTGGGGTTATAGTTTATTTTGCAGCTGTCATTCTAGCTTCTATTATTTTCCATTTCAAAACCAACATTTTAAATCATTATCTTTTAGATGTCAGTCATATGGGAAAGTACCTCCTATAAATTGCTGGAGAGCAAAATTTTTAGTTTCTATACCAATTACTTTTTTTTTTCACGTTAAATGGAAATAGTACCTAGCTTCAGTTTTCTTCTTAATTTTTTATTCTGTGTGAAACACCAGAAAATCAGTGTTTGACAGGTAGGTTATATGCAAAATGCAAAGGTTAGAAAGTATGTGAATTACCCATACATATGGTCTGGGGTTTGGGTATTATTGAGACTTAGAAATCTGGAGTATTTCATCTTGATTATAAAGCCCTGTGGAATGCTTCGGGTGTCTCTCCACGTGGTGGAAGAGATGGGAGAAAACTGGCAGAGGCTCTCCCTTCCCACCCAGTTTAACTGACTGAGACAGGGCAATTTTGTTGGAAAAGTCTGCTGGCAATCTGTAGGTCTCAGCTTACTCCTCTATGCCTTGCTGAGAGAAAGAGCTGTGGGAAGAGAATCAAGTCATGAAACTTTTCTGCTCTAGTTTAAAGCTTATGAAAGCAAATGATCTCCAGGGCAGTAATCCTTTCACCTTGGTAAACATGCAACAAATCTACACGAAAGGAAAGCCGAAAGACATCGCATTTCTCCTCCTGCGGCAACTCAGATATCTGGAGGCTCCAGTCTGACTAATAGGTGTCTCATGAGTCTCCACAGGAGGAGAAACATCCTAAGAAAACAAAAGAGACAGAAGTTTGAGGGTAAAAAAAAATCACGAATTCCCATAAAGCCCAAAGTTACTCTGACGAGAAGCCCTGCGTTATTTCTTTGTCCTTACTGCACAGATAAAGATAGTTTGACAGAAATCAACGTGGGGTGCTAATAGTCGTTTTGCTTTATTTTTAAACTCACAACAAGATGTCAGGTTTTGTGTTGTTCTACTTTATAATCAACCTCATTCCTTCCTATTTACTGGCACACACTCCCTCAGTAACTTGCTGTGGCAGGGAGTGACTTGGAGAGATAATCTATTAAACTCGAACGAAGGATTTTTTCCCCTGTAGGTCTGTTTACCGATTTTAATTATTGATTGAAAATTGTTTGCAATGGATAAAAATACATGCTGAAGGTAAGGAATGAAAACACACACCCAAACCTAAAGATTTTTTTTTCCCCTGAGTCGTACATTTCTTTTAAAATATTGGTATGGATGGTCAGTGTATTTGAGGACATTTAGCAATCTGTACCAGTGCTTTCATCCCCAGAAATCTAATATCAGGTCAAATTAGTGTTGTTTTTCAAGCCCTTATCAGCAAACAGGAGCATGAAAAATAGCATTTGATATATAGTCCCTAGAGAAAATGGTAAGGCAACCTGGCACCGATGTATGGGAAAACTCCAATTATGGATGTTATACCAAGATTTTTATCAATCAAGCTGTGACTTTTTCCCACCAGGGATACATTGCTTGGTGAAATACCTGAGCTTGTTTTTAAAAACCAGGCTTCTGGGCAGCACAGGAAGGGAAGGGGGAGGATGTGAGGGGGCCACTCTACATCTGATCGTAACGTCTTTAAAGAGAATAAGAGAAATTCACTGTGGGAACAAAGCTAGGCCACCATCGGCATGCAAGTGCCCTTCCTGAGCAGTAGGATGAAAAGACCACCCCCCTCCCAGGGTGAAGACTTCACCAAAGAGTGAAGCGTAGTTTTATAGTCACCCTCTTCCCGCCAGTGTAATGATGAGAAATCCTTTGAAAACTTCTGCCATCACTCATAAAAACCATTAGCAGAAGTTTGGCAATGACCGTGGATATTCCGCCTTCTACAAATGAGACAAACGTGGCTGAAGAGATGAATTTTTTCCCCTTGCTTCCCCAGAGACAGACTGGGACACCGAGGAGATGATCAACCAGTGACATAAAGACCACCAAGTAAAACACAAAAGAAAGCCTAGAGTTGAAAGATAGTTCCCCCACCAAAATCTTGATATTCTCTTCCATTTCCTCTCATTCACAACTCATTCATTTCACCAATATTAATTTATAATGGGACTAGCATGCAGCAAGATAAATTTTTGTTAATATTTGTGTTTTTCTTCTGAACTCCTGTGACTTTCCCCCCAGTCAGCCAGAGGCAAGCACATAGCCTTGAGGAGAAGTCAATTTTGGATATTTGTTTTTAATTTCTAAAACAGTGTCTAGAGAATCAAAAGAGTGCGCCTGAGGGAAGCAAATAATCAAGTTTAGCCCATAAAAATAGAAAACGTAAAAGAGAAGGCTGAGGCAGGACAGGCCTAGAGGCTTCAGAAAGGAGGGGGTCACAGTGCACTGCAGAGAGCGGCTTTGGCCAGTGCCAGGGGCCCTGTGGAAAGCCGAAAGCCGCCTCTCAGGATTCTGGGAGTACAGCAGAAAGTCTGGGGTGAAGACCCACATTGGATATTCTTTGTGATGCTGTGGAGTGAGGACCTCAATTCAAAGGCTGCCTGCCCGTCTCCATGAATCTGCTACAGAAGGACCCCTCACTGTGCCTGGGACTCTGCAAGATCGTCTGAGCTGACTTGTAAGAACTACTACCCTCTCTTTTTGCCCAGACTCCAAACAAGCATAAGTCCTCAAAACAGAAAACAAGATTGCCTACCCCAGTGGTGCCTACACCACTGATTGCATCAGTGGTGGCTTTGAATTGTAGAGGGAAACCTCAGGGTGAGATGACAGTGGCAAAAGAGATGTTACAACTTTGTGGAGCCTATGTGCCAGGCATTTTGCTAGCTGGGACTGAAAGAACATGAGACACGGTTAACAGCTCTAAGCAGGTGTAAGAGGTTTAAAAGAAAAAAGCGGGGAGAACAAATAGATAACCATAAAAATAGAAGGAATACTGCATTAGCTGTAGGAACATAGAGGAGAATCTGGACACCAGAATTGTTGCTTCAGCTGAATCTTCAACAATTAAAAGACTTTAACCACAGGGGAGGTGTATTAGTTTCCTATTGCTGTTGTATAAAATTACAACAAATTTAGTGGCTTAAAAATAACAAAAAGTGTATTCTTTTACAATTCTGGAGGTCAGAAATCTGAAATGGATGGGTCTTACTAGGCTAAAATCAAGGTGTCTGCAGAGCTATGTTCCTTCTGGAGGCTCTAAGAGAAAATCTGTTTGTTGCTTCTAGGGGCTGCAGGATTCCTTGGTCCACGGGCCCCTTCTAGCAATGACTTCACTCTGACCTCTGCTTCCTTCATCACATCACCTTCTCTGATTCTGACCCTCCTTCCTATAAGGACCCTTGTGATTACATTGGGCCGTCTGGGTAATCCAGGCTAATCTCCCCATCTCAAGAGACTTAATCACACCTGCAAAATCCCTTTGGCCATTTAAGGTAACATTCACAGGTTGCAGGGACTAGAATGTGGATGTCTTTAGGGAACCATTCTTCTATCTTCCACATAAGAGTTCTGGACAAAGGCAACAGCCAAAGTAAAGCCCAGAAGGTGCAGGGAACAGTAAGTGTGAGCGAAACCCCAAGCTTATAAGGCTAAAACAAAAGGGAGTGAGGCAGGAGTGATGAGAGAGGGTACAATGGGGCAGACAGAGACAAGGTCAGGAAGAGGTTTGTATTCCATTTAGGGAACTGGAATTTATGAAGAGAGCAATAAGTAGCCATCTGTGCATTTTAAATATAACATCATCAGATTTGCCTTCTAGAAAAATCATTCTGGCTACAGTATAGTGCAGTGTATAAGAGCCCAAGGAAACTGTGATGTTGAAGGCAGGAAGACAAACCAACTGTTTTTCTGAGCCACGTAAAAGTAATTATGAGCCTGACTGAGGCAATCTGTATAAAGAGGAGTGGGTGAGTTCAAGAGAAATCACAGAGTGCCTATCCACAGGATGTGGTGATTGAATCTAATGTGGAGGCAAGAAAAGAGTCAAAGGTGATAGCCAGGTTGTCGTCTTTTGTGACTGCATATATGGGGGTGCCTCTGTCAGTGCTTTTCACTGAGTTCAAGAATGAGGAGAGGCGGATCAGGCTTCAGATTGACAGTGATGTGATAACACATCTCATTTCCATCCCAATACTCTGCTCCTTAATTCCTGCCTTTCAACTCTCAACATTTACCTGTATGATGCACAATTATTGAGATTATTGGAATGCCAATAGTCCCCCAAATTCAAAGTGCTACTTGTGTATTATTTTGGCTTCAATCAGTCCAGTACTTTTTTTTCTGTCTTGTTCCTTCAGATACTATAAATTATCCAGGCAAAATTTGCATGGTTTGGGCTTGGTGTAATGGATCTTTGGTGTGCCACCAAGGTCCCCTACTTCAAGACTTAGGCACTTGCTCCTCCAGCTACACATCCAATGCCTGGTCCAGGCAGGAGTATGAAGTCCCAGCCTCTGGCTTTGGTCTGAGATTCAGTATGGATCTAAAGAGCCATACTAGCTTTCTAGCTCCCTGTGCGGTCTGCTGAAGTCTGTCTTGCAACTGAATCATAGTTTAACATCTCTCTCTGCCCAACCCTACTTTCTATACCTCCTTAGAGGTCATCCATCACTATTCCACCAGCGTCTCCTCCTCATCTCACACCTATGACTGCGTGACAGTGGGGTGTCCCTTTATGACCAGCTGCTGGAGGAGAAAGTCGTGGATCGTTTAGCTTAGCATGCAGATGCAAACCAGAAATGGTCTGCCATTGCACTTACAAGGTGGACCTAAAAGACATCAGTGAGGAGATCCTCTCAATGGAGCTTCAGGTGGTGCTACTGGTCATCCACTTTGTGTGGAAAACGTAGTGGCCTGAGGCAAGTAAATCACCCGAAGTGGCAAATGGCGTGAATGATTGATCAGGAGTCTGGAAGGAGAAAGGTTGAAAGATCAGGGACAATAGGCAAAAAGGTGTGTAGTTACCGGAATGGGCACAAAGTCTGAAGATCTTTGTATCATGTGTTAGTGCCTACCAGAGATCAGGCACCCCAGAGCAGGCACTAATCAACAAAGTAGACAAGATGACTTGGGCAGGGGACATTATACAGCCTACGTCATCAGCCATCCCAATGCTGAAACAATATTTGCATGAACAGAGTAGCTTCATTGGCAGGGATGGAGGATATGCTGGTCCAAACAGCATAGACTTCCCACTCACTAAGGGTTGTCTAGTTACTCTGCTCCTGAATGGACAATCTGCTGGCAACAAAGACTAAAACCAAGCCCCAACTATGGCATCAGCCCTTGGAGAATTAAAACATCACATGGTGGCCATCAATGACATTGGACCTCCTCCCTCCTGGAACAGGTAGTAAAATAGAGTTGATTCCAGGGTAGAAGAAAAGTCCAATGTAACAGACTTGCCACCAAAGAATGTTTCGTCTCCTCAAGAGAGAGTGCCGTATCAGCAGTTCAGTGCTGGTCTCTGTTGGTGGCAGCAGTTCGTCTTGCCTGGCAATGATTAAGTAGAATGCTTTCATGATGGGAGAGAGAAAGCTTCTCACCATATTTTAAGCTACTTCCCAGTCACTTTGGGCTCCTTGAGTCAAGTGACCGGCAGATAAGGAAACACTTTCCCCAAGGAGTCATTTATTTGAAAATAAATGGACAAGTACACCCGCTATGACCTGAGAAGGACATGGTGACTGCTCAGAGTTAAAGTCTGGGTCAGAGTTAAGGTCTAGGTGAACCACCTAGACAAACAGGTGCAGGCTGAAGTGGAGAGGAATCTAGAAGGGATAGTAAAGGAAGGAGATGATATTTGTTGCAGTCCTGAGACCAAAGGCTGTGGTGGGGCGCTATAGTTCATCTTACAAACCTTACTGTAGTAAGTTTCCCCAGGAAAAGAAATCAATTTGAATTCCAAAGGAGTCATTCCCAGATAGGGAGTACTAGGCAAGCGGGTCTGAGTAGCGCATGTGGTGGGCTCTAGCACCCCCTTTTGGGACTGAGACACTCATTCCCAACTGCTGGTTGTGTTGTCTGCTGACAGCCCACTGTTGAGTCCCTCCTCAGGGATTGCCCTCAATGTGGGTTACCCCACATCAAATCACTAGTCAATGAGAGTTACAAAAGCTGGAACCCCTTACCTTAGTCCAAGTCATCTCAAAAGAGCCATCCCAGCTGAGAGCTCCGTGTGAATTGGCTGAGGGCTCTGTTGCAACTGCCTTGCCATTCAACATCTCTCTCTACACAACCCCACGTCCCTCTTCCCATTAGAAGTGTCTTTCCCAAGACCTCTCCCAATAGACCAGCTGCACACAAATCTCCATTGCAGTTGGCTTCCCACTGAACCCAAATTATAGCAATTGGCTTTCTGTTTCTTTGTTTTTTTGTTTTTTCTGGCGCCATTCAATCTACTAGAAAGCCTTCTGTACATTTACAAAACTATATAAAAGCTCTGGTGTCCTCAGCTGCATTAAGGTTGAATACCTCATATTTTTGGTATTATAAACAAGACCATGTTACTAAGCCTTATGGTTCATTATTCCTAAGTAAGTCTAAAGCTGTTTATACGTTAACAAAACATGATACACCTGTAAGAACTCCAAGGAATGTGGTATATTCTGTCTGGATCACAAAATAGTATATTTTAGAAAAGCTTACTGCGCATCATGTACTCTTGCAAATATTTACCAGAAAACAATTTGTTAAGTTTGGGTCCATAATTCTTTCACTCTCTTGGACTCAGTGCTTGGAATACCCATTGGTCTACAGGCAGTAGCTCAAATGCCATCATTACAGAAATAAATCCTTTATTACATGGATTTATTTAATGCAATAAAGTTTCTTTTACTCCTAATATTAAAGTAATGGCACACCTTATCAGTGGTGTCTTAGAGTTGAAAGAATAACAGTAATAAGAGTTTATATAATATCTCCTACTACTGTGTTATTAACATTTCATCTTTAAAATGTATCTTACCTCATAGTGCCCTGTCAATAAAGAACAATATTCCTTTTTGGACTCTTACTAAAGTCAAGAATTCAGAAACCAGAATGGTGGTTTTCCAGAATTAACTTGCTAGAGAATTCTTAGTCTCAGTAACTTTAGTTTCTTCATTTTAAATATCTCACATTTTCCAAAGCAACATAAAACATTAAGATTTTCATGTTATCAGTTTGTTTTATGTTGCTTCTAGGACCATTGGGATTTCTACTTAAATGTGTCAAAGGTGTTCCTCAAAACTATCCTCAAAATGTGTCATAGGCTGGTCAAAGCAGAAGTCTTGACTTCTCCCCTATGACAAAAAAAGCTATTCTTTTCCAATCTCAGAAAGTAGCATCACCACCCACCTTGTTCAAGTCAAAATTCTGTTTTATTCCTCTTTTCCTCACTCAAAAAACAGCTCATCAGCAAGTTCTGTTACCTCTATCTCTAAAACATCCTGAATCTATCCTATCATCAGCACTCTCACCCTGGCCAAGCTACCATCGTTTCTATCCTGTTATGACCCCCAAACTGCTCTTTCTACCTCCATTCCTGCCCCCTTCAGGACACACATAACTATCCAAAAAACTTTTTTTTAATGCAAAGCAAAAGACATTATGATTCTGTTCAGCTCTCCGATACTCCCCGTTGATTATAGAATAAAATTAAAAACTCCTTACCATAGCCTACAAGCCACCCTGCCATCTCTATCCTCTGTCCTACCACCTGAGCTCATATCATATTATCGCCTCACTCTCTAGCTCCATACTCTTTGACTTTAGTTGTTACTGTAGTTGTTGTTCAAATATGCCAGTTTCCTATCTGCCTTGGAACTCTTGCTCTGTTCCCTCTGCCTGGGACATTCTGCTCCACGGCTTCCTGTTTGCTATGTCTCTTCATCAGGGTCTTAGCTCAACTGTCACCTTCTCAGGGGTTTCCCTGAACCAACTCCAAAGTAGATTACTTGTCTTGCTAGGCACTTGTTAACAGACTACCTTGTTTCTGTTTTGTAGTCTTATCACTGTCATATATTTTCATTTTATATTTAATGTTTCTCCCTTACTGGTACATGAAAATAGGAGATATATATATATTTTATAATCTCTCTCTCTCTCTCTCTCTCTCTCTCTATATATATATATACATAGATATATTAAATATATATCTATATATATATCGATAGATAGATATTTTTTAATAAATTTATTTATTTATTTTTGGCTACGTTGGGTCTTCATTGCTGCACGTGGGCTTTCTCTAGTTGCGGCGAGCCGGGACTACTCTTCCTTGCGGTGCGCGGGCTTCTCATTGCGGTGGCTCCTCTTGTTGCAGAGCACGGGCTCTAGGCACACGGGCTTCTGTAGTTGGGGCATGTGGGCTCAGTAGTTGTGGCTCGCAGGCTCTAGAGCGCAGACTCAGTAGTTGTGGTGCATGGGCTTAGTTACTCTGCGGCATCTTCCCGGACCAGGGCTCGAACCCATGTCCCCTGCAATGGCAGGCGGATTCTTAACCACTGTGCCACTAGGGAAATGTATATATAGTAACGTAAATATATTTTATGTTTATTTATATTTATGCATATATTTATATGCATGAATATATAATATACAGTTGACCATTGAAAAAATGCAGGGGACTAGAGGTGCCAACTCTCTGGACAGTCAAAAATCCACATATAACTTGACAGACAGCCCTCCATACCCTCAGTTCCTCCATATCCCTGGTTCCAAGCAACCGTGGATCGTGAAGTACTGTAGTATGTATTTAGTGAAAAAAAATCTGCCTATAAGAGAACCCATGCAGTTCAAACCCATGTTGTTCTAGGGTCAGCTATTTATATATAACTCTATATTTATAAAATGTATCATTATATATAAATACAATATATTATATATTTAAAATAATATAAATAGATGTATAAATGAATGAATACTATCTCAGTATATAGGGCAAGGAGTTTAGTCTCATACAGAGAATGAGCTTTATATCTAATAAAATATGTATTAAGTTAAAGGTGTCTCCATCAAAAGTACAAACTTATGTGTAATTTCCTTGTAAGGAATTAAACTCGAAACCGTGTTTTCCAAATTCTAAGACAAATATATTTTCTCACATTTTACGTTTCTATACGTATTGTAATCCATGGGTTTATTTAATGCAATAACGTTTCTTTTACTCCTAATATTAAAGTGATGGTGCATCTTATCATCAGCGGAGTCTTAGAGTTGAGGGAATAATAGTAATTAGAGTTTAATAAATGTTGAATTGAATGCAAGAATGAAGCCCCTACCTTGGAAACACCTGGCCATGTGCATGTGGGACAGATAACAGAATTACAGTAGGATCAGTGATTGCAGGACAGCCTGCTCTGTCTTTCTCTGACTGACTCTGACAGAGGGACAGGGAACTGAACCCCTGACTGTGAGCTCATTATTGCCAAGCTCCAGCTAACCAATTTAGATAATACCTGGGTCAGAAAGCAAAAAAATAAATGTGAATGCAACTTCAACAATACATATAAAATCTCACTAAATTGTAAAGAAAATTAAGGTTTTTCAAATAATAGTAGCTTTCTCCTATGAATGTTTTTGATAACCTTATCAGTGTCTCTGAGATTTTCCACATATACAACATTTTTTTTCTATTTTATTTTTTAAAACTTGAGAGAAACCAGTAGTACTTAATTTTCATATTTAGGCAGTGTTAACACGTAAAGAGTGTAGAGTGAATTAAAGTTTGCACCTCTTCTGCTGCTATTAGGTGATTTAATTAAAGCAGTGAGATTTAATAATTTCTCATAGTCCTCTTATCTGTGATGTGAGCATAAACCACCCCCCTAAAAGATAAAGTCCCATGGTGTCATGGGAAGAAATCAGAAATAGCATTCCTTGTTTCTCTCCCTCTCACTTCTGAGTGGCTATATAGGATGCAAGGACAGATAAGTTTTTCAGATGACTGTAGAATAGCAACCAACTCCACGTATATCAGCCCTACAACCAACACGTTCCCTAGACCTTAGGATAGTAAATGAGCTTTACCTTGCATGCCTACTCTGATTAGCGTCATCATCATGCAACACTGGTTTGAGAAGGATTTCTGAAGTCCAGCCAGGCTTAGAAAGAAAGAGTACTATCATCAATTAACAAATCGGAGCAATTTACATAGACTATAGTGACCAGAACTGGAAATTCCAGGCCTAAGTAAACCCAGTATTTAGCCATGGCATTATGTGCTTTAAAGTGTGTGTGTGTGTGTGTGTGTGTGTGTGTGTGTGTGTGTGTGTGTGGCAGGGGTTGATAAAGTAAATTAGAAAAGTTTACTCTCTAATTCCTACAGTTAAAACTGATACTTTTAACTATGTTCTCAACATTAGTTTTTGAGTGCCAGCAATGAGCCACATATTGTCTTAGGTGCTGAGGATTGGTCAACAACCAAAACAGCAAAATACTGCCCTCATGGAGCTTATATTCTAATGAAAACAATAAAAAATAATGTCAAATATGCATATAGTGTTCCTCGTGTGCCAGATTTTGTTCTAAATGAATTTTTTTAATATTTTAGCTCATTTAATTTTCACAAGAACCCTACAACATGGGTGATGTTGCGTCCTAAAGTCACGCAGCAATTCGGTGGTAGGACTGAGTTTCTAACACATGTTTTCTATCTCCAGAGCCTGGATATTAACCACTGCTCTATATTGCTTCCTCTATGCTACACTGCTGCTCATTCTTTTAGGTACTGGACTACAGTGGTGAACAAAACAGAAGAAGTCCCTGTCCTCACATTAACTCACATTCTGGAGGAGGGAAACAGACTATGACCTCTAATCACTATTTGAAATAATTTTCAAATAGTCATTAGAGGTATGGATAAACCAAAGGAGAGCAGTATCATGAAGGACAATCAGGAAACGGCTCTCTAAGGAGATGAGAACTGAATGATAGATGGGATCACACAGAAGTGTGGGAACAGAGGGAGCAACTAGTGCAAAGGCTCTGAGATGAGGAATCAGCTTAGCACGTCTTTGGAAGGCAGTGTGTGAGATGAAGAGTGAGGATGGGGAGAACAGTGAGAGATGAGATAAGAGAGAGAGGCCTTAGCCAGATCATGGAGAACATTGCAGGTCATAATAAGGGGTGAGGATTTTGTTCTCAGAGCAATGAGAAGCCACTGGAGGGTTTTAAACCAATAGAGGTACAATATAATTTAGGTTTTTAAAACAAAAATAAAAAGGTAAAGGAAATACAGACATCTCTAATATATGATATTTGGCATTTGTCTTAATTTGCTCATTAATTAATTTTCATTTTCTAATGTTTGCATCTTCTAAAATAAGCTTAAAAGTGAGTGGGTTGTTATCATCCTACCCACACATTTCCGGCATATGCTCATTAGCTGAAATGCTCCACCACAGAGCTTTAGAACAATTGCTATAAGCCCTAAGAAGAATTATAAACAGAACCAGTTCCAAAAGTGGAGGCAGGAAGAATGAAGAAGGACAGACTACGTCACATTTAATACCAAGACCGTCCTTAAAGAAGCATGGGGATCTAAAAGCCCCCTGGTTCCATGCCACAGTCCCTTTCCTCTGTTTTGATCAGTGTCGTTGTCCTGAGATTTTGGTCTTCAACTGATATGCTGAAGTGATCTTCACTAGCTCTTTTTCAGGGTGATAATATATTGATTCAAAAACCAGAAGCACACAGGCACTGGCCAATTGGAGTAGATGCTGCCTGTAGCACTGGGACAGAGGGCCTCTGCTCTGCCAGGAATTGTACCTTGCGTTGCTGAATTGTGGAGAGGTCTTAGGGGTCCAGGGTCTAGGGGAAGATGCAGGGATTGTTGGTAAGGGAGGCTACTCAAGACAGTGGCTATTTACCAACTAATACAGATGTAATTCAGTATTTTAACAATTCTCATGGCCATGCTGATATTATTGTCTACATTACCCTGTCTCCTGGATAATTTAACAAAGAGCATGCTGAGCCGGGTGTGTCCAGCAGAAACAGGCAGGAGCTGGTTTCACATAAAGTTGTGTCAACTCTTTCCTTCAAATACTTGGGCTGTTTACACAAGAACAATCAAATGTATTGGCTGGAAGTTTTCCCTCACTGTGAGAGAACAGACTGATTCCCATAACACATTTTTGCTGGAATAGCTAGCTGCATCAAACCAGCTCTGTTAGGAAAACACCACCCACCTCAGTCTGGTCAGCCTTGAACCAGACTGTTGTCCTCATACAGACACCAAGTCATAGTACAACAGAGAATAGTTTGCCAGTGAATATTAGTTGGTTAGCCACAATTTAGTAATAAAGGTATTGTAGCAGACATACTCACAGTTATTATTCTTAAACGACAACCAACACAGCATCTACCTTGGATAGCTTTTCAGAAGCACATTTCTTCCTCTCAAGGAGTTTTTATAAATACTCACACCCCAATTTGAAATAATCAGTTATAGAATTTCTGATAAAAGTTCAAAACATCTCTCCATCTTTAAACCATATAACTTTTCAAGTGCCTTTAAGTGATTACTTTATAATTCATATAAATAAACATATCAATATATAATGAAACATTTGGATCCATGAGATACAAAGTAAATTGTTTATTAATAGATAATTCTCATGGTGTTTAGGGACCTATTTTTTGCTGGAAGTACACTGTACATCAATGTAATGTCTAGCTCTGTGATTTCTTCAAAGACTTTTTTGCTTCCAGTATGTTGCTGATAGTTTTCTTTTGCAGGGAAGAAGTGGGAATACCATTTACATTAGCCTAATTTTAAGGTTTTTGTAACATTTTTCTGGCTAGCTAATACTTTTACATTAAGGCTATTTTTTCTCTAAAGAATAGTAATATAATAAAACCCTTTTTTTTCTGGAATAGTGTAGAAAAATTGGTACCATATGCTCTTTCTTTTCATTCATGATATTTTATGTAAATGTAGTCGCTTTTTAAAATTATAGTTTATGAAGTCCATAGTCATGAAAGTGTTTCCATAAAATTGTAGTCACAAATGTACATGTCTACGGTTTTTGTTTTTATTTAAATTATAATTATTCCTCTTTAGCTGTCAAGCCCAGTTTTTAATTCAATTTAAATATCCGTTTCCTATTACATTAACAGTGTAACACAAATTTAAGAATGAAAGCATGTTAAAAGATCATAGCCAATTTTAATGTCTAAGCCATTTGAAAAATTGATTTTAAACATTTCAATCTATCATATTTAAATGAAAAGAACATTAACAAACGTTAGTTGCTTTTTAGACAAGTAGCATTCATAGAGGTTCATCTAAATTAGCCTTTCAATTCTGTGACTAGCTAGAATCCATATTTTGCAATAAAAATAATAAAGGTGGGTCATATCCTCAATCATTACCTCATCC
Organism: Pseudorca crassidens; assembly: GCF_039906515.1. Taxonomy (NCBI): domain Eukaryota; kingdom Metazoa; phylum Chordata; class Mammalia; order Artiodactyla; family Delphinidae; genus Pseudorca; species Pseudorca crassidens. The sequence continues at coordinate 87,444,336 of NC_090298.1, forward strand.
AAACAAGCGTAAGGAAATCACTAGCCTATATGCCTGAAATTAACAGAGTTATATTTATAGTAACTCAAAGCACATCATCTCCTAGTACTTGCCCATAATAAGATCTATGCTTCCATACTGTACAATTTTCTTGTAGTTAGAGTTAGTTCAACACATTAATTATGTCAAGGGTATTTTAGGCAATTGTCCAAGATGCATTGGCTTCAATGGGTACTTGGTACTTGTTTTGCCAACATCCAGCCTCCCTTCTTCAACAACCCTAAATATCATCTCAGCTTCTACCCTTCCTTCAGTCTCAGTCTTTAAACCACTTTAAGGAAATTAGCACATTATCCATCCCCAGGCATAGGGCTTGGTTCAGGGATGGGATGTGACCAAAACTGCTAAATCGGTGAAGTTCAGATTTGTTGTGGGAGCTGCCTGATAGAGCTCACTTGTTTTCTGCTGGATTTATTCTAAAATGAAGAAGATTGTGAAATCAGTGCAGCTCTTTGACCACTGCCAGAACTGAGAAAGGAGGCAGCAGAGAAGAGGCAAAATTAGGGGGTAGAGAGAAACCATTGACATTATTTGGGCACTAAATTCAGTCATTTCCCCTTGCTTAAGCTGTTTTCAGTTGGGTTGACTACCAGCCTGTGTTTCTGGAACCAATTTCATTGTCTTCTAAAAAGCGTATGTTCTAAGCACTCACTAGGGAGACCTGAATGCCAGAGTTTATGGTAATCATCATCTTCAGTTTACATTTATTGAGTGTTTGCTATGTACCAGGCACTATCCTAGTTGCTTCACATTTATTAACTTGTATAATCCTCTTAACAACCTAGAAAGTGAATACTGTTATCCTCATTTTACAGATAATAAACAGAGGCACAGAGATCAAGATCACACCTTAGTAGATGGTGGAGCTGAGATTCTATCCGAATCAGTCTTACTCAGAACCACTGCTCATGAGTTGCGGTGCCTTAGTGCCTCTTGAAGGCTACTTCAAGACACTGTCCAGAAATAAATTCTTACATTTGTGTATACAACAATATAGTGTATAAACAGCTTTTATCTTAAAATGCCCTATTAAATTAATGGTTAAGTTACTGTTATTCCTGTTTTACAAACGTGGAAAAAATTCAGAGATTAATGGGCTTATTTACCCAAGGTCATTAAACTAATGAATGATGAATTCACATCTCCTTCCATATAAAGGAAATTTGGATCAGAAAATTGTTTCCCATGGGCTCTTTTTATAGAGATAAATGTTTGAATCTTGGATGAGACTAGCTGGTTAAAATCATTCTCTGTAACTTTATAGTATAAAGGGTACCCTCTGGGCTGTCTGAGAGATATCAGCATTAATGATCAATTAATATGACAATTTTATTTTATTTTCACTCTTCAAATTGATGCCTAGCTCTGCTGAAATTATTTACTTCTTCCTTAAACATACTTTGATTTGCAATATCATTATTCCTGAGTCTTGACTCCAGAACTGGATGGGTGAGAATATGAGGCTATTACAACACAGTGAAGAAGTCAAGATAGAAGGTATATCTCACCAATTCTTCAACTAACTTCTACCTTTTCTTTTCAAATCATAGGAAATGAAGAAGTAAACCCTGCGTTGGCTGTTGTTTTTAATCTGGGAAAACAAAGGTATGGCTTTACAGATTCTTAATTCTATAAAGACTGACATTCCCCCCACCCCACCAAAGAAACAAACAAAACAAAATATTCCCTTGTTTTGGGTTGAATTATGTCCCCCCAAAAGATATGTGGAAGTCCTAACCAATAGCACGTCAGAATGTGATCTTATCTGGATGCATATGTGTAATTAATTAGGTTAAGATGAGGTCATACTGGTGTAGGGTAGGCCCTTAATCTAATATAACTGGTGTCCTTATAAGAAGAGAAGGAGAGACACACTAAAGGAAAATGACCATGTGAAGACTGAGGCAGAGATTGGAGTTACACTACCACAAGCCAAGGAACACCTAGGGCTCCGAGAAGCTAGAAGAGGCAAGGCAGGATCTTCCGCTAGGGACGTTGTAGAGAACATGGCCCTGCCAACACCTTGATTTCTCACTGTAGCCTCCAGAACTATAAAAAGAGTAAGTTTCTGTTGTTTAAAGGCACCCATTTGATGGAACTTTGTTATGGCAGCCCTAGGGAACTAACACACTCCCCTTACTTCCACTCTTCCAAAATTTGTCAGAATTTATAAATATACAATAAATATATAAGATGTGTTATATATACAAAAATATGTGATATATTTTATAAAACATATAAGATTTCAATGAGAAGCTTTGAATTCAGGCATAGAGGAAACAATGAAGATATGGAGAAATGGTTATTTATAATTTGACTGTTGAGAGACAATTAATAGAAGCATAAATCTCCATTTAAATTCACATGAAACTCTTTTCCCCAAAACTATTTTCAGTCTATTCTTACCACATTCTTATCTTGGGAAAATTAGAGATCAAAGTCCTTCAGAAGAGCCAGCTTTTACAAATGGATACTCTTGGTGTTCTTAATTTCAACTGCTTGATCTGTTGGACATGTTCTTTAAACTCTAAGCCACAAACTGATTTCTAGCACCATTATTCAACTTCCAATATATTAACCGAACCTCCTCTTAGCTCACCCATCTTTCTTCAGTCTGTGGGACAAACAGCCCAAACTTAATATGACCATTAGACTATGAGTGTATGAGTGGGCATATGGGCATGATGACAAGCACTTTTCTAATTTTGAATTGGTCTCTAAGAGTGCTGCATTCTAACCTCACTGCTTTTATTTTTTTCAAATACATGGTATGGTAGAACATTCAGTGAATAAACTGCATTCCCTCTTGCTTTAGCAAACAAAATGCCAAACATCCTTCTTTATGTTGTCTAAACAGTTGAATTTTCTCCAACAGTAAAACAAGCAAAGGCCTAAAGCACTGGACTCATCAGTTTGTAAAACTCAAAAGGGGTCACTCAGTCTCATTTCCATCAAAATTGGTAACATCTGGTAGGCATACTCTAACATTTAAGAAGACATTTTCAAATAATACCATTCTGCAGATTTACATATATTGTATGTATTTGCAGATTACTATTCCTGGCAGTGTTATCAAAATATAGTTCTGCTTTGAAACTGGACTTTCCACAGGTAGGAGAAACATTTTTCTGGCTAATTCAAATCCATCATGCTCTATACTTAAAATAGCTAGGCAAAGAGGAAGATTTGGGAAACATATTGGCACTATCTTCAAGCCTTGCAGTTCCCCATAATTGTGCTGAAGCTCGCAGTGCTTTCTGAGTGGGTGAGAATGCAAGTTGGGCTTTCATTATAGAACAGTTGTACCTCAGTCCTACCTATGGGTTTCTGGTTCAGAATTGTATCCTGAAATTGACTGTGATCCAGCACTTACTATAGGCCTGCTTAAAGCATCTGAAATTTGAGAGAGACCGCCCAGGAGATTTGAAAGTACTTCCTCCTTCTGGATTCTGCCCACTCTCTCCCTGTATTAAGCCAGATCATCCGCAAGTGGAATACTTATACTTTATTATCTGAGCCCCCTTAGGAATGCCTTGACTGAGTAATGGTTTAATATTATACCCTCATCCTTCAAAGAGGACTGATTCAAGAAGTGTCATCTTGAACAATATTTCTATAAGATGACGCTGGAGTTGAAGACGTTTACTTTATTATTAAAATTCCCTTGTACGAAGATACACATAAAAAATTCTCGGGACTTCCGTGGTGGCGCAGTGGTTAAGAATCCTCCTGCCACAATAAACACATGAAAGGATGCTCAACATCATTAATCATTAGAGAAATGCAAATCAAAACTACACTGAGGTATCACCTCACATTAGTCAGAATGGCCATCATCAAAAAATCTACAAGCAATAAATGCTGGAGAGGGTGTGGAGAAAAGGGAACCCTCTTGCACTGTTGGTGGGAATGTAAATTGATACAGCCGCTATGGAGAACAGTATGGAGGTTCCTTAAAAAACTAAAAATAGAACTCCCATATGACCCAGCAATCCCACTATTGGGCATATACCCTGAGAAAACCATATTCAAAAAGAGTCATGTACCCCAATGTTCATTGCAGCACTATTTACAATAGCCAGGACATGGAAGCAACCTAAGTGTCCATCGACAGATGACTGGATAAAGAAGATGTGGCACATATATACAATGGAATATTACTCCGCCATAAAAAGAAATGAAATTGAGTTATTTGTGGTGAGGTGGATAGACCTAGAGTCTGTCATACAGAGTGAAGTAAGTCAGAGAAAAACAAATACCATATGCTAACACATATATATGGAATCTAAAAAAAAGAAAATGGTTCTGAAGGGCCTAGGGACAGGACAGGAATAAAGATGCAGACGTAGAGAATGGACTTGAGGACACGGAGAGGGGGAAGGGCAAGCTGGGACGAAATGAGAGAGTGGCATTGACATATATACACTACCAAATGTAAAATAGATAGCTAGTGTGAAGCAGCCATGTAGCACAAGGAGATCACCTCAGTGCTTTGTGTCCACCTAAAGGGGTGAGATAGGGAGGGTGGGAGGGAGATGCAAGAGGGAGGAGATGTGAGGTATATGTATATGTATAGCTGATTCACTTTGTTATACAGCAGCAACTAACACAACACTGTAGAGCAGTTATACTCCAATAAAGATGTTAAATAAAATAAAATAAAATAAAATACATGAAAGACAAAAAAGAATGAGTAACTGTCACAGGTTTGGGGAGACTAAGCAGACAGGAAAACTGAATGCAATGTGGGATTATGGATTGGATCTTAGAACAAAGAAAGAACTTTAGTGGAAAACTGATGAAATCCAAATAAAGTGTAGTTTCCTTAAAAAAAAAAAGAAAAAGAATCCGCCTGCCAATGCAGGGGACACAGGTTCAAGCCCTGGTGCGGGAGGATCCCACACGCTCTAGAGCAACTGAGCCTGTGAGCCACAACTACCGATCCCGCATGCCACAGCTACTGAAGCCCATGCACCTAGAGTCCATGCTCCACAACAAAAAGAAGCCACCGCAATGAGAAACCCACACACGGCAACGAAGAGTAGCCCCTGCTCGCCACAACTAGAGAAACCCACACACAGTAATGAAGACCCAAAGTAGCCAAAAATAAAATTAATTAATTAATTGAATTAAATTAAAAAAAATTCTCTTAGGGGGACTTCCCTGGGGGCGCAGTGGTTAAGAATCTGCCTGCCAATGCAGGGAACACGGGTTTGAGCCCTGGTCTGGGAAGATCCCACATGCCTCAGAGCAACTAAGCCCATGCGCCACAACTACTGAGCCTGCGCTCTAAAGCCCACGTGCTTCAAACTACTGAAGCCCGCGTGCCTAGAGCCCCTGTTCTGCAGCAAGAGAAGCCACTGCAATGAGAAGCCTGCGCACCGCAATGAAGAGTAGTCCCTGCTCGCTGCAACCAGAGAAAGCCTGCACACAGCAACGAAGACCCAATGTAGGCAAAAATAAATAAATAAGTAAATTTAAAACAAGAATTTGTTTATCTACTATACCCAGTGACATAATACCCTGTTCCTTTCTACATTTGTTTTATATAGCTGCTTGCTATATTTGTCTTATCCCATGTTACGATTCCATTTCACAAAAGACTTCAAAACATTTCAGGTGTAGTATGGTAATTAACCCTTAAAACTAAAATGTCTCTATATAATTTTATTTATTTTATATTTATTTATTATAAAGGGAGTTCTAAAGACCCTTCAGGGAACTACAAGAATAGTCTTCCTTGGAAGTACAATGACAATGGAAGAACAAAAATTATCACACGACTGTGTTATACTAGCAAAGTAACAAAGTAACTCTGACTTTTTTTGAGATCTACTTTTTTGTCTTGGTGATTCCCAGAAGGACACAAAATTCAAAAGGAAGCTGAAGATAAATTCATGCTTTTTGCTCTCTTCCATGGAGCATTAATAGCTTTTGGAATTGAAATTGTTTTATTAATTTGATTAGGTTGAAGGAAAATCCAAGGCTTTTATGAATAATTCAAGTTTCTGTCAGATTGTAGAAAGCCTTATGGAAAGTAGTGTTATACCTCAGAAATGGCCCCACAGAAGACCATACATTTAATTTTCAATAACATTGATTTATAGTTTTATAAAGAAAAACAATAAATATAATGAATTACCTCCATATTTCCTGATCTCAGTCACTATAAAATAACTGCTGCAGTTTTACATTTCCAGTGTGAAATAGTAAATGCATAAATCAAAACAAAATTATTTTTCATCTTAGAGACTGGTTCCTGAGACTGACAAATTCATTTTATTTTAAAATTAATGTTTTAAGAAAAAAATTTCCATTGAACCTCTACCAACTTTAAAAAGAAAAAAAGAAGCTTTCATTTTACTATGTGTCTATGATGTCTTCCACAGCAGGTACTGTGTGTAAAAAATTATAAGGTTTCTACAATTCCAAACTTATCAGAAGCCAAATTACACTTCCTTACATGAATCATTTTCCTTTCCCACTTCCTTTCTCATGGCATTTCCTTTTTCCATGATTGTTTTACCCTCAGTTGCCACCCAGAGATAAGCATCACCTACAATATGTTTCTCTAATGCTGCCAGATTGGCACTTTTATAATTCAAATATTCCCTTACAACTAAGTAATCATGTAATGAGAAGAACATTATCAAATAAGAACAATTCAAGAAAGATTCAGATTTTCAAATAGGCAGAAACAGATGAATTTACTTTTGCATATTCTCAACTTCATTCTCTAAATTTCATTGAGAACAAGAAGCAGTATTTTGCATACTTGATTTAAAAAAAAGAGTAAATCTAATTATAAGAATTCATTTTCACATTTAAATACCTATCAGCTTTTGTAAGCGTTCAACATTCAACCACAAGAAGATTTCAGAAGGAGTAATGAAGGCTGAATACTAAAAAATGCCAAATCCTTGAACAAATGGGTAACTGAGCTAATAGGCCAAGAAGAAAAATTAAATCACCCAAGGAGCATGGTATTGGAAACCTGGAAATAAACATAAGTGAAATATTGTCTCTAAGGCTCACTTTACATGTTACAAACAGAAGACTTTAAATCAGCTTATTAAAAAAGGTTATCTAAGTGTTTACATGATTCCTAAAACTATCATATACATTTTGGGGTTCAAATATGAATGCAGTTCACTCATTGATTATAAAACTAAATAAGCTTATAGGCAAATCTTCTAATTTAAAGATATCTGCTTGTCATGTGGCTCAATACAAACTAACTTCTATTAGAAGAGAGTTGATATGAATAAGACAAGGAATCAATACTTTTTAATCTTTATAATAACTCAGTATAGTTTTCAGGTGGTGTGCTTTCTGAAGGAGTTCCATAAAGAATCTCTGGAGTCCTGAAATAACTGTCTGGCAAAGATCTGAACAAGCCTCTCTAAAAATAACAATGGGCTGTGGACTTCATAAACATTTTTAGAAATTAAATAGCTGCTAACTTGTTCCATATGGAAGCAAATTCACAGAGGCCAACATGTTGTTCATTGAGATCACCAGAACACATATGCCAAAGGAAGAGGCGAAGTTGTCCACGGTCATTCCAGAGAAGCCAGAGGAAACAGATGATTCTGAAACCTCTTAAAAAAATAAAAAGACTGAAAGCAAAGGGCTCTAAAAAAACCACATGAAGCTCTTGCTCTAAGACTTCCTAGGGTTTCTTAATCAGGCGAGCTTTGAAGATCCCCAACTAGTAATTATTACTCATCAAATAAGGGCAATAAAAAAATTACTAAAATTTTGGACAGTAGTTATAAATGCTAAACCATAATTTAAATTTTTAAATTCAGACCAAAAGGATAATATCTCAAAAAACTACTTCCATAATATACTAAACACGTGAAGAAGCATAGAGATTTAAAGATGCTGACTATTTGATCATTGGTCTTATGCTTATAGAGACATATTCAGTTATTCAGAATGTCCCATTTGTCCTCTTACTCAAAATTCTAAGTAGTCCCAAGTACTTCCCAAACCCTGTTTTTGCTTTTGTTTTTGCTTGTTGTATGGTTTGGTTTTCTGTATGCTCCTCATACAATAAAAGAGAATGAGAAGGCAGAAAACTAAGAACACCCTCTCCCTTCTGTTAGCCTGTTTACCAATGTTTCAGCATCAGCTCATGCACGCCAAGGGTTTATTCATTCCAGTGTTATGTGAGTAAATTGGGAAAATTGGTTTCCTCTGGTAAAAAACACTTATACTTCAAAGTATTTTCCCTATATTCATACTCCTGATTTTCCCTTTTTGATCTTTACATCTGTTGTTGTATAGATCCAAAAGCCCTGAGATCCCTATCTCCCCTCCAACCATCTCAAACACATGGTTAGTATTTAACATCCAGAACTTCATTTTCATTTTTCACTACTTATACTTTCGAGTGAAGCTGTCAAGAAATGAAATTCAAAGAAAGGTAATATCAAATATGTCTTTAAGACTAAATTTATTCAGCGTTTTATAGTCAAATAAAATTGTTTTTTCTAAATAAAAGGGGGGTTAAACTTCTCGGGCTGTCGCTGTAGAGAAAAGTAATAGGAAAAATCTATAGGAAAGAAATTTAGGAAGTCTGGTGCAGCTGATTGCATTCGCACTAGGGAAACACGGCAGAGCTGTGATAGTATTACCTATATGATCACTATAGCATGTTTTTCTTGGATACTCTCAGGAAGGTTAGAAATATGTCTGAGGAGAAGTGATAAGATATATATGTAAACCTTTGTTACAAAGATTAAAATTTCTCAGAATTAAAATTTGCTGTGAGTTAATGTTTGGATGTTTATTTCAGCAGCAAAGAGTTTAAATTAAGCTATTTTAATCTGATGGTATAGAAATCAAATGGTTGGTTTTTGGTTGGGAGGGTGCATGGTTGAGACAATTTCTCAGTGTTTATTCTCAATTTCAAGACCATTTTGTAATAGTTGCAACAGATGGCCAAAACACTATGGAAGTGTGTAATTTGAGGAGAGTGTTCCCTGTCTTAAAATATTTCCCCATCAGCCATTGGCACCTGAAATTTTGTCGTTAAGTGTTGATTTTATATAAGAGCCTAGTAAAAGTGTTCACTTTTAAGAGGTAGAGTAGGTAATACAGAATGGACACAAGTTCTTCTCGGTGCATATTGTTTTTATTTTGAACCATGTGAATGTATTACCATGTATTACCTATTAAAAATCATTTTTTAATTTAAAGAAAAAGATTGTCTTAAAACTGTAGAAATCCTCTGGAAGTTCCAACTGACATGTAAATGCTTCTGGAAAAATAGGCACAGTTTTGCAAGAATTAGCTGATAGCCAGCTGGGATTGAGAGAAACCCTTAACCCAGAGTGAGCCTTCCCTATCTGTGAATTCTTCACTTCCTGACAGAGCTTCCCCAGCCAGCCTGATTTGTCAGAGCAACTCTGGCAATCTGTACTTAGGACTGTGGATGTCATAAATGGCACAATTTTGAATGTGAAACAAGAAAGGTTTGGTAGTGGACAAAGAAGAAGTTGAAGGGGTCACTGCAAGAAGATGTAGAAAGGAGGCTACTTGCTGTACTGTACTACCTATGGCTGGCCCCACCTGTCTCCTCCTCATGTATATAGATACTGTATGTGCACATGCACTCACACACACACACACACACACACACACACACACACAAATAACATGTATAATGCTGTAGAATCCAGTGGAGAACCGAGAGTCATTTCCAGGCAGAAATGTATGGTCTGTTTTTAGCACCATCTGGTTTCTTTCTGCTGCAATCCCTCCCTTGCTAAATGTTCACTGATCCCATCATGATCTAGCTACCTTCTCTACCATCAAAGCATGTTCTAAGCATATTCTAGAACATAAGAAGAATAAATACACTAATATGTATGTCTCTCTGAGTCCTCATGAGTTATGCTAGCTGCTATAACAAACAATCCCAAAATCTTAGTGGCTTAACGAAATAAACGTTTATTTGTTGCTTACATCACAGTCCAGAAAGCTTGGGGAATGTCCCTGGGCAGGTCTTCTCCAATTAATGGCTCAGGGATAAAAGTTCCTTCCATCTTTATTATGCCACCATCTTCCACATATGGCCTACATTTTCACCAAGGAAAGGGAAGAGAGAGCATGGGCAATGATACAGGAGACTTTATGACCAGGGCTGGAAGTTGTAGATATCACGTTTACCCATATAACATGGTCCCTAAATAACTTTGAGAGAAGTTAAAAATGTATTTTTCTTTTGTGCTCAGGAGAATGAAATGGGATTGAAGAACATCTAATCAGTCTGTTACACAAATCCCCCTCTGGTCATTAAATATCTATTTCAGTGTTTCTCCCACAGTGGTCACAGTCGGTATCTAGTGCAAAATCCTGTTTGTCTGGGCAAAGCATAGTCCTCTCACCCAGTCTGGGTATAACTAATCTAGTTGCTGCCACATATGAACCAAAAGGACAAGTTATCTGTTCCTCATTTGCACATGCCCTATTCAGTGGTGGAAGAGGGGCAGCATAACTGCAAGAAACACTTCTGTTTAGAAAGAAGAATAAGAATTAGAATAGTTGATGGTAGTTCTACTAGGCAGATTGGACAGTTCCTTGATTTGGCTTTAATTCTGTTCATTGGGAGAAACTCCTTTGTCAGCTGTTCTCCATGACCCCTGGGTCCATCTTCTGGGCAGCCTGTTCCTGCCCGTTGCTTTCCTTGGTGACATATGATGGAGTTGTTTCAGAGGATATAGAGCATTTGAAGCCCTGCCTGTTGTTCATGGAAGGTTGAGACCTCTCCTAATGTGTGTTCCCTAAAAATAAAACCCTTGAACAAGGATTTTGGTGGAAGTACTTGAACTGAGAGGTGATCTTGATAAGCACCGTGAGTAGTGGAGAAGTAAGACATGGAAGGAAGGAAAGTCGGTAAAGGGAGCATTCATGAGTAGGTGAATTGGAGATCAAAACCTCTGGGGACCCATTAAGAGACTATGTGGAACACAATTTCCTTGAGAGATACAGAAACTCCTGCCTCTCCTTGATTTAAGGTCACTCCTGGGGCACTAATTCCAAGCAGTCCTGCAGGTGACAGAGTCCCCCAGTGCAGAGAGATATAGGCATGGGATGTTTCGGCTGTGTCCTGGGACAGGCTGAGGAAATAATAATGGTGCCATGATAACATTTGCTACAGGGCCTGAGAGTTACTTAAAATTCAGTCAAGGAATTTTTTAGTCTGGATTCACTGTTTTTTTGGCAATACAATTCCCTCAATAACTTAATAGGCTTCCAGTACATTTGCCATGAGCAGGTAAACACTTCCACCATTCTGAGGTGCAATTCATAAATGAGCTTTGTTACTTTGCTTTCTCACTCTCATGCCTCTCTCCCCAGTTTAATTATGGCTATCTTGAGGCTATCTGCAACCTGGAGGATGAGGTAATCTTCCTTATCAGTAAACTACCAGCAGGAATTAGTTGCTCGTCAGCTAAGGGAAACACACATCCTTAATCTGATCTTTACCCTGTGTTATTTGATTCAGCTAATGATTTTTAAACCCAACTTTTCCTGTTTAGGATTTAGAAACAGGTTTTCCAACCATACATTTCTGGATTCCACCTATTCCCTTTCATTTATGTTAGTAAACCAGCCAATTCTTTCCTGATCCCACCTCTTTTTTGTAATACCTTAGAAAACACAGCCTATAATAACTGGCCCATACTAATACTCTGATTCATTTCAACCATTACCCCTAAAGCTGCAGGCTGAGTAAGGACTTGTTCTGACCTTCAATTTATTGCAGGTGACAGTTGTACTAAATATCTTGCCACTGCGCCACATGGGCAGCCTTCTTCCCAGACTCCAATATCAATTTGCTCACTACCTCTCAACAGTTAAGTCAGTGCTGACTAATATATATTTTTTAATGGCAGTACTTCACTTCTGAAATAAATCTCTCTATTTGGATAAACAGCTTTAGCTACTATAACAAACAACCTCAAAAATCCCAAAGGCTTAACAATGAAAAGATATATTTGTCATCTGTACACAGTATGGTGTGAGTGGGAAGCTCTTCTAGGAGGGCTTCCTCCAAATGAGGGTTCAGGCTGCTTCCATTTTGCAATGGCGCCATCTCCAGTATAACCTTCTCAATCACCAAGGTAGGAAAGAGAGGTTGGAAAATCAAGCAGGGAATTTTAAGTCCAGACCTAGAAATGGTAGGCATCCTTTCCACTGACATTCCTTTAGCCCGAACCTAACTGCAAGGGAGATTGGAAATGCAGGTTTACATTACCTGGAAAGAAGAAATGGAGATTCATTTTGCTTGACTCTAGCATAATGACAGTCAAGTCTAATGTGTTTCCACTCCGAAACAGGACTAACTTCAAAACAAAAAAATTAATCTCTCACAATAAAATCCTGTATTTATTATAGACCGATCTGGGGGAAGGGGTTCCCTGCTATCCTCTCAATCACACCACAATAATTTAGTTTCTCATTCAATATTTAAGGATATACCTGTATAAATGATCTGTGATCTCACTGGGAAGTAAACAACCAAGAAGAATTGAGCAGAAATGCTCAGTCATTTTGGTGACCTATCTTAAAGTGATGTCACATGTGGTTTTTTCTGCTGATCTCCTAAAATGTGGAAATGCTACCAATCCCTCTTAGAAACAGACATGGGTACAAGAATTTCTGGTTTTACTTTCTTAGAGGCACCTTTGTTAAAACTGTTATTCAGTTACTTATAATATTTAAAACCTTGGAGAACAAAGTATCCACATGTTAAATATATCTCCTTTAATCAACTACCTTTCTTCTGAAAAAATACATTCGTCTTTAGGTGTCAATATGCATGAAAAAGTATGCAGGCTGAGAAAAACTGGTAGAACACGCAGCCCAGAGAATAGAAATTAGCCCAGGGACCAACCACAGTTTTAAGAATCATAAAATAGGTGCATTTAACTTCAATGAATTCAAGAATCCCTGCTAGGGCTTCCCTGGTGGCTCAGTGGTTGAGAGTCCGCCTGCCAATGCAGGGGACACGGGTTCGTGCCCCAGTCGGGGAAGATCCCACGTGCTGCGGAGTGGCTGGGCCCGTGAGCCATGGCCGCTGAGCCTGCGTGTCTGGAGCCTGTGCTCCACAATGGGAGAGGCCACAACAGTGAGAGGCCCGCATACCGCAAAAAAAAAAAAAAAAAAAAAAAAGAATCCCTGCTAAGATTCAGTTTTAAATATTATAAAATGTAATTTAGCATTTGTACTATTTTTCATATACTATTTAATTTTTCATATATTATATATATATCATGTAGGGTTATATGTACAAAACTATCTATACTTCATGAAGGATAAAAAGGATTTTTAAGGGTAATTTTCTGTAACTTTCACAAGTGTGGGCTTTTGAATCTAATGCTCTGGTAAGATACAGTTCCACAGTAATATCATTTCTGCATATGTCAGACCTCCTGACTCAGCCTCCCTGCACTCTGACCTTATTTCCTCTTCTCTTCTGATCCTGGACTCATCTCCAGCTTGGTAACAAACATCACTTTTTGGATAGTCCTTTTGTTAGATGGCCTGGTTTGGCATTCTGTAAAACGATATATTAGCAAAGACTTGAACTGTGTCAAATGTTTTCTAAGCCAGTCATTTCCTACAGAATGACAAGATCTTGTCTAAAGCAGGGATCTTGATAGTGCTATGTGCACATCAGATGTAGCCTGGGACTCAACATTCTGGAGATCATTCAGGCCATTACTGATGGAAGAGAAACAACTGCTTGGCTGCAGCTGCCACCCAGCTTTTGCCCTTTTTGGTCTCTGCCATACTTTTCTATGCCCTCAAGATGTCTTACCATAAACCCTCCTTTGCTAGAAGCAGCTTTCATTTTCAGCAGCAAGAATGCACTTGACCCAAGTTTTTTTTATCTTCTGGTTCCAGCTTCAGCTAGGAATCTGAAGGGCTGGTCCCTTTTAAATCAAGAAAAACTCACAATATTAATAAAAAAAAAAAAAAGCTACCATTTATTGAGTGCTTACTATGTGCCAGACACTATGTGAAGAGCATCATGTATATTAACTCATTTAATCATCACAACAACCATATGAGATAAGTACTATTATTATCTTCATTTTATGAATAAAGACATCAAGGAAAAGAAAGTTCAGTAGTTTGCCAAAGAACACAGTCCCTGTTATAGAGGACCTGCGATTTGAACTCAAACATTCTGGCTCCAGAGCCTGTGCTGTTACACACTTCCTCCCTTACAGAAGATGCTAGTTTTATCTGTCAATAAACAATGGCTTATTTGTAGTAGCCCTAGGACTGCTGTCGGCAATGACAAAATTAGAAGGAAATTAGCATTTTACCTGAAAAAAAACCTTCCTTTCAAGATTGATACCTTCTCAATTTTTAGACCTAAATAAGTTCTAGGTTGTTTTCACATTGATTAACTGAGGATGATCACTTAGTCCAGCATTATTATTTCAAAAAGTACTTACAACTATTTACCCTGACAGAAAATCAGTAGGAGTTGTCATTATTTAAATCTTATTGCTGTGGCGCTACACTCGTGGAGCTGTTTCCTGAGTGGGTGCTCAATGAGAGAAGACAGATATTCAATCACCTGGACCCAGAAAACAGAAGTGAAAAATGCAAAGTTGTGTAAGACTAGGTCACAATAGATACGCAATTAGCTTTGGGCATCTATCCTTTGATTTGGGCTGTGTCTATACAATGGCAGGAAAAAAAAATCTTAATTGCTCATTCCAGTCAGTCAAAAATTCAAAGTATCAAATTATAGACAAATGATTTATTTAGTAGCACATAAGTATAATAATATATGTATAGTATGTGTGTGCATATGTGTGTGTATATATATACACCCCAAAACTCTATACTAACAAGACTCTGTAACTATTTAACTGGGTGTTTGAAGAATTAAAGAAGCTAGACTATAATGGCAGCAGGAGGGCTCCTGTGTCATTGTTACATGGATGGGTGCTCTCATTCA
This sequence comes from Pseudorca crassidens, assembly GCF_039906515.1. NCBI lineage: Eukaryota > Metazoa > Chordata > Mammalia > Artiodactyla > Delphinidae > Pseudorca > Pseudorca crassidens. The sequence goes on from NC_090298.1 coordinate 87,459,370, forward strand.
CATCATTTGGTGGTAGATGGAAGCACCTCACAGAGGAGGAATTTTGTGTTTAAAAAAATTATGGAGAAAGTAAAATAAAAACAGCACAGGGACCATGAACAGACTTTAAGCTCTTACTGTTCAGGAGGCAGTTATCTGAGTGTGCTCTGTTTAGGCTCCTGGGTACTTCTTCCTGTAGCCTGCGCTTGCAACAATACTTGAACTCCCACCAGCAGAGTTCAAACCCAGGGGACAGTAGGCAGTTGGCTATGTGATATAACCCAAAGTATATGACACGTGTGTTTGCCCCAAGATATCTGCCCTCCCTATCACCCACACCTCCCCATAGTGAAATTCTCCCTTCTTGCCTTATTTTTTCTGCCAAAGTCATGCCTGAAGATGGACCCTATTAAAACGAATGCATTACTTGTGAGACATTACATCTTAACTCAGCAATGGTCACTTATACAGTGACCCAGTATTTACTGAACAGACCAGATAATGTGCTTCCTGGCAGAGCTCAAGGTTCTGAGAAAATGTGACACGAGACCAGACTTTCTGGTAAGAAGAGGAGGAAGGAGGTCACAGGAGACGTCCCAAATATGCAGTGCTGAGCTTGGGCATCGCCAAGGGAGAGGGCAGTCAGAAATCAGAAGACAGCTCTGGAAAGGGCCACTGGAAGGTGCCAAGTACCTCAGCGAACTGGGGTTCGTGGGGAGGAGGGCTTTGTTTCTGTCTGCCAGATAATAGAGGAAGAAAGCAGAAAACATGGAAAAACATGGTTTGTGAAACTCATTCATCAAAAGTTTTATTGGGAAAGAGATCAGAATATAATGACTAAAATGGTTAAAATTCATTCTCTCCAGGTCATCCACATTTTTATCTTCATGAATATATTCATTTCTTCAGGCTGCTGTAACAAATTACCACAATCTGGGTGGCTTAAAACAACAGAAATTTACTCTCTCACAGTTCTGGAGGCCAGAAGTCCAAAATCAAGAGGTTAGTAGGGTAGTGCTGTCTTTGAGGCTCTAGGGGAGAATCTGTTCCATGCCTTTCTATTATCTTTTGGTGTTGCCAGAAATCCTTGGCATTCCTTGGTTTGTAAACAAATCATTCCAATCCTCTGTCATCACATGATGTTCTCCCCGTGCGTCTGTCTCTATGTCTCTTTTCCTCTTCTAAGGACACCAGTCACTGGATTTGGAACCACCCTAATGGAGCATGACTTCATTTTAACTTAATTACATCTTCAAAGACCCCTATTTACATATTAAGGTCACATTCCTGTGTACTCAGGATTAAGATTTCAACACATCTTTTAGGGGGACAGAATTCAACCCACAAAATGTGATCTTTCTCCAAAAAAGCAACAATACTTAAGTGTTGTCCATCATTCTTCCCAAAGCCTTCCCACAGTTAAAAAGGGATCATTAACCAGAGGAGTAGTGGCCACTCCATTAAAGGAAGCAATTGAGGAAGAGTCTTATCAGTGTCGTTGTAAGACTGAACAGCTCCTAGAAATTTAAGATCATATTCTTATTATGTTCTTCCATTTGGAGATTTACTGGCGTCAGCACTTCCATAAAGTTTTCAGAGTTTCACCCTTGGCAATAATCCAACACATGAGCACAACAGTTAGGTGTTGGCACAAAAGTATAAAGGACCATTGTTAGGACAAGGAGTGGCAGCCCAGGAATAAGGAAGAAAGAAAGGAACTAATCTCAGGGGCAAAGTAAATTGCACGCTGAATCAGTGATATCTATAATACCAAACAAAGGGAGGCTTAAGAGACAGGTTATCTTAAAAAGAGAGAGAGAGGCAGAGAGAGGGAGAGAGGGAGAGAGGGAGAGGGAGAGGGAGGGAGAGAGAGAAAGAGAGAGAGAGAGAGAGGGAGAGGCAGGTTTTGAACAGGATGAAAACTTGAAATAGCCACTGGACATAATACAAATAGAGTTTTGATTCTATAATTTTTCCTGTCTTTAGTTTTTACAACACACACACCCAGATTCCAAGTAATGCAGAGAAACTGATTAATAGATCAGTCACTGAATGAATGAAACTCAAGTTATCCATGGCATCCATTGAAAATGGGCCAGCATTAATACACCTACACATCATGCCAACCACAATCAGCTGAGTCAAATCAGAGTCTCCTGTCCCTCCATGTTTAGGGTGTAAGTCATTAATAGTTGGAGTTTCAGAATAACACTCTTAAGTGAAATGGAGACACTGTTAAAATTAGGATCAGCCATTCACAATGCAGTTTCATCACACCTGAATTAGAAAACTTGAAAAACTTTAGAGGTGTCAGAAGTAAGAATGGTCTCTCAACTGTTTAAAATTGGATAGGAAATGACTTTAAGATCTGAGTCTACACATTAAATGATAATACTGTAAGAACTTTGACCCCCAGTTTTCAATAAAGCTGGCCTTTATAACTTTTTATTTATGAATTCCACCTAAGCTAAGGCCATTAGGAATTAAGTCCTGAGCTGCTTTCTCTGGCTTCATTGCCAAAAAGATAGCAAAAACTTACTGAATACCTACTATGTGCCACACACTGTTTTAGCAGCTGGTGATTCAAAAGTAAACAAGGCAGAAAGAGCCCTTACTCCATGGAGATTACGTATTAGCAAGTGAGACAGACCAGTATGTCTCATTTCAGAAACAGATGTCCTGTTTCTGGGTGTAAAAGAGATTTGGGGGTTTTGGCTTTTTTCCTACTACATAAATATTTTAATGTAAGCTACCTCTAGTAACTAGAAGTTCATTCTGGATTTTAACATCCTTTTACAGACACTACAGAAATAAATGTAAAGATGTTATAATATGTTTCATAAACTATATTAGAAGATCTGAAAAATAATCTTATAAGGTCAAAAATTTTGACATACTTTCATTATCTGGTACTAAGAAAAAACTTAGCAGTGTGCAAAGGGGAAGGAGTTACAAGCCATGAGACAAGCAGACCTGTGTTCTTATCTTAGACCTCTGTCTTTACAAGTTCCCTCACTGGGCTTTAATTTCATAATCTGTGATGTTGAGGGTTAAGTTGATTCATCATTTTTAAAAAATTGATCAGGCATCACTGGAATTCCTCAGAGAAGCTTTTGGTCTTGCAGACTTTTCATTTAAAAACTTAATTTTTCAAATAATTTTAAAACTCCTTAAAAACTATATAGTAAAGCAAATAGCACAAATAGTGTTTTACAGCAAATTTTAGCCCATTGGATGATAATGTATGCATGTAGGTTAACAATCATTTGTACAGACCTCATAATGATCTCTGGGAATACATTTGAACTTCTTAAAATTGGATTATTGATAAAGCACGTTGTAGCTCTGACCTGGCCTTTCAGTAAATTTGCTCTCTCCTATATGCACTTTGTGGAAAATGGTTCCAGGAAGTACCTACTGCAACCCAAACTCAGCCAGATTCCCTTGGTGTATATTCTAGCCACAGTGTACCAACAGACAGCTCTGCAGTAACAAAGAAGCATAATACATACCTTGTCATACCATATTGTAAGTAGTTTTAACATTTTTTTTCTTTTTTGGTAAATTTTTTGGTGAGTTTAATGCCTCCCTTTTATGGTCACTATAAAGAAGGCAGATATGTTAGATACTGGTAAGAATCCAAATGTTTAAAGAAAATTAACCATTGCTCCACTTGCAACTTTCTAGGTCAGTTTATTTGAAGAAAATTCTGAGATTTCAAGGTGAGCTCTTAAAATTGCTTATCATTTGCACCTATTTATTGGTGTGAATCAGAATTTTTTTTTCAATATTGTGCAAGCAATGCAAAATACAATAATAAAATTGAAGATTGAGACTGCATTTATCAGCTATAACCCAGAGTTCACATTTTTGTGTTCATTAAAAAAGTGTCATTTTTCTCATTAATTTGGCTGTATAGTAAGCAGATGTTACAAATGTGAACTTTTAAAATAATATTCAGCAATAGCACTGCTCTCATTTCTTTTATATGTAAAGGGTTTTACATGATATTGAATTAGAAAAAAAAATTTTATAAAAACTATTTTATAACTACTGTAATCAGGGGTTGTTTGTTTTCAAGAAACAGAAACCTACTCGAGCTACTTCTAAGTAAATAGTCAGAATTATTGGACGATTACTATTGGAAAACACAAGCAATTCCAATTCACCTGTTCAAAATGTCCTTAGCATGGCCTTCAAAGCTCTACAGACTCTCCCACTGGCATACCTCTCTGATCTCAAGTTCTCCCAACCTCCTCCTGGCTACCTCTGCTCCAGCCACACTGACCTTCTTACTGTTCCCCAGCACCACCCTTGCTCCTATCTTGGTATTTTCTACTCTCTCCATGGATTTCTCTTTTTCCAGCTAGCAGAGTAGCCTACTTTCTCACTGCCTTCAATTGTCAGTTGTCACCTTAGAGGCTCAAACCCTGATCAACCAATAAGATACCATCAGCCTCACATGCATTTCTGGACCACTGTCTGTCCTTTGACACTTCTGCATTTTTCTTCAAAGCACTTATAAATTCTCTCTCTTTCTCTCTCTCCATATATAGGCAGGTTTTCCTTCATTCTTTCCTTACTTCTTCCTTCCTTTTTTCCTTCTTTCTTTCTTTCTCTCTCTCTCCAAATTACAAGCTCCCTGAGAAAGGCAGGAACTTTATCTGTCTCGTTTATCACTCTATCTGTAGAACCTAGAACAGTACAACACAGAGCCCCAAAAGAGGTGGCTCAATGTTATTTGTTAAATGACTATAAACAACTGAATAAATGAATGAATGGACAGTCAGGACACTCAGTACAGTTACAGAAGGAATGAAACTGGGAAGTCATAAACTTAGATGATTCTTTCATTTATTGTAGAACTCCACATCTTCTCCTCTCTCTCTCTCTCTTTTGTTTTGCTTGTCAATTGAAGTCTCCTGTTCCTTTCTTCAAATTTGCTTTCTGCTTACTAGTCAGTTTGCACACAGCTGAAAATTACCTCCAGACTCAACATGACCTGCAGTTCAAGTGCTCATCATTCTCTGGTAATAATCCTGTCTTATAGTGCAGATACTCGAATGAGATAAAACATTTGGCTCAGTTAACCTCTAGACTGATCCAACCTTTCTCAGGTCCCAAAGAGGTGGCAGGAGCTCAGTATCACATGAAACAAACATGGCCTTTGAGGATCACCACCTCCGCAAGTACTGTCAGAGATATCGGTGGCAACTTAAAAGGGGGGATTCTGCTAGGCCCAAATAGTGTCTGCTAAAAAACGACGACGACAGCAACAAAAAAACACTGAGGAAAATGGTTTCAAATTTGTCCCACTTAACACCTTAATATCACAATAGCTAAGTTAAATATATTTTAAGAAGTTTTTTGCTTTGTTCATTTTTCCACTTCTTTTCACTTTTATATTTAGGATTGCTTCCATTGTAAATCATTGAAGCCCCATTTCAAATTTGCTTAAGCAAAAAAATGAAATCTGCTGGCTCTCATAATCAAACAAGACAAGGTATTCTGGATTCAAGCAAGGAATGATCCAGAGCTTGGATGGTTTTATTTGTAATTTTTTTGTTGTTGGATTTTTTTTTTTTCTCATCATTTCTTAACTTGATATACTCAAAGTTGGCTCCATTCTCTTGGCTTCAAATTGACTGCCAGAAACTCCCATGGCTACATCCTCCTGAATTCAAGTACTCCCCAAGCGTCCTAATGGACTGATTAGGACACACTTGAATTAATTACAAGTGTTAAGGGATTCTCATATGTTAATTGGCTTAGGCTTTGGGCACATGCTCTACCCCTAGAATTGGGAATGAGCTAAGACTGGGGGAGAGGAGGTTCTACCAATGTATAACCTGGATGCCCAGCAGCTAAACAACAAATTTTCACCATAGTTGACACAGTACTCAGCTAGTGATGCCTGGAAATAATTTCATACAAAACAATAAAATCTTCTTCTCATTTTGCTCTGTTAACCTCACATGAACAGATAGGGACTATCAAAACCACACCATTTTTCCAGTGGTCTGTAGATAAAACATTACACACTTCATATTCACACTTTACCCTTTACTTTTGGCTGAACGACTGATTCTACTGATCAACCCTCAGTAAAGCCCCCACAAGATTCTACTCTCTAGACATGTACATCGGGAAGGGAAGGGAACATTTAATTAATTAATATTTGCTGGCTAACGCTTTGACATCTATAAAGACTGGGCATGAAACTCTAAAGTAAAATTAGGAAAATGATCAAGCATAGGCTTGATGAAAAAAGCCAACTGAACCCAAAGAATAGGTACATTTCTTGACCATTATGAGATTTCAAATAACTTTAATTTCTCCCCATTGTGTGAAAACTACTTGTCAGTTCATTCTACCCACCACCAACTGAACAAATAGCTCCATTTTATGTACTCAATAAAATGATAGAAAATTCAAACCCAAATTTATTTTGTGTTATAACTATTTTCAAAATAACAATCAGCAGTTTTTATATAGAGAGGAAATATGCCATAGAGGTTTAAAGGTTCTGCTCTGGTGTCAGACTGCCCGGGTTCAAATCTTAAATCTATACTTACTCCTTGTGCTTCAATTTCCTCATCAGAAAAAAATATAAATAATAACAGTAGCTGCCTTATGGGGCCGTGACGAGGATTAAATGAGTCAATCCATATAATGTTTGTAGAAGCTCCTGGTAGTGCCCAAGGAGTGTTACCTATAACCTCCTTTTATTTTTTTTCCTCTCTCTCTCTCCCTCTCTCCCTCTCTCTCTCTCTTTCTCTCTTTCTCACTCTCTCTCACACACACATCTCTCTCTCAATTTTTAATTTTTTTTCACAGTAAGAAATGCTATTAAATTGTTTCATGGACACCTCACTTCTATATAATGCATATTGCAAACTGGTCCAGCCATGATTGAGATATAATCACCAAAGAGATGCCTTTGACAGAGGTGAAGTAGCTGACAAGTTGCTAAACACAATGTTAAATTGTTTGTTATTGTTAAGGAGTTGAAAGCTTCTCTTTTAAAAGACTCTCATGTTTAAAGCCAACATGATTAATATTCACAGCAGACAGACTAGTTTATATAGCCAGAGACATTGAGGTCAGCCTGGATAATGGAAGAGCATGCTCATTCCTGAGCCTGTGGTGGCACATACTTACATCACTACTGAGCCCAGGCACCTCGGGCTTGTCAAGAAAAGGTGTGTCCATAAGGTTGTAAAGATCTGAACCTTACAAATGAGCATCATGTAGTCATAAGCATTTGGATGAGTCATGGCGCTTTTTTTAAAAATAAATTTATTTATTTATTTATTTATTTATTTTTGGCTGCATTGGGTCTTTGTTGCTGCACACAGGCCTTTCTCTAGTTGTGGCGAACGGGAGCTACTCTTTGTTGCGGTGCACGGGCTTCTCATTGCGGTGGCTTCCCTTGTTGCAGAGCACGGGCTGTAGGCACGCGGGCTTCAGGAGTTGTGGCACATGGGCTCAGTAGTTGTGGCTGGCAGGCTCTAGAGCGCAGGCTCAGTAGTTGTGGCTCACGGGCTTAGTTGTTCCGCAGCATGTGGGATCTTCCCTGACCAGGGCTCGAACCTGTGTCCCCTGCATTGGCAGGTGGATTCTTAACCACTGCGCCACCAGGGAACTCCTGGTCATGGCCTATTTTATGGGTGTAGCTCATCTTCAAAGAAAGATTGAACTGACCATAAACATCAGATCATGGACCATAAGCTTTTCCAAAGGCTCCTCATAAAAACTACAATAAAAATAAATACAACTATTGCCTAAAATTCAAAGTCTTACATAGATTTATTGTGAATCTGATGCATCATTGCTCATCTTCCCTTTTTGGTTGATATCTTTATCACTGAACTGAGTTTCTAAAATGTCAATGAAGCTATTTGTGTTACTGTATAGAGTCAGTTATGGACTCTAGGTAAAGCATTTGCATTTTCACATGTTTTCCAATTTTCATGTGACTATCAAGTCTTGTTGACATATATCCATTCTAGGTCTCTCAACATGTAATCTGATATGACCTCAATAATATCTATACTCGAAGTGGCCAAAATGCCAAATATTTCATGATAAAAACAAAAACATATTTATATAACCTTCTGAGGGTTCTCAAATGTCATAGAAGTTAGAATTTTTTATTTTTGAACCAAACTTTCCTTAGTCCCATACATTTGCCTCCTTAGGTGTTGTCTTCAGCTTACAGCAAAGAATTACAGGTACATGGAAAAAATACCCAAAGTTGAGGGTGAGTTACATATCTAAAAAATATATATATATTTTAGATATGTAACTCACCCTCAATTTTCTGAAAGACATGAAGACCATTTTCATGGAAATATAAATAATGTTTTTGAAAGCTCTCAGTAAATAGGAAATCAATTAATGCATACTGTTTTAGCATATCACTTCCACAGCACCAACTAGTTTCTGTAGGAAATTTAGAATAACTGTGAGAGGCAATCTCTGCACCCTAGGAACTTATATTTCAGTGGGAAGGTTATACTATGTGCAAACGACATCAAACATCATGAGGCAGGCAATAATTTAGTGGGTTTATTTTTTTTTTTGGTATAAATTAACTTATAGTCCAGGTTTAAAGGATAAAGAGAAGAGCAAGGGTATAAGTTTGGTAAAATTCAGCAAAATTACATGGAGAAATAAGTCTTGAACTGAACCTTAATGGATTCACAGAACCCAGAGGAAAGATAGACAATGAATGAAGTCTCTTGATATGGGATGCCAATAGGTTATTTAACAGATTGGCCTAGATAACAATAACATCGTTAAAAAATGAGTATAGAATAGAGTCGATTCTTAGAAAAATCTCCAAGTTTCCTGGATAAAACAGGGATAAGTCAGGGGTCATTTCAGGATTTCAAACTTGGGTAAACTAGAGAAGATCTTTATTACAGATATGGGGAATTAGAAAACAGTGCTCAAAGGCAAGAGAAGTTCCATCTAAAAGATACTACAATTGAGGTGACAGCAAGATATCTCATTGTTGATGTCTGGCACATAAAGGGAAGTGATACAGGGGAGCAGAATTTGGGAGAGAGATCTGCAAGTCACAGGGTGAAAATTACAATATCACTTATGTTCTCCCTATGTAGCATACTCAATAATATTCAATATCTCCCCTCCCACCGCCCCAGGAACAGTACTAGACTGTTGTGTTTGTTTTGTTTTTTTAATGAGCTACATCCTACCACTCTGGAATTATTATTACCATTTTGTCTACAACAAAATTTATTCAACTCTAATGGATCATAGCCAATTGAGCCATGTTGTCTAAATATCCCTCCCTCCCAGTACCCATGGAGTTTATCAGTATCATGCATTAGATATGTCAGATTTTATTTTTTCTATGAAGTCAGGCATGCTACTATAGGCTGACCTAGTGTGATTCTGAAGCATTAATATTTTACATACACTATTATTCCATATAATTGTTTTGAAGCATAAGAAAATTTCAGTGTTCTTAGTTTTTCTTATTCCCTTTATCTGAGTCTTAGCAGTTATGCTGAAGCAATTTTATAACAGCCCTATTTTTAAAATCCAGAATGTATACCAAAATAATATACAGAGAATTATTTAAAACTATATTGTATTTTCCAATCTTGGCAAAATTATTTGAACTTTCAATAGATACTCAAAAGAATCAGAAATGGTTAAAAGCAAGACTAGATTTAGTGGATGGGGGCAAGGATTGGGGGGAAGAATGTTATATATGTGAACCGTAAGTAAAGCATTTTGGCAAAGAGCATTTCCCTGCATGGAGTCTTAGACCTCTGCATTGAAGGGTACCTTAGAGATCCTCTCTAGTGCTCACATTTCTTAGGAAGGATTAGGGCTGGGGCAAATGCAGAGGGGTTCTCTCAGTGGAATTTCTCATGCTGTTCTGCTCTCACTTGGGGCATAAATTTAGGCCTTGTATATGAGTGTTTGTAAAAGGTAGCATTCAAAAATTACCACAAAACTCTCGTTACTAAGCTTGACACTCTTTTCCCTAAAGAAACTCTAAAGGATTATTAAAAAGAAAAAGGTCACAAAAATAGCAACAGAATCACTAAGATCAGTGTTACCCTTTATAGTTGACACTCCTAGATGGCTTTTGAAGAAACTCCAGCTGCAAATGGATACCTGACAACTAGGTCCATCTCTAACTGCCTGCTCAACCTCGCTAGACCTGTCTCCCCTCTGTTAAGCCAGATGCCAGATGCTCTTAAGTTCATATCCAGCCCCATCACTCTATAATTCCATGCATATTCTCAGAGAGTCTCATGAAGCCTGTCAAAATGGTTCATGATGGCAGATTCCTGATTCAGTTTACCACCAAGATTCCAATTTGGCAATTTTATGAGCATGTGAATTATTGTTAATGTCTCGATGATAACTCCTTAAACTTAGAGAAGCCTGCTATTCAAAGCACTTATTTAACCTTTGATCAATTCATGAGTGTAATGTAACAATCCATGAAAACAATGTGAATACTAATTTTCAGAGTGAAAAAAGTAAATATAAGAAATTAAAGGTACCTATTAACCTACAAATGACAATTTTGATCAATAGTATAGTTTTATGCAGACCTAGAGAAATTTATTGTCATATATTTTAATTTCACCTAAGGTGAGGCTATTTGCTTCGTATCCAAAACCAGGTCACTATTTTTCCCAGGTTTCCAGGCTATTTGTTTGCATTTGGGAAAGAAAAACAATTGGGGAATATATGCAATAGTCAATTTCTAGAATTTTTTTTCAGAACCAAAAGCATTTTGTAATTGTTAAGTAAATCCCTTTTCCCCCAATATCTACTCATATTGTTAGAAAATGAAAGAATCAGGGGTGGGGGAAGGTGGTGATCCTCGCTAGAGGTTTTTGTTTATTCATCTTGTTACCTAGAAAACCAGATTGCCAAATTAGACCATTGAAATATATTCTTACATGGGTCAGACCAAATTAACATTTGAAAATGAGACTGTATTTCCCTCTCCTCAATGGCCTCCAATGGCAAGGGGCCTGTCTCCAGCTTCTGAACATTTCACATCTCCATGGAACCTGCTGTACGGCAGCTAAGCCTGTGGAAATGGCAGTGAGTCATGAAAGTCAAAGAAGCCCTGTGTCAGCACCTGCCGGAAGCAGTAGCTAAAGCCCTGTCCACACTGGTAGCAAGACATACTGTGCTGGAAAACTGTTTTTACCATGCCTTGGTAGCTAGCCCTGCTCACTAAAGGTCAGTGTTTGCCTGCTCATTCTCTAAACCATAAGGCATGCTGTGTCCAACTTGCAGTTTCTTCCTGGTGAGTGTCCTCAGATTCTGGAACATTCTGCAGCACTTCTTCACCAGGATAGGTGGAAAGGCTATAAGCATTGTCCTTCCACTTGAGTTTTGAGCTCAGCTCAGGGAGTCTCTTTCCTCTTCAATATACTTTCCACATTTCCTGACGGTTTCTTCTCACTTAATGGAGTTTTTCGATTACTGCGACCCTTCATCAGTCTACAGCTATGTAAGTTGAGGAGGGGCGGGTTTAAATGCTGAATATCTCTCCAACAAAATCATCATTCTTCAACATGGAGCAAGAACCAATAAAGCAGAGGGCCCATTCAGGCTTGGAACCACTGTCTGACAAGGACAAGCTTGCTCCAGCTCAGCCCAAATGATGATAAACATGGGCTTCAACATTTCAGTCTTGAATCTGGAAAACAACTCAGCTGAAATTTATATACAGTATGTAACGTGAAGCTTGGTTAAAAGGAAAGCTTGCCCTTGGAAAAAGATAGACAATTTTAAACAAGGCTAATTTAAAAACCCAAATCAAAGATAAATCAGTTCTCTGAACTTAGAGGGGCAGCATCCAAAGCACAGGTCCACACAGCCCACCAGTGGAGGAGTTTCCCTCCCTCCTTGCCAAGAACAGAGACCAGGGCGGCTGGGAGGATTCCTCTGCGAGCTCTTTCTGGATGTCCAGGAAAGGAGACTCTGGCCCTTGAAAAAGGCATTAATCACATTTGATTCCTTGTACCTGAGAAAAAATAACTATCTCTGGGATCTGATTTTTTCTGTTTCAAACTGGAGAAAGCTTTTATGATGTCTCTTGGTGAAATATAACCATTCTCTCATTCTAAGCAGCCTCTAAATTCTTAAATGTGTGTAAATGGAAAACATGCTGTGGGTCTTTATTCCACTGAGCAGCAAGAAATAAATCAGAGCCCCCCCTTCTCACACCCCCATCTCTCCCCTGATACCTCACAGATGTGCAGCGTTAGAGGGAAGAGCAGAAATGCTTTGTAAAATTAATATGTGGAAACTGCTTTATTTACCACAAATGCCTAGCCTGGGGCTTTCTCTGCCGTGCCCCATCAAGATATGAAGCTGAGTTCTTGCCTCCTGCTTACCAAAACGTCTTCCTTGGTTCCTGTCAGACACGAAGGTCTCCATTTTCCACAAAGGACAGGCAGCTGGGGGTGACGTGGTGTTTAGCGTCAAAGGTGAGTTGGCTGCAAGTTAGTGGTAAACAAGACATTTCCTCTGTAACGTATAAAATGTGTAAGTCATTTTAGGATCCTGCTAGGTGCAACGTCCTAAATAAATATCTGTCATTACTGTAACTGATATTAAACTGAATGCTGGAGACCCAATAGATGCATACAAATGCTGGAACTTGCCTCCGTGGTTCATTCATATCTGAAAATGTGTGGAAGATATACCACCGAGCTCATGAAAGGCATTTAACTGATTTTAATAGCAGTCATTACATTAGAAAATGAGACTTTCCCTTGTAACAGAGATGAACTGGGAAGAAACAAAGGAGGAGAGGTAACTAGTGCAGCGCCCCGGTGCCCTGCCAGAATTACTGCTCATCATTCTTGCTTTCAGCAGTTAACCGGCTCCTTTTGTCAAAGACTACCCCCATCTAATGAAACAATTAGGGCTTGACAGTTTAAATATGCTATTTTGTTCTTTTCAAGCATAAGTGCCAGCCACTAAGACAAACTATACCCACCACCTTCCTATCAGCAGAGCCATTGTTATCCCAGATAGAATGCCCTAAAAATAAAATCCATTTTGTATGTGAAACTTCATCAAGTCAGGTCATGTCTGCTCCTCAGGGCAGACTGCAGTGTACTAATTTCATTATGCTATTTTTAAATGTGGCCTCCTTGGATCTTTTAGTATGTCCTACATAGCTCAACAAGGCACTGAGTTAATGTTCAGGGCTCTCTTTGCTAGTCACCTCTGCCCACCCTGCCCTCAACTCTAACCTCAACAACCTCTCCAGGCCTGGATGGTTAAGGAGATGTAGGGCCACTAATGATGGATATGTTCACACTTAGATCAACATCACCTGCTGGGCATTGTCCAACACTCGCGATATTAGAAGATCAAATTGGCATCAGTTTCTTGAATTCATTATAAAAGTTACTGCAGTTTTAAAAACAAATTTACAAAAAGAGAAAATGGCTTTCTAACATATCATCCTAAACTAATTTTGAGTCTCTGTGTACCTATATCTGTTCTGCCTCTTGTATAAAGTTTTTTTTCAGTTATAAAATTAACACATTTGTAGGTATATGAAAAGTGTAGAAGAAAAATATATCATTATTCATGACTCTTCTAATCTTGACTACTAGAAACCCAACTCAAACTTGATGTGCAAAAAGGGATATATTGTTCATGTAATCCGAGATCAAAGTTGACTCTAGTCACAACTGGATTCATTATGGCTCAAATTAAAGCCATAAGGACAAGATTTCTCTCTCCCAGTCTCTCAGTTCTATTTTCCCTTGTGTCAGCCCATATCTCCAGGAGACCTTCTCCTCCTGGTGGCCCATGACAGCCCCAGGCTTCCATCTGACCAGTTGAGTGACTCTAATCAAATGACATCTCCTTCTGCCCAACTTCTAACCAAAGTCTCTAAGTTGAATTTCATTAGCATGACTTGGGTATGTCCCTATCCCTAAACCTGTCAGGGCTCAGTATGGTCAGAGGAAATCTCTGAGCAGATTTTTGTTATATGCCCCCCATAAAGCCAGGATTTTAGATCAACCTCAGATAAACCATATGGACTGAGAAGGAGGGAGGTATGGTTCCCCAAAAGAATATCAGATGTACCATCAAGAAGGAATAGATGCAGAGCAAATAACAGTAGATGTCCATGACAAAGACCTCTGTCCTCACAACCTGAAACGAAAATCAAAAACACATACTTAATTCTAGAGGAGATGGAAAGTCCAGGACTATTTCTGAAAACTTTGATAAATTTATACTAAGTGAAATAATAAAATATTTCCCCCACAAAGATTCAGAAACCATCAGGAGATAATGTGGGGAATAATGAGGAAATCATACAGGATAGAGAAAGACAAATGTATGATGAGAAGTCCCTGGGGAATAATGTCCACAAATTCCAGTCTCCCATTGCACACTCACATTTTGAGTATGCTGTCCCACTGCCTTCTGGACTCCATTGTTTCTGATGAGAAGTTAGTTATTAATCTTCTTGGAGTTCCCTTGAACATGATGATTCATTTCTCTCTTACTGCTTTCAAGATGTTCTCTTTATCTTTGGTGTTTGACTTTGTGATTATGATGTATATAGGTATGAATCTCTCTGTGTTATCCTACTTGGAGTTTGAAAAAAATAATGGCTGAAAACTTCCAAATTTGATGAAAACTATCACATGACCAGAAAGCTCACCAAATATATTTTCTCCCTATTTCTCTCTCTCCTCCTTCCTCAGGTACTCCCTTTACACATACATTGGTATGTTAATGATGTCTCACATTTCTACGAGACTGTTTATGTTTTTCCGTTCTTTGTTCTCTCTGTTCTTCAGATTATGTACTCACTCTTGATCTAACGTCAAGTTGACCGATTCCTTCTTCTGCCATCTCAAATCTACTTTTGAGCCCTTCTTAGTGAATTTTTCGTTTTGGTTATAGTACTTCTCCACTTCAGTACTTCCATTTGATTCTCTTTAAACTGAATCTTTTCATTGATATTTTCCATTGGACAAGACATTGTCACCACACTTTCCCTAAAGTTTATAGACTTGGTTTCCTTCAGTTCTTTGAACATACTTTTAATGGATGCTTTGAAATCTGTGTCTGCTAAGTCCAATATCTTGGCCCCTCAAATGCAGTTGCTATTACCTGCCATTTTTCCTGTGTACGTGTCACACTTTCCTGTTTCTGAACACATCTTGGAATTTTTAATTGAAAACTGGACATTTTTAATAGTATATTGTAGCAACTTTGGACACTGATATCCCCTGAGGGATTGTTGTTGTTGTTTGCTTTATTTATTTATTTGTTCAGTGACTTGGCGGAACTCACTCTGTGAAATCTATTTCCCCTCTAATGTTCAGTCTCTGATGTCACTGCTCAGATTATTTTCCCCTTATTTTTATCTTTTACCCTGCCTTCCTAGGGGTTGTCACTGAATCTACTTATGTGTCAAAGGTTTTTTGTTTTTTGTTTTTTTTTTTTGCGGTACGCGGGCCTCTCACTGTTGTGGCCTCTCCTGTTGCGGAGCACAGCCTCCGGACGCGCAGGCTCAGCAGCCATGGCTCACGGGCCCAGCCACTCCGCGGCATGTGGGATCTTCCCGGACCGGGGCACAAACCCGTGTCCCCTGCATCAGCAGGCGGACTCTCAACCACTGCGCCACCAGGGAAGCCCTCAAATGTTGTTTTAAGCCTCCATAGTCAGTTAGACTTTACCTTTTACCATTGAGTGTCTATGTGGCTTGGCGACTGCCATCACAATGAACAGAGTTTATGTTTTTGCCCCACAATCAGCCAGGGACTAGTAGCTCCTGAGAGGGTACTGTTTGGGGCATGCACACAGTCTTCCAAACTGCTAGGGATGCATATATAATTTTATTTTTAAACCTGGCTTCCTAGGAGTTGCCCCTGGGCCAGAGCAGTTTATTGTTCAGCCAGTGTTTGGTCAGAGGTTATGCTTAAATTTCTTGTGCCAGTAAGGCTTCTACCCTGTGTTGAGGAATCTGTGTGCAACTTGGGGAGTGATTTCAAATCAGCCCAACTCCTAGAGTCCTTCTGAGTAGGTGCCTAGTACATGGGCACAGCCATTTCTACCCACAGAGTTGACTGTGATTCCAGGAAGGTTTTTCTTGGCTGTCTCTTTCTATGGTTCTCTCTGTTAAACTTCTGGCTGTTCTGCTAGTTCACTTGTTGCTACCAGTACAATGGAGCTACCAAACCCTCTTAATTGCCCTCCGCCAAGATCTCCGTTGTTTTAAAAAACACCCTTGGGCCTGGAATTCTCCAAGCTCTGTTCCAAATATAGTCAGTCCCCTCCAACAGAGTTGTTCACAACTTTCCTTGCTCTCTGAGCAGAACCTCTAGACTGCTGCACAGGAGCTGGGAGCAGGGATAGTGGTCTGCCTCTCCCAAGTGACACCCCTCCTCTACAAGTGGGTGCTGGAGTGGGGGTTGGTAGCCACTTGTCTTCTCAGCTTGCCCACCCCTCCCCAAGCACAGCACATCCACACTTCTGGGGCAGGGGCAATTGGGGCCCCAGTATTCTCAGACTACCACACCTGGGATAGTGTCTCTGCCCTCTGAGGGGCTGGTGGGGGATGGGAACCTCCGCCCTTTCAGCCACACCTGCCCTAAATAGAGTTTCTGTAATATGAGTGGGAAGCCGGGATCGATAAGCACTTGCAGCCTGCCCCTCGCAGAGTGAAAACTCCTAGACTGGGAACTGGGGGAGGAGGGAGTCCCCTTCCCTCCACCCCGACACCTCCTAGTCTTCTGGGATGCACCACCCAGAGTAGAAGTCCCAGAAAGAAGTTTCCCAGACACAGAGCTGAGGGGGAGGAGGAGGGGCCCGTGACTCAAATGCCTCAGACGCTTGACTGTTCTTACTGCAACTGAGTAGATTTTCTCGAATGAATGTTTCTCCATTTGCTGTGTGCCCCTAGGACAATTTCCAGAGCTTTACCTTTATATATATATATATATATATATATATATATATATATATATATATATATATAATTTTCATCAATTAAATGGTTCTCTTGCTGGGAAGAGGGCCTGCCAGGCTCCTCACTCTGCCATTCTGGAAGTCCCTCCACTTTCATATTTAACTACTGTTGCTGTCAGTTACAAATCCATGTCATAAGCCGTTCAAGAATTTAAAAAGTTATCTAGTCTACTCCCTATGCTTTTGAGCAGGATAATACCTTAGTCAGCCCAGATAGATGAGAATCTATACTGGTTTTGAAAACCTCCAGGGAAAAAAATTTCACAGCCTTCCTTAATAACCTAAATCAGTGTTTAACAGCTCTTACTGCCAGGAATTCCTTTCTTGCATATAACCTAAAGCCCACATGCTACAGTTTAAAGGCGGTTACTCTTCATCTGTCCTGGAGGAGATGAAGAACAGCTGGTCACCACACAAAACATTTCCCCTCCAGGAGGAACAGTCTCTAGCCTCCTCTTTTTTAAGTCCTCCTTTGGCCCTGTCATCAGAATAAATAATCTTAATATTTCCTTATACTTTTTTCAATTGATGAGCAACACTTGTGCTCTCTTCTGAAATCTGTTCACTCTTGCCATTACCCTCTTAAGACTGGAACTGTTTCTCAAAGTGGGGTCTAAGCACTCTGCACATGGTTCTCTTGGAGCTCTTATTAACTATGCAGATCCCTGTGCTTCACCCTAGATTCAGTGAATCATAATCCTGCCAATGGATCTGGAAATCAGCATGCCTAAAAATACTCCCTAGGTGACTCTGATGCACTAAAATTCAACATCCTTTAGGGAGATTGAAGCCTGCATTGCACCACAGGTTGAAACATCTCACCTGCACAGAAGAATCACATGAGAGCTTTTAAAATCCTAATGCCCAAGCTGTACCCGGATCCAATTAAATCAGAACCTCAAGGGGTGGCACCTGGGCCAACAGTCGTTTGAAAACTCCCCAGGTAAATTCTAAGTGCAGCCAGTAGTCAGTCAGTTTCTTCGAGGCAAGGACGGGTAACGTTTGTATCCCAGCACCTACTAACACAAAGCCTAACAACAGAGAATGTTAGTTCTCAACGTTGACTGAGTGAGTTAGGCTTAAAGTTTGTTCCTAGATTCATGCTCGTTGTATGTCCCATTTTCTTTTATCTATATCATGGCTATTTAATTGTAACCATGAAACTATCTTCATCATCGTGAAGACAAATCTTTTCACCATTTGTTTTGGGAGGAGAGTTGATTTTGAAGAGGGAGAGGCAAGACTTTTGGCTTGGAAATATATAACATTAGAGATGCTGAGAGACTCCTGTGTGAAGATTCCTACTAGCCATTGTGAGGCCCGGAAATGTGAATGGTGAGTGTTAAAATCTTCACATTGAATTATGTCACGACTCCTTTCATGTATCACCCTGCTGGCCTGTCCTGACTCTCATTCCGTCATCCCACTGGGGGAACCTGGAAGTTTTACCTGGCAGTGCATTGCTTTATGTAGACGCCATAGGCCCCTCTCCTCCTACCCGAGGCTTCTGTGATTATACAGGGATAAGGCAGACCCCCTAGGTTTTCACATGTGTGCAACACCAGTATAAAGAAGTTAATACCCCAAGGAGCAAACCTACAACCAATGCATGGGAGCTGGTAGATAAATTTGTCCCCCTTTCTCCACAACTTTCTAACCTCCACCACCATGTAATGTCCTGAAACAAAGGTTATAACGCTTCTAGAGGATGGTTCTGAGGGGTCAGTTGCACTTCGTGTTGGTAAACTCTGTAATGCTTCCTTGTGTTTCTCTCCCTCCTTCCCTGCCTAACTGCCCCTGTCCCTCACCCCAATCCCGGGGATCACACTTCCTCATAAGAGTGGCTATAAAGGACCTAAAGCTGTATCTGAGGAACCCGAATTAAGTAGGACAGTATGTTGTTTATTTTCACATCCTTTCCCATTACAGTGCCTAGCACAAGTTAGGTGACCAATAAATATAAACTGACATGAACATGGAGCATAAAACTGGACAGAGGAAAGAGTGCACCCAAACTATCTATGACGAGAGAGTGTTTTGGTGAGAAAATAATCAAAAGATTATAATTTAATTTTCCCATTTATTAGCCATGGGACCAGGGGCAAACCAGCAACCTTTGGATATCAAATTATTTACTTTCTAAAATGGGGTTCTGAGTTGTATCTGAACATCATGAGGTTCAGTTGAGAAAATATATTTGGTTGTGTTCTGAAAATAATAAAACCAAAGCATTAAGTTATTGCTTTGGTATCAGAGTCTTATTAGATAGCTTTTTTTCCTTCACATTTTGAGGGTAGTTCCATATGTTAGCAATTAACACACATCAGTAAGAATTTGAAAAAGCTGTGTGAGAATGAGATAACCATATTAAGAATTGTGATCATCTGAGATAAACATTTTCATTTTTGCTTCCTGCTACATTTCTTTTTTTACCAAGTATATAATTCAGTATTATTAACTGTGACACCATGCAGTATGTTACACCCCCAGACTTCATTTTATACCTAGAAGTTTGTACCTTTTGATTACCTTCATCCTTTTCCCCACCACCACACCCTCCCACTCCACCTCTAGCAATAACCAATCTGTGCTCTGTATCAATGGGTTCGATTTGTTTGTTTTAGATTCCACATCTCAGTGAGATCATACGGTATTTTCTTTCTCTGGCTTATTTCACTTGACACAATGCCCTCAAGGTCCATCCATGTTGCCACAAACTGCAGAATTTCCTTCTTTTTTTATGGCTGAGTAATATTCTGTTGTATATTTACCACATCTACTTTTTTTTTCTTCTTCCAGTTGAGATGTAATTGACACAGTACACTGTATAAGTTTAAGGTGTACAGTGTAATTACTTGACTTATAGCATGTAATATTCATCACGATAAGCTTAGTGAATATCCATCCATATACATAAAAAATTAAAGAAATAGAGGAAAAATATTTTTCCTTGTGATGAGCTCTCAGGATTAACTCTTAACAGCTTTCATATATAACATAGAGCAGTGTTAATTATTATCATGTTGTAAATTACATCCCTAGTACTTTTATCTTATGATTGGAAGTTTATACCTTTTACCTGCCTTCATCCAGTTTCCCCACAACCCTCACCTCTGGTAACCACAAATCTGATCTCTTTTTCTGTGAGGTTGTTTGTTTTTGAAGTATAGTTGACCTGTAACACTATGTTAGTTCCTGTTACACAACAGTGATTCTGTATTTCTATACATTTCAAACTGATCAACAGGATAAGTCAGGTTACAGTATTTCACCACACAAAGATTACATAGGTATTGACTATGTTCCCCACATTTCATACCCCTGACTCATTTACTTTGCAACTGGAAGTTTGTACTTCTTAATCTGCCTCACATATTTTCTTCGTCCCTGCAACCCCCTCCCCTCCCTTTTGGCAACCACCTGTTTATTCTCTGTATCTATAACCCTGTTTCTGTTTTGTTATGATTATTCATTTGTTTTTTAGATTCCACATATAAGTGAAATCATGTGGTATTTGTCTTGCTCTAACTTATTTCACTTAGTATAACATCCTCTAGGTCCATGCATGTTGGATGTCCCCCCATACCCCTTTTGGAGAGTTGTTATCATAAACGGATGTTGAATTTTGTCAAAAGCTTTTTCTGCACCTATTGATAAGCTCATATGATTTTTAACCTTCAGTTTGTTAATGTGGTGTATCACACTGATTGATTTATGAATATCAAGCCACCTTTGCCTCCCTGGGATAAATACCACTTGATTGTGGTGTATGATTCTTTTAATATATTGTTGAATTCAGTTTGCTAGTATTGTATTAAGGATTTTTGCATCTATGTTCATCAGTGATATTGGCCTGTAATTACTTTTTTGTGGCATCTTTGTCTGGTTTTGGTATCAGACTCATTGTAAAATGAGTTTAGAGGTGCTCCTTCCTCTGCAATATTTTGGAATAGTTTGAGAAAGATAGGTGTTAATTCTTCTCTAAATGTTTGGTAGAATTCCCCTGTGAAGCCATCTGGTTTTGGACTTTTGTTTGTTGGGAGTTTTATTTAAATTACTGATTCAATTTTATTACTAGTAATTGGTCTGTTGATATTTGCTATTTCTTCCAAGTTCAGTCATGGGAGATTGTACTTTCCTAGGAATTTGTTCATTTTTTCTAGGTTGTCCATTTTATTGATGTACAGTTGTTCGTAGTAATCTCTTACGATGCTTTGCATTTCTGTGGTGTTGGTTGTAGCTTCTCTGTTTTCATTTCTGATTTTATTGACTTGCACCCTCTCACTTTTTTTCCTGATGAGACTGTAAGTTTTTATTAATTTTGTTTATCTTTTTAAAGAATCAGCTCTTATATTCATTCATCTTTTCTATTGCTTTGTTTCAGTCTTTATTTCATTTATTTCTGCTCTATTTTTTAAAATTTATTTCCTTCTACTAACTTTGAGGGTTTTGTTGTTGTTGTTGTTATTTTTCTTGTTCCTTTAGGTGTAAGTTTAGGTTGTTTATTTGAGATTTCTATTGTTTCCTGAGGTGGGTTTGTATAACGATAAACTTTCCTCTAAGAACTACTTTTGCTGCATCCCAGGATTTTGGATTGTGTTTTCACTTTCATTTGGCTCCAGGTATTTTTTGATTGCTTCTTTGATTTCTTCAGTTATCCATTGGTTGTTCAGTAATGTTTTGTTTAGCCTAAATGTGTTTGTGTGTTTTGCATTTTTTTTTCTTGTAGTTGATTGCTAGTCTCATAGCATTGTGGCCAGAAAAAATTCTTGATATGATTTCAGTTTTCTTAAATTTACTCAGACCTTTTTGTGGCCTAGCATGTGATCTATTCTGGAGAATGTTCCATGTGCACTGCAAAAGATAGCGTATCCTGCCGCTTTTGAATGGAATGTTCTATATATATATATCTATTAATATCATCCAATCCATGTGTCATTTAAGCCCAGTGTTTAATTATTGATCTTCTGTCGTATGATCTATCCCTTGATATAAGTGGGGTCTTTAAGTCCCCCTACTATTACTATGTTACTGTTAATTTCTCCCTTTATGTCTGTGATGAATTCTGGTAGTGCACTCCCCTCTGGTCACCAGAGCTGTATGCTCCAGGGAGACCCCTATGTGACTGTGTAGGTCCTCCTGTTGTGCTGAGCTGATTAAGCATGGTGGTCTGGTAAGTGTGGCTAGCCCCTCATCTGGTTGGTTGACAGGCCTTGCCTTGTGTGGAGGCTACCCACTGCTGGTAGGCAGGGCTGTGTTATGAGATGGCTAGCTGTAGGGCCCTGGGGGATCCTAGGGCTAGTGCTGCCCCCTGGTGGGAAGAGCAATGTTTGGAGTTGGCAGGTTGCAGGGCCAGGGTTCCAGTTCTAGTGTGGGCCTACTAGTTGGGCAGGGCTGTTTCCTGACATGGCTGGCTGCATGTTCTGGCACGTCCTAAAGCTGGTGTCAGCTTGTTGGTGGGCAAAGCCAGATCCAAGGCCAGCTGGCTGACAGGCCCAAGGTGTCCCAGAGCTGAGTGGGTGGGGCTGGGTCCTGACATGGCAGGCTGCAGGGTTGTAGTGATCCTGGGTCTGGTGTCTGACTACTACTAATTGAGGCCAGGTCCTGAGGCTAGTGCCAACCCAGTGGTGGGCAAAGTCTGTTCGCAGGGTCTCTGGTTGCAGGACCCTGGGGGATCCCATAGTTGGTGATGACCCACTGGTAGGTGGGTCCAGGTCCTGGGTCCTCTGGCGGTTGGGGCCAGTTCACAGGGTGGCTGTGGGCACAGGAAGCCTTAAGGCAGCTGGCCTACTGGTGAGTAAGGCTGTGTCCCTGCTCAGCTAGCTCCTTGGCCTGAGACATTCCAGAACTGCTCCTGACAGGCTGTTGGGCAGGACCAGGTCCTGTGGCTGATAAGCTAGAGGGAAGACTCGAGAATGACACTTGCCAGCACTAGTGTCCTCGTGGTATAATGAACTCCCAAAATGGCTGTTTCCAGTGTCTATCCCCAGGGTGAGCTCCACTTGCCTCCTTCCTCTCTGGGAGATTCTCCAAGATCAGCAGGTGGGTCTGACCCAGGCTCCTTTCAAATTACTGCTTCTGCCTTGAGTCCTGGAGTGTGTGAGATTTTGTGTGCACCCTGTAAAAGTGGAGTCTCTATCACAGCCCTCTGGGTCTCCTGAAAGTAAGTTCTACTGTCCTTCAAAGCCAAACATTCTGGGGGCTTTTCTTTCTGGTGTAGGACCCCCAGAGCTGGTGAGTCTGATGTGGGGCTTGGACGCCTCTCTCCTTGGGGAGAAATGCTGCATTGTACTTGCAATTATTCTCCCTTTTGTGAGTAGTCCTCCTGGAGGTATGGATCTTGACTATATTGTGTTTCTGCCCTTCCTACCCTACTACTGTTTTATTTTGGTTTCTTCTTTATATCTTTAGTTGTAGAAGATCTTTTCTGTTAGCGTATCAGTCTTTCTCATCAGTAGTTGCTCTGTAAATAGTTGTAATTTTGATGTACCCGTGGGATGAGGTGAGCTCAGGATCTTCCCGCTCCACTTTCTTGGCCATTCCTCTCTCCTATACCACATCTTCTTTATCCATTCATCCAGTGGACATTTAGTTTGCTTCCATGTCTTGGCTATTATAAATAATGTTGCAATGAACATGGGAGTGCAGATATCTTTTTGAATTAGTGTTTTCATTTTCTTTGGATAAATACCCAGAACTATAATTCTTGGATCATATGATAGTTCTATTTTGTATTATTTGAGATACATCCATACACATTTCCATAGTAACTGCACCAATTTACATTCCCACCAACAGTGCACAGTGTTCCATTTTCTCCACATCCTCACCAACACTATTATTTCTTCTTTTTTGATAATAGCCATTCTAACAGGTACAAGGTGATATCTCATTATAATTTTTTTTACATCTTTATTGGCGTATAATTGCTTTACAATGGTGTGTTAGTTTCTGCTTTATAACAAAGTAAATCAGTTATACATATACATATGTTCCCATATCTCTTCCCTCTTGCATCTCCCTCCCTCCCACCCTCCCTATCCCACCCCTGTAAGTGGTCACAAAGCACCTAGCTGATCTCCCTGTGCTCTGCGGCTGCTTCCCACTAGCTATCTATTTTACGTTTGGTAGTGTATCTATATCCATGTCACTCTCTCACTTTGTCACAGCTTACCCTTCCCCCTCCCCATATCCTCAAGTCCATTCTCTAGTAGGTCTGTGTCTTGATTTCCCGTCTTACCCCTAGGTTCTTCATAACGTTTTTTTTTTCTTTCTTAAATTCCATATATATGTGTTAGCATACGGTATTTGTCTTTCTCTTTCTGACTTATTTCACTCTGTATGACAGACTCTCATTATAATTTTTGATTTGCATTTCCCTGATGATTAGTTGATGTTGGGAAACTTTTCATGTATCTCTTGGCCATCTGTATGTCTTCTTTAGAAAAATACCTACTCAGATCCTCTTCCCATTTTTTAATTGGATTGTTTGATTTCTTTGTTATGAAGTTCTACGAGTTCTTCGTATATTTTAGACATTAATCCCTTATCAGATAATGGATTTGGAAGCATTTTCTCGGTAGATTGCTTTCCATTTTACTGATGGTTTCCTTTGCTGTGCAGAAATTTAGTTTGATATAGTCTACTTATTTATTTTTGCTTTTATTGAAGAGACCAACTTTTCCCCATTGTATATTCTAGGCTACTTTGTCCATAAATTAATTGTCCATATATAGATGTGTTTATTGCTGGGCTCTCTATTCCATTGATCTTTGTGTCTATTTTATAATAATATAATACTATTTTGATTGCTATAGCTTTGTAATAGAATTTGAAATCCAAGTTTGTGATGCTTCCAGGTTCTTCTTTCCTGCCCCAAGTCACAGTACAGAGGCAGCAGATTGCTTTGGCTATTGAGGGTCTTTTGTGGTTCCATTAAATTTTAGGATTATTCAAGTTCTATGAAAAATGCCATTGGAATTTTGATAGTGATTGCATTGAATCTATAGTTTGTTTTGGGTAGAATGGACATTTTAACAATATTAGTTCTTGTAATCCATGAATACAAAATATCTTTCCATTTATTTGTGTCTTCTTCAAGTTCTTTCATCAGTGTCATGATTTTTACTGTACAGGTCTTTCACCCACATGGTTAAATTTATTCCTGGGTATTTTACTCTTTTTTTTTTTTTTTTTTTTTTTTGCGGTACGCGGGCCTCTCACTGCTGTGGCTTCTCCCGTTGCGGAGCACAGGCTCCGGACGCGCAGGCTCAGCGGCCATGGCTCACAGGCCCAGCTGCTCCGTGGTATGTGGGATCTTCCCAGACGGGGGCATGAACCCGTGTCCCCTGCATCGGCAGGCGGACTCTCAACCACTGCACCACCAGGGAAGCCCAGTATTTTACTCTTTTTAATGCAATGGTATGTGAGATTGTTTTCTTTTTTAATTTTATTTTTATGATTGACATATAATGTATTAGTTTCAGATGTACACCATAATGATTCTTTATTTGTATATATTGCAAAATAGTCACCACAATAAGGCTATATATCCATCACCCTATATATAGTTTAAAATTTTATTTTCCTTATGATGAGAACTTTTAAGATGTACTCTCTTAGCAACTTTCAAATATACAGTACAGTATTATTAGCTATAGTCAACATGCTATATATTACATCCCCATGACATTTATTTATTTTATTTTTTATTGAGGTAACATTGGTTTCTAACATTAGGTAAGTTTCATTTGTACATTATATTTCTACTTCTGTGTACCCTACAGTATGCTCACCACCAAAAATCTGGTTTCCATCTGTCACCATACAGTTGATCCCCTTTACCAGTTTCACCTTCCCCCAAACATTCCCCTTCTGATAACTACTACTCTGTTCTCTGTATCTGTGTGTTTATTTTTGTTTGGTTTGGTTTGTTCATCTATTTTGTATTGTTTATCTTCTATTTTCCACATATGAGAGAAATCATATGGTTATTGACATAACATTTATTTTGTAACAGGAAGTTTTAACCTTTTTAACTCCCAATCATGAGCACTGTGTATGTTTCCATTTATTTGTGTCTTCTTCATTTTCTTTCATCAATGTCATAGTTTCCTGGGTACAGTTTTCACCTCCTTGTTTAAATTTATTCCTAGGTATTTTATTATTTTTGATGCAATTGTAAATGGGATTATTTTCTTTCATTTCTCTTTCTGAAAGTTCATTATTAGTGTATAGAAATGCAACAGATTTCAGTACATTGATTTTTTTTATCCTGCAACATTACTGAATTCATTTATTAGTTCTAGTAGCTTTTGGTGTGGAGTCTTTAAGGTTTTCTAAATAATATCATGTCACTTGCAAATAGTGAAAGTCTTTCCAATTTGGTTGCCTTTTATCTCTTGTCTGATTACTGTGGCTAGGGCATCCAGTACTACATTGAATAAAAGTGGTGATAGTGGATATCCTTGTCTTGTTCCTGATCATAGAGGAAAAGCTTTAAACTTTTCATTGTTGAGTATGATGTTAGCTCTGGCCCTCATTATGTTGTAGTATATTCCCTCTATACCCAGTTTGTGGAGAGCTTTTATCATAAAAGGTTGTTGAATTTTGTCAAAAGCTTTTTTCGCATGTACTGAGATTATTATATAATTTAATGCTTGATTTTGTGAATATGGTGTATCATATTGGTTAATTTGTGGGTATTAATAAACCATCCCTGCATCCTGGAATAAATCCCACTTGATCATGAGGTATGATCCTTTTAATATGTTGTTGAATTTTGTTTGCTAATATTTTGTAGTTGTGAAGCCATCTGGTCCTGAACTTTTGTTCATTGGGGGTTTTTTTAATTGCTACTTCAATTTCATTACTGGTGATTAGTCTGTTCAGATTCTCTATTTCTTCCTGATTCAGTCTTGGAAACGTTATGTTTCTAGAAATTTATCCATTTCTTTTAGGTTGTTCAATTTGTTGGCCTATAATTGTTCATAATAATCTCTTGTGTTTCTTTTTATTCTGTGGTGTCATTTTTAACTTTTCCTCTTTCATTTCTTATTTATATGGGCCCTCTGTCTTTTTTTCTTGATGAGTCTTACTAAAGGTTTATCAATTTTGTTTATCTTTTCCAAGAAGCAGCTCTTAGTTTCACTGATCTTTTCTGTTGTTTCTTTAGTCTCTATTTCATTTATTTCCACTCTGTTCTTTATTATTTCCATCCTTCTACTGACTTTGGGCTTTGTTTGTTCTTTTTTTTAGTTCCTTTAGGTGTAAGTTTAGATTGAGATTTTTTTTTATTTCGTGAAGTAGGCCTTCATCACTATAAGCTTCCCTCCTACTACTTTTGCTGGATCTCATAGCTTTCTGGAACATTTTGTTTCCATTTTTATTTGTCTTGTTGCATCTTTTTAAATTTTCTTTTTGATCTCTTTGACTCATTCGTTGTTTACCTTCAAATGTTTGTGTTTTTTCCAGTTTTCTTTTAATTGATTTCTAGTTTCATATGGTTGTGGTCAGAATGGATGTTTGATATGATTTCAGTCTTTTATTGAGACTTTTTTTGTAGCCTAACATCTGATCTGTCCTGGAAAGTGTTCCAAGTGCACTTGAAAAGAATGTGCATTCTGCTGTTTTGGTTTGCAATGTTCTGCATACATATCTATTAAGTCCATCTGGACTAATGTGTCATTTAGGGCCAATGTTTCCTTTTTCATTTACTGTCTGGATGATGTATCCATTGAGGTAAGTGTGGTGTTAAAGTCCCTTACTACTGTTACTGTGTTATTGTCAATATCTCCCTTTAAGTCTGTTACTATTTGCTTTATGTATGTAAGTGTTCTTATATTGGGTATATAGGTAGTTACAAGTGTTACATCCTCTTGTTAGATTGATCCCTTTATCATTATGTAATGCCCTTTTTTGTCTCTTGTTCTGGTCTTTGTTTTAATGTCCTCTATATCCACGATTCCACATCTGCAGATTCAACCCACTATGGATTTTGTAGTACTGTACTATTTAGTGAAAGAAATCCATATATAATTGGACCCATGCATTTCGAACTCATGTTGTTCAAGGGTCAACTGTAATTATTTTAGATATAGATTACTTTGCTACTTATATCTTTAACCTTCATAGTAGCTTTATACATCGTTGATCCACTACCTTTACTGCAGGCATACTTTGAAGATATCGCAGATTTGGTTCCAGATCACCAAGTAAAGCAAATACTGCAATGAAACCAGTCACACAAATTTTTAGTTTCACAGTGAATATAAAAGTTTTTACTCCATCATGGTCTATTAAATGTGCTGTAGAATTTTGTCTAAAAAAGTACATATCTTAATATAAAAATACTTTATTTCTAAAAAAAAAGACTAACCATCGTCTGAACCTTCAGTGAGTCTCATCTTTTTGCCAGTGGATGGTGTGGCCTCAATATTGATGGCTGCTGACTGATCAGCGTGATAGTTCCTGAAGGTTGGGGTGGCTGTAGCAATTTCTTAAAAGAAGACAGTAATAAAGTTTGCCACATCAATTGACTCTTCTTTCCATAAACGATTTCTCTGTAGCATGCAATACTGTTTGACAGCATTATACCATACTAGAACTTATTTCAACATTGAAGTCAATCCTCTCAGACCTTACTGTTGCTTTATCAACTTAGCTCATGTAAAATTATGTAACATTCTAAATCCCTTGCTGTCATTTCAACAATTTTCACAGCAGCTTCACCTGGAATAGATTTTATCTCAAGAAACCACTTTCTTTGTTCATCCACAAGAAGCAGGTCCTTATGCATTCAAGTTTTATCATGAGATTGTAGCAGTTCAATCACATCTTCAGACTCCAGCTCTAATTCTAGTTCTCTTTCTATTTCTACCACATCTGTAGTGATTTCCTGAACTGTAAATCTGAACCTTTGACGTTACCCATGAGGGTTGGAATAAACTTCTTCCAAACTCCTGTTAATGTTGATATTTTGACCTCTCCCCATGAATCATGAATGTTCTTACTGACATTGAAAATAGTGAATCCTGTTGAGAAGGTTTTCAATTAACTTTGCCCAGATCCATCACAGGAATCACTATCTATAGCAGCTATAGAGTTATGAAATTTATTTAAGACTTGAAAGTTGAAATTACTCCTTGATCCATGTGCTACAAAATAGATATAATGTTAGCAGGCATGAAAACAACATGAATTTCATTGTAAATCTCCATCAGCATTCTGGGTGACCAGGTCCATTGTCAGTGAGCAGTAATATTTTGAAAGAAATCTTTTTTTCTGGGCAGTAGGTCTCAACAGTGGGCAAAAATATCCAGTAAACCATATTATAAACAGATGTACTGTCATCCAGGCTTTGTTGTTTCATTTATAGAGCATAGGCAGGGTAGATTTAGCATAATTCTTAAAGGGCCCTAGAATTTTGGGAATGTTAAATGAGCACTGGCTACAACTTCAAGTCACCAGTTGCATTAGCCCCTAACAAGGCAGTCAGCCTGTCCTTTGAAGCTTGGAAGCCATGCATTTACTTCTCCTCTCTAGCAATCAGAGTCCTTGGTGCCATCTTGTTCCAATAGAAGGCTGTGTTTGTCTCCACTGAAAATCTGTTGTTTACTGTACCCACCTTCATTAATGATCTTAGCTAGATCTTATGGAATGCTTGCTTCAGCTTCTACATCAGCACTTGCTGCTTCACTTTGCATTTTGTTTGTTTGTTTTTTTTAAACATCTTTATTGGGGTATAATTGTTTTACAATGGTGTGTTAGTTTCTGCTTTATAACAAAGTGAATCAGTTATACATATACATATGTTTCCATATGTCTTCCCTCTTGCGTCTCCTTCCCTCCCACCCTCCCTATCCCACTCCCCCAGGCTGTCACAAAGCACCGAGCCAATATCCCTGTGCCATGCGGCTGCTTCCCACTAGCTGTCTACCTTACTACATTTGTTAGTGTGTATATGTCCATGACTCTCTCTCGCCCTGTCACAGCTCACCCTTCCCCCTCCCCATAACCTCAAGTCCGTTCTCTAGTAGGTCTGCATCTTTATTCCTGCCTTCCCCCTAGGTTCTTCATGACATTTTTTTTCTTAAATTCCATATATATGTGTTAGCATACGGTATTTGTCTTTTTCTTTCTGACTTACTTCACTCTGTATGACAGACTCTAGGTCTATCCACCTCATTACAAATAGCTCAATTTCGTTTCTTTTTATGGCTGAGTAATATTCCATTGTATATATGTGCCACATCTTCTTTATCCATTCATCCGATGATGGGCACTTAGGTTGTTTCCATCTCCGGGCTACTGTAAATAGAGCTGCAATGAACATTTTGGTACATGACTCTTTTTGAATTTTGGTTTTCTCAGGGTACATGCCCAGTAGTGGGATTGCTGGGTCATATGGTAGTTCTATTTGTAGTTTTTTAAAGATCCTCCATACTGTTCTCCATAGTGGCTGAACCAATTCACATTCCCACCAGCAGTGCCAGAGTGTTCCCTTTTCTCCACACCCTCTCCAGCATTTATTGTTTCTAGATTTTTTGATGATGGCCATTCTGACTGGTGTGAGATGATATCTCATTGTAGTTTTGATTTGCATTTCTCTAATGATTAATGATGTTGAGCATTCTTTCATGTGCTTGTTGGGAGTCTGTATATCTTCTTTGGAGAAATGTCTATTTAGGTCTTTTGCCCATTTTTGGATTGGGTTGTTTGTTTTTTTGTTATTGAGCTGCATGAGCTGCTTGTAAATTTTGGAGATTAATCCTTTGTCAGTTGCTTCATTTGCAAATATTTTCTCCCATTCTGAGGGTTGTCTTTTAGTCTTGTTTATGGTTTCCTTTGCTGTGCAAAACCTTTGAAGTTTCATTAGGTCCCATTTGTTTATTTTTGTTTTTATTTCCATTACTCTAGGAGGTGGGTCAGAAAGGATCTTGCTGTGATTTATGTCATAGAGTGTTCTGCCTATGTTTTCCTCTAAGAGTTTGATAGTTTCTGGCCTTACATTTAGGTCTTTAATCCATTTTGAGCTTTTTTTTTTTTTTTTTTTTTTTGGCGTTACGCGGGCCTCTCACTGCTGTGACCTCTCCCGTTGTGGAGCACAGGCTCCAGACGCGCAGGCTCAGCGGCCATGGCTCACGGGCCCAGCCACTCCGCGGCATGTGGGATCCTCCCAGACCGGGGCACGAACCCACGTCCCCTGCATCGGCAGGCGGACTCTCAACCACTGCGCCACCAGGGAAGCCCTGAGCTTATTTTTGTGTATGGTGTTAGGGAGTGATCTAATCTCATACTTTTACATGTACCTGTCCAGTTTTCCCAGCACCACTTATTGAAGAGGCTGTCCTTTCTCCACTGTACATTCTTGCCACCTTTATCAAAGATAAGGTGTCCATATGTGCGTGGGTTTATCTCTGGGCTTTCTATCCTGTTCCATTGATCTATCTTTCTGTTTTTGTGCCAGTACCATACTGTCTTGATTACTGTAGCTTTGTAGTATAGTCTGAAGTCAGGGAGCCTGATTCCTCCAGCTCCTTTTTTCATTCTCAGGATTGCTTTGGCTATTCGGGGTCTTTTGTGTTTCCATACAAATTGCGAAATTTTTTGTTCTAGTTCTGTGAAAAATGCCAGTGGTAGTTTGATAGGGATTGCATTGAATCTATAGATTGCTTTGGGTAGTAGAGTCATTTTCACAATGTTGATTCTTCCAATCCAAGAACATGGTATATCTCTCCATCTATTTGTATCATCTTTAATTTCTTTCATCAGTGTCTTATAATTTTCTGCATACAGGTCTTTTGTCTCCTTAGGTAGGTTTATTCCTAGATATTTTATTCTTTTTGTTGCAATGGTAAATGGGAGTGTTTTCTTGATTTCACTTTCAGATTTTTCATCATTAGTATATAGGAATGCCAGAGATTTCTGTGCATTAATTTTGTATCCTGCCACTTTACCAAATTCATTGATTAGCTCTAGTAGTTTTCTGGTAGCATCTTTAGGATTCTCTATGTATAGGATCATGTCATCTGCAAACAGTGACAGCTTTACTTCTTCTTTTCCGATTTGGATTCCTTTTATTTCCTTTTCTTCTCTGATTGCTGTGGCTAAACCTTCCAAAACTATGTTGATTAACAGTGGTGAGAGTGGGCAACCTTGTCTTGTTCCTGATCTTAGTGGAAATGCTTTCAGTTTTTCACCATTGAGGATGATGTTGGCTGTGGGCTTGTCATATATGGCCTTTATTATGTTGAGGAAAGTTCCCTCTATGCCTACTTTCTGCAGGGTTTTTATCATAAATGGGTGTTGAATTTTGTCAAAAGCTTTCTCTGCATCTGTTGAGATGATCATATGGTTTTTCTCCTTCAATTTGTTAATATGGTTTATCACATTGATAGATTTGCATATATTGAAGAATCCTTGCATTCCTGGAATAAACCCCACTTGATCATGGTGTATGATCCTTTTAATGTGCTGTTGGATTCTGTTTGCTACTATTTTGTTGAGGATTTTTGCATCTATGTTCATCAGTGATATTGGCCTGTAGTTTTCTTTCTTTGTGACATCCTTGTCTGGTTTTGGTATCAAGGTGATGGTGGCCTCGTAGAAGGAATTTGGGAGTGTTCCTCCCTCTGCTATATTTTGGAAGAGTTTGAGAAGGATAGGTGTTAGCTCTTCTCTAAATGTTTGATAGAATTTGCCTGTGAAGCCATCTGGTCCTGGGCTTTTGTTTGTTGGAAGATTTTTAATCACAGTTTCAATTTTAGTGCTTGTGATTCGTCTGTTCATATTTTCTATTTCTTCCTGATTCAGTCTTGGCAGGTTGTGCATTTCTAAGAATTTGTCCATTTCTTCCAGATTGTCCATTTTATTGGCATAGAGTTGCTTGTAGTAATCTCTCATGATCTTTTTTATTTCTGCAGTGTCAATTGTTACCTCTCCTTTTTCATTTCTAATTCTATTGATTTGAGTCTTCTCCCTTTTTTTCTTGATGAGTCTGGCTAGTGGTTTATCTATTTTGTTTATCTTCTCAAAGAACCAGCTTTTAGTTTTATTGATCTTTGCTATTGTTTCCTTCATTTCTTTTTCATTTATTTCTGATCTGATTTTTATGATTTATTTCCTTCTGCTAACATTGGGGTTTTTTTGTTTTTCTTTCTATTATTGCTTGAGGTGCAAGGTTAGGTTGTTTATTCGAGGTGTTTCCTGCTTCTTAAGGTGGGCTTGTATTGCTATAAACTTCCCCCTTAGAACTGCTTTTGCTGCATCCCATAGGTTTTGGGTCGTTGTGTCTCCATTGTCATTTGTTTCTAGGTATTTTTTTATTTCCTCTTTGATTTCTTCAGTGATCACTTCATTATTAAGTAGTGTATTGTTTAGCCTCCATGTGTTTGTATTTTTTACAGATCTTTTCCTGTAATTGATATCTAGTCTCATGGCGTTGTGGTCAGAAAAGATACTTGATACAATTTCAATTTTCTTAAATTTACCAAGGCTTGATTTGTGACCCAAGATATGATGTATTCTGGAGAATGTTCCATGAGCACTTGAGAAAAATGTGTATTCTGTTGTTTTTGGATGGAGTGTCCTATAAATATCAATTAAGTCCATGTTGTTTAATGTATCATTTAAAGCTTGTGTTTCCTTATTTATTTTCATTTTGCATGATCTGTCCATGGGTGAAAGTGGGGTGTTTAAGTCCCCTACTATGAATGTGTTACTGTCGATTTCCCCTTTTATGGCTGTTAGTATTTGCCTTATATATTGAGGTGCTCCTATGTTGGGTGCATAAATATTTACAATTGTTATATCTTTTTCTTGGATCGATCCCTTGATCATTATGTAGTGTCCTTTTTTGTCTCTTTTAATAGTCCTTATTTTAAAGTCTATTTTGTCTGATATGAGAATTGCTACTGCAGCTTTCTTTGGTTTCCATTTGCATGGAATATCTTTTTCCATCCCCTTACTTTCAGTCTGTATGTGTCTCTAGGTCTGAAATGGGTCTCTTGTAGACAGCATATATAAGGGTCTTGTTTTTGTATCCATTCATCCAATCTGTGTCTTTTGGTGGGAGCATTTAGTCCATTTACATTTAAGATAATTATCGATATGTATATTCCTATTCCCATTTTCTAAATTGTTTTGGGTTCGTTATTATAGGTCTTTTCCTTCTCTTGTGTTTCTTGTCTAGAGAAGTTCCTTTAGCATTTGTTGTAAAGCTGGTTGGGTGGTGCTGAACTCTCTCAGCTTTTGCTTGTCTGTAAAGGTTTTAATTTCTCCATCAAATCTGAATGAGATCCTTGCTGGGTAGAGTAGTCTTGGCTGCAGGTTTTTCTCCTTCATCACTTTCATTATGTCCTGCCACTCCCTTCTGGCTTGTAGGGTTTCTGCTGAGAGATCAGCTGTTAACCTTATGGGGATTCCCTTATGTGTTATTTGTTGTTTTTCCCTTGCTGCTTTTAATATGCTTTCTTTGTATTTAATTTTTGACAGTTTGATTAATATGTGTCTTGGCGTATTTCTCCTTGTATTTATCCTGTATGGGACTCTCTGTGCTTCCTGGACTTGATTAACTATTTCGTTTCCCATATTAAGGAAGTTTTCAACTATAATCTCTTCAAATATTTTCTCAGTCCCTTTCTTTTTCTCTTCTTCTTCTGGAACCCCTATAATTCGAATGTTGGTGCGTTTAATGTTGTCCCAGAGGTCTCTGAGACTGTCCTCAGTTCTTTTCATTCTTTTTTCTTTATTCTGCTCTGCAGTAGTTATTTCCACTATTTTATCTTCCAGGTCACTTATCCGTTCTTCTGCCTCAGTTATTCTGCTATTGATCCCATCTAGAGTACTTCTAATTTCATTTATTGTGTTGTTCATCGTTGCTTGTTTCATCTTTATTTCTTCTAGGTCCTTGTTAACTGTTTCTTGCATTTTGTCCATTCTATTTCCAAGATTTCGGATCATCCTTACTATCATTATTCTGAATTCTTTTTCAGGTAGACTGGCTATTTCCTCTTCATTTGTTAGGTCTGGTGCATTTTTATCTTGTTCCTTTATCTGCTGTGTGTTTTTCTGTCTTCTCATTTTGCTTATCTTACTGTGTTTGGGGTCTCCTTTTTGCAGACTGCAGGTTCGTAGTTCCCGCTGTTTTTGATGTCTGTCTCCAGTGGCTAAGGTTGGTTCAGTGGGTTGTGTAGGCTTCCTGGTGGAGGGGACTAGTGCCTGTGTTGTGGTGGATGAGGCTGGATCTTGTCTCTCTAGTGGGCAGGTTCACGTCTGGTGGTGTGTTTTGGGGTGTCTGTGGCCTTATTATGATTTTAGGCAGCCTCTCTGCTAATGGGTGGGGTTGTGTTCCTGTTTTGCTAGTTGTTTGGCATAGGTTGTCCAGCACTGTGGCTTGCTGGTCATTGAGTGAAGCTGGGTGCTGGTGTTAAGATGGAGGTCTCTGGGAGATTTTCGCCGTTTGATATTATGTGGAGCTGGGAGGTCTCTTGTTGACCAGTGTCCTGAAGTTGGCTCTCCTACCTCAGAGGCAGAGCCCTGACTCCTGGCTGGAGCACCAAGAGCCTTTCATCCACACAGCTCAGAATAAAAGGGAGAAAAAGTAGAGAGAATTAGTAGAAGTATGAGGAAAGAAAGAAGGAAAGGAGGGAAGGAAGGAAGGAAGGAAGAAAGAAGCAAAGAAGGAAAGAAAGGAGGGAGGGAGGAAGGAAGGAAGGAGGGAAAGAAGGAAAAAAGACAGAAAGAAGATACAGTAAAAATTAAAGTATAATAAAGTTATTGAATTAAAAAATTCTTATTTAGAAAAAAAAAAGGGACGGATAGAACCTTAGGACAAATGTTGGAAGCAAAGCTATACAGACAAAATCTTACACAGAAGCATACACATACACCCTCACTAAAAGAGGTAAAGGGGGAAAAATCATAAATCTTGCTCTCAGAGACCACCTCCTCAATTTGGGATGATTCGTTGTCTAAAGGAGGGAAGGAAGGAAGGAAGGAAAGAAAGAAAGAATGAAGGTAAAGTATAATAACGTTATTAAAATTAAAATTAATTATTAAGAAAAAAATTTTAAAAATAACCATGGACGGATAGAACCCTAGGACAAATGGTGGAAGCAAGACTATACAGACAAGATCTCACACAGAAACATACACATTCACAAAAAGAGGAAAAGGGAAAAAATCATAGATCTTGCTTCTGAAGTCCACTTCCTTAATTTGGGATGATTCGTTGTCTATTCATGTATTCCACAGATGCAGGGTATATCAAGTTGATTGTGGAGCTTTAATCTGCTGCTTCTGAGGCTGCTGGGAGAGATTTCCCTTTCTCTTCTTTGTTCTCACAGCTCACCGGGGCTCAGCTTTGGATTTGGCCCTGCCTCTGCGTGTAGGTCGCTGGAGGGCGTCTGTTTTTTGCTCAGACAGGACGGGGTTAAAGGAGCCGCTGATTCGGGGGCTCTGGCGCACTCAGGCCGGGGGGGGAGGGAGGGGCACGGAGTGCGGGGCGGGCCTGCGGCGGCTAAGGCCGGCATGACTTTGCACCAGCCTGAGTCCCGCCGTGCGTTCTCCCGGGGAAGTTGTCCCTGGATCCCGGCAACCTGGCAGCGGCGGGCTGCACACGCTCCGCGGAAGAGGGGTGTGGAGAGTGGCCTGTGCTCGCACACAGGCCCCTTGGTGGCGGCAGCAGCAGCCTTAGCGTCTCCCGCCCGTCTCTGGGGTCCGCGCTTTTAGCCGCGGCTCGCGCCTGTCTCTGGAGTTCCTTTAAGCAACGTTCTTAAACCCCTCTCCTCACGCACCAGGAAACAGAGGGAAGAAAAAGTCTCTTGCCTCTTCGGCAGGTGCAGACTTTTCCCCGGACTCCCTCCCGGCTAGCCGTGGTGCACTAACCCCTTCAGGCTATGTTCAAGCCGCCAACCCCAGTCCTCTCCCTGCGCTCCGTCCGACACCGAAACCCGAGCCTCAGAGCCTCAGCTCGCAGCCCCGCCCACCGCCGTGGGTGAGCAGACAAGCCTCTTGGGCTGGTGAGTGCCGGTCGGCACCAATTCTCTGTGCGGGAATCTCCCCGCTTTGCCCTCCGCACCCGTTGCTGTGCACTCCTCCGCGGCTTCAAAGCTCCCCCCTCCGCCTCCCGCAGTCTCCGCCCACGAAGGGGCTTCCTAGGGTGTGGAAACTTTTCCTCCTTCACCGCTCCCTCCCACTGGTGCAGGTCCGTCCCTATTCTTTTGTCTCTGTTTTTTCTTTTTTTTCTTTTGCCCTACCCAGGTACGTGGGGGAGTTTCTTGCCTTTTGGGAGGTCTGAGGTCTTCTTCCAGCCTTCAGTAGGTGTTCTGTAGGAGTTGTTCCACGTGTAGATGTATTTCTGGTGTATCTGTGGGGAGGAAGGTGATCTCCGTGTCTTACTCTTCCGCCATCTTCAAGGTCCCCTCGGGAGGTTGTGAGCACAGGGGACTCTTTTCTATATTCAGTATCTGATAATAACCTATAATGGAAAGGAATCTTTTGGGAGGTCTGAGGTCTTCTGCCAGCGTTCAGTAGGTGTTCTGTAGGAGTTGTTCCACGTGTAGATGTATTTCTGGTGTATCTGTGGGGAGGAAGGCGTTCTCCGCATCTTACTCTTCCGCCATCTTCCCGGAACATCACACTTTGCATTTTGATGTTATGGAAATGTCTTCTTTGCTTCACCTAATGAATCAACCTCTGTTAGCTTAGGACTTTACTTCTGCAGCTTCCTCACCTCTCTCATCCTTCATTGAATTGAAGAGTTAGACTCTTGCTCCAGATTAGGCTTTGGCTTAAGGGAATGTTGTGGCTGGTTTGGTCTTCTATCCAGACCACTAAAACTTTCTCCGTATCAACAATAAGCCTGTTTCACTTATCATTCATGTGTTCACTGGAGTAGCACTTTAAGTTTCTTTCAAGAACTTTTCCTTTGCATTTACAACTTACGATGAAGTTAGGCCTCTTGCTCCAGTTAGCTGTCTTGGCTTTTGACATGCCTTCCTCACCAAGCTTAATCAGTTCTAGTTTTTGATTTGAAGTGAGGGATGTGTGACCCTTCCTTTCACTTGAACACTTAAAGGCCACTGTAGGGTTATTAATTGCCTAATTTGAATATTGTTGTGTCTCAGGGAATAGCGTGGCCTGAGGTGAGGGAGAGAGATGGAGGGGATGGCTGGTTAGTGGAGCAGTCAGAACACACACAACGTTTATCAGTTTAAGTTTACTGTCTTATGTGGGTGCAGTTCAAGGAGCCCCAAAGCAGTTACAATAGTACCATCAAAAATCACTGATCACAGGTCACCATAACAAATAAAATAATAATGAAAATGTTTGAAATATTGTCAGAATTACCAAAATGTGGCACAGAAATATGAAACAAGCAAATGCTGTTAGAAAATGGTGCCAATGGACTTGCTTAATTCAGGGTTGCCTCACACCTTCAATTTGTAAAATACACAGTATTTACAAAGCACAATAAAGTCAAGTGCAATAAAACAAGGTACGCCTATATATGTTTGCCTTTACCAGTGATAGTTTTTTCTTTATTTTCTGTTTCTAGTTATGGCCTTTTCTTTTCCATCTAAGGAAGTCCCTTAGCCATTTCTTTTAAGGCCAGCTTAGTGGTGACAAATTCCTTTAGCTTTTGCTGTCAGGAAACTCTTTATTTCTCCTTCGATTCTGAATGATAACCTTGTAGGGTAGAGCATTCTTCTTTGTAAGTTTTTTTTTTTCTTTTAATACTCTGAATATATTGTTCCAGTCCCTTTTGGCCTGTAAGATTTCTGCTGAAAAGTCAGCTGATAGTCTTCTGGGGGTTTCCTTATATGTAACTAGTTGTTTTTCTCTTGCCGCTTTTAAGGTTCTCTCTTTACAATTAAAATGGTGAAAGTGAAAAGTAACGTGTCTTGGTGTGGGTCTCTTTGGGTTCATCTTTTTTGGGACTCTCTGGTTCCTGGACTTTGATATCTGTTTCCTTTACCGGGTTAGGGAAATTTTCAACCATTATTTCTTCAAATAGATTTTCTGTCCCTTTCTCTCTGTCTTTTCCTTCTTAGACCCCTATAATGCAAATATTAGTATGTTTGATGTTTTTCAGAGGTCCCTTAAACTATCTTAGTTGTTGTTTTTTTCCATTCTTTTTTCTTTTTGTTGTTCTGATTGGGTAATTTCCACTACCCTGTCTTCCAGATTGTCAATTTGTTCTTCTGCCTCCTCTAATCTGCTGTTGATTCGTCCTAGTGTATTTTTCATTTCAGTTTTTATATTCTTCAGTTCTCATTGTTTCCTTTTTATATTTTCTATATCTTTGTTGAATTTCTCACTGAGTTTATCTATTCTCCCAAGTTCAGTGAGCATTTTTATGACTGTTATTTTAAACACTGTACTTGATAAATTGCTTATCTCCATTTAATTTAGTTCTTTTTCTGAGGTTTTGTCTTTTCTTTTGTTTGGAAGGCCCTCCATTGTCTCCTCATTTTGCCTAATTCTCCGTGTTTGTTTCTTGTACAGGCATACCTTGGAGATACTGTGGGTTAGGTTCCAGACCACTGCAATAAAGTGAATATCCTAATAAAGCAAGTCACACAAATTTTTTGATTTCCCAGTGTATATAAAAGTTATATTTAGGAATTCCCTGGTGGTCCAATGGTTAGGGCTCTGTGCTTCCACTGCAGGGGGCATGGGTTCAATCCCTGGTCGAGGAACTAAGATCCTGCATGCCATGTGGCATGGCCAATAAATAAATAAATATTTTAAAAATTTAAAAAATAAATGCTGATATCTTTATTTTTTAAAAAAACATATTTATACTATACTGTAGTCTATTAAGTATGGAATAGCATTATGTTTAAAAAACAAAGTACATAATTTAAGGATACTTCATTGCTAAAAATTTCTAAGCATCCTCTGACTACAGTTTGTTGCCATATACCCTCAGTTTGTAAAAAAACACACTATCTGAAGTGCAATAAAGCAAAGCATAATAAAATGAGGTGTGCCTATGTTAAATATAGCAGCTATGCCTCCTGTTTTGAAAGAATGGTCTCATGTAGAAGGTGTCCTGTGGGGCCCATTGGACACCAGGGCCAGGTGCTCTAGAGACATATCCTGTGTGGGCAATGTATGGCCTTCTACTGTGTTTGGGCTGTGATTGCTGTTGATACCTGGTGGGCATTGCTGGCCCCTGGTATGACTGTCTGTGAGGCACAGCTGCAAGAACCATGCGTGTGCTGTTGTGCAGAGCTAGCCCCCCAGAGGGAGAAGGGGCAGCGGTGTTGGCTGGGGTGGCTTGCTGCGTGGGGCAATGCAGAAGTCACTTTGGTGAGGCCAGCAGGGTCAGGTAGGTTGGTCAAGTCTGGTCCTCAGGAGAGTTGGAGTAGGGCATGTAGTGTTAGTTAGGTTAATGGAGAGTGACAGAAATGGTGTCTGCCAGCACCAGGCCAGTTAGGTGGAAGGAGAGTGAAAAGAAAATGGCATCCACTAGGACTTGTGGCTCTGAAGAAAGTTCACCAGATCCCTCTCCTCTCCAGCACACACTATAAAATTAGTCGAGTCTCCTTCTCATATAACCCAGGTGCTTTTCAAGCTAATGCCTCTAGGCCAGGACTTGGAGCAAGTAAACTTGAGCTTGAGCCCTTAAAGTGTGGAGTCTTGGTTTTTCAACAGCCCTTCAGCTCTCCCATATATACACCCTGCTGGTTTTCAAAGCTAGATGTTATGGGGGCTCATCTTCCTGGAGCAGGTTTCTTGGGCTGGGAAGCCCGATGTGGGACTCAGACCCCTCACTCCTCAGGGAGGATCTCCACAGTTGTGATATTTCTCCCACTTGTGGGTTGCCACACTAAGCATGGGTTCTGACTAGACCGTGACTCTGTGCCTCCTATATGTCTCAGATGTGGCAGTTTCTTTATATTCTTAGTTGCAGAAAATCTGTTCTGCTAATCTTCACGTTTTTCTCAGAGATAGTTCTATATATAGTTGTAGTTTTGCTACGTCCATGGGAGGACATAACCTCAGGATCTTCCTACTCTGTCATTTTGATCCCCTTCCCTCTTTTATTTCTGATTTTATTTGAATTCTCTTTTTTTCTTGTGAATCTAGCTAAAGGTTTGTCAATTTTGTCTATTTTTTTAGTGAACCAACTCTTGGTTTTGTTAATCTTTTTATTGTTTTCTTGTTCTCTATTTCATTTATTTCTACCCTAATCTTTATTATTTCTTTTCTTCTGCTCACTTTAGACCCACTTTGTCATTTTTTTTCTAGTTCCTTTGGGCATAGAGTAACGTTGTTTATTTTAGATCTTTCTTATTTCTTAATGTGGGCATCTGTTGCTATGAACTTCCCTCCTAGAACTGCTTTTGCTCCATGCCATAAGTTTTTTATGTTGTGTTTCCATTTTCTTTTGTAAAAAGATATATTTTTTAATTTCCCCTGTAATTGTTTCTTTGATCTATTGGTTGTTCAAAAGAGTGTTTTTTTAGTACTCAAGAGTATTTTTATTTTTAAATTTTTATTAGAGTACACTTGATTTACAATGTTGTGTTACTTTCTGCTTTACAGCAAAGTGAATCAGTTATACATACACAAATATCCACACTTTTTTATATTCTTTTCCCATATAGATCATTACAGAGTATTGAGTAGAGTTCCCTGTGCTATACAATAGGTCATTATTTGTTATCTATTTTATATATAGTAGTGTGTATATGTTAATCCCAAGCTCTCAATTTAACACCCCCCCCTTTCCCCTTTGGTAACCATAAGTTTCTTTTCAAAGTCTGTGAGTCTGTTTCTATTTTGTAAATAAGTTCATTTTTATCATTTTTTTTTAGATTCCACATATAAGAGATATCATATGATATTTGTCTTTCTCGGACTTCACTTAGTATGATAATCTCTAGGTCCATCCATGTTGCTGCAAACAGCATTATTTCACTCTTTTTTATGGCTGAGTAATATTCCCCTATATATATGTACCACATCTTCTTTATCCATTACTCTGTCAGTGGACGTTTAGGTTGCTTCCATGTCCCGGCTATTATAAGTAGTGCTGCAGTGAACACTGGGGTGCATGTATCTTTTCAAATTATGGTTTTCTCTGGGTATATGCCTGGGAGTGGGATTGCTGGGTCATATGATAGCTCTGTTTTTAGTTTTTTAAGGAACCTCCATACTTTTCTCCACAGTGGCTGTGTACCAGTTTACATTCCCAACAACAATATAGAAGGGTTCCCTTTCCTCTACACCCTCTCCAACATTTATTGTTTGTAGTTTTTTTGATGTGGGCCATTCTGACCAGTATGAGGTGATACCTCATTGTAGTTCTGATTTGAATGTCTGTATTAGTGATGTTGAACATCTTTTCATGTGGCTTTTGGCCATCTGTATGTCTTCTTTGGAGAAATGTCTGTATAGATCTTATGCCCATTTCTTGAGTGGGTTGTTTGTTGTTTTGTTATTGAAGCACATGAACTGTTTACATATTGTGGAGATTAATCCCTTGTTGGTGGCTTCATTTGCAAATATTTTCTCCCATTCTGTGGGTTGTCTTTTCATTTTCTTTATGGTTT
The DNA here is from genome assembly GCF_039906515.1 of Pseudorca crassidens. NCBI lineage: Eukaryota > Metazoa > Chordata > Mammalia > Artiodactyla > Delphinidae > Pseudorca > Pseudorca crassidens. The sequence goes on from NC_090298.1 coordinate 87,501,945, forward strand.
CCTTTGCTGTGTAAAAGCGTCTAAGTTTAATTAGGTCCCATTTGTTTTTATTTCCATTACTCTAGGAGGTGGATCAAAAAAGATCTTGCTTTATGTCAGAGAGTGTTCTGCCTGTGTTTTCCTCTAAGTGTTTTATAGTCTTTACATTTAGGTCTTACATTTAGGTCTTTAATCCATTCTGAGCTTATTTTTGTATATGGTGTTAAAGAGTGTTCTAATTTCATTCTTTTACATGTAGCTGTCCAGTTTTCCCAGCACCACTTATTGAAGAGATTGTCTTTTCTCCATTGTATACTCCTGCCTCTTTTGTCTTAGATTAGGTGACCATATGTGCATTGGTTTATCTCTGGGCTTTCTATCCTGTTCCATTGATCGATATTTCTATCTTCATGCCAGTACCATACTGTTTTGATTAATGTAGTTTTATAATATAGTCTGAAGTCAGGGCACTTGATTCCCCCAGCTTCGTTTTTCTTTCTCAAGATTGCTATGGCTATTTGGGGTCTTTTGTGTTTCCATAGAATTGTAAAATTTTGTAGTAGGCTAAATGCATATAGAAAAGAAAAAGGATGATAAATTTAAAAATTCAGGAATGGGGTTATCTTGAGGTGGGAGAGAGAAGGACATAATTGCAGATTTTTAGAGAGAAAGCTTCAATAACATTGGTGAAGTTCTATTTCTCAAATCAGGTGGTGAGTTTATGGCTATTGTTATATTTTATATCTTACATATAATAAATTATATAAATGTAGCCAATATTTGATAATAAAATACTTGAAATGATAGGAAAAAATTGTAAAAATTTTTTGTTCTAATTATGTGAAAAATGCCATTGTTAATTTGACAAGAATTGCATTGAAACTGTAGACTGCTTTGGGTAGTATAGTCATTTTGACAATATTGATTCTTCCAATCCAAGAATATAATATATCTCTCCATCTGTTTGTGTCATCTTTAATTTCTTTCATCAGTATCTTATATGTTTCTGAGTACAGTTCTTTTACCTCCATAGGTAGCTTTATTCCTAGGTATTTTTGATGCAAAGGTAAATGGGATTGTTTCTTGAATTTCTGTTTCCGATCTTTCATTGTTAGCATATAGGAATTCAAGAGATTTCTGTGTATTAATTTTGTATCCTGCAACTTTACTAAATTCATTGATGAACTCTTGTAGTTTTCTGATAGCATATACAGGATTTTCTATGTATAGTATCATGTCATCTGAAAACAGTGACAAATTTACTTCTTTTCTAGTTTGCATTGCTTTTATTCCTTTTTCTTCTTCAATTGCCATGGCTAGGACTTCCAAAACTATGTTGAATAAAAGTGGTGAGAGTGGACATCCTTGTCTTGTTCCTGATCGCAGAGGAAATGCTTTCAACTTTTCGCCATTGAGAATGAAGTTGCCGTGGGTTTGTTGTATGTGGCCCTTATTATGTTGAGGTATGTGCCCTCTGTGCCCACTTTTTGGAGACTTTTTATCACAAATGGGTGTTGAATTTTGTCAGATGCTTTCTTTGCATCTATTGAGATGATCATATGTTTTTTATTCTTCTATTTGTTAATGTGGCCTATCACACCAATAAATTTGCAGATATTGAAGAATCCTAGCATCCCTAGGATAAATCCCACTTGATCATGGTGTGTGATCTTTTAATGTGTTGTTGAAATCGGTTTGCTAGTACTTTCTTGAGATTTTTGTGTCTAGGTTCATGAGTGATATTGGCCTGTAATTTTCTTTTTTGTGGTATCTTTGTCTGCTTTTGGTATTAGGGTGATGGTGGCCTCCTAGAATGAGTTTGGGAGTGTTCCTTCCTCTGAAAAATTTTGGAAGAGTTTCAGCAGGATAGATGTTGTCTTTTCTCTAAATGTTTGTTAGAATTCACCTGTGAAGCCATCTGGTCCTGGGCTTTTGTTTGTTGGGAGCTTTAAAATCATAGTTTCAATTTCAGTGCTTGTGATTGGTCTATTCATATTTTCTTTTTTTTTCCTATTTCAGTCTTGGAAGATTGTACCTTTCTAAGAATTTGTCCCTTTCTTCTAGGTTGTCCATTTCATTGGCATATAGTTGCTTGTAGTAGTCTCTTATGATCCTTTGTATTTCTGTGGTGTAAGTTGCAACTTCTTTTTCATTTTAATTTTATGGATATGAGCCCTCCCCCTTTTTTTCTTGATAAATCTGGCTAAAGCTTTATCAATTTTGTTTATCTTTTCAAAGAACCAGCTTTTATTTTCCTTGATCTTTTCTATTGTTTTCTTCATCTCTATTTCATTTACTTCTGCTCTGATCTTTATGATTTCTTTCCTTCTACTAACTTTGGGATTTGTTTGTTCTTCTTTCTCTAGTTGCTTTAGGTGTAAGGTTAGGTTGTTTATTTGAGATTTTTCTTGTTTCCTGAGGTAAGATTTTATTGCTATAAACTTCCCTCTTAGAACTGCTTTTGCTGTATCCCATAGGTTTTGGATCATTATGTTTTCATTGTCATTTAACTCTGGGTATTTTTTGACTTCCTCTTTGATTTCTTTGGTTAACCATTGGTTATTTAGTAACATATTGTTTAGCCTCCACATGTTTGTCTTTTTTACAGTTTTTTTTTCCTGTAATTTATTTCTAATCTCATAGTGTTGTGGTTGGAAATGATGCTTGATATGGTTTCAGTTTTCTTAAATTTACTGAGGCTTGCTTCGTGGCCCAGCATGAGATCTATCCTGGAGAATGTTATTTACATGTGCACTTAAGAAAAATGTGTATTCTGCTGCTTTCAGATGGAATGTTCTATACATATCAATTAAGTCCATTCACTCTAATGTGTCATTTAAAGCCTATATTTCCTTATTGATTTTCTGTCTGGATGATCAGTCCATTGGTGTAAGTGCCTCACTATTATTGTGTTACTGTCGATTTTCCCTTTTATGGCTGTAAGCATTTGCCTTCTATTTTGAGGTGCTCATCTGTTGGATGCATATATATTTATAATCGTTACATCTTCTTCTTGGATTGATCCCTTGATCATTATATAGTGTCCTTCCTTGTCTCTTGTAGCAGTCTTTATTTTAAAGTCTGTTTTGCCTGATACGAGTATTGCTACTCCAGCTTTCTTTTGGTTTCTGTTTGCATGGAATACCTTTTCCATCCCCTCACTTTCAGTCTGTATGTGTCCCTATATCTGAAGTGGGTATCTTGTAGACAGCATATATACGGGTCTTGTTTTTGTATCCATTTTTCCAGTCTATGTCTTTTGGTTGGAGCATTCAGTCCATTTACACTTAAGGTAATTATCAATATGTATGTTCTTATTGCCATTTTGTTAATTATTTTGTATTTGTTTTTGTAGGTTTTTTTTTTCTTGCTTTCTCCTTTGTTCTCTTGTGATTTGATGATTATCTTTGGGATTGTGTTGGGTTACTTTTCATTTTTTGTGTGCGTAGTTTTTTTAGTTTGCTATTACCATGAGGTTTTTATATAGCAGTTTATATATATACAAGGTTGTTCTAAGTTGCTGGTCTCTTTCCTGCCTAGAGAAGTTCCTTTAGCATTTGTTGTAAATCTGGTTTGGTGGTGCTAAATTCTCTTAGCTTTTGCTTGTCTGTAAAGCTTTTGATTTCTCCATTGAATCTGAATGAGAGCCTTGCTGGGTAGAGTATGTTTGGTTGTAGGTTTTCCCTTTCATCACTTTAAATATGTCGTGCCACTACCTTCTGGCCTGCAGGGTTTCTGCTGAGAAATCAGCTGATAACCTTATGGGGATTCCCGTGTATGTTATTTGTTGCTTTTCCCTTGTTGCCTTTAATATTTTTTCTTTGTCTTTAATTTTTGTCAATTTGATTAATATGTGTCTCGCTGTGTTCCTCCTTATGTTCATCCTGTATGGGACTATTTGTGCTTCCTGGATCTGAGTGAGTGTTTCCTTTCTCATGTTAGGGAAGTTTTTGGCTATAATATCTTCAAATATGTTCTCAGGCCCTTTCTCTTTCTCTTCTCATTCTGGGACCCCTCTAATGCAAATGTTGGTGTGTTTAATGTTGTCCCAGAGGTCTCTGAGACTGTCCTCATTTGTTTTCATTTTTTTTTCTTTATTCTGTTCCATAGCAGTGATTTCCACCAATCTGTCTTCCAGTTCACGTACTACTCATTCTTTGCCTCATTTATTTTTCTACTGATTCCTTCTAGTGTATTTTTCTGTTTCTGTTATTGTATTGTTCATCGCTGTTTGTTCTTTCAATATTCTAGCTCCTTGTTCAACATTTCATGTATCTTCGTGGTCTGTGCCTCCATTATTTTTCTGAGATCCTGGATCATCTTTACTTTCATTACTCTGAAGTCTTTTTCAGGAATATTGGCTATCTCCACTTTACTTAGTTGTTTTTCTGGAGTTTTATATTGTTCCTTTGTCTGGAACATATTTCTCTGCCATCTCATTTTGTCTAACTTTGTGTTTTTGGCCTCCATTCCTCAGTCTGTGGGACTGTAGCTCCTCTTGCTTCTGTTGTCTCCCTCCCGGTGGGTGATTTTGGTCCAGGGGCTTGTGCAGGCTACCCGGTGGGAGGGGCTGGTACCTGCCCCCTGGTGGTTGGAGCTGGGTTTTGTCCGTCTGGTGGGCAGGTCTGTGTCAAAGAGTGTATTTAGAGTTGGCTCTGTGATCAGGACAACTTTAGGTAGCCTGTCTGCTGAGGGGTTGGTCTGCATTCCCACCCTTTTGGTTGTTTGGCCTGAGGAGTCCCAGCAGTGGAGCCTGCAGTCTGTTGAGTGAGGCCAGGTCCCAGTGCCAAAATGGTGACCTCTGGGAGAGCTCACACTGATGAAATTTCCTGGGGCCTCTTCCACCATTGTCCTTGCCCCGACAGTGAGTCATAGCCAACCTCTGCCTCACCAGGAGACCCTCCAAGGCCCACAGGTATGTCTCTCCCAGGCTCCTGTGGAGTCACTGGTTTTCCCTGGGTCCCGGTGTGCATGAAAACGTGGAGTCTCAGTTTCCCCAGTCCTGTGGAGCTCCTGTACTCAAGCCCCACTTGCCTTCAAAGCCAAATGGTCTGGAGGCTCCTCCTCCTGATGCCAAGACCCCCAGGCTGGGGAGCCTGACATGGGGCTCAGAACTCTCCTGTGGGAGAAGTTCTGCGATATAATTATTTTCCAGTTTGTGGGTCGCCCACCCAGCAGGTATGGGATTTGATTATATCACGAAAGTGCCCCTCCTACCCTCTCATTGTGGCTCATTTTTGTTTGGATGTAGAATATCTTTATTGGTAGGTTCGAGTCTTTTTTGTAGATGATTGTTCAGGAATTAGTTGTGATTTTAGTGTTTTCATGAGAGGAGGTGAGCTCAAGCCCTTCTACTCCACCATCTTGTCTCCACCTCCTATACTCTCTTTTATAACATGATTTTATTTTTGTTTTAAATCCTCATGATAGCCTGAGTGATTGGGAGCTGTGGCTCTCCGCCACTGTCCAGTATCAGAGGAGAATATCATACTGCATATCACAGCTCTGCTTATTTCCTAGTCCTGGGCTTCAGATCACTTCCTACCTGATTGCACGAAGCCCCGCCTGTGGTTCTGCACAACTTTGGGCACCATCTCAAAAGAGCGTTGTTTGATTTTCATGTGTTTGTGAGTTTTCCAGTTTCCTTCTTCTTGTTTTATGTTATTGTGTTCAGAGAAGATACTTGGTATGATTTCAGTCTTCCTGAATTTGCTAAGACTTGTTTTATGGCCTAACATATGGTCCATTCTAGAAAATGTTCCTTATGTGCTTGAGAATAGTGTGTGTTCTGTTGTTGGATAAAATGTACTATGTATGTCTGTTAGGTCCTTTTCACTTATAGTGTTGGATATAGTATCCTCTGTTACTTTACTGGCTCTTTGTCTGGATTTTCTAACCGTTGTTGAGAATGGGGAATTTAATTGCCCAATTATTATTTTATTGCCGTGTATGTCTCCTTTTTAGCTTTGTTAACACATTATTGACCGGAGACATGTTAATACATGTTTTGTTACCCGAATGTTATTGACCGGAGAAGTATTAATCTGTTTTATAGAAAGTGATACAAGTAACATCACTGTGCAAAGTTGTTAGAGCTTAAAATTGATGAAGGGTTCATTATACAACTTATGATTGTCGTTATCATTCACATTTTGCTCCGTTAGGTTTTTGTTCCAACCTTGCATATATTTTAATCACATGTTTATTACTGTAAAATTTTCAAAAATGATGCATCACGAAATTTTGAGTGAAGAAGAATTTTTCGGTGAATTTTATGCAGATACTTTCTCTGATTGTCTGAGCAACATATATACTAGTATCTCAGAAGACGATACTTCTTAAGAATATAGTTCTGATTCAGACGATGTGAATATTAGACCAAAAAAGACAAAAAATCCTTAGTGTCTGATTCTGATATGGAAAGTGAAAATGAAACTCATGGTGCTGGAGAATGCTCCTGTGCTTCTAGAGAAGTGTGGATTGAAGACAACATTTCATGAAATTATAATACATTACAGGTGTGTCAGATGTAACTATTGAATGTAATAACCTGAACCTGCAAAGTGTTAGTGAAATAACAGAATTAATTTTGGTAACAACTTTTTCGAGTTGGTTGCTTCTCAAACAAACTTGTATCACCAACAGAATGAAAAATCATATAAAAAGTATGATAAGCCTTTAAAATAGACTGATGTAACCAATAGTGACATGAAGAAGTTTCTTGGATTAATAATTTTGATGGGACAAATAAGAAAGTCACACTGGAAAGAATATTGGTCGACTGATCCCTTACTTGAAACATCTATCTTTCCAAAGATTATGACAAGAAGAAGGTTCAAACTAATAATGATATTTCTTCACTTTCACGATAACTTGGAAACTCCACTTCCTGCAGACAGAATTTCTAAAGTTAAACCTCTTCTGGATTATTTTCTACCAAAATGTCAGTTGATCTATATACCCAAACAAGAGCTATCACTTGAGGAGGCAATGATAAAGTGGAGAGGATGACTCAGATTCAAAACCTATAATCCTTGAAAACTTACAAAATATGGAATTTTCATCAGGATAGTTAGCAAAAGTGACACTGGATATATATGCAACCTTTAGATTTAGGTAGGGGAAGGAAAGAAACTTCAAGAAGCAATATTATCGGTCCTACAACCTTATCTTGGTTCACGGCACCATATTTACCAAGACTTATTACAACAGTGTGTCTGCATCTGAAATATTATTGAAAAATAAAACCAGAGTTTGTGGGACTATAAGAGATAATTGTGGTCTACAAAACCAGTTAAAGGAGAAATCTCAAAATCTACAGAGGGGAGAAATGACACTCTTACAGAAAGGAGAAGTGATTCTTCTTACATGGAAAGACAAGAGGCTAGTCTGCATGGTGACAACTATTCATAACGCCTCCACAGCATCTACAGAAAAGTAGGACAGGAAGACTGGCTATCAAATAACTAAGCCCACTGGTATATTAGAGTATAATAAATATATGAAAGCAGTTGATCAATCTGATCAATATCTGGCAAACTTCAATATCCTCTAGAAAACTAGAAAATGATATAAAAAAGTGGGTTTCTATTTGAGTAATTGTGTTTTTTTAATGCATTTAAAATTTATTGTAGCCTTAATGCACAGAATAAAATGACTTACAAGCAATTTTCATTAGCAGTAGCTAGAGAATGGGTAACTGACCATTCTGCTGAATGTAGTGATAGTCCTACACCTCGTCCTTCTTGTGGCATTTCTAAAGGAGCCCCTCACAAAGATCCACTTTGTCGACTATCAGGTAAAATAAAAGAACATATTCTAGAGGAAATAATACCAACAGGACTAAAAAAAAATTGCCACCAGAAAGTGTAGAGTCTGCTCTTCCAGGGGAAAACACAGTGAAACACAGTATATTTGTAATAGATGTTCTTTTCCTCTGCACAGAGCTGCCTGCTATACTGCCTATCACACTCTAACAAAATATTAGAATGCTTTAGTAAGATGTACAGAATTTCAAATAAATACATTAAGTGCAAAAACATTTGTTGATACTTACTCAAATGCAGGTGTTTCAATATTCACTTACATAATAAATCGCTGACCACAGGCATTAGTTTCTGCAAAAATCCCCCAACCATTAATGTGTTAATTTTGCTTTATATATCTGTGTGCTCTGGGTGCATACAAATTTATAATTTTTATATCTTCTTGATTGATTGACCCCTTTTTCATTATATAATGACTTTCTTAGTGTCTTTTGACCATTTTAAGTTTAAAGTCTATTTGTCTGATATAAGTATAGCTTACCCTGCCGTTTTGGTTACCATTTTCTTGAAGTATCTTTTTCCATTCCTCTATTCTCAGTCTATATTTGTCTTTAACGATTAAGTTAGTCTGTTGTAGGCAGTATATCACTGGATCTTGTTTCTTAATCCATTTAGCCATTCTGTGTCTTTTGATTGGAGAATTTAATCCATTTACATTTAAAGTAATTATTGATAGGTAATGACTTAGTATTGCCATTTTGTTCATTGTTTTCTGGCTGTTTTGTAGATCCACTCTTCCTTGCTACTTCTCTTGCTGTCTTTTTTTGTGTGTTTTGATATCTTGGTATCAGTATGCTTTGACTTTTTTATGGTATCCTTTTGTGTAATTATAACAGGTTTTTCCCATGTGGTTACCATGTGACTTACATAAACTATCTTAATTATAACATTATATTTTAAACTGATAACACTTTAACTTTGATAGCATTTTTAAGCTTTATACTTTTCCTTCTCCTCTCCCTTACAGTTTAAGTAATCAGTGTTACATTTTACATATTTTTACATTGTGTATCTAATAACAGATTATTGTAGTTATGGTTATGTTTATTATATTTTTTAACTCTTAAACTAGAGTTATAAGTGAATTATGTATCACCACTACTGTATAACACAGTTTAACTTTGACTATATATTTATCATTACCAGTGTGTTTTACACTACCTTCTTATGTTGATATTATCAACATTTTACTTCCACTCAAAGAATTCTCTTTACCATTTCTTATAAGGCAGGTCTAGAGGTGATGAAGTCCCTTGGCTTTTGTTTTTTCAGAAAAGTCTTTATATCTCACTTATTTCTGAAGGACAGTTTTGTTGCATATAGAATTCTTGGTTGACAGTTTTTCCTTTCAATATTTTGAATACAAAATTATCTTATTCTCTCCTTGCCTAAAAAGTTTCTGTTGAGAAATCTCCCTATAGCCTTAGGGTTTTTCCCTCGTGTGTAACTTCTCTCTTTTTTCTTGCTGCTTTCAAAGTTCTTTTTTTGTCTTTGATTTTTTTTTAATTAATTAATTATTTTTGGCCACATCAGGTCTTCATCGCTTCATGTGGGCTTTCTCTAGTTGTGGCGAGCAGGGGCTACTCTTCGTTATGGTGTGTGGGCTTTTCATTGTGGTGGCTTCTCTTGTTGTGGAGCACAGGTTCTAGGCACGCAGGCTTCAGTAGTTGCGGTACGTGGGCTCAGTAGTTGTGGTGCGTGGGCTCTAGAGCGCAGTTCAGTAGTTGTGGCACATGGGCTTAGTTGCTCCACAGCATGTGGGATCTTCCTGGGCCAGAACTCGAACCCATGTACCCTGCACCAGCAGATGGATTCCCAACCACTGCGTCACCAAGGAAGTCCCTGTCTTTGATTTTTGACAATTTAATATAATGTGTCACAGTGCAGGCCTATTCAGGTTAAACCTATTTGGGGTCCTTTAGGCCTCAAGTATCTGGATGTCCTTCTGTTCCCCCAGATTTGGGAGTTCTCGGCTATTATTGCTTTTAATATACTCTGTCCCTTTCTCTTCCTCTTCGCCTTCCAGAATTCTTGTAATGCAGATATTATGTGCATGTGTGTATTTTTTTGTGTTCCATAAGTCTCGTAAGCTTTCTTTATGCTTTTTCAGCCCTCTTTTCTTTTTACTCCTCTGACTAGAGAATTTCAAATGTGCTGCCTTGTAGGTCACTGGCTCTTTTTTCTACATGCTCAAGTCTGCTTCTGAAGCTCTCTGTTGAGTTCTTCAGTTAACTTACTGTATTTTTCAGCTCTAGGATTTGTTAGGGGTGTTTTTGTTTGTTTGTTTTGATTTTTGATTTCTTTGTTGAACTTCTCATTTTGCTTATGAGTTGTTTTCCTAATTTTGTTTAGGTATCTGTCTGTGTTTCTGTAGTTCATTCCTTGTCTGATATTTCTTTTTATATTGTGTATCCATTAACAAATTATTGTAGTTATTTTTACTACTTTTGTCTTAACCTTCATACTAGCTTTATAAGTTACTAACTTACCACCTTTACAACATTAGATTATTCTTAATTTTACTGGTTACATTCAGCAGTGATAGTTTATATGTTTTCCGGTCACTAGTTGTAAAGTCCCCTTAACATTTCTTATAACACTAGTGTAGTGATCTGCCAGCGTTCATTGTATTTGGAGAGAATTTCAGTAGGCTTTTTGATGTGTGTTAAATTAGAAGCCTGTCCCTTAGGCTGAAGCTTTAAGATAAGTCAATTGGCCTCTTCCACAGAAACACTGGGCACATTTAATTCTGCTGCCTCTGCACTGTGACTTGGGGCAGGAGTTTGGGGGGTAACCAGTTAAGAACTCTTCTTTTGTTTGTTTCAATCCTATTGGACCTGCAAAAGTAAGCTCCACTGGCCACCAGAGGCAGGCAATCAAGGGGCATCTCCTAGGTGGCATCCACAAAAACTGGTGCCTGACATTTGCACAGTCTCCTTTCTGGGAGATACTGGTGACCTGAAACAGGGTAGATGGATATTCAAAAGGTGGTATCTGTTGGCCTCTGTGGTCTTTAGAGAATATTTCAGTAGGGCCCTGTGTGTTGAATAGACACCTGCACCTAAAGTTGAAGCTTTTACAATACTCAAATAGGCCTCTTTCACAGTCAGTCAACTCTCTGCACTGTACCCTGGGGTGTTAGCCACAGTGAGTCCACACAAGCCTTTTAAGAACTTTTTCTTTGTTCGCTGTAGCCATGAGGGTCTCATGGACACAACCCCATTGGCTTTCAAAGCTAGCTGTTTCGGTGACCCATCTCACAGATGCAGGTCTTAAAAGTTGGGGCTCCAGGTGGGGCCTTCAAACCTGTCACTTCTCAGAGAAAAGCTGGGATTTGTGAGTTCCCTTCTAATTTTGGGTCACCATGCTGGGGATGGTCTTTATGGAAGATTGTGTCTCTCCTACCTGTTTTGTTGTTGGGTTATTCTTCTTCATCTGAGGTGTAGGAGTTGCTCAGCTAGGTTTTTTATTTCTCCAGAGGGATTTGTTCTGTATGTTGCTGTAGATTCAGTGTGTACATGGGAGGAGGTGAGTTCAGGATTCTTCTACATTGCTGTCTTGAGCTGGAACATTTTTTTAATGGAAGATGGAAGAAATGCATAACAAATATAGGACATGCAAGACTTTTTTTCTTTTTCAAAATTGCAGTTCTAAAATGTGGGGTAATAAATAGTCCTCCACTGGGTTAAGCATATAAATGACTGGTACTGAATCTTTGTAATCAGACCAGCTAGCACTGTGTTTGCCTAATTTTGTACCTATTGTGTCTACTGAGTATATAATTAAATAGGTTGAGTAATTATGCTATGATCTTTGTTGGCTGTTCTCAAAAGCTTTTCACAATCAGGTCCCATTTCTTTAAGTGGCAAAGGGATGAAAGTGGCGTTGAGTCAGAAATGTGCAGAAGAGCATCCCAGTGATGGCAGAAACCTCTGTTTATTGTTCCCAAAGGTTTGAGACATGTACCCCTACTGCCATTAAAGATGAGTGATTCTAAGTGGTGGGTAGACCTGACATTAAATAACTTTAAATGCCACATGAAGGAATACAATATATGTCCCTTTCAAAAGTCTTTCAAGCTCTTAGAAAAACTCAGGTGGTACTAAAATGTCTCTCCCGAACTTGCTAGTCTCGCTCTTCCCACCTCCCCCCACCCCCCTTACTTTAACAAACAGCAAGGCTAGGGCTCAGAGCATTTGACAGCAAAACTTCCCAGCTGGAGTTTACTAAAACTGGTTTATTTTTATTATATTTATTTTTACAGTTATCTCAAGTAGTATTGACTTGTCCCTTTTATATTAGTGACATAAATTTTTCTCTTAAAAAAATGTGTATAGGTTTTTGCTAAAAGTAGGCCGTTTAAGGATAATATAAGCAAATAATACAGATGACATGCAGATTTTTAAAATACTAAAGTTGTCCAGAAATGGAGTTTGAGAATCATTACTGAGGACTCTGAAGAGAGATCTCTTATTCTCTGGCCTAGAAAATAAATGAATGCAGTCTTTCTGTTTTTTTTTTTTTGTTTGCTTCCAATTTTAATATGAGTAGTAGAAGAAAAATCTAGGTTTTGTTTTTAGCATTCACTGAACAAGTTATATTTTCTCCTTAAATCAGCCCTGGAGGGCTTTCAGCTAGAGCTTCATGGGTTGCGGCTATTAAGGGTAGCTCCTGATCAATACCCATCAGAGACAGTTCAGAATAGGAATTCAGCTGGCATTATAGGCTTAATTGAAGGAGGACATCAGTCATATTCTTTTCCATATAAGATTGTGTTTATAATACATACACCTAAATTCATATTATTTTTGTTCCTTCTGTACGGTATGTCTTAGTTGCACTCGAATAATTTATGTATGGAGACCTAGAGAGGCTAATACGAAGTAATCTTTAAGAAAAGCTTTCACAAGCTACAAAGCTGATTACAGAAAAACATGTTAGAGAGAGGGGATTCATTCAAATAGTTTTTTCAGACCACTAATGAAATAGCTATGTGCAAGACACATATAAATTAAAAATTTATGTTCTAAACAATACATGCAGTTTTTTTTTATTACCTTATCCACTTTTTTTCTCTCTTAGTTAAAAATGTACATTACTTCTTTTTTGTCATGTGTATTGTCTGGTCATTTAAATATGCCAGATGTCTTTAAATAGACCAGAATACATGGCAAATAAAGCTATTCACATAGAAAATAATTACACAGATTTTTATAGAATACAAAATCTCTCAGAACCAGTTTTTTATCAATAACTCTTCTAGACAACTCTATGAATGAAGAAGCATTTGGGTTAATGTTATGAACCACCTCAGAGAGGGCAAGATTGAAGGATAGGTTGATTATTTGGAAAACCAAAGTCAACAGTTGAAGTATTTATCTAAGGGTTTAGATAAAATAAAATAACAAAAATATTGGTCACTTAGAAGAAGATAGAAGTGGGGTATGGGATGGGATTTTAACCTGATTATTGTGATCAAATGTCCAAATGATCAAATTCATTGGTTAAGTGTTGATATAATTCGTCTGGTACAGATATAATCACAAGTTCCAATGAAACTGTGGGTAAGACATAAATATACATTGAACCAGGACTGACGTGGATGTTACTATGGGGATTGCTCTTTGTTACAGTTATTGTGGCATTAGCATTTTGAGTTAAATGATTCCAGTTTATATCCTGTTGGGGCTTTATTTTAAATTGTGGAATTGGGGGAAGGAGACACCCTAGAAAATAATTCTTTCATTAGGCCAAACCACATTTATCCCAACCTGGAGAGTCAGACTCAGGGCTGCCATGAGCTCATAGAGTACCTTGTGCAAACCAGAATAGTTGCTTTTTCCTCTGGGTGTACACAGCTCTACTTCAGAGCACTCAGCATGGCAGATGGAATGTAGGATGGATTTCAGCCCTCACTTTGTCCCTCCCTTAGCCAGTAACCTGCACAACTGTATGGAACAGCCCTGAACAGAATGAAGGATTTCTATAGCATCAGCAAGAATATATCTTTTTGCACTTCTTGACAACTTGTTTGAATGTTTAACAACCAATATTATCAAGAAAGTCTTTTCAATAGTTAACCAACTACCTTGACAAACTGGGTCACTTACCTCTATACACTAATAAACCTTCAAACTTTTTACAAGAAACCCACTGCTGTTCTCATTTGTGAAAAACAGATGCCCTGTGATAGGCACATTGAAATTTTAATCATTGAAATTTTCCTCAAGGAAAGCATTGATTCATGACTTGCAGTGATTTCAACATTGACCCAGTGGCCCTGGGAGCACAGAGCTTCAGATAAGAGCAGAGCTTATGTGGCAATTCAATTTCTATCTGGTGGAATTATACTGAAATCCAAAAGACAATAATGGTTAGATCCATTAAATTAACATCTGTGACAATAAATATAATAAAAACATCTTTTAATGTAATTTGTTCCACCATCCCAAGATTTAAATGTAATTGATTTTAAACTTTAAAATACCTTTAAAATTAGACTTTAGGATTAAATTCTATAGTTCCTTGAAAGTAAAATTGGGGAAAATATATTTAAAATATTTTAAGCTCTTTTAGATGTCGCTGGGTATATAATTGGTATATTTTTCTTTGTTCCAGATCATTAGGAGTCTCAAAAACTTCGTATTTTTTCCCCCCTGCTTAAGGAAAAAATCAGGAAAGGAGTGACCTTTAATTTAAGAAGGCTAGAATTATCATATCATGTGGTATATTAAACTTGCAAAAATGCAGTGTCCTCATTTAACTTGCTTTGGGGAACCTAGTAATCTATAAATTTGACATTATTTTTATAAAGTACATTAAAACAAAAAATGCAAGCTGAATTCTTATTAAATTTGTGTAAATGCAGTCACTAAATTATAATAGTAAAACATTATTATGCAAATTGGAGCTAATTTTACAATATCCCTACCTAATTGTTTACAGTACAGTAGAATTATGGCACTGTTAAGCAGGACAGGATATTGTATGAAAGAGCATGTTTTTAATTTGAACCATATTTACTCTCTGCGATTTTTCTTTTCCTTTTAGCATGGAAAAGGGATTTAGCATGGAGAAAACAAGGGCAGATGTCTCCTGCATTGTGTATTCATGGACTTAGCTAATTGATATTTTCCATGTGCTTTAGATGCAGAGATGGAGATGGGCTCTCTTCAGAGGTGCACAAGCTTCCTCTTTTCAGTTTTTATGAGATGTCAGACAGAACTGTCTACAAAGACTTGCTCCAAGGAATATTTTTAAGAGGTTTGTTTTGAGATGAAGGCTACTTGAGTGTGAGGCATCCTAAGTGGTCCTCGGCCTCCAGCTGTGTTCCTTAGCAGAAGGGGTTAGATAAGGCTGCCCTGATGTGATAGTACCAAATTACGTTTGAAACAGCACTTAAGGAAGGTTTGGGGAAGAGTACAAGACCACTGTCCATCTAGTGGAGAAATCACACTGAATAAACAGTTTTAGCAGGAGGTCAATGAACACTGCTTCAAAGGAAAGTGCCTTCATCTTAGATAAGCAAAAATCAGTGTGTGGGATTCGTTTGTGGAGGGCATTCTGCTTCCTGTTCCCCTGAAAATCCTTATTTTATCCTTCCTATTACTCAGCGATTTCATATAAGCTAAACTGCCAGCATATGAGAAACCTCTCTGCCAATGAGATGATTTTTTTTTCCAGAAAGCCTTGCCAAGTTTATGAGCCAAGAAATAGCTGAATTATAATGGCTGGAACTTGAAAGAGAAAGAAGAGTGAAATGTATTAAAATATTTTTGTAAAAATCCCTGATTCTTGAAATCAGCAGGAGCTGATCAATCTGAGAATAACATAGTAAATTTTATGGATGGGACAGGGAGGGGGCTGAATATCTGGTGATAAGAAGGTGCCCCCAGGTGGAGCCTTCTTGCCTAGTTATTCTGAAAGTCTGGGGGGAAAATGTGACTATAAAATCCAAGGGAAAAACATGTCAGATGAACAGGATTTCACTGTTTCTCTTTTGGCTTAGCACAAGTTGCCCTGCTGATGTGATTCACTTTTTTTTTCTCTGTTTTGGAATCCTCCAAAAATCTTAATGCGAAGTGTCTTGATCACTCCTCCATTTATATTAAAATGAGGCAATTTAATATCTCTGTAGTTGTTTATTTTGTATGCCCTCCATGACAACTGCAAACACCTCTTTCGTTCACTCTAAAGCCTTCCATCTCTACTTTCTCTGTCCTTTGAAAAACCTGCTGGACAGAACTGACCATAAACTCAACAAGGGGACCTCCTCCAGGGACTTCACATTTCTACAGAGATCAAAGCTTAAGGCTAACAAGATTGGAAGGGTGGGAGGGAGGCTCAAGAGGGAGGGGATATGGGGATATATGTATGCATATGGTTAATTCACTTTGTCGTACAACAGAAACTAACACAGCATTGTGAGGCAATTATACTCCAATAAAGTTATATTAAAAAAAAAAAGACTAACAAGACCCATTGCCTTCTAAACTTAGATGGTAGTGAGTATTTTACTCCAGATACCAATTAGGAATTTTGTTTGACTGCTAGTAACAGAGACTAGAAATAACAATGACTTAAATAAGTGGGTTTCTCTCAGATAAAGAAGTCCAGTGATAGGCAGTCCAGGAGTATGGGTACTCCACAGTCATCAGGGATGCAGTCTCTTATACTTTTCTGCCTCTTTATTCTGAAAGCATAGTTTTCATCCTCAAGTTCACTTTGTGCTCTAAGATGGGTGCTGTTATTATGTTCACATCCAGGCAGGAAATAGGATAGGGGAGGGTATGCTGGTCTGACTGTCCCCCTTTTACGGTATTTCCTCAGAAGTTCTCCAAACAACTTTGGGCTTACATCTTACCATAATTTTGCCTGGGAATCTCTCTGCCCTAAATAAATTTGGGGGGTTTGATATTAAGGAAAAAGAAGATAATAATTATTGGATAGGTGACTAGAAGTTCCTGTTGTACCTCTTAAAATACAAACTCCCTGAGAGTTCTCTACCTACTTCAGTTATGTCCAAGCCCAGTCCTCTCACTTTTTTAAAGGACCTAAATTGTAGTTAATATAAGGAAAGAAATGTGGTCCCATAATCAAGACTGGTTCATTTCTTATTCTCAGCTATATTGAGAATAGCTGATTGAGCATATTTATTGCTCAGTAGTCTTTCATGATTAGGCACCCCTTAATTTTTCACAGTAATGGGACACTAGATTATCATGGATAACAACAAACAAAGGAAGCTGGCGAAATGCCCAAATTAAACACCAATTTTCAGAGTTTGAAAAAGAATCCCATCTTAAATTGTCAGTTGAGCTCCACACATATGAAACTAAATGAAGAAAACAAGTACTTTTCTAAATAATCTCAAATTCTGTGCCTGTAGAGAAACCCACACACAGAAGAAAATTATAGTTCGTATAAGTGAATAAGACAGAAGGAATTCTTCCTGTTGTTTAAAGGAAGTTGTCAAGAAAAGTGTCTTAATATTTTAGTGTGTTGGTGTGAATTATGTCATGTAGGGATAAACAACTAAGGTAATATCTTTTTAGTTTCTCTCTTTTGCGTTTCCCTGTTTACCCTAACAGAGTGGGGTTAATGAGGAGTCAAATAGTAAAACTCTGAAGAAAGCCAGAGTCAGGGCTGCCAGAAAGCGCATGGTTAATGCTATGTGAAGGAGCAAGGGAAGGACATATTCGAATCCATGAAGTGTGTCATAACAGCCATGAAACTCTTGGGTTGGTTAGATAATCCTAAAGCCTCTTCCCCTTGTTCAGTTAAGACCTTGGCAAAGGTCAGTTGATGGCTTTTGCTTAAGCCAATTTGACTCACCAGGACTTCTTGGTGGGTGCTGGACTTGTATTCATACACGAATGGCTTCAAGTCCTTGCTCTACTCCTTAGAAGACAGGAGTCTTTGGGCAAAGGACCCAAATTTTCTGCAGCTTAGTTTCTTTACCTCTAAAGTGTTGTTATGAAGATGAGGGAGATAACATGAGGAAGAGATTGGTACATAATAGTGGCTCAAAAATTAGTTAGGTGCTAACTAATTAGGAGAGAACAAGAGGCTAACTGGAGACTTTCAGACAAAACCAGGTGTTTTGTTTTGTTTTTTTTTATATTGGAGGATAATTGATTTAAAAAGTTATGTTAGTTGCAGGTGTACAGCAAATTGAGTTAGTTATACATGTATCTATTCTATTTCAGATTCTTTTCCCATATAGATTATTTTAGAGTATTAAGTAGACTTTACTGTGCTATACAGTATGTCCTTGTTGATTATCTTTTTTATATTTAGTACCATGTATATGTTAATCCCAACTTCCTAATTATCCCCCTGCCTCACTGTTCCATTCCCTTTGGTAACGTAAGTTTGTTTTCTAAGTCTGTGAGTCTGTTTCTGTTTTGTAATTAAGTTCATTTGTAACATTTTTTAGATCACACATATAAGTGATATCATATTTGTCTTTGTCTTACTTCACTTAGTATGATAATCTCTGGGTCCATCCACGTTGCTACAAATGGCATTATTTCATTCTTTTTATGGCTGAGTAATATTCCATTTTATATATATATATATATATATATATATACACACACACACACACACTACATCTTCTTTACCCATTCATTTGTCAATGGACATTAGGTTGCTTCCATGTCATGGCTATTGTAAATAGTGCTGCAATGAACATTGGGTTGCATGTATCTTTTTGAAGTATGGTTCTCTCTGGGTATATGCCCCGGAGTGGGAGTGCTGGATCATATGGTATTTCTATTTTTAGTTTCTTAAGGAACCTCTATACTGTTCTCCATATTGGCTGTACCAATTTACATTGCCACCAACAGTGTAGAAGTGTTCCCTTTTCTCCACACCCTCTCCAGCATTTACTGTTTGTAGATTTTTTGATGATAGCCATTCTGACTGGTGTGAGGTGATACCACATTGTAGTTTTGATTTACATTTCTATAATAATTAGCGATGTTGAGCATTTTTTTCATGTGCTCTTTGCCCATCTGTATGATAAACCTTTAGATAAACTCATCAAGAAAAAAAGGGATAGGACTCAAATCAGTAAAATTAGCAATGAAAAAGGAGAAGTTACAACTGATACCACAGAAACATAAAGTATGATAAGAGAAAACTACAAGGAACTATATGCCAATAAAATGGACAACCTAGAAGAAATGGACAAATTCTTAGAAAGGTACAATCTTCCAAGCCTCAACCAGGAAGAAACAGAAAATATGAACAGAACAATCACAAGCACTGAAAATGAAACTGATTTAAAAACTCCCAACAAACAAAAGTCCAGGAACAGATGGCTTCACAGGTGAATTCTATCAAGCATTTAGAGAAGAGACAACACCTGTCCTTCTGAAATTATTCCAAAAAGTTGCAGAGGGAGGAACACTCCCAAACTTATTCTATAAGACCACCATCACCCCGATACGAAAACCAGACAAAGATACCACAAAAAAGAAAACTATAGGCCCATACCATTGGTGAACATAGACACAGAAATCTGCAACAAAACTCTAGCAATCTGAATCCAACAATACATTAAAAGGATTGTACACCATGATCAAGTGGGATTTATCTCAGGGATGCCAGGATTTTTCAGTATCCACAAATCAATCAGTGTGATACACTACATAAACAAACTGAAGAATAAAAGCCATATGATCATCTCAATAGATGCAGAAAAAGCTCTTGACAAAATTCAACATGTATTTATGATAAAAACTCTGCAAAAAGTGGGCACAGAGGGAACATACCTCAACATAATAAAGGCCATATATGACAAACCTACAGCTAACATCATACTCAACATTGAAAAGCTGAAAGCATTTCCTCTAAGATGAGGAGCAAGACAAGGATGTCCACTCTCGCCACTTTTATTCAACATAGTTTTGGAAGTGCTAGCCATGGCAATCAGAGAAGAAAAAGAAATAAAAGCCATCCAAACTGGAGAAGAAGTAAAACTCACTATCTGCAGATGGCAGATGACGTGATACTATACATAGAAAATCCTAAAGATCCAGCAGAAAACTACTAGCACTCATCAATAAATTCTCTTGCATTTCTATACACTTAAAATGAAAGATCAGAAAGAGAAATTAATCCCATTTACCATCACATCAAAAGAATAAAATACCTAGCTATAAACCTACCTAAGGAGGCAAAAGACCTGTATTCAAAAAAGTATAAGATACTGCTGAAAGAAATCAAAGATGACACAGATGGAGAGATATATTATATTCTTAGATTGGAAGAATCAATATAGTCAAATGACTGTACTACCCAAGGCAATCTACAGAGTCGATGAAATCCCTAACAAATTACCAATGGCATTTTTCACAGAACTAGAACAAAAAATTTTCAAATTTGTATGGAGTCACAAAAGACCCTGTGTAGCCAAAGAAATCTTGATAAAGGAAAACGGAGCTGGAGGAATCAGGCTCCCTGACTTCAGACTATATTACAAAGCTACAGTAATCAATACAGTATGGTACTGGCACAAAGACAGACTTACAGATCAATGGAAGAGGATAGAAAAAAATCTGCCTCAACCTAATAAAGGCCATATATGAAAATCCCACAGCTAGCATCATACTCAGTGGTGAAAATCTGAAAGCTTTTCCTCTAAGATCAGGAATATAATAAGGATGGAACTTTTGCCACTTTTATTCAACACAGTATTGGAAGTCCCATCAGAGCTATTAGAAAAAGAAATAAAAGTAATCCAAATTTAAAAGGAAGAGGGGGCTTCCCTGGTGGCGCAGTGGTTGAGAATCTGCCTGCCAATGCAGGCGACACGGGTTCGAACCCTGGTCTGGGAAGATCCCACATGCCGCAGAGCAACTAGGCCCGTAAGCCACGATTACTGAGCCTGCGCGTCTGGAGCTTGTGCCCCGCAACAAGAGAGGCCGCGATAGTGAGAGGCCCGCGCACTGCGATGAAGAGTAGCCCCAGCTTGCCGCAACTAGAGAAAGCCCTTGCATGAAACGAAGACCCAACACAGCCAAAAATAATAAATAAATAAATAAATAAATAAATAAATATAAAGGAAGAGGTAAAACTGCCACTATTTGCAGATGACATGATATCATACATAGGAAACCCTCAAGACTCCACCAAAAATAACCATTAGAATAAATGAATTTTAAAAAGTTGAAGGATACAGAAATCAATATCCAAAGATTTGTTGCATTTCTATAGACTAATAGGAATAATAATATTATTTCAAAACTGATCATTCATGTTGATGATTTATATACAGTAGGTGGAACAAATTTCAATCTTTGCACATTTTCATTAACCATCATATCCCACCAGACAATCATAAAATAACAAGAACATCTGGTTTTGGACAAATGTCTATTCAGGTATTCTGCCCATTTTTTGATTGGGTTTGTTTTTGTGATATTGAGTTACATGAGCTGTTTGTATATTTTGGAGATTAATCCCTTGTCAGTTGCCTCATTCGCAGATACTTTCTCCCATTCTGTGGTTTGTCTTTTCATTTTGTTTATAGTTTCCTTTGCTGTGCAGAAGCTTTTACGTTTAATTAGGTCCCATTTGTTTATTTTTGTTTTTATTTTCATTACTCTAGGAGGTGGATCCAAAATGATAATTGCTGTGATTTATGTCAGAGTGTTCTGCCTATGTTTTTCTCTAAGAGTTTTATAGTATCCAGTCTTACATTTAGGTCTTTAATCCATTTTGAGTTTGTTTTCTGTATGGTGTTAAAGAATGTTCTAATTTCATTCTTTTACATGTAGCTGTCCAGTTTTCCCAGCACAAATTACTGAACACACCGTCTTTTCTGCATTGTATATTCCTGCTTCCTTTGTTGTAGATTAACTGATCATAGGTGCATGGGATTATTTCTGGGCTTTCTATCCTGTTCCATTGATCTATAAGTCTGTCTTTGTGCCAGTACCATACTGTATTGATTATTGTAGCTTTGTAGTATAGTCTGAAGTCAGGGAGCCTGATTCCTCCAGCTCCGTTTTCCTTTATCAAGATTGCTTTGGCTATACAGGGTCTTTTGTGACTCCATACAAATTTGAAAATGTTTTGCTCTAGTTCTGTGAAAAATTCCTTTAGTAATTTGATAGGTATTGCATTGAATCTGTAGATTGCCTTAGGTAGTACAGTCATTTGACAATATTGATTAGAGGAAATGCTTTCAGCTTTTCAATGTTGAGTATGATGTTAGCTGTAGGTTTGTCATATATGGCCTTTATTATGTTGAGGTATGTTCCCTCTGTGCCCACTTTTTGCAGAGTTTTTATCATAAATACATGTTGAATTTTGTCAAGAGCTTTTTCTGCATCTATTGAGATGATCATATGGCTTTTATTCTTCAGTTTGTTTATGTAGTGTATCACACTGATTGATTTGTGGATACTGAAAAATCCTGGCATCCCTGAGATAAATCCCACTTGATCATGGTGTACAATCCTTTTAATGTATTGTTGGATTCAGATTGCTAGAGTTTTGTTGCAGATTTCTGTGTCTATGTTCACCAATGGTATGGGCCTATAGTTTTCTTTTTTGTGGTATCTTTGTCTGGTTTTTGTATCAGGGTGACGGTGGCCTTATAGAATGAGTTTGGGAGTGTTCCTTCCTCTGCAATTTTGGAATAATTTCAGAAGAACAGGTGTTGTCTCTTCTCTAAATGTTTGATAGAATTCACCTGAAGCCATCTGTTCCTGGACTTTTGTTTGTTGGGAGTTTTTAAATCAGTTTCATTTTCAGTGCTTGTGATTGTTCTGTTCATATTTTCTGTTTCTTCCTGGTTGAGGCTTGGAAGATTGTACCTTTCTAAGAATTTGTCCATTTCTTCTAGGTTGTCCATTTTATTGGCATATAGTTGCTTGTATTATTCTCTTATGATCCTTTACATTTCTGTGGTGTCAGTTATAATGTCTCTTTTTTCATTGATTTGAGTCCTCTTCCTTTTTTTTCTTGACGAGTCTGGCTAAAGGTTTATCATTTTTGTTTTTTTCAAATAACGAACTTTTAGTTTCATTCATCTTTTCTATTGTTTTGTTTGTCTCTATTTCGTTTTTTTCTGCTCTGCTCTTTATGATTTCTTTCCTTCTAGTAACTTTCAGTTTTGTTTGTTCTTCTTTCTCTAGTTGCTTTAGACATAAGGTTGAGATTTTTCTTATTTCTTGAGGTAAGATTGTACTATAAACTTCCCTCTTAGAACTGCTTTTGGTGCTTCCCAGAGGTTTTGGATCATTGTGCTTTCAGTTTCATTTGTCTCTAGGTATATTTTGATTTCCTCTTTGATTTCTCCAGTGATCCATTAGTTGTTTAGTAGCATGTTGTTTAGCCTCCACGAGTTTGTGGTTTTTTAAAGTTTTTTTTTCTTGTAGTTGATTTCTAATCTCATAACGTTGTGGTCAGAAAAAATGCTTGATGTGATTTCAGTTTTCTTAAATTTACCGAGGCTCACTTTGTGGGCCAGCATGTGATCAGTCCTGGAGAATGTTCCAAGTGCACTTGAAAAGAATGTGTCTTTTGCTGCTTTTGGATGCAGTGTTCTATAAATATCAATTAAGTCCATCTGGTCAAATGTGTCATTTAAGGCCTGTGTTTCCTTATTGATTTTCTGTCTGGATGATCTGTTCATTGATGAAAGTGAGTGTTAAAGTCCCGCACTATTATTATGTTACTGTCATAATAGTGACATAACTATTATGTTTATGGCTATTAATATGTGCCTTATATATTGAGGTGCTCCTATGTTGGGTGCATATATATTTACACTTGTTTTATCTTCTTCTTGGATTGATCCCTTGATCATTATGTAGCGTCCTTCTTTGTCTCTTGTAACAGTCTTTATTTAAAAATCTATTTTGTCTGATATGCATACTGCTACTCCAGCTTTCTTTTGATTTCCATTTGCATGGAATACCTTTTTCTACCCTCTCACTTTCAGTCTGTATGTGTGCCTAGATCTGAAACGGGTCTCTTGTAGGCAACATATATATGGTTTTTGTTTTTGTATCCATTCAGCCAGTCTGTGTCTTTTGGTTGGAGCATTCAATCCATTTACACTTAAGGTAATTATCAATATGTATGTTCTTATTGCCATTTTGTTAATTGTTTTGTCTTTTTTTTAAACTTATTTATTTATGGCTGCGTTGGGTCTTTGTTGCCGTCCATGGGCTTTCTCTAGTTGTGGCCAGTGAGAGCTACTCTTTGTTGTGGTGCATGTGCTTCTCACTGCAGTGACTTCTCTTGTTGTGGAGCATGGGCTCTAGGCGTGCGGGCTTCAGTAGCTGTGGCACGCGGGCTCAGCAGTTGTGGTTCATGGGCTCTAGAGTGCAGGCTCAGCTGTTGTCGTGCACAGGCTTAGTTCCTCTGCAACATGTGGGATCTTCCCAGACCAGGGATCAAACCCGTGTCCCGTGCATTGGCAGGCAGATTCTTAACCAATGCACCACCAGGAAGTCCCTAGTCTATGTCTTTTCCTTAGAGCATTTAATCTGTTTGTGTTTAATGTAATTATCAATATGTTTGTTCTTAGTGCCATTTTGTTAATTGTTTTGGATTTGTTTTTGTAGGTCTTTCTTCTCCCCTTCCTATTTTGTTCTCCTCTGTTGTGATTTGATGACTGACTTTAGTATTGCATTTGTATTCCTTTTTTTTTGCGTTATGCGGGCCTCTCACTGTTGTGGCCTCTCCTGTTGCAGAGCACAGGCTCCAGACACGCACGCTCAGTGGCCATGGCTCACGGGCCCAGCCACTCCACGGCATGTGGGATCTTCCCGGACTGGGGCACAACCCCGTGTCCCTGCATCTGCAGGCAAACTCTCAACCACTGCGCCACCAGGGAAGCCCGTTGCTTTTAATATTTTCTCTTTGTCTTTAAGTTCTGTCAGTTTGATTACTGTGTATCTCAGGGTGTTCCTCCTTCGGTTTATCCTGCCTGGGACTGTCCTTCCTGGACTTGGATGACTGTTTCCTTTCCCATGTTAGGAAAATTTTCAGCTATTACCTTTTCAAATATTTCCTCAGGTCCTTTCTATCTTCTCCTTCTGGGACCCCTATAATGTGACTGTTCGTGCATTTAATGTTGTCCCACAGGTCTCTTAGACTGTCCTCTTTCTTTTCATTCTTTTTTCTTTATTCTGTTCCATGGAACTGATTTTCATCATTCTGTCTTCCAGCTCACTTATCCATTCTTCTGCCCCATTTATTTTGCTATTGATTCTTTCTAGGTATTTTTCATTTCAGTTTTTGAATTGTTCATCTCTTTTTTTGTTCTTTACATATTCTAGCTCTTTGTTAAACATTTCTTGTATCTTCTTGGTCTGTACCTCCATTCTTTTTCTGAGATCTTGGATTATCTTTACTGTTATTACTCTGAATTCTTTTTGGGATAGATTGCCTGTCTCCACTTCACTTAGTTTTTCTTCTGGAGTTTTATCTTGTTCCTTTGTCTGCACAATATTTCTCTGCCATCTCATTTTGCCTAGCTTTCTCTGATTATGGTTTCTGTTGTGCCGGCTGCAGGGTTGTAGTTCTTCTTGCTTTTGCTGTCTGCCACTTGGTGGATAAGGCTGGTCTAATAGGCTTTTGCAAGCTCCCTGGTGGGAGGGACTGTTTCCTGCCCACTGCTGGGTGGAGTTGGGTCTTGTCCCTCTGATGGGCAGGGTTGTGTCAAGGGGTCTGTTTAGAGGTGGCTGTGCACTCTGGACAAGTTTAGGCAGGCTGTCTGCTGATGGATGGGTCTATGTTCCCACCCTGTTTATTGTTTGGCCTGAGGCATCCCAGCACTGGAGCCTACAGGCTGTTGGGTGGGGCCAGATCTTGTTGAGAAAATGGCAGCCTCCAAGTGGGCTCACAGCAGTGAGTACTCCAGAACTATTGCCACCAGGGTCTTTGTCCCCACAGAGGCCCCTGCCTCCACAGGAGACCCTCCAATACCAGCAGGTGAGTCTGGCCCCAGACTTCTATGAGGTCACTGCTTTTTCCCCTGGGTCCTGGTGCTCACAAGACATTGTTGTGTGCACCCTCGAAGAGTGGAGTTTCTGTTTCCCCCAGTCCTGTGGAATTCCTGTGATCAAACCCCACTGGCCTTCAAAGCCAGATGCTCTGGGAGCTTCTCCTTCCGATGCCAGACCCCCAGGCTTGGAAGCCTGATGTAGGGCTCAGAACTTTCACTCCTGTGGGGCAACCTCTGCAATATAATTATTTTCCAGTTTCTGGGTGGCTCACCCAGCAGTTATGGAATTTGATTTTGTCACGATTGCACCCCTCCTATCTTCTCATCGTGGCTTCTTCTTTGTCTTTCTTTTTTTTTTTTTTTTTTTTTTGCGGTATGCGGGCCTCTCACTGTTGTGGCTGCTCCCGTTGCGGAGCACAGGCTCCGGACGCGCAGGCTCAGCAGCCATGGCTCATGGGCCCAGCCGCTCCGCGGCATGTGGGATCTTCCCGGACCGGGGCACGAACCCGCATCCCCTTCATCGGCAGGTGGACTCTCAACCACTGCGCCACCAAGGAAGCCCTTCTTCTTTGTCTTTTGATGTAAGATACATTTTTTGGTAGGTTCCAGTGTTTTTCTTTTGTTTGTTTGTTTTGTTGTTTTTTTGTTATTTTTTTTTTCCCAATGATTGTTCAGCAGTTAGTTGTGATTTTCGTGTTTTTGTGAGAGCAGGTGAGTTCAAGTCCTTCTACTCTGCCATCTTGTCTCTAATTAGGGAAGCCTTCAACCAAACAGGAACCTGAAGTGTGTCTCTTGTAAGCAGCAAATAGTTGAGTCTTTTTTGTTGTTTTTTTTTAATCCGTTCAGCCACTTTGTCTTTTCACTGGAGATCAACTTAGTACATTTATATATATATATATATATATTTTTTTTTTAATTAATTAATTTATTTTCGGCTGCATTGGGTTTTCATTGCTGCGTATGGGCTTTTTTTTAGTTGCAGCTTAGTTGCTCCGCGACATGTGGGATCTTCCGAGACCAGGGCTCGAACCTGTGTCCCCTGCATTAGCAGGCAGATTCCCAATCACTGCGCCACCAGGGAAGTCCCAGTACATTTATATTTAAAGTACTGATTGATAAGACTTATTGCCATTTTGTTTGTTTTCTGGATGATTGAAAATTCCTCTGTTCCTCCTTCTCTTGCTCTCTTCATTTGTGATTTGATAATTTTCTGTAATGATATGTTAATTTCCATTCTTTTTATCTTTTGTGGCTTATGAGGCTTACAGGAAATAACATATTTATAACAGTCCTTTTACATTGATAACATATTAAGTTTGATCACATTCTAAAGCTCTACATTTTTAACCCCCCTCATGTTTTATGTTTTTGATGTCAAAATTGACATCTTTTTTTTTGTGTATTCCTTAACAAATTATTGTAGTTATAACTATTTTTTACTAATTTGTCCTTTAACTTTAATATTAGCTTTACAAGTGATTATTTTATCAACTTTATAACATTAGATTATTCTGAGTTTTACTATTTACCTGCCTTTATCAATGAGATTTATACTTTCATATGTTTTCCTCTTACTTATTTGTGCCCCTTTTTCAGCCTAAAGAAGTCCTTTTAACTTTTCTTGCAAGGCCAGTTTAGTGGTGATAAACTCCTTTTCCTCATCTGGAATACTCTCTATCTCATGTTGGTTTCTGAAGGATAAATTTGCCAGGTAGCATATCCTTGCTTGACAGTTGTTTTTTGTTTGTTATTTCTTTCTGAACTTTGAATATATCTTACCATTCCCTTCTGGTGTGCAAAGTTTCTGTTCAAAAATCTGCTCATTATCTTATGTGGGTTCTCCTGTACATAGTTGTTTTTCACTTGCTGCTTTTAAGATTCTTTCCTTTTATTTAACTTTTGACACTTTAATTATAATGTGTCTTATTGTAGGTCTCTTTGGGTTTCTCTTGTTTGGACTCTCTGGGCTTCTTGGATCTGGGTGTCTTTTTCCACAAGTTAGGGACGTTTTCAGCCATCATTTCTTCAAATAAGTTTTCTGCTCCTTTCTCTCTCTCCTCTTTCTGTACTCTTAAAATGGAAATGTTGATTGCTTGACATCCATAACTCCATTAAACTATCTTCACTCTTTTTTTTATTCTGTTTTCTTTTTGCTTCTCTGATTGAATGAGTTACACTACTGTGTCTCTGAGTTCACTTTTCTTTTCTTCTGCTTCATCTAATCTGCTGTTGGACCCCTCTATTGTGCTTTTCAGTTCAATTATTGTATTCCTAAGCTCAATGACTTCTATTTGGTACTTTCTTACATTTTGTATGTCTTTAGTGACATTTTCTTCGCTCATCTGTTCTTCTGAGCTCAGTAAGCATATTTATGACTGTTATTTTGAGCTTTTATCCAGTAAATCACTTATCTCCATTTCACTAAGGTTTTTTTCTGAGGTTTTACCTTGCTCTTTTTGGAACATATTCCTGTTTTTCTTAATTTTGCTTGACTCTCAGCTGGTGTCTATGCATTATATAAAAGAGCAACATCTCCTCATCCTGAAGGATCTGCCCTGGCTCTTGGTTATCTCTCAAACCTTTGTGACTTTCCAATCAGCCTGTTTTATTTTTAGTGACTCCCTGTAGTTGAGGGTTTGCCAAGATCTGTCATTGTCCCAAAGGGAAGGATCTCAGTCAGCATCTAGATTCAGGCTGATTGGAAACCAGACTCTCAGGTCATAGATTTTAATGCCTGAAAATATACCTCTTTCAGAGGAGACAGGGAGTTGGGTTTTTCTATTTGCTCCCTCTGTGCTTAGCCATGGGGTAATTGCCAGGTAAGAACTATTTGTTTCTTTGCCACTGTCCCATTGAACTCGTGAACACAAGCTCCATTGGTGATCAAGGGCACCCCTGGATGGCAACCAAAAAACTGGGCACCAGACATAAAAACTGGGGCACAAGGTGCATGTACAGGCCCCCCTCTGGGAGTTACTGGTGCTCGGGAGAGTGGCAGAAGGATATCATGAAGATAGTGCACGTCCTCCAAAGTCTCTGTAGAAGATTACAGTCAGCCCTTAGATGTGTGTTTAATTAGACATCTGCCCCTCAGGCCTCTGCTCTGAAGAAAAACTGATAGACCTCTTTCACTGAAAGACTGGATGCCACAGTCTGTTGCCTCTCTCCTGGTCACCAGAGCCAGGCAATCTAGAGTTGTCCTCTGGGTGGCAGAAGCAAAAATTGGGGTGCTAGATGAAGGTACAAGCTCCTCTCTCAGAGATACTGATGAGCTGGAATAAGGTAAAGAGAGAGTGTAAAGGTGGCCCCTGTCCTCAGAGAATATAGCAGTAGGTCCCTGGATGTGTGTTAAATTAGATGCCTGCCCCTCAGGGCTATACTTTAAGATAAGCAAATAAGCATCTTTCACAGAATGTCTGGATGCTTTTTAGTCAGGTCCTGGTGTGGGTGAGCCTACATGTGAGCTCTTTAAGAACTGCTGTTCAGTTTGCTATAGCCTTGCAGTTCTCGTGGACACAAGCCCCACTGGCTTTCAAAGCTAAATGTTTTGGGAGCTTGTCTTTCAGGTGCAGATTTTAAAAGTTGGTGTGCCAGATGTGGGCTTCAAAGCCTGTGCTGCTCTGGGAGAGGCTCAGGGTTTTGAAATCCCTCTTGTTGTGGGATCACTTAGCTGGGAGTGGGGTTTATTGCAATATTGTGTCTCAGCCTCTCCTACCTACTTTGTTGTGGGATTTTCCCCATTTGCCTGGTATATAGGTGTCACTCAGTTAGTTTTGGAGTTTTTTTTGGAGGAAATTGTTCTGTATGTAACTGCAGATTCAATGTATCCATGTGTCTGGTTTGCCATCTTGAACCAGAACCTTCGTCATTTTTTTTTAATTTTTTAAATTTATTTTTTGGCTGCGTTAGGCCTTCATTGCTGTGCGTGGGCTTTCTCTAGTCACAGCGAGCCGGAGATGCTCTTTGTTGCGGTGCACGGGCTTCTCGTTGTGGTGGCTTCTCTTGTTGTGGATCATAGGCTCTAGGCGTGCAAGTTTCAGTAATTGTGGCATGCAGGCTCAGTAGTTGTGGCACACGGGCTTAGTTGCTCCGCGGCATGTGGGATCTTCCTGGGCCAGGAATCGAACCCATGTCCCCTGCATTGGCAGGCAGATTCTTAACCACTGAGCCACCAGGGAAGTCCACATTTTTTTTTTTTTTGATCGTTCATGAAGTATACTATCCTGTACACCTTGGATTGACCATGATTATGGGAGATTTTTATTGTACTACCAAAAAATACTAGTAAATAAGATGCCCAGGAACCGAAGTTTGCCGTGTTGAATGCTATCAACCTTCACTTGCCTTACAAGTATTATTAACTAGTTTCTAGACCAGAATGTTTCCATTAGGCCACAAGTACTTTCACACAGCATATAAAATGCACATCTTGAGCTGAAAAATAAGAAATCTGATCTACTCCATAGTTAAAATTTCTAATTGCTAAATTTTTTCACACATTTTTAATTACATGATATATTACAGATGTGAGGAATGTCACCATCTCTGGGTCTATAAAGTGATGACTGTGACTGTGTATTTTAAACAAACACAAAGAGAGTTAAGTAGCAAAAATAGTTGTCCTTCAAAGGAATAACTTTAGAAACTCGTACTGATTCCAGGAATACTGAGTTTATTCAAAATATCTTTGGACTTTCCCTCAGAAATGTTTAAAATCCATGCAAGAAAATTACATCGATGCTTTACAAGTTAAATCTCATTTTTGCTTAAAAACAGTACTACACAGATAGATCACCTTCTGTACTTAGCTTTGCTTTCAAGAACTTTTGGCTATTTCTCAAAATTAAATGCAACTTCAAAGCACACAAATTTATCATCATTGAGGACACTGAAAGATTTTGAAAACATTTACAAAATGGGAATGTTGAGAAAACTTTTTAAACAAGGGTAGCAACATTGGGAGTACATGTATGAATTCCAGAGGGACTGTTCAGAAGCAAGAGATTCTCATTTGGCAGGATATGTTCTGATGGGTTTCTTTTTATAAAGCTGTCATCTCAGGTGTACCATCTGCAGAACTTTCGTAATTCTGTCAGACAAGAACATTTTAATCATTTCCTCTGTTCTTAAGGAGTATGACAAGCAATAGAGATGACGGTAGCATTTGGGAAAGCTACACATTTGCATCTCAGGGTAAGGAAAGAGAAAGGAAGAGAAAACAGGAGAAGATAAGCACAAAATGGCAAAGTAGGAGGAATTAGTTACTATGTTCAAATATTTCCTAGATACTGTTTTAAATGTTCTTGTTGGTGATAGTTATTATTGAACATTTAACATGAGCCAGTCACCATGGTTATTATTTGACATGTAATGTCTTATAGAATTCTTTTAATAACTGCATCTAAGGGAGGTCTCCTTACCAGTCCTTTATGGGTGAAAAGGTGGGGAAATTTTTTTCCTGTAAGTAAGTGGCCTAGACAAGATTCAAACTCATGTTTCTCTGATTCCAGAACTAGTGATCTATTAATTTGTACCAAGAAGCTAACAGAAATCGGCATCTCACTCATTTTTAGTAAGACGGCAAGTTTAGATACAACTAAGTCTCTCACGGGATTAGGACCATCTGTTTGTCACTCTAAACCTGTCTGTCACTCTGAACCTGTCTCATGTGGTTTCTGTGGATTCCATCATGTACCTTTATTTTAGACTTGGCCCATCTTTTGAGATCTCAAAGTACATGCTTGGGATCAAGGGAACCACAATTAGATTGAAATTAGTCATTATGGTACTACTTAGTACTGTTTTATTTGATTGACTAACTTTCCTTTTAAAACTGTGTAAATTTTTTCCACATAGGTTTTTGGTCCATGTCTGTTTTCCCCATGACCTTAATACTTCAGTGCCACGAAAAGCAATCATTAAGAATTAATTACCTTAGTTGATGAAATACCCATTGAATGGAAAGAGTTGACACAGACTAGTGCTGATATTTTTCTACAGATCATTATTGCCTTAGGTTTTCCATTCTTTTCTTTTTCTCTCTCCTACACATCCTTTCCTGCTCATCCTTTGTAAACTGAAATAAATGGAGCAAGAAAGCAGAAAGTCTTCCTTCCACTGGCCTCTGACCCCAGATAACCACGCTATTCTATTTATTTATAAAACTATTTTATTTATTTATTTATTTATGTCTATGTTGGGTCTTCATTTCTGTGCGAGGGCTTTCTCTAGTTGCGGCAAGCGGGGGCCACTCTTCATCGCGGTGCGAGGGCCTCTCACTATCGCGGCCTCTCTTGCTGCGGAGCACAGGCTCCAGACGCGCAGGCTCAGTAGTTGTGGCTCACGGGACTAGTTGCTCCGCAGCATGTGGGATCCTCCCAGACCAGGGCTCGAACCCGTGTCCCCTGCATTGGCAGGCAGATTCTCAACCACTGCACCACCAGGGAAGCCCCACGCAAACTATTTTAAATGGTCATTTTCCTCCAATCTCTGTCATGGATATTTTTCCTATGGTTTTAGACATCAAGTCCTTGATAGTAGGACTCATGTCCAGCTAAGTGTTACACTGGATCTCCACCTGACCAAGTGTGACCACCATACACATCAGAAGCAAAAGTCAGACCTGAGGTCCTGCTCTTTGTCTTAAAGTTATTGTGATGCTATAATCATTTTTTTTGGTACTGTCAGCTATTACTGTATATGGTGCAAAAATAAATTGTTGGTGCTCCTAGTCCATGGAATTAGGTCCATTGGAATTGGAATGCACCTACATAGATTGCAGCCTTTGGAGTGATTAAGCTTTTTGTTTTGTATGATTAAAAAAAAAAAAAAGCCTGCTTATTTCTTCTAAGAGATCTTTGAGTTTTTCCTGCCAGTCAGGTGGCAAAGGCAGAGACTTTTCTTCCAAGGCTACTTAGTCTCTTTTCTATTAGGCTTTCTTCTTCTCCATCATTTCTTCTTCCTCCTTCCCTTTTAGCTTTCCCTCCTCTAGCTCTGTTTCTAATTCCCTGGGGAGGCCATCCAGGGTCTATCCTGTACAAATCCAGTTCCCAATTACTCTTTGCTCTATGAAACACCTATCATCAGTTCCTCAGATTTTAATACCTAGACAGATGTGTGTGCTCCATGAGAAGGGCTGTGGAATGCGGTATGTTGTGTGCCAAGACTAATCTTCTGCTCTGTAGATGCTGGTACTCAGTCTTGAGTGGGCAATTCCCATGTAGCTTTTGCTTAATGTCTGAGGAATTGGAGAGAGACAATTGTAATTTCTCCTTTTGTGACTTCCTCTTTTTGCGCTTTATTTGAGATTACGAGTGAGTGTGATTTCAGATGTGAAACACTTGACAGTGAGTCAGGGAAATGAAATTTCACTGAAATGAAGAATGCAGGAAGAGAAAATGTGTGAAAAATCACGCTGACAGGGTTTTCTTGGTAGCTAGTAAAGCAGAGAAAGGAAATTCCCACACAGCAGGCTTTAATAAAATAGGCAGGCAGCGAAGTCGGACTGTGTGAGATACTGGTGAGGAATATAGAGATGGAGAGTGAGTGAAGGAATCATAGGGGCCTATCAGACATTCTTTCTCTGCACCTAATTTACTCTTTAAATGAGTTTCCAGATGAGAATTGTTTTCCCATAAATTTGCATCAATAGATTTATGAGCGTGATTGTGCATTTCCCAACACAAGGGTTAACCAAATATTAGGCAATATTGTTTGGTATTTGTTTTCCAATCCCAAGTACAGTTTATGTAGAGTGGACATTTATGTCTGTGTATACCAAACTCAATATATGGAAATTCAGACTCCCAAAGGAGATAAAGCAGGACGCGGTCATTATTTAAGGAAGGTATTCATCATGTGATTGTATTAAAGACACATGCTCCTTAAGGACTTAAAAACATCATTTGATTTTCATACAACTTTCCTGGAATTTATGACATCAAGCGAGCCTATTCCCAAGATAAACATGGAAGTCCTATTTCCTTGTTGCCTGAGTCACTTTATCAAGGATCCACCATTTACTTGGTTTGCTTATGTTTTATATTCTTTCCTACCTACCAGTTTGTAAGATTCTTGACATAAGACCATTGCTTTTCTTCTTCCTTGATGTATCACACACGCTTAGTACATTTTGTGGCGTGTAATAGGTGCTCAATAAATGTTTACTGAATGAATGAATGATCTTGGGGGATGGGGACGGTTTGCTTCACATGAGTAAATCACCCAAGCCAAAGGTGGCAGCTAGCCCAGAGCTCCTTGATCTAATCCCTCATTATGTCAGTGGCTGTCCTTTGAGTCGCTGCCAGGCAGGCTGCAAGAGAGTAGGAACTGAGACAGAGAGTGGCCTTACACGCCAGAGCCTGGCAGGTTCACATAGGGAATTCTTTGCCTTTAATACATGAAATACTGGTGGGGATAACAACTGTAACGTTTACCTTTTGGAAACTTCTGCTGAAGGCCCTTCCCAAGTTGAGGTTTGTGAGAGAGTCAGCAGCTTCCAGAGCAAGGGCCTAGCAACTTTAGCCTCGGCCAAGTGCTTTTCAACGAGTAAGTGGCTCAGAAGAGGCAAAGCAGCAAATTCTGCTGGTGACTGAAGCCTGAAACAAATACTACTGTTAGCGGCGTAAGGTCACTTGACGACAGTGTCTGTAACTCTGAGCTTCCCTTACCTCCAGAGGACACCATGAGCTTAGGCACAAAGTAGGGATAAAACGCCTATTTTAGCTGAAGATATCTGTTCAAAGAGTGGAGAAAATAGGCTAACCTCTGTGCGCCTGCTTTGCACTTGGTTCTGGTGAGAGAGGAGGAGAGGCCGCAGCTCCTGCTGTTCTCAGTGGGATCCCTCCAAGAGCAGTTCTTGTATTAACCACTTCACTGTTTTGTCCCCATCTTGTTATCTGTTCTTGTTAGAATCTTTATTATTCATGGATGCAAAAAAATCCCATCATTAAACCATCATAAATATTCATAACACTTTGCAATTGTGTGCATTTCATTTAGCCACTTGGCAAAACTCTGAAGTACCAAGAGTTTTAAGGAAATCTGGCTAATGAGACCAGAGCTCAGGAAATGCAGGGTGGCTTTTCTACTTTCTGTTATTTGATTTTCACCTGAAAACAAATGTAGACTATAAATAATAATTAACAGAGATAAGCAGGGGTGGCGTTGCCTTGCAGTGAAGAGCCACACGTTCCTCGGCTTTGTCTTGATGGTGCTTTTGTGTCAAGCAGAAGATACGGGTAAACATTGTACTACCAGAGAGGGGCTCATGAGGCTGCAGTGCTAATGGATTTATCCAGGAGCCTATAAAGGCCAGACAAAACCCCTGCTTTGGTTAACAGGGACCTCTCTTCTCATGTTCTGCATGATTACTGACATCAGGTTGGAGTAGAGATAAGCACGGCTCCTTTCTTGGTCTTATTATAGTAGACAGCCATCCCATTTTTAGTGTCTAAGAAAGAATTATATCCATCTCTCTCCCTTCTTCTAATCCAGTTAATCTAAACTGTGCACTCTCCATCAGTACTGAGAGCTTTTCACAGGAGTCAAAGAGAACGAGCAAACTTTGGCAGCAGCCAAGTAGAATTGGAATAAAGTGTTCCCCACGGCCACCCCCTCCCATTCAGAGCACACAGATTTAAACCAGTGGAGACATCTTTTTGTTTCGTACCACAAATTCATGCCTTGAAACGTTTCTTTCCTGCCTTTTCAGCTTAAGGATTCTCACCACTGAAAAGGAATTTTTAAAAGATATGAGCTTGTAGAGAGAAAATATTTATACCAATATGTTTCATGGCCCTTGCCTGCACAAGTTGAGGATTCCTCCATGCCATTCTGACAGCATTTATGTTTGATAATGGGATTCATTCCCTGCATAACGGCTACCAGGTGCTGGAAAATACTGGGTACAATCGAGACTGCTCAGCAGGTTCTGCTTTCCCTGAGGAGCTTGTGCTAAGTAGAAACAAGTTACCACCAACCCAAGTATTAGCCTGGCTGCTCATGTACATCATTGTGTTAAGGAAATGTCACATGTTAATAGGAGAGGGCTCCTGGTTCCCAAACAGAGGACCAGTTAAAGAAGGTTCTCCTTGGTCTGCTCCTGTGGAATTCGAGTGGGTCCTTTTTTCCACTGTTGATCATTGAGCTCATTTGCGGTGGTGTTTGGCAGTTGTCTCGTTGTTTGTTGGCCCATTTCAAATACTCTCTAACTGGAGACTTAACTCTTGGAACTCCTCTCTGTACCAACTGATACAGGGTATCAGCAGGGAGAAGAGGCTCTTTTCACTATTTTTTACATTGACCCCACCAAAAGAAAAAAAAAGTACAAGTCTTCAAGAAAATCACGTGTGTCATTTTATATAATTCATTGTGTCAGTTTAGATGTGGTGACCTTTGAAATACGGCAAATTTCTTCAGTACTATCACACTGAAATTCAAAATCAGGCTTTGAAAATTCTAGCAGTGTTAATTACTCCCTCTGTGCTTCTGTTGCACTTTCTTCGTACCCCTCTTATCCTATCATATTTGTTTAATAGACTGTTTTGCTTGCAAGGAACTATGATTCACTCAGGCTAGCTCAAATAATGAGGGCTTATTTTAAGGACGCCTATGCCAGTAATGGAATCAGAATCTCATGAACGCTTCAAAATAGAAGCCAGATAATGACCAGGCTTTACAGTGACTGGAACTCGAAAGTGGTTCTGGGTTTCAGGAAGCAGCCCTATGGAACTGAGCAGGTAAAAGTTAGGGCTTTGCTAGAAGAAATGTGACCAAACTGTTTTCTGTACATCTGCTGCTTTTTTGTTTATCCCCCGTCCCCAACTCATTCTATTTATATTATCTCTCAAAGGGCCATACTAATGTTCCTGGGTAATTACTAAACAGCAAGTAAAGGCAGAGATGTTTTTTTTTCCTTTGCAAGGACACACATAGGACACTGACTAGCCTTTGAATTGGCTGCCTCTGAGTCAGGTGCCCAGTGCCCATCCAGTCAGCTGTGACCATGGATGTGAAGACATCGTATATGACATGGCTTCCGAGAACTGCCTCCTTTGGTTTCCTTGGAGAAGGGACTGTGGATGTGACAGGCCCTATAACTGATATGTACAGCCCATAATGACTGGGAGCTTTATCTGGA
Organism: Pseudorca crassidens; assembly: GCF_039906515.1. Classification (NCBI taxonomy): domain Eukaryota; kingdom Metazoa; phylum Chordata; class Mammalia; order Artiodactyla; family Delphinidae; genus Pseudorca; species Pseudorca crassidens. The sequence continues at coordinate 87,538,864 of NC_090298.1, forward strand.
TGAAGCCAGTCAGTCTCCTATTAAAAAATACCCACAGTGCTTAGCACAGGTTCTGGCATATAGTAGGTGCGCCATAAAATATAGCTAAATGAATAAGAGAATCTTAATATTTTTTCTTGGAGCTTGTTTTAGGTGAAGTGAAATAACTTGCTGTCTGCCTGTGATTTGATATCCTTTATTTGCCAACAGCATCCCTGCTGGATTCTGGATTCTAAGGCATGGTGTATCTTACTTTCCCTCTGTCTTTTCCAGTAGATTTTTTTCCTCGATCTATCAAAACCAAGCCGTTGTGGTAGAGTCAGCAAGTTAGCATTCTATGATGTGAAGTCTTAGTCAGCTTAGGCTGCTACAACAAGTACTATAGACTGGGTGACTTAAACAATAGAAACTTATTTCTCACAGCTAGAGGCTGAGAAGTCCGAGATTAAGGTGCCAGCTTGGCCATGTTCTGGTGAGGGCCTTCTTCTGGTTTGTTCTGGCTGTCTTGCTGGGTCCTCACATGGTGGAGAGCAGGTAGAAGCAAGCTCTCTTCTGTCTCTTCCTATAAGAACACTAATCTCATCATGAGGACTCCACCCTCACAACCTAATCACCTCCCAGAGGACCTATGTCCAGATATCATCACACTGGGGACTAGGGTGTCAACATATGAATTTTGGAGGGATGCAAACATGCAGTCCACAGCAAGGCTAAATCTCATTTTAAGGTGAAAAACTTGGGCTTCCCTGGTGGCGCAGTGGTTGAGAGTCCGCCTGCCGATGCAGGGGATGCAGGTTCGTGCCCCGGTCCGGGAAGATCCCACATGCCGCGGAGCGGCTGGGCCCGCTGAGCCTGCGCGTCCGGAGCCTGTGCTCCGCAACGGGAGGGGCCACAGCAGTGAGAGGCCTGTGTACCGCAAAAAAAAAAAAAAAAAAAAAAAAAAGATGAAAAACTTGCTGTGATTCCAGCTGTTTTCTCTAGTTCCCTGGAGTCACTTTCCGCAGGAGACTAGAATAAATCCCCACTAACTTCCATGGGAACAAGTTGTTCTGAGGAATATAAATTTGTATTCTGGTTTCAAGGAGGTCTAGGCCTGTTTCTTTAGAGGAAAGCCTGAGATCCTTCCGCACAATGTGAACTCCCGCTAAACGGTGTGCTCTGCAAGGCCATGAACAGATGTCACAGATGTTGGGGGTAGGGGTTAGGGTGGGCACGGGTCAGCCCCCTCAGAGGGATTTCAGGCACACTGCATGACTATGCTTCAGTCTCTCCTGTAGATTTCCCAGTGGGAGGGTCTCCCGATGACAACTGCCCCGAGATTCTGTGACCACAGTGGGCAGCACAGACGTGCAGTACCCGTTACAGGATTTTGCTAGACAAAGCCTTCTTCCTTATGTCCAATTACATAATCATCATTCAGTTGTTTCTGCCTATACATCCATAAAACTTGATCAGGGCAGAGAATGGGATTAGAAGCAGAGAAGATATTGTAGTGAGTGGAAAAATCCATCTTCCCTTTTGTAAATCACCCACCAGAAACATGAATGTCTGTTCCTTTGAGGTAGGTTCTTGGTTCTTCCCATATTGCTTGAATGGAAAACATTTTCTGGTACTTGGGGGGCTGCTGCTGAAAGGCACCCACTGCACACAATAACTAAGCTTCCTGATGACTCCATTTCTGCTGATGCTTTTGCTTCCCCATGGCATTTTGGGGAGTTTTGGTCAGTTTCTGTGGAAATGTAGCGCTCCCCCACTCTTCCCTCCTCTCTATGGAACTGTCAAAATTTGGGCCAGAGCAGTGGGCTGTGTGAGCCGGCTGTGAACAACTTAGCAAAGGAGCCTGGTGTCCTCAGTAAACAGAGTAGTTGATAAGTCTTGTGGACCGGATCGATGATAAGAGGAAAATAAAAAAAAAGCCGAACTAAGAGATGAGGACAGCCATACAGATTCCAGCTAAAACTGATTCAGCTTGCTAATGAATCCTCTAGCTGGTACTGAATTCTTCTCACTTCTCAAGTCAAGTTAAAAACTTGATTCCATGCCAGTTACAAGGGGCAGAGCTGTCACTTGCCAGGGAGATTAACTTGCTTTGTTGAATACTGACAGGGACCAGGGATGGGCAGGACCCACACAGAATGCAGGGCACTCTATTTCATGGTAACCTCAACTCTGAAGTAGAAGTAAATGGAGGGTGTGTAATTTGCGCTGGTTTCCGGTCCAGACTAAGTTAAACCTAGAGAGAGAGTTCACGGAAGTCCTCTGTGGATCCTCGTGCCATGGCTAGTCAGCCCTTTGGAGGTACAGAGCCCAATCCTCTGGTGCTCATAGCCCACACCCTCATATTTAGCCAGCTAGACTGCTCAAGCAAGTTGTAGGCCTGAACACTGATGTAACGATGGCTCTGTCTGGCTCCAGAACTTGGGGTACTCTGTGGGTGGGAAAGTCAGCTGAGTTGAGGAAAAGACACCAAGGATTCAAAATGTCAAGTGACTCTCCCTGCCAGTGTAGAAACTTTTCCATCTACAGCTGGGCTCTGGGAAATTATCCATGCTGTGGTCAGATCTGTGAACACCACAGGGCCTGGCTGGCCGTCCCCTAGCAGGATTTCTTTTAACCACTAAGTTTTTGCCCTGTGGCTTTAGATGTTATCAGATTGATGTTTCAATGTATCTCAAGTGACCCTCAGTGTCCTTACACTGCTTAGCGTAGATGATGTCAAGAAAAAAAGTGCTGTGAAAACATAAAACTAGAAAAAAATGTAAAAGTGTGAGTGTGTGAATGTAAGTCAGGGGAAAACGAATGAAAGAGGAGATGATACAAATTATTCTTCTCTTAAATTCTTCCTAAGTTTTAGATAGGTTTGAATATGCACAGAAACTGGGACTGTCTTGAGAAATTACAGAATTAAAGTTTTGTTTAAAAAGTCCACTTGTATAATAAAACAGTTGACTCACAGACAAGAAGATTTGGGGAAGTTGCCTAGTGCCCCTCTTCCAACTGCTTTGCGTTCGAAACTCCTCAAAGATGGGATAAACATGTCATTTGTTTTCCTTTTGCTGGAGCTCTTAATCAAGTTATTAGAAATGAAGAGGAACAGACTGGGGGCCTCTGTCCACATTTTGGGTCAACTTGACTCTGGATCTTTCCCTGGGCTCCCTGACTTAAGTCGGTTTCTTCTTGTATCTCCAGGGAAGAATGGTGACAGTCCTCCTTTCCATTTAATTCTTCCCAAGCTTGTTGGAAAGAGCCATTAGTTTGTGTTTTCTTCTTTATGCCCATAAGATCTTGGGATGAAATACTCTCAGTAAACCACAAGCCTATTACTATTTTAAGTACCTACATCTTCCAGGAGAAGGAACACGCTGACTCCCTGTAGGAGAAATAAATGGAATCAGCTTGCTGGCTGGCACACTGTCTTTAGGAAAGAATAAAAGAAGACACAGAACTTCTTGTTCTGTCTACTGCAGAAAATGTGTCCAGCTCTAGTAAAGCAAAGCACAGATTTCAGGGGAGTTATGTGTTCCACACTCTCTGCTACACAAATCAGGGTTTTTGTTGTTTGGCCCAACAGAGTAAGCTCTGAACACAAAAGGAGAGGATAGGGTGTTGATAAAATGCATTTTCTAAGATGTGTGTAGGAAGAAACATGTTCTTGTATTTTACTGACTTGTTTCATGGCTGTGATGGAAAGAAAATGACTTTGGCTACTTGCATCTCAAATGATATATGCAGTTTGAGGGAGCACCTGGCACTTGTGAACAAAACAGCATGCAAAAATATTTTGTTCTACTTTACCATTGTAATCTTAGAGATTTTTTTGGTCCCTCTCTTTGTGTTCTTGTCAAGATCGACAAGCATCCGTGTGTTACCAAGTGACATGAAGTTCTTGCTTGAATAATCATGACTAAAATCCAGGATATTTCAAAGCACGTTATTGACTCAGAGAGCCACCCAGTAGATTGAATTCTTCTGAATTAACTCTCAGTGACAGCATCAGGGGTAGTGCTTTTACCCCAAATTGTCAGGTCCTCCCATGTCCGCACTGTGGTTCTGATGCTGGCATCCTCGTCCCAGGGTGTTGTGATAGGGGTTGTTACTAAAAATGTTTCTTTTATTAATGTTACAGAAACCCCCATATTTAGGACTTAAACTGAGTCAAAAAGCAGACAGCAAGAAGAGGAACTGAAAGTTCTTTTTATTTGATCTTCCTTCAGGGTGGACACTAAGTAGTGCCATTGCTGGGAGCAAGATGGCACTCATGGGACACTTAGAATGGAACCAGGGGTGATTTTTTAATGAAAACTAATGAAATCATGCTTTTATCTTAGAGTGTACTGCAGTTCTTGGGAAGAGAGTATGACGATCTCTGACGGGAATTGTCAAAAGGGTCATTATGTTGGGATGTGCTGTACTTGAGGCCTTTGGTCCTCTTTCTTCTGCCATTCCAGACATCATGTATAGGAAGGGCTTAGAAGCTGCTTTCTGTTTGGAAAGGGGAAAGGAGGGAGGGAACTTGCCTGGAAGCAGCATCTGTACAACAAGCTCACTGTTTTTACTTAGGTGCTATTTTTTTTTTAAGAGTGGTTGGCTAATCACCCCTTCCCCAAAGCAAATGAACCCTCGGTGATGCTCTTGACCAATTCCTTGGGCAATGCAATTTCTTGCCTTTTTAAAAGAATCTTGTACATTCATTTATCATCCATATTTTAAAAAGGACACAGAATTATTGCAAATTTACTGCTTACAGGGTCCATCAGCACTTACAACTCCATTTTAAAAATAGGCGCACATATGTATTTAACCACCGAACAACTTGACCAATATAGAGGAATGTATCAAACTAAAAACTGACGGAGAATATCGGCCTGATTAGTTATTTTCAATCATTTTCAGAACACTTGTTTTCCAGAGGGACTGTGCAAAAATCATCATGCTTTTCACAGCATTTTTGCCAGAGCTTTCCTGAAGTATGCTTATGTTATCAGCAGAATATGGAACTAAGCTTTGCAAACAATCTCTAAGAAACTGTTTTGCCAATAGTTCCTAAAAAACTGTTAGAATGGTCAATGAGCAGCTCATCAGAATTATCTTGAACTTCCTTTATGGCACTTAGGTTATACACATTCCTATAATAAGAGGTGTAAGATTCTAATCATTATCACTGGGATAAGAGATTAAAATCCATATATGTGTCTTACCACAATTTCTCCTTTGATTCTTTTTGTGTAACAACTTAGGTGACTCAAGAATTCCAAATACTTTGCTACCGAAGTGTGGTTCTTGCAGCACTGCTTATGTCCTATCTCCGGTCCTGTCTGCTTTCCTGTTACGTGTGCAGCACTATCTATCAGGAACTGGCCTCTTTAATCAGGGACTCACAGCCACTTTCAGATGATCTTAGTCCCCACTTTTCAATGTTTTGCACTTTTATCCCTTTGCTCTAATCTAAGAAAATGTAGGCTTCATTTTGGCTGAGATCCTGGACAGCTCACAATTCAATGTAGATACAGTCTCAGCTTCCAGAACAAGTGTATGATTATTCTCTAAAGCAGAATCTGAAGTTGTCATCTTTTCATCGCTTCCCCTACTTTCTTAGGGCACTAAGGTGATTTCTCTGGACCAGTCTCCTCATAATTTGCTTCAATGATACTCAGGTTTTCTCATCTCCAGAGTCACCTTTGTAGCTACTATGAAAATTGACTCCAGGCACTTTACTGTCCTTTTTAAGCCCACAGTGCTTTTTAACCCACCAAGATTTCTATTTTGTAAGAAGCTCTTAACCCCATTTTGACAAGATAATTTCCTTTAACTCTAAGCTTTCTAATCTTAAAATCCTGATCTTTTTTTCCTCATCTATCTCCTTTCTTATTTATGTATAATAAAAATGCTTGAATTTTATATTTTCTCTATAGATCGTTACCATGTTATGTTTACACGTAATGTCTGCCTTATGTTGTAAACTTTACAAGTACAGGTTGTAAACATTAACTTTATTCTGCATAGCGCTGAGCACAATGTCATGATCACTTAAATGCTTTTGATGATGATGGTGATGATGAAAATGACCACGTAATGCTGTTCTGGTTTGAAAATATCACATAGGTAGTGCAGTACATCTTTTTTTAATGAGTTGTTCCTCATTCTATAAAGCTGTCATTCTTCATTAGCAGAAAAGGTTACAGTAAGTTGTAATTAGTGTTTAGTGCCCTGTCAAATAATTAAGTATAATAAAAAGCTTTCAATGAGTTTAATGTTAACATGGTATAATTAAAGCCAAGTCTTGAAATGCATTAGGTGTCTATTTTGTCAGACATTTGATGCTTTTTCCATCTACAGATGAAATTCTCAAATTGTGCTTATAGCAATGTCATCATCAAAGACAAAAAACTCACATCACTCCGATGCAGAATGGGCTTCCCAGTGTCCAGCAAGGGCAATATTTAAAAAATCAAAGCACTTATACAACCTTGTTATTAACTGATAAGGAAAGTGAGTCCTAAAGATGTTGTGTGACTTGCCCAAGGTCACACAGCAGTAAATTAATTTTCCTTGGTAGTGAGAATTGTGGCTTGGGATTGTACTGAGGTGATTATTGTCATTACTGTCATTCATTCTTTTGGAAGTATATTTGCTTTAAATTGATTATTTTTATCTTTGTCTTGATGAGGTGAAAAAAATAGATAAATACATGCAAAGTAAAAGAACATAATGTGTTTAGCTCTTGAATTTAACACTTGTTTTAGGATGCAGGGCTTGTCATAGTGCCTATTTTAAGGCTCAAATACTGAGACAAGACTGAAATCTCACTATTTTCTCATCAGAATAACTGGAATGTGCCTAGATACTTGACCATTTCAAACCCTGCACATTCTTTGACCTTCTCAGGCCTTCTCTTGTGCTTGTCGTATTATCTTTTCTGTCCACAAAGATTTTGAAAAAATCAGCAGAGTACAAGTAGCCCCTGAAATAAAGGCGTCATTCAAGGAACAAAGAAGTAGAAGGAGGGCTCCAATTAAAATGATGAAAATCTTTAATTTTTATTTAGGTATACTTGTACGGACACGTGTATATACAAATACAGATCATATGGGTTTGTTTGTGTGTGTGTTTTTTTTTTTTTTTTTTTTACATTTTCTTTTACGTTTATATAATGTCAGCATTTCAAAACAGCACTCGATGAGTAAGTGCAAAGGAACTGCAAAGCGGGCAGTACAAGCACAGGACCACACGGAGCTGGACTTCACACCCAGACGCACACACAATGAGTGGCTTCAATGGGGTGTCAAGAGTAAGCATGGAAAGCGGATTTGGACTCATGGGTAACCTCCAACATGCCAGCATCTATTAAACTGTACAGACAATGGGAGCAAGCCCATTGTAGGGAGATTTGTCTCACATCCGAGCAGCTCTGGGGCAAATGCATGGGAAAAACTCAGTGATGCCAAACCAGAGACAGACCTGCCCATTCACGGTTCTGAGGGAAAACCAAAAGTGGGAGGAAGTCGAGAGACAGAAAAAGTAAACATAAGAAATAAAAGGTGGCGGGGGGAGTGTAGGCAAACGGGAGTGTTTGTTGGTGGAGGTGGTTTCCAAAAGAAAAACTAGTGATCACAGCTCTGAGAGCAGTGAATGGAGGGAAGGGGTTTAAACTGTTTTTTGTTTTAAATTTTGGGGAAACTAATAAAAATGGCTGCTGCCGTTGCTAAGGCACCAGAGACAAAGTCCCTGAAAGTCCACAGGTACTGTGTGACTCTTCCTTTCACAATGACTCAGAGAGAAAGAACCCCCATTTAACCTTCCTAAATGAACTGGTTTGAAACCTTTCCCATGCTTGGGCTGCACATGATACTGACAAGACTCTTCCTGGGGAAGAATGAAAACCACCACAAACGGAAGACCAAACCAAGGTACAGAACCGTTACTAAATTCCCTAAACCTTTTCAAACCAACATGCCGGGGGCGGGGGTGGGGGGGACACCACAGGGCTCCAACATCAGACCTTGAAAACATTGAGGACAAAATGTTGATCAAAAAAGTCATGTTGTTCCAGGTCCCAAGATGGTGGAGTCTTAAGATTGGGAGGGCGGTGACCACACGTGAGTCCTGTATGGAGCAGTGTCTCGGCCATTTGTGACTCTTCTTAGCCACGTCTACATTGGATGTTTCAAAGCCTCAATGCATGTTTTGTATCCTGAAAGACTATTGTTCTCACTTACAAAAGGCATAAGAATCAAATTAATACTTTATTATCAAACACTATATACAACAGAGGTTGCTAATAATACAGAATTTAAAGAATGCAGTTTTTTTTAACGTTTTACTTTTCTTTCCTCTGCCACCCAAGAAAGTACAGTACAAAACAATAGTCTAAACTAACACAAACTATTACCTGGTCTATTAAAGGATACACGGTATCCACTAAACAGACAGATCCTTATTTCCCTGCTTCACGTTGCAAAGCCCTTGGCAACCAGGGGCAAAGGTCGCTGGGGTTTGACTGACTGGGGCTGAGAAGGCTGCCCTTCATACTTTTGAATTGTTTTTGAAATTAAAAGCTGCTACAAAGTTGCGTCGACATCCTCCTAAGCCCCCTGAGGGTTGTTAACACCATCACAAAAGGCCACCAGCACTTTTTGGACAAGATGAAAACTGCACGATACCAATCGTCTTCTTGAAAACTCCGTGGCAAGCGTTACCTACAATTACGTCACTTTTAGGTAGAGAAGCACATTGTCTACTGGTGTGGATAGTCTTGCTTTTTTTTTTTTTTTTTTTTTTACATTTAATTTGTAGTGGCACAGTGGTGAAGGGGTCTAATTTCACTGTGAAAAATGAAAGACAATGGCAGAGAGGGCCATGAGTCATTAATTATTTTATCATTTGTTAGAGACAAATGCTAGAAAAACCACAGAAGTCACCATTTCTAAAATGAAATTAGCACTGATAATGTAGTTATGACTAACTGGAATCATTACAGGATCATTTGATTTCCTTGTGGTCATAGAACATGCAATATTATTTTGGTTCTATTGATCCATTTTAGAAGGCATCTTTTTCCCCCTACCCAAATCCCACTGGACCAACAAGCCTGTAACTAACTATTAATAAAAAAGAAGTATTACTGGGTATTACTGAGAGTTCTGAGTATATAAATAGTTAATGCAAAAAATAATCCAATGCTGTGAACTTTTGTTTCAGTGAAATGGTGGCTGCCTTCTGTGATAAGACTCTGCCACTCCAGAGAAGTTCCTGATGTCTGGGGGAATGGGATTTAATCCGAGAGGCTGGCAACCTCTCACATGGTTCCAAGTGCGAATAGACCCAGCATTAACATCCACTCCAAACGGATCGGGTAAGCCCAGATTACATTTCAACATGTGTACAACTCTCCAGCGTGCAGTGCCTTTACAGCTGCCTTTCATTCACATATCTCTCTAATTCAGAACTACTCACAGTTCTTAGCAAATTCCCCTTCATGAAGTCTATCCATAATATGACCCCTCTTTTTAAACATGTACATTAAAAAAAAACACCCAGTTTTAAAAAAGTCCTTATTGTGCTGGAACGCTTCCAGTTTTTCACATCTTACACGATCATTGCATTTATTTTTTGTTTTGTTTTGAAAGGCATGGTTTCTGTTGACATGTCCTGCAACAGCCAAAAAAGGCTTGCTTGATTTCTTTTCTTTTCCATCGGTCTGACACTTTTCCCTGTCTAGGCTTTGGAGTTCAAAGTTCGTGACAGCCTCACCAGTAGCAACCCCCAAGGCTTGCATTTCCTGGTAATGGACCGGGAACATCCCTGTTGGCCGTGCTGATTTACTGTCCTCTTGCCCACCCCTACAATGAAACAAGGCAGCCCCCCCATATTTCTAAATGTATCAAGGGATGCCACTTTTTCTCACAGGTTTAAATAGGACAAGCGTATATACTCACTCTCAGCATAAAGTATATCTAAATAATGTATATTCTATTCTAGTGGATTTTTAAAAAAATAGTTTGTTAAAGTCTTTGGGACTCCATCTTGTTTATCTCCCACAGATAAACATATGTTCCCCCTACGCTTCAGGCTGTGTCAGAAAGGGAAAGAATATAAAATCAACTCTTGAATTTTTTCGTTCCAGACTTTGGAATTTTTATTCCAAATTTCCCTTTAGCCCTCCCAAGTAGTATTGACTCTTCCGGGGACAGGGGTTTGTGTCTGAGCCCCTGTAGTCGTGGAGTGTGGAGCAAAGTGTGGGTATGAGGGTGGGAGTCAGGGAAAGGCCACAGCACACTGGCGCTCCAGCAAAGCCAAATTACATCTCCTCTGGCCACTGACACCCTTTCCTTGGTACACATCGTTCCCCCAGAGGAGTATCCGAAGCTATTCCATATACACTCATCAACCCTGGCTTGTCAGCCTCGGGGAAGGTCACTTTATTTGTAAAAATGCCTCTTTCAGTTTCTTTAAAAAAAAAAAAAAAAAAAAAGTTGTAGCACCATGGTGATCTGTATTCAAAGGAAAAAAAATCTGGTGTGCGCTGCCCAGTCAGTCACCAAAAAAAATTAGAGGCACTCACACATATATATCCCCCACCCAACGCAGCGTGTTTTCACACTTGCTCTGTGCTAACATTCCGGCACTCGACCCGCCTCCTAGACAAAAGGCTTCTTTTACGGAGCACAAGTTTTGCTGTCAAGAATGCTTTAAGACAGTCACCTTTTTAAAAAAACAAAAACAAAAAACAGAAAACCAGTGTCTCAACCTTTCAGAAGCCTGTTCATTTATATACTCCTAGAGGAAATGGTGTAATATTATATCTAGTCTTAATCCCTCCCCTCTGGACTTGACATGGTGACATGATGCCCTGCACGATCATCTTACAGTCCTGAACGAGAAGGCATAAGTATTGCGTGGGAGAGGAAAACCCTCCTGGGCCTCGCCATCACCGGCTGCATCTGCCACTATCCTTCCTCGTCCACATACCGCTGACAGTACGCTACAGGAGGTGAGCTCTTGGAGGAGAATGCACAGGAGCAGACGACCACGGTTGTCACTATAACCACTGGGCATTTTCATCTGGAGTCCATCTAATTTGCAAGGGGTGAGAGAAGGCAAGGGCAGGGGTGGGGGTGAGGTGAGGGAGGCAGCAACTATGTTAGCTCCCCCGGCCCCAAGTTGTTGCTTAGAATTCAGGCTGAAGGAAAGAAAATAAAAATCTGACATCTGCCAAAAAACCAATAACAAATCCCTTCTTAGGATGAGCAGTTGGGTGGATCTCTGGTGTTCCAAGACCCTGATGTTTTCTGTGACAGGTGATGGGAGGAGACTGTGCTATAATGTCAAAAGCATCGCCAGGAGGAACAGTAGGATTGCCAAAAGGCGGCTGGGTATCCTTGGTGTTTGTGCCGCGTTCTCGCCGCGGGATGGCTCGGCTGACTCGTGTACGGTATCATCTGTTCAAATAGAAAGCACACATTCCAATGAGATTTCACATCCTTAATAACTCTCTTGCAGCAGCCTGCTGTTAACAGACCGCGCCACCCTCTGCAGAGTAGGGTAATGAACCTTGTGCCACCATTGACTTTCATGTCTGCATAATCACTCATTATTTACAGCAAACAAAGGAGAGGCAGAGAAAATTGGACTTTCTTGGCAATTTTAATACTTTCCTTAAAAACTGAGGTGAAAAATGTGCACACTGTAACCTCTGGCACGTGAGCTACTCAGGTTTGCTAGCAGTCAAACCCACCATGCACAAACTTGGTATCTGAATGTACCGTTTAAACCCAATACGCCCTGGAGGAGCAAGTAACGGGGGTAGGGGTGGCAGGATGCAGTTAATGTTGGCACATTAGTGGTTAACCAGAATGGGCTGCCCTTTTTCCTCTTTTTAGCGGTTTCATAGGATTAGTGTTGAATGCCTGGTTGTTGGACGTCTAGATGAATTTTCAAATGTGAAGAATTAAATGCCAAAACAACAGCATTTTAACTAAACTACACATAGTGCTCACTAAACCTAACTAAACCGGTGCCCACTGGCTTGCCTACAATTAGGAATCAATTGTGGTGCTATTTCTATTACAAACCCTGTATCTCCAGGATTAAATTACTTGAACTTGACTATTTTTATTTTTGTCAGGCTGAAGCTGGGCACATAAATTATCAGTGTGGATGCAAATTTTCCTCTAAATAAAGTGGATTAAGTGAGGTAAGCTTCTTTTATTTAGCTATAAAGTGTTCTATGAGACTGCCTCTGACTCGGATAGCCTTCCCGAGCTGCATGATTAACAGGCTTAACTTCGAAACAGGAACTTTGCAGCAATTAGTACCCAAAGATAGACTGGAGGCTTGCCTATGAGCCATGCTATGCTCTGGCGTTGCCGGTCTTCTTCCTTCCACCTGGCTTAACACGTGCTTTTAGACTCAGTGATCTCTGAACTACACGTGGGGCCACCAGTGGGATTCTTTGGTAGATTTTATTTTAGCATCAGGAGAACTTCCTGTAGGAGGCTCAGCGATTGATTGTCAGGCTGGATTCACTCTATGGTCAGTCAGAGAGAACGGGTACAAGTGAGACTCTAGTGGTTGTTCCCAATTCTGTAGACCTCAAAGGATAATCGCTAGACATCCCTGAATGACCCACCTCGAACACCTTAATGGATTAATAACTCTATTCTATTAAATTCATTTCTGTTTTCACATCACACAGCATGTCACAATAGGGATGCTTTTTCTTTACTAGGCAGAGTCACACTCCCTGTTATTTGTCCTAAAGCGACCACCTTGCAGGCTCAGGCTGGTCTCTACTTCAGGTATGCTCACATGAGCTGTTTCTGTTCATTACATTCACTCCCTATATGAACTTAGAAATATGTCTTCTCAGCATTGAGGCTTCTGCTCTGGAGTGCTCGTATCATTTTAGCCTGTCCCCACGTGTAGAAGCTGCTGCCTCCCTGTGTCAAATTTGCTCTCCTCTCCTGGACCTTAGCAAACCTGCATGGAATACCTATTAGCTTAGGTAATAAGAAAAAGGTTAGGGAGCAAGAATGGGAAGTGTAATGGATGCAGGGGAAAATGTAAAGCCCCACATGATGCAGTCATTTATACTTGTGGACTCTTTTCTCTGCCGTTTCTTAGCCTTGCAAATGTATTAAATCTGTAGTTAGGAGGTAGACATAAATGCCCTTAACAGCCCTGAAAAGAAAATCCAAATCACTGTCTTAAGAGCACCAACCTGTTGTTAGTCGGAATAAGGGAGTACTTCAGGCTTAATTGTGAAAGAACCATAAACCCAGAGGATTCCAGAGTTCATTTTGAAATACCACTTATATTTATACACCTGAAATTACATCGGCTATTGGGTTCTTCTCAGTCTTATCTTCACCAACATATTACCCAGTCCTCTTCCTTGTAAAGTTTGGAAGTGTACTGATAAAAGAGGTACCCAAGTAACACGTAGATACTCAGTTGTGAGCTTGAAGGGGACTCGCCTTCTCAGTCTGACCAGGGTGCTCAGCGAGGGCTGTCCATGCTCTAGGCCCACACGGCACAAGACGGGGGAATGAACCTCGCACACCTTTGAGACGAAAGCGTTTGTCTATCAATCATATAAGAGAAGCCATGAGGCCAATGTGCCTTTTGATCCTCAAATCATGGCCATCTTTGGAATTAACCTTTTTCTAGGCAACCAACCAGTAAGTACCCTCTTGCCCTCAAAGGAGAAAATCAGTCCCGTTAGGGGACCAGGGTTCTTCTCTTCTCACTGTAACATTGGTCCTGCCTCAGGATTCTACAGAGCATCCTTTGATTAAACAGGGCCTCAGTGTTGGGAGATTCTGTGGCCCTCAGGAAGCAAAATGAAAAACAGGCTGTTTGTTTGTTTGTCATTTAGGTAAGTCGGAGCAATTTCAGAATTCTAAAGAGGAATTCATAAGCAAAATCTATCCCAATGGAAATTACACCTAAACACGAGAGAACTTCTAAAACTTGTAACAGTGAATGTGGCTTGGAAACAGAAAACACTTCTCTTCAGAAGCCAAATCAAGTCTTGCCTCCTGGCTACAGGATTCCACAACATGAGGGTTTCGGTAGTTAACTGAGAGAAGACGAGCAATATTTTGGAGCACGTTATGTGGCATATGTGTGCCCTGAGATCATCCTGTATCCCTGATGACAGGAAACTGGCAGGCAGAGTGTGCAAGCAAACAAAAGAGACAAACACATTCCAAAGACAGGTGAATTAGTATACATTGCTGAGAACATGCAGTGGAATCCTTTCAGCCTTGCTGGCTTCATAAAGTCTGGGTCTGCACTCAACCATCCAGCACAGTGGTGCGGAGCTGCAAGTATGACTTTTCGAAGGAGTACAGGGAAGTATCAAATCTACTATTGCATTCGTGCAGCCAGGGATCGTAGTTCAACCTTGTCTTACTTCTTTAGTGAAGGTGATCACCAGAATGCCCTTAAATATAGTCATGACTGACTGAGGGAGCTTCTTCCTGCAAGCACACCTGCATGCCTCTCCCCAACACACACACACACACACACACACACACACAGTCTGACCACATTCTGTCAAAGCTTTGCAAACTTCTATCAGTTACAGGTGTATAGATTTGGGGGCCATCATGGACTTAAATGCTCACTGACAAAGAGTCTGTTTCCCCAAAGACAGTGAAATATGTTCACATATGAATGCATGTTAGCATCTTGCATTTTATCATTAGTTGAATTCAAAGGTAGTTTTCCTAATGTCAGAACAGTCCTCAGTGTGCCTCTTCATTACCAGTGAAAAACATGCAATCTGTTATGTTTCTAAACAGCCTCTTGCTTTCCCGATAGGCAATGGAATTTACCTGGAAAAAAGATTACTGGGAAGCGCTGCCTGCATTCTGCAACGGTGTACATCAGAAACTCTTAATTCAGGGTAACTTTTATAACACGCCCAACCCTGCCGGTCAGCCTACACGTGACTTATGAACAAAGCCAAGATAGTAAAAGTTCTCTCCGTGGACATCTCTATGTCTAGCAATGGTAAGAGAATCCTTTTATACTAATGTAGGAATGGGAGTTGAGAAATATGAATATTACACCTGGATCTGTGTGTAACTAGCTGCATGGCCTGGGCAAGTTACAAAAGGAAGATTGTAGACTCTGGGGTCCTTAAAAGATCTCATCTCACTCACAGATCCTGTGGTGGCCCAAGTCCTCAAGCTTGTGAGGAGTCTGGAACCTTGAAAAGCCACAGTAATGCTTCCAGATTTCCAGAACACAATTAAAATGTCTCCATGTCAGCACTCATTCCTTGCAACTTTCTAAAGCAGCTAACGGATCCCTGGGGAGCCACTAAGGCCTCTGAGAGCTTATTGTACACACCTCTCCTCTGTGCTCTAGATAAGATGCCTGCCTTAGAAAAACGGGAGTGCTTGGGGAAAAAGCCTAACCCTTCCTGTCAGTTACAACGTGGAAGCTATTGTATGCCCTGAGGCACCACATTTACTCAAGGTAAGTCTCCCTAAGGCTCATTGACTGTGTGTCCCAGTAACAGTACTCAAAGGATAAAGTGGACCTCACAACCTTTTAATTTCCAGGGCCATCAGAAAGGTAAGTCCTACTGCAAATAGGTGAAAAAAAAGTCTCTGTTTACATAAGAGGGGGCTTACAAGGGCTTTGAGGCACACTCCTCAGTGAACAGAGGATAGAGGGCTCCCCCCACCTCATAATCAGTCTAGCTGCGTTAAAGAGCCAGATTGAATTTATAACCTAGTGGAGAGTTTACATTATCCACAGTATGCTGCAGTACAGAGGCTTCAACGATCCCGTTGGTGGGTTTTATTTTTCTTCATAGTGATGGGAAAGTTTGGGGGTATGGAAGATAGAAGTAGTAGAAAAGATTCACTTATCCTCGATACTTGTTTTGCCTCAGTAATCAAGGATCACGTTTGGCTCGACAGACTACTGCGGATACGTTTGTGGGAGCAGCAGGTGCATGAGTTTGTGGTGTTAGGAGGCAACATGGTTATGCTTCTCCAGACCTATTTCTATTGACAACAGCACAAATAATATTTGAAGTAAAATGAAGTCCTTTAGATCAGTTCAATGATGCATGTGAATTTCTAGAGAAAACTAAACAGGTTGAATTAGTTGCTATTTTGTGCAATAGTCTTATTACTTTTATCCATAGATTTGGATATAATATAAAAGTAAAGTTTTATAAGCACATAGAGTAGAAATTTTTTTCTGTCTTACATGAAAACAGATCCATTAATAGTCACAGTAATTCACCAGCATGCTCAGAGGATATGGTAAAAAAGTAGTGAGACTTTTAGCTTTCTGATGGGGCTTCTATACTAGGATACTGCATTGTATCAAACCCATGTCAAAAAAAAAGAAAAGTCATAATTTATCTATCTAACATGCATTACACAGAGATACTGGAGGAATGAGGTAGAATATAAGTAATATTAGCGTTGCTAGCAATGAGCAAAAGCAGAGCAACTGTAACATGCAAACATGCGGAGAGGAAGAAAGGAAAAAAAGTACTGAAGCACCAGAGAGAGATGCATTTGTTAAGAGAGATTCTCTAAGCATACTAACCTGCTGGTTCTAATGAATTTTCTACTTTGTCGTTAACATCGAAAACACGATCATGAACACCTATAGTTTTCATACAGCTATCTATAACAAAAATAGAGATAACAGCCAAATATGTTAGTGAAGACACCCTTAAACTCCCGCTTCTTTCTTTTTTCTTTCTAATTTTTCCTTTTACTTATGGAGAGACTGTTTTACAATCAGTGGCATGTATCCAAATGCCAATATTGTTCCCATTTGCTGTGCACGTACAACAGTCTGAGAAACAACAAGTTAGCAACTGCTGTGTACTTAAAATAAAGGCATCATGAAAAATAATGAGAAAAAATTTGATGAAAACTGAAACATGGATGTTGATAATACAAAACAGATACCACACAGGATTTACAGTAAAAAAAAAAAAAGTTTTACCGCTGTGAACCAGACCACACAATAGAGCATGCGCAGTGAAGCCACCCTCGGAAGCTCATTTTAGTCAACTTACTTGTTGGTCGCACAAAGACTTTGAGCTTTAGACAGGACCGTCTTCCATTATCTGGGATTGCAGAGGCTGTGGAAAAGACAAAAAGAGAGAGCAAGAGAGAAAGGAGAGAACACCACCAGATTATTCATTTGCAAATGCAAATGGGCCACAGTAAATTCTTTCATGAATTCTTCCCAGAAGATGAAACAAATACTTTTCAGACTGACTGACTGCTATCGAAAGGGCTACTTTCCTATACCTGTCTTTCCTTTGCAATACAATAAAGAAAGAATCATGCAAGAACGTTGGTAATCTACAGAAGAATACTTTGCATTCTTATTTCAAAGGCTCTTGCGTTTAACTTGATCTGTAATCAGTTTTCTCTAAAATAAGGAGATAATGCCGCATGAGTCCTCCTGCTTTCATAGAGAGCAGGAAAGGGGCCCCGCAGCCACCAGAGCCCAGGGTGTAAGCGTTGGCAAAATCCAGTTAACAGTTACAAGGCCAACTTAAACATGACCTAGTTCTGCTGGGGAAAGCAAAGCTCTGTCTGTCCTGAAAGCCTGTCTGTCAGTGCTTTGCAGGTAATTCAATTAGAGGTTTTACTCAGAACTTGGCTCCACATTCTGTATGACTAAACCAAACCCAGCAACTTCCATCAGGCTATTACAAGTACAATATGCTATTGAGAAAGTACTGGGTTGCAATGGTACATTTATTTTTAAAAATTTGCCACAGAGAAGGATGGAATTAATAAAGTGGGCTTACCAAAACATGACAACATGTTTCAAGTTATAAATCATTTGAGGAAGAAACTTTCTTCTCCTCTTCAAGATAATAAGACTGTAAACTTCCCCTGCGTTTGAAAGATGATCTCCCCTCAGTACACCCAGCATAATGTCAAAGGGATTTCCAAGGCCGTAAGACCCTTAACAATCACATATGTTTACACATGCATTCTAAAGATGACAAAAATTACAGAAACGAGTGCTGCATACTTTCCTCCCTATGTGTTTGCTTCAAGTGTTTTCTTTGTTCAGAAAGAGCAGATGATATCAGTCAAAATACACATGGCTCACAATTAGTTTGGTAATACTGTCAGTGACAAAGAGAGGACCGGTGTTCAGTGTGCCTTCTCCCTCCTCTATTCTTACTGTCCCTCATGGTGAGCCCAGAAAACGAAAATGCTGATTTTGCAGGTGAGAGGATTCAAGATGCAAACTCTAGGTTAATTTCCCAACAGTCTCCTCATGTAACTCCAGGTCCACATTCTGGAGGAGAACTTATAAAGTCACCACCTAAAAGACATCAAGCTGGAAAGGACCCCCGTGTCGCTATGCAACACCTGTTGAAAACGCTCTTAATTCTTAGACCAAAGTAGATACAGAAAAGATGTTTTCAGCCCTCCCCACCTTCGTGTTCGCTCTGACAAGCAGTTAAGAAGTGCTAACAGCTGGCTTTGCTGTAGGCTTTCATTAAATCAAAGTCGGAAAAACTCCCTCTACTGACATTTACAGTAACTAGTGTGTTATTTAGGGCACAATATTTGCACTCTGTGGTTCGATCCAGGAAATGATGTCCTTCCTGTGGACCCCAACTGCAAATGTGCACGTCACGAATACAGTACACATAGGTGACTCCAAGTCGTTAGAAAAACCATGGGTTCTTGAGATAGTTTATATCTTGTTTGTGAGAGGTGGTGTGAAAAAGTGACACATGGATATTTACGCTGCTGTGCTATGGATTTCTGAGCTGAGATGAACTTACTGCAAGCCCTGTGAACTTGATTTACCACATTGCAGTAGCTGATTTTACTGATGATACTGTAAGATATAACAGGCTCAAGGCAAGATCAAATGTTTGTTTTAGTGGGGGAACTTCTTAGAGTTAGCACACATTTTTCAGATTTCTATATAGGAGAAATCCTATAAATCCAGGATACAAAAATCATTGTGGGGCACGCTGGAATAACTAAACATCAACACATGATAAACTGTCCAGGAAAAATTCAAGAGAGTTCTCTCACCAGCTCGCAAAGAGGGACAATTAGCCTTAGTTACTGGATGAGCTATATTATTCTGTACACTAAAAATATTAAATGTACTTATATTTATAAAGACCTCTCTTCCCCATCAAACTTCTCCCTTCCTCATCTCCTCTCTATCACCAGAAAAGCTGTATGACAATGATAACGTGACTGATACCTTATGATGCTGTTTGACTATTATACTCTAATCCTTAGAAAGACTGATAAACAAAGAATATAAACATACAATGTGAGTACACAGTGCAGATTACATTAAGTCCCTTGACTCCACAGCCTCTGACCTGAGCTCATGAAATCTTAACCTAAGTCGGTATAACTTGGGTTCCTTGTTTGCCACGTTGAAAAACAAATATAATACCAGAAGGCATAAAAACTTTTCCATATGTGAGCAAAACTCAATTTTTTATGCAAGGTTTAAAAAACTGGGAGTGTGGCTTTATTCCATGTCCTGTTCCAGGTTTCTTAAACCCACACCTCCTGCCTGACAAATAGAGGGTTCCTTTATATCACTTACGAAGAATGATTATTATTAGTAATATTTGAATATATAAGGTAATATGAAAGTGCTTTACTAGTCACACCTAAACAACAAGGCGGAGGCTTGAAGCATTAAAAACACAAAACAGAGGAACTGAAAAATGTAATAGTCACACAAGTAAATTTATAAAGAAAATCCTCTTGGGATCAATTATGAGCAAGATTGAAGATGGACATGAGGGAGTAAAAGCTTAAAACGTGTCTGGCCTTTGTCAGGAGGTGGGTATTATTGATCTCTATGATTCTAGAGACACACTTCACTTTATACTAAGTAACACTTTTAGTTAAAACAATACGCTGTTTTCCTTAGAAAATTAATAGTGAAAGTTTGGAAACGGATAATAAATAATTACTACCATTTATTATATATGACTGCAGCTTTACCTATCCACTCAAACGCTTTTAAAACTGCTATGTACAGTTGCCCTGTTAGGTGCTATGGATGCGAAGATGTGTAAGACAAACTGTTTCTGTCCTTGTGCTGTGCTTATCCCAGCTGGGGACATAGGTAGGAAACACAGTTTAGGGACCAGGAGGCATCCATGTGGTAACTGAGGTTTGCATGAGCTTCATCTGGGCAGGTGAGGGTGTCGCGGGAGTGTTTATCAGAGGGAATTTTATCCAGGCTTTACAGGTCCTCCAGAAGCCAAACAACAGCAACTGGGACAAAAGAATTATAACATTTCATCCCTGAGTTCCCAAATTGGAGCTGTAGCAACCAAAAAGAGGTCTTCACCTGCAACAGGGGAAGAAAACCTAGACCTGAACTCTTCCTATAATGATATTTGGATTTTCTGTGCTGGAGAGGATGTGGAGAAAAGGGAAGCCTCCTACACGGTTGGTGGGAATGTAAATTGGTACAGCCACTATGGAGAACAGTATGGAGGGTCCTTAAAAAACTTATAATAGAACTACTGTATGACCCAGCAGTCCCACTACTGGGCATATATCCGGAGGAAACTAATTCGAAAAGATACATACACCCCAATGTTCACAGCAGCACTATTTACAATGCCAAGACATGGAAGCAACCTAAACGTCCACAGACAGATGGAAAGATAAAGAAGATGTGTATATATTTATACAATGGAATATTACTCAGCCATAAAAAAGAATGAAATAATGCCATTTGCAGTGACATGGATGGACCTAGAGATGATCACACTAAGTGAAGTAAGGCAGGCAGAGAAAGATAAATACCATATGATATCACTTACATGTGGAATCTAAAATATACAAATGAACTTATTTACAGAACGGAAACAGACTCACAGACGTAGAAAACAAACTTATGGTTACCAGGGAAAAGGGGGGAGGGAGTTTGGGATTACAATATACAAACTACTGTATATAAAATAGACAAACAACAAGGTCCTACTGTGTAGCACAGGGAGCTATACTCAATATCTTGTAATAAACTATAATGGAAAACAATCTGAAATATATATATATAACTGAATCACTTTGCTGTACACCAGAAACTAACACAACATTGTAAATCGACCATATTTCCATAAAAAAAAGATATATGGATTTTAAAATAGAATTTGTCAGATTAAAATGAGAAATTCAATTCATGTCTTAAACATTTGTCACATAATCCAAATTCATGTCCCTTTACTCAGTTTACTGCTGAAAATGTACCTTTGGAGTCAGGAAGCTGGGAGTAGGGGTGTGGGGACCATTAAAACAAGCACAGCCTCCCATTCCGCGATCTTAATAGCAACTTTATAAATCAATCCACAGAGTCCCTTCCCCCTAATGATCTGCAAAGTACCCATCACAACCTTACAACACAAAATGAAATATAATCTAGGGGCCCTCTGGTTCTCCGTGTTTAGAGTATCCTGCTAAAAAAGGGCTGCTTATCTTCACTCTGTTGCATGACTTCAGACAGGAGCTCTAACTTCAGCCATTCCTGAAAACCTGTTTGCTTGCTCTCCTGGGGCTCAGGTGAGCATGGCTCAGCACTTATCAGCCAATCTGATACATAAAGGGGACCACATTCAATACCTCCAAATCTGTACTTCCAAAGGCTGTATTTAGCATTGCAAATATTTGTAGCATTCACATCACAGTTAACTGTGGGCCCGTTGGCTGGATGTGGCATGCTGCTTGTGGCAGGCAACTTCTGACCTAGCTCCAACAACCCACACCTGGTATGCATGCTCTGTGTCTGCCCCTCCCCTTGAGAGTGGGCTGGCCCTGGTTGCTTGCTTCCGGTGAGTGGAATACAGCAAAAGTGATGGGATGTCACTTCTGTGATTATGTTGTAAAAGACTGTGCCCTCCTTTCTCCTTAGCACTCTCGCTCACCTTCTGAAGCAAGGGGCCACACTGTGAGGTTCTCAGTGGAAAGGCCCACACGGCAAGGAGCAGAGGGAGCCTTCCAGACAAGTGCGTGCAAGAAGCTGACCCCTCAGTGCAACAACCCGCAAGGAGCAGGATCCAGCTAACCATCATGCGAGTGAGCTACAAACGGAATCCTTCAAATGACTTGTCGCTTTGGGAGAGACCCAGACCCAGAGGACGCAGCTAAGCTGCCCCTGGATTCATGACCCACAGAAATGGTGAAATAATAAATGCCGTCTTAGCCACAAATTCGGGGGTGATCTGTTACTCAAGAGCCAACTGACATGATGCTGTGCAGTCAAGGGTTTCCCATGCCCACTTGAGGCTTTAGGACTGAGGCACCGGAGCGCACTGTGCTGAAGGCTCCCACACAGCAGCTCCTCCCTGATTCTGCTGCCATGTCTAAACAAACACACCCCTCAGGAGTTTACTTTTCAAGCTACTGGTACAAGTCCACTTAAAACAGGCCTTGAAGAGAGGTAATTATAAACTGCTGTTGAGGAAACACTACAAGACATCTCTATTTGTTTTCACTCCGGCATTTAAAAACTGTTTCTCATTTTCCTCCCCATGCCACTTAGTTTTTGCTAATGTAGCCAGCCTGTGCCGTTTCTCGTAATTAGCATGATGCTTCACATTAACTCCAAATTGCTGGGGGAACCTAAATGAGCTTTGATACAAAACGTAAACTTAAATCATAAGAGAGAATGCCTTTCCCCAACTGTGAGAAATAGAATATAAAGATGGACTTGAAGACACCAGAAATAAAAGGACTTCAAATAATAAGTTAAAATTTCTCTTCGTATCAAAAAACGCCTATTTATCTTTTACACAGGCTATCAAACATAAACATCATGAGATTTTAAGCAACTCAAAAGCCATCAAGGAAACAAATGTTGTTCTTCATAAGGAACCGAAAGTTTAGAAGGAGAGGGGTGAGATTCTCATATTTTCAGGCCCAATCCTGTACTCATTAGTTCATTTTATCACCCCTCTGCCTAACCTTATTCATCCTCAAATCGTAATTCCAAAAGCCAAATCCTTCTCCTTTTCTGTGTCCCTTGTCAACCTGAGTACTTTGGGAAATTTTATTTTTAAAAAATAATCAGCTGCTTCTTTTCCAAAGAAATGAGTGTGTGTGTGGGGGGGGGGGCGGTATTAAAAACACAGTTTTCCATTGTGTTTGCCGCAGACAATATTTCTTAATTTGTGCAAGTCAAAAGAAAAGATGGGCTATTAGCTGTTAGCACAGCCCAGTTTTTCCTCTGTAGGTTTTCACGCGGTCTCACATACAACATAAATATATGTAAATTAGACAGGTGATGGCAGAATTAAGCATTAATATTCTTTTCACAATAAATGCTGAAGAAGTAAAGCCCATTTAAACAAATGGTACTACGGAAA
Source organism: Pseudorca crassidens (assembly GCF_039906515.1). NCBI lineage: Eukaryota > Metazoa > Chordata > Mammalia > Artiodactyla > Delphinidae > Pseudorca > Pseudorca crassidens. Next base: position 87,562,223 of record NC_090298.1, read on the forward strand.
ATGTCGTGTAGAATTTAATGAGTCAATAAAATCCATTTTGTGTATGTGGGTGGAGGGTAGGGAACCGAAGAAGTGGTGGGAATAGGATAGAGATTAACCAAAGCCATATGGACTTCTTGGAAAATGGTTACCAGATCCTCAGGAAAAGTCTTAAAACAAAAGTTAGGCCTCTTGAAAGAAGACCCCAGCAACAACTTGCAGCTGGCTATCTGCCCTTCTTAAAAGCAGCACAATACCTAATTTTCATATTAAAAACAAAATCACCAGTTATGATGCAATACATCTCACCAGTCTACCTTCTGAGATTTAAAAGTCACGTTTTAATAACCTGCTTTTGGCCCCGGGTTTATCAAGCTTGCACCCTAAGAGCAACCTCAGCCCCCGACTGCTCTGCCCACACAATTCATCTCCCACAGCCTGCTGTGTCTCAAGACTTGAATCACTGGCAGGTTAAGGTCAAAGCCCCAGAGGTAAAACTTGGAAATGAGGTTACTAAGTAAAGGTGGAAGCCTTGGAGAAATTTAAAATATCATGTAAACAATAGAAACTTTGATATGGCTCTGGGGATGTTTCTTTTTAAAAAACTAGAAAAGGAAGAGGGGTATTTCCAACAATAAAATAAGGGTAGAGTGTACGCTGCAAGCTAAATCTTGGTTTCAACACCAGGGAACTGTAACAGGGACAAAAAATTAGAGCAGAGTTCAGGGTGAGAGAAGTAAAATAAGTTCCAGCTGTGCAGCCTCAGACAAAAGAAAAAATAGGAGGTACCCACCCATCACACCCATGCCCCCCGCCTCTACCCCCTTAGGCAAAGTTTCCCTGCAAACGGGCTAACCTAAGTGTTATTTAAGTTCCAGCAGCGAAGCCTCAGTAGATCAATTACTTTTTCTTAGCAACCTCAAATAAATGGCCGAGGACAAATTCTTTCGCGATTTCTAGGAATAAACAAATAAGACATTATCATGTTTTTGTACCCATTTGTTTGAAGTGTGGGCAAACTTTTACTTGCTTTTTAAAGCAGTGACAACCAACCTGTTTCTACTGCTTATTGAGGAAGGCTAGTCCCATGTGTTTGGATATCTGTTAAGGCACGACCAAAAAATAACCTGGATTTCAGAGAATGCTTTTAAAATATCCTCTATAAGAAGCATTCCTAATTCTTTTCAAGAAAAATTTAAGTCAGCTTAAACCTCAGATTCTGAACCTAGACTTGATTTTCTTCCATGATATGACTGGCAAATTCCAGCCCACATAGGCACAGAATACAACACTTAGATATCATTTGAATTGTTAACAAAACCTTAAACACGAGGAAATACATAGTTCAGTTCCTAATTGGATATTTTACTATTTTTCAAAAATTCACTGAACATCTTTGAACAGTTAGGGAAGAAAAAAGTTTCCTATTATACACTAGTGTTGTAACTATTTTCTGAGAACTGGGCTTGCCTGAGGCAGTACTACTGAAATGACTGTACCAGGCCTTTAAGGTCAGATAGTTGTGTCTCTTGTTTGTGGTGATTTTGGTGAATTTCACCTGCTCTACCAAATAGGTATAATCTGGCAAAAGAAGACAGGAAAAATGATTCACTTATAAAAACTCTTCTTCAGCTAGAAGCCACATAATAAAGCTAATAACAACAAAAACAAAAACTTAGACAAATGCAGAATCCCAAGGAGGAACTATTTATATTATTACTTTGACACAGGGCCCTTGGGTCATCTCTGTGATGTGCTATTGGGGTGACAGTTAACTGATAAGCAATGAAAGTCACAAATCCCATTACTCATTTGTACAGTATTAACAGAAACAATGTCATTATCATACAGCACTAATGTAGCAAGACACAAAATTACTAATAAACATCAAGTTAATACAATCCAAAGAAACTCCTAGAAAAAAGTTAATATTTCTTTGAACCTTTCATAACCACTTTCATCCTTATCTTCCTTGGTGAAGGGCCCTGGAAAGGACATGGGTTAGTGGTTTGAGTGCATGTATAATGATGATCTGAACTTTCTCCCTGGTTCACCCATTCTGACTTGTTTTGTGCCTTGCAGTCCGCTGGTTAACCCACATGGGCTTTGGTTTCCCTGTGAGATTACCCCTCTAGAAGAAAAGTTGAAGTATGACCAACTTTAGAGGGCCTGTGAACTTCTATATTGCACTTGGAAACTCAGGTGACAGATCCCTTTAGATCTAGAATATCATTTCACTACTCCACAGACTGATACCATCAGCTCTGCCCGTATCGCTCCCACTGCACAGCGATTTCCCTAAAGCAAGCAGCCTCTGGTTCTAAGTGCAAATTTGGGGGGGGGGTGAGGGGGAGGAAAGGATCAGCTCTGGATAGTTGTGACAAAAAGTTATATATGGGCTTCCCTGGTGGCGCAGTGGTTGAGAGTCCGCCTGCCGATGCAGGAGACACAGGTTTGTGCCCTGGTCCGGGAAGATCCCACATGCTGCGGAGCGGCTGGGCCCGTGAGCCATGGCCGCTGAGCCTGCGCGTCCGGAGCCTGTGCTCCGCAACGGGAGAGGCCACAACAGTGAGAGGCCTGTGTACCACACACAAAAAAAGTTATGAGGCATAAGGGAAACCAGGGGGACAAGTGTGACCTTTTATTTCTAGCCTAAATTAGACAAACTGGATTCTCCCATAGTTTTGTGTGTATGGAGGCTGGGCGTGGAGGGCAAAGGGGTTTATGTGAGGGTGTGCACTGAAGCTGGAGTGAGAGTTTGGAGAAATCGGAAAGGGCAGTGAAAGACCCTGTTCCTTTTGGAAAAATCATGCTTAGATTCTGTGAGTTCTTTTTTTCAACCCGTGTTAAGAGTGTGAGCATGCGATTATATTAGAGGGACACTGCCAAAGATGAGGATATAAATCCTGTAGAGAAGCAACCGGCCTGCGCACTGAGACGGCCTCTGCAACCGCACAGACTAACTGTGCTACAGCGATGGCCCTAAATAAAACCAGTCCAGAGGCGGTGCAAACACTGCACCCATGCCCACACCCATCTCTGGATATTGTGCTGCTGTAAATGGTTCCTACTCCTGTCTTTAATATTCTTTTGCATCACATCTGGGTAAATATCTCTCTCCACAAATCAGTCGTTTCTTTGGTTGTTCTTAGTCACAGGTCACGGTCCCCCCACTGTCTGCCATCTCTGGTGGTATGATTCGTATCTAGACAGGAGTAGCATTTGTTTGGGCAGCAGGCCCCTAAAGGAACCCTAAGAGGCCTGAACAAATTAATGTTCTCTCTTTGGAAAGTTGAGTTCTACCAAGGATGGAGTTATTTAGGCACCAGGACTGTACGTTTTGTCTCACACCAAAAATGCTTTCCTTGATGAAGAATTTATGTTGACGGAGTGAATAAAATCAAAGCTAAGGATAGGGACTGTATTCTTTTTGTGTGTGTGTGTGTGTGTGTTACGCGGGCCTCTCAATGTTGTGGCCTCTCCCGTTGCGGAGCACAGGCTCCGGACGCACAGGCTCAGCGGCCATGGCTCACGGGCCCAGCCGCTCCGCGGCATGTGGGATCTTCCCGGACCAGGGCACGAACCTGTGTCCCCTGCATCGGCAGGCGGACTCTCAACCACTGCACCACCAGGGAAGCCCAAGGGACTGTATTCTTGTCTGCTCTGGTTGTCTGTAGGTAGGAGCATTTCCAGTCAAGTTAATGGCTGTGCATTCCAGGGCATCACGCCACAGATAGCAGCCAGGGTCTTTCATAATCTGCCCGACCCTGATTTCCTTCTTTCTCTCTCCTATTCTTTTCTCTCCTTCAATCCACATTAACAGCTAGTCCCAACAATCTTTCCTCTCAGAACCTCCCTGGCTCCCTTTTCTCATGTGACCCTCCCTTTGCCTCTTAAAAATCCCAGCTTGCTCTGGCCATGTGAGATATTTCTCCATTTTTCCAACACACAACCCTTCTGGGTTCTTACACTGGTCTGTTTCTGTCCCCTTGGTAGCACACAACCCATATTCTGCTTTGTCTCAGAGCTGGCTGCTACACTGCATCTCTGCTACTAGAGTTATGAGTTTCCGGCGGGCAGGAGCTGTGCTGGGTTCTCAGTTCTGGGGATTCCACGGCTTGGTTCATAACGTGTTTGATAAAGATATGATTAGTCTACAGGTAACAAAAATCTGTACAGCTGCAAAGTGATTTGTTGACCAAATATAAACAAACTCAGGATTAGAATAAAAAAGAAAAATGAAGAGAGTGGTTAAGGAATTTTTTTTTTTTTTTTTAAATCCCCTTTCCTGGAAGGTTCCTCAGCCCTCTCTACTGGCTCCTTCTTACGGAATGATGTTGGAAATTGTGACTTGATAGCCAAAACCCAAAGAGACATACAAAATTCAAGCAGGTATTATTTTCATGTTTTTGCGTATGTGGTCTAAGAGATAAGTAAATGAAGGGAATGTGGGCATCATTAAAGCCAAAGACATGCAGAATCTCATCAAATACCCAGCCTCAGTAGGGGTTGCAGTAAACAGGAGAATAAAGGCAAGTGGTGCTAGAATCCAGGTGACCACGGGCTGCTTTCAGTAAGGACAGGAAAGTGATGTTTGGGGTGATTATGATCGAAGGTGAGAGTGAAGCCATCTGGCTGAAACCCTCTAGTCATTAAGAAGCCTTGGCAAGTTAAGGTACCTCAAATGTTAAATGAGAACGTAACCCCAAAATTGTGTTGAGGGGATACAACCATACTTTAGTCACAGTTGAGTTTAAAAACAAAGTAGAGGCATTTTTAAAAGAATCAAGACCACAGAGCTAGTAAATTTTGTGTTAAAAAAGCATCTGAGAATGTGGAACTTTAATAAGCTGTAAGGTGTAGGAATACTTTGGCCATTTAGAGTAACATGTCAGACATGTAACTCCAATTTAAAATATGTAATGGAACAACTATTTAGACTTGTGACTAAGTGAAATTTTAGGTTGATATGCAGTTTTAAACCATTTAAGAGAACTAAAACCTCATCTTGTTTTTAAGTTTAAATTATGATGAATGATAAGAATTACTTAAGTACTTGGGAAGTTTTATAGTCAACTTAAGTACTTAAAAAGGAAAGAAAATATATTAAATCTTTAATGGTTAGAGGAGTTTAATTAACCAAATTTGTAAATAGAGCCAAATACTTAAATTTACTCATCTTATATATAGAATAGTAAGATGTATAAACTAATCTGAATAGGCAAAATTTGATGTTTTACAGAATTATTTTTTAAAATTTGTTACTTTAATAAATCAAATATCAAAATTTAAATCCAAACTAACTTTTTAAATAATCTTTCTTAAGACAAAGTACTATCCTGAATATTTCTGGCTTATTCAGTTTTTATTTCATTTATTTATTCCTTCAAAAATTTTGTTTTGTATGCCTGCTTTGTACCAAGCACTGTGTCAAGTTTTGGAAACACTGTGGTGTATTAAAAAACGGTTCCTGCTTCTGGAGCTTACAGTTTAATTGGGATAGAGACAATAAACCAGGAAACAAACAAATCCCTAACTGCCAATTATACTAGGACCTATAAAAGGAACATCTAGCTCCTGAGTAAGCCAGAAATATTCAGGTCCGTATATTACAAAAAAAACCCAAGGGGACCAAGGTGTCGAAACTTGAAAGCTTCACTGACTGATGGGCTATATTTTTCACTCTCTGAATATTACTTCTATATTTCCTCTTGCTAAAATGCAGAGAAATCTCATAGCTAGATGAAAACTTTGCCCACTTTATTGCTGCAGCAAAGTTTTTGAGATATTTGTTTACTATCTGATTTGCCAGAAAGCCTCGTTTACCAAGCAGATAAGGCACAGATGATACCAAGATGAGATAATAAAGGTTGATACATTACAATTATGACTTTAATATGAAGTATAGTAAATAAATCAATGATGTATTTTCTAAAGCTTCTAGTATTTGAGAAGTCCACAGAATGGAGAAAAGGATAACCATACTTCAAAATATGTTCCTATTTCTTAAGAAATCTGTGAAGCTAGCATATAAACACAAGCATTCTATCCACGAGCTATGATATTAATACCAGGAATCACATTTTGATACTGATTCCGTATGTCATATTAACAGGATTTTTTTTTTTTTTTTGTATATAGCATGGCATTTGGGGCAAAAAATTCATTTTATTTCTCTTCTGCTTAGTAGAAGAAAAAGTATGTACTCTTGGGTCAACTTATCTTTTTAATCTAAGAGGTCTCAGTTGAAATTGGCTTTGAAGTTTTGCTAATTACAAAACTCAATAGGGGTTTTTCCTTATTTGGTATAACTCATATTTCGATTCATTAACCCCAGTTTTAAAAAGATTAAAAAGTCTGAAGAGAAACAACCTAAAAGTTTGAAGAACAGCCTCTCCCCTGTGATACCTCTAGATGCTTCAAGTGCAAACTTCCCCCCATACTATCTAATTATAAATCTTTTGTGGTTACGGGAAGGGGAGGTAAAACTTACACATTCTGGACTTCGTAACCGCACAGTGCTACAGGGAGATGAGAAATCATCAATGTTTTGTACATTCTATATATTGGGAAAATTAATGTCAGCCTGAGTCACAAGGAAATCAGGGTTCTGAAGGGCCATCCTGCTAGCTGCTTTTCTCAGGGCCAAGCCACTGGGTTCAGATGCTTTCATTCTGGTGAAAAGATCATTACCAAGCGGCTCTGGGGAAGTTGGCCCTCCTGTAAGTGTACTCCTTTGTTATGAATATGGAACAGATGGAGCCAAATCTATCTGCTCCGTAGGAACAAAAACACTTACAACCCAGCTCTCTCTATTAAAGACTCTACTTAGCTCCTTTATACCATCGGCTTTCTGTGCACTGCTGTGAGGTTTTGACTTTATAGAAAAAGGCACTTCATAAAAGCAACAGTTCTTACTCTTAAACCAAAGTGGCCTAAGAACTAAAAAAGATGAATACATGGTTTCACCCACAGGACTCCTTGGAGATATGCAGATATTCAGTTAGGGGCGCGCGTGCGTGCGTGCGTGCGTGTGTGTGTGTGTGTGTGTGTGTGTGTGTGCGCGCGCGCGCGCGTGCGCGCTTGGAAGACAGTATTCAATTCTGGTGAATGCCTGCCTTAAAACAACATGAAAATACAGAGGAGAGCGATGAAGATGTCATGTTTCTCATTACGAGGATGGCATCTAATTGCTCTAGCATAATAAAATGCCAGGATTTAATTTTGTATATATGTCTGTAAGGCTAGCGAGGGCTGCCTTGAACAAAAAATATGACTTATGCATAACAAAATCACGCGGGTAAATATAATTAGTAATTAGGACCTATCACAAAACAAAGGCTATACGATGAGTCCTCCCCATGAAAAATAGTAATAATTACTTTCAGCGTCAGGCCAATTTGTTTTTATAATCGGAAAGATGTAAACACTGCAGGTAAAACCAATGTTTGTGCTTGTTTATCATGCTGATGGGCCGAAACACATCCACGGGCCATCCCTACAGTGTGCTGTTGCCAAGATATGCATGTTGACAGATAGCTGGGTAAGTCTCACAGGATTCAGGGTGTGGATGCCCAAGGGTAGATGCACCTCCCCTTGATGGCAACAGAGGGAAAGGAGTGTCTGCCTTATTTCATTACATTTATTATACTGATACATTTACAGTCTGACTGCCTCTTCGGAGATAATTGAAAAAAGAAATTCTGTGGCAGGATGCTTGGATTCTGACTAAATCAAGTCTTCCAGCGAATTTCCTTCTGCCAGTGGAAGCACAGCTTGCCCGAAGTCGTAACCTTTGTTGGAGGAAAGGAACTGGCCTTGAAGCAGATCATGAAGCAGATGTTTTATGCCAAATCAGAGTCTGGGGATACGTAGGCTACTGCAAATAAAACTCCTCTTCTGTCTGTTCAATCATTTCAATTCCCTGCAGTGTGAAATATGAACTTGCCAACAAATGGCTAGCGTGCTGTGCCTCGCAGCAGGGGGGGAGAGTGCCACAGCTGTGCCAGAGCCTGGAAAACTTGAGACGCGCATGACATGTTCATTAGTTCTCCTGTTCAGCCAGGCCCGAACCAGGCCTTTCTCCGGAACCCATAACGCTGGGCAGGAGCAGGACTGCTGACTCCGCCCAGGAGTCAAAGACATGCTTTCCACCAGCATGAGATGCACAACTTGGCCTGACCTCTTGGATGACCCCAGAAGGTTAGTCTTTCAAACAAGAAATCATCGGGGTACGAACAGATTGAAAAAAAGATGTCTGAAAATGGTCACAGCTTTTCTCTAACTTTATTAGCAGCCTGCGCTGTGAGAAGTAAAAAAGTGAAGAACTGAAATGTACTTCGAGCCTCAAAGCATCTATGGGAGACTGCAATGTCCCAATGAAGAACTCATCAGAAAGGTTATCAGAAAGATATCTTGTCTTTATCAGAAAGATGAAATTGTGGAAACTGTCCGGCTCGCCTGTCACCGGCAAGTGGAACACTAGTTCCTTCTAGGTTGATTCCACATTACAGTTTCCCAATTAAAAAAATGGTTAATTTATCTAAATTAAAGTAAAATTAGAGTAACAAGTTTCAATGTGAGGTCTTTTGCAGCATACTGAACACACATATTCATATATCCCCTTATGCTGTAATCCTAGATTATAAATATCCCATATTCACATGCTTTCTAGTGCCACATTCTTTCAAGTTTTAATCAGGAGCTCCTTAAATAGAAATCATTTGCATCTGTAAACATTCCCTTGCAGTAGTATTTAGCAGTATATTCTCTTTGTGAAGAGCTATTTTAAAAGGAAAATAAAACTTAATATGGAATAACAATCAAACAGAGGTGTAAAAAGATAAATCAGAGGCTTGAGAAGCCTATCTAACCTCTTTATGCAATTTCTGAAAAAATGTTTTAAGTTTCCCAATCTTAAAATAGCCCAGAATCATATAGGTTATTCTGGATGTCGGATTACAGGAATACTAGTCATATAATCCAAAGCATGACCTAAATCATAGGGGCATTTTCGAGAAATGAAATGAGTTTGAAATCATTTATTACTTTGAAACGAGGCCAAATAAGTACACATGGTTCAAGCTCGAAATGATAGACCATTATCACAACTAATGGCCAAGTTCTCATTAGTTTAGCATTTCTAAATGAAGGCTGTAGTCAATAAATCTGTCACACAATGGTTACAAATTATTGTTTTAAGGGATTAATAACAAGACCTATATTTTTACTTTAGGATTCTTTTGGTACAAATTACTCTAGAATATTATTTCCCCATAATGTTTCTTTTTCTCTATTTAACTTGACCAAATACAAATTGGAAACATAAAATTATTGCTTAACTGATATGGAACTTGGTGGGAGGGAACTTCATTTCAGGATAGCTACCCATTTATCTACTATTTCTATGCACCAGGCACCGTGCCACGTTTCTTAAATTTAATCCTCAGAACAGTTCTACAAGGCAGATATCATTATCCTCATTTTAGAGAGGAGGAAACTGAGGCTTAGAGGGATAAGTAGTTAGCTGATGCCATACATAGCTAGTGTATGGTAGAGCAGACATTCAAATCCAGGTCTTTCTGATGCCAAAACTATACAACCTCAGTTTACAGTAGAAATCATACTTTTCTTCATGACAGCCCCACTTCAAATATTTGTTTCATAAGTTCTTAAAAGTCCTTCCAAAAAGTCTGGCGGTAGATTAAAACTTGGTGGAACTTGACGATGTAGTCTTAAGCATTCGCAGTGGGTTTTAGTAAGAAAACCAAGCGAGAGTTTTGCTGCAGAGACATGCCCTATGCCTATTTCCTAATCAGATGCATGTCACGAAAAAGCCTTTTAATATTATATTACTATAACTGATGTACTCCTAAGTACCCCTATGCACCACTGTAGGAGGAAATATGAAACGAAACACAGTCACCCAATGTTCCAAAAAGAAAACAGAAAATTGGCAGCGTCCTTAGTACACACAGCCTTAAAGGAGAGATTTCTCAGCCTGGCGTCGCTGTCTCTGACCTCATGGCATCCCTTGGGATTTTTGCCTGCTCCCACTCCTGTGTACCTTAGCCTTGGCCCCGAGGAGAAGTAGATTAGCTGACAACGTTGTGGCACAAGAACCGAAATTCACCTGTTAAGCAGAAATTCCTCTTCTCCAAAACCCAACTCAGAGGGTTGTGTCTGGGGGAGAGGCCTGCTGAGCCCAAAGCCGCCTGCCCGTATATATATAGAGTCAACCGCCTTTCCTGATGCCTCAGTAAAATAACAGATGCAGCAGATTCACTAACTTTTACCTTAAATTCAATAAGGATATGGGTTCATTAATAAAGTGCACCAAGGGTGATTTTGTATCTATTTCTTCTTTTTCTCTTGCAGTATAGGTATTTGATCCATGAATGTCCTACTCAACACACATGTAACAGTTTTTTCTGCACCATCTATTTTCCAAGAATTCCTCCTCTTAATGGACTACATCCAAAGGATCCCATCCAGCCAGAGAAACAAAGGACCCTGCTCCACTTTGGACAAATGGATAAGAGTCCCAAGTGATCCTGACAGAACCTAAGTCAGATCATGTTACTCCTCAGCTGAAAACCCTCCAACGGCTCCCATCTCACTCAAGAGTGAAATCCCGGATCCTTACCACGGTCCACCATGACCCCGCCCTCTAATCCATCACACACACTTGCACACATTCACAGAGCTCTCCCCCCACCCCCGCTCATCCTGTCCCAACCGTGCGGACGTAGACAGGCAACTCTCCTCAGGCCCTTAGTGTTTTTCTGTTCCCTCTGCCCAGAAAGCCGTTTTGCCAGACAGACACGTGGTTTGCTGCCTCACTTCTTTTACGTTCCTCCTCAAGTGTTAACTATTAGAAAGGCCTTTCCTGATCACTCACTTTCTATTTATCACCGCTATATAATTATAGAAATATATAATTATATAAAATTATATTGATCACCTTATATGTAAAGATAGATTACCCTATATAGATATATTTTTAATACATTATATATTAAATATATATAAAATAGTGATTTTTCCCTACCTCTGTATTGCCTATTCTGTTTTATTTTTTTCATCCTAGCATTTACCAACTGCATGACGTATTGCATATTTATTTATCTGCTTGTTTATCCCCCTCCCCACCCCCTGGCTCTTCATTAGATTGTAGGCTCCATTAAAGCAGGGCTTTTGCCTATTTTTTTCTCTACTGTATTCACAGAATCTAAAATATATCTGGCCAGCAGTATGCACTCAATAAGTATTTGTTGAAGGAAGGAAGGAAAGAAAGGATAAATGAGCGAAAGACAAAGTGAGCCCAAGAAAATGCTTGTTTACTCACTGATCTACTATAAATGCCCACAAAATCACAAGTTCAGAGTAGAAAGGTAAAATAAAAAAGCCAATAACTGAGTAAGCATGTGGGTTTCCTGCAATGTAAGCAGGTCCTTAAGCCTGCTATAAATGTGAATAAGTGGCTTATTTTTCAAGATACAGTGGGCTTTTTCCCCCACATTCAGTTAAAATGCACTAAAACATATTTGTTTAAAGAAAAATGATTTTAAAGTACCTTTGAAAAAGCTACTAATAACCTGATGGCTGTTTTCAAGGCATTCCTGTGAAGGGTGAAGGCAGATGATGACAAGCTATCAGCTAAGTATCAAGTGCAAGAAGGAGGTCAGGTTTCTGTTGGTGGCCTTTATTTGGAGTAATGCTGAGCAGCAACAGCCCTGAGTAGCCTGAAAATGCATAAGGGGGTGACGCGGACCTGGAGGCGAATCTCATCACCATAATCATCAAGAGCTAAACAATGGGTACTTCTGCATCCTTACATCAGCCTGCAAGCTTAAATCACTCTATCATAAAACTCAAGGTCATGAACCTTAGGGACCATCTAGTTCAGTCTCCTCACTTTACAAGTTTAAGGAACTGAGCTTCAGGGTTTCAGGGAGGCCAAGTAGCCCACCAAAGTCCATCTTACTTTGGAAAAGGATATTGAACAGGCTGACATGGCCCAGGGACATTTATCAAATGCAAAAAAAGGGTTCACTCGAACTACCTTGGACCTAACTAGAGCAAAGAAATCATCCCCAAAGCTCCTCTTCAATACAAAGAACCGAAGTATCAGGAAGTAAATAAGTAATGAATTTATAGTATAGCTAGTTCTGCTAAAATTTATGAAATAGTCTAATTGAACTTTTTATCTGCTGAACATATTCTTTAGCGTGAGTGTAAAATCAATGTATATAGTACATTTATGTCCCCTTTATAGAAAAGAGTATAATTTTAGTATTTTAAATAAATGTGGAAGGTATGGCTACTGCATCTTTGCCTCTGACACAGGGGTGATCATAGTTATGATTTATTTTTTCTCAAATATATGGTCAGAGACACAGTCTCAATTAAGATATTACTCCTGGAGGAAAATGAGAGGCACTTTACAACTCTCTGCTTTATGGTTCTATTTCCAGAAAGCACAGTGGTGAAAAGTGGGAGCTGTCTCTGATACTAATTTGAAAAACTAGTGAAGTTATAAGAACTGCTATTTCTCATAAGTAGCTACCAGCCCTCATTCTCTGCACAGTGTTAAAACTGTATTAACATGTACAATTTCAGCCAAGGTGAGAGCTACTGCCACAACCCGCCCTCAGCAATACAACACACACGTAACTCTTTCCCCCACCACTGCCACCATCTTACTGAGGACGAGGTTTATAAAATGTTATCTCAATTCTCAGGCATCTAGAATTTTGGCCCACTCTCAAAGAAATGTTCTTTCCATTCCCTATAGCTATCTTTTCACAATTTTCAACTACTTTTGCTCCTTGCAACCAATTTGATCCTGAAAAATATATGTAAACTGGAGTTTTAGAAATCAAATCATTTAAAAAATGCTCAAGGGCTACTGAAAAGAATTCCACTTCTGTAAATGGAATGATCACTCTGCAATTTACCTTTGGTAAAATCCTAATTTTCGTATGTCATGCTTGTTTAAAATGATATAAACCTGTTCAGATTTCCTCAAGGGGATAAAATCAACATTAATTATTTCTTTCTACCCCATTTCAGTTGAAAACTTCCTCTAGAATAGAAAGCAGAATTTTAAAAATATTTTGCAGGGTCTTAGATTCTTTGAATCTGTACCAATCAAACATTCCAGAAAGCAGGAATCCTCACTGTCAAAGCCTTGGTGGGCTGTGTCTGAATCCCCTGAACTCTCATAGAGGTAGGTTTTTATTCTTTATCTGTACCTCCTTCTGTTCCCCGTGCCACTATGTTTACAGTAAGAAAGAAGAGATACACAGGCCCTGCCCTCAGGATCTTATAGTTTACAGAGTAAGATACAAAATTTCAAATTGTCATCAGGGTTCTGAAGGAAGAAGCAAGGATTTGACAGACAGATGGAGGCTGGAGGCTTTGTATGGGCTGGCGTGGCTCCATCGACTCTGAACCAAAGGACCTAATCAAATTTGGGCACAAAGACATTAAAAGCCTCCAAGGGGGCAGGTTCAATTAGGGCTTTCTGGCCCACCTCCTCAGAAGGGAGTACCAGACACAAGGCAGTTAAAAAGCATTACCGAATACCTATTCCATGCTCACCCTAGGACCGAATGCCTGTGGTAGGAACTATGCCTCATCCTTTGTTTTGGTATCACTAGCATAGGAAGAAGCCCCTATATAGCTACATCCCAGAATAGCTTCCAAAGATATCAAGGATTTGGGGACCCTTTCGGCCCAGTGAGCAGAACCTCATGATTCAAAGCTCCAGGGGCACTTTCCATGTGGGTCCGTGGGGAGCAGAAGGACTCATGAGGGTACAGCAGGGACAAGGCCTGGAGGGGCTACGTGGGCAGCATGAGATAAAGACTATTAGATGAAAAGACTTTTCATAGATGAAAAGTCTAGTACCTTGTACAGGAGAGTGTAAAACTGGCTAGTATTCCTTGCAAAAATAGGATAATCACTGTTCAGGACCAACTCTGAAGGCATATTAGTGAGTGCCTCCCTTCCTGTAGCCCGCTGCTACGTCATTCTTGAGGTATTACTTAGTATTTTCATCAGAGGATGTGAGATGGATTTGAGAATAGACTTACAAGTAGAATTATTTGGGTGAGGTAACTAGTCCTCTCAGACAACCAGTGAACTGGTCCACAGAAGTGGGATGAAGTTCAGTAAAAATAACACAGGACAGGGCTTCCCTGGTGGTGCAGTGGTTGAGAGTCCGCCTGCTGATGCAGGGGACACGGGTTCGTGCCCCGTTCCAGGAAGATCCCCACATGCCGCGGAGCGGCTGTGCCTGTGAGCCATGGCTGCTGAGCCTGCGCGTCCGGAGCCTGTGCTCTGCAATGGGAGAGGCCACAACAGTTTGAGGCCCGCGTACCGCAAAAAAAAAAAACAAAACCAAAAAACACAGGACAGAAGAATGGCAGACTGCAGGCATAGATGTATCTCAGGAAAGACAGCCCCCATGGTGGACTACAAAGTGAACGTGCATCACACGGGTCTACTTATCAGATCTAATCACAGTGTTGTTTTCATGTTTTGGATCTACATTTAAAATAAGACTCCAGAAAAGTTACGAAAGTTATTTGTAAAACTTAAAACAGCTCTCATGGGAACAGCCAGAGGAATTTAAGTGGCATAATTCACTAAGAACACATGAATCTTTGAAGGATGAAACAACCAGCCTGTAGTTGTTGCCATCTCCAAAAAGGATGAGATGCAAGGACATGGATTGAACTATACAGCAAGTCTGGTTATGCGAACTACATAGAGAGGGCTGGATGATGAATGCTATTAAAATGTACTCCACATTTTTCATGACTAGGAGAAGTATATACTTAGTATATTTTAAAGCAGAGTGGGATTTTATAAATAATCTAACCTTATCGCATGGAAGCCAGGTCCCTCAAGATGCTCCAATGAAGAAAGAGTTCCACAATTTAGTAAGTTTGGTAAATAGTATATATTATATCACTCTCTTTGGAGAGTTACAATCCATGGTGTCACATTTAAGGCCCCAAGAAGTCTTACAGGGAAAAAAATTAACTTTATTTAACCCAGAATTTCCCAAACTTAACTTAAGCTTGATTGTCAGAAATTATAATATCTGAATAATTTTCTTGTTCCTTCGAACCACCTTGGGATCTTCAAATCTAGCCCAACCCCCTTATTTTACATTTGAAGAAACAGTTATATGACCCAAATCTGACTAGAGTTGGGCAGTGGCAGAAATGGGACTTAGCCCATTCCACTACATTTCTTATATTCTGTTGATGTCAATGAAACAAAGCTGGAAGTCAAGAAATAGGGTGTTCCCCCCCCCTTTTCTTTTTTGGTCTGGAGTCTTTGCTTTCTCATATTATCTCCATTAAAAGAAAGAAAAGCAATTAAATGTGAGAGAAATCCTAACTGAAAATACGAGCCACGTTTTTTAACTTGTTGGAACACAGTAAAGCCTGCAAAAGTACCAGACAAAGATAAATATTATTGTACAACAAACTAGAAGTATAAATGTTAAATTGATGCTCTGCCCCTCTTTCGCTTAAAGGGTTTATTACATAGATTTTTCTCTTCCTCTTGAACAATTCCACATGTTCTACACTACTATTCGTCAATGAAATACACCTGTGTTTTGGCCAGTGGTGGTTTCCACCTACTCAGCATCACTGCCTATCTTCCTTAGGTTAAAAACCAAACAACAATAACAAAAATGTTGAAGAACTCCTCTTTCCTTATTCCATGCAGTCTTGGTGGGGTTGTCAGTCAAGGTGCTCTTGATTCTTTCCAAAGGAAAGGCATATATGCCAAATTCCTTTTCCCAGGAATCTGAATCCTGAGTAGAGTGATCCAAGGAATGGGGGAATGTTAGAGTTGAGGAAATCCAATGGTTGGGTCTGGATGAGATAATTCTAATTATTTACTTGTTTCTATGTTCTAGATCCCCAGTATTGCCTCAGTTTCTGTCCATCCCGAGGTCTTCAGTTGAAATAATCTCTTTAGTAGGGTAAGAATTCTTTTTTTGTTTAAGTTAGCTAGAATTGATAAAAATTGTTTCCAAGTGGAAACACTTAATGAATATAGTACTCATCTATGGGGTACATTGCAAATGGATGAGGGACATTATCAAATATTCATAATTATTATAAGGGTCACGCAGTTGGAGATGAATTTTTCCAGAAAAAGAGTGGACATAAAAATGAAATTTAAGGGCTTCCCTGGTGGCGCAGTGGTTGAGAGTCTGCCTGCCGATGCAGGGGACACGGGTTCGGGCCCTGGTCTGGGAGGATCCCACATGCTGCGGAGCAACTGGGCCCGTGAGCCACAACTACTGAGCCTGCGCGTCTGGAGCCTGTGCTCCGCAACAAGAGAGGCCGCGACAGTGAGAGGCCCGCGCTCCGCGATGAAGGGTGGCCCCCGCTTGCCACAACTGGAGAAAGCCCTGGCACAGAAACGAAGGCCCAACACAGCCAATAAATAAATAAATAAATTTATATTTAAAAAAAAAAAAATGAAATTTAAGGGTGATGGGTAAAAATATAGCTGCTCATATTCTAAGATTAGATAGGCACTTTGCTTATTTTATCTATAAACAAGGCTTGCCACAATTTAAAAAATATGGGTCAGGTGATATAATCCTTTGGTTCCTTATTGATTAATCTGTTTCTGATGGTGGAAAGAATTAAGAATCAAGTTGCAAGACACCAACTTGTGTCTTCATTGTATAATTTTATCAAGGAGATGACAAGCCATGCCTTTCAGAGACGCCTTGAACTGAAGTGGAATGTACAGTAAAATACAGATTTCCTCAAATAAATGGCCAAAACCATTAATCTTTATCTAAGGACCCATAATAACAGTTTGTTCTCAGTAGCAGGCGGGGGAGGGAGAGAAAATGTCTTCCAGAAAGCACTTCGGCAGTCAGTCTGGTTGATAATAAAACTTGATGAAACATCTGTGATTAATATTAATTCTAATTCTTCCTTTAATGGATAATTGTGAAAAAGATAATTTATCCCATTTCATTTAAACTACAGCTGAGTTTTTCAGTTTAGGAAAAGAACATTTCTCCATATTTCTCAGGTATGAGACTCTATGGGGGAAAAAACCAGGTGCATAAAACCTGCTAAGGGTGAAGCAATTTTCTAGTTAGCCCTGGAAAACATTTTGAACGAATTCAACTGACCACTGCAGACTTGGACGTGATCCAAAGAATGGTTCTCTAAGTGACAGGCTGATATTTCTGCATCTTTACCCTTGTAGAATATTCTAAATGAACCACAGTGAACTAATTTAATACATTTTGGTCATATTTGATCCTGCAAAGAGTGTGAGAAAAATGCCCTTGTGAGTAAATGACAGTCAGCTATTTCTGACCACCAGTGTATTTCAAACTAGATGATGAGAGGAACTATTTTTGACACATGTAGATGTATAATTTAAAGTACCCATAAAAACTTGTCATGGTAGCTACCATTAATTTTGACAGAAACTCGGAAAGTAACTAATTGCCCTTCAAATATCAATATTAAGAATACCATTTATTAAACTAGCACTTTAACTCATTTATATATGGAAAACTTGAGGCATGGCTTGAAGCCTCCTGCCCAAATTAACACACCTAATAAGTGATGGACTCAAGACTCAGATCTCCTCATTTTCATCTATTTTTCTGCACTTAATAGTATTTTTAAAAGGAACCTATTAAATAATGGTCTTATTTTCTAAGAATCAGAACATATTATATGGTTAAAAACATGATTGCTGTCTAACTCTATAAGTAGTAAATAGTGATTAAATATACATCACTGTTGACCTTTAATCAAAACCAAATCATGGCTCCATTTAGATATAGTCCTTTTTCATCAGACTCTAACTAAACATCAGGGAGAAGAAAACATAAACTGACAAGCACAAAAGGTCACAGACAATAGGTACCCACTTCTTTAAGGTACCTTCCAAAAACCTCATGTTATATAAATAGAATATTACAGGAACTACTCACTATTCTTTCCTTCCTCCCCAGGCACACATTTTCCTTCTAAACTATTGGTCCAAACTGAATATTTCTTATCACTTGATATCATGCCTGTTTCCTCTCTATTTTTATGTGGCTTTCTGATTCTTATCCTCATTTAACAAAGTCTACCACTTTGTAAAAGGAACTCATTTTATAACAAAAATTTTTATAGTTGTATAAGAAATACAAAACCCTCCAAAGGGTTACCTAGTTCTTCTTTGCAGCAGCCTGGTGAAATTGTATCTTATTTACAGATGAAGCAAATGAGACAGTTTGCTTTGTGAGGCAGAGGAAGAATCTGTTATGACCCTGGTGAGTGAGCTGACTCCCAGAATCTTAGTTTATCTTAGTCTTTATCGTAGACTAGGACTAGCATGGTCTCTCTCTGACCAGCGTTCCCCGGTTTAAACAAACATTCATATAACAAAGACTCTGCCTTTTCTCAACACTGATGCTGCTATTCCATTCACTCAAATCCTCCAGTACCCACTTATTCTATGTCTTGAATTCAGACCCATCTACTCCCACTTTAAGCCAATGTTCCCAAAGTGTGGCACGAAATCACCTTCAGGGGAAATTTCTCGAGGGCTTGTTAAAAATGAAATTCCCTACTGCAACCTAATAAAATTGAATGAGTCAGACTTTCTGGAAGAGGGTTCCAAGAATCTGCATTTTTACCCCCCCTATGCAGGTGGGTCACTAAAGTTAGGACAGTATCTTAAGCCCTGAGACCTGAATTCCACCTTGCCTGTCAAATCAGCACTTCACATCTTTACTGTCATCCTCTCGACGCAATCTTCTTCTTTTTTTTTTTTATGGACAGTGTCTATCTTGTGATTTACTCCTTTTTTTGCTATCATTTTCATGGATACATTTTTCTCATATTGGACTATGAGCTCCCGGAGGAAAAAAATTACATCGAGTACTTTCTATTGTTGCCCTATGGTGTCTGCTACATTGCCCTGATGGGTAAACACAGCTCAGTGAGAACTGAAGGGTTGACTAATGAGAAAATAATACATAATACTGAAGTATATCCTTCTATAGCCACTGTAGATTTTCTACAAATTTAATGATATACAAGTACTGACAGCCCAAGTAAAGTTTAACAAATGGATTTGTATAGCATTTTTAATATAAATATTTTAGGAAATAACTTTTCTTTTAATCTTCTAAAATGGACTTTAATAAACTAACACATCATATCAAAAGGCCACAAATCCAGCTATTTGATTAATAATCCAGCAAATGTTATTGATTTAGCAATTTCACTTAACAGAAACATCATAAAAACCTATGCAAAAAAAACACCCTAAAACTCTGCAGCAATGGCAACGAAGCTGAAGACAATATAGAAACAATGGAAATTCAAGTAAAGGGTATTTATATCTCTGAGATGAGAATAATTTTTTCATAAGTACCGGTAGTATTTATGGAATAAGCTTCCAAACATTACTTGCCGTTCAGGGAAAAGAGCTAAGAGAATGAACGCTGAAGTTGGGATGCTCAACTCTGGCCATCGCCACACATGGACAGTGTGATTTTAGACAAGTTATTTGACCAGTCTGTGCTTTGGCTCCCTCACTTGTAAAATGGGAACAATAATAGTGTGTAACACATAGTTGAAATAAGGTATGGATGAGACAACATATGTAAATAGGTGGGATGGATAAGTGTTCACTACCTGCTAGCTTTTATTAGATAGCCAGCCTGCATCTAGCCCTAAACTAATTATTTCAACGTAGTTATAAGGCCCAAATGAGTTTCCCTTTCAGAAACATACTACTCCCTATTGCCGGCTGGATAAGTTCCTAATTCTTCAGACCAGATGTAATGGCCCTCAACAGTCTGGCTCAATCTATCCAGTTTTATTTTCCGAATACCTTCCATTCCAGTCAGACGTGTCTTGTCATTGATCTCACAGTCCTTGCTGTTCTGATTTCCTTATCCGGAGAGGGAGGCAGGTTAGAAAGGAACCCCATGCGCTGTGCGAAGCCTGTTCTCTGGAGGACTGCCCGGAGTCTCCCCAGCTCTGACAACCACCCTCATGAATCAGAGCCAGGACCCCTTCTGTGTGAAATCTGGGTGCTTGTCAATCCCAGACTCACTGCTATATTTAAAATGGATAACCAATGACCTACTGTATAGCACAGGGAATGCTGCTCAATATTCTATAACAACCTAATTGGGAAAAGAATTTGAAAAACAATAGATACATGTATATAACTGAATCACTTTGCTGTACACCTGAAACTAACACAACAATGTTAATCAACTATACTCCAATACAAAATAAAAAGTTAAAAAAAATATCTGGGTGCTGCACACGGCTGCTACGATTCCTGAACCTCATTCTAAAGATTTCAAATGCTGTAAGTTCTCAAAGTGGCTCTTCTTCTCGTATAATCTCTACTCCTTTTTCTTGAATTTAAAAAAATGTGTAATAACCAAGTCTGTGAAAAACTCGTGGATTTTAAATAACAACGACAGCAACAGCAAGTACAACTAATAATAATAGAAACAGTAATTGCAGCTGCTGTGCTGCTTAAGGATGTGCAAAGGCAACAGGCAATCCCCAGCGTTGTCATGTTAACAAGCTGCGACGTTGAGACAGTCACCAGGCTTTGCATAATATCCACCAGTGCCTACAGTGTGCTACTGATTCTGTTCATCAAATTTAAACCTCTGAAAAATGACTCAGGGTACCAAAGAGACATAGACTTTCAATAGTCTCGCTAATCATTAAATGTCTTCATTCCAACTGAAGCAGGGAGAGTGAGTGACACATTTTATTATGTCATCATGTTCTGACCCCACAAACCATTCAGTAGTGCTCTACTTTGCTTTAAAAATCCATAAACATCCTAGTATGTGAGTCTCAGGTATAGGTTGACATGAAACATCCCTCTATACATCACATTAGCCATTTTTAGAGCTGGGTCTGCCTTGAGTTCCAGGGTGTAGGTAGGACTTACCTAATCACTTGCCAAGGATGCTTCAAATCTCTCTCCTTTTAACTTCTTTTAAAATATTTATTATAAAAAATATTTATTATGATATATGTGAATAACAAGTTTAGACTTGGAGTCAAACTGCATGGGTTCACATCCTGACTCCACTGCAAACTACATGATCTCAGGCAAGTCACTTAACCGCTCTCAGCCTCAGTTTCCTCATCTACACAATGGGGATAATAATAGTACCCACCTCACAGATGAGAATTCAATGAGTTAAAACAAGTAGAGCGTTTGATACAGTGCCTGGCACATAGTAAACTTACAATAAATGCTAAATCACATCATTATGATGATCACGGGGAGCATTATTGTTAGGGGAGTAGTTTTCAGGCAATGTATGAGTAAGCCTTTAGCAAAAGGATGCTTTTTTACTCCCCTATGCAGGTGGGTCACTAAAGTTAGGACAGTATCTTAAGCCCTGAGACCTGAATTCCACCTTGCCTGTCAAATCAGCACTTCACATCTTTACTGTCTTCCTCTCGACACAATCTTCTTTTTTTTATGGGAAAAAACCCCCCAAAATCTCTGAACTGACCTTTATTTAAATCATTACAATATTCATTATGTGGTCTCAAAATTGACCGAACTGAACTGCCCCTGCCCCTGGTGTATATAGCAAGACCTTTAAGCAATCTATTAAAAGTAAAAAAAACAAAAAACAAAAATCACCTGTCATATATTTGGCGTCTATTTTTACTCTCCTTGTTTAGATTTATTCCTTAAAAATGAGGCCTACAATAGAGCAAGAAGTTCTGAATTCAAGGTTGAGGACCCATTGAAATGGTTAAAGCAAAACATACAGGGAAACTTCATCAATTCAGATTTTAGTCAGAGCCTGTGATAATGTACTTAGGGAGAAAACTGACTTTGAGAAACTTTTGTTAAAAATAAGTCTGGGGCTTCCCTGGTGGAGCAGTGGTTGAGAGTCCACCTGCCGATGCAGGGGACACGGGTTTGTGCCCCGGTCCGGGAAGATCCCACATGCTGCAGAGCGGCTGGGCCCATGAGCCATGGCCGCTGAGCCTGCGCAACGGGAGAGGCCGCGACAGTGAGAAGCCCGCGTACGGCAAAAAAAAAAAAAAAAAGGCTTCCCTGGCGGTGCAGTGGTTAGGAATCCGCCTGCCAATGCAGGGGACACGGGTTTGAGCCCTGGTCCGGGAGGATCCCACATGCCGCGGAGCAACTGAGCCCGTGGCCACAACTGCTGAGCCTGTGCTCTAAAGCCCGTGAGCCACAACTACTGAAGCCCGCATGCCTAGAGCCCGTGCTCCGCAACAGAAGAGGCCATCTCCATGAGAAACCTGCATACTACAGCGAAGAGTGGCCCCTGCTCGCCGTAACTAGAGAAAGCCTGCACGCAGCAACGAAGACCCAAGGCAGCCATAAATAAATAAATAAATTTATTTAAAAAAAAAAGTCTGAAAAAGACAGTTTACATTAGAATCCAGATATTGGAGCTACTAAAATTTGGGCAGGTTCAAATTAAAAACAATGTATATTCTTTCTTAATGACTCAGAGACATTGTTTTTAAAGATCTGGCTATAAATGGGAGTGCTAACTATAAACTAAAACTTACCTAACATGAATGTAGATGCAACTAGTTGGAAATATTGCACATCTCTGAAAATAGTAAAATGAAAAAGATATTGTAATTCCAATTTCTAACAATAATAGACTGGCTGGCTATTCTCCAATTCATGATATTTTACTTTTGGGGCTCAGAATGAATTAATATTTTGTAAAGCTTTAAATTTTAAAACTAAACCTGGATATAGCCCATCTATTAAAGTTCTGTTCCTAACGTGGACTTTCTACAACCTGCCTAAAAATATTTGATGGAAAAGAAGCCTGTTGCCAAAGTCCACATATTTCCCCCATTAAACAGAGGTAAGCCATATCCCCAGAAACCATATTTCAAGCCCACAGGATACTCATGAACTAAAATAATGAATGATAACGTCTCGTTCTCTGCATTAATATTAAAGAAAAGAGAAAATAGAAAACTTTATAGCCACTATCAGCCCTCTGGACCATAAATCTCAAGCTTTGAGAATTGCTTCCCAAAAGGGTAGGGAGCGGGGATGAGTTGTGAGAGCGCTTGGAGCCTAGAGATATTTTTTAGCAAGCCAGCAAAGCACTGACACAAATTTCTACATATCTCTGGCTGTGAAAAGTCTCATTTGTGGTGATTTATATTTCCTCATAAAGAACTCTGTAGATAATATAAGCCTGCTGTGAGGCTGTCTGACAACTTTCAAACTGAGAGTTACACGACCGTTCTGTTAAAATAGAGCACGAATAGATGAGTGGGAAAATCTGTAGAAACAGTATTTCTTCTCACAAAAGGCCAAAATACTGTTCTTCCAGCATGCACAATGTTGACAGAGTCACCTTTCACTCTGCGTGCATGCTTCATGGATAATATTTTGGTCATCTATATGAGGAAATACTATTTTTTTCTGAAGACTGACTGCATTTCATGAGTGCATGCTTGTGTTAATTTACAAAAAATGACACTTAGACATCATCACACTGGAGTACAGTTGCCTTAATAAGTTACTAAGGGAAACAGAATCCCACGCTGACAACCCAAAGTCAATGGAGTATAAACACTGTTATTCCAAGTGTCACTGGCATGTTACTTCCATTTCTCCTGGCATCTGCTCTATGTAACACTACACATACACATGATACAGCAGCTCATTAAACTGCTTGCAGTTAAATTAGTACATTACTTGTTTATAAGGCTGAGAATTACCGCTTCCCTGTGAAATTACACAATTAATCAGGTGCGTTTTTTCTCTCAGGGATGCGGCCACTTCTGACATTTAGGGATTAAAAAAGAACAGTCCTTTCATTTGTTTCCACATCAGCATTTAGTCTCAGTGGGGTAAAAGGAAGCAAAAGGTGACATACTTCCTTCCTCCCCCTAAGGAGGTCAGAACTCTACTGTTCCCTCAATCTTGTAATGTAGCATTTTAAACTCTTAAAAGGAACACAGAAATTATTTTGTTTTTGAACTTCTTATCTGAGTGTCTGTCGCAGCCTTTGAAAAATTCGAGCAAAGGGAAGAATTCTTGAGTCTTCTGTTTCTTATGGCTGATACCATGAATTGCCAGTAAGCCCCAATTATTCAGTAGGTTTTAAGGCTCCCTTTGCAAACTTTAAGAACAGTCCCAAAGTCAAAATCTATTAAGCAGTGATGTTTGCCCCAGTTTCCTTTTTCACAAACCCAGCATTCATTTCTCTGATTGTTTTTAACAGTATCTCATCCTTTAGTCATTTAATAGGGCATGCATTTCTTTTTAAAATTCTCCCTACTTGATCAAATGATACTGCTCAAAATTTTTAAAATAATAAAGTGTTTTAAAATATCCTTTGTTCCTATTAATTGCCTCATCCACCTTTTTTTTTTTTTTTTTTTTTTTGCAGTATGCCTCCTCCACCTTTGATTTCACTCAGACTGTGAAACACACCAGGTGAAGCGTCTGTGCTCTAGCCGTGTCTGAGCTGACGCCCGGCCTTCCCGTTCAGAAGGTTAACAAGGTACCTGGCAATAAACAACCATTTTCATAAGAAAAACCTACAGTTAACACAGAAAAATATCCTGAAGTCTCTAAATATTCTCTTTTATGTCTTTATTTAACCTTCATTTAAGAGCCCTTGAAATCCATTCAAGCTTTCCTAAAAGATGGCAATGGACAACCTGAAACAGACACAATTCTCTAAACTCATTCTTTAAATAAAAAGGTGCATTCTTGCAGGTTCACTAAAGTATATGGAAGTTCACTGGAAGTATATGAAGGGAATAGAATGACTATTTTCAGACAGAAATCTGATATAATCCCAGACAAACATCTAGTGTCTAAGTAGAGAAAATCTGTTTCATTGTTTGTTAAAAATTTTTAAAACTTAAGAAAAACCCTAAATTTTGGCAATTAAGATATACTCTGTATCTGAGCAATTACTATTTGATGTCTGTGACATATTCATTCTTTTCCACTTTAGAAAATATTAAAATTTGTCAATTTCCTAACACTGCCCTTCAGCTCCCTTCTCTGTTAATATAAATATGCATCACTCAGTACCATGCTCTGACTCTACATACCAAAAAAATGCAGGAGGTGAATTAGTATTTGACCACAGTCCTGGAAATTTCAGTTATAAGCCCCTTGAATCTCAGCTGAAGTATGCGCTAGAACCTTTAATGCTAAAATAAGACTCCAGTAATCAAAAACATTTTTCGATAATAAAAGCAAAATGCACACACACATTGAAGCAAATATTGAGTTGTTCATTTTAATAAAGTATATTGTACTTACAGGTCACCTCCCCTGCAAGAGTAAAAGACTATGAAAGATGAAAAAGATTACCTCCTGCTTTGATAAATCTGCTGTTTTGACACTCTTCTATTTCAATAAGAACAACTCAGAAAAAAGGCAGATTCATGTGAACTGTCAAGACCAAACTAATTCTTAATGTAGATTACTAAAGTAAGCTGCTGAAAAACCAGACATCTAAAGGGGGATGAAGACTTCCTTAGGCATATGTAAAACTGGCATAATATTCCTTCACAGTATAGGGCACGGGCTTAAAACGTGAATTTTTTTTTTTTTTTTTTTTTGCGGTACGCAGGCCTCTCCCGTTGCGGAGCACAGGCTCCGGACGCGCAGGCTCAGCGGCCATGGCTCAGGGGCCCAGCCGCTCCGCGACATGTGGGATCTTCCCGGACCGGAGCATGAACCCGTGTCCCCTGCATCGGCAGGCGGACTGTCAACCACTGCGCCACCACGGAAGCCCAAAACGTGAATTTTTATGAGGCATTTATTAGGATCTCTTTTACTAAACTAAAATATCAATCAGGGCTATTCAAGTTGCCTTAACTTCAAAGGGTGCAAAATTTGGGGGATGTCGATTATTGAAGTTATCTTTTTGGTAGTCAATTGGTCCTTTAAAAATATTTCTTTAATTGAGCCTTGGAAATAAGAAAGATTGTGATAATAAACTATTATTATATACCCATTTTACAGATGAAGAAAATGAGGCTTGGTGAGGTTAAGTTACCCAAAATCACATAGCTATTAAGAGTATAGATGAGGGATTTGAACCCAAAGGTGCTTTCACCAGAGTCTGTGCCTTTTTTTTTTTTTTTTTAAACCATGATCCACTCTCTCCTTTGATACAATGTATCCCACTCTTCTTTGATATAATCCCCAGCATATGATCAAAAAATGTTACTAAGAAACTAGGGAACTGCTGCAGTGGGTGCAGCAAAACCTAATGCTTCTAATATATCTGCTTGTCTCAAACAGTATCATCTAAGAAAAATTTTAATTGCTTTTTCTATTTGGTTTACTATTACAGTATTTATTCATTCAACAAATACTGAACAATTCTTCTATGTGCTGTTTTCTACTAATTTTTTCACTTAAAATATACTGTTTTTTTTTTTAAAAGGGCTTCAAATGCTTGGCTTTTTATTTATTTACTTATTTATTTTTGGCTGTGTTGGGTCTTCATTTCTGTGCGAGGGCTTTCTCTAGTTGTGGCAAGCAGGGGCCACTCTTCATCGCCGTGCGCGAGCCTCTCACTATCGCGGCCTCTCTCGTTGTGGAGCACAGGCTCCGGATGCACAGGCTCAGTAGTTGTGGCTCACGGGCCTAGTTGCTCTGCAGCATGTGGGATCTTCCCAGACCAGGGCTTGAACCCGTGTCCCCTGCATTAGCAGGCAGATTCTCAACCACTGCGCCACCAGGGAAGCCCAAAATATACAGTTTTAAATCAACATTATGGTTAAGCAGATTTTCCACATTATAGAGAGCTTGCCTGATTTTAGAAACACTTGTGTGAGAAACTGCACTCTAAGTTCCAAACAACTCACCTGTAAATAAGCTTTTGGAACATATCCCGTTGGCAAGTGAAGCACTTTCTTTATATTAGTATTCTCCGGATTTACTGAATATTCTTACACTTCTTAAAGGATGCTCAGTAACCATCTTATACAATCAAATGGTTTCTGAAGCTGATCTTGATCATTTCAATAAGATATCTCTTCAGAATTAGGTTTCTTATTTTGTCAGTTTTAAAAAACTGTGTAGTAGATATTAAAATTACTTCACAGTTTAAGACTATAAATTTTAATTAAAGTACACAAAGCAGAGAATTAGCAGTTAACCACATACATTCAAGTATGCACTGAAGAATGATGCCCACAGAAACATAAACTGTCCTCATGATTTTCTAATTTAAAAAAATACGTATACCAAAAAGACTGGAGCAGAAAGCTTCAGCTCCTTGAAAGTTTTCATTGATGAGATTTTTTAGGATTCTAACTTCAAGGAAATGGACATTTTCCAGCTCCATACTTACATCACCATGTCAATTATGAAGGAGTAAAACTAAAGCATCATGGGTATTCAAGTTTACTTGCCAATAAGCTTAGGAAGAGTATTCCCTAATAATCTCCGAGAAACTCCTGGATTCCATCTGAGCACTATGACTGTAAACTATCTTTATTCCAAGTATCTTCTTTTGAAGGAGATCTGCTAAACCTTAGATGTGGCAAACGCTAGAAGAATTCTCTGCCTTTTTAGTATCATTTTAAGAAAATGACATCTATCTTCCTTATTGTAGGTCTCTCATTAAAAATCACTCGTTTCCTGAATCGAGTGTGCAATCATAATTTAGTCTGGATGCTGAATATTCAGTGGATTTAAGAAGAATTTCTTTGAAAGTACAACTTTTCTGAAGTTATTGTATTAAAAAGGTCAACCAACTGGGAAGATACAGCTGAGATGGAAGAGTATCCTTTGGAGAGCTGAAAATGTAAAAATGTGTTTAAAATGTATCTTGCACTACCTGATTTGGGGTTCCAGTAGAGTTTATAAAGTAATATTCTCTAAACAGTAGGGCTAATAATTTCTAATCTTTTTTAATACAAAATATATTGTTTCTTTTTAAGCATATAAGACCTAGGACCTTCTCTCTTCACTTCCTTTTAGTTGTTTACTCACTTAATTTCTTCTCAGACTAGCTACATACTTCTTGTTTGTGTGAACTTTTTTCAAGTTACCTAACTTTTCTGTGCCTCAGTTTCTCCACCTGTGAAATGGGAAATAAGAACAGTACCTCACAGTGCTGTTTTGAGAACAGTAGGGTATTTAGAACAGTGCCTGGAACAGAGTGAGTGCCACATAAACACTAGTGAGCCTTATTTATTGATCATCTACTACATGCCAAACAATATGATGGAGGGCATAGAGCAGAAACAGCCATGAACAAACCACGATAAATATATAATGTGATTAACTGCTTGAGCGAAAATAAAGCAGAGTTAAGAGTGTAGAGAATGGTACGGATATTATCTTTATATAGGGAGGTCAGAAGAGCCTCTCAGATAAAGACTTTTTTTTGGCCCAACCTAAAGCAAGTGAGAGCAAGGGATGTGAATACCTGGGCCAATGAGAACCTCAGGCAGAGAGAAGATAAAGAACCAAGGCCTTGATGTCAGGGGGCACTGGGCAGGTATGGTGAACAAGGAGGACAGGGTGGCCGGAATAGAGACAATAGGCAGAGATGGTAGGAGGAAAAGTCCAAGAGACCGAGGGTGGGGAGGAGAAGAGGACTTGTCTCAGAGGACCTTGTTTGCCAGGTTAGAGACTCTGGATTTTGTCTTGGTGAGACAAGAAATCTCTGGAGGGCTTTGACAGAGCAGTGACGTGAGGAGGGGAAACAGATAGGAGCCTGGCGCGCTAGTCAAGACAATGGAGGATGGTGGCGTGGATCAGGTGGCCAACGTAGAACTAGTTCAATAATTCTAATATGCTGCTCCACTCTCCATTTTCCTTAAAAATATCCCTTTAACTGGCATTTATTGAACATCTACTAAGTAAGGCTTTGGGCTGGGCCATTTTACAGATGTTAACTCTACCCTAGTGTACGGACCCTATGATAAAATATATTAAAGCTCCAAGAAAGTTTGAAATCATCTATTGCAACCTCATTATTTTACAGATGTGGAAATAGAAACCCAGAGAGATTAGATGATTTATCCAAAATCATATACCTCGTTAGGTCAAGAGAAGGGCCCAGGGCTCAGTTTTCCTTACTTTACAGAAGAGGACATTCAAAATCAGCAGTTGTACTAACTTACAAACATAACTTATGGCGCCCTTTTTTATTCCCCTTTGCCTCTTCTGATTTAAAAATAACGACACAAAACTTCTTTCACACATGTCCTCTTTAGGTTAATGTTTATGAGAATCATTTCTAAAATGAGCATTTTTGAAGTTTCTAAAATAACTCTTTGCCTTAGGAAGTCTATATAAATGACTATTGCCATAATCTATTGACGGGCAGTTCTGCAAATCTATCACTGGTAGAAAAACCACCGACCTTCTCTAGTTATTTTAGTATGCCAATCTCTTACCAAAATAACTCCTGTAGATTAAAAACAGTATCTGTCAGATTGAGAGGATGGGCTCAGTCTGCCTGACCGATAATCGGCGATTCCAACAACTTAGTACACTGCCTGTTCCCAAGGAAAGGAAGACATGGCATAGAGTCGTTCTTGAGACAAATAAAGGATATAGAATCGTGAATGGTATTTTATTTTTAATGTAAACAGGAAACTTCATGAGATATTTCCAACTACTGTATTTTCTTAATTTTGTATAACTTGGAGAAATTAAGAAGGAAATAAAGCTCGTTGAAGATAAAGCAGAACTTGATAAGAACACTCCGATTTGTGTCCTGAGTCTAAGTGATGAGGTGGACTTCCTGTTATGAACTATTCCTCTTCCCTTCCCCCCCAATTCAAGCTTGTATCTGACTTTCGGTCCTCTGCAGTCACCCCTGAGCTTAAGCCTTCCTCCGGCACCTTGAAGCAGGACCGTCAAAAGGCTATAGCTTTCATTTTTCTCTTGGAAAACTTGCAAGAGATTTTAAGGCCTTGAGGAGCTGAAATATACCCCTGGCCTAGTAAGGACATTTTATAAAACTGACAAGTGGGCAGTCAGGCTGGCTCCTGAGATCAGCAGTAGGGCTCCATGTAATGTAATGAGTGCGAAAAGAGCTATTTCCCAATCATCTTGTTCATTCCACGCACATTAGGAAAGAGGAAAATTCAACTGAGGGCCAATTCTCCCCTAAGAATCCTTTAGTTTAATTATGACCACAGTATCTGAAATGTCTGTAAGGTGTCCACTCTCAGCAGTGAAAGGAAGAGAGGAAACCCTTTCCCTACTAAAAAGACAGGGAAGGATGCTCTTATGGTTTTAAAACATGATTGAAAATTCAATTTAACTGATGACCAGGCCACTGCGCTTCTTGTAAATGAACATCTTTTTGCTGCTAATTTTGTGCTATTTTACTTTTCATTAAAAGAAGTAATTCAGGTTAAACTCAGCTGAACAGCAAAAAGCTCTTGGTATTTTGAAGCATTTTGAACAATTACTTTGACAGGAGCCCTTGACAGTTAAATGACTCCGTTAAATGAATGTTACAGAAGACACATAATGATTTTTAGTGAAATATTGAATTTAACCACAAATGAGGAAAAACCAGTCATAAGCACTATGGGTGTATTTGAATAATAACATCTTGCTTATGAACCTCAATGGATTCTATAATTTCTAATAATCATGCAATCAACTAGTTAGCTGGTGAGTGTGTTTCCCATCTTAGTGCCCTCTATTCATTTTTGCGTTTTGCTTTTGTTGCTGTTTTTTAATCTGAGAAACCATGTGAAAATTTTGAAACTGGCAATAATTTCCTCTTACATCAGTATGATATTTTAGACTTAGGCAATTAATGAGTCTCTGTCTCACAGCTGAAGTCTTCCTTTTTCCTTTTTCTCCTCTGCTGAATGAGATTCTTTGACAAAGTAAAAATCAGCAAAAGGCAAGAGCCTGCTGCCTGAGAACATGTGAATTCACTGTATGCTAGTGTTTCCCCCATCCACGGGACTCAATATTCCTTTTCTTATTTTATGGATCGAACGTGAGATACTATCAAGACTTTTACACGTTTTTTCATGACTAACGACTGAAATATGTACTGAAATAATAAAACGGGTGCTGTTCAATTTCCTTTCTAAATTCAATTCCAATATAAGTGAGAGTGCCCTTGTGATGGGGAAATCCGGCTTATTAGAAAACTCTGTTTTCTGTAGAAGAAGAGGAGCTAGAAATCCTTGTAGACTTAAAACATGTGGGTGAGGAGAGGTAGGGGAGGACACTGGGATTGAAGAAATGAATCAGAAAACCAGGAACGCTCTTTATCTCGTTTGCCTGGCAGGCGACGAGCAAGCAGCCCAGCACCCTGGGAGGCTCTGCGCTTCCTGATTCTTCCAAGCAGGTGAGGTCCAACCTCCCCTACGTTCCCACGGCTCCCTGCACTCAGCGGCATTCAGCAACTGTCTATTTCCACTTTCACTGCCTACTTAAATGTCTGCTCCCCACTAGACAGTCACTCCTTGAGGACAGGGAGTGTTTTTTCATTTTGCATCCCCCAAATTTCTGAGCCATGATAAGCTGGTCAGTAAATGTACTTTTTTTTTTTTTTTTTTTTTTTAGTAAATGTACTTTTGAACAAAGTACTTTTAACATTTAACTCCTTCAGCTGACAGTCAAAACACGTAGGAAAGGCCAGATAGCTTAACTATCTGATACTAGTTAAAGGCAAGTCCAGATACACAGCAAGCTGCCTAAATTAGGTATTTCCTATAACCCTGCTAACTCAAGTGTGGTCCATAGACCAGCAGCAGTGGCATCACCGGGGAGCTTTCCAAATACCACATCTCGGGCCCCACCCCAGGCCCCCTGAATCAGAATCTGCATTATAACAAGATCCCCAGGTGACCTGTGCACAGTGAAGTTTGAGAAGCATTTACCTAGGATACATGACCAGTATGATGCCTGAAGAAGTGATGGTGTGTAAGATGGAGAAAAAACCAAGATACTTCTTCACACTCTTGCCTGTTTAAAGACACAGCTGCTCTTAATAATTGTCTTTTCTCCTTGGTGCAAAGAGAGTATTTATCATCAGCTTGCTGACATTTGCAGGAGTTTTGGCTTTCTCCAACTGAAAATGTGGATGATTGAAAGGATATTGCTGACACCTGAATGAGAAATCCAATGACTCCAAGCTATGTAAATTTAATTATTTCCTTTAATTCTTTTTTCAGGAATCTCTTTTTCTTTTCCTGAGCTTTGGTAGCAATTTTCATTTAAAAGAAATACAAGTCAGCAGTGGTTCACTGAACAGGCTGACACGCGATTTCATAGGGGGAGAGGCGCTGTGTGTTTAATCTAATTTGTGCTCTCAATTCCCAGCTAATGTATCTAGGGATCCTGATGTATGCATGTACAAGGAGACATCTATAATGCAGAGTCCAGCACTCCGCAGTTCTCTGAAGCACGGCTAAAAAATCAGTCTGGGTTCTTGCAGCTGCCCTACAACATGATAAATCTCTGTATACTCACAGATGTAGAAATATTCCCGGCCTGGTCTGAATTCAAATCCTAGGGAAAAGGGTGTGAAGAGCTGGAATTTTTCAGAGAACTTCAGTGGTCCATTTGGAGAGTGAGGCCGGTTACATTCCCATCTCTTGAACCCTTTGGAAGTATGGTCGCAGGCACTGTAGCCATCAAAGTTCACCATGTAGAGGACATAACGCTCAGTCTTATCTTCTGGGACTGAGTCCTCATAGTGAGGGCAGAACACATCCAGGTAGTCATTGATACAGACGTCAATGTGGTAGTCACCCCTCTGAAATCTGTCGGAAGAAGAAAAAGATAGGATTATTCATAGAGGAAGGGCTTCCTGCTTGGAATCAGTGGTTGAACCCATTAATAACGCTCAGGCTAAAGATTTATTATAGTGAGTTTTTATTTGGCGCCGTACGATTTGAGGCATGGTTTGAATTGTTGCTGTTCCAAATCTAAATAACTGCATGCCATTTTACAGAGGAATCCTATTACCGTTGTTTCAAAGTACCCTACCAATGGAGCGCTTCACTTTCATTTTAAGTATTAAAGGTACCGATTTGCTGTTTTCCTTCCATTGTTAAAATCAGAGTTTTCATATTTCTAAAATAGTGTTTCATTTAATAAATGTTTTTGAATAAATGAGTAAGAAATTTAAAGAATAGATGAATTGTTTTTGTTATAACTGAGACCATTCTTAATTTCCTATGCAACTGTGGACAATTAGAGTGATAAAATTGAGAGAATTAGAATCATAGAATTTAAAAGTTGAAAAGAAAATTCCTAGAACAACACTTCCACTTTAGAGGAAAATAAAACCCGAAGGCATAATGATGAAGCAATGAGCCACTGAGCCAGACCTGGAACCAAGACTGAGGATCCTAGTTAGGTGTTTCCCTTAGTAAATCTGCTTTTGTCACAAACTCGTTTTAGCCAATCTCTGTTTTGATGCCCTCGCCCTTTCCCTATTAAATTGAAACCATCTAGGTCGAATGACTTTTCTGCCCATTTCTTTCACTTTCATAGGTTGTGTTCTAGGGCTGGACTGAGGAGTAGAGAAAGTTAAGAAGTCAGATGAAAACAGCAAAACCACGGCCACTTCATCCTGAAAGAGTTAAAATGTGTGCACACAAACACACCACTGCCCACATCACAGTGTCTGCTTCAATTCTTATCTTAACAAAGTTTTGCTTATTTGTTTTAACTAATGTGCCTTTCCCCATCAACTGAACAGTTTTTCCCAGGACCCAGTGGTGTGTGAAACAGGAATTGTTACGTACACAACTTTCTAAAATCAGAGTGGAAAAGCCTACCAAACCCCTTTGTTTTTAGCTGGTGAGGAAATTCTTCTCCGAACCCTTAGGAGGGTCATCACAAAACTATGTCACTGCTGAAATACAATGCCCATAAAGTCATAAAATCTTCAAGTCAGACAGTCTCAGGGAGAACACTTCCCAGTGACGGTGAGCTAGTCTATTCTATCTTTGGACATCTCTAAATGTTAGCAAGTTTCTTCTTATATTGAGCATAAATCCACTTCTGTGTAATTTCCATCCAGTGATCCTACTTCTGCTGCCTGAAATTACAAAGAGCAAATCTAATTCCTCTTCCATCAGGTAGTACATAAAACATTCGGAGATGTCAGCTGTATCTCTCTCTGTATCCTCCTTTCTCCAGACTTGAAAATCCTGATTCCTTTGGTTATTTCTGGTATAGTTTCCAGACTCCTCATCATACTACTATTTTGACCCTCTTCACATCTTCTAGTTTCCCAGTGTTCTCCTTCAAATGCAGCACCCACATATAACAAGGACCTCTGACAGGTTGTTGTGAATACTACCTTTGCTCTGGATCCTAAATATTCATTGACAAAGTCGAGATTCCCTTCTGAAATACACCGTGGTAAAAGTGGAAGAGCTACTTATTTTGAGTGAGTAGAACTAGATCTGCTGCTGGTTGAGTAGGAGAGTTGTAAGCCATCCTGAGCCTCAGTTTCCTCACATGTTAAGTAGAATGATAATGAGAATCTTCCTTGCTGACCTCACACAGCTGCTTCAAGCCTCAGGTGAGGAAATGTATGAAAAGCACACGTGAATATAAAGCACTGTTACTATTAACAGGATATATTAAAATGGGTAAGTAACAAAGTATTACTTTTTAAACAATGGCAGTAAGAGCATACAACAGAAATAAAAATAATCCCCAGGTTTCCCTTTTTAAAAATCCCAGAAGAAAGGAAATCATATAAGAATCCTAAATTCTGTCCATCCTCAAATATCAAATGATCCCCAGAAATTCCACTTGCTCTGTGCTTTGGAAAAGCAGCATGTTGATTTATGCAAGAGAAATAAGGAAAGATGATCAGATCACTTCTCGGTTAGAGGATCTCAAAATACATAACCATTTTTAAAAACAAGAAAACCCTCAGAAGTATTTATTTCTTTATATCTACAGTGATGACGAAACCAGGTTTTCTTTTTCTTCATTACTGGCAGACAACGATTTGTCAAGATACAAGGAAAGCCTGTGTTGCTTTTAAAAGGTTTTTGCACATCAAGGTAACATCACTGCCAAAGTACAAAGAAAAGACACTGCAACGTTCAGATAAAAGGGTGCTGGGATGTGAATCATCAGCACTCAGAGTAGGCTGACAGTTCTGGCTGAGAGCCAGACAAGAACTGCCGCAGAAGGCAATGCCCAGATGCACTTTATATTATTATATTATTATTATAGATTTTAAAGACATTCAAGGGGGACGTTTTTCCTTTCCCTAAGTGTCACTCATCTTAGCTTCTGCTGGCACTGGACACTGCTTAAAAGTGAAAATTAAGAAAACTGCCACTGTCTGGACCCATGCGGTTATTGCTTTATTCTACAAATTGTCATAGTTTTCTGATGCCTCAAGTTTAGCTACCCTTTTTCTACACGTTTACCCCTGTTAATTCTGCTATAATTTTAATAAAGCAAAGCATGAGACTGAAGAGCCATTTTACATTGGGTTGAGCAGTTATCCTTTTCTGGTGACAATTTACTTTGTGTGGGGTGTTAGGTGAATCACTGTGGAGCCAATTTTAAACATGAGATTGTCCTAGCAATTAACACTTACACCCTTCTATGCACACGACAAAGAAATGATTATGATTTACCATAGAATCAACTTACACTTCTGTTTCAGATATTCAGTTTGCATAAATTATTTTACTAATGTAAATTTCAAGACAAAATGGACAATGTGAACATAAAAACAGTGACCAATTGGAACTCATAAAAGACATCTGTATAATGTAGCTAAGTACAATCCAAAGAAAGGTTGAGAGTTAGATAGACTTAAGACTATCCCAAATTATGCTCTTTGACTATGGAGTCACACTGAATCATTCTTTTCTGGCCTTACTGTGAAGAAGCACATATGTATGGCTAATATTATTGAGTGGTTATTACGTTACATTCATTATCTCAATTTAATCTCCATCACAAGGCCACAGAATAGACACAATTAGTACACCCAGTCAGAGATGAGGAAACTGAGATTAAGAAGTCAAGCAACGTGCCCGGTGTGACAGGAATAATAAAAGGTGGAGGCAGAATTCAAACCCAAGCAGTCTGACCTCAGAAATGAGATTTAATTGCTAAAGTCAAGTTCTTAGGTCCACTCTGTATTTCGCCAGAGGGATGATTCTCATTCTTTTCTTTTTTTTTTTTTTTTTTTGCGGTACAGGGGCCTCTCACTGCTGTGGCCTGTCCCGTTGCGGAGCACAGGCTCCGTACGCGCAGGCTCAGCAGCCATGGCCCACGGGCCCAGCCGCTCCGCGGGATGTGGGATCTTCCCGGACCAGGGCACGAACCCGTGTCCCCTGCATCGGCAGGCGGACTCTCAACCACTGCGCCACCAGGGAAGCCCCTAATTCTTGATGGGGTTTCAGTTCTTTCCTACATTCACTGATGCAACAAATATTCGCCATGTCCAGGATCTGCTACTTTATGGCTTTACATCTGTTGTCACATGAAACCCTTATTGGGTAGTTATAATTAGTTTCATTATACCAATGAGAAAATGACATTCAGAGAAGTTGTTATCCACTTAGTTCGATTTTTTTCCACAGGAAATAAGCAGCAGAGGTAGGATTTCAACCCCAGTCTGATGGCTTCTGAAGCATATATACTTTCCTCCTAATCATAATGGCTCAAAGCTTGACTGACTGTAATTCCCCTCATCCTGTTTACACTGATCTTCTAGGAAAGTCTGCTGCAAGGGGTCCTGGCCCTTCTCTCTTCCTCACTAGGTTGATCCTAAGCTCCTGCACTGAAAGCGGAAGGGTGCATCAACATCTGAATAAGCCTCAGATCACAGGGTTAGCTCCTGACTCATGCACATCATTCCAACCTTTCACAGGATAAAGTGCTGTTAGGCTCTGTAGCCATTCACAAGAAGGGAACTTTTTTTTTTTTTCCATCAGGAAACTTTCATGAGTTTTAGTTCGTATTAAATGAGCAAATTCACCTCTAGGAAGAATGATTCCACATGCCAATATTTACAAATTTCATGGGTAGCCCGCCACTGCTTTGACACATTTGTAAATTTCTGGGAAATTTTCTTATAAATGTCTCTTCTTTACTCCTAATCTTTAATTCCATCTATTGTATCTGTGGTTCTCTACCTCTCTGAAACCATTGCATATTATGAACTGTAGGAATTTCTGGCTGCATACCAACACGCCAACAATAATTACAATACAATCTCTACTAAATTATCACAGTGGTTTACGATGTAAAAGCAGGCATGGTTGCCACACTTAGAGAAGTGACTGTGTTTGAGTAAAATGATTACCGCTCTGCCTGTGTTCTCACAATGCAAGTCCCAAGTGCCAGGAAACATCTCATATGCATACAGTGATGGCCCTTGTCCTCCACTGGGTTGCATGGTTGCATGCCACATCATCAAAATGTGGCAGTAGGCTGGTTGAGGATGTCATATATATTGTGAAAGGGTCATTTTAATTAATTAAGAAGAATAAAATTCAGTACAGCAACTAATTCCTTGCAATCAATTCAACTACTAAAAATGAATTATGCACTTTATGATTGTTTTGATGACCCAGAGGCTGCCTGGAGGGTTGGATAGAAAATACAGTTTGGGGCTACTGATAGCAAAAAAACAACTAAAGGTGAGATTTGAGCTACAAAGTCTCTATGCAGACATGTGTTTTTGTCTTAGTTTGTCTTCAGTGTTTACCTGATGACATTCCACAGCTAAATACAGTTTTTATTATAAATTTAAACTACTATTAATATCTCTCTCTTTATATAACCTGTCTGGAGAAAGTAAATCATGGATTAAGTATTGGAATTCAAGTGAAATCAAGATGACAGAGGTGAAGTAAGAGTTGACAGGCTGTCTGGGACTTCCCTGGTGGCACAGTGGTTAAGAATCCACCTGCCAACGCAGGGGACACGGGTTTGAGCCCTGGTTGGGGAAGATCCCACATGCCACGGAGCAACTAAGCCCGTGCACCACAACTACTGAGCCTGCGTGCCACAACTACTGAGCCCACGCGCCACAACTACTGAGCCCGTGTGCCGCAACTACTAAGCCTGCGAGCCACAACTACTGAGGCCACGTGCCGCAACCACTGAAGCCCGTGCACCTAGAGCCCGTGCTCCACAAGAGAAGCCACTGCACTGAGAAGCCTGTGCACCGCAACAAAGGGTAGCACCCGCTCGCCGCAACTAGAGAAAGCCCGTGGGCAGCAACGAAGACCCAAGGCAGCCAAAAATAAATAAATAAATTTATTTTAAAAAAAAGAGTTGACAGACTGTCTTTGCATTTAGTTATCAACAATGTGCCCCCAAGTTTCTACTGAGACAGGGACCAAAACATTGTTTCATGACCATAGTTAACCTGATCTGTAGGACTCTGCTCCTAACTAACTAATTTATTTTCAAACTTGGGTCACTCCACTGGGGACATCTAGTACTTGAACACTCCAGTCCTTGACCTCAAGTGGAAGTTCTCTACTCTGACCTCGGTTCCTCTTTGCTTTGGCAAGGAGACATCACCTAGCTTTCTTTCTCAATGGATAGTTTTTCACGTCATTGACCTTACTTCCTCCTCTATCACCATATGCTCTCTTGGTGTGGAGACTGACAGCTGGGAGGTCGAGTTCACAGGACACACAGGCAGTGCCCTGGGTTCAGGCTGCAGAGAAGCAGCACCATCATCATCATCCTTCTCTGAGTTCGTCTTTAGCCACTTTTCTCTGCAGTGTTCCTCCTCTCATTCCATTCCTCATTTGCTAAAGCCAAAATGCGTTTCATTTTAGTAGCTGGAAAAGGAAGGGTACGGTGCATATTTAAAACGTTCTAAATTGGCCTTCAGCATATGTTGCTGGCACAGCAGAGAGCCTGCTTCCAGGGAAATATGTACTGAGGTATTTTATCAAGCAGCTCCTGAGTGAAGTTTCTTTACTCCATAAATAGAGAAACAGCGTTACTGAAAGGAGACACTGCTTATTAGAGGTTAAGAAGCTGTGAGGCACTTTTATCCCCCTTTCATGTAATGTTTTAAAGGACTCAATGATGAAAATGCTATTTCCCATGAACTGGATAGTTGATTATTACATTTTAAATGTATTTTAATCTGTCAAGGAGGTGATTGTTTTAATATTCCTATTTGAACAGAACTACAACTGTCACGTCTTTAATTACAAGGCAACTTATTATATTACATTCTGAAATTGAAATGTAAAAGAAGGATATGATTTATGGTCAAAGATTAAGCAAATTTATCAGCTCAGGGTTCCTCCCAAATTTTAAACTAAATCTCAAGTGACTATGTCTTGACAGCACAGTCTTTCAATTCTATTATAGATTTAAAGGCTAATTTCAGAATAAGATGTCTTTTTAACCAGAAGAATTTCTCATTTGTCCTGAAGGGCCTAATGGGCCCAGCAACAGACACAGGATTTGTTTTATAAATACGTTTTGGGAGGTGATGGGCAGGATGGCAGTCTCTGTTGCGTTGCATAACACGTCTCTTCTTGTCTCCTTCTGTTATTCCTTTCAGCACAGAATGCAAGCCTTATGGCTTTCGGATCCTAAATCTGAAGATGCTCTTTTTTTTTTTCCAGCAGAGGTTAAAGCGAGAAATACAAACAGCAAATCAGACTTGGGGTAGATAAATCATATTAGCATCAGTGGGGGATGAAGAAAGACTTGTTTTGCTGATTTTAAATGTTCCCTCTCTCTCACAGGCTGAAATATGCCAACCTTTCAAATATATTGGTCATTGACCTTTGTTTCCAGTTCTGAGACAGAGTCATAGACAGTTTCACTGTTCCCAGGCCAGTTGTTAAGGCTGAATGAGGTATAGTACATGATGACCGAAACCCACCATTCCAGGCAGCCCAATCCAGCTCTTCCAGGCTCTAGAACATACCAAGAACAACTAAAATTCCCATAAAAGTGAAGATTTACAAGTGTAAAAAGAACCTACTCAAGGATGAATTTCAGAGATATTTCTTACACATTCTTTTGCAGTTGAAAGGCTGTAGGCTACAACACACACTTTCATTCAATGAAGCACGTGATACTGAGAAAACATTTAGAACCTGGAGTTGGTGCTCTGCTTATCCATTAAGGAAAATTAGAATAAAGTTCTTATACACGCAAGTTGGAAGAAAGGAAATAAATGTTGTAGTAATCACAAATTCTGCAGCATGAGAGCTTTGTCTTCAATTTAATAACTGTTGGTGATGAGAATAAGATGTAATTTACTTAGCCAGATATTTAGAATTTATTAGTGGTCTAGTATACTAACCTGTCCCTTTTTTTCTGTGTGTGTGTGTGTGTGTGTGTGTGTGTGTGTGTGTGCTTTAAAAGCAAGTGGTTTAAAAATTCCTCCATTAACATTAATTACTCATCTCAGATAGATGGATAGAAATCTCAAATACCTTGCGTTATTGCTTTTCTAGTTCAAGTCACATCAGGCTGAATGACTTTTTAAAATTGATATCTCCCAGGAGGAGTACCTGTTTCAAATACAGGGTCCACAAAATGTTCTCTCCTCCAGTGTTTTAACTCATTTGGAGTTTGTTTTATTAGCCTGACTGAGGAGCTCCAAAGGAAACAAAGCATTAAATTGGCAGAGCCTAAACAAGACTTTCCTTCAGGAAGGGACCCGGAGCTTTGGGTGACAGTCTAATTGCTTCTAAGCCCCCAAAGAGGCCTCGGGCTTGGGGTAAGAATGTGTCAACGTCAACAGGCTAAATCAGCCAAAGAATTAAGCAGGCAGAGTTCCACACACCCGACACATCGCAGACCACTGCAAATGGTTTTCGAAAAGGGATTAAAATAAAATAAAGAATTATTGTCTGGCAATCAGTGTATGGCCTCACAGAGGTCACTTCCACAAGGCAAAACAGGCTCCTTCTTGACTCCTGCTGGCCAGGAGCTTCCTGACGAAGCTGCCCTTCATGCCCTAAGTTATCCAGAGTTTTACATCATGTCAAGCATATGGAACAGAGCAGCTGAAACACACACAGATCCAAAAGCAGATGCGGGAAATCACTGACCTGGTTATCCAGCCACTGTCCTAGGAGAACAGGATTCAACAAACTGATTCTGTTCTGAGGATGCAGGAGGTGGGGAGTCAGTCAAACAAATAAGCCACCTGCCAAACTGCTTACATACGTGTAGCCCTTTTGTATCCTACGAGGATGGAGTTACCCAGCAGAATTTCAGGTTATTCCTAGTTTCAAAATTAAGAACAATAACCAAAGAGAGGGCTTCCCTGGTGGCGCAGTGGTTGAGAGTCCGCCTGCTGACTCAGGGGACACGGGTTCGTGCCCCGGCCCGGGAGGATCCCACATGCCGCGGAGCGGCTGGGCCCGTGAGTCATGGCCGTTGAGCCTGCACGTCCGGAGCCTGTGCTCCGCAACGGGAGAGGCCACAACAGTCAGAGGCCCGCGTATCGCAAAATAAATAAATAAATAAATAAATAACCAAAGAGATATAGTAAATGTCCTTCCTATTAACCACATCAAATAATGATTTCATAGTTCTTACATACTGCTGTACAAGCGGTAAATTAAATATTTGTATTATGGCTTGATGATAACCTATTGGAATCATTACCATCTAAGTCTGAAATTTGGCCCCGACTTTTCAAAAAGCGGGTGGGTGTTCGAGATCTACGTGGCATGGAACTACTGTCTATTAGTTTATTGTTAAACAAACAAAAAACAAGCTGGAAGAAAGGAAACAAATGTTTTATGGCTTTCTTTTATGTTTGATCTTCATAGGACCAGGGTAAGCAAATATCTTGCAATGCTAGGGCACAATAATGGTAATAGTGTTTTATATAAAACTTTAGAATGCAAAGCAGAAACTGTTGCTGTTTCTATGCAAATTGGCACGGGAGAAGTAGTTATTTTTATTTGGTATGGTTAGGACCTTGTGAGCAGTTGGATACAAATCTGGAACCAGGCATGAGGCTAAGGTGAGAGAGAATTGATCTGGAGTCATTAGAAATTAGGTGGTGGGTAAAGCCATAGAAAATATTGAATTCATTCAAGGTAAATGCATAGATGTAGAAAAAAACTGGGACTGCACTGAGAGCAGATCACTGGAACTATGATTATTCTAGTATTTTTATGGAGACCTCCATTCTTTACACTGAGAGCTCCTTGAAGGTGGTGCTGGTATTTACTCATCTCTGCATCCCCAATGCTCAGCACAGTGCCTGCACGGAGTGGTGACTTGAGAGACCTCCCAGAAAGTAAATTGTAGTTGATGGATATTAGAAACAATGTTTGAAAACAGAAAACAACTTTGTAAAGTGCCCAATAATCTCCTTCTGTGTCCTGGGTCCCAGTATCAAATTTTGAGAACAGCTAAATAATATGACAAACAAAGGTCAAGATCAGGAAACAAAATAATGGCTGAGGGCAGATAAGAAAATGATAATCAGGCCTATTGTTCCAGCAATGCTAGAAAATCATGCCTAGCCAAGTAGACGACTTAAGCACCTAACGCAGAATGAAAGTTTCTCTCTTGTCATTAAGTCCTCTATTCAATTACCATTTACTGGGGTAATTAAACACTGGAAAGTGATGCCAGGCTAATTGTTAGATTATGATAATTACATGTCTTTGCTATGCTACAGCTGATCAAAATAAGATGTGGTCCCGTGCACTTAGCTGGAACTGCTCGGTAATCGTCAGACTTCCGGAGAGCGCTAGGCCATTTATTACCAATTCATTACAAATCAGGCGGAGAAGCTTATTATTTGTAATGCTTCTTTCTTCCCCCCACATACAGTCTCCTGGAACAAGACTCCCCAAAGGTTAAGCCCAAACTGCCGCCTCTCATTGGCCCATTTCCAT
Organism: Pseudorca crassidens; assembly: GCF_039906515.1. NCBI lineage: Eukaryota > Metazoa > Chordata > Mammalia > Artiodactyla > Delphinidae > Pseudorca > Pseudorca crassidens. The sequence goes on from NC_090298.1 coordinate 87,605,113, forward strand.
CCCAATTACACAGCTGAATGGCATTAGGTGCCTCTATTTGAGAGGGTTCATCAGACTGCTTCACAAAATCCTGCAAGCGCCTATCACATTGGCAGGAACACCCAAGGCTCCCTTTCAGCCTCTGCCAACCACTGTTCTGCTCTGAGCTGTGTCCCAGCAACCGCAAGCCGGCAGTGCTGAGAATCTTCTGGTTCTGAGGCTCCCTTCTGCTCAGGTTAGGACTAGACCAGGCTGGGGTATGCCCAGGGTTTGCCCCAGTTCACGGGAGTCGTAGGGATACAGACTGTGCCTCTCCTGTCAGGATATCCGGCTTTTGTTGCTCAGGCCGGGATCACGAGAGGAAAACAACTTCCTCGTCACCTCAAAGCTACCAAATAGTAGCTCAAATCTTTGTAGAAAAAGACTAGAACCAATCCCTTGTCCTTGGACATTTCCGGGGGTTAGAAATCTCCCCTCCCATCCCTCTACTGTTGGAAGGTGGGAAGGAAAACAGGTATTTGAGAGTCTTCCTTTGGCTTTTTCCTGGGACTTCTCAACTCTCCCCTGCAACTGTCATCAGAGTGTGTTCATGTGGGCCATTGCCAGTGGAGGAAGCTCAGAGTGTCAGGTCAAAAGTTTACTAACTGCTACAAAGTTCACGTCATGTTATGGTTCTCTATTTTAGGGGTTTGTTTTCTTCTTTTATTTGGGCTGTATTATGGACTGAATTTGTCACCCCCAATTCATATGTTGAAGCCCCAATGTGATTGTGTTTGAAGACAGATATGGAGGAAATTAAGGTTAAATGAGATCATAAGGGTGGGGTCCCAACCCAACAGGATTGGTGTTCTTCAAGAAGAGACACCAGTGCCCCCTCTCCCCTTCTCCACTCTCCCTTCATGTGCCTCTGCAGGCCAGGAAGAGAGCTCTTACCAGAAACTGACACTGCTAGACCTTGGTCTGGGACATGTATCCTCCAGAATTGTGAGAAAATAGATTTCTGTTGTTTAAGCCAACAAGTCTATGGTATTTTGTCACTACAGCCTAAGCGGACTAATACAGGCAGTTTAAAAGTTAATTAATGGGGCGTCCCTGGTGGCACAGTGATTAGGAATCTGCCTGCCAATGCAGGGGACACAGGTTTGAACCCTGGTCCGGGAAGATCCCACAACTAAGCCCATGCGCCACAACTACTGTGCCTGCACTCTAGAGCCCGCAAGCCACAGCAACTGAAGCTTACGCACCTAGAGCCCATGCTCCACAGAAGAAGCCACTGCAATGAGTAGCCCCGCGCACCGCAAGGAAGAGGGGCCCCCGCTCGCCACAACTAGAGAAAGCCCGCACTCAGCAACGAAGCTCCAACACAGCCAAAAATTAATTAATTAAATAAATTTATTTTTTAAAAAAGTTAATTAACGGTAGATTTGGGGGTGGGTGCTATTGAATTACATCACTGCCAGGGACTTCAGAGACATAAAGAATTATCGAACAACAATAAGGGAACAATGGCCAGGAAGGAAGGGAGTAAAGGAGGCAAGAGAGCGGAGTTAAGCTACTGCGGGCACCCCACAATACCCTGGAGCGGGGGGGGACACTCAATATCCACCTGCTGTTCTGAGCAAGCGGCTGGTCTGAGGGGAGAAAGCACATTATATTCCTACGTAAGGATAGTTTCACCCCTGAAATTAACTCACAGCACCACGAAAATGACTGTATTCTCACCCAGCAACTGTTATCTCACTGTTTCAGCAAGGCTTTCGCCCAAAGATAGAATGAAGGCTGTTACAGAAAAGTCACATACTCCATTTTACCCTTCCTCGACCCTGGAAATTAAAACAGAATATGCCACTGCCTTTCAAAAATCATATTAAGTGCATTCTTGGGACAAAACAGACCGTGAGGTACCTTTGTTAACACCGAAATACATAAAACTGTCATTTTATGCACACATTTACTGGTGGCCTGTGGCTCAAGACCGGGGAGCTGGGAACAAAGGTACTTTGGTTCATCACATAAAAATGGTTTTGCACTACTTAGTATTATCATTTCCTCCCAACACTCATTAAAAGGATATTCATTCATACAGCTGGATCCTCTATTTACTTTTATAGCCTGGACCACAGGAACATATATGCAAGAATAATGTAATCATAAAAAATTAGAAACTAATCGCTCTATCCCAAGGAAACATAAGGGGGAGAAAGAAGTCAACAATTCACCATTTATTTCTCAGAAATAAATCTAAGCACTTTAGGGGATTCTCAAGTGCTATAATATCTCCACCTACTTAAATGCTTGTCTATCTCAATGACAGAAAGGAGAGTTGTTTTTCCCCTCCCCCTTCCATTTTAACAAACTCTACTTTCCAAGTGTCTACCCTGGAAAAGAACTGTAGTTCAAAGCAAACGCACGTGACCCTCCTCTTGAACTTTCAGAATTTTTGGTCCTGCTACAAGCTCTGAATGAGCCACTTGTAGAGATTGTGAGATTTCAGAGGGATGGTTAATGCCAAGACACAAAGAGGATGAAATAAGAGCGTGATAACAGGCCTGCCATGCTGGGTGGCAACTCAGCACCGTGAGCCTTGAGAGGCCAGCGTCACAACTGGCTTTCTCCAGCACTCAGTAGTACAATCCCAGATCCCAAAGTTCCGTCCACGTGCACATTAACGTTTCACTGCTGTTCAAGAGAGGGGGAATGTGAGCTACTACTGAGTTATCCACTCAGTGCTGATAAGCTGGGTCAAAAAACAACAAAGGCATGAACGAAACCTATGGGAGCTATTAAATGAGCCTCGAACTTAGCACAATCTGTATCCAGTGTAGAGACAAATGGGACTATATCGCACTGATCAATTTATTTACAAAATAGGGCAATTTCATCTACTGATGTTTTAATTCAACATCTGGGTACCTACTCTGTGTGTGCCAATTATTTAATTAAAATCATAAGCCATTTGGTATTCTAAAAGGAATGTAGATTTTTTTTTCCATTCTAAATACAAACTATACCTAAATAAATTACAAATATAAAATATACTTTTCACCCTATCTCTGGGAAGTAAAAGGGTAACCAAACAGGATATTCCCTTTAGTACACTCTCAGATTCTGTCTCAGGCACCCTGTAGCTGAGAAAAGATTCACAGCAGCCAAAATCTACCCAAGGATGTTTTCATGAATCCAGCCATTCACTGAAGAGCCTGAGTCTTGGTCACTGAAAGTGCTGGTGACTTTGGTTTTATGAACGTGACTAGAGAAAGTAACATATGTCATGCGCTGGCCAAGTGGGCAGCCTAGAAGCACAGTCTACAAGGCTGGTAGAGAGTATAGCCACTATTGGTACCAGGGGCCGGGGGGGGGGGGGTGGCGCGCCGCCCTACGGCGGGCACTGCATGCGGGGCTGGAGGAAAGGAGACAGCGTCCGGCTGCAGAGACACCTCTCCTGCTCTGCTCCTACCGACAGCCAAGTGAGGTCTAGCTGTGTTTGCCACAGGCCTGGCACATGGTCTGACGCTTACACGCACCTCAACAGGGTTGTGAATCCTAAGTTACAAGCCATTCTAACCCACTGGAGGACATGAACTGAACAGTAGGAACTCTGGAAAGTGTTTTTGGCTTTTGTTTTAGTTTAAATACGAGTTTCTGGCATGAAGCCAAAGGAATCAACTTACTTATTATGCCCAGCAGCACTTCCCGGCAGAGTATTAAATTTAGTTTTATTTATTTTTAAAATCAGGGTGGTGGCTTCAAGATATAATTAATATCTCTAAAGACGTCAGAGATGTGCGGAAGTCTATGGGAACACGAAATACTGCTATTCTCTGTTAGACAGTTAGGATATGTAAAAATTCGTATCACGTGAGGAAACTGTGTTGGTTCCAATGACTAGGAAAATTTATAGGGCAACTCAAAATTAGACCTATCACTCCTGTTTCTCTTAATGGTAAAACGCAACCCAGCATCCTCAAGCACTCACTGAATTAAAAATGGAACTCTCAGCATTACAGTTGCAGCTAAGTATTTATGTATGCCATTGAATCTACGCACATCCCTCATATACAACTTTCTGTAGCTGGTTTGACTCAAGAACAACCACAACCAAGTTACTAGAGTCTAGAGCGATAAAATCCTAAGTCACCACTCCTTAAAAACACCAAGTTGCTTGCCTTTGTAGTCCTAGACACTACTCACGTTTGCTAGTCTTAACCTGCAGTAATTATAAATTCTTCAGTGCACAAAGCATGCATGACATAGGCTCGTAAAGAGACAGCCTCTGGTCTTCCCTTGGGACCCGATATTTGATAATAATTTCACAAGAACCCTACTTCTGCATCAAGACTAGAGAGACACACACTAGTGGAAGGAACTTCGAGCACCATCTCATCCAGCTGTTTCCTTTCAGGACTATTAATTATCTAGTCTCTTAAAAAAAAAAAAAACCTCCAGGGAGAATTGGAGTAATAAATAGCTCTTCCCAGGACCTGTGGATGTCATTCAAAATCCAATGCATAAAGAAATTCTCTATTCAGGGGCAACCAGCTTTTCAGTGTTGTTCAGAGCATTTCCCTCACTCCCGCCCGATGAGAAGATTTGAGAGAAAAATAGAGGAAATTTAGCTCATGTTTTCCTAGGAAAGTCGAGCTGATTGTATTATCGACTGTCTACTGCATTAGCAATTTCCAACTGAATTACTAACTGTTTCCCTGCATTATACTGCTATTGTTCAATACCATTTTCATTGCCCTAATGAAACAAAGCTATATAATATAACCATAAAGTACTGATTACAGTTAACAACAATGATGAAAGAGAGCTAAGGAGAGACCTATTTTTTAAATATGCAAAGAAAAAGATACGAAATGCTGATACTCAGCAGACTTTTTTTTTTTTTTTTAACTCTTTTTGGCTTTCTGGATTGAGATCAAAACAACACCGACAAGTTAATTCTTTCTCTTCCAACGACACAAATGGTATTTCCCCTACGATAGAATTTCTAGAAGGTTTCCCAAAGAGCAAAAGTTCTCCAGGTGCTGTAAAAAATAATAATAACAATGATAACAATGTGGATTTCACACATACTTTGTCTTAAAAAGTGCCTACTTCAAACCAGAGGATTCCCTAATATCATGAAAGAGGATATCCAAATTTTCCCCGGGGTGCAGGTTTCTCACCGTCTATAATTGAGCTCCTTTACAGGAGTACCATCATGAAAGCACCAGGGTATTTTCTATTGGTCCATATTAAATCAACCAGCAACACAAATGATCAGGTTGCTGGGCGGGACTGAAGGCTGCCCCAGTGAGACAGCAGGTCCATGGCTGAGATTTCTGCCTTTTAGCAAAGGCCCTGAAGGTTACTTGGCAGCCTTTTATACTCCCAGTTCCTTTCCCATAGATAGAAGCAGTAAACAAAGAGGTGCAGGGCACAGGAAGAAGTGGTGGAGAAAATTCTTCGGCATCGCTAATTATATTAAGACTAGAAGCTGTAGCATCAGACACTTGCTACCCTCTGACATTCGTGCCAGAGCTACCATATCCCCCCCAAAAGCAGAAAACAATTGGTATAATGGGGAACAGAGCACGTTGCTGTCATTCCCTAAGAACTCCTTGAGTCGAGCCAGTGACAGATAATGAAATTACTGTATGATGCTCTAGTGGCAGATGATCCGTGACTGCCCAGGTCCTAGACACCCAGACATTCTTCATCTGACAAATCCTTCCTGCCATTTCCTGAGTGGACATGGTGTAAACATAGAGTTCACTGAAAAGGCCTGAATGTCAGGATCAGAGACTCGTTCCTCCAAGATAAACTCTGGTCTTGGAACAAACCTTCCTCTGGAGATCTTTCTGAGTGTTTATATTTCTATGAGCAACACTCGGTAGTGTCATCCATGTGGACACAACATTCTGAGTTCTACGTACTGTATTTGAAACACTGATCTGATTTCAACGGTTCAGAACAGTCACCTCAATGCTCACTTTACTCGCATTTTCTAGTTTTCGCACCCCTGAAAAAAAGATTTTTAAAAAATCAGGATGGTATCTGTTAGACCTCTTTCAATAATGTGTATCACTTGAAAGATGAAAGGGAGGGTGCATTTATCTGTTCCTCTTAGAGCGCTAATTTATGCAAGTTCATTTGCCTTTTGCATCTATTGATTGTATTGTCGTTTCATCCCCTGCACGCCATTAGAATCCTCGCTGACCTCACAATAATGCCAAGCCCGACAAAATGTATATTACAGATTTTTATATGCTCTTGCATCTACAGCCTATTTAAAAGTTGGCATAAGCAAGATGATGGTGTAAACAGAAATTATGGGCAACATGAAAAAGTATTTCACTTCATCACATCAGAAAGAAAAACTTAGAGAAGATGAGAAGACTTAATGGTTGAACTTCTCTCTTCAATTTTAAATAGTCATGTCTGAACATTTGAAAAGACTCCTGTGCTTTAGGCATGCTGAAATTAAAATAGAAGTGCAATTTGGGATAACAGATTATAAAACCAGTAAGCACAGCTGCTGTACGCAGGGCAGGAATGGCTCTTCATTTCCAAATCCATTTTTGTAAGACAGTCAAATGTGGAAGTAAAATAACCTTTGCTGTGAAAACTAGAAAAAGGGCTAGACCCCAGGAGAACAATTTTCAGACATGGTCTGCTATTTATTTGCCCCCAGTCTCAAATAATGCTTTTGTTTAGTGCTTCATTCTGAAGAAAAAAAAAATGTATATATCATCACATATTTTTCAGTATTTATTAGTCTAAATGCTTTCTGTTTATAAGCCCAAGTAAACAAATTTAATCTTAGTCTTGGGACTAAAATAACTTATTAGTCTTGGGACTAATAAAATAACTTATTTAAGTATGAAGTGATCCAAAGCTGTCAATCATAGGACAAAAGAATACAAAATTTGCCATTTTGAGATACAATTTTTAAACCCCAAAGAGTACTTTAATCCACTTTGTACAGAGAACATACCTGCTTTTTTGAAAGGTTTATAACTATTTCTTCTTGTTTCCACCTCACTAATTTACCTATGCCCAAAAAGGCATGGGGGAAATGTAAAAGCCCGGCGAGAATCTGTTCTCATCTTCCTGCGGGATGATTACTGGCAGCACGGATTTGACGATGGAGAAAAATCACAAGTTGTTGAGCCTGTGAACAGGGAGACTCCTCAGCTTATTGAGCATTCTACAATTGCTCAGGCAGGGATGTCAACAGGGGCAGAGGGACACCTGGCAAGTGTGGAGTTCAACCACCCGGACCTCTCTAAGGATGGCTGCAAATCGTACAAGATGTCCAGAAACACTAATAGGCGTCCGCTGAACCACTTGGGAGGCGTCACTAATAAAAAGTGAAAATCAGAGTGGAAAGAAAATTTCATTTCCAATCCTCCTCGTGGCACCTGGCTTTTTCAGCACATATGGTTTGTAAAGTTTGCTAATGTCTGGTGGTTATCAAGGAAATCAGAGTTGATTAAAGATATCTCAACTTTATCTTCATTTCCCAGACTTTGCAGACATCCACCTGATGACTGAGACGGGACTGCTATCTGATCGTTTGTGGCAGGCAGCACAGGAGAGAGGTCACGAGAAAGGGATAGAGAGCCATCTGCCAAGCTTCAAATCTGGCCTCTGCTACTACTGACTCTGGAACCTTGGCAAGTTATTTTACCTCTCCATGCCTCAGTTTCCTCATCTGTAACACTGGAATAAGAATAACACTGCACTCCTAGATCACCAGTTAGGATCAAATGAATAAATTAAATGAGTAAATCAGGACTGACTGTAAAGTGCTTAAATAGTGCTTGACAAATAGTACAGGTAAGAGGAACATGTACAATTTACATTATTTACATAACTAAAAAGGTATTTTTTTGAGTGCTAAAGACAAAGAATTTTAGTACTTTGAAAAATACCTTGAGAATCTCAAAGATCTTTAGAAATAAAAATGTTGATAGCCATTGCAACATCTCTTGAATAGGCAGAGTATAATTATAATAGATTTTTGTTTATGAAATAAGGAAAAGAAGTTTATAGAATAGGGGAGGACAAGTGCTGACTCTGTGGAGGAACTGGGCATACACAAGGCAACTCAGCCTTGTGGAAGTGTGTTGGATATAAAAATACATGGAGGAAGCATGGGCAGTTGCCCGTGTGGTGTGATTTCTGGGACACAAAAGCCATCTTTAAACAAAAATAACTTCCCAAGAGGGAATTTCAGTTCTTAACTGTGTAAAGTGTTATTTTGCCTGGGAGGGAAATTATACTTGCCAGCCAATGCATTAACATATTTTCATTTCTCTGACTCATTAATACCTGTCACCTAGCAGAGTTAAGGCCCCTGAAAGACTATGGGATACAGTAGGTAAATTCTGATGAGAAAAAGTAAGTGGTCTACAGGGTTGGGAGAACAAGCCTCAGGAAAGGGGCACTGGACAGAGGTGTAGGGCAAGGTACTAGAGAAACACTTGACACTTCCCCATTCTGCTGAGGTCCGCTCTACAGACTAAGTGTCATCACATTTCATTAGAAGAAATGGCATTCTCTTCAAGAAGGCCGATTTTAACTCAAAATTTAAAATTATACTTCCCTTGAACAATATGATACTAGACTGACCTTCTATCCTTTCTTAATTTGATTGACTTTTCACATATTTATGTCCTATCTCTCTTTGTTCATTCATTCATTCATTCAACACGAGAATATTGATTGCCTCCAGTGGCTCAGGCATTGTTCTTATGGACAAACAAAAATGAACCAAGACAGAGTCCTACCCTAAAGAAACCGACAATCTAGTAGGGGAGACAGTAAATAAATCACTGCAATAAAATGTGATACATGTCATAAGAGAAATTTGTACCAAAAACTGTGGAAAATAGGAAACAGCAAGAGACCTTGAAAGAGTTCTGGAAGACCTCACAAAGGAGCCAGGTCTTGGAAGATGGACTGAATCATTCCAAGAGAAGGAGCAGGGGTGGGCTTTCTAGACACGGGTGACAGGTACAAACCCTGAGACTTGAAAGCAAGGAGTTTGTTGAGAGGGCAAATGAGGCTACAGAGAGAGGTGAAAACCTTATTTTGAAAAAGGAGTTGATGAAGGTGATGAAGATTTTTAAGAAGGCTCAGGACATGATTGGGTATGTATTTTAAAGTGATCATTAGCCCTGGACAAGACAGACTGGGTGGGGAGAAAGCCTGGGGCAGGATGATCACAGGAGTCTACTGCAATCTACCAGGCAAACAAGTATACACAGACATTACAGGCTTCAGCTGATGATTCCTTACTATCATCACATATTTTTCAGTATTTATTAGTCTAAATGCTTTCTGTTTATAAGCCCAAGTAAACAAATTTAATTTTAGTCTTGGGACTAAAATAACTTATTAGTCTTGGGACTAATAAAATAACTTATTTAAGTATGAAGTGATCCAAAGCTGTCAATCATAGGACAAAAGAATACAAAATTTGCCATTTTGAGATACAATTTTTAAACCCAAAGAGTACTTTAATCCACTTTGTACAGAGAACATACCTGCTTTTTTGAAAGGTTTATAACTATTTCTTCTTGTTTCCACCTCACTAATTTACCTATTGTCTCACGATAGGTAAATTGTCTCACATATGACAATAAACTATTCCCTTATTCATCCATTCAACCATTATTTGTAGAGGCCCTACTTTGTGCAAGATACTTTGTGTTGTAGAAGCTACAACATGAGTCAGCACAAACTCTTCATCTCAGCTTCTTAGGATTGTCTAGACGTGAAGATTTTGAAGTAGGGCATTTGTGGAATTAAACAAAAGGACATGGACTAGAGAAATTTCATAGATGCAGAAACATCAGAAGAAGATTAAAAGTAATCCTTAACATCTGATCATATTTTGCAGTGCTTAAGTATCACCACATGTATTAAAAGTTAATCTGCAGTGGCCAAAAGAACATTGATAGTGGCATTAAAAGACGTAGGCTTAAGTACTGTCTCTGTCTTAAATATGGTGTGAATCGGGCAAGTCATTTAATCTCTCTGTAGCTCACATTTTGAATAAATAAACAAAAAACTCGGTGTCCTAAAGGTTCTACAGTGCTGTTTAGGTTTGGCATAGAGATAATGCAGAATCATCTGACTGAATCATCTCAGAAACTAAATAAGACACAATAGAACACTAAGATTTTGCCAAATTCCATTCCTGGATTTCCATTCATTACATCCATTTCAGTGGAGTGAGGAGCAGCTATAACCAAACTCTCAAGTTGGTATCATGTCCAGTGCCTGGGGGCATAGGGGGTCACGATGAATAGGTGTCTAGTGTCTGGTACGTAAGGTTAGAAGGGCAAAAATATGGCTAAAATCATGAAGAGGATTCCACCCTTTCCCATGGAAAGCGGCAAAAACTAGGGACCATTTACGTGGTGACAACTGATAGGAATGTCACCACTGATGAAAAGCTGTAGTTACAGGTTATCACACCATCATATTCCCCCCACACTTGCTCTCAACCCTACCGAGGGCTGAAGCAGCACAACAGGAAATGGCGAGCATAATGATGAGAAGAATCGGTGAGGTCATCATTTAGAAGTTTCCCCCCAAGTATCTTTTGAACTGTTTCATGGGGTCTCTTAACATCTAAAGTCCTTGAGGAGCTCTCCTGGTTCCAACGTCCACATCCCAATTTCAGGGATATAAATACATAATGTGTACTTAATCAAAATTGTTTTACACCTGTTCCCTCCTACTAAAAACGATGGGAAAAAAACCCCACATCTGTATTACCCTCTCTGGACAGATAAAACTTCTTCTCTTCCAAAGTCTTTTGAAAGGTAATTAGGGACCTTAAGTGTGGGGGTAATTTAAGATTTTTGTCTGTCTCCAAAACTGTTAACAATATCTTAAGCAGATGGAGGTCATTTCTTTTATTTCTCTAACTTTCCCTTTTGGCTCTCTGACAAAGGATATGCTGACATAAATGTTTTGTTGTTATGCATGGTAGATAGACCTGCAGGTCCCAAAGGTGAGGCAAATCATGTCCTTTCAAACGATCTGTTATTTTTGGCAATAAATTTGGGTTAACTATAACACAGAGCCTTGAAATATTTTATATGCCTCAACTTTAGCATTAATAGGAAGGAGGGGGGTTATGAGAGAGGGAATGGGATGTGCCAAACAAAAATGTGTTTGGGTCATTTTGATTCATTGAAACAGAATGGCTTTTTGAACACCCCGTGACTCTGGATGTTTACGTTTAGGATTCCAGAGACCAAGTTCTTGGCTTCTCTGGTTGACAGCAAAAACTTCACTTCCTGGAAAACTGGTGCTATCAGCCTAATTGTGGCTTGCTTTAAATTAAGTCACAGGCCTTGAAGTGTTGAAATGCCTTCTGCCATTTTCTCTTCTGAACTAGTTTTGCTGACTAAGTATTTTCTCCTCTTGATGTCTTTAAGCGTGTTCAAAGCTATAATTCATACATAACATTCATAAGAGCCTACTGCCTGAAAGTACTGCTCAGTAACTCAAATGTTTTTTTTTGCCTACTTTTGCCCCTTAAATTTTGCTTATAATTGATAAACGCATGAAACACCGAGCAATTAGAGGACGAAGGGTGAAAACCAGGGCACTGGCTTTATGTGGTTCATCTACTAAATCCTCCAACAAAGTACTCATTATTTCACATGAACTGGACTCTGTTTTGTGAGACACTGGGGGTGTTTAGAATTCTAAAATTATATAGTGTACATGAAGTCAACCGGAGATCACTCAAACCCGTGAGGATATGAGAGTTTTGCTTATATGTCGCAACTCGTAAGCAAGATTTAAAAAGTCACAATGCTTTATCATTCGTTACATTTCTTAAGAGAACAAAGGTAATGATTCTGGAGGCTTTTCATTTTCTTTAGACAAGCGCAGGAAACTGAGAGCTACGCGGCCTTGCCTTTTGATCCCTTGGGGGTTATTCCCTTGGGAAGTCAGAGAGCTTTCTTCTCAGTGTGTCGAGGGCAGCACTCCTCTGTTGCATAAAAGCTGTAGATCTCACCAAGATCGGAAACCTTAAATATAGTTTATTAGACTGTTAAAAGTTTATGACATCACTTCTCTCTTCTCTGGTATTCACCCCATTGATCTCTACAGGGATCTTAACATAGCCTCTTGTACAGTAATACCTATGTGCTCAAGCTTCAAAGACCCATTTACTTCACATGTGTAATCTGCCCACTTATTCCTGCTGAGATAATACTCCTGGTTTAATTGCTCATGGAGCAACTGGATAAATCAGCTACAATTGGTTTGTATTAGCTATCTATGCATGTGTGTAAAAGCAAAAAGAAAAGTAAGATTGTTCAAGCTATAAACTGCAGAAATTAGGATAAAAATACGATTCCTATGAAGAAACAGACCCAACAAATATTTCTAAATTTTGAGAAATAGAAAGGAAAAAACCTTAAAAACATACTTGGAGGTATTAACTACTTCACTGTTTAGGGAGGTAGAGAATAAATATCCTCAATATATGTTTATATATGTAGATTTATTTATACATAAAGAGAGAATGAATGATGACGAATGACTTAATGAATAAATAAATGAAAGCTTGAATGAGTGAATAAATAAATGCATAGAGAAATTACATAAATTACCCAAGCCTGGTCCCATTTAAGAAATGTCATACTTATGACATTTGCTTGGAAAAACTCAAGGTTATTTTCATTAAATGATCAGAACTATGAAAGAAAAATCTCTTTATATAAAACACACTATTATTTCTTATGTATTAAACTCTTAAAGAATCATTTTCAAATTGATCTTCCCTGTTAGAGTCATTAGCTAAATATAAGAATTATGGCGCATACACATGTGAAAACTCATGAATACATCAACATGCACACACAAAGACCTAACTCAAAAATATAAAATTAATATTTCAGTAAAACATCTTAAGCCTTCAAGTAACTAAAAAGGAATGCTTGTCTGGTTTTCCCTTTCTCTTTTTTTTTTTTAATTTTTATGAATGTTGCATCCTTATATAGAATAACAAGCCCCACACTGTTTTAAGTAAATCTCTATTTAATCTTCTTGCTTCTAAAGATACTTTACTTTTAAATGATAATATACTCATTAAACTAGATAGTGAAGTAAGTAATATGTATTTGACTACAAAACCCTAGAACAGAGTTACATTAGAGACTGAGTTCTAAAACTGGCAGAATGTTCAACTAGAAAGATGTGACGCCTATTTAGACACATCAGGTATTAAAAGAGTTGATAAAAGGCATTGCTTTTTTGATTAGAAAACTTTTAGTATCTGGAAAATCAGGCAATGACCAGACTACTATAATAAATAAATCTAACATTCAGAACAAAATTTATTTCATTTGAAAAATATGAAAACGTATTATTGTCAAATGGGTTTTATGTCAGATTTAACTAAGGCTGAAAATGTGCTAGGCCTATTATATGTGGGACTGTCTTATGCACTATATGTATGCATTTTACATAGGAATTGAACTATAAATCGAATTTCGTAAGTGCAGAATAAATACAGAAACAAACAGAAACCTATTTATAGGTAATTGATTTCATGGTTTTTAGAGCTATTGACTGGGTAATTTTAAAATGGCACCAGCAATGGAGGTTGCCAAGTTTCCACTTCTGAAAATTTCAATACCTTGTTTGTAGTCTCAATTTAAATAAACAAGAATTCACAAACTCAAGCAATTCCAGAAATGAAAGGCAGACCCTAATGGGAGCAGGTGGAGCAGAGGAGGTATTATTGAAATACTTGTTGATATGTTTCAAGAGTGCTCAAGGCCATCTGATGCTAAGGGCCACACGTGAAATCAGCAGGGCCCTAACCTGACTAATTGTCTCCCCTGATTGTGACAGTTTTGATTAGAAGAATAATCAGCTCTCAGCAGCCTGTAAGCAAAAATGCCACCTGAGGGGGTGTGTGTGTGTGTGTGTGTGTGTGTGTGTGTGTGTGTGTGTGAGTGATGAATGCATAGCTGAATGAATGCAGATCACCATTAACCCACTCTTCAAACATTAAAGGGATTCCAATATGAACAAAGCCAATAATTCCCTTCATGATTAGTGTGAACATTTTCCTTCTGTCACTCTGCAGTTGCTTTTATACAAACTAAAACAAATGCTGATACTCAGGCTTTCTAAAAGTAGAAATGTGCTCATATTTTGTCACTGAAATTTCAAAGATGGAAAATTGAAGTCATAAAATTCTATAACCCACTTTTTAGTAGTTATTTTAAATTAGTTTATGCTAAACTCAATGAGAAATTGTTTTAAGATAAAGGAAACTTTCCTTAACTGTTTGTACTTATTTTTACCTAAATATTGATGAAAATTAAAAAAAATAGTTTAATTTTTTAAATAAAGATTAGGAATATTTAATCATTCAAAATGCTACATTAAAATCAGTTCAATTCATCATCTGAAACCCTACTTTGTGATCTTCTGCTTCTTACAATTTTAGATTAAAATGACTTCAGTCTTTCATTAGCTTTGTGCAGAGAATCTTTTACCTAGAGTGGTAATCTACTTCAGCTAATATTCCTATGTTAGTGATTTTTAAACCTTGAGATTTAGAAACAGAAAACTTCCAGAAGTTATTAAGCTGTTGAAAGTGAAAATTTAGGGAAATTTTGTAATATGCAAATACTAACATTTTCAGTAGCCATGATAAATTTAAGGGCATTTTGTAAGTGTGAGAATGTAAAATGTATTATGTTCAGTTTTATATTTGCTCATAAATTTATCATGTTTAGTGTATTTAGAGATGGGTAGGGATAAGGCAGAAAACATTCCAGGAAAAAACATTTCATAACTACTTTGTAAATATAACTTTTACTTCTTAAACTTTCTTCCTGCTGTGGCTACAAAAATCAGAGACTGTGTGTGTGTGTGTGTGTGTGTGTGTGTGTGTGTGTGTGTGTGTGTGTGTGTGTGTGTGTGTGTGAGAGAGAGAGAGAGAGAGAGAAGTATTTAGGTCTGAGGAGCTAAAGCTAGGTTATTTTGAGCTCAATTCCATGGACAGAGGTGAGTTTATCTTCAGTTAAGTGTCTAAAGACATGTGATAACATTAAGTGTGATTTCCATCTACCTGACGGACTCGACAAAAATCTCAAACCCTCGAATGGTGCCTCCAAATGTAACTGTCAGTCAGCTAATGTCAAAACCTAACGTCTTTTCATGACCTTACACAGCTGGTCCCTGTCAGTGTCAACAGGCTTTGTTGGATGCGGTGTCATGGCAGGCAAGATGATTTATATACACAGACCCAAAGATCTCAGAGCTTATTCGGAGGAGGCATTTCATCTGGTGTACTTGCCATCAACAAATGATTGACTGAAATTAAACAAAGCCTTATATCCTGAAATTTAAGCAGTCTCTGCTCCTCCCCTCACTCAGATCATTAATATATTTAGTTAGCTTCGGAATTCACAAAAGACCCATGTCAACAGTCTATTAGGGAGAGAAAAAAATGCGCATTAAACACCTCCACGCTTTAGCCTCTGACCTGCTTAAGCTGGCACATTTTTAAAATTCTTTGTGGGATGAGGAATTACTAAACAGCTTTCTTCTCAGAGAAGATAAAATAAATTTATCAAATAAATTATTAAATAAATATCAAATAAAATTATTTAAATAAATTATTTAAATAATTTATCAAATAAATTATTTAAAATACTTTATCAGGGCTTCCCTGGTGGCGCAGTGGTTGAGAGTCCACCTGCCGACGCAGGGGACACGGGTTCGTGCCCCAGTCCAGGAAGATCCCACATGCCGCGGAGCAGCTGGGCCCGTGAGCCATGGCCGCTGAGCCTGCGCGTCCGGAGCCTGTGCTCCGCAACGGGAGAGGTCACAACAGTGAGAGGCCCGCGTACCGCAAAAAAAACCCAAAAAAACTTTATCAAATAAATTATTTAAAATACTGTATCTATTGGATTAGGATGGAAAGGTCCTCACTCTCTACCTTTAACCTGTCTTGATTCCATCTCCCTAGGACAACACACAGGCATATAACATAAGACACCCAAAAATGTCTCTGTTTCTTTACTGTTAAAGCTCATTGTTGCAATATCTGGTAATGGATAATTCTCTCCACTTTACTCAGTGTTAATTATTCTTTTTCACAAGCATCGTAATGATCTGTAAAACTAACACTTTGGTCCGGTTAGCATATGTTCAGAACAACTTTAATGCACAGTTGCCCTGACTGGGTGCAGGCAAACTTCTGATTTTGAGTACTTCCTGCAGAGAAAAGCCATTCACTGACTGGAAATGCTCCATACTCTACTGTTGTTTGATTCACACAGTTTTAGCTTTGATAGACACAGTACAAGTTGGAGATATTGACTGTCCCTTTAACTTAGAACTCTTAATTCAAAAAGAATTAGGAACCCAGTGGGTGGCTACAGGTCCATATTCCACATACAGAGGGCTAATTAAGAGCTCTGGGGTGGTGTGTGTGGATCAGCTCCTAAAAGGAGATGTCCATAATATATCAATCCAAAGTTAACTTCACCTAAGCTAACTAGGGTGTGACATATATTTTTATCCCAGGTCTCTCGGCTGTTTCCCACATATCTCGTTTCTAACATGCTGAAACTTGCTTAAGCATTGAAGGAAGAAAAAAGTAAGTAATGACTGTTTAGGTACTGTCATGGCAGTGCAAATCAGCTCTTGAAGAAGCCAGCTGTTCTGCACTGTCATCTATCTAAGCAGGCTTGCTTGAACATGCAAAACAGTGGGTTACAGTGCTTTACATCTAGGTAAAGGTGTAATAAGTGGCATGTGTAGCAGCCCAGCAAACAGAAACAAAATCTTTTCAGCTCTTGTTAAGCTTCTAGGGAGCTGAAAAACAGTCCACTTTAGGAACAGATGATCTGAAACCAAGTGTCGCTGCAACCGTGCCAGTGGCTGGGGTATTTGTCTCTGTTAGTTGAACAAACCATGCTTCTCCCAGCAAATCAATCTGGCCTGGCTACTGCTTTGGACAGGGGCTGACCCATCACTGCTTCTGCTTCTTTCATCACTTATCTCCTGTCCAACTGAGCCCCCTGGCTGTTCTAGCTTTCCCCTTGTTCAAGATGGCCCTGCAAGAACTTTCTTTGGGCTTTTAAAATCCAATAATTCCTTTAATGACAGACGCTGTTTATATATGCAGAGAGCTTCCCAAGAATATGCATAACCCCGAATGTCCACTTTGATTCTGTGCTCAGTGGCTCGGCCCTTGTCCACTGCTGCCCGTCACGCGCACTGTGCTTTTCCAGCTGGGGAGTCCCCTCATGGCAGGTCAAATGCTCTGCACTGATTTCCCCTTCTCCCAGCGTCAGCTGGACCCACAGACTCACAGGCCCTTCAGTCGATTTACCAGTGAACAGCCTCAGTGACCTACGCAACTCTGCTTGAAAACTCTTTTTTTCTTCTTAACAGACTTAAAAAGTGTGTACATTCTAAATTCCAAATGCTAGTGAAAGAAACATAACTTACATGATTTTTCCTGTTTTAACTTTTATCACTGACCTGTTACGTCTCAAGTTATCTTCTCCCAAAGAAAGTTCACTTGCCACTTAATACTGCACTACATAGAGGTGATAGAAAATGGCCAGATAGTCTTTAGAGATAAAGGCACTTTACTTGGCCTCTGACCCTATTAATTATATGTTTACCATGTAATTTAAGTAAGTTACCTAGTTAAAAAAAGGAAAAACAGCAGTTAACTGTTCTAAAAAGTAAAGTCTACAATATTAAAAAAAACCCATAGAGACCCTCTGAATGACCTCAGTCTTGAGCAGCATCTATATTCACCTCACATGTATTAATTCTTTAAAACAACTCTATAAAGTAGATGTTGTTCTTCCCATTTTGCAGATGAAGTAAATGAGATGAAGAAAGATCCTAGAACTTGCCCAAGGTTACTAGTAAATAATGAAGTCAAGATTCAAATCCCCTTCTCTGTCCCTCCAAATCCTATGCTGCTTCCTCTGAACCACATTGCTTTCTACTATATTTTGGTCACA
This sequence comes from Pseudorca crassidens, assembly GCF_039906515.1. Classification (NCBI taxonomy): domain Eukaryota; kingdom Metazoa; phylum Chordata; class Mammalia; order Artiodactyla; family Delphinidae; genus Pseudorca; species Pseudorca crassidens. The sequence goes on from NC_090298.1 coordinate 87,623,130, forward strand.
TCATATTTATTGTTGGACTTGGCTGCCAGGCAGCTGAGAGCTAAATGAGAGTAAGATATTACCTTTGATATATTTGTTTTCCCTCACCCCTTTCCATTTTAACTATTATTATAATTATTACTATTTGAACGGTCTCATGTGACATGCTTTCAATCAGTCATTAAAAAGCCTTCACTGAGCTCTACCGAAGTGATAGGTATCAAGTTGGACAAGAGTACTAGGATGAATGAGATACAATTCCTGCTCACAGAATTCAGCCTACTCGGGGACAGACACATAAAACTTGCAATTATATTCTGAGATGTAAAGATGGGATTCCAAATATATCCTTGGAGATAAAAGGCTTCCTAGAGTCAGAGTTTGAACAGGAGCTATCTCGAGGCAGCGGAGGCAATCTAGGCAGGGTAGACAGCATGAGAGAAACAAAAGGCACAGAGGGAAAAGCAGGATGCATGGAACATGGACTACTTAAGCCATTTTGGAAGTAGTGAGACAATAAACCATGGTTATAAATAAATACTTTGTTATAGCAATTCTGTGATGCAGAAACGGAGTGCTGGAAAATCTCAGTGTAGGTCAGCATCATGAATTATCTGCTGAAATCATAAGGGGAACTAAGCTCCAAACTCCCTCTACCTCACAACTGCATTTAAAACATTTGTTAAACGGACCAAATCTCTGTATGGAAGAGTGAGCCTTTTAGGAAGTATTTTTTTTATTATCTCTCTGTTATGTGCAACAGAAACTCAGAAACTTCATCACTCATTGAACATCAGGGAAAAAGAACAGGATAATTTTAATCTTTCTTTGGAAATTTCAGTGTATAACTGATATCTTAATAAATGCATTTTAGATCTTTGTGTTTTTAAGTTTGATTCTTTATAAAGGCTCTTTAGGTTTAAGTCTTAATTATTGGGTTGGTCAAAAAGTTCATTCGGGTTTTTCTGTAACATCTTACCTTGTCATATTATCTTGACATCGAAATATACTTTTTTGTAAATGCTTATCAGACAATCCTTTGTTCTTTGACCTAAGGAACACTTTTTTCTTTCCTTTAAATTTACTTTTAAAATTAACAGTGTTGGGCTTCCCTGGTGGCGCAGTGGTTGAGAGTCCGCCTGCCGATTCAGGGGACGCGGGTTCATGCCCCGGTCAGGGAAGATCCCACATGCCACGGAGCGGCTAGGCCCGTGAGCCACGGCCGCTGAGCCTGCGTGTCCGGAGCCTGTGCTCCGCAACGGGAGGGGCCACAGCAGTGAGAGGCCCGCGTAACGCAAAAAAAAAAAAAATAACAAAAAAAATAACAGTGTTTTATTTTAGAACCTCAAGTATCAACTGGAATACTTTTTTTTTAAATGTCCAGGACACAAAAAAATGAAATGCCCCAGGGAACAACAAAAGTCCAGAACTGCAAACAAATGGAGGGTTAGAGATTAGAGGACCTTGGGGATCTTTCGTCCTATGCCCATGTTTTACAGCTGAGTAACTGACACCCAGAGAGGTGGACTCATTTGGAAAGATCACCAAGTATATTAATGACAGAGCTCAGAGCAGAATGAATTCCTGAGTTCCAGGACAATGTTATGAAAATTGTCTCCTGGAGTTCTGTGTGTACAAAAGAATTGAAGACCCTGTAAGGTTGATATCTTCTTCCTCAGGAACATCACGAAGATACCAGTGGAGGAGAGGACTGGTCAGAATTGAGTTGTCAAGCAATGGCACAGGCAGAAGCAAGTTCTGAGCTTCAAATGTGATGGGTGAGTTTACACCACTTCTTCAGTGGTCCACACCAGCATCTCAGTGAGGGGACATCAGCTGACGATGGGCCCTGCAGGATGCTTCACGGGGTTTGCTGCTTTGGTAGCCACAACTCTCCAGCTGCCAACAGACACCAGAACCCGCCCGACACAGGTGGCTACAGGTGGTGCCGTGGCCACTTCATACCCTTTCTTCTACTCTGTTTTGTGCCACTCAGTTCCTTGTCCTTAGGAACTGTTCACCACTGCCAAGGAAACATTTTGGAGTACATTTTGGCTTTTCTTGTTTCATGCTATCTTTTTTTATGTTTGTTTTTTGTTTGTTTGTTTGCTTTTTGCGGTACGTAGGCCTCTCACTGTTGTGGCCTCTCCCGTTGCGGAGCACAGGCTCCGGACACACAGGCTCAGCGGCCGTGGCTCACGGGCCCAGCCGCTCCGCGGCACAGGGGATCCTCCCGGACCGGGGCACGAGCTTGTATCCCCTGCACCGGCAGGCGGACTCCCAACCACTGTGCCACCAGGGAAGCTCCCCATGCTATCTTTTGAATCAGGAAAGGCTATTGTGCCACACAGACAACTCCTACATCCAATAAGGAACCACATGCAGGAATGGCCAGCTCTGCTCATCAAAAGGGACAGAGACCGTTTCATCTGACAACGATTGAACAATCTTTATTAGAATAAAAGCAGAATGATTTGTAAAGGTTTGGAAAGTATCTGCTTTTTTATTTTGCTGATGCCATATTCATATTGATGAGACCAGGATTTTTATTTAAAAAAAGACACTAAAAATGAATTTAAAAAATGGACCCAGCACCATGGAGCAAAGGATTATGGGCCCCATCCATTTGTGCTCTGTGTCTTCTATTATTGCTTGCTGACTATTTCTGCTCATAAGGGACCGTGAACTATCCATGAGTGGAAAATGGATACAGCACAAATTGATTCAGTAACATCACACAGACATGTATGAATAATGAGGCTCAGTTGCAGTCTGTCACACAGCAAGCGTATCAGTGTAACTGATTTATTGAAAACCTGACTCGTAAGTTCTCATTCTTAAGAGAAGGCATCAGCTGGGTTTTGTATGTTTCTTGTTTTGTTTTGTTTTTTTACTTTTTTTGGTAAAAGAAACAAATTTGAGCAAACTCAGATTTTGTCATTTAAAATGTGGAAAAAGCTGAAACTGGTATAGAGCTGACCTAGTTCCTCTCTCTTCACCAATAAAAGGAGGAGGAGGAGGAGAAAATGATACTAACATTACCATAAACCTTGAAGGCTCATCAGAGATGCTAATCAATTTCAAATTTCCTAAGGAAAGCTGTGTGTTCGTATGGGTGTCTACAACTGTTAAGAGGAATATAGCTAAGTCATTAAAACAAGAAAAAAATGAGCTTCTCATTAACCCCTCCTTTAGAAATAGCCTAAGATATTCTGTGAGAAAAACGAAAGGGCACTCTGCATTCATTCCACATTCGTCATGCAAATATGGTGGCTGTAGGTGTCGGAACAGGAGCCCCTCGGGCCCAGCAGCCCACTCTTTCTGAAACGTGCCCTGTTATTTCTTTGTGTTTTCTGAAATTTCAAATTCTGACCACCTGCCCATTTAAATGAAAGAGGTAGGAATCAGACTACATGACACCCAAGATTTCTTCTACTTCCCAGGTTCTGGGAGACCTTGAAATTAAAAAAAAAAAAAAAAATGTAAAGGATAGAACAAGGAAAGTTAAGATTTTCTGAAAAGAGAGGTTGTGAGTAAAAGCATGGGTTAAAATACTCATAATTACAACATGAAGTCCTATGCAACTTTCAGATAAAGCAAGAACAAAGTACACAGATGTAGAAACTGAACTTGGCTAAGAGTAGAGAGAAAGCTATTAAATGGAACTCTTTAAGGGTACAAAGGTACCACTTAGTAAGTCACTGAGTTCAGGCCCCGAATAGCATCTTTGTGAATCTAGTCAATACACCCCTAAAGTCAATACACCCCTATGTGCTGGATAGTAAATACAGAGAAAAAGACCCTTTCTACAGGTTGGAATCTAGACGAGAGAGTATAGGGGAAAAGGTGAACCACCACTCAACTAAACAGACCTGAAACAGCTTATATAGATGCAGCATTGCTTCTATAGGTCAAAAGTGTTTAATTTTATACAAGGATAACAAAGGATCCTGTTATTGCCTCTATAAACAAGGCATTATAAAAAAAAGTGTGGAAAATTAACCAAATCCAGCAATAACTTGATTAACCTATGTAGTCATGTTGGTTCATAAAAAATCAATTATTTAATATAGGCATTAAGTAAAAAAACTTTTTTTAAAAACCATCTGTAATTTATTCACTGGCCCTGGGGATATCTTTGGAATCAAAGACAACTTAACTGAGTTCTGAAGTTCTCACCAAGTACTTGTACACGTTTTCGAAGGGCCGTGAAAGCAGCTGGGCACTTTCTGCTTCGGGCTACATATTAACTAAATTCCAATGTGCCCTGCACAGACCAACCTCTTGATCAATTATTTCCTGCAACTCTCCAGAATGTTCTTTCTGTGTTAGGCCCTGGGATCTCTGGAGAGATCCTGAAAATGCCAGGACACACACATTCACACCCCAAAACTCGTGGTCCTAAAACGCATGCATCTTGAAACGTTGTCATCTTCACAGCCGAGAGTGAAGAGCCGAGAGAATTCAGAACAGGTCAGGAGCATAGGGTGTGGGGAGGAGGTTTGCAGCAAGAAAAAATCAGAAGGGAGCAGGGAGAGATGGGAAAAAAGAGAAACAGAGAGGAGCATCTTTTGTTTAAATCAACAATTTCCGGATTGAATTCTTCATGTTGAGAAATCCAGCAAAAGAATGGGACAAATGCTATGCTGAGAAACTGATATCACCATTTCAAACGGAAACGTTGCTCCACAATAAACACCCACAATGCGCAAAGCCCTCAGTAGACGGCCCCAAGTCCAGGCTATGAGCTACACCTAAAGGTTCAAGCACAGCTAGTGTATGCCTGAGTCCCAGAATTTAAGCCATTAGTTCAATGCAAACCAACCCCACTAATCTTTGTGATGATTAAAAACTGAGAAGAGAGATCAAAACGCCTGGCAAAGTATAAAGCTGTGCTCCGTCGTGAGGGCCAGTCTCACTCACGCTCTCCAGACTGAAGCACTGCCTGGTAACTACTGTTAGTAAGCAACCTCACAGCCTGGGCTCAAATAAGTTGGGTTCCCTCTCCTTCCCTTTACTCCCAAATCTCTTGTGTGGATGGCTGATGCCTTTTTTTTTGTGTGCTAGGATTCAAAAGGTCCATGAACCTGAAGCTCATTCATGTGAGGAAAGAAACACACCACACAAAGATTTGTACTGGAGAGAAAACCCAGCTGGTTGTGAGGCAGGAGGCCTGGGTTCCAGTCCTCATTCTGCCATCAACTCCAGTGACCTTGAGTCTGTCCTACACTCTCCAGGGCTCAGTGTCCTTATCTAGGAAGACGGTGCTGCAATGAGATAGGGGAGGGGGCTCTAGTTCTACATTCTTTAATCCTAAGGTGGCACACTTTTTATTGTGCTCCAAAATACAACCACAATCATTTGCCAAAGATTTTGAGATCGTTCAGTTTGGTCATTTCTCTAGTAAAATAAATATTGTATTACGAAACGAAAAACCAGATTACAATATAAAAATAATCTTGATTATGTTAAAACACTCACACACACAAATATCTATCTTAAACCCTATATATAAAATCAACACTCTGAATGGTAGTATTATGAATAAAGTGTATTTTCATCCGTGCACTTAAAAAATATATATATATTTCTAACTTTCTCCAATGATAATGTACTTCTTTTATTGTCAGAAAAATAGTATTGGAATGAAAAAGTTAAGCTGCTACACCTAGCTGTTTTCAGGACTATCTTCCAAGATTTCCCCAACAAACATTTGTGACATACGTACATGGTTGTGTGTGCGTGTGTATATAATTTATAAAGCACTGAGATTCAGTGGGGGAAACTGTGACACTTAGTAAAAACAACTGACCTCAACATTTTAGAAGACAATTAAAAATTAAAATCTGTTAGAGGGCTTAGAAGAATTCTGATAATCAATAAAAAGATAAATTCAGTGTACAACAAAATTAAAACTATTGCTTGAATTAATCTAGCTATAAGAATTTTCTTATAATCAAGTAAAATTTATTAAGATTGAGCTTTTCTATATTCTTTCATATGCTTCCATATCCATTCCCTCCATAAAATCTATGCACATTGCTTCCCTGCAAGGATGACCTGAAGTCACTAATGTGGACGTCAAGGGCGTAAAGTCACACCTCCCGCACCACGTCTAAGCCCTTGATTGTGAGAATGTCGCGGGCAGAATCAGCCACCTCATATTAGACCAAAGTTTACTCTGTATGATAGCAGCGAGGGAAGTGGGTGAAAGCATTCAGAAAGCAATTTTAAAGCTTAGGAGAGCTTCTAGGAAGTTGTAATACTCAATCTCTGAACCAGAAGCAATGAGTACAGAAAGGCGACAATAGTAATTTTATGAGATTTAAATAGCAGGTAGGGAAATAACTTAGGCACACCCTGCCCTAACACCTAACCAAGGAGACTGGGCTGGCTTTAATTCAGCCTCAGGGACAGCACATCAGCCGTTTCTAGAGCCAAGAGGAAGTTTGGTCCATTCTGTCGTCCTCCAGGGCTAGGTGTCTCAGCCCATCCCTACATCCTTCATCACCCCTGTCACAGCTCAGGTCCTGGGATGCTTTCTGATACGATGACAATATCCGAGCCGCCCCTACCCAGGATAGACTAGAGCAAGGCTGTGCTCTAGCAAAGGTGGGGAGCAAAACACGGAGGTGACACTGCTTCAAAATCTACTGTCTGTATGTCCTCGGGGGACAAGGGGAGAAATTCTGCACATCGGTTTTCCAGAGAAGCAAAGCATCACAGAGGATTCCGGGCACAGACTTTTCCTTCCTGCCAGAACTCTTTTTTTCTCTGGGGATGGTGAACAGTTTCATTTCCTCCCTGAGCTTTCTACAATGAACTCTAATAACTCCGCCCTCTGCTGTCCTGACAGTTTAGTTAAACCCACTGAGCAAAATGGTACAAACAGAATCCCAGGCAAGAAGGGAGTTGCCCATAGGCTCAAATTAACTACCAGTCCCCAAGTAGCTAACCTTCACTTATCGCACAGAAAGAACTCGGAAGCCAAGTCAAACCCATGAGCAAAACTCATCATGCCAGGAAAGAGGAGAGGGGAAATCAACACCTCAAGTCCATGGCTACTGATTCCAACTCTCCCTCCTGACTCTGGGTCCCGACAGAGACTCTGTTCACAGCCAGCCCTCCGCCTGGAGAGGTAAATCTATTTTTAAAGCAAAACTTCTTTTTACTCTCTTTTTTGTCCTTGAGACCAGCACTGAGCTCACTGGGGAAGCAGGGCCTAAGGGTTTACACCTGTGACCCAAACTTTCCATTCTGTGTGAGGTGCTTTTTTTTTTAAAGAAAAACAATTCAAGGGAAGTTTCTGAACCACTGCTTTTCCTGAGGCCAATGGTTACCAACAGCGACAGAAAAGTTCTTTATTTTCCAATGTGACCCAAATTATGGCTTATCCCAGACTTCACCTTCACTTCTTTCCAAGTCCCTCCCAAGGCCATCTTATCTTGTGTACCTGGAGGGAGTGAGCATCAACATGTAAGCCTCTAAAGATAATGGCTGAACGTTACCTAAGATGGTGACCCAATGTGGTTTCTTTCCGTTTCCTAGATCTTGTTCTGGCCCAGGTTATGTAGGACGCTAGAAGAAGTAATATGGCCAGGTGACTCCTAAAAGGGAGTCGTGTATGCTCTTACAGGGCAGAAGACTAAGGGTCTACTGCTTCACTCCAAGGACACCACATACACACGTGGCTTTGCGTAATAAAGCGTGAGCAAGTGTGACAGCAAAACCACGGTGTTCATGAAGCATGGAAGTTAGCGTGTGAGAACTCGAGTCCGGCACAATTGAAAATCAAATAAAAAGGTCGCTAAACAACTACCAGAGGTTTTATTCCCAAGCAGATCCATCAAAACAGCATAAGACATGTAATGAACGCCGATGATAATACTCTTCTCCCCATTTCTGCCTATTTCAGTCTGCTTGCAGAAATGTTCCCTCATTTTAAATATATTGTGGGAAAAAATGGGGGTGGGGTGGGGCATTCCCAAAGATACACACCATTTAAGCAAGAAGGGGCCTGAGATCCGCACTGAAAACCAAGAGAAAGGGGAATGAAGCAGGTTCCATGACTACTGGTACCGTGCGGTCTACACCACCCTGCCTGCCCCAGCCCACCCAGCAAGTAAGACCCATGGTCCCGTTATCATCTCCAGCTCACATGAGAACATCTGGGGCACTAGGAGGCTGACCCACTCACGTCAAGGCACCCGGCTTCTAACTGCAGGACTAGGATTTGACCCCAGGTATTTCTGACCCTCAAGCATGTTTCATGATGCCATGATTCCAAAGATGATGCCCAAGTTATTCAGAGATGCATCCCTTTGCTGAAACAGTCACTGCTAGTGCTTTTCTATGATACCAAAGTTCCACAGTGGATTTAGAGACAGTGGACAGCTCATAAATCGTGTTAAGCCATAGTCTATGTCAAAGGTGCAGGTATTAAATGCTGAGTCACTGCTATGCTTTGCAGAGATAATACTTTATCCTACCTGTCCACATATTCTAGCCAGTCAGCTAGGCTTGGAGAAAGACAGCTCAAGTGGAGCTGGGCTCCAGAGCTGAAACGATAGAAATGGTTTCTCTGTCCCAAATTCCCTTGCCTACTCCCACAGCTCGGCAAGTCTCAGCGTCTGCCTGTTTTAATGATTCACACACAAGAGAACACAGCTAATGTCACTAGGCCAAATCTGGGTGAATGGAATGCTACCCTCCCCAGCTGTGTTGCATGAGGAATGTTCTTGCTAAATCAGCTTAGAGAACTTGCTGTGACACTCGCTTCTCCTACTTTCTGTCACAATCAATGAAGTCAGACCTCCTGTTGATACACCACTCAGTGTCAACTAGAGGAGGAAAGGCGAGCTCACACTAGCTATAATGTAAATTAGCGGGGTGAGTTCCGTAAGGAAGATGCGCAGAGCCTTCAACATCTGGGGTGGGCCATCAGAGGAGGACACAGAAGTGTTGGCACCCGAGCCCAGTTGTTACAGATGGTGTGACAGCCAGAGTCTTGGGGAAACGAGAGAGAGACTCTCCTAGGCTGAGAGAAATGTCTAAGAAGAAACTACCACCCAAGTTAATTGCAGAGTGTCTGTTTGTCTGAAGTACTTCTTTTATTCTTCCACAGCCAGAATCTCTAGCCCGTGTGTCCCCCTTTGAAGGAACCTTAGTCTCAACGAGGAAAACCAATCTTTAGGAGACTACTAAGGGGTTACAGAGTAATTTACATTTAAATAGGTAATTACTGAACAAAATCGAAACATAAATCTAAAGGAATGATTATAACGGTGGAATCTGAGACAACGTGACAAATGAGGGGCCCGTTTAGCATCTCTCAAATCTCATCACTTAAGGCAGCATTTCAGAGTGAGTGAGCTAGACCCCTAGCAGTATTATGAGACCCACAGGTGATATGCAGGTACAGCATTAACAAACAATGAACCACATGATGAGAAAATTAGTCCTTTATGAACCCTCTTTCAAATAGTCAAGGAGCAAATCTCAGTGTGTTGTTAATAGGTCTAATACCTCCCTAACACCAGCTAATCTCTACTTTTAACAGTAGGTTTCAGGAACAGAGCCTTGTTTGCTTACTTGTGGCAAGTAATTATTCATGGCAAAGGCATATTTAGGAGAAGGATATAAAGTTTCCAGGAAAAAAATATTAGGTAAAAAATATTAGGGTCTAGTTTAAAAAATATGTTAATGCTGGCATAGGTGACACATGCACACAGCAAAACTTTGAAAGTGGCACATAGATGATCAAACTTTGAGAAACTCTGTCTCACAGCCTGTCCATAAGGCAGCTTTACCTTTTGACTTTACTGACCTGGAAGTAAAATCGAAGAGTGAGAGTCAGCAGGGAAAGCCAGCTCTGAGCACTAAGGGCAACAGACCTAGAGGCAGGGTACGGAAATATGACCACTCTGACTTTCCCAGGAAAGCAATCCGTGACCTATGTCCAAGGTCTTTTCCTTTGCACAGCAGATCACAAATAATCAGAAAAGGTAACAAAGGTATGTATGCATCCATGCTGACGTGAAAACCGGCCTTCGGGTTTTTTACAGTCAATTCAGAATCATATTATAGTTACAGGAATGAGGACTTTAAATCTCAATTTTCAAATGCAACACAGCATTTTGTTCTCTTTTCATGACCTATTTATGCTTCATTTGATGCTCAACACGACTGACATCCTTGTAGAACTGATAACACACAAAGCCATATAACTTTCCTTTTTAAGAGCAGAGTTATGTAAAATGTGCTTTAAAATGTGCAAAGAAATGCGAAATCACAATATTTTTCAAAGGGAAGAAATCTTGGCTGTCCTTTGTTTTGTCAGAAAGAAAGTTTATCACCCAATAAAGAAGAAATTATACTTACAGCTTTAAAATGGGCAAGACTCACATTGTCAAAACGCACATATTTTGTTGAAAATAGTCTCCCTTAGGCAGGAAAGACAAAATTGCTTTTAATGACAGAACTTTTTAGATTGTAGTTGGAAGGGAAGGGTGTTTATGAGAAATAAAGCTAATGAGTCACAGAGCAAAATAAAATGAATGGAGTAGTTCCTCCCTTGTCAGTACAAAACTTGATAAGAAACCAAGCTCTGCCAGCAGGAATCATTAAACATCCATTCTGCACTGACTCAGTGCCAGGTGACCTTCCTTAGAAGGTGCTTTTGAAATCTTCCAGGTCTAAACAACCACACCCTTAGAAATTAAGGAATGTGCCCCAGGGTTTGTGGGTGTTCAAACCTCACCATTTTTGATATTCCACCAGCTTTAACAGCTCTTTTGGTTGAAATACACATTCAAAGTGTATGAAACTAAGCTCATTAATTACTACTTTCAACATGAATCCACAGCCTGCATTGGATATAGAAACACCTACTTGAAAAGTAAAAAAAAAAATAGGTCAAACAGGTTATTTGGCATCCTGTATCAAGGAAATACAGCTGGTTAACTAAATGACATTTTTAAAAAAGGAACAAGCCTGCAATGTTGTCAAGCCAGTTTGTGTGTTGATAAGAGTACAGAATTTAATTACTTATGGGTGGTTGAGGAGAATCTGACTTCTAGCACACGTGGTGAAATTTTAAACCACATTCTGCCCCAGTCACCAATGAGTGCTCAGTAGGACTGACTATGTCACTTGCAGGGCCCAGTGCAAAATGAAGATGTGAGACCCCTTGTTCAAACATTACTAAGAACTGCAAGACGGCAGCAACATAACGTTATATCAAGCGTCAGGCCCTGTGTGAATGAATGCTCAGGTCGAACATCCATGGAGCCTGTTATACCTCTTTCCAGCCCCTAAGAAAGCTCTTTCCAAACCAGTGTCATAGAGATGCCCATCCTACGTTCAAATGAAAGTCTTGGTCCAGATTATTTGGGACATTTGAGGATCTCTGCCCCAAACAATATTCCACTTAACAGATTCAAAGACTGATAAACTTCGGTATTTCCTCTCACTTTCTCTATTTACTTTATTTTTTTTTGCAAGGCTGAATAAAGATGTCTCAAAATATTTCAGTTTCCTGTTGCAGAGCTAAGCCAAGGAGCCGCTTGGTTGTGAACAACAGGCAGTTCAGTGTATTGTAAAGGAAGAAGTTCACAATCATCTGAAAGTTAAGGCCTGGAGCCCACCACTGTCTGGCTGACCTTGCCACAGTGGCGTCTTTCTTTTCTTGTTAATGTGCCTTTCAACATTCAAACAGGATGTCAGCTATGAATGAAAGTTTCTGCCCTTTTCCTGCTATAAACCCCAGAGCCATTTCCACGCCTCACAGGAATCCCTGTTACTTTCCAGCGATCGTCAGTACGTTGTGGCTTAACCTCAAAATGAAACAGACATATAGTACCTTAAAGGTAAACAAACACACAGACCAGTGAGAGCAGTCATCCCACAAATTCTGCCCTAAATTCTAGCATCTTTTCTCTTTTCTCCATTTGGAAGCTTTAGATGATCCTCTTTGAGTTTAACAACTCTTTCTGGCAATGAAATGTGAAGAGGTGATGATTTCCTCCAAATTGGGAGGACATTAACAATTAAGTGTTAATGCGAACACCGTTAACAGTAATGCAATTATAACTGTATTCCACAAAGGACAATAGGAAATAATTACTCTGATTCTCAAGTGATAGTTCTAGGAGAATGAGATTCTCAGTCTAAAATCCATTAGGAGGAGCTCTAAAACTCAGACGCACACCTACAGCTGGAGGAGCCTCTCCTCCCTTGAAAGGATGACCCCGTCGGTGCCAGCACAGGCACTCTATGGTCGTCTGCTTTTGCTCCTGAAAAATGGCTGCAGTGGGGGTCCTGGGACCACTAACTTGCTGTTCCTGGAGCTGCCATCCAGTCCTGAACAAGGCTTATCTGAATAGCCAGAGATGCCGTTTTAAGCCTCCAAGCTGGACCAGAAGCAAATGACACCCAATCATCATTGTATGGCTTCTAAGGATGATGAAGCATATCCCAGGAAATGACTAATCTCCGATTACCATATGCATGTCAGCATTGAGACTTGACCAGAGAGAGTGGTATAATAGCAGACCAACCATTAATGCCTGTCTCGGTCTTATTTGATTAAAATTGGAGAACTAAACAGAGAAGCTGATAGAATCAGTCAATTGTTAATGCTCTTTCCTAATGATGCATAGATGGAAGTTTAAAATGTGCTTCTAAATTCCATGACAACCCTCGATGTTAGCAGTCCTTCAGTAATCCATAAATCCTTCTCCCCTTTCATTCAAAGCTTAACAGTACTAATAATGAATAAAATGAACACGTTGAAATTTCATTTCTCTATTCCCTGCTCTCTGATAGACATGGCCACAAGAATGATTAAATGAAATCAGAAGAAAGCTGTCTCTTCTTTTTTGGGTCTCTTTTCTTCCACACAAGCTCATCTGTTATATTCTGAAGATTTCTTTCTCCGCGATCCTGCTCAGAGCTATCGTGATCTATTCTAACACCACAGGCTCACACAGGCCGTACTGTCACACACGTGGATTAGCATCACCACCTCCTAGCTGGTCTCCCTTATTCCTTTCCATTCTCTCTTCCCAATTCATCAGGCCGTCCCAGGTGAAGAACCCAGAAGACCCCCTATTCTGTAAGAGCAAGTCGAATCCGTCCTTCATCACGTCCTCCATGCTTTGGCACCACGGAACCTCTCTGACCTCAATTCCCAAGACTCCTCCGTCAACCTGGCCTTCTCATGTGCCCTGTGAGCTCCCACCTTAGGTCTCTGCTGATTCTCCCTTTGCCTCTAATTCCCTCAATTCCTCCCCCGGACTTTTTTCAGTGGATGAGCTCCTCTATAAAGCTTTCACCACCTTCATAGCCCACAAAGAACTCTTCCCTTTCTGAAATCCAACAGGACTGAGAACATCATTACACAGGAAGTGTATATTTATAGAGATGATCTTTTCTAAATTGGGGCATGATCCCAATTGCATTTTATATTCTTTGGCATTGATAAGGACCATGTCACCATCTTCTCTTTATCCTTCATTCTGGGGTACATGGCCTACAAATTCATGCTAGTCAGGTGAGGACAGAAATATCAATCCTCCAACTGAATAATGCAGCTTGGTTGACTGATAATGAACTACTTCAGCTAACAGGTTAGTCCACTTGCAAATTAGGGAGAAGGCAGGGCCATGTTGCTTAGTGATGCCAGACCATGAATTGTGGCGATAAAAGCAAGTCCCCCTAAAACCAAGGTCCTTTGCTGAGTTTATGATTAACTTCTCTACCCAAAACTTTATTCCCTTTCTTGCCCTGCCCCTAGTCCTCTCAGGATTGAGGGAAATCAAAGAAAAGGGGGCACTGAAACCAAGCAGGACCCTGCAGGTCCCTCCCAGGTGCAAGCCCCTCAGTGCCCCCTGCTTCTTGTTTGGCCTTCCCCGAATTCCAAAGAGCAGACTCAAGCAGTTAATGATTAGGACAATAGAACCACAGGACGCCTAGTTCCTCCTGAAGGGATATAAATAACAATCCAATGTATATCTTTGAGCTGTTCTGCAGGAACTAAGACCCCCACCCAGGTGGAGGATGGTGACTACATGCTGACCACAAACACACAGACCTCAGACTGGTTAGAACCAGAGGCTTGAGAATTAAGATTCCCAAAACATCACCACCAACCAATCAGGAAAATGTTCAGGAGCTGATCGCGCACGCACCCTGCCACCCTCACCCCTCATGCTGCCTTTAAAAATTCTTGCCTGAAAGCCATTGGGGAGTTTGGGTTTTTTTAAGCCCTGGCTGCCTGTTCTCATTGCTCGATGCCCTGCAGTAAATGCTGTACTTTCCGTGAGCACAGCCCGGTGTCGTTGAGTAGCTTTGCTGCCAAGTAACAGTGATTCATGACAGTATGCCTTCTACCAAAAGATGCCTAAAGGAATGTATTTGGTTATCAGTCTGGGTGTAAATGGTAACCAAGGAAAACAGAATTTAAAAATCAAAAAATTCAGGGGCTTCCCTGGTGGCGCAGTGGTTGAGAGTCCGCCTGCCAATGCAGGGGACACGGGTTCATGCCCCGGTCCGGGGAAGATCCCACATGCTGCGGAGTGGCTGGGCCCATGAGCCATGGCCACTGAGCCTGTGTGTCCGGAGCCTGTGCTCCGCAACAGGAGAGGCCACAACAGTGAGAGGCCCGCGTACAGCAAAAAAAAAAAACCCACAAAAAAAACCCCCCAAAATTCAGTATTTCCCTTCACAGCTTGGCATTATATTTATAAGGAATAATAAAGTCATTAATATTACATGTAGAGTAGTTGTTATACATAGTTGAAGATTCCTCTATTATTTCTCTCAACATTTAGTAAGTGACGACTGTGTCAGAATATTTTAGAAATAACTGCTGTAAGATATCCTTGCAGAAAGTCAGAATAAATAGCCTTAAGTCTGAACTGATATACCAAATTCTGGAAATTGTAGAAAAAGCTATAGCTCTTCAGAGAAAACACATACACACATGCACAAAACCACTTACACAAAATATAACAAGTAACTGAATAATTTATTACTACAGAAAAAAACGACAATGTAGATGTTGAGGGAATAAAAACAACTCCAATCTTTACAGTGCTTGAGGCTGGTTTCACCTACAGTAATTGGACATCTTGCAGATCTCTGAACTAGTCAAACCAGTCCTTCCAAACACTTGTTTTATCACTTATTGCACAACAGGGTCATTTAAGGGTCTATGCTTGCAATGAGTTGAGACCAGGTTTCTTTCAGCTATGACAAATAATGATGTTAGTAACACTAGTAATGATAAAAATTGTAACATTTTCTCAGACCCTAAAGAAGAACCCAAGATACATTTTGCCTTCCTCTGTTGCTCATTAGCAACCATCACTCCACGGCTTTCATATTAAAAGCATGGGCACTTGAAGACTTTACTCCTTAATAAACGTTGCTCAAAGGACGTTAGCAAGAAGCATACATCAGGTGACAAGATAGTGCCACCCAGGGCAGGGGGACTGGTCAGACTGTGCAACAGGATCCCAGGGACCTGTCTCAATCAAGTTAATTAGAGACATCTGCAGCACAGAGATCAAGCCAGGCTAGCTCGGGCAGCTTATTTGCACCAAAAAGGTACAACTCATGTGGGAGGTAAGAGGGCTAGAATGACAAACAGATAGCAATCAGTAATGTGAGCTGCTCTGTCATCCGAGCATACTCTCCGCTGAAATAAAGCTGGTAGGACCAAGGGATGCAAATGTCCAGTTGATCAAAAGGCTAAAGGATATTTGAATAAACCTTTGATATTCTTAGCTCTTGGCAGGAATCTCACCACTATAAATGGAGTCTACCCCCAGCACCTGCTTGAACTCTTCATTCACCTATGTATCACCTGCCTCCCGGGGATTGCTCCAACTCATTCCAGGGACCCTGCCCACTGTTTTTCTGCAAACAACTCTGCCCTCTTCCAAGATGTTGTTTCGGATGGAGATCTAGCTCAGAGATACGCTGTGTTTGAAGTTGTAGCCTTTGTATAGCTGACACTTTGAAACTTTGCCTCTGGAGCTTACACTCCACACAGCTCAACTCTTGGCTCAAGGAAGGAAGCCACATATCATTCCCAAACGCTGCATTCCAGGCCTGGTGTTTAGCAGTCTGGCTCTACTGAAGTTTGCAGAGTTTGAGTCTTTAAAGTATTTATTTTATTCAACTCTTTGTTCTTATTATTCTTAAATTCCCCAAACTGATAGCAGCCAGCTTCTCAAGGATTCCACTGGATTTCACTGACTGTGCTTTGCATACATACACTGAGAAGAACTAGATGTTTTCACCAATGACGAACAAGCTGATTTCTCTAGGTTATTACTGGGGATGATGTCTCGTGTTAATGTTAACTACAGCTCACTGGAGAGGCTGATAGAACTGTGCCCCAAGTCAAGAACTGTGGCTATGATAGACCCAATTCTCAAAGCTCAATGAATCTGAAAATACAATTAGCTTAGCCATTTGTAATCTGATGTGGGATGGATACCATACCACGACATATTCTTCCAGCCCCAGAACATGTTTCGATTCAGTGTTCTAATTTATTAATAATTATATTTTCATTTGACTTTAACATCCACATGCACCACCATCATGATTTAGAAATAAATCCCCATAAAAGCCAGACTGTAAACTGGTAGCCTAGGAAACAATTTCCGCTCCATATGTGTAAGTTTTGGCCAATCCAGTGTTTCAGACTAATCTGAACCAATCTTTAGGAATCCAGAGATTTCACATAAAGTACAGACTTCGCCCTTCTAGTGAAAAATTGGAAGATCTGGCATCATTGGGTCCATATTCTTGCACAGAAATATTCTGCTAGAATGGGAGAGCAGCCATCCCTTTCAGTAGGGTCCTTACCAAGTTTGTACATCAGGCCTGATTTTCTCACTGAGGTATCTGTCTGGCTGCAGTAGCCATGAAAGTTTGCACTTCCTGTTAAAGAACCTCTGCCTTTGTCACTTCTCTGAATCTGCCATGTAATCAATAATATTTTACAGATTGTCTTCTACTTTAAGAAATATTCATCAGCACAAAACAGCCCAGCCAGAATAGAGTTTTCAAGGATTTCAGACAGTCTGAATTCCAATTTTGAATGTAAAAATTTCCCAGAGGATCAGAAACCCCTGCTGAGTTTTCCTCCAAGCATAACTAATACAATACTGGGAGGTGTTATCATGCAACCATGCATCTCTGAGATGGCAATGAGGAATGGCTCAATTGCAATCCTCTACCTAAAGCGTCCTGGGATGGCTTTAACATGCTGGAGAGCGTACCTCTAGGTCAACAACTTTGTTAGGAGATGCCAGGCCTGATGGTGTCAGATACTGACTCATGTAGGGAATACCATTTCGATCTTGTTATACCTGTTTGGGAATGAAAATTACTGATACCAGGCCACCACGTTTCAGCCAAGAGCCACTCATTCTAAAGACAGAGGGAAAACCATCAACTGTTCCAGAATGATGCTGGCTGACTTGCCAGTGGGAGGGAGCAAAGAGAAGCCATGAAGATCAAAGACAACGTAGACGGCATGTGTGACTATTCAAGGCCATTCTAAGTGAAAGGACAAACTGTGGTAACTCATAACTGTCCAGGCTCCAACCATTCAAAAGCTATTACATTTCCACCCAAACCACTGTCTATTAGAAGAATGCTGCCCCACTGTTAAGATAGTGATCCTGCAATCTGAGGTTACTTCCTGCTTCTACACTATGACTGCACCTTATTAAATAAACTTCCGGGCTAAGATGTTTACTTGACTGGGAAATGACTACTAATGAGCTGTTAAAGGACATATCCTCGAGTTACTACCAGTGGCGTTTGTTAACGCGTCCCCTGTTGAACAAAGTTGTCACAATGGCATAGTGAATAAACAATCTTTTTTTTTTCTCCCTGTAAGTTATACAGTATGAAATGTTAATAATTAATTTGCCTTTGTGAATGAACACACACTATCTTTCCAAACAGGTACTGGCGCAACCTCACCCCACTCTTGTGAGATGGCTCATCATTTCACACACTTCACACCTTCCCAGCTATCAGTATCACTGACCTCAAGTAGCTGAGTGTGAAATGGCAGATGGTTTGTGGTGCTCAGTGATGCCCTATGAAAATTCAGCAGAGCTAACTACAAGAGTTTTCATGAAGGATGGTGATTTGTGCAAACTTCCCAAGGAACTCAAGAAAACAAAATACTACTCCCGTCTACGTCAAAGGATTCAGTGAGGCTCCTGGGAGAAAAATGTCAAGAGATTTTAAGGCCTTCAGTAGTACAATATTGCCAAAGTGCTCCAGAAGTTATTTTAACCTGCTGCATTGCTAAAAGGGGAGCAGAGCCTGAAAAGCCAGTGTAATTTTGAGGGGTGCTCAAGGATTCTGTCAACAGCACTGTAACCTTGCACAGGGCTCACACATTAGAAGATAGACTGTTCTAGGCTATCCCCAACCTTGGTACATATGCCTCATGAGAACATCCCATATTTGTACCACCCCGAAGTGAGAAAGTGGATTGTTCTACCTAAGATGACATTACTTCAGTGTCTCAAAATACCCAGGCTGAATTGCTTCTGGAGCAATGGGATGCTGTTAATTAATATCAACACTTCCCAGATCCTTTTCAAATGTCTAATGTCGAAATATTTTACAGGAGTGAATTTCAAACTGTGCTCATGTTTTTCACAGCATGGCACCTGTCTGAAATGCTATAGTTTGAAAATCAATAAAACATGAGATGGAAGATACCAGGGTGGCTTGAGAGTTTTTAAGGAACTACACCCTTGAGAGCAAAACAGAGTACATAATACTTAGAATGGAAATATGTAAACCTTTACAAGTTTACATTTTCATGACTCCCTCATGAAGCAGGGATCCGGTTCTGTTTTACTGATAAACAGAGCCATCAACTGACTTGTTTGGAGTCTCAAAACAGACCCTTCTATTCCCGCTGTTTCTCCCCTCTGATTTAATTAACTATAAAATAAATGAAAATGACCAGTGCAATGAGAATATCTGAGTATAATTTGGGGAGGAATACTTCATTACCTTTCCACCAACTCCAATTCCTAGAATTTTATGTGTCAAGATTTTTTGAGTTTAACTCCTTAAAGAAATACTTTATTCTTAGTCCATTTAGCTGCCTTTAAAATGTGTACTTTCATACACACACACACAGAGTAACATTCAAACCATGTTGTTGTCATATACAACAAAGCATATTCGTTTCATGTTTATTATAATATCCTGACTCCTTCATGAAATAATTTGATGGGGTTCACAAATAAGAATCAGACCTAATGAAACCATTTAGATCTTAGCTTAAAAACAACAACAACAGGGGGCTTTCCCTGGTGGCGCAGTAGTTGAGAGTCCGCCTGCCGATGCAGGGGACACGGGTTCGTGTCCTGGTCCGGGAAGATCCCACATGCCGTGGAGCGGCTGGGCCCGTGAGCCATGGCCGCTGAGCCTGCGCGTCCAGAGCCTGTGCTCCGCAACGGGAGAGGCCACAATAGTGAGATGCCCGCGTATCGCAAAAAAAAAAAAAAAAAAGTCAAATATTAAGAGAATGGGAAGTCGATTTTAATGAAAAACAACTTCGTCATACACCTGCTGATTGAGTATATATTTAGTAAGCATGTACTGCTATGTGCAAGTGCTGCTAATGAGCATGAGGCAGTGAACAGGAGATGCTGTGTGGCAAGCAAACACAAAACTTAGCTGAGCTATCTGGTGCCCAAAACAAAAAAGGAAACAATGTATCACACAGTTTCAAAGGGGGAAGTTACAGGCTTATCAAGAGAGGGAAAGATTTTCTTGGTAAGAATCTGAGGAGATATTTAATGGATAGGTCAGTGTATGTAAAGTAGATACTAAACAGAATAGTAAGAGAACTAAAATAGTTATCTGTACACTGTACCTATCTTAGGGCTCTCTGTTTCTCCTAAAACAGGTTAAATAATTTGTAATCTTTTGAACTAAGATATCAATAGAGTAACATGTGGGGAAACCCTTACCTTTCTTGCCTGTTTACAGACGCAAATCTATACCTAAAATTGCATATGCTACTTATGAAAAAGCAGAAAAGACATGTTGGAAAAGGACTTTCTTTATGTGAAGTATTACTATTCTAGAAAAAATTTTCTATATTGTATTTGCAATTGTAAAAGAATCTCTGGCAATTACATTCCTTTGTTTTTCAGATGTCTTTTGGTGATACACGTTCCAAATCCTTTTTATTTCTCTATATGATGCTATTTTCTTTTGGGTGGACCTGATAGTAATAACCAAGCCACCAGGTGAAAGGTTCTCAAGGTTTTCTATTGGGTTCTCTTGACTAATTTCCAGCTGTACTGTTTCCTTTTTACAGGGTGGTTCTTATGTGACTAATCTAGGCCACAATATATGTTTTTTTTTTTTTAAGTTAGGTAAGAGTAAATGTCTCCAGACCTTTCATTTTTACAGTGCTTTATTTGCTAAATTATGCAAATCAATACCCCCTAAATCAAATATATACCTGCCCTAAAGAGAGTTCCCCTTAGTTTTGAAACTCACTTTAACAAGCTATCAATCAGAGGATGATATTTAGAGGTAGCATAACTGATTGGCAGCAGTGGGATTTCTGGCCATTTTTAGGGATAACCACTGCAATATAGGAGGATCAGGTTTTCAAGCCCTAGGAAGGAAAAAGCCTCAAAAAAAAAACACCCCTAATAGATATATAACGCCATGACAGAAATACTACTTATTATGTCATACCTAATAATCCACCTGTGCCTTATCACACAGATGTTTACACCCTGTTGCCAAAGAAAGTGTCTCCCTTCTCCTCCTCATTCACCAATTAATACGCACCTCAGGCACAGTGGCCAGACATCTATGTAGAAAGAAGAGACAGGCAGGGGATCCACGAGCAGAGAGACCTAGGCAAGTAATACTCTCAGCATTATCCAGGAATATTTAGTTGCTTGCTCAAATGCATCATTAACAAAGGGCCTATTTCCCAAAGGTTTGCACTGTGTAATTAGCAGCAACAAACACTGCCCCTGCTCAGGTCAACCTATGGGATTAGTTACAAAGGTTTTGTAAATTTCAGAAGCCATCTACACAGATGTCTAAGAAAAAACACACAAACACACAGAACAGAATAATGGATGCAGCCACAGCCATTAAGTAGTTTAGGATTTGTGAGACTCAGACAACCAATACATTTTATGGGGGAAGTCATAAAAGTCAGACAGGAAAAAATATATAGCTTGAAAGTTGCAAACTTCTAGAAAGCATGTAAAAAATGCTGAAAAGTGGCAGGGGCAAAGGAATAAACATACCACCTGGAGCTCATCAGTCTCGATAAATAAGACAGGGTCACCTGAGTTTACTTCTGGAATGAACAGACATCGCTTTAATTAATTTAATTATTTTTGCGAAGGGATTGAATTCTTTTCATACTCTCATTTACTGTTGGCATTAGATTTGCTCATATGTCATTAGAACATTTTCTAAAATGAAACCTTCATTTTATTTATGGAAGTTGTTATACTTCTCTCAGGCTGCTCCAAAAACATACAATTAATCAATGCTAACCTTTCGATCAGGAAGGTATACTATACTAAAAGAGAGGCAAATACATTTTGACAATTTGTATCAATTTAAAGGCCTCAAATTAACTCATCACATTGTACACTTTAAATATCTTACAATTTTATTTGTCAATTATACCTCACTAAAGCTGGAAAAAAAGGTCTCGAATTAAAAAAGTAATTTTAGGTCTTCCCTGGTTGCGCAGTGGTTAAGAATCTGCCTGCCAATGCAGGGGACATGGGTTCAATCCCTGGTCCGGGAAGATCCCACATGCCGCGGAGTGGCTAAGCCCGTGCGCCACAGCTACTGAGCCTGTGCTCTAGAGTCCGCGAGCCACAACTACTGAAGCCCCTGTGCTCTAGAGCCCACACGCTGCAACTACTGAGCCCACATGCTGCGACTACTGAAGCCTGTGCACCTAGAGCCCGTGCTCCACAACAAGAGAAGCAACCGCAATGAGAAGCCCACGCGCCGCAATGAAGAGTAGCCCCCGCTCGCTGTAACTAGAGAAAGCCTGCGTGCAGCAACAAAGACCCAACGCAGCCAAAAGATAAAATTAAAAAGTAATTTTAATTTAGATTAAAAAAATAATTTGTTAATGATGGGATCCGGAATAACGTGAATAAAAGTTAAGGCTGATCCCGTGTGAACAATGAATTACTCTAGCTTTTAGAGATTTATTCCTGTTTAGTAAATAGCACTGCTTATTTTTTATGATGGTTATTAGTATTTAAACAGGTTGGCAACTTTCAGTTCAGAAGTCAAAACTATTGTCTTGGTTGCCAACAAAAATAATTAATAAAACACCTCTAACCCCAGGGTAAATATGCAAGCAAGTGCATGGTAATGTATAATAAAAATAGCACTTCCTTCTACATCTGGGGCTAATTAAAATCTGATTGGAGTAATAATTGAGCAGTGCCCAGGCTACCCTTGATTTTTCTTGTCAAGTTTCAATTGTTTGACACAAATGCACTGACCTCAATAAATGAAAACATATTTTTTTAAAAAGCATAATTATAGCTATCCTCTTTCAGGACAAAAAAGTGATTTACTGGTGCCGCAGGGTTTTAAGGTTACAGGTGACACAAGTCTTCTGGGGAGTCACTCATGGCCACTGCTGTTGACGAATTAGAAAGCACCAGGGAAGTCCATGAGACTTTTCTTCCCAGTTTCCTCCACCAAACACACAACCCCCTCCCTATACAAATCCCAGTTAAAATAAAAGAATAATATTACCTAACCATGTATTGAGTGTGTGCCAAGTACTCTAAGAGTTTAAAGGTACCATCTCAAATCTTCAGCATCCTAATGAAGTAGGATCATGATTAGCCCCATCTTACAGATAAGAAAACTGAGTCGCAGAGCTCCTGACTCCAGAGCCCTCATTTTAATTTGCTATACTATCTGAAAGCAAAAAAAAAAACAAAAAACAAAAAAAAACTTACCAGTATATTTTGAAAAACAAGTAAAGGAAATAGGGTTTCCCAAGTACAATACTTACACTCCGAAAATACTCTTCTATAAAAAAAAAAAGGTAAAATACTTAAATTCAGTTGGAATAGTACTGATTTAATTCTTACAATGTGATGTCTATCTAAAACCTACCAGTGCCTGCTTATATCAGTTTTTTAAAAACTCATTAGAAAACTCAGAATAATACATATTTCTATGTCCAAAGTGCCCTACAGGTATGCTTCATACACACAGGCCCTAGTTGAAATTGTAAAAGCCAACATATTACTACTTTTGATATGATTGCTTAATGAAATATATACTAACGCTCAAAGTGAAGACTATTTTTCCATAAATCAACATATTGCCGGCACTGTCTGCATTTGTATCCAGTCAACATTCACTCTTTTAATTTAAACTTAAATTCAACCACATTCTCTGTGAACCTACTTCTTGCCCTATGAAAGGACACGAAGATATATCAGAGATGCTCTCTGCTCCTAAGGAGTTTAGTGTCAGAGACCAAGAAACGCCAACTATCCAATAACAACTACAACATATGGCAGAGTATAATAAAGGCTAGAATTCAATTTTTTTTTTTTAATGTAACGCACCAGGCTACATATAAAGCACCGTCCTAGGTACCAGATGGATATCAAGACCAATGTCACAGACTCTGCCCTCAGAAGCTTTCTCTTGGAAGGGGGATGTGTTCAATAGTTATGCGAACATCTGGCTCCCTTTGGTAAGTGCATGAAAAGCAAACAACCTTAAAGGAGGGCTTCTCAGGGGCCTTCTCCGAAGAAGCCACAATTTAAGCAGAACCAAGTTGCTGAGACACTGGGAGGCCGGGCTTGAGCGGGAGGTCATAGAAATAGTGGAGAGTGAAGTGAGACATAAACAAGTGCCAGATTGAAAGGAGCTTTGGATGTTATTAATCATGAATCGTCTTGACTTCATTACGACAAGAAGTGATCTTATGTTTTTCGATGTATTGAGATCTGTGACTGGGGAAAGTCATTCTGACAGCAGAGTGGGGGATGAACGGACCGCAGGGAAGGCAGTTACAAGCCTCTTATAAGTTGTCGGCGAAAGACTAGCGGATGGCTTGCACGAGGGCCTGGTAAGGGGAATGAAGGTGACTGGAAGGACTGAGAGACGGTGGGGAAGCCGACCTCCCAGGATGGAGGACTGCTCAGCAGTGAGCAGAAAGGAGAACTTGATAATGACCGAAATCTGAACCAGGGAAGGAGGAGAGCTAGCCCAAAATGGCGAACAAATAAGGAGAAGTAGGTTTGGCAGTCAAGAGAAATAGGTACGGTACTGACTTCCTGGGTTTGAGGAGCTGACAGGGGGACATCCTAGGGAGAATCATGTATGGAATTCATTCAGCATATATTTATTGGGCTCCTACCACATGGCAGGCACTGTTCTAGAATTTGGGGATACAACAGCGAACAAGACAGACATCAGAGACGTGCAACAGGCAATAGGGAATGAGCGTCTCCTGCAGAAGCAAAAGCCAGAAATAAGGACTGGACGGTGAGGAAACTCCACGGTTCTCCTGGATTCAGGAGAGTTTCAGAAAGGAGGCTGGGCCACAGCAGTGAACGCTGGAGTTGGTGGGAGTGAAAGCCTGGCTCCATGAGAATTGAGGTCAAGGGGACCTGATAACAAGGAGGTCATCAGGTGCTGCTGAGACAGCCTCCTCCCAGGGTTGGGCCAGGAGCCAGGGAGGAAGTGCACCTTTAAGAAGTTTGATGGTAAAATAAAAAGAAAGAGGATGGTATTCTCATGCACAGTTTTACACCTAGTTCTCTAAGAATACAGAGAAAGTAGGGATTTGTTCTGACTAGGAGACCTGGGAAAGCCTATGGTAGGAAGCAAGGATGTTCCCTGTTTTTGCACAATATACACAGGAAGAGAAGCAGAAAAGAGAGGATGGAGAGTCAGAGTGACAACAGAGTTCATCTACTGTCCTAGTAACATATCTCTGAGTTAAAGTTCTGAAAAAGAAAATGTGTTACCTAAAAAAAAAACCTTGCTATTCTACTTTAAATTAAGTAAATATAGTTATCTGTTGTTTAGGGAATAAAAACTTAGCCTTGGCTGGTCCTTCACCTAGAAAATATTTGATTTTGGAACAAAAAAGTAAATTTCTCATTTGAGAAAGAAAGTTGAGGACGGCAGGCCCCCGGCCCAGCCCTCATGCTGGGTCCCCCCTCGTCTGCTCTCAGGAAAGACCCAGCTCCTGAGAAGCAAGGATGCACCCGCTGGATCGGGCCTTGCTGCGCCGCGAGCTGCCAGAGTGCTCTGAGCAGCGGCAGGAATTCCTCTGGGCCTTGTCATGACATCATTTGTGCAATGTAGCCTGTGATGGCAGAAAACGAAGCTGGTATTTATACAGGGTATTAGAGGGGGACCCTCCCGCGCCAGGCTTAAGATGACAAAATGTCAGCCTCAGTCATCTGACAGGCTTTGGTCTCCTTCTGTAACCTCTTTCTTTTTCCCTGCTCTTTTTTTTAATATACATATGACACTAACAGAAAAATAAATTGAAAAGAGCACTGAGGCAGAGTGTATTTCATGCACTGGTGCCAATGTTTCACATCTCATGAACCGCGGGAAAACAATTCGTAGAACTAATTAGTTTACAGTGTTTAAGCAGCTTGTTCCTCGTCTTTAATCTTCTTTATGCAATACTGTGAACAAAGCCATGTTATCTTCTGATTTTTTTATACAGTTTAACAAATATAATCTCCCTTTTCTTTCTACAGATTACTTCATTTAGACATCAAACTATGTTGTTGTTTCCCCCAGGGAGAAGGGGTATAAATAAATTGACATCTATCTGCAGAGGTCTCAATGGTCTACCAGATCCACCAGGCCCTAATCCTCTTTGTTGGCATGGAATCCACCCGGCTTAATTATATTTACAGTTTCCAACTATACCTCATGGCATGCAGGTTTCCTCTGACACTTTGCACATCTTCCTGCATCCTAGCTATAAGTCACATCTAGGCTGCTGTCTCTTTCTTAGATTCTGATGATGACAAGACCATCTTGCCTTGCCTGAAACTTAGCATCAGGTCCTTAAAGAATAGAGCCCTGATAAATCTACCCTCAGGTAGTATTATGGCCCACCAAAAAGAACATGATTTAAGGGCCCTCATGACCTAGAGCCATGTGAATGGAAATAGATCATGCGTGCACAAATGAAGTGAAGGAAAAAAAGCAAGGAAGAACCGAAAACAAGCTGGGAAAGATTCAGCTGTAAAATACGGCTCATCAAGTATGACTTTTAAGAGAAACGGCGTCTTTTTGTGCCTTCCTATTCTAGATCGCTATTTAATTGCTAGGCTGTTACAGCTATGATATATGAGTCCAAAACCAGGCACCTGAAATCCAAGAACTGGTGAAGGCTAGTGTTGAAATAATTATTCATCTGGTAGGTGATGTCGCACACACATAACTACTAAGGCTTTGAAGCAATGTTATTCCCTGAGAGAAACTCCTTCCAAGTGGCAGAAAACCTCCTTCAGACTTATTTATACATTTGAATCCACATTATTAAAGACATTTTATAGTCTCAGTAAAACACGGTACTTGGTGCAAATTTTCTTTTTGCCTGCTTGAGAACTGTTTACCGTCCCATGGTACCAATCTTCCTTAAAGTTCACTCTGTCCTTAATTGTCAAGCAGATTCATGGTAACTCCTAATTAGTGCAAAGCAGGTAACACAGCTGCGACTCTGCAACCGCTGAACACCTCTAGCATCTCTATCAAGCTGAGCTCAGGAGCTCTCTCTGCTCCCCTGCCAAGGTTAATGGTTTCAAGTCTTCTGAGAATTATGAAGTAGGTGCCCAGAGTGAGAGGGGACGCCTGGATCTCCAAACGGCTGCTTCTACCACTAACAGAGTCAGCATATGAAGTTGCCAGCTTCCAGCAACCGTAACAGGGGAGAAGTTTCTTTCTCACTGCACAGCCTCCAAATCACATCGAGGCTCTGATTCAGAGCTAATATAGAAGATGTAAATGGATCCAACGCAACAGACGTTATGCATGTAGACCACTGGAATCAGAGAGACTAATCAGAAAGCTGGGGTGGCACCAGATGGTCTCCTGAGGAATCTTCTGAGTTTAAGATACACGAGTCGGTGATACGAACTACGTTAGATTTTACTCTAAGAACATCAGCACTGACTACTAGGAAACCCAGCTCTTCCACTTTCCTGCTCTAAGACCTCGGGCACATTAATTAAATAAGACGGATGGTGGAGGATTACAGAGCATACATCGAAAGCCCAGGGCAGCTAGGCAGGGCATAAGGAATTTGAGGAGTCGTTACTGTTTTGACAGTTATGATTATTTTGCATTTGCATCACAATCTGGGGCAGCGGAGTTTGCAAGCAACTGCAGTGAGGTGTATATGGAGAAGGAAATCTATCTTAAAAATAATGTGCCAAGGAGAACCAAGAAATAAAGAACATGGAAGATGGGGGAGAGAGAGAGAGAAAAAAAAGGAATTTCAACAGAAATAGAATGATATGCAAAAGGAAACAAAGAGGAAAGGCAGGAAATACACATCTAAGAGGAGGGTTTGAATTCCTAATCCTGTTTTTTTCCCCTTGAACTTCTATTCAAATCCCTTTTCTGCATCTCAACTCCATCTGCACTATATGGCCCAGTTTTAGCCCAGTTTCCAATTGCAGCAGTCCCGAGGTAGAAACGAGGAGAGAAAAATTTCCCTCTTAGCTATGAAGAATGAAAATCGTTCAAATACAATGTAAAAAAGAAAGCAAGACTCCACAAACACTTCAGAGTAGCGAATTCTCAGGCAGAAGTGGAAGCTCCAAAGTGACTCCCTGAGGTGTGTAGTATAATGTAAGTGTTTCAAGTTTGCCGGATGACAGATAAACAGCTAGCCCTGTTACTACTGAATGAATCTCTCTTTTTTTCAGGGCAGACAGTGTTTGTGGTAGAATTGGTCCTTAAGAAAGAGTTAATTGATCTGTTAGCTTTTTGTGTTGGGCCAGAAATAATTATAGCCGTACCTACTTCCTACGGATTATATTCAAAAGCTACAGATACTCACTTACTCTGTTTTTTATTCTACAGGGAACTAAGCGGAACTGGGGTTTGCTTCACTGATTCTCACTTATTTTAAAAGTCAGGCTTAGGAGGGAAGAAAAAGTCAAAGAGATTGGCCAAGAAAGGATGAAATGTGCAGTCTGGGTAAGCAAACACTGTTTCAGATAAAGTGCTCCGTGGGTCTCGACCTCACCTTCTACAGTGTATGAATTCATTTTGCAATGATCCTTTCTTTTTTTTTTTTTAAATCAAGATCTTTGTGTGCTTATTTTCAACAGGGGATGGCAACTGATCTGTTTTCTATAACCTCACCAACTGGATGCTGAAAAGAGGATGGCATATTTAGATGCCCGTAAACATTCAGATTCACCTTTAAAATGTGCCACGGCAATGTCACATTCAGGGTAAATGTGCAAGTTTTGCTAGGCCAGGACCGGGAATGAGCGTCTCACAGGCAAAGTGGCATTAAAGGCTTTACAGTAAAACAGTCAACCTCTACTGATTCATTTTACAAATTCCAATCATCTGATGGACGTGAAATCCCCAACAAAAAGAAAAACAAATCAGATGATTCCTGACTGTGTGTAAAAGAGCATCTAGGACTGGACAGAAAAAAAAAAAAACCCAAACCTGACAAATTCAGTCCAAAGTGTTTTCATAGGAGCCCACTTAGCTTACTGGCTTGTCCTGCAGTGTCAGGACCTGTGAGGGACTATAAAAGTGAGAAGATGCAGAAAACACAAATCCACCCCTGAGAGCTTACCGGCTTCAGGCAGTAAGAGGAACAAGGCACAAGAAGCAACACGATGATAATTCTAAGGAAATGTGTAACTAAACAGTAAAGAGTGGATCAGGCAATATACAGAAATCCGGAGGAAACAGAAGAAAAAAATGACAGTAGATTATGGAGTGATAGGGGTTTCTAGGGTTCAGGCATATCTACTTTCTCCTCCTTTGGAGCACAGAGGGTATCTTACCCCCTCCCACCACCTTAGAGTTGTGAGCAGAAGGAAGTCGCTCGTGCGAGTCGCTCGTGGGCTGAAGTAATAAGACCCTTCGTGTTCTCTTATGTGGAAGCTTGTGTTGAAATGACAAAGCCACAACACTGAAGCAGCCTCACTGAGGCTATACTGAGTCACTGACTGGAGGATAGTTACCTGCAATAAGAAATAAAGTTTGTTATGTCCCTGAGGTCCTGGGGCTATTTGTTACTGCAGCACAACGTATCCTGTCATAAAAAGTATATGTATACCAAGGCAGAGAAGATCAAGAGGATGCAACTCTGGGGCTTCCCCGGTGGCGCAGTGGTTGAGAGTCCACCTGCCGATGCAGGGGATACGGGTTCGTGCCCCGGTCCGGGAGGATCCTGCGTGCCGCGGAGCGGCTGGGCCCGTGAGCCATGGCCACTGAGCCTGCGCGTCCGGAGCCTGTGCTCCGCAACGGGAGAGGCCACAACAGTGAGAGGCCCGCGTACCGCAAAAAAGAAAAAAAAAAAAAAGAGGATGCAACTCTGAAAATGATTTTAGGACCTCCTCATTGCCTTTCCCCCTTGGGTTGGGAATATTCCAACCCTCTGGCCTGTCTGCTTCCAGCATCTCTCCCTCAAACCGTCCACACCGCCACCAGAGCATTCTAAGACCCACATCTGTTTCCATCTGTTTGAAGCTCCAGGTGGATTTTCCTCACACAGAAGCTAAAGAACAAATTCCCTGGCACAGGAGTCAAGGCCCGTGATCATCTGGCTCCCGGGTTTTGCCAGTGTTCTCTTTGCCCCCTCGGGTCCATGCTATATTCCTGCCACCAGCATCCTGATCAAGCCACACTCTGCTCTGCATCCATGAGTTGCTTCACTCAGCTTCTGTCTGTGATGCTCTCCCCTCCCTCTTCTCCTTGGTGAGCACCCCATCAACTGCTGGCAAGATTCCCTTCCTCTGTGAGGCCTCGATCTCCCGTGTCCTCCCTCAGCACTTCATGTGTCCTGTTCTAACACAACACGCTGCTCCTTAAGAACTCTGTTTTCTTGTCTTTCTCTTCCCACTAGACGGTAAGTTGCTCAAGGCAGGGACTGATTCATTTTTGTTTCCCCCAGAGTCCCTAGCACAGTATCTGATAAGCTGTGGTATTTGCAGAAATAGTGAATGAGCAAAGGAAGGAAGGAAGGAAGGAATATGTGGATGGATGTATTCAGGGCTGTATTAGGCAGAGGACAGAAACTGCACAGAGAACTATAGTAAAACATAAATGGAAGCAGCTAGGATGGCATCAAATTATGAAGACTGGAAATTTTTCACTTTATCCAAAAGGTGACAGGGAGTCATTATAACTTCTTGAGCAGGGAGATGATGAAAATTTTGTTCAGCCTCATAGCACCTTGTACCTTGAATGACACCTATGTTTCTACCACTCTTATTTGCCCTTCGACTGTAAAAGCTCCCTGAAAACAGGAGCTGTGTCTTAGTCATATTTGTATCCCCTATAGTGACAAGCACAGTGTTTGTATAACAGGTGCCAACAAATATCTGCTGAATTTAATTCTAGAAAAATTACTCCCTATGCTTTGAGGCTGGAGAGACAAGCCAGCCGGCTATTGTATTGGATACAGCATTAGATGCGAAATGGACTTGGTGGGGATTGGGTGGCGTGATGCCTATGGAAGTATGGAAGTAGAAATCCAAGAGAGTCTAATATAGTCCAATCGCCAGGTTTCAGGGTCTCTAACGTAAATGAATGTTTTGAGCCTGGGGTCCTACAAAAATGGTGGTATATTTAAAATACAAATCTTGGGAGGAAGATTTGTTTTTCCCATGGGGTAGATGAGTTCTATGCTGACGATGTGGTTTCTAGAGTGGCAATGGGACAAACAAAAGAAAATATACTGTAGCTACAAGCAGCTCCAAATACTAATTGTCATATGCAAATTTGATCCCCCATCTTGGGATGTGGTTAAATTTTGATTGATTCACTGATTCATTCATTTGTTCATTCTTTCATTTAATATTTATAAATTATTCACATTGTGTAAGGCAATGTTCTTTCCAAAGTTTACTCAAAAGTCTACTTGGATTTATTGTCTGTTTCACTTTGCCCTTTCTCAGTTACTCCC
This sequence comes from Pseudorca crassidens, assembly GCF_039906515.1. Lineage (NCBI taxonomy): Eukaryota > Metazoa > Chordata > Mammalia > Artiodactyla > Delphinidae > Pseudorca > Pseudorca crassidens. The sequence goes on from NC_090298.1 coordinate 87,654,355, forward strand.
CAAAGGCAACGATGACGAGTGAGGTAAAGGAATGATGTGCCTGTTTCTTCTATCATGTTTGGTTCCCAAATCTCTCTGGTTACTCACTATCAGGCAGGGTTTGCAAGGGCCTCTTCCTGTTGAAACATTGTTTTGAAAGCTATAGCTGTCAACGTGTAGTCCTACAGGCATCTAATTATTTTATGAATTCCAAGTCAAAAGATCTTCTTGAGCTCTCTCTCTCTCTCTCTCTCTCTCTCTCTCTCTCTCACACACACACACACAATGATCTAGTTAAATTATACCCTTAAAAGAAATATTAAGAGTGAAAACAGAATCTCTCTCTTAAGAGATCATCTAATACTCAAACTTGTGGAACTCGGTCTTGAAATATTCCAAAATAGAAAATGTATCTGAAACAGAATTCAAGGCATACATGTTATCAATAACTTAAGCATTCTCATTGTTACTAACACATTCAATATGTCATTTAATCTATAGCAAACACATGTATTGAACTAAACAAAATCTAAACCAAAGTTCAGATTTAAATTTGCCTTGGGTTAATTTTAAAAGAACATTGAAAATAAATAAATAAAAGAATACCTGAGAAAGCATTACTCCAGTGTAAACTAAGAAGGTACCTAGAACTTATTTCATTGGACCCTGAAGCTTCTGAATATTTGTTGGTTGATCTGACTCACACCTACAACCGACAAGGTCTAACATCAATATTTCATTCCTACAACTGAACATAAGCAGTTTTTCAAATCATTTATTTGTTACAAATGGGGAAAAAGCACACGCCCATGGCGAGGACCATGCCTTCCCAGTACATTCATTTTTAACCCACCCCACTCATACTTTGAATTAAACAATTATTCTTTCTCTATGAATTGCTTTACACTTGCCAAAAAAGAATCAGCAAGTCATTAATTTCAGAGGAAGTCGAGCATTTCTTGCTCCCTCACCCTACAGCAATGAGGTGCCAGGGGGGCTGCAATGTTCACAAGAAACTCAGTATGAACCCCAGTCACACAAACTCCGACGTGATCGTGACATTATCTTAACCATTCCCTTAGTGATATGGTACCTTTCAGAGATGCTACTCATTATACATTTGGAAACAGGATGAGATGTCATTAACCCTTTTACTCAATCATCTTTTTTTTTTTTTTTTTTTTTTTTTTGCGGTACACGGGCCTCTCACTGTTGTGGCCTCTCCCGTTGCGGAGCACAGGCTCCAGATGCGCAGGCTCAGTGGCCATGGCTCACGGGCCCAGCCGCTCCAAGGCATGTGGGATCTTCCCGAACCGGGGCACGAACTCGTGTCCCCTGCATGGGCAGGCGGACTCTCAACCAGTGCGCCACCAGGGAAGCCCCTACTCAATCATCTTTAAAACCCACCTCCAAGAGAGCAAACTGGGCTTCATGCCTGGTTAAAGGCTTAAGAACACATTTTACATTTATTCTCATTCAAGCCACATTTTGACATAATTTATGAATTAGGGAGCACAAGTGTTATCAGAATTCAGTTATAAAATGTTCAGGGCCCCTTGGCTTTGTCACCATCGGGGACAGGACACATGCTGGGTTTTCCATGGCCCAGCCAAACTGCTTCCAGGTAGTTTAGACGACAAGGCTCTTCCTCTGGGCATATTAAAAATTACGAGATGAGATGTGCTCCAAGCAGTGCACTCTTAATTCTAACATTTTCTGTGGCAATACAAAAGGCTTCCACTATGTGCCCCTCCCCCCGCTTCGGGACTGTAATAAGGGAAGTCTGCAATTTTTATGGTTTTCTTTGTGTACCCACAAAACCTATGAATAAAGGTTTGCCACTTGAGGGGGGGAACTGGATAGTTGAGAGCAGAAGTGGAAAGGAGACATTTTTCACCGTGTAACCCTTTCATAGCTTTTCAATTCTGTACCGCGTACACGTGTTCCACACTCGAAATTAAAAAACAACTTACTTTTAGAAGAGTAAATAAAAGCAAAAAGAAAAAAACCCCAAATTTCCTAATCTATGTTTAAAGGAAATCATCCATTCTTATAAAGTTACCAAAACTTAAAAAGACTTAGTAAAAAGCAAACCAGTATTCACAACCGAGTTTATGAAAATGCTTCAAAGACTCTATACCTAAAACACTGCACTTAGGCAGACACTATTAAGAATCATATGTCATCCTTTTATTATGATTACTATTCAGCCAGAAAGATCATTACCTATTTCAGTATTATAAAAGAGATTTTTTAAAGTAGATAATATGTTTTTAAAGCAAAGCATGCTAATTTTTTCTTCTAACATATTATTGACAAATATTTAGCATTTCAAGCAAATATGTATTATTTTCTTTATTTATTGTGAGCATCTGATTCTCTTCAATATGACCCACATTCATTCATTCTCACACACTGGGATCCCATTAGAGAAAGAAGCCACCTGTTTATGGTCCTCATAGAAGAAAATTAGGCTGCGGATAAGTCAGGTCCCTCAATCTCACCCAAGAAGAAAATTAGCCTTAAGGCCTATTCTTGTGTTTGATTTTCAATGGAGAGCCAAAAAGTGCTAAAAAAATAATGAAGTCGAGATTTGAAGCCACCAGTTAGGGAAAAGTAAGTATATCCTATTTGTTGCTAATACCCCTCTGCAATAATTATTTTTATTTGTTCATTTTCTGGAGCAGACACAATAGTTTTGTCTTTACCTTTTACAACCAAACACTTTTTAGTAAACAGGAGATAAAAGACCAATAAAACCTTTGTTCTTGCTCCCTTTAGCCGCCCCCTAAGGCCTGTTTTATCTCCAGAGTTGTTATCTGAAGTGAATTACTGATAAGAAAAATTAAAGGACTCAGAAGCTGAATGTGTAAGGTAATTTGCAGACTGTTTCCCACACCTTGTTTCTGTTCAGCTGGGTCCCACCAAGAGTCATCACATTCCCACCAGCCAGCCCCGCAGGCATCGAAAGCAAGTTGCCTAAGTAGAATGGTTCCCAGGCCCAAATTCCTTTTCCAAGAAGAAAAACCAGGTAAATAACAAGACTCTGAAAAATCAGTCGTACATTTACACTGTTCTTATTTGTATTTGCAAATTACTAAGTGGCAGGAGAATATTAACTTGTACTTTTAAAGGACCTTCATGTACCAAGAGATTAACTTTAATACCTACCTGCACGTACTTTATGATGAGCTATCAGTTCTTTTTTGTGACTCCCTTGGTCATAACCGGTATACTCTGCCTTCCGCATAATATCAGTAGTGAGTACTTATTGAACGTAGGCACAGTCCTAAGCACATTACAGGTATTAACTCATTTACTATTCAGCTCATACGATTATCATCCTCACCTCACAGACAAGGAAAACGGAGGCACAGACACTTATCATTTTTATGATTCACTGACTCGGCACGCATCCATGAATTCCTGATCTCTTACTATTATCCATTCTTAGTAAATAATCTCTAGAACGTGCAAAGTCTTGTGTCAGATACCTGAGAGGAATATGAGGAGGGGTGACAACACACTCAAGTAGTTTGGAACTTCTTGGCCCTCCTCTCCCTCAAAAAAGCAAAAGAAAAGAAAACACATTAAGAAGAACATTTCCAAACATCCCTGGAAGCCAGGCTCTTCTAATACCCACAGTCTTTGGTATAAAATGGCTCCTGACTGGTGTTGCTGACTGGTTGCCGGGGCCAGGGTAGGCGGAAGTGAATTCTAGGACAGGCTGTCAGGGCACAGGTGGTCCCTGTAGTCAAAGGCAAGAGGAGAGCCTTGGCCACGTCCAGTACTGGCCTGAGATGAGTCCAAGAAGTCGCCCTTCTGACTGCCTGTCCACGTTTTTTATCTCTCCTTCCGCCAACTTCCACACAATCGCCCCAATGTTCACTTTAAAAACAAAACAATAGTATTCCCCTCCGCAGCTCTTTGCCACAGACAAGATGAGGGGCTCTGGTTCCTATCAAGTTTCTGAGGTAACGTCTTAGGGAGTTACTCCATTTTTAGGCTGCTTGCAACTCAACAGAGAATGATCATTTGGCTCAAAGAGGGGATGTGAAGAGTCCTTATGACAACGAGCTCCCACATGGGGTTCCTCCCACATTCCTTCTGCCCTCATGAAAACAGATCTGTGGCAGAAGAAACAAACATGGCTTTCCTGGGGAAATGCTGCCAACTCCTGCTCAAGACCACAGCCGATATACAGTGTGTTTGGGGCTTGCTAAACAATCAAGTGTACATACTTCAAGAATAACTGCAACTTCCTTAAGTGCCTGACCGATTCCTAGGGAGGAATACGCTGGGAAAGAAATCTGGGTCAGCAAACCTATGACAAAAACCAGATGGGGGTAGGGCTTTCGGCGTCTCCTTCTCACCCTGGGCCATAATCTCTCCTGCTGAAATAAAATGGTTTGGGGATAGTATCAAGTAGACACTTGGCGTGGTTGGCTCCTAGGAGCAAGTCATTCTTGGCTTTGTGCTAAACTCTGGGAAACGATTGATGTCCCCTGGGCCCCTCTGCATGGCTCACTGCCTGCTTTCCTCCTCACCAGCTCTCCCCACTGGCTCCAAGGAGAGATCTGTGGCTTTATGACCAGCTCCCCGAGGCTGCTTCCACTTAGTAAACCAGTTTGGACCCAGAAGTTGGTTAGTAAGTCGCCTCGGGTGAGAGTGGTATATGGGCTTCCACATATCAAGAGCAAAGTGTTAGCCGGACAGCGTTTCTGTCTGTGGTGGTAGGCACACTTCTATCAGAGAACCGTTTATGTTCATGAGGGCAAATAAATCAACACACCTATACCTCCTAATTCATTTGCAGCAACAAGGCACATTCTGCTGAAAACAGAAAAGGCAGGAGAGGGTAAGAGGCAGAGGCTGGGCAGGGGGGAGGTATTTTATAATGTTACAACGCTGGTACAGAATTCCTTTTGCGAACCACGTCTGGAAGGTAAAAGGACCCTCACATATCACTGGAGAAAATTACAGTCATGAAAAGACAGGTTGCCTGAACATAAAGTCTGCCAAAGTTCTCTGAACAGGTAGAAAATCTGAAATGTGGTGGGATCTGGTTAAACGGGAACCTTTGCCTCAGTGAGGCCCTAAAGGCGGCCTAGGCGTGTATCTGGTGTCTGCGTCTCACAGGCTACCTGGGGAGCATCTGATCTTAGAATCCTCTTCAATCAGACTCAGTTTATCTGAAACTATAGACCACTGAGTAGGGCCCACTCTATAATTTGCAGGGCATGGTACGAAATGAAGGGCCCCTTGTTCAAAAGGCAGGAAAAAATGTGCTATTAAGTGCACTAAAATATAGAGCTTTTTCCTTTCTTCCATGGTCTCTCTCAATTTCTCATGATGTTTTTTATTTACTATTTAATGTTATTTTAAACAAAGAAAAACTAAAGTATTTAATTATCAGCATGCATTTTACCATTCATCTTTATATGGTTCGATGACAGTTTTAAATGCAAAAGGAATGGCTTTTAACTTGTATGTGGAATCACCAAACAACACAACTTGCATATTGTAGTTCATACATGCATATGTATTTTGTCCTTACTAGGACAGTGGAAACACTTCATGTGGCTAACTCAACTTTAAAATCTTACTTCCTTTTTTTTTATTTTTTTTTTTGCAGTACGCGGGCCTCTCACTGTTGTGGCCTCTCCCGTTGCGGAGCACAGGCTCCGGACGCACAGGCTCAGTGGCCATGGCTCACGGGCCCAGCCGCCCCGCGGCATGTAGGATCCTCCCGGACCGGGGCACGAACCCGTGTCCCCTGCATCGGCAGGCGGACTCTCAACCACTGCGCCACCAAGGAAGCCCTAAAATCTTACTTCTTGATACATGCATATTCTACCAACATTCTATGGAAATGGGCAGCTGCCATAGAATGCTGACCTTGTACTCGCTTGGAGTCCCTGAACTCCCACTCGTCGCAGTCTGTGCTCATGGGACGTTGTGAACACTATTTGCAAACTGTGCCCCAACAGGCGAACACATATTTTATATACCACTTCCTCTGATGCACAGGCTCCACTTACAAAACGCTGGTTCAAAGATAAGACTAAGACTTGTGAGATGGTGACAGCAGAGCCTTAAACAGAGCATGGGGCCCTTCTGTGAGGGACCCCTGGCCATTGTTGTGAGAGGGACCATTCCTGATCACCGACGGGATCGGGGCTCTCCAAGGATGGAGGTGTGATGGCAACGGAACACACTGTGGTAAGGCTGCAGGGGACTGACTGCCTATGGTGATTACCCCGTAAATTATCTGTTCACACAGTTTCCCTGGGGTGTGTGGTTGGGCGTATAATTATAAGGGGCTGTCCTCCTTAAGGAGGCTCTGAATGTGGCCTAGCTGCTAGCCCAGGAAACAACCGAGATAATTATTTATAGCAGCCAAAGGAATGTATAATTTCTCTTACTGTGAGCTCTTCTTTGCCACTGGAAACAAACACATACTTTTCTCTCCTCTTGGTTTTCAACGTGCCATAACCAAACAGCAAGCTCACAGATTTTGGTTAGTCATTCTAAATCAACAAGGACCCACAAAATATGCAGGAAGGTGTCAAAATAACAGAAGGCAAAGAAAGTTAAGGAATAAAAGAAATCCGGAGAAAGTAAAACCTGCCCTCGATACTGTACCTAAATCCTCCACAATGGACAATAAGAAAGCTACACCTGACGTGGGCATTGTCCTGGGCACACTTCCCTCCCTCCTGCGCTCCGAATAGCAGCGGGTTTCAACCAATTTGAATTAGGGAGCCAAACTGCATCTGCAGCCAACAGCTGGAATTCAGCAACTGTTGTTAATCCACCTTAATTGCTTATTATTCTATCAGTTCTCATTTGTGCTTTTGTTATTCAAAGTGATTTTCCCTACACACACAACCAAGCATGGTTTTTGCAAGCTGTGGCCAAAGAATTCCTGTGTTTCAATCGTAGGGCTGTTACTGTTTTGTTTTGAAACGAAAACACATTGACACTGGATTTAAAAAAACAATAAAGTTAGCAGCGATGCCCACAGATGGACTAACATTGGCCTGTGTGTACACAGAGATGCGGATATGAGCCACCTCCAAATGAGAACAAGGCTTCTTTTGGTGCCTTAATTAGAGTGGCAGTTAGCGTGGTTGCTGTTTTCCCTAAACAATTCTTCTCCTCCTTGCTTTAAGGAGGGATTTTCACTCCAACACTTTTATTGCCCTGGTGAATAAATGAGATCCCAGGATTCCAGGGAGAAAAAAAATAACCAATATAAATGCATCAGGTGCAAATTACCAAGGTAAATAGGCCCATGGAGACTGTAGAGCTGGCAACAGCAACTGGAATATCTGAGGGGGGCCAGCAGGAGAACGCCCACGGGTCACGGCCCCAGTTCTGCAGTGCACTGGGCAAGTTCAGCCCAGATGATCCATCCTGCAGCCTGCAGGAAGGAATCCACAACACAAGGCAGTTGTGACTTGGCATTGACAATATTCTTACTAAAGCTTCAGTTGTATCTTTTCTCTGACTCTTTAATTCTCCCAAATGCCACTCCTTGGTAGCATCTCTCAAAGCAGATTCCCCCATCCAGGGAGACCACCACAATATAACCACCTCCATCTATAAATTGATCCCCAGTAATCATCTGTTTTGTGAGATTTTGCTTATCATCTACAGTAAGTCAAAACCAATGCAAATTTATCATTAGTAAGTATGATCCAAAAGGCATGAAGACTGATCTTTCATCTCTTCTGTACAAGGTGTGTGTGTGTATATGTATATATATATGTGTGTGTGTGTGTGTGTGTATATATATATATATATTACAAATATCCCCTAAGGAATGCATTTGTGGCTCTGCATAATCTTCTCACCATAACACTTGACTGCAAGGTCCTTCTTATTCTCTAATGATTTTACCAGCATAAGCCTAGTCCCCTGTAAACTTGGTACAAAGCAGAGACCTATCACATACTTGTCTCTTCCACACTGCCTCACTCTTTACTGAACTGAATTCAATTTTCTCTAGATGAGGAGAGACAGGGTTCTGTATTAGCCTGGACTTATGTCCACCTCGCACTGTCCTCACAAGGTGTGGCTGTCTTACCTCTTACCTTCTTCTGGGTCTATCCTGAAGGCATAGTTGTTAGTCTTATTTATTTCCCTATTTGTGTCACTGAATCAAGTCCCTTAAAAATTAGTCGGCTCTCTCCACAACAAGAGAAGCCACCGCAATGAGAAGCCCACACACCGCGACGAAGAGTAGCCCCGCTCGCCACAACTAGAGAAAGCCCGCACGCAGCAACAAAGACCCAATGCAGCCAAAAATAAATAAATTAAATAAATAAATTTATTAAAAAAAAAACAAAAAACTAGCCTGCTCTGCCAGGACTAGAACATGAGACACTGCAGGCGACTGAACATATGTGCAAACATGAGCTATATTATGACAAAGGTCTTTAAGGGATATTTGTCTTGCCCTTAAATCACCCTGACTCTGTTTCTTTTCAGCAAGAGCTGAAAAAAAATGTTTTTTAAAAAGTGTTTCCTGGGAATGTTTCAGCGAGGACCATTCATCCTGGAGCCTACAGGAAGAAACCTGTGAACCAGCGGGGAGAATTTACGTTCAAATAGCTTTTGTTTCGAACTCTTACCATTTATTCATATCTGGTATGGTCTTGGTTTTATGCCTCCTGTTTTAAGGTACTTACCGGGCTAGGTAAGGAAGTACTGTATGCATGATATAAACGAACATGAGGATGATTTCTACAAGGCTTCTTGGGCATATCCTTCAAGTGTCATTTCCTAAAGACCACAGACCCTTGTTAAAACCATTTATTCGTATGGGTTAAGCCTCGTTCACAGAAAGTGAATCAACTATATGATTTTTAAGTATCGTTTTCAAATAGTCCTTTGCTCATTCAGGATATTTCTTACTGTCTTCATACTATCAACTATATAACCGGCAAACTATAGCCTTTATCTGTAAATTAAGCCTCTTATTCAATTTGTAGAAAAATTGTTATGTGGTTTGGTGATGATCTGCAGGAGTTTTAAATACATTATACCCTGTTATATTAGAGATGACATGTAACTGCAAATATTACAGCTTATTAAATCAGCCTCACATTCATCAGTTCAGTAGCAATGAATCAAATTGCCCTGATTAGCAAAGAAATTCCCAGAAACTATTTTTGCTCATTCAAGATTGGTGATTTTAATCCTTTAAAAAATATTATAGTTCATACTTTATTTTAGCAGTCACTCACTATTTGTTTAAAAAATTTTTAACTGTAATCACATTTTAATACAGTCATTATTAACTAAAATTTTAGATATATACTATACACTACATTTCTGCTCTGGTACCTTAACCCTCACTTCGCTGAACCTGTGATGATTTTCGTAACGAAAATTAAAGAATGCTGAGTTTGTATGTGAAAGATAGGGGTGGAGGAAACCACCCCACTTTAATTCATGGCATTAAAATTAAAAAAAGAGAACACGTCATCAAAATGATAGGTGACAACTAGGTGGAAAAAAAGTAGCAGATCTAGGATCCTGTGAGATTTTTTTTTTTTAATCAAATTTAAACTCTTTCTTGCCTTAAAGACAAGACCTGCAGCTGATACAATTCTACACTCCCCCCCATCCCAACGCTTAGAAGCTGAATTCAAGGAGGAATCCCCTATGTGATGGGTTTCTAAGATGACCCTGGGCACTTCCTACACAAGTCAGTTAATTACGCCAACCTGCAGCTGTTAGTGCCAAGACGTTGTTCCCTTTCCCCCAACACAGGGCGGTAACCAATCCTCTCACTTCACTGATCTAATTTCGGTTTTCAAGCGCCCTGGCAATCCACTGTGCCTCCTTCCCTCACCTCCCACCTCTGATTCTTTCAGAAAACGAGATGAAGCTAATTTATGTTCATTTTCTCCATTTCCCCTCATGCCTCGTGTTTAGACCAGTCTCATCTTAGCCATGAGCTAACGATACCATCATCATTTAGAAAGAACCCTCATCATAGTGCTGTCAGCATCAAAACTGTTCCTCAACATTCTAAATTTATCTAGCACATCTTCCCCATCTGATGCAAATGAGCTAGCAATAATTTTAGTGGAGTAGGCAGCGCTTTAAAGAATTGTGAGCCTGGTCCTGAGGAGGTTTACACAGTACATTACAGAGCACAGCTGTATCCTGTTGTTTTGTCTGTGGGGCTTTTGACAGCACATGACTATAGCTGCTGAAAAGCATGTACACGGGGTTGATATATACACACATACATACATACTCGGGACGTGTGGAGCAGAATGTGGCCGTGCTTTAAGTGTATCAAACTATGACTTCTAAATTCCTTTCCGTCAAATGCCAGTAGAAGCACTTGATAAATGGTCCCTAGGAGAGCACTTCTCATTGCCTCAGGATGGAATGGCTTGCAGGCATAAGACACTCCATCAATATAGAGAGCTGGCAGATTGAAAGGCAGGACTATCCCTGATACGGTGCATCTGCTTACTAACAGCAGCAGCGTTCCAATCCTCTTCCCATTCATCTCCTACAAAAACCACTCCTCTGAGAGGCACGCCAGTCAACAGATGGTCTCTGGCTAAGGTGTAATCAGGAGCAGCTTGCTAAATTTACCCAAAACAAATAGAATTATAGGTTTTTGCCGGAGTCTGAAATTGAATTGAGAACTTGGGTGATAGATAATGGAAACTAAACTAGAGGAGCTCAAAACGCATCACAGCACGTTGGGAGAGGGCCGGCATGGGATGAAGTCTCTGCTCTGAACTTCTCTATTTACTACCAGGTCATCTATTTCCAATAATCCCATCTACCATGCAGGACGGTGTGCCCTCACTATCAAAGCTTCCAGAATCGGTACAATCATCACCAGCTAATGAAGACATCTGCCTTGATCAGATGCGCAGTGAACAGAATACTACCTGGTATTTTGACTATGTTTTGCCCAGTTACAACGCCTTACTTTTAGGATGACTGTAAAGTGTCAACAGTTTTCACCATTCTTGCATTTAGGAGGTAAGGGCTAAATTGAGGGCTCTGAATAATCTTGATTTTCTGAGCACTGGTGTTCTTGAGTCTATCCCCAGAATTCCTCACTGTTTTGAATCATGCATTGCTTAGAATAATGGCAACAGAAAGCCTTAGAAATTGCCTGAAAAAAAAAGGCAGCATAAAATTAGAGTAAATCATTTAACCTCTGCCTGGGTTTCACTACCTACATAGTAAGAACTGTGCCACCCATGCAAATCACTGTATGAGGATGCTGTAAAAGTAAATGAGGCAAAATATGTAAAGACACTGAAGTTCCAAAGAGATAAGGTCTTAAAAGGTAAGGCCATTTTTAACCCAAACTATCAGCAGTCACCTTAAGTTATCCTCATAATCATTAATAATATTTATCACCAGTGAAACTTGTTTACCCACTTAAAAAACTTAAAATCTCAGGGACAGCATGCATGAAACTACCTTTAAATGAATAATTAGAAAATTCTCCTCTTTCTTCATGATAAAAATACCACACTATGGAAAATTTTATTTTCATGTATCAGTCAGGCTAACATTTTCAAACATCAGTTATATGAGAAGCGTCTGAAGAGTTTTCTGGTTTCTTTAGGTATTTTTGTTGTAACGAACCCCCTGCCATACAGGAAAGGAATCCCAAAAGAAAAGTGTTTCTTGTGGCAGAATGAAGGTATTTGGGGAGAGAGTATTTTTTAAATTTTATTTATTTATTTATTTGGGGTTTTTTGGACTGCGTTGAGGAGACAGTTTATTTTTTTAAATAAATTTATTTATTTATTTATTTGGGTTTTTTTGACTGCGTTGGGTCTTCGTTGCTGAACGCGGCCTTTCTATTTGCGGCGAGCGGGGGCTACTCTTTGTTACAAAGCGGTGCGTGGGCTTCTCATTGCGGTAGCTTCTCTTGTTGCAGAGCACGGCCTCTAGGCACACGGGCTTCAGGAGTTGTGGCACGCTGGCTCAGCAGTTGTGATTCACAGGCTCTAGAGCACAGGCTCAGTAGTTGTGGCGCACGGGCTTAGCTGCTCTGCGGCATGTGGGATCTTCCCAGACCAGGGCTCGAACCCGTGTCCCCTGCACTGGCAGGCAGATTTCCCAACCACTGCGCCACCAGGGAAGTACAAAGAGTATTTTTTAAATTATCTAAATAAGAGCTTCATTCTTCAGGCTTGCATTACAGGCTGATAACAGTTAAAGTATCTTTTAACATAATTGTTTTAAAAGGTGGCCAATTTGAAATGAAACTAAGTTTTTTGTTAAATGTATGCCATTAATGAATTTGACAAAATGTGTTCCTACTCTCAAGGAGGACATTTTTTTTTTTTAAATAAATTTATTTATTTATTTTTGGCTGCTTTGGGTCTTTGTTGCTGTGCATGGGCTTTCTCTAGTTGCGGCGGGCAGGGTCTACTCTTCGCTGCAGTGCACGGTTTTCTCATTGCGGTGGCTTCTCTTGTTGCGGAGCATGGGCTCTAGGTGCATGGGCTTCAGTAGTTGTGGCTCATGGGCTCTAGAGCACAGGCTCAGTAGTTGTGGCGCATAGGCTTAGCTGCTCCACGGCATGTGGGATCTTCCCAGACCAGGGCTCGGACCCGTGTCCCCTGCATTGGCAGGCGGATTCTTAACCACTGCACCACCAGGGAAGTCCCAAGGAGGACACATTTTTAGTTATATGTTATTAAAAAGAACTAGACGTTAGACCTACCTTGCTAAAATACATACCCTCTCTATAGGTAACTTTATAGTTACCTGTCCTTCTCTTATCTTATATAGAAATAGAAGATGAAATACAGAAAACAACCATACTTGAATAAAATAAAGTAAAACAAATGAATTACAGAAGTACACACAATTTGTATGCTTATAGGAATCAACATTTTGAGCAGCAGAATAATCTAATAAAAAGAGCACAGATACAGATACCTGATTACTACATAAACCTGGGCAAATCATTTTAACTGCTCTGTGATTCAGTTTACCCATCTGTAAAATCAGTAGAACAGGCTCCCTACCTATCCCCCCAAGGTGTTTGGTGAGAGACCAGGAAAAAGTGTTGATGAAGCCTATTTAGACATCAAGCCTAAAAGGTCTGGCACACATTTGTGGAAATACAATTATAATGATTTTCATTACTATATTAGTAGACTCTGAATTTTAATTGCTAGGAATAATTCTTGCTATTTTATTTTTAAATGCTTCAAAAATATAGCTATAACAGAAAAACCTAACATAATTATTAGTAAAATTATGGCTCTATAATATCGTATTTATTATTCCATTATTGCTTCAATAAGCTATTATATGTATTTTAAAAGTAGCTTGTGTTTTGTGTATTCTTAATTCAGTTTGTTCTGAAGAACGACTCTGACATTAATAATAAAAGGCCAAGTCCTGCAAAAAGAAAGTGCCCAATAAGGACTTGGCAATAATCTCAGTCTAAGGCAAAAATGCTATGAATTTTAACATGAGGGACCTGTTACATACTAAGTAAATATTCCTAGTTGATAATTTGTGAAGCAGTAGACATTGTATATCTATGAGAAAAAATACTGCTCATTATATGAAAGGCAATTTTAAATAATATCAAATGATTTAACTTACAATGACTCAGGAGAGCTTCAGGGCATGTTATTAATTTCATTAGAGAAGAAACTGTATCCTGCACATAAGATGTGAAACTATGAAGGACACTGTGTACTGACTCTCCGTGCAACAAATCTGCAAACACTGCCTATGGCATGCTGTATGAGAAATCTAGGCAGCTAGAAATCACAACAGACAAGAAGTTTCAGGTCATTGATCTTAGAACTGGAAAATTTCCCCTAGTGAGCCAAAATGAACCCAGTGCGTAGCATCAACACACACCCACTCCCTCCCACCCCCTCAAGTAGCCTATCACTGAGAGATATCATTAGAAAATGCAGCCTTCTGTAATAGATAAGGTATGAATACATAACTCATTGGTGGCAACGTTCAATCATTCAGTAAATATTCATAGAACACCATCTATATGCATGGCACCTTGAGAATCAATAGTAAGAGATATGAAATAACTAATAATTTTAAGCATTTTCTATTCTAAATCCTTTATTTAACTCATGTAACCCCCCTTCCTTTCTCTCTTCCTCTCTTTCCCTACCTTTTCCCACATCATCATTCCCATATTCCATTTGAGAAAACTGAAGTACAAAATGACTAAATAACTTTCCCAAATTGATAGAGCCAATAAGAGACAGAGGCAAGACTTGAACCCAGGCCTTCTGACCCCAGTCTGCACACCCAATCACTAGGCCATACTGCTGTAAAGGAGAACCACGAAGGAGGCACGGGGAACACCCCCAGCTCTATGGCATTCGGGCTTAATAGCGCCGTTCCCACTGCCTGCAATGATTCGCTGGCCCCTTGAACCCTCCCCAGATCTCCCTCAGGAACAGCTGTCCACTCCCTCCTCTGGTCTATCAAGGTGCCTTGTACATATTCCAATATTTGCACTTATCAGATCTATAATTGTAACTACTTGCCTGAATATTTGACCGTTTTATGTTTGGGGCCTGGCCTACAATGCAGCATCCAATTGGTGCAGTAATTAAAAGATTAACCTGTCCTTAGAACATGGCAGCTTAGTAGGAGAAACAGCCCCAAATCTACCGGTATACATGTCTGTGCTTGTTAAAGGCAGCATGTGACAATGATAAATAAGAATAAGGGTTACGGCAGCACAGGTTGCCAAATTATGGATTGGGGTGAAGATGGGGCTTGAAACTGACTCCGTCTAGCCTTAAAGAATGGGAATGAGTCCGATAATTGGAGGAGAAGAGAGGTAGTCTGGGGGGCAGAGGAGCAGGGGCAATGGTGTAGAGAAGGGATTGCCTGAGGCATGTGGAGGTGGGTCAGGCAGACCCATCTGCAAACAGACATGGCATATTCAAGGGGGATTCAGTGCGAGGAAAAGTGAGGAAGGCAGCTGACGGCCAGAATGTGTATCCAGTCCCTTTAGTGCCAAGCTGAGAAGCCTCAAGTATATTCTTTGGGGCACTGAAGAGTTTTGAGCTTGAGAGTAACATGACCAGAAGAGCAAGATAGGAAAAACAGTTTGTGTGCAGGAAAGACAAAAGTGAATGTTGAAAAATATGAAAAATCTACTCAGAATTTATTTAGTAAGAAAAAAGGCAGCTGCTACATTCATCACTTGCTGAAATATCCCAACTTTCTCCACCAAGCAAGTTACTATAACCAGTAGTTTCTTTTCTTTTTTTGGGCTTTTTTAAAAAATTTTTATTGGGGTATAGTTGATTTACAATGTTGTGTTAGTAAGCATTAGCTTTTAATGTAAGTAAAAATTCATTTAACACTCATTGCTGCCTTTTTATCCTATGTACAAAGGATACAAAAATGATACCATTACTTTTAGGGATAAGAATCTCAATTTTTGAAAAGGAACAGAATATGGAATAAAGAAGAAATTCGTAAAAATGTTCACAGATTTGTTTGCAAAGGTCAGCAAAGGAAAACAACTATTCTTCTATAATATAAACTGTCAAAAGAAAAAAAATACATTTGTTCAACAACAAATTATACAACCAGAGAATAGGAAAGGACGTTAGAAGAAATTTAATCCCCCAGCATTTTACAGATGATTAAATTAAGAGGACCAGAGAAGTTAAGCAATCAGCCCCAGGTCACACAGAAGGTTGCTAGTATTTTATGGAATACAAATCTAGTCTCCAAATTCTGCTTTGCCTCTGCCATCTTTTACAGATATAAACGTTAAGTACACTATAAAAATAATTTCTAGTACATTTTGACACAAAACAAATTTTAACTCTTTAATAATATCTACATGAACTTTAAAAGATTAAAACAATAGGGCTAATGAAAATGGAACATTCATTCAGCAGCCTATATAAGAAAGAACCTAGGCAGATAATGTGGGGATGGCGGAAGGTTCAGATATAAATAAGGAAAGATGCCAAGCCCTACTCCCTAGACATTCACAGTCTCTGAGATCTGTTGTAAGTATAAAATACACACCAGATTTTGAAGACAGTACAAAAAAATGTAAAACACCTTATTAATATTTTATATTGATTAGGTGGTAAAATAATATTTTGGATACACTGGTTTAAACATAAAAATAATTTTACCTTCCTTTTTTTGTACTTGAAACTTAAAGTCACATATGCGGTTCACATTATATTTCCACTGGACAATGTTGCTCTAGAGAAACAGCAAGATTAGCCAGCTGTGGGCTCTGGCCTGCCCATGAAGGCCAGGAAAGAATACAAGATGTAATCTAACCATTATAGAGATAAGGATCTTAGGAGAAAAAAGAGACTAGTCTTCAAGGCATTATGTTATCTCACAGGAAAAAATCTGGGGAGTTACGCACAGGAAAGGAATCTCTCCCATCATCTTTGGAACTTCACAATATAATGCCTTTGGGCAAATCAGATCACCTCCCTCCTCCCACTGAACTAAACGTGCAGTTTATCTTTCTGTTCGTTCTCTGTGGAACCATGAGCCAAGTGAAGTGCACATGGATGACTTCTTAGAACCGAAAGCATGCCTGTCCTTATGTTAGAAAAGCAACCACCTTCAGTGACCACAGTTACAATGGGAACATCCTAGGTCCTCATTCACAAGGTCACCAGATTACAGAAGCAGCTCTCTGGATAATTAAGTACAATACTACACACACACACACACACACACACACACACACACACGAGGTATCATCACAGAGTTGTTAGGTATTATTTAAAAAGAGACACAGGCCCCAAATCGAATTACTTATGCTAAGCCCACACCACCAAACCAAGACTTAATACCTAACCTAATCACAGTTTCAACCTCCCCCAGGAATGTAACCTTAACCAGTCAGTCTGGAATTTCCTAGTCAGCACTAGTGAGGTAATCTACCTAATAGACCCCTTTTGTCCCCTAAGGGAAGGTAGGGAACCTTGCCTAAAACAATCCACTCTTTCCTCATCCCTCCCCAGTTTCTCCCTATAAAAGTCTTCCATTTCGTACAGCGCCTCGGAGCTCCTTTCTATTTCCTAGGTGGGATGCCGCCCAATCTATAAACCATTGAATAAAGCCAATTAGGTCTTTAAATTTACTGAATTTTTTTTAACACTTTAAACAGACACTATTTCCATTCATGTCTTATGCTGCATAGTTTCTTCAACTTCATAATATGCTTTTTAAATATAAATGTGGGATTCACCTAAATTATGCCAACCTTAAATACAAGAACTGTAGACAAACTTTCAGAATGGCTTTATGTTATCAAACTGGCAAGAGCTGAAATATCAAGATCAATTTTGCCATTTCCTAATCATCTCTGGTCACTGAGATACAGCAATAACAATTAAGTAGTTTCTCCTCGAAACTAAAGGTGAATAAATCAATCTAGAACCAACATTATTTGCAACAGAAAATAGGATACAAAAAGCTAGTAATACAAGTATGTACAACACTGAATAAATCCAGTTTTCATGTTGAAAAAAGTTTTAGAAGTTAATTTCATTTAAAGGTGTTTCAATATTTAATTTCAATAATTTAACTTGTTTTCTCACATTCGAGTGTCATTAAGGAGTTAGGCCTATCCACTACTTAAAACATTTCATTTAATCATTCACACATTTATTTTTTGCAGTATTTGTTTACTGTATGCCATCTTATTCTGATATTTATACTTTCTAAATTAAATGGATATTTCAGGTATTGTAGTCTAAATTATCTAGAAGAAGCTTCAAGTTTTTAAACTGTATTTGGACAAAGCACTACCTTCTAAATTTACTTATAGAATGGCTTTGCTCTGGAGTTGATCACAATTTGTGTCACATGATAACGTTGACTTGCATTGACATCTTAGCCATTATTGCAATTTTGCCTAAAATTTTCTTATATTCCTTTGAAACATTAGACTAGACGTCTTTAGATAGCCCTTTCAGACTCTTTGATACAACTACTACTTCTTTTCATCTAAAAGAATCAACACAAAAGAATAAGTGTCAACTTTTCTACATTCATTAAAAACACAATCATAGGGCTTCCCTGGTGGTGCAGTGGTTGAGAGTTCGCCTGCCGATGCAGGGGACATGGGTTCGTGCCCCAGTCTGGGAAGATCCCACATGCCGCGGAGCGGCTGGGCCCGTGAGCCATGGCCGCAGAGCCTGCGCGTCCGGAGCCTGTGCTCCGCAACGGGAGAGGCCACAACAGTGAGAGGCCCACATACCACAAAAAAAAAAAAACAACACAATCATATATGTCAGAATGGTTTTCGAATGATTTTAAAATATGTTTGAGGAACAGTGGAATGTATCTTCACAAGGGCAGAAATTGTTGCATGTTATATTCATTGCTATACCCCTAGAACCCAGAAGAGTTCTTGACACATAGTAGATGCTCAGTAAATATTTGTGTATTGAATGACATATAATAAGTGCTCAAAATATAAATGGCTAATGATCAAATAATTAATGGTAATGGTAAGGCCATTAGTTATTAACAATATGCTACATGACCACCATTTCACTCTATACTACGATGTGAACATTTTAAATGGTAGCTGTCAGAAATTATTGTATGTTAATGGCAAGTAAGTGCTTAATAAGTTTTCTTGAATAAGTGGATGAATAAATAAACTGCAAAGATTGAGTCAGGGTTTAGAAAAATGAGTTGTTGAGACATCATGATTTCAAAACTACATGGATATTTTGAAAAGGTGCTGAAAACCAGTAGAATTGCCCGATCTTTTCTTATAAACCTCCTGGAATGCAAGTTTTAACATGGTGTTAAAAACAAGTTGTGATCAGGTTCTCCAAAATTACATATGAAGACTAGGATGCCAACGAACCAACCAGTCAGGAATTTGTCAGTGTCAGAAATCTTTTCTTGATTTAGAATATTCTCAGATACCAAACTAAATGGTAAATTCAACCACGTGGGCTAGATGGTCATCACGACAATGAATGCATAATTATTTCAACATAATTGCACGCCAGGACCTAATCCTCCACACAGTTTGAAAAAATGATGTTGAGATCAAGGACGTTTTGAACAGTTTTTTTTTTTTTAAAGTAAATGGTATTTCCACCTTGCAAAATACATTTGCTTTGGATGTATATTGTATTTTGCTGTAGTGATTTCCTATGCCTATCCATTCATAAAATGCTGTATCCCAGCCTTAGACAAAAAAGACAAAATTCCTTTAAATTTAAATCTGTAAATTACCTTAAATAGTCTGATAGCACAGTTCTAAATCCACCCTAACCACAACTGCCTATTTAAATCAAAACTGTCCATTAAAAAAACTCACAAATACAGTATTGTCCATCAATGCATACACATATACTTTTCTCTTAAAAAAAAAACAAAAAACCCAAACTAATAACGTGGCTTATGAACATGTCATGGTGCAGATGTGGTTTGTTCAAAGGGCAAAGAAGCAATTATAGCCCCATCACTCACAATACATTCCCCCCAATTTTCATCAGCTTACATCATAGTAAGACTTTACAAAATTTTCATTTGAAAAGACCTACTTTCCTTAAGATCTTGAGCACAAAACACCCAAAAGGTGCATTTTGGGAGAACGAAGGAAATGCCATGATGCTATCTATGGCTTCTGCAACACTTGTTTTACTTTCTCTTGTAATAAATAGAAAGTCAAAGGAGATTTCAAATGGTGGGCAGATGTAAATGGCATTTGTCTGAAAAGACATAAAGCAGCATTCAACAGGGAAGTCCCACCCCACTGAGTCTGTATAAGCGCTCACTCCATCTCTGTTGTAGTTGAAGACAGGGGCTGTCAATCAATCCACACTCCGTGGTTAAAGAACCCCACGTAGGCTCCTCAGTAGGGTGTAAATTGCTCCAACAGTCTAGGTAGAAGCAACTGATTTGCGAGCTGACAGGGGGAAAAAAATGGTTTCTTCTTCACATACTCTGAAGTCAACGCTCTGGCCTGTTTTCTGTCTTCTCTAGAAGCTTGAGGCTCTTAGGAGGCCATTATTACAGAGCCACAGAAGGCACAAAGCTGAAAAGCTCACTCAGCTTAAGAAGCTAACGACATTGCGCGCATTTTCAGTGATTACTGCCCTTAAAATAGAGCAACAAGATAAAGTTCTGCCAGAGCAACACAAACACCGTGGTGTTTACACAGAAGTATATACAGGACCTTAACTCTGGGGGGGGCCAGTTCCATCTTGCAGTAAGCACCAAGAACGCTGTTTTGAATTCAAAGGTAACCTTTCCAACCACTATTTTCTGAGTAAATGACTTAACCTCTTGCAGCCTCAGGTTGTTCATTCTGAACTACCTCCACATGGGTTGCTTACCAAGAAAAAGTAATAATAAAAAAAAAAATTGTAAAGCTCTTTGAAGACCTAAAATTGCTGTAGAAAAATATCAACTGAATTTAAGTCTATGCTCCTTGGTGAAGAAGTTGCCAAGTGAGTCTGATCAGGTCTCTCCTCTGGGCTGTTCTGCCTTCAGGGGCTCTGCCCCCTTGCTAATGAGTATTTGTGTGCATTGCATCCTGCAGCCGAACTGGAACCCAAAGGGAGAACTGAGCCAGGGCCCAGGCTGGCGGGGCACTCACCCATCCTGAGACACGGTGGAGGAGGCACTTGTACTGCAGAGTCCGGGTCCAAGGCACCCCCGCCCTCTCCCCTGCCTTGGGACCCAGACTCTGCAGTACAAGTGCCTCCACCGTGAGGTCCAGCTGCTGTGTGTAAGCCCAAATGTAGTCAGAAATTCTCGACTGGGGCAAAGAAAGGAGGCTTTTTCCAGAGAGGCAGCCTTAGCACCCTTCTGAGCCAAGAGGAGAGAGAGAATGTTAAGCTTGATGAAAGTAGAATGCCTGTTGAGATTTACAAGGAAACACTTACTTGGGAGCTGATGAATAAGAAGATACGATGAGCATGTTGATTCTGTGGGGTTTGTTTTCAATATGCTTTCATATCATTTGCTACCCCACTCCCCTGCAGAGTATTCCAGAAACAGATACTGTCCCATTGTAAAGATGGGGAAATTAGTCAAAGTGTCTCTGTTGCGTAGCAAGTGGAAGCCAGATGTCCGAAGCCTTATGCTGGGCAGATGTTAAGAGTTTTAAAATGAGAACAACCTGAACAGCCCTGGATGAAAACATGGTATTCTAAAAAGAGGACACTGACAGCCCACCGAAATCAACTGTTCATTTATTTATTCTACATAAACGATACTGTAGGGCGCCAGCTTCTTGCCAGCCTACAAAACTGTACTCATGGATTTACAAGATGCTTCTAGACAGAGAGGCCAGCGGAACCTGTTGGTGAAAAACAGACTCACCACTGAGACACTGGGCTCCATATTGTTTTTCCATTAAGTCCAAAAACTCAGATAGAGGGACAGAAATGCTGGATGGATAGCTATGGGTAGATGAGCAGGGGGGATAGGGAGTAAGTGTCACATGTAAGCGGATCTGTGAGATACAGTAAGAGTAGAGGATGTTTCAAGGCAGGCCTGGGTCAGTGTCGCACAGGTGCTGGCGCTGGAATGTGTTTCCTGAACATCTGTG
The DNA here is from genome assembly GCF_039906515.1 of Pseudorca crassidens. Taxonomy (NCBI): domain Eukaryota; kingdom Metazoa; phylum Chordata; class Mammalia; order Artiodactyla; family Delphinidae; genus Pseudorca; species Pseudorca crassidens. Next base: position 87,675,926 of record NC_090298.1, read on the forward strand.
CTGAACACAAAAACAGCCAGGACCATGAGGGGAGAAATAACAAACCTCACATTGCCTTAACAAAAACAACAAAATAAAGCACATTCCTGTTTTTTGCTGTGTCTGTCATGCTAAATGACATCCCTGTCCCCAAATTTAGCTATATGTCTTGCCACCTCATAAAACCCTAATCAACCTTCCCTTCTCTCCTGGCATCAAGTTTTGCACACCCCTGATCTCCCAGAGCTAAAGAAAACAGCGCTGAGACAAGGCTCCCCCATTAGGGGGAGGTTTCCTCTTTGCTCAGAATCTGAGACTAAATACAGATTGGAGTATTCATTCGGGAATTCAACAGAGCTCCATCTTAAAGAAAATTCCAAATACACAATCAGAAAGAAAGTATTTGTGTGCTTTTCTGCTCCTAGAAGAATGTGGAGAGTAAGAAAAGGTCACTGTTTCACGTAAAGTGATTTCCCCCCTTGTCTGGGTAAGCAGAGATCACATCAGCCCACCTGGAATGGGAGTCATTTGTGAAATGCTTGTTTTTAATCCAACTTCTCTACAACCTGAAGACAGACCCGAGAAGCAGACATAAAAGGGCAGATTTATTTTACCACGAGAAGGGAATTGTCAATGCAGCGGCCAATGGTAACCCTAAAAATAGGAACTTGCCAACATTTTTATTGTCAAGCAAAACAAACCCAAAACCCATTCTTCTTCAGAAGGGGGAGAAACAAACGCTTAGAACCCTCCAGTGGATTCCTGCCTCGCTCAGAATAAAAGCCCAGGTCTCTGCAATGGTCCTGCCAGGCCCCTCCTTCCACCTCTGAAAATCTCCTACTTCTCTGCCCTTACAGCTGCTTCCCTCCAGCCACACCAGGAACACGCTCCGGCCTGCAACTGTCTTCCCCCAGAAACCAGCCTGGCTGACATCCTCCCACACTTCTCCTCACATTTCACCTCCTCAGAGAAGCCCTCCTGACCCTGACAGTTCCCATACCCCTCACTCCCTTACCTCACCCTGCACCGCAGCACTTAAACTAGCTCCCTGCTATAGCCCCACCACTAAGAACAATGCCTGGCTCACAACAGGTGTTCAGTCAGTAGTTCTTTTTTTTTTTCCCAATACATTATTTTATTTATTTAATTTTGGCTGCATTGGGTCTTCGTTGCTGCACGCAGGCTTTCTCTAGTTGTGGTGAGCAGGGACTACTCTTCATTGCAGCGTGAGGGCTTCTCATTGAGGTGGCTTCTCTTGTTGCGGAGCATGGGCTCTAGGCACGTGGGCTTCAGTAGTTGGGGCTCGCAGGCTCTAGAGCGCAGGCTCAGTAGTTGTGACACTCGCGGAGCTTAGTTGCTCCGCGGCATGTGAGATCTTCCCGGACCAGGGATCGAACCCGTGTGCCCTGCGTTGGCAGGTGGATTCTTAACCACTGTGCCACCAGAGAAGTCCCAGCAGTTCTTTTTGAATGGAAATTTACTGTTTCTTGACGAGGGCATCTTCCCAAATGATATGCAACCAAAAATGTGATTTCATTTTCCACGTGAGAGTGAGACATGGGCAGCGGCTTTCAAAGTGCTCTGTTTTATCTATGCAAGGCCTGGATTCCACAAATCAAATCAGTGAATTAGAATATACAACTCTGGGCCCTTCTTAATCTCACAACCTCATCCCACTCGTGCTCATGCCCCAGAAGTATCTATCTATCTATGAGATACATTGTATACTGGAGAACCCAAACCCAGGCAACTGACAATCATGGCAAAGTAGTTTTAAAATGAACGAAGCTGATTTCACTATACAGTGTGTTAACATCATCCATTTGTTGATTATCCTTTAAGTTGTGTCAGGATAAGTCCTGACAATTCAAATGACCTACTGTCCTGAACACTGTAGCTTTGGTTTTCTAAGCAAAATTCTCAAAAGTCAATTAGAAAGCCTTCTAGGAAGAGAATGATTCAGCCTGTGCCCACATAATGCCCCTCCCAAAATCTGTTGGTCTGCTAATCTGTTAATTAAGCAAACTGTTTTAACTTTTAACATAATAACCACCTCAATTTATTTCTTTCACAGTATTGACAGCTTTCGTTCACCTAGTACATATGCAGCTGAGAAATAAAAGGATGCTTGAAATAGCGTGAAGCCCACATCTAAGCCCTTAATTAATTATCTGGGAAGCTCATGATGACGATGCTGCTGCCGTTTCCCCTCAATGGTAGACTCTTCAGGGCTCCAGCCGGGCCGCCTAAACCTGGTGTGACAGCTACAAATCACAACGCCGAGTTATTAAAACCAGCACTCCTTCACTTCCATGGAGGCAGGTTTAGAAGACGTTTGAAAGAGGTCTGCAAGTAATTAAAAATTTTACGTGAAAGTCCAGAACCTCAAAATCACACTCAGTGAAAGAAGTCAGACACAAAAGAACACGTGTTGTATGGATCCAATAATATGAAATGTCCAAAAAGGGCAAGTATCTAGAGACAGAAAGTAGATTAGAGGTTGCCTAGGGCTGTGGTGGGAATGGGGAATAACTGTAAATAGGCACAAGGCTTCTCACTAGGATGACGAAAACGTTATAGAATTAGACTGTGGTGACTAGATTGTATGACTCTGTAAATACACTAAAATTCATTGAATTACACATTTACACCCCTTGAATTTTATGGTATATAAATTATATCTCAATAAAGCTGAGTTAAGAAAAGAGAGAAAGAAAAAAAAGGTCCAATATCTATAAAAGCTTTAAGTTATGATGGTTGGGGAAGGGGGAGAGGGATTAGAAGCAAATGATTCATCATGCAAATGATGGCTTCTCTTCCTTTCCCCACTCCTGTACAATCATGACGAGCCACGAGAGGGTTACCAGGGTGTCAAGCACAGCACAGGCAAAAGCATGAACTCCAGGCCAAGCTGCTCGGGTCCAACCTACTGGCTCTGTGAGTTCATGGCAAGTCACTCTAAGGCACTCCCTGTGCTTTAGTTTCCTCATCCACAAACAGCAATGAAAATAGTGCCTACCTCATAGGGCTGCTGTAAATACTAAATTCAATATTTGAAAAACACTGAACACTTCCCTAAGTGTTTGCTATTATTGTTATGCCTTTAGCCTCTCCCTGTGTGCACTACAAATACAGTTTTCTGTGAATGCCAAGATATGAGAAAAGTTGGGGAGCATGCCTGACACATGAATCAAACTGCATTATGTCTGAATCATTTTCTATAAGTCATATTATGAGTGGTCCTATTATATTATTAAAACGTACGTGATAATGTGTGAAAAAAAATTAAGTGGGCTACATACGAAGATTTTTCCCAAAAGGTCACTTAGAAACACATTCCTAAGGATCTACTGAACTCATATTTTCATCATAATCTAGTAAGTAAGAACATTATAAATGTACTTCGTCTACTCAATTGTCAGGGTCAAAGTAGAAATGGGTTGGGTTTATTGGTGTGTCTTTTAAAAATACTGTATTTTTCTCATGCAATGAAGTGTACCCAGTGGGGATCCAAACTATATACACAGCAACAAAGCACAATTAAGAGCTTTTTAATGAAGGCACTGTAAACAGCATTTTCCTTCTGCTTTAGAGTATTTCAAATACAAAATCAGCAAGCCCCAGAGACCGGAATTTCTGCTACAGGAGAGATGAAAGGTTAACTGCCTTAAAAGGAAAGAATATGTTTGACATATTTTATTTAGAAAATAAAAGAGGTTCCTAATAAAAGCAGAGTCCCACTTGATGCGCCAAACACTCCTTCAGTGTTTGCATACACAACTGGATAATTAGAAAGCCCCACTGCAAAAAAAAAAAAAAAAAAAAAAAAAGTGAATAAAAGCTATCACTGACATCGGTCCCTTGTTTACCAGGCTTGCTAGAGGCCCCCAGAGGTCACTATCATTGACAGGATTTTGGTATTGTAGGAGGGGTTGATAATGTACACACATCTCTCAAGAGGAGAGTCCTGACCAGGCTTAATAGAAGGGTAGCTACTACGGAAAACAATGTAGCAGGCAAAGACTGGGGGACTAGTGGGTGGAAGGATGTTCAAGGATTGCAAATGACATCCCCAGTCAATTAGTACCCATTGGGAAGCCGAGGTAAACCACACCAAAAAAAAAGAAAACTAAAAATTCCCAGGGCAAGGATCTTCCTTTGCCAAAGGCAAGGCACCCTGTAGCCATTTCCATTAGGTACACTTCAGTAACCACAGATCCCAAAAGCATCCTTCTGAGCTGTTGAAGCTCTAGTCATTTTGGAAAAGCAAAACTGGTTTCTATAACGTATGGCGATGTTAGTTTCATTAGGCATGTCTGAAAGGCAAAAAAACACAGCATTGAGTCACAAAGCTAACTTAACTCTATCTCCCCGTCATACCTGAATTCCTAGAAACTCAACGAAAAGTATTTTCTATATTTCCAGTCATTGAGAGGAACCGTGTTAATTATTCCCAAGGTTCTTATACCTGAAGATCCCTGTGACCCAAATTTAACAAGAATATCCAGCCTGTTTGATTTGATATAATGCTGTTTGGGATACGGGGTTACAGAGAATAGATTTATTTACATGATATATTAGATTAGTTTAATGAACATGACTTCGGCCAAGAAAGATTTCACTCTTTGGGGTACACAAAGACAGCTGCTATAAGAACTTGTGTTTTGGGAACTTCCCTGGTGGTCCTGTGGTTGAGAATCCATCTTGCAATGCAGGGGACGCTGGTTTGATCCCTGGTTGGGGAACTTAAGATACCACATGCTGTGGGGCAGCTAAGCCCGCACGGGACAACTAAGCCCATGCACCGTAAATACAGAGCCCATGCGTTCTGGAGCCCGCGTGCCACAACTAAGACAGAAGCCCACGCACTGCAACGGAAGATCCTGCATGCTGCAACTAAGACCCGACACAACCCAAAAATAAATAAATAAATAAGTATTTTTTTAAAAAAAGAACTTGTGTTTTCCTGTCACTGTGCTAGACTTCTACTTATTAATGAGACCACCTATCAGCTGCTGCCCACGCAAATTATTAACCATCAAAAAACCCTCACTCTGAAAGTTAAAGCCTAGTGGGCAGAATCATGGTCCAATTGCTGATTCTGCTTCATAGAACATCAATTAAAATTATGGGAGTATATATGCTAAAATGTAGAATTTTACCAAATTGGAAATTTACCTTTTCATGACTCTTTCACCCGAAAATGCAAGCCATTCTTTGAGGCAAAGGAATAAAAGTAACCTTGTCTTGACAATGTCACACCACGTTTTTCCTAGCTTAATCCTTCTGAAAAACTTCTACTCACTTAATCCACTTCATCCTGTAGAAAGCCTTGTTCAGAGTATCACATAATATTGAAACAATAAACAGACATGTATGGTGTCAAAGCTCTAAGGGAAAAATATACGGAGATCTTTAAAAGAGTGTTTTGTCTTCCAAAATAAAAAATGAGTGTTCTTTGGGATACTGAAAGACATGCTCCCCTTAAAACACACACACTGCAGAAAAAAAAATATAAAATCAGACGTCCAACCAAACAGCATAACTAAGCCACAGAGCAGGTGTTCTAAAGACAATTCAGGTTAAAAACAATGCAACGTGGCTTAAGTCAACATATTTGAATATTTTCACTTGAAAGATAAAGTTATTTTAAGAAAAGAGAGGGTTGTTAAAGCATTTTCATTCTGAAACAGTCAAAACTGAAACTCAGCCTTTGAAGGAAAGCTTCCTTTCCCCTTTGAACTATGAGCCCTGCCCTGGCGTGATGAAGTGCGTGCCGCAGTGACAGAGCACACTGACTCACTTCCCCATCCTCTCCTGATTTCTCATTCACGGCTTTGTTTCCCTTCCTAGAAAGGGGGAAAGGACCCTCCGTTCATTTGCCACAAGGTCCACAGAACCATTCCAGGGCTTACGGGGACAGTGTGTCACCAGGACAACTGAAATAAACATGAAAGACAGATGTGAAGGCCAGAATTCTGAAAGGCAAGAGGGTTTGACACTTCATAAATCACCGTGTCACTATGGTACAACAAAAGCTGTTCTCATGTACTGTACTCAGGCTTTCTCCTGCTCTACTTGCTGGTGGAGTCTGTTTGCATACCACGTCTGGCTCATCACTAAAAGCTTTATAAATGCAATAAATCAAGGAGAGTGAGAAAGGGGCAAGGGCTTCGTTCTTGATACAAGAAAGCCCTCTTAATAAATTCAAGGAAACGATTACTAAAACAAAAAACAAATCTAAACACAAAAATTGTCTCAGGTATGAAATAAAAATACTTTAAACTTGAACATATATAAAAAATACTTTAGGACTTCCCTGGTGGCACAGTGGTTGAGAGTCCGCCTGCCGATGCAGGGGATACGGATTCGTGCCCCGGTCTGGGAAGATCCCACACGCCGCGGAGTGGCTGGGCCCATGAGCCATGGCCGCTGAGCCTGCGCGTCCAGAGCCTGTGCTCCGCAACGGGAGAGGCCACAACAGTGAGAGGCCCGCGTACCGCAAAAAAAAAAAAAAAAAAAAAAAAAAACCTTTAAATTTGAACATATATAAGAAAGCATATAAAAAATACATGATAAGCTTTATGGTTTCAGCCGTATGGCCACTTTTGGTATACTCAAGATGATGGTCTTCTCAAGATGATAGGTACAAAATACCGAGCATCCACTGGTACCTGTGTTCAAATCAACTATTCTGTCTTTTACCTGGTAGGCAGATCAAAACTCCTATTGAGTTTTTTAAAAAACTCAGTGTTGGGGCTTCCCTGGTGGCGCAGTGGTTGAGAGTCTGCCTGCTAATGCAGGGGACACGGGTTCGAGCCCTGGTCTGGGAGGATCCCACATGCCACGGAGCAACTAGGCCCATGAGCCACAAGTACTGTGCCTGAGCATCTGGAGCTGTGCTCCGCAACAAGAGAGGCTGCGATAGTGAGAGGCCCGCGCACCGCGATGAAGAGTGGCCCCCGCTTGCCACAACTAGAGAAAGCCCTCGCACAGAAACGAAGACCCAACACAGCAAAAATAAATTAATTAATTAAAAAACAAAAAAACTCAGTGTTTGTTACATGGAACCAAGTAATTCTGCCATCTTAAAATTTTCCTCTGAACAGGTACAGTACAAGAAGACCTAGCCTCATGCATTGTTGGTGGGAATGTAAATTGATACAGCCACTATGGAGAACAGTATGGAGGTTCCTTAAAAAACTACAAATAGAACTACCATATGACCCAGCAATCCCAATACTGGGCATATACCCAGAGAAAACCATAATTCAAAAAGACACACGTGGGGCTTCCCTGGTGGTATAGTGGTTGGGAATCCGCCTGACAATGCAGAGGACATGGGTTCGAGCCCTGGTCCAGGAAGATCCCACACGCCGTGGAACAACTAAGCCTGTGCACCACAACTACTGAGGCTGCGTGCCACAACTCCTGAAGCCTGTGCATCTAGAACCTGTGATCCACTACAAGATAAGCCACCGCAACGAGAAGCCCACGCACCACAATGAAGAGTAGCCCCCGCTTGCCGCAACTAGAGAAAGCCTGTGCACAGCAATGAAGACCCAACACAGCCAAAAATAAATAAATAATTTTAAAAAACAAATCAAAACAAAAAGACACATGCACCCCAATGTTCATTGCAGCACTATTTACAATAGCCAGGACATGGAAGCAACCTAAATGTCCATCAACAGAGGAATGGATAAAGAAGATATAGTACATATATACAATGGAATATTACTCAGCCATAAAAAGGAACGAAATTGGGTCATTTGTAGAGACATGGATGGACCTAGAGACTGTCATACAGAGTGAAGTAAGTCAGAAAGAGAAAAACGAGTATCGTATATTAACGCATATATGAGGAACCTGAAAAAAATGGTATAGACAATCTTATTTACAAGGCGAAACAGACACAGACGTAGAGAACAAACGTATGGGTACCAAGGGGGAAAGTGGAGGGTGGGATGAATTGGGAGATTGGGATTAACATATATACACTATTAATACTATGTATAAAATAGATAACTAATGAGAACCTACTGTGTAGCACAGGGAACTCTACTCAGTGCTCTGTGGTGACCTAAATGAGAAGGAAATACAAAAAATAGGGGATATATGTATACATATAGCTGATTCACTTTGCTGTACAGTATAAACTAACACAATATTGCAAAGCAACTATACTCCAATTTAAAAAAAAAAAAACAACTTTGCCAAAAAAAGAAGACCTAGCCTTCAAACTATCATTAGCAAGTTTTCAGGAATGTGTGAGATCATGTTTCTGTCTGCTAGGTACCATGCCTGTCTGCTTAAAACAGAGTTAATTGATAGTAATGACTACGGATCAAGATTTTTTTTGCTATTTCTTTTAATATATTATCTTTACGGTGATAGTTCTGGGTAGTTAGTAATTATTCACATCCTGGTCATATAGTCATTCAATATTTAAATGAATCATATTGAATAAAACACCCTTTTTGTCTGTTTTCCAAGCTTCCGCCCTCTTAAATTTAGTCCATAAATATTAATTATCAGATAAACGTAATATGATTTCAATCTAAGTGAAAAATGAATGCATGCCATTTTATCATTAGACCTATATATTAGTTTTGCTCTCTTTTTCTGATAGAAGACTTCATGCAGCAGAAATGCAACTATCAATAATTATTATATACCTATGGATCCCAATCTTTTCAAGAACAAAAACTCCAACATGAATGTAGCTGTATTTCTTTTATCTGAACTCTAAAAAATGTTAAATGACAAAAACTACTCAAGGGAAATAACATTTTTATATGAATCTATATTTTACTTATCCCAAAAGCATGCACATTTGTTTGAAAAAGAATGGTATATATATATCTCCAAGATACATTTGCACACACTTTCTAGTCCACCATCGAATACAAGGGGATGTGAAGACCCCTTTGAAACATCCACAGGTCACCCAGGACTCTGCCCCCCGAAGTCACTAAAACCTGTGTCCCGCAGCTCTCTCTCATTTCTCTGGTCTCAGTTCAAGTATCACCACCTGAGAGCCATGATCCTCACTGACCACCCAGGCCATTTTAGCAGCTTTCCTCCACCTCCTCTTCTCTATCACATCTGCCGTTTTTATTTACTTTATTTTTTATTCACATCACCACCGTCTCCAATTCTCTTGTTGATTCATTTATTTGAGGGTTGTCTGTTTCCCCCACTCAAAATGAAGCAGGGACCCTGTCTTATTAACAAACAGAAGGGTATTCCCAAAATACCTAAACAGGACTCACCCAATTTAAAGACCATTTAATTTCCACTGATACAGAATCGACAAGATGAATGAAGACAAGAGACAAAATGGCTTAATTTACCAAGTTAATGTTACTAAGCTCCATTACTACTGTTTTAAAAAAAAAAAATCAACAATGGCGAATCATTACACAGTCTGTAAAATTTTGCCCTCTTTTTGGTTTGTTCTTACCTTTCTTTTGAAACATTTTATATATGCCAGAGCCCTCCGGAAGAACAGCAATCTTAGCACGTTCATTTCCCAACTCCTGATAATGCTATCAATCAGCTCTGAAAACTGGAAATGTGTGCTTGCTTCCTTTTATTTTTAGAAATGAAAGGAAGACATTCAGTTTGTTTGTCTTGCGTTTTGTTTAAATGCAAAACAATCTAAGATGTGCTTAAGGCAGTCCCACTGCTTTGCAGCAGGCATACTGCTCACAAATGTGCCTGGCCCTTTGGGCCAATACCCAAAAAGGCTACATCGCTCAAAAAGCTCTGGTCCACAAGGGGGCCAGCAGGTGGAGAGCAAAAGAATCAGCCATGAGTTTGTGTTTCCTGCCTGCTAAGAAGCAACGAAGCGCCAAAAAGACAATTATCGTTCCAGCCACAACATCAGTCTGACCAAGAGGCTCTATCTTTAACAGAGAGTACAGAAATCATCTTCGGTACCCAAAGTCTCCAAGCTTGCCATGATGTTCAGAAGGTTTAAAAGTGCACTATCTGACATCCCTTTGCCTTATTTCTTTATTGAAATAAATCCCTTTGTAATAACAAATGAGAGTTTCCTTCACCGTATGCAGATGAGTGATGCATGGATGCTTTCACACTTGGTTGGTGGGGAAGAAAGACGGGTAGCAGAAGCGGACTGTGGATTACCATTTGCAATTAACAAGAGCAGATATATCTCCTTCCAATTCCTTTCACTCTTCTAATAGAAAATAATTAAATCGTGTGACAATTTAAAGTAACAGGTTGGTTTCTGAATATCTTTAAGGTGGTGCAGGACAGACAGCAATTAAAAGGTTCTTTTTTAACGCCAGTAGTTTGGATATTGAAAGTCAATGTGTTGGGTTCTTCTGTTTTGTAATTCATGCAGTTCATCAACCAAAATAATACTATTTAACCTCTTTCTGCCTAGCCAACCTTTACTGTAGGTCAAGTCACTGAACCATGCACACTCAAACTTAAAAGTTACCATGAGTGACTCTTCAACTTGAAGGTACTCACCTATGTTCCTGGCAGACCAGCTGTGTGAGCACAAAATTCAGCGGAAGTAACATAAAGGCCATTCTTGGCACCAGCTGTCCCAGTAGGAACAATGACTCAATAGGCAAGAAGGGATATTAATAATGGTAAAACACTGCTTGCCTGATCACAGAAAAAAGGCCCAGAGCAGGGGTCTAATGAGTCACAGCAGAGCAGAAAGTGCTTCTAAACAGGCCAGTGTCTCAGAACATTAAAAATGCAACAACTGCTTAAGGTAGGTGAAAAAACAAAGGGCATTCCATACTGTTTACACATCATCTACTATTCACTATCCATCAACTACTATTGACTTCATTAATATAAACTTAAGTAAAATAAATGCAGCCCTAAAGATACTGACAATATGCTGAAGATAGAAAACTTTGAAAGTATTTGCTTTACTAAAAGCCCAACTGGGTTTTTATACGTTAGATATAGTTGGACCTCATAATTAAACCCAAGGAGAGGGTACTTGGCATCCTTTCAGGCCTATGGTGAACCAGCAGAAAATCCCGAAGTGCAGAAGGGATACAGGGTTTAACCTGTATCCATGCATCTTTGCTTGCAGTGATGCCACTTTACGTCTTTAATAATTTTTTGGATAGTTTCTTCATATTCCTAAGAGTCACCCTAGGAATTTCAATTGTAAATAATTTATTAAAAATATTAGCATGTGAGCTCACAGTTTTTAATTAAATTCATACTATTAATGCAGATTTGGCATATATGTGTGTGTGAGATGCACAAATTGTACTTCTGAACTATGTTTTATTAATCTTAGAGTAACAGCACAGCATAAGGGAAAAGAACATGAGCTTTGCAGTTACCCTAAAGGGATTTTCTTTCATATCCAGCATTGCAGGACCTCAAACAGAAAAGTTAACCTCTCTGAGTCTCCATTTCTTACATAAAAGTGAAGATAACTATACTACAACTTTGAAGCAATGGCAAGTGCTCTCATTTTCCTAAAATTTATTTCTAAATTTTCTTTCAAAGCTTTTATTTAGTTAGCAATCAAATTTAGATTGCTCTATAGAAGATGTCTATATGGACATGCACAAGGACCAAACACTGCCCAAAAAAGTCAATCAAAAGAAGACATGATACTATTTTGCTTATAACCATCAGTATAGAATCATAGAAAACAACAGAAATTTATTAGCTTATCCAGAAAGTTAAAAGGACAAACAAGTTATATCATTCTAGAACAATCCTAGAATCCAGATTCTAGATTTTAGAAGAACACCGCTTTTTGTAATAGTAGATTTCATCTATAAGACTCAAAGACTCAGAAGAGAAGACTGATCCTGGTTCTAGCTCCATAGGTCTACAGCCAGAGTTGCCTTTTCTCTGCACCAATTCATTCCAACGTAAGGTTTACATGCAAACATTCTTCCTGAAACCAGGACTGGGCTTTACACGGGATTTCTGCTTGCTCTGTCAGGAGAAAGCAAACAGCCCAGACATGGCTGGACCTGAATACGGACACCCTCTGCCATGGTTACGCTGCTATATTCCACAAGCAAAAGCTATATGAGTTCGCCTTTCTAGAAATCATCTTCATGTGTACTTTTATATTCAGTCACGGATTATAAATAGATTCTCTGATTAAATAGTTTCCCAAGTGAAAAGTGTAGAGAGAAGAATAGAACAGGATTTACTTCTGAATGTGAGAGTGCATGATATTTTGCTACCAGCTACATCAATGGAGTAGCAAGTCATCCCAAGGAGATCAGGAAAGCAAATTCCTAAATAATAAGGTGTTACGGTAAAAAGAGGAGTATGAGGATAAACCGTAAGTACAATGTGAGATTCTAGTTTCTTCAGTTGTAGTGATACAATAGCTGAGAGTGCCATAAAATTACTGTCAAGCCATTAGAAAAGCTGCAAGTTATGAAAAGATGGCTTAAAGTGAAAAGAAAGGGACTCTAGCTACGCTGTTCTTTTACTAAAATGACTGTAGGTACCACATGTAGTTACATTTTTGATATAGAATAACCAACTATATTAACTAGAAAATTCAGATTTCTACTTTATTTTCTCCTGAGTAAATCAGGAGAAAATATTTTTGTGCTGGGAAAAATTCAGTTACTTGGGCTTTTAAAATTTTCTAAGTTTCTGACCTGAAAATATGGCCTTAAGTTTTGTCTAAGAACCAGAAAACCCAAAAGTCCCATGTTCTTGTTTTGTTTGCAAATTGGTTATTCAAATAAACTTTACTTTACAGTGACTATTTAAGATTCTTCTAGATTGGGGTGCAGGCATGTGCATCTTATGTGGCAGGTAGGAAAGTTTCAGAATAACCTCATGTAACAGATGTGAGAACAGGTGGAACATGTGAAAGGATGTGAGGAAGGTCAGATAATAACGAACAGTGATCACATCAGGCAGCCAGGTTCCATTCCTGCACCCCACCCCCTTAGAACATGAACACCACCACCACGCTTTCTCTCCCAGAGGTAGACGGTGTTCAGAACGTTCTCCACAGATGTTACTTCAAAAACCAAGAAATAAAATGATTTTCAGGAAGCAAAGCCTAGAGGATAAATGGACTAGAGCGAACAGTGTTGGCACCATTAACACAAAATCACACCTCTAAATTGATAGAGGGCTGGTGACTCCACAGAAAGTTACTCAGCATGATAGTCATCTGTACAACGGAAATACCAGTGCTCACCTCACAGGGCTGCTGTGACCACTGACTGGGAGGACTCAGGAAAACATCCTTCACCCGCAGAGCTCCATATTGAAACTAAGCCAGAAACAGGACCTCTCTGGTCCTTACTCTTTGGGACGTAAGTTATTATGAGAAAAATAACAATGGCTTCTACTAAGTATCTTATTCATTATTAGGAAACTTTTTAAATTTTGTCATCACAATCAACGTCAATTTAATTTACGCAGAGCATCTCCTAAGTGCACTTAAAACTCCATGATGTTTAAAAAAGAAACCTAAAATTCCAAGTTTAATAAAAATGAAATGATGAGACTTGCTTGACCACTCAAACTATGGCAGTTTTATGTACGTAATACAAGTCTAAAGGGACAAGAAACCCTCCAGCTAACTTCTATTCACTTCTATTCTCGGTTGTATTAATACTTCATTAATTTTCTCTCTCCATCTTCTCACAGCTGGAAGGTTCTTCCTAAATACAACAATAAAAGTCATTTGAAAATTAAATGTGTAGTATTTGTCTCAGCGATGCCATTCTGGTCAAAAGTACTGCAAACTAAATGTAATATTTGAGTTTTATCATATACAAAGATTTAGGTGTAAAGGGTTACTTTATCATATACAATATGATAGACAGACAGACAGATGAGATATATTCTAGGCTTTTCAGACTGGATCATGACCCATGAATGGTAGTAGCTTTTTTTTTTTAATAGAATAGAACTGAATAGAACATATCACAGTTATTGACATGTGGTAAGAGAAGTAATCTTTAAGATTTTTGTTTTCATTATGTGTGTATTTGTGTACGTGTGTTTTCTCAAACACAAAACAAATTTCTTACTATGGCTCAGTGTAAAAATAAATCAATGTGAAAGAAACACTATTTAGGGTTTTTATGTTGTTTTGTTTGTTTTTTTTTAGGATCGTTCAGGTTCCAGTTATTCTGTTTTCTTAACAACTAAATTAGATCAGCTGATGAATTATTCTGATATTGGTAGACAAATGGTTGGTACAATTTGAGAAACTCGTCTAAAACACTGGGGTATCAGAGGTAATGGGGTTTTTCAAATCATTCAACCCACTGTGCTCTGTTCATAGGCCGAGGAAACAGAAGTTTTGAATGGCAAAGGGCCCTAGACTCAAGGTTTGTTAATGTCTGTATTAGACTCAATTTATGCATCAGGCCAGATAAATTCAGGCTGCCACCACTAACTACACCACAGTCCAAGAAAACCTCCTGGCAAGAAGAGCCAGCTATGGCCGCATACTGTCTACACGGTACCCTCCGAGGCTCTGGCTTCTCCAGAAGCTAGCTGCCTGGGAGGGTACAGGCAGCAGGACTGGAAATGAATGGGATTTTGAAAAGTGAGAGACAGGAAAAGGCAAAGAGCCAGTAGATGAATTGCTTGCCTTTCCTCTCTCTGATGGATTGGTCCAAAGCAGAGTGGTTTTGAAATACCGTCTTTCTGGTGCCACTCCCACATGCCCAAGCGACCACTTCTATTTTGTGCTGAAGCTATGGCCGGCTTAATGACATATCATTAATACAATACTACAATATCACAATATTGTATATATGTATATGCATATATATATATGTATCATTAATACAATACTACAATACAATACAATACTACAATATCACCTTGTAGTGCTTGCCCACCTTTCCTGCCTCAATTCATTTCTTCCACTCACTCTTGTTTCCCTGGAATTGCATGGTCAACCATCCCCCTCCCCCAACAAAGTGTTAGCACATAAGTTATTGATTCATGCTCTGCCTCCTAGAAAGCCCAGGCTAAGATAATGTCTTACATACAAATGCTGATGTCACTGTGCATTAGTAACATGGAAAATAAAAAATAGAGGTTTTAGATATTGCTTACACATAGAGGTTGCCTTATATGTTTTCATATCAAGAAGTTTTTCCAGGTAAGTGTAAATTTTCTACCTTTTAATCTTAAACAGGGTTAGGATTCATTACAAGCAACTCAATCACGTTCTAGCTTTGGTAATCTAGTTGTAATAGGATAGGTTAGATTATGAAGCAGTAACAACCAACTCCCAAATTGTCATAGCCTGAAACCATAAGGGTTTACTTCTTGCTCGTACCGTATGCCCACTGCAGGTCGGTAAGGGGGCTCAGCTCACTGGAATCACTCAGAGACCTGGCTGACAGACAGTCTGCATGTTCACGGTCATGCAGAGGTGGAAAGTAGTACGGCTACTCTGACGAAGCACATGCTGCTTCTTAAAGCTCCTGACTAGAAGTGACATGGGTCGCTTCCACTCCCACTTGGTTGACCATGGCTAGTCACATAGTCACACTAAACTTCAAGAGGGTTGGAAGTGCAATTCTACCACATGTCTGCAAGGTAAGAGAACCAAACCTTTGTAAAAGGCTGAATGACTAACATAGATAATGTATGGAGTAAGTTATCTCTACTATGGGAACATTTTACGCTTGGTCTCTAATCCATGGACTTGCTGTGGTTTCAAATGGGCTATGTAAAATATTGGGGCATTTGAGAACTTACCTTAAAAGCCAAATTAACATACACAATTTAACACAGACAGCAAGGTAGAGTGCAAAGACAGAGTGAGAAATCTGGGCTGAAATCCTGGTTATGCCACTTACTAGCGTGATAGCCTCAAGCAAGTCACTTAACGTATCCTAGTCTGGTTCCCACATCTGTAAAAGGGAAAACAATATCCACCTTGTAGGTTTGTTGTGAGGATGAGTAATAATGGTGATACTGTCCCACACTGGGCCTGGCAGATAGGACACACTGATAAAAGGCAGCTGGCACTGATGACTGGTTTCCAGGAGCTGTGCGTTGCCTCTTCTGTAAAGAGGCACCCAGGTCTGTTATTATTTCCTTTTGCCATATGTGTATACTTTACTAATATAGGTGCAGCACTTTATAAAGAGAAATTTTAAAGTGAAATTTGCCAGTGAATTAGAGCTGTAAATGATTTAGAATTTGACAAGATGCTCTTTAATAAAGATATTTTTTTAAAGCCCTACACTCAGTTTCAGAAAAGTCAACTACAAAGAGCCAAAAGGGGTGGGGGTGGGGGTCTCTAACTGAAGTTCATGTGAATTAATCTGAGGGATCTTGGTTAATTGCAAGCTCACCATGAACCAGTGAGACAGGGCTATGCCCTAAAACCTAAGCAATCTTAGCCTTTAATCAAAACCTAGAGTCCACATCAAGAGATGTAACCTTCGATTTATAGATTATACAGTCAGACAACAGACTATTGCAGTGCTTGGGGTGTCCCCGTGAGAAATTCTCCTGACAAATGTAGGGGGCAGAAAGGATGGTGGGCCTGCAGAAAGCATGACAGAT
Source organism: Pseudorca crassidens (assembly GCF_039906515.1). Classification (NCBI taxonomy): domain Eukaryota; kingdom Metazoa; phylum Chordata; class Mammalia; order Artiodactyla; family Delphinidae; genus Pseudorca; species Pseudorca crassidens. The sequence goes on from NC_090298.1 coordinate 87,692,453, forward strand.
GAGAAATGGCTGAAAAAAACTGGAGATGTTTAGGCTGGAAGAGAGATGGTCTCAGGAAACACGATACCGACCCCTCCAATACCTGAAAGGTTGTCATGCAGAATAGATCTTTCTCTGCGCTGCTCTAGAGAACAGGAGGAGGATGAAATGGTAGGGATCACCCCTGACTGCTGGTGAGATCACGGCCAAGCAGAGGCCAGCTGCTGACCCGCTGAGGGTACCACGGCGATTCCAAATGGGCCGGAGCCAGAGGTTAGGATATTTAATGTGCTTTTTTCCCAACCCTAAGCATCTATCAGCCTTTGGACGTGCTGTACTTGTTCTAAATAGGCATCTTCTCCTTTCCTTTTTAATAAAGACATTATAACAATAATAATGTAATGTGCAGGAATTCATTTACACTGCTTATGCTACAGAAATCTTGATTTAGTAGATATCCCTTCAGGTTACGATTTCTGCTGCTGGCTGCAATATAATAAAGATGCTGACAGTTGTGAATTACTTTACTGAGTTCTACAAATGATCAACTCCAAAGGTAAATAGGAGAGAAATGAAAGGTAAAGTAGGTGGCTAGGTGAACAGGGGTGATGCCTGCCTTTTCTGCATAATTTAAGACCTGAAAAAGACGGCAAAGAGATGCCTCTTGCTGAGGAAGAAGAGAAAGTATATATGGCTCTAAGTTTCAGGACACAGAGGTTAATGGAAAATGGGAACAGCTCTGTTTTATGGGCCCTGCTGAAGATGGATGGCTGGGGAGATGGGCACGAGGAATTATTTCTTATCTAGAAGAAGCTGAGGTTAAGAGATGAAGCAACGGTGAGTGAACACACCAGGGACAATTATTAGAGGAGAGCTCTGACTAAAGGTGAACGCCTACTGGGAGATGGGAGACATCTGATAGGTGAAGTCAGTCTTGCCCTGGGGCCATGACCTCATTAATAGTTAAACAACAGCACTGAAAATTAATGACCCACACCTGACTGCCCAGTGAAACGGCACTCCTCACAGGCGTCCGGAAATCCTCGCATGCACATTCCAGCAGGAGGCTGGCCGCTGTGGCTACAGCAATCCCGTGGGGGAACTCCCCGGGTTAAAGGAGTAGCGGCGAGACAGGTGAAGAAACAGGCTCCATCTGGCCTCCACGATTCAACCGGGGCCGAAAGAAGCCTGGAGCTGCTGAGGAGGAGAGACTGACCACATTGAAGGTATTTAGAAAGGAAAAACCATGAACGGTCCTCTGTCAGGACTGGACGTGTGGACCGAACGGCACTCATCGGAGTGAGGAAGGCGGGGCACCGCAGTGACCTCCACCCCATCTGCCATATGGCTGGCTGACAAAAGCGATTCGTCAAGCTTCCTGGTTGCCAAATATGTGGCCTTGAAATTGCCAGGTGGAAGGGAGGACATTTTAAAAGAGCAATTTAAACAACTTCCTAATTTGAAATCAGGAGACTTTCCTCCTCCGCACACGAGATCACCTAAGGTGTTCACACCACCATTAATGTCTGAGAAAACAAAGACCACCCCCCACCCCAGGCTCCAGGTTGTCTTTCTGCTTCGTGCACAGATTTTTGAAAACAGAGTACAATAAATTCCATGCAGGACAGCTTACTGCAGCTAAAGAGTGAGCTCCTGAGATGCGCATTTTTATTTATTGGGGTTGGGGAAGGGAGGTGGTAATGTTTCCTGTATTGGATGCCTTATACTCTGCAGACCTTTGGGGACTCATCTCTGCTGAATTCTTTAACAGCTGAGATGACAGGGATGTCCATTACCCAAATGGACGGCACTCTCTCCACTTAGCGATCTCATTTGTCATCCTATTGTCTCTCATCCTCACTGCTCTCCATAAGAAGGGGGAAATCTTTTTTCAGGTGTTAGAGAGTTAATATACATTCCAGGCACAGCTGAGCAATTAAAACATATAATGAGCAGAACACTTTAGTGCTTCACCTACAGAGAAGCCTGAATTGGGCTTCTCCCTATCTCCCACCCCCAACAGGCCATAGGAAGTTAAAGAGGTAATCCACTCCTGGAAAAGCCCAGAAGAATAACTATAATACTCTTCAAACCTTAGCTGTGTCAAGTGCTTGCTTTGCCTCCAATTCTGGTTTCAGAAACTCATTTTAAAAGATAAAAAGGAATATTACAGGAAGAAAGCCCAAATCCCAACAAAACAAAGGAAGGTCTACCTAATCTGCCAGTTAATCATTTGGGGAAAAGGCTTGCTCTGCATCTAATTAGATCTATGCAGTTAAACATTCATCAAGAATTCGCCTATAAAGAGTATGTTTTATGTAGTTCTCATATGAGAGATTAAATTGGGCATGTGGAAAGCAACGGCGGATCCATTTAATGGACTCCCCCAAAATATACATCAGCATCCGTGTCAGGGAGCTAGATGGCTTCTTTATCCTTTCCCCAAAATGCAATAACAGAAATAATTAAACATCTCTCAGACCTGAACTGCGTAGTCATTAGGCAACAGTCAGTGACTGGAACCGCCATGAGAGCCTGAACCACACTTTACCCTGGCTTTTCTAGCCATTTTGATTCAGAAAGCTTTCCATATCTGGATCTCCCCTGAGAACCATTTTATGATGCTATAAAGACTGTCAACCAGAGGCAGGAGCTCCCCAACACCTGAGCCACACACAGAACTATCAAATAACATTTAATTGCTAGATGACACTGTATGTCTGGGATTGCTTTCTGATCTCCAAATATTATCCATGCAACTGTCTGCAGAGATAAGGTTGTTATGATAACAGCAGATAAAACCAATTAGACTGGGAGCAGCAAAGACTTCAAGATCTTGACTTTCACCAGAGTTTGAGGACATATAAACTAAAAGAGCTCTGATGCTATCTCCCGTATATAAGGAGCATTACCGGAGGCCTCTTTCCTTTTGCATATGTGGGTGAGTGTTTTCATGTAAACACGAGTAAGAGCAAGCAAATTGCATGAGCTACTACTTACTTTTACATCTAGTGTTGAAGAGCAAAGATGATAAAGACTGTAAACTAGTTCATTTTTTTAATACATAATACTGCTTGTGGTTTCATTGATAAACTCAAGCAGGTTATCCTAAGTGTACTCAGCACAATGTTCTTTCTTTCACATTTCAGAGGCTCTTCTGCTTTTCAGCTGACAAGATGCTACTAGTGTCTCTAGCTGTTTGTCCACATATTATGTCTGCTTTGTGATATGTTTGCAGCACCAAAGCTGAAACACCAGGAGGAAGTGCCAAGCCTTAACCCCAAGTTGCTTCTGGTGGACCACAGATAAGGAAAAGAGCACTGAATCGGGGCGAAAATGAAGAGTATATGTGAGCTCCCCAGAAACCTTATCAAAATCTGACAGCTAAACAGGATACTAGGAAATTTATCACCCAAATGATGTTCTAAAGGAAAACAAACTTGATAGAAAGGGAGTGGTATAGCTTCCAAGGGAGCCTGATTCTTCACAGCACGAATTTCTTTCACGAAAAATAAATAAATAAAAGCGTAATGGAAGTTTGTCACTAAGGAAAACATTTCATTTTCTTTGTAAAAATGACTTTCTATACTTTTTGTGAAAAAATATGATATACCCTCCTACATGTATGCTTTTCTGAGAAAAAGGGGGGAGAAATTAGGACCTATTTCCTTTAGCGCTCTCTCAGACCTGGGGTATATATTAGAGAGGATAAGAACTTGTATTGTCCAAGAGAGGAGGGAAATAGCAGAGTGGCATTCAATAGTGGTGGGTGGGTGGGTAGGTGGGTAGAGGACTGCAGACTTAGAAAGGAAAATAAATATCACATGTAACAGGTGAACAATGATTATTGGTAGAGACAGGAGAAAAGAGGATGGAGGCCTAATGACCCCCACATAACAAACAACATAGTGTACAGTTTAAAAAGAAAGTAATTTACCAGTAGTATCAGACAAATAATATTGAAAAACTTCAATATAATTGTCTTATAATATATGGGTCTGATTGCACTCTTCCTAAGACTATGATGACTCTAAAGGTAAAATACAGAACAAATAGAGTCAAGAATGAAAACTGGGGGCTTCCCTGGTGGTGCAGTGGTTGAGAGTCCGCCTGCCGATGCAGGGGACACGGGTTCGTGCCCCGGTCCGGGAAGATTCCACATGCCGCGGAGCAGCTAGGTCCGTGAGCCATGGCTGCTGAGCCTGCGCGTCCGGAGCCTGTGCTCCGCAACGGGAGAGGCCACAGCAGTGAGAGGCCCGCGTACCGCAAAAAAAAAAAAAGAATGAAGACTGGAAAATAAAACCAGTAGAAAGTTTGAAAAGTTTAATACCGATCTTCATTACACAAGAATATTTTACAGAGAACAGAGACTAGGCATTCTAAATTCAAGATAATATAAAGTTCTCTCATAGCAGCACAAATAATTTTTACCAGCAATAAGAAGAAATTTCCAGATTTTGAAAAGTTATATGCAAAGAAAGTAGTGTCTGGTCTATTTTCTTACTCAATGACAGTTATATCTCAAGGTCCTTTTGGACTAAAGACTTAGCAATTAGTTTCAGTCACGAAGATCATCATTATCATTGCTCACAGTTAACACTGCTGGAACAGCCACTGCGTGCAAGGTCTAGAGGAAACGCTAATATCACCTGTTCTGCAAATAGCCAGAAGTCCTCACTCAGTGTCTAGTCTAAACTTCTTGTCTGTCCGGGAAGTTCCTATTTCATCCTCTGAAGTCTTTTCTTACTCTTTCAAGGCACACTGCACACTGTCTTCGCCTCTGACTCCACAGCATCTTCTACATTCCTCTTCCCACTAGCCAAGCCCTCTTCCATGGCAGGGACCACTGCTTGAGCAAGTCTGCACACTTAGCACAGTGTACCTCACGTGGAGAAGGTATTCACCAAACTGCTAGTAAGACTCAGATGACACCATATAGTTGTTCCACTCTCCCTGTTCTATTTCCTTGCAACATTCCTACTGCCAGAGAAGCAGCTGATTAAATAAGACACTAAATGATAGCATGTGGCAATCGTCAAATAACCTGCTCCTTTCACACTACTCACCGATAGCAGTGACGGGCTCTCTACACAAAAAAGAGATCCTGATTTGATGGGGGCAGAGTCCAAGTATTTGAATTATGGAGGCAACTCAGGTGATTCCAATATGTAACTAGGGTAGAAAATTACTGACAAAGAATTATAACTTCATCAAATTCTTTTCTTCATTTCCTACCATAAGCCACTCAACTGCATCTTTATATTGCTTGTGGCCAAGTCTATTGTTAATAAAAATTATTCAATATTTTAAAAATTTATTGCAAGCACACTTAGAACACTGCTTATAATCTATTATTTTTAATGGATGGTCAACATACCAACCTTGAAATGATGATAGACAGCATGACAAAATTCTTAAGTCAGAAAGTATTTCTTATTAAAAATACATAAAAATATGTAAAACAGATGCTCAAAAGTCTTCCAATCAGCATACTAATATATCAGTCAGAGAAAAATGTTTTTCAGCACTGTCAGCCAGGTAGGATTCTCAGTTTGGAGATACAGAAAACACAGAGTTCCCTCAAGGAACTTATACTCAGTGGAATCTAAAAAAATTTTTTTAATTACTAATATTTTTTCATCAGTACATTGGTTTACAATTTTAATTGTAACACCTGCCCATCCGTAATCTTACTTAACATTCATGATAGTTCTGTGAGAGATTATGATCATTTTACCAACGACGAAACAGGTTCAGAGAGGTAGAGTGATTTATTTAGCTCACACAGTTATTAGGTAACAGAGCCATGCAAGTTTCTGAATGGTTTCCTCTAAATCCAGGGACAAACATCATGCTGTATTACTGTGCTGTATGCAAAGAGATTCAACTCTGGTCCTAAGACCTCAAAGGAGGCTGCGATCTGCTTATGGAAGGAAGCCAGACACATACAAATGATTAGAATATAATACACTGCCGTATTTGCAAATACTAAGTAAATGACAGAGGAGAGTCAGCTGTCCTACAGGGTTGCAGAGAAGGAGCAGATTGAGACTAGCAAAGTGGGGAAGGCTTTTTTATAGGGTGGACCCTGGGCTGAGTCTTAAAAGGATGCGTAAAGCTAGGTAAACAGGAAGAGGGGAGGCAGAAGCTCTACAGATGATGTGTCTCACTCTAGTCAATTTGAAAAGTTCAGGCTAAAAACAAATCCACGTAGTATGCATCACCAGTTTTCATTTAGGATGTAATTCGAGGCCAAGAATACTTCACCACTATAGCCAAGTTAACTCAATATAAGGGAACACCTGGATTCTTCTCTCCCATGTATCCATTCATATCCGTTTTCTTAAGGAAAAAATTAACAAATTAATCATCAAGGTATTGACTGAGCCTCTACTACGTGCAAAGTACTGTGCTTACCCCTCAGAAGCACCAAGCGCTGTCTTTACTCTCCAGGAGTTTACAATCTCATTGAGCACAGACACAAAAATTTAGATGCTCTACTTAAATATCACATGACTAAGAAACCTAAGAGTGGTCTGCACAGCTAAGTGTAATGAAGGTGTAGAGGAAGACTGAGATGTAGAAGAGCTGGAAGATGGGATGGCAGTCCTGGCCAGTTAAGAGCGCAAGCAAAGGTGACAGGGATGGGATGAGTAAAATGTATTCAGTAAACTCATCTGACAGACTGTGTAGGGTCTACTCTGTGTAAAGCACTGGAGATACAGATTTCACCAAGAATACTGTAGCAGGAATAGAAGGTTCAAGAAGAGATGAAATAGTCACTCTATATTATGTTCATAATTTTGTATTCCATCCATAAAGTCCTGACTCGGCTTCAAGGGTCTGGGGAGAATATGCACCTTTTCATGCAGTAGATCCTTTGAGGCACTCAGCTTTTCTCTATTGTTAGGGCTGCCCTGCTTTGATATGGTTTCTGCATTTCCGGCTTATAAAATTAACCACCGCACACATGGTTGCCACTATCACAACATTCACAGTTTTCAAGGCATCATACACAGAATGTACACTAATGACAAGACAGACTTTAAAATCCCATTCACACCCAGGAAAGCCATGCCTCACCGACATGTCCTTGGGAGCTGCCTGGGAGACACTGGGTTCTTGTACTGTGGCCCTGATCATTTTCTCAGAGAGATGATCATGCCTTCCATGCCTGGACTGTTTTAAGGCCACATGTGCTAACTGAATTTACGGTGTTAAGAAGAGCTGCGCCACTTGTGAGGGGAGTGGAATGCTAAGGGCTTCTTCCAGCTCTGTATCCAAAAGGGGCTCCCCTGCTCCTCTGAACAGGAGAACGGCAGCGAGAGCAATAGAAAACACTAACTTCAGTCTGGTTGAGGTAATGTTCTTAATCCACGACCACCAGAGGTGTGGAGACTGTGCTTGGAAGGGGAGTGAGCTTTTGCAGGGGGGGAGAGGGGGGCGGGATCACCTGACTTTGAAAGCTCTTAAAAGGATTCAAACCAGTCCGCATACCATTGGAGGAAAATTCTGCTTAAAAGGAAAAGGCGGGGCGGGGGGGGGCGCGGTGTAGGGGGGTGTCACTGAAAGAGGCTTTTGGATGTGGCTTTTGAAATCACACCGCAGGCGATGGATTCTGGCCTCAGACTACACACAGGGATTGTTAAGGTGATAACAATTTCTGCATTTCACGCAGAAATGCTCATCAGCTTTTCTTTTTCCATGACCTTTCGTTCTGGGTGATTCTGGGAGGGTGAGGGAATGTTAACTCCTTAGACAGATGATCTGACAGATGGACTCAAGGGAGGTGAGGCTCCACCTTGGGGGTGAGTGGGGAAGGGAACAAGAGACAAAAAGCAGATAAGAAAAACACAAAGGGCATGCCACTCCTTAAGCTTTATGAATACACACAATCATGCCTGTAACTAAGATACACAGTCAAGACAAAAGAAGCATAAAGTAGTATTCTAACAGATAATCTAAAACCAGGTTGAGAATGCGTGACAAAACCTGTTTATGAAACAGTTAGCTACTATTGTAAAAATCCGATTTATTCTTTCACATATTTAAAAAAGGAAAAAAGTCTTATTAAAATGAAATGGATGTCACTGAAAAAACCTGATTATCTTCAACTTTTTTGCCCTAACTTTATGAAAACATGATTGCAAAGAATATGAGCAGATTCAAGAAAGAATGTGAATGTAGCATACACATGAAAATGCCCATCCGTGAGGCAGTCAAAGGTGTGGAAAGCTAGTCACTTTCGCTATAAATTATGAAAGCTAATAAAGATAACCCAATACTTTCAGATGCTTTAGGGCTATAAATTTGTAAGAGCTTTATTAAAAGAAATTAGGCAATCAGTATACATTCAGAATCTTCAAATGTTCAAAAATTTTGACCAAGAAAGTCTGATTCTGGGAATCTACCCTAAGGAAATCATCAAAATATTGATAAAGATTTTTGTTTAAAAGCTTTAATCAAGAAAAAAACTTTATAAAGATTTTAATGATAGGTATAATTATACTATTAACTGAGAAAAATTAAGTTGCAGAATTATAGTCACAATATGATCACGACATAGAAACAACAAATCAATGCTTTTCATATGTATACAGAAAAAATACCGAAAGTTAATGCACCGAAACACTAATAACAATCATCTATGGACTCTCATTTTACTTCATTAGAATTTTACAAATATGTTAGAAATGATAAATATAATCAGAAAAAAAGCAATCAAAGTCTACAACTCCAAAAACAGCAAAAAATTACCACAAAGCTACTCCATGAATTATTTATGAAGGAATAAAAAATTAGATTAGAGCAGATATGGTCAATTCTCTAACACAACGTAATATTGACCTGAAACTTATATTGGTTATAGATTATATAGAGAGGCCAGGTGGTAATGTCTCACCATTTGTCTACACACACATGCCCAGATTAAGGCAGGCATACCTCAGCCTCAAACCCAACAAACTGTAAGAAGGGAAAAAAAAATAATGTTCTAAGTTGCCAGAAGCTAACTGCAGATTTTGTACTTGATAAGATGATAGGGAAAAATGAAGAGCTATCTTTGGAGAACTTGACTGAATTCCGCTTGGGGAGTTTTCATGGCTGACCTGCAGAAACAGGCCAGCCAACATTTTAATTATTCTCTCTGTTCTGCTGGTATCTTCAGACACTTAAATTATTTTTGTACTGTAAGTGTTTGGCACATAGACGCTAGTTTTACTTTTTTTTTTACATCTCTGTTGTTATAGTATAGAGTGACCATCCTTCAAACTCACATGTTTTCTAGAAAATGATATATTGTAAAAAACACCGAAAATTCTTCATGAAAAATTAATTTTCAAAAAAAATACTGTTAAAATCTGATTACACCCAACCGTTCTATTTCCCATACGCTCAAAGAGCTGAGCACACACCAGGGGCCACACTTTAAGGACAAAAAAAAAATACATTGTCACACACAGCACGTCTTTTCAAATTCTGTCCAATTTAAAACGTTTAATATCATAAGACTGCTTACTAAAAGCTTAAGTCTTGAAGAATGAGAAATGAGAACTCCCACCCCGTGCTCCCAAAACTGTACAGAAAGGAAATTGCTGAAGAGGACATAAAGTAAACTCTGATAAGAGCTCCATATTCTCTAGTCCTGTGGGCACAGTGAGAATTTCCTATGGAAAGGACAAACACAGCTGGTGTCAAATTAGTAAGAGATGGTGGAGAGAGGATAGAGTTATTTAGGGTCTGAACTTTGAAAATAAAAAGGATGAACTTTCATTTTCAAGTTCAGAAGGTAGAGCCGGCAGCTTTCATGCAGGTTGCTTACAAACCACCCACCGCACTTTACTGTTGGTACGTGTGTTGCTGTGGTACAGAAGTGGGGTGGGGGAGATACAAAGGGTCATGCCTTCTCTGTTGGCACACATGACTAATGTGTATACCAGAAGGGGGAGAAAAAGCACACACCTGGTTATAAGCTGGCCTGACTCATGCCTCTAGGCATTTTACAACAAGTATCCAGAAACTCTGGTTGGTATTTAGAGAGATGTCTATCAGCTGCTTTCCCAATGTCTGGGGCAGTGAAATGTACTCCTCCCCTCGTCTGTAACAAATATTAGTTCAGTTGCTGGAAGTTGTTTTTAACCACGTAAGAGGAAGTCAACAGGCTTGCCTCACCACCTAATAGGGAGCTATCGTTCGTCCTATCCTGATTTCGAGGCTCAAAGGCTCAGAGATGGACGATCACAAGTGAAAAGAAAAGCAGTGGTCTACTACCAGGTCCGTTCACATCCTTCACACTGTTGCTATACAGCCTGGCAGCACCAGGAACCTGTGCTCCCAAGTGGAAGAAGCCAGCGGGGAAGCACCTACAGGTCTGCTCCGAGCCCTTCCTGGGCAGGGCTGCCGGGCAGAGTTGCACAACATCTGACACATGTGGGGCCCATTCCCAGAGCCTGCTCTCTGATGAGAGCCAAACTCACCTATCAGTCTGCAGGAACCAAGTAGAAGGGAACAGAAGTTGAGGACTCCAGGGTAAAAAAAAAAAAAAAGATTTTCAAAGCAATTTCTCCAAAGGCTCTTTTATATATTTTTTTAAGGAGACAACTGATTGATACTGTCAATCATTTCCTTTCTCAAATATGACAATGCTATTCTACCCCTAACTTGCTCATGGCTTGATGGAAATGAGGGGGAAGTTATTCTCCTCACCCAGAAATTCACACAAAGAATATCTCGACAAAGGCAAGTAATTCAAATGTTTTCTTCTCAGTGTTCTCTTTAATTTACTTGTTTCCCATTTACTTCTGATTAAACAAACTTTCTATAGCGAGAGTGTACAAAATTTTCCTAGGATCTCATTTGGGAACACAACAGACTAAAAATATTAAGAACACGGATTGCATAGAGGGTAACAAAGTGGTGAATACACCAAAGCATAATTTTTTTCTTATGATTTCCAACTTTGCAGAAGCCATGAAGCCATCATGTAAACTACAACTTTCATACCCCAAATACTATCCTTGGTGCGACTATCACTTACATATTTTAATATGTAATAGGTTTTTTAAAATGCTTCCCAAATAAGCACTCCATTCATTCCACAGATTCTGAAACTCAAAAACAAAACCCAAAACCTACAGAGAGTCAGCTCTGGCTCCCAAACCCCAGAAGGGGGCAGGAAATCAGTGTACAGTCCAAGAGGCTGTGAGTTCTGGGCAGTGCAGGTATTTGAGAGAGAAGAAGCTCGTCAGGTGGGCCCTGGAGGGAAGCCCGTTATATCTGTGGGGGTCCTGACATTTGGGGTAATCTAAACCTTGTTACTGTGAGAATCACCCCTGGTGGGAGGGAGATTTAGAATGGATGCCTCTTTACCCAAGCAATTAAGATCATTTAGGAAACAGAAAATGGGCAATAAGGATCTCTCTCCTAGAGCGCGCTTGCTGGTGTTCAATCAGACAGTTCCAATGACAGCTCGTCGTGGAGACGTGGCATTGGCTGAGGAAGACACCCGAGTAAACGCTGGGGCTCAGCCCCACAGGTGGCTTTGAAAAACCTCTTAGGGGGGCACCGCACAGGGCATCAGACAGCTGTCACCTCACTTCCATGGTGTCCCTGAGCACCTGAGAACCAGGTGGAGTGAGGACGCATTTTTCTGGGGGCCTCAAACCAGGAGCAAGCTGGTTCTGGGAGAGAGATGGTGTTCTGTGAACGAATGTAAAACTCTGCAGCACTTCCCAGTACACAAAAGCGGCACTTGGAAAAAGCCAACAAAGAATCCTTCCAAGCTCTAAGCATTCTCTTCAGAGCCTACTTAAAGAATAGGAAGGGATAAGAGCAGTTCAGGGGCTGGTCCCACAGAATAAACCACTCCCCTCTCAATGTTCTTGGAATATTCTTCAGTTAGAGCACTTGCCACTGAGAACTGTAATTATTTATTTACTTGCCACTCTCCCACGTACCCTGAGAGCACAGAATGTCTTATTCACATCTTAATACCAATGGTTAGCATAACAGCTGACACATTTTAACTGTTAAACAGTAAATATATGGTGAGAAAAGAGCTCGAGAACTTTCTCAGGTGTGTGATAAACCTTGTACCGTCTTCTCTGGGAGTTCACCTCATAACAGGTCTGCACATCATTTTAGTTATTTTTGTCCACCTCTTCCCCTCTCCACCCTTGATACCATCTTTGAAGCCATGTGACTCGTAAAAACTCACTGAGGAGAAGCATTAACTAACAACTCCTAAAAGGTGAATGACAAGCGAAAACATAACTCTTGTCTGCCTGCTAAAGCCCTGCCCAGGTCTCAGCTAAGTGAGGAAATAAAAGTTACACATCGAAACTTTTACTTTCCTTAATTCATCAATGACACATCTTTCACGAACATTACCTGCCTGTCACAGTATCAGGGCTTGGCCAAAGGCCTTAGTGTTTGTTCAGCATTATTGGCTGTAAGCCAGGTGAGTCCAGGGCTATGGGTCATATTTTAAACACATTCAGTATTTCTGATGGTCTTGTATGTTGGGTATATTGAGTATGAAATCGTTTTTCTAAAATCTGATGAAAAGGAAATCACCCAAAGGAAAATATTCACGATGGGACTGAAGAAGCAAAAGAGAGACCACAGAAGCGCAATAAAAACATTTCAGCCCCACCCGGGTTTTAGCAAGTCAGTCCTGACCCTAGCAGCGCAGCTAGCTCTGCTTCACACTTGCATCCATTCATTCATTAAGGATGAGGATGCCTTTTTCCACTCACATGCCCTTAGAGGACTCTGTGGCTCCTAGATGGTTAATTACTTTAGGCCAGGGTCAAGAACCTGCGGTTGGAAAGCCACATGCAGCTGCCCAGCAGCTTGCGTTCAGCTCTTCACCCTGCTGGCATCAGACGGTAATTTTCAATAGTACACAAGCGCGAAGGAGTTTTGTTGCCAAGAAGGGCCTGTTTATGGCTCTGTAATCAACTCAGCTTCAACAGGCCTTTTGCACAGCCTGAAAGCAAGTCCAACTTATGGAAAGTCATTAGTTTTCTCCAAGTAAAATACTATCTTTTGCCTCCTAATGTTGTTCTTGTGGAAATGACTTCTATGAACTAAGAGAAAGTTTTGTCAGTAGCCTTTTTGAAAGCAAAGCAAATAACACTTCAGCCATCCTAACATTAGTGTTTTGTTGTTAATTGAAACTCAACATCAGATAATGTATTTGTGATCAGGAAGGAGAGAGTGGACCCCTGGAAAAATGGATTTTCAGTAGATTTTTCTACACAGAGATATTGAGGTTGTTTTCCATCTCCATTCAGCTGTCCCAAAGTGGCTGTATTTTCAAACGCAGAAGTGAACAAAGTAGAAAAAGACAGCCTTCCTTCTTGTTCTGCAGTATAGAAAAGAGCTAGTAGACAACTGTCTCAAAAGATAATAACAGTTGGTAGGGGCCGCCCTCTAGCACCGGTACTGCTGCTCTGCCCATCCTCACAGATCAATCTGGTCGTCTCCAGCACATCTGCTTGTGCGCTGACAAATGATGAACTCCATCTCTGAATCCATAAGCAGAAAGGAGGCTGCTGATAAACAGCTATGAGCAGAAATGTATGCACCTTCCAAAAGCAAGACAAATCACTCATTCTCACCAAACCCTTCCAACAGGAATACTAATTTTGTATTTATTTGCACGGCATATGTACCATGTCTGAAGCAGTGCATTAAAAAAGATCTCAAGCAGCCAATTGCTTTGATTGCATTTATTCATTGCAGTATTACAAGGGCTTAATGGCAGAGCAATGAAGTAGGAAGCTAGTGAAGACAGAAAACACCTCATCAATGGCTTTTCAGGGTTGGAGATTTTTCTGGTGCATAACACGCACACGTATGCTCACACGTGTGTGCACACACACTGCTGATGTAGGAAAGAATTTTTTTTTTTTAACCAAATACTGTGGCCATGCATCTTAAATCTGCCATATGCCTTTCCCGTCAACCAGCAGTTATTTTTGCTAATAACTCCAAGAACATATTGTGGGATTCTTTTTGTTTTCTGATCCGGTCATGTGACTCCTTTGACACCAGGGAACACTGGGTAAATTGTAACGTTCTAACAGGCCAGTGAATGGTCTCTTTTAAAGTCAAGTTGATGATGAATTGATATTTGCTAAGGCCTAAGCAAGCACAGGGCACTATATATACTCCTTCTTCTGTGCTCTCTGCAATGATGGATGGAAGTGAGCGGCAGAGAAGTCACAGAGACGAGCTCAAGCTGACAACCAAGCAACTACAAGTGGACTGTTTTAATCAAGCCACAAAAGAAATGGCTTTTTGTATTACTTACTGTGGCTTCATTCTCCTACTGTACACACAGATCATGGATATACTGTACCACACTGGCCTGACTGAAAGTTGAAATGTAGTAGAAAAAGCAGAGAAGACACAGCTTCCTCCAGGCCCCTGGAGGAAGGTCGCTGAAGCCAGGCATTTCCCCAGAGGCGCCAGGACTGGAAATTCACACTCTGTCTTCCTGAGGGATCTGACTTTCTAGAGGAGGATCAAGATGGGCCTGTTGTTTTCCTTTAATAACCCTGATTCCTCCCTACAACAGAAACTTCTGGGACCATGACACAGGTGTGATTGGTCCTCCCAGCCCTCTGACAACAAAGTTCTCTTGGTCAAGGGTTTTCACTTAACAGTTTGAAAAGTTAGGGCAAGATACTGATGTTGTTCGAAGAAATATAAGCCTACCTCATGAAACCAAGGCATGCTGTGCAAATAAATATAGAATTAGCGTTTACCCTTGGCAGGACATTTTTGGTTGAGTTGGCTGCAGAACATTAAAAAAGACATTAAGTGGATTATACATTCAGATGAAGTCTCCTGTGATTTTTAGCCATTAAGAAAACCCAGTATTTTTCTTTTGGATCTATACACTAATTGTGAATGATTACAAGAGGCGACTGTGTAATTGTGTTCCCCCCCCCTCCCCCCGCAAGAAATTTCATGGTAATATAACTTTGGTAAAATAGTTTCAAATAAGGGCTTTGGCTTAGACGGAATCACCATGTTTTGAACAGACAAAAATCATACCCTGAAATAACCATCCTCTCTGAAATGCAATGCTAATTCTTTATGTAGTCGGCTCCAAGTTCCTAAAAAGGTCTCTATAAAATTCTGTGATGGCTGTCTAAGCCAAAAGCCACAAAAATCAAGTGGGCTAAACTTTGATTTTACGATGAGGATCATGAGAAATTAAGAGGCAAACTAACCCACCCCAAGGAAATATGGCTAGCATAGCTGAAATCATATTCAAAGTTAAACCTCAGAATGTGAGTCATTATTTTAGTTGGGGTAGTGCACAGCAAACTAGCCGTGTGTTCTTTCCTTTGGATTCTTTGAAGTTTAGAACCAACATAAACTTTATGAAACAAAGGACGTCTAAAACAATCTCTTTTCCCACACTAGAACTACATGGGAAAACCGGATATCACATATGCAACGCTACCATTAATGATCAAAATGTTTTTCCCTACAATTTTTGCCTCACATTTAAGATGATTTTATTATGTTTATAAGGGCAACAACACAAAGGAATGTTGCAGACACACCTTCAGACCATTTTTTTGTAGGGAATGTAAGTTTTAAAAATGATCAACAGGTAAAGCTTGAAATCTGGGAAATACGTGGTTTGATTGCTGTTACCAAATGGGCTACAAGACACCGTCACATAAATAACCCACTGCTGAGACGCACGGCTGATGTGAGATGTGAGCAGGAGAAACGTC
Source organism: Pseudorca crassidens (assembly GCF_039906515.1). NCBI lineage: Eukaryota > Metazoa > Chordata > Mammalia > Artiodactyla > Delphinidae > Pseudorca > Pseudorca crassidens. Next base: position 87,708,193 of record NC_090298.1, read on the forward strand.
CAGCAGAGGTTCAGAGACTGATGCTGCGTACCTGTTGAACCAGCCCTTTGTTTTAGGACCAGATGTGCAAAATGTGAGACCACCTGTCAGTTTCCTCATCTGTAGGAAGCAGTCTTTCACAAGTGAGCTGCCTTTAGTGAATTTTCGTGATAGGACTAGTACTCCACAAAGTTCAACAGTGCAAGTGCAAATTGGCGGAGATCTAGCCAAAAAGTCTGAGAGAATTTTCTCCAGACAAGATAAAGATTCCCAAGCCCTTCAATGTCTGAATTCACATACTGAGCAGGAAAACATATACACTCGCACATGTAACACCTTGCGGTCTGGATGTTTCTTTTCTATAAAACTCAAGGACAGTAAAAAATTCATTCAACGTTTGCCAAGAGCCTTGTTTCCTAAAATAGTGGTCCTGATACATTTTCGAGTTAAAATCCAAACTATAATTGCTTCACATGATAGTTTCAAGAATGCTTATTTTCAAGAATGCTTATTTTCTTTTTGGTTAACAATTAACAGTGGTCGTAAGTACTGAGGCTTTCAAATGTAAGTACCTCACCAATCTCAATCTGCCTGGTAATTAATCAGGAAATAATTATATGCCATAATCCTTCTACTTAAATATAACAGACATCATTTCATTTGATCCTCACAAGGTCTTTAACACAGGCAGGGTAAGAATTATCCTCCTTTTACAAGTGAGAAAATAGATGCTCATAATTTGCTAAACTTGCAGAGCTAATAAGTGGCAGCTTTCCAGTCTCCTCAAGCAGATGGAAAGTAAGAGATAAGTATCTAGTCCCTAAGAGTAAACTGAGGTTTTTGTGAACAGATGGGCCTGGAATGATCATATTCCAGGCTCATCCACATTGAGCACCCACACCTTTTAGTACCTCGTGCCAAATTCAGTCTTTTCAGACACTATCTGAAACATGATGGGTCCCAGGTTCCCCATGGTGGTAAGAGGGAAGGGATGACCCGTGTGAGTCCTTGCAGTGGCTCAGGCTTTGCCACAGGCTAAGGTGTGGCCATCCAGAGCCCTTCTCTCTTGTCACAAGGAACAAGCAGCCTACCTTTCTAGGTTCCCTGTACTCTCAAGATTCTCACCACCCAGCGGGCTGCCCGACCCAGGCAGAAACAGTGCCTGTCTCAAACGTAAATAAGGCATTTGGTTATCACTTTTGACCCTCTGGAAATGGAAGTCACTCCTTATAAGGTATGTCTACCTTGCAGCTTTTAGACTTCTGCCTTTAGACACATGCTTAGAATGGCAAACTGTATTCAAATAGGGGACTGCTTGTTAAAGGGTCTTCTTAGAGCACAAAAGACATTAGCAAAGAATACTCTAAAATAGCTCTCCTCGGGACTTCCCTGGTGGTCCAGTGGTTAAGATTCCGCGCTTCCACAGCAGGGGTGCGGGTTAGATCCCTGGTGGGGGAACTGAGATCCTGCATGCTGTGTGGTATGGCCAAAATAATAATAATAATAAAATAAAGTAAAATAAAATAGCTCTCCTCATGGCCCAAGTGCCCTCACATGGTCCCACTAAATGCAGGGATGCTTTTAGATGCACTCTGATTTCTAATGGGTACATACAACCTCTGGTCCTCACACATAAGCAACACATCAGGTCAGCATATTCTCAGAGATGTCAAATACCAATTTAACATAGAAATATTATAACAACTCAATTTAGAATATTTATTTTAATATGATTGAATTAAATAGCAACAATACTCTGTTATCATTTATATTATCTATCATCTTCCTCATGTATGCATGTATGAGAGGCAGTACTGGGACCTGAACAGAGGAGACAAGTTTATTCTCCTTTGATAGTGTTGTAGAGGAGAATGACTATGTGCTTATCACCATTTTAGGCAAATTGGCTCATCTTTATGAGCTTCAATTTCTCCCTCCATTTCTCAAATGGGAAGAAAAACGCATACCTTGCAGTACTGGTATGAGAGCTAAATGATAAAATGTACATGACATACCTTAATTATAAGGCCAGTATTCCGGTGTTCTGGGTAAAATACTGTTATATTCTAGGTTAATATTCCTGCTAGATACAATGGAAAACAGTTTCCATAACTGTCAACTGAGCAATTTTAAAAAGCTTTAGTATATAAATATCAAGTGTTATGCAAGCAGAATCTTGTAAAAAAAATTGTCCTTTAATCCAATGGTACCCTAAATTAGCAGGGTGCTTTTTTTTGTTTGTTTGTTTTTTCTTGCGGTACGCGGGCCTCTCACCGTTGTGGCCTCTCCCATCGCGGAGCATAGGCTCCGGACGCACAGGCTCAGCGGCCATGGCTCACGGGCCCAGCCGCTCCGCGGCATGTGGGATCTTCCCGGACCGGGGCACGAACCCGCGTCCCCTAGCAGGGTGCTTTAATCACGTAAATCTTATGTGGCACTTAATAAGTGCCAGCTGGTGCCCTAAGAGCTTTTTAACGTGTCTAATTATATGTATTAACTCATTCCACAGTCTTGGCCACCCCATGGCATTGGTGTTGCCATCATCTTCATTTTACAGATGAAGACATTGAGATTACAGAGAGGTTAATTCACCAGCACAAGGGCTCCGTAGGTGGAAGAGCTAGGTTCAAACCCAGGCCAGTGGCATTAGAGTCCATGGTCTAAACCAGGGCTCCACCAGTTTTTTTTTTTTGAAGGACCAGAGAATAAATATTTCCGGCGTTATGGGCCACACAGCCTCTGCTATAGACAATCCCTAATGGGTAGTCGGCCAACTCCTGTTTGAAACCGTTACACTCTTCTGACTCTCAAATGCTTTGTAATTTTCAAATTAGTTTGATCTGTAACCCATTTGATTCTCACTACAACCTTCTGCAGTAGCAAGAAAACTGAAGCACGATGTGTATCTCCCTTAAAGCGGCAGCAGAGGCTAGAGCAGACCCACGTGCCCGGACTCTAGACTGAGGGATCCATAAAAAGACTCCTTATGACCTGCTCTAGCAGCTCCCTACAAATCTCCGTGTTCCTCTCCACCGGACACTACACTTACCAAACAAGATTATCAAAGGAGCAATGATGACACTCATTTTACCCCTCTCTGTAGTATTGATTCATTCCATCTCACTCCTGTCCCGTCAGAAGAACTGATGTCTCTGAACATTTATTTTAAAATTTCCCCTAAGACATGATAATTCTTTTAACTCTGAGAAGGAACTATAAGCAAAACATGTAAGGTTTTTTAAAAAAGCCTGGTAGATTTTACAAAGCTGAAAGAATCCCCACTACTCTTTCCCATGACCAATACATTCAGTTAAAAGTGTACTTTATGGCAATCTCTTTCTTTTTTTAAAAGTGTTATCCAAACTTTTTTCAAAATTGCCAAATATATATACTACAAAAAAAAAGACTTAAAAACAAAAAAAAACAACTCTGGCTTTGGCAGAGGTATGCAATCCTGGCCACTCACTGTGGCCAAAACACTGCAGGACATGCCCGGTGTTCTCATGGTCTCTGGTAACTTCTGCTGGGAAAAGTGAAAAAAATGCCTAAGAGCCTGCCACATACTAGACTTTATGGTCATGACAATAACAGAAGTGAGGGAAAACAATGACCACAACAATAATGATACTAAGAAAGACAACATTAATAACTGCCAATATTAACTGAAGGCTGATTATGAGCCAGGCATTGTTCTAGGCATGTATTAAATCATTTAATCCTCAAGCAACCCATGAGGAAGGTACTATTATCATCCACATTTAACAGATGAGGAAATTGAGGCAGAGAAGGGTTAGGTAACTCAGGAGAGAGAAGAAAGCTGGGATGTTATAGACTATGATTAAGGCTATGACTGCTGGCTCCAAGGTCTATGTGAACCATTCTCAAGTGTTCCATTAATGAAACAATATCAGTGTCTACTTAGAGGAAGGCATTATTGAAAATGTTAAAAACTCAAATTATAGCACTCTGAAAACCATTTACATAAATGGGCATCACCTCATCACAGAACTCTATACATTTCATGAAGCTCTCTATTTTACAGAGCCAAGGGGATAAAGATTTTTAAACATCTAGAAAAGGGTCTGTCTCAATGTTGTCCATGTGCAAGAGAGATTGCAGACAGCTGTCAACGGATGGTGACGTGGAAAAGACAAACCCATGTCATGGAAAAGGATTTCTGGTTCCAGTTCCTGGCTCTGTCACTTTGAGCAACAATTTCTATAAGCTGTAACATGGGGACAATAGTAATTTACCTCTATTAGTTTAGGGTACAAAGGAGACAATGTGTATGAGGACACTTTGTAAACTGTGAAGGGATAAGCAAGGCTGATCACCCTATAATTTGTTAGCACTATTTTTGAAGTGGTACAGACAATAAAAGTTCATTTACTGAGGCTATTTTTTTGTGTGCTATAAAATATTTCAAGGTTATTTTATTATTATACCTCTCCTCTAAGGAATTAGGTTTTACATATAAATTTCCTTCCAGAGGGGAAAACCTGACCATGAGGCAACATAAACAGACCAACAAAGAGTGCTGAGGAAAGGAAAAGAATTGCCACTGATCCAATTTAACAAAATTCCCCAGAACTTAAGGTATTTGCTTGGTTTCCCCAGGGACCCTATTCAACTGTGTGCAGGTGGGGTTCCCCAAGGATTGGGTGAGCACTAAATCCCTGCTCTGCCATCACCAGCAGCCTTGCTCTATAACCTTAGGGAAGAAGAGTCTGTGACAGAAGGAGGGGAAAGATGGGAGCTAGGGATGGTCCAGCCACTACTCCACCAATGCCCCGCCGCCCCCTGCTTTCAAAACCTGATGAGGGTCATCTACTCCAAAGGTCAAGGCCACAGTAACTCCAGGGAAGGTAACCCCATCCATTAGATTGTATATCCCTAAAAGGGAGAAACCATCTCCATTTCACACCTCCCTGAGGTACAGTTGTTTTAGCATTCAGAGGAGAACTTGACCTTGTACAGAATCTCTTGTTGGCCTAACACAGACTGCCTTCTAGTGACAGAGCAATTATCTGGCAGGATACTATACTTTGTGGCCATTGCTATCGACATTAATGTGTCATCTTCAACATCCAATGGGAATTCTATAGATTTCACTAAATAGATAATAGAGATGAGAAGGTGATTCCCTTTATGATTTTCCTTCTGCTAAATGAAGAATATTGATTATTGAAAGCATTTTTTTCCCAAATGATACATACATTAAATCATTCTATGGGGTTAATTCTTTATAGAATCGGTGAAAAAGCATTTAAGTGCTTTTTTTTGTTTAAAAAAAAAACAAAAAACTATACCTAGTAGGTTCTTCCACACATCATTTTCTATCTTTTCAGCTGTTTTTTGATTACTATTTTATCTGGGATGTGAAAATGTCTTTTATGATACTTTATAAAAGGAAATGAATACTTAAAGAGTTCAGAAATAATTCCTTTAAAAGTAGAATATTTTATGATAAATTCTGTATACAGAATAAAGAGTTATTTCAAAGAAAAGGCAAGCTGCCTTGCCTTGATGTCCAAAAAACTGGGTGATCACCCTATAATGTGTCAGCAATGTTTTTGAAATGGTACTGACAGTAACAGTTCATTTACTGAAGCATTTAATTTTTTTTCCTATAAAATATTTCAAGGCTAACAAATTACAAAAGGGAGAAATTAATTACTCTAGAATATAAACAGCTGTATATTAAAAACACGCACCTCATTTGTATTAGAAAAATATTAAAGCGTTGAGCACCTTTTTAAGAATCCTCCCATTTTGATGTTCCAGTTGAATCTTGTACCCAAAATAAAGGAATTATTATTGCCAGTGATTTTTCTGTCACTGGTATGGCAACAATGAATTATTTGCATAATACATGTAAGATCCTAACAAAACAAAAACATACTAATAGTAATTGTGAGCTTTCTCTATTTATCTTCATAGAAACATTAAGTGAAAGACAGGGAAACAATTATAATCATTTCAGAAAAAAGGGTGGTGGGAAGAAACTAATTGACAGACAAAGTAAAATATCAATGATGAGCAAAGAGTCCTCAATTTATTTAATCCTTTGATTATACCTACAGATTATTATGTGCCAAATACTGTGAGATGAATTTTAATCCCAACAACCCTATGAGTTAGGCACACTCTGCAGATAGGAAAACTGAGTCTCAGAAAGGCTCTGTCTTGTGGGCGAGGTGTTGCCATATGCCAGAGCCCAGATCTAAACACTTACACTCTCCGCACCTTTGGAGGGACACTTGCTATCAGATTCTACAACGGCAGCTTCTGGCAGCTGGGAGGTACTGAGGTCACCACGCTGTCTGCCGAGCAGCTGTGCATGAGCAGCTGGCTCATTTCTGAACAACTGAGAAACATTCAGCTCAATCTGGAGCTGGGCCTCAGTCACCCTCTGCAACCTGGGCCCTCGCCTGGGTTCCCCACCTCCTGCTCTGCACAGGACACCTGGTCTCACATACCCTGCAGAGTCAGATGTCGAGAGTAAAGCAGCTTAAACGTAATGAGTCTTGGTAAACTCTTGGCTTATTAGCCCACACACCAGTTCACATATGACTGGCATTCTTGAATCAGACTACCTGACAGCCAATTTTATTATCTCGCTCCGGTACACCTTCAGAACCTCCAGATAGCCAGATATACATCGCTCATTAATCTGTTTGGTCAGTCAACGTGCAACTTTCTACTCCTGTTGGTGCAGTTACCCCTGTTCAAGGTTTTCTTCATGCTTTTGTGTCCTTTTTTATGTTTATTTTGTGTATAGAAGGGGAACAGAGATTTTCTTGTATTTTTGACATATTTAAATTCATCATTATTTTATTCCACAACTGAGACTTGAAGTCACTGATTTGAATTCCCACCTCTTTACATCTCATGTAGTATCTTAAGCTGAATGTTAAAGATTCTTCCCTAAGAAGTAAACGCTGACCACGACATGAGTTTAATTAACCTGGGACAGAAGAAAGGAATGGCAAGAATGGCTAATAGCTTCAAGTTAGACGTAAAATATACGCATTCCTCCATAATGGGAGTACACGCTGCTCACCTGACTTTACTACGACTCTTCATGAAACCTCAAGCTAAAAATAATGGAAAGGAACTTCTTTATAGCATACCAGCTAGTGCAAAGCTCCATTTCAAGGGTATAGAAAAAAAGAGCATTCTAGAATTTCTTTCTCATCTTCCATCCAGGACGCTGAGAAGAGGAGGAAAGCTCCCTTTGGGGCACAGGGTGAAATGCCCTGGCCTCTGTGAGTGTCACCATCCAGCTCACCTGTCTATCCTCCCCTGAGGACCAGGCATTCCAGGAAATTGGACAACTTGGTCTACGTGGCTTAAAGGATACACCTTTAAGCCCCTCTAGAATATTCCCCTCCTGAACCCCTACACCACTTACTGCCTATTTGGTAAGTCAACCCAACAGCCCGTTTGGCTCACGTATACCATAAACTGCGCTTTTCGCGGATTAGCATCAGGTGTCCACACTACTCACAGTGTCTTATCCACCACCTCGGTTCTTCCCACACCAACTAGCAACAAGAAGAACTGAACTTGGAACGTACTTGCTATGTGCTGGGAACGGTGTCAACTGTCATTTGTATACCTTCTTTCTTAATCGTCACAAGAGTCCTGTTAGATTTTACCAAAAAAAAAACCCCCCCAAAACAAAAAAGAAACCCACACAAGCTGTCTGGTGACAGAGTGTGAAGTAAAATTCACATTTTCTATCCTTCACCCTGGAACTCAGTTCCCTGGCCCACAACAGTCTTCTTAAATAAATTTCTCAAATCCTGTCGGTCTGCAGCAAGAAGTTACCTGAACCGATGCCCTCATGAACCCAATTCATCACTCCACTTCACATTCCACTAATGAAAATCCACAGGAAGACGTTTTTTGATCAAAATTTTGATCTTACTCAGATCCCTTCAGCACATTTCATCTTCCCTAAATTATCTACTATGTGGGAGACTGTTCATATCAAGGTTGGAACACTTAAGGCAGAAATTAAATGACTGCTTGAGCCCAAACCCCAAGGCCCCTGTCCCAAATCCCCCTCCTGTACCTGCCTACCGTCTCTCTCCTTTATTACTCTCAGCACACCTGGAATTTTATGTCCCTTTGTATAATTATTTCTTTAATGCCTACCTGCCCACTGAACTGTAAGCTACATCAGGGCAGCAGCCATGTCTGTTACCAGTCACACTTTGGCCCTGGTCCCTAGCACAGTGCCTGTATGTGGTAGGTACCCAGTAAATGTCTGTCAGATGAGAAGGAGTGAGAGAGGGAAGGATCGAGGCCAGGTGGAAAGCACCTTAGCATGAATCTGGACCAAGTGCTACCTCAAGAATTAGGCAGCCGATGGTGAAGGCTGACAGGAATTCAGACACTGTGGTACCAGGGGCAATGTGGTGAAAGTGGGTGCTGCTTCCTCACTTCTAAATGAGGACATTTGCCAACAGACACATACAGGAGATAATTCAGCCCCGGCTAGTTGTGGGATTCTCCTCCATTTCCCCAGGACTTCTCTGTGTGTGCCGTGGTTCTCCTCCACACAATGGGGATTAAAAAGAAAAAAAAGCCTCTTTGTATGACTGATATGAAATATCTTTCTAAATAAGTAAAATAATAAATGACCTTTCTCAGAGTTCCTTTAAAGACAAAGTAGGTTTTATATTCAAAGTTTTGGTACTATTGTATATGTTTAGAAATATGTCCACTTTTGAGTAAATGAAGTATTTGGCCTCTTATAAAAGCGATGTAAATAACAAGACAGTCCAGCATAGTGGTTCACAGCATAGATTTACAATCCAAGAGACTTGGGCTCACATAATTTAACTGAAATGTGAGGCAAGGTAAAGCAAGAACTAAATTACAATCCGATGATAGTACCTACTCTATAGTGTTATTCAAAGGATTAAGTGATCAAATATGAAAGGTTTAGAATAGTGCCTGGCACGTGGTAAATATAAATGCTTGCTATTACTATTTTGCAACAACAAAAAAATCTGAGCCCCAAAGAGATGAAATGACTCACTCAAGTTTATACGGCAAGATTCAAAAACAAAGCTAAAACTCAGGTCTGATTTCCCACCCTTGACTCCATCAGACCATGACAGATGCATTATGTTTAAAACAAAACAAAACAAACGTAGCCGTTTGTTTACAGGCAGGCCATTTTTCCTTTTCCTTTTCTTTGAATTTTCCACTGAGCAAATAATTTCCTGGCTTTCAGGAAACAGTAATTGTTAAATGCTTACTACCTGGTTATATTCATTAAAGATTTCCAAATAGTCCCGAGTCTAGCAAAGTAGAAATCATACCATGATTATATTATTACAGAGTTGAGGGAAGAGAATCTATTTCTCTTCCAAAACTTCTATGAGAGTCAATATAATTCCCATTATACTTTCCCTGCTATTTTATTATCCCTTTCTTTATTAGAGGTTCAGATTTGAAGCTGTTCTAAGAAAAAGGATAGGAGTGGAAAGAGATTTAAATTTCTCTTTGTCCACATTAAGTCCAAAGCTTTAGCAGATAAGGGAAAAGGGAAGGTTAAGTCACAATGGTCAAATGCTGTGACCTAGTTATGTCTTGGCTTATTTTCTCGTCCTTTCATTAAGGAGAATTAGCCAATTTAGACTCAGTTATTATGCAACCATGAAAGCGATATATGTTTAAATGTATAGCTTTCCCTTGATGTCATGACTAACTAAATGGGAAATATTTACGGAGCTGAAGAATCTAGGCTGAATCTAACAAAAGGGAACAAAAGAAAGTTAGTTTCTACGAGGTTTTTTTACTTTAATGTTCAAGCAAAAAAATCGGACGTAGACATGAAGAGAATCCTACAGCCACCAGGTGGGTGCTAAGATGACAGAATGGCAAGAAGAGATTGTTAGACATAAACTTACCGTTTGAAGAAATGACGCAGAAAGAGGTTTAGTAAATCACTGGGAGAGTGAATTGGTCATGGTGGGGTCAGAAGCCCAGCTTCCCAAGGCAGTACTTTCTTCCCCTCCCCGAAGGCCTCTCCCAACACTCATCACTTTGCAGCCATGCTCAGTCCCATCTCCTGCAAAACCCTTCTTCACAGTGACTTCTGCTGTCTGGGAATTTTTATTTCCTGATCATTCACCGGGACTCTTCTTCTTAAGCCATCATTTAACTCTCTCCCCTATGCCTGTTTCACCAAAATGAAAAAATACTATACATTTCTTGAGGATGTCTTATTTATTTGCAACCCTCTTGGGAGGCAGTACAGTGGTAGCCCCATAATGATCAGTGAGCATTTACTGACAGAATAACATGATGGAATGAATTCTTCTTGGCAATCATGACATTTGGATAGAACACTCTCTAAAGAACCCCCTCATAATTTGTCTCTCCCACAATATACTTCATGACAGAATGCTAACTTTAGATTAAACAAAGACAAGATTACATCTGTTTAAGTTCGCTTCACTACACGAAGTATTACGTAATATGCACAACCCAAAGAATATTTATATTTTCTCTAAAGGAAAATATGGTCTCAAATAGAGCTGTTTAAAGGTCATTCATGACACCTCTGGAAGGAGCCCTCCTGTAGCCATCCTGGTGCTAGGACTGAAATTACTGAAAGAAAACAGAATTGTACCACATTGCAAAGATAAATATTGAAATATATATTGATGCCTCTGGAAGAGCAATTATCCTTTAGGGAGTTCATTTGCTTTAAAAAAAAATACTTCTTTCTGAATGCTTTTTTCCCCCCAAATCTGAGAACATGAATATACTTTGAAACAAGGATTGTGCATATATATTGCTTTGCTTAACATGTGTCCTGAAATTGACTAAAGGAACAGGCTTGCTGTGAGGATAATATATTCATATCGGATCGTATATCAAACATGTTGGTATGCTAAGAGTATTAGGGTAGTTGTATAAAACTAGATACTCTATTTTCTCAAATGCTCTAGTACTGAAGATGCAAGTATCTTGTGCTGAAAGTTTATTTCTAAAAGGTTGCTTTTACATTGAAAAGCTAAAGAATGAATTACTTTTAACTTCCAATTTTACATAATGCTTATCAGCCAATATATGAAGATTTTCAATTTTTACTTAAAATATAGTCATTGGCTATGCTATTAAAGACAAAGGGCCAACTAAAGCTTTTCAAATAATGTAAAGCGGAGAGGGGCAGGGAGAAGAAATGATGATCTGATTCCTTAAACAAGGTAACTAGGTAACTGATGGAATTTCCTCTTCTGTTTAGGTAATGTGCAGTACAATATTGCATTTATAAGCAAAATATGACCAAAGTGTATTTCTTATATATATTTGGTCTTCTCCATGGTGCGTGGCTTACACCTCTCCAAACCCTTAGAATTTACTCAGTGTTGAGAGTGATAAAAGGTGTCCTTTGCTATGTTAATGAGATAGTTTTGGAAAGCCCCTAAGGATGGGGGCTAGTTGCCAGTGTAGGCAACCCTGTGACTAGAAGGCTGGAACTCTCAGTCCCACCCCCTGACTTCTGGAGAGGGGGTGAAGATTCTGAGTTCAATCACCAGAAGCCGATGATTTAAACAATTATGCCTACATAATGAAGCCTCCATAAAACCCCAAAGGATGGGGTTCAGGTATCTTCTGGGTTGGTGACACGTGGAGATTTGGAGGAGAGTGGCATGCTTAGAGAAGCATGGATGCTCCGGGCCCTTTCCCCATACCTGCCCTATGCATCTCTCCCATCTGGCTGTTCCTGAGTTATAGCCTCTTATAACAAACCAGTGATCGAGTAAGTCAAATGTTTCTCCGAGTTCTGTGACCTGCTCTAGCGCACTAATCAAACCCAAGGAGGGGGTCAAAAAAAATCCTCTGATTTATAGCCAGGCAGTCAGAAGTACATGTGGCCGGAGATCGGGCGGCCCGGTGCCAGTCTTGTGGAACCGAGCCCTTTTCTTGTGGAATCTGATGCTGTCCCTGAGTAGTGTCAGCACTGAGTTGAACTGCAGGATGCCCAGCTAGTCTCTGAGAATTGTTTGTTGGTTTGGCAAACCACCCACCTCCACACGTTAGAAGTGGATCCAGGAACCCAACCATAAAGAGCAGGTGAATTTGGCTCTTTGTGTAAAAAGATACGTGAAGATACCCTGATCCAACAGCCACCGCTTTAATAGTTCCCACCTGCCTTTCTTCCCACTCAGCTACTTGAGCCATCTCCCACCTACTGTTTTGAAGGGGGCTCACCTTTTGGGCACAAATGTAAATCAAGCTTTTTTTTTTTTTTTTTTTTGCGGTACACGGGCCTCTCACTGTTGTGGCCTCTCCCGTTGCGGAGCACAGGCTCCGGACGCGCAGGCTCAGTGGCCATGGCTCACGGGCCCAGCCGCTCCGCGGCATGTGGAATCTTCCCGGACTGGGGCACGAACCCGTGTCCCCTGCATCGGCAGGCGGACTCTCAACCACTGTGCCACCAGGGAAGCCCTATTTTTTTTTTTTTTTATACATTCTAGTTTCACGTATGCTACGACCTAGATGGGTGACATGGATGTCTGGCTTAATGCTCTTTAATATCAGAATTCTCTTCTGTCAAAACAAGAGTTGGCTTAGATTGGGCTCCTCTCTTTGTCCCAGTCCCAAACACCCCCATGTAACACTGCAGGGACAGACCTCATCCACTGTAACAGCTGTTGCTTAGACAAGGCCTGGGGTGAGGCGCCCTGAGGTCAGAATCCTAAAGGTGAGGCACTAAAGGGATCCCTGCAGGTCAAGCTCTAGGGATCCTTCCACTTCTGTGTGGAAGTGCTACCTCTACATCAGGTTTCTAAAGACTGCTCTTTTTTCAACCACCAGGGAATAACTGCTTTAAACACTGATGAGGATTTAACTGTGAATTAACTACTCCTATGAAGAACAGGTGAAGCATTAGATAGCAGACATGCTGTATAAGGGATATAATTCCTTTTCACGCCTCGGGGTTCCCAAGACTCTGCCTTTTCAGGCCAGATAACCAAACTAAGCATACCTGGGGCCACCTCATTGCCCTAGAAAACTGCAACGTGCCTTACCTTTCCTGCTAAAATGCCTTCTCCGTGTTACTATTCAAAGGCATGAATTTGGTCTTTAGAGGGTCATTAATAAGAAATAGCCATAAAATACAATTTATAGGGCTTCCCCGGTGGCGCAGTGGTTAAGAATCCACCTGCCAATGCAGGGGACACGGGTTCGAGCCTTGGCCCAGGAAGATCCCACATGCCGTGGAGCAACTAAGCCCGTGCACCACAACTACTGAGCCTACACTCTAGAGCCCGTGAACCACAACTACTGAGCCTGTGCTCTAGAGCCCGTGAGCCACAACTGCTGAGTCTGCGTGCCACAACTACTGAAGCCTGTGTGCCTAGAGCCCGTGTTCTGCAACAAGAGAAGCCACTGCAGTGAGAAGCACCATGACAAAGAGTAGCCCCTGCTCGCCGCGACTAGAGACAACCCGCGCGCAGCAACGAAAACCCAACACAGCCCAATAAAAGAATAAACAAAATAAATTTTAAAAAATACAATTTACAAAACTCAAAGTAAACTCTGCTATCCTACCTGGTCCCATTCATATTAAGAACCACGTGACGAACACCTTTTGGTCATGAGAAAATGACAACTATATAAACAATCAGGTCTCTGTTTTCTCATAGCCACAAGGACAGTAAAAGCCAAATTTAATGCTTACATAGATATCCTGGATTCTTCTACTAAATTCTCCCTAAAATATTCTCACTTAAATTTCTGACCTCTTTTATAATCTTTATTTCAACTGACTTTTTAAAAAGATGTATCTTTTTCATCTATGGCTTCAAAACATACTTGGAAATAAGTGAAGATATATATATTCCAAGACCTCAGCCAGTCCTCTCTCCTGAGGGCCAGAAAAGTGGCAAAGCGCAACACATGGATCCCAAGGCAGCGTGGACCACACAGCCTCCTTCCCACCCAGGTCGGTGCATCCTGCCACCGGGGCGCCTGTGGCCTGGCCACTGGTGAGAGAAGGTTTCCTCATGTCAGGAAACAGTCATGTGGATTCACTGCTGAATTTCCTTAACCACACAGGAGCTTCAGACCTACCTCTACTCAGCTAGGAGTTCTCTTAGAGCTCAGCAATGTTGTTTTTTGATCTCTTGACACAATAAATGATGTAGTAATTCATTACTGACAGGGCAAAAAATTTTGCCACAACGTTTACAAGCTCTAATAAATTATGGATAATTTACCAAATTACTACCAGGGAAAAGAAGCCTGCCTTTATTAGATTTTCATTTATCATTCTAACTCTTTCCTCCCACCCTTTCTGTCTCTCACACTTGTCCTTCTCTCCCCGTCTCTCCCCCCTCCCCACTCCCTCTCCATCTCTTTGTTTCTGTTTCTCTCTGTCTCCCTCACACAGACACATATTTCCATAATAGATTTTGGCTTGAAATCAGAATTGGAATATAGTGCAATTGGTATACTCTACCCTGTCCCATGGCTAATAAAACACTGGAATTAGACTTAAAGTAATGAATGGATTCTATAGGAAGTAAACGATCATGAATATGTTAAAACAAAACAAAACAAAAAACCCACCATTGCCAACTCCGTAGGAGACTCACCAGACCACAGTAACAACCTTTGTTGAGTACACAGTGTGGAAGACTGACTCCTCCAACAAGAAATTCTTAATCCAGTACAAGAAATAAAAAAAGAAGAGCTCCCCTTTATTTTTTATGTTTTGGTTTGGCCACTGGTATATGGCCTTATAAAGCTGAATTATTCTTAGCATTCAGATAACTTCTTGTGGTAATAATGGGAAATTATACTCATAAGGTAATATTTACATTGGAAGAACTAGCATTAAATTACTGGGCTGACTGTTTGTGTTGTAAAATGTGAGGGGAAAGGCCTCATTTTCAGTGGATTCACAAACCAACATGAAAGTCAGTGGGATATGAAAATAATCACCCTCTGGCTCTACAACCATACAATGATGTCATGAGATGGATGCAAATGTTTTCTTAAAGACGAACCCAACTCTTTGTGAAAAAAGCAGATTCCAACTTCTTTAGAGAATCAGGGCTTAATGAACAATTCACCCCCTTTGATGATAAAATCTTTTTAAGACAGATCACTCTTATCTTCTATTTTTGAACAGTTCCACACTAACACCTCATCCCCAGCTCTCTATCTGAAGTTAAGCCTGACTTCTTCCAAACACCAGCCTCCCCTGTCCAGCCTTAAAAGGTGGATGTCACCCTCTGCTCCTTCTGTGCCCCTCTTGTGGCCAGATGCCTTCTCTTCCAAGTCTTGGGACACCTACTTTCTTCTCCTTGCCCAGAGTCTACTTGTATCCAAACCCACACCCTCTTTCTTACACTATTGTGGCCGCCTCCTAGCTAGGCTTTTTACGTCTAACCTCTCCCTACAAGATGACTCTTCCTAAAGCACCATTCTCAAAACACCACAGTCCTGCTCAAAAGTCATCAGAACTTCCAACTACATTCCTGGTGCAAACAATTGCTCAGGTTGTTGCTGGAGGACTTCCTCAATGAGTTGCTGCTGACATCCACGATGCCCCAGCCAGGGCCTCTCAACTACTGTGCTCCGAAAGGGTTACATGTAGGAGAGGGGCTGGGGCAGGGGCTGGGAGGCCTGTCCTGGGCTGGAGAGGGATACTCTGCAGGACCTGCTGCTTCCTAGACTTGAGCTGGATCTCTTTACCCAAGTGGCCTGTATAAATTATTTTCTGGAAGATGCTCCAGGCAAAGTAGCCTGACGAATTACTGTTAAAGGCAAACCTTCTTGTCTCTCTCTGTCTTGGCTCTTAACCTTACCACCCTCCCCCCATTCTGCATTTCAAAGTCCTAACACTTTATACCCACCTCCGCTAAGAAACCCTCCCTGACCTCCCCCATCACATGACTTCTTCCCCTTCCTTTAAAGCCTAACAGCATGTGCTATATATTTGATGGTATTTGTGATATTAGTCCTGCTATTAACAAATGATGGTCTACTTGCCCTTTTCCCATTATTAGGACACCGACTGCACCGTTGTTCCAAAAGCATCTAACTCATACTGTAGGGACCCAGTGAATGTTTGTCAAATGTCACACTGCTGAAGAAAAGATGGTTAAAACCACAGTTAGGATACTCTTTTTTTTTTTTTTTTTTTTTGGCGGCCTCTCACTGTTGTGGCCTCTCCCGTTGTGGAGCACAGACTCTGGACGCGCAGGCTCAGCGGCCATGGCTCACGGGCCCAGCCGTTCCGCAGCACGTGGGATCTTCCCGGACCGGAGCACGAACGCATGTCCCCTGCATCGGCAGGCGGACTCTCAACCACTGTGCCACCAGGGAAGCTCACTTAGGATACTCTTATTTGCTTTGATGAGTGTTCTGATCTGATACTCTTCATCAGACAACAGTTCAATTAAGTCTCCTAACAGTTCCATAAGCAATGATCCCAGCAGGTAGGGCCTTTCGCCCTGATCCTTATCCCCTTCTGGTTTTCCTGAGGGTTCTTTTTCAGGTTTAGGATTATTAATGTGCTAAGGATACACAATAATAAATGTCTAGAGTTAATTTACTATCACTCTCTGACCTATGAAATCTTCAGCTGGAGGGCTGCCATAAATGTTGACCGTAAGGACCGATCGTGAAAAGCCCCAATTCTCCACTCTTAGTCATCTTTCCAAGAAACCACACACCCCTTAGCATGTGTGCTTGGCCAGTAGTTAAATTGTAGGTGACCTTTTCAGGGATTTGGTGCTAGAAGATGGAAAACTGGAACTGTTCTGGCAAACGTGAAGACAAATAATATGCTATCATTCCAACAGAAAGCCACAAAGAAAGTCCACACTGGAACTAATTGGCACCAACAAGGAAGTGTGATACAATACTCTCCCTTCCACTGAAAACCTTCTGTGGTTTCAGGGTGAGGACGAAGAGAATGAAGAAAAATAAACACAATATGAAATTGAAACCACACCAGGAACAAAAAATATGAACTGCAAGACCACAAAGTAGTATTTTTATGGGTAACTTTCAATTTTATCAAGATAGAGTCAGGAAAATAGTACGCATAGCTATGTTATGTGACTTAAATGCCAAGTTTCCATTTTGTTTTTATATTAATATTAGGACTTCTCATATTTCATCTCTGTTTATGTTTACATAAATTACATTTATATCAAATCCAGATTTGGAGCAACTCAGAATAAATACTTGGGCAATTCTTGTTAATATTTTCATAGGAGTTCAACTTTTGATTTTTAATGTTTCTCTGGAAGATAATGCCTGCGTGTATAAATTTAATCCATTCACATTGCTATATTGCTATATTATGTTTTTATCATTTTCACAAGAAAACTTGCTGTATCTGATATACAATTTATGTCCATTTAGAAACATGTATTTTTTTCAACTAATCGACGCTGAATAATGCTAGGTATATCCAACACAAAAAAAACCACAAGGGAACTTTTCCCTCTATCACATTCTTTTCTAAGTGTTAAAGGGGGCAAAACTTTTCTTAAAACTTAGTGGTTAAATGATTAAAGTTCTGTAAATCACAAACTAAGTGGGTGACAAAAAATATAAGAGCAGAATCAATCAACTTTCAACTGTAAGAAAGAAGAGGGAGGCGAAAAGGTTAATTTTACGTGAGGCTACATAATTTTCATTTAATTGCTGTTTCATTCAGTGTCCAAAAACACCGGGAATATCCTTTTGTCATATGTACAGAAGGGCTTTGCTATTGTCCCTCAGGAAGGCTGACAGCTGGCCCTGCACTTTGACCTCTGACCCTGCCTCAGCAGGGGTCTCACTGATATTCCCAGAACCTTCTCTCAATGGAAGAAGATCATTTAAAAAAGAAAACGCCACCTCAAGGGCTGGTGGTCCTTCCACTCTCACCCTCTGCTCCTGCCCCCCTGCGTGGTGGCATGCAGGTCCAGTCAAGCCCATCAATTCCTGGCCCTTCATGAACTCACTATTTTTCATGTATATTTGATGGGTCCTTTCCCTCTTATTCACAGTGGCTTTCACAGTCATGTTAGTGGGTGAGAGCCTTCTATTCTGGACTTACATTTGATTAATTTGTGGTATTCATGTGTCTAATTCTCTACACACAAAGGGAATGAACTAGCTTGGACTCTATCGACAAGCCATTTCTGCCAGGAAAGTTCAAACGTAAAGGGAAAGGCTGTGTCAGTGGAGATGGTTTCCAGCTTGCCGAAAGCAGCTTGGAATACAGCACAACGGAACAGTCCAGCTTAAAAGAACAAAAGGCAGCTATCATCTCCAACGCTTTTGTTAATGATATTTTAAAACACGTAAGCAAATTCCTAAATGCTGCATTCCCTG
This sequence comes from Pseudorca crassidens, assembly GCF_039906515.1. Lineage (NCBI taxonomy): Eukaryota > Metazoa > Chordata > Mammalia > Artiodactyla > Delphinidae > Pseudorca > Pseudorca crassidens. Next base: position 87,726,550 of record NC_090298.1, read on the forward strand.
TCACGCATATGTACATCTTTACAAGAGGGAGCGCCTGAAATTACTGCAGCTTTACAGACATCACACACATACAAAAAGAGACTCCTGGCTTCCTTTCAAATCCCATCAGTCAACTTTTATCAACCGAAGGGGAAGCAGAAGATGATAAACACTGCCTGCAATATCGTTTGTGTTTTAAGCTTTGGGTCTTTTAAAACAGTTATGTTTACAAAAGTGTGAATACTTTTAAGGAACAGAATATTGATCAAATTCCTCGTTTTTAGTACACAATGAATGCCTCCAAATATGTCCCTAAATGCAATGTTTTATGAGTCCCATAATTATCTCTGCTAATCCTTAAAGAATGATAATGGTCAAAAATTTACTGTCTTCAATAACCTTCTTACTACAGTTTCCCCTTTCAAGTTCTCATTTGAATTCGGTAAGTTAGTATTTTACTTTAAAAAAAATCCACAAAATTCTATTCAACAGCTACTTGAACTTTTACAAACGGCTGAAAAGAACGTAAAGCTACATATGAATTATTTGAAGTCAACAGAGTAAGAAAAAGTTGTCATATGTGTAGCACAGTCTTCTATGTGTCCTTTAATAAAAAGCAGGACTTTGGTCATTCCATGATGTCACTGATATTCTGTACAAAAAAAGTTCCCACAGACCAAATTCCACTTCCTTTCTATATTGCCAAAGATGAAATAAATCTTCAAAATGCAGGGGAGAAAATAATGTATATGAGTTCTTCAAGAATATATGAGGCAGCCTGCAGGGAATAATGTTAAAAAGATAAAAAAACAACCCTGGCTTCCACTTTTGCTGATTTACTCTCATGACCTTGGGCTTACCCTCCTGCTAGAAGTGGAATGTATGTGTGCACATGTGTGTGCATATACTCAGGCCCTGGTGCCTGGACCAGTCATCTGTCTACTCTGGAAAGGGGAGAGAATACCATGCCAGGTAAATGGAATTTGAGACAAAGCACTCTCCCCACACCTGCCCCGGGCCGGGATGCCTGAAACCAAGACACACAGGCTCCCGAGAAAGGACAAAGGACAGACATTCCCGCACAGTTGTAACAGCGTTCTCTCTGATCTCACAAGGGTAACAGGACCGTTAACCTTCAAATACCAATAACCAGGTTTCCTGACGAATATGGAAAGGGAAAACCTAGGCTGAGGTCTGTGTGGCATCTCTAGGCTGCACTAGGAAATTAAGGGTGTGGTACTGAGCACTGAAGTGTGAGCTCCTGGGCGAGGCAGCCTGTGGCCTGGAATGAAGAGTGTGTTTCCAATATCTACATTCAAGTTTTATACCAACATACATATACCCCTCTGCATGTGTACATATATTCCTGTGGCTCTCAGCTATAAATGGGGGGAGGGGCAGAGAAGGGGGAGAAGGGAGAAAGGGAGCTGAGAGACAGCTGGACTGGGGGAACCTGCAAGGTACTGCCGAGGGGACGCGCTGACGCAGGTGGTGAAAGGAAGGAATGGTTAAATAATGCCCACAAGCAGCACTGTGGTGATAGAACAGGCAAAGGATAAAAACTGAGCAAAGAAGGAAACCACAGAGCACCCAAGAGCTGCGGTCCTTAACTGCCTCAACTTAGGGATGCAATTACTCCTGCTTCCATCGCTCATCTTCAGGCTCGGGTCCAGAACGTGCCGAAGATCCTCTGAGCAAAGTCCTCCTGCATGGAGGACATACCAATAATTGTGGCGCCGGAAAGACTCAGAAGTGCCAACATAAAGAAAACTCAACAGGGGCTTCCCCGGTGGCGCAGTGGTTGAGAGTCCGCCTGCCGATGCAGGGGACACGGGTTCGTGCCCCAGTCTGGGAGGATCCCACATGCCGTGGAGCGGCTGGGCCCGTGAGCCATGGCCGCTGAGCCTGCGCGTCCGGAGCCTCTGCTCCACAACGGGAGAGGCCACAACAGTGAGAGGCTCTTGTAATGCAAAAAAAAAAAGAAAAGAAAACTTAATTTGTTAGTTGTTTGAGCTTTGTAGTGAAATCAACTACTTGAAAAAATAGGTTTTCAAAAACTTGATAATATAGAGTATATCTTGTATGTAAAATAATAAAACTTCAGTTCTGTAAAATTATTACAAGCCCTCTCCATATTTTTACAAATCCATCTCAGTTTCCAGATTCAGCATCAGATCTATGATGGGAACTGGTTCTAAAAGACCTTAGAAGGGACAATTTCAGGACAGCCCAAAGTATAGCTTTTCATAAATATCACTAGTTTCTCCCACCCTGATTCTTTTTAGCCTGGAAACCACATCTTTTCTCTGAGCTTATAAATAAACACATGCAGATATACACAAAACATAAGCAGCATGATTTGTGTGTGTGTATATATGCATATATAAAATTAAATACATATGTGTATACACACACACGTGTTTATATATAATTAAATCTATACTTAGCGTATTAACTCCAAGATGGGCATAAAGACACTTACAATGGTGCTCATACTAGTCAGAACAGAAGCCAACCCTGGAGAACTTCAGCAGAAATGGTATTTCCTAAAAGAGGATCAAGATTGTCACAAAATCTCCTGGAAGATTAGAACGAAATGGACTCAAACTTAAGGATGCAGCCACCGGAGCTAACAGTCCTGGCCACACTTGGTCACTCTCCGCTGGCCTGTTGGATTCAAGACCCCCCTGCCACTCGATCCCCAATCAGCAGACACTGGAGACCACTGCCAATGGAGGGGGCTCTAAAGGACCCATGATTCTCTATGTCACTCCCTCTGGACTCCAAGTTGTGGGCAGAGACATTAGATTGGTGAGTTTAGGCCACGTGCCTGTGCCAGAGCCGCTAGAGATCCCAGGAAACAAGAATCTGGCCTCTGGGGCTTTCTGTACTGGAGGTGAACCCTCACCTCCCCACAAGTGTCTCACAATGGTAGATGTTCAAGCCTGCCAGGAAAGGCCTTCAAGATGCTAGCCACCTCCAAAAAAGTGACAGCTGTGCTCTCAGACACTTGTACACTGGGAAGCAATTATACCCTGTTTTTCAAGTAAAAAGGGCTATATTAAATTTATTAACAGAGAGCCCTACAGATTAAAAAAATACAGTACCAGAGGAAACGGTCTCCTAGAAAAGAACAGTGAACTATTAAATTCCTCTCCCTAGGCCAAGTATATACTAATTTTTACTTGAATTCAAACATTAAAAGATCTTTGACAGGAGAAAAACTAGGACAGAATCACCTGGACTTCTGCCCTAACCCCAGAAATTGACATAGCATAACCAAGGCCTACTTAAAAGCTGGTTGTATCTGTTTAACACCAAACTCTGAGCAGAGGGCCTACCTCCTAATGGTGAAAGAAGCTGTTTCCACATTTGGAGAGGCAAGACCCACAAAGGAAGGGCCTTTAATTTCTAGTAATTACCCTGGTACCTTAAAGTCGGTAATTACACAGAGAACCTTGCCCTGAGCTGGCCTTCATTTTGTTCCAAACCCAGTGAGTGTAATTAGCCTTGATTAATATCCCACATTTCACATCAACAGAAACAGTGAATCCAAATGGTCCCCACATTCTGCTGCCTCAGGAAACCTCACTGTTTGAATTCTGTACCTTTATCAAGGGAACATGCTGAGCAAATGGGATCAAATGATGCCTTGGCACCCACCTTGGTCTAACTATTCAGAGGGAAGCAGCAATGCCTTTCATGTAATCATCTTAATCCCCTGTATCAACTAATTAATACACAGAGAAAGCTTTTACTTGCATGTGAGCAATTATAGCAAGTTCCTGGTCGGTGTCCAAATATAATTCATGGACAGTGAGGCTCCGGGAAGGACAGCTTCTAAAGATGACTTTAAAATGCAAAGGGGTTTTAGGGGGGGCAGGAATGAAACAATTTTGTTAATAGTAGGAAGGGAGGACCAAAAATAAATGTCAGTTTCTCCAAAAATCTTTTTAATTTCAGAACTCTATTTTGCACATGACTTGCTTAAACAGGTCCATTTATGTGAGCAAAGTAAGACCCAAGAGGAAGCAAAGAGCTTTGATTCTATGTCCTTATACAGCTGAAATGCCACAGAGTTAGTTACAAAGGCCTTGAAAACAAAGAAAACTGATGCCCTTAACTAACTAGCTTCTGCTAAAAATAAACCCAACTAGTCTCACTGAACACAGCCTTCTGAAAGGCAACTAAGATGTGAGCTCAGTGATTTCACATTCCTCCCAGGGAGCGGTGGGTACCTGTTGCACAGGCCTCCCCCCTCCCCGCCGCCGCCCTGCCCCCAGTGCAGGAGACCGCACATCAGTATTTGCAGCTGCCTGAGAACTGATCCAAGAATTGGGAGCACGGGGTGGCAGGGTTTGGGGAGCTGTGAGCAAGTGCGGGGGAGAGCCTGCACAAAAGGACATCTGAAGCATCGGCACCTGCTCTGGGGCTCCTGCTCTCCAGTCTGCCCAGACAGAGTGGGAATCGCTCCAGCGTCGGGGCAGCTTGTAATCCAACGTGGGGCAGAGGGCACAGGAACCTAGTGGCTCAGGCATTCAAGAAAAGGCTGTCAGTCATGAAGCACCACATTGTGGGAACAAGCCCCGGGTGTGCCCGTGAACTCTCCCTGCACAGATGGCTTGCTGTCTAGGGAAAGCATTACCCAGCACAGCCCAGTCGACAAGTACACTGAATCCAAGTTTCAAGAAACAAAACGTTTCCTCACATCACCCCCTCCCACCAGACTATGCTGAAGCTGCTTAAAAAGTGCCAAGAGTTATCCTTTTTTTTTTTTTTCCTTAAAGAATAAAATGCTAATCACATAGGGTTGGGCTCTCTGAATTAAATACTGTACTGAGCCACCCTGGGAACTAGACGGTATCCTCCCAGCTACAAGGCTAAAGAATGAGCAATCACCAGCCCATGGAATTTTCATGATCCAATTTCCCCACCTTCCTGCCGCATACCCACTGGCAGGAACCAAAGGGCTGTCACCCTGATGAGAGAAAACAAAGCTGGGCACTGCGTTATGAAACAGGTTTTTCCTTTCCCATAGACACTGCTTTACGGCTAGGTCATGTAAAACAGCAAAATGCTCAATGAACACACGCGGTCCCGTTCCCTGCAGGTGATGGTGCCCTGCAACTTGACCTGAGATACAGGGACAGGAAAGAAAACCACTCTCCAATTTCTAAGTGAAAGGTGACCAAACGGCAGCTATGGCAAAGCAGAGCCTACTGTTAACAACAGAAAAGAAACTGAAAACAGCAATGTGGACAGCACAGTCATACAGGTGTGGGCCGGGACCTGAGAGGGCAGAATAAAAAGCTTCTGGGGTCAGATCTGGAGCCAAAATTGACTAAAAAGGACAGACTGGCAGAGAGCGTGATTTGAGTTGCTCTGGCACTGAGAAACCTGTTCTTATCTGGCAAGGGCACCCCCTGCTGGCCGCGGCACTGAACTCCGTCTCTTGGTCCAGCTCCAGGCAGCCAGCAGATCTCTTTGGATAAGGCCCGGAAGGGGCAAAGAGCTCTGGCAGAGCAAGTCCCTTGTAAAGCACACAATGGGAGCCAAAGGTCCCGTCCTAGCACAGCCACCGCCCAAAGCCATAATCTTTGTCCAGTCACGGTTCTCTGCAGTCAGATAAATTCCTAGCTGGCTGAAAAGAATGAATTCGACCCTGATTGCTGTTTTGCCTGTGAGAAGTTTAGAAAGTTGGGGAGGAGAGGGAGGGACACAAAAGAGGTCCCACTATAAAAAGATTCTTAAGTCACTCACATGTAACAGTGCTTGATCACTGGAGGAAATCCTGACTACCCTTTTAAAGGCAAGAGTTTATTATGACATTCTTAATGGTAATCATTTAAATCCCAAGGATAGGACACTGCAGCACTGGATTAAAACACATTCAAACATTAGAGCAGAACTTAGTGTCAACAAAACATAAGACTAAAATCAGTTTTTGCATTCCCATTGATGCAAAATGGGAATAGTAGCATCTTGTACATGATGCTACTATACACACAGATATTTTCATGTTCCTCCCAAGTTTTCAATCCTTTTCATCTAATCTTTTTATTTTTTTTCATTTCTTTCACTGTTGGGCTCTTACAAAATCATCCTGATGTTTTGTAATATCAGTTCACTGTCCCTTACAATGATTCCCTTCAGAATCATAGCGTTCAATGCCTTTGCCAGAAAATCCTATGTAACACGGGCTTGCGTGTAAGCACATTCCCACCATCATCAATTGGGAACGCTTACTTAAGGAAAACTGCCAAGACATTCAGCTAGGCTCCATCCGCTCTGACAAGCAAAGAGAAACCTGTTTGTGAAGGCCGGGTGGGTCTCTCCCCTACTGGCACAAATGTCATACTTGTGTTATCTTCAGCTCACGTTATCTGCCCTTACTCCTGGTGAGTTCACCAGTTCAGGCTGAACTTGGCTTCTCCCTGGGACCTCAATCTCATGTCTGTTCCCAGCTCTCAACTTCAAACACAGGGGAGACAGAAGGCAAGGCATCTAGGCGTGAGCAGAGAAATATAATGGGCAAAACAAACATGCTTCATCTCCTTTGGGTCATTTGGTCTGGTTTTCATTTTCTGGTTTACATATGAAATCAGGGGGTAAGAAGCGCCAGTGGAATTACAGGCCCAAAGGACAAATGCTCTCATTCGAGAATTTAAAAGGAATTTCTAAAAGCTGGAAATCTCAGTGCTTGTTCTTTATTTAATCATCTTTGCTGAAAATTTTAGGTTTCATTTCTTCATGTTCCTTATGCAACCAGAAGACGGTCCAGGTAAAATGAGGGTTTGCCATCACTCTTTTAATTATTTTCTCAATGAACATTTACTGAAGGTTAGACTTCTTTTTGCCAAAATATTCTACGTGGACAATATATAATACAACAGTGGCTTTTATTCACCATTTCTTTTAGCTTATACTACAGACGTCTATCCCTGGGAATAACAATGATTATTTGGGCTTCCATGCTGTGGTCTGGGGAGTTCAACCTTTACCTATCAAAAGGTCTGAAATTGAGTGTGTGGGTCTATTTTTATTCATAAGAGAGGAGAGCAGAACAATTTTAGAATGAGCAAAATCAATCGGTACCAGTTTGGGGAATAAGCTTCTGCTTTGAATAGAGTTGTCAAGAAACTCACAATCTGTTTGGCCCTGTGTCCACAGGAGGCTAAAGGTTTCATAATCAAAAAGTAAGGGATTTTTATTCTTTGCCATTCCAATAGCAGGCATAGCACCTCCTAAGACTTGAGGTGATTTTAGCTGTTCTATTATATCCTAAAGCACAAAAAAGCACACCTATATTTATACTCACATGCACATATGTGCAAAAATAATCTATAAGAAAAACAGAATCTTAGGCTCACTATTGCTTTATTTCAAGTGTGGGGATAAGCATGATAGCTATCGACTGGCCTTCTTATTGAATTTAAGACACAGTCAACTTTTCTGCAATAAGATCAGGTGGAAAAGAGTTGCTCGGAAGAACTCTGCAGATTTTTATTCATGGCTTCAAACGTCACTCGATGGTAAGCGACACAAAAGTATATGAGGAAAAGTCCAAGAATGAAAACCTCTTTTTTGGACACTAAGTGTCTTTCTCTCATATTGTAACAATACTAAGACCCCTCCCTTGCAAAAAAAAAAAAATCAATAAATAAGCTCTGACTGATACCAAACTCCTTTAGATTAAGCTCAATATGCCATTAATATGAAAAGAATTTGACAGTTTACATAAGGGATGTGACCTGGTGCCAACAACCCCTGGCTCCTCCATTCTCCAGATGGTAGCAGATTAGTAGGCAGCCTTTATTCTCATAAGAAGATTTTTTTCTCTCCATGGAAAAACTATAAAGGCCAATTCTGTTCCAAACTTCAAGTCTCCTTCACAAATGTCTACTCAATTCTGGGCCTTAACTAATGCCTATTAAAAGAAGCCCCTGGGCTTGAAGCTGTGGAAGGGGAAAAAAAGACTAAGGCAAACTTAACTCTAATGCCTGCCTTTAAAAGCTCTATTGACAGAAACAGTGGGGAGAGTTTGAACTAATGTTAACTTAAAGAAAAAGGCTGGTGAGGTTCAATTGTGGATGTGAAGGCTTGCTTGAGTTTGATCTTGACGGGGCTTAAGATAAGGGAGATAAAAACCTAAGCCTACTTACATATTAAAAAATGCAGTTGTGCTAAATTCACTACATACCACTGTTCTCAATTTGATTTATGCCCATCATCACCAAAGACACTGAAGGACATCCCTGTCTAATATGGTAAAAAGCCACAGCAGAGGGCACTAGCTCTGCTTTGCTAATGCTAACATGAAAAATCATTTCCTGACAACACACAATGTTCTTTCACATTAATTCTTCAAATGTAACGAAGAATAAAAGCGGAATTTTTCTTTAGTCTTGCTCTGGAGGTATAAATATAACAAGTGGTTAATCAAAAAGATCCTAGAGGTAAAAAAAACAGCCCTTAATCTGCAAGAAATTCTTCCCCCAATGGATAGGAAGGGATCTTTGAATAATCAGGAAAAATATATTTTAAACAGACTGACCATAGTAAAATTTTTAAGTACATTCAGCTGCACTTAAAATTCAGATAGCTAACTAGATACCTCCCCAAAATATCTGGCTTGTTCAGTGGTCACCTGGACATACACTATATTTTTTAAAGGAAAAAATGTTTTTCTAGGAATCTTTTAAACACAGGAAGACTTCTTTATATGCCCATTAGTTGATAAAATATTAGAGCTTTTTAATGTAATTTTAAATATTTCTATTGATATTTTCACAAATTGGTGAAAGTATGATCAATTTTGCCTGGATTTTTTTAAAAGCAAGTTTGTCATGATCTCTGAGATCCTGACAATTGTAAAACAAAACAAAACAAAACAAAACAAAAAACAACTCTATAGTGGACCTATAATACACAATGAAAATAAGCTGTGCAGCATACGGTCCCTACCCTCAAGGACTTCACAGCTCACTAGGAAAACTAGACCAAAGAATGAAAAGTTTTAGTAAAAGTTCAAGATATTAGGAAGGAAGAGATCAAACAGAAAGATGACACAGGGTCTAAGATTCCACCTAGTTAGCATGACCTATTTCTATCAGTTTCCAAAATCATTTAGTTAAGAAGAACATCAGAGTCTGCTCACAGCAAATATATTTAGCAGTCCCCAGAAATAAAAGTTTTCATGGAAATCTCAAAGGCAATTACAAAAAAGAAAGGCAGGATTTATTGAATTTCTTTTCTGCCAACTGCCTCATTTCCTTAAGGAGGAAATACCCAGCAAACAGTAATAAACACTGTGCTAAACACTCACCCAAGGATATCTGCCCAAAATGATGACGGCCCAGAACTGTTCTCCAAAGGCACTGGTATGGTACAACACGGGTCGTTTTCAGTGGATGTTTCCTAGTCTTCTATTCTTACCACAGTGTTCTAACAGAATGTCCATTTCCATGGTCAGTATCATATTCCTTTGTACTGAGAAAAGCTACATCCAGCAAAGGAACTATCCCCCAATCCAATAACTGGGACCATCCCGACAATCAGATAACAAGTTTAGGAAACGGCTTAAGGAAATGAGCTAATAACTTGACTGCACACAAGCAGATTATCTCTGATTGCTACAAAGAATGCTGTTGGGGGGGACTATGTTTCCAAGTGATCATTTTTCCAGCCTGTTACAGAAAGGTTAATCTGCAGCCTTATTCATAAGATCAATTTTGAATCATGCCAAATACAAAAGAATTACATTAAAAAATGCATCTTCAGGAACTAAGCTGACATTTTTTTCAGTTGTCTTAGATGAGACCGATTCAGATATTCTCCCAATCACACGTTTACCCATGAAAATAAAGGGGAATATATGACTTTAGCAATACTGTTTACCTAGCAAGTTGGAGTTGACTCACATGAGAGGAAGACACCACAATGGTTGTTTATAAAGGCTCTCATAAAGCTATTAGCCTCAAAATTCTTTAGTTCATGGAGATGAGGGAACACAATCAGAGAAGCTTGTTTTACTGTTATTTTACTCTAAACAGCCTAAACCACCTTCCTTTAGAATCTCAGGAGCACTGCTTAGACTGTATAATACTAAAGTGTGATGAAACCCTTTCTCTAATCCACAATCTGATAGTCAAATCCTTGCACACACAAACTCCACTCACCCCGGAGGTTAACATTCCAAGGTTATCTCCAAATAACCAAAGGTCCAAAATAGAGAAATCTGTTTCAACCTGCCCACCTATGCAAGCTTCAGTCAGAGAATTCCACCTGAGTAGTAAGTATATATACTACACTCTTGGTTCAAAAAGACCCAGTGGCCAATTGCACCCGTGTTTTCACCCTTGGCTGGCAGCAGATCAGATTGTGAAATGTAAATCAGAATACCTTTCACCTGCAAAATGACTAACATAAATGCCAATACAGATTTTCTCAGGCCCTGAGGGAGTTTTCAGAGGCACTCTGGCCACCTGGTCACTCTGAAACAAGTTGATTGTGAACCGAAAACTCCAACCTTGCTTGAGAAAGGAGCCTGGGAAAACGGGAAATCTGCCATTCCCAGATGAAGTCAGTTTTTCAGCTGGGCTGTTGTGTCTATGAACAACATTTCGTAGTTCCTATGAAATCTAAATACCGGACATTACTACAGGCCAAAGGAGACGAGCTATGTGCCTTTTTCAGATATAGAAAACCCAGGGAAGGTTTAGCAATAAGGGTTAGACCCAAAGGGTACCCCGGAACGGAGAAATTTCAGGATGCCCCACTCCAGCTGGATTACATCCAACACCCACTCATCTGAGACAGAATTTGACCGAATGTCAAGAGGAGAGAATGGACAGGCTTACCCTTCGTGTACTGGGAAGAGCTAGTCTTAGTATTTTGCTGACATTTTCAGTATAAAAGCGTTTTATTGTAAACTCTGGACCCCCAGAAGGGCTGCTTCTAGTGAACTCTGAAAGGAGAGATTAGGTGGGAGAGCCTCAGCACCAGATTCCACCCTTCAATCACGTTAGACACAGAGCTTTAGTCACTTTTTTGCTTAAAGTCATGCATCTGGTCAAAAGTTTAATTATATCACCGGCTGCATCAGCAAGCATATTGTCTGCCATCCACAGGAGGGATAAAATCTTTTTGGAGCACTGGGGTTCAGTCATCGCTGTGGAAGCCTTCCCGAAATCTTGGGTTATGCCTGACAGTTGGTATTTTTTCCCTTAACTGATCAAAGAACATAGCCTGGATCCTGATAAGATTATACAAGGTCTCTCTCAAATTCTAAACTTTGGAGAGGGAGTAGGGGCCTCACCAAAATAGCTGAGTTTTTAATGGATTGAGTCTAAACACAATCAAATTGGCACTTTTGACATAACCGGCTGGTTCTTTACCAGCCACTCATTCCTTCATTCAGTCAATGAGAATTTATTAAATGCTTAGGCATTGAGAAGATGCAAGAGGGCCTTTCCTGGAGAAGTTCATGATCTAAGCCAGCCCAACCTTAAACTAGTTATGAGTCAATCAAACTGGTTAGGCACGTGGCCTGGGTCCAAATCCACGAAGTATGAAGTAACCAACCATCAGTTTCATTCTGAAAGTTGAGAAATGCTGATTGCAATCAGTGTTTGTTTGTGGTTGTTTGTGGATCTGAGGATCGGTGTTTGTGGATACAAGGCAAGGAGAAGCTGCCCTAGAAACCAACTTCCAATGCAGAGAAGACCAGGAGGGGCCACATGGGGCCAAAACCAGCTGCCAGTTCTAATCAGCAGAGAAAAAGTGAGAAACTCTTCCAGACTTTTCTGTAAATAGCTTTCAGTATGAAGACAAGTGCTGTAGAAGTTGTAAGACATGCCAAATACCAGAAAAAATAAATGATAAACAATGTAAGCCAGACTAATCAGTCAAGAGCCATCCTTATAAGTTCCCATTGTTGAGAACATCTGTCCAGCTAATATCAATGACGACAGATTTCTGTTCTCCCCAAATACGCACAACTCACACCCATATACACTTGTTGAGCAGATTCACATTTCAGTGACAGGACATATCAGCGACATGATTCACGAAAGAAAAAACCAGTGCTCTGAAGGTGATGGTGAGCTTGTGATGATACAGGCCGACTTATATAACTGGCACAGTAGGCCCAGTGCCTAGGGCCTATTCAGTGTTCACATTTTTTATAATAAAAGAAAACATGAATAAAATCCATCCTTAATTATATTTGTTTTTATATCAGCACAGTCTTAAGATAGAATTTTCAATATTTTTCTTATGGAGGAAATGGCCCATGAGGACAGAAGTGCTGGGGGCTATGCAAATCATACTGTGGCTCTGATCAAAACCTCCTGGATTTCTGCGGGCCTCCCAGATGCTATGAACTCGACATAACCTCTCTGTTCTTTCCAACATCTAGACTAGGAGTATTAACATGTCCCCATCTTACACATGTGGATATTGCACCGCACAGAACTTAAGGAGTCTTGATTCAGATGAGAGATCATGAATTTAGGCAACAATCACATCTCAGTGGTAATTCTGGCTTCTCCATTAACAAACTATGTGATACTAAGCAAGGTAGAGTTTTCCAGGGCTAAGAGAGTTAGTTAAAATACATGCAAAGAGGGCTTCCCTGGTGGCGCAGTGGTTGAGAGTCCGCCTGCCGATGCAGGGGATACGGGTTCGTGCCCCGGTGCTGGAAGATCCCACATGCCGCAGAGTGGCTGGGCCCGTGAGCCATGGCCGCTGCGCCTGTGTGTCCGGAGCCTGTGCTCCGCAACAGGAGAGGCCACAACAGTGAGAGGCCTGCATACCACACAAAAAAAAAAAAAAAAAAAAAATTGCATATATATATATATGCAAAGAGCCCAGCACAGAATATGTAATAAACAGTGGCTATTAGTATAAACATTACTATTGCCCAAGGTTAAACAGCTAATGGCTGAACCCAAATTGCAACGCAGGTCTGCTGCTGAAATCCTTTTTTTATGCAACCACGTTCCTCTTCAGACCTGTACAACAGACAAGAAGTTCCAAGAATTCTGTAGTTGTATGGTTCAGTTTTTAAAAGAAAAAAAGAGACTATCCTTCAAAAAAATCATTCTATGCAAAGTAGAAAAAAATTTTAAAGCCACAAATTTAATAGTGCCATAGACCTCTTCTTGCCTCTTACTAACAGAAATCAGCAATGTGACTTGGTAATTTCAGTTCAGGAGAATGCAGGATAAGTTAATTGTTCAGTTAAAATGCTTTCGTGAACCCCTTGATTCACTTCCAGCAGAACTTTCACGTGCCCCACCTTCACGCAGTGAGCCGCACTTCTGACCTGTGTCATTAGACCATTTCACTATTAGTCAATCGGACTCTCTGAGGTTGTTTACGATATTTCCACTATATAACAAAGAGGTAGGATGTTTAATCAACCACAACTCAGAATATTTATAATACAAGTCTTTATCCATAAATCTCTTAATAGTTTGCAGTCACCCATAGCATTTCCTGGACTTCCAAGGCTGACTTTATATGCCTTTGATGAGGACTTTAACAAGAATTCAGCTCCTCAGAAAGGTACATTAGAGGACCACATAGTCGCACTTCTGAAGGTACTTGACAAGTCTATATAGCTACATACAAATTACAATTTAAGGAGCTCTTTTCAGTTACCAGCTGCCATTGCAATTGAAGATACTTAAAAGTTAAATCTCTGACAAGACCTCACGGGCAATGTGAGGATAGTGCCGTTTAGAGACAATTCTGATAATATACCAAATTCTGTATATGAATTTAAAAATCAGGGCCATTTGCATGAGAACAGGGTCTATACCCTAGTAAACTCATTTCTCCTGCTCGTTATTTTCCCCTTGCAGGGATCTTCTCCTCTTCAGGATTATCTGAAATGATGATAAATTGGGGTGAATAACGGCAAAGCAAAAACAGAAACAATTCCCACACTGTTTCACAGAGAGAAAAAACAACCACCACCACCACCAAAAGCAAGCACGCACACACACTGCACACAAGAGCTTGGCTGTTTTGCTCAATTTGTTGCCTTTCACACAGTAGGAATCTCTGATCTTAAAATCAGCATGCTAAAAAAAAAAAAAAATGAGTTTAGGGAATTTCCTGATCTCAACACTGAGCCAGTACATTGAGAATAATTTTTACTGTAAATTTTGTACTTGGAGGTGAAACTGGAAAATGACTTGGAATGAGAAATTTTTAAGACGTTGTGCATGTGAGCCTGTGCGTACGAAACATATCATAATGTGACTGTAGCAAGATCTAGTTAAAGTTGTGCAATGCAGGCTATGGACAAAATTAGCCGCCCGCCCGACTGTGGAACTCAGAGCCAGCTCCCTCCTCCCGGTACGCCCCTCTGCCAAAATTCCATTAATCGCTTCCAGCAACATCCTATTTTTCACCTTGGAACACACTAACACAGGGTAAACTGTTTCGCCACAGTCCTGAAAGAGGCTTTGGAAACAATTTAGTCTCCCTCGGTCCCCACTTGCTAAAGTTTCATTCCCCCTGTGATGTGATCCTGAGAGATTATTCATTATCATGGTCCTTTACCTCTGAGACACAGAAGGAATAACAAAGAGCAACAGAGACCCACTGTGTCTTTAGGGATGGTAACAGCCAAAAACAGTAGAAAATTCCACCAGTCGAGAGCACATCAAATATCTGATTAAGCTGCAGGCCAGAATTATACTTCAGTTCCAATGAAAAGTGTTTAAAATCAGTTTCAAAGTCATCTACACTGGTGACCCAGGGCTGCTGGAGCCTCTACCGCCAAGCCCAAGGCTGAGATTGAATTTCCCCAGACAGTTCACTACTGCAGACAATAACAGTTGCCACATTCAAGTTTCATATGTTCTAACACCCTGTGATTTAGACTCAAGTTCCACTTGTGCAGCTGCCTGCCTTCGTGTGTAAAAGGGAACACAGAGCAGAGTTGAGGTCCCCAGTGCAGGGAAAATAGATCCTTTTATGTCTTAAGAGACAAACTTGTCCCAGGGCCTCATGAGAACCAAGACTCCTGTATCATGTTAGCAGCCAAAACATCTCTGCTCAATATTCGGAAGGGAAGTTAGCTGCCTGTGGTGGGTTCTCCTCAGATCACCGACATCAGCTGAGGTCAATGCAAACAAAAGAGAATCAGAGAGAGAAAGCACCTCAGATCCTATCTCATCAAATAAAAGGAGAAAAAGAACCACCTTCTGCATGTACCTGGACAAACCCCAGTAACCAAGTCTCATTCCAAGTACAGGTGTATAAATTAATCATTTATAAGTGGAAGATGAGTGTGAAAAAGACAGATTGAAGACTTGTACAAAATAGTAGCTCTAATAGAATGAGTCAATATTACTTACAAGCCTGTTTTCACTTTTTAATTAAGTGTAGTGTTAAGTGCTTTTGATATGCTAAAGTATCCACCTATCACCCAGCCTGGCATAGAGCAGTTACTCAATAAATGTTGGTGGATTGAACATTTTAAAACTACTGTATTATAAATCCTTCGACATAGTTGCATAAGATTGTTAAGTTCATTTGGGACTGGGATTATGTTTTGTTCACTTGAGCATATATAAACAGTATCGCAAATAATGACTTAATGAATGTACAGAGACAGAATAGGGCCTTCTGAAGACTTAAAGACTTGTACACTACGTATCTTTTGCTAGTTTACGAAGCTAAGCGAAAAACGTGTTGGTGTTGCTCAACCTAAGTAATCAGAAGTTAATTTTCCACTGAATTCTGCTACAGGCCCCTGAGAAGAATATTTGGGAACATCATTATTGTGCACATGATATTCCTTTGAGCTAATTTTTAAATGTTATTTTTATTTTCATCCCGTTCAAAATAATGAACGACTGAGAATGAAACTAAGCATAATTTCTAAAGAGTCTGACAATCTTGTACAAAAAAAAAGTAAAAAAATAAATGTGCTCATTCTCTTTTTCTGTTCCTCTTCTCTTCTACTCCGGTCAGATCGATGTCAATAAATTCCACATTCCATCTCAAACAACAGATGAACAGAAGATTAGCTTTTCAAGGAAACAGCTGTAAATAACTATAATCTAGTTAGTAGGATTCCTTTATGGCTGGAAAGGTTTTAACAACAGGAGTCCTAAGTTTCCCTGATCAAAAACTTTAATTCCCTCCTATAGGGAAACAACAGGACATCTTCTAAAGTTCAAAAACGAGGTCACATGTATAACATTTATATATATGAACTAGTAATAAAGAACCAGGATAAAGAATTTTAATCCTATAAAATGTAGGCAAGCAAAGATCCAAAGTTCTCATAACTAAATATTCCCCGAGGAAAAAGTAAGAAGCTGGCTTAGTATGAATTATCAGTCTTTGTCCTAAGAGTGACCCTCCCCCTTCCCCAAAATACAGCAGCCTAAGAGAAGGTCCAAATAAATTTGGCCATGTTTAAAACTAAAAATGAAGTAGGAATAATTTGTTTGGCCAAAAATTCTGGTTCAGATTGAAGTACCTAAATAAGGAAAGTATGAAAATATCAGTTTTTACTGGAACAGTAATAATTTGGCTATAAAAATATTAATTATGGATTACTATGTACCAGGCATTGGCAAGACAATGGGAATGTGAGGGGTATAATTTCCTCACTCATGAAATGTGAACTTACTTCTTCAGACATCTTCCCAATGAATAAGAGTTTTGCTGGAAATACCTGTTGCTTGCTAAGAACAGAGAGGGCCCTCTGTAGGATTGGATCTGCCCCTTAAGTACCCGCTCCCTGAAGGCCAGCATGGGTCATGCTACGGCTGGAGAGCAAAGGCAGAGTGGACACAAGGGGGGAAAAGGATCTGGATAACAGGATGTCAGCACTGCCATGGAAAACAAGTCTGTATCTTAGAATATAGATATGAAAACTGTTATTTCCAATGAGTACTTTATTTGGAAGAAGACAGCTCTTATCCAATTAGAACGGAGTATGTCTCTCATTTGATAAATTGAGTATCTTCATTCCTTTAACCACCAACTCTGGAAGGCACCCACAGCAAACCAGATATGATAGATGCAGGTCAAACACAGGTAGATTATCTGGTGACCTGTACACTTAACCTACACCTCAGAGCAGAGATGAGGGCCCTACTCCTAGTCACAGTTCCAGAAAAGAATACATCGTGGATCCAGGCAGCCTCATGTCCACGGGGAGCTGCACATCCCTAGAGAAAGACCACGTGCAAACACTCCCCGAGGTCCCAATTAGCTCCAGGGGAATAACAAAGAGATCTAGGTTGTTCTGGGGATATCAGGATTTTCCCCACAGAACCAATCAGAACCCCCTTAGGAAGTCTACAAAACAGAACTCTGTTAAGACGCCAATACATTGGGCAGTGAGCTAATAACACTGCTTAAGTTATCCTCTGAAGTAACCTCGAACTTCCAAGGTGACTGGAATTCAATAGTCACCAGATTCACCTAAACCGATGGCCTCTAGATTACACTAGGAGTTGGGCTCACCGAAGTTTAACTCCTTTTTTGATGTCCCTATGGCAAAACAGGCTGCCCAGAATTCAGTCCTTTTAGGGAGAGGAGCACAGCCAAGGCACAGTCCAGGTGGCTGGCTGCAGATTCTTCCGAGATTTATATATTTCCTAAATTTATTATTTCAGCATTAGTAACCTTTAAATGTGATAACTGAACATTTTTATTTCAAATATTATTTGAGCCTTTTATCACCTTATGAATATTGTCAGTCTCTCTTAGCATAAAACTCAACCATTAAGAAATTTAATGGGCACAATTAATGTCTGATTTGTTTTCCTTCCCAATTGACAGCATTTACTAATAGTTATTGCTGATGAGCAACTTGCTATCAATTTTCATAGTTCCTCTTGCTATGGTATCTTGTGTGAATTTCCTAGTATATAATAAGTACTCAGTAAATCTTTGTGAAATAAATGACCCAACTGAGTTGTTGCCAGAATCCTATGAGGCTCCACATGAAGAATGTAAGAAGGGGTCTGACACATTACAGGCACGCACTCAATTATCCTGAGGCAAGAGTAGAAGTGGTGGTAAAAGTAGTCATCATAGTAGTACGTCTCCTGGTTATTCTACTGCAGGGAAAAAGGTCCATCGGATGGAGAGTATTCCCTGGTCAGGGGGAAAAGTCATCCTCCAATGGATGTGGAGGAAAACAGGATAAGATTTGAACAGTTTCATGCAATATCCATGGCAACAGGCAGTGGGTTCCATTTTTTCCTGCTTCTCGTTTATAATAAGTACTGAATGGAAATTCTAAGTTAACTTCTGTAAAATATGAAAGCCAAGGACCGTCTAACTGGCACCCAAGCTGCTGGTTCATTCCTGTTGTACCACATAGAGGGCAAAAAGGGGTACCTCAGTTTCTTGTCATTTCTCATAGCAGCAACAGCCAGTTCAAGGCAAGGAGGAAAGCAGGTGAGGGATCTGGACGGATAAATGATTCCAAAAGAGAGAACGGTAATTCAGTCACCAAGTTAGGGTTCTGATAAATTCTAAATAATATGAGGCTATATGTATAAATAGGAAAATTTGTGAAGAGCATCCTTTTGTACCTGAAAATTGCAAATAAAGAAACAGAATTTTCATAATGAACTTGGGATGAATCAAACAATGGGATACCAGATGAGATACTATATCTGCTATTGAAGACAGGTGAAGTAACTACAAAAAAAGGTGGGGGGGGGGAAGATTTTATTGAGATAGTGAATCCTTTAAAATTAAAACAGTCCTCAAATATGGAAAAGAAGGAAGCTGAGACATATTTTGAGACAATTTCTGCCAAAGCAGAAATTAGCCCTAAATGTTTCAGAGCTGTTGTTAGAAGTTACGTAAGAACATCTGGACGGTGATAAATCAGTGGAAGATATTATATGGTATAAAATGAAATTACACTTTGGGGACAGTTTAGTTCACTGGTATGTTTAATGCTTTGAATAGCATGATAAGTAAAACTGCTGAAATGAAGACTACTATGTAAAGCAGGTCACTCACAGAGAAAAATCAAACTGACATGAAAATCCCCATTAAACTAATGCTGGAGTGGGTGCAATTTTTAAAATGTGACTTCTCATACTACTGGACTGAAAAGTATTATGTTTACAATATTTTACTTTGTTTCTGAATTCTCTGGTTGACTCATGGGATTGCTCAAATTCAGGTATTTCTGTTTTATTCAATCATGCTCAATTAAGAATCGAGCCTGCCTAAATAAAACTCACTACATAAAGATCTACAATTACGAAAATAATTGCTCACAGTAATGGTTTTTAAAAGGCACTTCATACCTAGAGATCAGGAAAAATAAACTAGCCTTTCCTATAAAGAACGAAACAAAAGATGGTAAACAAATACAACAACCAAAGTAGCAGACTTCATAAATCCATCCTTAGAAAGAACAGCTAAAAGCATGAGAGTGAGGAAGGTCTTAGAGCCATGAAGAGAATGTAAAGATGTAGGACCCACTGCTCTACCCATGCATCTAGACTCAAGAGAATGGACCTTGTGCTACTGTATTTTAGGCATCCCTGGAGTGTTTTCACTTGATGACTACTTTTACTACCCCTCCCCAAAATAATTATTATCCATTCACGTATACATTGTAAATGCAGGGTGTGGTTTATTTGTTTGTTTGTTTTTGCGGTACGAGGGCCTCTCACTGCTGTGGCCTCTCCCGCTGCGGAGCACAGGCTCCGGACACGCAGGCTCAGCGGCCATGGCTCACGGGCGCAGCCGCTCCGCGGCATGTGGGATCTTCCCAGACCGGAGCACGAACCCATGTCCCCTGCATCGGCAGGCGGACTCTCAACCACTGTGCCACCAGGGAAGCCCAGGGGAGTGGTTTAAACGTGGCTTTCAATTTTATGATACAAGTCAATGGGAAATATTAGGCCATTGCTCCCATGGCCTAATATTTATAGAAACGCACCGATCTTAAAGGAACAATCTATAAAGCAAAGCCTCTCAGTTCAGAAGGGAAACAGAGAACGCGCCCTCAAAAATTAGTTATTTTAAGGGAAGAATTTAGGTTAAAAAGTAGACACAATTTGGTCTTCAGAAGTTTTTAGCTTTTTAAGCATATCAATGAATTACCAAAGAATACTGCAGAGTCTCTATTTCTGGAGTTAACAAATGTCTTTCAGATATGTCTAGGTGTAATCTTACGTGGACATAGAGGGATCAACCAGATTCTTTCTTACGGAACCTCCCCAGACCTGTGTGTCAATGTAGACTAAATGGATACACCAACTCTCTTTGAGATCACATTTATTTTCACCTGTATCTTAGCAAAGTGTAGAGGGCAGGGGAAAATAAGGGGACATTGGGTTAGTTTTCGAAATAAAATCCTAATAGCAGTCAAGAGCCACTTAAATGATTAACATGTATGAAACAGAAAAATGCTTGATAACAGGTTTAACCAAACCAGGCACTTCTCTGCCTGTCCTCACCTCCTCCTCCTTTTGATGGAAAATCAGGGAAGTAGTAAAAGTGGAAGCCTCTTGGCCTCCAAAGAAACCTGAAAGTTATTTCAGGACTCTCCGAAGACTTCTTGACCTACTTGCATGCTGGGGTGAAAAAGGAGGGGCAGGAAAAGTGGCAGAAATAATATGTAAGGTTTTTAGAGGTACTAAAATCAGGCATTTACACTGGCAACTGTATGTTGTTGCAACTGTATGTAAGCGATTATGCTCTATACCACTAAGACAATGTCATCACTTTTCTGTCTTTGTCATCTACAACTTTAAGATGATGACTGTTCATCTCTTCTGGGGCTGCCACTCTCTAACAAGCAGGAAAACAATCCAGGCAGCAGGAGATGCTAAGAGAAGACAGGTGGACCCTAAACTATCAACCGCAGGCCCTATGATGCTAGGCATGGGCTGCAAACCAACATGAACGAGAGAAAGTGATGGAAGCCAGACAAATTGGGAGGGCCACACGGCTCACCACATGCAAGGATGAAGCTAAAACCTTGCAATGACCTTCCTTGGCTCATGCAATAACTCCTTTAAAAATATGGGTTGGCAAGAAATTAGACAAACCAAACCCCTTTCTGGGAAGACTATTCAAATTCTACTTGCTGCTTATGTGGTCGGAATTAGTCTTTAAAACAACCAGATTTTATTTTTATTAAAAACCTACAAAACAACAACAGCGGCAGCCACTAGACCTTTTGGCATGTCGCCGCACAGTTAGAATACAAAACTGGGAGCCCATTCTGGTCACCCCCAACTGTATCCTCATGTCCTGGAAGAGGATCTGCTCTTGCGTTTTCTTGTCTTCAACTGATGTTCGTCGCCTATTTATCCCGTTCTCTCTGCACTGACACTAATCTGCCTTGAAATTGGCTGATTCCGCTCAAACCATGTTTACAGGGAAGCCAGTTTCATCAGGCCGTCCTTGTTCATAGACCAGTTTATGCTCTATAGCCAAGAGATTATTAAAAACTATATATTACGTGCATACACTTTAAATTGACTCAACTTGGGGAAGGTAACTGTATCGTATCTGCATTTCATTGCTTGTGCCGTAGAAAGGGGCAAGGTAGCATTACAATCTTGAATGAAAATTGTTTCCTAAATATATCATCCTCCGTGAGAAACATTTAGCAACTGTTAGTGCCCAGGAGACAAAGGCTAAGAGGAAAAATAAAATGGGCTCAATAGAATGTAGAGAAGGATGGGAAAGAGAGAGGAAAAAGCCTCATTTAAATGATCAAGCTGAGCATTAACCACAAGGAGAGAAAAACAAATGTTCTATGTTTTCCACAAACATCAATTAAGTCTAGTAATTTAGCTGATTTCTCTCACGGAACAGGTGCTCTGGCTGCAGTGCAAACTGCAGAGCGTGCACACCAGCCCGGCTCCTATGAAAGGTACCAAAGGTCCTCAACTTGCCCTAAAAAAAGATTTCCAACATTCCAACATTGTTGAGTTTTCCCTGAGCCCCCCCACCAGGTATGTGGCATCGTGGGAGTGAAACCTAGTCTAGGGACAGCCGACAGACGGGCCACTTCAAGAAGCTGCAAATTTGGGGCAAACAGAACAAACTCAAAGAGAAATTATGCAAATCGTCATGGATTTAGGCACGTGAAGCCAACTGAATTATGCTTGACAAGGAGGAGCAGGACGAATGAATTAAGTCTACAGAGAAGCCAAAAACTAAATATAAGTAACAGATTTAGCTTTCTCATACACTAAGCCCCAAACTGTTTAAAGAACCAGAATCAGTCCTTTGAGTTTAATTCCCAGATCCCCTTTTATTCAGATTGCAAAATGCAAAGTGACTGGAATACCTAAAACAAGGAGGAGGGAAAAGATATAATCAAGGGCTCTGCTAATATCCAACTGAGTTAAGCAGGCTCCAAAAAACGAGAACTAATTATAAACATAGACAGACACACACACACCCCCTAGTAAAGAGAATGAATACTCTTTTCCATAGTAAATATTTTAAAACTGTGGAATGAAGTCGAACTATATGAGGTTTCCTCCGCAAAGAGGTATATCTCCCAAATGGCACTTGAAATGAAAAGGAGGCAATTTGCCTCTATCTTTGTTATTCAATCACCATAGTTTTGGGGGTTTGTTTGTTTGTTTGTTCTTGAAGTCCAGAAGAGATCATGTTTTAACACTTTTTGTTTACTTTCTCCCTTGGTTACTGATGTTGATCCCCAAAGAGAAGAGGGGTTTCTGTGGAAGCAATCACCTTAGGTACTAAAGCATCTGTTTGCTTGAGGTTTACCCCTTGCTAGGTCAACTTAAATGACTTGGGTTGGCTCTCTCTTTGCTTACAGTTCCAACTTCCTAAATGTCTCCCTCTATAAACCCTGCAAGGAAAAGAATTCCCTCATGCTCCTGCCTTCTCTCGACAATGGATTGCTATATTACCTTGCCTTCTCTCGACAATGGATAGCTAAATTACCTTGTCTTACGTAAATAAATTACGTAAATACCGACACAGTATTTACATAGGACTGGGGAACACAGCTACTCATATTCCACGCCCTGGCTCCCGTGTGCCTCTGCACACACCAGGTTACACACCTCAGCTTGACAGTCTGTTCCAATGGGAGAAGAGGTAGCCTCAGACGAGGTGGCCCAGAAACGCATTAATGAGTGTTAACTTTGGCTGTCACTGGAGACAGTCATCTTGGATAGACAAGCCAGGCTACTTTACCTTGGTTTCCTCACCTGTACAACAAGAATGCCTTCTACCAAAGGAGTTAAAAGGATAAATGTAAATGACTAAGGAAGGCGGTCAAGACTGTCATAAAATTGCTAAAGAAACAGGCATAACTCATCTCCTCTCTTACAATGTAGTTCCTTCCTATATTCTAACCTCTACCCTCCAAATCACAACCCTAGGAAGAACGACATTCTTGAAATACTTCCAAATGAGTTCCATCCAGAGGGAGTAGAATTATAGCTCTGTGTCAAATGTCGGTGATCTAGGATCTCTAGGCACCGGCATGATTTTATCTTAAAAGTAAATGCCATGCACACATAAGGCAAGAATCTCACATGTTCCAGGGCCATAAGGCTGGACCAAGCTCACTGTAATCACAACTGCTTTCAGAAATTGTATTGAGAACTAATGTGACCAGAACTCATTTAGACAGTCATATGGATAGTTTATGTGCCCATATTTATGAGCATTTTCCACACCAATAATCACAGATGCCTGTAACCAGTTTGGCTCTTGAGGTAAACATTTTAACAGTTGTGTGGGTCAAGAGGGGAGTATATGCATGAAATGAGTCTATTATTGTACATATTTTATTACCATCTGTTGTTTCAATGATTCTTAATTACTTAACATGCAGTTCTCTGTGCTGAGAATATATTTAAAAGTAAGCTACCCTGTTCAAGTAGTTTCCATGTATTTGGGGCTGGGTAGGGAGTAGGGAACAGAGGGACAAAACATCAGAGGTCACAAAACTTCTCAGCCTACATACAAGCTTTACTTGGCTAGCACAGATTTTTTTTTTTTTTTTTTTTAATAAGACTTAAAAGTCAGTGTCGAGCTTCCCCGGTGGCGCAGTGGTTGAGAGTCCGCCTGCCGATGCAGGGGACATGGGCTCGTACCCCGGTCCGGGAAGATCCCACATGCCGCGGAGTGGCTGGGCCCGTGAGCCATGGCCGCTGAGCCTGCGCGTCCGGAGCCTGTGCTCCGCAGCGGGAGAGGCCACAACAGTGAGAGGCCCGCGTACCGCAAAAAAATAAAAAAAAGTCAGTGTCAAATTGACCTCAAAATCTAGATTATTAGTTTGTCATGAAAATATGTTAACGTCTGGCAACACTGTTCACATTACTCTTCACGCTCAGCCACAGAGCTGAACAGCAGCTGCCCTGTGAGGTGGGGCCTACGCTCTCTAGATGACCACATTCTCACTTCTATCTGCAATACCCTATCTTCCTCACTTATTTGTGTTACCCTCTTGGCTTTTATTGGCAATGGAGTTTGAGACACCTGGTATAGCTCAAGGAGCTTAACACCTGGAAGATACTTAGTAAAGATCCATTGAATGAGTCAATGAAGGATCCAACTTTAAAAACATCAGAGTAAATAGACTAGAAAACATACTGGGTTTGTCTATTTCTCAAAGCACTCACTTTTACTGCTGTTAATGTTACAGACATATTAAAGTGTATTTTCAAGTGGGTTTCTAACATTTAAAAAATAGTTTGTGTAGCGGAACCTTCAATTTTACCAACATTCAATCTCCACTAAATCACGGTACACATTCAATACACAAATCTGACCAAGAAGCCAATCAATGAAGGTAAACACAGTCCTAGTTCTTGAGCAAAGCTAAGCCTATTACTGCATGGTTATGTGTAACACGGACAGGTTTTAAATATTCTACGAATGCTCTCATTTTTTTAAATCTGAAAATCTGACCACACCCAAAAACCTGCTTTAAAAATTATTTAAAATGGATCTTGAGTTGAGCAAATGAGGCAAACCAACGATATGACTTCTTTTAGATAGCTTTAAACTCCATGGAGGTTAGGGGACCCCACACAGAACACTCATACCAAAAAGCTGCAGAGACCCCTCTAGAAGGACCCCAGAGCTGAGATAGGGCGTTTTCAACATGGATGAATCAGCATAGGTGGGCAGTACGTGCTGGAGAGCTGTACACAGCTAGGGAGGGGAAGTGAAATCTCTGGCTGTGACTAAACCACCACGCTTTCTAATTTCTCCACCAAAATGACAAACCAGGGAGCCCTCTGCCATTTTTTTTTTCTGTGAATGAGTTCAGCCTGCAAGCCATAGTGGAGACAGGAAAAACCAAGCCTCTTTGACTCATTTTTCTGAGCAGCCACAAGAAAGCATCCATGAAGCAAAATCTGTCAAATTTAACATTTCACAAAAGCAGCAGTGAAAAATACGAAAAGGGATGTGAGAAACTGACCTCCGGAAGAAGTTGCAGCATGTCATCTCTGTTCAGGCCCCTTATTAGCAGTTTCTGTGTAATTCCTTGCTGTCCAAGGATGTACATTAGCACCTGTTTTGAAACAGCTCTGAGAGCGGCGGAGTGAGCCCAGGATTGGGGAAAATACTCATCAGATATAAGTACTCGGCCCTTATGTGCACTCCCCGCTGTCAGTCATCCATCCGCGACTGTCAAGCAAGGCCCGACTGTCCCAGGAGGCAGCAGCACCTCTTCCCAGCAGAGAACCGGACTTCGGTGTTGAGCCATTCGATGGCTGTGCACCAGGAGAACAAATCTGTTCTCTTTGGAAGGAGAGAGATTTCCAGCCAATCTGCTTGATTACTCTAACGGGTTGAGAAGGCTGAGACTTCAGTGGAGAAACTGCTCTGCTTCTGACTTAAAATCCAACCTTCTCTGCAGTCCCTAAGGCATGCCCAGTTTAGTCAGAGATTTTTAAACCTTTACCGCGCAGGTTCTCCTGTGCTGGCTGCACATTAGAATCACCTGGAGGGCTATTAAAACCACCACCACCACTCAGACCTCATCTGACTCCAATCAAATCAGATTCTCCAAGGGTGGGGTCCAAGCACTCTCTGCCCTCCCCACAAGGTGATTCTAAACGTGCATCCAGTGTTGAGAACCACACGTCTAGGAGATGTAAAGTGAAAAAAGAAACAAAACCAGAAAGGAAATGCTAACTCAAAAGAAAAAGGTAGAGTAAAAGAAGGGATGGTGCTGTAAAAGGAACCCCCTCCTCACCAAATACTTACAAACTTACCCTAGGTCTCCCAGGACAGCTCAGAGCTAATTCCTCTCCTGACCCAGCAATCACTCTCTTCCCACCTGAAAATCCTTCAGTTATTTATAATCCAGGTTTTTTTTTTTTTTTTAAATAAACCTACTAAACTAGAATTACATTCTGCCTACTGGAGAATCCTTGCTTATAAAAAAAAAAAAGAAGAAAAAGGTTGTTTGATTATGTGATTAGTAAAAGGGATAAGACAAAACAAGGTATGTGCTTGTCCTCTCATTGCTTGTCATTACTGGCCCTTTGAACAATTAAACTTGAATGGAAAAAGGGCATCTTGTTTCAAATAATACTGTAAGCTTGTATATATTTGCCTCCTTGATACAACCTGCTTCATCTGTACTGAAAATGGCAACATTTGTGATAGTGTTGAAGACTGTGAAGACTTTATCAAAGACCAATTTGGAAGGTAAGGTGGATTGGTAAAGATTATGTATACTGACACTTTTTTTTTTTTTTTTTGCGGTATGCGGACCTCTCACTGTTGTGGCCTCTCCCGCTGCGGATCACAGGCTCTGGACGCGCAGGCTCAGCGGCCATGGCTCACGGGCCCAGCCGCTCTGCGGCATGTGTGATCTTCCCGGACTGGGGCACGAACCCGCGTCCCCTGCATCGGCAGGCGGACTCTCAACCATTGCGCCACCAGGGAAGTCCTGACACTTATTTTTAATTGGCTTCTAAATAATGTGATTGGATGAGTCAGCAAAGCTACTCCAGGCTTATAATGAGGGGTAACAAGAACGGCTATCTGGTGGTGATTCTGAGAGGCACTGGGCCAAGAAAAGGAAGGGAAGCTGGAAGGTGGGCGGGGGCAGAAGGAGGAGGGGAGAGGAAAAAATGAGCTCGGTCATTGCAGGGTGTGACAGTAAGGGGTTTGGATAACTGTGCCAGCTGCTGTAATCACCACCATCCACAAGCCAAACCCTTACACATAAGCTCAGAGATTCAACTTTTTTCAAAAGTTAATTTTTAAAAGCAAAACCCAAGTTAATAAAATGTTCCAGTAATCCCCTATCATCAAATTTTACTCTATTTGCGGTATGGAACTTCATTTATTCATATTTTTAGCTACCAAGTCAGGGCCTGCTTTCTTCCAACCGTTTTCTCATCCTTCCCCCTCACACGGTGTCCCACAGACATGCCCTGTTGGAGGCCTCAGCGAGCGGGAGCCCCTGTGCTCGGCTACAGATGCTGAGGCACCCCGCTTGAAATGAGCAGAACACAAAAGAATGGAACACGAATCATTATTCCCACATACAGATGGCACGGCTCATTTTCATGACCTGGACACCAAAGGAGACTTCGGGCCAGAATGGCAGCTGGGTGGGTGCGCCCCTTCTTTTATTACTGTATCACATATCAGAGAGTTTAATTTGTGTGATTTGTGGTGGATGGCTGGAGGACAACAAGAAATGAAACGGAATCAAAGAAAACATGGAAGAAGAAGGAAGTGGAGTTACTGGTTCCCCCTTTAGTAGCCAAAAAAGTACAATATAAAAACCAAGATTGAACCTTTGGTTTAAAATTTTTTTTAACTTCGATTACACAGTTGGGTTGGTTTGTGAATATGGTAATAAGTTTAACCTTTAGAGTGGACGGCTGTATGAACAGATGGAACCTCATTAATTGTGAAAAATTATTAATCTGTCTTCCTAAGAGGAAGAAAAGTCGGTCATACTCTACAAAGGAATTTGTCTGTTCAATGTAATAAAGGCAGGACTCACTATACAACTGGGGCCTCATTATGAAATAGATATGTCTGATCAAAGTCTGTACCAAACCCTAATAATTAAAATCACCTCACCCTAACATAAAAAGCTTGAAGATACCATTAACACGAAGCTCAGTTGTTGTGTATTGCCATGCAGCCTTTTAAATCCATTATTCAATAAATATCCTTTACAGAAAAAGCAGCAGCAACTCCTTCTGGGGAAACTGAGCAGGGAAAATAAAATTAATTTACTATGAACTCCACTTTCTCAAAAACTGTAAAACTTATTTAGAGAAGGATTCACTTCTGACTAGACCCCCTGCAATGCCACAAGTCACACCATTCCCCTCAGCGTGGACATTACAGCAACAGGATCAAAAGCAAAAGATTCCGGATCAGACAGACTGAGATTTCATGCCCAGCTTTGCCATGGCTAGCTGTGTAGGAATCACATGCAAGATAATCTCAATCCTCAATTCCCTAATCTCTAGAATGGGGTTATAATATACTCCATAAATGTTACCTATGAGAGAAATTGATACATGAACCTTAAAAAGTAAAAGTGGGGGGGAAAGGCACTTATATTTCCAGGTGGCAATAAGCAAAAAGACTTATATTGCTAGCAAGTGATAATCGCAAGACTCCAAATATTTTTCTTAAGTTGTCTAGATAAAATATTTCTTGCTTTCTAATTCTGCTTGTCAAATCAAGACAGAAATAAAACTCAAGAAGTAAAGCTACAATTTTACTTAAAACTATTTTGTTAGAAGAAAACATAATTTTCTTAGTAGAAAGTGATAACAGATGTCTTTCCCTTTTTATTAATTTACCAATAATAATTTTGATCATTTGGAACATAGCCCAAATTTATCTTTGGACTCAAAATGTTTGAAAAGTTATTCAACTTGTAAAACTGAAATGTCTCTATCTCCTGGCAATAGGATATATGGAATTAGCAGCTTATGACCACACTCCTCCATCCTCCCCTATCCAAAGTAGACAAGAGAATATACTGAGGACTCTTATTTTTGTCACCACTGAGGGTTTTTGTTGTTGTTGTTGTTGTTGTTGTTTTTGCGGTATGTGGGCCTCTCACTGTTGTGGCCTCTCCCGTTGCGGAGCACAGGCTCCGGACGCGCAGGCTCAGCGGCCATGGCTCACGGGCCCAGCCGCTCCGCGGCATGTGGGATCTTCCCGGACCAGGGCACGAACCCGTGTCCCCTGCATCGGCAGGCGGACTCTCAACCACTGCGCCACCAGGGAAGCCCACCACTGAGGTTTTATATTCTGAGAAAACCAGCACAAAGTGAAGTCCTAAAGTGAAATCTCACTGGCACTTCACTAAGACAAATCAATCAAAAATTGTATCAGTGAGATCAAGACCCCAAGACTCAAAATCTAGCTCTTGTCACTTACTAACTCAATGGCTGTAAGTTATTTCACTTCTCTGAGCTTATTTTGTCACCTGTAAATTAAGATTAATAATACTTCTTTTAGGACTGATGCAATGATTAAATGCAGTTAAACAGCCAGCCACATAAAAACTATTTTAGAAAATAGCTCATTATTATAAAACTTGATTTAAAATATTTTTTAAACACCCACCAAAAAATTTTAGTAAGGGGAATGAGTGCTACTATTTTAATCCTTTAAAGCCTAAAATTAACTATCAAAATGAAATTATATCCTATATAATATATATACACACACATAGCACAAGGTATACATGAGTAGACAAAGGTAAATAGCATATATATATACAGCCTTGTCTTGGTCAAATTTGGTTTCTAACAGACAACCTAACAAATTCCAACGTAAGCTTGTACTCAGCCAACATTACTTGGAAATGGATTCATCTTCCACAAAATTATTTCCTTCCACTGGCACTGACCCATCACCACAAACATCATCTAGTTTTTTCAGAACACTGAATTAGTAGCTGGATGCAAGAGCTGAAGAACATCTTGAAACACAGCCATATTGTATCACACAGAATATAGCTTGGAAAAATATTACTTTTCACAAACAGAAAACTTGGCTAGAGAAAAGGGGAAGAGAAGATTAAAACAAAATATCTCCAAGTAAAAAGTGTAGAAAAGGAATTGAAACAAAAACACTGGGAATTAAGTGTACTGGAGCCTTGTGCATTGTTGCTGCTTCCAAGAGATACATTTTAAATATAACAAGATGAATTTCAACAGACCATGAACCAGAGATTTTCAACATGATAAAGGGGAAGCGATATGTATTCAATTTTTACAAGTACTGAGTGAGCAGAAAACTGAAAATTCTTCAGCTGCTGATAATGTGCTGATAGAAGTGCATCCCCCAACAGAATTCCTAATGAACTGCCAGAAAAATAGAGAAGTATTCAACAAACTAGAGAGAACAAATGACTACAGGACACTAACATAGACCTCTAACAACCTCTAGAGTCATTTTCCTATTTCTGAATGAGAAAATCATTAAAGACCATTCCAACAATTTATTTAACCATTTACAATAACCTTAAGAGTCTTCAAAGACAAGAGAAACTCATAAAGCAATATAGGTAGGAGATAATGTAGAACATCTACCATTTCCACTATTGAATGAGAGCCTCACACAGGTCAAGCCCCATGCTGGGTACTTCACGTGCCTCACCACTACCCATCTCTCAGTGACATAGAGGGGAGACACAGATGAGATTCCTCTGTAAATTACTTAGCTCAGAGTAGTTGAGCAATTTTCCTTATGTGAGCCTTGCCCTGGGCTCTGCATTATTTTTAACATCTTATCCATAGTGACTGGCTCTGACACCAAACTGAGTGGGATAGTAAATACTCCAAAAGGACAGATGGCAAGCAATAAACTGAATTTATCCATGGACAGAAGAAATTAAATTCTGGGAAGATTAGTTATGCTTAAATATGGAAATAGCAAGATTCATAATGGACCACAGACTCTTTGTATGATGGGAAATACAAGAAAAAAAAAACTGGAGAATAAAACAGAATTATTCACTTGAAAGTTTTACAGTATTTCCTTTGGGAGGCTATGTATTATAAATGTACCCACAAAGCAACTTCTGAGCCCATAAATACCTAGAGATCAACATATAAAAGGTCTATGAAAGTCAGAATTCAGAATCAGAATTATGAACCCTGCCTGACCAGTGTACTATGACACTAATTTGTTGCTCATCCAGTTACACTTAAATTCTCAATTCTTAAACTGCAATATAACATTTTTCATTCTTTTTCTCTAAGGTAGCCAATAATCTAATTAAAATTTTAATATTTTATTGCATGGCAAAATACCACAAAGTTTAATTCTTTAACTCAACTGAATATGGAATACTTCTGAATTATAGTCACTGTGTTTTAACTCAATTCACTGAGTTAAAGATGCCCGAAGAATTGGGACTCAAATGAAATACCAGAATTCTGGACTGGGGGCATCCTAAACGTCACGACATTGTTTCCCTACTCAGGAATATTGTGGATATGTTAAAGCAGATGAAAACATCACACTTAACTCATTTTTACAGTGGCTTATGAGGTCTACAGGAAATGGACAAGGAAACAGGATAAAGATCAGTAGACACATATTGGAAATGAAGTGTGCACAAGGTTATATATTACAGCATTATTTACATGGAAAAATACTGCAAACAACCCAAGTGTCCATCACTAGGGACCACCTAAGTAAACTAGAACACATCCACACAATAAAATGGTATGAAGTTGTAAAGAATAATGAGGAAGCTTTCTTTGTACTGAAATGGAATTTCCATATTTAAATCTCCAATTTAAAAAGAAAGGTACAGAACAGAGTATATAATAAGCTCTGAGTATAGTATGCTTTGAGTAAGAAAGTAGGGATTATAAAACATATATTTGGATGTGCTTGTATTTGTACAGAAATGGAACACTCAAAACTGTAATAAAAGAGGTTCTCTCTATAGGGGATAGTGGGGACCAGGGGGATGGAGACAAGGATGGAAGGCATACCTAATATATATATATTTTAATATTGTGTTGATTTTTAACCTCCTGAATGCATTAACTATTAAAATGTAAAATCAAATAGAAGTTTTACTGACAACAGAAACTGATAGAAAATTTTTGATAATATGTAGTAATTATAAATATCACTGCAGTCTAGAAGGACTTATCATCAAATATTTAATGAAAAGTAGCTACCTATAGAGCATGTGACAAAACTTTGGAGATTTGGTGAGGAAAGAAGAGTAACTGCCAATGTATGTTTCCAGGAAAATCTTACTATAGGCGGTTCGCTCTAAAGACTCCAGAGAGAGCTCTCATTTTCAAAACGCATCTCCTAGGCTGTGCCTCGCAGAAACTCAACGGCAGCTGCCCCTAGGAACACACATGGAGAAACCTGAGTGTCTGCTGGAGTCCAAAGCAGCAGCTTCCCTTCAAGACTCTCCCCAATCTCCTGAATACATTCCAAACTTGTCAAAAGAAATATGAAGTGGAAAGACTCAAGAAATGATAATTACGACAAAACCCAGAACGACAGAAGAGCCTGGATGCTGGCGTTCCTCGTGATGTCATCTGGACAATGAGTCTGAGTGATCAGTGTCTGTCAGGGTTCAGCACAGGCTACTTCCCAGAAGAAGTGAATGTGCACCAAGGTTTAAAGGCGACAAAAGGGAACTGAAGGCCAAGTTGACAAGAGATGAATTGCCGTAGATTTCACAGGGCTGTGTGAACAGACAGAAGAGTGGCACAGAGATGAAATGTGGGCAACTGTAATGGCATGCATTTAAGGGAAATGAACGTAAGTTACATTTGGAGGATGATCAATGGGCTACAGGACGTCAGTTAGAACCCAAGAAGAGGAACTGCTGGCTGCTGATGACGACTCACGTAAGATTACAAGCTAAGACACTGCTGTAGCCCAAAGGCCAACCATAAGCTGAAGGTAATCAGTTAAGTTATTAAAAGTGTTCCCCTCTTAATGCACAAATCAAAAGTACGTTTACCCTTGGTATTCCATCTTACATTTGGACCCTACCACCCAAGGAGCTGAAAATAGTCCAGAGGAGAGAAATTACAGTGATCAAGATAGGAAGAGTCCCCAAGGACCTATGAAGTTTAGAATCCCCCTGTCTACAAGAGTGAAAGCTGAGAAAAGTGATGATCCAGTTCTCATTACCCTCAAACCCGGTAAGTATGAGAAACTGAAGCAAGCAGTCTTTATGAAGCATGTGGCAAACGTAGAGAACTCATTACCCCTAGGGGCGGTTCACGCTGAATCTAAAAGTGACTTCTAAAGAGGTTTAGATTGTTTCATGGGAAATACATTCACACTACATTATTATTAGAAACAAGCACCATTTGTAGATGTATTCCAAGGGAGGGAAACTTCGTCTATAATCTTTCGGCCCCGTTGGCAAGCAAAGAACTCACAATGCAGTCCCACCTCTCTCTCAGCTCTTAGGTCCACTGGCAGGACCAACGGAGGGGAAATGTCAAAGGAAAATAATGCAGACCTCAAAGTATAACATTATTAGAGATGCACCAGGTAACTCAATACCAGTCTCTGCTCACCACTGCACTGGGCTACACCATCTTCTCAGGACTGTAGGAATAAATGCCATTCTGAAAAATCAACCTGAATGAATCAAGTGTATAAAAGTAAATGAGGTTAGGAGATCTGTATAATTCAATCTCAAGAAGACTGCAGAACAACAGGACAAACTTCTCAGTTGATTTAGAGGATAAGGCAATGATCCTTTTCTTAAAGAAGAGTTCACACCATTTAAACAGAAAGGATTCCCTGAAACTGACATTAAAAACATTTCCTAAGGGTGAGAGCATGAGCTGAGCACTTACTAGTCACTAGACACTGTGCCAGGTGCTCTAAGTTCTTTAACCCACGTTTTCTCCTTTGACTTTTAATACCTTTACAGAGACAAAAAGGAAAAAAAGAGCTAGATTAATTTGTGGGGGTAACCTGGAGCCCTGAGAATGTGACCGCATGCTGATGACTCATTGAAACGATAAACTCTGCATGCCAAAAGACTCATTAAACGCATTAGATGTTTTCTCAAAAACCTATGTTTTAGGGTAGAGTAATTCACAGCTTTCCAGGAACTAATTATTTTTCCCTTTCTAACCTTAATGCATTTTAAAAAATTTTTTTCTTAATTTACTGAATACTTACAATGAGCATTACGCTGAATTTAACACTTAGGTTAATCTTGGGAAAGAGATGGGAGCTCACAAGAAGCAAGGAAGGAATGGGAATTTATGATCACTCAGGAAATGTGTGCATTATTAATGGAATTCAAAGCAGAGACATGTTCAGTATGAGTAGCCCTTTCGCAGTCTCCATTTAACACAGGAGTTTAAATTTGGAAAATCGACAGACACTTCCCTTGACTATCGAAAATCCAGCCTTTTATAAAATGTTTGTAATTCCAAATACTGTTGAGGAGTTAAGGGGGCACAGTTTGGGGCTTCATTACTTCTAATCAGGCCTGTTAATGTATGTGGATGTATAGTCCTAACAAATAACCATTCCAAGGAGGAAAAAAGGCAGAGAGACCATGGAGCAACGACAGAAATCAAGCCTGTTAACTGCCTTTGGAAGGGAAAGTGGAATTGCTTCTTGTTTTGGGGTCACAATTTAGTCAGGAAACCCAGAACACCGGGAACAAAACAAAGGCGCGTTCAAGCGAAATGAACACAGCAACTACAAAGTCCATGTACTTCACGCAACAGGAAGGTGGTTAGACCCCTCGGCCCCATCACACACCCCACAGGTTGGGGACAGGACTAACAGCCTTACTTAATTACAAGGTAATTCTTACCTGGATTCAACCAGAAATCCTCAAACTGGTCCTAGGTTATAAACGGAGAAAGGAAAGAAAAACCAATTTGGGATTCTGGAAGTCAGAGCAAGTTCTCAGTGGTTTAAAAGCGGCAGAGGAGAATAGAAACTATGAAAAGGGAGCAAAAAGAAAAAAAGTAATTAGAGGAGCACAGTGACCAGAGGCTGTGGGCTTTGGGATAAAAAGCCCTAGACATTGGCAAGAGACAGGAGAACCAGCCATCTGGGAAATATCATAAAAAGTCAGGCTAAACCTACAGACCTCAAAGGCTCCTGAGTGCATTCCAGTATTACCAAAGAGTTCAGTAACTGGCGTTCTTAATGAGGGTCCTGGTTCATTGAGAAAACTCACCATACTCTCTACCGGACCACGTCTGGTAATGACTGTGACATTTTAGAACCATTTGCAACGAGAGCGGTTATAACTGTTTCATTGTTTAAAGGATTAAGCAGATTTAGGCAGAACTCCTCCTTCCTGAACACTCTGGATGAATTAGTTACTATGAGGAAGGTTGTAGTTCAAGGTGTCTCAGAGAGGCACTCTTCCTTTTAGTGCAACTGCCCACCTGACTCTGCCCCATTCCATTTTTAGCTTAGAAAGGAAAGAATACACAGAGTTAATTATGGTTCTTCAAGAAAATATCACGGCACTTTTTATCCCTTACCTTCACATAAATTTACAGGCTTTTCTAAGTGACAGGATAAATCACTGTCTCTGTTACATGAGGACTTATACTCAACAGAGATTAACAGGCCATACCTCAGGAGAACAGCGCTCCCATTCTGAATGATACACACGAACCATGGGAAAGGTGCCATTTCAGTCATTTACTTCCATAAAATGCAACTTAGTCATTCAGTTACTGCTGTGACTCACCTACTAATTACTGGCCGCAACAACATCAAAAATATTCAATCACCAAATTCGTCATCAGTGTTTTTGTACATGTTTTCCATGCTTGGTAATCTGCATTTGTTAAGAGCAGAGAAACATTAAAAGTGGAAGCACACCACAGACATCGTCCTCGCCGTCCTGCCACTCTACCCATGAGGAGTTATGACTTATGTTAGCAAGTGAAAACTGGTAGGAATGAAATTTCTTTTATAAGAGCAAGCCAAAATGATAGCAGAAATTTACTTGATATGTATAGTTTTACAGAGTTGCAGCATGGTTCCTGTTCATAGAACAAAGTGAGCTAATCTACTCTGCAAGAAACAATGACCTTTTAAAGCAAGCTATGATAGGTTTATTCCTTACGTTACAAAAAGACTATCAGTTCTTTAGCAGAATCATCAGGACAAGGTGATTTTATAAGGACTAATTCAGGTACTCCTTTTTCAAGGTGAAGTACTCAATTTCTCACATCTTAGAGGACATGAACCAGCAGTATTCTGCATATATGCAATAAAATTCAGACAACCAATAAATCTTGAATAAGACATCACTGGAAAGCTAAGTATCAATGAGAGAAAAGCTGTTCCCTGTCACTAACACTAATCTTAATTTTTTTTTTGAAATGGACCAATTTCACTTTTTAAAAGTCGCAAGAGGAAGACGTTGGCTGTGTGGGTTTCATGTCTTACTATCTCGGCAGCAATATGAAATAAACGGGAGCTGGAAAGGAGAAACAGAACACTAGTTTCCATGAAGGAAATAACTTAATTCAGTATTCTTCCTGCCCTAGAAGCATCTGTCCTCGGTCTTACTGTATTTAAAAACAACCAAAAAACCAAAAAAACAAAAACATGGAAGAGGGAATAGAGACATGAATAAAACACACAAGAAAAAAATAATCTAGAAATTTAAAAAATGAATAGAATTAGTGCAAGTTGCAATCCACTTCCCCTGAAGACATGTTGGAACACAAATCTGTTTAAGTCTGTACTCCTCACTCCCAGGCTTATGAAAATTGAGGAAGAACCTCAGGGGAAAGAAATTGGGCATGCATGTGAATTTTTTAAACACCCTAGATGATTCTGACTGGTCATCCTAGGTCAAAACCACGTATCTATTCAAATCACAGCAGTACACTCACTGGTTCACAGGCTTCTTTATTTGGTCAACTAATTTCACGGAGTGTTTAACTGGTAGGTATTTTCATAGGTCCACTGGCCCCTAAAAGGATTCGGGCTTTGTTCTAAATCTCTCCCAATCTACAAATGGGTATCATCTCCTTCCTATTCACAGGCACCTGCCAACCAGCAACCTAATGACAGTCATCTAAACTAGCAGAACTAGTTAATTCTTCAGAACTCTTGCTTTCCCTCAAAGAGAGCAGCAGCTCCACTGGGAGGAAAGCCATGTGGGACAAATTAGGTGCCGCTGTAAGATTTAAAAGCTAGGGGGGAAAACAGAGCTAACTGGAGGCAGCTGTTAGGATGTGGTTTCTGTGTTTATATTCTTCTCCTTCCCCCCTAAAGCCTCTTATGGGTATTAGGAAGGAAAGCATGCATATGACCCTATGGAGAGAACAGGCTCTCTTGACTGTACATGGGGCCGGAGACCATAACTCAGCATGTCTGAGACACAAAAGTTACCTGCCAGGAGAATGAGGTAAACTACTATAAACCTTTATTTGATAATTTCTAAAAACCCTCTTCTATCTAAACACAGCCATACAGCAGAAAATTGCACTGCTGACAGAAAGCAGTCACGATAACTAAGAGAAACTCTACAGGAACAATAAACCTTAGCTAACTGCAGATTTAAGGCTGACCTACCAGTCGGCAAATGGTACATCCTGTTGCTGTTGTGACCTCTGCCCTCCCCTCCCCCAACTCCACCTTCAAACTCTCAACCCAAGATTTCAATATGGCTCATTGCCAGCGCCTCTCTCCTTTCTTGGGTGCAAAAGTGGTTCTGATGATCCATACATATTTCAAGAGGCTTTGATTTTCAGCTTTAACTGAGAATTAATGTCACATACTATTTAAAATAACACAGAGAAGGTATTGTTCTTACAAGAACCTCCCTTTCCCTTGCCTGCCCTGACCTCTCTTTCCTTCAATATTGTCCTCAATAACGGGCTTTCTTTCCTCCTTGTTAAGCCAATATGGGGAACTGAGAGGAAGTGGAGTGGGGGGAGGAAAGTATTTCTATTTCTCTTGGCACTGAATAAAATGGTTTTCTAGGGGATGGAGTATCACTCCTATTTTAATAAAATTCCTGTTTCCTATATAATATCACTCAGGTCACTTCAACGTGAGAAGGTGATGAAAAACAGAGACAAGAGCAGGAGACTACACTTGCGAATAGTAAACAACACAGCCCACATGCTCCAAATCAATGCAGCACGACAAGCAAGCCCTCTACCCAATGCTCCAGCTACTCAAGTACAGCACATCTAACACTGTTGCATGCTCAGAAAATAGCTGTTGCAACAAATTAATGCAATGAAGTCACATTTTACTTTTTTAAAAAATCCTTTTACTTTCCCAAGCTCTGTGTCATAATGAACATCCATCGAAATTGACTTTTCCTGGCTCCTAGGGCTTGCTTACACCTAAAGCGTTAATGCAGAATAAAGAACAGACTGGAACAGTGTTGGTCTTAACTCTTAAAATAGCTTCTCTTCCCACTGGGTAAATGAGTAAATGAATCCCTTTGATTCACAGAGGGAAACTTTTATTCCTTCCTCCCGCCCTCTCATCCATCCATCTATCATCTTCCTGTTTTATTTATTTATTTTTTTTTGCGGTACGCGGGCCTCTCACTGTTGTGGCCTCTCCCGTTGCGGAGCACAGGCTCCGGACGTGCAGGCTCAGCGGCCATGGCTCACGGGCCCAGCCACTCCGCAGCATGTGGGATCTTCCCAGACCGGGGCACGAACCCGTGTTCCCTGCATCGGCAGGCGGACTCTCAACCACTGCGCCACCAGGGAAGCCCCCTGTTTTATTTTTAATTGCTTTGATACTTCAGCCCCTGCTACTCTTTCC
Organism: Pseudorca crassidens; assembly: GCF_039906515.1. Taxonomy (NCBI): domain Eukaryota; kingdom Metazoa; phylum Chordata; class Mammalia; order Artiodactyla; family Delphinidae; genus Pseudorca; species Pseudorca crassidens. The sequence goes on from NC_090298.1 coordinate 87,765,295, forward strand.
CAATTGTAGACACACACATGCATGTACAACACATACACACACGGCTAGTAATGTGATATGGCAGAATTTTTACCTGAACTACATAGTGGCTGTAGGACTTTGGCACGTTACATAATATTTTCAAAACTTTAGTTTCCCCTTCCATAAAACCAAGATGATAATTCCTGGCTCATAGGGCTACCAAATAATAACCCAGCAGAGCAAGAGTAAGCACTTTATAAATATTAGTTCCCACCTCTTCCCCTCTCCCCAAGCACAACGTACTTTAGTATCCTTTAAATACAGACTTTGCAGGTCGATGAATAGGAAAGAGTATCTCCTGGGGGTTGCTGATGCTGGGAAAAGTCCCCAAATTTTTTCCAGTGCCAGTTTCTTATTTAAGTACTTCTTACCTCTTCTTTCATAAATCTGTGTTCTCATATCTTTAGTAGATTGATGTTTTCTTTGCTTTTCTAATCTTTCGTCAAGGTAATGAGATCTAATATACTGTAACTATATTGGCAATAGATTATCAACTTGAAACAAAACTATAAATATAGTCATCCTGTTACTAGCCTTGAGTTTTGTTTTTTTTTATATTGATTGATTGATTGATTGGCTGCGTCAGGTCTTAGCTGCAGCGTGCAGGATCTTTTTGTTGCAGCACGCAGGCTTAGTTACCCTGCAGTATGTGGGATCTTAGTTCCCCAACCAGGAATCGAACCAGCGTCCCCTGCATTGCAAGACGGATTCTCAACCACTGGACCACCAGGGAAGTCCCTAGCCTTGAGTTTTAAAGCTATGTTTAAAATGTTAAAAATTTCCCAGAGCAGTGAAAGCCAATATAAAGTTTACGTCCTAAAAGAGATCATCCACTAGTGCAAATAGAAATATTTCTGAACCAGACTACTAGGACTAATAACATATTTCAACACATTAAGATGAAAAATGGGGGAGGCTTGTGATCTCCTCTGACCCTCGGGACGGAGGGAAGCATAGACACACACACTTACATAACACAGTGAGCGGGCTAACCCTCTCTCTTCTGGGGATGGCACTGCACTCACTTCTTCTCCATCTCCAAACATCTGCAGTGAAGTTTGAGCCCAGTTAATCAATATCTTAAAAAAACTGTTTTAACACAATAGTGTCTATTTTACTTTCTGGTCATTTAATGTACAAACTTTTAAAACTCATGATTTTTTTCCCCCATGGATCTTAGGTTTTACTAACCTATATTACAAAAGAATAAAAAATAACCTGTTGTGACATTTAAAATCAATACTCATCATGACAGAGACTATGATATTTGGTAGCTGAACTTGCATCTTTTCAGCTGAAAGTTCAAAAGTTCATCTTCTTTTTCTTCTTCACTTCTCAAAAAGTTTGTGCAGGGGAGGAGAAGAGTCAGGGTGGGGACACGGGAGAGAAGAAAGTAAAATATAAATAAATCTTCAATGTCAAAAAGGGCCTCACCTTTCTTACCATGTATGGCCGATACCTAAGAACAGACCTGGACCAGACATACCTATTCATCTCTCAACGTCTCCCATCTCCCTACCACCCCTCCATCATACTCTCCCAAAGCCTCCTTCACACTAAAATGCAGAAAAGCTGTCAGACCCTGGAAGACTAAGCCAGCTACTATCCATCTGCTCACAAATTTCCCTACGTTTTTAAAATTCAGCACCATACAAGGAAAATGGCATTCAGCAAAGCCAAAAGGAACACAGACCCAGTTCTCGCCTGAAGAGGGCTGGCAATGTGTACATCACTGCTGCTGCAGTTAATTCTGAAGCAGGAGCTGTACGTGTAATATAGAAACATGTCACTTGAACTGAAGCAAGGGCTTCCGAAACTAAATGTCCGATGCCGGCGTCTAGATGTCTTGTCTGCCACTCAGGATACATACTTCTCATCTCGGTCCCCAAATGCCTGGGCACCTCCTAACCGGTTCTGGGATTCACTCTGTACCCCGCTTGAGCAACTGTACTTACTAGGAGACTCGATCTAGTCAATGATGCGACAAAACAAAGCCAGACTCCCAGGCTGTGACTCACAGCCTCATACACAATTTAAAATGTTAAGCCTCATTCACAGTAGAAATACACCGTTCAAACCCCTGGCTCCCCTCTCGCTCATGCAGACATACTTTCAAACGTTACGGCGCACGCAGGCAGGTCTTTCCGCCTGGCTATTTCAGCTGAACGTGTCCTCTGCACGATGTTCTCTTTGTCCCCTGCATGACACTGTGCCAGGCAGCCACGAGCAGAGGTGTCCTGGGGTCTGGAGAGAGGGGCTCCCTGGGGCCTGAGATGGAGGCTCCGAGGCCCAGCCTGGCCGGTGGCAAGCAGGACCCAGCTCTCGGCAGAGGAGTGGGAAGGGAAGCAACTCCAACCTCATGGCTGGGCGTTACCCCTTTGCTGGGCGAGACACAGCCACACTCAGGCGGGCTCCCCTTCCACAAAGGGCAGCGGAGCCCGTCCCGCGGCCACAGCCTCCCCCCTTGTCCGCAAGGGCGCTCTCGATGGCCACGGGCAGCCCGCGCCGGGCTTGGCTGATTCCGGAAGATCAGTGAAGATTTCAGTCTCTGTCAATGTCCAAATACCCAGCCAAAAGATCACTTAACTAGAATTTGGAAGGCTTTAATTTAGGCTTTTTAAATTAACCCTAAACAGTGCTCTCTAATTGCGAGATGCTCAATAAATGGGCACCACAAAACTTCCTGGGCTTCTTCACAGTGAATCCTGGGTGTAATATTTCTTCTTGGGAAACACGGATTTTACATATTCCATACACATCTATATGCAGCTACAATAATTCATAAAAGAAATCTCAAATAATCAAGAGGCTGTTAAATTAAGTAAGAAGGAAATTGGAAGGAGACCAACTAAAATGACACAGTGTAATTAAAAGGGTGGGCTTTCTAAATTTCTAATACAATGGGCTTGGTTGTTACCATTTATATGACTTTGTATGGTTTTTATGCCAGCCTTCGGTATCCCACAAAGAAACAAAAACAATGAAAATTTACTATCAATAATTTCCATTCATTTAAGCAACAACCGAAATCTGTCATTACTAAAATTACCTATAAAAGTGGTCATTAAAACTAACTGTCTGCCAAGCCAGCCCAGGCTGCCCCCCTCCCCTCCTCCCCTCTTCCCTGGCCTCCTTTGATCTTTCTCCCCTGGTTATTAACATTAGTGGCAGGAGTAGGAGATCTACGTCAAAATGAGAAAAATAACTCCTAAGCAGAAGAGGGCTTAGAGCGCAGCAAGCCCCCCAGATGCCGATCCATGCAAAGCGGGGGGAAGCAAAGTCACCCCAGCCTGTCTGGGACTCAGAGGCTGTATTACTGCAGATGCCTCGCCTTGCGTCCCCCGACCACTCCATCGACCGTGTTCAGCAGAGAGAGTGGATCACTGTTAGATTATTTCCCCGAGTGGCTTTGCTTCCCAAGGCCACAGGCCTCCAAATATACCGCCCTCTGTCTTCCACTCCAGCACCTGCCGGCCAACGATTAAAATAGGATGACTGAGCGGTGCCTCTTGAAAGGTCGCGATAACAAATCCAATTTACGATTCTCAGAGGGACAAAACTGAAAGGTGGGAGAGTCTGAAAAAGTGAAAAACTGTATTATCATTTAATTTTATTCATCAACAAGATCACCTCTCATTTAAGAAGCCGGGCTAGATAGCACTGTTCAATAGACCGGGAAGGGGGAAAAAACTGCAGGGCGGCGGGTGGGAGGGAATCCCACCTGTCCTTCAAAGTATAACCCTGAGTTAAATTCTCTTCTATTATTTCTGTCCTTAAAATAGTCAGATAGCAAAATGTTCAAAGGAACACAAAGCAGTATAGTAGAGCCGCCTTCTTTCAAAGGGCCACAGCAGCGATTCGAAGAGTTATTCAGGTCACAGAGAAATTACACTTCTTTATGCATCTATAAAGAATTCAGAGTTTTCCATTTTTATTAGCATTATTATAATATTGAAGGTTTTCAGGCATATCATGAGAGGAGCATTTACAGAGAAACGCTGAGCAGACCAGCCTCATGCAGCACCCGCCTCCCTTTCTGAGGTTCCAAAGCCTGGCAGACATTTTGAAAAGCCTAATAAACACATTCAGTTGCAAGATCTTGTTAATTTACAGATACATACAGCCAAACACTTTATGTGAAAAAGCAAATGATCAGTTATTTTTGTCAACTACTAAGATGTAACACGCTACTTTGTCTTTATGAAGGCAAATTATTTAGGGCCAACCCCAACGTTTATAGAACTGTCATGCTATCATTGAATCATCACAAAAGTGTCTCTTTCTGTAATCCTTTCTTAAATTTTGCTATTGAAAAATGAGAATTATCTTTTGATTCTTTTTCAATGCACATGATGTCAAAGTCCCATGTTTCTGATATAAATTCCACGAACACTGAAAAAAATTAATACTATCATGTCACCCACTGCTCATTTTATTCACATCTTTCCTGCCTTCCCCCTGGCACTTTTTATGGCAGCCCTGATCTTCCTGTAGCAGCACCAAGGCATAGGCACATATTCAAAGGCAGGAGACCAAAAAGGTCATAGAGCAAGCAGAGAATATTCTAGCAACGAAGGTTTCGATCTTTGCTATTTCAGTGTTATTCCCGCTGAGCCTCGCGTGCCAAGAATACCACTGGCGCTGTTCAGAGACATTCATGATGACTCAATGGAGAATCAGGAGACCTGGGCACTTAACTATGTGCCGATTCCCAATGATATTCTGTCTCAACTCATTTCCATCCTCATAGAAACATGAAAGTGGGGCAATGACAGATATGAAGCCCAGCATGAACTGCCTGGCAGAACTCTGCCTAGCAACACAGCTTTATCACTCCACCACACATATGAGGCCAGAGTGCACAGACAAAAATAATGACATAAAAAGCGAGCTGGAAACGCCATAGTTTAAGGAAAAGCTACAAAAATCATATCGCAAAAGACAATGTTTAAAATAGTCTTAAATTCAATCCAAGTACAAATGAAATGTTAGTAGATATCTTAACCCACAATGAACCAAATACTGAGTCGTCAGCATATGCTTTTTTGCTACATAAAATCACACATTACCTACAAAAATGTAAGGCTGTAAAAATTCCATAGAAGACAACAAAATGATCTGCTCAAGTCTTGACTTAAGCTTGGCCCTCGGTGCAGAAAAAGGAGGCTGAGGTTACATCAATGAACATTCAAATTTTGTACACAAATATATTAGATTTTCTTTATTCTATTTCATTGACAGGCACATATGTCTGGAAGGTTATTTCTTTTAGTTTTTTTTTTCTTTAAGAATTCTAGGTTCTAATTGCAGATATATGAATATGAAAGACAAAGAGCATAAGCTTGCTTTTTTTTTTTTTTTTTTTTTCCAGAGAGGATATGGGTTTGTGCTGCTGTAGTCAAACCGATCTTTCATTAGTTCCAAAGATGAATACTGGTGAGTGAGCAAGACAGGCATTTTTAGCCTTGGAAATCCAGGAATTAAACTAGTTAGTTTAATGCAGCCTGAACCCACATCCTTGACCTGATTAGTAACAAAAAGCACTGCAGTAACAACCAAGGAACTAATGAATGTGCAAGGAGCAGTCATTTCAAATCATTTTCTCTGCTAGATTTCATTTAAAGAAACCGAATGGGTAACTGCTTCTGTACCCAGTGACACAACAATTCTGACAACATACTAACCTGACATTAGCATAGGATAGGAAGTGGGGAGTTAGGGATGATTAACAGATATCCTTCACATGTATCTAGTCTTCTCAGAAATTAACCAAGAATTTTAACATAAAATTTACATTTATCAAATATCATCATCCAGTAGAGAACTTCAAGCTATTTTTTGCTATGGCTTATGTTATATATAAACACCTACATGAAAATATTTCAGGTTCCTAGACTAGAACTGTATTTCTCTTATTCATTTCTGATGTTTCTTCGGAAGTAAATTGTACTAATAAACATGAAACTTGATTAGTTATAACTTCCATGACATTTATAATGAGTTGTATTATAATGACTTAATGAAATTGTACAGAATCAGGAAAATACATGAATCATTGAGGAATGTCTAATAAGGCCATCTTAACTATGAATTCTGGACTCTTACAACCAGGAAAGCCTGTATGTTTTAGAACATGCAATCATCAATAACTCAAGCAAGCAAAAAATCAGCCCAGAAAGTGAAAATTCTCTTTTCAAAATAGAATTTGAAACAATATTTAAAAAAATAAAAGCTCATCCAAAATATTTACCTTGATTGGACCCTAAACCTAACTGGTAACTGTTGAGGTCCACACAGAATTAGCATTAAAAAGTTATCAAGGAGAGCATGCTCTTTGTTTAATCAGGATATAGATGCAAAGAGAAGCACTCATTGGAACGCACAGTGAAGATCTGGAACAAAGCTGTGAGCAGCTCTCCAACAAAAAGGCCCCAGTTGTGATATTCCTGTCAGTCACTTTATTAATACAGGGGAAGCCTACTTAATGAACTGCTGAGAACGGAAGAGAGCCACTATGAGAATACATTTTGTGTTTACCAGACTGTAAAATCTGCAGTAAGATCCCAGAATCCTCTTAGATGAATAAAAGTTAAAGGAAATAACCTTCTAGACATACAAACTCAGTAGCAAAACAGGGAATAAAACAAACTGTTTCCAAATAAAATTTCTGAAAGACTCATTGCTTTGGCAAAAGCCACAAAATTTTGCTTCATCATCTAGAAACACTTAAAGTAACCCAAAAAACTAAAGATAATTTACTAAAAGACATGAAACCCTATAACTTTAACCATTTTCTTTTGCAATAAAAAAAAAGAAAGATGAAGGTAAACCTTGGGAAAGGCTGTGATTTTGTTCCTTTTATTAACTAAACAATATAAACTTAAATTATATCACTAAGTTTATTTGCTAGTTACTCATTTCTAAGTGTCTTACACTAATAAAATAAAATCTCAAGTGTTTTATAAAAGTAACAGGCCTGGAAAAATTGCTGAGGGTATTTTTTCATATAATGTAAGTTTCTTTTTATTTTCATGCCTTTGGGGTTGAAGAAATGACATGCAAGTTATTAACTATAATGTGACCAGTGTAATTACTACCACCAAGTTAAAATAAACGTAATCTTCAAGATGTTTCAAGTTTCCTAAAAAGGAAGAAAACACTGAAAATCTGCTATAAATTGGTGACTGGATGGCACAGCATGACCCTTGCTGTATGAACTTCTGTTCTCTATTTCTTCCTGACAGATCGTGCTTCTAGAGTGAAATAAATTAAAAACAATTTTCAACTGATTGATAGCTTTTTAAACACAGTGCACCTTGAAGGAAATCATTTACATAAAGTACTTCAAGAGTTACATTGCTAAGTTAAAAATCAAAGTAATGACCCCAATAAGAGATTCCTGAATCACTAAGTAATTTCAAATAAATGAAAAGAGAATGAAAGGCATTTTTCTCACTGGATGATAGACTTCTGATTAAATCTTTTTCTGACACTAAAGTAGGCCTTGTAGTTCTAACAACTCTTCATTTCAACTAAGGTCATCATGAAAAGAATGATTATCAAATAAACCCAATCAGAAAAGACCTCAAAAATTTTCAGGGCCTCCAATTCCTTAAGATTTTTAGGCATCCTGATTGACAGTCTTGTAAAACATAGGGGTAATTAAACTGACATGAAAATCACTACCCTGCATAAATCCTAAAAGCAGTTTATCTAACCTTTTGATCCTTAGAGAACTCATAGTCATCCTAGCACCTGTTCCTACTCACCATTCAATGACCTTCATAAAAAGATTAACACCCAACTCTCACACCCTGTATAGTTTACACACATAATCCAAGTCCCCCACAGTATCTTCGCTGTGCTAATTACGCAGATAATGCTTCCTGCTGGAACTGGTTCATAGCAACTTCAGTTTCCCCCCTAGGCATGAGATACTACCGGATGGGTCTTCCAGAAGGAAGCTTTGCGATGCTGAAATGAAATAAAGTTTTATCTTTAAACTATAAAACACTGAATATTTGACATATTAACTTGGTGCTGACAGTATTTAAATTTCAAGCAGTTTCATAAAATCAGGTAGTGTTTTAAAGAATCTTAAATCATATACAAATTATCATCTAATGTAAAATCTGTAACTATTTTTAAATTGCCACTGAAATATACTAGTAAAAATAAATAAGCTAGTCATGCATGAAAACACTTAAGTTTCACTGGCCTTCTCCCAGGCAGAAAGGTGTTCAGACGATTTATCATGAGTCCATTTATAACTCTGCCTGATTTTGAAGGCAACACACATACAATCTCTGAGCACCTGCAGCTGACTCTAGATAAGGCTCTTTTCTCCAGTAAAGACCAATGGCTATTTCAGCTTTCAGGAGAGCCAGGCAGATACATTCAAATGGATTTCCTGTTAGGTTCCAAATTGTGCAAATATTCTGTCTCAAAAATCCAGACACAACTGTTGAATATTTGTATGATATTAAATCAAGAAAGGCAAAAATCCCAGCAATGTAATCAACAAACCTTATCAGGAAGTTATAACATTACGAACAGTGTATTTAAATGTTCAAACAACTCTAACTTTTTAAAATGAGTGATACAAACAAAAGCCCTATGTGGAGAGAAATCTGAAAGCTCAGATTTCATTGCTGTTTTCTTTTTCTACATGGGATTTCACTTTATCTTGTTCTATTTCGAATGAAAACAAATTATTCAGGGGCCACAATGTTTTGATGTTGGAAAATACTTACGTAAACAACCAAAAAAAAAAAAAAAAAAAACAGGTATCTACTAGATTTTCATCCAAAAAGCATTGTGGAAAATGGTCAAGTTCTGTTTCTAAAAAATATTACCACTAACCTCTCTTACTTCCACTTTTTAAAAAAAAAAAATCTTTAAAATGACAAGGTAATCTCAAATTTTAAGGAGCACCTGACTGGCTTGTCAGACTAAAGTGGCATATTAACTACACTCATTGTGGCACCAATGGAGCCTCAGTTTTTATCATTTTGATATCCCCTCCAGGGTTTCAATCTTCTCTCTTGGAGCTCAATCATGCTCTGTGATGCTCTGTTCATACATGAGTATTCGAGAGGATTTCTATTTAAAAATACGTTGCGGGGGGAGGGTGTCAGGCACTACTGATTGAGAAGGCATTCTGTGATGATCCCTATTTTCAGTTAAAATGCGCACTTATGGTTTTGGATTTAACACCCCTGCCTTTGCAGTCAGACAGTCATTTAGCTGGAGTCAATCAAGCGTGTGATTAGAAATAATAACTCACAAGCAATGAATTCAAAAAGATTAGATCTTTGCTGAAATGCACAAGTACAGCATCCCATTATGCATCCTTTCCTCTCTGGTTTCTAGAGAGCAGACCAAAAAAAAAAAAAAAAAAAATTATCTTGCACTCTAAAAGCTGGCTTCTCTTAAAATCTGACTAATAACTGTTCTATCCCATGATCAGAAACCTCAGTCAGTTGGAGATATAATCAGCACAAGGAGGGGTGTCTCTTCTATCTTTTCTTTTCCCCAGTTAGGCCAAAAGCCATGTTTTACACTGAATAGGTCAGAAATTAGACCCACTTTATCTTATTTACAAAGAAAAAGAGAGTGCGTGATTAAAGCCCAAAGATGGTTAATTTCCCCCCCAAAAAAAATCCATTTATAAATTATTCTTCAAATTATACATCACTTCAGGATCTAGTATTTTATTTAAGTAAGGGGTTTGAGAGGTAATTAGAGAAACTGTATTTAGATTTAATAAGCATTATATTGAAACCAATAACCCAAGTTCAATCAAATCTTCCCATGTAGCACCTTTGATCAAGTCAAAAGGATTTAATTTCACTAAGAAAGTTTGGCGAATTAAGGTGAATTATAAGATTTTATATTATGTGGTTTTATATTTATATTTATCTTTAATCAGAGTGTATATAATTCATAGTCAACAATGCTAATAATGGGTAGAATGATTTCAAAGCGCAAAAGATTGACAAAAATGATGACTATTTTGCCTTAGAATATGATACAGAGGGGATGGGTTGATTTGCCTCCCCAGCTTTGCTTGGTTTAGGCTGCTCTACCGCAGCACACACTCATGACACTAACATAACTCATACAAATGAGAGCAGAGAGCAGCCTGGGATTTGACAAATTTCTGCAGATAATTCCCAAGGCTGAATAAACCACATATGGGTAACTGAGAGCTAATTCAGTGAAGGAGATATATATGTCCACAAACACTCTCTTAAAAAAATAAAAAGTAAAAAAGCTCCCATGCTTCTATATGTTAAAAAAGAAAAAAAAAGCAAGAAAGGGAAGAGCCGTGTTTCAGTTGCTAATAGAAAGTACGGCGCCAAGTAAGAAACATCTAAACATGTTGAGCAGTCAGTTGCACCAATAAAGCCTCCTTTACATCAAGATCCACTATATTCATTTCAAGTTGTGGTGTCTTAGAAAGTGCCACTAAGAAACTTTTAGGAGCCAATCCTTTTTATTCAACAAGCACAATTTAGATTTTTAAAAAATCCAAATATTAATTTAGATGACTTTGGGTACTTTTGACTACATCTGAGAACAGCCAGACGTAACATTTTCATTCTCTTGCGGGAGCTAATTAGGGGGTCAATTTCCACCCCTCTGCCTGTCTTCACATCCAAGGGCAGTGGGCACATCAGTGGTCTTCTGGAAGAAACTATGACCCACCATTAATGTACTTTCAAGAGCCAAATCTAAAGGCTTTTGCATCTCTCCAGCTTTAACCCAGGGAAAATCAACCCAGACTCAGCTGGTAAGGCTACTTTCTATCCTACCTTACCTATACATTTCAATCCATAAGAAAGGTGACCATCTCTCTCTCACACGCACACACCTACACAGTCTCCAAGTATAGGAGAAAATGGAACTAGAGCAGTGTTCTTTACTCCTTCAAATATTAAGGTTCAGGTTCCATTCGAGAAACAGATTCATTTAATACAAACCAGATGCTGGTCACTGCACCAGAAACTGGGCACAGATGTTAAAATCAGTAAAATAGGTTTTTGTTCTAGAAGTTTACCTCCTAATCTGAGAAGCAGGCTAAACCTCCAGCAACATCACCAGCGCCCTATGCTCACAACTTGCCCAGCTGTTGTCTGTAACTTTAGACCTTACAATAACAGGAGGCAAAAGAAGTAAGTAGAAAGAAAAAACCTCATACTAAAAGACAAGTTTGTCCCAAAGAGTTTGCATTTGTTCAAAAGTAAATAAGAAGAATTGAAAACCACTACTAAAATAAGTACCATTCTTCTTTCCTACCTTCTACGGTAGAAGGGTAAGATATATAAGGCGGGATGAACACTGCAGTGCTCCGCTGGGGCCATGGTGAAATGCAAATAGAAGTGAAAACACGGTACAGCTTAATTTTTTTCCATACAGAAAGATATCCACTTAAAAACAAGTGGACATATGAAATATTTAGATTAAAATGCATGCATTTCAAGAAGCAAAAAAAAAGGATATCCCAAGCACACTATCTACAACCCTCCACTCACTCATCAAACAGATTTGCTGGGCTCCTACCATTACCAAGCCCATTCTAGGCACAATATCTTTATGTGAATAATATGTATGCAATCCAAACATTTCATGTTTAGTCCTGCCAACAATTCTCCTCTGCCTCTCTTGAACAGGTAAGGCCATAGAAGGAAAATTTAGAGCTTTCACTGCTAATTCGATGATAAAATCTTGATGTATTTCAGTTACTTGCTATTGGTAAGGAAATGTGTGAGCGTGAAATTCATTATAAACAAAATTCATTATATGAACTTGTGACATTCTCATGCACTGTTTTTTCCCCTCCGTTTCGAAACACTAATTGACAGCACTTGAAAACAGTGATTCAGCTTCTGCATGTCACATGATTCCCAGGGACTGCAGCCATCTTCCTCAGGCCAGCAGACTGACAAATCAAAAGATAAGAAGTCTCTTTCAGCTTGAATCAACTGAAATATGTCAGAAAATACATTTGGCATGATCTTCAGAAATGTCAGGTTTGGCGATGACAGGATAGGCACAGTTTTCCTGACAATTTCAGCACACCAAAGGTTCAGAGTCCACATTAGAATGAGGAGGGAGAAAACCACTTTGGTCTGCTATTTTGGAGAAATGCACGTAACAAGGGAAAATGTGTGACATATCACTTGAGTCTCTGACAAAAATGTTATAAAATGCCTGACTGCCTAATTAATGAAACATAAAACTTGGAAAACGTCCACTAAGATAAAAAGGATTAAGGTTTCTTTCAGTATTTCTGCTTACGAAAACCATCCTACCCCCTCCTCAAGGGATGGGCCCAGCTTCATTTCTCTTCATTTTCCCACCAAGCCTCGCACCAATTGGGTGCCTCTATAAATATGTGTCAAATGAGTTAATGGGCCAACAGCATCGAGCAAAAATGTTAAGAAACCAAGACTTCTCTGAATGTATTACATGACATGCCTCTACTGGACCCTGCATGTCATCTTACCTTGCCAGGCCTTTGCCTTGGCCAATTAAGAAAAACAAAATCAAATTAACACACAAGTTAGCAAATTCTAATCTATATCAGGCTCCTTTCTGATTTCTTCATGAGCTGGACTTTCCTCTGTCTTTCATCATCACCATCTACGCCTCAGATGCAATCATATTCTACAAATAAAAGAAGAAACAGCTTAATCTGTTCTCCAAAAGGCACTACACAGAGCCAAGACCCATTTTTCTACCTCTGGCTACAAAATTCTGACTTCTCCAATTTCCCATTTGTAAATAGATCTCCAAAAGAAATCAGCCCGAGGGCACTAAATGGCTGTAGATGTCTGCAGGAGCACTGCACTCTGACAATCGCAAACCCCAGTGAGCTTCTCAGAGAGGAGACGCAGGCTGCCTTATTTAGACACATTCCCTCCACGTAATCTAACAACTCCAGTGCTGTCAACCTTCATCTGATTTTCACTTATAAATAATGTTGCACAAATCTGCAACAATAAAGAATACTGACACAATCTTTGTTAACACTTGGCATCTCTCATTTTCTAAAAAAACAAAAACAAGATCCCCACATTCGGGCAACTCCTGAATGTGCTATAGCCACGTTTCATTTACTTTCACCACCAATTCAGCAGCCATCTGTCAATATTTGTACCGTAAATTACCAAATACTCTAAATTACTTACTTTAAACTGATCATGCATTTACACATTTATGAATGTTAAAGTTAAAAACCATTTCTTTATTGACTAAATCTATAGATACTGTCTCCCAAACTAGATGTACCAAGTCAATAAAAAGAGATACTTAAAAAAAATACATATTCTGACTTAATATGGGTCCTGTATTTTCAGTATGGCTTCACAATCGTTTTCCTTTTCAAAGGGGCAAAGTCAAATGTATTTTTTCACTATATTAGGCAAATGTAACACAATGTAATTTAAGACATTGCTGCAAAAGGCTCTTATTTCATCATTTCCCAAGAATTAGTCATTTTAGGATATGTATTGTTCAGTAAACATTTATTGAGCATGAACTATGTGCCCACTATCATGTTTAATGAAGGAAACAGAGTCTAGGGGAAGTAGGAATACTTGGAAAGTGCCTACTATTAACTTATACAGGCAAAAAAAAGAATGAAAGAAAGGAAAGAAGGGAGGGAGGAAGGAAGGAGAAAGGCAAATAAGTACAACGTAAAATAATTAGCACAATAATAGAGTTTTGTGTGTAAAGCTTCAGATGCATAGAAGCAGGAATAACTAATGTGGCCTGGGAATTGAAGAAAGAACAGGAACCAATAAGGTGGAGAAGAGAGAAAAGAATATTTCAGATTTGGATCACCAAATCTGTGAAAGGGCATAAGAAAGCATGGAACTTTAAGGGAAGGGAAGGGAATTTGGTATGTCTAGAATAGAAAACAGTGCGTGAGAGGGCAATGGTAAAGATTAATATGAGAAGGTGGGCCCAGGAGGCAAAGAGTCATCCTCTGGGAAATGTGGAGCAATCAAAGGTTTTTAAGCAAAAGAAAGATGTGGTCCTCCATGCTCACAGCAGCATTATTTACAATAGCTAAGATAGGGAAACAGCCTAAGTGTCCATCTATGAAAGAATGAAAAAAGAAAAGGTTAAATGAATATGTACTATGCCTATCTATCTATCTGTCTGTGTATCTATCTATCTATATACAATGGGATATTATTCAGCCATAAAAAAGAAGGAAATCTTGCCATTTGCAACTACATGAGTGGACCTTGAGGGCATTATGCTAAGTGAAATTAATCAGACAGAGAAAGACAAATACCATATAATCTCACTTATATGTGGGATCAAAAGAAAAAAGAATGAGCTCATGATACTCAGTGGTTGCCAGAGGCAAGGGGAGGGGGGTAGGCAAAATGGGTGAAAGTGATCAAAAGGAATAAGCTTCCAGTAATAAGATTAAATAAGTCCAGGGGATGTAATGTACAGCATGATGACTATAGTTAATACTGTACTGTATATTTGAAAGTTGCTAAGAGAGTAGATCTTAAAAGTTCTCATCGCAAGGAAAAAAATTTTGTAACTATGTGTGGTGACAAATGTTAACTAGACTTATTGTCATGATCATTTTGCAATATATAGAAAATCAAATCATTATGTTGTACACCTGAAACTAATATAATGTTATATGCCAATGATACCACAATAAAACACACAGGAGCAACAACAACAAAAAAACAAAAACAAAAACAAAAACATGTGATCACATACATGTTCTTGAAATGTAACCAGATAAGTTAGCCAGATAGACCTGACAAAAGATAACTTTAGCAGAAAAATCTAGCAGAAAATGGATTGGGGGACAGGAGTAAGGACAGAGAGACGTCAAGAAGCTACCAGAAGGGTCCAGAGTTGGGAGATGCGGTTCTGTGCTCAACCAGCTTCCACTTCCAGCCCTGGTGCCACTGACAAGGGTCCTTGTCCCAGGAAGCAGGGTTGAGCCACTCACTACCCAGAGGAGGTCATTCACCACACTAGGGATGGGCGCCTGATTCAAGGAAAAAAGAAACATTAATGCCAAGACTTCCTATTTTAATCTTCTCAACCAAAAGAATCCAACTAAATGTGGCCTGGTTAAGGTCAAGTCAACCAAATTTAATAGGTGATTATATGTAGGAAGCCAAAGAGCACAGAGGTCTAGGGAATGTGTTTTGGAGTTGGCAGGACCAAACAATCTCCTAGCTGCACCCCTCTGAGCTGCCTGGCCATGATGGACTTACTTTCCATTCTGTTTTCTCATCTGTTAAAATAAGAATAATACCTAATTCGTTGGTTTGCTATGAGAATTAAATGAGGATTAAACTAAAATCTATTATCGTCATTATTAAATGGGGAAGAAAGAGGAAGGAGAGGAGGAGGTCACAGGTACAATTTTGGTAGATTTGAGTTGATATGAATACAGAAGGAAGAACAAGTTAATGTAAATCTGGTTTTAGATGAGCTGTTTTTAGAGTGAAGAGAGTTTGGTGTTGGAGACTGAGGCATTTAGATAGGAGATAATGCCCTCCTCATATACTTGACTTTCCCTTGATTTGAGATTCAGTTTCCAGAACTTCTAATGAATTCCTGTATCTCCCAATTTTTAACTGAATGCATGGCTTTCCGGAAGGGAAAAAAAAAAAAAAATCCACTTCATTTTACAGGCCCCTTGCAGATAGGTGATTATGTAATGACAACTGTGACAAAGCAGAAGTATATGTATGGGACTTCTTAGAGTAGGGGGACATGTTCCTCTTCATTCTTTTTTCTATCCTGGTGCCTAGAAAGTAAATCTGATGACTGGAGCTTTAGCAGCCACGGTGAGCCACGAGGACACATGCCACATCCTAAGCAACAGCAAGGGTTCTTAGCAATTTGGCTGCAGCCCTTAGCTGCACAGAATCACCTAGAAAGTTATATTTCATTTTGTTTGTTTTTGTTTTTTTTAAAATATCCATGCCTCACCCTCAAATACCTTGATTTAATTATCTGGGTTGAGACCAACACATGGTGTTTGGGTAGGCGTATTTAGTCACTCCCCAGGTGACTAAATATGTGAAGCAAGGGTTAAAAAAACTGTGATTTAAACACAACATTATCATCTCACTATATTATGCAGCTCATAGTCCATCAAGACTTCTGCAAAAATGGCATAAGTAGATTAAGAGATACAAACCACTATGTATAAAATAAATAAGCTACAAGTATATACGGTACAGCACAGTCATTATTTTATTATAACTTTAAATGGAGTATAATCTATAAAAATATTGAGTTACTATGTTGTACACCTGAAACTAACATTGTAAATCATCTACACGTAAATTTTTTAAAATGGCATAACTAATATAAAACAATAATAACGGCTACCACTTTTTGAATATTCCATTATGCCATTATGTAGGCTCCTTGTAAGTCATTTCACACTCATTTTCTGACTCAATCTCCATAACAACACTCTGATGTCAATATTATCAATTCATTTTTACTTCCTGGAAAACTGAGGTTTACTGAGTTTGAGTAATTGACTTAAGAGTCTCATAGGTTAGTATACAAGCCCAGAACTAACTAAATCCAAGGGAGTTCTCCTAACCACCACAGGGTATGCCTCTCTGCAAATGAGTTTTACTAGCTTTGATTTCTTCTAGGGGTGCCAGCGAACGTGCTAATGAGCAGTGAGATGGTGGGCAGCAAGGAGGAGGAAAAGGATAACTGGTAATATTTAAGATCCATCTCCTGGGAATAACCAGGAATTAACCTTACTTCTTGGGTCCTACGATTTGCTCAACAATGGGCCTAACGGAAAATCACTTTCCTTTATCCATTATGTAGATCTATTTAACACAGGTTTACATTTGTTTCCATGTAAACTTCTCTCTGATCTAGATCCAGAAATGTACCAGGTTCTGATTAAATTCCAAAACGTGAACAGAAGCACCAAATCCTCACCTCTTTTCAGCTTCCCGGTTTAGAAGTTTAAATAAATCATGTGAAATGCATAGAAAAACTCATCTCTTTCTCTCCTAATGTTTAATGATAATTTATAGCCCGAGAACATTTGTAAATTTAACAGCCCATCAAAGTGTCTGACAGCACACCAGTTCTAAGGACTCATTACATGGCATTAAACATAACTTTCCATGAAGGACTATACAGCATGAATGGGTGGGCAGGCTAGTGAACAGCCACCACTACAATAATTTATCGTTTGTAATTTTGCCTTATTACTTGCAAAAACATTTGTTAAGTGGGGGGAGGCAGTTGTGGCAGTCTTACAAAAAAAGCACTTCACTACTCTGTCAATGCCATAAATTACGAAGGCAGAGAAATCCTTTATGATCCTAAGGATGTGCTAATTCTTTTTCCAGCTACTCAAAAATGACAGGGAAGAAGTTTTCGGTAAAGTCTTACAGGATGTTAAAAATTCATTTCTTTGAACAGGGTGGTATTGTTTCCAACTTACCTCCTTTCCAAATTCCAAAGAACATCAATAAAAGGAAACCAAAAATGTAGAAATTTTTTCCATTATCAAGTGAGAGAGTCCCCTACTTTATCCGAATCACATCTTTAAAATGGTGTTTCTTTTGCTCCAGAAACATCTACGGGATCGGTTGTAAAACAGGCCATTATCCTGCGTAACTGGATTTTACACTACCGCAAACAGCTACCCTAATTTTGTCAAGGCCTTCATCCTAAGTAGGCAAAATCAGCACAACAGTTATTGCTATAATTAAAAGGGAATGCTAACTTGACAGTGACCACAGACTAAGTTATAACAACAAAAGTCACGGTCGAAGTTTAGCATTCCCACCTACATAAGAAACACCCTCCACATATTTTCCTTAAAACCACCCTACCAGATAACCAGGGACATTATGCAACTTTCATGATTTTCATTCTATGACTGAAATATACTATGACTGCAGATGTAATAAAATTCCAAAGTTTTAACTATCAGTACATTAAGTATAATACAATAATTTTGCTGAGAGCATAATTTTTACTACTACAAAGTAGGTCACTTATTTAGTTTAAGCTTAGCTTTAAAGACTGCTTTCTTCCCCTCCTTCTAGACATGTGGCCCCAAAGTCCCAGCACAGGTATCTTTATTTCTTTGTCAAATTCCACATATCACTTTTACTAACTTTGTTGACTGTAAAGACTCTCTCCGTAAACTTCAGCAACTGGATGGTGAATTTCTGCAGCAGAAATATTTTTCCCATATGAAAATTAAGTCATGGGATTAACTTCACCCCCAAAGAGCAGTCGTTTGAAAATGACCCTACCAAAGTCATAAGTAAGCTTAGCTAATTAACTTTATTCTTATGCATACGGAACAACATACATGAGAGTCTCCGCAAAATCAGTGGCTGCTTTATACAAGGGATTCATTGTTTACCTTTAAAATTTCCTTTCATGAATAACATTATTTAAGGGAAAAAATATGGCTTTCACAAAGATTATATGTTACACATAAACAGTCACTTGCCAACTACTTAATACAGTCAAGACAAACGGTTCAAAAGTAATTTCAGTGATTTTTATCAGGTTAATGTTAACGTTTCCATAAACTTTCTGTGCTTCTATCTAATATGCACAAGATTGGCCCTAACACAACCCAAAACGCAAACATCTCAATATGGCTGGGAGATTTATCAATTGAGAGAAGAAAAACTCTCACCAAAATAACTTCTAAAGTTAGACTGCAGCAATTAATTTTTAAAATTCTACTCAGAATAGGACGTCCCTGGCGGCGCAGTGGTTAAGAATCCGCCTGCCAATGCAGGGGACATGGTTCGATCCCTGGTCCGGGAAGATCTCACATGCTGGGGAGCAACTAAGCCTGCACAACTACTGAAGCCCGCGCACCTAGAGCCCATGCATCGCGACAAAGAGCAGCCCCCGCTCGATGCAACTAGAGGAAGCCAGTGTGCAGCAAGGAAGACCCAATGCAGGCAAAAATAAATAAATAAACTTATAAAAAAATATAAAATTCTACTTGGAGCTAATAAACAAGGGAGCTCTTTTTTTTTCCCCTGAATAATCAGTGGTTTGACTCAATCTAGTGAATTTAGTTGGCTCCTTTGACTTCAGGTGGCTTAGCTGACATACACTCTAACTTGACAGGTGAGGTGTTTTGAGACTGGCTCATGTACATTTCTGTATCTAGCAACCACCAATAAGTTAGCACGATCATTAAATTCACAATTAGCCAATTTCTCCCAACATATATGTACAAAGCAAAACGAAGACAAGTGAAAAAAAATCATCATCAGGCTGCATGCCTTGATTCTTTTCCTGTCACTAATGCCAATTTATATAAACTACATAACACGTGATAATTTGAAGCACTCTGTTTACATCCAAAATTATAATTCTAATTCCTTATTAATTGGCGTTAAGTAAGAATTACCAGATTATTCCAAAGCTAATATTCCATAATAGCAAGCAGACACAGGTTGAACAGTCATCTAAAATTAGCTTATTCACTGTAAAATAAAGATTGAATGTTAAGGTATAAAATTATTCTAAATCCCCGAACACAGCAGAACCAATTGTGAAATTAAATGTGACACTTTCCATAATTCAAACTACAGTACTTGATTTTCGTCTTTCTCCTCAGCTACCCCTAAATTAAATTAGTCTTATTGATTATAACTCAGAAATCCCTGTCTTGTTACCATGATTTTCAAATTTTAATGAAATGTGCAATTCAGTTGTACATAGTTAGCTTGGTTTTCTTAAATTACAGTATAGAAGATTAAGTATACGTTCAATGAATATCTCAATACTATAGTTGCCAGACATAGTGAAAGCCAATTTCTTTGCTAGCTGAAAACAACTGATAAATTCAAGCGTCACAAACCTGTTTTCGGTCTACCATGATGGATGATGACTCATTATTGAAGTAAGATCTTATGAATTGATTAGCAATTTTATTTAAGTAATAAGCACTGGCTGCACATAGGTCCTGGAATGAAACAGAAGCCCTAGTCCAATTAAAATGCGTTACTGTGTATAAATGATGGTTAATGGCTTTAGTAAAAGCAGAACCACCAAGTTAAAATTCACAAGTCTTTATCCTAGAAAACAGAAGAGTACACAGTATATTTTCTATAAATTTGCTAATGAGACGTCTATACTGCGGACAGCAGCTTTGCTGGACCAAAAGTCCACATTATGTGCTTAGCCCTGAAAAACATCGCTCTGGTGTTACATACATTATAAGCAGCCTCAAAGAACACATTTATGAAAGTCAGACTGTTTTAGCATTACTTTCAGTGTAATGGGATTTGGATTTGGTTTTGATTTTTTAACTTAAGAGAAAAATATTTCTTAACAACATTTGCTTGACAATCACAGCCCTGAGCCCTGTTCTTTATTAAGAATAGAAAGGATTTGTAACCCCCAGCCTCATCTCCAGACCATTTCTCCTGCATCCCCAGACCAAAGCTGCAGTACTCACTCTCAAGCTTGCCTTACTTGTAAACAGTTCTGAGACGTCTTTCCTCATGGCTAATATTAGATTTTACACAGCATCATCAAATACGCTATAATGATTCCTGTTACTTCATTAACTGTTGCTTTTTTCTAGTAAAGAAATGACGTGCAACCCCCTTTCAGTCTTCTTGTCATAATAATATTTAAGTGATTTATTTCCATTTGTTAATTTTGGTGAAATTAACACAAAAATATTACTAAAGAGGGATATTAGAGTCCCTGGATGAATTGATTTGAGCTCTCGTCTCTCTACTTCCCAACAAGTGGGGATGAAACATTCATTTTCTACACATAGATATAACAATAAATGTTATTAGCCACTTTATCACCTGAGGAGCTGTCAACAAAGGAGTGTTTCGCATGCAAATGTCTGTACCAGAGCAGCCTTCTTCGTCATCAGAATACAAGCCAAGGCTTTATTAAATAGTGCCTGGTCATTTACAACACACCAAAAACAACTGAGCATGCTACTTAAGATAAGAATACATTAGCATTAAGAGCGTTAAGCCATTGTTTCTGTGTCATAAGGCAGCAATTCTCAGCTGTAAATACATTTCTATATGTTTACATGTAATGTTTCATTTATTGAATCATGTATTTTATATTATGATGAATTTCAATTACCAAAATGATGTTTACACAAGCTGCAAACATGTTTTTTTTTTTTTCTAGAGGAGAATAAGTCCTATTCATTAGCACTGCTCACTGTCAATTATGAAATACATTAATATTCACTATCAGACCCATACAATACTTAGTTTCAAAATATGTCATCACTCAATGAGAATAAATTAAAATAAAGCATCAAGATTAACTAGGTTAGATCCACAGTAACCTATAACCTATAAATAATAAAACTTAATGCTTATTAATTTCTTACAATGTGCCATACACGGAACGAAGCACTTCATGTATCCTAACTCAATGTCATGCGTAAAACAGCACTGTGAAGTACGTACTGTTATCATCCCTATTTTACAGATAGGAAAAAATGATGAACCAAGAAGTTAAAGAATTTGCCTATGACTACATAGCTACTAAGTGCAGATAATTAGTTCTAGAGCTTATGCTCTAAAATCTAAAAGAAGCCAGTATGTCATGCTGCCTCTTAAGAAGTCTTGCATGAATCAAATGCTGTGTATTGCCAGCACCAAGAGGACTTTAATTTTTAAAATAAACTAACAGGTTTATTAAGTTATTCACAATGTAGCACTTTAGAAGGTTCATGTTAGACACAGTCTCAAAAATCTATTAGTATAGAAACTGAAACTCAAAACACAAAGTAACTAAAATAAATACTTTGCATAAATTGAGTACCTCCTCCTCCACTTTCCCAAATCCATTCATTATGAAAATTTGTCACTAGGTATATATAATATTGAAAGTATTTCTTTTTGTTTCCTACTTAAGACTACAACCTATTCATGGTTTGGAAAAGCAGCTATTCTATACATTATTGAAAATGCCACACCATACGGTACCCAGAGAACCCTTGATAAATACTAAATATTATGTTGACAATGAGTAATGGCAACTGAAAACAAAATTACAATGTAACTCAAGGATGAAATATGAAGCTGAAATAAAATGGATGTGAGTCCCATTCAAGCTGTCCCTTGGTATTTTGAGGTCTCTGAAAAGACAAGTCCTTATTTAGGACAAAGGAAGGTAGTATTTTTGAGGTCTGGGAAAGATAACGACATCAATCCTGATTAATATTACAATATTGAAAAACGAATTGTGTGAGAAAGACAGAGGAAGGAAGGATGAACAAGCCATTGCACATAGTTATTTTATTTTCTGCATATACAGAAAATAAATGCAAAAGGGCTAGCATATTATCTCAAAAATGTGGTTTTTAGGTATCTTAAACGATTTTCTTAAAGTCTCACATATTTGCCTCTAGTGAAAAGGAAAAGGGTAAGAAAGGAGACATTTTCATTCTGTACCTTTGAACTGCTTTTGTGCTATTTGAAAATTACTATGTGCATGTGTTACCGATTATTTTAATAGAAGTAAAATTTTAAGTGTCAGTTTACAATCAAAAATTGCAATACTCAGTAAATTCTACTTAGTTATCTTAAACAATTAATAAATGATTAGCAAATAATTCTGAATATTCTGCATCTAAAACAATAGGCCAGGGAGAAAAATATAAGCCTATATTTAAAAATTTATATAAGCTCTATACTTTCCACATATATATGGAATATACATACAGACATACACATGTATATACATATATATGTATATATATAAATTTTGCCCATCCTAAAACTAAAGGGGTATAACTGTAAATAGTCACAGAGCAAACACAGCTTTCCTAGACATCAAAAAAATTACTAGTTTATGTGAAAACACAAGAACAGTTCTTCCTATAGAATACTGATGGATATGAAAAAACTGCTATCAAATGTTTATTTTATACCTACTTTTTAATGCAAATGAAGTATAATTTGGAGATGCAGAGATGTATATTTTTCTAATGAAAATGGAAGATAAATATTTATTTACATCCTCTTAAATTATCTCTAATTTATTAGAGGTATCTTAAATATCATAGAAAATATTTTAGCCATTATCAATTTAAAAAGATTTAACACAAAGTATTAATTTTCCCCTAGGGAAAAATAAAAGAGGAAAACAAAAGTTATCAGAAAGGCTTTTTGAGTCTTTACGTGGGGTCAGATTTCATCAAGTAACACATGTATTTGAAGGTTTTGCATTTATTTGAAATTTCTTCGGTATCACTCTGATTTCCATCACCCATCACGGGATGGGGCCAGTTTCTATAGGAAGCAAGGAAGCAGCCACTTGAAAGGGGGCCCCTGCGCTAAGTTCTCCAGGAGGCCTTGGAGAGGTGCTGGCCCCATGGCACAGCCTTCCAGCCACCACCAACTCAGCACCTGAGTAAGAGAAGGAAGAGCAAACAGGGTGATGGGAGGTACCCGGCTGCTTCTCTAACTCATTCTCTTCTCTCCCTTTCTCTCTCCTTAATTCTCCTCTCCCACCTCCTTTTCTTTCTCTCTTCCCTTTTCTTTCTCTCTCCCTTGTCTTTTTTGCCATCTTTCTTCCACTCTCCTTGTCTGACTCCATTCTTCTCTCCTTGTCTTTTTCTCACTGGCTCTCCACTCCTCTATTCTCCAGGTTATTTTTTTCTGTCTCTCCTCTAACATCTCACGTATTTGTGAACTGAGCCCTTCAACAAAAGCCTTGGCACCTTATAAGACTACCCCAAATTCTACCACTTGGGGAAAATTCCAGCAGGGAAAAACACAGATACAGCAGGTAAGCAAGACTAGCAAATATTGGCTTTCCTCTCTCTCTTCACTACACCTGCAATTCCCCATCCTGCCAACTATCTACTTTTCTCCTCTTTTTAAGCATACTATTCTCTGCTTTCTTGTTCATCCCCCTCTCCTGAATCCTTTCCCCCTCTCCTTTGTTCTTCTCTCCATCTTTGTAACACTTGTTGAGTTGTATAAGTTATGATTTCATAATTAGCCAAGATATATGAATTATGCATTTATAATTAACCAGATGCTCCACAACCTTCCTCTTCAAATATAAATAAAATCTCACCAAATTTTAGCCAGAGAACATTTCCT
Source organism: Pseudorca crassidens (assembly GCF_039906515.1). Taxonomy (NCBI): domain Eukaryota; kingdom Metazoa; phylum Chordata; class Mammalia; order Artiodactyla; family Delphinidae; genus Pseudorca; species Pseudorca crassidens. The sequence continues at coordinate 87,789,453 of NC_090298.1, forward strand.
TCTCCCATCCTTTCCCCTCTTGTTAGCAAGCTTATAACAGAAAATTGGGAGGATGTGTCTCAAATAAACACTCTCCTAGGATGAAAATAATACTGTGTCTATACAACATTTTAATCCACCATAAGAGATCTCCGATATGGTTGTTGATGACATTCTTTGAAAATATTTTCCTAATCTATTCATGGGTCTCAAAATATTTATTTAAACTAAGTTTAAAAATTGTCCTTTCAAAATAATTTGGCCAAGATTACATTTTTTTTAAGATTACATTTTAGAATTTACCTCAAAAGTTCAGTATTTTATGTTTCTTTATATGCACTGAATCTGCACTAAACTCATTCTCCTTGCAAGTGCACTTCTATGCACAGTGCAGAATATTTTCCGTTTCTTGCCTTCCAATAAATGCACACAGAGGTATAACAAGAAGGGAAAAGTCCTTCAGTAGTCTAAATTGAATTTATTTTTTCATGTGCACTCTTCTTTTTACACTCTTCTTCCTGCTTTCATTATTTCTGAGTCATTTGTTAATCTTCATACCAATCAGGCCGAACTCGGGGTCCTTTTCCGAAGTGAACTCCTCCTCTAAAAACGTTAGAAATGTGTTTTTCAAACGAATTACATGTAAACCAGCTAGCACTACTCAAGAGCCAGGATCAGACGTGCAATTAGGCTGCAAAAATCTGACGTGCTGACTCTTTCCTGTCCCTTTTCGCCTGGGAAAAAATAAGAAGAGAAACATTTCCTGCCCAGACGAGATGCCAAATGAGCCCCGAACTTGGGAGGCGCCTGGGACGCTGGGCAGCGCCCCTGCCGGCCACGCCCCGCAGCCGAGCCCCCGCGGACACCCTGCGCTGCTGCAGCACATTACTTCCGCTTTTCTAACTTTTCCACTTGTGAGCACCATCAATTATGCACTAGAATAACAGAGGCCTGGCAAGGCAGTGTAACATAAAGGCCGATTATGACGATAAATTATTTAAACACCTATGTGCCATGTTCTTTTTACCACTGATAGGAGGCCAGGGGAATGGGATAAACGTTGAAGATTCAAATGTGCCACAACGACTAGTTTGGAGAAAGGCCACCGCACACTCACCAGTGAACCTTCCTGTTCACTGTCCACCAGGAGCAAAGAGGCAAAAGAAATGAACTGCTCACAGAAGTATTCACACTTGCAAAAACTGAATAAGAGTCGCAAAGTCCACAGATCCTAACACATGTTTATTTTTGGCCCTAGATGCAGCCCAGGAAGTTCAGGGAACACTATTTCAGGGAGCGCTGACATCTTATACCTTCCAGAAAAAAGGTAAACAACTACATATACAAAGGTTTTAAGAGAAAAGACACACTGTTTCCATGTAAAGTTACTTAAGCTTTAAGGAAATTCCAATGTGGAGTCTCTCACAAGAGTCTATACCTTCATTTGATGATAAAGTATAATTGGGAGCTGGCAGGGGATCAACAGATGTAGAGACTGCTGGTCTAACTCTCTTTTAAACTACCCTATCTCTCAACTGCAATTCAGAAATCCTTTACTTTCTATGTTTTAAATAGTGATTTGAAAATTCACAGCTGAGAAGAAACTTTACGTCCAAAAACTGCAGAAAAAACAAGTATCCTCCTTGCAATGCCCTGGGAAGTTCAAAACTCAGCAACATTGATAGCATCTGAATGCCAGGAGGATGTTGTTTCTTGTCCACCCAGGCAAACTAAATTTTAAACTGAGTCTTTAACATTGTACACCCAAACTAAAAAAAAAAAAAAAAAAAAAAAAAAAAATTTCCAAACTGAAAGTTCAGATAACTGTCTCGAGCCTATTCGTCTCCTTTATCGAGATAACTCTTAAAGTATAATGCAACATTTCTAACGCTCAAAAAAGGAAGACTAATCCCAGCATTCTATGCAAGAGTGAAAAAGGGAAAGAATAAAACTAGATACCAGTAGGCATGTTTATAAATCAAAAGCTGACCTTAAAATATATGAAATTCAGGAGAACAGCGGTTAATTCATGTCAAATGATACTCGGCTTCATTTTTGGAATAAGGCTCCCATTAACTAGAAATATTCCAAAATTAATCCTTAGTCTACATGAGAGCTAATATTACATTTCTAAATGCAAATTGATGAAAACTCTAGGGGGAAAAACCATTTTGAACTGTGGTTTCCAGAAGGCTTCAGGTTTAGTCATGTCAAATTAAAGGGGGAGCAAAGCTTCTTAAAATAACATTCTTCTTAAATCGCATCCATATGATTTAGCAAATTGATATGGCCAAAGTCAATAAATCATGATGGAGAGTTTTTATTTTAATGTGTGACTGCTTAGATTTTATTTTATTTTTTGCTTTAAGCCAACTGCTTATCATTTTTAGCCCAAAGATAGATGCATATTGTTGTCTAGGCAAAACAAGCTACTTCTCACAAAACTGGGTTCCTGCTTTTTAATGCCAACCCACCACCAGGAAAAGAAATATCCCCACCAGTTCTGCGGGGCACAGAGCTAGCCGCCTCTGTGAATGCACCAACATGCATCCCATCAACTGCCTTTCAGTCAGCAGTATTTGAATTTGTAGACTTTTCACCACTTTTCAGCATGTAAGTGCTTCTTTTTTTCTTAACCCCAGGGATTTCATTTTATGCTGACACATACTCAAGAAGCAATCTCCACGAAACTATCCTTTTAAGGCAAGCATTTTTGTGCACTCCTTAATGCTGGGTGTTTAAGAGAAATGATAATTAGGATAGATTTTGAGCCTTAGGTAACAGTCAGTCTCACAGTGAGAGGGTGCACTACATTTAAGACCAAACTCCTCATTAAAAAATGGAGATATAAGATATGGGGATATATTTATATGTATAGCGGATTCACTTTGTTATATAAAGCAGAAATTAACACATCGTTGTAAAGCAATTATACTCCAATAAAGATGTTTAAAAAAAAAAAAAAGAAAGAAATGGAGATATATCAATTCAGATCCTTGCAGACACATCGACAGTGAAGTCCAGGTTAGTAAAATCACTCATCCTTACAATGGATGGTCTCCTGAATGAGCCAACGTAAGGCAGTGCTAGTCTGCCCAGATTGTGAGCAAATGAAACTTCCTGGAGACAATTAAACCTAAGGGACATTGGTTGAAAATATTATTGAAAGTATCAGTGCTTTAAATATCGTTCCCCTCTTTCTTATTCTTTTTATGACTAAAACTTTTTTGTTTAAATATGTCATTTAAGCTACCACAAGAGATACTCTGCATGCTACGACTCTGATTCTGAAATCACAGTTTCAGACAAAAGCAGACTACACGCTAGTAATGAAACTACCATGAAAACATATTATACGTGTGTATGTGTATAGGTATGTTTTGTATATGTATTTGTGACTCGTCTCTCAAAACACATTCCAGTTAAACATTACTGTTAAATGAGAAAAAAAGAAGAAAACAAATCCTTGAACCAAGATGCCATGACCTCAATCCCTTCCTCACCCACGTACATGCATAAGTTTTCCTGCCCAGCTTGCCTACAAAGATGGCAAACAGAATTTAACATTTCATGGAGCCCAAAGCACAAATCATGTTCAAATTCAATACAAAGAAATGCTTTATCTCACCCTTTATAGATTAATAACCCAGAACTGTGAGAAACCTCAGAAAGCCATGACAAGATTTAGCCAAATGACGTGTAAGTTTCTTCAGGACACTCTCAAACCATTAATGAAATGGAAAATATAAAATAAAGGATTTATTGTTTACTTTAAGATATTTGTTTCCAGAAGAGTTGCTATATCAAGCCACATGATTTATTAGAGCTAAAATAAGTTGGAATATCATATCCAATTTTTTTCTCAAGAAGATAAGATTATATTCTCAAATATGGATGGCATCATCCATGTATCTTGCATAACAACACTTCAATTAGAAAATTTAAAAGCTAAACCCGATGAAGACTGTCTAAAAGGGAAAGAGTGAAACATGGGCAAACACAGTCCCAAAATAACCAGCTGTGAAGGTTACAAGGTTCTGACAAAGGAGTGGGTGTGATGATACTGATACTGGGCAATAATCTGTAAACCATCAGAAAAGAGCATGAAAAGTATTTAGCATTTTATAAATATTTGAGAACCAAGCAAGCATTTCTGGTTTAAATCAACCATATTTTAAACTTTCTGGTTTTATAAGAACATCCTACTATAAATCTTTCTAAAATTTGCCTGCTTTTTGTTTATTTTATTTTACTCAGGCCAGTAATGACCACTACAAATATCTAGATGCTGAACTAAGCAAAGATTCTATCTCTAAATTTTAATGTGGGAAGCTTAAATTTCTTCTATAAAGCCAACAACAGTAAATAAGCTTAGTATTGGTCATTTTCTTTTTTTCAAACCATAACTGAAAAATAAAATCTTCATAGAATCTTAAGGGGAATCAAAAGTCTGGAAGAAAACAAAACTATTGCCATATCTTCTCCAGTTCTTAATCCACCCCCAAAAAAAGATTTTTGGTTAAAATAAGTCTTTTCAATCTATAATATTTAGAATGACAAGAGAAGTCCTGTGACTCCATCCTGCTTCCAGCATCTGTCAAGAAAATCACAAACCTAACTCTCAATTCATGGGAGAATGCTAACAGGAGATGAATAATGCTTCAGAGGGAGAAAACATATTATTAGAAAGGTTCAAGACCAAATATTCACAGAGAGCTGCAAAGCCCTTTTTTTTGTTTTGTTTTTGCTTTTCAAGTGTGAGTTATTGAATTAAAAAGATAAAGAACAAGTTATTTTTTAACAAAAATCCTCAAAATAGGAAAAAAATATAATGCTATATATATACCATTCTATATATACACATATATAAATGTAAAATCTTCTATAAAGAAAAATAATTAAGCTAATGGCTTACTTTTTTAGGTCATATTTGCATTTCAATCACTTAAAATTTTTTTTTAATTTTTATTTTACATTGGACTATAGTTGATTAACAATGTGTTAGCTTCAGGTGTACAGCAAAGTGATTCAGTTACACATATAGATGTATCTATCCTTTTTCAAATTCTTTTCCCATTTATGTTATTACAGAGTATTGAGCAGATTGCCCTGTGCTGTATGGTAGGTCCTTATTGGTTACCTTTATTAAATATGGCAGGGTGCACATTTAATTATAAAGCTGCCTTTAAGGGCACCTACTGTCCAATCCATACAACACATCTTATCAAAGATACTCACGTGAGCTAAATTGTTGAATACTGTAGAAGCATATAGTCTGCACTGTAGGTGGTAAAAATTCAGCCTTCAGTTATAAAGGTATTTCTTTTAAAACACAACATATTACTTTGGACATTTAACACTCTCCCACTTTTCTCTATCCTATATCCTCACATACAGAAGAATAACATGCATAAATTGGGATTTTAAAATATGGGATATAGTTTACTCTTTCTAGAGTATTACTACTTTGAAAATGGCAGGAGACTCACAGCGCAGTGACACAGCAGCATTCATTTCGTAAGTTTAAGAATACAACATTTACTTGCATAATAATAGCGGTAGCCGAGGCAGCACAGAGTTCAGAGCAGTCTCTGAAACAGACTGCCTGGTTTTGTAATCCCGGTTCTGCCACTTACTAACAGTGTAACCTACATCACTGTACTTAATCTATGTCTTAGTTTCCTCATCTGCAAGATGAGATGGCAATAAAAGAAGCTACCTCACAGGGTCATTATACAAATTACATGACTTAAACATATGCACACTGCTTGAAAGGAGATGGGTACCTAGTAAGAGCTATGTAAGTGAATACTTACATTAAGCCTTAAAATACTTATTTTAAGGCTGGGTAACAGACCATGAATGCAGTAAGCATTCAGCACAGCACCAGATCCAGCATAATGGTAGCCAGTAGTAGTATTTTTATTCTAAAGGCACAGGCTAATAAGAGCAAGCTTTACCAATCATTAGTGCCTTTATAAACAGTGAACAAATAAATAAATGAGCATCTCATCTCACTTATTATCAAAGAAATATGTATTAAAACAACAGCTCTTTCTTGTTCACTAAATGAGATCCTTAAAAAAAAAAAAGTACCCAGGTCTGGTAAGAGTATTATGAAACTATAAAGCAACCTGACAATATTACCAACAATTACACAATGTTAATACTGTTCGACCCAATAATCCTACTATTCTACCCTGGAGAAAAATCCAAAATATAAGGTAAGCTTTAAGCAAAAAAAAAAAAAAAATTAAGTTATCTATGTGTCATTTATATTATGGAAAACTATATTATGAAAAGTTATCTGTCTTTTTTTTTTTTTTTTTTTTTGCAGTACGCGGGCCTCTCACTGTTGTGGCTTCTCCCGTTGCGGAACACAGGCTCCGGACGCGCAGGCTCGGTGGCCATGGCTCACGGGCCCAGCCGCTCCGTGGCATGTGGGATCCTCCCGGACCGGGGCATGAACCCGCGTCCCCTGCATCGGCAGGTGGACTCTCAACCACTGCGCCACCACGGAAGCCCCCGAAAAGTTATATGTCTAACAATAAAGAATAGTAATTCAGCATTTCTAAATAGTCAGAAAGTTTTGGATATGCCACATATATGCTCCATCGTGGGCCTATGCTCCATCGTGGCCTGTCAGAGATTATTCGTATGTTAAAGGCACTCAAAGGCTCAGATGTAATGTCATTTCTTTAATCCAGCTTTTCCCAAACATATTGGTAACAAACTCTGGAATAAAGGGTAGCTAATAAGATGGAAAAGTATTGGTTAAATAAGTAATGGTTAATTGTCTTGATGAAAGTTTATCCAGTCATTGACAAGGATAATTTCAGTATTATACAGGCTGCTTCCAGCAATATTAGAAAATATTTACTATATAATATTAAGGGGAAAAAGGCTAGATGCAATGAATTAATTAATAGCCAAGCATATGAGAAAAGCTCAAATGGAAATATCCCAACATGAGTTGTAGAACTGTGGGAAAATGTTTCTCTAATGTGATGCTACTTCTCTAATGAAAACAAATCCATAATAATAAAACCAGGTGAGTTAGTGATATCAAGTCCCATCTTCCCTCTTCCTGATTTGTAGGCATAGTTTATCTGGTTGTTACTTTAATAAGGCCTGAGGGGAGACTCCTTACTGAAAGTGACCTGTAACAAGAAAGTAGAAAACAAACAGAGCAATCATTCAGCTTCACCAGAGGGATATGTGGAAGCAGCCAGCCCTGTCAATTTGAAAGAGGCTAATGAAACATTATCTGCAGGTGAGCGGATTGTCTCGCAGCATTACAACTCTAAGCTACAAATGATTTCCTAACCACAGAGGTAACCACTCTACAGATACTTTGAAAGACAAATGAGAATGCTGGCACACACAAGGTCAATCACAAACCTCCCAGACAACCTTGGTGTTTCTCCTTCCGCAGGAGAAAATGATCTGGGGGTCCTGCAGGGCATACCTAAGCAAGCCATACCACAATCACTTCTCTTGTATTTCTGAGTTTGAATTTTAGCAGCCTGGTATACATTCCTATTCAGGTCTAAATAAATAAAATGTATGTATACATAAACTAAAGCTCACACGTAATTTGAAAGCTGTGATTTTCATTATGTTGGAGAAAATGAATAAACATCATTTTCCAATCCCGATAAATGTTTGATTATGATTAAAATGGTTTCATGAAATCATTATACAAGAGCATAGTAGGCTATAAACTATGGGGGGGAGAAAAAAATCAATAATGGACAGTTCACTTTTATCTATGAACTTTTTAAATAAATCAACTCCCCAGGTTTACTGGGACCATGGTTTTATTTGATGCAATACATTCTAATCAGGGATTTTTAAAAAATTTTCCTTTTATGAACTAATGATGCGTTTAATTTTTAATTAAATTTCATTTTAAAGTATAGAGTATGTATGAAAGCCAAAGCAAGTGTGCAGCATCTGTTCATTGCATCTGCACTCACTACCACAAAAATTAACCTTAATCTAAAGAGGCACAAATGGGTTTTTATGCCATCGGGAGGCCCAAGTACTTAAAAATCAATGACTGTCCACCCAGGCAAAGAACAGCTGTTTCCTAATATTCCAGCTCCACACTGAGGCCAGCCTCAACCCCCAAGGACTAGCCTAAAAGTGCCCACATTCTCGCTTCTCCCAGTTGAAAGTGTCAGAGAAGGACACTAGCTAAAAGCCATGAAGTAGGTTAAGTGGGGACAAGACAGAGAGGACCTGGCGTAACCAGATGGCATTTGGAGAGGCAGCTTCTATCACCATCACTTGATGCTTTCGTAAAATCATAATCAATCTTACTTTCTGTGTCCAGAAATCTACCTAAAGAAAAAATTTACCCATTTGTGTTAAAAGGCCAACACATGTTGAGAGTAGACTGATTCCCAACCCTGTAAAGCAGAAGTTCTCTCTCTGGAACCCACGTGACTTCTAAAGAATATTGCAGAGGACTTCCCTGGTGGCGCAGTGGTTGGGAATCTGCCTCCCAATGCAGGGGACACGCGTTTGAGCCCTGATCCAGGAAGATCCCACATGCCATGGGGCAACTAAGTCCGTGCGTCACAACTACTGAGCCTGCGCTCTAGAGCCTGCGAGCCACAACTACTGAGCCCGCGCACCATAACTACTGAAGCCCGCGTGCCTAGAGCCCATGCTCCGCAACAAGAGAAGCCACCGCAATGAGAAGTCTGCACACCACAACAAAGAGTGGCCCCCACTCACCACAACTAGAGAAAGCCTTTTGGCAGCAATGAAAACCCAATGCAGCCAAAAATAAATCAATAAATTTATAATTTAAAAAAAGAACACTGCATAATCGGGCGGTCATAACATCCTCAGAAACTGTGTGCTTTTACCTTCCAGAATGACATGACATCAAGATGTAAGGGAGAGAAAAGAAAAGTTGACGTGTGCAAAACAGGAGGAAAGAGAGGATACAGGGGTTGGCCATAGTTTTCCTTGGCACACTGGGATTTTCTAGAAGTTCTTTCAGAGATCACTTTAAACACAGAATTCCATAGGAGAGAGAAAGGGGGAGAAAAATCTCAGAAATCATAGATGAGAAGACAGACTCACGCTCTGTGTGACATCGAAAATGTCATTTTGCCTCCTATTTTTCCCACCTACAAAAACAAAATTAGACAACAAAATTAGATGAACTTGAAGAACCCACGTGGCACCATCTTTATAAAGCTTTCCTGATTCACTCTAAGAACTAAATTTTAAAAGCCACATATTGGGATAAATTACTAGGTAACATAAAAAAGCTACTAGGTGGGGGCTTCCCTGGTGGCGCTGTGGTTGAGAGTCCGCCTGCCGATGCAGGGGACGCGGGTTCGTGCCCCGGTCCAGGAAGATCCCACATGCCGAGGAGCGGCTGGGCCCGTGAGCCATGGCCGCTGGGCCTGCATGTCCGGAACCTGTGCTCCGCAACAGGAGAGGCCACAACAGTGAGAGGCCCGCGTACCGCAAAAAAAAAAAAAAGCTACTAGGTGGCCTTGACAATTACGTGGCAACAAGACATTTCTCTTCCAACATTGAGGCACTCTGTACCACCCGACCACCAATGACACACCTCAGGAGATCTACCTAATGAGGTCAGCATCTTGCCATCTTAGTGTCCCCACTGTGGGCAGCTTCCCACCATGGAGGATGATAAGCCCTGAACCATGGGACTTGAGTGGTGGCAACTCTGGCTGATCAGAGATTTAAGTCCAGTAATTTAAGGGCGCACGAGTCAAGTGGGTTGAGAAATCATGCAAAGCACCCTCTACTGACTGCACAGAAAACCATCGCTCTATTGACTGCTTCCCAGTCTGTCCTTCAGGGCCCAGAGTCCTCGCTACGGTGATGTGCTGTGCTCCATGCACCCTGGGGTCCCACCTGGACCCAACCATCTGGGCCCTGAAAGGTTCCATGGTCCCCAGCCTGAATGGTGATTGTCTCCAGAAGCGTCTTTACTATGTTTCAAGCATCCAGGCTTATGAAAACCCCAAAGGGAAGTAATCCCTGAATGCCACTAAAAGATCTCCAGCTGCTACCGTTTATGAAGTAGGCTTGACAAGACAGGGAGAGGAAAAGGGGTGGGGGGAGCAGGAAGGATGGGAAGAGAGAAGAATTTAGACAAGGGCAAGTTATCCAAACAGAGCCCCCATCAAAAAGGAGTCATGTTTTATCAGCTTAAGCTTTCCTGCCTCCTTTCCCAAAGGCATTTCCCCCCTCAACTCTCATTAACTCTTCTTTATAGCTGTCTACTTTCTTTAAAAAATAATAATAAAGGCAGCACATGGCTAGGGAAAGTCCCTAAGTGTGTGAAAATTAGAAAGATGAGCCAGATGAATTACCTGGACACAGGACTGAATATGTCTTCCCTAAAAAATCTGGAAGGAAAATGGTTTTTTCATGGAAAAGAATTAGAGTAGCTCTCAGTATCTGTCTCTCCCTTCTTCATTCTTTTGAAAAGGTCTTTTCATTTCATTAAGTTAAGCTGATTAATAAAAATTCAGCAGTTTGCCCATGGATCCTTTAGAAGTGGTGTTACAAGCTGAAAGATGCAGGCAGAAGGTTTTTGTGCTAGAGACAATAAGGGGATGACTTCTTAAATCCGTCGTTGTCATCCTCCATTAGACAGAAATAGTCACCTTGCCTCACATTCGTCTGACAAACATTGTATGCTACTTGTTAGCTCCTAGTAACCTCCGCAAAAAGTTCAGTGCTTACTTATAAATGAAAGGAGAGAAAAAGAAACATTTAGAAAGAAAGTATGAGAACATTTTGCTTCATTTCAAAGATTATTTATACAAATTAATGAAGAAAACATGGCCTGTAGAAGAAGGTTCGTGAAAGGGAAAAAGCAATGTTATCTAAAGAAATTTCTCATGTAAACACAAAGTTGTACGTTTTGCAGTAAAGCAAAACAAGCAGATAAATTCAGCTATTCATTTATGAATAACTGTTGATTTTGTTATCCAAAAATACTTTTGTTAATTACCTAGTCAGTACCTAACACAGTAAATGCTCGAGTTAAAAAAATGAACTTCTTCAACAAATTGAAGACTGTCATTTACTTTTAAAGATGAAAAAACTGTCAGGTTATATAATGTCACGACTTGCAAATGTTTTCAACTGTTCCAGTATGAGTTAAATTCATCCAGAAAAAATGATTAAAATGAGCAAGTCTGCTTTGTAGGAGTGGAAGCATTTTCTTAGCCACCTTTAACCTGCGTAAACACTAAATTGTTCATTTGTACTTTATCCAGAGACGACTAAATTAAATTTATACCACCATTCACGATACTTTATTTAAACGGCCCCCCAAAGGGCACTCACTATTCATATGTTAACATCATTACCAAATTGATTTCTATCAAATCTTTGTATGCGTGTGACAGTGTTTTTAAGTGCCATCTTAAACAATCTGCCCACAATATATTGAATCAAGTTTTAGAGTTAGTCTAGTTCTAACATTAAATTTGTCCCAAAATACCAGAGCAAATAAATGTTTCTGTCTGAATCTTACTTCAAAAGGATTTGGGGGAAAATGTTATTTTTACTTTACTCATATCTTGTGGACACTGCATAGACTTAAAGTCATCAAGTCTGTACAGGATAGCCCCCAAATATTTAAAGTGTTTGGCATTTTTAAAGATGCAATTCTTGATTTGAAGATCGCTAAAATAAACAAACAAAAAAACACCATTAAAGGCCCATCCTAAGGCATGACCAAATCAGCCATTAAGCTATTACTGTTTTCTCCAGGTAAATATGGAGGATTCAGTTACATGAAGAAAGCCAAACTCACTTGAGCACACATTCCCTGTGGCCTGAAGCCTGTCACCTGCTTTGCCATCATCAATCCATCTCTTCAAATACCTAAGAGGCTGAGACCAAACAATGTGGCTGAGAAAAACAATGAATAAGGATCTATTTGCACTTCTACTGTGAAGAATAATCATAGGTTAGCTGTGCTTATAATTATCAAGTACAAAATGTGTTAACTAAAGCGTAGCTCCTTTTCAATGAAGTGAAAGATGAGCGGAATCTAAGCAGATGCTATATGCTTAATGGCATTATCATTCTCATATTTTTAGAATCCTACAAAGTGCCTACTGTGTGCCAAGCACTATGCCAACTACAGTAAAGATTAACAAGGCGTGACCCTGACACCAAAGCGATTACAGTGTATCTGATATAATTAACGTCTTCAGGGAGATGAGACAGTTGCTACCAAGGGGTACGAAAGGTAATGGGGGGAAGGCACTAGTTAAACGTGTGGGTGCTAATTCTTCCTTTCACAGATCCACTTGAGTTCCTGGTCTCCCTGTAAACATGGAGACAGGAATAGTTACATGTACTCATGTTGAGTGTGTCATTATTGAAAGACGTAGCTGTTAAAACCATGAGAACATTAAAACTACTGCTTCTGAAAAAATATTTTCATGGAAGCATGGAGGTAGGGCCGGGGATACTGTTACTTACTACCGGGGTACTGTCACTGAACGTAGTTCTTAAGACGGAAGAGTCCTGACTCCGAAGACATGTGAAAAAATCTTATTGAAAAAGCTTCATCATGTAGGATTTTTTGTGTGTAAAGGATACACATTCGAGATCAGTTCTCCAAGTTCCTCCAGATACAGTCATTTTACTGTGGAATTGGGACTTCTGGATATTATTATCAGTGCACTATAGATAGCTAATAAGCAGGTTTAACTAAAATATCACGTAAATGATAGTTATGCATAATATGGGTCCCATAATACAAATTATTGACTTTTTTTCAAAAACAGCATCTTTCTGATGATATCACTCTGATAATATAAAACAAAAAGTAAATGACATAGTAGGTGGAATCATTTGCAGATAAAATGCAGTTTATATATGTATTTAAATAAAATGACTTGTTTTGCATATTAACTGTTATCAATGTATTTCTATCTTATGCAATTCTGGAAACTTAAGAACCAGACACTCAAACTTTTCAGTTTAAGTATACAGCTATTATATATATGCATACACTTTCTTCAGCCTCTCACAATTTCATCACGGTACAAGTGTCTATAATGGATTAATAGTAACTCAATATTTGTATAAAACATAGCTTAAAATCACAGTTTCATAATCAGCATTGTTATTATAATGAGCTCTTATTTTAAGTAGGTTTTTAAATCAACATAGCTATATTGTTAACTAGAAATAAACATCAGCAAAATAAACCTACTTTAATACTCATTCTGAAAAACAACAATGAAAGGTTACAAAATTATAAGCTAAGGGAAAAAAAACAGAGTCTACAAAAGTTAAACTTGGATTCTTTAAATTTAGTCAGACAGCTTTTATTAGATAGCAAGGAAATGAAAAATGTTACATTCATGTCCAACAAATTACTAAACGCAGAAACACACTGCAAACACACACCCGCTGTCTGTAATTGCTACTGCTCACAAATCAATCTATTTGGATGAGAACAAGACCTGACCTCTAAGAGGACACATCTTCGTGCTCTGTGATTGTGATTTGTCCACTGAAAACCCACAATGCCACAGGAAATGGGGTGAAGACAGTCCAATCTAGCCATGAAACTGATTAGGAATAATCTGACTAGAAACTACTAAGAAAATAGACCCTGAAGTGGGCCAAGCATCTCCAAATAAATGAGATGATTTCTCCTCTGTAAACAGGTTTCTCCTACAAGGAAGGCATGAAACAGGTAAGTTAGCTAATAATTACTCATTACTCTTTATATCTACATTTACCATCATCGTGATGCAAATGCATAAATCACTTAAAATTTTAATTGATTTTCTGGCTGAATCATTCTTTCTTGTATAGTGAACTGGCACCTCGAAACTTATTTTAAAGATCCAGTGTGTCTTGTCCACTTCAGTTTTCACTGATTACGAAAGTAATGTTTGAAATGTTCATTTCATATTATAAAGCCTACCATGACATTATTTAAATTTTTTTAGTAATAATGTAAAAATAAGTATGCAAAATTAGACAAGATACAGCAAAAAACAGGACAAAAGACTGAGTCATATTTATATAACTTATGATAAAGATTTACATTGTACAACTGTATTCTGTGTTCCAATACTTATATGTTTACCCAATTTTCTAAAGTCTTCCCTATTCTACTTCATAACTCCTCCCAATGGAAAACAAATGAAAACCAAACAGTTCAGTAAATCAACTTGTGATTTAAATCTTACAGATGTGAACTGAAGAATATTTTTTAAATTCTAGGTCCTTCTTTTTCTTCTTTTGAAACACTTCTTAAAAACTCTTCTTAATTTTTAGAACCAAATTAAAATGGGTGTTTAATCAGATACAATTCCGCCAAAGTCTCCCTGTGTCAAATCTCAGGATTGGATTCATTAACTTGGATGAGAGTGTATTGGCTAGTTTGGGTATAAAACATATACCCAAAGCTCTGAAATTGTACATTATTTTTCTTACTGATTAACCATAACTTCAGGATAGTTTTCCAGATAAATCCTTAAATTCATGTTTAGAAGTGACACAGAAAAATTTTTTTTAATCTTAAGTTAAGTTTGAAAGTAAAAAACAAAATATCATGTGTGTGTTTTCTTCAAAAGTTTAGACATGTAGATACATATGTATTAGTTCCTCTGCATTAATAAAACAAAAATGAAGTCGACAATGACCTCCCAGAGGACAACAATCCTCTCATTTCACAGATGAGGAAACTCAACTTAACCAAGGTTAAGTGACTTGCCCAAGGTCAAACAGTTAAGTAGTGTCAAAGCAGTGACACATCTCAAATCTTCTGAGTCAGATGCTCTAGCATAAGAGATGAACTAATTCAGTCACCTTGTTGTCAAGATGAAAAACAGAGTCCTGGAGCATTCAGTGATTTGCTTAAGGTCAAGCATCTAGTTGGTAGAAAAAAAACAAAAACAAAAAAACAGTGACATCCACATCACCTGACTCCAGGCCTTAGTATTTTTTTTTTTTGAAAAGATATTACTTTATCTTTCAAACTGAAAAAATCAGAAAAGAGAATTTCCACACAATTAACACATGAGTTCAGTTAGGTTACCACAACATTTGGCAACAGGCAGGAAAATGAAGAGAGAAAGTCTATGGGCAGACAATGCATCTCCTAGGTTAATACTCAAATGATTCTCTAAATTAATAATAACACCTAGATTTCACTGAGAGGATATCATGCAGCAGATATTTTACATGCATTTACTTTCTCACTGGATCATCACAAATTATACATCCTCTCTATTTTACACAAGCAAAACTTAGAGTTAAGGAAAAGAATCAGCATTTGAACCCAGATCACCCAGACTCCAAAGTTAGTCAATGCTGTCTCTTTAATATGTCTCTGTACCATTGTAAGATTTTTTTGTACATAAAAAGATAATGAAAATAAAGAAATTCATGCAAAAGTATTTATTATTAGCTAACTAACATTTACTAATCACATACTCTGTGCCAGGAACTGTTCTAATGTAACATGTCATTTAATCACCACAATAACTCTACCAGATAAATACATTTATTATTCTCATTTACAAATGAGGTAGGTGAAGCGGGGAAAGGTTAAGTAACCTGTCCAGGCCCACAGCACCTAGTTAGTGGAGGAGCTGAGAATTATACCCAGGACCTGTCTCAGATTCTTAACCATCATGGGCCAGGCCTTGTTTAGAGTGCTTCTGCATATAAACCACAATCCTGACCTCAAGAGTCTTATCATCTAGGGAACAGAACACATACAAAGATGCAGATAGTGCACACCAACTACAGTATTGTCCATATGCCAATATTCTTTATATTCACTAAAGAAGAAGAAAGGGTAACAACTTCCAGTGCAGAAGTACAAAGGACTGTGCATGGGCGATGAACCACCTCATGTTTCCAGGCACACGTTTCAACTAAAAGACCTGGTTTAGTCTGGCAAAGCAGATGTCCATAACGGATAAGGTGCCAAAACTCCTTCTTCCCCTCCATGTTGTCTCTCTGGAGATTAGCTGGGAACCTGATCCATCCACATCCTATCAGGAGACTTTTGTCTTTGAAACTAATCAGGAATAATTTACTGGCTGTTAAGCTACAGGGCAAAAACTCCTCTGATGAAAGGAAGCAACAGCAAGGGGAGGAAGATGGGGGGGGTGCGGGGATTTGGGACACAAAAGAATATAGAGTCAATTCAAGCATTCATATGCTGTTCTCGATAGCTTAAGAAACATGTGTTTCTTGCTCAGGATGTATTTACTGTGGAGTAGGCAAAAGCTGCATTTAAAATTTTTAAAGTAAATTCATATTGTTATTATGTAAATCAAAGCTGGAAAGCTGGAAAGCGCAGGAGTTTAAATTAAATATAGGGGAAAATTTCCTGACGATATGATTGTTAAACTTAAGCTTTTATTCAAGGAATTCTAGAATTTCTCCTAAAATTCTTCAAAAAATTGCGCTGTACTTTGGCAAGGCCTCAAGAATCAAGCTTGCCCGAATGCAGAGGAAGAGGGCTAGCTGGCATGTGAATTCCCTACCAGTCCGATTAGTCTTCATATACAATGCACGCTGTATACGTATACACACAGCCTCACAATTAGCTCCAAAGGAGTCAACGAAACACTTAACCTCCAGTGGGTGGTACTAATTATCTGCTGTAGGTGTACCAGTTGCGGCTTGCCACCTCTCAAATCCATTAAATGCTCAACAAGGGGGAATATAAGCATACGTTTTTAACCCTCCTTTCATATTAGCATATGGTCTCCATCGTTCTTCTCCACTGCGCCTCCTGAAAAATTCTGTCTCAAGGTCACCTTTCAACATTTCACTAATTGTGTTAGCCAGTGTGTCACTCCACACAGCCCAGCTAAGCAGTTAAGAGCCACTTACCGGCCAAGGTCAAAGTATATAAAGCTCAGTTTTCTCATCTGTAAAAGAGGACCATTACGTTTCCTTCTTCATAAAAGGTGCTGTCAGGATTAAATACATAATGATTGTGAAGTCTGTAAAGCACTGTGCTTGGTACACAGTAAGTGCTCAATAAATGGGAGCTATTCAGAAATACCTCTGTCTCTAGAAGGGCATAGGAGCACTTTTGTGCCTGTAAAGGCAAAACTGAATCATCCTGCACTCCTCTGAGTAACCGCCAAGGCATTACTTGGCGGTTTTGAAAAGGGACTCAAAGAGCCAGAGGTGGGTGGAGGCCCAGACCCCAATCTCTCCTAAATGCAGCCTCACGTTCGTTTGTTTGATGGTTTTTGGTTTTCTTTTTTTCTGTTTTATATATTAGTTTTCTGCTAACGATTTTTACGAACAATGTTTCTTGGCTAAAAAAGAAGTTTGAAAACAACTGCTCAATCCATAAATCAGAGAAATAATTTAGATGTGATACAGCACTCTCAGGTTCCATCTGGAAATATTAAAACTGCCCTGATTTTTACCATCCCACCACCTAACCACTTATAAACCAAGCTTAATTTGAGACCTTCAAATTTTTCCGGTATTCAGTTATATTTGCAAAGCAATTAAACAGCAGCTAAGACACACAACAGTGCAGAATTATAATATACATGAGAATGTGTATATTATAATTGTTATACATGACCCTCCCCCTTGATATCAGAAGCCTCACAGTGAGATCCTGCAACATGGCTAACCCACTGTAGCCCAAGCTTCCGATCTTCCACCAGATCTCATTCACTCGGAATTAACTGCTTTCTGTACGTCCCCCAAATCCACCCACAAAGTTACAGCCAGCAAGTCTTTACTCCTGTTGTTATGAATCCCTGGAATATTCTTCTGCTATTTGTCTCCATCTCTATTAAAATCATATCCATCATTCAAGGCCTAGTCTACACTATTCCTCTTCCAGCAAGTAGTTCCTGATACTCTGAACAGATGTGCTTGCTCTCTCTGTCCATAGCATTCCATGCTTTATTGTGACATTCTTTGTTTGTTGTTCATTATTAGCCTGAGTGAAGCAGAACATTTTGATCACTGCCTTGACAATTAATGAATTTTCTAATTGTCTTGGTATTTGCCTGCATGTGGTCTTCAGCACTGACAGGTTCACATCAAATGTCACAGAAGACCAGGCATTAAGATGTAGGGACGTTTACAATATTAGTCAAAATGAACAACAATCCAAATATGCTATTGGTGGTTTTACTGTGTCTTTATTAAAAATCACTTTGCAGTCAGGACACATGAGAATTTCATTTTAAGGATGTTTACTTTTCCAGTTAGTAAATGTACCTGGGATGATTTTTACTAAAACATAAGTCAGCCAGCTGTTTGTTTGGGTTCTTGAACTGAATGGTAAAAATACAGTCAGCTTTTACTCAAAGTACTCCACTTTAAACAAGGGAATCTGTTCCATATTTAAATGATTTAATTTTCCTTTTTAAAATAAAAAGTTTCAATTTTTCATATAATAAGAACATCTCCTCTTCAGAACTTCAGAAGTTGCATTTCAGATGACATATGGTTCTCCATCACCCATCTGATACCCCAGGGATGCTGAAGCACTTAGGAGACCCAAGAGAGTGTGTAATCCGACATGACAGCTGAAGTTGCAAAGGCTGACAGAAGCATCAGAACAGGTATCAGGGAGGGAGAAGGATTAGTCTGGAATCCAGGTTCACCCCTCATCTTTCTTTCAACTCCACCAGAATGCTACACTTCATGTGCCCTTGAGAACAGGGCATCTGGCATGAAGGGCCGGACCCACCAAGACCAATAGCTCCATGTACCTTAAACTTCTGAAAGAGGGCAGAGAGTGTTTTGGCACTCCAGTCTCCCAAATTCTCTGTAACCCAGCATAAGCTCCTGCTGGCTTTGTAGTCAGCTTCTCTTTCCTCTATATGGTGCATTTAGGAGTTCAGCTGTGGGCCCTGTTAATTTCCCTGCGCAGCCTTTCTTCTCCTCCTAACACATGCATACTTGAGCTGCCTCTGGAGTGCTGACTAAGCAAGAACAATAGGAGGCTTTGAGCAGGCCTCAGCCAGCCCCAGCCCCAGTCAATATTTACTTCAGTTTAGAGCCACTGTTTTAAAGCTCCTTCCAAGCAGAACTCAACAGTGGGGAGCCGCCAGAGGTTTCTAGATTTTATTTAACAAGAGGGAAGAGGGCTGTAGAGACAGAGTAAATAGATTACTGTCCAAACCACTTTCTCAGAGAAAAAAAGCAAGGCAGTGCAACAAAACAGGTTAGACTTTGGATACTAATTAGCAATTTACAACAAGAAAAACCAATCGTCTTCCAACACTGATTACTGCAGTCTTAAAACTCCGTATTAGGCCACAGTGCAAATCCACTTAGTGTGACCCCTGTATACCTGTGAACAGGGGCCCTGATGCGATCAACCACTCAAAGCTTGCCAGTGTTTGCCTGCTCTGCCCAGAAGGGCAATGCGAGGGCCCTAGGGGAAGTTAGTCCAAACTCCTTGGCTGACTCCCAAACCAGATCTCACGTATATATACTACCAATTCAAGTGTGTCCCGAAAAAGAAGTTGTGATTACCAAACACCCAGAATCGAGAGCGCGCTATGGTAAATACCAGTACGCGTGTCTGCTAGCTTGGCAACATTGAGAAGGTAGATCTGCGGCTCTGAAGAGAGTAACCGAAAAAAACAAGTCACAAACACTCTCTTCCCCCCAGCGACAGTGGCTTTCTATGGGATGGCAGGTGGGAGGTGGGATGCGGAGGGAGGTGAAAACTATTCAACTGTAAAATTTTTATATTTGCCCAGTTGGTTTAATTTTATTTTTTTAAGGAGTTAATTGTCATAAAACTAACCCGAAATAACAGTTGGGAAGTTTTACTAAAATGATTAAGGCCATATAAAATTACTAGAGATTTCAGTTCGATACCTGAGGAAAGAAATTCATAGTTGTCTGCCATAACCAATTATAATGCTCATTATTCCATTCAAATCAATAAGGAGACTTCATTGTTCCTGCTTAAAGACCTAACTATACATTCCATTCGCATTTTACAATATTTCCATAAGGACAGTCAGATGATCCAAAAATTTTAATACGAGAGAAATTAAAGAGGTTTTGCAACTGTCTAAACTTAAAAATTCTAGTTTATGATGACCTAGTATTAAAGGGCAGTCCACCATTGTCTATATCTTAAACAAGCAAAATACATTGACATAATTTGGCATTTCACAAAAAGAATGGAGAGAATTGAAACCACCCTTCCTCAAAATATATGAGGTAAAAGGTTAGGTATATTAGGATAGGCTTGTTCTATCATGTTTGTTTAAATTGCACTGAAATATGTTCAGCTCTAATCTTTACTAAAATATTTACCATATTAATAAAAGCTAAATAATTAAAATGCAACTCAATCCAATTACTGCCACATCTTAAGGAATTACTGGATTGCTATACACTTAATTTGATCAATCAACATGCGCTCACGGAAAGAAAATACAAAGTCAGCCTAGCTGAAATAAAGCCTCTGGCTAATATTTTTAAACTGATATATAAGAGTTATAAAGAATTATTTTTTTAATAATACAGAGTGTCAATAAGTATGTCATCAAAATTTAAACTTCTTGACTACCCTTTTGCCAAGAAAGGAAGCCTGGAACACAGGAGGGATTGTAACCATTAACCATTCATCATACTGAATCCAAGTAACATAAAATTACAAAGTTTAAAGCTTGAAATAAACTCATAGCAAGCTCATTCCCTTGACAAATCTTAACTTCCAATTTAGCAGGACAAAAGAAGCCTTCTTTTGTATGAGATGATACAAGTGTAAAAAAGGTCAGTCTGATAGTCTGGTGAGCATAGCAATTCCAAATATTAAAACACTGAACTTTTAAGGGAAATCAGTTATAGAGAGTTACCAGTTCTCTTTCAAATAATTTTGGTATTGCTAATACTAACTTCAATATTTTATTGCTACTGGCCAAGTGCTGCCCTCAGTTGTCACTAAATTTCTGGGTACAGCACATAAGGATCATTGACAATTTCCTTTATGAATTACATTTTTTTTGCCTTAAGTGAGGTTTATATCTTCAGGAGTAAAATGTTATAAAATAATTACGTAAGTACACGATTGCAATTTTTAAACAAGTAACAGGCACACTTGCTATTCTCCTGATTAGCTATACACATATGAAGTAAAACCTGCTTTGAGTAACCACCAGACAATTCTACAGGAAAGTGGCCCTTTGACAGTAATGTGTTAAAGGAAACTTAGGTTTCAGTGCATTAAAATATGTGTTCCTTGACAAATTCTGTCTCTTTTCTTAGCTAGACGCTGTTACGATCTATTTATGCTCCTAACATCAATGTGTGCATAATTAATATGTACTAAGTTTAAAAGCAGTCGATAACAGGAGTTTTTTAAGCACAGAGGCGTCAAGAGGCTAAACCCTGTTTTTCTGGCAGTAGGATTCAGAAGAATCCAAGGATCCCAGGGACAGCTGGGCTGCCTGTAAGGAACAGCCCCAGACAGGAATTGATTTGTTTCAACAAGCTCCTCATTGGATATACAAGCATTCTCCAAAAGGGTGTCGGTATTCATTAATTTCTCTTTTGAGATGGAGATAATCTCATTATACCTGTGAAGTCCAAAGCAGAATACTAGGGTTTTAGAAGTCAAAGAGGAAACAATATATTGGAGACAACCTGAGAGGGCAACAACTTCACGAGGAGATCCAAATTTCCTTTCTGGAAGAAGGTCCTAGCTGACTTGCCTCTCAAGTGTCACTCTTCACACATTATTACTCATGTAGAAATCACTAGATAAAGCCTGAAATGTGAATTCCTTTAAAAGAAAATCCTATATAAATGCATAAATCATATCTATCAGGGACAACATATATTACAAAATAAGACAACTTGATCTTTTTTAAAAAGTCAACTCTTCCATGATGTTTTGAAAATAAAATTTTATCTGTAAGACTGTATTTCTATGCAACTTACAAGAATATACAGAATTATACAGTAAGATGCATCAGTGCAAAGTGAGGTGACCCCCTCAATCTCTACTCTAATTTTTATAACCTTTTTAAAAATCCTGCTATAGATACACTTTCCTTCAAATTTTCACAGATCTGAAGGAGACATTTTGATTATACCCATTTATCTGTTAGGGTGAAGAAACTGAGGTTCAAAATTAATCATTACAAATGTAATGGCATAGTTAGACTCAATTAGAGCTGAAATTTAACTAGATCTGAAATGTAACAAAAAAATGTTAACAAAGACAATTTAAAAATCAAATCTGACATAGGATTTTTAATATCTTACTCTCTGAGCCTTGCCTAGACGACACCCAAACCCGTTCGAAGTTTTATCCAAAACAGCTGCTATTATAAAAACTCAAAACAAAAAAAAAAGTACATAAATTCAATGCCTTTATTTTATGCAGTCAAAACAATCTTAAATGTAGAAATATCAGTGTATCAAGAACTTGGTTACAACCTATTAATCTGAGGACAAATCACTGTTAATAGCCTTGAGTTAAATAAAAAGTGTTCAATGTATTTATTTTCCCTTTTAAAAAATGGAGGGGTAAAACAATAATTAGAACTATTGAGTATCTTCTGCTTTATCTAAACATGGCAATGACCACAAATCTTAGGTATATTAACTCCATTTTGAACAAAGCCATTCCTTGGAGATATGCAAATGACTTCATTTTAATCAATAAAGATATCCTATTTCTAAATTTAATAATCTTCTAAGCACACTTCATTTTTAGGAATCACTGAAGTTCACACATAGTCACAGAAGATTCTCGAATTTCTTTATCTATGAGAATCATAAAACTAGAAACTCTAAGTGGGTGTCACCTCAAAGTCACTGTCTCAGATGCTTATTTACACCATCATGAGAATAAATATAAACCTACAAAGAACAAGCAAAACAGACGTGTCTTGATTTACTATTCTTAATAATATTCATAGTTCTTATAAAAGTTACACAATATTTTAATTAAATCCATTTTGCCAAGGATCTGAAAATGAAAAGATTTGCTTCTGTTTGATAATTAACTATAGAAAAGTATTGGTAAAATCGTTATTAAAAACAAAAGGATATTTGAATTAAGAGTGCTAACCATCCTTCCCTTCTTTTTGTTTATTTTCATACAAATATAGCTGGTCTACAGGCAAACAGTTTCATCTTCCTTTTAATAATTGTTCCATAGAGGTATATCGGTTAAGTAAGTCTACTTATGCTTTCAAAGACTTTCAAGTTCACTTAAGAAGAGTGGGAATATTGTATTTATACACAAAGAGTGAGGAACAACAAGTAAGCAGGCAGAGTAATCTGAATTTAACTAGTTCCACCCTTTACTTGTGAATACAAGCATCACACAATTGTTTTGCAAAAGCAAATGATATATATGCTGTGAAAAAAACAGAAGCGTATTTATAGACTTTATATTACCGAGACTCTATAGAAACAAAGATTACTAAGGACACTAGAATCATGGAATTTTAGAGCAGACAGCTGTTTTCCTCCCAAGTCTCCAAGGAAGTGTAGGCTCCTAAAGTCACCCACAAGAAACCCTGCCAGTGGAAGCAGAAAAATTGTTAGTCATCTTCTGTGCCGAATGTAAGATGAACATTTGAGGTTCATTTGACCATATGGATTTCAATTGGAAAGTGTTAAAAATCTGTTTCTGAGGTGTAATTCTGGCATTGCCATAGAAAATATCTCTGGGGAGGGTTTGCAAATATATTGAGACATTTATGACAGGATCCTCCTTAAACTTTTTGGACCAAGGCAATATTTTCACTCCAGTAGATCTGTCTATAAAGAGCAAGACTTACATCAAAATCCCTGGCCTGTTACTTTTGATAGTGTTGTATTTTAATGACACATAAACCTCAATGTAAAGATCTATTTTATTTGTCTGAGATTTGGGGTAAAGTCGCAAGAAATGAAGACTACCTGGTCTTAAGACAAATAACTTGCACTCATGCAAATACTAAGCCACTTGAGAAACTGTAGAACTATACAGAAAGTTCAGGGCAAGTACAACCAAGAGCCCTTGATAAGAAACCAGAAGTAATCTCTCTCCCCACTGATTTATCTAGAACCCAGCTGCTCCAACTGTGGTTCATGGGCCAGCAGCATCAATACCACCTGGGAGCTCGCTAGAAATGCAGAATGTCAGACCCCGCCCCAGCTCTACTGAATTAAAATCTGTATTTCAACAAAATCCTCAGAGGACTTGTGTGCACATCAGAGTGTGAAAAGCAGTGATCTAGAAATCGCAAATTGACTGCTTCATGATGGCAGCGATGTTGTTTATATATTGTTTCCTGCAATATCTCCAGTACTAAGAACAATACCTGGCCCACAGTGGACACTCGATAAATATTAGCTGAATAAATCCATACGTGAACACTTCTTAGAGTATCTTCTACTTTGCACTGTGATTACGTGTATACAGTTCTTAAACGTACACAAAACTGCAAGTTCTTTAAGGGTACAGATGCTGTCTTATGCATCTCCGAATCCACTGTGTGCCTCTCAGTGTCTGCAGGTATCACTCAATATTTTATCAATTGTAACCTTTAGATATTCAATATAGGAATATATTACTTCCGTTAGATATTTATCTATAATGTTGCTTTAATGTGAAAACTTTGGAAAACTAAGTTTAAATCAACATATAATTTCTGAATTCGCCCATTTGGCTCTGGTTTTAAATACAGTAAGGAGAATTCACCCAAGAAATCGAATTAGTAATGGAAACCATTATATAGGGCCAAGTCCTGATTCTATGTGGTACCAGAGAACAAGAATGGCATGGATGATTTAAAATCCAAAACTGATTCCAAACCTCAAGTTATTCAATAGCCTCCAAGTCTTTTCTTACCAAATCTCACACGAAAGCTGCTATAAGTTTCAGAAACATCATTTTTTTAGTTTTCTTTTCTTTCTCAAATCCACCTACTGAACAGTGAAATGGCCAAAGCCAACAAAAGAGAAATACAGTGACAGGGAAATATACATAATAAACAAACTGAGTAATCAGTCCTCAAATAACCATATACTAACTCAGAACTCTAAAGCGAAGGAAAGAAATAATTTGTGAAAGAGATAATTATGTAGTAAATAATCAAATACATTAATAGCATAGATGTACCGGTAACAGGACCATTCCAAAATGATACTCAAAATAATGAGATATTCAGAGTCATGATTATTGCTGACTCTCTTAGGCCATATTTTAAAGGACGGATACTAAATCAGGAATACTCTCCCCAATAAAGAACTGCTTTTTTTCTATTTAATTAACTGAATTCAATTGTCCTTTATACATTTTTTTTTTTTTTTTTTGCTTCAGGGAACCCAGAGTTTTAAGTTAAGCCATCAGATGTGTCTGACCCCATACGTATATAATCATATGGAATATCCTGTATACATATACACACCCCACCATACACACACACACACACACACACTGTCATGTTGTTGTTTTCCCAAGAGTATAGTCGACAATAGTGATAGCAGAGTGTGTAATTAGTTTTCATTGTGCCCCTGACAGCTATAGTTCCATACAAGACTCTTTTCTTTTTAGGTGGTAACAGCTATGGAAAAAATAAACTAATAATAATAAACAGGCATTTAATTATGGGTCCTGCAACCATAGTGGGAACATTGCCAGAAAAGACTGGAACCTCTGGGACAGCAAAAACATATATTTCCAGGGGTGGGGAGAATTTTGTTCTTCAATTATAGTAATACTTAAAATATTGATGACAGGCATATGATAGAAAAAAATTTTAATTTTTTCCCAAGTCTCTATCGAGGATAAAGTAGGTATACAATGCTACATCAATACTAAAACCAAGAATACTATTATATCTGTACTAAAATATTAATAAGAATAAAGGCATTGCTTATTAATAAGCAAAATACATAAAGAATAGCTTTATGTTTTGATACTATCAGTGAAGAATACAAAGATTCAGTTTCAATTTTGGGTTTTGCCTTGCTTTATACAGACTTAAAAAATTAACACTTGTGATATCAAATATCTGGGTGCTATAGTCCCTGAGGCTTACTTCAATTTGTTTTATACAGTATTTAAAATAAGGCATCTCCCAAGTTGCTGTCATGGCAGACACCAGATCTGTCACTGAGGTCCTTTATCGCCTGATTAATTAGTAATTGGGAGACACATTTTGGCAGCTTTCATTTCCCTATTATTTTCTCTTGTTTGACACAAAACCCTGTCAGGAGCACCACCATTTGAACTGTACCCTTCTTAGTGCTGGGTCACTAAATTTTAATAAATGGAGTCCCTGCCAGAAAACTACAGAAATAAGCATAAAAGTTTATTGCAGCAGTAATAGTAAACAAATATATGAAGAAAATACTGAATGCCACAGTATCTAAAACATTAATGGTCTGTCTGAACCCTGGGGTTATTGGCGAGATTGCAGAGCAGAGACTAAAAGAAAGGACCTTCAACAAAACCACTGCTTTCACTTGTCTTTTAAAAAGTACATATTAGCTAAATAAAGCAGATAAATACTTGGTGCAGCAGAGCCATACATCTACGTTTCCTCCATTATCCCAACCCGATGAATAAATCTATTGGGAGGAAAAGATTGATAGCGACTACAGGGTTACAGACCCCTTCTAGAAGTCACAAAAGCACTGTCTGAGCCAAACAAAGAAACGTTTTTCATAAAACGTAAGGTGAGGAACTTAAAATTGAAGCTAAAAAGAATGAGATTTCGGAGAGCTACAAATAGCTACAGAATCAGTTTCGGGTTCTCCATCTCAAGTGTCAGTCACTTCAAAAAGTGCTGCTACGATGGTGGCTCAGGACACTTGTGTGCCACAGCAGTGGCCATGCTGTGTGGGTCAGAGGTCACAGCTTCCACATTCCGACATCTGTCTGTATTTTCTTGCCCTGAAACAATAGACGGGAACTAGGCTCATTTGCTCCCACTTTGTTTAACCTAATTGTTAAACACAAGAGATAATTTCCCCATATTTAGAATTATTTTTCTTTTTCTCCCTAATCCCATTTGACTCCATACAATTAAATACCATTAAAAATAACTTAACCAAAAGGTTAAGTCCCCTATATATTATTAAAGTTAGGCAAATGTGACAAAGCCATATATCCCCCGGCACCTAAGTACCAGAAAACATCAAGTATCATGCCCACCACCATCAAAATCTAGATAACAATTAGCACTACAATTATCCAACCAAAATAAGCCACGACTGCATCAAACCACAAAACTGCATTTTTAATAGGAGAAAATACTTTCATTTACTTTTATAATATGTATTTTCATAGTAAGAGGCAAGAGCTAATTGTGAATTATAGTTTCCACATACATAAATCACTAATAAAACTAGAATGGCTATTCTGACACCTTAGAAACGGGAAGAAAAAACAAAAGTATTTGTTAGTTCATTTAAAACAAAAAGGTCATTTTGAACCCTTGGTTATTTTAGTCTTCTCCATCAGTCAAAGAAAAACAGATGATGGATAGCAGAGGAAAGCGTTTTGGTACAAAAACTGTCAACTCATACTTGGACTTTAATGAGAAGTCCATGAGATGTATATCCAATCTTAAAACATGTATTTTATTTATCTCCTTTACATTGTACTTGCAACCATCAAAAATCCTACTTCTAATGAACTGAAGCAATCTGTGACATAAGTAGTATTCAATTTGTGCCCAGTTTAATCAGACTGACTGAGTCAGGTTACTTTGAAATTAGTCTTAAGACGTTCTGTTTTTACTTCAGTACATGGGAATAATGTTCCCAGACATCGTCAAGCAGATGCAGTGGCAAGAAGTGTAGTATAAATTTTTGGTAAAGTTTACTAGACCACATGTTCCTCCAAATGTATCCAGAAATACAAAACATGGTGGAAAATATAACAGTCTCAATTAGTATACTCTCATAATTTTTAAAAACAAATATGAATTTACTTCCAAAATAATTTTCTATAAGAACCCACAAGAATGGTTTAGTAATGAGATTGTGAGAGCCTATATTCCAGGGACCAAAAAGGCTCTGGCTTCATATAACACTTCTTAAAGCACCCCAAATGCTTCATTTTTGGAGGTAACTATATTTTTATCACTACCACTTACTAGAGAAAGATTCCTGCTAACGCTGTGCAATTTGGAAAAAAAAAAAATCAACCAACAAACAAAAAGGACTGCTTAGTACAGTAAGAAAAACGATGTCAGGGTTTGGGGGTGGTGGTGATAATAGGGGCTACTAATATATCACTGAGAAATTAACAATAAATTATAAGCTTCAAGAGAAAACTACATTTGTAAACATGGTACAGCCCAATATTTAACATGAAAATATAATATGCCTAGGTTTAAAATATATAATTACTAAGTTAAAATACCCTTTTTGTCAACTAAATACAAGAAGATAGCATTCTAGTGAGCTCACGAATAACTTAAGATAGAGCTTTAAATGTAGAGCACTGCCAAAATGATCCCAAAATGGTTTAGTCCTTTTCTATCGTCCATATTCATTTCCGGACCATTTTCATGAAAGAAGTAAAATCGGTCTTAAAACAAGATGGCTGCTTCTAGGGGGAAAGAAAAGAAACGCTGATTTAACTGAAAGCCAAAAAACTAGCTTTTCTAAATCAAGAAACAAGAACTTTGGTATATTTTTTTCTAATCTCCAAGTATATATTCATGCACTTCCACATGGAAATTTACGGATTACTCTGTGCAGTTACTGAAAATTATTAATAGCAAAGCAATTTTTTTTAAAGTTTTGATCTTTGTGTGCTAATAAGGTGATTGCCCAATGCATATACATAGAGATGTCACAAAACCAAAATTCCCAATTGTCCTTCGTATCAGAATCATGATCATCAGTCCCAAAAATCAGGTCACTTGATAACCAGTAACAGGAATAATATTTATATCTTATATCTCTTACAGAACTCCATCATAAAATGTCCAGTGATAGATATCCTTTTACAAACAAATCAACTGTATTTGGCTTTTCAAAGGTAATACCCTAGGAACTTAGCTGTTAGACAACCTCTCCTGGAACTGCACTTTGATGACCTTCCCTGAAGCAAATGGCAGATTAACTCTGTGACATACACATAAAAACTAAAAACATTTTCCTCCATTTTGAAATAAGTTTTTAATAGATTTTTTTTAAAAAAATCACTCAAAACTATTTTTATTTCTCACTTAAGGGGAAAATAAGACCTGACAGTAACATTTTCTTCAGCCTGTCAACTGTCAATTGCATGAAGAATGTTTCTCAAGATGACAAAGGTTTATTTTTCCTTATTGAAAATGATAGAATTCTACCTGAATGAAAGCTGAGCTAACCATCACTGTAGTACACTACCGTCTCCCAGCAACCAGCTAACTCAAGGAGAAGTTTTCACTGTTTTAAAATAATGGTTTTATTGAAATCTATGGCTCACTGTTTGAATACTATATTCAAAAGCCTAAAAATAAAGAGTTTCCATCTACACAGATTTCAGATTAGAAAACAGTGTAGAGACTTCAGTAGTTCACAATAAACCCTTCAGAGTACAATAAGGAGTATAGATTATCAAGAAGAGTAAAATAGAAGGAAAAATTTTTGTTTATGCTCAAAACTAGGCATAATAGTTGTGATACAGAAAAACCTGCATTACTACTTTTTACTTTTAAACTAAGTTCTTCTATGTCATTATGCTGCCTTGTTTGTAACAGACAATTTTGAAAACATGAATACAGGCAAAATCCAGAGAAAAAAGATCTCCTGGTAGTGAGTAATATCCCATTCAGAAACACTGGAAGTTCAAATTAATCACAAGAAACTTTTCCACAAAACAGCTCAGGGTATAGGTTGAGAAGCAGACTAAAATATAAATCTAATAATATATATCAGGCCCTTAAAAGAGACAATAATTTATTGATGTTTAGCTGTCTAAGACCACCATCATAAGACAAATTACTAAAAGTGAATATTAATATCTCATTTCTTACACTCCTCTTTGAGGTTTTATACCTGAATATGAAGGCATCATCTGTCACAAATGAGGAGAGGCAATTTTTTCTCGGTTTGGAAGACTAGTCCTGACTGAGCATCCTGGGTAAGTGGCCAGAACTTCCTCACTGTGCTTAGAGACATACAAGCTTCCTTTTCAACAAAGACATTCTAATCAGGGCTGCTGTTTTAACAGTTTGTATACTGTTTCTGAAAAGAAAATTGATTATATGGCATCAGTTAACATAGAGTGGTTCATTATCTAAAATAAAATATCATAGCTTTTTAAATCCTCATTACTGCTGGAAGTTATTCAAAACCAACACAAAAAATGAAGAGGGCTGAGGGGTATCTTTTTTCAAAAACTATTAATCAAATGATATATATTGGACAAAGAAAAAAAACTAAACAATAAACCAAATGTTACCCTCACATAAAATTCTGTTCTTAACATATTCTTATGTTTTGTTCATTTTCTATTTCAATGTTTTCTCTTCCTCAAAGGTACATTCTTTTGGCATATACTTCTAAGTTTGCAAAGGCCAGGACTCCTGAAGGACTAATTGTATTCATTAATTTTCTTGGCCCAGCATGAAGCTGGTAGCTTGCTTGGTTCATAGCAACAGGGGAGAAAAGGAGGCGCTCATCTTTATCTGTCCCATCCAACAGGAAATCAGGCCAGTGGACAGAATGCAATGAAATGCCTCTTCAGAGGCATCTTACAGGATTAAATGGCAAGAAATTCACAAGGCTAATTTGCCCCCAAATAACTAAGTGCTCCCTCCAAATCTGATCCTCAGTCTTCAAAGGTGGAAGCCTCTAGAGCTATTGATCATCAGTCAGAACACATATGGCAACAAGATATTCGTTCAGTGAGCCAATGGCTTAGTTAATACCACTAAAATCAACGAACAGGGAGTAATGAACTACTGAAGGCTCTCTCTGATTCTTTTAATCATGAAGAGTATATTGACCTTGGTCTCACACGGAACAGCCAAGCGTGCCTCAAGCAGCACTGATGTTCCAGTCGCCTAAGAAAAAGACAGTTGACTATTTCTGATAGCTTATTACGAATACATAACATAATGTATAAAATCAATGGAACATAACATCTCAATGGCTTATTTTGCTTTCAAACTTCTATGGAAAACTGGCCAAAAATAAGAAGCACACTTTTCTTCTACAAATTTCTAGATTAAACAAAGGGTAAGAGGGGGAAAATTCACTTCAGGTCTCCTACAAATGGATAAGGGTAAAAACACTTCAGGTTTCCTACAGTGGATATAAATTTTCATCACTTTGTTTTTAAAGCAGATGTTTATTTTTATTTTTAAAGCAAATGTTTATAAAATTCTGATATAAATATCAAAATAACAAAATTATCCCATTACATCTAATAAAATGATACATTACACTAAGGTTCAGAGTTAATAAAGTTAAAAGATTCTAAGTAATGTCTTTTACTTGAAGAACTTTTGTTTCTAACATATGAAGTATTATTTAAAACACTTAAAATTTCAAAAATAAAGTTATCAGGGTTGGTGATACAACTCACTCAAAACCAAGATCAACTTTCCATCTTTCCTCAAAACAAATTCCTAGATTTAGACCAAACTGATTTCATTTGTCAGTGGGAAAGGCACAGTACTGGTATACTGGTATATATATATATATAAAACACTGGAAGCTCAGATTTTTTTTAATGAAACAAGTGAATTTTGAAAGAGAAAAAATATGCAAGGGCTATATGATCAGGGAAAAATGTTACTACTCTCTACTTAGTCACATACATATCACCTATACTGCCTGAAAGATTTGGGAGTATTGACCTAGAATTCACATCACTTTCACAACTCAAGATTACATGTTTGCAAAACTAAATGGTGTCAATTACCTGCTACTCTAACATGAAATGTTTAATTTACAAGTCCAAAGAAAACATATGGTTAGGCTGAAATTTAGAAAATCCCAGATGAATTATAGGGATATCGTTTCCCATAAGAGAATAACATTTTAAATTGGTGATTCTCAAACCTTAACAGAAGCAAAGTACTAAGTGAAGAAAATCGGTACTCTTAAAGTATGCTGGTTGTATTTGCCACTGTATTATTTTACTATTCCATCTATTAATGCCAACCAGTAGGAGACATGTTTAATTATCCCAGCATCATTTTGGCAAGTGGTCAAATGAATCCAAGAACTTTTCAACATACACAGCATTTGAAAGAATATTATCTTTGGAAGCACCAAACTGTTTATAGCATGTTTCAAATTAAGCGGCATACTCTTAATATTGAGTCACCTCTACCTTTATAAACGTAGCTACTAAGGGAGAATGTAAAGGAAGTTTTATTATTGAAAGTCTTTTTTAAAGTTACTTAAAAGCTTTTTCCATTATTAAAGAAATTAGACACAAATATTCTATCCATAGTTATAATCTCCTTGACTTGGATCTTCATTACTCAAACTTACTTAGTAACAGGCCGGTTCGGAATTGAGCATAACATTAAAAGGATCTTTCTATTACTCTCACGATTTAGGTGAAACTCATACAGCTTTTCAAACGTTTAAAATATGAAATGTGCATTTACAAAAATGTTATCATATATTTTTATTCAGACTGTTAGGTCTCAGTTGCTATTTCAGAGATCTGTAGCAAGTCAATACATAAAATCAATGTGGTCCACTGCCCAATAAATACTGCCAATTAAAAAGTTATCAGCATTTGAAAATTAAACATCTATTTCCCAGAAGTGAATGCTTGGGAAGACAGATTCTAACAGCAAAACCATCTGACAGCAAATACATTTTATATTTTTTTCCTCTGTGAACTTAGATCTATGGACGCTTCTGTTATCAAAGCAGTCAGTAATGAAACCCAATGCAGCTGATAAACTCCTATGACTACACAAGTTACAAAATAAGAAATTTAAATCCTGTGATCAAGATGTAATACTTAATTTTAATTTTATCTAAACATAATTTCAAATGAAGTCCATTAGTATAAGCTAAAATATATTTACTTCATTTTGCCACAATATCCATTTATTATCAGCTTAACGTGTCCGCTGAACTCTTCTTCTAAGAGAAAAATCTTTAAAGTCTCTTTAAGTTGCAATTAAAGTTTTCTACTTTTTTCCACAAGACTGAAGTCTCCTGATAATATTATTAATTTAGCAAAATCTTAAAAGATAGGATTTATGTCAAACCAAAAAGCATGGTTAGCTTACTTTACAAAATGATGGCACAGATGAAAAGAAAATGTAAAACATTAAAAGTTTAAAATTTAGTAGACCCCTGCAAATTTTCTAAAATATTTTTTCACTATCTTTTGTGATAAACTTATTTCTAAATTACTTATTTTGCATTTGGCTCCTTTTAAATACATCCAAGCTGACTTTTCTTCATTCATCAGAAAAGCACCGTCTTATTCCACATTTCTAAGATAAATCTGCCTACCAGTATCTAGTTTTAAAATTATATTATTTTTTAAAGTAAGTTTTACTGTGATAACATATGAAGATAAACACAAATCCCTAAAAATACTAAAGTTAGAGCTGAATCTTTTTTTGGGGGGGTGGGTTGCATGATTCTTTCTTTTGAACATTATCAAATTGATAATGATCAGAGAAGTATTTCCACAAACTTCAAATTAAAACACTGACTTGAGAATACTCTCGGTATTTTAAAATTCTACAGGTTAACTTTGGGCAGGTTCAAACACACCATGGCATCCTGAGCAGAAGAGTTTTCCGCAGGCAGGGCAGATCTATTAAAAAACATGACCTGTGACAAAAATCAGTGTGCTAATCTCAAACCAAACAACAGTATCAAAAGCATAAAACAGAGATAACCTAAGATAAAATGTCCTCAAACTAACTCAGACTAGTTTGACAGGTTAAGAAGGAGGGGGTAAGAGTGGGGATGTTGCTGATTCTTTCTGTTTTAACCCAGGATGACTGGAACACCCAAGTACCCAAATAAATTAATACCATGAGAAAAAGATTACACTGTGAAGTTTGGAGTGGGAAACAAAAGACAAGCAAGAGTAAAATGTCCCAAATTCAACTAACCAATTTCACTGTTGTTTTATTTGATAAGGCACTAAAGTTTAAAATATAAATTCCTCTGTTTCGAATATGCTGTCTAATAAAGCCCAAAGGGGAATAAAACCAACCAACATAATGAGACTTGCTTTTAACGCCATCACAACTGGAAAGCTTGCTCTATTTGTCTTGTCAGCTTTAATAAAAGGCATCTCCTCTGGCAGGATGGCTTCTCTTTCTCTTTTCCTAATAGCGGTAAGTGGCATGTCAAAGAAGAAATAGCTTCCCATCCCACACCCACCTTCAGGAGACTTTTTAAACCAAACTTTGAAGGATGTCTCCACTTGGCCCAAGCGATTCAATCAGGACTTGGGCTACCTGGGTGTGACTATCTTTCCTGAGGTAGCGGGGTGGGGGTGGGGGGGACTCTATCCCCGTTCGGCAACCGGTGTACGGCTCGTAGGGAAATCTGCTCATCTTCAACTGAGAGAACATTACTTCAAGCGGGGGAATCCCTCCTATGCCAGCATAACAAAGGAAGGCGGGAGGCCGGCGGAGAGGGCCACCGGGAGGTAGGAAAAACTAGAGGCGCCCACCAGCCCCCTCTCCCCAAGCGCGCTGGGTGCGCAGCAACCAAACTCTTCCCTTGGCCTCCGCGTTTCTTCTCCCAACTTCCACGCCAGCCCAGGGAAAAACCTGGGATTTTAGGTATAATCGATGCTATTTCCCTTCTCCTAGGCGGGCACCGAGACCAGCCCACAGCTGGAAGCTGGAAGCTGGAAGCTGGCCTCGGTCCCAGAAAGGCAGAGCAATATGGGCCCAGCGGGGCCGACTGCTGCCGGGGAGAAAGTAGGGCTTGGACCTGCTCTGGATCGGGAGGGGTCCGCCCGGCACTCTGGACAACCCCACCCCTACCCCTCTTCCAGGGTCCGTGAACAAGCCAGGGTCCAGCAGGAGCGCTAGGGCGGCCCCGGGCGCCCGTCTCTAGGTTCCCGCGTACTCGGCTGGCTTCGGAAGCGCCCGAAAAACGTTTCCAGGTAACCGCGCGTTTTCCTCCGGCTGCACACTGCCAGGCTTCGGACGAAGGGCTCCCACCTCCCGGTTCGGCCAACTCCAGCAGCTAGCTCCGCAAGCATGACGTAACCCGGCATTAGATCAAACTTTCTGGCACGTTGAGCCCACCGGGAGGTGGAGGAGGTGGGAGAAGCCTCTCTACTGCCAAGAGAGCCGGGACCAGACTGACTTAGTGGTCGGATGATTTCCTCGTAGTTAAGGAGGAAAATATAAACCTAAAGCTTCCGCTTCCCAGCCCCCCACACTTCCCCCAGCCAGTGCGCTTTCTGAGCGCACCGGGGAAAAGGGAAGGAAAAAATTTAAAAAGAAAACAAACAAACAAAAAAACACTTTGGGGATGTTTAGCGGGTTCCCTCCACAGTCCCTGCGCAGCCACGCTCCAAGAGGGAGCTCCTGGCGGCTTGCACCCGGGGCTCCCCGTGCCCAAGCCCCGCGCCTGGCTCGGGATGCTGGCCAGCCTGCCCGGGTGGGAAGCGAAGTCTCCACTCCCGGGCTCCCGCCTTTTCCGAGTCTCCCCGGGCTTCGCAGAAGCATCGGGTCTGGGTAGACCCGGGGACGCCCAGGGGCGCTCAGGCTCCCTGCCGCACCTCAACAATGAGAGGCACGAAGTGAGCGTTTCCCGCGGGCGCCTCGAAAGCCATCCGCGCCCGAGCGACGCAGACTCTGAGTGCGCTCCGCTGTCGGCCGATGCGCGCGGATCTCCGGCGCCGCCGCTCCTTCCGCAGGGCCCCGAGGCCCGGGTAGCCCCGGCTCTCCGCCCCCCATTGCCTTACCTGGGGTTGCTGCTGTTCCAGTAGACGGCGTAGCGGTCGGCGACGGCCTTGGAGCCAGGGTCCTGGCTGAACACACACGTCCAGAGCACAAGAAACATCAGCGTCAACATCTCCACGTGCAACATCACGCCTGGCCAGCGGCGGAGCCGCCGACGCGCCACTCCGGGGAGAGATCAGGGATCCGGAGGGAGGGAGGGAGGGAGGAAGAAGGGGCGAGAGAGAGCGGGAGCCAAATAAATATGAATAAATAAAAATGAAGAGGGGCGAGAAAAGAAAGAGGCGCACACCAAGCTGAGGAGGGGGAGGAGAGACAGAAATAAAGGTGGAGAAGTGGGGGGAATAAAGGCAAACTCGCACCCCCACTGGAGGGCTCAGGAGAAAAAAAGGAATCACAAGATGGAGAGAAGCGTGCGTGTGTGTGTGTGGTGGCGGCGGCGAGGGCGGGGGAAGGGGTGCCAAGCTGTGTCTCGGGCGGCGGCGGCAGGCCGGTCACCCCGGGAGAAGGAGGTGCGCGCCGGGCCGGGCGGCGGCAGCGCGGGTTGGGGCAGGCGGCGGCGCACGCTGCACAGTCACCGGGAGTTGCGCGCCACGGCCGCGGGGAGACATACACCGGCCCGCCGGGCCCGGCTCAGCGTCGGCGCCGCGGGGTGCGCACGGCTCCGCCGCCGCCCAGGGCCCTCGCACTGCGCCCCGCTTCGCTCCAAGTTACTTTGGCGGCCTGTAGGAAACTGCAGGAAGAGTGCTCCGTGTGGATGGGGGGGGCTTCCCGCCTGTGGTCCTGGGAGTCTGAGGACCCCCTTCCCCCGCCTCCTCTGTGCTTTAACCCGGTAACCCCTGGAAATCTCGGAGGAGTCTCGTAGGTGCTACGGGTTCGGGGCGGTGCGCCGAGAAGGGTGGAGATCTGGAGCTAGAAACCCAGCCCCGCCGGCGTCCTGGAACTGGTTAAGCGGCAGCTAAGCGGGCGAGGAGCGGTCTTGCCTCTCAAACCTCAAAGAAAAGTTTGGCTTTTCGCGTCTTTCGGCAGGTCCCCTGTCGGAGTCGGACTGCGACGGTGGCGGGAGGCGACACCCTGGCCGCTGCCTGAGTCTCGGGGATTTCTCGCGCGTGCTTTTCTTGGCCGGGAGTCGGTGCACCAGAGTGAATGGAGAGCAGAGGTCTGAACCAGCCAGCCAGGCGGAGCTGGGATGCCGAAACCTGCAGGACGATGCCAATCCAACTGTTCAGCTGGAGAGCGGGAGGGGAAACAATCACTTTCAAATGAATCCCTCCAACTCCTGGATGGGCTGATGTCAGTCTCCGATCGCCTTCCGGGAGCAAGAATGAGCCCCCAGACGCGGTGCCAAGAGCCCTGGGTGAGCTCTCAGAAGTGTCCCTGCGACTCCGACTGGTCCGACCCCAAGCCCGGCAACTTGTAGAGAGGCATCAATCAGTTTGAAATGCGAAAGGAGAAAGAAAAAAAAAAAAGAAAGAGCGCACGAGAGCGTGTGGCACCTCCCCGATGACTACATCAGAAAACCTTCCCGATCCTCCCGCAGCTGCTCCTCTTTCCCTCCTTGGGCACAGCAGCAACAAGAGGTGAAAACCACCGACAGAATCCCAAAACCTTTACCAGGCGGGAAAATAAACTTGAGTGCAGCAGCAGCACGAGCAGCCCAGGAGGGATTGAAACGACTGGCGAGAAGTGGAAAGGGGTAAAAGTCAGTTTTGCAAAAGAGAAAAAAAAGAGAGAGAGAAAAAATGCTTTATGGGAAAAATTTCCTCGGGCACGCCCCCTCGTTAATGACCTGCGTGTAAAGCCGACAGCAGCGGCAACCCAGCAGCAGCAGCAGCAGCCGCCGCCGCAGCCGTACCGGAGCGCGAGGCCGCGCGCGTGAACGTGGACGTGGGCGGCGCGGGGGTGGGGTGGGCGTGGAGCGCAGGGCGCGGGGTCGGCGGGCGGCGCGAGCGCCGGTGTGAGCTCCGGACCGAGAGGGGGAGGCGCCGCCAGCCCGAGCCTAGCCAGCGCTGCTGCTGCCGCCGCGGCCCGGGTCATGTGGGCTGCTTTTTTTTTTTTTTTTTTTTTCCTCGCAGTTTACTTGGAAAGGGGTGGGGGGTGGCTGGAGCAGCCAGTCAGGGAAAGGCCTGCTGTTTGCTTACAGATCGGGTTTTTTTTTCCTCTTTACTCCAACCGGATTGGTCTGCTCCACGAGAAAGAGGCGTTTTCCTAATCTCCTCCCTTCCCCACGCCTCCTAACCCCCCTCCCGGGCCCCACCTTCCAGAAACCTGACTAATTGAATTACTGGGAGTGCTGAGGCGCCCTCTCCTCCGCCCGAACCCGGCAGCCGCGTGTAACCCTTTGGATGCTGAATTCCGTCTGGCCTGAGGAATGATTTGACATCTTTTTAGCTGAGGGTAGGGTCTTTCAGTTACAAAGGAACCGGTTCCCACCCTGTAGCCGGAGAGCCGAAATCTGTCTCCAGGGCCCCTCAAGTGACACGCAGTCCCAGCAGCCGGCTGGCAGGCAACGACAGTGACTACGTGTTTTTGGAAATCTCTGTCCTGTTCTTCACTAGGCGCATTGCCC
Organism: Pseudorca crassidens; assembly: GCF_039906515.1. Lineage (NCBI taxonomy): Eukaryota > Metazoa > Chordata > Mammalia > Artiodactyla > Delphinidae > Pseudorca > Pseudorca crassidens. The sequence goes on from NC_090298.1 coordinate 87,827,886, forward strand.
GGCGCCGGGATATCTGAAAACCTGAGCATCTCTCATGTGCCTTTCAACTCCCCTCTTCCTACCAGGGATTTAAAGGTTCATGAGCAGGAAGCAAGACTTTTCTTTAAAGTGATGCTTTGAAAACACATTTTTTTTTTAGATCGAGAAAATCACAGGGTAAAGTGATTACAATTCAGTGCGAATCTTCGGCAGGGAGGAAATGAATGCGGCAGGGGAGCCCACCCGAAATACCGTACACCTTTTCTATTTCAACTCCGAGGTTGGTTCACTGCCCACTCCCCAAAGGATAAATGCTTTGAACGAACCCGGTGGGGGAAGAAATGGAGGTCAGGGAAGGAATTCCTTTATTATTGGAAAAGGCCTTGCGTTCCCGGGTTTCTAGAGCAGGTTGCAGTGCCTCGGGCCCTCGGCCGCCACCGTCGCGCGATCACCTGACAGCGAGGCGGTCCTCGCGCCTCGGGACGTGCGCCGGTGTCCTCCAGCGCCCGGGAAGCTAGCCAGGCGCCCGGCGCTGCGGGGCTACACACTCTCGAGACTCGCCCTCGTGGGGTTCCGCGGGCTGGGGCCTGAGTGGTATTAGTCTCTCTAACTCTCTAGGGAATTTGCTGCGTCAGCAAGAAGGGCTAATCCCAAGAAAGAAAACAGCGTACTTTTGCTCCCAAACCTGCCTGTTCTTCCCTTTACTTATTAGCCCAATAAAATCAAAGATCACGTTCTTCCTCCTGCGCTTTCCAGTCCTCGAGCTCTAGATTTCCAGGCGCTTCGGAGCTGTTTGGAAGCGTCCAGACGCCCTCCAGTGGTTGGCCTGCAGTCCGCACCCAGCGGGGCTATTACCTGTAGTTCAGCCGGGATTGAGTTTGATGGAGAATCTGGGGTCATGAACAATACCGATTTGAGAGGAAAGGAACAGTCCATATCGGCATGGGATTACCTGGATGTCACGGGCTCTTGCCTAGAAGTTGAGTAGTTTCTCAATTACAGAAATTTTTCCTATCTGCAGAGACCTGAAATTGTCCTAGAAAAGTAACTCTTCTGTTTTGTGAGTAGATATAAATTGCAATCTGTGTAATTATAGATTGCACTACAGGCCACCCTAACAAACCAAACACCTTCCTAAATTAAGAAATGTAAATTCAGAATATTAATACAAATTCTTCTCTACCATCTGTATATTTCACAAAATTCCAACAGTGAGAAGTCGGAAAACTTAAGCTAGAGAACTGAAGGATAAGCTTTAATTTTTTTTTTTTTTTTACATTTGTAGCAAGTATTACTATCAAACTCCACTCATTGGGCCAGAGACCCTTGCGATGTTAGCGAAAAACTTGCCCCTCATGTAGCACACTACCTATACTTGTGAGTTCATCGGCCAGGGGCCTCAACTCCAAGCTCTAACAATGTGCAGTAAGCTTTAATTTTTTAAATCAAATTTTCACTTAAAGCGTTATCTGATTCCCCCCCCCCCCAGTTTTGCTGATGTTCAAGTTCTTGGTCTATTTTAGGGTGCACTTTTTTTTTCTGTTGTAGGAAGGATGCATTTCTTCCCTCAGTCTTTCTGATGGTAGCTCTAATAGGTGCTCCTACGACAGACAGTTTTGCAGGAAATGTTCTGGACCCTTTTAAGGGACATATGTATCTTTAGGAAGATGAGAATTCATGACTCCTATCTTGGGGAAAATGCTGATTCTCATCGGAGAGACTTTTTAGTCAGGGAAATATCAGGTATCAGGGAGTTAGCAAGCTGGCTTCCTGTGGCATCAAAGCCAAAAGGAGTGAAGAAAAAGAAATCATATCCACTGATTTCCTATTTAAAACACATACTGTAAGCAAATGTGAAAAATCAATATATCAAAAGAATATGGATGTTCTGATATTTTAAATATTTCCTATTTGTTTTAAAGTCTGGATAGTCGCATTTTAAGCAGAAAAAGAAAATCATACATGATGGTTTTCCTTAAAATGATTCAGGGAGCTGGAATAAAACGCATTGGAATTTGCAACTGTTCAGAACATAATTCAAATGTCTAGGAGAAATACTTCATAAACTTAAATCAAATGCCTCCTTCTGGGATTATATACCTAAGTAATTATTGATATTGGAGTAACTAAGCAGCAATATGACAGATACACACTTAGATAAAGTTTGAAGAGAGGTATTATTAAATATACGTACCATTAGATAATGTGGTTTTGTCTCCTCAGGAAAATATTGAAGTGATTTGAATTTACACAAATCAGCATTATAGAAAATAATTATGATTAGCCCAGTGTCACAGAGGCAATGACTCTAAAGTTGGCCATTTAAAGGATAAGTAGCGTTTTGCCAAGTTCAGAAGGAGGTTCCAGTATGTCAGAGAGAAAACAGCAAGAAGCTAAATCATGGAGGAATAAAGGTGCAGGGAGTGTTCAAATGCTTTGAGTTCAACAACATTGAAAGAGGGTTGTAGGGAGCTGAGACCTGAAAAGTTGGTTGGAAATGGACTGTAAAAGGGCTTGGCTATATTCTAAATATATTTGGATTTAAAGCTACCGGTAACCGAGTACACTGGTGGTTTTAAAACAAATGACACTGAAAAAATGACACTGAAGCAATGCTTCAAATTAAAATACAGATAGGGATTTATCTTTCTAGTTATTTGTTTATGTATTATTTTTTGGCCTTGAACTATCTAGGTGGGTGTTCTAACCTTGCCTATGAGTTAGAATCACCTTGGGAGCTTTTTAAAAAAGAACGTGCCAAGGCCCCACTCCCTGTTTTAGGTTAGGGGCCGGGATTTTGGATCTGTAATTTTTAAAAGCTCTCCAGGGAATTCTAATTAGCATAGAGAATAGAGAATCACTGATCTAGGTAATTTCTTTTTACCTTAATGAGTTCAATATTTCAGGGAAAAAAAAAAAAAAGTAAGTTCTGTACTTAGGAGAAATGTCCCAGCTATCCATGAAGGCAGGAATGTTAATACTTCCAAGAACTGAATTTCATGATCCTCTCTATTAAAATGAAGTGATACTATAAAAATAATTTCCACATAGCACAAAACACAATACCATCTCCAAGACGTGGTTGCAGTGCAAAGCTTACTTTTAAATATGGATTAGTCTTCCTTTTTAGACTAGTCTGGACTTCCTTTTTGTATTAGCTGCCTCCAGATAGAAGTGGAGATCTATTGAGTCAAGTGTCCAGATAAATAAATGAAACAAGCTGGTGTATCAAACCCCACAGTCCACAGACTAAGCAACTCTTGTCTAATATAGCAGTTACATCCAGAAGAAATAATAAAGGAAATAAACTCAGGATCAAAGATTTAAAAAATGATAATTAGATGAAAAAACTTTCTAACAGGTGACTAACATAATGGTACTTAAGCTAACTCCACTATCTATCTTCCCAGAACTTTAGAATTCATTCCAAAGGCCTAAGAACCCAGGTTCTATCACCAAACTGTCACCCAGCTATCCTGTGCACAGACTATTTGAAGTTACTTAATGAAGGCTCCTCTCTTCTTTACCCCCTTTTATAAGAGCTTTCTCAGAATCTTTAGGAATAACTCTTCACTAGCTTTTCTTTCCTTACAGACCTTAGGAAATGCTCCTTTTCTATTTCTGATCTAGTTGCCTCTCCTGGGTGCAGCCTAAAAGAGGGAGGAAAAAAAACCTCTACTAAATAGAGTACCATGTCTTTACCTTCAGCTTGTGACCTTCAAATTCCATCATGAATTTTCCACTTTTCCTCATTCTCTCTTTAATTTTCTGGCACTTCCTGGAGTTTGCGTCCCAGCATGTCTTCTCTTGAAGTCTGTGCATAAGTAGAAGCAGTTTTACAAGTTGCTGAAACATCCTTAAAGAGGCATTTTTAGAATTTCTTACTTATGAATTGCCTATGTGTTGTTTTGCTCATTTCAAAATATAGTTTAAATAAGACCTACATAGCAAACTTTTTAAACAGACAGAATTTTGAGCAGTCATTTTGATAAACAGCTAAACCAAATAATTAGGCACACATGTAAATATGTGTTATGTTTCTGTGTATTACAAATGTGTATGTGCTTACATCTAATTTCAAAAGAAGCAAACAAGAACTGGTTGATTCAATTTCCACATCACTTTTCATTAGCTAGACTTCAGTATATATACCATAGATCTATGTGGCCAATATTCAACCATAAAGCTGATATTGGTAGGTGATATTATTCCCATGAAATATGTTTGTCTTGTCTTTTACTATTTGAACATGTATGTACTCTTACAGCTCTGTATTTCCCCTCTTCAAATTTTTAAATAAAAATTACCAAATAAAATCTATCTGCATTTTAAAAATCTAATCAATCAACTAAGTATACTATCCTAAAATGGTCTTTGTGAATTATTAAATAACATTACACTCCTTGCTTAAAGGAATACAGATTACCATGAATGCACATTACAAAATAAATAAATAAATAATAGATAAAAATTTGTATTTATGTTTTATTACAATGGCAACATAGATATCTGCAGCATACCTTTATTTAAATAAAAAGAATATATGTAGACTTTTCAGAAATAAAGTTAACCTGTACTTTTTTCTCAAATATATATAAACTAATAATTAGGATACTTTTCTCCCACCAGCTACAACTACCATCATCCAAAAAGCATGTAAATTTGTGTGCTTTTGCATTTTTTACTTGTTTAGAGACACACCCCCCAAGGGGGCTAGAACATATTTAAAAATTTAATTGATGCCATTATGTACATACACATGTATCATATTTATGAGCATATATACAGACAGAGAAAGAACTTTTTTGTTGTTGTTGTTGTGGCCTCTCCCGTTGCGGAGCACAGGCTCCTGACGCGCAGGCTCAACGGCCATGGCTCACGGGCCCAGCCGCTCCGCGGCATGTGGGATCTTCCTAGACCGGGGCACGAACCCGTATCCCCTGCATCGGCAGGCGAACTCTCAACCACTGCGCCACCAGGGAAGCCCAAGAACTTATTTTTCAATCAATATTCACCCAAGATTTTCATCAACTTCTGTGAGAATTCTATTTAAAGACGAGCAGAGGATAACCCTTAGTCAGTGAGCATGATTTCATGAAATAGGAAATGCTGTTTCTAAGCCCCTTTTTAGCATTGGCTTTACTTTTTCTCCCCAGATCTAAACTGGCTAAGCAAAATAGAATTACGGCAAACTAAGAAACTCTTTCCTCAAATTATGTGCATATTTTTTACATAAAAGTCTCAGGGGATATTTTGGAGTATGGATTTTTTTTTTTTTTTTGTAGTCATCTAAATAATTGTCTCAAATTTTTTCCCATTTTTCTTGGCCATGGTAGAGATGGTTTTTAAAGTATATTATTTATTTTTTAGGAAAATTGTCCTCTTACTGCAGATTTATAACTCTAGTCTGAGACTTCCAAATACCTTATGCCAACATTGTAAATTTTATTGTGATGTCATAAAGTTACAGTTAGGGTATAATTTTTTAAAGGCATTTCATTTTGTAGTTTGGAATAATAGTTATAAAGCTGGTCTCTATAGAAACCACTGCAACTTGTGATTTTAGAACATCAGATAATAATGCAGAGGATTATTGGCCAAAACTTTTTTTTTTTTTTTTTGATTTTTAAAGAATTTATTCTGTTAAGAAATATAACAGGGGATGATGGCCACAGACATATTACAATTGCGGGCCCGGGGCAAATGGTAGAGAAAAAGCCTCCTTTTTTTTTAATCGCAATTAATCAAAGACTCTACTCCCAGTCCCTGAAAAGAAATATAGTCCCTTTCAGGGTTGATGTTGAGTTTCCAGACCTTTAAGCACTATTAACAGCCAGCTTTCATTATTTCTAGGTGAATTCAGCAATACTCCATTCTTGTTAGAAATTGTGAAAGATGTTTCTGTGAAAGCTGTTAAAACCACAGTCAAGAAATCTGGTAAATTCTGCTAATTGGTCAGTTCCATTATTCTGTTTCTCATCTCAATCTAGCTATCATTTGTTTGTAAGATACACCCATAAGCAAGAAACATTAAGACAGAAATACAGAGGCACTGTCCTCAAACTCTCTGAGGGCTAGCAGTCTTCATGAAACTTCATGTGGGAGTAGAAGGCTTCTTGATCTGGGAAGGTTTTTCCACAGATGTAACAGGAACGGTGCCACGCTACTTGTGTGAGCGTCGGATATGGCTGTCGTGGGCAGCATGGGACGCAAAAGATTTGGCACGGTACTTGCATTTGAAGGGCTTCTCCCCAGAGTGCTTCCTGATATGTGTGCGGAGTATACTAGAGGCAGTGAACGTCTTGGTACAATACACACAGTGGTAGAGTCTGTCTCCAGAGTGGACTCTCATGTGTTTGTTTAGGTTGGAAGATTGAGAGAAACATTTCCCATACACAGAACACTTGTGAGGCCGATGCTTCTCATGAATGTGAAGGATCCGGATCCGGAGCCGTTCTCACTTCTCAAAGGATCGTTGCATAAAGAACAGGGAAATTTCCTGTCACCCTTGTCCACACATGGGGTGTACTTGAGATGCTTGTCTCTGTAATGTTTGTAGGTAAATACTTTTCCACATCTTTCACACGTGTACCCTTCTGCAGACTCTTCCGAGGGCCCAGATGCTTGGTTCCACTGCTTTATGACCTGCAGGCTCACGGGAATGTCCAAAAACTTCTCATAGCAATCTCCATACCACGCAAGGAGCTCTGGGTTCTGGGAGATCTCCCTGCAGCTTTCATAAAAGATCTGCCCTTGACATTGTACGGCAACTAAGTTCTGCTCCGTGGGGAAACAAACACAGTTGACATAGGACATCCAGTTCCCTGCACCTCCTTTTCCATCAATAAAGTGGCTCAAATGACCATCTTCAAAGAGGTCCCACATCAGGGAATTATCCCCGTACGTCCTGACTTAGCTGGTGTTGACCACTTTACCCTGAAAGGGCCCGAACCTGACTCCTTTGTTTGTGACAGGGCTACTGAAGAACACACCAAAATGTGCCACTTCACTGAATTTCGTCCGTCCGAGGCAGAGACCTTCTGGTAGCTGAAGGGAGTTGTTATCCAGAGTCTGAGGCAGAGAATCAGACCCAGAGCTGTCTATGGGGACCAGGAGGCCCGAAATTGCCTGGTGCAGGTGGGCGGAGTTCTGACGGCTGGGAATGACCCCATATAGAGCTAAGTGCAGGTCTTCCTGGGTGAAGTGGTAATGGTGAGATGCCTTCCCCTCTTGGTTCATGAGTTTGGGGCCATCCTCAGAGCGCTCTCTTTGAGAGTGCAGCAGCCGAGCGCTCCAAAACTTAAAATGAGAAACATGTTACTGAAATGACTCTTTCTAAACTCAAGTCTGGAAGGAAAATGTGCCGTTAAAATGATTACCTTTTAATCAGAGATTCTCACTCTCATTTTCCATTAGTCTACCTTTTTGGGGGCATATGATGTATACTAAATTAAATAGGGTTTATTGGTTCATCTAGATTCTGAATTACCCTCCGTTCCTATGCATTAGGAGAGTGCTTTTCTTAGCCCTTTTCCTTGAAATTCATCAGGATCTTTTATGTGGACTAGCTAGTATTCTGCGCACTTCCAATGCTTAATAAATATTACAATATAATATTAGCATAATAATAAATCATCTTAATGTATTACATGGGCTATTAAGTGAGATCCTATTCAGTTTGAGCCAAGACATCAAAAAGTTTTGTTTTCTCTATATGCATACAAAGTAATTTAAAAACTCCCTTTCCATGAAATGTCCTTGCATCCATAAGATGTCTACATATTACAGAGTGAAGTGGTGAAGTGTGTATCTTCCAGTTACGTATTTCATTGGTTCAATTTATTCCAGGGCCTGAATTTGCCATTTTAATAAGAGGAAATTTAAAATTGGGCAGACAAAAATGGAAATAGCACCATTTGTCAAGTAAATGCCCTTTTCCCAATGGCAATTCTGAACTCTTTATAAAGGATTTCCAGGCCAGCAGCTAGGTAGTGTTCCTTGCCACTAAGAAGTCCTGCTTTGTCTGTGATTGGTTATATCACACACACCTAGACTAACAGCCACTGAAAACATGAGGATTTTCTTTATAGTTACAGAAACAAGAATGAAGTAAAAAATATTCTGTTAATAAAATCTCATCCTAACTGGTTGCTGTGAGGGAGGTCCTAGTTTGAAACTGCCAACAAAGCTAAAAATAAAGACATTTCCCCTTCCAAAAGTATTGTTCAAACACTATACATTTTATCTACCAATATGTGACTCAAATAGGATAAAAATGATTCAGAATCTGTGATAGATAGCACAATGGCCAAAATTTTTTCTCCCGTACGGTTTAACTTTGCAGTTAGCCCCTCGCATCAATAGAGAGTCTATTTTTTCACCCCTTGAATCTGAGCTGACCTTGGACATCCTTTGGCTGAAAGGCTGTTGAGCCAATTCTGAGCCACACCTCAAGAGGCATTCAAGTTTCCACTCTTTCTCTAGGAACCCTGCCCAATGGCCATATGGACAAGTCGAAGCTAGCCTTCTGGTTGATGAGAGACACGTAGCTCAGTCACCCCCATTGTCCCAGGCAATCCCCAGATGCAGAGTTAACCAGCTGACTGGCAGCGACCAGCAGATACATGAGAAATTTCCAGCTGAGACTAGAAGAGCTTCACAGCTGAGCCCAGCCTAAACTGCCCACCCAAAGAATCCTGTCCTCAATAAATGGTCCTTGTTTTGAACAACTAAATTTTGGGGTGGTTTGTTATATAGCAATACACAACAGATTCATCCATTTCTTAAATTATCGGAAATAAAATTTTGGATATTATTCACCTCAAATTAATGTTATTCTTTCATAACTTTGATTTCCATTACTGAGTTATTTGGTGCTAAATCTGTAATTGGGGAACTTCCCTGGTGGCACAGGGGTTAAGAATCCGCCTGCCAATGCAGGGGACACGGGTTCGAGCCCTGGTCTGGGGAGATCCCACATGACACGGAGCAACTAAGCCCACGCACCACAACTACTGAGCCTGTGCTCTAGAGTCCGCGAGCCACAACTACTGAAGCCGCACGCCACAACTAACTACTGAAGCCTGTGCGCCTAGAGCCCATGCTCCACAACAAGAGAAGCCACGGCAATGAGAAACCCATGCACCACAACTAAGAGTAGCCCCTGCTCGCCACAACTAGAGGAAGCCCACACGCAGCAATGAAGACCCAAAGCAGCCAAAAATAAATAAATTTATTTATCTTAAAAAAAAACTGAAACTTTAAAATAAATAAGTAAATAAATCTGTAATTGGTGACATGGTTTTCTGAATATTTCTAATAGGAGTGTTTGTTTCTGCTACTTCATAAATTTCATAGGGAGTCTTTTTTCTTCAATAAAAACTTTACATGGAACCCTAAATGAACACAATTAACATTCAGGCCCTTCTGATCCTCTTAGCATAATGTCATTTGCTTAGAATAGCAAGCCTGAAGAGATGATTTATCCAGAGGCGATTCTTCTTCTAAAGTGGCGTCCAGCCAGAAAAAAATGAAAAGTTAAAATCAAAGGAAGCTATGTTTAGCTTCATCTCAAATCTCCACATCACTCACTACATTGATTTAACGTCATGGCACCTCCGTCTTTCAGCAGGAGGATCTGGCACAAGACAGAAACTGTAGTGACCCTGTAAGGGTCATCTTGCTGTCAGCCTCAAATTACAACATCTCTGCTCTTGTCTGACAGCCATGGCAGGACTGGGGATGTACAGCCCTCTTTCCATAGGTGGAATAGATGGGTTTTCAAGGAAGTGAGATATAAAGTGAAATGTCATATATCAAGTCTTCTCTGCCTATAATTTAAAGTTCTAAAATGGGAGAAAGTTTGGTCAAGTTCCTTATACGCAATCCCCCTAAGTCTGTTTATTAACCTGAGTTTCTAATCTGTGCCACGTAGGGTGGAGTCTAATCCAGACTCAAAGTTGTCAGCATTCATCTCACTTTCTTCCTCTGCAGCAACTGAACCACTGGCCACACTTTCTTCTCGAGACTTTCTTACTCGTTGATGTTCGTTACTCCACATTTTCAGAGTTCTCGTCTTTTGTCTCCAACTAATTTCTTCTGCCTGCTTGACTATGACTCACAGCCCGGTGCCAGGCACATAGTGAACACAATACATATTTGTGGTATGAATGCCCAGCCCTTAAATATAGGTGTTTTTCTTTAGCCCTCTTTTCTTTCTTTACTGACATGATCTTTAACAATCACATTCATATTCATAGCTCTAATTATATTTTCTTTGTGGATCGGGATAAAGACCCCCATCAGTTCCCAAAATGAGAACTTCTCGCTAACAGACTTGATAAAGCAGTGGACTCAGTATTCCGTCAAGGGATGTCACACTTCATTTCTCGATTTCTCATTTCTATATCAAGTTGCCTCCGAACCAATCTCAGCCACCCACTCTTACCTCCATCCGATATTTACTGCATTCTGCAGCTGGAGTGATCTGTTCCAGAGGGAACCGTCACGCTCTACCAGTTAATGGCTTCCCATACCTGTCAAAATAAAGATAAAATTCTTAACATGGCTACCAACCCCTGCATGAGCTGATCCTTGCCTTCCTCTCTGACCTCACCTTACAGGACCCTCCCCACACTCACTAACTCCAGCCACAATGACTTCCTCTCATGTCCTCAAAGAAGCCATGCATCTCCCTGTCTCCAGGTGCCCCCTCTGCCCGAAACATTTAGAGTCCCACCTGTTTGACTCATTCATCCTTCAAGTCTCAGCTCAGATGCCATTTTCTAGGGGAAGTCTCTTCTGACTCCATAGAATAGAGTAGGACTCCTCTAACCACATGGCACTGAGTTCCCTTCATACTATCAACACTGGTCCCCTGATTGAAACTGTATAAGTGTGTGGCATTTCCTCCGTTTCCCCTTCTAGTTCAGTTCCTCCCCATCACCTCTCCAGAGCTTAGCACTGTACACAGCACACAGTAGACACTCTATTAATATATATTCAGTGAGGGAGGGAAAATAGTGTACTAGTACTTTACGCTGTGTTTTCCCTTGTGTTTTCTGTGAGGAACCAGATCTCAGGGCTATACAAAACTTTCTCCCTCAGAAAGTTTAACCAGAGAAGTTCTGCACAATGAATCCCAGCAGAGATGTACAAAAACAGCCTTAAGGAAGTACTTGCAACCTAGAGCCAGACCTAAAGGAGGGTCTCTCCATTTCTAAAGAAGGAAGGTGGCAACCTCAAAGGGAGCCAGTCAACTATGGAGCAAAGAAAATGAAAGGAACTGAGGCAAATGCAGTTCTAATTCCTGAAGTAGTAGTCCCAGGAAAGGGTGCCTGGTCAGCTTGACAGGTAAATCCAAATTGTAAACATCTCCACCCAAGAGTCTCGGCATAATACCTGAAACATTTAACTCATCTAATGTCCTCCTTTGTTGTGAGGCCTCCAAACATTTGCACACCCTCCCCACCCCCCGCACCCTCCCCTGCGAGTAGCTTGCCATTCATTTATTTTTTCATTCATTCATAAATTTATTGAGCATCTAATATGTGCTATGCCTTGAGGATATAGTAGTAAGTAAGACAGAGCTGGTCCTGCCCTCACAGAGTATTACAGTCTATCAAGTGACAGACAAGAAAGCAATTTACCATAAAAGTGTTGGGTCCTAAAGCGTAATAATGCTGCCTGCCTGCCTAAAATCCTTTCTTCAGAGAATCTCTCCTTCTCTCATCCGGTGATGCTATCCATTGCCATGACATAGCACACTACCATACCACCGCACCCTTATCACCACAGGGTAAATCAGGCTGGTCAGGGCCTCACTGAGATTTGTGAATGAAGCCAGGATTGAGAGGGCCTCTCTTCTCTGGGGATTTTGAGTTATGTGGATATAGGTTTGGGGCTGCCAGCAACCATCTTGCCTATGCTGGGGAGAGAGCCACCAGATCTAACAAATTAAAATACAGTACACAATTATTTGTTCAATCAACAAACACTTATTGAGCACCTACTCTGTGTCCAGTACTTTTCTAAGAGCTGAGAATTCATCAGTGAACCAAACAGATTAAAATCCCTGCCCTATGGTGTTTCCTTCCTAGTGGAGAGAGAAATTAACAAATAAGACTAACAGATAAAACATATGGTACACTGAAGAGTGATACATGCCAAGTTAGGGAGGTAAGGGAGCAGCCACATGAATACAAGGAAAAGCAATCCAGGCAGAAGGAATAGCAAGCACAGGGGTCTGAGTGGGGAAAGTGTCCAGAGTATTGGGGGATGCCACCCTGGCTGGGGAGAGTTGAATGAAGGGACCAGCAGAAGGAGATAAAGTCCTAGGAGGTAATAGGGGCCAGATCTTCCAGGCATCACAGGCCTTTGTAAAGACTGCGACTTTTACTTCCACTGTGACTCTTACTTTGAGTGAGATGGGAAGAGTAAAGGGTTTAGAGCTGAGGGTCAGACTGACGTTTCAGAGGCTCAATCTGGATATTCTGAGAATCCAGGGCAGAGCAGAGAAGCTGGGAGACCAGAAGGAGGACTTATGTTAAGGACAAAGTCTGTTCTTGGTTAGTTGCTACTATCATTAATTACATTATATTCACATTAGGTAAGTTGCACATGTCAGGATTTCAGAATTACTATACAATTTTATGTTTTTTATTAATTTTTTTCTTTCCTTGGTACCATTTGACATTGAAGCCCAACGACGTTCAGTTTGCGGTTAAGGAAATGGTAATGGAGATACTTACATATCAATAAACGATCCCTATACCAGGATTTCAGTTTCTGAAGCATTATTATATGAGGGGAGAGTTTAAACGTCATCACCCTTGTTCCTTGATACGACAAGTCAAAAAGCAACCCCTCTACAGCCAGAGGGCAAATTAGTTGCTGGTTCCTGTGTAGATGAATTATGGCTTAAGGAGTAATAAAAATGTGGAATTACTAAACAACTTACATTGAAAGAAATAAGAAGAGAGGAAAGATGCATGAGCTTAGGGAAAGGATTTTATAATGTACCCCAGTCGACTCAATGATAAATGTACATAATTAATCATAGATGCCATTTTTGCAAATGATATTTTTAAATGATAGAGGCAATTGTCTGTACAATTACATATGCACAGCAATGCATTATTTTCTGCTTTCAACAGGCAACCTACCCTACAGAATAGGTAAGGAAGAGACTTACCTAATTTAGCATCCTAATTTTAACCTCTATCTCAAGAGGACATTTTTTGGTAATTAGAGGAGGTTCAGAAAAGGAATGTAAAATGGTGACTTCTTGGTTCACTTACTATCCTGGTGAAACTATTTAATCACTATGGTTTAAAGCCATAAAATATAAGTTACATTCTCTTTTTTTAAAGAAACATAAAATAATTTTCTAAATAAACATTTAGAATGTTTTCCAATAAACATTCTGGAAATAAATTATAAAACTTGTGAAAATGAAAGAATATTTGCTACTCTTTTTTGTTGTTGGGGAATGCTTTTTTATTTTTTTCTTTTTCGTTTTTTTTAAATTCACATCTTTATTGGAGTATAATTGCTTTACAATATTGTGTTAGTTTCTGCTCTATAACAAAGTGAAGCAGCTATATGTATACATACATCCTCATATCCCCTCCCTCTTGCGTCTCCTCCCACCCTCCCTATCCCACCCCTCTAGGTGGTCACAAAGCACTGCGCTGATCTTCCTGTGCTATACAGTTGCTTTCCACTAGCTATCTATTTTACATTTGGTAGTGTATATATGTCAATGCTACTCTCTCACTTCATCCCAGCTTACCCTTCCTCCCCCAGCCCCCATCTCCTCAAATCCATTCTCTACATCTGTGTCTTTATTCTGGTCCTGACCCTAGGTTCATCAGAACCATTTTGTTTTTAGATTCCATATATATGTGTTAGCATATGGTATTTGTTTTTCTCTTTCTGACTTATTTCACTCTGTATGACAGACTCTAGGTCCATCCACCTCACTACAAATAACTCAATTTAGTTTCTTTTTACGGCTGAGTAATATTCCATTGTATATATGTGCCACATCTTCTTTATCCATTTATCTGTCGATGGACACTTAGGTTGCTTCCATGTCCTGGCTATTGTAAATAGTGCTGCAATGAACATTGTGGTACATGTCTCTTTTTGAATTATGGTTTTCTCAGGGTATATGCCCAGTAGTGGGATTGCTGGGGCATATGGTAGTTCTATTTTTAGTTTTTTAAGGAACCTCCATACTGTTCTCCATAGTGGCTGTATTAATTTACATTCTCACCAACAGTGTAAGAGGGTTCTCTTTTCTCCACACCCTCTCCAGCATTTATTGTTTGTAGATTTTTTGGTGATGGCCATTCTGACCAGTGTGAGGTGATACCCCACTGTCATTTTGATTTGCAATTCTCTAATGATTAGTGATGTTGAGCATCCTTTCATGTGTTTGTTGGCAATCTGTATATCTTCTTTGGAGAAATGTCTATTTAGGTCTTCTGTGCATCTTTGGATTGGGTTGGTTTTTTTTTGATATTGTGCTGCATGAGCTGCTTGTATATTTTGGAGATTAATCCTTTGTCAGTTGCTTCATTTGCAAATATTTTCTCCCATTCTGAGGGTTGCCTTTTTGTCTTGTTTATTGTTTCCTTTGCTGTGTAAAAGCTTTTAAGTTTCATTAGGTCCCATTGTTTAGTTTTGTTTTTATTTCCATTACTCTAGGAGGTGGGTCAAAAAAGATCTTGCTGTGATTTATGTCAAAAAGTGTTCTGCCTATGTTTTCCTCTAAGAGTTTTATAGTGTCTGGCCTTACATTTAGGTCTTTAATACATTTTTAGTTTATTTTTGTGTATGGTGTTAGGAAGTGTTCTAATTTCATTCTTTTACATGTAGCTGTGCAGTTTTCCCAGCACCACTAATTGAAGAGGCTATCTTTTCTCCATTGTATATTCTTGCCTCCTTTATCAAACATAAGGTGACCATATGTGTATGGGTTTACCTCTGGGCTTCCTATCCTGCTCCATTGATCTATATTTCTGTTTTTGTGCCAGTACCATACTGTCTTGATTACTGTAACTTTGTAGTATAGTCTGAAGTCCAGGAGCATGATTCCTCCAGCTCTGTTTTTCTTTCTCAAGATTGCTTTGGCTATTCAGGGTCTTTTGTGTTTCCATACAAGTTGTGAGATTTTTTGTTCTAGTTCTGTGAAAAATGCCATTGGCAGTTTGACAGGGATTGCATTGAATCTGTAGGTTGCTTTGGGTAGTATAGTCATTTTCACAATGTTGATTCTTCCAATCCAAGAACATGGTATATCTCTCCATCTGTTTGTATCATCTTTAATTTCTTTCATCAGTGTCTTATAGTTTTCTGCATACAGGTCTTTTGTCTCCTTAGGTAGGTTTATTCCTAGGTATTTTATTCTGTTTGTTGCAATGGTAAACGGAAGTGTTTCCTTAATTTCTCTTTCAGATTTTACATCATTAGTGCATAGGAATGTAAGAGATTTCTGTGCATTAATTTTGTATCCTGCTACTTTACCAAATTCATTGATTAGTTCTAGTAGCTTTCTGGTAGCATTTTTAGGATTCTCTATGTATAGTATCATGTCATCTGCAAACAGTGACAGTTTTACTTCTCCTTTTCCGATTTGGATTCCTTTTAATTCTTTTTCTTCTCTGATTGCATGGCTAAAACTTCCAAAACTATGTTGAATAATAGTGGTGGCTACTTCCTACTAAATTATTCTTTCTATTAAAATGAGAAAGAAAAATTCAGCAACTCCAGTAGGCAATGGTCTTTTTTTTTTTTAACTTGATAGAATGAATACATCCGCTCTGTGCTATTTCTTTATCCTGATGGTTTTATCTTACAAAGGCAGTAAGCTGTGGTGAAGGGTTCAGTCTGGAATCAGACCAAACATAGCTTCAAATCTGGTTCAGCAATTTACTATGATTCTAACCCTGAGCAACTTACTTAACATTGCTAAGCTTCAATTGCTTTGTAAAAGTGAGTCTAATCATATCAATCTCATAAAATATGCTGTGAGTAGTACAGGAGATAATGTTTATCAAGTATCTGGTCTAATGTCAGGGATTCAACACATGTTCAATACTGTAGGTAGTATTAATGTTAAGTCCTCCCCCTCAAGTTCTTTAACATCTTACCCGACTAAAATAAATCATAATGTCAACTATCATTCACTCATTCTACCAATGTGTATTGAGTGCTGTGCATACTTACAAGATATCAGTGTATAAATAAATGAGTCATTTTGGATGTAAGTAAAGAAAGGATGGATTATTCAGGCTAGCAATTTTGATCTCTAACTCAGATTGTCTATAACTGTGTTGTCCATACGACAGCTACACACGTGGTTCTTGAGCACTTGAAATGTGACAATTTTAAATTGAGATATACTGAATATGTAAAATATACTCCAGATTTTGAAAACTCATGTTTTAAAAAAAGACTGCAAAAAAAAAAAAAAGACTGCGAAGTATCTCTTTACGATTTTTTTTGATATTGATCACATGTTGAAATGATAATATTTTGTATGTACTAGGTTACATAAAATATATTATTTAAATGAATTTTTTTCTGTTTCTTTTTACTTTTTTAGATATATGGCTATGGGGAAATTTTAAATTTTGTTGCTCACATTTGTGGCTACAATTATGTTTCTATTGGGCGGCACTTATCTAAATATTTAAATACAGTAAGAAAGGAGGAAAGATTGGAAAGGAGGGTGGGAAGGGGGAAGGAAGGAACATAAAAAGAATCTTCAAGATCTAAAAGATATAAGCCTTAAAAGATCACATAGTGGCACAGTCATTTCTCCACATAACACCAATGACAAAAATATCTGGGAGACTGAGATACTGTACTTATAGCACAATGCCAGTTACTTGGCAAATGCCAGCTTGTAATACTTATTTGTTTCATGATCACCTCTCATATTTTAGGCACCATACTAGTTGCTACAGTTACAATGATGAACAAAACAATCCCGTCTATCCAGGAGTACTCAGTCTAATGAGAATTACAAACAAGAAAAAATTTTGCAAACTTTTTTGTTTTGTATTTTATATTGTTCTCATGGACATAAAAGATACAATGTTCTAATTTTCTTTCAGAGTTTGTACATACCTCTCCACATCTGACCCTTATTAGCATAATTTCTGTTTTGTTCTTGTGAAAATTAAGAGCAAGGGGATATCGAAAGTCATTTTTAGTTCCTCTGGCAAAAATTTCATTGACTAATATACTGCAAAGTTGTTCAGTAACAAAAATCACTTTAGAAGCACTCAGCTGGCATATAGTTCTATATCATAGATATCATTCTCACGCAAAATCATTCCTGAATCCTCCTACAATATTTCAGGCTGCCTATGTAGTCATGCTTGTATATACGTGTATGCAAACCATTTGCATTCAAATATGCAGAGCAAACCCTTCATTTTGGAGCAATCACGGCTCTCGTCCACCCCCTTCCACCACCACCTCCCCCCCACCAAGCTCTAAGAGGAAGGAGCCCGCAGCTCTGGCAGCTCCTGGCCTTTTGTCGTGCTGATTAGAACTGAGCTGAGCTGCAGGATTTACATCTTAAAGGAAACCAAGCCCTGGCCCCAGAAACCGATCGATCCCTGAAGGAGGAGGAGAGAAAAGGAAAAGCTTACAGGAGCCAGAGTTGGGAAGCCGAGTTTGGGGGAGTAGGGGGGGAGAGAGAGAGAGAGAGAGAGAGAGAGAGAGAGAGAAAGGAAACAGAGAACAGTTACCATGGCGAGCCTGCAAGATATTGAGATTTGAGATGAAACTGAAATACTGAGCTATTGATAAGGGATGAGATTCTGAGAGAGAAGAGAAATGAAGGCAGAATGAGCAGAGGCGAGAAGATCCCAAGACTTGCTGAGGGTTATATAATCCTTTGGTGATTTTCTGAGAGGCTGCAATGAGGATTTAAAATGCTTTTCATTAATTCTTGCCTATCCAACTGGTGTTTCTACCTGCTTTGTAAC
This sequence comes from Pseudorca crassidens, assembly GCF_039906515.1. Lineage (NCBI taxonomy): Eukaryota > Metazoa > Chordata > Mammalia > Artiodactyla > Delphinidae > Pseudorca > Pseudorca crassidens. The sequence continues at coordinate 87,845,873 of NC_090298.1, forward strand.
CATTGACGCTGGTGAGAGCAGCTGGGTTAAATTAATTAAACAACGAGGCTGAGGCTGTTAGACTGAAGGGGCTCTAATGCTGTGCCAGCCTGTAGGCAAACCTAAATCTAAGCTTGTAAATGCCTCCAGGTTAGGAATGAAAATGCTAAGGACAGCCAATCACAAACAGCCTACTTGGCTTTAAACCACAGCCGGTCAAATAATTTCCTTTCTTTGCTTCCACACTTTCTCTATATAAGTCTTTCCTGAGCTCCTGTGGTCCAGTGTTCCCACCACTTCTGGTTTGGTGCTGCCTGATGCAAATCAGTTTTTGCTCAAACTTAAAATTTTTATTCTGCCTCGGTTTATCTTTTAACAGTTCAAAGCAGTCTAGCTCTCTCTGGGTTCCTGGTGCTACTTCAGTAACTCAGTCTGGAAAGTGAAGGTTGTCCCAAGCCCTGTGCAGCACAGTGGCAACTATGGCAGTCTCTATCACCCTCACCCAGAAGATGCTCCAGAAATACGGGCTGAATGAAAAAATCTCTGGGGTCTGAAGGGAGATTCGATGTTGGTATCTCCAAACACAGACTAGGTATGCGGCAACTGACTGAATAAACGCATCTGTATGGTTGGAGAAAGTGACAAGTACCGCTCCAAGCACGACCCTTCAACCTTCATGTTTGTGACGCCAAGAGCTAGAACAGACCTGGTTTAGTGGTTTTATTCAGCTGTTTTGTTTGTTTTGTTTTGTTTTTTGATATTCAATTGTCCTTGACAAGAAATACACATTCTCAGTTTAAATACACAGGTCAATTTACTGCCTCTCCCACCTCCTCCTGCCCCAGGTTCCCTAGTTGCAGGGCCATCCCACTGTCTCTTCAGCACAGGGCAATCCTGGGGGAAGGGAAGACCAGGGTATGTTGCCTAGAAACCTGAGAGAAACCATAGAGTTCCAGGCGAGGTGCACGATAGAATCATCAAAATCTTGTTTAGGCCCAATCCAGAATAATTAAAATTGAATTCCTGGGCCTCTGTAATTTTTTCAAGTCCCTGGGTCATTCTGACACTTCGTTAAGAGAAGAGAAGCACTCTCCCCTTCATCCCGACCAAGTTCAAGTCTGAGTCTTCACTTCCGACATCATAATACCTGTAGGGTACAGTGAAGGCCTCCAGGCCTCTACAATTTAGTCAATAGCCCAGGTGTGAATCTGAAGGGAGATTCCTTACTCTATCCCTAACTATTGACACCTGATGCCTTGGCTGGCTGGGCCGGTCCCGGGTCATGCTGGCATCTTGGAAAAATTACTAACAGCTCCTCTTTCTCTCTTAAAGGAGCTCAGGTTTGGATGGTAATTTTATGGTCTCTCTACACATATCAAACAGGGAAAACCTAGCCTAGCGTAGTATTTACCTGGGATTCCTTCCAGCAACAATGTTAATGTTCTTTCACTCTCTTCCTTCCTCAGATGTCTTTCTTTCCAGTCCTTTCTTCTTTCTCTTTCATCAGATAAGGCTTAAACACTCCAAACAGTCCATTCCCTCACTCTCCCCCCACCCGACATCCCTGAGAGTTTTCCTCTTCATCTCCACATGTGGAGAGCTCAGGAGGAGGCTGCAGCTTAAAGATTTTATCTTGTTTGTCCTGTTTGAGAGCCAGGAGAGAGGGAAGTAGCCTGAAGCTCTGTGGAGCCAGACCACCCCTGGCTTTTCTCCAGGAAAACTAGAGATATGGATAACTTGGATAAGTAGAAATATGGTCTATCAAGCACAACATTCAAAAGGAAATCACTGCAACTGATGAGGGAATCAGATATTGTCACCAAAGTGTGGACCTCAGACTACTACAGATAGAAAACGGAAACCATGGGATTTCCGGATTCACCCAAATCAGACTTCCCAAAAAGGAATGCGCAGGCCAGAAACTGGCATCTGCATCTTTCTGCATCTGGCTTAGGCTCTAAACTTAGTATCCTAATTCCTGTATCTCATACTTCTTATGCTTTGGTACTGGGTTTGCTTTTTGCTCCACCTTTGCCTTGTACCCTGATTGCAGTGCATTGTAATTCCCTCCACCCCCTATCTTGGGCTGACTCTCGCCTCATGGAGCTCTTCCTGGATTCCGTTTCTAATTCTGGTGATTCCCCAGGAACACAGGCCAGGACTAGGAACTATCACTTGGGGCAAAGATGATATACAGGCCATGTCAATGGCAGAGAGTCTCGGACATTGTCATGAATGTCATTGATTTTTCTTCATGTTTACTACCTGGCCTGCTCTCTTCTCACCAGAATTCAGAAGATTTCTCTGCAGAGCTAATACTAGACAGCAGACTGGATCCCCTGAATCTGTTCTCACATTAAAGCGTGATTCTTTTCATGACCCTCCCCTTCCATTCAGTCAGGCTCTCTGTGTTCATCATATTCCCTACCACCGTCCTAAGCTGCCTCAGCTCTGCATCTGACTTTGATATGAGTTGTTAAATTAGTTTATGAACCAATTTTTGGATCATAAACTAACTACTGACATTTCCAGTTACAGAACTTAATTGTCCCATAAGGAGCAGCAGTTGCAAATTCAAATGACCACAAGGTGGGGAAGACAAGGTAACTGAATGAAGCAGGCTGGGTGGCAACTAGAGCAAGCTGGCAGGCACCTGCCCTGGATAAAGCATCTAGCTGCTGTCCTTCCTCAGTGAACTGTTGCCATGAAGGAATGCTGGCCCCAAATGCTAGATCTTTCCAATTTTCCAGAAAAAAAAAAGGTATCTAGATTCTTATGAACAGTCTACTATTTTTTAGAATATTGATGACTAATTTTAAAACATTTAAATTTCATCCTGGATAAACAAAACTCATCTGTGAGTAACATCTGGTTTTCTGGTTACCAGTGTGCAATGGCTTTTCTAGTGTATGCTCAGACAAATTTCTACATAATTTTAAACATGATTTTAATATGGAAAAATCACCTGAGGCAACCCAACATCAAGGGATGTGAAATGCTAAAGGATATCCTGGAAATCTACAGATGCTGGTGTTTATGCATAAAAATGACAGCAGCAACAACAGAAATTCCTATTAAGTGACAAATAGCCACTTAAGAAAATCTTTGAACGAAAGGAGATTTTAAACCTTCCACTGTGCGTTTTGTGCCTGAACACTTCATTTTTCATAAACAAAAAGCATCTCATTGTCTTCCATTTTAAAACATCTTTGTCAGCGAAGATATTGAGGAGGTAATTAGAGGGGAAAATAAAAACACTATAAAAGTTAGCAGTGAAATCAGTTAATCTCTTATCCCTTATGACAGTTTACATTTTGAGTGACAACTAAGGTTATCTACTTTGCAAATACTGTAGCTTTATTCTTGAGCAAGGTGATAGGAAAACACATTATTTTCCTCTATTACTGGACATTATCTTTTTAAAACAATCAGAATGTAATGCTTTAATACTTCAACACATGCAATACTTTGAAATGCAAAGTATTTCAACATGGGATGACAAAAATGGTCAACTGACGAAAATGCTAGAGCGGGGTTTCTCAACTTCAGTATATATAACTGACATTTTGAGTCTGATAATCTTTTGATTTGGGGGGGTGTCCTGTGCACTGTGGGCTGTTTAGCAGCACCTCTGACCTCTATCTACGAGACGCCAACAGTACCCTCCCCAGCTTGTAACAACCAAAAAGTATTTCCAGACATTGCCAAATGTCTGCTGGGGGCCACATTTGCCCCCGATTAAGAACCATTGCTCTAGAGGAAATGTTGTACCTCACCACTTGGATTTTGATTTTCCAGGAAAGTCTTAAAATGGTACTTCACACAAAGGGGAAGATATTGGAAAAAGCATCACCCCTGACTTCATGTAAGTCCTCAGGGGACTGTGGGGATTGGGGAAGGAGGTCTTTGAGGCAACAGCAGTGAGTGTATACTGACAAGAAAGTTGCTGTGGGGGGCTGGCGGGGTCAACCCTAGATGTGAAATCCACTCTTCTTGACAATAATGCCGTGACAAGCAGGAACAAATAGAGATCTATCAGGCCAGGCAGCAACATCTGGTAGATTCCAAACTACATATGGGGAATTCCAGCCTTCCTCTGGCCAAGTCTGAGGAGAATTTTCAACATCTTGAAGAATAGGATGATACCAACCAGTTACACACTTAATAGGAAATTCTTTTTTTTTTTTTTTTTTCCATTTTGGAGAGAAAACATTTTTCCAGAAAAACATGAAAGGTTATAATAGTGGTTGGAAATCAGTAACTCTCAATTTTTTCTTTGTGGTTATGGAAGAAATCATCAATTCCATTTCTCAATAGAACCTCATAAACACAACAGGCCAGATGCCAGAACAGAAATTAAATGGCTTTGTGAGCCTCAAGGGAAGACATACTTTAACTATGAAGTATTCACACCAAACTTTGAGAACAGTACACGAAAGAGAATAGGCTAGAGTAGGTGGTGTTCGCATTTGCTGTTTTTGACAGCACTGTTTATCAAAATAACTACAGCTTTCAAAGACAAGACTAATAATTTCTACTATACTGCTTTTCTGACCAGTAGGAACTATAAAGAATAAGTTCATTAAGTTTTGGGTTGAGTTTTAGTTCATTTAACTTGTTTCAGCCACAGTTAGATGTTTCAAAATGGTATCTTCCAGTCTCCTTTTATACTTAGTTAGCTTAAAATCTGTTTGGATGATACTGTAATGGTGGATACATATTACTATGTATTTATCAAAACCCCGTGGAATGTACAAAGAATGAACGGTAATGTAATCTATGGTTTAGTTAACAATAATGTATCAATATTGACTCATCAGTGTATCATACGTATCACATTAATGCAAGATGTTGATAATAAGGGAAGCTGGGGGGGGGGTGGAGTGGAGATGTGTGGGCAGAGAGGGCGTAGAAGGGAACTCTGTACTTTCTGCTCACTGTTCCTGTAAACTTTAAGCTTCTCTAAAATATAAGGTTTATTAAATTTTAAAAAATCTGTTTTGTAAATTTTATAATAAAAAACCCAAGAGAGTTAAAATTCTTTAAATAGGCCTTTTGATGATTGTTCTGCTACCTGCTTATTTACTGATGAAAGATGATTGTTCAGGATGAAGTGGGGAGAGGACAGGACTTCCTTCCTTGTCTGAGCCTGGTCCCTGACCACTCTCATCTAAACTCCTGGAATGCACTATTTGAGCACTGTAAACAGTGAACCTCGAATTGCATGACATTTATGCATTTTCTTCATATCAGCGATTTCACATGCTTTTATGGTTTTTCCCCACAAAATAACTTTTGAAGTAAAATTCACTCAAAACTGTTTATAATGCATTTTACATGACAGGCCAAATTTGTTTCTAATTAACAACATATACTATTTGCTACAGAAGCAGTAAGTTATGATGAATCAAAGAGCTTTTTGTTGGACTTTATGCAACAGCAAAAAAGTTGTGTTGAAATATACTAAATTTGTTTTCTCAGTGGCATTCTATTCACCCTGTCATAAAAACTGTTGGTTCCAGTTTTAATCTCTGCCACAATGGGACATTTTTCAACATAGACGCTTCTTGGATGGTTGTCAGAGACTCTCCAGGCTAATTAGACCATCATCTATCAAGGCAAGGCTCAGAGCAAAGCTTCACACTAGATGCTCTGAGGGGAAAGGGCAATCTAAAGAAAGTTTTAAATGATCCTGTGTTCAAAGGATACTCGTCTAGTTGAAAGGATAGAAAACTACATTTATGACAACATTAAGAACACACCCAAAGCAGATGAGTAAGCACAACCGAATTTAAGAGAAAGCTAGTGCTGAAAATTGCCAAACACTTAGCGAGTTATGAGGTATGGAACAAAGTAGTAAACTCATGGGCTCTGGAGTCCTAGAGACTCAGGTTCTACTCCAGACTGTGGAATCCTGGGCAGGTTATTTCACCTCTCTGGGTTTCCAATCTTGCATCTGTGGAGTGAAGCAAGGTGAGGTCATGTCTTTCGAGAGCTAGATTCATGGTAAGAGTGCAATAAGTGATAGTTTTATCATTACTGTTAAGAGTAGTAATAGCAGTAGTAGTAGTAGCAGTAGTTATACATTCTGAAAAAGAGACATGTTTTCCAAGAAGGTGAGACATAGTGAGACGAAGTAAGGAGACTGGATTTCAAGGTGAAAGTTTGTATTTCCAAAGAAGTTGGAAAGAACGAGTCACGTTTTGAAGTAAGATTAAGAAAGGGAAGTTCCTTTGGGAGATTTACATGAAGTAAAATCAACGCAGTCAATATCATTTAGGGAATAATATCTGAAGATTTTGGGGGAGGAGAGCAAAAGGTAGAAAGAAAACTGGTTCAGGAGTCAGAACACCGGGACTTTGAACTAGGTTTTACCTTCCGAATACTAATTCCTCTGCTGACTAGCTGTGTGACTCTGGGAAGGGCAAATCCTCTCTGGGACTTGAGTTGTTCACCGATGAAATTGGATGTGTGGTCTTGGAGGGTCACACAAGACCTGTGGCAAATAAGAGTCTAAGTTCTTAGGTATACAAGAGGCATGATGAAAACAGGAAGACAGTTGCTCCACAAGCTCTTTGCAGAATTGATTGGAGAGGGAAATAGAGAAGGACCAGGAGAGAAAAGAGTTACATTTACAAAGTACTGTCACAACAGGACAAGAAGGATTGAATCTGTTAACTTGGTGCAGGAATGGATATTAAGAGGCCCATGAGTTGGGAGAATGGGAATAACATGAAAATTACTAAAATTGAGAGAAAGGAATTATTTGTAGAAGAAAGGGAACATGATAAGCTAATTTTTCAAAGAAGTTAAGTGTCAAGACATGGCAGGAGATCTTTAATATTGACTAATGAGCAATAAATTAGATTTGATATAAGTAGAAAAGATTATATTACACATTTTAATTACCACTTTATCATATTAAAGATTTCCTAAAAACTGACTATAAAATTCATATAAGAGCATAAAATTCCTAGGATAACCGAGACAAATTTGAAGAAGGAAATATGAAGGAAAGATTTGCTTCATTAGAGATCATGAATTACTATAGTGTACTACTATATCAGCTAAAATAATGTGGTGTTAGGGGAAGGTCAACATATCAATGAATGGAAAAGAAACCAGACCTATCACTGAATGGAAATACCTGGTCTTACATAAGACCTGAGTGCAAGAAGAGGTGACCTTAAAAGCCAGCAGGCTTTATAAGTAGCTTCACTCTCCATATGGAAAACAGTACAGTTAGAACCGTACCTTACATATCATCCTCTAAAAAAGAAAATTCCAAATGAATTAAAGACATAAATGTGAACACGACATATTATATCTTTTCATAATGCAGAGAGGGAAGAAATTCTTAAACCATGCTCAGCAAGTAGAAAATCATAAGGAAAAGATTGATTAATTTGACTACCTTATTGTTGGTGAAAGAAACATACCAGAAAGCAATCTGGTAGAAGATGCATGTATTCTAGACCCAGAAACCCCAGTTGTTGCCATAGACTTTAAAGAAACTTGAACATTTATACAAAAGGAGACATGCTGCATAGTCTATATAGTGAAATATTGGAAGCAAACTAAATCATTAGAAGAATAAGTAAATAATTATGGCGACCTATTTAAATTTATTTAAACCTTGATCTACATGTATTCACATAGGTAGAAATTAAAAACAAAATACTGAGTGAAAAAACCGAGACTGAAGTACAATATCGTTTATGAACTTTTTAAGAACTCCCACAAATACTATTTACCAATTACGGTAAAATTGGTAAAACATACATTTAGTAAAAATGTAGACAATAGATAGGCAGGGTATATGCCTACTTTAGGATGGAAGCTATTTTGGAGAGCGAGGAAGGGAAATAACACCAGGGAGGGGTTTAAACATTCTCAAGTACATGTACCTATGTTTATTTTTTAAACAATAAAGAAAACCTGTTAGTATTTTAAAATTCTGAGAAGTGGGTAATGAATCTTTATTATATCACTCTTTATATTTGTCTGTATGTTTGAAATATTCCAAAAAAAAAGACTGTTAGTAAAGCACAGTGGGAAAATTTTTATCACTCTAATAATTTAAATATTATCTATGTATGGCTACTTGAATTTTAAGGCATTGTATTTACGGTTTTGTAAGTGTTTGGAAATTTTATTTCAAATTTTCAGAATGATTTTGTTTGTTTGTTTTACTTCTCCATTTCCCAAAATGTTGAATACAAATACATCGGAAAGAAAACCTGCCATAAAACACTGCTAGTTACATCACAAAAGCATTCTTAGCTTATAACGAGATTTATTTCATGGCTCCACTTCAATTTGATCAATTAAATGATCAGGGGCCATTACTAATTGAAAGGATTAGTGGATTAATAAAATTAAATTCACTAAAATTTACTTTCCAATATGTTTCAAACATAGAAGAGCTGTGTAAAATGAGGTATACCTGTAATTCCAAAGTGTAACTCAGGCTCCTGGGACCATAGACCCCTTTGATCTTGTTACAAATTAGCTCCTGGAAAGCAGAAGGCCTCCTGGACTCAAGTCTCCGGGGATTTTACCTCTGAAGCATCTCAAAACAAATAAAATGACTGAGACAGATGCTGGATCCAGACAGAATGGCAACCATTTCACAAAATTAACCCCCAAATGATGAGAACAGACAATTCTCCACATGTAATTATGGCTTTTATTATTTTTCTCTCATGAAACCATTCTATTGCTTTGGCTTAAATGCAACAGATAGAGGTATTCAGCCTCGGCTGGCAATATTTCTGATCCATATTTCAATAGATTATCCTGAATTGGCCTCCTGGAAGCATTTATGCTGACCAGTTTTGAAAACCTCTTTGTCAGCCCTCACCCTTACCTGCTAACGCCCAGCTCTAATGGATGAAAGCAGGGGGTGATAATAATCACTGTCTGCCCAGCCCTGAGTGCAGTGCCTGTGTCTGCAAAACAGTCTGCCTGGTGGGGGGTGGGGGGGGGAGGTAACAAGGAGTGTAATTCAATGAATACTTGAGAACCAAGCTTGAGGGTTACTTTTTCTTTTTAAAGGAGTAGTGATATCAGAAGCAGGATTATGAAAAAGAAAGAGTTAGCAAAAATGGGATCTTTGTGAATTAGAATAGCAAGGCCATTTCAAATTGAATTACACAGGATCATGGCAATTAGAATTGGAAAAGATCTCTCAGTCTTTCTCTGTCAAAGCATGATTACTCCCAATGGTACATTCTCCCAAGCTTAGTTCAGTCCAATTTTAAATGATTCAAATGATGAAGCCTCGTTGGCTTCTCTTGGGATATCACTTCACAGTCTAAAATAGCTAACTGCTAGGGAAGCCCCCCCATATATATTTTGTTTGTTTGTTTTGTTTTTTGCCTTATTTCTATTATTCTGTTTTGTATTTCCCAAATCCACCTTAAAACTATTTGAATTTAATTTTAAATGGGTATAACCTACATTTAAATTATTAAACCCAGCTGAGTCTGGGTCTTTTTGGATGGGTTAATGTCTCTCTCTCTTTCTCTCTCTCTCTCTCTCTCTCTCTCTCTCTCTCTCACACACACACACACACACACACACACACACATACACACATAACACATGTACTCACATATACAATTAGAAAATATTACACAACCACAATGTATTTATGGGAAAAAATTAATAAGGACCATTAAGTTTTAGGTCATTCATTGATAAAACAATATAAAAAAATCAATAACCTACTGCCTTTAAACTGACAAAGAGGCAACAAACAATAAATCTAAATGTTATTCCACTTTGTGAATATTATATCTACTGTACATGAGTAAAATAATATGATCTAATATAGTGTTTTCTATAGCTTATTCAGTATAAATAATATAGATATACAATATGGTGCTAATGCCATAAATATATTTATAGAAATTATTTTATTGAAACATTTTTTTGCATCCATTCAAACAAAAGTGACTCATACTTTCTTTGTAGATAGACTCATTCTTACACTAAATTTGGTTTGAACTTTGAGTAAGTTGTAGAGCCTGGGGGAGCAGCTTGGAGTGTTCAAGGTTAATGGAGGTTGCTTAAGGGTATTTAAATTTGATCAAGATTTTATATAGCTTTCCATGTCCTTTCCAAAGAGCTGCCCTAAGTATTTTTCACACCTGTCAATCAACCAACTAATATCCAATCAAGTATGAAAATGAGTACCCTGGGAAAAGGAGAAAAAATGTAAAGAAATGATTTGAGCTTAATTTAAAGAAATGGAATTTACCATTTTTGTAGGCATGATGTTTTTATGTCATCAGTTCACAAAATTTTGAGCTGGAAGGAGTCTTAGAACTAGGAATCTTTGAGCTAGAAACATCTAGCTCAATGATTATACAGTCATGGTGGAAAAATTATAAAGAGAGCCTATGTAGCAATTTAAACTTTTGAATTTGTCAGTTGGGTGAATTTTAGTTAAATACATGGACTGAACATGTTTTTACACCAAATTCCTCCATAAATCTTGTGAAAATTACAACAAAGAAATTTAAAAGAACAAAAAGGAAGTGAGAGAAGCCACTAGCCAAGGAGACATGTCTATGCAGTTTTGTGAAGATGAAAGCAAATGGAGGGGTAACAATGACTTGAATGGAGGAAGTTAATAATATCTAATGATTTTTGAGCATTTATTATGTGCTAAGCATCATCATAAAAGTTTCACATAATTTAATTCAGTAAACCCTCACAACAACACTATAACGTAAGTAACATTTTTTTTTTTTTTTTTTGGTAAGTAACATTTTTATCTCCATTTAATAGGTGATGTTTCTTAGGCAGAGTAGGTTACTAAGAAAGCTCTTAAGTGACAGTAACTGGTATGTAATCCCAGAGGATTGAACTCCCACATCTGTGAGAGGGGAATATCAACGACAAGCAAGCCAAATTGCCCCACTCAACACCCCCAAAAGCTAAGTGGAAGAAGGAGTGTGAGCAGTAGGGTTGAATGATGGTTGAAAGAACATAGAGAAAACACTTAGACCACTAGCTCCCCTTTACCACACCAAATGAAAGGAGATTTTGAACATCCAAGTGGATCAGAAGATTGGAGGAGTCTTTACGGCAGAAACTGATCTCCTTGAAAAAATATTTACAATACCTGACATTATGGGTTCCCATAAAAAAGCCAGATAGCCAACAAATCCCCACACAGTGGTGCCTGTTTACAAGCTCCACTCGTGTACGGAGAGTGCTATCAGATTTTACCACATCTTTCTTAATGTCTGTTTATATCGACTGTTTTATCTTTCACAAAAAGGTTGCTTTACCCTTGCTTCTTTGTGTCTCATTTTCCACTGAATGCCAGACAGTGTGTGCAGAAGACCAATGGAGACAGGAAAATTTCGTCTGAATTTCCATATTAAAAAAAAAGAACCTTGACTCCTACCTCGCCGCATACACAAAATTAATTAAATATGCATCATAAACCCAAATACAAGACAATTAAGCTTTTAGAAGAAATCATAGGAAAATATATCCAGGACCTAGCAGAGCTTTCTTAAAGGGCACAAAAGGCACGAATCATAAAAGAGTAAACCGATATAGATTTCATTAAAATTAAGGAACTTGATTCACAAAAGACAACATTAAGAAAGTGAAAATAAGGGCTTCCCTGGTGGCACAGTGGTTAAGAGTCCGCCTGCCAATGCAGGAGATGCGGGTTCGTGCCCCGGTCCGGGAAGATCCCACATGCCGCGGAGCGGCTAGGCCCGTGAGCCATGGCCGCTGAGCCTGCGCGTCCGGAGCCTGTGCTGCGCATTGGGAGAGGCCACAACAGTAAGAGGCCCGCGTAAAAAAAAGAAAGTGAAATAAAGACACAAACAGGAATTATAAATCTGTAATACAGATGTATGACAAAATACTTATGAGATTATGCAAAGAACTCCTTCAAATAAATAAAAGACAAGTTATTTGTAAAAATTAAATGAAATACTTGAAAACAAACATCGTAAAAGAGGTGGACCTAGAGTCTGTCATACAGAGTGAAGTCAGAAAGAGAAAGACAAATCCCGTATGCTAACACATATATAGGGAATCTAAGAAAAAAACAAAATGTCATGAAGAACCTAGGTGCAGGACAGAAATAAAGACACAGACATACTAGAGAATGGACTTGAGGATATGGGAGGGGGAAGGGTAAGCTGTGACAAAGTGAGAGAGTGGCATGGACATATATACACTACCAAACGTAAAATAGCTAGTGGGAAGCAGCCACATAGCACAGGGAGAGCAGCTCGGTGCTTTGTGACCACCTTAGAGGGGTGGGATAGGGAGGGTGGGAGAGAGGGAGACACAAGGGGGAAGAGATATGGGAACATATGTATATGTATAACTGATTCACTTTGTTATAAAGCAGAAACTAACACACCATTGTAAAACAATTATACTCCAATAAAGATGTAAAAAATAATAATAATTAAAAAAAAACCCAGCATATCCAAATATCCAATGAGCATAGGAAAAAAATACCCAACATCACTAGTCATCAGGGGTATATAATTTAAAATGACAATGGGATATCACTTTTAAACCACCAGAATGGCTAAAATTAAAAAGAGTGACTATATCAAATTTGGGTGAGGCTTAAGAGCAATTTGAACTCATATACTCTAGTTGATGTGAGTATAAATTGATGCAACCACTTGGGAGAACTGTTTGGCAGTATCTACTAAGTCTAAATAAATAACTATTGTACAAGTCAGCAACTCTAGTCCTAGGTATATACTCAAGAGAAATGAGTTTATATGTATACCAAAACATATGTAAAAGAATATTAACAGTAACTTTATATATAATAGCCTCAAACTGGAAATAATCAAAATATCCATCAGTGGGAAAATAGATAAGGAAAGTGTAGTATATTTATATGGTAGAATAGTAAACAGTTACTTTTTTTTTTTTAAGTTTTAAAAAAGAATGAACTACTACTACATACAACAACATGGATAAATCTGCCAGGCAATATTTTAGTGAAAGGCAGATGTAAAAACATATATACTACATAATTCAATTTATATGAAGTTTAAGTACAGGCCATACCATCTATGGTATTAGAAGTTAGTGATCACCTCTCTGGGGGTCTTATCTGCAATGCTGAAATGTTCTGTATCTTGACCATCTGTTGGTTACTTGAATTCATACGTGTAAAAATTCATCATGTACATTTAATATCAGTGCACATTACTGAATATACACTATTCTCAATGAAAAATTTTAAAAGGCTAAAACAAGTTCAGCTAGGATCATGACATATTTGAAGAAACCTCTAAAAGAGAACAAAATGAAACAAAACAGACTATCCTTTTTTCCAGAAAGTCAAGAGTATATATATATATATATATATATATATATATATATATATATATATATATATACATCCATGAAATAGAAAGCAGGAATTAAAAACATAAAACAAAGAACAGAGAAAAAGAAATAAGTTTTTTTGGGGAAAAAAAAGATAAAATGTAAAAATTCCATAGAAAATAAAGTTGAGGAAATTATCTAGAAAGCAGAACAAAAAATTGGGAGATAGTCCATAAAAGTTACCAGGTTTTTAAACAACCTAGCCACTCCAGGCAAAAATGCTCATCTCAGGACATGGTAGTCCTTGCCTTCCATGAGTTCAGCCTGACCTTGGGAGGGCCTGGGCAGATTTTCCTGTAACAAGGCTGCTCAGTGACTGCAACAGTGTATTTTTGATTTTTTGAGAAATTATATCAACCCAGCTTGGTCACAACTATTTCCTCAACTATGATTGGCAAATATAATTTTTTGAAAACAATTGAGAAAGCACATTAGTTAACCTTTACTTAATTTTGTTTGGTAGGTAGAGGAAACATTTCAAAACATGAGGTCTATATGAGAGGGAGAGAATAACAAATATAGTCCCTGGTGGTTATAAAAACAACAGCAACAAAACAATAAGAGAGGTGGGAATAGTTGAACATACTCCTTTTGGTGTATCACAGAATTATTCAACCCTCTGTATTTATCCATTTTAGAATATTGTATGTTATCATTTCAAAGTCGTTCCTGTTTTTCTATTTTCTTAAATAAATAATGTACATTCTAGAAAATCTGGATAATATAGTTAAGACACAAATAGAAAAATCAGTGATGTTTCTTCTGCACACAGATAATCACTATTAGTTAAGAATTTTTAGAGTTTTTTTCTCTTTCACCATATATATATATTTGGGGTGATAAAATCGAGATCATACTATATATATATATATATATCAATACAAGCTTGAACCATTTTTTTAGTTAATAATATATTGTGGACATCTTCCTATGTATATAATCATTTTTAACTAGTAATATTTCACAATATGGATGGTACATGGTTTATTTACCATTATCTTATTGTTGGACATTTAGCTTGTTTCAATTTTAAAATATTATAAATGATATAAAATATTTGTACTTTTTTTTAACATCTTTATTGGGGTATAATTGCTTTACAACGGTGTGTTAGTTTCTGCTTTACAACAACGTGAATCAGTTATACATATACATATTTGTACATTTTTAAGGTATCTGATTCTTATTGCCAAATTGCCCTGAGAAATGTTACCTAAATTTACATTTACACCAGACACTGCAAGAAGTGCCTGTTTCACTGAGCTGTAGCCAAATCTGGAAATTTTCATTTTTATAAAATCCTCAACAATCAAAAGGGAAAAAAAAGTAACACTGCTTTTTAAACTTGAATGTCTATGTTTCTAATATTATTGAACATTTCTTCATATGATTGCTGGCATTTTAATTTCTTTCTTTTATGACTTGCCCATTCATGATTTTTTCCTCAAGTTTCAATTTTTCTTATTAAAGTATAAAATCTTTAATAAATTAAGCCAAGACCAATAATTTTCAAATGCTTTTTCTCTTTCGGTGTTTTTGTTTGGCAAATTATGCATGTCTACACGAAGGAACACGTGTGATGGGAAGATAAGTGGAAAAACAAGGGTCAGAGGGGTTGACAGCTCACAATACCTTAAGTGTGGACATATTTGAAGATGGCATCAGTAAATCAAGAAGGAAAAGAAGGCTAGAAGAAAATGGTTCTTATGGATAAGATGTATTTTGGGGAGTTTTCCATATATTTGTATAACATAAGTAGGGTATTAGCAGGATAAAGTCTCTCTCAAAATCTGTAAGTCAATTCTTTGAATGATGATAGAAATCTTTCTTTTGCAGAATGACTAAGTCTTTTTGCTAAACATAGATAAAAGCTTTTGCTCAATATGGCATAATAATTCCAGGAGGCTCACAGAAGCAAAACTAAGTCTGTCTCAAAGTGTCTTATTACAATAAAATCAAATTTAACCTACTAAACCCAAGACGTACATCACTCACTTTTCTTTTCTTTCAAACAATTTGTTAGTATATTATCATAAATGCTACCTGTCACAGACTGATAGCTGTCAGTAGCTCAAAACTATGAATAAAACTGAAAATGAATTTGAATATGGGAACCATAATAGCATTTCATAGAGAGGTGACAATAATAAGAGGTTGTGGCAGACAAGAAAAATTCTCAGGAATAAGGAAATCAAGAAAACTTTCTTCAAATCAAATAAGCTCCCAAATCAGTCTCACCAGAGTTATATTTCCACCAAACCTAACAGTCAATAAAATACTTATTGGCCCTTGGTAGTCTGTACCAACGGCAAGTTGAGTTTACCTTGTGAATTTTTATATTGTAAGTATGTATCAAGTTGCAGAGCATAATTTCAAAATAACACAATCTGAGTTTATGTTTCTTTCTAAATGATACCTGAAACTTTCATTAATATTTCTCCAACAGTGTAAAAATCTCACTTGAATTTTAAAATATAATTTTAATCACTAACTAGGATAAATAAACACAATATCTTTTAAAAGATCCAAGTCAATATATTTCAGATAAAAGAAGTTTCATCCAAATTTTAGGACTCAATTTATATTTCTTTTGCATTTTCTGGTTTAAAAAACAGTATTACATGCAATTATTTGGATGGATCTCAAGGGTACTATGCTGAGTGAAAAAAGTCAGTCTCAAAATTTATATACTTTATGGTTCTATTTATGCAACATCCTTGAAATGACAAACTATAGAGATGGAGAAGAGATTACGGGTTGTCAAGGGATGGGTGGAGGTAGGTGTGACTAATAAAGGGATAGCGTAAGAGAGTTCCTTTGTGTTGCTAGAACAGTTCCGTATCTTGATTGTGGTAGGAGTTACAGAAATCTATACACAGGAAAAAATTGCAAGAACAATACACACACTCACAAATAAATAAGTACATGTAAAAACTGGTAAAAAGTGAACAAAATCTGTACTCTCTGAACGGACATACTAATGTCCGTTTCTTGCCTTTGATATTGTACTACAGCTATATAAGTTGTCACCATTGGAGGAAACTGGGTGAAGGGGTCATGGAACTCTAGGCATTAATTTTGCAACAGCCTGTGAGTTTAAGTGTTTAAAAATAAAAAAGTGTTTTAAAAACATGTTTTCCACTTATCCACACATTTAACTTTATATAGACAATTGTCAGAAAGGAAGCAAATTAGAACTCTTAGCAGCCACTATTGATCACAAAAATTCATGCACTAACAATAATTCATTTTACTTATTGGAGAATTCCTCAGGTTCTCATGCAGTGCCGACTTGCTCTGACTTCAAACACAGTTCTAGTATACTTGGTAATCTGTTTTTCTCAACTACAGCAGATACATTCATCCAATCAGTCAGCAGTCATTTATTCATTTATTTATGTTTATTCATTCATACTTTTGCTGACTGTGCCAAGTAATGTGATAAGCATGATGTCCTGATGAATGACACAGTTTCTGTCCTCAAGAAACTTATGACTTAGAGTGGTGATTTCTACACAGAGGTTCAGAGAGAAATGAGGAAATATGTATCTGAAAGTTACAAGCTTTTCAAAATACATACTACCCCATCCCCAAAACTCTTATATATCTCTGAGGAAGACATCCTCCCACTTCCTAGAATAGAGGGAAGATGATAAATGGGAAGGGAGAGGTGAAGATAGATGGGACCAGATCAGGAAGAGTCTTATATGTAGGAGCTTTGGACTTTATCCTTAAGGCAATGGGGCACTACTGAAGGGTTTAGGCAAGGGGGTGGGGTAAATAATCAAATTTACAGTGTTTTTCAAGATTATACCAGCTTCAGCGTGCAAATCTGGAGGATGGATGACTAGTTAAAAAGCTGTTGCAATGATTTGGGGATGGCATAATAATGGCTGTGGGGATAAAGATAAGTAGACACGTTTTTGAATTCATTAGGAAGAATAACTGACAGGATTTGGTGAGCAGTTATTCCTCATCTCCACAGAAATGGAGGTAGCCAGAGTTTACCCATTGCAAGGTGGAGAGGGTAATGACTGGGTGGGACATAGGAGGCCTTCCAGGTTTCCAGTAATGTTTTGTTTCTTGACTTGGGAGCTAGTTAAACTGATCTATTTACTCTGTGAAAATTCATTCAGCTTGTACACTTATGATCTGTGCACTTTTGTTTCTGTATATGTTAAACTATGATTAAAATTTTACATAAATTATGTACATAGTAGCAAAAATGCACTGAGATGCTGTATGATTTGCATGGTAATGAAATGTATTCAACTGCACATCACATGGGAAGAAAAAAGATAAATTTTAAAGACTCCCCTGTCATAGTGATAAGTCCTTAAATGCCAATATATATATGCAAATGAAAGAAAGAATTAGGCCTTTGGGCTATCAACCATTACATTCAACAGGCTGAAAAAAATATGTGCAAAATTTGGCAGTTTTGAAAGTACATGTTTTGTATTAGACCTACAGAGACTGAAAAAAGTTTTCTTACTGACCTTTGATAAAGATGAGTACGACTTTCTTTACTTAAACATCGTCTAGAGACAAGTCTAGGTTTACCCATAAAAATAGGTTCAGGGACTTTGTGTTTCTCATTGGTGTAAGGGGCTTAGAAGATGTCATTTCATCCTAACATCAAGTATAAAAGTGAACAAACTGAAAAGTTAACAACTCTTCCTAGATCTGTCAGAGGAGTGAGGTCATAAGCAAACCCTTGCCCCCCAGATTGGAGAGAGAGACAGGCAAGTTCAGAGAATGCCAACCTACTAGAGCAGGAAACTCAGCAGAACCAGTGCTGGGGTAAGAAAACCTAAACGGTAATTGATGAATTGCTAGAGGCTCAGTGTGGACAAGTCTGAGAGTTAAAAACTCCAGGTGGACCCAGTCACAGAGGGTACAATACTTTCATTAGTTGTACCTACCACTTCCTCATATTGAATATCAGAGAAAAATCTCTCCTTGTGCTTCTGGCAGGGTGAGAGGAAAGGAAACCATTTTGAAATACACCAGAGCATTCTGTTTTTCTTAATAGAGGCTGCCTGAGGAGAAACTATTTTACGAGAGCCTAACCTGCTAGGATGTTATCAGAGCATAGCCTACCTGGGGGAAGTGAGATACCTAACTCCAGCTTCCTGTAGCCATCCAGATTCACCAAAGGAGGGAAAAGGGAGAAGGAGGGAGGGAGGGAGGGAGGGAGAGAGGGAGGGAGAGAGAGAGGGAGGGAGAGAGAGAGAGAGAGAGAGAGAGAGGTGCATTGGTGAAGTTCACAGTCCAGAGACGCAGGCTCACCAAAGGCTGAGACCTAATCATAGAACTGTAAAATGCTTTTCCTCCACACTTGCCTTGCCACTTCATTATTAAAGTCTTAATTACTGTAGTTCATTTTCCAAGTACATCATGTACACCATTCAACAAAAAATTACAAGGCATACTAAAAGACAAAAAAATCAGTTGGAAGAGACTGAACAAGCATCAGAACCAGAGTCAGCTATGGTAAGAATGTTGGAATTATCAAACAGGAGTTTTTAAAAACTATGATTAATATGCTAAGGGACTTAATGGAAAAAGTAGACAACATGCAAGAACAGATGGATAATGTAAGCAAAGAGATAAAAATTCTAAGGAAGAATTTTTTAAATACTAGAGGTTAAAAATACTGCAACAGAAAAGAAGAATGCTTTTGATGGGCTCATTAGTAGACTGGACATGGCTGAGGAAAGACTCCCTGAGCTTGAGTATACAGCAACAGAAACTTCTAAAACTAAAAATCAAAGAGAAAAAAACCTGAAAAATTAAAACAGAATATCCAAGGATTCTAGGAAAACTAAAAAAGGTATAACATATGCATAATGGGATTATCAGAGGGAGAAGAAAGAGAAAAAGGAAAAGAAGCAATGACTAAGAATTTCCCCATATTAATGCCAGACACCAAACCACAGATCCAAGAAACTCAGAGAATACTAAGAAGGATAAATACCAAAAAACCCTACACCTAGGCATATCATATTCAAACTTCAGAAAATTAAAGATAAAGAAAAAAATCTCAAAAGAAGTCAGAGGGGGAAAAAATGCTAAGAATTACATCCACCTTCTCCTCCAAAATCATGCAGGCAAGAAGAGAGTGGAGTAAAATATTTAAGGTGTTGAGAGAAAAAATATCCACCTCCCTAAAATTCTGTACCCTGCTAAATTATCTTTCAAACTGAAGGGGAAATAAAGACTTTCTCAGACAAACAAAAATTAAAGAATTTTTTTTTTTTGCAAGTAGACCTACCTTATAATAAATGTTAAAAGAAGCTCTTTGGAGAGAAGAAAAATTATATAGATCAGAAACTTGGATCTACATAAAGAAAGAACATTTGAAGAAAGAATAAGTGAAAGTAAAATAAAAACTTTTATTTTTCTCATTCTTAATTGATCTAATAGATAACAGTTTACTCAAAATAATAGTAGCAACAATGTATTTAGATATATATAAATCATACATAATTATATATAACCATATGTGATACATAATTATATCTATGTATATATATGATTCTGTATGCTTATACATAAGTGAAATGAATGACAGCAATGAAACAAGGGACAGGAGGGAGATGTTAGGAATATTTTGTCATTATAAGTTACTCACACTACCCATGAAGAAGTGTAGTGTTATTTGAAAGTGTATTTGGATTAGTTGTAAATATATATTGTGAATTCTAGGGTAACCACTGAAAAAAGCTTTTAAAATGTATGATTGATATGCTAAGAAAGGAGAGAAAATGGAATCAGGTAAAGTGCTCAATTAAAATCTCAAAAGGCAGAAAAAGTGTGGAAAACAAAAATAGGAGCAAGGATAAAAGACAACAAATAGAAAACAGTAACAAAATTAGTATATATTAATCTACCATATCAATAATAACTTTGAACATCAATGGTCTAAATACACCAACTAAAACATAGAGACTATCAAAATGGATCAAAAAACATGACTTATCTATACATTGTCTCAGAAAACCTGCTTTAAAGATAATGGCCCATTCATATCAAAACTAAAGGAATGGAGAAAGAAATACACTAATCAAAAGAAAGTGGGAATATGTTTTAAATTTCAGATGGAGCAAATTTTGAACAAGGAAAGTTACTGGGAATAAACAGGGAGACTATATAATAATACCCCAAAGAAGACATAGGAATTCTAATGTGTATGTACCTGGTAACAAAGCTTTAAAATACATGAGGTAAAAAATGGAAAAATCTAAAAGGAGAAATAGATGAATCCACTATAACATTTGGAGATTTTAACACACTTTCATCAGAAATAGACAGATCCAACAGTCATATAGTAAATCAGTAAGCATATAGTTGAACTCAACAGCATCATTGATCAACGGTTATAATTGACATCTATAGACTAATTCACCCAACAACAGATGACTACACACTCTTCTCAAGCTCACATGAAACACTTACCAAATAAACCACATTCTGGATCATAAAACACACCTTAACAAATTTAAAAGAATAGAAATCATATAATGTCTTCTTTTAACCACAGTGGAATTAAACTAGAAACCATTAACAGAGAGATAACTGGAAAAATCCCAAAGTATTTGGAAATTAAACAACATACATCTAAATAACACATAAGTCAAAGAAGAAGCCTCAAGATTAAATTAAAAAATATTTTGAACTAAGTGAAAATGAAAATACAACATATCAGTATTTGTGGATGCAGCGAAAGCAGTGCTAAGAGGGAAATTTATAGCATTGAATGCAGGTATCAGAAAATAAGAAAGATTTAAAACCTAAAAACTAAGCTTCAATCTTAGGGAACTAGAAAACAAAGAGCAAAATAATTCAAAATAAGTAGATGAAAATTAATAATAAAAATTAGAGCAGTAATCAATGAAATTGAAAACAGGAAATCAATAGAGAAAATCAATAAAAACCAAAAGCTAGTTCTTCAAAAAAGATAAGTAAAATCAATAAGCGTCTAGCCATGCTAACCAAAAAAAAAAAAGAGAGAGAGAGAGAGAGAAGACACAATTGATATCAGAAATGAAAGTGGGGCTTCCCTGGTGGCGCAGTGGTTGAGAGTCCACCTGCCGATGCAGGGGACGCGGGTTCGTGCCCCGGTCCGGGAAGATCCCACATGCCGCGGAGCGGCTGGGCCCGTGAGCCATGGCTGCTGAGCCTGCGCGTCCGGAGCCTGTGCTCCGTGGCGGGAGAGGCTGCAACAGTGAGAGGCCCTAGTACCGCAAAAAAAAAAAAGAAATAAAAGTGGGAACATCACTATGGATCCCATGGACATTAAAATAAAGATATATTAAAATAAAATAAATTATATTAAAATAAAGATAATAAAGAAACATCATGAACAACTCTATGCCCACAAATTTGATAACCTAGATGAAATGGTCCCATTCTGTGAAAGACACAATCTACCAAAACCCACACAAGGGTAAATAGACAACCTGAACAGGCCTATAACTATTAAAGAAATTGAATCAATAATTAACCTTCCAAAATAGAAATCACCAGGACTGGATGAATTTACTGGAAAACTGTACCAGAGATTAAGGAAGAACTTATACTAATTCTCTACAATTTCTTCCAGAAGATAAAAGCAGAAAGAATATTTCCTAACTCTTCTATGAGGCCAGCATTAACCCGATAACAAAACCAGACAAAGACATTACAAGAAAACTACAGATCAATATGTTTCATGAACATAGATGCAAAAATCCTCAACAAAACACTAGCAAATCAAATCCAACAATGTATAAAAAGAATTATACACGATGACCAAGTGGGGTTTATACCAGCTATGCAAGGTTGGTTCAACATTTCGAAATCAATTGATACAATCCATCAAATTAACAGGCTAAAGAAGAAAAAACTCACATGATCATATCAATAGATGCAGGAAAAACATTTGACAAAATCCAACACCTATTCATGATAAAACTCTTGACAAACAAGGACTAGAAGGGAAACTTCCTCAACTTGATAAAGAATATCTACAAAAAAACCTAACAGCTAACATCATACTTAATGGTGAGGAACTCAAAACTTTTCCACTAAGATCAGGAACAATTCAAAATAAAACAATGAGACAGTACTACCCACCTATCAGAATGGCCAAAATCTGGAACACTGACAATACCAAGGATGTGGAGCAATAGGGACTTTCATTCATTTCTGCTAGGAATGCAAAATGTTACAGGTACTTTGGAAGACAATTTGGTAGTTTCTTAAAAACCTGAACATATTTTACCTACAATCCAGCAACTATTCTCCTTAGTATTTAACCAAATGAATTCAAAGCTTAAATTCACACAGATATTTGCACATGGATATTTGTAGCAGCTTTATTCAGAACTGTCAAAACCTGGAAGCATCATGATGTCCTTCAGTAGGTGAATGGATAAATAAATTGTGGTACATCCAGACAATCAAATATTATTCAGCACTAAAAACAAATGAGCTATCACATCATGAAAGATATGGAGGAAACTTAAAAGTCTATTACTATGTGAAGGAAGCCAATCTGAAAAGGCTACATACTGTATGATTCCAACTATATGACTGACATTCTGGTAAAGGCAAAACTATGCAGATGGTAAAAGATCAGTTGTTACAGGGGTAAGGGAGGAGGGAGGAATGAATAGGGCAAGCTCAGACGCATTTTTAGGGCAGTGAAACTACTCTGTATGATACTATAATGAATACTTGTCATTATACATTTGTCCAAACCCATAAAATGTACAACACCAAGAGTGAACAAGAGTGATAATGATGTGTCAATGTAGCTTCATCAATTGTAACAAATGTTCCACTATGGGGGAGGATGTATGTCGATAGTAGGGGATATTGTGCATACGTAGGGGCAAGGGCTATGTTAAAACTCTCTTTACTTGGTGCTCAATTTTGCTGTGAACCTAAAGCTGCTCTAAAAAGTAAACTTTATTAATTAAAAAAAGGTAGGTTCAGAAAAACTTACACCAATTTTCACACTCACATTTAGAATTTCCCTACATACTAAACTGTGAAAACTAGAGAGAGATGATTTTATTCAATTGCTTTCAGAATCACTGACACCACTTAGGTCTCTTATTTTTTTAAGCCTTGAGGCAATGCTTCTTTTCATGGCAGAAATATAGAGAAATTCTCTTCTTCTCATGCTACTTTCCATTTCATATTTTATATAAGATTTCCATTTCATATTTTTATACAATCCTCTATGATTTTATATTTTTATAGAGAAAAATATTTCATTAAATCTCTTAAAAATAGCTTTTTGGTGTTTATGCTGAGGCTTTAAAAATATGCTAGTAATTATTTTATTAATCTCTTTTACTTAGGCTAGCATAAATATGAACATATACGTAATTTCACTTTAATGCTAATACACTGTGTTTAGATTGGTTAGATATTGAAAAAGAAATTTTCAATGTGATTTTTTTATTACCGAAGAAGTAATTTATGTACTTGAAGAAAAATGGAGAAAAGTATATGCTATCAGGTACATTTTGTGATTATCTGCAGGTGGTAATGTTTATGAAGAACGAGGCAATTTTTTTAAAAAAAGTGTTCATCCCTGAGCAGATCTTTTTCTGTCATCTTGTCTGTGCCCCCTTCTAACTGCACCTGTTATATTCAGAGATCATGTTGCATATAATGATATAATTATCTGCTTTGGGAGATTATTGATATGTTATGAATGAAAGATAATGGATCAGTCACTATGTGTGATTATAATTTTAAAAAACTGTTACCAATAATATTTGGACAATGAACTCCATGAAGAATGAGTAGAAATTGATTCTCAAGACTTGGGGAGTCCCGAGAACCAGTGGAAAAAATATTTTAAAAGACTTCTCAAGGTCTCAAAAGCAGAAAGTTTCTACAGACTCACTGAAAATTTTTTAATGTATGTTTTTTTAAAAAGTAACTCCCAATATATTTATAACAATGGCCATCTGATGTTTCAAGACTTCATTCTCTACTAGAGAGTATTTCCTTCATACCAAATTTACTGACCTTACTTCTAATTATTTTCAACCTCATTTTTCTCTGATTTTACTTAATTGCCTATCCTCCAAAGAATTCCTATAAATGGTCCTAAATAACTATCTTTTAGTTTTCTTCCATGATTTCTGACTACTCTTCTATGCATTATTCTCTCTTCTGACTCCGTAGGGATAATGAGCTCCATGCTTTGACTCACCTCCTCAGGCCTCTTGAGAGATGTCTGAATGTCACCATGGTGACGGGGTACCACTCAAGGCCCTGTTGGGAATGGGATAGGGCTCAAGGGCTGAGGCATATGTCTGACAAAATGAGTTTAAGTACTCTTAGTTGGGGGAGAATAAGAGGTAGATAGAGGTACATAAAAAAACTATGTTCTGATGCCAACAGGCCTTGGAAGCCAAATTTAATTTACTATTTCAAGAAACTAAATCTTGGTTTTGCAGCTTCTCTCTATATTCAAGTGTAAGGATAGTCAAAACTAAGGCCCCAGAAATGTTGCTGTGTCATCTCTGTGTTAATGAACCTGGAAGGGTGTGTGCGTGTGCGCGTACGTATGTGATACTATAACACTCTCAAACTAGGCTGAACATTAGGTTCCTAGTCTTCTATTTGTAGAGGTAGTTTGGGAGTAATTAGTGTTAGGGAAATAATTATTAGCAACCTTGTTTTATCAAAGTGCCCTAACAGAGGACAAATAATCCAGCCATTTATTTTTTTTTAATTTTTTTTTTTTATTGCAGTACGCGGGCCTCTCACTGTTGCGGCCTCTCCCCTTGCGGAGCACAGGCTCCAGATGCGCAGGCTCAGCGGCCATGGCTCACAGGCCCAGCCGCTTCGCGGCATGTGGGATCTTCCCGGACCGGGGCACGAACCCATGTCCCCTGCATCGGCAGGCGGACTCTCAACCACTGCGCCACCAGGAAGCCTAGCCATTTCTTCACTGACTGATTTTAGATCCCTATTGTTCGGAGATGTCCCCACAAATGCTGAACATCTAGGGAAACCTGCTTCCTTAAGAATTCATAATTAATGACGCAGTAGCCAGGGGCTTTCCTGGTGGCGCAGTGGTTGAGAGTCCACCTGCCGATGCAGGGAACATGGGTTCGTGCTCCAGTCCGGGAAGATCCCACATGCTGCGGAGCGGCTGGGCCTGTGAGCCATGGCCGCTGAGCCTGCGCGTCCGGAGCCTGCGCGTCCGGAGCCTGTGCTCCGCAATGGGAGAGACCACAACAGTGAGAGGCCCGCGTACCGCAAAAAAAAAGAAAAATGATGCAGTAGCCACTTCACAACTGTGGGCTGGCATATAGAAAAAATATTTATATCTCAAGATCTTCAATACAAATTTAAATCTAGGTTTTTCATTACAAACTTTTAGAAAGCAAAATTCTAAACCACATCTTTTCTAAAATGTCAAAGATATTCCAATAACGTTCTCAAATGGCTGCAGAAGGGGTAAATAAGAATCGCTTATTGATCAAAGTCAAGAAAAAAGAGAATCACTGGCTCAAAGGCTAAAGTTAAAGAAAGATTTGAGGTTACAAAATGTGTTTTGAGTTTCAAAATGCAGGAAGTAAAGAAATAACAGACCACTTAGGTAGTACTTTGTAATTCTAATTTCAAAGGTTTGGTGTGAGAACTGAAATGAGCATCTTTTTATATAGGAGAAACATTATAACCCAGCATCCTACATAGTTTCCTCCTCATTATTTGGTTCCATGTGCATCACTCTCCAGTTGGACCCTAAGTTGTTCTTGTCCAGCATGGTGCTAGGAACGAAAAAGTTTTCTGCCTCCGGAACATGCCCTCCGCAAATACTTAGGGATTAGGGAAATTTAAGGATAATGACTGGATTGGAATGCAGTTTCCTTGAGTGCTAGAGCAATGGGTCTCAGACTGGAGCCTGCGTCATCTGGAGGACTTGTTAAAACAGAGTTTGCTCGACCCCCATCCAGTTTCTGATTCAGTAGGTCTAGGGATGAAGAACCTGCATTTCTAACAAGCTCCCTGGTGCTCATCTGGGGAGCACAGGTTGAGGGCCTTTGTTCTAGACCAGTGGTCTCAACCGTGGCTGCACATGACAATAAGCTGGGGAGTTTTTTTGACTCCTCATGCCCAGATTATTATCCAGACCAATAACATCAGAATCTATGGTGGTCGTGACCAGGCTTCAGTATTTTTTAAAGCTTCCTAGTAGATTCCAATGTGCAGCCCAGACTGGGAAACACTGTTCAGTCTCATAGTTGTTCTCAGCCCAGGCTGTATATTAGAGTAACTTGAGAAAGCTTTTTTTTTTAAATTGAGCTATAATTGACATAGTATAAAAATTACCCACTTCAAAGTGTACAAGTCAGTGATTCTTATTTATTCACAAAGTTGTACAGCCATCACCACTATCTAGTTCCAGAACCTTTTCATCAACTTCTAGGGAGATTTTTAAACAAAGTTCTGATACCTCGGTTCTACTCTTAGAGATTCTGATTTAACTGGTTTACGTGATAAAGGCATCAGTGTTTTTGTAAGTGCCTCAGGCAATTCTAATGTCCAGATAGGGCTGAGAATCACAGTTCCTGAGTTTGATTACTGACCTTTCAAGACTGTTTTAGAAGTTAAGACCTATTCAGGAGCTTTCACTGACCCAGGCAGGGATGTGGTAAGTACAGAGGAACTAGCACACATTTTCTGTCTAAACTCCTGCTTGTCCATTAAATATGGTCAATCACAATACAGGGAAAACATCATCCTTGATTTCTGGCGCTCAGAGCAGAGAGCTGGGTGGCCTTTAACAGATGGATCTGGAGGTGACCCTGGTAGCGAACCTGGCTCCACTGTCTGCGGCATTTCCCTGAAAACCATAGCTCCATTTTAGAGACTTCAAGAGCCTCTAAGGCTCTTTGGGCCCCCAGTAGGGCTCAGAGCTGTTAGTTAAATTTTTAAACATTTGCTTCCATTGGTCTGATGTTTCAGTGACGGGCTTCTGTTGATTAAGGCACAGAAGCCGAGTTAGAGTCCTGGCTCCTGCAATTACTATTGCCTGATGTGGGGTAAAAACAGTTTCCTCATTTTGTAATAATCCCTTCCTCCCAAAGATATTTCTGTTATTAAGGAAAATAGTGTATTGGGAGCGTTCACCTCTGCACAATTAATTCAGTAGAAAGATGATGAGGTTTCACATCGTGTGATCTGGATTCAGTCCCTGGCTCTGGCCTTTTAGCTGATGTGATTTGAGCAAAATGTGAGCATTCACACTCTATAAAAGGGGAATCCATCAATGACAACAATAATAATAGTACCTGACTCACCTTTAGTAACACGTTTACATATTTTTGTGACGATAAAATGGTATAGTTCACATGAAAATGTTTTATATACTATGGCATCATATAAATGATTATGCCTTAGGAGGTAACTAGAGACATAGACTTATGAAAGGTGGAAAGAATGCATAATTTATAAATTAAGATGATTCCTTTTGCTATGTAAACAGTTTGAACTATAGGACCTCAGGAACAAAAGGATACTTCTACAGATCATTTAAAAGCAGCTATTGGGCTTCCCTGGTGGCGCAGTGTTGGGAATATGCCTGCCAATGCAGGGGTCACGAGTTCGAGCCCTGGTCCGGGAAGATCCCACATGCCGTGGAGCAACTAAGCCCGTGCGCCACAACTACTGAGCCTAGTGTGCCACAGCTACTGAGCCTGCGTGCCTAGAGCCCTATGCTCTGCAACAAGAGAAGCCACGCAATGAGAAGTCCGTGCACCACAACAAAGAGTAGCCTGCGCTCACCCCAACTAGAGAAAGCTGGTGCGCAGCAATGAAGACCCAACGCAGCCAAAAATAAATAAAATTAAATTATTTAATTAAAAAAAAAAAAGATTTAGGGAGAAGGAGATCCTAAGTTGTATTCCATAAGTAGTCATTCTTTCACTTTTCCTGATTCTATCTATCTCCCCCTTTTTTGGGGTCTTTGCCTATACAGAATTGAGTTAATTCTCCTCTTTAGTTCATAACACTTAACTGGTCCATATGAGGCCCCTCCTTTTAATTTATTCTCCTCCTTCATCTCCATCCCTGATCCCATTTCCCATCCTTACATAGTCCCTATTCTTGTGTTTGCAATGTGGATTCTTCCAATCTACCTTCTGAACATTTGTTTATATGTATATCTGTAAAACTATTTTTTAGTATGTATGAAATTTTTGACATTTACACAATTACTGTGCTATAAATTTCATTTGTTTCACTTAGCAGTAGGCTTATATTTCATGTGGTAAGAATACTTACATGAGACCTACCTTCTTAACAAATTATGTGTATAATACATTATTGTTGACTATAGGTACAGTGTTGTACAGTAGATCTCCAGAGCTTATTCATCTTGCTTAACTAAAACTTTATGCCTGTTGATTAATTACTCCCTCCTTCCCTCTTCCTTCAGTCCCTGGCAACTACCATTCTACTCTTTGATTCTATGAATTTGACTATTTTAGATACCTCATATAAGTGGAATCATGCAGCTTTTGTCTTTCTATGACTGGCTTATTTCACTTAGCAAAATGTTCTCAAGGGTCGTACATGTTGTCACATATTGCAGAATTTCCTCCTTTTTAAGGGATGAATAGTATTCCATTGTATGTATATGCCATTGTGAGATTGGTCGTCCTACTATATGATCTAACTCATTTTCTTTGACTGTTGCATATCATTTCACCTTAGGCAAGTACTCTATAATACGTACCTATTCCCTTAGAGAGGGATACACAATGCCCCCCAACCCCCACTGCCCAAAAAATGGTGCAGTGCTCCTCCTTGTGTGTCCCCTTGTACATCACTGTACCAGGAGTGGAGTCCCATTTTTCTGTTGGGCTTCTGTCTTTCCTTGAAAATTTTTGAGAATTCCTAATATATTCTGGAAGTTAATGTTTGCCTGTTTATAGATGTTGTGAAGATCTTCCAGTCCATGAGTTACTATTTTTTAATTATTAATTAATTAATTTTATTTTTGGCTGCATTGGGTCTTCATTGCTGTGTGCCAGCTTTCTCTAGTTGTGGCAAGTGGAGGTTACTCTTTGTTGTGAGTTGGGGCTTCTCAATGCGGTTGCTTCTCTTGTTGCAGAGCACGGGCTCTAGGTGCGCAGACTTCAATAGTTGTGGGACGTGGGCTCAGTAGCTGTGGCTCGCAGGCTCTAGAGCACAGGCTCAGTAGTTGTGGTGCAAGGGCTTAGTTGTTCTGTGGCATGTGGAATCTTCCCGGACCAGGGATTGAACCCATGTCCCCTGCATTGGCAGGCAGATTCTTAACCACTGCTCCACCAGGGAAGTGCCCATGAATTAGTTTTTAATATTGTGTATAGTGTTCTTTGTTCAATAGAAACCATGAATTATTTTGATGTAGTCAAATTCCATCCTTACTCTTTTTAGGGATTTTGAGGGTCTATTTTAAGATACCCTTTTCTGCCCTGAGGTCCCAAAGGTTCTCCTGCAGGGACTGTTTCATAACTCTATTATTTCTTTATCATTTGTTCTTTCCCCAAATGATAAAGTTTTTCTTAATATCCATAATATTTCTTAATATCTTTTAGGTCAGGCTCCTTATTTGTTCTTCCTTTTCGAAACTGTCTTAGCTGTTTATGGGCTTGTATTGTTCCATGTTACTCTTAGAAGCACTTTATCCTGTTCTCCCAAAATATTCTGCTGGAATTTTTATTGAAATTGCATTGAATTTATAGATCAATTTGCAGAAATCTATATCTTTGAACTGTAAAGATAACAATCTATTCACATGATGTGACTTTACATTTATTCAAATCTTTGTTCCTCTTTTATTATAATTTTAAAACTTCTCTATAAAGATCTTTATTAGATCAGTTTGTAGACAGTTTTTAGCTTTTGTGTTATTGTAAATGATGTTTTATTTTCTACCGTATTTTCTAATTGGTTATTGCTGGTATAAAAGAATGCTACTTATCTTTGTTTGATATTTTCTTTCTCGAACTTGCTAACCTCGAACTCCTTTATTTATTACTTTTCATAGTTTATTAGTTCTCTTGTATTTTTATATAAATTATATAATCTACAGACAATGGCAATTCTGTCTTCTCCCTTCCAAATTTTATCACTCTTATTTCAATTGATTGTCTGATTGCACTGGCCAAAACCTCCAGTACTATGTTGATCAATAGCATTCAAAGAATTAGCCTTGTCTACTTCCAGACCTAGTCATATTGTGGTTATGAAACTCACTGTCATATCTTCTTGGTTAGAAACGTGGTAGGTTTTTCCATAAGGCTGTTATCTTCCTGTGGTGGGGAAGGGGAATGGGGCAGAACCTGGCTAAAAAAGGAAATATATGAAAAGTCTTAGATAACACTTATAAAGCCAGGGACTCATTATACCAAAAGCTGGGTAATTCTAGTAAAGATGCATTTTGGGTTTATACTTGAGTGATTACTATAATCCAAAATAAATCCCCTTCCTTTATTTTCTCTCTATTCTCTCATGCCTTAAAATTGCTCTGAAGCCCCTTGTCTTTAAACACCCCCAAACTCTTTCTTGATACGAGCCCACAGGCTTTTCTGTCTCTTCCTCTACAGGTCCTCCTTTCCCGCTTTATTATGTAGCTTACTTTTTCTCCTGGAGAAGACATAACCCTTCCTTTTTGGAAATAGAGTATCCAAATAGCAAGTGGGTGCAGAAAGAGGGCTGTGAACATTCTCATTATTAATTTTTATACTTTCTGCTTATATGACTTGGCACATTGAGGCAGATAATTAGATATCCAGGTAGAAATATTTGAAAACTCTAGTTCCTTTGGCTCTATATCCCCCTGCCCTATCAGTCTGACCACAATTTGTTCAATATGACATCTGCCTCCATCACCATTGTGTCGTATTTATGCAATGAAATGTAGCTTTATCTGTCTATTTATGTAGGCAGCTGTATCACATTTCGGATCCATTTTGAAATTACACTTAACTAAGCTTCTAGTGTTACCGAGTTATTTGTGTAGTTAGTTTTTGGATTTAATTCAAAGATTTTACATTTGTTCTTAAAATTCCATTCTGACGCTCTAACATATGAAGAGTTTTATAAACTGATTTCTGTTATCCAACGTACTACCTATTGCTCCAAGCATCTTGTCATCTGTGGAATTTGACAGGAAGGCCATCAGTGTGCTCATCCAAATCTTTGATAAATATGTCAGAAAGGACAGGGCCAGGGAAGAACCCTAAGGCACACCACTATAAAATGTCCTTCAGCTTGACATGGAATTAGCATTCTTGGACATGACTCTTCAATTATTGATGAAGTCACCTGACTGTACTTGCATTCACTCCACATTTCTGCACATTATCCACAAGGTTTTCATGAGAAACACTGTCAGATTCCTTGCTGAAATACTAACACACTGTGTGTGCAGCATTTCCTTAACCTACCCAATTAGTAAATCCATGTATTATTCAGTTCTATTTTGGCTTCAAGTGACAAAGTTTCAACTTCAACTAGAATAAGCAAAAGAGATAATTCATAATGTACCTAACTGTACATTCTATACCATCAGAGCACTGGCTCTTTCCACCTCTTGGCTCTACCATCCACTGTGTTGGCTCCATTCTTACATTGTCTCTCTACTCTTAGCTTCAAGATGACTACCCGCAACCAGGGAGTTTTAACCCAACAGTTACTCTGACATCCTAGAATTGAGTCTCATTGTCTCAGACAGGATCATGAGCCCATCTCTAAGTCAAACCCAAGGAGATGGAAGGATCTGAGCAGCCAGCCTGGGTCACATGCCCACCCTTGAAGCTAGAGCTGGAGTCTGCTTCACCCAAATTACATAACCTGAGAAAACCTCAAAGATAACAATGATATCAAAGGAAGAAGAATGAATGGATATTTTCTACACCCAATAAAAATGTCTCAGCCCTCAGTGTATGCTCCAAAGTATTTTCTTAGGAGCCTCACAACTCAAGGATTATTCACATTATGTCTACATTTGTATAATCAGTTACTTTATACAAATATATATACACACACACACACACACACACACACACACACACATATATGGAATACATATATTCAACTATGTATATAAATATATGTCCAGTTGTTACACAGTTGGAAGTAAAGCTCTGTTTGGATAAACAATGTATCATCAGAAGTTTATTTCTACAGGGATGACTAATGAGTGTTCTCCACTCTGCAGCTGGCCGGCTGACTTCAAACCCACTCACCACAGAAATCTGGGAAAGAGTGGTCTACAGATGAGGGGTGAGGGTATCATGTAGGTATTTGTGGTGAGCTGTCCTGCAATGAAGAGATAATTTCTTGGTCCTGATTTATTTGGATGGCAACAGTAATATATGGTCCAAAATATAGTGGTCTTAAAGCAACAGGAAAGGCCAGGGGTGAAAGCTATAAGAACGAGAACTGTATTTGGCTTTAATATATCTATTACAATTCGGGGCTGAATTGCTTTTTCAGAAATGGATTCTCTAAAGGCACTTGATGATCTGATTGGTTTGTCACCAAAGTACTTTTCTATGTACTTAATTTTATTTGTTCCAACCACATTCAAGTCCATGGAGAAGTCTTACTCACTTGTGCAAATCTGCTAATGAGAGAGTCCAGCAATGAGTGCTAGAGAAGATGCTCTTAGGGAACACTTTAAGGGGATGCTCTTGCAGGGGATAATCTTGGGAACTTTTATTTCATGGAGCTTTTCTAGAATCATTTATAACCAGACTCAAGGACAAAATGAGGACACTTCAGGTCTGACTGCCTGATAAGAGCAGCTTTCTCATGTCTATGCTGTCAGGCATCCCAGAAGGAAAACCAATAGCAACAAAGGCAGGACCCCACTCCTGCTGCTTGAGCACCCAAACAATACAATAAGGCCCTGGCCTGAACTGTATACCTGTATACATTTTGGGTAGTGTCTGCTACCTTTCCTGTTCTTATTTATCAAATGTCCTGTCTTTTGTGTTAGACAAACTTGATATTATCAGAGTCAATATCTAGGCAACAGCAGAATCACCATATCTTACTTACACTGAGAGACAGATACGCTGGCAGCAGAGAAATAACAAGAGGATTGTCAGTTGTCGGGAATATATTAAGCTTTTCCTGAATGTAGTAGATATAAGAATGAAAGCAAAAATCTGTTGGGAATTTGGCTACTATGCTATGAATATTAGTACATTAGGGGATCACCTTCAGAGAATGTAGGGAAACAGTGGATATCTTAGGAATCCAATAGAGAAGACAAATAAGCCTCATGTTTTGACAAGGTAGAGCCAACCACATAACCATAGGAGTGTTGGGGCATCCTAGCACTTTTCAGACTGATCAATAACATTAAACACTGCAGTTAAGTCTGACAAAATGAAACTAGCAAGAACATATCAATGAACACAAAGAACCTGATCATTATCACTCCTAGGGTATAAAGAGCAACAAAATTGTAATTTATCTGAGGGTCCCACCATTAGAAAATAGGACAGAGTCTGAATTTCCTTTCTCATTTTCACAATAAGAAAGTCAATCCGGTGCTCTAGGCACTATTACATTAAATACTGATATGGAGTCACTGCATAGTAAGTTTTCCTTCTAAGAAATTGATTAATCCTTAATGAAGAATAGGGAGACAAAGCCCAACCTAAATGGGTAATTCGTTCAAATACAGTTGACTTTTGTCTTTAGAGTCATTCTTTTCCCATATTACATAACGAATGATTTTCTTTGGAATTTAATTTTTCGGACAGTAACACATACATACCTAATAAACCTTTCTAGATTATAAATGGACATTCTTGGAAAGTTTTCATTTGGTACAAATGAAAATGAACTAAAGCTAGCAGGGAACTGCCTTAAAACCTACGTTTCATGTCAGGCCCAACAATCAATAGTGCCCACTAAGGATAAAAATATATATATATGTGGTTGGCTGCAAGGCTTCTGCTCCTGCTGCTTTCTGAACCCTTTGAGGCTATCAACATTCTCTGTGCTTCTAGGGAGAAGTGGAAGGTACAGACTTCTGGAACTAAGAGGGCCCTGAGATGTCCATCTGCATCAGAGCTACACAGAGCCATGGAGGTGCGTCACTGTCAATTCAAGGGTTCAGTTCCATTCACTTCAGCTCAAAAGTTTTCTGCTGAGCACTTAAGTACAGAGGTGTAATGAGAGCTAGAGATAGGAAAGGTGCAAAAGACACAATTCCAGTCCTCAAGTTGCATATCATCTAGGACTTATTCAAAGCACCCACCCATGAGCTAAATAGTCAGGATCAATGTGTGATGATAATATTTACCAAGCTACATGCAGAGGTGCTAAGTGGGTGGAGTTATTTTTTGGACTGAAGTGTAAAGAAAATGACAGGGTCATTTTGGCCTTAGGATGCACTCACCTATGGTGATGCGCTCACCTATGGTGATGCACTCACCTATGGTATCACTGGAACAGTGTCCCAACTGAGATGTGCCTTAGGAGCTTTGGATGAAGAAACCCAATGGGGAATGCTCTTGGTAAGTTAAAAAGGTGTGTTTTCTGGAACTGAGTGTGTATCTTTCTGGAGATCCCAGCAGAGCACTGCTCAGAGGATGGCCAATGAGATGTTCCATACAACTTGCAGATGACCTCTAACCAAATAACCAGAAACTGGAGGGGGCCGCCCAGTCATTTCAGTCATTATTTTGCTGTTCCCCATTCCAGGATCACACAGAATCGGGAGCTTGCCTGGATCCCAGAAAAAAAGGGATCAGACTGCTAACTGTCTATTCCAATCTGAAGATGCTGACCATATTCCAGTCTGAAGATGATGACCATTCTTATTTACTGAGCCCATAATGGCCCCTTAAAGTTTTGTGGCTCTGCTGTTTTGAGACACAGTGACATATAGAAATCTTTGCTAAGGCTTTGAACATGGTCTTACCCCCTGGGTAGAACCTAAAGCCAATGTTTGTGAAGTTGTGCCTTTTGCGGGGGACATTGCCACAAAGGACACACTCAGTTCTCTATCTCAGCAAACTTTACGCCCTTTTCTCAATCTTAAGTAATCACTCTCTCTCTCTCCTGTGGCTACCTTCAAAGTCTTCAGGGAACTCAGGTTTTAAGAATGTGCCTTGCAAGGTATCAGTTAATACAAATTTCCCTCCAAGGAAGAAGACAGCCAAAAAGCTGGGCTGCCTTTGTGGAATGGGGTAGGGAAAAATAGATGGGGAGAGCTCCTATTAACTAATATTTCAAGGTGTTTTCCTGCCACACCTGGATATTTGGAATTTTTCTTATAGACAATGATGCTTTAAGTGGTAAAATGATTCTTCTGAGAGCAGGAGGCAGCATGGATTGGAGAGGGGAAGGCATTATTGGGAAACCAGTTAGAAGTATATTGTCAAAATCTAGACACGATGTGAAAGATCCTGGACCTTAGTAATGGCAGTGGCCATGGGAAGCAGGACAGACATTAGAGGCATATAGAGAAGACTTTAATCACTGACTAGATACAGAAACTGTATGAGAAGGAGTCAAAGACAAATGTGAGCTTTCAAGTCTCAGGGAGTGGAAGATATTGACTTGGAGGGATAGGAAGAGGAAACAGGGGACATGGAGATGTGAAAGTGTTAGCAAGATAGTCAGTGACATGAGATATTCAACCAGATGAGCAAGTTGTGAGGTTGAAATTCTGAAAATGAATTAAGGGCTACGGAAGAAAATTTGGGACTCACTTGAAAAAGGAAATAGTTGAAAATATGAACATGAATGAGAACTCTGACAGAAAAGTAAAAAGGAAACCAAGACAAAGCTGGGCCCTGGAGTTTGCTGGTGTCTGGCACAGGCAGCTAAAATCCAGAAAACTGTCTCATGAAAAGGAAGAGAATCTCTTCAGAGATCTGACCCTGAAGCCTCAGGGTCAAGTCAGGGTCAATGAAACTAGACGTTTTAGAAAGAACAGGAAGAACGGGAATAGCCAACTCAATATCAAGTTGGGAAACTAATATTAAAAAGTTATTGGAGTAGATTTCTAGCATCTTTGTGAGAAAAGATTTAGTCATTTCGTGGGAAGACAAACAAGGAGTTCAGGAAAAACTAGGTGGTGAAGAAAAGGAGACAGGGCTTATAGACCCAGTCAAGAAATCTGGCTGTGAAAATATGGTGACAAATAGAACAATAGCTAGAGGGTATTGCAGAATAAAAGGAAGAGTTGTTTCCTCTTTCCACATACCTCAAGAAAATATCTTTTCTGAGGGCCAGAAGTATCAGCCAGATACTGTTGAAGGAAATAACCAGGTTTTATAAGAGTTTGCCATTTGTAATAGTTATAGTGGAAGCTGTTTGCCTAGATTATTTGGCTTAGGCTCTACCATGACTCAATAAATGATTAAATGTCCATTTTTGTGGCTTTCTGAAAGAGACATTGACCACCATGGCACGGTCAGCAAGTGACAGTGGGTTCTTTATTCTCTGTTGTCATCACAGTCACTAAAGTTGACCACTCCTGCCCAGTGGCTGTCAGTTCACTGCAGAAGATACAGGAAAGAGAGCAAGAAGTTGCAAAGGAAATGTATACTTCAGTCCCACACAGAGATCTAAAGGGCTGGATCTAGACTTGTTCTCTTTTCAGAACTTGGAATTAGAAATAGGCAGAGATGGAGTCTCGGAGAACAGTGCCTCTGGCATTATGACTCACTATTTAAAGATTTCATTAGGAGGGGAAGTACATGTCCTTCAGTCAGTCATCAGGAAATCACGACTGTCCGCTTATTCTACCAAATCCTGCAGAATTTAGCTGGAGAGGGTAAGAATCTGGAGGTGGAAACTTCGACACTGTAAAGATTTCCTTGCCTAAATCCAATCTTTTCTATTTCAAGTCATGAAAACACATATTTTTAGATGGATTGATAGACATACACACATACAGAGTGCATATATATTATCTTTTCATAAACATTTACCTGTCAATGTCTGTAACTTAGGGTACCTTTAAATAAAATCCCAACTGAATTAACCTAAAATACGATGTTCTATATACCAGTTCCCAAAAGAAGATGAATCCTAAGAAGGACTACTTAAATTCATTCCAGAGAAAATAGGGAATAAATGAGAATACCAGGTAGAGTTAGAGGGTTATTATGATGAACTGATTTCTATATAATATGACGGAAGATTAGAGCTCATAGGGTTCTGCATTTTAAAATAAATCACTGCATGGAGGCAGAGGAAACATCACTAAGAATTTTGTTCTGATGTCTGGTTAACACTTTCCTCTCTTTAGAGATTTCAATATTTCAGAGGGAAAGCACAGTTTAAGCAGTCCTTTCACCCATTCAACAAAAAAGGCATTGAGGGCCTCCCATGAGCTAGGCACAATGTTAGGCTCCAGGACAAGAAGGTGAACAAAAAAGACCTTTCTCATTCCTGGGGCTGAGAGGATAGTGGGGAGAGGGGGAGAGCAGTAAACAATACTGGCACTGATGAATGTGTAATTACAAACTGAGATAAGTGCTTTAAAAGAAAAGAATGGAGCCCTCTACAAAGCAAAGAACAAAGGACTCAAGGTGGAAGCGGGGTGCAGGGACTCGGAAAGGCTTCCCTGAGAAAGGGCTATCTGAGCTGAGAACCAGGTTGAGTTAAAGCTAACCAAGGAAGGGGTCGGGGAAAGCAGCCGATACCCAGAGAAGAGCATGCGCAAAGGTCGATCCCGCCCCCAAGCTCAACCCTCACAGGGGCCTGGCTGTGCGGCTCCTAGTTAAGGGTTTAGTCTTTATTCTGAGAACAGTGGGATGCCATTCAAGGGTTTTAAGCAGGTTGGTGACATGATCAGATTTGTGTTTTGAAAGAGCACTCCGGCTGCAACGTTGAAAACAAATTGGAAAGACATTGTCTAAAAGCCATTGTTTCACAAAGTAAATGCTAAGGCCTGCAGCTGTCACAATCACTTTCTTGTGGTCACCTGACCCCACTAATACTTTTCTGCCCCCCTGTGGACATTTGGAAGCTATTTGAGGCTGAGGATTAAGAATTTATTGATCCCAGATTATTATACGATTATGTCAACATTTGGGCTAGAGACACAACACCTTTCTGTCTGCTCAAAATTTTGATTAGCATGACTAATCACCATTCTTGTCCGTGATCGAACAAACAAGGCCTAACAAACAAACTTCCGCATTTTACAGTCAGGCACAGTATCATATTACCCTTCTCCTCCTTCCACCTCCATCGTTGTAAACGCTCATCATCTTTCTAGTGGCCCTGTCTGTGTTTTTTTTTTTTTTTTTTTTTTTAGCGGTACGCGGGCCTCTCACTGTTGTGGCCTCTCCCGTTGCAGAGCACAGGCTCCGGACGCGCAGGCTCAGCAGCCATGGCTCACGAGCCCAGCTGCTCCGCGGCATGTGGGATCTTCCCAGACTGGGGCACGAACCCGTGTCCCCTGCATCAGCAGGCGGACTCTCAACCACTGTGCCACCAGGGAAGCCCCCTGTCTGTGTTTTGACACTCCATGTATCTCACCCTGTCTCTGACTTCCCTGGTTTCTCATCATGAGCCCCTGGTCAGTCGCTTCAACAGTGCTCTTGCTGTGGTGCATGACTGAGGACAGCAGAGAAGGCACCGTCAAGAGAAAGAAAGAGTCTTGGGTACCAGGTGGGTTCCAGTCATCCTGAGTTGTTTGTAACTTTATTGTAGAAAGTTCTGATTGCATAGGCCAATTTACCAAATTTCAACTAACCAAAAACCATGAGTGTGCAATTGCCCTCACCAGAACCCTGCATTGCCCTCAGGTTGCCTCAGCAGTAGTCCTGGAGCCCAAGGAGGGCTGAGCTGCAGTACAGGCTGGTGGTCTCGGCTGACATACACAGAGGAAAGCAGGGGCAGGGAGCCAGGCCAGTCCTGATGGCCCCAGTCTGGAGAACCCACCTTTCGCCATGCCGGCTATGAAATGTTGCTGTAGAGCTGATGTGCTTAGGGAGTATCCAAAACCTCCCCTCCACCGTGTGAAAAACTCTCTTCAACATTCCAGGCAAGTGGCCATCCCTTGGTGTCAATAACATGGCTTTAGTTGTTGTATCTTCCTTATATGGAGCCTAAGCAGACTCCTCCCTTAACTTCCACTAACTTAAACTAACTGTGGTCCCTGCCACAACATAAAAGGCAAATCCTTCCTTGACAAGGTGGCCCTTTAGTACTTTAAGTGTGTCATTATGTCTTCTCAATCTTCTCCATGCTGAAGCTCCCTATTTTCTTGCATGGGTGCTTCTCTGGTGAGGTTTCTAGGGCCCTGTTGTCCTGGCTGTACTTCTCTGGACTTGCTAGGAATTTGAAAAATACCATTCTTGAGAAATGTGTAATTGGCTGGTTAAACAAGCTGGGCTCAATCAACTTTATTCTTGTATCCATTCTTTTCAAACCAGTTCTTTTTCCATCTGTGTACAAAATTTGAAACAGACCCCATAGATTTTCCACTATGGGAAATATTATTAGTCCCTTTGTTTGGGCACTAAAAATCTAATAACTCTGTCCCAGTCTAACCCACCCCAGTTTAGTCAAAATTCCAAATACATGTCCAGTTTAGGGCTTACCCCCCTACTCCTGCTCAGATCTGACCCAGCCTTTGAAGCCTGGAGTTGGGAGCAGTGTGGTTGCCTGCTTTACTGTTTCATAGCTCTTCCTCTTCTTCTCACCAGCTGCTGTTCCCAACAACGCCAGGGCTGGGCTGGGGTAGAGGAGACTAGGGGAAACTGGCTGGTACAGTTAGGTCTGTTGATGTCCTCTAGGCATAAGACATATGCAAAGCTGATTCTCTTATGTGGCACTTTTGCCTGTTCCTCAGAGATGCTCTGCTGGTGACATCTAAGCCACTGCTTCTCAAAGTGTGGTCCACAAATGAAAAATTTATTATCACCTGGGCGTTTGTTAGAAATACACATTTTGGAGCCCTTCCATCCTAAGGAATCAGAAACCCTAGGAGTATGGCCCAGGAATCTGTGTTTTAACAAGCCCTCTGGGTGATTCTAATGCAGGCTAAAGTTTGAGAAACATCGATCTAAACAATGGTTCCTCCCCTCTGGCTGGTCACTTACAACTTTGTTCACACCCTGGGTTCCTGGGCACATTGCACCTCCAGGCCTGTGTTCTCCTGCTGAGCTGAGCCCACAAACCAACCCCGGGAAACTACCCTTTCCCTGTAGCTAAAGGCGGCACATTTCCCTCCCAACATTATCTTCTCATTGCTGTACTCCTCAGGGGTCCCTGCACCTAGATTGTCCATCTTAGACTTATGGGGACATGTAGATGTGAATGTCTCTGTGCCCCAAACTTCAGGAAGTAAGTGCCAAGCTCTTAGGATGTTCTCTTGAAGCCTCCCTCTCTTGGCCTAATGAGAAGAGTATGCTCCTCTCTTTACCTCCTGTTGAAGTGGGTGATGAGCTCTTGCTGACCAAACTGGACTTATGATCTGTTAACATGTTCCATGAAATTGATCTAGCACACCCCTTTGGGACATGGGAGGACTTTGATCACTCTTGTACTATGCATGTCCTTTGGGGCCTACTGCAAAAATCCAAGACAACAGTAGAGTTAATATTTGACATCTTTTTGGACATGGCAACCAAAACGCAGTCCAATTGGGTGGTTGTACTTTTAGTAACGCAGTCCAAGCTCACACTGGTCACATCCCAGCATTGACATATAAGGAATATATTGTCAATTTCCTTAAATAATTTTCACTCATGTTCCTCTTAATTCATGTCTCCCAAAATTTATTCTTAGTTAGGTCTTTGTGTCAGTTTTAAAATTGATTTATGTTTCTCTTTATATTTAGCATGGTTATGTGCCACTCACGCCTTCTTGTATTCATACATTGCTGAGCTCATGGGACTTTTCAGACATTAACTTGCCTAGTATCTAGACTATCTGTCCAACTATGTTACCTACTTTTAAGTGAAATAATCACTGTTCCCATTATTCCTAGCATTTTTCCTTCTTGTTCATCAGAATTAAGAACAAATTGCTAATTTCCTGATCAATTCCTTTACATCTGAGAGATGAAATCATCAACAAGGCAAATGAAGAACTTATCAGATGTCCTGCTGTCATTGCATTAAATATCCTACAGATGCTCATTCTGTATATGAGCTGTTCACCTTTCCTAGTTGGGCACTCACTGCTGCTTCGTAACTGATTTCTTAACTGCTCTTTATTGCGTCTCCATGGAGCTTACACTAACTCTTCTTTACCCCTTAAAATCCAGGCACCATTTCTTCCCATCACTACTCATAGATGACCCCTCATCCATTTAACGAAAGAACTAATGTCAGACAATATGAGCTCCCTCAACTTCCCGCCTCTTGATCTCAAAATCTCCCATAATTTGATTCTTTTACTTTCTCCCTGTTATTATCTCAGAAAACATACCTCTTATGCTTGCCAAGACCATGCCTCCATCTTTGTCATCTTTTCTCATCCTCTTTGGGACTTTCATTTCTTCTGCCTCCTTAACGTGTCTCTCTCCACTAGCCCCCTGACATTGGCCAAAACAACAAAAGTTTTAGTCCCATATCCTACAAACCAACCAACAAGAAAACACCCCTAGATGCTCAAGTTGCCATCATGTTGTTTTCCTTTACTTCACTCCTGTTGACCAATCTCAGCTCGCTTTTCTCCATTCTCCTGATAACTTTCCATTCAGAGTTAGTCAATGATCTCCTAACCATCAAATTCAAAAGCTTTTTCTTATTTTTCTTCTTCTTGGAACCATAGACTTTTCATATTACACTTTATAGTCTTGACTCTCCACTGGGCACATGATAAGTCCTCAATCCAGATCAGTCTCGATTGTTGTAATCTCATCAGCTTCAAAACTGATCTCCCTACTGAAAATCTCATTGTATATTCCGTTGTCAGAATTACTTTTGTAAAGGAAATTCAGCTTTGCTTAAATCTCTTAAATAATCTGGCCCCAATATCCATCTCCAGCCTTATTGCCTAATGTTTCTTGACACACCAACCAAAGTGGATGACACAGAATGGAACCATTTCCTTCTTCTCCAAACAAAACGTTTTTTATTTCTTCAGGCTTTTGATTATGTTTTTCCACTTTGAACTTCTCCTCCTTCCCAGTTCTTTGTCATAGTACTTATGCTTTAAAATC
This sequence comes from Pseudorca crassidens, assembly GCF_039906515.1. Taxonomy (NCBI): domain Eukaryota; kingdom Metazoa; phylum Chordata; class Mammalia; order Artiodactyla; family Delphinidae; genus Pseudorca; species Pseudorca crassidens. The sequence goes on from NC_090298.1 coordinate 87,888,420, forward strand.
TATCACAAATGCTACCTCTTCTGTGAAGACTTGCCTGATTCTGTTAGATGAGTGACTTCTTTTCCTCTAAATTTCTATAGGGAATTGGCATCCCTCATGTTATACATTCAAATATACGAATATGGATAATCACTAAATTTAGAGAGCATAACTTCTTTCTAAAATGACTACATCTTTCTTACACAAGGAAAACAATATAAAACCAATCCAGGGCTTCCCTGGTGGCGCAGTGGTTGAGAGTCCGCCTGCCGATGCAGGGGACATGGGTTCGTGCCCCGGTCCGGGAAGATCCCACGTGCCGCGGAGCGACTGGGCCCGTGAGCCATGGCCGCTGAGCCTGCGCGTCCAGAGCCTGTGCTCCACAACAGGAGAGGCCACAACAGTGAGAGGCCCGCCTACCGGAAAAAAAAAAAAAATTAAATTAAAAAAAACAAAAAACAAAACCAATCCACCTTTCTTGTCTTGCATTAGTTTAGACAAAACACCATCTGAGAACTGGGAAAACCATAATTTTCTTTAATGTTTTGCCTGTAATTTGTAAAACAACAGAAAATATTCCTGTGGACATGTTTAAAATTTTTCCCAGATGCCATAATCTCAGTACTGTATGGCAATGTCTTCATGACACCCACTGAACATCCAGATGCTGAAAGAGTCTGGAGGACAGGAACTAAAATGATTAGCAATTGTGGAAACAGGCCCTTTGTGGAAATAATTTATATATGAAGAAGAAGAAGGAAGAGGACAAAGAGGAGGAGGGGGGTGAATTATTTGACTCAGAGAAGAAAAGATAGGGGCAGGAAATGTTAGTTATTAGTCCCTGAGTGTCTAAAAAAACTATTATATGAGAGACAGTGAGCAGCTTTTTCGTGTTCCTACTCAGAGGAGGACAAATGCTTTGGGCTATTGCATGAGAGATTACAAAGAGACAGTGGGATAAGTTTCCAGACTCTAAAGTTGATAAAATTGTGGGGTGTGATAACATGTTGTCAAAGAAAGGGAGGACATCTTTCTACACTGGGGTCAGGGTGGTACCTTGGTTGAAAGAAAAGATACTGGAGATAGGGTTTTTATTCCCATGAGGTCATACATGTAGAGAAAGAAATGATTCTATCACACAGTGTATGAGAAAGCTCTTTCAGAAAACCTAAGTTAGGAATCTAATTTATACCCAAGGAAGGAAGAAAGGTTCTGAGAATATGGCCCTGAGGGTAGATGCAGTCTTTGAAATGACATTCTGTTTACTTCTCATGGATCACCCACTCCCTAGCATTGTGACTCTGGGAAGGTTATTCGACTGCTCTAAGAATCAGTTTTCTCATCTGTAAAGTGGGGATAATAGCTGTGCCTCCTTCACAGAGATGAGAGTATTCTCTGAGATGATGATCAATAAATGTTATTCTTTTAATTGTATTAGATATGTAGCACCTTCTAGGTACTACGTTAGGCATATTCCCAATCATTATCTCCTTTACAGAGCAATCATCCAAGCCCTATATAAAACAGATGATATGACGACTTTTCACCAGAGTTATGTTCTTTAATTAAAAATGAAAGCCCTAGGTATCAAAGACCAGCCTGCTGAGTTTCTTTACCTTTCCCAACCACGAGACATTTCCCTGATGTCTGCAGCACGTCTTTGACGTCTGGGACAGAAGACCAATTTGCCTTTACCCCCACATGGCTCCACCTGTCACCATTATTATGTGATCTTTATAAAATTAAACAGAGAATGTACCAACCTTTTTTTTTTTTTTTTGCTATGCTTTCTACCAAAACCATTAAGCTTACAAATATGGTGTCTGTTTAATAAGATGAATGGATACCAGAAAGAAAATTCCTATAGTTAATTTTATATCTTCAAAACAGTATTTATACCCACTAAAGTATGCGTGATCAATTTGAGCTATAATGTATTTCTCATCATCTGATGAACTTGTGATAGAGGGTCTCTTTTTAGCCAGTGGTTATTATAGAAAGCATATTTTCCTCTGGGTCATTGTTTCTTTCTTCCTCTGCCACTTACCTTCACAAAAAGCCATTTTCTCAAGGATTCCAGGGTGTGAATCCTTTAACTCTTCTCTGTTTCTATCAAGGGAAGAGATCACCATTCTGATCTGGGCAGAGGTTACTGTGTATCAATATAGACAACTGGTAAGCTTTCAATTGCCCATTTGAGAGTCAATTAAGAAGCACAGAATGCTAAAGTTACCTATGTAGTTGTAGTAGAGTGTGTGTGTGCGTGTGTGTATACATATGTATTCCCTTTTTTTAAGGAGAGTTTGGATACTCAGGAGCAAGGATAATGAGACGTATGCTCCATTCTTAGCAAAATAAAGAGTTCAGTACAAAGCATTATATGTAGCTTAATGCAAAAATATATTAATGACTATCTCTATGCTAATAGTGAAATTTAAAAATCCAAACTGCACAGTTGAATTTATATGGCTGAGTCAGAAAGAGTCATCATAATTGGAATTCGGCAACATGTTTGGATGATAGAAATCAGTGGGGCATGACAATCTTTACTTTGAGTTATACATAAAGATAGCTTAGGACTGGAATGAGACATGCATGATGTATAAAGGGATCCTTAGACACTATGAAAGTAGTTCGCCACTGTGAAGAGAAAATGGGAAGGTTAAATTACTTTGGCTATAAAACCCCATGTAGGGCTTCCCTGGTGGCACAGTGGTTGAGAGTCCGCCTGCCAATGCAGGGAACACGGGTTCGTGCCTCGGTCCGGGAAGATCCCACATGCCGCGGAGCGGCTGGGCCCGTGAGCCATGGCCGCTGAGCCTGTGCATCCAGAGCCTGTGCTCCGCAACGGGAGAGGCCACAGCAGTGAGAGGCCCATGTACCTCAAAAAAAAAAAAAAAAAAAAAGAGGAAAAAAAAACACCCCATGTAATGCAAAAACCAACTGAACCAACTGTGCTTTCCAGATGTCTTAAGAACTGCATAATTGCAGAAGTTGGAGGAGTATATGAAGATGATTTCAGGGTATGTCTGATACTTTATTACAGAAACTGCAACAATAATGATAAAAGTTTTAAATGATCCCAAGATGAACAAAGGAAATACTACTGCACAGGTTTAATAAGACATCCTTTTATAGAAGATGCCTAAAGTGTCAGCCTTTAGAGTAAGAACCACTTGAGTTTGAGCCCCAGTGTCACCACTTACTCTCTGTTGGACCTTGAAAAAGTCCTTTACCTCACTGAGCTTTAGTTTGCTCATCTGTAAAAGCTGACCAAACAGGGCTAATGTGAGGTTTAAATGAGATATGAATAAATTTCTTAGCATAGAGTCAGGGGCAAGGATTAAGGGCTCAATAAATGTCAGCTATGGTGTTGATAATGATGAAGAAGAGGAGGAAGGAGAGAATGAAGAGGAAAATCAGCTAGATTGTCTATCTATAAATGCTTGTTAAAAGAGACTCCCAAGAAGAAACAATTGTCTGATGATGAATTGAGAGAATCCTCTCCTTCTAGGGGAAAGTTATATTATAGTAAATCATTTAGGTGCATTCCTATCTGTCCTTGTAGAAGAATATTCACTGTAAAATTGAAATGGGTTCATATGACTTCTGTCAGATGGAAAGAGGAATTTTTTTACCTAGAATTAAGAACAAACCTTAAATATGCTATTAAAAAATCTGTCCTTTGGCTAAATCCCTATATAGCTAAGAGTTTATGAAAGACAGCAGTTTGTTTGTTTGTTTGTTTTTGCGGTATGCGGGCCTCTCACTGCTGTGGCCCCTCCCGTTGCGGAACACAAGCTCCCGACACGCAGGCTCAGCGGCCATGGTTCACGGGCCCAGCCACTCCGTGGGATGTGGGATCCTCCCGGACTGGGGCACAAACCCGTGTCCCCTGAACTGGCAGGCGGACTCTCAACCACTGCGCCACCAGGGATGCCCGAGAGCAGTTTCTTCACTGTCCCTGAGTCTGCAGGTACAGTGGGGGTAGAACGTGGCACATCAAAAGTTAAGGCGCAATGAGCAGCAGTTCTTGAAATTGACAAGCCAATTCTAATATTTATATGAAAATGTAAAAGACTTCAAATATTTGGAGCAATCTTGAAAAAGAATAACAAAGTTGGAGAACTTACACTACCTGATTTCAATATTCTGGGAAGCTACAGTAATCAAAGCAGTGTGATTGTGGATTCACAGAGCAATGGAACAGAATACAGAGCAAGACACTCCCACTCGGGTGGTCATTTGATTTTTGGCAAAGGTGCCAAAGTAATCCAATAGGAAAAAGAAATTTTTGTCAATAAGTCGTACAATGAATAAAAGGAAATAAGTATCAATAAATTGGATATCCATATTGAAAAAAAGTGAACGTTGGCCTCTACCTCACATATACACATACATTAATTCAAGATGGATAATAGACCTAAACGTGAAAGCTAACACCATAAAATTTTAGTAGAAAACTTAAAAGAATGTCTTCATGATTTGGGGGTAGGCTAAGGTTTTTTCTGTGTGTGTAATGGGACAAAGAAACACTAACCATAAAAAATGTTTTGATAAATTAGTCTTCATTAAATGAAAAGCTTCTTTCATCAAAAGACACTACTAAGAAAATGAATAGGCAAAATGAAGACTGGGAGAAAATATTTGTAAAATAGATATCCGACAGAAGACTGGTATCCAGGATCTAAAGAACTTTTACAACTCAGGGACTTCCCTGGTGGCGCAGTGGTTCAGAATCTGCCTGCCAAGGCAGGGGACATAGGTTCGATCCCTGGTCTGAGAAGATCCCTCATGCTGGGGAGCAACTAAGCCCGTGTGCCACAACTACTGAGCCTACGCTCTAGAACCCGTGCGCCACAACGACTGAGTCCGCGTGCCACAACTGCTGAAGCCTGTGTGCCTAGAGCCCGTGCTCCGCAACGAGAGAAGCCACTGCAATGAGAAGCCCGCACGCTGCAACAAAGAGTAGGCTCCACTCGACACAACTAAAGAAAGCCTGAGCACAGCAACGAAGACCCAACACAACCAAAACTAAATAAATAAGTAAATAAGAGCAATCATTTAAAAAAAAATAAAGAACTTTTACAACTCAGTAATATAAAGTCAAATAACTCAGAAATAAAGGGGGCAAAAGATTTGAAGATGCTTTCCAAAAGAAGATGTATGAATGGACAAGTATACAAGAAGATGTTTAACAACATTAGTCGTCAGGGAAATGTAAATTAAAACTACAATGAATACCAGTATGTATCCACGAGGAAGGCTAAAATAAAAAGAAACTGACAACATCGAAATTTGATGAGGATGTAGAGCGATTAAAACTTGAAAATATTATTGGTAGGAGTGAAAAAGAGTACAATCTAAAGTTAGTACAATCTACTTTATGACCCAGAAACTCTACTCCTAGGTATTTATCCAGGATAAATTAAAACATGTGTCTACAAAGGCTTGTACAATAATGTTCATAGCAGATTTATTCATTATAGCTAAAAACTAAAGATAGTCCATCAACAGGATAATGTAGAAACAAATTCTGCTCTATTTATGCAATGGAATACTGCGATAAAACGGGGAAAAGCCATACTGATTACAGACAACGATATGAACAAATCTCAAAAACAATACTGAGGGGGAAAAAGAAATTTTAGAACAGGCAAAAGTAATTTACGGCAGAAAATGTCAGAACAGTGAGTGCCTGAGGGGGGCAAATAATTGGCTGGGAAGGAGCATGTGGGAGCTTTCTGGAGTGTTGGTGATGTTCTATATAGGGGTTTGGGTTATACAAGTGTCAAGACTCATGGAATGTTTCTTTAAGATTTGTGCATTTCATTACATATAAATTTTACCTCAAATAAAAACAAGACCATAAACAAATATTTAACCCTAATTAATAATATGCATACTGAAATGCTTGGGGGAAAGTGTACTGACATTTGAACTGGCTTTGAAATGCCTCAAAAAATAAGATGGGTCGATAGATGCATTGAGGGATGGATAGATGGACTGTTACGTGATATGTGATAAATCATGTGATTGATATGTGATGAAATAGGTATAGTAAAATGTTAATGGCACAGTCTAGGTGGAGGGTATGTGGGTGTTCACTGTAAAATTCTCTCAACTTTTCTGGATTTTTGAATGGTTTTGTAATAAAATGTTAGAAAAAGAAGTTAAGGTTGAATGGGTAGTTGATGGGTTGATCTGGGTCTGACCAAGACCCAGATGAGTGAGTCTGGTCCTCTCCTGTGGAGTATAGAATAGAAGAGCCAGGAAGGTTTTAAGCAGGGCAGTGCTATCATCAGATTTACATTTCAGAACGACCTCTCTGCCTGAAGTGTACAGGGTGAATTGTAGGCAGAGGGAGAGGAACTAACTGCAGTCTAGGAGACCAGTTAGGAAACTATTCCAGTTGCACATGTGAGATATTTAACAGGGTAAGGTCTATAGAATTACAGTAGGCGATAGTTAGGTAATGGGGGAGAGGGCCAGGAAGGAGTCCAAAAGGGCACCCGGGTTTCTGGCATTGTTCACAGAAAGAATGGCCTGACAACCTCTGGAGGAAATGGAGATGAAGCAAATGAGGGGTTGAAGGTGGTGGGTCAGAAAAGGTATTTCATTCCATATCAGACATGCTGACTTTGAGGTTCTCTGTGGTTCTCTGAGATGAAGATGTCCAGGTGGCATTAGTAATAAGGGTCTGGAGCTCAGAGAAGAAGTCTAGGTTGGAGATATGGATTTTGAAATCATCAGCTAAATGATGGCAGTTGAAGCCATGCCAATGGATGAGATGGTCCGGGGGGAGAACATAAATGAAAGAGCCCTGGGGTTACTCACTCTTTAGGGTTTGGCTGAGGAAAAGGAGGCGGGCAAGGAAGGCCAAGGAGGAACAATGAAGAGCAATGTTTGTGGATCTCAAAAGGACTAAGGGCAAAATTCATAGAGAGGAGAGTACACATAACTCTGTTTGGGCTTTTGGAGTGGGAAGAAGAGGACGCAGAAAAGTTTTCACAAAGGAAATACCAGTGGGACAAGACTTTAAAGGGTGAATAGGAGTTTTCCATGTGAACAAGGGAGGTAAAAGAAAGGCAAAAGGAACAAAATGATAGGCCAGAAGTTTCAAGGAGTATTTAGGGAATTTCAGGCCATGTTTTGTGGGGGTTTTTTTTGTTTGTTTTTTGACCCTAGGTTGGGGGTTACAGTTTGGTTTTTTCACCAAATATCAGCCTGTTGGAATACAGTGTTGGGTTAGGGAAGGACGATTTCTGTACTTCTCCCTGATATAAACTACTAGTTTTCAACAGTAGTGCACACCAGCATCCCCTGGACAGCTTGTTAAAACAGATTGCCGGGCTCCACCCCCAGAGTTTCTGATACAGTAGGTATGGGTGGGCCTGATAATTTGAATTTCTAATAAGATCCCAGGTGATGTCAATGCTGCTGCTCCAGGGACCATACTTTGAGAACCACTGAGAATGCAGAGAAGAGGTGCCACACTACCCCCCAGAATCAGCCTCTGAGGGCAGGCTTTCCCTGTCAGAGGGGACTAGTTATATTGGCAATAAGGGACTGTTCACGTCACACAGTCTTCACATCTTTCTCACTTTCTTGGTAGACAGCTCCTTCCTGTTTAATCTTCAACTTATAAAAATTTTGGAAAATTTCAAGGCTGGGTTCTTTTCAACAAAGCAGACTCATGCTCGTGTGAGTCCCAGGGCCTCCTCTGTCCACTCACCCTGCTGACACACAAAAAAGAAAATGACTGCCGTGCCTTTCTCCCCAGTCTTGGCTGCCTTGTGGAACTGATTTACATCAGTTCATCATTTTCCCCTCCTAAGCCAGCCCAGTTATCACTGGAAGATAAAATAAGCAAGCATAAACGATGATAATGTATCCAACTCCCCACAATAGCTCCTGGTCTGGTGGTGACCCTAGTGACACCACAGCCTCTCCTAGAAACTGGTGACGCTTTTTCATTTAAAATTTATCTCTTCTACAGTTCTGCGACATTTCAACAACACAATCTAATGCAACATCCCCAAATTAATCAGGAATTGTAGTCCCTCCACACCCTCCCCTCCCAGATTGTAGGGTTTTATGGCATTTGAATTTAGGATGCCTATTACTTTGTGAGAATGAGCTGCTTTTAACTCTCCTCCTTCCCCCCAAACCTTGAGATTACGGGGGTCTTGCGTATATCTCTGTTCCACCATGGTGTAGGAATAGCATAGTTGATATGTCTGCAAGGTGAGTGCCAATTTACTACCCCAAGCCTCCCTGAGATTGGTGGAGAAGAGCTGGGCTGTTCCTCTGCCCACAAGAGGAACACAAAAGGGATGAGCAGGGAACAGAGGATCAAAGGATCAAATTAATCTGTAGCAAGGAGGACATAGCGTGACCTGTGGGGCCCATGACAAAGGCCATGGTGAGAGGGAAACTGAGCTTGTTAGATGACTGATCGTAATCCAGAGAGGTGTTTACATCAGGTAAGAAAGTTTAAATAGGGAGAATTATACACAATGGTAGAGACAGGGCCAAACTAGAATATACTTGCGAGAGACTTCAGAGTTTTAGAAGGCATTCAAATCAAACTTAGCCAAAGAAGAGCTAAAGTGATGCAGTCCCAGGAGATTCTAAGGGCGACATTATCACCAAAATACGAGGCTCCTATAGTCTAATCCATTCCTCTACCAAACTAGGTTCAGTTTATGATAAAGATATTAAAATGGGGGGAGGGTGTAGGATTCAGAGCAGCAAAGAGCCCTTACACAGTGTGTGATCTAATAGAAAAAAAACAATGCAGCGGAGCCTCAAAACCAGACAATCCAGGGGGATGTGACACTGAATATTTAAAAGTCTGTCATGTGAAAGGGGACGAAACTTGTATGGATGGGTAGATGTTACAGGGAAAAGATTTTAGAGCAAGAAATATAATAAGGAATTTTCTGGAAGGTAGAACAGCTTGAGGAGTTAGGAGCATGGGGTTTGGAGCAAAGCTGCTTAGGTTTGAAGGTCCTGTAGTAACCTTCTGATTGATTTACCCTCTTGGTACCTCAGTTCTCTAATCAGCACAATGGCTTTAAGAATAGTATCTTCTAAGAGTATTGTTGGGAGATTAAAGAGTTAATAGCTCTAAAATGCTTACACAGTGTCTGGCACATGCCAAGGGTTATCGTTGCTGTTATTCTTGTTACTGATAGAGCTACTGATGGAAGAATGGCTTTGAGGGATGGTGTGTACCCTCCGAGTTGTCGTCTGAGCAGAGATGTTCAGGTAGGCAGGAAATCAGAGAGGAAGCAGTGGTAGGAGGGCAATGGCACCAGATTGATGGTTTCAGCGATAGGCAGACACGGGACTTCAGAACAACTACAAAGGATTAATTCTCCACCATCTCTATTTCCACTCGCAACAGCATCGTGACTACTTCTAAAGGTTGTTTTTGCTTTAGTAAAAGCATGAGAACTCACTCCCACAAATACTTCCACAATTATAATATCTTTAAAACTGTTTATAGATAATATTTACATTTTCACAAACTAATAAAAGTCAGTCTTGAGAAAAAGTGAGCATTTTGAATCAGGTAAGATGCAGGGACATTCATTCATCCTTTCATTCAATATTTACCAAGTAATTCATACATCGGGCACTGTGCTAGCATCGGGGATACATATATTAGTAGTGATAAGCTACATTCCCTTGCCTTCAAGGAGTTTACGATTTAGTCACATTGGTCAGAAATAAGATACAAGAGGTTAAGAACCACTATGTGAAATAAACCTAAGAGAAGCCTTTCAATACTGAGTGAGAGTCTACAAATCTACAATTCTTGCCCCAGTAAGTAGCAGCAGCAACAGTCCTGTGGACAAATTTAGTACAGAGAACAGATAAAAACCAAAGCCAAAACCCAAAATCCCAACACACACACACACACACACCCCGCCGCCCAACCCACAGACAGCAGCCTAGAATCCGCCTTGAGGCTGTATAAGCATGTTGAGTTAAAGGCACTGAGGGTCACTTTGCTTTTGAGAAGTAAAGCATAAGGGCAAGAAAGAGCAATCCCTTTGTGATGAAGCAGAGAAATGACTTCTTCAGAAAGAAAACAGAAATTCTTTAAAGTAAAATATAATCTAAAAAATAAAAATCTACCTGGCTATAGCCATTGAGGTGTTAAATACATACATTAAATTCCAATGGGATGGGGTAGATAAATACACAGTACAAAAGAGAGATTGCTGAGAACCTTTATGAAAACTACATATTATAGTTTACAAGCTGGATGAAAAAAATCTGTTGCTAAAGATAAATTTAACAAAGAATAGAGAATTTAAGACATACAGTTTCAACAAAAGAAGTTTAAGGTAAAACAAAAATTTCTCCTGCAATCATTTTTAGCAAAATCTTGATGGAGACTAAAGTCTCTTCCAGGAAGTCATTACGTAGCACTTAAGACATGTAAGTGTTTCAACTCTCCAAAGCCAGATGGTATTCATTGTGGGGTCCCAGGAGGACTCACATGTGAATGGCCACGGTATTGGTCAGAACGTAAAATACAGCCTCAATGTTACATACTTACCTAAACATCAGGCTCCACTGGGATTTTTTTCTTGAATAAAGGTTTGAGAATTGGGTCCCATCATCTATTAGTGCAGAGGAATTATTTCTGGAAATTAGAAAGGTGTTTTGTCCTCCAGAGATACAAGACATTTAAAAACTCTGAACCTCTTGAATTCTAAAACACTTTCTTCAAAGATTAATTGAATCACTATGCTGTTATAATCATGATATATTCTGAAGTAAAAAATAAAATCAATATTCAATTTAAATTCTTTCTGGGGAAGGAAAACAAAATGGGGAGAAAAATAATCCAACATTAATTTCTAAAAGTGATTTATATTTTTCTGTTTTTTCCCCCAAATTTTGTCTCTTGAATATGTATCATTTCCATAACCAGGAAAGATGGTTGAAACAAAGAACTATAATATACCAATATTAAGACATTTCTTAAAATATTTATCTTAAAGAGTGCAATTAATTCTGGTAGCTCTACTCAAAAAGATTTAGGATAGCCAAGCATAATAAGAGTTAAGGTGTCCACTCTGGATTAAGACTCCAAATAGAGAGTGCAAGATGGATGGTCCAATACATGGTATGAAACTGAACAGTCTAACATTATTTTATTCTAGAATACAGAAAAATTATTAGAGACTTTGTTGAGCTATTTAAGCCCTCAGTGTAATATGAGCAACTCCCCATTTTAACCTATGTGCTAAGGGGAAAAGAGGGACGCTGTATGAAACTAATAACCAGGAGAATTAGTAAAAATATGAATTAAGTTTTCACTCTATATAGAGCTCAAGTATAGAATATTGTGTCAAAGATTATAGTGGGAAAATCATGGAGGTATATATTTTACAATCATTAGTTATATTTGTCTCCACAAGTATAAAAATATTATTCTATCAAGTAGGTAATATAAAGCTATCAGAAGCAATAGGACATCAGTTGATTACCTACAAAAGAGATTACATTTATTTCCCTTGCTCAGTAGTATCACACATACCCATTGGTTATTGTACTATGGGGTCAATGGCCAGCTTATTTTAGTATTAGCAGATGTTAGCTACTAATGAAACAGGACACTTGGTGAGGGGGACCAAATATTTGATCATTTATGGGAGATCTTTATTTCTCTTGCAAGATTTTTCTTTAAGAGAAGCTCTTGGTCCTTAGTCAGGAAGACTAGTATATTTCCCAGGGAACTGAAAGCTCTGTGTAGAATAACCTCTATTATGCATGAGATACCATCTGTCTCTGGGTCAAAGAGATGATATACTGTGTTGCAGGACACTGGTTCCTTTTTGCTCCCATTAGATTAAGTCAGACACTTGGCTTCAAGGGACCGTCTGCACCAGTCCCATACCCCGAAGTTTACCCATGGCCTAATGTCAATCAACAGTCTGGAGGGCAGAAGCTCTTCCTATGTAGCAACAATACTTCATTTTAACTGACAGCTGACATTCTCCTTGATAGCAATTAGCACATTGAAAACTCCCAACAATTAACCTTGGCGGGAAAATAAATAATTACGATTAACGTCTTTACCAGGGTCAAAGACTATCATTTCATTATGCTCATACCCTTGTTAGTACATAGATTTTCTAGTAATTTGCTGATCATGTATGGACTTCAGTCTCAGTGTACGTATTTAAAATTTGTAGAAGTTGATCCTATAAAAAACACTATCCTGTGACCGCTTTAATAGAGTTAAAATGCCTAAGCAGCCCTGCCGATACAATTCTTCCTTTGCATATCTGACTTCTAAAAAGCACACATTCTCTTTGTAGTGTTCAAGCAAGTAGCCTTGAGCTGGAAGCAAGAGTGAAGGTCAAATAAGAGAGGAAGTCTTAACTAAATCAGATACATTTCATTTTGCACAAGAATTTTCTATCAGTTACCTCTATCAAAAATCAGCCTATCTTTCCAGTTTACTTTTTACCAGGAGTAAAAATTAGTTTGCAAATTGTAAATGTAGGGGGGAGAGATAATTTAGCACACTGTTTTATCACTGTCAACCCAGTGGTTTTCATAACTGAATTCCACATATTCTGAGAACGTCATGACTGCCTTGCAGTGTTTATAAAGCGGCGTGGAACAAGCCCATCTCCGCCAAAGGTCAGAGAGAGAAACCGAATGACCCAGGGAAGGACAGAGTGCGACCTGTTTGTGACTAAACTCTGAACAAGAGCAACTGAGTTAGTATAGTAGGCAGAATGAGAGCGAAGGAAGATACACACTGGGGGCTCAGCCATATTTCCTGAGGTTTTTCAGCCCCCCTGCCCCTGCACACCCTGATGACGCCAAGGCTGATAACTGCTCTTTTTAGATCAGGGCATAAATGCCCTTTCCTCAGTATAGTCATTAAAGCCAGGAGAAGGTGAGGATCTTACTTAGTGATGCCAGGATGCACTTCTGTTTGTTTATTCCTTTCTACTTAAGGACAGAAAGAGGCAAGGGGAGTTTACCCTGGGTTTCAACATCTGTCCACATCCCTACAGAAATTTTCAGCAGCTGAAGTCAATCAGTTTCCACAAAGTGCTAAGCAACCGTACCAAGTGCTCCCAACTAACATTACCTCCGGATGTGCATGACCAGGCATATTTCAACGTGCTCTGCCAGGCGGTGTTAGTAATGTGAGCAATACGCAGCTCCCTTTACTTGCTGACTGGCTTAAAAAGAGAAAATTAAATACATTTCTCATAAGGATATTTTGTGGAATTTTTCCACATCATTAAATAAAATGTAGCCCTGGTTTAAAGGCATTTCCTGAGAGAAAACATTTCTTAACCTAAACTAACTGAACGATGTGAAACAATCTGCCTGTATACACCATGATATTTTTTTCCTGATTACATGTAATGGCTCTCCTATCATCCTGCAGGCTTACCCGTATCATCGAATGTTTCATGGCCCTCCGAAAAAATTGACTGCAAACTTTTTAAAGCTGTTCTAGGGAAATGAGTGGTTATTCAATTTTCTCCTCGTAGTTACAAAAGACTGGATGGTATAAGAGATGACGTTTTGGAAATAATTAAGCAAAATAACGACTTGCTTTCTTCAGCTAGGTCCGTGTTTCCTTCACAACTTCGGCACAACAGGCTATAACATTGCTTTCTTATTGCTAGAATAAGGAAGATGAGCTCAAATGTGACAGACAGCAAGAAGCAGATGCTATAAAGAAATACAGAATCAAATGGAAAGCTTTCTTGTTTGCCATCAGAATGCATATTTTTCACTTTCTTCCCAAGGATGGACTGCACATCCCTAGTGATGACTTAAATTCATTCACAGTTTGGGTTTGCAACACCGTTTAATTACTTTAGATCCCCAGTGAGGTAAATTACCGCTCCTAACTCAGTCAGTTTTGGTTCCTGCATAGGGACTGAGGTGCTGTACAAGATTTCTGTTGCTTTTTATTTTCCATTGGAATAGCCACATGAGATGTTCTGATTTTTCAACAGACCCTCCTGGCCTCTTTGTCTCAGTCAGAAGTTTTCTATTAAAAAGAAAGAAAAAAAAAATGTTCCTTACAAGAAGATACCACACATCTTCTGTTTAACCCCAGGAGTCCTCTCTCCAATTTGAAAGTCAACATCAGACAGAGAGGTAACGCTTTTTTGTTTTGTTTCAGTCCGAACTCTCACAGTTGTTCAAATTGAATCAAGAAGCAGGAGTTTCAAACTAAGTGGTGAGCTAAAATAAAACTGGGAGACATTCGTTCTAAAGGTTGTATGGGAGAAGTGCCGAGTACACCCTGAGAGAAAAATAAAGGAGGGGGTAAGTTCTCCATAAAGAGGTTATGGCTACACAAGAATCCACAAAGCAATGTGTAGGAAGAGAATGTACATACCGCCCGCAGCATAATCCAAGTTGCTGTAATACAGCTTGGTGAAACATTTCAGCACTGGGGTTTTTGAAAAAACTCGGTGAGTGAGATGCCTTCAGAAATAAAAACAAAGTTGGTTTCCAAGAATCTTAGCGATTCTTGTCCCCATCTGGCAACACGGACAAATGTGCATGTGTGAGTGCGTGTGCGCCCACCCCACACACACACGTGATAGGACAAGGCTGCTGTGTCTAAAGAGAAACATAGAACAATTTTCTCTTCGGGATGCTGGATCAAATTCCCAGTCTCCTAACTAGGTTAGGACTTTGTCCCTGCTTTGAGCTTTGCCTTGTGGCAGAGAATAACCTCCTGCTCCATTTCTATTCCCTGCAAAAATAAAACCTTCAAGAAGAAAGAATGTCCTATTGTTGGAGCAGAATTATTCCTCCAGCTTCTCAAAGAGGAGGTATTTTTGGCATCTGGGAAGAGATTGTGTCCAGAGGGGCTTCTTAGTTTTACAGCTGGGTCCACTCAAACCAGTCCAACAAGCCAGCATTACATAGAGGAGCCCAGCCAAACACAGACACTTCAATCACACTCAATTCACTTGGGTTCTGGTAAATGAAATAAAACCCCAAAGCTTGGCTTTTTATTTTTCTTAGGGCAAAGTCCATTTAGAATTGATATAATCGCTTGCTATGGTTACATATGCCACATTTATTTTTAAATAGCTCCACATCCCAAGGGCTCCTGATTTCCATCCACACGGTAGGTAGAGAGGCTGCAGGAAAATCATTTTCAACACAGTCTACATTTTACCAGGTTCCAAAAAAGCACATCTGGAGATGCACACCTAAGTTGGTGAGAAGCTGGGCTGCCTGGTAAATATGCCCTGCATTTTGGGTCCTGCTAAAGGATACCCAGCCAGAGACATGGCTGGGGATGAAATCCATCCCATAATCTGCTAGCCAAGCTGAACATCCTGTCATGGGGCTGCAACTGCCTAGAGGAAGAGGCCTTTTTTTCCCCTACCCTGTGTAAATATGTCATCCACTCATAACTCTTGTGCATGTGGGGCTGTGTCTGCAAGTCACCTAATAGGCGACTGGGGGCCCTGATTAAGAAGTCCTGTGTTTGCTCTCGAATACCAGTGGAGGTGGATCTATAGAAGGCCGTTCCTCTGCTATACGAGGGCTCAGGGGCCAGACTTTCACAGCCCCTGCCAAGAAGCTGACTAAGATGCGGACCAACACCGGGATAAGACTCAAGTTCTCTCTGACTCGGGTTCCTCTGCTTCCTGGCTGAATGGTATTTTGTGCTTCTCCTGAGGAAGGTGACGACATTTGCCTACTCTTATCCAGGGCTGGTGCTTTACTTCTCTTCCTTATCAGTTCCTTGCAGTCAGGGACTGGGTCTCACTCATCTCTGGATGCTAAATAGAGTCCAGCTGAGTCTTGATGGTTAATATCTTGTTTAATCCAGAAAAATTGCAAACTGTGACCTGTAGACCAGCCTGGCTGCTCGTGTATCAAGAATTGTGTATCAAGAATTGTGTATCATCTGGCACAGATAGAGTTTAGCAAGTTATAAATTAGGTTTCATGTTTTACATACATTCTTACATTTACAAATGGAGGGGCTTACATTAAAATCTGCATTTCTGGTTTCTTTGGAAAAACTGGGGATGCTGGCATCACTGGCTTTGCTTTGTCTCGTGACAGCATTCAGCCAGAGCAGAGGAGCTGCTAGGCTTTTTGATCTGGCGTGTTCTCTAGGTCACAGAGTCACCATGGTGCCTTATTCCTTCCTGTGAACTATCTGCCTTGCTCTTCTACGAATACGGTTTAATTGAATAGGAGTCCATTGGAATAATGATCCAATAATCTCCCTTATTATATTCAGTTACCGGATCCAATGCTGTAGCATGGAGTTTGTCAACTTTTTTCTCCCTTATCATCCATGGTAGATGACTTGCACATGTGCAACACACTCTCAAGGGTGCTGTCAGTGTTATTCTAGCTGTAACAAGACTGTGAGATGGTTGCTACGGCCTGGAAAACTCTCTTAGAAAGAGAAAGCAAATGCTTTGCAGGCTTCAGAAAAGCTATTACTGGTAACAAATTTCTTGTGACATCTCACAACTGATCATGATACACTTGTGTGGAGTGAGAGTGCAGTTGCGAATAGCTTTGAAGCTGAAAAAGGAAAAGCATAAATAAGTTTAGAGAATTGTGTTTATAAAGCACGATAGAAAAGCATCAACAAGACCTCCCAGTAAATAATTTTAGGACAGAGTAAATACTAGGTTTACTAACTTCAATTCAGTTTCCCACACATATATTTATGACCAGGGCCAGCCCACTTCATGGGAGAAATTGGCAGCCACCTTCTTCTTGTGATCGGGCTGGTAAGGAATCTCTACTATTACACTCATTTCTAGGATTTAGGTAAAGACAGGGTATTGTCTCTAGGAGACTCTTGAAGACAGAGAAGATCAACAGATTCTCTCAGATGCTCTCCTAGAACTTGAATTAGGGTCGGTGTCTTAGATTTGTGGTTTGTACCAAGAGAGTAGCAGGAAACCTGGATCTGTCTCAAGAGAAGGCATGGAGGCTGAGAGCTCAGCAGCAATCGGGAGGGAGAAGCAATAGGTCTGGACAGAGGGTGACAGAACCAGATGAAGGATTGACAGAGAGCCCTGGGGTGCTGAGTGCTGACTTAGGGAAAGAGACCCAGGAGATGAGCTTTTGAGAAAGAAGAATGGAGTAATGGCAAAATCCACGGGGATGGATTACTCCAGAAGTTCTTTCCAAAGCTGGCTTTGCTGGTGATTTTGAAATTCACCAGTGTCATACGGGCTCATTTAAGGCATGGTTGATGGATTGCCTTCACCTGGGGGGCAAGTGGAACGTCAGAGGCTAGTCCCTAATGCAGAGTGTGGTTTTTGTCTTAATCACCAATCTTTCTTTTTTCAGGATTTTTAATAGGGAGACTGGCATTTTGCCTGAGAGCAATAGGGTCTTAAGATAAAGTATTGGACGTCTGATGTTTCTAGAAATTAGATTGTTAACAGGCACAGTAAATGGATCAGGTGGTTCATTTTTCTTTGCAGGCTGGATTATGTACAGGTTGGCCTGGGCAAATTAGGGACCATCTATTGAGAATTAAGTATTTATTACTCTTCCCAGGCTCTGATTTCTTCAAATTCAAAGATGAAGAATTTTGAACGAAAAAGAGGTTTTCAGAAGCTTCTAAAAAGGTGGTGTAGACTAATGGTTTTAGTCATAGC
The DNA here is from genome assembly GCF_039906515.1 of Pseudorca crassidens. NCBI lineage: Eukaryota > Metazoa > Chordata > Mammalia > Artiodactyla > Delphinidae > Pseudorca > Pseudorca crassidens. Next base: position 87,906,073 of record NC_090298.1, read on the forward strand.
TCTTTAAGTTGTTTTTACCACCTCTCAGAGGGACTTAAATTTCAGCTGTCTGAGGCTGGCTAATTACTGAGGTAAAGTCAAAAGTTGTTCTGTGCTCAGAGAGGACAGGGGAATAAAAGCAGTGAACCACAAAACTGTGTCAGGAAAGTTTACTTTTCATGGTCATTGAATTAACGAAGGAACACGGCAGCTCTGGTCCGTCTCTGTCTGTCTTCGTGTCACCCTGGGCCTCGGTGCCACAAACGGAGAGACTCTTGTCAGACCCAAGCACCTTTTCCACCAGAGGGGAGCTGGCAAAAACAGAATGCTCCTTGATTAGGAAAAAAAAAGGTTGGAAATTGCTAATTCTCACTTTCCACTCACTTGCTTAAAATGTGACAATTGTGTTTCTGGGGTGTCCTTTGAGAGACACAAGGATGAGAAGTGGAGTCGGGGGCAGAAAACACAATGCCTGCCTTTTTTCCCTCTGGAGACAGAGAGAGAGCAGAATGATTTGCAGGTGGCCCCATCTGCAGCCACAAGGAATGCAACGACTTGGAAAAGAGCTCTACTTTTTTTTTTTTTTAATTGCAAAAAAAGAATGAGAAGAAAATGCTAATAGTTGCAGCTAGAAAATATGCCTGGCAGTATGGCCTTTATCATCTGCTTTTGAAGTAGGGGTTGAGAAAGAGATGAAGCCAGGGAGAGTACCCAGAGGGCTGATCAGGCGTTCAGAGCGCTGTGGGCACCAGGACACATTTGGCACCTGAGGGAGAAACTTTTCTGTAAAGTCATTTCAAACTTGCTCGGTGATTTGGTGAGAATAATTTACATGGTCTTCTAAATGGTATATTCCTGTTTCATCTCCAGACAAGAGCGCAAGAGATGTTTATAAAGACCTTAGCCTCTGTTTAGGGATGTCTAAATGCATTCTGGTAATTAACTTAACTTTGATCCAATGCAGTGCTTTTTCTTGGTAAAATAAATAAATCAGTGAAGGTTCTGGAACACTCTCCCCATTGAGACCCCTATCATTAATATCAAACTGAATTATTTCAATGGATATTGTTAAGTCTGTTTTTTTTTAAATCTCCTATCTGGTTTTCCTATTAATAAATAATATTAACTATCTATTAATAAGAGTTCAAAGTGAAAAACTTTAATTTATTAGTGCAATGCTTATCTTTTCTCATAAAACAAAACCTAAAAGTGTTCTATATAAGACTGTCCACATGTTGGTAATATTCTTGTCATAATCTGCATCTCAGTTCCTCACTATATTGTTAGGACGGCTTAGTCACATGGCACAAGCAATAAAGAGAAGAGACCACAGTTCAGCTTCCATAACAATGAATGGATTACGTACATTCAACTCCTCTTGCCATTTTTATGTATCTCTCTTCCCTGAAACCCAGAAGGGAAAGAGTGAGGTAGAATTACTATTTAGCTGAAAAGAATCACAGGCTAATATGTACTAGATATACTGTCACCCTCCTCTTGTCCCTGTGTCCTGGTATTTCCTCAGTTGTGGTGTCTGTGAAATGGACTGGTCCAATATCAGACCTGGAGTTATGAAAGGAAGTATGATTCTTTTCATAAAGGGAGAAACAGATATATTTAATCATTTCATATGAACATTGAATTTCATCAATATAGAGCATCCGGTACCAGTCCGCAGCCTGGGGGTTGAGGACCCCGAGTTAGACTATCCAGTGACATTGGCCCCTAACGAAAAGACTGTGGAATCCTTGAGAAAGGCAAGGTATTGTCATGCTTGATATAGGATACTGCACCCCACAATTCTTCCCAGCCACACTCCTGCAACTCGAAGGTTGCAAATTCAGGTGCCTACTTGGCCAGGAGAGGAAACTGAGTGACTGAAGTGGGAAGGTGTGAGAAATGAATAGGGAAAGATGGGAACCATGGTAAACAGGAAAGAATGTCTCATGGTGTGAGGGTGGAGTTACCACTCAGACTAGTACTTAATGGAAATGAAGCCTAGGGTTACCCTTTTCATTTTTTAAATGAGAAATAAGAAACCTAAATTTGCATGTGAATTTGCCCAATTTTTTAAGGTTGGCAATTTATTAAAAAATTTAACAGCGCTGAACTATCCTTGCCTATTGGCTGCCTTAGAGGACACTCTTATTTTTCTTGCATAAAAGCCCCCTCACTGAAGATGACCATTGCTTTAACTTTACCTGCAAGCCCTAGCTTCTCTAAACTCTGGAACAGACCTCCCCCTGCCCATCTGTTTCTCAGAAGGAAGCTCGTGTGACACAGCTGGCTGGTACAGACCCTGACATAACATCACAGCATATCCAGGGCAAAAGATGAGCAGGGCCTTGGGGCAGGCATAGAACGAGGACAGTCCCATTTTTGCCATAGACAGAAAGTGGCATTTTGACCTCCTAGTTCTGCTACTATGATAATATAAGGGGACACCCGAGGCTGCAGGGTTAGGATGGTACCCACTGCCACAAAATGGCCCTGTCTCTGGTGGAATTCTCCTTCCTGTGAGGGAGCACTTAGGCCAGGGAAGTTGTGGGTAAGAGATCTGAAAATGGTCTAAATATCCTTTAAAAAAAATCCTCTAAGATGGTCTAAAACCTTTTCTCCCATTCTAAAATACTCTTTCTGAAACCCAGCCCAACTCCCTTTATTTGTGTTAGCATATTTGCCCTTGAGTGTGCCTGGGTGAGTTTACTCTGTCACCTAAGAAGCAAAAGAAAGCAAATTCAATTTTATGTAAGTAGTGAAAGAAAAATACCATCAAGAATCTTCAGAGCACCAATTGTAGATGTTTTGCACCAGGGGAATTGAGAATGTGCTTTGTGAAAATGACAAAAGGTTGCTAACAAGAGTCAACAAACCAGTTTGGGAACTGATGTCCCATAAAAATGATGGCCACTTGACAAGGTATGGGAGCCATAAAGGGCACTGGTACACAGCAGAGACCTCAGGTCCTATCTTTACGATGAGGCAGACATCAGTTCACTCAAAATGGCTCACAACTGATGTCTTTGCTATTCTCCTACCGAAAGCAGTGTCTCATTATTTGAATATTGAAACATGGAATCAAACAAACCTATCAATCTATTTCTCCTAGTTATTTGCATTTCAAATTAGTGAGGTCTTTTAAAATATTCATGTTCTTTGACTCCGTAACACCACTTGCAGGAATTTACTCCAAGGAAACAATTCTACACAATAGCAAAAAACAGAAAACAAGCTAAATATTCAGTAATAGTGGAATGGTTAGTAAACCACAGTCTATGATCTCAGTGAAATGTTATACAACCATTGCAATGATTATAAGGACTATGCAATAACATAGAAAATACTTATGTTAAAATGTTGTCAGAAAGGCAAGATGTAAAATTCTAAACAAGCATGATTTTATATTATACAAACCAGCCAACTAGAGAGCAACAAAATCCTTTGTACAGGAAATACAGGATTACAGGAAAATTCATTGAAAAGTTAACAGTAGCACTGTCTGGGTGATATCAGTTTTTCTCTTCTTTCCTTAATTTTCTGTATTTTCTAAAATGAGCATATATTACTTGTGTAATGAAAAAAAGTATACATTTAAAAATGGGGCTCACTCCCAACGCTTTAGAAAATGATAGCTAGGGACTTCCCTGGTGGCACGGTGGTTAAGAATCTGCCTGCCAATGCCGGGGACACGGGTTCAATCCCTGGCCCAGGAAGATCCCACATGCCGCGGAGCAACCAAGCCCGTGTACCACAACTCCTGAGCCCGTGCGCCACAACTACTGAAGCCCGCACACTCTAGGGCCCTCGTGCCGCAACTACTGAGCCCGCGTGCTGCAACTACTGAAGGCCGCGTGCCTAGAGACTGTGCTCCACAATAAGAGAAGCCACCGCGACGAGAAGCCCACGTGCCGCAACGAAGAGTAGCCCCCACTCGCCGCAACTAGAGAAAGCCTGGGTGCAGCAATGAAGACCCAAACGCAGCCAAAAAAAAAAATAAGAAAAAGAAAATGACAGCTAACACAAAATGAAGCAGTCTCTTCAACAAAGTGGACGTAGGGTTATCATTAGCAGGATTTTCTAAAGCGAAAATATTCATCCAGCGCAATAATGATCCAAAAGCACTGCTTGTGAGGAGGGGAAATAACTCCAACATTTCCCTCAAATAACGCTGCCAACACTGCACAGAATCAAGTTAATTATTCCAAGGATGGGTTACAACCCAAAGCAAGAGATTTTCTTATTTTTATCATAATCTCAGTGAAACCTTGTACATGTGGTACCATCAGTGAGAAAATTAACCTTATTAAAATCCAGCTACAGTATTAAATAAGGGATTTCCATGGAAGCAGATTCAGAAAGTTGAATGAATGTAATGTGAAGTGGAATTTCCTTTCATTTTGTACCCCCTCCCCACATAAACCTCTGCCCTTCAATTTCATCAAGTGATCCTTTGTTCTGACATTCTGGGCAGGAAGTATGGAGAGAACTGATCAACTTTCCTAACACCTCTTGTGAGTTTTGAATATGCACGTGTTCGAATACATCAAACACATCTGCTTCAAGACAGTCCATGCTAAATAACCTCACCATGTGTAATTCATACACCACACCAGCTCCCTTCCTCTTGTCTCTCCTTCATGTAATAGCAACTCACACAGACACACACTAGAGTTTTCCCAGCCTGATATTTAAAATGGAGGAAAACAAATTTGCAACAGGAACGTGAAAAGCACTATGTTGCTACGTCCAAATAACCATCAAGAGAGAAATAAATCAAATTCAGCAAGTGAGAGGAGAGATGGGAAAGGGAGAGGACTGAGAGGAGAGGAGTGAAATTTAGGCTGGAAATTCCATTGTGTGGTTTTCAAAGGCTTTTCCGAGCTTTCTCTTTCTATTATCACCTTACAAATAGCCTATTGAGTAGAAAAGGATGCAAATATTTGTTTTGGGTTTCTTGCTACCTTCTTTTAGAAGATGGAGAAAAATGTTAAAGAGGATATTTTATTATTCTTGTATCGTTTTTGCTTTATTTCACTGAAGTGGCCAAAAGACACAAAGTGAACATACAAAAACAAGCATTACTATTGATGCCACATTGACTTACTTTTTCATCCTGTTTTCTTCGTGTGTGTGGCTCAGGCTACTAGAAGAAATGTATTGATTGGTCGACAATTACTCCTAAGATCCTTCCGTAGGGATGTGTATGAATTAAGTTTGTATGTTTTGAGAATTAAGTTTGAAGTAGACAAAGTTTATATTAGCTTTCCCTAGTCATTATCATCTTTCCTTTCATTTGTACAAATTAAATACTACATGCTTTCCCCTGGCCTCTTTCCTAGTTTGCTTGGTTGTATCTGAAAAGTCTTCAAATTTGCCACAGCTTATCCTCAGGGGAACAGAATCACCGGCATTGACATCTGCAACAAGGCTTCAAATTTGGTTCTGAAAGTAATCTGGGCAGAATTATTTTCTGTCTTTGAGCATTAGTTTACTTATTTGAGTCTGTTCAAAAAAAAGGTTAATAGTACAGAGCTTGATTGAATGGAATTCCCAAGATGTTAAGTTAAACATCATTTATGGAAAACCGCATTTAGTTCATAAGCCCATCAGCAACACTCAACAAGGACATGAGGATGCATGTCCTACCACTAAATGCTGCCTCACAAATCCAGCAAGTCCTGTCCTTTCCTAACTGGTTTTCGATTCACAAAGGGATCTGACCTTTACCCTATGGTTTCTTATTTCCTTTAAAAGTCAGAAAAAAGTTATGAAAGAGTTTACTAAAATGTCTTATAAAAGACTGTCCATTCCTCAAAAGCTGGCTCTTGCCTCTCAGCTTTTCTCTTCATCCATTTCCACTGGGATTTGAAACATTACTTTAGTTCCCAAGTCAGGGAGGACATTTCTCTTTATTTCCCACATATTCCTCTGACCGGAGCATATATTTAAAATAGCAGTAGCTTGCAAAATGGAATAAACAATTCCACAGGTGTTCCAGTGCCCACTCAGACTTATCAGGAGGTGTGGAGATGGCCTCTGAATGGCTGGGAGACTGGCACAGTGGTGCTAGAATTAACCAATGTAAGAGTTCCTCAGTGAGTTGTTTCTCAATTAAAAAAATAAAACAAAAATAGGGCCCCAAAGCTACTGTGCCCTGTGTTAAGAACATTATGCATTACCTATTCCAATCTGAACGATTCCCTGGCCGCTATGAACCCTTCGTTTCTCCTCCCAGTCGCTCTGTCCCAGGAGGAATTTTGCTGTGTGACCCTAGCTGCCAGCCCAAATCCTTACTGGTCTCAGGTCCTTAGTGATTCCACTAACATCCACCCTGAAAACTTTGACACTTCCTTTTATAGTGACATAGGACAGCCCATCTCTTTGTGATTGTCCTAATGAAAATGGAATTCAGCTAGTGCGCACGCACACACACGCACACGCACACACGCACACACACCCCATACACATACCAATTCTTCTCTTGCTTCCAAACCCAAATGCTTTTACTTTCCTTTGATTTTTCAGCATGCCTCTTTGGGAGTGAAGAGCTTCATTGTTCGAGGCAAGTTTCAGTGAATGGGTCATTTCCTGGCCTTCTGCATTGCGAACACACTCATGATAACAATTAATGAGAGGAAGGGTTTTTATGATAGCGTCCAGCTTCCGGTTTTCAGCTCTTAGATTCTCCCTATATGCGCACGGATCCTATTACCTCTGGGAGAGCTCTTATTAATCTCAGTGTCAGAGCTGTTTCAACAAATCTACTGTAATAATGAAAAGTCATCTTATCACACTTTGCTCTCAGTAAATTTACCATTCTTTGATAAGGTTGCAAACAACTGGGAAGTAATTGATCTGTAATTAGCGTGGCAACTGCTGAAGAGAGTCTGGGCTGGGGTTTCAACATTTATCTGCCCAGCACAGCACATCCTTCTCCCCAATGCTAAATTATTTAGCATTCCTTTCAAATACAAATGGTCTCAATGGGTTTTCCATTATTTTAAGAACTTTCTGAAGAGGAGGCTAACATTTAAATTTGTGATTATCTGTCACCAGTGCAGTGCTTAGAGGAGCTGGGAGTGGAGAGGGATCATTTTTCACACATGACTTGCCTGCTGAAGCCAGCCTGTGCTATGAATGGAGAAGGACGGGGGCTCTTTGATCTGAACCAAACTTGCGCAATTTATCTTTCAAATGCACTAAAGCTTTTGATAAATGTCAATTTGACAATTAAATTCTTCAAGGGCCACAATATATCACCATCACAGTGTCTATTTTTGAGGGTTGGTCAGCCATGACATCTTTCAGCAGACTGCAGCAAGCAGAAGTCAGAGGAGGAATGATAGCTCTCAGGCTTTGCTCTTCTACACGTGGTATTTTTATCTCTTGCTGAGTAAAAGAGCTGTGATCTTTTCCTTCAAGACAGGGCACAGTTTAGGGTTTGCCTTGCAACCCAAAGGGATTGTGTTTGAGATCTGTCCTCTGTCATTTCTCTGATAGTTCAGGGGAGAAATTTTTCTTGTCATTTGCCCTTTTTGACAGTCTATTTGCTACATTAATATATATATATATATATGTATAGTCTACTATATTAATATATATATGAATATATATGTATTTCTCTTCTCAAAGGTATTTTCCTTTGTGTTTTGCAAGAGACAAGACAAGGCAAGCCTGCCATTCTCAAAAGTCTCAAAGTTGGTAGGAGGGCAGAAGTAGGATCACTGAGTTAGGACTTTGGTTTTATGTAAAACCCAGTTTAATGACAAAAGTCATTGTTAAGTCAAAGAGTGTAGATCGTAGTTGCAGGTTGAAGGGAATGGAGAAAATAAACGGTAGGCATGAGGGTTTGAGGTGAGATTTCACCTTCAAGGCCCTTTCAATCTTTTAGGGTACAGGAACTACAAAGTTATTTCATGCCTAAGCCTAGATCTTTCTATGCTTCTTTGAGAACTAAAATAGCTATCAGATCATGAAGAAGGACTGGTCCCTGCCTTCTCAGGGTTGATGTTCAAAAGCACTTATCCTCTTTGCTCTTTTTGCTCCATGAAAACTCAACCCTTACTGGAAGAATAACAACTGTAATGTGACATTTTGAAATGTTTCACATGAAAGATTATTGCAAACTCCATGGTTACGAAGGAGTTTCTGAAGTGCTGACAAAGGAAGACGCTTTGGATGGAGCAACAATGCCTCTGTGATCACCTTTTAAGCTCTTCCGTCATCACAGATAGTGCTGCCATGGCCCAGTGTGGTCCCACCACCCAGACATTTGGCACGGATATGATTCTATCTTTTGCAAAACTGACATTTCAGTATGATTGTGAAGAAGACGAAACCTCCCTCATCAGTTGGCTGACGTGCTGAAAATACAGACATAAGATGCTGCTCTGATGTCTGTGTGGTACCTTTTCTCAAGAACTGAGGAGAATTGCTATAATCCTTACTATCTCTAAGAAAAAGTAAAAAAGAACCAACTGACTGAGTGTCTTGAGGGCATCTCACTGTTTCCAACACAGATTAATTTTTTGGATGGGCTATCATGCACTATTGTCAATCAAACCCTCCTAGAATCATAATGTGACATCAGCCCTCAGTACAGCTAGAGTCATGAGTGCTGAAAGTTAGCTACAAAAGAAATGGAGGTCACGTCCCTGACCTTCAAAATGTATGCAGTCTCTAACTTTTTTTTAAGGACTGAGAATAACAATTATTCTGTAGTTGGAGCTACCAGAGGATATTTGTCATATGCTTAAGGTTATTTCATGATGGCAAAACTGGATGTAATGACAGGAAAAAAAAAGTTATTTTGGTCAACGCCATTTCAAAGTACAGTTCTAAATAGCACCAACAACTCTAGTTGAAATTTAGCAAGTGATCATTTAGCTTTTCTATGGCAGCCGTGTAATATTTAGTTCTTTGTTCTGCTGTGCCTATTATTGTAAGGTACACACATGCCCTGCAAGTAAAATTCTCTTTTTCGTTTTTCTCGTATTTTCTCCAACCGTATCTTATTGGATACACTTAATAGATCAGTAAGTAGGTAAACCTCTACTGATGGATAAACAATTATCCATTTTAAGTACTGATATTCAGACATTCCATATATCATAATGCATTTTTTAAGAGATGGGCAACGTCCTTTGGAACGATATTGCTGATGTAATAAACTTCTAAACTTTCATTCTCTATGTAAATTGTCTACTGAAATATCACTAAATTAATCATTGACATTAAACCTATGAAATCAGATTAAAAAATTAATCCATAATTGAAAATTTCATCATTAACCCCCAAATAGCGCTTGGTAAGTGTCTCATGTTATCTAACACTCTCCCCTGCATCATTGGATGAACTGCTTCCAGAACTGCCCAGATTTTGTCCTTTTCACTGACTTTTGATACATCACACACTGTAGTAGGCGGAGTCTGAGGCAGAAGCACAAATATAGGCCAAGATATCACATCTAAATATTTAAAAGTTACACATTATGTCTAAAAATTTTAAAAGTTATACATTAAAACTAGCACTCAATAAAATATGTTTATTCTTCTACTTTGGTAAATATATGTTCATAATAACAAAATTGAGTAATATGTTAAAAAAAGTAGAGTTTTTATATGACTGAAAGTCAGCAAAATATAAAATGACAGAATTCAGTTACTTTTACACATGTCTGGATGTTTTGGTGATGTACTGCTGATGTTTGGATGGATAATAAAATAAGACATATATAATTCATAAGTTATTATATATATATGTATCCCCTAAAATTCTTTTTCTTGCCTTCCTTTCAACAAAATTATATTGCTTTATTTATTTAAAAAAATTGTATTTAGGTGAAATTCACATAACATAAAAGTTACCATTTTAAAGTGAACAATCAATGGCACTTAGTGTATTCACCATGCTGTGGAATCTAGTTCCAAAACATTTTCATGACCCCAAACAGAAACCCCACTCCCTAAGTACTAACTCACCGTTTGTCACTCCTCCAACACCTGGCAACCATGAACAAAATTATATTGTAATGATTAAGATTTTTTTCATACATTTTTGTTCTACTGCCAAAAATCATCATGTGTTAAATGTGAAAGGTACTAGTAATCAAATATATGAAATTCAAATACATTTTTTATCAAACACTTAAATCACTGGGTGGGAAGGAGGGGACTCTGCCCTGCAGATGCTGGACCTGCTGGCACCACGGGTGTGGCTGCCCTGCTGTACCTGTGACATTGGGGCAAAGAGGAAGCAGCTATTTCTATGCTTTAGTGCTCAGAACAGTGGGTGCCAAGAATGGTTTGTAGCTGGACATTGCAAAAAAAGCCAAAAAACCAAAAAAAATCCCACTTAAATCAAACATAAAAATTATTATTGGGTTGGCCAAAAAGTGCCTTCAGTTTTTAAGTAAAAATAAGAAACATTTTTCATTTTCACCAAGAACTTTATTGAACAACATATTCACCATTTTGTTCCACTACCTTCTGCCTTTTTTCAGGCAACTTCATAATTCCATCTTCCCAAAACTTTTAATCTTTTTGAGCAAAGAAGTGCTCCAGGTGCCTTTTACAGTCTTCCAGGGAATTGAAATTTTTTCCATTAAGAGAATTTTGTAAAGACAGAAACAAATGGAAATCTGAAGGTGCAATGTCTGGTGAATATGGCAGGTGAATCAGAACTTCCCAGCCAAGCTGTAACAGTTTTTGTCTGGTCATCAAAGAAACATGCGGTCTTGGGTTATCCTGATGGAAGATTATGCATTTTCTGTTGACTAATTCTGGACGCTTTTTGTTGAGTGCTGCTTTCAGTTGGTCTAACTGGGAGCAGTACTTGTTGGAATTTATCGTTTGGCTTTCCAGAAGGAGCTCATAATAGAAGACTCCCTTCTGATCCCACCATATACACAACATCACCTTCTTTGGATGAAGACCGTCCTTTGGTGTGGTTGGTGGTGGTTCATTTTGCCTGCCCCATGGTCTCTTCCATTCCACCTTGTTGTACAGTATCCACTTTTCATCACCCGTCATAATTTGTTTTGAAAATAGAACGTTTTCATTACGTTTCTGTAGAGAATTGCACATGGAAATATGGTCATGGTCAAGAAGGTTTAGCTTCACTTATGCGGAACCCAAACATCAAAGCAATTAACATAACCAAGCTGGTGCAAATGATTTTCAACACCTGATTTGGATATTTTGAGTATGTTGGCTGTCTCCCACGTGGTATATGATTGCTCTCAATTAATGTCTCAATTGGATCACTATCAACTTCCACTGGTCTACCTGACCACGGAGCATAGTCCAGTGACAAATCTCCAGCATGAAACTTCAAAAACCACTTTTGACAAGTTCGATCAGTCACAGCACCTTCTTCATACACTGCACAAATCTTTTTTTGCATTTCAGCTTCCTTTTTTACCTTTCTTGAAATGATAGAGCATAATATACCAAAAACGTTGCTTTTTTTCTTCCATCTTAATATTAAAATGGCTACAAAAAATTCACCAATTTTGATGGTTTTTTTTAATGCAAGCTGATGTGACAGCTGTCACAATACAATCTAACAAAATTGTTTCGAAAGAAGTTAAAGACAACTAAGCACTACTAGAGCCAGCTTACAGAAAAAACCGAACAAACTTTTTGGCCAATCCAATAGTTTTCATATATTTTTCAAGAATGTTATTTTTCTTCTACAATATTAAAATTACATATTAAAATTAAAAGGCAAAATATAAACTACAATTACGGACTATATGAATTTTTCATAAACTTTCAAAAGTAAAGTTGACTTTTTAATGTACTTTTAAAAAGTTGTATTATTTTTACAAAAATATACACAATTTTAACGTTCAGTGTTCATTTACAGTGTAAGATACCTACATATATACAAATTTAATAGTAACATTAATTATTTTATATTGCAAAAATTTCCTCAGCTACCACACTTTCAAAACTGCTGCAAATACCATGCTAAATTGTGGGTACCTCCAGAACAATGAAAAAGGACATGACTAGACAAAAAAAAGAAAAAAAAAGGAAATTTCATACCAGTATGCTGCTAAACCAGCATAGGGAGAGAGGGGATTAGGACTAATTAATTACTAATTAGTACTAGTAGTGTCCTGATTAGTAGTATTTACCAATTTCATTTAAGGCTACCAGTGATTTAAAATCTGGCTTGCAAAATTCCTGCCTTTTTAACTACTGGCTCTTGGAAGCTGGTATGAGCTAGCTCCAGTATACCACCGTTAGCACCTTGGGAAATGATACTTCACTAGGCAGGATTTGTAACATTTATGCCCTCTGAGAGTAAGAATTTGACAAGTTACTTAATATGTCTTTTCTCATAACCAAGCATCCTCAGCTTAACGCTCCCCACTCTCGGAAGCAGTCTCCATCTGTGATGTAGAGAGAAGCACAACCTCCAAAGTTTCAGGTCACTTGGACATAGTTCCCTTTTGTTTCAAAAACATAGGGCAAGAGATGTGGTGAAGTGTTTCTCTGGGGCCTGAATGGTGTTAATGAAAAGATGGATGTTTAGGAATTCTAGTCACTCTGTGCCAATGCTGAGCATCAGATTCAGAGAGAAAGAGACTCCTGTGTATTATTTAATCAGTTTTATGTGTTTGCAAAATTCAGAGTCCTTTAAATTACAGGGCCCCAGGGTCCCTTAATGGTGAAACTGCTTATCAATCAGATCAACTATACTACTTACGTTTGTTAGATCTATCTCTTTTTTAGGTTCTGACCTACTTGATCTGTCTTACACTCAGAGAGGTAAATTAAAATCTTCCACCTCTAGGACTTCTATTTCTCTGTACATATCCTTGTGATTTTGATATACATTTGTCTCATGATTGATGATGTTGAACATACATAAAGGTGCCATCTGTTTATCTTCTTTGGAGAAATGTCTATTCAAATCCTTTACCCATTTAAAAATTGAGTTATTTGTCTTTCTACTGTTAAGTTGTAATAATTTTTATATATTCTATCCAAGTCCTTTATCACATATATGATTTACAAATATTTTTCCCATATTGTGGTTATTTTTTCACTTTATTGATAGCATCCTTTGAATCACAAAAGGTTTTAATTTTAATGAAGCCCAAATTATCTAACTTATTTATATTTTTTCTTTCCTTGCTTGTATCATTAGGTCATATCTAAGAAACCATTGCCTAACCCAAGGTCGTGAATATTTACTCCAACGTTTTCTTCCACATTTTATAGTTTTAGCTCTTATATTTAGATATATGACCCATCTTCAGTTAATTTTTGTATATAGTGTAAGGAAGGAGTCCAACTTATTCTTTTGCATATGGAATATACAGTTGTCTCAGCATTGTTTGTTCAGAGGATTATTCTTTTCCCCATTGAACATTCATGACACCCTTGTCAAAAATAATCTGACCATAAATGTAAGAGTTTGTTATGGAATCTCATTTGTATTCCATGAGTTTGTATGTCTATCCTTATGCCAGAATCACACTGTCTTGATCACTATGGCATTATAGTAAGTTTTGAAATTATGATGTATGAGTCCTCCAACTTTATTCTTACTTTTTAAAATTATATTGGCTATTCTGGGTAACTTGCACTTCCGTATGAATTTTAGGATTGGTTTATCAATTCCTTCAATAAAAGTATCTGAAATTTTGATAAGAATTGCATTGAATGTGTAGATGAATTGGGTGATTATTGCCATTTTATCACTATTAGGTCTCCTGATTCATAGACATGAGACATCATTCCACTTATTTAGGTCTTTAATTTCTTTCAACAATGTTTTGTAGCTTTCAGTGTTCAAAAAACTTTCTCTTCTTTTGTTTAATTTATTGCTACGTTTTTCTTTTTGGTGCTACTGTAAATGGAAGGCTGGAAGTCCAAGATCAAGGTTTTGGCAGGTTTGGTTTCTCCTAAAACTTCCCTTCAAGCCTTGCAGATGAACTTCTCTCACTGTGTTCTCACATGGACTCTCCTCTGTGTGTATACACCCCTGGTGTCTCTTCTACCTCTTACAAGCACAACAGTCCTATTGGGTAAGGGCCCCTCCCTTATGATCTCATTTAACCTTAATCACCTCTTTAAAGACCTATCTCCAAATACAGTCACTTGGGGGATTAGGGCTTCAACATATTAACTCTGGAGAGGATACAGATAATGATCGATAACTTTTGCTTTTGTTTTCTGCCATTTTAAAAAACAGAATCTTTGTATCGATGCTGGGCCTATTCCTTATTTCTTATCACTGAATGAGTTGTATTTTTCCAGACCAGCTATTTGCTTGTATAGCTTCCTCTGTTTCTCTGAATCAAAATCAGCCCAGCAGAAGGCTATACAAAGCTGCCACCCATCATTCGAAACAAAGTATATATAGCTTGTCTGTTTCTGAGTCTCACCTTTAGAAAATGTATTTAAAATTGAGGTATAATTTATAAACAGTGAATTGCAAAATCTAAAGTGTTCAAGATGATGAGTTGACCACTGTTCATACCTTGTAACCCTCACCCATATCACGTTATGGGACATTTCATCACACAGTAAAGTTTCTTCCCTGTCAATCACTACCCCTTCCCACCTTCATTTTCTTGCATGTCAAATGCTATTCTGATTTTTATCACCATAGATTAATTTTGCTTGTCCTATGATTTCATATAAATGTAATCATACACTATGTACTCTTGTATATGGCATCTTTCACTCAGCATAAGTTGTTTGAGATTAATTCATGTTGTTGGGTAAAACAGTAGATTATTCTTTTTTACTGGTAAATAGTGTTTCATTATAAGACTATACCACAAGTTGTCTATTTATTCTCTTGTTGGTGGACATTTAGGTTGTTCCTAATTTTGACTGTTATGCCTAAAGATGGTATGAAATCTCTTGTACATGTATTTTTATAGACAAATGTATTCATTAATCTTGGGTAAATACCTGGGAGTGGAATGCTGCATCATAGGCAGATGTATTTTTAACTTTATACATCAATCAAAGTTGTTGTACAATTTTATATCTGTACTGGAAATGTATGAGAATTCTAGTTGGCCCACATTCTCACCAATACTTCATTTTATCAAGCCATTTTAATTTCATCCATTTTCACGGTTGTAGTAGTATCTGTGGTGTTAATTGGCATTTCCATGATAACTATCAATGTTGTACTACATTTTGTGTACACTTTGATCAATCATATATCTTCCTTTGCAGAGGATCTTTTGCCCTTTGTAGTAAAAAAGTTAGTCTTCACAAAGAGAAGGTTTGGCCTTTGCCTTTGCTTCTGGAAGATAATCTATATCATACCTGATAGGAGTGTCTTTATTAAGGGCAGAGGCTGGCCACCAAAAGATCAATCATATGAATAGAGGGTGGGTACTTTAGGTCACATGGAGTCAGTTGACCTAGAGGCTGAGATCAACCAGATGGGCAATCAATCAATCATGTCAATGTAGTGAAGCCCCAATAAAAACTATGGACCTCAGAGTTTAGATGAGCTTCCCAAGTTGGCAATACTCTATGTGTACTGTTACACATCAATGCTGGGAGGGTAATGCGTCCTGGGGACAACAGAAGCTTCACATTTGGAACCAACCCCAACTATGCCTTAGGAGTCTCTTCCTTTGACTGATTTTCTGAAAAATTTTTTTCTCTCTAATAAACTGTAACCATGAACATAAATAGCTTTCAGTGAGTTCTGTGAGTACTTCCAGAGAATTATTGAACCTGAAAGTGGTTTTGAGAACCCCTCTTCTCAGAAGTGAGGGTGGTCTTGTGGAGAACGGTGCCCTTAGGCCCTGTAATTTAGCTAACTCTGGGTATGCCCCCTTTTATTGAATTATAGATGTTTTTACATATTCTGAATACAAGCACTTTGCCAGATATATATATAAGGCAAATATTTTCTCCCTGTGTGTGGAGTGCCTCTTTACTTGTTTAACAGTATCTTTCAATGAGCAGAAGTTTCAGCTCTGAAGAAGTAAAATTCATTATTTGCTTCTTTTATAGTAAGTGCTATCTATGTGCTAAGAAATCTTTCCTGGCCCTGGTGTCATAAAGATATTCTATGTTTTTTCTAGAAGTTTTATGCCTCTTATATGTATTTTAGAATTTGTTGATTATATGTGTCTCCTATCTTCTCACTGAAAATGATGTTTACAGAAATTTCTTCATTTTCTTTTGCTTTCGTACAGAGCAAAGGGGAGATCATGCTGACCTGTACTGCTCTGGTCATACCAGGAGTCTACATCAATGTAATTTGAATTTAGAAAACCAATCCCAATATCCCATTAATTTTATATATTTGGAATCTGTTCCATTACGAAAAGTCATGAATTTATAGCTCATTTAAAAGTAAACTTTGCTCCAGGAGATTGTAGGACCAATCCCAGATAAGCCAAGTATATGATATTGAAAGAACACCTCAATCCTGAGGGGGGAAGAGGAGGAGATTAATGACATGTGCTTTTGAGACAGGGACCCAATGCCCCATGCACAAATATTACCAGCTGGTGTGTGAGTAAAGGAGGAACAATGGAAGAAACAGAACAAAAGAAACCATGGTAAATTCTTCTATCTAAATGTTTGGTTTTTTCCTTAAAATAATATTTAGAAAATCTGTAATTCCTCTCTCTATAATAAACTCAAAAGTCCCTCCCACAACCCTGATGACTTTTACAAATGCTGGTCTGGTCCAGTTGAAGGAATGAGAACTACATGCACTTTGCGTAGAAAAGAAATATTTGGTAAACACAATCTTGAATAAGATTGGTAAACTGAAGTCATAAATACAAATATGTTGCTGTCTAGGCCTACTTACCACTAGTAAAATATAAATGGGCTCAGAATTTCAGTGTTGCAAGAGATTAGATGATGAGTTAGTAAGCTTAGTAGAAGGAATGCATATGACAGTGGATTTAACTATTACTGAGTATCCTAGACTTAGTTGAGATCATGTCAGAGCGTTTACTACTGTGACACTATAATAAGACAGCATTGCTAGGAAAAATCTTTTGTATAAACATTTTGCTGCAGTATCAACCAAATGTGTACCTGCATGCATGTGTATACACATGAATGCATATTATTTGTAAAATATGCACATGGTTTTCTCGTTCATCATTTCCTGTCTAATAATACAGGGCAAGAACAACGTCTATATGAGTTAAGACTAAGTAATTCTCTAATTTTGTTTGTTTCCTTTTAAGTTTTTTATGGTAAAGGTGACTAGTTTAAGAAATTAAGATGTTATATGAGCTTTTTGGTGCCATTTGTAAAACTTATGACATTTAACTCAGGCTCTTTATAAAACCCTACTCGCCCTTTTAATATGACAGTCTGAAAAGTTTTAAAAATAGGATATAGTCTGGAGCTTGCCCTCTTGTAATGGCTCTGAAGGTGTTTTGCAGCCTCCCTCTGTTTAGAAGGCAAACTTAATTTTTGTCATTGGCTATAAAATAGTAATTTCC
The DNA here is from genome assembly GCF_039906515.1 of Pseudorca crassidens. Classification (NCBI taxonomy): domain Eukaryota; kingdom Metazoa; phylum Chordata; class Mammalia; order Artiodactyla; family Delphinidae; genus Pseudorca; species Pseudorca crassidens. The sequence continues at coordinate 87,923,519 of NC_090298.1, forward strand.
TTTCACAGATGGCTGCTGAACTCACTACACCCGACGAAAGAATATTCAACTGGTTCTTGCTAATGTAAGTTCATGAAAAAACTGAAGCAGAACTCCTTGGAAAATAGAAAATGTTCTTTCCTTTTCTCTGTTTCCACAAAATGACAAGAGTATCAATGAACTGACAAATGAGCAGAGTGCCAATTTCATCTGAGGATTTCACTATTTCAGAAATACAGGTGCAGATTAATATGTCTTTAGATTTATATTTTGAGATGAAATTTTAACACTGCAATATCCTTGATATATAATAAAATATAAATAATATTCAGCTGTTATGTTCCATGCTGAAATTATCCCACCGATTCTCATCATTTATCATTCCTTTCTAACTAAAGAAACCTATAACTCTTAAACTGATGAGTTCTCTTTCATTTACTTTGAGACTGTGATTGTAGCAGGATTAATACATTCACTTCTTGCCTCAGTTCAGTAGCTATCTATAACCTCCATTTGACATAGTTTTAATTCCCTCCCTAATTTCAATAAAAAGTTTCTTTAGAAATAATAAAAACAAAATAAGTGTATTATATTCACATTCATTGATTATATTCTGGAAGGTTTACCTATTAAAGCCACCAGGTCATTTGTACTTTTAATAGAACTGCATTCTGCTGATAGCGTTTTCCTTCTAGTTTCATTTTGCTCTGGAAAAACCCTGTAGCAGGTTTTTCCAAAGTGTGTTTCTTGAAGTATCAGAGTCCTGCAGGTTATTGTAGTTCTTCAGCCAAAATAAAGGGAGGTAAGATTTAATGAGCCAGTGTATTTGGGAACTTCTGGGTTAAAACAAGGGAAGGCGTTTTCACCTCTTTACTACAGAATTCTCAGGGTTTTTGAAATGCTGGTATGTACTGTGACTTTCTAAAAATGCCATGAATTCTCAAACTTTTCTCAAATATTGGAAACCATGAAATCATTCAAAAATATATGTTTTTAGGGCTTCCCTGGTGGCGCAGTGGTTGAGAGTCCGCCTGCCGATACAGGGGACACGTGTTCGTGCGCCGGTCCGGGAGGATCCCACATGGCGCGGAGCGTTTGGGCCCGTGAGCCATGACCGCTGAGCCTGCGTGTCTGGAGCCTGTGCTCCGCAATGGGAGCGGGCCCAACAGTGAGAGGCCCGCATACAGAAATAAATAAATAAATAAATAAATAAATAAATAAATAAATAAATAGATGTTTTTAAAATGAAAACAGGTTGTATCAAGTTAATATCCCAATTCCCTTTCCATCAAGATACTGAAATCAATCTTAAATCAATTAAAGAATAAAGAAATAAATTACAGAATATACAGTAGAATACTGTACAGCCATCAGAAATAATTCTTTAAAATATATATATATATATTTTTTGGTTTTCTTTTGTGTTTTTGTTTTTGCGGTACGCGGGCCTCTCACTGTTGTGGCCTCTCCCGCTGCGGAGCACAGGCTCCGGACGTGCAGGCTCAGCGGCCATGGCTCACGGGCCCAGACGCTCCGCGGCATGTGGGATCCTCCCGGACCGGGGCACGAACACGTGTCCCCTGCATCGGCAGGCGGACTCTCAGCCGCTGCGCCACCAGGGAAGCCCCTTTAAAATATTTTTTAATGGTACTGGGACATGCTAATGACATAATAATATTGAATAAAAATAACATACAACTATAGAGAATTTGGCAATATTACTGGATGTTATAGAAAATTACCAGAAAAATAGTAGAAAATTAATGAAAGGAAATACACAGGAAAAAAATGGCCATGGTTTTCTGGCTTATTTTTTTCCTTGCATTTTTCTACAAATTTTACTTTTTAAATATTAACATGTATTAACTTCATAATACGAAGAAAGTGAAAACTTTCCCCTTCATTTCATTTTCTCTACTATTGTCAGCCCATCATTATTTCTCTGCTTTAGCTGACTCTTTACTTTCTCTTTACCTCAAATCAATCCTCTGTATCAGGAGTCAGCAATTGGGATGCTGCCTGTTTTTTGTCAATAAAGTCTTATTGGAACATGGTCATGCCCACTTGTTTATATATTGTCTGTGGCTGCTTTTGCTCTGTGGCAGAGTTGAGTAGTTAAGACACAGACTGTACAGCTTGCAAAGCCTAAAATATTTACTTTGTCACCAGGCTAGGACCAGAGAGGCAAATAGGGCCCCCAGGATGCACTCACTCTCAGGAGAGAGGCACTTACTCTTGGGGCAATGATGGGTTCAAATGTGTACGGCACTCACCTGTCCAGTAGACGCTTGTGTCAGTTTGGCCTGGGAGGAACAGATGCAATAAAAGAATTGGATGTGCAAGAGATTTATTGGAGGAAATGCCTATGGAGAGGAAGAGGAAGAAGCAGCAGGAGGAGGTGTGTGCTCGGGGAGAGGAGTCATCAGACCCACATGCAGGTCTGGCCACTGTGACAGGAGAGAGGGACAGAAGATCCTATAGGAGGAGCCTCACAGTGCAGAGCTGTTCTGTTTCAGCACTGGCCCACACGGAGCCGAAGAGCAAGACTGACGGTAGAGGAGTCCCACAGTGAGCAGGAGTGGCCTGAATCTAACACCCCTGCTTCAGCAGGAACGTCCAGGTGGGTCCACAGGTGCCACTGCTGGAGGCTGTCACCTGAATACATGTATCACAGAAAGTCCTCTTGAAGAGACATTTGAGCGGTACATCTCCATCCACCACAGGGCTTATAATATTTGCCTCTGTGATTTGAGATGTGTGGTGAACACTGTGGTTATTTTCTCCAAACCATCACACCTCTGATTTTCGGCTTGGGAGAGATTGATTCCATTTTGGACTAAGGCAATCAGGGGTAGGTCATTCTGGGCCATAGTGGTGCATGGATGGTTCAATCAGAATGAACTTTAGGACTTTTATTAAGTGGGTGGAGTTTGTAGCAGGTTCTCTCTCCTTGGATATGAACAAGGAAGCATGTAATCATGGCTGTTGCTGGGTTAGTCAAGAATGCTTTCAGCTAAAAGTATCCAAAATACCTGATTGGAGTAGTCTGTTACAGTTAAAGAACAAGCGGATCAGAGATGCAAGGTTGCTGGCATTAGTTCAATGGTTTTGAGGGAATATCCACTTGGCCTCATCACTGCAGCAGCTCCATCCTCACGCATTCGTATTCAGCGGCAGGGGGTAAAGTGGCAAAAGGCACCTGGCATTATTTCTCCTCACGTGCCTTCCGGCCCTCCTCCCATCAGGGATGAATAAGTATCATTCTCAGACACCTCAGAACCATGACTGGGTTAAACACTGACATCTAATGCAGACCGTGGACCCATGTTCCCTGAATCAGGGAATCTCTACACATAAAACAAAAGTAGGGTTCCACCTAGTGTGCAGGTTCCAAGGAGGTGGAAAAATAGCTTCTGGAAGGGCAACACACAGAACTAGCACTTAGTTATCTTACAAGGCCAGCCTGAGGATGAAGCTGACACACAGAGGTAGAGCTGGGAAAACAGAGAAGTGGAGCCAGAGCCCCCATCAAACCACACAATGATGTTCACTCTATGTCATGAATTTTCTGTTATGTGAACCAATGTAACCCTTTGGCGGTCCAGTAAGTTTTAATTGGTTTCCTCGTTCCTGCCTCTGAAGAATTCTAGTTAACTGAAGGAAACAAAGGTCTCTTTGTCTTTAGACTTTCTAAAGTTGAAAATAAAGCGGGTTGGGTTGTATTTGTTAAGATGCTTTGAGTTATAAGTTGCAAACAAACAAAAAAATTCCTAACTCAAAGTGACTAAATGGTAATGAAACACATGATCTCTTCTAGCAGGAAATCTACAAGTAGGGCAGCATGCAAGAATTCAGCAGCTCAAGAACATCATCAAGAAATGAGATTCTTTCTGTCTCTCCACTCTGCAATCAGCACCAACTTCAGCCTAAGGCAAAGATGGCTGTCACTGGCAATGGAAGCTACATCTAAGAGGAGAGAGAAAAAGCACAGAACCCAAGGTTTCTCTTCAGTTTGATAGGATCCACCTGGACCAACAACACATGAAAAAAATGGAGAAGCAGCAGGGATGAGATTTGGGAATAGCTGATAATGTACGTATATACATGTGCATGCACACACACATAGACACATATCTATGTAGCTAGTGGCCTATTTCTTCAGTTTAGAATAAATATAGTCTTAAGTACCACTTTCATCATCATAATTACATAAACTAATAACTGCTAAGTGTTTACCATATGCCAGGCGTTCTTCTAAATATCTGTACATGCACCATCCATTAAATCCTCACTGTAACTGCCCTTTGAGGCTATTTTCATCATCCCTGCTGTATAGAGGAAGCAACTGAAGGCACAGAAATGTTAAGTAATTTGGACAAAGTCACACAGCTAGTAAGTGGCAGAGCTGATATTTGATTGCAGGAAATTTGAGTACAAGTTTTAGTTTCAAACAGTCCTGGATTTGGGTCCTTGGCTCTGTTATTTTCTGGCTGTGCAACCTTGCGCAAGTCACTTCCACCTCTTCAAGCTTCACGTTCCTCCTCCATGCAATGAATCAGATGATAGATCATGATCCACATCATGGATATGCTCATCACTGTGCTGGAGTTCTCCAAGACCACCCTACGATTCTTCATTAAAAGGACTCAGAACTCAGAAAAGCTGTTTTACTTATGGTTATAGCTCATTACAGTGAACAGATACACATTAAAATCAGGAAAAGGAGTACAGTGCAGACATAAGCTTCCAGTTATCCTCTCTCAGTTGGAATCTCCAGACAATGCTTAATCCTCCCAGCAATGACGTGGAGCAATATGCACAGAGTACTGCCAACCAGGGAAGCTCATCTGAGCCTTGATGTCCAGGGCTGCTGTTGCAGGTTGGTAATGTAGGCATGGAGTACCCACATGGCTGACCATAGTCACTCAGGCTCAGGCTCCAGCCCAAGGACAAACTGATGGAGTGTGGCCCAAGGCTGCCACCATCAATCACATCATTAACATAAACTCTCTGGGGTGACCCAAGGCCCTAGCTATGCAAAGTCACTCTTATCAAGTAGGATATTCTGAGGATTTAGAGGTTATCTCCCAGAAGCCAAAGAAGGGCCAGTCCTTTCTTTGGGATACGAAAGATTTGAACAACCCAGGCCTGCTAGTTAACCCTTTACTGCATAATCAGATCACATGAAATTTGTAAAATGTAATCAGTAACATTTGTCTCCTGGCAATCACTCGGTTCTCTCCTTTTACCCCCATCTCCATAGCCAGAAAGCAGCATTTAGCAATTAAAGACTTGAGAGGATCTATCCAGTTTCAACTCATTGATTACCCTTATTCAGAGATTAATACTATTCCTGGTCCCACAACTCATAAACATCAATAAATTGCAATATTTTGAAATCTCAGAACCAAGCACTTTTAAAAGGGAAGATTCCTCAAAAGTCATAGCCCTGGGCAGAGTTCGCAGCTCCCCACAACTGGGGCACCTGCCAGATGCTGGTGGGGGACCCCGACGAGCCCAAGGAGATGGGAAGAACCCCCAAGTGAACCAGTAGGACATGGGGGGACTAAGGGGGGAGGAGAAGTGGAGATCAGATAGGACTGGCGCCCCTGAGGGGTGGCTGAGAGGGGGGAGGGGTTCCCACACCTGGAGAGACCCTCAGGGGCTCAGATCGGGGTTGGGGGAACAGGCCCAGCGTTTCTCCTGCCCAATCAGCTGGGGAAGTCTGCCCAGCTCTTGGGCCAGGTCCTACACCCTCAGAGGTCCCCTCCAGGCTGGGTTGGTCCTGGGGGCGTAGGAGGCAGGCCTGGGAGATTCAGGAGAGGCAGGCAGGAGGGGCCTTCCAGGACCAGAGGAGCAAGAGAGGAGTGGAGGGTGTTTACCCCACCCACTTGAGCCCAGGAAGCCTGTTGGGCTCCCAAGTGGGGTACCCTGCCCTCTGAGACCAGAGGTGGGAGGCACATCTGGGCCCCTTCTGTTCTGTTGAACCTAAGCCCACCCCCACACCTCTTGGGCCTTTTCCAGACCTGTGGGTCCTAAGTATAGGCCCCTCCCACCACCCAAACCTCACTCCTGCTTAGGCCCCAGCCTCCACAGCCAGGGCCTTTTCCACCTTTTTTTTTTCCTCCTCCTCTTTTTTACTACTGTAGCTCTGCTTTACCTTCCGGTTGTTGTTTCATCTATGTTTTTAGTTTTATATTTTTTCTAACATAGCTGTTACTTTCCTAGTCTAATTTTATTTTTCACTTTGTTATTGTCCTTTTTTTTTGCTGCCCTGAGCAGCTTGCGAGATCTTGGTTCATGAGCCAGGGGTCAGGCCAAAGCTCTTGCAGTGGGAGCTCTGAGTCCAAATCACTGCACTAACAGAGAACCTCAGAACCCAGAATATTTATTGGAGTGAGGTCTCCCAGAGGTCCTCATCTCAGCACCAAGACCCAGCTCTACCCAACAGCCTACAAACTCCAGTGTTGGAAGCCTCAGGCCAAACAACCAGTAAGACAGGAACACAACCCCACTCATAAAAAAAGAAAAAAAAAAAAAGAGACAGCAAAAAAATATGTCACAGATGAAGGAGCAAGGTAAAAACCTACAAGACCAAATAAATGAAGGGGAAATAGGCAACCTACCTGAAAAAGCATTCAGAGTAATGACAGTAAAGATGATCCAGAATCTCAGAAATAGAATGGAGGCACGGATTGAAAAAATATGAGAGACATTTAACAAAGATCTAGAAGAACTAAAGAATGAACAGAGATGAACAACACAATAACTGAAATGAAAAATACAATAGAAGGAATCAATAACAGAATAACTGAGGCGGAAGAATGAATAATTGAGCTGGAAGACAAAATTGTGGAAATAACTGCTGAGGAGCAGAATAAAGAAAAAAGAATGAAAAGAATTGAAGACAATCTCAGAGACCTCTGGGACAACACTAAACACACCAACAGCAAATTATAGAGGTCCCAGAAGAAGAAGAGAAAAAGAAAGGATCTGAGAAGATATTTGAAGACATTATACTGGAAAAATTCCTGAATATGGGAAAGGGAATAGTCACCCAAGTCTAGGAAGCACAGAGAGTCCCAAATGGGATAAACCATAGGAGAAACACACCAAGACACATATTAATCAAACTAACAAAAATTAAATTCAAAGAAAAAATACTAAAAGCAGCAAGGGGGCTTCCCTTGTCGTGCAGTGATTGAGAGTCCACCTGCCGATGCAGGGGACACGGGTTCATGCCCCGGTCCAGGAAGATCCCACATGCCGTGGAGCAGCTAGGCCCATGAGCCATGGCCGCTGAGCCTGCGCATCTGGAGGCTGTGCTCCGCAATGGGAGAGGCCACAACAGTGAGAGGCCCGCGTACCTCAAAAAAAAAAAAAAAGCAGCAAGGGAGGGGCTTCCCTGGTGGCACAGTGGTAAAGAATCGGCCTGCCAATGCGGGGGACAGGGGTTCAATCCCTGGTCCGGGAAGATCCCACATGCCATGGAGCAACTAGGCCCATGTGCCACAACTACTGAGCCAGTGCTCTAGAGCCCACGAGCCCCAGCTACTGAGCCCATGTGCCACAACTACTAAATCCCATGCACCTAGAGCCTGTGCTCTACAACAAGAGAAGCCACCACAATGAGAAGCCTGTGCACTGAAACAAAGAGTAGCCCCCACTCACTGCAACCAGAGAAAAGCCCACGCACAGTAACAAAGACCCAACACAGCCAAAAAAAAAGGCAGCAAGGGAAAAACAAAAAATAACAGACAAGGGAATCCCCATAAGGTTATCAGCTTATTTTTCAGCAGAAACTCTGCAGGCAAGAAGGGAGTGTCAGGATATACTAAAAGTGATGAAAGAGAAAAACCTACAGCCAAAATTACTCTACCCATCAAGGATCTCATTCAGATTGGATGGAGAAATCAGAAGCTCTTCAGACAAGCAAAAGCTAACAGAATTCAGCACCACTGAACCAGCTTTAATACAAAGGGTAAAAAAAACTTCTCTAGGCAGGAAACACAAGGGAAAAAAAGACTCACAAAAAGAAACCCAAAAAAATTAAGAAAATAGTAATAGGAACATACATATTGATAATAACCTTGAATGTAAATGGATTAAATGTCCCAACCAATGTAAACTGATACAGCCACTATGGAGAACAGTATGGAGGTTCCTTAAAAAACTACAAATAGAGCTACCATATGACCCAGCAATCACACTACTGGGCATATACCCTGAGAGAAACATAATTCAAAAAAAGTCATGTACCAAAATGTTCATTGCAGCTCTATTTACAATAGCCAGGACATGGAAGCAACCTAAGTGTCCATGATCGGATGAATGGATAAAGAAGATGTGGCACATATATATATATACAATGGAATATTACTCAGCCATAAACAGAAAAGGAATTGAGATACTTGTAGTGAGGTGGATGGACCTAGAGTCTGTCATACAGAGTGAAGTAAGTCAGAAAGAGAAAAACAAATACCATATACTAACACATATATATGGACTCTAAGGGAAAAAAAAAAAAAGGTCATGAAGAACCTAGGGGTAAGATGGGAATAAAGACATAGACCTACTAGAGAATGGACTTGAGGATATGGGGAGAGGGAGGGTAAGCTGTGACAAAGTGAGAGAGTGGCATGGACATATATACACTACCAAACGTAAAATAGATAGCTAGTGGGAAGCAGCCGCATAGCACAGGGAGATCAGCTCAGTGGTTTGTGACCACCTACAGGGGTGGGATAGGGAGGGTGGGAGGGAGGGAGATGCAAGAGGGAAGAGATATGGGAACATATGTACATGTATAACTGATTCACTTTGTTATAAAGCAGAAACTAACACACCATTGTAAAGCAATTATACTCCAATAAAGATGTTAAATAAAAAGAAATGCCCCAACCAAATGACACAGACTGGCTAAATGGATACAAAAAGAAGACCCATATATGTGCTGTCTACAAGAGACCCACTTCAGACCTAGGGACACACACAGACTGAAAGTGAGGGGATGGAAATAGATATTCCATGCAAATGGAAATCAAAAGAAAGCTGGAGTAGCAATTCTCATATCAAACAAAATAGACTTTAAAATAAAGACTACTACAAGAGACAAAGAAGGAAACTACATAAGGATCAAGGGATCAATCCAAGAAGAGACATAACAATTGTAAATATTTTTGCACCCAACATAGGAGCACCTCAATACACAAGGCAAATGCTAACAGCCATAAAAGGGGAAATCAACAGTAACACAATAATAGTAAGGGACTTTAATACCTCACTTTCACCAATGGACAGATCATCCAAAAATGAAAATAAATAAGGAAACACAAGCTTTAAATGACACATTAAACAAGATGGACTTGATTGATATTTATAGGACATTCCATCCAAAAACAACAGAATACACTCTCTTCTCAAGTGCTCATGGAACATTCCCCAGGATAGACCATATCTTGGGTCACAAATCAAGCCTTGATAAATTTAAGAAAATTGAAATCGTATCAGGTATCTTTTCCGACCACAACGCTATGAGACTAGATATCAATTACAGGAAAAAAAATGTAAAAACAACAAATACATGGAAGCTAAACAGTGCACTGCTAAATAACCAAGAGATCACTGAAGAAATCAAAGAAGAAATTAAAAAGATACATAGAAACAAATGACAGCAAAAACACAAGGACCCAAAATCTATGAAACGCAGCAAAAGCAGTTCTAAAAGGGAAGTTTATAGCAATTCAATCTCACCTCAAGAAACAGGAAAAATCTCAAATAAACAATCTAATCCTACACCTAAAGCAACCAGAGAAAGAAGAACAAAGAAAACCCAAAGTTAGTAGAAGGAAAGAAATCATAAAGATCAGAGCAGAAATAAATGAAATAGAGACAAAGAAAACAATAGCAAAAATTAATAAAACTAAAAGCTAGTTCTTGAGAAGATAAACAAAATTGATAAATCCTTAGCCAGATTCATCAAGAAAAGAATGGAGAGGACACAAATCAATAAAATTCGAAATGCAAAAGTAGAAATCACAACTGACACCACAGAAATACAAAGGATTATAGGAGACTACTACAAACAATTTATGCCAATAAAATGGACAACCAGGAAGAAATGGACAAATTCTTGGAAATGTACAATTTTTCAAGACTGAACCAAGAAGAACTAGAAAATATAAACAGACCTACCACAGGAAATGAAATTGAAACTGTAATTAAAAATCTTCCACCAAACAAAAGCCCAGGACCAGGTGAATTCTATCAAACATTTAGAGAAGAGCTAACACCAATCCTTCTGAAACTCTTCCAAAAAAATTGCAGAGGGAGGAACACTCCCAAATTCATTCTATGAAGCCACCATCACCCTGATACCAAAACCAGAAAAAGATATCACAAAAAAGGAAAATTATAGACCAATATCACGGATGAACATAGATGTAAAAATCCTCAACAAAATACTAGCAAACAGAATCCAACAACATATTAATAGGATCATACACCATGATCAGGTGGAATTTATCCCAAAGATGCAAGGATTCTTCAATATACACAAATCAATCAATGTGATACACCACATTAACAAATTAAGGAATAAAAACCATATGATCATCTCAATAGATGCAGAAAAAGCTTTTGACAAAATCCAACACCCATTTATGATAAAAACCCTCTAGAAAGTAGGCATAGAGGGAACTTACCTCAACATAACGAAGGCCATATGTGACAAACGCACGGCCAGCATCCTTCTCAATGGTGAAAAACTGAAAGCATTTCCACTAAGATCAGGAACAAGACAAGGATGTCCACTCTCGCTGCTCTTATTCAACATAGTTTTGGAACTCCTAGCCACAGCAACCAGAGAAGAAAAAGCAATAAAGGAACCCAAATCTGAAAAGAAGAAGTAAAACAGTCACTGTTTGCAGATGGCATGATACTATACATAGAAAATCCTAAAGATGCCATGAGAAAACTACTAGAACTAATCAATGAATTTGGTAAGGTTGCAGGATACAAAATTAATGCACAGAAACCTCTGCATTCCTCTACACTAACAACAAAAAATCTGAAAGAGAAATTAAGGAAACAATCTCATTTACCATCATAACAAAAAGAATAAAATACCTAGGAAAAAACCTACCCAAGGAGGTGAAAGACTTGTACTCAGAAAACTGTAAAACACTGATGAAAGAAGTCAAAGATGACATAAACAGATGGAAAAATATACCATGCTCTGGGATTGGAAGAATCAATATTGTGAAAAAGACTATACTACCCAAAGCAATCGACAGAATCAATGCAATCCCTATCAAACTACCAATGGCAGTCTTCACAGAATTAGAACAAAAAAGTTTACAGTTTGTATGGAAACACAAAAGACCCCGAATAGCCAAAGCAATCTTGAGAAAGAAAAGCGGAGCTGGAGTAATCAGGCTCCCTGACTTCAGACTATACTACAAAGCTACAGTAATCAAGACAGTATGGTACTGGCACAAAAATAGAAATATAGATCAATGGTACAGGATAGAAAGCCCAGAGGTAAACCCACGCACCTATGGTCAACTTATCTATGACAAAGGAGGCAAGGATATACAATGGAGAAAAGACAGTCTCTTCAATAAGTGGTGCTGGGAAAACTGGACAGGTACATGTAAAAGAAAGAAATTAGAACACTCCCTAACACCATACACAAAAATAAATGCAAAATGGATTAAAGACCTAAATGTAAGGCCAGGCACTATAAAACTCTTAGAGGAAAACATAGGCAGAACACTTTTTGACATAAATCACAGCAAGATCTTTTTTGACCCACCTCCTAGAGTAATGGAAATAAAAACAAAACTAAACAATGGGACCTAATGAAACTTAAAAGCTTTTACACAGCAAAGGAAACCATAAACAAGATAAAAAGACAGCCCTCAGAATGGGAGAAAATATTTGCAAGTGAAACCACGGACAAAGGATTAATCTCCAAAATATGCAAATAGCTCATGGAGTTCAATATCAAAAAAACAAACAATTCAATTACAAAATGCGTGGAAGACCTAAACAGACATTTCACCAAAGGAGACATACAGATGGTCAAGAGGCACATGAAAAGATGCTCAACATCACTAATTATTAGAGAAATGCAAATCAAAACTACAATGAGGTATCACCTCACACTGGTCAGAATGGCCATCATCAAAAAATCTAGAGACAGGGGCTTCCCTGGTGGTGCAGTGGTTGGGAGTCCGCCTGCCGATGCAGGGGACATGGGTTCGTGCCCCGGTCCGGGAGGATCCCACGTGCTGCGGAGCGGCTGGGCCCGTGGGCCATGGCCGCTGGGCCTGCGTGTCTGGAGCCTGTGCTCCGCAGCGGGAGAGGCCACAGCAGTGAGAGGCCCGCGTACTGCAAAAAAAAAAAAAAAAAAAAAAAAACTAGAGACAATAAATGCTGGAAAGGGTGTAGAGAAAAGGGAACCCTCCTGCACTGTTGGTGGGAATGTAAATTCATAAAACCACTATGGAAAATAGTATGGAAGTTCCTTAAAAAACTAAAAATAGAACTACCATATGACCCAGCAATCCCACTACTGGGCATATACCCTCAGAAAACTATAATTCAAAAAGAGACATGTACCCCAATGTTCACTGCAGCACTATTTACAATAGCCAGGACATGGAAGCACCCTAAGTGTCCATCGACAGATGAGTGGATAAAGAAGATGTGGTACATATATAGAATGGAATATTACTCAGCCATAAAAAGAAATGCAATTGAGTTATTTGTAGTGAGGTGGATGGACCTAGAGTCTCTCATACAGAGTGAAGTAAGTCAGAAAGAGAAAAATAAATACCGTATTCCAACACATATATATGGAATCTAAAAAAAAAAAAAAAGGTACTGATGAACCTAGTGGCAGGGCAAGAATAAAGACATAGACATAGGGAATGGACTTGAGCACACAGGGTGGGGGGGTTGGGTAGGCGGAAGCTGGGGCAAAGTGAGAGTAGAATCGACATATATACACTACCCTATGTAAAATAGTTAGCTAGTGGGAAGCAGCAGCATAGCACATGGAGATCAGCTCAGTGCTTTGCAATGACCTAGAAAGGTGGGATAGGGAGGGTGGGAGGGAGGCTGAAGAGGGAGAGGATATGGGGTTATATGTATGCGTATGGCTGATTCATTTTGTTGTACAAAAGAAACTAACACAGTGTTGTGAAGCTTTTATACTCCAATAAAGATTAAAAAAAAAAAGTCACAGCACTTATCATAGCAAGAAATGTCAATGGTTTGGGGTTACACTTTATGATGCTACATCAGACTGGTTCCTTTTGAAGTCAGATTATCTCTTTCATTGTATTCAGAAATATGTGGACAGATCAAGGTAGTTATTTTTCTGTTTGCACTTCTATGCCAGTACTCTCAAAGGTTTTTTGACTGCACACCTACTTCTAAAATAACTTTGGTCTCTCCCCTCCAATTTATGTGTATTAATTATAAATTACATGCACCTATACTACTGTACTAATATAATACATGTATGATAAAAATTATACTCTCAATAAAAATCTTAAGAGGATGAAACTGAAAAGTAAATGTAAATAGAAGTTCTAATACTGTCTTCCTTTACTTGAGTGGATCATCTTGTGAAACCCTTGGGGTACATGTCTCCAACGTGGATATCATTATTCTCCACATGGGAACCACACCACAATTCCTTTATGTCACGCTATCCTGGTTAGCCTGGGCCTCTCTGAGGTCCTCACTTTAGTATTATGGCAACAGCATTGAATTATGGAGAATATTACTTGATAAGGGAGGAGAAAGAATCGATACGTAGGAAATAACCCAAAGCAATGGAATGCTAAACTGTGTGTCAAGGGGATTAGAGGTTGAAGGCAATCTCCAGGTGTTGGATTTATTGGACTAGGGTAGTCAGGAAGGGTCCACGAAAGAGGGAGAATATGACTGGCTTTTAAGATGGATGGAACTGGGTTGGAAGATGGAAGCATAAAGTGAGCAAAGCCCTGGAGGAAGGATTAAATGTGATCAAAACTGGGGAGAATGTGAGACCAGCCCAGCTGGAAGACACAACCCAGGCCAACCTTGAAGCTCTTGAGCCTTTCTCCCATTAGGCCACTAAAGTGATTCAATCTGGTTCCTTTCCTAATTCTCAGGAGCTCCAGAGGCTGAAAGCTGTCCTCTCGAGCCTCATCTGTCAAGGTAACTAAGGACTGTCCATAGTTCTCAGAGGTCAGCTCCTTGCAAACTCCTTTCTGAGCTTTGTAGCCTCTGGCTGGCTTTCAGGCTCTCCCCTGAGAAGTCATCAAACCCAGGCTTCCTCTAGGTAGAACTAAGCTGTAGGTGATGGAAAGGGAGTTTTTGACAGGATTAGGACCTCCCTGCATGGTAAGCAATTTGTGTTTTCAAATTAAAAGTCCTGACAGTAAGCTATGTAGTGTCTTGTGCTGTGTGCAGTTTTCATTTAAAACGTGTGTGGGGCTAAGGTTGAAATAAGATTTCACTGATACATCAACTCTCTCAGTCAGGTTCACTTGGGATCATGTCTCGAGAACGCGCCCTCTCCTGTGAGTGGGTCTGAAGGAAGATCACTGAGAAGAGAGCGAGGATGGTGGGTGGTGTGGCAGGAAGCATGAGTTAATGGAGTTAAAAATTAATCGGTGTGTGTGTGGTAACAGGAAAAATGAAAGGAACAGATGTTGAGAAGAGGCCAGTTGCCAGCACACAGGGATGGATGGTCTGTCTCTCTGCCAGGGCTCAATCCGAGCTCCAGGGAGAAATGGTTTTGCTGCCTCAAGGTCTTAATGGAACATTAGTCAGGGCTGTGGGGACTACGTCTTTGCCAAGGAGACGTCATCTCAGACCAGAATTCAGAGAGGCAGGGGAAGTGTGGGACTCTGCCCCTTATATGCTGTTTCAGACAGACAACTTCCAGGCTTGTGTGCTCTCGTAGCACCTTCACGAAAGCAAAACTCAAGGAGCCTGTGGTTTTCTCTCAACACTCATTCTGAGTGATCGCTGACACATTATAAGCCACTGAATCTCCAGATTCAATCCAGCCACAAAACAGGACTCGGGCTGCGCCGGTTATCCTTTACAGAATTACAGCCTGTTAGGACACTGGGGCTTCTGCAGAGATAGGTTTCCATGCATAATTCTGTTCATTCATTAAGTCACAACAAAGATACAGTGAGTGCTCCTACTGTACTTTGTGGCTACGTACCAGAAATATATCAGTGAATAGAACAAACATTTCTGCCCTCATTGAGCTTACATTCCAGTGGGAGAAGATAATCAATAAACAATATTCATAACAAGTAAATTATATATTATGATGGAAGGGACGTGTGCTATGGATGGAAAGAAAAAGTAAAACAGAGTAAAAGGGATAGGGAATGCCAGGGCTGGAAGTGAATGACAATTTTAAATTGACTAGTCAGGGCAAGCTTCTTCATTAAAGGGGGTATATGGATATTAGGGGGAAGAGTATTTAAGGTAGTGGCAACAGCCAGTGTAAAAGCCCAACGTTGGGAGGTACATGAGCAGAATGAGCAAAGGAGAGAATAGTAGCAAATTAGGTCAGAGAAGAATGGGGCCAGAGCACCAAGGACCTTGTAGACCA
Organism: Pseudorca crassidens; assembly: GCF_039906515.1. Classification (NCBI taxonomy): domain Eukaryota; kingdom Metazoa; phylum Chordata; class Mammalia; order Artiodactyla; family Delphinidae; genus Pseudorca; species Pseudorca crassidens. The sequence goes on from NC_090298.1 coordinate 87,939,132, forward strand.
TTGTAAGGGCTTTGGCTTTTAGTCCAAGTGAAATGGGAGCCATTGCAGTGTTTTGAGCAGAGGAAGGACATGATCTGACATGTTTTGAAATGATGTCTCTGATTGCAGTGTTAAGATAAGGGGCAGTTATAGACACAGGCAGATGCTTTAGGAGGTTACTGCAGTGATGCAAGGAAGAGATGATGATGGCTTGGACCAAGGTAGGAAGGTAGGAAGAAACAATTGGATTCGAGACATATTCTTTTGAGACTGTCCTCCTCTTATGTTTGAGCGTCCTAAAGTATAAGCTACTGCATGGCCTTCACCATGTGTGAGTGACTCACTCTATCTTGAATTTCCCAAACATGCTTTTTCATATAACACTCGTTATGATTAATCTTGGAAAATGTTGTTTTAATGTCTAAGCCTCGGGGTGAAGATGGGTAACTGGCATCCACAGGCTACATCTGGTATAAAGCTTTTTGTTTCTGTAAAAACTGAACTAGCATTCTAAGAACAAGAGATTCACATAAAAATCTGAATTCCCAGTTAGCTTCATTTAAAAAATCAGGAAGTTGGGCTGCCCTGGTAGCGCAGTGGTTGAGAGTCTGCCTGCCAATGCAGGGGACACGGGTTCGTGCCCTGGTCCAGGAAGATCCCACATGCCGCGGAGTGGCTGGGCCCGTGAGCCATGGCCACTGAGCCTGCGCGTCCAGAGCCTGTGCTCCGCAACGGGAGAGGCCACGACAGTAAGAGGCCCGCATACCACAAAAAAAACAAAAACAAAAACAAACAAAACAACAAAAAAATCAGGAAGTTGGCAATACATTTTCTTATGGCAACCATCACCTGGAATTGAGTAACTATTCCCATTGTGTCCTTCAATTCCCCGCAGTCCCTACTTGGCCTCTTTCATATGTTGACATTACTTGCTTAGACCATGTAAGCATTGGGGTTTATGAAATGGCCCTAGTCCAGGGGGAGTTCTGAGGAAGAGAAGGAGGAAGAACAGGGCTATGGGTCAAGACCACAGAAACTACTGGGCCATTAGTCTCGGACTGTGGGACACTCAAGCAGACGAAGAAGTTTAAACCTCTTCTGTCTAAACAAATACCCTCTTTAGATTTTCTCTATGGGCATGTTTGTCTCTCTTCCTCAGTGGTTCTGTCCCCTCTCACACAGTGGTGTGATGAATGAAACCAGGCCTCTTCCAGCTTGTGGGAAGACTGCTTCTCTCCTGTAGAGAGCCCAGTGGGTCCAAGGAGGGCTTCAGGTACTAGGACCCATGGAGTGGGTGGCAGAGGCCACATGCTCTAGTCTTTAGGGGGAAGACTGCTCTCTCTTGCTTTTGTATCTACCATTTTCTGCCTTTTCTTGCCTTCTGACTAGTAAGAATTGGAGGGGCAACACTAGTAAGAAGTTCTAAGTGACAGACTTGAGCCACCGGCCTTGGGCAACCCCCCTGCCCAGCTCTCCAGGGCCAGGGGCTCCATGGAGGCTGTGGGACCAATTTTCTCTAGTCATGAAACATGTGCATCTGCTTAGTTTCCCTTGTAAACCTAGAGTGTCTGTAAACAAGTGTTCAAAGACATGGTGACTTGAGGCTCTCGCCACCTTTCTTTACATAAGAGGTATGTGGCCCTCAACTGAGAGTGCTTAGTCAATGCGAAATATTTCAAAAGGCCTTATTTCTGAATTTATTAGGAAAATGCAAGGAAAGACTCATTCTTTCCCCTCTCCTCTTGTTATGGATCCTGAGGATGGAGCAAAAAGGTCTACCTTACCCATTTTACAAAACAACCTCAAGCACACGTTGTCTTCCATGACCCTTACCAAAATCATCCACACTCTTGATGAGGCCTGAAATTCCAATAGTCTTTCATTCCACAGTTAAAAATAAGACTCAAAATGCAAACTGCAGAAACACCATCCTCTAGTACTGCTGCTCCTATTAAGGTCTCAGGGAAGCATGGAGAAGGCACAGGTGATAAGAGAAAGAATCCAGGTGTGTTTACCCTTCATCACATAATGAGAATCAAGCAATTTCTTGGTCTAGGCTGGACTCAGAGGAGGACATATTCACAAAAGTTTTATAGCATCTCATCTTTTCCTAAGTCCCATCCTCCCATCACCATGGCAACCCACATGTTACAAAGGCAGGTGAAGAAGTTTGTGAATCTTAGCTCCTTGACCTTCAGGCCTCTTTAAGTTTTATTCTGTGCTTTTGAAGAGCATAAGTTACCTAACTTGTACATTGCAGGGAAGAGGATTTCTATGGAGGATGTAAGAAATAGAACTTCTAAATGTTTAGCTGGAAATAGCAGGAGAGCCTTCACACTAATGACTGGCCACTCAAGGCTATTGCACCAAGAGAAGAAGATGTCAGGCCCCTAACTGAGAATGGCTGCGGGGAGAGAACTAAAATGCTTATGACTCATCTAAGTTCGCTCCAGTCTTGTTCAAATGTTAGACCTTCTTATCATTAAAGTTTACCTTTGCGGGCTAAACTTATTGCACATAAGCAGAAATACATGAGAAAAGTGATGCGTGCACACACACACACACACGTACAATCTAATTCTCACTAAGGTAGAAATGACTGACTCGAGATCATTCCAGGAGAACCCAGTTTTTTTTTTTTTTTTTTTTGGCGGTACGCGGGCCTCTCACTGCTGTGGCCTCTCCCTGTTGTGGCCTCTCCCGTTGCAGAGCACAGGCTCCGGACGCGCAGGCTCAGCGGCCATGGCTCACGGGCCCAGCCGCTCCGCGGCATGTGGGATCTTCCCGGACCGGGGCACGAACCCGTGTCCCCTACATCGGCAGGCAGACTCTCAACCACTGAGCCACCAGGGAAGCCCGAGAACCCAGTTTTAAACAGAGGAAAGAGAACACCAAATCTAAGAGCAGAGGTGAACACAATGGAGCAAAGAAAATCAACTAACTAGAAAAGTTAGTAGGCGATAGGTACAGAAGAATGCTGGAGTATAGCATTTAAACAGTTTGCTTTTAGATGTATGAATTACACCTGAGTCTAGAGTGCAATGGGAAGGTCAAGCTGTAGGGATGGTCTTTGCTCTCACAAAGGAGTTTACATAGTGAGTTTGATAGGGTTTTAAATTCTAATGCATGTCTTGATTCTGGGTGAAATTTCAGAATTTCACCGTTCTGGTTCAAATGGGTCTCAGCATTAAATCATTCCTGGTATGAGGCAAGTCCATTCAATGTGGTTCCCAGATGCCCCTTAACAAGCTCTAATTTGAGCCAGGTGCTCAGGCACGGTCACCTCCCTGTACTCAACTAAGTCTGAGCTGTTGCCTGAATGGCATGTCCATTTTTCTAAGCCCGAAGAAGCATACGGTCAATGCATTATTGCTAACGGTAATTAGTGGCCCTGCTGAGGTCTGGTGCTTTCTCCCGGCTCCTGCACAGAGCCACATTTGTTGCTGCCCACAGCCAAAGAACTGCTTCTTTTTTTTTCAATCGTTTGAAATCTGAAGAGGGATTTAGACCTCAGGATGTGAATGACAAAATGCACGTTGTACCCTTGTAAGTGGTTGGAGCCCCTGAGATTCTAGTGTTCTCATCACTGACACAAGGACACAACATGCCAAACGAGGAGAAAGACTCTGCTTCAGCAGAGAGGCGATTCCCGTGGACAGCCTGCTGTTCTCCAATAATAGCTCCGAAACGGAGAAACAGGAAAACAAGATCAGCCATTCCGGAAATCAAAAAGAGATGGAGTGGAGGGTGAGGAGGGATGAGACAGCAAACATATGGAAGAGTTTTCAGTTATGGAGGAAGGAAGCCAAACACGAGGGCCATTATTTCAATTTTCTTCAGTTTTCAGCCTTAAGAGATGCCCAGGAAATACTTTATGCTAATTCTCTTTTCTTAAAAAGCTGAAAAATCTTTCAAAACTAGAGAGAAGTAATTGTGGCTTACAGCTGGTTTGGTGGTTTTTTTCCCTGTCCTTCAAAATAACCTGCCTTTTTTTTCTACCTGGGAGTTATCTAGTTCAAATTCGATTCATGAGTGACAATTTCACTAAAATAATCTGAAACTATTTGCTATGAGGAAATTCTTATGAAGCTAAAGACTGCATGGGAGCCATTTATACAACACTGGATTCATTCACTTTAGAAATCCTGAACACATAGAGGATACCTTCTATTAAGAGGATCACTCTGGACTTTTATAAATTTCCACAGTGCTTCTTGGCCTATCTTCACCTTTTTGTCAGTAGCATTCTCTGTAGAGAAGCAATTTAGCGGAAAACAATAAACAGATCAGAATTTAAAGCAACTCTTTTATTTGTATAAGCCTTACATGGTTTCTGACTATTTCAATCAACATAGCCTAAAATTTTCATGGGGATAAACATCCTTTTGTAATATTTTTCTGACAAAAATTTTCATACTTTTCAAAAATTACATTAATTAATACTCATAGCCATCAAGGTGAAAATTGTACTAGTTCTATTACGGAGTCATTTTAATCACTTAATAAACATAAGGTGCTGATTGTTTCCTTGGATAGCAAGACAAGCCAATCAAAATAACAGAGTAGAAAATAATCTCAGGCAAATAGACCCCATCATCTCTTCATACACAAGTTTGTGAGTGTATGTTTGTGCATGCAAGGTACATTTTAAAGTAAGTTTTAATTCTCCCAAAATGTCACTTTTGAAACAAAGCAAGATTAAAGGTGAAAATTTGAGAAATTAAATCTTAGCAATAGTTCTATCTTTAGTAATAGTACCACCTTTTAAAACACAGTGTTGCTTGGAAAAGAGTTCGCCTAACCTCATCTTCATCTTAAAATTTAGGTATTTAAATTAAATATGCCTATTCCTCGGTACATATACCAGGATCACAAAAGCCACCGTATCGTTTGCCACAATCAAGAAATAAATATGTCATTATCACAAGTAATAAGGAAAACTGAGATGCTTACAGTCCCTTGGCAATGAAATCCCTTGTATGCACCAGTTCCTTGTGGTATCGGAGTAAATCCTTTTAGAGAAATCTGTGGAGAACCACACCAATCCCCATAACCAGTGTCAAGGGAGCAGGTAGTGGAGCCATGGGGGCAGAGGTGCGGTTGGGAAAGGACGTCTGTTGCGGGAAACTAAGCAGAAGTTCTGGCTCCTCTTACAAAAGTGGACAACCCGACAACAAAGAGCACACGTTCCTACCAGGAAATGCTGGGCTGGAGCCCTGCCCCCTTTAGACTTTTAGACAGTGTGCGCATTCTGTCTGCAGCGTTTCTCACACCTTGCCTGTTGCAGTCACTTGTGTTACCTTCCTCACAGCTGTAGGCACTTGAGTTGACTCTGACTTTATGGAACACGTGACCCAATACCCTTCACCTGGCAAAATTCTACCCGGCCTTAGGCGCCCTCATCTAGGAGCCTTCCCTGCTCCTCTGAAGACGAGCCTGGTGTCTGCCATTGCGCTTTTCACAGGGCCCTGTACCCTTCTCTGCCATTGGGCTTTTCATGTCACCTGAAGAGGACAGCTTAGTGTGTTTGCCACCCCAAGGTTTGTATATAGCCCCTACTCTCCGCCAGGTCCTGCAAGGATGCTGGAATAAGCATAACATATTCTCCAAAAACATGAAAAGATAGAAGATGGGATAGGATAAGGGCTATATTCATTGTTCACTTAAGGAGATCAAGAAGGGCTTCGTGCAGTAATTGACATTGAAAGTGCTTTGTGGAGGTTTTCACAGGAAAAATGAGGCAAGGGATGTGTTCCAAAAGGAGGAGACAGAAATTGGAGGAGCATTTAAGGATCAGTGAGTTTATAGGGTGTGTCTGAGGCACAGAGAAGACCGGCAAGCAGGGTGGAGGAGTAGGCACTCGTATAAATAAATGAGAGCTCTTTGGGTTGCAGAGTGACATAATCAGTGCTGGACTGTGGTGACAAAGCAGGAGGAACCGGAGAGGAGAGACATAATGTGAAAAGGAGCAAGCATTTGTTGAGTGTGCCAGACCTGAGCTACATGCTTTTTATCTATGGTTTCTCTTATCCTCACAGCCCTGTGAAGAGGTTGCTAGGATTTTTGTTGTAATTTCAGAGGGGAAAGCTCAGACACAGCTGGTTAAGTAAATTGCCAAGCTCTCAATTTCTGTACCCTTAACATCTTGCCCAGTGTTTGTTGTATGAGTACAGAAAAAAAGAAACAAATGGGGACTTCTCTGGTGGCGCAGTGGTTGAGAATCCGCCTGCCAATGCAGGGGACACGGGTTCGTGCCCCGGTCCGGGAAGATCCCACATGCCGCAGAGCCACTAAGCCCGTGCGCCACAACTACTGAGCCTGCGCTCTAGAGCCCGTGGGCCACAACTACTGAGCCCTCATGTTGCAACTACTGAAGCCCGTGTGCCTAGAGCCCGTGCTCTACAACAGGAGAAGCCACCGCAATAAGAGGCCAGCGCACTGCAGCGAAGAGTAGCCCCCGCTCACCCCAACTAGAGAAAGCCCCTGTGCAGCAACAAAGACCCAACACAGCCAAAAATAAAATTAAATAAATAAATTTAGAAGAAAGAAACGAATGAACAAACAAATGGATGGAGCTGGCACTGAATCAGTTCTGCCTCATGCTAAGCCCATTTCTTGCCTTCCACTGGCTGGAAGATATTCAGTAGGCAAGAACAGGCTCAGTAAAGGTCAGACCTTGGGTTGTGGTGCTGAGGGTGGATGGCGCAGCCAGCAGGAGAGGGGGCGGTGTGCTACAGACACAGCGTGGAGACGTCATTTCTAGGGAGGCCAAGCACCTGATTTTCCTGGTAAAACTGGGACAATACCAGACAAACCAGGACTGCTAGTTCTCCTAACTGGGAGCCCAGAGGTAAGAGTCCTATATTCCAAGGCAGAGGTTCCAGGACACCCAATGGAAAAGAAATAATGCTATAAGTGGACAGTGGTGGCTCTAAAACCACCATCAGGCATCAGCGTCCCCTGGAGGGCTTGTTGAAACACAGAGTGCTTGATCCCACCGCCAGAGTTTCTGACTCGGTGGTGTGGGGTGGAAACTGAGGATGTGCATCTCTAACAGGTGATGCTACTGCTGCTGGCCTGGAATCACACTTTGAGAGGTGCTGCTTTCCAGTTTGCAAAGCTCTTCTGCAGCCTCAGCTCATTTGCTTCTCATGATGACCTTGCGGGGTGGGCTGGGACCACCCGGAAGGTCCGAGGATGACTGCTGGCCCGTGGAGCTGTCCGGTCTCAGACCAGAGAAAATTAGAAACAAATGTCAGACTAGACACTGCCTTGGAGTCAAGTCCCTGGGGGTTTCTGTGTACTTTCTTGTCAAAAGCAACCTGTTGCTCTTATACCATATACATCCTTGCACCCCCAGAGAGCTTTTATGCACAGTGAATGCTATCCTGAAGTCCCAGAATTCATGAAGTTGGTCTCTTATAACTAGACAGAATCAGGAATGTCTTTCCTTTTCCTGCCATATGCTGTGCATTTCTTACCCTGTGATCCCGAGCAAATGGTTTCTTCTTTAAAAAATGTTATTTTATTGAAGTAGAGTTGATTTACGATGTTTTGTTAATTTCTGTTGTACAGCAAAGTAATTCAGTTATATATATATTCACTTTTATATATATGTGTATTCTTTTTCATATTCTTTTCCACTGTGGTTTATTACAGGATATTGAATATAGTTCCTGCTTCCCAAAAGTGCTCTTCCAGAAGCTGCCCTCTTCTGGTGTTTACAGAGATGCCCGGCTATAGGAAAGGAGCTATTCATTTGTAATTAACCGTTTTCCAAAAGCACCCCTAAATCTTTATCTGACAGTCTCTGGATTCAGCCAAAAGTTGCTTGCATTAGTTTTTAATGCTTAACTATTGAAGATGGTATATAGGCTACCAACTTTTACAAAAGAGATCAGAGGAAAAAAGCTTATTTTTATGTATTGCTTACAATTTACAAAGTCTTTCATAGGTCACGTCATGCTCAATCCATACAAAATCCCTCTGGGTATATTTCACGTTTCATAGATGAAGAGGATAAAGTGATGTATCTTAGGGTTGACAGCTAAGAAGAAATACAGTTAGGACACATTCTCACTTCTACCCATTGTCTATCTCTACCATTCATAAAGGCAGAAAGTCAAACCAGCTGCATTCTTTCATATGTACATCATGAACATGCATCATTCTTTCATATGAATGTCAAGTCTGTGAGATATCCAGATCCTAGACAGACCTTCAAACCCATTTCCCCATAGTGAGCACCCCCTTCTTTCCTATAGTTCTTCATCCACTTTGTATCATAAATTTCATATGTACGTGTTTATTTTCTCTAATTAGATGGTAAGTCCTAGCAGACAGAGTCTTGCATTCCTTCCATTCTTCCTAAGACCCTAGAACAATGCTATATACATAGCAGGAGCTCAGCGAGCATGTGCTGAACGCTCAGTGACTATCAAATAAGAACCTGGCCTTCGTGCAGCTCTATAAATACCAGACAGAGTGAGATGTGTTTTAGTTTCCTATTGCTGCTATAACATATGACCGCAAATCTAGTGGCTGAAAACAACACAGAGTGATTATCTTACGGTTATGGAGGCCCGAAGTTGGAAATGGGTTTCATGGGGCTGAAACCAAGGCATTGGCAGGACTGCATGCCTTCTGGAAGCTCTAGGGAAGAATCCCTTTCCTGCCTTTTTCCAGCTTCTTGGGACTGCCTGCGTTCCTTGCTACACCATGACCTCTCTCTTCCATTTTCAAAGCCAGCAGAGGGGGTTGAGTCCTCACACTGTGTCCCTCTGACCTTCTCTTCTACCTCCCTCTTCCACTTTCGATGACCCTCGTTGATTAGCAATCTTAATTTCAGCTGCAACCTTAATTTCCCTTTGCAGTGTAACATAATATTCACAGGTTTCAGGGATTAGGCTGTAGACCTCTTGGGAGGAGAAGGAGAGCCTTATTCTGCCCACCACACTGAGGGAGGAAGAGAGTAAAAGGTGTCCAGAAATTGGTGAAATCCAAATAAACATAACTCACTAAAAGTGCCTGCTACCACTGCCTACTGTTTGAGCACTTATGAGGCATCTAGCTCTTACATATATGAGCGCCTTGTGTATATTTTGTGCATCATTTAATCCTCACATCCATCTAGTGATACTGGTATTAGGCCCATTTTCAGACTAGGAAACAGAGGCAAAGAGAAATCACGCAAATTGCTTATAATCCACACAAGAGCTCAGGAAGGGAGCCAAGATGGCGCTATGCTCTTCACACCACTGCACACCCAGCCTCCTGGGGTCCATCTCAGCTCTGCTCTGCAGGCCACACATGGCCTTGCATTTTCCTCAGCTCCCTTTCTGTAACTCCCAGCCCAGAACCTGCTTAACTACACAACAAGAGGTAGGGTAAAACAAGACCTGGCAAAGCTCTCCAGCAGGTAACTCTTAGGGGATTTGTTTTTCCTCTTATTCTTGTTGTTCAAGGAGACATGATAATTAAAATGTCAGAGCTCTTCATGCTTCCCTGATCAAGATAACTACTTTACCACAGGTGATAGAAAGGCAAGGAGGAAAATGTCTGCTGTGGGGGAAGGTAGGTGATGATTCTGACAGGGGGCAAAGCTGGGGAAACCGATCCCACTGAGCTCGGGGGGGAGTTGATTGCAGCTTCGGCTGAACCAGGATGAGTGCTCACCCATGGGGTCTTCAGGGAGCTTCCCACCCCAGGCCTCCTCCCCAAATCCCCATCCCCACGGCTCGAAGGGAGCCAGTTCCCAGCGGATCCATCCAACAGCTTGCTAATTCTATCCAACCTCTCCAATTCAGTTAATTCCCAGTTTTAGTGACAGAAGCAGCAGCTGTTAAGCTCGGCAGCTGTGTTCTTTGTCTCTCCAGCTCTACCTCTCCCCCTTCTCTCTCCAAGTTAACTGAGTGGATCACATACAACCTTCTAGGGGGAAAACAGAATAAAAGTCCTGGATAAGATGAGAGAAGAAAGGAGAAACAAACCTGTAGGTGCTTGAAATTGTCAGGTCAGCTGGAGACAATGGAGAGAATTCTTTCCCAGCCTGACGTCTCAGCTTAACACTGAACAGTCTCCTCAATGCTCATGTGCTCTCTAGAACAGACAGGGAAGTAGCTTTTAAGTTCTAATCTGTTGCAGGCCAGCGCATGCATCTACTGTGCGTGACTAGGGAGCAAGCTCACACCACACGTGACTCACCCCCAAGAGCAACAGTACCCGGGCTGCCCTGCACCCTGTTCAAGAGACCCCATGCACGGATGTTGCAATAATGACAAGCTGCCATTAAAAATTCCTATACACTTCAATTTGTGTATTTATCTCATTGACTAAGCTGCAGTGTCCTAGAGGCCTCATGGAGAAAGTATGATCTGCACAAGGATTTAAGTTATGTTAGTTAGCCTTGTGAATTTCTGGGGGAAGCATACTTCAGGCAGAGGGAACAGCTAGAACAAAGGTGGGAGACAGGATGGGTAGAGTTGAAGGAATGAGGGGAGAATTTAAAAAAGAGGAGATCCAGCAGGTAAGGGAGGGTAGTACGTCATGTTGGGCACTGCAGGTTGTTCAAAGATTTTGAATTTTTTCTTACTCTGAGTGAAATGGTGTGTGTTGTAGGATTTTGAGCAAAGAACTGGCATGATCCAGCTGCAGTATTAGGGGGGCAAACCTAGATGCAGGGAGAACAGCAGGTGTCACAATAAATCAGGCAAGAGATTGGAGGACTGACTACAGAGGCTGGGTGAAGATAGAGGATGGACAGGGTACAAGAGAAGAGGAGCCAGGGATGGTGTCATTGTTTTTGGCCTGAGCCACAAGAAGGGTGGAGTTGCCATCACTGGGTTGGGGAGGGCATCACGCAAAGTAGATCTGGTGAAGGAGAATCCGGACTTTAATATTCAGCACGTTGAGATATTGAAATATCTAAAAGACCTCCAAACTGAGAAGAGAGATGCTGAACAGCAGTTGGAGATACAAGTCTGGAGTGTGGGAGAGACGTCTGGGCTGGAAATAGAAATGAGGGAGCTGTATTTCAAGCCATGGGGTTCAATGAGATTTCCAATGGAGTAAATTTAGAAAAGAAGGTACTCCAAAATTAAGAGATCAGGGAGGAGAGGAGGAATGGGTAAAGGAGGGGGAGGATGGAAACCAAGAGAGTACAGTGACATGAAAGCCAAGGGAAGAAAGCATTTAAAGCAGGGACTCGGGCAAATTGCCAAGCTTCACTTTCTACATCTGCTAAACGGGAACATGAACTCCTCCTGTGAAGTTATCGTAAAGATTATAAATGAGTTAATCCATTCAATAAATATGTACTAAGTGCAGTCACTGTACTGGGTATTTGGATTTGAGTAACATATGGGTTCCCTACCTCGAGTGGGAGGTTACCCATTTGTAAAACACCCAGCGCAGTGCCTGACCCCGGAAGGTGCTCAAATAGGTAACATTACTGCTCGGGTAAGAATAGCAATTGCCTGTGTGTGGCCTATGTGGATTTACACTCTCCTCTGCTTCTTGAGGCCAATTAAAATTACTTAGTGCTAATTAGTGAGTCTGGGTAAAGCAGGGGATCTTTCAGTTCCCCACCACACCAACCATCTCGGTCTAATGCTCGGATACTCCACAGAACATATGGATTTCTTTCTTGGTTGGGGAATAAGAAGGGACCGCTTCGGGAACTAGTAACTAGTCTTACCTGTGTACACAACTCAGCCCCAACTCCCCAGCTCCCAAGCCTCGAAGGAGATGAAATAAGGCAAAGGGCAGTTTCCAAAGGGGAAGAAGATCAGGGAAGCGGAGCCCGGATCCTGTGGCCTGGAGAGCAGGCCCAGGGAGAGGCTGTAGACCGTTCATTGCCTACACGTTCCCAGAAGGTGCACATGCGTTTATGTGTTGATGTGTAAGATTCACTTTTTAATTTTCCCACAAGCCCATCAGCTGCCTCCTTCACCTGTTCGCTTTGATATTCCAGCAGCCTGCGGCCTCCCTTCCACAGGCTGGATCCGACACTAGGGCTCCACGGGCCAGGTAGCCAAGGTAGCCAGAAGCCCCTGGAGCCCAGGAGGCCTCCCTGAGGACAGTCCCCAAGGGCCATGGGCTCCAGGCAGTCAGCATAGGGCGCTCTCCCAGCTGCCTGTTTTCTCCCCAGATGTGCCCTGCCTACCTGGCCTGTTGCAGAGAGAGGCTCCTGGGGCCTGCTGTTTTCCTTATGACTATGGGTGACATTGCACTGGCACTCCAGTTTCTTTCACAATGCCTTTGTTTTGATCTACAAAAGTCTGCTGAGTTTCTCTTGGGCCTTGTCATGTTAACAAAAACAAATGTAATAATATGCACTTGAAAAGGCTTGCAAGTCTTGATATTCTAATAAGCTTTTGATGCTACAGGGACCTCTGAGGTTTTTTAAAAGTTTAAAGTTAATAAAGAGAGTAAAAGAAAAAAATATGAATTGTTTTTAATTATTATTATACAAGATTAACCAAACCAGTTGTGTATAATTAGACAGTAGCTACCTTGCATAGTAGAGGCAGTAAATAGGTCCACAGGGGGGCTGCCAGAAGGCTGAGGTGTTTACAAGGCACTGGAGATGTTTTCACCAAGCACATAATCCCCATTGCAGTTACTATTGCTTTTATAATGGATGTGTTCATTACAACCAGAGACTAATAGACGTATCCATCTTCTTTCTAGCACAGATGACTCTGAAGCGGGGGATGGCAGTGGAGAGTGTATGATATAACCTGGCGGTAAAATTATTAAGAGGGCCCATTAGTATGCAGCTTTTTTTGTGGTTTTATTTTTGTTGCCATTGCCGAGAGGAATTTTAAGTTAAACAAACAATTGCCAAAGGAGTGATGATTAAGATATTGCTAAGAAAGTGTGGTTTAAAAACAAAAAACAGAAAGAACCCTCCAGCATTGAAAGCAATGGGTCAGGAGTTCCAGGGCTTGGTTATGAACCAATCTATGACTTCGGGGAATCCATTCATTAACTTAACATTTATTGAGTGCTGCCATATGCCTGGCATTGTCTTAGGTGCTGGGGGAAAATAATGAGTAAGAAACACTGAACCTTTCTTCCCAGGTGTTCTCAAAGAAGGACATCCGTCAGAGTCACCTGGAAAGCTTTTCAAAACATATTCACTGAGACTGCAGTCCAGAGTCAACAGAGCTGGGTATGACCCTGGGCGTATGAATTTTGATAAAGTGTTTCAGTGATTCTGAAGGTTGTTGACTGGAGTGGGAGAGAGACATAATTAAACAACAAATATGATGAGTGTCTGATCTGAACTTCCAGTCCTATATTTTTATAGTGGGGATAATAGTATCTGTCCTACATATCTATCTTGGGTCAGGCTCCCCAGGAAGCAGACTCTGAGAAGGAGTGTGTAGGGAATTTATTGGGGAGTGGTCTAATTTTGGGGAGTGAAATGGACCAGTCATTAGCTACCCTCCTGGTAGGGATGTGACTTGGGGCAGGGCAGCTCTCTCCAGCCCTAGGCTAGTTCCTGGTGTAAGTTAGCTGACAGTTATCAGCCATGACCTCTGCCTGCAGTCCCACTAGCTGAAGGAATGAGGCCCTCAGTCCTGAAGGTGGATGGGAGTGGCATGTCATAGCACCCTACAGTATAGCTATTTCCTACAGAAATAGATATTGAGATGGAGACTGGGAAATAGTCTAGACTAAAAGTTACTCAAGACTAGAAGGTACCCATTTTCTATTATTAACCCATCACCAAATTTGCTCTTGACAATGGCTTTTGAATTTTATTCATTTTTGATGTTAGAATGATCTGACTGTGAAGTGTCACCCCATAATTACCAGTGTTGATTAGGCTGAGCTGGCTGGCTGGGTCAAACCTGCACACCCTGACTGAGAAGGAAACAAAATGAAAAGACAACCCACAGAATGGGAGAAAATATTTGCAAACAATGCGACCGACAAGGGATTAATCTCCAAAACTTACAAACAGCTCATGCAGCTTAGTATCAAAAAAAGCAAACAACCCAATCAAACAATGGGAAGAAGACCTAAATAGACATTTCTCCAAACAAGACACACACATGGCCATCAGGCACATGAAAAGATGCTCAACATCGCTAATTACGAGAGAAGTGCAAATCAAAACTACAATGAGATATCACCTCACACCAGTCAGAATGGCCATCATCAAAAAGTCTACAAGCAATAAATGCTGGAGAGGGTGTGGAGAAAAGGGAACCCTCCTATACTGTTTGTGGGAATGTAATTTGGTGCAGTCACAATGGAGAACAGTATGGAGGTTCCTTAAAACACTAAAAATAGAACTAACATATGACCCAGCAATCCCACTCCTGGGCATATATCTGGAGAAAACCATAATTCGAAAAGATACATGCACCCCAGTGTTCATTGCAGCACTATTTACAATAGCCAAGACATGGAAGCAACCTAAATGGTCACTGACAGATGAATGGATAAAGATGATGTGGTACATATATACAATGGAATATTACTCAGCCATAAAAAGAATGAAATAATGCCATTTGCAGCAGCATGGATGGACCTAGAGATTATCATACTAAGCAAAGTAAGTCAGACAGAGAACAACAAATATCATATGATATCACTTACATGCAGAATCTAAAAAATATATATATGTATATGTATATATATATATATATATATATATATATATATATAAAACTGAACTTATTTACAAAACAGGAACAGACTCACAGACTTATAGAATGAGCTTACCAGGGGGGAAGGGTGAGGAAGAGGGATAGATTGGGAGTTTGGGATTGACATGTACACACTTATATTTAAAAGAGATAACCAACAAGGACCTACTGTATAGCACAGGGAGCTCTGCTCAATATTTTATAATAACCTAAATGGGAAAAGAATTTGAAATAGAATGGATACATATATTTGTATACCTGAATCACTTTGCTGTGTACCTAAAACTAACACAACGTTGTTAATCAACTATACTCCAATATAAAATAAAATTTAAAAAAAGAGAGAGAGAAGGTACATTTCCAGGGATAAAATAACTGAGTGTTGATAAGAGACATAAATGAGCTGAGTGCTCTTGCTACACGCTTTAAACAAGTTTGCAGGTTCCACTCATAGTCATGTTGCAACTATATAAGAAGCAGTAGTTTTTTTGTTCGTTTGTTTCTTTGTTTGCGGTACGCGGGCCTCTCACTGCTGTGGCCTCTCCCATTGTGGAGCACAGGCTCCGGACGCGCAGGCTCAGAGCCCATGGCTCACGGGCCTAGCCGCTCCGTGGCATGCGGGGTCCTCCTGGACTGGGGCACGAACCCATGTCCCCTGCATTGGCAGGCGGGCTCTCAACCACTGTGCCACCAGGGAAGCCCCAGAAGCAGTAGCTTTTTAATTCACATTTGTCAAATATTTTTCTTTGATTCTTCTACTCAAGGATGAGTTGCTGGAGTTGATTCATGCATTCAAGCAAAGTTGAAACCTGTGCTTCTCCATTCCAGCATCTAGAAATGAAGGGATTAATTAAAATGACCTTTAAGATTTCTCTGGGTCTAACCTTCTATGATGACCCAAGTATTTATCTTGGGCTGGAAAGACCAGATTTCCTCTCAGACAAGAGCAAGCAATGCAAGGAGACCTCCAAGCAGAAGCTGTTATGCTAGACTGAAAGCTTTATAAAACGTCTCTAAATAACAATAAAGCTGGAAGATTTTTTTCCATGCAGCTTCTCCAGTACTGTCTCTTCCTTGTCTACACTGTGGAGCATGCAGGTCAATAAGTGTGTATACACAGTGGCAGGAGGGGTACAAATAGGAAGATACTATAGATGGGAAGAAAAAAATTGATTTAAAATTGGGTAAAAAGTTGGAGTCTCCTCCATTGTCTTGGCTGGACACATGTTAACACTTCATCCCCACCCTCAAGTCATATTTACCCATGTTCTTGATGTAGTCAAGCAATCTGATGTGTCAATTTTTTTTAAATTTTTACATTTATTTAAAGAGCCATCTCTTATGATAGCTGCTCCATCTCAGCATGTTCTAGAATATTTTAAACAACGAGAAATGCTCCATGCGACTTCACTGGGGCCTAGAACTCCCTGCTCTGGGAATTGAGAACCATAAACCAGTTCGCTGGGGGATAGTAAGCCAAAACACAAATAGAGCTAGAAAAAGACTTGGAACTTGAGAACCTAGATGGCAAGTTGGAAATGAGTTTTCAACATACTCACTTGTATTGGATAGATATATAAAAAGTTATTTGCATAAATATATGTTTGTATAAAATTTCCATAATTTTCTTCCCTCTGGAGTTAGAGATGGGGCCATCAGGACAACCTGCCAGACCTGGAACCAGACTATTTTGGGACCTGAAAGGGAAATTAGGAGATGGGGTAGCTACCAGGATTTGGTGACTAGGAAAAGTGAATAATGACAAAATGCTTTAAGAAAAGATGAAAGAAATACTTTGGAGCAGAAATGGCTAGGAGGAATGTTAATGGTCTGCCTTCATTGTGCTGTATAGGAAGTGAAGTACTGAGAATCCAACGAAGAACCCTCATCCCCCTGGTATAGCTGAGAGGTATAATAGACGGAATTTAAAAAGAGAAATTTGAGATAGGCATTAGGGAAGAGACCAAACTTCCGTGTTCCCAGGGGAAGGGGAACACACTCAACCCATTTGAAAATTGAGGTTGAATTAAACTCTAGGAAATACTTTCTATTGTCAGCAACAATTCCATGCTGGCCCACTGGGACTGAGTACATCATCTAACAAGACGTTTTCATTTCTAATTTCTTTAACTTCATGGAAAATCCTTCCTGAATTCTCCACAACTCTCTGTGGTGTTTAATAAGTGAAATAACTTAGTGCCCTCCACGGCCTTCACTAATTTACTATCCACTCGCACCTCCAAATCAATAATAAACACATTAAATAACATTGGTCCCCAAACGGACCACACTATTAACCTCCCTCCACTCCAAGAGACCAACCGACACTGCTTCCTGCTGCTTAGCTGGTTTTGTAAAAATCTACAGTCTTTGATTGCTCCTGCCCAGCTGAAAGAAGAGTCCAACTCCGCTTTTGTTCTTTCCAGGCTAATGCCGCGTGACTATCAGGTCAGAGGGCCTGGACCCCTGGGCGCAGGGGTGGGGTCACACCAGTTGCTTTGATGGGAGGCGCCAAAGATTGAGCAAGGGAGCAAAAGAAGGTAGAAAAAGTTCATTGTTCTTGCTGAAAACTCAACTGCACTGCCATTTTTCAATTCCATTGAGAAATGTCAATGTTCTTTCCCAGCGTCTGGCGGAGGCAGATCTGACCAGGTGTCTCCACACAGAGTGGGTTCTCACAGTTGGGCTGCGTGTGTGTCATAAAGCTAAATAAGGAGCCAGCTCAGCCCGCCACCCCCCTTCGCTTCTGCCGGCCAGACACACTTCCGCATATGACAGTCTTATAAATAGATGCTGAGCAGCTGGTCCTCCTCTCACCCCCTGACTCCATCAGCTTCCCCCATCAGAAGCCCCTGACAGTCACGCAGCTGGGAGCTCTCCCTTTCCCTTCTCCACCCTCCACCTCCGACACGTGGCCACCACCTCAGCTCTGTCCGCTATAAGCATTCAGAGATTGGCTGGTGTGGGAGAAGGGCTCAAGGAGATGGGGGCTGGATTTGACCACTGAAGCAAGCTGTCACCCCACTAAACGAGGGGACGGAAGGTTGTGAGACACCCAACAGCCCATAGAACGGGGCCCAGATGGCTGCCCCAGCCCAAATCCCAGGAATCATTCCGAAGTGAGTTAAACGTTCTAAATATCTATGGGGCTCTGCTATACCTCTATCTATATATGTACCTAGTCGAGAATAGTTTGGGGCAAATAAATATAAGATAAAATGCATTTATTAACTTCTACAAAGTACCAAGTATTCAGGGTTCAAATGAGGGTAGGATTTAGGATAAGGAAGATATATAAAAGAATTAAAGATTTGGAAGCCACTATGTAATTAGGAGGTAATATAATAGAAGTGATATTTTCTTCCTAAATACTGTTATTTTTTATGAAAAATTAAGGCTTTACAGGACATCAGAGTTACAGGGATGGTCAGAGTCAAGTCATTTTACAGGAATTAATTGTCACTATGTGCCGGACACAGAGAATGCAAGGAGATATCTCCTGGCCTTGATCGGCCCCTGGGCTGGTGAGACAGACAGACAAGTCGAGGGCCAGGGAGTGATGCAGAAGATGGAGTGGCCAACTTTGCTTTCCGTAAGGAGAGTTTGGGAAGTATGCAGGGAGGACATAGTGTCGTCTAGGCTACAGAGACAGCAGGAGTTTGGGCAGCAAGAGGTGCATTTCTGGCAGGTCTAGGAAACAGTGAATGGATCCACTGAGGGTGGGGACTGGCTGACATGGGCTGGGGCGGAGTGTGCCACCACAGGAAGGGAATTATAAATGTGAGAGAATGAAGTCTTTGGACAAAGTGTGTGGTAACCACAGGTTAATGCTGAAACTACAGATCTCGATTGTCACCTAAAGAATCCTTCCACTTTCTGGTTCATTCAGGTAGGCTAACCTGAATATTTAAATCTCTCATAGCTTAAATCTCCTACCGAGGAGTCATCCTTAAACCATGGCCCCATCAATATCGTTTCCCAAAATACCCACATATTCACTGGAAATGCATAGGCACACCTCCACTGAGGGACCCTTCACAAAGTGGATAAAAGTTCTGGTCCAGCTAATGCTGGACCAGGGCTCCCTCCTGGGTTAACACACACCAAGTTGTCACATTCTATGGGAAGCCCTCCCCGGTCCTTCCTTATATACTCTCATAGCACCATGTACCTGTTCTTTTCATTGTTGTTGTGACTATGATTTTTTTATTGATATCTGTTCCTTTCTCCTGGAGGACGGCAGAATAGCTTTCCTCCCCGCTGAATCTCCTATTTCTACACCTGACTGGCACACACTATACACTCAGAAAATAACTATTTCTTGAAGTTTTATAAGAGCTAGCGTTTATTGAGAAGTTTGTGTTTAATCTTTCACAACCACTTGTGAAATAAATAGTGTTAACTGGTCCCATCTTACAGACAAGTAAATGGAGAATCAAAGGATTAAGTAATCTGCCAAATGCTAAAGAGTGGCAGAGCTGGGATCTGAACTCTGGTGTCTGACTCTAGACGTCATGCTTTACCAGCTTGCATGGGCTGGGAGCGGCCATGGAGAGGGCCTGGTGGCAGAAAAGGAAAGCACAGTGACCCAGAGAAGGGGAGGCAGGGAAAGTGGTGGATAAGGAGTGGGGGGTGTATGGAAATCCTTTCTTCCTTTTAGGCTCAAGGGACCCCAGTCTCTGGCTTTACCACTAGCTCACCTCCATCTCAGCTGTTGAGAGTATTTTAGTCAGTGAATGAGGCTGGTCATCTTCAAGAAACGCTGCCCACCCACTTGGACGGCCTTCCCCAGCCGTGCACTGCCGAGTTCAAGCTCAGGTGCCCCTTGGCAGCAGGTCCCCCCAGCTCCCCATGCAGGCTCCCTGGCTCTCACCTCTGACCTAGGCCCTGTTCTTGGGAGCATCTCCATAGCAGGTAAGAGGCCAGGTGGCTCTGAGTTCAAGGGTCACATAGTTCCTGGGAAATACAGGAGATGACCCTAACTAAGACTATCACTACATGCGTGAATCTGAAGTGTCCCGTAACCTCCCTGAGCCTGGGATTTAGATGGTCCCCTGTAAATGTTAGTCCTTCTCTATTTCAAAGCCATTTCATTAAGTCTTAATTTGATGCCAAGTGGACAATATTTTGTCCTGTCCTGAAAGTCAAGCTGGCTTTCTCAGGGTAGTTTTCTTAAATAAACTGAACGCTGACCTGTGCTAAGTGCTCTACATTTATCGTCTCATTTCATCCTCACAGTAGCCAACGAGTAGGTATTAGTATCTCACATTTATAGATGAAGAAACCAAGACTCAGCGTGATGAAGACACTTAGTGTCACCAGGGAGTGAATGGTGGAGCTGGGATCAGAACACTGATTTTTCTAAATGACAACTAGGGTACTATAGGTTAAGAGCCCATTATGGCTGCCAATGTACTATATGTATAATTTTTTTCCATTTTGGGCTCTTGAAAATAAGGTTTTTGAGCAGTCAAATCTATTACCTGAAATATTGTAAGGAGTCCATGTGAGGATTTCTTTCTCAGTCAGCAGCTTGGTTGTTTAATGATCTTTTCTTTTAAGAAAACTAGCCACCAGATTAATAAATCCCATCTTGGTCTGTAGCGCTAATTCTAGGAAGCCTAATCTTTATCTTCATAGAGAAAAATGCAAGGGGAAAAAGGGGGGGTAGTATTGTCTGAATGGTTTCATTTGCGGATTTTTTCAACAACAGCTTTTGTCGAAGAAATTAAATGTGACAAGAAATTAATCCACATCGTGATCTAATTATTTTTAGAATTATGAGAAAAATGTAAGGTGTCTCAACTATTTAATTTTGAAAAGTGTCTACCGAAATTAACTTTTATTACCTTCCATAAAGATTTTTAGTTTTTTTGACGTCCTTAAATGGCATTTTCAACAGTCACTAATGTTGCTATTGTTGTCATGCAAGGTCACTAGCATATAAGGTAGGGTGTCTTACAAAGCCTGACTTTAAAGAACATGATATATATAATGATCTGGGCTTGTCCAAATACAATTTATCAAATTCATGAATCAGAATGTGGGAGCGAACTAAAGACCCAGCCATTTTCCTGACTTCCTTTATGTCTCTAAAGGATCAAATGTTAATCAGGAAGGAACCCCAAACACGGGGAGCTTCCTTGTGGGGTGTTAAAAGCAATATCAATCTGCCCCTTGAAAATTAGACTAAAGTAAGACCAACAATAATGGAAAAATGGCTAATGGGGATGGAATTAATTAACATCATTAAAAATATTTGAATTGGGGAAGAATTCACAATTGTGACATTTTAATAAGGAATGTTTTGAAGATGTTTAAATCCCACCTATCTTTCCCAAAATATGTCCCCCAACTGCAGGATCCAGTGACCCAAATTCTGAATATTGAAGTTGATCTTCAGGGGAAAAAGGCACTGGATCCAGAAAGCACCAATCAAACTCAAGAGTGTACTCTGGGAAGAAACCTGCCTAAGTCACCTACTCTCAGGAAAAGTGGGTTCTTACAGCATTTGGTAGAGAACAAGTCACAAGTGAAGTACAAGAAGTTCTGTTGAGGGGAAAGTAAAGGGGAGAACATGGAGCCCCAACAAGAGAGGGTCCACAGTGATGGTGGAAGCCCCAGGGCTGCGGGAAGGAGCACTAGAGGTGGGGAAAGCCAGGGGATGCTACATTTTATTTACTTAGCAATTCTGTAGGTCCTACCATCATTCAGGATCCTAAATTCAGTGCTAACCCCTGGGTATCTGTAATCCAAAACACCGGTTCTCCTGAATACCACCTTTAAGCCCCGGGGAAACTCACATTCGCTTCTCTTGTCCTAGATCCTCAACACAAATGGCAACCACATCCAAATGCCATGCAGGTCTGCAGCTAGGGTGCAAGCCGGAGGGGATGGACTCTGCTTCAGAATACGGGAGGGGGAGGATTTCCTCAGCAGAAGCACTTAGGTGAGAGAAATGACAAATTAATTAACTTGTCAGATTCTTACTTTCACAAAGCTTGAATGAATGGATTTTAACATAACAAGACACCATTTCCTGGCAGTGCCAAGTATCCATTTACTTGCTTCTCTTCTTTCTCCAACTGGGGATTCCGAAGGTACTCACACACTAACGTGGCATTCAGAACAGTTACACATGGCTGCTAATGTGTATCACTCTGGTATTTGAATATATACACGGGTCTCTATGTAACATGAGTAAAGTATGATACTGATTCTTTACATTGACGGCTAGATGGACATTTAATAATGGGGCTGCAAATAGTTTTTTTAACAAAAATATATGACAAGATTTATATTTTAAACATTAAATGGAAATCTAGCCTTTAAATAATGTATATTTAAAATTTTAAAAATTTTAATAGACTTCGGATATTTTAAAAGAAAAAGATTTTTTTGTATAAAATACATAACATAAAATTTACCATCTTAACCACTTTAAAGTGTACAGTATAGTAGTGCTAGCTATATGTGTCTTGTTGTATGACAAATCTCTAGAAATTTTTCATGCTGCAAAACTGAATCTCTATACCCATTGAACAACAATACTCTCTCTTTTCCCCCTCCCCAGCCCCTGGCAACTACCATTCTCCTTTCTGCTAAAGAAAACATTTTTTTGAAAATATAAGTCAATTTTAACTTCTTTCATTTTTAAGCTTTACTTTCATTTACATTTTTATAAAAATAAATTCAAATTGTATGTATCTTAATAAAATTGTATCTTAATATTTTAATTCTTTAGACTACTTTCAATAGAACACAAATTATATGAAAAATCTTGACTGTAATGTCTTAATTAGTGATTGTGTTGAAATGAAGTCAAAAAATAAATTTTATGGAATGAATACATGATTTTTTATGAATTATGTACATCTTTATTATTCATTCAAATATCTCTAGCTCATCAACGTAACACTCAGACAAGTGCAATAACAATTAATTCAGTCACTTTTGACATTTTGCCAACTTTAAGTCATATAAAGGCTATAATTTTTCTCATATTTTTCAAATTTGTCTCTATGAAATATGTTCTTCAAGGAAGGAAAATAGAACATATTTTGTTTAACAGTTTATTAGCTTCAAATATTTAGACATACGGTATGTGGGCCTGTATTTGTACTCCTGTCTGGCCACCAGAATATGAGCCTGCCTGATTGCACCTGCATGTCTAATTATCATTAATAATGATACACATGTTATCACCATGTCTTCACCATGTCACTATAAACTTTCAAGGGGCAATTATTTGTTTTGTTTATCATCATAGCTCCAGTGTTTGGAATAAACCTGGTGTATAATTGATCCTCCTACAAATGTGTTAAATTATATTGAAGTCACCTTCATTGATGACAACTAATTGAGCTACTGAGTGAGCCATTGTATTAAAAATCCGTATAGGTACATACCAAGTGCTATGGACAGTAAGTATCGCTAAATTCTAGATCCCATGTGTAATATAGGGATAATAAAATTACCTACTTTGCAAGGTTGTTGTGAAGATTAGAAAAGAGAATGCATGTTAGGCACTTAGCCCAGGGCTGGCACAGAGTATCCACCCAATAAATGGTGATGGTAATACAAGTAGTAGTTTTGTAATAGTAGTAGTGGTCCTGGAAATTGTAGTGGTGATAGTCGTAACAGTAGTAATGGTAACTGATATGGAAGTTCAGGAACAAAGAGTGTCTATGGGCTCAGATGGTCAGGAAAGGCATCATGAAGGAAAACACAGAGGTATTAGAGAGTTGAGCATACTTGAAAAAATGTATTTTTGAAAAGATGTGTCAAGGAGTCTAAGCTAGATAAAAACGAATTGAAGAAAGGTAAAGTGGAGAAACCCATAGGTTAGTAGATGAAAGCAGCTGCAAAGGAGACAGGGTGATATAGCTGAATGGTATAGTTCACAATGGAACTTGATTGCAGGGAAAGAAGGTCAGGGAGTTACAGTCAAGGAATAACAGCAAGAAGCAGAGAGGACAGACTCTGAACGCTCTTGGCAGCCTCGAGGTTTACTGGATGGGAAAGGATTAAGAGTCTCACTGTGAAAGAGCTTCAGGGGATGCAAAATTTGGGGGAAAGATACAAGCTTCAGTTAAGGGAATGAGTTAAAGAGAGCACTCTGATAAAAGACTACAGACCTGTTTTTCTGGAATACGGCAATTCTAGACAGCAAGGTAGAAGCGTTGACAGACTTATGGTGAGGACTGGATCAGGAGCAAGGAAGAAAACAGGTGATGGAGCAGCTCAGCAGGATGTGAAGAATATATCTTCCCAGTCCTGTCACCAAATCTGTATGAATTTAGATAAGTGACTCAACTTTCTGGGTTCATCTCTTCATTTAAAATATAAACTTAATAATACTTGCTTTGTGTATCAATGAAAAAAAAATTTTAATATATAAATATTTGGAAGCTTGAAAAAGTGAAACATGCTTTAAAAATATAAGGTATGATTATGACATTCATATATCAAGTCAGATTGGGTTCTCAGTTCACATATTCCAAATACACTAGTAAATATGTAGAGACACGTGGGACACCAGCTTCAACTACCTGATGGATTTGTGTGAAATACAAGTGATTCAGAGCATTGGTCATAACAGTAACATCGACCATTGGCATGTTACAAGTCAAGCTGGATAAAGAGGTACATGAAGAAAGAAGAGAGCAGACTAGGAGAAAGAAGGAAGGACAGACATCTGGATGGTTCCATGAAGCCAAAGAACAGGGGTGATGGAAGAGAGCACTCCACAGACAGGGCTTCCTCTGCCCCACTGGAGCCACAGCTCCATTACATGCCACAAACTCAGCAGTCTTGAGTGCAGAAGCAAAGAATAACTTAACAGGATACAGTTTAAATTAGCCTCATGAGAGGACCTGAGTCATATTTGGGTAGAACAGTGATATTATTTCCCTGGCTCTAGCAATATTTTTCCCCAAAGCTCGGCTGTGTATAGCTTTAGTCACACATCTCTCCATAAAGTTGTAATTCACTGTAGTTTCTCACGTGTTAATATATCACATTGAGTGTTGACAGGATGGGCATTTAATTATCTGGGGGTTGCTATACTTTCTTTGCTTCTTGAGTAATGAACTGGATTCTATACCAAAGTGTGAGTTACTTCCAGCTTCTCTGAGACACCAAGGACTCTTCCTTAAGTTGCATAGGGATTCAGCTATTTATGTATACCCCAAGAGAGTAAGTGAAGCAATTAACTGGAGGTTTCAGGAAAGCCACTGACTCATCTTTATTATCTGGATATAAGTAAAATCCAGTTTCAACAAACTTTAAGACACTGTCCTAATTACTTTGAATGTTGAATACTGTTCACAAAAAGTGACTCATTATTTGGGCATTAGATCTCTGTTGTATAGGCTGTTATCGCTGTAATGGTGTCTATGATAATTAGATTTAACCTGCTTGAATTATCTAGAAAATGGCCTTAAATTATCACTTCATTTTTGCAAAAGTATGTAATCCATCTTGAGTAGAGACAAGCAAAGCAGAAAATACCCCTATTCAGTAATGTACTTGGATTTTCAGACCATGAACTCTGCCGCAGTCAAATTATGGTTCTTACAAAACAATTTATTCTGAGATCACTGGAATGAAGGCAGCAGTGGGTTTAGGCTCCTTGTCCTAGTTAGTTTTGCATTCCGGGCTGCTTGTTTAGATCAGCTTGTACATGGTTTAGTTCAGTTGTTTCTGAGTATTGCCTTTCCTTAGCCTGGCCCTTCATGTGGGCTGGTTTTGTGAGCTCCTTCAGTTGCCAAGGTCATCACTCCCTGGCCGCCTTTAGACAACACTACAGGAGGCTATGAGGTCTTGTAACGTTACATCTTCATACCATTATAAAGGCTTTAAGTACTACAAGGCCACAAGAAGGTGAGCTCCGTTAAGAAATGGAAGAGCAGCATACCAAAGTATTACCTGAAGGCCTAGCACGGTGTCTTACACACAGAGGGTGCCTGAATGTTTACTAAGTAAATGAGAACATGGTGTGCCCCATATTCAAACACAGCTGCCACAGAGCTATGTAAAAAATCGCTTCACACACTATTATAGTTTGATCCAACTTTCCTTTTCAACTTCAGATTTATACTTTCAACTAACCAACTGACATCAGCATCTTAAGACCCCATAAGCAGCCCAACACCAACTAAAAGGTGGTGGGGTAGGCAGCCCCTAAAATGGCTCCCACTGATCCTGCCCCTTGGCATTCATGCCCTTGTGTGATCCCCTCCCCTGAGCAGGCTGAAGTTGGTGACGCGCTTCTAACAAATAGAATATAACCAAAGTTCTGGGATACTACTTGTGAGGTTAGGTTCCCCAAAGACTCTGGCATTTGATTTGCTTGCCCTCTCTTGCTCCCTCACCCTCTCTGTCTCTCCCTTGTTCACTCTCTCTCTCTCTCTCTCTCTCTCTCTCTCTCTGAGTCCTTGCTCTGGGCAAAGTGAGCTGCCCTGTTGTGAGCAGCCCTGTGGAGAGGCCAGTGTGGCAAGGACCTGGTACCTTGGCCAACGACCAATGAGGACGTGTGGCCTGCCACAGCCACACAAGTGAGCTCGGCAGTGGGACTGTTGAGACCTTCCAAGAGCCACGTGAGTGAGCTTAGGCATGGATCCTCCCTTAGTCAAGATTTGAGATGCCTGCAGCCCTGGTTACACCTTGATTGCAGCCTTGTGAGAGAACCTGAGTCAGAGATGCTCAGCTAAGCCTTGACTGGATTCCTGGCCTATAAGATCTGTAAGATAATAAATGCTTATTGTTTTCAGCTGCAAAGTTTTGGGCTAATTTGTTACACAGCATAGATAACTAATACAGTCAGTTCTGTGTTTTCTAGGGTATTATAATGATCTGATAAATGGCATCCTTGCTTCACACTCTATTTTTTTCCACCACAAATCCAATTATACTCACCTCACTAAAGATGTTTTATGGACTGTTGTTGCTCCAAAAGAAGAATTCTAAAAGTCTGGCACAGAACATCCTAGGTCCTTTGTAATCTGGCAGTTACCTGCAGCTTTTCAACCTGTTTTCTATCAGTGATCCAACTTCTAAATGTCTCTGCTCCAACTACACCAAATTACTTGCAATTCCCAAGTGCATTACATATTTTTATGTTCCTCTATTCTGTCCTGGCTGTTCCCTCTGCCTGGTATGCCCTCTCCATCTCACACCTTACCCTCCTGGAGAACTACTACCCATCCTCCAGGACTCAGGCCCCAATCTTCCTCTCTGTAAATTGTTCTATGCCAGGCAAGGCAAGGCACCCCCTCCTCTGTGTCCCATAGCACTCTGCTCCCGCTACACCATTCTCTCTCTGAATACAACGTGGGTTTCTCATACCTAGGAAACATGCTTCCTAGAGCATGATCATTAAAAGCAAAGGACTGGGAGCCAAACTGACTGGGTTCAAAATCCTGACCCGACCTCTTTACTTAGGGGCAAGCCTTGGACAAATTTTTTAACCTAAATCTCAATATCCTAATCTGTAAAATGAGGATAATAATAGAACCTACCTACTGGGCTGTTTTATAGTAAATGAGATACGGAAATGTGCCGAGCACAGTGCCTCATGGTAATAAGTGTTCATGTTATTATTATTTGCACCGCTAGCCACAGAAACCAACACATAGTAAAATTTCAATTAATGTTTCACGATTCTTTGAAACTTATTTGAACTAAGGACACGCTCATGCCATCTGTAAATGGGGCATGGTGGTACCCATTCTCCCTAAGTCACAGCACTAAGCCACAGTCGGGAGGAGCAAATGATCATATATGGGAAGACAATGTTTGAAAGTTTAAGAGAACAGAAAGGTACGATGTGTATATTTTTGTGGTTTCCTATTTAAATAAGAAATAGTCAAGCACGTGTAAGGACAGCAATGGAAGACATAATTGATTCTGCTTATGTAAATGTGGTGTTTTTCTTACACGCTTTCCAAAAAATTCAAAGGAAGTCATAAGACTAAAAGTCATTTTAAGGAACTTTTTTTTTGTAAATTGGAGTAAAAGTGATTTTTCTTTTTTGGAACTAACAGAACATGACTTAAAAAAAAAAAAAAGAAGAAAAAAGGAAACCCTGAGGGATTCCATATTTAACACAAAGGAACTCAACGTTAAGAGCCAGGAACTAGCTTCTTTACTCTGTGCTTGAATTCTCACAGATGTCATTAGGTCAGGTAGATCAGCTCCAAGATATTAGTAAGTCTCTGTATTTCTCAGGGGGTCTATTTGGAATCTGCTCATTGTTACTTGTCTTGAAAGGGCCAACCTATCTGATCTCCCTCAAAACCATTGTTGTAAGTAGGAATTTGAAAACATCAAATGCAAAAGATGATTCCAGATAAACTAGATGAGCATGGTTATCCTTAAAGATTGATTCATTCCAATAGAAAAAAATAATGAAGGAAAATGGTAGCCAACCAACATGGTCTCCATATTAAACAAGGCATTCCAAATCCAGAGGTTTCTCCTTTGATTATCTCTCAGAGACAAAAATCACTCTTCACAATTTGAAACAAAAGTAAATGGAAGTTTGCAATGCTAAGAACCCCTGTGGAAGTAAGGCGAAATAAGACAAGGCCTTTAGACCTGTGAGAAAAATCAATCTGATGGAAAATTGACAAACTTGTTTAACGTGAGGCACAAGAGCTGAGGGCTGACCCCAGAGACCTCCACTGAGACACCCCTGAAGTTCCTGTCAGATCCCTTAATCCATTCAATTACACAACAGCGTCTCAAAGGGAACCTTTTTTCTTTTTTAAACCAAACATCATTTTATATTAACTTTTTTGCCATTGTGCTTTAAATTCCAATTTCTTTCTCTTCATTCTCTCTTCTGTACTAAATTATTAAAACCACCAACTGCTCTACAATCAAAAATATTTCAGAAAGCAGTGATGCCAAATTTGGACTGACTAAAGTGAAATCAGACAGAAGGAAAGATATTTTAAACATTTCCATGCTCGGTGCATTGTTTAAGGATATGGCAACAAGTAATTAAAATTGACTACTTGGCTTTTCCCCATGAAACCAACGCTAAGCTCAGTGTTTGGCCCCATAACAACCTAATTCAGACCAGGGAGGCATCTGAGTGAAATAAAACACATTAATATATTTATAAACAGACAGATTTTTTTCTTCATCTATAACTTGTTCCTTTTTTATATATATTTATAAGCCATGGTAAGATGATAAAATAAGTAAAATTACGTGTTGGTTGGAGAGCCAAATTGGAAAGTCAGAATGAAATGACAAGATAGTTAACCTTTTACAACTAGAGAAAGGAAGAGGTTCTTGACTGTTCTTAAAGAACAGATTTTACTCAAATGTCACTTCAATGGACTTGCATGCGTAGCTAGCCATAGCAATTCTGACCTGTATGCTTTTCATTTGGAATTATCTATCTATATACACACTTACACAAATAAGATAGCGTACCCAACTACACAGAGGGGGCAGAACTGCACTTCACCTTCCCACACAAGTAACAAACACACCTACACCACTGGCCTTGCTGCCTTCTGATGGGTGATCACCACTGTCTCCTGATCAGGAGTTTCTATTCAACGCCTGTCAGCTTCTGGCCTAGCCCCTGGCTTTACTATGCTGTCATATGCATCTGTCATCTCAATTTCATTCAGTTCAACAGTTGAGTTCAATCAACACTGACTGAATTTTCTCTGTGCCAAGCACTGTGCTATGCACTAGAGACGCAAAAATGGCCCCTGTTCTCAAAAAATTTACAGAATAGTGAGTCCCTTAAAGTTCCTTCATTGAAGGGCCCTGTATTCCAGGCAGCACGGAACAGAATAAAATTGGTGAATCCCAAACTAACAAGTAGGCTTTGTTTAAAAAAAAAAAAGGGGGGGGGGACTCATTATTTGATTGGAAATCAATTCACATTTTTTTTCTGTGAAAAAAGAATATTCACAGCGGTGGTGGTGATCACATGGCTGGGCCTACGGATGCTTATTTAACTCCTAATGTGGCTGAAATTCCCTTTGATGCCAAAGAAAAGTACAATGAAAGGAAACTGCACTGCTGTAAATGTGGACCATTTCAGATATAATTTTCCTACTTTTAAAAAAGTCTGTACCGGGCTTCCCTGGTGGCGCAGTGGTTGAGAGTCCGCCTGCCAATGCAGGGGACACGGGTTTGTGCCCCGGTCCAGGAAGATCCCACATGCCGCGGAGCGGCTGGGCCCGTGAGCCATGGCCGCTGGGATTGCGCGTCTGGAGCCTGTGCTCTGCAATGGGAGAAGCCACAACAGTGAGAGGACCCCGTACAGCAAAAAAAAATAAAATAAAATCTGTACTAACTTTCAGAGTCTAGAAACCACTTTCAAATATTACCTGGTTTGACCCCATGAGATCAGAGGCTTATTGATCTCAGTTATTACAAATTAGGAAACCAGGCTTGGTGAGGCCAAGGAACTCGTTAAGGATCACCTGGTTAGGAAGTGGTGGTTCCAGGACTGAGGGTCTTCCGATGCAAGAGCCCATGTTCCTCCTTCTACCTGAGGCTGTCTCGGGAGATCTCTGGCGTAATACAGGCTATTGCACCAAAACATTGAATTGCATTTAAAAATAGAAATACAATGTTTCACTTTGTTATAAAGCAGAAACTAACACACCATTGTAAAGCGATTATACTCCAATGAAGATGTTAAAAAAAAAAGAAATAAAATGTTCACCTAGAACTTTCCAGTGCTCCTGGTATATTTGATTTCTTCCTCGTGACTTCAAGGAGTAAATATACCTTGGGGAAGAATGAACTTATCCTGAAGCCATTTTTCTGGCAGTGGATGAGTAGCTGGTGAACCACATTTGACTTGGCTTACTATTGCAAGAGTTATTTCTTGGTTCCATTTCTAGATAATGACAATCTTTAAAAAAATTTTCCCCTTCAGTTTTTAGGTTTGGAAATGGACATACTGATTAATTAGAAAAGAGAGAAAGGAGCTGCTGCTAAGATAAAAGGGAATGTTTTGTTTGTTTGTTTTTGCGGTATGCGGGCCTCTCACTGCTGTGGCCTCTTTCGCTGCGGAGCACAGGCTCCAGACCCGCAGGTCCAGCGGCCATGGCTCACGGGCCCAGCCGTTCCGCGGCATGTGGGATCTTCCCGGACCGGGGCACGAACCCGTGTCCCCTGCATCGGCAGGCGGACTCTCAGCCACTGCTCCACCAGAGAAGCCCAAAAGGGAAGGTTTGTAAAGACTGATTGGTTTTGGACATGGGTCAAATTTTCATTTATTTCTTAAATGAAGGAGTTTAAAAAAATGTCAAGTCAGTTATCAAGGCATTAGTTGGACCAAGATTGCATATTTTATCAAGCATTTTATGCAAAAGATAGATCTTTAAGAAAATCAGACATAAGTAGCCTTTCTAATTATGGGGGCCCATAGTGTCAGCAAATGAGTGACACTTGGAAAAACTTATTCTAAAATTAAAATGTCTGAATTTCAGTCCTGTGCTGAAGATAAGGAAACAAAGGCGTTTAGACCACAAATTGCTACGCTGAGTGTCAGAAGCAAATCTGTTGTAAGAAATGCAGTATCTCCTGTTATTTTCGAGTCCACAATACACCTTCTGTGTGCAGACTTGCTCTTACCTCCTCCGCCTAACTCCATTTCACTTAGAATACACACGTAGTTTATTTCTGTACCATGCAATGGTGACATATTACTTTTACTTTGTGAGCTGAATATTGCACTTTCCCACGTTACTGAGCTGCAAGCTTTTGTGAGCTCTCGTGGGAAATTTGTGATGGTGTGAAGTGAACTCCTGTCACCACTCAATGGATTGCAAAAATAGTGTAGCTCTTGCTAAAGACCTGCATCATATCTTGAAAGATTGCACTGTTCAAATCAATACCTTCAAAAAGATTTGCTGTAGCCAGTCTCGTTTAAATGTGTGAAATGGATAGACTATGCTTAAGAACATATAGTTGGCTATCTCCTTCCATTGTACTCCTTCTAGCTGATCTTTTGGTATGGATTTTTATAAGTATAAAAAACAAAAGGTAAGTATCCAAGCACGAATATGGCATTCTGTGGAAAGAGGATGTTGTGGAGTCTCACAGACCTAGATTCAAAGCCAAGCTCTGTTGCTAAGTAGACATGTCACTTTGGGCAAGCTTCCTAACCCTTCTGAGCCTTGGTTTCCTTCTATGCAAAATGGAGGTGATGATGTCTGCGTCACAGGCTTGAGAAGTACCAAGCACAAAGCAGTTACCCACTATATGCTGATTTACTCTCTTTTCTTCCCTACTAGGCACCATTCTTCTTTTGCTCCATGATTCACCCACTTCTCGTCTCTATATTATCACACTCTTGAGTATATCTGTACCTTTATAGGTGTTCACGCATATGTGTGGATTTACCCCTTTATATTCACACCACTGAATATTGAGCTGAGTGGTGACTTTTTTCCTGCATTACCTTTAGGAATTTCAAAATAAGTTCCTTTTTTATATGATTTAACATAGGCCATTAAAAAATTTTAATAGCTATTTTAATTTCTAATTGGTACAATCAAAAAGAAATGTTCCTCTTAAAAAATGGGATTCCTGACCCCAAAATATGTAAAAGGGATTTGAAAATAAAAAGGAAAGTCTAAATGAGTTCTATTTACTTGAAGCTTATCTGACAATACACTGAAAAATTAAGCATATGAAAAAGGGTGTCTGTAAGAGATTCAGTCACATACTAAAGAAAATATTGGCTTCTAAATGGGAGAAATTTAAAGTGAAATACTAGAAGAGATGTTTCGAAAAGAAAGAGAGCAGCATATTATTGAGGCCCACACACTCCATTTGCATATGAATTTTGCCCTCAGGATATACCAGGAAGAACAAAGGCAGGCTGGGAACAAGACCGATCATGTCAGAAAGAGTTCCTGGTAATATGGCTTTAGAAAGTGTCTGCAGTCCTTTGCTTAAGCCGGGACCTTAGAACACAACAACTTCAGAAAGTAGAAACAAACTTTAGTGTGCTGAACAGCTGCCATATTTGAAAACCTAGTGGCAAAATTCGTAGACTTTGCCCAAGGTCTTCATCCTGATACACTATGCTTCACCCTTAGCAAGCAGCCATTAGGAACTGCATCAGAGGGACCCCCTCAGGAGAGATTTGTGTTTATTACGCTCTTTTACCCTTGTGGCCGAATAATATTTTTGAAATTTTAATCAATCAATTTTAATCAACCCTTTCAAGCAGCTGGGCCACTTTAGGGTCATGGTTCAAGGTTAGGAGGCTACAGCAGGGTGGAAACCAAAATTGCATTCATGGCTTTTGTCATCCAATAGCCAGGGCCCCGGAGTGTCCTGAGGAGAGAAAGTGACAAGAAGTTTGAGAGCTGAGGATCTGAGTGGGAAAATGTAGAAATGTATTTCCCCCCACCTTTAACTCCTCAGACTAGAAAAAATTCCCTGGGCTGGCGAAGATGGAAAAGAGATAGGAAAGAATCCATAAGAAAACAGATGGTGGTGGCTCCTGGTTAGAAGGATCTTTTGTCCCTATCTCCTGGGCTGAACCCTGTGGAAGCAGGAAAACCCTAGGCGCTTTCCAAAAGCTGAGACCAGAGAGCAGCTGTGCCCTTTCCCAAGGGCTGTGCAGGGAATCTAGGTAGCCAGGGTAGGATCTACAACAGTCTTGCAAAGATTTTCATGTCTCAGCCTGGCACATGGCACGAAAAGAGCAAAATGATGACTCTGACATCAAGCATGGCACCGAGAAGCAGAGAGAGAGAGAGAGAGAGAGAGAGAGAGATTGACCTCAGGGGTCCAGGTGAACAGAAGCAAGAAGGCTGACAGAAGCAGAAAACGGAGTGGGAGAGGCTCCAAGGACTAAAAGTATCCCCTGTCATCCTCCTTCCACACGGCCCCTCTGTGCCTTCAGATGCAGCCCCAGAGAGAAAGGCAGGGTAGAACCTTAGATGACGGAGGGTAACTTTCCTCCACCTCAGCAGCGCCCGGACTTAATATAAAATTAACCAGAGTTAAAGAAAAATAAACTCTTATAACTCTTGCATACCTGACTTGTGATGTACAGCCTTATCGAAACCTAATAAAAAGTCCAGAGATGAAACTAGATAGGCTGCCGAGGAGAGGCTAGGGGGCGGGACAAGGGGCAGCTGGAACATGGCTGGGGCAAGAACGTCTCCTTTGGTCGGAAGAGCGTCCCCTCCGCTCCCTTCCTGAGTCTCGCTTACAATTCTGTTTAAGTTTTGAAGCTGAGAGAAAAGAAGGCCCGTCGGAGGGAACTGAGGCCTTTAACACCGTGCACTGCAGTTAGTTCTTGAAGCACAGCAGCTCTGCCAAGGTGTTTAAAAATGAAGTGCAGTTCCCACCTCCCACACCTCACATTCAGGAACTTCAGTCAGCTCACATTCCTTTCACATTTGTTGCAGAAGCTCCCCTTACACCTGAGGGGGAAGCTCTGAGTTTTTCAACTGTTCAAATGCAGTGTTTGAGGCGAGCACAAAGTTTCCATTCCAAAGCAGTAGCGGTGGAGGATGGAGCCCGAGGCGCAGCAAGCCTTTCTTGCCAGGTCCTGAGCAATGTCAGGGCCTCTGCGAGGCGGCGCCTCCGAGGAGCTGTGGACTCAGACCCTCCAACAGGAGCCAGAAAGAGCCCGAGTCCAAAGAGCAGGCTCTGTGCTCATGAGAACATTGAACAGCTAAGCCGAAAAGACTTCTGGTCACTAAACCACAATAAAGCGGGCTTTACTTTACAATGGGGCATGGGTGTTAGTCGCTAACACTGAAGGAAGCTGACAGATGAGCCATCTCTATCCCAGGAAGGAAACAGGACTAGCTGAATTTTAAGCAAAAACCTTGGAACAACAAAAACAAATACGTGAAGGGCTGGCCAAGGGCAAGTCAATAAAGAAAAAAGGGAAAGGCTCCCTGGTGTGGCTGCCAGAGGTTGAGATTGATTACTTTGCATGTGTTATAAGAGAAGTTGCATGTAATGCACTTCATATTTTTGCTTCCAATCACACCATTTCTGTCTAACGGGGAGAGCTCTGGTCCCGGATGCCACTGCCAGGCCTGCCAGATAAGGGAAATGTATTCCTCTGGGCAGCCTCCCTGGAATTCGCGGTCACAGTGAAATCACTTGTGCTGTCTCGG
Source organism: Pseudorca crassidens (assembly GCF_039906515.1). NCBI lineage: Eukaryota > Metazoa > Chordata > Mammalia > Artiodactyla > Delphinidae > Pseudorca > Pseudorca crassidens. The sequence goes on from NC_090298.1 coordinate 87,973,915, forward strand.
ATTCCTTCAGAGTGTGGGAAGGAAGATGACAAGAGCATCCCCTGGGGGCTGCAGGGTCCTCTTAAGCCACCTCTAAGGCAGGTGGGGCCTTAGAAGGTGCAGGTCTACCTGGTAATATTTCAGTGACACCTGGAAGGCTCTTCGTCCGCCTCCTCCAATTGCTCTCAGTTGCTCAGCACTCTTCTAAAGAAATACAATCTTTCCTTCCACTGTTAGAAAGAATTTCATAGTAAGGTGTAAATGACCGATAGCATATCCTTTCCCGAGGATAGGTTTTGATAAGAGGAAAATAAGGGGAACATGGAGTTATTATTGATAGCTGGAGTAGTGCCTTGAGGAAGGGAGGAAACTCTGCGTTGGGGAAAATGATGAAAAATGGGAAAGGCGTGGTCGCCAAAAGTTGATCACTTCATAAATTTCCATAGAGTCAGTCTTATTCAAAAGTACTGAAATGGCTTTGCTGACCCATGTGAAAGTGTCATTTAGAATAATCTACCAGTTGAGAGGTCTTGTATGTTCCCCATTATTAACATCGAGGTAAGCAGAACTCCCACTAGAACATCCTGCGAACGCCTGGCATTCTCCAGCTCTGGCTTTCTGGGTTACATAACCTCTGAGTAAAACATAGTCCTATGACTATGCAGTCATAGGAGCTCACTGCAGTGCCTGGAGGGCAGTGGTCAGAAACCATCAGAAGCCCCTTGGACATTTTACAAATGATGGACCCGAAGTGTTCTTGATCAAGAAGTCTTAAGAATCCGCCTTCCAATGTAGGGGACGTGGGTTCGATCCCTGGTCGGGGAACTGAGATCCCGCAAGGCGTGCGATGTGGCAAAGAAAAAAAAAGTCTCTTCATCATAAATATCCCAATTCTTCCTAAACTAAGTTATGAATTTGACATGACCTCAACAAAAGTACTAACAGTTCTTTTCTGTACCTAAACAAGCTGTTTTTAGAGGGCGGGGGTACTACAAATCAGCTCTAGTAGATATTAGAACATACTAAAAAGCCTCAATATTTAAAAAGTGTGACACTGCCACATAAAATGACAGGCCTTTGGAACAGAATAGAAATTATAGAAGAATAAAATACATATAAAATTTAGTATATGATAAAGATGAACTTTTTATACAGGGTGTTGGGACAACCAAGTATCATACGCTAAAGGATAAAATTGGATCCATACTTTACATTATACAGCAAAATTAATGATTTAAATGTGCAAAATGAAACCATAAAAGTACTAGAAGGAAACATGGGAGAATTCTTTTATAATCTTGGTATAAAAAATGCCTTTTTAACTATGACTAAAAATTTAGAATCCATTAAAAAAAGATTGATAAATTCAGCTACATTAAAAAAAAAAAACAAAGCCTTCTCCATGTAAAAGTAGCATCAAGTCAAAGAGAAAAAATAATTGGAACTCATATATAGACAAAGTGCTCATTTCTCTACAGAAGGAGCTCCTAGAAAAGAAAAAGAGGCTAACAACCCAAAATAGAAAAATGAACAAATGACATGAGCTAACAGTTTGTAGAAAAAGAAACACAAATGCAAAACATCAAGATTATCAGTGTCACTCATTACAAGAGAAAAGCAAATTAAAAATATACAGAGATGCTATTTTTCCCTGTGAGACTGACAAAAATCCAAAAGTAGGACAACACATTCTTCCGGTGAGGCAGGAAAAGAGGAGCTCTCATTCACTGCTGGTCAGAGAGCAAAATAGCAAATTCGGAGGTAGGTATCGGGGTGGCCAAAAAGTTCATTCAGGGTTTTCTGTAATATCTTACTTTTTGGCCAACCCGATGATTCGTCAGTACCCCCAGATTAACAATGCATCTGCCAGACTTCTGCTTTCAGCCATGATAGACTAAGATAAACCAAATTTACTTTCTCATCTTAAACAACAACAGCAAGAAAAAGGAAGAAACTTTTTTTTTTTTTTTGCGGTACGCGGGCCTCTCACTGTTGTGGCCTCTCCCGTTGCGGAGCACAGGCTCCGGACACGCAGGCTCAGCGGCCATGGCTCACGGGCCCAGCCGCTCCGCGGCATGTGGGATCTTCCCAGACCGGGGCACGAACCCGTGTCCCCTGCATCGGCAGGCGGACTCTCAACCACTGCGCCACCAGGGAAGCCCCAAGAAGAAACATTTGAAGCAAAAGTTTTTAGACATTGGACAATAAGCAGCACAGGACAATTCTGATGGTTAATTTTATGTGTCAGCTTGACACATGGATCATGGGGTGCCCAGATATATGGTCAAACGTTATTCCGGGTGTGTCTGTGTGAAGGTTTCTGGATGAGATTAACATTTGAAGTGATAGACTGAGTAAGGCAGATTGCCCTCCTTCATCCAATCAGTTGAAGGCCTGAGAAGAACCAAAAAGCTGACCCTGTTGTGAGTGAGAGGGAATTCCTCCTTACTAACTGCCTTCAAGCCACCACGTTGGTTTTTTTCCTGTTTCCAGACACAAACTGAGACACTGACTCTTCCTGGATCTCGAGTCTGCCAGCCGTCAGACCGGAACTACACACCATCCTGGTTCTCAGGCATTTGGTCTTGGACTAAAACTACACTGTCAGCTCTCCTGGGTCTCTAGCTTGCTGACTACAGATCTTGGGACCTGTCAGCCTCCACAACTGCATGAGGCAATTCCTTATAATAAATCTCATATATATTCTGTTGGTTCTATTTTTTCTGGAGAACCCTGACTACCACAACAGTGAACCCTGAAAAGAGAGAAACAAGTAAGGGGACGCTGTGGTTGCTACAGCCTACTGCCTAGAGTCAGGTTCCAGCCCAGGGAGGGGCCTCCCCAAGAGCTCACAGACTTGCTAAGTTGAGGAGACAGAGTTCAGAATTCTGAGAGGCCAGGGAGACTAGAATTCACAGGGCAAAATACCAGAGAGGTAAGAGCTCACAGAAACTTCAGAGATCAAAGTGTTCCCCTTGAGGGTTCCCCTGAGTCAGGACTCTCTCGATCTATGAGTTAGTCAGTTCTGGGCTCTCGTGGTGGGAGCATCTTTACAGACTATGATTCTTGACCTTAAAAGACCCATTTCCTATACAACAGGGTCTCTAAACCCCAACCTGCTACTTCATTTGGTACATAAATTAAGAACAACAATCTACTCTGAAGGAAAATCTGGCCGTGTTGGACTCAGTGAAAGACATGTGTTTGTTTCCAGCATGGTGCCTTTCTAAGAGATTTTCAGAGGCTATTTTTTGGACCATCTGCTATTTTGACCTGATGTAGGCTTCATCTCTGCAAAATGCAAATCAAATGAAATGGCAACCGTGCTCAGTTTTGCATCAGGAGGCTTGCTGTTGGCTTTAGTCTGTCACATAACCTCTCTGGGTTTCTTCTCATCTTTACAAAAGGAAGTTGCCCCACTCTGTGATCTCTAAAGCCCCTTGAGTTCTAGAATTCTATGAAAATTTCTGCTAATACATCACGATCACAAAGAATTTACAGTGCTCCAAGATAAGGCATAATTGCACTAGTTCTAAAATATATAGTTATGCTATTTAATTCTACAATGAGATTTAATTAACTTTCCTTTCCCACTGTCAAAAGCCTCAGTGGAATAATTGTCTTTGCAAATCGTGCAGAGCTTTGGTGCCCTGATCAGACACTCCAGATACCCAATTTGCTCTCATAGCAGCAGGAAAAACCTTGGAAAGCAATAATGCTTTATTCACCGGAGAAAAGGACAGCGTAGTTGCCACAGGAAAGCCACGTCCATCCTCCTCTCCACAGCCCCAGAAGAGCTGTGGTACCAGGCGCCGGCTAAATGCCATGAGGATTTAGCCCGATGGATAAATCTTGTTCCCTCGGCTGCCTCAAACAGGTGGATCCAACTGAAGCAAATGTTACGAATTGGACTTTTTCATACAGCCTTGTGGAAATATCCATTGCCCTAGGCCCCCAGAGCCACCAGGGAATGTCTGACTTAACCACAGTTTTACTCATCTTTCAGCTGAAGCAGACCTTCAAGCATAAACCTGAGTCACGTTGGGGCACTGAGTGGATTTGTGACCTTCCCTGGAGGCGACTGGCTCCAAACCCCGGGAATGTGTTATATGAAAAAATAAATGCCTTTTTTTTTTACCATCTGTAAATGAAAAACATTCTTCATATGTTTAACTGTTTCAAATTGCCATATGTCACACACACACACACACACACACACACAAACACAGGCACGCTGCATGCCTGCTGGGGGCTGGGATCAAGTTGGTACTCGAGATTTTAGGTCCCTCTTCCAACCCTCTGCTTTTTCTTTCAAGGAGGCTACAGGTAAGAAGCTTCCAGGTGGGCTTCCCTGGTGGCGCAGTGGTTGAGAAGTCCGCCATGGCCGCTGAGCCTGCACATCCAGAGCCTGTGCTCTGCAACGGGAGAGGCCACAACAGTGAGAGGCCCACGTACCGCAAAAAAAAAAAAAGCAGCTTCCAGGTTTGTACCCACCCGGAAATAGCACAATTTAAATCTTAGTGGGGATGCTATGGCTGGCTTTTCTGGAATTTCAACCATCTGCTGCAATTCTCCCCCTCCCCTTTCAGCCATTCACTTCAACTGTCCCCATGCTGCCACAGAATCATAAACATCTAAGGACTAAAACCATGGCAAAATAGGGTAAGGCACTTTATGTTTTATTTTATAAGAGGGATGGATGGGTAGAGAGAAAGGGAGAAGGAAGAAACTAAAAGAAACTTTTGAATTCAACTGTCCCTCATTAACTTAGTAAGAGGACTAATTAGCTTCTTTCAGAGACTTTTTGGTTGGGTGTTTGCTGCTTGAATTAATTTTCCTGGGAAGCTAACAAGCCAGAGCTTTTCTTATTGTCAAAAGTTCCTCATTCCTCCCTCAAAACCGTTAGGGGATGAAGGCAAACCCCCTAACAGTACCCACTGCAGGATCTATTTTGGTCTGATCTGATCATGGTGACTGAGGAACGGTCAGTGAGCGAGGTGGTGACCCATGGAAGACATGATTCTCTAAATCTAGAAGGAAACTCTCTCATGAAGGACCTTTTAAACTGACTCACAGGTACTGCCAAATAAGTCCTTTTATAGCGAGCAGTGGGTACTGCCGTTTGCTTATCCAGATCGATCCCCTTCCTGACTGGCTGGCACAGATGTTTCTTTGCTTCAGGGGGTTGATACTGATTCCATTCCCCCGATGGGGTTTCAATGTAGTCATGATCATGTGACCCAGTTCTGGACAAAGATATAAGAGGCTTAGAACTTCTGGGAAAAACTGAACAACATAGGTAACGTTCACTAATATCTGGTTCTCCTTTACTTCTGAATACGTGGAAAATTGTACCTCCCTACCCCCTTGAAGTGAAGCAGGGCCGTGGCAGGTTTCTGGCCAATGAAATCGAAGGGGAAGTTACAAGAACTATAAGAGGAAGTCACCTCGGGCCAAAAGATTTATCAGCAGCCTTCTTTTTTCTTGCCACTACAAACTCTGAAGTTCTTTTTAAGATGAGAACTTCCATTAGTCTGGGTCCAAGACTGAGCCAGCAAATCCGTGTAAGACATGGAGCGTGGGCAAGCAATGTGCTTTTGTTGTTTTTAAGCCACTAAGATTGGGAGGTTATTTGCTACTGCAGTATAATCTAGTCTATAATGACTGATACAGCTTTACTTGCGCTTGAGAAACAGACATAAGATGCAATAAGGAAGAGCTACTTTTCCTACCCTGGAGACAATTTTGTGAGAATATGACACTGGATCAATTTAGTTCAGAGGAGGATGCCAACACATAAAAACCTAAAGGAGCCGGGCCCTTGACAACATCATTGAACACAGAATAAACCTGGAAGTCACCAGACTTCTTTCTCTTATGTGAGATAAGAAACATCTCATTTTTATGCCACTTTCAGTCTCATACTCTCTTATTGGCAACCAAAAGCATCCGAACCAATACACTACAAAAGAGGTTATCCACCTCTCTCCTTCTTTCTGTATCTTTTTTTGTTTCCATCCATCCATCCATTCGTTCATCTCTATGACAAACAGATATATCAATTATTTTTCAGGCCACACCAACCATGGGAAACAAAACACAGCAAAAGACCCCCATGGTTTTAACCAAAGCCATACACAGATTCCCTGGAACTCTGGCTCCACCAAATCCCCCCAGTGATCACTGGTGCTGTTCTTATTACTGACCACCTCCCAGAGTCCACAGTGACTCTTAAGGTATTACTGGAAAGCCGAGGGTCATCTGGGCCTGTTTCTTTGCTACTTGCAGTTTTTAAATTTACTCCGTCTATAAACATGTTTCCTGATATTAGCTCCATGCTGAGCACTGTAGTGACTGCAGGGGACAACACATAGTTACTGCCATGGAAAAGAAACAGGGTGATTGGGCGGGGAGGTGGGACAGGAAAATCAACAGGCCAGTTGAATACAGGGCCTGCCACTGTGAGCTGCAGATTCCCTGCAGCTTCTCACCATGTTCTCTTCTGGACACCAGTCTGCCTACCACATCTGGTCACTCCTGTCAGCAGGTTGTACCTGTCCTATATGCTCCAAACCGTAATAACCAAGGATCCATCAGGTCCTGAAAGGACTTTGCTCTGCGAGGTCTAGACCGATGCCCGGAGTTGGGTTAGAGCTTTTCTTTCATTCTCCACTTGCCTCATTGCAGCCTTGCTTTCCCTACCTCTGACCAGTGATTGTTTCAGGACAGTCCCTTACCTGCAGTCACAAAGCCAGAGCTTTTCTTATTGTCTCAAGTTCCTCATTCCTCCCTCAAAACCATTAGGGGATGAAGGCAAACCCCCTAACAGTACCCACTGCAGGATCTATTTTGGTCTGATCTGATCATGGTGACTGAGGAACGGTCAGTGAGCAAGGTGGTGACCCATGGAAGACATGATTCTCTAAATCTAGAAGGAAACCCTCTCATGAAGGACCTTTTAAATTGACTCACAGGTATTGCCAAATAAGTCCTTTTATAGCAAGCAGTGGGCACTGATGTTTCTTTATCCAGATCGATCCATCTACATGACAAACAGATATATCACTTATTTTTTCAGGCCACACCAGCCATGCGAAACAAAACACAGCGAAAGACCCCCATGGTTTTAACCAAAGCCATACACAGATTCCCTGGAACTCTGGCTCCACCAAATCCCCCCAGTGATCACTGGTGCTGTTCGTATACTGACCACCTTCCAGGAGGTGGTCAGTAATAAGAGCTGGGTCTGCCAGGTCCCCTGGCAGGTGGCTTCCTAAGTATCCATTCCAAGGACTGGAAGGCAAAATTCATCTCTGTTCCTTGATGCTTGGACCAAAGGCCCCTACAGAGCTTGAAATGGAATGTGTTCTCCAGAAGCAGACATTTAGATAGACTTTGGGGTACAAGATGGTTTGGGTTTTCTTTAGCGAATAACGGCTGTGAACAAAAGGCAGGATTAGGCAGAGGAAGAAGTAAAACTATGATGCAGGATCGACCAACCTCAGCCAACCCAGTACACTGTGTTGGGCTGAAATGGCCAGGCCTCCATTCTGCTCCTGCTAGCTCAGTCACCAGATGAGAGGGGCTCCAGGAGGAGTGTGACCCTGAGTGGGGCTCCCCTACAGCTGAGGCAGACCATGACCGAGCTGACAGGGGGAGCTGTGTCTGCTGGGCTCCCCACAACTGGGCGGCAAGTCCTTCTCCGGAAGGGACCTGGCAGACCCAGCTCAGTGTGCCCCACAGTCCGCCCTCTGGGCTTCTTGGCTCTACTTCTCCAGGTGTGCTCAGTGAGCAGCTCCTCCAGGATTCCTGTGGGCCTCTTGTAGAAAGCGGAAACAGGTGGACAATTATAGCCCCCCGTGTGATCGTCTGAGCAAGGCAAGTGCTTTCAGGGCCCACAGTTGATGCTTATTTTCTCCTCCCCCGTTCCCTCTTGGGTACCACCTCAGCAGACTCAGACCATCCTCCCCAAAGTTCACCATATCCTTCTCTGATGGGGTTGCTGAATCTGTCCATCCACAGTTACAATCGGGCAAGGAAGTCAAAAGGGGCACCCATTTGGTTCCATACATATTCCTCACTGGTCCCATAGTGTAACAGAAGCCCACCTCCCCCGATGATCAGGGTCAGCTACACCTGCAATGATCTTGCCCACTTGCCCCTGGATACAAGGATCCTAAAATGCCTGGGAGCAACGGCAGTTCGAATTCAATGGGATTCTTGCTGTGTCCCCTAGAGAAAGTCTGTCCCCTCTGGGGGACATAAAGCACAAAGTTCCCCAGTGAGTCACTGAAAGTGGGTAGGGGGGTCACTCCTACTTCCACCTGTTGGTTCCCAGATCCATGTATTCTTCCTACTGAGAGCATAGTGCTATGGGGACACAACGCCCTATAAAGGCCTTTGGTTCAATGCATGCGTTATATCCTTCTGGGCAGTGGGGAATGTGATACGACCAACCCGTGGATCCCATGGTAGTGTGCCCAGTCCTCATATCTTTGCTGTAAAGTGGGTCCCCTGATGGGATGCCATGTTATATGGGATCCTATGCCAATGGATCAAATACTGCACAAGCCCTTAGAGAGCAGTGCTGGCTGAGCCCTGATGGTGGGCAAGTCAAACTTGTGTCTATTCTTATGACAACAACTGCTGGCTTTTCCAGAATGGAAGAGGCTCAAGGTAGTGAGCTTACCACCAAGGGACCAGTTGATTTCCTTCAGGACTGTTGCCATATTGGGCACTCAGTGTCAGTCACTGTTGCTGGAAGGTGGGACAATTAGCAGAGGAGTAGCTAAATCAGCCTTGGGAGGTGGGAATCCATGCTGTATGTCCTGCCTGGAGACTCCATCTCTGCTGCCATGGCCACCACATTCATGTGTCCATCATGCCAGCACTGATGTGGCTGATGACGAAGGCTAGATAACGTCAGCTGGCCTGGTCATTTCGTCTACTTGGTTGTTTAGTGCTTCTTCTGTAGTGGTCGCTCTCTGGTGGCTTTAGCATGTGGGATGATGTCTTCACACTTGGTGCCACTCCCCATGTTCATCTGCATGCTTCTGCCTCAGATTGGCTTATCCCCAACCTTTTCTCTATCGGGCATCTAACCAGAAAGCCAGGACATTTGCTATATCTAGCCAGGACATTTGCTATATCTAGCCCACAATATATATTCTAATCTTGGGTCATTTCTCTTTTTGCAATTTGGTGAACCGGTACGTTGGGAAACTTCCCACTGGGAAGATTTTCCCTTGATGCTCTCTTTCAAGTCCATTGCTGATGAGGCTATATTGAAGCTGCCGTCCATTTTTGGCTCAAACCCACACACTGAGCCAATCCATCTGTGTACTAAACTCAGGCGTTTCCCTCTATTTTAAGCTGGTCGTACAAGATGTCCTATGCACTCATTAGCAAGAGCTGAGGCGGGGGAATGTACCAAAATGGTGGATGCTCTGGTCTGGGCTACCTGTTCATGCAGCTTGCTTGTGCACTAGGTCCTCCTTGGGCTTGATCCCAGATGGATCATGTCCATCTTATGATGGGTTGCTGCTGGGTTCACCCAACCTTCTGATGTGAAGGGTGTGACAGGACCCAAACCCTGATGGATAATGCCTGGTAACTTAGTATCCTGTGCTTAGGGTGACTATCTGTTAATGCAGGACTGAGGGATTTCCCATAATAAAAGACTTTCAGTGTTAAAACTGAAAGTCTGGGGAAGTCCTGGGCAAACTGGGCTGTGTTCGCCATCCCACCCATGGTCAGTCACTCTGTCTCCAGGAGGGCCCCGTTAACATGCCAGCAGTTGTATTTCAAAAGGTGCATAATTCTCCACTGAAGGTAACATGGCTTTGTTCCAGAACCCCAGGAGCCTCCTTTGTTGTTCTTCCACTGGGACTTGCCACAACTCTTTGAGGGCATCCACCCAGATATTGTTATTGCGTGTGTCAAGGTCCCAGGTTTCCCAGCCCGGAAACCCGGGTTCACATACCTGTCTTGGTTGGTTCGTCCACTCCGACTTGAAGTCCTGGGTTTGGTCCTTGGCTTGCTGCACTCTCCAGCTAGAGAAGATGAGAGCTTCACTGTGTGTGAGCCAAGAGGCCCTCTGGCTTTCATCCCTGACTTGCAATTAGTTGCCTGTTACTCATTTTCAGGTGTTCACGATCTTCTGTGGAGTAGCAACAGCACCTAGCAACAGCCATCCAGTCCCACTTTAGGGCTAGATGTTCGTAAGTTTCAGGTGCCTCATATACTGCTTTCACTAGTACATTCTCTGTTACAGATACACCATCCCAATTCACCACTGAAGGCAGTTTTAATGATAGGACCACCACCTGGTGCCGGAAAATGGGGCCTAATTGCCAGCCAGGCGGTGAGTGATTCAGCTTTAAAGCTCTGTCTTACCCTCTGCTTTCTGAGACTCTCCTCAGCACCAACTGTTGCAAGGCTGCTTCTTCAAACTGAGACAGTCTGGGGAGCAGGATAGCTATTACAGATGAATACACCTAAAAGGGAAAGGGGAAAGAAACAGGACTGGTCCCGGGAAGAAGGTGATCTGTGATGCAGGCCTGACAAAGCTCTGGCCAAGCTGGCGAGGCGCTCTGGAATGAGTGTTGTCTGTAGAATCTAGCGCAGGCTGCCCTGAAAGAATATGACGGACCACGTGGCTTCTGTTGAAGGAGCGAACACCTGGAGGCTGGCTGTTAACTGCACCCACTCCCTGTAGCTGACCAGGAAGTCCGTCCGTGATGGGGGCTCTGCACAGTGCACCTCCACGCCTACCACCTAACTCTCCTCCGACAACTCAGAGCCCCCCTGAAACATGGCTGTGGCATTGCACAGGGCCCATGGTAGGCATGGGCCCTAAGCCATACTGTGATTCCTGGCTTGTGGGTTCTACAAAGTGAGTCCTTTGTTTTCCCATCAGGGTAGAAGGGGAAAGATGGCGGGGAGGACGCGAAGAATCACTGTTTGTAAATTAGGAGGTAAAAAGAAAAAAGCACCACAACAATCTGAGGAGAAGAAAAACGAAAGCTTGTCTCTCTCCAGATATCCTCTTTCATTGTCTTTTCTTCTCCATATTTTCCAGTCCAAGACCCAGAATAAAAGCATCTGGACTAGGACTTTTCTTAAAGTGTCCTAGAAAAGAGCCAGACATGTCTGTATGGACCTTTCTTCCAGCTTTCTGCCAGAAATATTCAATCAAACGATGACTGCTCTTCCTTGTACTGGGCTATCCAAATAGAGACAGAGAAATCTCTTATCTTGTTCCATAAACCCAAGTCCTAGGAATTCCACCACTGGTCCCATTTCCCACTCACTCTCCAACCATCCAACCATCTGTGTTCACCCCACGCTGACCATCCTGCAGGGAACTGACCAAGTGTGTCCCTTTGGCATGACCAGCCATGCAAACGTAGTGAGACCACTTTCCAGAGGTCTACGACATTGCATGTTTAAAAAGTTAAGAGCAATTTAAAGTGCAAGTATTACTCTGAAAATGCTCCCTAATTAATAAATGTTCTACATTTTTATGTGGGAATGTTTAATATTTAATTTTTCAATAATTTTATCATTTATAATTTATTAAATTTATTTTATGGCTTGTATTTATTAAAAATTTATATACTTCCTATTTCTTTTACTCCAATGTTAGATTTCTATGCAAAGTGAAAAAAACTGGTGCTTTTCAGTCATATGACTTTTTTCAAAGCCTCAGTTGCAGTGTATTAAGGCTCCAGCATCCTAAGCTTCCCTCACGGTGTCTCTCCTGACATTTTCTCAATGACCATTGCATTTGTGTAGGTCAGGGTATCAGCAGGTCTTTGGAAGTGGGCTAAGATGTTCAGCTTTTTTCTCCAATGAGCTGGTTATAGCAGTTATTGCAGCACTAAAACTTCATGGTGTTGGAATTGTATGGACTTGGAGCTACAATGTTCTATATGCCCCTGAAAATTCAGACCCTGTATCAAGATGGGTTGAGTAGGGATTTCTGGCCCTCAGGCGTTGACAGCTCAAGTGCGTTAAGTTTCCAGTCAGGTAATAGAAGGGAGGGGCTGGCAGAGAATACTAAAAGTGGCGTTGGTGTTAAATGCCCCAACCATTGAAAACTAAATATTTTCAAAGAAACAAAGCATGTCTGATGTCTTTGGTCTGGATTCTGCAAGTCTGCAGCCTCTGCAAGGGAATCCTTGAGACTTTGAACTGATATCTGAATATTGGGCTGTACATCTTCGTAGGTAGAGGGAGGGCCAATATTAAAAGTCTCCTTTCCGTACTGTGGATTTTAGGCAAGCTCAAGTGATGATTAAGGTCAGGAGACCACATATGCGTTAAGTGGAGGAGGATTTTATACCGATAAAATCGGCGGGCACACAGTGGGTTCAGTTCATTCAGTGCACACATGTTTATTGAGCATTTACTATGTGAGGTGCTCATGAGGTCAGATAAAAAGAGAGGTGCAAGGAGTGAGAGGGCATTTCGAAGAACGATGCTGCAAAAACAACAGAGGGGAAGAATGACCTTTGTCGCTCTGTAAGTCACCAAAATTCTATAACAAAAGCCCATCAAACAGGGCTGTGAAGTGTTTTGAGATGCTGGGTTTAAAAATATGATATAAAATCATTAATGTCAAAATCTACCACTCATCACGTTCGACATTTTTTTAAAATTTATTTATTTATTTATGGTTGGGTCTTCATTGCTGCGTGCAGGCTTTCTCTAGTTGCGGCAAGTGGGGGCTACTCTTTGTTGCGGCGTGCGGGCTTCTCATTGCTGTGGCTTCTTTTGTGCAGCGCAGGCTCTAGGTGCAAGGGCTTCAGTAGTTGCAGCACGCGGGCTCAGTAGTTGTGGCTCACCGACTCTAGAGTGCAGGCTCAGTAGTTGTGGTGCATGGGCTTAGGTGCTCCACGGCATGTGGGATCCTCCTGGACCAGGGCTCGAACCCGTGTCCCCTGCAATAGCAGGCGGATTCTTAACCATTGCGCCACCAGGGAAGTCCCACATTTGAAATTTTTTATGACAACTTTTGAACATATTTTCTCACCCCTGTTAGAACCGAGGGCAGAGCCCACCTCTGTTTTATCTTTACTTCCCTGCATCCTGTATAGTGCTTTGCTCACAGTAACTCCCATAAAGATGAGCTAAATGAGTTCAAGTTTATACCCAGACCATCTCTAGCTTGTAAGCTACAGGAGGATAGGTTGGATGCATTTTTCATTGATGTTTTCCAAGGAGCCTAGAATAGTGCTTTGCACTGAAGGTGCTGAATAAGTGCTGTTTCAGTCAAAGAGAAACTTCTGACACCCTATTCTTTTTATGATCCAGGCCTCCCCCAGTGCCCTTCTCCCAACCTGGCAATGCTGAGTTGGGACTCCTTTAGTGCCAAACACAGCTCACTCCTGTAATATAGCTGCTGAGTGTCTGTAGCATTTTGATATAATGCATTAAAACATTTCCCCAGCCAAGTGTTTTACACAACATACAATATTTTCCTATGCTAGTGTTTCTTTTATTGAGTTTTTTACAAAAAAATTATCACACATTCTACAGATATTCAGCAACACTTACTCAACTGAAACACAAAATAAAATTACAGAAACACCAAATACAGACATTCTCTCAAATTAACTGGAAAGAACTGATTGTTAGTGAGGAATCGACTCCACGTAAATTGCTGCGTGGCCTCTGCATAGGGCTCTCTTTGGTCAAATGTCACATTGGTGGGGCACTTTCCAGGTGGGTCAACTCCACTGTCCCTTTATCTGCCAACCCAGCAATCAGGACAGAGACTGAGCATCCCAAGTTTAAGTTCACGGAAGAGGGCTTATATTGTAGCTCCAAGGGTCACAAAGCAGACAGTTGCTACACCTTGTACAGCCCAAGATGAAGGCAAGTGAGGAGGGTATGTAGACTTGGCAAGAGTTACTGAGTTGAGAGAAACACTTGTTGCCAGAAGAATGTGCGAGTGGCCCCTCCCTGTGGAAGGACCATTGTCTGGGGAAAAGGTGACTTAGAGAAGACAGCAGATAGCAGAGGTCTGGGCATGGAGATGAAAGCATGAGGAGGAGGAGGTGTAGGGAGCAGGTCAGGTAGGAAATCAGTGAGGGCAGGTCACGTGGGGGCACCTCCATCCTGGGAACTGAGACCACAGCTTGTGTCAGGTGCTCAGGGAAGACTTAGAATAACCGCCCAAAGCTCAATCGTTATACTTCCACTTGAACTCTAAATCACACCAATTTCATCCCCCTGTGAGGTAGAGGCAAAGGGTCAAGGAGCCTAGACCTTAGCTGATAGGGTTAATAGCATTCATGCCTGCGTGCATCACTTCTCACCCTTGAAATCACCCCCAAATTCATCAAAATAAGTATTTTCACTCTTAGTCAGCAAATGAGGGGACCAAGCACCAGGAAGTTTAAGTATCTTGCAAATTGTTGCACTTGGCATAAAGGGGGAGACCCAGGACTAGGATTCAGGTCCTCTGGACACTCACCTACTGGTTTCCTCCCTTGTTTCCTTTATACCTCTGTGCAAATATTACCCTCTCAGTGAAGGTGATCACCATTTATAAGTAGGAACCCTTACTCCACATCAGTACTCCCTCGCCCCCATCCCTTCCCGAATACTCATCAACGGCAGAAATACGAATACTTACTTGTCAACTTATTTATTGATCTTGCTTCCCTCCCCTATTACAATGTCAGCTCAGTGCAAGCAGGATTGTCTGTTATATTCACTGTTGTATCCTCCAAACCTAGAACTGCACCCGGCACGTCACCCTTGCCTAATCCTATTTGAAATGTCTGGATTAGGACTTCTGAATCGTCCAGGGATCTTGCTTGAATGCAGATTCAGAGCCTGGGATAGGTCCTGTACGCTCATATGGCTGGTCTGGGAAACACTCGCCATCACATGTGGTTTTCCTTTAGCTCTGATTTGGTGGTAGGTGGAGATGGCTAAAGAAGAGGGCAGGGTGGGGCCCGAATGGAGGAGAATAGCTGAAAGGAATCTCTTATAGGGAATTTTCTATCCTCAGTAGTTCCCCTTTGATCTCGCGTGCATCATGAATGTGTAACATTTCTGAATGGTACTTAAGGAATAGGTATTCTCATCCCACAGCTCTTTGACAAGCACCCAGCCTCATTTCCACTGGGCCTCCCTGATGAACATGCTAGGAGCCGCACTGCTGTTGAAAACTTGGTTCAATTCCGAAGCCTACCTTAAAAACAGAAAAGCCTCAAAGGCTGCAACTAAGGGAACCAACTCTCTCAAACGGGGATTTTCTTTAGGATCTGTTTGGCAAACACGTATGTTTCTTACTTTGAGGCAGGCCGTGTCAGCAGTTTAATTTAAGACATCAAATGAGAAACAATCTGTCTGGCATAACCTTTTGCCGGTGAAATGAACAGCCTCTGAGCCAGCTCCCAGAAAACACTCTCATTATCCTGGTCTCCGTGACATGGGACATATTGTCTCTTTTCTTGACTTGACCTTAACACATCACTGATGCAAAACATATTTTTAGTTTGAAAAATAGTCATCTAGAAAATAAAACCATTTCATCATCTCAGCCACAGTTCTGAGCCTCAATGCTATTGAAAATGTGTTTTATTTGTTTGATTTGTACCACTGACTGTTTCTAGCCTTTTAAAAAATTAGGGAAATATTTGTGAGCATAGAGGTACCCTGCAAAAATTTATTCTTTCCATTCAAAACCTAAGGTTAACAAACTAAGATCAATAGGAACATGGACTCTGACTCTGGTCACAAAATGTTCTTGGAAACGGAGGGATAAAGGGAGTTTTGTTTGGAAGTAAAGACTCATGATCAAATTAAAGAAAAAATATCTCCATAACTGTTTAAAATAGCAAAAATGTGATCTACATCATGGAGAGTTCCAGTGGCATGGGGGAGGAAAATTAGGGACCATTTAGTTTAATGAGACATTTTCAGAGATGAGGAAACTGTGGCCTGGTAGGGAGACTTGCTCAAAAATATGTAGCTATAGTGGGAAGAGGCAGGACTAGAATTCAGGTCTCCTGGTTTGTGGCTAATGACCTCCCACCTCACCTACTTTCTTCCCTGTAAAAGTCCTACGCGACAGATATACTTGCACTAATTGGTGCATTGCTTATATGAGAGCCTCTTGTACCTACATCAGTTAGGATTAGCATCAATTACTATTAACGGGCTAGAGCAAGATAAAAATTTATATTTCACTCATTTAAAAGAAGCCTGGTGGTAGGCAGATCTGGTGTAGTGACTGCACAGCAATTAGGGACCCACTCTCCCGGTAACTCTTTACTCCATCTTTCTATTGCCAATTTATGACCTAAGATAGATGCTGAAATTCCAACTATTATGTCCACACTACATGCTGGAAGATGAGAAGAAACACAGTGGACAAAGGGGCTTCCTTCTGCTGTCTCTTTCTCTTTTAAGGTGACTTCCACAAATTTCCTCCCAACAACTTCTGCTTATATCTCACTAACCAGAACTTATATTGCTACAAGGGAGACTGGGAAATGTGACTTTCCATCAAATTGGGGTTCTGTTCCTGAAGAAGAAAGAGAATATTGGTATTGGAAGGCAATGAGCTGCCTCTGCAACTGTACGAAGTATATTCATAGCACTGAAAGCCATCCTCTGGTCTAAATTTGGCTTTTTTACAATCAATACATTAGGAGTCATGATTCTGATAGTGGTATAGCAGCTTGTATTGGACTAACCATCTCACAGATAATGATTAAACTCTAGGGAAAAAACAGACACAAAAAACCTCTTGAAATCACTGGAGAACAACCCTAAGTAGGAGCTAAAGGGAATTCAACCATTTAAAGAAAGGAAGGTGGGGGCAGAGTCAAGATGGCGGACTAGGAGGATGCAGAATTCGAGTCTCCTCACAACTAGGGCACCTACCAGGCACTGGTGGGGGACCACGGACACCTAAGGGGACAAGAGTAAACCCCAGGTACTGGGTAGGATGTGGGGCATGGGGGGAGTGAAGGGGGAGGAGAAGTGGAGGCGGAACAGGACCGGCACCCCGAAGGGTGGCTGGGGGAAGGGAAGGGATCCCATGCCCTTAGGGGGAAATTGGGGGACCACTGGGAGAGCAGAGGATCAAAAGGGAGCATGGCCAGGTTTCCCCTGCCCACTTGGACCCCAGGAACCTCTTGAGATCCCCAGCCTGATCCTCTGCCCACCGAGGCCCCCTCCAGCAGTGCGGGTCCTGAGGGAGTGGGAGGGAGGGAAGGGGGAGCAAAAGTTAAGGCCGGACCTCCAGGACTGGCACCCCTGAGGGGTGGCTGGGGGAGGTAGGAGTTCCTACACCCAGCGGGACCCACCCACAGTTAGGGGTCCAGCAGGGACAGGGGAGACCCGGGGGGAGACAATGGCGGAGGGGTGCAGAGGAACGGAAGGGAACGTGGCCAGTGCTTTCCCCGTCGTCTACTTAGGCATCGGAAGCATGTTGGGCTCCCGGGCCTAATCCTCTGCCCTTGGAACCTCCCTCCGGTCGGTCGTGCAGAGCCCAAGCCCCGCCCCTACACCCTCACCCAGAGCCCTACCTGCAAACTCCAGAAATCCACACTCCAGAGGCCTTCCTTTTCACGTGCTGCCTCTCCCCTTCCGCACCGGTCTTAAGCAGCAGCCTCGCCCCAAGCTTGAACGTTGTCCCGCTGAGGCCCCGCCCCCAGGGCCTTTTCCAGCTATGAGGGTCCTGAGCCTAGGCCCCGCCCCCCTCTCAAACTGTCACCATCCCACACGCCTAGGTTCTGCCCCACCCTAAACCCCACCCCTGCCTAAGTTCCACCCCACCTAAACTCTGCCCCCATAGCCTAGGCTTTTTTTTTTTCCTCTTTCAGATTGGGGTTCTGTTTTACCTTGTTGATTCACTGTTGATTCTTTTATATTTTTCCTAATAAATCTTTTATTTTTCTAATTTTATTTTATTCTTTATATTTTGTTATTGTTCTCTTCTTTTAGCTTCTTTCCCCCTCCCCCACCCCTTTTCTTTTTTCTGTTGTGGTTTTATTTTACCTTGTTGCAGTTGTTTCAATTATAGTTTTATTTTTCCTAATATAATTTTTATCTTTCTAATTCTATTTTGTTTTTTATTCTTTGATATTGTATTGCTCCTTTTTTTCTTTCATTTCCTTTTTTTTTTTTTACTGCACCACGAAGCTTGCGGGATCTTGGTTCCCAGGACAGAGGTCAGGCCCAAGCTCCTGTGGTGGGAGCTCTGAGTCCAAACCACAGGACTAACAGAGAACCTCAGACCCCAGGGAATATCAATCAGAGTGATGCCTCCCAGGGGTCCTCATCTCAGTACCAAGACCCAGCTCTATCCAACTGCCTGCAAACTCCAGTAATGGACATCTCAGGCCAAACGACCAGTAAGACAGAAATACAGCATGACCCATCAAAAAAAAAAAAGAAAGAAACAACAAAAAAATAAGTTACAGATGAAGGATCAAGGTAAAATCTACGAGATGAAATAAATGAAGATGAAATAGGCAACCTACCTGAAAAAGAATTCAGAGTAATGATAGTAAAAATGATCCGAAATCTTGGAAACAGAATGGAGAAAATACAAGAAATATTTAACAAGGATCTAGAGAATTAAAGAGTAAACAAACAATGATGAACAACACAATAAATGAAATTAAAAATACTCTAGAAGGAGTCAATGACAGAATAACTGGGGCAGAAGAATGGATAAATGAGCTAGAAGATAAAATGGTGGAAATAGCTGCCAGGGAGCAGAATAAAGAAAAAAGAGTAAAAAGAATTGAGGACAGTCTCAGAGACCTCTGGGACAACATTAAATGCAACAACATTTCAATTATGGGGTCCCAGAAGAAGAAGAGAAAAAGAAAGGGTGTGAGAAAATATTTGAAGAGATTATAGTCGAAAGCTTCTCTAACACGGGAAAGGAAATAGTCAATCAAGTCCAGGAAGCACAGAGAGTCCTATACAGGATAAACCCAAGGAGAAACACACCAAGACACATATTAATCAAACTATCGGGCTTCCCTGGTGGCGCAGTGGTTGAGAGTCTGCCTGCCAATGCAGGGGACATGGGTTCATGCCCCAGTCCGGGAAGATCCCACATGCTGCGGAGCGGCTGGGCCTGTGAGCCATGGCTGCTGAGCCTGCGCATCCAGAGCCTCTGCTCTGCAAAGGGAGAGGCCACAACAGTGAGAGGCCCGTGTACCGCAAAAAAACAAAAACAAAAACAAACTATCAAAAATTAAATACAAAGAAAAAATATTAAAAGCAGCAAGGGAAAAGCAACAAATAACATAGAAGGGAATCCACATAAGGTTCACAGCTGATCTTTCAGCAGAAACTCTGCAAGCCAGAAGGGAGTGGCAGGACATATTTAAAGTGATGAAAGGGAAAAACCTACAACCAAGATTACTCTACCCAGCAAGGATCTCATTCAGATTTGATGGAGAAATCAAAAGCTTTACACATAAGCAAAAGTTAAGAGAATTCAGCACCATGAAACCAGTTTTAAAAAAAATGCTAAAGGAACTTCTCTAGGCAGGCAACACAAGAGAACAAAAAGACCTAAAAAAACAAACCCAAAACAATTAAGAAAATAGTAATAGGAACATACATATCGATAATTACCTTAAATGTAAATGGATTAAATGCTCCAATCAAAAGATATTGACTGTCTGAATGGATACAAAAACACGACCTGTATATATGCTGTCTACAAGAGACACACTTCAGACCTAGGGACACATTCAGACTGAAAGTGAGGGGGCAGAAAAAGATATTCCATGCAAATGGAAATCAAAAGAAAGCTGGAGTAGCAATTCTCATATCAGACAAAATAGACTTTAAAATAAAGACTATTACAAGAGACAAAGAAGGACACTACATAAGGATCAAGGGATCAACCCAAGAAGAAGACATAACAATTGTAAATGTTTATGCACCAAACAGAGGAGCACCTCAATACATAAGGCAAATGCTAATAGCCATAAAGGGGGAAATCAACAGTAACACAATAATAGTAGGGGACTTTAACACCCCACTTTCACCGATGGACAGATCATCCAAAATGAAAATAGATAAGGAAACACAAGCTTTAAATGACACATTAAACAAGAGGACTTGATTGATATTTATAGGACATTCCATCCAAAAACAACAGAATACACTTTCTTCTCAAGTGCTCATGGAACATTCTCCAGGATAGACCATATCTTGGGTCACAAATCAAGCCTTGGTATATTTAAGAAAATTGAAATCGTATCAGGTATCTTTTCCAACCACAATGCTGTGAGACTAGTATCAATTACAGGGAAAAAACTGTAAAAAATATAAACACATGGAGGCTAAACAATATGCTACTAAATAACCAAGAGATCACTAAAGAAATCAAAGAGGAAATCAAAAATTACCTAGAGACAAATGACAATGAAAACACAATGACCTAAAACCTATGGGATGAAGAAAAAGCACTTCTAGGAGGGAAGTTTATAGCAATACAATCCTACCTCAAGAAACAAGAAACATCTCAAATAAACAACCTAACCTTACATCTAAAGTAATTAGAGAAAGAAGAACTAAAAAAAAAAAACAAACCCCAAAGTTAGCAGAAGGAAAGAAATCATAAAGATCAGATCAGAAATAAGTGAAAAAGAAATGAAGGAAACAATAGCAAAGATCAATAAAACTAAAAGCTGGTTCTTTGAGAAGAGAAACATAGTTGATAAACCATTAGCCAGACTCATCAAGAAAAAGAGGGAGAAGACTCAAATCAACAGAATTAGAAATGAAAAATGAGAAGTAACAACTGACACTGCAGAAATACAAACGATCATGAGAGATTTATTACAAGCAACTATATGCCAATAAAATGGACAACCTGGAAGAAATGGACAAATCCTTAGAAAAGCACAACCTTCCGAGACTGAACCAGGAAGAAATAGAAAATATAAACAAACCAATCACAAGCACTGAAATTGAAACTGTGATTAAAAATCTTCCAACAAACAAAAGCCCAGGACCAGATGGCTTCACAGGTGAATTCTATCAAACATTTAGAGAAGAGCTAACACCTATCCTTCTCAAACTCTTCCAAAATATAGCAGAGGGAGGAACACTTCCAAACTCATTCTACAAGGCCACCATCACCCTGATACCAAAACCAGACAAAGATGTCACAAAAAAAGAAAACTACAGGCCAATATCTCTGATGAACATAGATGCAAAAATCCTCAACAAAATACTAGCAAACAGAATCTAACAGCACATTAAAAGGATCATACACCATGATCAAGTGGGGTTTATCCCAGGAATGCAAGGATTCTTCAATATACACAAATCAATCAATGTGGTACACCATATTAACAAATTGAAGGATAAAAACCATATGATAATCTCTAAATGCAGAAAAAGCTTTTGACAAAATTCAACACCCATTTATGGTAAAAATTCTCCAGAAAGTAGGCATAGAGGGAACCTACCTAACATAATAAAGGCCATATATGACAAACCCACAGCCAACATCATTCTCAATGGTGAAAAACTGAAACCATTTCCTCTAAGATCAGGAACAAGACAACGTTGCCCACTCTCACCACTATTATTCAACATAGTTTTGGAAGTTTTAGCCACAGCAATCAGAGAAGAAAAAGAAATAAAAGGAATGCAAATTGGAAAAGGAGAAGTAAAACTGTCATTGTTTGCAGATGACAGGATACTGTACATAGAGAATCCTAAAGATGCTACCAGAAAACTCTAGAGCTAATCAAAGAATTTGGTAGAGTAGCAGGATACAAAATTAATGCACAGAAATCTCTTGCATTCCTATACACTAAGGATGAAAAATCTGAAAGAGAAATTAAGGAAACACTCCCATTTACCACTGCAAGAAAAAGAATAAAATACCTAGTAATAAACCTACCTAAGGAGACAAAAGACCTGTATGCAGAAAACTATAAGACACTGATGAAAGAAATTAAAAATGTTACAAAGAGATGGAGAGATATACCATGTTCTTGGATTGGAAGAATCAACATTAATGACTATACTACCCAAAGCAATCCACAGATTCAGTGCAATCCCTATCAAACTACCAATGGCATTTTTTCACAGAACTAGAACAAAAAATTGCACAATTTGTATGGAAATACAAAAGACCATGAATAGTGAAAGCAATCTTGAGAAAGGAAAACAGAGTTGGAGGAATCAGGCTCCTAGACTTCAGACTATACTACAAAGCTACAGTAATCAAGACAGTATGGTACTGGCACAAAAACAAATATCAATGGAACAAGATAGAAAGCCCAGAGATAAACCCATGCACATATGGTCACCTTATCTTTGATAAAGGAGGCAAGACAATACAGTGGAGAGAAAACAGCCTCTTCAATAAGTGGTGCTGGGAAAACTGCACAGCTACATGTAAAAGAATGAAATTAGAACACTCCCCATCATCGTATACAAAAATCAACTCAAAATGGATTAAAGACCTAAGTGTAAGGCCAGACACTATAAAACTCTTAGAGGAAAACACAGGCAGAACACTTTATGACATACTTCACAGCAAGATCGTTTTTGACCCAACTCCTAGAGAAATGGAGATAAAAACAAAAATAAACAAATGGGACCTAATGAAACTTAAAAGCTTTTACACAGCAAAGGAAACCATAAACAAGATGAAAAGACAACCCCCAGAAAGGGAGAAAATATTTGCAAATGAATCAATGGACAAAGGATTAATCTCCAAAATATACAAGCAGCACATGCAGCTCAATATCAAAAAAACAAACAATCCAATCCAAAAATGGGCAGAAGACCTAAATAGACATTTCTCCAAAGAAGATATACAGATTGCCAACAAACACATGAAAAGAGGCTCAACATCATTAATCATTAGAGAAATGCAAATCAAAACTACAGTGAGTTATCATCTCACACCAGTCAGAATGGCCATCATCAAAAAAATCTACAAATAATAAATGCTGGAGAGGGTGTGGAGGAAAGGGAACCCTCTTGCACTGTTGGTGGGAATGTAAATTGATACAGCCACTATGGAGAACAGTATGGAGGTTCCTTAAAAAACTACAAATAGAGTTACCATATGACCCAGCAATCCCACTACTAGGCATATACCCTGAGAAAACCATAATTCAAAAAGAGACATGTACCCCAATGTTCATTGCAGCGCTATTTACGATAGCCAGGACATGGAAGCAACCTAAGTGTCCATCGACAGATTAATGGTTAAAGAAGATGTGGCACATATATACAATGGAATATTTCTCAGCCATAAAAAGAAATGATACTGAGTTATTTGTAGTGAGGTGGATGGACCTAAAGTCTGTCATACAGAGTGAAGTAAATCGGAAAGAGAAAAACAAATACCGTACGCTGACCCATATATATGGAATCTAAAACAAAAACAACAATGAAAGGTTCTGATGAACCTAAGGGCAGGACAGAAATAAAGACACAGATGTAGAAAATGGATTTGAGGACATGGGGAGGCGGGAAGGGTAAGCTGGCATGAAGTGAGAGAGTAGTAGTGACATATATACACTACCACATGTAAAATAGATAGCTAGTGGGAAGCAGCTGCATAGCACAGGGAGATCAGCTCAGTGCTTTACAACCACCTAGAGGGGTGCAATAAGGAGGTTGGGAGGGAGGCTCAAGAGGGAGGGGATATGGGGTTCTATGTATGCATATGGCTGATTCACTTTGTTGTACAAAAGAAACTAACACAACACTGTAAAGCAATTATACTCCAATAAAGATGTTAAAAAAGAAAGAAAGAAAGAAAGAAAAGAAGCACAGTCATTTCATGAGATCTACTTTTACATGGGTTTTCCCTTGAGGGGACTCCTCAGTCCACATGGTACCAGGAAGATTAGAACCTGAGAAGAAAGCTTCTGTTTATAGACTTGAAGAGCCAGGGAAGGGTCCAAGAGATGGGCAATTGAATGGAAAATCCTGGAAATGAAAGAGCCTCATCAGAATCTGCATATAAACCCTATGCCAATCCCTGGCTGACTCCTGTTCTGCACATACGTGGGGAAGGCTATGAAGAGACCAGTGAAAGCAACAATTGGAAGGCTGAAAGGATTAAAAAGATATTTCAGCTCTGCCAACACAGGCAAGAGAGAGTTGAGCGTTTAAGTCCTTCAAAGTTAGAGGGACTTGCCTATTATTTTTAAAAATAATTTTCACCTCTATTATTTTCTTCCTCTTTGCCTGGGATTCAAATTGCACATACATTAGGCCAGTTGTACTACTTGTCAGTGAGACGTTTTTCTGCACCCCCCCCCAACTTTTTTCTCTCCATTTTTCAGATTAGATCATTTCTACTGCTATATATTTACATCCACTGACCCTTCTGCAAACTCCATTTGCTCTTAAACCCATATGCAATAAACTTTGTTTCAGATACTGTACTGTTCAGTTCTAGAATTTCCATTTTTTAAATGTAATTTCTATTTCTCTGTGGAGTTTCCCCATCTGTTCACTCATTATGATCACTTTTTCTCTCAATATTTGGGCATATTTATAATAGTTTCTTTCAAGTCCTTGTCTGCTAATTCCAATAACTGTGTCATATCAGGTCTATTTCAACTGATTGATTTTTTTCTTGAGTATGAGTCAGATTTTCCTTTTCTTTCACATATCTATTAGTTTTTGATTGTACACAGGACATTGTAGATCATGTGTTGTAGAGATTCTGGCTTATGTTATCTTCCTCTGTTGATTTTTAACTTTTTTTCCATTAGGTAATTAGATTATTGGCTAATGACCTCGAACTTGTGGAGGCTTGGTTAGAGAGAAACACAGATCTCTTTGTTAGAGAGAAAATATAAATCACCAATAGCAGGATTGAAAAGGGGTATCATTATACAGCTTGCAAACATTAAAAAGATTACAGGGAGTTATAAACAACTTTATGGCAATATTCTATAACTCAGATGTAATGAAAAATATCCCTGTGTTGTCCTGATACAAGAAAAATTTCACTGGGGAATTCTTTTAACTATTTAAGAAATAAATAATACCACTTTTACATCCTCCTTCAGAAAATAGAGAGACATTAAGAGGCTAGAGTATACCAGAAGAAAATAAAAGAATCTATATGATCATATCAGTCAATTACAATAAATACTAAAAAAAAAAATGTTCTTTAGAATGGAGAAAAGTGACATTAGAATAAGCAATAGATATGAATAGATATTAAGAAAAACACTTGACAAAATTAAATATCCTTTTGTAATAAACACTCTCAGCAACCTAAAAATAGAAGTGAATTTTTTCAATCTTATGATTGGCCTCTACAAAACTCTACAACTAAGATCATACTTACTGGTGACAGATTAAATGCTTTCCCCTAAGACCATGAACAAGGAGGTCAGCTCTCATCATGTGTATGTAATATTGTACTGGGGTTCATAAGCCAGTGCAATAAATCAAGTAAAAGAAATAAAAGGTACAAAGATTGAAAAGAAATCAGCATTGTCCTTATTATTGCAGATTTTTTTTGGATTAAAAAATCCTCAGAATCTGCAAGACAACTACTAAGAACTAATAAGTGAATTTAGCAAGGTTGCTGGATACAAGGACAATGTATAAAAATAAGTAGCACTTCTATATACTAGCAGCAAACAATTCAAAAATGAAAAAATTTAAATTCCATTTACAGTAGCATCAAAGCATAATATACATAGGAATAAATTTAATGAAAGCAATACAAGACCTCTACTCTGAAAGCTACTCTGAGTTGCTGAGAGTAATTACAGAAGACTGTAATAAATAGAGAAATGTACCATGCTAATGGACTAGAAGACTCAATATTGTTAAGATGTCAATTATCCTCAAATTTATCCAAACACTGAAATAAAAGCCCAATTAAATCTCTGATGGGCCCCTAAAATGGCTAAATTTGAAAGACTGACAACATCAAATGCTGGGGAGGATGTAGAGTAATTAAAACTCTCATTCATTGGTACTGGTAGTAGTGGAAAATGGTATAGCCACTTTAGAAACCAGTTTGAGAGTTTTCTTATAAGGACTATGTTTATACAAATATCCTATGACTCAGCAATGCCACTCCTAGGTATTTACGCGAGCTATTCCACTCCTAGGAATATATCACATAAAAAGAGTTACAAAAATGTTTATAGCTCCTTAATATATTAGTCAAAAACTGGTAACATCCCAAATGTCTATTAAGAGGAGAAAGGATAAATAAATGGTGGTATATTCATACAATGGAATACTACTCAGCAATGATTGATACACACAATAGGATAAATCTCAAAAACAGTCATGTGAGGGAAAGACATTAGACACAAAGAATACCTGCTCTATGATTTCATTTATAAGATATTCAATAACAGGCAAAAATAATATGCAATAGAAATCAGAACAGTGATTGTGGTGGGGTGAGGTGATAGGGGAAATTTCTGGGATGGTATACACACACACGTGTTTATATATGTATACACACATACATTGTATAGCTTGTTTTATATATATTATATAGCTTGTTTGAGGTATTTGTTACAAAATCTACATATTTGTCAAAATGCATAAAACTGTGCCTTAATACATGTGTATTTTATGGTAGGTAAGTTATGCCTCAATTGAAACAAATGTGACTTTTTAAACCACGAGTGCCTATCAGTTGGGCATCTGTTTTGGTCTAAGCAGGTACAGTAAAAGTCCTCTTATCAGCATGGTAAGGACAGCTAGTTGGCCACTTACTTTTAAAAGCTTATTAAAAATCATTTAAAAACATGTATGTACATATATTTTTTCAATATTTTACTTTTAATATAAACACACACACACACACACACACACACACACATATATATGTACATATATATATATATGCATTCATTTGCTTATCTTTTGATGTAGAGCCAAGGCCTTTTTTCTTTGATTTGTGTTCTACACTGTCATTCTTGAATAAACCATCTCCATAACGTATCTATGATTTCTAGTTTCAATTTCTTTTAAAAGCAGTAAGAAATTAAATTCAGTTTTGAAGCAATCTAAATGCAAAATTCCTCCAGGTTTTAATAATTTTTCCACATTCTACATCTTGTGTGCCCTATAACTAACCTGAAAGATTTCTCTTGTGCCTATCTTTTCATCTGAATTTCCAAAGCATTCAACTTTGTTTTTATAGCAGAGGAGAGAGAACTCTCTTTTTCCCATTCTTATCTCACTGGTTTACACGGTATTTAATTTAATTACATCATCACAATAACCATACAATTACATGACCTTAATAACCATACAGCTACAGATCCCTGTAATTTCTCATTTAAATCCAAGATAATGGCCTCCTTCCATACAAAAAGATGTAATAACGTCATAGGAAGATAAAGGGCTAAAGTCACAGGAAGATGAAGGGAAAGAAAGCTCTGTCTTTTTAATCAATAAACCTCTTAAAGGGTCTCTCACTTTCCTTGCCCTCTTTACATACCTTTTTACCCCCGAGCTATGATCCACAGTGAAATTGTGGCAATCCTCTCAGGCCTTTCCTGTCTATGTTCTTTCTTTTATCTGAAATGGGAAGGCAAACATTGGTTTAAAGGTCTTTACAACCATTATTTCCTAAGTAGCCAATAAACATATGAAATGGTACCTAGTTTTTTAATATTCTGGAGAATGCAGACTAAATTATGATAAGATACCACTACAGGGCAATCGGAAGCAAATAGGTGCTCAATAAGAACTTCCATACTCTGCTGGTAGAGATGTGAATTGGTTCAACAGCTTTGGAAAATGGTGTGGCATCACCTAATAAAGTTGAAGATATGAAAATAGTAGCACTTCCTCTCCTAAGTATGTATCCTGTGTGCTTGTGTGCACTATGACACTTGTACGAGAATGCTTTCGGCAGCAGAATTTTTAACTGTCCCAGACTGGAAACAAACAAAATGCTTTTCAATAGTAGAATGGCATTTCCACACAATAAAATGGATGGATCCTACAAACACATTTCATCAAGTAAAAAAAGAAAGCTACAAAACAATACACACAGTATGATTCTTTCATGCAAAGTTCAAAACCAAGCAAAACCAAACTATATTTTTCAGGAGGCATATAGGTGGTACAAGAAAAATAAAAGGAAGAAAATTATTTCTATACAGGCCAGGAGAGTGATTATATCTGGAAGGTGGGAGATGCCTGGGCTTGGGGAGGGGTATTTGGGGGGGCGCTTCTAGGGTGCCAGTGTTGCTCTATGTCTTAAGTGGTGCTTGTTTTGCGATTTTGTTACAACTGTATGTGCATGTATGTGTTTTTCTCTGTTATATTCACAACAAAATATTTTAAAACATGGAGTATTTTACGTAATTCACTTAATTCTCCCTGCCTCTCCCCAGTTCCATGTTTGGGGATTACTTTCAAATCTATCATTAATCCTTGGAGGCATGAAGAGCCTGATCAATAATTTTCTTAGACTCTTTGGTTAATTATAAGAATGAAGTAGGGCTTCCCTGGTGGCGCAGTGGTTGAGAGTCCGCCTGCCGATGCAGGGGACACGGGTTCGTGCCCCGGTCCGGGAAGATTCTACATGCCGCGGAGCGACTGGGCCCGTGAGCCATGGCCGCTGAGCCTGCGCGTCCGGAGCCTGTGCTCCGCAACGGGAGAGGCCACAACAGTGAGAGGCCGGCGTACCAAAAAAAAAAAAAAAAAAAAAGAATGAAGTATAGCTAGGAAGAAATGGGGACAGTAACATTCAACAGCAGCCACAGGAAGAGAGTAAGGAAGTAGACTAAACATCCATTAGTATACATGTGAGCAAATTCGGTCATCGGAATTATCTAATAACAAGGGATACCAGTAACTTAATTTTTACATTAAACCCAATTATTTAAGTTATCTATGAGTGTGTTTCCCAGTATTTGCCTCTCTATATTCATCCATGAACCCTGAATAGTAATCCATCTTTTGATTTGGAATCGAAGAAACACTAATAAAAGCTTCATTGAAATCCAATTATCAAAGATGTCTTTTTTTTTCACTTAAGCCAGAAAGTGAGTCAGATGCAAGATGCTGCTTAAATTACAGTAGAATTATTTGCTAACAAAATCAAGCTTGCTGAGCTTTCTCCATTAATTTTGGTATTATTTATAAAAATCACCCATGTCAGAAGCCACCAGGCCCATCAAGGCAGCATCTATTATTTTAATAACAATTCTTTTAAAAAGCCCTCCTTTAGTCACTGATTTTTCATTTTTGATTATGTTAATCACTAAAACCTCCAAGGAAAAAGAAGACTAAATAGATAGCATTCAGTAGACGTCATTTATGATCGTATGGTGTATGTGAGCACATGAGCGTACACACATACACACGCACACACACATAGTCACACCATTGAAGACTTCAGGCTAGAGAAAGGAACTCAGTGAGTGCCCATTGGCCTGCTCTAGTCATGAATCCTCATGCCACTCGACATGATGCCAAGCTGTGGAAAAAGTACAAGAAACATCCATCCTTTATGTGGTGAATAAAAGAGCCGAAATAAACACTTGCCCTTTGAATGTTTCTTTTTTCTTGGGCTGATGACATCCATACATAGTCGTATTAGCCAAGCAAAATCATAGGAAAGGAGATGCTCTTTAGGAGATGATTTTAGTTTTCTGAAGTTTATTTCTTGGAGACAGAAGGTTGCATTTCAGGGACTGAGGAAGCAATATTGATATATTTGTATCTACTATCTCTCTCAAGAAACTGGGATTAATTTTAATAAGCATAATGCCAAAACAGGAAACAACCTAATATCCACCAATGGTAGTATGGGTAAATAAATTGTGGTTTATTCATATAATGAAATATATAGACTTGACCCTAACTGACTGTTCCATTTCAACTATAGATTATCACATTATCAGACAAGCTTCTGTATTACTAAAAGGTTTTGATACCAGATTTGTATAATTAAAAATGAAGTGATAGTTCTATTTTTAGTTTTTTAAGGAACCTCCATACTGTTTTCCATAGTGGCTGTATCAATTTACATTCCCACCAACAGTGCAAGAGGGTTCCCTTTTCTCCACACCCTCTCCAGCATTTATTGTTTGTAGATTTTTTGATGATGGCCATTCTGACCAGTGTGAGGTGATACCTCATTGTAGTTTTGATCTGTATTTCTCTAATAATTAGTGTTGCTGAGTATTTTTTCATGTGCCTCTTGGCCATCTGACCCAGCAATCCCACTACTGGGCATATACCCTGAGAAAACCATAATTCAAAAAGACACATGCACCCCAATGTTTATTGCAGCACTATTTACAATAGCCAGGACATGGAAGCAACCTAAATGTCCATCGACAGATGAATGGATAAAGAAGATGTGGTACATATATACAATGGAATATTACTCAGCTATAAAAAGGAACAAAATTGGGTTATTTGTAGAGACAAGGATGGACCTAGAGACTGTCAAACAGTGAAATAAGTCAGAAAGAGAAAAACAAATATCGTTTATTAACGCATATACGCAGAATCTAGGAAAATGGTACAGATGAACCTATTTGGAGGGCAGGAACAGAGACACAGACGTAGAGAAGGGACATGTTGACACTGTGGGGGAGGGGGAAAGGGGGGATGAATTGGGAGATTGGGATTGACATATATACACTACCATGTATGAAACAGATAGCTAGTGGGAACCTGCTGTATAGAGCAGGGAGTTCAGCTCAGTGCTCTGTGGTGACCTAGATGGGTGGGATGGGGGGGAGGTTCAAGAGGGAGGGGTTATATGTACATGTATAGTTGATTCACTTCCTTGTACAGCAGAAGCTAACACAACATTGTAAAGCAACTATACCCCAATTTAAAAAAAAAAAAGCTACTTTCAAATATTAAAAAAAAAAAATGAAGTGATAATGAAAGGGCCCCCCACTGTTTTACAAAACAGTGTAGTGGTCCTTTGATTCCTGTAGTGGTAATGACATGACAGGTGTGCCAGAAGAATTCCCACAGCTGTCTCCCTGCCACATGGACAGCTGTTCCACTTAAAATTCCAATGATGGTCGGATAGAAACCAAGGAGTTACGCAACGCTACGCTCCCAGCACAGGAGAAAAGAAAGGTGAGACTAGAATGTTCTCCCACTTCTGCCACCTGCTTAGACATGGGATTGTGTAAACTCTGCGTCACACAGAGCTAACCTCCACTACCAAACAGGTAGGGAATCTTGCATCTAGGTTTAGCAATTTTGGATAATCAATCAGTTTAAACAAGGTATAAAATTTTCTTTAAAATGTTAACAAAACATTCGATACAAAATAATTTGTTACATATGAACACATTATGAAGCATATTAATAAAGCAAACACAGGTGAATCCACACTTCAACTAATGAAGTAGAACCTGCAGATTCAGTTGAAGCCCTCCATGTGGTCCCACGCCTGCCCACCCAAGGGTAACCACCACCCTGAAACTGTGCAGTTGTTACCTTTTCCTTTTTCCATTTTTATTAATACACTGTGTCCCTAAATAATAGCTTATTTAATTTTGCTTGTTTTCACTTGATTCTAGGATAGAACACACTCCTGGTTGTCCTCCTTCCTCTCAGGTTATTCTATGTCACTTTCCTTTGAAGAGTTTGCTTCCTCTCCCTGCCTTCCAAATTTTGGAGTGACCAAAGACACAGTCCTTAGACTTGATTTTCTATCTAAAGTAATGGATGATGACCAGAGATGACGATTTCAGACCGGCTTATGGTTTGAAATGCCATCTGTATACCTCTCCTCAGAACTGAACTCCTATATCCAACTGCATACTCAATATACTCATTTGGAAGTCTAATGAGCATCTCAAAATTAACTCATCCAAAACTGAGCCTTTGATATTCTCCTCCAAAATCTTTTTTTTCTTCTTAAGTAAATGGAAACTCCATTATAGCTTTAAACACTGCCATTCCCTTATTCTATTTTTTTCTTCTGCAAGATTAGATATGTTGGAAAGTCTCATACTGTGTCCCATGTGTCTTAACCTCTCAGTCATCCATATGGAAATTATCCACGCAAAAGAAGAAAAGCTTTTTTTTTTTTTTCAATTTTCCTTTTAGTTTACTCACATCTACCTTTCTGTTTACGAATTATCCCTATAGCTGAATCTTTTCTACTAATGCCTTTCCATTTTAATGGTCAATTATATTTTTCATTTCTAAAAATTCTATTTCGCTCTTTTAAAAATATTTCTGTTCATTTTTTGGTAGTTTTTTTCTTATACGTTATAAATAATTTTTAATATATTTGAATATATCAAAACATTTTTTCCGAATTATCTATCTTAACATTTAATATTGAAGCCTTTGAGGATGTGGGCCTATTGTTTGTTTTCTCTGTTGACTTGAACTAATGTTGGCTTACCCCTGCTATTCTCTGTGATTTAGACTGTGAGTTCATATTTGCTGGCAGGATATTTGTTTTTCTTTTGAGGCTTCAGATGATTTTTGTCTGCTTTGTTGGGCAATGAGCACTCCTGAAATGAAACCTTTTAAAAAGAAAATTACAAGCGATACAAACAATGCAAATACTGTAGATTCAGAATAACCCATGTGAATGGTAGCCAGTGGCCACTTATTTTCAGAAGAACCTTTTTAAAAAACAATCCATGAATAGCCAAGGCTGAAAATAGTAATTTTTCTTACCATCTACCTCTTTAGCTTTGCTTTATTTTCGTTCACTCTTTGTAAAAGGGTATTGCCTTTCCTATTTGTGCTCCCTCTAATAATTACATTGACTGTGCTCTGCTACTACGGCTAGTTTTTAAGACTGTCTCCTTGCTATGCTATGAGCAATTGCAGGATGGGAATGAGTTTTATTTATCTTTAAATGCCCAGTGCCTGGCACATGTTTTTTACTCAATAAGTTTATTTATTTACTTTTGAGAAAATGAATAAATGGCTAAGTAAATGAATGAGGGTTTAGGGAATGGTACTTTAAACGGACCACCTGTTTAAACCCTTGAGGTTTTAATCTTATCTCAGTACTCACTGGCCAAATGCAAATCTCCTAAATTCAGTCTTGTTTATTATTCTGGGTTCACTGAACCTACATAAAGTCTGCAGTGAAACACCCAAGGACACGGACCGCTGCATGCATCACACCCAACCAGCATAAGGGAGGCCATTTATTGTCTCTAAAATAAAACAAAAGACACTGTGTTTTCTTTCTCTTTTATTGCAACCCATTGCAAGGTCAAAAGATTCACAGAAATATAGAAACTCGAAACTGGATGAATTTCCTTTATCCACTCAAAGAGACGTTAAAGACAAAGGACCAGAATTTTCCACCACAGCAATATATTTCATAGTCTTTATTCTGAAAATACTGTTGACATTTTGGAGAGGATAAAAAGCCCTGCATTAAACATGTTCACATATATTTATGACATTCTAAGCAAAAAAAGAAACTCTATATTGCCCAGAAAAATCATTTTAAGCCTTATTTCAAAGCATCTAATGAGAGCACATTCAACAACCATCACAGCATCATTCAAGGTGATGCTTTTTCTGGTTGTTTTTGTGATTAATGCTTTGAGGCTGGATGTGATGTTTCTACAGATTCCTACAAACACACCAAAGCAGTTTTCCAGGTTATAATGCATCAGGCTTTCTGGATTAGTCAACATCTTAAAGAATAAGTGCAAGTCCCCAACCCACCCCCACCCCCAAGCTAAAGCATGTTATAGTGCTGTACTTGAGATTCAAACAACGCAACATTAAAAAAAAAATTGATTACACACTTCTGAAACCATCTGACAACCAAACTGTGACATTCCAAGGATTATCACAACTTTGGACTGAAACGGCACCGCCTATATCATTGATGGTTCTCCTTCCTTTTGTCTTTTTTAACTATTTAAAATATAGTGTGACATATATAAAAATTAAACTTTTGCTTATTCACTCAAGCTACTATTACTTTACATATTGTCTTATAAATTAGTTTTGGATTAAAAATCAGTTAAAATATTGTGAATTAAGATCGTTTTCAGTAGTGGGGAAATGAACATGAAGGGGAGACAGTTCAACGTTTAAGAAGAATTACAGCTTGTTAATAGTAAACAGCTTTTTTTTCTTACATAAATTTTATTCCCTTGAAATTAAATTAGTAAGCCATTTAGTGATGGAAAAAATACTCTCGGTGCTTAGTGACTAGATTTTCCAGACTGATTGGGATTAAAAGCAAAAACATGCCACATCAGAAACAGGTCGACATAATCAAAGGAAAGTTGTTTACACAAAAAGAGTTATTATAAATAAGTGAACGGCATTTGAATGTAAAGCTATTTTTCATTTCTTACAGCTAGTATCATTTTAGCAACACTGGGACTTATATAAAGTGAATCTCAAATCTTAGCATATCTGTTAAAGACCAAAAAACAGTTATGTCCACATTGGGAGAGAATAAATAGCAAACTCACAAGTCAGGGTTTTGTATATCTAACTCTACTGTGAAAGACAATCACTCTTTAGCTTAAAAAGCCTCCCTGCTGTCTTGATTATAAATCTAGACATAGGAAAGGTTATTTGAGCCTGAGTCCCCAATATGAATTACTCATAAAGATGTGTGAAATCAAAACATATATTCATTTACTAATAGATACCGTCTAAACTGAAAACTGGCAATCTTTAATTAAACAAAGAAATGCTTATTTCTGACAAGTGTAAACAGAAGCTTAATGAAAAGATTTTCTAATTTTTCTTCTTAACTCATACATTAACCAGCAACAGATCTTTGCCATAGCATAACAATTATTCAAAATATGATAACATGCATATATCCAAAAAATCTGTTCTAAAGCCCAAAGCAAGAAAAAAAACTTAATAGAAAGATTGTCTACTCATATCTCACTCATTAACCTTCTATTAACGTGACTAGCCCCAAATCTCAGAAATATACTTTCATAATTACCAAAATTAACAAAAATAATTAAATGATCTGTAGAGTTTTTTTTTTTTTAAATAACTGCACACTAGTAATTACACTGGTGGCTTTAATGTGGATAATGCTAAGAGTAGCTCCAAATATCATTAAAACATATCCAGACCAGTTACTATCCATTGTATTATAAAAGCTAATACAATGTTAACATGAAACTCAAAATACTTAGTACTCAACAGAATTTTGTACAATAATGAATAATTAACTTTTGTGAGCTGGTCAGGGGAGTTCAGATTGTTGCCTCCATATGAAAACTTCACAAAAGGTTTTGTCCCCTATAGTCCCTAAGTGGCCCACCAGACAAGCAGGTTGGGCCACCTGTGGGGACAGTGAGTTAGGCAGAGTGACAGTGGATGCCATGCTCCCTCAGTGGCCTGGAGAAAGGCCCCTGTGTCAGAAAATGATCTAGAAAGAAAGTGCTGTGGGGGTGTGTGTGTGTATGAGAGAGTATGAGAACCTATATGTGTGTACGTGCTTGAAATCTTGAAAAGTACTAGTTTCCAGGCTTCTAATCAGCGCAACGTGGCTCCTTTCCAGTCATCATCAGTAGAATTGCACAATTCTTTCCCATCAAAAAAGAAGGCAGTTGCCTTCGTTTGGGGGCATCTCCAGTGGCAGTCATTAGAAGCTCAAAATAATGGATCCGTTTTTTTTTTTTTTTTTGATTCTACAGCAAAAAAAAAAAAAAAAATTTTTTTTTTAGAGAAATAAGCCTTTGAACTTAAAAATTAAAGGTCTGTGCCTGTCAAAATCGTTATTTAAGGAAAAAACCAGCTCACCTGGGAACAAAATAGCAATTGAGCTTATGCTACGCAGTATGCAAACGAGACACAGATAAACACACTCGGGTACACATGGAGACATGGGACAGTCAAAACCTTTGCAAGAGATCACCCACCCCAACTCTACAATTCCTCTCCGCCCTGCTGGCTGATCCACATGGACCCAAGCGTGGGCAGGGCTGTCAGGAGGAGGCAGCAGACATGTTGGGGGTCCAGCCCATCTGGTAGGCTCTCTCCAGGGTCCTCTTACAGTCCTGCAGGACGGTGCTGAAGGTGATATGGGGGTACTGCTGCACCAGCTGCTCCACTGTCACTTCACTGACCTGCAAACACAAAGAAGAGCCACGGTCACCCACAGGGACCACTGAAACCAACAGCCGCCCACGCTCACTGGGGTGCGCTTTCCATGGCACCGGGAACCCTCGTCTCCTTCCTTTTCAGCAGTGTGACCAATGCTTCGTGAGAAGACAGTGTCGCTTTTTGTGTGACCTCCCTGATTTCCTAAGTACTACATTCACCCTAAGGGATTTTCTGAAAAGACATGATATCAAGAAATTAGTGTTTTCTAGACGCATAGATGACCGTGACTTGTCAAGATCTTAACAATGTCCATTGAAAATGGGGCGCTTGGGAGGTGAGGCAGCAGTTAGCATCCTAGTGTGCACTGGACTTCATCGTCCAGCTGACAGCTTTTTGAGGATAGAACTGTAGATTGGTGGAGAGGATACACAGGATTCTGGATAGAAGTGTTGGGAAAAATGTTTATTTTTCTTCCTTTTAAACGTTAAGGTATTGCAAACTTCAAGTCCCTTTGTGGAAAGGGCTGAATTGTGAAGAATCAATAATTAAAACATACATGGCTGGCAGGTCAGGGATGGCCCCAATAGACCTTAACCATCAAAGATACCACTTTGATTCTTGATTAGACAAGGCAGTCAGACAGGCCTAATTAAAACTAACACCTTTACAATTGCTGTGCTGTGAAGGGATTAATTTGTCAATTATTTTTAAGCTGATTGCAGTTCATATCACAAAAGTAGACGGTTTCCTTCATCCTTTAGGTAAATAAATGATTAACCCAAGAACCGCAACTTTTAGGTAGCTTTATTTAAAATCTTTATTGAACACTCGGGCATTTTCAAATACATCAATATTTCATTTATACTGGGTAAGCTGGTCTGAAAGAAGGTGCTGGTGACACACCTTTCTGTGCTCCCTCTCCATGTCTGTCCACTATTGAAAAAGATCAGGACCACAAGGAAAAACCTAAAACAACATCAAACCCTTGCTGTTTGCTTTGAAAGCACGCTTGGGAGTGTGACGACCATGACATTAAGTCATCTGCGCTTTTCTGAAATAACATGGTGTTTTCTGGGTGATTTGGTAAACCATGTTATATATAATCTTTTTGTTAAATTTAGAGTTGATATTTCCACATTGCACTGATGATACTTAGTCTTTGTCAGCATTGCTATACAAGACTTTCTTGTATTAAAATCAGTTTTCATTCCAAATTCAACCAAGCCATGCAGTTAATTCTTTTTGTGATGTAGATACAATGTATAACATTTCATTCACAAAAACACAAAATAATTTTGAATAAAAAAGAAAAACAGATATACAAATTAGAGTTGAGAATATCAACTGATGATCTCAAAAGGAGTTCTAAGCAATATAATTTTTGATTTTTTAAATTTGAATTTCTATCCTAAGTCTTGCTTGAGTTGAGGTTGCTTAGAACAGTACACTTAGAAAGTCATGCATCATCTAGCCATGCCTATCTCTCTAGTATATTTTTGATACTAACCAGTCACCTGACCTAATTTAAAGTTATCAAGCTGTCCGAGTTCCTTCTGGCCTCAGGATCTTTGCACATGCTGTTCTCTTTATCTGGAATACTGTTAAATCCACTTCCACCTGAATGTCCCCTTCTCATGCCTACTCCACCTCATTCTTAGTTCTTAGTTCAGTGTCATTTTCCCAGGGAACTTTGATCACAGCCCTCACCCTGCTCCCCTCCCCACATTAGGTAAGGCTTCCAGGTTATTCACTCTTCCAACATTGCCTACTTTTCGTTCATGGTACCTTCAAAGTTAGTTTATAATTGCTTTGTTTAATGTCTACTCCTGTTCCCATGTAAGATCTTACAAGAGCCATGATCATTTTTGTATTCATGAGCCAGGCCTACTTCTCAGTGAATGAATGAGAAAACAATAACAAACTACAAATAAAAAATAGAAACCCAAGAGCAAGGCAAAGCCAGACACTAACATACTAATCACAACATACTGAAGACCAACAATTCCCAGAGGAACTTGTATTCAGCTCAGGAATTCCCTCCTTCAGGAAACCTTCCCTAAGCAAGCGTAACTCCCCACGAGGTTGGTCTCGGTACACCTTCTCCGTGGACCCATGACGGGTAACTGCAAGGCTTGTCTCTTATTTAAGCACTCTCACATTGTGTTGCAATCATCTCTTTACTTGCCACTCTCTTCTACCTGAACCAAAGTCTGGGGACCAGAGACTGCCTTTTATCTTTAAGGCTATAGAGCTGTATACAAAGTAGAGAAGAAACATGACAACTGTAGTTGACTTGAGAGTCAACCAGGCACAGGTTGGAATCCTGATTTACCATTTGGTTTCCTCAACTGTAAAAACTGGATAATAGTACTGATGTCACAGGACTGTTACAAGGATAAAATAATATTCCTAACACTGCGACTGACATAAAAAGGTCCCCAAATGGTAGCTCTTATTAGTACAGCTGGCGTTCAGTAAACGGTCATTCATTGAATTAATTAATGCTATGGTAGGGTGACCAGTTCTCTATAGGGATGCTCAATATTGTTCAACTTCTGAGATATTTCAGAAATAAACCTTGATAACATAAGTTGTAATGCTCAAAATAAAATCATCGCAGGACAAGAAGTAACTATACACTATTGATACTATGTATAAAATAGATGACTAATGAGAACCTACTGTATAGCTCAGGGAACTCTACTCAGTGCTCTGTGGTGATCTAACTGGGAAGGAAATCCCAAAAAGAGGGGATATATGTATACGTATAGCTGATTCACTTTGCTGTACAGTAGAAACTAACACAACATTGTAAAGCAACTATACTCCAATAAAAATTTTTTAAAAATACTTCGGATACAAGAAGAATCTATTCTATCTTAATGCTCTCTGGAGAATTCAGAACTTTTCTCAGTAATACAGTCCAGGTTTTAAATATCCACTTTCAGGAAATCCTCCCTTTTCTTTACCTGACATTCCCCAGGCTGTGGTTAGGTTACATTCCACCCTGTAGCCATGAACAAACCCAGAAGGATGCAGGTCCTTCTAAGGGACAGCTGAAGTCATCTGGTCAGAGGACTTTCAGAAAATCTGCATCGAATTGGAAAGGAAGTAAACACGGCCCAAATCACTTAGCATTCAAGGAACAACTAACTGAAAAATAAACGAAAAACGGAGGGAGAAGGGAAAACATTTAAACCCACCATAAAGATGGGGCCTGTCTTCTGCAGTACATCTTTTCTAATCTACACATAGGCCTGTACAAAGTTTTATACCGAGGGTTGACAGGCATTTTGTTTTGGAGGTCCAATTTTTTGTTTGTTTGTTTTTCTGCAGTATGCGGGCCTCTCACTGTTGTAGCCTCTCCCGTTGTGGAGCACAGGTTCCGGACACGCAGGCTCAGCGGCCATGGCTCACGGGCCCAGCCACTCCGCAGCACGTGGGATCTTCCCCGACCGGGGCACGAACCCATGTCCCCTGCATCGGCAGGTGGACTCTCAACCACTGCGCCACCAGGGAAGCCCCGAGGGTCCAATTTTTAAAAAGAGAAAATATCACTAAGTGATAACTGTTTTTCAAGAGGAGATATAAAATTCACCTTAAGCAAACTTGATACATGAGATACGGATTTATGAAGTATATAAATTAGGAGATAATTGTTTACTTTAGCAAAGACTTTCATGGTAGGGTTATTTTGTCAGCTCTCTTAATGTGTTTTATATTCCTTTGACTTACCAAAATTCAATTTACCTATTTCTGTTGCATAAAGTAAGATCCACCTATAGCTAAGAATATAGAGTGTGTTAGATCTCTGGCTTTCATAGCTTATGGGCAAGGACAGACAGTAAGTTGGCTTGGTATAGCTGTATGAAAAATGTTACAGGTAATCCTCCGTGGATATAATGTGTCTTCTAAGCAATCTTTTTGCTAACTGTGTTAGCAAAACAAAGCAGTAGGGAAAATGCAAATTTTCCATTTTAGAGCTTTGTTGGGTAGAAGCTATTCAGGGGAAATACATGTACTCCCACTAGGGAAGGTTCTGTCTTTTACTTATAGTGTCTCCTGGCAATATGGTGTGACAAATTTTATACTGAAGTTATTTTCATTTACTCCTCAGAAGTATAAATTATGCTCACCTCTTTGTATAGACTCCATAAGTGCTTTGGTGCCTCAGAGAAAAAGTTGGGTGTAAGACACCAGGAGGGTCCAAATCATTTTAAATCGTTACGCCTACATACACGTTTCCGCAGGCATTTTGTCATGCACAACTCCACTTGCTAGAATGAAAAGAACCATCCTCTGTTCCAACTCATAAAATGTATGTAATATAAAAAAAGGAACATAAAGATGAATTTTAAGAAGTTTCCCCACGATCCCTGGTTTTCTATAATTTCTTTTTCAGCTGCTGAAAACTATCAATGGCAATTCTTATATTACACATAAGATTTGAAAAATGCAGCGTATCTTCCTAAAGAAGTATGCCGCAGTGTCATTTGAAGAAATTACTGTGATTAAAGGGGAAAAAAAGCTTGTACCACAGGTTTTATTTTTAATATAAGAAATATAGTTCTCTCCAAAGACTGTATAGCCATAATTTACATTTTCAAAATTATTATAACTCTTTTTAAGGTAATAGCAATTTGTCTGGTATTTTAATCTATTTTGAGTTAACATCTATTAGCACTTTTTGAAAATGTGAGGCAAACTGCTATGCAAATTAAGGTAAATCATACTATAGTTTCATCCTATTGCTGCTGCTACTATAGAAGGGTGAGGAGAGATCCTTCAGAGTTTCTGAGATTCAGTTTAACCAATTTATCCAGACCATCACCCTGTTTCTTCACCTCCTTATTGACACTTTCCCCAGAAAATTCCAGAAAGTGCAAGCCTAGGCCTGAATAATAATACCTATTATTAATTATATCTAATATTAATAACCTATTATTAATTAATACCTATTATTAATTATAATAATACCTATTATATATCTCCTCAATAATACCTATTGTTCAAAAAATACAATTTCTAATGGAATTTGCTGCAGAAACCATTTATGTTAAGTGATTCTTATTTCCTCTTTGACTCTTATAAAATAGAACATGCTTCTTATGTCGGGGGGAAATATTTGACATCTGAGTATATTAAAACCACACTTGAGAATATAATGAACCACCTAGGGACTTCCCTGATGGCGCAGTGGTTAAGAATCTACCTGCCGATGCAGGGGACATGGGTTTGAGCCTTGGTCTGGGAAGATCCCACATGCTGCGGAGCAACTAAGCCCATGCGCCACAACTACTGAGCCCACGTGCCACAACTATGAAGCCCGTGCGCCTAGAGTCCGTGCTCCACAACTAGAGAAGCCACCGCAGTGAGAAGCTCGTGCACCACAACAAAGAGTAGCCCCTGCTCGCTACAGCCAGAGAAAAGCCCACGTGCAGCAACAAAGACCTAACACAGCCAAAAATACATAAATTAATTAATTTATAAAAAGAATATAATGAACCACTTAAAATCATTTTTTTTAATGAAGAAAGTTTCTCTGCAAAAAGTGGACACTATTTAAAATACCACAAGCAATAAATGTATTGCATTTTTCCTAGACCGTAAGTTCCTTGACAGCAAGGAGGATTTTAGTCATCTTCTTGTTTTCAGTCCTACACACTCTCTCTGGCACATTCTCATCCCATTAGAATATAAGCTCATGAGACAGGAGTTTTTGTTGTTTCTGTTCACTACCAAACCCCTAGCAGCTAGCGAATGCCTGGCACATAATAAGTACTCAATAAATATTTGTTGGCTAAATTAATATAGTAGTTGTTCCATGAGTGTGTATTGAGGAAACAAAAAGGCACCAAATAATACTAATACCCAGAAATCATGGAGATAAGCTCACCTTGTTCCCAGGGCATTTAGCTATGGTGGTGGCAGTCTCTAATGTCTTGACATTAGGGCAGCTCCAAACTCCTTTAATCTTCTGAAGTTCACAACCAAGGTGATTGTTTGTGCTACTCTCCTTTCTCTTCTTTCCATCTGATATCACCGGGTGCCTCCTTCCAGATACACCTTGCCTGGGCTTTCCAATAATTTTGCACAGGAGACCAAAGCAGCCCGTGATGGTGGTTCAGCATCATGAGCTGGTGGTCGCTGGG
The DNA here is from genome assembly GCF_039906515.1 of Pseudorca crassidens. NCBI lineage: Eukaryota > Metazoa > Chordata > Mammalia > Artiodactyla > Delphinidae > Pseudorca > Pseudorca crassidens. The sequence continues at coordinate 88,016,088 of NC_090298.1, forward strand.
CCATATGGCTGTTGGGCAGTGCTCAGGAAATGCCTAGGCTATACTTCAGATTAACTGATGGCAGCCTTCCTACTGGAGATGAGTGACACACTACACTGGGTAGGTGACACTGAGAAACATGCTGATGGTCACTGCATATGCGCCAGTTTCCAAAACTTTGTGAAAACCCACATGGTTCAGAAGATTTCATACTTCAGCCTTCAGCATCCAGTGCCCTGCTCAGGGTAGCAGACCCAGGAGGGTCCCACAGAAGATTCTGAAGTTTTGTGATATCTAAGGTTCCTTCTGACGTCACAGTTGTCTGGCGACAGGGGGAACTGTGGGCAGATCTCCTGACTCAAAACAATGCTATTTCCACCCTCTGATTTCTTGGGCTTCAGCAGTTCTACATGTCTTCACTGTTTACCCGAGGGGCTGGTCTTTGGTTGTTGTTTTCCTTGTCACAGTGGTATTTGGCATTTGTTGTCCCAGGGAACATGTAAACAATACTCCAATATACAGTATAGTCCCAGACAAGGAAAAATTCTCCCACTAAAATTGCCTCATGCTCCCTACCGAGAGACACTGTACTTATCAGGATTAGGCTCTCATGTGCTACGGGATAAATCAAACGGATTCTTCAGCATGGTTTATTTTGGCAAAATACTTGAAAGCAATTTGTTAATTTTTCAGCCTAATGACCAATAGGCAAAATAAAAGTATGTCCCCATTCCAGCAAAGATGGAGGAAGAGGACTAGGGAGAAACATTCAGTGAGCATCTACTATTTTCCAAGCACCTAAGCATTAATACCACTGATTACAGATGAACTGTGGCTCATACAGAATTAGTATTTCACACAGGGTCACACAGCTAGTAAATGGCAGCCAGGATTTGAATCCGGGACCCTGCAGCACAGGTGCTCTCTGCCCTGGGACACACTGCCCTGCACACAATGCGATGCGCGAAGCGTCAGACTAGGGCCTAGCTGAGCACCCACTCAGTGACACGTTCTTTCACTGACATTCATTTTCCAGCTAACATTAAAAAAAGTGATTTACATATAAATACAATTCAAAGTCCTTTACAAGCTCTTCAAAGTGGCTGCTCTATGGGAATGTAAATTACAATAGATCTCACTTGGCCTGGGGAACATTCTGCTGTGGAACTGTGGTTGTGGAGACTTTGACACGTGATGGAAACGTGACGGAGCCTTTTAGCAGGGCACCATGCCATAAACTGGTGTAGCTTTCCCTCCAATCTTCTACCCTTCAAAACGTTTTTCTGTGTCCCAGAGGTAGAATGGCCAGCATGACAGATATGGTCCCTGCCCTCTTGGTGTGGGAAGATGGACAATTACAACAACAGCAGCAAGGCCTGAGAAGTGCTTTCTAGGGGAAGTACAGGTTGCTGTGGACAAAACTTAGTAGCTCCTGACCTCCGCGAGGAGGGCTGGAAAGGGCTTTCCAAAAAAAGCGATACTTAAGGGGACTTCTGAAGGACGAGGAGGTATCGGCTTGTGTACCCCATGCACTAAATATACACATATTATTCAGGGGAGAAAGGAAACCCGCTCATGAGCTAGAATAAAACAAATAATCTGTCCTTCACTTTGTAAGCTTTGTAAGGCAATGCTTCTCCAGCCCATCTAACAAACTCAAGGGTATAACTGAAGTAAGTTCTTGTTTCCAATAGCACTGCTCTGAGCATGGGGGTGGGTGGGTGCAAAGAAAAGGCCTCCCCTCCCCTTTCTGCAGGCTGGAAAAGTAAGGAGCCCACAGTAAGTCTGTGAAAGTGTCGCAAATAGCACAGTCAACTCCTGCGTCCTAATTCAGGGCTCTTGCCCTCACGCTGGTCTGTCACTCTTCACAGACTCCTGGGCAACAGCCACTCACTGCTAACAGCCCCACAGGCTGACTTCTGGGCAATATGCCTCCGGAGTCGGCCTCCCTCTGAGCTTCTTGGCTCCCGGGACAGCGTGCTGGCTGTCCGTGGGACCTGGCATTCACCGGGTGACAGCTGCTCTTTCACCAAGTGCCCACTGGCCCCAAGATGGGCACGTATTAAAACGGATAAAATAAGGGTGACATGAATTTAGTAATACCTCAAATTTGCATGTAAATGAGATGAGTCATCTAAGTGCAGTTTAAAATATTGTAAATAGGTCACTAAGAAGAGAATAAAAGAGCAGACAATAACAGTGATTTTGCCAGGACCCTCACAGCCAACCACATGCACTGGGCTCTCCGCAGGCCAGGGTAGATTTTTTTGATGATTCTATTTCCCTCCCTTTGCAGCAGGACGTTTCATGTCCCTGTTTGGGTGGCATACCCCATCCGGCTAATGTTTCCCTATGATCAGAGCAGGGAGGTCCAGGACACCAGGAATCTGGCGCCACTGTTACAATCTCTCACCTCATCTCTTTCCCTTCAGCTGCAAGCCTAGCGTCCCAGCAGCCAGCAGCTCAACAGGCAGAAAGAGGCTGCAGGCGGACCCCACAGGGAAGCGAAAGGCTGGTGAGGGCTGTGGAATGATTCTCGGCATGAGTGGAGCGCCCAGCTCCTTTTCTCCACCCTGCAGGCAGCTTCACGTGCCTTTCCTTCCCGCTTCCTTTCTCAGTCAAACCAAAGCCTTTCTCCACACTCCACAGTGACTCATACGTAACAAATGATCAATCCACGTTTACTGATGTGGGACGAATTAAGCTGTGTCAATAATGCCCCCAAAGGAGAATCATTTAAGAGCTCTTTGGACTTCATCCGCAGAAGTAGCCAAAGAATTCGAGGGACAGTTTACCCCAGAAAACCTTTTGCAGTTATTGAAATTAGGGTATAACTAAGAATGTTCAGAACACCACACACACAGTTTAGGTGGTCTTAGGTATATAACTCATAGTGGTGGGACAGCAGTGATTATAAAATGAAAGTAATTAACCTGAACATGCTCTGTCTGGGGGCCCTAAGGGGAAACAGGTGTTCAGCCTCGGAAAACGTTTCTCAGTGGATTTCCTATGAAGTCAAAGTGGCTTGGATTTAACTTTGAAATACAAATAACGAATTTAAAAAATTAAACTGTGTCTGCAACCAGGAATACGAACAAGAATACAGTGGTTCTCAGCCCAACTGCTCATTAGAATCACCTGGGGATCTCTGAAAAATCCCAGTGCCCAGGCCATAACCCAGACTAAATGTAACCCAACCTTGGAGGAATGGGACCCAGGCATTAGTATTTTTTAAAGCTCCTAGGAGATTCCAATGTGCAGCTCAGGCTGATGGAAGAGCTCCTAGAGGGCGCAGGTGGTTTCTGCACTTGGGAATCTGAAATCAAGGTCTGAACTACCATCACTTACAGGTAACAAGTACCCACCCACCTCCCATGCCACCACCACATTAAACACTGAGTCAGGGGTTCTGGAGGAAAGAAGCTATTGCTCCTACAGCTTGCTGGTCCATCTTGTTTCAGATATTCATCACTGTCTGAAACAAAATGTATATTCTTTGAGTGTAGCAAAAACAGACTGGTTTCCTGTCCTTCCACCTTGGTCTTCCATCTCCAGTTGGGCACAGCCAAAGGAGGTGGCCACCTGACCTTCCCAACAGCTAATGGAGGGAAAGATTCCCCTAAACCCAGTTCACACAAGGACGTAGTGCTTCCTCAAGGACCACTCAAGAGGTGGGAGGAGAGGGCACACATGACTGAGTATTTAATATAATTTTTAAGAAGAAAATGATTATCTTATTGGAGCCTAAAAGCCACCTGCTAAATTATGGGCATCGGCTGATTACAGGACACCCATAATGCACTATGCCTCATGCATGAACCTCATACCAAGAGCCTGAGGCCTTTAAGGATTTTTTTTTTTTTTTATATAGAGGTAAGAAATATTACTTTTGGGTGGCAAAAAACTCATCTAAAAATCCCAAAGCGTAGAAGGAGACAGATACTGAGAATGCAATGAACCTGACAGAGGCAGGCTCATAAATTCAGTCAACTTTGTCAAATGCAGTCACTCCATTTCAGGATCTGCAATGACTGGCAGTGCCATGCTCTGGCACTATCACAACAGGCCTGGATTCACGCTGTCTCTTTTTCATGAAATGTGGGTTTCCTGTTAACACTGGCATTGCTTCTGTTCACTTGAATTAGCATGGTGAGAAAGCCGCGAAGAACCTGGGAGGATGGAGATCACAGAAACGCCTGCAGTACTAAGTGAGAACCGGGGCTCACCAACCTGAAGCCTCTGATTAGAGATTAGTGTGACAGGAGTCCAAAAACTAGACTGTCAGAGAGAAAAATCAGTGACATTTTCATTCCCTGTTTCACCAAGTGATCCTTCACCTGGAAGGATGTTTCAAGCCAATTGGAAGCTCCAGGTACACAGTATTCCATAGGACGTTCTGAGGCCACAAACCCATGGAACTGACCCATCGTGCAAGTCTGTACATTTTTGGTATAGATTTGCATGTGCAATGCAGGTTAGAACCAAAATTGACATGTGTGGGACACCAGGATGGAGAAAGCCACTCGGGGAGTCTTGGTGGCGCTCTAAGTGATTCAGTAAAAGACTATTTGAGAAAACCTGGGTCCTAATAAGGTAATTAACACTGTCACTAAGTGACCGGTAAGTGTAATATATTTATGGAACACATCTGCGTGTTTCTACATTAAACTTGCAAAGTTAAGCTGAAAAACACAATTGAGGGAGAAAACTCTCAAAACCAAAACTTATGTTTTCTTTTGTGCCTAATGGCTTTCTTGATTTCAGTTTTTATTTTCTTACATAAAGCCTAGGACAGTGGTAATTACCCATGGACACCTGACGAAAAAGAAATCTTTCTAAAATTGAGTTTCCATCAGGTAGAATTTAGGGATTTGACATGTTTCCTAAAACAAGTTTATTAGCAGCAAAAATGTATTCTGTATAAAAGTGATAAATCCATAAATTAAAATTTAAAAACCTGAAAATAAGTGATATTTTTGGCTTTCAGAAGAGAGACTCTACATAAATCAGAGCATTTCAGGGTTAGGCTCTGAAGGATGCTGAGTCCCGTCCCACACAGCAGATGTCTGAACTCTGTCCTTGACTGACCTGAACCCTTGAGGCTGCACTCAGAATTCCCCAGCTACAGGAAACTGGTATTAAATCCAAGGTGTCATCTTTCTTATTTATTTCCCTCTGTCTAGATACTTTTTGTTACCTATCAAATTATTCAGAGGCAGTGGGATCTAATGGTTTTCAAACTTGCTTTTGGCTGTACAATACTTCTGCACACCAAAGTAATAAATAAGTATACAAACCAAATAAATAACTGGATAAAGCAATAAAAGGGGGGGTGCTCTGGCTGATGTTAGGTGCAAGGACCAGGCCCCACGGCCTCTTAGCCACTCTGTCATTCCTGGAGGCTCTGAGGAACCTCCTCAGAACCTTGGAGCCACACAGAATGCAGATGAGGAACAATCCCCAATCCATCTATCCATCATCCAACACATATTTGTTTAGCATCTGTTACGTACCAGCCACTGTGGTAGGGCCTGGCAATATAACATAGACTAGAAGCCCATGGATCTTATATTCCAAGGAGGAGGGGAGTCATGGGGGTGAGAATGTAAGAATTTACCACCACTACAAGTAAGAGCTAATATTCACTGTTTACTTCATATAAGGACTTTTACACATATTAACTCACTTAATCCTCTCAATAGCCTAGGAGATAGCTGCTGTTTTTATTTCCACTTTACAGATGAGGGAACAGAGGCACAGAGAAGCAGTATGGGAGGTGGAGATAGAAAAGCCAGGAGTGTGGCGACACTGGAGACAACAGAAAAGCATCCTCACTAAGGAGGGAGTGGTTACCATGTGGATGCAGCTGCTCAGAGATGGAGCAAGTTGTGGTTAGAGAAAATGGAAACTGGATTTGGTGACACGGAAGTTACTGGTGACCTTGCAGAACAAAAAGAGAGTGTATGGAGTGGTGAAAAGTAAGGACAACTGTGCATAGTTAATCCTTTTCAGGAACTGAACGGCTGAGTGCCAGAAAGATAAAACTGGAGAGGACCATAGCTGAAAGCCAGGTGGGACCAAAGTGAAGTTCTTCTTGTAGAAGAAACAGAATCGCGGGTGCCGCTTTTGAAAATTAATTTACAGTCTGATAGCACGGTAACTGCCCATTTACTTGTCTGTCTTCCCTAGCAGGCTGCAGGCTCCATGGGGTAGGAACTCTATCTCGTTCACTGTTTTTTCTGACCTGTCTCCTATTACAGTTACTGGAACACAGTAAGGAGCTCAATAGATATTTCTTTTCTTTTTTTTCTTTTTTTTTTTTGCGGTACACGGGCCTCTCACTGTTGTGGCCTCTCCCGTTGCGGAGCACAGGCTCCGGACGCGCAGGCTCAGCGGCCATGGCTCACGGGCCCAGCCGCTCCATGGCATGTGGGATCCTCCCAGACCGGGGCACGAACCCGTGTCCCCTGCATCGGCAGGCGGACTCTCAACCACTGCGCCACCAGGGAAGCCCAATAGATATTTCTTGAATAAATGGATAAAATATATAATAAAAATTGGACGCTGGGGAAGGAAGCTTAGGTTTTCTCTTGAAAAACTACTTGCCAAACAAAGTTTTCATTAGACCCAGCATGGCGGGGCCCCGGTAACCTGCTGCTGAGTGGCTGGGCCTCGGGGGCAGGCCGGCCGGTTCCATTCCACGGAGCCACGGTCCCCCAGTCTCCTGAGCCTCAGCAGGACGTCCTTGTTTCTACTTTGTGAAGTCAGGTGCTTCAGAGTTCTGGGATCTAATCGGAGCTCCATTAAGAAACTGCTGTCACCTTTTCTATTCCTAAATTAGAAAAATAATATGATCCTGCAACCTAATTCTTTCTCATAATTACTTAAGTCAAATCAAAGTTCCAAGGAGATTATTTACTGCAAAGCAATGATGCTCCAGGGAGCCTTCAGGCAAAGTCCAACATAACATCCTATTCACCCCACAGCATTTGGGGAGCAGTAGGCCCCTCCTGCCTCCTTTTTTAAAAAAACAAAAACAATTTCACTATACATCCATCCCGTAACAGAAGTGAGCAAAACATAAGCAAGTACTTGCACACTCCCTTAAAAGGTTCCAGGGAGATGCCGTTTTTCTTGAAGAAACAAACCAGCCTGGAACTGACTGGCGGTCAGACTTGCCGAGTCTTACTCTTACTTACTCTCTCTGTTCACAGAGCCCTGCTGGTCTCTAGGTTTCTTCTTCCTCTATAAGTTTGACTGTCATTTAATGGGTCCTAACTATTAAAAAACAAAAAATGGATCGTATTTTTTTTCTTTTAAGAATTGCTGTCTAAGTCTCAGGGCCCTAGTTTTCTTTGGAAGATCTTAGCGTGTGAATTTATATTCATGGCTAGCATATATGAACTAGGCAGTTCATATCATGGTTAAGTATCAGATAGGATTCCAGAGCAGCCATGTATACATGAATAAATAATAATGATAATAATGATAATAGTTGACATACACTGAGTGCTTACAGAGTACATGACATTAGGCTAAGTGCTTTATTGCAATATCTCATATAATCTCATAACAACCCCCTGGGGTAAATATTACCCCCATTTTCAGATGGTAACACAGGGTTTTAGAGACTAAGTTGTCCAAAGTCCCACAGATAGTAAAGTGAAGGATGTAGAATTTGAAAACCTAGTGGTTTGACACTAGTGCTTGCCAATTTAACCTCTGTCATAAAACTCCACACCAGTATCTCTTGCTTTATTACCGAAATACAGGAAAGGCCTTTCAGTTACCACTTCGTACAGGTTTAGGTGAGGAGGGCTGGAAGAAGAAGGGATGGGAACTTGGCTAAAATGAGGTTGAGAGATCACCTGAGTTTCAGCTGATGTGTTTTTCCCTGTTTCAATTACCAGCAATAATCAGGAGAGGGTTGTAAAAATGTGTTTTAAAGTATTCCTGTGCGGAAATCACTGGAAGAAACTGTTTCATCAGCAAAAGGAACAAGATGCTGATACTTCAAGTGAAGGACTTAAGTGCAGATTTCAGAGCCCCAGCCATACTCTCTCCCCATTTTTCATCTCCCCTTTCTCTTGGCGCGCATGGCATTGCGGGCTGTCTGGGTAACGGTTATGTCTCCCCCGATCTATAGGAGTGCACGATCTGATACAGTCAGACCACTCCTGACTTATTAGGAGAGAAAGTTTTGTTTTGTTTTTTTCACTTTATTTTCTTTGATAAGGCATACTTTGCAATATTCAATTTTGGCCATGGGCAATCTGGAGACATCTGTGGATATACACTGTGGGGAGAGGGGAGTCCCTGCAGGTACGCACTTTGTTTCATGGCTGAAGTGCTACCCAAACAGTCCTGGACACAGTGCCCCACAAATTATTTTTCCCTTAAACTGATTTTTCCAGTTAGTTCTGTATATTAGTTACAGAGTCCTATATTATTTTCCCCATAGGGCTTTCCTGCTCATGATTCCTAAACAAGCTGATAAAAACTCCATTTTCCCCACAGAAATCTTTATGTTGTTGAGGCTTTCTCTTACCATAATTACTTCCTGAAAAATGCAGTGGTCAATGCTTCCTGAATATTTTTACATTAAAATGGGCACATAAAACTTGACCCTTGAGATTTTAAGGTTGCAAAGCAGATTCCTGGCTTTAAAGAGCTGACTGGTTGCTATTACTTGCTTTCTGTATTGACTTCTCATTGATTTGATTCAATCTCTCTACCATTTCAATGAGGAGCTCTGTGCGAAAACAAGGATTTCTTGTGACCTGAAGAAATCTTTTCTTAGGAAAAGAAAATCATCTGTTTCATTCCTTCACTAAGTACTTCAGGAATCAGGCCAGGTCGAGGAGAAAGGTCTTGGCAGTGGCAGTTTGATGAGAAGTGAATTAATTTGATTATTTCCATGGTGTGGATCAATAATAGTCAGCCTCCACAGAGGCCCCTGGCCTGAAGGCAGCTGGCTAGTCAATAGGAACACACAGAGGTGCTCTCCTCCCCCAGCAGCCTCTCTGATCTTTTCTGGGTGGACTCTTCACGCCTGTGTAATTCTAATTTATGTCAACTAGAAATCAAAGAAATTCCAAGAGGCTTTGGTCATAGGACATTGGGGTGGACCTTTCAAACTCTATTTATGTCTATTCCTTAAGTAATGTGTCCCCCACGGCCCTCCTGGCGCCTCTACAGGCCAAGGAGAGGTAGCTTCTCAGCAGAAGGGCTGCTACCTGCTCTGGGCAAAGGCAGAGGAACGCAGTTAGGTAAATCGAGGTACCCTTTCTCCTTCCTATGGACAGCTCCGCAGAAAGAACTAATAAGCATTTTAAGCAAAACGCTTTGCCAAGAGTGGCTCCCTCAATAACGCTCTTTGATGATACCCCAGACGCTGGCATTTTCAAATCAAACGAACAGTGTATAAAATTAGTTCTGCATGAAGTTAAAAAAAAAAAGTAGAAAGTGAAAGGGAGCTTTTAAAAGCTCCAGCATTTCTTCATCCAACTGCTTTTCACAAGGGTTTGGCATTTGAGAATTGTTACATTTATGATGCTATTTGCTGCTCATAATTCAGGCCCTCTGTCTCCAAACTTCTGTATTAACACTCGCTGCAGAGGTTTCCACCGCGACATTTTATCACTGAGGTTTCCCAAACCAGCCAGGCTGCCTCTGGTGAGGTCTGGTTTCCCAGCCAATACCATGCCACTGGGCTTCCTCCCTTTTCATCAACCTTGTTACCCCAAACATTTTTCATTAACACTGAACGTTGCATTTCCATTTGCCCTACAGCTTTCCCAGGAATTTTTTTTCTTTTTGTCCTTTTTAGTTTGTTCTCCATCCAAACTGCCATGTAAGAAGTGAGAAAAATATCATATTAGTAGAAGAAACAGATCTGTATAGAATCTAGAATTCACTGAAGTTGTGAAAATGATTTCTGTGACCAAAGCCACTGCCTGTCTGTAATTGTGGAAAGCAGAAAAAACATACTGCTCTTATTAGACAGTCCCCTTGGTTATACAAGTAGTTTTAACTAAATCACCAAATAAATGTGTGTTAAGTTGATAGGTGATTTCGGGTCAACTCTAATTCCCAAGGTCAAGTAAGCCTTTGAACAGTCTTTAAGAATATAAGTTCACCCCAATTCATCAAAGCCGTCTCACACAGTGTTTTCTTCTCTGGGTTCTTACAATGCGCTAAAGTTTAGGAGATTAAGTGGCCTCGGCTTCAAAACCGAAAGTAATGCCTCTAACGTGCTTATCCATCCAGCAATTGGAAAAGCTACTCAAACAGGGGCTTCTTAATGCGCTTCCTAATTTTACAAGTGTGTGGGGAACACTGCATTTGTCTAACGGCTGGAGGACTCCTTCCTAGGAGTCACCAATGTTGCAGCCAAACGTACTGCTGTTTAGCTTAGACCCTGACTGATAATCTATATACATGTTGCTTTCATCTGCAAAGAATACATTTAATGTTTCTTATCTGTTCTTTGTCTACCTAATGAAAACGGGAGAAAAAGAAACAGAGGAAAAACGCTTTTTTTCCTACAACAAATACAATGCATTTTGTTATTTAATTCTTCAGAAGCTCAAGTGAGGAAAAAAGCAGACGTTTGGTATAGCTTCCAAATCAAATATAAGTGGCCCCAAATGAAAGAAAATAGAATTAGCCTTCAATATTTCTGAGAACCCTAGAATTGCAGGACACGAACCCTGGGACACACAGATATCACAAACCCCATCTCTCTCCAAGGCAGGGATCCCACTGGCAACATGCCTGACAAGGGGGCTAGTTGTGGAAACCAGTGAGGTCTCTTGCCCCCTCCTTTAGCTCCAGTTGGTGTGCAGAGGGGAAAGAGAACTCAAATGAACAAGTTTTTAGTGGTTAGCAGATTAGGTTAAGGTACAGGGAGAAGAGTAATAGGTCTAAATTAATTTTGTTCTTTAATTCTTTGTTGGCACAGATGATCACGTTGAGACAGTGGCTCTTTGTCTCTGTATCCTAATAGTAATTTCACTGTTTCCTGTTTCTGTTCTTCTATTCTTTCTCCATTATTTTTCTTATCCTAGCCACTAGACCACCAGGGAGCCACACCTCCATTATTCTCCTTAATACTTTCTTTTTGTTTCCTTACCTATTTGAATTGTTTTATCTTCAACTCACCCTTTTCCCCCACTGCAAATCTTTCTTCAGCATTATGCCTGGATCAGTAAGTTGATTCCAAATACACTGTCCCACAGAGGCATTAGTTTTCCTTCGTAAAGTGTGTTGAAAATGTGATTATTGATATATTTATGTAGAAAATAATAATCTTAAATTTAAGTGACAAAAAAGTAAAAGGGCAACATCTTCTTTAATCTGAGTTAATTTCTTTCTTCTTTTTTAAAATTTCCTTTCAAAATGGCAGGCAATACAGTTTTTTTCTCATTTGGAAATTCAAATATCAAAACACAGGTTAATATAATGATGATGATAAGAATAATCATTAACACTGAGCATTTTATATATAACAAGCTTTACTCTAAGGGCTTGATATATGTTCACTCATTTAAATGCTCGTAGCATTTCCATGATTATCATCCTTATAGTAAATGACGAAACAGAGAGGTTAAATAACTGCCCAAGATGACACAACTAAGTGCAGAGCCCAGATCTGAACCTGAACTCTGGCTCCAGAGTCCATGTCCTCAGCTACTAACTTCTTTTCTTTGCTACTCATATCTTCCTTTGAATCTTGATAACTTTAAAATCTGGAGACGGACAGCGTAATACAAATGTCAAAGACAGAATAGCTAATCACGCTAGATCTCCAACCAACTAAATCAACCCGCAGGCTTTTAAGTGCAAGGTTTTACACGCGCTGTGTGTGTGGTTTGGAAACTTCTTCCGTCCTCACAGAACTTCCCGTGTTTGGCCCTGAGCTGCCTTAAGTCTGAGGATGCCAGACGGCAGGCCTGGGCCATGCTGCTGCAGGCTGTGGTCGGACGGCTGGGTGCGAGAGCCAACAGGCTCTCAGAGCAGCAGGCTGGTTGGAGAAAGGATTCAGAGGCCACCTGAGGAAAGGGCTAAAACCCTCAGGAATATCGCTCATCAAAACCTCCTTCTGATCCCATTTTGGACTAATTTGCATTTAGGTAGAAAAGGATCCATTACCTAACTGAAAATTGGCAAAACGCTGGTCAGCAAATATGTCTGGAATAATCTTCTGCACTAACTGGAACACTAATTTCTACAATTCATCTCTGAAGGTGAAGCTGATCTCAACAAACCTAAAGAGTATGGACTAGAAACATGGTGACTTCTGAGAAGGGTTGTGGCTACAAAGATACATTTTGAATGCATACATTTTGGCATCCTTGCTTAGGTAGTTCTCAAGTAGCAATTCCTTCTGGTGAAGCTGAGAAGCTCTGCTGTCACTGTTTAGTGTTTCTAGAACACTCTGCCTACTGCGGACCCTTTTTATCTGTTTTAAAAGAAGTCATTTTAAAGTGACAGGGTTAGTAGCAGTGTTAGGTTAGTTAGTAGTGAAATCGGAGGGAGACTTGCAACCCCTGGGTCTCTGCTGTTGCTTAGTAACAAAGTCAGTCAGCTTTCTAGGCTGGGCTTAGAATATATAATAAAATCTCTCTAAACATAACTAACTGGCAAAGGCCTAGTATAAGTCGGGATTGTAAAGCATATGGAGAAAAGAACTAGGTCAATTAACAAAAATGACAAAGATCTTGGGCCATTCTTCTTATTTGCCCCCAGATCTGCTACATTTAGAAAATGCATGTCCTTTGAGAGGCATACATATTTAGTTTCACTCTCATTTCACTCTCATTGCTGGATTTGCTAGATTTGTCCCTAATCACCAATTGTAGAAGTAGCACATGTGTAAATCATTACATGATGCCAGCACTTTCGGAGCAAGTATCTGAGGTGGGTCTTTTCCAAGGAAGCATCCCCTTGCCTGGAGATAGCCCCCAGGGTTTGCCACAGGCCCTGGACACAGACTTGAAGATCTGGGGTAAAGTCTTGGAGGAGTGGCCTTGGGCCAGTGCCTGGTCTTTCTGAGCCTCTATTTTCTCCCCTTCACAGTACAAACGATTACTTCCTAGACTTGTTATAGGGGAAAACATAAAAGTGACAAAGGGGAAGGCACCTCTCTAATGCCTGGTTATCAGTTCAGGTTTTGATCATCTTTAGTAAATGCAGCACAATTTCTCAAACTCATGCTCACGTCTCTGGCCAGCTCCACTGACCGTCCGTGGGGCCTCTGGGACCGTTTCTCATCATGTGAGAGAAGTGGCGCCTGAAACGTGGAGAGAGGCAAATTCCCACATAACATTCCCTCACTGGCCCTTTCTTGCCCCCAAATGGCCAGAATACATAGATGTTGAGCACTGAAATGGCACACTTCAGATTGTGACAAAACAATTTGGCGCTGTGCTTTCCATCTTACTGTTGTAGGAAACTTGGAACCCAGAACAAAATTTTACTCTTAGACCGTGCACATTGCAGTGTGCCATGCGAACGTTTTTAATCGTGGTCCATAGACTTATGGATAGGAAGCCAAAATCTAAGCTGAGCGTGTGTATGATTGTTTTTTCTTTCTGCATAAGCACGAAATTCATTTTTAAACAGAGAAATTCAAAAATAATCTCAGATAAGTTTAGAAAACCGGGCAACTTACAGTGTAATGGTATATGCATGTGTGTGTATACAAACATATATATATAGGGAGAGAGGAAGAATATAATATCAAGCTATTAACTACAGTGATACGTAGAAAAGAAACTTGATAGACAACTCTTACTTTATCGCATCTCATCAGCCCCAAATATCTTAGAGACTTGCTGCTCTGTGCAATCAGGGTGGCTCCTTGGTCTGTAATTTCTTTACACCATCCAACATCCACAGTCTCTATTGTCATGCTGTATCGCCCAATGGCTATCAGTGCTGCAGGGAGGGACAAAGGGGAAGAAAGCAAGCATAAACGTTAGCAGGGTAAGGGATCTCTCTATCTCATTATGACTATTTCTCTCATTTCCTCACTAAATTTGTTCCTGAAATGTTGTGTGTAAATGAATGTTTTGTAAACGAAATTCAATTTAAAATGCTTTAGGAAAGCTTGCCCTATGACAAACCCTTTCACAAAGTGAATAATCATGCCATAATTTCCCTTTCATTGGAACATTTTATCAGTTTTACTCATTATAAGGTTACCTGTACTTCCAAACACTCGTATCTGCAGAAGGCATAAATTAAAATGAATTACACATATGACGTTACAGAAAACCCTAAGCAGTAATTAAATTTTACCCAAGATAACTTTAATAATTTTAAAAAAGAAAAAACATGTAAACACCATTTTGAGGTGTGTTATACTGCATATGAATTTCTTTACCAATTGGCATTTTTTTCCCATCTGTTCATCATCTGTAAAATGTAAGAGTATATAATATTTTTCACGTTAGTCCTTCTTGGGACCGCTAGGAATTAAACGTACATTACACATACAGCTGAATTTAATTGGTGCTATGCTAGAGCACAATAAAGGGAATGCATTTGTTATGGGGAATTTCCTCACCGTATCAAAAGCCTTCCTTCTATTAACATATGAAATGAAGCCTGTCATCTGAACATTACGACGGTATCTCTAGTCTTCTTGACTGTTTAGCACTGTACCACTACTGACGTGCAGATGCTTAGCCCGTCATCTATGATGTGTACTACTTATCACTGCAAAGCTCCATAACCCATCTTCCTGGCAGAGCAACCAGTCGGTGAATCTGGCTCTTTGCTACAGACTTCTGATTAAATAGACGTGCACACTTCTACCTTTGCAGCACAGGAAAACAGATTTCAATACCTCCAGCCAGAAAAAGTTTACGGTGCATTGGTTTGTAAATGAAAACCCTGAAAACAATGCCAAAAATGTTAAAAAGGAATAATAAATTGTTTGCTAATTATTTCCTCATCCTAAGATAGGATGAGTTGATTTCTGTGACATTAAAAGCGGATGATATTTTCCAAATGATTAGATTGATAAGAGCAGAATGAATTACTCATGTAAATAAACATTAACTCTTTTTTCACTTTAATTTTTTTTATACAGCAGGTTCTTATTAGTTATCTATTTTATACATGTCAGTGTATATATGTCAATCCCAGTCTCCCAATTCATCCCACCACCCCACCCCGCCTCCATCCCCGCTTTCCCCCCTTGGTGTCCATACGTTTGTTCTCTACATCTGTGTCTCTATTTCTGCCTTGCAAGCTGGTTCATTTGTACCATTTTTCTGGATTCCACATATATGCGTTAATATATGATATTTGTTTTTCTCTTTCTGACTTACTTACTTATAGCTTGCAGAAAAAAAACACTTGGCAAAATCTCTTTGCTAATTACCTAAGTAATTTTTTTTAAACTAGAAAACTCATGCCCATGCATTCAAGTATCAAAGCACTCCGAAGTAGCCAGATATTTAAAGTTTATAAAAACAATAATCATGATCCCAGTGTTTTCCAGTGAAAATGCTATAAAGGAAGAAAAAAAAAATTCCTGGAAGTTCCTCATGTTATCAGTTTGTTGATGTTCTCATCTGTGCACATGCTGTTTTGGCATTTAGTTTTCCAAGGAGGTGGGGCGGGGCAGGGGAAATCTGCAAAGGTTTGCTGAATGGTCTGAGTGATATTTTCGTGTAGTATAAGCAATATCCCAGGTTAATCCCATCGGTGTTCCTGACCTAAGAAAACTATTGTTATCTCTGATTTTGTCATAAATTCCATTGGTCATGATATCCTGAGGATCTTGTATGATAAAAGAAGTAGAAGGTGCAAAAAGAAATTCCTTTCAATACAAAGTGCTCAAACTGTGATTTCAAAAGATGGAGCACAAGATGCAGGATGACCCCACATTAGTGGATAGCGTATTTTTACTGAGGTTTGAGACTAGAATGTGAAAGCCCTGCACTATCCAGAAAACTGTAAATCAAGTGATCTGTGGAGTTTCCAGAGGCTGCTTGATAAGCAAATGAAGAGTTAACAGCTACTAATTCCAGATGCTAAAATCACTAGTGTTTGGTATTTTCCTTTTTTTTCTTTCTTGTCCAAATTAAAACAAACAGTAAATAAGACAACTGAAGATGAATCAAGGTATTCAGCTTTTGTTTTGCCATAGTTCTATTTACTGAAGTAAGAATTAAATTTTATTTTTCCTTAACTCATTCATTTACTCAACAAACACTTCATGAGCACTCACCCTAGAGCATTTCTCTCCAATACTTATTGACTATCCATGTGCTAGGCATTGGGCTAAGAATTTTAGGCGCATTATCTCATTTAATCCTCACAGCAACCTTACAAAATCTTATTGGTAGTTCCATTTTAAAGATCAGGAAACTGAGACACAGAATGATGGAACACCTTTCCCAGTATCACAAGGTAGTAAGTGGGGAGTAGACAGTAAGCTGAGAGCCGGCTCTCAGTCCTGGCTGCACATCAGATCTACTAGTTCAGAATCATGGGCCCAGGCACCTGGCAATTCCAACATGCTGCACTGCCAGCGTATGGAACTGTGGTGTGACACACCTGGCCTGTGCTCGGTCATAGGGACAGAAAGGTTCACAGAGCTCAGAGGTCAGTTCAGTGGGGATGGCAGGGGGAGGGAGGGTTGGGTGGAAATGAGGAACAACCAAGTAAACAGTCACAACACAATGCTCATCCCCCATCTCTTCCCATCCCTAGCTTCTCACTTTTCAGATCTCGAGTCAAAGGTCAGCTTCTCAGAACCGATTGCCCTGTCATTTTCTGATATCGGAAAAGTTACTATTTATTTGTTCAGTTATGTACTTTTTTTGCAGCTCACTTCTCCCATTAGAATGACGGATTTCCTATTCACTGTTGTATCTCCAGCATCTAGCATACACCTGGTACAGAATCAGTTTTTAAAAATATTAGTTGAGGGCTTCCCTGGTGGTGCAGTGGTTGAGAGTCCGCCTGCCGATGCAGGGGACACGGGTTCGTGCCCCGGTCCGGGAAGATCCCACATGCCGCGGAGCGGCTGGGCCCGTGAGCCATGGCCGCTGAGCCTGCGCGTCCGGAGCCTGTGCTGCGCAACGGGAGAGGCCACAGCAGTGAGAGGCCCGCGTACCGCAAGAAAAAAAAAAAAAAAAATATATTAGTTGAACACGCCAATGACTATAATGTGGTTTGGTCTATTATAGAGGCACGCCAAGAGGCATGCGAGCCCCTCACTCTTCAGGGGAGGAGAGAGATCACGGGAGCCCTCATGGAAGAGTTAAGCTAGGTCTTGAGGGATGAGTAAGGATTCTCCAGAAAAACAAAGGCGTGAGGGCTACTATGTCGGGCTAAGGAAATAGCATATGTAAGGGCAGAGAGATGTGAAAGGACTGGGGAGCTGCAGGTCATTCCGTGCGGCTGACTGCGGCTGAAATAAAAACAAGTACAAGGAAGTGGCAGATTTATTCCAGAAATATTCACTCCATGATTAGTAGCACTGGGGTTGGCATAAGACATAAACGGAGTAGCAAAAATAAACAGAGTCCTTGATGTCATGAAGCCCATATTCTAGAAGGAGAGCTGTGAAGTGGACACAAAAGTATATATAATTCTAAATTGTAACAAGTGCTTTGAAGGAAATGGAATGATCATTGTAAGAATGACATTTAGATGGCACCAGGGATGAGTCTTCCTGGTGAAGTTACTTTTAATCCCTCCAACAGCACTGCAAAAACAATAACCATGGTAGAGGTAAGAAAACTAAGGTTAAATACCTCACCAAGGCCCCATGCCTATTTAGTGGCAAAACTAGGGTGCAAATGGAGATAGTTTGGCTCCAAAGCCAGGGCTCATTCTTTCACAGCAGCAGCATCCAGGGTGGTAGAGGAGCCTGTGTATGTTCAGAATATATTTCCCTTTACCTCCATTCAAAATTTAAACACTACTGCTCATAGGTAGCCAAGTATTTACCCTGTGACTATAAAACAGGGTCCAAAAGTATCTTTAAATCCCGAAATATATACTGAGTAATTTACCTCTCTGTGAATATATCCTACCTTTGGATATATTTTTTTATTGTTTTTCATGAGCTAGCTGTGGTAGAGTCTCAAATTCATTTCCGGCCTCACTACTTAGTAGATGTTGACCTCAGGATGACATTTAACTTTCCTGAGTCTCAGCTTCCTCACCTGCACAATAGGGATGGTGACTATATGTCCTGTCTACTTCACAGGGTTGGTCTGAGGTTCAAATGAGATAATACATGTAAGGGACTTTGCACTACACAAATAAAATATTGATTTATTCGATATTTCCCCACGCCATTCTACAGTGGTGCAGTTGACTTAAAATGAAAAGACTTGAAAGAGTTTTGAAAAATAAGAAGCTCTGGGCAAATGGGACCATTATATAAATACTTAGTCATTATGTCACTGCTAGAGTTCTTGAATTGCCTGCTCTCCATCGGTGATCACGAACTTACAGACTGCACCTAGGATGATAGGGCTGTAAATGGAAGGTATGATTACTATCTTCACTAGGGGCTGTTGACACATTATAATGGTATTTATTAAGCCTTGAAAAGGGATAAATTATGCAAGACTAATTCCTTATCCCAATGCAATTTTAATGCACTTTTTAATGTGCTAAGTGTAACTAATAAAGTTAAAGTTAAAAAAGTTACACAAATTCAAAGCTGTAATTCAGAAACATATGATGATCAAGGATATACATTAACTCACTAAAAGGTGTTTCCATAGGCATACAGAGTGACTAAAAGACATGAGCATATATGTAGTTAATTTTGACGAAGAAACTCCATTTCTAGGAATCTATCCTGAAAATATACTTCTAATTATACAAAATTACACACATACAAGTTTATTCATTAAAGCGTTGATTGTAATTGCAAAATAATGGAAACAGCCCCTAATGCCCATACATAGGAGAGTGGTTAAATAAACTATGCTACATCCTCACAGTTGAACACTATGCAGCTTTAAAAAAAATTAATGGGGGAAGATCACTAGGAACTTCCAAATCATTCAGTGAAAAAACCAAAGTGCAAAAAAGAGTTTACATGATGTGCTACCACCACCCAAAAGACAACGCAATTAAAAAAATAAACAAAAACAAAAACATGAATCTGCTCACTTGTGAAAAAAGAATATGGGAAAGACACACCAGAAACTACAGAGACTGTTTAACTATAGGGGGTTGGTGGGAAAGGGGAGAAAAGAAGGCATGGAATGTGGAGGTGAGGTTGGGAGAGTGAGGGGGACAAACACTTCTTAGACTCTCTCTTTGGCTATAGCTTTGACTCTCTGAGCCATAGTAATGCTTCACATACTTCCCAAAATAAAAAATTAAAACCAGCCAGGATGGGGAACCCGAAGTGGAATACCAACAGTAACAAATGAACCTAACTGTGTTACAAATGAACAACATGGCCCCAGCAAATAATATAACCACACCAAAGGGGATGGGAATTAAGAATTAAGTGGCTTCGGAAAACATGATTTTGATTGGATATTGTAAAGTGAAAACCAAAAAGAACTGTCAGCAAATACTGCACTCTAGTTAGGAAATCTATTTCTCACAGGGGTGTGAATTAGCAATTCAGTAACTACTTTACGCATAATCTAGGACTATAAATAATGAGAGCCAGTCTTTTCACTGTTAGGGAAAGAAGTTACAAATAAGAAAAGGGGGGAGGCTTATAATGAATCTTGTGGTATTGAACTGGAATCAGAGATATTAGAATGAACTCATGGTATTTTATACACACATTACAGATAAATACATGTAGAAATAATAAATATGATGTATGTGCATGCATGCATGGCTTAGTATACATACATACATTTCCTAGCTCTTTCTGCTGAGAGGAACTCAGAGCAAGGATACCCCAGTAGCAATGATCTACTAGCACCCAGATCTTAGTTTTTAAGTATCATTCTCCAATAAAGTGAATAAAAGAAATCAGGGCTTCTTAGAAAAATGGTTGATTCCAGAACTGGGGCCGGGAAAATAGACGATGATTCTGGGATATCTTGTGATCGTATAAAAAAGAAGTGCTTAGAAATGAGTGAGGGTACATCCAAAAGACAGAGGCTCCAATCAGAAAGAGCTGCCAATGGCCACAGCTGGAACAATTTGAGAAGCAAAATAAATAATGATAGTACTGGATTATAATTCAGAAAACTGAATAAGCATTCACAGATTCATACTGATATAAATTAAAAAATAGCCAAGGAAGGGCACCTTACAGAAGAATTCCAATTAATAAATGTATAAGGAATGAGGGAAATTAAAAAAAAAAAAGTTACCAGGCGAAGACCAGAGTAATAATTATTGCAGGCAAGATCGACCAATGGGTGCAAAAATCAGTGAGTGAAAGTTTGAGGTGAAACAGAATATTGGCATAGTGCCAAAGATATTTATCAACTATCGAAAATTGTAACTTTATAGTGGAGAGACCCAGCAGACACCCCCTTACCCAAATGATCAAGGTTAACATCACCAGTAATAACATATAGAGATATAATGTATCGCCTGATCACTTCTGCAGTATTCTCACCAAAATGAATAATTTCAATCTACTCATAAGAAAACATCACACAAACCCAAAGTGAGAAACATTTTATAAATAATTCACCAGTACTCATCAAAAGAGTCAAGATAATGGAGTATAAGAAAAGAATGAGGAACTGTCACAGATTAGAGGAGCCTGAGGAGACATGACAACTAAATACAATGTGGGATGCTGGATTGAATCCTGGACCAGACAAGGAAATTAGGGAAAAACCTGGTGAAATTCAAGTAAGATTTGTAGCTTAGTTAATCTTGTTGTTTTAAGTTAATTTCCTAGTTTGATAACTGTACTGTTGGTTATATGTCCTCAACATTAGAGGTAGCTGGATGAAAAGTATACATGAACTCTCTACTATTTTTGCAACTTTTCTGTAATTCTAAAATTGTTTGAAAGCAAAGAGAAAAAAACATGGATAAGTTAATAAGAGATACCAAGTGAATGAACTAAGTAGAGGACTAAAATTTTCTAAGTGAAAGCAGGTATTATTTTTACACTGTAAGATCTGATATATAAATGTTAGGACTAAAAATACATTTTTTTCCTCATAGGAGAAAGATTAGTCATATGAGTGCACTAACAAGTGACCCACATGTGCCATTTTGTCCCTTCCAGTTCTATCATCTGCTGTAGATCTATGTACCTGTAATAAAATCAGAAGAAATGCCCTAGTGCATGAAAGAATCAGGGTTAAAATTTAACAGTAGGATTAACATCTTTCATGTAATACTTGGATAAAAGCCATTTGCAGAGAAATTTCTTGGCACGGATACAGAGAGATAAATATGAAAAGTGCTCTTCTTTGTGGAAGCCACAGAAGCCCCCAAAACAAAGGAACGGCGCTTTCAGAGACACTTGTTGTTGCATCATGGTCCCTGCAAAGGTCCCCTCTACCCCGCAGGGACTACAGCAGTGGCTCCTAACCCTGGCAGTTCAGGAGAATCACAGGTGCCTAAAAAAAGTACAGATGCCCGAGTCCCACCCCTGGAGATTCTGATTCAGGAGAAACTATAAAAGCTCCTGTGATCCCAATGTGAAGTCAAGGCTGAGAACCACTGGAACCGAGTAACCTACAACTCCAGCAAAGTCAGTCAACTAAAAACAAAAGAACTCATTTTTCAGGATATAAATAACTGATGTGTTCTGATATTTTAAAACAACTTTACCTCTCAAACAGTTATGACTTCTTGTACATAATCCAATGCTTTTAATCCCTTTATTTCTAATTTATAGCTTTAATTCCACTTTTAAACATTATTCTGTTCCTCCCATTATTATGTAGCAAACCCAACAGTGACTACACCCTACATTTTTCCAAGTTGTCCTTTTTTGTAAATATTTTTCTTTATTTCATGCACTTACTTATATTTCTAATGCTGCACTTATCAGAGTTCGTTTCATATCAGAATTATTTATCAACACGCCCATCTTCCCCAAGACTGTAAAATCTGTGAAGCAGTGAACATGGAGTGTTTTCCTAGGACCCCTGAATCTCTGAAAATCAAGTGTCACTCATTTTTTATAGTTTTTTTTTCCGGTACACAGGCCTCTCACTGTTGTGGCCTCTCCCATTGCAGAGCACAGGCTCCGGACGCACAGGCTCAGCGGCCATGGCTCACGGGCCCAGCCGCTCCACAGCATGTGGGACCTTCCCGGACCGGGGCACGAACCCGCGTCCCCTGCATCGGCAGGCGGACTCTCAACCACTGCGCCACCAGGGAAGCCCTTTTTATAGTTTTAATATATTTTTTGGAAGTATAACATACATGTAGAAAATCACACAAATCCTCAAGGTACAACTTGATGAATTTTGACAAAGTTAACATAGCTGTGTAACAGTATCTGGACTGAGAAACAGCATGACTAGCACCCCTAAAGCACCCTCATCCCCGACTCCAGTCACTACTATTCCCCCAAAAGGATAACCACTATCTTGACTTCCCATCACACAGATTAGTATTCTTGGTTTTGAACTTCATACAAATAGTCAAACACCGAACACCCTTGCTTCTGGTTTTTTAGCTGTCCACCATGTTAATGAGATTGATCTACGTTGCTATGTGTACTGATGGTTCGTTCATTCTCAATGCTGAAAAGTATTCCATTCTACTCTAGATGGACATTTGGGCTGTTTCCACTTTTTGGCTATTAGGTATAACGCTGTTATGAACATTAGCACACATGTCTTTGTGTGAATATATGTTCTCACTTCATTTGGGTAAATACCTAAGAGTGGGATTTCTGGGTCATATGGTTAAGTTTATGCTTAACTTCCTAAGAAACTGCCGAAGTGTTTTCCAAACTGGCTGTACAATCTTACATTCCCACCAGCAGCATATGAAAGGGCCAGTGACTCCACATCCTTGCCAATACTTGGGAATGTCTGTCTCTTTGACTACAGCCACTCTAGTAGGTATGAAGCGGTGCCTGATTGGGGGTTTTAATTTTCATTTCCCTAAGCACTAATGATTTTGTGCATCTTTTCATGGTGTCATACATTTTTAAAAATTCCTAGCTTAGTGCCTCTATCCTTGCAAGTACTCAGTAGATATCTATTAAATTAAATTGATGAAGAGGAAAAGCACATAATTTTTCTATCATTAGACTACAGCAGAGAACTAGCTTTCTAGACAACAGATAATTTTCCATGTAATTTGAAGGAAACTACCAGTAAAATAAACTTAGTCTATCCTCTGGAGACATGAAAATCTTGAAGTTTCTTAAAATAATAAAGTAACCTCAGGGAACAAATAAGGTTATAGATAACTTTCCAAATGCTCATTTACTTCTGGAAATTTCAAAGACTGTGGAGTATGCTTTACTTAGGAACTCTAAATCTCTAAAAATCAAGTGAAAAAGAAATCTGTATGAAAACTGTCCAAAAATGGTGGATAACAGAGTGGAGACACTGAATTGTGCTAGAATTTTCAAGATGCTGCACATAGGGCATTTATTTTACATAACTCTGCTTACTGAGTTCAGAATAGCAACATGCGAGTATTGTCTGACTTACAAAGGGAGCAAGCTGCCTGTGGCCCTTGACCTTACTGGGAAGAGGCTCTCCTGCCCTATACATCCTGAAACAGAAATGCAAGCACTATTTATAGGCTGTGTCTGCTTTCCTTCCTATGAGATAAACAAGTTGGTGGAAAAGTAAAAGTTCAAGTGAAGGAATTTTTTAAATAAAGGTCTTTTGGTACATTAGGAGCAAGGATAAGTATTTTTCCTGCTTTATCCCTTCTTAATTATTTTTATTTTAATGCAGAAAGATACAAATCTGATTGAGTAAGTAGAAACTACTTCTGAATACGTGACATCCAAAAATGTAATGAACAAGGGGTGCATTTAGAAATAACCTTCATTTAACAGGAATCTGATCCACTACTCTGGTTTTCAGTGGTGCTGTATTTGGTGGTAACCAACCCTTTGAGTGGAATGTTAGGTTCCCCTGACAATCTCCTTATTAAATTTTAGAATTTGAGATGAGGAAGAAAAAAAGCCTTACCACTCTAACATTAGCTGAGAACCTAAAGTCCCTGGTTCAATGATTCTTTTTTATTCCAGCCTGCATAAATACATACATTACTTATCAAAGAATTATGCATCCTTTTCAAAATCCTGACATTATATTAGATTTCCTCACTTTATGAGAAGTGAATTCCAGGCTTAAATATGTTGGTTCATAGATATGGAAAAGTACATTAGTGTCTCTGTCATCTATCTGCCTTGGCCACCTTTCTGAACTGAATTTTCCACACCACCATAAAGACAGGGCATCAGTTTCAAGCAGGCATCAGATACAAACATCTATCTGCCCCAGTGTGCAGAAAAGTAGGATGTGATTTCAGCGACTACCACTTAAGAAATACCAAGGTTAGTGACAACATGTGTGTTGTCGAGCTGCCCAGTAAACATTATAAAAGTATCTTGCTACTGAAAGGAAGGAAACCACAGGAAGAAAGAACATGTGGGGATGTCAGCCGACTGAATATATTATCTCTTCTTTCTTTCAACAAATACTAATTGAGCACCTACTACGCACCAGGAAATGTTTTAGGAGCTGGGGATAAAGAGATCAAATCCCTGCCCTCGTGGAGCTCGTATTATGAATACAAATAAATAATACTATATAATATTTTGGATGGTAAAAATGCTTTGAAGAAAAATAAAGCAGGGACCAGAGGTAGGAGTGCTCTAATTGTAATTAGGATGGAAGGAGAAGGCCTCACAGAGAAAGTAACATTTGAACAAAGATCTGAAGGGGAGGGGATCAAGCCATACAGGTATCTGAGGGAAAAGCATTCTGTGCAGAGAAAACCCAGTGCCAAGTCCATGAGGTGGGAAGGTTGCTAGCTTGTTCTAGAGTGAGCAAAGGAGCAAGATGGCAAGCAGTAGATTTTAGATCAAGGAGTTGATGGAAAAGGGGGTGGACAAAATCATCTTACAGGCCAATTTAATGACATTGGCTTTCACTCTAAATGAAGTGGGAATACATTGGAGAATTTGTGGCAGAAGAGCATTATGAGCTAAAAAATTTTCAAAGGACTTCTCCAGCTTCTGGATTGAGGACAGAGTGTAAGGAGGAAAGAACAGAAGCAGTGAAACCAATAAGGAGGCCATTGCAATTATCCAGACAAGAAGTGATAGTGGTTTGGGCCAGGGCAGCATAATGGAGATGGAAAGGAGTTGAATTATGAATAGAATTTAAATATGGGCCCAACAATATTTGCTGATGGAGTGGATGTGGAATGAGAGAAAGAGAACAGTCAAGAATGTCAAGAGAAAAGAAATCTTTTTGGCACTTAGATTTGAAAGAAATTTCCAACGTGGGATTTTACATAGCTGCTCTTGGTGTCCTTGTGTGTCTAAGTGTGCTTGTGTTGGTAGGGATTTGTTGGCTTCTTCTACTGGATATAAATTCCACTGAGAGGAGCAAAGGCCACCTTTATTCATCTTTATATCATCATTGTCTAGCAGAGGGACTTTACATGTTAGTACTCAAGGTATGTTCATTTAAATATGGGTATCTTAGATATCACAATTACAGGCACTTAGGGAAAAAAACTCAGAAAGGGGTTTTATGTTTTCTCTAGAGTTCATATTATTCTTTTACTCTAAAAATATTTATTGAGTAGCTCTAGTATGTCAAACACTGTGATGACTGTAGGTATCTTTGGGGAGATTATAGGTAACATATATTTCCTTAAATATTTATGCATTCTAAAATGTTCAACACTAGGCAAGTTTTACTTTTATAAAGGATTAAAAACCAGTTTTTAAAAAGGTGCTACTGGACAGATCATTTAATTTTACCAAAGTGAAGAACTTGACATTTCCTATAATACCATTTCTCTCCAACTCAGCGCTCCTTAAGGCAAACAAACACACTTACTGGTGCCGAAATTCGATATCTAAAATCATGGGAAAAAAGCAAAAAGCTATTTGTAAACTAAAACGAAACACAGAAAGTTGAGCTCAGTTATTCCTCCCTGACTATAACCAGAGCAGCTGTAACTCAGGGGCTGTTGTGCAGCGTATGGACTAGTTTAGAAACTGGCAATAATTCTTGCTGATGGGCATTTCTGCCATAAGAAGGGCAAAGTAAATAAAAATACGAAATTCAAAGTATCTCAATCTGAGATTTTAAAGTTTAGTGCAGAACTAGATTAAAATGTAGAGAACACTAAACTTTCCTATTCTTTTTGCTTTTGAGGGAGAAGAGAGAGTCCCAGCCCTGGATCCTCTTACCTGGGAGCTTGAACCATGCACACAGGTTCACACGCTCACATGTGCACACAGACACAGATGCAGACATGCAAACACACATTTATTCCTAGGCCCTAGCCCACAGCTTAACCTAATGAAGGTTAAGCTTCAGGGTCCATCATTTACATGGACCTTTACCAGGGCCTGGTCCTAGAAATGTATTCACATCGTCATATATTTTTGTAAAATCGGTTAAAGCAAGATATTTTGCATTCATTTTCTTAAAGAGAAACCCCGAACTGTACAAACCTCAGGCCCTGAGAAACCCTGACTTTGTCCCTGACCCAACCCAAAATGTTCTGATTCAGTGGCTTTGCGGGTGGATACCAGAAGGCTGTATCTTTTCCTGATTCTCCTTTTTTTTTAAATGTCACCAAGTGATTTTGATACACAGCCAGGTTTGGAAATCACTGACAAAGGACCACAGACTGATCAGTTTAATGAGTCCCTGACATCTAGGTAGTAATTCTTTCTGGAGCTTAGCCACCATTGATTGGGCCATAAACCATATAACACTATGTAGTTTGGAAAAAGCTGAATATTGGCAACATTCACTTCCTCATTGCAGTGATGAATCACATAACCCTCTGTGCAGAGTAATTAACTATCCATTTGTATGTATTGGCTGTAGTGATAGAGTTTTTTCCATGAGGAAGGAAGGGAATTTGGACATAACATTAACAGTTGTTAATACCAAGCAAATAGAGTAAATTGGATTTACTAAAAAGAGTATGTGTGTGGATTTTTTCCCTAGGAGTTGATATAATTTGTCTAGCTCTCTAATTATAGCTAGGACAGAAAATGGCTGAACCCAGAGACCTCTCACGGTATCTAATAAACTTTTACTTACAGGGAGAACATTTCTTGGGCTGGAGAATGACAAATAATTTACTAAGCCTTTCCTGAAAGACAGCTAAAGGTGTTTCACCTATATCTAGCTGATGAATTAGCTTTAGCTAATAATCAGTGTCATGAGACAGGGAAAAAGCAGCCTGTAATTACCTTGAAAGGAATGAAGGAACAGATCTGATAAAGAAACTAAATCAGTTAATTCCTCTAGAGGCATACTGAGTGAGAGAAGCTTACTTTACTGCAAGTTTAAAGTGAGGCAGAGATGGGGGCATCGGTAGTTTTTACCTGCCCGGCATCCATTCATTCCCACTTTCTGGTAACAAACCTTCAATTTTCCTTTCCATGGGTGCAGTTTGGGAGCTCTAATCAAAGGTCCCCTCCCTTCCCCAGGCTGCAGGTGGGCATGTGCCCCAAACTTGACTAAGCACACTCACCAGCAGATATCTGAATTCTGCCTGGAATGACTTAAGAAGAAAAACAGCTGGAGTCCATGCATCCTTGGGGAGTTCCCTAAAGAGACTCTTATTAGTCTCAGCTACTTAGAGATCCCACATACTTATCCTTCCCAAGGCCTACCTTACTTAGGTTTTATTTTTGATTCTGGGGATTACCCCATTTTTTTCAATAATTTCTGTGCTTTTGTTCTTGGTTTTGTTTTCACTTAAAGTAGCCTCTGTTGGTTTCTGTTACTTGCAACCAAAGAATCTTAACTGATACAGAAAACTATGCACGGGATGGCTCAGTTATTTTCTACAATAATGTGAAAACCCCAAAAGGATTCTCAACAGTGTTCAGCTGAAAGAGTCACAACAGCAGAATGTATAAATATGGCTCAGTTAGTAACCATTTGTTTTGTTGGTAGATGTTACTGAAATATCTGTACTCACTTTTTAAAAATTTACTTTATTTTTTATTGGAGTATAGTTGCTTTACAATATTGTGTTAGTTTCTATTGTACAGCAAAGTGAATCAGCTATATGTATACATATATCCCCTCTTTTTTGGATTTCCTTCCCATTTAGGTCACCACAGAGCACTGAGTAGAGTTCCCTGTGCTATACAGTAAGTTCTCATTAGTGTACTCACTTTTTTAGCTGTCAAATGAAAATAACTTTATTCAGTTCCATGCTTTTTAAACAATGACTCTATTAAGTAAAAATGTCACAACTTATTACAAAAGTTAAATTAATAAAGGAAAGTACAAGAAAGCTTAAAAATTATCCCAAATCCCACTATCCAGAAATAGCATCACTAACTTTGGTAAACATTCTTCTAGGATCTTCTGCATATACACAGCAAAAGAAAGATAAAAATAATTTCAGAGATATATATTATTATACATGCTTTTAAAAAGTATTTGATTTTTACTTGAATTTAATGAAAATAAACTGAATTGAAATTAAAAGAATCATAGAACTTCAGTTAAATATTTCTTCACCATAAAAAATAGCAACTCTTAAAAGAGTTTACATATTAATTTTAAAATTTCATGAAAACTTTTAAGAATTCTGAGCTATTTTAAAAATTCTAGGGCTTCCCTGGTGGCACAGTGGTTGAGAGTCCGCCTGCCGATGCAGGGGTTCGTGCCCCGGTCCGGGAAGATCCCACATGCTGCGGAGCGGCTGGGCCCGTGAGCCATGGCCACTGAGCCTGCGCGTCCGGAGCCTGTGCTCTGCAGCGGGAGAGGCCACAACAGTGAGAGGCCCGTGTACCGCAAAAAAAAAAAAAAAAAAAAAAAAAAAATTCTACACTTTAATCTCAGACAGAATCTATTGACTCTCTTCTAGGAGAGATGAGAAAACTGGCAGGCTTTTCTTCCTCCTCTCATATTTGTTAGCTATATTATTATTTTTATATTATCAGGTTTCAACGTTTCCATCTGCTTTTCTAACCACAATTCTCATGGCTGTTTTGCTCTGGTTCTATATTAAATGGGTGAAATACCATGAGTCTCTCCATGATTGTTTTTTTATCCCTGAGTTTTTTTGTTTTTTGTTTTTTGATTAATCTCTTGGGTGGCTAGGTAGCATCTTTAAGTAGTTTTGCTTTTTTTCAAAGACAGATTCGTTATATAATTCCCTAAGTTCTTGAATGTTTGAGAAAGACTGTTACCCTTATGTTTAAGGAACAACGTGGCTAAGTATTAAATTTGGGGGTCATACTTATTTTTACTTTCAGAGCTTTATAGACAAGTACTTCAGTTTTGCTGTGGAGAAACCTAAGTACAACCTGATTTCTCCCCCTTCAAACGTGTCTTGCTTTTAATGTCTAGAAGTTATGTGATTTATTTCTTAGGATCAATACTTTTATCAGGACATGTCTTGATTATTCTGTAGTGATTTAATCTCCTGGAACCTGTCAGATGCTTTTGACTTTTCTACAAAACTCTTTAGACACAAGATCCATGTGTTTCATTCTTGTTCTATTTGCCTAACTTCCCCCTAACCCACCCCTCACCTTGCAAACGATGTGCTCAAATGAAATGAGAAGCATAGATCTGTTCCTTTCAAAATTGTCTTTGATTGACTGGGATTGGTTATCTGTGGGGAATGTGGGGAATATGGGGAGGTGAGTCATGAGCTAGAGCCATTTGCAGCAACTACTTGGGAATCTTTATGTCTGGTATCTTCACCACAAGTCTATTATTTCCTTTATCCTCTCAGGTTTCTACATTCAAGATGTTACATATTACTAATAACTAAACTATTGGGGTCATTTTTGTGTTGAATTTTGGAACTTTCTCCTTCTCTCCCTTATGATTCATCCACTTCACTTCTAGCAGTCCTCCCCATTCCAAAGCAAGCTGGTAGATGAGAGAGATGGCTCATCAACATGGTCTCTCCTTTAGTGACCTCTTCCCCAACATTTTTGCAATGTGAAACTGGGACTCTGCATGAACATTCCCACCTCTTCAGGGACTTGGAGACTCATGGCTCTAATCAAAAATTGCTGGATGTGCCAGTCTGAATAGGGGATACCTATTTCATGTTAATCAAAAGTATCCCCCAGGATTTTTTTGTTTGTTTGAGAATTATGAAGTTAAAGAGAGTCAATAATGTTGAGAAATAACAAATTACATAGAGAATTGTTGAACTGTAGGTTAATTTGACTAATATTTGTTGTATGATTACTGCATGCAAAATGATAAAGGGGATAAAAAATGAGTAAAAGAAAGTCCCTTTCTTTTATGTTCACTGCTGAGCCAAGTAGTACACTACGACCAACCTTTATTCCTCAATTTTTATCTGGAGTTTATATTTGCATCATTATTTTTTGAATGTTCCTATAGATGGTTCAAATCCCTACCAATATTTTTCCAAAAGCTTAAACACTTAAATTAACTTATTAGTTCCATTACCCAACCACACCCTCCTGTGTCTATGCCCTCCACTATGAAGTCCTCCAAACTCCTGCTCCTGCTGAGGTGAAGACTGCTACAGATAGGGGCCCAGACATCCTAAGATTTCCCTTTTCAGCTGTCCTGTGGATCCCATGTCTTCCCCCTATTGTAGTTTATTCTCTTTTGTGATGAAACACATCTTCTAAAGTGCTAACGGGAGATAAAATTTGAGCCCTTAAATGTCTAAAAGAATTTTTATTTTCACAATTAATTACTAGTTGAACAGTGTATAGAATTCTAGGTTGAAAACCATTCCTCCTTAGTTTTGAAGGTATTGTCTTCATCATCTTCTAGCTTCTCGTACTGCCTTTTCCCCTCTCAGCTTAATTGAGATATAACTGACATATAACATTGTATAAATTTAAGGTATATGTTGATTTGATACACTTATAGTTTGCAAAATAATTATCGCCTATATGGCTTGTAAGAGATTTGGAGCCATTCATTTCTGATCTATAGCATGAATCCGGTCTTCTTTCTTGGGTAACTTCTAGAATTTCCTTTTCATCCTTGGCAATATAAAATTTCATGATGATGTGCCTTCATGTAGATCTATTTTCATACATGTTGCTGGGCATTTGGTGGGCCCATTCAATCTGGAAACTCATACTCTTCCTTCTTTCAGAGCAGACTGTTCTTTTTCAAGGATGTAATTGCTTTTCTTATCTCTGAGAACAGTACTTATGGTTTTTGATGTTTTCTTATGCTATTTGCATTGCCTCTGTTTCCTCTTAGTCTCATTTTTCTGTTTGTTTTCATCTCTCTGTTTTACGTCAAAAGCTTTTCTCAAATGTCTGGTCATTTAAGGATTTTTGACCGTATCACGAGGGCCTTTTAGCATATCTGATGCTTCTGAGAACTGAGCCTTGCAGGGGTTCTGCAGGCCAACAGGCTCACTTGCAACAAGCTCACCTGTCATGGAGGCCCTCTCAGAAAGCATTGAGGTTATGAGTTCCTCTGCTTTGTTAAGACAGTTAGCACTCTTCCTTCTGATTTCTGTTTTCTAAAAAAGTGTTGACATCTTTCTCATCCTCTCTTATATCCATTCCTACTCTCTCTCTGTCTTTTAATACCATTAATGTCACTTTAGCAAGATTTTAGGAGGAAGAGAAGATAAATGCATGTGGTCCATCAGCCATTTCAATTGGTGAGAAAGAACATGGGAAACCTATGGTCTTTCCTAATTGTTCCCAGTTTTAGTCATTCATTAAAAATTGCTTTTTTGGGCTTGAATGAAATATAGTTAAAGGAAAGGTCAGTCTCTTTACGTGTGTACATGTTACATATCCAGTCTATTAAAAGCAAAAATTAAAGGCAGAGTAAAAAGTAGCCCAACTTAGCGTCAAAGGTGAGCAGCTATATCCTGGAAAATATAAGTAAACCTAATAATTAAATAATAATATCTTCTTAGTTATTCCTGGCTCCTGCACTATTAATCTCTCTATATTTTATATTACTCTTCTCTATATTTAGGTTAATCTATGTGGGTGAATAGATTATTTAAAAAATCTATTGGGATATACATTATCAGCCAGAGTAATATGTTTACCATTGAGTAAAACAATATTTGAAATAGAATCTCAGATGCTTGAAAATTCTCCCTATATTCTCAAAGAATAGTTTCTACAATTTAAATCTTTCCCTCATAACATATTTGAAACACTTCTTCTGATTTCACCAAAACCTTAATACACTAAATATTTTTATTTCAAGATATTTGAAAATAAACAAGTAAACACCTGGCATTTTATGCAAAAGTATATTTTCAGTAAAGAGACTATTTTTGCTAAAGTAAGTGTATTAACATGACTTGATTCAGTGTGTTTTTTGGTAAGAGAATTCAACTCGATTTAATTGCAGCAAATCTTGATGAAATTCCTTCATCTATCCACAATATATGAAATAGTCATTAAATTCAGTCAACTATTTTTCAGGTCCAGAGAGAGATGTCTTCAAGAAAATAGACTATGACTGACAGTTTCCTTAAATAAATCAGTAATATCATAAATATTTATATACACAGTTATAAACAAACTATTATCAGTTTAGGAAATGCAATTTATCCTCAGTGATAATAGCTCTGAAATTAAAAGCAGAATTTAAACATTTTAGTTCTCTGAAATTTTATGCTTTACACAAAACCAAACTCTTCCAACTAAAGTATATCAGATAATGTAGTTCTCTACTAATTATTACATTTCAATTTTTTAGGATATGTATGTAGCATAGGGTAACCACCATGTGCTTAAAAATTATTTGTGTGCACTAAATACATCACTTGCAAGAATGGTTCAGATGCTAAATGAAAGATTTTAAATAAAACTTCATCCCCAAAAGCTTCTATTTAAGTCCTTTGCATTTACTGAAGATTCTTATAAAATCTACTGAATTTCAGGTGATGATCTCTTTCTCAGGTAAAGCCTATAAAAGGTGAAAGTTCCATCCACAGAGGAAAACAAACAAAGTGCAATGTAGTTAATTTCTAGAACATATTTATTAGATGCTAAATAGAGTAAGCCTCTCTAGAGAAAGCATTACATCTCAGGGGATTCGATTTGTGAAGCTACTATCCTCTCATAATGCAGGGATCATCAACTGCAAAATATTTTCAATCATTACACTCGGAATACATTATCACATCCATGAACATAAGCTATATTTCAGACTGTAATGAAGCATGGTACTGTATGTTTTAATTGCTTTTATAAGCTTCACATAATATCTGTAACTATTCTTCTATATATTTTGAATTTTATTAACCCAGATAAATCACTATCTCATTTTTTGATATCGTGGGAAAAGAAGGAATTCCATATAAGTGAAATAAGCAGGTGGCAGAAACTTACTACTTTATAGTAGGTTAATTAATGTGAAGCTGCCATTTTTGTGGGTTGAAATTATTAAATACTGGCAGCTTCAAATGCTTCAACTTACACACTGAAAGTTTCTTATTTTGGCTATTCTAGATTGAAGTAGTTCTGGAAAGTTTTATCTACTTCTTTATCTTTTAAAATAGCATTTACTGGACCTAGCAAAACTTTTCCTTGATTATTATAACTTTATTGGAATGAGAAGCTGTGCTCCAAGCTATAGAAGAATTCTTTACTAAGCCAAATGCCTAAAGGGTCGTGTAGATAAAGTACATGAGCAAAGCTGCTTTATTTATATTTCTTTGACACAGACACACTTTGTTTGCATATTACACACTGAAACATTTTTCTCCTCTATAAAAAAAATGCACTTGCTCCCTGTCTTTTAATAACACTCAGCCCACTAAGTCTGCCTTCCCATTCCTCACTTTGATGGACACTCAGATGTAACAAATATTTTCTTCAGTTTCTTTTTAGCCAGACTGTAGATAAATGGCAACCAACACTAAGCGTCAGTATTGGTGAGACAATGGGGATGAGTGGGGACTGTGAATATTGAAATGCCCTCCCTAAAAGTAGGGGCAGTAGAAAACCAGATACCTCCATCTGCAATCAATATACTGCAGTCAATCTAAATTCCCAAGAACTAATTAATGTTTTTTAGGAATGTAGATTCAGTGCTTCCCGATCTTCAGTTCTTCAAGGGAGACTTGAAATAATTTTTTTTAAATGTGAATCACCTGATACTTGTGTTAGGAACTGAAGAAAATCAACAAACAAAAACAAAAATACTGTGTAGATCAACAGATTGGGAGCTAAACTAAACATGTTTGTGAGGTGGATATGGACCATAAAGCATTAGTTTGGAATCTCTGCTCTACCTGTTCCCACATGATGCTGTGCGGTTTTGCATCTCTCTATGTATTTCTCATTTCCCTGTTGTCATAGCTATTTTTCAGTAACTCCAGGTTGTTGGACAGCTTGAGAAATCAGATAATCTCACTTGTCACAACAATATATAAGGTTGGAATGAATGGGTTTGGCAGGAGTAAAGGACAAGAGGGTTCTTTGAAAATATTTAAATTTACTTTGTTGATTCCAACGTGACATCACAGGGTGGGTTTTAATGAAATATTTACTATTGGTACAGTACTAATGCAACTAGGCGTGCCAGAGGGACAGGCAAGAAGAGCAGGTGCCAAGGATATTACCATCTCACAGCATCCCCCTTTTAGGGTAGGAGTTACAGTCAGAGTCATTAACACTATAACATTTCAAAAAGCTAAACAAGGATTATCCTTCAGTAACTAAGCAAAGCATGGGTATCTCAGAGGTTGTTTTCTTTCTTCCATAAAGTAAAGCAGCTATGTGAAGATGATGCAGTCTTGAAGACCATCTAAAAATATCTTTTCATACTTTCTTCTCATCTGCCTTTATTTATTTCTTAAAAGTTCTTATTATGGAAATTTAAAAACAAAAGTACAAGAGATTTTATGCATGTACTTTGTGGTATCTATTTTAATTGCACAGGGTTTTTTTTTTTTTTAATAACTTGCAGGCTTTTGGTTTGTGTTCTAGTTGAACTTGGTTGATAAGTGATCTCCAGATCACTGAAATTTCACTACAGTTTGTATAATAAAAATCATCATTCACAGCATTGCCTGAATAAAAATTGAAGAGAACAGAAATGTTGTTTTATCTCAGTAATTTATGAGACTGAAGAACTTTTCTTGTGTATTTCATCAATATCTATATAATAAAAATGAAAACCATTAAGTCATTTTGATTTTGTCTTTTTAACTGTAACTTGATTTGTAATTTTTTTTTCTTTCACATCTTTATTGGAGTATAATTGCTTTACAATGTTGTGTTAGTTTCTGCTGTATAACAAAGTGAATCAGCTATATGTATACATATATCCCCATATCCCCTCCCTCTTGAGCCTCCCTTTGATTTGTAATCTTAAGCTTAAACAAAAAGATTTAGGAAACATACTTCTGGAAAACACTGATATTTCATATTTCACAGATCTTATTGTAAGACATTTCCTCCTATATTTATTTTACTTTAGATTTTCAACGTAAGCAATTTTAACTTTCCTGATATCATTTTGAAAATAGTTAACTGAGGCAATATTTATAGTGGTAGTAGTCAATCATATAATCATTATTAAAAAATTTATTTATGGAGCACTTCCAAGGTAGTCTAAACACAATACCTCATCCTCACTGTAACACTGCACAGTATTGGATTGAACCACTTGAAACTGTTGTCTCTGTAGACTGAACATCTGCAATTGCAAATGAATCAACCCATAAGTAATATTAGCATAACCCTTATGCTACAGAAAAGAACACTGAGCAGACAGAGGTGGAATGTAGCCAGTTAACAGTAAAGCTAGGATTCACACCCAGGTCGACCTGGTCCCAAAGCCTGTATTCTTAAATTGAAGATCTGTCATGGGGGCATGTGATGACAGGTGAGGACAGACAAGGGGAAAAAGGAGGAAGACAGTCCCTTAACTATAAGACGTTTACAGTTTGCTTGGGGAGAAAATAATAATCTCAAAGTTAACCAGGAAAATAGAAACCATCATACCACAAAGTGCAAAATGACGGGACATTTGCTTTCATACCATGGTCTGAGCTTTACTATTACAATTCCAGAAGCAATTTTTCTCTGACCCTCTTCATCCCCCCTGAGCTGGTTTTCTTGAGGCCATCAAGGCACCATGTCACAAGCTGGCAGGAGGGAAGCCTTGGTCATATGATCCAAGGACTACAAGGGAGTTTTCTTTAATACACCCATAATCACACATTTATAAGAATAACATTTTGAGGGCGATCAGCTTGGTGCTTTGTGACCACCTAGATGGTGGGATAGGGAGGGTGGGAGGGAGATGCAAGAGGGAGGAGATATGGGGATATATGTATATGTATAGCTGATTCACTTTGTTATAAAGCAGAAACTAATACACCATTGTAAAGCAATTACACTCCAATAAATATGTTAAAAAAAAAAGGGTCATATAAAGCTACTGTTATGCAACTTGTACTTTTCCCTTGTTGGACATCTTTATATTTGTAGAAAAGCACATTCTATCTATAGTAATGCTGTATCAATGTTTGGCCTAAAATCTGTCATTTTATTTTATTAAAAAAGTGTTTACGTCGTTTTCAAAAAAGAAAAAGGAATAACATTTTGACTTTGATATCAGTACAGTTCACTGTACAAGAATGAACTTGTAAAACATTAATGACTCCAAGCCTAGTCCTCTCTCCAGAGCTCCACATTGCATTTTTGCATCTGGGATCTCACCTAGATATTCCACAGGTGTTCAAAGGCCACGTGTCCAAAAATAAATTCACCATTCTTGACTCCAAACCTATTACTCCTCTGATTCCTTATCAGGTCATGGCACCAATGGGTTGCCCAGATCAGAGCCAGGAGAGTCATCCTTTACTCCTCCTCTTCCTTGGCCGTCATATTCAATCAGGAACTTACTGCACTATTGATTCTGTCTCCTCAACAGCTCTTCAACCTCCCCCAGATTCTGCATCCCCACTGCCTCTGTACGTGTTTGGATCCACAACATCTCTTGCTGACCAGTGACCCAGTTCAATTAGTTTCCCTGCCTCCAGTCTAGCCCCACTTCAATCTAGCCTTCACAGAAAGAAAGCTTTCTAGTTTCCAGTCATATCAAGCATACTTAAAAGATGAAGAAACAACCTTATTTACTTGCAAAGCCTAGTTTAGTGCTTGAACCCCAAAGCCGGGATATAATAAACATCTCAATTTTTTGATAGGTAAGTAGCCCCCACTGACAGCAAGGTCAGGCCTATAAACTTAAGTTCTTAATGGAAAGTTTATACATGACAATAATCAAATAAAACAGCAAAAACCAAACAGAAGTATATTTTCCCTAAATAAAGTTACTAAAGGATCAAAGCTATAAAACAGTAACAACTATCTCAGTGCTTACGTATTATCAGTCTGGGGTCATGCTCGCGTATTATCAGTATGGGATTATCCTGAATTGCTATTTAGACTTTTTAATCCAGGAGTAACTTCCCAGCAGATTGCTAAAGGACCCTGAATTCTGCTGAAGTACCCCCAGGTACTTCCTCAATTCCAGGGATGGGGCAAAAGGAAGAGAAAAGTGAAAGAGAAAGCAGAGGGAAGAGGGAAGGAAAATCCAAGTAAGCTGGATTCCTGGTTTCCTGCTTCCAGCTCAAAGAGGGCAGTTCAACTCTGTTTTGCTAAATATATTGTGGCTCTTCATAAGACTTAATTATAAAAGGGTAATAACGCTTTAAATAGTAATTTAAAAGTTATTGCTCTAGTTTAAAAAATTTAGAGTAGATAAAAAAGGTTAATTCAGGTGTAGCAACTAATAGTGCAAAAATAGCTTTTAA
The DNA here is from genome assembly GCF_039906515.1 of Pseudorca crassidens. Lineage (NCBI taxonomy): Eukaryota > Metazoa > Chordata > Mammalia > Artiodactyla > Delphinidae > Pseudorca > Pseudorca crassidens. The sequence continues at coordinate 88,053,966 of NC_090298.1, forward strand.
CTAAATAATCATTAACACAATACAAATCTCTTTCATAAATATAAAACTGTCTTTCTGTGTCTTCTTAAACATTCTCTATTTACAAAATATATCTAAAAGCAGTTTATCTCAAACTCAAGATTTTATCTGATACTATTGTGATCAATTCCTTTTGCTCTGATTTCTAACATAATCTACTTTTGATTAATGAGCAAGTATACCCTTAAAACAAGGTATGTGGAATACCTCTTCAGACTTCTAACTTAATATTTGCTTACTATTTGTGGAATAATGTACACTTAGTACTTAGTATCTACTGTGAAAATGAGACCTTGAAATACATCAAATACATACAATTGCAGATATTTGTAGTTAAATACAGCCAGTTACAGGTAAATCTGAACATACAATCACAGCATATGTGATGTACATATATACATACATCAGATACACACAACACACCACATAGGTACATACATGCAACAGATGTACACATATACATACATCTCCTGTCTTTGGATATATAGCTGAAGCTACAACTTACCAACACTAAAAGATTATTTTCAGGCCTTTGTCCATCTGGAATGATTCTCATAGTAAAATTTCAAATCATACTATTTGAGTGGAGACTTGACTTTTAATACATTCTATATGTTTTATATTTTCTTGGGGCCTCACCTGCCTTAGGCAGCTGTGGTCTCCAGTGCTAATCTGTGGGTCTACCTTTGTGTCTTTGGGCAACATTTCTTGAGAATGATGTATGGAACTGCAGTTCAACTAAGCAGGAATATAAGGACATGACCATGTTGGGAACCAATCTAATATTAGGCCCAAATGAACTGAAAAGGAAAAGAGGTAGACTGCATGCCTGGAGCAGATTTTTTCTTGGGGAGTTCAGCAAATCTGCTTAAATTCCCTAGATCCAAATGTACATTTTGACCTTTTCTTGGAAGCTAGATGACAGGCTAGTCAAATAGTGAGAATAATTTCTACTAATACATATTTTTTGAAAGCATGTTCCTTAAACATCACAGGCATTCAAGGTATGTTATATCTAGCATGTACATCCGGAATTTAGTACTTTAAGGCTTCATATACTAAAGCATAATGGGTAAAAACTACTTTAAATGAAGGTAAAATAAAAGATAAAGCATACTCTGTAATGACCTATATGGGAAAAGAATCTAAAAAAGAATGGATATATGTATATGTATAACTGATTCGCTTTGCTGTACAGCAGAAACTAACATGACATTGCAAAACTATACTCCAATAAAAATTAATTTAAAAAAGAGATAAAGCAATATAGCAGCCATCAAAGAGACTATGAATAACATAACAACAACAAAAGGAGTGACAGGGGACTTCCCTGGTGGCGCAGTGGTTAAGAATCCATCTGCCAATGCAGGGGACACGGGTTCGAGCCCTGATCCGGAAAGATCCCACATGCCGTGCAGCAACTAAGCCCACGTGCCGTGGCTACTGAGCCTGCGCTCTAGAGCCCGTGAGCCACAACTACTGAAGCCCACACGCCTAGAGCCCGTGCTCCGCAACAAGAGAAGCCACCGCAATGAGAAGCCCGCGCACCTTAATGAAGAGTAGCCCCTGCTTGCCGCAACTAGAGAAAGCCCGCGTGCAGCAACGAAGACCCAACGCAGCCAGAAATAAATAAATAAAAGTAACAATTAAAAAAAAAAAAAAAGGAGTGACAGCTTATGAATATGTATTATCTGATAACATGGTGTTATGTTCTTTTATATACATTTACTCAATTAATCCTCATCCCCTTCTTGTGATATAAATGCTATCTGTGTCATAAAAATGAGGAGGCTACATTTCAGATGAGGTTGTATGACTTAAGGACCACAGCTAATAAGAGGTAGGGACAGGACTGGAGCCCAGATCTGTTGGTTGTACCAGACTCCAACATTGCCCCTCCTACCACTGGATAATTAGAAACAACTCATAAAGAAAAGAAGGCAACAGGATTCCGGTGGGGAGAACATATCTAGGAACATGACTAATAAATGTGAATTGTTATAAATAGTAAACTGAAGTAACCAAAGAGATTCAAAGGCAACTAAGGACTTTCATTTAAACAGTCTGAACAAGACAAAGAAACTACTCAGTCATAAACATTATGCAATTTTGGGGTCGCTTATAATACTACTGTTACATTAAACTTAATTTTCCTTTAATTAGGCATATCTCTAGTTTCCATTCTGCATGGAAAGTAATGTGATACTAGATTACAAGAGCAGACATTTCCCAGTCAGACTTGGAAATATAGTCAACTTTTGAATCACAATTAATACCTTCATAAAATAGATAAAACTCCCATGACATATATAGTAATTCTTTGATAGAGGAAAATATTAATAGCTAATTTGCACCTTCTTACCCTGTCGTCCTCTACCTCTCCTTGACCATATCACACATTTACACTTCACACATTTACCTTGTAAAGATCTATGAAGTATGACTACAGTGTAATGAATAAGGAATAGTCTCAAAAGATGATGAATTTGAAGGAGATAACAGTGATCTAAATAGGAAAGTTCTAGTATGTTGATTAAAGGTCACATTACTTTATAGACATCCTTTGGGCATTGCTACTGAACAGTTTCACATGCAATAGCCACGATACGCACATATAAGCTCAGTACCAAACACGGTAATCTCAGCACAGTGCCAAATCAGAATAGCTGCAAACTATTTTCTCTCCAAAACAAAGCAAAACAAAAAAAAATCAACCAAGCAGACAAATAACCAACCGGACTCTACTTAGTATCTCCTATACTTATTAGGGTAAGAACTAATTCTCATGTATTTTGGTTATTTAGTCATGGTAGATTTATTTGCTAATTTCACCAATATTCAAAATACTGTCTTCTGTATACAGAAAAATCCATTCATTTATCCAACAAATGATTATAAGTACCTACTAGGTTCCAGGCATAGTTCTTAGGCACTGGAAAATGAAAGAACAGGTTAGGTGGAAGACAGATAAAAAATACATGATTTTAAAGCTAAAAATGTCCATATATTCAAATTTAAAGGAACCTTGGGCCCATTCAAGAAAACTATATATATAAAACTGAAAAATGTGACCAAAAATCTGTAAACAATTAATTCCCTATAAAGAGCCATGAGTTCAAAGAAAGGGAGAATCCCTGTGTCCTGGAATCATCAAAAAAGACTCCATAGAAGTGGGCTGTGAGCTGGATCATGAAGCATAAATGGGCTGATAAGTGATGAGAGGGTATTCTAAAGTGCGTAGTGGAAGCAAAGGCTCTGAGGTGGAATGTACATGGTAGGATGGGGTTCAACAAGCACATCAGTGAGCATATGAATCTACGAAAAGAAACAGTGGGTATTAAGGTCGTAAATGAAGATTGGGCTCTTCTTACAAGGGTCTGAAATGCTAGTTTGGAAAGTTGAACTGTATTGAAAGGTCCCAACAGCCTTATACTTATGGATCTGGGATAGTGATCTCCTGCTGAAACGGCTCTTTCTACTGTGCCAACACACAATTTTGCTGACTGCAGCACAACAAGTAGCCACAGTGATAGATTCTGCCCCATGTTAATTATGACTAACCAAACCTGTGATGATCTCACTTGTATACTTAAATGAACATAAATAGATATTTAGAACAACTTATACTGAGATTCCGGGGGAATAAATGAACAAAATTAAACAGAATTCTATACTGTGAATCAATGCAGATTGAGTAAAAATACAGTGAAGGGAATGTTTCCAGTCAAACCATTGTGAAGACGCATTAGTAACTCCTTTAAGTGGATCCTGAGTACTTAGAAAGAACAATTGCACCAAGTTTCCATGGAAAGAACCACAATTTGTGCATAGTGTCTCAAGTCTGTCAAATTAGTTTCAAATAATGATACCTACTGTATGTGAACAATGTTTATTGCTCAGTGGCTACACATAACTTACATATTCTTTAGACTAACAGAGCTTCAAACCATAATTAGCTGCCTTGCCTAATGAGCACATGGAACTTTAGGAAGGTAGTTGAATGAAATCGTCTTCAAAATCCTTAAACGACAATGGAATGATGGAAATACAAAGAATAGCTATTAGTTCCGCAGGTCTTTGAAACATTTTCCCCTGAACTACAACATTTCTCCAGCCTATCCTGCACCATAAGCTTAAGTAGCAAATCTTACTTTCCCCACTAATTGAGGCCTCTTTGCCTCAGGGTTTTCTCAAGAAAACATAGTACAAATGGCAGCAATCTCCTTCAAATCCTTGCCCAATGAATTCTGAGACTTTAAATACAATATAAATCTTTTTTTTTTTTGCGGTACGCGGGCCTCTCACTGTTGTGGCCTCTCCCGTTGCGGAGCACAGGCTCCGGACGCGCAGGCTCAGCTGCCACGGCTCACGGGCCCAGCCGCTCCACGGCCTGTGGGATCTTCCCGGACCGGGGCACGAACCCGTGTCGCCTGCATCGGCAGGCGGACTCTCAACCACTGCGCCACCAGGGAAGCCCACAATATAAATCTTAAATGCAAAAACAAAAGAGATAAGTGGGAGGGCTGCATCCAAAGATGGGGGAGGCTGTTACAGTTAACCAACACTAAGGTTAACTTTCCCTAAAGAATCTTGCTCGGAATTCAGTAAAACTCACGCTTCAGGCACTGGGACCAGACCTGAGCTATCTTCTGCTTCAAGGAGGTTTAAACATTTCAGGGATAAAATTCAATCTTGAGGAAGGTTAACAAATATGTTTATATTTACCTTACTATAATTGAAGCTAAATGGCTTAATATATAGGATATATATTGGTTGCATTCTAAGAATCTGCTTCTTTAGAAAAGTAGGGTCACTAAATTCTTCTTGGAGAGCTACGCTGAACTAAAGTAACCTCACCATAAACCACTCAAATAAATGCAGTTCAGAATCTCCAATGTCATTTGCTCACAGTATGGGATGGGGGTTGTGGGGAAAGATGTTCCAGGGTGGGTAAAAGTCTGGCCAGGGGGAAACAGGGGACAAACTAGTCAAAGAAGTCAAGAAAAGAACCACTAAAGGAAGGAAAGAAATAATGGAATTGGGCCTGACTTTTCTGAAAACTAACAAAGAAGGAAATGAAATAAATTAAAATTCTTTCCTTCTTCAAAACTTAATCAGTGACAAATTACAAGTAAATATATTGGGACTTCTGCTTTACAGATGAAGAAGGCTGACAAAATTTTTAAGGCAAAACTGCAAAATGAGAAACAGCATGGTGTAGTAGAGAGAGTCCCACTAAAGAGTGTTCATCTAAAACTCACAGCAAACATCAGACTGGAAGGTGCAATAATGTAAGTGTCCATTAAAGCCAGGAACAAGCCAGAGATTCTCTGACATTCCTAGCACCCAGGGTATTTATGGTCCTAGATAATGGCAATAAAATAAAAAGAAGAAATGTGAAACCTAAAAACTGGAAGGAGACAAAATGATCAGGATTTTCAAAAGATACTATTACTTACCCAAAAAATGCAAGAGATTCAAACTGACAAACTATTAAAAATACTAAGAAAGTTTAGTAAGTTGGACAGTTACAAGATTCATAAAACCAACTGCATTTCAATATAGTAACAACAACCAGTTAGTTTTTTTTTTTTTTTTTTTTGAGGTTGAGCAGAGGAAGGTTATTGCAGGGCCAAGCAAGAATGGGTGGCTCGTTCTCAAAAACCTGAACTCCAGTTAGAATTTAAAAGAGAAAAAAGATCCTACTGACAATAGTAACACACACACAAATAACATTACATAGGAATATAACTAACAAAACATGAAATAGCTTTGTGAAGAAAATCATAAAACTTTATTAAAGGGCATAGAAGAAGACAGAAATGGAGAGTTGTACCTAATTTATAGATGGGACAATTTAATGCTATGAAATACATCCTCTCTTCAGAAAAACCTATACATTCAGTGCAATCCCTCCAAAAACCAATATTGTTTTTAAATAAAATTTAAGAAATTGATTTATAATTAGTATGAAAGAATACTGTGTAAGAATGAGAAAAGGCAATTTTGAAAAAGAATTAAGGGGGAATAAATCTACTAGATTTCCTGTCAAAATATAAAGTTACAGTAACTAAAACAATATAGTATTGGTGACATAATAGACAACAGATAGAAGAGATTCCAGAAACAGGCGCATAAATGTATGGAACTTCTGCCTATGAGAGAAGTGCCATATCAGATCAGAGGGGGAAAGACATCGATAAATGACTCAGAGACAACTTATGATCATTACACAAAAATGTGTAGATCCCAACCTTACATGTAAAAAAAAAAAAATTCCAGGTCAATTAGAGACCTGAACTGAAGAAAATAAAATTAAAATAATTACAATACTATAGAAGAATATCTTTTTGACTTTCAGTTGAGGAGGGATTACTTAATATTAGAAAACAAAAAAATAGTGGAAAATGGTGCTCATTCTGTGCCTGACACTTTGCATGTATTAACTCATCCACCTCACAACAACCTATGAGGCAGGTATTATTACTATCCTCATTTTATAGCTGAGGAAATGAAGGCATTGAGAGGTTATGTAAGTTGTCTAAGATCTCAGGGTCAGTAAGTGGCAGAGCTGGGATTCATATCTCAAGTCTCAAGGCCTAAAGCACATCAAAGAACAGACTGATAAATGTGGCCCCATAAAATTCAATCTCTTAAAGACAAAGATATTTTAAGCTAGGGTAAATAAGTGGCAGATTGAGAGAAAATATTTGCAGCATGTAACAAAGAATTAGTATCAAGAATATATTTTTAAAAATTTGACAAAAGTCTATAAAAATAGAAAAACGAACAATGGCTACAAATAATTTAGAAAAGAAATCAAACTGGCTAATAAATACGTAAAAATATTCATCTTCACTACTAATCGAGAAAATGCAAATTAAAATGTCACTGAAAGGATTTTCTTATTGGACAGAAGAGTAAATAAAAAGGTTTGCTAATACAAGGTGTTAGGAAGAATTAGGAAAATGAGCACTCTTACACTGCTGAGGGAATTATAAATCTGTGTGGCCACTTTGGAGGGCAATTCAGAAATACCAATTAAACTAAAAGCAAGAGTAACTCAGGATCCAGACATTTATGCTGTATCATACATCTCACTTTATAGAGCACTTACTATGTTCTGAGCCTGTAACTCAGCACCTGATATATATTACCTCATCTAATGCTTATAACAACTCTATGATGAGGAGAATGAAGTTCAGATTGTTTAGGTAACTTATCCAAGGTCCCACAGCTAGTAACTCGAGAGCTGGGATTTAACCAGCAAAATATATTGCTTTGTTGCACACAAGGAGGTCCACCGAAGAACTTGTAATAGCGAAAAATGAAAAAGAGCTTCATGTTGATCAACAGGGGGATAGATGAATATGACATGGCATGTTCATTTCATGAAATTCACAAAGTGGTTAAAAGAATGAGCTAGATATATATACATCAACATAGGCAAATCTCAAAAGGATATTGTTAATATTGTAAGGGTACAAACATATGAATATGTATAAAAATAGTCTGCAGGAAGTACACCTGTCACAGTGTTTTCCATTAGGGAAGGGGAGCAGTAGCTAAAAGGAATTTCAGATTTATTTGTAACATTATACATGTTTTTTTAAAGGACAAAGTATTCATATATAATTAGTACAACTAAAATATAATATTAAAAAAAAGTTCACAATTTGGTGCCCAAAAGACTTAGGTTCAGATTTTAGGTGTGCCACTTATTTCCATATTTAGCCAACGAATCAAATGTTGTAAAGAGGTGTAATATAAGGACTTGGGGAAGACTTCAGGTTTGATGTCTAGGTGGGCACTGCGGACCATTTCTGAGGGAGTTTCAGTGGCTTAACCAGGGTGGGAAATAGCTATCATAAGACTGTAAGTGGTTTACATAGGCAAAACATTCTCTGACATAAATCGTACTAGTGTTTTCTTAGGACAGTCCCTCAAGGCAATAGAAATAAAAATAAACAAATGGGATCTAATCAAACTTACAAGCTTTTGCACAGCAAAGAAAACTATAAACAAAACAAAAAGACAATCTACAGAATGGGAGAAAATATTTGCAAATGATGCAACCAACAAGGGCTTAATTTCCAAGATATACAAACAGCTCATACAACTCAACAACAAAAAAACAAACAACCCAAACAAAAAATGGGTGGAAGATCTAAATAGACATTTCTCCAAAGAAGAAATACACATGGCCAACAGGCACATGAAAAGATGCTCAACATCACTAATCACTAGAGAAATGCAAATCAAAACTACAATGAGGTATCACCTCACACCAGTCAGAATGGCCATCATTAAATAGTCTATAAATAACAAATGCTAGAGAGGGTGTGGAGAAAAGGGAACCCTCCTACACTGTTGGTGGGAATATAAGTTGGTGCAGCCACTATGGAAAACAGTATAAAGGTTTCTCAAAAAACTAAAAATAGAATTACCATATGATCCATCAATCCACTCCTGGGCACATATCCAGACAAAACTATAATTCAAAAAGATACATGCACCCTTATGTTCATAGCAGCACTATTCGCAATAGCCAAGACATGAAAACAACATAAATGTCCATTGACAGATGGATGGATAAAGAAGATGTGGTATATATATTCAATGGAATACTACTCAGCCATAAAAAAGAATGAAATAATGCCATATGCAGCAACATGGATGGATTTAGAGATTATTATGCTAAGTGAAGTAAGTCAAAAAGAGAAAGACAAATATCATATGATATCACTAATATGTGGAATCTAAAATATGACACAAATGAACCTATCTACGAAACAGAAACAGACTCACAGACAAAGAGAACAGACTTGTGATTGCCAAGGGGGAGGGAGTGGGGAGGTGAATTGGGAGGTTGGTGTTAGAAGATGCAAACTATTATATATAGAATGGATAAACAACAAGGTCCTACTGTATAGCGCAAGGAACTATATTCAATATTCTGAGATAAACCATAATGGAAAAGAATATAAAAAAGAATGTATATATATATATTATATATATATATAACTGAATCACTTTGCTATACAGGAGAAATTAACACAACATTGTAAATCAACCATGCTTCAATAAAAATAAATTTAAAAAGAAGATTGTAAGTGGTTTAAAGACAAGGCCATATTTTGTATCATAACAGTAATTAGCTCTTCACACAATAGGCTCACAAGAAATACTTACTGAATTATGAGAGATTTTAGGAGGATGTGTGTTTGTGTGGGAGGGTGAAGGTAGAAGGAGTATCAGGAAGCTGGTATGGACTCTGATACTGACTACCAAGAGGCTAGCCATGAAGAAAAAAGAGAAGGTGTGATTTGTGTGGAAGTGACAGATTGAAGAGAGGTTTGTTTTGCTGCCTTTGTTATATTCTGAATAGGCAGAGGGGGAGGTGGAGAAATGGTGTCAAGTTTTGGAGTAGGACAGAGGAAATGGGAAGAGAGAAGCACACGTACTGGGTTAAGAGAAGTGACATTTTCTTCTGGGAAGGGAGCAAAGGAAAAGAGGACCTGTAAAGAGTTGGTGGTGATACTGATGGTGATGATCACAATGATAATGACATCACCTTGTAACGTCCCTTGATTCTCTTGGAACACTTCTTAGATAAAAATGGTTTAGAGCTTCCCTGAGAATCTTTGATCCTTAAGTGAAGCAGATCCATTAACTCTTCACTGCACTGCATCCTGGAGACTAGGGGTGCAGGTCAGGAGGGATGAAAGACCACATTCTAATCCTTAGACCCCTTCCCCTTTTTTGTCTAAGGACAGCATTCAGGGCTTAGCTTCATAAACTCAGCATGGGAGGAGGATATTTGCTAAGGGCAACAGTATCACTGCTCATTCTGCACATACTGACAGCGGTGGGTAGAAATTCAAACCCAGCTGAGGGCCAAGCCAGGGAACTTCCACGGCTGTTAAAAACAGCACAAGAGCATGTGCCACACAACTGAAACGGATGTACTCGGATGAGTACAGGTAAGGAACAGGAAAAACACAGGGAAAGACTTCAGGTTTCATTCTATGAGGTTGGTTTGTTTTTTTAATGAGAGACACTTCACACAATCACATGAGTATACAGTGCAACCATGAGTCCACCATACGCAAGTTCAGCATTCTACAGGAATACATCATTACAAATTTAGTAGAAAATCTAAATGTAAAACTAGTAAAATGTTTATCAAATCTAGCTTTTCTCTAAACCGTATAAGCAGTTCACTGAAACCAGAACAGGGCTTCAAATCAGAGCATACAACTTAAGGTGGAAAGATGAGGCACTAGAGTCAAGGGGGAAGACTCCAGTTACATCTGCTGATTACACTCCTCCTTTGAAAAGTGAATTTGTTTTCAAAATGGATTAAGAATTAACATGTTGGGGCTTCCCTGGTGGCGCAGTGGTTGACAGTCCGCCTGCCGATGCAGGGGACACGGGTTCGTGCCCCGGTCCGGGAAGATCCCACATGCCACGGAGCGGCTGGGCCCGTGAGCCGTGGCCGCTGAGCCTGCGCATCTGGAGCCTGTGCTCCGCAATGGGAGAGACCACAGCAGTGAGGGGCCCGCGTACCGCAAAAAGAAAAAAAAAAAAAAAAAAAAATTAACATGTTGAAGTAAGGTTGCAAAAGTTCTACTGGAAAATACCCAAATAATGGGATTGGATGACCTCTCTGCTGAGAGGTAAAGGGGGATAATGAGCAAGATAAACTTTCCCTGACTGATTTAAGCCTAGGTATCTAAGTCTGTACCCTTTTTAGGTACACAGTTGCAGAGGATATTTGCTGGCTGTTTCCTAATTATTCGCCATCCTCCTGCCCTTGTCCTAAAAACACTCAGATTTCCTTTAAGAATCAACCAATCCCCAAATTCTTAGCTATACTTGGGTTAAATGGAATCCATCTTTAACCCTGGAGTTAGGCTTTGAAGAGCTTAAACACATCTATGAATTCCATACACCCGGCCAAAGCGATAAGTGGACATCTGATACATGCCAGTCCCACTAGAGTAAACCCCAGGACTTTGCTGTGAATGCTGGGACACAGATTCTTTCTTTCCTTGGGATGATATTTGTGAATTATTGGGTCTACAACTACTATAGCCCTTTTTGCTACCACAAGGAGAGTCAGCCTAAGGACAACACCAATAGACTGAGGGAGACAAAATGCAAAGAACTGCAGGAAAACAGAACTGGAGCCTGAGAACACGAATCTCACAGGTAAATGGAACTACCTCTTCAGGTCCATGAGCCAATCAAATTCACCCCTCCTTTTTTGTTTAAATCAGTTGAGTTGGTGTTTTTATTAACTGCAACCAAAAGATTCCTAACTGACCATATTCCATTCGTTTGATTAATGGTTTTAAAAATAAATATGGATAGAACACTGAACTACATTTTAGTCTTTGATGGAGATGCTAATAAACTATCTTTTGTGTAGAGAAAAACTAGTTTCTTACTATAATTGAAATCTTAAAATATATTATTTGCTTAGACCCAAGCGTCCCTTCATTATTTTGGGAACTTCCTAAAATTTATGCCATATGGAATCTGGAGGGGTATGTTTGAATTCTAAAGGAAGAGTCTCAACCATTAAAAGCTGCATGAAGCATAAGTAAAACATTTTTGCCAATTTTTTTTTATTTGTATACCTTATTTTAGATCTGGGAATCTGACGCTAAAAATGGTCTCAGATTTAATGCTGATTTGTATTCAGTGCCAACAATAAAAAAAAAAAAGAACACTAGTTAATGTCTTTGGTGTTTTTATTTTAGAGAACTGCTATTTCATAAGAGCGGTTTCCCAGACTGAATAGAGGCTGGGGTCGGGGAATGGTTTATTCTTTATATGTGAAGAAAAATTTCCACCAATAGTCTGGAAAAAATATGCAACAGTCTTTTCTGCAAGAACTTATGAAAGTAATGAGATTTTTTTTTCTTCCTTACCTTCTAAGAAATTTACAGTGAACCACATTGTTCTTGTGTAATCTAGTCTTGGGACATATAATTTTAGAAACCAGATGTACCTTTTTGCATGTAAAAATAAAAGTAATTTTGGTGCTTACAATAAATCAATAGCTAAACAGGAGAGCTGTGTTTACTTTAGCCTTGTCTGCTGCCTTGTTCAGCTGCTAGAACAAAATACCTTAATCCAAACTTGACTTCCCAAACATTTCATCGTTATTGCTAGTTCTCGCTGTCTCCCATCTGTGTTCAATCAGGCTGACATCTATTGGTTCAAAGAACTTTACACATATGCCAGCAGACAAAGGATGCTTGGTGCCAGATATCTGCACTCACCCATAGGTACCTCTGGACTTCTCACCTCATCGTTTTGCAGATATTTTCTCTGACTATATAAGACCTCATTTAATACTTTCTTCCTCAGACAATAGATTTTTCTTCTTGTGGTGGGGCAGTCTAGTAAGCCTAAACTGGTTGCTTAAAGATCTTCTGGGTAGAGCAGATTTCACCTATGCCCCACTGGGTGGTGTAGCTGGTGCAGTAAACACAAAATCCAGATCCCAGGTATTATGTCCATATTTATTCAATAAAGACTAGGTGGTTTGGGACTATAATAATCAATCCCTTGTTTTCACAAGGTTTTATAAAATGTAAGACCACCTAAACATGGTTTAAGGTCATGCTTTTAAAGTCTAAAACAAAATGTACCACAGAGATTGGGAAGGCTCTTAGTCACGGCTAAAGTTGCTGTGAGAACTCCACCTGATCCACATCCTAGGTGAACACAGGGGTTCACACAGGGTGTAGAGTTATCCCATTAACTTCAATTTCTTTTCTGACGTAATTTTCCTTAAAGCTGCATCACTTCCTGCTTACCTTTTTTTGTTGTTGTTGTTAATATATTGGAAAATGTCTTTTATTCTTTTTGTTGTTTTTAATATATTGGAAAATCTCTTTTATTCTTCTTTTTAAAATGTTATTTATTTTTTATACAGCAGGTTCTTATTAGTTATCTATTTTATACATATTAGTGTGTATATGTCAATCCCAATCTCCCAATTCATCCCACCACTGCCACCACCCCCACTGCCTCTTTCCCGCTTTGTGTCCACATGTTTGTCCTCTACATCGGTGTCTCTATTTCTGCCCTGCAAACCGGTTCATCTGTACCATTTTTCTAGATTCCACATATATGCGTTAATATATGATATTTGTTTTTCTCTTTCTGACTTACTTCACTCTGTATGACAGTCTCTAGATCCATCCAGGTCTCTACAAATGACCCAATTTCGTTCCTTTTCATGGCTGAGTAATATTCCGTTGTATATATGTACCACAACTTCTTTATCCATTTGTCTGTCGATGGGCATTTAGGTTGTTTCCATGACCTGGCCATTGTAAATAGTGCTGCAATGAACATTGGGGTGCATGTGTCTTTTTGAATTATGGTTTTCTCTGGGTATATGCCTAGTGGTGGGATTGCTGAGTCATATGGCAACTCTATTTTTAGTTTTGTAAGGAACCTCCATAGTGTTCTCCATAGTGGCTGTATCAATTTACATTCCCACCAACAGTGCAAGAGGGTTCCCTTTTCTCCACACCCTCTCCAGCAACTGTTGTTTGTAGATTTTCTGATGATGCCCATTCTAATTGGTGTGAGGTGATACCTCATTGTAGTTTTGATTTGCCTTTTTCTAATAATTAGTGATGTTGAGCAGCTTTTCATGTGCTTCTTGGCCATCCGTATGTCTTTAGAGAAATGTCTATTTAGGTCTTCTGGCCACTTTTGGATTGGGTTGTTTGTTTTTTTAATATTGAGCTGCATGAGCTGTTTATATATTTTGGAGATTAATCCTTTGTCCATTGATTCATTTGCAAATATTTTCTCCCATTCTGAGGGTTGTCTTTTCGTCTTGTCTCTAGTTTCCTTTGCTCTGCAATAGCTTTTAAGTTTCATTAGGTCCCATTTGTTTATTTTTGTTTTTATTTCCATTACTCTAGAAGGTGGATCAAAAAAGATCTTGCTGTGATTTATGTCAAAGAGTTTCTTCCTATGTTTTCCTCTAAGAGTTTTATAGTGTCTGGTCTTACGTTTAGGCGTCTAATCCATTTTGAGTTTGTTTTTGTGTATGGTGTTAGGGAGTGTTCTAATTTCATTCTTTTACATGCAGCTGTCCAGTTTTCCCAGCACCACTTATTGAAGAGACTATCTTTTCTCCATTGTATATCCTTGCCTCCTTTGTCATAGATTAGTTGACCATAGGTGCGTGGGTTTATCTCTGGGCTTTCTATCCTGTTCCATTGATCTATATTTCTGTTTTTGTGCCAGGACCATATTGTCTTGATCACTATAGCTTTGTAGTATAGTCTGATTCTTCCAGCTCTGTTTTTTTCCCTTCCTGCTTACCTTTTTTAAATGTAGTTTCACAAGATAAAAATGACATCAAATAAAGAGATTTGAGGATATACGGTTTCTGACAAGACTATTCTTTCCTCCAAGAAACTCAACAATAAATAGGCATTATGGTTAATCATTTTAAATGAAGTCAAGTCTAAAATTTGCTATTTTTATTCCAGACCACAGGCTATACAAACATCTTTCTTCTTTCTTATATAAGAAAGTAAACTTCTTAAATAAGCTATCCTATTTCCCCTGGCAGCTGGGCATAAAATGTGCCATTTAACTAAAGAGCATTTTACCTCTTCCCTTTATCCTGTTCATTTCCAGCAAAATAATGTACATCTTTTACCTTCAGAATAGACTGAATGAGAAAATGCCTCAAACGTATGTGGTTAAAGAAGTTTGTTTTCTGAATTAAAAATCCTCAGAATGAGAAACCGTTTTCTCAACGTGCTAAAAATTTAGTCTTTGAGCATGATCAAGGTGTGTCACTAAGACATAGCAACTTTGGGTCTAAGAATCCTATTTAGGATCTCCTATTTCACAGCCTGTCAGGGCATTTCTATCCTTTCCTAAGGGCATTTCAAAGACATGAGTAAAAGTTTCTTCAATATATAAACCTTAAATATATTTAACCCTGTTAATTTGCAAATATTAGTAGATTAGGACCACCAATACCACCACTACTATTACAACTATGATTCCTGGTTGCTGACAGAAACTCTCAGTTTCCTAGAAAGGAATAAATGCAGTGTTGTGGGGAGGCTTCCCTATTTTTTTTTTTTTTTTCTAATTTCTAAGATTCCTGAGGATTTAAAATGATCTTGTGAGGACGCTGGTAAAACCACAGCTGAAAATCCAGAGCATGAGCATTCTATAAAACCTAAGAACGAAATAATATCAAAAGCTTTAGAAAGCTGTGGATTTCATTTTTTTAAAGAAGGTGAAAGATGAAAGGAAAACCTGCACAAGTAGCATACTAAGAAACAGATGGTCTTTTTAAAAAATGAACCAAGAGTGTGCCTTCCACAAGCATGCTTCTTAATTGTAGCATACTGAGCACTTTTATGCAGATTATTTCATTGCTAAGCAAACAGCCGAATAAACGGGGTTAGCTCATTGACATTAAATGACATAGTATACTTGGAGCTCATCTACTGTTTAGTCTGTAAACTCCTGATATGCAAAATCGTATGAAGAAACTAGTGCCAAGAGGGTTTAAGACTGACCAATGTTCAGTGACGATTTAAAAGCTTGGCTTTCTTTTTGCAAAAGATGCTCCCTTTCATATTTAATCAATGAACTCAGTTCTGTTTTAAGCACTCGATTTAGAATATACGATTTTGTTTCATTTCAGCTTATTCCAAATGAGTTAAAGGAAGCTTAGAAGCTAGGAGGGGGAGGGGGGAGGAAAAAAATAAGAACTAATGTGAGTTAGACAGAAAATTTCACAAGAAAATTTCTGAAACAAGTAGATTATCGACTTTACCTCCATTGGACAGACTGAGGAATAATGGTTTAAATGTTTATTTCTATGTAGCACAGGATCGTAGAAACATTAATGACAACCCTCAGCTAAGGTCTTCTTCCTCCTCACTTTGGTTTGCCAGCTTAATGTCCCCTCACTCCTTGCTGAGGAAGCCTTCCAGCGAGGGTAGAGGCAGACCTACTGACATTTAAGAAAGCCAGCTGCTGCCCCAGCTCCTTGATGGGAGAAGAGCTGGACCAATGAGGGGCCTGCTCTGAAGAAGAGGAGGCAGATCTCCCTTGTGTGTGTGGGTGGTGGAGGGGTGGGGCTCATGGTGGCAAAGCCAGAAGTCATTCAGAGTCTGCACACAGCAGCTCTCCAACCTTCTGGGATGGCTGTAACCCAGGCAGGGGCACCTTTAGAGCTGGGAGGGAGCTCTTGGCACATCTACAAGAGTCACTGAGATTACCGCACCCTGTTACTCAATGCACCAGGTTTTCTCAAGGAATCTGGATCAATATCTTCTCATTAACTTGGGTACTAACTTTCCGAACTGATCTTTTTATTTTTGTGGACAAAAAGCTTTGTGTAGCTTACATGACCTCTTACTTTACTATTGCTCTTACTGATCACAGCAGCCAAGCAAATTCTGAAGACTAAAATTTGGAGCAAGAATATGCGTAAGTTTGCACTCACATACCTATATTGCTGGTCTGTGTATGCATAAAAGACGTATAAAAGACGTACATTGAAATATCTATCTATACAGATCTATATTTAATATATCTATATTTATATTTGAAATAGTCACATCACTGACATATATCTCTGTAAATGATATAAATAAAATCCTAGTGCTCCACTGAGTTATGGAAGGCAAGGTACTTTCATTAGACTTTAAGCTCCTCAAAGATGAGGATGTGCCATGTTCCTTTGTTGATTTCCATGCGTAGCCTTGCTGAGTAACTATTGCAACCAATCTTTGTTCAGCCCTCCTCCGGATTTTGTCTCCCCATCCAGGGAATTCACGCATGAGCTCTTGTTTTTGTTCTTCCTATATTTCAAATTTGACACTCCCTCTGCTTCCATTACTCATAGACTGTACTTTGGGGGACAGGGGTGTAGTACAGAACCTGAGCATCTGGTAACTTAATTCTCAAGCAGCATCTCTATTTTGTTACACCATAGTACAACTTTGTTTACCTTGCAGCAAATACTGCTTGTATCATGTTGTTCTTTTTATATACAGAGACACAGATTTTCACTGAGTCAGAAAGAGAAAAAATACGTAGGGTCCTAACTAAATGGAAATTGGATTTCTTGTTTTGGCTACTACATAACAAGTAATCGGGACTATAATGCTGGCAGGCCTGACTCCTCTCTTGCTCTCACATCTATATTTGCTCCATCAGCAAGTCCTGTTGGCTCTGCCTTCCATCCATCCAGAATCCAAGTGCTTCTCCCCACCTCCTTCGCTACCACTCGGGTCCAAGCCAACTTCCTCTCCCACCTGAATTACGTATTATTGCAACAGCCTTCTAATCTGTTCCTCTCCATCTGCCTTTGTCTTCCTAGAACCATTCTCACGAGCAGCCAAAGGGATCCTTTTAAAGCTAATCAGTGCAAGTCCCTCCTCCTTGCACAAGCCATCATAGAGTCTCACCTCACCCACAGTAATGTCCTAAAGGCTTTAATGTTCTGGCTCCCTTTACCTCCCAGTCTTATCTGCCTGTGCTTTTGGTTTTGCTCACTCCACTCCAGCACACTGCCCTCTTCACTGTTTTACCAACAAACAAATCATCCTCCCATCTCATGGTCTTTGTACCTGAAGTTCCCCTCACCCAGGTATGCTCAATCCTCCCTCTCCCAAATCTTCATGGCTCACACTCTCACCTCCCTCAGATCTTTCAGAGTTCCCTTCTCAGTGAGAGCATTCCTTGATCCCCTTGTTAAATGGCACTACTTCCCACCCTCCCTTATCTCCCCTGCCCCGTTCTATTTGTCTCTCTATCACTTATCAGCTGATTCTACTTATTTACTTACACTAGAATGTAAACCCCTGAGGGCAAGAATTTTACCTGTTTCCTTCACTGCTTTATCTCCAGTAAGCCTGGGGTACAATGCTCAATAAATACTTAAAGAATAAATGAATTGAATGATGGCAAAATAGTTCAACCAAGCAAACTCTTAAGATCTAGTTTTATGCCACAGTTGCAGAATGCATACTTAAAACTTAAGCTCAAACAGCCAAGTTATTTAGTTTTGTGACTCTTTCAGTCATTAGATATTTCAAAATGACATATTAGTTCTTTTTTGACAAATTGGCAAATTGAGAACCAAAGTGACTGGGGCTGCTGCATTTATGTCTAAACCGTGGATGTGAATCTTAGTATATGGCCCACAAGTCTCTGCAGCACTGACTTTATCATTTAATCAGCAAAACTCTGGTGGCCAGAAAGGGTTAACAAAATTTTTAAGTGAATATGAATTATTACAGAGGATTGGGACAACCTAGCTCAATATGAATCTGAGATGTTTTTGGATGGTCAACTTTAGGGGACAATGAAGTGATATCTATCTGGGACATGAATAAATCCACACCCCAAATTCTGAAGGTAACTTTTGAGAAAATTGAATGACCTCTGTATAACACCTTTTATAAATCTAGCAGAAACCAAATTTACATCAATGCCAAAGGCAGAGTGACACTTTCTCCAGGAAGTACCTAATCCTGCAATAAACCTGTTGAAGAGACAGGTTTAATGTTCACCAAGGCTAAGTGTTTAAGAGGTCTCCACGGTATAATTTATCACTACTACAAGTTTTTGCTTTCCTTTCAAAGCCGTGAAAATTGCTCCCCAATCCCACTAGGAACTAAGTTGCTCATGTCAGGATCACAGCTTACAATTCGTTTCTATTTTCATAGCACTTGTTTATTCCTTGTTGAAAAAATATATGCTATTATATACACTACAAAGCCACAGGATGTAGTCACATGAAAATTCAAAGGATAAAATATTTAAAAACTAATACTGCTTGACTATAATAAACTGAGTAAAAACAAGGCAGAATGATTTGAATAGAAGGTTTCAGATTTAAATGGGAATGAGGGAGGTGGTCATTGAATTTTTATTTCCAACCTAGTCAGAAGTTAATTTTCCGCACACTCTTAGCAAAACCTTACAGTCCATGAGGTTTATTCAGGAATTCTGAAGGCTGAACCTTCCTGAGTTCTTTTCATCACACTAGTTGTAAAAGAAAATGTGTGCTAAATTTACCTGCAACAGCGTTCAAAATTAATGCTGTAGGAATCTAAAGAGAACATTTTTGTATTTACATGCCAAATATATAAAAAGAATAAATAAAGACACAGTTGGCAAAGACTTATTTTCCATTCATTCTCCTTTAAAAACAAACCAATTTTTAAAATTGTATAAGTCTATATGCACGCACATGCTAATTTGATGTCAGGGTCCATTTTCAGGGAGACATTCATTTACGACAGTACTGTTTATTAATGGTCACAAGAGGACTGATAAAGCCAAGGAGCTTCTATCATGAATGATAAGCTGAAACCTTTCTCAGATTTCATCTCAGAGCATCCCTTGATAGGGTTTTAGTGTAAAGTGTTAGGAGGAGATTTGGTACTAGCTTTTGAAAATCCTAAATATTTACCCCCAACTTTTTTTTATTTGTTTATTTTTGCGGTACGCGGGCCTCTCACTGTTGTGGCCTCTCCCGTTGCGCAGCACAGGCGCCAGACGCGCAGGCTCAGCGGCCATGGCTCATGGGCCCAGCCGCTCCGCGGCATGTGTGATCTCCCCTGACCGGGGCATGAACCCGTGTCCCCTGCATCGGCAGGCGGACTCTCAACCACTGCGCCACCAGGGAAGCCCCCTCCCTCCACCTCTTGCTTTCCAGGGAAGATAAAGGCACATAACTTAAACCTGATTTGGCTCAGATTTACTGAGTCCTGATTCAATTCAATTTCAATATCTATGGAGCACCTGCTGAATACAAAGCTCACATTTCCTGTGACCACACAGGTAGGACAGTACTGCTGGGAACCTAAACCTTGTGGCAGAGACCTGGGCATCACCAGGCAGATTCTGAGCAAGGATGCCTGCGCTGGCTTCCTTACAAGGTACCAAGGGATGGCAGAAGTCAGAGAGAGGCCAATAAGATGTGCTTTCCCTCAGTGTATGGAACATTTTATTTCCAAAATGGATTGAGGTCAGACAGAAATACCACAGGGCACGCTGAATCTCTGAATGTGGAAGGTTTGCAATGTGTGCTGTGGGCACTAGAGTCACTAATATGTATGGAAGTCCTCAGGACTATCTCACCATGTAATATATTACAGCATCTGAAAAATCAATGTCCTAGGGCACAGAAAGATGAATACAGAGCTTTTCAATTATCTTTTTTTTTCCTAAAAATATTTCTCCCTTCAAACAGATTCAAAAGGCAATATGATACTGTTTTCATTTTGGTTAAGAAGATGTTGAGTTTATGCAAGGATCTCAACCGCTGCAATCCCACTGGGTAATGGCCCACTGGGCAAAAGCTGTATAGACCCTGAAAACACAGTAGGTTAATAAAACTCTCCCTAAGAGCTCAATGAATGAGGATGAGGCATCTTCAGTAAATTGACTTATCTGTTTTACAGTCTAGCTGCACCCAACTTCTTTAAGACTGACACTTTTTTTTTTAAACCAATGTCTTCTGTCAGTAAGTACGTGGATCACAGTATTGTTTTAAAATAAAATTTCCTGTCAAACTCACATCTTGGGAAATATAACAGAAGCAATCCTAAAAGCCCAGCTTCTTCATATTCAGTCAAATAAAAAACCAGAGTGAGTTTGGCAGAAACCTAACTTTCAATCTCAGTTACCTGAAGGTGCAAGGTCATCTGCCACCTTTGAAAAAATAGGCCTGCACACAAATGATGCAATATCAAGACAAGTCTTGGAGACTTCCCAATTTCTCGGGGTGGGGGGTGACAGAGAGGAATATTCTGGTGGGACATAGCGCATTTATCCTGTGTTTCAGAACATCTGTATTCTATCTAGTGCCCAAGCACTCCCTACTAGTGTTAATAATGTGTGCAGAGAAGGCTTGGTGGGTTTGTTATAGTGGCAAAGCCCTTTTTCCAAACCAAATTTTACAAGAGAAGTCAATGAATAATGAAGTCAAAAGCAGAGTGCCTCCGTAGCAATGGGTACGCAAGTGTGTTGGGGGTGAGAGGAGCAGGAAGGAATGAGGCTGGAGTCTAAATGGTTTGATAAATATTTGTTAAAAGAATAAATGACCTACCATTTCAGGACAGACTGGACTGCTGTGAACTCCCATGGTATGTTTACCTTAAATACACCCAGCTTGTGCTTTCCCCTGGTGGCCTATAATGGCATTTTCATCTTTGTCCTGGTCTTGGTAAATAGGCACCTGCAACCAGGGAATGGCTCGACTGTTTGAGCCATGAGAAAGTGGAGATTTATTGAGCCTTTGATTCCTCCTGTTTCTTCGCTGATTCATGTCATCTTAACTTCCAGGTACTTCCCAATTATATTTCCACAGCTGCCTGGCACACTGGCCAAGAGTGTCTGCTCCTGGCCATCCTCCAAAACCCTGCACCTAGTGCTCCCTTGTCAGAAAATCCATGGTCAATAGCTCAGCATTCTATTCCTGAGAGGATGCCTCTTTTTCAGATCTTTATATTATTGCTGCAGTGAAAGAAAATGCCTCTTTTTAAGCTGGAAAGAGTTAAAGTTTTTTCCTATAACCCTAAGGCACTTGATATGCTACATTGATTTTCAAGGACACAGGATTCTTAATATCCATTCTTTCGTTGAGTCATTCAACAAAAATTTATTGAGCGCCTACTCTGTGGGAAGCACTGTCCTTGACATTGGGGTGTAACAATGAATAAGACAGATCAATTCTCTTCCTCCATGGTGGTAACGTTCCAGTGGGAGAAGTCAAACAAACATACACATAAAGGAACAAGAATAAATAAAGAACACAAGATAGTGATGAATGTGCTGAAGAAATATAACAGGGCGAGGTGATGAACTGAGTGGCCGGGACAAAGGGCTATTTCAGATGGGATAACCAGAGAAGTTCCACCTGAGGAGGTAACATCTGAGTCAGTGAGACTCGACTTTTGAGAGAGTGTTCCTTTGAGACTTCAGTTTGTATGTAGCTTTCACCAGAAAATGTCAAAAATATGAAGGAAGTACATAAAAGATCTTTTCATTTGTCTGCATTTATGTGGTTTAGGTTCCACTAAAAGCTTAGCTTCAGGGCAGAGAGCCACATACATTTCTAATCGGGTACAAGGAGTCTTATTAGAAAAATATTTATTACATGTAACTGGGTAAAATACTCCAGATGGCATCCGGGCATTTGCATAGCGCTTCATGTCAAATTAATAATCACTAATTAAGGGTTAGAGTATTCAGAATAAGCTGGCTTGAAAGAAGATAAATAAGTAGTCAGGCTAGGACTTAACCCTCTATAAAACTTTCAAGCAGATAAGGTTGGGCCTTGAGGTTGCTCTAGTCTCCTTCTAGAATTCTCTTTTTATCACATTCACCACCAATGTATCTGGAGTCCATGTACTTTACAGTTTAGCAATTCTGGATTTAACAAATAATCAAAAGGATCTGCCCTGAAAAGAATCTGAGGAACCCTCATGTTAACCTCAAAGCAATATCACCAGATGATCTGTTTTAAATTGAGTAAACCATCCATCACAAAATTCTTGAGACCAGTTTAAGGATTCAACAAAACTCCTTGTGCCTAGTAACACCTCGCTTAGCTGCAGAGGAAAGCTCACGAAGATAATAAGTGAAATAGAGCAATTCTGAAATCTTTGCATTTTCTGATTTGTGTTATAGTGAAACACAATGAACGAATTGCTTTTGACCCTGTCAAGTGGAACCTCAAGGACAAAGATTTTACTGTTTCTTTTCCTGGAAAATTGATGTAAAGATTCAATTGACTTTGGAGTGTCCAAGTGCTTCCGCAACTAAGGGGGAAAAAAGATTGATTTTTCATATGGGTGTTATGTAATTAAGTTCTAATTTGATAAAAGAGCTGATCAAAAAGTGGTGACCACTCTAAAATGTTCCTCAGAGCCGAACAATTACCTGTAATGCTTTTAGAAGGAAAAATTCTCAAGTAAGTTTCCTTTATGTTATTCAGGTGTTGTGTTTCCATACTAATGTTCTCACCTTTATTTAAAAATATATACATGTAAATCCAGCATTTGTACACTCCTCTTATGTTTCTATATATTTTGCCACATTCAGCCTCATGTTGTAGCTTTTGGGTGAGGATCTATGTAGCCAATGCTATTGGTGCCCTCCCATATCCCTCTATAATTACTGTTTCTGAAAAGGCCAACAGATTCCCATTGCAAGCGCCTGTGACTCCACTGAGAGCGCTCTCTGGGCCCAGAGCAGGCCTGGGCAGCACACGGTGCTGGTTGGAAATGCCACGGAATTATCTCCCCAGAAGCAGCCCTTGGCCAACAACATAAAGTCAATGGTTGATAAATACCCCATTTTCTTTTCTCCTTGGGGAGACATGTTCTCTGTCAACTTCTTGAGCCCCTCAAGTGGGACTGAGCCCCAGTTGCCCACTGCAGTAATGTGTTCATAAATGTGCCCTCTCTTGGCTTTCTTTTTCTGCCCATTTTCCATCCCCGACCCTTATAACTGCTCCTTGAGATAGCCTCCTAAATACTTGCATTCAAATCCTTGCCTCAGAGTCTACTCTCAGGAATTAAAACCTAAAGTAATCTACATCTCAAATATGCAAAGAGACTATTAATGGTAAAGGATAGGTCCAGTCCAAACCTTCTTCTGATTTCTTATAACACGTTACTCAGTGCTTTGTACACAAAATGTGGCATTAATAAAGATGAGGAAAGCATGTAACATCGACTGAGCACGTCCTCTACGTCAGTCACTGTGCCCTATTCTATACCCTATTGACTCTCCCCACAGCCTTGTGAGGTAGGTACTGTGGAAGGTACAGCCTTTTTTCACCACTCACTGTTCACAAGACATACTAAAATGTTCCTAAGTTATTTTGAAGCAGAATTAAATACTACCACTACAATCCCCTCTACCTGCCTCCCTCCATATTATTACCTTTTTAATGATAATAATAATAATAAAGGAGACACATTTACTTTTTTTACCTAGCACAGACTGGCTAGTTATTATGCCATCCTAACTTCACTCTTAAGCCTCAGCTCCTAGAAGAGTTCCTAAAACGTATCAGGCACTCATTAAATACCTATTGCATAAATCCAATTTTACAGATGATGTAATAGTGACTTAGAAAGGTAAGTAACTTCCCAATGGTTCTGCTGTAAATGGTAGAGCTGATTCCAGAGTTCAAGCTCTTAATCCCGCACTACACTAGCAGATGATCTACATGAGGAGGAGGCGTGGGGAGTCCACTTAATATTTATTTGCTCTGGGCTTGCAGAGAGACTAAGGGATCTGAGGGGTTGCTAACATATTTGTTGTCACACACAAAAAATCTGCATTACTGCGTCTTCATTTACTGACGATACCAGTCATAATCCTTCTGGCTACCTGCATCCCTGCCTGCTCTTTCTCCTTGCATCTCCTGAATAAGTAAATTCATGTGTCTGCCTTGCGTTTGATGAGACTATTCCAATGTTTAATTTGGTGATTAATGTGTGTCGTGATCTATGGTAAATGTTCTACTTGTCTAACAGTCATTTCTCAGGTCAAAGGAAGCAGAATAACTAGCCTGTCCGTGATACGTAGAGAAGTAAATGTCTCTCCTTTATTATTATCATGAGGGAGGCAGGTGGATGAGGTGGTGGTGGCAATTTTTTTCCACTTCAAAATAAATTAGGAACATTTAGTACTTTAAGAAAAAAAATTTTTCTCAGTTACTAATGTACATTTTTGAGCTACCTATACCCACCTTCTCCAATAAGTTAATGGAGAACTGGAAGCCTATCTATTTTTGTTGGACTAGTGACTTGAATTTTGTTTAAAAACAAAGCACAATAAAATTACTGATGAAACATTTAAAGAAAATAAAGCAAGAAATGATGTATCTAAAAATAATAATTGTAAATTACACAGGTGAATAAGCAAGTTAAAAAATATGCTAAACTTTGTCATCTACAGAATGGGTGTTTAGTGGTTATTAAAATGATGTCTCTAAAGTCCACCAACTTTTAATTAAAAAAACACCAGATAGAAAAACAAATGCTAAGCCAATTTCTCTTCAAATATTTAAAATGTTAAACGTTCATCTATTTTGGTGAATTAGCCATGACAGAGTGAAATGTTGTAAATAATAAACAGCCTCTAATAATAACTGTAACTACATTACATAATAGCAGTATTTAAATAACGGTTCAGGGTCGCGTCGCACGCTGTCAGTAATTAGCCACGTGAGGGAAAAATGCAATGGTAACTCCTACTCCAGAGTTACGTTACCCAAGATTTTGTAGAAGAGCAAGCGAGTACTTAAGACTCTGTAGAAAGCTTTAAAGTCTTTGATTCTTGAGCATTCCATCTGCCCAACAGCTAAGAACAATCACTTCCTTTTATATAAAAGATTATGAGTCAAATGTGAAAACTGAAACATACAGCAAAGAATTTTTCCAGTTAATCAGCTCTCATAAGACTTTAACTATAAACACATAATGATTCTCTAGTAAATAAAGCTGGATATAAAAGAGCATATTATCTATTACAAGGTTATGTTCTTCACTAACACAGTAATTTTCTTCTGAAGAAAAGATTCTATAATTTCAAAGAAGTATACTTTAGGGGGAGGAAAAAACACTCCGTTTTAAAAAATATTATGGTACTAAATTGACACCCAACATAACAAACTCCTTTTCTTGGCACATGATGGTTGGTATTCTACATGTATTCCAAGAAGCTTAGGAGCAAGCATAAAAGAGATTGCACATGACCTCTTTTCATATCATGTTAGCAATCACTCTTTTCAATTCACCTGTTCTTATAACTGACCTCATTTGGCATGGAGACATTAAACATCCAAATATTTTAAGGATGGCAGATGATATTATAAAATGATTAATTTCTTACCATTCATCTGCAGAGGCTTTAAAAATATTAAGGCTACCCTGGGAAAAGAGGTTCTTGGGTAGTCCCTCTCAACCATAACAAAGGAAATTCTAAACAATAATTAATATGAGAAAATGTGATTGCCCTTTGAGCACTGGTGAAGGAAACGTGGATATATCTCAAAATCTGGTAAAGAGAAGCAGCATGTAGAAACACATAAAGAGAAAATAGGGCTCCTATGGGGCCGCTCAGGCTCTAAGGAAAGCTTTTCACGAAGATTAAAGAGGCAGTGGGAAAAAAAGCCTTTGACTAGCTTTGGAGGAAAATACATATACAGTAGCAATCCATCACACCCTTAGTTGTGAAACATTTATTCTCTTAAACCTTTATTTACTTAAGAGAGTTCAGCTCTAGGATTTGTTCTAAGAGACAAAAAGCTGCTTTGATTTTTTTATAAGTCAGCAAAGATGACCTCCCTAAAATAATTCCTAGATAGTCCTTTTGAAGAGGCTATACTGCGTTTAGAAATATTACATTTTAATTTTACATACAGAACCTCAACAACGACTACTACTTCTAAATGACCTTATATACTCAGATTTAAGGAAGCCATGTAGCTTGCACACTTAGTTCACTGATCAATAGCTTCAAAATTTTATTTTATGGGAAGGACAAGAATCTGAACATAAAGAGGTAGTGGTTTTAGCAGGATTCATTCCTAACATATTATTACTATAAGAGCAAAATGATGTATCCCTAATCTTCCCAGTAAGGGTCTTTCATCTGTTATATAGTTGTGGGCCTGCCTATGATTATACAATCATCACTATAAGCGTATGCAGCCATTTGTAGAAAATATGCTCTTAAAACAGAAGTTATGTATTTCCTAATTACCTCTCTGGAAGGAGAATTTCTTGCTAAAGCAGATTTTTTTTTTTTTTTCAAACATACACGACGCTAGAAAAAAGAAAACAATCTCCTTGTACAGGACTGAATGATCTAAGGCTCTCCATCTCTGCACCACCATTTTACCATTTACCTTCCTTTACATAGTTCAGTAGAGGGGGAATAACACAAGGCAATGAAAGGCAAAATCTCTCTCTACCTCAAAGGAACTTGCCATATTGGTGGTGAAAAGAAACTCACTGTCAATACTGGAAACCGTTCAGACTAAACAGATACAATAGGGAAAGTCTTCAGAGAAAAATTAATTTTTTAAATGGCTTGTCCTTTTATTTCCTTTGGGGTAGGGTGGAGAATATGGAGCCAAGTGATTTTGAAAGCCTAAATCTAATTATTCTGTGGTTTCCAATTTTTCCTGATGCTTCTTTTCCTTCTCTACTCTCATTACTTAAAATGAGCCACATTTGTTTGCCATTATTAGATCTGATAAATTAATCTAAATGCTCTAAAATTACTTTTACTACTACTTAGTGGGAAAACATATTAAATTATTATAAAAACAATATTTAACTATGATATGGTTTTTAAGTGTATAAGTGTATGCTAGTAAAAATAAAAATATTTTAAATATTTTTTCCTGATTTTTAGTTTCTAAATGCTTCAGCAGGTTTTCTTGGATTTTACTCTCAATCTAAAATGTTGATTTATTTACAAAACAGAAATAGACTCACAGACATAGAAAACAAACATGGTTACTAAAGGGGAAAAGAAAGTGTGGAGGGGTATAAATTAGGAGTTTGGGATTAATATATACACACTACTATATACAAAAGATAACCAGTGATGACCTACTGCATAGCACAGGGAGCTATACTCAGTATCTTGTAATAAATCTATAAGGGAAAAGAATCTGAAATATATATATGTATATATATGTATATATATAACTGAGTCACTTTGCCATATACCTGAAATTAACACATTGTAAATCAACTATACTTCAATAAAAAAGAAAATTTTAAAATAAAAAAATGTTGATTTATTGACAATCTGAACATGGTATAAAAGTCAAAAATACGAGTTGTAATCAGATATCTGTGAAACACAATGGTTCCAAGAAACATTTTCCAATATAATTATAGGACCCCACAATGCTTACAGATCTTTGTGGGACAAATCAAAGAGAGAAAGGCTGTAGGAAAGTGACTTGTTCCATCTTCTCCCACATCTGTGTATACAAAGGCAAAACATTTCTGTGGTAACCACACTAAGGAAGACAAAGTCTAGGGTGAAGAGAGGATGGGAGCTAGCAGCTGTGAAATTTTTATCCCCTATTTGCTTACATTTCTACATCTACAAAGTCTGGATTTACATATATTCTTCCTGAAAATAATGCTCTAATAACTTCATGTAAATTCCAGAAGAAAACGCAATCCATCAGCAAAGTCTGTTTATTCTATCGCCAAACTATACCTCGAATCCGTTCACTTTTGTCCATCTCCATGGTCACCATCATTTGTCCTTGGACCACAGCAATAGTCATCTTTCCACCACAGTGCCCCCACCCCTAATCCATTCTGTACACAGCAGCCAAAGTAAAATTTAAAAACATATTTCTGATCACATTTCTCTGCCTAATACTCTTTAATGGCTTCCCACTGCATTTGGAATAAAAGCTAAGTTCATTGCCTACACAGTCTACCTATCTTCCTTCAACTCATCAGACTTTCCCTCTGTAGGGCTTTTGTGTCTGTCGTTTGCTCAGTTTCTTGATCCAACTCTTCTTGTGCCTGGCTCCTTCTCATCTTTCAGGTTGGGGCCGAGATATTTCCTTCTAGGGGTAGCCTTCTCTGCTAATTCTGTGTAGAGTTGGACCCCTGCTCTGTTCTGTACTTTTCTGTCATAGAATCTTGTAAATTTCCTTAAGAATTGTTTTATAACTTGGTTTGTTCATGTTTTCATGGACTACTCTCCAACTGGTATACAAACCCCAAGTGGTAGGAGTGATTACATGTGCTCATTCTAGGCTGCAGCCCCACGGCCTAGGACAGTGCCTGGCACTGTCACTTAATAAGCATTTGTTAAATGAATAAACACAAAAGAAGGAAGTGAATAGGAAATCTAGCAGCATCCTAACGTTCTTTTATATTTCAATGCATGGTATTACCTATTTATATATAATTATGTCCTATAGTACAAAGTTACTGCATGCTTATCTATGAAATGTGACTGATTTATAAAATGCGTACCTTATTAATAAATTCTGGAAAGCTATATACTTTTCAGGGGCCTTTATTTATACTGGTTTGTCAATGTTTTCTACCTTGACATTTTCAACTGTTTTCAAGACTGTACAAGCATCTTTTGCAGTTTAGCTCTATTTATCATTTTGTAGTGCTGGGTAAAAAGTAAATAAGGACATTTTTCCTTGGGGCTATATATACAGTCTTTGTGAACAACCACTTTTGGCTGAGCTGAGCAGTTGGTAGAACTGAGCAGAACAGTAAAACCCAGCACTACGAGGCAGTAGCGCTGGCCTCAAGTAGAGTCACTTGATATTGCTTTTGCTGTGAAATATCTAAGAGGCCAAGACCTCTTTAGCGTTTTTGAGCTATCTTTTTAATTGAGTAACTTAAATAGGTATCTTTCTATTTTACTGCATGTGCAAACATGACTTCATTCTGACATTTCTACTTCAAAACAGACAGAATCTCTAGAACAGTATGCTTAATTAATTTCTGTTAAGACTTAAAGGCACCAATGGCATGGAATTTTAGATAAATACTTATCCATGTCTCACTCCATATGATAGGTCATATGTTCGCATTTTACATACACTAGAAACATAAATTTAAATAAAGAATCTATCAATGCCAATTCTATTAGAATAATTATCACTCAGTGTTATACTTATTTCTTTTGAGGTCCAGCTTCTTGATATACACGTGCCTCTCAAATTACTGAGCCTCAGAATCACTGGATAAGTTATTCAAAAGTGCAGATTCCTGATCCTATCTTCAGATTATGGTGCTAAAGGTCTGAGGTGGGGTCCAGGAATCTGCATTTTTAACAAATTCTGCAGGTGATTTGGATACTGATGGAAAGGGGCACACATGCTGAAAGTCACTAGTCCAGTCTTTCTCCTTAGTAGAAGGACTTTTATTTTGCACTTTTTAATGTCTCCATCAGCACTTTGCACATCATCTGGCATCTTGTAGTCATCAATAAATTTTTACTGAATGTTCATGAGAATAGAAAGTTTTATGACTTTATGAAACATCTAATGGAATATTCTCATTGGTGTATCTTTTGAATAGTAAAATTAGCTAATACTAGTTTTTTTTTTAAAAAAGGACTACATTTAAGGAATATGTTTATGTTTAAAACTTTCTGTGAATACAATGAAATTGGATATTTTAATGACTTCCACGTGGCTAGCAGCAGGTGGAATTACTGTGAAGAACAGAAAAGAACTCTTTACTACTTGATCTATTTTATTCAGTTCCATTAAATGGCTTGAAATAAAGTGTGACTGTTGTCTACTGAACTCCCAGCACCAAATGTATTTAATAAAACAAATTTGATTTGTTTTATTAATATTGTCATATCTCAAATCATTGAACTAAGTCTCTTTTCTCTAATACATGGTAAAAGATTTTTAAAGATCAAAGACAATCTTAAAATATTTGAATTGAACATGATTTATTTCAAAATAAGAGATATCTATTAAAATAAATTTAAAGAGAAACTGGAAAGAATACCAGAAGGAGGGGGAGGGACTCATAAACTATCTCTAAAACAGCATTTAGAATCCAAGTTACTTCTAAGCCTGAAACCTATCACCACCGAAAGCAAGAAGCATGCTCAGGAATATACAGAATGTCTAGTTCAATGTTGACTGTGGGTATAAACTAGGAATTCTAGGAGCTGAGTGTAAGGTTATGGGTATTATAAAAACTGAAAATGGAGATAAAAGTTTGAAGAGGAAAAACTGAATGGTATCAGAAGACAGGAGAAGGCAGCAGTAAAGGAAGGATAGGATTTAGAATTAGAAGATAAGAGTTCAAGGAACAGCAAGGTGACCCTAGCCAAGTCACTTTAAAGAAGTCTTGGGGACTTTCCTCATGGTCCCGTGGTAAAGAATCTGCCTTCCAATGCAGGGGATGGGGGTTCCATCCCTGGTCAGGGAACTAAGATCCCACATGCTGTGGGGCAACTAAGCCTGTGCGCCACAACTACTGAGCTCGCACGCCTCAACTAGAGCCCACGTGCCGCAAGCTACAGAGCCCAGCGCCCTGGAGCCTGTGTGCCACAACTAGAGAAGAGAAAACCCACACGCCACAACTAGAGCCTGCATGCCGCCACGGAAGATCCCATTTCCTGCAACTAAGGCCCGACACAGCCAAAAAAATAAGTAAAATAAATAAATAAATTTAAAAAAAAGGAGTCTCTTTTTATTTTAGGGACGAAATGGCACTGAATTTCTTACTGGCTTATTCTGGGGACCCACCATGATTTATGTTATGGGTGCCTTGTAAATGGCTGTCTTTTATTATTGGCTTACCATGACAGAGGCACAGAAATAGGATCAATGGGTAAAGAATGAGATGGGACTTGGAAGATATCTACATTTGCCATTTTATCCAGTTTCATCAGTTTGCACAAAACTCACCCTCTCACCGATCACTCCATACACAGCCTGGGAGGATGCATCACAACTATCGACTTACCAACAATAAACAGTCGCTTAAACTACACCCAAGATAATGTGACTTAATAGGCTTCTCAAGTGTTCTTTACATCAGGTTAATTAGAACTCAAAGAATAGAAAATCTAAATTCCTTCAAATTATTTTCCTAATTTTTTTTCCTAATTATTTTCCTAATTATTTTCCTAATTATTTTTCCTAATTATTTCAAATATATAAGGAATCTGTGGTAGGTATATAGACTTTAAACAATACCCCATCCCCCAGATAGGGTTACAGTATAGTCACTGACATGTATCCAATTCTATTTTCTTACTTTTTACCAGTTTGCCTTTGATTCTGCTTGTGGGTTTTTATCTTGACTTGCTATTCCTCCTTTTGCAAAGTGTGGGGTAGTGTTAAAAGTTAAAAATCTGTGATATATTTCATGACACATTTCTCCCTAACGGTCTGACTTTGACCATTACATTTATTTTCATTTGAGAAACTCTAAGAAAAACAGATGGGAACTGGAGGAGAGGAAGAAAGGATGTGAACTCTTATCCCACATAGCTTTATACCAGGACTACATAAAGGAAGAGGTCTGGATTCTTAGGATGAGATAAGGACTGCTCTCAAACACAAGGGACTGTGACTGTGCTTCCATGTAACATGGACTTGAGGGGTGTAAGCACGGCCTGTCTTTTGACATCACAAGTGCTATGTTGTGAGACCTGAAAACTTGTGTATTCCTTTGTGGTATCTGAAATTCTTCTCCCTGTAATTGACTTAGATTTGCTTTACCTCTTTTACTTTCCATGACAAATCTAGGCTTTGGGAAAAGAATTATTTCCATGGTAGAATAATAATAATCTAAAAGTGAAGTCTGAGCAAAAATGCTATTTCAAATGACATATTTGACTACACATGTTGCACTGCAGATTTCAAAGAGAACAAGTCTAGTTAAATCACTTTTTCACTATCATCCAATATTAAATGAGCATTTTAACATAAACTAAATGAATCTTTTTCTTAATTTCAAAATAGTCAATATGACAGAATAAGCAGACTTTTTTTTTTTTTTTTTTTTTTTTGCAGTATGCGGGCCTCCCACGCGTGTGGCCCCTCCCGTCGCGGAGCACGGGCTCCGGACTCGAAGGCCCAGCGGCCATGGCTCACGGTCCCAGCTGCTCCGCGGCATGCGGGACCACCCCGCCCCGGACCGGGGCACGAACCCACGTCCCCCGCATCGGCAGGCAGACTCCCAACCATTGCGCCACCAGGGAAGCCCTCAGACATGATATTTTGATATTCAAAAAATACTTTTAAATTACTATCCCTACGTTAAAGTTATTGAAAAGTTCGGTTAAACCTTAAACCTTTTTGAAGCAGGTTAACTTTACCAAAGATGTTTGTTGTCTTTTTGAAACTAGGTACATACAATGTTAAAGGCTGTTTTCTAACTTTCTTTCCTATTTTGTTTTCTTAATTTCATTTTCTTCTCATTCTTTCACTACACACTCTTTAACTGCAGACTGGCTCTAGTTACCATATCTGAAATGTAGCCTCTGGTGTCCTTATTGGGGGTAGGTGGAGAGGGGAATCGCAGCCATTGATATGACTGCATTTCAGACGGACCCCTGACTTTAGGAGTCTTAAAAGCTGGAATCTCTTACTATGTACTGTATTTCCTACAAAAGTATGAAAAGGCATTTTGAACTACTTATACACATTTTATCACATACTTCAATGTACTTTGTAAAGTACATGAAGTCATGTTAAAAAGTTAGGTGCCAGATGTTGGCCTAAAACATAGTACCGGCATGACTGGAAATAAAATGTGTGCTGAAAGCGTGGACGTCAAGTCAGGTGGTCTTCGAAATTTATTCCGAGGAGGTTATCATTGTCATTTGTCTACAGAAAAGAATGGTCAGTAGATCAACAAGATGTCTTTTGTTTTATGGTACTTTGTTCACACAAGGTGCTGTTGAATAAAAAGTGGTATTTTATATATTACTTACACGTCTATTTCCTTACAGAAGATGCAACGCGTGCCTAGATTAGTCTCTTTGTTTGCTATGTATGAACAGCAGCCTTCAAAAATCAAGGACTCTTAAGAATTGATTTGAAAGTAATTGCTGTCCCTTTTACATTGGCAGGAGACCGTAGTAAAGGTATATAAATATTACTGACTCGCCTCAGCTTTCGTGTAAAAACCAAACTAAAGCAAACAAAACAATGCTCTTGATTCTCAGAAGAGGCATATAGACACACACATCTCTCTCTCTCTCTCTACACACACACACACATACACACCTCATCTCAAAATATTGTACAACATCTTTTCAAAAAGTGTTGTCAGTGGTAACAGAACACTTACCACAGTGATTGTTAGGGATCTTTAAGAGAAAGAAGGTGAATGTGCTCTCATGGTTTGCCTTAAAAACAGTTTATACTCTAGTGCTTTAGAAGGAATGATAAAATAAAAGGTATATCAAATAGAATAACATACACCATCTTTTCCTTTGACACTTTTGCAAGATATAAACGTGTAAGTTGGCATAAAGGGCCATTTTCCATTTATTAAGTCAAAGAAGAACATTAGGTAACACATCTGAACTGAAATGCCAGCACCAGTTTGTCCAATACGTTCACAAGACCTCATTCTGCAAATCAGACTGAACAGGGGAAGAAGCAATGGAGGGGAACCTGAGATTGTAGCAACCATGGGGGGCGGGGGAGATGCAGGGCACCACATGCCACCTGATAAGCAATTAGGAGAACTGTTTGCAAGCTCAAGAAATCCTGGAGAATTTGGGGTTGTAGATAGCACCATAGTTAAGAGTCAAGTAACACACAGAAACTTAATTGGGAATTCTCTTTTGAACTTATAACACTCAGTCGTAATATTAACACCCATATATTAATAATACTATAGTTCATACCAGCCACTTTGCTGCATGCCATCTGCTCCAAAAAAGTCTTATATCTTTACGTTTTTACTACAAGCATGAAAGCTGTTTTTAAAGTTGCACTGATATTTTCCTTTTAGTTTGCATTAATGGCACTACTGGATGAGTTTGAAAATGAACTTGATTTTTCAAATGCAGTATTTTATAATTTCTCATTAAGGCATTCTGTAGCTTCAATGTTTACATAACTGTCTATTTTACACTCTTAAATTTATTCAAATTCTTACTACTGAAAAAGTCAAAGTATAAATTCTTTCCTAAGATTTGTTTTACATTGCGAGATTATTCAACTTATTGTTGAATGGGGTCAAAGAAGTTTGTAAGTCACTTAATTTACCATCTATTTCTTCTAAAATTATTCCCAGAGGCTCTGAATCCTCTTAAGTCTGTTGCTTTTCTTTTGCCTTCTGGCTAACTATTCCTCCTCCCCTTGTGCCACCTTCTACCTTGGAAGATCTAACAAGTATTCTTTTGTCCTACTTTCTTGTATTCGGAACTATTGATGACTTTACATTAGAAGGCTGACTGATGTGTTACACAAAGGCCCCTATGTAGGTGAAGTCTGAAGATGTGCTAAGCAGCCCATTATTTTCACAGTACAGTGATCTGCTTGTGGAATTTTCTGAAAACATTTCCAAGGGACAAGACATCAGAGCCTCCATTCCTGTTTTGCATTGACTTTTGACCTAACATTGGACCAGTAAATCCCATGTGTAAATAGGAGGCTGGGTGGCAAGGCCACTTTCCTAAATATTTACAGCGGTAAACTCTCCAGGTTATAAATTACAAGAGAGACAAGATGATCACCTTTACCCACCATGAACTTGTATTTAACACTTATTTTTGTATTATATTAAGCAGGCTAGCGGAAGTTTACCACTATACAGAAGCTCAAAGAGGAACAAAAATTAGATTAAATAATTCATCATTTCAAATAAACATGGATAAGAAAAACAGCTGAGAAAAAAACAAAACAGCCAATGTTAGCATAGGACAATGTTTCTTAAATTTAAAAAAGCAAGACAAAACTTGGGTAACAAATAAGCAAAAATGCCATGTTCTCATTTATAAACATAAAAGAGTGTGAATTAACTTAGTGATTAAAAAAACATTATACAATGTATGTGAAACATCCAATAATCGTCTGAACGTAAATAGGCTGAGATGCTCAGTCACCAATCGGTGAAGCAGGGATGCAAATCACCCCATCTTATTCAGTCTGTTGTGTGCAGTGATTCTCTGAGAGTAGAATAAAGGGCTCAGGAGCCAGCGTTAGACTGTGATTTTTGTCTTCTGGGAAACTCCACTTAACAGCTCTGAATATCATTAAAAGCCTGTGAGAGTCGTTCAAGGGCTGCTGCTGTGGGCTGACTTGGGAGCTTCCAAAATGCACACATGGAAAGACAGCTCATGGTTACAGATCTTTCTGCAGAATAAATCCAGTGGCCAAGATGCTGAAAAGCTTACTCTGACCTCCAACAGCACTTCTCATCTGTCTCTCCTAATCGTGAGATGGACTTTTATCAGCAGGCAATAATACCGTAAGCCCCTTGAAGGTAGAAAATGTGCCCGCATTTCTTTCTATCCTGTGGCACTTGTGTATTTCTAAGCCAGTGGCAGGTGTGCCATAAATAGATGCTGAACTGAATTGCAGCATGAGATCACATACTTGGCCTCGTCAGCAGAACCCCACACACCGCTCACTGGCAATATTGAGATTACAGGGGTCACTGGCAGCGCTCTGCCTAATGGTGTGCTGACTGACAGAGTAGAAAATCAAATCAAGGAGGCCAGCATGACCTCTGAGTTGGGCAGACAGGGTGCACACTTACTGTAGCAAGAAGGTCAAGATCAAAGTGACGAATGTCCAACCTTCCAGTACATGGCTAGAGACCCTGACTGACCACATCTGAGTATCTGCGCAGTTTCATCAGCACCACCTGTAATACTTTAGCTAATAGTAAACAATGAGAGAGGAGCACAAAAAACACAATCCCAGACCACAGCGAATTTACCAGGTTGAAGAAGTGCACTTGACAACAGGCTTCTTGTGGATTATGCAAGCCTGCCGATTAGACACGAAAACAACTGCTTTATGGTGACCCAAAATGGGATTAACATAAGCCGGATGAGTGTTAGAAATTCTTTAAAGAACTCGGTGAAGTACGATTCAAAATGATACAGCCAAGCTGTTAAAAAAGAAAAAAAAAGTCCTGGGAAAACAGAGAAGCTGAGGTGAAGCTGGTTATCGGTAATCAAGAAATGGGACGGCTCCTACTGAGAAAACTTATGTGGGAAAACATGATTCTAGGCATCAAAGTCACTAGTTTCTATGAATCCAGGGTGAAAAGGGTTACTAGTCACTTATCTGTCTGTTAGCCACATCAGTCCTCACAAATGGTAGTCAGACCATTTAAAGACAAAAATAAATACGCTGTATGTAAATATGTATCTAAATGATTTTTACATTTAAAAATAACTTCACTCTCAGCTACTAAAAAGCTCCTTTAATTCTAAGAGAGATAGTCAGTGGGTGACTAAGGCACTGCAATTTACATCTGCCTAGTGGTGATATATTAGTCCAGTCTCCAGAGGGCTTCACCTTGATTTTCTCCATATGTTACCCATATGTTACATTACCATAAACATATCTTCTAGAAAATATCCATACGCTTCACTTTTATAACTGAATAATAGTGGCCCTTCTTTATCCTTTGGTTGTTATCTCTTCTATGGATTTTGAAATATTTATAGGAATTATATATTAAAAGAAATATTTTAAAATCAGTTGAATATAATCCCTATTATGCATAACATTGCATTTCTAGGATCTATAAATTTCTTTCCTATAATACTGAAGTTCTCACGCTCGAATATCAAGATAGAATTACTATTTACATTTGGGTCAAACAGAATTTAGCCTGAATTTTAATGCATCATCCCAACCAATGCTCCTAAGTGTGCTCTGGAAGTGGAGGATTTTCTCCTTTTGATGAATGAGTCATGGAATAATCATCATCAACCCCGTGATATCAATAACAGTTTATGGTTACTGAGTTCAGACGATGTGCCAGGTACTGTGCTATGGGACACTGCACGTCATTTTTCATTTTACCTACAACTAAAATATAGGTAAAAACGTAGTAATGATGTTTACAGCTATATTACTTTCAGGTAGAATTCACTGTAATTCTCAGTTATCACAATGGTAATTTTGCACATGAAACCCTAACAATCCTGGTGCTTCTAGGGTATACAGCATGAGAAAGAGTAAATAAATAATCTGACTGTTTGCTTGCTCTCTTTTTTCTCCGTCTTCTTTCTTCTTCTAGCTTTCTAACTACTGGAACCTCCACGGATCAGAAAGGGCTATGATGATCTGGTTTCAACGAATGCCTCTGGGTGGATGACTGTAGCCATAAAGTTTTTTATTTCAGGCTGCTTTAAAGTAGGAAATTCAGAGTCAGTCTCTACCCTCAATAGTCTCATTATTTCATGTCAGATTTTGGGGAGAATCACCCTGTTTCCAGTATCGCCTATTTCCAATCATGTAAAATTGTATAGAATAATTCTGCTCATATACAATCTGAATTATTTCACTCTCTTGCTAGAGCATATCCTTTCAAAACCAAGGATCCTCTCTTTGTCTTTCAAAGTCTTCTCCCAGCTGAGTCCATGAGCTCTGTGTACTCCTTTCCCAAAGCCAGCCGATAAGGTCTTGGAAGAGAAGGGCAGGAGGTTTCAATCAACCTAGACCGGACTAATGCAAACTTCACTGACCACGTTTCACCTATTTCATGCTCTAATCCCTATCGCAGATAATACTTAGACTTATATCCAGATAGAAAACAATTAAGAGGTAATAAGAATAATTGCAGTGAACATTTATTTAAAGCTTCCTATACATTAGGTACAATATTAGGCACTTTACAAATAGTATCCCATTTAATTCTCACGAGTAGGAAACAGTATTATTCTCACCTAACAGAAAATGAAGTCGAGGCTTAGAAACACTATGAAACTTGCTCAAGGTTACAGATAGTAAGTGGTAGAGCTGTCATTTGAACCCAGGTAGTCTATCTCTGTAAGCCATGCTACTGCTCCCCATAAAATGAATTTTTATAATAAATTTCATTCATTCCTATGCTGAGTCCTCACTATGATTTAGGCACTGTATAATAAGACAGAGTAGTAAGGTGCGCCCCACCCCTCAAATAACGCGTGTTTTGTTGAGGGGAGGGGTTGTGTAGCTAAATAGTGGGACTGCCTGTCTGAGAAAATGGAGTATTATTGTGGTAATCATTTAGGTATATATGTCCAATAATTATGCTGTACCCTTTATACTTATACAGAGCTGTAGTATATCAATTATATCTCAATAAAACTGGAAAATAATGGAGTCATTGGAGGGTATGTACAGCAGACTTGCATGAGCTTATCTGGATGAGTAGTGGAGCCATGCTGGGAAGGATCTTAAACGCTAAGCAGTTAAGCTGTTTTCTGTGGACAAAGGGTTTTAAAGTGTGGAGGCCCCCAGTTGGATGTGCATGTTAAAAGGCAGGGGTTCTCAAACCTTGCTGCACATTAGAATCATCAGGGGATCTTTTAAAGAAATACTGGAGCCCCGACCCCACTCCCAGAGAATCAAATTCAATTAATCTGAGGGAAGGCCTGAGCATCAGTATTTTTAAAAGCTGCCTAGGTGATCCAAATATGCAGCCTAGGCTGAGGACCACAGCTTCTTGGCTTCTAGTGTCTCGTTGACAAAATTTTAAAAATGTACTTTTATTAAACATTTGCCACACAAACAGCAGAACATAACCACCAGTTCAGAAGATTTCACCTAAGATATGATTCTAAACAATGTCTCAAGCAAAATTATTGCTAAATCAAGTGAAAAAAAATTTTTTTTTTTTTCGGTACGCGGGCCTCTCACTGTTGTGGCCTCTCCCGTTGCGGAGCACAGGCTCCGGACGCGCAGGCTCAGCGGCCATGGCTCACGGGCCCGCTCCGCGGCATGTGGGATCTTCCCGGACCGGGGCACAAACCCGTGTCCCCTGCATCGGGAGGCGGACGCTCAACCACTGCGCCACCAGGGAAGCCCAAGTGAAAATTTTTTTAAATAATTTTTTTGCTTGTGATTACATGCTAAAAGGTAAGGACTTGCTGGCAAGACGTGAGCCAGAATGCTGAGAGGTTAAGTCACAGCACATGATGATGAAACAGTGGGGAAATGACTTTAAAGGGGTAAAAAGAAAATCAACCACTCATCTTAAAAACCTTCTTTTCCTAAAATTCCGCAATTCTCTCTCAATGCATCGTGGGTGACAATAGTTAAAAATCAAATGTATCTTTACACTATTCTACAGAATCAGGGCTAAACTCTGCCATGGCAATTGCAGACCACTCTCAGCTGAGTTACATAACAGAAGTATCTGCAGTAGTGAAAGTTATTCCAGCTCTTGGGTAAAATGACGGATGCTCCAGTTTCTTCGGATGTGAAGCCACTAGGGACCTGGCTGCAAGCATGTATTTTTATAGACGCCTCAGCTAATGTAAAAGTCTTAATGCGAACTTCAGTGCTTGGGAACATTCAATAGGTTTGGGATACTTCCCCAGAGAGTTTCAGTTCCATTAACACAAGACTTGGTGGCTGAGGACGATGTAATCCTGATCCCATGTTAGAGATATAGAAAGAAAATCTCCTCACTGTCTTCAAGTTAGCACTCACGTTTCAAAAGATAAGGAGAACCTTTCTATGTCGAGAGGACTAAGGAATTCAAGCGGAACCTAATTCAGCATCTTATACACACCCCCTTCCCGCAACAGAACTCAAGTGGCAGAATATAGCTAAACTATTTCAGCTGTTAGAAGAGAGAAAGAATTTGTGGGCCTCCTTCAGCGACTACCATGATAGGAAGTTCTGTTTACTAGCTCTTGGCCCTTCAGGCTCTGACTGTTGGCTCTCAAATGGCTACGGGTGGCAGCTGCACGTGAAAATGTCTGCTGCCAACTCAAAGGCACCATGGTGGTCACTGCACATGGAAGGCCTCTGTACACAGATGCTCCTGTACGGAGCTTCTACCTTCTGGCACAAGGCTGAAGTCTGGATACAGGCAACACCAGCAAATCTACTGAGCTCCCATGATTGTTCTCAGAGGGCCTAACGTTCCCTCAGTAGGCCCTTCCCCACCATCATGATCCCAGGAGTCATACAAAGTGGACTCTAAAAAAAACAAGACTTTGTCCTCTTGGAGAGTTCAGAGAAGAGGTGGAACAGTCTCCAGGGACATTCAAGGCTTCCTAGAGGCAGGTCCCACAGCAATTCTTCCCTCACTACCAGCCTCCACCCCATTCCAGAATACAACCGTGTCAAGTATACTTCCACAACATTTCCTTAGCCATCCCTTTCTCTCCATCCCTACTTTCACAGTCCTGGTTTGGAAGTCGTTGTTTTTTTTTTTTTTCACCCAATCCAGTCCAATCATTCTAGTTCATCTTGTCTCCAATACATCTTCTCCTCAATCTATCCTCTATTCCAGTGGTCAGTAAAGTATGGCCAAGGACCAAATCCTGCCTGCTGCCTGTGTTTGTATATAAAGTTTAATCAGGCCACACCTATTCATTTACGTATTATCAATGGCTGCTTTCATGCCACAATGGTGAAAGAGAATGCATGGCCCACAAAACCTAATTATTTACAATCTGGCCCTTTACAGAAAAAGTTCTCTAACTGCACCATTGTCAGGATGATTTTGATCAAAATATAGATCTGATCACACTGCTTCCATGCTTAAAAGACTTTTGTGGCTACATTTGGTGGTGAGGGACCAAAATGAGGTTGCCTAATGTAGTATTTCTGACCACATTAATAAACTCCTGCTCTTGAAGGTGCCTTGCATATTAACACCAACTTTATTCTTCTGTGCCTATGCTGTGTGTTTTGCATATCACGCTCTCCATCTGAAGGATTTCTATTCATCCTCCCAGTTCAGTTCAAATGTCATCTTTAATTACCATGTAGACTTCCTTGACTCCTCTCAATGGTCAGATCCTCCCTAT
Organism: Pseudorca crassidens; assembly: GCF_039906515.1. NCBI lineage: Eukaryota > Metazoa > Chordata > Mammalia > Artiodactyla > Delphinidae > Pseudorca > Pseudorca crassidens. The sequence continues at coordinate 88,095,531 of NC_090298.1, forward strand.
GTACTTTCTTTAGTTCCATAGCACATTGTTCAATTTTGCATTTATCACTTAGTATTTCATTCATTCATCTATCTGCAGATCTGGTTGCCTTGCTAAGTCATAAGGAATTGGCTTAAATATATCAGGATTAAACTTTCAAATAAACATAATGGAGATTTTATGCCCTTATTTATATTGAGATTACTGTTATTTCAAAATAGTTTGAGAATTTCTCTAAAAGTCTGCCTTCAGAGTCATTTTATGTTCACACCAGAAAAGGAGTCTTAACAGTTTGTAGGTACATCTCATTTCAAGTTAAATGAAAAATCACTCTTTAGTTTCATCACTAAGCTTATTCTAAAGGAGTTCTAATCCTTTCCAAAACTTAAATCTGCCCTTAAAGAAAAATTTACCAATGACGGTAGTTGTTAAATAATTTTTAGCAGGCTTTGAATGTAATTTTAAAAAGATAAATTTCCAAAATATTTTGAGCGATGGCAGCCATCTTGAGAGAATAGATACTTCTGTTAGGCTATTAACTTTTTTTTTTTTTTTTTTCTGTATGTGGGCCTCTCACTGTTGTGACCTCTCCCATTGCGGAGCACAGGCTCTGGACACGCAGGCTCAGCGGCCATGGCTCACGGGCCTAGCCACTCTGCGGCATGTGGGATCTTCCTGGACCGGGGCACGAACCCATGTCTCATGCATCGGCAGGCGGACTCCCAACTACTGCGCCACCAGGGAAGCCCCAGGCTATTAACTTTGATGGGAATGCTACATGGTTTAGAATGTATTTTTTGTTTAATTAAATGGCACTGTGTAAAGAATGGAATACTCAATAATTCGGTTAACCACATTTAAAAAAAATGGATTCAGGTGGATAACATCTAAGTATAAAAAAACAAATTAAAACTTTTAGGAGAAAACAATCTTTATAATTTTTTTTTTTTTTCCTGCGGTACGTGGGCCTGTCACTGTTGTGGCCTCTCCCGTTGTGGAGCACAGACAGGCTCGGGACGCGCAAGCTCAACGGCCATGGCTCACGCGCCCAGCCGCTCCGCGGCATGTGGGATCCTCCCGGACTGGGGCACGAACCCACGTCCCCTGCATCGGCAGGCGTACTCTCAACCACTGCGCCACCAGGGAAGTCCCAATCTTTATAATTTTGGATAGAAAAGGCCTCTAAAAGGCAAAATAGAAACAACGAAACAAAGCAAAAAATGATAAATGCAACCTCATTAAAATGAGAGACTTGTTCATGAAGATACCATAAACAAAGTAAAGTCAAGCCATAGCTTTGGAGAAGATATTTGCAAAGCATATAGCTGACAACAGCTTCACATCCAGATTGTCTAAGAATGCCTACAAATCCATAAGATAAAAGCAATCTCCTAAACAAACAAACAAACAAAAAGATAAGAACAGGCAGTCCAAGATAAGATGAAACTTGAAGGTCCAATAAACATACCTAAAAATTCTCTACTTCATCAGAAATCAAGTAAATACAAATTAAGCCATAATGAGATATCATCTCACACCGATCAGATTGGCAAACATTAAAAAGTCTGGCAACACCAAATGTTGGCAGGGATGTTGAGCAATGAGAAATCTTATACCTGATGGTGGGAGTGTAAATTAGCACAACTTGGCTAATTCTGGAGAGCAAATTGGCAATATCTAGTAAAGCTGGAGATGCACTCCTAGGTTTATTCTTAGACACAAAGAGATATATCCAAGGATATTCATTGCAGCACGGTTCGTAATAGAAAAATCACCTAAATGTCCTTCAATTGGAGAATGAATAATTAAATTGGGATTGTTTATAGAATGGCAAAAACGAATTAACTAGGACACATATACCAACTTGGATAAGTCACAAAAGCATAATGCTGAACAACAGCAAAAAAAAAGTGAGAAGCAAAAAATATATATAGTAAAATACCACCTACATAAAATTTTAAAACCTGCAAAGGAAAGATCTATATTGTTCAGAGATACATACAAATAGAGCAAAAATACATAGTTGTGTGTGGGACTGATAAGTACCAAAATCAGGAGAGTGGTTACTTTTGGAGGGGAAAGATGGAACGTAATTATGGACTTTGTAATCATCTGGTTTTTTAAGCTAAGATATACTGATGTTTGTACACTATTCTCTATGCTTTTCTGAATATCTAGAACTTTCACAATTTAAAAAGTCAATCACTTTGAAGACAATTCTTTTTGAAGGAAGTTGATATAACATGCACCTCCACAACAATAAATCCAACAGCCATATTCCAGTACCCGACAGCAAACTGGTGAGATTTTAAACTACTCAGACAGTGTTATCAGTTCTAGAATTAGAATTTACCTTCAAGTTTGGCCAGCCTAGCTCTCTCCCATTTACAAGAAAGGAAATTGCAGGGATAACTCAATTACTCAGTATTGTCAGATTGGCAAGTGACAGGCTTGGAACAGCTGGGTCTGTACCCAAGCTGCTACATCCGCAGACACGGGGTATAATCAAATAGGGGCATTTTCAAGCAATGTCCAACATTCTCGCATTATTACTTTCATCAATCTTACTTAATTTTGAATTATAAATATGTATCTTGAAACTTTCATTAGGGGCAGAAGCACCTGGATACACTTTGGATTTAAATGACTCCTGTATTACGATATAATATTTATCAGATGAAAACAGTAAGGTACAGAACAGCGTGCATAATGCAGCACCACTTTGTAAAACATGAAGGGAAACAAGAACATTGTATTTATTCAGCTTGCGTATGCAAAAAAAAAACACATCAAAAATCAAAACTGGACAGGATAAATTAGAACAGTGGTTAGCTGTTAGCAGGAATGGGTACTGGGCAGAGTACCAGGATTGGGAGGGTTACTTTTCGCTATATATTTTTTTATAGCTCCTCTATTACAATGCATACATTATTTTTCTCATCCTCTTCTCTCAGTGAACTCCAGTTCCCACTTATTATCATGCCTACATAACCTTTTTCGTGGACTGATCAGACAGTGATGGCTTATGGTCAGGGCCTGACAGGTGGTTCAATGCCCATTACCTTGACATTGCTTATGGACACCAATTTCAATGGCTCAGCTTCTTATGTACTAAGACTCTGGTTTTTAGCTCCTAGGATGAAATGCCTCATGCCTATTGCTTTCTGCTTAAGCTCTGGTCTCAAGCTCCTGCAGGTCTTAAGCTTTTCTCACAAGGACACTGTCTTATGAAATTTTCCTTAGGACTATGAGGTAATAGAGAAGTAAACCTTCGGAAAGTAGCGAGCTTTGCCTGGGCTGTAAGATGCTCAGCTTTCTTTTCAGGTCTGAAATATGCCTACCAGTCCACTTAGCAACCTCTTTACACCTGACACCTAGGCTCCTGGGTGCTTACTGACTCTCATTATCCTGTCTGAGGTTTGACTGACCTTGACTCTGTGCTGTTGGCTCTCACTAGGGTATCTACTCTAAGCTCCTTTCTCCTCTCTTCTCACCTGTTGATCCCTAAAATGTAGAGTTCTCACTGATATATTTTTCTATGATTGTTTCCAGCAATCAAGTGGAAGCTACTTCTTCCTTAACTTAGAATTTGGTTCTTGTTCTACAGCTCTTTTTTAAAGAACTGGGTTCTAAAAGATACTCCAAGAAAAATCATGGTAGTCAGGAGAACCCTAGCCTGAGGATCTAAGGCTTCAGGCTGGATGAAGAACAACTTCTCTGGCCCTTAATTTCCTCAACTCTAAAATGAGCAGTTTAGTAAATATTATCTGTAAGGTTCCTTACAGACCTGAAATTCTATGATCCTCCTCTTTCTTTTATTCTCTTCTACCTTCTTCCAGCTCTATTCCTTCTTTCACCTCAACATTTCAAACATACTCTGAACAGATGTGTTTAGACACATGTACCCATGATTTAATCTCATAGAAATATATCAGAGAAGACTAAAAAGCTTGGAAACATAAAGGAACAAACGGGAATTGCTGCCTGCCAACTTTCCTCACGGGAAAAAGACATTTTCTTCTAGAGAGAAAAATCTCTCGAGGTACTATTGTTAAAAAAAAAAAAAAAAGGCTCCATTTTCTCATAAGGACATTGTCTTATAAAATTTTCCTTAACAATAGAGGAAAATAGAGAAGTAATAGGAGGTAATAGAGAAGTAAACCTCCAGAAAGTATTCCTTTAACTTTAACATATATCATCCACTAATGTAGTCACCCACTAAGATATATTATGAGCACATAATCATGTAAGTAATTAGGTCTCTATAACTAGTTTGTATTGCTAATCATCACTGTCATGTTGTGGCTGAAGCTAGAAATCTGGGAGTCACCCCAGAGTCCTCCCTTTCCTTGACCACACATCCAGCCCACCACCAAATCCTGAGGACTCAACTCCAGAAAGACCTTCCCTTCCACTTCTCTTCTGCTCTTGCTCCTGCCTAGCCACGGCTTGCCTAAACTCTTCAATAGCCTCGTGGTGGCCTCTGTGCACTCTGGCCATTCTCCAATCTTCTCTCTGCAGAGCAGCCAGAGCAATCCTTTTAAAACCACAAACCTGGCTATGCCACTCCCCAGGGAACACACTTCAGGGTCATATCAATGGCTTTTGAATCAAATCTACACTCCTTCCTGGGACTTCAGGGCATACAGGATTTGGTTCCTGTCTACCTTTCCATCATTAACTAGCTATGTGAGCTACAGCAAGTTATAGGATCTCTCTTTACATTATAAATTTTATGCTATAAAAATGCAGCTAAGAAGTAGAACCTGCCTGTAAAGTGCTTATGATAGTTCTTGATACATAGCAAGTACTCAAGGAGTGTTAACTCTGAATATTTTATAGTCAATAAAGACTCCCAGGGTATCTACTCTGTGTATCACACTAAGCTAGGCACTTCAAAAAACGAACGAATCCTTTCTAATACTTCTCCCAATAGATCCCCTTTTCTCATTGCTATGCCAACAAGGGGATTACTACATTTAACTTAACTTTTTATAAGAGTTAAAAAATATATAATATAAAGTCTTACATTTGGGCTAAAATATCAACAACACCAAAAATGGCTTAGAGCACTTCACAGTTAATGTAAAAAGACCTTAAAGATTTTAGGTGATTTAGGATTTTAGAATCTAAGAGAAAAGAGCACAGTGGTTTCCACACTACCTCCCTACCCCAATGCACACACAGAAAAAACTACAGAAATCTTAGATAATGATACTGTTTATATCTGTAACAAACTTATGGTTACCGAAGGGGAAAGGAGGGGGTGGAGGGATAAATTAGGAGGTTGGGATTAACATATACACACTACTATATATAAAATAGATAACCAATAAGACCTACTTTATAGCACAGGGAACTATACTCAATATTTTGTAACAATCTATAAGGGAAAAGAATCTGAAAAAGAACTGAATCACTTTGCTGTATACCTGAAACTAACACAACATTGTAAATCAACTATACTTTCATTAAAAAATAAAACAAACAAATAAAACAAGAGAAGTCACATGTTGCACTGGTCAGATAATATCTGGTTTTATTCTAGGCATCATATTTTAATGGTTACATTAACATGTGAATTAAGGACCAACTTAGGACAAGTAGGAAGGTAAGGGTCCTGCTAGCAATGTTTTATATATGAGATAGTTAAGGGAACTGGGGTCATTAGCCTTGGGAAGAAAAAACCTGGAAGAGAGGATGTCAAGATATTTCAAATATTTGAAAAGACTTTTTACAGAAAACACATTATATATGTCCTGATGAGCAGAGCTGGACCCAAAGTCCTGAAGACACAAAGAAGAAGACTTCAATTCTCACTATCAGAACTACTCAGAAACAGTGGGGAAAATACTTGGGAGAGTAACAAATGGCTCTTCATAGGAAAGATTTTAAGTACAGACTGAATTATCATCCTCTAAGAACCATGTGGAAAGAATTTCCTTTTTGGATAAGAGCAGGGACTAGATAATAATAGCTGACTTTTACTAAGCATTCAGCGATGTGCTAAGAGCTTTACAGAATTACTCATTTAGTGTTCACAGCAACTCTAAAAATAGAAACCACCATTTTTCTGATGAGGAAACTGAGATAGGTTAAGTGACTTGCCCATGGTCCAACAGAAAATAGCTGAACAGGAGTCAGATCCAGGCTGCATGACTCCAGAATCTGAACTCTCAGCCTTCATATTAGCCAGCTTCTAAACTAGTTGATTTCTGAATCTTCTCTACCTCTAATTTCCATGTTTCCATCTCTCACAACTTTCTGCAGTCACTTGTTGACTGGCATCCCATAGGCCTGTGATTTCCCGTTTCTAAGATTTGTAAGGAAAGGAAGTTTACGGGAAATAGATGAATATGTACCATCTCCTGGAGATGTATAGGAATGCATATGTAAGGAGACAGAGTTGTAGCAGAAGGGGAATATTAATCTACGCAAACCCTCCAAGAAAAAGTCTCTATAATCAAAAACGACCCTATAAGAGATCCCTCTGCTCATTCAGAAAGAGAATTTTGAGATGCTTTTAGATATACAATAATTTAAAATATGCCATACTTAACAAAAAGATCCAAGAGGAAAACCAAAAGGTATACCAACCTTTATAAATATCGTCTTGCCATTACATTAAAAAGTGATAACTGCAGGAAGTTAAGACTGTTAACATTCTAAAAATAGAATAACAACCATACAATATTCCATACAAGGAGGGAGTTTATAAAGCAAAATGTTCTGGAGTAATTTGAGATCCATATAAAAATCAGGTGGATAGGGCTTCCCTGGTGGCGCAGTGGTTGAGAGTCGGCCTGCCGCTGCAGAGGACACGGGTTCGTGCCCCGGTCTGGGAGGATCCCACATGCCACAGAGCGGTTGGGCCCGTGAGCCATGGCCGCTGAGCCTACGCATCCGGAGGCTGTGCTCCACAACGGGAGAGGCCACAACAGTGAGAGGCCCGCGTACGGCAAAAAAAAAAAAAAAAAAAAAAAAAAAAATCAGGTGGATAAATAAGATAATGACAAAGAGCAGAACACCCCACAGAATGCACAGATAATCTGGTCTGGTAAAAACTTTTGGGTCTATTACTATGCTTAGATGACCCACATGGTCTCATCTGGCACAATTTTGTAGTGATAGTAAAAAAATACAATTTGCTCATTTAGAACATGTTTTAGAGCTGGGTGAGAAATAATTTCCCTAAATTGAATATGTGGGAACGAATTACAACCCCAAATCTGCTATTAACCTCAAAACAGGTAATTGCACGTTTGTGTCTAAATCCATTTGTCATAATTGAACAAATGAAGAATCAACATGATGGATGTGGTTAATGTGTGACAGTCATCATGAGCACCATGAGCCCAAACTAATAACAACATCAAAGAGAGATTCCAAATGTGATGCAGCCATGAAGGCAAAACTAATTTCCGAATTATAATAGCAATATCCAAGAAAGCTAATGTTTTCTTTGTGTGATAGTCACAGCTGGGCATCTGGAGGATGGCCGGCCACTAATGTCCTAATAAATGGTAGGCACACACTGGAAAGGCTGTCATCACGTGGTGAGCTGAACAAAATTGCTGCTGCTTTTGTCATAATGGACCTGCCTGGCAGCACGTCACAAGGTGCTGGAAAAAAGTGAGTCTCATTCCCGGTTCGGACTCCGGGCTCGACGTGCCTAAGAATTCTCAATCCTACGGCATAAACACATTTTCAGTGCATACGGGTAATACTCCTTCTTTACTCTTCTGCAACATTTCTTCCCTGTTTTTCTGTTGAGAGAATACCAGAAGTCCTGGAAACTACTTGGTAGCGTCACAGCAAGAGCTTGCTTTAGGCAACAGTCACCTCGCAGTTAAGACAGAAAACTGCCTGAAGATTTTGGGAGAACAGAGGCTTTCGTTGATGCCACTTGATACCGGGGGAGAATAACCACTCTGGTAGCCACTGGCAGACCTTGGTGAACTGTACAAGGAAAGGCAATGACCCTACCCTGCTAGACTGAGTGTCATGAGATCAGAGAGATCAGAGAGAAGGTCTTTTTCATCTTTACATCCCTGGCACCAAGCACTGTGCCTGGAATGGATAGCCAAGAAATAAAGGACAATATAGAAGAGAGTTAAGCAAACAGGCTCAGAATCTTGGCTCTGGCGTTGACTAGCCTATGTGACTCTGGACAGCTTATTTCAGCTAAATCTCAGTATCTCTCTACAAAAAGGAAAAACAGTTGTGGGGATTAAATAGTGTATTAAAGCATTTAATGCACAGTTGTGCTAAAGAAACCGGCAGTTTATTGCATCAAATACATTTTAATGATGAAAGCTGCCTAGGAAGTATGAGGTAAGGGAAAATAGAGAAAAAGCCCAAGATGGTCAATTTTCACAGATCAAAGGGGGCGACAAAAGTTCTCTGCATAGCACTTTGAGATGAATACAAATGACCTTTACTTGTCCAAAGCAGCTTTTTAAAAAAAATCTAATTGGCTTTTTATCATTGGTCATACAAGGGTTCAAAGACAAAGTCTGTCCCAAAACAGTAAATTCTGAGAGTAAATAGAAATTAGAATTAATATTTCTGCCTCGTTTTAGCTCAGAAAATTTCTTAAAATCTGGACTATTTTAACACTTGTAGAACCTCAAGGACAGGAATACACATACATTTTTTAAAAAAAACAAACTTCTTAACTTTTAGTCATTGGTTTAAGTATGAACATATCTGCCAAACTAAGTGTAGACACATAAAATAATTGATGGCTCCTCTCTTTCAAACATTTTTACATTTATCTACTCTTGGCATTCTTCTATAAAATCACCTTTCTATGGTTTTCTCTCTTTTGACAGGATACAATTTGGATTTTTATTTGCACTGCTCATAGTTTTAAAATTAAAGTAGATATCTTAGATGTTGGCAGTTTTCCACATCTGCCTCCAACATGACTGAAACTATTTTGGTATCATCTCTGGGGATAAATAACTAATTAGTTATTTGAGTCTCCAGTCACAGAATTGGTTAGCAATGATGAGTATTTTAATATAATTGTTTCTTATTGAAGGGTTAAATTTGTAAGAAACTGTTAGGCCTTCGAAGACTTCTTCAAATTATGGTTTTCTGATGTGTGTCAAATTTTAGGTTCACAAATGTGTTCGTTATGTTAATATACCATCAAATAGCTCTGATAATCAAATGATGTTTTCAGTGATTCTGTTTAATACATTGGCATGTTTCCAAAATACAGAACTGAAGTAAGTAATCAGACATGAAAGCAAGGTTATTTGAACTATTTAAATGGCATAAGTGGCACTTTCATACATCCACATATTCTGATTAAACTAGATTGTGTACATGAATGTGTATGTGAACATGATTCAGCCTAAAGAAGTCCAGCTTTTCTTAGAAGAGTCAATAAATTAATTTGAATTTCCTGATGAAAAATATACAAATATTCAATGCAAGGTGAAATCCATATGTATATCTTGTGATTAGTGATTACAGCCTCTTAAGAACCACCACTCCAGTGCTAGAGCATGACATCTGTCTCATCAGACACAGACTGGTCAGAAAGTCAGGAGACATGAACTGTCACACCTTACTCTGTGATGTCACCACACATGCTGCTTCTCTTCTCTCCTTAACACTATCATCTGCCCCATGACAACACATCCCCTTCTACTTTGTCTTCATCCACTTGGAAACTTCACTGTTCCTCCAGGATCAGTCTTCCTCCTTTACTCTCACTAAATATTCCTCCGACCGTAAAAGGTTAGATGCACTTTTATGGGCTCAGTTACTACTTGTGTGTAGCAAACTCTGAAATGTTGCTTTATGGAACGTTAAAATGCAAGGAATCTCAGGACTCTTATTTTATGTACAAGAAAATGGAAGCTGGAAGCCATGAAGTCTCTTGGCTAAACTTACCCATCTAGTTGGCATCAGGGAGAGCACTAACTAGAACACAGGTCTCTGCAATTCCAGTTGCCTGCTCTCTACTATACAGCACTGCATCCATTTCTTTCCTTGGCGCATCATTTGGTCTCTTGCACCTCTACCTTCTTACTGGACCTCACACTTCAAATGTCCAAAACCAGATTCTTCACCTTCTCTCTCAAGCCAACTCCCATGACATTTTTTTTTCCCCCCACTAATGTCATCTCAATCTCCAGGTTATCCTAGCATGAAATCTTGAAATCTCCTTTGAGTGCTTCCTTTTATCTTCTGAATATAATCAGTAGCAGGTCTTTGGTATGGATATGATATTGAAATATACCTATCTTTCAAGGACAAGTGTAAATACTATCTCTTCAATCAACCCTTCCAAGGTCATCAATTCATATTGATTTCTCTCTCCTCTGAACTCATAGAGCATTGACTGAGTCTACCAATTCTTTTCATACTTAATCATATATCTTATATCTTACTGTGTCACAAATTACCAAACTTTAAATTTTTTTGTAATTCTCATAAGACCTAGAAAAGTTTATGCATATAGTAGGTACTCAATAAATTCTCATTGCGTTGAATCATATTTCTCTGTAACTTGTTATTGGCTGACATAGCTCTAAAACATGAATACGATACTTGCAAATATTTTCTGATAGTTTTGAATATTAAAAGAAAAAAATTGAGTGCTGACTAAATATTCCACTCAGAAGAGCATCTCATTTAATATAATATTTATAAGTGAGAATAAAGATAAGTAGATATGCACAAAATAAAATGAATATAAAATAACTCTAACAAGTATTATGGATATTACCCAAATGTGGCCATTTCAATAATGTTTTTCCTGACACATATATGAAACACAAAAATAATGTAAAATAGCAACGTCTTTAAGCGGACAGTGCTGTATCAGGAAAGATCTCAGTTGAGAAAGTATGCTGAACCACGCACCGAACAGCAGTCCACTGGCCTGTAGTGCAAAGGAGGGCACACTGTTACAGAGTGCAGGGGTCCTCACAAGGAAAACATCCTATTTCAACTTCCCACGTCTAACTTGCGGAATCATTAATAGGCAAAGACAGCTGATTTTAATTGTTTCACTGGTACACAGGGAGAATGACAATCTCAAAAGTAAAGAATTCTTTTTCCCCTCCTAATTAGTCAAAGAAAGTTGACATACCATGGCATATTCATGAGTCTACAGGAGAGGAAACAGATTTTAAAAGGAGAGATGAATGAAAAGATAGCAGGCAGAGAGAAAAATGATTTTGATCACAGAAGACTACAAATGAAGGAAAATTTAGATAAACTAATATTAAAAAGCTGAAATGGTTAGGGCGAAATTAATAAATGTAAAAAGCAGAAAAGAAATGGAATAAGGTTAATTATAGGAAAACTGACTTTCTCCTTTTTCTTATCCATAAAATTAGGCTCAAGGAACTATAGATTGCACAATTACTGCTCTGATACAAAAAGCGACTTTAAAGCCAGAAATTTACTTCAAATTCCACACAGGAAATTTAATCTCATTAATTTACTGACATACCTTAGATATGTTAAGTATGGAATATGTAATGCATTTTGAAAATCAACTCGAAATTTTACCCAACTTCAAGGAAACAAAATTTTTCTTTCAAATAATAAAATAATTTTTAGAAGTAAATGCTGAAAACTAGTAAACTATAAGGAATTTCATTTTTTAATTACATTTGCTGATATTTGAAAATTGCTTCCAACAAATAGAATAATTCATATGAACTCAATAATGCATTGAGCAGGAGGAAGTATTGACCCTGAAGAACCGCAAATTCAATACATACCACAAAATCATTCTCCCCTTACCTAAATAGCTGTTAGTCTTAAGAAAAAAAAAAAAAAAAGAAAGAAATTAGAGTGAATACTATCAGTAGCATGGGTTTGTGATTTTTTTAAAAACAAATAACTAAGAAAGATTACAAAGATGTTTTACTTTTAAAAAACTAATAACTAGAAAGATCACAAAGATGCTTTACTTTACCACAAACTGATTCGGTAACCCTCTTTAATGTTGATTTTGCAGTCAGAGTAGAGGCAGCTCAGAGCTATTGCAGCTCCCTGTGACAGGAGTCTCCGAAGGAGATGAATGAGATCATCCTATTGATAAGGTCGCAATCAATCTGAAGTAGACCTTTTATAAATTAGCAAAATGTTGCAGCACTTTAGTAAGTGTCACCAACAGCCTTTCTCCATGAACAATGCACCGGCTTATGGAAAACTAATTTTTTTAATTAAAAATTTCTCATAACAAAAGATGTACTGCTACACCTACTTTTTCCCAATTCGTTATTATTTCAGAGACATAGATTCTCAAGGTAGCCTACACTTACATCTGGGTTCAGAATAGCCCACCTTCCAAAAGTCTTTTAAAGTAAGTTATGTCCACTAATTAAAATCAATCTCTATGGTTAAAGTGTCAAAAGAAAGTTTTCTCAAAACACTAAGAGACATCAATCTTAAATAAAATTCTGACCCTATTAAAATGAAAATATCTTTAGCAATACTTGAAAAGACTTAACTCAAAATCAATGAACTCTTGTATCAATCTGAAGAAAGCAAAACCAACCCTTTAGCTTTCTTGGGATGAACAAAGTGGACAGAAAAGGAGTGCTTAGATTTAAAGGGGTTGTCATTAAAACTATCAAAAACTTAACCATCTTTTTTTGTAATTTATTTTTATAATGGGATATAGCTGGTTTTCAACGCTGTGTTTTTTGCTGCTGTACATCCACTTGATTCAGTTACAGAGACATCAATAAATTCTTTTTAAGAAAAAAAAAAACTTAACCATCATGTGGCAAGAGAAGTCAGTTTTTTTTTCCTTCAAGTAAAAATTATTATGGAAACTCTTCCAGATCCACATACACATGATAGATGCATGGATGGATGGATGGATGGATGGATAGATATTTACAAATAATTTTATTAATACTTATAGAAAAGCAGTCCTCAAAGTGGAAATCTGCTTCAAAATTACCTAGGGTACTTGTTAAAAATTCAGATTCCTGGAGGTATATTCAGATTCCTCTGCAGGTATAGTAAGGAATCTGCAATTTTACTATGTTCTCCGTGTGATTATCGTGCACAGTGAGGTTTCAAAACTACTGCTGTAGAAAGACTTGGTTGGCCACTTTGCTGTGTACAGTATGGTGCTGGTAATCTCTAGCTTTCTTTCCACAGGCATAAGGTGTAGTGGTCAGACTTCAGGTAGAATGAGGCTCCAACTCTTGTCTTCCCTTTACAACCTAACTTTGGGCAAGTGACTTCAACCCTCTGTGATTTGGGTTCCTCATCTTGAAAATAAGGATTTTAACCTCCCATAGAGGTGCTTTGGGATGAAAGAAAATTTATATTAAGTCTGGCACACAGGAGCCTCTCAAAGATCATATGATTAGTTCAATCCCCACAGGGGCAATTAACTTGTCCTGCAGCTGGTCCACAAAATGTACCTAAAGACAGCAGCCAAGAAAAGAAACCGGCTATTCTGGGGTGATGTTCTCCTGACTCTCTAAGATAAGGTGATATGATGAAACTCTGATACCAACTCTTCAGAAAACTAATTTTGTAGGAGTGGGCAGAAGAGAGACTGCCAATTGAACAGTTTAGGGAAAGTCAAGAGAAGCACTGAAAAGAAATGGTTCCAAATCAAAGGTAAATTTTTAGTTTTTGTGCCCAAATCTAGGCACCGATAGTGTTGGGAAGGTAGCAAATGAATCTGCATCGATTTCACATTTAAAATTAGGATATAATGTGTCACCTTCAGGACTGTGAGGTTGATTCCTTTCATTTTAAATTTACATGGTTTCACTGCTTTGCTTAATATAGTCATTTCTTGATTATTAGTTTCTTTCCCTTGTGCTTTCTCAACCTTCCAGTGTCACTGATTAAAAATCTTGGTGCCAGAAGTATACAGCTAAGAGGACAAAGGGCACTGGCTTTATAACTAATACAGGTGAGGAAAACGGGGATAGAGACCCAGAAAGACTGGGTGTAAACAACATCTGGTTCCACCAACTGCTCCACTAGACTCAGTCAATTAGTGTGATCAGGAAGTAACATGCTAATAAACAGTTCTAACACTGGAAAGGAGAGAAAGGAAACAGGATTTTTTCATTGGTTAGAAAAAATGGCTTCAGGCCAAGTTACAAAAAAAAAAAAAAAACCCAAAATCACTCAGGAAGAAGAGACTCTTTATTTCCTACTTGAAATATACATTTAGAAATACATTACTAAAAAGTACTACACTTAAAGTTGATATTAGTGAAGGAAATGTTGCATGTCACCTTTCAGAGCTTCATACAGATTTTAACGCATTGACTACATTTGATTCCTCAAATTGGGGCATATTCCTTTTCTCCACCTAACATAACTGTATAACTTTCTGCCCACATCAACTCAGGTGTCACCTAAGCTGCTTTGTATGTCCAAACACAGCACAAGCACACACTTATGTACACATAAAATGAAAACCAGCACTTTGGATTGTATTTTAATTACAGAGAATACAGTTTGCAAATGTTTATAATTAATTGTGGTAGAAACTTCCTGATGACTAAGTTGGATTGAGGAAAAACAAAACATATTTTAAAATGAACCCCTATTCCCATTTTTACTAAGCAGTTTTAAGATGACCTAGTTGATTCTAGGCCGTGATGGACATTGACATGTAGAATGCATCTGTAAACAGCAGTTTGTGAATCAGGCATCCTGACAGGGCATGAGGCTCTGTGTCCACGCAATAAACTCTTAACTGTTGATGTGGTAGGGAAAAGATCTAAGGTGAAATGGTACAATGGCCACGTAATCCAGGTGGAGAGCATAATTATCTCCCTTATGATTATGAGTCAACTATAGTACACAGAGAGGAAATGGCTTTAAAAAAAAAAAGTGAATCATGAGTAAAAATAGAAGGAGAAAAGATAGCCCAGATTCTGGTTTGTTTTTTTTTTTTTTTGGTCAGTTGTTCTCAGCACATAGAGATATAGAACTGTTCCTTTATTTTTTGGTAATTTTAAATATCTCTCTTCCCTTCATAGGGAAGAGAGATATTTCCCTTCTTTCCCCTTATTCAGTTTTAATACTCTTATTGACTAATGTAAAGTATTTACTCTCAGAACAAAAGATATACTATACAGACCTCAGAGTGATCTGCACTTCAGCCAACTCAAAATTTAAGAGTCAACATCTAATATATCTTTTCTATCTCCTTTTGTGAATAAAGAAAAGCCTACATTATTTATCCCTCTATAGTTGGGCCAGCTACAAGTTAACTTGTCCTTAAAAAGCACCAAAACGCAAATGACTGGGCTATTTAATACAGAGATATTTATAGCATGCTTCTCTGACCTACGGCCTCACTTAAAAAAAAAATCATCCATTTCTTAATTTTATTTCAAAGTGATGTCACACAACTAGAGTTCAGTAAAAACAACACGACAAATTAGAATTTACAAGAAACCACGTTCTTTATTTTGAAATGTGACCTGCAGCATGTTTGTATTTTGTATATCTCAAAAAATATATCATTAAGGGCTCCTTCCTCATCCTCAAATGAAAAGTTACCAGAATTCTTCCATCCTTCAATCACTCCCCCTTCAATGGCCACTGCTCATGCTCTAGCTGTGACTCATCCACCATCAACAGCCTATGATGATACAATCTAATGGAAGCTTTGGGACCACTCAAGCTCTGGCCTCACTTCTTTGAGGAATGGGGCAAAGGCTCTAAAATGAACACTCCTATGGGTGCTCCTGGCACACCTCTAAACAACAGTCTCTTCTTCTAGTGCTGGGCCAGCTAACACCCTGTGGCCCACTGTCCCTACATTAGACGGGCCTGTGCTTTCTCCTAAATTAAAACAGTAACATTCAAAATTACGTAGAAAATAATCCTGGGATAATGCTAAGAAGAAAATGAAGGAAAAATTGAATCAAGTTCCAAATTTTACAGGGATTATTGCACATCTTTCAAAATTTTGCATCCTCAGTTTTATGAATGATGGGGCAATCACATATTTTCTTAAAATAAACTCTGTCACATTAGAGTTAAAACTGTCAAGTATGGTCAAGGTTCTGTGGAAATTAGTGGAGACATGAAGATCAGGTGCTTTAGCATCAGGAAGTGACTTGAATGTGGTCTCCATGGTAACAGCCTTGGTGCTTACATCAAAGGCCCTTCTCTTATATGCACAATACCCCGTGATATTTCTGACTTTCTGACGAGTGCTTGGGCCATGGAATTGTTCTCCTCTTAGGTGGGGGCCCACTGCATTCAGGGCTGATCACTAAGTTTAGTTTAGATGCTGATGGGTGAAATTCTCTCACAGAACCCTGGGTCTAGCAAAGTACAAAGACCACTTTATATAAAGAGAGGTGTTCAGGAATCATGTAGAAGAACCTCATGTATTTTCAACTTACTTTTATTCAGTTACACAGAAAATTAAAACGTTCTGAATCACGATCATTATTTAATATGTAGGGCTGAGAAATAATCACACACACTCACACGCACACAGGCAACTCTTTGTTATGGAGATAGATTTTATTTCTGTATGCATTTTGTGATATGCCTCACCTGCCTTTCACCTGGTTCTAATCAACTTCATACTCCCTTCTACCCACTCATCAAATTCACTAGTTTATTTGCTTGGTACATTTCAATGACCACACTGTGAAAAGCATGCTAATCACCCCATCATATGTTATATTTTAGTAGGGGTGGCTTTTATTATGCAAAAAAGTTCACATGCGCAATGTACTAAGTTTTGTTATAGTGGTTCTTATAACATGGGGACTATGTCTGAATTTTACTGAAAATATCAGTTTCAGGTCCCTTCCAACATGGTCTCAACTGACACAGACCAGAGCTTAAAGCAGTTTGCTAAAGTTGTGGCCAGAAATGGCCTCTGAGTTCCCTGTTTCTTTTATGCATTTTTTTTTTTTTTTGTCTTTTGAACTAACATGGTCTCACAAAGGCAAGAAAAGCTCTGGGAGGTTTATTCAGCACTTTGCAGTAAAATCCATACTTACTGCAGGGAACATTTCAGTAGATCTGTTCTCAATGACTAAAATTAATCTGTGTACTTTCCTTCTCATGCGACACACAAGTCCTGGGGCCTTATTCTGTTGTGGGAACTGATATTCAGATTAACCAAGAACAGGAATGATATGGGCAGAAGGCAAATTTGGGGAACTTTGTGGTTCCTGTTGGTTCTTGATTTGTTTTTATGTTCACTCCTTTGGATACCTTGCTTTTCATGTGGGCCAGAGCTCACAGTTCTGGGACTCAACTTGTCCTCCTTACATGCACAGTTGCTCATTCATCTACTCTCACCTTAAGAGTAACCCCCAAAGGATTCTGATAGACTGAAAATACAAATATAGCAATCCATTGTACTCGGGTCTGAAAGGTTGACTACAATTGGAAAAACTCTAGTTCTGTAACATTTATTTAGTAACTATTTACTAACTGCCTCCTCTGTGCCAGTACTGTGCTAGAAAATAGGGTAATAAATATTTATAAGTAACACTACCAAACCTTAGGGAATTCCCAATCCAGAGGGAAAGAAGGCTGGTGAGCATTTAATTCTCAGCAGAGTGTGATGCAGGTTACCAGAGGTTTTGCACAGGAAGTTACCGGAGTACAGAGGAGAGGCAGGTGGGCTGGGTGCCAGAGGATTCCTTGAGAAGGTGAGTCTGAGCTGACCACAGAGTGATAGTAACAACCAGCCTGGCTGCAAAGAAGTGGAGGTTCAAGTTGGGGAGGGACACTAGGGCAGAAAAAGCAATACATGCAAGAGGCACAGACATGGGGTCACCAAGTGTGGTCAATGTCTGTTAACTAAGGGAACGGCGGTGGGGGGTGGGCACTAAGAGTGGGGCAAGGCCTGGGCAAATAGAGATGATTTAAACTCATGGGTAAATCAAAATCAGTCAAAACCTACTACACTGTGGATAAAATAGAACTAATGTCAAATGTTTTTCCTGATAAATATTTATTTCCTGAAAGACAGCTAGTTGGAGAATGCCTTCATTTGGATGTGAGAACCTCTATCTCAGGTGCACAGCTTTCTCAGCTGAACTTCTTGATTTTGAGTGATCATGGGTGGTATGTGGCAATGGGTGGGAGGGAACAAAGGATAGGAGATGGGTTCTTGGAGTTTGGGTAACAAAAGATCAAGATTTTTATAATGATACCTTTATTCATTAATTCATTATAGTAAATGTGATTCACAGAAGAGTGAAATGCCTTTGGAATTAAAAAAAGGGAACACAGTAAATGTTCACTATAGATCTGTTATATATTTTTTGTTGTCTAATCTTTAAAAATGGAAAACAATTTAAAATTTAAAATGAAACATATAACAGTTTCTATTTGGAAAGTTCTGGAAATGAACAGTGATGATGGCTGCACAACACTGTGAATGTACTTAATGCCACTGAATTGTACACTTAAAATGGTAAATTCTGTGTCATGCATATTTTTACCAAAAAATTAAAAACTATATAAAGTTATATATAACATATATACACATACACACACACACACACACACACACACACACACACACACACTTATACGCAGATGTTTTCAATAAATATGTACTACAGTACTTCATGATCCCTGGTTGGCTGAATCTGGGGATGGAGAATCATGGTTACAGAGAGTCGACTGTAAAGTCATACATAGATTTTCAACTGCACAGAGAGTCGGTGCCCCTAACCCCTGCGTTGTTCAAGGGCCAACTTTGTATATACAAGTTAGGACTTATAGTACAAAACTCTTCACGTAGGGTAAAACACCAGTCATGACATTATTTAATAACCCATGCTTTCACTGTGACTAACATTCCACTATATAAATAGCTACCAATTATTGACCATCTACTCTGTCAGGCCTGTGATACAACCTACAACACATGCCCTTTGATACTGGTATTATTCCCATTTTACAGATGAGAGATATATACTACTAGGATAAGAAATAACATTTACATGCAAAAATTGAAAGACCATTACATAGAAGTTACTGCTACTACTTTACATGCCAGATGGGATTTTAAAATTTTTTCTTACATTCTTTTCTTTTAATTTTTTTAAAATTTTTCTTACATTCTTAAATGCAATTTTAGAAGATACCTATGGGCCAGTTGGTTGTAAATAACAGAGCAAGTGTTAGTTTTTTAAAATGAACCACTTTCCATTTTATTTTAAGGAATCTTGTGTAACCATAAGCTAATTATTTTCATAAATTAGAACAGAGAAGTGGATATCAGTAAATTTACACAGCTGATAAATTTCTTTTAACAATTTAAGTAATTTCAAGATTCATATAGGATTCCTCATAGATATGCCAGAATTTGGCAAAAGCATAAAATTTGATAGAGAAGACAGTTATTTCAAGCAATGCATACCACCCAATAATCTAATTTTAAAAAGCTATCTGAATAAATTCATGGTACAAAACCCACCCCCCTTTAGGGAAGTCTTTATCTGTAACAGAAAATTATGTATTCATGATGAGGAGGAAAACAAAAAAACACTTAAAATATTTGGAAGGAGTAATCACACACTATCAAAGAATAAAGTATTTGTAGGATTCTCAAATCCTGATCTTTTAGTAAACTACATATATATTGTAAATCCCAGGACTTTCCCTGAATACTTGAAGGATCTGGGAGTGAGAAGCCTGTGGCTCTGGTCCTGGGCATCCTCCCATTAATTGAGAGCCTACTGTGGGCCAGACACTCTCACTAGGCACTGATGAACAAGACAGACACAGTCCCTTGCTTTTAAAATGGGGAATGAGAAATTTAACAGGAGCAACACATAAATATAAATTATAAGACCTACATAAGAAATGTACTTGTTATAAAGCAGAAACTAACACACCCTTGTAAAGCAATTATACCCCAATAAAGATGTTAAAAAAAAAAGAAATGTACAAGATGCTAAGACTAAACATAAGGGGAGGGATCTAATTTGCCAACAATTTCTACAAGCTGAAAGCAAAGGCTTTGAAGTCAGGAAAAACTGGATTTTAATCGTGGCTTCTCTAGTTAGTAAGTAGTTGGGTTACTTAACAGCTGTGCTACTGAGCCTTTCTAAGGTTCAGTATTTTTACCTGGAAAATGAGGATAGCACTGCTTTTTCTTTGAGTCTCATAGTAAGAAGAGATAAAGTATGTAAAATGTCTAACAGTACCAACTGCACACATAGTAGGTACCATTATTATTTTAATACCGCCATTTATTATAAAATACACAAACAGCATGAAACATTTGACTCTGGGAGCATGGAAAATCATGTTACTACTCTCTGACACTCTGTTGTTGTTATCTTTAGCATACTCAAATTTTGGAGATGCAAATCAACAATTTTATTATTTGAAAACTCACTCTAGGGTTTATCTAACAGAAAGTAAAGTGTGGGAAGTAAATTCTTTTCCAGTTAATGAGGTTAATCATCAGATAATTCAGAACATCTAAAATCCTGGATAAATGCTTAAGTTTGTCTTCCTTTGCCAGTACAAAGGAGACCTAGCACTTTTATCACCTAGGCAAATGTCCAAATAAACAAAGTTTCAGGAATGTAAATAAAGTGGAATAGGTTTTATGTCAGTAAGAGCTTGTTAAGATTTATCATGGACCCAATCTAATATAGACAGGTGAATTCACTCCACAGCTGCCCTTTCTTTTTTTTACTTCACTTTATGTAAGGAGGACCCAGCATCAAGAAAAGGTTCCCATTTTCTTTATCCAAATGGATAATTTTGCGCAAAGAGATCACTTTGTCACACGAGCTTTCACGTGGTGAGCTGAAAGATTTGTTGCTGCCTTATATGGTCAAACAACGACAATAAAAATCACAGGGGATGCAGTGTCTGGGCAAAGCACAATTAGAGCCATGAATAATTCTCGGGGATAAAAATGATTACTTAGAGAATAAACACCATGAAATTACTGATTATCTATTCCTTTCCAAAAAATTACCCAAAGTGAAGAGTACTTAAATGTGATACAAATATCAAATGTAATACAAATATGCTAACTGGATCCTAACTGCATGAGGTAACAATCCTGAGCCAAGAAGCTGCACCCAATTCTCATGCTTTAAATGAAGAATCTTAATAAAAATCATGGTTTCCATTAAATGTTGTCCCATTATCATTAGCACACAGTTAAGACTTGATATCGAATGGATAGCTTTACCTTCAAGGCTATTTATAGGAAGCTAATAACTGGGACCCCAAAGACCTCAATTTGCATAAAAAGGAGGCAAGGCTACATTCACTCAAGTATACAAATGGCAACCTTATAGACAAAAGCTCTAAGAACTCATAATCTCTTCTTTTTGGATTTTGTCAGGGATGGCTGGCTAATTGGAGGAACTCATGAAAGTTCCTTACAATCCAATTAGCACTTCAGTGCAATTAAGCGGTAGAGGCTTCCCTATTCTGCAGAGAATGGCTTTGATCTTGCAGTGAAAAGTGTCCTTCCTTAAAGCTGTGGTTTTGATTTTTTTCTCAGTAATTAGTGCTAATTGTAAACCCAAGCCTGACCCGCTATAAACAGAGTGTTTTACCGCATTTGACACTAGGACCTTAAATCAGTGTTCTCTTTTGTCTATATTGTACTTGCTTATTAGAAGTCTAGCTATTTTGCTCATTATTTGATGCACAATGGATAAGTACATACTAAAGTCAGCTGAAACAAATGCCTGGATCTTAAGAGCTTGTGTGGGTATTTTCACTGATGTCTTTTAAGCCCAGTTACCATAAAAGTAGTTGATTGAATTTCACTTAAGGAATATACTGTAGTTTTTCCACACAAAGAATGACTATTCAGAAGCAATTTCTAAAGAGGTTTAGTGACCCTTGTATGTTTTGAAAATAAAAACAAAAGATGAAAATGGTCTTTTCACAGGAGCAAACAAAGAACTGTACAAATCAACTGCAGCAGTCTGCTGAAAAATACCTATTACAACAATGTCTGTTAAATCAAATCATTGTTTAGATTCATAAAAATGAATTAAAACATAAGCCTGTTAGTGACTAGGCCAATGAGATATCTCTATATGGAAAGAAGATGCTGCAAAATATAAAATCCCATTCCTTCTCTAAGGTATAGATAAGACCTTTTGAAATTAGCACACATTTTCTATGCAAATGCAAAGCGGCTGGATATTAGATAGGACACTTTTCCCTCAAATGTTTTTAAACATACTCTATTCCATTACTTAGTAAATGGAAGAGAAAAAAAAAAAAAGATAAAGGAAGCTAGCCCAGTCCAGGTTACATCATTAGACATTCTGAATCCGGACCAATTTACTGATCTTGAAGTAGACATAGTCTAGTATACATACATATAATTACTAGGAGGAAAAACATCTATCTAAATACAGACATACTCTACACAAAAAATATGATAACGCCAATTAGCGCTACCTAGAAACAGCTATTTTGGTAAAAAATTTTTTTCCCTTATGGAATAAAGTCAAGAATCTAGAAACAGTATTTTCTCTAAAGGACAACATGACTGAATATGACTAAAGCAAACAAAAGGCAAGATGGACTGTTAAAAATCATCCCTTATTTTATGTCTTTTAAATTTATTCTAATCATTAAAAAAACCAAAGTATTGCATGCATACAGTTTAGAAATCAAATAATAATAAAAGGCCAGTCAAAAACTTAGGGGTACTTTCCCATTCCCTCCCCTCCTCCTTCCTAGGGGTAATGACTTTCAACACTTTTAGCCATTGCTTCGGCTCTTCTTTGGCTCCATATTTTAAAATCAGCTACGACTGTAGTGACGTGGCTCACAGGGATAAGCCCTGACTATCTGCATTTTGGAGCTCCTCAGGGGAAGAGGCTAGAGGCTCAGGTGTAGGACCACTAGACTTTCACCTGTGTTTTCGGTGTGGTTCCCTCACCCTCTTCAGTCCCTGTAGCCTCTAAGTCCTGAGACTCCCTGATTCTGTCTTCCCCAGAGCATCATCTTCCACCTGGATGGAAGGGGTGAGGTCATCTGACCAGGGGCAGTGGAAATGACCAGGAGGTGTAGTTGCAACTTGTACACATTTTCAAGCAATCCCTATTTTCACTACCCTCACCCTCTATTATTACATGACCTCCAATTCTGAGATCTTTTGGGGAGGCAGACTGGTAAACTGTTCTTTGGTACTCTCAACCTGCATGCATTTTTGTTTGACCAAAATCTACTAAATCACTTATCATTCCTTTAAAAAAATTTATTGTGGTAAAAAATATATTCAAATTGTGCCATTTTAACTATTTTTAAAGGTATAATTCAGTGGCAACAATTATACTCACAGTATTGCACAACCATCAACACTATTTCCAAAACTTTTCCATTACTCTAATCATTTATCATTCTCCCATCTGACTTCCAACTTCACAGGCTGTGTTCTTGGACTACAGTGGGTGATTCCCTACTTTAATCATAATCAAACTTTATGTTCGTGCTTTTTTTTCTAGTTGTGGGTGTGATTTTCAAGAGAAGGGTGCAAAAATGCTTTTATTCTATCATTGTAAAACCTAAATTCCCATCTCCTTATTTTAAAGATGGGACAACTCTTGCCTGGAAAGAGTAAGCAATTTGCTCTGGGTGCCACTGTGATTTGCCTAATTACCCAACGGGGCACTTTCCATCAACTAGACTACTCGTTTCATTATTGGGGTCCTTATGGGTTTAGATCATTTTGTGGGGTACACAAAAAACTGTATACCAAAGAGATTGAGAATGATGTTTCTGTAGAAATTATTAGAACAGTAACTGTTGGACAGTTGATGCTTAGGGACCTAGATCTTCCTAAATTCCTGTGGTGAAAGCAACTAGGAAATTGAATAATAGAATTAAGTCTCTGGAACATCTTGGATGTGCAGACATGGAGAACTTGTTGACCAATGTTGACAGCTAAACTTAGCTCCTCCTAGAGCTGGCAGACTTTATTTTAGGACCTGTTTCATACAAAATTTTCAATGTTTTACTGTGCATGCATGCCAAATTCAATGTAGATAATACCTTAAACATCTAGTAATGTAATAGCAAAAATGATAAAATAACATTTTCTGTACTTGGATGTGGCTTTTTATGTTATAAATCCTCACTTTCTGTATTTCATGCCCCAGTGTGGCCACCATTTTAAAGTCTGGCAAGTTATTTTAATCTCAGGAGTCATCTGCTTCAACGATGAACTGGAAAAAAAAAAAAAAAGGGCCTTAACGGGATAGTATAACTTAAATAGTATGGTAAGATTTGAACCTATGGTTGATCTGAATGTCTCTTGAGGAAAGGAGGAGGAAAAGAGGAGGAATTACAAGGGCAACAACATCAAAGAAACAGAACAACTATGCTCTCAGGTAGGTACCCTTGTCACACCTACTCTGTAGATGAAAGAGCCAAGGTTCAGAAAAGTTAGGTAACTTGCCCAATATCACACAGCTGTAAGTGACAGAATTACAGTTTGAACCCAAACTCAGTGCTCTCAACAACTCAGCTATGTGGGCAGATGGAAGAGTTCCAACAACTCAAAAACAAAGTTTAGTTATGTGAACAAAGTAAACTAGAGTAGGCACAAAATATTATAGAACACTGATCATGGTGAGGGCAGGGCAATTTCTTTTCATCTGAAAGGCAATTTAGTTTCTTCTTTTAGAGTAGACACATCTGTTACTCTTTTTTTGTGTGTGGTACGCGGGCCTCTCACCACCGTGGCCTCTCACGTTGCGGAGCACAGGCTCCGGACGTGCAGGCTCAGCGGCCATGGCTCACGGGCCCAGCCGCTTTGCGGCATGTGGGATCTTCCTGGACCGGGGCATGAACCCATGTCCCCTGAATCGGCAGGCGGACTCTCAACCACTGCGCCACCAGGGAAGCCCACATCTGTTACTCTTGATAAACTAATTCATAAATATGGAAAATACTGGACGAGACACACTAAATTATGCCCACGAAAATGCAGTTGAAAAATGTTTTTACTTTTAAGCAAATGTGATGTATAGTTACAAAAGCCCACTGAACTACAACAAAATTCTTTTAACACAAAACTTATTTTCCACATTAACAATTTGTTCAAGAACCTAGAAATAAATAAAAATGGCCCCTGAGCAAGTATCGAGAAGGAAAGCCATAGTAAATGCACTCTGTGCCTCTTGACTAGAAAGCCTTTTGCCCCTCGCTTGGAGTCTAGTGATTCTTACTTTAAGTACAAATCTAACAAGCTATGTTCTTTTCCCCTGTAGGTCAAACCACATCAAAAGCAATAAACAGAAAAGGGTGAGACATTGCTAAAGGAAGGAATACAAGAACATCAGAACAGCAAGAAACGAGAATCATGAACTTCTAATAAGTTACTCGAGAAAGATGGTAGTTGAGGTCAGAGGTTGTCAAACCGCAGCCTGCAAGTCAAATTCAACCACTGCCTATTCAATGACAAAGTTTTATTGGAAATCAGCTATGCTCACTCACTACATATCAGCCATGACTGCTTTTGTAATACAGTGGCAGCTGAGTAGCAGCAACAGAGACCACCTGGGCTGCAAAACTTAAAATATTTACTACCTGGCCCTTTATAGAAAAAGTTTGTCGACCTTGTGGTTGAGGTCATTAAAACCATGAGTAAACAGCGTTCTACACCTCCTTTGGCCACGTGGGCCCAGCACAACTGAGTTACCCAGAAACTGTTGGCTTATCTTTAGTAAATTTCAGTATATACTGTTTAATAAAGCATTGAAGGATATGATGCACTTTAGAACAGTTTCCCCCAAAATGATTTTCTTTTAACCAACACAGCTCAAACATTTCAGTTATCCAGAAATCTGATTATAAATGAAATCTAATATTAAAAAAAAACTATTCAGAAGTTGAAATCTTAGAATTATTCACTGGCATAAGCAGGTGAACAAAATGAAATCATTGCGGATGCACTTGCTAAAGTATTCTTTCTCCTTGAGATCAAAGTTTGTCTTCTAATTTCCTCCAGGTGATCCAGTCTCAGGGCTCTAGAAGCCTTGTGTTCCCTACTCTGAGCAAGTTGGAAACACTGATATCGACAAGTGAATTGGCATTTTTTGAAGAACTAGTGCCGTAATCTAAACTACTCCTTGATCTTCCCCCAAAGCCTGCTAGAGAACCTAATTTCCATAAAACTTTCTAACCCAATTTGAACAGTATAATGTGGACAGTGGGGAATAAATGAGTTTGATCAATTATGAATTTATATGATATGTTAGTAAGCTATTCAGGCTAAGTCATACAATTCAGTATTTTGAACACTAATGCCATGCTACATAATTTTAAAATGGTGCATTTCAGAAAAACCTCACTAGGGCATATTTGCATATTTGGAAATCTAATTAACCCAAGCATATCTTAAAGCTTTCAAGAGAGAACATACAATAACATTTTTGTCAGCTGAATGTTTGCTTGAGGCTGTGTAAGGATTTTATCATCTGGTATAATTTAACTCTTTAGCTCCCAATTTTTACACAGACCTGTCAGATCTGGCAATTAAGTGTGGATAGATGGAAACTTTCCCTCTCTCTGGGCCTGTGACTCCCGGGGCTGTGTGAACAGGAGGACTCCAGCCACTTCAACAACACCATCAAGTGCCTCTGACGACCCTGCTACCTAATCCAAACCCAAATGCAAAACTGTCTCTTCTCCCTGACCTCAGATAACGTAACTCTGAGCTGCCTTTCTTGCACAAACACTTGAATTAAGTGGAAAAAAAAAAAAAAAAAAAAAAAGACCTCCACATTGCATAGAGAGCAAAACAAAACATTGTTTTTATATCTTTTGTGGTGGAAAATATTTCACAAGGAGACAGAAGCCCGGAGAGGGACGCTGCCTGACCTGCCTCCCCAGCTGCTACCTCCTCTGTCCTTCACGAATTTCCACCACTGGGGTTTTCCTCTCCCCCTACGCCAGAATCTATGCCCGTTGACAAAAAGGAGAGAGCAAAACAAAGAGTCCAGTTCTAAGGACCTACTGGCTTCCTACTAAAAGGCAGCAGGGATTCCTGGTCACTGAGGTTGAAAGGCAGCAGGGATTCCTGGTCACTGAGGTTGATCCATGGCCAAAGCCCTACTCTCCAGACAGCTTCCTTTGCATTTCTGGCCATTTACCTTGTCAGAGTGAAGAAAAGACCTGCAGTCCTTGCGACTGCATCTCCCCAAGGATTGCTGCAAATATGGAGGCTCCGGCTGCCAAACACTGGTTGCAATCTTATGGCCCTCACCTGTTTTGCCAAGTTCCCTGCAGATGCTCCCCTGTTACAGAAGCTGAGAGGAAAACGTAGCTCTGGCAAAAATGGAAGTCACTTATATCAGCATTAAATAGGAGACTGGATTTATGAGGAATTCTGACATGTCCAATAGAATCTAAACACACTATGTTAGAGATTTCAGGATATACTGTAAGAAAATTATGACCTTAATTTGCAACAAATACAGTCAGTTCTGCAATAAGGCTTGTTTGGAAACTGCACATTTGTTCCAACAGAATTGATACATTAGGGAAGGACTTGAGCATAATGCGAATTTCACATTTGCTTTTACTCCAAGATCTTGCTGAGAAACACTAGGTGAGCACAGAAAACTGTACCCAGCTGAACTGAATTGTGGAGAAATTTACAAAACACACTCCAGCACACATCTCAACCTTCTCATTTCACTTCCTGTGTTATGACTCAGTTATGAGCCATATTCATGCCTATCTCCCATCACAATCTTCTATCCTATTTCAGATCACCTCCCTCCACCACTTCACCCTCGGACTTGACTTCCACAAGTAAACTCCAGGTCTTCTTCAAGGTACACTGCCACATTTTTTGTAGAATCTATATAGTACTGTAGTATTAGTATGTATTCCTTGACTCTTCAATATGTGTAAACCATGCTACCATTTTCATTAAGTTCCTAACATTTAAAAATTTTGTGTCCCCCGGATGAAGTTTTTGAGTGTTTGTCCCTAACCCCTTTTTCCTCTAAGCTACAATTTTCTGTGCAGCATGATGAATTTAGAAACATGTATGTCACCTTATAACAGAACTGACTGTAAATTAGGTTTCATTGTTTTATTAAAGATCAAAGAAAGGGCAGAGGACAGAATCAATAACATTTTAGTTGCTAAAAGAAACAAATGCTTTCATGTATCTTGCCAGGTGGTAACAATCAGTTCCTGTGATAATCCTCTTGGCATTTTGGAGCACAATGGACTCCCTTCTCACCACGCCGCAGTTCAGCTCAGATGGCATCTCCTCCAGTAAACCCTTTGAAATCTCCAGACACTGCCAGAGTCTGTACTAGATGCACCCACCATGTCTCACATGTTTCCAAGCCGCCTGCTTATACCTTTGACACAGGCCAAGTCACATCGCACTGCAATTCCGTTTACTTATTATCCTCATTCACTAGCCTGTGGGCTCTTTCGAGCCATCTTCGCACCTGTAGTTGGACTCTGAGCGCGTCACATAGTGTTTAGCACAGGGGAGATGACTAGCAAATGCTTGTGAAGAAAGAATAAAGGAGTGTTCAGTTGTTTGTATCACTCATAGCCTTGAGCAGTGCTTTACACAGAGCAGGCACTCAACAGACATTGTTAAATAAATGAAAGAAAAGGAAACAAAAAAGTGTACTTACTTAGAGATAGGGAAACAGTGAGCAAAGTCATCTCTTGAAATTGTCACATAAAGCCTTCATATTAATAATGTACATTTATCTTTATAGATGAATAGGAAAGGAAGATGACTACGATATTTTATTTTATAACCATGATAGAACTGTTAAATTTCTCAAAAAGGTTGTCTGGCTCAGTTCTACCATCAAGCAGGTCAACTGTTAAGTCTTCCAACCAGGTGGGTGCTCATTTCATTTTAAACATATTCAAAGATTATATATTCTGTCTCTTGGTAACCTTAGACAATGCTTATTGATATTTTATAATCAAGAAATCCCTTCCAATGTAAAAGTAAGCTATCCCTTGCTACTTTAAACTAATTTTCTTTTGTTTCTTCTTCCGTAGGGATAGAGAACTGATCTGCATTCTTATGATAAACCTCTGTATACGATAAGACAGTTATTAAGTCATCTCTTAGCTTTCTATTTTCCTGGCTAAGCAACCAAACTCCTTTTAATCTTTCCCCACATGACCTATTTTACATCCCATTAAGCATTTCTGTTGTTTTGCTACAGACCTTTTCCAATTTTCACACTTCCTTTTAAAATGTAGAAATTCAAAGTCGACAAAATAATTTAATAAAAGCTTATACAACACCAAACATAACAAAGGATTATTTCCTACCTCCCTAAATGCCAGCATCATAGGAGTTTTATAGCACACTTTGCTGAAAGCCAACAAGCTCTTACAGCCTCTCCGTGTCCGCTGGTCCTCACGCACTCCCTGAACGCATGGTGTCTGAGGTGGGCCTGGCACCCACATTCTCTCTGTGGACAGTTGCTCAGAGGTGCCCTGAGCACACGCTACACCCTCTGTTCTGCTCTCACCAGCTCGCTGAACTAGAGCTTCGGGGGTGTGGCGCTGGTTCCAGGTGGGCCTCGTCTTAATTTTCTGTAGTTCTAGCCGCAAAGGAGCTGCATGTGCCTTTTGCGGAGCAAGGCTGGCCCTTGTAGTCTTGTTTTAGGGTGAGCACCGCTCTGCTGACTCTCCTGGAGCTCAGTCTTTTTCTTGTCCTATCTGTGCTTGGACAACCTTCCTCCCTCTGCTGACAGTATAGTTTGCTTTTCTCTCTTAGGATATAACCTTGAATTTGTTCCATATTTTTGAAATGTGATTTATATAATTTATTAAGATCATTTCAAATTCTAGTTCTAGCTTTCCAAGCATCGTAACCCCTGTTAGCTTAGTGTAATCTCCAAACTCAATCAGTATGCCTTTTATTCTGTCGCCCAGGAATTAATGAAAAGGCAGAATGGAATCTATCATGAGCACCAGGGCTGAATCCTTAAGATCTTCAATTAACAGGCCCTTACAGCTTACAATAAGGACTTTAGAGAGTAATCTCCTAAAAAATTTTTTTTTAAAAAAACATGTTTACCTAATTGTGATTGTCTTGGGATCTACTTAGACAAAATCTTATTTATTGATAAAGGGTAGTAATTTATGGGGTGGAATTAAAGGTGATAGTGAATTGATAATGACTTTATCCATTGCTTTCCTTTAGCCTGTATGGGTTAATATTTCATCAGAGAAGGAAATTATACCACTTTGGGTAGATTTGCTATTCACAAAACAGAGCAATAAAATTATAACCAAGATTTTGTAATGATGCTTTTTATTATACTGGTTATTGTCACTGTGCAACTTAAAACTAAATCAATACCTATTAATTAACTATTAAAATGTAAAAAGATTTTAAGTCAATATAAGAAACTAAAGGTAGAAACTTGATCAGTCTAGGTAGTTGTGACAGTGGTATTATCATGAGATCAAGTTGCTGAATTATTCAACAAAATACTAAGTAAACTGCAGACAGAAGCAAAAACTAGTGAAAAGTAACTAAAATTAAGTGCATTCAGCTAAAATGATTGTTAGCTTCTAAACTTCAAACTAGATATCCTATTTATATAGTTAAAAAAGGGTAAAGCAATTACGTCAATAGTTGCAAAGTCTTTCTTCATTGGTAATTTTTAACTAGATAAGTGAATTTAATTTCTACTAAAAAATATTTGATCCTAGAGCAATTTCCACCAGACATTTCTGTCATTGTTGCTACAATCTTCAAAAGATTGAAGACAATGAACAATAATGTCCTTAAAGAGTAGTGTTCAGTCAGTTAATCAAAAATATTTATTGACTGAAAATTTGATTGCTATATGAAATCTCTTTCTTGATTATTTCCTAATTTCTTTTAGTTCCAGGTTCAGTTATTTTAGATTACTAAGTTGTTTTGTGCAACTGTTTTAGATGTTTACAAAACTGCATGCACAAAAATGGGTCAAGGGAGAATTACAAAAAATTATCTCACTAGACTCCGATTTATGGAATGTTTCATAAAGGGATATCTGCTGTTAACAGAAAAAGGAAAATATATCAAAAAAGGAAAAATTATCTGAGCTGTGATGTTCAGCAAAGAGTTAGTGAACTGACCTTGGAATAGTATTGTATAAACACACAATTCTCCCGCATTTAGTTTTCTGCTGGCATATACACTCTGTCTGCATATAATGTTAATGCATCATTTATTTATATCAAAAGGCTGCCCTAGACAATCATCCTAAAAATATAGTAAGATAACAGTCTTTGTTCTGGGAGTAAAAGAACTTGAGAAAGTTCTCATTCTTAAAATATGCCATTTTATAAAATCAATTCTCAGATATTCAGTGTCTAGTCATTGAGCTATGGATTGCCTATAAATGTGCTCAAATACTTCTCCTCTTCCTTTTTTTCATGTATTGGCTTTGAATGCTCATTAGCATATCCAGGACAAGACAGGCTGGGTGATGCAAATCTACCAATTTAGAAGCCTTGCGAAAAACTTGTGGAAATTCACTTCCCTACGGTAATCTTATTTTTCATTACAGTTCTTGAAATATGTTCAATTAACAGGATTAAATCCAAGGTCAGGTAAACAGATCACATAAAGAAATATCATAATACACATTCAATTCTAATATATCATCAACTTATAATGTATTCTTACTAAATACTATCTGATATTTGTATTTTTATTTTATATAGTTTTCAAGATTAAAGATGTAAGTGAACCCTTTTAAAATTAATATATTTAAAAATTTGTTTTGGAACAATCTATTCCATTAAAGAGGACTTGAAAAAAACATGTCATTGCCTGAGATTTGGGTACTTTTTTATTATAGTATTTTTCATTCTAATGGCATTAGGATTACTGGAATTTGACTTATGAATTGAAATGGGTTGGATGAACTTACTATTTTCCTAGGTAATACACAAAGAATTCTAGAAATCAAAAGGATGCATGGAATCTGCATCAATCTAAATGTAAATTTGACAGTTCATTTTTGTTACAATGATAATTGAAGTTTTTGAAATAACAAGCTTAAAAATAACACCAAAGATCCCATTTGTAAGGTTCAATGAGGAATCTTGCTCTTACTAGATTGTTTTGTTTTTCCTAGCTTACTTAAATCTGATTTTTCCAAAAAGAAACTTAAAGACAGTTGACCTAACATAGGTAACAAAGTTTTATGGGGGAAATGTTTAATGTTCTAACATGAAGATAATTATACCAATAGTGGGTATGTAATAAAGTGGTTGTATAATATCAAAATGAACATAAATATTAGTTTACTCCAACCCTTTGTTTTATAATACATTGAACAAATGCGGACTTGATAACAGGAAATTCAACAAAAGGTTAGAATGGTTATGTTTGTATATTTGAATGGCGGTGATGGGGATTTTTTTCCCCTACAATTTCTATATCTTTCAAATATTTGACTATGAATATCATGTTTACAGACAAATAAAAAGGTATTAATAAGCTAAATACAATTGTGAGAAGACTGGAAGATTTCTGCTAGCATTCTCCAAGAGATCATAACTCTCCAGATGTTATATATGATACAAGCTGACTTCTCTCAGGGCTGATATACGGCCACTTGGAAGAATCATGACTTTATTTTAAAAGTCTATCTTATCTTCACTAGTTACAAGTATAAAGAACATTTTTTTTCTTTCATAATTGAGATTTATTGGTTGTTTTGAGGATCAGTACGCAGACATTTCAAGTTGTACACAATTCTTAACATAATGTACCAAAAATATAAAAAATCATGTAATTGTGATTCTTTTCTGAACAGTTATTCCAGTGACTTTCCAGTTTAAAATTTGGAGGCAAATTTTCCTTGACAGGATATCAAGTACCAATATCTTCAAATATTGATATGCTGTTACATCGTAAGTCCCACTAATTCACAATTTAATATCATATACACTACATACTCAAATTGTCAATTGTTCACAGCACGTTAACAAAGTTACTGGAAGAACTGGACTGCCACCACCAAAGATGTTACAGAATGCACAAAATTCTGCCCAGGAGAGCCAAGATCAAGGAGTGAGTGGTTTGCTTTAGGAAACAATTCTACCAAAAACAACATGGGAAGAGAAACACTTTAAAGAACATTTTTAAGTATTAAGCAAGCAGAAGAATCTAGAATTCTGTATCTGCAATTTTTCTTCTCATCACTGAATGTCCCTTAAACCAACAATTATTGAAGTTGATATAAGAATGTCTGAAATATGGGGGAAAAAGATATTTGAATTGTTCATGCTTATTTGAAGCTAATACATAGTATTCAGTCAACAAAGAGTTATTGGGTAAATTGTTAATTTTACGCAGTACTAGATACTGGACAAAAATGAAGAAAAAAAGACCTACACTTTCCTTCTCAGGGCTCATAATGTATAAACTCAAAGACTAGGTGGCGGTGACACTGGTATCAGGGATCTGAGGGCAGGTAGGGTCTGCCCATGATCTCCTGTGATTGTAAAGTTTGCGCTTTCAGTTTGACTATTTGGGGACACCCATTCCAGACAATCATGGGAGATAAGATGTGAGTAGAAAAAGAAACATATTTTATTTTTTAAAAAGTGCTTGAATGACATTTTTTTCTCTTACTTCTTGAGACATTTCATGTTATGGCAAACAACTGGAGGAAAAGAAAAGGATAGGACAGTAAAAGAGATCATGGAACAGACTTCCATATAAATAAATAGTGCTTAAATTGTGGTCTCAGGCTGTAACATCTAGAGATAAAACACAATTCTAGTCTTGCTGGAGGGAAATTATAAGTATTAGAATACACTAAGAGAATGAGAGACATTTTAAATCCACATTCACCTCCATTCCCTTCCCACTTTCCAAGCTCATTATCACTGGGAATTGACTGCAAAAAGGGGTTGGAAATTTCAAGGATGTTTGCTATTTAAGAACCAAATTAAAATGAAAAAAGGCTTATCCCTTGCCACTATTATAGGACAAAGAATATATAGTTGGGTGTAGACATGCTAAATCTTATTCGTGTACTATACTAAATTATTCATTGAAGATAATTCTTTCTAAGCAGGTTTACAAAGAATGATAATATACTATTTAGTAAAAACGGGGGGTTACTAAACTGTGCATATCCCAAATGGTTTTTTTTTTTTGCGGTACGCGGTCCTCTCACTGCCATGGCCTCTCCCGCTGCGGAGCACAGGCTCCGGACGTGCAGGCTCAGCGGCCATGGCTCACAGGCCCAGCCGCTCCGTGGCATGTGGGATCTTCCCGGACCGGGGCACGAACCCGTGTCCCCTGCATCGGCAGGCGGACTCTCAACCACTGCGCCACCAGGGAAGCCCAGAGATAATTTTTTTTTAAAGAAAAATATACTACTGAACACAGAGGTCAGATTTTTTTAAAGGAAAAATACTACTGAACAGAGATGAACTGCTTATTATTGTGTTGTGAGGGGCATATAGGGGCCTTGTATATAACCTTGATGATACTTTACAGCTGCTACCTGAGAGTCTTCACCTGAACTCCATGGTCATCCCATGGATTGGCGCCAGGGAGACATGATTAATGAGTTCTACATGGACATATACACGTGCATTTCTCTGGGCAGGAGGTTCATACCTTTCATCAGATAATGATTACATAAAGTGCTTGTTCAAGAGTAAAAGCTAGCACATAGTTTGTTCTTTCAATAAACTTAAGTAATATTCCTTGTATGGCTGGATTCGTGAAAGACAGCAGGGTGATTAGAGGAGGGGCTGGAGGGGACGGGGTGGATGCCAGAAGGCAGCTGCAGCTGGGCACACACAGGCTGGGAACCTATGCTTGAGAGGGGAGAGGAGTGGAAGGCTGTGATTCTCAAACTTCAGCATGACCAGAGTCACCTGGAGGGCTTGTGAAAACAGATTGCCGAGCCCCATCCCCAGAGTTTCTGGTTCTGTCGGTCTGTGGTGGGGCCTGAGAAGTTGCATTTCGGACAAGTTTCCAGGTAGTGCTGGATAAGGAACCACATATAAGGGTTGAGGCCTAGGCTCTGGGGCCTGATGGGGTTTAAATCCTTTGTCTACTACTTACTAGTATGGAATCGTTGACAAGTTACTTAACCTCTCTCCACCTCAGTTTTCTAATCTGTAAAGTGGGGATGATTATACCTAATGAAATTTAATAGGATAATGCATGTAAAGTGCTTATGCCAGTGCATGACATATAATAAAGTTATACACACACACATACATACTTGGATTAAACAAAATTATGTAATACTGAAAACTTCCATAGACAATATGTTAAATCAAAGGAAGCTGAGTATGATATAGTTTTGTCTTTCAGATAAATAAACCCTTTTCAAATTACTGAGTCAAGTTAATCATATCATTTCTATTTCCTTCAATTTGCAGCATTTCAATCACAGTAGGCCCACCAATGCTAAGGGAATCCATGGTAACCATACAAAGTAAACATCCACCTACCCATTAGTGCCAGCAATTATTTGGCATTTGTTATGTTAGTTAAACTGTGTAATGGTGTGTGAGAAATCAGTTTCTGCTTCCTTGACCCTTTGGAAAGCTGGTTTTCCAACCCAGTATGCCTTGCTGAGACTCCAGAGTCTGACAGCTGTGACTTCCGGCACTGATTCTCTCACACGCCTCTTCTGAAAATGAGGCAGCAAACATTGAGGTCTCCTCTAAAAGAGTAAGAATCTATTACAGGGACTTGATTATTGATAATGACCATTTCTATTTTGGGGCTAACAGCTAACTAAGGACTTTTATTGTTCATTTTAATAAGTATTCATCATGAACCCTGAACTGTCCTTCAGAGAACATTAATTTTAGATGCATGGGATACACAAGAACACAATGAAAGGATTATTTTCATGCCTTTAGATTTCAAGAAATATAACCTGTTTACTTATACTGAAGATGTACACAGAAAAGGAAAAGAGATTTAAAAATAAATAAACTTTAACAAGAACAGTTTTAAATATAAATGCATCTTCATGCTCTCATAAATCCTTAACCTTATTTCTAAAGATATTACAGACCTAAAAACTACACAGAAATTTTACCTAATAAAATAATATTTTTTAACTATGCATATTTACTGTCTCCTTAGTAAAATATCCTGTATTAAATTCTGGAAGAGATACAAAAGTGAATAGTGCTTGACTGTTATCAGGGAACTGATACTTCAAAGAGGAGATGATACACGATAGTGAGGGGAAAAGGGAGGGCATCTGAGGCATGGGCAAGGTCACAGAGACTGGACTGAGGCTGAGAATGAGAAGAAGCCCGGCTTGGCTTGAGGAAGAGCTCATGCTGGAGAGAAGCAGGAGATAAAGTGAAATAGAAGGAGACCTGGGGGTGAAAATGAATTCTTTGGACCTGATCGTCCCTTTCATAGTCAAAGGCCTTCTTAGCCAGAATCCTGACGTTATCATAGCATTTTATTTTTCCTTACTGTTTCTGCACCCCTGTACTGGTCACAGATACGCCTTCTCTGTCTCCACAGCGATAGAGATTTCACTAAGGGAGTAACCCTTTGCTACAGGCAGACAGAAAGAGTAGAGGTGGAAAGCTGCTGAGTCAAGGCAGGGAGACGAGGAGAGACCGGACTACGTCATTGTTATCTACTCCTTTGGGCTTTAAGTGTCCCACTGGTCTAATGAACATTTGCTCTACTCCTGCCAGAAGAAAGTATGTTTTCTTTAAAGAAATCTGGGCTGGCAGTGGCAGCTTCTATTTTAAAGCATAATACAATATGGCACCAGGGCAGGGGACATTATATGAGAAAAACATTCTCCTTGACACTCTTGCCAGGATGTGAAAGGGAGAAAAACCAAAGAATAAACATAGTAAGTAAAAACAAATAGTTATTCCCGAGCCACGCCCAGATGACGTTTTTACTCCACCATGTTGGTTGACCTCTTCCACTACTTTCCTTCATTGCAGCCAAGAACACAATGCCTCCCTATGGATAAAGCTATGTTTGCATATAACTTGATTACAGAAATACAGAGACTTGAACCAAGGCTGATTATGAAAATGTTAAACATGACTCCTTGGTCATTGTGCAACATTTCTAACATAATTTTAGAGCAATACAGAGTGGAGTCCTAACTATAATGATAACTTAATGAGAAGAGTCACATATTAGGTGAAAAAAAAAAAAAAGACTAGAATGAACCCTGAGCACAGGGTAAAATACATACCCTCCACTTAAAGTCAGAGATTCTCATCTTTAACTGATATGCAGATAATACATAAATGGATTTTCTTTCATTTGTAAACACAAAAGCTTAAAAGGATATTTGTACTTTAAGAAACATCAGGGCATATTTTACAGAATTAGAGTACTGGGCCATCAATAATTGACCTTATCTATACAAAAGATTTTTATATTAGGATGTCAAGGAAATGTACCAGGTTCACATAAAAACAAGTCCTTCAATATTCAGTTACACAACTATGAAGTGAGTACTCTTATAATCCTTTCACTCAATGCATTGATGAGTAAAATATATGGCAATGAACTTGGCCATGGAAACAACACTTTTATTTCAAAATGAAACTTTGCTGAGGACCAGAGGAAAAACGCATCCATTTTCTCAGGGTGCTACACTGGCTATACCTCATTGATGCAGAATTTCGGTTAACTGATAGGACTCACAGACAAGGGTTCTATAAACCATTTTACTGAGCATACATCCTGATTATAATGTCATGTTAAGAAATGGAGTGCGATCTGTCTTCGTGTCATATTTAATAGATTTCTAGTAAATAGCCCACAAGTGCTCCTTCCAACAGGTGATGAATTATATTAATGCCCTGTTGTACTTTCCTAATTAAGGGTCTGGCAGGATTTCCATTATAATCAAGACTCCTCTGAGGGAGGGAACAAAAGGAGTGGTTTTCATGTTTCCTGCCACTGACCACAGGGCTTCCCTCATGCTCTACTATGGGGGCCATGGGGAACACACCTATGAGGCCTCTCTCAGAAAAAAGTTTGGGAAGTTGGCTGTTTAATTATTAGCAACGTCCGTTTTTATCAAGTCGTTCCCTTTCTTTTCCTAGCTTACTTGCCCTTTCTCTCAGCCTCTGCTTCTCTACTTTCTTACTCAAAAGCATCCTATTCTCCTTCATCAGGGGTGGACTTGATGACTTCTCTTTGATGCCATTTTCTTTCCCAGACTTGCTTGCTGCCCTGCTGTTTGCTCTGGAAGAAATCTGTCCGCCCTGCATCTGAGCTGCACAGTGTCAGCATTCTTTGCCTTTTGAGTAACAATGAAGGACCTTCATAAACAAAACCAATACTAAGATGGCAAAGGGAGAGGGGTATACGGTTGATGAGGAACCTCTCTCCACACAATAAACATGAACTTATCAGAAAATTCAGAGGATAAAACTACAGCCTCTAAGGTCCACCCCCAAAGTAACGTTTCTAACAGTGAGAACGTCAGAACAGCTAAGCCAGACGAGGTGGGTAGAGCCTGGGTAGGACTGGAAGCTGACGCCTTGCATGTTCCCCAAGTTATTTTGTGGGCATGCATCACATCCCACCCGCATTAACACTTATCAGAAATTGAAATAGAAGGGATTGGGCGGTGCAGGGAATAACAAAAGTAGAGGGGAGCATAGGACAAAGGGGAAGACACAATGATAAAAAAGGTGGAGGGGTGTTCTGGATTGGTTTAACCTGCTTTGAAATGAACAAAAAAAACTTGAGGACCTAAAGAGAAGAAATGGAGTGGCTAATCATGCCTCTCAGACATAAGTAATTTTTATTTTTATTTATTTATTTATTATTATTATTTTTTGCGGTACACGGGCCTCTCACTGCTGCACCCTCTACCGTTGCAGAGCACAGGCTCCGGACGCGCAGGCTCAGCGGCCATGGCCCACAGGCCCAGCCGCTCCGCGGCATGTGGGATCTTCCCGGACCAGGGCACGAACCTGTGTCCCGTGCATCGGCAGGCAGACTCTCAACCACTGCGCCACCAGGGAAGCCCCTATTTTAATTTTTTATTATTTATTTTATTTTTTCCATGAGTGATTTTAAATCTTGTTATTTCCATCACAGGCAGACTGTGTGGCCTCATGAGCAAGCACAGCCTTGGGGGCTTGCACAGGTGAGGATTTTGATTCTCAGCTTTTCCCCTTATGAGCTGGTTCATCAACTTGGACAAGACACCTGGGGACAATAACATAAACTACCCAGAGCTATTATGAAGGCAGGCTTAGATATTTAAAACATCTTCAGAGACACAGTCACATTTCCATCTCCTATTATGAACTTTCAAGCTATTTAATTCTTTAAATTTGTAACATAAGTTGTGCTTAATTCTTATTTTTATAAAATTCAGACATAGTGTATTGACTATTAACAAGTGAGCACACATTTTTGGAATGACAATATTAACAAAGGTCTACTCCCTCATCCTGTGAGGTCCCCAGAGGTACTCTGGATCTAATTCCAGGGTAGAGGAAGCCAGCCACACAATTTCAGTTCCCAGGTGCCCATGAGTTTCTGGTATCCATTTGCTATAAGGCACACTGCATTCTTCTAATGACCTATCCCTTTGCTCATACCCAGGCAAAGTTTTACTTCTTGCACTAAAACAGCCTAAAACAGTTAAAGTTAAATAAAAATTAAAAATGGTTATCACACCATCTAACTTCTTACCCGTTTTGCACTGGAATTATATGATCATAGAGGGGGAAATAATCTGATATGCTTTTAAGGTGGATAAAAGATATTTAAATATTGAAAGACATTATTCAGAAAATGAGTATTCATTTTAGCACACGATAAGGATATTGTGCATAGAATCCCCATATATTCATCTTTGGACAAAAAGAAGGAAGTATTTCTGTTGCTGAAGTTGTATATACTTTTCTAGAGTAAAAACTTTATACTAAGCTTTTGTAGAAAATCAGAATGAATTAGTACGGTGTATATGATAATCTACTATGTCATCGTGCCAGAAGTTTGACCAATTCCTTTTCATGGAAGTTTGAAAATGTCAAGTTCGTTTTTAAACCCATGGCTAGTTTCATCTACTTTAAACCAAAAGTGACAAAATAGGAATTGACTGGGGGGAAAATTCTGCAATCCACTGTTCTTAATATTGGATAATCCATGTGAAGCAGGTTTACCACAAACTGCTGTGACAGAACAAAGATGACAGATAAACTCCTGTGACCAAATTAATTGGAAATAGGTGCCTCAGACTTGTGATCCTATTTCAGTTTTTGAAAGAATTATATGCACCTTCAGAGCATGCCACGTCTAAGGATGATTAGTCCTTGTACCTCTGGCATCAGGCTGATATGGCATGTTGCCAAGTGTCTCAAGAGAAAGCTAAAAAGTTCAGTGGAGGTGGTGCAGACTGTGTAGCTATTCCAGGATTACCTCAGAGAACATTCTGGCTTTTCTGTTGAAAGCCTGTCAGAGTTTGATATCTATTCTCTTTGTGCCTATGATGTGTGTTTTCAGACTGCCCTAAGTGGACCTTCTTAAACTGGTCTCTTGTTTTTTTTCACTCTGCCATACTGCTAAGAAACGTAATATAAAGCAACTTTAGGCATTTTTTTTTTTTTTTTTTTTTGGTACGCGGGCCTCTCACTGTTGTGGCCTCTCCCGTTGTGGAGCACAGGCTCCAGACGTGCAGGCTCAGCGGCCATGGCTCACAGGCCCAGCCACTCTGCACATGTGGGATCTTCCCAGACCGGGGCACGAACCCGTGTCCCCTGCATCAGCAGGCGGACTCCCAACCACTGTGCCACCAGGGAAGCCCTAGATATACATTTTTTTATACTGTTAAATCTACTTCTTGCCTTGTCAAACCGACCACAACTAAGATAATACATGGAAACCTGAAATAAATAATTATTTTAATAGAGAGGATGTTTGTTGGCATGTTTAATTCTCTCATCACAAAAGACATCAATGCTCTCAACTTAACTTTTTTTAGGGCTAAGAAAAATTATAAGATTAAACACCCAAAAAAAGCAGCTTATTCAAATGTTAGAACAACAGAACACAAGCATAACACTGATTTAGATATATTTATCATTTTACTTGTAATGTGAATAAGGTTACAAGAAGTATCCCTATTTACATTAAAAGAATTCAAACTTCAATATCATATATTGATAGCCTTTTGAATGTAACAGGAATACACACTGAAATCAAGTAAACTGTTTAAAACAGATCTAAATCACTTAGAATAGTCTATTAAATTATATTTTATTGGAATTATGTTGACAACTCGATAATTATTTTAATTAAAAAATAAAGCATATACATTAACACACTAAACGTTCTAGTTAATAGTGACACATTTAAGAATGTGCAGCCCTATTTATAATAAAAATTTTGAAAACTATCAGTCGCTCAAAATTTAACAATATATTCCAGTAATCACATTTGAAGGTGGAAATATCTAACAAATAATATCATTTTAACCTTA
Source organism: Pseudorca crassidens (assembly GCF_039906515.1). Lineage (NCBI taxonomy): Eukaryota > Metazoa > Chordata > Mammalia > Artiodactyla > Delphinidae > Pseudorca > Pseudorca crassidens. The sequence continues at coordinate 88,136,969 of NC_090298.1, forward strand.
CTGTAAAATCAATTGTGGGAAAGCTATGTTTATATGGGTGAGCAATATTTTTTCGAATATAAAAGCTACTAAATTTTCCAAAAGTCCATACAAATTTACTGACATCTTAGGTTGAAAATTACTAATAAACTCGGGCCAAAAAAGTCACATAACTGAAACTTTAACACATTTTTTAGCAACAGCATTTATAAAAGGATGGCTGGATATGATCCGCTCCTTTGAGAAGAGAGAGAAGGAAAAACACAGGAGTCAAATTTAAAATATGTGATAGCTCATACACTTTAGATATTTTGTCTGTACAATACTTGATTATTTGAAAAAAAAAGTGGCATTAAGAGAACTGTATTTTCTAAGTGATATATAAAAGCCAAAACCACATAAATAGTGCAGATTTCCAGCTTTTCATAACTGCTACTGCTTAATTTTTTAACCAACACTCATCTTTTCTTAAAAGAAAACAATATCAGATTCATAATGATCAGGCAGATAAGTAAAAATTTTTTCTCCAGGTGCTAAAACCTATCCTGAAAAAAAAAATAAGATTTTCATTTTAAAAGAATAATAACAATCAATTACAGAATGAAATCTACTATAAGCCAGGTGGTTTGTATAAGTTCTTTATGCCCTCCTTCGTAAATTCTTCAATTTTTTTCAGGTGAGAAAAAAGGCTCACGTATATTTAGTAGCCCAAGACACATACCTAATAAGAAAGTAGTAGTGATTCAGCCTGAGGCCTGCTCATGCTCTTTGCATGTTGTGTGTCCAGAAAATAAAACCCGTCTTCGGTGGGCATCTTGTTATCGTTTTTAAGGAATGTCTACTATAAAGATATGCAAAGCCAAGAAATGTAGCATAATTTAGCACATGTTGAATAGATGCTCTGCCACCACAGCTGGTTATGGGAAGACTGAAAAATGGGTTTGAGTGTCCTTAGGAATGATTGAAAAGCTCTGGTCAGGCCAAGCAATGACTAAATCTATACCTATTTTAATGATAAAGACAACACTTTGATAGTGTTTAATTCATCATGGATGGAGTAGGTGAAATTGAGTTGATGCTGATAGCTGAGAGAATTATTTTCTAAACTAATTAAATCTTTTTGTATAAATATAGGCTAAAAGAGAACACTGTTGGATTTATTTTTTTATACCTACATGTTTGAAAACAAACAAAAGTTAACTAATGATAATTTTAAGTCACCAATACAAACACAAATATCGTCAGGTTTACTTTAGTGCACAGAGACAATTTTAATATATTTCTTCTTTTTCTAAAAGAAAAATAATTAAAAAAATAAAGATCAAATGACAAAAAATTCAAATGTCCTCTTCATAATATATGCGGTATGTAATATAGCTACAATATCCTGAATTCTATGATTAGTCTGAAACCAAGTAATTCTATATCTAGGAGTCTAGCAAGATATCACCTTTCAACTCATTACCACTTTTTTCTACTGCAGAAACAGATTAATCTGAGAACTTACTGGTCAAACACTTTTCTTCCACTTTTGAAATTTAAAAAAAGAGTTTCAATCATTTTCTCCTGAAGATGTCATATAGGGTGCTGACACTTTCATAAGCAAAAATCAACACGTTTAGAGCACTGAAAAATTGATATACGTTGAATATATAGGCTGCTACAAATAGTCCTTTCCTAAGTGGTTTAGTTTTAGGAGTAGTATTCTCATAGAGAACCAAAGAAATTATTTTATAAAAATAGAGCAATGCATTTAAATTAAAGATCATTTCCTATACATGAGTGAAATATCAAACACACAACCAGTACTATTGATAATAGACCAAATTTGGAGGTTTAGTTTTTAAATGTAAAAATTTTGCTTAAATGGATTAAAAGAATAAAATTTCTCATCTAGATATGGTACTATATTTGAATTTTTAGACCCATTAATTAAACGTAAATTGAAAAACAGCCTGATGATCTGATCTTTTGTTTAGTGTAATGTAGGTAACTGCCCACCTGGAATTTAAGCCCAAGATAAATTTTCTCTTAGACAGCAATGAAATTTGAAAAAGAAAGAACTTTGGACAAAGAAGTCAACTCTTGATTACACCTGAGAATAAAGAGGATAATCCCAAATGGCTATTTAACCTCATGTCATGTCTATTTGCCCATGCGGGTGTTGTCATCTGAACATATAACTAAGAGTGTATTTCCTATATTTGGAGTTTGTAATATTTCTAGATAAATAATGACATACTGTGATTCCTTGAATTAAGTTAATTTCTCCACCAGGTTCTCCCTGTTGAAACCATTCGTAGATCTTTACTCAAAAAGGACCACGACTGCTGGGCTCCAAGACAAAGCTTTGAAGTTCCTTTCTGTTCCTTTCCTAACCCCTCTTCATCTCTCTATGGAAGAGGAGTGTGGATCTGAAGTTGGATTCCAGGACGGTAATTGAGCAACATGTTCTAGGGATGAAACTTTCAAGAGATAAGAGCTTTTCTGTACCAGCTGTGGTGGTTGCTTTCTTCCGGCATCCTCCCATGAGGCTCTGCTCAGCAGTCTCCCTACCATCCCTTTTCCTTCAGCATGCGCAGACAGAACTGGAGCTATTGCCCCAGGGAGGACAGGCGGGTGAGGGTGCGGATAGATGTGCCTTTTTGTTTCAATGGGGTTATTAATTCTAAGATTGCTGTTTAGTGGCAGGAACACCCAGGTGGTCCTACAACCAGGAAAAAAGGAGTCCTCCATGTTTTTTTTTTTTTTCTTAATTAGAGTTCTGTGTTAGGTTTGGGGCCAAAGGTGGTCATCATCATTTATTCAGTTAACAATTAATTATTAGGTGAGTAATGAATAAGGGTGCAAACTCTGGGGTTAGTCCTTGTAAATCTGAATTCTAACTCTGTCACTTAAAACCTGCATAAATTTGGGCAAGTTATTTATTTGTGTCTTCATTTTCTCATCTGTAATATGAGAATAATAACAATAATAACTCCCTAGTTAGGACTGTTGTGAGAATTAAGTTAATAAATGTGGAAACCCTTAAAATAGACCTCACACATAACAAGTGCTCAATAAATATTATTAATAATTTTTAATATAAGAAATATGAATAATGTTAAGTCTTGCTTGACAAGCAGCTAAGCAAGGGAGGATGCAGACGGACATGAAAGACAAGGTCCCTGCCAGGGAACCTGTCTGCTGGTATTGGGCATGCATCTTCTTAGGGACTGATAGGATCTGTCTGCGTCAGGATTCCTGAGGTGAAGTACCATCTTAATAACCACCTAATTGTATCCTTATATCAAACACCAATTTTCAGAATGAAGCCAGGATCAAATCTGAGGCTAAGTGGCTAAAATCTTTTTTATATTTGAAGAAGCCCAACTTTATACTTCAAGGTTGACTTATATTAACGAAAGATTTTAAAAAGCGATAATATTGATAGGCATATGAAAGTAAGACTTCCTGAAGATGAATTGAAATGTACATGACTGTAGATAACTGGAAGCCAAAAACACAAAGAACGTCAGCCTTTCTTCTCAGCTCCTTGTGCCTATCTTCAAACGCGGGGGCTTGCTTTCTAAAAGCCTCTGTTCGGTCTGTCTAACATGACTACACAGCTTCTGAAAGTAGAGATGAGACTATAAAAGGCTGAGTTCAAGGAACAAGGCCGAGGTCTCATGGTTTGTAGTCCTGGAGGCCTGAGAAGTGTTGTGGAAAGCAAGTATCATACACATAGAAGATGTATATGTTTCTAAATCCACATTTTTTTTTTATTTGAAAGAGGATAATGTTCTCTGGAGCAGTGATACCTAAATCTAACTAATCATAAAACTCACCAGAAAAACACTAAATAACATTAACAAAAAGCTACAGAGCTCTGCCTACCATCCTTACACCCTTACACCACTCCTGCCAAGAGTCAGATTTTAGTAAGTCTGATACAGGGGTATTAATTTGTACTCCCCAACGCCCCACTTCCCACAAGGACACCCAGAATATTTGAAGGCAGTACCAGGATTGCATGCACTCATCTCGATCTGATCTTTAGAATCATCACTCAGTGCCCAACTTCCATAGAGACCTGGTTTCATCGGTCTGGGGTGGGGCCTGGCGCTGGTGTGTTAGAGAGCATACCCAAGTGTTCCTAAGGTGCAGTGAGAGCTGTGTACCAGGAGCCCTAGTTCAATGCTTTCCTGCTGAGCCTTTTATTGCAAAACTGGACGTGATTTCTGTGCTTCAAAGCAAAGACCAGATGCTACTGTCATTACCAGAAGGTGTTACCTGAGCTCTTACTCTGCATAAGCTACGGCACTGAGTGAAGACACAAACATAACTTGTTACATCCTAACCAGTGATGAAGCCAAATTACAGATAAGATTAAAAAATTAAAAAAAAAAATTAAACTCCAGGATGGCAAACGTGCTATGTAACCTTCATCCACTTCCCCAGAAATAACCTGAAGGCTGCTCTTTCAGATCTAAGTTCCTCTTACTACTTTATCTCTTTCTGCTTTTGGTATTTAGATACTACTGCTTATGCTGGAAGAAAAACAATCCTGCATGGTTTATCTGTTATTTTACAATATCCTGTCATCAGCTTGGGAAATGAGGCATCAACATAATTTATTTTCAGGGGCACCTTATATAAGACACACTTTAACATATCTAAGCATATCACTCCATTGTTTCCGGTACGGAGATTTAATCACAATATTTAATGAAATAAAAACTAAATCAGAATTTCTTTCAAATGAAGGGAGAGGAGAGATGAAATATGACTTCACCTGTTTACATCTAAAAATACTGAGATAAAATTATACACACACACACACGACTTTTAAAAATATTAAATTGGGGCAGGTATATAACCATGTAGGCAGGTATATAACCATGTAACGCTGGGATTTTCCTTATGACAAACAAGAACTAGGAGGAACTACGTACAAATCATCTCTCTTTATACAGTTTAATGATCAATAGATCTAGTCAGACTAGGAAGAAATTAACTTTCTATTATGGAAATATAACATATTACAAATATCCTGCACTAACATGAAAAGTATAGTATTAAATTCAGAGCACGGTGAAATTTTCTATTATTGCACATCAGACAAGAATACTTTGTCTCCTGGAGACTGGAACTAGAATCCAAAAACTGTTGGCCTTGAGAAAGATGTATAAACAAAGCTATGACTCTTCCAATTTTTATCATTTTTTAATGTTAAAAATCTTGCCATTATTAAGCGGATTTTGAAACAGGAAGAGTTTTTCAGGTCAGTTCTAAGAGTGCTTTGGGGGACAAATTTTTAAAACTTTTTTATCATGGAAAATTTTCAACATACACAAAAGTAAAAAAAATAGTATAATGACCTTCCACGTATTCATCACCTAGTTTCAACAATTAACCCATAGGCAAAATTGTTTCACATATATCTCTGCCGACTTCCCCCACCCTCATGGGCACACTGACTGGATTGTTTTAAAGCAAATGTCAAACAGCATGACATACCATTGGAGGGGGAGGGTGTCAGCGTTTCATCAAGCGATTATCCAGCACCTGAATAATTAGGATTTTGCTTTCTTTTTCAAGGCATAGCTCTTACACTTTTTTCATTCCTAGAATTTTTTTCTCTTATGTCTTAATACTTTTATTAGCTTGCCTGGACAAAAAAAGATTCTTTTAGACTCACATGGTGAGATGATGAGTGATCATTCTTTAGCCATGCGTTTGTCTGATGTCTAATCTGTGGCTCTATCAAAACAATCATCAGGTAAGAAATTAGAGGTGCAGGGATTTTCTAAACCCCCATTTGCAAATATGTTCTAAACAAAGTTATTAAACACATGTAGTTTTTCTGACATTTTTGATATATCAGGAAAGTTCAATGTCAGTGCAGCCTTTACTTTTACATTCATTTGACTAAGCAATAAATACTCTAGGCAGATGTTTTTCATGTATCTAAAAGTCAAGGCCTGCATAATTAGGAACATTTCTTATGTTTTCCTTTATTTAATCTGATATATATTCTAATATATATTTTCCCGAGGGTGTCCCATTTTTACATATAATATCTTCTTTTAATATAATGCTTAGCTTGAAAAAGTGGGTATGTGTTATTGTTCTTCAGGAATCTTCCTCTAAATCATACTCCTTCATATTATTGTGCTATCCCAAATAGATAAGTTATGGCAGTACTAAAATAAAATGTGCTGGTAAACCAGAATTTATACCCGATAATGCCACAACCAACCAATTTTTGAATAGAGCCCATCCTAACGGATGAAGCTCACTTCAGACTAACATCCTTTAGCTCAAGAATGCACGATCCCTTCAGTGTCCTATTCAGGGCTGTGGTGCAGAGACTGAAGAGTAAGAATTAGCTAGTAGAGATTTTCCAAATTATGTTAAAATTATACTAAAATCATCATTATGATTAATTCTACATATTTTAAAATACATTTTAAAGGTAAAGACGAATAACCAAGAAAGCTTGGAAGAGGCAGAATAATGCTGATTCATAAATAGAATAAACACTGATTCATAAAGCTGGATTGTTTCTCTGACTATTCAAGGAGGTTTCAAAATTATTTCCAATAAAGGCCAGTGACATGGTATCACAAAAATTGTTTTTAAAAAGAAAAGCTTCCATTTTGATGCCAAATAATTCCAAATGTTACCAAAAAAATCAATGAAATCGTGTGTTTTCTTAATATTGCATTGGTTTAAGTCAGAAGAATTTGTGGTAGGGCAAAATCTGTGTGTGCGTGTGTGTGTGTGTGTGTGTGTGTGTGTGTGTGTGTGTGTGTATTAGCTTCCCTCCCTCCCTTTGAGGCCACAGATAATTCATTTATGAACCATTTATCTTCAGGCTGAAGATAGCATTTTAAATTGAATATTAAAAAAAACATAAAAGACAATAAGCATACTAAAAAACTTACTTAGATATTTCTATAATGTTACATATGTTTAAAGAAAAATGTTTTTTTAAGTAGAAAAGGAGGCAAAATTAATCTATACTGTCAGAAGGAATGATACTGATTACCCTTGGGGTAGGGTAATGACTGGAAAGGGTAAAGGGAGGGGTGAGGATTGTGAGGTACTGGAAATGTTTGTTTCTTGATCTAGCTGCTGGTAATATGATGTATTCCGTTTGTGAAGATTCACTGAACTTATATGTTCACTTCATACTATACTTAGAGGTTTTTTAAAAAGCAGAAAATGAATTAAAATAGTATTAGACCATTTTTCACACTGTAACACCTGTAGTATTTGCTATTTCTGAATTTTATGTATTAATAAATACTTTTATATACATATAAAATATACAGAAGCGGTTCTTCTAAATAATTTCAATGGTGTACAAGGCCAAGTTTTTTTAACCTGATTTATTTAAAATATATGCATCTTTGAGGTTTTAGGAATAATTTTGAATGTGACACAGCCTCCATTAAGAGTAAAGATGGCTAAATAAACTCTTTAGTATAGGATATTTAAACTATGTCAGGTGAATGAAAAGAACCAAAAAACAAGGATATATTCCTCATCAATTCCAGTAGGCCTTATCTTAGAGACTATAAAACTTCCCTTACTTTTTAGGAAAAAAAATCATCTGTCCCTTAAGAGTTTGTATAGGTATGTATTAATGTAACCCAAAGCCTTATGAACTCAAATTTCTGAGGGGTTTATAAATTATTCAGATCTTTAAAAGAGTTATTTTTGAAAAATAATGAGATGTAAGAAATTCAAGTAGTCTGGTCCCACTTAAAGTTTAATTTAATAATATTATCAAATAAAAATAAAGAATATTAAATAAATAAGTAGTATTAAATCAATGAGTATTTAACTTAGTTCTGTGAAACCTAGTAAAAGGCCTAAAACTGCTATTACAAAAGACGGTGAAAGTTCTGGACATGGAACATGGAAAATGAAAAAAACGCAGACATGGAAAAACGCAGGCATTAAAGGAGTCAAAAAATTGAAATCTGCGACTGATGAAGTACAGTGGGGTAGTTGAGTCTGGAAGAGACAGCCCGCCAGAACAGATTTATTCCTTTAGCTACAGTTAGACACTCAGGTAGAAGAAGAAGCTACTTAATTTTACGGTTAACTTATCACCAAAAACTCAACAACTTGAACCATGTTGAAATGCTCACAAACCATTACAAATTCCGAATGTTCTCATATCTGCCGTGCCTGGTTTTCACCTTTGTTCATATAACGCTGCTCACTCTGCGGCCCAGTTTTCCTGCTCAAATCCGTCCTTCCTTCTTCCACCAGTCTAAAATCTTCATCCTCTCCAAAATCTCCCCTGATCACACTCCAGTGCTCAATTATCTTTTTCCTTCTCTAAATTCCTTTGACACGGCTTAACTCTTATGTAAGCAGTGTTTTATGAATGAAACTCTCATTTTTTCTGATGGGGAAAGTAAAGAAAGGACAAATCCTGTCTACTCCATTTTCTCTTTGCATCTCTACGACAGTCCGATTCACAGACAAAGAAATTGGGACTCAGGGAGACTGAATAATTTGCTTGTCTTCACACAGATATTAAGAAGCAAGATTGGGTTCTGAACTCGGGCCTGCTTGACTCCAAAGTATTAAAGCCTCTGCCTTCAAGCAGATAGTGATTTGGGAAGACAGAGAGAATCATATTTCACCATGAAACCTCTCCTAGAAAATGGACTGCATTACTAAGTTCACTACTCCTAGCACATTACCTGAGACAGATGTAGATAAAAAATATTGGAAGGAAGATAAAGAATTTGCTCATGTTCGTACACACTGTTAGTGGCAGGACAGGGACTAGAAACCATCTCCTGGCTCCTCTGCACCACACTCAAGAGAGTTCAAGGATGAAAGATTATATCTAAGCAGGCAGCACATTGCAGTGGAAAGAGTACCAGATTTAGGGGCAGAGAGATGCGGGTTTAAATCCTTTCTCTACCATTAATTTATATCCTTAGGCAACTTTTGAGTATATTTCCTTATCAGTACAACAATAATAATACAGATATTGAAGGTCTATAATGTGAAGACTAAGGGATCCAGCATATGTTAAATTACTAACAAAATACTCAGAGCTAGTCTCTCCGCTCCTCCCAATTTATATGTAATATTAAAATGCTGAACTCTGGTATTCTACTGACACCACATCATTTCCAAGGGTTCATCATAAAGCACAGCCCAGAAATCCGACGGATGTCCTCTACAGGGGATCCACCCCACATGGGCTTCCCGTGACCCCTCTAGGCAGCCTAATGAGAAAACAGTGCTCCTTGCTTTTCATTACCCAAGAATATTAAAGAGATGGCATCTTGAAAACAATTTCAAGAATTGACTATCATATCAACTAATACAGGTTTCATTACAAGAGGGCAAGGAGTTATGAAGAAGATGGTTTCCTTTTTATTTGTCTGATTTGTTCCTATCTGTCTTCCAGGATGTCAGATGGATAGTCTGCTCTATTTATAAATGATACTACAGCTGAGAACAAAGGATGAGGTTATAAAAAGAAAGAAAAAGCCTCAGAAAGATGAAGGAGGTAAACTTAAGGCCTATTAATTAGATGTATGAATTAACACCCTGAGTCACCAAGTCAATAAAATAAATAAAATCCATTTTCAGTGACTGGTTGTATCTTTGCCACAGAGAAAGAAAAACAGAAGTCACACTGACATCCATTTTTCTCATATTACACTAATTTAGAATGAATTCAGAAATGGAGTTTTACATTAAAGATAGTTAGTCTAGAGCTGCACTCTCCAATATAGTAGCCACTCCAGCGATTAGTGCACTTGGGCACTTGCAACATGGAGAGTCCAAATTGAGATGTGCTTAAAGGGAAAATACACACCAGATTTCAAAGACTTCATATAAGAAAAAAGAATGTAAAATATCTCGGTAGTAATATTTTTAATTAATTGCATGATGGAATGATAATATTTTGATTACATTTTATTAAGTATATCATTGAAAGGAATTTCACCAGCTCCTTTTCACTTCTTTCAATATGCTATTAGAAAACTTTAAATTACATATGTAGCTCAAATCTGTGGCTTGCATTACATTTGTATTGGACAGTACTGGCCTAGAATGAGAATCAAAGATATTTGATACTCAGGCAAGTGACAATACATGAGAAATACTCTCTCTGACTCAAACAGAAGGGGTTGAACTTCATTAAGAATTCCATGTGCAAACTGTTTCTTGAGTCACAGATGCTGATGTGATTTTATACAGTAGGTATTTAGCATGTTACATTGCTACCTGAAATGTTTTTGCTCTTTAGGATTATGATCTACCAAGATAAGATTTAAAGAACTTAATTGTAAATATATACTATAAATATAAATTCTAATACATAAATATAAATTCTAAATGACACAGATGTCACTAGAATATGGAGTTCAGTACATATATATATGTATATGTAAAATTTTTGAGGTCAGAAAGTCAAACAAAAACCTTGAGAAAACTGAGATTTGTCATTTCTTTCCTAAACTACTCCAATATCTTTCCTGTTATCACTCTCTCCACTGATCTCTTCTCAGTGCAACTCATCCTCACACCGCTGTTAGAGTCCTCTTTTGGAAGATAAATTGGATTTTATCACTTTCCTCCTCAAACACCTCCAATAACTCCCAACATTTATAGCATAAAGTCTAAAATCTTTAGAGTTAAAGCTTGCCAACATCTCACTCCAAATTAACTTTCCACTTTCATCTTTGAGAATTCTCCACCGCAGGCGAATGCCTCGCCCTCCACGATCATGCCAAGCTTGCTCATAGCTCTGCTGCCCCTGTCTCCCTCCTTGTCTGCTGGTGAGCTCTCCCTGCCTTCAGTGCTACCCGCAGGTGACCTCCAGGAATCTGGTACATGGCTATCATCATATATCCCACTCACCGCACTATACTGTACAGGTCTAGCGCTCCTGCCAAGACCAGTTTGATAGGGAGTAGGATAAAGATAAGAATCTAGTGTTGTCGTTTTTTTTCTTATTCTTTTTAAAAATTATTATTGAGATATAATCAACATATAACATATTAGTTCCAGGTGTACAACATAATGATTTGATATATGTATATACTGTGAAATGGTTACCACAATAAGTTCACTTAACATCTATCTCCACACATAGTTACAATTTTGTGTGTGTGATGAGAACTTTTAAGACTTACTCTCTTATCAACTTGTAAATATGCAATGCAGTATTTTTTTTGATGTGTTAATGTAGGTTTATTTTTTATTATTATTTTTAAATTTTTATTTCATTTTATTTTTTTATACAGCCGGTTCTCATTAGTTATCTATGTTATACATATTAGTGTATATATGTCAATCCCAATCTCCCAATTCATCCCACCACCACCTCCCCTGCTTTCCCCGCCTTGGTGTCCATACGTTTGTTCTCTACATCTGTCTCTATTTCTGCCTTGCAAACCGGTTCATCTGTACCATTTTTCTAGATTCCACATACATGCGTTAATATACGATATATGTTTTTCTCTTTCTGACTTACTTCACTCTGTATGACAGTCTCTAGGTCCATCCACATCTCTACAAATGACCCAATTTCATTCCTTTTTATGGCTGAGTAATATTCCATTGTATTTATGTACCACACCTTCTTTATCCATTCATCAATGGGCATTTAGGTTGCTTCCATGTTCTGGCTATTGTAAATAGTGCTGCAATGAACATTGGGGTGCATGTGTCTTTTTGAATTACGATTTATTTTACCTTTGTGTCCCCAGTATCTAGTACAGTGACAGACATGAACTAGGTGTTCAATAAATATTTATTGGTTGAGAGAATTATGTTTTTTTCCTCTATCACCTTAGGCACTAGCCACATAAGACTCTCACGTTTCTGAAACATGTAGTACTTTCCTACATGCCTACTGTCCCATCACAGCTTGGAATGCTTTTCTTTTTGAAATTTGTTTACTTTTGGTTTTAGTTCTATCAGAATAATACATGTTTACTGTTAAAAAAAATAATAAGTTAAATGCTACAACCAGCAGTCTCATGCTGTACGTGTCCTCATTTCCAAACCCTACTTCCTGAAATCAACTACTTCCAACTACTTAGGTCTTTTTAAAATTTTTCCCTTCATTCTTATATTTCTCAGGCCTTGTTCTCAAGGAGGACATAGGCAAAAGAAGGCAGGTCTATCTCAATCTTCACGCTCACTAAAATGTCTTGCAGAGTACTTTACTTTACATATAATAGATACTCAATAAACCCTTGTTGCTTGATTAAATGAATGGATAAGTGAATATTCATGCTCTTTGGTGCTTGAGCACAAACTACTCAACAGTCTGAATCAGAGACACCTTCATATACCACAGTCAAAGCAAAGTAACAAGTTAAAATGGGGTGTCAATTAAGAAGTAGGAAGGAGATAATGAAAGGCAAAACAAGGTGGGTGGAAAACACGAAGTTCTCCAAAGTTAAAAAGGTCAGGGTAGTCACATAATAGAATGTGAATGAAATTTAGATTCAGATAAACTTAGATTTGCCTTCTAGCTGCATAGGCTTGGGTAAATTACAGAATTTTCCTGGGTCTCAGTTTTCTTATCTATAAAATGGGGATAATGCTCCTTCCTTTCCAGATTTGCCATAAGTGTATGGTATGCTCTATAAATGGAAGCTGCTTTCTTATTACTGGGTATGTATATGGGAATAATAATAACAATAACAACAACATCCTTCTGGAAACCTTGAAGATGAGGCAGACGGATGGTTTAACCAGAAGCTTCTTATACACTTTTTTTTTTTAACATCTTTATTGGGGTATAATTGCTTTACAATGGTGTGTTAGTTTCTGCTTTATAACGAAGTGAATCAGCTGTATGTATACATATAATCCCATATCTCCTCCCTCTTGCGTCTCCCTCCCACCCTCCCTATCCCACCCCTCTAGGTGGTCACAAAGCACCGAGCTGATCTCTCTGTGCTATGCAGCTGCTTCCCAGTAGCTATCTGTTTTACATTTGGTAGGGTATATATGTCCATGCCACTCTCTCTGTCACAGCTTACCCTTCCTCCTCCCCATATCCTCAAGTCCACCTTCTAGTAGGTCTGTGTCTTTATTCCCATCTTGCCCCTAGGTTTTTCATGATCATTGTTTTTTCTTACATTCCATATATATGTGTTAGCATACGGTATTAGTTTTTCTCTTTCTGACTTACTTCACTCTGTATGACAGACTCTAGGTCCATCCACCTCACTACAAATAACTCAATTTCATTTCTTTTTATGGCTGAGTAATATTCCATTGCATATATGTGCCACATCTTCTTTACCCATTCATCTGTTGATGGACACTTAGGTTGCTTCCATGTCCTGGCTATTGTAAATAGAGCTGCAGTGAACATTTTGGTACATGACTCTTTTTGAATTATGGTTTTCTCAGGGTATATGCCCAGTAGTGGGATTGCTGGGTCATATGGTAGTCTTATTTTTAGTTTTTTAAGGAACCTCCATACTGTTCTCCATAGTGGCTGTATCAATTCACATTCCCACCAACAGTGCAAGAGGGTTCCCTTTTCTCCACACCCTCTCCAGCATTTATCGTTTGTAGATGTTTTGATGACGGCCACTCTGACCAGTGTGAGGTGATACCTCATTATGGTTTTGATTTGCATTTCTCTAATAATTAGTGATGTTCAGCATCCTTTCATGTGTTTGTTGGCAATCTGTCTATCTTCTTTGGAGAAAGAAATGTCTACTTAGGTCTTCCTCGCATTTTTGGATGGGGTTGTTTGTCTTTTTGATATTGAACTGCATGAGCTGCTTGTAAATTTTGGAGATTATACACTTATTGCTGAGGCTTCACCAGACTAGGGTGGAAACAGAAAGAAGCGGTTACACTTGGTAATGGAAAGTATGTGGGGAGGACATGAGGACAGGCTCCTTCTAGCAGCACTGTAAAGGCAGAATTCTACTTACATCTATATGTTAATCATCTTTTTGTTTGCTTGTTTTTTCCGGAGAGTCTAGCAAGGAAAATCAAGTCTCTTTCTTAGATGGCACACTCAGAAGCACAGTAACAATATTTCAGAAATGACAATGGATATGTGATTCCTGCTAAAATTTAATACATATGCTTGATGGAAAGGTAAATTTCATAACATCCTATACTAATGTAATCCATACACTGAATAAAAATTCTATCTTCAACTTTCTATTAAGAGAGATAGCCAGAATCTCAAGACAATAAAATCGAACTAGAGGGTATCAAATAGCAGAGCCTTAAATTGCTCTCAGCATCTCCATGATGATTCAGTGCATTAATGGTAAGTGATTGGTTAAAAGCATTTAAATCAACCTTACATCCTTGAAATTTTCCATGAACAAAAACAATATCCATTTAGAAAGATCTCGCAAAAATGAATTTGTTGTAAAGAAAAAGAGAAAGAGCACAATAAATTATTTTAAAGCATTTGGCTAGTGAAGTAACATCATCTGCTAGGTGGAACAGAACATAAGCCCTTGAATCACGAAGTAGTCATAGGTGATGGGTAACCAAAAACACCTGTGCTCACTTCCATTTACTATGGACACATGGAATTATGAACTAGCTGATGCACATAATCATTAAATTGATCTGCAAATATAAAACCTCAAATGATTGAGGTTTTATATGATATTTTATATGAATGATGTCCTCATAGCCCTAAATAACCTAAGAATAGAAGGAAGAAAAATTCTCTTCATATATGGTAGTAGACTTTGTTAGTTTTGCAATATTTTTATATACAACAACTGTAACTATTTACTAGCTACGATCTAATTTAGAGAAGAGAAAACCCCAAGCAGAAATAAGGATGGTATGTGTGGATGTTTTTATGTTTGTAATGAAAGAATGACAAGTCAAAACCAAGTCTCCAAAATGGAACTAATTTCTAATTAAATGACTTCATCATTACAAATTTTTAAGTTAATGCTCATTATAATATTAAATGCTCATTATAATAACAAAAGTAGAACTTAGGTAATCTGAATTTAAATATTTGAGTAAATTAAAAATGTATCTCTTTCAACCTAATTCTTTGGCTGAAGGAACAGAAAAGAAATTAGTTTCTTGGGGTTAGCTCTCCTATGTCCTAGAATAAAAACAAAAACAAACTACAAACAAACAAAAACGTCCCCTTTCTGAATGAGAATCTGACCTTTGCTTAACTTCCTAGATGTGTTCTCCAAAAACGGTACATTAACCATGTTGCTACACAACATTGCTTATAGTATCAATGATCCCCTAATTGGTAGACAGCATCTGTCTGGTTTAAGGGAACTATAAATAACTGGTGGGGACACCACTGCTTAGATTCCCTGAGTACACTCATTCTTGTAACTGGACGTGTAACTGTTAGGGATGCTAGATGCTATGCCTATTGGTTGTTTTAAAAGATTATTAGTTCTCAGGGGTTTGAAGCTTCTAAGCCAGAGTAGTGCCCACACCCATGCAATGTGGATCTCATCTCCTGGTACTTATGCCTTCACCTGGTTGGTGAAAGAAGATGTTTCCTGGCTGCTGGGTGAGCTGTGGAATGGGCTGCTGCGAGGTCTCCCACAGAAAAGGACCAGCTGACACTGCCCTATGGCAAGCTGAGGTCCCCATCCTTTGCCCTTCTGAGTAGACTGTGCCAAGTGCCCCGTGCAACAGCTAAATGTCTAAGTGTTTAGTTGAACCTAATACGACCTCATGGTAGGCAAGGCGCCTAAATGTTTAACTTTTAGTATTGCTTTTGGTTTTAGCCCTACATGTAACCCAGGATAACAATACTGCTAAAGTCATGAACAAATTAACTTTAATAACATTTTAATTCATTCATTCACCCAAGAATATTTTAGAAAGTTCATCGTAGCTGCTCTGTGATAGATTGTAAGGTAAGGAGAAGACAAATAGGGGATACAATTAAGTGGCCAGTGCAGTTATCAGTGGAGCTGGCTCTATTCGAGATACATTTTGAGGGTAGAGTTGACCTGGCTTGTTAATGCATGTTGATGAGGTATGAAGAAAAGTGAGGCATCAGAGACACCTAAGTTTTGGCTGGAGTAACTAGGTGAATAGTGATGCCCTTTCTGAGTCAGAGAAGACAGGTAGTGCTAACAAAGACGTGGTAGACATGGTGAAGAGTAAACAGCCTTCCACTCTGCATTTAGATTAACCCACTGAAAAGTAAGTACTTACATAAGCCAGTTTGGGGAAATGGTGCTCTGAGAATAGTGATAATAAGGATCCAGTTTTATAATCAGCATTACATACTTAATTCTTTTTACAGGGAGCAGGAACGAATAAAGAAGAAAAAGGAGGAAAGGCAAAACACATCTTTAAGTGTGCAGCACATCATGTGTTAAATTGAAACAACCCCAAAGTTCAACTTCCTTCACTGTTCAAGGAGAAAATCCTTTACTATGTACTTCACGATAAAGGATTTGCAACTATATGGTGCTTGAGAAATATGCTATTGCTATAATTTAACTCACTGTATGTGGGCTTCAAGATGCACAGTGGCGTTCCAAACCAACTTTTAAAGAAAATTGCATGGAATTTTCAAGACATCAGGAGCGTTCTTAAAAGTTATGCAGAGAAAACGGATTTTTGATAGTTATGAATTACATTTAGTGCTGCCAGACTGCAGGGAACGCTCTTTTTGCCTCAGTATGGTAGAATTACTGTTGACAAAGTTTTAATTTAAATTTTTAAGGGTTTAAATGGAAGAATATAGGTCACTGAATTTTCATTCACTGTGTGAGTATTACTAGCGGCAGAAAGCAGGCTTTGTTAGTGAGGGTCCAATTTTGGGCCTGGAGTCCATCTTTTCTGTAGTAGTTAGTTGGGAATTGAGTATGTGTTAGCGAGCATAATTTAGCTCTCAGTCAGTCAATCAGTGGACTGAACACGCACAGTTAGAAACCTGCTTGGCACAGAACAGAAACTCGGTTCAGAAAATACTAAATGCATCTGTGAGACAGACTCAAGTCCGCACAAATCATATATTACAATCACAAGCTGGAAGGGATTCGATCTTGCCTAGCAGGTCGTAGATTTGGATAGACTTGTAATAGTCTGAAAACACACTACACAGCTCCAAAGTCTAATTCTAAAATTTTCAACTGGTTTCCTGAAGTTGAAAAAGACGAGGTAAATATTTGTAGAGCCCACTGCATGTAAAACTTGTTTTAAAGAGGCTTGCGATATATCAGGAAACCTTAAGAAATTACAGTAGGCATCTAATTTAAATGCTGTATCTTAAAATAACTAATTTAAAGGTATATGCTATATAGGCTATTAAAAATAAAAATCATTTTCTTGAATAAAAAGTTAAAAATTCTATGTTTTCATATATTTGAGAGACTAGATTTCAAATCAACATTCTGTTTAACGAAAAGATGAAGTATGAGCTATGTGAGAAAAGCGGTATAATTATTGAAAGGCTTTTTCCACATAATTTGCCTTTCTGCATAATTTGTGGGTGGGTGGGGGATCTTTCTCCAGGTTTGTACTGTGTTTGGTGCCCTGTTTGTCCTCAGTGCCCCCAGCTCTAGAATCCATGTTTTCCTCCACAGATTGATGAATGTGATGGATAATACTGACATGTGTAGCACATACTCATGCACATTCCCTGAATTTGCTCTAAGCCCAAAATACTGTGGAAGTAAATTTTAGGAGAATATGCCTATGTGGAGTAAAGGACTGGCCTTCACAATAATATATTTTGTAAGCATGTAAATAATTAGTAATGGTATACTGGTAAGTACCACACCGAATGCTCTGACAACAAAGAAGCCACAAATTATGTGCAAATTTCAGCATGCCTGCTAAACTTATCTCTCTTTCTGCCACTCAAGAAGAAATTACCAGAGTCCAAGTGAGTGAAAAGAAGAAGTCACTGAATCTGCTCTAATTTCTAATTTTTTAGAAAGAAAATCCTTTGCAAACCTTGATTGCAAGGTGTGTTGTAATCCCGAAGTTGAAAACGAATGTTTTAGAGGATTTCACCCAATTTCTTATGTAAACTAGTGCAGAAGGTATGATTCTCATGAAAAGCCAAGTACATTTGCCTCAACATAAAATAGGACAGATTGAATTTCAAACTCTTCATTTATTTTGTAGAGCTGAAATGTTAAGTTCCTTACTGCTGTTCAAAATTGGCTTGAATCTTATTTATTCTGACATATATGTATATATATCATATATATACTATTGTAATATGTATGTGCTATTATCAATACATAGATATAACAGTAGTCCCTCCTTATCTGTGGGGGATTCGTTCCAAGACCCCCAGAGGATGCTGAAACCTTGGATAGCACCGAACCTTACATATACTATGTTTTTTCCTATACATACATGCCTATGATAAAGTTTAATTTATTATTTTAGGCACAGTAACAGAGTATCCAAATTGCCATCATCACTACTCTTGCAACTTTGGGGCCATTATTAAGTAAAATAAGAGTTCCTTGAACACAAGCACTGTTATACTCCAATAATCATCTGAGGACTGAAAGGGCTACTATGACTAATGGGTGGGTACAGTAAGCAACCTGGACACACTGGGCAAAGGGATAATTCACCTCCTGGGTGGGATGGAGTGGGACAGTGCAAGATTTCATCACGCTACTCAGAAAGGCACAAAATTTAAAACTTACAAACTTTATTTCTGGAATTTTCCACTTAATATTTTTGGACCAAGGTTGACTGTGGGTAACTGAAATCATGAATAAGGGAGATTACTGTATTCTCATTCATTTAAAAGAAGTTTTTGGTTACTATAGGATATAAATGATTTAAAATTTCAAATATATTCTCCTCAAGTATGTTCAGAAAGTGTTATTCTAGATGGTTTTGTCTTGGTCATGAGCTGCTTCCTGCATGACTGTCTCATCCTCAGTACCCCAGAGAAGCACCTCTGGACTTCAAATCTCCAAATCTGACTTTCCAAGGCTGACTTCAGAAAGATTCTCAAACAGAGGGCAGAAGAAGGGGCTGGATCCTATGAGGGCATTATTGTGATTTCAAATCTAAAAGAACAGAAGAATCCTTTATGAGAGGAAGTGAAATATCTTCAAAGCAAAACTGCTTTCTTGGAGAAGCTCCTAGAGCCGTATGTGAGGAAAGAGATAATAGAAAGAAAGAAAATGGGAAATTTAACCTAAGAAAGTGATAGAGATGATTAAAAATATATTACAAGTATCACTCATCAAACATTACTTAGCTAGTTTTCTACATACTTTTTTTTTCCGCTTCTAAGAATTATTTACCATATAAAATATTTTTGGCAAGCAAAATTTACATTATACCAGTATGAAGGTAGTTCATTTAAAAAAGCCATACATATTAATATATATAAAATAGAAGAGTACCATAACTCCCTGAAGACAGAGAGAACTTTTTTGTTTACTTCTTATTTCTAATTTTTAAAATCTCCTTTTCTCTGCCCATACTCAGTCATTCTCAATGAAAGACAAGTTGCTTTCAGGCATTGGGCATGCACTGCATACAGAGGCACATAGGCTGGATCAGTCACATCAAACTCAACACAACTGTTTGAAAAGTTGAAAAGTTCAAACTATTTATTTAATGTCATGCAGATAAACCCAAGAAAAGGAAAACATTTGACAGACAAATTCTCATTGACTGAGTCTTAAAAAGCCAAGGCAATGTTTTAGGATATGGGCTAAAATGAATAGTTTCATATTCAAGTTAAAAGTAAGTTTGACTTAATTAGGAAATTAAATTAACCAAACTAACTTTCTGCCTCAAGTGAAAGTTCCATTTAATATCTATCCTAAAGTGAAATCATAAAGGGAATCTATTCGATTCTCTTACTCCCAAAGATATGAGAGGAAAGGAATATTAACTCCTTATTTCATAGATAATAAGATCAACACACTGGATTTGATGAGCTTGGGAAGGTTGGCACCTTCTACCTCAAGAACAGTGTCCATTTTGTATCAAGGAAATCCACCAGTTTCCTGCTCTTAAGCAGGTCACTGACTGAGAGGTCTAGTTTTTATTTATACTTTGAAGGAGATGAAATAGAGCAGTGTTTTACAAACTGCTAGTCACTCTAGTAAGCGATGAAATAACTTTAGTGAAAATCCAACAAGCACTTTAAATGCAAAATGTATTTTTCACAGTAGAACAAGGAAGTTTAAAAGCCCTGAATAAGATTATGTAACACCATACAGTCTGAACACTTTTCTACGTATTTCCAAATGGGTCCAAGAGGTCATATTTTAGGACTTACTTAAAACAAATGCAGAATATCTGAGACAAAATTAGAAGGAAATCCCCAGAAAATTGATGGGGTAGCTAAAATGTAAAAGTACCTCTCCTTCCCAAGTTCCACTCCTAATTTCTCCAAAAGCAGAAAATGTGGGTAGAATTAAGAGAGTGTTGGATACAGGCATACCTCGGAGCTATTGCAGGGTAGGTTCCACACCACCACAATAAAGTGAATATTGCAATAAAGCAAGTCACACGAATTTTTTGGTTTCCCAGTGCGTATAAAGGTTATGTTTATACTATAATGTAGTCTATTATGTGTGCAATAGCATTATGTTTAAAAAAACCAAGGTAGATAACTTAATTAAAATATACTTTATTGCTAAAAAATGCTAACCATCATCTGAGCTTTCAGTGAGTCATAGTAGAACGTCAAAGATTACTGATCACAGATCACAATAAGAAATAAAGTAATAAAGGGAAAGTTTGAAACATTCTGAGAATTACCAAAATGCAACACACAGACACAAAATGAGCAAATGTGTTGGAGAAATGGTGCCAATAGACTTGTTCGACATAGGGTTGCCACAAACCTCCAATTTGTAAATATCGCAGTATTTACAAAGTGCAATAAGGCAAAGCAAAATAAAATGAGGTATGCCTGTGTAAGGAACTAGAAATTTCTAGTGTGTTGAGAATCCCTAAATGAGGATTCTCTAAAACCCAGGGGGCTGATGTTACTGAGTTGTAATGGAAAAGTTGGACTTGTGATGAGATCTAAAATAGGTTTTAAGCTGGAGGCTTAAAATACAGAAAATACTGTGATGTAAGATTCAGAGAGCAGCATAGACTTCGAAGATACATTTTTTTAAAAAGCCTAATTCATTCAAGAACCAAAGTTCTTTAGAAAAACGGCTGATGCCATGTCTCCAGCATGAAATGCACAAGATGAGCCGGGCATATCTTGACATAATCAGTCTATGTCAAATGGACAGGGGAACCATTTTGAAGAAGCTTGTACTACCAAAAGATAGGACAATTTGAGTTATCAATTTAAAAATAACTGCAATGGATTATTGAGTTTATAATAATACTTAAACAAAAGCAACAACAACACCTCATTGGTCACCTTGGAAGAATTATGGAAATGAAATTAGCATTTTAGAAACTGATAAATAAAGAGAAAGTATCATTCCTTCCTTTCCTATATAAATTGAACTCAAGTAAACCAAGAAGTCAATAAAGGAAAGTTGCTCTTAATAATAAGGAAATCCTGCTAATAAATAAAAAGAGAAAGAACTTCTGGTAAGGTTTAATCCTACCAGTGTTAATGGATATAACAATGTGAGACTAATTTGTGAAAGACATACAGTAAAATCAATTAGTTTAATGTTTTTTTTGTTTTGTTTTGTTTTGTTTTTTTGCGTTACGCGGGCCTCTCACTGTCGTGGCCTCTCCCGCTGCAGAGCACAGGCTCCGGACGTGCAGGCTCAGTGGCCATGGCTCACGGGCCCAGCCGCTCCGCGGCATGTGGGATCTTCCCAGACTGGGGCACGAACCCATGTCCCCTGCATCGGCAGGCGAACTCTCAACCACTGCACCACCAGGGAAGCCCTAGTTTAATGTTTAATTTATATTTTGCTATGAGCATTACTATCATTTTCTAATGGGAAACTTGGTGGACGTTTGTTTTGTTTTGCTTTTCCGTTGTTTTTTTTTCCCCCAAAATAAATCAGATGCCAAGTGTCTTAAGTAGGCTAATTAACCAGTAAATAGTGAAGGAGATTTAGTCAAACACACAGCTGGGGAGGGCATAATTATCTTAAATTATCTTAAAGAGAAGGTGAGACCCTAAGAGAGCACTTGTAGATATAATTTACTGCTTTAGAAGGAAGAGATGCAGCCCTTGGGTTTTTACCCCCTTTCGGCTCCTACTTCTCATGATATTTCAGAAAATGAGGAGCACTGATGCTAAACAGCATAAAGGAGGCAGAGAGCAAAGCCACATTGAAGAGAGATTCAATTTTGACTTCTCAGAGGACATTCTCGGAAGAGGCTCTCCTAAGGGAAGAAAAGTAAGGGGCACCTGATGCAGGTGATGACTCTGAGGCCCCGGGAACTTCTGAGCCCAGGTTTAAGGAAGAACTTAAAGAAGAGAACAATTGCTTATGTTTTTGAGAATGGTACAACTGTGTATCTTTAGAAATATCTGTACTTTAAAAAAATGGAATAAAATACCTAGGAATAAACCTACCTAAGGAGACAAAAGACCTGTATGCAGAAAACTATAAGACACTGATGAAAGAAATTAAAGATGATACAAACAGATGGAGAGATATACCATGTTCTTGGATTGGAAGAATCAACATTGTGAAAATGACTATACTACCCAAAGCAATCTACAGATTCAATACAATCCCTATCAAACTACCAATGGCATTTTTCACAGAACTAGAACAAAAAATTTCACAATTTGTATGTGGAAACACAAAAGACCCTGAATAGCCAAAGCAATATTGAGAAGAAAAACGGAGCTAGAGGAATCAGGCTCCTGGACTTCAGACTATACTACAAAGCTACAATAATCAAGACAGTATGGTACTGGCACAAAAACAGAAATATAGATCAATGGAACAGGATAGAAAGCCCAGAGATAAACCCACACACATATGGTCACTTTATTTTTGATAAAGGAGGCAAGAATATACAGTGGAGAAAAGACAGCCTCTTCAATAGGTGATGCTGGGAAAATTGGACAGCTACATGAAAAAGAATGAAACTAGATCACTCCCTAACACCACATACAAAAATAAACTCAAAATGGATTAAAGACCTAAATGTAAGGCCAAAAACTATCAAACTCTTAGAGGAAAACATAGGCAGAACACTCTTTGCCATAAATCACAGCAAGATCCTTTTTGACCCACCTCTTAGAGAAATGGAAATAAAAACAAAAATAAACAAATGGGACCTAATGAAACTTAAAAGCTTTTACACAGCAAAGGAAACCATAAACAAGACCATGGTTCTGAAGAACCTAGGGGCAGGACAGGAATAAAGACGCAGATGTAGAGAATAGACTTGAGGACACGGGGAGGGGGAAGGGTAACCTGGGACAAAGTGAGAGAGTGGCATGGACTTATACATACTACCATATGTAAAATAGATAGGTAGTGGGAAGCAGCTGCATAGCACAGGGAGATCAGCTCGGTGCTTTGTGACCATCTAGCGGGGTGGGATAGGGAAGATGGGAGGGAGATACAAGAGGGAGGAGATATGGGATATATGTATAGCTGATTCACTTTGTTATAAAGCAGAAACTAACACACCATTGTAAAGCAATTATACTCCAATAAAGATGTTAAAAAAATGCTATGAAACATGTCATTTGGCATTAACTAAAATTGCTTTTAAAGGATCATTTAAATGAAGAAATTATTTCTATATGAAAAGCAGAGAAATTTAAGAAGTTATCTGCACATAATCCAGTAAACGATTTGGAGTGAGGAGATTATAGTTCCAGTTTTGTTAATTAATTAAAACCTGTCTGGGCTCAATTTTCTCATCTATTAAAAAAGTAATATTTCTGCTTCCTTCATAAGCTTTTGGTAATAATTTAGAAGGAGAGTATAGGAAAAAATTTTAACTCATGAAGAATTATATACAGTTTTGAAATAATTAAGAAAACATTTATTGAATACATGAATACACAATATCAATGAGAGTCTCTATCTTCCAGCTAGGGAATGTTTAATCATAGAATATAACTGATATTTGGTGGCAGCACAACAAAGTTATAGTGAATAAGCACATTAAACCTATTAAGTTCTATAACTATATAATTAGATCTCATGGGGTAGCTGCTTTGCGACATTGTTTTTTTACACACAGATGGACAAACATGGTTATCATGGGATTCAGTTTCCTTTGTTTAAGCTTTGACAACCGGGAAAATCCAACAAAGCTTTCTAGTAATAAATACTACTAAGTATATCACTGACCTATGAGTGGCTATCCAAGAGATATTTAACACTGAATCTATACCATATGGTTATTCACAGACAGTGTGAACCTGAGGGTTTCCTAGCCGCAGTTTCCACATCTCTAGGCTTGAATACTAACAGTCCATATCTAAGGGGATTAAATGAATAATGCCCCACAGAAAATATCCAATAAATGGTAACTATTCTATTATATTATTATGAAAATGTACACTTGACTTCTGTCAATTGAACTGGGTACTTGATTAGTAGTTAAAACCCAAAGTAGTGTTTCCTTTTATATATGTTAAGTGAAGTTGTTACCATGGGAATGGTGAATAAGACAGGAAAAGTCTAGATGAAAGTTGGAACTTACCCTGAATTTTCAACTAGAATATTTTCATAAGGTTTCTTCAAAATTTGCCTGTGTGTGCACGTAATCACTTTGGATGATTTCTGCTCTTTCTTTAGATTAACCAATGCATACAAACTCATCCATTCAGACACCTGCTCTTGCTCTGAGTCTTTCCTAAGGCTGTACTACCTCAAATGCCCTTGCTTCTCATATCTGTCCTCCCATGCCTCCTCCAACAAAAATCCTTCCCCAAAGATTTCAGCCTCTTATGACCTTGTCCTCCTGAGCCCCTACATCTTGTAGGGCCTATTTGTTAAAAAAAAAAATTGACACCATCATGTTGCTTAATATGTTGGAAAACATTTTCACTGCTTATGTCTTCTTTCTCTATGTAAGCGTATATACTTCTCACCCATCTCTGTATTCTCCTCAGCACCCAGCTAGTACACATACAGTAAACATTTGCTGAATGAAACAAAAATGGAACTGGTCCAGTATAAATCCCAGGATTAGAAAGAAATTTAAACATTATGTACGTCAATTCCTTACCTAGTGCTTCCATCTTTCCATATTCTTTTCGAGAGATTGTCTCGGTGTGAATAACTCTTGTAATAGAGGACTCACTACCACTCAAAATTTCTATTTTTAAGAAGTTTTAAACATTAGAAGATTGTTTATTTTGTGGGATACTAGAAATTTAGTATTATTGCAGTTATCTTGGTGTTTATTGTAGTCCCCTTTAGATCTACTCATTGCTGATACAATACTGATAATGGTCAATAATGACACTATTTATATTACAGCATATTTCAAGGAAAACAAATGCTTAGTCTGCATACTTAAGGGTACTAAGCAGTGGGGGTTAAAAATAGGAACTCCAAAAAATTACTTTTCATGTGATTTGGGATAAATTTCTTTTATCTGTAACAGGACTCCTTCATAAGATTAACACTAAAACAGCTAATTAATACTAAAATCAAACACTCTATTTTAGAAATGCTAAAAGCAGTTGAGAGAAGGAAAGTGGGAAAGTTAATATTTTAGCTAGTGATTCGGTTGTATATGGAAATTGAGTATTTGGCTATAAAAATTAATAAACTAAATAATTTGCAGCAACAATATTCATGTATTTGGAGGTGTAAGAAAGTTCAGGGGCAAGCACAGAAACCGGTCCATTCGTCTTTTACATGTAAGTTAGAAGATTCCTTAATCAAAAAAAAAGAACCCTATTATATAGGAAGCTAGAGATGGCCTTTGAATTGGTTATGGGAGACTTTTCTAAAATAAATGTCTTAAGGGCTTCCCTGGTGGCGCAGTGGTTAAGAATCCGTCTGTCAATGCAGGGGACAGGGGTTCGAGCCCTGGTCTGGGAAGATCTCACATGCCACGGAGCAACCAAGCCTGTGAACCACAACTACTGAGCCTGTGCTCTAGAGCCCGTGAGCCACAACTACTGAAGCCCGCGTGCCTAGAGCCCGTGCTCCGCAACATGAGAAGCCACTGCAATGAGAAGTCTGCACACCGCAATGAAGAGTAGTCCCCGCTTCCTGCAACTAGAGGAAAGCCCACGCGCAGCAACGGACACCCAATGCAGCCAAAAATAAATAAATAAAATAAATAAATTTATTAAAAAAAACCCAAACGTCTTAAGAAGTGCTTCTCGGGCTTCCCTGGTGGCTCAGTGGTTGACAGTCCACCTGCCAATGCATAGGACACGGGTTCGTGCCCCGGTCCGGGAAGATCCCACATGCCGCGGAGCAGCTGGGCCCGTGAGCCGTGGCCGCTGAGCCTGCGCGTCCAGAGCCTATGCTCTGCAACGGGAGAGGCCACAACAGTGAGAGGCCCGTGTACCGCAAAAAAAAAAAAAAAAAGGAAGTGCTTCTCAATACATTTGAGATGAAAGTCTATTATGAAAAGTCTATTATGATAAGCATGGTTATTGTTCAGTCTTTTATTTCAGGGTTATATAGCTGCAGGCTTAGGATGACCTAGGAAATAGGGAAGAAAGTCAACAATTTCTTTGCTGTTGAGCGGAAAAAAAAAAAAAAAGCATTTAGAAAACAGTTATAATTAAATACCAATTTTTTGGTTAAAAATCATGACAATTACTGAAAAGAAAGAAAAAAGAGAAAATAACACTTGCTAAGTATAACAGTAGACACATAAATACAATAGTGAGGAATTCCAGGTATGAAAGAATTAGAAGTGGAGAGAAATAACTTTTAAGATGGGCATAAAAACAAGGTGAATTTGCAACAGTAGAAGATTTAGCAATTTAGTACTATTTTGTTAGAAACAATAAAAGCTATCTATATTTAAATGACAGAATGGAGAGAAAGTGAATAATCAACAGTAAACAATAAGACATTCTTTTTGACTTGCAACTGTATTTTCTAAAGTTCTTCTCTGTCACTTTACAACTATTAGAGTTATTCCTGCTGACAAAAGGAGTTGAATCTTACCCAGCAACCTTGGAGCAGTCTGAAATACAATTTGAAAATGAAACAAAACATAAAAGGAAAAGAACCAAGAATTAAATATTAAATGGAACATCACTGTATGTAATGCATACCTAATAATATGAAAAATAAGATGGTGTAAGAAAGAGCAAAATTATTTTTGGTATAAGATTTTTTTCTTGAATAATATATCAGTGTTGGTTTGGCAAGAAAAAAAAAAAAAAAGAAACACTCCTGATACTAGTATAACCCAGAATGCTTCTTGGGATCTCTTTTTGTTTCTTCAGTGTGCTTATTTTGAAAATGTATCCCAGATCCCAATTTGGATTAACTAATAGCCAAAGAGGTCTGGTATTCCAAGAAGAGGTAGCGAATGTACAACTTATTAATCTTTCAATAGCGTCAGAAGGCCAACAAGGCTGGGGTGAGGCATGGGTTAGACCAAAGCAAAGATTTATGGCTGCTGGCACTCCCTGCCATTCTTCTTGTCTGGAAGAAGATGCATTACCCGTTTTTTCTCTTTTTTTTTAATAAGCAGGCCAGCCCTGTCCTCTGGATCCCAACAGGGTGAAAGCTCCAGGAATGCAGAAACTACATGTCCTGCCTCTAGCACAGAGCCCAGCACATAGTAGGTACTAAATCAATATTTGTTAACAGAATGAATATACATCACGTCTGTCGTGTGGCAGACCAACTGAAATGACATCTCACATGATAACCACTGGAACAAATGACCTCCTTGTCTTGGAAGACCTTTTGCCCAGAGCAATCCAAAAGCTTTTATGGCAAGCCTTGGGGTTAGGTTTAAAAGGCCCAGATCAGGCAGAAGCGCATTGGCAAGCAGAGTAAGGGGCAGTCAAAGACTGTCCTCAGAGAGCAGCCCCAGGGCCTGCAGGAGTGACGGGAGAATGTGGAGCGGCCCAGATGAGCCTGTGGGTTGTCAGAGACTTGTAGGCCCCAGACATCGATGTCAGTAGTTGAGTGTTTACAGTCCTCTTTAATTAAAAGGTTATTTGACAACTTGAGATGGGAAGCAAAAAGATATCCTCTAGAGTGTATTTCAAGGGCCCTGAGGAGTGCTAAATAAAGTCAAAGGAAATGTGATAACAACCCAGAAAGGAACCTGGGTCCTTTTTACAACTGCTCCCTGACACAGGGTCACACTGGTAACCTTCACTACGGAGATGCTAATGGAGATACGGGCTTTATTCATCCATCCCATTTACTATACCACATGTTCTATGCCTTGCAGCTGGAGTAAGACTGGCTCTGACCTCTGTAGGCTTGAATGATACAAGTTGTTTTCCCTTTAATTCTAAGGATACACTGTTCTGAAGGAGGAGAATTTTCAACAGAAAAGTGTTTGAAGGTGAGCAGAAAGGTTGGCTGGAAATTATTAGTTGATAAATTATTATAAGAACAAAAAACAAAAGCATACGGGAAGCCAAGAGAAAATTATCCAAACAAAAATGAAGGTAACATAGAGAAGAGATAGGGAAGAAACCTAAGATAGGGAGACAAATTAAAGATTTTATACTTTTTGCTGCATATTTCTTTTTTTTTTTTTGCATATTTCTTTTTATTCCCCGCTAATAAGAATCTGGTTTAGATAGCTTAGGTGTGGAAGTCAACTAGGCATGTATAGACTAATACAGGTCAAACTTCTAAATAATGATTCCCATAAACAGAAAGCCACACTTGGAGGAGGAGGGCTAATTCTTCTTCAGAAAAAGAGATGATTCTATAATTATAAAAACTGCCACTTAGTGAGTGTCCACTATGCCACCAGGCACAACACAGATGTTTTATATTCATTTCCACTACCTTTTATGGTGTGTATTATCATGTGCTTAACAGATGACAAAACTAAGAGGTTAAGTAACTTGCTCAAGGTCACAAAGAAAAGAAGAGGCGGGGATTCCCTGGTGGAGCAGTGGTTGAGAGTCCGCCTGCCGATGCAGGAGACGTAGGTTCGTGCCCCGGTCCGGGAGGATCCCGCGTGCCGCGGGGCGGCTGGGCCCGTGGGCCATGGCCGCTGAGCCTGCGCGTCCGGAGCCTGTGCTCCGCAGCGGGAGAGGCCACAGCAGTGAGAGGCCCGCGTACAGGAAAAAAAAAGAAGAGGCGAATTCTAACCTACTTCTCTCAGTTTGAGTTTTTTCCCCACGATACTACCTATAACATTTATTTGTTTAGTGACAGAAGAGTGACAATATTAGATTTCTCTTTAGGGAGCAATTTCCCAAGACTGTATTTTCCATTTAGCTGTGCCTGAATTATTGATTTGTTTATAATTGTTATCCTTTACCATAAAGATCTATGTTCAATCTGGGGAATAAGAAAACTATTAGAATGATAGTTTTCTTCATGACAACTGTATCATATATCAATTAAAATGAACATAACTGGGCTTCCCTGGTGGCGCAGTGGTTAAGAACTCGCCTGCCAATGCAGGGGACATGGGTTTGAGCCCTGGTCCGGGAAGATCCCACATGCTGCGGAGCAACTAAGCCTGTGTGCCACAACTACTGAAGCCTGTGCGCCTAGAGCCCGTGCTCCACAACAAGAGAAGCCACCGCAATGAGAAGCCCATGCACCACAACAAAGACCCAATGCAGCCAAAAATAAATAAATTAATTTTAAAAAAATGAACATAGCTTCCTAACAGCCTGGGCAGGTGTTGCTAAGTACTATAATACTACACTCAACAACTGTGAGAATCTTGAGAAAAATTACAAATGATAAGCCAGGAGAGCTGCTGTTTCTGAATCAATGCATCCTGCAAAAACACTTCAAAAACCTCAGGATACAGTACTGAATGCATGTACGAACACAGCACCAAAGAAAAAGGAGGTGAGGAGAAGACTAGCTAGAATATGAGCAAAGCAATAGGAAGCAGAATTAGGGAGTAGTCTCTTGAAGGATGAAATTCCCCTGGTATCAGGTGTACATCAAATTTTACAATTTCTAAGTAGCCTCAAAAATCAAAAAGTCCCACAGAATATGTCTTTAATTATCCAGTTAAAGAAGGAAGAAAGCATCTGCTTTTCCTTCTTAAAATTTATAATTAACACAGGGCAAGGGATCACAGCCTCCCCTAGTAGAGCAATGACCTCCAATAACATACCGTTTCTCTGGTTACAATGAAGAATCTTTCTTGCTGTCTTTTTGACAAAAATTGTTCACGTGTTATTGGCATGGTACCAGAGGAAAAAAGATGCACTGAGCTGAGTGTTTAGTAACTTCTTTTAATTTTAAAATCAAGTAGCAATTATAGTAAAATCTCATAAACTATTGACCTTTCCCCCTCATCCTCAACTGTGCCCAAACATTTTGAAAAAACAGAACCAACAGATGCACAGAGACTTTCATCACAAATCCTTAGAACACCTAAAACCTCACAGAAGAAGGAAGAGAGACTAGGTGGGGCAGAGAGCTTGAAAGCTGGAGGGACTGAGGTATGAAAAAAACCGTGATAGATTTCATGTCTGGGTGGAGTAAGGAAGTCCTCAAAATTTTCACTTCTACTTCCTCTCAACTAGACTAGATCAGTGGTTCTCAACTTTGGCTGACATTGACAACACTTAGACAGGTTTTATTGCCTGGGCACCACCTCCTAGAAATTCTGATTTAATTAGTCTTGTGTAAGGTTCAGGCATCTGAATGCTTTAGAAACTCCCCAGGTGATCCTAATGTGCAGAGAGGGTTGAGAACCGCTGACCTAAATAATTCAGAGATAGGAATAAATGCAAACCACATGGGCAAAGTTCTAACTGTTTTCACCTCATCAGGAGAAAAAAAGTCCTGAGATCTCAAAATATCAGAACCTGAGAATATCACTAAACAACAGCAATAAACAATAGCAATAAACCTTCCTTCCTTCCAAGGAAAGGAAAGGAGGTAGAAGAATTTTGTGTGAATCTTTTCTCTGTCCCACTCCTGTAGGAAAGCAATTTTTCTCAGCAGTATACATTGTGCTAATCATTAGACTAGGTACCAGGTACACACAGGAGCATGAAGTCAATTCACAAATGAGGAAACAGTCTCAGAGACGCAAAGGAACTTCCCTAAGGCCAAAGAACAAGGAATGAAAACAGAACTCGATCCCAGATCTGTCCCAAGTCCAAAGCTTTTTCTCTTTTCCGTATCTTCTGGAACACTTCTTTGCACTGGCTAACTTAACTGGTACTGGGACAGAGTGTAACTTTAGCAACATTTTCCACTGCAGGACCTTGAAGAGTTCTAAGGAACTTAATCCATAGCTCTCCTGGCAATTAGCAATCTGACATTGACAGCAAACAGGTAAAAGGGAGAAATATAAAGTAAGGTTGGAGGGGCAGGTAGGAGACTAATGGTAAAGGATCTTGAATGCCAAGTAAAGAGTTTGCAACGTATGAATGTACTAGTTAATTAACAAATCTACAGGTATGGAGGATATGCCCTGTGTTGGGCAGAGAGAACACTCTAAAGCCTAGACAATAGGGAGATATTGGAGGTTTTAGAGTTACTGTATCTAAGTGGCAATCTAATATGCCAAACCAGAAAACAAACTACAAGTAAAAAGAAAATATATCAAAACACTCCTTTCTCATGGTGTAATTAGGAAAAAGACAACAACCCAGAAACATTATAGATAAATCCATGTAAGACATTTACCATTCTCAAAAAGTAAACTTTGAAAAGAAATTAGGGTTTTCAAGCCAAATCCTTTATGTTATTTTTTGTTACAGCTTCCACAGAATTTTTCCAAAGGATGAATTTAGTAGCTGATAAAATACAACTCTCCCACCCAGGGCAGATGGTCAGTATGACATCTTAGGATTGGAGTCGGTTATTAGCATATGTTGGAGTTAACAATAAAAAACGTAATGTATTATTAGTTCCCTTCAAGGCAGAAAGCATATTCTCCAGTTTAAAGGAACAAATTTAAAAATCAGAAAAGAAAAATGGAAGCCATTTTAGTCTCCCATAAAGCCAAATAATTAGTTAAAATGCTGTATTTAGATTACATATGCAAATTAATAGGAAAAAATATATAAAGCTGAATGAAAAAGGAAAGGCTAGCTTACTTTTCTTTATTACTCCAATAGGATGATTTCATACTTTTCATATTTTTAAAAAACAACTTGCTTTTCTCCACTTTAAAGGGATATTTAAAATTAAGATAATTTAAACTCTTACAAACAAATGTATACCCTTTACTTCCTGTATATCTGAACTTCCTATTGGAAGTTTCCAGCGTTTTAAAGAATTTAAGGCATTAAGAAGGTTGGCATTTGGAATGGCACAAGAATGCATTTTACATGACATTAAGCAAATCAACTCAATGTAATATTTACTTTATATTTATTATATCAAATATGTAATTATCCTAGTATTTATTTTCATCATACAGCAATTTTAGCCATACTTTTTAATCCTATGTGAGTGTGTATGTGCATGTGCACATATGTGTGTATGATTACATGTGGTGATAAACTGATATACATGTTCATTTTTACTCTGGTTCCATTTTCATGATTTCTTGATTCGGGGGGGGTGTGATCAGAGACTACAAGTAAAGATAAAACTCATAGTCTCTATGAGTTAGTAGCTTTTGATTTCTTTTAAAAAAGCTTTCAAAGATCTTGTACCTTTTTATTCTTGAAAATGATTAGGACAATGGCTCATTACATACCATAATCTGTGATTTTACAGGACACCAAATACAGCTCTTTCAGGTTTTGTCCTTCCTTTGCAATGACCTCCACACACCTAAAACACATACAAAAAATGGTGAGTTACACTAATGCGTTTCAAGTTAAATTAGCAAGAGTTTGGCCAGGACGGTAACAGGAAGAGGTCAGCGTTTGATGAATGCCACAGCTCTCTCCTTTCAACAAACCTCTTTCAAGGTGTTTCAGGAAAAGGTATTATATTCCCTGCTTTAAACTCAAGTGCTCTAATACCTAAATGACTTTAATTAAATACATTTATGACTAGCACATCTTTTAAAACCAAAGTGATGAAAGAGAGATATTCCTGTAAGAGTAGTGTTACATTTGGTAATAAAGGATTAGTAAACATGTGCTATATAATGAACATATGTTATTTACATAAAAAATAATGTAATTAAAGTGTAGAATATAGACAGATGGTTATTATAAAAGAATGGTAATATTGCTCATTGTTTAATTATTAATGATGGACTTTGATAACACTGAAGTACACATTTTGTGAAATTTTATTCAAAATAAAAATGTTTTCAAAATCTGTAACACTGATTAAAGATGAAAGAAAAATCGTACACATAAGAACTTTAAAATCTTTTACTTTAAAATGTTTTACTCTTAACATTTTAAATGAATTGTTGCATACATACAGGCCATATTCATAATATAGATATAGATATGTAAGATTTAAAGTCTTTTCTGGTTTCATTTCAGTTAAAAGGTTTTTGAATGGTGTACTCTGCTCTAATGGCCGTAGTGGAACATGTAGTACAGAATTGAATGAACTTTGAAAACAATGATTAACAGTGTGGCTCAGTCCCCTGAATTATCAGAAAAACCTGTACAGTCAAACCGACACATTGGCAGATGCATCCTTCAATGCAGCTCCTGTTTTAATCTTTATAAATAACTGTTAAGTAAAAGGGTAAAAGCAAAAAGAGTCATTAACCTTTTCTAGAAAGTAAGGATCAAGTAATTTGATACCTATGTGTGTAATCCATCAAAAAATTACTGAGTATCCATCTCTGTCTTCCAGATATTTTATTTGCTGTCTGGCTTATTTGTAAGTATCTTCATAAAATGTCAGGAAATTTTATACAATTTTACTTCACATAATTTATTACTGAAGGTTAAATTAATTATAGAGAAGACATATTTTTCTTTTAAAAATATTTTTATAGAATATTGTTTTAATGGAATGATAAACATTTCTAAGTTCCTCAGAGTAACTGAATAGACATTTTTTTGGCTATTTAAAAAAAAAAAGGTATATGATAAAAATGGGTAAGCTCTTCCATGGTTACAACAGAAAACTTAAAACAGTAACAATGTAATTATGATTGATACAGGTTATTATGAAGGGAAATTTTTAAACCTAATTCCGTGTCATTTCGCTTTACTGTAATATTTGAATAAAGCCATAAAAAAAGGGAAAATAAAACATTACAGGCAACCACCATGTTTTACATATGACTTTAAAAACTAATTTTCACATACTAAGGATAAAATAAAGGTCCTAGATGATTATATTATAAATAGTTAATAAAAAGTCTACTTTCTACTGTATCGAATATGCATAGCTCTCTGTCCTCCTCCATTACCTACCAAAAAAGTTAGCAGATCCAACATTTTGTATGACCACCACAAAATGAAATAAGTTAGTGCAGAAATAATGTTCATATCATTTATTTTGTTCTCATGGTCTTTTCAAATAGTTCAAAACACCTGATTTTACATCTGATTATGGAAAAACTCTAAGCAAATACAATATTCTATTTGTGTTCCTGCCACTTGATTCTATATTAATAGGTATGCTACAAGCACACGAGAACATTAAAGACACACAGAGCAGACTACAGACAGCAAACACAAATTGATTTCAGTGTACAAGCCAGATCAAATGCTATTTCATAGGCAACAAAAACCGGTATTCACATAAAATCAGATAATCAATCACTGGATAAAAACTGTCCTAAAACTGATGAAAGGCCTTGAGCATCAGGTTTCCTCCCTACATGACAGAGAAAGTTATGAATAGATATTACACATATATTTAGCTTACTCAAGGGGCAATAGCCAAGAGAAAACATGTGATTAAGAAATAAAAAACAGTACAGTACATATCTTTTGGAGGAAAAAAAAGAGAAACATAAGAGAAAAGCACTTTGCTTTTACAAAGGATCACCTAGGATTTTTGTTCTTTTGTTTAAATGTTTTTTTAATTAATTAATTAATTATTTAAAAAATAAGGAACGCTTCATGAATTTGTGTGTCATCCTTGCGCAGGGACCATGCTAATCTTCTCTGTATCATTCCAATTTTAGTGTATGTGCTGCCGAAGCAAGCACTTGCTCTGTTTTTAAAAGTCCAGTCACGGGCTCCCCTGGTGGCGCGGTGGTTGGGAGCCCGCCTACCAATGCAAGAGACACGGGTTCGTGCCCCGGTCCGGGAGGATCCCACGTGCCGCGGAGCGGCTGGACCTGTGGGCCGTGGCCGCTGGGCCTGCGCGTCCGGAGCCTGTGCTCCGCAGCGGGAGGCGCCGCAGCGGTGGAGGGCCCGCATACCGCAAAAAGAAAAAAGTTCAGTCACATAAGGTTTTCCAAATACTTTTAATTACCCTGTAATCACAGCCAGTGTGCTAGAAGTTATGCACAACGTAAAACTATTCCGCAAATAGGAATTCATGGAGGAAAAAAAAGTATTCCCTGGAAGATTTTTGGCAAAAATTATTTTTTTAATTTAAATATCACATATTTCATGGATGTGATATTTGAGAAGTCCCAAGTTCTGTGAACCTGGACTGAAACTCAATATCATATTAACACACAAAATTGAGTGGTTCAAATAAATAGGTAAAATAGCTGTTTTTTTGAGAGTTGAAAATGGAAGTGGTTTATATTATCCTGTTACTGCAAATTGGTGAAAATGGAACCCCACATCAGGTCCCTGGCTAGTGTCTTAAGTCCTGTGATTCGTCTAGGCCTACCTAGTTTCCCAGGCAGCTTGTAGTGATAGCAAGTCATGATGAGAGACCACGCTGGTGACTGTCCTTTCCTTCTAAAACTTTTAGAGTCCATTCTAGAATATATTTACAGGAGGTACCCTAACACAAGTCTGTTGACCACATTTACTCTAAATCTACTCTGTTTCAAGAGTCTTGGCTTTAGTTGTGGCCTTTAGTGTATTAACATCAGAGAATTTCCCAGTTCACTGCATAGACTGTATGCAGGCAACAAACAAGGCTTAGTAATTATTTACACCTTGACTACAGGTATTCATGTAAATTTTTAAGGGGTATTAAAAATGATACCCAAAAATGGGAGGAATGTTTGCAAAGTCATGGTCTGTGAGGAGAGTGAAAGAACCAAAGACCACATTTAAAACCTTTGCTTCTCCATCCCCTCTCCTATTCACAGATATCAAATACGAGAATATGCATTAATCTCAGTGATTAATTATAGTTTTGTCCCTAGGGGTAAGCCATGAATTCCTAAACTCAGAATCCAGAATTCAAAATTTTCCCATTATCCCCCTACCCGTCCCCACCATCCCTAAGGATAAACCTCAGAATACCATATGACCAACATTTTCTATGGGTCAGTGCATTCGAAGATTTTCTATTTCATGCATGCAACCTAAGGAATTACGAAACTTGGGAAAAGAACAATATCCTTAGGGAAAGTAATAATCTGTAAGATTATTAAGAACAAATTCATAATATAGGAATATGGCATAGTGGAAAAATGCAGAAGAATATCAAATATTGTTAAAGTAGCCCATGAACATCAAACACAAGCCTACTAAACCACCTTTCTGAGTTCTGAGAAACAAGAGGAGACATGTTTTAACAAGAGTGAATAAAGAATCAGAAGACATACATTCTATTTTCACCTGCATGAAACCACAGAACAACCCCTATCTTCTTCGAAGTCCCACATCATCATTCTTTATAAAAATGAGGGCCTATATGAAAAATTTATCCAAATGAAATGTCCTAGGTTCATTTAAATATATTTTAGTTCATTCTGAATTGCCTCCCCTCAGATTATTTTCTTGCTTTTATGTTTTGGCAGGGTTCTGAAGAGAATTAAAAAATTGCAACCACTGTAAATTCCTGAGTAACAGCTGTTGAGTACATATTATGTATAAACTCCGTTAGAACAGTGAAAAGGGCCAGAAAACCTGCTCCAAAGTGTCCAAAGCGTCCAGAATTATTTTTTATAATAATGTGGTTTTATGCTCACTTGCTTTTGATAACGTTCTAAAATGCACCTAAAACATTTGATGAAATATGAAAAACAGTAAAAAGGTACTTTTGTGATCAATATAGGGTTTGTTTTTTTTAAAAAAAGAGAAGGCATTACTTAGTTTCAGTGGAGGGAAAAATCTGTCTCCCTAGCAATAGATTCCTGGTAACCTGATTTATGTGAAGGGTAAAGGTTAATGAATTAAGCTGTGTAAGCTTCAAAACTATCAAAGGAATTCAAAAGAGCCTTGAATTATAGAAAACAATGGCCATTCTACATACATACCAAATTTTTATGTTTTTTGTCTCCAACTCAAAAGCTGGAACATGGCATTAGTGACAATTGAAAAGAACTAATGAGGAAATATGACTACATTGCTTGCAAAGAGGAGTGTCCTAGGAGACCTTGTTACTGTTTGTGATGTGTTTCAAATCCAAATGAAGCTAATTGGAGCTGCCAGACACTGGTTTGCAAATCTCACTTTAAAGGACAGGCTCAATCACCTTAGAGGTGTGAAAAGAAATGTCCCCATTAGAGATGCATTAGTATGTGGCTTGGTGAATTTCTAAATAAACTTTAGGATGTCCTTTCCTAAGTCACTTTTATATTTGAATAATAGATATATCTTCAAGCAGAAGAAAAAATGCAACAAGACAAAAACAACCCTACAGATTTAAAACAAAAAGTATGAACAGTGCTATGAAGTAATTGGCAAATAAGTGCAACGGGGAGCTAAGTACATTTAAAGTCGAATAAACACGTAGATCAAACGTTAAAACTCCTTAAATACAAACACATCATAAAAGTGATCTATTTGGGGGTTTTAGAAATAGAACTTAATTTTCATCGTTTCCTGACACTAGACAAACCAACAAGCCACTCTGTGTTATATAGATTGTAAGTGGGTAAAAGCAGAAGAGCCTGCAACACACACACACACACACATACACACACACACACACACACACACACACACACGAAAAGGAATAAAAAGGATTTACAAGATCTAAAGAGAGAAACAAGGGAGCAAACTTGGTCCAATTCTGTGCTACAAAAGCTCATCCTGACTAACTCATATACGGGTCATTTAAATGATAGCAGAGGTCACCAAAACACAATTTGGCATCTTACACAAAGAATATTGATATTTGATTGATTTTTCTAAAGCCCCAAATCGAGTTTTACTGACGTATAGTCTAATCCCAGTGCAGCAAATGAATGGACATGATTTATAGGTATACCCTGCTTTCAGAATGTGCACTATATAACAGATTTCTATGTTAAAAAAAGATAAATTTACAGTTAAACATTTACAAGATGAATCAATTCAAGAATTTACTAACAGTACCTTTCCCGTTATATGTGAATATAATTTCATTTATAAACATTCCATTCATAGGTACTATTTTTAGTAACACGACACCTTAACATTACATAGCATTCAGTGGTTATTTTTATCTTTAACTTAAAGAAACGTACATAATGACAAATGAAAGCCTATTTCGAGAAAGTGATACATGGCATCATATTGATACGTTAAGCACCCTTTGTATTTCATGGTACACTTTCTTGTAAACGTTCTTCTATTCCATCCCTTTAACAGCACAGTATCAAATGTATGCTTAAGTCAATTTTTCATGCAAACATCTAAAGATAATCTCATAAAAGAGATGTTCACTGCAAGAGATTTTTTTAAAAGGATGACTTGCAATTAAAATGCTAAAGTGTTCACTCAAAACACA
The DNA here is from genome assembly GCF_039906515.1 of Pseudorca crassidens. Lineage (NCBI taxonomy): Eukaryota > Metazoa > Chordata > Mammalia > Artiodactyla > Delphinidae > Pseudorca > Pseudorca crassidens. The sequence continues at coordinate 88,175,671 of NC_090298.1, forward strand.
ATATGTCTCAGGGGCAAAGACTAGGAGTGACATGCAAAATGTCACCAGCTCCACCAGTTACAATTCTCTTGGGATATTCATTAAGTTCTCACTTACCAAATGTTATTCTCTGGAAAGCCAAAATCTGATTAGTGAATCCAAGATTAATTTAGGTAGCTGCTACTTAAACAGTGGAAAACTGATGCCCATTTTGTCACACAGAGATAGTGAAAGATTACACAATGAGAAGAGTGGTTGGTTTGTTTGTTTTTAATAAGATGTACCACAATAAGTGGCCTGAGATGTTATTGAAACGTAAATTCTATGGGTTTACATCTCTGCCAACAGAGGTGTTACACCTTTGGAAGAGGTGGAGCAGATGTTGTCATCTGCTGATTCTGTCTGGACCACCTTTCCCTGACAGTCTCTAGCATTAGGTAGGTTTCCTAACTGGAGAGTAAGTAGGAGTCAGCACTGAAAAAGGAGTAATACAACAGCAAAATAATATTTTCTAACATATTTAGGAGTGACCATCACAAACCAGCTCTTACGGGAATATTTTGTTCCTTTATTTATATAGAAAAACATGTTTAATGTAATTTGAATGTTTCTTAGAGAACTTTAAAAATGTTTTTCAAATAGAATAAAGCCTGCAGTATTTTTTTAAATGCACATTTTCCTTAAGTTACTAAGAAACAAAATGGTTAAATGTTTTTCCAAAGCAAGGGGGCAGGGGAGAGGAAACCAAACTAACACATTTGGATAAACTTTGTTCTGGCTTTAATATTTCAGATACATTTATCCAAAAGTCTTGTTTTTAATTTTAGCCGTTGATCCATCCTTTTACCGCAGCTACACTAAACCATTATATAATTACTTGAGCTAACTTTTTCTAAGCGTGCCTCCGAGTATGTAAGAAGCAGAAAAAAAGATTCTAAGCTATTTCTGATTTATTTATTTCAACAAGGTTTTATTAAGTGCAAATTATGTGTTAGAAAAGTTAAAAGATCTAATCAGAAAGCCACATTATTATAAAATGATACCCATAATACTTATAACCTTGATAGATCAACTACTATTTATTTTTGCTGCTATGGCTGATATTAATGTTCATACCCAGCAGCAGAAAAAGCATATCACTGTCTCTATATCTACTGAAAATCAACTGAAAAGAGTCATGTTTCAGGACTGAAGGAAATGCTAGAAAGAAAGGGAAGGGGAAAATTTAAAGGTAAGACTTCCTAATTCAGCAGTTTAGTCATTCTTCAATGGAAAAAAAAAATGTAGTTATTTTGAAATAGGAAAAGTTAAGAAATCTCTTCCATCCTTAAAGGTTTTTGGGGTTCCATCAATTTATAGCCAATATCTCTGGGGGAATCCAGGCATTGCACAATGTTGATACAGTTAAGACTGGTGCTATCTTTATGGCATTCTGGCATATTTTAAGATAGAGGGTGGAAGAGAAGATTTTATTATCCTACATGTAACAAAAATTTACCGTCTGGAAGCAAAAGCCCAGGCTCCGAAAAAAAAAAAAAAACCAGGAATATAAAAACATATAAAACTATGGTCCAGTTCAGTGAATTGTGATCCATCAGAGGCCATTCCTTTTCTGAAAAACAAGCAGGCAAAATTCTGGCAAGTTCCAACTCCTACCCCATCCTACAATAATAAATAAGAACTTTAATGGTAAAGCTAGAAATATTTCAGAGACTTGTTAGGCTTCCAAACAGCTAACATGAAATTTAGATGGAATATTAAACATACAATTGATGATAATCTCCCTGCCCATCTCCACCCCCATTACACTTACTGCTTTAAGTATTGATGAGAAAGTCTCAATTCAACAGACATCATATATTTTAAGCTCACCTTTAATTTAAAATGGACAAGAGAAAATTATTTTAGTGGACTATAAAAATATACTGAAGATGAGATTTCAGGCATTATTCAGGAAAGAGTTAAGTACTTCCTTACCCGAAGACGCCACAAGTCGGCTTTGTAGTGACTAATTACCTCTTTAACCTCTGTACTGGGGGAGCTGGCCTGTGCTTCAATACCAGTTTTGTGATAGAGCCAAAGACTGATGTTCAACGGAGACCTCCCATGACCTGTGTAGCCAAGGAGTTAACTCAGACAAGATGCTGACAAAAGGTTTCCTTCTCACTTGGGAAGGCACAGAATCTCTTTTTGGATAAGCCAAATTCTCAGAAGACTATAAAACACAGCAGTAAAGACAATTATAAAAGTCAAAAGAATGGTTTCACTTTAGCTAACAATGATTCCCAACATCCCAATGTACCACTCAAAATTTTGTTTGAGAATGGTTTTAGCAATATGAAAAAACTATATTTGTAAAATGCAATGAAGAGGGCACCTAATTTGATATCTTTGAAAGCTTATAATTAGATAGCTGTAGTAGGACACAAAGAAAGCAGGTCAACATTCTCCGTTCCAAATGTTTCCCACATGCTTCAAGCATTCATATTCAGGAAGCCTGCACTCTGTCACTAATTTTTAAGCTTAGCAAATTTCTGGCCCAATCAAAAGCCAATAAAAGAATTTTTACAGGTGATTTTAAGTACAATTATAAAAAACTAATTAATCCTGTAATTGGGAGAAGAAAATGGTGAAGGCTTCTTATTAGTTTCTGAAAAAGAAAGTATGAGGAAGGAGTTCTAGGTTAGGGAGTGGGAAAAGTATAGGCAGTAGGAATAAAGTTATCCACATATTCATTCAGAAAGACCAAAGGAGAAAGATCACATGGCACTGAAGAAGACAAGGACACTACATAAACTTGACCTTATTGATGCTTAGCTAGATTGAACTCTGAACGCTTTGAGGCTTAAGGGTCATCACTGCTGAATTCATAAAACCTACTTCCAAAGCTCCGGGACTCCCATTACCTTATTCCTATTTTCTTCCATATCATTACATATTAATGTCATGTCAGGGGTGAAATAATCTTTGCTTTAACATTTACAGGTAAGAGAGGCAGCGGGTCACCTTTAGTTGTTTTGGTACATTATGTTTACACGGAAAGATAACTTACTTACTTAGTAAAAAGAAATAACGTTTACACTTCTTTAAAAATAAAAACGAAAGAAACAATTCATATATTTCTACAAACTACAATAAGGGACATTAACCAAGAATCCTCTTATGAAAAGTATGCAGTTTACATTTTTAATCCCAAAGGAAGAATGACAACTGATTTCAGTTAATTTTTATTTATCTGAAGGATAGAGAAACAAAGGCCTCCCCATTTCCTTCTTAAATAATATTCAAGTAAGTGCAATAGAATGAGATTTTAAAATTCCAGAGAAAGGCTATTGAACCTTACTTAGCTTCACCTGGCCAGTTCAATGATACTTGACACTATAAAGTCCATTTGCCTGTAAAATATACTTCTAGAGGATTCTTTCTTAACACTTTAATTTATCCATCAATGACAAGAACTGATTATCAGCAATTTAATTTATATTCAAAGTGCTATGTAGTATAGATATCCACATGTATATAAATACACTTATAAATACAATTCTTAACAAATACTTTTCTCTTCCCAATCAACAAATAACTAATTGTTGTAAATCAACAAATTATCTCAATCAAAAAATATCTAATTGTTGTAAATGCACATAGTAAAGGAATTTTAGCAGCCTAGCCCCTGAAATGCCATGATCACTAAAATTCAGGTTGCTTTGCTTGAATTAGTCCTCAGTCTATTCCCTATGAAGGGAAAACACATCTCTTTGTTCTTGGAGAAAGTGGTGGAAAGCTAATGAAACCAGTGCTAAGACTGATAGAAACCATAGGGGGGAAGCATTACCCATTTTCTCCTTGCAGAAAGTTGCAAAAGCAAGACAGTAAGTAAGCATGGAGAAAGAAGACAGCACATTTCACAATTTGTTTCAGACAGCGGGTACCTTACAGGCAACATCATGTCTGACAGCCAGCAGGAACAAGCAACACTCCCAACCCCAGTCCTGTTTTATGTTATTTTTTAAAAGGTAAATCAGGGCTTCCCTGGTGGCGCAGTGGTTGAGAGTCCGCCTGCCGATGCAGGGGATGCGGGTTCGTGACCCGGTCCAGGAAGATCCCACATGCTGCGAAGCGGCTGGGCCCGTGAGCCATGGCCGAGCCATGGCCGCTGAGCCTGCGTGTTCGGAGCCTGTGCTCCGCGACGGGAGAGGCCGCAACAGTGAGAGGCATGTTTCTAAATGCTCCGCTGTTGATTAGTTGTTGATTATTATAGTTACTGTTCTGTCTGCATAATCAACAAACCATGTAGCAAAATGGAGTAACAGTATTAATATTTCTGCTCTACACACAAAACACTTCTCTCATGTACCCAAGTAAATAAAGAAATACATTCTGATATTCTGAGGAAGAAGATTGAGGTGAGGAGAGGGGCAATTGATTGTTTTCTAAGGTTTTTAGTGGAATAAAGAGGCAAGAGCAATGCCAGGCGTTTGAAAGGGACATCAGGTAAATGTGCTTGGAGTCAGTTGTGTGTTCCTATGGTTGGTTACTGGGGGGTACCATGAGTGCTGCCCTGGTAATGATAGAATTTTATAAAAAAATTAAGAGAACAATTTCCTTTTTGTGATCCGTTATTGAAAGGTAAGTGCATGCTCATCAGACACAGGACACTCTTTGGCCATTGGGCAAAATTTGGGGCTTTGGGAAAATTAATGGCAATCCAATGCCACATCATACTTTGAAAAAGGTGAAAGAAAATATAAAGAGTAATAGTATAAGCAAGTCAGTGACCATGATATATACTCAGGGACACGTCAGTTGAAATAGTGGCTGTAAAGAGGAAAAAGAAGAAAAACAATATATACAGAACATAACAATATCTATATAAAATAACATTTTATATGTAACATATACAATAATACATTCATATATTTCATAATTACTAAGGAGCCTAAATTCATTTCATGTGTTTACTTATATCCAGCCTTATTTCCCTAGAAATGCATACAAAACTACAAAAGAAATGTTTGAGAGGGGCAAAGAAGGTAGAAAATATGGATAGTAAATAATAAAGTTAGGGATATACTCACCCTGAAGGGATTGATATGATTCATCCTAAAAAGCTTCTACAAATGGAATAACATTTTGGAATAAACTTTCAAGGAACCAAAGTAAAGAGGGAAGTATGATTATTTATAAGATTCATAATATCAGTGAGTTAAAAAAATCTGATCAAAACAAGTTACAAAAAGACTAGATAGGCTTGACATATCTCTGGGGAAAGGCTGAAGTTTCAAGAAAGTGTTAAAATATTTGGAATCATTTGGAAAATTTCCTCCCATTTCTTAATACCACTGTGGACTTAATTCACATGAAAATGGCCTCTCAAAAAGCTGAAAATTTAAAAGTATATTGCACATGATTAATAATATAATGCAATAATAACAGAGATGATATTTAGCTATATCAAAATTTTACTGAAATTTAATGTTTCTTGTACAAAATCAATCAGTCATGGACCGCAGAAATATGCTTCCAATGCTCACATTGTCAAAGTTTTGTATGTGTGTATGTGTAAGACACAGTCCTGGGGTTCGGAATGTAATTGAACTTCTCTAAGTCTTTTCTGTAAAATTCTGGAAATTACAATACCTATCTCCAAGGATTTTGCAAATGTTACATTTCACAATGTTTGCAAAGGTGCTTTTAGTTATTCAACAAACATTTACTAACCCTTACTCTGCCCCTAACTAATGGATACAAAGATGGAAAAGACAAGTCTCTTCCCAAAGGGAATTCACAATCTTGTCAATTTTAACATCTTCCACACAAATAAGACAGGGTTATTTAGGATCGAATAGAATTTTCAAGTACATTTCTTAGAAAACTAGCAATGTGGGACTTTAATAGTTGACATATGCAAGAAAGAAATGTAAGCTCCAATAAGTTCATGTTAAATCGATTTTTTTCCTTAGTAAAAAAATGAATGTAAAGCACATAGGACAGCACCTAGCACACAGGAAGCAATTAAATTTTAATTATTATTATTTAGGCCCTAGCACAGAACTTGGCACATAAAAAAATGCCTGTGGTAGGCTGAATAATGGCCCCCAAAGACATCAGGTCCTAATCCATGCAACCTTTAAGTGTTACTTTATATACACTTTATACTTTTTTATGGAAAAAGGGTCTTTGCAGGTGTGATTAAATTAAAGATTTGAGATGGGGAGATTATTCTAGATTATCTGTGTGGGCCCTAAATACAATCACAGGTATACTTACAAGAAAGAGGCAGAGGGAGATTTGACATAGACAAGAGAGGAGAGAGTAATATTACCCCAGAAGCAGACTGGAGTGATATGACCATAAGCCAAGGAATGTTGGTAGCCACCAGAAGCCAGAAAGAAAAGGAATGAATTCTTCTCTCCAGAGGGAGACTGACACCTTGATTTTGGCCCAGTGAAGCTGATTTTGGATGTCTGACCTCCACAACTGTGAGAGAATAAATATTTTTGCTTTCAAGCAACCAAATTTGTAGTAGTTTGTTACAGTAGCCACAGGAAATGAATATAGTGCCTAATAAATGGCATTAAACAAATCACTGGATTACACATGTGGCACCAAGAAATATGACTTATAAAGGTAACAAACTGGGGCTTCCCTGGTGGCGCAGGGGTTGAGAATCCGCCTGCCAATGCAGGGGATATGGGTTCAGTCCCTGGTCAGGGAAGATCCCACATGCCACGTAGCAACTAAGCCTGTGCACCACAACTACTGAGCCTGCGCTCTAGAGCCCGTGAGCCACAACTACTGAGCCTGCATGCCACAACTACTCAAGCCCGTGTGCCTAGAGCCTGTGCTCCGCAACAAGAGAAGCCACCGCAATGAGAAGCCCGCTCACCGCAACTAGAGAAAGCCCGCGTGCAGCAGAGAAGACCTAACTCAGCCAAAAATAAATAAATAAAATGAATAAACTTATTTAAAAAATAATAAAGGTAACAAACTAATTGCAATTAAGATGACATAATCAGATAAGACAAAATTTTAAGTTGTGAAAGGGAGAAAAAAAGAAAACCTTAAAGAATCCTACCAAATCTTCAGCCTGAATTAGAATAAATTCCAAAAAGGTATGTCTTCTAAACTTTTTTAGAATAAACACTCATTTTTGCACAATTTATTATCGAAAATTTGAAGCATACCGAAATTTAAAGGAATTGTTCACTCAAAGCCATTATTCACCATCTAGATTCCATAATTAACATTTTTCTACATCTGCTTTATCTCAGATGTATCCCATCTATTTCTCTATCCACCCAGGTATCTATCTATCCATTCTTACTTTTTAATGCATTTTAAAGTTAAGTGCAGACATCAGTACATTTCACCCATAAATACTTTATCATACACATCATTAAAGTTCAATGTTTATAATGGTTCTCTTAAAAAAAAAAAAGTTTTACCTGCTGTGAAATACACAAATCTCAAATGCAATCAGGTTTGACAAGTGCATATACCTGTCTACCTTGAACCCCTATCAGATCTAGACTATTCCTAGCACCCCACCAAGTTCCCTCATGCCCCGCCTTCCAGTCAATGCCCATACCCACCCACAAAGGCAACTACCATTGTATATGTTTTGTTACTTTGTTTTATTTTACCATAGCTTAGTTTTTTTTTTTTTTTTGCGGTACGCGGGCCTCTCACTGTCGTGGCCTCTCCCGTTGTGGAGCACAGGCTCCGGACGCGCAGGCTCAGCGGCCATGGCTCACGGGCCCAGCCGCTGCGCGGCATGTGGGGGATCTTCCCGGACCGGGGCATGCCCCGTGTCCCCTGCATCGGCAGGCGGACTCTCAAACACTGCGCCACCAGGGAAGCCCCTACTCTTTTTATCTTTTAAGAAAATACACAATAATAAAAGATAGCTAGAAACTGATCAATTTTTTAAATTTATTTGTATATTTCCAGAATTTTTTTAATGCACATGATATAAAAGTACACATACATGATATAATTTATTCATTAAACAGACAATGCTCGCTGCAGACTCTTTGCAATAGCCTTCTGGCCCAGATGCAACATTCCATCTGCTTGTTCTTTGGGATATCTTCAAGGGATATCTAATTCTATCTCGTCTATCATCTTTATTCCAAGCACCTGACTATCCAACAATAACCAGATAACTTCAGGAAAGGGATCTCAGACGGTTCTTAGCCTTCAACGTTATATGTTGTCTTCCACGTTATCTCTCATGAGTTGAACTAAAAGTTAAAAACCAATATAAAATCAGCCCCAAAACTATGATCTCCTTGATAAGCATCAAGCTTTTCATTTAAGGTTCCTACCCTAACTGAATATTTGGTGAAAGACATTATATAATGTTGTGCCTTAAAAGGTAGACTGCTTATCCAATCACCAAGAGCATTTTTTAAAATGTGTTGCCTTAAGCTGAGTTAGGATTCTGGCACTAGTCAGCATATAGTAAAAGCTGGATACCATGGACCTTTCAGCAGAGTTTTCCTCAATCTGGCAAAAAAAATAATGGAACTGCCTTTCTTTTAGTGTTACTAATTATCTAAGTGAATTGCCCAATTTTAAGTAACACACAGTCTGCTGATTTTCATAGCTACATATACTGCACATAAAATAAAAGACGTCACCAAAACATGCTGAAAACCATGGAAGTTGCAAATGAACATAAAGATGCTTAGTACTGCTGAAGAGACAAGGTCAGTGTTTTTCTCCGATCGTAAGTAAACAAAGAACAAAACAGATCAAAGAAAATTTAACCTGACAGTTGATCTTTTTTCACTCCATTGTAAATTTTATTTTTGTCTCACATAAAATGATTCACCTATGATCGAGATGATTTGTGTTAAGCAACCAAACATTAGGTACTTAAAGAACTCTTTGTAAACAAAGCCCCCAAATAGGATCAAGGAAAGAGTCACACATCTCTTAAAGGATTTAGTTAAGGTTCAAGACGTGCAAAAGTTCGTGAACAGCCATATTAACATCGCCAAGCACAGTATAGGTTTCTATATTTGAGGATATCTATTAGATCTGAAATATCTTTTTGATATATAATATAAAAATAATGAAGATATTAATAGCATTGGGCATATTACTATAAACCTCACATGACCAAAGTCTGATATTCAATGAGAGGAAAAGATATTATACCTTGATTTCAAAATGTAATATGTAAAAATATAGTAAGAATTATATAACCATTATATTATTTTTCAAAAGATTAATATTTAAAAATAGAAACCACTGAGAAATAATTGCAGTTACTGTATGAAAGCCTTTAAAAGTTGTTTTATACTTTTATATTATTCAATTACACCATATAACTTTTAAGACATTCAACCTAATTCTTTACGAAGTAAACTTTAAACACTGATTAGAATCAATGTCTGTAAACCCCTACAAAGGGAGAATAAATGCATGTTTATTGCAAAAATTAATACAGAGCCCAAATCTATGAGTTTGGAAATCTCTCTTAATAGCTAGTACAACCAATGTCAAACATTAATTATAAAGAGATATTCAGAATTATTTGGGGTTGAAAAAGTTTTAATGGCCAGCAGGTTGTATATTCATACAAACTGGGTACAGCCACATTTGTTACTGAGCCTACCTTCCAACATCCATGCCCAGTCACCCTGAGGCTGGTCTTCAGCCAAACACCTAATTCCGCTATGCTTGGAATCTTCCATTTTATTGGCTTACCCAGGCCAGATTAAGGCATGTAGAGGCCATGAGTCCTGGAAAAAAATATGGTTCCTCTTCCATCTCTAATTTCATAATAATAATTTAAAACTCCACTAAACTGCAAAATTCATGAACGAAAGACCAAAGTCTAATTTTAATCTTTTTTTCTCAGATTGTTGATGCTGTCCTTCTGGGGGTGATACACTAGGCATGTGCTTGGTCTGCTTAATGGTAATCCAGCAGAATGCCAGACTTGTACCAACCTACTGCGATACCCTTCACTGAGAACCTCTGTGCCCCTGTTTTATGGACCAAGATGATTTTGGCACATTTCTTTTGTTCAAATTTTGTCCCCCATTTATTTCTTTCATTGTAGCTTGAAACCCTAGATATTGACTTCTGGCCCCAAAATTCTACATAAGTCTATCTGACTTTGCCCACTAAACAGAATTATTACATAGATAGTTTCTCAAAACACTAAATTTTTCATGTACTTAAGACCTTACCAGAATCACAAATAGGCATCCTAGCCATAGTCTGTGTGGCTGAGTCAGTGTTTTAAACAAACCTGTGAATATGAGTGTCCTTAGATCAGACATGCATTCTTCAGTTGTTACAGTCCCCACTATTCCCCAATGATTACATTTGACCCACTTTACTCAGTTACATTCTATGTTTGGTCAGACTCCAGCAGTGGACTCTTCTCAGACTGACAGTTGCTCTTGACTCCTAGTTTTTCCTCCCTCTGTTGTGACCACTGTATGAAGTATATGTCATCACCCTGACCTGACTTCGAGTCTGACCTGACATGGGGCCTATGTTTTACTCATCCTTGATGAGATGCTCGAGACAGGTTTGTTGAATGAATGTGTCAAGGATTGGTACACACTGATAAGACAAGTCATGCTCTTGTATATACTTGGAATTCTGAATAAAAATAGCAAATGTACCGCTTTTAATAAGCATATGTCAACAAAGCAGAACATTATTTTTAGGCACAAGGAATGAATTACTTGCAGTTATAAAGAGAAATATCTAGGTAAAATCTGTCTAATAAAAAGGATGAAGAGCATGTATTAAAATATAGAGGGACTTAAAGGGGAAAAAACTGTACATGAAGATAGGCAGACTTTAAAATATAAATAGGATAAGAATGTGCAAAGGAAACATAAAGTGGATTTTGTTGAATTTCCCTTAGTAAACATATCTCCTACAATAGTTAAGCCAAACTGATTGAGAAGACACTAGAATACTCATCGTTATGTAAGCAAAAGAAGCAACAAAAACTGTAATAATTTCTTTCGTAAATGCTATGGATTTTGAAAATTACAAACTGCCATGAATTTCAAGGAACTCACTTTATATTTCTTGATGTTGCAAAAGAAATGTTTACCTATTTACCTAAGGGAAGTAAGTTTACTTTCTATAAGTTCCACTACAGGAAAAGGAAAATATCACAATTTGTCAATGTAAGAGTAAATATCACAGTAAGAAAATAAATACGGGTTTTATAAGGTATTATTTTCAAAGAAGGTTGATGTGGTAAACAACATAGCTCAAAAGTATTTTTTATTTAAAATATATACCCTTTAACATTCATTTGCTTATAGAATTAAGACAGTACGTTTACTGGAGGGGTCTGGTACACACCTAACTATTTTTAGTGTAATTTAGAAATGTCACTGCCTTCAAGAGGCAGAATGGGTGCTCTGGAGCACAGACTCAGTAGTCTCAGTTCCAGAGACCAGACCAAATCCAGGCTTGGGAACCTCAGCAAGTTATTTAGCCTCCCTGTGCCTCACTTTCCTTATCCGTACAGTGGGTGTAATAAGAACATCTACTTCAAAAGGCTTTTGTAAGGATTAAAAGAAATGATATATATAAAGTGTTTAGAACAGTGCCTTGCACAAATTAGATGATACATATCTTAGCTATTATAACTTAATTTAAAATTTCCATTATCTCTAGCTAATATGTGCCTCCTGATTTAATATAATAAGAGCTATTCAGCACTCCAGCACTACCTATGCAGTATATTGCCCCCAAACCAGGAACCTAAATTTAATCAAGACTCTAATTTATCTATCAATTTATAGACAATATATGGGGGTGGGCAGGTAGCAAAACATATTGAATGGCATCATAAGAAGACAATCAGCTAAATCCAGCATGAAAGAAATTTTGCAGGACAAACAATTCATGTTCCACAACAAACGACTGACAGGCAAAAGAAGAGTAGTAGTATTCATTAAAAGAGACCAAATGCAACATGTAACCTAGTTTGGATCCTAATTCAAATAAATGAGCTGAAAACAGGCTTCAAGGAATTATCATTATGTTCGTTAGTTCGTTAGTAATAATAGTATTGTATGTGTGCATTTAAAAAATCTTCATCGGTTAGAGATAACTGAAGTGTTTCCAAATGGTAATTTGTCCAGAATTTAATTTAAAATACTCCAGGAAAAAGTGAGTTGAGGGGATCAGTCAATGAAATAAGAATGGCAAAATGTTGGTAATTGCTGAATTCAGGTGATGGGTACACAAGAATTCATTATATGATTCTTTCTATATTTATGTGTGTTTAAAACCTTCCACAATAAACATTAAATTTTAAAAATTCATTATCTTGTGTGTTTGCCCTCAAATCTACTTTGCCAATCATATTTGTTATTCTGATTGTGCAATTTAACTAAATGCTACTAAATTTAAAATTTTAAATTGTGCAATTTAACTAAATTAAATGTGAAAGTGAAAAAGAATTATTTTTATAAAACTACACTAAATGCTTCACATATATTTGATAAAAGTAACTCATTAAAAATGATTTTAATTAGGTATGAAATGATTTAAAAGTTTAGGAGAATCAAACATCTTTTATAACCATAATGGTATGAGACTAGAAATCAACAACAAGAAAAAAATTACAAAACCCACAAACAACTGGAGTCTAAATAACATGCTACTAAACGACCACTGGGTCACTGAATAAATAAAAGAGGGAATTTTAAAAATACCTTTAGACAAAAGAAAATGTAAACACAAAAATCCAAAATCTATGGGATGCAGCAAAAGCAGTTTTAAAAGAAAATTTTATAGCAATACAAGCCTACCTTAAGAAACAAACAAACAAAAAACTCAAATAAACAATCTAACCTTACAACAAAAGGAACTAGAAAAAGAACAAACAAAACTCAATGTTAGTAGAAAGAAAATTATAAATATCAGAGTGGAAATAAATGAAATAGGGACTAAAAAACATTAGAAAAGATCAATGAAACTAAGAGCTGCTTTTTAAAAAAGATAAACAAAATTGATAAGCCTTTAGCAAGGCTCACCAAGAAAAAAAGAGGTAAGGCCCAATAAATAAAATCAGAAATGAAAGAGGAGAAGTTAAAACTGACACCACAGAAATACAGTGGATCATAAGAAATTATGATGAGCAGTTATATACCAATAAAATGGACAACCTAGAAGAAATTGATAAATTCCTGGAAATGTACAATCTCTCAAGATGAACCAGGAAGAAACAGAAAAGATAACAGACTGATTACCAGTAATGAAATTGAATTAGTAATAAAAAAACTCCCAACAAATAAAAGTCCAGGACTAGACAGCTTCATACGTGAATTGTATCAAACATTTAGAGAAGAGTTAATGCCTAACCTTTTCAAACTAATCCAAAAAATTGAAGAGGAAGAAATGCTTTTGAACTAATTTTACAAGGCCAGCATCACACCAATACCAAAACCAGACAAAGAGAGCACAAAAAAGAAAAAAAAAAGAAAGAAAATCACATGCCAATATCCCTGATGAATATAGATGCAAAAATCCTCAACGAAATATTAGCAAACTGAATTACAATACTCTAAAAGGATCATGCACCATGAGCAAGCGGAAATTATGTCAGGTATGCAAGGATGGTTCAGTATCCACAAATCCATCAATACGATACACAACATTAACAAATTAAAAAATAAAAATCATATGATCATCTCAGTAGATGAAGAAAAAGCTTTTGAAAAAATTCAATATCCATTTATGATTAAAAAAAACTCTCAGCAAGGTGGATATAGAGGGAATATTCCTCAACATAATAAAAGCCATATGTGACAAATCCACAGCCAACATTATACACAACAGTGAAAAGCTGAAAGCATTTCCTCTAAGATCAGGAACAAGACAAGGATGACCACTCTCATCACTTTTATTCAACATAATATTAGCAATCCTAGCTATGGCAATCCCCAGACAAGAAAAAGAAATAAAAGGAATTCAAATTGGAAAGGAAGAAGTAAACTGTCACTGTTTGCAGATGACATGATACTACATATAGAAAGTCCTAAAGATGCCACCAAAAAAACTGTTAGAACTAATAAATGAATTTGGTAAAGTTACAGAATACAGAATTAATATACAGGAGTTCAGATAGTTTATTAGTGTATAGAAATAACAAACTATCAGAAAGAGAAATAAAGAAAACAGTCCTATTTACAACAGCATCTAGAAGAATAATATACCTAGGAAAGAATCTAAGGAGGTAAAAGACTTCTACTCTAAAACTATAAGAGACTGATAAAAGGAAGTTGAAGACAACCCAAACTAATGTGTTTATGAATTGGAAAAATTAACATTGTTAAAATGATATTACCCAAGGCAATCTACAGATTCAATGCAATCCTTATCAAAATATCAATGGCATTTTTCACAGAATGAGAACAAATAATTCTAAAATTTGTATGGAAACACAAAAGACCCCAAAAAGCCAAACCAATCTTGAGAGAAAAGAACAAAGCTGGAAGTGTCACGCTCCCTAATTTCAAATTATACTACAGAACTACAGTAATCAAAAATAGCATGGTATTGGCACAAAAAGACACATAAATCAATGGGACAGAATAGAGAGCCTAGAAATAAACCCCCACTTATATGGCAAGTTAATCTATGTCAAAGGAGGCAAGAATATACAACACGGAAAAGACAGCCTTCTCAATAAATGGTGTTGGGAAAACTGGGCAGCTATATGCAAAAGAATAAAACTGGACTACTTTCTCACACCATATACAAAAAGAAACTTAAAATGTATAAAAGACTTAAATGCAAGATGTGAAACCATAAAATTCCTAGAAGAAAACATAGGCAGTGTGCTCTTTGACATCCGTCTTAGAAATATTTTTTTGGATCTGTTTCCTCAGGAGAGGAAAACTGAAGCAAAAACAAACAAATGGAACTACATAAAACTAAAAAGCTTTTGTACAGTGAAGGAAACTAGAAACAAAACAAAAAGGTCCCCTACTGAATAAGAGACAATAGTTGCAAATGATATATCCAATAACAGGTTAATATCCAAAATATACAAAAAAACTCACACAACTCAATATCAAAAATAACAAACAACCTGATTAAAGAATGGGCAGAGGACCTGGATAGACTTTTTTTTCCCCCAAGAAAAGGCATACAAATGGCCAACAGACACATGAAAAGATGTTTAACATTACTAATCATCAGGGCAATGCAAATCGAAACCACAGTGAGATACCATCTCACACCTGTCACAATGATAGTAAAACAACAAATAAGTGTTGTTAGAGGATGTGGAGAAAAGGGAACCCTTGTGCACTGTTGATGGGATTGTAAATTGGTGCAGCCACTATGGAAAGCAGTATGGAGATTCCTCAAAAAATTAAAAATAAAACTGCCACATGATTCAGCAATTTCACTTCTGGGTACTTAATTGAAGAACACAAGGACACAGATTCAAAAAGATATCACCCACTATTCACTGCAGCATTATTTACAATAGCCAAGAAATGGAAATAACCTAAGTGTCCATCAATAGACATATGGATAAAGAAGATGTGGTATATATACACACAATGGAATATTACTCAGCCATTAAAAACAAAAAGAAATCTGGGCTTCCCTGGTGGTGCAGTGGTTGGGAGTCCGCCTGCCAATGCAGGGGACGCAGGTTCGTGCCCCGGTCCGGGAGGGTCCCACATGCCGCGGAGCGGCTGGGCCCGTGGGCCATGGCCGCTGAGCCTGCACGTCCGGAGCCTGTGCTCCGCGACGGGAGGGGCCACAGCAGTGAGAGGCCCGCGTACAGCAAAAAAAAATTAAAAAATAGAAATCTTGTCATTTGTGATAACATGGATGGATATAGAGGGTATTATGCTAAGTGAAATAAATCAGGCAAAGACAGATACCATATGTTCTCACTTACACAAAACAAAAATATAGATCCAGAAAACAAACACGTGGTTGCCAGAGGGAAGGGGAGGTGAGGAGAAAGAGGTGAAGGGGATTAAGAGGTACAAATCTCCAGTAATAAAATAAATAAAGCAACGAGGATATAATAAACAGTATGAGGAATATGGTCAATAATAATCTAATAACTTTGTATGGGGACAGATGGTTACTAGATTTATCATAGTGATCATTTCATGATGTATGTAAATGTCATTAATTAAGCCAAGCAAGCAAGCAAAAGCAAAAACTTAAGAAAAATAAATACAATGTTTAGGGAAAGGTCTTTAAAATTTAAAAGGATTCTATTTATATTGCTTTACAAGTATCCTTCTCACCCCACTTTAATGTACTGAAAACTGGAAATCACCGATGATGCAATTGGGGTGTAGTTTACAGAAGAAACATGACGTGACTCCCATCAGCATGCTCTTATACAAATAAAATGCCTTGGTCCTTCAACAGAATACTCATGAATAAATGGGCATTTATATAATTTTAAATTATGCAAATTCCTTGAATATATTATTTTACAATGCTCCTACCTTCACTCTTTAAATCAACAAATACTAATCTCCATCAGGGCAGAAAAGAGGGCTTTCACTGAGTTACAAGTTTGCTTCCTTGTTCTTTAGTAAGTTTTGGACCCCTTTTTTGGTTAACAGAGTCCAAAGGTTATTTATGTTTTAAAATCCTTTTCAAATTATTATTTCAACTATTTAGATTGATTAATTCACAATATAAGATTAAAGTGCTATAAACTAAGAAAATGATATGATGTTTTAAAGTTCAAATAATGAAAATCCTATGGCCCAACTATTGCCTCAATAAATACAGTCTAGAAGCTAGAGGCCTTTCCAAATTGCAAAAAGCCATGTTTTGTATTTGACCAAAGACAAAATATACAATAAAATGTACTGATATCAACTAGACTTAATAAATACTATAACTGTGACAATTTATTTATATTATTCCCATTTGGCAAAAGAGTTGGCAGTAGCTTAAAATGCAAGAAAATGTTCATTTTAGCTAGTTAATAAAACAACAAGATGACTTTGAACTTTGCTCTGAAAGGAAAAGCAGTGCTTAAAATACGCTTTCTTCTGAAAGCCAAGCTACGTAAAATATTCAAAGTCACTATTATAAAGTTCCAGAATTTAAATATCTTTTCTCTTAAAAATTATCATTCTTCATTAGTACAGTTGAATATCAACACAAGCATAATTCTGAGTTTGATTCATACACTTTGGGGACAACAGTATAATCACAGAAAGCTAACCAAAATCCTGGCCTGTGTGTTCTAATAAACTGAAGTTGGGGAAAAAAAAAAAAAAGGATCTCGATAAAAAATATTTTATCATAGATTTGATTTAAATATAGCCCCCATCTCAAAGCTGTTGGAAACTGAGACAAAAGCAACAAATCAGCATAAAATGAATATATAATTAGTGCCTAAAGCCCCATGCCAGAATTCCTCATCATAAATTAAAAAATGACATTGTTTAATTGTTTATTTAAAAATAGTAAAAATATTGAAGCACCTTGGGAAACAAAATAGAAAACTTTATATTACAGTTTCTCTAAGCCAAACTTTCAAAATATTAAAAAATATTTAGGTCTAATAAAATCTTGAATTACAAATAAGCGCTTATGAGTCAGACTAATGCCTCTTCAAAAACCAGCGGACTATATGACTGCCCTCTCAGAGCCACTGGAAACAGTCACCACTATGAGTCTCTGATCATTTGGAGCTTCTATTCTCACTCTAAGAGCAGTTTATTTATAAAAAGGTAACTGTGGACTTAGTTGTCAACTTTCATACCTTGTTGAGGGGAAACAGATACACATGTAGCAACAACACAAATTAGCAAAACCATTCTGGAGTGTAGTCTAGTATTATTCACTCCATCATTTATATACTTATGGACCACCACATATGCCTAGGGATACACTGGATCCTAGAATTCCAGGATGAACAAAAACTAAGAAAGCTTTCAATGAATATGTCCTGTGACCCAGAAATCCTATTACTGCAAACACAAATAGGATAGGTTAAATAAATTATGGTATCCAGATGCAGGTATGTAATAGGATGATACATATTTTCCTTGACATGTAAAGATGCTCAATTATTATATTAATTGCTAGCTATGATTAAATACTTCTAACTCAGAAAATATATATTTGTAAAATATTTAAAGATTTTTTTCCTTAGTATTTTATATTGAAAGTCTCAACCTGAGAATGTTCCTCCTTGCAACAAAGGAGGCTCATGTTTAACCAACTTTCATGATTGAGTGCTAAGTAGGAAGGATTTCTCATACCATGGTGTTGATACAGTGCTGTGCCCAGAAATGGAACTTACAGAAATTCACAGCCTCATACACTCTACAATAAACACCTGATCTATGATCTTGGGCAATGTCACCAATTTAAGCACATCTTAGATGGAACACAGTGTTACCAATGATTTACATGTTTTGAAATCTTTTCTCAACAATACAATTTTAAGACTTTTTCTGTCTACACACTTAACTCCTACAGGAAATTACAAAATGCCCACCTAACAACTGGCACTTGGAAAGTGAATTATGAATAGATGGCTGCAAGAGACAGAATAAGCAGCAAGGCCTTTAGAGACATACCTGGTAATCTAGATCTCTCTCCTAAATATCCAGTAAGGAAATGGAGATTTATCAGAAAAGACAGGTAAGCTATCTACTACCCAAAAGCATTTTGCAAATGTCTTCAAAACCATTAGCCTATTCAAAGAGGTCAGATACACAAATGAAAAACTTAGGCAAAAAGAGTTTGACATAATGTAAGATAAACATAATACATGTCTCACAATAAATTTTAAAATCTAGTTTTTTAAAAAAAAGGCCTAAGCTTTTTGTACTAAACTATCAAAATCTCCCATCAGAAATTAATTTCAGATTGGGACTGACATATATACACTAATATGTATAAAATAGATAACTAATAAGAACCCGCTGTATAAAAAAATAAAATAAAATTCAAAAAAAAATTTTTTTTAAAGAAATTAATTTCAGAAGAAAATGCTTTAAAATAACTTGAACAATGGGAATTCCCTGGTGGTCCACAGGTTAGGGCTCCACGTTCTCGCTGCCAAGTGCCCGAGTTAGATCCCTGATCGGGGGAACTAAGAGCCTTCAAGCTGTGCAGCATGGACAAAAAAATACATAAATAAAAATAAAATAACTTGAACAAGATTTCAATGCCAATCATATCTTTGCGTTATGAAATTCAAAGATTTAATAATGACATATCTTAAATGTGACAGAAGAAATCAGTAGTAGGATTTCTCAAGTAAGAATTTACAGCATTAGTTTCCCACAGTTCTAAAATGTAGTTTTTAAGTCAAAAACAGATTTTTCACATCTTTCCCATTTAAGGGTCCCAAAGACTTATAAATTTTTAACTCCATCTCCCCAAGCTCTATAAATTCTCTTTTTGTAGACTTTCTGATGCATGGATTTGATCTATATACAATTCAGCTAAAAATTAAATGCACAATCTTCAAAAACTCTAAATCTTTTACAGTTGTGCAGTTGAAGATGAAAGAACTTGTACACAAACGTTTAAATTATATAAACCTTCCTACGTAAGATGGAAAACAAGAGGCTCAGTACTGTTTCTTAAATCCGTCCTAAGGGATTCTATCAAAATAGTATGCTCTTACAACAGATCCCATTACAGCAATCCCATTACAACAGATACCGCACTGGAAACAAAAAGGTTCCTTTGTCAAACTAAAAGTCAATAATAATTTTACCACTACTAAAAATAAGTAACATTAATTGGTACTTTTGAAATTAACTACAGCTCTATTATCTCAGTTTATACTTTAAAACACCATGTAAGGTAGTTTTATCTTCATTTGATTTCATGAGGGCTGAGTTATAGAGAAATTAAATCCTGGGGCCAACGTATATGTTGGGATAGTTAGTAATAAATTAGTAATGAAATGAGACCAGGTTACTCGCTCCTAGATCTAGGACCTCTCTGCTAGACAATGAAAGAATTAAAGTAGCTAACATTAGTGAACATTCATTAGCTGGTAATTTGCTAAATATTTACTTATTTAATTCTGTAAAATACAACTCCATTTTACCATGTCCATTTTACAATGCAGAACAATGGCTCAGTCTGAGAGTTAGATCTAGTAAGGGGCAGATTTAAACTGAGGTCAGCATGAGTATGATTACAAAGTTCATGTTTTTTCCCTACAAGGAAAAACTTAAAGCTAGAAATAATTCAGAAGCTAAGATAAGCCTAGTACTAGAAGCCTAGTACTTGTCTACACGGACACTTTCTTACATGAGAAAGGGGAGAGGGGAATGAACTCAAAATACCAGGTAAATTTGGGCCTGATCTGCAGATTCTTAGTATTCTGACATTCCTACAGTTCTGCCTATCCCTGAACTCATAGCCCAATGCCTTCAGGCGCTCCTGCAGAAGCTGCTCCTGGAGGCCAAAGCAAAGTAGAAGGGCAGATTTTAGGAAGAGGAACACTCAACTATATCTGAGGATCATTTAGTTGAATATGTCTGTGGATAGACTGAAAACAGCCAAAAACATCGTTTCTCAGAGCATAGAGACTTTCCACACAAAAAAGGGAGACTTCACTCAAATCAACTGGAAAAACACTGCATTGTGGAACCCTCAGATCCTTGGGTCACAATGCATCCAAGCACAGAAAAATCTTTGAGCAGTACTGCAGGACAAAGGCTTATTTCATTTGGCTTGATCAAGTATTTCCTAAGGGTAAGACCTATTAATATTCTAGGGAACAGCTTCTGATATTTCAGACTTGAGTCTGAAAATAATCTATGAGTATGAAACACACTGTGCTTTTCTCTTAGGATAATTACTACAGAGTGAAATCTTTAGGGCATTATCTCCAAGATCCACACCTCTAGTACATTATTCTAAAGGTATAGGTAAGAAATAGCCTCAGGGCAGATGAGGCTAATTGGTGTAATCTCTGGATATTAGAACTGACTGGGCCTTAAAGGTCATATCATTCCTTCATTTACATATGAAGAAGCAAGAGCCCAGAAGCAATTGAGATCCTGCTCCAAGATCCTAGGACCTTGAGAAGTGGCTGCACTGCTAATGAGAGATGGCCTCTCCTCACTAGGGTAGGCCATGGTGTCTTAGCAGCACAGCAAGTCAGAGGCTTCCTATGCACCACGTCTTGGCATTCTCTGCTGGTCTGACCCAGGGCCAACAGGCAGAAGGCTAAGGAGGTGTTCTGCCTTCTTGCTTTGCTGTTTTGTTCTCCAAAGGAACCACCCCAAACATAGACAGGTTGCAATTTTGAGCATGAAATGTTTGCAGTGGGAATATCAGACAGGTGTCTGACATCCTAAGATGTTTGTTTCTAGGCTAATATACCCATAATTTCCCCCCAACTACTGTATTGACAGGCATTTACAACACCCAAGAGTATTTCTAAATTTTATAAGGATAATTTGAGGAAAAAAAATAAGTACTTTTTACCATATCTATATAGGGAGGGATTTTAAAGTGGTTTTCTAGGGGAAATAAATATATAAATATCTTGGAATTCAGCAGGAAATTCTAAGTTGCTTTCTGTGATGAGCGGGACTTTGGGAAGATAGATTTCTGAAAAGGATTTTTGGAAGTGTAACTAGATAGTGAGAGACTAGTGACTAGATAAAGTGCTACTGAGTAAGGGATTATTGAACTCGCCTGTGTGTGATACTTTCTGCCAGGTGAAAAAAGTATATCCAAAAAGTGCTGTGTCCCCTACACTCATGTTAGCGATGGGTGACTGAGAGCTAAGGATATCAAATAATGGGTTGGTCGAACAGCAGAGGAACGTCCACGTGATCTCACTGTATCTCTTTACCATTTATAACGCAAACCAGATTAAATTCTTAAGTAATATAGTTACTGAATCAACTCTAATAAAAGCTCTCATTTCCTCTAACCTCCACATTTAAACCTCTAAATTCTACCACCACTCTCTCAAAGACACAGTCTTCTTTGGTTTTAATTTTTCTCCTTCCACCACCACCTCCACACCTTATGCCTCCTTTCTCAATGTAAGTCAAACTTCCCAGTCATCTCCACTCCCCACGCATGCATTAAACTAATCTGAACACCACCACCAAAAGTGCAGGAGAGAAAAAGACCTTCTGAGTCCTCATTCCTTTGATTTTCTACATCCCCAGTCCCCTGCCCCACAGACCAGTGCAAGGCAAGTTGAGAATCACAGACCTACATCCAGACATCCTTAGAACAAGATGGTCTTTTAAAATTAATATTTAAAAAAACTGCCTATTTTCTATTAATCTCTTACTCATGCTTTTATGACTAATAATCCACATTTGAATTCCACTGAGATCACTTATGTCTTTGGCAAAAAAAAAAAAAAAAAGGGAGAGAGAGAGAGAGATTAAATGAGGAAGGGGCTCGTTCCTGAGAACCAGCCTCACCTGCTACACTGACTAGACCGCCCCCCCCCCCCCCCCGCCCCGTCCCAGCCATAGGCTGCCCTTTCTCTGGCCTGCTCAACCACAGCCACAAAACTCTAAAAAGTTTGACCCTGAAAACACTCTTTCTTTCCAGCTGAGTTCTTTTTATAATTTTGAATTTAAAGACATGAAATGAATAGTCATGTTCATGAAGTTTCCCTCTGTTAGCGCTCACTTTTGTTTTGGCACCATTTCCCCTGACTGGACCATGACAAAAATGTGCTAGTACCAATTTTTACCCTCCACAATTGTGTCACTCTTCAAGCACAGCATATAAACTGATATCCAGGTCAAGAAATCCTGAGTATTTTCACGGATATATATTTAATTAAAATCACGACTTTCATTGTTGCAGGTGTGGGCTTCCTGCAGTCATTTAAGCTCTCTAGGCTTCAGTTTTCCTACTTAGAAAAAAAAAAGCCAGGGGAAACACTACTTATGCACAAAACACTTTGAGCTCCCCAGATGAAAGCCAGAATATATAAGTGTGATGCATGTTTATTGCCTCTTCTCTGATGAAAAGTGGCAGCCTTCTGCTTGAAATGGGATTAGAAATTCTGACTATAACGGAGAAGAGAGAAGCACAAATGAGTAACAAGCAGTCAGAATAAATAAAACTGAAAAGATGGAGAGTACTCCTTTTACAAAAGGAACATCAGTTGCAAAACTTGTGGTTTAATTTGGTATGCTTTCCACTTTTAAAAAATTGGGCTCCACTGCATGTATAATGAGCTACAAGCAGAAAGAAGGTACATTCAGTAGTACATGAATTAAAAATAACCTTTTCATTTGCTTTTCTGTAGCTTGGCATTCCTATATTATTAAAATATAATGTATTAAAGATTAAGTAAGCATATTAGCCTATAGACATCATGCTTATGTGGCCATGGATATGAGGCTATCCAACATAAAGCTAGAAATCCATCTATATAAAATTCACATTTATCATAGTACAGCTATCAATTAAAAAGAATGCAAACTTTTCTAACAAAGTCGGCTATTCCATCTGGGATAAAAAAGAAAGGAATGAGGAGAGAATCACTAAAGAGAGCCACAAATAATTACAAGCTATTCAGTAATTGGGAGAAAGCTGGATTCTATGCTATAGGAAACATTAAATAAACTCCCTAGCTTAATGAAAATTAATATTCTCCATGTAGGATTTAAAATACTAAGACAATTTTCATATCAACATTTTTGAGGATAATAAAGCATTTATTAAATATTTTTCTAGTATTTATTCCTTTCTATGGTTTAATTTCCTTTTTCACTTTTTCTTTTTGACATGTAATACATAAATTTACAGAATATTAAGAGAATGGACAACAAAGTAATTGCAAAGACATAAACAACTTAAAATTATCAAATTTCCAAAGGACAGGGCTTTCCTTTCATCTCATTATTATGTAAGCAGTACAGGTTCATAAAAGAAAATTTGGAGTTCAGGAAAGTGAAGCGAGAAAAAAAGAATCCTATGAGTCTAATGCAGTCAGTAGTCACTTCTTTTATATTTCCTTTATTGTTTTCCAATACCTAGCTTTTTTTGTTCGTGTGTGTTTATCTTTCTTGTATCTCATACACTGTTATATTAGGGATACAATGTTATACCATGCTCTTTTCAGTTAATATGTCAAGAAGCATTTTATACCCAAAGCATGTGTTTCTTTTCTATTTAGAGTTCATATTTCCTTTCAAAAAGTTGCTTTATCAATGGAAAGCGGACATTCCCCAGAACTTGGTCATTTGTCCTACAGACTGTTCCTCAATGGCTTCACAAATGATGGTGATGGTCTTACTTAGAGAGCACTCCAAGAAAAGTAGATGTCATAGTGCACTGGTATCTAAACTTAGAGAGGGGCCAGATTTCTCCTAATCAACTATCTAAGAATTTAGCCTCATATTTCAGTTACAGGAAAGCCTGAGGTGTGGTTACGTATAAGGTAAAAGCTATTCAGTAACCTCAGCTTAACTTGGTTTTTAAAGATGTGAGCTGTCAATTTCTCTCTTCAGCAGCTCTTCCACCCTCTGGGCCCCTCAGCCTACTGCTGTTAACATGTAAGAAAATAAGAAGCCCAATCTTTGAACTACTATTCCCAATTTGTCAGATTCACCAGTGAAGGATCTGTGTGTGAACCTGTAAGAATGTATGAGACAGAAATTCCTTCATACTCACATTCATTGAAATGAATAAAATTCTTCCTTATGTTTAAGAAAATTAGGTAAGATGGAAATCACACAAAGAGGAATACTAAATTGAAAATTTGGGGAAAAAACCAAACCTTTACTTTTAAAATGACGTAAAATCAAAACAGATATTTACAATAGATGTGTCTTGTTTTCTCCGTTGTTCTCTTGGATGAAAGACAACAGTGATTTTTTTAAAACAGTTTGCTATGAACAAAATTTATCATCTACTGATGCCTTATTTCTCAATTTCTTTCTCTTATTATCTCTCAGAGATAAATGGCAATAACAAAGACACATTAAAATGACACTAAGAACAGCGTTTTATAGTTTTAATTATGTTTTTCTGTTTTTGCAATAAAAATGATGTGGTATGTTTGCATGTCTTATATATTGAGAAGCAATAACACTGTTTAAAAATTCATAATTGTGAAGATAATTTTTACTTGATATTTTAAATATGAAACAGATTGCTTCTGGTCCCTAATATTATAGCCCTGTTTACTAACATATATTGTGGGCACACCTATATTTATGTCAGTCGCTTACTGTGCTTTTTATTCTGTTCTGAGGTATTCTGCATAGAGATAATATTCACTTACGAGTCCATCAAGTGTTTTCTCTTTCTGAGAAATAATTTCACAATTTGTAATATAGATAAACGAGCACTCATTTTCCCAACTTCTCTTGGGATTTGAGCTCAGTCTAGTCTATGAAGTAAAAACTGAAGAGCTGAAATGAAAATCTGAGACAAGGGAGACCGCGGATGGGCAGTGAACGACATGTGCCTCCAGCCCTGCTACAGTCATGGAGGAGAGGGGGCATCTGAGGGTGCCCAGCGGAGGCCTGGCAGGCCTCTCGGGGGCAACACTTCATCTAGGTCACTGCAGTCAGGACCTGGTCCCTACCTTCGCACTCCAGAAATGATTTTGTGCTTTAATTAAAACTGAGAAGCCTCTCTGGGATAAACCCATGAAAATCAAATTCCTATAGAGTGCTAATTTATTAATTTAGAATGGCACATTACTGTAATGCAAGCTGGATCTCTGGCCTTGTCAGATGAGTGCATTCTCACCCACACAGAAACTGACAGTACAGAGTTTGCATCATGGACAGAGTTAAACCTAAAGGGCTTGGGGATTTTATCTCAGCGTTCCTAGGCTTAATCTGTTCAGAGCAGTCTTCCTACAGCTTCATTCTGTCAGAAGTTCTCAACTGGGCCGCTGCTTTTTAATTTTAACTTTTTAAACATAATATTAATTTTATTTTGTTTTTGTTTTTCTTTTTGCGGTACGCGGGCCTCTCACTGTTGTGGCCTCTCCCGTTGCGGAGCACAGGCTCCGGACGCGCAGGCTCAGCGGCCATGGCTCACGGGCCAAGCCGCTCCGCGGCATGTGGGATCTTCCCGGACCGGGGCACGAACCCGTGTCCCCTGCATCGGCAGGCGGACTCTCAACCACTGCGCCACCAGGGAAGCCCATAATATTAATTTTAAACATTCTATTTACTTCTAGATGGGCATTACATTTAAATGATACAACAGTAAGATAGTGAAAATGAAGTCTACTTCCTTCTTCTATTCCTAGATGCCCAGTATCTTTCCCTGGAGGCCAGCTACACTACTAGCAATTTCTTGAGTAGCTTTCCAGAGATAACCTATGTACTTATAAATATATTCCATATGTGTGTGTATACATATACATGTATCTTACATATATATACAGATACATATGTATCTGTGTATATATGCAATTTGTCTGCTATAAATACCATATGCTATTCTGGCATTTTTTTTTTTTTTACTTTCCATATACAGAACTTTCTAGTTTTAAAATGCACATTGGACATATGAATAACAACAAACATCCTTAAATATTATTTCACTCATGTGAGAGTTTATCTGTTAGATAAATACCTTGAAATGGAATTCTAGGTCAAAAAATATGCACATTTTTAATTTGAAAAGTACTGCTAATTTTTGGTCATATTTTGTAATGGTTAAAACTTGGAATTTAAAAACACAACATGGCAATTAACTTCTTGCATGTCGTGACCATAGAATGGTTTACTGTGAATTTTTACAGAAGGGAAAGACAATTCAAATTCAATAAATTTTGCTTCTAGTCACCCTCTTATCCTCAAAGGTAATAATTCAAGGTGTACGACTGATTACTGAACCCTAGAAAATAGGCCATGAATTACATGAAATATATGCCTGATAGGTGGGAAAGCAAGAAAAATAAATGGAGAGAACATGAAAGAAAAGATTTTAGACTTGGGGTTCAAAAGGTTTCCCTTTTCTAGTAACTTTGGAGTTTCAGGGCAAAACTCCTCTCAAGCAAGAGGTGATGAAAATACATTTTTTTTAAAGTGAGAAAAGTGAAATAAAACTACCAGGGCTGTCTGAATCGGAAATTCTAACATTACCAATACAGTCTCATATGAGGAAGGAATGGCTGTCAAAGGAAATACTGAGGGAACCTGGGGAAGAAAGGTTTCTTAAGAGGACTGGGGACTATTGAAGATCAGGTTTCTGGCAGGAATTTTCAGACATCCTTACTGGTAAGAACTTCTTCCAAATGCTAAAAAGGGGAAGGGAGGAAGAGAAAATGCTCATACTAAGTTATGAAACTTCAGACTCCAAACCCAAAATGTCTTTATTGAGAACAAGAGCGATATCATGACATTGATTATGAGGAGGGTTATGAAATCTTAGAGATCCTTCACAGTCTGCTAATACTGTTATTAATTAAATCAATATGTTGGGCTAAAGAAAAAAATATTTTTTAATATCCAAGGTATAGTAACCATTAAAGTTGTTTTTAACATAAAACCTAAATATATAGATTACCTTTTAAATATTTTTAAACTTAAAAAGTCTGGGATATATACGTGGCATGGCCTCATGCATGTATATGACCCTCACTGCCTTATCAGAATACAAAATAAAAGGATCAATCGTAATTATAATTTCCATTCTAAAGTGACTTCAAACAACTTATATAATTCTAGAGAACTATAATATAATCTTTTAAATTACCTATATGTTAATTTTCTTTAATAAATCAGAATATAAAATAGGTTTAAGTGTATTATTTGCATCTAAAATTTAAGGACAGTGTCAAAATACTGAAGTGTTCTTTTCATTATCATTTTGGAAGGCAAGTAATTACAATTTTCCTCCATTTTATTATCTTTTTTACAAACTTACATATTTTCACAAAACTATCACTTATTTTATAATTTACCTGAAGTGGGATTTAAGAATTTCTCAGTTTTATTCTCAATTATTCAAAATACAACACATATGCCTTTAGGTTTTCTGATTAGTATATGAAAATAAATGAGATAATTTTATCTGAAATTAAATAAAGCATTTGGATCTTGAAAATGAGCACCAAGCATTTAAACATAAAAGCTAAATAATAGTTTAAAGCAAAAATATATTTTACAAATGAAATAATTCAGTTTATCTTCTGAGAATGAATTATTAATTTTCATCTTATATCTACAATAAAGTAAGGTCACAGTATCATATAACTCTGAATCTACACCATGTTTTAAATAGATGTCTTAAAATATATTACCTAGATAATATCTCATGTTTGTTGAATGAATATTCTAAAAGAAATGTGATGGATATCATTAATAATTTATGCAACAGAGAAAAGTTTGTATCATTATCATAACAATATGGATTTTTTGGTACTAACTATATGGAATATTTGAGTCACATAAAATAGACAATATATACCTCATATCATTTTATTGTTATATGTGTCCTTATTTTATCTTCTCTCCAGCAACATATATATCACTGTATTCCTATTAGTAAGCACCAAACCTCATAAATATTAGGAGTTCAATAACTGATCTCTCAGTGAATACTGAATGAATTAATTGATTCTAATATTCAATTTTCAGTTAAAACATGCTAAAGAACTCTTAAAGTAAATGGTAAAATGAGAAAAATTACTATTATACACAACGAGAAAACAAAAACTTAACAGAATTAATTATATTGACTAGAATGTTAGTTTCTGTCATCTACAATCTTGAGGGCCTCTAGATTGCATGAGCCCCTTCCAAGGCCTGGAAGTACTCCTAGCATTGTAGTCACATGATCATAAGTTTTCATAAGATATTTTAACAGTCATTTAAACTATTGCACATTTAGAACCAATTTTTTATTTGTAATTTTGTGTTTGATTTCTTTAGAGGCGGAGGGAAAGTTATAATAGTGGCAGGCTCCACAAACTTGGACCTGCTCCACCATAGTTTCCTATTACACTTAAGATACCTGACACAAGAATTGAAAGTAAACCAACATTTGGACAGGTAACAAAGATTTGATTTACATTTACAAATATCTGTCATCTCTTGTTAAAAAATCAACATATGGCCAATTCTAAGTTATGGGCTAGCACACTACTCTGAAATACAGTTCATCATCTAACAAATCATGTGGTGAGATTTCAATTAGTTATCAGCACATTTTCTCAAATTGCAGTTTTCTTTTCTGGTAATTATTCTTGGACATTTATTGACAGTTAACAGCCGCTCTACTACTTCACTTATTTTACTTCACGTGTTGACATTTCACATTTACTCATATTTTCAGATAGCCTAAGGTACTTGAAGAAAACAGACACTTTGATATTACTTTTTTAATTCTTTATGATTCATTCAGCATGTAAAATATCATCAAGTTGTTTTTGCCTGTGTGATCTTATGTCTCGTTAAAAAATGTGCAGTAATTACAATACACATATAACACTCACTTTTCTGTTAAATATTTTGACATACTTATTCTACCAAAATATCAAAAGTCAACCATCATGAAAGCGCCATGAAATACTTGAGTCAATGTTTTTGTTAAAGCCAGCAAAAAAAAAAAAAAAAAAGTTCTCTTTATACCAATAAAACATAAATACTCCTAATTGCTAACAGACTTTTTTTGACAAGTGTTAGCCCAAAATGAATGCTTACAACCTATGCTGAGTAATGGATGCGTGGAAAATAACATTTACATGGAAACGCTGACACAGTTTTCACCAGAAAAAACTACTAAACTTATATACATCAGTGCTAGCTTAACAGGGCAATTAGAATACTCTTGGCCTTGGAATGATGTAAGAAAACATTTAAAGAACATCTGATTCCGCTGAAAATAAGACCATAAGATTTTTGTTAAAACAAATGCCTGAAGGTGTGAGTATGATATTACTTAGACACACACACACACACACATACATACACACACACACACACACACACACACACTACACACATGCCACACACACATACCATGGTCTACAGCAAGAAATATTTTGATCCTTTTCAAAGGACATTTTGTTATTTTGCGGGGGTAGAAGCTAAGAGAAATAAGAAAAACTATATGGAGAACATGCCCTACAATTTACAACTGAATCATGTTTACTACAACTATTACATCATTTGCTTTCCTTTCTTATATTATGCTATATCTACATTATTTTGTAGAGTATGTATTTTAAGAGATGGATACTAAAGATTTAGGAGAACAGGACTTAACAGTTTGACATAGTAAGGTTACTCTAGAATACTTATTTTATTTGGAAAGTAGAAATATTAAGGACATACCTTTTTTAAGTCAAGAAGATAAGGAATATGAGTGACGGCCATGTGCAAAGCAAGAATAAGGGAAAAATCATTCTTAAAAGATAATTTTGTGTTATCTGTTACCGTGTTTTCGTGTATGTGCATCATGCCAACAGTAGGTATAAATAGAAAATAAGAACTCATAGGAGAAAGTTGCAAAGGAAGTTATCCTCATTAAAAAGCTAGATTCTGTAACTGGCAAGTCAGAAAATCACAGAGGTAAACTAAACTTCCTGCTGATCCACTGAGAAAAGGAAGATTATTTTATTTTTCCTGCTCCCTCCCTTCACCTAGCCCTAGTGGTTACAGTCAGTCAAGAAAGCTGCCTTCCTTTTCTTGATTTCAAAGGGTGTCGTGCCCCCCACACTGCAGGAAGAAGAAATGAGAGCTGACGACTCCATACATATATCTTTCTAATTTCAAAACCTTCCTCAAGCAGATGCCTGAAACCAAGTTCTACAGTGCTGATAAATGATTTTGTTTCACTTTATATTCTAGGCTGCTAGATATAATTATTTTGAGGCTAGACAGCACTCCAGTGGTCAAATAACAAAACTAATCTGCAGACTACTCTTACAAGGAGAATTACCCATCTAGATTAGTTGTTGGATTCTTCCTCTACTGACGTCCTAAGATATTTCTTTGGACACATGGCATATATTTCAAATTAAAATATTACGCATTAAAACAGCAGGTGAAGTAGACGTTTTTCTCCTTATAACAGATTTGTAAATGAATCTATCAGTGTTGGAAATCTCATCATAAATTACTCTGTTCACTATGTCATTCCCTTATATGCATTTAGGCCCTATAAAGCCAAATTCTGCAAAACGTTCAATAACACATCTAATCTTAAGGCTCTGATCAGGTTAACGATAGTTTCCTTCAGGATTGCATTCATCTTCACAGAGTGTGGTGGTCTTTAAAAACCACTGTTAGGTTCAGAGACATTAACTTTTAAAGATACTTTTAACAGTTCTTCCCTATTACTAAAAATCTTACCTTTCGTGCTAGGAAATACAAAGAGCTTTTCATGGTAGCATAAAGAAAGAAACTGCCATAAAATGAAAACTGAAAAACATACTGTTTTTAAGTTACCAAACAGGGTTTATTTAACAAGGGTGTACTTTATCACTACAAAGGCTTTCAACCCATCTCACAAGATGCATCTTCTTTTCCTACTGTTGTTTCTATTGCATAAATCAAAACAGGACTCATTAGGGTAAACCAAACTTCAATTGCAAGGATCTCAGCATTTCTGAAAACATAGATATAAAGATATCCAAGTTAATGTCACTTAATTAAAAATATATAGGTTGCTCTGGACAGTTTTTACTAACCCTGGTCCTTATTATCTGAACTAGTGAGATTAAGATAATTTAGGGCTGAATAGTTCCAGAGTGCAGCAGAGCATAAAGGCCTTCTAAAATAGAGAGGCCCAAATCCAGAATACCCACTACCATGTAACTACCACTGGGAAATGCAATTTTAATTTGCAGGAGGATTTTAAGGAAACTCTTCAGGGTAAATAACAGTGAATCCTAACCAAAAAAAAAAGGGAATTCAATAATTTTGCAGATGAAGCAGATAAGACATTGCTACAACACTTTTAAAACCAGCCAAATGCAGTTTCTTGATTGGAAAGAGCTCTCTGAGCTAATTAGAATGCAAAGCACCTTGAGATAAAATTTCACGAAAGATCGATTTGTGAAAACATTTTTTGTTACTGAGATAAAATGCACTACCACCCACAGACGGCACAGCTAGGACAAACTCAGTCGTCCCACTGAAATTCCCAATGTGTAACTTTTGGCTTGGCTGCCAAAACATGCATTTTAATATCCTGTTTCGAAAGTAGGACTACAAGTACTAAGATTTTTATAATTCTATTATACTCAACCTATCTGTATGAAGTTCTCAGGTAAAAGACAATGAGCAAAATCTTTAACAGGAAGTATGTGCTTCGGGACTCAGTAACATTTGAAAAACAAAACTCCATCTGTGGGCTTCCCTGGTGGCTCAGTGGTTGAGAGTCCGCCTGCCTATGCAGGGGACACGGGTTCGTGCCCCGGTCCGGGAGGATCCCACATGCCGTGGAGCGGCTGGGCCCGTGAGCCATGGCCACTGAGCCTGCGCGTCCGGAGCCTGTGCTCCGCAGCGGGAGAGGCCACAACAGTGAGAGGCCTGTGTACCGCCAAAAAAAAAAACACAACTCCATCTGTGTCACATATCTCAGGTGTAGGCTTGAAATTAAACAGAAAACTTCATCTCATTGTTGGCATCTCCAGTTGTGAGGATGACTTAATTGAACTGCATGGATTCCTCTTTGTGCCAATCTCAATCTGGATCCAAACTGATACCAACATGATTCTAAGTCACCTTCCTTATCCACAGCACTTTGGGGTGGAGGTGGGTGCTGAGAATCATTCTGTCCTCCTCTAACCTTGCCCTGACGTCACAGAGGAAGTAGCTCTGAACACATCCTTCCCAAGCCTAATCTCTTCAGTCCCCCTGTGATACTGTGATGTATAATAAGAAACAAATACTTCATCTTCCTCCCTCATTTCTGGCACAGAGCTCCTAAAATCCTTAGACTTTCCAAAGCGCTGAGAGATATAAACGTGTTTTTGTTATGATAATGAGGTGACTTTTGGATCCCATTTAAGGAAGGGGCTGATTGCCAGGAGAACCAACCTTGTCCTTAGAGGATTGGAACTTTCTGTCCCGACCTCTTCCCCTGACCACCTCTGGGAGGGGAGAGGGGCTGGAGGTTTAATCAATGATTTAATCAATGGTACCAACTTAATGAAGCCTCCATAAAAATCCAAAAGGATGGTGTTTGCAGAGCTTCTGGGTTGGTGAACACGTGGAGATTTGGGGAAAGTGGCCCGTTTAGAGACTGCATGGAAGCTCCTCACCCTCTCCCCATACCTTGCCCTGTGCATCTCTTCCACCTGGCTGTTTCAGAGTTATATCCTTTTACTATAATAAACCAGTAACCTAGTAAGTAAAACGTTTCTCTGAGTTCTGTGAGCTGATCTAGCAAACTAACTGAACCCAATGAGGGGCGCATTAGAACCCCCAATATGTAGCCAAATCATTCAGCCAAATGCTTCAGCTGGCATCTGAAGTGGAGGGCAGTCTTGTGGGACCAAATCCTTCACTTTGGAATTTGATGCTATCTCTGGGTAAACAGTGTCAGACTGAGTTGAACTGCGGGACACCCAGCCGGCATCAGGGCTTGTTTGTTGGCGTGGGAAAAATCTCCACACGTTGGAATCAGTAATCAGAATCCTTACCTACCTCATTCCAAACCTGACTATTTTTTTCTTCTTATTCCTCTCTCCCAACCTCAGTCAGCCTTTCTCTCTCTCCTGTGTTTCTCCATGCTCCTTTCTCGAATTCTAAAAGGAACTTCCCTTATTCTGTTTTACCCCAAAGTCATTATCACATTTTTCCTTCCCCTTCATGAATACACACCAAATCAGTTAAACTTGCTGTCCCTTCTGTCTCATCTTTCATTTACTCATTGGTACATTATACTCTAGTTTCTAACCCACAAATAGTAGATTACAAGTCCAGCAAAACTACCTAAGTCACACGATTTCCTAAACCAAAAATCCAGCTTAGGATCTTACCCTAAACAGCTTCCACAATATCTGGTTTTGCCAAATACCCAATTCATGAAGTCGTCTTCTCTTTGGCAGCATCAGATCACTCTTCTCCTATTGTACTGATTGCTTCTTAGTTTCCTAGCATGTGTTTCCTCAGCTCCCTTGAATGGCGTAACCTCATTTATTCCAAGTGATGTGTATATCACTCTTCCCGAATGCCTCCCAAATGCATCCTTGGTCCTGATCTCAATCCCTAATCTTTATGCCTGCAACACTTGTCTAAATAGACTTCAACTGAGATATAACATGTCTAAGACCAGTCATCATCTAGATCCCCTCACACCTTATTTTACCTAACTAAAGTTTAAGAAAGCTTACTTGACCAAATGTAAAGAGTTAAGTAAGAATGCTAAAAGAATTCTTACTAACACCCCCAAACCTTCACAATATGTTACATAAATGAGAGAGTTAATACCGCAAGTTCAAGAATGAGCAAAAGCCAAGTCAAGAACTGTTATAATGTCACGATCTGCAGAAATATTCCTAGAGAGGTTGACAAGGAAGTCCTCAGCAATATCTTAATCTTAACCACCAACTCATTCTTCGTTAACTCTTCTGCATTAGACATTTCAGATGTCTAGCGGCAGGCTAAGTGTCGCTCAACCTTCTCGACGTGAAATATGTTGCATTTAGCAGAAAAATGTTATGGAGCTAAACAAATAAAAGGACCATACCTGAAGTGGAAAAGATTAAAAAAGGTACATGGGATCCCATTCATAAAACTGCTGAAATACATGTGCTTATTTTCTGATAAGCTTCTTTTCATTTACACATGTTTTTGCTTCAGGAAGAACACTTTTAGTCCTATGTCAAGTTACAAAAGTTAGAAATGCCCATAAGGCTATATTTTAATGCTACTTCATAGCAATAGCTGGCTAAATGGCAGAGTAAAAAGGACAAAGTAAAAAATGACAAACTCTGTGTCTATACTACTACATTTGGAACGTGAAATCTAGGGAGAAGCCACTCCCTTTATTTAATGGATAAAGACTGAACTGCATTGATTTTGAAATTTCAGAGCTAGAGTGGTTATAAGGGTGGAAGAGAAGAGTATTTTAAACATCTATGAACACCTTGCTTACTTTCTGAAGTAGCTATGAAGACTTGAGATATAAACAAATAAAAGAAAATGTTACTCATGAATTTAATTACCATCAATTATAAGGTACTATCTACAGGGATCTAAATTGAAGTCAAAACCTACCATGAGAAACAGTACACGAGAGGAAATGAATGACAACCAAAACTTAAAAATAAAAAAGTAACTAACCTGTTCTACGTGGAAGGCTCAGCAGATGAAGATGAGAAAATATAGCAAAGCTTTATAGCATAAGCTAGTTGCTCGAAAATCCAACATGTTAAGGACCTTATTAAGGAAGCATTCAGTGCTATATTTATAAAGCATTTTCTATGATGAAATATAATGGAATAACATAAATTCGTACTGAGGATTAGGTCAATCTCATGAAACCAGGCACCAGGAGTTTTTAGGTAGGAAAGAAGTATGGGGGGTAAAAATGGGGTGGGGGGAGGGTGACACGATAACAGCTTCTATACTTGTCTTATAATAAGTCATTGTATGACCAGATCATGCAAAATCAAGTAGATTTAAATCATTTTCTTGTTAGAAAAGTAGGACACTGAAAGCTATATGGTTGCTCATTCATTCATTCTTTATCCAATATTTACCTATTACCCATTAACTGCCAGGCTCTGTGCTAAGTAATAATGAAGATGACGCCTCTCCTCACAGAAACAGACAAAACTGAGCAACCTGGTGAGTGCTATCACAGACGTTTGCGAGGGTGCTATGGAAACCTAGGGGAGATGTACCTAACCTAGCAGGTCTCTTTTGTTTAATGGGAAAGAAACGCAGTTAGAACTAGGTCTGGATAAAATGCCAATAGACTGGGTTCCACAGAAGAGGAAGATGCATTCAGGAATAACTGGAAGCAAGGACAGTGAAGTCCTACTTTCTCTGTGTTTCTTTCCATTTCTCTCTATACATTGGCTTCATTCTCTCAGAATCATTGTCTGCACAACTCAGAACCAGGGCTGAGGAAGCTCTGTTTTGACACCTTACCAGGCTTGGCACTGGACTGGGGATCTTGAGCTATGTTTACAGTTGATCCAGAATAATCACTAAACAAGCCCTCTTAGGAACACTACCTTAGAGATCTGAAGCCAAACCCATTTGATGTCTGAGAAGGTGATGAAATGTGAACAGCAAAGGTCAAGTGGTTAGTCCTGGTTCAGCAGGAATTGCACGCCCTGAGCCTGCTTACTAGAAAGCTGGGTGCTTCCTAATGAAGCTGGTGTAAACTTTACTGACGGCCTTGACTATGTTGCTGAAAAATAATTTGTATAATGATGAGGCAAAGTGATCCTGAAACTCTCTCCACAAGGACCTTTTTAGAATTTTGGACATGTTCCTTAAATAGGAAGTCTCAAGATATAATTGCTGACTCCCGATTAAAAATAAAAATAATATATTTGATGTGATGGAAGCCACAGGGTGGAGTTTCAATGTTTTTAAAGACAAGACATTCCTTACCTGTGCTTTAATCCTCAGCATTACAGAAGGACCAGAGAAATTCATTAGAGAAAAATAAAATATCCTCAAACTCAAAAATTTCATCATTATTAACCTCTGCTTGAAAAAGTTAAATGTGCAATTATAGGCTCACTGGGAAAACATAACCAACCTAGTTATAAAATCTGTACGGTTATTTTGTGGGTGCGAGCAATGAGGTTTGAAGGATTATCTCACAGGGGCTGTAGAAGTGGCAAACTTTTCTTGTATTTCTTGTTGCATAAAGCAGGCTTGTCTCTTGTTTACTACCCAGCAGTTGCAATGGGGGTCATTTACACAACAATTATTTAGAAGTAACTCCTTTGAAATGCATTGTGTGATTAATTGACTTGGCTTCAGGAATGCAATGTTGTTTCTACACTGTTGTTCACTTCAACCTAATGCCCCCTAGAGCACAGATCCAATTAAGAAACAAGGCAGGGAGGCAGATATTAAGCGAACTATTTCTGTATCACACAGCACTTCCGTACAGGATTGAACACCACCACCTACTGTCTGCAGGCACTTGATTTATTCAGTGCATCCCTGTGACGCTGGGGTTATAAGTGATGGAAATGAATAGGATTTAAAGT
Source organism: Pseudorca crassidens (assembly GCF_039906515.1). Classification (NCBI taxonomy): domain Eukaryota; kingdom Metazoa; phylum Chordata; class Mammalia; order Artiodactyla; family Delphinidae; genus Pseudorca; species Pseudorca crassidens. The sequence goes on from NC_090298.1 coordinate 88,212,782, forward strand.
AAATGTCTTAGAGAAAAATTAAAACCAGGTAAATTTAACTTATTAAGAAGTGCGTTCTAACACAAAAGCCTAAATGCAGCTAAAACTTAATTTTCTCTTAGAAATACAAAGGATAACGATCTGGCCTATGGATTATTTCGGTATATAGTGAGAGTAGAATTTTCCTCTTCAATGAGATGTTTCCAATCAAACTGGCATGGGGAAACAATCTTTTTCACAAAGATTTGCATTTCCCATTCTTTAAAGGAGAAATCACCTACTCTGTTAATAAAGGCAAAATCAGGAATCAGCAGAGTCACATACCAAATGCTCACACATTGAGCAGTTAGGGCCTTTCCTCCTCTAACATAAAAGGCACGGGACAGTAACACACAGGGTCTCCTTATAATCATAGGTTCAGACAGTACTCAAGCTTCGCCTGGCAAATAACGTCCCAGTTGTTCCCCCAGGCCCCACTCCATCTGAGCCCACAGTTTCCCTTCCCTTTTTTCTCTCTCCAAGTAACTTTCTACTCTGCCTACTTAGCTATACTCCAGCACCCTCTGGGCTGCAAATTCATTAAGACGAAAAAGCTTAAGTCCAACTCTCAATTCTACATACAAACTGAGGACAAAAGGCTTCCTGGTAAAACAGATCTCCAATGTTTGTCACCAGCATAAGGCCCCAGTGGGTGAGAAAACTGGGGAAGCAGGAAGCACACAGGCTCAACTGTAATTCCATCTCTGTCCCTACTCTCTGACCTTGGGAAAAGTACTCAGTGTCTCCCAGCCAGTTACATATTTACATATAAAGACATATGGAAAATAAGGGTTACAGAGTGTTTCTCAAAGTCCCCTCTGGTAACAAAGCACTAAAGCTGTAATGTAGAAAGAGCAGTAGTTCAACCATGGACTTAGGCTCAGATCGCCTGGTTCAAACCTCAGCTGGGTCACTTCCTAGCAATAAATGTCTGGTCTCTCATCTCTAAAATGGTGACGCATCTCATAGCATTGTTATGAAAATTAAATTACTCAGTATTATCAATAAGTGCCCAGGATAATGCCTGACACATATCAAATGTTCCGTATGTGTTAGCTGTCCTCATTGTCATTCTAAAAATTTCCAACCACAGATTGGTGTGCAGGAGCCACCTGACACTCTGCCTCTGTTCAGAGTAGATAAAATTTCACATAGTAGCAATCTTTTCTTACTTCAAGTTTTCTTACTTCCTGGAAATCTTCCTTTATAATTTGCAATGTGAGCTAAAACATGAGCCACAATGACAGCCCAGAGTGATCCATTTCACATAATAGCAATCTCTTCTACTTATTTCAAGTTTTCTTGCTTCCTGGAAATATTCCTTTATAATTTGCAATGTGCGCTAGAACATGAGTCACAATGACAGCCCAGAGTGATCCATGAGTTCCTTTTTGGAAAACATCAACTGATAATAATAATGAAGACAAAAACTGTAATAGGAGCATTATTGTTTTGTCTTCAGTCCCTTTTATAGAATTTATTTCCCAACTTTTGATGAACAGATTGAACTATGCTGTGTCCGATCATCTTTGGCCAAAAGTAATAAGAAAAGATTGTAAAACTAAAGTGAAGAAAGTTGAATTCTTACAATACCTAGGGGTAAGTGAAGCCTTTCAGTAGTATCTCAATAAGAAAATTTATTATTTAAAGAAACGCTGTCAATCAGCTACCTGCATTTTTTCAGGAAGGCAAAATTATACATCAGTATTATGGAAATTTTATGGAATTAATGCCTTATTTTGTCTTTGTCCATGACTGAAAGGACAGAAAAATATAAGGAAAACCAATGAAAAATATAACCTCCAAATAATCAATATTTAAGGAGGTATAAAATATGAAAACTCTTTAAATGGTAGAAAACATCTACCTAATGACTGTTTTTGGAAAAGGAAAATAAAGTGAGAAACACTAGACCCCTATCCTTATGGCTTCATACACACACACACACACACACACACACACATACACACACACACAAACACACAGTTACGATAGCAACTATTTTGATCACACATATAGGGATACACATTTTCCATTCCTTCCCTAGCTCTGTGTATACTCACAAAACATCTGTGTATACTCTCTAGGATTTTCCCACTCGTGAAACAAGGCATCAGTCTCAGAGTTTATGAAACCATTCAACTATAGACACCTTAAAGTATATGGGAAATGTAAATGTACTCATTAAATATAATTAAACACGACCGAAAATATGTATGGCGGAATTGCACCAAAACAGAGCAGGCAGCCATATACAGGGACCTGGGCCTTGAACCCTGACCAGTTGTCCACAGTTTGGGCAGCAGTGTTTAGCATCATCTATATGAAGGATCTGTTTGACACCTCAGCTAGGAAAGGGAAAAAAACAACTTTGAAAATGGAAAATAGTTTCAGACTGATTTTCATAAGGTGGGAAACTCACTGTTTAATCGTTTCTACTTAGCAAATAATTTATCTTTCATATTCTTATAAAGTGGCTTTCTTCTGTGTTATCAGTAAAAACTAACACTGACCTTCCTCCTGGAAGGTTAAACTTTTAGCTTCTGTTTGAAACGCTAGAGTGCCTTTTCTCAGAAGAAATGCTACATATACAGGCAGCGAGCAATGAAAAAGAATACACCATCTCTCCGACCCTTCATTAGTCAGAGAATCTTGCCAACAGCAATGCTACTTGTATACTGTCTCTGCATGAAAAACTGCTTTCAAGGGTAACCTTGCTAAGGGCTATGTCTTGGCAGAAAGAAGCAAACTTTACTTTTCTACCAGTTTGCTCTGCATGAGAAACAGGTGTTAAGGTATGAAACAGGGCTCGGAGCGGCAGCAAACTAAAACTCACCCCAAATAAGTTTCATCTGGAAAAAAAACACATAATAAGCCTGCAGGGCCGACATGTTTTTGCAAAATGCAAATCAGGAAAACAGGTTAAGGGATTAAATGCTCTTTTGCAAAAATGACCATAGAGATTATAATCATTAATTAAAATCATGTAAATAAATTTATGAAAGAACTCTCCCTTTTTATCTCATAGGTTTCAAACAGCCTAATGGTAGAAAGGTTTAGTCTCAGAAGAGATTCTCTAATTAAAACTAGAAATCTGGTATAATTAGTAAGTGTCAGTCTGCAATCTCAACCACTTAGTAAAGGCAGAGAAATCAAATGCTGTTGTTTTATAAAAACTCCAATAAAATCTCTGAGAAAATGAAATTTTTATAGCGTCTACTTCCTATCTATACAATAGGTGTCCCACATGGGACTAGGAACTTGTTAAGTGGATAAATATTTTAACACTTACAATTCATATATGCCAGTTTTATTCACTTTTCTTTCTCTCTGGAGTTTCAACTTGACCCACAAGTCAGCTTTCAGTGATTTAACTGGGGTTTACATTTTTGAATTTTCTGAGCTCCTTGATTCTTTCACTCCCAAATACCCATTATTATCTCCATGCAGAAGTGAACCAGAGCAAAAGAGACAAGATGAAACTCAACATATCAGTTACAAATGTTGATTCCATTGTCCTGTGTAGTCCCTCCACCCTCCTTCCCTGCATTGGATGTTCCAACTGTATGAAAGCTTTAGTGTTTACAAGTTTAATTTATCTTCCTAGTAACAGCTCAAAGAACAAGGGGAATTGGGTTTTCCGCAGCTAAGTTTCTGGTATATAAGTTGGTCTGTAGTTAAGCACACACAAGTTAGGAAAACCAATTACTGCTATCAGACAACAGCACAGTCAGGGATAGTTATCAAAACCCCATGTGTCATCGTTTGTTGGTGGCTTCCCGTCCCTTTTCAATACCCCTGACTTCTCCTGGGAATCCATGGGCTTCTAGAAATAGACTCTATCCCTGGCTCCAGGAATGGACCGCTGAGCCTCGGCTAAGCCAGTCAGCGCCTTCAGTACCTCTGCCCCTACACTTAAGCTCCCACAGTCCAGGCGGGGTCGTCTCAGGACCGCCTGAGCTCTGCATAGCCCCACCAGATGCTCTTTCCTGCTTTGGCCCAGGTGGTACGCAGATGCGAGGCCACAGCTTCTTTTCTACCATCAGAGAGGTCAGCCAGTGGGAGAAGCCTTCTATACCCTGAAGACGACAAAGTCAAGAGAATCCCAGAGAATGGAGCTGAAGCTGCTGGATGAAGAACGCTCTGAAGCCCACCCGCCCTCTGGGCCTCTGTTTACATGAGCCAATAAAGTCCCTGAATGTTTGAATGAGTGGTTGTTCTTGCTTGTAACACAAAGAATCCAAACCAATATAAATGTATACAGGGTATTCAACTCAATTACATGGAAAATTGCAAGACAGTGTGTTAGCGATGAGATGCGCTGCTCAGATTCCTCTTCAAACAAGGACTTGCTGCCAAACATGGGGTGGCGAGAGCACCAGCCTCGGCTGTTGACCTGGACTGTAGGGTCAGCCTCGGCTGTTGACCTGGGCTGTAGGGTCAGCCTCGGCTGCAAAGAGACGGCTCATCCAAGCAGCAGCCTATAACAGTGGCTGAGGGGTGGGCGGTACACAAAGACCTGTCCATTTCAGCCCTAAGCAGCACACCTGGACCGGCAATGCTAGCTCCACAGGGTTGGCCAAGACCTTGGCGGCACCAGCATCACGGTTTGAATTTTCCCTCTGCCCAATCCTCCCTCCACACTTCCTTTCACAGTAGTTGATACCTAATAAACATCTTAGACCCCAACCAACCTCCATCTGAGTGTCTACGGCCAAAGAACCCAAGAGTGTCAACTTTCACATTATAACACATCACAACAACATAAGAAAACCGAAGAAAAATATATGTGTGAAACCACATAAGGAAAATCCTCACCAAATCCCTATAAACAAAATGCAAAACAGATTTTCTTCTACCCCACCCACCCCTCTGCTTTTCCAACCTTTCTTTAATAATACAGTTTCCTTTGGCCACACATATTATAGAAACCTTGGTAAAGGAGTAAGGCGTTATTTAACAAATCGGAGTAATACAATTAAGTTGGCTGGGAACCTACTGAAAATTGACAAGGCCTGTGAGCAATGTGATATTTCCCAAGAGTCACCAGTTTTGCTTTTTAACTTTATCTCATTATTGCAATTTTTTATTAAAGGAGATTTGCTGTATAATCTGGGTAAGATTTCAAGTATTTAGGTGATAGGAAATAGATGTTTTCGATCAAAATTTGCTGTGAAGCAAATTTCTTTTAAGTGAATCCCATTTTTAAATTAACTGCCATTGTAAAGTTGGAGATCAACTGTGCAATAAAAAGATCACACCTGGGGGCTGGGCTTCCCTGGTGGCGCAGTGGTTGAAAGTCCGCCTGCCGATGCAGGGAACACGGGTTCGTGCCCCGGTCCCGGAGGATCCCACATGCCACGGAGCGGCTGGGCCCGTGAGCCATGGCTGCTGAGCCTGCGCATCCGGAGCCTGTGCTCCGCAGCGGGAGAGGCCACAACAGTGAGAGGTCCGCGTACCGCAAATAAATAAATAAATAAAATCACATCTGGGAATGCAGGTTTTCTTTAAAACTAATACAATTAAAGGTATAAATAGCTTTGATAAAACAATGATTTAGGGATTCTATTCTCGTTGCCTCATCACACGTCTTCCTCTCTAGTCATCAAAGACGTTCATATTTAAAAATCCGTGGATACTCATCCATCCCTTTTGGTTGTCTTCTCTAAAACATTGTCATTCCCCTGACACTTCTCATACTTTTTTTCTTTACGCGGGCCTCTCACTGTTGCCTATCTCAGAGAATGGTACTACCCTCCATCCTGTACTAAAAAACCCAAACCAAACAGTCTTAGCTACATCTCCCTCCTTCACTGTCTCCCCACATCCAAATCCATCATCAAGTCCTGTTAGTTCTGCCTCCAAACTTTTCATGTGTCAAGATAAATTCTTCTTTTTATTTATCTTTTCAACCACTGAAATGTAAAAAGCAGTTTTAGCTCATGAGCTTTACAAAAACAGGTGGTGCACCAGATCTGAACTACAGGCTGTGGTTTGATGACCTGGGTCTTATAAGAAACAAACTGCACACCTTCCTAAGTTTGTATTACATGGTGTTTTAAGGGGTTCTCAAATATCTGGTTCTGTTTTACTTTGTGGGTTGTTACACATTAACACAACACATACATACAGTCACCCCCTTTTTTCTGGTATACTACAATAACCAGTGAATTAACTTGTGCCACCAAGTTTTGGGGTTCCCCCCCATTTGGGGAGGGGGGCTCTGCTTAAAAGAATCTGTTCTCTGCCATCTTGATTAAAATGAAGACTATCACAATGTGACAAAGCAAACTACTAAAACCAAACAAAGCTTTCCATGTACAAGTACTTATTTGTGTGAATCCAGATTTTTCTCTGAAATGTGCAACCTGAACAAAATACAGAAATAGATTTAAAGCTAAAGCCAGTATTGTTTTGCAACTGCTATGCAAAACACGTAATTTAAAACTAATGGCAAAAATAACAAAAGTAACGAACATTTACTGAGTCCTTACTATAGACCAGCCCGTTTGCTTTTTGAATTAACTTCTTGAGTAAATATTATATACATTTGAACTTGTGTGACAAAATTATAGTTTTTAAAAAGTCACATTTTTCTGTTTTCTATGTTGGCATCTTGTGTACAATTTGGTTTGGAAAAGGAGATCTATTTTGACTTTATTTTTCCTTTAATACACCACCTGCTTTGGCATTTTATTGCATATTCTTGTTACCACTTGCTACTTTGCTGTCTGTTTTATGTGAACCTTGCTTCACCCATCGGCAGGCTGTTAAGTATGCTCCTTGAGGTCAGGCATCAGGCCTTTTCTCCCACTCCTTACACGCAAAATATATATCCTACATACTCCCCTAAAACAGGGTTCAGCCCATAGCAGCCCTCCAAGAAATGGACTGCTGCTTATAAAAGTGAATTTTTAACTTAATCTGTGAGCTCCTTAAATCTCCATTTGCTTAAAATACATTTCAGTTAAATTGAGGTGCATGTAAGAGTTCTTGTAAATATTTAATAAACTCTAATCCTTATATTACATTGCAGATTAGAATAATATCTAGTAGCAAAATAAAAAATTTAGTTTTAGTAACAGTATAAAATAATCATGCTTTCTTTTGTTAATTCATGTGTCAAACTCCTCTGTCCAGAAAACACAACATCCCTCCTCTGTTTATATTCTGGCGTTATCTTTGGCATCTTCTAGGCTGAGAAAAATTGTGACTTCAGACATCAAGTATTTTTTAGTTCCATATATTACTTTACATACTAAAATTTATTTGAATGCGCCAACAAAAATTAACTAGTATCTTTGTTGAGATTAATGATCAGAGTATCTCTACAAAGCCTCCAGTGTACATGTGGACCAGTCCATATCTGGACGTTTTCTAATGACCTGTCACATACCAAGGAAAGGTGAACACAATAACAGTAGCCAAATGACACCCAACACTCAGCCTTGAGAAACTAGAGGGTGAGGCTGGGGCTGTGTGTCTATATTTAAACAAATAAGAAATTTACAGGGAAATTTTTATAGGTCTCATTAAAGACTTTCCTGAAATGAGTACACAAATAGGTCTGTTAAATACCAGAGGGATGAATGTTTCCCAAAGGGAAGAGAAGGAAAATAAGCAGTAAGTACTGGATTTGTGCATACTGTTAAGATGTACTATATATTTCAGAGAATTTGGTTATTTTGTTTTGTTTTGAAGAAAGCAAGGACAAGGAATTGAAGGGCCAATTACAGTATGCTCTCTTTAATCACCAAATTCAATAAATATATAACGAATCTGTGAGATAATTAGAGAATCAGCAATGGAGAGAAGAATAAAACATTTCTAAACCATTTACTCACATAAATAATAAAATATTCAGTTAAATTTTTAACCTTATACATACACAGACTTCTTCGCACCCCTTCACTCCTCTCTCTCCCTCCCTGCCCCAAATACCATGCATCATACATACTTTCAAGTATGTTTCTATGGAGAGTAACTAAAATTCAGTTTTTATAATTTATTAAAATTGGTAAATATTTCCCTATTGAAAAAAATCCCCTTTTCTGTATTTTACATGCCATAATACACTCTTATGATAATAATCCCACTAAAAATCTTAATCTACTTTAAAAAGGTAAAATGCCTTAGCTTAGGGCAGAGAGTTTTCTCCCAGTGGAACTACAGCCCCCTTGAGTTTTATAAGAAAACTCAGTCCTGCAACACCTCCCCTCCCCGCATCTTGTCAGTAATTTACTAAGGAAAAGCAAAACTTTTTAAGAAAGCAAAGTTGAATCCACTGATGTGGAGCATTAAAATGATTACCAAAGAAGATTTCCTTTGAATTTTTAATAAGAAACTCCACCTTGAAATGTATCCAAAAGCTAAAAAGGTAATTTACACTGCTAGATATTCCCTAAGGGTCACTAATGAAAAAACATTAAAGCATACAGTGCTGAGCATCTTAGCATCTCAGAAGAATTTTCTTTACTACCCATTCAGGTTCACAATCCTACTCTGACAGTTTCTAACGTCTTTCGATTTAGTAATTTCACTGCATTTATATTTGCAAAGATTATATGCAGACCTGAGTGAGAGTTAAATGGGTAGATCTGTCTAAGAGAAATGACAATAGAATAAGATTTAAAAATTTTAACTCAGTAGGGTGTCTATGTTTTATTCTAATGCCTAACTCTACTTCAAGATGCAAGTAAATGTAGGATAATGTGGAAAGAAACAAAGCATGATTTTTAAAAATCAAAGCCATTAAGTACTTAGAAAGCCACAAATTCAGGTTGCCAGAGCCAGAACACACCTGCATGCACTATAATCCTTAATTTGAGATGTCCATATGTGAGATGTGCTCCTTTGTAGTTCCTCAATCACTCAAGATTCCAAAATAGCACCAAAAAGTCTATGGTTTAAACATCAAAATTTGTACTTGTACATAGTATGCTCTCTGAAGCTTACAAAGAGCCTTGGCCTCTTAAACTTAAAATGATTACTAGAGCACAGATATAAATGCAATCTGTGGCACTTAGCAGCATGTGCTACTTCAGTCATTATTCTGTGCAAATTATGCTCCCTGCGACCAGTTAGTTAATCAAGAAGCAAGGGCAAAACACGAGGGAAAAGCTCTTCTGCACAAGTTACAAAATCATCTTTCTGATAAAATGCATAAAATTAATTATACATCTCTGTATATCTTATATCCAGAAACTTGTTCAAACCCTGGTAAACTCGGCAGTTCTATAAGGGAGAGGCTACTATTATATGACCAAGTTTCCTTAATACAAATGCCAGTAGGACAAGTATATAACACTGTAAACAGTATGTGCCATTTGGAGAAAAAAATCCAGGAAACCTCTCCTTACTCACTCATTCTATTTCTCTCCTATATCTTTAAAGAATACCAAAACTATTTCTAAATTCCATTCTGTTCATTCACATGGACAATAAACATTTAGAAATTTCTCATTCAGGCATAAAAATGTGTCTGTGGTTAACTAACACAAACAAAAGCTGTCAATGTGCTCCTACTGTTTTATGGGAGAAAGGTCTTTTTGTAATTGAAAATATATTGCTTTCAAAATCTGTAAGGGCTCTCATATTCTGTTCTAAAAATGTTACTGTCTAAACCATTTCTGGGGACTAAGTATTACATGATTTACTCTGATTAGAAACCTTATGGAAGCTGAAACAAAAATAAAAATGATTTTAAAAGCCTAAATTTTGAAAGGCTCATATCAAAATTGATAGAAACTTAGCGTACCAACAAATAAACCGGTGAGTGACCTTCTATGAAAAATCAACTTAATATTTATCTTGGCATGCCTATTTCTTATGCATTTTATCAGAACACTTCAAAACTGGTAGGGAACCAATGCTACCAATCATCACACCAAGGGAAAAAAACTTGCTTCTCTGGGCAAATACGGTAAGTGATATATTTAGCTTTTCCAATTTACATAAAAGGAGTCCCTCTTAGAAAGCAAATGTGTCATTTATGACATTCATTTAAAAATCATAACATGTCATATGTTTACATTTGGGGGGCGGGAGGACATGTATTTTTCTTTCTATTAAGTATTTTACACGTGCTCAGAATCCGACTTCTGAAGATCTCTGAGCAACTTTTATAAATACCATCAGATGGCAAAGTTGTTCACCTACAACATGAAAATGAAGGAAGAACTGGGAACAGAAATCAGTGGGAACCTCAGATGCTTTCTCACTTGATATGTGGTATTTATTTAACTTTTACCATACTGTTAGGAAGAAGGAGAGGGGATGGTATTTATGCCCATTATGTGGGAAAACTCAAGCTACATAACATTTAAATAAATTATTTTAGTAAGCTATTAACAAAGAAATTGGAGAACAGAAGTCTCCTCCAGCTTTCACCCTGTATGCTACACAGAATAAATCGAGAAGCTATTCAAATTAACGAGATGAAATCTAACATCGAACTGATTTGATAATTTCCTGACAACTGAGGTCATTTTTCTGTTCAACAAATCTTAACATTTGTTATGTTAGGAACCTTTATGTACAATTTATCACTGTTAATATTAGGCCAGAGGTAATAAATGGCAAATGTAGTTACACTTTATTCACAGTAAGGGCTGATGTGATGATAAATTGCATCACTCATAGAGTTTTCACCTTTAAGTCAGATGCCAGAACAAAATGGCACAAATTCAATTTGTTTGAAAAGAACTAGGAATTTTATGAAGAGAACTGTCTTCTTAGAAATGAGAAAAAACGATAAATCAATTTCCTAGACAGGTAAAATCAATGCTGAACATGGACATGCTGTCTATGACAAAACATAACTTTTAAAAACATAGATGAAATTGTTGTTTAAAAGTTTAAAATTCTGAAGAGCTGAAAATGCTCTGGGTCTGTTTAAACAGTATGATTACCATACCAATCTAGTTATCTTCCTAGATATAGACTCAGTGTTTTAAAACGGTTATGCTTGTTAGCAATTTCATAAAGTTAAAGACTCCAGGAAACATGATCGATTACCGCAACACAAAATATTCTATGATTTTGTTTCTAAATGTTAGTTACCCTTTGCATATGTACAACAATTTATTTAGGCATGGAGAGCCCACATAGGAAGCACTAGCAAAATGATTTTTCAGCTCAGTAAGAAACCATTAATTCATTATCAGTAACACAGCTCCTGTGCAAATGGAAAATATGGTGTTTTTCAGACATGAGCAGGAACAGCTTTTAATTTAGACAGTTACTCACACAGGACAACCTTAGTGTTACAAGGCCCATTTTCTCCAGAATGTCTTTGGTGGCAGCTCAAAATTAACACCAAGTTTATGGACAAACTTCTGTCTCAAAAGACTATCAGAAACTGTGCTTATGCTACCCTGAAGGGAAAGAATGTGATAGAGAGCAAGGTAGAGCGGAGTAGGAGAAAGAGAAGGAGAACATAGTCCACATATTGGCCCAGATTCGGAAATCAGATTATCCAGGAGTAACCACTTGGAAGAACGAGTTTGACATCAAGCAGACAGACAACAATAGGTTCCCCTTATTTGGGGAGTTGGGCGGTGGGGGTGGGGTGGGGTGGGGTTCATGCAGCACCAACACTGTGCCTGGATGTCCAGTCAGCATGGAATGAAAAAGATCAGGAAGTAAGGAGCTGTCTGAACAACTAGGAGGCAGTGTGAAGTTCTGGGTTAGACAGGGCAGGCCCTACAACAAGGGCTGAAAGGCCGGCAGAAGCATGCCAAACCCAAGCGTCCTGCTCAGGTTTCCTGCTGGATGTTAAAGAGCCCTGTAGAATGTACAGGAGAAAGAAAGCCAACCTACAGTGTGTCAGTGATGAGGGAGTGGCATGGATTAAATGCTCCTCTATGGAATACTTAGCCAGTCCACTATTGGTCAAGCCAAATCAAAGTACATATATTATTTAGAAAAAACCCTACCCCTAGGAGAGTGAGTCACAGCTTTAAGATTTTAGTTTTTAACACACAGAACTAAGAAACTCATCTTTGCGTGAAGGGCTCTTTGTGACATTCTGATCCCAGGTTAAAGATTATATCTTCAGAGGTACCCTTCTTGACCACCCAACATCTCTCTCCATCACATTAAGTTACTCTAATTCTCCAAATACCACTTTATACTATCTGATAGGCTTTTTACTTGTTTATCTTCCCACAACCCCTAAAACGAAAGCTTCAGGAGAACAGGAAATCTGCCTATCTTACTGACCACTGGATCTACTAGACACTCCGTAAACTCCTAGTAGACTCTACATTAGAGTTTAGTTTTAAAAACTAAACTCTAATGTAGTTGATAAGTGGTCAAACTAAGCCAAACAAAAATGAAGCATAAAATAGTTTGTTATGTGATATGAATAGACATTGGCATACTTATCAGTTACTTTTGGTACATAGTACATCTTTCATTCTCTTAACTGATAATCTGTAATCCAAAATTTTTCCATGTCTACAATGGTATGATAAGTCATAACCACAAAAATGCAATCATTTTCTCAGTTACCTTATGGAGAGTAGGTTACGCCTGGTATGGGCTTACTGCTTATACTGCAATATATTAATGTTTTAGAAGAGTGTTCATCTGTGGATAATCTATATTAGAGACTAATTTAACAATCCTTATTATCTCAAAGATGCTAGCATTTTAGCTAATACACTATTTATAGCATGATTTTTTTTTTTTTTTTTTTTGCGGTACGTGGTCCTCTCACTGTTGTGGCCTCTCCCGCTGCGGAGCACAGGCTCCGGACGCGCAGGCTCAACGGCCATGGCTCACGGGCCCAGCCGCTCCACGGCATGTAGGATCTTCCCAGACCGGGGCACGAACTCGTGTCCCCAGCATCGGCAGGCGGACTTCCAACCACTGAGCCACCAGAGAAGCCCATAGCATGATTTTTATATCCATATCCACCGCTAGCATCCTAAATGCAATCACTAAAGGAAAAATTAATTATTTACATGTCAGAATATTGTTTGCATATCATAAATCCTCGTAAAGTTTTTTAAGGTATCTTCAATTTCTAGATTTTCTTTAGCAAGAAAACAGTTCATTCAATGAAGCCATCATTTTGAGCAACCAGAAATTATCTTTTAACTTTTTATTATGAAAAATCTCAATTAAGTAAAAAAAAATAGAGGAAATGGTATAATGAACATTCATGTATGCACCCCACAGGTCAACGATGATCAACTCATGGCCAATCTTTTGTCATGTATGTGTTGACACTTCTCTCCATTCCCCTCCCCACTTTGAATTGCTTTCAGATAATCCCAGAATTTATGTTATTAAATTTGTATGTCAAAATATATTTCTAATAGATTATCAGATTTTAAATATTCACATAATGCAGGTTTTTCATGGGGTTTTTTGGGTGTCATTCTTCTATTTTATTTTATTTAAAAAATTTTTTAAACTTTTTATTTTATATTGGAGTACAGTTGATTAACAATGTTGTGTTAGTTTCAGGTGTACAGCAAAGTGATTCAGTTATACATATACATGTATCTATTCTTTTTCAAATTCTTTTCATGGTTTTATTAACCTGTTTATACTTTATTAGGAGCCTGTTGGTTTTTTTTTTAACATCTTTATTGGAGTATAATTGCTTTACAATGGTGTGTTAGTTTCTGCTTTATAACAAAGTGAATCAACTATACATATACATATATCCCCATATCTCTTCCCTCTTGCATCTCCCTCCCATCCTCCCTATCCCACCCCTCTAGGTGGTCACAGAGCACTGAGCTGATCTCCCTGTGCTATGCGGCTGCTTCCCACTAGCTATCTATTTTACATTTGGTAGTGTATGTATGTCCATGCCACTCTTTCACTTCGTCCCAGCTTACCCTTCCCCCTCCCCGTGTCCTCAAGTCCATTCTCTATGTCTGTGTCTTTATTCTTGTCCTGCCCCTAGGTTCTTCAGAACATTTTTTTTTTTATAGATTCCATATATATATGTTAGCATACTGTATCTGTTTTTCTCTTTCTGACTTACTTCACTCTGTATGACAGACTCTAGGTCCATCCACCTAGGAGCCTGGTTGTATTATACAAAACTAAAATATGCTTTAAAAGGACACTTAGGAGGCTCTTCTTGATAATTTATAATATCAACAGTAGTTTCAACACAGCTAAAGTAAGTTTTTATTCCTGGCTTCTTCAGGTACCTTCTGGCAGGCTCTGATTACCAAATTTTTATTCTGTTATTAAGAATAAAAATTAGAAATGAAAGGCAAGTTATAATGCCATAGTTTTAATCAATCACTAGAGCTTAATTTTTCCTCCTTTCTTTGCTTTCAAGGTGAAAATATTCATAAGAAGATCAATTCATTCTTGGAATTTAGATGTACTACGACAAATTTAGACATCTCACTACAAATACAGATGGAGCTGTAAACATAAAAGATCAGAACATCAGAATTCCATAGCAAAAATCTGTGGTAAATTACCACAGATTTCAGAAGGAAGACATTTTGGGGGAAGAGAAAACACTGAATGTCTACACTGCTCTCTAGCTTAAAGAATTTGTTCTCCAGGTCTTTGATGTGAATTTCGGAGAGCTACCAAATAAAGGGGTAAGGCTATGTCATTTTTACATCAGCCACTTGTTTCTGGGCATGCTAGGAGGAGAGGCATTCAAGAACCTCTTCAGAACTTTGCTTTCAAAATTTAATTATGAATGGAATAGCATAGCAGGAAGACAGAGAAATTCAATGAGTGTACATAGACCTCTGTCCACAGGCCAAGATTTTATTTCCAAAAGGACACAGGGCCTTCTCATTGAACAATGCCACGGTTAGCTCATCATACCGACACAGGGCTTGTGCCAGGACATATAAGGCTTTCGATGTTCCACTATTCATTACTCCCTGATGCTTGCCAAGGACCAGACTGAGCCCATTCAGTATAAACTTAGTGCTGGGCCCAATCAAAGGACTTCAAGAAAAACATGAACAAGTGTTTTGTATGCAGAATCCAGCCGCTGGCAGTGTCTATTAATGTAACACTGTTCCCAGCTAATTCTCATTTAAAAAATGGCTTTTGAACTAAATTGAGTTACCTCTCTGCTGTATTTTAACATTAACTGACACAAAAAGAAGAAAATGGTTATAATTATTCATTTTAAAATGTACTTCGTGATAGTAATTTTCCAAGCAATCTTCTCCCACGCTTTAAAATGGCACATGGGCAGGGAAACTGGACAACAAGTACCAACTTTTAATCATCATCTATTGCTTTTATTTTAATTAACAAAAAATTTTCAAAACCACTAAAAATATAGAATTGAATGTACAAAGGGGAGAAATGGGAGAAATGGTAAGGATATACTTTGCAAAAATTTCAAAATAGACATCACAGAGGCGAAAAACCCTTGAGAAAATGGTGACAGAGACCCACGTGAATGGGTTCACCAGTTCCCAGGGCATGCACACTCCAGGGCTGGGGCGCTCATTCAATGTGGAATGTGGGCGGCTGTGGCTCAAGTGAGATGAGTTCAACCAGTCTTGGCAGCTTATCCTCAAGGAATGAGGATTAAATACAACTTGCTTCCCTCAATCCCCAGAATGGGTGGCCATTACAAGCTACAGGGTTTCTGTCTCCAAAGAGCGAGATTCATGAAAATGAAATATGGAGAGATAGAGGGGGCATCAGAGAAGCTGATCCCCCCCAAAACAGACTCCTAAGTGGCATTGTATCGATACTATTTTTAAATACTAAAATTTTTAGTGCCAAATCGGTCTCAAATTAGGAAAATAATTTATTACAAGTTTTAATTTCCATTTGGTAGCTTTATTTCCAGCCAAGTTTTTAGAACTGAGGAACAAAAATCAAGAGTGTGGTGATTAAAGACATGGAATGTTGAATCAGACAGAGCTGAGTTCTAATCCTGATTTCACCACTAACTGGGATCTTGGCAAACTATTTAATCTCTCTTAGTCACAGATTCCTTATTTGTAAAATGGAAATAATGCCTACATATTTGCTTTGAATTTGGAGTGTGTGTGGTGATGGGATATCTTTCCCATCACCATCTTTCAGCTTAGTCCACCCTGTTGATCAGAAACACTAGAGTCCAAAGCTACTGTCTTACTGCTGGCCCTCATTATGGTTTTTTTTTTTTTTTTTTTTTTTTGGTACATGGGCCTCTCACTGTTGTGGCCTCTCCCGTTGCGGAGCACAGGCTCCGGAAGTGCAGGCTCAGCGGCCATGGCTCACGGGCCCAGCTGCTCCGCGGCATGTGGGATCTTCCCGGACCGGAGCACGAACCCGCGTCCCCTGCATCGGCAGGCGGACTCTCAACCACTGCGCCACCAGGGAAGCCCCCTCATTATGGTTTTGCTCTTGTCTATGTTCACCACTGTACTTATGGTACCAACAACAAAAAACACAAGACAAAAAGCCTACATAGGAAGAAACTTCTGCAAACACAGCACAGTGTGTTGTAATTTCCCCCATGTATCAGTAATGCTTGACTGTCTAAAGAATTCCTGGCAGAAGAAGTATTTAAATCATATCATTTATAAGACTGGAACTCTTATGACAAAGCAGTTTTCTCATGATTTTTTCCTGCTAATAACATTTACTATTCTAAACACTGTAAAGTCAGAGTCGAGAGACTAAAAGAATGTTGGCTAGTAGGAAAAGGTAAATATGTGATAAATACCACAAAGAAGCCAATCAGGGGGGAAGAAAGGATATTTGCCATCAGAATTACTGGGTACTTTGCAAATATGCGTAACACCTTGTGGAAGTGTGGAACTACTTATTTTTTCTGTCTTTAAAGGTTTTATTTTATGTGAGCCAGTTAATCTGTCCTTACTCTGCTTAAAATCATCAGCTGTGAATTCACTTGGATAGAATTTAGAAAGCAATCAGAGCAAAAAAGACCCATTTCATCAGCTTTATACAGTTATGCAGAAGGTAACCTGTATTCAGTAATTCAATTTCTGAAACTTCAGAAAACTTCCTGCAACTTACGATTTTTAAGCTGCAGCCATTTTGCTTTCAAGGGGCATGAAGAACTTTCAAATTCAAACAGCGTTCCTTAGAAAAATGCACAAGGCAGGGCGTTGCCTCTGCTTCAAAAACTGTACATTTGTTGTTTTTGTCATTGTTGTTTAAATGATCATTTGATCAGTTTGGATCCTATCATCTAATAGTTTCAACATAAACTTGCAGTATAAAACACTAGTAATCTAATTTAAGAAAAAATAAAATACAGCATTGGTCAGCAGAGGTTTGTGAGCACTAAAAGTAAAGAAAATGTGTGAGAAGGTTAATTTTGAGCTTTTATGTCATGTCATATATCTTACCAGGAAATCTCACACTCTTGTAGTAAAACTTTTAATTTTTCAAGTGTTTCAGGGAAAATAAGATATTTTCTCTTTCATTTACCACAATGCTTACATCTCCTTCATTTTGATGGAAGAGATATTTTGGAAGCTAGTAGGTCTCTTATTTTATAGTTAAAAGGATAATAGGTCTCTTCTGCAGTTTTGTATTGACTCTATTTAGTTTACTTCTCAAAAAGTTTCCCTTAATTCACCCTTTTTCTACAGTTCACAACCAAGTTGCTCTGATGCTTTTTATTGATTTTTCCTTTATTCCCCTCAAGTTGCCATCCTCTTCTTGCTTCCACGGAGCAAACTGTGCCAGACACTATGTCTTATGCTGGACATTCTCAAATTTCCTTCATCAATTCTATTCTCTCCCTCAGCCAAATATTAATTTTACACATAATTACATTTCTAAATATTATTTTCATTAGAAAGGTTACCTACAATAAGAATAAAGAAATTAATCAATCCTCTAAGGCTTCTCCTGAATTTATAGAGGATCACACTAAGATATAGGCAAAAAATGTACAGTTCAACGAACTATACTTATTGTCTCCTACAGGACATACCTCTGTGCATCCCTGATGACGAAGAACAAAAGCTTAAGATATAGCCTCTGTCCCCCGAGAAGCTTCTTACTTTAGTTGAGTAAGACTAACACATATGAAAATGTTAAAAACAGATACGAAGAGTAAAAGATTCATTCACTGAATGTAAAACATTTTTCAGAGTTTTGGGACAAAGCAAGTGGCACAAAACAACATGTATAGGATGGTCCTATTTCTATTAAAATATATTAAAAATGACTAGAAAGATACAGAGAACTCTGGGGAATAGAAAGAATTTTACCTTTTTCTTCACACAGTTTGGATATGCTTTTTTTTAAAAGTATAAATTGCTTAGGTATGAATTAACAAAGAACTAACAATAAATAAAATGGATTCAGATGGGTGAAGGCTTCTTGGAAAAGGCAGAAAGAACTGGTGTGAACCTTGAAAAACAGGCAGAGAAAGCACACAGCACTGTGGAAGAAAAGTTTTTAGCACTTAGAAAAGATGTAATTTGGCTTCAGGAGATGATTCCGGTAAAGCTGTAGTAGAAAAGCCTGGCTGTTGTAAACTGGTGAAGGCTTTGACGTAATGTAGTTATTAAGCCATTAGAACTTGCATATGTTTCTCAAAGTTGCTTGTAACCATAAAAAAGGTAAAGGATAAAACACAGCTTTCTCTGGGTACATACCCAAGTTACAAACACAGATAGGAAAAATGTGGGAAAAAATTTTAAATGCTAGAAAAGAAAGAGAGCTACATTTAACTCTTAACAATCTGTTTATGTAGCTTCATTTCTTATCCTAGACAACTTGTAAGATTCTTCCCAAAAGGAATAGGACAGAAGAGCTCTGCTTTCAACATTTTTGCTGATATAACTATTCTAAAGTTAACTAACAATTATAAAAACAAGAAAGAAACATAAAGCTTTTGTAGAGTTTATATTCTATTAGAAAAAAGGTCATTAAAGCAAAAAACTTAGTATCTCTCCCTATTTATTTACTTACGAATATGCAACAAAAAGATAATAAAAGTGACGGTGACAGAGAAGGAACAGGAAGAAGTCTGATGCTTTACAATTTGCAAATTAATTTTACATATTATTTTATTGGACAACTGCCAGAAAGTGAGGGATTAATCCTATTTGAAATGGTGGAAAACTGAGGCTCACAGAGGTGGAGTGATTGATTTACTCAAGGTCACTCAAGCAGTAAGTAAGAAGCTGGGCCTGAAAGCCAATTCTTCTAAGTTGAGGGCTCTTTCTACTACACCACTTCGACCAACGCCACCACAGTATGCACCAGGGGAAAACTGAGACTGCAGAATAACAAAGCAGGACAGGATTCTACTTCTTGTAAATATGAAAATAAAATACAACTTAAAAGACATTAACAGGTGTTGACAAAAATGTGGAGAAACTGGAGGCCTCATACACTGCTGGTGGGACTATCAAATGGTACAGCCACTTTGGAAAAGAGTCTAGAGTTCCTCAAAATATTATACCTAAAGTTACCATATGACCCAGCCATTCCACTTCCAGATAGACAAACAGGTAAATAGATACATGGAGAGAAAGAAAAGGGATATATATGTAACCTCCAAGGGAAGTGAAAACATATGCCCACATAACAACTTGTACACAAATGTTCATGACAGCATTATTCATGTTAGCCAAGAAGTAGAAGCAACTCAAATGTCCATCAACTAATAAATGGATAGACAAAATGTGGTATATATCTATTCAATGGAATATTATTTGGCAATAAAAAGGAATGAAGTACAAATAAATGCTACAACATGGAAGAAAACTGAAAATATTGTTTTAAATGAAAGACACAAAAAGGCACATATATACTATCCCACTGATATGCAATGTCCAGCATAGGCAAATCTGTAGACAGAAAGTAGACTGATGGTTGCCAGGGGCTGGGGAAGGGGGTAATTGGAAGTGACTGCTATTGGTTACTTTCTGGGCTAATGAAAATATGCAATAATTAGATTGTGGTGATGGTTGTACAATTCTATGAATACAGTCAATACCACCTGAAGATGGTGAATTTCATGGTATGTGACATATATCTCAACAAAGCTGCTATTTTTAAAGGAGGTGAAAAAATGGAGAGAAATAGAGAAATTTAAAAATAGAAAATAATTACAAAAATAACTTATAGAGAATTTCTTTCCTAACAACCTCTGAATTTTAAACACAACTTTGAAAAGTATATTATTTGGTGTCTTTTGTTAATTAAGTGAGATAAAGAAAGTTTTAAAACTACAATTAGGCATTGTTTTATAATTCAGTTTCTTCTGCAGCTTCAAAACGTCATTTCACTAGGCTCCTTTAAAACTTCATTCTTTTAAGACTCCACAAGTCTTAAAGACATGAGAAATTAAAAGGTGAATTACGGAATTCAAACTGTGTTTATGAAATCCTTCATTTGAATGGAATATGTAGAGAGATAAGGCAAAAGGTATTTTTAAAGGGACAGATGACACATACATAAATAAAGTAAATACACCTCTCAGGAGTCATAAGGACTTTGACAGGTCAGGATGGGCACCCGTTTCCTTAGGGTTGACTCATGTAAGTCCATCCCACGTCTTCTTTCTTGATCATCTCTCTCTGACATCATGTATCCTTCTAACGGATGTTTGCCAAAAACCACTCTTAGTTTGATTCTGTTTTTATTGAAATTGAATTAATTCTATCCTAGGCAAAAAATTTTTTCTTAGCCTTTATTTTTCTTTGTTTTTCTAAAACTTGAAAATTTATACTATGAAATGTAAATAGCATTGTCCTGTTTCATTTGATTCAACACATGTGCTTACTCTTCATGAGATGTATGGTGCAGAGTTAAGAGCGGAACAGCGGAGCCAGACTTCCCGAGTTCTAATCTTGGCTCTGCAATTTATTAGCTATAGTTCTATGAACCCAAAGTAAGTCACTTGACCTCTCTGGGGTCAGGTTCCTCATCTTAAAATAGGAAAATAATCATAACTTCCTTGCAAGCTTGTGTGAGGGTTATATGAGTTAACATATGTAAAGCACTTTGATCAGTGCTGTGTACATAATACAACATTAAGCACAGCCTAAGTGTTAGCTAATTCCTTAGTAATGAAAACAAGGACCATCTGAGTGCCTTCCTTTATTTGCAGCTTGCATTACGGTCAGCCTTAACCCATCTGGGCTTCCAGGCTCAGAGCACAGCACAAGGAGCAGGACTGCTGCCTCTGTTCCCTAGCCTGCCGCTCCACGGAAAACACCCTGTGAGTCCATATCAGAGAGACGAAGGGGTGTTGGGACCATCACTCCTGAGAGATAATAATACGCACCAAAGATAATCCTGCCCATAAATGAGTTATTTCAATTCCCAATGTTCCTTTTTACTATCTACTATTGCCTCCATTTTCTATCCTGTTCCTGATTTATAAGAGCCCTTTCTAAGTATTTCTTTCTCCCTCTAAAATTACACACGGCTGTCAGGCATTCATTGCTGTACTACTTAAGAAAGGTCACTTGGAACGGAAAGGAGGACTCAATCTTAAAGAAAATGACCTAGAATCTTGAGTATGTTCTTCCAAAAAAATGCAATGAAAATTTTTGTAGTCCTTATGGTGATAAAATAATAATATGTGTTCATTATATGCATAATGCTGATATCCAGATTACTGCCCCCTTGCCTGCATATAGGATGGTCTTAGTTTCCTAAATAGAAAGAAATGGAAAAAACAAAGGGCTAGAAAAAGAATTTAACATTTTTTTTTCAGACCTCGTCCAGGTTCTGAAACAGAACAAGCTTTGCAAAAGTACTCAACACCTTGGAACCCCATTCCTTAGCTGCCGTTTAGTGCAGCAACATGGGGTTATATGTGGACCAAGATAGATCATCGAGGGAGGACATTCTCTGCTCTTCTTTTTAGTTCCTGCATATAATCCAGCAGCAAATGCTTTTAGCTCTAGCTTTAAACTATATACTAATCTCCACTTCTATCATGCAGGTCCACACCACAATCATGTCTTACTTAAGCTGTTATAATACTGCTCAACTGATTTCTCTGCTTCCATCCTTTCCCTGGTACTGTCTATTCACTACTCAACAGGTAGCATGATCATTTTTAAATGAGATCATGTCATTCTCTCACTCAAAACCTTCCAATAGCTTTTCACCATATGTAAAAATCCAGACCCCTTCACATGACCTACAAGGCTCCACATAATCTGCCTGCTGTCATGCACTCTGACCTTATTTTCCTATCCCTCCTTCCTTCACTGACTTTTGCTCTGGCCATACTGCCCTCCTTTCTGTTTCTCAAACACACCAATGTGGTTCTGCTTCAAGGACTTTGTACTTGCTATTTCCTCAGTGATTTACACAGCTCACTCCTTGACTTCACTCAAGTCTCTGCTCCAGTGCCAGCTCTTCCATGAGGCAGACCCTCACTAAGCTGTAGAAAACTGCAAACTATAATCCCCAGGCACATATCCTACTCCCTACACCCACTTAAGCTGTTATACTTTTCTTACCACTATCTGAAGAATATTTTCACTTGTTCATTATCCATCCCTCCTACTGGAATGTAACTCCCCGAAGGCAGGGTCTATTTTGTTCACTGCTGTAACTCCAGTGCCAAGAATAGAGATCAGCAAGTATTCGTTGAATAAATAAATAATCAGGTGAACCTCAATGAAAGTGCTTAGAAAACTATGAAATATCATGAGCTCTTTGGATACAGGAATCACCTTCGTACCCTTAGGGCTGAGCACCTAGTAAGTTTGAAGAATGAATTCATGAACAAATGTACCAAGTTAAGTTTGAAGGATGGATAGATGGATTCCTGAATGAATGAAGTTGCTGTGTTTAAGGATAATCAGGTTAGGCTAGGTCTATATATCTGAATAAAGTAATGAGTAACTATTATTAAACATTTTTAAAATTTCCTTTGGCTTTTCTATCGTAAAACATTTTTTTGTTAACCCTCTCCTTTTTTTTTAGCACTAAGTAGAACACCCCTTAGATATCCTGGTTTGTGTTCTTACCTAAAACAAGACAAACTGGGGGAAAGCATCCCATTAGATCATGTTCCCTAGTAGGCCAAAAGATTCACACCCTTGGACAAAGACCTACTGCGAAAGTAAAAAGGTAGAGTAGGCAGGGAAATACCTGGGCTTTGCAAAAGGAAAGACAACGAGTGATGGAGAGAATGGAATACTGGCCACTGCTCCCCTCCCAGGATTCCCAAACATGGTCCTATGAGCTTTCATTATTTTATTGCATATGCTTAATATAAACAATGTATAGCAATACAAGAGCAATACATGATTAAGATGTTTTGTGATCTTTTTTGATAGTAATACTACATTTTATTTGAATCACTTTTCACACATCAAATAACATCAAGTCCAACTTTTCACACATCAAATACATCAAGTCCAAAGAAGGTGAGGGGGGAATGGGCAGAGGTGGGAGGTAGAATATATCCACTCTGTTAAATCAGAGAAAGAATTTCTTTTCTTTATAATGTCTGTCATTAGAAGTCTATCATATAACAAGAGTCAAATGCCTTTATTCTCGTCTAGCTTAAGGGTCAATAACGTGACTACAGTTTATCGACACTAAGGTGTGGTTGTTGTTCCTCACCCGAGTCCTGGATAGGACGGGTGCACCCTAGCTCGCTCTGGCTCTTGGACCAGAGCTAGGCACAGCTCTCAGTGCTCTGCCAGCCTTCGTCTTCACTCATCTGCTTTAAACTGTGTATGAGAAAACCCACTGGATTCAAGAACACCCGAGCAGAACCTGAAGCATAATTCTGAATTAATCTCTTTTTAAGATCCTCTCTTCAGGTTTAATTTGAAACAAATTCTTCAGTAATGCAAGCTATTTATTTATAATAACACTTGAAACTGACTAAAATATGTACTTCCAAATATAGAATTTCTCATATTTCTTACCTGGATATTAATAGATATAATTACAGTGCATTATAGCTATACCATTCAAAAAAGACAAAGAAACGAATTAATACATGTATCATAAACAAACTTGCCACTTGACTGTGGAATTAGATTTTAATTAACGGGCCCTTTCTCAAGTTTGTAAATAAAGTTTACTGCTTGAAAGCAGTTTCCTATTTAGAGGAAAATAAGGCTTTTAAATGATTTCAATTTTCAAATGCTGAGTAATGTCAAATTTTTTCAAAGTATTCTTTATTTTAATACTTAAGAATTTGTTATTTTTGATGAGAATCATCATTTGTCAATCCTACTGCAGTATGCTTTCTTTCCTGGTAGTACATTGGCATGCTTTAAAAAAAAAAAAAAATAGCAGATTTGTGCCTGAAAAACATCACACTATCATTTGCTGTACCTTAATTTTTTTAAGAAGAAGCCCCACACACCTAATTAGGATGGCATTTTATGTGCTTCCTTGTTTCTAATTAGTGGTTCAAATAAAATATCCTAATATGAGTAGTTATTAAACCTGGGTTCTAAGTCTCCTTCTTCCTCTTGCCAATACACTGAAGAGTCCATATTACCAGCACCAAGTCTCCTTCATCAGGCCAATGGCAACAAGAAATCTTCAACAAGTGTTGGCCTGACCCCTTTTCTTTCTCTACAGATCCAGCTGAACATCAAAAACTGCTTGAAATTCAGTAATCACATTTCTCACTGTTCCAGAATGACCTATTTCCCACTAGAATGAACCAGTGAATTCATACATATAAATAACTATCTGCAGACGCTGCTTTTAAAAATATGAACAGGAACGAGCAAAAAAAAAAAGGAGTGGGGAGCTGTAGTTAAAAATGAAGATTTGATTGAATTGGTATTCTTCAACTGTCTGATATGACAATTAGAAACAAAGCAGATCTACATAACTTAGCTATCAATGTTACATTTAAAGTCTTAGAAATTGTCAAAAATAATATTCATGAGAGTACAAGCTAAATTAACTTTTTCTTAAAACATATATCATATTTTTCTTGTGTATTTATTTAAGCTATCTTTTCTAGATACCTAAGAAAAAATATGTTAACATACTTCTAAGCAGACTATGTCTATAAATTAGTTGCAATATTCTTCATCCATAAGCATTTATTGAACACTATTGTGCACAAGCTCTAATGATATGCTACATCCTGCAAACACAGTGTTCTAAGACCTTCTGATCTCTCAGAAAGATCTTTCCCATTTTTATAATCTTTCAGTCAGTGTATAAAATTGTACATTCCAGCTTTTCCCACTAGAATATGGGATCATGCTTTATTCATTTCTATATTCCCAGTGACTAACAAAATCCTATCGCATAATGAAGTTTCAATGAATATTTGCCAAATGGATCGATTACTTAGTTCCAGTCCTTGAGAAGCTTACGGAAGTCCAGGCAGTGGCCACACAGAACCCACTACATCGCTCACATTAGAGCTCTGTGTCGTAAACCTAGGGCCCTATGGCATACCCTGAACTGACCAAAAGATTCCGACTTCAGGCTCTGATTAAATGACCAAGAATCTTAATTAAATCAAGAGTTAAAGATTTTTGAATATGAAACAACAAAATTTTGGTGGATCCTGGAACTTCTGCTTCCAGCCATGATGAGAACAGGAACCAGATTTTCCCTCCTACCTCAGAAAATCACTAAGCTAGACAACATATTAAAAAACTGGTATTCAGACACTGACAACAGGCAATGCAGGACAGTGATCTCTGACAGCAAGGAAACAAACAAGTGAGCCCTACACATCAAACACTCACTGCTTAGAGCGCTTCCAGATCACGGCATGGGAAAGGAGACCCCAAAGAGAGCACAACAGTCTTGCTTAGTTCAAGAGACAGAGTTCAGAGTTCTAGAACACCAAGGTGGCTATAATCTGCTGCATAGAGAACCAGAAAGGAGGGAGCTACACAGAAAGAGCAAGTGAGTGAGCTGTGCAGATACGCACAGGAGTCCAGTAGAGTCTTGGGCTGAATACTGGTCTGGTTCTACATAAAAGAAAACTACTGAGGCTAGAGAAAGAATAATCATTCAGGACTAAGTGGGACAACGTCTGGAGCTCACAAAGGCCTGGAAATACCTTGATTTCCATGAGCCAGGATACAAAGACCTGCTAATCCACAGGGCATCAACTCAAGGCCTCAGAAGGACAATGCCCCACTAGTGTGGCCAAATTAGCCCTCAACTAAAAGCTGTTCCGGATCCACCTAACAAAGCTTAAAAGCAAGCCTTAGATGATCAAACTGTGTCCAAGTAACTTAACTGCATCCCAGAACAAAGTCCAGACATATTTAAAGGAATATAAAAACAATCAGCACCCAACAACCTAATATTCACAATGTCTGGCATCCAATCAAAATGAACAGTCAGGAAAAGGAGGAGGAAAATATATCCCACAACAAGGAGAAAAATCAATCAATAAAAATAGATAAAGAAATGGCACAGGGCTTCCCTGGTGGCGCAGTGGTTGAGAGTCCGCCTGCCGATGCAGGGGACACAGGTTCGTGCCCCGGTCCGGGAAGATCCCACATGCCGCGGAGCGGCTGGGCCCGTGAGCCATGGCCGCTGAGCCTGCACGTCCGGAGCCTGTGCTCCGCAACGGGAGAGGCCACAACAGTGAGAGGCCCACGTACCGGAAAAAAAAAAAAAAAAAATGAAGGAGGAGGAGGGACTTCCCCGGCGGTCCAGTGGTTGAGACTCCGCCTTCCAATGCAGGAGGCGCGGGTTCGATCTCTGGTCGGGGAACTAAGATCCCACATGCCTGCCGTGAGTGCAATCAAAAACATTAAAAAAAAAAGGAGGAGAGCGGTGACCAAGTCTGTGGAGCCGCCCCAGGAGCTGGAGCTGTCATACCCCTTGCTCTTCCACTTCCCGTTGCAAAATAAAGGCCATAAAAAAAAAAAAAAAGAAGGAGAAGGAAAGCATGAGCACGATCAAGAGAGAACTGGAAGACATAAAAAGACCCAAATCAAATTTCTAGAGATGAAATGGTATGCTGATACGCTTGATGGTCAAAATAGTCTACATTTAACAAATATTACATTTTCATAAATCTTGAACTTCTTCCTCTGATTTCCTCTGATATTTAAACTTTAAAATAGGGGTAAAGCAGGAGTAGGTAATTATATCACACCTCATTGGTTCCAAACTTTTTCTTAATCTGCCATTCATAGTCCTAATCTCTCTAATACTTCTCAACATTCTACCCCATTTACAGATAGAAAGTTACTCCTCTAAAATTACACAGCATACAGCGATCTGGTTGAATGCAATCTAGATTTTGTCAATACCTCACCCTATTTTTCCTCATACTTGCACTCTTATCTAGACTTCTCTCCTCCAGACATGTCAGTGTTGTAAGAAAAAGTGTGGGCAAGACATCAGGAGACACCAGCTCCCATCTGGGCTCTGCGCCTCTGCGTGAAAACCTCAAGGGCATGTGGCTAATGGGGCTGGATCTCAGTCTCTTTATTTTTTAAATTAATGAATAGATCATTTGTAAACACTTTTTAGCCATTGAGCTCTTTAAGTGCAATAAGCAGGATAGACATATGCTATGCTGCTCCTGGAGTGAGTGTATACGTGTACCCTAGGAGGAGAGAACAGGATAAGGGATGAAACAATCCCCCTTTCATATATTCCATCCCTTCTGGTTCTGGATATCTAGTTTAAAAACTACTGGGTTATTTCCACCAGGCACCTCCAATGATAGACTTATTCACTCATTTATTTACAAGTATTTATTGACTCGTCTACTATATGTCAGCTATATGCATGAGGTACTGGGGACATAACGGTCAATATGAGAGCATGTCTGCAATCTAGAAGGTTGTAGATGAATGAGGAGCTCTATAAGGAAAGATGAGGGAGGGCAACCACACACTATCTTTCATTAGAGTAGCTGTAACCTAGTGTTTATTAGTATCAAATATGAATTTATGCTGATACACTCTGATAGAAAAATATTACTGCATTGCCCTAATCCTCCTACATATAGGCTAGTTTACTTCTAATAAAGTTAGAAGTTTAGTAAAGAATATTTGTTACTAATATTCATGGTAATTTTAAAATGACTAAAGTGAACACAGAACAAAGTCAATAACCGTTGCAGGTAATATAAAATGTGTTGGGAAATTCTATTTTCTTAAATTTTGCTTCCAATATATTAAAGATAGGATGAATTATGAATGGGGGTAATATATGTGAAACAATCCAATAAGGTAAATGAGAAATACTGGCAAGTGGAAAGAAAAAAGTACTTCTGAGATGTCTTCTCAGAGGCGGGAATACTACTGAAGGACTCTCATGACAGACACCAAGACAGCATCAAAAACTGACGAGTCTCTGAGAAATGTCGCCTTAAAAAGTACACTCCTCACATTAAGATGATCCAGTTAGAGGGATGCCTATTTTAAAAATCCTCCTTTCTTGGAGGAAAGGAAGACCTGGAAAGTCTGTCCCCAGAATTTGTACACAACATGCGCTTCTGCCTTGGAATAATAATCCCTGAACATCATACCTGAAATAGCCATCCTAGGAATGGTGCTGTGAAAGCTATTCTTTAGAAAATTGGTTTTTCAAAAGAAAGAGTAAAACAGAATTAAGGCATAAATAATTAAGAAATATACACTTTGGGGCTTCCCTGGTGGCGCAGTGGTTGAGAGTCTGCCTGCCGATGCAGGGGACACGGGTTCGTGCCCTGGTCCGGGAGGATCCCACATGCCGTGGAGCGGCTGGGCCCGTGAGCCATGGCCGCTGGGCCTGCGCGTCCGGAGCCTGTGCTCCGCAACGGGAGAGGCCACAACAGTAAGAGGCCCGCGTACCGCAAAAAAAAAAAAAAAAAAAAAAAAAAGAAATATACACTTTGATTTCTTTCATTTTTTGGAACTTTTACAAATAGAAGAAAATTTTAATTATTAATTTTATGAGTCATTTGAACAACAATCCTTTATATAACTTTTTCAGTTATAGAACTGTGGCAATATCTATTTATATTACACAGCAGGCTGTATATGAAAGTCATAAAGCTAATCTTGGTTGCCATTATCTGTAATAAACAGAAAACACCCTGCAGGAGTTTACACACCATTTTGTGAATATGACATGTACAGATTTTTACATACGCCAATTCCTAGAACTTATTTATTTACGGATTTATTGTGCATAGTGACAATTTGTTTACTCCTAAAGTACTTTTGATTTGTTAGTATCTTAGTGAACACATTTCATTCAATTCCCAAAAGTTGTCGTCTCTGGCTTCCAAATTACTATAAATTCAATATGACATCAAGCATAAATCATCATTTATATTAATTGAGTGTTATTGTTATTGAAAGACAACTAGGTACACATCACTAAATGTCTGACTGAAACAAATTAGGCAAGAAAACAATTTTATAGCTAATAATAAGAAATAAAGTTGTTGTATGTTCAGTTGCCCCACATTCTTTGTTTGTGATGGTGTAGGATACTAAGTGACTTTTATATTCTTATCTGTGGCCATTTGTTTTTCAAACTGTGTATATCAGAAAGACATTCAAATGGGCAAAATTTACCCTGATACTAAATGAAGCACACAAATGCTTGGCACATTGCAAAATGTTTCAAGCTTGGTTGGCTTTTCAATGCCTGAAAAGGGAATTAGAGATACGCCACTGAATGCTAATCACACTGTTGCATCTACTCACCACATTTAAATTCTTAGCGTGAACATATTTATCACTGACTTGTGATGCTACATGATTTTTAAATATTGCTCTCAAGCTGCTGGATAGAATTTCATGTCCTAAGTCCAGAAAACCAAGGTAAATGACAAACATGTTGCAGATTTCTTTTCTTACCCAGAATATTAACAGAGTGCCTCTAATCCTATACAGAAATATAGCCCAAAAAGCACAGCCATGCACTCTTTTGAGTGTATACAAGAGCGTAATCTCCAAGCAATTTTTTAAACGAATGCATCAATCACCTGACAATTGGGCAAATTCAAGACATATTAGAAAAAACTGAGGGATAACTGGGAAATATACGTCTAGGTACAATAACCTGACAGAACAATAAGTGCTCAAGTTACCCAAACAAAAATGTTTGTCCCTTCCAATTACGCATGGTAAAATCAGTTAAGTTCTTCTTAGAGGGAAGAAACAAAACAAAAACTGAAGAAGCATGGGCTTTATTCATTGACTATGAAGCCTAAGTTAGTTTTTAAAATGTGAGAATTTAGTGTGTGTGTATGTTGAAAAATAAATTTATAGTAAGCTAAAAAATTGTTTTTGTTTAAAATGCACATACTATCATACACATAAACATTAGTCCTTAACTTCTAGAACTGGCCTCATTTTTAGACTCATTTCTAAGTAAATGCCATACATATGGTGGAACTGGGGCAAACTGGAAAGCACAGTTCCATCCAGAGACGGTAGTCAATATTCATCTCAAGCTGCTGGGGGAGAAGTGGGAATGCAGACATCTCCCAATTTTTAGAAAAAAAGAAAAGAAAAGAAAATCTCCCAATTTAAAAATTTTTGCAACTAATTCAAAGTTGAAAAGTTATTTCTCTGAGGAGTTCTACAATATGGCCCATCTATACAGACCATGTCCGTAATGAGCAGCTGAGCGAGATGAAAAGGAGTAATTAGAGCTATCAGTGATAGAGAAGGCCCCAAGACAGCATCTCATCTGGCCCCCTGCCTTCAGACAGGGAAGATATTCATCAAGTTTAAAAACTGAAGCAGCCAAGTCTCAAAGAGATTAAAATGAACTTGTTCACAGTCACACTAAAATTAAATAACAAAACACAGGTTGATCACCTTCCACAACTATTTTTTGTTTGTTTTTAAGATAAAAAACCATTGGCTTAGATATTTTACCGAGTAATTACTGGCTTGAAAAATGACAAAAAGATACACAGTGAAGAAATTTTGAAATGAAGATGACAGTGAACAAAATCTCCTTATAAAGAATGTAGTAAACCAGAAAGATAATAGAAAGAAATGAGAGAAGTCCTAAAGTCACGGAAGCATATAATACAGAATACAGGAAGGCCCTCAGCCTGACATCAGTGAAATGACTCCAGAAGGGAGGTCTAGGAGAAGGACTGGGAAGCAAAAGAGGAAGTGAGTGCAGAACCAGGTCAGGTGATGAGAGATTAACAATAATTCACAGTGGAGTAAAGAATATCATCAATCCAAATTGAACAACTAAAAATAGTAAGAAAGGTTAAGATAGAGAATAATGGGATGAAAAATGCATGATACGTTTTGCAAGAAAAAGTCATGGGCACAAAAAAATCCCATCATTCTAAAAAGTAGCAGAGATAGATCCCTACAAGAATGAACACCGGTTTTCAATTCCCAGTGTGGCCAACAACCCTGAATCCTTAGCTTCAGCAAGACTGGGACGATGATTCTCTGTACTTTGTCAGGTAAGTGACCCTGCAACCCCAAAGAGGGAAGGGATACATACAAAAATAATGAAGTGGATCAAAACAATAATTTGTATACTTTTGCTAGGGTTAGGAATGTTTTGTTTGATATTTAGCGTGTTTGAAACATTTAAGAGAATCTGACACATTAGGAAATCTGACATTTTAGGCTTGTGATTTTTATTTAAAATATTTAAAAGAAGTTGACTAATAGTAAACTTGAGATTTGAATTTAAACTATTTAAAGATAGTCTGGGGCTTCCCTGGTAGCGTAGTGGTTGAGAGTCCGCCTGCCGATGCAAGGGACACAGGTTCGTGCCCCGGTCCGGGAAGATCCCACATGCCGCGGAGCAGCTGGGCCCGTGAGCCATGGCCGCTGAGCCTGCGTGTCTGGAGCCTGTGCTCCGCAATGGGAAAAGCCACAACAGTGAGAGGCCCGCGTACCACAAAAAAAAAAAAAAAAAAAGATAGTTTGATGGACTAAGTTTACACACATCATTTGAAAACTCATTGACTAATACATACATTAGGTTTCCAGTTTGTAAGTTGTGTTTAAGTGCTCACGAAGGTTTCTGTAAGGTTATCTTGCTAAAGGTTAAAGTGCTTGGATAAATTAAGTATATTGGGTGTTATCGTTTGAAATGCCTAAAGGAGTTTAATTAATCAAGTTTGAAAATGGTGTGAAATGTTTAGGAGAATTTAGGCTACCAAAATTATGAGCTAACTGACAGTTAATCAAGGAACAAATGAAAGTGAGTGTTTAAATATTACTAACTTTACAAATGAGATTTTAAAATTACTAACTTTAAAAATGAGATTTGTAAATTGAGCTTAAAGGTTTATAAAAACTCGGCTTTAAGATTGGAAACTTTAAAAAACTGAGTATTAATTAAAAACACAAGGAAATGTGAGTATTTCTTTCAAATATAAAAGACCCTCAAAGATTAAAAGTCCAATGACTCTATGGAGATGACATTAACTTCTCCAATCAAGAGGTTTGTTTTTGTTTTTTTTTGCAATACTTTGAGATAATAGGTATTCCAGGAAGAAAAGGGGTCTGTAGTTGAAAAAGAGAAAAGCCTGGGAAGGAGCTATTAGCTACATACCCCTCTTGGAAATTTCTAGTGTATGTGCATTATTAAAGGTTTTAAGAAGCCCTGCAATAAAGAAATGTTCCATTTTTGTGGGGGTTTTTTTGAATACAGGAGTTTATTTAATGCTTATTAACATCTGCAGAATTGCAGAAGGTGCTCCACAGAACACAGTTTGGGAAACCCCACATTAAATCGTTGTGGAAAACTCCCTCAAGGATTCTTCTTTGTCAGAATGCTGGCAGCAGAAGGAATGAAAAATCAGTTATGCAGGATCCGTTTTCATTATTTGATAGTATCACCCAACAGCTGGCAGGTAGGCTGCCTTAATGAAATGGGATAGTTCTGTCTCAGGAGATGTTCATGTATTTTCAGAGTTCAAAACCACTGTTTCATGCTTCGCTGAGTATTACACTTGAGACTCTGTTTTTCTCTAGTCACCATTCATATATACACGATTTTCACTATGATCTACATCCTGATGGCTCCAATATCTTTATCTCCAGTCCTGATTTCCATATTCAGATTCAGACCAAACTTTCTAGGTACCTAAGGATTATCTCTGCTTGGGTGACCACGATAACTTCAAAATCAACATGTCTAAAACTGAGTTCATTCTTTTCCATCTAAAATCTGTTTATACTCCAATTTTCTACAATTTGGTAACAGCGTTCTGCCTACCTAGATGCCCAAGCCAAAAACTAAAGTAAATTCTAGAGTCTCTCAGCTCCCTCAGCCTTTATATCACTAAGACCTATACACATCCTGAATGACTCAAGTTTATCCTTTCCTTTGCATTCTGCTTTTCACTACTGATGTTCAGGATGTCAAAATTGTTTTCCCTGGACCACTGCAGTAGTCTTCTATCAGGTTGCCCTGCTTCTGATCTCCCTCTAATCCACTGTACATCGCTGGTTTTTTGTTTTTAGTATAAACCATTCAATGCCTTCCTATCATCTATAATGACAATTTCCTATATTCTTAGTGTGATATCCATGGTCCCTTATGCTCTGGCTCCTGTTTATCTCTCTAAACCCCTCTCTCACTATGGCTTCCACATTAACCCTGTGTTTTAGGTACTTCTAACTTCTTGCACTTCCTAGGATAGGCCATGACCCTTCAAATCTCTCTATCTTTACACATGTGGTTTTCTCGATCTGAAATGCCTTTACTATTCTCCTCTTCCAAAAAACTCCTAACTCATCCATTAAGATTCAAGTGCAATGTTACCTCCTCTCGGGAGCCTCCCCTGTTCTTTGCATACTTCCCTTTCTGTGCTGATTCACTGTACTTTATTCATATATACAAAAGGCACTCACTTCAAATTGCTGCAATTATTTGCTTTATATAGCTACCTTGCCCACTAAGACTGAGGTGGCATGCATTATTTCCCAGGCTTTTAAAAAATGTTTAACTCTCTAATACTGTACGTAAATTGAGATAATACTTCTTAAAAATAAGTTTTTAAAATCCTAAGTTTGTAATTTGACCATTTCCTTCCTTGCCTTATTCTAACCCTCTTAGAAACTCCAGCAGAAATGCCTATCTCACATCCTTGCTTATTCCCTCAATTTTTTTTCCAACTGTAAACAATACCCCCTTCTATCTTCCACAACTAAGGCATAAAATATACTGAAGTTTCAAATATCTTAATTTTAATATAGGCCTCTCTTGGTCACAAATCCATATGCCGGAAGGATGTGAGGATCTGAAGCGCTTGGGCTGATTGGGCTGACAGCATCAGAGACCTCAGTCTCTCTTCCTCTAAGTTGAAAATTGATTCAATTCAACAAATATTTACTGAGCAACCACTAGAGTAAAAGTCACCCTGTTAGGAGAGATGCAGCCCCACTAGGAAGATACCAGTTTTCCCCTACCTGGCAAAAACTACTCATGACAGGTAGCCTTCCATTCATTTGGACCTTATTTAAACACTCTAGGACTTACAGTACAATTTACTATCTACAAGAAACCTAATCACTTTCTGTGATTTGTTCTTTGTGTTTAAATATAACTTAGGCATTTGGTTAGAACACAGTATGTAAGGTTTTACTGATTAATATGTTTCCTTCTACTTGTTTCTCAACTTCTCCATGGCTCCATGTTTTCCCTTGCCTTGGGAGCAGAAGCACTGCTTTCTGTTTTATTTCTGTTGTTGTTGATAGAACCTAGTGCAGTGCTCTGCATACAATACAAACTATAAAAACACATGGTTTCTAAAAGGCAATATTCCAAGAGTATGATTTTCCTGATCCATGTATTAATATCTTTCATCTAACAATACATTAAATCAGCGCACTTTTTGTAATCAAGTTACTAGAAAGTCAGGCTCAGATAAAAGCAAGAGAGGATGTCAGTACCTCATTAAAAATACAAATAAATGTTAGAGAATGTGTTATTCCAATAGCTTCTTATCACTCTTGGTAAGTGCCCGGGGCGAGGACCTCGCAGGGTCAGATAGGCA
Source organism: Pseudorca crassidens (assembly GCF_039906515.1). Taxonomy (NCBI): domain Eukaryota; kingdom Metazoa; phylum Chordata; class Mammalia; order Artiodactyla; family Delphinidae; genus Pseudorca; species Pseudorca crassidens. The sequence goes on from NC_090298.1 coordinate 88,247,667, forward strand.
GCTCCCACCTGACCATGGCGTGGATAATCATGTCCTGAGGTTGTGCAAGGGGAATGCCACTAGTCCCAAATCAACAAGCTCATTCTATTCATAGCCTGGAATAAATTAGGCACTTCAGGGAATGGAAACTGCTATGCTCCCCAGGAGGAACCAGGGCTATATGAGCAGGTCCGAGTACCTGCCTTGGGCATGTCAGGTGCCCAGCCAGCTGTGAAGTTCTTCCTAGCCTTGCTCAGTTGGAAGCATCATAATAGGGCCCATTGTTAACAATGAGAAAATCAGGAGGCTCAACTTTAGAAAGAATGTATTTCCCATCTCTCCAAGACTCAATGAAGAAAGTTCTGGAATGTAGACCTTTAATCAAAGAAATTGTAGCATTCATATTTCTTTCACAAAATTAAATGAATACATCTAATATTCTAATGAGGAGTTGGCTGTAGAGTAACTTCTTACATGAATTACACACTTTGCAGAAGTTTCTATGTAATGAGAATACAAGTCAGCATGGTCTACTCGTTTGAGATCTACTTAGCCTCCCTACACTGTAACAATAACAACTCCTGATCATTTCTCTATGTTTTCAAATAATTCCAGAGAACAAGATTTAATAAAAATTAACCTGTGATTGGATTTCCATGGTATACAACTTGACGAAATTCAGAAGGTGGTCCACAAACAGTGGTAGTGGTCCACAATTAGTGATGAGCCGCCCACTGGCTCTAGGCACTGCTCGATCAGGCCCTGGCATTAGCCTTGCTTCATATTGTGCATTCAACACTGAGCTGCTCTAGTGTTAACATATGCTGCATTGGTGCTATTAGCATTACCTTTACAGTTAACATTCATCTACACTTCATCCCATTCCAGAAAGTAGGTGCTAGGTGAAGGGAAATTTACTTGAGAGCTGCATCTTCACTTCACTACGAGGAATACAAACTCCCTGTGGAAAAGAGGAGGGCAGCAAATTTCCCTCTTCCAGCTCCTTTGCCTTTTGGAACAAAGAGGTCAGTCCTCAGGCTAAATAAAACTAGTTTAAATCAGGTAGCAAACCACAACTTATCCAAATTTGATGAAAAAGGTGGCTTATATATCAAGATGGAAGTTCTATGAACAACTCCCTTGTGTTCAATCTTACCTTCTCTTAGATGGTGTTTCAGATTTAACCACTGCTATAATAACTAAGGTATCTTATGGAAGAGAAAAAAAAGTCATTTTAACCACCATGAAACAGGTAAAAGAAGAACTCTGTGTACTGAATGTGTATATGTATGTCATTAATAATTATAACCATTAAGTTCCTATATCATGGAGTAAAAAAACTTACTAGTTTATTGTCTGATCCAAAAGTTTCACTGATGTATCTTTAGTGCCTAGAACAGTGCCTGGCAGTATAGCAGGCACTCAAACATTGACTGATCAGTTGATTGACTGACAGAATGAATGAGTCTATCCTTTTCACCATATTTATTATTTCTTTATATTAGTCAAAAGCTCAAAAGAATAGATGGATTTCAGATTTAATCCATCACCATTAAAGAATTTCTAAATAAATAGGCTACACTATTAAGAGAATTTTAATGTTTTTCGGCAATGAAATATATAAAACATATAAAATGATGATAGATTGACATACATCTACACTCCCCCACATACACAAAGGATTGGAAAAGAAATGTTTCTAAGTTTTACAGGATGATCTTATGCATATTTTAATACAGCTGTTCATTATAAAAAAGACAAAGACTACATAAATCTAATGGACAGAAAAACGTGGTTACAATTTAAACATTTTCTTCACCTTATTTTTAAAGATATTGAAAAGTGACACTTCATTACTCTGTATTTTTATATTCCAACCTAAACATTTTACATTATATTTGGTAACTAATACTCTAATTCCATGCACTGGAAGAGGGTGGAATCAAATTAATAAATACTAAAACATCTTTGAAGAGTAATAAAATATTATTCTCTAAATTACAAGTCAAATTTTGAAAGTATATTGGGCACTCAGAATAAAAATAGCAACAATAGCAATAGCAAACTCTTATAAAGGGCTTATTATGTACCAGGTAGGTACTATCTATAATATAGATAGATAATTTTATATGATTTGTATAACTTCTAAAATAAAATACCAACTAATATATATACATACATATATATACATACACACACAAATACATATATATTTGATCCTCATAAAAATCCTATGAGATAGATACCATCATTTCCATTTCAAACATGAGGAAACTGAGGCACACAAAGGTTAAATAATTTACTAATTAGTCATTTAGCAGAAAAAAAAAAAAAAGAAGAAGAAGAAGCCTTCAGGGAATTCCCTGGTGGTCCAGTGGTTAGGACTCTGTGCTTCCACTGCAGGGGGCACAGGTTCAATCCCCGGTGGGGGAACTAAAATCCCACATGCTGTGCAGCATGGCCAAAAAAAAAAAAAAAAAAAGAAGTCACATAGCTAGTAAGTAACAAAGCCAGTATTCAAATTCAGACAGTCTGGCTCTTGAGGTCGTGGTCTTAATCACTATGTTATATTTCACAGAGAAATGGATTTTAATTTTTTGTGAAAGCATCATAAATTAAGTACATTGTTAGAAAATGTAAAGATAAGTACTTGCAGTTTCTTCTAATAAATCTACTCATGGAAATGCAAATCAAAACTACAATGAGGTATCACCTCACACTGGTGTCAGAATGGCCATCATCAAAAAATCTACAAACAATAAATGCTGCAGAGGGTGTGGAGAAAAGGGAACCCTCTTGCACTGTTGGTGGGAATGTAAATTGATACAGCCACTATGGAGAACAGTATGGAGGTTCCTTAAAAAACTAAAAATAGAACTACCATATGACCCAGCAATCCCACTACTGGGTATTTACCCTGAGAAAATCATAATTCAAAAGGAGTCATGTACAGGGCTTCCCTGGTGGTGCAGTGGTTGAGAGTCTGCCTGCTGATGCAGGGGACACGGGTTCATGCCCCAGTCTGGGAAGATCCCACATGCCGCGGAGTGGCTAGGCCCGTGAGCCATGGCCGCTGAGCCTGCGCGTCCAGAGCCTGTGCTCCGCAACGGGAGAGGCCACAACAGTGACAGGCCCGTGTACCACAAAAAAAAAAAAAGAGTCATGTACAACAATGTTCATTGCAGCTCTATCTGCAATAGCCAGGACATGGAAGCAACCTAAGTGTCCATCAACTGATGAAGGGATAAAGAAGATGTTGCACATCTTCAATATAAAATGGAATATTACTCAGCCATAAAAAGAAACAAAACTGAGTTATTTGTAGTGAGGTAGGTGGACCTAGAGTCTGTCATACAGAGTGAAGTAAGTCAGGAAGAGAAAAACAAATACCGTATGCTAACACATATATATGGAATCTAAAAAAAACAAAAATGCTTTTGAAGAACCTAGGGGCAAGACAGGAATAAAGACGCAGACATAGAGAATGGACTTGAGGACACGGGGAGGGGGAAGGGTAAGCTGGGACGAAGTGAGAGAGAGAGAGGCATGGACATATATACACTACCAAATGTAAAATAGATAGCTAGTGGGAAGCAGCCACATAGCACAGGGAGATCAGCTCAGTGCTCTGTGACCACCTAGAGGGGTGGGATAGGGAGGGTGGGAGGGAGATGCAAGAGGGAGGAGATATGGGGATATATGTATATGTATAGCTGATTCACTTTGTTATAAAGCAGAAACTAACACACCATTGTAAAGCAATTGTACTCCAATAAAGATGTTAAAAAAAATCTACTCATGAATTTCCCTTAAAATGTGCACCTAATTTTTATTATCATAAATGGGAGGTACACGCATACAGGAGGAAAAAAACAGAAATAACCTCTAGGGAAAAATATCTAAAATTAGAAAATCAACATTATGGGATTTAAGCTATATGCCAACTTGTATTCATATAAGAACAAGACCTCTGAGTACTATATACTCAAAGTCAGCGAGGCAGATGCAAGTGACTCTCGATAGTGTCTAGCGCATTATCTGTCGGCAAAAGGCTTTAGAGAAAATGCCCATGAGGAGCTACCCAGACATCGCTGCTCCAGCTTCTTCCCACGGCGTGCTCATTCCTACAGCCTCTGAGAAGAGCATGTGCAAGAAAACAGCAAGCTCCCACAATTACCCCTGCTTATTGGTGGGCTATCACATCCATTAGCCTAACATTTAGTTCACTAGAGCGCCTGCTTCTAATACTGCTAACACATGACCTTAATCTGGGCTGCGGGATACAAGCATTATGATTTCTCATCTTCTAGTCTGATTTTTACTCTTTATTCTTTTGCTCTATATAAGAGTTCCTACTTCATGCTGGATCTTTTAGGAAACGGATATTTTTGTTGTGGCACTGCTTGCTATGTGTATGTGCTTGGTTGAGTTTTTTGCCTTTTTCTTTTTTTTATTGCCACCACACAGTTTTGGCAAAACCTTCCACAGGAAAGTCAAAATTCTGTAGGAATTACTCAAATATCTCTATTTTTATTACAGCTTTCTCCTGGGAGAAATGCATTAGTCTGTTAATTTCTCTCAAACTCACATTTTTCCCCCCCTCAGCACAGGCAAAGCTCCAAAAAGTAACATCAAGCACTCAAAGTAATTGAAGGAGGCTACCTAAAGATCAGCAAATCATGTGTGTAGGCCAATTCCTAAAGACAAATCTTAAAATAAACATCACTGTGGGCACTGAAACATATTCAGCTACTATGTTTACATTTCCATTGATAACTTTAATGTAAACAAATTATATTCTGGTGTTTTTGTACTATTGAATTTTTCATAAAGACATAGCGCTGAATCTTCTCCTTGGAGCTTACTTTCTAGAATGGAAGAAAAAACAGCAGTCTGAGTGAAAGCAAACCCTAGTTTCATCCTATTTCAGCACACCTCAAACTGTCGTCTCATTGTCACCTTTTATTCGCTGATGCGCCCTATTCCTGTGTCTCTTCTACATACCAATAAGGAAAAATAAATCACTGCAGAACATACGACTTCCTAGATTCTGCTATTGGGTAAAGGGGAAGCAAAACCAAGAATCTACCCTTTGAAATGCTCAGTCAAAATCAGTATCTTCACATACAAAACATTATCGCATCATTCTTAAAAGAAGGCACTCACAAAATGAATTGAAATTCCTGTGTACCTTGGGCTGTGAGTTCCTCTCTTGAGTTCCAACGACAGAGCACCTACCAACTAGTATTCTTTGGAAACTATATTAAAGCGTGCACTAAGTTTGAGTCAGTGACTGTCAACTTATTTGTGGTAAAGAATCTCTTCACACTCCTGATGTTGACATTACTAAACTGCCTTGACAAAGTAAGATAAACATTGGATTTGCTTATGCTTACTTTAGTCTACAGATTTAAAATTTTGGCTAACTTCACCAAGTAAGTCCTACAAAAATTCATCTTCAACACTGCACATTTCAGGTCATCTAGAGGTTAAGTTAAGCTGATAAGGAGAAAGGTATTTATATTCCTGAAATAAATACATATTAATCACAACAATTTCCTTAGATATGAGATATATCAGAAAGGGGCCAAAGTGATGCAGAAAAACTTAATTTTGGTCGCATTCATGCTAATTTCTGGGTTTTTGGCATTGGTATATTTCTTAACTCCGCTAGGCCTCAGTTTCTTCACATGTAAAATAAGAAGGATGGCCCAGATAAACTCTTTACTTGTTTAAAAATTTTAAACTCCAAAACTTAAGTAAATTTATCTGAGTTTTAGAGAACAAACATAATTACAGGTACTTAAACCCTAGAATTACAACAATATGCAATGGTACTGAAAACATTTCACTCTGGCTCCAAATGTGATTCAACTCTAATAAGAGTGCCACCCAGCTAGTAAGCAAATACCTGTACATTGAAAATATTTTTAGAGCAAGCATAAACAGTTTGACAGTAATTTGTATCATTCTCACGGGAAAATAACTTCTCCAATCTCATCTTTCTAGTCTATGTAGCAGTGCCAATTTATAGGCATATAAAATTCGAAACCTCTTCTGTGCATCAATTATAACTTACACAGCTCCCTGAGCAGCATTTAAAAAGCAAAGAAGTGCAAACAATATTCTGCTTGCTGACATAGTAAAAAATTTAGCTAACGTAGCTTTAGAACTTCACAATTTAACTGCAATCAAATATCCCCTTTTCGAGACAGGAAAGCGACTAGGGCAATTATCCTAAGTATAAAACTCCATCCCTGAAATTATCTAACTCATTACCCAAGGAAAAGGGATGTAGGTTGGAAAACTGGCCAATGATATTTTCCTTGTTATCAATGTACAAGAAGCTATAAAATCCTACATTTTATTTTTTTTAAAGTAATGCATTTAAAATCACATACATATCTAAGTGACACAAAGAAAAAATGTAATGCAACATAAAGAATATTAAATATTAAAACCTTTCCTACTTGTACTATAAAGATAACAAGATTAATGTACATAAAAATAAAGAACTTGAAAATTTTGTGAAAGTTCCAGAAAAATCAATAAAAGTAGGTCAGGAACAAAACTGAACAAAATGAGAAAGACTTAAACATCTATTAGAATTTAAGTTAGACAGAAATAAGAACTTCCTGAAATGAGATACTCAGAATTTATATCTATGTCTCTGAGTAACTAATTATTAGAGTCTTTGGGAGGGGAGTAGGTAATGGAATTTTATGAAGCCTTTTTTAAAATGGCAGACAGTTTTGTGTTTTTGGTTTTTTTTTTGCGGTACGTGGGCCTCTCACTGTTGTGGCCTCTCCCGTTGTGGAGCACAGGCTCCAGACGCGCAGGCTCAGTGGCCATGGCTCACGGGCCCAGCCGCTCCGCGCCATGTGGGATCTTCCCGGACCAGGGCACGAACAAGTGTCCCCTGCATCGGCAAGCAGACTCTCAACCACTGCGCCACCAGGGAAGCCCTAAAATGGCAGACAGTTTTGATCAACGGTGATGGCTTTGGTTGGCTATGTCAAAGGATATTCTGGCTGATATTTGCACATAATTTTCATTGTGTTACCAGAACTATGTTACAGTTTGTGCATGGGAGAGAGGGGATCCTTTTTAAGCTGGATGAGTTTATGGTATTATCATTCAAATATTATCCAAACCCCAGGAAGATCTAGAAACCTTTCCTTAGTCCATATACGTTCTTCCATTTTCCTGAGAAATGTAACCAAGTGAAACACAACACCTGTATAAGCTCACAGTCCAAAGAACCCAAAATAGTCAACAAAAATTCTAAAAACCCACAAGTGTCAAAATCCTATTTGGTAACTCCTTAATTTTAGATTGCTCTGATGGAATGGGGCTTTTGAGAATTTTCTCTACAGCGATCATGTGCAGTTACGAGAGGTGCAGAGGAAGTAGTTTCTGGTCAGCTGTAGACCAGAGATAGTCCTAGAGAACCCGGCTAATAGCATATGGCTTAACCAAAATAGAGAGTATAATTTAGCCTCTAATTTGATCAGTTTAAAAATCAGGCAGAAAAAAAAAAAAACTTGGGCCCTAGGCTAGAACCTGGCATATGAGATATCAGCCCAAGGGCATATTTTCTTAAAACTATTTTGGAGGTTTTGTAGGTAAAACTAGATTAGGGTCACTCACTTCTCTCTCTTTTCATTTAAGATTCAGTTTCTTTTGTTAAACCACTAAGCATTTTTAAAAAATTTGTCTGCTAAAGTAACAAACCTGAAAATTCCATCCAATTCAAGTCAGACTATTTTTACTTCAAATTAAAAATGATTTTATTAACATTCTAGACAGCTAAGACCCTGGGAGAAACTGCCAGTTTATATTTTTACCATAGTCATAGTTTTATTTCATATATATGTGAATATATCATTAATTCTCAGAGCAAATATAGAGCATGGGTCAGCTGAGGGCCTATTTTCTAAAAGAAGGGTCAGATGAAAAAGCTTACTGTCTTTAAAGCTATTAAGGCACAACATTTTAGATAACCAGGTTTAGTCTATTCTTTAGCTCACTGAGAGACACATTTAGGGAAAAAAAAAATCTCAGTGGTCACTGAAGACAATATTACAAACATCACACAGATTCCATTTAAAGTCACCAGAAGCCTTTGGGTGTCTAAAATCTTCAAATCAATACAATTTTAGTCCTGTCTTTGTGTCTCTGTATTATGCTTTATTGTTGTTACTTGGCTTGTGCCAATAGGAATACGGAGAAAGATATAAACATAAAATTTAAGAAGTCATTTTTGGCTAAGAAAGTAATTATAAATTTGGAAGAGTCAGACATTTATGTCTTTGTATAAGTGGCTTTTGAATTGTCTGTCATCCTCACTATAGCACAAATTGAAGCTACGGTGAGTCCACGGTGATAAATTCTGATGCTCAGCTACTATGAGGACTAATACCAAACAGCTGCCATTGTCCTGTCCAAAACATAAAATGAAGAAAAACAGTATAGAAAAGCTGTGCAAGCTCAAGAGGGTTGTTCATCTTGATTCCCTTTTCAAAACTGCCATCAATGCTTGTTCGACTCATGTAAGTAAAATGCAGAGTCAGCATAACTAAAGGACTTTGGGTTTCAAAGGTTATTGACACAGAATGCTTGGAGAAAGGGAGGTACTTAGCCTTAGGAAGATGATGAGGAAAGAGGTGCTTAGAAACATAAGAAACTAGAAAGGAGAAAATTCTGCAGCAGGCCATTGTTTCAAAAACAACAACAAAAAAGCCCCCCCAAAATTTTGTTTAATAGATTTTTAAAATTCTGTTTCAAAAAACTATGTGTAGGGCTTCCCTGGTGGCGCAGTGGTTGAGAGTCTGCCTGCCGAGGCAGGGGACACGGGTTCGTGACCTGGTCCGGGAAGATCCCACATGCCGCGGAGCGGCTGGGCCCGTGAGCCGTGGCCGCTGAGCCTGTGCGTCCAGAGCCTGTGCTCCGCAACGGGAGAGGCCACAACAGTGAGAGGCCCACGTAAAAAAATAAAAAAGGCATGGATTAAAAACTGATTTTTAAATATGCTATGTATAAAATCATCCAAACATTGAAAAATGATTTGAATAATAAGCCTAATTGAGATTTTTAAATCAGAATTACAAGTTTTCATGAAACAATATTTTTTCTGCTTTCTCTACTTATTCATTATTAAGAATTTCTCCATAACCCTCCATTAACCAGAAAAATCTAATCATCATCCAGTCATAATTTTTTGCTTTCCCTGGATTTTGTCTATTATTGGGGGGGGGAGGGACAACGTTTTATGCTTTTCATTTCCAGTGTAGTGTTCTCTAATATTAACAGTCAGTTGTGTTACTGAGGGTTCTTTAGTCAACTAGCCTGTGCCAGCTTCAGTGCTAAAAATACTATTACAATTAGAAAGAAAGCCATGAAATAAATGAAAAGTGAAAGAGTTAATATACCAACAATAATTTATCACCTTATTATAACTTGCCCCGTGGCACACTGAAACTCTGTGATAAAAACAATAACTAAGAAAGCTTCCCTTAACACAACACTTCTGATGGCTTGTCATGATAGATGATTAAAATACCAAAATCAACAAGAGTCTATAAAACACAGTTAAAAATTATGTGAAGATCCATAGCACAGTTTTTTTCAAGCACTTTAAAATTTTAATGAGATATAGATCGTGCAACACTAGCTAAAGAAAGTAACTGGGATACACTGGGGAGTACAGCTTCCAGTGTATACTTCTGCAGATAATGCCAACTGTAAGGAAAATAAACTTCAATATTATATATAATTTCAGCAGAAACATCTGGATATTTAAATATTTGTACTATAAAAACAAGTACAACCAAGTTCAATTATTACATTTATGTTCATGGTACTATAGAAATTCATTTCCCCATCTAGCTATTTAAATGAAATTTTCTGGTTGATGTGATTTTTTAAGTAGAAGTGATACCAACTGCTACTGAGAATTGCATTCTCAGAGAATTGCATCACACAGATTGACTTAAAAATGTACTCCAGTCTTGATTATTGTTAGCAGAAAATCTGAATTTAAGTATTTTCTTTGAACTGTAAGCAATCAATCTACCTATATTGCATCCTGACGGGGCACATGAGTTAAGAAAGAGAAAAGCAAAAGAAAGGGTCTTTTAGCACTGTCTTTTCACAAAGTAGGGTTTTACCAATTTGTACTGTGGTTGTATAGGCTGTCAGCTATTATGAAATCAATGCAATGTATTCACTGGTTGTCAGTCACAGGATGACAGTATTGTAAATTAAGGGGATGCATCTTCAAGCAGAGTTCCATACACATATTTCTAAGGAATCCATTTGCAGTCTGATTTATGCTCTTAAAATAGACAACCTACCACTATCTGTTGAAAAGTCTCACAGGTATGAAACTGTCTAATTGAATATCATTTTCCTTTATAATCAAAGTAGGCTCCCATTTAGCTTCAATCACTTTGCAGTTTTAACCTTAATATTTTCTATACAGTGAAAAGGAGTCAAAAGACTTCACGAACAGTTTTGAATAACATTACTTATTTAAATATGTATCTACTGAGATGAAAATTACTGAATAAAAATATGTCATAGTAGTTGCATAACTCCTGAGAATATATTAATATCATTCCTTAAAGCAGTAATTCATTACCATGATAGATTGCTAAAATCTATTCTAAAACGTAATTAGAACAAAGATTTTTCAAAATAAATGAAAATAATTATTGGCAGGCACACTAAGTTCTCTTAAATTTAAAATAATATTAAATTACCATTTTTTGGATAGGTTTTAAAAGACACTGTTGCATAGTCTTTTATCTAAATAAATGATGTCTTTTAATCACATATGCTTAATAATCTATAAAAATGACCAGGCCATGTAAGAATTGATAAACGTTCTGATAAGTCTATGTAAACAATTCTGTTCTTCATAATTTTTTTATTTAAATAGTAACATTTTAACAGGAGAAAAAGTTGTTTTAAAGGAAGGATATTTATAAACAAACTTTTTATTTTTCATGTTCCCTTCCAGATTTTGTCATACATTATTATATAACCATGAACATATAATAAATATAATTGACTTTTAATATATAATTTTTATTATAAGTGAGAAAAGAAACATTAAAAAGGTTTTGTGAAGTCAAAACTGAGACTTAGAATAGGAAAGAAATGAAAGGAAGAAAAAATTCTTGCTCTCATATACACGTGAAATTGCCATTCTAACGTAAGAATCACAAAACTTAAAATTAGCAGAAAAATCATATATCTTAGTAATCAAAAAGCTGTAGTTGGGAGTGAAACGAAAAAAGATATTCATAAGTATTTGGATACAGTCATATAATTTGGGGAGATGCCTTTAAAACTACAATGAAGTTAGTATGTGTCAATGTCATTATTAGGCCCATGGATAGGATGTCAAGGGTTGTTATTACATGTGGATTCAATTTATGTGGATGAAGTAAAGAAAAACCACTATCTGTTCAAGATTTTACTCTAGGTTTTTCTAGGTAAAAACCTACGAAAAGTTCACTTGTAAAGACTGCTTTTCTTCATGCTGAAAATTTCTTAAACCAATTATTTTCTATTGCTCCCTTATAGGCACATTTATCAACTTCAGTGCTAAACAAAATCTGCTTCAATACCGCACTGTATTTTTTTTAAACTTCATATAGACTATCAGTTGTGTTCCAACTACGTAATAAGACTTATGTGCTCAAAGACGGCCACAACCACGTTAGCCAGGTGTGCTGAGAGTAGGACAGCTCTTACACATTGAATTAATAGCCCCATATTGCTGTGACCGAACCTGAAAGACTGACTTTAAAGTTACAGTCCTCATTTTCAATATATTTCTCATGTAGATTTTGTTTCTGAAAAATGAAGGTAGAATAAGTAATATTTTTCATTACTCCAGGTTTTTCAAGTCTTTCTAAACCTTCCAATTTTAGCAAAACAGCAAAACTCAAGAGATACTATCCACATAAATCTCTATGCAGTTCTTGACTCTGATACTGAAATAAATAACATATTTCAAACAGGAATAGGAACAACTTTAAAGGTTCAGATCTACTCCTGTTTTATGTCTATTCTGACACAAACTTCTTGGTTCAAGGTACTTCTGACAATAGTAAATTATTACTTCCTGGTTACATTAAAAGATTTCCTTGAGTATCTAATGAATCTTAAATAATAAATGTGTTTCCTTGACTATTCGCCATTGGAAGTTCTGAATTCTATTATAAATAAGTCCATGACTGGTAATAATATTTTGCTTTAAGACTGATTTGTGAAAGATCTGCAAGCAGCCCAAAAGTTCAGGTATCAAAATCACAAATGAAGAGACCCCCAGAGTCTTCATTAATAGGATGACTATAAATGATTTAAAATTGTGGTGAGGCAGATGCTTCTATGGAGAGACAAACTACATAAGCATTATTGGTTTTAATAATGAGAATACACACCTCTGAAGGAAAATCCTAATAAAACATTCCATTAGGGGAAAAAAGTGGGGGGGAGGGGATATCCTCCTTACAAGCTAATCACCACTGTGAGTTCCCTTATATTCTCAGAGCAGCAAGAGACCACATTTTCATCAAAACATAAATCGTTACTACAGAGGGAATTCAGAACACTGACTGGTTAGTAAAAAAGAAATAATATTATAGTATTTGTTATAATTATGAATGCTAATTATTATATAGCTATCATAATTATGGTTCCATTAAACCTTTAATTTTCTCTTATAATATCTAAAATTATCGGAATAAATGTCAAGGGTGAATTTTAGGAATTCTTTTCACGAAATCACTTTAGTTATTTAGAGTAAAATTATTTTATGTTAACTTTGACTGAAGGAAGTCCCTTTTAAGAAATGCAAAAGTGTAAACAGTTTACACACAGCTTTGACAATTCAAAATTGTCCCTTATATATGGTGAACAATGACCACAGGAGACTGAAATCTGCGTACTGTTATTAACGTTAAATACAAAACAGTTCTAAACCCTAATTAGTTAATACACTAACGAATAAACTTTTCTTGCTTCATATAATATGTTGTGTTTATAACAAATATTCAAAAGTTATATAAATAATATTTTCTCTTTAAGAATTGCTTTAGAGGGACTTCATTTTCTAACTGATTTGATTTGCAAGTTTAAAAAGCTTACATTTCAGTAGCCTTTCATTCAAGTAAACAGTGATCTACAAAATATCTTTATCTTCATTACTACTTCCTTTTAACAAACACTTTAACTATTTAACAATGATGTTCTTACAGTACAAAAAGTAATATGATTTCCCAGGCCAGCCTGTATAAACATCACCAAAAAACATTTATGTTTACGCTGCTGGACGTCATACATACTCCGTAACTCCAAATATGTATAGAACATCTCCATTTGGATGTCCTAGATTAGTTTACCTCAAACTCAGCACATAAACATGGAACCAAAAGAAAGGAATATTATATGCATAAAAATGTTGCCTGCAGTATTGGTAGTGGTGGGAAAAATCAGAAATAACTTTAATAAATTTTCCCTTCAAAGACGGAAATGTAAATGATTAAGTAAACTGTGGTAAATATCCACTCAGAGGCACACTTGGCAGCAAGCTAGTAATGACTATGATCACTCTGAAGATTCCAGAGGAATACGGAGGCAAACAGTGGTGAACTGTACAAGCACTATGATTACAATTTAAAAGGCACTATTAATAAAAGAGTTGGCGGAAAAAACATTAAAAATTCTGAAATTATTAAACTTCAAACTTCTCCCATAAACTATCTCCTCTCTGAAGTATCCTCTTTCTGTCTGTCCATGTCTAAAAATTTTTATATTAAATCTGGTTCATAGATATAAATAAATTTTAAAATCTGGTTCTTTCTTTGAGGGGAGACCAACTAGTACTATATCTTGGGAAAGTGGAGACCACTGAGATTTTACTACACTATATTTTAATATTTCCTAATTGTTCATTTTAAATTCTATATGCCAAGTTAGTCTTATTTACTAATAGCAATAATAAGCTATTTGAAATTATGAGAAATCTAAAATTTCTATTTTATTTTCTCCATTCATTCATTCTTCCACACATTCATTCAGTGCACAAAGGAACAGCCCATTCTGGAGAACGAATTTTAAGTTCCCTGATAGCAACACTGAATTCCCAGTGCCAACCCCAGTGTCAGGATTCCAGACAGCATGTAGAGGAAAGAAAGAAATGGAGGGGTGAGGGGAAAGGAAGGAAAAGGGTGTGGTCTGTACACAGCAAATGAAAATGAGGGAAAGAAAAGGAAGAGGAAGAGAAGAAAGAAGAGAGTGAAAAAATGCTTAAATTTTAGAGTCAAACATCTCAGCTTGAATTCTGTCTATTCTTACTAGTAGAAGATCTTGAATGCTTTTAAATCTTTATGTTCCCTTTTCCTCATCAGTTAAATTGAGAGTCAGATGAGTTGGCATCTGTAAAAGGTTTAGTAGAAGTCCAACACATAGTAGGTACTCAGTACATACTGGCTGCCCTGTCAATGCCTCAATATACTTTGAAGAATATATAATTTAAAATCATTTCTAATGTCCTAATACTACAAAGCACTGCCAGTAAAGTAAGGCTGAACACTGGCTGCCCTTATTAGCTGTTTTGAAGATATATAACCATTATTTAGAAAAGTCCAAAGATCTAACTTCATTTTTTCCAAAAATGGCAAAAAAACAATAAATAGCAATTCTTAAGTCCAATGGCAAACAACTCTAGTATTTGTTACATGACCATAATAGACCACCAAGGGAAATTATATGGAAGGACAAAAAACCCTTGTATTTCATCTCAAAATCAGAGTTGGGAGCAAATATATGAATAAATATGTGATAATAAATATACAAAATACATCAGGAGAGCCAAAGAGAGAATCCTTTTTCTGTCTGTTTTAAGAAATCATTTTATGGTGAAAATAACTCCCTCTTAAATTTGTCTTATTTTTTATTTTATAATTTAATATATCAGGTTTTCTTAAACTGGGGCATACTTGTTGTCTACCCATAAATTTAAAAATAACAGATAGATGTAATTTCAGAAAATGACAAATAAAAACGCAACTAATTTTTCCCTCAAACCACACAACTGAACCACAACCACTCTTTCTAAGATAATAGCAGAGTTTTCTTTCCAAGGAGTGCCTGGCACAGGGCAGTGAAGAAAAGAAAAGCACAATTTTATCCTTAGAGGCACCAAAGGAGACTAACATTGTGACAAAAGTAAATACTGGAAGTTCTCCATGAAGGAGCAGACTTTAAGATCATACATATATGTAAAATGTGTACTGTACTGATGTATCCACTGATTTCCAATCCTAATTCCGACAGCCTCCTGGCTCCTGAAGTCACCCATAGGTTGGCAGCTTCTTCTGTAGAAATTCTCAGATCATGATTCCTTACCCTCTACTTCTGCTACGCCTTAAGCCTCCACTGCACTTCCTTTTCTTTCTCTTCCTTGTTGACAAAGAGCTGCTATGAATTTAGAAACATGTTTCATAAATTTATATATATATATATATTTTAAAGAAGATGTTGGGGGTAGGAGTTTATTAATTAATTAATTTATTTTTGCTGTGTTGGGTCTTCGTTTCTGTGCGAGGGCTTTCTTTAGTTGTGGCAAGCGGGGGCCACTTTTCGTCGCGGAGCGCGGGTCTCTCACTATCGCGGCCTCTCTTGTTGCGGAACACAGGCTCCAGACGCGCAGGCTCAGTAGTTGTGGCTCACGGGCCCAGCCGCTTCGCGGAATGTGGGATCCTCCCAGACCAGGGCTCGAACCCGTGTCTCCTGCATTAGCAGGCAGATTCTCAACCACTGCGCCACCAAGGAAGCCCCCATAAATTTATATTTTAATAATCACAGCATTATCTAAATACATTTTTGTTATTATATGTTTAGATAGAAAGTATTGCTGCTATCTATTATGGTCCAAAATAATTCTTTGTAATCAAAAACTTACAGACTTAAAAAGATTAGCAACCACCTAATATATACCATATATTTGGTGGCAGCTTCAGAATTTCATTAGAGAAGGGGTTTGGGATGTCAATTAGATGGGAGGAGGTCGTCTATGGAAATCATCTTACCAGTGTGTTTATATAATTGGCCCATAGTGTTTACATGCTATCTGTTCATTTAGCATAGATTTGGAGGGAGAAAGCTAGTGGTGGTTCTAAGGGGAGCTAAGACCCCCCACAAACCACTCCTTGATACAGCTCCTTCATGTTTCAAGAGGATGGTTTCAATGAGGAGTAGAAGCAAAGGTAGGAGGCAAGAGAATACTTACTCACAACGTGCTATTTTTGTTCCTGGTAATTTTACCCTGACATTCAAAAGGGTAAGAATTACGCAAGGATCTGGATCTTGGTGAGAAAAGGGACTTGGCTAACTTCACGCATCCTTGAGATTCAAACCATGTTTGCAAGAGATTCAGTCCCCTGCTAACGCCTTAAGCACTCATCAGCAGTGAAGTGAACAAATCTAGATGTTTCTACTGTTTGGCCTCCTTCACAATTCTTTACACTCTTAAAAATTTCTTTTTGACTAAACAGCATGGAACTTTGGCTACATGTGGAATTTTGAGAAAACCAGAGACAGGAAGGGAGTAAAAAGGTCTTTATTTTAAAGGTAACATTTGCATTTGGCATTTCCTTTTCTTCTTAATTTTTGATTTGGGGTTCAGGGGTAGAAAAATAAGACAGTTATTTCCTCTCTAATCAATCATTCTAATCTCTATAATAAGTTGAACATCTCTGATCTCTCAGAAAAAGAAACATTTTAGATGAATATTTTAGGGAGCAGCAGGATGGAGGCAAAGAAAATTCTGAAATATTCACCTCTTCCTCTCACACCATCCAGCTGTCAGTGTCTCCAATACAGTTAGTACTTCGCAGGCATAGCAAAGATAAGGGGTATTTCAATCATGGATGAGCAACAAGAGTTGCTATTTCCAAATACGGGAGAAAAAAGTAAGATTCCTTTTGAAGATAACATTCTGTTTTCATCTCTAAATGTGTACATGTATATATGTGTGCTGTGTTCAGTAAAAGAAAAATATTGCAGCTAAGTTAAATCTCTTAGATTTGGAAATGGAAAGACCCTCTTTTATTTATTTATGAGCTTAACTGCAGAACTAATTCAAATTACTACTGGTTGATGTTTCTTGAATCATTCATTTCCTCTGAATAAGTTTCATTCATTCTCACAAAAAGGAAAATGGACTTTTAAGCTTGCTAAATGTAAGAAAAAAGTATTCATATATCAGATCCAAAACCACTAAGTTGCAGTGATAGCAAGTTTCAGTAACATGTTTCTTGGTATGCTGTAATCAAGTTTAAACAATGGTATTTCTTGTCCTAAAGTGGGCTGTGGATATAAGAACTAGCTTTTCTTGCCCAGGCAGGCAATATGGAATGAAGGACTATGGTCAAAGAAGTAGGTACAAGAACTGCTATAGCCAATCTACACACACACACACACACACACACAATGTAGTATTTAATAGTACTGTGCTTACAACAAAAAATTTATCTACTAATACATAAAACTGATCCCTCAGAAGAAAAGTTTATAATGATACTAAATTTGCACTGTGAAAAGAGCCCAAACTAGTGAAAACTTAGAGGACTTGGTAATCCCAGAAGTTTCTGTGAATGGTTATTAGAAATGTGGTCCAAACTCAGAGGGAACCCTCATGTTTCTATATTAGTCTGAAAAAAGTTATTTTGATCATTCCACTTTTTCTTAATATAGCACAAAAATAAAATTTAATGAATCTAGGATTGTTATGGTATTTTGAAATCAGGTTTTAACTTATTATTTTAAAACTATAACTTAAAATTATATATACGTATACATATATAAAGAAAAGGTCACATTTACTTTAAATTCCAAGAAACTCACTTTGATGATCAGATAACATCACCCATCTTTTAAACAAAAAATAATAAAGATTAAAAACTAGAGTCATCAGAAATTCCATATTAACCTGCAGTATTATAGAAGTTGTCGTTAACTGAAATTCTCTATGAACTAAATACATCTCCTCTATGATGAAAATCACATTAAGTCATGAAATATGGAAAAATCTTGAAATGTCTGTCATTTTTAAAGAAGGATAGTGACACTCAGTGTCATTTCTTATAAGTGTAATTTATCTCATTCTAACTCTATGGAAATTGGTTATCTGCACCACATGATATACAGCACGTGCTGCCTCCCTAAGGCTGCTTTTTGTGACAGGAGGGTACGAGGATTGGCCACTGCTCTCTTTTTTGCGTTACTGAGAAAAGCCTCCTCCCTGTACTTTGCCTCCACATCAGGACATGTGGCTCCTAATCTCCCTATCACCCACATTCACAAAATCAGGAACATCACCCATAACCTCTGTGTTTTAAAAAACTGGCATGATCACCTTCTGGTAATCACGTATGACAGTAAAGTGGCATGCCTCCTTTGAGAAAGCTGCTCTAGATGATAACTGTACACTGAGGAGAGCATTTAATTATTCCAGAGCTTATCACTGCCCAACAATGATCTGCTTCAGAGACGCACTATGCTTGTGAATGATGTATTTCTAGTGAAAGTCATGAAATCAGTTTGATAACCAAAATTTCTGGATAGGTATCTTGTTAGTGCCCTCTTCCTCGTAATAAATAGTCTGACGTGACCACTTTTACATTTATTTCATACAGTAACTGTTGAACGATGTGAAACTTCAAATGATGGGGAAAAGAGGAGTATTACAGTTAACTTTCGGTCCAGGAAAACTGGATGAGCTGCTAGGAAATACACTATCTATGACTATATTCATAATCTGAGCACAACAATTCTAAGATAAAAACTCCAAAGCTATTAAAACTATTTATAACTGCTTATTACTTAAATTTTAAGTTACTTCGTCTTATTTTTCTAAAATCTTTGTGTCTATTTTTTGTCACTCCCCATAAAAGTTCTCAGGACTAGGGTGTTTATAATGTAAAGATAACTTAAACATCAAAAATCAAAAGGACAAGACTATTAGCAAGATAATGTATTGTTAAGGAATTTGTCCAAAGTTATTTAAAAAAAAAAAAAAAGACTAGCTAATTGGGGGAAAGGGTCTTATGAGCAAAAGTGAGAACATGTCAAGCAAAGACAATATGGTTCAGACTACAAACGTCAAGATTACTGACATTTATAGAAAACCTTTACTTCTTTCCCATTTTCTCTGTCTTCTGATATGTCTGGCTAATTTTTCATCGGCTTTACTCTAAATATGCATTATCCATAGAACTTAAGCGTAGAGGATAAAAGGGAAAATTTAAAACTCTCAATTTTTTTGTCTCACAGTAATTTTGGTAAAATATTTTGCGTGGGCTTTTAGATTGTATGCAATTTTACGCTTTCTGCCTATTTCATTGCCTAGAATAACTGGGCTTGATATCAAACAGAAAAGTAAAACACCCCTTCTTTTTTTTTTTTTTTTTTTTTGTGGTACACGGGCCTCTCACTGTTGTGGCCTCTCCCATTGCGGAGCACAGGCTCCGGACGCACAGGCTCAGCGGCCATGGCTCACAGGCCCAGCCGCTCCAGGGCATGTGGGATCTTCCCGGACCGGGGCACGAACCCGTGTCCCCTGCATCGGCAGGCGGACTCTCAACCATTGCGCCACCAGGGAAGCCCCAAACACCCCTTCCTGTATGGCAAAGGTAAACCAGAGGAACTGCAGTGGGGTGTAGGGGCAAAGAGAAATTATAGCTAATCACAAATAAAGTTTTATTCTTCCTCTCTCTCACTCATGGCCTTTACACTGAGGAAGTAATGAGTCATTCATGCCTTTATTATTTTATTCATGCCTTTATTATTTATTTACTGCTTATTCACTGTCTAATTTGTACCGGGCAACGGGGAGACATTGGAAAAGTACAAAGACTCAGTCCCTGCATTCATAGAACTCAAAAGTGTACGGAAAATGCCATGAAATTCTGTGATAGCTGCTTTACGGACAAGGTATGGAAAACAGGCTGCTAGAACAGGCAGGCAGAGGAGATCAGGTTGTCTATCTAAAAGGGGAAAAAGACCTTAGGGCAAGTTTTATGGAGAGGGCCACATAAGAGCTAGACTGAGGTAAGAAGTGCCTCCGATTTACTAATTCATTGGGAATGAGCGTTTATTTCCCTTCAAGGGACATCATTCATCAAAGAAAAAACTTGTATTCTTAAATGACCAATTTAGAAATCTTCAATACTTAGAGTAAGTGATCTGACTGAAATAAGGAAGCTTCCAGGCATAAAATAGGCACTAGAAGAATTAAGATCACATCATACTTAGAGTGAGTGTGTATGTGTGTGTGTGTGTGGTGAAGAAAGTGGGTAGGGGAAGGGGATGTAGAGTGAATGCATAGTGTTTAAGTAACTGAGGATATTCTTGAATAGAAAACACTGAATAAGAAACAAATTATGTCCATTTAGCACCTGAGATACAGCACTTGCTAATTTTAGAATTCATAGGATTATTGAGTCTACACTGTCATCTACAAATTTGAATTTATGGAATCTGATACCTGTCTTATACTATCCTAGGTTCACAGCACCTCCAGATTCAGTTTCGATAAACGTTTTTAGAGTTTTCATCACCGGGCTGCTGAGTTCTGCTGAAGGAAATACAACAACCATGTGGACTGGTGCCACTACAGATTTATGGTTTCCAAGCTCTCAAAACCACTCAGCAATTCTATATTCTGCTTGTCAGCTCCCTCTGCCACTTCCCACAGCAGCTTTCCAAATTTTAGCTCCCGTCCCAAGGGCCCTACCCAATTCCTTCATTGCCTCGGGCTTTTATCTCAGAACTAGTTTGGCTTCAAAGAACAATTAGGGGCCATCGAGCATGTACTCATTCAACTTCTTATACTCCACAAACCCTAGGAATGTTTAATCAGCATCCACCCTCTATTCTCAGAGCTAGAGGATGTCTCTCCGTCTCAAGGTTAATTCCTCCTGACATTCCCTTATTCCTAACCATGTCCCCTGAATTCCTCTTGGACCTCCCTCCATGAATTTCCCCCTCCTCTCACCTATACCTCTCTCCATCTCTCATCTCCTTTGCCTCACCCTCCCAACAAGTTCAAGTCTCACGCACTTTAAAAAAAGGAAACAAAACTCCTCAATCTACTATAAACTTGGTTTTCTCCCCCACTACTTGGCTAAAACAGCTTTCCCTAAAGGCAGCATGATCCTCGCAAATGCTATCTCCACAGGCCTCCCCTCAGTCCTCAACTTCATAACTATCTCTAAGGCATCTGACAGCTCCTTCTAGAAATTTTCTCTTCCTTTGGTTTCAAGTAACAACAACTTTGCCTATTTTTCTGATTCCTCTTTTTCATTTTCTCTGGAAATTCCTCTATCTCTGCCCACCCTTTATCCATGGTTTTGTTGAGGTTACATCTGGATCCTTATACTACAGCAATCCTAGGAGAGTGCATCCACACCCAAGGCTTTAACAGCTGCCAGCAGTACTGACATCTCTCAAAACCTGGCTCAGATTTCTCTCCCAAGTTCTCGCCTCTAGATTCAATGGTGAAGTATATATAAACTTAAGGATATCCCACAAATTCAAGATTACTTACCTTATTCAGTGAATGGCACCATCCAATTACATCCACAAGAAACCTGAGCCATCCCTTTTTTCACTCCCCACATCAAACCAGATGACAAGACTCATTAATTCCATCTCCTAATTTGTAAACTTATTTCCCCTAGTACTTTCTCCCTGTTCCTGCCTTAAGTCTAGGCAACATCTTCTCTTACCTGGACCACCCAAATTGTCTCCCTTCATCAATTTTCCTGAACCTTGATCTTGAACTTCTCCTGTCTGTCCTAACATGGAAATGTGACGATGTTACTTCTCTAGTCGGTTTTCTTCAGGATGGGCCCTGTCTACCTCTCTCGTTTCATCTCCTACCCTTTATGCTCTCGTAACAATGAACTATCCTGTTCCTCCAGATGTGGTGTTCCCTCCTATGGTCTAGTTCTGTCTAACCAGAGAGGCTTATTTACCTGGCAGAATGGCTCAACTACTCGACAAAGTTCCACTCAGCTTCCAGGTGACAGATCCGGTGTTCCTCCCTTCTTAGTGTAAACAGTCCTCAGATTGCCCCCGACTCCTACCCCTGACACACACACAGCCCTGGCAGTTTCTCACATTCCTTTTCCTTTTGTCAAAATGACCACTATGACCGTAGTCCTTGCCACACTACCTTCTGATTTGTCGAATGTCTGTTTGCCTGTTATTCTGTGAACAGAGCCAGGCCAGGTTTTCTTTGCTTTGTAACTCGAGCCTCAAATCACGCTCAAGCCATTGTAGGAACCAGTCAATACTTTCTCAGTGAAAAAGGACACTAGTCTGTTCTCTTTCCAATCACTTTTCTCCTTCCACACACCTACATGAGTTCTGTTTCTAAAAATGGATCTGAACAGGTTACTCCTCTAGTTAATCTGAAAGCAATGAGAGACCTCTGAAGGAATTTCCAAATACCTCAAGATGACATCCAAGTCACTACATGACCTACTTGAACCTTGTTTACTTCTCCACAATCACTTTCTACTCCTTCACCCACAAATCAGACATTCCAGCAGTATCAGACTATTTGTCGTTCTATGCCTCCCGGTCTGCACACATGGGTACCACATTCCTCCAGGGTCTATATGGGAAAATCCCCCTCATCCTACAAGTCACTATGACTGTATGAAAGCATTTAATGTCTAGGCATCACACCTCCATGAAATATTTCTGGCCTCATCATTCAACCCAGGCTGAGTTGATTCACCTACTCTCTGGTGTGCCTTTTTTTTTTTAACTTCTCCATTTACCTCACACACTTTAATTATTTGTTTAAAAGTTTGTTTCTCCTATGAGAATGTCAGCTCCTTCAGAGTAGCAGCTGTTATATTTACCTTTAAACCTCTGACACATAAAAGCCTATGTTTCAAGCGCTAGCAGGATAAGAAGACAAGCCAAGCATGTACAAATACAAAAATACAAACACGTTATAACATACTTTAGTTGGCATTAATTTGTCTACACTTAAAATATTCTCTCCCTCTATTCTTATCACTTTTGTACTGGCACTTTAGAAACTATAAGAAGCTACACTCTAATTATAATTATTTTGAATTCAATGTTTTACTTCCCCTATAATCTTTTTTGCAAACAGTAATTTTTCAAAGACTGCTTGGGGAATTTTTTTCCCACTCTACTTCCAGCAAAAGGAGATTCTTAAAAGGTGTTTAAATGAGCTAAATCTGTACAGAACCAAAATGA
The DNA here is from genome assembly GCF_039906515.1 of Pseudorca crassidens. Lineage (NCBI taxonomy): Eukaryota > Metazoa > Chordata > Mammalia > Artiodactyla > Delphinidae > Pseudorca > Pseudorca crassidens. The sequence continues at coordinate 88,270,965 of NC_090298.1, forward strand.
TACAGTAAATGGTAAATTAGTCGGGCTTGAATTTCCAGATGCTCCTTATTATTTCCTTAAATCAGCTCAAAGCAACAGTACTCTGGCATTTGCAAGAGCACCTCTGTCCAAAAATGCTGTCTGTTTATAAATATATATCAGTGTGTTAACTGATTTTTTTCCCCTGAAGCCTACATAAGTAATACTAATCATTGTGTTTAAAAACTAATTGGAAATGAGGAAAACAGTAAGGAAAAAAATGTTGATGAGGAATTGGACAAGATTTCTTTTAAACCGTAAAAAGTCCTTACATGATGAATTTCAATGCTTAAAGAAGAAATGATGGCATTACAGGTACCATTATGTAGAATTATTCGGCTATTAAATACATTCTTCAATGAAACAAAATGAACATAGATTGCTAATGTGTTTTACCAGAAGAACAGCATTCACATATACATGAAAAGAACACGCTATTCATGTATTTATTCATTGCTGCAGTATTTTATAAAGAATCGGAAGTGCCACCCCAGGCAACTCTTCATGCCCAGACTTTTCACAACATTCACTCACCATGGAATACTCAACTTTCTGGCTACACCCTGTTCTCTCCTATCTCCATCCTTATTTATGAATAGAAATATGTGAGTATAGTTTGAAGCCCAAAATGTACTCAAATAGTTCTAACAAAGGTGCATCCAATAAACCTTTGTTGGGCCTTTCAACTGAAGTGAGCTGCTCTTCATACCTGTGACCTTACATTTTTTCATGAAAAAAACATGCAAGTCTGCTTTCTTAGATGGATACTCCTGCCTTGGGTGCTTCTGCAATTTATCTCCATGTGAATGTGGGAGAAAACTCCATTTTGATAGGAAAAGTACAACTCACATTCTTTAATTCTTTAATTTATGTCTCAGGAAGCTGGTAAAGAGACCTTGATTTTTTAAAAACTTGAGCCAATGGAAAAAAACATGACTGAAAAATTATAGAGAGACGTTACGACATCTCTTCATCTGTGGCTTTCAAAAAATAGATTAGCAACGCATGTCTCTAAGGCGAGCAGAACCAAAGATGTGTGATATCCCTGGAAACCTCTCTGGGTCTATAATTCTTTGGTATTTCCAACACACTCAGATCAAATTAAAAAGAAACAAAAATTAAAGTTTTTTTTTTAATTTGAACCATTTCTCAAAGGAGGAAACTCTACTTCACTAGATTAATGTAATCTCATACACTTGATTATACTGTAATGCACTCAAAAGTTAAGGCACGTGCTATTAAGAAAAGTGATTCTTAAAAGGTGTTTAATAAGCTAATCCTATATGAACCCAAATGATACAATAAACGTTAAATCATTTGGGCTTAAATTTATGTACTCTCATGGACCAATATATATCTACTAGAATTACTTGTAACGTAAAAAAGCCCTCATTTAACCATTTGTCAACTGGAGAAAGCAATTTCCCACAGCTAAAACTATTTTAAAATCTGACATAAGAATAAAATTATATTAAAATGCAATAATACATGAATTTGGTAACTTGCCAAGCATAGATATGGACGTCTGCAGATTCCTCTTTCAAAGATATACCAAGCATTCCAACATTTCTAATAATTTGATAGTCAACGGCTGTAGGCAAAAAAACTGTATCTAGTAATTCTGTACTGCCAATATATTTTAAACAATTTCATAAACATTGCTCATACAGTATGTCTAATAGATTTTGCATACTTTTTCTTATCAGAAACTTTTTAAGCACATATAATCTGCTGAAATTCTCAAACTAAATTAAATCATAATAGGAATGAAACTGACAAAATCTTTCAGTTGGCCTGTTTTACCTGGAGAAACTGGTAAAATGGAACTCATGACTCTGAATCTCCATATACATTGAAAATAAACATGTTTAATATTTAAGTAATTTAGTTAAATCCTCAGACAATAATTTTGAATACTTTTCATATTTAAAAATGCAAATGTGATAGAGAAGCACAATAACATTTTAAACCCATTGTTTTAAAATCATGCACTTTCACTCCAAACCCACCAGAACCAAGAAATTAATGGCATTAAATAGAGAAAACAGTTGCTTCATTATCAGTTTTATGAAAGTTTTTTTTTAATAGTAAAATAGGACCCAATTTTTCCTATACTTCCATAAATTCTAATTTATGGCACTTGCCAACGATAAATTAAGAAACATTTGTGACTTAAAAGTATGCATGAAGTTTACTTGACAGATCATTTTCTAATACTGTTATTGTGCATTTAGATGTACTTGTAGGATAAATACATCAAGAACAAAACAATTAACTTAATAAAAGCAAATGAGTAGGGATCACACGGCAACAAGCAGACTTCTATTTTTTAAGGACACTAGCATCTCAGACCCCCTCTCTCAGAACAGTTAGAGGCAGACAGAACTTTGAAGTTTGTATAATCCAACTTCAGGTAGGTCAAGACAAGTTCCATTTTCTCTCCCCACCAAACCAGCCTACTCAAAAATTTCCCTAATTAAACACATACTAACTCCTTTAAACTCATCAGTTTCCTTCATTCTCCTACTTATTTTCATTTACTAATACAAAAGGTAAGAAGTGTCTTACAATGTTTATTACTGTGGGGAAGTCAGGGATATGAAAGAGGTTATATTTTTAGATGCAGTTCTGCAAATAAATAAAGCGACTTAATCAGATAAAGGGAATTACTCTAAAAAACAGAGAGGTCAGTTTTAAAGAGTTATTTAAAATCAGAACTTTAGGTGCCTCAGTTAGTTCTCAAAGGGCATTTTTAAAGGACAGAGAAAGATAATATAGCACTACATCTCTGTTGCCTTAAAATTTTCTTCTTACAATTTGGAGACAATCATTGTCAACACTGAGAGAGAAATGCACAAAGACAGCAGTAGTAAGCATAAGCTATTAAGCCTCTTATCACCAAAGCAACCAGAATCTTGGAATCTGAATTAAATTGTCACCTCTTTGGCATAAAAAGAGGGATTTACAAATCCCATTTAAATAAGGATTGTTTTAATTCATGCTCTCTTAAGATAATTCTAAAGTTACTTTCTGTTTCATTATCACTGCAGTAGGACTTAGTAACAGGAGTTTCCCTCTTCCAGCTCAGTTCCTGGTACATGCCTCATCCTCCTGTCCAAGTGGCTACGACAATCTACCTCACTGCCTTAGACAAGGATTCACAGGAAAACAATAATCAAACGCTTCTTTTGAGTTTTATAAATCCAGACTTCTGAGTTGCAATAACATGATTTTTAAGCTTCAAAAGCTATAAAGACTTAAGTTATATGGTTCATGCCATCAATCAAAGATCTAGAAAACTACTGGAGAGTCAGTCATTCCTCCCACCCCCAAGACTATAATTTCCCCACAAGAAAATGAAGTATGATGAAGGATCCAGCATGAAATGGGAGCAGAATAAATATCTGCTAAGGCAAGAACATCCTCCCCTCTCACCTTCTACACCCTCTCTCCTCTATCAATTGAAAGTACTGTGTTTAGCGAAAATTGGCAGAAATATAATTTTGATGACCTCTCTTCACAGAAAAATGAAAAACACTTACATTCTTACTTTCCAAAAATAAAATGCAAACATTCATAATTTATCAAATTATATTTTTCATTTATGTTTTATAGAGCTATTTTTTTTACGAGTATTCCTTTTTTGGCATTATCAAACTAAATATTTACATCTTTTAAAGGCTTATTTCTATTTTTTTCATAGTGTATACATGCTTTTATCTAATTTTACCAATTTGCAATTATACTGCTGTTACTTTAAAGTTTTTTCTCCTTTTTAAAAGAACTTTCCTTAAAATAAAATCTATGATCCCAGTTTTTATTTTCCTTTAAAGGACCTTTCTGTTTTGTTCATTATGTGCTTTCTTGAAATTTAATTGAATTTTAAAAGGAAATATTAAATTATTCAGCAACTCAAAATCAAATCAACATGTTTTCAATTTTAAAGTGGTTTTATTGGTGCAATGATAGTGAATCAAACAGAATAATTGTAGTATTTTTAATTTAAATGACTACTACTCAGAAATTATTTGACATAGAGCCAAGTTCACCTCTAGTTGGAAGAGCACTTTTAAAAGTAAGAGATTTCTTTTAAACTCATAAATAAAGTAATTTGACACAAATAACAGGTAAATGAAAGGTAAAAGATGCACATAAAACCTTAAATTTAGCCCTGATGCTAACTAAAATTATTAATACACATCTTAGAAAATAAAATCACTTGATTTGCTTTCAAATTAAAAAGTAAAATAAGGGGCTTCCCTGGTGGCGCAGTGGTTGAGAGTCCACCTGCCAATGCAGGGGGACACGGGTTCGTGCCCCGGTCCGGGAAGATCCCACATGCCGCGGAGTAGCTAGGCCGTGAGCCATGGCCGCTGAGCCTGCGCGTCCGGAGCCTGTTGCTCCGCAACAGGAGAGGCCACAACAGTGAGAGGCCCGTGTACCAAAAAAAAAAAAAAAAAAGTAAAATAAGACATTTTTGTGAAATTAGGAAATATTTTTAGATACAAAAAAATATAAATCTCAATTCATATAATTATTTATGTAAGAAACGTCATTTTTTCATTTTTCTATAGGACTGTGTGAGTATTCTACTGGAGTAAGCCATTGAGACAACAGCAAATTAATTCACTTTGATGCTTCAAATTCTTATAGAATATAGTATTAAATTTCACTTGTCTTAATTATATTCTTTACAATTTAGAGAAAATCGATATCAAAACCAAGAAGTTCAAGACAAATCTGAGGAAATTACTCAGAATGTAGGACAGACAGATAAAGAGAAGAAAAATATGAAGGAGAGGTTAGGTGATATTAAGCAGGAGATACGTAGAAGGAAACGACATTCTACATAATCAGAATTCCAGAATTCCACACAACACATGGGAAAGGGAAATTTTTCAATGACACAATAGTAAAGAGTTTTGAGAACTGATGAAAACCAATCCTCAGATCTAGAGTCTAATAAATTATAAGCATAATAATAAAAAGAAATCCACAGCTTGATAAATCATCATGAAACCACATGATACCAAAGACAAAGAAATGTCAAAACCTGTCAGAAAGTAAAGACTGCTATCCATAAAGGAATAGTAATTAGATATATAATGACTTCTTAACAACCACAAAGGATGCCAGAAGATGGTAAAATCATATTTTCACTGAGTTGAAAGAAAATAACTTGTAAATCAAAGTTCCATACTCAGCCAAACTATCTTCCAAAACAACAAAGACAAAATATTCAAAAAACAAAAACTGAAAGAGCCTCTCATTAAAGAAAACTCTAAAGAATACCATTGGGGAGGAAGGAAAATAATCCCAGATGGAAGAAGAGAAATGTAAGACAAAATGTTAAGCAAAAATACTGGTTAATACATGGGTTAAATCTAAATAAACATCAATTGTATAAAACAATAATTTCTGTTGGGAGAAGGGAAAGGTAAGTTTGACCAAAGAGTACATATTGATTAACTTTTATACTTTGTTAAGTATGCATCTTAAAATAGAGAGGGTAACCATTAAAAAAACAAACATAGAGCATATAACTTCTAAAGAGAGAAAAAACAAATGAATCAGTGAATCCAAAAGAAGGTAAGAGTGAATATGGGGGGAAAGGTTAGGAGAGTGAAATAGATAAAAACCATAATAACTTGATAAAAAAAATCCAATATATTAGAAGTCACACGAATCCAAATGATTAAACTCTGCAGCAACAATTAAACTATTTACAGTAAAAGAAAGTCAAGGTCCTACATTAATATCAGACAAAAAATACCTGAAATCAAAAGTATTAACAGAGAAAACGAGGGTCATGACAGAATAATAAAACATTCTCAATAGAAAAATATAGAAATTCTAAACTTGTAAGAACATAGTAACACAGCCTAAAGCAAAAAGTTACACAGCAATAGATAAGAAACAAAACTGTCATCATTTACAAATGTTGCAACTGTCTACGTAGAAAACTCCAAAGAATCTACAGATAAATTAATAAGAGCAGATAACAAAGCTGTTGGATACAAAAATCAACATTAGAAGTCCATTGTATTGCTATATACCAGCAAGAGTTAGGAAACTTAAAAAAAATTTACAATAGCAATACCATATCTAGGAATGATAAACAAGATATATACTAGCTCTTGAGGAAAAATCTTATCGTAAGACATAAAAAGACCTAAATAAATGGAAAAGCATGCTATCTAATCCAGAAAATGCAAATTAAAACTACAATGATATTTCTTTTTAAACCTCACTAGAGTGAGGAATAATTAAGAAGCTGGTCTCACAAGCATTTGTGAGTATATGGAACAAAGGGACTCTGACACACCTATGTTTTGACAGTAAATTTATTTGACCACTTTGGAAAATAGTTTGGTATTCCATTGTGAAGTGGAAAACACACAATCCTACATACAATTCACCTGTCACATTCCTAGGTGTGAAACTTTTGCACATGTGCTTAGAAGACGTGTATAAGAATATTAATTCATATAAGCAGCATTGCTTGTAATAGCCCCAAACTGGAAACAATCCAAATATACTACAAAATAAAATAGATAAATAAATTATGTTATCTTCATTCAATCAAATCCTAAACAACAGTAAACTCCAACTCCATACAAGTTGGATGGATCTCAAAAAATAATTTTGAGTGAAAGAATCAAATCACAGAGAAATTCATACAGTATGATTTCATCTATATAAAGAAATAAAAATAGGCAGAACTAAGTTATTCATATACGATTACATACATAGGTGATACATCTATGATAAAATGTGACAGACTAAGTGTGATGAGGAGGACTCTGAAAAACTGAATATCCACATCCAAAGATGACAGGTTAATATCTCAGGGAGGTGTCTCAAAGGGCAAAACAGGTCAAGTTATTTAATCCTCCATACTAGTGTATGTAATTTTGATGACTACCACCAAGTGGCAGCTGATGCTACAGATTCTGGATAAAACACAGAATGCTGAACTACATACAAATAGGCCACAACAATATCATTACTATTATTATATGTAAAGGACTAACAATGTGTCAGTCACTGGACATTAAGACATTATCATATCATTCCTCATGGCTCATAAGCAAAGCAGGGGTTTCTCACTTTGCTCATGATAAAACCAAGTCTCGGGTCAATTTGTCAAGGTTACATTGTACATAGTAAATGATAGGGTTCTATACATGACTTCCAAGCCTGTTCCCTCCCCACCACTGTTTTGTGGCACGTACCACAGTGAAGCTTGTAGGATGACAGTGATTTATAGACATATATCTGATTCAACTACCCGTAAATTCCCTTGAGGGTAGGATCTATATCTGATTCATCGTCCTTCAAAGTAAACATTCAATTAAAGAATATCTAAATTGTACATGGAATAAACACTTTAATTTTTCTAACCTTTTCACATGAGTGATCTCATTTAAACCTTCTAACAAATTCTCTGAGGAAGGTGTGTAGGAGGCATACTGAAATAAAGGCCTGATAAATTAGATGGTCCAGGCTCAGAATCAACTGTGTCACCACCATGCTGAACCAATCTGTGCCTTGGAGTAAGTCATTTAACAATGTACACTGTACCCCTGAAACTAACACAACATTGTAAATCAACTATACTTTAATAAAAATTTAAAAAAAACAACGTACATACCACAGGCTTTTATGGAGGAGGAGGAAACTTTTATTAAATAGCCAAAATAGCACAACAACTAAATAAGTGATTAAACATTAATGATCATTACGTATAAACATTAAGAGATACTGACATTTGAAAGATGTCTTAGCTACAATTCCTCTCACTGCTGTGGCCTCTCCCGTTGTGGAGCACAGGCTCCGGACGCGCAGGCTCAGCGGCCATGGCTCACGGGCCCAGCCGCTACGCGGCATGTGGGATCCTCCCGGACCAGGGCAGGAACCCGTGTCCCCTGCATTGGCAGGCGGACTCTCAACCACTGCGCCACAAGGGAAGCCCCTTAGCTACAAATTTTTTCCTTCAAAGATAGTTTTTGACTGGCACTCAGTTTCTCATTACTCTGATTCTCACCCATTTGTATTACTTAAGTATAAGTAGATTTTACATTTAAGTTTCCTTATTCTCCACCTTGAAGTGCGTTAAGCATGTGTAAAGCATAAAAGATCCGGGCTCTAGTCCTAGCTTCATTTACTACCCTTGACACTTGGACAAGGGTAGTAAATGAAATCATGGACTCTTTGGACAGTCCATGATAGTGGCTGCAGCTTGGCATTCCAAATACCAACCTTAGTAACATAGCCCACACTCTTTGTACTTTCAAGAAGTCACATTCATTCTTTCTCATATTAAGTCCAAGTTAATTATCCATTAATTTATTATGAATAGAAAATAACAGCCCTAACTTCAAGATATCACACATTCTCTAAGTGTTTTCTTATGAACTATATGGCTTGTGTTTAAAAAAGTACTTCTTTTTACCTTGATTATTTTTCTCTTCCTACCTAAATCCAATGCATAAGAGAGAAAAAAAAAAACGCTGGCAGAAAACTCTTGGGAGACTCCCCCTGATCCTATCCCCCTAACTTTCAATGTTGTATATGATGAGGGATCTGATGCTTATTTGTTTTTAACTTTTAATTTTGAAAAATTTCAAACATGCTGAAAAGAAGAAAGAATAGAATGTATACCTATGAACCTTTCACCTAGATTTATCAATTGTTAATATTTTACCACATTTGTTGTATTGCTCTCTCAATATACATTTTTTTCTTTGCAGAATCATTTGAAAGTCAAGTTGCAAACAACATAACATTTTATCTATAAATACTTCAACATATATATCCAAAGAACTAGGACATTCTCCTATTAAATTATGGTGTCATTATCACACCTAAGAAATTTAACTTTGATAACAATCATTTTTTTTCTTATACAGACTATCTCCACCTGTCCTAATCATGTTCTTAATAGATTTTTTTTTCAATCCAGGATCCAATGAAGAATCATGCTTTGCATTTAATTGTCATATGCCTTTAACTTTTACTCATGACTTTCATCACACTGACATTTTTAAAGAAAGAATCTATATAAATTGTCTTAACAGGATGTCCTATAATCTCGATTTGTCTGATTACTGTTTTGTGATTAATTTCAGATTAAGCATTTTTGGAGAGAATACTACAGGAGGTGCTGTAATTCCCACAGGATCACATCTGAATGCACATAATGTCCATTTTCCCCAATACTGGTGGTTCTGATTGATCACCTGATTAAGGTAATGTCTGTTGGATTTCAACATTGTACACGTACCTTTTGCCCTTCACAATTAATAATCTTTGAGGTTACAAAACTATCTTTCCCCCAACAACTTTCACACAATGATTTTAGCACCACTGGTGAATCTCACGACCTTAGTTTTCACATGGGGGCCCTCATTCCTCATGGTTGCTATATTAACCAATCTGTCCTCAGAATGCCTATTTAAGGAAAATACCATAAAGTTCTTTTGTGAAGTCTGTGGTTTTAAGTCTGTTATGTTTGCTCAAGTTATCAGTGTAAAGAGTCCCTTTTTTACCCCTTTCTAAATCTTCTAAACCTCCTTCTAGTAAAAGCCTCAATACAGTATTTGACATAGTAGTTGCCTCATAGCTCATATTGGACAAACTCTAGTCTATCTACTCGCCTTACTTTCTATAGAAAGAAAAAAGTCATCAAAATCCAAGCAGAACTAAACTTAGCCCATCAAACTTGAGCCCATCTGTCTCACTGGTTAATAAAGAAAATTCTCTTTGCTTCACAAAATTACAGGACAATCTGTCAATCAAACTCTTAGCTTTTCTCCTAAAAGATTTGTACCAGGTTGTCTGTCATATCTCCAGCGTTCTGTATTTGCTGTGGATCTTACTTTATCAGCTCTAATGAAGCAAGCTACATAGGAAGGTGAGATAAGGTTTCCATCAAAATCTTAATTCCCAAATCAGAAGTCAAGAGGGCAATCCTGGGAAGAGCATAGCCATCTGTAGACACTGAAAAGAAATTCTGCTAAGACAGATAATTATAATAGTGGAACTTTTTGAGCAAGTAACTATGACCTAGGCTCAAATGTTACCCATAAAAATCAAAACTGATCTTTCTATTATGCAAAATGGAAAAGCAATTTAAATAAGGACGCCTATGTTTCCACTTTTTTTCCTCTGTTTAAAAACCTGGCCGACTTTTAAAGTAAGTGATCTAGCAATGAGCAATATGCATTAATGCCTCCAGTAATGAATACAATATGCTCCAATGACACTCTTTATGCTCAGGAACTTTAATGTCAAAGGTGAAAAAAAAATGTTTGACTTAAATGATGCATTCTTCCACAGGGAAGCCTAAATGGCCAGCAGAAAGCACGGTGAGCAAGGAAATCTAGTCTCAACTTGGCCACTATGATCAGTTTCTTCATCTATGAAAAAAGAGATTAGGCTTGATGAGTTCCAAAGATTTTATAGTCACAGTGATCTATGAACCTGAATATATATGTGACTAAGATATCAAAACATAAATAGATACTAAAATAAAATAACTCCTTGCTCTCCCCCAAAAGACTGAACCAGAAGCACAAGACTAAAAGAGGTACCAAAAATACTCAGCCATCAAGGTAATTAATAGTTTGGCGCAATATTTTAAAAAATAAAAATTACCGCAAAAATCCATGATGAACAAAATATCAAAATTTTAAACAAAGACAGTCATTGTTGTTTGTTTTATGACCCTGCATTAATTGTGCAACAGGAACTGTCATTTCCAATCAGCTCCCAGTCCATGAGGCTGTTCCCCATCAGGAAGGTTTATAAGGGTTGAGCACAGTGTCCAACAGACAGGGCAATTACTTTATATACAGTCATACTTCTTTTATAGGGCTTTTATCAACTTTTTCCACTTGATACAAAATATGAGAGGAATTTTGATAAATGTACATAGGGACACATTTTTTAATATTTCTCTGCAGCTCTAATGTGGCTCAGTAGGGCACTAAATCTAAGGATTCATTTTTTCAACGGGTGAAGCACCAAAATGTTGAAAATAAATGCCTCTACTCCAGGAGCTTTCAGTCATGTAGAAATGAAGAGTCAGTTTTACAAAGAAGTAAAATTAAATACAAAGTACCACAGAGAGAAAACAAAAATCCTAGAATTCAGGGAGATCAGAGCTTCCTCTGTTGGGGGAAAGAGAATTAGGAAAAGACCCCTGGAAGTTGTATAGAGTACTATATTGAGCAAATAAAAATACAAACATTGCATGAGATATATTCATACTAAAAAGCATTTGTTGTTTTTATTCTGAAATTCAATTTTTTTTAACATCTTTATTGGAGTATAATTGCTTTACAATGGTGTGTTAGTTCCTGCTGTATAACAAAGTGAATCAGCTATACATATATCCCCATATCTCCTCCCTCTTGCGTCTCCCTCCCACCATCCCTATCCCACCCCCTCTAGGTGGTCACAAAGCACTGAGCTGATCTCCCTGTGCTATGTGGCAGCTGCCCACTAGCTATCTGTTTTACACTTGGTAGCGTATATATGTCCATGCTACTCTCTCACTTCATCCCAGCTTACCCTTCCCCCTCCCCGTGTCCTCAAGTCCATTCTCTATGTCTGCGTCTTTATTCCTGTCTTGCCCCTAGGTTCTTCAGAACCATTTTTTTTTTTATTCCGTATATACGTGTTACCATACAGTATTTGTTTTTCTCTTTCTGACTTACTTCACTCTGTATGACAGTCTATAGGTCCATCCACCTCACTACAAGTAACTCAATTTCATTTTTTTTAAAAGGATCTGAAATTCAAATTGAACTGCGCATCTTATATTTTATTTGTCTATCCTAAAGTGGTAGGTAGCATGTAAGTTGAATCTTCATATATTGATATAAATAAGAAACTCCTATATCACTACTTTGAAATTACGATTCAACAAATAGGAAGCATTATGACATAAGGCATTGAACTGAATTCAAATACAATTGTGGTACCAACTGACTGGATAAGTTATTTCTGTGAACTTCAATTTTTCCACTCAATATACTATTATTTGCCCTACACACACTGCAGAGTAGGTAGGTTCAAAAAATCTGAAGATGCTTTTTGAGGTGTAAGTATCAGTGGAATAAAAATTTAAGATAAAGCACTGCTTTATTGTGGGAGCCAACACCTATTCTGCTGATCTAATAGGTGGTTACCCCACAGTTCATCCACTTGATCCACGGACCATGACATCTGCCACTAAGAGTTAGGAAATTTCATTGAAAAAATACCAAGGACTATCTTGCCTTTATGAACACAAAGCTTTATTCAAAGTCGGGACCATCCTCTGATAAGGGGTAAAGTTCACAAGAACACTCAGTTCCACTGTTGTCAGGATCCTCTACCGATGATGAATTATTGTGTAAAAATGTGTTTAAAACTGTTTTATAAAATCCGGAATGCTCAAACACCTTTGACACTGATATCTATGTGTCCTCTCTAGGTGTCCAGGGCCCAGGAAACTTGTAAAATTTCCTTCTTGCAGGCAGTGTTTCCTTCTCCGACCTGTGAAGGAACTCCCACTTATCCCAGAGGCCCACAGTCAAATCTAACTGGTACATCAGGTAAATGTCAGGGTAAGACCAATAACCAGTGATTTACTCTGCTGTACTCCATCTTCCACCAAACCAAAGATGTGAACACAAAATTAACTTCAAAATGGAAGGATGGGAGATAGCCAAGAGAAAGGAATAATAAGAAACAGAGATGGGTAAATTCAAGAGATGAAAGAAGAAAATGGTGTAGAAAGGATTATAGATAATCTCAAAGATGAAATGAGAGAGCTAGGGGAAAAAAAGAGATATGAAAAAAAAGACAAGGGACGGGCTTCCCTGGTGGCGCAGTGGTTGAGAATCTGCCTGCTAACGCAGGGGACACGGGTTCACAGCCCTGGTCTGGGAGGATCCCATATGCTGCAGAGCAACTAGGCCCATAAGCCACAACTACTGATCCTGTGCGTCTGGAGCCTGTGCTCCGCAACAAGAGAGGCCGCGATAGTGAGAGGCCCACGCTCTATGATGAAGAGGGGCCCCCGCTTGCCACAACTAGAGAAAGCCCTCGCACAGAAATGAAGACACAACACAGCAAAAATGAATTAATTAATTAATAAACTCCTACCCCCAACATCTAAAAAAAAAAAAAAAAAAGCCAAGGGATGATGATAAAGAAATGAAAAAAAGGGGGTAAAAAGAGGAAATATGGCGATTTACCCAATCACTACCCCTGAGTAGACCAACCAACACCAGAGAAATCAGGCAGGACCATAAACCTCACAGACTGCTCTGAAAGCAAGAAGCCAAAGATTGGAGTCAAGAAACTAGGGATTTCTGTAAATTTAAGCAACAGGCCAGAGATAAACAAGAAGTCAGGCCTCCCTTCGGCCTTAATAAGAAAAACAATCCAAATTCGCCACTTTTTTCTAAGTAGCTGCCAGTAAATTAATCTAATAAACTAATATTCATGGTAAACTAATTGAATCATTTTGTAACAAAGTAGGGAAATAACTTAAACATACACACACACATATTCAAATACATACACACATTTTAAAGGTGTCTTCAAGTGAAGTTTCTCAGACTGAGAAAAATGAGATACATAAAGCAGGTTTTTACAGTTGTTTGTTGTTTCCAATTAGAGATAGACTAATACAAATTTTAGTCCTGGCCTCTAAAATTAACCCCCAAGTATCTTGGCTTCTCTGGGTTTGAACAATGAAGGAAATCCTGACTAACAGATCCCAGAAATGTTCTGTAAGAATTTATCTTGATTTTTTTTTTTTTTTTTTGTGGTACGCGGGCCTCTCACTGTTGTGGCCTCTCCCGTTGCGGAGCACAGGCTCCGGAAGTGCAGGCTCAGCGGCCATGGCTCACGGGTCCAGCCGCTCCGCGGCATGTGGGATCTTCCCGGACCGGGGCACGAACTCGTGTCCCCTGCATCGGCAGGCGGACTCTCAACCACTGCGCCACCAGGGAAGCCCCAATCTTGATTTTTGATTAACCTACAAGTGTGCCTTCCTAATTTCCCTAACCTCCTGGCCTATAAATTCATTATTTGTAAGCAAACATCTAGCATACTATTAGAGCTCAGATAGAAATTTGTCTTAAAATAAATTCTAATTTAGAACAAAAAATAAAAATAAAGCTTCCTTAACAAATCCATCTTACAATACACACTTTATACTCTCAAGTCATTTTTTTTTTTTTTTGCGGTACACGGGCCTCTCACTGGTGTGGCCTCTCCCGTTGCGGAGCACAGGCTCCGGACACGCAGCCTCAGCAGCCACAGCTCACGGGCCTAGCCACTCCTGGCATGTGGGATCTTCCCGGACTGGGGCACGAACCCGTGTCCCCTGCATTGGCAGGCGGACGCTCAATCACTGCGCCACCAGGGAAGCCCTCAAGTTAATTTTAATTGTAGTTATTATCTTTCTTTCTCTGCATTGTTTTTTAAATTCAACTTATAGTACATGAAAATTACAGAATTCCTAGAGACTGCCTGGAAAGCTAGAGGATTACAAATAAAGAGGCTACCTTTTGCCAAAAAAAGGGATACTGATTAAAATTTAATTTTAATTCTATAGAAGCAGCTTATATATAATTCTGATTAACTGCATACAGCCATAAACTACTAAAATTTAGGGTGAATATTTGCCTTGACCTTAATAAGGGATTTACTTTTGCTTCTCTTGATTTCTATTATAATAAGCATCATACCATGCTACAGTTATTCATCTGTAAATCTGTCTTTCCCCTTATTGATGCCAATGAGCAACTTAACACAAGAAATCACATTATTTATTTACCTTTTTGTGCCCAGCACCTAACATAGTATCAGAATATATTAGGTGCTCAAAATACACATAGATATTTGAGTTCATACAGTTAATCAACAGGACAAAATTCTTTATGGAATATAAAATGTAAATCTATTCAACTTAGGAACAAAATTTATGTACTTAATATCAAAAAATAATTTCCGGAGAAATGTACATTAATGTCGTTCTGGTTACAAAATCCTACTTGTATATACTAGATGTACTATACTAAAGTACAAAAAAAGGAATAGTTGTGTTTTTCACAACTTGGGGATTTAAAAATTTCTGGAGTAGAGAAAGTATCAAAGCTAGCTGATAGCTTAGCATCTTGCTCTGAATCAACCCCTACTGTTTGCTTTTCCTCACTTAGAGAAATTTTAAATATGTTGTTATTAAAACACTTAATATCAGCAAGTTTTCATCTGCTCATAAAACAGGTTTTAAACATCATTGTATGTATCTATCTAAAATGGAGTTTTTCTTAAAATATACTTCTAGCTTTACATATCAAAAAACAAAAAATATTAGCAGCACTTCTCTCATCTGAAGTTCCAAGAAAAATAATGATTCTAATGCACATGTTAGCTCTTTCGCAGGCAAACAGACACCAAAAAAAAAAGAAAGAAAAGAAAATTAAAATATGGGGACCAGTATAATTAGTTATACAAATGGTTATACTAACAACCTATTAAGTTAATATAATTTTATTTTTAAGCACTCTTGAAATGATCTATGTTATTCAAATTAGAAAACAAGAGTTTTGATAAATTTATTTTACATCAAAAGATAAGAGTTAGATCTAGCTGTTAGATATGCAAATATTCATCATCTGAAAATATGCATCATGTAGTATTTGATTTTTCACTTCATGCACCCCTATAAATGGCACTGAACAAACTGGGAAAAAAAGAGTAAGCTAAGGACAACATAAAAATGTGAGATAATTAAGGGGATTTCTTTTTTTAGGGTTACAGGTAGGGGGGAAATATTTTTTCCAGAACATTTTTCCATTCCAAATAATTCATTTTGTGGTGCAACTTAGAGCCATTAAAATACATTGCATCAACAAAGAGTCTAAAATTCTAAATCACTACTATAAAGTATGTTTTATATAGATCTAGTCATAGAAATATGCCAAAGTATCTCTTATAGGAAGGTTCGCTTTTTTGAGAAAAGATGAAACAAAACCCAATGCAACACTTTTTATTTGAAAGATCATGTTTGCTGTGTTCTATGGAATTTTAGGAATGGTCTATGAATACTCAATAACCAGTGAATTCAACTTGGATTTTTCTTAAAAAACAAAACTAAACTAAAAGGCATAGATGCATTATTAGTTTCAGTACACTGTATACAAAATAAATTATATAACGACATTGTTTGAGAACAGTCAAATTTTAATATGGCTACGTAATTAAAAGAAAAGATAAAAGAAAAATACCTCTGAAAGCCAATAAATTTATACTTGATAGGAATCAAAAGCAAAACTCAGTTTAGCTTTTTAAATGTTCAGTGTTAAATAAAATTGATGCACCAATTACTTCTATAAGTCACCTTTCAACTCTAATTACCCAGACACAGGTAACTTTCCACTAATACTTTTCGCCATTTTGTTTTATTTAATATATCTGCTTTAAAAAACAAACGGGGGTGCTGGCACCACCACTTCCGGTTCGAGGCAGCTGCTGTAGTGGGGCGGACTACGGCAACTCAGGAAGCCACTCCAGGAAGCCATTCAGAGGAGGGCAATGCTTTGGACCTCCATCAGCTTACGACGTAATGGATTACGTGTTGCAGAGACCCAGCCAGGAGGCCGACAGTAAGGCTTTTAAGTTCTGAGGAAGCCCTTTCTATTCCTTGCTCTTCTGATGTGGATCCAGCAGTGTGGCTGACAGGGTCTTGGTGCTCCGGCCTGGTGTCAGGCCTGAGCCTCTGAGGTGAGAGAGCCAAGTTCAGGACACTGGACCACCAGAGGTGTCCTGACCCCACGTAATATCAATCAGCAAGAACTATCCCAGAGATCTTCGCCTTAACGCTAAGACCCAGCTCCACCCAAAGGCCAGCAAACTCCAATGCTGGACTCCCTAAGCCAAACAACTAGCAAGACAGGAACACAACCCTGCCCATTAGCAGAGAGGCTGCCTAAAATCATACTAAGTTCACAGACACCCCAAAATACACCACCGGACACTGCCCTACCCAAGGAAAGACAAGATCCAGCCCCACCCACCAGAAGACAGGCACCAGTCTCCTACACCAGGGATCCTACACAAGTCACTGAACCAACCTCACCCACTGCGGGCAGACACCAAAAACAATGGGAACTACAAACCTGCAGCCTGAGAAAAGGAGTCCCAAAACACAGTAAGTTAAACAAAATGAGGAGACAGAAAAATATGCAGCAGATGAAAGGGCAAGGTAAAAACACAGCAGACCAAACAAATGAAGAGGAAATAGGAGTCTACCTGAAAAAGAATTCAGAGAAATGATAGTAAAGATGATCCAAAATCATGAAAATAGAATGGAGAAAATACAAGAAACGTTTAACAAGGACCTAGAAGAAATAAAGAGCAAACAGACAATGATGAAAACACAATAAATGAAATTAAAAATTCTCTAGAAGGAATCAACAGCAGAATGACTATGGCAGAAGAAGGGATAAGTAACCTGGAAGATAAAATAGTGGAAATAACTACTGCAGAGCAGAATAAAGAAAAAAGAATGAAAAGAACTGAGGACAGTCTCAGAGACCTCTGGGAAAACATTAAACACACCAACATTCAAATTATAGGGGTCCCAGAGGAAGAAGCGAGAAAGAGTCTGAGAAAATATTTGAAGGGATTATAGTTGGAAACTTCCCTAACATGGGAAAGTAAATAGTCAATCAAGTCCAGGAAGTGCAGAGTCCCATACAGGATAAATCCAAGGAGAAACATGCTAAGACACATACTAATCAAACTATCAAAAATTAAATACAGAGAAAAAATGTTAAAAGCAGCAAGGGAAATGCAACAAATAACATACATGGGAATCCCCATAAGGTTAACAGCTGATCTTTCAGCAGAAACTCTGCAAGCCAGAAGGGAATGGCAGGATATATTTAAAGTGATGAAAGGGAAAAACCTACAACCAAGATTACTCTACCTGGCAAGGATCTCATTCAGATTCAATGGAGAAATTAAAACCTTTACAGACAAGCAAAAGCTAAGAGAATTCAGCACCAACAAACCAGCTTTACTACAAATGCTAAAGGAACTTCTCTAGGCAGGAAACACAAGAGAAGGAAAAGACCTACAAAAACAAACCCCAAACAATTAAGAAAATGGTAATAGGAACATACATATTGATAACTACCTTAAATGTAAATGGATTAAATGCTCCAACCAAAAGACACAGACTGGCTGAATGGATATAAAAACAAGATCCATATATATGTTGTCTACAAGAGACCCACTTCAGAACTAGGGACACATACAGACTGAAAGTGATGGGATGCAAAAAGATATTCCATGCAAATGGAAATCAAAAGAAAGCTGGAGTAGCAATTCTCATATCAGGCGAAATAGACTTTAAAATAAAGACTATTACAGGAGACAATGGACACTACATAATGGTCAAGGGATCAACCTAAGAAGAAGATATACCAATTGTAAATATTTATGCACCCAACATAGGAGCACCTCAATACATAAGACAAATGCTAACAGCCATAAAAGGGGAAATCAACACTAACACAATCATAGTAGGGGACTTTAACACCCCACTTTCACCAATGGACTTATTAACCAAAATGAAAATGAATAAACACAAGCTTTAAATGACACATTAGACAAGACAGACTTAACTGATATTTATAAGACATTCCATCCAAAAACAACAAAATACACTTTCTTCTCAAGTGCTCATGGAACATTCTCATGGACAGATCATATCTTGGGCCACAAATCAAGCCCTGAAAAATTTAAGAAAATTGAAATCATATCAAGTATCCTTTCTTACCACAATGCTATGAGACTAAATATCAACTACAGGAAAAAAAAACTGTAAAAAAATACAAACACATGGAGGCTAAACAATATGCTACTCAATAACCAAGAGATCACTGAAGAAATCAAAGAGGAAATAAAAAAAATACCTAGAAACAAATGACAATGAAAACACGACAACCCCAAACCTATGGGATGCAGCACAAGCACTTCTAAGAGGGAAGTTTATAGCAATACAATTCTACCTCAAGAAACAAGAAACATCGCAAATAAACAACCTAAGCTTACACCTAAAGCAATGAGAGAGAAAAGAACAAAAAACCCCCAAAGTTAGCAGAAGGAAAGAAATCATAAAGATCAGATCAGAAATAAATGAAAAAGAAATGAAGGAAACAATAGCAAAGATCAGTAAAACTAAAAGCTGGTTCTTTGAGAAGATAAACAAAATTGATAAACGATTAGCCTGACTCATCAAGAAAAAAAGGGAGAAGTCTCAAATCAACAGAACTAGAAATGAAAAAGGAGAAGTAACAACTGACATTGCAGAAATAGAAAGGATCATGAGACATTAGTACAAGCAACTATATGCCAATAAGATGGACAAACTGGAAGAAATGGACAAATTCTTAGAAAAGCACAACCTTCTGAGACTGAACCAGGAAGAAATAGAAAATATAAATAGACCAACCAGAAGCACTGAAATTGAAACTGTGATTAAAAATCTTCCAACAGGGCTTCCCTGGTGGCACAGTGGTTGAAAGTCCGCCTGCCGATGCAGGGGACACGGGTTCATGCCCCGGTCCAGGAAGATCCCACATGCTGCGGAGCGGCTGCTCCTGTAAGCCATGGCCGCTAAGCCTGCACGTCCAGAGCCTGTGCTCCGCAACGGATAAGGCCACAACAGTGAGAGGCCCACGTACCGTGGAAAAAAAAACAAAAAAAAAATCTTCCAACAAACAAAAGCCCAGGACCAGATGGCTTCACAGGTGAATTCTATCAAACATTTAGAGAAGAGGTAACACCTATCCTTCTCAAAGTCTTCCAAAATATAGCAGAGGGAGGAATACTCCAAAACTCATTCTACGAGGCTACCATCACCCTGATCCCAAAACCAGACAAAGATGTCACAAAAAAAGAAAACTACAGGTCAATATCACTGATGAATATAGATGCAAAAATCCTCAACAAAATACTAACAAACAGAATCCAACAGCATATTAAAAGGATCATACACCATGATCAACTGGGGTTTATCCCAGGAATGCAAGGATTCTTCAATATATGCAAATCAATCAATGTGATACACCATATTAACAAATGGAAGGATAAAAACCATATGATAATCTCAATAGACGCAGAAAAAGCTTTTGACAAAATTCAACACCCACTTATGATAAAAACTCTCCAGAAAGTGGGCATAGAGGGAACCTACCTCAACATAATAAAGGCCATATATGACAAACCCACAGCCAACATAGTTCTCAATGGTGAAAAACTGAAACTGTTTCCTCTAAGATCAGGAACAAGACAAGGATGTCCACTCTCACCACTATTATTCAACATAGTTTTAGAAGTTTTAGCCACAGCAATCAGAGAAGAAAAAGAAATAAAAGGCATCCAAATCAGAAAAGAAGAAGTAAAACTGTCACTGTTTGCAGATGACATGATACTATATAGAGAGAATCCTAAAAATGCTACCAGAAAACTACTAGAACTAATCAATGAATTTGGTAAAGTAGCAGGATACAAAATTAATGCACAGAAATCTCTTGCATTCCTATACACTAAGGATGAAAAATCTGAAAGAGAAATTAAGGAAACACTCCCATTTACCACTGCAACAAAAAGAATAAGATACCTAGGAATAAACCCACCTAAGGAGACAAATGACTTGTATGCAGAAATCTAAAAGACACTGATGAAGGAAATTAAAGACGATACAAACATATGGAGAGATATACCGTGTTCTTGGACTGGAAGAATCAACACTGTGAAGATGACTATACTACCCAAAGCAATCTACAGACACAGTGCAATCTCTAACAAACTACCAATGGCATTTTTCACAGAACTAGAACAAAAAATTTCACAATTTGTATGGAAAGACAAAAGACCCCAAAGAGCCAAAACAATCTTGAGAAAGAAAAACAGAGCTGGAGGAATCAGGCTCCTGGACTTCAGACTATACTACAAAGCTTCAGTAATCAAGACAGTATGGTACTGGCACAAAAACAGAAATATAGGTCAATGGTACAGGATAGAAAGCCCAGAGATAAACCCATGCACATACGGTCGCCTTATCTTTGATAAAGGAGACAAGAATATACAAATGGAGAAAAGACAGCCTCTTCAATAAGTGGTGCTGGGAAAACTGGACAGCTACATGTAAAAGAATGAAATTAGAATACTTCCTAACACCATACTTAGAATAAATTCCAAATGAATTAAAGACCTAAATGTAAGGCCAGACACTATAAAACTCTTAGAGAAAAACATAGGCAGAACACTCTATGACATAAATCACAGCAAGATCCTTTTTGACCCACCTCCTAGAGAAATGGAAATAAAAACAAAAATAAACAAATGGGACCTAATGAAACTTAAAAAAACTTTTGCACAGCAAAGGAAACCATAAACAAGATGAAAAGACAACCCTCAGAATGGGAGAATATATTTGCAAACAAAGCAAATGACAAAGGATTAATCTCCAAAATTTACAAGCAGCTCATGCAGCTAATACCAAAACAATAAACAACCAAATCTGAAAATGGGCAGAAGACCTAAATAGACATTTCTCCAAAGATGATATACAGATTGCCAACAAACACATAAAAGGATGCTCAACATCACTAATCATTAGAGAAATACAAATCAAAACGACAATGAGGTATCACCTCACACCGGTCAGAATGGCCATCACCAAAAAATCTGCAAACAATAAATGCTGGAGAGGGTGTGGAGAAAAGGGAACCCTCTTGCACTGTTGGTGGGAATGTAAATTGATACAGCCACTATGGAGAACAGTAGAGTTTCCTTTCAAAACTAAAAATAGAACTACCATATGACCCAGCAATCCCACTACTGGGCATAAACCCTGAGAAAACCATAATTCAAAAAGAGTCATGTACAACAATGCTCATTGTAGCACTATTTACAATAGCCAGGTCATGGAAGCAACCTAAGTGTCCATCGACAGATGAATGGATAAAGAAGATGTGGCACATATATACAATGAAATATTACTCAGCCATAAAAAGAAACGAAGTTATTTGTAGTGTTATTTGTAGTGTTATTTGTAGTGTTATTTGAGTTATTTGTAGTGAGGTGGATGGACCTAGAGTCTGTCATACAGAGTGAAGTACGTCAGGAAGAGAAAAACAAATACCATATGCTAACACATATATATGGATTCTAAAAAAAACAAAACAAAACAAAATTCGTTCTGAAGAACCTAGGGGCAGGACAGGAATAAAGACACAGACGTAGACAGTGGACTTGAGGACAAGGGGAGGGGGAAGGGTAAGCTGGGACAAAGTGAGAGAGTGGTATGGACATATATACACTACCAAATGTAAAAGAGATAGCTAGTGGGAAGCAGCTGTATCGTACAGGGAGATCAGCTCAGTGCTTTGTGACCACCTAGAGGGGTGGGATAGGGAGAGCGGGAGGGAGGGAGACACAAGAGGGATGGGATATGGGGATATATGTATACATAAAGCTGATTCACGTTGTTATACAGCAGAAACTAATACACCATTGTAAAGCAATTATACTCCAGTAAAGATGTTAAAAAGTGGGGGGGGGGGAGGTGGAGAAAGTTTACAGTAAAAGCAAGAAGCTAGACTTTTTAAATTAAGCTTTAAGCACTATAACTTGCCTCTTGACATTCTAGAGAATACAATCAAATATATAAATAAATAAAAGGAAATAAAAGGCAAAATCTTAGGAAAAAGAGGGTAAATTTATCATTATTTTCAAATGGTGTGACTGTCTACCTTTAAGAGCCAAGAGAATCAACTATAAACCTATTAGAAACTATATAAATTCAGAAAGATGGTCAATTACAAAATTTACATACAGAAGTATATTTAAAATGTACAAAAAGTATACTCTCATTGACCAATAATAACCAGTTTAAAAACATTAAATTGATATCATTCACTACAACAATAAAATTACTGAATAAAACTAAATTTAATATGAAATACATAGGACCTATAATAAGAAAACTATAAATCCCAAGAATGAGAGGCTTAAGCAAATAGGAAGTGCTATGTTTTATAATATTTAAAGATATCAGGGACTCCCCTGGTGGCGCAGTGATTAAGAATCTGCCTGCCAATGTAGGGGACATCGGTTTGAGCCCTCCTCCGGGAAGAGCCCACATGCCGCAGAGCAACTAAGCCTGTGTGCCACAACTACTGAGCCTGCGCTCTAGAGCCCAAGAGCCACAACTACTGAGCCCGTGCACACAGACCCAGTGTTCTGCAACAAGAGAAGCCACCGCAATGAGAAGCCTATGCGCCGCTACGAAGAGTAGCCCCCGCTCGCTGCAACTAGAGAAAGCCTGCATGCAATGAAGATCCAACGTCAGCTAAAAATAAATAAATAAATTTGTATTTTAAAAAAAGATATCAAATTTCCACAAATAAAACTGTAACTATAAAGCAATAACCACCAACTTCTAATGGGGTGTGTGTGTGTGTGTGTGTGTGTGTGTGTGTGCGCGCGCGCGCGCGCACATGGTGGTCGTACTAGCTGGGATTATTATTCACACATTAGTAAGTGGAGAGATTGAAGGAGAAAGAACAGAGCCAGGGACTATTCCAAGGTGACATACGGACAAAGGATTTAAGATCATAAAATCAATTCAATCCAAAATTTGATTTCTAGAGAGTCAGGAAAAAAGTCACTGCATAGAAAAGTGGAATGTCTCAGTCCCAGTTTGACTTAGAGAAAAGTAGGCTTGGTGGGGAGGTTAATGTAATCAACCATGACATACTCAGATCTTGGAGTTCAAGACAATAGCTTCTAAGAGCTAAAACAAGAAAAGAAAGCCATGATAAGTCTACTAAGTTTTACATTTTCTCTTGCATGTAGAAGATACTGAAAGAGGCAAATATAGCTATGGGGAGCTTCAAAGGCCTGAAGGTATACCTTGAACCTTACTGGAACAAGGAAAAAGAAACCAAGATAATAGGTCCCTAGCAAGTAAATGGTGGTATTTCAATCAGTATTCCCATATTTTAGATTTGTAAAGTCTCAGAGAACAAGAATCAGAATGTCCTTGGCTAATATTACAGACAATTACTCTGAATAGAGAAATCTACTCTGGAATATCAAGTTGTAGGTATGTTCTCATAACCCTCACAAGTCTAAGCCAGACAAACTCAACTTTCCCACCCCCCTTTTTCTTGATTCAAAACACTATGCGATTTTATTCAAAAAACTACCTAAGCAAAAGGATTACTTAAGAAGACAACATTTCAGGTTTGCGAAAACCTGGTGATATGTGATACATCCTGCACGGCATATAAAGATATATTGTGTTCAGACCTTTCATAATGGGTGAAATTAACACAAATATTTCATTTTCAATCATATTTTCTTAATGTACTAAGTCAATGATGTTAAAAATCCTTAAATACTATACAGATATAAAAATGAAAATAGCAAACATAAGAAAATAGCTATGAA
This sequence comes from Pseudorca crassidens, assembly GCF_039906515.1. Taxonomy (NCBI): domain Eukaryota; kingdom Metazoa; phylum Chordata; class Mammalia; order Artiodactyla; family Delphinidae; genus Pseudorca; species Pseudorca crassidens. The sequence goes on from NC_090298.1 coordinate 88,295,520, forward strand.
AAATCAACTTAGATCCCAGGATTATTTTCTCACTAGGATAGTAAAAGTTTATAGATTTTTCCTATATATAAAATGAAATATCCTAGCAATGAGAATTTTAGTTATATAGTATATGGCTGTTTGTCACTGAAAAAAAGTTAGAAAACCTAAATCACAACAGGTTATGTTATTTTGTCAAATAATTAAAAATAAAAGGATCAACCAGTGACTCGGAGGGTCTATTCCTACTTATTGTGATGACCAGGTTTTACAAAAATCCAGATCCTAAAATCCATGATGAGACACAATGAAAGGATGCACAATTAATATGTCACTCGCAATAATGTCTTTTCCGCAGCACCAAAGGCCTTTAAAAGGGTGAGTGTACTATAATACCAAAATAAGATTTATATATCCTAGAAAACAGGTTACACACTGATGAACAGCATTAAATTGACATAATGGCTCTTAGTGGTTATAAATGCAGCTTTTTCCTACTTTAATTGGCAAGGACTAGACTGACCTTTTCTCTATAATTCTAACTACAGTACAGTAATTAGACAAACCACTACTTACTTCTGAAATAAAGAGGAGAGGAAGAAAGCTCTCAGCCACCAGCTTTGAGAATGCAGAGTAAAATTGGGTTGGCATTCTACTGGGGGAAAATGGGCCACCGCACCAATAAGAAAAATCATTTTCCATAAATTACGTTCTATGTTTAATATCTGAACTAAAGAAAAAAATCCCAGATGAAAGCCCTTTTCATATACTTAGAGACAGTCCCCCACTTGAGGATAAAAACCAGTCCTAAAAACAAGTTTGAAAGTAAAAAGAAAAGAATTAAGATGTTACTTGGGACAGATGGAGGAAGGGCAGGATAAAATCCCTAACTGTGATCCTTCAGGCATGTCTTCCTTGGGCCTGCATAATTTAGCACGGAGGTAAGAGTCTTGACGGGGCCTTAAGGAAAAGGCTCAGCCTCATGGCTGAGGCTGAGAAGGGAGCAGTTTCCCTTACCTAAGAGCAACTGCCCTTTTTTCCACCCTGTTTCCGGGTCTCAGGTGAAGGTCAGCCAGCCCTTAAGCCATTTAGCTTCCAAGGTGGGAAACACTAGGTCCCTGAAGGAGAGATGGGAGAAGCTTTCTTTTTCAGCAGCCCAGATTGCACATAAGTGATCGCCTCTCTGCAAGACCCTGGGGAGAGAATCATGACATGCTGAAAGAAAAAACAGTGCAAACTCAACCAGTGAGTGAGTTCTTATCACAAGTTCTTATCACCCATTAGCATGCCAAGGCCTCCACACAGGTCACACTCTCCCAGCAGCTGCAGTAGTTGGCAGTCACACCACTGAGCACTGATAAATCAACTCAGGACCCAGAATTATTTTCTCATTTGGACAGGAAAAGTTTACTCATTCCCCAATATGTAAAATGGAATATAATTGCAGTACGAATTTTAGTTAAATTCGTTAGTCACTGAAAATAAGTTAGAAAATCTAAGTAAGAGCCAGGGACCATCTTTCATCAGTGAGAGCAATGAGATTTGGTATATAAACATCAGTTTAAGGGAGTCATTGTACAATATGTAAAAATCCAGGTTACACCAAAGTGCAATGTACAGTAATTAAAAACTATCTACTCATGGAAACTGGAGACCATTGACTCCCTCAATTACAGAAAGAGCAAACAGGGTTTCAGAGCGTGCTCAACAAAGTTAAAAAGAGTGCGTAGAAATGATGAAAATGAAAAGCGGCAAAAGTATTATACAATCATCCAGAAATCCCCTGTCAGAGGCAAGTATTGCTAACTATCAACTCCATGAAGGCAGGGAACACAAAGATTCTGCTTACTGTCCTAGCCCAAATGTCCGGTCATGGTAAGTATTTAATAAATACCTGGTAAGTGAATGAATGACAAATAAACAAAATCATATGCAGTAATTTTCTCTCACAAATTCTTGGGTCACATGACAATTACTTCTCATAATGCTTATCAGACACAAAAGAGACATGTGAATACTGCTTCTCTAAAGAGTTCACTTGGAATAGAAAACTGTATTTTACTTATGTGACACTGGGCCACTTAATCTCTTGTGCCTTGGTTCCCTTATTTGAAAAATGGGAATAATAATAGTATCTACCTCACAGGGTTGTTAGAAATTTACTATATGTAAAGCACTTAGAATAGCGGTTAGCAAAGTCAATGCTATATTAAGTGTTAGTGTTTCAGCTGTTATTCTATAATGATATGCAGGTAGGTTTTTTAAATCCTATGGCTATTCACAAGTCTTATTAGCCTCTCCCTACCCTCCCCTGCTCTGGGAGGCAGAGACCATTTCTTATTCAACTATGTATTGCCAGTACTAAGCACACTGCCTGGCACATAATCAATGACTAAAAAAAAAAAAAAAGGAATACAAATTATATTGAATCAAACACTAATATTATAATATGACAATGTTCTCATCTAGATGAGAAAAAAGTCACCTAGGCCCACTATGATTCAGAGCATGAATTTCCTACACAATAAATCCAAATGTGACAAGCATCTTCCTTTAACATTTGATAATATCTAATTAAGAGACAGTTATAATGAAAGAGCTAAAAAATGTTTCATTTTTGCCAGGGCCCAGCATAGTGAACCTCTGTTCCTTTATGTTCTTTCTTAGCAGTTATTCATCATTCAGAAACTAAACTCTCAATCTTTTAAATGTATTATTGTGACATCAATGGCAAGGAAAGCAGATAAGAAGGTTCAACTAACAATCAAATATTAGGACACTGGCTAAGATGTCAACAATGCAGGACATTAAAATATTTTTAAAAATCTGTATTGAAGATGTGGAGAACTACACATTGCTCAAAACATGTTTATCATTACAATCACACCTGTGTGCAAAATAACATGTTAGACCTCTAAGGAAGAGTGGATTTGCTTTATTTATAAATTTAAAATTGTCCACCACTGCCATAATTCACCCTGAAATATTTCTCCCTTTGGTTTCAGAAAAATAAAGTCTCAGTTGATACCCTGATGCAACATGCTGGATCATCAATAATCCAGCAATAAACTATTGTTCTCTGCCAGTAAACCAAGTTTCTCTTCTAACATTTGCAAGCAGTAAGTGATAGTTAAGAATGAGCTTTCCCCTGAGCACCTGGAAATAAGATTGTCCTCTAAATTAAACTATAAAATTGATCCAAAGTAGAACAAATGAGCAAAGATAATAGTCAAAATAGCTCCTAGGCCAAAGCAAGAATTTGACATCACATCATCATCACAATGACATTCACAGAAAGGTATCACTGGGATAAAAGGGTAACCATATAATTTATCATCCAACCATGATATTAGGCCAGACACAAACCAGGACTGTGCTGCACGAATTGAGATATACAATCACCCTAAATCACAGGAGGAGTCGGTCCTGTTGGGAAAAAAAGAATACAAAACAGTAGAGCAAACTGCAGTATTGCTCTTCCAAATACTATAATAGGAAGCCTGTTTCATAAATATACCATTCATTTGGTAATTAATAATGTTTTAATCCATGTCTGTTCTTACAGTGTAATTTTGTGTTATTTAACTTGATTATGTAACTTTCATTTACTACTTATGCCTTATCTCTGGTATGTGGTGGGTCTTTTTGATCAGTGGGATACTTGTGTCTTATATTTCTTTTCAAACCCCATATTCCAGCATTGTGTACTATAAACTGTAGATGGAAATCAAATGCTCCCTGACTGATAGTAATAATAATTATTATTATAGCTGGCATGTATTGAGTAATTAACTACGTGCCAGAAACTGTCCTAAGTGCTTTACATGTATAATCACATTCAAATCAGACAAAAACATTATGAAGTGAGTACTATTGGAATCTTCATTTTACAGATAATAAGACAGAGGGAGACTAAGCAACTTGCCCAGTGACAAATGTGTAGCAAGTGGCAGAACCAGGATTCAAATCCAGACTGTCTGGCTCCAGGCATAACTACTATGCATACTGTCTCTTAGTGGAAAATAATTATTTAGTGCCTAAATAATTTTATTAAACATTAAAAAACATTAAATTTAAACATTAAAGTTATTATTATTATTATTGTTTTGTGGTACGCGGGCCTCTCACCGTTGTGGCCTCTCCCGTTGCGGAGCACAGGCTCCGGATACGCAGGCTCAGCAGCCATGGCTCACGGGCCCAACCGCTCCACGGCATGTGGGATCTTCCCGGACCGGGGCACGAACCCATGTCCCCTACATCGGCAGGCGGACCCTCAACCACTGCGCCACCAGGGAAGCCCTAAAGTTATTTTTAAATGCTCCAAAATAGGTGATGATTGCATCCAGGGTTGGCATGGGTATGGAGAAACAGATACTCTTCTCCAGGGATTTAGACATATATTGATATAATCGTCTACAGGGAATTAAGCAAGATGTATAAGAAGTTTACATATATTTACCCTTATATGCAGGAATTCCATTTCAAGAATTTAACCCTAAGGAGACAAAAATTAAAAGTACACAAAGACACAGGTATAAGGATGTTCACCATACAGTCATTTATAAGAGTAAAAATTGGAAATAATTAGAATGACTATCAATAAGAGATTGGTTAAGTGCAATGTGCTAAAACCCTACCGTAAATCCATGAGAAATGGTGAGAGGTATCTATATTTATTAAAATAAAAATAAATCTGTAGTATATTGTTGACATAAACACAGACTGCAAAATAGCACACACAATGCAATTCCAAACGGAGGTGGGGGGAGGACAGGCACATATGTGCGTATCTAAAAAGATGTTCACCGAAATGTCAATAATGGAAATGTTTAGAAAGTGAGATTTTAGATAGTCTCCATTTTTAAAAAAATATTTACTAAAAACCTCCTTGTGTGTGTGTTGTTGTTTTGCCAAAGGGGCATAAAAGAAACACAGGAGTGTACAATCTAGAGATACCCAGTTCCATTCTAGGCCATGAAAGAAAACAAGTGTTGATGGCAAATAAGTGGCTATAATGGAAGGTAAGGGAGAAGCTCAGCCAAGTGGGACCCAGCAGCCTAAGGGCCACCTTCACCACTAGCAGGCTGTGTGAACCTAGACACGTCACAGGTGATCTTTGAGCCTCAGTTTCAAAACAGCAAGATGAAGAAGTCACATGAGGTGTTCTCAGAAGTCTTTTCAACCCCAAAGGGCTGTGGTTAAAATTTTCAGAAAGAGCAGGTAGAAATATAGTAATGCCTCAATCCCTTGCCAGTCACAGGTGTATTCTGCAGTCTATTAGTATACACGTTAGACAGTTTGTACAAGATGTGAAATACCAAAACCCAGAAAATGAGAACAGCAATGAAAACCCATAAACACACTTAGGCACTCGTTATTAGAAATATGATTATTCCTCAGAGAGTGGGATAGCACACTCACCTAGGGCTGGAGCCCACGGGAGACCCCTCGCTATCCCAATAAAAGCTCATTTCCAAACAGTTGACAGTGCTCTTGTAACATTTCACTTTTATACAGATAAAAAAACTACAATATGATCCATCTGACATTGTGGTATTTATACTTCTACTGACAAAAATCTAGGGAAAAGAGTCAAGTGAGACCTTGATGTTGCATTTCACTGTTATTCAGATATATCAATAATCAAATCTGGAGAGCTGCCAATAAAAATAGAATAAACATCATTAGCATTTTAATAAACCTGCAAGCCACAGGGCTGGAAAAACAAAGCAAGACAGAGCAAAGGGAAATCAGCATGTGCAGTGTCTTCCCTCTAGCGGTTTGCCCCCCCCGGCAGTCCGCTGTGTCCTCCCCACTCCACTCCTGCAAAACACACACTCCAGGGAGATGTCTCTGTATTTTAAAACCTCTGATACACCTGCCCAAGCTCTAAAGTTCAGGGGATGTGTTGCAGTCTTTTTTTAAAACTGAGAATAAATAACCTGATTTTTAAAATATTTTCAGAAAGTGCTGATCTTTTAGTTATGAAGCATTTTGAATGTCAGATAGTCGGAATGTGATTTAATATGTTAACTAAATAGACCCAGATGAGAGATCAAGGAAAAGTGGTAAGAAGATGGGAAGAAAAGAAAAAAAGAAAGAACCGCATATATGCAATAGATGAAGAGTCAGCAGTTTACAGGTAGAAGGCTGAGTTACATGTCCTTTGAAACTACTTCCAGATCAGATCTTAGGATTCTTGGAATATATCAAACACAGAATTACATATAAACACTCAAAGTAAACAGTTAATTTCCTTAATTTTCAGTCATTATATTTCCTCAACTGAACCAGAAATTAGAAATTGAAAGCCCTGCTTCCTTAGATATTTTGAATTTCATTTAATCTCCTTATTAGTCCATCATGTGTGTGTGAGTATGTGTGTGTGTAGATAATGTTAAAGTATATTTTGAAAAGTGCAACTCATTAAAATATACAGTATTTGGATAAAAACTGCAAGTGAAAAACATTCACAGAGGTAAAGTAGCTATATATTAAGGTATTTTACTTTATGGCAACATAAGTAGGGGTCACTGGTTTTTTTAAAAAAAAACCTCCATTTATGAATCTGAAAACACTTCACCCATTTAATCTGAAAATAGAGACATTTATGAAAATATACAATAATGAGTACACACTAATTGCCTTATTTTCTTCAGATAATTGTGAACACTTCAGTATTACCACTCAATAAGCAATAAGTAGCCATCAAGAATCTGCTAGTGTCTTTAAAATGTTTGATATAAGACCTTCACTGTCAATTTGCAGGGAACCATGAGGCTACAATGGTGATAAAGCATCAATGATGGATGGTACCACCCAAGCCACCATTCTAATAATGAACAAATGATTCATACTCAAGGTGCTTCTGAAACATGATTAAGCCTCCAAACATTTCACTAAGGTAACTCAATCTTTATTAACTCAATCTTATCAAAGAGAACTTAAGTAAGTTTACCAAGGTTATATAGTGAATGACAATGATAAAAATCTGGAACAACAATAACAACAACAACAAAAAACAACACAAAGAACCCCAGACTCCCATAGTCCTCTGCGAGCCCTATTCATTAGTATTGCACAGAAGCCTTTCAGGGTAATTTATTTCATTGCTCCATGTCTAACTGACCTTCTCTGGTAGCCACTGGCAAGTGTTTGCCAAAATGTCACTGACCAAAAAACTCCTTACAATGCCATGTATTATAAAATGAATATGTCAAGAACCAGATGAAAATGTCATCAGTGACACTGACAACAATAAAAGAAAATACTCTATAGATTGAAGGAATGGAAGAAGATCCAAGTTAAAGGGGAAAAAATTACCTGAGAAATGCCATCAATGACTTCATCAACAAAAAAGTAAAAGAGACCACGGCTTTAAGTAAGGAAAGAAGGCATAAATTAAAGGGGGAAAAGTTCCTGAGAATCAACTGCTCTGTAATGGATCAGAAAGAGGAAAAAAGACTCCTTTTACAAAGGCCTGTGGGAAAACTACAACATCTCATTTACCGATCGTCCTGGTATGCCTGGCGGGGAGACAGAGGCGACATGTCTAAGCATCTGTGAGAGAGCTCTTCAGAGCTGAATCCCAAAGTCGCTGGTTTTCTTATTTGCATGTCAAAATTAATGACATAATTTGTGAATGTCAACAGCAGTCACAGCAAATTAAACAGAAATTGAACGAAAATTTCCTCTGTGTTGCCCTTAAAATATAAAGTCAAAAGTTGTTGGTTATAGATAGCCAGGGGGAAGCAGCTGCATAGCACAGGGAGATCAGCTCGGTGCTCTGTGACCACCTAGAGGGGTGGGATAGGGAGGGTGGGAGGGAGAGGCAAGAGGGAGGAGATATAGAGATATATGTATATATATAGGTGATTCACTTTGTTATAAAGCAGAAACTAACATACCATTGTAAAGCAATTATGCTCCAATAAAGATGTTAAAAAAAAAAAAATAGGAGCTTAGGACAAAAAAAAAAGTTGTTGATTTTCCCACTCTGAAGTCTTTGGAAATAAGTTTCACTCATACAAATACTTAAACAACACAGTTGGGTGTATCTACTTTAAAAAAAAAGAAGTAATTTCACTACAAAATTACTTTTACACTAAGATTTGGGATATTTTATTTTATTTTAAATGTTTTATTTATTTTATTTATTTTTGGCTGTGTTGGGTCTTCCTTGCTGCCTGCGGGCTTTCTTCTAGTTGTAGCAAGCGGGGGCTGCTCTTCGTTGTGGTGCATGGGCTTCTCATTGCGGTGGCTTCTCCTGTTGCGGAGCACAGGCTTTAGGCACATGGACCTCTGTAGTTGTGGCACACGGGCTCAGCAGTTGTGGCACACGGGCTTAGTTCCTCCGTGACATGTGGGGTCTTCCCGGACCAGGGCTTGAACCTGTGTCCCCTGCATTGGCAGGTGGATTCTTAACCACTGCGCCTCCAGGGAAGCTCAGAATATTTATTTTAAATGGACCTAGCTTGCAAATGTGATTCTTAAAATAAATGATTGCAGCTCGATGCTGATGATTATAATATATTGGGGGTATATTCTGGAATTTTCATCTGGATATGATTGGCACTTTTAAATAACAGCTTTAACAGAACTTTCAAAATAACAAGTGTATATTTTTGATTACCTGCCTGAGGATGAGTTGCACTGAAGATTAACTATAGTCCACGTTTAACCCTAGGCATTTTGTTCCACCTAAATGCTTACAGGACACCATTATCTCAACAATGAAATGAAATCAATGCCTATCAGTGCTAAAAACATGGAGAGGTGCATGTTAGGATTTCCTGCTACTTTGAATTACTATCTATCCCATGTTCTCCCCCATACATACTCCCAAGCCCATCAGTGTGGATCACCACAAATTCTAAATTCTTTACCAAGTACAGTGTGCACATATATAATCTATTTAGAGGATTGAAACGTAGTATACAACTAACAGTGACAAGTTAGCAAAGATAAATGTAACCATTCAAATTAAACATTAGAAAGATACTGTCAGTGGGGAAAGAATCACAAGTAAAATATATGTGCATACAACAAGCAACAGGCGTGTAAAGTTATTGCGACCTTGTCCCTTTTTAAATAGCTACATTTTCAAAATGGGAGACACCATCAAGTAGCAGCAGTGTCTGTGTGGATGTCTGAATGTCTGTCAGGGCCTGCCTGGTGATAGTTCATACTTCTCCCCCTTTAACAAGCTTCACTGTTACATGTTACACTGTACTTGGAGATGGATGGCTGCCAAAAGCCATCACCAAAAAAGAAAACAAAAACAAAGCTCCTCTATAACATAATGATGTCTCAGTATTGGAAATAAACTCATAAAAGAAAAATCTTGGAAACAAAAAGATGTACATCTATTTAAAGATATAAATTACTAAACATTTCTAATTCCAATAAGACCATAATATGCAAAATATTAACTGTGTGATAAGTAATATATATTTCTTTGAAGATATTTATCCCACAAACGTCTATAAATCTGCAGAAAAAAATGTTACAGAAAAACTCTTCTTTTTTTTCCCCAAATCATTACTAAATTTAATGAAGAAAGCCAGGGCATTGTCTTGACATATTTTGTCATCCCCTTTCCAAATAAACTGTGGCCTCTCCCGTTGCGGAGCATAGGCTCCGGACGCGCAGGCTCAGCGGCCGTGGCTCACGGGCCTAGCCGCTCCGCGGCATGTGGGATCTTCCCAGACCGGGGCACGAACCCGTGTCCCCTGCATCGGCAGGCGGACTCTCAACCACTGCGCCACCAGGGAAGCTCCTTCATTCAGTTTTTTTTTAATCCAGCAAGGTTAACATGTTGTCAGACTAAAACTGTATCCAAGCACCTCACACTTAAACCACACCCCTGTCAGAGAATTCAGTGTGTGCCTCTTTAACTCTTCAATTACACTTATAACGCATTTTTAAAGGCTATGTCTATATTCATTAAATGAACTTGACTCTTTTGACTGACTTATTTTGATTTGCTCTATTTCTTGACGAATGTGAACAGTTCATTTTCTTTTTCTTTTACCTTGAACATAAGCTTACGTTTACTAGGTTTATTTATATTGCCATCTAATCAATCAACACACATTTACTGAACTTCTGGTTAGGAGCCCAGGAATATGGAAAAGTCAAAATTCCCAGATACAGTTTTAATTCCTATGCTGTTATCAATGTCACATTCTAAGAAATTTACAACCCATCTGCGTGTAAGTTAAAACTAAAAGAAAAAAAATGCAACCTACTCTCTCTCCTCTCCCCAAACACAGGAGTCTCCAGATATATACTCACACAAAACAAAATATTCATCTCTGTGTTTAATACAACAAAATATCAAAATATTAAAATACACTGGTAATTTGCTAATGGAAAAAAAGATTAATCAAAACCAAAAATAGGAATTGAGTTTAAATTCAAGTTAAAAGGAAAACAAATGAAACTGTATTTCCCAAATGAAACTAGTTCTCCAAATACCATAATAAATCATGGAAGAAATGCTCCCAGGCTTCATTTAACAGGCAATAAAACCCTGAGGCAGGTCTGATTAGTGTGGTGCTATAGTAAATGGTAAGATGAGATATGATATACATGTCAGAATCACCCACTAGTCTTAATTAGTTTATTGATGTATGGTTTCTAAGGTGATAGTTAAAATTTTTTAAAAAAGCATTTCAAAAAATGAAAAGACTACCACTTCTATTTGTAGAATTTTTTGTGGTATTTTCGTCATAGGTATTAGTACCATTACTGCCTATAGGCCATAGAAGTTATGTCCTTACAAGACTTATTACTAAAAGACACAGTGTTGAAGGCAAACATGACAGTGATTAAGCTTCAGCCACAATTCTTCTAAAAGACGATCTCCCCTTTTTCCATTTCTCCCTAACTTGACAAAAGGGTAGAAAGAGATCTATTCTGAATAATATGAAACGCCAAAAACTGTTTTAAATACATATAAAATCAAGGCCTTACATTTATGTATTCTTAATTTTGTATTCACACTATTCCTTTCAGAAGAACTGTCTCTTTTCCCCATGCATTTTTTAGGTGATTACCCAAGATTAAATAGTCACACTAGAAACTGCAAATGGATGTTATTTTATTGTAATATTTATTTTAATCAATGAGATGTATTTTATTATAATGCAATTTAGCTAGTACTTGTATTCATAGACTCTACTGGTAGGTTTAACTGCTTATCGCAACCAAATGTATTTTTAAACTTAAAATAAGCTTTTGGAGCTAGTTTGATAGATGAGACTAAGGTCAGGCAGATCTGCATTCAATCCTGACTGCACTTCCTAGCTGTGATCGCCAGCAAGATCTTTTACCTCTCTGAGCCTTTTTTTACCTCATCTATAAAATGGGGCATAATGATACCTATGTCACAGAGTTGATGTGATAATTAAATAGGATAATGAATAAATCACTCTTGGCACCTTGCCTAACTTAATACAAAACGTTCAACATAGAGCAGCTACAAAGTCAATGTCTGAATAACAAACTACACCAAAACTTCACAGCTTAAAAAAACTGCTCTTACTTGCTTACAACTCCCTGGACTCAGCTGAGCAGTTCTGCGGGTTTCATTCACAGGACTGCAGGAATCCAAAGGTTTGACTGAGGCTGGATGGTTTAAGATGGCCTCTGTCACACGTCTGACAGTTTGACCCTGGCTGTTGGCTAGACCTCTATCTCCATGTGATCTCTCATTCTCAGAGAGACTACTCTGGGCCTCTTCAGGTGGGGCAGCTTCCAGAAAAGCAAGTTGCAAGGCCCCTTGAAGCCAAACCTTGGAAGTCCCACAACATAATTTCCACTACATCCTATTGGTTAGAGCATGTCACAAAGCCAGCCCAAGTTCAAGGGGATAGAGAAACAGATGCCACCTCTTGATGTAAGGGTAGTCAATATACCAATGCACAAAGGCATGCATACAGGGATAGGGTAAATATGTGGCCATAATTTGCAATCTTCTAAAGTCTGTGAACTAGTGACAAATTTTATAGCACCTGTGCTGTCTTTCAACTATAAATAATTGCAGAATTCATGTTTTAAAGGCCAAAAAGAAGTACTAGCTTGAGTTTTCCCCAAACTAGAGTAACACTGTTCTGCTACTTCAATGACAGATTCAAAAGAAGACCAACATCATTTAGGTTTCTTTGTTCATTTTTCTGTATTCTAGGAGTCCTCCACACTTTTCTATTTATTCTAATCAATATATTTATTTTCATCTGATTTGATATTTTTACCTTCAACATGAAGCCTTCTAATCAAACATTCCACAACAAACAGCATCACCGGGAAATCTGGATCAAGTATGCTGCACTTCTAGAAACTATGAAGTTTTGTAAAAGAAGTAAAGAAAAATATATCCTTGTAAAAACTAAACATACTTTTGTTCTTCTCCATGAAAGTGATCACTAGAGAAAAATCTAGTTTTGTGATACAGTTAACTAGCTAGGCTTAGAGATCTATTCATACCCGATTTAAGCAGAAATAAAGAAAATAATTTTTATATCTACTAACAAACAAAAAGTAGAATGCCAAAACAAAACTTGAAATTTAATTGATTGCATCAAATCTAATTTTAATGAATATCTTCCTAAATTTCTTGTCACAGACCCGGAAAGTCACAAAGTAACTGCTATCAAGACTTCCTTTAACAGGTGTGTCTCTCAAAGATTCACTCGGAGAGCCACAGTCCTTAATACAATCTAATCTATTTGCTTTGGATAATTTCATCGGGCAGGACAGGCCACTAAACACGCTGCGTGATAAGAATGGCTCCTTAGGGAAGGAGAGAGATGAAAGAAATAGCTACTTGCTGTTTGACAATATGGTGAACAGAGAAGCAGTTTGGGGAATGACTAATTCCCCCACTAATGACATTCCTACATTTCCAATGAAGAACTGATTCCTAAAGTTCCCATTTTTTTTTTGCTGAGGTTCTGTTACAACATGGCTTCATGCAGAAACAGTTGGAAACTCAAGTCGTTTTCAATTTTAGACAAATTGGTGCTGCCCAAATTATAATGCTCAATAAAGGAAAACTTCAATAACATGAGGTATGCCTAATCTGTTTTTTAAGACATTTAAAAATCCTGATTATGTTAGGACAAGCCATACAAGAACCCCGAAACACATCTGTTAGAGAAAATGCCACTAGCCACTGCCATCTTCGGTGGTTATTTCTCCCTCTGTGTGAACAAACCTCCTTAGTGTGTGCATTATTGAAACGAGATAATTCTTCTTGATAATTAGAGATTAAAGATAACCCTGTGCTACAGTTGCTGAAAAGGTAATCTACTCGATTTATTTTTAAAGGGAAACTTGTGTGCTAAAATACTCCTATTTTGCTTTAATTATTTCCAAGTCCCACATGGGTGATACATCTACTATATAGGTTCATATGGAATAATTACCATTTTTGAAAAATAGTGACAATTCTAACATTCTTTAATTATATTGCTTACTAATCTTAATTGCCACGATTTCAAAAGACAGTTCCAAAGTGCATCTTGAACAAACAGAAAAGCAATTAGCCTAAATTAATTGCTTTGCTGATGTGATTTGCAGTAGGTATGCTTGGTGGTTTTGAAACTCCTGCCACTGCTTTCACAAGTTGATGTTCTGATGATTTTTTAGCCTATTTTTGCACAAGAGTAATTAACCAGATAATTATTCTAATGTGAACCTGGACTTAAATCAGTATGTTTAGATTCATAGTTACAATTAACCAAATATTAAACATACATTTAAAGAGCAGCACTTAAAAGTGCTACAAGGAAGAATGAAGAAAAAATATGCAAGTTTTTTCATATAGCCATACTTTTCTCACCAAGAAACAGAAAAAAAAAAGCTGTAACTGTCTCCTCTGCCTCTTTTCAATTAATACAAGGTGTCATTACATATGAAAAGCAAATGAAGTTTCTGGATCTTCATTTAAAAGTATTCCAAAGACTCTATTAAAAAAGCAGAAACCAACGATTCAACATTAAAGCCTAGGTATTGTTCAAAAAACGAAGCTATGGCTTTCAGATAAAAAGCATGCAATACATAAAGCAAGCTCTATCTAAATCAAGACAACGACATTGTCCTCACTTTATTAAGTATCAACTTTATTCAGAAATAAGTAAATCTGGAAGAAGGAGGACATGTGAACCAGTTGCCTGGATTTTGGCCAGAGTTCAAGCCAAATTTAAAAACAGACTTATCCATCCTACAAAAGCAACATTTATAACTCCCTCAACACGTAGGTATTAAATCGCTTCTCTGAGCTGGGCTCTATGTGAGGTTCCAGGGGCTGAGGCTGGGGCAGAGGGCCAAAGATGAAGACGCAGATTCGCCCTTGCAAAGAGAGAGATTCATAAACAAAACATGACACAGCCACACAATGATATATGCCACCAGTAGACTGATGGGCTATGGATTCAGCCAACAGTAACGTGATACAGCACTTCATTACAACCACAATTATTATTTCATCTTTTCTTTAAATATAAAGGAATTCACATTCACTTTAAGGGAAATTATTAGCAGTGCAACTATAACTGTTAATGAAACAAGTTTGCTTTTGTCAACTTCAATAAGCAAGGAGTTACTTTATACTACCTTAAACTAAATATTTTATCAGTTGAGGAATGATAAACATAAAACTTTTCCATCTTCATGAGACAAAAAGGTTCAAGCTGAAAGTACTCTGTCAATTCTTCATGTCTTCATGTATTCTTTTTTAATTTCTGAAAGGACCGTCATACGGAAAGTAGCCCAGGCACATACATGTCAGCTCTGCCATTTTTAATTAATACCAATCAAGTTCCAGCTATTTCTCCTCTGGTTAAACATGTGTGTACCTATCTTCTAAGATATTTCTTTATGCCACTGTTTATAAAATATTTTAGGCTGAAGCAAAATCTCTTGCACTAAATTAATAACTAATTACAGGAGATATTTATCATCTCAAGCCTTTTACAAGGAAATTGTCAGATTTAATCACCTTTCTCATATTTTTACTATTTACTGGGCTTCATTTATCATATATTTAAAAATTTTGACAACAGTGAGTTATTTTAATTACCATTTCTGGTTGGGGATTAAGAATAAGAAAACAGCTGGGGGGAAGAGGGGGGAGGGCAGGAAGTCATAAATTTGTCCCAACAGTCAATAAACTATTTTCATTTTCATCAATAAGTGAAGATTTTGTTCATTGTTGCTAATTTTAAAATGGGTTTTGAGGTTAGGAAGCCTCCAAATTTATGCGTATACAGCACTGCATTCATCATCATATATTGATACATTGTGTCCCATTCTTTCCCATAATTTGATCACGAATTCTGATTCATAACACATAAGACATAATTTTTTAATCCCACAAACTAAGTGCTTAAAATATACATTTACTCATCTTTATATTGTCTTAAAAACACAAAATCAGTGGCAGCATTTAGAATAGCACATCCAGGAATACCAATAATATGATTCTATAAAAGCTCTGTTAATTATTATTATTTGCAGAAATGTTTACTTATGCATTATTGCTCACTAGGAACCAAAGACAAAGCAGAAATTGAAAATTACCATTATACGTTGGAACTATCATAAAAATTCACGTTTTTCTATACGACAAAAATGTGAACGTGGAGAATCAATAAGACAAACTCTTCCACATCAAATCCAGTTTCCATCCCATCTCCAGAACTGGAGTTACAAATCAAAGCAGGCTGACATAGATGAGATAAAGACGACCTCATATAGATTTCCTTTCAAGTGACTGTACTAGGTTAAATGCTCTAATGTTACATATCAATTAATATTTCCTTTAAAATGATATTCGGCAATTAGAATTATTGAAAGAACCAATATCAGAACCGATACCCAACAGCACTACAAACCAAGCAATGAAAAAGTACCTTTAATTTGAATTTCATCTGAGGATAAATGCACAAATCGCTTTATCAGAAAAACTTCTCCTTCTGTAGAAAAATATCATTAGCTATCTGAAAAATCACATATGCTAGGGAAACTGTACAGATTAGTTATGGCAGTTAGTTTTTACCAAAGGTACTGAAACCTTCAATGAAGTTAACTTCCTCCTTTTTAACTCTCCTTTTTAACAACTTACTCAAAGTATATACCACCCAGTATTCTCCTTCACTCTGCAACGATTAATTTGTTACAACTGACAGAGAGCATTTATAGATAATAAACTATTTGTAAAAGTAAGTGTATACCATCACATGCTTAAATATCTACTCAAAATTCATTTTGAAATTCTTTTTGATATCAAGTATGAGCTAGATGTGGTATAAGACACAAAAATGAGCAATACTTTCTACTTTTCTTCAAGAAACTTAGTAAGAAATGAAGAGTATTTATAAATGGAGTTGTTGGGGGAAAAATTGCTTTTTATTACAAAATTAGATGTTTTTTAAATCTACAGGTCTTATCTAAAACTTTTACCTCTCAGATACCCCATACGGAAAAGAGAAGGCAACACTCTAATGATGCTCAGAATGATCAAGCATAGCCTGAGGTAGGATGACCACGTAGTTTATCATCCAAAGCAGGACATCTGGAACACAGAAAGGAGCAATGGCAGTGCAAGTGCTAACCCTGACAGAATTCCAAAACAACAGGAATGGGCTGAGACTGTCCTGAGCAAATCAGGACATTAGGTCATTAGGTCTGAGTCAGAATAAGGTACTGGGAGACAGGGAGCCCCTCGTGGTTAGAGCTTGGACTTTGAAGACACAGAAAAATGGGTTCCAGTCTTGGCTCCACCACTTACTAGTTGAGAGCAGTCTAACCTTTCTGGACCTTAATCCCTCCATTTAAAAAGGAGGTTAATTTCTTCCTCAGGGCTGTTGTAAAGATTAAATGAAACACAGGGTGTAAACACTTAGCACACTGTATGGCACAGATTGTAATAAATGGTAGCTATTATTAGCTGTTGTTATTATCCTTGGTTAAAAAACAAAAGAGAGAAAATATTATACCATCCAATCTCAGGGGCACTACAAAAAGCAATCATGGTTTTAAAGAGAGGGTCTAATGGATAGAAGGACACCTAAGGCATCATTTTTGAAGATGGTTAGGGGGCCTGAATAGTAGTTACCCCAAAATCATACTATTCTTCTAGGGATGGTCTTACAAATAACTGTGACTATAAAAGAGAGTATCAATAATAAGCCAACCTCAAACAAGCGTCACTAGCTCAGAAAGGCTCCATTCTGTCCCTGCAGCTCTCCTAGAACTCAGTAAAATATATTCATCCTTTTTTAAAAAATATGGATATAGAACATACTCAAAACTATGTAGTAAATTACGGAAATAACTAAAATTCAGATTTACTAAAACTCCACCTAACCAGCCCTACCACATTATTAGGCACCAAAAGTATGCAGATAGACTGCTCAGCATTCTGCACTGGCAGGAGAGCGCTGCTCTAAATACCACCATGGAGCTGCTTCTATGGGCAGCATTATTTTTACCACCTCTTGATTTCCAAGTTTTCATGCTTTTATAGGAGCAAATTGTTCAAACTTCACACTCAATACTCCAAGGTGAAAAGTATTCCTCTCCTCCAGATCACTTAACTTTAATAGAAAACAAAATATTCTCCAACTCAAATTCAACCATGCCTGCTGGATTTAATGGATAGGTTTGTCCCCCTTGGGCAATCTTTGAACCTAAGTCTCTAGGAGAATTAAGTAATATTAGGGGATTGAAATGAAATAAAATTCTAAGTCCACTGTGACGTGACATTCACAGGAAGATGGTAGATTATCCACCCAGTCCTCGAACACTTATAAGTACAATATATAGCATATGTTCACAAAACAAT
Organism: Pseudorca crassidens; assembly: GCF_039906515.1. Lineage (NCBI taxonomy): Eukaryota > Metazoa > Chordata > Mammalia > Artiodactyla > Delphinidae > Pseudorca > Pseudorca crassidens. The sequence goes on from NC_090298.1 coordinate 88,313,350, forward strand.
TCTTGGAAATAAAACACAATGGGCACTCAGCAAATATTTTATATCACCAACACCTGCTCAAATCCTCTTTGAACTTTATTTTAAATGTCACCGTTTTTTATTGAATCAACGGAAATTTTAAAGAAGAAACAGAATAAACATCCAGAGAAGATCAAGGGAGTTAGAAAAATCTTTATAGAAAGCCTCATTGAGTGTTACATGAGCCAGGATGCTGTCAGTCTCCCTGAAAGGGGTGGTGGAGTAATCTGTCACTCTACAACTTCAATCTCAGTATACCTAAAAGACTAAAAAGGGCTCTGCGCAGAAAAAGAAAAGAGAAAGAATAGTTTTAAGATTTTTCTTAATATTACAAACAAAGGAATTGTGAATCAAATACTAAGCATTGCAAATGAATTCATTTTAAATCACAGGCTTGAAGTTGGAGTTAATTTAGTAAACTAGTTCAACTCTATTATTCAGGAAACTGTTTTAGAACACTCGTTTGAACACTAAGTGGGAGTGAGTTCTCCATTTTGGAAGGCAGTCAATGAAAACGAAGGTTTTAATTTATTTTAAACTGAATTCTGTCTCCCTCTGTAACTTCAACATGTTGGTCAAAGTTCTGAGGCCTGAAATAATGAAGAACTAATTTAGGTGAACTAATCAACTCTATATTATCTGTTAACATATGTTATCAGACTCAATTTAAAAAGAACTACTTGATTTAAAATAAGAAATCTTTACCTAAAAATCTCTACATTCTGGATTTCAATAAGGGAGAATTCAATTCGTAGACTGGGTAAGGAACAAGTAGATAATACAAAAAAATAGGTCATGCTGGGTGGGAATAGTAGAAATATTGGAGAATGGCCAACGAGAAAAGCCCATTACTCACCCTGGAAAAACTGTTGACATGAGAAAATGTGGGTCCAATGTTGCTAGATTTGCAACTTTCCCAAGAGAAGGCCAAAATTCAGAATTTTTATGTGAACTACCCCAATTTTTTTAAGTTGGTAACTAATTCAATTTTTAAAATATTGTATAGGCCAAACAAAACAGCTTTGTGGACCGGACTCAGCTGAGCCCACCAGTTTGCAATTTCAAAATGATGGTATTCAAAAGTTTTACTTAAAGAGAAGATATTTATAGTTACTATTCTAAACACAAGTACATATAAAGTGAAAGAGTAACATATTGTAAACGTTATTTTATACTTGAAAGAAACTGGTTGCAACAGTCTCAGGTTTAAAAGTCCTCAAATTTTAGAGTGTCCACTGATGCAACAGCTGCCTTTACATAAATATATGATTCATACAGCAAATTAACTCCTTAAAGAAGGTATCCTTAGTTATCCATGTTCAACAAACTTATACATTCAATTTTGTTTTAAACTGCAAATTCAAAGAATAAATCTCTAGCTAGGCAAGTTCAACTAGTTGGCAGCATAACTGGCTTTAACAACCAGCCTGACTTTTGCTGTTTTGTGACTTTAGCTGACGGATGCTAGAGAATCTTTCACTTCTCTTGTATTATCTTCTACTGTTTTCCTAATTCATGAGCAAGCATGGTCAATTGTCAACGAAAGAATCATATATTAGATAATGGGTATATACATTATATGATCAAATTTTATTTTCGGGACTAACGTTAAAAATTGAAATTAGGTAGATTAATTCTCTCTTTGGTAGCCAATTTAAATATTAAAAATAGCTTCCATAAAGATCTATTAAAATAAATTAGATTTCACTTAATTCTTCTTGCCAAAAAGAAAAGCCATTATAGGCATATTACTATAAAGATACTCAGAACCATTCCTTTTTCATATATCTTTTTTTTACATTCAAAGCATGCTGCTTCTGGACTCTATACCAAACATACAAAAACAATGAAGACCAAATTGAATGTGAAATAACAAAGGATTTACATCAAATACAAGTAAACATTCCAATAAACTTACAGTCAGAGAGAGTAGAGGAGACATAATAACCAGATGTTTAATTTAAATCATTGATAGAAATAGTCAGCGTCGTCTTTTCATAAACCACTTGGATTTGATTTGTATTCAAAAGCAATGGTAAATGTCAAACGACTACTAAGACCATCCTTCTGAATACAAGAAAATATCACGCTGTTTAACTCTCTAAACACAAAAAGTCCTTTTAGAAAACAAAGATAAAGAACAGCATGTCTTAGTCACACAGATCAATTCAAGAACCACAGAATGCTAAAAGGTTTCATGAGCTTAACAGTAAAGACCTTCAATTGCTAAATATTTTAAAATTTTGAGCTTCAAAAAGTTTATTGATAAAATCTTTTAAAATCCAGCATAAATCTTATATCTAAAGATCTGGGAAGAGTATCAAAGTGTATCTTCATGTGAGGAATCCTTTATTAAAGCTAGCAGCATTAAACATAGATCCTTTTCACAGGTATTAAGTTTAAAATAGTATCTAAAGGTTCTATTGTAACTTTATTATGAAAGAAAATGACGAAATTAGTCTAAAAAAAAACTAAGAATGTTACATATAAATGTCAGTTGTATGTGAACCTAGCTATGAAATGGAAATTGACTCATCAGCCATTTGCTTTTTCTTGTTTGTCCCCATCCAGTTTTTACTGCAGCAAAGATGTAAAATACATACAACTGGAAAAGCCAAAGAAAAGTCAAACAAATGGGCTAAATTTAATAGGAATAGTATGACCTTCCGCTGACAAAAGATGTTGAAAGGATTAAATGAGAACACATGTAAAGTGCCTATCAATTACCTGGGTGATACAGGTTACCTTCCTCCCCTCTATCCTTACAAGGCTCACTATTATCTCACTCATTAAGTCTTATGTCACCTAAAGAGAAAACCTTCTGAGAGCAGCAGGGACTCAGTGCTCCACAGTCTGAGACACAGCACCAAGTATTTAGTAGGGGGTTAATAAATGCCTCCTGATTTACTAGCGGATAATAATAATGAACAAATGTAAAACAGACGCTAATTGATAGGCTAAATGCATTAGTGCAGTCCAGTGTCCTCTATATGAAAGGTTACTAACCCATCTCGGCTAAGTGCTGAAATTATAATTAAGTCTGATGGGAAGTCCTAGATTTATACCAATATAATTACAAATATTACTTAGCTTAGTGATAGAGTATGGCAAGAACAATGAGCTGAGTAATTTAGATGATACTACAAAGTGGGTTTTAATGTTTGAAACTCCTATTACAGTACACAGGATAAGTGCAAGCAGTGTAATTAAAACCTAAAAGAGTCTGATCTTTAAAACTCTACCGCTCAGCCTCATTAAAATGCATGTTTTCTCAATTAATCCAAACTTTTCCATTAAAAACATAAAAATACACTTTCATTCCTTGCAAATAAATCTCTACAGTACAGGTATTTAGGATCAAATACCAAATAACCATTATAATTAGGAAAAAAATGACTGAAATAGCAAGAGATCTGAGTAGATGGAACCTAAGAAAGAGAAGGTGAGGGCTGCCCACTTTTTTATTTGTAAATACCCAGTTGTGGCTAAATAAGCATTTGAAGAGCTAAATGATGAGAAATCTCTGAATATCTTTGTGTAAATAATACAAACCTAAGCAAAATGTTTACCGAGCAGATAGCCCTTATAGTCATATATGGACTGCATCTAATTTACCTCTGTAGGCTCCAAGTACTGAGTCTTCTATGCATGGACATAGAATACTGTTGTGGAATGAAAGGCAATCGTTTTCATAACCATATTGTGGCACAAATAGTTTTCACCTTTCAATCTGAAGCATTACCAAGAAGTTTACCTCAATATTAAGCTAATGCTAAACACCTAAACCACAGGATGATGTTTTTCATGTACTTTATTTTATTAGTTATTATGAAAAACACTTAAAAGATTATTTTTAAGTTAACACATAATTGGCTATGTAGGCGAATGTTGATTATAGAGAATAATTTAATTTTTAAAATTTTCATCAATTTTCTTTAGATTTTGATCCACCTCACATAGTGACTGTTACTCAAAAACAATAAACACCTTTTATAAATGATGATCATGGGCCAATTCTGGATTAGTAAATTTTTCAAGAAAAATTTTACTAAGAAAGAGCTAAGTCAAAAGCGATCACATAATTTAAAGAGCAATGCAGGGTATTTTATAAAAATGTCACTAGAGGGCTTCCCTGGTGGCGCAGTGGTTGAGAGTCCACCTGCCGATGCAGGGGACACGGGTTTGTGCCCCAGTCTGGGAGGATCCCACATGCCGCGGAGCAGCTGGGCCCGTGAGCCATGGCCGCTGAGCCTGCGCGTCCGGGAGCCTGTGCTCCGCAGCGGGAGAGGCCACAGCAGTGAGAGGCCCGCGTAATGCAAAAAAAAAAAAAAGTCACTAGAATTTACCATACTTGGGGAAAATGTAGTCTACACGATTTTATTGTTAAAAGTATAAAAGGAAATTAAAAGTGAAAGGGGGAAGTGTATTGAATTTAAAGCATTATCCCACACAAACTTAATAAACCTCTGCTCTAATTTGTGAAAAATATTTAAATCTAAATAGGTTCTAATTATAACTGAAATAGTGCTGTCTATTTTGAAAGCAAAATATTTTTGGTGGCCTAACTTTTTTTAAAAATTTATTCTTGAAAAGTTACTGGGCAAGAATCTTATCTCACGCTTATATTTAAGAATCCACCTAAACTAATCAGCAGTAGTAGAGTAGTGCTAACTCTGCAGCTGTTTTCATTATAAAGAAATCTATTTTCAAGGGTTCTTGCATCTTTTTATTCCCTTCATTAAATATTTCAGAGAAAAACTGGTTTATCTTTGTTTGTTTTTAAAACTACCCATTTTACACATTTTTACACTACATATTAAACTGTCCATCACATGACTTTCATTTTCAAAACAAATTCTATTTATACAGAAAACAAAATGTCATCCTTGAGAAAGGATCTGAATGCATAATGTTTGAAACAGTTTCTCAGAACCATTTTCCTTGATAAGTGAGAAGTAAAATTAACACAAAAGTTGCAAAAATATTAAAGTGACAAATAAACAATATGTCTTGGGTGGGTGACAAAGAGAAAATTCAATAGACTTCTATTATTATAACTGTTCAGGCAAACATTTGAGTCTTAGCACATAAAAACCTTGTTGCAAATATAAGCAATGGATGGGTTAAAAGTATACTTCTAAATGGTTTTCAAAACTTAAACATATCTATTTTAAAAGTCATGGCTTTATCACATTTTCATCAAAGTAGACACGCCTTATTATAATGATAATCAGTACTTGGTACATAGAGCACATGTTTCCCTATGGAAAAGTATTTTTAAGATGTTACAATGGTTACCTGTCATTTATGATCCAGTTCAGGCAGAGATTAAGAGAGCTTAGATTTTTGCACCTCTTGACAATTTCCATCACGGTTTCATTATCCAGTTCAGTGATATGACGTAGGTCCAAGCTGGAAAGGTTTCTTAGCTAATGAGATAAATAAAATGAAAGATGAGAAATATAAATACTACATTCATCCTCAAAAACTATAAATATAGTTTATTATAGAGTATCACTGTACAATAGACAACAGTCTAGAATCATCTGATTAAACTAAATGGTTACATAATATTTTAATACTAAATTAGAAATGAGGTCAGAAATCTATGATGAACAAGTGAATGGCAACAAACATGAAAATCAAATAGATTTATTGAGGCATCATAAAAATCAAAAAAGTTAGCAGTCTAATAGGTGGGAAAGCTGTTAAATCTCTCACATAATTACCCACAATTTGACAGGCTTATTTTCTTTAACATTGTTCCATTTCAGATATTTATCTTCGTGATTATAATGTCACTTTTGTATAGGTTTTCTCTTTTTTTTAAAGATAAAATATGAGTAAGTGGTTAATTCAGAGATATCTTGGTGATATTTTATCAATGTACTCCAAATTGCAGTATTATGGGTTGTATGTTCCACTATGTGAAAAGCAATATAAAACATTGTTTAAGAAGTAAAGATTTTCTCCATGTACCACCTTCCCTATTTGTTCACTTTCTCTACTCCTTTCTTGATGTTTCCTGCCTTCCCCTGATGTTGTCTCCAAGGAAAATTAATAATATCATTTACACAAAGATGGTAGGATCTTAATTATCCTCTTCAAATAAACTGTATCTCAAATAAGCTATTTTTGCTTAATAACGTGCAAAGAATTAATTTGGAAGCATGTGGTATACCAAATAACACCCCTCCCAAGGATATCTATGCCCTAATATGCTACCTCAAATGGCAAAAGAGACTTTGCAGATGTGATTAAAGTTACGGATTTTGAGTTGAGGAGACCACCCAGGGTAGGCCCAATCTAGTCACGTGAGTCCTTATAAGCAGAGAACCTCTCCCAGCTAAAGTCAGAGAGATGCGAGGGAGGAAGATGCAGGGGACATTTGAATTGTGAAAGGGATTCAACCTGCCTTTACTGGCTTTGTGTCTGGAGGAAGAGGGCCAGGAGTCAAGGAATGTGGGCAACTTCTAGAGCTGACAGCCAGTAAGAAATCTGGACTTCAGACCTACAACCTTAGGGAACTTAATTTCCTCAAAAACCTGACGGAGCAAGAAAACAGATTCTCCTCTCGATCTTCCAGAAAACAATACAAGGTGGATGATTTTAGTCTGATGAAACCTGTGGTGATCTTCTAATAAACTATGAGATAACAAATTTGTGCTGTTTTAAGCTGCTAAGTGTGTGATAATTTGTTACAGCAATAGAAAACTAGTACATGGCCTTTCCAGCACCATCAGGGAGCCCTCCAGGAGATGGCAGTCTTCTCTAGGCCACCCTCAAGTCCTGCTGTAGCGGAAGGAGGTAATTCCTGCATGAAGCTGACTTGCAGGCGTAAGAGCAGTGAGTGAGGCGAGCTTCGACCCCAAGAGAAGAGAAGACACTGGTATTGCCGCTGCTGTAGGACAAAAGGGAAAGAAACACTCTAAAGCAGCACCATCCCAGAGAACTTTCTGCAATGATGGAAGTGTTCTCTAATTCTGCTGTCGAATATGGTAACCGCTAGTCACATGTGGCTACTGAGCACTTGAGACGCGACTAGTGTAAGGAAGGACCGGAATTTTTTTTTTTTTTTTTTTTTGTGGTACGCCGGCCTCTCACTGTTGTGGCCTCTCCCGTTGCAGAGCACAGGCCCCGGACGCGCAGGCTCAGCGGCCATGGCTCACGGGCCCAGCCGCTCCACGGCCTGTGGGATCTTCCCGCACCAGGGCACGAACCCGTGTCCCCTGCATCGGCAGGCGGACTCTCAACCACTGCGCCACCAGGGAAGCCCGACCTGAATTTTTTTATCTTATTTAATGTTGTTTAGTTTGCATTTACTTTTTATATCTGTGGCCAGTGGCTACAGTGTTGGATAGAGCAGCTGTGGAGAACTGGGTCTGCCAGGTAGCACGCACACCCTCCTCCCCACCTCAGCTCACAGAAAGGCTTCATGCAGAGTCCCTGCCCACTGCTCTGATGCATGTTGCAGGGCTACGGAGAGAAACAGGGATGGCTAAGAGGGTGAAATGCGAAAAGGTCCACAACAGTAGGGAACGTTTTCTAGTTGAGACAGCAAGCCTCTGTCACTAAGGCTGAATTCTGAGACTTCAGCACGAGATTCAGGAAAACCTCTCTGCAATTAGCCTCTCAGGTCAGATGTTCCAAGAAGTCGCCGTCCAGTGTGGGACTCAGGACAACACGAGAGAACGGAGGCAGGACCAGGAAAGAAGAAATGGGTTGGACAAAGTTCTTCCTCAAGTTACCATGGACTGAGGCTTTACCAACATCAGAACATTGTTGGTACTTGGCAACCAAAGCATAACGAAAGGGAACAGACTCACCTTTGTTAAACAAACAAAACAAGAAACAAAAACAAACAAAATGACAGACTGCTCTGGCTGTCTCAGCAGCTCCATACAGTTGACCAGTCAGAACCTGGGCTGACTCGCTGCTTCCCCTTCCTCAAGGGTCTCCTCACTCCACTGTCTGAGAGCTATACCCAACACCATGCCCAGAGCCCATAGGTGGGCTGCTTGGGCTCTAGCTTTATACCCCAAACATGGCACCTGATTCCTATCCTTGACCTCTCTACCTACCACAGATAAGGTAGGCTGGTATTAAACAAAACCGCAAAAATGTTTCGAAGTACCTAAAGGAACAATAACCAAAAGACTATATAAAATACAAAACAGATAGCAAAATAAGTTTCTAATAATCTTTCAGACATCATTAAAGTCATTTAGAGAATCAAAGGGCTGATGCACGTGCTCCTTGCTATGCTTTCTTCCCTCCCAACTCCTGACGTATCTCCATGTGGTGATGGAAACAGAAATCATCCAGAATAACAGCTAGGCTTGGAGGAAAGTACAAGGTTGTGAGGCCGGTACCCGTGTCTTTTATGAAAGAGCAGGAGACACAAGGAGTACAGAGAAGACTGCAATGAAACAGGAGAGACAATGGTAATGCCAAATGGACCAAGTCTCAAAGTCTCGATATTTTGTTAGTTATATTTGTTGTTGTTATTTTTCACAAATGTTGGAAGAGCAATGGTCTGGAAGCAGCCATGGAGAGCAAAGAGGATCCTGCCTCCACTTTCTGACCCTGAGAGACACAGTGAGAAAATAAACAGGTATGGTAGGTAAAATTCTAAAATGACTCCAAGGACCCATGCCCTAACATAATCCCTGACCTTGAGTGTGGGCAGGACCTTACAAGGAAAAGTAAAAGGATTTTGCAGCTATAATTAAGATCCCTGACCAATTAAACACTGAATTAGTCAAAAGACAGTATCCTGGATGGGCCTGGCCTAATCAGTTGAGCTCTGACAGAGGGTCTAGAGGTCAGAGAGATTCTCCTGCTGACCTCGGAGAAGTGAGCAACCATGTTTTGAGAGGGACTGTGAAAGGCCCTGTGAGAAGACCACGTGGCTAAGACCCTCAAGACCGAGAGCAGTCCCTGACTGACGGCTAGAAAGAAAATGCGGACCTCAGTCCTATAACTACAAGGAACTGAATTCCTCCAGCAACTACATGAGCTTGTAAGAGGATCTAAACTCTAGAAAGAGATGCAACCCCAACTGACACCTTGATTGTGACCTTGTGAGACCCTGGAAAAACCAAGTTGCAGCATCTGGACTTTTGACCCATGGATATAGTAAGATGATAAATACATGTGGTTTTAAGATGCTATGTCTATGGTAATTTGTTGTACAGCAATAGAAAATCAATACAGAAGGGCTACAGGGGACTCTGTATACTTGAAGAGAAGTCAGGTTTCTCCTAAGACAAGGGGGAATATCCTTGGCCACTTTAAACTCTGAGGCTCACTGCCCTTCTTTAGCTACATATGTTCACAAAAGCTTAGAAGGAGATGCTTGCTCCATTCAGCCTTCTCTCTAGGTGTATCTTCAGTAGCCAAGAAAACACTTCCCGGGAAGACAAGCAACGCTGATGTGGTCACTCTTATTAGCTCCACATTGGGGAACTAAATTTCTCAAACCAGTCTTCAATCATGGAAAGATGACTTTAATGGAAATCCTTTATGAAAATGTTTGCATAGCTCCTGGCTTTCAATTCATATTCTGAGAACAGTCACATATTTCCTATACATATCTTAATACCACAAGGTAACTGTCTTTTCACTTTCACTAAACTTTTTCACAAGATTTTGCATTGGAGCCAAACTAGTAGCTAAAATGGTTTCACTGGTCAAGTTTTCTTATTCTTGATTAAGCAAAGATGAACTTATACATGTCAAGGATCAGAATCACTGTTAAATTTGATATCCCTCTTAATGTTCCCCTCAGTAATGTACCCCGTATTTCTATTTTCTATATAAAAATCACCATTTCTTACGACTATAAATGGAGTATAATCTATAAAAATTTTGAATCACTCTTGTACACCATAAACTAATATAATATTGTCAACTATACCTCAATTAAAAAATCACCATTTTCTAAAGCCACATTACTTTTATAGTTAGCTTTTTTTACAGGGTATTTTTGATCCCAACACTCCCAAAATTTTCATAGCTACTGTTCTGGGAACATGTAAAGAATGAAGTAGCTTCTGTGAGTTGCAGGTACTGGGCGGCTTGCTGAGCTCATGTCCTGACAGCAGCCCCATGTCTGTACCACAGCCAAATCAGAAATACACGAAATGGACCCACAGAGCTGCTCGAAAATATTTTGAAGCATGACCATTAAACCTATGAATGTTGAGGATGCATTTTGCTATGTGTAACCATATGCATATGTGAACTGTTATTAAATATAGCCACGTATAATACACATACAGCATTACTCTATTTTCCCAATTATACTGTACTATACTCACTACAAAGATGAAAATCATAAAAATTCTATCCAGCCACATAAATATCTCCTACACATGCATATTCTGGGGTCTAGCACAGCTTCTGGCACAAAGTTTCTATGTGAATTATGACTTTATCTCTTAGCTTCCTTCACTGTAAAATATCTCATCACAACACTGTGAATGTACTTAACACCACTGAACTGTACACTTAAAAGTGGTTAAAAAGGTAAACTTTTGTTATGTACATTTTACCACAATAAAAAAAAAAAAATTACTTCCTCGACCAGGACCCAGTGGGAGGATACAATAAAGTTCTGTAGGAAAGAAAACTTTATTTGTGCCAGATCGGTCCCCTCATATTAGGGAAGGTAACTGAGGACCAAAGAGGTTTGAATAACTTATTAAAGTGCTGATAATAGGCAGAGAGTCGATGGCAAATCTAAACTATTTTTCGGACTTAGGAAAACCCAAAGATATCTTCTAGAACTAATGGAATAGCAAGAAGTAACAATTCCAGAAACTATCTATATGTGATAAAATTCTAATTCTAGTTCATTGACTCCTGAGCTTTCAGAAATCCTACATCCATGCCCATTCATCAGTTCAAGGTGGGTCAGATGATGACACTGGGCCACTTGTGGCTGATACTGCCCTGTATTTATTGTCCATAAACCGAGCATTCTTTCTCTTCCAATGGAGCGAAGACTCAAACATGAGGAAACAGGTTTACTTTGGCTCTCACATGCCAGCTTTCTACTGAGATCTTGAAGAGTGTTTTGCCCTCGGATTCAATTAAGGCTCATTTTTCATGAGCTGACAGTCACTGACTACGCTTGTGTCACCTTCTCTATGACCACATTGGCCAGTTCAACTTGAAATATGACAGTATCCAAAGGCAGTTCCAGGAGGTTAATTCCTGGTAATCGGCATCAATATACGACATACGGAGCACCTCTAAGGGGCGTGGCATTTTTATTCAGAACCCCACAAACAGCTCTGTCAAATTCATCATATTCCCTCCCTTGCTATGGGAATTTCATAATAGTGCCCTCCAGCGTTTCATAAAAAGCTACCTAAAATAATCCTTCATAAACAAATAATTACATTTAGGAAACTGACATTTTAATTAAACTTACTTTCCCTTACAAATTCACTGGTAGTCTTGGGTTACACAAATCACAGAGGATTTGAATAAGCAAAGCCATACCACCAGGATCTTTTAAATGCTTCATTCCAATTTTTAAACAGCTTCATAAGGTATTTTAAAAGAAATTCAAGTCAGAATGTAGAATGCAGGTAATCAACTTTCAGTTTAATACTGCTTTTATTGCGAAAAAATATTACTTATAGCCAATTCAGGTTAAAGGCTAAAATTAGTCAATGATTGTATGGCTGTGGATGTACTTAAGAATAAAATGAGACACTAAAATGTTACCTAGGAAACACAGACTGGGAGGATTATAAAAAGACCTCAAATAGCTTCCAAATTTTGTTAAGACTCTGGAAAAGTAAAAAATGAAACAAAATCCTCAATTGTGCAGGTTGACTAAAGGGGATGAAGCAACATAAGAGGACTCACAGTACCTTGGCAAAGGCAGCAGGGATGTTCCACTGTTTCAGACTAACGAGGATAATTTACGTGAAGCCAGTTGGAGGAGATAATTTTTGAAAAGAATAAAAACTTCTGTATAGTTAAATATGTTCAAATGTCAACTAGTACCTAAATTACTTCTTGCCAGCCCTGTGGATGTTGGCTTCATTGTGACTGAGTTTCAAAGCAATCTGTTGTAATCTTTAGGGAGCAAAGTCAAGGGTTAAGACAGGCTGCTGGGGCTGTAGATCAGCAACACACACTCACCTGCCAACACCTGTCAGGTTGCCAAGATGGGGATCATGGGAGAGACCAAAAGCACAGGGAGACAGAGGGGTCAGAGAAAGGCATTTATAAGAAAGTGGGGAGAGCCACCTATTAAGGACAGGGAGGGAGATACAAGGAGAAAGGGAGGGGCTATAGTAGGGGTTGTGCATGGCAAGACTAAAAATAATAGTAAAGAAACTAAGACTGCTGGGAATGGAATGGAATGGGGCAGAGAGGGAATTTCTGTCCCTGAGCACAGGAAGGCTTCCACACCTCGACAGGTTCTGTTATCTACATTTAGAGAAGAACCTGGTTGGACAAAGGAGAGAGCGAGGGGCATCCCTTCTGCTCATCAACTAGGCTGAACCTCAGTTTGGTTAAGGCTGGTACTCGAGTATGGAGAGAGTAATAAAAGCTAGATAAGTCACATTTAGGACATCAGGTAAATCCTTCCCAGCACCTCACAGAACTGAGACACTCAGGGTATAACTGAAAGCTTTTAAATAGCCTGAGAGCCTGGCAGAGACAATAAAAATTTCTAATTCTAACCATGAAAATAGGACTTCCAGAGTCTGGAATGCTTATCACATCCACAATAGCTACCACGTTAATTCTCTGTCTCCTTCTTTATGTGTTCCTTCCAACCACTGCCTTCTTAATCACAATGGGATGCTGTCTCTTTGCTTTATTTCCAAATCCAAGGCCTGGCTGGTTCTGCCATTCTCCTACTGGATCTGACATCTTTCACCATTTTATTCATTCTCTGTTTCGCTTTCTAGGACACTTTACTCACTGCTTCTCTTCAGATCTATCCCTTCTAGCTCCTTCTTGCCACTTAACCAGCCAGATAAATATTCCTTAAATAACTCTGATCATATCTCCCACCTTCTCTGAAACCTTCACGAAAACAAAAAAACATTTCAACTGCAGAAAGGAATCCCAGAGCTTGCGTATCAAGGCCGTTCACTCTCCATACCTACTATTCCCTGACATCTTAAGTTAAAATAGCTCAAATCTCTTTCTCCAAGTTTTGAGAAGTTATTCTCACTGTGCTCAGAGACCTGTATTCATTATTTAAAACTGAGCTCACTTCCTGATTACTTCAGAGAGAGGAAAAATTAGTGAGTCTTAAAATATAATATACCTGCCTTAACACAAATTACTAACTAGGCAGCCCACAACAGAACTATGCCTTTTAGACAGAAATCGTCAATTGGCAACAACTGCCAAGGGACCAGGGGAACAAACTTTCCTTCCAGCTACCGCTACTTGGGAGTCCCCTCTTTGTTTTCTCCATCTACTCACCTTCCCTTTCCCCTTCCCTTCCTCCTCCCCCACCAGCCCTCCCCGCGCTGTGCTGCTCAGGACCAAGCTCTCATTGCCAACATCTGACATCCAATCCTAATGCTTGAGCTGGTCCAAATCTGCATCTCTGGTGGGGTAGTTGTGGTGCACTTTCATTCATTCATTCATATTTATTTAAATGTTCCTGGGCACGTGGCTCTAACCTTGGCTGCACATTAGGATCATATGGGGAAACTTTTAAAAAACACTAATGACCAGGTCCCATCCTTAGAGGTTCTGATTTAATTGGCTTGGGGTAAGGCTAACAAGTCCTATTTCTGAAAAAGATACCCAGTTGATCTCAGCCTGGACAAGGAACCACTTCCCTAGTTCAGAGCAACTGATATTTAAATCCAGTTACTGAAAGTGTAAAAATAATTTAAAAAGCTCAGCCTCTTCAATCACTCAAAAAAGAACATAGAAGACTATTATTCATATAGTCAGTAACTATTTATTGGGCATCCATTATGTACCAGAAAATATTCCAGCTGCTAAAAACATAGCAGTGAACAAAACAGACAAAAAGATCCCTGTCCATAGGGTACTTATATTTCTAGTTGGAAGGGGGCAGTAGAAACAATAAGTAAACAAATTGTATAGTATGTTAAAAGGTGTTAAGTACTATAGAGGAAAAAAATAAAGCGAGGCACGGCAGATGGGAACCAGTAGGGGGAAGAAAGATGAAGTGTAATTTTAAATAAGCAGTCAAGAATGATCTCATTGAAAAGATATATGGGCACAAGTTTGAAGGAGGTGAGGCAGCAAACAAAACCATGCTGATGCCTGGGACAAGAATAAGTGCAAAGGCCCTGAGGTGGGAACTGGTCTAGCGTTTTGGAGGATTAGTAAGGAGCCAGAGGTTCTGGAGCAGAGTGAATAGAAGGAAAACTAATTAGAGACATGGCCAAAGAGGGGAGCAAAGAAGGGAAGACTGGGTGAGGCCTTGTAGGCCAAAGTAAGGATTTTAGCTTCTGCTCTAAGGAATCTGGGAATTTGGTGGGTTTTAAGCAGGTATGTGACAGGATCTAAGCTACATTTTTAAATGATTATTCTAGCTTCTGTGTAAGTCTAGCTAGACTAGGAGCAATGGTAGAAGCAGATGAAGCTGTAATGAATTAATCTAGTCAAGCAACATCAGTGACCTGGGCCACAGTGACAGCAGCTGGAGGTAGTATAAAGTGATCAGATTCTGGATATATTTGAAATTAGAATCAACAGAATTTTCTGACAAATTAGTTATGGAACACAAGAGAAAAATAAGAATCAGGGATAATTCCAAGGTTTCTGGTTTGAGCAACTGGAAGGTATTACTGCAATTAACTAAGATGCTTTGGGGACAGGTAGGGAGAGACTTTGGTTTTGAATATACTATATCTGAGATGCCTGTTAGATATCCAAGGAGAGTCAAATAAATGTGGGCCTCATCAGCACACAGGTAGCACTTACACTTCTAAATTTAATATATAAAAGTATTAATTATATATAAATGTGCTAAATTCATTAGGTTAGCTAGGTACAATCATACTGGCCTTTCAATTTATAGTGAGTAAAAAAATTATTAATTAATTGATTAAACTACTTTGTGGGCATACATACCCAGAGTAATAAAAAACAATACATAGTGGACTAGCATGATTCTAAAAAAAAAGCATTAGCAGCAATATTGTCCCAAGCCACCTGGAGCAGTTACAAGGCGGGCTTCACTTCCTGTCAAAGCATAATTCAGCCTTCACACCTCCAGTACACATCCTCTGTAAAACCTCCCAGGATGCCCACCGTCAGATTAAGAGACTCTGCCCTCTGTACACCCACTGATGTTGCTCATTCTCCCACCACGGCCTTAAACACTGCTTTATAATTTAGTCTAATTAAGTGTATGTTTCTCCCACTAGAGTCTAAGGCAAGCTAATGCAGGTCAGTGACCATGTCTTATTCACTTTTGTGTCACCAGTGCTTCACACAGTACTAGGTGCATCATACGAAATTATTAAATGCTGATTGCTAAATGAGTAAATTTGAAATTAAGAACAAAACATTAAAAATAATTTCATGTACCTAGGTTTCCGTAAACCAGGTCTCCGTTCTTTTAACTATATCGAACGCAGGATCTGCAGCTCTGGAGCTACATGTTTCTAAAAGTGATATATTTGAACATAAACCTCAGTAATACATAAGCATTAAATAATAAAAAACAACATTCTCACTCTACGTAATTAAAGATCATTTTAGAACAAGAAGCATAATCAGTTCTTTATTTTCATGTTCGTTCTTAAAATGAAGAACATTTAAACAGTCTCTGTAAGTTTTCACAGTTTTGATGTGAGTGGCAGGAATTTTGAGTAGTTCACCAAAAAAAAATTTTTTTTTTTTTTTTAGATGTTGGGGGTAGGAGTTTATTAATTTATTTTTGCTGTGTTGGGTCTTCGTTTCTGTGCGAGGGCTTTCTCTAGTTGTGGCGAGCGGGGGCCACTCTTCATCGCGGTGCGTGGGCCTCTCACTATCGCGGCCTCTCTTGTTGCGGAGCACAGGCTCCAGACGCGCAGGCTCAGTAGTTGTGGCTTACGGGCCCAGCCGCTATGCGGCATGTGGGATCCTCCCAGACCAGGACGCGAACCCGTGTCCCCTGCATTAGCAGGCAGATTCTCAACCACTGCGCCACCAGGGAAGCCACCAAAAATTCTAATCACTGTCTTCTGCTGCAGAAATGTGCATATTTGTTAACTGGCTTCCTGTTTTCTTTGTGCAACAAATCAGAATGGATGCTCCGCTCCTCCTCTTCCACTCTGGCAGGCAGCACAGTCTCCAATTGACTTTTTTCTAGGATTTCTTTCTACCAAATCCCTTTCTTTTCTCCATAGAAGATTTCTAGAGCTCATAACAGACTACAAACAGCACTTAAAGTTAGCAGCACTAAGCAGCCCTGTCACTTTTTTACCTAGCAGGAGCTAAGAAAAAGAATTTCTCCTCAGTTAAAAAATAAAACATTCATACTGTTTGACTTAAATAAGAAAAAAATCAAAGCTTAAATAAATTAAGGATAAATTAAGTCAAATGTGAAGCATGCAAGGAAAGATTACTTTGTCTAATTGGACTGGTTGTATACTTCTCTTTCATTTCCTCATACCAAGTTCACAGATCTGTCTTTTTAAAAAAGACAATTCATGGAATTTTGAACCCATTTCAGTCACCTGAATCCACTTATCACACTTCAATGTGTCAAAAGTTTTGGAAATATATTCCAAATAAAAGTTTTACGACCTTATTTTTAAAAGTAGTAAAATAACTGAAATGCCATTAGCCCAAGACAAAAGCTTATCATATCTAAGCCAAGTGACCTGTACATTGACCTCTTGATATTATACTATTAAAGTCAAACAGCCAAATTATTCCATTCTTTATTTCTAAATGTATGAAACTGAAAAACAAAGAAACGACATTAATGATTTTTAATTAAAAATACTCTGGCATATACTGTCATTTTCCAGCATTCAAAAAATGTTACAGAAATGATATACCTACTCTCTAAAATGAAGTGCCTTTTATTTCTTTCTTTCTGGTTTAGAATATTCACCTTCACATGGAAAATCTCTTGGGCTTACACTCTCATTTCTGAGCCTTAGACTAAAGTCAAAGTTCAGAGTGAAAGAGGCCCAAAACTTAATTTCAGACATTAGTCTTGCTAATCTGTGACCAGGTACTGTTCACAGAGGAACAGCATGAGGCCCCTTCAGTAGGTACCTGCAGCTTCTCTCTGAGGCTTACCCCATAGGTCTGGAGCACCCTGAGTCATTCAGGAAGAACACAGCTAACCTAGGCATCCATTAGCTTTCTCTTCTCTCAATCTCCAAGCCATTTTTATGAGAAGAAACATTCCAAAATGTATATGTAACTCTGCCCCCCTACCCTCCCTCCTGAAGTCCCCAAATAAAGCCTCAAATACCCCTTCTAGTTGGTATTAACAATCTAATATTTTTATTAACAATCTAAAATGAATTAACAATTCATTGATATTATTAATCTAAATATTAATAAGTCTGATATTAACAATCTAAAAATGAATCAATCAGATCACCCTTACTAGCGAGAAAGAAAAAAATCAGGATGCATGTTTGGAAAAAATACTATTTCTTCCACAATCTTCATTTCTGGCATTATACTTGATACTACGTAAGTGCAACAATCACCTATAATAATAAAAGAATGAACACTTTCCAGGTGAGAAAAATCTTAGAAAACTCAAACTTTTTAAAGAGCATGTAAGGATTCATACTCAAAATCCAAATCAGGAACTCTACAAAACACTGAATCAAGTCCCATTTGTTTTACTTAGTTTTACCTTTGTCCTACAAAAGCAGTTCCAAGAAGCAACAGCATTTGGTTTACAATGTATTTAAATTTGGAATTGACAAATCATACTCAATGTTAAGAGCTGGAATTAAATGATCTAAAATTCTAGGTTAATGACTATGCTATAGGCAGTATATCAGATACCAATAAGAAATAGCACTCAGAAAGAAGGTCTTTATAAAGTTTTCCTTGATTTTAAGTAACATAGAACATGAAACTACATTATTATTAAAAAATGCAAATTTTTCAAAAATGAAGTGTAAAAATTATATAACCTTGATTTATATATTAAAGCACTACTTTCTGATACAAAGAACTAATTCTGTTCTCTCAACCAGTTTCTTCCATCTATGAGTTGAAAAGCTTCAACTAATTGAAATGAAAACTTAAATAACAATATCTAGTATATAGCTAACTTTAAATATCAAAATTTATGATTTACTTTAATATTATGTACTTCTCACATCAACAAAAAGCATGACCAAGATTTTTGAAAATTAAAAAATAAACAGATGTACTGACATGATAGTATGTTACTTGTTGCGGAGCACAGGCTCCCGACGCACAGGCTCAGCGGCCATGGCTCACAGGCCCAGCCGCTCCGCAGCATGTGGGATATTCCCGGATCAGGCACGAACCCGTGTCCCCTGCATCGGCAGGCAGACTCTCAACCACTGCGTCACCAGGGAAGCCCAGCATGTTACTTTTTACTTGTCAGTCAAAACCATCCAAGATATAACTTAAATTAACTGGTAACTAATAATCGATAACTCAAATAACTAGTTCACGGCAATTATTTAGTCAAATATTTTTCTTTACATTTGCCTCTGTGAATTGACATTATACATTACAGCACTGAGAAACATTTAAATTTTACTCTTTCTAGGGTCATGTATAAAACCTATTCTTTGGGCTTCCCTGGTGGCACAGTGGTTGAGAGTCCGCCTGCCGATGCAGGGGACACGGGTTCGTGCCCCGGTCCGGGAAGATCCCACATGCCGCGGAGCGGCTGGGCCCATGAGCCATCGCCGCTGAGCCTGCGTGTCCGGAGCCTGTGCTCCGCAACAGGAGAGGCCACTGCAGTGAGAGGCCCGCGTACCACCAAAAAAACTAAAACAAAAAAAACCCTATTCTTTTATAATTAAGCACCTAGCCCTCTATCCTACTCTTGGGAATCACCACAGCCTTGTAGCTTCATTATTCCTAATTACCACATAGCTAGCTTCCTCTACCTCTCTAGTTATAGCTTTTCTAGATCCAAGACCAAAGTATGGCTAGAGAGTGTCTAAGGAATGGTCAAGTCTAATTTAAATGTTATAGTATGTGCAATTCTCTGCTTTGTGCTTGATCCCCATTGTTACAAGACTTTCTAAGGGGAAATAAATATCAGTTATATTCTCTTAGATGTGCTCTCACATAAGAAACCCTGAATGACGCAAAAAGGAATACGTATTAGGATCTAATCAGGAAAACAGAAACCACCATAAGCATTTATTAAATTACACAAAGGGAATTTCATTAAGGAAAGTGGTTATTCTGATGAAGTAGAAGGTGAGAAGACAAACTGGAGAGACTAATGTAAGCCACAGATTTAGCAGCAGCAGGAGGCCACAAACACCCTAAGGCTAGGGAGACAGAAAGAAGACTCAGTGTTCATGGCCACAGGCCTGGTCTTCCAATACAAGCTGGAGCTGCAGGAGGTCTGTCCAGGGCTGGAACCATGGAGATGAAGCTGTTGCCAGAAATGTTACCTGAGACAGACAGGGAGGTTGAGAAATACCAGACTGTCTCCCTCCCTTTGCCTTCCTGCCTCCCACTAAATGCAGCCTGCAGGGGGAAGCCTCCTATGATATATAAGAGCATGCTTAGAGAGAAGAAAGGATGTGAGGGCAAACAGACCTAGGACCAGCACAAAGCAAAAGGAAAGAAAGGGGAAGGGGGAGCCAGATTCCAAAATGAAAAGAAGTAGTCAATCTAATGAGAGTTCATTATCACAACCTAGAAAAAGGAAGAACTGCCAGAGCATTCCCCACACCTTGTCTGAGAAACCCAGGGTGCTAATAAACTTCTTCTCCTTTGAGCTAGATGAAAGCTGTAAAAGTATCCTGAGCTGCTTTCTGCTTTCTCAGGCACAGGGGTATTGCTTCATTTTTAAAGATCAAAAATTGATAGCCAATTGCATGTTGAAAAGTACCTCTGATCAAACATAATAACCAAGCATTTCCACTAATGAATATAACAGAGAAAGTTCCAGTGGGCACCTTTTTTCTTGGAAAAAAATGTTGATGGCCAATCATCCCACTGGGATACAATCAATTGAAAGGAAGTCTACTGTAGGGGAAGCAGCTATGTTCCTGATGGTTTTGTAAGTACACTGTGATCAACAGCTTTTGTGTAAATACCTGTGATACCTCTGGGCTGGAGAGCAAACATACGAAGAGCTCAACTGCCTTTAGTCAGTAGACGCTATGGGACTCTATTATTGGGCCAGTGTGCCAGGAGAAGAGGGAGCTCACAACCAAACTCTATTCCAAAAATTATTATGGAAAATAATGAGTAATATTATGTAGACCCAAATTCTGGTTAAATACTGAGGTTCCAAGATAAAATTTTAGAACTCACCTCTGCTGTTACACAGATAACTTTTGACTAATAGAGAGTTACCATGGAAATGAATTCCCTGTTTTCAAAGAATGTGACTCCAATAAAGATGCAACATAAGTTTTCTTCCCCTCAGTATTCAGGAGCCCCTTAGGCCATCGTTATAAACACTGCACAATGTTAAACAAAATTGTAAAGAAAAATCTGATAATTTGGATTCTCTATGGTTAATGATTGGCACAGTGTGGGCATGTACTGTGTTTGTGTATAAATGAATATATAATATGTACATATGCAAGCATTTCCCTGTGGCTAACAGGACCTGCCCAGGGGCAGTGAAAATAGTGTTTAAATAAGACAGTTGAATTAGTTGATAATAAAACACCGTTAAATATTTTATAAATGTTCAAAACTATTAAGTGAATATAACTGTCAATGTTTTAATCAGTTGAATATGTTTTCAAATTAATTGGACTCTAACTCTGTAATTCTCAGTAAATGTTTATTTTAAATTAATAAATGATAACTGAATCACTTTGCTGTACACTTGAAACTAACACATTGAAAATTAACTTTACTTCAATAAAAAAATTAATTAATAAATGAGATCTGCTTACTTTCTTTCCCTCAGTAGTATATCTCCTCATTAAGTTTCATTATAACGTATTCTCATTAAGCCCCAGATCTGGTTTCTCTAATTCAGGTAGTCTATTCTGTCAATTTAGAGATGTGACCCCATCCGTGCCTGATATAACTATGCATTTATGTATAAACCACAAGATTGAATGAAGCAGATTCACACTGATCCTTAAATAAAATTTCTGTTACAACACAGTGTGAATGAGTCTGAAAGCCAAAAAGAGCTTGAAAGCAGTGTCTCCTAATATCTTTCTTGGATAAAGACTGACCTCATGTGTTAGAGACCAGATAAATAAAGTTGAAATCCTTTTTTACAAGAATACTGGCAACGAAAACCATAATTTACGAACAAGTGTGTGATAAAAATTCAAGGAGTGAACTGAGGATAACATAAGCAAAGTAAAATAATATTTAAAGTATAAAGCCAAGATCCAGGAAAAGCCCTTTCAAAAAAGATACCCAGCTTTCCTCATTTTGTATTTATATATTTATAGTAGAGCCTGAAGTGACCATTTTATCAAAGGATAGATGCAACAAAGAAATTCATTTGTTCATTTTACTCTGTTAGGACTTTCACAAACTGAGTCATTTGAAAGATGAATTCATTTATTTTACTAGTGTCACATTGATACATCTTGCTGCTGTAGTTGCGGAAATGAAAATGTAGCACAAATATACATTACAACTAGAGTAGGAGTAATAGAGTTGTAAAATATAAAAAGAGTAGCCTCACTGAATAGATACTACTGACTTAACAGAATGAAAAAAAATGTGATAAATTGCCACAGCTTACGTAGACACTGCCTATACTAATTTAGAAAAATAAAAATCAAAGTCACTAATTTGTGCAATAACAATAAGGTACAACATACCTCACACTGGTCAGAATGGCCATCGTTAAGAAGTCTACAAAGAACAAATGTTGGAGAGGGTGTGGAGAAAAGGTGACCCTCCTACACTGTTGGTGGGAATGTAAATTAGTACAACCACTATGGAGAACAGTATAGAGGTTCCTTAAAAAACTACAAGTAGAGGTGCCATATGATCCAGCAATCCCACTCTTGGGCATATATCTGGACAAAAATGTAATTCAAAAAGATACATGCATCCCTATGTTCATAGCAGCACTATTCACAATAGCCAAGACTTGGAAACAACCTAAATGTCCAACAACAGATGAATGGATAAAGAAGACGTGGTATATAGCTACAATGGAATATTACTCAGCCATAAAAAAGAATGAAATAATGCCATTTGCAGTAACATGGATGGACCTAGAGATTATCATACTAAGTAAGTCAGAAAGAGAAGGATAAATACCATATGATATCACTTATAGATGGAATCTAAAATATGACACAAATGAACTTCTATGAAACAGAAACAGAATCACAGACATAGAGAAGAGACTTGTGGTTGCCAAGGGGGAGGTGGGGTGGGGAAGGGAAGGATTGGGAGTTTGGGGTTAGCAGATGCAAACTAATTATACATAGAATGGATCAACAACAAGGTCCTACTGTATAGCACACAGAACTATATTCAATATTGTGATAAACCATAATGGAAACGAATATTTACAAAAAAGAATGTATATATATGTAAAACTGAATCACTTTGCTGTTCAGCAGAAATTAATGCAACAATGTAAATCCACTATATTTCTATAAAAAAATGAAAAAATAAGGTACAAAAGTGTATTCCTCTGATTCAGTATATTGCTATGGTAGGAATTTTTTTAATGATTTTATTTAAAATATTATTTTAATTGTTCAGTGTATTAAAGGGGAAAAAACAAAACAAAACCATGAAGAGCAGACAAACAGTTTTTAATCTTAACATTCAGCCTTGGCACTCAGGTAGAAAGAAGGGTCATAAAGTTTTTAACTAAGATTTATTTTCATGAAAATTATTTTTCATTTTTATTTTAATAAAAGAATATGAATGGATTAGGACTAAAGAGTTATAAGAAGCTTTTATACATAATGACGAATATTTTTCTAATTAATTAATTAATTTATATATATTATTTTTCAAATGCTGCTTTAGTATGTGCCAAGCACTCTTCCTCTAAAACCCGAGAGATAGGTAGATGTTATTATTATCCTCATTTTACAGATGAGAAAACTGAGGCTAAGAGATTAGGTGATTTGCCCTAGGTCATACAATAGCAGTCATCCTATTAGCTTTGATGACAGCAGTAAGCAGTTTGGTCTCCGTTGTGAACTTCAAAGAAAAAATCTATTAATGGATCACACCAGGCCTAGAGAATCAGCGCCTAAATTCTCAACACTTGATTTTTGGCTCAACTCTTAACTCCCGGAAAGCTAAAAAGAACCAAACGCACAGTCATCCTACAAATACCTCTTCAGAGTCCTCACTGGTCATACTCACTAGGGAATATTTCAGAGCTGAATGAACTTAAGAACACACACTTGCCACATCTTAAAATATCACTCAAGTACCTATAATTAATCAGAAACAAATGAAATGATAATCTACAACTTAACAGCTAAAACAACCCTAAAGTAGCAAAATAATATGTTCTGCCTTTAGAATAAGACATTCTAAACTGATCTGTTGTTTGGAAATTTGAAAGAAAGAAAGTTCATCTTTCATTTCTAGTCTCTGAATAAACATGAAAACGAAGATGAAAATTGAGTTAGCTGCATGAATGAACATTCTTTCACTTACTTATGTTAAATTGACTGAAAAAAATCAATTTTGTTTTTCTTTAGAAAATATTTCACATTTTCAGCCATAAGCACTTTTAAAATATGTGTTTTTAAAAAAGTTCTTTAATATGATATGGTCCAAGAAAATATCTGAACTTTGGGCATTCTTTTAGCTGTTACCTTCAAAAAAAAACACCTCTATTTAAAAACAAAAACAAACATACCCATATCTGACACATCCTAAGAATTCAGTTCATGTTTATAAACTGAAAAACTGAAGCAACAATAAGATCTAAGGTACCACCAGAATTAATATCATTAATTAAGATATCATCAGAATTATATCATTAATTAATAAACACAACTTTTAAATTTATCAACAATCTTAAGTTATGACAAATATAAATTTTTATATAGCATATAATGAAAATGAACATTTTGTCAAAAATTCTTCACCATCATCCTTAATAGTCATATAAAATAGCATCTTCCTGACTACTGGTAGAAATCATTTGAACTGATCTAAGTCAATTCACAATGGATCTGTGGCATTAAACTCATGAACCCACAGCATTTCTGAGGTTTGCACTCCAACTATACATAAAAATAATGTCACTTTGACATTTCAGATTCCATTGGCTTATCTGTTCAACTGATTTAAAATTAATATTATATATTAATGTATATGATTATTAATTATTATCCTGAGCATTTTCCATGGTATTATGCATTCTCAAAAAGCATGCTATTGAATAGTATGATTTTATCATGTTATATTAATAGCAACATTTTTAACCCCTTAAAAGCTTTTTTATTATTATGGAAATTTTCAAATATAAGTAATGAGAATAATATAATGAACCGCCATGTCCTATAGCCCAGCTCAATTATCTATATTTTGCCATTTTTGTCTCCTTTAGTGGCCTAGCCACTTTTTTTCTTTTTATCCCTTTGTAATATTTTAATGCAAATCCCTAACATTGTGTCATTTCACTAGTAAATACTCAAGTATGTATCTCTTACTGATAAAGTTTTTAAAATATATCAGATATTTGGTAGAATTCACCAATGAAGCAATCTAGGCACAGAGTACCATTGGAGGGAAGGTTTTTAACAACAGACGTAATTTCTTTAAGAGATATAGAGGTATTCAAGTAATCTATTTCTTCTTCAGTGAGCTTTGGAAGTTTGCATCTTTCAAATAAATTTTCCATTTCATCTAACTTGTTGAATTTAGAGGCATAAAGATGTCCATAATATTCGCTTGTTATCCTTTTAATATCTGGAGAATCTGTAGCTATGTTACTCCTCTGAGTCATGGTACTGGCAATTTCTCTCTCTCTCTTTTAAGTAGTCTCAATAGAGATTTATCGAGTTTATCAAAGAACCAACCTTTAATTTCATTAATTTTCTCTTTTTTTTGTTTTCCATTTCATTGATATCCACTTTGATCTTTATAATTTCCTTTCCTCTGCTTACTTTGAGTTTAATTTGCTTTTCTTTTTTCAAGTTTCATAAGGCAGAAGCTAAGGTCGTTGATTAGAGACCTTTTTTTTTATACAGGTGTTTGGTGGTATTTAAAGTAAATACTTTAGTAGCATCACACTAAATCTGATGTGTTGTGTTTTCATCCTCATTCAGTTCAAAATACTTTCTAATTTCTCTTTTTTTTTTTTTTTTTTTACGGTACGCGGGCCTCTCACTGTTGTGGTCTCTCCAGTTGCGGAGCACAGGCTCCGGACGCGCAGGCTCAGCGGCCACGGCTCGCGGGCCCAGCCGCTCCGCGGCATGTGGGATCTTCCCGGACCGGGGCACGAACCCACGTCCCCTGAATCGGCAGGCAGACTCTCAACAACTGCGCCACCAGGGAAGCCCTCTAATTTCTCTTTTGATTTCTTCTTTACTCATGGGTTATTTAGGACTGGATGAGCAAGGAAGGGAGAGCATACTCCAATCTCTGGGGTTTTCTATGCAAGTTCTCTCCACTCTGGTACTCTGTCCTCTGAATTCTGGCTATTCTGGTCTCCCTGGACTTTCGGTTCTGTCTCAACTCAGATAGTCTGCTGAGTTTTGCCTGGGTTATCCCTCTCTGTGCTACAAGCTGGAAACTCTTCCAACATATTAGACGAAGGCAAGCATAGGGCTTCTCTTGTTTGTTTCTTAGATCTCAGGGATCACTGTCCTTGGTTGTCTGATATCCAGTGTCTTGAAGACCATTGTTTCATATATTTTGTCAGTTTTTCTAGGTTGTTTCAGGGAAGAGAGTAAATCTGGTCCCCACTACTCCATCTTAACTGGAAGAAGAAATCCAGTTCTGTTTTGTTTTTTTTATAGATCATTGTAAACTCATGACTTTTATACATTTGTTTTAATCCATTTCAGCCATTTTCCTTTTTGATGCTCAACGTATCCCAGCTTAGGCCAGTGAGAGGCACTTCATGTTGGCTTTTGGGTCCTTTGACATGTTCCTATTAGTCCTTAATGTGGCAAATGATATTTAGGCACTACAGTCTAGTCACTAGGGGTTAACTATACATTTGCATTTGCTGAACTTGTTTTTGAAAAGTGGGAAGGAGAGCAAAAGTACAAGATAGAAATATTTTACATTTATAAATAGGTACATGGCAGTGAAAAGAACACACCTGTGTTGGAGGAAGCTCAATTCTGCCGGATACAAGTCATTAACATTCTCAACTGTTAGAGACCTCAAAAGTTCTTATCATTGCTTCCAAACCCACTCTGGTAAAGCTGACTTTATCTTCTCCACCTGTGGGCATTCAGTCTTGGCTACTTCTGGACTCTCATTTACATAGTCACAGCAGCTTAGAAGGAAGGCCGCTTACTTCAATATTGCTTGATATTAGCAGAATCTATCTGAAGACTAAGGGTGTGTCATCAATAAATAGAGTCCAGCCAAGACTGAGAGCATCAAAGTAAAATTAAGTCCACGAGACCACAGTAATAGAATATCAATATTCTTCCATTTATTCCCAATCTTTTGTCTTCTTGCCCTTGATTTAACAATCTAAGATGTCACAAATCCCCAATTTTCCCTTCTAACTTACTAAAGACTTGACATTCCTTAGTTTCAGTGACAGCCACTCACAGTCCCGTCCAGGCCAATGACTCAAATTCAGAGATTTGTCTGGCTGTAAGAAACTCTAGAGATAGATCACCTAATACAGGCACATCTCTTCATAGGAGGAAACTAAGGCACAGGGATTTTGTGGCACCTGCTTCTAGTAGCAAACTTAGAGCCAGAGACTTAGTAAAGTAACTTGGAGAGATTTTCTAAATCATATAAAATTAAATGTATTTATACCAGTAACTCTCAACACTCTGCATCTCATATCTCCCTAATCATTTATTTAAGAATTACATACCATGTTGATAATAAATTATTTAGAGCTATATACCATGATTATAATAAGGGTAACACAACTTTCTAGGAACATTTATATATTTACAAACATTTTGTGAATGTAAATTACATTTTGTATAATGTCTTAGTAGAAAAATACTGTCAGAATGCAAATATTTTAACAAAAAAGCTTTTATTTTATTAAAACTTGAGTTCTACCCTTGGTTTTCAAGAGATAAGATAACCAAAATAGCTTCGCAAAAGTTATACATGTTTAAAATGCTATCTTGCCTTTACCCGAATCCATGAAACTAAGCAATATTATGCCACAAACCAGTCTTCTCATCAAAACAAATACTGTGCTGAGCAAGAAAGATGCTCCTAAAACGCTGTGGACCAGCTTTGATATGAATCCAGTAGGTTCTGACTGCTAACAGGCCAAAACACCAATCCTGGTATATAATCTTCACAATAATCTTCTCAGCAAATTAAGCCTTCCAAAGCTGACATTTGCTATCGCTACTATTTTGTCAAAGAAAATAATTCTGATCTTTTAAGTACCAGTGTACAATAATTTTTGGCCATCTCAAAATGCTCAGGGAAGCACTTACTGATCTAATAAGTCTTGTTTTGTCTTTAATGAGTACAATTTCAAGTGATCGTAAAAAGCCCACATACGGTCATTATAACCCTTGTTGTGAACAAGCTGTTCATCCAAAGGCATTTTTACTCTACACCATAAACAGCATTAGATGTGACAAGAAAAATACTCATCTACCAAAATGTTCAGGCCAAGGTTATAGAAAATGAATAAAAAATTATGGTTACATATGGTCTTGGTTACACTGAGATGTTTTGATAGAGCAATAAGAGAGAATAACGTGCCTGTCCTCTCTGCTGGCTTTAGGTTCTGATCCTCAAAATATAATTAAAGCTGATCAGTCATTTAAGACACAGAACAACCACAGGCTCTGTTTCAGATACACTAGACTAGAACAGTGATTTGATTTTCTTTTCAAAGTTTGCTCTGATTTTCCAGCAATTTAGATATTGTAGCACCTATTTTAATAATAGTAGCTAAAGTTTGCTTAGCACTTACTGTGGTTTCGATACTGAGGCAAGCATCTTGCATATATTACTTCAATTAATTCCCTGAAAAATAATTTGCTCACTTAGGTAATAAATGGCAGAGCCAAGATTCAAACAGGAGCTGACAACAGAGCCCAGACTCCTATCCACTGGGCCTTATTGCCATTGTTCTAGGTAACTCGTAAACATTTTCTCTTTTCCTAGGAAGAAAGAAAAACATTATATCCTGCTAAGCTGTAAGCTTGAAGAGACCTGACAAATTTCAGATAATACACAAGTAAATTTTATAGTAACCAGTTTTCTAAAGCATGTATATAAGATTAGCTCCTAATTATTTTAGAACTCTGAAAAACAGCAGAGATGACACATTGAAAGGGAGAGATTACAAAGGAACTGGTATTTTCATTATTGCTAAAATATGAGATTTCATATATTTGGTATACAAGTAAACTCTCTGAACTATAAAGTTAATTTTTGACATACATTTGCTTCTCTTTTCATGTTACATACTCAGCTTAATCATATGCACTGACCATATTCACTTCTTAAAAGCCAAATGCTCTGAAGATCTAATGATATGTGACCAGTGAACACTTTCATCAAAATATCTTCTAACACAATACATTAACATCTCAATATGTTTTGTCATATATATCAGTTTCTTTAATGTATATATTTCATAGTCATTAGCAAATGAAAAAGCAAAAAAGTTTCTTGTTTAAATGAATGTACCATTTCAGAAAGGATAGATTTTGTATTGTTGCCTTAAAGTGATTTTAATTTTACCAAACACTACTTACACGTCTATAATGGTCTGAGTAGTCCTCATTCAAGTACGTATAACATTGCTAGGGCACTGATATGAATGATACTCGGAAAAACTAAGGAGACGTAGCCACGGTTCCTACCTTGGTTAGATGAATGACTCCTTTAGAAGTAACTGAACAACCCATGAAGCCAACGTACTGAAGTTCAGGACAGTGCTCAGCAAATGCTTTCACCGATTGATCTGTCACCTAGGGAAGAGACATGAAGAAAGTCAAGGTGGCATTACAGTGAGTGAATTTAAGGATTTGGCTACTGCAAATTCCCTCTGCCTTACCTTGCATCATTAATATTTCCCTTTCCAATGGATCATTTGAATCCATATACAGACATGCTGCAATATGTCCTGTGGTTTTTTTTTTTTAAATCCTCCCTCAACCCCACATCCCTTTCTATCACCCCATGTTTGTTTACTTCTTCACAGAAAATGTCTCAGAGATGTCAACACTATCTACCTCCACTTCTTCGCATCTCTCTCAATAGATATGTACATATTTTATCGACATACACTTCACAAACTACAAAATTCACCCCTTCAAAAGGAACAGTTCAAGTGGTTTTTAGCATATTCACAAGTTGTACAACCATCACCAATATCTAATTCCAGAAGATGTTCCTTACCCCAGGAAGAAACACCATGCCCGTTAGCAGTCACTCCCCTATTCCAACTCCAGCCTCCAGCCCCTGGCAACTTTCTGTCACTATGAATTTGCCTAGTCTGGACATCTTTTATAACTGAAATTGTACAATTGCTTCCTAAAGTGCAACAATGGTCTCTTTATAAGGTTTCTCCCTGCAAGTGTTTCTTCCAAGAAATCTGGTTTTGCCCCTCACTGCTTCAGATTCCTCAGATTTGGATGGTGTGATGGTTAATTTTATGTGTCACCCTGACTACACCACGAGGCACCCAGATATTTGATTAAACATTATTCTGGGTATGTCTGAGGGTGTTTCTGGATGAGATTAACATTTAAAACAGTAGACTGTGTAAAGCAGATTGCTCTCCCCAAGGTGACCACTCAACCTTAGTCACATCCAAACCGTTGAAGGTCTGAATGGAACAAAAAGGTTGAGTGAAGGAAAATTTGCTCGCTCTCTCTCTCTTTCTCTCTCTCTGCCTTGTCTTCAAGTTGAGACACCAGTTTCCTACGCTTAGACTCAAACTTGGACTGGAACTTATATCATCGGCTCTCCTGGTTCCTATGCATTCACACTCAGACTAGAAGTACACCATCAGCTTTCCTTGGTCTCCAGATTGCCGATTTGGGGACTTCTCAGCCTCCATAGTTACATGAGCCAATTCCTTACAATAATCTCTTTTACAAACACACACACACACACACACACACACACACACACACACACACCTCATACTAATTCCAATTCTCTGAAGAACCTTACCTAATGTAATACATATTAGAATCCCCTGAGGAGTTTAGTAAAATCTCAGAGCCAAAAGGGGTGTGGCCCAAGGATCTGTATTTTTAACAAGCCCCTAAGAGACTCTTAGGGATGTGAAAACTTGAGGCCCCAGAGCTGCAAAGAAGTTACACTGACAGCTTTTGGCATTTCTACATGGCCCTGCTTTAAACAAAGGGCAGACTGAAATTCCTTTTTTGTCTCCCTCAACCTCCAAAAACTTTCCATGTATAAAATTATCTTCTTATAATTGTGCTAACATTTTCTTCACTGTTCCACAAAGTTGTAGCTTATTAAAGAAGGTCCAAATATTCTCTATCATAGGCTTAATTTCAGATTCACTTTCCTCACAGTCAAGATGAAATCAACAAGTTAAACACCACTGTTAGTTTTTCAAACAGCAGTGACTTGCATCTCCTTTGCATTAAATTTAATATGGGTGACTCTTACTTTGTATCTTCCTTATCTATTCTGAATAGATATTGGAAAATAAACGTATGTGGGTAGCATTAATTCTGAAACAACCCAAGAACATTTTCCTAAAATAATGAAACCAACAGCATCCATGGTACGTCTGATAAAAGATTAATTCTGCCCTGAAAAGTAAAGTATGCTTCAGCAGATTAAGAGTAAGGGTGCCATTGATAAATTAAAAATGGGCCTTCCTGACACTCAGCTTTCTAGAAACATTATGTTAACAAAGAATATTTAAGGCACTAAAACTGCCTGAAGCTTTAGTGAAAACAAACTTCTATTAAAAAGTGGGGTGGGCGGGGAAGATCAGAGAGAACAAAGGTTAAATAACTATGGCCATTTGGTTAAATAACCCTGCCTAACCTCACTCTAACATCAGGCCTCTCCTAGGTCCATCTTCAAAAGGGGGAAGAGGAATTCAGATAAGGATTAAGGACACAAGAAAGCTCAAGTCCAAGGTGTTAGAGCTTTCAGAGAGAAGAAAAAAAGGTATTAACATGTGCTTGGTGGGTCTTTCTCTTTCAGCTCAAGGAATCAGAAAAAGAGAGCTCGGAGGAGCCTCCAGCATCAACAGAGTCCTATAAGCCAAACAAGACCAGAGCAAGTCCTTGGAGTACAGAAACACTCTTGGTAGGCTTAGATGTGTTTTAGGAGACTTAATAAAAGGCCTTAAACAGTTGTGCAACCAACACCAGGATCCAGTTGTAGAACACTTGCATCGTACCACCCCCAAAATTCCCTTTATCCCTTATGCCCATATGTTCAATCACAGCTCCCACCGCTAGACAACCATGCTTTACACATCCATACCTGCCTTTTCTAGAAATTTCATATAGAGTTCTATCATAAGTAGTCTTTTGTATCTAGCTCCTTTCACTAGTGTAATGTTTCTGAGATTCATCCTTGGTGTTACATGTATAAATAGTTGGCTCATTTTATTGCTGAGTAGAATTGCCCTGTAGGACTATACTACATTTTGTTTATCTGTTTACCAGTTGATAAACATTTTAATTGTTTCCAGTTTGGAGCTTTGATAAATAATGTTTCTGTGATCATTCACATACAAGTCTTGGTATGGACATTATGTTTCATTTCTCTTGTGTAAATATCTAGGAGTGGAATTACTGAGTCATGTGATAAGTATAAGCTTAATTTTTTACACATTTTCAAAATCGGGTTGTTTTCTTCTTAAGTTGTAAGCGTTCTTTATATAACTTGAATACAAGTCCTTTATCAGATTCTTGTTTCACAAATATTTTCTTCCATTCTGTGCCTTGTCTTTTCATTTCCTTAATGGTGGTCTTAGCTCTAACATTTAGGTCTATGGTGCTCTTGGAGTTGATTTTTGTGAATAGTGTGAAGTAAGGTGAAAGGTTCTTTTTTTTTTTTTTGCATATGAATTGCCCCAGCGCTATTTGTTGAAAAGACACCTGTAACGGTTTGATTTTGAAGGATCTTACTTACTCACAGACTGTGGGAAAAGCAGGCAGAAGAAAAGAATTCGTATGCAAAGAGATATGTGGCTCAGGATTTGGAAAGTAGTATCGGAAAATCAGGGGGGAATGAGATCAGCTTGCAAAGCAGATTTTGATCTTTTAGTCAAAGCTGTGATGGAGATAAAGAGGACGATGAACCTCAGATTCAATAGTGTCATCTCTTCACATGACAGACGTAGAGAAGACCGTCTCCTTAAGCTGGCATTCTAAAAGCCAGCCTATACTTTTATAGCGGCATGGAAAGCATGCAAGTGCATTTAGTGTTACAAGGTGGAAAAGCCCTGGTGATAGGGAATGTCTATTGTGCCTTCAGAGTCACAAGAACCGTGAAAAGCCTCAATAATATAAACACACACAAAGATTCCTGTAGAGCTTCCATTTGTGAACCTTAAGGGGGCCTTCTCTAGTTGCTAAACCCTAAGCAAATGAAAACCAGAAACACAGGGGGCAGAGGGAAAAGGAAAATGTTAGTTCTCATAAGCTCTTGAAAGCTGCACTCAGAAATCCTTTGAGGGTGGTTTCTTGGGAGATCAAATGTGGCTACAAGAGAGAAACCTCTCCAGGAGGTAGAAACAATAGGCCTAGAAAATTCTAAAACGGGGCAAATGTAATAGCCACTGTGTTAGAAGTGTTCATACATGACTAAACTATTCTGGGCTAGAAGAAAGAGAAAGAACAGAAGGTGAGCAGTACAGGGTCACTAATTTTGCTTGGACAGTTATTGTTTACAAATTTTTTTTTTAAATTGTTGAATCTAGGGATTCAGTCTCTGGACACAGCTCACTCTGTTGAGGTTTGGGGTACTAGTAGCCAAAGAGTTTAAGAGAGAGTAGATAATAAAATGGCTACATTTACTAAGGCCTTACTGTGTGCCAAGCTAAGTCCTCTCTATGCATCACAGGAGATGCTCATAATAGCCTCGAGAGGCAACATTATCCCCATTTAACAGGTGACTAAAATAAGCCTATTAGAGATTGACTTCCCCCCAAATCAAATCACTAGCAGGTGGCAAAGTGGGGCTTTAAACTTTGGTCTTTTAGGTTTTGAAACCCATGCCCTTTAACTTATACACACTAGGCTGTGATTCATTTCATGGTGCTAATTTCACTCAAAAGCAAATTTAAGGCCCTCCTTGTAGCCCCAGAGAAGTAGAGTGAAAAGGATCAAGGCACAGTAGGTCTACTTTTTAAAGAATTTCCTGAAGAGAAGTGCTTCCCTTGATTACTTTTTTCATCTCCTATAGGTAGACCAGGTGTGCTGCCAATGCCGTGATAGTCCTGTATATCCTGAGAACCCT
Organism: Pseudorca crassidens; assembly: GCF_039906515.1. NCBI lineage: Eukaryota > Metazoa > Chordata > Mammalia > Artiodactyla > Delphinidae > Pseudorca > Pseudorca crassidens. Next base: position 88,347,094 of record NC_090298.1, read on the forward strand.
CCCAAAAGAGGAAAGCATAGGAGAGGGCTGGGGTAGTCTAATTCAGAGGTGTTGAGGAAGCTGGATTAACGGTAGTGAATTATAAAACCACGTAAGTAGAACCTGATAATCCAGGAAAGCACTTTCACCTAAAAAGGATTAAAATTAAAGAATAAGAAAATAAGGTTGGGAGAAGCTTTTACAAAAATTTCAGGATTCTAAATAAAGAGATGCAATTTATTCTTATTTTAAGATAAAGTTTTCTTGGAACATGGGAGGAGAGATCTATCTTTATCAGAGTAAGACTGAGTCAATGAAAAGGGTTTTGTAATCTGCACTGAAAGATTAACTTTTGGAAATGATGCTAGCATATCTGGGGAGGAAAGGAATTTGTAGTACTAACTCTAAAAAGGTGGAGCAATCTTTGGACATTTTTATACTGCTGGCATCAAAGAATTGTTCTGTGTAATCCTACATGAGTGTCCTAAATAATATAAAAGTATTTTGTGACCCTGCTCAGAAAAAAAAAGTTTTCTCTAGACTTCACCCCAAACCTACTAATTCAGGACCCAGAAATATATATATATATATATATATATATATATATATATTTTTTTTTTTTTTTTGCTGTACGCGAGCCTCTCACTGTTGTGGCCTCTCCCGTTGTGGAGCACAGGCTCCGGACGTGCAGGCTCAGCGGCCATGGCTCACGGGCCTAGCCGCTCCACGGCATGTGGGATATTCCTGGACCGGGGCATGAACCCGTGTACCCTGCATCGGCAGGCGGGCTTAAAACCACTGCACCACCAGGGAAGCCCCAGAAAATATATACTTTTAATAAGTTCTCTTAAAGAGTCTTATGAAATCAATCCAGAAAGTCCCATAACTAAATCTAACATTCACAACTAACTAGACCCTCCAAATATTAGTACTGAAGATGACCCTGGGTATACATGGGGCTATCTCTTTGCCATCTGTACTGATACCACAGACCACCATGGTCCAAGACATGTCCTCCTTCTCCTGGACATTTTCAATAGCTTGCACACTGGACCTCTTTCTGCCATTCTTGAGGCCGCAAATCTGTTCTCCACCCATCAAGCCACAGTGATCTTTTTAAGTGCGAATCTGATCGTGTCAGTCTGCCATTCAAAATGCTCCAATGGCACCAATTACTCCAAGAATAAAATCCCAACTCCTCTATAACCTACCAGGCCCTGCATAATGTGACTCCTCCCTAACTCTTCCACCTGTTTTCATCACCCCACCACCCCCTACCCTTGCTCACTAAGTGGTGGTCTCCCCACCTATCTCCCATTCACTGCACTAAGTCCAGTGCTTGGCACAGGGCCTGGCACACAACAGGGGCTCCAAAATGAAAAGGAGTGAATGAATGAAGTCCTGTCTTGATGCATGTTAATGCCTTGTTTCGATGTTGAAAAACAAGTCCTTTTTTTTTTTTTTTTTTTTTTTTTTTGTGGTACGCGGGCCTCTCCCGCTGCGGAGCGCAGGCTCAGCAGCCATGGCTCACAGGCCCAGCCGCGCCGCGGCATGTGGGATCTTCCCGGACTGGGGCACAAACCCGTGTCCCCTGCATCAGCAGGCAGACTCTCAACAACTGCGCCACCAGGGAAGCCCAACAAGTCCTTTTTAATGCTAAGAAAATTTGATCTGTTGATCTTATTGGTTCCAAGTGCCACAAAGAAGCCATGGCTAAGAATGGGATATACAGCTTTCAAAGAAAGAAACAGCAGCACTTTGATTCTGGAGTGAACTGGAAAACAAATGGGAGGAAATTAGCAGGGTGACTACCTAATCTCACTTAGGACTTTAGGACCAATTCAAGGCCTTCTTTTCACCTCTAAGGACAAAGAGCAACAGGGATCAAGGACATAGTGAGTCTACTTCCTAAAGAATTTTCCAGGAAGAATGCTAACCTCATTACTTTTATTTGTGTCTTTCAGCCAGAGTGGTCCGTGGACCTATGGGGTGCCCTCACCTTCTGAATGCAAAATAAAGCCAGCATAAAGCAATCTGCTTAGGCTGGGTTCTAACTGAGCTTTATAACCGAAGGGCAAAAACATTTCCATGTGTTCCAGTTCAGCAAAATTCATCAGACTAGAAGAGTCGTATGATTCTGGGCAGAAGTCAGCTGGAGTAGAGTTTGGTTGTCTAAGTATCCCCTATTGGTTTAGGAAAGCAGAAGAGAAGTGACCCCAGTAGTCAATGGCTAGATTCAGCGATGCCTTCAAAACTGAAGAAAGCACATTTATAGTAAAGGGCTTATTTCACTCAGAGTTGCTCAGTCTCTTAAATCCCTTTAGTTCAACAAACATTTGAGTACCTACGATATGCACGATGCCTCATGTCAAGTACTAGTGCAGTATGAAGATGAGGTACAGAGAGCAGAGAGGAGACAGGTTGGGATATGAACAAGTAGAGCTGCCACGGGGCTTCCCTGGTGGCTCAGTGGTTGAGAGTCCGCCTACCGATGCAGGGGACACGGGTTCGTGCCCCGGTCCGGGAAGATCCCACATGCCGCGGAGTGGCTGGGCCCGTGAGCCATGGCCGCTGAGCCTGCGCGTCCAGAGCCTGTGCTCCGCAACGGAAGAGGCCCCAACAGTGAGAGGACCACATACTGCAAAAAAAAAAGTATAGCTGCCACAACTACTAGTGAGATCCCTGGGAATATTTTAGCCTATGTACTGCATCCCAGTCTAGTTTAGTTCAGTTTCCCAGGACCTTCTGACTAGATCTGAAACCAGGTTTGAAGAGGTGACTAGACTATGGAGGGTTGAAAGCCTGGCAGAATGGTTATGACTTGATATGGGAGGGAGGGAGGGAGGTAATCTATTTTATTGGTAACATGAGTAATATAGGGATTAAAAAACTGTAAGGTCTCCTTGAGTTCCGGCATACTGCAGGCACATAACTGATGGAGCCATTCATTGAAGACTCTAACGGAAGGGTGATAAAGGGAAAGTTGTACTTCAAAACCCAGCAGGTGTACCCAGGACCAGCTACAGGGATATTCTGGCTTCAGAGAGGCTGCCAGTGGACTGTGGCTGCAGCAGGTCCCTGCCCCCACGTGAACAGTAGCATACCACACAGAGGGGTACCTCAATGAGGCCTAGGCACGTGCCAGAGTCAGAAAGCATCCACGTCTAACAACAGACAAAGAAGTACTATGTGAAGTACCGTGATGATAAAAGTCCCAAATGAAGAAATTTTACTTAGATACCAAGTAACCATACATTATACTTGTAGGAGCTTTAAAATGGAACACAAAATTTTTCCATTGCTTTAGTGGAGTCTTCAAACTCTATGAAAAAATTCTTTTTCATTTTCACCTTCCTTTGTTTTTCTGTATTATTTTTCACAGGGTGTAGTGTACACTTACAATTAATGCACTAGAAAGTCCCCTCCTTTGAAACAGTATAACAAAAACACAAAACAAACTGGTACTGATCATATCAAAGGAAATAGCTAAATATGGAGACAAAACACTTGGTACAGATTCACTTTATAAATCATTTCATTAAGACCTTTTCACTATGCTCTTTACGTAATAAAATTTTCATATCGTTAGTAAATTTTAAAAAGAAATCTAAAATAATGTTATTTAAACAGAAATAGTTTTCTTTTAAACTATGGTCAGACAACAATATTTACTGAGCAAATACTATGTGCCAAGTACTGTGTTACATACAATGATTAAGACAGACTGCCCTTACAATCTAGTGAGAAGAGTAAATGTTAAACATTTATTACAAGTGTGATAAAGAATATGTGGCACATATGTACAATGGAACATTACTCAGCCATAAAAAGGAACAAAATTAAGTTATTTGTAATGAGGTGGATGGAACTAGAGTCTGTCACACAGAGTGAAGTAAGTCAGAAAGAGAAAAACAAATACCGTATGCTAACGCACATATATGGAATCTAAAAAAACGGTACTGATGAACCTAGTGGCAGAGCAGCAATAAAGACGCAGACGTAGAGGACAGACTTGAGGATATGGTGGGGTTAGGGGAGGAGGGAGAGGAAGATGGAATGAAGTGAGAGAGTAGCACTGACATATATACACCACCAAATTTAAAATGGATAGCTAATGGGAAGCTGCTGTATAGCACAGGGAGATCAGCTCGATGCTTTGTGACAATCTGGAGGGGCAGGGTAAGGAGGGTAGGTGGGAGGGAGGCTCAAGAGGGAGGGGATATGGGGATATATGTATACATATAGCTGATTCACTTTGTTGTACAGCAGAAACTAACACAAGATTGTAAAGCAATTATATTCCAATAAAGATATAAGAAAAAACATTTATTGCAGGTGTGATCACTACTTTAATATAATCATTTGCAGTAGTCAATGAATTATTACTTTCTATATATATGTAGAAAGAAGACAAAAATATAACTAAAAATTATACTCAATTATTACAAATAAGATTTTTCTCAAACATTTTAAGCTATTGTATGCCTGATATCATTATACACCTGATATCATTTCAGTAGCAAGCTAGAATATGTATTGCTTTTATATATCATGAGAAAAATAAGGATTATTTAAGAACTCATATTTACTAATACAACTTTGCCTTTTAATTAGCATGATACAACTATTCCATTAAGCAAATCAGAAGCACAAAACAGTAAAATTTTTTACCCTGTTATGAAAAATTTCAAAAATATAAAAAAGTAGAAAAAACAATACATAAAACTCCATTTACCAATCACCTAGCTTCAGTAGTTACTAACTCATGGCCAACCTTATTTCATTAATAGCCCCATCCACTTCTAAAACATCACATTTATCAGTAAATATTTCAGTATATCTCTAACAATAGGCTCTTTAAAAATTCAGAGCCATAACACCCTTATCATTCCAGCAAAAATGTTCATGGGAGACTTAATATGAAAAATGAACTATGTATAGTTTCATAGAGGTAACAATCCAACACGGTAATTTAAAAATCTCATTAAAAATTTACCACAATTTTATAAAAACTGACCTTTTGTCAACAAAGGGCATTGAGATTCATAACTAATCATTTTCTAAAAGTCTAAAATTCCATTAGTGTCCAATGAGAATCTGATCATTTGATTGCTTATTTGACCTTGCCTGAGTTTTGCTCATCCTGTCTTGCTTAATGTTAGTCTGGGTTTGGAAAAGTCAGATTGGCTGATAAAAAGAGATTTATAAGTTATGCATTAAAGTATTGTGAAAGGGAGAGACATCGGTCCAGAACTAATGGCATAGATATTTGTCCCTATTAAAAAGATCTATGGTAAGTTAGGTATGACTCAACCACTTTCCTTTAATATGCTGACCAAGTTTCTTTGACGAATACTGCTTTATTTTATTGAAATAATATTTGGGTAATGTAAATGAAACAGAACAATTAGTCTATTCTGCATCTGCTCATCCTTTAATTAATGAAAGGAGTAATCTAAAAAGAAATCTACTAACCTAACAGCCATAGTTGTATTCAGCAATAATATTTACAAAGCATTTTCTGTACACATATACATCTGTCCACTCACCCAGTTAGATAAACAGGCAGGTGTAATTTCCATTTTACAAATGGAAGAAACAGAAGTTAAAGTAATCTGTACAGGGTTACATAGGAGCCCAGTACTCTTTTCATTACAACATAATAATATACTTAAAATACAACCAAAGAATCTATATGAGCACTAAATTTGAGACCTTAAACATAATTGATAATAAAGTAGTTGCTTCATAAACATACAATTAATTCTTTGGTCACACCACAGAAAATATGTTTTAATTCTCTGAAAATAAGGCCTCTTCCATTCTGTCAAGCTTTATTTCATTCCTAAATAAAACTTTTAAATTAAGAGATATGGTTAGTTTGAGGATTCATTTCAAAGAGTATAAGGAGAAAATCATAAGAATATGACTGAAGGCTACATTAAATCCACCAGACAGATCACTTACCAAAATCTGATTGTGTGGATGTATCATGAGTTATGTAAGAAAACAGGAAAAAACAGAAGTAGTAAACACAACTTGAATTCTGAATCATCTAACTTTGATTGAGGTTTCATCGCAAAGGGTGAAATGAACTTAAGTCCCAGAAGGCTAACACACAAAAAACAGGGGAAGCACTCTGAATAGCAGAAGAGCTAGTTAGTATTTCGAAAGGCGCGCTAAGATTCACAAAGCAAGGGAAAAGCCACAATTATAAGGTAACTTCGACTTCCAAACCATCTGGGTTCTCTCCTTTTCTATATAATTGGGCATTCTCTGCTTCCTTCCCCAACCTCTGCCTGAATATCTCTTCCTCTCCAGGACATTTGCTGTCCTCTCCCCTTTCCTGTGTTTCCATCTGTCACCTTACCTCCTTTCTCTGGTTCTTCCCTTTCCTTTTCCTCATGTTTCCTCTGAATCTTTTATGCCCACTGTCACACCTTTCTTAACTGGCTGGTCATAATATGGAATGAAAGCATTTTAAATATAATTATTGTACTAATTTCAAATCAATGATATTAAACTTTTTATTTATCTCAAAAAGAAATGTAAGATTATCTGACTGCATGAAATCACTGAACTCAGACTGGGTTGCAATCCAGCTCCACATCTTACTAGATTACTACCTTAAAGAAGTTATCTGTTTTCCAAAAAGTGTGAAAATGAGATAGAAACCTAATGGGGTTCTTGTGAGCATTCCAAGAGAATTCCCATGTGCTGGACACATACCATACAAAGTGCTTAATAAAGATTAGTCACTACTCAATGTATACACTTCCTTTCCCCAGTTCCATGGAGCTGTCACTTCAAACATTATTGTACAAAATTAACTTTTATTCCTATCATTATACTTGATAGAATATAAAGCAGCATTTAATGATAGTCTCTGTTATGATATGTCCCACCTACCTACCACTGGGCCATTAGAAATAGAAATGACAAAAAAAAAAGAAATAGGAATGACAATACATAAATTGTCTATTCTATACTTGTTCACCAGGCTGAAGTTATGTATCGATGGAAAAATGTTAAGTTAAATGAGACTTTCATTCAGTAAAATAAAAGTAAAAAGTTTAACTGTACGAAACAAGTTTACCTGTACTTTGTAATATATCTAAAATTATAGATAATAAAAGGAAGTAATCCAAATAACCTTATATTTCTAAGGGTATATTGATTCTACTTTTAATGTTCTCACGTGACAATACTCTAACAGCCCTTGGAGATGACAGTACATTCCTACTGTTGTTAAAGCCTTTGGAAAGCACAACAAAGTATATACACCCAAATTGGGCTTTGTAATGCTCCTAAATATCCAATGTCTTAGATAATAAGTAGAATAGCAAAGTTTCTTACCTGCGATTATAAGGAATTTAACTCATCAATATATAATTAGTTTGATTTATTATAAGTATAATATTCTATAACCACAAAGAACCACCTCCTCCCTGGGAGGCTGATGCATAATTTGCAAAAAGAAAATACATACAAGCAAGAGCACAACCTTCAAAAAGTCACTTGTGTTTGTGAAAATATTTCAGATAAATATTTTAACAAGAGAAAAATACTTCCCAGGATAAATAAAATCTAACCAAGGTATAAAGTCCTAACAATCCGTGTTTTAATCATAAGTGAGAGCCAATAATCACCTGTTTAAAAAAAGCATACGAACACCCTAATGTATGAATATAGAACATTTCTTACATATTCATGTTTCACATTCTTTAAACAAGAAAACTTATTATTAAAAAACAAAACCTAAAATTAGGTTATACATTTTTCATCATGTCAGACAAATGCATTCACAGCTCACTAAATGTTCGTTCTTACATTTCAAACAGCTTATAAAATCCCACCTCCTTTAATAAGGTTCCCACAATAACTAGAAGTAAGATGGCGAGTCCATCACCCACCCTGACCTAGTCCACTTGGTCCACACACTTAACCTTCACAGAGGACGCCATGCCAAGTAACAAGAATGTGAGAAAAAGGCATTTCCCTTGTCAGTTTGGCAGAATTTAAAAAAAAAAGTTATATTGTATAAGTACGTTTCATTTCATTTTTTTAAATCAGAAGCTCAGAAAGGGCAGAGCGCATGTTATACAACATCAAGACCCAGATTCATCTCTCCAGGAAAAAGGGGTCAAAGGAGGTTTTTAAGTATTTTCATAACATTCCCCAAGTCCAAGTTAACATATACCTTAACAGGGCTGGACAGATAGTAGGTGCTCATTAAACATTTATGGAATACATGAATGAATCAGTCAAATCTAGGAAAGGCAGGTACTAGAAAAACCAAATCACTGAGGATGAAATGACAAGTATACTGCAGAATTTCTATGTTAAAAGTCAGTATTTGAGTGCCTATTTGCCAGGCATTGTGCTAGATGATTTTTATGTACATTTATTTAAAGTACAGTGTAAAAGTCTTAAAGGTGTTACACATTTTTACCCAAAAAGAGCACATCTGGGGACTTCCTAGCAACAGGCTCAGCAGACAAGAGACGGATTTGTGGACCAGGATGCTCAATGTAGCAGTATTTGTAGTAATGAAAAAACACAGAAGCCTCCCAAATGTATTAAAATTAGGATAATGGTTAAATGATGGTATATATTTTTGATAGACTGCTATGTGGCCATGAAAGATCATATCTTCTTAAAACATTTAATGAAATTGGAAAATATAATATAATCGAAAAAGCAGCAGGATATATAATTATTAGGAGTTTAAACATCATTCTATTAAGTATATAAGCAGAGTGAAAAAACTGAGGAGATAAAATGTTAACTACCTCTTGGTAGTGGGATTATATGTGCGATTTTAATTTTCTTTATGTTCTTCTTTTCCAAAGTTCTACATCAATACTCCATTATCACAGAAAACAAATGCTAAAAAAGGAAAAAAAAAACCATGGGAGAAGGCTTTTTAAAATTGATTCTCTTATTTTAACCTAAATAATACTCATATAAGTTTAGAAAACTTGGGGACTTCCCTAGTGGTCCAGTGGTTAAGACTCCACGCTCACAATGCAGGGGACCCGGGTTCGATCCCTGGTCAGGGAACTAGATCCCACATTCCGCAACTAAGAGCCCACATGCAGCAACTAAAGATCCCGCAGGCGGCAACAAAGGTCCCGCGTGCCACAACTAAGACCCAGAGCAGCCAAAAATAAATAAATTAAATAAATAAATAAATGTTTAAAAAATAAGTTTAGAAAATTTTAAGAAATAAAATGTAAATTTTCTTAAAATTTAGAAAAATAGGATGTAGATTATTTTAACCTATAAAATATTAGATATAAATTAGTACCATATGGGCTTCCCTGGTGGCACAGTGGTTGAGAGTCTGCCTGCTGATGCAGGGGACACGGGTTCGTGCCCCGGTCCGGGAAGATCCCACATGCCGCGGAGCGGCTGGGCCCATGAGCCATGGCCACTGAGCCTGCGCGTCCGGAGCCTGTGCTCCGCAACGGGAGAGGCCACAACAGTGAGAGGCTCGTACCACAAAAAAAAAAAAAAAAAAAAAAATTAGTACCATATTTCTCCCTGGCCTTTATTCTTCCATGCAATAAGAAGAAAATGTATTATAAAACAATATACATCTAAATACGCTTTGCTTGGGTAAGCCAAAAACAAATTTTTGAAAATCTGTTTATATATTTCCCCTATATATTGAAAAAAATGCACATTTAAAAAAAATTGTTAAGAAACATAATACTATGTAGAGCCAATTCACTAGTTTAGACCCAAAATATAAAGCAAAAATTTAAAACACTGAATCACTGTTCCAACATATAACTGGACTGCAGAAAAAGACATACATCTAGAACACAGTATTAAAAGGTACTTGAAATGTACACAAATATGCAATGCTTAGTGGAGGGATATATTCCAGGAATTCTCAAAGCCAACGGCTTCGGCAACATGGTGATAATGGGCTTGTATTACACAGCTTCTCGCCTGTACTTTGTCTGAAAACAATAATTAAATATATCCCAGACCTCACTTGCATGGAATTATAAAATAGAGACACATTTGCTTTTAGCGACCTAATTAGGGAGCTAGAATTCCCCACTAGCCTGACTGATGGAAATTAGCATCTCTAAGTTTTCTCCATGGTCTTTTCTGGGATGCCCAAAGTAGCGACTCGCTCCTGCCCAAGCGCTCAGCTTTAGCTGCTGTCCCACAGGTGCTGACTTGCTCTGGTTCCTGTTGCCTCCGTGTGCCTTACAGCAGAGCCACTCAACAGAGCTCAAGGCTTTTCCTGCCTCTTATGATCACTCCAGTGTCATGGCATCGAAGTTCCTAGTCCTGGGAGTGCCAGAGCACTACACAAGTGGAACCAGTGGTCTCTGCCCCAGTTCTGCCCCAAACTTCACCACCTGAGCCCCGATGGGGCCACCATCTCACAATGTCTGTCTGTCTCTCCATACACAGTTTCTTCAGTTTCTGGCCCTCTCTCTCTAACCATAGGAATTAAAACCAAGTACCAGGGGTTGAATGAGGAACAGATGCCATACAACTTGCACCTTCCCTTACTCCCCTACCACAAAGCTCTCCCTCTTCCTCATGTTTTCAAAATATGTGCATCAGGATCTGGCAAACGCTATGTATATAAGCATATATAAAAAGAAATGGGCCGGCAGGAATCTACAACTTGAGGTGGTTAAGACTTGAAGTCACAAGGACTAGATTTGAGTCACTCATTTCACCTCACACCAGCTACATACTTAACTCTCCAAATCCCAATATTCTCATCTCAGTTACTGCAGTACCTACCCCCATTGAGTTGTGTGAGGATTAAAAAATATAATGCATGTAAAGAATTCATACAATACAAACTCAATACAATTGTATTCAAATAAATTGGTTCATTTGGTGAAAGAGAGAAAAGATTATACGTTAATCTGGGTGAAAACTAAGTTTCTGGAATTTCATAAAGAAAGAAACACTAAAGTATCAAAAGAAAAACATCTTTGTTCAATGAGATTTTTGGTTTAGTTAGTTGAAAAGGCTTGGTCTTTTGAAATCTTAGGCAATCTGTCCTTACCTAACATTGTAGAGTTCATTAACTATTTAGAGGAGGCAATGCCACATGACAAAGTAGTGTCTAACTGGGAGTTAGATTTTCATTTTAATTCAATTTACAAATGTTTATCATCAAGTATGTAAAAGCCCTGTGTAGTATGTATGTATGTGCAGTGGTGGTGAGGAGTAATGTACACAGATACCCATAATAACATGAGATAAATGCTAAAATAGCCATGCAAAAATTGCTTTTGGATCACAGAAGAGAAAGCAATTAGTTTTACACATTTATGGGGGGGACCAAATGGTATCTTGAAAGTCACAAAGGAGAGACCTTTAAAAGATCATTTCAGGCATGGAGGTGAGGTCGGACCACTCAGAACAATAAGTACAAGGGCCCAGAGACGTGAATGTACAAAACATATGGTAAGAATGAAAAATCCAGGTTATCAAATTCTGGTTCTGCCCTAGGCAGCACTGTGGCCACCTTGGACACATTATTTAATCTTCTATACCTCCGTTTTATATTCGGTAAAAATGGAGGTAAGACTATCAGATTAGAGCTTTCTCATAAATAAGGTCACTTTCATAAAAATATAACCTATTATAGTTAACTTTGTTTTATGTGTTATCAGATTTCTTCTAATGTAAGGTTTGAAATTTTTAACTAATATGTCTTAAAAATTAATATATCTAAATTTTTGATATTCAAAGTTGAATTTTTAAAGTTTTGAGCATGTTTTAATTTTTACTCATAGAATTTAACTTTTACTGCCTTCTAAAAATCTTCAGGGTATTCATGGCTTCTGGGGGTTTGTATTATTTATCTGTATGAAGCTAGGAAGTGACGTGATTCATATTCGCCACGTCAGGGATTAACAGTCACACCAGCACTTCTCTTCTGTTTCCAGAATGAGATGTATTATCCTACTCTTCCCACCAAGTACAACAACAAAAACAAAACAAAACAAATCCTGGGCATCATACATAAAACAAACACATGTAGACTTTTCCTTTGGCTAGAAACAGCAGGACAGCAGGGTTTTCCTGAGGTTTGTTTTTGTTTTTGTTTTGGCCTGTGTTCACTGGTTTTTCCAGGTTGCTAGCTTCTCCATGACCCAATGAGGGACGTGTGAGGCAAAAAGACAATCCAGGGTATTCACCACTGTGTTGTCCTCAGGTTCCCAAGGAAAGATCAAGAGATGCCAACACCATGATGATGCAGATGTTGGAATTATCTGACAAAAGTGTGAAATCAGACATCATAAAAAATGCTTCAGTAAACAAGTACAGTACAGACATTCTTGAAGCAAATTTTTAAAAAAGTCTCAGTAAAGAAACAGATGAAATAAAGAAGAACCAAATGGAAGTTTTAGAACCGAAAAGTAAATAAAATAAATAAAAGTAAATAAAATAATCAAAAGGAAAAAAGTCACTGGATGGTCTCAAAAGCAAAATGAAGACGAGAGGAAAAAACCAGTAAAACGGAAGATAGAAAAATAGAAAGTACTCCCTCTGAAAAACACAGAGAAAACAGACTGCAGAAAATGTAATATTCATGTCATCAGTATTCCAGAAAAAAGAAGAGAAAGAATGTTGAACTAAAACAGTACTCAAAGAAATAATGGCAGAAATTTCCCCAAATTTGGTTAAAGAAATAAACCTACAAATTCAAAAAGATGAGTGAACCCCAAAAGAATAAACATAAAGAAACACATGCCAGAACATATCATAATCAAACTACTAAAAACTAAAGACAAACAAATCTTGAAAGCAGCAAAATCTCTCTATAGTTGGAATGTGAAAAACAATTCAATATTACAGCAGATTTCTCATCAGAAACCAAGGACACCAGATGGAAATGGGACAATATTTTTCAAGTGCTGAAAGAATTGTCAAGCCGAAATTCTATATCCAGAAAAAATGTCCTTCAGAAGTGAATAGGAAACCAAGAGATTCATTCAAAGATGAGGAAAAACTTACAGAATTTCTTGCCAGCAGACCTACCCTGAAAAATAACAAGTAGTTCTTGAAAAGCAAAAGAAACGATACAGAAATCTTGGAACACTGAGAAGTAAGGAAGAGGAAGACAAAAAGTAACAATTTGGATTAATACAATATACTTTACTTCTCCTCTTGAGTTTTCTAAATTATATTTGATACTGAAACATTCAAGCAGGGATAGGCTGAGAAAAATTCAAAGCCAGGTTGAACCCATCCTAATCCTCCCTCCTTCCTATTCCTTTCTCTTTCTCAACTAACAAATGGACACACTGGTCTTGCTCATGTGGCCTAGAGACCTAAGTCCTTCTTGACCCTGCACTACAATGTCTAGACATGCTTTATCCCTTTTACTGCTTTAAGAAAAGAGGATTTCAGTCTCTTTCCCTGCTAGGGATGGTATGAGACAAGCCAGGAATGCATCTGACTGATATAAGACCTCTGAACATGACTTTTAACCATGGTAAAAAAAAAAAAAAGATTAAAAGCGAAGGTTGATTCCTACTTATGATCTGGCCCAACACTACTAAATATACTGCTTTATTCTGTACCAACATGTTAACTTACAGAAACATATCAAATCAGTATTAAAAATAGTATCATGCATATTTTATTACAAACTGGGAGAATTCTATATTTAACTTATTCAAATAGTGAAGCTGTTTGTCTGGTATCTTTGCAAGGACATGAACTTGCATAAGACTGCAACTTACACAGAAACAGAAAGAAAAGGGAGCACATTGCACCCCAGCATTAGAAATGCCCTCTACTCTGGCTTTGGTTCATAATCCACTACCCCAAGCCAGATGCCCCGAGGAGCAGTGCAGAGCTGAGAACAACAAAACATATCTGACCCGTATTTTCTGAAACATGCTATTAGAGGTCACCTGCCCAAAATTAGACATATTTGTCTACACTAACAAAACATGAGTACAGGGGAAGTCCCAATGGAGGCTACCACATTAGGGCAGGGAAACTAATTCCTTTTTCCTTTATCCAAAAGTAAACCCCAATGAATGAAGAGATTGTAAAAATAGTTAGAAAAAGCTGACAACTCTCTTCTACATCTAGGAAACACATTTTTTGTATGCAAGAAAAAAGTGACCTTATTATTTATTTATTTTTTTATTGTTTTTTTTTTTTGTTTGGTTGGTTGGTTGGTTGGTTTTTTGTGCAGTACGCAGGCCTCTCACTGCCGTGGCCTCTCCCATTGTGGAGCACAGGCTTCGGACGCGCAGGCCCAGCGGCCATGGCTCACGGGTCCAGCCGCTCCGCGGCATGTGGGATCTTCCCGGACCGGGGCACGAACCTGTGTCTCCTGCATCGGCAGGCGGACTCTCAACCACTGCGCCACCAGGGAAGCCCGACCTTATTATTTTTTAAGAACTGTTACATATCCAAGAAACCATATAAATCTCTTCAAAGGTTTTTAAAAGGCTTAGAAGCCAGGAAATTTAGATGTTTCAGCACCATTAATGCTAACCTTGGCACTGTGGCTGCTACCAATCAATTTTTTCCTTTTGGAAAGAATGAATAATTTTGATGAATGCTATTGCAAATTACACACTAAAAACACAATTTTTCATATGAATGGGGCCAATGTCTTTTGGCACGCTTGTCACCATCACAATATAACTGCTAATCTTCAAATACAGTTATTAACAACTTCAGAAAATCATTTAGAAGACCAACTCTCCTTTTTAAGGTCAGTGACTATCACAGTTAATGACCAATTGGCTTTAGCCATTACTGTCCTGAACTTTACATCATGTTTTAAACTAACAAGACAATAAATAACTATTAACACCAACATATTTTGAAGGGTGTTTTTCAGTCACCATCTATGCTTACCAAAAACATAATTGCTTTTGTGTTTTATATAATCACTTGGTCACTTGCTGATTTTTGCTTGTTTCCTTGTTGTAGCTGGTGTTATTTTATCACGAAAGTAGGAATAAGGGTGAAGGGTAAAAAGACAAAATCAGAGATAAACCCTATTAGCATTTTTCAAAGATACTAGTTAAACCTGTATTCGTTTAGAAAATATAAAGGGCACTGAAAGGTATCAAATGAAAAGTAAAAGCCATCTTCTTTTCACTTTCATTTCTCAAAGGTAATCACTCAAGTCTCTTAGGGTTGCTTACAAAAAAACCTGTTTAATGTATATACTTGTGTACAGTATATGTACCTCTTTATCTTTCTTTCCAATTTCATACAACAGTTTCATACTTGAGACATTGTTCTGCAGCTTTCTTTTTTCACTTGTAATATCTTGGAGATCCTTCCATATCAACATGCATAGGTTTATCTCAATTATATAAGAACTGCAAAGTATTCTATCATGTGAAAATACAAACTTATTTAACCAATCTTATACTGATGAATATCTAAGTTATCTATTGTTTTGTTGTCTATTTTGTTTTGTTATTGCAAACAGTACTTCAATGAATATGCTTGTACACATATTTTGAAAAACATGTGAAAGTTATCTGCAGTATTCCTTACAGTGTGACTTCTGGGTGAAAGAACATGTGTCTTTTTATTTTATTTTATTTTATTTTTCAGTATGCGGGCCTCTCACTGTTGTGGCCTCTCCCGTTGCGGAGCACAGGCTCCGGACGCGCAGGCTCAGCGGCCGTGACTCACGGGCCCAGCCACTCCGTGGCATGTAGGATCTTTCCGGACCGGGGCACGAACCCGTGTCCCCTGCATCGGCAGGTGGACTCTCAACCACTGAGCCACCAGGAAAGCCCAACATGTGTCTTTTTAATTTTGAGAGATTTTGCTACACTGTCTTCCAGAAAGACTATACTGACTGATTTTCATTGGAGAGAATGTCTCTTTCTCTACCAGGTATTGTCACACCTCTTATTTTCACCAACCTGCAAGGTAAAAATGATCTCAAGGTGTTCTCACTTCGAATTCTTTAATTATTAATAAGGAGGATGTAAATCTTCTCGTATGTTTATTCAGAGGTGGTTGTTCTTAGCTATTATTATTTTCTTATTTAGTTAGAACAGGAAAATCAAGTCTGATGCCTTTATTTTAGGGCTTGATACATAACAGCTACTCAATAAATGCCTGATCCCTTATTAGATGAATCAAACAACAGTTTAAAAGAAACCTTCCTTATAGCCACACTGTATTGTCCTGATACAATCTAATACCTGGGTTTCAAAATTCTCAAGATTCCTTGACAATGAGCCAAAAGGAGTTGGCAAAACTATAGAACAAGCAGGTTACAAACAAAAGGACACACAACAGTAAACGCATTATGTAGTCGCTCTCCTGTAGCTATAATCACAGACGACCTTCTACCCTGTTATACACAACACACATTTCTCCATATTATATAAACCTTTTGAAAAGCTAAATAATATTCCACCAATCCTATAAGTAGTATTTTCCAGGTTTTATTCTTTCTATAAAAAGTATATTTTATACATCCTTTTACAATTTGCTTTTATCTTTTCATTCAACATTATGTTGCTGAGATGTAGACATAGATACATGTAAATCTACTCCATTAATTCAACCACTTCCAATTATTTAATATACAGTGATTTATTTATCAATTATATTATCAATTTATGTTTAAATTATTACAAACAACGTTGCAATGGACATTCTCCCACGTCTCTGAAAACATGTACAAAAGCCTCTGTAAGATATGCATATTTATGTATATATGTACCTAGCAGTAAAACTGCTAAGTCCTCTTGCAAAAGTGTTGGAGATGAAATAAAGAAAAGAGAACGCCTTTCCATTACTGGTGAGAGTATAAATTGGCATAAGCATTTCGGAAAGCAACTTGGACATATCTTCAAAGTTTCTGAATCTGTACCTACGAACTAGTTTATTCCTAAGATTTCTTCTACTCTTATAATTTCATAACTGGGAGATTTTCTTGTTACCAGATATAAAACTGGCTTAAGTGTATTCAGAGCAATTAAACAACAATGGGAAACATACTCATATGTGATTGGAGAATAGAGCTGGACAGGGTTAAAAAGCATCATAAGTACAAAATCAGGGGCTTCCCTGGTGGTGCAGTGGTTGAGAGTCCACCTGCCGATGCAGGGGACGCGGATTCGTGCCCCGGTCCGGGAAGATCCCACAGGCTGCGGAGCGGCTGAGCCCGTGAGCCATGGCCACTGAGCCTGCGCGTCCGGAGCCTGTGCTCCGCAATGGGAGAGGCCACAACAGTGAGAGGCCCGCGTACAGTGGGAAAAAAAAAAAAAAAAAAAAAAGCATCATAAGTACAAAATCAAATCAGCAAGTTTTTGTTAAATCAGAATCTTATGTTGATAACAAATTTTGGAAAAACAGAATTCTGAAAAAACACTGTTTTCGAATTGCTTCAAAAATTTCTGGAACAAATGAAATTACTAAAATTAGGAAAAGCACAGTAGTATATTTGGTGTGATTTCCAGCAATCATTTGTTTTCTGAAAGTTGGTAGTGAACATACGCCTGAGAATTTAAATACCATTTAAGTATATTATACTACATATAGAAAGATACATGAAACATATATCTGACTATGCCTTTCCTTGATACGAGGGTAAAAGTCACAGAAATAACTCTAGGCCTTCAAGAGAACTTAATAGATATCAAACTTCCCTGACAGCAGAGAGGCAAACACTATTTAATTCACAAAGCTAGGTAACAGGTACTGCTGCTATTCTTTACGTTCTAATTGGAAAATTCTCCATTTCTCATTACACATAGCGAATCTGGTCCACCATCAGATGACTCCATTACACCTGTATTCTTAGAAAATGCATAAGCTAATATGAATATGATCTGAGGCCTCTGAGTAGAGTCTTTGGATTTTCTCAAGGTCTTAGATTCTGTAACAATGATCTAAAAGATTCTAAAGAACAATCATATATCAGCTCAGCAAGTAAAAGCAAATCACCATGTCGAGGACTTCCCTGGTAGAGAAATGGTTAAGAATCCGCTTGCCAATGCAGGGGACATGGGTTCGATCCCTGGTCCAGGAAGATCCCACATGCCGCAGAGCAACTAAGCCCATGCGCCACAACTACTGAGCCTGTGCTCTAGAGCCCGTGAGCCACAACTACTGAAGCCCGCACACCTAGAGACCGTACTCCGCAACAAGAGAAGCCACCACAGTGAGAAGCCCGTGCACCACAATGAAGAGTAGCCACACTCAACGCAACTAGAGAAAGTCAGCGCGCAGCAACAAAGACCCAACGCACCAAAAATAAATTAATTAATTTAAAAATTAAAAAAAAATTTTTTTTAAATCACCATGTCAATAAAACATTCTCAGAAAAAACATTCAAAATTGTTACTGCATGTTCAAAGCAACTGTCGAAACTAATGTAGAAAAGCAAAGCTTTCCCAACCTGTATATGAAATTTCCCTTTAAAGACAAGTCATATGAATTACAGAAAGAACATTTTACTCTAAGAAAAAAAGTGTTTTTTTAATCTTCATTTCTGTGCCTCAGCAGGTTGTCTATAATGGTAATCCTTGTATTTAAGCATGTGGAATGGTTCTTTGAAGACTGCCTTCAAATAATTCATACCTGCTAAATGTATTACTTTAAATCTTTACGAATATTTTTGTATTTGTTAAAGCATAACATAAGGTGCCACCTCTCCACTCAAAGTCCTTTGGATTGCAGAAGTGCTATCTCACCGTTTAATGGCTTCTCTCCCCCTCCCTCTCCCCCTCCCCTTCTCTCCCCTTCCCTCCCCCTCCCTCTCCTCTCGCTCTCCCTCTCCTTCCTCCCTCCCCCTCTCCTTTGCTCTTTGCAAGATAAAATGAATAAAGTAGGTCATCCTCCCTGATTCTAACATCCAGCATTAACTACTGAGGATAATTAGACTAGCAATAATTTAAGAAATATTTAGGCAAATAATTTAAAATTTGTAAAAAAAAGTATCCACATAAAAGTAATAATAAACATGAAATCAACTTTTCCTACAATATTGGTATCCTTAGGTAAATTCATGTTTTGAATTCATGGAAAAAATTAATTGAGGTATGCATACATTTTATAGAATCTAGAACTTCAAATGTAAAGAACTTTCAAGGTGCATTATGATAAAGAAACTTACTGATAAAATAGTTCTTAAGTGGCCAACTGTGCTTCTAAGAAAGAAAGAGGAATAAAGTTTTAAGAATTTGCAACATATTCAAGTATACTCCCTCAATTGAATTGGCTAAATTATATATTCTCTGATATTTCAGAGGAAACAAGACATCAATTACCAATTCCCAAAATTCTGACTATACATAGCTTCTTCCTTAATTCAGTACCCACCTAGAGAGAAAACTCTGTCCCTCATGCTTTCCTACTCTCCACTATTTAAATCACTGATGTGACTAAGTTTAATGATCCAATAAGAATTTAAAATAATCATCAAGACATCCTAAAGACATCACTTATTCCCAAGGGGTGCATCGGACACTGAGAGAAAATGGAAATCATAAATGCGTCTAATTTCTCCACCATTAATTCTGCAATGTTAAAGAGTAACAGATTCCTACTTAATTGTATTCCAAGGGAAGACAATATGTTAACTTGTAGAAATAATATTTAATAATTTAACATAATCCACAAGGGACTTTCCTGGTGGCACAGTGGTTAAGAATCTGTCTGCCAATGCAGGGGACATGGGTTCAAGCCCTGGTCCGGGAAGATCCCACATGCCGCGGAGCAACTAAGCCCATGCACCACAACTACTGAGCCTGCGCTCTAGAGCCTGCACACCACAACTACTGAGCCCATGTGCCACAACTACTGAAGCCCGCGCGCCTAGAGCCTGTGCTCTGCAACAAGAGAAGCCACGGCGATGGGAAGCCCACGCACCACAATGAAGAGTAGCCCCTGCTCACCACAACTAGAGAAAGCCCGTGCACAGCAACAAAGACCCAATGCAGCCAAAAATTAATTAATTTTTAAAATTAATTAAAATTTTAAAACTTTCATAAAAATATGTTTTTTACCCCATAAATGTAAGCTAAGTTATAATGGTAAGAACAAGGGACAAAAAACAAGCCTACCCTCTGCTTTCTCCTATACAGGGCTGTCAGAGGTACTGAATTATGCCCTTCAGGAAATCATTCAGAAAACATGAATGGACCTAGGGGGTATTATGCTAAGTGAAATAAGTCAGACATAGAAAGACAAATGCCATATGGTTTCACTTATATGTGGAATCTAAAAAAATAAATGATCAAACATAAAACCAGACTCATAGATACAGAGAACAAACTGGTCTTTGCCAGAGTGGAGGTGGGGTAAGGGGGTATGGGTGAAATAGGTGAAGGGGATTAAGACGTACAAACTTCCACTTATAAAATAAATAAGTCATGAGGATATAATGTACAGCATAGGGAATATAATCAATAACATTGTAATAACTTTGTATGGTGAAAGATGGTAACTAGACAATCGTGGTGATCATCTTGTAATATATAAAAATATTGATCACTATATGTTATACACCTGAAACTACCATAATATTGTAAGTCAATTATACTTCAATTTTAAAAAATGAAAATTACTTAGTATCAATGTTTATGTTAATCCTAATGTCCTCCTCCTCAAATGGGCTATACACGTTACTTGTTCACAGATTTATTGTAATAGGACACTGTGCAACCTACATACTAACTATGTTGCTTTATATGCATATCTATGACATTAGAAATAATTTACTGTGGCTTTAGTGAATGTACAAAGGACTTGTACAACACAATGGAGCAGAGTGTTGAGTAGAACTCTGTCAAAGAGATTAATCAATCTTGAAGAAAAGTTTATATGCATGTATCTCAATACACATTTGCTGTTTATTCTGACATATTGAACTATATTTCTTTCGAAATCCTGAAAACCATTAAGACAGAAGATAATTGTGGCATACAGATAATTACTTTATAAATAAAAATAAGTTACGTCCTAGGGTCCTAAAGGCTTAACATGCAGCATATTTTAATACATATACACTGTAAAACGGATTTTAACTTTTTCATTTGGTTGTTCCTATAATGTTTTCTTTGTAGTATTTTATAAAATACTACAAAGAAAATGAAAACGATATGATTTTCAATATATCTTCATTGATCCCTACATTTAGGCAGATTCAAAGGTAAATTCAAAAAAGAGAAAGAACAGGTTTCAGGGTTTTTTTTAAGCAATCCAATAACTGACTTTTTTTTTTTTTTTCTGCGGTATGTGGGCCTCTCACTGTTGTGGCCTCTCCCGTTGCGGAGTACAGGCTCCAGACGCACAGGCTCAGCAGCCATGGCTCACGGGCCTAGCCGCTGCGCGGCATGTGGAGGATCTTCGCTGCGCGGCATGTGGAGGATCTTCGCTGCGCGGCATACGGAGGATCTTCCCAGACCGGGGCACGAACCCATGTCCCCTGCATCGGCAGGCGGACTCTCAACCACTGCGCCACCCAGGGAAGCCCCGATAACTGACTTTTAATTCAGTAGCCATAGGTTTCCCCGGTTGTTGGGAATATAACAGAACGGTGCTGGGTGCATATTGAGGCTCAACCCCAAGGAATCCTGAGTTTGCGTCCATGGAAAGACTGACCAACTTCATAACATGTTATGGTTCCACCTCCCAGGATGTCATTTCTAACATGCGAGACATGTCAATTTATTTCCACACTTTACTTTCACACATTATATTGTCTTGAATTGGTTGAAAATCAGATAATGGAGTTCTTAAAATCTGAAATAATGCAATTTCTTTCCAAGGTTTTTATAAACAACACATCACTTTTTTTCTAAAGCCTCTTTCTAGCACGGCAACCCTAGACAAATCACTTAGGAAAACTCACATTTAAAGATGTTACTAAAAATAGATTTCAAACTTTGAATCTGGTTATCAGGGAGGGGCAGGAAATAGCACCTAAAACATAAAGCTGTTGTGTTCACGATGTGAGAAAGCGCTTAGCAAAAAACCAGGCACATGATAAGCATGAAAACGTTTTAGCCAAAACTTTGAATACTGGCTTCTCTGTCGACTCTAAAAACAGCCAGCTCTCTGCCCTTGGATAAGCCACTAAACCTCTCCAGGCTTGTTTTTTCACCTGTAAACCATTCTCCTGGATTCCAACCCTTGCAGTCAGAAGAGAGTCTCTGACTCAAAAAGATCAGTCTGGAAGGAAATCTGAGAGAACATCTGGTTCCTATCTCATATAAATATTATAAATAACCTTCAGAACATTTACCTCTGCCCTACCATTGGTACTCAGAAAACATCTGTTCTTATATAATAAGAGTAAAATTAAAAATAGAAATATAACTACTGATGAAGATATTCTGTTCCTGCCTACTGGCTTTCTCTCACTGGGCGAGTATCTTCCTAGGTAAAGTCCACCCAAAAAAGTGCTGAGAAGCCATGAGAAAAGGGTCAAGACCATCAAGACTGGAAACAGATTAAGATCTAGAACAAAGCCAACTCTGTAAATCATAAATGAGACCACGATCACTGGAAATATGAGCTGTATTATTAACCTAAGGCCTGAGGCAAAGCTCAGAGTCAAGAAGGCTCAGGAAAGTCTGCTCTCCTGGCAGGTATTTTGTACCATCCTCCATTTAGGTTATTTGCATATATCTCATCTCTTGACTAGATCACAACTTCCTTGGAAGCAAGGATTACTGTCTAATTTACATTTACATCCCCTGCTATGCCTAGCACATTGCAGACATCAAATTAATATTAGGCAAATTAATTATGATGTCTTCTAAAGAAAATCAATGCTTATCTTGACATTCAAATAAAACGTCAGCTAAGTTTTGTTAGCTGACAAAAGTTAGTCAAAACATTTATCACTGGGCTAAAGTGTGTTTTTTTCCTTTATTTTTAGGTTTCATTTTATTAAAATTATATACGCACCTGGCTTGAATTAGCAAATAACTTCAGAAGGTTTGGGGGTTTTTTTTTTGCGGTACTCGGGCCTCTCACTGCCGTGGCCTCTCCTGCTGCGGAGCACAGGCTCCGGACACACAGGCTCAGCTGCTCCGCAGCATGTGGGATCCTCCCGGACCGGGGCACGAACCCGTGTCCCCCGCATCGGCAGGCGGATTCTCAACCACTGCGCCACCAGGGAAGCCCCAGAAAGTTTATTTTTTTTTAAGTAGCAGACTCCTCTCCCCTGCCCTCATTTCCCTCTTCTAAGAAGTAATAAGCATTTTCAGTTCTTTCAGATTATTATTTTGGAATTGACTTCCTTATCTCTAAATACCATGCTTATGTTGCTATTTCTTGATTTCAAGTTTTAGCCATTATCTGTTGACTTTTCAACATGAAACAAGGGTTGAGTTCTATTTCCTCCACTCAGATCCAACATACACACAATCTTTCCTACCTAGTTATATTATAATTTTGGTTAGATTCATATTAGTGTTTATATAATTGTGACTATATAAACAGTATCTAGAGCTGAGCCATCTAGTGTGATATTATTACTTCTATGAGGTTAACAAATGCCTTGGGGTTTGTTGTGGTGGTGGTTCTGTATGTTCCTTGCTTAGTTATCTGTGTATTGTGAATTCAACACCAAATTCTTTGCCAGAGAATATTTTTAGAAGTTTTGATGCTCATTATGACCTGCTGTGGCACTTTGGCATTTTCAGGAACAGCACAAATATTTAAATTATTTTTAACAGAGTTTTAGTTATGCTCCTTCACGGAATAGGATTATGTTAGGCCTGGGTCACAAACTGCCTGGGCTTTACATGGGTTACAGGTATTTCGGATGTTACAAAATTTTACGCTAATCAGATTATCACTTAAAAGTGTTAGATTGGTTTTAATGTGGTGCGATGGAAACAGCAAAAGATATGAAGACAGACAGACATTGTAGAGGATTCTGGGCTCACCCTAATTGAACAAGTACTAACTTCTTTGAGCCTCAGTTTGATCATCTATAAAATAGGGACTGGTGGAATATCATAAGCTGATTTCTGATTTTTCTACCCACAGGAATAATTTGATAACAATTTTTAAAAACCTGAATAAAAATGCCCATAGGCATTTACCCTATCAAGATAGGCTATAAAATTAATTGAAACTTACCAAGGCCCTAAATGACAAAGGGGGGAATAAAGAGAGTACGTTAGAGTCACTTGGGCCCCAATGGTCAGGAAGAATAGCACATGAAGATGATAATAATCACTATTATTAACTGAATACTTACTATTTGGCAGATACTATCTCCTTTCATCTTCATTGCCAGCAGATGTGAGGTAATTTTGCCCACTTTACAGATGAGAAGCTGAGGCAGAGGGACAAACACCCTGTCCAAGTTCACAGTGACTTAGTGGCAGAGCCAGGATTCAAACCTAGGTATTCTGATGCCAAAGTATGTACATGTGTGCACTCAATCATGACCTTGATCGTGCTTCCATGAAGATCCAAACAGCAATGTAAATGGTGAAATGATATTAAATTGATCACAGATTTAGTAAATGTTTTGAAAGATAGGCCTATTTGTGCCTGGATTGGGGAATTGGGAACAATCCTATACGGTTGTGTGCGTTTTGCCAAAGGTTGCAGAAGACATTGTGTTTGCGTCAATCTGCATCTCCTCAGACCAGTCACACCCTGACCCTGAAGACAGATCACGTTAAGGACACTGGGGCAAGCATGTCAGCAGCTGTTAGGAGTGCTAGCTACTTCACAGGGTTATGATATATAGAGCATGCTACTGACTGAACTGTGTACCACCAAAATTCATATGTTGAAGGCTTAACCCCCATGTGATTGTATCTGTAGACAAGAGTCTTTAGGAAGTAATTAAGGTTAAATGAAATCATCGGGTAAGGGCCCTTATGGGATAGGATTGTGGCCTTACAAGAAAAAAAAAAAAAAAAAGAGACCTGTCTCTCCCTCTCTTTCTCTCTTTCTCTCTTTTCCTGCCATGTGCCATGTAAGGACACAGCAAGAGTGGCAAGAAGAGAGTTCTCACCAGAAAATGAACTCAGCCAGACCTTCATCTTGGACTTTCCAGTCTCCAGAACTATGAGAAAATAAGTTTCTGTTGTTTAAGCCACCCAGTCTACAGTATTTTGTACGGCCAACCAAGTAGACTAATACAGAACATGAATCTAGAAGGAACTTGATAATATTAACTCTCTTCTTCCTCTTTCTACCCTTTCATATGTTGGAGTTAAAAACAGGTAGCAAAGAAGCAGTTAGTTGTTGAAAAGAAAAATCATGTGAGATTCCCACAGGAGGAACAGATTCAAGTAAAAAACACAAAATTTCTGTTTACTACTCATTCAGGAGATTAAGTGGAACAGTATAAAGAATGAGAGATGGAATCTAGGGAGGCTTGGGCCCTTACTGACGAGATGGCTTTGGACAAGTCATTTAATCTTTCCTTTTGCTCAGATTTAATCACGGAAATCAGGCTAGATGATCTTTAACTGTTTTCTGCTAAAATACTCTAGGATCCTATAATGTTGGTGGTAAAAAACTAGTCAACACAAGAGTCTGCTCCGGATATATTCCTAAAGTAGTAACGCACTGAGAATTTAAAATGATATAGATTAGATCCCAGTAACCAAGAGAAAAACTGAACATAATAAAAAACCATTATATGCTATATCCAGAGCCTACGTATTTCCAAGGCAGTCTATAGATCATAATGAAAGCAATTACATAATTTCCATTTAAATAACAAGTTTCTGTGATTTAAAAGTGACAGGTTTTTCCCCCCAACAGCAAGTCCTTGGCTGCTATCAGCTATTTTCACAGAATAATTTGAATTGGAGAAAAGAAAGCACAAACAACACTTTTTCAAGCTGTGAGTATCGAGAATTGAAGAGATTTGATCTACGAGGGAGTCAGGTACAAGCAAGTATGTTGGTTTAAAGAAAATACAATATGATCTATCAAAAATGTTTATCAATATTTAATATATGGGTTGCAGAAATCCTTGACTTAAAAGTTTCTGAACAGCAAAAACTGTGAAACTCATTTTACTATGAAAAAATAGAATTAAGAATAGTTCTCAAAGAATTCAGAGGATTCTAATGTAAAAAAATTATTCCCCATGTAGCTGGAGTATATCAGACAAAGCCCTGGAACGAAACCGGTCCTGTGTTTACATCCTTGGCTTACCATATACTGGCTGTGTCACTGTGTCCAACAAACTCGACCTCTCTGAGCCTTACAGTTTCCTCCACACAGTGTCAGGTTCGAAATGAATATGATTAATAAATGTAAAAAGGCTGTGTAAAAATGTTGTTGCTAAAAGTATGAGAGCTTCTAGGAAGTCCAAAGGCATGTTCAGTTTCTCGGTGTCAAAGATGTGATAATACGAGATGTAAAAAATACGAAGCAAAGGTAAAAAAGAATTCCCAAAGCAAAAGGTAAAAAGGAATTCCTAAAGCAAAAGAATCATATAAGGATACAGACAGTACCCTAAAAGACCATTATTTCAATATCTAATAAAATCAAAATTTAAATACCAGAAGGTAATGGAATAAAATACCACTTTTAAGTTTACTAATTTGAGAATACTAGTCTTTTAACCTAAGCCAAGATGAAACTTGCTTTGTAGTTACCTGTAAGGTAGTATATTTTCTTGTTTCTGTCAAGATGGGTAAACTCCCTACACTACTGGTTCCCTCCACAAAAATCAATACTGGAGAAACTACAGCTTAGTGAGGGAAACAGTTGCAAGGAACTTAAAAAAGAAAGAAAGAAAAAGATAAAACCATACAAAAACAAACAAACAAAAACTATGTATGATGGAGTCAGTGTGCTACACCTAGGTTGGGAGGGAACAGGTTGTTGGAAAACTTTCCGGCGCTGCTCTTGCCTCTCCTCTGAGATAAGCAAAGCATACACCTCACCACATCATAGAAATAAGGCAGCAGGGTAATACGGGGCAGCTTAAAGGCTTTCATGAGGTGAGAGTGAAACCCCTAGGTAGAGAAGAGACAATGAGTGATCGACAGGAAGTCAGCGGTGCCTGGAGTTGAATATGCCAGATTAACAATGACCAGAGGCTGGCCCTCGGCGCTTCCCAATTCACATTAAGAGGCAGAGTGGCTATGTCCTGGGAACGAGAAAAGATCTAGAAATCTAGACACTTAGACAACTATGAAGAACACCCACAATTAAATAAATACACAAATCTAAACATTCATTAGCTTTCCTTTCTGGTAGGTATGAAGAAAGGATGGGAAATAGGAAATGAAGGAGAGGGCAAAGCCATGCCAGGCAACCATTTCCATAAGCAGAGAGGGAGAAAGTAGGTTCCTATGCTCCCATATTTCTCCTGATTATTCCAATTAGGCCCACAAAAAGAGAGACGACTGCTGCTGCTGTCTTGCACTTAACTAAATCATGCCCATGGAAATTTAAGCCGGGGGAGGAGATGGTCACTAGGGGGCACCAAACCACAGCCAGTACTAGGACAGATTTGGCTCTCAGCCCAATGCCCTGAAATTCTGGCAGGTGAGATGCACAGACTTGCTCCAGTCATTCCATCAATATTGATATCACACATTCTTGCACTTACACAATTAGAAACTTGGACTCCCTTTATTGTCTTTTGGAATAGTTTTACAAATCTGCTGAAGCAGAATTATTAGAACTGATGTATCAATAATTTAAAATAAACATGATATAACAAAAGCAATAAGGAAATATATAAGCATGTGAAGCATGAATAGGAAATCATTAAAAAATAATTTTAAATATTGGTACAAAAACGTAATAGCTGTAATAAAAATCGAATAGAGGAAATACACAGCAGGATGGATACAGCTAAAGGATGAATTATTGATTGAGAAAATCACACTGGACACCTTTCCTGAAAGGCAACAGGAAAGGATAAGATGTAACAACGTGAAAGAGAAGCCAGCAGATGGAAGCAGATGTGTGAACATCCAGATAATAGGAGTCTCAGGGAAAAATGGTGGGGAGTGGAAAGTAGAAAGAGAGAAAAAGTAAACCTTTGAAGGAATAATTAAAATAAATGTTCCAGAACTAAAGAAAGATGAAATATTTCAGAATGAAAGAGCTGACAGGACAAATAAGGAAAACTCTATACCATGACACATCTTTAACCTTAAGTTGGTTACATTTTAGATTTAAAAAAAAAAAAAGGTAAAATTCCTGAAGTTTCCATAGAGAAAGCAGATAAACTTTGAAACAACACTGGATACAATACAACACAGTAACATTTTAAAGTGAAGAAAAGTAATTTTGACTCTAGAATTTCCCATCAAGCCAAACTGTTTCTCAAAGGTAAGGGCAGAATAAAAATTACTCAGGCATACAAGAGTACAGAAGGTTTGCCTCAGAAAGGCCCAAATTAAAAACATTCTTAGAGAAGGTACTAAAAAAAAAAAAAAAAAAAAAAAAAGAAACCAAATCAGGAAGATAATGCAAATATACAGGATATAAGGATTATCAAATATCTTTTTTTCCCAAATGTCTTATCTGTTTATGTCTTACAAAGTAAGCTAAACTAAACACAAACTAAAACAAAGAATACCTATAACAACTGAGAACCAAAACTCTAAACAGAAACAAGAAGCAAAGAAATAATATCAATAAGAAGCTAGGAAATAATAAAAAATATAAATCAACAAAATACCGAACAAAAAAGCAGTATGAGAGATTAAAACAAAGGTTGCTTTTCTGAAGACTTAGAATATTAACAATTACTGACAGACTTTTCAACAAAGACATGGGTGAGGTGGGGGGATGGAACAAAAAAGCAAAATACAGAATGAAAAGGGGAAATATTAAATGTTAAAGAGATTTTTAAAGTGTCATAACAAGTATAGGCTGAGTTGAAAATGAAGATAAAATTGATAAATTCCTATAAAAATGTAACGTGCCAGAAATGGCAAAAGAAGAAATAGAGACCTTAAATACACCAAAGAGCATGAAATAATTTGGAATAGTAGTCAAAACTCTCCTCTCAAAAAGCCCAAGGCCCACAAAAGGGTTTTAATAAAATTTTAGGAAACACTAATGGCTTTATAATACAGGCTGTACATGTATTATACATGGGAAGAGTGTGAAACTTCACAGCTCATTTTAGGAGGCTAATTAATGGAATCTTGATTCCCAAACCAGACACTATGAGAAAAGAATATGGATTTCATTTATGAATTAAAGGGACAGCCAAAAGCAGAAACAACCTCCAAATAAAATACCAGCTAACTGAATCCAACATTATATTCAAAAATAATAATACATAATGATGCCATGAGGTGTTTGCAATGCAATGAAATGCTGCAATGCAAAGGTGGTTCAATATCATCATATGATTAGCTCAATTAATGCAGGAAAAGCACATGATAAAGTTTATTACCTATTCACAAAATTTTTTAAAATGCTTAACAAATGAAAAATGGAAGAGAACTTCCTTAAGTTGGTATAAGCTACAGAGGGATACTGTTCCATTTGAACTTAGCTGAACACCTGCTAGCAGAACTTAGTAACAAAATTAATTCAAATAAATTTTCAGTTTTCAATTTTCCTCCCTACGTTAGCTCTCACCACTCACTATCCAAAATTGATGAACCATATATAACCAACTAATTGAGATCATCTTGCTCCACCAACTAACTATCTGAATTCAGGCTCCAAGTAATCTTAGATAACAAAGAATATCTGTATAGCAAAAAGCTACATGAAACATTATATTCAACATAGAATCTCTATTCTCTCTAAGATCAGGAACAAAAGAAAGGAGGCTACTCACACCATCACTCTTAAATACAGTTCTTGAGCTCTTCGTCAAAATAAAATGGAAAAGAAAAATTGTAAAGATTGGAAAGAAAAGGGAAAAAAAATCATTATTTTTGTATGATATAAATATCCACCTAGAAAAAAACAACACAAATTTTTTAAGTTCAGAATAAGGGAGTTCAGGAAGGTTGTCAGATAAATTAAAGGGTTCTTATCATAGAGTCCATAAACTCTAATGGATACATAACTTTGGATGTGAAAATAAATTACACTTTTACATTTGGTAACTTTCATATACTTTCCTTAACCTCTATTATATTTTACTTTCACTTTCCTCTATACAGCACTTACTTCAATTACAAATATAGGCAACAAAGTACAGTAGCTGTCACCAATAGAAATGACAGTTGTTTCCAAACTGCATTACAATATTTTTAGTTATCTTGAAATAGCATTAATGTTCATTATTATTTCAAAATTATGAGAGTTGTAGGCAATGTTATTAATACATTAAAAAACACATCTATATATTTTCATATATCTATGGGTTTTAACATTATCCTGAGAAAGTTTCCATAGTCTTCACCAGACTGCCAAAGTGTCCATGATACTTAATCAGCTCTTCAAAAACCAGAATTAGGAAGAAAGAGAAAATTATCTTCATCTGAACAAACTACCCAATATGAAAAGAAAATTTTAGTATTTAATGTGGACTATGTGTTTGTTTTAAAGAATCTCTATACTTTTTTCAATTAACACTTTTTTTTTTTTTTGGCCAATTAACTAATTTTGTCCCAACTGAACCAGAAAAACAACAGGTATTCTTGTCCCACTTCAGTGTCTACAATTTTTTTTTTTTTTCGGTACGCGGGCCTCTCACTGTTGTGGCCTCTCCCATTGCGGTGCACAGGCTCCAGACACACAGGCTCAGCAGCCAGGGCTCACGGGCCCAGCCGCTCCACGGCATGTGGGATCTTCCCAGACTGGGGCACGAACCCATGTCCCCTGCATCGGCAGGTGGACTCTCAACCACTGCACCACCAGGGAAGCCGAAGTTGACTGAATAGTTTTGTCTCTTCTCTCTTTACCAGTTTATATAATTTTAGTTCCGTCATCGGTTCTCCTTATCTTTTGATCTTTGAGGCAGAGCATATGTTTGAAAGTTTGTGGTACTCTTAAATTGTAGACACTGGGGCTTCTTGTCTACATTAAAAGATTTTTTCTGGGACTTCCCTGGCGGTCCAGTGGTTAAGACTTTGCCTTCTAGTGCAGGGAGTGCGGGATCAATCTCTGGTGGGGGAGCTAAGATCTCACGTGCCTCGTGGCCAAAAAACCAAAACATAAAACAGAAGCAATATTGTAACAAATTCAACAAAGACTTTAAAAAGTGGTCCACATCAAAAAAAACAAAAATGTTTAAAAAAAAAGATCTTTTATGTTTTCATCTTTGGCCACTGATTATCTCATTGCCCTTTTATTTGCTTTTATGATATAACTAAACTAAGGCAGCTGTTCCCTTATTTCTTGAAATACTGATTTATCAGTCATTCTACCTAATCAGGGAAAAGAACAAAACAAAACTATTTGTACTCATCTTCCGGAAAGGAATTTCAATTTGACATATAAGGATACTGATACAATTCTTAAATCTAAACAATTGACCCAATTAACCCTATTTTCAAATGATATAGACCAAAAGCCATCATAGCCAAAACTATTTACTCTTCTCAACTATTTCCTTTTATTATATCTAGAGTATGTTCGGCCCAATTTGTTGATTTAATGAGTAAAATCAACACATATTAAAAAGATCTCACTTGTGATGCCCCAATGTGCAGCTGTATTTTGTCAACCTCTGTATTAATCATTAAGATATAAATCAATCAACCATTGTTGTCAGGGCTCACATATATGGTAACATGCTTACTTCCACCAGGACTTATGGAACTTGTTATTATTAAATATCTTAATAATCTCTGAAAAACAATATTTAATCATCTTAAAGTCAGGTTCTGTTTTCCTTTTTGTTTAACCAGCTTATTCTAAACCAGAGCATCTCAAACTTTAATGTGCATTCATATCACATCTTGCTAAAATGCAGATTCTGATTCAGTTAGTCTGAGATCCTACATTTCTTAACAAACTTTTAAGTGATGGCTATATGCTGCTGGTCCTCATATCATACTTTGAACATCAAGGTTCAAAACTGCAATTAAGTTTAACTTCTACAGAAATGCAATATAGTTCTCTTCATATATAGAGATACTTAGTTGTCCTTTAGCTTTCTCTTACACAGGTGAACTAATTCCAATTCTTTCAAGTTTATAAACTTTAGAAAGTGATATATGAGGGAGTATGGTAGAGTTGAGGCATAGATAAATACAAGAATCTTTTCAAGATGTAAAAATATGAACCAAAATTTGCTTGAAATCTTATACTGTAGCTTTAAGTAAGGTGCAACCGTTAACCAGAACTATATTAACACTTTAATGTCTGAATACTGGGAAATAATTTTTAATAACACTAATGATGGGGAAATTTATATTTATTCTATAGCATAATAAGTTGCAACTGTATAAAGTTACCACAAAAAAATAATTTAAAAATCAGTTTTTTACTATTAAAGGTATTTAACATTTAGATATTAGTGAAATTTTTAAAAGACTAGCATAATATTTTCAGGATTTTCCAATAACAGATATTATTAGAAATTTTTTAGAGAATCATTAAAAATCTAGTTGGCATTAGAAAACCAGTTTCCCTAAATAAAAATAATGAAAACATGAATGATGGAAAACTAATACTATTATCAATACCTTTTATACTTGGCATTATGTTATATAATCTAATTATCAAACATCTAGAAGTGTTTGTATCTAGATATTCAAATTTTTTCTAGAAAAGTCTTCATAATGTGTTCACTTAATCTTATTTTTCTGGGTTGGTATGAGCTAAAAGTTTGTTAAACAAAACTTACAAATGCCACCTTGAAAAAAGTTTCAAGTTTGGAAATGTATTTTCTAAAATGTGTACCCTTGCTGTTATTCCAAAGTTTCTAAATTTACACTCACAAATCTAAATGTCTGAGATGACTTTTTTCCAATAGACTTTTCAGATAATGTATAACAGAAAATCTAACATTTCTGAAATGGCTATGCACAGAATTCTCCAAACACAGCAAAGGCAGTATTTCCAAGACATACTTCAGAACATTAATAAAATAGACCAAATTTTTACTACTAGACTGAAAATCAAAAGACTCCACTATGAAATGATGTATAACCACCAAATATTCCACTTTTACTTTATATAGAGATTAACAAATTTAAGTGGTTAGAAATTCTTAATTATGTAAATTGCAATGTTCAGTACATAATTGTAAGATTCAGGGTGTTACTTAATCCTACCCCTACTAGTAGTAACATAACCTTGGTAAAATTATTATATTTTAGTATTAACTTCCATTTCTATAAAATGGAGAAAATGGCTTCCTTTGCCAGTGGTTTATTCAACAAATATTTTGTGCCTACTCTGGGGCAGGCACTGTGCTAGAGTGAAAAAGACAACTACCTGCCACAATAAACATGGTACATAGGTGGATGGAAGGTAGATGAATAAATAAGTCCTATGAAGATAAAGCTGGATAAGAGGATAAAGAAAGACTTCAGGCTGCTGTATTAGACAGGGTTAGATTAGGGAAACCCTATCTGAGAGAGTGACATTTGAGTAGAGACCTATCCCGAGGATGTTTGAAAAACCAATGATCATGTCCTTTTCATTTCAAATACATTTTCTAAATGTTATTAAAAAAATCAACTTTCATTAATCCATTATAATGATAAATAGGGATGGCATAAACAACTATATGCTCAAAGTAATTCCCATCTAATTTTGGTTCTTAGTATGATAACTGCTAACAAGGTACAAAGCTGGTTAGTTAAAATTACTGTGTGTCCCAGGCATATTCCACCCTCTGGTAGAGTCAATAATGAGAAAGAAAAACCAGAAGTTTACTGGTAGGAAGCTAATGGGGGGAAACATGGGAGAGGGGAAGAATAAAGAGAAATAAAGGGTCTGAATGATCAAGAAACTGGATAAACTGCTCATGAATAAATCATGAGTAAATGACATTTCTATTTTCATTTTATTCCTAAGAGGCAACAATTTAAATGGAGTGGGGGGGGGGTGTCTATGCACACAGGAATGTATGTGCCATGGCTTTTATACCTAACTTCATCTAGCACTCTCCCCGTTTTTACTTTCAAAGCATTTTATCTCAAAGTATAAGGTTTAAAGGCAAATCTGTAACTATGAAACGGCTCTGGTTCAACGTTATCAGAAAAGGACCAGAACTTTAGATTATATAAATTCTCATGTTTTTCTTCTGAGCTGCATCAGCCACTTCACACAATACTTCAGTCGTTGCAGAAAGCCTGATTCCTCACTCCTTCCCTGATAAACTGTTCAATCAGAACTATGCTGAATTTACTTTTAAGTATCAAACTAAAAAGTTAGAATTCAACTCCTGAAGAAAATGACATAGAGGGGAGAAATTCATCTTCTTTAAAGATATATAAACACTACTAACAAGAGGCTGATATAAATTATTGCATGTTATAACTCCTTCTATAGGTTTAAAATGTAAGGACTTTGTATAAATTGAATTATCTTAGAATGTATTCTTTCCTTACACTGTTATGAAAGCTTTCAATCTTTAACTTATATGAGTACTGAGACCATTATCTAGAGATAATTCAAGACAGGAATAATCTGAAGAATTTAACAGGAAGAATGTACACAGAAGGGCTAACTTCATCAAACTTAATTATACTGGATACCAATGAAAAATGTATGAATCCCTTTATTTTTTTAATTGAGACTTCATTTTTTAAGAGCAATTTTAGGTTCAGAGCAAAATTGGGGGGAAGGTATAGATATTTCCCATATTATTTCCTGGGATATGCATAGCCTCCCCATTATCAGCATCCCCCACCACAATGGTATATTTATTACAACTGATGAACCTACAATAACACATCACAGTCACCCAAAGTCCTATTTTTACATTATGGTTCACTCTTAGTATTGTAGTACATTCTATGGGTTTGGACAATGTATAATGACGTCTCCATCATTACGGTATCATACAGAGTATTTTACTGCCCTAAAAATCCTCTGTGCTCTGACTATTCACTCCCTCTAAATTCTTTCATTTGTATGTATTTTTCATATCAGCACTAGCCCCACATCATCATAAAGCTGGTGCACAAAAGAAGAATCTTGATTCTCTATACTGTAGTAATCTGAAGTGAGGCAAGAATATAAAACTATGGGTATTGTATCTCCTCTTCTTTCTCCCTGCCCCTCTTCCACCACCCAGACTAATATCTCCCACCAAAAAGAGGATCATGTATTATTCATCTTTGCATCTCCAGCACCTAAGACAATACTGCCACAAAAACAGATATTCAAAGAATAATGTTCCTGAAATCTTTTAGATGAGTTTTTTCCCACCAGATTACTTTATTACTAGAAATACCAAACAAAAAATTGGTACTGCTCTAAAACGCAATTCCTCCTACTGTTACTACAAATATTAGTGTAAAGTGGTATGGCTATAGCCCCCTCAATAAAGAAACTAGGCAGGTCCCAGCAAAAGCAAAAAAAGCAGCAACAGCAAATATCCAAAGCTAAAAGATTGCCTCGACAACTTTGAAACTAAGTTTTCAAGCATGTAGATTAAAAAACATTAGAGAAGTAAACAATCTCCAAGCATCTAGAAGATATCCACGGGAAGGTAAAAAGGAGGGATGCCAGGCATGTTACCATATAAATGGTAAGATTCTAAAAAACAGTAAAAGCTCTTAAGAGTAAAAAGGGTACCTTAAATACTGAGAAACTCTAAGTGTCTGTAGACATCCTATGAAGAAGTGATGGTCTTCTCTACACTCCTTTCCAGTGGCAGGTTGAGAAGAGGGTGCTTCCCTAGCATATTTCCAAATGCAGCTATGTCATACATTTAACAACTATAAAATGAAAAGTAGAGCTTTAAATTGTTTAAAAAACCACATGTTCCCAAAGAAATTCATCTATTAAGACCAAAGAAACAGAGAATTCATTAGTCATTAACCTTGAGAATAAATGCCATTTAAAAATTCCTCTCTCAGTATTAAGTTTATGTTTTATATGAACTTAAGTTTTATACATATGTTCATAATATTTTACTAAATTATGTCTCCCATATCCCATTTTAATATTATCAGTACGGGGAAAATCACATAAAAATAAAGAATAATAGATTGCTGAAACTCACCCCCCAAAGTCTATTTATTCTTGGGAAACATCCCTCTCTATCTCCCTCTTCTTTCCCCTCTCCCTCCTCCTCTCTCGTCACCCCCTGGCAGGCACATGTACTCATCTCCCTTCCATATAATTACATCCAAGCAAGCAGTGGAAATGATGAAAAGAAATGACTTGGTGAATAAAACAATGTAAAAAAAGAATAACACAGGAGAGAAAATGGTTAATGAAAATCAGTACCTATACCTAAGCAAATCATGGTAGAAATCATGACACCTGATAGTCTCGCTTTCCCTAGTGAACCACTGAAATAAACTACTAAACTTGGAGTTTTCTTCCCTTTCTGTCTATTAAAAAGTCTATCTTCTCTATTAATCCCACAAATGTGCAAGTCACATTCACGTGTAGCAGATGCTTCTCCATCGTTCACTTTACATCCAATATCTGTTTGCGATGAGAAAAGAAACCTACAAGCTAAAGAAAGGGAACATTCATCTCATCCATTCATTTATATTTATTCATCACACTTTTATTAAACATCTTCGAAGTTCCAGGCCCTACACTCGGGCTAGAAAGGATCACTGCTGAGGTAAGGAGTGCTGAAATTAAGGAGAAAGTTTACTCCAAACCCAAGATTTAGTCCATGAAATAAATGGGCTCTCTTAGGCTTTTTTTGTTCTTCTTCTACCTAGTAACCTAGTAGAATGCAGGGGAATATACATGTGCACACACACACACATAAACACACACAGAACAAAGGCAGTTGAGATAGTTGGTGAGCCCTCGACACCTAGCCAGGAGTTCCCTTTATTCATTAAAACACAGATTCAAACTCTGGAGAAGAAAATGGGAAGGTGCAACAACCCACACACGATGAAAAATGGGCCTCTAACACAAATAAAACTCTTTTTACAGCCAACTTCTTGAGAACACATTTGTGGGCTGGCACATGGCTTACGAGTTGGGATATATCTACCAATAAATTACATACTATAAAACAACAACTCTAAAATAACATGCTAAGAGATACTCAGTTATAAATGCAAGGTTTCACCACGTATCTAACCATGACATCTTAGTATTTCATATAGATCCCTTCACTCAGTTGGAAGAATCCTTCCAAAGTACTTAGTAAGCGAACTAGACAGGAAGCATAAGAACTCTTCAAAGATCTCCAGAACAGGGATTTCTGGTTCCCTCTCTCACTACCTATGTGACCGTGAGCAAATTAATCTCTGTGTCTTAGTTTCTTCACCTATAAAATGTGGCTAGTAACAGTATGGGGTCATAGTGAGGATTAAATGAGCTAATATGCTGGCATAACATGCAGCATATAAAAAGCAACCCACACGTTAGCTATGATGTTTGTAACGAATTATGCCACACTTTCCCAGTAACAGGTCTCTGATTTCACTGAGGAGAAAACCAATATTCTCTTTGTCAGAAACCTATTACACATTTAACTAGTCACCTAATTATAAAAAGTCACAGTATGAATACTTACTTTTTATACATGTGTGTACATGTATATAAAAATAATCCATACAGAGTACGGTATGAAAAAGTAATCATAATTAATTAATTAACATGAAGCACTTTCTGGGTATTAGGACCTTTGCATATATATATATATATATATATATATATATATATATATATATATTTTTTTTTTTTTTTTTGCGTTACGCGGGCCTCTCACTGTTGTGGCCTCTCCCGTTGCGGAGCACAGGCTCCGGACCCACAGGCTCAGCGGCCATGGCTCACAGGCCCAGCCACTCCGCGGCATGTGGGATCTTCCCGGACCGGGGCACAAACCCGTGTCCCCTGCATCGGCAGGCGGACTCTCAACCACTGCGCCACCAGGGAAGCCCTACCTTTTTTTACTTGAGATATAATTGACATGTAACATTATTAGTTTCAGGTATATGACATAATAATTTGATATTTGTATATATCGTGAAATGATCACCACAGTAAATAGAGTGGTAGATTTTTTTTTCCTATAATGATCACTTTTAAGATCTATTTTCTTAACAATTTTCAAATATACAATACAGTATTATTAACTATAGTCATCATGCTGTACATTACATCCCATTACTTATTTTATAACTGGAAGTTTCTACCTTTTGACTACCTTCATGCCACAGGTAACCACCAATCTGTTCTCTGTATCTATGAGTTGGCCGGGTTTTTTTTTAGATTCCACATATAAGGGAGATCATATGGTATTTGTCTTTCTCTGCCTAACTTATTTCACTTAACATAATGCCATCTGTGTTGTTGCAAATGGCAAGATTTCCTTCTTTTTTGTGGCTGAATATTCTATTGCATTTATATACAGACCACATTTTCTTTACCCATTCATCCATCCATGGACACTTAGGCTGCTGGCCATTTGTACCACTTATATGTCTTCAGAAAAAAAAGTCTTATATCCTTTGCCCATTTTTTAATTAGACTTTTTTGATATTGAGTTGAATGAGATCTTTATATATTTTGGAATATTAACCCCTTATCAGATAAATGATTTGCAAATATTTTTCTCCCATTCGATAGGTTGTGTTTTCATTTTGTTGATGGTTTTCTCTGTGAAGCTTTTCAGTTTGATGCATTCCCACTTGTTTATTTTTGCTTTGGTTGCCTTGGTTTTTAAAGTCAAATCCAAAAAATCATTGCCAAGACCAATGTCAAGGAGCTTATTGCCTATGCTTTCTTCTAGAAATTTTATGGTTTGAGATCTTATATTCAAGTCTTTAATCCATTTTAATTTTTGTGTATTGTGTAAGATAGGGGTCCAGTTTTCCCAATACCATTTATTCAAGTGACTGTCCTTTCCCCATTTTATATTCTTGGCTCCTCTGTCATAAATTAATGGACCATATATACATGGCTTTATTTCTGGGCTCTCTGAATTCTGTTCTATTGAATTTGTGCCTGTTTTTATGCCAATATCATACTGATTTGACTACTGCAGTTTGTAATATAGTTTGAAATCAGGAAGCATAATGTCTCCAGCTTTGCTCTTCTTTCTCAAGATACCTGTATTATCTTATTTAATTAAAAACAGAACCACAAATGTAGGTACTATTAGTATCCTAAGTAAGGATATAAGGAAACTTGAAGAACAGAGAGGTTAAATAACTGCTCAAGTCCGCACAAGGGAAGTGACTGATTCACAATTAAAGTCCAGGCTGTGTAACCCCAAACCAGAGTTCCTCATCAGTATGAACACTGCTTCCACAAATAACTATCAACCCGCTAAGAATTTTATATACATATGTGTATATACACACACATATATACATAGAGACAGACAGACAGACAGACCTTTAGGATTACTTACCATGAATGCTAAATGCAAATGTGTACCTCATCAAGTAGATGACAAGGACACTTCCTTCACCATAAACTACAATGAGAGTTCTGACTGACCATTTGATCAAAAAAAAAAAAAAAAAAACAGGTCAGCTTAGCTTTTTTGCTTTGTTTAGGCAGCGGTGCGGGGAGTAATTTAAATCAAAACAGTTATATGAAATCATTCAAAAAAACAAGTTTTTAAAAATATGCCACAATTTTCACCTTCTAGGTGTCCCTGGCCTGTGGTAAGCCTACTGTGACTTACCCTTATTTTCATTAGAATGTATGATAGTAACCATGCCTCCCTTCTACCTACCTCTATAGCCATTAAAGAGATCAACTGTTTTGCTATCTTTGCTCTCAGACAGTTGAGGTGGGAAGAGGAATGAACTAACATCTTTGAAGCGCTATTTTGTGTCAAGAACTATAAGGCTCCTATAAAGGCTGTGGTATTAATCCTCACAACCACCACGTGGGCAAGGTATTATTATTCCCATTCTGCAGAAAAGGAAATGAGGACAAAGAAAGATTTATGCCTCTTGATTAGATCACCCATACATTAAGGACAGAGCCTAAATTTCAACCCAAAACTAACTCTAAGGCCTTGTCAACAAGGATTCCAAGAAGCAGCCTAGGCTATGCTCACTGGGAAACATACACCCTCACTTTCTTCTCTGGTCTCAGCACTCCTTCCCATTTACTATCCCAGAACTAGTGTGGATGGGGAATCCAGATAAAAGGGAATTTACACTACACAACGCAGATTTCCCCTTCAAGGTAATCAAGAGAAATTAATTTGAAGAGATATTAAATGTAAATTTTTAATATAGTATTAAAACTTGAAAACAAAAAACGAGAAAGTAAACGTGATCCAATATAAAATTATCTTTTATATGTATTCTTTAGCCAGACACTTGAGTAAACTATCACTTGAAGAGAAAACATGTCTATTTCCAAGGATGAAATGAAATGTTTAATGAATTAGCTGGATTTTTTCCATGTTTCCCAACTTTTTAATCCTTTCTATTTCATTACTTGATTGTACCACAGAATTTTAGAAAGTGGAAATAGTATTTTATTTTAAATATTTGAATTGCTTTGTGAGAATATGAAAACACTACTTTCAGAGATGCTATCAAATGACCTTGATGATCTATACAACATTCATAATAGACTGGTAAACATTTGTGAAAAATCCTTGCTGTGATGATTGATTGCTTTTTTCCTTGCTTCAGTTACCTCAAACTAAATTGCCTGTCACTAAAATGATGACTTCTGTCAATGTAGTTTCTTAATCCTTCCTCAATCCTTTCTAGCAATGACAACCTTAGAATAATATATTGTAAGTCTTTATGGATCAATAATGCTCAGTATAAAACACTGCAATCTACCACCAAGATTCTTATCCCCCTATTTATAATGATGTCTGACAAGCTAACTAACAGTAAAATTTCTTACCGAAGGAAAAAAAAAAGACATCTAACAAACAAGTCAAATACAATACTATAAACAGCATATGCCAATCTAAACAAGTTAAGAATTTTGAGTGAAGCTCAATGTTAGCAAAATGCTTTTATCCTAAAGTAGTTAATGACTGAGATGTCATTTTCAGACTACTCAAGAAAAAAATTATTCAGGTCCTTACTGAGACATTTTGAAATGATTTATGGGAGGTTATTTATGTGAAAAGGCTTCTCGGCAATGTCAAAAACAGAAAGTTTCCACTTAAAAACCATAAAAGATAAGCCAACATGCATACTCTGGGTAAATTTTTCCATAGGCAATTAGAAAAGACATTGCTTTATTTATCTATATTTAGATTGTACCTTGAACATCTTTATATGGAAATTAGTTTATAATTACCTCTAAATACTACAATTTCGACATTTCCATTTAAGCCAAGAATTACTTAAAATAAATGCCATTATATCAATGAAAACAGAGCCATGACACTGTTTTACAACTGACAGTACCTCTTTTATATAATGAGTTATAATGACTATGTCTTCTCTAAATCTCCATGTGTTTCATCACTTATTAAACTCAAATAACCTGAAATTTCTGACAGCACTAAACTGGAGGGGAAAAGTTTCAACAAGCTAGAAGTTCACGATATTTTTCCTCCCAAACTATTTAACTACAGAATGAGAAGAAACAATTTATATTTACTATTGGGCAACTTGAAAAACATTATCAAGTTGGATTTAGAGAATTAACTCCATATCAAGTATCTCTTTAAACTGGGGGGGGGGGGGGAATGTAAACTCCATTCATTCTTTCTCAAGAAACCACTGGAGGAATTAAAATTGAAGAAGTAGGACTTCCTCGATGGCGCTGTGGTTAAGAATCCGCCTGCCAATGGAGGAGACACAGGTTCGAGCCCTGGTCCAGGAAGATCCCACATGCTGCTGACCAACTAAGCCCGTGTACCACAACTACTAAGCCTGTTCTAGAGCCCGCATGCCACAACTACTGAAGCCTGTGTGCTGCAACTACTGAAGCCCATGCGCCTAGAGCCTGTGTTCCTAGAGTCCGTGCTCCACAACAAGAGAAACCACTGCAATGAAAAGCCCACGCACTGCAACGAAGAGTAGCCCCCATTCGCCATGACTAGAGAAAGCCCGCACACAGCAACAAAGACCCAACGCAGCCATAAATAAATAAATTTTAAAAAAAGATTGAGGAAGTAAAACAAGTGAAAGGAAAATATAGAAACCAGGAACAAAAGACCCAACGCAGCCATAAATTAATTAATTAATTTAAAAATTGAGGAAACAGGGCTTCCCTGGTGGCGCAGTGGTTGAGAGTCCGCCTGCCGATGCAGGAGACACGGGTTCATTCCCTGGTGCGGGAAGATCCCACATGCTGCGGAGCGGCGGGGCCCGTGAGCCATGGCCGCTGAGCCTACGCATCCGGAGCCTGTTGCTCCGCAACGGGAGAGGCCACAACAGTGAGAGGCCCGCGTACCGCAAAAAAAAAAAAATTGAGGAAACAAAACAAGTGAAAGGAAAATATAGAAACCAGGAAACAGGGATCTAACACAGAAAAGAGACAAAAGAAATCTAAATTGAAGAAGGGTTTAGGGCTCCAGGAGCAATGTCTCTAATGAAACACACACACACACACACACACAATTATGTTATTAGTTTGGTCATACTGAAAAGAGTTTATAGTTCTGTCAGAGTTCAAGGTAAGAATTAG
The DNA here is from genome assembly GCF_039906515.1 of Pseudorca crassidens. Lineage (NCBI taxonomy): Eukaryota > Metazoa > Chordata > Mammalia > Artiodactyla > Delphinidae > Pseudorca > Pseudorca crassidens. The sequence continues at coordinate 88,389,682 of NC_090298.1, forward strand.
TAACTGGTACAAAGAAAACTAAGCAAATGAGGGAAGTTATTAACTCAAAAAAATTTACACAAGGAAAAAAGTGAACATAGTACAATATATAGCTCTGTTGTAAATGTTCCCATAGTCATAATAATGTGATATAAATATAATGGAAGATGAGAAAAGAGAAAAAGGAAAACAGACTATGGTAGGAGGAAAGGAGGGAAAATGCTAAATCATTTTCTTTCACAGTAGAAAGACATTGTGTATTAAAATTGCAAAGTCAGGAAATGGTAGTATGGATTTGGGGAAGGACGATATAGAGGTAAATAAAAAGGAGGAAACAAAAACAAAAAGTTGAAAGCAGTTGTCTCTGTGGAGGAGGACTAAGGCATGAAGAGGGAGGTACCCATTTTTCCCTCTAAGCCTAACATACTTTGACTTTTTAAACTATGTACACTTACTGGTTTCTGAAAATTGTTTAATTATTGAATGAAGTGGAACTACATGAATCAACACTGACAAAATCTCTAAAAAAATATTGGGCAAAAAAATAGAAAACTGTAGACTGTTAGTTCACTACTGACATTTATGTATCAAGTTTAAAAACAGAAAACCAAAACAGAGTGGGAAGGGTACAAAATTGTTCCAGACAAACAAGAACACTATTTACTAGCAATGACACCATGGACAAATGACTTACCAGCTCTTCACCTCCATTTTTTCATGTGTAAAATACAGATAACAATAGTATCTATCTGATAATGTTATTTTGTGAATTAAATGAGATAATGCAGGTGAAGTGGTTGGTACACAATATAGTTTTGATATATGTGTCTTATTATTATTCCTTTTATTTGTCTTCATTTTTCAATTTTTCGGTAATGGATATGTAAATTTTTAATTGAAATTTTTCCCCAAAATATTCCAGAATTTATTGAAGTAGGAAATGGCATCTATTATTTGAACTATTAGTTGGTGTCAAAAGAATAGCTCGGCCTCAATTATGCCTGCCCTGCACTGACCCCACACACAAACATGAACAAATATCTAAAGAATCATTGGTTTGAATGGGGTGCCCTAACCTCCTCCTCTACTTTTATTCGTTCAGCAGGTACCGACCACTCACTAGGTTTAAGGAATGTATAAGAAGGTACGCGGAACATAAAGATGCAAAATACATGGTTTCTACGCTCAAATAGCTTACTGTAATCAAGGTAGGGAAGCTGAGAGGTAGGTAAATGCAGTGTGATATGCCATGTCATGGCTGTGAAGTCAGGCAGTCTGGGGTTCCAATCCTGGTTCTGCAATCTTAAACTCCAAGCTCCAGTGTCCTATGTAAAAATTTGAATAATAGAAATTGCCTTACAGAGTTACCTAAGGATCAAGATAACATTCTTAAAGCAACTACCACATGACACACAGTAGGTGCTCAGTATTTGGAAACCCTTGGTCCTACTAGAATTGTTGTAGAAGATACATACTTTCAGAAATGGAAAATTCAGGGGAAAAGCCCTGCACATCTGTTACTCTGTAAAACTTTCACAAAAATATATAAATAAATGATTACAAATTCTTAGTGAGAAAATTTACTTTCAGACAAGGGAAAGCAAGGATTATTTTTTGTGGAGACACTGGCATTTTAAACACCATGTTCCAAAGATCCTAAGACACATTATTTTCCTGTTTTAATATCTCTGAAACAGAATGTACCCAGCAATGATGATGTGGCAGTTTAACTGGCAACATTTTTTCTTAATGGTACATAAAATAATAGATTCAGTGAAGTACAGTAGACAGGGATGAAGGGAATTATATAGAGAATAGCAATACTAAAGGCACAGTACTGAAATTCCCAAGGCATGAATGTTGGCATGTACAGTTCGGGTTGGCCAGTATGCAGTTGTATACAAAGAGGAGTTAGGAAACAAGGGTGAAAAGGCAGTCTGTTCCATTAGTTTGTTTACCTGAATCACTACCATACTAGTTAAATATTGCTGTATGTGGCAAGGTATAAATCTTGGTATGTGGTAGGGTGAGTTCACCCATATTGTTCTTCAAAATTATTTGGTTCTTCTTGCCCCTTACACTTCCATATCAATTTTAAAGTCAGACTGTCTAATGCTGTAAAAAATACTAGTTGAGATTTTGATCAGAATCGTATTATTGAACTTACTGGATTTATTTGGGGGATAATTTCTATTCTTATGCTTTCCCGTTCAAAAGCATAGTACCTCTCCCCATTTATTTAGCTTTTAGGTCTTTCAATAAAGTTGTATGTTTTTCCATAAAGGTCTTGCACATCTTTTGTTGGATTTAGTCCCTGGTATTTATTATTGGGGTTTTTTTAAATTGCAAATGGCATTTAAATTACCTTCTGTAAATTGATGGAATATTCAGTAATCTCAACTATATATGGTAATACGATTGTTAATATGTTTAATCTTGCTTTTCTGTATGTTTATATGTATCATAATTTAAAATATAACAAAAATATTTCCATGATACACAGATTAAAACTTCAAAAGTCCAAATAAAAGATTCATAACATATATGCAATTTCATTTAAAACAAGCGAAGCACAGATGTAAACTGTCCTGGAAAGAATGTAACATCCAAAACCCATATTCATGTATAATATCATACAACACATATAAAATGGTGGGTTATTAAACACTGGACTAGTTCCATTTCTGCAACCTTGAAATAAATGATAGGAGTGGTAGTGATATCAAAACAATTATTCTTGCTCACTTTAGTGATTTTATTAGAGTCAACTCTCTGTTGCTCACACCAACAGAGAGAAACATTGACGCTTGCAACAGAAAACTACAGATAACCAACCCAAGTGAGTTGAACATACACTAAAAAATTAGGCCTCCCCTAAATTTATAAGTATCCAGAACAGCTGGGTCATCATCTGCTCTACTTTCCCTCAAGACAACTTCATTGATTACATGAGACAGCTGGTGGCAGAGAATTGGCAGCAGAAATGAATCCCAGTTTCCTTAAAATCTGAAACAGACTATACACAGACATTTATTTTTCCAAAATTTCTCTAATTCAAGTTCTGAAATGTCCTTACTCTCATAACTTTACCCTTTTCTTAAAGAGTCATTAGCAGACTAAAGAATAAAATCGATGAAATGAGTTCGGGACCAGTATGCTAACTTCCAAACCTCTGTCTCTCGGGCTCCAAATCTTTAGACATCCAACCGCCTACCTGAACATTTCCTAAACTAGTGTCCTCTGATGTCTCAAACATGACCTTTTTACTAGAGCAGTCCACCCCAAGTCCCAAAACTATGACCCCTTTCCAACAGTCCCTATGTCAGTGAGTAGCACCTCAGCCTAGAAACCTAGAAGTTGACTTGGGTATTCCAACAAACCTAGAAGTTGTCCTAGGTACCCCTAGAAGTTGGTCTTGGGTACTCAAAACAAAACTGTTGTTGTGAACCACAGCATCCAGTTAATCGTCAAGGCTGACTCCACCTCAATACTCCTTCTACTCACTGCCACTGCCTTCATCAGACACTCATTACCCTTTCCTCTACTATTGCAGTAATTTCTTTACTTGGTCTTTCTACCCTCATCCCTCCACCAGAAAATCTTCTGAAAATGTAAATAGGTACATGTTACTCTCCCACTCAAAATTCTTTAATGTCTCACCAATGCTTACAGGATAAAATCCAAAATTCTTAGCATAACATCCAAAAAGCTTTTATAGCCTACATTTCCAGTCAGCCTCATAGGTCCATAGTCTCCTTTTCCTAGCCCTGCTCTCTAAATGCCTCCATACCTCTGCACATAATGTTCCCTTAACCTAAAATCCCTTCTTTATTTTCTATTACTACCTGGAAATATTCTTCAATTCTCTGTAAACAAAACAAAGCATCATCATCTCACAAAAACCTTCTCTGAACCCTGAAGAAGACTTAAGCACTGCTCTAAAGTTTCCTTTGAATCATGCTTTATTATATAGCACATATAACACTGCATTTCAATTCTCTATTAATAGCTTTCTCTTCCTAAATAACACTTAATTGGGAAATATCCAGAATTAAAGCACAGTGTCAGTATTCATTAGACACCAAAAAACATTTGAATAAACACTGTATATTTCTATTAACTTCTTATTAATCTGAAAATATAGTTATCACTGATACTTTGAAATTAAAATATTTCTTGGTAGGAGTCATTACATCTCACAATGAGGAATTTTCCTTATAAAATGATATACTGCCTATTAATATGAGTTATATATAAAATTGAAATAGTTTACACTAGTTTTAAGTGGCTTATTCATTTAAAAAAGGATTGAAAATTTTCTAATCTAATACAAAGTATGAAAATTGTAAATCCAATAATTAAAAGCTATTTTCAAATATGGAGACAAGCATAATTTTGTTCCCAGAAAATAATTCTGGAATATTTATGTTTCCTCTAAGTTTAATGTCTCTACTTGATTCTGAGCACACAAATTTGAAGGAATAATTTTCTATTTACTAAACAGTAAAATATAACTTTAAAATTGTATATTTAGACTATATTCATACTCAAATGTTTAATTAAATCCCCTCAAAATTATATTTACTGAATCATCATACATTTGATAACCATATGATGAAACAACATACAAAAAGTAAACAGAAAGCCATTTGCAGTTAAATTACTCATTTTAAACTGCACAAATTATTTAAGAACACTATCAACAGCAAGGAACTCACTCAGGAGTAATGTATGTCAATCATTAAGAAAAATAATTCAAAGCAGACTCACATAATATTAAGCAAACACAGACTGTCAAATTAATACTTATTTCTAATATAAGCACACAACCACAGAAAAAATGATATATATCAATGATACTTTTTAAAACTTATGCAATATGTACACTCTTAATTGTACTAAATTGCAAAATATACGATTCAACCAAAGATAAAATTTCTGTGTACTCTATTGTCTGAAATACATGTTTTATAATTCCAAGAAGTTGAAAGTTCCTTAAAAACACTTTGCGTTTACAATCTAATATTAATACTACTCAGTGATTCTCATTCATTATGAATGTTTTTATGAATTTTTGAGAACTGTCTAGATTCAGAAGCATAGATCCCAGTGGATGCTTTTAACCTTCATCTTACCAGTGCCAAATGGTGAATAAAAATCTCTAACTGGGGGCTTCCCTGGTGGTGCAGTGGTTGAGAGTCCGCCTGCCGATGCAGGGGACACGGGTTCGTGCCCCGGTCCGGGAAGATCCCACATGCCACGGAGCGGCTGGGCCCGTGAGCCATGGCCGCTGGGCCTGCGCGTCCCGAGCCTGTGCTCCGCAACGGGAGAGGCCACAACAGTGAGAGGCCCACGTACCGCAAAAAAAAAAAAAAAAAAAAAATCTCTAACTGAAGAAATCAGATTTAACTATAACATTATATATGTATATAAAAATATTTCCTTGACATTTCCTTATGTAACCACCTATCCTCTCTCCAAAAACCAATGAAAGAAAATCAGGAAAATCTTTACATTCAACTTGGTTGGAAGTGATGAGAAAATTAATCAGACCAACAAGGATGGGAAAAAGTAAAAAACAAACCCTTCTACTGAGATTACTATACTCGGCCTATTTAAAAAAAAAAAAAAAGCCTATGCTACGTCTTCATTTTTTAATTTAAAAGTCTACCTAAAAGGATCAGGTGCCAATTTCTTATTTTATTTTCTTAACAACATTTCTCTATATCTCCAAAAAACATTTTGGTTCATAGTTATTTAAAGTGATTTTACTGTACCATAATATAGCAACAACTCTAATAAAATATTAAAGTTATTTATATACATGTGTATATTTTTTTAAGTCTTAAGGATAAGCTTACTAAAACTTAACATAATTGAATTCTCAGTTACTAAACTCTTAAACAAAATGGCTTTCAGATATTCAAGGAAAGATTTTAAATTAGTTTTAAAATGTGATATTTTACTGCAAAAAAATGATCTTTAAGAACTATGCTGCAAATTTGTGTACTTTCTCAAATTTTGAAATTTAATATTATCTAACTGTCTTATTTTATTTTTAAAATAAAAACTGTTAATATTTAGTAAGCATTTACTATGTACCAGGCACTATTCTAAGCGCATTACATATATAAACATATTTAGGGGCTCAGGAATTAAATAAATTGCTCCAGGAGACAAAGCAGAAGAGCTGGGATTTGAGCACATTACATATATAAACATATTTAGGGGCTCAGGAATTAAATAAATTGCTCCAGGAGACAAAGCAGAAGAGCTGGGATTTGAACCCAGGCAGTCTTGTCCAGAGTCCATACTCTTTACTATAAGTTTACAGCCTCTTCTGTGCCAAGGACTATGCTTGGGACTTGCAATTCAAAGTTCACACAATCAAACAAAACACACAGTCTCTGTTTTCAAAGAGTTCATAACTATTTATACATATATAAACCAACAATGTTTCTTCTAGTGATAAGAGACCTAGTAATATGATCCAATTGCTAGTAGAGCTCAAATCAGTCTAACTAATTCTTAAAGTAACTCTTCACAAAGGAGATGACATTTGGTTTCAAAGGGTGGGAATGCTAAGGGAAAAACTCTAGAAAGGTAGATTAGAAACAGACTCTAAGGTCCCAATGAATGCTGTTCTAAGGGATTTAGATTTGACTGTGTAAGCAATTGAGAGCGAAAGAAGGATTTTTACTCTGTCCAGCCAAGTGTTTTAGTAATAATAATAAAAAAAAAGCAAAAATACTTTTCAGTGTTATTGAAGATAGGTGGAACAAGAAAGAGATTGAAGACAATAACATTAGTTAGAAACCTACTAGAAGAGTCAGAAAAAAAAGTACAGAGAGAAGAAAGAATGAAGAGTTATTTCCAAAGTTTAGAAACTGAATTTGATGGGAAAGTGGGAAAGATGAGAGACTGGATTGAGTCTGAAATTTCTAGCTTGAAAGACTAACAAGTGATAACATTAAATGGATACAGAAGAAAGCAACAGGAGTCAAGGGGAACTGGGATATGATTCATGATTTCAAACAATACAGCTGACACTACAAGTCTTGATCTTCATAATAAAAAAATCAGCTGCTTTCTGTTATGAAACATATTTGTATATAAAATACAAATGTAAGTTTCTTAAACTTGTTTCTTTTGACCCTATTTATACTATTTTCTTGATAAGAATACATCTAATACTAAGCATGGAACAATTTCTTCTTAGAAAGTATGACCTAAAATAAAAAGATCAACCTCCCTAAAACCCCCAAACACTGATTTATTTACTGTACATTATTAATGTATGATGGTTAAGACTTTGATACAGCTGTAGCACTTACTTTGATGTCAGCAGTAGCAGAAGTACCCCAGTTGCCTTCTATACCCAGTCTTAATGAAAATGTATTTTTAATACCTGAATATCATATGTCACTTCAGACATTTTCTGCTTTGCTCTGAGTAATAGTTTATTTTATTAATTTTGTGTTAATATATATTAAAATAAACATTTTAAAATTAATCATTTGTTTTATTAATGCCTACTAGAGTTATAAGTATCCATTTCAAATGAAACAAAACATTCAATAGTCTAAAATTATAAAAGATACATAACTGCAACAAAAAATAGTAATTGCTGCTTTTAATACAAGAATTCATTGTTTTTTACTTCAAATTGTTATTAAATAAGAAAAACAAATAGAAAAGGATTTCATTTTCTTAAAAATTAAATCTAGCATCATTCAGTTAACACACAGTTAACAACATAGGAACTGACTTCCTCATTTTGATAATTTCCACATGAGGCAAATAAAAAAATCATCTCCTTTAATAACTTCATAAATAAACCCAGGGTTAAGACCATTCACTTCCTTAAAAAAGGATAACTTATAATTCAGTAGCAAAGAGCAAAGTGAAGAAAACAAATAGTAAAGGTGGTAAAGGTGGATCATTTTATAATCTATAATAAACAAGGCATTCTGGTGAATTTCATGAAGTATAGTTTTCAGACATAAATCTATACTGTGACAGAATTATATAATATATAAGACCTCAACAGTTAAAGAATGCAATCATTAAATTAAAACAAAATTTTTTTGCTGAATTCACAAATTAAAATACATTAGTTTGACCAACAGGTGGTGCTCAATCTCCATTTATAAAGAGAATAAACATCCCCCAAAGCATTTCCAATACAATGAAATCATTTGCAGACTATGTGGCAAATTTTAAAACTCAAACATCAGAAAACCCAGTGTATAAACATTATTTTAACTGTTTTACTGTGCAGAGGAAAATTTGTTACCTTGCAAAAGAATTTTAAAACTGATACTGACTGCCCATTCATCCATAGAAGACTTTGCTAAAACAGTTTTTTTAAATACTGCTGAAACATTTCTTTTAAAAAGTAACATTCAATACTGTAAAATGTTATGCAACACAGAAATAAACTTTTAAAAATTATCCCAGTGTTCATTATAAATTAAGAAAAGACTAAAGTCATTTTATTTTTTTACTTTTTTTTAGTCATTTTATACCAGCTTAACTCATGCTTTAGAATTCTTACTAAGTATTTAACACTCTATCCTTTGCTAGAAAGACAGTTTTTAAAGCTAACAAAAACTAAGATATTTGGCTAAACTAGAATCAGCCGATTTTTGAAAATTCAGGTTTCTATATAGCACTATATTCTTTATTTGTAAAAACAGCTTAAGACTCAATTGTCTGGTTGAATTCTAAATGCAAGTTACTCTCACCAAAAGCAATATCGTTACTTCTTATCTGAACTGTGATCAAACAGTTTCACTCTTTCATTACCACAAATACCCAAGTAGGACTTATACAATTTTAATTTATCTGTCACATAACTAAATTTTGTTTCTTCTTAGGGAGAAAGAAGCACAAAGTACTACAGAAATTTTGCAGAATATAGCATTATATGATAGAAAATGCCCCAAGACAACTTTTAGTCTATTCAAGTTATAGTCTTACTACTTAATGTGAAGATAAGAAGGCATACAGTATTTGGTTTCTAAATGTCCAAAAAAAAAAGGACAGAAGACACTAAGAAAAATTACTTTTTGTATAAATTCTGTGCATAGAAAAAAGACGTTGCTACGTATTAGTCAAAGGGAGAGCAATAAAGCAGGATAGACATGGATTTAAACTAAAATCTAAACAAAACAATTTCAATGGGCTTACAGTTTTACTGGAAGCACCTAAAGCCTTAAGTTTTACTCTACAAAAATTAAATGCCACTGATTACTAACTCAATAATGTTAAAAAGAAATCAACTCAAATTCAGTCTGAGATATGGGAAACAATGTTGTAATCGTAGAAAATATTTAAAAAAAATTTTTAAAAGCAATGTTCTGGAGCAAGAAAATACAGTACATTCCTTGATAACATACTATCTTCCTCATACAGAATTTTAAAGTATCAGAAGTCTTATTCCCAATTCATTCTTTAATTTTTAGACCCATGTTTATTTATTCACTGTTATTAACCACAAATTAAAAGTCTAATTTAGTTCTTACATGTCTTCAAAAGGAAACAAAAAAATTTAAAACTGAATACTTTGGCATTTAAAACATACATATTTATTCTTGTTTATAAAATGAAAGTCTTTTTTTCCATATCCACATTGAAATTCTGGCTCATTGATCTAAAAATTAACCTTCAGTTTTATATAGTACCAATATTTCATTAAAATACAAATAAACCATATTTTCCTTTGTTACCTAACTGCCAATATTGAAACCTAGTTTTAACATGAGTACACATCTGAAATAGTAGCCCCAAATTTATGTTGCTTTTCTAAAGCAGTCTGATTTGTAAGTTTCTAAAATCCTCTAATAGTGTTAAAGTCACTTAGACAAGATTCTACCAAAATCTTGTTTTTCTTTTAAACTGATGGCAAAGTTGGTTGTACCTTTGTGACACACAGACTAAATTCCCAATTCACAGCTATGTAGTTTAAAGCTCCTTAAGCAAATCCCTTACTTCTACTTCCCTTGTAAACGTGAGGTTATTACCCCTCGCCCAAGATACCATTAAGGTATATTTTGTGCATACACAGAAAAGTTTCAAACTTTTTTTTTCATATCTATACAAGCAGGTTTACATTACAGAAATATGCATTAGAAAACAAAGACATGCCTAATTTTTAGGGACAGAAAAATGTTTAAGTTACAATGTAAAGATTATTGAAAAAGGAAAGAAAAACCAGCAGGTAGGCTCATTTCTACATAATCCTTCCTTTTTAAGATAAATATTCCCTACAGTAAACTTACTGGATTTTACTTTTCAATAGCTAAAATGAATATCTATACTTTGAAATGCAAAAAATATATAAAATTTTTTTTTAAAAAAAGGCCAGTCTGCCCCTTTTCATGATTGGCTGCTTGTCCAGTAAGACCTGGGTCCCTAGGTATGTTATCCGCTCTGCAGGAGCTGATTGAAGCAGTGCATGTGAAATTCGGAAGGATCCAGGAGGAACTAAATAGCGTGGAACACAATAACACGATAAAATGTCAGTCGAGAATCTGAAAAAAAGGGTAGATGTCATGGAAAAATCATTAGATATTTCTTCCCAGAACATCTGAAATGATGGGTAAATGAACCTACATGTTCAAATTTACACCCTGCACCCTGCAGTTTCAGAAGATGAATTTCTTAAAGCTCAAAAGGAATGTGTCCATTCTCACAGAGAATTCTGATTACAGTTTTGAGTTTGTATAATCTATAATTTTTAAAGCCATAAATAGATGGTCACATATCAGTGTCTCACTTGAAATTTTTAAAACACATTTTAAAACACATTTTAATCGAATCATTGGGTCTGCTAATGATTAGATTAAATGATTTAATATTTATATCTCTGACTCAAAAAAATTTTAGGGACTTAATTTTCAAAAGTTTCACTCAACTGATACTAAAGCATTCCTTCTACTTGATGGAAAAAATTTTAACAGGGAAGAAAACATATTCAGATCTAAAATGAAGGATACTTTATACAGAGACAAATACAAATACAGAGACTACTACTTGTTCAGTGCCCCAATTTAGAGACAAATAGATTCATGATTTTGTTTTCAGGAACAATTTTGGAATTGTACAATAAATGCTTCCAAAAAGAAAGATAATGGTTTTAATTAAATGTGTGGACCAAATATCTACTGTACTATATAGGGCAGTTGTTAAAAATTACTAACTATAAAAGAACTGCTTCTTTTATACTACCTAATTATCTCCATATGGAGGTTTTTTCTGTAAAGTATGTTTAACAGGGCTCTATATACAAAAGAGATGTATTCATTCTATGAAGTTTTCTTTAATTTCATTTTGCTATGGCAGCAATCTGAGAAAACCTAGAGGGCAGCTCCTAGACCTAAAAATTATTCATTAGTATAAAATAACTCAGTTTCTTTTACACAAAAAGAGGCAACAAAGAGAAAGGAAAAAAATAAAGATGTGTATTTCTGGCTACCTTTTTATTACCTAGAATTTTTATAATGAAGGTCTGTATGCAATTATTTTACACACATAAGGGTAAAATTCCCCTAGTTCCAAAAATTGATGACTCATAGTTAGTAAAATAAAATGAATATTAAAGAATATGTATATATGTTTAAATCTTTATAGTTTAATAGCTTAAAATAAAATCTATAACTAGATTATAGAGTAAAATGTAGTATACAAATACATGAACATAATAAAAAGTAACGGACCTACTAAAGTTTTTTCTATGAAATGAAATTGATTCATGGAGTAACCACTAGAGCATTTTAACTGTAGCTTTTTACTGCATTTTTGTCTACCAATTTTAAGAAAAGATACAGATAAAACTCAGGGATCTCTGAATTCTGTTATTTCCACCACTTATTAATTCTGTGACCTTTGGCTTTACTTTGTTGCTCAGTTTTCTATTACCCTGTCTGAAAATGGAGGGGGCACAAAATTCTACAGATGAATTAAATAATAAAAATCTAAGATGAGTTTAAGAGTTTTTAAAAATTCATCTTAATAAAGGAAATTTTAAGAATAAAACAAGTCATCTTTTCATGGAGAACTGTTGGCATTATTTAATTGCAAAACAATTCTAAGCCAGCAATTTTACTAAATTTCTTTTAGCACACAATTACTACAGCTTGTCTATGCTGCAAAATTCTTACATCTTTCTTATGCAGCACTTTAAGTTACAATTCTAAGAGGCAGAAATGTAAACACTACGTTAACTACTATGTGAATGCAATAGAAATTAGTTGTTGTAAGTTTTGTATTTTTGGCTTTAGTTGAATTACCATAGATCTAACTCTAAGAAAAAAGACAAACACTGGAAAAATAACACTTATTCTTAAATGAATTGTAAATAATAAAACTGCATTATTCCTGGAAAATGTGTATCAGTTATCAGTATAAATGGAGTAGGTTAATAATTATTTTACTAAGAGACATGGTATGGTTCTTCTATTTAGGAGAGCCATAAAAAGTTGGAATCCAAAAATCTTTGGCACATCAGTTCCTAGAATGATAATTTCTATGGATCTGTAAGTATCATATTTTTAACTCTGCTAGTAACAAAATCCAGATACTTCTCATTCTTAATGGAAGATACAAGTATTGATATAACAGGATAACTAATTTTAAGAATACCTCCTAGAAGGACAGGCAATCCAACCATTTCTCATGTCGTGATTGGAATATGACATTTCTTTGCACCAACCCATCATAAGTCTTTCTGAAAAACATGCCACAAATTTGGACCAATCAATAAAGCAGTTGGTCAAGGCTAATTCAGCTGAAAATACAGATGTCAAGGTAACTAAACTGGCACATCCCAGGAAAAACAAAAGTTTACACTAAAATAGAGACAAAGATACTATAATGATTATCTCTAGATGAGTATAAAGTCATCAACAGTCAAAAATACTTCCATGAATATATCAATACATTGTAACTGAAGAGTAATTGCTCTCAAAAAGGTGGATGGAGGATTCACTTTTGGTTTATGGAATAGCCATTTCAAACAAAACCCCAAAATTAAAGTTGGAAACACATACTGCTTCTTGACCTTATTAAGTCTTAGAAGCCTCCCTAAATGAGTCTTTAGCCTGAGGAAATAATCACTTTTTAAAAAGTAAATTAGCTTATCATTGTTTAGGCTGAGAAAGCCTTGAAAAACTAAGATACTTACAAAATATAATTTCTACAAAGTCTGAAAATTTTCTTCTAACCAAACAACTGTAATTAAGATAATAATTTTTCTCATCAAATCCTTAAACCCAATTGAACCATTTAAGAAATACATTAAGTGTTTTAATTTAAATGTTTTCCTATATTTAAATAATACTTTAAGGAATAATATGTTTGTATTTTGTGAGGTATTTTAATATAAATTATTTTTTTCAGAAACTGACATATATCTTTTATATATACACTAATAGTTTTTTCTATAAGGTAACCTATGGAATTCATATATAGATATATTTCATTTTTTAAAAAACCGATGTTGAAAGAGAAATCAGTGATAATTCACAGTTCAAAATAATTTTTCATTTTATTAAAAAACAAGCTACATCATTTCTTTAGGCCCAAAATGTCACAACTAAATTAACATGTTACCAAGGTAAAATAAAAATGGAGATTTGCATTCACTTTTTAAAATAGAGAACCTAATACATAAAGCTACAAATACTACCATGGTAAGAAAACAGTTGTATATGAAATTGTATAGCTTTACCATTACATTCAAGTCCCTGATGCAGATCCAGCTAGTGGTAGCAACAACACAAAATGCTGAAATCTTAACATAAACACTCTTCCCTAAGCCTTAGAAAAATCATGAGATTCTCTCATACATATGCAGTGCTTCAAAATATAGTCCCTTTACTAACTGTGGCCTCTAAACTACCCAGTATAGGACTCAAATAACAGCCATACACTGAACCATAACATATGGCTAAAGACAGAGAGCAAAATGACCACCATTAGATGAGCCACCTAGAACACACTTCTAGTACCAGCTCAATTCCATTTGACTAGATCACTTCCCCAAAACACACAAACACACACACACACACACACACACACACACACACACACACCCCACAATCAACACTACCCATTCTTTTTTTCCATATCTTGGTCTTCTAATTTAAGACTAAATGCAAACAAAGACAAGTCCAATTGCTTTATTTCACTGTGGAAAATAACTCTGAATTTGAGAGAGATGAGTCTGCTCAACATAAGATATATGTATTCTGAAAACTTTACTTGTTACTTCAACTAAAGGCTTTTCTCATTTAAAGTAAAGAAATTCAAAACTGAAGTATTTTAACTACAGGAGCAATTTTTAAAGTTTGGTCCAGGGATTCTCACTCAGGACCTGCTCAGGGTATCTGCAATGTCAAAACTATTTTAATAATAATACTAATGCATTAATTGTTTATTCCACACTCATTCTCTGAATATAGTGCAGTTTTTCACAAACTATATAACCTGTGATGACATCACTTTAATGAGTGATGGCATATATGCTTGTATATTAAATTTTCTCATTTTTAATTTCAAATGCAAAACATAGCAATAGATACAACAAGATGAACAATGTTGTTCATGAGAGTCCTGAATAATTCTTAAGAGTGCAAACAAGAAATCCATAAACCAAAGAGATTAAGAAATACTGAACAGAGGAAATTTGGTCCCTAGAAATACTGCCTTTAGGAGGGGAGATCATATACTATGCTCCTTCCTCTATCTCCTTCACAGCCCCAAGACATGTATCTCCAGCCCTTTTAATTTTCTTACAGTTTCAAACCCAAAACAAACAATCTATCATGAACACTAAACACTCTCAATACAGTTGTTTTAAATAAATACAAAGCAGCCACAATTTCCCTGCAAATTTATATCTACTACTTTTATGATTATTTAATTAAATCTGTTTTTCTTCAAGTACCAGCATTCAAGAAAAACTATTTTAGTCTTAATTTGAACTACTGATTCTGTTTTAGTAACTATATTTCAATAGTGTTATTTATTTTTATTTCATTATAACTTTCAGTAGTTAAATCTAATAGGTTAACTCAACATTTATAAAATAACCAAAGAACATAATTATCACTTAATTGTTTTCATGAGAAGTCATTTTCTAAATTCCAATCAAATTCATAAATAAACCTATGGAATACAAACACTTTTCAGTGAAGATTTCCTCTAATTATTGAAACAAAGCTACCAAGTATACACAAATATACATGTTGCTTTAATTTTACCCTTTGGGTTGCCAAGAACAAAAAATCAATTCAAATGAACTCCAGAGAAAGGAAATCTCAACAATCATCAACACAAGAATGAAAAGACCTAGGCACCAAGAGAGCTCTTAAACTCCCTCTCTCTAAGTGTTGTTTCTACCTCTCACATTCAGTATTTCTTTTCTTACCTCATATCTAACCCTTATACATACTTGATAAAAAACCATTTCCGTACCCTGTGGGGAGTGAGACTTCTTCCTGATCTTTCTTTACAGTAAAATAAAAATAAAACTTTTCCATTTGAAATCGATTCTCTACTGTACATCTGCAATAAAACTTTTCTATTAGGAACTGATTCATTTTTTACAACTTCTAACTCCCAGGAGAAAAATTTGATCAGTTCTTGGGAAAGGTAAACTTTCTAAGCTTCAATTTCCTCCTCTGAAAAATGGGGAGATAATAATACCTACCTCATAAAGCTGTCATAAATCAACAAGTCTTAAAAGATGAGCCTGGTGGAAAAGAGGGGAAAGAGAATTTTGAGCAGGAAGAAGTGAGCATGAATGGCATGTTCTGCAAACCACATATGGATTCAGATAAGGCAGAATGGGTTTGTAAGGACATAGTAGGAGCAAGGCTTGCTAAGCAGAAGTCAGGCCAAGTCAACCATTTTAAGGAGAGTGGGGTCTCTACCTTATATGAGAGGAAAAGACATTTAAGGATTTCTACCCAAGAATGAAAACAGAAGAAAAACAGGTTGAGAGAAGGGGGTAGGTAAGATTATGAGTTTAGTTCTACTGAGTTTTGGCATGCTCAATTTGAACTGAAAATAAAGGTTTATAAAAGAGAATAACTAAGAGAATTATTCAGCAGTCTGAGCATACAGGGAGTAGCTGAAGTCGGAACTCAAGCAGTTGTTAAATGGTCCTTTTCCAACTATTTAGACCAAACTCCACAGAAACATCCATACATTTATCTATCCACTTCTAAAACTAAAGTTTCTTAAAACAATATTGACCTTTACTATTTAATATATCTGAATGCTTCCATTCCTATTAAAAAAAACTGCCAAATTGGGCCCAATAAATTTATATCAAAACCCACTACTGGAGGCTTTACTGACAGAATAATACTGATTTAAGGTACTGTTGTAGTACTCAGAGTAGACTCCTATATTCAAGAGCCATTACATTTGTATTTTTAAGTCTTATCCATAATTGTTTATGTACATGAAGGAATAAATTTGTGTATTTTTAGAGGATCTTTTTATTTTGAGGGTAAATCTTTATACATTTTCGTGAAAAAAAGGATGTATATATATTTATTGTTATTTTTATTCTGTGAGCATTTAAATATTCAGAGAAAATGTACTTCCCAGTGCCTCAAGTACAGCTAAAGGTTTAATGTGTAATGCTGTGAAATAAATGAGAAATCTACACTGGTGGTTATGTGTTGGATACATATTACTAATGGATACAGGTCTCAAAGAGGAATTTTTACTATGTTTAGGTCTAAAACATTAGGTTCAAAAATTTGCTATAACAGAAGTAGTACAGAGCAGTGGTTAGGAACATGTATTTTTGATGTCATACTGCCCAAATTCTAACCTTGGCCCTGAAATTTACTAGCTGTCATCTCTCTGTGCTTCAAGTTTCCTCATCTGGAAAATGGAGATAATAACAGTACCTCCCATAGGGATGATGTGAGAATTAAAGGAGTTAAAATAGATTTAATGCTTCACAGAGTGTTGGACTCAAATGTTAAAATATTATTATTATTTACTTTGGAACAAGTTATCTAACCAGACTCTTACTTCTTTTAAGTGAAGGGGCTTCCACTGTGTGGTCTGTCAAGTATTTCATCATTCTGAGTATAGGGAATAAAGCTGCCATTTTTTCCATCATGGTGTCCACAGACTGCTGAGTCATAGGATTTTAAGTTAAGTACAATCTGAAGGTCTTTTATAAAAAAAGAACTTGAACCTTCATACTCTCTTCTCTAATTATCACTTGTGAGTATATAAAAAAATCCAAAATACTGTCACTAGTAATTGCCGCTTACCATTTAATGACTATGCCTTCCTCAATACCTGTCAATTTTCAGTTCTTATACTTTCTCTTTTTGATGGTATACCCCAAAAGTACTAAGTCTGGAACCACTGACTATCAGATCAAATACCCATATACCTTTCAATTATCCCTGCCTGTATCACTGTACATAACATAGTAATGTCATTGATAGTTGTTATAGTGATGACTTTCTTGAGCCACCAAGAAAAGGCTAATTATCTTGATATATTCTCTTTAACATATTTTAGAAAGACTGCCTTTTAAAAGGTTTAAAGTGAAATGAGTGACCTTCAGTTATCTAGTCTAAGGTGTTAACTCTTTGGTAGTATAAGTAAAATCCTGTTTTACTCTATACCATATCAACCTCTGATTCTGTTTAACATATGTATTTCCATTTGCTTATAGATGATCCTTACATGAAGATACTTGGCTGATATGCTGACAATAAGTTCTACTGGACAAAATATTCTGTATAACAAATTATCTTTAATCTTGGCCCAGGAGAGTATATTCATTGTAATAAAAGTTGCTTCTATTGAGATATATTGTTATAAAATATTGAGGAATAAAGAAAAGACTGGCCATCATAAGTTTTCTAAGCATCTCCAGCTTGTTTTAAGTTTTATCTATGTGTGTATGTGGTTTACCATATAACTATTTCATTTAAATAGTGTATGTTTTAGGAGACATAATAATAAGACAGGATTTCTTAAATATTAGTTGATCAATGAATACTGCCTTAAAAATTCATGTTCTCAGTTCTGTTTGTTCCTATAAACTGACAGAAACACGACTTTGTCTAATTTCTACCCCATCTACCTAAGAAAATTCCTACTACTGCTGTTTCTAACTATCTTGCTTTTCTTTTTTTTAATTTTTATCAAATAAAATTAAGGAATGAGAAAGAACATTTTGTATTAATAGTAAAAACTAACAAGGGGGCGATAGTAGTACTAGTAAGAATAATAGTAGCATGAACAGCAACAACAACAATAACAAATAATGGTGATTTTCATTTTCTGAGTGCCTAGAAAGCATAGACACTGTGCTAAGCATATTATATATATTATCTCATTGCAACAATCCTATGAGGAAAATTTAATTATCACTTTATGGTTTAGAAAAACTGTGGTTCAGAGAGGTTAAGTAGCTTGCCCAAGATTACAATGGCTAGTAAGTAGTGGAAAAGAAATTCAAACCAACTTGGCTTCCTTAACACTACACACAACCCTGACTCCTGCTGGTATATTCTGCAGTCCAAAAAAGTTTTGCTTTAGAGAAAAAATGTTAATCTAATTTGGGGGGAACCTCCCTTGTAGATTATATATAAGCAATTATTCTACAAAATTGCTTAACTACTAAAAGAATCTAAGTGAGCAGTGTGACACCTCTTGCTGTTATTTGGAAGAAAAGTGACTTTTGTCCTCATTTCCTCCATCCTTTGCCCATAATGGATGAGAAAACTCTTTTGCTTGAAAAGGAAATAAATAGGTAACATTAATTTTTAAAAAACATAACTGTTCATTAACTGATTTTCAGGAATTAAAAGATGGATAACAAATGGTTTAGAATAGACACAGGGAAATGAGCATTCAGATATACTGTGGGTGAGATTACAAACTAATACAGCCATTCACCCTGAAGTGTATTCTGCCAACAGGTAGCAAATTTTAAAAGCAAATACCCTCTAGACTCCAAAATTTCACTCTCAGAATATATTCCCAGGAAATAATTGCAGAAGTAAAAGAAAAAAGAAGAAACTGAGGCAAGGATACACAATGGAGAAAAGATAGTCTCTTCAATAACTGGTGCTGTGAAAACTGGACAGCTACATGTAAAAGAATGAAATTAGAACGCTCCCTAACACCATACACAAAAATAAACTCAAAATGGATTAGAGACCTAAATGTAAGACTGGACACTATAAACCTCTTAGAGGAAAACATAGGAAGAACACTCTTTGACATAAATCACAGCAAGATCTTTTTTGACCCACCTCCTAGAGTAATGGAAATAAAAACAAAAATAAACAAATGGCACCTAATGAAACATAAAAGCTTTTGCACAGCAAAGAAACTATAAACAAAACAAAAAGACAACCCTCAGAATGGGAGAAAATATTTGCAAATGAATCAATGGACAAAGGATTAATCTCCAAAATATATAAACAGCTCATGCAGCTCGATATCAAAAAACAAACAACCCAATCAAAATATGGGTGGAAGACCTAAATAGACATTTCTCCAAAGAAGACATACAGATGGCCAAGAGGCACATGAAAAGCTGCTCAACATCACTAATTATTAGAGAAATGCAAAACAAAACTACAATAAACTATCACCTCACACTGGTTAGAATGGGCATCATCAGAAAATCTACAAACAATAAATGCTGCAGAGAGTGTAGAGAAAAGGGAACCCTCTGGCACTGTTGACAGGAATAAATTGATACAGCCACTATGGAGAATAGTATGGAGGTTCCTTAAAATACTAAAAATAGATTACCATATGACCCAGCAATCCCACTACTAGGCATATACCCAGAGAAAATCATAATTCAAAAAGACACATGCACCCCAATGTTCATTGCAGCACTATTTACAATAGCCAGGTCATGGAAGCAACCTAAATGTCCATCAAAAGAAGAATGGATAAAGAAGATGTGGTACATACATACAGTGGAATATTACTCAGCCATAAAAAGGAACAAAACTGGGTCATTTGCAGAGATGTGGATGGACCTAGAGACTGTCATACAGAGTGATGTAAGTCAAAAAGAGAAAAACAAATATAGTATATTAACGCATATGTGGAATCTAGAAAAATGGTACAGATGAACAGGCTTGCAAGGCAGAAGTAGGGACACAGATGTATAGAACAAACGTATGGACACCAAGGGAGGAAAGCGGGCGTGGGGTGTGGGATGAATTGGGAGATTGGGATTGACATATATACACTAATATGTATAAAATAGATATAGCACAGGGAACTCCACTTCGCTGTAAAGTAGAAACTACCACAACATTGTACAACAACTATACCCCAATAAAAGAAAAAAGAAAAAGAAACTGATCTAGCAATAGTTAATTATTTCAGGGTTGAAATGTCAGAAATGAAAATGAAAAGTCAGAAACATATGCAATAATAAGTAATAGTTACATAAAGCATAGTATTTACTAACATAGAAAAATACGTCTGAGATAATTTAGAAAAAGGTAACACAAAACAACACTTAATATGAGCCTTTTTTATATTAAAATAAATATATGTGATGCCTATATGCATTAACAAGTCGGAAATGTGGCTAACCAAATTGTTCATAGTAGATTATGTAGTTGCAAGAACTCTGAAACCATATACTTTATTCATTCATTTATTTATTTTTGGTTGTACCGGGTCTTAGTTGCGGCCTGCAAACTTTTTTAGTTGCGGCATGCATGTGGGATCTAGTTCCCCTGACCAGGGCTCAAACCCACGCCCCCTGCATTCAGAGGCAAATTCTTAACCACTGCACCACCAGGGAAGTCCCTGAAACCATATACTTAAAAAAATACTTTTAAACATACACTTTAAAAGTATTAAGTTCCAATCAACATGTATTCCCATCATAATCAGAAAAGAAAGTCATTTTCATGACATTTTCATGTTTTACATCCTTTAAAAACAAAAGAAATAATCAAAGATGCCTACCAAGATGCATGTGCAAAAGTATAAAGAGCAAAAAACAAATAATGTAAATACCAAATGAACATACTTGCCAGCCATGAAGAACTAATGTTCTATCAGATTATTTCTTGTTACGGGATAATGTTCAAAATATATTAATTAGTGAAGCTATACATTAAGTATAACTTCTTTGGAAAATACAAATTACATTTACATAGAAAAATACTGAGAATATTCACTCAGTATAAACCGGTATAAACAGTGATTGATTTGTCTTTGGGTTGTAGATTATGGGTAATTTGTGATTTCTGCCATTTGTGCTTTGTGTTTTCCAAGCTTTCTTTAGTGAGGATGTATTGATTTTGTAATTTAAAAAGCAAAATAAAGAAATATAAGGATTCTTCACTTCTCATCTGTTTATGTTTCAGGCAACAAACTCTACAACCAATACTTCAAATGAAAACTATTCTATTTAGAATAAGTATGATAGATGGCTAAAAATCACTAAAAAGTTTTTCTAAAATTGAAAATTTCTATTAAAATGCAAAGTATCAGTCTCTAAATTAAATATTTAAGAGTTTTTTAAAGCAGGTGAATATCTGTGCATTAAGAGCTACTTTTAAATAATTCTGTTTGAGGAAAATTCAAGCTCTTCCTAAGCATCACCAGGATTTTCTGGAATAGAATTTCCTACAGAAGATCACAGTTTTACAGTTGGAAGATTTCACAAAACAGGTAGTATCTCTGAGTGGACTACATTCTTCAATAGCTGCAAAAGGATGGTGAAGTTAACAAAAAAGCACTTACCACACTCACTATCCACTACCCTGACCCTTAAATTATGGCCTAACCATTCCTTTTCTACCCAAGAGTCTCCTTATTACAAAATGTGAAAGTTGTTTTACTCTAAGAAACCATTTTTTAAAATTTTCTGCCCAAAATTTAACCACTTATTTCCATTTAATGATCCCATTAGGCTATCTGATATCCCTAAATGTTTAATTATGTCAGAAACTGACCACTTAAACTCTGTAGCTTCAATAAATAACCTAACTGTGGTTACAATATATATAGTTTGTACTGTAGTAAATTGCATAAATAAAAAAATTACTTTCTATTAGAACTTTGAGATATTTTTAAACTATTTCAAAAAACCAATATAGAGATATCTACGCAACAATTAACAAATTAAGTATGTTAGGAAATTTGTTCAATTTTATTGCAGGGCCCTTCTCTCATTGCCATATTAGACAGCCATCACTTAAGCGTCATATTGTGGAATTTAAGTTTCTTTGGTTTTAAACAAAAAGCATATATGACTTACAAGCATCCCTTACTTACACATGTCCTACATAGCCCAAGGCTGAAAAGTCTGCAGATAATTTTCCTTCACTATCTGCCACTGCTGGTTCAGACTTAACCTCCTCTCTTCTCCTAGCTAAACTGTCAGCAAACTTCTTCAGATAACTCCAGCCACTGCCATGCTGGCTTTGAGCAAGGAACAACTCCAGAGCAAGTCAACACAATTTAAATGTGGGACTGAAGGGGGAAAGAAAATGAGGGTAAGATAAGCACTATTGAAATCATTGCATTTTACCTTCTGTTCCCCACTGCAGAAAAGTTAACTTACCTACCCTTTCCTCAGGTACTTTTTATCACTAATTCTCTTCATGCTCTTCCTTAGGAATGCTCCAAGGAAGTCTCGGTATTCTTCCAAATATATACAGAAAATGACTTTCAGTTTCTGGGTACCCCAAAATCCACCACTGGTCTCTTTTCTTGGACTGAACCCTTCCTAAGAGTATTTTTATTCCTTTCCCAAATCTCTATTTGTTTGGTATCTGTATAAATTCTTAGAAAACTTTTTAAAAGATAGAAGAAGACTTGCTCTGATGACAGGAAAAGATAAAGAAATGCTAATACTAGAAAGATGAAGGCTCAACGCCAGGAAACGCTGAGTGTGATCTAGTATTTCCAATGGAAGAGTTCTAGTCAGACCCTTTAGCTTACAAACTAGAAAACCTGTTCTCCAGACCCCAGCACCCACTCCTGTGCCCCAGCCAACACTTTGGAGCCACCATGAGAACACAGAAATGTATCCTTTGAACCACCTAAACTAGTGCTCTAAAGATTATTTTTCCACAGAAACATTTTTATAAAGGCTGGCTGGATCCCATAATACCATCAATATTATAGTTCATGTAAAAGACTACTGTAGACCAGATTAGGGACCCATTACACAAAACACTCCTAGAAAGAAAGAGTGTTCCTAGTTCAGCTCCTAAAAAAAAAGCACAACTTTAAAAAATCAACTCTTCAAACACTGCCTATTTGTATGTCATGAACTACCTATTCTTCTGATGCAACCAGAGCTAGTACAGCAACATTTCCATGTAGAAAAGCAATTTCTTTTCTTCTTATATATATAAGAAATGGATCTCCTTTTCCTAAACTTAAATATCCTGAGTAGCAGATTGCCTGACTGTAGCAGTCCAATGCATTGCTGGAAGGCAATCCAACAGTAGGATGAGAGTAATTTCACACATATCTTCTATTTAAGCAGTCACACATGTTATGACACTGTCCAAATGCCAAAGTGTGAGCAAAGAAATTAACTTTTATAAAACTAAGTTTCAATTGAAGAGTCCCTTAAAACTTGAGGGGAAAAAAGCCTGCTGTTCTAATTCTGAATTTGTTACTTCAAAAGTACAGGTCATATACTAAATGTTTTTACATCTTTTAAAATACAACTATGGAAACGTTTTACTACTCTGCAGAAATACAAAGGAATGATTTTTACTCCATTATTATTTGCAGGCCAACTAAATTATTCTACATAACATGTTCACAAATGTATTATTTTTTCAGAACCTTCTAATTAAAATGCTCCAATAATGACCATTTCTAAGCTAATGCATAGTCATTTCAGTAGTTAAAACGTATTCTTTTCTAATTTCACCATAATAAATTAATGGCAGAGACTCTGAATTCCTGCTTTTATGTCAGACCCAAGTTACTTACATGAAATAAAACATGAATTTAAACTTAATTAATTACAAACTCCAATTGATAATTTCTGTCATGTTTTCAAATGAAAGTAAACATTTAATATACAGCCAAATCTCAGTTAATAAAGATCAGACTGTCCAATGCTCATGATGCTTTTATTTCTCCTTCCATCTTCCACTTTTAGTTCTTTTTCACTTCTTATCTCTTGAATAGACAGTTAAGATGATGCATAAAGTTGTTAGAAAGAAGAATTCATCTATTCCAACTTTCTATCTGATGAATAATCCTTCCAACAATATTGATGTACATATAAGCCCTTCTATTCAGAAAAGTACCTGAGAACACAATTCCTCTGGAATAAGTCCTACACACCACTTACATTTACTCCCAGCCTTGGGCACCTGATTGGATACATATCCTTTGGGACTAGATATTACAATTTGAAAATGATAGGCTGAGTATCTTCAAAAAGAAGAGACTTAAGGCCACTTAATTTCAACCCTACCTTCTATCACATAGTAGTCTACCACAGTGTTATTGACGGAAAAATTAAAACAGAGAGACCTAATTCGTCATTCATTTATAGCAAGCTAACAACTGCAAAATATACCCTTAGTAGCTATACTAAACTATTCTGCTCATTAACCTTTCAGTAAAAGTTGGATAGTAGCAAGGGAAAGATTAAACATAGGTCAGTATCAGGTTTGGTGACTGTCCTCAATTATTTATATTTATATATTATTATATGTATATTATTTCTCTACTCATTACTAAGGTAAGGGTTATCAGTTCACTCAAGTCTCAATGACAACGAAGACAGAATATTCTGTAAAATATGGAGGTAAATATCACCATTTATAACTCTCTACATTGTAGTTATTTAATGCCTATCAGCCTTAGTCCCAATACATATATAAAAATCATTTCTGAACATTCAATGTTATAGTGTTCACTTTATTTTACATTATATAATAATAGAGTTACATAGCATAGGAGAAGGAAAATCTGATTAAAAATCTGAAAATAAAATTCTTAATAATATGAGCAGTTATCATCAAGAAAAATTTATGCTTTCACAATCAAAACAGAGGGTGGTGAGAAATATATTGATGGCAAAACGTTAAAAATTAGTGAATCTGATTAACAGATACAAACTACTATACATAAAATAGATACACATAAAGTAGATACAGACCAAAAAAGAATTCACTGTATAGCACAGGGAATTATATTCAGTATCTTATAACAAAACTACAGAGGAAAATAATCTGAGAAAACATATATTTTATATACATATATATATATATATATAAAAATAACTGAATCACTTTGCTGTACACCCGAAACTAACACAATATTGTAAATCAACTATACATCAATTAAAAAATTAGTGAATCGGGGTAAAGGGTATATGAGATATCTGTACTACTCTTGGAACACTTCTACTTTGAAATTATTTCAAAGTAAAACAATTTAAACACCTAAATGAAGGCAAGAAACACCAGATTTAAAACACTGTCGTTAATACAACCAACAGTTAAAAAGTAATCAAGCAGCCTTAAATGCTAACATTTTTCCACATTCTTCAGAATACATTTTCTCCTGAACTGTGTGGTAAAAGAAAGAAAAATCTAGAACTTCAAATACACCCTTAAAAATAAACATAGACTTTGAGTTGTCTGACAATATCGAAATGGTTTGATCAAGATTATGTTTACAAAGACTAGACTTAAAAAAGAAAAATAATTCAGTATGCAACAACAAATTCCTAAGATTTTCCCATAGGTAAATTCTAAAAATTAGCACAAAAAGGGAAATAATTTATAATTTAATATCCTATTCACACGGTTGCCGCATGTTGCGCTCCAAATGCCATACTGATATTATTTACTTTAATGCTAAATTTTGTTCTTAGACTATTTCTTCTTCCACATTACAAACTTAATTCAGATTAAGTTTGTTCAAAAGTTAAATGGTCTGTCTATACTACCTGGAAGTTAGGCACACACACAAAAAAACCCAGTAAAAATTAACGTTCAGATTCTGAAATTACTACTTATAAGAGCAATGAGATATGTTTATTTCATTTCATTATGTTGAAATCAGGCAAGAAAATCATTGCAGTTCTAATAAATAATATTACTATATTTGTGTAACATTAATACTTTATAAAATGCTTTAAAATCTATAATCATATTTTTAGTCTCATAATAACATTGCATGCCAGGTAAAATAGGTATCATAATATCAATTTAATAGGAAAATTTCATAACTTATTGCAATATTAAATTTAAGATCATTTATTGTCCTGTTTTCATATTTTAAAAAAGTTTTTCCACTTTTACTTATAGTTTCATAAACAAAAAGATACTCAACAAATGCCGTGCAATATATCATTATGTTTACCATGAGAACTCTTTCTAAAAATCAATCAAGAATGATAGATTAATTATTTTTGGAACTGATCAGCTAACAAGGCTGCAAAATGCAGTTCATAGTAGGTAAGGGGGAAATAATCAAAACTTAGGAAAATAACATATCAATAAGGTCACTTTATTACTGAAGTAAAAAATAATAAACACACATTCACAAAACGAATTCTCAAGTATATTTTCCATAATCTATCTATAACTATGAGCTCTAGAGAAGAAGACAGGGAGAAAATCAGCTTGAGTGACTTATTATCAGTTTTACTTTTTTAAAATTTGTTGTTAAAAATAGAAATATCTTAGTAAGATCATGAAGATTCTCTCATTTATAATTTAATATTTTGTTTTTCAATGGCGAGGTGAAAATATTTTATGTATAATTTTAGTAACATGGTTATAAATTAATTGTGTTAAATACATTATATTTCAAAATATTTTTCTAACATCAATAAACTGAAATAACACACTACAAATTACCCCAAATGTGCATAATTTTAACCAAATCTGGTAACAGTTCTCTTTCACTGTTTTTCTTCCAATTACAATACAACCAAAAGACCTTTTATTTTCCCCCCAAAATATGAACCTTGTCAAAAAAAGAAAATATCACTTAAGCAACTAAGCATCAAGCATATGCTTATTTAATTCAGCACCAGTCTCATTAAAAACTCAAAGAATCATCAAACACAACTGAAATTATGCTCACTAATCTGTATCTTTTGGTAATTCAATTAGGATATAAATCTAATATCTTCCAAATATTTTAATATATATATAGACTACTTAAAAACAAATTAACGTGTTCTAAATCTATATAACACTTTGGATTTATTATGTTAGGAAACAATTGTCTGTGATATACAGAGTACATCTAATAGGTAATTTTTTTTTTTTTTTTTTTGCGGTACGCGGGCCTCTCACTGTTGTGGCCTCTCCCGTTCCGGAGCACAGGCTCCGGACGCGCAGGCTCAGCGGCCATGGCTCACGGGCCCAGCCGCTCCGCGGCATGTGGGATCTTCCCGGACCGGGGCACGAACCCGTGTCCCCTGCATAGGCAGGCGGACTCTCAACCACTGCGCCACCAGGGAAGCCCGGTAATTATTTTTAAGCATCCCAAAATGGGCACAAAACATAACTAGAGTCTGATTGCAATGCTGCCCTGCAAACACACACCCTTGCTGATAAGGCCGTCTCAGGATATCTATTTAACAAGGGTCTTCAGCAATGAAATCTCTTTGAGTGAGGTCCACACAGATCTATCTCAAACATGATGCATTATGATTCATGAAAAATGATGTATTATGAATCTGATGAAACTCTATCCTTAAGAAATATTAAGACTCAGTAAACTCCATCCTGCTTACCTGACCCTCTAACAACTTTACAGGAGAAAAACACTGGTGATTTACTAATAAATACTTGCTAGACAAATACATTTTTAAAAGGTTACAACAAAAGAACTATAGTTGAAATGTAAACCATTTTTATATGGCAATATCAATTTTAAATTCTAATTTCTCATTAAATAACTCCCTACAACAAATGTCATAGATTACAAATTAAGCCTAAAAGACACTTAATAGATGATTAATAAAATCCTATCTTTCAAAACACAAGCACTAGTCATCATTGTGCTGGCAGGCATTCAAAAGTTTATACATATAAATGATAGCTGTCTTTGAATATGAACTGTTAAGATTTTAATATTAAAATATCAAAACAAAAAGTGAGGAACATCTTCAAATTCAGAAGACAACACTTATTTCCTGTGTTCAATGATGTCTATTCATTATTAGACAATCAAGTAGTCATTTTTAAATAGTATAATAATATTCTAAATATAATAAACAAATAACAAATTAGGTAAAAGCGTAACAGAACAGACCAAAAAATTGTACATATTGGATATTATGCTGTTAATATTTTAGAGATCAGTAATCCTTAAATCACACCAAATTATTAAACTATTAGAGACCTTATCAGTAATTATAAACCCAGCTAATTACATAAAATATCAGTTTTAATGTCGAGCCAATATAATTTCCTCCACTTTAGCTTTTTAAAAAATTACTTGTTAGTGTATTTATCCATCACATTTAAAATCTTTGTGATAATAATTTCAAGTTATATATAATGGCCTCAATATCTAGTTCTGAGCTGTGCTTGTATCAAATCCCATCAAGTTTTAAGTGGAACAGGTACACTGGTAAATGTTAAACTTTTTAAATTTAATATTCCATTATAAAGTTTTTTGTTAATGTAGGTAAAGTTGACACATTAGTTCTCCAAAAATTGAACCTATGTATATTCATTTATCTGTTAAAATCATACTCCCAAAACCTTGGACATAACTTTTTAAAAACTCTGATACAAAGGGCACTTTTAATAATGACACTAATTTTCCTGTAATCTGCTAAAGAACATAAGTATTTTGGCATAAAAATTAAGATATGTTACACTGAAGGTTAGCCACCTTAAGTACAATAAGAAAACATTTCCATACATCTTAATATGACAGATTCATGAAAAAAATTACACCAGTAGGCACATTCTACTTACAGTCACATTAAAAATACTATCTTAAAACAAAATGATTAAATATCTATTCCAAGACCTATATAAAATGTCAACTGTCAATCGAGTGCAACAGTATTATTTAGTGTAAAATAAGAACCTTACAAATATGGATATTTAAAAGCAAAAGCATTTAATGTATGCATCCTATCTTATCTATCTACAAATAAAATCACATGAGGCTTGTTTTTATTGTTATTGTATTTGCCAAGATAAAAACTTTAATAGATCATTAAGTAACAATAAAGTTCAATACACGGTTTTGCCCAAAACGACTTCTATGAAGTAGTTCATAAAACAATGGACTAAGGTAACTATAAAGACTGTAAACATTTTTCCTTCTAACAAATGAATGTTAGATTTCCTAATACAGAGGAAAAAACAACCCATGCACACAACAAAAAGATGTCCTGTACTCTTAATAATTTTCTACTAGTAGTAATAAGTTTCTACTAGTTCAAAAAAAAAAAAAGTAATGAGCTATAGCCAGCATATCATTCATAAAAACAGAATAATACCACAGCCAGTAACTTAATGCCTTATCAGCAGGTTTATACCCTTCCTACGGCTTTGCTAAACAGTAGGTAGGATATACAGATTATCAACCAAAAGTATTTACAAACCTCTTGTTATAATGTTAATATACTTGCACCTATGTGTTAATATATTTGTGTTATGTGTTATGTTAATATATTTGCAACTATTCCTATTTCAATTTCTAAATAGGTCCTAAATAATCCAGTATTGATTAAAAAAAAATGTTCTTCAATAACCAACCTGCAAAAAGGCCCTGAAATTTTAGGCAAGAAGTGGAAACCAGTTTTAAAGACTGATATCTTTTACTATTCATATATAATTTTTTCAAATATGAAATATTATTTTCATTCTTACTCATCAAAACTGTGTTTAATTAAGCTTTTCTGGCACTGTATGCAATCATAAATAGAAAACAGAAAACAGCAGTCTAATTTTATAGGCTTGAGAGACTTCTAGTACAAAGAATCACTAGCACACAAGATAAAGATACAATATGACTGCTCTCATAGTGAAACATTTAACATTCCCAACCATGGCATTTAAAATTATAAACCAAACAAGTGATGGTTATGAAAACAATTGTCTAATGTCCATTATATTTACCATAGGACAACTGTAATTAATAATTTAAAAGCTCTTTTAACTTTATAGCTATAAAAATCACAGTGGAAATTAAATATTCATTTAAAAAACAAATTACAGCAAATCCCAAAATCAAGGCCAAACCCAACCATGACTGACTATGCCTGATCTGACACAGCTGGAACATTCTGCTTTGTCTACTCCCCCGAAAGACACAAGGTGGGGACAAACAGAGCTGCCTTCCAATAGTTTTACTCTACACATACAGACAACAAAAGAAATATTTCAAATAAGACATTCCACTTAAAGTTTTCTTCAATGTAATAGTGCTAAATTTATATAACTAATCTAATTCTTGAAACTGATCATTCTAAGTGCAGAATGGGCAGAATTAGCAACATAGAAAAAAAAATTCCCATTAAGACATGTTTTAAAACATTTAAGATGTACTTTCTTAGAAATTTTTCTGGATATTTCTAAGTGTGGCATTAAACCTACAGTAAAACAAAAGCTAACTATCATATTTCTTGGATTAAAGCAGTCCTATTTTTGTCAGGACAAGCAACTACCATTAGGGGGAGGTTATATTTAATGACTCTTAGCTGTGCACTGCCATGCAAAAAGTATTAACAAATGAAACAACTTGAAGTACTTAATATTTTTCAAGAGAATTTACTTCATAAGACATCTGAAATAATGTGAAGATTTTAATGTTTTCCTATCAGCATTAAATTAATATTTCCTAAATATTTAAAAATATTTTAGTTTTAAATAAATGCAAACTAATTTTGAAAATAACTATTAACACCCCTAAAAATAATATACTTTAAATAGACAAAAATCAATACTCTAAAAGTAATTATTTTAATTAGATAAAATTATCAGAAAAACAATGTAATTTAAATTTTTTGATAACTTTCACTTTTTAACAATTTACTTCTAAATATGTCACTTCTATTAATACTGTAGCAAACACTAGGATAATTACCTCTAGAATCTAGGCTAGGCACTACCAAAAAGTGAACAGCAATATCTTTTCTCAAATATATGTATCTGAGATGTGTGCAGTGAAAAATAAGTTTATCAACTACGATCTAAAATTGTGTCCTAAGGTCCAAAAGTGATCTGTTGGCCTTGAATATTATTTATACACCATGAAAAATTACTCAATTTTGATATTCCTACTTAAAAACAATTATTCTTTCTTTAAAAAAATTTTTTTCCCTTACCTCTAAAAATATTTTCTAAGATGACAATGAGATCCTCCTTTAGAACATTTAGCATTGCATACTTATCTCTCCTTACTACTTTGAACTTATTTCATCTTTTTAATCCTCAATGTTCTCCTGTTCTTTTACCTTGAGCTTTGTTCCTTTCCTTACCTTTTACGCCCTTCTTTGTTTTTGTCTTTTCATATTTCATTCTTTTCTTTAAGCCAGCATCATATGAAGCCAAAGTGGCTTATGTCCCCAGGTTGGAGATAGCTATAAAAAATAAATTCTTACTATTTTTAAGGAGAGGAAAACAAGCTAGTTATCATCTGAGAGAGGATGAGGGGATTTTAACCCACCAGACAAGCCTGTCCAATAAAACTCAGACCTGAATCAAGTGATTAGAACTTCTCATGCACACACGTAGAGTTCTTGGAAAGCATCCAAAAATTTTTTTGCTTTCTTCTCCCTTGTCTAGAAAAAAAGGACTTAAAAAAATAATTGGACTATAATCATTTAATCACTTTCACAAGTCTATTGAACACAAAAATGCTTTAAACAGAATCTTTAGAAGCTGGAACTTTAAATGTTTTGACAATTTTTAATTACATTTAAATACTTAAATCTGAGGGAAGGCTAAACTCTGTTTTCTGCTTCTCACAATTTCTGCTCAACTAGTAAGAGGATCAATTACTAAATATGTAATTTCTAGCTTATCCTAGAATGAAAATCCTGCATTTTGCACTAAAAATAAATAGCTAAAGTAATTCCATAACCCTTTAAAAACTTGATTTTCAGCATATCATCATATTTGAGTAGGTTATTTGCAAACAGTTTTTTTTAAAAAAGGTTAGCTTTGTAACAACTTACAGATAATGCTGATTTTAATTTCAGAACAATCATACAAATTTATTTAAAGAAAAAGCCGAAGTTTAATGCCTACATGCAAAGAAAGCTTTATGACAAAGATCTAAAGTTAAATAAATTATCACCAACTGGTTCACCTAGCAGGGGTGTCCTAATAGTATGTATTCAATGACATATTTAATGAGCATAATTTTCATGTTGCCTAACAGTTGTTGCTTACAAAAATACTATTATTAATATTATTACTACTACTTACCTATCATATGGCACTTATTGTAGTATGTTCAAATCTATAGCAATACTCACATGTAAAGTCTTTAATTACTGAATATATTACCAATAAGGCACTAAATTTAAAGAAATTGATATGGAAGTGACTATGGCTAGAGATACACTCACAACTTTAAAATATTTACTCTGCTTCTTCTTTGAGGACAGAAGAGCGAAGAAGGATGCTTCTTCCCAAATGCTGACCAAATTTAAATGCATGTCTTTTATTAATGCAGATTTGAAAGAATGCTCACACTCTTCCCACACTTTCTTCACATATGAAGTGGCCTCTGTTTTATACAAAAGCAGACTGGCGTTGATGCTATTATACAAGATTACATCTGCATATTACTGTCCTGAAAACGTTTCAGTGTCTCTCCCACACATTAAGTTGTACGATTTAGGTGGCTGATGATTGTCCTGTCCATTCAGAAAGTACTTCTTCTGCCTTTCTAACTATAACTCAAGATTCAGAGGCCAACAAAAGGAAACAAAAGAAATGATTAATGTAGATTAAAAAATCTTTAAAAAATAAAACTTCTGCATGGCAAAACTGCTACAGGCAAAGGCTAAAGCAAAATGACAAAATGGAAAAAAATATTTATAACTCTAATCACATACAAGGAACTAATAACTAACACATAAAAAGTGTTCCAGGAACAAAGAAGAGAAAGATCAGCAACTTGGTAGCAAAATGAGCCAAGGATGAATAATCACAGTTAAAGAAATCCAAGTGGTTTTTTAAACATATGAAAAGATGCCCAATCAGACTCACAATGGGATAAATACAAATTTAAACTAACTCAGATACCATTTCTTGCCTATCAAGATGGCAAAAATCTAATAGACTGACAACACACTATTGGCAAGGCTGTGAGAAACAATCACTCTCAATGCATATCCACTGCTTACATGACTGCAAAATGATACAGCCCCTAGGGAGGGGAATCTGGGAATATCTACCAACATCATAGGTGCCTGTACCCTTTGACCTAGCAATCTTACTCTGATAATCTCTCCTACAAGTACACTTAAATTTGTACAAAATTATAGATGTATAACTGACCTAACAATTCTTGTAATAGCAAAAGAGTGGGCACAAATTAGATACATACCATGAGTGAATGAATTATGCTACTTCCAAACAATTAACTGCTATATCACAGTTACAGAAGAGAAGAAGAAGAAAGAAAAAAAAAAGAAAAAACAATGAGAGCAATCTTATGGATCTATTATGAGAGATCTACGAAGTGAAAAAAATAAAAGTACAGTATATATACCAATTTAACGTCTGTGTAAATAGCATTCCATCCTTTGTGTAAGTACTATCTATTTTTTATTTAAGAAAAGAATATAAAAATATATTATTCTTTTTCTTATATTTTCATAAGAAACACTGGTTACACATAGGGAGAAAGGGAGAAGATGGAAATGAATAGAAGCAAGAGTTCTTGGTATGTATTTTTTAAAAGAATTTTTTTTTTTTTTTTTTGCGGTACGCGGGCCTCTCACTGTTGTGGCCTCTCCCATTGCGGAGCACAGGCTCCGGACGCACAGGCTCACTGGCCATGGCTCACGGGCCCAGCCGCTCCGCGGCATGTGGGATCTTCCCGGACCGGGGCACAAACCCGTGTCCCCTGCATCGGCAGGCGGACTCTCAACCACTGTGCCCCCAGGGAAGCCCAAGAATTTTATTTTTGATCCACTAACCTTTCCAAAAATTAAAATCAAAGGGCTGACTTGCCAGATATTAGTGGAAAAAACTACTACCTTAGCCCTCTTAAATCATTTGTAATATTGCCATCAATTATTTAATAGATGTTCCCAAACAGAATAATGAGATCACAAGTGCCATATCAATGCCTGTAAAGTAATTAAAAATATTACTTGGGAGCTTACTATAAGCAAGGCTTCTGGAATAAAAGACAAAGCTTCAAAACTTTAATGCCAATAAAACATGGTAAGTTTATGTCTAGAAGCAGTATACCGTGTACATTAGAGGTGACCAATATTGTTCAACAAAAAATAGAAAGGGCTCACCACAGCTAACATCATATTCAATAGTGAAAGACTAAAATCTTTTCTTCTAAGATCAGGAACCAGGTAAAGATGCCCATTTTTTGTCACTTCTATTTAATATAGTACTGGAAGTCACAGACAGAGCAATTAAGCAAGAAAAAGAAATTAAAAGCATTCGAATTAGAAAGGAAGAAACAAAATTATCTCTGTAGATTATATGATCTACACCCTAATATTACACCAAAAAAAATATATTAGAATAAATGAATTGAGTATAGCTGCAGTATACAAAATCAACACAAAAAAATCAGTTGTATTTCTCTACACTAATAATTAACAACCTGAAAAGAAAATTAAGAAAATAACCCTATTTATAATAGCACCAAAAGGAATAAAATATTTAGAAATAAACTCAACCAAGGAGTTTTAAGAATCGTATACTGGGAACTACAAAACATTGCTGGAAAAATTAAAGATGACACAAATAAATGGAAAGACACCCCATGTTCATGGATTGAAATATTTAATATTAAGATGCCAATACTGGGGCTTCACTGGTGGCGCAGTGGTTAAGAATCCATCTGCCAATGCAGGGGACATGGGTTCAAGCCCTGGTCCGAGAAGATCCCACATGCCACGGAGCAACTAAGCCTGTGCACCACAACTACTGAGCCTGCGCTCTAGAGCCTGCGAGCCGCAACTACTGAGCCCACGCACCACAACTACTGAAGTCCGCATGCCTAGAGCCCATGCTCCGCAACAAGAGAAGCCACGACAATGAGAAGCCTGTGCATCACAATGAAGAGTAGCCCCTGCTCGCTGCACCTAGAGAAAGCCCGCACGCAGCAACGAAGACCCAACACAGCCAAAAATAAATACGTAAAGTAAATAAATTTCAAAAGATTAAAAGTAAAAGATGTCAGTACTACCCAAAGGGATATACAGGTTTAATTAAAATCCCAACAGCATTTTTTGCAGAAATAGAAAAATCTATCTTAAAATGCATATGAAATTTCAAGGGACCCTGAATAGCAACAACCAATTTTGAAAAAGAACGAAGTTGGAAGTCTCACACTTCCCTGACTCAAAAAATTATTACAAAGCTACAGTAATCAAAAGTATAGTAGTGGCATGAAGACAGACATATAGACCAATGGATAGAATAGAGAACACAGAAATAAATCCTCACTTATATAGTCAAATGATTTTCAACAGTGTAGCAAGACCATTCAATGGGAAAAGGACAGTCTTCTCAACAAATGGTGCTGGGAAAACTGGATATCTACAGGCAAAAAAGAATGAAGTTGGACCCTTCCATCATATTCAAAAATTAACTCAAAATAGATCAAAGACCTAAATATAGAATTAAAACTATAAATCTCTTAGAAAAAACCATAGAGGGAAAGCTTCACAACACTGGACTTAGCCATGATTTCTTGAATATGACACCAGGCAATAAAAGTAAACATAGGTAAATTGGACTACATCAAAATTTAAAAGTCTGTGCATCAAAAGGAACAGTCAACAGAGTGAAAAGGTAACCTACTGAATGGGAGAAAATATTTTTGAATCATATATCTGGTAACAGGTTAATAACCAGAACATATAAAGAACTCCTACAACTCAACAATAGCAACAAAATAACCCGATTTTAAAATGAGCAAAGGACTTCAACAGACATTTCTCCAAAGATACACAAATGGCCAAAAAGCATATGAAAAGACGTTCAACATCACTAATCATTAGGGAAATACAAATCAAAACCACAATGGGGGCTTCCCTGATGGCGCAGTGGTTGAGAGTCCGCCTGCCAATGCAGGGGACATGGGTTCGTGCCCCGGTCCGGGAGGATCCCACATGCCACGGAGCGGCTGGGCCCGTGAGCCATGGCCGCTGGGCCTGCACGTCTGGAGCCTGTGCTCTGCAACAGGAGAGGCCACAACAGTGAGAGGCCTGTGTACCGCAAAACAAACAAACAAACAAAAAAAAACACAATGAAATAACATTTCACACCCATTGAGATGGCTATCACCAAAAAAAAAAAAAAAAAGTTTGGAGAAGATGCAGAGAAATTAGAACCCGTGTGCACTAATGGTAAAAATTAAAACGATACAGTCACTATGGAAAACACTATGGCAGTTCCTCAAAAAGTTAAAAATGGAATGACCATATGATCCAGCAATTTCACTCCTGGTTATATACGCCCAAAAACTGAAAGCAGGGGTCTCAAAGAGATACTTGTACACCCATGTTCATAGAAGCATTATTCACAGTAGCTAAAACAGGGAAGTAACCCAAGTTTCCTTTGATAAATGAATGGATAAACAAACTGAGGTATATACATACAATGGCTGGTATATACATACATAAGGCTGAAAAACATTATTCAGCCTTAAAAAGGAAGGAAATTCTGACACATGCTACAACATGGATGAACTCTGAAGGCACTATGCTAAGTGGAATAAGTATAAGTCACAAAAAAGACAAATATTATATGATTCCACTTATGTGAGGTATCAAAAGGAATCAAATTCATAGAGACAGAAAGCAGAATGGTGGCTGCCAGGAGCTTGGGGGAAGGGGGTTAGCTTTGTTGCTTAACTGGTATAAACTTTCAGTTTTACAAGATGAAAAGAGTTCTAGAGAATGGGTCCACAACAACGTGAATGTATTTAATACTACTGATCTGTACACTTTAAATGGTAAAGGTGGCAAATTTTATGTTATGTATATTTTACTACAATTAAAAATGAAATGATTTTTAAAAGAGGAGAAAGCTGATAGAAGGCACTGCCTTCTTATGCAGTATTGCCATCAAATTCAGTCAAGAAAAAAAGGAGTGATCAACCAAGAAGCATCACCTCTATAACCAAAACCTTACCAAAGAAGCAGAATGCATGAATTCTTAACAAGGAAGAAACAATCCAGAAGGGCAGAATATGATATCATGAAATACTCAGCAAGATGAGTTAGGCAAAAACATGATCTTAAGAATAAGTAAAAGACCTGAAGAATAAGTGGAATTTATTTTGGCAGGAGGAAAAGAAACAGTATTACAGGAAGGAGAAAAATAAAGGTAAAAACTATGGAAAATAAGAACATACGGAAAGACAAATATTAAGATGACAGGTTCTACCTTACCATCTACAATAAAACTTTAATCAGTTCTTAGCAAAAAAAGTAGTATTTTTGAGAAACAGAGTAAATATCTTACTGATTTGTTTGAAATTGGTTTACAGGTAAACCCTAAGGGGGAGGGGGTGGCATCTGACATGCATATGAAAATACTGCAATTCAGACACAAAAATAAAGAATTAGCAGTAGCACTAGAGAAGCAAGGCGTCAATCAAGACAGTGTAAGGATAAGTGGAATACAAAGGATGGGAGAGAATAAGACAATCAATGGCTAAAATTTTCAAGTCTATGAGACCAACAAAATCCATTCATTCAAAAATTACTTCTGAGCAATTACTATGTGCCTGGCATCCTTCAGGGCAGAGGATACATCAGTGAATAAGGCAGATGAGCTCCCTACTCCTATGGAGTTTACACTCTAGGAGAGGAGCATGATACACAAACAATAATAAAGAAAAAACAGCTGACACTATCCAAAGGTTTTACACAAGACACAAAAGCAATTATCATTAAGGAAAAATGATAAATCTGACTTCATCAAAACTAAAACCTGTTCTTCAAAGGAAAATAAAAGGAAAGGAAAAGGAAAGACATAGACAAGGAGAAAGTAATCACAATGCATCTATTTGACACAAGAACTTGTATCTAAAACATATAAAGAACTTACAAATTGATACAAAGAAAACCAAAATTCTTAAAAATAGGCAAAATACATGTACAGACACTTCACAAAAGAGAAAGTAATACCTCATATGCACAATTAAAAGGTGCTCAAGGGCTTCCCTGGGGCGCAGTGGTTGAGAGTCCGCCTGCTGATGCAGTGGACACGGGTTCGTACCCCGGTCCGGGAAGATCCCACATGCCGCGGAGCGGCTGGGCCCGTGAGCCATGGCCGCTGAGCCTGCGCGTCCAGAGCCGAGGCCCGCGTACCGCAAAAAAAAAAAAAAAAAAGGTGCTCAACACCATGAGACATCAGGGAAAAGCGAATGAAAACCACGATAAGGTACCACCACACATCCACTCGGATTGGCTAACATTTAAAAATCTGACATTACCACTGTTGGTGAGGATGGAGCACAATGGAGCTATCAAACATTGTAGAAGGACATAAAGCAGCACAACCACTTTGTAAAACCCTTTGGCAGTTACACACAAAGTGAAATTTAAAGAAACACTAACCTTATAACCCAGCCATACCAATCCTAGGCATTTACTCAAGAGAAATGAAAACCTTTGTCCATTCAAAGACTTGTTCATGAATGTTCATGGAAGCTCTATAGTTAAAAACTGGAAACAACACAAATGTCCATTAACAGGTAAATGGATAAACAAATTATTGTATGTTTATATTTTGTACCAAGTATCAAATTAAGTACAACATACTCAGCAATACACAGGAATTAACTATGATACCTGCACAACATGTACTTAGGAACTGTTATCAACAACCTTTAACTACAAGTGGAACCAGACTTAGATTGAAAATGAGATAGCAATGAGCTAAGCAAAGAGTCAGAAAGAACAAGTTCCATAAATACACTGTAAAAGACACTGAATCAAATCAATCCTAAAACCTGACCTACCTCTACACAGAGCAGTTACGAGTCAATAAACTTCTTACTGTTTAAGCAAGTTGAGTCAGGTTGTGTTATTTGCAATCAAATGAATCATAGATGATATGATGTAGCTCACACTTAATTATTTCAATATTCCCCACTAAACAGTATGAAAATTTAACTAAGGATGAGAACTCATGGCAACGAAAATGACAGGAATTCATGAAAAAAATTAATTGACTGGAATAACCATTGTGACTAAGTTACTAAGAGTAAAAAATATAAAAGCAGTAAGAAGTATAGGTGGAGTTTTGAAAAAACACAAATACTAGAGGTTAAAATGACTCTTCCAGAAATTCCCCATAAGATGAAAGGCTCACTGGACCCTCTCAAATGTATAAAGCACCATCAGTTACTTCTCCCCCTTGGCAAGTTGCTCAATAACAAAAATGTTCACTACCAGCAAAGCTCTAGCAATAACTTCCTTCCAGGTTTCCTTTAGTCATAAAGAGAGAGAAGAGAAATGGCAGTTGAGAAGTTAAAAGAAAAGAGAGGAACTTAACATTTTATGAATTGCTATTTTCCAAGATGCCTTGTTGGACAATTTACATATATCATCTCAATCCATATAACTTTCTCAATGACCAAAGTAAACAGTATCATCTCCAATTTATACATAAGGAAATCAAGTCTTCAAGAAGTTTAAATTTTAAGTGCTTAGGGCTTCCGTGGTGGCGCAGTGGTTAAGAATCCGCCTGCCAATGCAGGGGACACGGGTTCAAGCCCTGGTCCGGGAAGATCCCACATGCCATGGAGCAACTAAGCCCGTGCACCACAACTACTGAGCCTGCACTCTAGAACCCACGAGCCACAACTACTGAAGCCCACATGCTGCAACTACTGAAGCCCGCGTGCCTAGAGCCTGTGCTCCGCAACAAGAGAAGCCACCACAATGAGAAGTTCGCGCACCACAACGAAGGGTAACCTCCGCTTGCCACAACTAGAGAAAGCTCATGCAGCAACAAAGACCCAATGCAGCCAAAAATAAATAAATAAATAAATAAAAATAAAGATCCCTTAAAAAAAAATTAAGTGCTTAAGAAGAAATCCACAACTTGTGAACTGGTAATTGGTAATTCTGGAATTGAAATCTCTACCTGTCTGATACAAAAGCTACCTTTCCTCAACCTCTTGATGAGAATAAGCATCAAGAGGTCTGTCACTGTGTGTCCCTTTGTCTGACCTGTCCCGCAGGAAAGCGTCTGTTACTTCTCAGAAGAAAAGTACGTCCCTTAATGATATGACAGAGCACAGAGTATCAAAGATTTTTTTCAAGCATCTTGTTTATTCTTATCTCTGCCTCTAAGCGTAAAACTATTTGATGTTCTCAGAAAAATCCAGCGGCACACCTGGTCACTATTTAAAAGAAAAACAAAAACACCTGGAATGGAGATGAAGGACAGTATGTAGCGAAGACATGTTTCTTGGTTTTGTGAAAATTATCAACAAGATATCATAAAAAGGGTACATATGAAAATATATTCTTTTGATAGAAAACCATTGAAATTTATGGCTATTATCATTTCTAATGGGGAAAAAAACAGGAAAGAGCCTAAGTATTCACCAATAATGACATCTGTAGAACAGAATATGTGGTACAGTTTTTTAAATAAAAACATATGTCCTCAAAAACCTAAACACAGAACTACCATACGATCCAGCAAATCCCCTGCTAGGTGTATATCCAAAGAAAACAGAAACACTAATCTGAGAAGACACATGCTGTTCACAGCATTATTATTATTATTATTATTTTTTTTTTTTTGCGGTACACGGGCCTCTCACTGTTGTGGCCTCTCCCATTGCGGAGCACAGGCTCTGGACGTGCAGGGTCAGCGGCCATGGCTCACGGGCCTAGCCGCTCCATGGCATGTGGGATCTTCCCGGACCGGGGCACAAACCTGCATCCGCTGCATCAGCAGGCGGACTCTCAACCACTGCGCCACCAGGGAAGCCCCACAGCAGCATTATTTTAAATAGCCAAGATATGGAAGCAACCTACATGTCCATCAACAGATGAATGGATAAAGAAGATGTGGTAGGTATATATATGTATACACACACACACGCACGCGCGCACACACACAATGGAATATTACTCAGCCATAAAAAAGAATGAAATTCTGCCATTTGCAACAACGTGAATGGTCCTAGAGGGGGGTACTATGCTTGGTGAAATAAGATGGAGAAAGACAAATACTTTATGTTATCACTTACATGTGGAATCTAAAAAATAAAACATGCATAAAACAAAACAGAAACGATTCACAAATATAATGAATAAACTAGTGGTTAGCAGTGTGGAGAGGGTGGGGGTGGAGGGGGCTGGATAGAGGTATGGGATTTTGAGATACAAACTACTATGCATAGAATAAATGAGCAACAAGAGCATATTGCACAGCACAGGGAAATATAGCCATTATTCTGTAATAACTTTAAATGCAGTACATCAAGAAAAAAAATACTGAATCACTGTTATACACCTGAAACTAATATAATATTGTAAATCCACTATACTTCAATTTAAAATTTTTAAATAAAAAAGTTTACAGAAATAATAAAAAATAAAAACATATGCATACATATTTGTATGTGCATTAAAAGTTTTCTGAAAATAATCACCACAGGGATTAACAGGAAGTTCTCACTTTTCACTTTCTACTTTTCTATACTATTAGAATTTTGTAAACATGCATAAGAATTTTTTATGACAGCAAGGGTTATTTAAGCCTCTTTTCTTATATTTCTTAGTATTTTATAAAATCCTCCCAAATATTCTTTTAACTATGGTTAGCTTTCAATATTATTAACAGTGTGACAGACAAATGACTAAAGAAAATTATCTTACTATTCACTTAAGATGAGACTACCACTTTTACATAAACTGCCTGAGCTAGTATTTTTATTCATTCCTCAAAGAGAAAATCACCTCATGGGCAAGTGCCTGAAGTCACTCAACTAAGATACAGAAGCCCTAGCTAAACCTGTATCTTCCTAATTCAAGCCTCAAAGCACCCTCCATTATATCACAATTGTCTGTTCAAAGAAGACGGTGTTTTAAAGTTAAAATAAGCTTATATAAGTACTTCGGTTTGTATTCAGGTATACCCCTCCTCTTTCCAAAAAGGAATTGAGATAGTTCATGAAAATTCACCCTACAGGAGAAAAGCAAGTAGAAAATGAGGCAAGGGAAAATAAGGGTTAAAAAGAAAAGTTATTCTACAGTAAAGAGAGAAATTCTGAGTGCTTTTAGATGAATTACTAGTATGTTTCTTGATTTCTAAGATGCCAAAGAAAAGAGGGAAAACAGACCACAACATCTTTTAAAATAATTCACAGGCCTTCCCTGGTGGCACAGTGGTTAAGAATCCGCCTACCAATGCAGGGGAGACGGGTTCGATCCCTGGTCCGGGAAGACCCCACATGCCGCAGAGCAACTAAGCCCGTGTGCCACAACTACTGAGCCTGCGCTCTAGAGCCCGTGAGGCACAACAACTGAGCCCACGTGCTGCAACCACTGAAGCCCACGAGCCTAGAGCCCGTGCTCCACAACAAGAGACGCCACTGCAATGAGAAGCCTGCCCATCGCAACAAAGAGTAGCCCCCGCTCACCACAACTAGAGAAAGCTGGTACGCAACAATGAAGAGCCAATACAGCCAAAAATAAATAAATAAAATAAATTTTTTTAAAAATTCACAGTAGTTAAAATAATAAAGGAAAGCAATTGCTCAGAAGTCTAGCTTTCCCCTTTGCTGTACACCTGAAACTAACACAACACTGTAAATCAACTATACCCCAATAAAAATTTAAAAAATAAATAAAATAAAATTCATAACGTAACAAAAAAAAAGAAGTCTAGCTTTCCCCAGTACCAAGCCCAGAGGAAATATATAACTGAGGGCTCTCATGAGGCAGAACTCTGTGTGATATAGATGACAATCTCCTTATAAATATCCTAATAATAATTAAAACATTAAACCAACGGAATGCGGGGGGTGGGATGAATTGGGAGATTGGGACTGACATATATACACTATTATGTAGAAAACAGATAACTAATGAGAACCTATTTTATAGCACAGGGAACTCTACTCAGTGCTCTGTGGTGACCAAATGGGAAGGAAATCTAAAAAAGAGTGGATATATGTATACGTATGACTGATTCACTTTGCTATACAGCAAGAAACTAACACAACACTGTAAAGCAACTATACTCTAATAAAAGTTAATTTAAAAAAATAATGAGAAAAAGAACCCAATGGAATAATGCCAAAACTCAATTCATTAGATTTAATTCATCAATTATTGCTACCCATATACTACTCAAGTACTACTATGGCTCAATGGAACAAATCTATCTTTAACAGCAAAGTGTCTTCATAAAAAAACTAACAGAACAAGTCACTGTAATGAATACAGCATGTTTTATACTACATAATAACTCCTTTAATTTTAATCTTCAAAATATTTCACCTTAATTAGGTAACTAACTTAGAGGTTATCATCATTAGCAAATAAAATATTATCTAGATGTCATTATTTTCAAATTCTTACTATTAAAATGTAGTGTTCAATATAAGAAAGGCTAAGAGTCCAGTCTCTAAAGCAATGGCTTTGACCGGGGGATGTTATTGTCCCCCCCAGTGGGCTCTTACATAAGTAAATACAAGATGGAAAGAAACTGCTCATGTTAATTGAGTTACTTTATAGTAAGTGGGCTGGCATGACCCAAGATAAATTGGCTCTAGAAGCATAGTGCTGCATATGTGGTTAGTACTCG
The DNA here is from genome assembly GCF_039906515.1 of Pseudorca crassidens. Classification (NCBI taxonomy): domain Eukaryota; kingdom Metazoa; phylum Chordata; class Mammalia; order Artiodactyla; family Delphinidae; genus Pseudorca; species Pseudorca crassidens. The sequence goes on from NC_090298.1 coordinate 88,433,670, forward strand.
ATAAATGGTTAATGAATGAATCAGTGAATGGTAGGAGATAGGACTTATGGAAAATAATTAATTGATCCATGTAGCTAATAACCATGAAGGAGCCAAGGAAAACATATTTTCCAAAATTATATGACTTGTAACGACAGCACCATTAATTTCCAAGCTTTCAATATCATTTTCTACGGTATAAAATGTCATTCCACCCTCTAACCTTTGCCTCTAAATTTAGCTTCTATTCTCCCAAATATCATAAATCAATGTATTTAATAATTTATTTCCATCAAATTATCTAAATGACCGATCTACACTGAGAAAAACCAAGGAAGTATACCATTATATCTTTATAAAGCTATTTGACATTTCTAAGAAGCATGCAAGGGATTTACTGCTTTGCTTCTTCAGGTAGGCCTCACATTACAAAACACTGAATAAACCTCAATGGAATGAACTATGTGCAGCTTCTCAAACTACAACCCTAAACACCTTATGCCAACTGTATTTGTCACTCAAGCAATCTCACTAAGATACATTTTTGAGAGCAAAGACAAATCAACATTCCACATGGACCTCTTAGACTCCTTCATAAGGCAAAGAAGCATAATCCATCAATAAAGAGGGAAAAATCTCCCTTTTAAATTCAAATTACATTAATCTGAAATCACTTCACCACCTTATGTTACTTTGTATATATGGATACAAATACATATTACATATGTATGTGTGCATGAACATACATATACACCCACATATGAGCTCTCCATTTAGACTGAAAATCTCCTAAAAATGGAGATTGGTACAAAAATTTACTCTATATTCCACATTCTTGTAAATATGATCAATCATAACTTGCTCAAAGGAAAAAATCTGTGTCAAAGTTGAAATGTGCTAATTTTATCTCCAATAATATTTTATTAGTTAGCTCACTCAACATTTATATATCATTAACCATTCTGATTACTGACTATTCCTAGGTATAATCAACCACATTTCCAAAGGATTCGCAGAAACAAAAAGGCAGATTTTTTTTATACTACATGTTAGAAAATAGCAACTGGAGAAAAATCCTCCAACAGTTAAGAAAATATTTTGTTTGATTTGATTTCACCAAAACTTGTGTATCAGACCAGTACTGAATTGCTGACCGATTTGATTAAGCTGGAAAAAAAAAAAAAAGGACTCTCATTTTTCTACAAATTAGTAGCTCTAAAATCACAGGAAGTCTTAAAATCAACATAAATATTTAATGTGGTTTCCCCCCCAAAGAAGTTGTTGTTAAATCATAGTACATCTAGAAATCAAAGAAATATAGTACGATCATCTTATCCTTATGAAAGATGACAATGGTTGGATTTATTAAATTACTAGTGATACTCCAAGCTGATAAGTAAAACAAAAAGTTCACTTGGTAAGGTTAAAATTCACTTACCTCCATACCAAACAAGTGATTAGTCAGATATTCCTGACCAGCTACCCTTACCACCTAAAAGAGTTAACTTTTCTAACCTGTAAATCAATTCACAGGAATTGCTACAACTGCAGCAAACCAAAACTAAGAAAGAAAAGACCTCATTTCACATATTTATGAATACAATTTATAAATGGAAGGTGCAAAATGCAAGGGACCAACGTGTAGTTATTGTACCTGTAATCGAAAGATCTAAAAAGAACATGAAAATGCAACAGAGAATATCTTAAAAGTTAGATTTAAATAGTATCAAGTTTAAGATCAGAAACATACTTTCCTTACATTAACTCACTAAATTATACCACTCTTAACTAAAATGTTAAAATACCTGCTAAAGCACTATATTTACAGTTCATCAATGACCTCTTTAAAAATTTATTTGATTAAAAACAAGTAAAAATTAACAATTTATTGTTTAGGCAAATATACATAGGTAACAAACTGGGGAAAATGGTAAACATAAAATTTAGGATAGTGGTTACTTCTAATTATCTCTGAAAGGGAGTCAGAGATGAGAGAAGTAAAGAACACACAGGTAGATGAAAGTTACTGGAAATACTCTAATTCTTGGTTTAGATAGGAGGTTCTTGAGTGAATGTTAAATAATTTTTAGATAAACTGACTTTCATAAGACAATAAGATCATGCATGGACCAAATAGGATAGTATGCCATGAACCAAAGATTATGACTAGTAAAATTTTATGCTGGTGAGGTCCATTTTGAAAAATCGACATTTACTTTAAAAATTTACCTTTCACAAATGTTTCTTCCTAACATTAATATTAAAATATCAGCAAACTCCTTTTTTCAAATATCCAGACTGAAGGACAGACTGGAGGAATGCCCTCAGACAACCAAGAGCCAAACCAAAATCATTCTCCTTAAATCAGAGGAATATTATCATACTGGTTTCAATTGTCCTTCAAAGGCAGTTCGGGGCAAACGTGAACAAAAATGATCAGAAACAAAAAAAAGAGTCTAACTGTATTTAGATTGTATATTGAATCTGTATTAAGATTTCCTAAATTTTAAAAAGCTTCAAAAATAGATATAGAATCTTAATTTACAAAACATTTTATTCCAAATAAAATTAATCAAATAAAAAATTAGGCCACCTGACTCAATGCCAACATTAGAATTCCTAAGTCAAACTACTTAAAAAGGAGACCCTGAACGCTTTATGTAATGATAAGTTTATCTAAAAGCCAAATCAGAAATATCACTATTTATAGGTATGCTCAAATATATTATTCTGAAATTGCTCAAACATAAAATGTATTTATAGCTAACAGTAGTCTAGAAGCCAAATATTAATTTAATGTAAAGGTAATACAACATAATATATATTGTTTTATATTCTTTTATATATCTAAACGTATAAAGGAAGTCTTATGTTACTTATCAAAAATAAACAAATATGAGACTTTTGGCAAAAATGAACAAGTTATGAGATTAAAAATCACTTTTAAAAGGCTGCCCCACTAAGATTCTTTATTCATCTTACTGGAAAATCAGTATTTTCAAATCAATTCTTATGTGAGGGCAAATGACTGTTAACCAGGAGCCTGAATGAAATTCGGCAGTATTTAAAATACCAAAAGTTGAGACACTGAAATCTAGTAGCAGTCAAATCTTTGTTCTTAATGTAAAGGAAAACATCATAATTAAAATTTTTAGAAATATGCCTCAATTGTCAATTTATCCACACAGAAAGCTAATGAAAGATAAAAATACCATCCTTGTTCTAGACTTTGGTCACATACCTCTAAAGATGAAAGGGCAGAGAAAAGAACCACACATACAAACCCCCAATGAGATTGTCTCAAATTTTCTTTCAGCTGACTTAGAAAGGGTTACCTTAAGAGATAATACAATAATCATTTATAATAATAATATAATAACAATAATTTTCCCACTTAGGGGTTAAGAGTTAATTCAAATTTTTTGAAATTAGTGAGGTTACTTCCAAAATTTTACCATTGAAGGGTCCTACTATGTGTCAAGCGTAGCACTATCCACTTTGTTACCCACCATTGTAATTATATAAATGTTCTGATTAGTTATAGTTAAGATGCTTGAAAGAAAGAGTTTGGTGACTTCCAAGCCTGTAGTATACTGTATTGAAACTTGCTTGTTCATTAGTACTATCTCTAAATATATATTGATAACAAAGTTAGTATGGTTAAGTCTTTATATTTTTTTCAACAGAGAATGACTCTATAACCTCTAGATAATTAAAGTAAAAAATTTAAACACCCAAACTGCTCAAGAACTAGGATGTAAAAATCTGTACTCCAGTTAAGCTTCCATTCTGACTTCTAATTCACTGTACATCAAAGAAAATCAACTTGCCCTGACACATAAGGACTATTCCCTTCAGTGATCAGGCAGGTGTTGAGGCCAGAAAGAGAGCCTATTTTCCACAGCCCTTTACCTTGTTTGATCACTGGTTACTTTTGATCTGACACTGCCCTCTCTCTAGTAATGACTTCCCCCTCATAGACCCTACCTCACATCTGTCAGAAAGAATAAAGGGCATCAAACTGAGACCTGACAACGCCTATGGGCCATGCGATGGGCTGCCAACTGAATGCTCCCCAGCTCCCACAATTTCTAATTCAGTTTCTTTTGTTCTGGTAGGTACAGGGTTAGGGTACCAATGACAGCAGAAAGGATTATGCACCAACTGTGAAACCGAGTCTTCTTGAATGTGTATCTTTTATCTCTGCTTCTTCATCTTCTTAAATGCTGCAAACTTCATGGTGGTTACTATGAAATACATATTCAACAAGTGCAATAGAAAGGTTGTTTAAATCCTTTTCCAGGAGAAAACAAAGGACACAATGTATTGTAATTCAACTATAAAGCTTTAAGGAAAAAGTTTCAAACCCATGGTGTGAGATTATTAAAGGACAGCTGTCAAAGAGCATGTTAATTGTAAATGAAAGACAAAAGTTTTACGAGGACCACTACTTAGTGCCATACACCATCTAAAATGGAAAGGTCCCCTAAAACAATGCACATATTCAGAAGAGGCAATCATTTCAATTGTTAAATTATAGATTCTCACACTAATTTGGTACTAACCAGTACTGAAAATAAGTTCCTCTAGTCCTCTTTAAAAAATGTGGTGAGTATATGTAAGCCTTTTTTTAAAAAAGGCATTAGTAACAATCACTTTAAAATGTTAAAATTTTTAAAATTTGGCCAAATATCATTTTGACACCATTTTACTATTAATTTTTCAACTGTCATTAGAATATTGCATGAGTTCTTGTATATTCATTAATAAATAACCTTCTACACACACACACACACACACACACACACACACACAAACACACTGGTGGAGAGCTCATTATCAGGCATGCAATAAAAGGATTTGTAGGAAGCAGGTTTAGAGGCCTTCTAAGATCACTTTCAAGGCTAAGTTACTATTTTTTTTTTTTAAGAAAGGAGGGTCAGAAGAAGGAAGTACATGAGCAATAATATAACCATGCAAGTTTAATGTACCTTTAATACTATAATGCATAAAAACAAATAACTAACTTTAGACATCGACAAATACAGAATCTCAAAGGTGAGAGGGAAGCATTAAGGTGATCACAAGTTGACTCTAATGACTGGAGAAGTTAGTTTCTACAACAGCTAAAGAAAGATATGCCTTGATGGAGAGAAAGGAGAAAGGCTCTCACATCTGAGAATTAACCTGTGACACTGGGGAAATCCATACACTAGACTGATAATGATTAACCCCTATGAAAAAGACTATATGTGAAATACCTCCTATTCTAAGACTGATCAGTAATCAGCACCATTATACTCTTTAAAAAAAAAAAAGCCTGTCTTGACTCTGTAATCTAAAAGTATCATAATATATATTATAAACATGTGATTGTTTTAAATAGACTTTAATATATGAAAACAGATGATGCCTACATACACACTTGGACTGACTGTACAGAAGAAAATCATCTAGGTATACTAGAAAAAGCACTTCTAGATTGAAAAAACAAAACTTAATCCAAGGTTAAACAATTCAGTAGGCTGACCCAATACTCGCCCATTTTTTTCCTTAAATTTTCCAAATGCCACTTAATTCTCCAAGAAAATGAAGAAATAAACTGCATTATTCTACTAAGATATCTAGTTATGCTCCCTTTGGGGTATTCTTTTCCTAATTTTTGATTCTACAAAACCATTAGGACATATTAAAGAACAAAAAGATAATAAAATAAATGGAACCAATTTATGATATTTAAAACTAAGAATTTTATATAAAGTATTGTCAGTGTAATTTCTGCGTGTTATATCACGCTCAAAGCAAGCAATGTCAACGTTCTAACTACATTTACTGCCAGATATGCTTGATGCATTTTCTGGGTATCAAGCAATCAAGATATGTATCAAATATATTTAATTTATCTCTTTCTAACTGCAACAATAAAAGCAAGCTCTTCTAAACAAACTCAAACATAGAGGCAATTTGTTAACTTTCACCTTTTTAAGAATCAAGTGATGGAATATGACAAAAGAAAAAGGACCACAATTCTTAGCAAGCTTAAGAGATTTTTGTTAGGGTTTTCTGAAAGCAAAAGAAGGAAAATGCACTGGTAGCAGCACTGAAACAATTCAAATATCCTCAATGGAATGTAAACCAAGAAATGAAAATATCTAACAGGTAATCTGCAATAAAAAGAACTTTAAAGCCACAAGCTTCAACATTCACTCTTTTTTTGTTTGTTTTGGCTGCGTTGGGTCTTCATTGCTGCGCGTGGGCTTTTTTTCTAGTTGCAGCAAGTGGGAGCTTCTCATTGCTGTGGCTTCTCCTGTTGCGGAGCATGGGCTCTAGGTGCGTAGGCTTTAGTAGTTGTGGCACGTGGGCTCTACAGTGCGGGCTCAGTAGCTGTGGCCCACGGGCTTAGTCGCTCCGCAGCATGTGGGATCTTCCTGCACCAGGGCTCGAACCCATGTCCGCTGCACTGGTGGCGGATTCTTAACCACTGAGCCACCAGGGAAGCCCTTAACATTCACTTTAAAAAAATCATTTCTTAAAAACTACTTAATTCTTGAAGAGGACATACTTATTTGGGATTTTACTTCCTCAAACTATGACTGCCATTCTTCTGGTAAGAACACTAGTGAAGAATCACTTCACACTGCTATAGAATGAAACATATTTCACCAATGCCATTAATAAAAATTGAAACTTGTATACTAAAAGCTGTATTGTATGTACATATCAAAAGTATAAATAATCATACTTAAAGTTACTGACATGTGCCTCATTAAAAATATTAATTTTTAATAGCTTTCTTTTTGGCACAAAAATAATTTTTCCCAGGACAAAACCAAAAGGATTTGAGAATAGAATGGTTCATCTTAATTAACAGTCCTTTTCAGAAAATTTATAATTTTTATGTAAAAAAGATTGATTTTTAACCATTTAGTCAAAACATTGACAAATATTCAGTTACTAACTACAAGTTTACAAAAAAGACAATCTCATCCCCATTTTCAAGGAGCTTACATGACTAAACTGAAGCCTTGAAACCCACAACAAATTATCAATGGATTAATAAGAAAAAATAAAGGAAGCTGATAGAATATTGGAAAGTAATAAATGTGGAAGAATTCTTAAAGAATATTTGACCAAAAAATAATATTTACCTCAGCTTGAACACATACTGAAAGAAAGCAAGATGACAAGAGAAAATGAAGACTAAGTGGACAAGTTAAGAACGCAATGAGAACAGAGAAAAATAACTGGAGAAATCTTTGTAGTTAGCCACTACAGATTCTTGAAATGATAAAAAAAACCCAGTATTTTAGCAAGAGTATATCTGTGTTGTGGATGTGAAAAAATAAAATGTCGATCTTTAGAAATGTCTTAGGTCATGACTGAATTCAGTGGAATACAATATACCATCATCTTTCACACCGTTTTCCGTTAAATTCTTTACTCATAAGCTGATAACAATTGTAGTTTATAAAATGTATAATAGATTATACAATGGAACTGACTACATTTATGCATGATGAAAAAAACTTATTAATATATCAGTGAAGAGGAGTACATACATATATGTGTGTATGTGCATAAAATTGCGTCCTGCAATAACTTAAAATATATGAAATATCAAACTACTCGTAAGTATCTTCAAATATTTAAAGTTAACATTAACCTAGTAAATAGATATGGAATTATATCTTTATTCCCATTCAGAGAATCTATAAATCACAGCTCGACCTAATTCTACCATGTTCTCAGAGGAGTTAAAACAAAAAGCTATCATTAAATGATGAAAATATTGATAATTTTATAATCTGTAGGCATTCATGTAGGCATTTAAACAACAAAGAATATAAATATATACCTTCCTCTTTATTTTCTCAAAGATATATATTCAATAAGAGGAAAATAAAAGCTAAGAATAATCATGCAGATACAGCTCAATTAGAAGGACTCTGATATATAACTATTTTTCTTTGGATTACAAATTCTCAATATATTCATTTATGTATCGTATTATAGTGAATGATAAATACCTAGATTTTATACTTAAATCAAAAATAGTCAATAAAAACCTGGCAGTAGACACTACAAATTTTCTACCCCCAAGAACTCTCCATAACTCATTTCTATCATATTTTAGAAACCAAAAATAGTGAAGTAGAGGACCCATTAAAGAAAAATACTGTATTGCTCTTTTCTACAACCTAAATTTTATGTGGCTACACAAAATAAGAAGCAATAGGAGGGTTAAAAAAATAATATCAAAAAAGTACAGATTTCATCTGGCCTCAAATTATCAGCTACTAGAAACCAGAAGGTACAGTCCAAGGGAAAGATTTTACCCTAACACTCTCATCTGAGCAACTCTGTCTTTAGACCTTTAATAAGAACTTGAAGAAAGACTATATAGGTAATATGAATAAGCAAAATCTGTAGCAGGAATAGGAACAGTAGTCACCACACAGGATGCCTAGATGCACTTTCATGACAATGTATCTTTCTAATAATAATGACAAGAAAATGCTTGAAAAAGAAGCATCTTACCAACTGGTAACCAGATTCAACTATAGTTTGTAAAAGATATTCAGAAAGGCACATCTTAAAAAAAGAGAGAAAAAGAAAAAGAGAAATTCTTCTCCCCTTAAGCCTAATCACTAAAACATTAAATGGGATTAAGTCTTGGATATCCTAAGACTCTAACACCTCTGTGATAGGTAGATGAAGAAAAATATAAGCCAAAACTTCTCCCTAGATCCAAGCAATACATCTCACTTGTTGACTGATGGTCTAGAAAGGCAGTTGAAGAATGTGTGCTCATAAATGACACGCTTAATGTACTCCCAGCATTCCACTGCCATCTAACCTCATAAAGTTTCAATTTGCTAAGTCTAATGACTTGGCTGTTTATCTCAACCCACTATCAACTGTTATCAACACTTGAGCACAGAGACTGAGACAGCGCTTTCATGTTTATATCTGAAAGATAATTTGATTTGCTCCAAAACTCTTTGTGATTTTTTTAATATGCACTCCTAAAAGAAGTAAACAAAAATTACATTTTCATAAAAGGATCTAGGGGCTTCCCTGGTGGCGCAGTGGTTAAGAATCCGCCTGCCAATGGAGTGGGACACGGGTTCCAGCCCTGGTTTGGGAAGATCCCACATGCTGCAAAGCAACTAAGCCCGTGAGCCACAACTACTGAGCCTGCACTCTAGAGCCCACGAGCCACAACTACTGAGCCCACGCACCACATCTACTGAAGCCCGTGCACTCTAGAGCCCGTGCTCTGCAACAAGAGAAGCCACCAGAGTGAGAAGCCCATGTACCGCCACAAAGAGTAGCCCCTGCTCGCCACAACTAGAGAAAGCCCGCGCACAGCAATGAAGACCCAATACAGCCCAAAATAATAAATAAATAAAAATAAATAAATTTATTTTAAAAAAAGGATCTAAACTACAGACTATATCAGTGGAAAATAACACCAGCAAAAGAACTGCAACACTAGGAATAACCTACCAACTATAAATTTTAAACCCAAAACAAATTGTATATTTTTAGTAATCTAAAATTTGATCCAGAAAAAAATTTTTTAAGAATATGTAAATACTATTTAGAGTCACCTATTTTTAGTTATAATAAATTCTGCATTATCAACACTGGAATATCTGTATCAGAGTTTTTAATACTAGGCTAGCTTCCTCCTGCAATCCTGTTTGCATCTGAGCAACGCCTACCATCAGTTGATGGGCTCCCAAAATTTGTGAACTAATTTTAGTGTTACTAAATTAATATAATGTTAAATAAATATGCTGGGTAAAAAAAATAATGCATTCCAAAGAAAAATTATTTGGATATTATCAGTCACTGCTTGCCCTCTACCAAACTGGTTCACAGGGGAAGAAAAATATACATACACACACACATACTCATTCTTTATGGTTTTCTATGCCTTTCACAAATGATGGAATACAATTCAGTCATGTTCTTATCCAGATAGCTGATAGATAAAAAAGATACCCATAGGAGAAAAACAGAAAAACAGATTAAAAAGAGAGACAGTAAGCTCTAACAAAGAATATATAACGAATAAAAATGTATTTATTCTTTAGACTGAAAAATCTGCCAAATAACATTTTAACTTTTTTTTCAAGTGGATCTTTCAAATATCACTGAACAAAATAAAACCAATTTTATTAATCGTACAAATGTACAAGTCAATGTAATTCAGACAAGAACAGAAATTATACTCTAGTTGATCAGAACTCCATATTGTTAAAAAAAACTATTGTCCCAGAAAATACTCCTTGAGAACATCAATGACTCTGGCTAGATAAATTTGATACATGAAGAATGGCATCATTAATATAGTAACTAGATCAAAGAAACTTACTTATTTGAAAAGTCAGAAAACCACTGACTCTGCATCTTTAACCTATTTTTCGAGCTTTTATTTATATGCTTAAATCCACCTTCTTTATAAAGCATGTTCCCAAAATACTGGAAAAAATGTTTTTAAAAGTATGTTTAATTCAGCAGTAAGCCATTTGTCACTAAACCAACATTTATTGAATGACTATTATGTGCCAACATGCGGGTGGATGGGATAAAAAGATAACTAGATACTCTTCACCCCCAAAAGAGTTGACAATCCATCAGCAAGATACAGCTGTAAACTATAATTACAGTTATTTATGGAGAGCAATTTGACATTATCTAGCAAAAATTTCAAAAAGTACCCATCCTTGCTCCCTTTAATTACATTTCTAGAATAGATCCTAGAGAAATTCTCACAGATAAGCCCAGAGACTTGCACAAAGATTTTATTGCAACACTGGCTATAATAGCAAAACAACGGAAGCAATGTAAGTGTCCCTCAATATAAAATGGATAAACAGGAGATATATACATATACAGGATACTAAAAGTTTAAAAGAATGAATTACATATTCATTATGGCTAGATATCAAAAACAACTTAAAAGTAAAAATGCAAACTGTAGATTGACATACTTTGTGAGACCAGATTTTAACCATATAATATCAGATATAAACTATTTGGGACCACATACTGAACAATATTATATTGTTGTTCATGGTACCCATTATGTCTGTTAAAGCAGTTGTTTTTTTAAGCATTTTAGATCATCACAGTAGTTGCCTCTAGAAAGAGATAGTGGAATAACATGGGATGCAAGACAAGCGAATTAAAGATTATTTGCTTTATTAATTCAAGAAGAAGAAACAAATTTAACAAAATGTTAACAACGGTCAATGTCTAGGTGATGGGCATATATATGTTATTACTCTTTTCAGTATTCCACATTTTTTTAATTTCCTAAAATTAAAACAAAAATACAAGACCGAAAAATCTGATCACCTTTCACATTTGAAATCCCAAGTATAATCCCAATTACCAAGAGAAATATAAATTTCTTAGCATGACACTCAAGAAACTTAACAACCTGGTCCCCACCTTCCTTTAGAGACCCAATTATGAACACTTCCCCCACCAGCCTTATATAATCCTAATCTTACTTTAACACCCACCACTTATTAAACATTCCACATATCTTCCTGATGCCTTGTCTTTGTTAATGATATCACTTTCCTCAAAAAAATGTTTGCTTGCAGCACAATTGCCATATCACTATATATCATTCAAGATCCAGTTATAAATGTCACCTACTATTTATAGGATTTCCTGATTCCTCCCTAATCTCTCACACAAGTAACTATTTTGCGATTGGCATTTCCATAGCGTTTACCACTAGAAAAGGATATTCTTTCTTTGGCAATATAACTCTTTTTAAATTCCTTAACACTTCTCATAGTGCCTGGCACACAGTAGGCATTCAAATGTTAACTCCACTGAAACAACATCTGAAACAGTGTTAAGGAACAGAGTAGACAGTTACCAGTTCATTAATCCATTAAAATTTCTATTAAATCTATCGAACAAAAATGAAATGGTATTTAGCTTCTGAATCCAAGTATCACAAAAAACACAATATTATGTTTTTGCCAAGTAAAAACTTTTGCATAATGAGTGCAATTCTACAAAAGTTCATTATGTTCACATTTATACAGGATTAAAACCAACATTAAACACTATCCTGAAGACAGTTTTCCTCTTTGGTAATTTTACTAATTTTCCTAGAAAAGATTTCAGTGTATCTCCATTGGTACTAGCAGCTTCCCCTAAAATCAGTTATCATCCTAGCAAAAGGATCTTCTGCTCATGCTAATAGCTAATTTCCTCCTCTGATGTCTCACAGCACCTGACAGTTAAGTGTTTTAATGGGGATAATGCCTTTCGGAAATTATTGCTTGGTTCAAAGGCATATATGGATTAGCTCCACCTGTGACGTATCCATGCAGTCAAAGGTCTCGAGGACAAACTTTTGAGAGTCCAACAATCTGGGTTAGACTCTTGACTCTGACATTTATCTGTTGTTCCTTAACCTTTCTAGGCCTCAATTTCTTCATCTGTAAAATGGAATAAAAGTAAACTACCTCATGGGGACTTCCCTGGCAGTCCAGAAGTTAAGACTCTGCACTTACAATGCAGGGGGTGCGGGTTCAATCCCTGGTTGGGAACTAAGATCCCACATGCCACGCGACATGGCCAAAAAATAAAAATAAATAAATAAAAATTTTAAAAAGTAAGCTACCTCATATGGTGGTTGTGAGGATTAATTATGTAAAACTACACAGTGCCTGGTACATTATAAACAGTCAATGAGATTATTATTAAGTGTTTTCAGATATCAAAAAATGACAGCAAAATACTGAAAGGTAGTATACAATAACAAGATGAAGTTTATTAACTTTAGGTCACCTTCTTTAGAACGCCATATGCATGCATCACTGTTTATTGGAAACTACCACTCTCGGTGTCAGTAAATGCCTCATCCATTCAGAAAGGAAAGGGCAATGAAGGCGAATATCTACCCCTGGAGACTTTGGAGGCTGAAGTGAGTACTTATAAAATGGAATTCTTCATAAATGTACATTATTTATGTCTGGGATTACAAAGTAAACTCACTTCACAAGGAGTATCTGAGGAATAAGGTAACAAGAATGTAGTCGGGGTGTTGAGGGGTAGCAGGGACCAAATCCCTTAATGTATTAACTCTAAGTTGAGAAGTAAAAGAGTCAGGAAATGCAAGCCTTAATATAATGCTGAATTAGTTACTGTTATTTAAGCTCTGATGCAAATGCTTACCTTACTTATTTACCCTAGTTGATGATAACACGGCTACCAGTCTATTCACTTAGCTGCTGCAACAACCTCAAAATCACAGCAAGCAGCAAAATAATAATTAAACTGTGGGTAACTAACAGATGAAATCAGAACATAGTAAGTGACAGTAGGTACTGACACAGACCAATTCAAACTGGTAGACTCCAGAAAGTAAACTCTGATAGGGAGAGGAAGAAAAAAAAAACATTTATTAAAGAACTTCCTACATTTGGGACCATATATTTTGTACTTCACCTCAATCTCATTTAGTCTGATCCTCATAAGAACAAGTCTGAGGTAGTATTATATCTTTTCTACAAAAAAGGAAATGCAAGTACAAAAATTAAGATAACTAACTGAATCACATGATTAAGAAACAGTAAGATATGAATTGAGTTCAATTCAACTTACACTCAGTATTTGCCTCATTCATCCCAGAAGGAAGCAGAGAGAGGTAAATTTAGGTCCTACATGATACATGTAAGCCTCCAAAGGATAATAAAATTAAAAACAATGAACAAACAATGTTACAAATAATGTTACAGCAAGAGCCAAAGGACTATGGGAGATGGCACAGAACTGTAAAATACTTCACCAGGAGGTTGAAAAAAGTAAAAGGTCATAATTAACCATTGGGAAATCAAATTTTAACCAGAAAACATTTAACATTTCCCTAAAACTTTCTAAAATCTATTCATAATACATTACTACTTTCTTGGGTAACTCAGAAATCTATACTAGTTTCATAACTCAACTCTACAGAGTAGAAGGTGTTAAAAAAATAAGCCAAAAAAAATAAAATAAAATAAGCCAAATAAATATAAGACATAGAGATCTCTATCAAATATGCTGACCCTAGAACTTAGCATAGAAGCCATTTTCAAAATCGTAAAATCCTAGTACTTTAAAACATCAGGTTGGATAACAAATGTAGATAATCTATCTGACCCCATCATTTTACAGCCAAATAAAAAGCTGCCCAAGATGTAGGGAATGGACTTGAGGACACAGGGAGAGGGAAGGGTAAGCTGGGATGAAGTGAGAGAGTAGCACTGACAATATATACACTACCAAATGTAAAATAGATAGCTAGTGGGAAGCAGCCACATAGCACAGGGAGATCAGCTCGGTGCTTTGTGACCACCTAGAGGGGTGGGATAGGGAGGGTGGGAGGGAGATGCAAGAGGGAGGGGATATGGGGATATATGTATACATATATATAGCTGATTCACTTTGTTATACAGCAGAAACTAACACAACATTGTAAAGCAATTATACTCCAATAAAAATGTTTTTAAAAAAAGCAGACCAAAGAGCTTCTGTCCAAAAAGTAGAGAAGCAGAATCTGGAGGAAGGACAGTAAGGAAGCAGAGAAAATATACTTAATGAAGTTTCTAGATCATCAATAACTACACACAAACTAAATATGGCTTTAAAATAATTTTGTAGCCAGTACTGCACAGAAGTGATACAAATGCTATAGCTAAAAGACAGCAGACATGGGCTTCCCTGGTGGCGCAGTGTGTGAGAGTCCGCCTGCCGATGCAGGGGACACGGGTTCGTGCCCCGGTCCGGGAAGATCCCACATGCCGCGGAGCAGCTGGGCCCGTGAGCCATGGCCGCTGGGCCTGCGCGTCCGGAGCCTGTGCTCCACAACAAGAGAGGCCACAAGAGTGAGAGGCCCGCATACCGCAAAAAAAAAAATAATAATAATAAAGACGGCAGACAGTTGGATATAATATGCTAGACACTCACTATAGTTGTATTCCTCAGATCTGTTTTTATAGTCTATACAACAGTTTTATAGCAAATGAAAAATACATCCATGTAGGTGCATGGCAGTTGTCTCACTCAAAAATTACTAAAACAAAAACTCACTCTTTGGGGGTAAGATTTTACATGTATGTCCTCAATTATTTGCCTCACCATAAATCATTTGAGTACTAAGATGTCAGATCATTGTCCTCTTTCCACCTGAATAAAACTCCTTGTGATAAATACAGGAATCCTTTCCCTATGCTAAAGTGTACCTTACTTACAGTGCCACAAATAAGAATATTCAAGTATCTTGCTACTTTGTGTAAGATAGCAAGTTCACCTTGTAACACTCTAGATGCAACTATTATTTCATATTTTTAAAGAAAATTTCCCTAAAACCATCTAAAGGACAAAATTAAAAATAAACCATAAATATCTGCAGAAACCATGTACAAGCATTTTATCTTTATAGTTACATCAAGGACACAAAAGCTATGTCACTGAAATATACAAAGACAATGCTGCCATCTAAAGGCCAAGATATAATATGAAAAAAATGTGTACTTAGTCATATACTGTCAACATATATAAAAACAACCAATTTGATATTTTAAAGTCAGCAAAGTTTATACTTTAAAAAAGCACTATGCTATGATTATTTTTAGGCTACAAAATAAAACTCTAATACTATTTTGAGAAGATTCTTTTTGAGAAGACTGATAAGAGAATTAGTGAAATAATTTAGCTAATGATCAATATCTGCACAGGTAAAGTTCTGTTGGCATCCTTTCAGACACAATATTCTCCTGAGTACTGAATATTTCTATTAGTTGTTTGTCCTATTTAATGATGTTTATTATTTCCTGTCTGTAATTAAATATACGGTATAATTATATATATGCATATATAAATATTATTTGCCTTTAATCAGACTATTATTTCTACTCACCCTTTTAAAAATATTTGTCATTAAAGGACTAACAATAATACATCTCAGAGTGAAAAAACCCAATCTACTTAAAATTGTAGCTTTGCAAGTAATTCAAATATTTCTCCTTATTTCATAAATTCTAAAAATACAAACTAAAGTTCCTATGGGAGACCAGTTATCAACAGCTCAACTGTCCGACAGAAAGAGCTCATACTATTCTAAATTTCCCTTTCTAAAAACCTTAAACTGCAAGAATTTCATTGAACTGAACTTTACTTAAGATTTAGCAAAATCACTTCTAATTTGCAATGAAATCAAAATGTTTACTGAATAACACTACATAGGAAACTGATTCCCTTAGCATTTAAGTATATAACACCTTTCTAATGGACCACAATATTAAAGAAATTTGAACATAACTAGAACCTTCAAAACATATGGTTTAATTCTTTTGAAAAACCACTGACCAAAATTTTTAATGTGTCAAGAAAAATGTTTTTCTGGTTTTGCTCAGCAAGAAAACAAATATTAATCACTCAACAAATATTCCCATTATGTGAGAAATATAAAAATTGTAAGCTGGGATTACCACCTTTTAATTTATCTTGAGTGTAAAGTTGAACCCAATGGACAACAAATATGGTCAAGTTCTCATAAAGACTACTAGTTTTTTATTGTCTTCTATGAGTCAGAGTTTATACTAGACAATTTAAGGACATTATATCATTTATTCCTCAAAACCACAACCTGCAAAAATACAAATACTAATAACCCCATTTGCAAAGGAGGTTCAAAGATCTTAAGTAACTTTCCCAAGGTCACAATGCAAGTAAATGGACACTGGGATTCAAAAATTCATTCTCTCTTACCCAGAAGACCTTACTCTATCCACAAGAACATAATGCCTCAGGAGTGATTATTAAATTTGTATTAAATGTGAACAGGAATAGGAAGTATTTTTACTGTGTAATTTCACAGAAAAAGATAATTCTATGTGGTAATAAAAGTGTTTACTTTTAATTCATAGTATTTCAACTTTTCTAACTGTAATCTTTAAAAAAAAAAAAGCATTGTCTCACTTTAAGTGCTGAGGCTTCCAGAGACCTTTCAAAACTTACATTAATATGTGAGAGGTATTTATCAAATTTTGTAAACTAACTCCAAGGGGCAACAAAAAGATCTCATTATTTTGAAGATACAGTTAAAAAGCAAATCTTCTTTGTAAATATACATATTCGGGACCACCTTGCCTACATTTTAACGTACAGTATTTTTCAACATTGAGAACTCTACTAATGCCTCCCCAGTGACAACTTTTTCTGTTAACCTGTACTATATACCTATCAAAGCAAAATTAAATGGATTTGGAATATTATTCAGCCATAAAAAGGAATGAAGCTCTGATATATCCTACAATAGGAATGAACTTTGAAAAAATATGGTATGTAAAAGAAGGCAGACCCAGAAGACCACATACTGTGTGATTCTATTTATATGAAATGTCTGGAACAGACAAAAGTCCACAGAAAGTAGATTACCAGTTGCCATGGGCTAGAGGAAGGGGAAATGAAGAGTGACAGCTAATGGGCACAGGGTTTCTTTTTGGGATAATAAAACTGTTCTAGAATTAGTGATGATGACTGCACAACTTTGTGAATATACTAACACTGAACTGTACACTTTAAAAAGGTGAATTTTATGATATATAAAGTATATCTCAATAAGAGAAAATTACATGGCTTTAAATATATTTATAATATACAATAAGTGTAAATGAGTTACCTACACATGTGCTTAAAATATAATATAAAACCTATGTAACTAAACTAGTAGTCTTTACAACTAAAAACAAGATTATCTGTCTCAATTTACCGAGTCCCATTTTACACCATACTAAGTGAAAGGCTCTATTTCACAAGCATACATCTTCCCGAATATTAAAAATTCCTAACTATCTAAAATTACTACAATCCCTAGGGGACTCAGAAGGAACGACAACTACATACTTATATTTGGCAGCCAAATTTAATTTTTTCAAATTAATTTTTTCCACTGTCAGAGTTTAGAAAAAAACACATTAGCACATGCTAATGAAGAATTTTTAACATGTAAGTACCACATACAAGCACCCACACAGTTATAAAATCAATTTATACAAATCATTGTTTTGAGAAGATTCTTGCTTTTAAGTAGAATCTGCCTCTAAATCGTCCCAAAAAAATAAGCAGAAAAAAATTTATAAGCTAAGTTATAAGGAATTCAAGAGTTAGAAACAAAATGAAAAACACAAGAATGGTAACAAGTACTTACTAATTTGTTTTCCTGCATGTATATTCTTTGTAATTTCAGACAGCCCTTAGCTATGACGATCATGCCTTCATCTGAGATCTTGTAACACTGGCCGAAATGAATATCTTTGAGTTCTCTGCATTTTGAGCCCAGCTGTAAACAAAGAGATTTGACTGAATGCTCCAAAAATAACAAAGGTGACATATTTCTAGTGGGATTTCCACATAATTTTTTTAAATAGCCATACCAAAGTTAAATAATTGTTTATAAATTACTCTTAAAATAGAATGTAGGCAATCTATCATTTAAAATAGTGTTGTGTAAGCCTTTTCACCTTCTAATTATCTCCTTGCTTCAATTGCCTCACATACTATGTGCCCACCTAGGTGCCTAGATTCCGTAACACTTCAAATTCATGTCTTAATTTCTCTTGAGTCTTTTTATCAGTCATAGTGTTAGACTGAGTGGAACACAGGTCCAAGGAATAAAACCAAGGTCCAAGAAGTGAGACAAAGGTCCAGTGAGTGAACGAATATTTAATTCAGGAGATTCTACTTCTAGTTCTGATTGCCCCAATGTATCATTTTTCTCCATCGGCTCATTTATTCTGTGAATGAGAAAAAAGACTGAATATGCTATAGCCAGTATTCTAGTTAATACTTATTTACACACTTATTGCATAAACTAAAAAAAAAAAAAAAGGACTAGTGATTTCCTGATTGAAATCTCAAGTGTACCTTAAATAGCTACTGAACAGATACAATGTTCCCCTTAAAAAACATTAAGTACAACAAAGAACAAATTATATAATTTCTTTTCAAAATCTACAGTAGAAATTAGATGATCAAAGCAAACTATAAATAAATGTTTTATAAGTATTACATATAAAGAAAGTCATCTTAGAGATAAAATAAGAAACTTTACTAAAAACCTATATATCAAAAATTGTCTAAAAAATTACATTAAGACAATAAAATCCAGTTTGGCAAGGGTTCAAAGTGTGCTGATACACCACTGGTAAGAGTGTAAATTAGTACTAAAAATCTTCTTGGAGGGCTAGTTAGCATAAATGAAAAAATTTTATAAAATCTGCCTGAAAATTATATGACTCAGCTTCTAAATATTTACCAAAAAATGTAAGAGGGATGGATAATTGGATAGATAACATAGTAAAGTCAACATACTACAATGTTAATTATACAATCTATGTAGTGGGTATACGGGTGCTCACTGTAAAATTCTTTCAAATTTTCCATATATTTAAAATTATTCATAAAGACTACTGGAATAATTAACTAAAGGTGTTTGGTAAGATTTAGCTACAAGAAATTAGCACAAGAATTTTTTTTTAATAGTGAAATACAGAAAACCTAAAGTTATAAATTATGGTGTTTTCGTAAAATTTAGTATTATATAGCCATTAAATTGAAGTAAACACTTGACAAATAAAAACTGTACATGTTTTTATAATAAATTCAATTTTTATAAACAAATTAGGCACATTTAAATATAATATACATATTTAATTATACACATGTATATAGAAAATAGATAAAATATACACCAAGGTGTTTACAGTGGTTATTTCTGATCAGTGCAATAATGGGTACTGTTCTTTTTTTCTATCAGTCTTCTTATATCTTTTTAAAAATAAATATTATTTTTGTAATAAAAACTTTCAAGTCCTGTTTCAAGTAAAGTAATGATATTATCAGAAAGATATGCAATTTCAGTTAGTTTTTCCAGGGGTGGTGATATATACAAGCCATCTTATTTTAATCTAGGTAACACTATAACCAATTATATATTCCACTAGAAATGTAAACTCCATGAAGACAGAAGCTTGTTTAACTAACATAGGCCTGGTGCCCAGTGTCTTACAGTCAGTTGATACCTAGTAAATATTTGTTGAATGAATGAAAAGGCTGATCAGAGTTATTCATTGTAAAGAGGCCTCTTTGAAAAATGGACAAATAAAGGAAACTATGATTATGGTCTCATATACCACCATGTTCTACTTAATTCAAGAGTTCTAAATTGGTCCACAGGTGGAAATGAGGGATTCCAGGAAAATGGATAAGAAAAAAAAAAGAGTACATTTTAATTTTCTTACTATTCTCTAAATGAACTTTAGCTTTTCTTTCACTTATTAAACAGAAAATCACAGTAGTTTAGCAGTATGTGTGACTCTGTAAACAACAGAAATCAAAGATAATTTCATATAACACTACTGTTATTGCAGATAGTGAAATATCATTTTTGTTCATCAATATTCATCATGTTTATTAGATCTACTACCAGATCTTATAATGCATTATAGAGGCACATAGATTTCTAGAACATACAATGGGCACGTTACTTAGACGCCAGAAAGCTGAATCCAAAGCCAATAGTGGGGAAAGCAGAAAAGCAATATGATAATCACTACAAAACTCCCAATAAGCTCACATATGTCTGGCAGTGAGGGCGAGGTTGGTCTTAAAACCACCAGGATTCTTGAAAGTCTACTTAAGAAGTAGTTAACCACTCAGATCACCTCCTCATTTCTGCACAGCCTGCCCCTGCCCACTCTCCCACAATAGCAAAAGACTGGAGTTCACTGCAGGGAGTAAACCATAGGGTCTTTGGGGTATGCCATGCACAGCTGACAGCAGAAGCACACTCCAGAAAATGTGGGGATGTGAAAGTTTATACAGTGAAAATGCAGGAATTAAAAGAAATAATTCTATAAAATGTTCCAAGATGAAAGGATATAGACTTCCAGACTAAAAGGACTCACTCATATGTCCAATACAAATGACAAAAGCAGACCTGTACCAAGGCAAATCATCATAAAATTTCACAATCGTAGGTATAAAAAAATATTCTAGACTTCTAGTGAGAATCAGATTTCATACAGAGGATTAAGGATAAAAAAGGCAACAAACTTCTTAATTATTTAAGAATACTTATTTCAAACCTAGAATACTGTACTCAGGATTCAGACTATGAAATAAGTGTGAGGGTAGAACAGAGACATTTTCAGACATGCAAGTTCTCAAAAGATGTACCTCCCATATATTCTTTATCAGGAAGCTTTTACAATCTGTGCTCTACAAAACATGAGAATACATCAAGAGAAAGAACACATGACATCTAGGTAATAGGACATCTAATAGAACAGCAAGGTGAGGAAAACATTAAGAATAATGGTGAAGATAAGATACTAAGATGACCATTAATGCAAGAGTAGTTATATACAGTAAGTCCAGACTGCTGTCTACTTTAAGAAAATAAATTCGACTAAGTAAATACATATAGGTATACTAAAGCAACTGGGGGAAAGCTGTGGACTCCATCACTAATAAGATATAAAAACTAAGTAAACTAAATGAGGACAAAAAGACATTTATTCATTCCAATAAAAACAAAATTCCAGAGGGAAAAGAAAGGTAGGTAATTATAAAACGTAAATACTGAATACTTATTTAATCAAAATTATAACAGAATTATTTTGACACAATGAGGGCATAGGAGATAGAAAAGGATAGTGAGCTAAATCCTCATCTTTCCATAGCAAGGAAATAGCAGAGCTCAGCGGTCCGCAACCTTTTTGGCACCAGGGACCGGTTTCGTGGAAGACAATTTTCCCACGGATGCAGGGGAGGGAGGTTCAGGTGGTAATACGAGCAATGGGGAGTGATAGTAAGTGGCAGATAAA
This sequence comes from Pseudorca crassidens, assembly GCF_039906515.1. Taxonomy (NCBI): domain Eukaryota; kingdom Metazoa; phylum Chordata; class Mammalia; order Artiodactyla; family Delphinidae; genus Pseudorca; species Pseudorca crassidens. The sequence goes on from NC_090298.1 coordinate 88,455,563, forward strand.
GCTTCACTCACCTGCTGCTCACCTCCTGCTGTGCGGCCCGGGGGTTGGGGACCCCTGGGATGGTCTAAAATGGATAAATCAAGAAAATACATACAGACATAGACGGCAAATGCTTCTTATCTACCACTGCTTCCTTCTTCTGGAAGGAGTTCAACTGGTCTAACTTCTGGTCTCTACACTGATTAGTTTGTATTTAATAAGCTGAACATGTTCAGTTCATCTCTATCTTTTTTCCGCTTGAGAACAAACTGCACACAAGGAGCAAGCATCTACTTCTACATTTGCAGGACACTGCTGGTCCAGCCTAGTAGATGACGACGGGGTCCCCTGGCCAAACTCCAGCGTTTGAGTTAACAAGCCTATTTAGCTCTATTACTAAGCAACATTCCCAATCTAGCCTTTCTGTGTAATAAAGTTGATATTTTTCCTCTGTCACTATTCCAGTGTCTTATTTGTCAATTTATTGAGATGCTGGAGCAATAAAGAGACTTCAACACTTAGTGCACCAGCCAGGTGATCTCTTCCTGTATCAAGTTTACCGCCATTAACTTTTTTTTTTTTTTTTTTTGATGTGGACCATTTTTAAAGTCTTTATTGAGTTTCTTACAATACTGCTTCTGTGTTTTTTTATGTTTTGGTTTTTTGGCCGTGAGGCATGTGGGATCTTAGTTCCCCGACCAGGGATTGAACCCACACCCCCTGCACTGGAGGGTGAAGTCTTAACCACTGGAACGCCAGGGAAGTCCCCCCGTCCTTAACTCTTACCTTATCCCAGCAGAAAGTCACTACAGCTAAAGGATCTACAAACACCTCAAAACTACCTCCATAATACTTTCTACTTTACCAAAGAACATTCTGAAATAATAACTACTCATCATAAGATAAGAATACCTATCTGGCTGATATTGACAGGATGAATACCACCACTCACCTTGGTTGGATACTGGAAAACTCCTCCCTGAGGGCCCTTCCAGGTAAGAGAGGTTATCAACCTTGTGAAATTTTAGCTCCAACCACACCTATCCATTCACACCCAGCCTGTCCTTCATTGCTATTTGCACCTGACACTCATGCCAGGTCCAATCCTAACTCTCACTCTTCACCAAGTAAATGGTCTTAGTTACCTAAGACATAGAACCCCAGTATGTCATTTAAGAGGTTCTGAATCTTTATCAATACAAGTCCAATATCTAGTTCCCTAGGAAAGGTGCAAGTCAGATGGACAGTAATAGAAGCCTTCCTCTAACTCTAATTAATATGTCAAGGGCACCCATCAGTCAACCCTGAAGGAAATCATTTAATGAAAAGGGTGTTAGTAGCCACTTTATCACTTAAATGAAGCTAGTCCACCTATTAATCCATGGTTCATTTTAGCACATGACAGTAATTAGAACTGAAAATGGACTAGAGTAAATGAATATAATATAAAAAGGACTGTCTTTGATTTATTCTTTTCTTCTTTGTAATAATCCTTTAAGATTATTCACAATTTTGCTCAAGAACTCCAAAGGTATTTTTCAAATTTTTCTATAAAATATTTGGAGGTGAATTTCCCAGCATCTCAAAATTTAATTAAAATTTTGCACACCACCCTTGAGAATTTACAAAAGAGAATTTGTTTTAGCAAGCTATATGTTGTTACTGGGTTATTTTTGTAATAAAACAAACACCTTAGGAAGAATATACTTCGACAAAGAATTTAGATAACTGAAACCAGAACATGGGACCCACTGGGATAAAAATAAGATTAGGTCTTCCAATGTCACACGAAATCTGCTCAAAACCAGTATTAAGGACATATTTTTAAAACATGAGGTATGCCACCTTCAACAGAAGAGGGAAATTGTTCCTTCTACTTTCCATTCTCAATATGTCACCACTGTCACTATTATACACATGCAAAAGAAAACAGTGAAGAAAACCCAAACCATATCTTCTAGTAACTTCACCCAGCTACGCTAACTATTCATGTTTGTGAAATCATAAAAATGACAATTTCATAATTTGATTCATTAGTTTCATCATTTGTAGTAAAGTAGCACAGACAATGAGATATGAAAGAAAGCAAAGCAAATTTTTCAAACTGCCACTCATCTGGCCCTCTTTAAGGACTCAAATTTGAATCTTTCTCCTAGATTTATATTGTCTAACTTTGCCTCATTTAAAGAACATTCCATTTAATACAATGAAAATATGCTACATAAGCTCCCAAAATGTGTACCAATACTATTTTTTAGTTGTACTAGCATGATGTATAATTATAACTCAAGAGTAAATGAAAATTGAGAACATACATGGAATAATCACTTGATTAATTTGTTACACACTAAAAAGATTTTTTTATCTTTTAGAAAACCAGCAAAAATGCTATTTTAGCACCAGTACATAGAAACATTTGTTACTTATTATTAATGTTTCAAATTTTAAAATACTGTGATTAAAACTTTTGCAGCTTAACTTTAAAAACATGGGAAGCCATCAACAGATGAGTAGAAAAAAATATGGTTTATACATACACTAGAATATTATTCAGCCATAAAATGGAATGAAACTGATATATGCTACAACATAGATAAACACTGAAAACATTATGCAAGTGAAATAAGCCAGACACAAGAGTTAACATTGTATGATTCTACTTACAGGAGGTAGCTAGATAGGCCCAGAAAGTATGCTAATTAGAAATTAGAAGAGAGCCTACGATGGTTACACAACATTGTGAACATACTTAAAGTCACTGGAATTGCACACTCAAAAGCTGTTAAAATGGTAAATATTATGTAGATTTTGCCACAGTAAAAAAAATCAACACAATGAAACAGCAAATGTCAATAAAACCTGAGATAAAAAAAACAGTCAAAAGAAAGTGATATTTCTTCCCAAATCTGTTTTTTCTAATTATAATTATTATAACATAATTACATTAGATATTAAATAAACCAACAAATGAGAAGGAAAAAGAAAGCTCTTGCTAAAAAAAGTAGGTTGAATGTTTTATGTTCAATGAAAGCCATAAAAAAGTGCTGATGAATTAGTTTTCAGTGACAACTATAAAGTTATAAAATATTGGGAAAATCATATTCTAAAACAAGCTGCACCCATATTCCTTCATAAGTAGTGACTACCTGTCCCACTTCAATTTAAAAAAAAAAAACAACTGAAAATCATGGGTGCCACATCACTGATATAGTTTAAGTAAAATAAAGTCAAATTCTAACTAGCTGTCTCTAACTCAAGAAAAAGGCCCTGACCCTATATCAAAAGACTCACTAATAGGGCTTCCCTGGTGGCACAGTGGTTGAGAGTCCGCCTGCCGATGCAGGGGACATGGGTTCCTGCCCCGGTCCTGGAGGATCCCACGTGCCACGGAGCGGCTGGGCCCGTGACCCATGGCCGCTGGGCTTGTGCGTCCGGAGCCTGTGCTCCGCAACGAGAGAGGCCACAACAGTGAGAGCCCCGCGAAGACTCACTAATGAATCTACAGTTATATAGTATTTTTTAATTAAAATGTTTATAGTACATATTGATTTTTGTGATTCTATCATTTAACTCATTTTCAGTTAACTGACCAACTTCCATTCTCAGGCCCAGAAGGCTTATGCTGAATTATAACAATGCCTACCTATACCTCACTGGGTTGTGGAGAAGATTTTTAAAAAAATAACACAAATGGAAATGCTTATTAAGGCACACTGCAAAGCATATAAAAGTACTAAATAAATGTTTTATACCTCTATTATTATTAATGGGTAAAGAAGGAAGCTATTAGAACACTATTTATTAGGATTCATGTGAAGGGAACTTTTTAGAAGTATTCAATACTATAAAGATAAATTTCCAGAAAGAAGCCTCCTTGAATTACATGAAGGCTCAATACTCCCAGTTACAGATGGAAAATTTTCTCTCTAGTCATTGAACTGAAAATTCCAGCTTAAAATCCTAGATATGATTCCACATGACATGATTCAGAGATCAAGCAAAATTTACTGAGAATATTGGCTCCATACCTTCCCAACTATGTGAACTTGGACAAGTTACTTAACTTCCAAAAGATTCAACTTTTCATCCTGAAATACCTCAGCGCTGCTGTGAAGATTAAATTGGACAACAAAATATGAAAGCACAAAATACAATGCCTGTCATATAGAAAGCACCCAAAATATTATTTACTTCCCTTTGCAAATTGTGATGCTAATTTAGAAACAGAATGCTTAAAACATTCTTAAACTACCTAAATGTAACACATTTTGATAAAGGAGGCTTTTCAAGATCTCTAGTTTCTCAGTCTCATTATAAATATCACTTATCATTATAGGGATAAAATGAGTGTCACGTAATCTGAAAAGGGGAGGAAATGGGCTAAGTGGATTTAGTATGAACTCAAGACATCCCTGGATAAGAATGCCAGCCCTATCACTTATTACTTTATCTCAGATAAATTACTTATGGTCTCTCTGTAACTGCTTCCTCATCTATAAAAATGAAATAATACCTATCTCACAGAGTGGCTGTGAATCAAAAGAGAAATTAAATGTATCAACATATAGTTGGAATATATGAACAGTGCCCTACCCATGGTAGATACTCATAAAGGTTACATACTTGCTCTTTACTTAGTTGACTGAATATCACTAGAACATGTAAAGATAGATTAGATGAGACTGACATTTTAGTTTATCTCACAGAAATTCAGCATCTAAAAACAAGTAATGTTTCTTTTTTCCTTTATTGTGGTAAAATATATCAAACATGAAAACTGCTATTTAACCATATTTAGGCATATAATTCAGTGACATTATATTCACAGTGTTGTGCAACGAACACCACTCTTTCCAAAACTTTTTCATCACCCCAAATAGAAACTCCCTACCCATTAAGTAACAAGTACCCATTTCCTACTTCCCCTAGCCCCTGAAGCCCTCTACCTACATTCTGTTTCTGTGAATTTGCCTATACTAGGTAATTTATATAAGTAGAATCTTATAATACTTGTTCTTTGTGTCTGGCCTATTTAACTTTGCATATGTTTACAAAGTTCATTCATGTGGTAACATGTACAGTGTTTCACTCCATTATAAGGCTGAATAATATTTCATTGCATGACATACATTTCATTCATTCATTCATCTCTTAATGGACAGTTGGGTTGTTTCTACCCCTTGGCTATTGTGAATAATGATACAATGAATATAAGTGAACAAGTATCTATTTGAGTCACTGTTTTCAATTATTTGGGGTAAACATCTAGGTGGAATTCCTGGGTCAAATGATAGTTCTATGTTTAATCTTTTGAGGAACCACCAAACTGTCTTCTACAGTATGTGCACCATTTATATTCCCAGTAGCGATGTATGAAGATTCAAATTTCTCCACATCCGAAGAAGCACTTTCTTTTTTTTTTTTTTACATCTTTATTGGAGTATAATTGCTTTACAATGGTGTGTTAGTTTCTGCTTTATAACGAAGTGAATCAGTTATACATATACATATGTTCCCATATCTCTTCCCTCTTGCACCTCCCTCCCTCCCACCCTCCCTACCCACCCCTCTAGGTGGTCACAAACCACTGAGCTGATCTCCCTGTGCTATGCGGCTGCTTCCCACTAGCTATCTACCTTACCTTTGGTAGTGTATATATATATGTCCATGCCTCTCTCTCGCTTTGTCACAGCTTACCCTTCCCCCTCCCCATATCCTCAAGTCCATTCTCTAGTAGGTCTGTGTCTTTATTCCTGTCTTACCCCTAGGTTCTTCATGACATTTTTTTTCCCTTAAATTCCATATATATGTGTTACCATACGGTATTTGTCTTTCTCTTTCTGACTTACTTCACTCTGTACGACAGACTCTAGGTCTATCCACCTCATTACAAATAGCTCAATGTCATTTCTTTTTATGGCTGAGTAATATTCCATTGTATATATGTGCCACATCTTCTTTATCCATTCATCCGATGATGGACACTTAGGTTGTTTCCATCTCTGGTCTATTGTAAATAGAGCTGCAATAAACATTTTGATACATGACTCTTTTTGAATTATGGTTTTCTCAGGGTATATGCCCAGTAGTGGGATTGCTGGGTCATATGGTAGTTCTATTTGTAGTTTTTTAAGGAACCTCCATACTGCACTTTCTTATTTTCTGGTTTTTGCTTTTTTTTTTTTTATTAATATCCATTGGAGTAGGTGTGAAGTGATGTCTCATGATTTTCATTTGCAATTCTCTAATGACTAATGATGATGGGCATCTTCTCATGTGCTTGAGGGCCATTTGTATTTTTCCTTTGGATAAATATCTATTCAAATATTTTGCCAATTTTTCAATTGAGTTCGGGGGGGGTTATTGTTGGATGGTAAGAGTTCTTTATATATTCTGGATATTAAACTCTTATCAAATATATGATTTCTACACATTTTCTCTCATTTTATGGGTTGTCTGTTCACTCCCTTGAGAATGTCATTTGAAAAAAAAAGTTTTTAATTTTAATCAAGTCCACCTTATCTGTTTTATACTTTTCTTGCCTATTCTTTTGGTGTCATATTTAAGAAACCATTACTAAATCCAAGGTCATGAAGATTTGTACCTATACATTCTTCATAGAGTTTTACAGTTTTAGCTCTTAAATTTAGTTCTTTGATCCATTCAGAATTAATTTTTGTCGATGGTATAAGGTTAGGGTCCAGTTTCACTCTTTTGCATGTGGACATCTACTTTTCCCAGCACCATTTCTTGAAGAGTGTTCCTTCCCCCAGTGAATGTTCTTGCCACTGTGGTAAAAAAAAAATCAACTGACCACAGATATGAGGGTTTACTTGTGGACTCCCAATTCTACTCCATTGGTCTATATGTCAATCCTTATGCTAATATTACATGGTTTTATTTACTGTACCTTTGTAGTAAGTTTTAAAATAAAGAAGTATGAATCCTCCAAATTTGTTCTTTGGATTCAAGATTGCTGTGACTCTTCTACGTCCCTTAAAATTCCTTATGAATTTTAGGACGGATTTTCCATTTCTGCAAAAACCACCACTGGAATTTTAATAGGGACTGCATCAAATCTGTAGCCCACTTTGGGTAGTATTATCTTAACAATATTAAGTCTTCCAATTCACAAGCTCAGGATGACTTTACATTTATTTAGGTCCTCTTTCTTTCAAAAATGTTTTGCCATTTTCAGTGTATAAGTCTTGCATTTGCTTGACTAAATTTACTCCTAAATATTTTATTATTATGGATGCCACGATAAATGGAATTATTCATTTATTAGGCCAGTTTTTTTGTGGATTCTTTAGGGTTTACCATATAAAAAACATTATCTGCAAATAGAGATAGTTTTTTGTCTTCCTTTCCAATTAGGAAGCTTTTTATTTCTTTGTCTTTCCTAATTGCTCTGGCTAGAACTTCCAATACAATTTTGAACTGAAGTGGCAAAAGTTGGGCATCCTTGTTTTGTTCCTGAACTTAGGGGAAATGTTTTCAGCTATTCACCACTGCGTGTGATATTAGTTGTAGCTTAGTCACATCTGACCTTTATTATGTTGAGAAAGACCCTTCAATTCCTAGTTTATTGTGTTTTTTTATCATGAAAAGGTGTTGGATTTCACCAAATGCATTTTCTGAGCTAATTAAGATGATTATGTGAGGTCTTTTCCTTCATTCTGGTAATGTGGCGTATTACACTGACTGATTTTTGTACATTGAGTCACCCTTGCATTCATGGGATAAATCATACTTGGCCATAGTATATAACCCTTTCAATATATTGTTGACTTCTGTTTGCTATGTTTTTTGAGGATTTTTGCATCTATAGTCATTAAGGATGTTGGTCTGTAGTTGTCTTCTCTTGTAGTGTCTTTGTCTGGCTTCAGAATCAGGGTAATGCTGGCCTTGTAGGAATCAGCAAGTGTTGCCTTCTTTTAAGTATTTTGAAAGAGTTTGAGAAGGATTGGTATTAATTCTTCTTTATCTGTTAAACCAAATTCAACAGGGAACCCATCTGATTCCTGACTTTGCTTTGTTGGGAGGATTTTTATTACTGATTCCATCTCCTTACTTGTTACAAATCTGTTCAGATTTTCTACTTATCCTGAGTCAGTTTTTGTAGTTTTTACATTTCTAGGAATTTACCCATTCCATCTAGGCGATCCAGTTTGTGGTATACATAGTGGTTCATAATTTTCTTGTATAATCCTTTTTATTTCTATAAAGTTAGTGGTAATATCTACTCTTAAATTTCTGATTTAGTAAGTTGAATCTTCTATTTTTCTTAGTCAATATAGTTAAAGGTTTGTCATTTTTGTTGGTATTTTCAAAGAAACCAGTTTTGGTTTCATTGACTTTATCTATAATTTTCCTGTTTTCTAGTTCATTTATTTCTGCTCTGATCATTATTTCCTTCCTTCTGTTAGCTTTGGGTTTAGTTTGCTCTTCTTTTCCAAGTGCCTCCAGGAGTACAATTAAGTTACTAATTTCAGATTTTTCTTCCTTTGTAAACATAAACTTTTACAGCTATAAATTTCTCTCTAAATATTATTTTTGTTGCCATAATTTTTGCTATACTGTGTCTTCATTTTCATTCATTTCAAGGTATTTTCTAATTTCCCTTGTGATTTCTTCAATGTTCGATTGGTTGTGCAAGAGTATGCTGTTTAACTTCCACATATTTGTGTATTTTCCAGATTTCTTCGTGTTACTGATTCTTAGATTCACGTCATTATAGTCAAAAAAGATACCTGCATGGTTTCAATCTTCCCAGACTTATTAAAAGTTGTTTTGTGGTCCAAAATATCATCTAATCTTAAGAATATTCCATGTGTACTCTTCTGTTGTTGAGTGTAGCCTACTGTATATGCCTGTTAGGTATAACTGGCATACAGCATTGTTCAAGTACTCTAGTTTCTTGTTGATCTTTTCTGGTTGTTCTCTCCATTACCGAAAGTAGATTATTAAAGTCTCCAACTACTAATGTAAAACTGTCTTTTCCTCCCTTCAAGTCTTTCCATTTTTGCTTCATATATTTAGGGGCTGTGTTGTTTGAGTCATATATGTTTATAATTGCTATATCTTCCTGATTAATTGAAACTTTTATCAATACATAATGACCTTCATTGTTTCCTGCAACCTTTTTTCACTTAAAATTGATTTTTTTTCTGGTTATAATACAGATCTTCCTCAATTTACAATGGGCTTACATCCTGATAAACCCATCGTAAATTGAAAATATCGTAAGTCAAAAATGCATTAATACACTTAACCCACTGAACATCATAGCTGAGCCTAGCATACCTTAAATGGGCTCAGAACACTTACATTAGCCTATAGTTGAGCAAAACCGTCTAACATGAAGCCTGTTTTACAATAAAGTGTTGAGTATTTATGTAATTTCACTGAAATTGAAAAAGAGAACAGTTGTATGGGTACAGAATGGTTTTAAGTGTATCAGTTGTTTACCCTCATGATTGTGTGGCTGACTGGGAGCTGCAGCTCACTGCTACTGTCCAGCATCGTAAAAGAGTGTCATACCACATATTGCCAGTCTGGGAAAAGATGAAAATTTAAAATCTAAAGTACAGTTTCTACTGAATGCATATGGCTTTCACACTATCATAAAGTCGAAAAATTTTAAGTTGAACCATCATAAGCTGAGGACCATCTGTATAGCCACTCTAGCTCTGTTTGGTTATTAGTATTTGAGTGGAATATCTTTTCCCATTCTTTTACTTTCAACCTCATTGTGTCTGTAACTGAAATGAGTCTCTTTTAGACTTTATATGCATGATTTTTTTTTATGCTGCCAATCTTTGCCTTTTAGAGAATTTAATCTATTTATATTTAAAGTACTGATAAAGAATGATTTATTTCCACCATTTAGCTATTCATTTACTGTATGTTTCATACTTTTTTTATTGTTGTTCCTCAGTTCCTCCATTACTGCACTTTTTGTATTTGGTAGATTTTATGCAGTGTACCATTTGATTCTCTTATTACTTTCATGTATATATTTATTTTCTTAATGGTTATCATGGAGATTACAATTAACATCTGAAACTTATAATAACCTTATTTGAATATTACCATGTTGGTTTCAATAGTATACACCCTATTCCTGTACATCTCTATCCCTCCTACTTTATATGGTTATTACCACAGATGATACATTATGTGCCCATTAACAAAGATTTATAAATACTGTTCTATACGTGTGCCTTTTAAATCATATAGAAAAAAATAGTTAAAAACCAAAAATACAATAAATCTATCTTTTACATTTACCTATGTGGTTACTTATACTCGCATTCTTTTTTTCTTCCTATGGCTTTCAGTTACTATCTAGTGTCTTTTTATTTCAGCCTGAAGAACTCTCTTTACCACTTCTTGTAAGGCAAGTCTACAAACGAACTTCCTCAATTTTTGTTTACCTGGAAATATCTTAATGTCACATTTACTCTTGGAGAACAGTTTTGCCAGACACAGAGTTCTTGGTTGACATTGTTTCTTCAACACTTTAAATATGTTAGCCAACTGCTTTCTGGCTTCCATGGTTTCTGATGAGAAATCAGTTGTTAATCCTATTGAGGATCCCTTGTATGCTATGAATCACTTCTCTGTTGCTTTCAAGATTCTCTTTGGCTCTAGCTTTTGAAAATTAGACTATTATGTGTTTTAATGTAGGTCCCTTTGAAATCATCCTGCTTGGAATTCACTGAGTTTCTTGGATGTATAGATTCATGTCTTTCACAAAATTTGAACAGTTTGGGCCATATCATTTCTTAAAATACTCTTTCTGCCTCTTTCACTCTCCCTTCACTTTATGGTATCCCACAGGTCCCTTAGACTCTGTTCACTTTCCTTCATTCTTTCTTCTTTCTGCTCCTCAGACATGATCATTTCATTTGTCCTATTCAGGTTCACTAAGTCTTTCTTCTGCCTGCTCACATTTGATGCTAAATCCTTCTACTAAATTTTTTATATCAGTAATTATACTTTTCAGCACCAAAATTCCTATTTCATTCCTTTTTATACTTTCTAGCTCTTTATTGCTATTCTCATTTTGTTCATGCATCATTTTCTTGAATTCCTTTAGTTCTCTGTCCATGCTTTCCAAACCTTTCAACTTGCTCTACAGAAGCAACAATTCAATCAACTGCTATGTTTAAGAGTAAAAGAGAAAAAAATACCAGGAAAATTAATCAATTATGAAAGCTCCATACTAGGCCTTTTGAAACTTTATTATACATTTTTAAGTTGTTAATTCACTAAAAGTATAATGTAGTCCACATCAGGGCTTATCAAATATCACTGGGTCATGAAATTAATTTACTGAGTGGATCAAGATCAACATTTATTTAACATAATAGTACAGAATAGAAAATATCAATTGCACTATTCATAAGGCTATATATTACTTCATAAAAGTTTTACTTCTATTTTGTGTATATATGAAAGCCATTCTCTTTCTACTATACCGTAACACTATCCCAACAGAAGAAAGAGGCTAAAAGAGGACACACCCTACCACAGTACCATCTTAAGCATAGGAAAGGATTACTCATTGTACTGCAATGAAGTTCATATGCAATTACTTTTAAAAATTACTTAGAATGAAAACGATTTATTTTACTACCTTTTATCAGATTATTACTTCATATATAACTAATTCATAATTCAGAAACCATAAAAATCTGAAGCAAACATCTAAGCTATCATAAATTAATGGGTTCCAAAATACCTCACATTCTAGGGAAGATTTACATAATTAGTCTCAAAGCTGTAAATATTAGATAAATTCATAATACTTAACTGGCATATTGTCTTGTTCCTTAAAGAACTTTTTAGTTTCCCTCTATTTCAACCATAAATATGACCTTATTTTTACAAGGAACACCCTTGGCACTCTGGTCAACTGGTACCTATTTGTGTTATATCAGATTTAAATATATAGCAAATTTAATCCATTTCTTAATAAATACATAGACTTTTTAAAATGTTTCATTGTGAAGTATAACTTGCTGGGAAATTTCCGTCACAAAAAAATCACGCCATGTCTATAAAATTTATAATTTACCTCAAAGATTAATTTGTTTTAACAGACTTAAGAACTTCATAAAATGCTTTGCTAGTGAATAATCCTGTACATAGCAGAAATAGATCAGGACAAATATTACAACAGGTAAGACTGTTGTTGCACAATTAGCCTGTGCAGACAAAATAGGCTCCCTTATAAATTGCAGGATTCTTAACACATAAATTGGATTGACACACCTAGTACTATTTAGGATAGTCATTCCAAATTTCTTCTAATACTGAGCTTTCAGTTAATTCATATGCAGTGTTTAAATTTAGGGATCTTCAGGGACTTCCCTCACGGTCCAGTGGTTAAGACTCCGCGCTCCCAATGCAGGGGGCCCGGGTTTGATCCCTGGTCAGGGAACTAGATCCCACATGCGGCAACTAAGAGCCTGCATGCCACAACTAAAAGATCCCACATGCTGCAATTAAAAAGATCCTGCATGCTGCAACTAAAAAGATCCTGCATGCCGCAACAAAGATCTCACACGTGGCAATGAAGATCCCACGTGCTGCAATTAAGACCCAGCACAGCCAAATAAATAAATAAATATTTAAATAAATCAATAAATTTAGGGATCTTCATATTATTTCTGACTTCGTCTCATATCAGACTTAAGTCTAGGACTTTACTGATACTCTGCTTTTCCTGGGAACTATTAGGACTACATCTCAATTCTAAATTTAAAAAATAGTTCTGACAAAGTTCTTGAGTGGAATTATTAATTCTTTCTTTCAACAAATGTTTGCCAAGGGCACTGTGGGTAGAGTGGTACATGTGCATAGCCTCTGCCCTCATGGAACAGGCTCCTTTATTCAAGGTCTAGAAGAGTACAGTCTATTGGCATGGAAAAAACGGAAAGACTGTACGGCGGTAGGGCTTTGGAGAATCCAAGCTTCAAATCCCAGGTCCACTGTCTACCACACATTAGGCAAGTTTCTTAATCTCTCTAAGCCTTAATCTCTCCCTTTACAAAATGAGTTTAAATCAACTATTTCCACAAAGTTATTTCAAAGGTTAAATAAAAACTACAAAAAGTGCCTAGTACAATAGAGGGAACATTACTAAATATTCAAAATATTCACAAATTCAGGGACTGGCACATAGAATCCATTCAATATCCACTCTGAGACAAGAAACCTTAAATACCATTTCCAAAGAAAGTGAATCAACCAGAAAATACACATGATACTATATTTAATCCAATTATTGTACCTAATATAGGTAATTACCATCTTTTTCTTCATTTTATACTCCTTAACTTGGACTTCCATTTAAAAGATATTTTAAAACATGTAAGCATGTCATCTAGTAACATAAAAGAGGAATTAAAAGTTAATTTTTAAAACCTCATGCTGACCCAAACTGCATACTGTAGTTACCTAAAGCAAAATTTCGCATAAAATTTAAGTAACAAAGGAATAAATTAATAAAATGGCTGGTCAAAGAAGTTCAGGCACTTATTAAAAAACACAAAAAAGTTAATTTATCAATTACAGCCATGGAACTCTAGTTCACTAACCCAAATATTCATAGATACATAAAAAGGATGACTTATTTTAGTCTCTGAACATTACAATATGTATGTTGCTATGTATGTTGCTACAACATAGCAATCTTTCAAAGTGTTGCTGCAAGAAAACATGTTGAGTTAATACGAGTAAAACCATTTTATAGATGCTAAAATTTACCTGTTTGAGTCCTTCATCAGTAAGTTTGTCCTGGTTGCCTACATGAACTTTCTGAAGTAAAGGACAGTGAGAAGCTACCGCAATAATAGAGGTGTCAGAAAGCTGTTTACACCTGTAGGCTGTATACCTAAGAAGTCCAGGACACTTAAATGCTAGAACACACACGCCAGTATCAGACATACTGCGACAATCAGAAATGTTGATTTCAATTATATTTTGACTTCTTGATGCAATTTTTTCCAATAATTCATCAGTGACCTATGAGAGAGAAGAAAAGCAATAAATTTAAAAATCTGCTAAAAGTAGAAACTTACATTCTATTCTTTTATTAAATTCTCCCCAATAAATAATAATTAGATTATAGCATGAAAACCACAATCAAAAGAAACCCTTCTTACTTAATATTAAAGCATAATAAGAACTGTGGTATAATAAAAAAATATATTTGGTCTTTGTCTCCAGTTCCTGGAACAGAGCTCCTAAAGTTCTAGGAATTTCCTGAGTGATAGGAATGTCTTTTGTTATTTTTAACAAGCCCCTTTTACCATGCCTGAGTTTATACTAATGAAATGACTTAAGTTGGGGCCCCTAGATAGCTTCAGGATGGGGGCTGGTCACCAGAAAGACCAAACACCATGTGATTAGAGGGTGGAAACTTTCAGCCCCATCCTCCGATTTCCTGGGAGGGAAGGGGAGCTGGAGACTGGATTATAAAAACTCTTGAACACTGAGATTTGAAGGGCTTCTGGGTTGGTGAATACATCAAAGTGCTGGGAGGTCAATGTGAATGTAAACAATATAGAAGCTCCAAACTCTCTCCCCCCATATCTTGCCCTATGCGTATTTTCCATTTGGCTGGTCCTGGTTTACATCCTCTATAATAAATCAGTGAACATAGTATTTTCCTGAGTTGTGATCATTCTAGCAAATTATCACACCTAAGGAGAGGGCTGGGGGAACTTCCAAATTTACAGCTGGTCAGTCTAAAGTACAGGTGGCTCCTAGGACTTGTGACTGGCATATGAAGTGGAGACAGTCTTATGGGACTGAGCCCTTAACCTGTGAGGTCTGCACTAACTCCAGGAGTTAGTGTCATAATTGAACTGAATTGTTGGACACGCATTTGGTGTCAGAGAATTTGTTGTCAGAATGGAAAAAAACACAGATTTGGTGTCAGAAAACACCAAGTGATAATGTATGTGTTAGTTTTCATTAAACACCTAAAAATCTATCCTTATTAGGAAAACATACTTTAAACTTTCAAACTCACCAAAAACTCCCCACAAACAAAACTGTATTGAGATTTGGAGTTGGTTCTGTTTTTAACCCAACAAATAGTATATATCAGCCATCATGATGTATGACTCTTGACTTTTCACACTTATTATGAGATAATACCTACCAAAGTATATACATTTCAATTGTTTTACTACTTTTATCAGAATACATTACATATAACTAAATCCATAGCTTAGACAATATATCATTTTGGGTTTCAGCACACTGAAGACTTCATAGAAAAGTCCATTAAAAAAAAGTTTTTCTCGGGCTTCCCTGGTGGCGCAGTGGTTGCGAGTCCGCCTGCCGATGCAGGGGACACGGGTTTGTGCCCCAGTCCGGGAAGATCCCACATGCCGCAGAGCGGCTGGGTCCGTGAGCCATGGCTGCTGAGCCTGCGCGTCCGGAGCCTGTGCTCCGCAACGGGAGAGGCCACAACAGTGAGAGGCCCGTGTACCGCAAAAAAAAAAAAAAAAAAAAGTTTTTCTCGGAAGACTCAAAGCTACCTGTAAGTAACCTTAAAATTCATCTGCTGAAAAATTCATATGGCCATCTCAATTCTTTAAACAAATTTTAAAAACCAACCTCTACACATTCCCTGCCCAATCATATTTCCAAAAAAAGAAAACAGAGTTAACATTATTCAAATCTTTTGTGCAAAAATAATGATGAGAGAAAATGCACATGATGAAATTTAGAAAGGAAAAAGAAGGGCTTCCCTGGTGGCGCAGTGGTTAAGTATCCACCCATCAATGCAGGGGACACAGGTTTGAGCCCTCGTCTGGGAAGATCCCACATGCCACAGAGCAACTAAGCCCATGCACCACAACTACTGAGCCTGCACTCTAGAGCCCACGAGCCACAACTACTGAGCCCGCCTGCCACTACTGAAGCCCGCGCACCTAGAGCCCGTGCTCCGCAACAAGAGAAGCCCCTGCAACAACGAGAAGCCCATGCACTGCAATGAAGAGTAGCCCCCGGCCACCACAACTAGAGAAAGCCCACACACAGCAACGAAGACCCAACGCAGCCAAAAATAAATAAATAAATAAATTTTTTTTAAAAAAAAAAAAGAAAGAAAAAAGGAAAGAATTGGAGTGTTGAGGGATACAAGGAGTTAAGAGCCAAGGTTGAAAATACCTTTGTTTACGCTTGTTGGAAACAGCATACCTCTCTTTTTTTTTTTTTTCTTTTTTCACCTCCAGATCTAACTACCAGGAGAGGGGAAAAGCTCTTCTTAGTCTGAGTTTGTAACAAATAGCTCAGACAACCAAGACTAATGAAGTAAAGAGCCAATGGATTACTTCACGTTACCTCTCTCCACTGTACCAGCCACAACTAACTAAATATTCACCATTCCCCCTGGACACAAATTTCATGAACCTGGACAGGTAAATGACTAATTCTATAACTGTCTTAACCTCTTACCAATGAGGCAGTAAAACAAAAAGAAAACTCATACACAAATGCTCAGGAACTTGCTTATTTTGTTTAAAGTACATGTGCCTATAAACACACACAAATGCTACCAGTGTTGGAGTTGGCTTGTACCAAATCACAAAAGTCTATAGTATATATCACTTTCGAAGTCAGTCATATCACTACATTCAGTGACATCACATTGGTAGCTTGAAATGGGTCATGGTGAAAATATTTGTACAACAAAAACTGGAAAATATAACAAATCAGGGCTTTTTCTTTGCTCATTTGTTTTTGAAAGCCAGCAGTTAAACATTTAGCAGCACATCACTAACAATATCATGGAAGGATTTAGAGCAGGTTTAGTAGTCTAATAAAATCCTATCCTTATTGGATATCTTTTTTATGTTTCCAATGCCAAGCACTGAAAACCAAGTTTAAGGGAAGAATTTAACAGGTCCAACAAATTATTTGTAATAAGCACTATTAACTATCTTCTTTCCTAATTTATGCCACCATATAAACATATTGGCAGTCGGGCAATGGGGAGGATTAGAAAATTCATCAAAATGAAAATTAAAACAAAATGAGTTATCTTATTCCATTTCTTCACACAAAATAACATTATAAGTATACTGTTATGAAAAGTATAATAATAATAAATTAATAGGGATAATGATAGTATCAACTCATAAGATGGTTGATCAAATGAACACATATAAAGCTCACTGAACAGTATGTACGTGGCACATCAGCAGCACTATATAAATGTTTGCCTTATTTTCTACTATTAAACTAATATTCGTAAAATGACCCCTCCAAAAAATGAAAAGTTTAATAACTCTTTTTAAAGGTAGTAAAAACTGGGGGGGGGGGGGGGAGGATGAAGAGGACTAAGACAAAGAGGATTAAGAACCAACCCAAAATTACCAATCCAAACTAAAAAATGTATTCTTCATCATAGGAACCTAGCTTCAACTTGAATTTGAAAAAAAATTACTAAAGCACAGAATTATAGATTACAGTCATTTGAACTATCTTGAAAAACAGCGCGAAAGAAGTGATTTCTGAGGAGGAAAAAGATATTTTTTGAATAGGTCAACCTGAGTGTTTCTTTAGAATTAGAATCCATACCTGCTGACGACTACTAAGATCCAGCTGCTTCCAAAACTGGAAATCTAAACAAAGGTCACGCCAGTACTTGCAAACCAATGATGCAGAAAGGCAACGCTCATCCAGGGATAAATTGGAAAATATCTGTGAATAAAAAAGGAACCACATAATATGCGCTAAAAATTTTAAAGGCAATGAAAAGGTCTTCATCAGTTAGAAAAAATTACCCCTTTTTTTTTTTTTAATTTATCCTTTCTGTCGAGGGCTGACTTTAAATAGATCGCAGTGAGGGAGCTGCTCTGCTATGTAAGACACCCTGACCCAGAAGCAGGTCATCTACGAATGGTTTAGCACCAGGTTCCCTATGAAAGTGCGTTGTGTGAAGGGCGAGGGGGCACAACAGGCAAGGGGGTGGCCGCCTTTCCAGCCATGAAAAATCAACTTTAAAAACAGAAAACCATCTTAAGTACAAGTGGCCGTTATTAAAAGAGTCATTGTTATGGACTGTCCTAAAGAGGAAGTATGATATGGGAGAAGCTAAGAACACAACCAAGAGAGGGGGAAAAAAGCAAACACTCAAATTACTAAAATCATGAATAAATAGAGACATTATTACCAGCCTTACAAAAACAGAATTATAAGAGAATATTATGAACACTGTATGCCAACAAATTAGATAACCTAAAGGAAACAGACAAACTTCTAGAAACATAAAAACTACAAAAAACTGACTCAGAAGAAATAGAAAATTTGAATAGACCTATAACAAGTAGAAATATTAAATCAGTAATCTAAAAACTTATAACAAAGAAAGACCAAGGACCAGATGGCCTCAATAGTGATAATATTTAAAGAAGAACAAATATAAATTCTTCTTAAATTCTTCCCAAAATTGGAGCATGAGGGAACCCTTGCTAATTCATTCTATGAGGTTAGCATTACCCTCATACCAAAGCCAAAAACATCACAAGAAAACTATAGACCAACATCACAAGAAAACTATAGACCAACGTTCCTTATGAATTTAAATGCAAACAATCCTAACAAAATACATTTGACCCTTGAACAATGCAGAGGTTTGGGGTGCTGACCCTCAATGCAGTCAAAAACCCAAGTATCACTTTTGGTTGGCCCTCCCTATATGCGGTTCCTCACCCATGGATTCAACCAACCAAGCATCATGTAGTACTACAGTATTTACTCTTGAAAAGAAATCTGCATGTAAGAAAACCTGCACAGTTCAAATCCATGTTGTTCAAGGGTCAACTGTATTAGCAAACTGAATCCAGCAGCATATTAAAAGGATCATACACCATGGCCAAGTGGGATCTATCCCAGGAATGCAAAGATGGTTCAACATGCAAAAATAAATCCATTTAACATATTAATCCATTTAACCATATTAATAAAATGAAGGTTTAAAAAACCCAACCAACTCAATTAATGCAGAAAAAGCATTTGACAAACTCCAATACCCTTTCTTGACAAAAAATACTCAGAAAACTAGGAATAAAAGGAAACTTCCTTAATGTGATAGATGGCATCTATAAAAGTTCCACAATTATCATTATACCTAATAGTGAAAGACTGAATGTTTTCCCCTGAGATGAGGAACAAGAAAAAGATTTCTACCATCTCCACTCCTATGCAACATCGTATTGGAGATTCTGGCCTGGGCAATTATGTAAGGAAAAGAAATAAAAGGCATCCAGGTTAGAAAGGAAGAATTAAAATGTTCCATAGTCACAGATATCATGATCTTATATACAGAAAAAAAAAATACATACAAAAATTTAGAGCTAATAAGCAAATATTTCTGTATACTAGCAATGAACAAATCAGAAATGAAATAAGAAAGCACTTCTATTTGCAACAGCATCAAAGAATACTTTTTTATACTTTCCACTTCTTCATACTGAGATTTCCCATTTGTTGGGTCAATGTTATCATATTCTTCTATAATTTAAATCATGTTTCCTTCCATTCTTTTAACATGTTTATAATAGCAGTTTAAAGTTTTTATCTGCTAAGTCTAATATCTGTGCCTACTCAGTTTCTATTAACTGCTTTCTTTTCTCTCAGTATAGGTTCCATTTTTTTCTGTCTCTTTACATGTCTCAATTTTTCATTCAAAACCAGACATTTTAGATAACATATTGTAGCAACTCTGGAATTTGATTTACTTTTCAGAATTGTTTTTCAACTTTAATCTCCCTGGCCTTAAATGGTAGGATATGAGTCCCCTGAAGTTTGAATGTCTCTGCTCAAGTTTTAATTCTTATTCATATTTGTTTTTAGTCTGGCTTCCTAGGGAGGTCAACCTGTGTCTAAATTGCTTAGTTTCCAGCTCGTTATTTGGGCAAAGATATGCTCAAACATCTCAAGTCTGCTCTCCAATCTGTGCGTGGGATGGGAAAAGCATATTCAAGGCTTATACTCAAGTCTGCTTTAGCCCTTGCTTTCTGCTAGATACTCTCAAGTCTCCCCTGCACATATGCATAGTTTCAGAGTAAGCCAAGGATATGTTAAGAGCTTATTATCCCTTTATGGTTCTCTCTTTTCCAAGGTCTGCCTGTTAAACTCCTAGCTCATCCCCCACTCATCCCAACTGGCACCACAACATGAGACTTGCAAATATGTAGGTTTTCACCATTTTTTTCCTAACAAGTTCATCACTTTTAGTTGACAAACACAGGTTGTTACTTATTGCCCCAAACTAAGTTACCCTCTTAAGACACCTAAGCTGCTGGTTTTCCAAACTCCTGATTCTTGCCAAACGTACTGGGGTTCGAGGGTACAGTAGGGGCCTCATTCAAGTGTGGTGTAGACCTCCACTATTCTTACCTGAAGCTCTAGTAATTTTCCTAAGAATAAATGCGTCTCATTTTGTTGTGTGCTTTTGGTCGATTTCCAAAGCCCAAATAGTTTGGGGCAATTCTTCCTAGTTATTTTACATATATATATATATAAAATTTATATATATATATATAAAAATATATAAAATTTATATATATTTGTTTTGTGTTTGTGGAGAGGATTCACCAAACTCTTCATGCAGCCAAAGCTGGAAGTCCCTCTCTGGTGGATATTTTTAATGCTTGTTCCCCTCATTTTATAGATGAGAGAATTTAGAGAGATTTAGAGAGACTAGATCATTTGTTTAAGGTTAAAGGACTACATGGCTTTAAAGGGCTAATTTGTCCCTTAACAAAGAGAAGATTTGTGGAACATAGTCACTGGAACCAAGAAACATCTTGTTTAAAATATGTCCGACTTTCGATCGTACCTTCTTTGAACCTTAGTTTTCTCCTTTGTAAAAGTGAGAGGATTGTTATCATTAACACAAAATTGACTAATCTAGATAGATCTAGATGGGTCTTATTTATTCAGGTGAAAGGAAATTAATAAGTGAGTAAAGATAAAACCAGTACCAGCAAAGATGGATAAAAGTAAAAAGGCAAAATACTCAGCTAAAATACCAATGCATATTTAATAGATCTTTGCATATGGCTGTGGTAGGCAACCTACAAAATGGCCCTCAATGACCCCACCTGCTGGTACTTACATCTGTGTAATTCTCTCCTCTTGAGGGTAAGCTGGATTTACTGACTCACTTCTAATGAACAGAGTATGGCAGAAGAGATTAGATTAAGAAAACTGTGGCTTCCATTTTGAGTGTTCTCGACTCTGTTGCTCTATGTGATTAGCCCTATGGAGAAGCCCAAATGGCATGGCAAGGAACTTAAGCATCTGGCCAACGGCCAGTAAGGACCTGAGGCCTGCCAAAAACCATGCAAGTAAGCTTGGGTGAAAATTCTCAAGTCCCAGTCGAGTAGCCCCAACAAACACCTGAATATAACCTCATAAGAGACCTTGGATCAGAAGGACCCAGCTAAGCCACAAAGGGATTCTAACCCACAGAAAATATGAGATAATAAATGTTTGTGGTTTTAAACTGCATAATTTGTTAAACAGAAATAATTAACTAACACGTGTTTAAATATTCCCACTTTTCTTTCTGTCATTAAAATGCTATCTCGCCCCTATCCTAACTCCTCAGAAAAAAACTACTATGCACCATGCTATTTTCTTAACTCATTTAACAAACAACTGTGCACATGTACCTAGGTTTCTGTGGAAGACACTAAGACATGAGATTGATTCACTGGTTTCAAGATTATATGGTCAAAGGCATTTCTGAATTATCTTTGGATCATCTGAGATTCAAGAGAAAGAACATTTCAAAGGTTGCTTTGAAGAAAGAGAACATAGGTCTGTAAAGGACTGGCCTGGAACACTTTTGCTAAATAAGAAAGAGGAAAAAATGACAATGAAAAAACTGAAATGGCACTTGCACCAAGCCAGGAAATTGCTTACTTTAACACAGGCCTGTTAGCAATGTCTTGAGTGTGACAGAAGTCCAAGCCAAGTAGGTACTCTAACGCTGTATTAGATCGAGGGATCTATCATCTTATATCTTGTTGCTCTTTCATCACTGCCCTAATTTATAGGGTTGAAAATGGGTTACTCTTTTAATACAGGTGGTCTAGCCCTGGAAAAGGGAAGAGGAAGCAAAGGACAAGCAGCTGCCTTTTATAGTGTGATCTGGAAGTCATATACATTGCTTCCACTCACATTCTATTATCCAATATTTAGTCACATAGCCACCCCTATATGAGAGGCTAAGAAAGTCTCTCGTTAGGTAATCATGTGCCTAACTAGAACACGATGGGTACTGTTACTAAAAAGAATATAAGGCGAATGGATATTGGGAAACAACAATGACTTCTAGTCAGGACCTGGGTTGAAAACATGCTTAATATTCTTGATCTTTACTGGCAGATCTGGACAATGCAACTAAGCTATTAATTACCAGAAAATGTACAAGCCATATTACTGATATAATCTGAACTAATCACTACCAGGCCAATATCCAAATATTTCTAAAACTTGAAGATTCTATTTTTGACTGAGGCATTGACATAAGGTATCAGAAGATACTTCAGACCAAAAAAACTTCCAGAGAACGTATCACTGCTTAACATTTGGTCATACATATCCCACAGACCTTTACAGTACTTAAAAATCAACCATGCCAACACCTACATTTGGCCATTTCATTTCTTGATGAAGAGATCTTATGTGCTATCAGATATTACTACAAAAAGGAGTTAAGGCTTATGAGCATGCAGACTGTATGCAAGTTATAGAAATATAAGAAGTAAATCTGTGTAGCTATTTTATATTGACTATCTTCTCTATGTCAGTTTAACTTTTTTGGCCTTTTCAATTTTTTTCCTATATACACCATATCTTGCCTCTTTCTTAGATATTCTACTTATATTGCTTGCCAAAAGCTTGAAAGTAAAATTTACTAAACAATCTGTTGAATAAAGCACCATTTAGAAAAACAGAGACACAAAACATATTTCTGGTACTTTTTTTTTTTTTTTTGGCCACACGGGGCTTGCAGGGATCTTAGTTCTCCGACCCGGGATTGAACCTGGGCCCCGGCAGTGAAAGCGGTGTGTCCTAACCACTGGACCTCCAGGGAATTCCCTTTCTGGTATTTTTCTAACCGTACAACCATAGGGAAGTCACAGATTCTAAAACTATTTCCTAATCTGTAAAATAATTTCTCACAATTTAATCATTAAAATTTAAAGCACAGCAAACTAATAAAACCCCCAACTGTTACTACATAGAGTGTTAGTCTATAGCAAAGTCAGGTATTTACACAAGAATAAGTTTTATTCGAAAGCCAGTCACAAAATTCAATAAAACAAGACTTTTTTTAAAGTATTTTGGGAGGAGACACTATGAAATAATGTGTTCTTTTGACATATCTCCATTATTCTCTGAGCACTTCCTTGCATTCTGGCTCAAAATATTCCAAG
Source organism: Pseudorca crassidens (assembly GCF_039906515.1). NCBI lineage: Eukaryota > Metazoa > Chordata > Mammalia > Artiodactyla > Delphinidae > Pseudorca > Pseudorca crassidens. Next base: position 88,479,028 of record NC_090298.1, read on the forward strand.
CTCATCTTGTGCTTTACTTGTCCCAGTCCTAGAATCAGTCATTTTTCCAAGGAACACTGATTCCTTTTAGCAGAGAATGATATTTAGAAGCTAAGATCTGGACACTAAGTGTACTCACTGTCTTGCGTATTGCTGCTCAAAGATCCTCTCAGAGGGCAGAGCGAGGGAATGCATGCATGTATGTATGTAACCAATCTCCCATCACTGTTGCTAGCTTCTTCCACCACATGGATGCCCTTACCACATCACTTGAACACCAAATTGGCCAAGACTTGGGCAAGATTCTTTATTTCTAATTGAAGTATAGTTGATTCACAATATTATATTAGTTTCAGGTGGACAACATAGTGATTCAATATTTTACAGTTATACTCCATTTAAAGTCATTACAAAATAATGGCTATATTTCCCAGTGCTGGACAATATATGTTTGTTGCTTCAAGATTCTTGATAAGCATAAAACAGGATATTTAACCAAAGGTAAGTAACTTTTTAAGAAACTATTATTTTAATATTAAATGCTTCCATATTTGCCTTCACATATCTTCCCTTACATTCCCTATCATTTATACAACTTGGTATCTTACGTTGGTAAAGAACAGCTTAAGGTTACTCCCCTTGACAGCTACTCTTTACAAGGCACCAAAATGTATAGCCTTCTCAAAATGAGAAGAAAAAAAATCTCACCTTTTGGTAGCCTGATTTGATTGAATTATCCAAGATTACTAGGCATTCTCCAGCAAAGAACAATCTTGAACCTGACTTCCTAAGGACACTCCATTTTAGCACTGGCTAAACCATCCCTAGAACTCCAGAGCCATACTTCCCAGAATTTATCTGGTACTGGAGCCTTAAGTCAAAGCACTCATGAAAAGCTACATGTAACTTAGCTCCTCTTACCCACTAGTAATCTACATTCAAAGCTTTAAAAAGTCGCATCACTTTTTTTCTTCAACTCCCATTGTCATTGCTTTTATCCTTGTTTTCATATTTGAAAAAAATAGATCAGATACATAAGCTTTCCTCCAAAGCACACTTTTCTTATAAAACTCTTCCTCGATCACTAAAGCAACCTGTTCATAATAAAGCTATAAAAATACAAATTTAACAACTACTGATACATTATCAGAGATGCATTCATGGTGAAGTGGTTTTCTAATGATGGTGATAGATTTTGGGTCTCTCACCTGGTTTCCTTTGGAAAGAAATAGTCTGCTGACAGAGAGCAAGATATCTAAATATATACCATACAAAGCCTCTAAAATTTAAATATAGATTCAAAATACCCAGTTACTCAAATAGCTACTACTTAAAGAAAAATATTCCATTGCTATCATTTGGTAAAACTGTTATAGTGGATCCACTATATAAAAATATAATTGTGATATCAGTAGGTAAGGTTGCTTAAAGTAATAAAGGCAACAGGTAGCAAAGACTGAAGCTAGCTTATGTGATCCAAAACAATCCATTTACCAGTCCAAGATCATATGTAACAGGCTTAAGTACTTTAGAAAATGCTATTCCCACAGTTGACCTTTGAAAAGCCAGTCCCTGCTTCTCAAATTTCTAATATTTAAAGACACAATTCAACCTTACAGACCCAATTATAAAATTAGCCTCTGACTCATAATGGTTAGATGTTGGCTGGTGTAAGCTTCCCCCCACTCCCTAATTCAGGAATCTCTTTCATAAATTTCTGAGAGAAGACTATTTAAGCCCTTTTACACCATATGTTGAAAAGATCTCTAAACCTGGAAACACTGAGCTGGGTTCTAGCCCAGGGTCTGCCATTCACTATCTGAAATGTCTTGGGGTAAGCCATATCACTTCTACAGGCCTGTTTCTTCATGCATAAGAAGTAGGGAGTGACAAGATGACCTCAAAGGTCTCTTCCTGAAGTTACATAACTATGATTTCCAATGAAGTTCACCATTTTAAGAAAAAATTCATTTCATCTTTACAGAGCTCCTACAGTTAGAAAGGACTTTTTAAATTTTCAGAAAATCACATTCTTCAACCCTGAAATTCCACTTCTTGAAATCTACCCTAGAAAAATGACCACATGTGCATAGAAAACATCTATTAGCATTGTTTACAATAGTAATAAATTGAAAACATCCAATTATACCATACTGAAATAAATATAGTATGGCATAATACTATGGGATACTATACAACAGTTAAAAAGAATGAAGGAAACCATATACTCACTAATTAAAAAAAACCCTCCAAATCATACTGTTAATGAAAACAATTGCAGAACATGTACACTTTGATGCCATTTACGAAAGGCTATGAAGTTTTACACAGGGCTCTCTACAAAGAAAAAAATATTCTGGAACTGCACAGTCCAGTACAGTAGCTGCCAGCCACGCATGACTACTGATCCCTGAAATGCAGCTACTGTGACTAAGAAACTGAATTTTAAATTTTATTTCATTTTAACTACTTTAAATTTAAATAGCAACATGTGGCTAGCGGCTACTGTACTCCACAGTACAAGTCTAGAAGAAAAATCTAAACTGATAACAGTGGTTAGTGACCTCTGGAGAGAAAACTAGATAGGAGAGTAGGGGGTGAACCAAGGCCAACTTTTGCTTTACGGGCATTATTTGAATATTTTAAAGCAAGTAATACTACTTACATAAAAGTAAAATTGAAAAAGAAAAAGCCCTATTGATATTGGGCCAAAAAATCTGCCTATGAACCACAGTAGAAAGAATTTAGTTTTCTTTTGCTGTTGCCATACCTGGAAAAAACTGAGCAAGTATGGTAGTTTGAGTCAACTTCCCTAAAAACATCTTTGAATCACATTTCCTCACGTCTCTCTCCCAAACTCTCTCCCCTCCACATCCCCCTTTTCTACAACTGTAGTAACTTCTGGTACAAAGGCCGCAGCAATACAATTATAGAAGTTATCGCCCATTATCAGGGTAGTAGGACATACTTTCTAATGGGGATAATGGATTTGTGCCTCTCTATGCAACAACTCTCTGGTACTGTAAAGAAAATTGTCATAGCTCCCTAAGTCTTCTCTTCTCCACGCCTAAACAGAGCCAGAAACTCTTCACCATCCAATGGCTCTACTGTGGCTCAAAACAACAACTCAGGATAGAAACACTCCTTAGAGACTTCCCTTACTGGCATGGCATATTCACCCAGAGTCTCAGCCCAGACTTCCTAAAAACCTGGTCATTCACTTGTTCATCAATATTTACTGAGTGCTATTAAATGCCAGGCACTGTACTTAGGGGAGAAGATAGAGCAATGAACACTATCTGTGTCACCAGAGCCTCTGCCCCCCAAAGTCTTATCCCCAAAAGTTCTACTTCGGTTGGTAAACACTAAAAAACTTCGATTTCAATTCATTCCAGACAGTCTGACTCACTCTGTGCTGAACACCACCAGGACCATGAAAACCACACAGAGTATCTTTATCCAAGTTTCTAATACAAGTAATGGAAATCTATATAACATGTCTAAATACTCCAACACAATAGGTAAGTCCAATGAGTAATTTCCCCAAATGTCCCTTAGATCAGGTTTTCAACAGTCCCTAGCAAAAATGTGGAAAAGAACAATGTAGCAAATGAAATAAACTTATTCTATATAAGTCTCCTTATTATGAAATCATGTCCTACCACCTTTTTTTTCTTTCTTTTGTTTTTGTATTAATATTCTCTATTTCATGAAATAATAATGGTTTAGGTAGAAAGTGGGAAGTACCTGGTTTTTGTTTTGTTTTTAAACAGTCTTACTTACCAAACAAGACAGCAATCAAACCTCTACACCAAGTATTCGCTGATATTTAATTTGTCCATGTCATCCACTAATTTAAAAGGTTCAAGAATGTTTCCTCCGCCCTAAAATGCACACCCTGAACATACAGAGGTGGCGATTACTCCTCCAAAAATACACCTCTGTAAATTAAACAATTACATTTGGACACAAGGAAAAGGTAAGCTTTCCCACTCCTTTGCTATATTATTTACAAAAATATTAATATCACAATAAAACAGACCCAAACACACAGGATTACAAATATGCAAAAAGTCTAATCAAAGTATATTGTTGACAGTATATAATTATACTGTCAACAATTATAATTGATGACACTTACTTCAGTAACAATAAAAGTAGCCGAATTCTTATCTAGGTTTTTCTATCTAGTCTTAAATATCATCCACACTGAGTAACCAGGTTTATATTTATTAAGCTTCAGAAAGCTGCAGATGTGGGTGGGAGAGAAGAGAGAAAATGAGGGAAAAAATAACTTTTTAATAATAGCTTACTACAAACTATCACATAACTACGTGACTAGCACTAGCATTGACAAAATTGCAAATTTTACTTAGTAGTTGCGAGACAAGGCTCCCACAAGACACCTACCTCTTCCCCCACTCATCTATCCCCCAACAAAAAATACATTTGTCCTTACCTTCTGGTAATCTGTATGCTTTTATGTAAGGGTTAAAATGTACAAAGGTAATACAACACAGCATAAATAAAAGGGTTTTCAAGTCAGGCAGGCCTAAATTCCCCAGATCTGCCCCTTACTGTCTGTGTGTGACCTTGGGCAAGTCATTCAACCTCTTCAAGCCCCACTAGACTGTAAGCTCCGTAGGAGCAAAGACCACTTCTGCCTGACTTACTACTGTAGGCACATGGCACTGAAATATCAGTGTCTTCTTGTATAAAGTAAGGATGTTAACAATATTTCTCTCACAACGTTAACTGAAGGATTAAATGAGATATTATGTATATAAAGCTCTGGCACAGTGCCTGATCATGGTAAATGATCAATAAAATTAACTGTTTTTGACATCAACTAGCAGCTATCAAACCTGAAAATACTGTTTGAAGACTTTCAAACACTAATATACGAAGTCTTCACCCAGTCAGTGTAAACTGCTCAAGTGATAAAACAATATTTCACACAAAACTTACGAATAGTTTCTAAACCACTGGGCTGGGAATCTAATAATAGATGAACCCTGAATTATGCGCAACAGACCCAAGCTATTAAAAGACATTTAGTAGACTCCAAGTTTTTCTACTTCAATAATATGCCATAGGCATCCTCCCCATTGGCTTCCCAATCTCCCCTTCGGACGTCTCCGGCTGTCAGGGAACCCCCTCCTCCGTGCTTAGAGGGAGGAGAGAGAAAACCTCCGAGTCGGGGGCCGGGGTTGGGGGGCAGCGCGCATCCCCGCGCCACTCGCCCGGACCCACCTTGAGCAGGATGGATGGCGGCAGTTGATTGATGTCTGGGGTTTCGGGGGATGGCTCCCTATGACAGTCGCACGGATTTTCGGGGGTCTCCTGACAGTCCGCGTCGCCGCATTCGTGGTGCTGCTGGGCGGGCGAGGGGGCGGTGCCCCCCGCTCGGACGGCGTTCCCACCGGCCTCTGTGGGGGCACCTTCCGAAGTGGGAGAGGAGCGCTGGGAGCAGAGAGGCTGCGGTGGCTGCTCTGGGCCCTGGCAGCAGCCGGCGTCGGGGGGCCGCGGCGGCGAGGCGCCTCCCCCCGCAGGTCCTCCTCCTCCTCCGCTGCCGCCGCCGCCGCCGCAGGCCCCCCCGCCACAGCGGGGCTGCTTACAGGGGGTGCAGGCGGGGACCCCGGCCCCCTTCCGCTTGCACACCATCTCGGGAGGCGTGGGGGGCTCGGCCGGCGGCGGCGGCCCCCGGAAGAGCTGCACGGCGGCAGGCGGCCCCAGGAAGCGCACGGGCCCCAGGCTGGCCAAGAAGAGGCTCCGGCCCTGCTGTTCCCAGGCGGCTGCCGCGGCCAGCCCCAGCTCTTTGCAGCAGGAGGCGGGCGACGAGGCCGAAGCGGCGGCGGCGGCGGCGGCGGCGGCCGAGGATAGCAGGAAGCGGCGGGCGGCGGCGGCGCAGTCCTCGGCGGCCAGGGCCGCGTAGCGCCGCGCCAGGTGCTGCGAGGAGGCGGCCGCGGCGTAGGCCCCGTCCCGCGGCGGCGGCGAGAGTGGCGGCTCCTCCTCTGGGCCGGCGGGGGCGGGCGCGCCGGGGCTGTGCACGATGAAGCAGAGCATGCAGGGCCCGCGGAAGAAGCAGTCCCGGCTCCGGGGCGCCGCCGGCTGGGGGGGCGCCTTGGCCGGGGTCCGGCGGGGCAGCCTGAGGAGAGGGCGGCGGCGGCGGCACCAGCTGCAACAGCGAGGCCTCTTCTGGCTTGGGCGGTTACGCGGCTCCTTCGAGAGAAGGTGGCCCATATAGAAGGCCCCGAGGAGGGGGACCGGGATAGAGAAGTAGGGAGGCCCGGACAGCCGGGCTCCCGGCAGCGAGGCAGGCCCCTCTCTGGCTGGGCCTCGGGCCCGCGGCGGGCGGCGGGGTCGCCCGCCTTGCGCACACACACGCACACACACGCACACACGGGCACACACGCGACGGTGGGGGGGGGGGGGGCGTCAGCTGCGGGCCGGTCTGGCGCCGGATGGGGGCTACATGCTTTGCCCCGGGAAGCCAGGAGAACGATGGGCGCGAGCTTTGGGGACGCGACGGAGGGAGCGAGCCTGCCGGCTCAGTCAGTCAGTACGGCTGCAGGGGGAACGCGGGGTCCGGCTCGGACCATTTTAACTGCGGCTCCGCTGGCGGCGCGCGCGCCCGCGACACAGCTCGGAGCCGCAGGAGCGCGCGACCTGCTCGGGGAGGGGGCGGAGCCGCGGCAGCGGCGCGCTCGGGGCGGGGGCGCGGGCGCCCGGCTGCTCACCCGGGACGGGTGGGGACTTCTGGTAAGCGGGCCGGCGAGGGTGCGGGGCTCGCGGGGAGCTGCGCGCGCCCTTCCCTCCCGTCGCCCAAGGTTTCGCGTAGCCCACGCCCCTTTTGTGGGGCGGGAGGAGAAGCTTCCGAGCCAGCTGTGTGGCATCCGTTTGCACTGCCGCGCTGACGTCTCTAGGTATGAGTTCAAGGACTGCCATTGGCCGGGAGCCGCTCGACTCTTTCTTTCACCCCCACCTCCCGACTCGGAGACCCGGGCCACGAAGAATAGGTAAACTCGATTCCGCCTGAAGGCCGACTTGGGTCCCCGGCGGCCCCTCGGGTGGAGTGGCAGATGCGCGGCCCTGGGCTGGTGAGGACTCTAGTTCTCACGTAAGGAACTAACAGCAGGTAGTGCGGCACTGCAGTGTTTCTCCACTTGTTTGCATACTTGTTGCTTGTGACAGACTACTGACTTTCCATAACTTTATTTCAGAATGAAAGCATATATCAAATTATTTATACACACCAGAAAGATAAACAGTTTTTTCAACCCAGTTAGTCATCCAACATCCCAGGCTGCAAGCTATGGATGACTTTATCGTCTGCACCCTCCAAGTCCCATCTATCCATCCATCAGGTACAGTACTTTAAAAATGATTATGCAGTGCCTGCTCTAAGATAAAAGGTTCTAGGCAGACTTGGGAGACCCAGATGAAAAAGAGGAAATAGTCTTGGCAGACAACCCTTTAGAAGATTTGCCTACAATGAGACCAGAGAAAGAAGGCAATAACTAGGAGCAGTACCTGGTGTTGAGAGAAGGTTAGTTTTCACAAGGGAGAAATCGGGAGAGGCTTTTGCAAGGAATTGGACATGCTGATGGGAATGAGCCAATATAAAGGAGGAAGTAGGGAAATGAGAAGAGATAATACAACAAGGCCCCTGAGAAGATGGAGTGACGATTACCTTGGGAGGGATACCGTCTTCACTGTGACTGGAAGGAAGGAGGAAAAGATAGATCAAGGTTGAATACAGATAGGTGGACATTTTTGGCAAGAAAGTGAAAGAGTTCCTTTCAAATGGTCTCTACTTTAAGTGGAGCCTGGTTACATACTGAAGGGTGGAAGGTGGCCGATGTTTTTAAAAGCTACTAAGGGTAACTGAGAGAACTGACTGAGGAAGCAGTATTGCAATATTCAAGGCCTGTCAGCGTAGAAACCTTTGTTTGAGCATGCCTGACTTTCCCACCACAGTGGCCAGCCTCACCCCACCTTCACCCAACGTACCATCAAACCTTTGCTAATAGAGGCCTCTTTGTCAGGAATCACTTTTATTTTTGGTCTGCCAGCATTCAGGGATCTCCCTTTCTCAGCTTAAGAACAGTGAGATGAAATTCCAAGAAACCTAGAGGCAAAGATTCATCAAAGGGTTTAACATACATTTCTATCAAGGCACTGCCCAAACTACATTTACCTGCAGGTATTATCCACACAGCTTTCATCCCTCTGACTTTAAAGGATTCTTTCAGGGCCCCAGAGCTTCACTGGTGAGGAAGGGAGGTTAGGAGTGACAGGGTTACCTGAGGCCTTATAACAAATCCTTTGCATCTCTTCCAGGCTACACTTTGAGCAAAAGGAGAGTGTGTTCTAAGCCTTTTTATTACTCTCTCTGTGTCAAAATTGTGGACCCATTAGCTTCATATAAATTAAACACACATTATGACCTAGCAATTCCACTTGTAGGTATTTATCGAAGAAAAATAAAAGCTATACACACAAAAAGACTTGTGCAAAAATGTTCATAGCAGCTTTATTCATGATAATTAAAATCTACAAACAACCTAGATGTCCATCAGTAGAAGAATGGCCAAACTGGTATGCTCGTTCGAAAGAACACTACTCAGCAATTAAAAGGAAGGGAGGGAGGGAAACAACATGAAGGAATCTCAAAAAATTTAGGCTGAATTAGACCCTGGAGTTGGAGGCCTAGAATTTTTACCTGATTTTAACAAGCTCCCCATGTGATTACTACACAAACAGCCTGGCACCATGCAGACCTATCAGAACTACACATAAAATCTAACTACAGCTTCTTGTTTTCAGAGGTGAGGCAAGTGACTGAGACTTTTGAAGTGGTTTCTGAAATATACAGCACTGGTTCTTCCAATTCCAGAGCCATTCAGCCACAAGCAGGTGGCTGCTGTACCACAGCATGTAGCAGAGGGTTTCATATGTTTTAATAAGGATTAAGCTACTACTGTTGCCACCAGAGCTATAATGAGTTTTAGAACTCATTACCCTAAGTGATAATACTGATAAGTATTCTAAATATTCAGGAGATAGAATTATGAGTAAGAGTAATAAATTGCAATTTAGAGATAATTATAGCACTGGATGGCCTTTTTAATGAGAAAAAGGAAAGCAGCCTGAACAACCAGGAGCTGGCCTGGAACTATTTGCTAGGCCTTGGTGTTACTGGCATTCTCAACTAGGTTTGAGTGTTCTGTTGTACAAAAACAATCTCACAAAACATCAACATCGAACATGGCCACTCTGTGATCATAACAGACAAGAAAAAAATAAGATGCCTCTGTAATCATGTCTGAACACAACCAACACAAGAACACTCCAAACCACAAAAATGACCAAACATTCTGCCTAATATATGTGATTACTGTTTCTTGACCAATTACAACCTAAGCCTTGCTCCACTCTTCCTACCTTCTAGATAACAATTATTAAAATATCCAATCATAGAATAACCTCTGCTTCCTGACAGCATCCAATCCAGAGCAAAGCCTTAAACCTTCCTCAAAATCACCAAACACAAGTCCAATCCTTTAAGTCTTTTACACCTTTTTATTGAGACTCTCCACAATTCCTCACATGTGCTATGTGCCTTTTTGTAACAAGTCAGTAAACTCAACTTGGTTCAACTATGGGTGTGCTCCTGTTGGTCTTTGGCTGGAGAGCATTAACATTTGTTATAATGAAATGTCACCACCCTGTCTAAAATTACTCCCTCTTTATGCTGTACACCTTAAATTTTATAGTGCTGTATGTCAATTGTATCTCAATTAAACTGAAATAAAATTACACCTTCCTTTACTTTTCCTCTTACAGTGCTTTTATTTTCTTTATATCTCATTAGCACGTGTCTGTTTTGTTATATTTTTCACTTTTAGTCTCCAGTGGAAGAGTGTAAACTCCATGAGCACAGGGACTTCGCTCAGTTTTTAGGAAGATAATCTGGCAACTGTATAGAAAATGGACTAAAGTAGGAAGAGGCTCTTAGCAGGAAGACCAGTTAAGACTGTTTGAAAGATCAATGGATGGGCCTTAAAAGCATGAATTAAGGCCAGCATGGTGGAGATAATGAAGTAGGGGTGGGATTGAGAAACATTTTTTATGTGGAGTTTTCAGGATTTATTTAGTAACTTACTTATGAATTAGGTAGAGAGGAGGGGATGATGGGTAGGGAAGAAATGAAGAACCCCAAAATAGCAACATGTATATTCATATGACTTATTTCAGTATATAACATTGTGGTGAAATAATGGATTCTACAATATAAAATATTTACATATTTGAATAAAATTCAAACCTGGAGTAGATATGTATTATAACAGATTCACACTGAAAGCCAGCACATAAATTTAAAATGTTGAAAACAGTTTAAAATAAAAGCCTTTTCTTTCTTCTTTGCTGATACAGAATATATGTACTCACTTTGAAATTCACATTTGCCTATAAAAACACACCCACATATAAAAACTTTTCATGCTTACAGTTGGCTAATGATGGTTGTTATTAATGGCTAAAACATCCTATGGCACCAGTGATGTAAGTAGAGATCAGTTAATGTGCCATTGGTCCCACTGATTGCGGTAGGTGCAGTGGATGACCTAGAAGGACACTCTGGGGGCAGAAGACATTGTTTATGCATCTGGAAATCATGCAAAACCCCAAGTGTTCAATAAATTTAATCCATTATTGAATTGCATTTTTGCTGCAATACTCAAAGATAAAGATAACTTAGCAGGCTTTCAGAGAATTCCCTTAAGGAACTGATCTGTACTCTTTAATAGTTTGTTTCAGGCACAATATAAAAGTACAACTGGTACGTCACTGGTTTTCCCTCAGTTCTTCCCATGACTGATTCGTGCTCATCTTCCAGGTCTCAGCCCAGGTACCACCTCCTGTCACAAAAGCTTTTCCCTGGTGTCATACCACCCTGTTCATTTCCTTTACAGCAGTTACCAGAGTCTGCAGCTGTGGTATTTTCTTTTAGTATTAGTTGACTATCACCAGAATTAAGGCCTACTTTGTTTACCCTTGAATCACCAGCACCTAAAGTCACTAATCAGTTGCACTTTAAAGGGAAATTATTCTGGGTGGGCCTGATGTAGTCATGTGAAATCTTTAAAGACTGTCTGGAAGTCAGAATAAAGGAGATTCAAAGCAGCAGCGGTTGCTTTACCTTTGGCCTTAAAGAAGCAAACTCTCACGTTGAGGAGAGGGCTGCACCTGGCTGATAGCCAGTGAGAAGACCAGCCCTCCATCCTACAGAATTCTGAATTCTGCCAACAAATGCATAAGTATGGAAGAAGAGCCCGAACAACAAGGGAGCACAGCCCCACTGATGCCTTGATTCCAGCCCCATGGGAACCTGATCAGAGACTCCGGCTGAGCCCACGCCAGGATTTCTGACCTACAGAACTATGAAATAATAAAAAGGTGTTGTTTTAAATCACTCCATTTGTGGTACTTTGTTATTGTGGGAATAGAAAATGTATTCATCAAGCAGTCCTGTGAAACTAAGACTTCATGCAATTTAATGGGTGAAAGAGAAAGTGAAATGATCAATTATCCATAACTCTCCGAAGATTAATTTAAGCTCATGAAAAGAAACAATTAACCAAGAGTTAATACAACGAATTCATTGTTCTCCCACTTTTATATAAGTTAATGTGGTAATTGAGGCAAATGTAGGGGTTTATTTTACTTTTTTTTTTTTTTTTGCTTAAGATTCACATATTTATCTTTTCCTCTATTTAAACGAAATTAATACAACACAAAGATGTTCTACCATGTTTACATTCCCTCAATTCTGTGCCCAGCTATCTCCTATAACTGGTATTTCCTTATTTTCAACTGGTAAAATAGGGCCTTTAGAAAGAATTAAGTTATGGGTGACTCCCTAACCAATTTAATGTTTTTCCCTCTTAAGTTTAATAACATTTTTGTTTCTTATTGTATAATTTTAGAATAGTTATATATGTGCTCACAATAAACAAAGAAAGGAGAGATAATAATATTTACTTTTAGTGACTCAGAAATGGCAAGCCACAATTCTAAATGTTGACAATTTGTGGTATCAGTATAATAATCAATCAAATGTCTGTACTCCAAATTTGTTTGCTCCACTCCCAAATCTGATCACAAGTATCAGGTTGCCCCTTCCTAACCTGTTCCCTTTATAGTATGGGTTTTATCTCTCCTTCCAGAGATAAAACAGTCATAACCAGGATCCACAAACTACGGGGATTGAAAGAACCATTCAAGGTGTCATCCCTCCTGGGGCAGGTGGGAGACAGAGGAAGAGTGGCTGGAGTGGTGATGTGAAGTAACTCCCACCTCTCCTCTGATCCTCTTTCTGATACGGCTGGCTTCATTAATCCCTGGATTATGGGATTTTTCTTGTTTTATGTTGCCTCCTTAGCCAAGTGATAAGATGTTATTCTTTGTCGCCACTCAGGGAGTAGATACTTCTCTTTGGATATAGAAAGGGATGATAAAGTACTTTTTTCTGTTGCGGAGCACAGGCTCCGGACGCACAGGCTCAGCGGCCATGGCTCACGGGCCCAGCCGCTCCACGGCATGTGGGATCTTCCGGGACCAGGGCACGAACTCGTGTCCCCTGCATCGGCAGGCGGACTCTCAACCACTGCGCCACCAGGGAAGCTCTGATGCATACTTTTTAAAATCAAAAGAATGCCCCCCCCAAATTGAGCAAAATGTCAAAATTTTTAAATGAAGACAGGACCAGTAATACTGTTTTTCCTTTTTCCCTTTTGCCTCGGGCTCCAGTATGGCTTGGCAAGGCTTTGCTACATTTTACTGCACCCTGATCCTGGCCCTGTTGCAAAGCTAAAAATATTTACTACTGGGCTTTTATAGAAAATTTGTGAGCAAGAGTGTTAACCAACCATACAAGCTTCCTTGAGTTTGCTATTCAAACTTAAGCACTAAGCATTGAGGCCACAAATAAACTTCTGACTGGGAAATTTCATAAGGAATCTTGGACTGGAATCTTAAAAGCTACTATTATTTGTTATCCTGAGGCTAAGAAATCAAGTTCCCAAACCTCTCTCCACCAGATTTCTTCTGCAGTACCTATAAATGTAATGACTTCCACTCTTTTAGAGGTCCTCAAAATAGACTGTTTCCTTGCTTACCAGAAAATGACATTTTCTTATCATTTGTAGGCATGGGACCCTGAACGTCAATTTTCCTAGGTGGGCTTAACAGGTATTGGTCCTGTATGTAAAATCAACCTTCTTTTTCCATAAAAATGACCTGTCATACCTGATTAAAAGGGCATCATTCTCAAATCATAAATTCCAAGTAATTTGTCCAATTGTATCCTGATATAAAGGCAGATAGAGTCTTATTGAATGTATGCAAATAACTACATTATCATGAAAAGCAACAAGACTTAGTAAAAGTTTCTGAATTTGGGAGAGCCAGTAAGAATCAAATACCATGTAAAAATGTTTAATTTAGCTCACAAAAGCAGTCTAATAAGTTGTGTGGGTTATAGATTGCTTAAGAAGAAAGAGAAAGGGCTTCTTCATATATCCAAAATATGAAACAGTAACACAGCATCAACAATATTCCAAACAAGGGGGTTTCTGAACAATATTCCAAAAAACTAGCCATAGTAATGTTTCCCCCCTCACTCCATTTGGTCCTCTGTAATTAATTTTTGCTTTGCTGGATTTTGGACAGCAGTCTGCTCTCTGGACTAAAAAGAGTTCTGGAAATTCTGACTCAGTTCGTTGGTAAGGTCTGAAAGTTATCTAAGTGATATCAACTCAGAAGCCTGGGCAAGAGTCTGTTTTTTGAAATGCCAGTATTTTGAAGTACTTGTTATGGTCCTTTCCCACTAGTCTCTAAGACTGTCCTTATTTATTGAAGACACAGACTCTGGGCTGTAACTTATAACAAAGTCCTCAGGCAAGCATCAGATTACAAGAGATAGATAGATGATAGATAGATAGATAGATAGATAGATAGATAGATAGATAGATAGATAAATAAATAGATGGATAGATGGATGGATAGATAGATGGATAGATAGATAGATAGATAGATAGATAGATAGATAGATAGATAGATAGATAGATTAGATAGATAGGTAGATAGGAAGATAGAGATAGATTACAAAGACTCAATGGCTGTGGTTCATTTATTACTGTGGCTAATAATAACGGAATGAAAGAAAGTAAAATTCTCTATTGGGATACAATGCATACTATTTCAAATTTTGGTCTGATTTCTCCTGAGAGTAAAATCCTATTATAGATAGCAAGGGCACTGGCAAACTTCTAGGGACATTCAATAAAGAATACAAACTCTGAAAGTTATCTCAATATTTGTCTATACAAACCTAGAGAAGAGTGAACATCTCTCCTGATATGACAACTCTTCCCATCCAAGTCTCACAATAGGAACATCTCAAACAAACCTAATTATTTTTAGCAGCTCTCTTTTTATAAGGTGAGAAACCAAATCTTTGTGGTTTTCCCAGGAAACTTTTGCAAATCCAAAGACACTTTTAGGTGTAAAAGACATCCTGAAATTTTTATTTTAGTTTTTCTAAATTTAGGGTTCTCATTTGGGGAAGGCAATTTCCAAAGAATTGGCAGAGGATAAGTGGACACTTCATTAAGGTAGGATCATGGGTTACTGAGCAACAATACTTGGTTACTTATTTAATCAAAATGACAATAAAAGATTTTAAAAGTAAATATATAAGGTAACATGAATGTAAAGAACATTAGTTCTTTCAAAAGTAAGAAGACTTTGTTCTTTTTTTTTCTTAAATAAACAAGATTATTCTGATAAGCCACAGAATCTCTGCTATGTAGGCAGAAAACCCAAAAGGTAAAGAATGAGCTTTCATATTACAATTGAAGGTTATTAATCAGTGAACCAAGGAAGTAAGCCATTAAAACACAATAATCTTTGCTAAAATTTAACATATTTTATAGCCTCTTTACAAGCTCAGGTATTATAAAACCAAAGAAAATAAAATTCACTTTCCAAGTTTTCCCCATTACACTATTTTATATTCTGGAATAAACTGACCCTTTTCTTAAAGACTGTATTAATCCATTTGGGCTTGATGGGAGAAATTTTCACATATTCAGGTATGGAGAAGTCATTCTGGCTTATGTGAGATTTGGCTTGAACTTTATGCTAACTCAAACAGCCTGTTTTATGGCCTATATCTGCTTTAACCATTGAAGAAAAGAATGCAGTTAAAAATCAAAATGGAGTTATTGTGGTTCAGGCATTCAAAATGGAGCCAGGTGGCCATTGTGAGTGTGGTTTCAGACAGATTCCTGCATCACTGAGAACTTGAATTTTCTGAACTGCATCAGTCTCAAGGACAGCCTCAGCCATTCTCAAAACAATATGCTAGCAGCTGCCAGATGCAATCTTACAGTCTCAACGTCTCCCCTTGTAACTAGGCAACCATTTTGGATGCTTGCTTAACAAGCACCCTAACTTCCTGTCAGCTCCAATCCTAACCCTTGACAAACAACTTATGTAATTCTGTGGGTTTTGTCTTTATAAGCCTCCCCTGTTTTGTAGTCCAGAGGAACACAGTGCAAAATCTCCTTGAATCTGTCTCTCAGGCTACAGTCCTCAGTTTGGCTCAAATAAAACTCTTTTCTATTCCTGTTGTGGACTGGTTTATTGATTATTTCTGTCTACAGGCTGCTATAACAAAATACCATATACTGGGCAGCTTAAAATATAAACATTTATTTCTCACAAATCTGCAGGCTAAGAAGTCCAAGATCAAGGTCCTGCCAGAATCAGTGTGTGGTGAGAGCCCCGCTTCTTGGTTCATAGATGGCTGAGTCTCATTGTGTCCTCTCATGATTGGAAGCTGGCAAGAGAGCTCTCTGGAGTCTATTTTGTAAGAACGCTAGTCTCATTCATGAAGGCTCTGCCCTCCTGACCTAAGTACCTCCAAAAAGCTCCACCTCATAATACCAACATATTGGGGATTAGGTTCAACATATGAATTTTCAGGGGGACACAAACATTCAGTCTATAGCAAGGACAGAGCCCTAAAGCTCTTTCAGGGGATGCATGAAGTAAAAACTATTCTCATAGTAATATTAAAATGCTATTTGCCTTTTTCATTCTCATTTTCTCACAAGGGTACAGTACAGAAGCTATGGGATGTGTAATATTACAACAGATTACATGCAGAAGTAGATATGAGAATCCAGCTTTTTTCTGGTAAGCCAGACATTTAAGAGATTTCCAAAAACATAAAACAATGCTATTGCCATATTTTTTTGGTTTTAGAAAATATATTGTTCATAAAAATATGTTATTATTTTAATATGCAATGGATTCCTTTGATATTGCTGCTTTCCAATGATCAAAAAATAAATTTTTTTGTTTGTCTGTTTGTTTGTTTTGTGGTACGCGGGCTTTTCACTGTTGTGGCCTCTCCCGTTGCGGAGCACAGGCTCCGGACGCACAGGCTCAGCAGCCATGGCTCACGGGCCCAGCCGCTCCACGGCATGTGGGATCTTCCCGGACTGGGGCACGAACCTGTGTCCCCTGCATCGGCAGGCGGACTCTCAACCACTGCGCCACCAGGGAAGCCCAAAAATAAATATTTTTTATATTTCTCATACAAACAAAAGCTCTTTGGAGTCCTCAATAATTTTTAAATGTAAAGGAGCCCAGAGAATAAAAAAATTATTTTATTTTAAAGGAAAAAACCCTACTCTTTTTCTTGAAAAAAAAAAATGCACAATTTTATTTCTCTGTCATTCTTGCTCCTATTATGGTCTCAACTACCCCTAATAATTATAACTTTTAACAAAGTTATTGGGGGGGTGGGATGAATTGGGTAATTGGGATCAACATATATACACTACTGTGTATAAAATAGGTAACTAATGAGAACTTACTGTATAGCACAGGGAACTCTACTCAATGCTCTGTGGTGACTTAAATGGGAAGGAAATCCAAAAAAGAGGGGATATATGTATATATATATAACTGATTCACTTTATTGTACAGCAGAAACTAACACAACATTGTAAAGCAACTATACTCCAATAAAAAATAATTTTAAAATTAAAAGCAATAAAATAGCTTGGAAAAAAATCAAAATCAAAAAAAAAAAAAAAAAGAAAAACAACCAAAGTAATTACCTGCTGTTTCACAGAGAAAAATGATGGCATGGGGGTGAAGGAATTAAAATTTCTTTAAGCTTAAAACACCTGAACAATCAGCTGCCACAGAAAGAAACCTTATCTAAACTTAAGCAGATACTCCTGAAAATACAACTGCCATTGACCCTTTTGTGAGAGATTTTCCTGTTTGGAAGGAGACTGACCCTTAGCACCAGGAAGTGCAAATTCGGCTGCTCATTAGCATCATGACGTCCAATAGAACCTTCCATACTTTCCAGTGAAGCCCTAAACATGCCTCTTTTTTGTTAAGTTGGTATATAAACTTTTACCTCTGGCTAGCCAGTGAGTTACTCATTACTTAGTGACTTCTGTGAGCATGGGTGTAAATAAACCGTGTCTTTTCTTCTGCTTGTCAGTTAATTCACAAACCCACAATGAATTGAACCTAAGTGGATAAAGGAAAAGTTTTCTTCCCAACAGGGATGGATTATTGAATCGGATGTCATACACAAGCACTTGCAAACTAGCCTGTGAACACATTTTATACAACTTTCTACAGCAATGCACATCTCTTTCACAGCTCTTAAGATGGCAAAAGTGAGCACATTCATTAACATGACTGAAAGATATAGCCTTTCTGTAGCATATAAAATAAAATGAAAAGTTGATAAATCTCAAACTTTGTTTCATGATCAGTGGTTCAGTATTCTAATTTACCCAGAAATTATCCTGATATTCAATGATTATCTATTAATTCATTTAATTTAATAACAATCCAAGGTTTTAAATTAACCACAGATCCTGAAAATTATCTTAAAGCTGACATACTTAAAGCTGACATAAAAAAACATAACTGCTGTTGAAATTAAAAGTTTGTTGGAATACCAAGACATGGAAGCAATCCTAAGTGCCTTATCAACAGATGATTATATTAAGATGTGGTGTGTGTGTATATATATATATATAGTACTCAACCATAAAAAAAGAATAAAAAACTACCATTTGCCGCAACATGGATGGACCTAGAGAATATTATGCTTAGTGAAATGTCAGGCAGGGAAAGACAAATATTATATGATGTCACTTATTTGTGGAATCTAAAAAATAATACACTAGTGGGAAGCAGCCGCATAGCACAGGGAGATCAGCTCCGTGCTTTGTGACCACCTGGAGGGGTGGATAGGGAGGGTGGGAGGGAGGGAGACACAAGAGGGAGGAGATATGGGGATATATGTATATGTATAGCTGATTCACTTTGTTATAAAGCAGAAACTAACACACCATTGTAAAGCAATTATACTCCAGTAAAGATGTTAAAAAAATAAAATAAAAAATAATACAAATGAATACATATACAAAACAGAAAGATTCACAGATATAGAAAACAAACTTGGGTTACCAAGGGGAGAAGAAAGTGAGGAGGGACAAATTAAGGGTATGGGATTAACAGATACACACTATTGCATGCAAGATAGATAAGCAGCAAGGGTATACTCTATAGCACAGGAATTATACCCACTATCTTGTAATTACCTATAATGGAATATAATCTACAAAATACTGAATCACTATGCTGTACACATAAAACTAACACAATATTGTAAATCTACTATGCTTCAATAAAATAAATAAAATAAAATAAAAGCAACTATCAAAAAAAAGTTTGTCAGAATAATGACTCAATTTAATCGAACAAAATTTACATTTTCCACAGTCCTAAACGTTATGTAAGAGTAATGTCAATTTATTTGATCAATAAACCTATAGCTTAGGAAAAACAAATCCAAGTAAAATAAAAGGTTTGTGAAGGGGTCCAGTGGCACAAAAGTTATTTTGAACAGAAGGCATTTGAGTTCCTGAAATCCCTTATCTGCCTAAAGGCAGAGCCTTCCAAAGAACTCAAAAGAATTTTGTTGTTATAACTCCCCTCCCTGGGAGCAACCAGGGAAGATTGACCCATCACCAGAAATGAGAAGACTCTACACCCCACCTAAACAGACATGGCGACAAAACTCTGTCTCCTTTCTATGGCCCATTTATCTATCCAAGAAATCATTTGTTTTCCCATAAATGCCCTTCTGTTTTTGCTCCTGTCCCTTAAGATGGTATATAAGCCTCAAATTCTAATCGCCCCTTTGAGTCACATTTTTCTGTGAAATTCTCAGTTATATATACATAGGTACATGCATAAAAATCTCTTTTCTTGGGGCTTCCCTGGTGTTGCAGTGGCTAAAAATCCGGTTGCCAGTACAGGGGACACGGGTTCAAGCCCTGGTCCGGGAAGATCCCACATGCTGTGGAGAAACTAAGCCCGTGTGCCACAACTACTGAGCCCGCGTGCCACAACCACTGAAGCCCACGTGCCTAGAGCCCATGCTCTGCAACAAGAGAAGCCACTGCGATGAAGAGTAGCTTCCCCCCCCTCACCGCAACTAGAGAAAGCCTGCACTCGAGACCCAACACAGCCAAAAATAAATAAATAAATAAAATCTATCTTTTCTCTTGCTAATCTGTCTTTTGTCAATTTAATTTGAAGGCACCCCAATCCTGAACCTAACAATGTAGAGGAAAAGTTTTTACTCCATGACATACATTTATATTATACTTGACACTGATAAATCAAAGAGAAGACAGAGTTCTCTTTTTTTTTTGAACAAAAATTATTTAACTATTCTCATTTATCCAAGATTCACATAAATTACGTAAATTTGAATTCTTAAAATGTTTGATTTAGCTCATTCTGTAGGATAGATTTATTTTTAAGTGCAACACTTTTAAAGTATTAGATATTTGATTTCCTTATTTTCTGGAAGCCTAGAAATACAAAATTTATGTAAATTCTTACCTGTCTATAAACCAGTCAGAACAGAGTTGTTTAAGAAACTTTATTAACTAGTATATTAATATTCTCCAAAGATAGGGAAACCTTTTACAGTTACAAACCAAGAGGTAAAGGCCTTTCTGAATTATAAACACACATATATATATATATAGACACATTGAACACTTATAACTCCAGTTCTACAGCTTCAGCCATAGGTCAAGACTAAACAAAGAAACAGAAAAACTCAGTGATCTATATGAGTTTGTGCCAATGGGAGGAAAAGTCAACAAAATTAAAGTCCTGGTATTGCTTGGTATTCGCCCCAGCTAAGGTACTGGGGCTCCCTCTGAGGTGTACTTCTCCATGGTGCATATTCCCTGGCTCTGTCAGGTGAAGCCACTGGGCATCTTGGAGGATGGTGTTTTAAATTGTTAAAATTTAAATTTTTAAAAAAGGAAAATCATAGCTGTCAATCAAATGTAAAATGAATCTATGTCAAAGTTTTAAAAACGCGGTATTTAACGGGGGAACCAGGAAGGTTAAAAATGAGGTCAGAGGAGAAGTCAAAGAGCAGAAGAAGATACAGGCAATCAGATAGGCTGAAATGAATTCAGTTACAGATGCCAAACTGGTCAATATTGCCAGGACAATAATCAATTACATCCCCACTAACAAAAATGTATTTGTGTTTCTATGGACAAGAATTATTTGTATTTGTGGGAGACGAAAAAATTTTCCTTGACACTCTTAGAGTCCTTGGATGGGTCTGAAAATTAAACCAACAAAGACAGATGAACAGGAGAGAAGCATATGAGTTTATTTAAGTTTTACCAGACATGAGCGCCTTCATAAGGAAATGAAGACCTAAAAGAATGGTTAAACCTGATTGTTTTTATGCTAGGTCTGATAAAGAGTGGACAGTCATGGAGAAAGACGGTAAGACAAAGGGTATGAGGTAAGTGTAGTAAACTGGAGAAATTTCACAAGACCTGCTTGGATTCTTCTTCGTGTTCTTTCATCTTGGAGATAAGGATGACCCTTTCTTCTGGGTATCGGAAGGGCACCTCCCACATGAGGGTCTTATGACTGCTTCGGGGGAGAAGGGCAGGGAGGTGGGGTAGGGAAGGGAAAGTCAGAGATACCTTCTTGCTTCTGTTGATTTCTCAAACTCCTGCAGCTTCAAATATTCAATATTCCAAAGTGCCATATTTTAGGACAGTGTGTCCTGAATCCCACCATATTACTCTCTGTTTCCTGCAGCTAACAGTGATAAGATAGCTCTGAGACAATCCCTGTGGATAACCAGGGAGCTTGGGCTGGATAACACCTAACCTTCCATAGAACACCCAGTAATCTTTTTTCCCACTTTTCAAAGGCTTCCACAATTTTTCCTGACACAATTTTCTCCCACCTCTCAGCATGTCCCTTCCCCCCATCCTCACAAAGGCAGCCTAGTGAGACCCGCCCTTTCCCTTCTCTATCTTTCCCCTCCCTCATCACAAGTCCATTCACCTTTGGCTCCATCTACTTCATCTCCATTAACTTTGAGAAAAAGCACTAATTTACAATAATTTATAATAAGAAGCTCTCAGCCCTTTACACCTTATCTGCCCAAAGGTGTGGGTATGCTAACAGTAACAAGAGTAAAGATGCTTCTTGTCCTAAATGAGATCTCTAATTGAAGGTATTTTTAATGGATATCAAAGTAAAGTAAAAATTCTTTAGACAATATACAGAGAACAAGTTTTTGATGTGGGGCAAACACTTAGGCAGCCCAACTCCTGGCTGTTCTCATTTTTTTTTTTAAAGGGAACTTTTAAAAATTATTTTTATTTATTTATTTTTGGCTGTGTTGCATCTTCGCTGCTGCGCGGGCTTTCTCTAGTTGTGGCGAGCAGGGACTACTCTTCGTTGCGGTGCACAGGCTTCTCATTGTTGTGGCTTCTCGTTGCAGAGCATAGGCCCTAGGTGTGTGGGCTTCAGTAGTTGTGGTTCATGGGCTCAGTAGTTGTGGCTCGTGGGCTCTAGAGTGCAGGCTCAGTAGTTGTGGCGCACAGGTTTAGTTGCTCCACAGCATGTGGGATCTTCCTGGACCAGGGATTGAACCCGTGTCCCCCGCATTGGCAGGAGGATTCTTAACTACTGCGCCACCAGGGAAGCCCCCTGGCTGTTTGTGATCTGCAGAATTTCTGACTTCATAGACAAGCTCATAGCAAAGGTCCTATGAGCTCCAGTGGTCAGGGAAGTGAAGTGGGGGTGTGGTCAGCAACAGCCTGGATATGCAGGTGGGTCTTGTATAAGTGGCATGTTTAAAAATCTGTAACTGTCTGTTTTTTGAAGGGGACAATAATCATTGGGTAAATGACTACGTTCTGCTCATTTAAAATCATTTTGTTTATGTAAGTCAACCTGTGGTGACAAAATGTTGTGAGTAATATGTTTTCCATGTTGCAAAAAGTGGGAGAATTGTTATGAAGTCTTTTATTTACCTAAAAGTAGATACTTCAATGCAGTGATTTAGATCATTTAAATTTGGTAATGTTTCCTATTTTTATTAAGGAGAGTTGAAATAGTTAAAGCTCAAATGTTACAGTCTTTAATATTATTTTTATTTTCACATTTCTTCCATCTCATGTAATTTTTAACATTGTGGAATTTATTGAAACTTACTACACATGTCAATTTTTTTTTTTTTTTTTTTGCGGTACGCGGGCCTCTCACTGTTGTGGCCTCTCCCGTTGTGGAGCACAGGCTCCGGACGCGCAGGTTCAGCGGCCATGGCTCACGGGCCTAGCCGCTCAGCGGCACGTGGGATCTTCCCGGACCGGGGCACGAACCCGTGTCCCCTGCATCAGCAGGCAGACTCTCAACCACTGCGCCACCAGGGAAGCCCCACATGTCTATTTTAAGTTACTGAAATATTTTCTCCCGCAAATAATGATGACAAAGATTCTTTGCCTGACCAAACTTTAGTCAGGCTCCTGAACCTTTTCCAAGGTCCATCCATGAACTTCCCTGTAAAAATCTAATTTTAGCAAGAACCCTGCTAAGTCATTTTAACCAGAGCCCTTCACCCTAGATATCTGATCACCCTGGATATCTGATCACCCTGGATATCTGATCAGGTCGCTCACCCCACCATCCCCCAGGTGATGTCTGTTTACTCTGACCTGTCTTCAGCGAGAATCCTGTTAGGTCAGTTTTTTGCCAGATTCTTCCTGATCCCTGATGTTTTCTCTTAGTAATTTGCCATCCACTGACCCCTCAGCCTGCTCCTTGGCTATAAATTTCCCACTTGCCCATGATGTATTCAGATTTGAGCCCATTCTTTCTCTCCCACTGTAAAATCCCACTGCAGTGGTCCCTATACCTAACACAATGGTACTAAATAAAGTTGCCTAACTATCTTTAACAAGCGTCAGTAAAAATTTTTTAACAATGGCTTAGAGAAAAACTCTGTGAGGAAAATTATGTAACTGATTTTGTTAATTTAGAAAATACAAGAAAAGAAAGAAGTGATGCGATGACAGGTGGTATCTTGGACAAGGTTCTTATTATTCTCATTTTGGGGAGAAAACAATCAATAAAAATTTGTGTTCATCTTATCATCTCTTTAATCCCTACTTTTATGATTTACTGTCTCCAAACAGCTAGAATTCAAGTTCTCATTTTCCTTTCTCCAAGCTGAGTTTCTAAGAACATTTTGAGGAAGTACCAAAGGTATATGTCAAAGCGTAGGACAACACATTTTTATCATTTTACACTCCCTTTCCTCTGACCCTGTAAGAAATCAGTTATATCTTAGAAAAACATTGAAAATTTGTGTACTTTCTTTATACATCTGATAGAAATCTTGAGAAAATACATAGCAAATTTTGAAGTTGGATGTAACAAGATTCCCTCACTTGAGGAACTAATGATGCAGGGGGCAGGGAGGAATAAACAATTAGCTATGAAATGAGACAATAAAAGAAGTGCTAAGGGCAGGAGTAATACAAGTCCTTTGGAAGGCCAGAAAAAAGGATAGGCTAATCTCAGGGCAGGAGGTGGAGAGGCCTTTTGGGAAGGCTTCACAGAATAGGGCAGCTGAGTGGGTTTTTAAAGAATGATATGATAATGACAACAATTAACATGTGGTAGTTAGCTGCACTTCAGTGCTGCTTGGTGGTGGTCTGAGGCTGGAACGGGAGATGATTTTGGAAAGGTAATTTGAATCCAGGTTACGTGAAGTCTTCAGTTACACCCAGGGAAACCAGCAGTAGATATGGAAACCTCAGAATGTCCTAACTGGCAAAAAAAAAGACCAGACAAAAATCACTCTTCTCACCCTATATTCCTCTTTCTTCTCAACCTAGTATTTTCATGATCTCTCAGCCATCTCCTACCCATACCTTTCCAGTGAGTTTAGCTGCCCTTCAAAAATCCCGTTTTCACTAGTAACAATCAGAACAAATACACACTACTGCAACTGTATCAACCCCACTCTTTTACAGAAGAGTAGGGAAAGGTGTTTTGGGTTTCTGTGGTGGCTGTTGGTGGTGGCATCAGCATTTCTTAGGGGAGATTTCAGTTACTTTTTGGAAAAAATATTACTCTTTAAACCCCAAACTGACTCAGGCTCCTGGTCTTCCAAAATTCCCATTTATATTCCATCTTCAGTCAGTACTTCAGTCAGTGGGTACTTCCCCCAAGACTCCCAAGGCGGCGCGCACGAACACACATACACACACACACACACACACACACACACACACACACACACACACACACACACACCTCTTTCCGTCAGCTGTTCAAATCCATCAGGTGGAGATAGGATTCATTAACATGTCAATGACTGCTATCTCTTATCTAAACCCTTCCTGCTAAACAACGGAAAAGTCAACTTAAACCCAATAATTCTCTGATAGAGCCTCCTCCAGATCATTTATAAAGATGCTAAGAAAGGTGGATTCTACCACTAAGTCTTAAGAGATCAACTCTTCACACTTCTTATTTATCTCCTCCATCTGCATTCTATCTCCAGGCCAACTTTCAGTTTTGGACAACTCCCACCCATTTCCTTGTCTTATTTCCCATAGCGAATTGTTAGGAAAAACTATGTCAGCATTTTCTGCTTCAAAGAATTCGAATAAGGCATACTTTCATATTGCAAACCACCACCCACATATTGGTTTTCCATTTGGCAATCCTAAAACTTATAGAATCCACTAGCTCAGTTTCACTAGCATAAAGTGAAAGTTAAGGCAAATTACTTCTCTGGGAGTCAATATTCTTACGTGTAAAAAAGTCCACACCACAGGCCACTTACACGGCTAATGAACAATTATGAGAGACCCTAGCACACCAGCCTGCAGGTTCATGATCACTGCTGTTCTGCTCCAGCCCAGCTTGCTGGCACCTCCTCTTTGGTTTACCACTGACTCTGCGACTAGCTTCTGAGTGAGTGTCCACATCTAGCGTAAGTTTACGAAGTCTGACCCACAGCGGTTCAATTTTATCTGCCAATAACTTGAGTTCTCTGGTGTTTTACTTTTTTTTTTTTTCTGCCCTAAAGCCTTACATTAATGAAGCAGGATAGTCTATGCGTACTTGCATGTGTTTTGTCAAGTGGAACTTGCAGCATTTTAGATGTGAATCTCTTTTTGATGTAGTAACTCACAAATATCCATTTCAGGGGATCATATATTCATTCCATCAACAAATACTCTTGAGCATCTACTCTGCGCCACATACTTCTAAGATACAGAGTTGAATAAAACTGTCTTAAAGTACCTGCTCTCAGGGGATTTACATTTTTTGCAAATGGAGTATGTGTGTTGGGGGCTGGGGGCTATTTTAGATAAGATGGTTAAGGAAAGCTTCTTGGTGAGGTTAACATTTGAACAGAGTGAAAAATGCAATGAGCAAGTAGGTTATGCTGATATCTGTGGGTGTGTATGTGGGGGTGGGGGGTGGGTCAAGTAAGTGCAAAGGTCCTGAGGTAGGAGTCCCACAACAGCAAAGAGCCAGTGTAACTGAATCAGATTGACTGAAGGCAGAGTGTAGCAGAAGTTACAGAGGTAGGGAGGGGCAATATCAAGAATGACCTTGTTGACCAGGATAACGACTTTGGATCTCATTCTGAATGACATGGAAAGCTGCTAGACAGAATTCTATTTCAAAATGTGTCTTTCTGGTGTTTAAAAAACAATGTGAAAAGTCAACTCAGTCTGTACACTACTTTATTTTGACTCTGGAGCATACTTTTAATTGTATGATAATTAACTGCTGCAGAGACCACAAACATCTGTACAGGACCAGATAGTAAATATTTTCAACATTTCAGTCTATGCAGTTTTTGTTGCAACTACTCAACCTTGCCATTGTAGTGCATAAGCAGCTGTGGCCAAAAGAATATGACTGTGTTCCAATAAAACTTTATTAATGAACACTGAAATTTGAATTTCATGTAATTTTTCTTTCATAAAATATTGGATTGGCCAAAAAGTTCCTTCGGTTTTCAAGTGAAAATAAAAGACTCAATTTTCACCAACAACTTTATTGAACAACATATTCACCGTTTTGTTCCACTACCTTCTGCCATTTTTCAGGCAGCTGCATAATCCCATCTTCCCCAAACTTTTAATCTTTTTGAGCAAAGAACTCTTCCAGGTGCCTTTTACAGTCTTCCAAGGAATTGAAATTTTTTCCATTAAGAGAATTTTGTAAAGACCGAAATAAATGGAAATCCAAAGGTGCAACATCTGGTGAATATGGCAGATGAACTTTCCAGCCAAGCTGTAACAGTTTTTGCCTGGTCATCAAAGAAACATGCGGTCTTGCAGTATCCTGATGAAAGATTATGCGTTTTCTGTTGACTAATTTTGGATGCTTTTCATCGAGTGCTGTTTTCAGTTGGTATAATTGGGAGCAGTACTTGTTGGAATTAATCTTTTGATTTTCCGGACGGAGCTCATAATAGAGGACTCCCTTCCAATCCCACCATATACACAACACCACCTTCTTTGGATGAAGACCGGCCTTTGGCGTGGTTGGTGGTGGTTCATTTCGCTTGCCCCACGATCTCTTCCATCCCATATTATTGTACAGTATCCATTTTTTATCGCCTGTCACAATTTGTTTTAAAAACGAAACATTTTCATTACGTTTAATTTAAGTAGAGAATCGCATGCAGAAATACAGTCAAGAAGGTCTTTTTCGCTTTACTTATGTGGAACCCAGACATCAAAGCGATTAACATAACCAAGCTGGTGCAAATGATTTTCAGTGCTTGATTTGGATATTTTGAGTATGTTGGCTATCTCCTGCGTGGTATAACTTTGATTGTTCTCAGCTAATGTCTCAATTTGATCGCTATCAACTTCAACTGGTCTACCCGACCACGGAGCATCATCCAGCGAGAAATCTCCAACATGAAGCTTCGCAAACCACTTTTGACACGTTCGATCAGTCACAGCACCTTCTCCATACACTGCACGAATCTTTTTTGTGTTTCAGTTGCGTTTTTACCTTTCTTGAAATAATAAAGCATAATATGCCGAAAACGTTGCTGTTTTCTTCCATCTTCAATGTTAAAATGACTACACAAAAATTCACCAGTTTTGGTAAGTTTTTTTTAAAATGCATGCTGATATGGCATAATACAATATTGTTTCGAATGAAGTTAAAGACAGCTAAGTGCTATTAGAGCCATCTTACGGAAAAACAATGAATGAACTTTTTGACCAGCTCAGTATTATTTTTCTTCTGATTTTTTTCAACAATTTAAAAATGTAAAAATTTTACAAAACCATTCTTAGCTCATGGGCCGTACAAAACATGCGTTGGGCCTGATTTGGCTCATTGGTTATAGTTTGCCAACCTCTATCTAAACCATAACTACTACAAAGTTGGGTTTTTATTTCTAGGCTACTGAAAGAGGAAATGAGAACTTGTGGCAGAAGGAAAAAAATTAATCCCATTTGAAATCTCTCAAGTAATGCATTCATTTATATATTTAAGACAAACACACAACATTTTAAATCAACGATACTCCAATAAAATTTAAAAAAAAAAAAAAAAGAAGAAGAAGACAGGACTTCCCTGGTGGTGCAGTGGTTAAGAATACTCCTGCCAATGCAGGAGACACGAGTTCGAGCCCTGGTCCAGGAAGATCCCACGTGCCGTGGAGCAACTAAGCCCATGTGCCACAACTACTGAGCCTGCGCTCTAGAGACCGCGAGCCATAACTACTGAGCCCATGCGCCACAACTACTGAGCCTGCACTCTAGAGCCCGCAAGCCACATCTACTGAGCCCGCGTGAAACAACTACTGAAACCTGCGTGCCTAGAGCCCATGCTCCGCAACAAGAGAAGCCACTGCAATGAGAAGCCCGCACACCGCAACAAAGAGTAACCCCCACTCACCGCAACTAGAGAAAGCAGTGCACAGCAATGAAGACCCAACACAGCCAAAAATAAAAAAAATTAAAAATTAAAAAAAAGACAAAGATATATACGAAAATGTACTGAAATCTTAAGTGAATACAATCTCAAGTCTTTATGATTAGAAAGAAATAAGATTATATGTAAAATAGAGAAGGAAAAAATAGCTTTTGTCAGTAATCTGAAAAAGAAACTTACATTTTAATAGCTCAGAAATAAAATAGAAAGTATATACAGAAATAAAGATTTAAATGTGGATTTTTCTCAAGAATTTAAAACCAGAGTGCATCTTATGTGCAGGCAAAGGATGATAACCATTAATGAGTAATTTCCAGGGCAATGGGCAAGTACTAGCACCTTCCAAAATACTTCTACTACCAGCTCCATGATACCTGAAGTTTCTTTAAACAGGATGAATCCTTTTAGTCCATTAATATAAGGTTTAAAATAGAGTTAAGTTTTAAAAGATAACAATAGGTACGCACACCCATGGTGATACCTGAAAACTTTCCAAAATGTGCACTTACACGAATCGTTTAAAGTGATGTCAACATCCTTATGTGTCTTTTCCTCAAATTGATCTGTCTAAATATTTGAGTCCCCAGTGGTATGAGAATGGCATACCTGTCTCCCACCCTTAATCCAAATCTCATCACAGTCTCATCACATCCTCTGGGATGTAAATACCTCTGAGGAGGCAAACAAATATCAAAGCTTTTGTTTCAAGGAACCCTCTTGCAATGATTAATTGAGGCACGGGATCTTACATACATTTCTGTTAAAGAAGAAGTTTGGCCTGAGAAATAGGGTGTTTGGCCCATGTTGAGACACTAAATTCACAACAGGATAAGAAGCATAGATAATGATGCTTATTCCTTTAAATGCAAATGGAATGGTTTGTGAGGCTACCAAAATGTTGACATACATTGGATAAAACCCACAGACAAAAATACAACATCACTTCTTTAGGTGGGCTATGCTTATTCAGCAAGGTAGTTGAGACCTATTTCATCAAATTTTATCTTAAAATATTGATTCCAATTATAATCAATCATCCTATTTTATCTTACAATACATTTAATATTTTGTATCCTCTATTAGCAAGAAACTAGC
Organism: Pseudorca crassidens; assembly: GCF_039906515.1. Taxonomy (NCBI): domain Eukaryota; kingdom Metazoa; phylum Chordata; class Mammalia; order Artiodactyla; family Delphinidae; genus Pseudorca; species Pseudorca crassidens. The sequence continues at coordinate 88,508,554 of NC_090298.1, forward strand.
TTATTTAAATGTATGATAAAAATTTTAGTGACTTTAAAAATGAGCAGCAAGGTACACAGATTTTCATACTTATTTTAAGGGATAAGTGAACAAAAATGTTTGAAGACAGTTGCCCTAGAGAACTGAGAGGGGCACTTGGTTCCTGCAGGGAAAACAAGAGGACAGGGAGAGGTGTGAGGCCTTGGGAAATTTGGGGACAACACAAAAAGGTTGTTGAGGAATCCAAACACACACCTCTACTTCACAATTTTCCCAAAGAGCAGCCCTAGTTCTACCCACTAAATCTATCCCCTTCTCCCTCCCCTCCATTTGAGATTGGTAAGAGGAAAGGGAAGAGGAAGCATCTTTACTGGGGTTTCCATGGGCAAAAGAAGTTGAGGATTAGCTAGTTTGAGTAATTTTAGTGGGATTTGGGCTATAGGATGGTCTCTACTTGTCTGCTACCTGGCCCTAGGATGATGTAAAGCAGGAAAATACTGGTTTGGTGTGTGAGAGTAAGACAAGGAGGTGGTTGGGGTTATAGATTTGGGACTGGTTGGTTTGTCTGTAAAAGATGTGCTCCCAGCTCAGTCTTTGCTATCTCTAGAATTGGCTATCCCTGGGAGAGGCAGTCTCTCCCCAGCCAGCAAGCTTTGTAAGATGTCAAAACATCATAAAATACAAAAAAAAATTTTTTTTAACAATTAGTACATTAAAAAGAGTGAATATGATCTTTGGTGGCCTCAGCTTGCAGGGCCTTGAAGCAGGATTTCAGTTCCCAACTGGTTCCTATTCAGTTCCCAATCCTGCTTGAAGCAGGATTTCGGTTCCCAGACTGAAGTCAGGCCACAGCAGTGAGAGCACTGAATCCTAACCACCAGAAGGCCCTGGCCCATACAGCCTTGCAGAAATGAATTCCCATAAAGGCGGAAAGTAGTGAAACAAGTAAAGTGTTTATTAGGAGGAAAAAGAGTACATGTGGATAGACACACGGGCGGACTCAGAGAGAGAGTCATGCCCTCGTGGTAGTTTGAATCACTTATAGGGGGCATCTTTTCTGGGTTTCCTTTGGCTAATCATCTTGCTTTGCCTGGTTCTGAATTCATATTTGGTTTATCTCAGGGTCCTCCCACGTGTGCACGTGCATTTCTTGGCCAAGATGGATTCTAGCGAAGAGGTCTATGGGTAGGTTGACATCACCTACTATGGTGTGGCACCCCCTCCCTTTCTGACCTTCAAGGACCCTTTCTATGCATGTGTAGTCAGGAAGGTCTCCTTGACCTTGAGAATGAGAAACATGTGGTCTCTTATCTGGGCAGGGCTTAGCTCCTCCTCCCCTTCATCTTGGAGTATCTGTCCACAGGGGACAAACTCCAGCTGTTTAGCCAGAGGTCCATCAATCTCCTACCTCAAATATATGTATATGTATAACTGATTCACTTTGCTGTACACCTGAAACTAATACAACATTATAAATTAACTCTACTCCAAAATTTTTTTAATAAATAAATAAAATGATTAATACAAATTATCTGTTCATATCTTTTGTCCACTTTTAAATTGAGTTGTTTGCCTTATTATTGAACTGTAAGAGTTTGTAACCACAGGACCAGCCTAAACTGGACCTACTCTGTTTATTACAAGATACTTAGTTGTTTTCCAGAGATGACAGAACAAAACCACAAGTCATGCAGCTGAGCATAGGCAGAGGAGAAAATTTTGACCTCAAAGTCTCTACCTCCCCTCCCCGGTGACAGAACCAAAGGACCTGGGACATGACTGGAACCTGAACACTGGAACCCTTTCAGAAGCGAAGGGTCCACTGTCCAGGAATATCCAGTGCTGAAACCCCTTTACCGTATTTTACCATAAATGTCCAAGTTCCAAATCCCTTCAGTTGAAACCTGCCTTGCCAGCGTTTCCACATACCAATCTGTTCCCCAAAACCCCTTAAATTTCACCCTGAATCCTGGATTGGGAAGATAGATTTGAGAGCCCCCAGTCTCCTTTCAGGTTGACCTTGCAATAAAGCTTTTTCTTTTCTGAAAAGCCAGTGACATAGTACTGGCTTCTGTGTGTGTCAGGCAGTAAACCCTTGCTCAATAAAAAGTTCTTTGTAAATTTTGGATAGTGGTCCTTTATCAGACCTGTGTTTTCCAAATATTTTCTCCCAATCTATGGCATGTCTTTTTGTTAATAGTTGGAGAGTTGTTCTTAAAAGTGTTACTTTTACTGACACCAGGTTGTGGTGAAAAAAATTGTGGCATTTATTTGCAGGGTGCCAAGCAAGGAGTGAGGTCAGTTCATGCTCAAAAGACTAGAGTTCCCCAATGGCTTTCAGGGAAAGGTTTTTAAAGGCAACATTTGGGGTGAGGGCTGCAGGGTATGTGACTTGCTTGTGATTGGTTGGTGGCGAGGTAACAGGGTGGTGTTTCAGGTATCTTAATCATCAACCTTCTAGTTCCAACCAGTCTGGGGTCTACATGTTTGTGGTCAGCATGTAGTCAACATCCTCCACCTGGGTGGAGGTGTTCTTTTTTTCTTTTTGCAGTACGCGGGCCTCTCACTGTTGTGGCCTCTCCCGTTGCGGAGCACAGGCTCCGGATGCGCAGGCTCAGCGGTCATGGTTCACGGGCCTAGCCGCTCCGCGGCATGTGGGATCTTCCTGGACTGGGGCACGAACCCGTGTCCCCTGCATCGGCAGGCGGACTCTCAACCACTGCGCCACCAGGGAAGCCCTGGAGGTGTTCTTAATTCCCACAGAACAACTCAAAGATATGTGTCAGAATGGTGTGTATATCCCTTGAGGAGGAATTAGGACTCTGTTTTATAGCTGAACTATTGTTTCTTAATCGTTTTTCCTTTGTTTCTGCATTCCCTCACTTCCCGAATTAGTAACTGCTTGTGCCTGCTCTTTGGAACCCAGGGAAGGCCTAGAAGACCAAAGCCGTTTTCCTACAAACAAGAAACAGGAGAACCAGAGAGGCTTTTGTACCCGGGAAGGCCCTGCAGGTTCTGCTCGGTTTCCCTTTTCTTTGATACTCCTCAATCCTGAGAACAGGGGCAGGACAAGACAGGGAATAAAGTCTTGGATTGAGAAGTTAATCATAAACTTGGCAGGAAACTTGGTTTTAGGGGGGCTAGACTTCACAAGTTATGATAATATCTTTCCTTAGCATAAAATGACTCAGGTCAGTGATTCTCAATCATGACTTATACATTAGAACCACCAGAAAAACATGTATCTTTGCCTGCCCCCTCCAAAGATTCTGATTTCATTCCTCACTGCTCCCTCTCCTTCAATATTTTTTAAGGTTACCTAAGTGACCCTAATGTGTAGCCGGGATTGAAAACCACCATATTAGGGAAAGCGTATAACAAGACTGTTAAAGGCATAGTCAAGGATAATCAAAGAGTGGGGCTTGTTTGATATTCTCTATTCCTACCAATAAGCAGCCCAGCCCCCTGGCCAGCTTTCTTGGATATCAGGACTTGGTTGCCTCTCCTCTGAATGCCTCCCTATGTGCCAAGTCATGTTTGGCACTTTTATGTATATTATCAAATTTAACTCTCCCAACAAACCTTTGGGAGTAGATATGATTCCCTCTTTAGCAGATACAGGAAATGAGATTGAGAAAGGCCAAGCAAATCAATTACAAATATGCAGTTATTAGGTGGTAGTGACACAAAACTTGAAATTTGTGTTCTGACTCTAAAAACCACATTCTTTCATCTACACCTCAATTTCACAACTGGGAGGCAGTACCAGCTTGAGTCAACACTTACTGCATGATGTCATTCTTCATCAGAGAACACCGTCTCATGTCCTGAGGCTTTCAGAAAGAATGGGGTATTTGAAGCAGACAGGAAGACCACAGCTTCATGCAAAACTTCCTCAATAATTAATTCCCCAGTGCCTTTAAGATTTTCTGAAGCAGATTTCTTACAAAAAGTCAGAGACTTTTAAAGGTGTAAGAGAAGAAATTAGCTCCAGAAAATTTTCATGTTTAAGAAATTCACCCTTGCTTTAAAACTAGGGCACTAGGAGGAGGAAAATCTTCATTAGAACAAAAACCCTCCCTGGGCTTCCCTGGTGGTGCAGTGGTTGAGAGTCCGCCTGCCGATGCAGGGGACACAGGTTCGTGCCCCGGTCCGGGAAGATCCCACATGCCGCGGAGTGGCTGGGCCCGTGAGCCATGGCCGCTGAACCTGCGCGTCCGGAGCCTGTGCTCTGCAACGGGAGAGGACACAACAGTGAGAGGCCCGTGTACCGCAAAAAAAAAAAAACAAAAAAAAAACAAACAAAAACACCCCCTCCCTAGCCCAGAGCAGGGGTTGGAGGGTAACCTCTATTAAGTAGAAGAGAAAGAAGTAGATTTAGGGTTAGCCTCCTAAACTATTCCCCAGAGTCTCATCTGGAATTTTCAACTTCTGTCTCTATGGTCAGGTTGTCAGGAAAGAAAACAGGGAGAAAGAAAAAAATCAAATTACTTGGAAGCTTCTCATTTAGAAAAATCCACTAAGTTCTTTAAGAATCTAAAGTCGGCAAAGAAAGAATAACTTTTTAAAAAATTCTCCTTAAAAATTGTCCAGAACCCCTAAAATCTTCACAAAGTCTCTTTAGGGCCTTTAAAATGAAAATGAAGAAAATGGTAGAACTTATTTAAAATCAAAGACTGTGAGGAATTAAGAATATCTGTGGGGGAAAATAAGCTCCATGAAAACTCTTAACAAAAGAAAATTAAAAGTGCCAAGTGCAGGACTTCCCTGGTGGCACAGTGGTTAAGAATCTGCCTGCCAATGCAGGGTAAAGGAGTTCAAGCCCTAGTCCGGGAAGATCCCACGTGCCTCAGAGCAACTGAGCCCGTGCGCCGCAACTACAGAGCCTGTGCTTTAGAGCCCGCGAGCCACAACTACTGAAGTCCGCGCGCCTAGAGCCCGTGCTCCACAGCAAGTGAAGCCACCAGAGTTAGAAGCCTGCACACCCCAACAAAGACCCAATGCAGCCAAAAATAAATAAATAAATTTATTAAATAGAAAAATTGCCAAGTGCAAAATAAAGAAATACAGATGACACAAAGAGAATTTTAGTGGAGAAAATGAGTACATTTATGTAAAAATCTTCTGAGATATTTGAGAATATGTGTTAGAGCAATCTGAATATGTTTGGGATAGCCTGCTGGAATGGTAAGAGGAATCAGATTTGGCATGACGAGAGAAAAAAACTTCACAGAATTACTTTAGGTACGAGAAAGAAAGAGAGAGAGAGAGAAAGAGAGAGAGAGAGAAAGGAAGGAAGGAAGGAAGGAAAGAAGGGAGGGAGGGAGGGAAGGAATGAAGGAAGGAAGGAAGGAAGGAAGGAAGGAAAGAAGGAAGATCTCATGCAATATTTTTAAAATAATTAATTCCCCAGTGCCTTCCATAATTAAGATAAACTACTTCAGAGGGTAAAAAAAGAAATATTGGAGAAAGAAAAAGAGTATTGAAGAAATTACTTTTGCAAAATTTTAGGGTTTCTAAATATTTAAAGCTCCTGTCTGATGCCCCCTGCACACCCCTATCTGGTTGTATTATCTGCTCCCTCTCTTTATTCTTCAAGCGCAGGGACTGCAACTGCTCTCCGCTTTCCCTAAACCCCTACCCACATCTTAAATTCTCATCAAACTATCCAGTTTAAGGAGGCCATCTGTTTCAAATAGGACACTGGAAAACATCATCTCCACATTTTAGTGCTTAAAAACAAAACAAACACCATACATTTCCTGCTTACCTTATTTGCAGGAATGCAAACATGAATTAGAGTCCACCAGTCAGATGCAACCTCCTGAGATTTGTGGTCGTCCCGGAATTATCCAGGGAAGCATCCACTTTGCAGTCATGGATTACTGCGGAGGGAGTGTTTCAGTGAAGTTCATTCAGGGAAGCAGAGCCACTACAAGTATATGGAATAAGGATTTATTACAGCAACTGGAAGCTTGGTGCGTTTGTGGGTTTTTTTGGCTGCACCCTGTGATATGTGGGATCTTAGTTCGCCCACTGGGGATCAAACCCGTGCCCCCTGCAGTTGAAGCACGCAGTATTAACCACTGGACTGCCAGGGAAGTCCCTATGATAGGAATTGGACAGTACACTAGTGGGAGAAGGGCTGGGGCAGTAAAGTTTGGAAAAGGGAGTTGGGGGGCCAGGGAAAAGAGCAGTTGTTCTGGACTATGGGCACAGGTGGACAAGTCCGAGCGTGAGCGTGGAGGAAGCCAGGCACATCCACTACTAGCGTGGGACCCTGAAGGGCTGGCGTCAGCGTCTAGGGAAGGCCGCTCCCTCCTCTTGGCTGCCGCCTCTGAGTTACAGAGGAGCATTTGGTGGTGGGTGTGGGGTTGCTTTGCTGCTGCTCAGAACAGACTGCTGTCGGGAAGAGCTGGGAGCGCCGGAACCCGCCGGCACCTCTGTGTCTGGCTCTCACACCGTCTCTAACCACAGTGACCTTCAGAGAGCACTGACTGCAGCTTCACTTCTGTTTTCCAGATCTCCCCCTAATTTCCCTTTCGGCCAGCTCTAACCCGGAACCAGACTGCTACAGTCTTTCAGGGAGTTTGGGGGTCTGCATTTCCACTAATGATCACTAGATGGCAGAAGAAGACGCTGGTCTTCTTCAGACTTCAAAGTGACGCTAAATCCACATGTCCAGGAGCAGCCGTGGTCTTTTGTTTTTGTTTTTTAATATCTCCGTCCAATATTTGAAGAGGAGGTTATTTGAAACTGTAGTCTTTTAAAGCTTTTTTTAAAAAAAATATTTATTTATTTTTTGCCTGCATTGGGTCTTAGTTGCAGCACACAGGATCTTTCATTGCTCTGCGTGGGTTTCTCTCTAGTTGTGGCCCCGGGGCTTAGTTGTCCCGCAGCATGTCGGATCTTAGTTCCCTGACCAGGGATTGAACCAGCGTTCCCTGCATTGCAAGATGGACTTTTAACCACTGGACCACCAAGGAAGGCCCCAGCCCCAGTCTTTGCTGGCTCTCCTGACAGGTGCTGTGTTGGCTTCAGTGAGGTCATCTGCACACAGGGTGTTTGCGGAATTTCTGTAAAGTTTTCTCCTGTGGTCCTAGGGTTGTTCTAAGTTGTCGCAGCCATTTTGATCATCACCTGAACTGTCATGTAACTCCACCTGGCCTTGCTGGACAGACCAGAGCAAGAGAGTTTGTTAGCATGAGCCAGGTCATATTTGACATGGTATGGAGAAGACCTTAGAATATGGTGACGTGGTGTGGTCAGCAAGCTTTCCTAAAGGGATGTCATGTTCATTTTATCAATGCTACCTTGCAATTAAATTCTTGCCTCGACTGAAGGTCCCTGGGAACAGGCACCTGAAGATGTAGCCCTTCTAATCTGTTACCAACTAAGAATGATTATTTTTTTTCAGAAGAAAAAGAAATTCTCTGTTTGAGGAACAAAGCATGGGTTGCATCAATTGTAAATGGGAAGGTTTGACTGTGTAATCTACGTAGTAAAGAGATTTGTAACAGAAATAAATTCTGTGTTTTCACCTCTGCATTTTCTTTTTATGTAAAATATTTGATAATTAACATTAAACATATACAAGAATATATAACATGTATAAAGTATAAAGAATAAAATAAAAGGCTCACTCTTTTAAAAGAGTCATTCATTCATTCAGCAAATGTAGGAAATCTGCATAAAGATGGAAATGCATAAAAATATACTTATTCATTGGTCTCTCCACTTTTTTTCTGTCTGCCAGCCATTTTTTTTACACTACTCTTTTTTCCAGCTTAAATTAGGTTTATTGTTTCAACAATGCCTTTGCCAATTCTCTAAATTCCTATGCTCTTTTATCTTTTGTCCCATGTCTGGCAAAACCTTTCCCTGGATTAACCCAACTATCTGCTGTTCATGTCTGCACCAGCTCAGCTGGACATTGATGATGAAAGTCACACAGCAGAGAAGATCACCCTCACTGAAAATTCATGATCATTGACCCTAATCCCGCTGGATTTATCTAAGCAAGTTCACTGTCTTGTCATTACAAAGCAATTCCGCCCCCTCCCAACACTGCAGGTTATACTTGCTGGCCAGGACTAAGATCCCTCAGTGCCTCTTCACTTCCCTCAAGCAAAGAAGTGAAGAGACACTGGAGGTGAGAACCTCAGCATACTGGAAACTGCCTATAGCAGGAACACATGAACTCATGGGGTCAGGGGAGGTGGGATGGAACCAATTATGTCTGCTACATCTGGGGTGAATGAGGTAGTCGGAGAATAGCTTAGGGAAGAGGTAATAATCTGACCTTTCATATTTTAAGAACTAAAAATAAAAACTCTGCTCTGTGGATTATTTTCTGTGGTGAAAGGCAGACATAGTTTTGACATCACGTGGAGGCCAAAACAAGAAACCAGTCCCACTCCAGAACTTCTGACCCAACAGAGACCCAGAGATGTGCCTGTGTATAAAAAATGGAAAGAGCTGAGCACAAAAAGCTACTCTCCAAGGACCCAAGGGTGGGACAAACTTGGCTGGGACAGCACTGAGGATCACTCCCGTTCAAAGGACAATGTGCCCCTGACAGGTATCTGTGTCAGGATTAAATGAATTATATGGACTTAAAAAAACCTTTCTATTTTGAAATAATTCTAGACTTGTAGAAAAGTTGCAAAAACTGTACAGAAAATTCCCATTGGCCCTCCACCCAGCTTCCCCTAATGTTAACAACAGATTGCAAATCACAATAGAATTATCAAAACCAGGAAATTAACATTGAAACAATGATATTGACTAAACTACAGATCTTACTCAAATCTTTTCAGTTTTCTCATAGTGTCCTTTTTCTAGTCCAGTATCCTATTTGGGATCCCACATTGCATTTAGTTCATGCTTCCTTTACCTCCTCTATCTGTCACATTTCCTCAGTCTTACTTTGTCTTTTAGGATCTTGATGCTTTTGAAGAGCACTTACTGGTCAGTTATTTTTTTAGAAAGTCCCTCAGTTTGGGTTTGTCCAGTATTTTATTATGCATGATTAGATGCAAGTTATGCATTTTGGCAAAAAAACACAGAAGTGAAGATGCTCTTATCAGTGCATCCTTTCAGGAGGTAAATGATGTCATTATGTCACATTACTGGGGATGACATTAGCCTTGATCACCTGGTTAAAGTGGTGTTGGCAGCATTTTTCCAATGTGATGTTTTCATTTTTCCTTTTCAATTAATAAATATCGTGGAGGGAGATTCTTTGAGACTACCCTATTTCTCATTATACTTGGCCCACTCATTCCTGGCATCCATTGAGTGTTCTTGCCTGCCACATTATTACTATGCTATTTGCCTGATGATGATTTGCTATTTCCCTCATTTATATGAACTGATTTTCAGTAACCTGTTGGGTTGCAGTGGGAGTTAATGATGGAAATGGACTGATCGTGGTGCAGTTCTATTCCTGCACAGATGTGGAGGCCGGAGTAGCCTCCTTTTGACATTTTGGAGATTGTAATGGCCACAAGGATTCTTGTATAGATCTGTAAGAGGATGGAGATGCAACAGGGAGATAATTGGACTTCCTGCTAATAAAGCAGTTAGGAAACTGAATAATTAAATAAAACGAATGAGACATTAATCATATTTATACATGATTTTGTGGAGCAGTTTATTTCAGTTAATTAATTTTTATCTGTAATACAATGATCCCTTTAAATCTGTAGATTTAGGTAAGCCTCCATTTATTGAAAAATTTTAAAAATTGTTAGTGTTCCATAGGGCCTGCCCTTTTATTTGTACCAATTATTTATATTTTGGCTTTCTGTTGTCTTTCTTCTATATCTAATTATCTTTTTTCTAAATTACCTTTATCCTTTTTTTCCTCTTCATTGTGTGGATATCTTAAACATATCTCAATGTCACTTTTTCATTTCTCTGTAGGGTAAATTTTGCTTGTAATGAACTTGAGGTCCAACAATATTATCTTCCTCCTAAAATACTGAACTCTGTTCTGTTTTTATGCAATTCTCTTATGTCAACTTTTCTCTGACATTATTAAACGTTGTTTTCTAAATTTTTTTCTATTTGCAAGAGTAAACTTTGTCCAGAGTATTCTCTTTGATGCTGGTGTTTGGTTTCTTTTTCTCTTTTATAGATATTATTAAAGATTGTCTCTCTTATTCTCAACTTTGAGTCAGAATAGTTTATTCAGAATTATTATTTGTGTAGCAATAACATCTATGGCTTCTTATTGGCTTATTTTCCTATTTCTCTGGGCACTATTTGAGTCTTCACTGGAGCTAGAAGATGAAATGTTCTATCCTCTGTTCATTTATGTAGCTTCATGAGCTGGATAGGGAGGAAGCCATGTCTATGGGTAACTATATTCAGAGAAATTTATCTCCGCTTTCCCATTCTTCATAATTCTGTTAAAACTCCTGCACCTGAGACTAGATGAATTGAGATAGTGATATTTCCTAACCAATTGTGAGGACATATTATTTTCAATGTGTTTTTCTCTTATCTTTAGGATGAATGAACCACTTTGGGGAACAGTCATCATATGTTTTGTCGTGTGTGTGTGTGTGTGTGTGTGTGTGTGTGTGTGCACCTACATCTCCACACTTATCTGCTTTTCCTTGCCACTATCACTCAAGATTGAGTTAGTGGTCCCAGGAATTATCCCCATCCCCTCCCCACTTTATGATGGGTCGAGGAAAACACTTCTCCTTCTTGGTATTTCTTCTAGCTTCTGCTTTGGAATGTGGGCTGAAGGGCCCCAAAGACTAGATTCCAAGTCTTTTTCCCAGCATGCTCCTGTCATCAGTTCTAGTACTTCCAAATTGGGCAACATGAAAGAAGGTTTTTACAATGTCTTGCCCTGCCAACTTGTCCTTTACTCTTTACTCCTAGCGTTTATATTTACCCTGCTCTAAATTGAATTATTCTTCATTGATGACTTGTGAAGTTTATAGACAAGATTAGACATATCCCCTTAGTTCAGTGTTGATAATATTGTCTTTATACATTTTTGTTGTTCTTGTTGCAGTATCTTTTTTTTTTTTTTTTTTTGCTTTTGATGTCTTTTAAATTGATTTGTAGGAGGAATCTTCTGCAAAGTCCCCATATATTTTCAGAAGAATCAATATACTTTTTGCAACCTAAAAACATGAAACAAGATAAATCTAGTTGCCATTTTTTTGTGTGTACTTTTGGAATTCAAAATGTCCCCTAATTGATTTTCATTGCATACAAATCCCTTATTACTTTTGTAATCTTCTACAAATTTTACCTCAAAAAAACTTTTTTTTTGGCTGCGTTGCGTCTTCGTTGCTGCCCGCGGGCTTTCTCTAGTTGCGGTGAGCGGGGGCTACTCTTCGTTGCGGTGCGTGGGAGGCTTCTCACTGTGGTGGTTTCTCTCCTTGTGGAGCACGGGCTCTAGGCGCACAGCTTCGGTAGTTGCAGCACGCAGCCTCAGTCGTTGTGGCGCACGGGCTTAGTTGCTCCACGGCATGTGGGATCTTCCAAGACCAGGGCTCGAACCCGTGTCTCCTGCATTGGCAGGCTGATTCTTCACCACTGCGCCACCAGGGAAGTCCCTCAAAACAACTTTTGAAGTTCACAAAATATGAAAGTACTCACTGAAAAGTTTTTAATTTTATTTTTGTTTGTTTCTTTGTTTAATAAAAAGGAGCCTTAAAACCCAAACGAAATATTTCCAAAGGCATAACTGTATGTAATGAACACATATGACCACCAGATGCCAGTCTTGCTTCATGCTAGATTTCAACCAGCGGCTAGAAAAGAGATAATGCAAAGCTGGTTTTCAAGTGGTAAAATATTTTTATCACTAGGGAAGACATATCCTCTAATTAAGCAACAAGGCCTAAAAGGGAGTTCGTTTTAATAGTAGAAAGACAAAAAATTTGCTTGGCTTTAATTACCAAAAGAAAGAGGTAATTCTTTAAACAGCGTGTCACCTAAAGAATGAAGGAGTTATCTAACACATGGAGCTTAGCTTGCTCTTAATTATATACTGGCTTTATTAAGTTGACATACACAATGGCTGCTTCATACTTTTAATTTATGTAAGTACAATTACAACAAAATTTAAAGGATTATTTTCTCCTAAGTTTTAGCAGAACGGATGAAGTTTAAGTAGGTACAAACTAAAAATTATTATATTATGTTTTGAATTTTTCTTTTAAAGAAACAGAAGTGTTAACTTTTTCAAAAGTCACTCTTTTTTAAGATTGGTAAGGCCATTTAATTCATAAGTACTATACAAAATTATCTTAAGGATTTGCACACTTAAAACAACGTAATGTCAATACCTTAAATTGCATTTCACTTCTAATTCCTAACATTTATTGTGTACTTACTAGATACCAGGCACTATTCAAAGCACTTTATATGTTTTAACTCATTTCATCCTCTCAATAAACCTATTAGGTCAATACACATCATTTCTTTTTTAGAGTTGAACAAACTAAGTCTCAAAGGAATTCAGTAAACTACCCAAGGTCTTGTTTCGAAACACATGAAGTCTGGTTCCAGGATCCACTGCTATGCCATCCAATAAAATTTTACACACCAGTAAACTTAAAAGTTTGTAGAAGTTAAACTACCAAAGAATATACAGTAGTTAGTCATTTCATAGTAGTTTTAGCAGCTTGGTTATATAACAGAAAGTTATAGCCCCTTCACTTAGAGACTAGATTATTTTTGTGTCAGTCTTCTTTACTCACTTTCAGAGGCTAACATTTCCAGTGGGGAACAAACTTAAACACTGTTCAGCAGCTAGAAGAATATATACATCATAAATATATATATATTTATATATATAGAAAACAAAACTACTAAGAATGTAGGTTAAGTTGCTGACTGGGATGAAATAATGCATATAATCTCATTCCTTTCCCAAAACATGCTAAAACTTCAGCCAAAGTTTCTTTCCCCCCTCCCGAAGTTATTGATATAGTTGACATACAACATTGTATTAGTTTAAGCTGTGCAACATAATGATTTGATATGTGTATATATTGCAAAATGATCACCACAACAACTTTAGTTAACATCAATTACCTCACATAGTTACAATGTTTTTCTTGTGATGAGAACTTTTAAGATCTACTCTCTTAGCAACTTTCAAATACTGCGGTATTGTTAACCATAGTCACTATGCTGTACATTGCATTGCACCCCCAGTACGTATTTATCTTATAACTGCGAGTTTTTACCTTTTGACCAGAGACAAGGTATAATTTAAGATGTCAGAAACTCTCAACATAGTGACAAGTTGAGAGGAGAAAACAGCAACACAATTTTGTAAGGTGGAAAGTGGATCGTGGAGGGTAAACTGACTAGAAGACCAGATCTTCAACTAAGAGCTGAGAAAGCTGAGAATGAACACAATTCACAATTTACTCCAGAGTCTGGAGAAGGCTCAGGAACTGTTAGTTCCAGGTGCCTTTGGAAATGGATGTGAAGTGTGTTCATGTATGGGTGTGTGTGTTGGGGTCAAACTATAAAAAGTAGTACAGGGTTAATATTGTTTTATATATGATTATATTTTTAAATTACCTCTTGCTTTCCACACCTCTGGGCAACTGCCAGAGGTTTATCTCCAGAGAGAGTAAATCAGAATCTCTGTACAGGGGGTGATAAGGAAGGGAATTCATGCACAGCCGAGGAAACATGGGTACAATGACAGAAACAGAGGGAATAAGTGACCATACACTTTACTGAATGCTGAATGCAGAGAACTTCATCCTTCATTGAGCATCTGGAACAGTCAGCCAGACTCTTTCTCTCCAGTCAGTGTCAGAAGACTCTTAGAAACCTAACAAGGCCAAGAGGAAATACCTAAATATATCAACATCAAATGAAGTTTATCCAGATAAACTTAAAGAGAAGCTCAGAGTTGATAGCCCTCAATCACACACCCATTTCTAATTAGCTTTTAAAATTTAATTTAATTTAATTTTTATACAGCAGGTTCTTATTAGTTATCCATTTTATACATATTAGTGTATATATGTCAATCCCAATCTCCCAATTCATCCAAACACCACCCCCACTTTCCCCACTTGGTGTCCATACATTTTTTCTCTACATCTGTGTCTCTACTTCTGCCTTAAAAACTGGTTCATCTATACCATGTTTCTAGATTCCACATGTATGCATTAATATACGATATTTGTTTTTCTCTTTCTGACTTACTTCACTCTTCATGACAGTCTCTAGGTCCATCCACGTCTCTACAAATGACCCAATTTCGTTCTTTTTCATGGCTGAGTAATATTCCACTGTATATATGTACCACATCTTCTTTATTCATTCACCTATTGATGGGCATTTAGGTTGCTTCCATGACCTGGCTATTGTAAATAGTGCTGCAAAGAACATTGAGGTGCATGTGTCTTTTGAATTATGGTTTTCTCTGGGCATATGCCCACTAGTGAGGTTGCTGGATCATATGGTAATTCTATTTTTAGTTTTTTTAGGGAACTTCCATACTGTTCTCCATAGTGGCTGTATCAATTTACATTCCCACCAACAGTGCAAGAGGGTTCCCTTTTCTCCACACCCTCTCCAGCATTTGTTGTTTGTAGATTTTCTGATGATGCCCATTCTAACTGGTGCGACATGATACCTCATTGTAGTTTTGTTTTGCATTTCTCTAATAATTAGATGTTGAGCAGCTTTTCTTGTGCCTCTTGGCCATCTGTATGTCTTCTTTGGAGAAATGTCTATTTAGGTTTTCTGCCCATTTTTTGTTTGGGTTGTTTGTTTTTTAATATTGAGCTGCATGACTTGTTTATATATTTTGGAGATTAATCCTTTGTCCATTGATTCGTTTGCAAATATTTTCTCTTATTCTGAGTGTTGTCTTTTCATCTTGCTTATAGTTTCCTTTGCTGTGCAAAAGCTTTTAAGTTTCATTAGGTCTCATTTGTTTATTTTTGTTTTTATTTCCATTACTCTAGGTGGTGAGTCAAAAAAGATGTTCTGATTTATATCGAAGATTGTTCTTCCTATGTTTTACTCTAAGAGTTTTATAGTGTCTGGTCTTACATCTAGGTCTTTAATCAATTTTGAGTTTATTTTTGTGTATGGTGGTAGGGAATGTTCTAATATCATTCTTTTACATGTAGCTGTCCAGTTTTCTCAACACCATTTATTGAAGAGACTGTCTTTTCTCCATTGCATATCCTTGCCTCCTTTGTCATAGATTAGTTGACCATAGGTGCGTGGGTTTATCACTGGGCTTTCTATCCTGTTCCATTGATCTATATTTCTGTTTTTGTGCCAGTATCATATTGTCTTGATTACCATAGCTTTGTATTATAGTCTGAAGCCAGGGAGTCTGATACCTCCAGCTCCATTTTTTCCCCTCAAGATTGCTTTGGCTATTCGGGGTCTTTTGTGTCTCCATACAAATTTTAAGATTTTTTTGTTCTAGTTCTGTAAAAAATGCCATTGGTAATTTGATAGGGATTGCATTCAGTCTGTAGATTGTTTTGGGTAGTATAGTTATTTTCACAATATTGATTCTTCCAATCTAAGAACATGGTATATCTCTCCATCTGTTTGTGTCACCTTTGATTTCTTTCATCACTGTCTTATACTTTTCTGAGTACAGGTCTTTTACCTCCTTAGGTAGGTTTATTCCTAGGTATTTTATTCTTTTTGTTGCAATGGTGAATGGGATTGTTTCTTTAATTTCTCTTTCTGATCTTTCATTGTTAGTGTATAGGAATTCAAGATATTTCTGTGCATTAATTTTGTATCCTGCAACTTTACCAAATTCATTGATTAGCTCTAGCAGTTTTCTGGTGGCATCTTTAGGACTTTCTATGTATAGTATCAAGTCATCTGCAAACAGTGACAGTTTTACTTCTTTTCCAATTTGGATTCTTTTTATTTCTTTTTCTTCTCTGATTGCTCTGGCTAGGACTTCCAAAACTATTTTGAATAAGAGTGGCGAGAGTGGACATCCTTGTCTTTTTCCTGATCTTAGAGGAAACGCTTTCAGTTTTTCACCATTGAGAATGATATTTGCTGTGGGTTTGTCTTATATGGCCTTTATTATGTTGAGGTAGGTTCCCTGTATGCCCACTTTCTGGAGAGTTTTTATCATAAATTTGTGTTGAATTGTGTCAAAAGCTTTTTCTGCATCTATTGAGATGATCACATGGTTTTTATTTTTCAATTTGTTAATATGGTGTGTCACATTGATTGATTTGCATACATTGAAGAATCCTTGCATCCCTGGGGTAAATCCCACTTGATCATGGTGTATGATTCTTTTAATATGTTGTTGGATTCTGTTTGCTAGTATTTTGTTAAGGAATTTTGCATCTATGTTCATCAGTGATATTGGTCTGTAATTTTCTTTTTTTGTAGTATCTGTCTGGTTTTGGCATCAGAGTGATGGTGGCCTTTTTTTTTTTTTTTTTTTTTTGTGGTACGTAGGCCTCTCCCATTACAGAGCACAGGCTCCAGACACACAGGCTCAGTGGCCATGGCTCATGGGCCCAGCCGTTCCACGGCATGTGGGACCTTCCCGGACCGGGGCACGAACCCATGTCTCCTGTACTGGCAGGCAGACTCTCAACCACTGAGCCACCAGGGAAGCCTGATGGTGGCCTTTTGAATGAGTTTGGGAGTGTTCTTTCTTCTGCAATTTTTTGGAAGAGCTTGAGAAGAATGGGTGTTAGCTCTTCTCTAAATGTTTGATAGAATTCTCTTAGCTTTTGCTTGTCTGTAAAGCTTTTGATTTCTCCGTCAAATCTGAATGAGATCCTTGCTGGTAGAGTAATCTTGGTTGTATGTTCTTCCCTTTCATTACTTTGAGTATATCATCCCACTCGCTTCTGGCTTCTAGAGTCTCTGCTGAAAAATCAGCTGTTTACCTTATGAGAGTTCCCTTGTATGTTACATGTTGTTTTCCTTCATTGCTTTTAATAATTTTTCTTTGTCTTTAATTTTTGTCAATTTGATTATTATGTGTCTCGGCATGTTTCTCCTTGGGTTTATCCTACCTGGGACTCTCTGTGCTTCCTGGACCTGGGTGACTATTTCCTTTCCTATGTTAGGGAACTTTTAGACTATAATCCCTTCATATATTTTCTTGGGTCTTTCTCTCTCTTGTCTCATCCTGGGACCCCTATAATGCAAATGTTGGTGCGTTTAATGTTGTCCCAGAGGTCTCTTAGGCTGTCTTCATTTCTTTTCATTCTTTTATCTTTATTCTGTTCTGCAGCAGTGAATTCTACCATTCTGTCTTCCACATCACTTATCCGTTCTTCTGCCTCAGTTATTCTGCTATTGATTCCTTCTAGTGTATTTTTCATTTCAGTTATTCTATTGTTCCTCTCTGTTTGTTCTTTAATTCTTCTAGGTCTCTGTTAAACATTTCTTGCATCTTCTTGATCTCTGCCTCCATTCTTTTTCCGAGGTCCTGGATCATCTTCACTATCATTATTCTGAATTCTTTTTCTAGAAGTTTGCCTATCTCCACTTCGTTTAGTTGTTTATCTGGGGTTTTACCTTGTTCCTTCATCTGATACATAGTCCTCTGTCTTTTCATTTTATCTATCTTTCTGTGAATGTGGTTTTCGTTCCACAGGCTGCAGGATTGCAGTTCTTGCTTCTGCAGTCTGCCTTGTGGTGGATGAGGCTATCTAAGAGACTTGTGCAAGCTTCCTGATGGGAGGGACTGGGCGTGGGTAGAGCTGGCTGTTGCTCTGGTGGGCTCAGTAAAACTTTAATCCACTTGTCTGCTGATGGGTGGGGCTGAGTTCCCTCCCTGGGGGTTGTTTGGTCTGAGGCGACCAGCACTGGAGACTACAGGCTCTTTGGTGGGGCTAATGGTGGACTCCGAGAGGGCTCATGCCAAGGAGTACTTCCCAGAACTTCTGCTGCCAGTGTCCTTGTCCCTGCAGTGAGCCACAGCCATGCCCTGCCTCTGCAGGAGACCCTCCAACACTAGCAGGTTGGTCTGGTTCACTCTCCTATGGGGGTCACTACTCCTTCCCCCTGGGTCCTGATGCATACACTACTTTGTGTTTGCCCTCCAAGCATGGAGTCTCTCTTTCCCCCAGTCCTGTCAAAGTCCTGCAATCAAATCCCACTAGCCTTCAAAGTCTGATTCTCTGGGAATTCCTCCTCCCGTTGCCGACCCCCAGGTTGGGAAGCCTGATGTAGGGCTCAGAACCTTCAGTCCAGTGGGTGGACTTCTGTGGTATAATTGTTCTCCTGTTTGTGAGTCACCCACCCAGAGGTTATGGGATTTGATTTTATTGTGATTGCACCCCTCCTGCCATCTCACTGCAGCTTCTCCTTTGTCTTTGGATGTGGGGTATTTTTTTGGTGAGTTCCAGTGTCTTCCTGTCTATGATTGTTCAGCAGTTAGTTGTGATTTCAGTGCTCTCTCAAGAGGGAGTCATCTATTTAGTTTTTTAATTCTTTACACTTAAGGGCAAAAAGCCAAGGATTTCCAGGCACACGAGGAAAGCTAACACAAAAAACAGGGCTTCCAAAGAAGATGTAGAAATGGCCACTAACCACAGGAAAAGATGCTCAACATCATTGGTCGTTAGGGAAATGCTAACCAAAACCAAAATGAGATACCACTTCACACTGACTAGAATGGCTGTACTAATTTATTTTTTAAAAAGACAGTAAATAGCAAGTGTTGGTGAGAATGTCTGACCCTTGAGAGAGGAGGAGCTATACTTTCCCACAGATCCTGTGATCTCCTGGTGCACACAGCTAGTATTCTTGTACAACTCCTATAAAAGCCAGCACCTCAGGACTTCCCTGGCAGTCCAGTGGTTAAGACTTTGCCTTCCAATGCAGGGGGTGTGGGTTTGATACCTGGTTGGGGAGCTAAGATTCCACATGCCTCACAGCCAAAACACCAAAACATAAAATAGAAGCAATATTGTAACAAATTCAATAATGACTTAAAAAATTGTCCACATCAAAAAAAATCTTTAAAAAAGTAAAACAGAAAAACGCCAGCATCTCCAAACCAGACTAGGTAGTTCCCTCCCCTTGAATCTAGGCTGGCTTAAGAGACTTGCTTAACTAATAGAATGCAATAGACATGATATTATGGAACTCCCAAGTCTAAATCCTAAGAAGCCTTACAGCTTCCACCCAAGTCTTTTGGAACACTTGCTCTTGGAACCCAGCTGCATGCTGTAGAGAAGCCCAAGCAGCCTGCAGAAAGGAACTGAGCCTCCCCTAAACATCCCAGCTGAGCTTCTAGACAATAGCTGGTACCAACCTGCTTGTAAGTGAGCTATCTTAGAAGTTGAATTACAAACCCCAATCAAGCCACTCCAACCAAAGCTGTGTGGAGCAGAGGTGGATAATCTCTACCAAGTCCTGTCCAAATTACAAGTTCTTGAGCAAAATAAATAGTGGGTGTTGCTATGTTTTTCCTTTTTAATCTGTTAATATGATCAATTGCATTAGTAGATTTTCTGATGTTAAATTCCCTGTGTTCTTGGAATATACTTTTTTAATCTTGATGTAGTTCCACAATTTTGACACTGTACTGAGCATAACCATCGCTGTTTATGGAAAAGTAGATTTGCCAAGCAAATTAATAATGCTAAAAAATGCAAAAAAATGTTTCACCTATTTCAGAAAACTTCAGACATATGGGTAGAACATCATTAAGTAGTCCAGAAGAACTCCTGGCTGGCAACACTGTAAAAGCCAGTTTTCCTTATTTTACACAATTAGACTTTTCTTTAATTTGGAATCCTTAATCCAAATGAGCTATATATATATTTTTACCTATTTTGAAGGTTGCATTTGAAGTTTAGTTTTTCTTTTTTCTTTTTTTGTTTTTTTGGTGTGTGTGTGTGTGTGTGTGTGTGTGTGTGTGTGTGTTTATGATTCAAATTACAGACTTGATTAATGGTATTCCATTTAGAAAATAACCAAGGCTTCACTAATCTGAAGTACTCAGAGGCGGAATTTTCTCTCTCTCACTCTTTCTCTCTTTGTCTTATCTCACTGAGTGTTTTACTTAATGCATATAATCAGCTGTTTACATAAAAGTGGAGAAACACAAATGAGCCTTGAAAGTCTTTGAAAATGAAAAATTAAAAGAAGGAAAGTAACAAGGCAGACTAGAGGCTTGGGATTGCTCTAGTCTGAAAACTTATCAGGTGAAAAGATGTTTTTCTGCTTTTTCAGATACAACAATATTTAGGAGAGGCCGTCCCAGCCACCCCTCACTCTCCAGCTTCTACCCCAGGCACACACACACACAGACACACACACACACACACACCCCCTGTCTCTGTCTCTCTCTCTCTCCTATACTTCCCCACCACCTCTTCAGTGACTCTCTTTTAACCAGTTCTCCAAAGCAATCTTTCTAGGGTGGAACCAGTTCTCCAAAGCAGATTTTCTCCCCTCCTTCTACCGTCCTACCACCACCACCTTAAGAAACCTATTTTCTAGGAAAAAGAAAGAGAGAGACAGAGAGAACTTGAAGCCAAAGCAAATTCCATTTCTAAAATTTTTCAATAAAAATGTCCTCTAAAAGATACCTGCTCAGAAAAAGTTACTGAAGTGTCAAACAGTGACAGACCAGCATTTATTGCCAGAAGTGACACAAGCTGAGAGCAGAGCTCCCAGCGGGAAGCTGTCATTATGTAAATGTGCCCGCGTGACAGCCCTCCAAGGAGGACAAATGACTCGTCAGTGACTTCTTAATCAGCCTGTCTCTAGCAATAATAACCTAACCACTGGTCACCTAATTAAAAATGAAAGAAATCAGTGTCTTTTCCAAACACTGAGTTTCTAGAGTCTCAGGTTGCAGACTGTCATGAAGCAGAGAGCTGTCAGCTGTTTGCACTTCATGTCACAGACAAGCAGACCCTTGTGAGGGGCCTCAAGCTCATGTCTGTGATTTGATTATGTTGCCATCATTCAGTTAATGCATTGATCTGGATGATTTGCTGCTATGGGCCCTTAGTCATTTATTCATTCATTCACCAGTTTCACAAGTATTTATTCATTCACAACTATTTATTACAAGCTTACTGTATGCCAGGGGATATATCTTGGGGATATAAAGATGAATAGGACACTTATGCAGCATTTGGCGGATCTCTCTGTCGGGGAAACAGATATAAAAATATTTAACTATGATACAATTTGATCTAGCTGTAATACAGAAAACAAATATATATGTGTATTGCATATTATGGAAAATGCAAAATGGTGGCCCACTGGACAGAACTATTCTACAGGATTTTTTAAAATTAATTAATTAATTATTGTCTGCTTTGGGTCTTCATTGCTGTGTGCGGGCTTTCTCTAGTTGTGGCAGTCAGGAGCTACTCTTCGTTGCGGTGCGCAGGTTTCTCATTGCGGTGGCTTCTCCTGTTGCAGAGCACGGGCTCTAGGTGCGCAGGCTTCAGTAGTTGTGGCTCGCGGGCTCTAGAGCACAGGCTCAGTAGTTGGGGTGCATGGGCTTAGTTGCTCCGCAGCATGTGGGATATTCCTGGACCAGGGCTTGAACCTGTGTTCCCTGCATTAGCAGGCGGATTCTTAACCACTGTGCCACCAGGGAAGTCCCCATTCTATGGAATTTGAGATGCTTTTATTTGGGACATGTGCCCCTCAGGTTACCAAAGACTCTGACATATCCTATTCTTTTAAACTTAATCCACTTCATTCATTTATGTTACCTTCTTGGTCCTTGTTAAGCACTTGAGTTTCAGATGCTTGTGTAGAGATAGGTCTAACAAGCAGACACCTGCCATGAAATGTGATATTAAAATTTAAGTATTGCTCTTTTAAATGAGTTTTAAAGAAAATTGTGTGTGATGTGTTAAAAAATTCTTAATCACACTTCTCTCAGGTATGGAAAAAAAAATACCTCACCAGCCACCTGTGCTGTGTAGCAGGGAAAATAACCAAATATTTAAAACTAGCCAATCAATAGTATCTCAGTCTGTTTCCATTTTAGTTGTCTTCGTCGCCGTCATCGAAGGGGAGGTTCATTCTCTCTGGGTTCAATGCTCACTCTTTTACTTCTCTTCTCTATGAGCTGCTTCTCTTCAGATAGTGTTAGGGTGTCTTTCTTGACTCTGGAAGGGTGTGAGAAGTATCCTTGGAGCATTGCTGGCCCTCCTGTCCAGTGGCTGCTTGGCTACCTCTGGACCAGTGACTGGGGCAGGACAGCCAGTCCCTGGCCATTTGTGCACTATTCAGGTACAGGCACCACTGGTTAGTCCACGGTCACAGTCACTTGTTCCTGGCTCCAGAGTGTCCTCTCCTGGCAGCCTCCTTTTCCTCACCTCAGCACCTGCTCATGTATAGCCAACACTCTCAGCACTTCTAGGCTACACTAAGGCACTGAAAACTTCTAGATTTCCCAAAACTCATGAATAGATTATTGTGTTAATTGTACCGAGATCAAAGAATGTAGTTTATGCCCTAAGACCTTGTTTGTGATCAATTTAATAAATATTCAATTTGTGGTTGAGAAGAGTATGCTTCTCTAATGCTTGAGTCTATATTGGTGTTCTATTCCTGTGTAACAAACTAACACAAATTTAGAGGCTTAAAACAACATCCTTTTTTTTTCTTTACAACATCCATTTTTAACATCTCACAGTTTCTGTAAGTCAGAAGTCCGGGCATGGGTTCTCTGCTTAGGGTTTCACAAGTCTGAAATCGAACTATCCACCAGCAGTGTTCTCATCTGCAACTCAGGGGCTTCTTCCAAGCTCATGTGGGTTGTTGGTAGAATTTAGTTCCTTGCAGTTATAGAACTGCATTTCTCAGCTGACAACAGCAGGCCTCATTTTCTTACTGGCTCTTGGCCTGGGGTTGCTCTTAGCTCCTTGAGCCCACTCTGCTCCTAGCCATGTGGTTTCACACATGGTAGGTTATTTTTTAAAGCCAGCAGAAGGGTATCTCTCTCCAATATGACAAGATGGAGTCATGTATGACATAATGTAATCAAGGAAGTGACTATCCCATCATATTCAAGGGCCCTGCACCTGCTTGAGGGGAAGGATTATATAAGATGTTTACCTCAGAGGTGGGAATTTGGGGACCACCTTAGGAGTCATCCTACCACAGAATATGAGTTTTTATAAATGTTGATTAAATCCCACTTTTTAACCGTTATTCAAATCTCCCTTATACTTACATGTTTTGGGTCTGCTTTACCTATTTTAATCACTAATACAGTTGTGTTAATTGTGAATTTATTTCTACTTGTAGCTCCATCTTTTTCTTTTTTTCTACTTTATCTATTCTGAGAACATTTATTAGGTGTAGGCAGTTTAGAATTATATTGACCCTCTTTAACTCTAATAATGGCTTTTGTCTTAAAATCCATTCTGTTTGGTATTAATACGTAATGTTGAATTTTCATCTTGCTAGGATTTGCCATGTATATATATTTTTAATCTCCACTCTGTACCTTATATGTTAGGTGTATATCAGTTATCTATTGCTGCTTACTATACTGCTCCAAAATTTAGCAACTTCTTACAGCAACCATTTGACTTGCTCATGATTCAGTCATTTAGGAAAGTGAGTTAGATGCAGGGGGTTCTTCTGCATTATTAGCATTATTCTTGCCTAGTGCTATTCACGTGGTTGCAAGTCATCTGGCCATTTGACTAGAGCTCAATGGTTTAAGATGTCCTCACAGGCCTGGCAGTTAGTGTCAGCTGTTGATTAAGCTACTCTCTTTACACAGTCTCTTATCCTCAAGGAGGACGCTTGGGCTTCATCATATAGTGTTGACAGGGGAAGACAGAGAGCAGAAGCTGCAAAGTCTCTTGAGGACCAGGCTTGGAAATCCACATGTTCCTTCTCTAGTACCCCTGCTGTGCTCAGTCATTGGCTGTGAGAAGTCAGAGGGTGTGTGGCCTCAATGTGAAACTTTTGAAGGTCCAGAGACGTGTCAGTCAATGACGCTCCTCAGAGCAGGTCCTTTGAGGTATGAGTCTGAGCAGTGCTCCTTCATGGTCACCACATAGATATGGTTTAATATCATAATTTAAAATATTTCAGACTTTTGCTATTAATGAGAAATCTTGTTATGGACTTCTGTTTTCAGTGGTTGTGTTTTCCTCTCACATGTATCATATAAAGCATTCAAAGCATGAAAGAATGAAGATATAGCTATTGGATATAGATTAACCATTTAAAAACCAATTGCTTGAACTATTGGTCAATTAACTCACACAGAAAAAGATAAATTTGTTTCCTGATTTTTGGTAAAATTCAAGTACACTTTTCTTCTAAACTATCATTAAGACAATGTAATTATGTAGTAAAGATCTTAAAAGACATTAAACCAACAATTAACTTCTGCATATTAACTTTGTTTTTCAGCTTAAGGGTGTAGTCTACAGAGTAATGCTCATCCCGATTCTCTCCTTTCTGAAGCACAGCCCATGGCCTCTCAGTATTTGTCTTCCCTTCTTCAATTTTTTTTTGCTGGGCATATGGCTGCTACTAATGAAGACTAGTTGTAGTTGTGTAACTCAGTTCTGGAAAATGGGATATTGATGAAAAGTGATATACATGACTTCCTGATGAACACTCTTCTCCTCCTGCTTTTTTTCTTCCTACTGGCTTAATGTTGACAAGAGAGTGGAGCTGGAGCAGCCATTCTGGATCATCAAATGATACCTGCATGACGTGGTTGACAGAGCAGCGAGATAAAAGAAGCCTTGTGCTCG
Source organism: Pseudorca crassidens (assembly GCF_039906515.1). Lineage (NCBI taxonomy): Eukaryota > Metazoa > Chordata > Mammalia > Artiodactyla > Delphinidae > Pseudorca > Pseudorca crassidens. The sequence continues at coordinate 88,533,267 of NC_090298.1, forward strand.
CATTCCAACTCTAGGTCATAGGTGTGGGCATTTAGATGAGAGAAAAACAAAATTCTATCATGTCTAGGCTATAGTTATTTGGGGATTTCTGTTATTAGTTGCTAAAGTTAATCCTAAACATCTTTCATATGTTTGTTTGGTTTGCTCCCCATTTTATCCCCAGCATCTGTTATGGTACCTGAAGAGAGCAGAACTACGGGAGGCAGCCACCCAGCAAGAGAAATATGATGGACCTTCCCCAGCTGTAATAATATGAGTTGAAATTAAGGACAAAACCCTTATCTGGCATACAACATGCACTCAATAAATATTTGTTGAAAGAATTAATGAATTCATTAATGGCAGGGGGCTGCCATGTTTTAGAACCCAACATCATACCCGTCTAGAAGATCTCCTCCTTCTTACATTAGTTAGCCAACTGCTACCAATCTTCCAAGATCCAGCTTAATTGTGACTTTTCTGTCAAGCTCCCCCAGCTTTTCCTGGCATTGGGTAGTGCCTGCCTTCCTGGTAGTAAATATCTCTGCCTCTCTTACATTTACCTCCCTTACCTCCCATCATATTGAAACTTCAAACTTTCTTCTTCGTGTTCTTAACAGCCAACGTGATGTTTGGAAGGATGGAGGAGAAGCAAGGAAGTAATACTTCTAAACATGCAAAAAGTCATATAGGACTTTCCTCTGAAGATTTAGGAACTGGATTAATCAGTGTTCTCTAGAGAAACAGAACCAATAGGATGTGTGTGTGTGTGTGTGTGTGTGTGTGTGTGTGTGTGTGTGTTTATATAAAGGGAGAGATTTGTTTTAAGGAATTGGCTTATGCAATTGCAGGGGCTGGCAAGTCTAAGATCTGCAAGACAGGCTGGCAGGCTGGAGACCCAAAGAAGAGTGGATGTTGCAGTCTCAAGTCTGAAGCAGAATTCCTTCTTCCTTAGGGGATCTCAGTCTTTTCTCTTAAGGCCTTCGACTCACTGGATGAGGCCCACCCACGTGATGGAAGGTAATCTGCTTTACTCGAAGTCTAATGATTTAACTGTTAATCATACCTAAAAAATATCTTCACTGCAACATCTAGATTGGTGTTTGGCCAACAACTGAGGTACCATGGCCTAGCTAATTTGACATAAAAAGTTAACTATCACAGGAACCAGAAATAGAAGTGGGTTTATTCCATAATTTTAAGTTCCAATACTACTATTTAGATGACAACTGCCAGGAAAGTTGCATGTATTACCAAGTGTCGTAGCAGGTCATCATGAAGCCAGAAAAAACGACTGATTATGACAATGAGAGAGAAGATCCTACAGAAAACAATTAGAAATATAATCAGATGTGTTTAGTAACTTCAAATTCATTATTACTGTTTGCATGGTTAAAGAAAGTTCACTCTCAGAGAGCATTTGCTATGTAACAAAATTAAGCGAAGCTTATGTGAAAAAAGATCCCTGGGGGGAAAACTTCCTGCTTCTTTAAAATTAATTTTATACATATATATAATTTAATTATGATACTTATATATTTTTTTCCCAAATTGAAATAGGTTTTTTGTTTTTTGTATTATTTTTTTACTCTGGAAACCTCAAGATGGCAACGTTTTACTTTGGAAGAAGGTGTTCAGTGCCAGCGGTAGAGTCCTGCTTTTCAATTCATAACAGCACCCAGGAGTCAGGCTGTCAATAGGGGGAGGGGAATGGAGATAAGCTGGTAGATGTGTTTCGAAAATTTCTGACCTCTTACACTCCTCCCTAATTTCCCATCCACAAAGACCTCTGTAAACTGGCAGTTCAGGTAAATAGTTTCTCTACAGCAGCTGGTCCCCAACCTTTTTGGCACCAGGGACTGGTTTCATGGAAGACAATTTTTCCACAGACGTGCGTGGGTGGGCAGGAATGGTTCGGGCGGTAATGCGAGAGATGGGGAATGGCAGATGAAGTTTCGATGGCTTGCCGTCTGCTCACCTCCTGCTGTGCGGCCCGCTTCCTAACAGGGCCACAGACCACTACCAGTCCGCGGCCCAGGGGTTGGGGACCCCTGCTCTACAGTCATTATAGAAACCAGTATTTTATTCTAGCTGCATTTGTACTGCTCCAGCTAAATAGCTGATTTTTCTGTTCCCAACACACCATTTATGCAGAAACAATTTTTATTTTTCATCTAGGAATTAGGCAGTAAAGAGTCAATATTATAATAGTGCATTAGTGTCAGCCCTTGCTTGGGCTACTGAAACGGCCTTCTTCTTGTCTCCTTAGGGCCTCTTTTCCAAACTTCACATCATGTCCCTCTCCTATCCCCAACCATCCAGTGGCTTCCCATTGCAACTAAAGTAAAATCAAACTCCTTGTTGTGACCTGCATGCTCTACAGGGTCTGGCCCTCCCCACTTCTGTGGCCTCATTGTCTATCATTCTCCCTCTTGCCTGCTCACTTTGTTCTAGCCACCATGGTGTTGCTGTTCCCTGAACACTGTGAGCTTGTTCTACCTCAGGGCCTTTGCCCTTCCTGGTAGTCTGATTTTTACATGACTCACTTCCTCCTTCTAGTTCCTTCTCAAGTATCACTTTCTTCAGATAGGACTTCCCTGATCACTCTCCCTCTCTCCCTCACCTTAGCCTTCCCCTGCTTTATTTTCCTTCAGTGGAAGAATAATACCACCTAATAATTGATTATCTGTCCTCCTCAAGCAGAATATAAGTTCTATGGAGGGTTGGGACTTTGTCTTGTTTACTCCTGTTTCCCTAGAACCTAGTCTGATTCATATTAGGTGCTCAATAACTAGTTGTTGAATGAATGAAAGAATAAAGCAAAATTCAGCCAATCTGGTGTCTTTATTCCATCTCTTTTATATGTGGCAGTGTGCCAGATACCTAGAAAGTAGCAGTATAAACCCTAATGAGGCAGTCTTATTGACACTAACACATTGGGTTTTTTTGACATACATGATTCTCTATTTTTTAAATAGATATTTGATTTTAAAAAGTCTCCCCCAAATTGTCACTAAAACAAAAATGATCAGATAAATGATAGCAGTTAGATGTCTTTAGTATTTACATAATTTTTAAAAAACAAAAAATTAGCACCAGATTTTCCTATAATAGATCTGTGAAATTAATTCCTTTTTAATATATATTTTTAATTGAAGTATAGTTGATTTACAGTGTTGTGTTATTTTCTGCTGTACAGCAAGGTGATTCAGTTATACATATACATACTTCTATTTTTTTTTTTTTTTTTTTTTTGCCGTATGAGGGCCTCTCACTGTTGTGGCCTCGCCCGTTGCGGAGCACAGGCTCTGGACGCGCAGGCTCAGCGGCCATGGCTCACGGGCCCAGCTGCTCCGTGGTATGTGGGATCTTCCCGGACCGGGGCACGAACCCGTGTCTGCATCGGCAGGCAAACCCAATATACATACTTCTTAATATTCTTTTCCATTATGGTTTCATCATACCATATTGTCTATAGTTCTCTGTATTATACAGTAAGACCTTGTGTTTATCTATTCTATATATAAAAGCTTACATCTGCTAACCCCAACCTTCTACCCCATCCCCCACACCAACCCCCTCCCTCTTGGCAACCACCAGTCTGTCCTCTATGTCTGTGAGTCTGTTTCTGTTTTGTAGATAAATTCATTTGTGACATATTTTAGATTCCACATGTAAGTGATATCATATGGTATTTTTCTTTCTCTTTCTGACTTACTTCACTTAGTATGATAATCTCTAGTTGCATCCATGTTGCTGCAAATGGCATTATTTCATTCTTTTTTATGGCTGAATAATATTCCATTGTATATATGGATCTTCTTTATCCATTCATCTGTTGATGGACATTTAGATTGTTTCCATGTTTTAGCTATAGTGAATAGTGCTGCTATGAACATAGGGGTGCATGTATCTTTTTGAATTATAGTTTTGTCTGGATATATGTCCAGGAGTGAGATTGCTGGATTGTTGGCAGCTCTATTTTTAGTTTTTTGAGGAAACTCCACACTGTTTCCATAGTGGCTGCCCCAACTTACATTCTCACCAACAATGTAGGAGGGTTCCCTTTCTGTGGAATTAATTTTTTTTTAAATTATTGGAGTATAATTACTTTACAATGTTGTGGTAGTTTCTGCTGTACAATGAAGTGAATCAGCTATATGTATACATATATCCCCTCCCTCTTGGACCTCCCTCTCACCACCCTGCTCCATCCCACTCATCTAGGTCATCACAGAGCACCGAGCTGAGCTCCCTGTGCTATACAGCAGGTTCCCACTAGCTATCTATTTTATACATGATAGTGTATATATGTCAAACCTCATCTCCCAATTCGTCCCACTCTCCCCTTCGCTCCCTGTGTCCACATGTCTATCCTCTACGTCTATGTCTCTATTCCTGCCCTACAAATACGTTCATCTGTACCATTTTTCTAGACTACATATATGGGTTAATATACAATATTTGTTTTTCTCTTTCTGGCTTACTTCACTCTGTATGACAGGCTCTAGGTCCATCCACATCTCGACAAATGATCCAATTTCGTTCCTTTTTATGGCTGAGTAATATTCCATTGTTTATATGTACCACATCTTCTTTATCCATTCATCTATCGTTGGACATTTAGGTTGTTTCCATGTCCCAGCTATTGTAAATAGTGCTGCAGTGAACATTGGGGTACATGTGTCCTTTTGAATTGTCATTTTCTCAGGGTATCTGCCCAGTAGTGGGATTGCTCGGTCATATTGTAGTTCTGTTTTTAGTCTTTTAAGGAACCTCCATACTGTTCTCCACAGTGGCTGTATCAATTTACATTCCCACCAACAGTGCAAAAGATTTCCCTTTTCTCCACACCCTCTCCAGAATTTACTGTTTGTAGATTTTTTGATAATGGCCATTTTGTCTGATGTGAGGTTGTATCTCATTGCAGTTTTGATTTGCATTTCTCTGATAATTAATGATGCTGAACATCTTTTCATGTATATATAGGCCATCTGTATGCCCTCTATGGAGAAATGTCTATTTAGGTCTTCTGCCCATTTTTTGATTGGGTCGTTTGTTTTTTTGTTACTGAGTGAAGTCAGACAGAAAGACAAATATCATATGGTATCAGTTGTATGTGGAATTGAAAATATGATACAAATGAACTGTTTCCCTAGTGGCTGCACCAACTTACATTCCCACCAACAGAGTAGGAGGGTTCCCTTTTTGTGGAATTAATTCTTAAATGAAGCTAAATTTACTGAGAAGTTATTCAAGTTACCAAAAAGAACTTGTCACCTATGTCAAAAGAGGATCTGCATTACTAATCATGGGTGATATTTTGTCTGCAAAACAACTCTAAGGCATAGAATATTTAGGCTGCAAAAAGAAGAGTGTAAATAATTAAGATGTAAATCCAATTATGGCTGTCCCCATTACAGTTCTTTTTTTTAGTAATAGAAATATACTGTCTCCTCAGTTTATAAATGAAATTGCATCCAGATGCAAGCAGGTGGAAGAAGTTCTGAAAAATTCTTGGTAAATAAAAAGCAATTCATTAAACATTATTCCTAGTAATACAATATTTGATTCAGTTTTGCAACTACATAGAATCCCCAAATTCAAAATATAATAATATAAAGATATTCTATTTTGAAAAATATTAAGATAACTCCCTAAATTTTTGTAGTAACAATAAATAATCTTTAAGCTAAAATATATTAAATACCTTCTTCTTTGAATTGGAATTAGGAATTAAAAGAAGTAGGGCTTGTTTTTTTCATAGTAACTTAATGAGTCTTCCTGTCTGTTATTTTTCTAAATGCTCATTAGCTTAATTCTTATTTATTATTTTAAAAAATCATTTTGATTTGATCATTTTTTTCACATTATTATATTATAATCAATGATAATCTATATCTATTGCTATATCTATTAAGTGTTTACAATGTGCTAGGCACTATACCTAGCATATTCGAATTACTTAATTAATACTTATGGGCTAGCCTTGGAACTCAGTCCCCATTTTTATTACATTTTCAATGGAAAAATGGATTCCAACTTTAAAAGCACTGACTTACAAATGAAGTATTTTAATACGACGTATTTATAAGTGACTGAATTGGGTGACTGCAACTTCTAATGAATGGAAATCTATGCAGCCTGACAAAGTGAGTTAAATCAGAATAACCTTTGTGTGCAGGAAAATGTAGAAGCTCTTTCACATTTTATTTCCAAATAGAATTCTTGGCATTTGAAGATATTACGGCTGTCAACATTGTCTTCTGCGTATATGCAAAGCTACAAAGTCTGATACATGCACGACTTGCAGTTACTTTCACAGTAAGCATCATCCATGTGAATTCAACCTGTTGACTGTAATGTGGCAAAGTGCTTTACTAGCAATGCCCCTCTACCCTCGGTGCTAAAGGTTGCCTTTGCTCAAATAGTCACACCATCTCAGATTGCCACAGCTGCCTGGGTATTCTGCTGCTGCTCTGTGTACACATCTGCGTCGGTATGATTCAGTGAAACCTTGTTGGTGTTCTTCCGCTCACTCTTGCCTTGACTCACCACAGGCTAGCTCACTGTAGGAAAGTCATTTTGATGGAGAACCCCAAATGTCCTCAAAGTGATATGATAAGATGGAAACTTATTCTTCTGGCATGCCAGGCTGAATATACTGGACATCTGTGGTTTATACTGTTCAGCATCTATTTCCCTATATCGAGGTAAAACCATGCTCCTTTAGGGGAACCACACTCTTCTATTGATGTAGCCGAGGCCCGTGATTCTGCTGGGGCTGAACCTTCTTCTGGAGTCAGTGGTTGGTATATGACATATGAGAGCAATATGCCCTGGCCAGAGAGACTAGTTCAGAGGTAGACCTGAGGCCCAAGCAGGCCAGTCACAGCCATAAATATCAGTTTAGGACTTTCTGCCAGAACCACTGTGAAAGAGAAACTGTCGTTGTTTTCTGGGGTCGCTAAGCCTAGACCTTCTAATAGCTATTCTGCCACCACTTGAGATCAGCCTGAGAATGAAAGCAACATGGGGGTAAGCCAATTGGGAGGTGGAAAATATACAAACTACATTGTTTGAGTACCTAGATCTAGCTTCACCTGAAGCCAGTAGTGAACCCTAAATACTACACTAGCTTAAGTTACATTAGCTTAAGTTAATTGAATTGGTTTCTGCCCTTTGCAACCAAAAGAATCCTGAATAACACAATGGGAATGACCACAGACTGAATCTCAAGAGCAGTTTTATGGCTGTATTTGCCTTCCCAAAGAGGTAAACGGTCATTTTGAGGACTTCAGCTAACATGGAGGAGGCCGCAAAATCAACTGTTGACATGTTCCTGAAGATCAGCAAGTGTGTTGCATGTTCCTGGTGCTGTGTTTTGGAATTCTGCTTTGCTGTCCTTTATACTTTTCATAAAACTGGAGAGGCAGAGAGCAATAATCTGGGAAGTGCTGGTGCTATATCATCTTGCCAACTCTATAATCTTGAAACAAATCTTAGTATTTGGTTGAAAAATATAGTAATTAATAAACAGAAGAGTTCCCATGTGATGGACATGCTTTTGAATTTAGGTTTTGCTCCCCAGATCATGGTCAAGTCACTAACCTCTCAGCCATAGCTGCCTCATATTTAAAATAGGAACAATAATAGTCCCGCCTAATAGGGCTTTTTAAAATAAAATTAAATGGGTTAATTTAGGTAATAAGCTTGGAACAGTGCTTGGGTATAATAAGTACTCAAGGATTTCCCTGGTGGTTAAGAATCCGCCTGCCAATGCAGGGCACAGGGGTTCGAGCCCTGGTCTGGGAAGATCCCACATGCCATGGAGTAACTAAGCCCATGTGCCACAACTACTGAGCCTGCGTTCTAGAGCCTGTGCTCCGCAACAAGAAAAGCCACTGCAAAAAGAAGCCCGCACACCTCAATGAAAAGTAGCCCCCGCTCACCTCAACTAGAGAAAGCCTGAGCACAGCAGCAAAGACCCAAAGCAGCCAGAAATTAATTAATTAATTAATTATTTTTAAAAAGTACTCAAAATACTTTAATATTAGGCATCACAACATATGGCCCCAGAATGGAACCCTGAATTCTCACATCATGACACCATCCTCATCATTTTCTTCAGCCACATCTGGACATGGTCTGACAGCCCAAGGTACAAACACAAGACCCTAGGCTAGACCTTACCATGTTTTCAGTTTCTTGTAGGTTAATGCTTAATACAGAAAAGCAACAAACTATGACTACTGTATCAGGATTGTATTCAGCCTTGAAGAAATTTCCATTTTTCTATGTTCACTTAGACCAGTTTGTATGATATGAAATCAAATTGGCAAGAACTCTGCCTAGTAAAAAAAGACATTTTCTTAGACCACATATGCCTTTAAACATTGTTATTTAAAAATTTGTTATTTCCTGGCAAAGATATGATTACAGCATTACAAGGAAGATATTGTAGTTGCACAATAGGCTTCGTTCAGCTCTCTTGAAGCAAATATAATAGATGTCTAGTGTAAGTACAACCACATGTTATAATGGGAAATTAAGTAAAGTATGTAACATCTGAAATTGGTCAGAAAATCAGAGAAAGTTTGGCTTTTTGTGCACATTTTTAAACCATTCTTTTTTGGCTTGTATTGCACAATATGAGCTTCTATTACAGAAACGAAATTATTAGAGAATGAAAATAAAGCATTAAAATAATTTAGTGAAGACTTTTTTACTGAGGTAATTCATCTCAGTTTCAAGTAAATAATTACCACATCTCTCACTTTATGGCTGCTTTTAATACTTTTTCTGCCTCTTTCTTTATTTTCAGATGGTCAGCTATCAAATGTTACAACGGTCAGAATGCTTGAGTCTAGAAGCTACCTCTTTCAATTTCTTGCTTCTATTCTGCAGTGGAGAGAGGAGTTAGATTTTCTCTAAATTAACAGTGAATAGCCTCTGAGAGTCAATTTTCTCATGGTGAATTGGATGATCTTAGCATAAAGTGTTTACGATTTTTCCCCCCCGGATATTCAAAGGCTGCTTGTTGCTTACTTCTTGTTTTCTCAACCATGTCCAGGTGAGGATGTGACCTTTGGTTAAATGAAGTACTTTTATAACTAATTTTAAATTTCAGGGACTTTTTATACAGCTAAGCTCTGCACTTATGCATAATTTATTTTCCCTTGCTCACTACCTTGTTCGTGACCTTTCAGTGAGGGTGTTCAGTGTCAAGAGGAACAAATCCATATTCTATATTTTGTATTAGTTGTTCTAAACTGACCCCCTCTTCCTTCTCTAGCCAATCCAAGACAATCATTGGCCTTACCATTGGTTCCTAAATATACCCTGCTTGCTCTTGCCCTTATGCAATATTTATACAGTTGAGTTACATTTTCCAACATGTCTCAACCCTCTCATGTTCCCAAGCCATCTCACAGCCTAATGTTTCCATGACGCTAACTCTGGTCCATGTGAATCACTCCACATTCTAATTGTCTATAACTGCATAGTCATTCCCATGCATTGGGGAGCTGATCAAATACTACCACTTATTTTTCTCTATTTGGGAGAATACATGTTTATTATCTCTAAGTATGTTACTACCTGCTTTGAGCAATTGTACATTCCTTATTCAGTACAGAGAAGAAAAGAATATTATTGTCTCTTTTTACATTCTTCCCATCATCTTGTCTTATGTCTGGTAGAAAGGATATGACATTATTCAGTGAGGGATGATGGAGAAGCACAGGAAGGCTGGTGATTTGAGCAAACTTGTCGACCTTTCTTTGTTCATATCTTTGTTTCTCCTGGCACAAGCTTTCTTTGTTTAAAGGTGTCTGGATGTTGTCATGCTACCTCGAAGTGGGTAGGAAAAAGTGATTCCTTGATCAGTCACATACACCTGTGAAGGGATTTAAAGGAAACTTGGCCTCCAAGATCTAGTTGAATACACAGAAGTTGAGAGATAAGGTCCATCCGTACACAAAAGGTGGTTTCAGGCATTTTTTTTTTTCAGATAGAGGATTTCTTGTTTCAAACATATGGTCCAGATATATGACTAATATAGTTCTCTAATCATGAAGGCTTCATATTTCCAACTACAAAAGAACATCTTTTTATAATTCTGTTATTCCCACCTCAATCTTTATGTTTTATCAAAGGGAATCTTTTCCAATATGTTTCTTCTCTGTTCTGAAACCACTTTGTTGGAAAATTTGCTCTATTTATTTTTGTGCATTCCAGAGGAAGGTTATTTTACTCTTATTCTAACCACTTGTCAATGAGTCACATAAATCCCTTGGGTTTTCCTGACCCAAATTCCAAGTGGTTTTTTAAAATCTCATAAAATGGTAAACACTTATTAGAGATGAACAAAATCCTTCCTGGAAGTAAAATTTATGTCATTAATTGGATAACCCAACAGAGTCCCCACTTAATAATTCATGGAACCCAGCAAAAGATTCAAAGGTATCTGGGTTGTTTGGTTACAACTGGATGCTAATTACATAAGGTCAGAAGAGCCTCATTTCAGCCCAGTTAGTTTATGCTGATGAAATTTCTGTTCTAAACATGTACACTATTTTTTTTGCTGTAGGCAGTGACCTCAATGAGCCACCTGCTCTGTCAGGAAGGAAGAAAACTCAGTGGCAACCTCACCACTGTGAGTGAAGTTTCAAAGTGAAGAGCTTACATTTCTGTAGATGCAGGGTCAGTGTATGTCAAACCATAGTCATTTATTTCTAAATAATCTCAGAAATTAAATATCTCTATAATGGTGTGTTCCAGTTTATGTTGACCCATGACCTTTCTCTTCCTGGTGCTATAGCTAGTTTACAAAATGACACAAGGCATCAACCTGCCATATTTCATTACCTATACTCCCACACATTTCCCCAAAGCTTCTTATAAAGGAAAGTTAATTACAGATCTAACTAACTACACGAAGCTGACACATATAACATATAAAAAGCTTTTTGTTGCCAGATAAATGCTTTCTCAGCTGTAGTCATATTGAATGGCAAGTGGTGATACCCAAGAATGGCTAATTACAGGTCTGATTCCCAGTGGCTTATGGTGAAGCTGTGTTCTGGACTCACCTCATATTTCAATGCAGAGACATAAATTTGAATTAGATAAAACTTCTTACATACCTATTACAGCTAAAAACTTACATTTCATGACTCAAAAGGGCAAATGATTAGTATAAACTGCATTTTATATTTAAAATACATTAAATAACAGGATAACACTGGCATTTGACATTCTTGAAATTTTATACAAAGAGATATCTGATATTTTCTCACTTACTTCCCACCACTTTCTTGTGAATAACGTGTTCCTTCACAAGTTTTTGGTGGAGACTTGAAAGTTTGAAGGAAAAATGTCATATAAGAGGAAAGTTTTAAAAAATAACCCAAATCTTTATTCTGTTCTGGTTAAAGAAACTTTTAGGATCCTATTATTCTGTGGATGTCTGGTGGAGAATTACTGTTTCTAACTATAGTGTTTAGATTGTTTATGTTTTCACTTCCTACTCTCCAGTGTCATCACTTCCTACTCTACTTGTCCAAGTGTTCATTTATTCTTTGGTTGTAGAGGATTGCGATTCAACAATCATAAAGTAGGCCAAGCTTCTCATAATATTAATTTTCAGTGGGGCCACATGTGAAAGCTCTCCCATGGAAAATGTGTATGCCTTGTTAAGAAGAGGATCTAATTGCAAAAGCTTGTTCTATCACCAATTTCGGTGTTGTTTTTTTTTTTTGTATAAAAAACCTGCATCATCTTTATTTTGCATACTTTAATTTCAGAACAAAACAAACAAAAAAACACAATACACAACATTCAAACCCCATGTCCAATGTGGAAAGGGATAGGGCTTGAGGCCCTTATATCCTGCTTTAGACAGAAGGACAGAAAGAAAATCACTAGACATCAGCAGAAGGAACCAAGTAGGCCAAGGCCACTGGGGCTGCTGCTGGGGGAGCCATGGGGACATTATACAGAGGGAACAAAGTCTGCAGGTAGAAATTCCTAATCTACTTCTTCCATGCAAGAGGCATCCTCATCACCCTCAAGGTGGGGGCGGATCTCATCAGGAACAGCAGTACTGGGCTCCTCTGCTGTCACTTCATCTTCATCAATGCCCAAGCCTAGCTTGATTACGCGGTAGATGCTGTTGGAGTGGGTCTGGGGATCCTCAAGCGAGAAGCCGAAAGAGAGCAGTGCAGTTTCAAACAGCAGCACCACCAGGTCCTTGACGGCCTTGTCATTCTTGTCTGCCTCTGCTTTCTGCCGCAGGGTCTCCACAATGGGGGGGTCAGGATTGATCTCCAGGTGCTTTTTGGCCATCATGTAGCCCATGGTCGAGTTGTCCTGAAGTGCCTGGGCTTTCATGATGCTCTCCATGTTGGCAGTCCAGCCGTAGGTACTCGTCACGATACAGCAGGTTGAAGACACAAGCCTATTGGAGATTGTCACCTTCTTCACCTTCTTATCCAAGATCTCTTTCATGAATTTGCAGAGGTTCTCAAACTTGGCCTTGTTCTCCTCCATCTTCTTCTCCTCCTCATCCTCAGGAAGCTCCAGGCCCTCCTTGGTAACCGAGACCAGACTCTTCCCATCAAATTCCTTGAGCTGCTGCACACATTACTCATCGATCAGCTCTGTCATGTACACCACCTCGAAGCCCTGCTTCCGCATTCACTCTACAAATGCAGAGTTGGCAACCTGCTCTTTGCTCTCACCAGTGATGTAATAGATGGACTTCTGGGTCTCCTTCATGCGAGACACGTATTCTGAGAGAGAAGTCATCTCATCTCCAGACTGGGAGATGTGATAGCGCAGCAGCTCAGAAAGGTGTCGCCAGTTAGTGGAGTCCTCATGGATTCCAAGCTTTAGATTTTTAGAGAACGCCTCATGGAATTTCTTGTAGTTCTCCTTGTCTTCTGCCAGCTCCGAGAAGAGCTCAAGGCACTTCTTAAAAATGTTTTTATGAATGACCTTCAAGATTTTGCTCTGCTGGAGCATTTCTTGGGAGGTGTTCAGGGGAAGGTCTTCAAAATCAACCACACCACGGATGAAGTTGAGATATTCTGGTATTAACTCATCACAGCTGTCCATGATGAACACATGGCAGACATAGAGTTTGATGTTGTTCTTTTTCTTTTTGTTCTCAAAGAGGTCAAAAGTAGCCCGACGAGGGATGAACAGCAATGCTCTGAATTCCAACTGACCTTCTACAGAGAAGTGCTTCACTGCCAAGTGAGCTTCCCAGTCATTTGTAAGGCTCTTACAGAACTCTCCATATTCTTCCTGGGTGATGCCATCAGGGTTTCTGGTCCAAATGGGCTTGGTCTTGTCCAGTTCTTCCTGATCAATATATTTCTCCTTGATCTTCTTTGTCTTCTTTTTCTTATCCTTGCCACTATCATCCTCCTCATCTGAGCCCACATCTTCAATCTTAGGCTTCTCCTCATCATCTTTATCTTCCTTGTCTTTCTCACATTTCTCTTCCTCTGCCTCATCATCACTGATTTCCTTCTCACTTTCCTTCTCCAGATAGAGTGTGATGGGATAACCTATGAACTGTGAGTGCTTCTTCACCACTTCTTTGACCTGCCTTTCTTCTAAGTACTCTGTCTGGTCTTCCTTAAGGTGGAGAATCACTTTGGTACCCCACCCAAGGGGCTAACCATGGTCAGCACGTACAGTGAAGGAACCCCAGCAGAAGACTCCCAGGCATACTGTCCATCATCATTTTGCTTTGTGATCACAACCACCTTCTCTGCCACTAGGTAGGCAGAATAGAAGCCAACACCAAATTGCCCAATCATGGAAATGTCCGCACCAGCCTGAAGAGCCTCCATAAATGCTTTAGTACCAGACGTGACAATGGTTCCCAAATTATTTACAAGATCAGCTTTGGTCATGCCAAAGCCTGTGTCTACCAGAGTCAGGGTGCGCTCCTGGGGGTTAGGAATGATGTCAATTTTCAGCTCTTTACCACTGTCCAATTTGGAAGGGTCTGTCAGGCTCTCATAGCAAATCTTGTCCAAGGCATCAGAAACATTACTGATCAACTCCCGAAGGAAAATTTCCTTGTTGGAATAGAAGGTATTGATAATAAGAGACATGAGTTGGGCAATTTCTGCCTGGAAAGCAAAAGTCTCCACCTCCTCCTCTCCATGGTGTACTTCCTCAGGCATCTTAAAGAATAAGAATCGCAGATACTAGAGAGCTGAGCAGGCAAGGACTTACTCAACCTCACTCGCCACAACAGGGGTGGACGGGGGTGACTCAAGAGCTCGGGTGTCTTTTTGACATTAATTATTCCATTAAATTTTTTCAAACCAATTTTTCAATAAGCAATACATGCACATAGAGTTTTAAGAGTTATAAAAATTACATACAGTGAAAAGTAAGCCTCCTTCTTACTCATCTTTAGGGCAACCACTGATACTAACATTTTTGTATCCTGCTAGAGATATCCTATGCATATATACACACATAAAAAGTCCATCCACTTTTATATACAAACTTCAGCATAATATATTTACATATTTACACCTTGCCTTTTCATATAACAATATACCTTGGAGATCTCTATATTTAGCTATTTTATTGGCTTTTATGGTGGTATAATATTCTATTACAATTCTTAAATACACAAAGGACCTATGACTTTTTAAAACATATTTAAAATGACAAAACATTGCCTTTCCTGGTAATCAGAATACATGGTGGTTTATTTTTCTATTCTTATTTCGAGTATTTTTGTGCAAGAACCTCAATGGAACATGTTTTCTTATGCAAATGGCACACAAATAGAATGTGGTTTCCAGCACTGACACTTTTAGGGAAGTGACTTTGATGTGTTATTTAAACTCTCTGAATATGAGTTTTTTCATTCATAAAATGGGTAGTACATCTCAAAGGATTGTTGGGAAAATTAAATAAACTAGTGAGTATGACACACTTTAGCTCATTATGTGGCACATAGTGCTGTATCTAGAACATTTACATTTATCTGTATATCTATACCTGTATCTATGTTTACACCTATACATGTCTATGTCATGTCTACAAGAATGCCCATATCTTTACTGTATGGAATTGAAATTAAGATGACTGCCTCATCTGTAACCACCCCCATGACTCTCTATCCTTTTTCTATTCTCTATTTTTCTTCATAGCACTTATTGACATGAGTGATGTAGCACACGTGACATTATATTATATATTTACCTACTATCTGTCTGTTTCCACTAGAATATAAGTTCCACGGGAGCAAAGACCTTATCTATTTTATTTACCACTGTGTCTTACAGAGTCTAGAATTGTGCCTGAAACACATAATAGGTACTCAGTAAATATTTGCTGAATGAACGAATAAATTTTATAAATATTTGTTCATTATCTATATTAAATCATACATTGAGCTTGACTCTTACAATTAAAGTTTACATTGAATATTCAGTTTTTATCCTATTAAATATGGTGCATGCTATGTGATAGAATCTTAGAAAAAAAGCAATATGATGTGCATTATCATAACTTCTTGTCAAATAGATAAAATAATTAGTATTGCTAGAATCAGACTGCAGCAGGTGAAGGGGATCTGAGTCATCATGGGTCCAGGTTCCTCAATTCACAGATATAGAGAATTTAGCCAGAGGAGTAAAACTTGAATTTAAAAAAAATGAGTTTTCCCAACTCAGGTACCTTCTACCACATTAATTTGCCTCTCAAGCACCTATTCTGTGTTCAATACTCTACAAACCACTGTGGGAATCTAGGGGTATAAAACAAGGTCTCTGTCCTCAAGGACCTTATTTGAAAACGTAAGTCTATCACACGTGAACTATTAGAGAAGACCAGGAGATAACACAGTTCTAAAGACCAAAATATGCAGTAAAATAATTCAGAGATAGTCAAGGAAAGGCATCATGGGAGCCACAGATCTTCAGCCAGACTGTGAAAAATGACTTAATTTGGAAGGGAAGTTTGGGAGAAATATTACAGATGAGGAAAATATGTGGAAATGGGCATGAGTGTTTATGAATCGGAGAGAAGGGAAGCAGATGACATATCGCAGAAGTACATGATAGGTAAGTGATGGGAAATACTATTGGACAGGGAGCGAGGGGAAAGGAAAACAAAAGGCCTTCACAACATTCATTTCTCTCTGATGTAAGAGTTGAGGTTTCTTATTTTAATGGTGAAGGAACTAGAAAGAAATGGAAGGATTTAAAGAGGAAATTGAAGTGTTGAAAGTGGTACTTAAGGCCAGTAGTTGAGGCAATGATGTGCTGAATGGTTTAGGTGGGATTTAGGACAGCTAGAGATATTGGAGGGGAGATATTTTCCTCTTGTACTCTTTTGGTGCTTGCAACTCTCACTTGGAAGTCATGAGACTGGATGCCGTCAACTCCTCTTCATCACTGTCATGTGTCTATTTCCTAATATTACCCTGCCTTGAGTAACTCTGGCAAGCACTACCTTCTCAAAAAAGTCTTCTCTGAACTTGCCAAGTTATTGACTATAATTTCTCCTTTGTATGCCTACTATAATTGGGTATTTCATCTCAATTATTATTTATCACATACTAAATGGGATATTTACCAGTTTTACTCTGAACTCTTTTAGTTCTTATAAGGTCTGATTCATGACTTAATACAGTACCTGACACCAAGAGAGGCTTTATAGGAATTCATTGAACTGTTGCATTCTTCCTCACCTGAAGTCCTCCCATTCAGTCACCTGCTCCATGGCTGATCCTTCAACCAGGTTAGATCCAGATGAAATCTTAGACCCCTGCATGTTACTACATGAGTAAAACATCATACCATGTTGGTTCTCATACTGCCTTACTCCCTGGTATCCTGTCTCCTAATCCCTCCATCATCTCTCAGGTTATCAGCCTTGTCCTGGCTTCACTTCCTTCCTTCTGGCAGAGATCTATGACACATAAACACTGTTTACCTTGGTCCCTTGTTTTCACTCTACCATCCATGGAGGAGAATCACACAACCAGGTTGATATGGAACCTCTACAGATTCATGGCCTCCAATGTATGCTGATCTTTTATGCTAACTGGAATTTATCCTAATTCTCCTAATCAGCTGTCTTTCTCCATCATTTTGGTGACTATTTCAAGCATTTATTACTCTCCTCATATCTTTTAACCACCATGACTCTCAAGAAAGAATCTCAAATCCTGCTTTGTAGACAAAATAGAATTAATCAGGCAGAAACCTCTTCAATTTCCCCCAAGATACCTGCTGATTCAATTGCAGTCTATGTGCAGAGCTAATTGCTCTACCCCTGGTCGTTGTTTTCACATCTCCAGTCCATGTGAAATAGCACCTCTTACCACTGGTGTTTCAGCATTTAGCCTGCTACATCTGTCACCTCCTTGAAGGCAGACTTTGAGATTTTTTCTGTCTGTAGCACATCACCTACTGTAGAAGCTCAATAAATATTTAATGTTAATAAATGAATTAATATATGTGATGGATGAAACTAGTGACACTATTGTCGGGGGCATTTATTGAGAAGTAGAAACTGCTATTAGAAGAGGTGTTTTCAGCTATAAAAGAGGATAATTTTAATTTTTCATTATAGGTAGCTTTCTGGAAAGGATAGATGGGACCACATACTTCTGAATGAGAAAAGATTTGAATTCAAGTAGAACATTGGAGAATATGAAGAGGAGCCAGGCCACATTCAGGGAGAGTGGGAAGCCCTGAAGCAAGGCTAGGCCCTGAGATCTTGTTTTGTCCCATAAGACCTGGTCACACTCTGCTTTGCAAGAGGGCTGAAGGACAGATCTACAAAAAGTAACATCAGAAGGTATGACATCTAGTGTTAGTTCAATTCTAGTGTAGCTAAAATGTTCTAAAGAGACACATTTTATTTTATTTTATTATTATTAATTTTTTTTGTGGTACACAGGCCTCTCACTGTTGTGGCCTCTCCCGTTGCGGAGCACAGGCTCTGGGCGCACAGGCTCAGCGGCCATGGCTCACAGGCCCAGCCACTCCGCAGCATGTGGGATCCTCCCGGACCGGGGCATGAACCCGTGTCCGCCTGCATTGGCAGGTGGACTCTCAACCACTGCGCCACCAGGGAAGCCCTAAGAGACACATTTTGAGTAATGAAATTGGTAAAATCTTGTGGAAGACTCAGGGGAGAAGGGAAGCTTACCTGAATCATGAATTATTCATGCTTCGCTAGAGAACAATGAGGCAGAACTTTGGCTTTTATTACTGCTTCTGATACAAAGTGATGAGTTTTAATTTTAGATGATTGCACATGCTTATGTAACACACGAAATTCTATATGGATATTAACTTTTTTTTTTTTGACTATTCCAATTTGAAACGATTTATGTTAGGTTATGGAATTGTTTCTTCCTAATGAATGCATTAGACTTGAATATCACGACGTATGGAAGAATTCTTCCCAGACCTCAGTTAATCAAATAAAGTAATTTTTGCCTCTGATGCAGAACCAGAGACAAATGGATCTATGAACTAAAATTAGATTAAACCAACACAGTCATCTGAAGAATGGAAATATACATACACTTTGCTAATATTTATTATAAGAAAACATTCTTGTTTTCTGCTGTTGATTGTAGAGGTGCTGGCTGTACCATGACTGAAGTCACAAGTTGAGTCTCTAAAGTTGGCAAGGTGGTTCAGCTGTTTCCCCACAACCAAGAATATTGGTTATGTAGTGATAAACAGAAACAATTTAATAGCAGATTGTGCACCATAATAATCACATGAATTTAGCCATAGATTTTCCTGTTCGATTTTTGCTGATCAATAGTTACCACAGGGGTTTTAAATCCAGAATTTCTTTGGTCATCTTGCATATTCTGCATCTCTTCAGGTTAGAGGGAGGAGTAGTTATGGGTCCCTCCTAAAGCTTGTTTTAAAACTCTTGACGCTTTTATGTATTTTAAAGTAGACTTATTTATATTATCATCATCCAGTCCTAAAAAGAGTGACTGAAGCAGAGAAAATGACCATTCTTCCTGTGATATCATAAATTCTACTGCTATAGGGAAAGTCAAGAGAATGGCTGCAATAATTTAAAAAACAATGGGTGAATTAGTCTTTCAGTTAACCAAAAGGTATCAATAGAACTTTAACATTAAAAATCCTGGTTTTAGTATTAAGGAGATGATAACTTTTAATCTTATGATCAACACTTAATTTAGATTATCAGACAGAAAACAACAACCCTAAATACATTTAAACCTCTAGTCATCACAGACTGTGTCAACCTGCCTCAGAAATAAATGAGGGAACTTCTCCAGTAGCACAGTGGTTAAAAGCTCTGGTCCAGGAATATCCCACATGCCACGGAGCAACTAAGCCCGTGTGCCACAACTACTGAGCCTGCGCTCTAGAACCCGCGAGCCACAACTACTGAGCCTGGGCGTCTAGAGCCCGTGCTGCACAACAAGAGAAGCCACTGCAATGAGAAGCCCATGCACCGCAACGAAGAGTAGCCCCCACTCGCTGCAACTAGAGAAAGCTCGTGCAGCAACAAAGACCCAACGCAGCCAAAAATAAAGAAAGAAAGAAGGAAAGAAGGAAAGAAAGAAAGAAAGAAAGAAAGAAAGAAAGAAAGAAAGAAAGAAAGAAAGAAAGAAAGAAAAAAAAAGACAGAAAGGGAGGGAGGGAAGGAGGGAGGAAGGAAGGAAGAAAGAAAGAAAGAAAAAGAAAGAAAGAAAGAGAGTCTCCTGAAGTGTGTTTTTTTAAGAATTCTTGTGATGGACTGAATTTGAGAAAAGTTTTAGCTTCTACATTTTGAAATGTGGAAAGATTGAAAATATCTTAGATTTCAGAAAATATGTAAAAAGATGTACATACATGCAGAAGGATGACTTATAGAGTAAAAAACTCGTTTAGGTAAAAGGAGAAGGATAAGGAACTGTAGGGGTGATGAGAGTTTGTTTAGTTTCAATACAAAGTCCTCTACACAAAGATAAATAAAACCCCCATTTATGACAGCAACAAATATTTAAGAATAAAGTTAAGAAATGTCCAAAACCTATATGTGGTAAACCTTAAAACACTCCTGAAAGACACAAACATGAACTTGAACAAATGCAAAATATATACTCTATTCTTGAACAAGAACACTCATTACATTCTCTTTAAGTGAATTTGTTTATATTATGCAAACCCAATAAAAACACCAACAAGCTTTAATATAGAGTTAGAAAGTTGGTCCTAAATTTTGTATGGAAAAACAAGCATGCCTGTATTGTCAGGAAAAAACAAAACAAAAATATGAGGAGTACTCTTATTAGGCATGAAAACATAGTACAAAGACACTATAATCAAAGCAGTGTGGTACTGGTGCATGACTAGACAGACAGACAAGTAGAACAGAATAGAAAGCCCAGACAGATATCCAAGCTCATGAAGAAATTCAGTGTATGATAAGGGTGGCATCTCAAATCACTGAGTCAAAGATGGACTTGGGTAGCCATTTGGGAAAAGGTAAAATTAGATCTCACAATATACACAAGAATAAATTTCATATTAATCAGAGATCTAACTGTAAAATTCTAACAATTTAAGTACCAAAGGAAATATGGGTAATGCCTCTTTAATCTTAGTGTGGAGAATGCTTTGTAATTATGACTCAAAATCCAGAGACAATTAAAAAAGACAGCAATAAATTTAACCACAGAAATAAAAGAATTTTCCCATTACTTCTGTGATGTTTTTGCCAAAGACACTTGCTGAATCTGAATCTCATCACAGGGAAACATTAGACAAACCTAAATTAAGGTACGTTCTACCAAATAAGTTGTCTATAATGCTTTAAAGTGCCAAGATCATGAAAGTCACTGAAAGACAAATTTCCTTCCACACTGAAGGAGACTAAAGGGATGTGATAACTCATGGAACACATGATTCTGAACTACACATTTTTGTTGTAAAGCAGGGGTCCCCAAACCCTGGGCCGCAGACCACTACCAGTCCATGGCCTGTTAGGAACCAGGCCTCACAGCAGGAGGTGAGTCGTAGGCAAGTGAGTGAAGCTTCATCTGCTGCTCCCCATTGCTCCCCATCACTCACATTACCACCTGAACCATCTCCCACCCCCATCCATGGAAAAATTGTCTTCCACAAAATTGGTCCCTGGTGCCAAATAGTTGGGGACTGCTGCTATAAAGAACATTGTTGGTACAGTTGACAAAACCTATATGGGGTTTGATGATTTGATGGTAGTAATATATCAATATTAGTTTCCTGAATTCCTTGTATTTGGGTTATAAAGGAGATTTTCCTTGTTTGTAGAAAAGTTATCCTAATGTTAGGAGATAATAGTGCATCAGGTCAATGAGTCACTCTCAGAGGGTTTGGGGGGAAAAAAAACTTCTTTGCACAGTATTTGCAACTTTTCTGTAAGTTTGAGATTATATATATTGGATGTATATATATGTAATATGAGATATAATATGATCTTGTATATATAATATACATCTATCCTGGTAATGTGAGTAATTGCATAAGAAAAATTAAATTACAAAAACTGATCTCAGAAGACATTTGAAAATACAAACAGCCATTACCAGAGAAGAAATACGAAATGTTGTCAAAAAGCAACGCCCAAAACATCATCAGGTCCAGATGTTCTCACAGGAGAATTCTATTTAGCTCCTAAAAGACAGATAGTTCCAGTGTTATCTAAATTGTTACAGAACATATGAAACAAATTAAGCCTCCAAACTCTTCATAAAATGAGAAAACAGCAATACCCAGATCCCAAATACGGCAGCGAAAAGAAAAAGAAAAAAAAGAAAATGACAGATCAATCTTTCTTATGAATATCTATGTAATAAATCTAAATAAAACATTAACAAACAAAATTCAGCAGCATATTAAAAAGATAATAAACCATGACCAAGTGACATTTTATCTAGAAGTTCAGGAATAATTCAACATCAGAAAAAGCTATTAATATAATTTATCATATTAATAAATCCAAATGGAAAAATTACATGATCATCTTCGTAGATGCTGAAAACGTGTTAATAATGCTCAACATTCATTTTTCATAAAGAATGTATAAATAAAACAGGAACCAATAGGTATGTTTTATTATGTTAAAGATGAATCCATTTCCACTCTCAAGTGACACCACTCTCAAGTAATTTAAGATTGTACTGGAACTGGTTCATAAAGTGATGAGCAAGATGAAAATGTGAGGGCTACTTCATATTGTTCCAGAAGTTCTGGTCAACACAATTAGACAAGACCAAGAAACAAAATGAATACACGTTGGTAAAGAGGAGGTAAAAATATTGTTATTTCTAGATGATATAATTATATACATGGGTAACATAAGAGAATCAACTAAAAAACTATGTAAACACTGAGAGAATTCAGTAAGTTATCAGAGTACAAAATTATATAGAAATAGATATCCTTCATAGATATATAAAACAGGCAACATTGAGAAATCCAACTACTGGTATAGGTTGGAGATACTCAACATTTCCAGTAATACCAACTGGGAATTTTCTGTATTACGTGGATACACCTCAGAGGTGAGTTACCCAAGGCCATCATTGTTCTTTTGTAGGTAATCAGAATTTCTCTCTGGTAACTTTTAGAATTTTCTCTGTGATTTTCATATTCTCGGCTTCACTATAATGTGGTTAGATGTGAACTGGTTTTACTCTCCTCAGGACCTGGCGTGCCCCTTTCATTTGTGACCTCATGTCTCCTTACAATTGGAGAATCTAAGCCATTTTTAATTTAAATATTGCCTCTTCCCATTCTCTCTATTCTTTACTCCTGAAACTTCATAGATATATATTGGACCTGATCTTTCTATCCTCCATGTCTCAATATCTCTTTCATATTTTCTATCTTTTTATCTTGCTTTGGAATTCTCAATGTGTTTCCTAGATCTGTTTCCCAATTCGATACTTCTTTTTTGGCTGTATTTAAGCCACTGTTCAACTTGGGCATTGAGGCTTAAAATGTTTTAAATTGATCTTACTTATAGATTTAAAAAATTTAAGTGAAATTTTAATGTACTTGAGGTGGAGGAGAAATATCAAACTGTCATACTGGCCAAAAGCCTATAAACAGGTTTTTTATGTATGAATAAATATTCATGACTGCATTAATTTATGGCTAATATGCCATTTGTTTAACATCTTCCTATTCTTGACTATTGAGGTTGCTTCAAATTTTTGCTAATGTAAATAATTTTGAAGTGACTATCTTTATGCACAAGAGATTTTATTTTTTTCATTTTAGATTATTTTCTTAAGAAGGATGGAACCAAAAGTATGCATGCTTTTAGTGTTCTCAGTGCATATTGTCCAAATATCCTTTAAAGCAATGAGCCAGTAAAATGGCACACTATAGCAGAGTGACAGACTCTGCCAGTTCAGCTTCATTGGGTATTTGAATTTTGTTTAATTTTTTGCCAATTTAAAGGATGTAAACAATATCTTTTAAAAAATATTTGCATTTATTGGATTACTGGTAGGGACTGAACACTTCTCCAAGTTTGTTTACTGGCTATATTTATTCTTTTGAGTATTGTCTCTTTGTGCACTTTGCATTTCATTTATTAGAGTCTTACTATTTTTCTTGCTGATGTGTTTTACTCCATTTATGATACCAGTATAAACCTGTTGTCATATTTGTGGCCGTTTTCTCCCTAGCCTATGGCTTAATTAATCTACAAATTGAATACATCTATTCTCATGCATTCTATTGAAGCAGAACCAATCCTTCGATTATTTTAGTCAGCTTAATACTGAGAGACACATTTTCTTCATGGAAATATAGAAACCGAAGCTCTGATTTCAGCTTCACATGATTCAAAATGGTCTGTAATGCTGTCCCTCTAATGAGTGAAGGTTACAGTTGTGATGGCCCCTCGATAAAGCTACACTGCTGCAGGTTGGGACAAATAGGGGCTGTCTACCTGAAAGAACTATGGCCAATATATTATGAAGTTACTACAAGATCAGCACACAAATCCATGCTAGCTTGAATAACTCACTTCTGAAGTGTATTCACATAATCAAGAAAAATTCCCAAAGGAATTATTAGACATAATAATATATGAATAACCTGCTCATAGTCAGGTTTCAAAATGTAAACCATGGAAATGCATATATATTGTGGCTGAGTCATTGCCCCTTTTCAAGTAATATGAGCTGAATTATGAACTAAGCAGTTAGTTTAGTTCTGTTTTAAGCGTGGCCGCGTAGACTCACAGATATGGGAGATATATTCAAGCAGGTGTTATAAAATTTGTGAATACAATCTTGCCATTTGCAACCACAGGGATGGACCTTGAGGATATTATGCTAAGCAAAATCAGTCAGATGGAGAAAGACAAATACCGTATGATTTCACTGGTATGTGGCACATAAGACAAACAAAGCAAAACAAAAACAAACACATAGATACAGAGAACAGACTGGTTGTTACCAGAGGGGAAAGGGGGGACCGGGAGGAAGGCTAAATGGGTAAAGGGAGTCAATTGTATGGTGACAGATGGAAACTAGACTTTTGGTGGTGAACACGCTATAACATATACAGAAGTCAAATTATGTTATACATATGAAACATAATAAGTCAAAGTTACCTCAGGGAAAAAAAAAGTTGTAATTATATATAGTGTTAGAGATTAAACAGGTGATGTAATTAGGAAGAATTTATCATATGTAATAATCAGCATTATTCAAATTGGAGATAATTGGCCCCAAAAGAGCCAAACCTGAATCAGTGTCAAAAGACTGAAATTGAACTGGCTGTGGCCAACATAGCTAATACTATCAGTAAATCCAAAAGTGGAAGAGTGCTCTCCCTGAATGGAGATAAAAATTGCATCTTTAAATGCAGGTTCCACTCCCCCAGTCCCGGTAGAATTGCTTAGGTTTAGCCTCAAGGGCAGGGTTTTTTAAAAACTGTAAATGTAAATCCAATTGTCTTTGGGGTTCCTAGCCTTTCTGCCGAGAGCAGAGTGATTCAGAACTAGTCTTTCACTACTGCACAAGAGACTCTGCTGTCTGGAGGTCCCTCCCTCCGCCCAGAAACTCCCAGTGATCCTCTCCATACCCCGCAGAGCCCCCCGTCTGATTTCATGGACAATCATAATCGAAAGAACCAGAGGCCCAACCTCATCCCTTTTATTTCTGGAAGCTAACTGAAGCAATGAATTATATTTCAGACATCCTACATAGAGCTACAGGATTTATTTTCCACTACTTGGTTTCCACTTCTCAATAAAAGCAGTTATGCTAACCACGGCAATCAGTTCTTTTCACAAGCAATAAAGCACAAATATCACAGGTTTGAGTTCTTTCTTAAAAGAAGCACAGTTTAAAAACCTTTAGAACTTTGATGCCTGGAGCTGGATGGTGTAATAACCTCTCCTTTCAAATCAACATTAGACCCAGATTGTATTTCCAAGTGAAAAGGCTGCTGGGCCAGAGAAATTGACCTTTGGCTGAGAGACTACTTGTTACCTCCTCAGCTTCAGTGCTGCCTACCATTAGGAAGAACTACCAAGTAATAAACTATTTACAGCCCGCACTTATCTATCCCCTACTGTGCCCCTTCTGGGGAGGAAAGTAAGGCAATTGATTTTTTCTATTCGATAGTGATCATCTGATTCTTAGATCATCTAACTGCCCAGCATTACTTATGTTCAATTCTCAGCATACCTTATATAACAAGGGCGATGTTTTTTTGTTTGTTTGTTTGTTTTTGACAGATTTTAAAAGCCTAGAGCTTTTGTACAACATAAAATAATACCTAGAGCCATAGACAAAAAAGGTATACAGACAAGGAACACAGAAAGAGGTTTTCCTGTCCTAAAGGATCTCATTTGAACCAAGCTATAAAAGGAAGGACTAAATTCTCTCCCCATCTCATCTCTAAACATTTTTATTCTGATGAATTAAGAATCATCAGATTCTTAATTTCTGGAAATTTCTTTTTGAAAATGTTTTTTAAAAAAGCGAATTCACTTACTCTCTCCAAATCTTGGTTTTCACATCTGAAAAATATGGAAGTTCTTTTTACCTCTGTGATTGTATAATTTTAAGTAGATTTGCACATACCTGCAACTCCAACCTGCAGTTGGGAGTTCCAGCACACTATAGCCACAGGCAAAGTGCTTGATACCAAGTTGTTCAGAACAGTCCAGTATTGACCCAACTATAAGGTTTATTGACCTGAAGACTACAAGACAAACTCTTCAATAATGAAATATACTAGAGCTCATGTCCTCTGTAATGCTACTGTGCCTTGGAATAACTATTCTTGTGGAAGTATCCGGCACACCTAAAATCATGTATATTATGTTCACGTATATTATGTTTGAATAAACACAACCATGAATATATTTGAGGCAAACATACTGAGTTTGTGATTAAAAAAAAAAAAAAAAGGTGACACTAGTCTATGTTTGCTAGAAAGATTGCCTAACGCTATGTCTTGACTGCCCGGTTAATGTCCTGACTTTGGTAAATTGTAGTAGTTTGCACCACTTTTACCTTTAGAAAGTCCATGTTGCCAAAGACGCAGTATAGCACAGTGGTTTGCATTGGAAAGTTGGTTCTGCCAGTTATTTAGCTGTGAGATGAAGGTAAGTTACTGAACTTCTCTAAGTGTGTTTCCTCATTTGTAAAATGGATAAAATAATAGTTCCTAGCTCATAGGTTATTGATAGGATTAAATAAGGTAATGTGTTTACAATGCTTAGCTCAGTGACTGTCTCATGGTTAATGCTTAATAAATATTAACTATTATTGTAACAGTTATTTAAAAGACTTTTGAATGGCCTCTCATACCTATTACCCCCCATTCTACTGGGAGTAGGAGCTTTGTCCCATGTGCTGGAAGTCTTGCCTCAGTGGCAGTCTTTCACCATCCGTGAACCAGGAGTGTCAGGCATCAGGGTTGGGGTTTACTCTCCCAGGAAGAACTCTTCTCTCTGGCTCATGTTTACCACCTCTGGTCTGCAGACCAGTGGTACAGAGGGCAATAAAAGGAGCCTGGGTGAGACAGTGCAAGATCCCACTTGGCTGATGTACAGCAAATACACCTATCCTCTTCACCCCCACTCTAGGGAATGGTGACCTTCCTTTCACTGGTCAGGGAGAAGTCTGGCATAGCTTATTTTCTCTTCTCAGTGAAAGAGAAAGTGAAATACTCTGAGGGAAGGCCAGGAACTGATAGAGAGCCAGGGGCTTGAGAGGAAAAGTCTACTTTACTGAAGTGCTATTATATGACAGGCACTATTGTTAAGTTCCGGGGATGTAAGTAAAATACACACTGTTCCTGCCATCAGAAAACTTAGGAGATTGATGTGGAAGGAAAAGCACAAGAAGTGATAAAAATAGGACCTGACCTAATCAAGAAAGTTCTCCCTGAGGAAGTGACATTTGAAATGAGATCTAAAGTTTCAAGAAAATACAGCCTGCTTACAGGGATGGCATACAAAGCAGTCAGCAGATGCCAGAAACCTGGGGCAGGAGAAAGACTAGTGTCCTCAGGCCTGAAAGAAAGCCATTGTGAATGGAGTAGAGAAGACAAAGGTGAGAGTGTGCAACACGAGCCTGGAGAGGCCGACAGGTCCAGACCCTGCAGGACATCTTTGGCCAAGCTAATTATTGTTGTACTTATCCTAAGAGCACTGGGACATCACTGGATGGCTCTAATTTAGGGAGAGATTGACATGCTTTAACTTGCATTTTTACATGCTGCAGTGTAGAGTATAATGAGAGTGGATACTGAAGGCCATGGGGGAGTCCCTGCAAACGATGAGAGCACTGTGAACTAGGGTGGTCGTCCTCAGGAGGCATTAGATGCATTAGCTGTCATGGACAGGAAGGGGCTCTTATCAAGGATGACTCCAAGCTTCCTGGCTTGTACCAAGCCTGTGTGCTTGTGCCATTTACTCATGTTGGGAGTGCTGAAAGGGGACGGGTTTGAAGGAAAAGATAGTCTAATTTGGAGCATATTGAGTTAAAAACACCTTTAAGACATTGAACGAGAAGCCTTGCACTGAGTGTAGGTTCTACCCCAGTGCCTTTTCACTTGCTGTTTCCCTGTCTGGACTTTCCTTCCTTCAGGTACCTTCATGGCTCACTCCCTCGTTTTGATCAGGTTCAAATGTCAGCTTATCTGATGAAGGGTTCCTGACCACATTGTCTAGAACAGCAGATCTCACTTTTGCTTTCTATTATCTAATCCAAAGCGAGGCCCCTGCCTTTTCTGGCCTCTGGTGCCCTTGAGTGGGCAGTCCTGCCTAGTGGTTTCCTGACGCCCACTCATCCATGATGGCCATTGCCCTCCCAGGTTTCCCAGCCTCAGCAACGACCTCATCTTGTTCTGAAGCAGAGGCTGTATTTTCTTCCAAACCCCCATAGTTGTCTTGACATAATTTTTTGGTTTGTTTTTTAGCCTTTCTTCAAGTCCTAAGGTCATGTTTGTTCTACTTGGAGGTTAGGGACAAGCCCTAATGAATGTGTCAGGTTGTATTATTTTCCCCCAGTTTAACTGACCACTTAATGTTCACATGAATGAGAAGATGATGGTTCAAATCTAGTATTTCCTTCTTTGACTTTCAAAAAAAAATTGGGGTTTAATACTTTTATCAAAGCAACATATTACGTAGAAACAAGAATACCAAAAAAAAATTGATATGAAAGGTTATAAAGAAAAAGGGTATAATCTCCTAGGCATTTTTTTCCCCACAGATGCAGCCAACTAAAATCTTTTTTAAAACTTTTTCTGGTGATTATCTCCATACTACTAAATATGCTCATAATGCTGTTTTTGGTTTGATCAGTTAAGCTCCTGTCTTTTACTCCCTGCCTTGAAAGATGGATTTTTTTTTTTTTTTTTTGCGGTATGCGGTCCTCTCACTGTTGTGGCCTCTCCCGTTGCAAAGCACAGGCTCAGCGGCCATGGCTCACGGGCCCAGCCGCTCCGTGGCATGTGGGATCTTCCCGGACCGGGGCACGAACCCGTGTGCTCTGCATCGGCAGGCAGACTCTCAACCACTGCGCCACCAGGGAAGCCCAAAAGATGGATCTTTTCCTCATCTTTTGATGACTTCTGTTCCTTAGCTCATTTCCCACTTCTAATTTTTAGTAGTTATTATTTTAGGTCTTCTATTGGTTACATTTGAATATTTAAGCATTTATTTATTTAAATTCTATCTCTTGGCTATTCCTCTTTTAAGGTATTTGTTTATTCAAAGAGTTTTTCTTGACTCCTGCTTTGCTGGATGAGAATATTTGCATTACTATCATTATGTAAGTATGGTCCGTTGGAGAGGAAAGGAGCGTGCTGGGTCCAATGTCATGACCCCTGAGCCACTAGAAGGCTAATATTCCTGTCACGAATATTCCTACATGAATTCTCTTTTCATGTTTTGCATCAAGTCCAGTCATAATTTAGTTTGCTTATTCGGAGCATGAATTTTATACTCTTTTTCCCCTAAAGTTTCTCATTTTTCTTCTTCAGGGAGAAAACATTTGCTTTTTTTTTTTAAAAAAAAAAAAAAACATATCATGAACAGCTATTCCCCTTTTGCTATTTACTGTCTTGGATCCATTCTATTTTGCCCAAGAACACTTCTGATGGTTCTTTTTTTTAAGAGGATTTTTGTTTTGTCTGTATGATGTCTTTCTCTATCTCCTCCATGCTGATGTTTTTCTTTATATGTCTATGATCTTGTTTGACTATGTTGGTTGCTCCTGGTAGCTGGTCTGGAGTGTCTGTACTGTTTTGCTCATCCAACCTCTAGCACAATCAGGATGGCTAACCAGTAGTTCTGCACACCTGAGGTGTGGGGACAGGGAGGGAGCTGGCCAGGAGACAGGGGTGGCTCCAAATGTCAAAATGGTAGTGGCTGCAGGCACCTACCCTAATAACTAACTCTCCTCAGGCAGAGCACTACATGTTTAAGAGAAGAATCCCCTGATTTTTTATTTATTTATTTTTTTAAACATCTTTATTGGAGTATAATTGCTTTACAATGTTGTGTTAGTTTCTGGTCTATAACAAAGTGAATCAGCTATACATAACCATATATCCCCATATCCCCTCCCTCTTGCATCTCCATCACACCCTCCCTATCCCACCCCTCTAAGTGGTCACAAAGCACTGAGCTGATGTCCCTGTGCCGTGCGGCTGCTTCCCACTAGCTATCTATTTCACCCTCGGTAGTGTGTATATGTCAATGCTATTCTCTCACTTCGTCCCAGCTTACCCTTCCCCCTCCCTGTGTCCTCAAGTCCATTCTCTACATCTGCATCTTTATTCCTGTCCTGCCCCAGGTTCATCAGAACCATCCCTCTCTTTAGATTCTATATATATGTGTTAGCACACGGTATTTGTTTTTCTCTTTCTGACTTACTTCACTCTGTATGACAGACTCTAGGTCCATCCACCTCACTACAAATAACTCAATTTCGTTTCTTTTTATGGCTGAGTAATATTCCATTGTATATATGTATCACATCTTCTTTATCCATTCATCTGTCGATGGACACTTAGGTCACTTCAGTGTCCTGGCTATTGTAAATAGAGCTGCAATGAACATTTTGGTACATGACTCTTTTTGAATTATGGTTTTCTCAGGGTCATATGGTAATTTTATGTCTAACTTTTTGAAGAACCACCAAACTGTTTTCCACAGTGGCTGCACCATTTTATATTCACATCTGCAACATATGCAGGTTCCAGTTTCTCTGCATCCTCACCAACACTTCTTATTATCATCAAAAAATTATAGACATCCTAGTATGTGTGAATTGGTGTTCTATTTCAACTTTTGGAGAAGATGTCAGACTGTTTTCCAAAGTGGCTGCACCACTTTACATTCCCAGCAATTTATTAAGATTCTGATTTTTTTCATATCTTCACTAACACTTGTTATTATGTGCATTTTTGATTCTAGCCATCTTAGTGGGGTTGAAGTGGTAACTCATTGTAACTTGAATTTACATTTTCTTCATGACTAATGATATTGAGCATCTTTTTATGTGCTTATTAGTCATTTGTAGGTCTTCTTTGGAGAAATATCTATTCAGATCCTTTGCCCATTTTTTAATTGGTTTATTTATTTTCTAATTATTGAGTCGTAAGTGTTCTAACAACAATAAATTTAATTCCAAACTACTGGTCAATTTTGAAAAGGAGCTCTTCTTCATTTCAGTAGTAAAAGATTCCGGTCTATAAATCTTGGGATGTTTTTATGAGTTGTCCAGTAATGCAAGGATTTATGGAGGGTAGTTATTCCTTGATTTGATTCCTTTAAGGTTTTCACGTGAAGTCAAAAGATCATTTCTAAAAAGAAGAGAATCTCACTTTAATTCAAAACAATAGTCAAATAGCTAAATCTTATTATTATGCTCTACAATTTTACTATTTTCCTATATAATAACTTACCTTGGATTTTTTTTTTTTTTTTGGCGGCATTGGGTCTTCGTTGACATGCGTGGGTTTTCTCTAGCTGTGGCGAGCAGGGCCTACTCTTCGTTGCTGTGTGGGTGCTTCTCAATGCCGTGGCTTCTCTTGTTGCGGAACACAGACTCTAGGCGTGCAGGCTTCAGTAGTTGCAGCACGTGGGTTCAGTAGTTGTGGCCCACGGGTTTAGCCGTGGCATGTGGGATCTTCCCGGACCAGGGCTCGAACCCATGTCCCCTGCATTGGCAAGTGGATTTTTAACCACTGTGCCACAAGGGAAGTCCCTTCCCTGTATTTTTAAAACTGTTTTGGGTTAGTGTTTAACTATATCTATTTCCACTTTTTACTCCTTTGAATTTGGTTAGACTCATTGAGTTTTATAATTATACAATTTATACTACTCCCGGGTCATGGGCAATTTTGATTCATGTCAAATTAACTCACATTTGATTAATGTCAAATTCATTTAAGGTTATTAATGAGAACTCATACTTGGGATTTATAAAGCAAGTGTAAAGAGTGTACTACATACACTCTTCAGATAGTAACTAATTATACTTTACAATACACCTGAAAGATAGATTTATTATTAATAATATTTGTCCTGATGTCAAACTCCATGAAGCACCCGCTTGACATAAATGTCTAATGTGATATAAGTTAATTGAGAAGAACCTTTGCTTTTCAACTAGGAGGCAAATGTTTATCCAGATATTACATTACTAATCTCTTGGCAAATGTTTTTTTCAAAAGCAATACATAAAAATGTTACTAAAGCTTGAAAAATTATACCTTGTCTTAGTAGAGGGACTGTGAATAAAAATCTTTCCTGTGGTATCTTATTTCAAGATAAAGGGAAGGGAAAATGATTCAAATTTTTTAGTTTGAAGAGTAAATGTCTCGAGAAATGATTAACCTATTTAAAGCATTGTAAATTTCAAGTGGATTATTTGACTACTTAACAGTGGAACAAATTTCAGTGAATACTTAGGGTAAAGGGAGTGCGAGAGACAACAAGAATAGAGTTCTAATCCAAACCCTGACACAAGTACTTTCATGATGCTCAGGCAGGTCTCCTAACCTATTATTTTACTTATACAGTCATGGGATCACAGTAAGTCAGTTACATAAACTGATAGGCAGTAGTCTGAATACAGTCCCAATTTTCAATTGTTTGGCCAACACATTTTTCAAAATATTTGAGCTAGTTTGCAACGTTTTTTAAAATGACAGATTACACATACAAATGCAAATTTCTAACTTCCCTTGAAAAAATCAGGTGATCTGGCGATAGTGGTCCACATCCTTGAGTGACATTTGTTTGGGGGCGAGTAGCTGCCCCTCCTGCTAAACAGAGCAAGACTGTGTCATTTACCAAACCTGGCTCAGGTTGCTCGTTTATGTCACCTGCCTATCTTCGGTAGCCACTTCAGTGTGCTCCCAAAAAACGTAGGATATTTTGGGGTTTTTTTCCTAAAACATCTGTGATATCTGTGGCAGAATTCCAAGATGGCCCTAAGTTTACTACCCCTGGTGTACAACCCCTGTATAATCCCACGTTTTGAGTGTGGTCTGAACCTGTGAATATGATGGATGTCACTCTCAGGATTATGTTATGTTATATGGCAAGAGATATTATAGACACAATTAAGATCCCTAAAATTTGACTGTGACTTAATCAAAAGGGAGATTACCCTGGGTGGGCTAGACCTAATCAGGTGAACCCTGAAAGACTCAAGAAGCAACAACAAATACTTTCCTGTGGATCTTAAAGAAGAAGAAATCAGTCATGTTGTGAACTGCCTATAGAGAGTGGTGTCTCTAGAAGCTAAGGTTCTCGGACCCACAACTGCAAGAAACTGAATTCTGTCAACAACCTGAATGAACTTGGGAAGAGGCCCCCATCACCGGTCGCCATCTTAATTTCAGACTTGGTGAGACCCTTAACAGAGGATCCAGCTAATTCATATCCAGAGTCTTGACCCAGAGAAACTGAGAAAATAAAGGTGTTTTTTTTTTTAATTTATTTTTTATTAAAATTTTTTTTTTTTTTTTTTGGCTGTGTTGGGTTTTCATTGTTGCACGCAGGCTTTCTCTAGCTGCAGTGAGCGGAGGCTACTCTTCGTTGTGGTGCATGGGCTTTGCATTGTGGTGGTTTCTCTTGTTGTGGAGCACAGGCTCTAGGTGTGAGGGCTCAGTAGTTGTGGCATGTGGGCTCAGTAGTTGTGGCTCATGGGCTCTAGAGCGCAGGCTCAGTAGTTGTGGTGCACAGGCTTAGTGGCCCCGTGGCATGTGGGATCTTCCCGGACCAGGGCTCGAACCCAAGTCCCCTGCATTGGCAGGATAACTCCTAACCACTGCGCCACCAGGGAAGCCCAAGGTGTTTTATTTTAAGCTGTTAATTTTGTGGTAATTTTTTATGCAACAATAGAAAAGTAATATGGTATCTATGAAGGAATAATAAAAAGGATACATATTTAAAAATCAAGGAATATGCCAAGAAATTGAATTATTTAATGTATGATATATATTTCATTTAAAAAGAAGGTTATGACTATAAAGGGGGAGCATGTGAGAGAGGTGGACTCTCACAGTTCTGAAACAACTTTGAATGTATAATAGAATTAAGCAAATGAATTAATATGTTGATGTTGGGCACAAGGGTTTTCAGTAGGAAGAAGGGACATACGCATGTGGAATATAGGGAGGGATTGGAGTTGGAGATATGAATGTGAAAATGTATATATGCATATATCAGTTATCTCTTGCAGCTTAACAAATTATCTTAAAATTTAGCAGCTTGAGACAACGAACATTTGTTATCTTACAGTTTCTGTGGGTTAGAAATCAGGGAATGACTTGGCAGGGTGGTCTGACTCGTTGTCTTTCATGATGTTGCCATCAAGCTGTTGACTAAGGCTACAGTCATCTTAATGGTTGGTAGAGGCTGGGGGACCATTTCTAAACTCACTGATATGGTTGTTGGCAGAAAGCTTCAGTTCTTTACCCTGTTGGCCTCTCCAAACACTGCTCATGGCAGCTGACTTCCCCCAGAGAAAGGAAGGAGAGGAAGAAATGGAAAGCCAGAGAAACCAAAACGGAAGCCACAGTACCTTTAATGACCTGAACTCAAAAGTAGACATGTCATCACTTCTGCCATGTCTGGTTGGTCACTCAGACCAAACCTTATACAATGTTGTATGTACATCAGGGTGTGAATGCCAAGAGGCAGGGATCATTGGGGGCCATCTTGGAGGCTGGCATGGCTACTATAATGCATGTGTATATGTACGTGTATATATGTGTGTGTGTATATTTATTTGTGTGTATGTTTGTTTGTGTGTATGTATATGTAGATATACATACATGTATTTCCTAGCTCTGTCTGTTGAAAGGGCCAAGAAGCAAAGACACGGTGGCAGCAATCAGTGTACCTAGCATCCAGATTTTTATCTTTAATATCATTTTCACTAAAAACAACTAAGGTTTCTCAGAGAAATAACTGATTCCAGGGTTGGGGCAGGGTAGGTACAAGATGATACAGGAACATCATGTTATCTAGAGAGTAAAGAAGTACTCAAAAAACATGATAGGGACGTGTCACAAAGACATAGAAGCCAGCTGAATGAATTTCCACTTGCCAAATAAGTAAAATAATGAGTTTTAAATCACTGAAAAAATATGTACTCATGAATTTTTACTGGTGATGTATAGATAGGTGACTTCTCTTGCTTAAAGTGGAATGACTGGGCCTTTCTGGTAAATGTAGAGGGAGTGCTCGATTTTGGGAATCATCATTTGCAACCACAATGGTAAAGACTGGATTATACAAGAATCAATGCATGGTAAACCTAGAAGTGAAGAATAGGATATTTGCATAGTCTTAAAGTAGCTCCCCACACACTGCTTATTGGTTGCAACTGAGGAAAACAACCCAGTAATTAAGGAGTACAGAAACTGGGCAACACTTTAACCAGGTGATCAAAATTAACATCGTCCATAAGGGACAGATGCACATTGTGTGCTTCCAAATGATATACTGTAAGAACAGCACAGCATCTCCGTCCTATGCAATACTCCACCCAAGAATGCAAAACCTTAATCTAAGTAAGAGAAAACATCAGACAAACACAAAAGGAAGAAACTTCTATTTTAAAAAATTATGTAGAGGGACAGCATTCTTTAAAAATGTCAATGTTGTAAAAAAAAAAAAAAAAGGCTAAGGAGATGTTCCAGATTAAAAGAGGCTAAAGAGGCATGACAATTACATGCAATTATCCAACACTAGATTCAGTCCCGTACTGGAGGAGGAAAAAGTGCTATAAGTCATCTGGCAAAATGAAATATGGGCAATAGCTTACATAAAAGTATTGTGGAGGGAAAAGACTGGTCTTTTGTGTTGGCTAGAGATTGGTTTGAATGCTATATTCACCACTCCTCAATGTATGATTTCTGTGCCGTGTAGAAAACCAAATGTGATCACTACAAAACTACCTGTCTCCCCTAATGCTGTGAAAGATTTAAATAATTTCCCTAGGGATATATCTTACCACCGTGGGGTAATTAAGGCCATTGTTACATGTTGTCTGATTTTTTTCAGCTACTTTAATTTTAATGGTTGGTGTTGGCACAGTCAATCAGACTGGATGTACAGCCTTGCCATTTGATTATTAACTGCCAAAACCAGTTTTGATTATTTTCAGAGTGTTAGATGCCTGCTGAACACAAAATAAGACATGACACCAACCCAACAAGCTGGTTGTCTTAATGCCAAGACTGTATTTTCTCGTGTCCTATAGCTTC
This sequence comes from Pseudorca crassidens, assembly GCF_039906515.1. NCBI lineage: Eukaryota > Metazoa > Chordata > Mammalia > Artiodactyla > Delphinidae > Pseudorca > Pseudorca crassidens. The sequence goes on from NC_090298.1 coordinate 88,569,542, forward strand.
TATTTCGGGCATTCTATCAAGGGCATTCTTCAGAAAGGTAAGTGATATTTCAATAAATATAGAGTTGAATTAGAACAACCACATGCTTTAAGTAATTACTGGAATTTCTTAGAGTAATAGAACTAATATTGAAAGAGACTGTATAATTCTCTAGCACAATTTTTACCTTTTTAGTAGTCTTTTAGCAATTACCTTTTTAGTAACAAAGGCAACTCATTAGGAACACTAATAGTCACCAAAAATCAACACACAGCACAAAACAAAACAAAACAAGAGTCTCTGGAACTCTCACATAACTGTACACCACACATTGACTGTCTCTCCTGCTGACACCTTAAAGGTGGATAAGATCACCCTTTGCACCCAAGGTGATTTTGATCTATTCCAATCTGCAAGGATTACCTGAAAATACAGAAATTCATAGGCATATTTTTTAATGTCTTCTTTTATTTTGGAAACAATTAATACCTTCACTCTAATATTCAAAGGGTGCAAAAAACCATATGGTGAAAAGTCCTCCTTGAACCTTTGTTCCCAAGTCACCCAGTTGCCCTCACTGGGCAATCAATGCTATGAATTTCTGGTATATCTTTCCAGGCATATTTTGTGCCTATACAAGCAAATCTTAAAATATAGTCCCCCTCTTGTGTGAATGATGGTATATTACACACACTGTCCTGCACCGTTTTTATCTTTCACCTGCAGTAGATCTTCGAGACCCTTCCATAGCAGCTCATAAAGAACATTCTTGTTCTTTTCTGGGGTTAAGAATATGTCATTGTACAACTGTAATTATTTAATCAGTCTACTACAGATAGACATTTAGATTGTTTCTCATCTTCTGCTCTTGTAAGCAATACTGTCATAAATACCCTTGTATATGTGTCAGTTTGCACATGCTTGAACATATCTGTAGGTTAAATAGTAGAGGAATTGCTGTGTCAAAAAAAATCCATTTGTAAATGTGATAGATACCATCAAATTGTCCTCCATAAAAGTGATATCAATTTTCATTCCCCTATAGTATAGAAGTGTGTCTGTTGATCTCCGTGATCTTCCCACAGAGTGTTATCAACCTTTTTGACCTTTAACAAGCTGGCAAACAAAAAGTGCTGTTTCAATAAAGTTTTATTTGCATTTCTCTTATTATAAATGGGATTTAACATTATCTTATATGTTTATGACCCACTTGAATTTCTTTCTTCTGTGAACTGTAAGTTCATATACTTTGCAGACTTTTTTCCTTGGGTTGTGGATTTTTTCCTTCTTTTTTTTTTTTTTTTTAGGAGGTTTATTATTAGGAAAATTAGCCATTGGTCTGTGATATGAACTGATAATATTTTTTCCAAGTGTATTATTGTAGAGGCTTTTATAGTACCTATTTTTTTAAAAAAAAACACCTTGAAGTATAACATACACACAAAACATACTTAAATTCATGATTTTTTTTAAGTGAAGACACTTCTGCAATCACTATCCAGATCAGGAAATACAATTTTTTTTTGGTATTCACAGATATTACTAATTTCAAGAAGAAGTGTAAAAACAGATCTTTCAAGCAGATATATTATTATGGACAGATTAGAGACAATAGCCAATTAGCATTTTAAATTTCATTATTTTTTTAGTGGAGTTGTTTGGATAGTGATATCAAAAAGTGGCATTTTATAGAAAAACAGGAAATTGTAAGGAATAATAATTTTTTTCGAGCTAGATTGTGTATTTTAACATCAGTTTATGCATACTCTTCTCTGATGAAGTGAAATATACCTACAGTAAATGCTATGAAGGGAGTCTTGAAGAATGTTAATTTTAGACGGGCCCCAGAAGGATGATTCACCACTTTGCTCTTGGAGCAAAGATCTAGGCTTGTTCCACTGTGTTCATATTTGCTACTAATTATTTTAGGGTTTCTGATGCATTTAAAGTAATATAGAAGCTTTTCTTGTTTGGGTCAATGATTCATTCAAACGTTTATTTCCTCTGAGTTCTGTAAATGTTCTAAGTGATTGCCCATTTTAACTTCTCTCCAAGTTCAGCATTGAGAGCCTGTGGCAGCCACATCCAAGCAAATGATTTCAAGGCTAAACATGCAGCATCAAAAAGACCTTTCTAGGGGCTTCCCTGGTGGCGCAGTGGTTGAGAGTTCGCGGGCCGATGCAGGGCACGCGGGTTCGTGCCCCGGTCCGCGAAGATCCCACATGCCGCGGAGCGGCTGGGCCCGTGAGCCATGGCCGCTGAGCCTGCGCATGCGGAGTCTGTGCTCCGCAACGGGAGAGGCCACGGCAGTGAGAGGCCCGCATACCGCAAAAAAAAAAAAAAAAAAAGACCTTTCTAAAGTATCTTCATTTTAAAAGGCATTTATAAAATTTGGCCTTAGACTATACTTGATAGCTATTAAGAATGATAACAGAAGAAATCTTTTTTGAATAAATGACATTCAGCCATATTCTCAAAGTGGTGCAATTACGTGTTGTCTTCCTGTTTTAACTTCATTTTTAATAACAAATCTTCACACCCAATACGGATTTTAGAAATACCTAAATTTATATCAGCTTGGTAGCCCATAAAAATCACAGATGAGCAACAAAAAACTCCAAAGTAAGGCAGTCCAAGTAAACTGGAGATGTACAGTGTCTTCCACCCTAAATCTGACCAGTTCTGAGCTTAGGCTGTAGTTGAATCCTGGAGAATAATGAAGATAATGTACTAATTTTGTAAATTTTGTGAGGATTTTTGCCTGATTTACATAGCAAACATACCAGAGACTCCTTTCTTGCATAGCATTATTTTAAACTGTCATTATGAGTGATGCCCTTTGTTTTTGTTTTAATTTTTATTGGAGTATAGTTGATTTACAATGTTATGTTAGTTTCAGGTGTACAGCAAAATGTAATCACAAAATGAATACATATACCCACTCTTTTTTAGATTCTTTTCCCATATAGGCCATTACAGAGTACTGAGGAGAGTTCCCTGTGCTATACAGTAGGTCTTTATTAATTATCTATTTTATATATAGTAGTGTGTGTATGTCAATCTGAATCTCCCAATTTTATCCTCCCCCGCCAACTGGTAACCGTAAGTTTGTTTTCTACGTCTGTAACTCTATTTCTGTTCTGTAAATAAGTTCATTTGTACCATTTTTTTAGATTTCACATATAAGCAATATCATATGATATTTGTCTTTCTCTGTCTGACTTAATTAGTGATGTCCTTTGTATAAGACTTCCCTGTAAATACGATAAGGTCAGAAAATCAAGGCTACAGAGATTAACTAAAAGCTGCGATGTCCATGAGAATTTCTACGGATGAGGAAAGAGCTTCACCTGCTGTGAGAACTTCACCTCTCTCTTTTTGTAACAAGCAGAATGTGAAACAGTGGGAGACAGAAATCCTCCATTCAACCCCAGTATAAGAATAGCATTGTTCTCATGGTTGATATTCAAATATGTGTTTTGCATACGTGCTCTGAAGAGCTCAGAGCATCTTGCAAACTTCAGTAGGAATCGCACACACGTCAGCTTTTTTGAGGCTAGTTCAGTATTCCAAAATACCCAACTCATCTCTCTTAGCCAAATTTGATCAAGAGCTAGGACTCAGCAAAATACAAAAGCAGACAATGCTTTTCATTTCTACCTTCCTTTTTTGTATCCTTTTCCACATCGTTAACATTCACAACCCAGCCCAAAGCACTGAGGATCCTTGGCTCCACTTATAAAACTCCTGTTCTTGTCTCCACCATGAAGAGGCAATAGGAATGACGAAAACACTGAATGTGTATCTGAATTTTTATAGTCCTGACTCTATAAGGAAGTAGATGTCACATTAGAGTTTCTCGCTACATCTCAGTGGTCTCTAAGTATCCCAGAGTATTTGCATTCTGTATCTTACATTAAAATATAAATGACTGACAACCAGGCTTGTTAATTTATACACAAAATAAGTTCAAATCCTGAAAATAGAAGTCTCCCCTCTTTCTCAGCCTTTTTGTTGGAATTGGGAGAAGGACAGGTAAAGCAAGCAAGGACCACAGAGGCACACAGGAAGAAGGATGATGAGAAGAGAATATCAGAGCCTATACTGGGCTATTCTGTTGCTTCTGCTCCTTCTAAAGAGACCAAACCAAACTGGTAATGGCTAGAACTGAGTTATAATGGGTATATATGGCTTATATGTTGCCAGGCTAAAAATAAAATATTGGCCCAGATTTCTGTAGCTCTGATATTTCATCTGATCCTTTACTGATACTATAGTTACCTTTCACTTATCAAAATTTCACCTGAAGAACTGGCATAAAGACAGACATATAGAGCAATGGAATAGAATATAGATCCCAGAAATAAACCCTTGCAAATATAGTCAAATGATTTTTGAACAGGGTGGCAAGACGATTCAATGAAAGGACAGTCTTTTTAACAAATGGTGCTGGGAAAACTGGATATCCACATGCAAAAGAATGGAGTTGGACCCTTACCTTACATTATATACAAAAATTAACTCAATAAATGTTGGCTGAACGAAGATAAAAAACATTGGTTGAATGAAGTTTGTTTTTTCTTTTTTTTCTCCTTTCTTGTTTTGCTTAGTGGAGAAAAGAGAAATTAAAATCTGATTTCAGTTGTGTGTTAGAAAAAGGGACAGTCGGTAATTATTCATCATGTTGAAGTACTTAGAGCTAGCAGCTGTGAGTAAAAGGTTTTTGATGACCATTGATTTGATCGTGAAACTCTTTTTCTAGGAGAGAAGTTCTCAGCCCTAGCTGGACACTGAAATAATCTGGGCCATTTGAAAAAAAATACAGATGTCCAAGTCCTACTTGAGAACAACTGAACCAGTTCCTAGGCATCAGTGTGTTTTATAATTACTCCAGATGTAATGCACAGTGCAGTTTCTAGGAGCCATATAACTCCCAGAGACAATTTCAGACAAGTTAGAAGGCAATTATTAATACAACATTGAGAATTAGCCAGAGAAATATTAAGCTATGATATCATACCAAATTAGGATTTATTGTTGGAAAAGGTATCAAATTATCTTTCACGGGCAGTAACTCATTTCCTTGTTTTTCTTATTTCCCATGAGTTAATTCAAACAATTGTCCTTATATGCTATTCCACCCCATTTCCAGAGTCCATACCAATGGAAGGCAGTAAGAATATTTGGAGTCCTCTGCCATAACTTGGTGATGCTTATGCTTTTAGCCAAGTTACAACTATAGCACACTTCCTATTCAACACAGCCTGTGCCTTAATAATTTTAGCTAATGTTCATTGAGTTCTTACTGTATGCCAGGGTGATATCCTAAGTGCTTTATCATGTATTGATATTAATCCTCACAACAACACCATGAGTTAGGCGCTATTGTCATGCTTGTTTCACATATAAGAAAACTCAGCCTTAGAGAAGTAAAGTCAGTAAGTTGTGGAGCTAGGAGACCAAGCCAAGCCTCTGCCTGTCCCCAGCTCACTAGAGTGCCAAGGTCCCCTCATCCTTTGCAGCTGAGCCAACCCCCAAGTTAACAATTTGTGTGTTTATTTCATTAGAAATAGCCAATGACACCAAAAACATTAATATTTATTAAATCCTCACTATGTGCTGTGCACTGTGGCAAAGCACCTTCTATGCACTTTTTCATTTGACCCTCACAATAACTCTATTAGCTCATGTGACAATTAACCCTATTTAGTCACAGGTAATGAAACAATGGCACAGAGAGAGAGAAAATAATTAGCCCCAAATCAAAGGTAGAGAGGGGTAAAGCATGAACTCAAAATCAGGACTCTGACTCTTTAACACACTATGCTATCTGCCTCTTAAGAAAAATGTTAAATATATCTTTGTGACTTAGAAATTCTAATAAAGAGTTACAGTTTGACGTTTTGTTTTTCTTTCAGGTAGACTTTGAAAATACAAGATTTGTGGTATAAATTTCTTATGTATTTCTGGAAACATAAGCATCTTTGGTGGCAGTTCCCTTAATTGTAAAAAAAGAATCTTAATAGGGAACTTGTAAACTTAGAGTCAGTGATGGTCAATGGACCACCCTCACTGGCTCATGAAGTCTGATTACCTGCATTTCTTCTCAACTCTGGAATCCATGTCACACTTATAGCTTGAAATTGGCCATGGTAGGCAAATTTACACTATGGAAATTGGCAAATGCTACAAATCCTCCAGAAGATTTTTCCCCCAAAGAGCCAGTTGTTAAACATTTATCAGCACATTACTGTCTAAAGTTATAAAATAGTAACAAGTTGTTGTTAATATTTTAGTAATTTAAAACGAAGGAGGCTGTTGTCATTTCGGGAAATTTTATTTCTTTTTAACAGGAATTTTTGCTTATAGGAAACTGAAGAGTAAAATTCATTAAGTTTTTCAGGTGTCATCAAATGTCAAATGCTTTACCTGTTAACTTAGTTCAGCTTCAGAGGAGATACTGAAAATGATTTTACTCTCATCTTTTGCAATGGACATATTATCTGGGCTACTGGCCAGAAGACTTTGGTAATGATTTCACCTTACAAATTCAAATACATACTAGAACACTAATATTCTAATTTCCCTTGCCTTTCTTTAGTTTTATATAACTGAATAATAGAACTTCAGATATTCTGCCTCAAAAGGAGTAAATGTGAAACATCTGTAAAGGACTGTGATAGACATGACTTTGAATCCTTGCTTTTTGGAACAAGTACTTTATATGTCTATTAATAGTCATGTTTGAATCTGAGAGTGATTCTCCCCCTTGCCATTTAATAAAATGGAATGTTTTATCAATTTATGTGACTTTCAAATATTCAGTGTATTCAGTATATATGCAATTGCTGCTGTGTGGGACCCATTCTTTCTGAATACTTCCTTCAACACTACCATCTCACCACCACCCTGCCCCCTGAAGATCTGGGGCTCATCCACTGGAATGTCAGGGCTGCTAACTGTAGCCAAGCCTGGAGCTGGTTACTCTGACAAAGATACCTGAGCATGCTGACAACCAGAGTGACAATTCCACAGGGGAAAGCTGAGGTTCAAGGACATTGAGAGAAGAGTTGAAGGAGGGGCTTATAGAGCTAGGGATTCAGAGTCAGGTTCATGAGGTCAAGAGTTAGCAAGGTGACTGTCCAAGCACCAGTAGGGACCCTCAACTCACCTCACAGTCTGGATGATGTGGCACATATATACCATGGAATATTACTCAGCCATAAAAAGAAATGAAATTGAGTTACTTGTGATGAAGTGGATGGACCTAGAGTCTGTCATACAGAGTGAAGTAAGTCAGAAAGAGAAAGGCAAATACCATATGCTAACACATATATATGGAATCTAAAAAAAAAAAAAGGAAAAAATGGTTCTCATGGACCTAGGGGTAGGACAGGAATAAAGATGCAGATGAAGAGAATGGACTTGAGGACACGGGGAGGGGGAAGGGTAAGCTGGGATGAAGTGAGAGAGTAGCATTCACATATATACACTACCAAATGTAAAATAGAGAGCTAGTGGGAAGCAGCCGCATAGCACAGGGAGATCAGCTCAGTGCTTTGTGACCACCTAGAGGGGTGGGATAGGGAGGGTGGGAGGGAGAGGCAAGAGGGAGGAGATATGGGAATATATGTATACGTATAGCTGATTCACTTTGTTATACAACAGAAACTAACTGAACATTGTAAAGCAATTACACTCCAATAAAGATGTTAAAACAAAAAAGTTTCAAGGTGTGTTAAAAGCCCTGATTCAATGTTATAGTCTCCCATTAGAATGACACCTCCATGAGGGCAGGATCTTTGTCTAGCTCTTGCTTATATCTCTAGCATCTGGAACTCTGCCTGCCATATGGTGATCATAAATACTGAGCATTCATAAATATTTGTGCAATGAATGAATGGATGGATATTGGAAATATCCATCCATCATCATATTGTGAACTATATGAAAAAAAAATTTAAGGAACCTCCCATCTGGTTGGGTTATCATTTTATTCCTTTAGAACCTGTTTACTTCAAATGTGCTAAGGAAAAAAATTATTTTCTTCATCCAAAATTATAGCATCTTTCCCCCAAAATGTTCTATGACACATTATTTCTGCAAGATGCTATCACAGAAGGGTTTAATAATAAAATAAAATGCGGAAATGATGAGTGAAACAGAAATTAAAAGTATTCCTTGATGCTGTACCTCTCAGAGCTCTTAATATGCTACTGTCCTGTGGAATCTCCAAAGAAAGGAGAAACAGTGTGTGGGATTTTCCAAAATCAATTTGCCATGGAGCACTTTTATGCAGAGAAACTTGGGTATTCCAAGGAAAAATTTTTAGAAATTCTTGTCTAGGTGTTTTGTTACTGAACCAGGTTCGTTTTGCCCAATGTGTAGCAAGCCAAAGCACTGAGATGCCGAGATTTGCAGCAAAGAGGGTTTATTCACAAGCCAGACAAGTAAGAAAACATAAAAACAAGTCTCAGAACCACCTCCCCAAAGGCAAGGGGCTTGGAGTATTTATGGGATAAAGAATAAAGCAGCAGGGTGGTCTGAGGCATGGGGAGTATGGGGAACATGGGGAAAGGTGTTTGGAAAAAGGTTCGGTAATCATTGTCCTGTGCAGCTGTGACTAAGTTATGGGCCTCTGCAGGTATAAACATGGAGGCATTTAGCAGGATCTGAGCGTGGAGCTTTCAGCCCTCTAACATCAAAAGGTTGCCAAGGCTTCCCTGGTGGCGCAGTAGTTAGGAGTCCGCTTGCCGATGCAGGGGACACGGGTTCGTGCCCCGGTCTGGGAAGATCCAAATGCCGTGGAGCGGCTAGGCCCGTGAGCCATGGCCGCTGAGCTTGCGCGTCCGGAGCCTGTGCTCCGCAACGGAAGAGGCCACGGCAGTGAGAGACCCGCGTACTGCAAAAAAAAAAAAAAAAAAAAGGTCGCCAAGCCACCTAGCAGACACTCACACATGACCACTTGGAGGGTCGGTGGTCCTAACCAGTTCAGCTCAAACTAGACACAGCTGACCCCAAGTTCCTGGAAAACAACTCCGGTAAACATCTTTTTTCCTTTTTCTTACATAAACATTTATTTTTTTTATTTATTTTTGGCTGTGTTGGATCTTTGTTGCTGGGTGCGGGCTTTCTATAGTTGCGGTGAGCGGGGGCTACTCTTCTTTGCGGTGCGTGGGCTTCTCATTGTGGTGGCTTCTCTTGCTGTGGAGCACGGGTTCTAGACACGCAGCTCAGTAGCTGTGGCGCACTGGCTTAGTTGCTCCGCAGCATGTGGGATCTTCCTGGACCAGGGCTTGAACCCATGTCCCCTGCATTGGCAGGTGGATTCTTAACCATTGCGCCACCAGGGAGTCCCTCCGGCAAACATCTTAATATTTAGGCTACGTGCAACTTGGAGGATGCGCAAGTCTTTTGTAGCAAAAATTAAAATGACCTTGATTTGTGAAGGGGGGTGAAATGGATTTGACTAATGATTACCCACAGTTTCATTTTCTACAGTTTTACCCTATCTAAAACAGATGTACGTGGAATCTTTTTCATGATCTGAATCTTTCTTCACCTGCTCCATACTCCATCAAAATTTATGATTTTAACCCATTTCCACCAGAGTCTGCCAGGGAACTGACTAGTCTGATAAATTATATGGAGGTAAAATGTTAGCACCCAAGAAGAGCTTTCTTACCTCCCCAGGCTACCTTGGCATGGCAAAGAAACTTCAGGTAGCCCCAGCTCAAGAGTCAGCCAATTCAGAATCTCAGGTAGGGTCAATCAATGGAATGGCAGCAGAAACAGGGCTGAGGATAACACGCAGTTTGGTTTGGAAGCATAAGGTTTTTGATAACCTTTCAAATTGTATCTTATAGGGATCAACTGCTTTAGCTATACAAACAGCAAACTATGTCCCCTGTTATAAAACCGGTTGGGGGAAGTCTCTTTCTTTTTCAGCATCAGAGGGAGAAATCAGTAAGATGACCAACCATCCCAATTTTTCTGAGACTAAGGGGTTTTCTGGGACATGGCTTTTCAATTCTAAAGCCAGGAAGGTTCTAGGCAACCATGACTAGTTGGTCACCCTCACAAAGCAGTCACGTCACAAAATGAAATGACTCTCTAGGTCTTTAAAATTTCTGGAATCAGAAGCTTCAGTGTGAACCACCTATAATATTTTTCACTGAATTGCAGAAGTGCCTTTGTGAGTTTGCTTATGGTGAAGGAAAATAATCCAGGAAAATAAAATGTACAGTATTCTCTCGGTCATTTGAAACCTAATCATGTAGTTGCTGGAAGGCCCAGCCTCTTCCTTCACTTTCCCACTCTTCTTCTTTCCTTTTTGACCGTTTCACTGCTTTTTTTTGGTAAGAGCACCAGAGGGGGTGCTGAAGCTGGAGGGAAAACTCTTGGCTCTGTAGGTCGAGCCTACTACTCGTGCTCTGACCCTGCTTTTTCTCACTCCCCAGTCTCTCTAACCTATTCATTGATGTGCATCCAGGCTTTCTATTATTAAATTTTATTCATTTTTCTTGTATTTAGTATTTTGTTTGCTTTCCTAACGTTATTCCCTAATTTTTTTAAACCATTTATTTTTATCATTTATTTATTTATTTAATTTATTTTTGGCTGTGTCGGGTCTTAGTTGGGGCACGTGGGATCTTTGTTAAGGTGCATTGTCTTCTCTCTAGTTGTGGTGTGCGGGTTTTTCTCTTTTCTAGTTGTGGTGCACAGGCTCCAGGGTGCGTGGGCTCTGCAGTTTGCAGCACGCAGACTCTCTAGACGAGGCGCGTGATCTCAGTAGCTGTGGCACACGGGCTTAGTTGCCCCGAAGTATGTGGGATCTTAGTTCCCTGACCAGGGATCAAACCCGCGTCGCCTGCATTGTGAGGCGGATTCTTTACCGCTGCACAACCAGGGAAGTCCCTATTCCCTAACGTTTTTTTGTGAAAAATGAGAATGATGTCCAACATTTACTCTGTGTCATGAACTGTGCTATAGACTTTGAATACATTTATTTTATCTAATTTTCACAAAACCTTAAGGTGAAAAAATAATTTATCCCCATTTTACCATGAAACAGGTGAAGCGACTTGCCTGAGGTCATAATTGATAGATGGTGAAGCTAGGATGCAAATCTGGGCTATCTGAGTCTGAGCCACTATTCTTAAATCCTGCTTTAGCTACACTGTCTCTATAGCTTTCCAAGGTTTGAAAGAAACCTAAAGAGTCTTTGCCACCCTAGGCTGTCATCACCAGGTGAGATGGGTCTGGATGTTAAAAACTCTTACCAGTCTGACTGTCACGTATTTTTATTACACACAGACCTATTTTAATAACTGGATTTCCACTTTTCTCTCTGGCTGTTCCTTCTCAGTTCGTTTGCATGCTTTGCCTCTAGCCAGTCATTAAATGATGGATTCCTCAAATCTCATTCCCAGCCCTCTCCTCTCTTCACTCTTTACTCTGCCCTTAGGCCAACTGATCTATGCCCACGTCTCACAAATTTACATCTTTAAATCCTCTCTTCTGAGCTCCAAACCCATACATCCAGCGGGCTACCTGCCCTTGTCCTGGATACGGCAAATGCTTCTCATACCAAATATATTCTGAATCAAAATAAAGGAACTCCTTGCTGTGCTCGCTTGCTTGGATTTGGAAAGCCTGGTTCTTTCCAGCATTCTCCATGTTACAGCCACTATATCATCTGGTTATGCAAGCTGGAAACCTGGGAGTAATCTTCATTATCTCCTCATCTAATCTGTGACAAGCACAATTAATCTCTCTTGGGCAGTTGATAAAATGTCCTAATTGATCTACCCACACCCATTCTGGCTTTCTTACAAATTTTTTTAAATTACACCAAGAGATATCTCTTTAAAAAGTACATCTGATCATATTAGTATGACTGTTCCCCTACCTATCTCTTCAGTCTCATCTCATACTAAAATTATCCATCTATATCAGTCAGGGTTCCAGCAAAAATTTTATGGTATAATCAAGTTGGATAATTTGTGAAGAGTTCAATAAAGATATGGGCAGTGTTAATGTCCTATGGGGCTACTAGTAAGAGGTCCTATAGGTTACCACCCAATGCCAGAAGGGGCAAGAGAGGGGAGAACTACCATAATGAGAAGTTGGTAACAGTATGGAAATATTATCTGACAGGAGCTGTGGCCTTGGATAGAGGGATGCAGATAGTCCAAGACTACCTGTCAGGGAGGGTGCTGGGGAAATAAATAACCTGACTTATTCTCTTTCTACCATCCAGTCCCATCCCAGGGCTGCTCATTGGTTGCACTCAACTGAAAGTCAAGTGTCCAAAAGAGACCATTGTGAGTGCATCAGCCTTCAGGGGCCAGAGCAGGGCAGAGAAGGGTAGACAATGGAGGAGGGGCAAATGGAAGATGGACAGGATGCTTACTAAATCAGGAAGGATTTTCAAATGTAGAAAGCGTATCAAAGCAAAATAAAGACTACCTCATACAACCAATAAAAACGATCATAAACTCAAAGCTTGAATCTCACTTGGAATAATAGTCTACTTGTGCTGTGTGTGGTTCTAGAAGAAGACTTTCCAGGTTTACACAGAGTTCCATTCGCCGTAACTAGAATTATACTTGCTCGTACTCTCATCCACCAAACCCCATTTTATTAGACAATGGTCCCCTTCTCATACTTGAGTTAGTCAACTCAATTCAGAAATGGTCTCTCTCACTAAACCTGGTCTAACCACTTTGGAGACTGTCCCTTTCTTCTTCTTCTTCTCCTTTTTTTTTTTTTGTTTTACATTTTTTTTTTAACCGCTCTACTAATTGCCTCTGAAAGATTTCCCTCTCTTTTTACCTTAGTAAAGGAAAAGTTTGTTAGGTTTTTTTTTTTAACCTATTAGGCATGTGTTGTTATTCTCTATTTATAACTATAGAAAATGTATTTATGTAAACAAAAACCATCATATGAATGCATTAACACTGAAACAAAGTGAGTTGTTTAAATGAAATTGACACACCTCTAAAAAAAATCCAGCAGGTGTTTCATAAATATCTGTCAGCTATTTAAATTGTGAGATTCTTATGGGAGATGATTGTATGCTTGCGTTGACTACACTATTTTTAGAATATTTAGGAAATATTTTGAGACTTTTACCTCCAGAAATTTCTCAGATTAGATATTCTGAAAAACTCTCCTGCTACAAACACCCAGAAATGCTGCATAAGGTAAAATAAACATCATTTTAAATGTATAGGTAAGCTCACTATAAAACAATGGAAATCCTCAAGTGTCAAAAGGGAAGAGAGAGAAAATCCCCGGTGGTGATGCCTACAGGCTGCCCTGGGGCATCTCAAGTCCTGAGGAATCTGGAGACTAGGCTGTGAATGGGTCCTCAGACTAGGCATGGGGCCCTCGTCAGGTGGGGAGTTGGAACTGACACCCCTGCAGAAAGCCTGGACCCTCAAAAAGCCAGTATTTCTCTTTTTCTTTCTAGAATAGGCTGCTATATAAAGTTTTAAAATAATAAAAACTAATATTAGATATTTGGAGAGGGATATAAAATAATTAACAAATTCTGGTTGTGGGAGGAGGAGAGGAAGGAGAGTGAAGGAGGTGAACACAGTGGAAAAAGTGTACAAGTAGGCTTCTAGTATATTTGCAATGTTTTACTTCTTGAGGTATGTCCAAAGGTGTTTGTTCTATTACTTTCTGTATTCGTGAAATATTTTAGGATGAAAAAACATAAAGAAGGGGGCTTCCCTGGTGGCACAGTGGTTGAGAGTCCGCCTGCCAATGCAGGGGACACGGGTTCGTGCCCCAGTCCGGAAAGATCCCACATGCCGCGGAGCGGCTGGGCCCGTGAGCCATGGCCGCTGAGCCTGCGCGTCTGCAGCCTGTGCTCCTCAACGGGAGAGGCCACGACAGTGAGAGGCCCGCGTACCACAAAAAAAAAAAGAAAAAAAAAAAACCATAAAGAAAAACATGAGGCTACAAAGTAGCATGTATAGTATGTCTGTATATGTGTGTGCACAAGTATGTGTGTAGAACTTCTAGAAGGATGTACACTTAAATGTAGACTAAGGTAAATTGCAGAAGAATTCACACAGTACAATAACACACACAATTTAAAATATGCAAAATAAATAAACCATGGGATGTAACATAACAGCATAAGGAATATGATCAGTACTATTGTAATAAATTTGTATGGGGACAGATGGTTTGTACACTTATTGTGGTGATCATTTAATAATATATGCAAAGTCAAATCACTATGTAGTACACCTGAAACTAACATAATATTGTATATCAACTATATTTCAATTGATAATTTAAAAAAACATGCAACACAATACTACTGGTGCTTAAAGATATATATCCATATAATTACCAAAAAAATATGAGATTGATAAATACCAAATTATGTCCAATGGTTACATTGCAGGGGAGAGTGGGGAAGTCACCTGGGGAGGGCCACACTAGGTGAACTGAACATTGTTGGCAATATATTGTCACTTAAGCTGGTGGTAGTACATCGGCATTAGTTATGTTATTCTTCATTCCCCTTTTGTAATATCTTAAATACTATAAAATTTTAAAGTGAAATATATTGGTGTTATAATCTTCTGAATAGCAGCTGTTCATTCCTCAGGCTCTGAAGAGATGCTGGTGGTCTGATAAACTTAGAGAGTGAATACCTCTCCCAGAACAGTCTTTTAAATTTTTTTCTAATGCAATAATGTATCTTATCAATAATATTTATTGCGTGTCTACTATGTCCCAGGCCCTGTTCTAGGCACTGGAGATAGAGCGGTGATTAAAACAGACAGAAACTATATTCTTGTACATATCAGGTTCAGACAACATCAGAAAAATTGCTGAACATTTTCTCTTATCTGCTGTTAGTGGGCTTGGCAGATGGGTTGGTAGAAGGTGCTGGAAGTTTCTTTGGGATTCGATTCTGAGAATGCTGTACATCCTCAAACAAACCTAGAAATTGTGATTGGATCCTGAATCAGCATCTGATAAAGTGCACCTATAATTACTACATTACACGCTATCTGGGTAGACTCATTAGACAGGCCTGGAAGAAAATTGGATTGGAATTAAATTAGATACTATGATGGTATTTTTTATTTACAGGTCGTCCTGAGGAGATATTCTTGATATTTTTGTGGTTTAGATTGGCTCTCTTAGAAAACAGCCAGGAATCTGCTTCTGAATTTGTGAAGCCGCCATTCATCACCCTCGTTCTTAAGCATTGATTATAGTTTCTTTGCATATCAGTCATATCATTAAGTGATTACAACCATCTTTTTTAAAGGAGTAGAGAGTCATGCTTTCTTGGAAGGATAAAAGTCAATCTACCTGCTTGTCCTCTCACCTATTGTCACTTCACAAACAACCCAAAACTTAATTCCTTAAAACAAGAACCATTTCATTAAGCTCAAAAATCTTCGGGTTAGGAATTTTAGCAGGGCGCAGCTAGGCAATTATTCTACCCCATGGGACATTGATTGGGATCACTCAATTGTATTCATTTGGTGGCTGTTTAAATTTGGAGGGTCCAAGAAGGGTTCATTTACATGTCTGGTGCCTTATTTGTGCTGACTGATGTGTGGGCTCAGGTGGTCACCTTTCCCTCTCCTTTAGTTTGAGAGCTTCTCCACGTGGTCTTTCCACAGGGTAGTTGAACTTCCTACATGGTGGCTCAGGGCTCTAAGAGAGTGTGTTCACCACGGCGGGAAGTGAAACCTACCAGTTTCTTAAGAAGCCTGGACCCAGATACTGGCACAGTGTTACTGTTACCAACCCTCCAGGGTCGGTTCCCAACAAGGGTCCTCCTGCCCAGTGTCCTTCTTGCCAAGTGAACGAGACCCAGTTCCATCCACAAGCAAAGCGAAGCTTTATTCTTTGATCAAATAACAGAGAGGTTTAAGCTCCGCGCTAGAGTACATGCTCGCCCCTAAAAGGCCCCAGGTGCGGCTGCTTTATAGGTTTATTGTCCTTGGGGAAGGGAGGAGGCGGAGTTGTCACAGGTCGGGCGCAGGTGTGCTGCTTCCCGCGCTCTAGACCAAAGCACCGGCACAGTATCCCTGCGCTCGGCCAGCCGCCGCCATCTTGAATTGCAGTGTCGTGCACAGCGCTTGCGCGCATGTCGCATGGAGCTGAGGTTTCGGGAGCAGCCGGTTGGCGTGAGGGGCGCTGGTCTGAAGCGACAGGTGCAAGGCCTTCACACGCAGCACCCTGTGAGCAAGTGAAACCGGACCAAGCACAAAGGAAAGAAAGGTTAGACTTTATTTTATTATCCAGATTCTGCTTTTATTTCCCAAGAATTGTTAATGGTAACAAATCCCTCCTCCGCCTTTTGTCCTGCCCCTCATTATTGAGGGGTGCTGAGGGGTGAGGTAGTCTTCTGAAACTATTTCCTGCTGGGTCTGTGTGTCGTCATAACCACCATTTGTCTAACCTTTCGGAGACAAAGAATGCCAGACAATTTAAGGTACATGGCCCAAATATTAGCAAGAGAATAATGGTCACAAGTCAAATTTTTCCTAAAAATGAAGATATCTAGGTCTTTCCCCTGTAGGCACAAGTGTGCCCTGATGGTGAGGCTCACTGCCACGGCCTGAATCTCCCTGGTCATGCTTTCGTTGTTTTTCCGGAAGAGAAGCTTCAGGTCAGAGGTTCACACAAATGGTCAAGGGGGGGCATGGCCCCAGGTTGTCTTTCCGGAGTTTGGGGCTCAGGGCCCTCTTCACTTGAGTGTGATGTCCCCATGGAATGATCCCCTGCACATTCAGGGCAGCATGGGTGGTTAGGATCCCCAGGTGGGGTCCGTTTCCACTTAGGGGTGAGTGGGTCTTGCAGGCTGACAGTTTTCCAGGTTTTTAGGTGCACCCAGTCTCCTGGCGGACGGGGTGGAGAGGCAGGTCAGTGGGTGCACACAGCACCTGGTTACCATATTCAGTGAGACCTTTCATGGTTGCTCCTACCTGAGGGCATACTTGAGTTGTTCCACTTCAAGGGGTTTAACGGGTCTCTTTTCTCAGGCTTGGGGAATGGATCTACCATACAGGAGTTCAAATGCAGTTAACTTTAACTTATTCCTTGGGGTTAACCACATGCAGAGCTGGACAATCAAAAACAACTTAATTCGATTTTCTTGGGTTTCCTGATATAGCTTGGCTCAGGCCTGTGTCAAGTTCTAATTGAATCTATCTACTTGCCCAGACAATTGAGGTCTCCAGGATGAGTTCAAGATCCGTTTTATGTCTAGGGTATTGATTATCCCCTTCATCGCTTGAGACACAAATGCTAAATCATTCTCACTTTGTAGGGATCCTGGAAGCCCAGACTTGGAGATTATTTCTTTCAGTAATGCTTTGGCCACTTCAGCTGCCATTTCAGTTCTAGCAGGAAATGCTTCTGTCTGTCCAGAAGTTGTGTCTACTTGCACCAAGAGATACCTGAAATTTCCCGGTACTCTTGTCATGACAGTGAAATCATTCCGGCAATCTTCCCCACGATATGTTCGTCTGGTCTGAATGGGCCTTATCTGGGGACCTCTCGAGGTGGGGGTGTCTAATGTTGGGGTTGTTTATTGTGCAGATGGGGTGCGTCTCAACTATTCAACTGGTTATACTTTTCATGCCAGGAATTACCATGACCTCAACTGGCCAATTATATAGGGCTTCCCTCCTATAGTCATTTCCTTGATGAGCCTCCCTGATGGCTTGACAAGCTGTAGCCTGGGGAAAGAAGTATTGCCCATGATCATTAACTAGCCACACATGGCCTCCTAGATCTCTGCTGAAGTCCCGTTTTCAGGCTTTGTCTAATTCTTCCTTTGTGTAGATTGGGGAGTAATTGGATGGATCTGGCGTTTGAGGTATGAGAGGTAGTTGCCAAGTTAGTGGTTCTAGGGCCACCCTTTTGGCAGTCGTGTCCTCTTTGTTATTTTCCTTTATTACCTCTGCATCCCACTTTGGGTGACTCCTACAATGAATCACTGCCACCTTTATTGGAAGCTGCACTGTTTCTAGGAGTCTCAATATGGTTAAGCCATGTTTCACCTGCTTATTCTCCTCATTAAGCATAACTCTTTCCTTCCAAATAGCTCTGAGTGCACGTAGGATGGCATACACCTACCAGGAGTCTGTGTAAACATTTAAAATCTTCCCTGTCCTGAGCTCTAAGGCTTGGGTGCAGGCTATCAGCCTGGCCTTTTGGGCAGAAGTCCCTGGGGGTAGGCTTCCCACCTCTATGACTTGGGTCTGGGAGGCCACTGCATATCCCACCAGCCTTTTTCCCTCTCTCATAAAACTGCTCCTGTCTGTGAACAACTCCTCTTCAGCATTTGAGAGAGGTTTACTTCCTAGGCTGGGAGACTGGAATCATTCGTGACTGTGGTTTCTATACAATCACGCTCCGGGGACTCCGTTTCTGTGGGTAGCAGGGTGGCAGAATTTAGCATGTGACAGGTTTCTGTGGTAGCCACTGGGTTGTCTAAAAGCATAGCCTGACCTTGAATCGACCTTCTGGGGGACAGCCATTCTGTTCCCTTAGAACTTACTAAAGCCTGAACCTGGTGGAGTCTGTACAGTGACTGGCTGACCAAACGTTAACTTTCCAGCCTCCTTTAGCTGGGTGGTAGTAGCTGCTCCTGCCCGTAGGAAAGTAGGCCATCCATTAGTGGTTTGATCTGATTTTTCAGAAAAATAAGCCATCATCTGAGTGAGGAGTCCCAGTTTTTGAGCTAACGCCTTGAGGGTGATTCGCCTTCTCTCCTGAATGTCAATATCAAAAGATGTAGCTAAATCTGAGAGCGCCTGGGCAAGGGCCTGAAATAATTGCTTTTTCAATTCTTGAAAGATCCCTTTGCATTCTGGGTTCCATTCAAAAGTAGTATCATCCTTTCCTTTCAACTTTTCACATAGAGGCCTTGCTATTAGACCCTAGTTAGGGATCCAGATGCGGCCAACAGGCCATCCCCCAGGAAACCCCTCAGCTGTCTTCTAGTTTTAGGACGGGCAATGCTGCAAGTGACTTCTTTCCTTTCCTGGGATGGCTTTCTCTGATCTTCTGTGAAAATGAATGCTACATAGGTCACCCTAGTTTGTGATATTTGAGCCTTTTTCTTGGACACCATATATCCTTTATCGGCTAGGTGGTTCAGGGTGGTTACAGTATTTTTGTCAGAGGCCTCTTAGTAGGACTGGCCATCAGAATGTCATCTACATACTGGAGGAAGGTTCCTTCTCCAGACGTAGATCTTTTAGGTCTTTAGCTAAAGTTTCCCCAAAGATGGTGGGGGAATTTTTGAACCCTTGGGGAAGGACTGTCCCGCAGTGTTGTTGTTTTTGTTGCATGTTTGGGTCCTCCCATTCAAGACTAAAAATTTCCTGTGACTCTGAGGCTAATGGAATACAGAAGAAGGCATCTCTTACATCTAATACAGAATGCCAGGTACTAGTGTACAGTAGAGTGGCCAGCAGGGTGTAGGGATTGGGGACCACTGGATGTATATCCTCGAAGGTTTCCTTGACTGCCCTGAGGTCCAGCACCATTTGGTATTCCCCACTGGGTTTCTTTACAGGGAGAATGGGGATATTACATCCTGACTGGCACGATCTAATAGGCTCTGGTCAATTAGGCCCTGTATAACAGGAGCAATGCCCCAAAAGACCTCCTGACAGAGAGGATACTATTTAATGTTGGGCCATGTATGTCTGGGTTTTAAATGGACTATTATGGGACCAGCTCCTACAGCTCATCCTACCTGTCCCTGGGCCCAGAGCTCAGGATTTACTCTGTAGAAGCTGACTTGCTCTGGCTGGGGAGATTTGTCCTCAGCCATTAACATTATCATCTTGTGCCCTTTGTCTAAGGCGACGGCAATCTCCAGTTTGTCTTCCATCAGGTGGATAGTAGCCTCCAATTTATGTCAGCTATCCCTTCCTAGAAGGGTTATAGGGCATTTGGGAACATATCAGAAGGAATGGGTAAGAGTTTGTTCATCCAATTTGCATTCTAGTGGCTCTATGAAAGCCTATTCTTGGGCCTTCCCTGATAGCCCCATAATGACTGAGTTTGCCTGATCTTGTGTTCAGAACCAAGTAAGTGGTACTGGTGTTGACTAAGAATTCAACAGACTTTCTCCCTATTCCAGTGTCACCCAGGGCTCCTCAGAGGTCATTTGAAGTGCCAGCTTAGGACCCCCTGGGCCCATCATCCTTCATTGATTTGGACCATCTGCCTTCAAGGGGAGTGGCCGGGAACTGCCAATTCTGTCCCCCTTTGGGGGTGAGGAGGGCATTCTCTCTTCCAGTTTCCCTCTTGTCTACATATGGTGTGCTGACCGGGTCCTAGTTTCCTTGGCCTGCTGTCCCTCAGTGGGGGGCGGAGGTCACTCATTGGAGTAGAGGCTCCGTGGGCAGTTAGTCAAGGTTCCTGTACCTACCAGTTGACATTGGAGGGCAACAGCCAGAAGGTGGGTTTACATCCAGGCCTTTGTATCCTCTGACTTTTCCTCCTCTATATCTCCGTTTTTAAACACCTAGTAGGCAACCGCAGCCAAAGATAGGGTTATCTGGTTCTATTTCCAGTTTCTGAAGTTTATGTCTAATATTGGGGCACTTTGGGAAATGAAATATGACCTCAGGATTGTGTTCTCTTCTGATGATTACACAGGGCCATTGTTAGTATAGATTTGGAGACATTCCCTCAGGTGCTCTAGGAATGCCGAAGGGTTTTCTGTTGGCTCCGATGGATTTCCTTCAATTCCAATTGACAGGTTTCTTTCCTGCTGCCTGGATTCCCTTTAGGATCATATTTTTATAATGGATCAGTCTCTGTCTTCCACCCTATTCTCCGTTGTCTCAGTGGTCCCAGCTGGGTTCATTATCCGGCACCATTTGATTCCCCCATCTGAAAATATTATGACTTGCATCGTTTCTGTTTTGTTGTCTGCTTCCTCTTGGGCTTTTGAAAAGATTGTGGCCTTTTCTTCACCTGTTAGGAGTACATTGAGGTGGCTCTCGCTATCAGCTCAGGTGGGGTCATGGGTCTGAAAGTTTCCCCTAATCAGGTTCAGAAGCCTCTCTGGATCTTTCCTCAACACTTACTTTGACTTTCCCAGTTATACAGATCACAGGTGGTAAGTGGTATGTGTATCTGGATGAACCTTCCTTCTCCATGGGTGACTTGTCTCAAAGGGTGTTCTTTTCCTGGCAGGTTGTTGGGCCCTTGCTGGTAATGATTCCTGCTTCATGTACTTGCTGGACTGGGTTCTGAGGGAGGGGTCTGGTATGAAGGGGGGCCCTAGGGCATCTTGAATTGCAGTGTCATGTACAATGCTTTTGCACATGGCCTGCTGAGCTACAGTGCTAAACTTAGCCATTTTGCACCAGGAACTCTGGTCTGAAGTGCTGGGTGCAAGGCCTCTGCACGTGGTACCCTATGTGCAAGTGAAACTAGACTAAGCACAAAGGAAAATAAATTAGACTTTATTACCCAAGTCCGATTTTTATTTCCTGGGAATTGTTGATGGGCTTTGCCAGTAACGCTACTTCCAATGTATTCCGTCAGCCAAAGCAGTCACAGAACACACCCAGATCCATGGGGAGTAGACATGTTCTCCCAGACATATACCGAGGATTAGGGTCAATGAATTTGTGACAGTCTTTCATTTGTTGCACCATCCTTTTCCATTGTTAGCTAGTAAACCTGGGTAAGGATCATAGGTACTCATTGTCAGGCCCCTACACATAGGCTCAGTCCACGGTCTTAAGCCAAACTCAGTCAAAGCAGAATAGGTCAGAAGGTGACTAAAATACCAAATTGTCTCTTGGACAGTTTTTTATTTTGTTTTGTTTTTAAAATTGTTTTATTTGGGAAAAGTGCATCTTACAAAAGAGCAGCTGCAAAATACAGAGACCTCTGCAACAATTACTTGTTTTTGCTTAACGTGAAAGAATGAGTGGTATCCAAGGAATCAAAGCAGTAGATGGACAAATCAGGGGCATCTCCAAGTTATTTTCAGGAAATAACTGAAATATCAAATTGTCTGAGAGGAAAGCCAGATAATGTAACACTGGGCAGCAGGTTAACCTAATAATTAGGACAATAACTCCAGCACCTTGGAGTCAGGGGCTAAAACCAGAATGTCATTCCTTCATTCATTTACTTCATTCCATTTAATAAATGTTTATTGAATGCCTACTAGGTGCCGGTTAAAATTAGGCACAAGGGTGAGCTACTTGTTCTTCTGGAGCCTATAGTCTGTTGGAGGTTAACAACAAATGGATAAATGATTAAGTAATCTACAAAATGTGACAGATTTGTCAGAGAGTGAAAATCTATTGGTGATCAGGAAGGACTGTTTATGGAGTGGACGTTTAAATCAGATTACCTGAGTGTTACAAAGGAGTCAAGATCAGAAGGAAGCACGTTCTAGACAGAGAGAGAAGTGCCAAGTAGAAGGAGCAGAATAAAGGTCAGTGTGTTTGGACCAACATGAATGATGGGAGAGTTGTAGGAAATGAAAATGGAGAGAGGCAGATGTCAGATAATCAAGGGCTTTGAAAGCCGTGGTAAGGAGTTTAGATTTTATTTGGAGTGTGAAAGGAAGCCAATAAAGGGATTTGATTCAGGAGAGTTACATATCTTGATCGATGTTATAAAAAGACCTCTCTGGCTACCGTGTGAGGAACGGACTATGATAGCACAGGCATAAGAGAAAGGAGACCATGGATTGGGAGTGGGGTGTGTGTGTGTGTCCAAGGGAAAGCTGAAGTCTAGGTATTCGTGGTGGAGATGGAAACAATGGATGGATTCAAGAGATATTTAGGAGGTAACATCAATAGGGCTTCATAAAGGATTGAAAGGGGTACAGAGGGAGAGGAAGGCCTCAAAGGGGAGTCCTAGGTTTCTGATAACTGAGATCCGCTGTCATCTCAACCTGCCTTGTCATCCAAACCAGGACAGAATATTTACTTAGATCATTATTTTCACTCATCTCAGCTTGCTTTTGGGAACGAGGCTTCTCTATCACCATGTGGCTTTTATAAATGCTACCAGCAGTGAGCACAGAAAAGTTCAAAGACACTAAATATATTTTCAAAGTGCCTTTCAATTCACTAAGGAAAAAAAAGGGGGAAGTGCCTTCCTAACCCTTTCACCGTCAGCGTATTTAGCTGAGCCAAGTAACACAAGCTTTCCCCTATGTGAGTGTCACAGTGCATCTTTGAAAAGCAGCTAACCTGATTATGAAAATGAAATTGAGAGACTCAAGCTCTGTGGGACACTGACTTGTTCTCCCAGCTTGCACAGAAATAGCTCTGGGATACCTTACTTCCCTGCCACATGGTGCTGCTGCCCTTGATTTATTTTCTCAGATGAAGGGATGTTGAGTGATCACAGCTCTAGCTTTGTGCTGTCATGACCAACCTTAATCAATTATAGCCTCAGATTCTGGGCCAGACAAGAAGCCAGAAGAAAATCTGAGTGAGAATTATTTTCTGGGCAAACCTTTACAACTCTTCAGATTGTAGTTTATCATTCCAGGGTGAGTGGAAGGTGAGTTGGACACCAGAATAAAAATGTAGTTTATTGATGTGAGGAGTGACAGACAGGCACACTCTGAAGACATAGCAATAGAAGGAAATAAACATGCTCCATTAGCCAGATGTTGTGGTCTCTGTCAAGGAAATGCCCTGGGTTCAAATTTTCAGGCCGGCTTGGCTTCACTGCTTAGCTGGTTGCTGATTTTCCTTGTGTAAATATTTCCAGGCTCATGTGAGAAACTTGTACAAGTAAATTTAAAGGTGAGGGCTTCCCTGGTGGCTCAGTGGTTAAGGATCTGCCTGCCAATGCAGGGAACATGGGTTTGAGCCCTGGTCCGGGAAGATTCCACATGCCGCAGAGCAACTAAGCCCGTGAGCCACAACTACTGAAGCCTGCGCGCCTAGAGCCTGTGCTCCGCAGCAAGAGAAGCCACCGCAATGAGAAGCCCATGCACCGGAGCGAAGAGTAGCCCTCGCTCCCCGCAACTAGAGAAAGCCTGCATGCCACAGGGAAGACCCAGCACACCCAATAAACAAACAAACAAACAAACAAATAAAATCTATTGAAAAAGAGAAAAAAAATTTTTTAATAATAAAAAAGATAAATTGTTCTTCCTCGGTCTAAAAAAAAAAAAAATTTAAAGTGAGAAACAAAACACATCAGTATTCAAAAGTCACAACCCTTACCTCCAACAAATAAATTTTGCTTCAACAAAACTGCTTCCCTGCCTCTTCACTTTCAGCAACGTGCTATGCTCAACATGGAGCAAGAGGTTTTAGAATTATTTCTAAATCAGTCCAAATGTGCACAAATAAATGGAAATATACAGTCAGTACCTTCTGCTCTATATGCACCAGGCTAAGGATTGTACTTAAATGTGTGGACTAGGTATCTTCTGCTCAGGGCTACCACGTGGGATGACTCCAGTGGACACCATTCACATTGTGTTCCCTTTGAATCCTGTCCGCTGGGCAGTGCCAAGGGGTACCATACACATGCCCCTTGGAGTTGTGGAATGAAGCAATGTCTTTGCTCATCCATCCATGAACCAACCTCATGAACCTATTAAATGTCTCTTTCCCAGCTGTGGCATGGTCTTGGGCACCTAGAATGGCTTCCAGGCAGTCTTGGCCTTACAAGGCTGCAGACTTTCCCCTTCACCCTGGTGGCGTACACTGCTTATAACTGGGCTTTTGCTTTGGTTTCTTATTTTGTCCTACTGGTACTAGAATCCTGCCCTAAACCCCACCCAGCACTTTTCATTCCCTTCTCTAGGTGACTGGAATCTGTTCTCTGTACCCATCATTTGGCTTTGGTCTTGTCCCACCAAGCTAAGTTTGCTTCAGTTTACTCCAGAAATTCTTTCTAGCAGAACTCATCTGCCAGATCCAGCCCAGATCAGGCTCAGGTGTGTTTGACCCCCTAAAACATTGTGACTCGTCCTGCTGTGAAAGCAAGACCAGGCTTGATCCTGCCATTTTGGGATTATTCCCTTCTTACAAGATCGCTTTTGAGGGTCCTGTGGGCAGCACAAGGGATGACATTATCCCATTATAGATCCATATTTTTGGACACTTCAGTGTGGGCCGAGTTATAAATTACTTCAAGAGTCTCTGACAGCAAAGTTTTAAATTTAGTTCATGAAACATGTCAATAAATACCACATTCTTTCTATTTTTTTATATGAAAAGCTCAAAATATTTGGAATATCAATTCCCAAGAATCAGATACTCTTAAATTGAGTCAGCTAGTGACATAAACTTTCTTGTCCTGCACTGTAATTCTCTCCTTCCCATCCAAACTCCCCTATCTTTTCACCCCATGGAAACCTTAGGAATTTGGACAAAGGGAGGAAGTTAGATATAAGAGATGTAAGCCACAGGGTATCTTCAATGGTTGTTTTCCTTGTGGTGAGTAAGATGTGATCTGTCCTTATCTTCCAGAAGGGACTCATAAAGCTTTGGATGTAATGAGTTCTATTCTGGGAAATAAACCAAAAATTGAAGTTTGGATTTTTTTTTAGTGCTACACTCCAGTCATCCAAAGAAAATAATGAGTTAAGTATTTATAAATACTGTAATATGACTTAGTTACACTATATCTGGACACCGATTTAAGACACATGAAATCCCTGTGCTCCCTGGTGGTCCCCCCAGGGGTGACATCACTTATTATGAGGTTGAGAGGGAGTATCTCAAAGAATGTAGTGGAAAAATCCCAGTGCACATGTAATTGGTTATGAATTCCAGAAAGTTCACTGTGTTCATACCGGGAAGACTGACTGCATCTTTTAGGAATCAAGAGGCTTTTGCTGTTACCACAAAACTGTCTGTTTAAGATGCTATTCCTCCCGCTTATGAACCCAGATTTTGTTGGTTAGGAACCCAGATGTAAGCACAGGGACCTTTGGGCACTGCCTTTTTGAGAAGAATGGGAGGTGGGGTATTTAGGGGCAAGGGGCAAAACACCAGTCCTTGTCTCTTACAACCTCTCCCCACTTTCAGAGTGAGGGGATTTGGATAAATGACCAAAGACTGTTTCCCTGGTTCTGTGCAGTAGCCGTATATGTACTGGTATAGTGAAAAGAGCCCTGCTTTGGCATTGGACTCACTGGCCACCACTGGTTAAAAGTGCCTTTAATCTCCCTGAATCTGTTTCCTCATATGCAAAAGTGGGGATAAAAATACCTACCTTGCAGGAATCATTGTGAGAACTGAAGATGATAAATAACTGTTATTTTCATGTTTCCCACAGAGTAGAAATTTATAGCCAATAATAGCTATTATAAGTATTTGTAATCATTATTATTTTCTTATCATCTCTCTCTTCTATTGCTTCCTCCTAAGAATTCCTTATAGTGACAGCTAAGTCCTGAGAAACATTCTCTTTCTTCCTTTCTCTAGGAGTGACCTAGGTACTGAGGCAGAAATATTGTCCACTGTTTCCCCCACAAATTGCT
Organism: Pseudorca crassidens; assembly: GCF_039906515.1. Lineage (NCBI taxonomy): Eukaryota > Metazoa > Chordata > Mammalia > Artiodactyla > Delphinidae > Pseudorca > Pseudorca crassidens. The sequence continues at coordinate 88,596,030 of NC_090298.1, forward strand.
GAGAATTCCTCAGCCTAATGCATGCCCTGTAAGTCTCCTTACTCAGAACCTGAATGCACAGGAGCTGTCTTGCTTTAGTTATCTTTGTGGGGGTCCCCTCTCTCATGCTCAGGGCCCCCCGGAGACAGTCTGCACCTCCACTTTACCACTTAAAATCTGGCCATTGAATGAAGCACAGCATCTGTTCATGGGAGGCTAAGTCAATGTTTGCCTAAATAGAGGAATTAGCTTCATCATCACACTTCACTTAGATATCAAAAATGGTCAGACACTTATTTCTAATGTTTAATGCCTTTCGCACCATAATCATAGACTTACCCATGATTATAGATTTTAAATTTATATACTACTCAAGTGTGTAGAAATGTACCTTTTTTATATCTTTATGATTGAATTCAAATGACTCAGGACCCCACCCTATCCCCACTTACCATTTCTTCAGATGGTGGGAAAAATAATCGTGACCTTACAGATTAAAGATAATTTAGTCACATTCAGTTTAAAAATTAGTCTCTCAGCTAATTAGGTTCAGTTCAGGGTTTAGAGCCATACGGTTCAGAGTTCATAGCCTATCTTTCCATCCCCCCAATGGTACTGGGGTGCAGGGGGAGCTTATGTATCATTACTTATGTTGGGGCAGTGTATGTGGTCTATAGTCTGGCCTCAGCTCTTCGTCGACCTCCATTGGCTCTTTAGAGATCAGCCTCTGTAGCGCTTCATCTGCTGCTGATGTACCTGGACACATTTGGTTGGGGGGCTTGGACGGAAATATGATGCTGATGTTTGTTGTTTCTGCCAGAGCCTCTGGTGAGCAGGTCCATATCTTCTGCATCTTCTTCACCCCACCTGGGGCCTCTTTTAGTCCCCAGCTCCCCTCTTTGCCTAAACACAACACTCTACCCTTCGTGCCCATCCATCCTGTGACAATGCTAGCAAACTGAGAGTGAGTCTCCTCCCACAGTTCCAGACAGGAAGTGGAGCAGAAATCTCTTCCACTTTCAGCCTACTCCCAAACCCCCTGGGATTTTCATAGTCTTAGGCTGAGGATCAGGGGATGGGGGACATTACTGGTTATGATTCTGATAGCTCTTCCTTCTGTCCTCCTTGCTAAAAGAAACCCAATTTTGTTCAGGGTATCAAAGTTATTAGTACAAATATTTACCTTTTCAGACTTCTTTTTGCTAGGCATGGGCAATAAGATAATAACTGAAAATTACTGGGTAAACTTCTCAAAAGTTACTGTTTCCAGGACTTAGAAAAAAAAAAGCTGACATGTGCCTTTAGCCTTTGCCTTTCTTCTTCCTTGTTGATTAAAATACATATGTGATGCCAGGATGTAGAGTGGGCATCTTGTAACCAGCAAGACACATACTAAGGCAGCAGTTATAAGCTAGGAGACATTGATGATTGAGTACAGATTTGAGCTACTTATCTTCAGACTTCTTGTTAGAGAGGAAAAAAGAAAATCCTATTTACTTACACCTCTGTGATCAGATTACTTGTACATGAAGCTAAAAGCAGTAAAAATTGATTGACTTGTGCACCATATTTATCTTAGTCTTGCTGCCTGTAAATATACCTCCACCTGAACCCCCCAGATTAGCAAGTGTTCTTATTGCCATCCTACATGTCAGGAAACCACTGTTACATCATGGTGGGGAAATAAAACTTCCCTGGATTCCTTAGTGCTGTCGTAAAAAGCCGAGCTTCCTGAGACACAGAAATATAAATGATATAAAGATAGAGAATATTGGCTTCCATTTCCCCTGGACACATTTTCACATATCATAAGGATTAGATCTGTAGCCATTTGTTCCCTAATGATGTAGCTAATTGCTCTGATCCGAAAGGATAATACAACTTTTCTTAACCCTCCCAAAGCCAAATATCTGGAGATAGGCACCCAGATTAGCTCCTAGGAATATATCTGTAAAAATATATGAAGCCAGAGACCTCTCTAGGTGGAACACTCTAGGCTCTCTGACTCCTGGAGAGACTTTATTTACAATCCAGATGGTTAGGGTAAGATCCCAGCATCCTTTTCATCCTCATCTCAAAGCAACAAAAGTTTTTTTTCCCCTTCTCTTGTTTTGGGAGGAGAGTAGAGGCAGCTTCTCTCCTGTACATAAACAGAAAATCCATTATTCTTCACCCAACCCCACCCCTGCCAACACGAGTTAAAAGCTTCCATGGCTCTCATCGAGAAGCCTGTGGGACTAGGTTTGGGGGACTCATGCTGCAACGTTATTCTGGTTGTTGATCTGGTTGTGTCAATAAAGAATTCTCTGGCCCACATGCCTCCTGTCTCTGCAGTATTCACATATTAAAAGTAACTGTGCAAGTGGTATAACATGTCACAGTTCTTGAGAAAACAATCATATCTTTATCCTTGCTATTCTTTGGTCCATTTTATAACCTCCTTTTGTTTTTTTTTGCGGTACGCGGGCCTCTCACTGTCGTGGACTCTCCCGTTGCGGAGCACAGGCTCCGGACGCGCAGGCTCAGTGGCCATGGCTCACGGGCCCAGCCGCTCCGCGGCATGTGGGATCTTCCCAGACCAGGGCACGAACCCGTGTCCCCTGCATCGGCAGGTGGACTCTCAACCACTGCGCCACCAGGGAAGCCCTATAACCTCTATTTTTGATTCCCCATAAGTTCAGGCTCATTTAAAACTGCAAGTCCTTACTGGCTCTAAACAACCTGACTCTCACACTCTTGTGTGAAATGGACTTCATGAACTTAATGAAGAAGTCCAAATGGGAACATATAAACGTTTGTCTTTCCTGTGTTCTTCCCTCACTCTGAAGAGCGCCTTTGGAGAAGTAATCTTATAGGAATAAAATATGAGTAGTATAATACTTCACAATATTAACCTGTTGTACTTTTTTGTACTAGCTAGCATGACATTGTCATGTTACAGATGCTATAACCTTTCATGATATTGTAAATTTAACTCTTTGTCAGGTTCCTCCAGGACCACAGTAGCACTACCTCTGCTGACCTTACTGTTCATTTTGCACTGGGCCATTTCCCTCTGTCTCTTTTCTCAATGTCTTTCCTGCATGGACATGGTAGTTTGCATCTTGGGGAGGTGTAACGTGTGTCCATCAACCTCTTTTTTTCTTTCAAATTTGGTGGATTAAGTGGCCAAAAATTCTTTGATCCTTTTCCATTGAGGGGGGATGTTTATTTTCCTTCCCTCTAAGTCTATGCACCACCTGTGATAGTGACCAGTATAATACAGCAGAAATGATGCTGCACTAGTTTCTGGGCTGCTTCCACTTCTACGTCACAGGAAACATTCTCGCAGCCCTAAGCCACCATGTAAACAGTTCAGTTACCCTGCAGAAAAGATCATATGGAGAGGACAAGGGGCCCAGCCAAGCCTAAGCTTCCAACCCTCCTTGTCAAGGCATTGAGCACATGAAATAGATCATCTTGAACCTTGCAGATCAGCCCGTCCTCCAGCTGAATACCTTAGTGACTCTAGTGGATGCCCCATGGAGCAGAAAAATTGTGCAGCTGAACCCTACCTTAATTCCTGACCCGAAAATTATGAGATATAATTAAGTTGGCTGTTGTTTTTAGCTGCTAACTTGTGTGGGGGGGAGTTTATTACACAGCAATTGATAACCAGAACACCCTGGTTCATTGCTGTCCTTCCTCTTCGTTGCTTCTCTTTGTCACTAGCATCTATTTTTTCCCTTCTTCTGTCTAGGACAGCCTCATAGCATCCCCAACATTGATTTTACCCAAATGCTATTTATTATGATAACAGTGGTTCAAGGAATCATATAGTTAATTGCCAGACAAATTGCTTAATAGCCTAGAATATGAATTGTAATCATTATGTTTAGATATCTTCAGGATCTAGGTCTGTCCTCTACATGGTGAGACAAAGTATTCACTCAGAAGTAGATTTTTTAAAAGTTCTAATCAACATTATCATTATGCTGATGGAAGTATTGGTATTAATAAATCCTAAGCAGCCTCAGGGTTTGAATCTCTTTTCCGTTTAGATCTATCAGAATTCATAAAACAAAACTTGGATTAATGCAAAGAAGTATATCCAACATGCAGTGATGTAATTAGTGTCCAAAAACGTAGGGGGAAAAAAACATTTAAAAAATGTTCAAAGCAGAATCAAGATTGAAATTCCAATATGTTTCTCAGAGGGATTTAGAGAGATATGAAAGGAAGAGGTGAAGTGATTGCAGTATGTTTGCGTAGTCATGCCATTTTGATTTTTCTTGTAAAATTTTAGAACCTTTCTTCCTTCAAAGTTCTTTTTTCCACCAGAGCCTAGCCACGTTGCATGGTAGGCAAAACAGGTCCAAGGCCCCTCAGCAGTGGAAATCGAAATTATCAGACCCAAGTTCCCCTTACTCTTCTGAAATGAAATTCATAGGTAATGTGATCTATCTCCACAAATATTTTGAACAAAATATATTATGCCTTAATTTTAATGTAAAAGAAATAAATGGAATTTATAATACAGTATTTTCATAGGTAAGAATTTGGGCTCAATATTATAAGAATAATGAAGAATCTGGTGATGCACACACACACATATAGAATCACTATGATGGTGACAGCTACAAATAATTTAAGTGTGGTATATTGGTGACTCAAATACCACCAGCACTGTTGCCACAAGTGATATGGTTTTCTGGAGTGATGAACAACTGTTGGTAACATACTGAACAAAACAAAGTAAAATCATCCTTTAATTTACATAGTTGTTGCATTCTGATTCAAAGACTCTGTTATATATTAAATTCATTATACATTAAAACTATCCCTATTTACTTTGTTTTCATGAGTGTCCAGTGGGCTATTCAGAAGTCATATGGCTACAGGACAATTTTCTATTGTGTAAGATTGGTCAACAGGTGCACAATATCTAGCATCCCTGTTCCCTCCATCACTGTGGTGACAAAATTCCTTCCACAAATTATAAAAAATCTCCCTAGAGTAGGGTTATCAGATTAAATCCAGGATGCTTTGTTATAGTTGAACTTCAGAGAAACAAAATATTTTTCAATATAAATATATCCTATACAATATTTGGGATGTACATTCACTAAAAAAATTATTTCTTTGAAATTCACATTTTACTAGGCATCCTATATTTTTATTTGCTAAATCTGACCACCATACCCTCAAGGGAGGTACTGATCTCTTGCGAACCACTGCTCAGCAGGCTACTCTCAAGACCTCAAACCAAACCTCCAGCGTCTGGAATCATGACCCCAGGGCACATGGCGGCATCTCACAAGGAGAAGAGATAGGCAGCAGGGTGCAGGGGCACAGCCACTTTCCCTTTATGTCATCCACTCAACATGCAGAAGTTCTCTCATATCAGAAACTGGTTTTGGGGTCACTCCAAACTTGCCTATGGCATTGTATTTGCTTGTCATTCTGTTCTCTGTGCTAATTTTAATTTAAAGGAACTTACAAAGGAATCCAAGGCCAAATTTTCCTAAGAAACCATTTAAAACATTTCCTTTATTAGGAGAAAGGGACAGTTAACCTTTCATTGATTTTCACATTGGCATATTTTCTCTCTGGAGATAATGAAGATAAATAGAGAAATAACATAGTACTTTATTGCATCTTTTGCTGCACATATTTCTTCTGAATACCAGAGACAAATATAGGAGATATGAAGAGAGAGGGGACAGAGGGAAGAGAGAAATAAAAATATATGTACATGTCTGTCTCTCCGACATGACTGAGAGATTTCTTGAGGGGAGGTGTCATTATTCATTCTCATGAGTTTCCCCAAAAGTGCCTAGCATAGTACCTTATAATGGTGGAAACTCAGTTTCTCTCTAATGCGATAGAAAGAAACAAAGGCACCAGAGTAAAGTAGATTTCATATTAAATAACATGACAAATGTGAGTCAAAAATAAGTAAACTAGTTTTACAAGGTCTACAAATATTTTGGAGCAAATTGCCTCAACTTTATAGATGAAAAAAGTCAAAGAGGTCTTCTGTGAATAATATGTTGGAGATGGAAGTTAGGCCTCTTGAAAATAGCACCAGATTTCATTTCATTTTCCAAAATGTGCTTAAGAAGAATGGTGTCAGGAGGTACTCTAGGAAAAACAAAAGTTTCTTTAGTAAAAGAAGATAGAAAGAGGGAGTTCCTTGGTGACCCAGTGCTTCAATCACTGGTTGGGGAAGTAAGATCCCTCAAGCCGCTTGTCACAGCCAAAAAAGAAATAAAAGAAGAAGATAGGAAGCGTTTCATACTATCCTTCTCTACTGCAGTTCACAATGTACATTATCCTTTTAAATTTTTGAAAAGTCCTACAGTAAGTAAATTTATTTCACTCTGATTAACTCAATTTCCCAAACATATTTAATCATGGATCTCTGTCAATATCATGCCTAGGAGCTTTAAGAAATAATGTTCTATTTCGCCCCAGAAGAATTAGAAATACATAAAACTGACATTGGACTTGGCAAGCCGTGGTCAGAGACTCCCTGGGAACTGAATTCTACCCTAGAGGTTCCTGAGTACTGTCCTGTGAGTATAGCTGCATCAAAATCACAAAAGGAGCTTATGAACATACAGACTTTTTGATTCTATACCCCAAAATATGATTCTCTAGATCTGTATGGGGCTCAGGAATGTGTATTTGTAAAGTTCTATAAGACTGTTAACTACTGCCCTTCTAGAACTTAGTCTGGAGGAGGGTGTAAATTACCTGATGTTCTGTCAACACGTATTAAGGGAAGGTAAAATGTATACTGCCTTGGACTTATGTTTCCTGTGATCCCAGGCTTTGAGGAACTTGCTCTGGAGATATTTGCACACGTGAAACAGGGGAAAATGCAAGATCATCTAAAATCAATTGCAGGTTTTTAGGCTGTAAAGGCAGACATCTATATGGTTACAAAGAAAGAGAGAGACTTCATGGAGTCTTCAGAATTTAGGTGGAAGGCTGGATTTTGGACCTATAAAGAAATAACATTTTGAATTACATGGTATTATGGGTTGATTAGTGTCCCCCTGCCCAAATTAATATGTTGAATTCCTAACCCCCAGGACCTCAGAATGTGACCTTATTCGGAATAGGGTTGGTTGTTGCAGATATAATTAGTTAAGATGAGGTCATTCAATCAAATATCACTGGCTCTCATAAAAAAAGGAAACTGGGACACAGACATGTACCGAAGGATAGCGCCATATGAAGATGAAGGAAGTGGTTAGGGTGATGCTTCTACAAGCCAAGAAATGTTAAAAATTGCCAGCAAACCATAAAAAGCTAGGGCAGAGGCACAGAACAGAATCTTCCTCACAACCCTCAGGAGGAACCAATCCTGCTGACACCTTGCTCTCAGACTTCCAGCCTCCAGAACTGTGAGAAAAAACACTTCTGTTGTTTGAGTCACCTAATTTGTGGCACTTTATTATTACAGCCCTAGCAAATTAATACACAGGGACAGAAGTTACCATAGCCCATGAGGTTATCTTCCTATTCCTGTGTCTCCACTACCTCCAGAGTTCCCCAGCCTCTGATGCCTTCAACCCTACTACTTCCACACCCCTTCAGTAGCAACCGTCTGTGGATAAGAGGTTAGGAAAGCTGTTGGTAATGATAAAAAAACTGCCCCCCTCCTCTTTCCACTTCCTCTACAATCCTCCATATTATAAAAGCAAACATGGCCTTTCAGACTCATCATTATTATTATGTATTACTATTAGTAATAATCGTAATTAAAAAGCTGTATTGATTATATACAACTAAGAAGCTTAGAGTTTGCTTCTTATTACTTTTTTTTCCCAAACACACTTAGGAGTTGAGCTCAAGGCAGGAGAGAAGCACAGAATTTCGATGACACAGTTATTAAATCACTTAGCATAAAAACCTGATTCTGAAACCAGTTCCTTGACTTTCAGTTCACACACAACACAAGTCTAATGGTTGTAGCAGATGCTGTTGGATCTGGCCCATAGAAACGTTTATCACTCACCATGCTGGTAGACTTAGTTATCACAAGCACTCAAAACTCTTTGTCTGAATGCTTTCTCTCAACCCAATCAAGAACAGGCTAGCTGTTCCTCTGGGAACAGCCCTCAGCCAGTGACAGACAGGGGTTAAAGGGAGAATATCCTACTTTACTTATCCTACAGGTGGGATAACTCTTTGGAGTATTCCCAGAGGGTTTGAGCCCCAGTTGGAGCTGTTACCACATGCTCATTTTTAGCTTTCTTTCCTTCCTCTTTCACATCCTTATCCACTATGATCACTTCTAAAATAAACTACTTCTACTCAATTTCTTATCTCAGGGTTTGCTTCTAGGGGAAGCCAAGCTAAGACAATGATATAATGGTATAATTAATTTGGTTAATTTTTAACCTGTTATTTTATGCATTGATCTGTTTGTAGCTGGTGAATCCCTCTACAGAGCCCAAAGTAATTTTATTTCATAGACATGGCTGTCATTGGGGTTGTTGGTAAATATTGTTTCTCCTCTCCCCAGGCATATGTAGAATTGCATCTCCCCTCTCCTAAGACAGGTATGGCCATATGACTTGGTATGGCCAATGAAATGTAAGTGGAAGTGATGTGTCTTTAAGGGCCAGTGCCTGGCCCCTCATGTTTACTTTTCTCTGTCTTGGTGAGTGGTGGACAGACCCTAAGTTGATCCCAAAAGACCTCCACACCTTGGAATTCATGTCCTTGTGCAGTCCCTTCGAGTGTGGGCTGGTCTGGTGACTTGATACTAACTAATAGAATATGGCAAAGGTGATGGGATGTCTTTTCCCTTATTATATCACATGAGATTGTAAGTACAACCTTGCAAGCACATTCTTTTCCCTGCTGGCTTTATTGAAGTAAGCTGCCATGTTTTCATTTGCCCTGTGGTGAGGTCCACATGGCAAGAAACAGAGGCCCCCGTCCCAACAACCTGCCAGGTACTATTTCTTGCCAACAACCATATGAGCTTGGAAGTGAATCCTTCCCCAGTCATGCCTTCAGATGAGACTCCCAGCCCTAATGCCTTGATTGAAGCCCTGTGAGAGACCATAAATCCAAGGACCCTGCTAAGCTGTACTTAGATTTCTGGCCCACAGACCCTATGACATAAGTGTGTGTGTTATTTTAAGCTGCTAAATTTATGATAGTTTGATACACAGCAGTAGAAAAATAGTTGGCAATTGTGGTAGCACAGAGATGTAACCTTCTCCCAGCTAGGTCTTGGCTGACCCAATGAACATGTAGTATGATTGAAAAATAAAACTTTGGTATTTAAAGCCACTATGATTTTGGAGTTGTTACTGCAGCATAGTTTAGCCTATCCCAAATGAATTATAATGCAAAGTCTTTTGCTCTCCTCCACCTGGCTACCAGATTTTTTAAATAAAGAAAAAAAAATCCAGCTGTGCTAGTCACCTCGAGTTATGCAGAAAACAGAATTTTACATGGAACCAAACCTGGTTAAAAAGTCTTCCCCCCTAAATCAGTATTCAGCTATAATTATCTCTGTCTTTCTCAGCTACTGGTTCTAAAATGTGACCTCATCAAAGTTAAGACATATTCAGATCTCATCTTTGACATGCAAATATCCTAATACAAAAGTGCTAATACCCTGCCAACTTTCAGAGTAGTTGCCTCAGAAACTAAAAAAGCTAGTTCTATCCCTGTGGAAAATAACAACAACCCAGCCTCTAGCTCTAGTTTGATGATTCACCTTTCTGACATTTTGCGTTTAGCAGGAGGTTAATTAGACACAATTGCAACACTGCTGTGCTGCCCTAGGGCACAATACAAAGGGCCAATTTGGAGACAACTGTATCTTAGAAATCCTGGGAAATACCAGCTTGAAATTTCCAGCAGGTTTAAAACAGAATCTTCTTTACAAATTTAGTGGCTTTATTGGAACCTTAAGTCTGTGGCATAAGCCCTAATTGGGCTAAAGTTTCCATTGCAATGATCTGCTCAAGAACATAATGAAAAGTCAACTTTCTGATGGGTTTATCTACTTCCTGGCTCCAAGGCACAATTGGAAATGCTAATATCCAGATGCCCTTCTACATAGGGCATGCCCTTCTACAAAGAAACTGAGGACTTTTTATTTGAATTATAGTGTGCAGGTTTTTCTGTAACCTGAACTAACTCACAATTAGAAAGTGAGTATAGAAGAGACAACCAACTGCTTAGCTCTACGTATGTTATAACAAAAGGAAGAGGTAATCACCCCCAGGATTGAGGGCATTTCCTGGGCAGGCAGGCAAGCCTCAGGCTCCACCTTCCAGTCCTTGGTTCCTTCAGACCCCAACTCAGGAGGCCCTTGCTCTTCCTTCGGCCGAAGCTTCCTTCCTTCAAGACTTTGCTCAAGATCACTTCTCCCCCTAAAAACTCAAGTCATTGGAGGAGACAGGTCTGGATTCTAGTCCTTGACTCCTCACTTACTAGTTTACATGAATTTTTATCAAATTATTTTACCTTTATAAACTTCGGTTTCCCCAAATGAGGATAATCGCTCAGAGGTTGTGGAGAAGATTGGGTAAGACAATAAGTGGAAAGCCCCTGACCCAGGGCTGGGCACCTTGTTAAAGAGTTTTGACTACTTTTTTATACCACTCATTCTACTTAGCTGCTAATTATGATTGCCCTTGAAATACCTGAAAAACGGTTAAGCCTGTCACAATTGTGTTTGCTCCTCAACTAGCTTCTAGGTTTCATAAAAGCAATGACCAGTTGTCATTATTCTTTATATTCAATGCAACATCTAACACATAGTAACAGTTGGTTTTATGGTGAAAATGGTGAAGGCATTCACCTTGCAGGACCTGTCACAGTGCCTTGCCCTCAAGAGTGACTTAAGGCATTGAATGATTGGTGGGACACACAATAGAGGGGTCACAGTAGCGCTAATTTCGGTGACCTTGCTGGAATATGATAATCTCACTAATGTGAATTATAAAGTGACCACCTGAAATAAATAACTTGTATTTTCAAGATTTGTGGGCAAGAAACATTCAGTTTGCTGAGCTTTATGAAGTTAAAGAGTGATTTGATTTGCCTCTATATGAGTGCCTTCAGGCATATTCTTGTATTAATTAAGTCTATTTTTCAGGGGTTTTCAGCAGTGCATGCCCCAAGTACTCAGGCATGAAAGGCAAGATCCTCTATACATATTCATATATTTGGAGAGGAGATTTGAACTTCTCAGGAGAGGGTAAATTTCTCAAGGAAGGTCTCAGATGCTTGAGGCTGTTTCCTCTTCCAAGGAGAAATGTTCACATTGGCCTCTTTTATGGAATGTACAAGGGAGTACACACATCTATGAAACTTCTAATACCCAGAGACATTGTCCTGAGTCTAGAATAAACTCTTTAATGTGTAGCTAAGCAGGACTAGTAAATAATACAAGTATTCTAATATATTCCATTTTTGCATTAAAAACCTTTGGAAATAGAATTCTAATAGCACACAGAAACCTACAGACAGCTTCACTGCCAGGAATTTCTGTCAGCCTGCAGCTGCCCTGAGTCTCTGCTTAGCCAGCCTTCTCTCTCAAGGATAAAAGGGGTGAGTGACAGAAAACAGGCCTGTTCCATGTCAGTCTGAACAGGTGAGGGATTTTACCTAACAGCACAACAAATTGGATGATGCATGTTATTCCTCTGCCTTTTTGCCCTCCGTGGGTGGTATATTTGCCCTAAAGTTTCACTGAAACTGTCAATTTTAGTTTCAATATATATTTTAGTACCAGTTACTTAGCAGCAAATGTCTTTCCAAGAGAGCTACAACTTGTGGTTCCATACTTAACCACATCTCTCTGTTCCCATTTCCCAATTACACTCTTGCCTTTTCCAAAGGATCTGTAGGCATGTCACCTCCTGTCTGATACTCCAGTCTCTGGTGAGGAGATGTGAAGTCTGCACATGCACACTACTCTGGCTTGAAAACACTGCTCAGGACGTATGTCTGCTATTGTCATCGTAAACTTCACAATGTGTTATATTGTACCTATTATGTTGTATGTTGTCATTGTTGATTTTTAAATATGGTAATCTTGACATGAGACGTTTATTAGTGAATACATCAGGTGATCATATTATATCATTAGGACAATGAAAATGATAATGACTGTGCTGGATCTTACAGCAATTAAGATTTTCTGCGTTGTTCCATTAGTCAGGACACAGGCTAAGCTGAGGTAACAAAGAGACCCCAAAATAATGTAGCTTAAATTAGAAGCTTCTTTCCTTTTCATGTAACAACTCAGAAGCAAGCAACCTGTGCTCCATGTGTTCATCCAAAGACCAGGCTGCTGGGTTGGCCCAACCATGCTTAATATGCAGCTTCCGTCTCTACATCTAAGGCAGCTCCTCTTGTTGCTATTTCCCCCGATGATGGGAAGGGGGAAAGAGGGAGCCCAAGGGAAGGGGCTTCTCTTTATGGACATGACCAGAAGTTCCCACATTTCCTATGCTCTCATCCCAATAACCTGCATCCTATTCAGCCTCATGTAACTACGACGCAAGCTGAGACATGTAATTTCCAGCTGGTCAGTGATGTGCCAAGCTAAAACTTAGGGCTTTTATTTTTTAAGTAAAAGGAACAAAGGAGAATGAATCTGAGAGATAATTAGCACTATCTTTTAAATTCCTTTCAATGTTAACCAAAACGGAGCAAGAAAAGAAACGGACCCACCAGGACAGCCAGGAGAGGCCACTTATCTTTGTTATAAAATTCCTCTTTGACACTTATATCCAAAAATGTTTGATGATCAATTAAGATACATATTTCTGGTCTCCGTCTAACCTTTGTGACATTTATGGAATCATTGGATCCACCAAATAAAATATCAGTTCTAGAAAGCATAGAAACAAGAGGCCTACTCAGACTGAACATTATTTCCCACTATTCTTCAAGAGTTGCTAGATTTCCTGCACAAGATGGCCGTCTTTGGCCCAGCTACAGACCTTGTGAGCCCCATGGTATGGGAACCAACACTACACATCCCTCTTTATGGAGAACCAACATGTGGAGAGCAAAAAGAGGGTGATCAGTAGACATTAATAGAAAAGACTGACCCAGAATGCATTAGCAATAATAACAACAACAACAACAATAGATCTTGAATGTGCATGTGTTTGTCAGATATGTACAATTACATTCAGTTTAGAATCGTGTGGTTTTGCTAACTGATAAATAAAAGAGGTCACCCTCTCTAGGGCTGAACCCATTTTCTATTTTCATGAGGTATAAATAACAGGTAATTGATCAGTGATAAAAATGCCTTTCTTCTTGTTAACCTTGCTAAAATAGAATTTTACATAGTATAAGTGTAAAGCTCAAAGCCTCAGTTTATCTAGCTCAGGGTTCTTTTGGTTCCAAAAAATAGTAGATGAAGGAACAGTCCTCTGACAGCAAAAATTTAATAATTTAAATGATGGTTAAAATTTGCACACAAAACTTATTGGGAAAATATGTATTTAAAAAATATAACTACAGGGGAGACCTTCAAGATTGCGGAGGAGTAAGACGTGGAAATCACCTTCCTCCCCACAAATACATCAAAAGTACATCTAAATGTGGAACAACTCCTACAGAACACCCACTGAATGCTGGCAGAAGACCTCAGACTTCCCAAAGGGCAAGAAAATACCCACGTACCTGGGTAGGGCAAAAGAAAAAACAGAGACAAAAGAGCAAGGAAAGGACCTGAACCTCTGGGAGGGAGCTGTGAAGGAGGAAAAATTTCCACACACTAGGAAGCCCCTTCAGCACCCATGTGGCGATGGGGGGTGGGTGGGGGGAAGCTTCGGAGCCATGGGGTAGAGCACAGCAACAGGGGTACAGAGGGCAAAGCAGAGAGATTCCCACACAGAGGATCAGTGCTGACCAGCACTCACCAGCCCAAGACGCTTGTCTGCTCACCTGCTGGGGTGGGAGGGAGCTGGGAGCTGAGGCTCGAGCTTTGGAGATCAGATCCCAGGGAGAGGACTGGGGTTGGCTGCGTGAACACAGCCTGAAGGGGGCTAGTGCACCACAGCTAGCCAGGAGGGAGTGTGGGAAAAAGTCTGGACCTGCTTAAGAGGCAAGAGACAAGGAGAGGGGATTCCTTCCCCATCTGCCCACAGAAGGCAGAGCAACGCCTAAATGAGCTTCAGAGACTGGCCCAAGCCACGGCTAGCAGCTCAGACCCCAGAGACAGGCATGAAACGCTAATGCTGCTGCTGCAGCCACCAAGAATCCTGTGTGCAAGCACAGGTCACTATCCACAACCCCCAGGAGCCTGTGCAGCCTGCCACTGACAGGGTCCTGTGATGCAGGGACAACTTCCCCGGGAGAACACATGGTGAGACTCAGGCTGTTGCAATGTCATGTTGGCCTCTGCTGTCACGGGCTCACCCCGCATTCCAAATATAACTACTGTACCCCTCCCTCCCCCGAGCCTGAATGAACAAAGACCCCCTAATCAGCTGCTGCTTTAACCCTATCCTGTCTGGGTGGGAACAGATGCCTGAAGGTGACCTACATGCAGAGGCAGGGCCAAAACCAAAGCTGAACCCCAGGAGCTGAGCGAACAAAGAAGAGAAAGGGAAATTTCTCCCAGCAGCCTCAGGAGCAGCGGATTAAATCCCCACAACCAACTTGATGTACCCTGTACCCTGCATCTGTGGAATACCTAAACAAACAACGAATCGTCCCAAATTGAGGCGGTGGATTTTGGGAGCAACTGTAGACTTGGGGTTTGTTTTTTCCGACTGATTTGTTTCTGATTTTTATGTTTATCTTAGTTTAGTGTTTAGCGCTTGTTATCATTGGTGGATTTGTTCATTGGTTGCTCTCTTCCCTTTTATTAATATTATTTTTAAAATAATTTTTACAATTTATTATTTCCTTCCTCCCTTCCTCCCTTCCTCCCTTCCTCCCTTCCTCCTTTCCTCCCTTCCTCCCTTCCTCCCTTCCTCCCTTCCCTCCCTCCCTCCCTCCCTCCCTCCCTCCCTCTCTCTCTCTCTCTCTCTCTCTCTCTCTCTCTTTCTTTCTTTCTTTCTTTCTTTCTTTCTTTCTTTCTTTCTTTCTTTCTTTCTTTCTTTCTTTCTTTCTTTCTTTCTTTCTTTCTTTCTTTCTTTCTTTCCTTTCTCCCTTTTCTTCTGAGCTGCATGGCTGACAGCATCTTGGTGCTCCAGCCTGGTGTCAGGCCTGAGCCTCTGAGGTGGGAGAGCTGAGTTCAGGACATTGGTCCAACAGAGACCTCCCAGCCCCACATAATATCAATCGGTGAGAGCTATCCCAGAGATCTTCACCACAACGCTAACACCCAGCTCCACCCTACAGCCAACAAACGCCAGTGCTGGATGCCCCATGCCAAACAACTAGCAAGAAAGGAACACAACCACACCCATTAGCAGAGAGGCTGCCTAAAATCATACTAAGTTCACAGACACCCAAAAACACACCACTGGATGCGGCCCTGCCCACCAGAAAGACAAGATCCAGCCCCATCCACAGAACACAGGCACCAGTCCCCTCTACCAGGAAGCCTACACAAGTCACTGAACCAACCTTATGCACTAGGGGCAGACACCAAAAACAATGGGAACTAAAAACCAACAGCCTGCAAAAATGAGACCCCAAACACAGTAAGTTAAACAAAATGAGAAGACAGAAAAATATGCAGCAGATGAAGGAACAAGGCAAAAACCCAGCAGACCCAACAAATGAAGAGGAAATAGGCAGTCTACCTGAAAAAGAATTCAGAGTAATGACAGTAAACATGACCAAAATCTTGGAAATAGAATGGAGAAAATACAAAAAATGTTTAACAAGGACCTAGAAGAACAAAAGAGCAAACAAACAATGATGAACAACACAATAAATGAAATTAGAAATTCTCTACAGAGAATCAATAGCAGAATAACTGAGGCAGAAGAGGGATAAGTGACCTGGAAGATAAAATAGTGAAAATAACTACCACAGAGCAGAATAAAGAAAAAACAATGAAAAGAATTGAGGACAGTCTCAGAGACATCAGGGACAACATTAAATGCAGCAACATTCGAATTATAGAGGTCCCAGAGGAAGAAGAGAAAAAGAAAGGGTCTGAGAAGATATTTGCACAGATTATAGTTAAAAACTTACCTAACATGGGAAAGGAAATAGTCAAGTCCAGGAAGCACAGAGAGCCCCATACAGGATAAATCCAAGGAGAAACACGCCAAGACACATAATAATCAAACTATCAAAAATTAAATACAAAGAAAAAAACAGCTAGGGAAAAGCAGCAAATAACATACAAGGGAATGCCCATAAGGTTAACAGTTGATCTTTCAGCAGAAACTCTGCAAGCCAGAAGGGAGTGGCAGAATATATTTAAAGTGATGAAAGGGAGAAACCTACAACCAAGATTATTCTACCTGACAAGGATCTCACTCAGATTCAATGGAGAAATTAAAACCTTTACAGACAAGTGAAAGCTAAGAGAATTGAGCACCAACAAACCAGCTTTACAACAAATGCTAAAGGAACTTCTCTAGGCAGGAAACACAAGAGAAGGAAAAGACCTACAAAAACAAACCCAAAACAATTAAGAAAATGGTAATAGGAACATACATATCGATAATTACCTGAAATGTAAATGGATTAAATGCTCCAACCAAAAGACATAGACTGGCAGAATAGTTACAAAAACAAGACCCGTATATATGCTGTCTACAAGAGACCCGCTTCAGACCTAGGGACACACACAGACTGGAAGTGAGGGGATGGAAAAAGATATTCCATGCAAATGGAAATCAAAAGAAAGCTGGAGTAACAATTCTCATATCAGACAAAATAGACTTTAAAATAAAGACTGTCACAAGACACAAAGAAGGACACTACATAATGATCAAGGGATCGATCCAAGAAGAAGATATAACAATTGTAAATATTTATGCACCCAACATAGGAGCACCTCAATGCATAAGGCAAATGCTAACAGCCATAAAATGGGAAATCAACAGTAACACAATCATAGTAGGGGACTTTAACACCCCGGTTTCACCAATGGACAGATCATCGAAAATGAAAATAAATAAGGAAACATAAGCTTCAAATGACACATTAAACAAGATGGACTTAAATGATATTTATAGGCCATTCCATCCCAAAACAACAGAATACACTTTCTTCTCAAGTGCTTATGGAACATTCTCCAAGATAGATCATATCTTGGGTCACAAATCAAGCCTTGGTAAATTTAAGAAAATTGAAATCATATCAAGTAACTTTTCCAACCACAATACTATGAGACTAGATATCAATTACAGGAAAAAAAACTATAAAAAATACAAACACATGGAGGCTAAACAATACACTACCTAATAGCCAAGAGATCACTGAAGAAATCAAAGGGGAAATCAGAAAATACCTAGAAACAAATGGCAATGAAAACACGACAACCCAAAACCTATGGGATGCACCAAAAGCAGTTCTAAGAGCGAAGTTCATAGCAATACAACCCTACCTCAAGAAACAAGAAACATCTCAAAAAAACAACCTAACCTTACACCTAAAGCAATTAGAGAAAGAACTAAAATACCTCAAAGTTAGAAGAAGGAAAGAAATCATAAAGATCGGATCAGAAATAAATGAAAAGAAATGAAAGAAACAATAGCAAAGATCAATAAAACTAAAAGCTGGTTCTTTGAGAAGATAAAAAAATTGATAAACAATTAGCCAGACTCATCAAGAAAAAAAGAGAGAAGACTCAAACCAACAGAATTAGAAGTGAAAAAGGAGAAGTAACAACTGACACTGCAGAAATATAAAGGATCATGAGAGATTACTACAAGCAACTATATGCCAATAAGATGGACAACCTGGAAGAAATGGACAAATTCTTAGAAAAGTACAGCCTTCCAAGACTGAACCAGGAAAGAATAGAAAATATAAACAGACCAGTCACAAGCACTGAAATTGAAACTGTGATGAAAAATCTTCCAACAAACAAAAGTCCAGGACCAGATGGCTTCACAGGCAAATTCTATCAAATATTTAGAGAAGAGTTAACACCTATCCTTCTCAAACTCTTCCAAAATACAGCAGAGGGAGGAATACTCCCAAACTCATTCTACAAAGCCACCATCACCCTGATACCAAAACCAGACAAAGATGTTACAAAGAAAGAAAACTACAGGCCAGTATCACTGATGAACATAGACACAAAAATCCTCAACAAAATACTAGCAAACAGAATCCAACAGCACATAAAAGGATCATACACCGTGATCAACTGGGGTCTATCCCAGGAATGAAAGGATTCTTCAATATACACAAATCAATCAATGTGATACACCATATTAACAAATTAAAAGATAAAAACCATGATAAGCTCAATAGATGCAGAAAAAGCTTTAGACAAAATTCAACATTGATTTATGATAAAAACCCTCCAGAAGGTAGGCATAAAGGGAACTTACCTCAACATAATAAAGGTCATATACAACAAACCCACAGCCAACATCATTCTCGATGGCGAAAAACTGAAACCATTTCCTCTAAGATCAGGAACAAGACAAGGTTGCCCACTTTCACCACTGTTATTCAACATAGTTTTGGAAGCTTTAGCCACAGAAATCAGAGAGGAAAAAGAAAGAAAAGTCATCCAAATCGGTAAAGAAGAAATAAAACTGTCATTGTTTGCAGATGACATGATATTGTACATAGAGAATCCTAAAGAATCCTAAAATGCTACTAGAAAACTACTAGAGCTAATCAATGAATTTGGAAAGTAGCATGATACAAAATTAATGCACAGAAATCTCTTGCATTCCTATACACTAATGATGAAAAATCTCAAAGAGAAATTAAGGAAACACTCCCATTTACCACTGCAACAAAAAGAATAAAATATGTAGGAATTAACCTACCTAAGGAGACAAAAGACCTGTATGCAAAAAACTGTAAGACACTGATGAAAGCAATTAAAGATGATACAAACAGATGGAGAGATATACCATGTTCTTAGATTGGAAGAATCAACATTGTGAAAATGACTATACTACCAAAGCAATCTACAGATTCAATGCAATCCCTATCAAACTACCAATGCATTTTTCACAGAACTAGAACAAAAAATTTCACAATTTGTATGGAAATACAAAAGACCCTGAATAGCAAAAGCAATCTTGAGAAAGAAAAACGGAGCTAGAGGAATCAGGCTCCCTGACTTCAGATTATACTACAAAGCTACAGTAATCAAGACAGTATGGTACTGGCACAAAAACAGAAATATAGATCAATGGAACAAGATAGAAAGCCCAGATAAACCCATGCACATATGGTCACCTTATCTTTGATAAAGGAGGCAAGAATATACAATGGAGAAAAGACAGCCTCTTCAATAAATGGTTCTGGGAAAACTGGACAACTACATGTAAAATAATGAAATTAGAACACTCCCTAACACCATACACAAAAATAAACTCAAAATGGATTAAAAACTTAAATGTAAGGCCAGATACTATAAAACTCTTAGAGGAAAACATAGGCAGAACACTCTATAACATGAATCACAGCAAGATCCTTTTTGACCCACCTCCTTGAGAAATGGAAATAAAAACAGAAATAAACAAATGGGACCTAATAAAAGTTAAACGCTTTTGCACAACAAAGGAAACCGTAAACAAGACCAAAAGACAACCCTCAGAATGGGAGAAAATATTTGCAAACGAAGCACCTGACAAAGGATTAATCTCCAAAATATACATGCAGCTCAATGTCAAAGAAACAAACAACCCAATCCAAAAATGGACAGAAGACCTAAATAGACATTTCTTCAAAGAAGATGTACAGATTGCCAACAAACCCATGAAAGGATGTTCAACATCACTAATCATTAGGGAAATGCAAATCAAAACTACAATGAGGTATCACCTCACACTGGTCAGAATGGCTATCAGTAAAAATATCTACAACCAATAAATGGCTGGAGAGTGTATGGAGGAAAGGGAACCCTCTTGCACCATTGATGGGAAGGTAAATTGATACATCCACTATGGAGAACAGTATGGAGGTTCCTTAAAAAACTAAAAATAGACTACCATATGACCCAGCAGTCCCACTCCTGCTCATATACCCTGAGAAAACCATAATTCAAAAAGAGTCATTTACCACAATATTCATTGCAGCACTATTTACAAGAGCCAGGACATGGAAGCAGCCTAAGTGTCCATTGACAGATGAATGGATAAAGAAGATATGGCACATACATACAATGGAATATTACTCAGCCATAGAAAACAAAATTGTGTTATTTGTAGTGAGGTGGATGGACCTAGAGTCTGTAATACAGAGTGAAGTAAGTCTGAAAGAGAAAAACAAATACTGTATGCTAACACGTATATATGGAATCTTAAAATAAAGACACAGACATAGAGAATGGACTTGAGGACACTGAGGGGGGAGATAAGCTGGGATGAAGTGAGAGAGTAGCACTGACATATATACACTACCAAATGTAAAATAGATAGCTAGTGGGAAGCAGCCTTATAACACAGGGAGATCCGCTCGGCGCTTTGTGACCACCTAGGGGGGTAGACTAAGGAGGGTGGGAGGGATATGTAAGAGGGAGGGGATATGGGGATATATGTATACATATAGCTGATTTACTTTGTTATACAGCAGAAACTAACACAACATTGTAAAGCAATTATACTCCAATAAAGCTGTTAAAAAAAATGTAACTACAAAGAAAAGTAAATAATTCTAAATACATTTCTGTTATTGCATTTTATGCAATTCCTAAAGAATAATGCAAGTAAATTTAAGATTTTTTCCACTATAGATCCAAAATCATATTTGTATCACTGTACTGTGCAAAGCATATTTGCAGTTCAGAAGTAGGTAGATATTTTTTAAAATATCATATTACTCATGATTGTATATAATAAGACTCCTTGGCTAGTTATTTCTGTGTGTATGATAAAACATCCTATGATCTACTTAGTAAAGCACTCCAAAAAAATGAGGAGGATAAAATTTTTAAAATGTGATTATGGAACTAACATAGAAAGTCTTCCAAGGGGAAAAAAAAAGGCATTGCTTGTTTTGACTCACAAAATTATAATATAGAAATTCCTTCATTATTAATAACTGAATATTAATATGAAACCACTCCTTTTAAAAAACTGATGAATTGAGGTATATAATGTTGTAAATTAAAATTTAGCCACATACAGCAGATTCTTAGAAAAGATTGTGTGACGAAGATAAGAAATTTCCAATTTTCAGATTGCTTTTCAATTTTCTTCCTTTTAAAATAAAAAGTGTCATTGAATTTACACTTTTGTCTTCCTCTCATCCTCCTATAAGGTTAAGAATTTCAGAGAGTGAAAGTTCTGCTTGGTTGAGTTTTATAATAAGAATCTTCAAGTCAAATACAATTAGGGTGGCCTTCAAGGACTAACTCAATTCTATATTTATACTGATATTTAGCTTCAACTTGTGAAAAAGCAAACCAAACAAGCATATTGTCTTGGACTTAGGGAAATTTAAAGTCCAGAGAGATTTCCATTGTGATGTTATATCGAAAATTGGGACTTAGCTTGGAGCCAAAGCAGTGAAGCCTTGTGGAAGGGCCAGTAGGTTAATGGTAGAGCACCAAAGAAAGGCCAACAATTGGGAAGGGGAACTAAGCACAAAAGCAGGCAACAATCTGATAACTGATGACATCTGTCACAAGCAGGTTACGTGCTAAGCAAGGAGTGGTAAGACAGGGGAGAGAATACTCATGTTGCTTCCATGAGAAGGAGAGAAAAGTGTTCTATGCCAGACTGGTCAGATTTAGAGGACATTTTCATATGATAACTATTGTTTTTTATGTGCATTTTGTTTCTCCCTACTGCATGTATAGTTGACAACTTTAAACGCTTTTTTGAATATCTAATCTTTCTAGATGTTACGAAGCACATGATACATGTTAAATGTAGAAGTAGTAACACATCACATTTTGTAAATATATTTTTGTTAAAATTCATATGAAATGTTTTTTGGGAGGAATAGCCAAAGCACCTCTTTAAGCAGTACACACGGGAGGGCAGAGGAGAAGGAAGTAGAGCTCTATGCCACAGTGTTTATACCGAGGCAAGAATTAACCACTGTCTCTTGTGTTCCTGTGTTTTATTTTACTTTGCTATGTATATTGTGTGTATCATGGACAAATGAGTCCTAATTTACAACATCTAGTCTTTGTAGATGTTAAAGAGGTTGCAGTGTATGACAAAACTAGACTTAATAACCAGTAAATTTTGTACATTTTGCACAAAAAATCCTGGGAAAAATTATCTTCTGAAAATTTGAGCATTATATCCTGCTGGGTTGATAGAGGAATGAGAGGAGGAAAGGATTTTAGGCCAGCATATTCACATTTTGAAGATACTTTCAGATTAGAACTGTTGTTACATGTGTGCAGTTTATTCAAGACTGTTGTGTATATAATGGAGAAATTAAGTCCTTATTTGAAACACTTAATCTGTCTAGATATTTAGAAGTGCCTGGTGTGTGTAAAATGTAGAGGTAGTAAAATATCACTTTGTAAATACCTTTTCACTAAAATTCATAGGAAATATTGTCTTTGGAGACTAGAATTGTTAAATCACCTCTGTGAGCAGTATACTATCATCTATACTTGTTCATTGGTTTGGAGGAAGTGGGAGGGAAAAAATTGCAAAAGGTAAAGGCTAGTATGATCACATTTGGAAAATGAGTCCTAATTTTGCAACACCTAATCTCTAGTTGTTAAAGAAGTTGCCAGTATATGACAAAGTATTTAGTAATATTAGCACATTTTGTACCCTTTGTGTTGAAATTCAGGGGAAACTTGTCTTCTGTAAATGACTTTCAGATATGAATTTGTTCAGCCACCTCCAAGCATTACACATGCCTTTACTTGTCTACTGAATTGGTGGTGGAGAATAGGAGATGAGGAGGGAATTGTTTAAGGCCAAAATGGTCATATTTAAAAGATACCTCAAATTATAACCATTGTTATGTGCATGGAGTTTTATTTAGCAGTGCTGTCTGTGTACATAGCAGACAAGTAAGTTTTTATATCTAGTATTTCTAGATATTTAGAAGTGTTCAATGTATTTAAGAGTAGAAGTAGTAAATAGCACTTTTTGTAAATAACTTTAAAAAATTGATGGGAAATATTCTTTGGAAAAATGAAATGGCTAAACCACCTCAATGAACAATATACTCTTTGTACTTGTTCATTGGGTTGAGGAGGTAGAAGGGAAGAAATTCCAAAAGGTGTTTTGTTAGTGTGTAATAGAAAATTTTAGCTTATCTATATGTTACGTTTAACTGAAATTTGCTGTACAATTATTTTTACCCACCTATCTATCCTTCTTTGGTTACTAAATCCTGCTTTCCTCTCAGAATCATCTCATCCATTTTCATTTCATGAAATGAAACTTCCTCAGGGAAGTTCAGGTGACTCATCTAGCCAATCAGAGCACTGCATTCCCTAATTTGTAGTTATTGGTTCAGAGATGGACACACACCCAGTCAGAGTTAATGAAATAGAATAAGACTTTTTGCTGGGTCTGCTGAAGTAAAGGCATAATTTTTTGCTGTTAGACTTAAACCTGGAAGGTTGTTGGCGTGAGATTATTGGTGCCATCTTGTCACTATCTGGAAGATAAGAATGAAGAAATGGAAAAGTTGCAGAGCCACAGAAAACTGGAGACACACTAGATCCTGATGACGTTGTTCCATTTCCTTAATTCAGCCATTTCTGAAGCCAGATCCACACTTGACCCATCAGATACATGAAGCAATAAGTCCTTATTTGATAAGCTACTTCTGGTTGAATTTTTTGAAACTTGGAACCAAGAGAGTTATGAACAATCAACTGAACAGCATGATAATTTGTTAAGAAATAAGCCAACTGGTGTGCCATTTTTTTCTTGCCCTTACTCCTGAAAAGGAGGTCAACACAGTGTTTCTGAAAGTCTGAGCACATCTCTCAGGCGGAAGTTAAGTGTTTTTCCATTTCAGGCTCACTGAAGCGACTTGCCGTAAAACAACAATAATCCTTTATTACCTCTTATGATTTCTGTGAGTGGGGATGACTTATCCCTGCTCCACAATGTTCAGGGGCTGAAATCTTCTGAAGGCTTATTCATTCACCAATCTCATTGTTGATCCTGGCTGTTGGCTGAGGACCTAGCTGAGGTTGTAGGGCAAAACACCCACATGTGGTCTCTCTATATGGTTCGAGCTTCCACACAACATAGTGGCTGGGTTCCAATGGCAAGTGTCCTGAGAGAGAGATCAGACAGAAGTCACAGAGCATTACTTCCCCCACATTTTGTTAGAAGTGAGTACTGCCTACATTCATGGAGAGAGGAATTAGATTTCATCTTTTGAAAAGAGGAGTGTCAAAGAATTTGTAGACGTGTTTTGAAACTACCACAAAGGAGAAGGGGAAAAAGAAGAGTTTCCCTGACACTAGGGAAAACTGGAACAGTGTATTTTTCTGATAAACAATTCCTTCCAGATGTCTCATTATATGTATTTAGGTATGCTTGGGAGAAATTATGTGGGTTTCTCTATCAGCTTTTCTGTGCGTTTTCCAAAGTGGACTCTTGGGGATATTATGTAGCCATTATGATTTTCTGAAAGTTTCTGGTTTCTATATTATTTCCCACTAACAGAATCAGGACTCCTTAGAAAAATGGTCGATTCTAGGTGTAGGGCAGGTAAAGAACAAGCTGTTTTGCCAAAAAACAAATCAGTAGTCAAAGATTAATGGAGGTGTATTAAAAGAACACAGGAACCAGCTTGAAGGGACTCCCACCAGTGAAACTTGAGATAACTTTAGCAAAAGAAGGATAATTATAATTTCTGGTTAAAAAGAAGTTGAATAAATAAAACTTCATGAGGCTTGTTGGGTGCACACAAGAATAGGTGCATTTCTGACATTGGCTATTAAGAAAAGGATGTGTGATGTAGGGCAAGAGTTGCTAGGCTGATCAGGTAATCGCTAAGACAAAGTGAAAATTAGATGGATCACCTAAAATTGAAAGAAGCTCACCAAGGCTCTGACTTGTACAGTATACAAAAAAGAAATAAAGAATAATGTATATGTTGGAAACCTTCCCACCACTGTCCATTGGGTAAAGAACATATTTCAAATCTGTTTTCAGCCAAAGTATATTCAAAATGTGCATTTTTAAAGAAAATGTTTTTCTTTTGTGATATTTGCAAATTCTGGAGAAGTGACTCATGCCCACCCAAAATGTGCACATAGGTTGGGAATTCCCTGGAGGTCCAGTGGTTAGGACTCTGCACTTCCACTGCAGGGGGCATGGGTTCAATCCCTGGTTGGGGAACAAAGATCCCACATGCTGCGCAACGTGGACAAAAAAAACCCAAAAAAGCAGAAAAAAGAAAAAAAACGTGCATATAGGACTTATGAAGGCCGAAGGCTGATTTTTTTTTTTTTTTTAACATCTTTATTGGGGTATAATTGCTTTACAATGGTGTGTTAGTTTCTGCTTTATAACAACGTGAATCAGTTATACATATACATATGTTCCCATATCTCTTCCCTCTTGCGTCTCCCTCCCTCCCACCCTCCCTATCCCACCCCTCCAGGCTGTCACAAAGCACCGAGCCAATATCCCTGTGCCATGCGGCTGCTTCCCACTAGCTATCTACCTTACTACGTTTGTTAGTGTGTATATGTCCATGACTCTCTCTCGCCCTGTCACAGCTCACCCTTCCCCCTCCCCATAACCTCAAGTCCGTTCTCTAGGAGGTCTGCGTCTTTATTCCTGCCTTACCCCTAGGTTCTTCATGACATCTTTTTTTTCTTAAATTCCATATATATGTGTTAGCATATGGTATTTGTCTTTTTCTTTCTGACTTACTTCACTGTGTATGACAGACTCTAGGTCTATCCACCTCATTACAAATAGCTCAATTTCATTTCTTTTTATGGCTGAGTAATATTCCATTGTATATATGTGCCACATCTTCTTTATCCATTCATCCGATGATGGGCACTTAGGTTGTTTCCGTCTCCGGGCTATTGTAAATAGAGCTGCAATGAACATTTTGGTACATGACTCTTTTTGAATTTCGGTTTTCTCAGGGTATATGCCCAGTAGTGGGATTGCTGGGTCATATGGTAGTTCTATTTGTAGTTTTTTAAGGAACCTCCATACTGTTCTCCATAGTGGCTGAACCAATTCACATTTCCACCAGCAGTGCAAGAGTGTTCCCTTTTCTCCACACCCTCCACAGCATTTATTGTTTGTAGATTTTTTGATGATGGCCATTCTGACTGGTGTGAGATGATATCTCATTGTAGTTTTGATTTGCATTTCTCTAATGATTAATGATGTTGAGCATTCTTTCATGTGTTTGTTGGCAGTCTGTATATCTTCTTTGGAGAAATGTCTATTTAGGTCTTCTGCCCATTTTTGGATTGGGTTGTTTGTTTTTTTGTTTTTGAGCTGCATGAGCTGCTTGTAAATTTTGGAGATTAATCCTTTGTCGGTTGCTTCATTTGCAAATATTTTCTCCCATTCTGAGGGTTGTCTTTTGGTCTTGTTTACGGTTTCCTTTGCTGTGCAAAAACTTTGAAGTTTCATTAGGTCCCATTTGTTTATTTTTGTTTTTATTTCCATTACTCCAGGAGGTGGGTCAGAAAGGATCTTGCTGTGATTTATGTCATAGAGTGTTCTGCCTATGTTTTCCTCTAAGAGTTTGATAGTTTCTGGCCTTATATTTAGGTCTTTAATCCATTTTGAGCTTATTTTTGTGTATGGTGTTAGGGAGTGATCTAATCTCATACTTTTACATGTAGCTGTCCAGTTTTCCCAGCACCACTTATTGAAGAGGCTGTCCTTTCTCCACTGTACATTCCTGCCACCTTTATCAAAGATAAGGTGACCATATGTGCATGGGTTTATCTCTGGGCTTTCTATCCTGTTCCATTGATCTATCTTTCTGTTTTTGTGCCAGTACCATACCGTCTTGATAACTGTAGCTTTGTAGTATAGTCTGAAGTCAGGGAGCCTGATTCCTCCAGTTCCTTTTTTCGTTCTCAAGATTGCTTTGGCTATTCGGGGTCTTTTGTGTTTCCATACAAATTGCAAAATTTTTTGTTCTAGTTCTGTGAAAAATGCCAGTGGTAGTTTGATAGGGATTGCATTGAATCTATAGATTGCTTTGGGTAGTAGAGTCATTTTCACAATGTTGATTCTTCCAATCCAAGAACATGGTATATCTCTCCATCTATTTGTATCATCTTTAATTTCTTTCATCAGTGTCTTATAATTTTCTGCATACAGGTCTTTTGTCTCCTTAGGTAGGTTTATTCCTAGATATTTTATTCTTTTTGTTGCAGTGGTAAATGGGAGTGTTTTCTTGATTTCACTTTCATATTTTTCATCATTAGTATATAGGAATGCCAGAGATTTCTGTGCATTAATTTTGTATCCTGCCACTTTACCAAATTCATTGATTAGCTCTAGTAGTTTTCTGGTAGCATCTTTAGGATTCTCTATGTATAGGATCATGTCATCTGCAAACAGTGACAGCTTTACTTCTTCTTTTCCGATTTGGATTCCTTTTATTTCCTTTTCTTCTCTGATTGCTGTGGCTAAAACTTCCAAAACTATGTTGAATAAGATTTGTGAGAGTGGGCAACCTTGTCTTGTTCCTGATCTTAGTGGAAATGCTTTCAGTTTTTCACCATTGAGAATGATGTTTGCTGTGGGCTTGTCATATATGGCCTTTATTATGTTGAGGAAAGTTCCCTCTATGCCTACTTTCTGCAGGGTTTTTATCATAAATGGGTGTTGAATTTTGTCAAAAGGTTTCTCTGCATCTATTGAGATCGAAGGCTGATTTTTAATATGGCATATGTTTCCCACAGAAATTATCTGCATGCAAAATGACAGGATCTGTCTACTTATGTGTAAAATCATTTAACTGCAAGTGACATTGATGTAGTGCAACTTCAGGAATAATCTGGACCCCCAAATATACCATAAATGTGGAGCACTAGAGCTTTCAGATGTAAGAACCTGACTAATTGCTCCCCTGCTCCAGAAATAGTGGAAAATATTTTGAAAAGAGATTCAAATTAATTATCTGTAGTCTGACTTATACATTCTTTTTATCTGTGCCTTCTGACCTCCAAGCAGTTCAGCTTTCCCATTGGTCCTATAGACCACTTTAGTGTCCCCAAGGCAACCATGAATGAGAAGAAAGAATAGCTAAAGAGGTCTCTAACTCAGGCAAAAGTTCACCTAGTCAGCTGAATGAACACAAGGCAGAGACTCCTGTCTGTGTCCCACAGTGTCCTAAGTCTACAGTGCCTAGGACAGATTGGGGACTCAGTCAATGTGTTAAACTGAACATTTGGTATTAAACTCAGTCAAATTATTCAAAACAATAGCAAAGCTGCACTGACTCACAGATCACCAGGCTGAGACCATTCTCCTTATGAGGTTACAGCTACAATCAAGAGAAGACAACCAAGATTTTAAATCTAACCTCTCTGTTTTTCAAACTCCCCTCCTTTCTTTACCTTACACAGGGCAAAGCCTGCATGTCCATTATGGCAAAAAAAGACCCTGCTCAACCAGAGAGCACCCAGAGATCCTATTTGAGGGGCTGTTATTCAAACTGTTAAACCACAGTGACTCATAGTTTTGCATTGCCAATTTGAAGTGAAGAGTGAAATTTGAAGCTGAGAAAAGCAATCAGCATGAGTGTACAAACCATGCAGATGGCAAAGATGTCGACAATAAACTTTGTCATGACATCAGTAGACTCACATTCATCTAGGAGAGAAGTGCAGGCACACGGTGAATTCGAATGTAACTTCCCTCCGCAGTCAATTAGCAACCTCAACATGCTTCCTCGACATGGAGGAAGAAAGAATTTCCAACTGAAAATCTTTCTGTATTTAAAAAAAAAAAGACTAGAAAAACCTTTCCAGGGAAGCCTAGGTTCCTAAAGTTGGCTCATTAGTGGAAAAAAAAGTTGATTGTAAATGAAAGAGACTGAGGTACAAAATCAGGGAGTAAGAAAATCAGAAAGAATTACTCTTCCTTGATATATGAAGTAATATGTAGCAACTACTAGAAAACTGGTACGTCCTTGAGCAGAGTTTTACTTCCACACACCTAGAAATCCCAAAATACACTCACTGTGAAACAGAATTAATTCCCCACTGTAAACCAGGGTAAAAACAATCCTTTGGGAATGACTCAGATAATAATTATTATTATTATTTTGATCCTACAAACTGAGACTGTCCCAATCCATTTTGTAAGTGAGAAGAATTTTAGGGGAAAAAGTTTCGAATTATCACTAGGATAACTGGAGTAAAGAAATCTAGAATTTAAGGAGATACTGGAGAACATCCACCCAGTTCTTTCCTTAGGCTCATCATTCTGTCCTTATAAACCACATGCCTTTCACCGTCATTTTTCCTCCTAAATAAATTAACCCCTGAAAATCCAATTTATTTGGAATAAGTAACTTGGTCAATCAAACACTCTGAGCCATTAGAATGTATTATACTTACAGGCTTAGCAATAATTGAAGTAAGTGAGCTAAGAAAGAAGAATAAACAATTCTACTACCGTCCACACTTATCTGAGTCTAGTTTCCTGTAACTGGATTAAGGTCAACTGAAAAATAAAAGTTAAAAACAAAATTAATTTTAGGGAAAAAACATTTTAGTTAAGCACTTCTCAAATATATGACTTTCAAAAGAAGGTCCTTGTTATGGATAAGTAGTATCCAAGTTTTAAACCCAGCCTTTAGAAGCACATCTTCTGCCAAAGCTGGGAGACCAGGCATTGTTTGGCTCTATCTTTTATACCAGTCAGGACACAGGCTGTGTGACATGAACTCACTGTGACATCAATTGTCTTTCATAGAATTCTGAATTCTGGTTCATGTTCAGGCATGTTATAGAAAAATAAAATGTTAGAATATTAGTTTTAATCCTTTCATTATAGGTCTTTCACTTTTGAGGTTTTCGTTTTCTCCAAAGAAAATTTTCAGGGTTTGTCTAATCAAAAACCTATTTGGGAATTCAATTTTTAAAAATGGAACAAAAATCAGGCAACTGGGGAGGATAATCATGTCTTTAAAAGTCTAATCGTAGAAGAATGTTAAAATTTTATGTTTTAGTCACAAAATGGAACACTATGTAGTCATTTTAAATGATCCATATATATGTTGACATTGAAAAGATTTTTCATACTGTATGATTAAGTGAAAACAAAGTTACAAAAGAGAAGGTAAACACTTGTTCTCATCAGGTTTGTGTGACTACTAATTTCAGTAACTCAACCATGTCAGTCCAATTAACTGAGGGTTATTTTAGCTACAAAGGGATTCTTATGGATTTCCAGAAACACAAACCACAGTACAGTAGGGCATCATGAAAACAGTTGTGGAATCTGGGAGGACATCTAGCCCTGGGACAATTCTCTTCAGATATACAATGACAACACAGGAAGTAAAATATGACCAAGGGCTACTTTAAATTATTTTATTCTGCATTTTCACCTTAGCTTTTTGTTTCACTGAAAATTCTTAATAATTGTCTTTCATTCAAAGCTATTTTTTAAAATTTTTTTTCACACACACACACACACACACACACTGTATTTTATTTTTACAAGAGATAAACTGACACCAAGCATTGTAAATGGATCACCACAACAAAAGCAACAATGATTGCAATTACCAAACACGAAACACACTCATAATATTGACATTCAGTCCAGTAATCCTCCACTGTAACAGCTCCTTTACTTTGCAGTGAAAATTGATTTGTATATTTTTTGCCTCTGAGTCCTTGTGGGATTTTTTTTTTATTCAAACAGAAAGTCACAAAAATTATAATCATCCTCATCAGTTCACTCAGTCCCATGTAATTAATTTTTTTTCATCTTCATCTTTTGTTAGCACTTTTCTGAATTCATCAGTTTTCCATTAGAGTTCTGAAAATGCTTATTCATTCAGTCCAGCAGTATAGTCAGTTACTAGAAACCTGTACTTGTCAGAGTCTTTTCCATGAATTCCTTGAAGGTGAAACCCTTTTATAGGAACCCTTTTATAGTTTTGCAAAAGCATCAGAGTACACCCAGAACTGTCTGTAAATGACAAAAGACTTAAAAATGACCATGGTTAAAGATTTGATGAAAGTTCATAATAATGCAATTAACAAGGAAATTCAGTTATTTCTGAGATACACATTTTAAAGTAATAACTAGAATTATGACTTATTATACGAGAACATATAAGATTTTTAGAAATTTCATGTAATGTCTGAAACATTTATATTAACATATTTCCATACAAATAACCCAAAGAAAGTTTAGTATCAATTTTTTTTGTTTGTTTATACTTCAGCTTCTTATTAGTCATCAGTTTTATACACATCAGTGTATACATGTCAATCCCAATCTTCCAATTCAGCACTCCACCATCCCCACCCCACCGTGGTTTTCCCAGCTTGGTGTCCATACGTTTGTTCTCTACATCTGTGTTTCAACTTCTGCCCTGCAAACCAGTTCATCTGTACCATTTTACTAGGTTCCACATTCATGCGTTAATATACGATATTTGTTTTTCTCTTTCTGACTTACTTCACTCTGTATGACAGTCTCTAGGTCCATCCATGTCTCAACAAATGACTCAGTTTCG
This sequence comes from Pseudorca crassidens, assembly GCF_039906515.1. Taxonomy (NCBI): domain Eukaryota; kingdom Metazoa; phylum Chordata; class Mammalia; order Artiodactyla; family Delphinidae; genus Pseudorca; species Pseudorca crassidens. The sequence continues at coordinate 88,627,743 of NC_090298.1, forward strand.
TTCCTCTTTATGGCTGAGTAATATTCCATTGTATATATATACCACATCTTCTTAATCCATTCGTCTGTCAATGGGCATTTAAGTGGCTTCCATGACCTGACTATTGTAAACAGTGCTGCAGTGAATATGGGGGTGCATGTGTCTTTTTGAATTATGGTTTTCTCTGGGTATATGCCCAGTAGTGGGATTGCTGGATCATATGGTAATTCTATTTTCAGTTTTTTAAGGAACCTCCATACTGTTCTCCATAGTGGCTGTATCAATTTACATTCCCACCAACAGTGCAAGAGGGTTCCCTTTTCTCCACACCCTCTCCAGCATTTGTTGTTTGTAGATTTTCTGATGATGCCCATTCTAACTGGTGTGAGGTGATACCTCATTGTAGTTTTAATTTGCATTCCTCTAATAATTAGTGATGTTGAGCAGCTTTTCATGTGCTTTTTGGCCATCTCTATGTCATCCTTGGAGAAATATCTATTTAGGTCTTCTGCACATTTTTGGATTGGGTTGTTTGTTTTCTTAATATTGAGCTGCGTGAGCTGTTTATATATTTTGGAGATTAATCCTCTGTCCGTTGATTCATTGGCAAATATTTTCTCCCATTCTGAGGGTTGTCTTTTCATCTTATTTATGGTTTCCTTTGCTGTGCAAAAGCTTTTAAGTTTCATTAGGTCTCATTTGTTTATTTTTATTCTTATTTCTATTACTCTAGGAGGTGGATCAAAAAAGATCTTGCTGTGATTTATGCCAAAGAGTGTTCTTCCTATGTTTTCCTCTAAGAGTTTTATACTGTCTGGTCTTACATTTAGGTCTTGAATCCATTTTGAGTTTATTTTTGTGTATGGTGTTAGGGAGTGTTCTAATTTCATTCTTTTACATGTAGCTCTCCAGTTTTCCAAGCACCACTTATTGAAGAGACTGTCTTTTCTCCATTTTATATCTTTGCTTCCTTTGTCCTAGATTAGTTGACCATAGGTGCATGGGTTTATCTCTTGCCTTTGTATCTTGTTCCATTAATCTATGTTTCTGTTTTTGTGCCAGTACCATATTGTCTTGATTACTGTAGCTTTGTAGTATAGTCTAAAATCAGGGAGCCTGATTCCACCAGTTCCGTTTTTTTCCCTCAAGACTGCTTTGGCTATTCGGGGTCTTTTGTGTCTCCATACAAATTTTAAGATGATTTGTTCTAGTTCCATAAAAAATGCCATTGGTAACTTGATAGGGATTGCATTGAATCTGTAGTTTGCTTTAGGTAGTATAGTCATTTTCACAATATTGATTCTTCCAATCCAAGAACATGGTATATCTCTCCATCTGTTGGTATCATCTTTAATTTCTTTCATCAGTGTCTTATAGTTTTCTGCATACAGGCATTTTGTCTCCCTAGGTAGGTTTATTCCTACATATTTTATTCTTTTTGTTGCAATGGTAAATGGGAGTGTTTCCATAATTTCCCTTTCAGATTTTTCATCATTAGTGTATAGGAATGCAAGAGATTTCTGTGCATTAATTTTGTATCCTGCAACTTTACCAAATTCATTGATTAGCTCTAGAACTTTTCTGGTGGCATCTTTAGGATTCTCTGTGTTTCGTATCATGTCATTTGCAAACAGTGACAGTTTTACTTCTTCTTTTCCAATTTGGATTCTTTTTATTTCTTTCTCTTCTCTGATTTCCGTGGCTAGTACTTCCAAAGCTATGTTGAATAATAGTGGTGAGAGTGGACATCCTTGTCTTGTTCCTGATCTTAGAGGAAATGCTTTCAGTTTTTCACCATTGAGAATGATGTTTGCTGTGGGCTTGTCATATATGGCCTTTATTATGTTGAGGTAGGTTCCCTGTATGCCCACTTTCTGGCAAGTTTTTATCATAAATGGGTGTTGAATTTTGTCAAAAGCTTTTTCTGCATCTATTGAGATGATCATATGGTTTTTCTTCTTCAGTTTGTTAATATGGTGTATCACATTGATTGATTTGCGTATATTGAAGAATCCTTACATCCCTGTGATAAATCCCACTTGATCATGGAGCTTGATCCTATTACCGTGTTGTTGGATTCTGTTTGCTAGTATTTTGTTGAGGATTTTTGCATCTATATTCATCAGTGATATTGGCCTGTAATTTTCTTTTTTTGTAGTATCTTTGTCTGGTTTTGGTATCAGGGTGATGGTGACCTCATAGAATGACTTTGGGTGTGTTCCTTCCTCTGCAATGTTTTGGAAGAGTTTGAGAAGGATGGGTGTTAGCTCTTCTTTAAATGTTTGATAGAATTCACCTGTGGAGCCATCTGGTCCTGGACTTTTGTTTGTTGGAATATTTTTAATCACAGTTTCAATTTCATTACTTGTGATTGGTCTGTTCATATTTTCTATTTCTTCCTGATTCAGACTTGGAAGGTTATACCTTTCTAAAAATTTGTCCATTTCTTCCAGGTTGTTCGTTTTTTTGGCATAGAGTTGCTGGTAATAGTCTCTTAGGATGCTTTGTATTTCTGCAGTGTCCGTTGTAACTTCATTTTCATTTCTAATTTTATTGATTTGAGTCATCTCTCTTTTTCTTGATGAGTCTGGTTAAAAGTTTATCAATTTTGTTTATCTTCTCAAAGAGCCAGGATTTAGTTTTATTGATCTTTGCTATTGTTTTCTTTGTTTCTATTTCATTTATTTCTGGTCTGATCTTTATGATTTCTTTCCTTCTACTAACTTTGGGTTTTGTTTGTTCTTCTTTCTCTAGTTCCTTTAGCTGTAAGGTTAGATTGTTTACTTGAGATTTTTCTTGTTTCTTGAGGTAGGCTTGTATTGCTATAAACTTCCCTCTTAGAACTGCTTTTGCTGCATTCCATAGGTTTTGGATCATCGTGTTTCCATTGTCATTTGCCTCTAGATATTTTTTGATTTCCTCTTTGATTTCTTCAGTGATCTCTTGGTTGTTTAGTAACATATTGTCTAGCCTCCATGTGTCTGTGTTTTTTACGTTTTTTTCCCTGTAATTCATTTCTAATCTCATAGCGTTGTGGTCAGAAAAGATACTTGATACGATTTCAATTTTCTTAAATTAAAGAGGCTTGATTTGTGACGCAAGATATGATCTATCCTGAAGACTGTTCCGTGTGCACTTCAGAAGAAAGTGTAATCTGCTGTTTTTGGATGGAATGTCCTATAAATATCAATTAAATCTATCTGGTCTGTTGTGTCATTTAAAGCTTCTGTTTCCTTATTTATTTTCATTTTGGTTGATCTGTCCATTGGTATAAGTGAGGTGTTAAAGTCCCCCACTATTATTGTGTTACTGTTGACTTCCTCTTTTATAGCTGTTAGCAGTTGCCTTAAGTATTGTGGTGCTCCAACGTTGGGTGCATATATATTTATAATTGTTGTATCTTCTTCTTGGATTGATCCCTTGATCATTATGTAGTGTCCTTCCTTGTCTCTTGTAACGTTCTTTATTTTAAAGTCTATTTTATCTGATATGAGTATTGCTACTCCAGCTTTCTTTTGATTTCCATTTGCATGGAATATCTTTTTCCATTCCTTGACTTTCAGTCTGTATGTGTCCCTAGGTCTGAAGTAGGTCTCTTGTAGATAGCATATATATGGGTTTTGGTTTTGTATCCATTCAGTAAGCCTGGGTCTTTTGGTTGGAGCATTTAATCCAGTCACATTTAAAGTAATTATCGATATGTGTGTTCCTATCCATTTTCTTAATTGTTTTGGGTTTGTTTTCGTTGATCATTTTCTTCTCTTGTGTTTCCCACTTAGAGAAGTTCCTTTAGTATTTGTTGTAGAGCTGGTTTGGTGGTGCTGAATTCTCTTAGCTTTTGCGTGTCTGTAAAGCTGTTGATTTCTCCATCGAATCTGAATGAGATCCTTGCCGGGTAGAGTAATCTTGGTTGTAAGTTCTTCCCTTTCATCACTTTAAGTATATCATGCCACTCCCTTCTGGCTTGTAGAGTTTCTACTGTGAAATCAGCTGTTAACCTTATGGAAGTTCCCTTGTATGTTATTTGTTGTTGTTCCCTTGCTGCTTTCAATAATTTTTCTTTGTCTTTAATTTTTGCCAATTTGATTACTGTGTGTCTCGGCGTGTTTCTCCTTGGGTTTATCCTGCCTGAGACTCGCTGTGCTTCCTGGACTTGGGTGGCTATTTCCTTTCCCATGTTAGGGAAGTTTTCGACTATAATGTCTTCAAATATTTTGTCTGGTCCTTTCTCTCTCTCTTCTCCTTCTGGGACCCCTATAATGCGAATGTTGTTGCATTTAATGTTGTCCCAGAGGTCTCTTAGGCTGTCTTCATTTCTTTTCATTCTTTTTTCTTTATTGTGTTCTGTAGCAGTGAATTCCACCATTCTGTCTTCCAGGTCACTTATCCATTCTTCTGCCTCAGTTATTCTGCTATTGATTCCTTCTAGTGTAGTTTTCATTTCAGTTATTGTATTGTTCATCTCTGTTTGTTTGTTCTTTAATTCTTCCTGGTCTTTGTTAAACATTTCTTGCATCTTCTCGATCTTTGCCTCCATTCTTTTTCCGAGGTCCTTGATCATCTTCATTATCATTATTCTGAATTCTTTTTCTGGAAGGTTGCCTATCTCCATTTAGTTGTTTTTCTGGGGTTTTATCTTGTTCCTTCATCTGGTACATAGCCCTCTGCCTTTTCATCTTGTCTCTCTTTCTGTGAATGTGGTTTTTGTTCAACAGGCTGCAGAATTGTAGTTCTTCTTGCTTCTGCTGTCTTCCCTCTGGTGGATGAGGCTATCTAAGAGGCTTGTGTAATTTTCCTGATGGGAGCCACTGGTGATGGGTAGAGCTGACTTTTACTCGGGTGAGCAGAGCTCAGTAAAACTTTAATCCGCTTGATTGTTGATGGGTGAGGCTGGGTTCCCTCCCTGTTGGTTGTTTTGCCTGAGGCAACCCAATGCTGGAGCCTACCTGGGCTCTTTGGTGGGGCTAATGACAGACTCTGGGAGGGCTCATGCCAAGGAGTACTTCCCAGAACTTCTGCTGCAGGTGTCCTTGTCCCCACAGTGAGCCACAGCCATCCCCCCTGCCTCTGCAGGAGACCCTCCAACACTAGCAGGTAGGTCTGGTTCAGTCTCCCCTGGGGTCACTGCTCCTTCCCCTGGGTCCTGATGCACACACTACCTTGTGTGTGCCCTCCAAGCATGGAGTCTCTCTTTCCCCCAGTCCTGTCAAAGTCCTGCAATCAATTCCCACTAGCCTTCACAGTCTGATTCTCTAGGAATTCCTCCTCCCATTGCCAGACCCCCAGGTTGGGAAGCCTGATGTGGGACTCAGAACCTTCTCTCCAGTGGGTGGACTTCTGTGGTGTAAGTGTTCTCCAGTCTGTGAGTCACCCACCCAGCAGTTATGGGATTTGTTTTTACTGTGATTGTGCTCCTCCTACCTTCTCATTGTGGCTTCTCCTTTGTCTTTGGATGTGGGGTATCTTTTTTGGTGAGTTCCAGTGTCTTCCTGTCGATGATTGTCCAGCAGCTAGTTGTGAGTCTGGTGTTCTCTCAAGAGGGAGTGAGAGCACGCCCTTCTACTCCACCATCTTGGTTCCTCCTCAAAGCTATTTTAAAAACTTAAAAATTGAAAAGAAAATTATAGCTGAAGTTGTGAAAGCTAATAATGCCTTTATATCAGGATATTTTTAATGTGCTCATAATTTGTATTTAGTTTTTTCAAACTTTTGTATGAACATCTGTTTTCAACTATCTTGGGTATATTCATAAAAGTGGATTTGCTGGGTCAAATGGTAACTCTATGTTTAACATTCTGAGGAACTGCTAAACTATTTTCCAATATGGCTGCACCATTTTACATTCCCACCAGTAATGTATGAATGTTTTAATTTCTCTGTATCCTCTCCCACACTTATTTTCCTTTTATTCTTTTTTTTGGCTATAGCAACCATACTAGTAGGTGTTAAGTGTATCTCATTATGGTTTTGGTTTGCCTTTTCTTAGTAACTAATTATATTGAGCATTTTTTCATGTTCTTGTTCACCATTTGTATATCTTCATTGGAGAAATGTGGATTCAAATTCTTTGCTCATTAAAAAAAGTTTTTTGGGGCTTCCCTGGTGGCACAGTGGTTAAGAATCTGCCTGCCAATGCAGGGAACAGGGGTTCGAGCCCTGGTCCAGAAAGATCCCACATGCTGCAGAGCAACTAAGCCCGTGTGCCACAACTACTGAGCCTGTGCTCTAGAGCCTGCGAGCCACAACTACTGAGCCCACATGCCACAATTACTGAAGCCCGCATGCCTAGAGCCCATGCTCTGCAATGAGAAGCCACTGCAATGAGAATCCCATGCACAGCAACAAAGAGTAGCCCCCACTCACCACAACTAGGGAAAAGCCTATGCACAGCAACAAAGACCCAATGTGGCCAAAAATAAAATAAAGAAAAATAAATTGAAAAAAAGTAACGTTTAGTAAAAAAAAAAGTTTTTAAAAAATTATTGAGTAGTAATAGCTCTTTATGTATTATTAATACTAGATCCTTTTCAAATATATGATTTGCAAATATTTTCTCCCATACTGTGGATTGTCATTTCATTTTTTGTTAGTACCTTTTGAAAAAGAGAAGTTTTAAATTTTTATGAAATCCAATTTATCTTTATTTTTTTTTTGATGGCTTGTGCTTTGGTGTCATATTTAAGAAACCACTGCCTATTCCAAGCTCACAGACTTACACTTGTGTTTTCTTTGAGAAAGTAAAATTTTCTATAAGGAAAATGAACAATAGGGTTACATAAAGTATGGGGATCAGGGTGTCAGATAAGGCCTCTGTGGAAGTGACTTTTGAGCAAATATCTGAAAGAACAGAGGAAGTAATACAAGGAAATATATTCCAGGCAAAGAGAATATAATTGTCAGAGTCACTGGAGCCAGAATGGATTTCATGTGTAGAAAGAGTAGCAAAAAGGCAAGCGTAACTGGGTAGTATGAAGAGGGAGGTGGATGAGATGAATTAGAATTGGTAAGCAAGGGTATTGTAGACGCTCATGACTATAATAAAAAGTTTAGACTTCACTTTGATTGTCATGGGAAGGCATTGAAGGGTGTCATGTAGGGTTGATGTTTTAAGGGTTCACTCTGATTGCTCTGCAGGGGCCTAGAGTAGAAGGGAGACCAAGAAGGAGGCTAATACAGTGTCCGTGTGAGAGTTAATGGTGGCTCAGACTAGGCTAGTAGCAGTGGTGGTAATGAGAAGTGTTCAGATTCTGGTGTGAATTTACATTGTGAAGGTCAATTCTACGCAACTGATTGATGAGTTAAATGTGGTGTGGGGAAAAACAAAGAGAAACTAGTTCATGTTCTTCTCTGGTTTCTTTGCTTCTCATTCATTCACCCAATAAATATTTTCTGAGCCCCTTTTATGTGTTGAGAACTGTGTTAGATACTGAAATTAAATGGTGCACGATAACCAGACTTGGTGGCCTTAGTGTTTCTAGGATAATGGAGAGAGAGGTGTTATTCAAATAGTCACAAAAATAAAAATGAAAAAATTTAACTATAATGTATGCTATTAAGGGGAGTTCACAGACCTATGAGAGGCTATAAGAAAAGAATGGGTATCCTAAAAAGTGATGTTTCAGCAAGGTGGGAGAAGGAGTTGTCTACGAAACAGGCAGTAGTGTTCCAGGCACAGGGGCAGTACGTACAAAGTCCCAAGAACACAAGAACAAAGCACTAATAAAAGGCTCATGTGGATGCAGCGGAGAGATTATATGGTACCTTATTGCAAGCCGTGTGAAGATTTCTGTCTCCCTCTTATGTAAGATGGGCAGTCACTGATAAAATGTAAGGGGGTGGAGGATGGGGTGGGAGCAGTTGTGAAAGGATTGGATTTACACTTTTTTGTGGAGAATGGCTTAGAGAGGGGCTGGAGGGGTTGCAGGTAAGCCATTTACTCTAGGTGAGCAAGAACAATGTCTTGCACTAGGCTGGGGCTACCGGATGCATGATGGTGCCGTTCCCTGGAATGGGGAACAGGATGAGAACACTGCCCTGGCACAGAAACCCACTTGATTTCCTTTCCTCTGTTGTTCTCATAGTTTCTGCTCCCACAGCTTTGACTTTCATGTGACTCTTGCTTAATGTGTTCACCAAGGCCTCTCTCTTCCTACCTCTACTTCAGTGTCACTACTAACTGCTTCAGTTTCTCAGTTTCCCAATTCCGAATTCCTGGTAAAGGTTTCTTACTGGCCCAGTTATTCTTTTTAAGGCAGGTCACATAGACCACGGTTGGATCACCAGCATTTGTGACAGATGCCCACTAGCCAGGTCCAATCAGCTTTGACCTTTAGAGCAGAGAAATGATACAGGCCACATGGTAAAAACAGATGCAAAGGTGTTTGGGATTGGTAGACATTGATAGACACCTCCACTAAGATTCCATTTTGGGAAAAGGAGCTACATGTAGAGAGATAGATATCAACATATATAGAAATATATCTGATGTTGTATTTGGGTTTTTAAAAAATAAGCAGGAAACACTTTATTAAACTGCAGTAGGAAAGTGATCAAATACATTGTTCATTTTAAAACCATCAAGATAACCATCAATCGTTTTTATACAATATAACTTGAAAAAAAATCTTAGTAAACTAGCTTTTGAATCTTTTATATTAACAACAACCACAACAAAATCCAGGAGTCCACATTGGATAGAGAGAAGGAGGGAGAGAGCGAGACCCTATTTTCCACCTTCGGAGGGACAACAGTGCCATTCCTCACTCTGAAAATTGCAATGAAAGACAAAAAAGTAAACATTTACTAAGCCTTTTTAGGAGAAAATATAGTTTATTCCCAGCTCAGGGAAATGTCTTTATTACAGAAGAACATCAGCTGATAGATGTAGAAGGAATAAGTGAATTAGAAAAAAACACCGTTTTGCAACACCATTTGAAAAAATGTTCCAAATAAAAATAATCAATGGAGGCTAAAATCATGAGATGAAAGATTGTGAGGAGCAGAATATTTGAAGGGTTCTAAAATATCATCCCACGGATTACTTGCTAATTGCAAAGGAAGTAACATTCATTCCTAGTGGAGAGATCATGTAATGATCAGTTTACCTAATAGTTCAATCTTAACATCACTAACAGTGGGGAACCTTCACATTTTCTGCCTTCTGATGTGATACACTCTGAGAAGCATGTTATAACCTACAGAATGTTCTTGCCAAACATATTTAACCTCAGTCTAATTAAACTTTAGACCTTTTTGCTAATATGCAGGATATAATTTCAGAAGAGGAATAAGACATCAAGAAGAATCAGGCAAAACCAAAATATGATATGAGACATTTTTCTATAAGATGACTGGTTTAATTTCTTAAAAAGTCAATGTCAGAGAAAAAAAGAAACAGAGAGGGTAGAGACCTAAATACACACACACATTATAAAAGATAGTTGGATAAGTTTAATGTAGAGCAGAATTAAAATGATATAATGATGGAATTACCATTATTTTTCTTAGGTATGATAATGGTACAGTGGTTTCATAGGGGAATGTCATTACTAGAGTCACCCACTTAGGCTGATCAAGGGTCCTGGTTTGCCCAGGACTGGAGGGGGTCCTCAAGACACAGACATTCACTTTAAAAACCAGGAAAATCCTGGGCAAGTAAGGATGAGCTTATCGCCCTAAACCCACCAAAGAATTTGGGGGTGAAGTGACATGATATCTGCAATTGATTTTCAAATGTCTTGACAAAAAGTTATAAAAGATAAAACAAATTACAGTAAAATGTTAACATTTATTTGAGTAGTGTATATATGGCTATTATCTTACTACTCTTTCACCATTTATATATGTTTGAAATTTTTCATAATAAAATGTTGGGGAAAACACATTTAGGTAACAAAAGATAATGCAAATATGAAATTAGACAGGACTGAAGTTCTATTAGAACCTGAAACTAAACTTATTAGAAAAAAATATTAGAAACAAAACCTATTAGAAACTGAAAATATAACAAAAGTGAATAGATTAATAGAAGAATTGAAAGATAAAATTAAGGAAATATCCCAGAAAGTAGAGCAGAAGAACAAAAAGATGAAAAATAAGAGATCAAAATGAAAATCAAATTAGAATATTAATTTAGTAAGTTTTAATATTCAAATAACTGGAGTTCCAGAAAGAGGAAAGAAAGAAAAATAGAAGGGAAGAAATAATCAACAAAGTAAGTGAGGAAAGAATTCTAGAATAGAACAACTTAATTTCCAGGTTGAAAGGGCACGCAGTGTGCAATACTTATGGATAAAAAGAGATCTACATTGAAGTACATCACTGTGAAATTTCAGGACACAGGACACAAAGAGAAAGAATGAAAAAGAAACCGGCCAAATATTGGGCTGGCCAAAAAGTTCATTCTAATACGTTAGAAGCTGGAATACTAAAGAACCTAGAATACTAATGATGTTGGAATCAGAACATTTTAGAATTTTCACTAGCAATATGGAATACTAAAGAACCTAGAATACTAATGAAGTTGGAATCAGAACATTTTAGAATTTTCACTAGCAATACTGGAAGCTTGAAGGCAATAGAGTAATGCCTTAAACAAAGAAAACGGTCCTAATCTAGGTATCTGTTTCCAGCCACTCAATGTGTAAGAGTAACATAAAGCATCTTCAGACATACGAGTCCCTCAAAGCATCCTCTTCCATTCCTGTATTTTCAGGGCTCTTGGAAATTAAGTCAAGAAAGAGGGAAACATAGGATAGAGGGACAAGGAGAGCCAATAGAATAGGAGACAGAAGGAATGCCAGGATGATGGTGAAAGGAGATCCCAGGATGAGAGCTGTGCATCATACCTGGAGAACTACCATTCCAGATTGATGATGTCAGAAGTTTCTGTAAGGTCCTTCTTTAGCAAGCTAAAATGGAGGTAATGCTAATGAGCCTGACAGTCTTGAGAGGAGCCTTTGACAACTGATGGCAAGCCAGGGGATGAATTAGTGATAAGTAAATTTAAAAATCAAGACAATCATTAATTCCAAAGAAAAGAAAAAATTGTGCAAGAAAGAATAAGTTACCAGAGTTTGCCATGTATTTCAACTATGGACAGCATTTATGTAATCATAATAAAATAAACCCTGATACTTATTAACCTAACAAAATTATGATACAGTCATATTGGGAGGACAAGGTAAAAGAAAGGGAACACATGAATGGTAGGATCAGGGGAGGAAAAGGAGCCAAACTCTATTTTTTATAATGGGAAGACAATAATGTCTAAAATAAAAATTAATGATAAAAATTCAAGCACATTATTTCAAGTCTTGGAGGTAAATACCAAAATTCAGCTAAGAGTTAAATGTGATATCTCTTGGAGAGGTAGATGCTGGAGTGGGAATGGAGGACTTCTCTTTTTCATTAAAAACCTTGTAGAACTATTTGATTCTAAAGTATGTACATATAAAACTTAGGTTTTATTAGTTAAAAATAAAGAAAGATACAGAGAGCTGGTAAAGGATTGAGTCCAGAAACATAGAACCTGTAACAAAACTTATTTTTAAAGGAGAGTATGGAACCATATTTTTAAGTCTGTAGAAAAAATTAAGAAAAATAGCTCTTTTCAAAATGTAGTCTGAGAGACTTCCCTGGTGGTGCAGTGATTAAGAATCCGCCTGCCAATGCAGGGGACACGGGTTTGAGCCCTGGTCCGGGAAGCTCCCACATGCCGGGGAGCAACTAAGCCTGTGTGCCACAACTACTGAGCCCGTGTGCCATGCCTAGAGCCTGTACTCCACAACAAGAGAAGCCACTGCAATGAGAAGCCCATGCACCTCGATGAAGAGTAACCCCCTCTACAACAAAGAGTAGCCCCTGCTCGCTGCAACTAGAGAAAGCCCACGAGTAGCAACGAAGACCCAACGCAGCCAAACATAAATAAATAAATTTATTTTTAAAAAAAGCAGTCTGAGAAAGTTATAAAACATTTAATACATCCATAATGGCAATGTATAAAATAGATAATAAGGGCCTACTGAATAGCGCAGGGAACTCTTCTCAATACTCTGTAATGACCTATATGGGAAAGAATCTAAAAAAGCATGGATATATATATAACTGATTCACTTTGCTGTACAGCAGAAACTAACACAACATTTTAAATCAACTATACTCCAATAAAAATTAAAAAAAACCAAAATGGCAATGTTTGTGACACACATCCAAGCATAAAATACTTAAACAGTGTTAAAGAAATACATCAAGTTATTTCCAATGGAAAACTAAGGCATATTGCTGAAAACAGACAGGAGCGTGGTGGGTGGAAAAATGAACAAGGAACAAAATAGATGTGTAATCAATTTTTAAGAAATAAGAAATGATTTGGGTCAGCATCATCTGGTTGTTATGTCGACAGATTAAAAAGTTGTGGTGCAGCTATTGAAAGAGAAAAGTTGTAAGCAACCAGAGCACAGAAGAACTATGTCTAACAGAAGGCCGGATCTGCATAGAGGGCACATCCTACCAGGACAACCCCCAAGGAGGAGAGAGGGAGAATGCTGCCTAATTGATGGATGTAGGTGCCAATGGATCATTGTATCTGAGCCCTCCAAATCTTATTTACAAAATTAATTTAAAACAGGCTTGAATAAGAATCTAGTTATATTAAAAATGCTTGGATGATTATAAACAATTGGCAAATGATTAATGACAGCATAATTAAGTCTAAAGCGATGTGTAGTGGGGTGTTGCAAGGGTCCATATTGGGTCTGGTCTAGTTCAATGCCTTTAATGAACTGGAAAAGGAAGTGAATAGAATTTAGAGATGTTACTCAATTTTCCACTGAGTTCATGGCCCTAAATAGAAGGTTTGCTTGGCATGGTATGGATGGCACTCAATCTGGCATAGAAAAGGATGGATTACAATCTCGAGTCCTTCACCCTTGAATGCTTGCCTTGTATATTAGAATTAATATTCTTTTCACCTGGCCCATTTTGCAAGCCCTGGCTTTCTCTAAAACATTTTTCCTCTGATTCCCTTTATACTACTTTCTGCTGAAAGTCATGTGAAACGGCTCTCCCTTTTCCTATATGTCAGTTACTGTTACTCTCTCAGGGCCTGAATTTATGCTCTGGTTTCTTATATGCTTTTAACATACAAGTATACTCATCATACTTGAGTATACTTGTATACTGAGTTAAAAACTATAACTATAAACTGAGTTAAAAATCTGACCACCTGTGAGTTGGACTAGTCTCTCTCTCTCTATATATATATACATATATATATATACACATATATATATATGTATATATACACACACACACATATGTTATATATGTTGTTTGATCTAATACTTACACGCCCCTTTCAAAATCTGATTCTTTATGATCTCTCCCTTAAATCATGGGCTAAACCATGCTGTGTTATCTCTTGATAAGACATTCTGCACTTTATTACCTAGTTAGGAAACTCCATCATTCTCTGTGAGGTTGGCTCTCTCTGTGTTTTCCACATTAGCTCCCTAAGAGAAGTTGCTAACTTGATTCCACTCTTTTTTTGCTTTTTTTTTTTTTTTTTTTTTTTTTTGTGGTAAGCGGGCCTCTCACTGCTGTGGCCTCTCCCGTTGTGGAGCACAGGCTCCGGACACGTAGGCTCAGCGGCCATGGCTCACGGACCCAGCCGCTCCGCGGCATGTGGGATCTTCCCGGACCGGGGCACGAACCCGTGTCCCCTGCATCGTCAGGCGTACTCTCAACCGCTGCGCCACCAGGGAAGCCCTCTTTTTGCTTTTGATAGCTTATTAAATAAGCCTATTTCATGAAAATGTTCTCATCATTTGAAGGCAATGAAGTGCCTTGATTATCCATGCACTGGGTATTCAGGTGGGGAGAGAATCCACTAATAATGCAAAGCCTTCATTATAGCCAGAAATTTCAACCAAAATCAACTTTTTCACAGTGGATAAACACAGAAGGAAAAGTAGTATTTGATTTTCATATTTGCCTTTTCTCTGTCCTTCATACTTGGAGAACTAAGGAGGGAAGAGTAAAGATTAGAAGAGCAAAGGGTAAGGATAACAGCTTGAGAGCTTTATTAAATTATCTACGTGTAGACAGTTAACCCTAATTGCAAAAAAATCTTGATTTTGTAAAGTTAAAAACATCAAAATTGGAAATTAGAGCAAAATGATGAAATGGGCAAATGTATTTACCTCCCTTCCTACCTCAAATCCCTTTTAAATATAGAAAATATATTTTATGGTGAATAAATCTTTAGCAGCATGAGAAAGCAAATTTTAAAATTATGCTGTCAACAGATAAAAGATTGTGAGAAATTCCTGGAAGATAGAAAGCATATGGGACAAAAATGGAGAAAAAGATACCCTCAAACACACATACCACCACCACAACCAACAGCAGCTACAGAGGTAACAACAGATCCAGAAAAACTGCAAGCTCTGATTAAATAGCAAGATCAGGAGGGAGTCTTGGGACAGCTGTTAGGAAAGTTAATTAGAGAGATGAGCAAAGAACAGCAGGGCCGGTGAGACCACCAGCGCAATCCATCTCAGCAACACTTAAGAAAGTTCCTGGTTGAGTGTAGGACATTAAGAGAAAAACAGACTTCATAGTTCCTGGATATCCCATAGAAAAAAAGTCATTTTCCTGGAATAAAATGTCCTAAGAACCCTCATTCCTCATATAAAGCTTCCTTATTTTGGATAACTTGTAAAACCAGCGAGTCAACACACTTCCATCCCCACTCCACTTGGCTAATTTTCAGTTCACTGTCCTACAGGAGAAATAGCGAGCCTGTAGGGGAAACAGATCAACACTTACAGAAAAAAATTATGCCTCTTCTGATAGAATTCTGAGATGGCACCCAAGATTCCGGCCCCTTGGTGTACACATTCTGTGTAATCTCCTTCCCCTGAATGTGGACAGAACCTAGGAATACAATGGGATTTCACTCCCATGATTAGGTTACTAATAATTTGACTTTGAGTTAATCAAAAGGGAGATTACACTGAGTGGGCCTGGAATTATCAGGTGAGCCTGCAAAAGAAGTCAGGGAAATTCAAAGCAGCAGAGATGTTTTCCTGCTGTCCTTGAAGAAGTAAACAATCATGTGAACTGCATTTGGCAAGGCTCTAGGAGGTGACAGTTGCCCTGAAGAAAGTAACCAAGGAAGTGAGGACTTCACTTATTCAACAAGGAACTGAATTCTGCCAAAAACGAGTGAGCTGGGAAGAGGACCCTGAGATGAGATGAGACCCCAACTATGAGTCACATCCTCATTTCAGCCTAGTGAGAACCTGAGTAGAGGACCTAGCTGACCCACACTGACTCCTGATGCACAAGAGCTGTTAGATAATACATTTGTGTTGTTTTCAGCTGCTAAATTTATTGTAATTTATTACAGTTGCAATAGAAAGCTAATGCACTACCTATTATTTTGACCTATTTTTTTCTGTCATAAGAGTACCCTGACAGCCAAGAATACCAAATGCGTGAACAAGTCTGAGATGGATGAAGAGAACAAATGACTTCTGAGAAAGCAAAGATAATTCAGAGACCAGAAAAGAACGTTTTAAAAAATATATTGATATTCTCAGAATAGAGAGGATATTTATCCATTAAATAAGAAAATACCGCATTTAAAAAAAACACAAAAAGTTTATTTTAACTTAAAAACATGATTGTTGTAATTAAAAAAAATAAATAGAAGGATTTAACAATAAAATGGATGAGGCTGAAAACAAAATTAGTGATCTAGAAGATCAAGTTTAGAAAATATCCTAGAATACAAATTAAAAGAAGAGAAATGGAGTAAGGGAGAAAGAGAGGGAAGGAGAGAGAATGAGAAAGAGGACAGAAAATTGGGCACATGGAAAATTATCCCAGAATAATAATAATAAGTTGTTTAAATATGTCCATTAAATATATAAAAACAACTTCTAGAAGAGTAGAATCAGTATGACTGACTTTCCGATTATTAGCAGAAATATTAAAAGAGAAAATTAAAATGCAATTAAGCCAATAAATGGTAAAAATATGAAAAAAAGAATAATTAAAAGGTCAATAGAAACATAAGATGAAAGGGAAAAGTCCAAGTATAATACAAAAAAGTGAATGAGCTTCCAAGTAAAATAACCCAGGGTTACAGAAAAAAAAAAAGAAAAAACCAACTGTATGCTCTTAACCAAGAGACAAACTTGAAATGACAAGAAATTTAAAAAATAAAAGGAAAACAGATATTCCAGACAAATGCTATAAAAGAAAGAAAACAAGTGTAACAATAGATTTGAAAGATAAAATGTATTAAAAGAAAAAGAGAGTGATATTTGAATTGAACAAGAAGTTATTATCCACCAAGTCATTATAACAGTCAGGAAACTTTATGCGTCTGAAAAAATAGATTTGAAATATGCTGACAATCACTGATATGTAAACTTATCATTAAGTTTACAAAGAAAAGTCAAAAAAACAATTTAGGGCTTCCCTGGTGGCGCAGTGGTTGAGGATCTGCCTGCCAATGCAAGGGACACGGGTTTGAGCCCTGGTCTGGGAAGATCCCACATGCCGCAGAGCAGCTGGGCCCGTGAGCCACAACTACTGAGCCTGCGCGTCTGGAGCTTGTGCTCCGCAACAGGAGGGGCTGTGGCGGTGAGAGGCCCGCACACCGCGATGAAGAGTGGCCCCCGCTCGCCGCAACTAGAGAAAGCCCACGCACAGAAATGAAGACCCAACACAGCCAAAAATAAATAATAAAAAATAAATAAATAAAAATAAATAATTTTTTAAAAAAACACCAATTTAAATAGGAGATGTCAACTTACTCCTCTCATAAATAGTTGACAAAATAGATGAAAAATAAACAAGGGTATTGAAATAACAAAATTAGCAAGTATGATATAATAGCTATACAAAGAATTTTGAAACCTAAAAATTGAGAATAGTGTGGTACATACTCCATCAGATATCAAAAATTTATATAATGTTATAGCAATTAAAACAGGGCAGTATTTGAGGGGCCATTTACAAATGTATGTATAGAACAGATTTGAAAGTTCCAAAAAAAATCCAAGTATATAGGGGTATTTAGTATAAAATAAGGGAAATGTTTCAAATGCATGAGGAAAGAATATTTAGTAATAGTTGGATCAATTAGTTATCCATTTGGAAAAAGACAAAGGGAAGATGACTACTCTGCACACCAAAAGAAATTCCTGTGATTAAGGAATTGTCTATATAAAATAAAACCCTACAAAAGTGTTAGAAGAAAATATAGGAGAATATTTTTACAACGCTGGAGTGGAGAAGACTTTCTTTTTTAAAAAAAAAAAATTATTTATTTATTTTTGGCTGTGCTGGTTCTTCATTGCTGCATGCAGGCTTGCTGCTCGCAGGCTTTCTCTAGTTGCATCGAGCGGGGGCTACACTGAACTGCGGTACACAGGCTTCTCATTGTCATGGCTTCTCTTGTTGCAGAGCATGAGCTCTAGGCGCGTGGGCTTCAGTAGTTGTGGCACGTGGGCTCAGTAGTTGTGGCTCGCGGGCTCTAGAGTGCAGGCTCAGTAGTGGCACGTGGGCTTAGTTGCTCTGCGGCATGTGCGATCTTCCTGGACCAGGGCTCGAACCCATGTCCCCTGCATTGGCAGGCTGATTCTTAACCACTGCACCACCAAGGAAGTCTGAGAAGACTTTCTTAAACAATACCCCAAAGTCAAAAATCATAAAGAAATGAAAGATTTGACTATATAACAGTTTAGAACTTCTGAAAGACAAAATGACATCTTAAAGTTAAAAGATGTGTAACATACAACACAAAACAATATCAGGGTTATATAATGAGTTCCTAAAACTCATTAGGAAAAAGGCAAATATTCAAACATTAAAATGCATACAAAGCACAAATAGTACACAGAAGAAAATAAATGAATAGCTAATAAAGGTAATTTAAAAATGGTTCACTTCTTTAGATATGAGAGCAAAGCATATTAAAATAAATAGGTGTAATTTATCCTCTATCTTATCTGAATAAATAAATAAAAATGAATATCCACCGAGGGCAAGGGTGTAAGGGAAGCAGGTATTCTCTTGCATTCTTGGTGCACAATGACCAAGCCTTTAATAGAGGACAGTTTTGTAGTACCTAGTAAAATCTTTTGATTTTACCTATGACCTAGAAAGTCCACTCTCAGATATCTATCCTAGAAAAATACAAATGTGCAGAGTAATGGAACAGTAATGTTGTTTGATACATTATTTGTAGCAGTGAAAACTAGAAACAGATATACATCAAATAGGTTATATGGTGCATGCATTACTATGAAATATTGTATGGAGCAAGTTTAAAGAAGTGGGGTGGATCATAGGGCAAGGTTACCACGATACATCATTAATAGAAAAAAAGCAAGTTGAACTATAATACATTGTTATTTAACTTCAGTATTGTTAAAGGTAAAGAAAGCAATACTAGATATTTTTATGTGTGTCTATACATATATGAATAAAAGGATAAAAGTATGGAAAGTTACACACAAAACTGTTAAGAGCACTTGGTTTTCTCTGGAGAGTGGATTCGAATTTGGGGGGAGTGGTAAGGATTATGATCTTCACTTTATATTCTTTTGTACTGTCTGTGTTTTTAATAAGGAGAATATATTTGCAGTTTCCTTAAAAAAATTGATGATAAAAATATTTAAAGAAGAGCACTTCTCTAAGCAGTCTGTATTTCCCCTTAGGGGTTAATTTTAATTTAGCCCCAAACATGTACAGAGAAAAACACACACTGCTTTCCAAATTAATTAATACTCAAGTGAGTAAAATTAAGAAAAGGTGTTATTATTTTTTTCTGTCTCATTACTGGGAATTAAAATAATTACCAAGGAATTTCTCCTAGAGACTGCATATTCTTACTGAGGAAAAATGCTGGAAAACTGAACAGCAAGTTTCCATGGGCTCTAATGAATGGGAGGCGGGAGAATGCAAAGGGTACAGAGATATTCAGGAACAATGGAGAAGGTGAATTGTGCATTGAACTACAGATAAGAAGACATCTATACTTTAGTCATGTTGTCCAAATGCATATATTTTTCATACTGATTTGAGAACCTATACCCTGGGTGAGCATGATCCCACTTAAGGGGTCCTGAGACCAATTCCCAAAGGCGTTACTGTGACAACAGTTTAGCAGAGTCCCAAGAAATGCATATTTGAAATGACAGGCAGCAGGCAGCTGAGTATTTCTCTATTACTTTTTAAAGTCATATTCATGTGGATCTGATCAAGCAAATCTTAGGCTCAAATCAGTTGCTATTTATTTATTGAGAACCAACCATGTGCTAAGCCCTGGACCAAGTTCTTTCACATACATACCTCATTTATTCCTCAAAACAACACACAAATTAACAAGTGTGAAAATAACTGTGCTTATTGCCTTTGAAACATGAAGTCAATCTGAAGATACGCAAAAGCAGTTTAGAATCCCGTTCCTTCCTCTATTACATTCAGAGATTTAATGATTATCTTAAAGGCTGAATGATTTTAATGCTAAGACATCAGCATTTAGAGCTTATTTTTGTCCCCCACCTCCCGACTTTTTACAAAGACTAACTCAATGGTGCTCAAACTTTAAAATTACTATTTAAAGTTACATACACAAACCACTTTAGAAATTTTCAAAGACTGTTTTGACTACAGGGGATTTCTGACTTACACAAATGACTTTAGAACCCAATGCTACTGGAAGATGTATAATCTAAAAGACGTGGGATTGATTCCCATGTTTTTAACTTCAGAAGCTCCTATACTTATGTACACGTTAGATTTCCAAGTTTGATCCTAAGTCCATTTATCTATGAGGACAACATGTCTAGGGACAAAGTATATTTGTGTAGAGACAAGATCAATTTGGTTTCCATCATAATCATGTACCTGTTTTTCTAAACACATTCAATACTACTATGTTTTTGCACTTACGGGATTTGACAGGGTTTGTAACAGATCTGGAAACAAAGCACAAATGTGACAAACTTGCTATGGGCTAACAACCAACACTGTATCACTACACAACTGCTGACCCCATTTTCTACAGAGGGGGCTGATAATGACACTCTTGCACAAGCACACAGCTTTGCTTAATCTCTCCAGATTCCTAAGTGAAAGTTGGTTTGTAGAGGAGCTTCTGTTTTACAGTCTTTATTCCCAACGCTCCCACCTCCACTATATTATGTCAAAGCAAATTTGGTCAGTTAAACAAAGGGAAGGAAGAGAATTTCATACCATTAATTACCTTCTCCTGACTTCTATGGATACTGAGATATTATTAACACAATGCAACTATTGATGTGTATCCATCACCTAAACTGCTGTTACCACCCAACAGTAAAGTGGGGAAATGGCAGCCTATCTTTCTACACTGCTTTATTATAATTCATTCACTGTCTGTCTCTCCAAATAGAATAGTTTTTTAAGGGCAGGGATTTCATCTGTACTGTTCATCTTTGTACCCCCATGAATAGAAGGATGTCCAGTATCCATGTAGTAAAGGAAGAAAAGAAAGGAGAAAAGGAGGAAGAAAGAGAAGAAGGAAAAAATAGGAGCAAGAGTGTAAGAAATTAATTGATCTTTATTACAGTTCTTATCTAGCAATTATATTTCCTATTATACTTTTATGCAACCAAAAATTGTATTTGACAAATGGGACTTCCCTGGTGGTCCAGTGGTTGGGAGTTCGTGCTTCCAGTGCAGGGGGCGAGGGTTCGATCCCTGGTTGGGGAACTAGGATACCACATGCCGCGTGGCATGACCAAAAAAAAAAAATTATATTTGACAAATGATGCAAGAGAATGCAGTTCTCTGCATACAGATTTTATTTTCAATAAGCTTTTGATCTCTCAAGTCAGTTGTCATCCTTATGAAAAAAAACCTTTTTAGAACTTTTCCTCTCTTGCAAATGAATTTGCACTATAAACCAAGAAAACTGCTAGAAAATCTTCAATATCCTGCTGATCTTTAGTTCAAGTAAAGAAGGGAAAATGTGTGTGTGGTAGGGGGGTGAGGGGTGTGGCATAAATCAGAAACTAATAGAACTGAACTGATTACCCACAAGTGATGAATGAGAACAGAATGGAAGGAATAGGGAAGGAAGTGAGACCTTCTAAATATATCTTTTTTTTTTTTTTTTTTTTTTGCGGTACGCGGGCGTCTCACTGTTGTGGTCCCTCCCGTTGCGGAGCACAGGCTCCGGACGGATGCGCAGGCTCAGCTGCCATGGTTCATGGGCCCAGCCGCTCCGCAGCATGTGGGATCCTCCCGGACCGGGGCACGAACCCGTGTCCCCTCTATCGCCAGGCGGACTCTCAACCACTGCACCACCAGGGAAGCCCCTGAATATATCTTTTAATATAAGTTTTACCTTTGAATCAAGTCAATGTTTTATATATTTAAAACAGTATAATTATAACAAGGAGGGGAAAAACCTAAAATTGAACATAAACAAAAACAAATGGACCTAAAATTTTTCATATCAAATTTGTAACGAGCACAAAAATGCATCAAGTAACATCTGAACACAGTACATTATATGTATACAGTATATGCACTCAGAACTGCAAAGGAATCTGGGATTTTAGTTGGTTTGTTATTGGTAGTAGTATAAGTATAGTGCTTCTAAAATAATTTTATTTTTATTTTAGAATAGAGTAAATGATTAAATATATCAATGTTTGGAACCAAAACTCTCACTGAGGGAGTTGAAATACAGTAAGGAATGGAGGTGGTGTTGAAATGGAATAGGTAATATCAATACGAACTCACGATTAAAAACAGCCCTCTTATTTCTTCACTTCAATGAATGTCACTTCACTGAAATGACATTATTTAGAAATAATGATGCATGTGGCAATGTGCACATTTAGTGCTCAGGTTTCTCATTGCTACTCCCCAGTAAAAGGAACCAAATATCCATGGAGAAATAACCTGACTCCAGGCCTGAGGCAAGGAAAACACAAAGCAAGCTGGAAGATCTTATGCTAGAAGGAAAATGCTCAAGGACAAATGACAACATATCAAAAAGTCACAAGAGCCAGCTTGAGGACATTGTGACTGGCCAAATTTGGAATCTGGGACAATTTGAACATCAAAAAGAATAACTGTGAAAGATAATACATTGAATTTTAAAAATAGAGTGACCTTCTGGCTTCTTCTTAGGATCTGGAAAGTTGGAAGGAGTGTCATTCCTACCCTAGGAACAGGCAAATGCTGCATATTTTATAAAATCATTTTTCTTGAACCCATTTAAGAGCTAAGTTTTCAGTGTGTCCAACTATCATGAAATCTGAGTTAAAAATGGATGCCTTCAGGAAGAGAGAGTGCATGAGCCCTGGTTTGCCTGAGGCAGGGCACCGAGGAAGGTAGGGTCACTATGCAAGCAAGTAAGATTTCAGGTCACTTTTAATGAATTGCTAAAAGAAGAGGGTGAGCAAGCATAAGAACAGAATGTCTCTGGGAACCTCATACACAAGGATGTCATAGCACTTCCAGGCTCCTCTCTCAGACCCCAGAGGGTGCTTGCAAGGAGATGCTGTGGGTAGAGAGGGTAGATAACCTGCCTCCCGGGACTGGCTGGGAAGAGGAGAGCAATGGTCACTGAAGAGACTTGAAAACTAATTGTAAGGAGCCTGGCTCTTTAAACAAACAAATAAACTACATGACATTATTGAGGAAATTGAGGAAATCTGAATACAGAATTTACATAAGAAAATTTTTTCAATATGATAATTGAATTGTGGTTATGTAGTACTTTCATGGTTCATGTCCTTGTTCTTAGAATATACACACTGAAGAATTTAGAAGTGAAGTGTAGTAATGTCTACAACTTACTCTTAACTGGTGTAGATAAAATGTGTGTGTATGTGGATAGAGAGAGGGAGAGAGAAGAGAGAGAAAACAAATGTGGCAAAATTTTAACAACTGGTGAATATAGGTATAGAGTATATGTGCGTCCAATTGTATTAATAGTCTTTCAACTTTTCTGTAGGGTGTAGCAAAGAGTGAGGACCTGTTAACATTTGGGTTCAGGTGTTATTTGAGTTTTAAAACTTTTTTATTGAAGTATAACAGCTACAACATTTATACAGAGAAGTAAACAAATTATGAGTGTGCTGTTGGATGCATTTTTATAAATTGAGCACACCTGTATAATCAGCACCCAGATAAAGACACGGTGTATTCCTACATATAAGCCCACATATAAAGCAAAGATGTATGTACTGTGTAGACCCTGTGCTTTGAGTCAGAAGGCTGGGTGGGAGGAATAGTTATACACATGATCCAAGAAGGAGATAAATGCAACTTTCCTTACCTGTCCATGTAGTACAGGTAGATACTAACACAAGGCCTACCTGTTATCTTTGGCTAGTTGACCATATGTACTAACAAGGAGACATAGGAGAAAGAACATCAAATAACTAAACATCCTAAAAGGTAAAAAAACTATACTTAAAAAAAATTTTTATTGGAGTATAGTTGATTTACAATGTTGTGTTAGTTTCAGGTGTACAGCAAAGTGAATCACTTATACATGTACATATATCCACTCTTTTTTTAGATTCTTTTCCATATAGGCCATTACAGAGTACTGAGTAGAGTTCCCTGTGCCATACAGTAGGTCCTTATTAGTTATCAATTTTATATATAGTAGTGTGTGTATGTCAATCCCAATCTCCCAATTTATCCCTCCCCACCTAACCCTCTGGTAACCATAAGTTTGTTAGAAAACTATACTTTTTGACAAGGTTATTTCATTGAATTCAGTTTGGCATTTTTTTGGTGACCAATGAAGTTGAGTATATTCTCATATGTGTATTGGCCATTTGGATATTCCCTGTTCAAGTAAAAGTTTATTTTTATATTGTCTGTGTTTTTCTTTATGACTTTCTTTACGTAGCATGTTTCCAAGTCTTTGGTTGGTTATCTGTATCACAAATATCTCTCCTCATACCATGGGCTGTAGTTTTGCTCCTGTAATGGTGTCTTTTGATACACAGTTCTTAATCTTATAGTTCAGTTTATCAATTTTTTTCTCAATATACTTAAATGCCTTGTGTGTCTTTTTTTAATACATCTTTATTGGAGTATAATTGCTTCACAATGCTGTGTTAGTTTCTGTTGTACAACAAAATGAATCAGCCATATGCGTACATATATCCCCATATCCCCTCCCGTTTGAGCCTCCCTCCCACCCTCCCTATCCCACC
This sequence comes from Pseudorca crassidens, assembly GCF_039906515.1. NCBI lineage: Eukaryota > Metazoa > Chordata > Mammalia > Artiodactyla > Delphinidae > Pseudorca > Pseudorca crassidens. The sequence continues at coordinate 88,651,976 of NC_090298.1, forward strand.
CCTCTAGGTCGTCGTGAAGTACCGAGCTGATCTCCCTGTGCTGTGCTGCTGCACCCCACTAGCTATCTATTTTACATTCGGTAGTGTATATATGTCAATGCTACTCTCACGTCGCCCCAGCTTCCCCTTCTCCCCCACCGTGTCCTCAAGTCCATTCTCTATGTCCGAGTCTTTATTCCTGCCCTGCCACTAGGTTCATAAAGATATTTTTGCCTGTGCCACAGTCATGAAGATAGTCTCCTATCTTTTCTTCTAAAACGTTAACCTTTCACCAATTAGAACGTGCAACCCTCTTAGAATTTATTTTTGTATATCCTTGGGGGGATACAGATTCTTCTTTTTTTCATATGGACATCCAATTTACCCGGCACTAATTGCTGAAAAGATAATCCTTTCCCCCACTGCGCTGCATTGTCACCTTTGTGATAAATAAGTTCTGGAGATCTAGTGTACAGCATGGTGACTATAGTTAACAATACTGTATTGTATATTTGAAATTTGCTTAAGTGTTCTCACCAGAAAAAAAGAAAAGATGGTAACTATGTGAGGTGATGGATATGTTATTAGCTTGATTGTGGTGATCGTTTAACAGTGTATACATATATCAAAATGTCAAGTCGTACACCTTAAATGTATACAAGTTTTATTTGTCAGTTATACCTCAATAAAGCTGTTAAAATATATAACCATCCTAGATAATAGATATTATTCAAGTAAAATACATTGATCCATATTAATCCCTAACTTTAACTCTCCATTCTTGAGTCTAGTCATTTCGCGTCACAGAGTAGTCAAGGCAAATAATGATGAAAAAAATAGAAAGAAATTAGAGTTCAGAGTTTACATGAAACTTGCTAAAATCCGATCTCTTTGCATTTCCAGTCAATACATTTCACTTCCTTTCATTTTGTTCCTTTTCACTCACGTTGAAAGGAAACAAAAGTGGAGCCATGTCCTAACATTACCTTTTGTTATGCAGGTCATGGCTGCTATCACCTTCTCTGTGGGACAGCCCCACATTCCCAGCTGTTCTATATTATCATGGTCTGCATATAATCACTCTGTCTTTCTCCTAATTTTCACATTCCACTTGCAGCTCCTGGTATCATTTTGGTGTTGTCTCTGGGTGACAAAGGAGTGTTCAACTTTCTCTCTTTTCATGAGAGTATTATGTCATAGTCTCTAAAACTCAAGAAATGCCATAATATCTTTGTGAAACCGATGATAATACTGTCAAAGCTACGGAAAATTTCTTTAGACAAAGGAAAAAAGAATAAATCTTTGTCAACAAGCTTCTCTATCCATTAGAATAAGAATTTCATGCCAGCCACATTTAAAGTCTTGTAAGATATTAATACCAATCAGTGTTTATTAACATTCAGACATGTTCACAACTGTTGTAGCAGCTGAGTGCCTGTAAGTTAAATTGATTTTAGTCCTTAGCTACCCATTAACACCATTGCTTCCCATTTCAGTAATGGAGTACAGTTGTTTGGGGGGTGTTTATGAAATGACATCTATTTGATTTATAAGTAACTTTGACTAGGAAATCTCTGTGTGTTAGAATGTAAATGATCGGCTCCCGTGCTTTGACTGCCACATTGCAGCTGTGCATTCTGATTTCCAAACCATAAGAGACCAGAAAGATCTGGAAACACAGCAAATACTTAGTCTCTCAGCCTAGAGCAGATGCATTAGTGGAAATAGCTTTCAGATTTGCTTTTAACCGGCCCAACCACAAGCCCACTAAGGGGACTGACTGTGTGAGGATGTAGTGAAGAGACCTTGGGAGTTTTTCTGAATTCAAAAGAAGATATTTTTTTTGAATTCTGGCTCAATATGCTAACAACCTATTCTCAGACACATTTTAACCCTAAAAAAACTTAGAGTCTGACATGCCTTGTATTGATTTGAGATATTCAATCAAAGCAAGCTCCAGAGTTATAGAGGAAAGAAAATGCCACCCCCTGGTTTTCTGCCCAAATGGAACTTAGTGTCGTTTCAGAGATTTGCTGGAACCAGCCTGGTTGCAGACCCCAGGGTCAAGACACCTCCCTCTCATTCTCTGAAAAAGTCTGCACAGAGAGAATAGAGGGATTGACAGACTGTTCCTCTGCTTCCGTGATACTCCCTTCTGAGTACTTTTATTTAAAGAATTTTTTTTTTCTTTTGGAAGAGAGTGAGTACACTGGCCAAGAAAAGATAACTCCAAGTGCTACTCTTCTCTACTGAGGGGAAGAGTCAGGGAAACATCCCAACCCAAGCCCACTTTTAGATTATAACTACCTACTTCCTGAATTTTAGCTTGAGAATTGCATCAATTTTATTTTAAGCACAGCAGAAGTCCCAACAATGTTTTGTACTTCAGTGTTTTATTATTCAAGGCTGAATCACAATGTCCCTTACATAGGTATTGCAAAGCAAATTTATAGATGTGCTTACTTATTTTCCAGGGGGATTCTTTTTTTTTTTTTAATAAATTTATTTATTTTTGGCTACTTTGGGTCTTCATTGATGCACAGGGGCTTTCTCTAGTTGCAGCAAGTGGGGGCTACTCTTCCTTGTGGTGCACAGACTTACTGCAGTGGCTTCTCTTGTTGTGGAGCATGGGCTCTAGGCGCGCGGGCTTCAGTAGTTGTGGCTCGCGGGCTCGAGAACACAGGCTCAGTAGCTGTGGCGCACAGGCTTAGTTGCTCCGTGGCATGTGGGATCTTCCCGGACCAGGGCTCGAACCTGTGTCCCCTGCATTGGCAGGCAGATTCTTAACCACTGTGCCACCAGGAAAGTCCCCAGGGGGATTCTTTAAGTACCAGATTCTTCTTTGTGTAACACTAAAGGGGAAAGTTTGTATATGAGGACAGGTTCCCACTGGGCTCCATGGCTAGAAGGTTTTCTGAAAGCTGATGTGCTGAGCATCTCCATTTTAATTTACAGGCAATATTACTGTTTCCACAGACTATAAATATTTTTTAGGGAATTTTATGGAAAAAAAGCAAATAAATGACTGTAGAATTAAGAAGGAAATGTAAAAACTTGCAGGTCACATTTGCAATAATATAGATAGTAGAAAACATGGCAGGAAATGGGAGGTAAGAAAATATGCAAGATAGAAGTACAACCTCATGCATGCATCAGGAAGAGGTCCAGTAGGGTTATCCTCACAGAAAGGACAAGACAAAATGCTTTCTTTGCGGGGAAGAATGGAGTTATTAGTTGTTGGGACTGGGGAGAGCGGACCTAAAATAATATGATAACAACAATGAAACCCACGTCTGTTTCATGGATAATTTTTGTGAATCTCCATCCTAGATTCTTGTCCATTCTACCACATAACACCCACCTCACATGTCCTATACTTTAAAAACTGAGCGGTCCCGAAGTGGAAGGTTTACAGATTCTTCAAGGCTGTTCATAGTAGTTGTCTTTCCTCTTTTTTCTGCCCTCCCCTTGTCTAAATCTCTGCTTCCCCCAGACTAACCTCTTGGCTCTGTACCTTCAGTCCTGCCTCTGACCCTTTGTCTGCCCGTCTCCTGCAGCGTCTGCTAGCTTGCTTTGTCCTTTGGCTCTCTAAACCCTCAGGACAAACTCTCAGATCCACACCAACAATTTATGCAGTGCCAAGCCAGCCAAACCACCATTCACTTCCCATAAGAGGTTCCGAGTTCACGACGAGGTCCAAAGCCAATGATTTCTATCCATAAGGAACTCACAAGCCAGGCTAGGAGACACAGGCAGAATTTTTCGGAGGGATGTGTGTGTGTATCTTCCTGTCTGGTTTTGTTTGTTTGTTTGTATTTGTTTTTTGGAAGGGTACGTCTTGATGAGGGAGAAATTATATGGGTTCTCCTGGACTATCACTTTAGTAGTTTTTAGAGGGATATGACCACATTTTTCCTAGGACTGCTGTTTTGCTCTGCTGCAAATTCCCATGCTCATGCAAATAGGAAAAGGGAAGAGAAGGCCGTGGAAGTGAAAATACAGAATGGAAACTTGCATTACTTGAGGTATGAGTAATTTGCTCCCCAAAGGCATAATATTTCCATATAGTTCTTACTCTAAAAATTGAGCAGGCTCAAGGTGGGAAAGGGTTACTGAAATCTGCTTTCTTTAAGTCATACCCCAAGACGAAATATGTAATGAAAAGAGCATAGAGTCAGGTCAAATTCTAGTTCACTCACTCTCTGTGTAGAAACCTGGGCAATTTACATATTGTCAGCCTCAATATCCTTACCTGTAAATATGGAAATAATAATTCGTATGTAACAGGGTTTTCTAGGACTGTATGAGCTAAGGTATGTGAAAATCCCTTATACTGAGGCCTAGCCTTAAATAGGCACTCAGTACCTACTTGTTTCCTTTCCCTTCACTATCTTTGTGGACGCCAAATAAAGAAGCTAATGTACTTTAATTTATTCTCCCATTCTTGTGGGGATAACAGTTATTTGAGCACATTAGAATGAATTCGTTGTGCATTTTCACTGACTTATTCCCTGACAGGTGTCTTTAATAATTAGTCCTTTGCAGTCCGAGCATGAGGATGTACAGTATATGCATTACAGAAACAAAAGTTGTCTTTAAGCTGATCTAATAAAAGGGATGGATCTTAAAAACACACTCTGAATATACCTAAAAGCACTATTCAGCAGAGAAGAGCAGTAATAACAGGGAAATATTCTTTTGGAATGAAGAGGTAGAAATCTGGTTGAAGCCAGCTGACATGTCACCAAGCTTTGTGGCCCCTTCCCCTCTTATGGCTCTCAGACCTTTTATACCTTAACCTCACAGGGGATGTCACAGTTGTGAGAAGTGCTTGTTTGTTCCCAGACCACACAGCAAGTCGCTGATCCTGTGTTCTGTCTCTGGCCTGTACTCGAAGCTTGGTGCACTGGACTTCTCAAATGCAGTCTGTTCTCTTGGTGGCTGTTGACAATTATGATTTTATAGCCTGAAGTAATTTGTTTGAGGGAAGGAGCTGCAGCTTTGGGTATCCTCTGCCATGATTGGTGGGATGGGCTTTCAGCCTCCATAATAATGCACAACAGCTGCTGAAGAACATCTCGTTCTAAGTGACACCACATTGGAAATGGAGAACCAGCCTCCACAGTCATTTGTACAGTCATTTGTATGATTGAATTTCCCATTTTGAGCAAGGCAGATGACATTTTTATCTAAAAACAATTTAACTTTCTTTCTTTGGTGATCTAGATCTACCAGCAGAATACAAAACAGGTTATGGAAAGAGGGAGGTCTGGATGGAAGGAAATGAAGCAAAGCAATAAAGTGAGGAATTTGCATCCACCTGTTTTTGTGCACAGTGATAACACAGTAACTATTTCTGCCCTTGAATGCTTACTCCCTTAAACTGGCTCCTCCCCAGTGCTCATAATAAAGAAGGATTGAAACAGCCAGAAGTTTAATTTGTATTTATCACATGGTCGAATTGCTGGGCATTTGAGCAGCTTGGGAAACAGGATAGCTGCCTGGGTGAGAAGTGAGAGCTGTTCTGAGACACCCCAGGTGCCCTTGCACCAGAGCCTTGAGCAATTTAGACTGGCTGGCATTAACTAAACTCCAGCTGTCTCCAATCCGGCAGTTCCCTCCCTACAATGAATTACTTCAGGCTGTAAATGTGTGGTCTTTAATCTGTTGTCACGGCTGAGTTGGCATCAGATTGTGCTCTGCTTGATTGTGACATCTAAATTCAAAAAGGGCATTGTGATGGGGAAAGGCTGGGCTTTAAGACATAGTTCCATGGATGGTCCCAAAGAATGGCATTTGGGGGAAGAATTATGAGCTTGAACCACCAAATCCAATGTTAGTTCGCTGCAACTTCTGAATTATTTGTGTTGTCTCTTCCAAATTTCCCTTCTTCTGCTCTTTCTCTTTGAGAATTTCCCAGAACTTCTTTTAAGAAGGAGGGAGGCTTTTCCCCTGACTTCCCACAGGCCTTTTTCTGTACACCTCTGCACATTTCACAGACACAGAGCAGGAGGGTTGGATTCCTGCCTTGGCAGGTTTCTACGTACCACTCTGACCACATCTTCCTCATAACCTGCTTTCTTTCTAGTTAAACATGTAGTTGGACATAAAGTAAACCCAGGTTTACATATGAACTACTCTATTACCGAGTTCATTCTTAAGGAAGTGGTTTGAATTCTACTTGAAAACCATGTGTTGGGCTATGCTTTAGCAAAAAGGAATAGAGTAGCAAGGGCTGAGTCTAAAATACAACTGTGCTGGATACAAAGTGGTGTCCAGGGACCCTCTGCAGAGCTCGCATAGAAGTGCAACCAGATCTCCAAATTCCAGGGTGTATGTGTAAGGTGAGTGGTAACCTCATCTCAACAGCTGTTTCTCCTTTGAAGGAGGACTTGTTCCTCTTTCTCTTGACACTTCTACAAGCAGGAAGAGAGCTATGAAGGAAGAAGTAGCATAATAGTGTTTCTTTCCTGGCACAGCCCCTTTCCCAGGGTTTTCCCATTTTTACCAACAATGAGGCATCCTCTTTGCTCTCAGACTTCAATCTGGAAATAAGAAAATTATTCTATTTGAGGGCAAGAGGAAAAGAAAAATGGGTCTCTGAGTCTGGGAAGAGAAAAACCTTCTTAACATAAAGTACTCTGAAATAAAATGCTTGTGAAAATTGATAGCTGGACTGAGATTTCCTTTCTCCTTATTACATGAGGGGATTACATTTTGTCAGGGGTACATGTTGAGTTAATACAGGGAGATGTGGAAGCTATTAAGTACAACTTAGTTATGAACCAGAGCTGCTGTCTCTCTACTGATGTGACAGAAAAACTGAAATTTAGAGAGAAATTCATTATTTGTAAACAAGAAACATGTAGCCTTGTTAGTCATTGGCAGCCATCTCACTCCATGAAGGAAGCCAGGTTGAGGACCAAACCAACACAGTGGGAGGGCAGAGCCAGCACTACAGAGAAGTGGAGCCAAAGTCCTGATCAAACCATGCTTGAAGGCTGTCCTACCACCAAACTGTTTATCACACGAACCGATAAAGCACTTTTGATGTTTAAACCACACTGCATGTTCTATTCCCTTCAGTCAAATACATCCTAACAGACACAATTTATTCCCAGAAATAAGGTGTGGAAAGTAACAGACTATAAAATGTGAGAATTATTGAATGGAAATTAGGTAGTGAATGTACTTTATTCTAGGCTGGGAAATTGGCAATCATTGTCATATGATAGCAAAACAATTGGTTAAACATAAGGATGGTGATCATGTGCCTAATGAGGATATAGAACTAGAAAAACTGGTAAGAAAAATTCAGTAGGTTAGAATGCCTTGTGGTCTTCAATTTGATCCTAAAATAAAAAGGCAAGCTTAGGCTTAAGAGGGCTTGTACAAAAACAGGGAAGAAAGTACATGTTTTCTAAGAGAGGCCCTGCCCTCTCTGGAAGCTTGAATCTAGCAGTGCTGGAAAAGCCAAGAGAATTACAGAGAAAGACATGCAACCCTGATGAAAGCTCACCTGAAGCCCCAAACATAAATGATATAAGCTATAAATCCCCCTTCCAAGCTCAAGTTGGGGTTTCAGTTACTTATAGTTACTTATCTTCCATTGAAGTTTTACTTACCTTTAGTTACTTTCTTTAAATCAATACAACAAGGCCTAAAATGTGTTGTTGCTGTTGCTTTTTAACCTTTATTCCATTGTATTGTTTCTGCCTCTTCCAAGAGATTCAAGATTTGAATATTCTTCCCTTGAGTATCTGGCTTCTGCCTAATCCTAAAAGATAGAAACGCTAAATGCTATATATTTGAGTAGGGTGACTCCTTAACTACATGATATCAGATCAGGATTCAGAAAATAAACCTGAGTGTGTGCTTTAGCAATGGTTGCATGATAAGACATTCATCATTAAGGCTAGCTCTGGACGAATCTGGTGTCTGAATGGTGAACCAGCAGGCTCTTCTTGGTGTTGGCTTGTAGCTTTCTCCCTGCCTTTTTACTGAGGGCTTGATGATTTCTCCTGGGGCCAAGCCTTGGGAATGTAATTCTCTATACCAGGGGTCCCCAACCCCTGGGCCGCGGACTGGTGCCAGTCTGAGGCCTGTTAAGAACTGGGCCGCACAGCAGGAGGTGAGCGGGGAGGCAAGCGAGCGAAGCTTCATCTGCCGCTCCCCATCGCTCGCATTACCACTCGAACCACCCCCACCCTGGTCCGTGGAAAAATTGTCTTCCACGAAACCGGTCCCTAGTGACCAAAAGGTTGGGGACTGCTGCCCTACACCTTCTCTGCCTCCAACATACACATTATCTCTCTAACCCTTTTTTAAAACTCCCTTCTTAGGATGGTCGTGACAACAATTGGATAGTCTTTTCCATATTCTTTTTTTTGATGTGGACCATTTTTAAACTCTTTATTGAATTTGTTACAATATTGCTGCTGTTTTTTGTTTTGGATTTTTGGCCGCGAGGCATGTGGCTCTTAGCTCCTCAACCAGGGATCGAACCTGCACCCCCTGCATTGGAAGGCGAAGTCTTAACCACTGGACCACCAGGGAAGTCCCCATATTCTTTTTTTTTTTTTTTAAATTTACTTATTTATTTATTTATTTATGCTGGCTGTGTTGGGTCTTAATTTCTGTGCGAGGGTTTTCTCTAGTTGCGGCGAGCGGGGGCCACTCTTCATCGCGGTGCGCGGGCCTCTCACTGTCGCGGCCTCTCTTGTTGCGGAGCACAGGTTCCAGAGGCGCAGGCTCAGTAGCTGTGGCTCTCGGGCCCAGTTGCTCCGCAGCATGTGGGATCTTCCCAGACTAGGGCTCGAACCCGTATCCCCTGCATTGGCAGGCAGATTCTCAACCACCGCGCCACCAGGGAAGCCCCCCATATTCTTACCTAAAGCAGAAATGTCCACGGATTCTCAAGATCTCAATTGTAAGGTGCAGAAACACAGTTCCAACTATCTGAAGAAGGAATGAATTAGCTCACATAACACACCATGGAAAAGCTGGGATCTGATTCCAGGGATGATTGGATATAGGATTCAAAAGCCAAACAGGACAATCGCTATGTGTGTGTGTGTCTCTCTGCAAGTTTCTTCTCTGCTTCTTTCCATAAGTCAGTTTTGGTCTTCCAGGCCAGCTGTCCTTATGTCCTTCCAGGCTCTAATGATGGCCAGATTTAGGTTTACATCCTGATAACTTCCTGACCAGATATGAAAGAGAGTTCTGCCCAGCCAACTCCAAGTATGCAAATCTTGAGGAATGATAGAAGCTATAAGTGCTCTCATTGGCTTCACGTAGGTCACAAGCTCTACCACAGTCACTGTGGCCTTGGGGAAGAGATACAAGATTGGGCCAACCTGGGCAGGTGCCCACTTTTCCTGATAGAAGAGGATCATCTGTATCTCTCTACAGAGTCATGTGGTTGAAATGAGTGAGGAGCACTTCCCAAAAGAAGGGGAGGGGGTACTGTTCTAGGGAGACACAATAATACCTGTCTGTCCACTAAAGACAGCAGTGCCAGCAAAGGAACGATCTGTTTGGTAGTGAAGTGGACAAATAGTATAATAATTGCTGACTCACATGCAATATATCCTCAATAAATGCTACTGAATAGATAAGTTAGTCTTGAATTCTCTAGCTTTAGAAATGGATTTTACTCATTTCTCTGTCTAGAGATTTCTGTTTGATCTCTGTCTCACCCCTATTCTCAGTCTGGAGTCCTTCCACCTAACTTCTCAAGAAACCTTATGACTCTTTCAGAAATAAAGCTACCAGTAAGTCATGCCATTGACCTGCCTCATTCCTTTTGAAAATTGAAATATTTTCTCCTTCTCAATCTTTGCTATCCCTCAGCCTCAACTCCTGGCTCCTCTTTGAACTTAGTGGTTTCTATAGCCACAGTCATGACAGTTTCCTAGAAGAATCATCCTGTCAGCCAGATGCAAGATTTATTTAAGGTATGTAAACACCAATGGCAAAAGTACAATTACACACACAGACTATATTTAGGAACCTTCACATGGGGATGCCTCCATTCATGATAAATCCCTGATATATGCTGTTGGTGACAAGTGCAGAATGAATACAGGCATACCAAGAGATTTCGTGGGTTCAGTTCCAGACCACCACGATAAATAACTGCAATAAGCCGAGCACAGGAATTTTTCGGTTTCCAAGTGGGTATTTAAAAGTTATGTTTATACTATACGATAGACTATAGTATGTACATACCTTAATTAAAAAATACTTTATTGCTAAAAAATGCTAACCAACATCCAGCCTTTCATTAGCTGTAGTCTTTTTACAGTAGTAACATCACAGATCACAGATCACCATAACAACTGTAATAATAATAAAAAAGTTTGAAGTACTGTGAGAATTACCAAAATGTGATACAGTGAGCAAATACTGTTGGAAAAATGGCACCAATAGAGTTACTTGAGGCAGGATTGCCACAAACCTCCAATGTGTAAAAAAACAGTATCTGCAAAGTGCAATAAAATGAAGTAAAGCTGTACTTCCCAAGTCCTATTTCTAACCAGCAATAAATGTGGAAAATCGTGAAGCCAGTTTTTGAGGGGTTTCTCTTTGAAATTTCTTGCCAGCCGACTGCCTTGTTGCAATCAAACATGTGGGACACAGACAAGAGTTCCTGAAGAGTGATCATTAGGTGACTATAAATAACCAGGAGACAAATGTCCACTGGAAGCACAAAGAGGATTCGCTTGGCAAATAATGTAACAGAGAAGAAGTAGAAATGGATAATTGCTTCCTTCTTCTTGGTACAAATACAGAGAAATGGAACAATCTCTCAATGTCCTAGAAATAAAAAAGTGCATTCTTCTGAAAAACAAGGCAATAAAATTATGTATTGCTTTGGAAGAAGAGTAGACTCAGGATCACACCATTTTGCAGCATAACTACAAGTAAGAAGCTCAGATAATTTCAAATAGAAACACATGGTATACAGCATTACCACCGTGAATCCTCTGAGAGACACAAGAATCTAAAACATTGATTCTGGCAACTCTTGTATGACTTTCCATTTACAGCAAAGTTACTGAAGGGGAAACATGGACTGCCATTTTGCAAAAAGGATAATCTCAAAAACATGGCCATCTTGAGAACAAGAACATACAGACATTGGACTATTTATTTCTTGTCTATTATTGCTAGATTTCTCAGAATTCACGAAAACAGAACAAAATACTTGGTTAGCATTTACTAAGATGGAAAAAATAAGAATCTCCTATCTGGTATGTCAGATTAGTCATTGAGAAAAATGCAAATTGAAACAGTTTGTGGGGAAAATGTGATGTTCTGTAAATATATCTAGCAAGTTTAAAAAAGGAAAGTGTAGAGGATAAAAGGAAGCTCATAATATTAAGAGCAGCTGATGTGACTTGTCCAAAAATATCAGAAGTTTGTACACTGTGAGCTTCATAGTTTATCACTGATGATGTCAGTCTCTGTTATTAATTGAATGATGAGCATTCAGAGTTAATTTCAAACACTTAATTTTTATTGTGATTTTAAAGCAAAATAGATTTCAGGAGAAAATCATAAAGATTAAAAATAAAAAAAAAATTAATTTCAAACCAAATAAACCATTTATTTATGATATTAAGGATATTCTTCCCAAAGGAAGTCACATTTTAAGCGCATACATACTGTATTTCTCTTTGTAAGAGATGAGTGTGAATCCCAAGATTAATGGCTAGAAGATGACATAGTGAGAATTGGCATTTCCTTAGATAATTTACAGTTATCCAAAAATAGTGTAGGCAGGGATCAAAGTAAAAAAAAAAAAATAGAAGAAGAAGAAGCAAGTGACTTAGAACTGACCACAGTCATGGAGAGATGATAGATGTGGCCAAAGCTAGACCAGTAATAGAAACACAGTGGAAGAAGTGGTAACATGTAGTACTGGGGCTTTTGATCCAGTACCCACCCATATTGGTGGTGTGAAGAAAGTTCATGAGTTGATTCCAGGAGTATGTGATATCATGGAACGTTTGCCCTAGAAGAAACCCTTCAATGAGCCCCACCCTTCCATCTGACAGGCAGACCAAAATGGGCTGGGGGATTAGCTCAAGGTCACAGCGTCTTTCCTGCTCTTTCTGTCTGAAGACCACTTACAGGTGAGAGTTTCTCTAGTTCTTCTCACCATCACAAACACAAAATCTTTGAGGACCTTGCCTGTGGAAAAGAAGCATAGGTTTAATTTCATTTTTTTTAAGTCTTCATTTTCTGTCTTTTAAAAAGCAGTTTCAAATCTGTGATACAGAATATATATATTCTGGGGAAGTCCAAAGTGACAGAGCTTTTTCATTTGACTTGCATTTTGGATCAGCCCACACACCACCTGGCGAATATTAGAATCTCAGAATGTTTGCAATGAAAAGGCCTCAGGGAGCATTTAGAAGCACATCCCTGCTTAGAAATGGCGGGCTCTCTCACCTGCTGGAGTCTGAAAGAAAGCGGTGAGGCAGAGCAGGTTATGGGTCCAGCACTCCTGACCCCACTCTAACACTACTTCCACTGTTCCCTGCTTTCTCTCTAGCTTTCAATTTCTTCCTCAGCAAGAAAAAAAAAAGAGAGACAAATAGGAAGTTCTCATACTGACCTAATATAGAAAGCCTTTTAATTATCTGACATTTTTGCCAATAATCTGTAACATCTATTTGGGGAAATCATCATTCAGGTAGATAAATCACTAGTCCAGCCCTCTCATTTATAAATGATCATTATTCATGGACTGTTTGGGACTTGCATTTTAAGAACCACCTATAGCAAATGATTCTTTCATTCATGCATTCATTCAGCAAATATGTATTGAGAAGTTACTCTCTGCCAGAAACTGCTAGATATGGGGAGAAAAAAGCCCTTCCCTTAAGAGGCTCATGGTCTAGTGGGAAGGACAGATGTACATCAAACATAAGTGCACTTCCATGTTATGAGTGCTATGCTACAACCACTGTACAATATAGTAACTTAGCACAGCAGTTAATTGACTCGCAGTGCCAGGGGAGACGTCTCACTTCTGACACTTCTGAAAACTTACTTAATCTCTCTGAGCTTCAGCTTCCTCCTTTTCAAACTGTAAACAAATAATAGTTCTTATGGCATAGGTTGTAGGAGGATTAACGGAAATATAACTTGTAAACATGACTGGCATATAGTAGGTGCTCAATAAATGTTAGCCATTGTTATTATTCTTTCTACAGTAGAAATGAAAAAGAGGCAGTGTTTTATTTGACTTGTGAGGGTCTAAAGATGCTTCATGGAAAGGATTTTCTCTAGTTGAGTCTCGAAAATGAACTAAATTTCTGCCAGGTAATTGTGGGGAGAGATAGGTTCTGGGCAAAAGTTACATGAGTAGAGAGCTAAAAGCAGGGCACAGCCTGACACATTGGAGAATCTTCTGGCCATAGGGAGTAGCCAGTATTCAGGATGCAGGCCTGGCTGTCCCGCACACAAGGCCCAGACAGGGCCAGGGCCAAAATGCTATGTGTACGTGGTTCTGTCCTACTCTTCCTGACCTGGGCCGAGCCAGTCCTATGCCTTGGCCTTAAGTTGCTTATTTGGGAATTAAAGTGGTAAAAGTAGATGACCTCTACTGTGCCTCCTAGCTCCAAAATGCTATAGTTTTATCTTAGGATCTAATCAAGTCAAACCAGAAGATTCATCATGTGTACTGGCCCAAACTAAGTGAGTGCTATGAGTTGGGAAGCTGCTTAAGAAAGATATCAGTTCTTCTGTTACCAAACCAAACTTGGGTTCATTTGCCCGACGTGCAGCAAAGCCAATTTACTGATCCTAAGTTTTGGTGGAGGCAAGGACAGCATTTATTGCAAGGTGTCCAACATGGGGCCAAGCAAGTAGAAAAAGCAGCCCATGCTCAGAAGACCTGAACTCCCCGATGGCTTTTAGGGAAGTGTTTTTAAAGACAAAGTGAGGGACAGGGTCACAGCTTGATCAGCTTATGCACGGTTCTCTGATTTGTTGATGGTGAGGTCACAGGGGTCAGCATTACCAATCCTCAGGCTCCAGCTGGTCTGGGGGCTATGTGTTCATGGTCATCATGCAGTTAGCTTCTTCTACCTAGTGGGGGTCTTAGTGTCTGCGAAACAGCTAGGATATGGCTCGGAATATTACCTGTAGCCATTGAGGAGGCACTAAATGTCCTTGACTTTGTTTTATGACTAAACTATTATTTTGTCTTACTTGACTGTTTTCCTTTGTTTCTGCATTTTCTCACTTCTCTGATTAAATTTGCTCTTTGGAACTTGAGGAGGGCCTAGGAGGCTAAAACTTTTCTACACACAAGAGGCAGGTACTGGACATGGGAGTTTGGGGGTCTGTCTCTGGGAAGGCCCCTCAGGGTTCCTGCTCAGTTTCATCTCAAGGAAGTCTGTGTGGGGAGGTGCAGAACTGTGGGGAAAGGGTGGGCACAAATTCCTGAGCAGCCACTGAATTAAAGGATCAGCTCCTTCATCCTCATACTAATGACTACCCAAAAGTGAAGGATTGATGTGACTCAAGTATAGTGCACGACTGTCTTTCAAACTTGTGAAATTGTTCAGTTTTTTTTTTCAAGGTGTTCAAATGCTTCTGCTGTTGTCATTCAGTAATTTTTCAATCAGTGGATACTAAATGTTCTGCTCCTACAATGTGGGGATCAGGAAACCTTTTTAACCTGTTAAAGGGTCTTAAGTATGAAAATCCTGAGAATCACTAAACTAGACACTGCTAAATTGCTATGAATTGACTTTTACCTCAAGGTTAAAAATTAATCCACCCAACCTGAAACTTTAAAAATATAAAGAAAGTAAAATTATGCCCAGGCAAATAACATGACACTAAGGGAAAGTGAAATATGACAAAAATGGAGAATCATCTCCTGAAGAATGAATGCAGTCTCTGTTGGAGCTTTTGGAGTTTTTCTGTACCAGAAATCTGATACTGAAGATACTGATAATGTGGGACATTGTGGACATTTGTGGACTTTCTGTAACCACTCCTCACCCCCATGAGTTTGAAAGCTCCCAATAAGACAATTTACATAGAAGACATCTGCATGGCAGAAACCACCACCAGACTAGGTTAGTCCTCATTGGCGCTGACTGGTGTGATAGTAAGAGCCTTTCATATTTTCAGAAGCCCAGGTGAGCTCCATGTTTGAAGACAGGGTTCATTCATAGTGGAAGCTGCCCCAGGAAGGGTGCAGGACATAGGCCAGAATCTCAAAGACAGTTCTCTACCCTAATCCAGGGGTATTATCTCCCATTCATGAGGCGCATCTCAGAATATTCACATAGATGTTGTTTTAGGAAGTTCAGGCTCCAACCTAAGAGATACAGAGTGGTAGTGGGGAATTGGGTTCTGAAAGAGACAAGTGTGTGAAACTTGATAACAGCTATAACTGGCACTGAGGTCACATGCACCCTTCAGTCTATCCATAGGGTTCAAACCTGACTTGAAATGTGGTCTGTATTTAACAAAGGACATTGTCTACCTCTGCCACTTCCGCTTGCCAATACTCTTCTCACAGGTCTCTTCAACACTCTCAATGTTAAGTCAGTGGCAGTTTTTTTAGATTTGAAGAGACTTTCTCACTTCTACTTGTATACATAATTCAAAATTATTTTATAATTATATACAATAATTCAAAATTAATTTATTTTGGGTTTTTTTTTTTTCCTTCTTAGAAGAATTTTCCATTTATGGTTGGAGGATTGGGGAAAGGTAATTGCTTATGGGTCCGACTGTAGCAAAACCCTAAACCAAAAATTTGGTGGTATTCTTCCTTTGAAGTAGTCACAGCTTCCATATTTGGTTATCTACAATGTCTCAGAAACAAATCTTGCTTTGTTTCTCATGTCACTGAGATGCTTTAAGGGTAGTAGGCAGCAAGTGGATGCAAAGTCTGTTGCCTTCTGGGCTTTGTACTAGCTAAGATGAAAAGACAACAAAGGTGAGATGAGAGGAAAAAAATGGAGCTCCCCATGATGACCAGCACTGCCACATATAATATGGCAGCACAAAGTCACTGCACCGCTAGCCTGAGAGAGTCCTGGAGTAAAGATGCCAGAAGGAAAGGAGATGGGCCCCATGCAGGACACACGCAATTTGCATATTTTATTTCATTTAATCTTCACACTAACCCCTACTGATTTATAAATGAGAAATCTTATGTTTCAAGAGATGAAGCAACTTGCCCAAAGAGCTAAGAAGTGACAGAGCCAAGATTAAAATCTTGCTATAATTTCAGGCTCAGGAGAAAGGACTTATGGAGAGTAAAAAATTATTGCCTTGACTGGTACATAAAGTTTTGTTGTTAAAATTAATTCTGTGTAGTGGTTTTCCAAATATATTCTTAGAAAAACCACTTCTCTGAAGTTTTAGTGGTTCTTCAGTGGTTCTAGAATAATCTATTTTAACTTCATTCACAAGATAGAGTTCTAATTTTAATAAAACACATGTGTTATATACCAACACCTAGGAAACCATGAAATTATTCATTTAAATTCTTATTGGTTAATTTCATAAGTAAATGTTACAATTTGGGACTTTCAAAAAAAGGGAAGGGGGGATTCTAGTAAGAAAAAAGTTTTTTTCTACAGTTGGAATTCTGTCACCATCCCATTTCCACCATCCCATTTCTCTGCTTCTCTTTTCAGCAATATTTATTGAAAGAATTCCTATTTTTGATCACATCTCCTAAACCCCCATGCTGTCTATAACCCACTCCAATCAGCATTCAACCCCATCTACTTCACAGAAGCTTACTCTAGTCTGTGCCAACACTCCCTTGGCCAAATTAAGTCAGCCAAATTTGGGGGTTTTTTTGGTTTGTTTTTTGTGGGGTTTTTTTGGGCTCTGATTTTATATGACCTCTCAGAAACATCCAACATAGATGACGCCTCCATTCTCCAAACCTATTGCCCACCCACACTCCCCCAACCATGTCTTGCAGGATACCACGTTCCTCTGGATCTTCCACCTTATAATTTGGCCCCTAAATATTGGGGAGATCAGCACTCTCCCCTCTGCCCCTCCCAGTCACCCCTTCTTCTTAGGTTATCTATCTAGTCTCAAGACCTTAAGTACTATCTACATAATGATAACTGTTACTAAAGTAGGTTCGATTTGCTAAAGCCCTGACATGCCGAAATCTGCAGCAAAGAGAGGATGTATTTGCAAGTCAATCAAGCGAGGAGACAGGAGAGATCTCAGATCTGCCTCTCCCAAAGCAAAGGGCTGGGGTAATTATAGGATAAAGAATACGAAGCAGGGTGGTCGAGGCACGGGGAACGTGGGGAAAGGTGATTGGAAAAAGGTGTGGTAATCGTTCTGTCCTGTGCGGGGGTAACTAAGCTACAGGTCTCTGCACATTTAAAAAACTGAGGCATTTGCCAGGCTCTGAGGGTGGAGCTTTTGGCCCGCTGACGTCAGAAGGTCACCAAACTGGACACTCGCGCATGCCCAGTTGGAGAGTTGGTGGTTGTAACCAGTCTTAACCAGCTCAGCTGGAACTAGACACAGCTGACTGCAAACTTCTTATTGTTTAGGCTACGTGCGGCTTGGGGGAGAGGCAAGTCTTTTGAAGACAACTTTGATGAGCGAAGTCAGGTGAAATGGATTTGACTAATGACCATCCGTGGTTTCATAACTAGCCCTGACCTTTAATTCAGACTTCTATTCAGCTGCTCACTTGGTATCTCCACTGTCTAACAGATGCCTAGAACAAAACTCTTGAACTTTCCCTTCTCAGTCTATTTCTTGCCTATTCTTCCCCATCTAGGTAAATGACCTGACCATCTACTTAGTTGCTCAGACTAGAAGTCACCTTTGACTCCCTTCCTTGACTTCCCACAGCCAACTTATCAGCAGGTCCTGTCAGCTCTATTTGCAAAATATATCCTGAATCACTCTACCTCTCTCCAACTTTGTTGCTGCCATTTTAGTCCAAGTAACCATCATTTCTCCTGGGTTCCTGCCCCGGCCTTCTGCTTCCACTCTTTCCCCCTTCCCGAAAAATCTATTCTCTATACCATTAGCTCAGGGTTTCTCAACTACAGCAGTACTGACCTTTTAGGCTGCCTGTTTATTTGTTGTGAGGGCTGTCCCAGGCATTATAGGATATTCAACAGCATCCCTGGCCTCTACCCACTAGATGTCAGTAGCACTTTCCAGTTGTGACAACCAAAAATGGCTCCAAACATTGATAAATGTCCCCTGCAGGGGAGGGCAAAATCTCCCCCTGTTAAGAATCACTGCCATAGCAAGAGCAATTTTTATTTAAAAAATGAATCATAGATAATAATGATAATAAATATTAAGGTAAAAATAAAAATAATGTCACCTCCCTACTTTAAAACCTCCAGTGACACCCCAGGTCTTTTGCGTGTCCAGGAAGGCTCTGCATGATCTAACCGCCAATTTCTCTGATTTTAAGGCTCCCGGTGGCCTTACTTCTATTCCTCATATAAATTAAGCTCATTCTGACCGCAGGACATTGCCCTTGCTATTCTTTCTATTTAGGATACTTCTCCCCTAACTTCCTAACTTTTGCATGACTTCTCTCTGCACATAATGGATCTAGCTTCTCGGCAATTCTTCTGTCACTGCTCTGCCTTATGTGTCCCACTTTACATTTCCACATCTCCTTTCTTCATAGCATCTACAGGTACCTGAAATTACCTTATGTCTATGTTTGCTTGTCTGTCTCTCCAACTACAGTGTAAGCTCTGTGAGGGGAAGCTCCTAGTCTGTGGAGCACCCTGACTGCATCTCCAGTGCCTAGAATAGTGCCAGGCACACAGTAGCTGCCCGAGTAATATTGATTTTTAAAATTCTTCACGTCTTGGCTAAACATACTGAAGGGGTTACATGTGAAGCTTTGCAGTCTAATGTTTGCAGGTGTTTTTTAATAGAACAGGATACCTAATAGAACAGGATACACAGAGCTCAAATGAATTCCTGTGTTGACACCATGTGTTTGATGCGACAAATGTGGAAAATGCCCCTTTTGTAAGGAAAAGCTGCTATCCTGTTGGGATTGTGATTGGAGCCCAAATGCCAATAAATAAAGTTTGGCAAAGTTAACACCATGAAACTCTTCCTTTCAAGTGACCTAAGCTGTGTGGAAACACATTCCCAGAGGCGAAAGCCTAATGAATCTGTCTCCTGTGCCATCGAGCCTTCTGTTTGATATAAGCTTTGTCAGGGGAATGAGGTATTGATGTTTTAATGTCTGTGGATTATGGTAATGTGCTTAACTATATTGATCTGTTCAGCATTCTGTACTTGCTTTGGCTGCCATCCCAAAAACTCCAAGAGAAGGAGGTGTCCAGATGGTCGTAACACGGGCTATGAAAAGGGATCAAAGAAGTAGCACATCAGTGTTACTCATAAAATATTAGACATCACATTTTGACATTTCACTTAAGCCACAAGCCTAATGGGAAGGTGCTTAACGGGCTAAATTAAGCCTACCTCTGACAGAAATCGCGTGTGTGACAAGAATAAGAACTTCCCAGCTGACCTGCAGTCTGGGAGGGACAGAGAAGTAGCTTTCCATGGGTGAAACCTTGGACTGTGCCATTCAGGCAAGGACCTCAGAAGTAATGCAGGAGTGGGTCACGCAGACAGAGGAGGCACAGAGCACTGGGGGGTCCAAGAAGGCCTGGCAAAAGAACCAGGGCAAAAATCAGAAGGGTGAAAAGTACTCGGGCTGTGAAGTTGGGCAGTCCTGGGGTTAGCCCCCAGCTCTGCCACTTGCTGATAACTTCTAATCTGCATCCCTGCCTGTGGGTGATTTTATATCCTGATGCTTTCTCTTTTTTTAACCTATAAAATGAGGTAAATAATGTGTCTTCTCTCATAAGATGGAAGGAGAATAAAATGTGCTAATGTAAAGTACCTGCAGCAGAATAGGCACGGCAATTTTCCTCTTCCTTCTTCTCTATTTCCTTCCAGACTCTGTAGTGTCTACTCTAGATAAGACACCATGTGCATTACCTACCTGACCTTGAAATCAGCAAAGACCTTCAGAGAGGGAGCCCAGAGTCACTCTTCTGTTCCCAGCAGAGTTTTTGTCAGCTGCCTCAGAGGAAAGATTGGCATGTGTGAGTTGCTGACATTGAGTCGCCCTCTGTTCTGTAAAGGTGATCTAAGGTTTGGCAGCAGACATTGGGGGATGGGAGGGAGTGCTTGAGGGAGCATCTGCACCCACTACCCCAAATTGCCAGCCTACAGGAGAAGAGCAGGGAACAGCGGAACCCTGTCTTGCTAGGCTGATTCTCGTCACAGATGCCACAGACACTTTATAGCTATTATAATAAAAGCTGAGTCTGCCAGCCCTGGCTTCATAAGATGAGGGAGTAAACAATAGCTTGTAGATTAAATAACACAGGACATTTTACATTCAAGTTTGAGAGTTTAGTAGAAACTGAGAGCATAATAAATAAAAAGGACTGCAATAGCCTTTAATAAAGCAAACAGACCAAGGAGTCATTCATTTACCATATGAAGGATTTGTTTTCCAGGGCAATCATGCAAAAAGGCTTAGCCTATACTGCAGATGAAAAATTGGCCTGACCCTATCCTGCCCAGCTGAATGAACTCTGCAAACAGGATTTTCAAAGTGCTCTTTTTCAATTAATGTTTTAATATTTTGAGCCTTTTCATGGAAATTATAGCTTTAGCTGCTCAAGATGACTTAAGCGACTGCCTGATTTACAAATGCACCCAAGCAATGCCAATGGCCTTTGCAAATTAGATTTTTAAAATAATTCACATGGTGTTTTTTTAATGTACTCAAGTGCTTCCCATATGCTGCCTTCTAGCCTCACTCTGAAAAACAGATTTTCAGAGCGTAGTGCACACTTCAACTCTTTTTTCATACTTTCCCTTTCCCTTTTAGATAGCTTCAAACACTGCTTTTATTTATCAAAATAGTGAAAAGAGAGTCATAGGACTCAAGATGAGATGTCAGTCACCAAGGTTTCCTTCACATTGAGTCTCGGATCATCGCCAATCTTCAACCCTCTCTCCTCATCTAGCATCTGTATTGTTGCCACAGCCCCTTGCTGTTTGATCCACTCCATACATTGTGGCCAAGGTGTTCTTCTTAAAACATTGCTCTCATCACTATTCCCTGCTCAAGAAATACAGAAACACCCTACTGCCTCCAGTCTAAACTTTCAATTCCCCATACTGGCTTTTTTTCTCCATTAAAAAAATAAAAAAATAAAAGGCTATTTTTTAGAGTAGTTTTAGGATCACAGAAAAATTGAGCAGAAAGTAAAAGAGTTCCCCTATACTCCTTCCCCCACATACAAATAGCCCCCCTCCCCGCCCATTATCAGCATCCTGACTTAGAGTGGTACATTTGTTAAAATTGATGTGCCTACATTGATACATCATTATCACCCAAAGTCCATAGTTTACACTAGGGTTCACTCTAGGTGTTGTATATTCTTTGGGTTTTGACAAATGTACAATGAAATGTATCCACCGCTGTAGTACATACAGAATGATTTCACTCCCCTAAATCCTCTGTGCTCTGCCTATTCATCCCTCTTTCCTCTCCAATCCCTGGCAACCACTGATCCTTTTCCTATCTCCATAGTTTTGCCTTTTCCAGAATGTCATACAGTTGGAATCATACATTACACAGCCATTTCAGATTGGCTTTTTTCACTTAGTAATATACATTTAAGATGCTCCATGGCTTTTCATTCTTTTTAGCACCGAATAATACCCCATTATCTGGATGTGCCAAAGTTTATTTATCTGTACACCTACTGAAGGGATTCTTATTTGCTTCCAGGTTTCAGCAATTATGAATAAAGCTGCAATGAACATTCATGTGCAGGTTTTTGTGTGGACACAGTTTTCATCTCATTTGGGTAAATCCCAAGGAGTGCGATTGCTGGATTGTACAGTAAGAATACGTTTCATTTTGTAAGAAACTGCCAATTTATCTTCCAAAGTGGCTGTTCCTTTTTGTATTCCCACTAGCAATGAATGAGAGTTCCTATTGCTTCACATCTTTGCCAAGGTTTGGTGTTGCCAGTGTTTTGGATCTTTGCCATTCTAATAAGTGTCGCAGCCTGACTTTTAAATCCTGATTTCAATTTACCTTGTCTCTCCAAATGTGTTTGCAGTTTTTTCAAACAAGAGCATCCTACCGTTGTCCAGCTTGTGTTCCAACTGAGCCTCCACCAGCCTCAGTTCAAGCTCTGCGCCTTTACCCATGCTCTCCCTCACATGAAAGTACGCCACCTTCTTTTGTGTCAGAATGTCCTTTGCTCTTGTCTGTGGGATCTTCTTGACTGTACCAGACATTATTTCCCTTCCTTTGCTATGAATTTCTCTAAGGATACGGTTGTCAACCCTAGACAGCTTAAAGAGATACTGGAGGCTAGCTCCCATCCCTAGAGATTCTGATGTTTTTGAGCTGCGAATAAGGACTTTTAAAAGTCCTCCAGATGATTCTAGATGTGCCCCCAGTGTCAAGAACCAAACACTGGGACTTACAGTCTTCACTGGACCATCAAGTACATTGTATGATCCAGTTCTCTGGAGGTAGGACTCAGCACCAGTAATTTTTAAAGCTCCCCAAGTGATTACAATGTATAGTTAAGATGGAGAACCACCGGCATTCTACCTTACAATTTGCTTCACATGTATTTTCTCTACCCAGTTAGATTCCCAGTTAATAAATGGGGTTTCTACTTTTTGATTGCTGATCCCACCCCACCCCCTATTCCTAAAACACACTGTAATACTGAACACACAACAGAAATTAGTCAGTAAGTAAATATCTAAGCAGGTAAGTAAGTCAGTCCTTCTGGTGGCCTGTTTGATTTTATCAATTGTTGAGGTCCAAGGATTAGAAGCAAGATCATAGGTTTCAATGTCAAACTGGTTATTTATCTTCACTCAAATTACTGCCCTGTCACCAAAGGCTAAAAATTTACCCTCTGCTAATTGCCTGATAAATGTGCCATCTTTTAGAGCAAAGACCAGCTGAGCAAGTGTAGATGATATGGTACAGCCTGTCACACCATTGAGGAAAAGAAAAATGTCAATAAAAGATGAAGAAAAGAAGCATTCACGTTCATTACTGATTTTTTGTTTTGAGGATTTTGCTGAGTCTTGTTCCATGACTTTGTTATGATGCCATCATTATCACTTGCTGACTTAAAAAAAAAAAAAAAGACTGTCAACCAGACAACAAATGCTACTTGCTGGCCCACCTAAGCTGAGCTTCTAGATTTTTCTTACCAACTTCAGCCCATCCTGAAAATATGATTCAGCCCTCTAGAAATTAGTTTTCTTCATTTCTTTACCAGGCACAAAGCATATCAGGAAAAATCCACTGATGGTCAGTCACAGCAAAGTTTCCAGGGAATGAGTCCCTTCCAGATAGTGATGGCAAATATTAGTCCATTGACTCAGTTCTCTGCTGGAGTGGTTGAACTTTGCCTTTCCTAAAATTCACCTCTTTTAAAGTTTTCTGCTCACTGTGATGCTGCTATAATACCAGAGCAGTAAGAATGTTTATTTTGTGAAAACATATTGCTTTCAAGGATGCACATGATGTTAAAGTGAACTAAGCCCATCAAAATGCAGAAGCCAGGTTTTGGTTCAGAAAGTTGACTGAAAACCTGTATTTATTTCTTCTCCCCCATGTCCCATAGAAATGACAGTAAAGATAGCCAAAGAGGGATAAATCCATAGTAATATGTGACATGCCTCCTTTCTTTTACCCTTTCAGAAAAGAAATCTCCTTTGAGTAACCTTTAAATAGTTCTCTGAAATGTGTTGATAAGGTCCCCTGATACCTTAAGGATGTAGAAATCCTCCCTCTCCTTTATCATTTGTATGCTCTTCTAGGTGTATATAGCCATATACATCAGCAATACATTATGAGCTGGCTTGTCCTGGATGGACCAAGCTTTGGAATGTTTGCCATGCCCACAGACCTTTTAAGACGTGATCTTCCCAAAAGTTGCCTCACTGTTGCATGTGGTCCCAGGTGAATGAACAAGGGCAGCCAATCAATAAACCTACTGGCTGGAAACACTTTAGGGGGCCAACAGGTGAGCTTTGCCTAAAAAGATCTCTCTCAAGAGTTCTGAATTTAAGGCATTAGAATGAACCATTCGTTTTGGGAAGGAGGTGAAATACACAAGGAGAGACAACAAAGTCATGAATAATCACGAGTAATGAGAGGGCAATAAATAGAAGCTATATAAAAGAGGAAAGTGCAGAGAAGTTGGTGGGAAAGAGCCGGAGTAGTAAAAGCAGAGATAATAAGTAGATGAATGGACCAGTAGAAGAAAGATAGGGCTTTGGGGAATCCTTTTTAAGGACGGTCTTGACCAGCATGCTTTTCTGGCTTTTAGCCTTTCATGAAAATAAAAGTCCCATACACTAAAAATATCAGTGCAGGAAGTTGGAAAAAGGCATAGACTTTATAAAGTTCCTTTTCTAAGCTACTTACCAAGGCAAACACAACCTCCCAGATTTTTTTTCTGCTTAACTGTAAAGAAGCTCTTCAAGTATATGTAGCCTATGGCAGTGAGGAAATAAAGGGAAAAAAGGTCTAGATTTAAGTCCTAGGATTCCTTTTGAATTCAACATCTGATTCTATAGGTTGTGTTTATATGACATCAAAGTAACTATTTTAACTTGTGGGGTAAAAAAGGAGTCTTTGACACCACATAGACAAGAGACTCAAGGATTTTTCTTGTTTAACCTCTCCAGTTAGCATCTATAGAAAGAGCCCCTCTTCTGCCAGACTGCAGTGTCATTATTTTCCTCATCCATAGAGGAGCTGTAAATCACTCAGAGGATAAACTGTCAGGTGCTATATAAACACTGAATACAACTGAACATTCCTTTCAAATAGTGTCATGGTAAAACTCACAAGGCTCAAAGAATTTGCAATACTCTGAAGAAGAAAGCAATACAATAGCCTCAGAAATACTGACATTGCTAGTGAAATAAATCTACAGTATTGACTTTGAGAAAAAAACAAACAACAAAACAACAACAAAGTCTATATGTAAAAGGAAGCAACCAATGTTAAAGTAAGTAAAGTGTCTTCCTATAACCAGAAATACTGCTGCTTCCCACAGGTTTAAAGTGCTTTTATGCTGCAAAATTACAGTTTACAGTTGCTTGTGTGATAAAGGAAGTGCAGTGGAATTGCCTACCTATCTTCTGGAAGAAACAAAAGCCAGGTATGAAGTAGGAAGGAGAAAAGCTATTTCCTGTTATTTTTCTCAGGACTTAAAGTCAGTTCACTGCAACAAATGTTAGCTTCATTTCTACATGGAAAGCCCTCCATTTTCCTTTTCTCTTTGATCCAAGTCGCACTAGTTTATTGAGCATCTGCTCTGCGCCACTGGTGAAAGATGCTGAATATTTAATGACAAAGAAGATTCACTGGGGGGAGTGGGATTCAAATGGGGATAAGAACCTATGTGGCTGGAGGGCAGAGAAGATACCAGATGGGAAGTAACATCTGAAAGAGACCTTAAAAGAATGAGCAAGTGGAGGTGGCTACAGATTGTGTTCCACATTGAAAGAGCCACACAAGCCAAAGCATGAATATACAGTCATCAGGCTCTGAGACAAGAGCAGATAGTTTGGCGTAATTGTAGAGGGGTAAGAGGAGATGCTTGAAAAGGTAGATGAAAGCTGTATTAGTCAGAATTCTTTAGGTTCAGGATTCTTTAAGCTCAGAAATTGGCCCACAACTGGAAAGTCAAGGGGTGCTCTGGCTTCAGTCATAGGTGGATCCAGGCACTCCCACCTTGCTCTCTAAATATCACCTCTTTTCTCTCTGTTGGTTTCATTATCATGTTTTACCTGTTAACTCCTGGCAGCTTCAGTCTTTTATCATACCAATTCTAGCAGTCTCAACAGAAAATGAGCTTCTTTTTCTCACCTGTTTAGCCCAAAGACTCAGAATAGAGATTCACTGGTCTGATTTAAGTCATTTCTGCCTATCCCTGAACCCATTACTGTGTCATATGTCCACTCCTAGAGCCAAGAAGAGGGATCGCTGCCAGCCAATCCACATGGACGAGGGAATGGGGAGTGGGTCCCCATAAGGAATCTTAAAGACACCTACCAAAAAACGAACTGACTTCTGGGAAGGAAAAACAGCAGGTGTCCCCACCAGGGGCCATATCTTGGGGGCTCTGAAACCAAACTGAAGAATATGCACTTGATTCAGCCATGGAGAGTCACCGAACATTTTTATGCAGAGAAGCAGCATAATGAGAGGTATTCCAGAATGATCTAGCACGAAGATGAAGGAAAAAATAAGACAGATGAGATATAAGAGGATCCAGTATAATTGCTGAAAAAGAAAATGAGTAAAATCCAGAAGCAGAGCCAGGTCCATAAAGGTAACAATGGGAAACATCAAGGTAATCCCAGGAGGCAGTAAGGTGGGCATAGGACAAGAGCAATCCGGGAGCAGAGAATGACCAGTCGAGCTGGTTTCCATGTTCACACCCATTGGTTGTGTGTGAGGTCCTGACAGGTACTGAAGAGCAGTCAAGGACCTGGGGTTTTGCCCAGGTGGTCACCATGGATAGGTAACAGAGGTAAGGAAAGAGGACAGGGCAGATTGTTTGTGTGATCAGCTGATTCTTTTCTTGATCTCTTCCCTAATAATTGAAAGGTTTCATTTCTTCCTTCCACTGTCTTACTTTTCATTATTCATATATATTCTAACCCTTCAAGGTTGTTAGCTGGTCTGTATAATCTTTCTATTCCCAAGTCTCTAGCTTATCGTTGTCAAAATTGCTCCTCTGGTTTATCAGCTTCCCCCCGCTTACCTTTGTCACATTCATTCCAGCAGTTCTTGTGAAAGAAGCCATTCCATCACGGAACTAAGAACTTTGCTCTGGATCACAGTTACTGTGGCCAAATTATTAGTCTTCTTTTTTTTTTTTTTTTTTTTTTTTGCGGTACGCAGGCCTCTCACTGTTGTGGCCTCTCCTGTTGCGGAGCACAGGCTCCGGACGCACAAGCTCAGCGGCCATGGCTTACGGGCCCAGCCGCTCTACGGCATGTGGGATCTTCCCAGACCGGGGCACAAACCCGCGTCCCCTGCAGCGGCAGGCGGACTCTCAACCACTGCGCCACCAGGGAAGCCCCAATTATTAGCCTTTTGAATCCTCAATTTCCTCATCTGAAAAAAAAAAGTTAGTAACCATACCTACTTCATAGGGTTGCCATGAAGATTAAATACATGTCGTGCAGAAGCAATAATGATGTGTTTAACTTACCCAATTTTGTGTCTTAGTGGAAAATAATTTGCGAGGAAGGAGTTCAAATCTGGATAAGAATTCCATCTTTCTGTTCTTGAATTTTTTACTCCATTCCTCATGGACCCTGTTCCATACTACCTTCCCTAGAAGCATATGGACAAGCTCAGTGTGAGGTTCCCATGGACAGTCTTCACTTTCACAGGTCACAGCAACTGAACAGATGGAAGAGTGAGGTGACCTCCTTCACCTTCACTGTGAGCACAGTGAGGCCGTTGTCATGGCAAAGACTCTCATGGTCCTGGGTGTGCAGCAGCAAAGGAGGCTGAGGCGAGCTTCCAAACCTCTGAGCTGCTATCTCCTCCTTCACAAATAAACCAGGATACCGTTAGCATTAGTTCCACCAAGGTGAGGACCTAGGGGTGTGTGGTGTGTGTAGGGTGTGTTGTCACCAGAGATATGTAGGAAAGAGGCTGGCATGTAATAGTAAAGGGGAAAGGAGCAGGACAGTGTTACAAGCACAGACCGGCAAGTGAACTAGGAATACAGGGGATGAGAAGGAAATGGTGCCATCTGGAAGAGGTGCAAAAGGCAGGACAGGGTTGCCAGAGCCCAGTGTGTGTCTGAGGCCAGCCTCTATCCTCTCACTGTATAGAGGGTAGAAAAGAATAGAAAGCGCTAAGGAAGCCCAGGAATATCTACTTGAGAAAATTCGCTTTACGAGATTTTCTGCTTTCTTCATTTGCTACGGATTAGAGTCAAGAGCCTACACCTTCTTTATTCTTTAAATGTTGTGGTATCCCACGAAAAGAGTGAAGCAGGAGGACGTGGACAGCCAGCACAGGTGGCCTTGGAGGGGAACAGGAGGCCTGTGTATACTGCAGGTGCGGCCGCGTGCAGCAACACTGATTCCTCATTCCCACAGCGGGACCAGGCCAGCCCCAAGAGCATATGTAGGAACCACTCTTTAATGAATCGTGCTATTTTGAAAGGGCCGTTCATCTATCAGGCTGACCCAAAATAAATACAACTGTCACAGTCGGAAGCCCTGAAGAAAGCCCTTCTCTTTGGCACTCTGATTACAGCTGGAGCTGACATTCCACAGAATGCAATGATTTATGCAGCAGGAAGATGACTGGCTGCGGGGCAACAGGGAGATTTTCTTCTGCAAGAATTTCTGTCGTGGCCTTTCCTGACCCTTCACCCTGGTGATTGAAATTTAAAAGTAAAATGAATGCCTTTTCCATGAGTTATTGAGTTTTTCTACCCTGTACTTAGCATAACTTGCTACTTGGGGGGGGACAAAAAGGGATAAAGGGCTCTGTTCAGTCAAATGTCTGAATTAATGATCTCCCTAAGCGTCTTGGATTTAAATGGTAGGTTTGAGGGTGTAGAGAACATGAGTGTTTTCAATGAGATGTGCAGCTTTAATAGGGCTTGTTATAGAAAGAGAAGCTAATCAGCAAAACGGTGATGAAACTCCAGCGAGGATGACGACCCCAGTTTGAAGTGATTTTGAGCTGTTCTGGTGAACCAGAGGAACTTGGTTTCCAAGTCCTCTCTGCTCACGTTGACCTGGTTTCAGGAAATTGATTCACAAAAGCACCAGCCCTGACACTATCAAAGGGGGGTGGTAGAAAGAGGACAAAGCGTATTTATCTTAGATTTGCCAAAAGAAATCTGGTGATTTAATTGAACAAGAATGGGTATCAATGAGAGCTGGGGGCAGAGAAAGCCAAAAGGAACCATATGGCAGCTCTCCATTTCCCTGAAATTGCTTTACAGA
Source organism: Pseudorca crassidens (assembly GCF_039906515.1). NCBI lineage: Eukaryota > Metazoa > Chordata > Mammalia > Artiodactyla > Delphinidae > Pseudorca > Pseudorca crassidens. The sequence goes on from NC_090298.1 coordinate 88,681,046, forward strand.
GAATTTTTATATTTAAATCAAAAGTTTCCAAGATCTTTTTACAATAGCCATCTGACACTACAGGAAGTCAGAGAGAATGGATGTATGTTGTACTACAGTGGACACAAAACCTGTGCACTGAGCACCAGCCTGTGGGTTGGCACTGTTTCCTTCTAGCTAGAAGTTTACCCTAAAGCCGTCAACATCTGCAACAAGGCAACTTAAAGAGAGCGAGGCTGGAAATACAGAGGTCCACATTAAACAGCTGAGATAAGCAGTGTAATGCAGAGAGAACAGCATCTGACTGGAACCAGGAACACCTTCATCCAAGCTGGCTACTTGGACAACCCTCACCACAGCAGCCTCACACGGGAAGGACAAAGAGAGGTCTGAAAGAGAGGCTTCCTGAAAGCCTTCCATCCACTAAGCATACCTACCAAGTGTCAAGAGCCAAGGGACTATACACAGAAGCGAGGCACAGCATTTGATGAGTAAGAAATGCCTACATAAACAGCCATAATGCAAAACGCAATATCATAAGCATACAAAAATCTCATAGTTTGGGCTTCCCTGGTGGCGCAGTGGTTGAGAGTTTGCCTGCCAATGCGGGGGACGCGGGTTCGTGCCCCGGTCCGGGAAGATCCACCGCAGAGCAGCTGGGCCCGTGAGCCATGGCCGCTGTGTCTGCGCGTCTGGAGCCTGTGCTCCGCAACGGGAGAGGCCACAGCAGTGAGAGGCCCGCGTACCGCAAAAAAAAAAAAAAAAAAATCTCATAGTTAGCTTTCTGGCAATCTCTGGGACCCACCAGGCCTATCAGTAACTGCCTGGCAAGTCAAGATGTGACTACAGTACCCAACAAGCACTTATTTAGCACCACCGGTTAGAAAGTCTACCCCACAAGGCAGGGGACTTTTGTCTGTATGGTACACTGCATTACTGTTCCCAAGAGAACAAGAACAACAACAATAGCGGCTACCCCTTCCTGAGGGCCAATTATGCCAAGCACTGTTGTACAAAGTGTACATGTATTAACTCATTTCATCTTTTCAACGACCTAATGAAATAGACATCATTATCCCCATTTTACGGGTGAGGAAATTGTGACAGATCGGAAAATCAACTTGCCTAATATCTGACAGAGCTAAAGGACAGAGAAGCAAAGATGGAACCTGAGCCAACCACTGAAGAACAGGTAGGAGGAAGGCGTGGAGGTGGCCAAGCAATAAGAAACGCGGAAGTACAATATGAGATAGTTAGATGCAAGTCAGATTGCAAGCCAGGGTTTGGCAGCTGTGTCAAGTTTGTACAAGGGGATGACAGATGACAGAGAATGTTCTTGCTGGATAGCATTGAGTCTAAGGCTTCTCACACTTTAATGTGCATACGAATCACCTGGGGATCACGTTAAAATGTAGACTCTGATTCTGCCAGTCCTGAGATTCCGCATTTCTGACAAACTTCCAGGTGATGTGATGTTCCTGGTCTAAGGCTTCAATTTAAGTAGAAAGAATCTAGTTGATTGGTCCTGAATACTGGCCTAAGAACCAGTGCTCAACAGTCTATACGGTCCACAAAGCTAAGTAAAAACAATAAAGACAAACTGAGTGGTTTTGGTTTTTTCTGCTTACTAGATTGCCAAGTTTTTTAATAAAAGGATACCACTCAGAACAGCCAGATGGAAGAGGCTCACAGGCCAAGGTATGGGGAAAGGGGTACAGTTTCCATGCCCTCTCCAGGTGTGCCTCCCTCCCAGCACCCCCATGTGTTCACCAGCCCAGAAGCTCTCCGAACTCCAGTTGCTAAGTTTTTTATATAGTTAACTTTATTCAGTGTTTTCTTTGTATTCATGTTAAGTTGTAATTCACTTTATTTGCAACACAATCCTATTAAGATAGACTAACTGTATGAATATCAAATTTAATCGCAGACTAAAACACTGGGAACCCTATGTCAGTCTCCACATTTTTTTTTTTTAAATCTAGGAACCAATGATGTGATCCAACTTCTTATTTTATAGATGGGGAGACTGAGGCCTGGAGTGGAGAAGTGCTTTACCAATTGATAGAAGATGTAGGCTGGGAGTCTCCTCGTTCTGAAAGGTAAAGCTAAGGCTACAGAGGTAGGTAGATTAGAACACACTGCAGAGAGCGTTACTTGTCACATTGAGAAACGCAGATTTTCTCATATAGGCAAAGGCAAATTATTGAATATTTTGACAGGGAGAAGTGTCAATGAAAATTCTGAGTTAGGGTAACTAATCTAGCAACACAGCACAGCATAAGTGGCCAGAGGCTAGGAGATCAATTCAGAATCTTATGCCTTATTAGCTTGATCTATAAAATAGAACCTAAGATGCCACCAGTTATAAGAATCACTTATGTATCCCAAAGAAAGAAAAATTTCTGTCAATAGAACTATGAAAAAATGATTTCTTATTGCTTTGGAATGTTTATTTTATACGTATTGAATTGCTCTTATATACTAATTTAGACATTACTTTTCTATTATGTATTATTCTTATGCATTCATAAAAATAAACCATGAGCCAAAAGGATTGACTAAGGCTATGGTTCCCAAAATATGCACCAAGCCACCTCAAGGAGCCACAAGGAGTGGTTCCTCAAGGAGTGAACTAACAGGGGTACCATGGGATGGTTTTATTTTCAAAGGAAACACAGTAATACTTGACATCTGTTAGACACGGTACCAACTATGAGCTCAAAGTTATTTATAATTTCAACATTAGATCAGGCTACACTCCTTTTGATGACGTCGTATTTTGTGAATCTGGGTTATTGGCAGTTGCTGCGATAAAAAAGCAAGTACTGAAAAAAATAACGTGGAACGGGAAATGAGGATGGCAGTGTCCAATTTGATTCCAGGGTTTGGAAAGTTGTGTACTGCCTCCAAAGCACATGCATACCATTAGTAAGTAATTCTAGTTATTTAAGAGTGAAATTAAAAGTCATTTTTTCAAATGGCTATTAAGTTGTTGAACCAAAGCATTTAAAAAAAATGAAACCGTTAGATAATTCTTGTAGCCTGGGGGTGCTATGAAAAAGTACTCAGACCCTAGAAGTGTCATGAACCGAGAAAGTTTGAGAATCTCTGGGGTAAGGTATTCCTAAAGCTTCTTCACATTCATAGTGCAACTCACCTGGATCACTGTTTGTTTCAAAGTAGCCTGCACGCATGTTTTATCTATATAGCACCATCCTCTGTGCCATGGATGCATTGGTGATATGCCATATTTTTAAGAATGTTCCACTACTGTTTCTGCAATTTTTAAAGCCCCATTCACCCTGAAAATTTTGTTGCTGGCAAATATCCCAGTTTGTTCAATAGAAGGTTTTTAGGCAATAACCAGACCTCATATTCCTTCCTTGAACAATCTATTAGGAGCTAGCAGTTGAGAACAGTGAATTACATTTATTTCACCAGGAAAAATATGTCAGAATGAGCTAGCATAGGCAATGACAAATATACCACTACTGCTATCTTCTGTTAATACACCACTACTACTATACCAATAACAATTGTAAGTTGACATTGAGAGTAAAACCTATTACAATTTCAAATATATTAAAATGTGAAAAAAGGTATATGTAGCAAGAAACCAACAAAATATGATATCTGACTCACAATGCCATGAGAGTTGAGGTAATAATGCGAAAAGGTGTGTTGTAAACTATAAAGCACTACCAATATTAATCTGATTAGGCACCAGGAGGTAAGGGCCTGGAGGAAGGTATTGAAAGAGGCCATAGAAAAAGGGCTACAATGTTAAGAGGCACTGAAGTAGAATCAACAGGATTTCAAAATTAGAACACAAACTTGGGTCATTCAGCAACTCTCAACTCATGAAGATTGTCCTGTAAGTGCTTGAGGTACCTGTACCCACCATAACTCATAAGTTAGAACTTATGAGAAACATACAATCCACCTGGCAACTCCTTGATCCTCTGTTACATCTTGTTCCAAAGTCATGGCCACAGATTCAAGTTACATGTGCTTTACCCTGATATTTATTCAGTGGTAGAATCTAGAGCCCTTAGTAAAATTATGAAGAAAATGTCCTAGATATTTACAGAAAATCACATACATTTCATTCTTGAAAAGCAGTTTAGGTTGGTAGCTAAATTTTAAACTGGTTTTGGTAGAAACAGTCCTAGGTTATAGGACTGTTTTTCTTAAAGCATTTATAGGACTTTTTTTCCTTAATTGAAGTGTAGTTGACTTACAATATTAAGTTAGTTTTGGGTGTGCCAAAGAGTGATTTGATATTTTTATAGATTATACACCACACAAATTTATTATAAAATACTGACTATATTCCCTGTGCTATACAACTTTGTAACTTATTTATTTTATAACTGGTAGTTTGTACCTTGTAATCCCCTTCACTTATTTTACCCCTCCTCCCACCCCTCTCCTGACTGGTAACCACTAGTTTGTTCTCTGTGTCCGTGACTTGTTTCTGTTTTATTATATTTATTCATTTGTTTTGTGTTTTAGATTCCACATATAAGTGAAAGCTTATAGCATTTGTCTTTCTCTGTCTGATTTATTTCACTAAGTATAATACCCTCTAGGTCCATTCACGTTATCACAAATGGCAAGATTTCATTCTTTTTTATGGCAGAGTAATATTCCTCTGTGTGTGTGTGTACACCATATCCTCTTTTTTCTTCATAAATGTATTTATTTTTGGATGTGTTGGGTCTTTGTTGTTACACGCAAGCTTTCTCTAGTTGTGGCAAGCAGGGGCTACTCTTCATTGTGATGCACGGGCTTCTCGTTGCCGTGGCTTCTCTTGTTGCATAGCATGGGCTCTAGGTGTGCAGGATTCAGTAGCCATGGCATGTGAGCTCAGTAGTTGTGTCTCGTGGGCTCTAGAGCTCAGGCTCAGTAGTTGTGGTGCATGGGCTTAGTTGCTCCGCAGCATGTGAGATCTTTCCAGACCAGGGCTCGAACCCATGTCCCTTGCATTGGCAGGCAGATTCTTAACCACTGCACCACCAGGGAAGTCCCTACACCATATCTTCTTTACCATTCATCTGTTGATGGACATATCTGGGCTATTGTTAACAATGCTGTTATAAACATTGGGGTGCATATATATTTTCTAATTAGTGTTTTTGTTTTTGTTTTCTTTTTATAAATACCCAGGGGTGGAATTGCTGGATTGTATGGTAGTTCTATTTTTAATTTTGGGGATAACCTCCATAGTGTTTTCCATAGTGGCTTCACCAATTTACATTCCCACCAACAGTGCACTAGGTTTCCCTTTTCTCCACATCCTCGCCAACACTTGTTATTTGTGTTCTTTTTGATGATGGCCGTTCTGAGAGGTGTGAGGTGATATCTCATTGTAGTTTTGATTTACAATTCCCTGATAATTACAGTAGGCACACGAAAAGATGTTTAGCATCTTTTCGTGTGCCTATTGGCCATCCGCATATCTTCTTTGGAAACATACCTATTTAGTCCTCTGCTCATTTTTTAAATTGTATTGTTTGTTAACTATACCTTTTTTCAGCTGTGTGACCTTGGATCTCTAAGCCTCAGTTTCCTCATGTCATAAAATAGAAATAATTATAATACCTCCTTCATAGGGTTGAAATGAGGATTAAATGAGATAAAGCATAAATCACAGAGCTTGGCTTACATTTAGTATTTAAATGTCAAAAAGACCAAGATATTCTAGTTCTTTTGCCACTTCTTTGACATAATTGGATTCATTTCTCATGGGAGTTTGTTCTCCTGCCTAAAATTTCATTTGGAAAAGTTTCATGAGCAATTAATAAACTGAAGCCAAATGTGAATCATATGTAGAATCTTTTCACTCATTCCATCTTCACAAGTATCTCCCTAGTCTGTGCCGCCACCGTGTTTTCACTGATGAAGAACTATTCCTTCTAACTAGAAATCTTGCTTCCACTCTCAAATCACTGGAATCTGTCCTCTACCCACATTTCTAAATTTTCTTCAGAGTCTGTCACTACTCATGTTAAAATACGTCCAGCAGCTTCCCATTGCACTAAGAATAAAATGCAAATTCAGTACCTAGACTTTCCAACTCTACTGTTTCATCTCACTTCCTGCCATATACTTACCACTTCTCTCCACCCATGTAGACCTGCCTTTTTTTCCTTCAACATGCCAACCTCATTCCCCCTGTAGGGACTTTTATGTTCCCTGTGCTTAGCACTTTTCACTCTCTGGTGTTTTCCTTGTTCATTAATTTATTTAACAACCATGTTTTCTTCATCCACCCCCAGCCCCAGCCTTCCGAAGGTAAACTCTGTGATAGCAGATATTTTGCTCTCTGCTATATACCCAGTGCCTAAAGCACTATCTGGCATTTATGAGGTATTCTATAAATAATTGCTTCATCATAAATAAACACATACAAATTAAACATCAGCAAAATACCATTACATATGTACCCTTCTGGGTACACATTTCTTAAGAGACAACATTCTGTAAGCAATAAATAAAAGCATATATTATAATTCATATCTGACAGTGAAGAACTGAAAGAATCTTACCCAGGTACTGATGAACTGAATTTGCGCAAAGCCAAGGAAATTATGTTTTATTGTCACCTCCCTTTGTTTTAAACTGCTCTGTAACCAAAAGCTCACTGTAAGATTTTTCCTTTTACATCTAGAAAGTCTTCTGGTTCTGGTTCCTGAAAGATTTTCTTGTCAGTTTATTTGCTCAAACAATACGTCTCAAAGATTGACGTTCTATTGCAAATTGAATCCCTTGCGATTACTTGATCCTCCTAGCATTTAACAAGTAAGCTATTCCAAAATTCCAGGCTAGTAGTATGCTCTGAATAGCTATCAAAGGAGGAGACATTTATCTCCCTATGTATCAATAAACATATAGGAATCTCCCTTTCTCTCTCCCTCTCTCTCTCTCTCTCTCTCTTTTTCTCTATTTGTTATTGGTGGAGAAAATGTCAATTTACAGTAGAGGTTTATTTCTTTAAATTCTTTACTCATGAAGCTGGCAAAAACTGAGAGCCAGATACATTTATTCCATTCTGAAGGACTAGTCTCTTTCAAGCAATCAGCAGTAACAGCATATAAATCTGTCAGCATAATAGTAGTTGTCTGAGGAATATCTGTAACTTAGTTACTGAGAAGGTACAGCAGAAGAAAATGGTCCTCAAACTCTGAATCAATGTAAATAAGGTTCTATTCAATTCACTTAAATTAAAATGTTAATTGAACAACCACTATTACTCTCCAAGTACTATGCAATAGCAAGTCAGACACCTGAAGAAAGAGCTTTAGGAAAAGTGTATAAAGTGTCCAGCACAAGCCTAGGCACACAGAAGGTGCTCAGCAAACACTGGATTTCTCCCAGAGTTTCTTGATTTTGTGCTGTGACTCTGGGGATGTGTCTTTAAAAGTACTATCAAGCAACTCGACTCAGATATACCCCCAGGTGGGCAAAGGTGGGGGCAGCAGACCAATGGGGCAGCCTTGTCTGTGCCCAGCATGGGGCAAGACACTCACATACATAAAATCTCATTTCTGTCCTCATAGATAGGTATTTTATTCCCATTTGCCAAAATAGGAAACGGAGGCACTGGGAGATTAAATAAATTGCCCAATAATGTGTGATAGATACAGAACACAAATTAAATTCTTCTCATCCATAGCCATACTCATCTCAATCAGAACACATTTATTGATCACCTTGAATCCCTGAGGCTGAGGATTCCAACAAACAGGACATGCTCCAAATAGCCAAAGAGCTTTCATTTACTGTGGGATGATACATATAAAACAATTAACTTTCTTTTTAACATCTTTATTGGAGTATAATTGCTTTACATTGTTGTGTTAGTTTCTGCTGTATAACAAGGTGAATCAGCAATATATATACATGTATCCCCACATCCCCTTCCTCTTGTGTCTCCCTCTCACCCTCTCTATCCCACCCCTCTAGGTGATCACAGAGCACTGAGCTGATCTCCCTGTGCTATGCAGCTGCTTCCCACTAGCTATCTATTTTACATTTGGTAGTGTATATATGTCCATGCCACTTTCTCACTTCGTCCCAGCTTACCCTTCCCCCTCCCCATGTCCTCAAGTCCATTCTCTACTTCTGTATCATTATTTCCATCCTGCCCCTAGGTTTTTCAGAACCATTTTTTTTAGATTTCATATATATGTGTTAGCCACAGTATCTGTTTTTCTCTTTCTGACTTACTTCATTCTGTATGACAGACTCTAGGTCCATCTACCTCACTACAAATAACTCAATTTCATTTCGTTTTATGGCTGAGTAATATTCCATTGTATATATGTGTCACATCTTTTTTATCCATTCATCTGTTCATGGACACTTAGGTTTCTTCCATGTCCTGGCTATTGTAAATAGGGCTGCAATGAACACTGTGGTACATGACTCTTTTTGAATTATGGTTTTCTCAGGGTATATGCCCAGGAATGGGATTGCTGGGTCATATGGTAGTGCTATTTTTAGTTTTTTAAGGAACCTCCATACTGTTCTCCATAGTGGCTCTATCAGTTTACATTCCCACCAACAGTGCAAGAGGGTTCCCTTTTCTCCACACTCTCTCCAGCATTTATTGTTTGTAGATTTTTTGATGATGGCCATTCTGACTGGTGTGAGGTGATGCCTCATTGTAGTTTTGATTTGCATTTCTCTAATGATTAGTGATGTTGAGCGTCCTTTCATGTGTTTGTTGGCAATCTGTATATCTTCTTTGGAGAAATGTCTATTTAGGTCTTCTGCCCATTTTTGGATTGGGTTGTTTGTATTTTTGATATTGAGCTATATGAGCTGCTTGTATAATTTAGAAATTAATCCTTTGTCAGTTGCTTCATTTGCAAATATTTTCTCCCATTCTGAGGGTTGTCTTTTGGTCTTGTTTATGGTTTCCTTTGCTGTGCAAAAGCTTTGAAGTTTCGTTAGGTCCCATTTGTTTATTTTTGTTTTTACTTCCATTTCTCTAGGAGGTGGGTCAAAAAGGATCTTGCTGTGATTTATGTCATAGAGTATTCTGCCTATGTTTTCCTCTAAGCGTTTGATAGTTTCTGGCCTTACATTTAGGTCTTTAATCTATTTTGAGTTTATTTTTGTGTATGGTGTTAGGGAGTGTTCTAATTTCATTCTTTTACATGTAGCTGTCCAGTTTTCCCAGCACCACTTATTGAAGAGACTGTCTTTTCTCCATTGTATGTCCTTGCCTCCTTTGTCATAGATTAGTTGACCATAGGTGTGTGGGTTTATCTCTGGGCTTTCTATCCTGTTCCATTGATCTATATTTCTATTTTTGTGCCAGTACCATACTGTCTTGATTACTGTAGCTTTGTAGTATAGTCTGAAGTCAGGGAGCCTGACTCCTCCAGCTCCATTTTTCTTTGTCAAGATTGCTTTGGCTATTCGGGGTCTTTTGTGTTTCCATACAAATTGTGAAATCTTTTGTTCTAGTTCTGTGAAAAATGCATTGGTAGCTTGATAGGGATTGCACTGAATCTGTAGATTGCTTTGGGTAGTATAGTCATTTTCACAATGTTGAATCTTCCAATCTAAGAACATGGTATATCTCTCCATCTGTTTGTCTTATCTGTAATTTCTTTCATCAGTGTCTTATCGTTTTCTGCATACAAGTCTTTTGTCTCCTTAGGTAGGTTTATTCCTAGGTATTTAATTCTTTTTGTTGCAATGGTAAATGGGAGTGTTTCCTTAATTTCTCTTTCAGATTTTTCATCATTAGTGTATAGGAATGCAAGAGATTTCTGTGCATTAATTTTGTATCCTGCAACTTTACCAAATTCATTGATTAGCTGTAGTAGTTTTCTGGTAGCATCTTTAGGATTCTCTATGTATAGTATCATGTCATCTGCAAACAGTGACAGCTTTACTTCTTCTTTTCCGATTTGGATTCCTTTTATTTCTTTTTCATCTCTGATTGCTGTGGCTAAAACTTCCAAAACTATGTTGAATAATAGTGGTGAGAGTGAGCAACCTTGTCTTGGTCCTGATCTTAGTAGAAATGGTTTCAATTTTTCACCACTGAGAACGATGTTGGCTGTGGGTTTGTCATATATGGCCTTTATTATGTTGAGGTAAGTTTCCGCTACACCTACTTTCTGGAGTGTAAAACAAGTAACTTTTTAAAAGTGGAAATATTATCACAGAGGTACACTTGGTAGGACAGAAGAGAAAATAGCTCAGTCTGCCAACGTGGAGTGAGGGTGAGGGATAGCGAAGACTTTACCAGGATGTAATAACAGATGAGTCTTGAAAAAATGAATAGGAGCCCATGGGGCAATCTATGGGAGGAGGAGAAAGAGGAGATGGTGGCGGTGTAGGAGTGAGGTGAGTTGGGCATTGGGAACTGCAAATGTGGGTCCAGGGGACTTTAGGGAACAGCAAGTCATTTGATTGGTCTGGAATGTGAATGTGTGATGGGGATGGCAGGAGTTGAGCCTGGAGGAGGGAGCAGAGACCAGGCAGGAGGGCTTTGTGTCCGGCTGAAGAGTTCAGACTATATTTTGAAGGTCACCGGGACCCAATAACAGATTTTTAAGCAAGAGGATGACATCCTTAGAATGGTATCTTCTAAAGGTCCTCCACCAGTGGTTTGGAAGAAAGATTAGAAAGAGACTTATTCAAGGAAGCAGGAAGACCTGAGAAGAGGCTTCTCCTCCAGTCCTGGCAAGAAAGGCCCCAATCCAAAGCAGTGGCTCAGAGATGCTCCTGTCTGGGCCCTCTCCACTGCATAGCTCAGCGTGGTGTGCTCCTTGAAGCAGCTCTGTTCCCTCAGCGAAGTGAACCGACTTCAAGGAACAGGAGAGCACTGCTGTCAGCCAGTGCCTGGCACTCACTCTCCTGTTCAGTCCTCCAATTGGATTTTGACCTTGCAAGAGTCCTGAAATTAGCCCATTAGTCACTCCTTTGCATCGAGTTAAGGAGACCCCTATTAAATTTACAGTAGATGCCCTAAGAGGAACGGAACATTACAAGCCACTAATGCCCTGCCCTTAATTGCTTCCCCAGATTAATTAGGTGGCTCCCCAGCAAGGCCCTAATCAAAGGGGGACAGAACAGGTAAATGTTGATGAGGTGAGGGAGTAAATGAGATTCAAAGCACTGGGCACAAGCTGGGAGGGACTGCACTCAGCAATCCGGGCAGAAATGGAGCACCGAATACAAAGGAGAAGAGTCAAGAAAGAAGGAAGGGCAAAGAGCTTTAAAGACAAAGGAGGCCAGCTGGGCTCATCGTGCATGGATTCCGCTTACATCCCTTTCACCATCTCTGATGGGTCCTCTGTCCTAAAAAGAGATCCTCACCTGGGACAGCAGTGGGGACTAATCAATGTCATTTTTACATCCAGCCAGTTCCTATAAGATGCTGAGCAGAGTACTGGATGCTTTCTATGCGTTCCCTCAGTCAACCCACATGACCATGCTCTGAGCTACATTTACTGTTTCCAGGTTTCCCAGGAGGAAACTGAGGCTCAGATAGCTTAAATAAATTGCCTACAGTCATACAACTGAGCACCAGAGTCAGGATTTGAGTCTAGATCCCCTTGGCTCCAGTATCTTAACTGCTAAGTCAACCGCGCCACGTCTTACCACTCATTCCAGCAATCACTACCTCAACTCTTCTCACTGGTTTAGGGTTCCCATGGCCTGCAGAGGTAGTTTGATGTTTAGAAGTCCTTGGATGCATTCAAAAAACCCCAGTCCAGCTCCATTTGCACCCCATATGGGCACCTTACTGCATCCTCACCATAGCCTAGCACTGCACTCTGTGGTGCACCAGGAGACTCGTAATCGCTGCAGTCTGAGCCCCAACAGAAGAGTTTACATACCAAGGGAGCTGCTGGATTCTTACAGCAGTAAGTGGTGGAACTGGAATTACAACCCAGGTCTGTTTGACCATAAAACAAATGCATGTCTATTCTATGACTTTCTCAGGTGATGCTTGAGATGAACTTGAACAATGAGTCACAGAGGTGCAGAAAAGTAGAAATTGTAGGCAGAGGCAACACTGTCGGCAAAGGCATGTAATGTAGGCCTGATGCGGCAAAAAAATGCTTGGAGTATGATGAGGAACTTAACGTGCTTGTGAGAGAAGACAGATGGCAGGAGATGAGGTTGGAAAAGAAGTCTGGATTGATGCTGGAAGGTGGTGATCTGGGAAGCATTCAGTGGAGGGGAATGCCCTCATTGATGAGATGGTACAGGCATCTGAAAACCATGGGGAGAACACGGCCTGCAGTGCTGTTGGCTGGTTACTACTAAGTTGTATTGAAGCCTCACAGAGGCATAATTAGGAACCAAGAGCTCCTAACAGTTAAAGGGTCAAAGTGAGCGCTTACCTGGTAGTTTACAATGAGGCCTTTATATCCTGCAGAGGGAAAGCATCATAGCTGAGGAGCAAAATCAGGATCTGGTAGTTGAGGTTCCTGAACTCTAGTGATATTTAAGTACTCAGCCAAAGCAGGTATGTGTGATAAGGTAAGGACTGGAATTGGGAAAACCTGGGACCCTGAAACGTGAAATGGGGACATCTGGGTGGGTACTTCTTTGTAGAGCTCCCTGAAATATTAGAGCTTGAAGAAGTGGCCCACCTCTCTGGAGGAAGAACTAGAAGCCCCAAGAAGGAAGATCCTGCTGAGCTCTTTTCCCCATAAAGCAATAGATAACCCCCTCAGGAGTTAATTCTACCAGCACTTCTGGCGGCGGGCTAATTACTAGGATTAACCCCACATAATCTGGGGGACTTACTGTACCTAAGAAGGAAGGAAAGAGATTTCTGTTGAAGGAGCTGCAAGAGTTAATCAGCATGTATTATATATGAGCTGGGGGATTGTCTCTAGGATTGAATTTGGGCGGGGGGGTACTTGATCAAGGGAATCACAACATAAAACTGGATAAACAAAAATTCAGTAACTTGAGACACTTTCTCAGGACACAGGATTTACCACCCTGGCAAGGACTCAAGGGGATGGGACAAACCTTCAGCTATGATGGCTCTTAGAAGCCTGGAAAACACGATGTCCTATGCTAGACAAAGTAGAAATGCCTGAGTTGCCCTGCACATAATATAGGAGGGAATAAAAAGGCTAAAGAAAGTGGGATGCTAAAGTAGATATATTATTGAAACCAGAAGACCTACTGCAGGATTATATATTCCACAGAGGGCCCCCGAAGATACCAAGGCCATTGGGAATGTGCTGGTGAGAGGGGCACCAGCAACATTCAAGAGTTCAGGGGCGGCCTCGTCTGCAGGCCAGGGAGATCACAGAACTGGACTCATGATGGGAAGTGAAGTAATAGCGGCCAGTCAGTGGAACTCAACCACTAAAAGCCAGAAGGCCACAATTATCATAACAACCAGCAAGGATAGAGGGGCAACCAAGGATATGTGATCCAGGAAGTGGTGGAGAAAATTAAAAGAGCATGGTATCCCAAGGGGCAAAGTTGATCAGTGCCACTTAACATCTACAAGCAGAAGCAAGACCAGAGGGCACAAATAAGCTGCATGAACAGGTAGCCTAGCCCTTTACTGCAGTTGTACAAGAACCCCTGTCCCAGATCACATCTATGACTATCTATAGGGCCCTTTATGACCAGCTGTAGGAGGGGAAAAAAGCCTAAGCTTGGTTTGCATATGGATCAGGTCAATATGTGGGTACAAACTAAAAATGAACGGCAATTGTATATAGCCGTATTCAGAGATGGCTCCGTAACACAATGGAGAGGCAGAATCTTCCCAGTGAGCAAGTAATATGTCTCATCATCAACTGTGTGTGTAATAAAAAGTGACTCAAGGCAAGAATATATATAGATTCCTCAGCAGTGACCAATGACCTAACCAGGTCATTAACCAGGAGCCTAAAAGGTAAAGCACTGGAAAATCAGAGACAAGAAGTTCTGGTGTAGACACAAATAGATAGCAAATGGTAGCGGGTACAAAGTATGAGGATTTTTGTTTTCCACAGTAATGCCCAGCAGAAAATATCTGCTATGGAAGAGACAGTGAACAAGCAAGTAAAAAAAAAAAAAAAAAAAGCAGTTGGCATTAGCCAGCTTTCATTACTGGCACCGCAGAACGGGAACGATGACCCAGTAGAAGAGATGAAGGCTACACATGAATCTACAACGTGTACTTCCGTTTGCTAAGGCTGATCTAGCTGCCACTGCCTCTGAATATTGAACCTGTGAGCAACAGAAACAAATCGGTGTTGATCCCTCAATCTGGCATTACTCTTTAAGCAAACCAGCCATCTACTTGGTGGCAGGTGAACAATATTGAGACCCTTCTACTTTAGAAGGGCCAGTAGTGCACCCTCAGAGGGATAGATACCTATTCTGGATATGAGTTTGCCTTTCCTCTTCATAGATCCTCAGGCAGCATCCCTGTCTTGAGGCTTACAGAATGCTTGATCCATTGGATGGAATCCCACATAACATGGCATCCAATCAGGGGAACCACTTCTCAGCAAAGAACACAGTTTCTATCACCCACTGTCCCATCCAGAATCAGCCAGCCTCACAGAATACTGGAACAACCTTCTGAAGGCACATCTGAAGTACCATCTTTAGGCACAGCATGCTACAAGCATGGGCTGGCATCAGAGGACCTCTAAATGGTCTCAATAGGAAGAATACATACATCTGGGAACCAGAAGTAGGCACAGAAGTGGCCCCACTTATTTTCACTCTCAAGACCTACTGGGGAGCCCTGTGCTTCTCCCCCATTCAATTCTGAACTCTGCAGGGCTAGAGGGCCTGGTCACCAAAGGGGCACACTCTTGTGAGGAAGCATAGCAAGTGTCCCTGTGAACTACCAACTATGACTGCTGCTAGATCCTCAGGTCCAAGGATCAGCAGGTGAGAAGAGGAGTCACCATCTTGGCAGAGAGAATTTACCCCAACCAGCAGAAGGAGGTAGGAGCTGTATTGACAAAATGAGGGCAGAAAAGATATGTGGAACCTAGATCGTCCACCTGGCTGTTTCTTGGTACTCCTGGCACAATTTTAACTCTATGAACAGGCATGTGCAACAACCCTGGCCTGAGAAGGGTATGATTTCCAAGATGTCAGACCCATCAGGTATGAGGGTTTGGGTTATACCACTAGGTAAGCCAACAAGACCAGCAAAGGAGATATCTGGGGGTGAGAGGAATTTAGAATGGAAGGAGGGAGAGCATGGTTATCATTATATGGCAGTCCTGGAGAAGGGCTGTCCAGATCTCCAGCCTGCTGTAAGGAACATAGTTCCTGATAATTTCTCCCTGCTGCCCCTGGCAGCACTAAGACACACTTCCCACAGGCTGCTCCAATCACTGACTGAGCACAGCAGTGGTAGGAGAGCCAGTCCACTCCTGCTCAACACAATTTCTCTAACAGGAAACTTTTTCTCAGTGATGTCTCATCAGCACAGCTGAGATTTTCTTAGAGCTTCGCTATGGCCTGTGACTTTTCTCATCCAACCCTTCCTTCCTTCTCTACTTGCACAGCATCTAAGAGCTCTCCCTGCCTATGCCAGCTCCTGTATCCTGCCCAGGCATTTCCCTCAATATATCTCTTGCACATCTAATCCTGTCTCGACAACTGTTTTTTCAAAAGTCCCAAACTGATACACCTCCTATATACTTTATGTTCCATGAAGGCAGGAATCATATCTGCCTTGTTTGCTACTGTATCCCCAGTGCCTAGCAACATTCCTAGGAATGGAATTAATGCACTCATTAATCATAGCAGCATCGATTACATGGAAGGAGTGGAATACAGACTGGATGGAAATGGAGACAATAAGTCCAGAACACACTTTCGGGAATGCTGGCAGTGAAAGAGAAATAAGACTGGGGGTTGAAGGTAGCTGGAGGAGATTGACAGGAGTTCTTTTTGGATTGGAGAGGCTTGGTCACATTTATATGCAGAGGAGAAGTCACTGAAGAGGGCAAGACTGAAGATACACTTGACATGGAAAAAAAATAAGTGAGGAACAGAGCTCAGATGGGAGTAGAGGAGGAATGAGAAGTTGAACACCTGCCTTGGGGTCTCTCTTTTTTTAGTGTCATAGGAGGAAAGATCATCTGCTGAGAAAGAGAATGGGTAGCGAGGGATAGTAGAGACCATGATGGAGAATGAGGCAACTAGCCCCCAGTGGTGAATGGACACAAGAACACTCTGGGCCATGTGTAAGGCTGACAGAGGAGTTCTTCTGAGGCCAGAATCATGAATCTATAATTCCAGCCATGGGATTTTCTTCAGTATCACTTAGGGGTCCCTATGAAGAACTGGAGATGTTAGACAATTACAGTGATACAGGGTGGGGAAAGGCAGCCTATGAGGAGGGTTCTGGGGTGGAACTACAGGAATGAGAGGAGGTTGATGGTGACTGATTTTAAGCAGTGATTTACCAAGGTCCAAGTTTGGAGGAAGGAACTCCCATTGAGGGCATAATAAATTGACCACATTTCCTCCCTGTATCTTGTCTAATTCTCCCATATGAAAATATTTTCTGCCCACAGATGAGGTCCTGGAGGCTCAGAGAGGTTTGTAGAACATGCCCAATTTCCCTCAAGTTTTGTGTATTGAAAAACTCTTCCAAGGTGTAGAATTGGCTCATTCCACAAGAAGGTTTTTCTTCAAGGGAACAGAGACAGTTGCCCTGGTTATGTTCAGACTGGGCTCTGACAAGAATTTTAAGAAGTTTTGCAAATGCGATTGCTCCCAGAAACTTGTTCGCTCATTATGAGGGCCCTCATCCATTATCTGATAAAGATAATTTGAGTCAAGTAAAGGGTGAAGTTCAAAATGAAAGCAATAAAGGATTTATTTTCAAATCTGGTGATGACTGTGTTCCCATGAGCATTCTAGTGGATTTAGATTTATGGACATATGTGACTCTGCAACATGCCTTAAAATTATATTGCATTCCCTGTGGTGCCATCTTTGACAGCTGGTCCCATGTAAATGTGAGATTGGACTGTTAACCACACAACGCCACAGATGAATGTGAGAAGCATGGCTCAAGCTGTCATTCATTTTAATTTTTTAAGAAATTAACTAGAAGAAATGTGAAAAGATTCATTATACACAGAAGAGGAAGCAAAATTTCTTCCCTGATGTTTTCCTATTGGAGTTGAAAGAAATAGTTCACGGAATTATCAGTAATGGATAAGCTCTCCATTAAGGAGGAATTTTATTAAAATAATATTTTAAAAATCTAAAATGAATCAAATCTACCAAAAATTTGTGAATTGTTTAAAAAAAAAAAAGTAGTTCAGTAGGAGTACCAGGAAGAATTTGTGCTACAGGTTGATTCTGAATCACTGTTAATGTGGTAAGACCCTTGCTCATTACAAGTAATACCCAATTTACAGTGGGTTTATGTTTCCATTTTTTTCATAAGTGGGTAATTTAGAGCTTCAGAGACATCTTGCTAAAGGAAAAGAAAAATACTGCCACAGAACCAATATGGGTCAGACTCATAGTAGGAGTTTTAGATACCTAATCCTTTAGATAGCTAATCCTGCAAGGCTGCCCATTTCATAAGTGAGAGAGTGGAGGCCCAGAGGTTACCTGCGTGGAGCTAGTCAGGACCAGCAGTGTCAGTCTAAGCTCTGCATCCTGTGAGAGGGCCATGGCATTCGAGAGGAAAGACATGAAGCTTAGAGAAATTCTACCTAATTCTTAGTCCTGGAGCAGGGCAATGAAGAGGGCAAGTGCTCAAAAGGGCAAGTATCCTGAAGGTCTGGAGCCTTAAGGTTAAGAACTTTTTATTTTCAAAATCCTGACTCTTTTTTTTTTTTTTTTTTTTAAGATAAGGAGGGCTCTGTTAATTGAATAAGAGGGAAGAACCCAGCTATAAGTAGAAGAAGTGGAGGGGTGGTGGGGTCTAGTGGTTGATAGTTGTGCCCAGTGGCTGACTTGGGTGCAGAGGCAGCAGATGCAATGATCAGCAGAAAACCACGTAATGATGAATAATAAGGATCTCAATGCAGTTCTGATGAGCCCAACACCAGGCTACTTGGGATTCCTATATAATGCTTATAATGCTAGAGAGGAAGGCCTCCTAAACAGGACTTATACTGAATTTCCTTGCATGCAATATGATTTTGAAAACTTAAACAAAATATCCTTTGTTGTCCCAAAGATTTTTTAAACCAATCCTGCCCAGTTATATACATACCTTCCTGAATGACAGATATTACCTTAACCATCCCAGAAGTTTTTGCAATCCTTATAAGAGGGTTTGATATTAATTAATCAAATGAATTTCTCATTGGTGAGAATTTTAAGCAATGTAAAATAATGAAAATTTAAGAAAAAGTCACGGGAAGATAGTCATCTGGGCTTTGGGGGATCCGTTAAGCAGCCTTGCTCCTGAGCATACCATTCCTCCACTTCTGAAATTATAAGATCTTTTGAAGTTCCAAGATGGTTTCAGCTCTTAAAGTTTCCAAGGTGATTTTCATCTATTTATTTGTTCCCTCTGGTGGAGATGTCAAATGCAGAAGTTTGTGTAACACAAAATATCCGGGTACACATAGCTATTGCTATGAATCAAATCTTCGCTATACCAGGGAAGATCTCCCAAACTACTCTCATTTTATTTCTCAGTAGCCTTTAAAATAACCAGATAAGATCAGTCATTTGGGTTTAGACACCCAGAAACTGATTGCTGGAAGCGTTTAATCCTTAATGTTGCCTCACTGAAATAAACCAGTTATTTGTTTTTGTCCATGAAATAAAACTAGATTGACTAAGGTCTCTTCTCAATATTTTTTTTTCTCTCCTTAATATGTATTACACTTGATCAGAGCAATTAGCCATGATCCAATTCAGGTAGGAAGGTATTTTCAAAAACCTGACAACCAATCTGAATTCCAAATCCATGAAGGAGACTTGCCAGAATGCTGTTAGTGTGTGCAAATATATGCACTGTTCAAAATCAAAGAGAAAATGATGAAATTCTGTTAAAGGTGGCCCAAGATAAAGGCACTGAAACTCCTGTTCCTGAGAACTGCTGCTGAGTTCTTTCTTTTATTTTTTTTTATTTTTTAAATTTTTTTAACAACTTTATTGGTGTATAATTGCTTTACAATGGTGTGTTAGTTTCTGCCTTATAACAAAGTGAATCAGCTATACATATACATATGTTCCCATATCTCTTCCCTCTTGCGTCTCCCTCCCTCCCACCTCCCCTATCCCACCCCTCTAGGTGGTCACAAACCACTTAGCTGATCTCCCTGTGCTATGTGGCTACTTCCCACTAGCTATCTATTTTACGTTTGGTAATGTATATATATGTCCATGCCTCTCTCTCACTTTGTCACAGCTCACCCTTCCCCCTCCCCATATCCTCAAGTCCATGCTCTAGTAGGTCTGTGTCTTTATTCCTGTCTTACCCCTAGGTTCTTCATGACTTTTTTTTTTCTTAGATTGCATCTATATGTGTTAGCATACGGTATTTGTTTTTCTCTTTCTGACTTACTTCACTCTGTATGACAGACTCTAGGTCCACCCACCTAACTACAAATAACTCAATTTTGTTTCTTTTTATAGCTGAGTAATATTCCATTGTATATATGTGCCACATCTTCTTTATCCATTCATCTGTTGATGGACACTAAGGTTGCTTCCATGTCCTGGCTATTGTAAAGAGTGCTGCAATGAATATTGGGGTGCATGTGTCTTTTTGAATTATGGTTTTCTCAGGGTATATGCCCAGTAGTGGGATTGCTGGGTCATATGGTAGTTCTATTTGTAGTTTTTTAAGGAACCTCCATACTGTTCTCCATAGTGGCTGTATCAATTTACATTCCCACCAACAGTGCAAGAGGGTTCCCTTTTCTCCACACTCTTTCCAGCATTTATTGTTTGTAGATTTTTTGATGATGGCCATTCTGACTGGTGTGAGGTGATGCCTCATTGTAGTTTTGATTTGCATTTCTCTAATGTAGTTTTGATTTGCATTTCTCTAATGATTAGTGATGTTGAGCATCCTTTCATGTGTTTGTTGGCAATCTGTATATCTTCTTTGGAGAAATGTCTATTTAGGTCTTCTGCCCATTTTTGGATTGGGTTGTTTGTATTTTTGATGTTGAGCTATATGAGCTGCTTGTATAATTTAGAAATTAATCCTTTGTCAGTTGCTTCATTTGCAAATATTTTCTCCCATTCTTAGGGTTGTCTTTTGGTCTTGTTTATGGTTTCCTTTGCTGTGCAAAAGCTTTGAAGTTTCATTAGGTCCCATTTGTTTATTTTTGTTTTTATTTCCATTTCTCTAGGAAGTGGGTCAAAAAGGATCTTGCTGTGATTTATGTCATAGAGTGTTCTGCCTATGTTTTCCTCTAAGCGTTTGATAGTTTCTGGCCTTACATTTAGGTCTTTAATCCATTTTGAGTTTATTTTTGTGTATGGTGTTAGGGAGTGTTCTAATTTCATTCTTTTACATGTAGCTGTCCAGTTTTCCCAGCACCACTTATTGAAGAGGCTGTCTTTTCTCCACTGTATATTCTTGCCTCCTTTATCAAAGATAAGGTGACCATATGTGCGTGGGTTTATCTCTGGGCTTTCTATCCTGTTCCATTGAGCTACGAGTTCTTTCAATGTGAGGTGCACCATTGTGTGCAGACAGGACATAAAGGGATCAAAGGAACAAGTAAACAAACAGAAAGTGTTCTCAGAACTCCTGCTTGATGGCCTCAAAGAAGAAGCGGAAATCGATCAAATCAAAGCCTTTTTTATAGGTGCTGAGATGGCTTTTTAAACATCAGCATCCTAAATGCCAGATGGTTAGTGAAGGTCAGGCAGGCAACTTTCATAATTTGTCATTATGAGTTTAATCGTGTGCCTTTATTAGGAACTGGTGGATAACTTCCCAGTTGGCAATATTTTAGGGAGTATTTTTCCTATAAGTAAAGTTTTAAAAATATGATCATAAAAGTATAGCATAAAAGTAATTAAAAATTTTTTTTGATAGAGTTAGGAAGGCAAATGAACTGCTCGATAGCCATGTTTATGCAGCCAAATGAGATTGTTTGCTTTACTTTCACCTGGAGCAGTTTCTCTGAATCTGAATCACATTTTTGCTGACTTTTGAGTTCAAGAACAAAAGTTGAGGAGGATAAAGCTGAAGCAACCACTGTTGAAATGGCTTTTGCAGTACAGATTTCAGAGGCTAGAGGGCATAATTGTTTTAGCTGATCCAAAGCAAGGAAAAGCAAAACCTATTCATCTGTTTCTTACACAGTGACCTAGAAGCTTTAAAATTTGGATCATGAGTGCAAGTTCGTTTCTCATTAAAAACCAAATCGGTATCTGCAGAAAGGAGCAGCAGAATAAGATGTGCATTTTCTATGGTTGTTGGGGATGTTTTTGCAGAGGCCGTGGGCTTGTGAGAGAATGTAGAGCATGCTCAGAGGGACCCTTTTGTTCTGCATATATTCCTATCTTTAGGTTTATCAAGCGGTCTACTTGATCTCCACTTGGGCTAGTTTTCCCCCAAAACAGCAGCCCTCCCACCAAAGAATATGTATATATGTATGTATGTATATATACAGTGTCATCAAGGATCTTGATAAGTAATTGAATATCATTAGGAAATGAGAAGGTTGATTCCAGGTAGTGAGATTTGACTTTTATGAAAATGGTTTCTTTTCAAAATGTATGAACCTTGATAATTTTTCTTCCAAAGTGGTTAGCTAATCAGTGACATTGTATGGAACTAACGTGGTTTCTACCTTTATTTGGCCTCTTCCTACTTAGGACTTTCTGGGTCTTCTTTGCCATTTTACCTTCTTTATTATGATATACTTCTTATTTCCCCTCCTCACATATTGTATGTGACCCCAAGCCCCAGATCACCTACCTCTTCATTCATTTATTCTACTCCTGTTCATGCCAACATACCCAAATGGAAGGAGAACAGTGGAAAAAGTAACTTCCACACTCACAAATTCCTCCTTAATTTCATCATGTCTTTGCCTCACAAACCACAATTCCTATGACCACATTCAAATTTTTTTTGAATGACAGTTGTCTTTCCCCTCTTTCTGCACACCAAAAGCCCTCAAACAGGATATTTGTAGACTAATGAATACAAGTACTCAAGGAAATGATGGGGGGGATCTTTAAGAAGTTTCTAAATAAGGGATAAATGTCTCATTAAATAAAATGTTAAACACTTTTTGAAGCAAAGCTTTTCACCTCCACCTCCAAAATATATTCCAAACTTATCTATGGTAGGCAGAATTTTGGTCCCCATGATTGTTATTCCCTGATGTTACTCCAGTGAATATGTTACTTTATGTACCAGAATGGATTTTGCAGGTGTAATTAGGGTCACTAATCAGATGACCTTAAAACAGGAAGATTATTCTGGATTATCCTGGTGGGCCCAATGTAGTCACATGAGTTCTTTAAAGCAGAGATATTTCTCAAACTGTAGCAGAAGATGAAGTCATATTTGAAGCATGAGAAGGATGTGTTGGTGTACCACTGTTGGCTTGAAAATGAAGAAGACCATATCAAGGAAATGGAAACCTAGTCCTATAACCCCCAAGGAATTGAATTCTGCCAACAACCTGAATGTGCTTGAAAGCAGAATCTTCCCAAGAGCCTCCAGATAAGAGCCCAATCCAGCTGATACCTTGATTTCAGTTTTGTGAGGCCCTGAGTAGCATACCCAATTGAGAGATGCTGTGCACAGACTTCGAACCCATGGAACTGTGCTTGTGGTAATTATTTACAGCAACAGTAGAAAACTATTAGACCACTCCTTGTTATGTGGGATTTTGAAAGTCTTTGCTATTTAATGTCTTCATTTTTGCTCTTCTGTTATTTATAATTGAAAACTAAAGTTTTATATCTGCTTCTCAAGCTGTGAAAGATAAGTCCTAAAATTCAAACTTTCCCTTCTTTTCTGATGGACTATTGTATGTATTGGCCTTTTGATGAAAGAATACAATTTTATTTGCATTAGCTGAATGTCTGTCAAGGACGAGGCTCTATGCTATTCAGTTTACAGATCCTACTTCCAATCTTCAGAACAACTTTTATGTCCCAGAAGGGAATATAAATGTTCAAATTGGGGAAGAAACAGTAACCATCTCTGATGGTAAGAAGAACAAGAAATAGTATTCCAAAGGAAGCAGGTATGTAAGGAAACAGTTTATTTTTGAATCTGACTCCAATATACAAAATATCCAGGATTTCAGGAACCAGCTACAGAGCAGAAATGTTTCTATTTTTAAGTCTTATGTCACAAACTGAGCTGTCCAATAAATGAAATTTAAAAATTTTTATATGACAGCTTAATTGTTTACTTTCGAATCCTATAAAAGAAACATTGTGGGCTTCCCTGGTGGCGCAGTGGTTGAGAGTCCGCCTGCCGATGCCGGGGATATGGGTTCGTGCCCTGGTCCGGGAAGATCCCACATGCCGCGGAGCGGCTGGGCCCGTGAGCCATGGCCGCTGAGCCTGCGCGTCCGAAGCCTGTGCTCCGCAACGGGAGAGGCCACAACAGTGAGAGGCCCGCGTACCGCAAAAAAAAAAAAAAAAAAGAAAAGAAAAGAAAAAGAAACATTGTGCCAGACCAGTAAAACAGTCAGGGAAAACTTTATTCAACACAATTGCAATAGGGGAGAGAAACTGAATTCAACTCCACTGAAACAAAAGGTGAGAGGATTTTTAAATGCTGGGAGGAGCTAGTGGAAGAGTACAGGGGACTTTAGGGAAGTTGGTCACTGTGATTAGACCATCCAGATTTACTAATTGTCACTTTTCAAAGTTAGGATCCTACCTTCCCCCAGAGACTATGAGACAGGGCCTCTATCTTTCTTGATGAATTACATTTCAAAGGGATGGCTCCCTTGTTCTTGAGAAAGACATTTCTGGGTTGTATAAAATTTACATTACAAAGAGACAAAAGATTTACAACTGCAAGTTTTCTAAAGTAAATGCTCTAGGAAAAAGTTGGTCAGGAACCTATAGTCAAGAACAAGCTTGTCTAAAGTTTAGTCAAGCTGAGGGGACTATTAAGCCTATCTTGGTCAGTCCCCATTTTGCTTACCTTCAGGAAATTTAAACACAGTCTTTTTGGAGAGTTTTGCTTCTCAATTCCAGGATTCATTCCAACCCCTACCTACCTCTCAGCAGTTGAGTTGTGGTTCCAGGCACCCCTCTGAATATCAATTGTCCACCTGCCCAGTTTATGGCAGAATGGTCCATTGTGCTGGTTAGCACAGCTCCTTCAAGACCAAAGGCTCTCTGCTGCTTCTATGCCATATTTGGAGCACAGGAATATTACTTGTAAGTGGCTTGTGAGCCAGTCCGCCTACATAACCAGGATGATTCTCTCTCTGCCACATTTCACGTCTAATCAAACTAACACTTAGCCTGATGGAGGCAACAGGAATAGAAGAAATAAAAAGAAAAATAACACAGTTAATTTCTCAAACATATTTTCCTGCCACACATCCTAAAGAATAGGCGGATTCAGTCAACAGACACGAAAGCATTAAGATGCTAATGTTTTGCATTCACATGCTAATTCAGGAAAACAAAGGAAATGTATCTCATTAGCCTAAAGTCATTCGAGTGACTTTCACCATCCTTTCAGTTTAGTTTCAGTAGTATTCAAAGAACTTGTCAAGATGGAGCAGTAAATTTAAATACATTTTCTTTTCAGTAGCACCCAGTATTGGAAACCATCATAATCATTCAATTTTAAAATATGCTTTTTACTCACATATTTTTAAAAGTTTTTGATTGTGTACTATTGTTAGCTATATAGGGATTTTATTTTTTAAGTTTTTTTTTTTGACCTTTCTGATAATCACATTTAGTGAAAAAAGAATAAGACAGAGTATAACATACCACATAGAATGCATCTATTTGTGTAATTCTGCAAAAATAAGGTATAGTCTTTTTTTTTCAATTTTAGAATTTTATTTATTTTTTTTATACAGCAGGTTCTTATTAGTTATCCATTTAATACATATTAGTGTATATATGTCAATCCCAATCTCCCAATTCTTCACACCACCACCCCTCCCCCACCACTTTCCCTCCTTAGTGTCCATACGTTTGTTCTCTACATCTGTGTCTCTATTTCTGCCCTGCAGACCGGTTCATCTGTACCATTTTTCTAGGTTCCACATATATGCACTAATATGTGATATATGTATGAAGTAAGTCTTTCTGACTTACTTCACTCTGTATGACAGTCTCTAGATCCACCCACGTCTCTACAAATGACCCAATTTCGTTCCTTTTTATGGCTGAGTAATATTCCATTGCATATATGTACCACATCTTCTTTATCCATTCATCTGTTGATGAGCATTTAGGTTGCTTCCATGACCTGGCTATTGTAAATAGTGCTGCAATGAACATTGGGGTGCATGTGTCTTTTTGAATTATGGTTTTCACTGGGTATATGCCCAGTAGTGGGATTGCTGGGTCATATGGTAATTCTATTTTTAGTTTTTTAAGGAACCTCCATACTGTTCTCTATAGTGGCTATATCAATTTACATTCCCACCAACAGTGCAAAAGTTTTCCCTTTTCTCCACACCCTCTCCAGCATTTGTTTGTAGATTTTTTGATGATGCTCATTCTAACTGGCGTGAGGTGATACCTCATTGTAGTTTTGATTTGCATTTCTCTAATAATTAGTGATGTTGAGCATCTTTTCATGTGCTTCTTGGCCATCTGTATGTCTTTGGAGAAATGTTTATTTAGGTCTTCTGCCCATTTTTGGATTAGGTTGTTTGTATTTTTAATATTGAGCTGCATGAGCTGTTTATATATTTTGGAGATTAATCCTTTGATGATTCATTTGCAAATATTTTCTCTCATTTTGAGGGTTGTCTTTTGGTCTTATTTATGGTTTCCTTTGCTGTGCAAAAGCTTTGAAGTTTCATTAGGTCCCATTTGTTTATTTTTGTTTTTATTTCCATTTCTCTAGGAGGTGGGTCAAAAAAGATCTTGCTGTGATTTATGTCAAAGAGTGTTCTTCCTATGTTTTCCTCTAAGAGTTTTATAGTGTCCGGTCTTACATTTAGGTCTTTAATCCATTTTGAGCTTATTTTTTTGTATGGTGTTAGGGAGTGTTCTAATTTCATTCTTTTACATGTAGTTGTCTAGTTTTCCCAGCACCACTTATTGAAGAGACTGTCCTTTCTCCATTGTATATCCTTGCCTCCTTTGTCATAGATTAGTTGACCATAGGTGTGTGGGTTTATCTCTGGGTTTTCTATCCTGTTCCATTGATCTATATTTCTGTTTTTGTGCCAGTACCGTATATACAGATTCAATGCAACCCCTATCAAATTACCAATGGCATTTTTTACAGAACTAGAACAAAAAATCTTAAAATTTGTATGGAAACACAAAAGACCCCAAATAGCCAAAGCAGTCTTGAGGGAAAAAAACAGAGCTGGAGTAATCAGACTCCCTGACTTCAGACTATACTACAAAGCTACAGTAATCAAGGTATAGTTTTGTATATAATCTCTGTACATGAGGATGAAGCCTATGATAAAATTTTTAGAGATCATTTATGTGTTAAATATGGATCTGCTGTTCACGTCAGGAATAAGCATCATAAGTCCATGGAATGATTTCTGAAAAGATTGAGAGATAAAAATTGAAGACTTTTTTTTAGAAAACCTTGCAGTTTTAAATAACATAGCAGACATCAACAAACATTAATGTTGAACTACTCAATTCATGATGTTGCCATGACAACAGATCTCAAAAACTGAAAGGCGAGGATAAAGTTGAATGAAAATTTGGGTTTTAGATCTTATGCTCAAATCCTTAATTTGTTTAAAAAGAAATTTTCCAATGGACAAGGTTCCTGTAGGAATCCCTAGACAATAGTACTTCTCTCTTTGCCTCCTAAGGGTTTCCTGATGCTGCCACTGCACCCAGCCTCTTGAGTCTTTCTGCTTCCCTTGACTGTTGGTTGAAAAGTGACAAAAAAAAATTCCATTTCTTGATAGTGCAACAGAAACAGCTTGGAATGCTCCAAGAGAGACTTTAATAAGAAAACAGAGAAAAACAAAAAAAAATATGAAAGCTCCCCAAATCATTTTTCAACGATTCCTAGGTGTGTCTCTCTTATGTGACCAGTTATGGAACTATGACTAGGGAGACTAACCTGTCTAAGCTTTCCCAGGAATTGCCTGGTTTTAGTAACTGAAAGTCCCACATCCTAGGAAACCTCTTAGTCTTGTGCAAGCTGAAATGGTTCATCATCCTACCTGTCTGTTAGGGGGAATTCCATAAAGGGCTTCTTTTCCAGTCCTTGGACTTTTTCTATTCAGCTCCTCCAGTGTCCCTTGATGGTAGACACAGATGATAAGGTTGAATGAGCTGGTTTCAGTCTGAGAATGGAAGGGTCCTGCTTATTCAGGTATGTTAGTGTGGCAGTAGCTAGTCAGAGGGTCATTGAGCCATGGACTTGTAAATGAGTATTTCACCATAGACCTCAATCAGTAGTCTTAGAAACAGATGTCATCAAACTCCAATAGTAGACAGCTGCCCAAAAGTTTATCACAAGTATAGCAGGTGCTGGTGTCAAAGATAAGCTGAGGGCTTCCCTGGTGGCGCAGTGGTTGAGAGTCCACCTGTCAATGCGGGGGATACGGGTTCGTGCCCCAGTCCGGGAAGATCCCACATGCCATGGAACGGCTAGGCCCATGAGCCATGGCTGCTGAGCCTGCGCATCCGGAGCCTGTGCTCCGCAATGGGAGAGGCCACAACAGTGAGAGGCCCACATACTGCAAAAAAAAAAAAAAAAAAAAAAGCTGAATCTTTGGGTAGTGTGAATAGTCAAACAACAGAACAGCTATTCAACTGAGTAATGTGTAAACAGTCAAAACAAAGTGGCTTTGAAGACTTTTTGACCCAAAAGTCCAGCACACTTGGTCTTTTATAGACCGAACACACAAGTATGGACAAAGAGAACACTCTCAGAAATATCAGAATACCATATACAGTGATAAATTACAAGTGGAGGATTGACTTTACTAAAATTAGAGCTGCCATTAACCTCAAATATGAGTGGAATTTTTATAAGTGACTTTTATTCTTTTTTATGTGTACCCATGTAGAAATATATATCTATACAAAATAGAGAAGACAGTGAAAATCACAATGATCTTATTCACAGAGAAATCCACAGATAACATTTTATCATTTCTTCCTGATCTCTCTCTGTATATACTAACACATATATGCATATGTATCATATAGATATAATATATGTAGTTTTCTAATCTTTTTTTGACATAACATTTGTTAGGGACTGAATGTTTGTGTCCCCCTCCAAATTCATATGTTGAAGCTCTAATCCCCAATATGATGATATTTAGAGATGGGGTCTTTTGGAGGTAATTAGGGTTAGATGAGTTAATGAGAGTGGGACCTTCATGATGAGATTAGTGACATTATAAGAAGAGACACTAGCTCTCTCTCTCTCCCTGCCATGTGAGGACACACCAAGGAGGCAGCCATCTACAAGCCAGGAAGAGAGCTCTAACTTGACACCAAATCAGTCAGCACCTTGAACTTGGACTTCCCATTCTCCAGAACTAAGAGAAATAAATTTCTGTTGTTTAAGCCACTCAGTCTGTGGTATTTTGTTATGGCATCCCCAGCAGACGAAGAAAACAACCATGAAAATTTTCCTATGTTAAACATTCTTCAGATACATAAAATGACCAGTCATCCACCATACAGTATGAATGCGCTCTAACTTATTTTACCAAACCACTAGTTTAATTCATTTAGATATACAATGTACACCTTTGGCTGCCCTTCCTATTTTCCAAAAAAGAATAATGATTTTGTTCAGGAATATACTTCTCCTCCATGTAACCTTGCACCTCAAAGAGAAATAATTCCACTACAAAATCCAGGAGTGGACCTGATTGGTCTAAGAATAATACAGTTCTTTCCCAGTGATTGGTTCAGAAATGGCATATGGCCACTTCTAGCCAATAAGATGTGAAGGGAAGTTCTGATGGAGAGATTTGAGGAAGTTTTCTGACATCTAAGACAGAATCATAAGAAGTAACAGACTCTCTTCTTCTTGAGGCCATTGTGAATTGTGGATGTGCAGCCATCTTACTTTTGGCCAGCTCTGAAGACTGCAGAAGAGATTAATGAAACCTAGTTCTTTGGTGAACATTGATGAACCACTGAATCACAACCCTGAAACCTACCTCCTCCTCTGTATTTCCTGTTATGTGAGATAAATTTCCTCTTTATTTAAGTCAGCTTGTGTCAGGGTTTCTGGTACTTGCAGATAAAAGATTTTATAAATTTTGCTGTTACAATCACCTTTGTACATAAACCTTTGTCTTTGTACATAAACCTTTGTACATATACCTCAGATTATTTCCTAGGATAGAATCTCTGAAGAGGAAATCCTAGGTCAAAGGTAGGAACACGTTTAATATTCTTCATACCTATTGCCAAATTTATTCTGAGAAAGGCTGCATGACTTTATACTCCCATCAGCAATATATAAGTGACTATTTCAATGTACCTTTACTAGCATCAAATACTATCCTTTTAAAACCTTTCATTGCTGTGATGGAAAAATAATGGTACCCTGTTGTGATATCAATTTGAGTCTTTGTTATGGGGGTTGAGTATATTTTCATATACAGTATTTATTAGTCACTTATATTTAGGCATCTGTACATTGTCTATGGCTGCTTTTTCTTATTGTTTTCTTAAGTGGAATTTGAGGACAAGTAGTCATTTTAAAATGTTGGTTATAACATACTTTTTATTTTAGTATCTTTCTAGTTTGGATGGAAAGGCATATTATTACAGGGAAGAAATTTATTTTGGCTTTTTAGTTCATAAAATGAAAAAACCCCCAAAAATCCCTGAAACTCACTAGAGACACAAAAAGCTTCTCTTCTTTAAAAGATGTTCTTATCTATGGAGTTTGGGTAAATTCGTGAAATAGTTTGATTGTTGTAACCCAAATTCAAATGGAATCTTCTTTTTGATTTCTCTAATCAGTACTCTTAGGCTATCTAACTACCCATTTTAAAGCTTCATTTATTGTAAAACGGATGGCTAGTGGGAAGCTGCTACATAGCACAGGGAGATCAGCTCGGTGCTTTGTGACCAACTAGAGGGATGGGATAGGGAGGATGGGAGAGAGGCTCAAGAGGCAGGGGATATGGGGATGTATGTATACATATAGCTGATCCACTTTGTTGTACTACAGAAACTAACACAACATTGTAAAGTAATTATACTCCAATAAAGATATTTTTAAAAAATACTACAAAAAAAAGCTTCATTTATGACCTGTTGAGCAATATTTAGGTTTCCCTCTACTGTTTTAATAACTCACTATGACTTTCTTCATGTACCCTCTTGCTAAAAATTGCTTTATGTCAGGGCTTAGCAAATTTGTGATCAGCTGGAGAAAAACATGGGTGTGTGAAAGAAAAAATGAGCTCTAGTAATAATACATACTCAAGATATAGGAGCCAACACTTGTCCATTTTTATTCTGAATGTGCCAGTTTTCAGTGTGTCTGCAACCCTGAAAAATAGCATAATGCAGTCTTCATTATTAATGTGTTCAATTACACCTTTTTATATAGGTTGGCATTAGCTAGGTGCTGTCTTGAGAGAAAAGGGGAGATGTGATTAATGATACGTACTTCCTCATTGCCAAACTCCTCCCATGATTTTGGCTGGATTGGAAAGAATATTGCCAAGTATGGCAGCCTGCTTTGCCCAGAAGCTTTGTCAGAAGGAAAATCTTTGTCACCTTTGGGTCTGGCCTTGTGTGTAGGTGTGCAGGAAGAATGGCAGCCTCCTCAGTGTGACTCAGTAGGTCCCTCTCAGGCAGGAGCACAGGAGCCAGGAATCCTGGATGGGTGATCCTTGAGTCAGACAGGCTTATCCTAGAGGTCAGTCCCCAGACCAGGCAGTGGGGCTGCAGTCACTGAAGTCTCGGGGCAGGGCTTTAGTGACCCAGGAGAAGCTGGCAAGGGGAAGACAGAGTAGCAGGACCAGATAAAAAAAAGCAAATCCTGGAAACTGAAACACATAGTGGTAGAAAGAGCTTCTGCCAGATTTGACTGGCAGCAAAGGAGACTCAGACATGTGGAAGCCCAGTGGTTGGCTCTGTACAACCCAAATTCCAGTTCTGTTGGAAGTGACAAATCTTTCCAAACTAGTTTTAGCAAAAGAGTGGGGTACAAAAGGGTATCATAGGACCCATGGGCAGGAATTCAAGAAGGGATTAGAATCAAGAACAGGAAAATCATCACCAAGACGTGTTCTGCCATCTCTGCTTCCCATTGTCCATCTGCTACATTCTTCTCTCTATGTACCTGTGTATAACTTACCTTGCTCCACACAGAATGTAGCATCTCCCAGCTCCAGAGTTTACATATTGTAGTCTAGCCACACAGACCCCAAATCTTTTTTTTGTCACCCTTAGTCTCTTGCAAACGTTTCTCTTTTTTTTTTTTTTCCAAACGTTACTCTTTAGATAGATAGATAGATAGATGGTAGGTACGTAGATAGACAGATAGATTCTATTCCAATTTCTATTCACTGATTGGCCCAGCTCTAATCCAATGAGCTGTGTTTATGGCAGGTGAGGTCACAGTGAACAGACAGGACTGTGGAAACTCAACCCTAGGGACTGGAGTGAATGAGGGGTAGCAGGATGGGCAGTTAAGAGATTATTGTGAACCATTTACTCAAATTCTGAATTTCATTAGATTGGAGAGGAAGAGTGAGGCTGTTGATATACTGCCTGCTGCATAATGAGACTGGCCTTTGATCTACGGACACAGCTATTATTGAATTAAGGACAGTAGAAGTCACTACCGATGTAGTTCCTTTCTTAAGAAATATTTCTGAGGAAGTGGCTATGTAAGTGCTTATAAATTGTTTTGTTAAATAAGCATATATATTTAATATGTATTTGTTTTTATACTTTAAAAAAATACTGAAAACTTTCTGCCATGATGGAGCAATAGTGTCTAGATTTGCCCTCCCACCTTCAACAGTTAAAAAATCAGATAAAATATATAAAATGATGTTTTTCAAACATTAAACAATGAGTAATACAGGACTCATAATCTACAAGAGTGGACGCTTATGACTACCCAGTTTACTGCCTGGAGGGGCTGCAGAACATGTAAGCAAACCCAAACACAGCCCAGCACTTTCATGAGTTGAAAGTTCAAGGAGGCCAAGGGAGCTAGAATTTGTGGGGCATGGTGATGGAGAGAAGGAGAGAGAGAGCTCCATAGATCTGCAAATGGCCTTCCTCATATCTTCATTTGAGTAATGATCTGAGTAAGCGTGCATGTGAGGAAACTACCTGAGGCCATGGAATGAACCAACAGAAAAGAATAAGCATAAACATCACTGGAATTAATGCATAGCTAGGAGTAAGTCATGCTCCTATTAGCCCAGATGAAAAGATGTCCTATACATAAGGCATTGAGTAGACCCCTCAAGGGCTATTGCCTTGGCGGTGGGACCAAATTAGCTCTAGACCAAAGGCCATTCTGGTCCAAACCAAAGCTTAAAAGCAAGCCTCAAAATGATTAAAACTCATTCCAAGTGACTCAACTATGTCCCTAAACAGAGCTCATCAATGGTTATCAAAAAGAAAAACAAAAACAAAACCACTTAACAACATAAAATTCACAATGTCTGGTATCCAACCAAAAATCACCAGACATACGA
Organism: Pseudorca crassidens; assembly: GCF_039906515.1. Taxonomy (NCBI): domain Eukaryota; kingdom Metazoa; phylum Chordata; class Mammalia; order Artiodactyla; family Delphinidae; genus Pseudorca; species Pseudorca crassidens. The sequence continues at coordinate 88,713,805 of NC_090298.1, forward strand.
AAAGCAGGACAATATGATCCTTAGCTAAGAGAAAATCAATCCCACATATGTTAGAATCAACAGACTAAATATTAAAACAGCTATTGTAGATGTATTCCATGAATACATGAATATGATAAGAGAAATTGAAAATATAAGAAAGACCTAAGTGGAATTTCTAGATGAAAATACAATATCTGAGATGAAATCTGAAAACAATACCTGAAATGAAAAATACATTGCGCTGTGTAGATGAAAAATTGTCACTCGCCATCTGCCTTTACAAGGATTAGGTCACTATCCACTGAAGTCACTGACCTTCAGAAAGGAGTTTAGTGCAGAGATCAGGAATGAGGCACCCTGTGCTCTGGGAAAAACTGGCAGAATAGGCCTTCAGATAGTTAGATGTTTTCTGGAGAAGACTTTATGAGCCCAATTTCTTGCATCTTCTCATATCTAGAAAAGCACTAAAATCATTAATGGAGACACATCTGCTCCTTGTGACAAGAAGCAAACTTCTGCCAAAATATGAGCGTAATTGCACATAGCTCCCCTTCGCTAAAATCATATATATACTGACCTCCCCGCTACTTCTTCAGAGCAATTCCACAAAGCTATCAGAGAGGCTGTCTTCCAGGCTATAATCCTCATTTTGCTCCAAATAAAACTTACACACAACTCTTGCATTGTGCTTTTTTTTTTCAGTCAACAATGGAATTAACAGCAGATTAACACTAAGAAAAAAAAATTATTGGACTTGAAAATGCAGCAACAGAAACTATCCTCAAAGAAGAAAAGAGACTGAAAAAAAATGAATAGAGCATCAGTGCCCTGAAGAACAGCATTGAGCAGTCTCATACACATTTATTGGAGTCACAAAAGAAAGGATGGGCTGCAAAATGGAAAAAAAATTTTTTGTGAAGAAGTATTTTCCAGCAGAAGCAAGAAGAACTACAATCCTCCAGCCTGTGGAACAAAAACCACATTCACAGAAAGATAGGCAAGATGAAAAGGCAGAGGACTATGTACCAGATGAAGGAACAAGATAAAACCCCAGAAAAACAACTAAATGAAGTGGAGATAGGCAACCTTCCAGAAAAAGAATTCAGAATAATGATAATGAAGATGATCCAGGACCTCGGAAAAAGAATGGAGGCAAAGAGCAAGAAGATGCAAGAAATGTTTAACAAAGACCTAGAAGAATTAAAGAACAAACAAACAGAGATGAACAATACAGTAACTGAAATGAAAACTACACAAGGAATCAATAGCAAAATAACTGAGGCAGAAGAATGGATAAGTGACCTGGAAGACAGAATGGTGGAATTCAATGCTGCAGAGCAGAATAAAGAAAAAAGAATGAAAAGAAATGAAGACAGCCTAAGAGACCTCTGGGACCACATTAAATGCAACAACATTCGCATTATAGGGGTCCCAGAAGGAGAAGAGAGAGAGAAAGGACCAGAGAAAATATTTGAAGACATTATAGTCGAAAACTTCCCTAACATGGGAAAGGAAATAGCCACCCAAGTCTAGGAAGCTCAGAGAATGCCATACAGGATAAACCCAGGGAGAGACACGCTGAGACGCATAGTAATCAATTTGCAAAAATTAAAGACAAAAATTATTGAAAGCAGCAAGGGAAAATTGACAAATAACATACAAGGGAACCCTCAAAAGGTTACCAGCTGATTTCTCAGCAGAAACTCTACAAGCCAGAAGGGAGTGGCATGATATACTTAAAGTGATGAAAGGGAAGAACCTACAACCAAGATTACTCTACCCGGCAAGGATCTCATTCAGATTAGATGGGGAAATCAAAAACTTTACAGACACGCAAAAGCTAAGAGAATTCAGCACCACCAAACCAGCTCTACAACTACTAAAGGAACTTCTCTATGTGGGAAACAGAAGAGAAGAAAAGGACCTACAATAACAAACCCAAAACAATTAAGAAAATGGTAATAAGAATATACATATCAATAATTACCTTAAACGTGAATGGATTAAATGCTCCAACCAAAAGACACTGGCTTGCTGAATGGATACAAAAACAAGACCCATATATATGCTGTCTACAGGAGACCCACTTCAGACCTAGAGACACATACAGACTGAAAGTGAGGGGATGGAAAAAGATATTCCATGCAAATGGAAATCAAAAGAAAGCTGGAGTAACAATATTCATATCAGATAAAATAGACTTTAAAATAAAGAATGCTACAAGAGACAAGGAAGGACACTACATAATGATCAAGGGATCAATCCAAGAATAAGATATAACAATTATAAATATATATGTACCCAACATAGGAGCACCTCAATACTTAAGGCAACTGCTAACAGCTATAAAAGAGGAAATCGACAGTAACAAAATAATAGTGGGGGACTTTAACACCTCACTTACACCAATAGACAGATAATCCAAATTATAATATATAATCCAAAATAAGGAAACAGAAGCTTTAAACGACACAATAGACCAGATAGATTTAATTGATATTTGTAAGACATTCCATCCAAAAACGGTAGGTTACACTTTCTTCTCAAGTGTGCACAGAACATTCTCCAGGATAGATCACATCTTGGGTCACAAATCAAGCCTCAGTAAATTTAAGAAAATTGAAATCATATAAAGCATCTTTTCTGACCACAATGCTATGAGATTAGAAATGAATTACAGGGAAAAAAACGTAAAAAACACAGACACATGGAGGCTAAGCAATATGTTGTGAAATATCCAAGAGATCACTGAAGAAATCAAAGAGGAAATCAAAAAATACCTAGAGACAAATGACAAGGGAAACACGATGATCCAAAACCTATGGGATGCAGCAAAAGCAGTTCTAAGAGGGAAGTTTGCAGCTATACAAGCCTACCTCAAGAAACAAGAAAAATCTCAAATAAATAATCTAACCTTACACCTAAAGGAACTAGAGAAAGAAGAATAAACAAAACCCAAAGTTAGCAGAAGGAAAGAAACTTAAAGATCAGAGCAGAAATAAATGAAATAGAAACAAAACAATAGCAAAGATCAATAAAACTAAAAGCTGGTTCTTTGAGAAGATAAACAAAATTGATAAACCATTAGCCAGACTCATCAAGAAAAAGAGAGAGAGGACTCAAATCAATGAAGTGAGAAATAAAAAAGGAGAATTTACAACAGACACCGCAGAAATACAAAGCATCATAAGAAACTGCTATAGGCAACCCTATGCCAATAAAATGGACAACCTGGAAAAGTGGACAAATTCTTAGAAAGGTATAACCTTCCAAGGGCGAACCAGGAGGAAATAGAAAATATGAACAGACCAATCACAAGTAATGAAATTGAAACTGTGATTAAATATCTTCCAACAAACAAAAGTCCAGGGCCAGATGGCTTCACAGGTGAATTCTATCAAACATTTAGAGAAGAGCTAACACCCATCTTTCTCAAACTCTTCCAAAACATTGCAGAGGAAGGAACACTCCCAAACTCATTCTATGAGGCCACCATCATCCTGATACCAAAACCAGACAAAGATACTACAAAAAAAGAAAATTACAGACCAATATCACTGATGAATGTAGATGCAAAAATCCTCAACAAAGTACTAGCAAACAGAATCCAACAACACATTAAAAGGATTATACACCATGATCAAGTGGGATTTATCACAGGGATGCAAGGATTCTTCAATATATACAAATCAATTAATGTGATACACCATATTAACAAATTGAAGAATAAAAACCATGTGATCATCTCAATAGATGCAGAAAAGACTTTTGACAAAATTCAACACCCATTTATGATAAAAACTCTCCAGAAAGTGGGCATAGAGGGAACTTACCTCAACATAATAAAGGCCATATACAACAAAACCACAGCAAACATTCTCAATGGTGAAAAACTGAAAGCATTTCCTCTAAGATCAGGAACAAGACAATGATGTCCATGCTCAGCACTATTATTCCACATGGTTTTGTAAGTCCTAACCGCAGCAGTCAGGGAAGAAAAAGAAATAAAAGGGATACAAATGGGAAAAGAAGAAGTAATACTCTCACTGTTTGCAGATGACATGATACTATACAAAGAGAATCCTAAAGGTGCCACCAGAGAACTACTAGAGCTAAACAATGAATGTGGTAAAGTTGCAAGATTTAAAATTAATGCACAGAAATCTCTTGCATTCCTATACACTAATGATGAAAAATCGAAAGAGAAATTAAGGAAACACTCCCATTTACCACTGCAACAAAAAGAATAAAATACCTAGGAATAAACATACCTAGGGAGACAAATGACCTGTATGCAGAAAACTATAAGATACTTATGAAAGGAATTAAAGATGATACCAACAGATGGAGAGATGTACCATGTTCTTGGATTGGAAGAATCAATATTGTGAAAATGTCTGTATTACCCAAAGCAATCTACAGATTCAGTGCAATCCCTATCAAATTACCAATGACATTTTTTATGGAACTAGAACAAAAAATCTTAAAATTTGGAGACACAGAAGACCCCGATAGCCAAAGCAGTCTTGAGGGAGAAAAACGGAGCTGGAGGTTTCAGACTCCCTGACTTCAGACTATACTACAAAGCTACAGTAATCAAGGGAATATGGTACTGGCACAAAAACAGAAACATAGATTAATGGAACAAGATAGAAAGCCCAGAGATAAACCCATGCACCTATGGTCAACTAATCTAGAACAAAGGAGGCAAGGATATACAATGGAGAAAAGACAGTCTCTTCAATAAGTGGTGCTGGGAAAACTGGGCAGCTACATGTAAAAGAATGAAATTAGAATACTCCCTAACACCATACACAAAAATAAACTCAAAATGGATCAGAGACCTAAATGTAAGACCAGACACTATAAAACTCTTAGAGGAAAACATTGGAAGAACACTCTTTGACATAAATCACAGCAAGATCTTTTTTGATCCACCTCCTAGGGAAATGGAAATAAAAACAAAAACAAATGGGACCTAATGAAACTTCAAAGCTTTTGCACAGCAAAGGAAACCATAAATAAGACCAAAAGACAACCCTCAGAATGGGAGAAAATATTTGCAAATGAGTCAATGGACAAAGGATTAATCTCCAAAATACATAAACAGCTCTTGCAGCTCAATATTAAGAAAACAAACAACCTAATCCAAAAATGGGCAGAAGGCCTAAATAAACATTTCTCCAAAGAAAACATACAGATGACCAAGAAGCACATGAAAAGCTGCTCAACATCACTAATTATTAGAGAAATGCAAATCAAAACTACAATGAGGTATCACCTCGCACCAGTTAGAATGGGCATCATCAGAAAATCTACAAACAAGAAATGCTGGAGAGGGTGTAGAGAAAAGGGAACCCTCTTGTGCTGTTGGTGGGAATGTAAATTGATATAGCCACTATAGAGAACAGTATGGAGGTTGCTTAAAAAAGTAAAAATAGAATTACCATTTGATTCAGCAGTCCCACTACTGGGCATATACCCAGTGAAAACCATAATTCAAAAAGACACATGCCCCCCAATGTTCATTGCAACACTATTTACAATAGCCAGGTTATGGAAGCAACCTAAATGCCCATCGACAGACAAATGGATAAAGAAGATGTGGTACATATATACAATGGAATATTACTCAGCCATAAAAATGAATGAAATTGGATCATTTGTTGAGACGTGGATGGATCTAGAGACTGTCATACAGAGTGAAGTAAGTCAGAAAGAGAAAAACAAATATCGCATATTAATGCATATATGTGGAACTTAGAAAAATGGTACAGATGAACCGGTTTGCAGGCAGAAATTGAGACACAGATGTAGAGAAGAAACATATGGACACCAAGGGGGGAAAGCGGTGGAGTGGTGGGGTGATGGTGTGTTGAATTGGGAGATTGGGATTGACAGGTATACACTGATGTGTGTAAAATTAATGACTAATAAGAACCTGGTATATAAAAAAATAAATTTAATAAAATTCAAAAATTTTAAAAAAACATATTTTGCCAGGTTTAGTGAAAATTATAAACCCACAGATGGAAGATGTTCAACATGAAATAAACAACAACACTTTGGTAGGCAGAATCATGGTCCACCAACGATATCCATGTTCTAATCTCCACAACTTGTGAATATGTTACCTTACATCACTTTGCAAGGTAAGGTTCTTGAGATGGAAGATTATCCTGAATTTTCTTGGAAGACTCAATATGATAACGATGGATCTTATGAGATTGATGCAAGAGAGAGTCAGAGAAGGAGATGTGACAGTGGAGGCAGAGGTTAAAGTGATACAAGGAACAGGCCAGGAGCCAAGGAACGCAAGCCGTCTCTAGCAGCTGAAAAAGGCAAGGAATGGATTCTCACTTAGAGCCCCTAGAGGAAGGCCGCCCTGTCACCACATTGATTTTAGCTCCATAGGACCCATTTTTGAACTTCTGACATCTAGAACTGTAAGATAATACGTTTGTGTTATTATAAGCTACTAAGTTTATCATCATTGGTGACCACAGCAATAGGAAACTAATATGAAAGCCAAAGCACATCATAGCGAAACTGCCAAAAAAAAGATAAAGAGAAAAATCTTGAAAGCCGTGAAAAAAAAGAAGAGAGCAGTCAAAAAACAACAACATTGCATATTGAGGAACGAATCTTAAAAGCAACCAGGGGAAAAAATGCACAGTATATATAAAGGAACAGACTTGTTCTGAACACACTGACAGTGTTGGAGTTCACTTGCTATGCCTTCAGTATATGTTTTGGCTCTCATTTTTACACAGCTTGGAATACCATCCTTTCATGAGTAATAATAATAGTTCCCCCTGCTTTTTTTTTAATGTGCCCCTGCTAGAATCCAGGCTTTTTGGTTATATTTTCACTATTCCCAACCCCACCTCTAAACTAACCAGTAAGGTTTTGAACCTGAAGATAGATGATTAGTAAATGGAAGAGGCAGGATTCAAATCCAGATCCTCTTGAGAGGATATGCTCATTTCACCATGAGCACTTTTCTTTCCTTAGGGAGAACCTACACATCCATCAAAGCCTTATTTAAGTCCCACCTCTTCAGCGAATTGTCTTCCTCGACAGTCCTGAAGACAATAATCCTTATTGTCCCTGAGCTATGGCACTTTGTCTTTAAGGATATACCACTCCCCTTACCCTCAACCCCTACCCTACAAACCATACACCTGATAAACTCAAGGCCAGCATAGCCCTCATCTGAGCTGACTCTGTAACTCACTTTTTGACCAATGGATTACGATGGAAATGGAACTGCATAACTTCCAAGCCTAGGAAATAAAATATCTAGAAGCTTCTTCCTGGGTCTCTGAAATGTCTCCCTCTTGGGGACGCCAGCCTTCATGTAAAAACTCAGACTACCCTGAGACTGCCCTGCTGTGAGGAAGCCAAATGAAGGAGACACGTGAGGAAAGAGACAAATGTCTGATCAGCCTCTAACACTTCCAACTATTCCCATCCCAGCTGAGGCAGAAGAAAATGATATTGGATGGAAATTTGAACCTAGGTAGAGAAATGAAGAGCAGTAGGAATAGTAAATATGTGCAGAAATAAAAAATAATAATTTTTCTCATTTAAAAAATCCTTAAAAAAAGATAATTGACATTAAGCAAAAACAATAACAGTGTACTATGGCGGTTATAAAATGTACAGGTAATGTTTATGACAATATGACCACAATAGCACAAAGTAAGAGAGGAGAGAAATGGAAGTGAACTGTGGCATAGTTCTTAAAAGATACTTTCAAGTGGTATAATATTATTTAAAGGTATGTTGTGATAAGTTAAAAATGTATATTGTAAACCGTAAAGCAGGTGTTGGCAAACTATAGCCTGTGAGCCAAATCTGACCTGCCATCTGTCTTATAAATAAAGTTTTATTGGAATACAGCCAAACCCATTTATTTTCATATCTGTATGGCCCACAAAGTCTAAAAGATTTACTCTCTGGACCTTTAGAGTAAGATTTGTCAACCCTGCCTTAGAATAACAACAGAAAACCCAGCAAAACAAAAGAGTATAGCTAATAAATCAATAGTGGAGCTAAAACAGAAACATAAAAAAATACGCTTAATCCAAAGGAAGGCAGAAAAAAGAGGAACAAAGTAACAATCTTTCTGCTCCATCTTAGGCAGTTGAGCATGCTGTCCTTGATTCTCCTTCTCCAGCTCGGGCTTCTCCTTCTCAGTCTCCTCCCCAGATTTCTCTTCGTCTACTCCTCTCTGAAATGCTGGCCCCTAGCTACCAGCTTGTCTACCTCACTAGCTTGTCTGCCACTTGCCACATGCGTCCTCCTCTCCAGACATGCAGAACCAACTACCACACTATGTACTCTATGCTGAGTCTTTGCCCAAGATATTCTATCCTCTATGTGGACCTCCTCGCTCCTTTCATCCCTCAGTCCCTACACCAGCTGCTGCCCTGTGCCCTTGCTAACTCTGGTTAACTGTAGTTCAAGTTTGAGGATTTAACTTAGACGTGATCTCATCCATCCCCAAAGCCTTCCCTCAAACCACCCCCCACATGCCCAAGCTTGTTTCTATTAAGGCTCTTACTGCATTGAACTGTAATTATAAGTTTACATGATTTTCTTCTCCATGAGACCCTAGGATCCTTGAAGCTAGTAATAATGTCTTACGTGACTTTTTTTAATCCCCAATACCTATACAAAGTAGTAAGGTGTTGAATAAATATTTGTTAAATAAATAAATGAAAAGTTAAATGAATATGTACTTATAAAATAAGAATATTATAAAATAACTTGAATAATTATTAAAGGATACTTATGTGCCAGGCACTGTCCAATGTGCTTTACATGCATTAACTTATTTATTTATTTATTTATTTCTGTGGTAGGCGGGCCTCTCACTGTTGTGGCCTCTCCCGTTGCGGAGCACAGGCTCCGGATGCGCAGGCTCAGTGGCCATGGCTCACGGGCCCAGTCGCTCCGCGGCATGTGGGATCTTCCCGGACCAGGGCACGAACCTGTGTCCCCTGCATCGGCAGGCGGACTCGCAACCACTGTGCCACCAGGGAAGCCCAACTTATTTAGTTTTTATAGTAATACCTATTAGGCAGGTATTATTATCCTCATTAACTGATAGGGTAAGTAATTTTCCTAAAGTGGTAGAGGCATTCTGATCCCACAGCCTAAGATCCAGAATATTAGAGTTAAAAGAAACCCTAGAGATTGTGTGTTCTAACCCCTTCACTTTAGAGATGAGGAAGCTGAGGTTCACAGAGCTGATGTGTCTTAATCTTCAAGAGGATAACTGAACATTCAGAAATATTTATAAATTTGTTGTCTTATTTAATTTAAGAACTAAGTATCTTCAAACTATTAACACCTCCAGAGAGTGGCATTGTGTAATCCCATTTGGGTTACAGGAAAGCAAGCAGTTCTTCCTGGCAACTACTGTCTTAATGAAAGAGTGTAACGTGAAGAATTTAATAAACATTTTGAAATCCTTGGAAGAGAGAGAGATGCTGCCAAAGATAGAGGAAGGTTAATTCAAAGAGAATGTATGGATTAAAACACAGCAACAGAAATCTTTGTACTTAAAATTAAAAATGAAGAAAGAGGGCTTCCCTGGTGGCGCAGTGGTTGAGAGTCCGCCTGCCGATGCAGGGGACACGGGTTCGTGCCCCTGTCCGGGAGGATCCCACATGCCGCGGAGAGGCTGGGCCCGTGAGCCATGGCCGCTGAGCCTGCGCGTCCGGAGCCTGTGCTCCGCAACGGGAGAGGCCACAACAGTGAGAGGCCCGCGTACCGCAAAAAAAAAAAAAAAAAAAAAAAAAAAAATGAAGAAAGATAATAGAAGGCAGGAATACAATAATCTTGTTATCTATAAATAAGCACTCATGATGGACACTGTGTGACCTAATTTGTGCTTGTGTTTATGAAAATGTAATATCCAGGAGTCTATATGCTGAGGTTATTTTTTCACTAATATAGACATAGCATGACAAGAAATGAAGTCCTGTATTCCTATTCAGTCCCTGGTAGTCAGGTTTTGTTTGTTCATCTTTGTAAATAAGTAAGAGACTCTGAGACTGGCTGTTTTTGCCACCCCCTAAGTAGGATTTAAAATTTTTATATCACGTTTTAGAAATGGTTATATTTGATTATTTCAAGTAAAGTTTTTCTTTTTTTACCTCAAATGTTTATCTATATCTGTGAGCAGATATCAAATACAAAATAATCCTTTGTACAATAGTAATTCTAATGGTGAGACTGGTGATACCAGTTGCAAAGGACAGGTAAAATATGTTCTACATTCCTGGTGTCCTAACACAAAGAGATTATCAAAATAGGTTATAATTGAGACCTAAGAAATAATTTCAGACAAAGCAAACAGGCAGAGAATTTTACAAGAGTAACTTCGTATTCACAGAGTACAAGGTCTGACAGTTTTAGATTAAGTTTTTGCCTAATGAACTTGTAGTAAAAAATTCTCCAAATTCCCAAGGTTGGCCACCTAGATGGGCTCAAATACTGAATGTTAAATTAGAAACAAGACTTTGATTATGATGGAAAAAGGATACAGTCTTCTATTATTCATTTTTAAGTTGTTATTCAGTCTAATTATCCTATGAGGCACTTTTCTAGATTTAAAGAAAATATCCGTGGTAACAACCACATATTAAATAAAAATTACACCCTAAGCCACATTTAGATTTTTTGCCCACTTTTTATTAGAAGACCAAAAAAAAAAATCTTTAGAATGAATATATATTTCCCATCAACAAGTACAGTTTTCAACTTTTCAAACTCTGGGGACTTTTAGTCTTCTTAGACCCACCTCTGGATTTATATCAATCTCTCGCTCTCCTTAAGCAGATGGGTTGTGGGTGCTTTCTTTTTATGAGGCAATAACTGCAGTCTCCTCTAAATAAACTCAGTGGCTGAGGCATTTATAGGAAATAAACTCAAGACTAAAAAGCTAAAGGGTTTTTTAACTTAGGATTTGATAATAATTGAGTATTTCCAGGAGTACACGCTCAAGTTAACTGTTACACTGAACTGGGATCTCTCTCCCCCTTTCCATTTTTTCTTCAAGATCTTAACTGACTCCACATTTAAAAAGTAGCTCTAAAAATTCTGTAATTAATTTCTCATTTCTCCATAACAAATACTTTATTTTTAAACTGTCAGACTTTAAACTTCCTGCAAACTCACCAATTACAAAGGCAGCACAGAGCATTCAAAATTTTAAAAGAGAGGGGTTTGGGTCTCCTCTTCCTCTACTACAAGAAGCATAGGAAAAACATTTATTGGCACTCATGATTTAGAATCAATTAAAAACTATAGTCATACGATAAGGAAATAAACAATTTTAAAACAGTCCTGAGCTCTGTCCCTTGGGGAAATTGGGATTCGACGGTTTACTACCTTAGCTTATTTCAGTTCTGAAATCCAGTTTGTTACCTATATAAAGAAAACGGGGTCTCAAATAAAATGGAGTCTTTGCTTGCTTATTGCTACAGCATGGAAAAAGTAGCTGAACAGATTTTTACCAATTTTTAGGGTAAGTTTAGAATGGTCTGATGTAACAAAAAACAAACAAAAATTAGTTTACAAGGGTGTACACACGATTCATTTTGTAAAGTCATTAGGAAGGCACTTCAAAGAGACAGGACAGTTTCCTCCAGAACAGCTGTAGGCTTTCAGATTTGCAGGGGCAATTCGATCACATGTACATACATATTACATGTAAAAGCAGCATTTATTTGACAGTGGTTAGTGATACTCCAAAGCAATGCTGGCTTGGCCCAGTTAATGCTGCCAATGTTTTTAAATATGTAAATCTATAATCAATTGTAGTATGGTCTTAGGAATGAATATCATTTTAGTTTCTCTTTTTATATTATAAGCCTTCCTTAAATTGGGAATTAAAAGCTGAAAGCTAACTTATTTTATGATACAATTTGACTGAAGCAGAAATTCACTTATTTATGAAGTAGACTGTTCTCATACAATTAGTAAAATTTCTGGTGATTAATTGTTTTGAATTAATTCATGTCCTGTAGCAGATGCTGTCAACGTTCCACTCATATCTCATGGGTCCAACCCGTGTGTGTTTCAGTGGTGGTTTCCACGTATACCAAGGATATCCTTCCTTAAGCACCTGCATCTCCTACTCAGCACATGTATGCTACAGGCCAGAAATGCCAGGGAATTCACCTCTTAAGGAACTACAATCGATCAATGAGGGATGAAAACTGGCAGATAAATAGACCAACTTCCTTGCCCCTTGGTCGGTCCGTTTTGAGCCATGTTCTACACGGTATCTCATAGTTCCCGGGGGACTGAGCCCACACAGTAATGTATCTGTTAATGCACGCTTTATCAGCTGTCCTCCTTTCTCTGCCTTACCTCCTCACACTGTGCCTCCCGAGATCACTTCTCAGATGACCTCGCATGCATCCAAAGCCTTGTCTCAAATTTGCTGTGAGGGGAATCCAAACTAAGATAGATTTAAAGCAGTAGCAATTCCATAACTTGGTAGCACTAATTTTTTTCTGTTTTACATCTAATTAGGAGGTTAAAATTATGTGCTTGTCCACCAAGCAGGCCCAGATTTAAATCCTGACTTCCCCTCTAATTAGCTGGGTAATTTGAGCAAGTTACTTAACTTCTCTGAGCTTCAGTCTTCTGTATCTATGGAGTGGGGATAATAACAGCACCTATTTTAAGGTGGTGTGTGTTGTCTATGGAATTAAATAATACATTCAGCATAGTGTAATACATATAGTGCCTAATACAGGCATATCTCAGAGACATTTGCAAAAAAGTGGATATTGCAATCAAGTAGGTCACAAAAATTTGGGGGTTTCCCAGCATATAAAAGTTATGTTTACACTATACTGTATATTAAGTGTACAATAGCATTATGCCTAAAACATAATGTACCTACCTTACTTAAAAAATAATTTATGGCTAAAAAATGCTAAACATCATCTGAGCCTTCAGTGAGTTGTAATCTTTTTGCTGGTAGAAGGTCTTGCCTTGATGTTGATGGCTGCTAACTGATCAGCGTGGTGATTGTTGAAGACTGGAGTGACTGCGGCAATTCCTTAAGACAGGACAACGATGAAGCTTGCCACATCTATGCAGTCTTCCTTGCACAAACAATTTCTGTGTAGTATGCAATGCTGTTTGATAGCATCTTACCTACAGTAGAACTTTCAAAACTTGAGTCAATCCTTTCAAACCCTGCTGCTGCTTTATCAACTAAGTTTATGTAATACAATCCTTTGTTGTCATTTCAACGCCTTTCACAGCATCTTCAGCAGGAGTAGATTCTGTCATAAAAAATTCCTTCCTTTGCTCATCCATAAGAAGCAACCCTCATTCATTAAAGTTTTATCATCAGATTGCAGCAATTCAGTCATCTTTTCAGGTTCCACTTTTAATTCTAGTTCTCATGCTATTTCTATTACATTTGCAGTTACTCCTTCCACTGAAATCTTGAGCCCCTCAAGGTCATTCATGAGGGTTGGAATCGACTTCTTCCAAACTCCTGTTAATGTTGATACTTTGACCTCTTCCCATGAATCACAAATGTTTTTCATGGCATCTAGAATGGTGAATTCTTTCCAGGAGGTTTTCAGTTTAATTTGCCTAGATCCATAAGAAGAATCACTATAGCAGCTGTAGCCTTACAAAATGTATTTCTTAAATAATAAGAATTGAAATTCAGAATTACTCCTTGATCCACGGGCTGCAGAATGGATGTTGTGTTAGCAGGCAAGAAAAGAGCATTAATCTCCTTGTATGTCTCCATCAGAGCTCTTGGGGGACCAGGTGGCCATTGTCAATGAGCAGTACTATTTTGCAAAGCATATTTTTTTCTGAGCAGTAGAAAAGTGGGCTTAAAATATTCAGTAAACCATGTTGTCAACAGATGTGCTGCCATCCAGCCTTTGTTCCCCCATTTACAGAGCACAGGCAGAGTAGATTTAGTATAATTCTTAAAGACTCTAGAATTTTCAGAATGTTAAATGAGCATTGGCTTCAACTGTAAGTCACCAGCTGCATTAGCCCCTAATAAAAGAGTCAGCCTATCCTTTGAAAATTTGAAGCCAGACATTAACTTCTCTGCTCTAGCTATGAAAGTCCTAGATGGCATCTTCCAATAGAAGGCTGTTTTGTCTACACTGAAAGCCTGTAATTTAGTGTAGACACTTTCATTCATTATCTTAGGTAAATCTGGATAACTTGCTGCAGCTTCTACATCAGCACTTGCTGCTTCACCTTGCACGTTTATGTTATGGAGATGGCTTCTTTTCTTAAACCTCATGAACCAACCTCTGCCAGCTTCAAACCTTTCTTCTGCAGCTTCCTCACCTCTGTCAGCCTTCATAGAATGAAGAGAGTTAGGACCTTGCTCTGGATTAGGTTTTGGCTTAAGAGAGTGTTGTGGCTGTTTTGATCTTCCACCCAGACTGCTAAAACTTTCTCCACATCAACAGTAAGGCTGTTTTGCTTTTTTTTTTCTTTTTTTTGTCATTTGTGTGTCTACTGGAGCACTTTTCATTTCCTTCAAGAACTTTTCCTTTGCATTCACAGCTTGGCTAACTGTTTGGTGCAAGAGGCCTAGCTTTTGACCTGTCTTACCTTTTGATATGTCTTCCTCAACTAAGCTTAATCGTTTCTAGCTTTTGATTTAAAGTGAAAGACGTAGGACTCTTTCTTTCACTTGAACACTTAGAGGCCACTGTTGGCTTATTAATTGGCCTAATTTCAATTTATTGTGTCTCATGGAATAGGGAGGCCCAAGGAGAAGGAGAGAGATAGGGAAATAGCCAGTCAGTGGAGCAGTCAGAACACATACAACATTTAAAGTTAATTTCACTGTTTTATATGGCTGTAGTTTGTGGTGCCCCAAAACAATTACAATAGTAACATCAAAGATCACTGATCACAAGTCACCATAACAAATATAATAATAATGAAAAATTTGAAATATTGCGAGAATTACCAAAATGGGACACAGAGACACAAAGTGAGCAAGTGCTGTTGGAAAAATGGTACCAATAGACTTGCTCAAAGCAGTGTTGCCAGAAACCTTCAATATGTAAAAAATGTAATATCTGCAAAGTGCAGTGAAGTGAAGCACAATAAACCGAGGCCTGCCTGGACATACAATACAGTGCCTAATAATGAAGTACAATACAGTGCCTAATACATATTGTAAATATTCAGTAAGTGTTAGTGATGGCTTCTTGGTTTAATATCTTCTTGTTTTGTTGCTAGAAGCATATAACCTATAGATATTTGTTGAACAAAAAATTAAATTTTAAAAATCACAACCTTGGATGTCTAGAATGACCAAAGATACTTATAGAATCTTAATGCAGGAAGGGCTCTTACAGATGCTTTATCCTCCTCACTTTAAAGTGTGAATGAGAAACTTAGGCTTTAAAAGGTCACATAGCTGGTAACTGGCGGTGCTTGATAGAACACAGGCAGTGTTCTTTACTTCAGCCTGACACTTCCCGAAAAAGCAGGTGGCACTCAAAGCCCTGCCAGAGGCAGCGTGGGGCCCCTACTATTGCCACTCTTGTGCACAGCCGAGACCTTAGCATGTTCTTTCAGCAGCACTGCCCACCAGTACCATTGTTGATACATAACACCCTTAAGCCATTGCCCCAAAGTTTCCCAACCTCCTATTCCTCTGGATTCTTGCTGGCAAAAAACAGCTACTGATTCTAGATAATTTAGACTAAAAACAAACCAAATGAACTTACTGTAAGTAGCCCATTGAGCTGGTAGGGCAGCTGGAACCTAGACTCAAAAATGGACAGGAGCGAACAGGGCCAACCTACAGTCAAAATTACATCATAGTAACAGTCTGTGGCCATTGGAGGGATACTCAAACCACCCTGCTGGACTCCACATTCCGGCAGGGTGGCATGAGTACTGACTACCATGAGGCAACCATCTCAGGCTATCCCCTGACCCTCACCCCACAAAGCCACATCCAGTTGGCAAAGACTGGTTTTATCCACCATACCCTTCCCCTCCCCAAGTGCATTAGCTTCTGAGAGCGGGACTATTTGCTGCTTTTCAAGTTTAATCATGGGAGGCAGTGCCTTTTTTTTTTTTTTTAAATGGTTTCTATGAGAATTTCTTACTAATACATTTCAACAAAATCATTGCCTTTGGTATAACTTAGAATTAGGATTAAAAGTACATGTAATTTTCTGCTCTTGGATTGGAAGAATTAATATTGTTAAAATGGCCATACTACACAAAGCAACCTAGAGATTTAATGCAGTTCCTATCAAAATACCCATGACATTTTTTCACAAGACTAGAACAAATAATCCTAAAATGTATATGGAACCACAAAACACCCAGAATTGCCAAAGCTATCCTGAGGAAAAAGAACAAAGCTGGAGGCATAACCCTCCCAGACTCCAGACAATGCTATAAAGCTACAGTAATCAAAACAGAGTGGTATTGGCACAAAATCAGACATACGGATCAATGGAATGGAATAGAGAGTTCAGAAATAAACCCACACACCTATGGTCAATTCAATCTTTGACAAAGGAACAATGGAGAAAAGACGGTCTCTTCAGCAAGTGGTGCTGGGAAAGCTGGACAGCTGCATGTAAATCAATGAAGTTAGAGCACTCCTTCACACCATACACAAGAATAAACTCTAAATGGTTTAAAGTCCTAAATGTAAGACACGACACCATAGAACTCCTGGAAGATAACATAGGCAAAGCATTCTCTGACATAAATCATAGCAATATTTTCTGGGATCACTCTCCCAAGGAAAGAAAAGCAAAAATAAACAAATTAATTAATTAAACTTAGAAGATTTTGCACAGAAAACCATAAACAAAACAAAAGGACAACCTATGGAATGGGAGAAAATATTTGTAAACAATGCAACTGACAAGGGGTTAATATCTAAAATATATACAACTCAATATAGAAAAAACAAACATCCCAGTCAAAAAATTGGCAGAAGACCTAAACACACATTTCTCCTAGGAAGACATACACACATAGCCAACAAGCACATGAAAAGATTCTCAACATCGCTAATTATTAGAGAAATGTAAATCAAAACCACAATGATGTATCACCTCACTCCAGTCAGAATAGCCATCAAAAATTCTCCAAATAATAAATGCTGGAGAGAGTGTGGAGAAAAGGGAATGCTCCTACACTGTTGGTAGGAATGTAAATTGGTGCAGCCACTGTGGATAAAAGTATGGAGCTCCCTTAAAAAAACTAAAAATTGACCTACCATATGATCCAGCAATCCCACTCCTGGGCATATATCAGGAAAAGATGAAAACTCTAATTTGAAAAGATGCATGCACCCCAATGTTTATAGAAGCACTATTTACAAAAGCCAAGACAAGGAAACAACTTAAATGTCCATAACAGAGGAATGGATCAAGAAGATGTGGTACATGTATACAATGGAATGTTACTCAGCCATAAAAAGGAATAAAATATTGCCATTTGCAGCAACATGGAGGACCTAGAGAATATAATACTAAGTGAAGTAAGTTAGACAGAGAAAGGCAAATATTATATCACTTGTATGTGGAATCTAAAAATTAATACATGGACCTAGAGACTGTCATACAGAGTGAAGTAAGTCAGAAACAGGAAAACAAATATAGTATATTAACCCATATATGTGGAATCTAGAAAAATGGTACAGATGATCTTATTTGCAAAGCAGAAATAGAGACACAGATGTAGAGAACAAACATACAGATACCAAGGGGGAAGGGGGGTGTGGGGTGAATTGGGAGATTGGGATTGACATATATACACTACTGATACTATGTATAAAATAGATAACTAATGAGAACCTACTGTAAAGCACAGGGAGCTCTACTCAGTGCTCTGTGGTGACCTAAATGGGAAGGAAATCCAAAAAAGAGGGATATATGTATATGTATAGCTGATTCACTTTGCTGTACAGCAGAAACTAACACAACATTGTAAAGCAACCATATTCCAATAAAAATTAATTTAAAAAAATAAAATAAAAAGTAAAAATTAATACAGATGAATCTATGTACAAAACAGAAACAGACTCACAGACATAGAGGACAAACTTACGGTTACCAAAGGGAAAGGGGAGGTTGGTGGGATAAAATAGGAGTACAGGATTAACAGGTACAAACTACTATACATAAAACAGATAAGCAATAAGGATTTACTGTATAACACAGGGAACTGTATTCAACATCTTGTAATAACCTATGATGGAAAATAATCTGAAAAAATATGTATATATATAATGGAATCACTTTGCTGTACCTCTGAAACTAACACTATATTGTAAATCAACTACACGTCAATAAAATAAATAAATAAATAAAAATTAAAAAACATTTCCAGCACCAAAAAAAATAATAATAATAAGTACATGTAATTTTCATGGAGTTGAAAATTGAATACAGCGTATAATGATGGAGTGCTAAAGTTACTCTAGCTGTGCTAAAAATCTTAATATATTCACTGTTAGAGCCCCTTTAGAGATTTTTTCCCTTTCATAAACCCCACAGTAGTAGGCTAACGAAGTTACAACTGTAAGTTTGATAGGATTGTGACTATGACAGGAACAAATTATATTTAAAACATATCTTAAAATTAAAGTGTAAAATTTTTTAGATTTCATAAGGACATTACAAAGATACTGCGTTGTCTTGTACTCTACATGTTGCTCAAATGTTTGGTGTGTATTTCTCTATTCTCACCAAAGTGATTGTAAGGTCCTTGAGAGCATAGGGAGGCTGTACCTTGTATTATTTTCTTGGGCCCCACAGACCTCCAGTATTCTGTGAACAGCTGACATTTAATGAATGAATCGCTGGCTGGTGTACTAAATGAATATATACATGCACTATGCATTGCTTTTCCAGGAGTAGATTTATATTAATTTGCAGTCACTTTCTTGCTCTTCATCACAATGAGAACCACTGGCATGAGGTAGAGTCTGTGGCCGCAGAACATGTGGGTTTTCCTGAAATTGGGATTCTATCTTGTTAGGCTACACCAAATATTAGTTCCTTTGCCTCTGCCAGATTCATGTGTCATGAATTCTGCTTAGTCATGAGAGATAGAACAAATTCACACTCCAGGAGGGCGGCAAGGGCAGCCTGTGCCCTTGGGCAAGTTCTTCACCTTGCTTGTACATGCAGACCATAATGGTACCTCCTCCTCTTGGGATCATCCTAAGAATTAGAAGAATGAATAATGGCCTCTGACAAGCACTCCAAGAACGCTAATCGTTGTTATTACTTCTCTCTGTGCGTGTGTAGGTAAGAATGCTGCACTAGTGAACTCATAGGTTCCATCCTTGGTGGCCCAGTTATTGGCCACACCCCCTCTTGTGCTGTCCTTAGGGCAGGGTTGGTAAACACAATGAAGTCACGGGGGGCTGGAGGTTTTGGTGAGAGGCATAAACCTATAAAGGGCTCTACTGTAGGTTTTAAGATGAAGGAATGAAGGTGTTTCTAAAACATTTCTATATATTACAGAGATAGGAGAGCAAATGGAGATGTGGGGTATTCTATATGATTAAAATATCACATGGTTAACGTTTGTAAAAATTTTTAACCTTTCTTTGGTGTTGTAATTGAGCTACTAATGCCACTTGTGTTTCAGGCAGTGTGGGATGAGTTGTTTTCCCATCTTATTATGTAGAGATGTGCACAATTGATAAAATAAAAATTTATTTTCTAAGGCAAGTCAAGGAAAATTTAAACATAAAAAATTTCCCTGCCCTTTGACCTTTTCTCTCCCTTTTACTGTGCACAGTGTATCCTCATGATGCGTCAACCAAACTTCCCCCTCCGCAGAAATAGCTGCTCAGCCATTAAGAGCAACATATCCTAGCATCAACAAGATAAATCCTTAGAAGGTAACCTTCCTGCTTAATCTTGGAAGGGGCCACAATGATCCATGACCCACTACTCGTTTTGTATGCTTAGATCTGGATTGTGTAAACCGTCAATGATATGTTATTCAAAAACTTATATGTAACTGTGCTTTGACCTTACCTAGTGGAACAGTTCTTGGACCTTTCTGAGAGGCTGTTCCCAGATGATAGTCCTCAATTTGGCTCATATAAAATCTTCCATTTTTTTCTTAGATTGACTGATTAATTTTTTTGTCGACAAACCAAAGATAGCACCTCCAATTTTACTTCTTAGAATTTACTGTATTCTCAATGATGCTCATATTTAGATTGACGTCGATTGGTGTGTTGTTTGTAATAGCAGAATGTTGTAAGTGTCGTACATATCACCACCACCCCCCCCCCCCCGCACACACACACACAACTGGGGACTGGTTAAATAATTTGTAGTGGATGGATATTGTGGACACTGTGTGGTTTACGGTCAATTAGCATTCAGCACCTATTTCTACCCCTCTCTATGTTCTTTCCCAAAGGAGAAAACTATTTTTCTCAAACTCACTTACAGATAGGCTTCTGGATGAGAATTTGCTTCCACCAATGAGAAGTGTGTGTGTGTGAGCCTTGGAAGCTGGAAGTTAGAGGGAGGGCTCCTTCGTAATGAGCTGCCAGCTTATTAGTATTTGCAGCTAGTCTCAACATTCCAATGTCTCGTTATCTCCCTTGTCATTATCTAGAGGCAGCAGCCCAGATGCAGCAGTCAGAGTCTAGTCACCAGCTTCAGGGGGAACTGAGGCAGCTGTGGGGCTCTAGCAGTAGAATCATCAGCGATTTGCCAACCTCTGGATTATAGTGGTGTGCCCTTGAAATCAGTATTTGGTAACACATCTTCTGCTTCTTGAACCCAAACTACAATTTTGTAAGCACCTAATTTAAATCCCTTTCTATCTGAAGTACTTACTTAGAGTGATTTCTGTTTCCTGCACTAAATTCTGACAGATAAAAATACTATATGGGGCTTCCCTTGTGGCGCAGTGGTTGAGAGTCCACCTGCTGATGCAGGGGACACGGGTTCGTGCCCCAGTTCGGGAAGGTCCCACATGCTGCGGAGCGGCTGGGCCCGTGAGCCGTGGCCGCTGAGCCTGTGCGTCTGGAGCCTGTGCTCCGCAACGGGAGAGGCCACAACAGTGAGAGGCCCGCGTACCGCAAAAATAAAATAAAATAAAATAAAAATACTATATGGATGTCAAGAAGAATTAAAATAGCTATGGGCTGTAGAACAATATTCAAGTTATAGCATTAGAGTACAAAAATAAAAGTAGAGAATAGTGTGTAAAGTATATTTTCATTTGTGTAAAAATTAATTGTGTGTGTATATTAACTTATATTGTTGATGTGAAACAAATGACTGCCAGATATTTCTCCAGCAAGGATGGGTTTATTCTGGATCAGCAAAGAATTGCAGTTGGGGGTCTGAAACCACCTACATGCAAGTCACCACCTGGCAAGGGAAAAAGAAGTCTTTTATAGAGAGGAAAAGGAAGTTGGGAGGGCTGTAGTAAACAGAGTCCATGGCTTTTCATTGGCTGAGTCCCTGCCAGGAAAGAAGAGAAGTCTTTTTCCTGGCCTCTATTATCGTGACAGGGCATGAGAGTTCCCCATTCTGGCCTCCCAACCCTATTTAATTATGGTTTCTGTTTATTAATTTTTTTACAACATATACGTACACATATATGCTTCTTTATATGTAGAAAAAATTCAAAAAGTTTATATAAGAAAATGAAATCAGTAATTGCCTCTGGGAAAACAAAAATGGAGTCTGGGATAGGAAAGAGATTTACATTTCATTTATATACCCCTTAAAGTGTTGACTTTCTTTTTATATGTTTATGAAATACATTTTTTTCCATTAAAAACATTTTTAATTATAAGAAAATGGCAAGTTTTTGTAACAATTTGCAAGCAAAAGGAAAAACACCCATTAACCCACCAACCTGACATATTATCATGTGTTTTCGTGTATGTTTTCTCTAAATCTTACAGAAAGATATGAACACAGACTACTTTATAGTCCAGTTTGGTTTTTTTGTCTGTTTCGTTTGTTTTGCTTTTGTTTTGCTTATCATATATAACTAGCACTTAGGAAGTACTGTTCATTTGCCAGGCACAATGGTTAGAAGTTTCCTTGAATTATATTTCATTGAAACCAAGATGTTATTGATGGTAAGATGCACCATTACCTTATGTATCATTAAGAAAGGAATCTTTTTTAAAAACTGCCTGCTAAATTCTTACACAAACCACACATAGGCTTTCTCCCTCAAATGAACCATGTATCTCTGGAATTTAAGCAACTTCTCTCTGAAGGCAACAGGACATTTCTGACACACTGATGCTACCACTCTGATGATGGTTTTACAGAAGGCATGAATTGGTCAGACCAACCTCTCACTGCTTTGAGATTTCTTTCATCTCTTTCAAGCTATTTCACAGTTTCTCTTGCCTTTAATGGCATTGGCTGGTGTATGACGGGCTCATCTCACAGTGACAAAATGCAACACAGCTTCCTCTTCAAGGTTGCTTTGCATGAATGTGTGGAATTGCAATCTTTCTTTCAGGGACAAATATTTCTTTGCTAGGATCGTATATAAGCCCTCCTGCTCTACTTCTGTACCTTGTCCATACACAATAACATTTATTTCCATGCTGAATCATAGTGTAATTTTAAGGCATTTAAAATGGCAGTTAAATTCAAATTGTGTGGTACCACGATGTACATAATTCAGTTGATGTGACAATCACGTGAACAGAGATGGCCAGGTTTACATGTGTAAACAATACCAACTCTGTGATTATAAGACACCTTCAACTATAAGTCACAGCCCAATATCAGAGATGTTAAAATAAATGTGAAAATAATATTCTCCTTAGAATAGATGAAACATTATCCATTTGATCCTCAAACAACCTTTAAGTCAATTCTATTAAGCCTCAAGTAAGAAAACTGGGAAGTAAGGAGGTTATCAGGGTATTTAGCTATTAAAAAGCAGGTCTTTTTAAAATGTAGTCAATCTGGTTCTGATGTCCAGAGTCTTAATCAGTAAGCTATGTTGTCCTCTTGTTGTTATAAAACTTTTCCTTTATTGCTACATACTATTCATAATATGGCTGCTTAGTATTCCATTAAAAGGACAAATCAGAATTTAATAATTATCAAATATTAGATAGATTGCTTCTAATTTTCCCATCATGAGTTATGCAATTAATGTATCAACGCATATGGCTTTTCACAACCCAAAGAGATATATTTTATTTTTTTAAATATGAAAGCAACACATGTTCTAGAAATTTTGGAAAATGCAGAAATTATAAAGAAGCAAACAACCAAGTTATTATAATTTCATCACCTAGGGGCAGTCATTGCCAACATGGTAGGAAGTTTCTTTTCCGTTTTGTCCATAAGCCTTTTCGTATAGTTAAGATTATAGTGGAAATACCTTTCCATGTTCTACTTTATTCTCTTAGAGTGTTGTATTAGTTTCCTGTGGCTGCCATAACAAATTACCATAAACTTTGTACCTTAAAACAACAGAAACCTATTCTCTCACAGTTCTGGAGGCCAGAAATCCAAAATCAAGCAGTGAACAGGGCCAGTGTACTCCCTTAATCATAACTGATCAAAACATGTTGCTTTTATAATGTTCTAAGATTATAATCATAAATGAAGAGGGTAATAACCAGTTGTGAATACTGGCACCTCATTACATTCTCTTTAGAAGCTAGACACACTCAAATCAAGGAAGACTCATTCTCTATAGTCAGTAATCAACACTTTTCCTTTTTAAATTTTATTTATTTATTTATTTGGGCCCTGCCACGTGGCTTGCAGGACCTTGGTTCCCCAACCAGGGATTGAACCCTTGCCCGGCAGTGAAAGCGCTGAGTCCTAACTGCTGGACTGCCAGGGGATTCCCAATCAACACTTTTCTTGTTGCTTTAAAATTGGCTTGGAGAGATGTGGATGTGACTCATTTGTGACTGTGGCAAATGACGATGTGACTTCATCAAGTTGACGGGTCCTGTGCCCTGTGTGTACCACTTTCCTAAATAAGGCTAGACACGTTTGCTTCAGGTAAGTGTTCAAAACACAACAAAAATGCTGAGAAATTTCCACAGTCTTGGTGAATATCTCATTGAACAATGTTGCTTTATAAAGAGACTGATGAGTCAGCTGTGTTGGATTTGTAAAGGTTGCTGTCCTCTATATTCAGGTGGTTAATTTGAACGTAGAACTACCATTTTAAACTAAAGAATGGATTTGCTGGAGAGGCAGTGCTTTGTGAAAAGAGGAAATATGAAGTCAGATCTGGATTCAAATGCTGGCTCTGGCTGCTTTATTTTCTGTAACATTTGGGAATTTAACCTACCTTTAAGAGTAAATGAAGATGATAAGGAGTATTTAGACATTTGTGAAGATTAGAGATGGAGTATATAAAAAATATTGCACAGCCAGATTATTTTAGATGGCAGATTATCCTTCTAGAGGATAAGGCAGTGAGTGGACAACTAAAGACCTTGATATTACTCAGATGCCATTAAGCTTCAGTAGCAGTACAGTGTGCTGCCTTAATGCTAATGTTAGCTGCTTTGCATCAACAATGAAAACCAGTTAAATGCTTGGTGAAAGATTTCCCTTTGAAGGCTTATATTCTCCTTCTCCCCATTCAAAAGCAAAGGTTCCTGGAATGAGGCAGTCTACATTTAAGGGTAAATCTACACTTCAGTAGATCAAATGAGTGATTCACTATTTACAGCACATTGAAGAATTAAGTTGACACTGATGCTTTGGCCTTTCAAATAAAGTAAATAAAATGATGAAAGATAAACTGATGTTTCTAGAGTAGCAAAGCTTAATAAAGTGTAATATAATTAGCAGACCAGCTCATGGTGCTTCAGCACTGATAATTCTGACACCAGAGTGATCTTGAAATGACTTATCAATGAAGATATAAATTATTCTCTTTCTTATTGCAAAATAAAATTGTAAACCTGTTATAGTAAAGGTCTTTGGATATATTTAAGTTATTATGTGTTGCTTTAAATTTACAAAATTCTGTAGTATTTAGAGAAGTCTATAGCCCTCTTGGAAATTAAACCAAAAAACTCTTTGGCAAGAAGAAACCCCTGATGACTTTGACAGCAGCTGGGGTCATGGGCTTCTCAAGGAACTGCTGGGACAGAGCTCCAAATGCAGGAGATCACTACCCCAGAGTTGTGAGTTCTTTGATGGCAGAAACGTTGTCATATATGTTCGTTCCTTATACAACACCGTGTGGCTGGACCAGAGTTCATGCTCGATAAATGTTTGTTGGATCAATAGCTTATCTAGAGAAGCATTGTTTTCCATTGTGGTGCAGCATCATTGTTTAGGAAGTTCTTCACATACAAATCCTACGAAAGTAGTAATCCTAAAGTATTTACATTTCTGTTCTATTCCCTTCGTGTTCTCCATGTGTGATATTGATTCATTAGATAGAAAAGGGAAGCATGTTAAACTTATAATTAACCTTTTCTCTTGACATGTAATTAGCTAGGATTTATGAGATGCTAAAGATTTCAATGTCTGAGAAAGGGAGCATAAATAGGGCTAATTTTGTATGACTAAGCTTGGAGTAATACAGTCATTTATTTTCATTGAGACATTATGTATCTGATATATTTTTATTTTAAAGTGGCTAATCTTCTAAAACCTTAGTTATATTATTCTAGTCCAATCCTGGAATAGAGATCTGATTTTAACTTTTTTCCACCACAATTGGGGATCATATCAGTTCAAGTCCACATGAAATTTTACAGAGTGTGAATTCACTTTCATCTTCATTTTGTTAAGATAATTTTATTATTATGCTACTATCATAATTCAAAATTATACTGTCGATAGAGTAACATTTTAGATGAACCAAACGAATCTTATAGGAAAAATATATTAAAATTTATATTAAACTAGAACTTAAAACTCTTTGTACTGTTTTACAATACGTTGCAAGCAGACTTTTATCAAATAATGGTTATTTTGCATTAGATGGAATTAATTTTTAAGGTTTCTTCTCCTTTATTTAGGAAGAAATATTTCCCCCCTAAATTTAGTAGGCTACCTTCAAGAGAAAAAAAATGCCTATAGTAAGGAAATAGATTACAAAGTATCTAATTTTTCACTTATTTGGAAAAAAATCTAATTGGCTTGCCCAATGAAATATGAGAGATTTTTAAACTTTGGAGTCTTTCTCCTAAACTTGAAAGTGTCTCACAGTTTCTGTGTTGTCAAGAACATAGACATCCAACCTCACCTGAACTTTTACCTTACAATTCTTGTGCTTCTAAATCTTGTGAAAACCTCTCTAACATCAGTTAGATCAGATATTTTCTTCAGGTCCTATACTTTATCATGCCAATTGATTAAGGAGGCTAAAATTAGCAGCTGGAACTGTTGTTTAAAGCATCACTTTTCCTCATCCGTACTGTAGTAAAGCACTCTTTTTATACTTTTAAAATTCACTTTCTAAAGTTTAAACCAGAAATAGTAGATATTTGCTCCATACTTAGCAATATTCCTTGGCTTCCTATTTATTTCAATTTTCAAATAGGAGCTCTACCTATAATTAGTATCATTATTAATACTATTGTTAGTCTTTCATAAGTACAACTTATGTTCTGCTGATCCCCTTCCCTTCTTGCTAGTTAGATGTATGTGATTATCACTAATAGGCTTATATTATAGTCTTCACAACACTTCTTTCCCACATTTACTTTTCCTAATCATTTGAATAGCATTTATTTTGTTCTATGATTTAATAATTGTTATTAAACTTATTGTTGTGACTTTTATGGTAAAGAGTCTTTTAAGAAACACATTTTAATAGCATAAAATATGTGAGTCGAAGGAAGTAAAAATGCAATAAAAACAAGAAAGACCTATGAGAAGAAAGAAGCAAAGTTAGCTGAACAGTGGTCTTTTGTTTAGGAAGTTCCATACCTTCTTATGAGACCCGCCGTAAATCAAAGATAGGCTGGTCTAGGTTGTTCTTGATTTTTGCTTATGATGGGGAGGAAAAATGGCTTTTAGTTACCTGTTCCATTACCTATTCATCAAGAATCTGGGCGTTAGTTTTCATTTTATATTTTGACTACTATCCTCAGAGAAATTCTTTGTTTCCGGTGATTGCAGTGATTTCTCTCTTTTGAGAGCTGCGGATCCAAGGTTAAAGTTGACTATTCCCTCAACCTTCTTACAAGTGTTTTATTAAATGGTACTTGTCTGTGCTTAAATATTAGATAGCAGAGCTATTAGGAAGGAAAGCCAGGAGGATAGCAGACATAAATATCTTTTTCTGTGCTGCTGGGACAAGGTGACCTGGAAGCCAGTTGCTGTGTTACTGTTAATGAGGATAAACAAGCCCTATAGGAAGACTCAGATTGTAGAGGCCAAATCATAATGTTCAGTTCAAAGGGTACCAGGCTCTGTGGTCGGAATGCAGAGATGAATGAGATGCTCTGCCCCATGAAGATTCTTTTTTCCTGTGAGGATAGGAAAGCGCTATAGAATTGAGGCATCACTATTGGAATAACGTAGAGGAACCCCTCAGTGAGCCAGTGGGCATATCTCAGAATGAGAAAAATCAGACTTCGTGTGACACAGAATTTTTAGAAAAAAAATAGGATTTTTAGCAATTAATACTATTCATCTCCAACTTTTTACTACTAGACTTATCAAATAGCTGGTGTGCCACTACCATCTTTATTTCCTTGCCACTTCATTCCTTAACCTCTTGAGATCATCCAGCCTGATCACTTAACTGAAACTACATTCTAAAAGGACATAATTTCTTGATTGTTAATTTAATGGTAAAATGTAGATGGAACAGCAAGGTAGTTAGTAGAATGAGCTTTGAAATCAGCAGACTTGGGTTAAGATTCTGATTCCACCACTTACTAACTAGCTCTGTGACTTTGAGAAAGCATTTTTTAAAGTCTCATCTGAGAAATCAGGATAATAAAATCAATCTAATAAGATTATCATAAGGATTGAGAAAATATATAAAGCACCTATCACAGGCCAGGGCACATAGTTGATACTCAATACTTTCATGATTATTTTTTAAAGGCTTTTCACAGTCTTTATTTTTCCTGACATTTCTATAACATGTAAAAAACGTCATCATCTCATACTTACTAAAAATGTTTCTTTCTTCTTCTAGGTCACAAACCTTAAACAGTCCTTAATGTTCAATCCTTGTACTGCTATTCTTTATTCCATAAGAAGCTGTTACCACATTTTACCTAAAGGGATGAAGGGAGTGACTTAAAAAGGCAGTGCATCACTTTGAAAGAAGAAATAACCCTCAGTGGAGGGACATAGCCAACCCAAGACAACCTTGTTGGAGCTAGAGTAGTCAGTATTACCCTGATCTCACTCTCTTCCTTCTCTCTGATCTGCTGCTGGGGCCCCTTATTGGCTAAGAGAGCCAGAAAGCATAGGAAGCCATGGATGGAGTCTGTGTAGTCTGTACTTCAACATAGGTTCCACATGAATACTGATAAATTTTCAAATCAGTTTGTGCAAATTAATTATTCTACTGATACTGTCTTTGATATGTTCTATAGGAAATGCAGCTCTGATCTTTGAATGTTCTTGTGTACAGAACAAATGCAATTAGAAAAAAATTACAGCTAGAATGAATGAATGATCCCATCAAAGAATCTGTTATTTTAAAATATTTTACTCTCCTATTTCTCAGGGTTGTATACAAGCAGGACTGATTTTGCCCCCAAGGGACATTTGACAGTGTCTGGAGACATCTTTATTTGTCATACTTGTGGATGAGGGTGGGTGCTACCAGCAATTAGTGGGTTTCGTGTGTAGAGAAGCCAGGGATGCTTCTAAACAGCCTATAGTGCACAGGCCAGTCACCCACAATAAAGAATTATCTGGCCCCAAACCAAAATATTAACAGTGCCAGGATTGAGAAACACTCCTCTAGAAGAAACTAAAGATACCAACAATATATTTAAAAAGATAAAATAGATCTTTTTAAAGATATATATGTATATATATTTACACTGAATACACATGTATGACATGTGCTTATAAAGTAATGAGACGGGCTTCCCTGGTGGTGCAGTGGTTAAGAATCCTGCCAATGCAGGGGACACAGTTTTCAGCCCTGGTCCGGGAAGATCCCACATGCCGCGGAGCAACTAAGCCCGTGAGCCTAGAGCCCTTGCTCCACAACAAGAGAAGCCACCTCAATGAGAAGCCCGCGCACCACAACGCAGAGTAGCCCCGCTCCCCTCAACTAGAGAAAGCCTGTGAGCAGCAACGAAGACCCAACACAGCCAAAAATAATAAATAAATAATAATTTAAAAAAATAAATAAAAAAAATAAAGTAACGAGACCACTTTGATAGCATATGAAATTAATTGTTAACATTTCAGTAATGGTCTACTGTTTATGAAATTCTTTCTAAAAACTCTCCCTGGCAATATTATCTATTCCCACAGCCTCAACTTTCATCTCTATAATTATGACTGTCAAATATTTATCTCTAGCCCAGGCTTCAATATGTTACCACATACTGATTTTCTGTCCTCAGTATTTCCTGTCACTCGCCCTGCCCTCATACCACTGCATTAGTTTGGCCTCATCCTTGTTTGCCTGGATTACTATGTGACCTCATTGTCCAAGATCACACCGTCTTGTGGCTATAAATAAGGAGACACCTTTTTCTTAGTGCACAAACTATAATAGTCTCAGTTCTGATTCACTCCCAGAAATCAGCTCTCATCAAATTACCTGTCGGCTGCTTCTGAGAGCTCCCAGGGTTCTGCCGTGTAGTCTTCTGAGCAGGTCCACAGGGGTCCCTGCTAAGGTTTGAATGCTGCCATGTCTCCCTGTAAGATCACACTGAGGACTCAGCTGGGCATGGCTTTCTGCAGACTGTTACCAGCACCCCGGTCTCAAGGAGGAGGTATACTGCTCACCCCTTTGCAACTCTTTCTGAAGTACAGGAGGAGCACTTCCTGCATCCCCCACAGTGTAACCGAGTCCAGACTGTAACTTTTGACAAAATTTTACTGTACGTTTGGGAATTTTAAAAAAGGGGTGTAGAATGAGGTAGTTACAAGCTGCCCAGGCCCAGACCCATGCAAAGTTTCCATGCAGGGATCTCATTCCCAGCCAGTCCTCACCTGGCAGGGTACCTTCCACTCTAGAAATGCCCCAGGAATCTTTATGCTTGAATTCCATTCCAAACTGATTCTGGGACCAGAAACAGGATAGTTTTCCTTCATTCAGTCTGAGATCTCAAGTATGACTGGAAAAAGAATTTAAATTTCTTGTACACCCCTTACATGGAGGGATATGACCCAGTCCCCCAAAATAATCATATCAGAATACAGTGGCCAATTTCAGTTCATTTACCAGAGGCTGGATAATTCAATCTTAAAATAATCTCTCATGGGCCATCAACAACCTAGTGGAAGCTGGGCTGCACCAACTTTGTGCTAGCTTATTTTCAGTCTCTCCTCATGAAGCATTTAAAATCTCCATGTCAATCTCACAAAGAATCACCTTGTTATGACAGAGATGAGTTTCCAACTAATCTCCTTCCTCCAGTCTGGTCTCATCGAGTTCACTCCTTTCCTGCTGCCTATGTCCCATCAGAAATGCAAATCTGATCACTTCTTTACTTAAGACTGCATAGTGATTCCTCTTGCCTATTTCTCCACCCCCGTCACTTCTCTTTTCCCTACCCACACCCTGTGTTCAAGTCCAGACGCTCAGGTTTCCTACAAATCCCTAACCATGGATTCTCTCTCATGTGTCTGCCTTTGCTGTTGTCTAGGCCAGGAATGCTTTTCACCCAGTCATCAGGGGGCCATATCTTATTCATCTTCCAAGATGCAACTCAGTTGCCACTCTCTAGGAATCCTCTGTTTGCCCCATCCCCAAGCCTGGAGCGCATTGTACTTATCTCTGACATACCTCTCATCATACTGTAGTGAAATGGTTTGTGTCTTCTAGAAGACCGTGGGAGCTCCCTAAAGGCAGAGGAAATGGTGTTGCCCTCTGTGTTTTCATGCACCTGGCACAAGCATGCAATATAGTAAATCCTCAGTTAAGTTTAGTTGATGTTGACTCAGTATTTTCATTTGATCCTCTTAACAACACTGGGAAGCTAGTATTATTTCCAACAGTGCTGGTGGAAAGCAGTGAATGCATTTAATTTAAGACTAAGATGAAAACAACCATGAAAATTATGGTTACAGAATAGAATGTAAAGTTTATGAATCATGACAATGTAGAAACAATATAATTAACAAAGAGGAAAGGAGAATGGAGTGAAAAAGTGGGATGTGTGTAAGTTGTTGATTTTCTCTGTTATAGACGAGGTTATAAAGGTAGGTTTTAAAGCTGACAGATCAAGTAATAAATGTACAACCACATTTTGCTATATAAAAGCAAACAGAAAATATAGAAAAATAATGCAGTTAATTAAAATCAGGGTTTAGAGGGTAGGGAGTGGAAAAGGGTGATACTACTCACAGTGGGGATATATAGATTTAGATATATTTTTAAAAGAAATAGAGAATAAAGTATGTTATATAAAGTTATGGTAACTTTTAGCCTAAAAACAACCTAGAGTACAATTTACTTTTTTACATATTCAGGAGAAATACATGTACAAAATATAAAATATAAATATAAGAATATATGGAGCATATATAGTAAAAAATAAAAACTAGAAAACATAAGAAGGGGTATCTATCATACCAGTAAATTTACCTATGAAAACAAAATGGCTCTCAGAAGGATAAGAAAACAAAATCTAATTAAATGCTATACACAAGATATATTCCTAATACAAAATATCGAAAAATGTTGAGTATTAAAAAGTATAGAAGCAAGTCACAGAGTGAAACAAACATAAATAACTAATACTGAGAAAATACTTGCTATAAAATATTAAGGAAAAGACTGAAGGAAAACAATAGAAAAATGGGCAAGAAACTTGAGCAGACACTGTCAAAGAGCACATCTTTTCATTAACACATGGAAAGGTGCTCTACCTCATTGTTGATCAGGAAATTAAAGCCTCTACAGGTAGCTGTAAGAGTGGGTTTGCCATTCCCACACAGGTTTCTCTCTTTGTCTCTGCCTCTACAATAGGCAGTGTTTCAGGTGGTGGCTTGAGTTCTGGAGTAAGGATGCCACAGAGGAGTATCCCCAGCCCACCACAAGGACATGACGTGTGAGCAAAAACCGTGTGGCTGGCAGGATCTTGGTGCTCCAGCCTGGTGTCAGGCCTGAGCCTCTGAGGTGGGAGAGCTGAGTTCAGGCCGTTGGACTACCAGAGACCACCCAGCCACACGTAATATCAATCAGTGAGAGCTCTCCCAGAGATCCCCGTCTCAATGCTAAGACCCAGCTCCACCCAACGGCCAGCAAGTTCTGGTGCTGGATGCCCCATGCCAAACAACTAGGAAGACAGGAACACAACCCCACCCAACCTCAACAAATCACATCTTGGGTCACAAAGAAGTAAAACTGTCACTGTTTGCAGATGACATGACAGTATACATAGAGAATCCTAAAGATGCTACCAGAAAACTACTAGAACTAATCAATGAATTTGGTAGAGTAGCAGGATACAAAATTAATGCACAGAACTCTCTTGCATTCCTATACACTAATGATGAAAAATCTGAAAGAGAAATTAAGGAAACACTCCCATTTACCATTGCAATAAAAAGAATAAAATACCTAGGAATAAACCTACCTAAGGAGACAAAAGACTTGTATGCAGAAAACTATAAGACACTGATGAAAGAAATTAAAGATGATACAAACAGATGGAGAGATATAGCATGCTCTTGGATTGGAAGAATAAACATTTTGAAAATGACTATACTACCCAAAGCAATCTATAGATTCAATTCAATACCTATCACACTACCAATGGCATTTTTCATAGAACTAGAACAAAAATTTTACAATTTGTATGGAAACAGAAAAGACCCTGAAGAGCAAAAGCGATCTTGAGAAAGAAAAATGGAGCTGGAGGAATCAGGCTCCCTGAATTCAGACTATACTACCAAGCTAAAGTAATCAAGACAGTATGGTACTGGCACAAAAACAGAAAGATAGATCAATGGAACAGGATAGAAAGCCCAGAGATAAACCCACGCACATATGGTCACCTTATCTTTGATAAAGGAGGCAAAAATATACAATGGAGAAAAGACAGGCTCTTCAATAAGTGGTGCTGGGAAAAACTGGACAGGTACGTGTAAAAGTATGAAATTAGAACACTCCCTAACACTATACACAAAAATAAGCTCAAAATGGATTAAAGACCTAAATGTGAGGCCAGATACTATCAAACTCTTAGAGGAAAACATAGGCAGAACGCTCTATGACATAAATCACAGCAAGATCCTTTTTGACCCACCTCCTAGAGAAATGGAAATAAAAACAAAAATAAACAAATGGGACCTAATGAAACTTCAAAGCCTTTGCACAGCGAAGGAAACCGTAATCAAGACGGAAGAACAACCTTCAGAATTGGAGAAAGTATTTGCAAATGAAGCAACAGACAAAGGATTAATCTCTGAAATATACAAGCAGCTTATGCAGCTAAATATCAAATAAACAACCCAATCCAAAAAATGGGCAGAAGACCTAAATAGACATTTCTCCAAAGAAGATATACAGATTGCCAACAAACACGTGAAAGGATGCTCAACATCACTAATCATTAGAGAAATGCAAATCAAAACTGCAATGAGGTATCACCTCACACCCGCAGGAATGGCCATCATCAAAAAATCTACAAACAATAAATGCTGGAGAGGGTGTGGAGAAAAGGGAACCCTCTTGCACTGTTGGTAGGAATGTAAATTGATACAGCCACTGTGGAGAACAGTATGGAGGTTCCTTAAAAAACTAAAAATAGCACTACCATATGACCCAGCAATCCCACTACTGGGCATATACCCTGAGAAAACCATAATTCAGAAAGAGTCATGTACCACAATGTTCGTTGCAGCACTATTTACAATAGCCAGGACATGGAAGCAACCTAAGTGTCCATCAACAGATGAATGGATAAAGAGGATGTGGCACATTTATACAATGGAATATTACTCAGCCACAAAAAGAGACGAAATTGAGTTATTTGTAGTGAGGTGAATGCACCTAGAGGCTGTCAAGTAAGTCAGAAAAACAAATACCATATGCTAACACATATGTATGGAATCTAAAAAAAAAACCAAATGGTTCTGACCAGCCTAGGGGCAGGACAGGAATAAAGATGCAGACATAGAGAATGGACTTGAGGACATGGGGAGGGGGAAGGGTAAGCTGGGACGAAGTGAGAGAGTAGCATCGACATATATACACTACCAAATGTAAAATAGATAGCTAGTAGAAAGCAGCTGCATCTCACAGGGAGATCAGCTCGGTGCTTTGTGACCACTTAGAGGGGTGGAATAGGGAAGGTGGGAGGGAGACGCAAGAGGGAGGGGATATAGGGATATATGTATACACATAGCTGATTCACTTTGTTATACAGCAGAAACTAATACAACATTGTAAAGCAATTTTATTCCAAGAAAGATGTTAAAAAAAAAAAAAAGAAAGCCTCTACAAACCCACCAGAATGGCTAAATATTAAAAAGACTAAGAAACCAAGTATTTGTGAGGATACAGAGAAATGGGAATTCTCATACAGTTCTGGTGGGTGTATAAATTGATGGAACCACTTTGGAAGACAACTTGTTATGCCATTATGTTGAAGAATGTGTTCTCTATGATGCAGCCACTCAATTTCTAGGTATATACCCATCATAAATATGGGCATACGTGTACCAGCGGACGTGTATAAGAATGCTCACCGGCCAAAAACAAGAAACAATTAAATGATTGTCAAGAGTAATGATAAATTCATACAATGTAAAACAACACAACAATGTAAATAAATGGATTATAGTGTAAGCAATGACACAGATGAATCTTACAAACATAATGTTGAGCTCAAAAGACTACACACTGTATGATTACTGAATGATTCCATTTATATGAACTTCAAAAACACACAAAACTAAATTCTAATGAAAACAGATGGCACACTTATATAGTAAAAGAATTAAAAGAATAAGGAATAAGTACATAATATTTCCATAAATATCAGGAAAGGACTACATTTAAGGAGAGAGAAGAAGCCGTGGTTGGGAATGGGCATGGAAGTAGGGGTGCTTCTTGAGCTTTACCAGTGTGCTACTTCTTGAACCTGAATTGGTGATTACACGATGTTCTAATTGTAGTAATTCATTAAACTGCATGTTTATGTTTTATGCAATGTTCTATATATGTGTTTCATTTGACAATAAGAAACTTTTTAAAAAGTAAAATATAACAGATTCTAAAAACTTCCCCTGAATTTTTTAAATAGACTTTGAGAGATGTTTATAAATTTCTAGTGTAAGAATGTTTTTCTTTTAAAAAACTTTTGAAAACTAAAAATATGGAAGAGTTTACAATGATAAAAAAAATCTATCAAATACATTATATCTGTGCGTGGAAACTTTATCAAGATCACTCATCTAGCAGATTCACTCCTCCCAAAGGCTATAAGTTCTAACGCTTTTCTCACGATGCTACTATATCTTTGCTTTGAGATAACTTGGGCTGTATTCATTCAAAGTCAACTTTTAAATTTTAAATAATAACAAACCCATGAGTCATAAAGAAGGCATATTCTAAGAGGAGAGAAAATTCCTGAATATGGTGGCATTACTTCAGAGATAATAAAAATTTAAAACATCTAATTTTTAAAAATTTCTAGTATTCATTTGATATTAACTATTCCTAAAATAAAATATGAAAAGCAAAAAGAAAAGCATTTACTATTGATTTGCTAATAGCCATTTGGTAGACAGGTGTCAAGAAAAGAAAAATGCTTAATGTTATATTATATAATTATGTAAATTAATTGATTTTGTCCCCCAAGGGATATTTGGCAATGTCTTGAGACATTTTTGCTTGCTGCAACAAAACGGGAAGTGGTACTAACGGCATCTAGTGGGTAGAGGTGATGCTGTTAAACATCCAACAATGAACAGGAAAGCCCTGCCCCCCTCCCCAACATAGAATTATCTGGCCCCAAGTGTCAATAAATCAAAGGTTGAAAAAAACCCTGGAATAAGTGAATCAAGAGAAAAAAGTTATCACATATTGTTAAGCAAAAAGGAAGATTACAAAAGATTAAAGTTAAGGGGACTTCCCTGGTGGCACAGTGGATAAGGCTCCACACTCCCAATGCAGGGGGCCTGGGTTCGATCCCTGGTCAGGGAACTAGATCCCACATTCACGTCACAACTAAGAGTTTGCATGCTGCAACTAAGGAGCCCGCCTGCCGCAACTAAGACCCTGTGCAACCAAATAAATATTTAAAAAAAAAGATTAAAGTGTGATTCCATTTTTGTTAAAACAAAAGTGATTGTCTCTGTGTATGTAATATATGTGTAGTATATTTACATATAAATGCACAAAAATGTCAACAGGGTTTGGCCCTCAATGATGAAATCATGGATGAATTTTATTTCCTTTTGCTTTGTCTTACTTGGCTTACCTGGAATTTCTAATTTTTTCTATTGATCATTTATTACTTGAACAACAAGAAAAATACGAAGTTTGGTTTCTACCAAAGAAAGAACACGGCTTTGGCATCAGAAAAGAACTGAGTTTGAACACTGGTCATCTTTCACTAAGAGTATGACCACTTTTATCCTTCTGAGACTGTTTTCTTATTGGGAAAATGAGGAATTAATACCTCACATACTTGCTCCTTTTCTTTTGTTCAGTTTAAATACAACTACACATACTCACACATACATGCATACTTACCCCAACTCAATAGAAAAATGTTGAGAAAGAATTCATTTTACTTCTATCTTTAATGTTTGAAGGAGAGTATATTTATTTAAAGGGTAAGAAGATAGATGATGTGTGATGCTTCTGAAGGGAATTTCTAGGCATTTTCAGACTTTAGAAGTTAACCTCCCATTTATACCTATTTCACTTAAAACTTTAACAATGAATTCCTTTTTTTTTTTCCATTCAAAATACATTCACTGAGTACCTATAATATACCAGGCATTGTGCTAAGCACAGGGAAAACAAATGGAAAGAAAGAAGGAAAAAAAAAGACTCAGTCTCTATCAGTAAATACAGTCATATACATATTCACTGGATATTATGGAAACAAACAGGAGGAACAGTTAGGTATACTAGCTTATCCTATAGTACTATGCTTATGCTACTTATGATTAGATCTCTTTTTTAGTTCATAAATAAAACTGATAATTTCCTAATCATAAACAAAAAAGACAAAAAAAGAAAAAGCAATGGATATGAAAATATGGAAGGTGCCTAAAGTAGAATTACAGTGCTGTGAGCAGCAGTAAGCAAAGGAAATGGAAAAATAAGATATGTACACAATATCCAGTCAGGCAGGAAAGTCGATGGTGGGGTGAGCTAAGTCAGTCTCCATCCAGTTACTATCGGATGGTTCTGAAATGCCTGGTTGGCATCTGGAGTGGAGGGATAGGAGATGAAAGCCTCCTGAGTGGGAAGAAAAGGAATCCATGCATAGTAAACAATTTATATGTTGGATTGGGATAGAATTCTTATAAATAAAAAGTATGCCTATATTCAATAACTGCAACTATTTAAAATAATAGTATTAGTCTATTGTGTTAGCAAACAGTGGTTAAAGGATAAACATTTTCTGGAGTTAAGGAAATATTTGGGATATCAAGAATCGGTGCGCTAAATAAGAACACAGCTGCTTCATAATGCGCAATGCTTTGAACAGCTTTTAGATTAGAGAATTGAGATAAAGAATACAGGCTCCAAAAGAAGTCAACATCAACTGAAGAAAACAGTGAAGGGTGCAGCAGAGCAAAAGTTGGAATTGAATATGGTTGGTTTGATAGAAAACTTTGCAAGCAAGTTAGTTTAAATTTGATTTAGAAGGCAATGAGAAACCATAGATGATATGATACTGTTTTCTTCAGCTTTTCAAAAATACCTGTTTTGATAAAACAGGACATAGGAAGGAACTGCATGTTGCTTACTATAAGTAAAAAAGATTAGGACCAAAATTAGCTGCCGGCTTCATTGCCTTACTATGGGGAGGGCAGGGACATAAGGAAGGGGAGAAAACATATGAGTAAAGCTCTCTATCGGTGCTTTGCCAATACTTCCAGCGTGAGTCCTCACACGTACTCCTCCCTAGGCTTGCAATACTAGTAGAATCTGGTTGATTCCTCCACATCTTTTAGGTCTCTTCCCCATCTCCACCTCCTCCCCATAGGAATCTCCCTGTTATAAATTCTCAAACTTATAATTGTGTTTTTTGGTTAATTATTTAGAGTCTGTCTCCTGTTCCATACTCCAACCAACCTCTCATCTTCAAATAAGCTTCAGAAGGGCGCGGACCCTGACAGTTTTCCTCACCGAAGTGTGAGTGTTCTTCTCCAGCGCCTTACACTATTGATTGATGCATAGCATGCTACAAGCATGTCTTGAATGAATGAGAATGAGCTTCCGTGTTTGGTGGTTAACAATACCAGGACCACAGGAAGCGCTCAAGAAATAAACAGCACTTACTGGTATTCACATTTATTATCTCATTTATTTCTCACAAAACCCGGTAAGTATCAAACCCGGTACTAGGATCTAGAAAACTAAGGAAAGTTAAACAGCCCGCCCGGTGTCAAGAGACACCAGAATTACAGCGCCGGGCCTGGGACCAGCACCGAGCACCTCCCTGGCCGGGTTCTTCTCGGTTACCCCAAGCGGCGGGCCACAGTCTCGCCCTCCGCGGCTCGGTCTTCAGCCGCCGGCCTGCCGCAGACGAAGCTCGTTTCCGTGGTTGGAAGGAGGCTCGGGGCAGGAGGCAGCGCCGGGGGCGGGGCGAAGACGACCTAGGGTCAACACAGGCGGGCGCCGGAACCGCCCGAGCCTGTGGCTGCCCAGCAGGCGGAATCCCGCTCCTTGAAAGGAGCCGCTCCCCCTGTGGGTCGCACCCCGGTGTAGGGACTCGGGGTCCTCTCCCTAAAGCACGAGACGGCCCCCCTCTTCGAGGCCTGAAGCTGGCAGCTAAGCCGAAGCAGCGAAACTAACCCGGCGACCCCAGCCGCGCACCGGCTCTCCGCGGCCGCTCTAGGAAGCCGGAGGAGGGGGCGGGACGGAGTGGGGGCCCTCCTCTCTGTGGTTGGGACTGGGCCGCCCTCCGCCGGAAGCCGGCTACCTTCGGGCGCGTCCTGGCCTGGCTCCTGGGTGAGGCGTAGGTCCGGCGTTAATCCTCCTGCGAGCGAGCTGGAGTAGGAGCTGGGAGAGGCTTACGATCTGGCCTGTGTTCCCCTTCCACGCGCAGGCTGTCTCTAGAAAATCTCTGATTTCTAAAAATCTCGGAGAACAACCGTCGTCAATTTTTGCTCGCAATTCCACCTTCCTTTGCTGCGTGGAAAAAAAGGAAAAAAAATGCCAGTATTTCTTAGTTTGTCTTTATTATCTTCAAATGATTTCCTGTGTATTTCTTAGTTTTGTTTCTAATTCTTGGTAAAGAAGCTTCACGTGGTGGAAGCACATGAAAGGAGCCTATCACTGTGATTTCCTAAGCATTGGGCAGAGTATGGGATTAGGACGTATTTTTCCCCCCATACAGAGCTAACAGCCTTTTTTTTTTTCCTTTTTAAGGATCAAACATTTGCTCTACTACACTGTAGCCAACTCAGCTAATTAATTCATAAATTTATAAGTACCAAGGGAGAGGGGAAAAATTATACCATTAGAACCACAAATATTAAAGATGAGAAGTGTATAGAGCCCCAAGTACTGAAAGTGAGTGCTACAGATTCCATTTGAAACTTGAGTAACTCTGTATAAGATAAATGGAAATAGCAAGGGAAAATGAAGTAATTGGTATATGTAGTTATAAATGTACAATTATCAACTAAAAAAACCCCTTTTATGACTAGGTTTATTGAAGTGACATGCACTAATCCTTTTTTAAATTTTTAAAATTTTATTTATTATATTAATTAATTTTTGGCTGTGTTGGGCCTTCGTTGTTGCGCGTGGGCTTTCTCTAGTTGTGGCGAGCAGGGGCTACTCTTCGTTGTGGTGCATGGGCTTCTCATTGCGGTGGCTTCTCTGGTTGTGAAGCACGGGCTCTAGGCGCGTGGGCTTCAGTAGTTGTGACACACGGACTCAGTAGTTGTGGCTCGTGGGCTCTAGAGCACCAGGCTCAGTAGTTGTGGTGTGTGGGCTTAGTTGCTCTGCAGCATGTGGGATCTGCTAAGACCAGGGATTGAACCCATGTCCCCTGCATTGGCAGATGGATTTTTTTTTTTTTTTACTTATTTCTGAGACATACATTTTAAAGTAATAACTAGAATTATGACTTATAACATTATAACAGAACATATAAGATTTTTAGAAATTTCATGTAATGGCTGAAACATTTATATTAACATATTTCCATACAAATAACCCAAAGAAAGTTCAGTATTAGTTGTTTTGTTTGTTTGTTTGTTTTATACTGCAGGTTCTCATTAGTCATCAATTTTATACACATCAGTGCATGCATGTCTATCCCAATTCAGCTCACCACCATCCCCACCCCACCGCGGTTTTCCTCCCTTGGTGTCCGTAGGTTTGTTCTCTACATCTGTGTCTCAACTTCTGCCATGCAAACCGGTTCATCTGTACCATTTTTCTAGGTTCCACATACATGCGTTAATATACGGTATTTGTTTTTCTCTTTCTGACTTACTTCACTCTGTATGACAGTCTCTAGATCCCTCCACATCTCAACACATGACTCAATTTCATTCCTTTTTATGGCTGAGTAATCTTCCATTGTACATATGTACCACATCTTCTTTATACATTCGTCTGTTGATGGGCATTTAGGTTGCTTCCATGACCTGGCTATTGTAAATAGTGCTGCAATGAATATTGGGTGCATGTGTCTTTTTGAATTATGGTTTTCTCTGGATGGCCAGTAGTGGGGTTGCTGGATCATATGGTAATTCTATTTTTAGTTTTTTAAGGAATCTCCATACTGTTCTCCATAGTGGCTGTATCAATTTACATTCCCACCAGCAGTGCAAGAGGGTTCCCTTTTCTCCACACCCTCTCCAGCATTTATTGTTTGTAGATTTTCTGATGATGCCCATTCT
Organism: Pseudorca crassidens; assembly: GCF_039906515.1. Classification (NCBI taxonomy): domain Eukaryota; kingdom Metazoa; phylum Chordata; class Mammalia; order Artiodactyla; family Delphinidae; genus Pseudorca; species Pseudorca crassidens. The sequence continues at coordinate 88,755,021 of NC_090298.1, forward strand.
AACTGGTGTGAGGTGATACCTCATTGTGGTTTTGCTTTTCATTTCTCTAATAATTAGTGATGTTGAGCAGCTTTTCATGTGCTTCTTGGCCATCTGTATGTCTTCTTTGGAGAAATGTCTGTTTAGGTCTTCTGCCCATTTTTGGATTGGGTTGTTTGTTTTCTTAATATTGAGCTGCAAGAGCTGTTTATATATTTTGGAGATTAATCCTTTGTCCATTGATTCATTTGCAAATATTTTCTCTCATTCTGAGGGTTGTCTTTCTGTCTTGTTTATGGTTTCCTTTGCTGTGCAAAAGCTTTGAAGTTTCATTAGGTCCCATTTGTTTATTTTCATTTTTATTTCCATTACTCTAGGAGGTGGATCAAAAAAGGTCTTGCTGTGATTTATGTCAAAGAATGTTCTTCCTATGTTTTCCTCTAAGAGTTTTATAGTGTCCGGCCTTACATATAGGTCTCTAATCCATTTTGAGTTTATTTTTGTGTGTGGTGTTAGGGAGTGTTGTAATTTCATTCTTTTACAGGTAGCTGTCCAGTTTTCCCAGCACCACTTATTGAAGAGACTGTCTTTCTCCATTGTATATCCTTGCCTCCTTTGTCATAGATTGGTTGACCATAGGTGCGTGGGTTTATCACTGGGCTTTCTATCCTGGTCCACTGATCTGTGTTTCTGTTTTTGTGCCAGTACCATATTGTCTTGATTACTGTAGCTTGTACTGTAGTCTGAAGTCAGGAAGTCTGATTCCTCCAGCTCTGTTTTTTTCCCTCAAGACTGCTTTGGCTATTCGGGGTCTTTTGTGTCTCCATACAAATTTTAAGATGATTTGTTCTAGTTCTGTAAAAAGTGCCATTGGTAATTTGATAGGGATTGCATTGAATCTGTAGATTGCTTTGGGTACTATAGTCATTTTCACAATATTGATTCTTCCAATCCAAGAACATGGTATATCTCTCCATCTGTTGGTATCATCTTTAATTTCTTTCATCAGTGTCTTATAGTTTTGTGCATACAGGTCTTTTGTCTCACTAGGTAGGTTTATTCCTATGTATTTTATTCTTTTTGTTGCAGTGGTAAATGGGAGTGTTTCCATAATTTCCCTTTCAGATTTTTCATCATTAGTGTATAGGAATGCAAGAGATTTCTGTGCATTAATTTTGTATCCTGCAACTTTACCAAATTCATTGATTAGCTCTAGAACTTTTCTGGTGGCATGTTTAGGATTCTCTATGTATAGTATCATGTCATCTGCAAACAGTGAGAGTTTTACTTCTTCTTTTCCAAGTTGTATTCTTTTTATTTCTTTTTCTTCTCTGATTGCCGTGGCTAGGACTTCCAAAACTATGTTGAATAATAGTGGTGAGAGTTGACATCCTTGTCTTGTTCCTGATCTTAGAGGAAATGCTTTCAGTTTTTCACCATTGAGAATGATGTTTGCTGTGGGTTTGTCATATATGGCCTTTATTATGTTGAGGTAGGTTCCCTGTATGCCCACTTTCTGGAGAGTTTTTATCATAAATGGGTGTTGAATTTTGTCAAAACCTTTTTCTGCATCTGTTGAGATGATCATATGGTTTTACTTCTTCAGTTTGTCAATATGGTATATTACATTGATTGATTTGTGTATATCAAAGAATCCTTGCATCCCTGTGATAAATCCCACTTGATCGTGGTGTATGATCCTTTTGATGCGTTGTTGGATTCTGTTTGCTAGTATTTTGTTGAGGATTTTTGCATCTATATTCATCAGTGATATTGGTCTGTAAGTTTCTTTTTTTGTAGTATCTTTGTCTGGTTTTGGTATCAGGGTGTTGGTGGCCTCACAGAATGAGTTTGGGAGTGTTCCTTCCTCTGCAGTGTTTTGGAAGAGTTTGAGAAGGATGGGTGTTAGCTCTTCCTTAAATGTTTGATAGAATTCACCTGTGAAGCCATCTGGTCCTGGACTTTTGTTTGTTGGAAGATTTTTAATCACAGTTTCAATTTCATTACTTGTGATTGGTCTGTTCATATTTTCTATTTCTTCCTGGTTCAGACTTGGAAGGTTATACCTTTCTAAGAATTTGTTCATTTCTTCTGGGTTGTCCATTATATTGGCATAGAGTTACTTGTAGTAGTCTCTTAGGATGCTTTGTATTTCTGTGGTGTCTGTTGTAACTTCTCCTTTTTCATTTCTAATTTTATTGATTTGAGTCCTCTACCTCTTTTTCTTGATGAGTCTGGCTAATGGTTTATCAATTTTGTTTATCTTCTCAAAGAACCAGCTTTTAGTTTTATTGATCTTTGCTATTGTTTTCTTTGTTTCTATTTCATTTATTTCTGCTCTGATCTTTATGATTTCTTTCCTTCTGCTAACTTTGGGTTTTGTTTATTATTCTTTCTCTAGTTCCTTTAGGTGTAAGGTTAGATTGTTTATTTGAGATTTTTCTTGTTTCTTGAGGTAGGCTTGTATAGCTGCAAACTTCCTTCTTAGAACTGCTTTTGCTACATCCCATAGGTTTTGGATCATTGTGTTTTCCTTGTCATTTGTCTCTAGGTATTTTTTGATTTCCTCTTTGATTTCTTCAGTGATCTCTTGGATATTTCATAACGTATTGTTTAGCCTCCATGTGTCTGTGTTTTTTACGTTTTTTTCCCTGTAATTCATTTCTAATTTCATAGCATTGTGTTCAGAAAAGATGCTTGATATGATTTCAATTTTCTTAAATTTACTGAGGCTTGATTTGTGACCCAAGATGTGATCTATCCTGGAGAATGTTCTGTGCGCACTTGAGAAGAAAGTGTAACCTACCATTTTTGGATGGAATGTCTTATAAATATCAATTAAATCTATCTGGTCTATTGTGTCATTTAAAGCTTCTGTTTCCTTATTTATTTTCATTTTGGATTATCTGTCTATTGGTGTGAGGTGTTAAAGTCCCGCACTATTATTGTGTTACTGTCGATTTCCTCTTTTATAGCTGTTAGCAGTTGCCTTATGTATTGAGGTGCTCCTGTGTTGGGTGCATATATATTTATAATTGTTATATCTTCTTCTTGGATTGATCCCTTAATCATTATGTAGTGTCCTTCCTTGTCTCTTGTAACATTCTTTGTTTTAAAGTCTATTTTATCTGATATGAGTATAGCTACTCCAGCTTTCTTTTGATTTCTATTTGCATGGAATATCTTTTTCCATCCCCTCACTGTCAGTGGCAGACAGATTCTTAACCACTGCACCAGGGAAGTCCGACATGCACTAATACTTAAATATTCTGCAATTAGAAGAGTTTCTATGTTATGAAGGCAATTTACAAGATTATAGCAAGATGGTGAAGCCTGACTCCCTTTATATGCTTGTTCTTCATTGGAGAGGCTTTTATCAGTAACCCAGATCTTTAAAAAGGAAGCCTAATTCCACTTATTTTCATATGAGTACTCTAATAAATACCAATACCAAAATCAAATGTTTCTTTGTGTTTAGATACAGGTAGAAACATTCTTGCATGGATCAACAAAGAGGTATGGATAATTTAAACAGGAGAAAAAATAATAAAGTTGATGCCTTTGACTAGTTAAGAACCCTAAGTAATTCAGTTTCAGTTGGAAAACCTTAGAGCTATTTCAGAATACTTATTAACGAGCTTATTATATTATCCATTTTAAGACTCTGTCTTGGCAATCTTTTATTCATAGTGGCTCCCTCTGACAACTTCCTCGTTTTGTTGCTGTGTGCATAATGATGTTCTTTAGTATATCCAAGAGAGTTTTTGATGTTGGAATATGCAATTGCTCAAATTTCACTCTAGCAGCTTGAAAGAGTGATAATGAGGTGCTCTGTTTTTTTACTCTGTTTATATGCCCCTTCCAGGTGTATAATTTCATTTAAAAGTTGATGTTGTTCTTTTAGATTTTCTATTCAATAATGAAATGCAAAGCAGTGCTTATTCCCCTAAGAACAACTTCAAGTTTTCTGAGAACTGTGATAAGGACTTTGCAGCGAGCTCTGAAGGTATCATTTTGGGAATTTAACACAATATGCTTCAAAGCCAAATAAAAAGGAAGGTTCTGAATTAAAAAGTGTGGATGAGAATCTATAATCTGGCACTAAATCAGTTGAGATGTAGTGGCAAAAAAAATTGCAAGAAGAAAGTGAAGATTCTGGTTGCCTGTAGCTTTTATGAGTAGAGCTCAACTCCAGCTTAAAATTGTAGGAAGAATTACTTAGACCACAAAGACAGAAGGAAAAATGGTGTTTGAAGATGAGAAACTCAAGCAAGTAAAATACTAAAAATAATAGTAACAGTAACTAACACTTATAGAGCATGGTGCCAGGCACCATGATAAGCATTTTATGTGCATGTTGCCTTTAATCCTCACAACAACCCTGTGAAGTTGGCACTGTTGTTATCCTCATGTGACAAATGAGAGAATTAAGATTTAGTTAAGTAATTTCCCCAAGACCACAAGCTGGGAAATTGTGGAGCAGATTCTCAAACTTAGGTCTGTCATACTTTTAGAGCTATTAAGAGATTTTTATATCAGCTATGCTATTTTTTACTTTGAAAGATCTGATCTCCCCTCCATTTTGTCGTTTTGCTTGGATGTTGATCATCTTTCTTTCCTCTCAGAATCACTCCTCTACTTCTGAATCAATGGACTTAATTGGCAAAGCAGCCTAGATAACAGTTAAGCGGCTCTTGCATTAGATCATGTGAATTCAAATCACAATACCTGTACCAACAAGCTGTGAGACTATAAATCATGTATTTAACTTCTCTTTGCTTTTTTTTTTTAACATTTGTAAATTGGGGTAATATTAATGCCTACTCTACAGGGTTTTTATGACTTAACTGAGACAATGTGTGTAAAAGCACTTGGTACATATCTGAGCATATAATAAGTACTTAGTTTATATTATTTTTACTGGGACCCAATAGTGCATATGAAAACATTCTCTAACAAGATCCTATGAAGAATCATAGGAGAATGAAGTAAAACATTTACCTCCAGGCCCCTTTGGATCTTATGAGCAGTTCACTCAGGGTTGGGGAAGAGGAGATGAAATAAAAAATTATCAGTGACTAAATACAATCTATAACTGCTGTAGAAAAAGCAATTTCTGTGTATTTTATACCATTGGTGATGCACTAAGTACTAAAGGATTCTTACTAAATTTAGACATTGATTAACATCATTAAATAGGCAGCAAAAGCTCAGGCTCCCTCTGCATGGAAAGGATTTATAAAGAGTGCTTTTTTTATATCAATCAAACAGTGCTTATTAAAGCAGGAAAAAAGTGCTGTTAAAGGTGCTAAAATAGAAGGCTTTTTTTTCCTTTCTTCTGCAGCCTCTCTTTCTTTCTCTTTCTCTTGAGATGTGCTTTTTATTTGCTACTAAATAAAAGACTCTTTAATTTTAAATTATTAGCATGAATTTACTGTTCTTCTTTCTATGGTGTATTAACAATTTTAAACGCGAATATAAGAGCATTTAACTTATATGTAGAATCACCAAAACTACAGAATTCATATTACGTAGTTCATATATGAGTACAGTATATATTTCATTCTTACCAGAACAGTGTAAACTACACAAAACTAAGTTTTTAAAATTTCACTTTTTGATGTGTGCACATCTATCAACCCTCTCTAGCTTTAGCTTGCTAATGAGTAAGAAAGGACAAAAAGGGAAAGTAACGATATGATGCCCTGTCCCCCTTTCCTCCTATATCATCATTTTAGTATGAATAGTTGGCTAATACAGGAAGTAACACAAATAAGAAAGAATATGATAGGATTCCTTGCGTGTTCATATTTCTTAGAATGCCATTGCCTTCTTTCTGCACTTGAAGCAAGTTCTGGTTTGAATGGAAAGCATACCCTCTCAGGCTTGTCAGTGTTCCTTTTAACTCAGTCATAGATGTAACACACTGACCTTGTGCTCACTTTGAACTCTCTGAACTCTCATGCACTGTGGGTCTACCTGAAGGCTGTACTCATGAGGTATTGGGAATACTACTGAGAACAGAGTGGCAAGGAGCAGTGCAAAGGCGTATCTTGCGTATCTTCTCTGTTTACATGTATGTTCCATCGTTCCTTCAGACTTCAGTTACAAAACACAGCTTCAAAGATAAAATTACTAAGAATTTCAAGATGGCTACAGGAGAGCATTAAGTGAAGGACAAGGCCTTCTGAGTGCGGGGACATGTTCAATTATATTGTACCTGTGTTCACGTGCTGAGTGGGCCCACCTTTCCTTAATGTGTATGTATTGGGAAGCTCTGTATATAGTAAGTCTATTATCTTAAAATATTTGGAGGAAATATCCATGTTACATATTTTCCTGGACTCTTGGAATACTGCTGCCCAGGATATTAATTTATTAAGGGCTCCTCATTTGGTCCTTAGCACTAATTCTAGGCCTAGCAAAGGGGGCTGCATTTAAATTTAGCAAATCGTGGCTTTTTGAAAAATGCAGTTGGGCTAAATGGCCTCCAGAATAGACAAAAGCTTCTGATTTTCAGAGAAAATGATAATACAGTAATGTTTGGCAAAAACTGAAACTGAAGAGAATTGCTATTTCAACAAAATCGATAAAATATATAACTTAGAATTTTTCCATTTTTTTAACTTTCTATAACTGTATACTTAGACAAATACATATTCACAGATCCATACAAGACATTATATATAGTTACAAAATATACTTTACCAGACCTGCCCTAGTTAGATATAACCTCCCTAAGGCTAAGACATAATGTAAGCAATTTGGAATCTGTAAGATAATGCCATCCATCCATAGTACTTATTATTTCAGTCAATAAAGTTTCATTTCATTCCATGGGAACATACTGCAATATATCAAGTGTCTGGCAAATACATTCAAGTTTTTAGTTAAAAAGAGGACCAGACTATAAGGGTATATTTATTAGTGTATACATTGTATTTTACAGGAAAGTAATAATGGCTGAGAAATGTTCATTCATTCATCCACTAATGGTCCAGACATATGGATTCTAGCTCATCTGGTCTTTGAAGTTTTCACAGAGCTGAGATTTGAGTTGAGCCTGAAAGAAGGGAAAGCATTTCTTTAAAATCAGAGAGTTGTATGCTGCATATATGCCCTTCATCAGATGTGTGATTTGAAAATAGTTTCTGTGGCTTGTCTTTTCATTCTCTTGCCCATATCTTTCATAGATCAATTTTCTTTTCTAATTTTAATCAAGCCCAATTTACCAATTTTTTTCTTCCCTATGTAGTGCTTTCAGTGTTGTATCTAAGCACTCTTTCTTTAACTGAAGTTCACAAAGATTTTCTCCTGTTTTTTCTTCTGAAAGTTTTGTTGTTTTATTTTATATTTAGGTCTATGATCCATTTTGTGTTAGTTTTTGTATAAGGTGAGAGATATGGGTAAAAAACAAGCCACCAGAAAACTTTTGCATGTCAATGGCCAATTGTTCCAGCAACTTGTTGAAAAGGCTGTCCTTTTCTCCACTGAATTGTCTTTGCACCTTTGCCAATAACCAACTGATCATGTTTACATGGGTATATTCTGGATTCTTTATCTATTCCATTGATCTGTATATCTATGTTTTCACTGATACCTCACTTTCTTGTTTATAGTAAGTCTTAAAATCAGGATAATAGTCCTTCAACTTTGTTCCTTCTTTCAAAACAACAATCCAATTTTTAAAAAAAATTTATATTTTCTTTTCTTTCTTTATTTGGTTGCACTGGGTCTTAGTTGTGGCAGGTGGGCTCCTTAGTTCAGCTCACTGGCTCCTTAGTTGTGGCACATGGGCTCCTTAGTTGTGGCATGCAAATTCTCAGTTGTGGCATGCATATGGGATCTAGTTCCCTGACCAGGGATTGAACCCAGGCCCATTGTATTGGGATTGTGGAGTCATTAACCACTGTGCCACGCAGGAAGTCCCAACAACTACTGAAGCCCATGTGCCTAGAGCCCGTGCTCCACAAGAGAAGCCACCACAATGAGAAGCCCGCGCACCACAATGAAGAGTAGCCCCTGCTTGCTGCAACTAGAGAAAGCCTGCGTGCAGCAACAAAGACCCAACGCAGCCCAAAAATAAATAAATTAAATTAAAATTTTTTTAATTAAAAATAATTAGTGCATGTCACTTCAATAAACCTAGTCATAAAAGGGGTTTTTTTAGTTGATAATTGTACATTTATAAATACATATACCAATTACTTCATTTTCCCTTGCTATTTCCATTTATCTCATACAGAGTTACTCAAGTTTCAAATGGGATCTGTAGTGCTCACTTTCAGTACTTGGGGCTCTATAAACTTCTCATCTTTAATATTTGTGGTTCTAATGGTATAATATTTTCCCTCTCCCTTGGTACTTATAAATTTATGAATTAATTAGCTGAGTTGGCTACAGTGTAGTAGAGCAAATGTTTGATCCTTAAAAAAGGAAAAAAAAAAAGGCTGTTAGCTCTGTATGGGAGGAAAAAATATGTCCTAATCCCATACTCTGCCCAATGCTTAGGAAATCGCAGTGAGAGGCTCCTTTCATGTGCTTCCACCACGTGAAGCTTCTTTAGCAAGAATTAGAAACAAAGCTAAGAAATACACAAGAAATCATTTGAAAATAATAAAGACAAACTAAGAAATACTAGGATTTTTTTTTAAATGGGCAAAAGCTTTGAACAGATACTTCACCAAAGAAGATATGTGGATGTCAAATAAGAACATGAAAAGATGCTTAACGTTATTAGTCCATAGGGAAATGTAAATTAAAACCATGATAATATACCACTACACACCTTTCAGAATGAGAAAACAAACAAACCCACCAATCCACCTCCCCCTCCTCAAAAAAACACTTGACAATACCAAGCTTTGGTGAAAATGAGGAAAAATTGGAACTGTCATGCATTACTGGTGGAAATGTAAGATGGTGCAGCCACTTTGGGAAAAGTTTGACAGTTTCCTACAAATATGTACTTACCACAGGACCTAGCAATCTCACTCTTAGGTATTTGCCCAAGTGAAATAAAAATGATCACACATATATGTGTTAATATATGATATTTGGTTTTCTCTTTCTGACTTAACGTCACTATGTATGACACACTCTAGGTTCATCCATGTCTACAAATGACCCAATTTTGTTCCTTTTTATGGCCAAGTAATATTCCATTGTATATATGTACCACATCTTCTTTATCCATTCATCTGTCGATGGGCATTTAGTTTGCTTCCATGTCCTGGCTATTGTAAATTGTGCATGGAATCTAGAAAAATGGTACAGATGAACCTATCTGCAGGGTAGAAATAGAGATGCAGACATAGAGAACGAATGTGAGGACATGGGTTGGGGAAGGGGGGTGGGATGAATTGGGAGATTGGGATTGACATATATACACTACTATGTGTAAAACAGATAGCTGGTGGGAACCTGCTGTATAGCGCAGGGAGCTGAGCTCGGTGCTCTGTGATGACCTAGATGGGTGGGATGGGGGCGTGGGGGTGGGAGAGAGGTCCAAAAGGGAGGGGATTATAGGTATACATATAACTGATTCACTTCGTTGTACAGCAGAGACTAAGACAACATTGTAAAGCAACTCTACTCCAATTAAAAAAAAATGATCACACAGTAAAACCTGTATGTGAATGTTTATAGTAACTTTATTCATAATAGCCCAAAACTGGAAAAAACCCAAATGTCCCTGAACTGAGAAATGAATGAACAATGAAATACTACACTGCAATAAAATGAGAGAAACTGCTAAGACATGCTATAACATAGATGAATCTCAAATGCATTATTCTTAGTGAAGAAGTCAGACTCAAAAGGCTGTATACACTATGACTGCAATTATATGACATTTTGGAAAAGGCAAAACTATAGAGATGAAGAACAGATCAGTGGTTGTGTGAGGATAGGGTTGACTACAAAGGGGTAACATAAAGAGACTGTGTTCTGTGTGTGTGTGTGTGTGTGTGTGTGTGTGTGTGTGTGTGTGTGAGGGCAGGAGAGGTTTGGAACTGTTCTGCATCTTATATGGGTGGTGGTTTGATGGCTATGAAATTCTCAAAACTCATAGAACTCTACACCAAAAACAGTGAATATTACTGTATATAAATTTAAACTACATGTGGAGGTGTAACGTATTCTACTGCTGAAGGGAAATGGGGAAAGGTAACAATGAGGTGGGAGGGAAGTCTGGATAGTTAAATTGCTTGTAGATTTGTAAAGGCTGAAGTCAAGGTTAGGAAACTAGATTTACCTCTAAGTTAAAGAATTTGAATGTGGAAACATCAAAATGAAAATGATGGTTAGGTGGCTTAAATCTGTTGACAATGTGTACCATAGAACCTTACGGAAGCAGTCAAGGAAACCAGTTAAGAATTGATAAGGGCTCCCCAAGGGTAAAAACCTTATGTTTGAATAGGAATTTATATATTGAAAATTTATTCGTTTACTCTATGTCAATTTATTGTCATAAGAACCAGTGAAGTTAGAATTATTATTTGCAATTAATAGATATAAAAATGGAGGCTTAGGGCTTCCCTGGTGGCACAGTGGTTGAGAGTCCGCCTGCCGATGCAGGGGACACGGGTTCGTGCCCCGGTCCGGGAGGATCCCACGTGTGGCGGAGCGGCTGGGCCCGTGAGCCATGGCCACTGAGCCTGTGCGTCCGGAGCCTGTGCTCCGCAAGGGAAGAGGCCACAACAGTGAGAGGCCCGCATACAGAAAAAAAAAAAAAAAAAATGGAGGCTCAGAATAGCTAAGGGATTTGCTTAAGTTCATAGTATAAAACTGTGAAGCTAAGACCCAAATCTTAGTTGTTTGATTCTTTCCAGTTCTCTTTATTTTCTCACATTTTATTCATTTCCTTCCTGGCATTTATCAAATCTATAGATGGTCTGTTAATTTGTTTTCTTGCTTATTGTCTGTATCTCCTACTTGTCTTCAGGTGAAGAGCCCTGCCTCTACAGTTTCCTGTCATATCCTCAGAACTTCTCACACTGACACATAATAGGTGCTCAAGAAATATTTACTGAGTGAATAACCATCTAAGTTAGAAGGCAGATTATGTCTGGTTTTATTCTTTTTACCATGTATGCTATATGCAGTGATAGAGACAGGTGTTCCTGTTCCTTATCTCAGTAGTTCTTAAACTGGCTGTGCAACAGATTCACCAACAGACATTTTTTTAATGTTTATGTTTATCAAAGCAATGCAAGTGAAATGATAGCCCAAGATCGACAACCTCCAGCCCTAACCACTGTTACTTTTCAGTTCCCATCCTCATCCCCATAGTTGAACTCTACTTCTCAACACTGGTGTTTATCCTTCCTAGCATGAAGCAGGCTTTGAATACCCTGTCTTGATTTTTTCAGAATTAGCAATTATCTACTAACTTCCTACTATGGAAGAAGAGGATTTAACTCTCTTACATGATTTCCACTCAAGAATTTTCTTTACTCTATTCCTACAATATTGTAGGAATTACCATATTGTAATTTTTTGTTAAATCAACATTCAGTGCTTAGAATAGGATGATTATGTAATTATCTTTTTAGGCTGAGTCACATGTACACTATGGTTGCATTTTTTAATGGAAAAATTTTTTAAATAATTTTTTTTTTCCTGTGGCTAATAATTGCTTCATCTTTTATATGCCTTCTCTTAAGTCATCTCCAAATCGTGTCATAATGGTAATACATCTCTCCTTGTAGTAAAATGTATCAGGTAATATATTGATCCCATTATTGTTTTTTTGTTGTTGTTGTTGTTTTCTTGGAAACATCAGACTTCCATTCTCCTGCCTCAGTCTCTAACTGGCTGCTTTTTAGGCCCCTCATACAGTTATTATCCTGGAAATTTCCTTCACCATCATTCTATGCATTCCCCTTTCCTTTCTCCAGTGTTGATCCATGTCTTCATCTCTCTTTTTTCAATCCCTCTTTTTGGTGGAAAATACTTTTAAGTAACTTCCTAAGAAGAGGTTTCATAGGAAGAAAACTTTCTGAGATCTTGCATATCTGAGGATACCTTTATTTTGCTGTTAGACTTGATTGATGGTTGGGTTTATAGGAAATTCTAAATTGTAAATAATCGCCCTTTGGAATCTAAAGATATTGGTCTATTTTCTTCTAGTTTCCAGTATCATTGTTGAAAAGTCCAGTGCCTTTCTCTATTATCATGCCTGATTTTTTGTCTGCAATCTGTTATTCTATTTGAAGCATGTAGGGAATTTTCTTTACCTCTGCTATTCTGATATTTTAGGATTACGTGAGTCTTTTTCATTTATTTTTCAGACACTCACTAGATCCATATGATTTGGAAACACACTTCTTTCAGTTCTGCGGAAATGCCTTTCTTTGATAATTCCACTCCTCCTCCGTTCTCCTCCTTTTCTTTTTTTTATAACTTTTACAGTTTAGCTGTGCAATCTCCTGCATTGATCCTAAATTTTCTTTTATCTCATATTTTTCAATTGTATTTTTGATCTTCTTTTGAGACTTCTCAACTTCATTTTGTCATCTACTACTGAATTTTAAAATTGATTTTTTAATTTCCAAAACTCATTTTTTTCCCTCTGAATATTTCTTAAAAAAAAAAAGAAAAGCATCCTCTTTTTATTCATAGAATTTCTTTCTTTAATGACATTGCTCATAGTTCTGAAATTTTCTTCAGCTCTCTGCTTTGGTTTTGTTCAACTCTCCCCTGCCTCTTCCCATAATTTCTTCTGTTTGTTTTGGTGTCTTATTTTCATGACTGTGGGTTTCCTCAAAAGTGCGGTGATTCCCCAAATGTCTCCTCATATTTAAGAATGACAGAAGCAACCTGCATGCTTGGAACTTGTGGATTGGCAGACTTCATTTTTGATGTGATTAGGCAAGGAATCACAATGTTGGAAGATTCTCCCCTCCCCTCCACTACTCGTGAAAGTATTTTCCTTGGGCAAGTCAGTTGTTTCCTCAGAAAGTGTTGACCTTAAAAACAAAAGCGCCAGGGCTTCCCTGGTGGCGCAGTGGTTGGGAGTCCGCCTGCCGATGCAGGGGACACTGGTTCGTGCCCCGGTCCGGGAGGATCCCGCATGCCGCGGAGCGGCTGGCCCGTGAGCCATGGCCGCTGAGCCTGCGCGTCCGGAGCCTGTGCGCCGCAACGGGAGAGGCCGCGGCAGTGAGAGACCCACGTACTGCAAAAAAAAACCCCGAAAGAGCCAGCTATTTTACCAGTTAAATAAGCTTATTTGGGAATAGCAGAGAATTTCAATTTGGGACAAGCAAATTGTGGTAAACCATAGGCAAATCTGGAGAACCAAGGAGAGAGACTTGTTTTTTTAGAGAAGGGACGAAATTGGGGAGGCTGTGGTGGTTCTTCACAGGCTGCAGGTAGTGCAGCTTGTTGTTGGGTCAGAAGGCTACAAACTGTGGTGAGTGATACCTGCGCGAGAGCTCCCCCTTCAGGGCTTCCCAACTCCACTTTAAATGAGGTTTCACACACATGAAAGGGCGCTCAACATCACTGATTATTACAGAAATGCAAATCAAAACTGCAATGAGATATCACCTCACACCTGGCAGAATGGCCATCATCAAAAAATCTACAAACAATAAATGCTGGAGAGGGTGTGGAGAAAAGAGAACCCTCTTGCACTGTTGGTGGGAATGTAAATTGATACAGCCACTATGGAGAACAGTATGGAAGTTCCTTAAAAAACTAAAAATAGAACTACCATATGACCCAGCAATCCCACTACTGGGCATATACCCTGAGAAAACCATAATTCAAAAAGAGTCATGTACCACAGTGTTCACTGCAGCTCTATTTACAATAGCCAGGACATGGAAGCAACCTAAGTGTCCATCGACAGATGAATGGATAAAGAAGATGTGGCACATATATACATGGAATATTACTCAGCCATAAAAAGAAATGAAATTGAGTTATTTGTAGTGAGGTGGATGGACCTAGAGTCTGTCATACAGAGTGAAGTAAGTCAGAAAGAGAAAAACAAATACCGTATGCTAACACATATATATGGAATTAAAAAAAAAAGATTCTGAAGAACCTAGTGGCAAGACAGGAATAAAAACACAGACGTAGAGAATGGACTTGAAGACACAGGGAGGGGGAAGGGTAAGCTGGGACGAAGTGAGAGAGTGGTATGGACATATATATACACTACCAAATGTAAAATAGATAGCTAGTGGGAAGCAGCCACATAGCACAGGGAAATCAGCTCGGTGCTTTGTGACCACCTAGAGGGGTGGGATAGGGAGGGTGGGAGGGAGATGCAAGAGGGAGGGGATATGGGGATATATGTATGTATAGCTGATTCACTTTGTTATACATCAGAAACTAACACAACATTGTAAAGCAATTATACTCCAATAAAGATGTTAAAAAAAATTGCATTTCTTAGCATGGTGCTTGGCATATGGCAGGCAGTTTTTAAGTTGGGAATGAATAGGTGAGAACTGAGAGAATGGTTGAAGAACTAGAAAGATTCTTACTCCTTTCAGAGATCTGAGTTCCTTAAAACTCACACACACAAACACATACACACACACACACACACAATGTTGTATAGCAAACAATTCTATTTTTCAAAACCAGACTTTTATTTAAAGCTACTTTCTGCACATATGTAATAACAAATTCATAAACCACATCTTTCCAGATTTAGATTTTCTTTGTATAAAGATAGAGAAATCCTAAGGTTCTTGGAAAAGATATGCCTTGGTGAAGCAATCCCCAAAGTTGTATTTTGGCTTTGTCTAACCATATAATGCATAAACATTCATCGATTTCTTTCATATTGATTTGACATATACCACAGTATTTAATATTTATAGAAAATTAATTTCTTTTATATTTTAAGAGGTTTACTCACATATGTTTAGTTTGTGCAGTTAACAGTCATTACAAAATACATACCAAACATTAACTTTATTATTTCTGACTCAAAATGTATTTTTAGTTCAGCAACACATTATCATCTAATGTGAGGTCATTTTCGAGAACAAATTAAAAACTAGAAACTAATTACTTTAACTTCATAGTCTTGATATTTTAGGCATAGGTATTTTTTGTGGAATATAAATAAAAACAAAATGTTCTTCCAACCCAGAAATTCTCTCCACAAATGCAGTGGAGAAATAATACTTTTCTTATTGAATAAGCATTACACCAGAATGTGATGCATATTGCAGGCAATCTGCAAAGAGACTGCAAAGACAGAAAGCAATCTCACCCTTTTATAAAGCCTAGCAGATACAACCCATTACGTATGTTTTCAAGATAAACAATAACTAGTCATCAAGTAATAGGCCTTGATAACATTGCACACATAATTCATCTTGACTTTATTTCCTAATTGGGGTGACCATCAGAGTTAGCTAATAAGCATTATCCACAGGAAAAACAAATGTCTCATCTTTATGACAGAAGGTAGTTTCGCAACTTGGAAAAATTTGCCCACAAAGTTAGGTTCCTACTACCCCATAGAAACTGGGAGAGAGGGGTGCTATCTCTCTCTCTCTTTTATTTGAGGTATAATTGACATATAATATTACAATAGTTTGAGGTATACAACATAATTCCATATTTGTATATATCTCTAACTGATCACCACAGTAATTCTAGTTAACATCCATTACCATATATAGTTACATAATTTTTTTCTTGTGATGAGAACTTTTTAAGATCTACTTTCCTAGCAACTTTCAAATATGCAATACAGTATTATTAACCACAGCCATCCTGCTATTACATTCCTATTTTTTATTTTATAACTGGAAGTTTGTATTTCTTGACCATTTTCACACATTTCACCCACCTCCCACCCCCTGCTTCTGGCAACCATCCATTTGTTCTATGTATCTATGAGGGTTTTTTGTTCTGTTTTTTTTAATTCCACATATAAGGGAGATCATATGGCATTTGCATTTCTCTGTGACTTATTTCACTTAGCATAATGCCTTCAAGGTCCATCCATGCTGTTGAAATGGCAAGCTTTCATTCTTTTTTTAAGGCTGAATAATATTCCATGCTGTATATATATGTATACCACAACATCTTTATCCATTCAAGGGTGCTAGCTCTCTTGACATTTGCATTTCAAAGAGATAGTTCCCAGGTCCTTGAGAAACACATTTCTGGGATATAACGCTAACAAAACACAAAATGACAGAGACCTATCCAGTCTTCAAAATAATTTATATACATTTCAAAGAGATGAAAAAGTATACAACAATTACCAGTTTTCTAAGGCAAGTGCTCTAAGAAAGGGAAATCCCTTCTTCCATATCCAATAGGAAGAATTAAGCTTTTTTAAAAAAAATTTTTGTCTTTACATTTGTCTAATTGGTTATGTGTAACCTTTGTAATTTTACTTAAGCTTTCTCAACAGTAGAATAATTTAAGAATAAAATAAAAGTTCTTTTAGGCTTAAAAAATACAAATAAACAATTAAAACCCCCATAACACAATGGAAAAAAATAAAATTCTTGTCTTTACAGCACGTTTTGGTTTCTTTAAAAGAGTAGACATGAAAAGTCCCGTTTAAAATTTGTCTATGTGTAGGGGCGTTCACTACAGTAAAATAAATTACTTTGTTTAGAAATTATTAATTATGAACTAATTATTCACTCTTCTTTGGCTCCCATTGTAATACACAAGTTTTGGAGGAGGCGGGTCGAGATAGGGTTGACCTTAGAATTTGCTCCAGGCAAAGAATGTGGTTCAACCAATGCAATGTACGATACAATGCCTTAAAGAGTCGGCTACAGAAACATACCCTGCAATAGTGACTAATAACACCTATCATACTGTTACAGATCACCTACGTCTCTTTGTTTAGCTCAAATTACTCATTTTCCACTAAATTCTTTTGGTGAAGGACGCTTCAGAAACAACCCTCACAGGACGAGCAAACCAACTTCGGTTCTTCACGCATGCTAGACTCTGGAAGAGGTAAGAACTTACTACAGGAGACTACTCACAGGACCTGCTGTACACTTTTTAATAGCATCCATCACAATTCCAGCATTGTCTAACCTGTTTTTTAAAGAAGGTCTCAGGCACTGGGAATTACAGGAATGAGAAAGACACTGTTCCCGCCTTTCAGGCACTTCAAGCCGAAAACTACTTTAAAAGAATCAACGTTACAATAGATGCAAGTAAGATACACAGTAAAAGTGACTGATTCGAAGGGGTGAAGGATGCGTATGTAGGGGTGGAGGGTCCGCGACCCCAAAGCCGCTTCCGTTCCCGGAGATTTCAGCTCCCGGGATCACCCAGCACCCCGCGGGCACAATTAACATTTTAATCACGTCTCCGTCCCCACCCTCCGAATTCCTTTCCGGCTGCCGACCCGCCGGGTAGTCCCTTCCAGGCGGCCCCAGCTTATCACCCCCGGCCCGGCCACTTCCCGGCCGCGGCCAGGCGAGCCTCCCAAAGTTTCCTGTGACGCCGCCGCCCGCCTCCGGCCGCATCCCGCCCACACTCCCACCCCGGCAGCCCTGGACACCGGCTAGAGAGGAGCGAGTTACAGGGACGAGGAGAGCTGAGCCACCAGGAGGGCCGCGCGACCCCACCCAAGCTGGGGAGCGAGCCCGGAGGGCGGCGGCCGACGCTCTACGCCTCCCCTCGCCACGCCCGCAGCCCCCGGTCCGCGCGCGCCCACCGGGCCTGGTGCCCGAGTCCCACCCCTCCGGGGTCCAGGCCAATCGGCCGCGCCCCGCCTCCTGGGAGGTGGTGGAAGAGGGGGTTGGGGGTCGGGAGGCAGTGCCCGCCTTCGGCGGGTGCCCATTGGCTGAGACCTCGAGGGTGCCCGGAGACCGGAGTGCAGCTGGATTGGCCGCGGAGGCTGGTGACAGCAGCGCTCATTGGTTGTGGCGGCCCCCGTGACGCGGGGTGGCGACTGGCTCCCGTGTCTGAGGGGCTCCTGCTTGTCAGGTTCTAGGTAGGTGAGTTTCGCGCCGCCCGCGGCAGGCGCTGTTACCCGGGGCAACGCCGGGGGAGGGGGGAAGAGTTGGGAAGGCCAGCCGAGAACTGGGGCAACACTCCCTGCCCGCAGTGGGGCGCCTGGGGCTCTGCCCTGGCTGCGGCGGCTGCGCCGAGGGCTCTTTCTCCGCCCTCAGCCATCCCCCCCCTCCTGCCCCCGGCTGCGGGGTCTCCCGTCCATCCTGCGCCCGCGGCGGCGCATTCCTGTTTGCGGCTTGGGCCGGGCTGCCCACCCGGCCGGGCGAGGCCCGCCCTTCCCACCCACCCGGGACTGGAGGCTGAGGGGGCGGGTGCCGGCGCGAGAGGGCTGAGGCGGGCGCGACGGCTCCGCCCAGTCGCCGGGTTCGGGGTTTGCGGGGTGTGGGGCGGTGCTGGGAGTACCGTGGGTACCGCCGCCCATCACGCCCGCACCCCCTTTTCTCGGCGCGATCCCCTCGGCGCGGGCCTCGGGCTGGGCGGCCACCCCCAGTCCCTAGGTGTTACCTCCCCAGCCCCTTCCTACCGCTGGGGCCTTGCGGTCTCCCTGGACCGGCACAGTCCGCCCCCAGCTCTTCTCTCGTGTCAGCTTCCCCACCCCCTGCTTTTATCCCCCACCTTCCGTCCCTACTCCTGTCTTGGCCAGGAGTGACCCTCAAGAGATAGTGTGAAGCTAGTGCAGGCGGGGCAATTTCTGTTCTGTTCTCTTTGCCATTTACGGTTGAGGAGGTGTTTGGAGTCACCTTCGGGTCAGCTTTCTGGTTAGTCTCCTTTAGGATCAACTTTCTGAAACACGCTAATTGAGTTGGTTTTGGTAGGGTGGTACGTCTTGCACAAATTAACTGTGAAGCTGTCGCGTGTGTGTGTGTGTGTGTACATTTGTGATTTTGATATATAGTGTTGTGCAGTGCAATGTCTAATAATTTATTAAGGCTGGCACTTTCATTTTCGATTGCCTTATGGTTAAAAAACCTTAATCTTTTTTATTCATAAGAAGCTGCATATATTCGTAGTAGTCTCACTGTAAATTTGACATAAATTACTCTGGGTGTAGTGCCGTTTTTTTCTTTCTCCAGATGTTTTAAAATACTAAAAAAGTTTCTTAAATGGAGTAAGCGATATAAAAGTGTAACAGAAAAATCAATAAGAATAGACCAAATCTATTTTAGTGATTAAAGACTAGAAAGTACTTTTCCACCTATGGAATGGGGACAGGATTTTTAAAAACTATTGCAAAGTATAATTATTTCACTGTGCAGTGTTGTCCTGGTGTATCTATCTATATGGGCTTTAGGAAGACATACTTGTGAAGAGCCACACATTTGTCAGTGAATGCAAAGGAGGGCTCAGTGTATGTTTTGTGATCTGGGGAATCTTTTCTGCTAGTTCTCTTGAGCCAAGTGAACTGTTTTCAAAGGTACTGGAAGTATATTAAGGGAGTACATAGGCATACTTGGAAACCTTTCTCCAGTTTCTTCCATGAAAGACCTTTGGCGAAGATCTGTTTCTCTTCCATACTGATGGTTGGCAGCGTTAAATATATACCATGTAAAATTATTTAGGGTCCGGTTAATGCAGCTTCTGCACTATTTCAGAGTTTGATGTCATTAGTTGAAGGAATAATTCAGGCTTTTGGTAGACCCTTCCTTTTTATTTCATCTTCAACTGTTATGTAGCTATAACTCTGGTCTGTGAACATTTCACATTTGCCTTTTTTTTCCTCCAGTATTTCATTATGAAAAATTTCAAACAATGTAGGCAGGTTCAGTTGTGCTGTAAATACTCACCATCTACACAGAAATAACATTTTCAGGACAGCTGTTACATGGCATATACTAAGGAACAGAGGAACTGAAATTATCAAGTTTGAAAACCAGCATAAATATGTATCAAACCAAAATATTGTAAAGTGCTTATTTCCGTTCGTAGATGGTAATAGTGTTTATAAAAACTGTAGTAATTGAATTCCATGAGACTATTATAAAGCAGTCCTGTGAGTAGGAAGTCATTATCTTTGTAAATCAAGGCCTTGGTGAGTTAACTGTGTTTTGGTAATCAGAAAAAAAAGAAAATCTAATGAACTTGTTATACAAATAAAAGTCTTGTTTTAAAATTGGACTCTTGTGTTAATAGATTATAGTTTTCTACTTGATTTTTAAATGAGCGTCTTCTTTTGAAGACAGGTTGAAGGGACTATCAATTATGCACTGTTTTGGTAACATAATAAATTGGGTCAATCTTATGTATGTTGTTTTGGAATAAGAATGTGTTTTTGTAATGGAAAAAGAAAGCTTACAAATGTGAACTTCTTTTAGTATAACTTTTCCATGGAAAATGAAGTAATTTAGAGAGATTTAAGTTAATTTTAATAGGACTTAAAACTATCTTGCATGTTGTTTCATGGTGTTGCTAAAGGAGTATTTTAATACAGAACTTCAATTTGTGATAAAAAGAATAAGAAACTGGTATAAATTAATTCACATATGTGTATATTATATTTATAATTTTCCCATACTAAGGAAATTCCTGCACTCTTCTTTAAGTATGTGAATCCTGCTTTTCAGTTTTAGTATGCCCTAAATCTGTTTTTCATACTTTGCTCAGTTAATAACTAATTTCTGAAATAGTGAAATTGAGCTATGTCTCAGAATTTATAGATCTTTGGATTGCCTCATTATTATTTTTCCGTATCTCATTTGACTTTGGCATGCTTATGTGTGGTTTATTTTTCATGCCATGCCATTGAGAGATAGAAGGGAACAAGGAGGTCATAGTTTTGGAAACTTGGAAGGAATAAGATGTTCAGATACTTTTTAATCAAAGCTCCAACTCCCCCCCACCCCCGCCCCGCCTTCCTCCCTCTTTCCTTTTTTCTTGCTCTCCTGTTTTTATTATAAAAGTTAAATGCTTTAAAATCAATTCAGAAAACTATACAGAAAAAAAGTCATCAGTAATTCCACGATAGTTAATGTTTTGAAATAACTGAAACTTTTGTTTCTTCTGTAACACTCTACCAATCATTGCAATTTTATGGTCTTCATTGCAGTGTGTCAGCACTTACATCTAAACTTGGAGGAGTTCCTGAACTTGAGACTCAGTTAGCCTAAATTAGAAGAAGTCTCCAAAATCTGGAGGAAAAATGGAAAATAATCAATAGAGGACAGATTAGAGTCAGAACACAAGAATCAGACCCAAGCAATTACCCACTTTTTCTTTTTTCTTAAGTATAAATATAGTCCTAGTTGACCATATGAAACTGCTGTATGACTGACAAAATATGGAGCCTCTCAGGTTTTTTCTTTGGAATTCAAAGTGTCCAGGTAAGATGAAGTTTACTTAGTGCCTTTCTACAGAAGTTTTCGGATATTTCTACTTGGGGGCGATATTTCATATTCAGCTTTTAAAAAATTTAATGTCATGCATGATTTGGAATTATTTCCTAAACATTAATTTATACTTATCAAACTATGACTAATTTTTAGCCTATACAGTATCACCGTTCACTATAAGCTTAATATTGTCTCCTCCTTTAGAAGATTTTAATTAGAAGACTGAAAAGTTCAATGTGTGTGTTTCTTGTGAGATAGCAGGGTATAGTGAAAAGAAGAGTCATTTATTTTGGAGCCAGATAGTCTGGGTTTCAGTCAGAAATTAGGATTTTCTTTTGTGGGATCTTGGGCAAGTTTCTTAATCTCTTTACACCATAGTTTCCTCATCTGTAAAGTGGGGATGATATAATTGCCTCACAAGGTCATTATGAAGAAGAAATGAGACAATTGAGGTAAAATGACTGAATTTAGGGAGTGTTCAGCATTCACATTCAGTTACTTTCATGGTAGTTTTCATTTCATCTCTTCTAGTATTACTGTGTTTATTCTATGATCCTAAAAGTCCCTAAGTTTTAGACTTCGGAAATTAAAATAATGTACATTACGCTTACTTAAATTGAATGATATTTACATTTGTACAAACCAAATAATTAGAAATATCTCAGATTAGCAGGGTTTTTTTTTTTTTTTTTTAAGCTCTTGGGTTACTGTATCTCAGTAGCAATAATCAGAAATTTACCTTAACTGATTTTTACCTCAAAATATGTCCAGTTTGTCTGAATTCCTGAATTATTTTTCTTTCACATTAGATTATCATCTGTTGTTGGATGGTTTCCCTGAATTCTTTTCCTTTGAACCACAAATATTTGCTTAAAAGTGGTACAGAAAAGCTAAATGTTACCTTCTTAAATCTCTAATGCTCCCTGCCGCCTTAAATTACATTTACTTAATCTGTTTAAAAGTTAAACTTTATTTTCAAATGTAATAATACACAAAACTCTTAATTGAAAGTTTTCTGTCTCCTACAGAAATCTCCTATATGATTGTTTTTTAGGGAGCAACATTTTACAGATATCCCTATTTCAAAATGTGTGTTCAGTAAGTATGGGGTTCTGATTCTTAAAGAACACACACTTACAGTTTAAATGCACAGACCAGCCTGTAGTTATTGGGTGTTGTGAAGCAAGCACTGAACTGGAAAAAGTTAGGATTGGAACTAAGTAGTCCTTATTGTCTCATCCAGCAGTAAAACAAAGATTTTGTGATCTAAGTCAATGATTCTCAATATTTTTTCTACCCAAGTACAAGATATGTACATGTGTGACATATTCTAATACGTAGTTTTCTAGTATGCCCTCTGTAATTCCATCTTACCCTCCCCCACTCTAGGAAGCATATCAGAATGCAAGTGATTGAGAATGACACTGTTATAGGGATAAACTTGAATCTACTCTGATTTATTGAGAAAAGTGAGTCATTAAAAAAAAGGTAAATAACTATTATTAGTAACAAATACTTGAGACACACCTTATAGTACTATCATTGAGACCCAAGTTATTTCTGCATTTTCCTGAAACGAATGCTTCTTCACTTTTTCTTATCAGTGTTGTAATGCTTACGTAAGAAGAGATTACTAATTTTATGTAATTGATAGTGAAGAGCCTTACATTTTAAAGTCAGAGTAAATAAAATAACATTATCATAGAAAAATTGAAATTAGTTTTCCAGTATAAGTTATTTTACTTGCAGAAAAGGTATTTCCATAGTGGGACAAATGGTTTTAGGAAAAGGGGAAACTCTAAATAGTAGAATATTTATATTCTAGGTGTTTAGTATATAAAAATGCTCTTTACAGTGGCTCAGTCAGAAAAATTTCTTTAAAATTACATTTCTGTGAATGAAATTGCTCTTGAATAGTTCATCCTACATAGAAGTAGTATGTATAATATACAGTTTGAAGTGAAGACTTAGGAAGACTATGTTCATTAGACCCTTAGCATTAGCAAGTGGTATTTCTTGAAATGTTTGTGGACCTAGGATATAACTACCTTCATAAAATACAGATTTAATTGAAAAATTTAGTTGATCTCTTCAGACCCTTAATGATTCTATAAACAGGACTCTGTCATCAAAGTTGTTAAGCAATTTTTTTGCTTCTAAAATGAAGGCTGGATGATTTTCATTACATCATTAGTATACATGCAGAGTTTCTTATTGTTGGCTTTTTTGCCCTGGGGTTTGTAGAACAAGAGTGTTTTTGGCTTAATCGCAAAGCCTGCTGCACTGTCACAAAGTTGAAAAGTTAGTTGTTGGTCACTGTAATGCTTGATGCTTGCTGCTGTTTCTTGGTCATGGTTTGACAGGAGTTGGACACTTCAGGAGTTTGTGTCCCTTCTACTCTCTGTATGTCTTCAGCTTGGAAAGATTTCCCAAGCTTCTCCTGTCAGTTGTTGGAACTTTTTGTTAATTTCACGTTATACCAAGAATAATGCATTTGACTCTTCTACCAATATTCAGTTTTGGTAACAAATGGTTCAATAGCCACCCTAGCAGCCACATGACTTCTTACTTCCTGAGAATGTTTATACAGTGCTCTGACTTTGTCTTGAATTATATTTCCTTCAGAATCACATGCTTTCTATATACATTCATATACAAGTTAGCCATCATTTCAACTTTCAGTAAGGTTTTAAAATTTTGCTTTGGTAGGAGCAAAGGAAACATTTTAAGCATAACCTTTTTGTTTGTTTTAGTATACAGTCTGTGGTGTATGGTGGACTTTCTAATGACACTGATCCAGTCACTGTCACATTTCTTATCCATTCTGAATTTACTGCAAATTTATATATTTTGGTTAAGTACCATCACTTTGTCAGGCCTCTTTACTTTCTATGTATTAAATAAATTGGCAATAGTAGATTAATTAAAGGGAACTGAACAGTGCAGTTGTATCAGATAAGTTTTAATGACAAATAACTTGATGATCATTATCCTGATTATTTATAAACAATTATGTTGGACAAAGGATAAGAATTTTCATCTAGATTTATATATAATAGAACTTTTTGCAAAGCAGGAGGCTGATTTCTTTCTCTTACCAATAGTTATGTGTGTGTATATATGTATATATATAATATATTGTATTATGATTATTTATGCATAGCCCTTTTTTATCCCCTCCTCAACATTTCTAAGGAAGAAACAGTTTCTGTCAGTAAAAGTTTTTGAGTAAATTCAGATATTGTTATGGGGGAGAGGCATTGACATTTCTTTAGTGCCTGCTAAAAATGTTAGGCATTTTTGTACATTTGTTTTTATTTTCATCACAGCCCTGTAGATTGGGTAGCTTGTATTTTCTTTTTGTGATCTGGAACCAATCTTAGGTCATATCCAAGGAGATTTAGCTATAAAGTGATACCTGGGATTTAAATTTAGGTCTTTGATATGCTAAATCTCAAATAAATGAAATGATAAAAGTCTAAACATAGTGAACTATTAGCAGTCCTGGACTTAATATTTTCAGTTTCAATTACTTGGGAGTGACTCTAAAAGTCCATTTTGAAGTATTTGAAGTTTTGCTGAAATAATTTCCTCTTATTGGAAGTGAGACCCTAAGATATGCATGACCTCACCTAACTGCCCAGTGTCTACATCTCACCTTGACTTTGTTCTCAGTGTGAAGTTATCCTGTATAATAACTTTTGTCAAGTGATAAAATGTTGCTTCTTTGTAAAAATTTTCCTGAAAAAGAAAGCCAGCTGCTAGAAGTGAAGAAAAAGTAGAGGCCTAAGAAAGTGGTAGATCTTAGCCAGAAAATGGGCATTTTTCAATATGTTTAAAAATGGAATGTTGAATCCAGTGAGTCTGGATGTGAATCAATCTACCACACCTTCTAGGGAAACAAAACTTGCCTTGTGGAGCATTGTTATTGAATGTTTCAGCTCTGTCAAAAATTCTCATGGGGGCTTCCCTGGTGGCTCAGTGGTTGAGAGTCCGTCTGCCGATGCAGGGGACACCGGTTCGTGCCCCGGACCGGGAGGATCCCGCATGCCGCGGAGCGGCTGGGCCCGTGAGCCATGGCCGCTGAGCCTGCGCGTCCGGAGCCTGTGCTCCACAACGGGAGAGGCCACAACAGTGAGAGGCCCGCGTACCGCAAAAAAAAAAAAAAAAAAAAAAAATTCTCATGGTTTTTAAATTTCTTGAAAATGTCAGGGGTCTTATATTCATAAATTCTATCCCATTTCCCTTCTCTCTCACACTCAACAATAATATTGATAGAGATTTGACTATTTGTAAATAGCTGCTACTTTCTAGAAGTTAATGTCATTCTGACAAATATCTTAAAATACTAAAATAAACAATAGTATTCTCACTTAAAAGATAATATGGGTGTCCTTTTCTGAGTTTCACAATTAATTATAACAATAGTAGCTAGTCAGTGGTGATGGTCTCTTTCTAAGGTTATGATGTTCTATTAATATTTTGGAGCCAATTTACCCCATCACTGAAACTGGCAGTCTAAAATTGAAGTGACTTAGCTTAAAGACACTTGCTATTACATGTCCTTAAGGTAGCTTACATTGTAAAAATAACGCAGAAATGTTCTATGCTATACAAGAGGCAAGTTGTTGCAGGAATGGGACAGAGAGGAAGAAGGTGTGAGATTCTTCTTTTTTTGGTTATTCAACAAATGTTAGTAGAATACTCACTTCATGTAAGGTCTTACTTTATGGCTACAGATAATTTTAAAGCGTAGAGAAGTTTCAGACTGTTTTCTTGAGAGAGAGAGTAGATGTAGTGGAAAGAGCATGACTATTAGAGCTAGACCCATTTAGGGTTGCATCTGTGCTACCTGTAATTAGTTGTATGAATTTAGGCAAATAATTTAATGCTTATATCTTCAGTTTTTTTTTTTTTTTGGTTTGAAAACTAACCCCAGTTTTGTCTAACTGGTAATGATACTAGATTTTTAATACCTTTCAGTTGCATGAGACTAAACCCCTACTCACAGTATCTTAGGGCACTGGGAAAAACAGGAGTGTATTCTCTTTAGGTATGGATGGATTCAAGGGCTCAGTGGCCTCAGCAAACTCAGTGGCTTTCTCCTGTGTTAGATATGCTCTCAGGTAGGATTTCTCCATGAGGAGCTCCCTGATGGTTTACATTCTTTCAGTTTAGCAAGCCCAACATAAAAAACACTTTTCCTACTCATAGTTTTAGCAAAAGCCCTGGGATTACATCTCATTGAATGAGTTAGGTCATGTTTCCATCTTTGATCCTGTGGTCAGGGGAATAGTATATGATGATAGGCCAGGTCTGGATCACGTGTTAACTATTGGAACTGGGAATAGGAAGTGTGGTCAGCCACGTGGTCTGAACCTTGTGGACTGAGAGTCAGGGTTGGTGGTTCACTGAAAGAAAGAAGGTACTGTTACCATGGGAAGTGGGAGTTGATGCTGGGCAAGCATAACCAAAAAACATTCACTGTAATCCTCCTAGTGTGCATCCATGTCCTCCCTCATATATAAACCCTTGAAAAAATGCCCTCATCTAATATAATGCAGTGTTTCACTTAAAACTTCCAGTGCATTTACCACTTGACCCCCAACAGAGGAAGACAACTCAAAGACTTGTTTAATTACTGCATCAAACTTTAAGTCTAGAATCGCTGGGTAATTTCTCTCAGTTCTGTTTGAAAAGACAGTCTCAGGGTCAAAAAACTTACGGTTAAATCATAAATATAACTAATTGTAATAAAGCCAGTATTCGGTGATAGAAGGAAGATAACATAAGGACAATAAAAACTCTTAATTAGAAAAGAAAAAAAGGGGAAGTAACCCACAGAGATTTTCCAGTCCATGATCTGTACATATTTCATTGGTCAGACAGAGGTGGCAAGGACTCTGCCTGGGCAGTGGAATAAGATTTTTTTTTTTTTTTTTTGCGGTATGCGGGCCTCTCACTGTTGTGGCCTCTCCCGTTGCGGAGCACAGGCTCCGGACACGCAGGCTCAGCAGCCATGGCTCACGGGCCCAGCCGCTCTGCGGCATGTGGAATCTTCCCAGACCGGGGCACAAACCCGTGTCCCCTGCATCGGCAGGCGGACTCTCAACCACTGCGCCACCAGGGAAGCCCAGTGGAATAAGATTTTTGATTAGCCAACATGGCTGTCTCTTGTTCTACCACCCAGGAAGATCTTTGTTATTTCTCCTCCTGGTCACAGCCAACATGGGTATTGAGAAGAATTCCCTTACTGGGGCCTGCACAGTTTTAGCAGCCCTTTTGCTATTGATGAGAGCTTGGAGTCCAGGAGAACATCTTGAGGGCTGAGCAGTAACAAATCTTTGTTGGGAGTTTCTTAGTCAATACAACTTTCTTATAAACTTAGTAGGTTTTTGATTTATTTGTATTTGACCAACAGTCTCCCCAGTACCTAAAGCCCAAAGCCTAGTCCTTGAATCAAACTATTGCCCTGGTATGTCTCTAAACAACTTTGCCACCCTAATTCAGTGAGTAGTTCTCCAACAGGGGACATTATTTTATTTTATTTTATTTTTACCTCGGGATATTTGGCAATGTCTGGAGACATTATTATTATCACAATAGGGGGTGGTGGGGTGAGTAGGCAGGTGTCACTGGCATGTAGAGGTAGTGCCCAGGGATACTGTTAAACATCCTGCAATGCACAGGACAGCCTCCCACAACAAAGAATTTTCCAGTTCAATATGTCAATAGTACTGAGGTTTGGAATCAAGCAAATCCTAGGCTTCTCAATCTTCATCTTGGCCTCTGTCTCTAGGCCATTCAGAGCAACTTATTGAAGTAACGGTGCACAATTGGTTTGTTCCTGCTTCCAGGCTGTAAATGTATTTTTGGCTAGGATGGTTGGGGAGGAGCCCAGAGCACCAGGCTTTCCCCACCTTTTATTTTGTGTGGTTAAAGACCCAAATTTTAGTTTAGGGATATTTGATTTTCAACCAT
Source organism: Pseudorca crassidens (assembly GCF_039906515.1). NCBI lineage: Eukaryota > Metazoa > Chordata > Mammalia > Artiodactyla > Delphinidae > Pseudorca > Pseudorca crassidens. Next base: position 88,783,277 of record NC_090298.1, read on the forward strand.
GTAAACTGCAAGATAATCAGCTGTCTTGAATTTGTAATGAAAGACTGAAAAGATTTTCCTTTTATTAAGACTTCACTCAAAGTTTGCTTTTCTTTTGAGGGGCCTTACTGAAGACTGCTGCATAGTAGGCAATATACCAACATCCTGACATTTTTACTAAGTGCCCTTCAGTTCCATCCTTACTAGGCAAGTAGTCTGCTTTTTTTTTTGAGGTGGGAATTTACCAGATGTTTTGCTTATTATGGATTGGTGACTTCTCACCCTATAATACAGGGATACCAGATTCCCTTCATTTTCTTTTATTGACTCAATCAGTTCTACACTTTAGGGCTGTCATTTGTAATTATTGATTTCCAGCATAAATTTTTATATTTGTCAGTCTTCTTTTGTATGCCGGTGATAGAAATTCAGTTAAAAAATCAATCCTTCCCATCTCTGTAAGTGGCAACTCCATTTGTGTTAATGCTCAGACTCCAAACCTCGAAGTTATCCTTGACTCTTTTTCTTTCACCTCCCCAATACAATGTTTCAGTATATTCTGTTGGCTTCAAAATATATCTGACATCTGACCAGTTCTTATCACCTCTACTTGGGTCACTCTGGTTCAACACCATCTTCTCTCTCCTTCTACATAACTCCTAGCAAGTCTCCCCACTACTACTGGTACTCTCAGAATATTTGCCTCAGAATACTAATAACATTCTTTTGAAATGTAAGAGATTACATCACTTTTTCTCAGAATCTTTCACTAGCTTCCCGTGTAACTCAGAGTACAAGCTCAAGTCCTTAAAATGAGCTAGTTTTGTGGTCCTGCTCTCCCTCCCTCCTGAGGATCTTTCTCTGAACTCAGATTTTACTGTTGTCTCCACCGCTCACCCCATGTAGGCCTCCTTGGTCTTCCTTAAGTAGGTATTTTGACTTACTGTTCCCCCAGCCTGGAATGCTCTTCTCCAGATATCCATATGACTCACTTCCCCATCTGCTCTAGGTCCTTGCTGAAATAGGACTTCCTCTGTAAGTTCTTTGATTACCGAACAAAAATCTGAAATCTCCTACCTCCCCCATACTTGTTACCTTTTCCCACCTTTTCCTTCATTATAGCCCTTATCCTTCTCCTGCTTTTTCTTTCTTTATAGCCCTTATCACCACTTAGCACTTTGCATTTTACTTACTTATTTTGTATTTTTTTCCCTCTCTCTAGAATATAATCTCCATGAGGGCAGGAATTTTTGTCTCTGTTGTGTGTGTGTGTGTGTGTAGGAAAATTCATGACACATATTTTAGTAGGCTTCCAGCAAATATTTGTTGAATGAATTAATAAATAAGCCAAAATAGTTTATTGCAACATGTAATTGATAATTCTAAAACACTGATGAGAACACCCTGCAGAGGGAGAGAGATTACTCATTTAGCAAATCTTCTGTAGGGGAGAGGGGGAAAGTGTCATTAGATTTATTAACCTAGACTATAAGTCAATATAAGTATAAAAAATATGAAGTAACGGGACCCCTTGGTGGCACAGTGGTTAAGAATCCACCTGCCAATGCAGGGGACAGAGGTTCAAGCCCTGGTCTGGGAAGATCCCACATGCTGTGGAGCAACTAAGGCCGTGCGCCACAACTACTGAGCCTGCACTCTAGAGCCCGTGCTCCGCAACAAGAGAAGCCACCACAATGAGAAGCCCGTGCACCACAATGAAGAGTAGCCCCCGCTCGCCACAACTAGAGAAAGCCCACGTGCAGCAACGAAGACCCAACACAGCCAAAAATAAATAAATAAATTTATATATATATCAAAAAAAGGCCAAATCTATTCTAAGATAAATAAGGCTTTAAAAAAATATGAAGTAACATAAGAAATATAAGTTAAAAAATATAAGTAAATGTCTTACAGGGAAGGGAACCAAAGGGCTTTATTTCTCATTGGAGGTCTCTATCTTTAGGGAGATATTGTTTCTAGTTTCTAAGTTTGTCTGTTATGCAAATACCCTTGTAGTACCTTTTGCTTAGAAGGCTCTGACTGTGCAGGAACTTGAGAAATCCAGAGAGAATTCTTTCCCATTAATAATTCTGCATTCCAGCAGCTACATCTGAACTCACCTGAACTCAGACGTGATTAAATCTAGAGATAAAATGTTTTTAAAGTTTTCTTCGTTTCTCTTGTCATCCCTTGGCACTTCTTTGGGTTGGCTCACTGTCAAATAGGTACTTACTGTGTTCTTTCAGTTTAGCAACCTCAGCTGAAAGTTTTCTTTCTGATTAGGTCCTGCAAAATTTTGGGATTGAGTCTTATTGGTCCAATTGGGTCACATGCTCATTCCTGAACCACTGCTTGGGGCAGGGAATATGCTGATTGTCCAGACCTGGGCGCCTATTCCACCTGCACCTATTCCAGGAACTTCCTGTTTATTTCAGTAACTTGAGAGTGGAAAGGATCAGTGCCACACAAACTACAGTGATTGACAATAGAGAAGGGTGGTTCAACAGAAGAAAATTTAAATGCTGCTACCAAAAGGAAGGGAGTTGAAAACAACACAGGTCCATCACTTACACTCACATGCAACTCACACTCATTTTGTTTTGAAAGCTTAGACTCTTACTGTATGTAGGCATTCCTGCCTGATCTATTTATCACCTAACATCACATCATGAATAAGAAATTTTCTTTGAAAACATAATTTTAAATGGATATAAAATTAAATTTAAATTCATTGCTTGATTTTAGATATTTGGTTTATCAGAATTAGATTTTGGTTTATCAGAATTGGGATGTTACCTATTGGAGAAGTAGAAGTAGAGATCAGAAGGAGAAGTAGGGCCAGGACTGGGGTGAGGCAAAAGAGATGCCTGGGACACAAAGTGTACATCGATACTCACTTTTAGGGTCATGCAACTGCAGGGTGGCACTTGCATGACCCTGAGAGTGAGTGTCTGTCAATTTTGCACCCTGGGCACCTCTCTTGTCTCACCCTAGTCCTAGTCATAATGAGAAGCACATTCAGGGAATAGGAACTATGTTTGGCTGTGAGTGTGAGTTAGAGATGGTAGCCTGTATAATTGAGCAAGTTGGTGGGAATGATTAAGGTGCACTAGATAGTAGTTATTATACATTTTCACTTGTCTATAGAAACCTTTGCTGAGCTCTGCTAAGGATGATAATACCTTTGAAGTAATACAAGGAATATAAGTTTTATTCATGGATTTATAGTAATTTGAATAAGGAAATGTTCCATTTAGAGATACTACCGAGAAAGCTGTTATTTATTTTTAACTCAAACTATTTCAAGTGGAATATTATTTTTCTCATTGAAAAATAAAAATTGTAGAAAAGACTTGAGTTAGAGAGTGTTACATAAGTAATACCTATGTACTTTGGCTAGCTTCCTTAAGCAAGACGTTTGCCACTGCTCAATGTTGGATATGAAATCCCAGTAGAATAGTTGTCTTTCTTGTTCTTAAGTCTTTGAAAATAACTTTCTGTATCATAGTGAGAGACTAGAATATGGAATTCTAGACATCTCTCAAGTTCCTTTGCTGATAGAGAAGAGAAGCTGAAAAAATTTTAAACAGATTGTCCAGTAATTTTGAGGTCTGTGTTTGAAGTGGAATTAGATAACATATGTAATGTGTGTATACTTAGGTACACATTCACTACATTTTGTTTCTTGGAAATCTGTAGTACTGTTTAATATTGGAGGTTTGATTTAAGATACTCGATTGAAAGCAGTATAGAAGTCATGATTAAAACTTCCATATTTAAATATCATTTTAAGGCTTTGACAACTTTTGTCAAAGCCTTACTTTACACCAAAGTGTACAAATCAGAGAAAGCCATAATTCCCCTTGGAATTTCATCCATTCAGTAGCCACTTGTTTGGTGGCTATAACGTTCAGGTATTGTGTAGGATGCTGGCTATATTAAGATAATAACCCCTGTCCTTAATCACGTCACAGTTTAGTGGAAGAAGAGGAATATAATAACACTTTCATTGTATGTTGATTAGGTTTCCAACCCATTCTAGCATTGAGAACCTTGTCAAATCTAGAAAAGTAAAATGCTTGTTAGGGGGCAAAGAAGGAATGCTTTTGGAAACGCGTAAAAAGCTTAGAAGAGTAGGAGACGTGGAAGATATTCCTGATATACTGTGTTTGGTTAGTTTCCTGACCAGAAAGAAAGGAATAATCTTATTTCTTGGTAACATCTATGAAATGTCCTCTGATTCATGCGAAAGTCAAGGAAGCAATGACAATGACAAAGCAAGCAATGACAGGAAACAGAATAGGCAAACAGAAAAGAGGAGCTTGAAAGAAGAGAGTTGATTATAAACCAAGAAGTCAGGGTTAGAAATATGAGGGCATGAGGCAAAAAATGAGAAACTGTGACAGGGCTGTAAACTGCACATTCAACATCAGTGGTAAAGATGAGAGCCAGTGACCAAGGAACATCTTAGAAATTCTCCTAGTTTCAAGGATTGAATGAGAGCAGCCAACATCAGAGCCATGCTTTGGCATACCGAATCATGTTAGACAAAGAAAGTGGGTGTTTGCCAGGAGAATCCTTCCCAAACCTTCCCAGCCTTTGACAAAGTTTTTCTCACATAGTTAGTTATTTCTTTAGGCTGTAATATCTTAACATATTATATATAAAATATTTAAAATTTTGCTTCTTCTAATGTGTTTCAAATTTGAAATTAGTTTTATGCTGTGAAAATGGAGAAAAACATGAATTACCTCTTCAAAACTGAGGAAATAGGTTAGGGAGAAGATAAAATGCATTACTTATTGAGAAAGTTGTGGAAAGAAAGGGGAGAGAGTAAGCAGGGGATGGACAAGCTAGGTAAGCATAGCATCCTGATTTTTAATGTCGTGAGCGTGATGAACTGCCAAAGTTGATTTCCAGTAGGAGCCTACCATACTCCATGTGTCCATTTTTACCTTTTTCTCTGTAGTGAACAGTTCTGACTCCTTGAATTTCTTCTTGCAGCTCATGTTTTCTGCCTAGACATACGACGATTCCCGTGAGACTTCACTGCACGTTTTCTCAAGTGTCTTCCTCATCCCTAATGTGTAATCCTTCAACATGGACCTGCTACTTTAGCTAAGATATGACCAGCAACGAATAGTAGTAAGGTAGGATTACTTTACTCTTCTTAGTAAATTACTAAATAAATTTATATATATATATACACACACACACATATATTAATACATATATATACATATATATAGATATATTGTTTTTTCCTCTGAAACTGTGAAAACAGTTTTGACTTGTTTTAATTTTATAGTGTTCTTTATGTTATTCTCCTACCTAGGCAGGCTACAATCATTTTATATTTGTGTTATTTATTTTTTTGCTTGGCATTTATCCTACTGCATTCTATTCCATTTGTGATTTAGTTATTATTTTTTTCAACTAACACTTACAGACAGCAGAAGCCAACTCTGTATCTCTTTCCCGACCTGTGTGCCCACCAGTCCCATATTTTCAACTGCCTTGTACCAAACTCAGTGTATTTTATTTTTCTTCTTAAACACTTACTTCTTCTGCTGGTTTTTGTATTTCCATTAATAGCATTATTAGTCCATTATGTAATATAGTCCTGTATTCATTTACCTTTTTATTCATTTATTTGATGCACATTAATAGGCTTGTATTAAGGATCAGAGAATTTCCTGGGGATTCTGGTGATATAATGATGGATAAGTTGGATATCCTATCTTTATAGCTTATATTCTAGAGGATGGGAGAGGTTAAGAACTACACTGGCAAAATAATTATGAATTGCAGTAAATTTTTTGGAGGAAAGTAAATGACTTGGAGATAAGGTGGCCGGAGCTACTTCAGATAGGGTGGTCACAAAAAACTCCTCTAAGGAGTTGGTATTTAAGGTGAAACCTATATATGAGAAGGAGCTATTTCAAGGAGGGGGTGTGTGTGTGTGGGGGGGCATGGTGGTGGTGATATTTTTGGTGGGGAAAGCATTCTCATTTGAAGGAATGGAAGAGTGAAATAAGTCAAACAGAGAAAGGCAAATACTGTGTGTTCTCACTTTTATGTGGAATCTTAAAAAGCCAAACTCATAGAAATAGAGAGTGGAATTGTGGTTGCCAGAGTCTGGGAAATGGGAGAAATGGGGAGATGCTAGCGGTCAAAGAGTGCAAACTCCTAGCTATAAGATGAATAACTTCTGGGGATTTAATGTAGAACATGGTGAATCTAATTAAAAATACTGTATTATATACTTGAAAGTTTTTGAGAGAATAGATCTTAAATGCCAACACCACTCACTCACACACACACACACACACACACACACACACACACACTCAGTTGTAATTATGTGAAGGTATGGAGATGTTAACCAACTTTATTGTGATAATCATTTTACAATGTATACGTGCATCTAATTATCACATTGTACACCTTAAACTTACATATCTTATATGTCAATAATATCTCAATAAAGCTGGGTGGAAAACAAGAAAAAAAAAGGAATAGTGGGTACAAAGACTTTGAAGGAGGAAAGAGCTTGGTGAATTTGAGGAATTTAAAAAATTGCATTGTGGCTGACATAGTAGGAGAGACGGAGATGGGTAGGAAGAAGTTATAGAAATATTCAGGGCTTTGAAGGGTTTGGCATGTAGTTTGTTTTGTTCTTAAATGATATCATCGTTTTAGCTTCTATGTGAGGAATGGACTAAGTGGGCTGGGACTGAAAGCTGGCAATTTTAGGAGCTAAGGTGAGAGATAGTGGTGCCCTGATTAAGATGTTAGCAACAAGAGCGAGATGGATGGATTTGAGATGACTTTCTTTTTTTTTAGTCAAAATCTATGGATATTTTTGGTGTGGAAAGAGTGTTACTCAAGGATGACTCCATGATTTTTGGGTTTTGAGCAACTGGGTGGGTGCTAGCATCAGGTACAGAATCTTTTTAGATAATTATCTTTCCCATTATCTCAAGGATTAGTTGTTTTACCAAAAGGGAAATGAATTATAATGCTACAAATAACATTAGTGCTGGAAATAAAAGCATCTGACAAATTTGTAATATGTACTAGTTAATACATTGTTTTGCTTTATTTTAGGTGCAAACACATAGTTTTTAATTCAATAGAAATTGAATAGATATTAAAGTAGACCTTTGCACTTCTGTGTTACTTATTTTTTCTAAGTTAATTAGTAGTCATATCTTTCTTTTGTATTTTTTTTGCTGAAGAATTTTTACAGTGTTTTCAAAAGAGAGGAGTTAATATTTATTGTTTGTGACAAGCATTTGGTTAGCTGTTTTAAATACTTTATTTTTTTTTTACAGTCCTGTGAGTTTTCCTTCTTCGCATTTGGTTATCTTTTGAGTTTTAGAGCTGAGAAGAAGTAGTTGAATAATGGGATTTTGTAGCTGGAAGGTTACCTTAGAGATCATTCACTTCCTCTTCTTTCAGCTGAGACCTAGAGAGCTTCCATGACCTGCCCAAGATCACACAGTTGATTTTCAAGTTTGCTGAGGCTAGTGCTGCTTTTACCCCTTATGCTTCTGTCAAGCTGGCATCTTCTCAAGCCATCTTCCCACCCCTTCAATATTTCATTTTGAAAATGTTCAGTGCTACAGAAAAAATGGAAAATGCGGGACAATGAACACCCATATCACCTTTCATCTGTATTCACTCATTTAATTTTTGCTACATTTTCTCTCTCTTTATCTATTTATATATTTTAAAAACTGCTAGAAACTATATTAAAAATATATATTATATTTATATTATACATAAATATAGAATATAAATTTTTAAGCGTGCATTTCCTAAGAATATGGATAATTTTCTGCATGGTTATATTATCAATATTTATATAAGAAAATTAACATTAATTTAAGAATATGTTTAATATAATGGTCCATATTCAGATCTCCCCAGTTGTCCCTAAACATTTTTTTTTGAGTTTTTTGGATTTAGGATTCAATCAGGTTTCATGCACTGTATTTGATTCTTATCTCTTTATTCTCTTTTAATCTTGAACAGTCCCCACCTCTTTTTGTTTTTCATTATCTATCTGTATTTTCTCTTAAAATATATAGTTTGTGTATACTTAATGTCTTTCTTGAGAATTGCCTGGTTTCTGAGAACATTATTCATCCAAAACTTATTTGCAGTTTGCTTTTTCCTTCCAATTCTCTGAGGTTGCTGGAGATAAAATTGTTTATTACAAGCTTTTTTTGAAAAACATCAATCCAACTTTAAATATACTTTGGCTGAGGTTTCTACATTTGGTTGCATTAAGTTAAAGATAAAAAAAAAACTGGGAAATTTATGTTGTATTCAACCCACTGGCACCAGTTGGCAATTGAAATTCATTTAAAACAACTGAAGTCTGCAGGAGTTATTCTCCCACCTACAGTGGCCCACTCCCACCTCCTCACCAGTTGATTATACCTAGGAATATATACGTAGTCACTGTGGACGTTACAAAGCTTTAGCAGTCTAAGTCTTCATCTTTGAAAAATGCACAATTTCAAGTGGGAAGTAGATTGAAATGCAAATGATATATAAGTAAGTTAGTAGAGACAATCGGAGCTAGGCACAATAAGAAAAGATCTAAGTACCTGCTCTCTCTGGTACTTGTGTAGGGCTGGCCTTCAGTGAGTGTTTCTTTCTTCCTTCCTTGCTGGCTTTTGAGTTTCACAGATTTGTTTGGTTTTCTTTAAGAATTGCATGGAATTTAGGAACAAGTGGAGCTTTGTGGGGAGGAAGTGGGAGGTAAGTTTTAAGCAGTATTTTCCAAGTGGGGAGAGTCATATTTTGGTCGAGAGGAAAGGAAGATAAGTGCCAGTGAGGAAGGAACTACTCTGGATGTTTTAGGGATGTCTATGAAGACTTTTCCTTCAGGCAGGATTAGATTATACTTCTGTGTTTTTACTATACTTGGTACAGGGATTCCTTAGAGCAGTTATTGTTAGGTATTAGAACTATTCCTTTCCTCAAATAAGCTTCCTGAGGCTGTGACCAGTACTTTTTTATCTCTGTACTCAAGACTTCACTTAGTGTCTGGCGTATTGTAGACATTTTAAAAGTACTTATTGGATGAATAATGAATAAATAAATGAATGGGGCTTCCCTGGTGGCGCAGTGGTTGAGAGTCCGCCTGCCGATGCAGGGGACACGGGTTCGTGCCCCGTTCTGGGAAGATCCCACATGCCGCGGAGCGGCTGGGCCCATGAGCCATGGCCGCTGAGCCTGCGCGTCTGGAGCCTGTGCTCCACAATGGGAGAGGCCACAACAGTGAGACGCCCGCGTACCGCAAAAAAAAAAATAATAATAATAAAAATAAATAAATAAAATAAATAAATGAATGAAAGGCGTTTACTAAGAGCAAAAAGACAAAGATTCCTTTCCTGGGCAACTACAGTAATGGTTCAACCTGTGGTTAGATCAATTTATTGTTGAGGTGCTGAATTAGAGCTAGAATTGGTTCAGGTAAAACCTGAAAAAAATGAGGGAATAGAGAAGGATGAGACTTTTGGTTCAGGAGCCTGGGATATGGAACAGGGATAAAATTGTTCCCTGGAAACCAGAAGCATTCTGTGAGAGGGGTCAAGATTCTGTTATGTGAATACAATTGGGAGATTTTTCTGTCTCATGATATAAATACCTTTGTCATTTTCTGAATAAAAATAAATTAACTATATTTGAGGGAGAAATAAATTTTTTTTTTTTTTTTTTGGCCACGCCGTGCGGCATGAGACATCTTAGTTCCCCAACCAGGGATCGAACCTTTGCCCCCTGCATTGCAAGCATGGGGTCTTAACCACTGGACTGCCAGGGTAGTCCCATGAAGGAGAAATAATTTTTAATGTGAAGCATTCATCTCTGAAATTTGATTTTTATCTTCTCAGTCCTCAGTCTTAAAAAAAAACTTGTTGGGGAGTCTTTTCTTTAAATTTTGTTAACATCATAAAATGAATATACCCTCTTATAAAAATACAAGCTAGAGATACATAAAATAAAAAGTGACATTCTTCCCAGTATTCTAACTCTCATTCTTCAGAGGTAGCTAATGTTAAAGGTTTGATGTGTATCAGTTTGAACTTTTAAAACGTATATAGTCATCCCTTGGTGTCTGCAAGGGATATCAATGATGCAGGACCCCCTGCTGATACCAGAATCTGAGGATGCTCAAGTCTCTTATATAGATGGCATGGTGTTTGCATGTAGCCTACACACATCCTCCCATGTACAGGCTATGTCAGAGATATTGTGGGTTTGGTTCTAGGCTACTGTAATAAGGTGAATATTGCAGTAAAGCAAGTCACACTAAATTTTTGGTTTCCCAGTGCATATAAAAGTTATGTTTACACTGTACTGTGGTTTACTAAGTGTGCAATAAATAGCATTATGTTTTAAAAAACAATGTACATACCTTGATTAAAAAATGCTTTATTGCTGAAAAATGCTAACCATCATCTGAGCTTTCAGTGAATCATAGTAGTAACATCAAAGATCACTGATCACAGATCACCATAACTGACATAATAGTAATGAAAAGTTTGAATTACTGAGAGAATTACCAAAATGTAACACAGAGACATGAAGTGAGCAACTGCTGTTGGAAAAATGGTGCCGACAGACTTGCTCGATGTGGGGTTGTTACAGACCATCAGTTTGTAAAAAACGCATTATCTGCGAAGTGAAAGAAAGTGGAGTGCAATAAAATGAGGTACGCCTGTACTTTAAATCATCTCTAGATTACTTATAATACCTAAAACAATATAAATATTATAGAAATAGTTGCTGGCATGTGGCAAATTCAAGTGTTGCTTTCTGGAACTTTGAGGAATTTTTTTTTCTTGAATATTTTCATCCACGGTTGATTTGAATCCATGGTTGTGGAACCTGTGTATATGAAGGGCCAACTGTATTAAAAAACGTGTGTTTATATTTGTATAATTTAAAAAAGAGGATCATTTGATATACATATTCTGAAATTTGCTTTTCCTACTTGTCCTTTCATTTCTACTTATACTTCATATACTTCCAAAATTTGTTTGATGTGACTTTATATTTGAAACGTAAGAGGACAGAATCACGAGCAGAGAGTAAAAGGCAAAACCCAGAGTTAATCGAATATCAGAGGAAGATAAATTTAAAAAGCTCATGCTAAGGAAAATACCTGCTAGTTTTTATTTGTGTAATTGCTATCTTTGACTTGTTTAATCTCTATGAAATTGTAAAAGTAATCATTTTTCATATGATGCACTTCAGAATAAACACATGAGAGATAATTAGAGTCAAACTTTGAGGCTCATGGAGTACATCTATGGGAATATACGTATATGCCTGACATCGTATGAGAAACATGAGGATGCAGTCATGAATAGGATATTGTCATTCCTGAATGTTATGATAACAAAGGGAAGAGGCAAGAGAAGGCTGCCTAGTGGAGGTGATCTTAGCACAGTCTTGAAATACTAGTAAGAGGTAGTGAAGCTTTAAAAAAAAGTGGCTAGGGGGAAGAAAGAAGGATTGATTAAGAGTTGGAGGTTTTTAGGACAAGTACAATAGAAAGAAAGTTAAGGGAGGTCAGTTGATTCACAGTGTGTAGGGAAAGAAGTAGGAGGGCTCTATGTCCTAGTTTGTCTAGGACAGACCAGGTTTACACCTGTAGTCCTGGCATAATGAAGAATAGCACCTCATTTTACTCTGAAAAGTACCCTAGTTCTGGATGATAAGTGACATCCTTACCCTAGAAGGGAGAGAATATAGGGGGAGCTGATAAATTTTAGAGGAAATAGTGGGTGACTGGAGATCATTTTGAGGTCAAAGAGTAGGTATAGTAGCAGTTTAGACTCCAGAGAGGAGTAGGAAGGTAGTAGGTTATGGTCTAGAACTAGAATAGTAAAATTTACCATTGCAGAGATGAAACAGTTTTGGATTCAGATTATGGCCAGTAGCAATGGGTAGTTGAAATGGACTTGATTGAATGGATCTTTGGAGAAGAGAAAGACTACAGAGGTTAAAATCTCCGTGGATGAAGGTAAGACTTGGGTTGGAGAATAAGATTGGGAGCAAGTGGAGACTGAGAGGCAGATATGGAAATAATAACAGCAAGGTGGAATAGAATCTGGTAGAGCTGAATGGTGTAAATTTCAAAGGAGAAGAGATTTTTGAATAAGATTGGAAGACCAGTGATTTGATAATGGCACTAGGGAATCAGGATAATGTTACCCACCCCTCATCCCTCCGGCCGCTCCCCCCGCCCCCCAGCCCCATGGATGTGGGTGGTGGAATGTAGGGAAGGTGTAGTCTCCACGTAAGAGCCTGTGTTTTGGGGGAACCAGGTTTCTGATGGGAATTAAAGGGTAGAGATTTAGCGAAGTTTATTTACAAACTGAATGGAATTCTAGAAGAACAATTTAGGAAGAAAAGAGATTTGTTGGAGCATGACTGTAGAGAAGGATGGACAGGAGTGGGAGTTAGGCCTTGCCTTTTGGGAAAAGATGGAATTATACAAAAAAGTCAAGAATGAAATTGACTTTCCTCCATGTTTTAAAGAGTGGCACAAATTTGGCCTGATGTGGGCTCTCTGACAGGCTTTCTCACTGCAGAGTAGGGACTGGCTTTGGCCTAGTTCATATAATTTATATCTGATGAAACCTTGTTGGTTGCCATTCTGTTAGTATATGTGTGCCTTTAATGAGCCCATTTGAAAGTACACATGGATTTTGAAATTATTTTTACTTCTCCCTACATTGTTACTCTCCTTGAAGGAAAAAAAAATTGGCCTTAATTTGAAAACTGAACTCTTTTATAATAATTGATCATATAGGAAGAGTTAAAAGGCCAAGAGGTGTCCGGATAACAGTTATAGTTTGAGAATTTAGGGCATACAAGTTAGTATGCATTGTGCACTTAATCCTTTTAACTTTGTTCCCCTGTTTTCCTTCAAATTAGCCATGGTTCGCAAACATGTTCCCCATTTTTCCGCCTGTGTATCCTTGCTTATGTTCAAAGTTGTATTTAGAAAGGAGCCCTCCTCCATCACTTGCTCTTCTATGTTCTCTCTTGTGTGGGTTCTCTCTCTCTCTCATGCTTTATTAGCAATGACTGCTTTTTAATGTCTCTCCAAAGCCGGACACACTAAATACTTTATCTCATCTAATCTTTACAATAACCCTGCAAACTAGGTATTACTATCCCCATTTTAAAGATAAGAAAACCGATCTTTTAGGAGGTTAATTAAAATGCGCAGTTACACAGTTATGAAATGGTAGAGTTAGGATTTCAACCCAGGACTGTTTCCAAAGCCACCTCTACACACACCTTTGCAGAGAGACATGCATGTACATGAGCTCCTTTCATGACTATCCCTCAAGGCTTGCCAGAGATTTTTTTTTTTGATTAAAAATAGTTTTTCTAGCTTTAATAAAATATAATTGACATATAACATTGTATAAGTTTAAGGTGTAGGGCATGATACACATATAATTGTGAAATGATCTTCTCTTCTTAATAAAGGTTTTTTGAGTACTCTGCTCAGCTGTACTCTTTGCTTTCTCTGTGTCTTTGTAGCACTTTGTACCTCAGGCTTTTATATTCTGTGAAGGCTTCCCTGATTGTCTCTAGAAATGTGGTACATACTTCCCCTGTATCCCCACTGAGCTCATAACCAATTTGTATTTGTGAACCTGTTTAATTATATGGCATTTGTTTGTTTCCACATTTGTTAATCCTAGTAGGTGGTGAGCTTCTTGAGACTAGGGGCTGTAATTTTATGCATCTTGATATTCCCAGCACTGAGAAATATGCCTGGCAAATAGGTGCTCACGTCTGTCGCTGAATGAATTGTGTCATTGTTACCTGTGAACTTGTCTATTTATTTTTAATACACAGTAAGTTGTTTGAAGGCAGTAATCCAGGATTTTATTTATATTTGTATCCCTAACAGTATCTCTCCCATGGTTACTGAATAAATACCTGTTGATTTATATAATAGCTTAAAACAAATAAACAAAAATTCTGTTAATAATCCTGCTCTGCCCAAATAATTTTAAATATCAGTTCTTCAAATACATTTTTAAAATTAAAAAAAACCAGTTAATTTAAAAGCAAGCATGTTGTTCATTTGTTTATAACCTCACACAGCTTTTATTCAGTGTTCTCTCTCAATGAAACATCATTATCTATTAATGCTGTTCCCATAGGCTGTCTGGCCAATCTAGTGCTGTTTCAGTTGAATTTAACTTTTATTTTAAATTAAGCTAAAGCAACACTTTGAAATAAGGAAAGTGTTGGAGGAGTTTTAGATACCATATCTGTAAGGTGGTCAAGGTCAGCATATATTAACTGATAATGAATGATGTTGTCTTTGTGATTAAACTTTGGTGACTGTTCATTCCAGCCTGTTTAACTGCTTCTGAAAAAGCACCTCATTTTGTATTCATGTGAGGTTAGTTTTTTGTTTTGTAACTGTGGTTATTACTTGCACACTTGGTGGCTTTTTGTGACTTTGTTTCTGTCTTGCTGCAAGCAGCTTAAGACTTTGTTCACATAGTCACTGTTTCTGACTTCTGTCAGTATTGAAAAATATAAAAGGTAAGAAATACCGTTAAGTAATTATTTTTGTATTTGGGCAAATGATTTTATAGTCTTTATCAATGAACAAACATATTCTGATAAACTAACTTGAACCATAAACTGATTTGGAGGGGTTTTATTAATCAAGGAGTATAAATTCAAATTCTATAATTTTTTAAAAAAAATTTTAAATTTAAATTTTTTATACAGCAGGTTCTTATTAGTCATCAATTTTATACACATCAGTGTATTCATGTCAATCCCAATCTCCCAATTCATCACACCACCATCCCCACCCCCCTGCGGCTTCCCCCACTTGGTGTCCATATGTTTGTTCTCTACATCTGTGTCTCAACTTCTGCCCTGTAAACCAGTTCATCTGTACCATTTTTCTAGGTTCCACATGCATGCGTTAATATACGATATTTGTTTTTCTCTTTCTGACTTACTTCACTCTGTATGACAGTCTCAAGATCCCTCCATGTCTCAACAAATGACCCAATTTTGTTCCTTTTTATGGCTGAGTAATATTCCATTGTATATATGTACCACATTTTCTTTATCCATTCGTCTGTTGATGGGAATTTAGGTTGCTTCCATGACCTGGCTATTGTAAATAGTGCTGCAGTGAACATTGGGGTGCATGTGTCTTTTTGAATTATGGTTACCTCTGGGTATATGCCCAGTAGTGGGATTGCTGGATCATATGGTAATTCTAGTTTTAGTTTTTTAAGGAACCTCCATACTGTTCTCCATAGTGGCTGTATCAATTTACATTCCCACCAGCAGTGCAAGAGGGTTCACTTTTCTCCACACCCTCTCCAGCATTTGTTGTTTGTAGATTTTCTGATGATGCCCATTCTAACTGGTGTGAGGTGATACCTCATTGTAGTTTTGCTTTTCATTTCTCTAATAATTAGTGATGTTGAGCAGCTTTTCATGTGCTTCTTGGCCACCTGTATGTCTTCTTTGGAGAAATGTCTGTTTAGGTCTTCTGCCCATTTTTGGATTGAGTTGTTTGTTTTCTTAATATTGAGCAGCAAGAGCTGTTTATATATTTTGGAGATTAATCCTTTGTCCATTGATTCATTTGCAAATATTTTCTCTCATTCTGAGGGTTGTCTTTCTGTCTTGTTTATGGTTTCCTTTGCTGTGCAAAAGCTTTGAAGTTTCATTAGGTCCCATTTGTTTATTTTTGTTTTTATTTCCATTACTCTAGGAGGTGGATCAAAAAAGGTCTTGCTGTGATTTTTGTCAAAGAGTGTTCTTCCTATGTTTTCCTCTAAGAGTTTTATAGTGTCCAGCCTTACATATAGGTCTCTAATCCATTTTGAGTTTATTTTTGTGTGTGGTGTTAGGGAGTGTTGTAATTTCATTCTTTTACAGGTAGCTGTCCAGTTTTCCCAGCACCACTTATTGAAGAGACTGTCTTTCTCCATTGTATATCCTTGCCTCCTTTGTCATAGATTAGTTGGCCATGGGTGTGTGGGTTTATTGCTGGGCTTTCTATCCTGTTCCACTGATCTGTGTTTCTGTTTTTGTGCCAGTACCATATTGTCTTGATTACTGTAGTTTTGTAGTATAGTCTGAAGTCAGGGAGTCTGATTCCTCCAGCTGTGTTTTTATCCCTCAAGACTGCTTTGGCTATTCGGGGTCTTTTGTGTTTCCATACAAATTTTAAGATTTTTTGTTCTAGTTCCATAAAAAATGACATTGGTAATTTGATAGGGATTGCATTGAATCTGTAGATTGCTTTGGTTAGTATAGTCATTTTCACAATATTGATTCTTCCAATCCAAGAACATGGTATATCTCTCTGTCTGTTGGTATCATCTTTAATTTCTTTCATCGGTGTCTTATAGTTTTCTGCATACAGGTCTTTTGTCTCCCTAGGTAGGTTTATTCTTTTTGTTGCAGTGGTAAATGGGAGTGTTTCTTAATTTCTCCTTCAGATTTTTCATCATTAGTGTATAGGAATGCAATTTCTGTGCATTAATTTTGCATCCTGCAACTGTACCAAATTCATTGATTAGCTCTGGTGGCATCTTTAGGATTCTCTGTGTATTGTATCACGTCATCTGCCAACAGTGACAGTTTTACTTCTTCTTTTCCAAGTTGTATTCCTTTTTTTCTTTTTCTTCTCTGATTGCCGTGGCTAGGACTTCCAAAACTATGTTGAATAATAGTGGTGAGTGTGGACATCCTTGTCTTGTTCCTGATCTTAGAGGAAATGCTTTCAGTTTTTCACCATTGAGAATGATGTTAGCTGTGGGTTTGTCATATATGGCCTTTATTATGTTGAGGTAGGTTCGCTGTATGCCCACTTTCTGGAGAGTTTTTATCATAAATGGGTGTTGAATTTTGTCAAAACCTTTTTCTGCATCTATTGAGATGATCATATGGTTTTACTTCTTCAATTTGTTAATATGCTGTATCACATTGATAGATTTGCATGTATTGAAGAATCCTTGCATCCCTGTGATAAATCCCACTTGATCATGGAGTATGATCCTATTAACATGTTGTTGGATTCTGTTTGCTAGTATTTTGTTGAGGATTTTTGCATCTATATTCATCAGTGATATTGGTCTATAAGTTTCTTTTTTTGTAGTATCTTTGTCTGGTTTTGGTATCAGGGTGATGGTGGCCTCATAGAATGAGTTTGGGAGTGTTCCTTCCTCTGTAATGTTTTGGAAGAGTTTGAGAAGGATGGGTGTTAGCTCTTCTCTAAATGTTTGATAGAATTCACTTGTGAAGCCATCTGGTCCTGGACTTTTGTTTGTTGGAAGATTTTTAATCACAGTTTCAATTTCATTACTTGTGATTGGTCTGTTCATATTTTCCATTTCTTCCTGGTTCAGTCTTGGAAGGTTATACCTTTCTAAGAATTTGTCCATTTCTTCCAGGTTGTCCATTTTATTGGCATAGAGTTGCTTGTAGTCGTCTCTTAGGATGCTTTGTATTTCTGCGGTGTCTGCTGTAACTTCTTTTTCATTTCTAATTTTATTGATTTGAGTCCTCTACCTCTTTTTCTTGATGAGTCTGGCTAATGGTTTATCAATTTTGTTTATCTTCTCAAAGAACCAGGATTTAGTTTTATTGATCTTTGCTATTGTATTCTTTGTTTCTATTTCATTTATTTCTGCTCTGATCTTTATGATTTCTTTCCTTCTGCTAACTTTGGGTTTTGTTTGTTCTTCTTTCTCTAGTTGCTTTAGGTGTAAGGTTAGGTTGATTATTTGAGATTTTTCTTGTTTCTTGAGGTAGGCTTGTATAGCTGCAAGCTTCCCTTTTAGAACTGCTTTTGCTGCATCCCATAGGTTTGGGATCGTCGTGTTTTCCTTGTCATTTGTCTCTAGGTAGTTTTTGATTTCCTCTTTGATATCTTCAATGATCTCTTGGTTACTTAGTAACGTATTGTTTAGCCTCCATGTGTCTGTGTTTTTTACGTTTTTTTCCCTGTAATTCATTTCTAATCTCTTAGCGTTGTGGTCAGAAAAGATGCTTGATATTATTTCAGTTTTCTTAAATTTACTGAGGTTCGATTTCTGACTCAATATGTGATCTATCCTGGAGAATGTCCCATGCGCACTTGAGAAGAAAGTGTAATCTGCTGTTTTTGGATGGAATGTCCTATAAATATCAGTTAAATCTATCTGGTCTATTGTGTCATTTAAAGCTTCTGTTTCCTTATTTATTTTCATTTTGGATGATCTATCTATCGGTGTAAGTGAGGTGTTAAAGTCCCCCACTATGATTTTGTTACTGTCGATTTCCTCTTTTATAGCTGTTAGCAGTTGCCTTATGTATTGAGGTGCTCCTGTGTTGGGTGCATATATATTTTTAATTGTTATATCTTCTTCTTGGATTGATCCCTTGATCATTATGTAGTGTCCTTCCTTGTCTCTTGTAACATTCTTTATTTTAAAGTGTATTTTATCTGATATGAGTATTGCTACTCCAGCTTTCTTTTGATTTCCATTTGCACAGAAAATCTTTTTCCATCCCCTTACTTTCAGTCTGTATGTGTCTCTAGGTCTTAAGTGGGTCTCCTGTAGACAGCATATATATGGGTCTTGTTTTTGTATCCATTCAGCAAGCCTGTGTCTTTCTGTTGGCTGGAGCATTAAATCCATTCACGTTTAAGGTAATTATTGAAATGTATGTTCCTATGACCATTTTCTTAATTGTTTTGGGTTTGTTTTTGTAGGTTGTTTTCTTCTCTTCTGTTTCCCACTTAGAGAAGTTCGTTTAGCATTTGCCGTAGAGCTGGTTTGGTGGTGCTGAATTCTCTTAGGTTTTGCTTGTCTGTAAAGCTTTTGATTTCTCCATCGAATTTGAATGAGATTTTTGCCGGGTAGAGTAATCTTGGTTGTAGGTTCTTC
This sequence comes from Pseudorca crassidens, assembly GCF_039906515.1. Classification (NCBI taxonomy): domain Eukaryota; kingdom Metazoa; phylum Chordata; class Mammalia; order Artiodactyla; family Delphinidae; genus Pseudorca; species Pseudorca crassidens. The sequence goes on from NC_090298.1 coordinate 88,802,230, forward strand.
CCTTTCATCACTTTAAGTATATCATGCCACTCCCTTCTGGCTTGTAGAGTTTCTGCTGAGAAATCAGCTGTTAACCTTATGGGAGTTCCCTTGTATGTTTTTTGTCATTTTTCCTTTGCTGCTTTCAATAATTTTTCTTTGTCTTTAATTTTTGCCAATTTGATTACTATGTGTCTTGGCGTGTTTCTCCTTGGGTTTATCCTGTATGGGACTCACTGCACTCCCTGCACTTGGGTGGCTATTTCCGTTCCCATGTTAGGGAAGTTTTCAACCATAATCTCTTCAGATATTTTCTATGTTCTTTCCTCTCTCTTTTCTCCTTCTGGGACTCCTATAATGCGAATGTTGTTGCATTTAATGTTGTCCAAGAGGCCTCTTAGGCTGTCTTCATTTCTTTTAATTTTTTTTCTTTATTCTGTTCTGCAGCAGTGAATTCCACCATTCTGTCTTCCAGGTCACTTATCTGTTCTTCTGCCTCAGTTATTCTGCTATTGATTCCTGCTAGTGTAGTTTTCATTTCAGTTATTGTATGGTTCATCTCTGTTTGTTTGTTCTTTAATTCTTCCTGGTCTTTGTTAAACATTTCTTGCGTCTTCTCCATCTTTGCCTCCATTCTCTTTCCGAGGTCCTGGGTCATCTTCACTATCCTTATTCTGAATTCCTTTTCTGGAAGGTTACCTATCTCCACTTCATTTAGTTGTTTTTCTGGGGTTTTATCTTGTTCCTTCATCTGGTACATAGGCTTCTGCCTTTTCATCTTGTCTATCTTTATGTGAATGTGGTTTCTGTTCCCCAGGCTGCAGGATTGTAGTTCTTCTTTCTTCTGCTGTCTGCCGTCTGGTGGATGAGCCTATCTAAGAGGTTTGTGCAAGCTTCCTGATGGGAGGGACTTGTGGTGGGTAGAGCTCAGTCTTGCTCTGGTGGGCAGAGCTCAGTAAAACTTTAATCTGCTTGTCTGTTGATGGGGGTGGGGCTGGGTTCCCTCCCTGTTGGTTGTTTAGTCTGAGGCAACCCAACACTGGTGTGTACCTGGGCTCTTTGGTGGGGCTAATGACAGACTCTGGGAGGGCTCACGCCAAGGAGTACTTCCCAGAACTTCTGCTGCCAGTGTCCTTGTCCCCACGGTGAGCCACAGCCCCCCCACCCCGCCTCTGCAGGAGACCCTCCAACACTAGCAGGTAGGTCTGGTTCAGTCTCCCCTGGGGTCACTGCTCCTTCCCCTGGGTCCCAATGTGCACACTGCTTTGTGTGTGCCCTCCAAGAGTGGAGTCTCTGTTTCCCCCAGTCCTGTCAAAGTCCTGCAATCAAATCCCACTAGCCTTCAAAGTATGATTCTCTAGGAATTACTCCTCCTGTTGCCAGACCCCCAGGTTGGGAAGCCTGACGTGGGGCTCAGAACCTTCTGTCCAGTGGGTGAACTTCTGTGGTATAAGGGTTCTCCAGCCTGTGAGTCACCCACCCAGCAGTTGTTGATTTGATTTTACTGTGATTGTGCCCCTCCTGCCATCTCAATGTGCCTTCTCTTTTGTCTTTGGATGTGGAGTATCTTTTTTGGTAAGTTCCAGTGTCTTCCTGTCTATGATTGTCCAGCAGCTAGTTGTGATTCCGGTGTTCTCACACAAGGGAGTTAGAGCACGTCCTTCTACTCTGCCATCTTCCTATTAAATTTCTTGTCAGCTTATGAAAATTTGTCTTGGAGAAAGAATGAAAGATTTCCTGTTTCTATGGCACAGCTTTTATTCACTTATTTTTTGATTTTTCTATGTAAGCATACCTTTGTGGTATATTTGAATTTATTTTCAATGTTAAAAAATGAAATGATTAAAGAAATATTTGTGACAACAATATATCATCTGTGTTAACATAAATTTTCCTTACTTGGAAGTATTCAGTACAGATTAAAGTTTCTTTATGCTATATAAAAGCAGTATTTTCTCTGTATATTTGGAGAATGTAAAAAAGTTTCCAGGATGTAAAACAATTGTGGAGCCAAAAGTTGAAAAACAAGAGGCATTTTAGAAGAAATACTTGCCTATACCCTTATATTTATAAGAAGTACCATGGGAATTCTATTGTCCTGTCAAGGAAACTAGTTATCTGTTTTATATTTTGGTATTAAATAGTGTCCATTTTTGTTTAAGAAGTATGTATTTATAGATCTATTTTATACAGGATGAAATTCTAATTTTTGAAAATATGGCAGTTTTTAATGGTTCTTTTAAAGTTTTTAATCACTATTTATGGTGAATTGAAAACTCAGCATAACTCACTTGATCCTAAATACCAAGCTGAATGCCATTAAATAAGAACGATTTAAATAAATTTAAATAGTCAATAATGTTTTTAGGACTTTTACTAGTTTTACCTTTTAAGAAAGATGCTATTTATTAGTTTTGCCTTTTAAAAAGATGTGTATTTTAAAAGATGCTATTTTAAAATAGACATCTTTGCTAATGACATGCCTGTAGTTTTGTATAATACTCTATTTCTTCCTGATTTGTACTCAGTATCCACTAAATTATAGAAATTCTTATTTTAAAATCTCATTTGCAAATCTTTTAAAAAATGGGTTTTCTCTTGCAATTATTTATAATAAATTGAATACCTACTGTATATGGATAGTAATTTTAGCCCCAGTGTTATAAAAGTGAAAACTCTGTAATATTCTTATTTTCATGTATATTGTAGTTTGATGGGAGAAATATACCTGAACAAATAATTAAAATATACTATGAGAGGTGTTATATTAATCACAGGTACATACATGATCCCTGAGATCTGAGAAAAGGGAACACCGAAGTTGGACTGGGTAATAATGGTTGTGGGGATGGTCAAAGAAGGTTTCACAGAGAAAACAACTTTACAGTTTAGTTGTTGAAAATTCTGCAGGCAGGCAAGGGATAAAAACATTTAGACTGAAGGAACAACATCTGCAAAGCTACAGAGGTATGATCATGAGACATTTAAGGGACCATAGGTAGAAAACTGTGGTACTGTTGTTTGAGGGTGGAAGGCTGTCTGGGGCCAGCTTGGATTACCAGGCAAAGGAGTTTGAATTTTAACCTATAGGTTAGGGTTGTAAATTTGATACCTCGTGTTACAAGTATAATAGAATTAATACCTAGAATCACTAAGTATCCTAAAGAATGAAGAGGGCTAAGTAGGGATTGTAGGGCATGAGGAGATGCATGTATAATGCTGTGTAGCCTCAACCAGTTAATTCATTTAACAAATTTTTATTGTCTACTATATATGCAAGGCACTGTTTTAAGCACTGGAGATGATAGTGGGGGAAGAGATCAGAGTAATTCCTTGCCCAATTGGAACTTATATTACAAATCAGTCTGTATTGTACCCCCGCCTGCTTGCTCTATCTCTCTCTTTGTAATTTTTGGCTACAGTATGATTGTATAATTTCCTTGTAATTTCTTTTTTCATCTTCCTTATGGTTGACATAGGCAGCTTTTGCTCTATTACTTGTGGAAGAATGTAGCTAAATTTGTGACACCCTCTCCACGTTATTGTTCTTCCCCCGACCTGTAGTTTGAGGTCTGGGCATTACTTTTTTTTTTAAATTGAAATTTCTTTTGAGGTAATTGTAGATTAATACGCAATTGTATGAAATAATAATTCCTTGTACATTTGGTCTAGTTTCCCCTCATGGTAAAATTTTGCAAAACTGTGACAACCAGGATATCAACATTGACATAATCCACTAATCTTATTCATATTTCTCCAGTTTTAATTGTACTCCTTTGTTGTGTGTATGTTAAGTTCTGTAACATTTTATTACTTGTCTAGATTCATGTATCCACCACTACCATCAAGGTACTGAACAGTTCCAACACTACTAGAATCCCTTGTATCCTCCTTCTATAACCATTCTTACCTCCCTTTTCCACTCTGCAGGCCCTAAACCCTGGCTACCCCTAATCTGTCCTTTTCCCAAAATTTTTTCACTTCAAGAATGTTATATAAATGGAATCATACAGTATATAACTTTGTGGGGTTGGCTTTTTTCGTTCAGCAGGATTACTGAAGATTCGTGCTAGTTGTTGTCTGTGTTGATAGACTGTTCCTTTTTAATGTGGGTAGTATTCCATGGTATGCATTCACCTGTTGAAGGATCCCTGTGCTGATTCCAGCTTTTGGCTATTACAAATAAAGCTGCTATGAACATTTGTGTACAGGTTTTTGTGTGAACATATGTTTTCATTTCTATGGCATAAATGTCCAAGAGTGCAATTGTTGGGTCATATGGTAGTTGAATGTTTAGTTTTATAAGACACCAGAGTGGCTGTACCATTTTTTGTCTACTAACCAGCAACAAATGAATGATGCACTTTTTCCATATCCTTACAAGTGTTTGGTCTTGTCATTATATTTTATTTTAGCCATTCTGATAGGTATGTAGTGGTATCTCCATGTGGTTTTAATTGCATTTCCCTGAAGGCTAATTTATGTCCAACATCTTTTTGTGTGCTCATTCGCCATTTTTATATCCTTTTCTGTGAAATGTCTGTTCATGTCTTCTGCTCATTTTCTAGTTGGATTGTTGTTGTTTTTAAATGTTGAATTTTAAGAGGTTTTATGAATTCTAGGTACTAGTTCTCTGTCAGATATGTGGTTTGCAAATATTTTCTCCCAGTCCATAGCCTGTCTTTTTCTCATCTTCTCATGGGTTTTCACAGGGCAACCTTTTTACTTTGGATAAGCCCAATTTATCAATTTTTCCTTGTATGGATTGTGTTTTTTTTAAATTTAATTAATTAATTAATTTTTTTTGCGGTACGCGGGCCTCTCACTGTTGTGGGCTCTCCCTTTGCGGAGCACAGGCTCCGGACGCGCAGGTTCAGCGGCCATGGCTCACGGGCCCAGCCGCTCCGCGGCATGTGGGATCTTCCCGGACCGGGGCACGAACCCGTGTCCCCTGCATCGGCAGGCGAACTCTCAACCACTGCGCCACCAGGGAAGCCCTGGATTGTGTTTTTTTTGTTTCAAGTCTAAGAACTTTGCCTAGCTTTAGATCCTGAAGATTTCCTTCTGTTTCTTTTTTCATAGAAGTTTTGCAGTTTTACGTTTATGTTTAAGTTTTTGAATTAATTTTTGTGTAAGGTGTTAGGTCAGAGTTCATTCTTTTTTTTCTGTTTTTGGCCTATAGATATCCAATTGCTCCAGTACCATTTATTGAAAAGGCTAGTTTTCCTTCATTGAATTGCTTCTGGACCTTTGTCAAAAAATAGTTGAGCATATTTATGTGGGTCTATTTCTGGGTTCTTTATTCTGTTCCATTCATCTACTGTCTATCCTCTACTAATACCTCACTGTCTTGATTTCTCATTCACCAAGTTGGACATATTTTTTTGAATACTCTTTCAGCCCTACTTTCTTCTCTCCTTCTGAAACTCAGATGATACAAATGTTGGGTCTTCTGTTATTGTCCTGCAGGTCCCTGAGGCTTTGCTTCTTCTTCTTCTTATTTTCTGTATATTTTCTCAATGTTGTTTGGATTGGTTGAATTCTATTCCTCTTTCTTACATTCACTGATTGTATCCTTTGTTGTCTACTGTTGAGCTCATCTAGTGAGTTTTTTATTCCTGTTATTATATTTTTTAGTTCTATAATTTCCATGTTTTTTAATAACTTCTATTTTTTGCTTAGATTTTCTAATTTTACAGTTGTTTTAAGGGAATTTGTAATTGTTGGTTTACATTTGTTTTAAGAGAATTTGTGATCAATTGTTGAAGCATTTCTATGATGGCTGATTTAAAATCATTTTCTGATAATTCCAACATCTGATTCATCTTGTTGTTGGCATAAGTTGATTGTCTTTTCTTTTTTAACTTGTGATTATTTTTCTTGGTTCTTGATATGACAGGTGATTTTCAATTGAAGCCTAGATATTTTATCTATTATGTTAGGAGACTCTATTTCAATAGCCTATTTCAATCTTTTATTTTTACAGGCAGTCAGTCACTCTGGTTAGATTTAACATGCAGTTCTTGGCCTATTTTTGTGGGCTGTGGTTCCAGTGACAGTTTAATTTTGAGTCTTTGTGCTGTTATTTTGGTTTGCTTTATCTGGTATCACTAGGGCTCCCACTGATTCTTGATGGTGGTGGTGCTGCTTGAGGGAGTAGAAGACATTTTTCTTAGGCTGAGCAGTACTAGATGTCTATTGGTTAGAGAAGGGGTGAGATAGGATTTCTTTACCATGCCCCCTAGCTGCCCTACAGTCTCTGGTCAGGAAAGGAGAATCTTGGACTCGCAGAGAACAAGGAGCTTCCTGGACTGAACCTCTTGCTAGAGCTGGGTCCCTTTTGCCAGTTCTGTGTATCTGCTCTGGTGTTTCTGGGTGGGAAAGGTGATCCTTGGACCTGTGGGGACAGGGAGGCTTTCTGACTGGGCTGCTTGCTATTGCTGGATCTCTCTTGCTGGTTCTTCCTGCCTAGTTCCGTTTCTCTTGGCAGAAAATGGGATTCTCAGGCCTATCAGGGAAGGAGAATGCTTCCCCTGGCTGTTTGTTTTTGGTGAGGCTCATAATCTGTCTCCCTTGCTGGTGGTGTCTGGCTTGCCTGATGTAGTCAGAGGGACTCTTGTCAGATCCTGGGAGGAGTTAGCCTACACGGACTGCCTTTTGTTCCCAGACTGGAAGTTGGGAAAAGTCAGAAATGGATGACCGTTTTATGTTTGGTGAGGGGGGTACAAGATACCCTGCTTCTGTGCTGTTCTTCCAGTCCTAGGGCCAAAGGAGTTTCCCTTTTCTACCTCTCAGAGTTATTCTTTGGTCGTCTCTTTTGCTATTTTCAGTGTTTATAGTTGTGTTTTGTGGGGCTGAGCTGGGAAAAATGGTCTATGCCATCTTGTTTGGGTCAGAAGCTAGGTTTTACTTTTTTTTTTTTTTTCTTTTTTGCGGTACGCGGGCCTCTCACTGTCGCGACCTCTCTCCCATTGCGGAGCACAGGCTCCGGACGCGCAAGCTCAGCAGCCATGGCTCACGGGCCCAGCAGCTCCGCGGCATGTGGGATCTTCCCAGACCAGGGCACGAACCCGTGTCCCCTGCATCGGCAGGCGGACTCTCAACCACTGCGCCACCAGGGAAGCCCGGTTTTACTTTTTTTTAAATTTATTTTTAATTTTTGGCTGCATTGGGTCTTCATTGCTGCACACAGGCTTTCTCTAGTTGCATCGAGCAGGGGCTACTCTTCGTTGTGATGCGCGGGATTCTCATTGTGGCGGCTTCTCTTGTTGCAGAGCACGGGCTCTAGGTGCATGGACTCAGTAGTTGTGGCATGCGGGCTCAATAGTTGTGGTTCGCGGACTCTAGAGCGCAGGCTCAGTAGTTGTGGTGCATGGGCTTAGTTGCTCCATGGCATGTGAGATATTCCTGGACCAGGGCTCGAACCCGTGTCCCCTGCAGTGGCAGGCGGATTCTTAACCACTGCGCCACCAGGGAATTCCTAGGTTTTACTTTTAATTTTGGTTTATTTGTCATATGAGCATGGCGATAGAGGGGTGGGGAGGTATTGGCTGGGACTGAGTTTGGCCTTGTTGGGGGCCCTGAGATTTACTCTCTCTTATGAGATTCCATTAAACATCCTGTACTTCTGGATTTAATTTCATCCACCAGTTCTTCATAGAGCCCTGGAAAATGGCAAGCCAAGGCTGCCCTCCCTGCATTTTTCTGAGGTCCTGTCTTGGTACAGAGAAGCTTCTTTCTTTAGTTCTTTTCTTTTTTTTTTTTTTTTTAACATCTTTATTGGAGTATAATTGCTTTACATTGTTGTGTTAGTTTCTGCTGTATAACAAAGTGAATCAGCTATACGAATACATATATCCCCATATCCCCTCCCTGTTGTGTCTCCCTCCCGCCTTCCCTATCCCACCCCTCTAGGTGGTCACAAAGCACCGAGCTGATCTCCCTGTGCTCTGTGGCTGCTTCCCACTAGCTGTCTGTTTTACATTTGGTAGTGTATATATGTCAATGCCAGTCTCTCACTTCTTCCCAGCTTATCATTCCCTATGGTTCTTCAGAACCATTTTTTTTTTAGATTCTATATATTTATGTTAGCATACGGTATTTGTTTTTCTCTTTCTGACTTACTTCACTCTGTATGACAGACTCTAGGTCCACCCACCTCACTACAAATAACTCAGTTTCGTTTCTTTTTATGGCTTAATAATATTCCTTTAGTTATTTTCTTGATTTTTCCCTAGGTTGGTCTATTCAGTGTATGCTGCTTCTTTTCATCTTGGAGTATCCAGTGTGAATTCTCAGGATTTTGTTAATTCTTCTTCCTCGGGATATCTTCTGAAAGTTGAGGGGTAGTGTTGGGCACATTTCCATGCTGCCTAGAGCACCAGAATTTTCTCTCTTTTTCCTTTGAAACTATGCTGTGAAACTTGTGGCATAAAGTTTTACTCCTTTATTTGCTGATGATATGTTTAAATTTTTGTTTTTTCTTAACAGTTTTTGTTCTTTTTATTAGTTATTGGTGGTAGGAGCTTCTGAAGTACTTCTTTTACTATACTGGCTTTACCTGAAAATTCCAATAATGACTTTTTGCAGTTTTCACATCTCTCTCTGACATTCGGCATTGCTAATAACTTCTTTTATATCCCATCATCTGTAACTCTGTCAAACCTCTTTTTTGCTTACTTAATCTCTACCCTTTGGCTTTTCTTCTTCTAGTTCCTCCATTGATACATTCTCATGGGCTTTGTCCTTGTAATTCTCTGCTTTTCTGTCAACATTCAATCTATTGGTTTTATCACCTTTAAGCAGCTGACTCTCAACTTTCTATCCTTAGCCTTGTATTTTACCTAAGCATTTATTTCCTGCTGAAATGAATGTATTTTCTTTAAAGTAGCTCCGTATTCCCATTCTTCCATTTCTATTGATATTGTCATCATTTATTATTAAAGCCTTGAAGTTATCATTGTATCATCTGTCTCTCTTTTCTTTAAATCCATTTACCAGGTCAAGCCTCTTTGGTCTTAACTCTCACTGACATTGTCAATTATAGATCCTCATTTCTCAAGCTGTATAGCTGTAGTGACTTATTAATTTGCCTTCTTATGTCTCATTTTATGTTTTTGCTGTCTTCAAGCTATTTTATACCTAGCTTCCAGATTAAACTCTATCTCTATGTCTCTTTTTAAATTAACTATAACATACATATAGAAAAGTGCACAAATCACAGACGCTCAGCTTTATGAAATTTCACCAACTGAACACACTTGCGTAACTAGCACCAGCAAACTAACCATTTAAAACATCACATTCATGATCTTGTTATTTTGCCTTAAACACCAGTTAAGGAGTTTGAGCCTTATTAGTTCCCTTAACGTTAGAATAGCAAGAGGTAAATTGGCATGCCGTCTGCCACTGCTTGCCACATATAACTTGATTTTGGAGACATTTCTTGGTTTACTTCACCCCCTAGTCACTTATATTCCCCATATTGCTTCCTGAAATACATTTCCTTTTTAACCTTTTTATCTAAATCATGGTTTTTCCAACCTTAACTCATGTCTTGCCATTTCTAGGAAACTTTTCTGGATTACTTCAGGTTTCATTAATTTTTTCTTTTTCTCTTCAAAAATTCTTTAATTAATTTTTGAATAAGTAATAGCAATATGTTCACTTAAAACAAAATTCAAATGTACAAAAGAGTATATAATGAAGAGTCTCCTTCCCATTCCTGTGTCCCAGCCACTGTGTGTTCTTCTAGAAATATTTTATGTACTTAAGTAAATTTAATTTTTATTATTTTTCCTCCTTTTTACACAATGTAAGCATACCAACTTCTGTATCTTACTTTTTTCTATTAATAATTGTTAATGATATTTCCCAATCAATACACAAGTTTTCTCATTTTTATATTAGGGCTGAATGATACTCCACTGAATGAATATGCCATGATCACATCTACCACATATGGTTGTGAATGTTGGACACTGAACAGATTCACACAGACTATGATTTGAATGGTACTCCCTAGGATTTCTCAGTTATCAATACAATCAGCTGCAGCAGCTTTGATTGTAATTTACCTAGTCAGTTCCTTTTAATTAATATTTCCAGTTTTTAAAAAACTTCCAAACACTACTGAATTGAATAGTCTTATGTATATCATTTGACATCTGTGGAAAAATTATCTGTAGGATACCATTCCCTTTAATTCCTTAAAGTATTTATAATCTCTACGAATTTAATAATTAGACATAATCAGTTAATTATGGAGCTGTTTTTAAAAATTTTTATTATTTGTGATTCCTCAAGGAGTGGTACCATGTATTAAATTATTTTATATTCACCCTGACCTAGAATACTGGTGTACATAAATAAGCCCTTAGGGTGGGTTGGAGTGTTTCTCAGATAGCTGCCAGATTGTTTCCCTTTTTATTCATCTAAGCTCTTCATAATGCTTTTGAAATTCCTAATAATGAGAAAAAAAAACTATTGTCAAAGCTTTGACCGCAGCTAGATGCATTTAGAAGCAGAAGTGATGTTTATTCCAAGCTACAGAATAAAATGAACCACAATCTCGGATATAGTTTTAAAAAAAAAAGTGAAACATTTCACCTTTCTTTGTATTCTTCCATTGAAAACATGGTATGAGATAGAGTATATCTTCACTGAGACTTAGTTGAGCTATAAGTAAAATAACAGAAAAATGTTCTTTTTTGTGACCCATAAAGGTACAGTATATCAAAGTAAATTTTTTAAAGCTACTATCTACAAAGTGAATAAACTGGAATTATCCTACTTGATATTAAAGTGAATAAGTCAATTACTTTTATTGACTTATTTATGTTAAGGTTCATTTAGTGTCCTGCTTGCAACTTTGGAAACCTTGATGGAGTACATTTTTCCACAACCTTTTTCCCGCTCTACTTGTTTGATCATAAAACCAGACAGTTTTCAGTTGGGAAAATATTGGAATTTGTTTTCTATTTGGAAAACCCACACATTTTTACCATCTCTTTAGATGGTATCACTGAGCTTAGAGAGAGAAACCTTTTCTTATTTTTCTGTATAGGTTAGAGGATTTCAGCTGAATTAAATTGACTTCTGATATGATGAGCCAGACTTAAAAATAAAAGATGTGTTTCTTTATTTTTTCTAACTGACCCTAAAAGATTCACTGCTTGAAATTCTAGGAGACTGGAGGGGAAAATAAATTCTATCATAGTTCTTGGGCTTTATAGCAAACAAGCAGGAATAACTTTGGGGTGTCTGATAACTGACCTTTAGATGATTATAAGTTATACTGCAGAGATTTTTTTTAACAACTTTGAGCTATAACTCACATGCTGAAGAATTCACCCATTTAAACTGTACAATTGAATGGTTTTTATTCTGTTCACAGAGTTGTGCAACCATTACCACAATCAATTTTAGAGCTCTCTACTCACTCCAAAAGGAAATCCAGTACCCGTTAGCAGTCACTCCTCATTTCTTCACAAATTTGCCAGCTCTAGTCAATACTAATTTGATTTATGCCTCTAAAAATAGATTTTGGACATTTCATATAAGAAGACAGCACAACATGTCAGTCTTTTGTGTTTGGCTTCTTTCACTTAGCATGTTTACAAGGTTTATCCATGCTGTAGCTTGTTTCAACATTTCATTCATTACCGTTGCCAATTTCATCTTGTGGATACATTGTTTTATTTATCCATTCATCAGTTGATGAACATTTGGGTTGTTCCCCTTTGTGACTATTATGAATAATTCTGCTCGAATATTCATGCACAAGTTTTTTTGTGGGCATATGTTTTTATTTCTCTTGGGTACATACCTAAGAGTGGAATTTCTGGGTCATATATAATAACTCTGTGTTTAAGTTTTGAGGAACCATCCATTTTACATTTACACCACCAGTATCTGATGGTTCTAATTTCTTCACAGTCTCCAACACTTGATATTATCTGTCTTTTTGATTATGGACATCTTAGTGGTGTGAAATGGTATCTCATTGTGGTTTTGATTGGTATTTTCCTAATGGCTAATGATATTGAACATCTTTTCATGTGCTTAGTGGACGTCTGTAAATCTTATTTGGAGAAATGTCTACTCAGATCTTTTGCCCATTTTTAATTGGTTTGTCTTGTTATTATTGAGTTGTAAGAATTCTTTATATAATCCAGATAAAAGTCCCTGATGAGATATATGATTTGTAAATATTTTCCCCATTCTGTGGTCTTATCAGTTACTTGATGGTGGCCTTCAAAGTACAGAAGTTTTTAATTTTGATGAAAACAAATTTACATATTTTTATTTTGTTGCTTGCACTTTTGTTGTCATATTTAGAAACCATTGCCTGGACAAAGGTCACGAAGATTTACTACTATATTTTCTTCTGAGAGTTTTATAGTTTTAGCTCTGATATTTAGATCTGTGATTCCTTTAGATTTAATTTTTTGTGTATGGTCTAAGGAGACATCCTGCTTAACTCTTTTGCATGTGGAATCCAATTTTCCCAGCATCTTTAGTAGAAAAGAGTTTTTTTTCCTCCATTGAATGGACTTGGCAGTGAAGTCTGAGTCCTCCAGCTTTGTTCTTTTTCTTCAGGGTGTTTTGGTTTGTTTGTTTATTTATTTGGTTATTCTGGCTTCCTTGCATTTCTTTGTAAGTTTTAAGATTAGCATGTCAATTTCTGCAAAAAAAAAAAAGCTTAGATTTTCATATGGATTGAGTTAAGTTTGTAGAACAAGTTGGGCAGTTGCTTTCTTAATATTAAGTCTTTTGGATCCATTAACATGAGTCTTTCCATTTATTTAGGTCATCTTTAATTTTTTTCAACAATATTTTATAATTTTAAGAGTAAAGTTTTGTATTTATTTTGTAAAATTTATTCCTAAATATTTTATTCTTTTTGATGCTGTTGTAAATGGAATTGTTTTGGAATATTTTTTAAATTTTGTTTTCAGATTGATCTTTGCTAATATATAGAAATACAGTTGATATTTGTATATTGATCTTGTACCCTGTAATCTTACTGAGCTCATTTATTAGTTCTAATACTTTAAAAATTGTATTTCTTAGGATTTTCTATATATGTCATGTCATCTGCAAATAAATATAGTTTTACTTCTTCCATTCCAAATTCATTGGAAATTATTTCACTTATTTCATTGTACTGACTGGAACCTTCATTACAGTGTTGAATAGAAGTGGTGAGATTGGACATTCTCATCTTGTTCCTGATTTTTGGGGGAAAGCATTCAGTTATAGTGATTTTTTTTTTTTACTCTAAAAAGAATGGGCCATAACTTTGCTTTGAAGACTAATTTCCTTTTGATTTAAGATTCTTTTCTTCTGTTTACATACACAGATATGTGCTGATTAGACGGCTCAGTTGTGCAGCGTGGAGGATAAGACAGTGCTTTACAAAAATGGGGTTTGGGAGTGACCTGAAGAATTCACATGAAGCTGTGTTAAAATTGCAAGACTGGGAATTACGGTTACTGGAAACAGTGAAGAAATTTATGGCCCTGAGAATAAAAAGTGATAAAGAATATGCATCTACTTTACAGAACCTTTGTAATCAAGTTGATAAGGAAAGTACTATCCAAATGAATTATGTCAGCAATGTATCCAAGGTAAGAAGAATGATTTCATCATTTATTGTCTATAGCATCATAGTTGTCCTTAAGGCAAGTAGATCATACTATTGAATAAGCGTACCTAAGTCAGCATTCTAAAATATTCCAAAATCTTTCTGATTATCAGAATCTCATGGGGAAAGTTTCAAAAATTGTAAAATTTGGGCCCAGCTCCTGATATTCCGAGTCAGTAGGTCTGAAATTTTTGAACTTTGAAATCCTTTTTTCCAATAGATGTCCAGATTATTCTAATGATTAGTTAGGTTTGAGAACCCTTCTTACAAATTTCGTTTTCTTTATTACCCTACCTCCTTGGGTTCCTTGAGCCCCGCTGTTTTCTTCTTTTGACACAAACTTTCATTATAACCCACCTTCCCTGCATTCTTCTGTGAATCATTTGTATAGTGAATCACATGGAGTATTTTAACATGTAGGTATTCTCTGCTGTCATTTCATTACTAAAATACTAATATATTGATGATTTAATCACACATAAAAATCCTTTGGATAAACAATATGGTTTTTTAGCTCCAAGATTATAAAGTATAAAATATAAAAATAAGGGCTATAAAAATAAAGGCCAAAATTTCACTGCTAATTATCCTTTGAAGGCATAAAATATGAAATATTACACACCTTAATAGTTTTGGATTTTCGCTCTGTTTATTTTCATTGTCTTACTTCACACTTCACTATATTTATTCAAAGTTAAAATTTTTTTTTACCTTACTTGGAAAGTTAAAAAAATTAGTGTGTTTCTTGCACTCATGGGTCTTAGGATTTGAGTAAATTGTAGAAGAAACTCTGTTTCTTATGGGGAATGTGTGTATGTGGTATGTGTGATCAGGTAAAGATCTGTGATGTTGCTGAGAACTCCTAATGTTCATATCTTTAACATCCTTTCCTGGGCCAATGAGATTCCCCAAAGAACCATTCTCTAGTCTCTAGTCTGAAGGTAGGGTTGCCAGATGTAGCAAATTAAAATATAGAACACCAGTTAAATTTGCGTACAATATTTGAGAAATGCATACACTAAAAATTATTTATTTTTTATCTGAAATTCAAATTTAACTGGTGTCCTGTATTTTGTTTGACTACTCTGTTATGTTATAGGAATAGATAGGGAAAGTAGATTGAGTGTTCAAAGAGTCATATTTTAGTTAATCCTCCTGTTTTTGGTAAGCTGCCTGGTGTCTCTGAGTCCAAAAGCTCTCTGGTTAATTTTTTCCTCTTGTTTTCTTCTGCACTGGGGGAAGAATAGTTGCATGTCTGTGGGCTGAGCAATAGGAACTAGAATTCTGGCTGTTCCTTATATAGACTGAATCAATCCTTCTGTTTCGGTGCCCTCTCCTTTTTCTTCATTTAGATTTCTCCAGTTCCTGAGCTTTATTGGAGTTATCTGACCCTATAAACTGGTCTTTTCTTCTTTTTCTCCCCCCAGTTTCTTTGAGATATAATTGACATACATCACTGTATAGGTTTAAAGTGTATAGCATGATTTTTTTTTTTAAAAGGGCTTCCTCATTCTTTTATTTTTAATAAATTTATTTATTTCTGGCTGCATTGGGTCTTCATTGCTGCACGCGGGCTTTAGTTGCGGCAAGTGGGCGCTACTCTTCATTGCGGTGCGTGGGCTTCTCATTGTCGTGGCTTCTCTTGTTGCGGAGCACGGGCTCTAGGTGGGCGGGCTTCAGTAGTTGTGGCACATGGGTTCAGTAGTTGTGGCACATGGGTTCAGTAGTTGTGGCTCACAGGCTCTAGAGCGCAGCCTCAGTAGTTGTGGCACATGGGCTTAGTTGCTTCCCAGCATGTGGGATCATCCCGGATCAGGGATCGAACCCATATCCTCTGCATTGGCAGGCAGATTCTTAACCACTGCACTACCAGGGAAGTCCAGCATGATGGTTTGATTTATGTTATGTTGTGAAATGATTACCATAGTAGATTTAGCTGATATCCAAATAATAAAAAGAAAAGAAAAAAATTTCTCTTTTTGATAAAAACTCTTAGAAAGCACTCACTTAACAACTCACTTTATCATACAACAGTGTTAACTATAGTCATCATGCTATACATTATATCCCTAGTACTTACTTATCTTATAACTGGAAGTTTGTACCTTTTGATCATTTTCCTCCAATTCCCCCTCCCACCATGTGGCCTTTTCTTCTTGACCTCCCCTCCGTACACTTAAGTTTCAACTTTTCCTGATATGCTAATGAGTTACCACTTACATTTTCTAACATTTTGTTGGCAAGTCTTATCTGTGATTGTTGCCTTTTCTATCTTCTTTGTTATTGCGAATTTATATTTTAAGTAACTATATTATATTTTGGTAGGGTTTTGGAAAGGAGTGAAAAATAGCCATGTGTTTTATTTACTATGTTTAACTGAAATTATACTGTTTAGAAAAGTATGGGACTTCCCTTGGAGGTCCAGTGGTTAAGACGTCCCTTCCAGTGCAGGTGGTGTGGGTTTGGTCCCTCGTTGGGAGCTAAGATCCCACATGCCTTGCAGCCAAAAAGCCAAAACATAAAACAGAAGCAATATTGTAACAAATTCAATAAAGACTTTAAAAATGCTCCACATTAAAAAAATCTTAAAAAAAAAAAGTAAGGTAGTGAAAGGAACAAGAAATAGTATTAACAGGTAAGAAGATTGAGGATTTATGAGGTCAGGACAGAGAAGGAGTCATCAATGTGTATACTGAAGTGTCAGGTATTTTGGTGAGGGATAGATGGAGACAAATGCTAAGATAAAGAGGGCAGGAGAATTTGGGGGGATGGGAAAAGGGGATAGGAAAAGGTGATATAGATTGAGAAGAAGTGGTTTAATTGGTAGTATTGCCTTTCAGAGAGGAAGTGTTGAGAGATAACAGTTGAACAATGGTTGGAAACCCAAAGAAAAACAAGGAGTATGTCAGCTTTTCCTCTTAACTCTGAAAATGCATCACATTATTCTGATTATTGTTGCTTTATAGTAATCTCAAAGTTAGATAGTGTAATTTCTCTTTGTGCTTTTTTTTTCTTTCCAAAATTATTTTGGCTACTTTAGTTCCTGTGCATTTCCATATGAATTTTAGAATTAGCTCATCAATTTCTATAAAAAAGTCTACTGATTTTTGATTGAAATGCATTGAGTATATAGGTAAATTCGGGGAAAATGTATATCTTAACAGTATTGGAGTTCTAATCCATAAACATGGTGTATATCTTCTTTAATTTTCCTAATTAATCTTATATCAATAGCTTTAAGTATATAGGTCTTTTGGGTTTATGTGTATTTCATATTTTTTATGTTCTTATAAATAGTATTTTTCCTAATTTTCAGTTTTCCACTGTTCATTGTTATTATGCATGTTAATCTCATAACCTAAACTTTGCAAAACGTACTTATTTGCAGTTGTCTTGTAGAGTCCATTGAATCTTCTACACAGATGATTATGTTATCTGCAAACAAAGAGAATTTTAGTTCTTCATTTCCAATTTGGATGTCTTTTGTTTATTTTTGTGGCCTTCTTGCAATAGCTAAAACCTCTGGTGCAGAGTTTAATAGAAGTATTGACAGCAGACATCTATGTCTTGTTCTCGGTCTTAGGGGAAAAGCGTTTAGTCTTTCACTATTAAGTATGATGTTAATTTTGAGTTTTTTTAGATATCTTCTATAAGCTTATAGAAATTCCCTTCTGTTCCTGCCTAGCTGAGAGCTTTTTCATTAATTGTTGTTGGATTTTGTCAAGTGGTTTGTCTTCTTCTGCTTAGGTGATTGTATTGTTTTTTCTTTTCAGTTTGATAATATGTTGAAATGTATTGATTGATTTTCAGATGTTTCAAACATTTGAAGATTGTTAAAAAAAAAAAAAAGGGCTTCCCTGGTGGCGCAGTGGTTGAGAGTCTGCCTGCCGATGCAGGGGACATGGATTCGTGCCCTGGTCTGGGAAGGTCCCACATGCCGTGCAGCGGCTGGGCCCGTGAGCCATGGCCGCTGAGCCTGCGCGTCCGGAGCCTATGCTCCACAACGGGAGAGGCCACAACACTGAGAGGCCCGCATACCGCAAAAAAAAACCCCAAAAAAAAACCACACAAAAAAACCTTCCCACTTCATCTTTTTGTATTATCCTTGTTTTTATGTCATTGGATTCAATTTGCTAAGAAATTTTTTTTGGAGAATTTTTGTATAAGTGTTGCTGAGGGATATAGATCTACAGTTCCTTTTCCTGTAATACTGTCTGGTTTTGGTAGCAGAGTAATAAGGCTGGCTTCATAAGACAAGTGGGAAGTATTTTCTTCAATTTTCTGGAGAAGTTTATGTAGAATTGGTTTTATTTCTTACTTAGGTGTGTGATAGAATTCACCAGTGAAGTCATCTTGGCCTAGAGTTTTCTTTGGGAGAAGGTTTTTGGTTATAAATTTAATTTTTAAAGTAAAGACCTATTCATATGATCCTTTTCTTCTTCAGTGAACTATAAGGAATTTGTTTATTTTTGCCTAAGTTGTCAATTTATTTTAGTGTTGTTTATTATTTTGCCTTATTGTCTTTTTAATATTTGGAGAATCTGTAGTAGTCTTATCTCTCTCATTCCTGATATTGATAATTTGTGTCTTCTTTTTTTTTTTTCTTGATTGGACTGGCTAGAGGTTTCTCAATTTTACTGATGTTATATGAGAACCAACTTTTGATTTCATTCATTGTATATTGATATTCTGTTTTCTATTGCATTGATTTCTGCTCTGAAATCTATTAATTTTTTTCCCCATTTAATTTGTGTTTCATTTGCTCTTTTTCTCCCCTGGATTAATAAAGTAGAAGTTGAGATCACTGATTTAAGACTATTCTTCTTCTGTAATACATACATCCTTACAGTGTTCTTAATTTTTTCTGAGTACTGTTTTAGCTGCAACCCAGAAAATTCTCATATGGTTATTTTCATTTTTTTCAGTTCAGAATACATTTTAATTTCACTTTTGATTCCTTCTTTGACCCATGTCTTCTTTCAGTGTCTCTTATATAATTTCCAAGTAGTTGTTTTTTTTTCTAGAGATATTTTTGTTACTGATTTCAAATTGAGTTCCATTGTTTTCAAAGACCCTATTTTATATGACTTGAATCCTTTTAAATTTATGGATACTTGTTTCAGGGCCCAGAGTATGGTCTGTCTTGGTAACTCTTTCATGTGCACTTTATACTCTGCTGTTGTTGTTTGCAGTGTTCTTATAAATGACAATTAGGTCAAGATGGTTGATAGTAGCGTTCAAGTCTTTTATTTCTTTACTCATTGTTTTTTTTATTTTAAAGAATATGGTTACACATTTTTTAAAAAAATTTATTTGGCTGTGTCAGATCTTAGGTGTGGCACATGGGATCTTTGTTGTGGCATGTGGGGTCTTTCATTGCGGTGTGCAGGCTCTTCGTTGCGGTGCGTGGACTTCTCTCTAGTTGTGGTGCATGGGCTCCAGAGTGCATGGGCTCAGTAGTTGTTGTGCGCAGTCTCAGTAGTTGTGGTGTGCAGGCTCTAGGGCATGTGGGCTCCATAGTTGCAGTACATGGGCTTAGTTGCCCCGCAGCATGTGGGATCTTAGTTCCCCAACCAGGGATCGAACCGCGTCACTTGCATTGGAAGGTGGATTCTTAACCTCTGGGCCACCAGGGAAGTCCCTCTTTACTCATTTTTGTCCACCTGTTCTATCAGCTATTGAGAATGGTGTTGAAATCTCTGATTATAATTGTGAATAAGTCTGTTTCTCCCTGCAGTTTGGTTAGTTTTTTTTTCTTTTTTTTTTTTTGCGGTACACGGGCCTCTCACTGTTGTGGCGCACAGGCTCTGGATGCGCAGGCTCAGTGGCCATGGCTCACGGGCCCAGCCATTCCACGGCATGTGGGATCCTCCCTGACTGGGGCATGAACCCGTGTCCCCTGCATCGGCAGGCGGACTCTCAACCACTGTGCCACCAGGGAAGCCCCCATAGTGTTTTACATAGTAGCTGCACTAAATTACATTCTCACCCACAGTGTGTGAGGGTTCTGTTTTCTCTATAAATTCTCCAATACTTGTTATTTCTTGTCTTTTTGACAATAGCCATTCTGACAGATATGTGGTAATATCTCATTGTGGTTTTGATTTGCATTTCCCTAATAGCTGGTGATCTTGAGCATCTTTTTACCTACCTGTTAGCCACCCATATGTCTTCTTTGGAAAAATGTCTATTCATATCCTCTACCTGTTTTTAAATTGGATTTTGTTGTTGTTGTTTAGCTGTATGAGTTCTTTATGTGTTTTGGATATTACCCCGTTATTGGATCTGTGATTTGCAAATATCTTATCCTATTCTGGAGGTTGACTTTTTGTTTTGTTGATGGTTTCCTTTGCTGTACTGAAGCTTTTTAGTTTGATGTAGTCCCAATTGTTTATTTTTGCTTTTGTTGCCATTGTGTTTGAATCAGATCCAAAAAATATCTCTAAGAGTGATATTAAGAGTGATATTAAGTCAAGGAGCTTACTGCCTATGTTTTCTTCTAGGAGTTTTATGGTTTCTGATCTTACATTCAAGTCTTTAATCAATTTTGAGTTGATTTTTGTGTGTGGTGTAAGATAGTCATCCAGTTTTATTCTCTTGCATGTGGATGTTGGGTTTTCCCAACACCATTTATTGAAGAGACTGCCTTTTCCCATTGTATATTTTTGCCTCCTTTGTTGTAAATTAATTGACCATATATGTGTGGGTTTCTTTCTGGGCTCTCTATTCTGTTGATCTATGTGTCTTATGCCAATGCCATACTATTTTGATTACAATTGCTTTATAGTATAGTTTGAAATCAGGGAGCATGATACCTACAACTTTGTTCATTCCTTCCTTCTTTCTGTCCTTCCTTCCCTCCCTTCCTTCTGTCCCTCCCTCCCTCCCTCCTTTTCTTGGGGACTTTGGTCCCATACAGATTTTAGAATTATTTATTCTAGGTCTGTGCAGAATGCCATTGGAATTTTGATAGGAATTTCTTGATATTATTTCAGTCTTCTTAAATTTATTGCGACTTGTTTTGTGGTCTAACATGTGGCCTATCCTTGAGAATGCTCCATGTGCCCTTGAGAAGAATGTGTATTCTGCTGCTTTTGGGTGGAATGTTCTATATATTTCTGTTAAGTCCATCAGGTCTGATGTTTCATTTAAGGCTGATGTTTCCTTATTGATTTTCTATGTAGATGATCTATCCATTGATGTAAATGTGGTTAAAATCTCCAACAATTATTGTATTGCTGTCAGATTTTCCCTTTAGGCCTGTTAATAGTTGTCTTATATATTTAGATTTTCCTTTGTTAGGTGTGTAAATATTTACAAATGTCATATCCTCTTGTTGAATTGACCACTTTATATTATGCAATGCCTTTCTTTGTCTTTTATTATGTTCTTTGTTTTAAAGTCTGTTTTGTCTAATGTGAGTATAGGTATACCAGCTTTCTTTTCATTTCCATTTGCATGGAATATCTTTTTCCATCCCTTTGCTTTCAGTCTGTGTGTTCTTAAACCTGAAGTAAGTCTCTTCTTGGTAACATATAAATTATTCTTTTATTTTTTTAATTATTTTTTTATCTGTTCACCTACTCTGTGTCTTTTGATTGGATAATTTAGTCCATTTGCATTGAAAGTAAATATTGATAGGTATGTACTTGTTGCCATTTTGTTGATTGTTTTCTGGATGTTTTTGCAGTTTCTCTCTATTCCTTTTTTCATCTCTTGCTTTCTTCCTTTGTGGTTTGATGAATTTCTTTAGTGTTATGTTTAGATTCCATTCTCATTATCTTTTGTGTGTCTGCTGTACATTTTGCTTTGTGGTTACCATGAGGTTCACACATAATGATCTATATATATAGCAGTCTATTTTAAGTTGGTAGCAACTTACATTTGAACACATTCTAAAAACTTTTACATTTTTATTCCACTCAGTCATGTTTTATGTTTTTGATGTCATATTGTATGTCTTTTTATTTTGTGTATTCTTTAATTATTGTAGTTTCAATTAATTTTACTACTTTATCTTTTAACCTTCTAATTGCTTCCTATGTGATTAACCCACTACCCTTACCATATATTTGCTTTTAGCAGTGAGATTTTTACTCTCATATATTTTTCTGTTATAAGTTAGCACCCTTTTGTTTCAGCTTAAAGAAGACCCATTTACTTTTCTCATGAAGTTGGTTAAGTGGTGATGAACTCCTTTAGCTTTTGCTTATTTAGAAAACACTTTAATCTTTCCTTCAGTTCTGAATGATAGCCTTGTCAGATAGAGTGTTCTTGGTTGTAGGTTTTTCCCTTTCATCACTTTAAATATCTCCCTTCTGGCTTATAGAGTTTCTGCTGAAAAATCAGCAGATAGTCTTATGGAGATTCCTGTTTATGTGACAAGTTGCTTTTAAGATTCTGTCTTTAACTTCTTACGTTTTAATTATAATTTATCTTGCTGTTCATCTTATTTGGCATTCTCTGTGCTTCCTGGACCTGAATGTTTCCTTCCCCAGGTTAGGGGAATTTATGGCCATTATTTTTTCAAATAAGTTTTCTGCCCCTTTCTCTCTTCTCCTTCTGGGGCCCCCTATAATGTGAATATTATTCTGCTTGGTATAGTCTCGTATGTCTCTTGAGTTACCTTTACTTTTTAAAATTCTTGTTTCTTTTTGTTGATTGTTTGGGTGAGTTCCTCTGCCCTATCTACCAGGTTGCTGTTTAGTTGTTCTACTT
Organism: Pseudorca crassidens; assembly: GCF_039906515.1. Classification (NCBI taxonomy): domain Eukaryota; kingdom Metazoa; phylum Chordata; class Mammalia; order Artiodactyla; family Delphinidae; genus Pseudorca; species Pseudorca crassidens. Next base: position 88,824,575 of record NC_090298.1, read on the forward strand.
TAGCTAGTCAGCTGTTGAACCCCTTTAGTATATTTTTCAGTTCAGTTATTGTGTTCTTCAGTTCTGTGACATCTGTTTAGTTTTTTAAAATATTTTCTGTCTATTTGATATAGCACAGTGAGAGTGTTCATCCATTCTTCTTTTGAGTTCAGTGAGCATCTCTTTTAACTCTATATCAGGTATATTACTTATCTCTGTTTTATTAAGGTCTTTTTCTGAGGTTTCATCTTATTCTTTTGTTTGGAACATATTCCTCTGTTTTTATCTTTCGCTTGATTCTTTGTAATTGTTTCTGTGTATTAGGCAAAATAGCTACCTCTCCCAGTCTTGAAGAACTAGGCCTTATGTAAGAGATGGCTCTTATTCAACCTTGCTCTAGCTCTTGGTTGTCTCTGGAACCTATGTGATTGTCTAACTAGTCTGATTTATTCTTGATAGGTCTTGCTTATTGAGGGTGTGCCAAGACCTGTCAGTGTTCTAAAGGGAGTGATCCTAGTCAGCCTAGATTCAGGCTGATTGGAAGCCTGTTTCTTAGACAATAGCTTTTGAAGTATGCAGATAGATATATAAAGTCCTATGCGACGACAATTGTATACCCTGCCAACCTCCAAACTGAGGTCCAGATATGTCCCCTAGGCAGCAGTTGGAACAATTGGGGTTTCAGATGAGTGTTTAAGCTTCTTTCTGGGAGGTACCAGCATGCTGTGGTGAGGCCAAGACAGGGTGCATAGGTGGTGTCTCCTTGCCTGCATTCCCAAAGAGCACCTATGTAGCCTTTAGATGTATTGCAAACCTGAAGCCTGCCCCTCAGGTTGAAGCTCCAGGACAATTAAGGGGCCTTTTTCATGTGCGGATCAGGGATGTTTCAGTCTGCTGTTTATGTAGTGTCGTGGGTGTGGTATTCTGCCCAGAACTATCTTTCTGATTCTTACGGTCCCATAGGGCCAGGAGCACAAGCCCTTCTGGCCACCAGAGCCTGGCAATCAAGAGGAGTCCCCTGTGTAGACTGTGCTTTAGTGAGGCTGTGCGATTATTGCGGGCAGGGTGTGCCCTCAGCTTTAGAGAGGCCAGGAAGGAGTGCTGGGGGAGAGGCACGCCTGCAGTTTTCACAATATTGGAGGAAAGTGTTGGGAATGGGGCATGCCTTCCGCTTTAGGGAGGCCTGGGATGAGCATTTTGTGTGTGATAGACACTTGACTTTAGAGAGGTTGTGTGCCTGCCCACTTGCAATAGCAGGGTGGAGGGAGAGTGCAAAAATGGTACTCTTCAGTGGCACCATCCATGACGAAAATCCCAGTTAATCCCTGTCCCTCCAGCAGATGCTTTAAGGTTAACAACCAAATCTCCTTTATACATAATCCAGTCACTTTTCAAACTTGCCTTTTTGCTTGTTCCTGGAACCAGTGAATCCACACGAGTCCCTCAACAGGAGTATCTAAGATTCGCGCAGCCCCCTGGGCCCCCTGGATGTAAGCCCCATTGGTTTCTAAAGCCAGATGTTTTGGGGCCTTGTCTCTCTGGTGCAGGTCCCAAGGGTTGGGGTGCCCAGTGTGGGGCACAAACCCTTTGATCCTTAAAAAGAGGCTCTGGACTAGTGAGATGCCTCCCTGCTGTGTGTCACTGCACTGGGGGATAGGGTTTTAGAGTCACTGCATCTCTGCCTCTACTACCCATCTTGCTGTGGTCCCTTTATCCCTTATTGTGGAGGGTGCCGTTCAGTTAGTTTATAGTTCTTTTTACCTGGAATTATTACTTATGTAGTTGTAGATTTGGTGTGTCATGGGAGGAGGTGAGTTCAGGGTCTTCCTATGCTGCTTTGTTGGACCCCGCCCCTCCTTGCTCTTTAATAAGCCTGTCAGTGAGTTAACTCTATCGCTGACCTCTCCTATTCCAACAGTATCACTTCCTTCTCCTTTCTTCTTCCTCTGGCAATGTCACTTCCTGTCTCACCAGTATTTCAAGTTAAACATGCCGGTGTATGCCAATCCTTTTATCTTTTCATACCTGCCAAAACTCAGATCTTCCTTTTACCCCACACTTGTACTTAGGAGGGAGGAATTGGAGAGAAGGAAACAGAAACCAAGTAGCTGAGCCATTTCCATGTTGAAAATGAGCAAGTCATAAGTGAATCATTGTAATAGTTCAATTTGAATCTTTTAAAATATTTTCCATTTCTCTACTTAATATATTTATTCTTTCTTTTAGTTTCATGAACATATGGAATACTGTCATAGTGACTCTTTTATTCTCCCTGTCTTCTATCCTCAGTGTTACTTCTGGGCCAGCTTTGACTGCCTGATTTTTCTGCTCATTTTGGGTTGTATTCTCCTGCAACTGCATGCTCTTGATGCCAGGCATTATGAATTTTACATTATTAGGTACTGAATATTTTTACCTTTCTTTAACTATTCTTGAGCTTTGGGATATGATTAAGTTACTTGGACACAGCTTGATCTTTTCGTCTCTTGTTTTATACATTTGTTAGGTGAACCAGCAGTATGTATAGTCTAGGGTAAATTTATCTCCTCTGCTGAGACAAGATCATTCTCATTATCCAAAGGATGCTCCCCATATTATGAGGTTTTAAACTCTGGCTGTTGGGACCTGGTATAATTCCGTGATACTATATGAGCTCTAGACAGTGTTTCCTGTAATCCTTATTGGTGGGTTATTTCCACGGCATAGAGTAGTTTCCTCATGCCCTGAGCTAATCAGTACTTAGCTAAAAAAATCTTAGCTAAGTAAGATTTTGGGTGAGTCTTTGCAGGTCTCTTGAGTTTTCTCTTTTTGCAGCTCTCTCCTCTCTAGTATTCTGTCCTTGTCTCTTCACCAGTACTCTATGTTGGAGTCTCTGTGCTCTGTACAGTCTCTTTAACTTGCAGAGATGACTGAGTTCTGCTTGGCTCTTCTTCCCTGGACCATATCCTGGACATTTTCTCCATTCAGTAAGCTGGGATAATCTTAGCGTTCAGTTCATTTATTTATAGTCTCTCAGGGTTCGCTGTCCTTCCTTGCCTGATGTCCAGTGGCTTGAATGCTATCTTACATTTTTGTCCAGTTTTTAGTTATTTTATGTAGGAGAATAAATTTATGCCTGTTTCTCTATCTTGATGGAAGCAGAAATCTTGCAACTAGTGATTTTTATGTCTTTACTTAAAAAAAATTAAAACGTGCAGCAGAGTTTGAAGAATAGAACAGAGATTCCCCTATGAACTCTACTGTATTTATTAATTGTTAACATTTTGCCATATTTGCTCTGTGGTTTCCTTTCCCTCTCAATATAATTTGTGTTTTATATATATAATTTTTGGGGAGAATGATTTGTAAGTTAGTTGAAGACATCGTGTCTCTTTATTCTTAAACATTTAAGCATGTATTTTCTAAGAAGATATCCACAATGTAATGATCAAATTTGGGAAATTTACCATTGTTACCATGCTATTATTAAAAATATATTGCATATCCAGCTTTTGTCAACTGTTCCAATAATGTCCCTTTTGGAAAAATTTTTTTTCATCCTCATTTAGGATCTAATAGAGAAACACTTATTTCATTTAGTTGTTAGGTTTCTTCAGTTTCTTTAATCTGGAACATGTATGTGAGAAGTCACACTTCGTGCTTTGGTAGTTTTTCTTTTTTACTTAAAGTTATTTTTGAAGTGTGTACATTCTGCCTTTAATCCTGAGGGCATGGTTTAGTGTGTTTTTTTTTTTTTTTTTTTGCGGTACGCGGGCCTCTCACTGTTGTGGCCTTTCCCATTGCGGAGCACAGGCTCCGGACGCGCAGGCTCAGCAGCCATGGCTCACGGGCCCAGCTGCTCCACGGCATGTGGGATCTTCCCGGACCGGGGCACGAACCCGTGTCCCCTGCATCGGCAGGCGGACTCTCAACCACTGGGCCACCAGGGAAGCCCCAGGCTCATCTTTTGAATGTTCCTTTTCCAGTCCTTCAAGAAACCCTTTCCCCGAGGGATCTTGGTTCCTTTTGGTAGTGAGAATATTTAGATATTCAATGAAGTTACTCTGTTGGGATATTATGTCTCACAGTATTTTGCAGTCACAAGTATTGCTGCAGTGAATCACTTTGTTACAGATGTGTTTTTGTATCTTTATGAATATCTTTAAGGTACATTCCTGGAGATGGGATTTCTAGGTCAAAGTGTAAATGTCTATGTAGTGTTGTTATATATTGTCAATATAAATATAAATTTCCTTTATAGCTTTTGTACCATTTTGTATATCTACTGGGAATATATGAAACTACCAGTTTCTACTTAATCTGGGCAAGAGAGTATGTTGTCAAACTTATTAATTTTTATTAATATGAAAGGTAGAAATGATACCTAGTGTAGCTTTAATTTATAGTTCTCTAATTGTGAGTGAAATTAAACATCTTTTCATATTTTAACAGCTATTTTAGTTTGAGGACTTGTTTTATTCTATGCTAAAGGTGAATTTTACTTTGTGTTTCTTTATTCATCTAAAATTACACCTGTCAGAAATAAAAGGCATCCAAATGGGAAAGGAAGAAGTCAAGTTGTCTCTCTTTGTGGAGGACATGATATACAGTAAGTCCCCTACATACGAACCTTCAAGTTGTGAACTTTTAAAGATCTGAATGTGTGTTCACATGTCCAATCATGTTAAGTTAGTTCACGTGTCTGATGTACATTGTCACATGTGTGCATCTCTGCAAGTGGTTGTGCATTTGTGTACTTTACTGTACAGTACTGAATAGAGTAGTAAGTAGTACAGTATCTTTATTTCAAGCCCAGGATGTCCAGAAGCCAGCGTAAAAGCAGCAGTGATGTAGCTGGTACTGCTAAGAAGTGCCAAGCGATAACGATGGAAATAAAAGTGAAAATAATTGAGAGAGTGGAGCAACAAGAGGAAGAAGAAGTAACTGAAGAATCGAAGAGATTCACGATGCAGGAAATGGCAAAGGGATTTTCTTTTTTTGAGGAGGCACTGTTTTTGAGGCACAGGACCTGAACATAGAATGGTACACAAAGGTTGCAGTAGTTGTTCAGAATGCAGTCCAGGGCTACCGTGTCATCTATGACGAGAAAAAAAGAGCTACTACCCAGACATCACTGGATCATTTTTTCAAGAGGGTAGATAGAATTGAATCCAGAAAGGAACCAGAAACTGTGCCATTAACGTCAGGCATGAGTGAAATTGCAGCTTGCCCTCTGTCTCCTATTGCTGACCATCCTTCAGCTCTACCATCTCCCGCCTCCTCTTCCTCCTCCAGTCAGTAACTCTTCTTACCTGTTCACTCGATGCCAGCCCCTGTATGCCAGCTGTTGTACTGTACTATTGTACTTTTCAAAGTACTATACTGTAAGATTAAAAATGTTTTATTTTGTGTGTTTGTTTGTTTTTTATGTATTATTTGTGTGAAAAGTATTATAAGCCCATTACAGTACAGTACTGTATAGCTGATTTTGTTAGTTGGGTACTTAGGCTAACTTTGTTGGACTTATGAACAAACTGGACTTACAAATGCACTCTTGGAATGGAACTTGTTCATATGTAGGGGACTTACTGTATATAGAAAATAATAAAACTACTACCAAGAAACTAATAGATGAATTTGGTAAAGCTGCAGGATTAAAAAAAAATCAATGTACAAAAATCAGTTTTGTTTCTATACACTAATGAACTATCTGAAAAAGAAAGACAATAATTCCATGTACAATAGCATAATAAAATTAAAATACTTAGGAAAAAATTTAACCAAAAAGGGAAAGACCTGTACACTGAAAATTATAAGAAATTGATGAAAGAAACTGAAGAAGACACAAATAAATGGAAAGACGTTCTGTGCTGATGAAATGGAAGAATTAATATTGCTAACATGTCCTTACTACCCAAAGCCATCTATAGATACAGTGCAGTCCCTCTCAAAATTTCAATGGCATTTTTCACAGAAATAGAAAAACAATCCTAAAATTCATATGGAACCACTAAGACCCCAAATAGCCAAAATAATTCTGAGAAGGTAGAACAAAGCTAGATACAATTCCTGATTTAAAAATTTATTATAAAGCTGTAGTAATCAAAACAGTATAGTACTAGCATAAAAGCAGACACATGGACCTATGGGACAGAACTGAGATCCCAGAAATAAACCCTTGAATATATGGTCACCTAAGATTTAACCAGGGAGCCAAGAATAGTCTTTTTAATAACTGATGTTGGGAAAACTGAATATTTCCATGCAAAAGGATGAAATTGGACCCCTGTCTTACACCACTCACAAAAATTAACTGGAAATGGATTAAAAACTTAAATGTAAGTGTGAAACTGCAAAGCTACTAGAAGAAAACATAGGGAAGAAAACCTCCTTGACATTGTGCTTGGCAACAATTTTTTGGATATGACACCAAAAGCTCAAGCAACAAAAGCAAAAATAAATAAGCAGCAAAAGCATTAATAAAAAGCTTCTGTACAGCAAGAAACTCAGCAAAATGAATAGGCAACCTACAGAATGGGAGAAAATATTTGCAAAAATCTATTTCATAAAGAATTAATATCTAAAATGTAAGGAACTCCTTTTACTCAAGAGCAAAAAAACAAGTAATCCAATTAAAAAATTATCATGTCAGCATGAGGTACTTCCTTTGTCTCTCCATTTTAATCTACAACCAGTAAAATCCATAACTCAACAAATGTGCCTCTGTCCAAAACACTAGGATGCTGGAGAATTCCACATATCTGTACATCTAAAGCGTGGGTGTCTTGGAACACATAGAGGAGGCATAGAGGGAACACTGAAGGCAGTACCATAATCTCAGACCCCTGACCACAGAGTCTGAGCCTGCAACCCAAGAGAACCTGGTAGCATTAGGGCATGCAGCACACACAACACCAGCTTCCTGGCTGCAGAGGCACTCACAGCTCCTAGGAACTGGACAGCAGTGGCGGTGGAGCCTGCAACCACATCTGTCTAGCTTCAGAAGTGCCCACCACTCCAGTCCCTCCCCACTTCACCCACAATAGCAGAGCCTGTGCACCCTAAAACTCTGGTCACAGGAAAGACAGCCGTAACCATGGCTTCTCTCCAACCCTCCCATCCCCCAAATCCATGGCAGCAGAGCCTGCTACCCAGGAGACTGAACGTAGGAGAGGCACCTGACATCGTGCCCCAGGGGGTGACACTGCTGACACCAGCAGCAGTAAGGCATCCATAACCCCAGAGGCACAAACAGTGACATCTAGGGCACTGGGTGACACCTCTCACCCGGGTGGTGGAAAGTGGAAACTGCCAACTCTCAAGTATAACTGGTGGCAGCTCAGGTGAGACAAGCCAAAATCTTGTGCTATAGTGCCACCTACTGGAAAACAAAAGGCCTCTAATTACTAACCTATTGAATCCCTAGAATCAAATTTTTTTTTTTTTTTTTTTTTTTTTGTCTGTAAAAGCTTTACCTAAAGGAAGAAAGGTATTTGCTGCTTCAGATACGCTGGCAGAGGAACAACTCATCAAGCACTGTGAAGAACCATGGTAACACGGCATCACAAAAAGAAAATGACAATTCTTCAGAAACTGAACTTAGTCATAGAGTATTGCAATGTAACTGATAGAGAATTCAAAATAGCTGTTATGAAGAAACTCAGTGAGCTACAAGAAAACTCAGAAAGGCAGTTTTATGAGGGATAAAATTAATGAACAGAAGGAATACTTTACCAGAGAGATTGAAACTCTAAAAAAGAACCAAACAAATTCTGGAGTTAAAGAAGTCAATAAATGAGATGAAGAATTCACTAGAAAGCATTGGAAGTTGAGCAGACCATATGGAAGAGAATTAGCAAGCTCAAAGATAGAAATCTAGAAATGGTATGGTTAGAAGAGGAGAGAGCATTAAGATATTAAAAAAAAAGGGGGGGCTGCTTTTGAGGTACAGTGGTTAAGAATCCACCTGCCAATGCAGGGGACACAGGTTCGAGCCCTGGTCCGGGAAGATCCCACATGCCGTGGAGCAATTAAGCCCATGCACCACATCTACTGAGCCTGTGCTCTGGAGCCCGCATGCCACAACTACTGAAGCCTGCACACCTACAGCCTATGCTCCATAACAAGAGAAGCCACCGCAATGAGAAGCCTACACACCGCAACAAAGAGTAGCCCCCGCTCACTGCAGAAAGCCTGCACACAGAGATGAAGACCCAATGCAGTGAAAAATAAATAAATAAATTTATATATTAAAAAATAAAAGAAATTCTATGAGAACTCTTCAACTCTATTAGGAAGGGCAACAGTAGAATAGTGGGTATCCCAGAAGGAGAAGAGAGGCAAAAGGGAGCAGAGAGTTTAATTAAAGAAATAATAGCTGAGAACTTCCCAAACCTGGGGAAGGAACTGGTTATCCAGTACGTGAAGCTAAGAGAACTCCTTATAACCTCAATATAAAAAAACCTTCTCCAAGACACATTATGTTAAAATTCTCCAAAGTAAATGCAAAAAAAAAAACACGTTAAAGGCATCCAGGGAAAAAAGGATGGTAACCTACAAAAGAGCCCACATTCCGCCATCAGCACATTTCTCAGCAGAAACTCTATGGGCCTGGAGAGAGTGGAATGACATACTCAAAATATTGAAATATAAAAGGTGTCAGCCAAGAATACTCTGTTCAGCAAAGTTATCCTCCAGATATGAAGGAGAAATAAAGGCTTTCCTAGCAGGGAGTTCATCACCACTAGACATGGTTTATAAGAGATGTTGACTTTTCTGCTCTTCCCCTCAAAAAAAAAAAAAAAAACAAAAAAAAACAGAAGTGCACAAAACTATGACTAAGGTAATAAATAGACAGAATCAGGAAATTGCAACCCTATATCAGAATAGGTTGTTAAACGCTTGATTATTGGATAAAGGTTAGAGGGAAAAAACAGTAAAAAAAAAAAAAAAAAAATGGGCTTCCCTGGTGGGGCAGTGGTTGAGAGTCCACCTGCCGATGCAGGGGACACGGGTTCATGCCCCAGTCTGGGAGGATCCCACATGCTGCGGAGCGGCTGGGCCTGTGAGCCATGGCTGCTGAGCCTGTGCGTCCAGAGCCTGTGCTCCGCAACAGGAGAGGCCACAACAGTGAGAGGCCCGCATACCGCAAAAAAAAAAAAAAAAATTATGGCTACTTCAATTTGGTAACGAGCTCACAACATAAAAGGGATGATTTGAGACAACAAAAATATAAAATTAGAAGAGGAAAAGGATGGAACCTCTGTAAGCAGATGAAGATAAGATGCTATCCAGCAGAAAAAAGGACAATTTTATCTATGAGATATTTTATACAAGCCTCATGGTAACCACAAAACAAATTTAGAGCAGAGACATGAAACATTAAAAAAAAGGAAACTGAGAAAAATCTCATGGAAAACCATCAAACTAAAATGGCAGATAGAAACACAAGGAAAAAGAAACAATGGAAATATAGAGCAACCAGAAAACAAAAGATAAAATGGCAGTACTGTGTACTCATTTATTAATAATCACCCTCAATTAAATAGATTGAATAAAAAGTCACATTATGGCTGGTTGGATTACAAAACAACCCAACAATATGGTGCCTCCAGGAGACTCATCTCAACTCTAAAGACAAACATAGGCTCAAAGCGAAGGGATGGAAGAAGCTACTTCAAGCAAATGGCAGCCAAAAAACAGTGAGTGTCACCATACTCATATCAGACAAAATACAGTAACGAGACAAAGATGGACACTGTATAATAATAAAGGGGACAACTCATCAAGAAGACATAACAGTTATTAATATATATGCACCTGACATAGGAGCACCAAAATATATAAAGCAATTATTAACAGACTTAAAGGGAGAAATTGACAGTGATACATGATAGTGGGGGCCTTTAACACCCCAATTACATCAATGAATAGATCATCCAGACAAAAAGTCCACAAGGAAACAGCAGCCTTCAATGAAACTTTAGATCAGATGGAGTTGTTAGATTTATATAAAACATTCCATCCCAAAGCAGCAAAATACATATTCTTCTTGAGTGCACATGAAACACTCTCAAGGATAGACCATATGTTGGGCACAAACAGTCTCAATAAATTTAAGGAGATTGAAATCATATCAAGCATCTTTCTAATAACAGTGGTATGAAAGAAACTAGAGATCAATTACAAGAAGAAAGATGGAAAAATGACAGATTTGTGGAGATTAAACAGCATATTCCTGAGTAACTATTGGATCAATGAAGAAATCAAAGGAGAAATAAAAAAATACCTGGTGACAAATAAAATTCAAATAAGACACACCAAAAATCTATGGGGTTTGCCAAAAGCAGTACTAAGTGGAAGTTTATAGCAATACAGGCCTGCTTCAAGGAACAAGAAAAATCTCAAACAATCTAACCTTACATGTAAAGGAACTAGAAAAAGAAGAAAAAATACAGTCCAAAGTCAGTAGAAGGAAGGAAATAAAGATCAGAGCAGAAGTAAATGAAGTACAGACTAAAAAGAAAATAGAAAAGATCAATTAAACTAAGATCTTGTTCTTTGAAAAAGTAAACAATATTGACAAACCTTTAGCTAGACTCACTAGGAAAAAAGAGAGAAGGCTCTGGTAAATAAAATCAGAAACGAAAGAGGAGAAATAGCAGTGGATACCATAGAAATACAAAGGATTATGAGAGAATATTATAAACTGCCATACACCAACAAGTTGGACAACCTAGAAGAAATGGATAAAAATTTCAATCATACCATACAATCTTCCAAGACGGAATCACAAAGAAATAGAAAATCTGAATAGACTGATCAATAGGAGATTGAAACAGTAATCAAAAACATCGCCGGCTTCCCTGGTGGCGCAGTGGTTGAGAATCCGCCTGCTGATGCAGGGGACACAGGTTTGTGCCCTGGTCCGCGAAGATCCCACATGCCATGGGCTGGGCCCGTGAGCCATGGCCGCTGAGCCTGCGCGTCCAGAGCCTGTGCTCTGCAACAGGAGAGGCCACAACAGTGAGAGGCCCGCATGCTGCAAAAAAAAAAAAAAAAGTCCCCCAAAACAAAGTCCAGAACCAGACGGCTTCACTGAAGATTCAAAGAAAATTTAATAACTGTCCTTCTCAAATTCTTCTAAAAAATTGAAGAGGAGGGAATGCCTCAACTCATTTTATGAGACGAACATTACTCAGATGCCAAAACCAGACAAGGACAACACAAAAAAAGAAAATTACAGGGCATTATCTCTGATGAACATACTTGCAAAATTCCTAAACAAAATATTAGTAAACCAAATAAACAATACAGCTGATCCTTGAACAATGCAGGTTTTGAACTTCACAGGTCCACTTATACATGGGTTTTTTTCTGTAGTAAATACAGCACTATATGGTATGTGTTTGGTTGAATCCACTGGTGTGGAACCATGGATATGGAGGGCCAACTGTGGTACTTGAGTATCAAGCAGGTTTTGGTGTCTGTGGCAAATCCTGGAACCGATCCCCCTTGGATACTGAGGGACAGATGTACATTAAAAAGATCATACACCATAATCAAGTATGATTTCTTCCAGGGATTCAAGTATGATTTATTCCAGGGATGCAAGTATGGTTTGACATCCACAATTCAATCAATGTGATTCACCACATTAATAAAATGAAGGATAAAAATCATATGATCATCTCAATTGGTGCAGAAAAAGCATTTGACGAGACTCAGAACCCATTTATGATAAAAATTCTCAATAAAATATGTATAGAAGGAATGTACGGCAATATAGTAAAGGACATATATGACAAATTCACAGCTAACATCATATTCAAAGGTGAAAAATTGAAAGCAAATCCCTCTAAGATCAGAAACAAGATGATGATGCCCACTCTCATACTTTTATTCAACAAAGTATTGGAAGTCCAACCCACAGCAATCAGGCAAGAAAAAGAAATAAAAAACATCCGAATTGGAAAGGAAGAAGTAAATCCATCACTATTTGCAAATTTCATGATGTTATATATAGAAAATCCTAAAGACTCCATCAAAAAACTATTAGAAATAGTCAACGAGTACAATAAAGTTGCTGGGTACAAAATTAATATAAAACAAAAATCTTTTGTGTTCCTATATACTAACAACAAACTAGCAGAATGAGAAATTGAGGAAAGAATACCATTTACAAGTGAAACAAAAAGAATAAAATACCAAGGAATAAATTTATCCAAGGATGTGAAAGACATGTACACTGAAAATTATAAGACATTGAAAAAAATTAAAGATGACACAAAGAAATGGCAGGATATTCTATGCTCATGGACTGGAAAAATTAAGATTGTTAAAATGTCCCTATTACATTAAACAATGTGTGGCTTCAATGTAATACCTATCAAATTCCCAAGGACATTTTTCACAGAAATAGAACAAAAAAATCCTAAAATTTATATGGAACCAAAAAGACCCTGAATAGCTAAAGCAATCCTGAGAAGAGAGAACAAAACTGGAGGCATCACACTCCCTGACTTTAACTTATATCACAAAGCTATTGTAATTAAAACAGCATTGTATTGGCAGAACATTGGACACATAGATCAGTGGAACAGAATTGTGAGCCCAGAAATAAACCCACACATATATGTATAATTAATTTATGACAAAGGAGCAAAGAACATACAATGGAGAAAGAATAGTCTCCTCAATAAATTGTGTTGGGAAAATGGATAGCCACATACAAAAGAATGAAACTAGACCACTATCCTACACCACATACAAAAATCAACTCCAAATGTATTAAAGACTTGAATATAAGACCTGAAACCATAAAATTCCTAGAAGAAAACATAGTATACTTTTTGACATTGGTCTTAGCATATCCTTCTGGGTGTGTCTCCTCAGGGAAGGGAAATAAAAGCAAAAACAAAAAAATCAAAAAACAAAAAACACAAATGAGACTACATCAAATTAAAAAGCTTCTGCCCTGCAAAGGAAAGCATCAACAAAATGAAAAGACAGCCTACCAACTGGGAGAAGATATTTGCAAATCATATACCCATTAAGAGGCTAATATTCAAAATATATAAAGAACTCATACAACTCAACAACAACAACAACAAAAGACCTAATTAAAAAATGGGCAGAGGATCATAATAGACATTTTTCCAAAGAATACACATAAATGGTCAATGGGTACATGAAAAGATGCTCAATATCACTAATCATCAAGGAAATGCAAATCAAAACCACAATTAGGTATCATCTCATGCCTGTTTGAATGGTTATTATCAAAAAAGGCAAGAAACAAGTGTTAGAGAGGATGTGGAAAAGAGGGAATCTTTGTATACTGTTGATGGTAATGTGAATTGGTGCAGCTACTATGGAAAACAGTATGGAGATTCTTCAAAAAAATTAAGACTAGAACTACCATATGACTCAGCTGTTCCACTTCTGGGTATTTATCACAAGAATATGAAAACACTAATTTTAAAAGATATATGCACCCCTCTGTTTATCACAGCATTATTTACAATAGGCAAGATATGGAAACAACCTAAGTGCCCACCAACAGATGAATGGATAAAGAAGATGCGATATATATCTATATCTATATATCTATATATATAAAATCATACTGTAATGTATACAGAAATAGAAATATAGTACACATGAAACATATAATGTTACAAACCAGCAAAAAAAAAAAATAGGAACTTACAACTCAAGAGCAAAAAACCAAACAATCCATTTATAAAATGGGCAGAGGATCTGAATAAACATTTCTCCAAAGAAGACATACAAATGATCATAACTTGGTACAGTTACTTTGGAAAACAGTATGGAGGTTCCTCAAAAAATTAAAATAGAATGACCGTATGATACAGCAATTCCATTTCTGAGTATGCATCTGAAGGAAATTAAATTATCATCTTGAAGAGATATGTATGCCCCCATGTTCATTGCAGCATTATTTATAATAGCCAAGATATGGAAATAACCTAAGTGTCCATCAGTGGATGAATGGGTAAAGAAAATATGGTATATATATGCAACGAAATATTATTCAGTCATAAAAAAGTAAATCCTGCCTTTTGCAACAACATGGATAGACCTTGAGGTCATTATGCTAAGTGAAATAAGTCAGACATAAAATAAGCACATTTAGGAATTCAGAAAATCTTTTGAAATAATGCATTTTATGTAAAAAAAAATGTTATAATATTAGTGTTATTTACTATAACACTTAACATTCTGAAAAATGTTCTAAAACTTAAAGTCCCAAACCAGTCATTTGTTTTCCTGGTTTTTTATGTTTTCCATAAAGAAATGTGTACTGTCAGTATTAAAGTGGTACTATTTCTAATTATCCAGTGTGATATTGGGGTTGGTTAGGTAAGAAGATGATTTATTTCTTAATTGTTCTGTTTAGGAAGATTTGAAGTGTGGTTCATTATTCTAGTTAGAAATTCAAATACAGTGAGAGGCCTCTTTCTTTTTCATCTTCATTTCTTCTAACAGACTGTGTCATATCAAGAATGACTCATTAATCTTGGCCTAGAAGGACTTCTTCACTTTAGCTGTTTGTTATTCATGCTACAAAGTAGGTGGCCTACAGAGAGTAGATGGCTTTTCCCTATAGCTCTTAAGCTTGTAATTTAATGATAAAGTACTAAATACAGATTAATGTAATATGTAACCAGTTTATAAGGTACTCTCATCAGTTTAGCTTAGATTTTGTTCTCAAAGTAGTCCTTCATTGCAAGGGTCTTTAGGTTCCCATACTTCTGTATCCTCCAGACTTCTTAGGTTGTTTCCAGTCTAGCACAGTAAGAGGTAGATTTGGGTTGAAGCTGAGCTCTTCCATTCGTTAGCTGTATGATCTTGGACAGATTACTTAATCTCTCCGACACCATTTATAAGATGAAGATATGTGTCTCAGACACATATCTTGATGTAAGGGGTGAATAAGAAAAAGCCTATGTGTGTATCAGAGGTAGACAGTGTTGGAGAGGAGGAGTAAAGGGCCGTCTTGACAAGCAAGGTTAGCTTTAATAGGGGTGGAGTTGGGGAGAAGTAATGGAGAACATCAAACTCACCTCTTGGTTCTGTATTACACAGGATATGAGAAAAGAAAACAGCATTTCTTTGGTAGAGCTTCAAAAGGGAGTATCCTAAGTCTACAGTCTGGTTCATACCTTCTGGAAACAAATGCAGAGCTTTAACTTTTTTTTCCCCCCAGAAGTCTATTTGAGGGGCTTTCAAAAAAGATAAGATTGAGCAGTAGCTGGAAGAACTGGTTGGATTGGGGAAGGCAAAGGCTTTGCTTTTGTAAAAAATGTTGAGTTGAAAGAGCCAGTCAAGGAAATTTTGGGGATACAGGAAATAGGGAATAACAGAACCACTTCTCTAGGACATGGATGGGGAATGGGAGTGGGATGCAGCAGGGTGGAGAACAGGAATATTACCCAGAAACTAGAGGGAAGTAGGCAAACATCTCCTTACTGTAATTTATTGTTTTCTTTAAAATTTTCAAATAGGCCATCCCTGTATTAACAAAGATCCACTAGAGCTGGATCAACAAAGCAGTCTTCTGTGGACATGAGCAACAGAGGTCAATGAGTTTATGAGGATGATGAGGGAAGTAGCTAAGTAGAGAACAACCACAGGGTGTTGGAGCTGGAAGAGACTGTGGAGGTCTTTAATTCAACCTGTAACTTTTGGTAGGACAGACTGCTGAGCTTATGTGATTTACTTCTGAAGGACAAAGATGACTCTGGCCAGTTATCTTTGTTCCTCAGAAGAACAAGAAGAGTGGCCTTTAAGTCCAAGAATAACACAAGCAATTGAGGGGCACTGAGTCTAGAAAATTTGAAGAAAAATATTAGAAAAGAAAAGGTAATATAGTTTCCTTCGTGGTCTGAATCTGTGCTTAGACCTTTTTTTTTTTAAACATCTTTATTGGAGTATAATTGCTTTACAATGGTGTGTTAGTTTCTGCTTTATACGAAAGTGAATCAGCTGTACATATACATATATCCCCATATCTCCTCCCTCTTGCGTCTCCCTCCCTTTTTTTTTTTTTTTTTTTGGCTATGCTGTGTGGCATGCGGGATCTTAGTTCCTCAACCGGGGTCGAACCTGTGACCCCTGCATTGGGAGTGCAGAGTCTTAACCACTAGATTGTCAGGGAAGTCCCTGTTTAGACTTACACTTTTTTGGTAGCAGTAGCAATATTCTGGTAGTCATAATGGCTTTCTTCTTACTGCTGAGATTGGGCAATGACTGAGATGATGTGGCTCAGCATATTTGGTACCACTCTTTAGAACCCAGATATTGACTTTGATTATGTTGATTCTATTTTATTTAAAAATATTTAGTAATTTTTTTTGTCTACATAGTATTTTTATTCAGGATTTGTTTTGATTGTGATGTTAGTGTTTGATAATATGAGAATTTATAGTACTTGAATAACAGGGTCTAAAAAGTTTCAACCCTTTCTTTCTTTTTTAATAAATTTATTTTTAATTTATTTATTTTTGGCTGCATTGGGTCTTCATTGCTGTGCACGGGCTTTCTCTAGTTGTGGCAAGCAGGGGCTTCTCTTTG
The DNA here is from genome assembly GCF_039906515.1 of Pseudorca crassidens. NCBI lineage: Eukaryota > Metazoa > Chordata > Mammalia > Artiodactyla > Delphinidae > Pseudorca > Pseudorca crassidens. Next base: position 88,841,132 of record NC_090298.1, read on the forward strand.
TTGCGGTGTGTGGGCTTCTCATTGCGGTGGCTTCTCTTGTTGCAGAGCACGGGTTCTAGGCGTGGGGGCTTCAGTAGTTGTGGCACGCAGGCTCAGTTCTAGAGCACAGGCTCAGTAGTTGTGGCGCACAGGCTTAGTTGCTCTGCAGCATGTGGGATCTTTCCGGACCAGGGATTGAACCCATATCCCCTGCATGGGCAGGCAGATTCTTAACCACTGTGCCACGAGGGAAGTCCCTCAACAGTTTCATTGTTAGAAAGGCTTCATTAGAGAAGCCGAAATCCCCTGAAATTAAAGGACATACTTAACTCAGATGATCCATTTCTTGCTCACTCACTAAGTAAACTCAGTCCTTTGGTTCTTTGCAAATCTCCACCAGATGAGATCATACCTGTAGAGATTTCTGGATACTGGGATATAAACCATGCAGAGGAGACTAGTCAATTCCTGCTATATTTACAGGGGAGGAAATTTTAAATGCTGTAAGAAAAAAATAAGTTATCCAGAAACTCATCAAAATGAGTTATAGAATTGATGGGTTTCATATATGTAATCAGTTTGTGAAAACTATTATATTATCATTATAAAACATTTGAATGTTGGAAGGCTGTTTGACTCAGATACGGTACTGATAGTGTGGGGTTTTTGTTTTGTTTTGTTTTCATGCTTCTTGTGCTGGGATTTATTGAGCTTCTTGAATCTGTGGATTTTTCATTTTCATCAAGTTTTGAATATTTTCAGCCATTATTTCTTCAAATACTTTTCCTATTCCTCTCTGTCTCCTATGATGTTTCTAATTATACACATATTAGATCTCTAAAAGTCCTAAAGTTCAGTGATACTCTGTTTATTAAAAAAAATTTTTTTTTCTCTCTGCTTCATTTTTGATAGTTTGTGTTGCTATGTGTTGTTGAGTTTTGTTTGGGGACACAGTTACGTTACTTGGAAAGAGTTTGATCTTTTGGATTCTGAGTTTAAGATTTGTTAGGCAGGACCAGAACAGTGTTAACTCCAGGGCTAATTACTCCCCACTAGGACGGTAAAACTTTTTTGAGTATTCTACCCCATGCCCCATAAATTTTGAGTTTTTCCGTGTGGCTGGTGGGAACGGGCAGTATTCCCAACCATGGGTGAGCACCAGGTCCTGTTCCCTTTAGTCTTTTCAGCCAGTTCTTTGCCCAGCTCCTGTAGTTTTCTCCCGGGCATGCACTGATCAGTGTTGTGCTGAATCCTGGATGGAGCGGGGCTCACTGCAGATCTCTGGGCTTCTCTCTGTGTACCTCTGTCCTCTCCAGTAGTCTGTCCCATGAACTCTAGTTGCCTTGCTCTTTCCTGACTCTCAGCTTTGTCTCCTCACCCCAGGGATTCTGCTGGTGTCTCCTTCAGTTTCTCCTTCCTGTGCTGCAGTCTCTCAAGTCAGTAAGTCAGGGCAATTGTAGGGCTCACCTTGTTTGTTTCCTTTTCTTGGTGATCACTGTTCTTCTTTGGCTGATAAACAGTGTCTTGAAAACAGTTGTTCCATATCTTTTGTCCATTTTTTGCTTGTTTCAGGTAGAAGGGTAAATTTGGTCCCTGTTACTCCATCTTGGCTGATCTTATTTTTAAAGATTTTCCCAGTAGCATTTTATTTTTCTTCTGGGAAGACGTAATTAGCACTTAAGAAATCAGACTACATATTTAGAATTTAAGATAATTCAGATCAGGTGAGGGTTTGCATTATTATTTTAATAAAAAAATGTAAACAAGTATAAGCTATGTGAGGCCCAGAGAGTTTTCTTCTTGACCTTTTAATTTAACCCCTGTAATGGCCAAGTCCCCTGCCTAAAATTTCTGATTGGGCATTGTAATTGGTATATATCAAACTTTTTACTATGACTTCTAAGTCTGTTTATCTCTGATTTTCTCCCTGTACTTCCCTTAAGAAAATAACTCCAGGAAGACAACTGGGGCAGTTTTAGGCCTTTCACTTCTCTTTGGGATTCCAGCCCTGTGCTGCCTGCTGTCCAATATATGAAAAGAGTGTCATACATGATGCCCCATTTTCTAGTTGTTTTCAATGGGAAGATGAGTTTGATTCCAGTTAGTAAAGTATGTCATGGTCAGAAGAGGTCCTTTATTTTGCTGGTTATTTTATCTCCTCTTTCTAACATTGTTCCTGGTACAAAGGAATCAATCAGTCAATCAAGAAAACCAGTGTTTTCTTGTTTCCTTCATCTCATTTCTGAGTACCTGATAATATGCATGATTAATTTGTTAATTACAATTACTAATATATGGAAATATAAGCAGTGTGTTAGGATCTTTACATTTCATACCTGTTGCTATTATATATACCTGAATGGAATAAATTATTTTCTGTGGAAAATTCTAACATTTAATTTTTAAAAATTAATTTAGACTATTTCCCCAAAGTAAGTTAAACTAGTGAGTTTTTACCACTTTATGGAGGAGCTGCTAATATTTCCTACTACCTTTGAGTAGATATTGTTTTATATTTTTCACACTATCACGTAATGATTAAAAAATAACTCATCTTGTTCTGTATTATTTTATTTTAGATATAATTTTGGCTTGTAGTGTGATGATTGTTCCCTGTTCCATATGAGAGCTGCAATTTAATTACATGGAAGCATCTGTCCTAAATTTGGAGTGATATAGTAAAGGCTGGTGTTTCGTATTTTAGTAAGCCCTATGTTTAGAAGTGCTATCGTGGTGTTAGGTCACAGTGTGTATGTATTTTGAGCAGCTTGTGGATGGAATTTGAGTTGGAATTGAGTGGATGGAATTGAGAAATAATTTTGTTTTGTGATTAGATTTTTCTAAAATTAACTTCAGATATTTTCACTTTTTATTATTTCTTAACCTGTCTGTAGCTTTCAGCATCAGTGACTCTGACTACTGGTAAAATTCCATTATGAGGAACATTATTAATCCCTTAAGCAGGATTCTGTGTAATAAAGCAATTTGAATGTCTGCAGATGGTCTGCAGATGAGATGGTCTGCAGATAAGGAATTATCTTCCACAAATTATCCTAATCAACAAATAATTTATTTATGCTTTGGCCACTGCTATGCCTGAACTAAAGAGCCATATCTGCAAAGTGCTATATCAGTTTAATTATAAATGTTGAAATGCATCTTTTCTCTTTGTTTGTTTATTAAGCATCTGTTAACGTTTTACTCATCTCTCTTTTTAAGAAATATTCCAGCCATGCGTCTAATTCAAGTTATACACCACCCAAACATTTTCTTGCACACTCACTCATTCCTTTTAGGCCAGTGCTTCTTATTGCACTGTGTGCTGCTCTAATCCCTCTGTTGTTTTATCAGTTGAAGATAGACTTGTTAATTTTCCTTCCCCATCATAATTGGCATTGTTCTATGCTATCTAATTCCAGTTTGAAACAATTAAAAAAATCTTTTAATGGCATATTTTCACTTAATGGTTTTATTCTACATTTGTTCCTCTTTCCCTCCCTCTCACCCTTCCTTCTTTCAAAGAATATTTAGTAGCTATTATTTTAGGCATCACAGTGAATACCTAAAATAGTGAACACAGAGACACAGTACTACCCTTATGGAGCTTCCACTGTAGTTGGGGAGACATTAAAAAAAATGGTATACATACAAATAAATAGTTGTTTTAAGTGCTAAGATAAAGAATAGCAAGCATTAGACCTACATGAGATTTAGCTGATTCCTAAAGGAAGAGGTGGATCTTGCTATGTGAAAGAGAGGATGAGCTCCCAGGAAGAGAGAATGTTTAGGAAATTAAAGGAAGACCAGTGCTACTAGAAGTTATTTAGCAGGGTAGATAATGGCAAAAACAGAAGTTGAAAGGATAGACAGAGGACACATAATCTGAGACACTATAGGTCTTAGAAGGAAGTTTGGATTTTTCTTTAAATGAAAAGGAAAGCCAGTGTAGGATTTTATGCAGGAGATGACAATTTCTTTTGCTACTTTAAGGAGAATGGTTTGGAAAGGAGCATGAGTAGAAGAGAGGACACCAATTAGGAGGTGCTGCAACAGTCTCAGCCAGAGATAATCATATCTTCCAAAAGGGGTGGCAGTGAATATGAAGAGAAGTGGGTAGATTTGTGGTAGACTTTGGAGGGAGAATCAGAAGGAGTTTCTGATGGATTGTTCATGTGCAAGGGTGACTTGAGCTTCAGAAGAACAGAGACTTCTAGGAAGAGAGGGCATATTTATTAGCAGTATTAGGTTGTTTTTAGTAGGATCAAGCCAGGTTTTTGTTACAGATAGAAGACAAGTGGAAAGTTCTGATAAGAAGTATAAGGAGTTTTCTAATCATAGAGCAAGAGTTCTTGAGAGTACAGGATTCTATAGATAGTGTCCTGGGTCAGAATAGGAGATATTGAGGGCAATATGGGGTTGACAGTTGGGGTGATAATATATACCTTAGGAGGTTTTGACTTTGCACAGTGACTGCAGTGAACAGGGCTATTAGACAGGATGAGATGTGCCCTCCTGGGAGGTGAAGGGCAATCTGACCTAGTTGTGTGATCTTTAATGTTAGCTTCTAAGAAGGCTTCTCCCTAGGCTGCAAGGACTCCTACATAGAATCACAAAAATTTATTGCTACAAAGCACTTAGAGAGTATTTGCTTTTTGAAGATAGAGAATATTTGTTTTTTGAGAAAGAAACAGATTCCTCTCACTTTATTTTTAGTAGTCTTAATATTCTGCACATGCTATAACAGTGTTTTTCTAACATGGTATTTTTTAGAGTGAAAATATCAAATGAAAAAGGCAAAGCTACAAGAATTACTAGGGCAATTTAAATTATGTTTTTAATCCACATTTGTATAATTTTTCTTGTTTTCATCTTTGTTAAATTTAATATTTTAATGGAGGAGCTACATTAGTTTTAAATGGCTTTGTGGTATCGAGCATCTTAGTACTGAGGTTATTGAATTTGAAAGTAAATATGATGAGTTCGTAGGCCATCTATCTTATTTCATGTTCATAATAGCATCTCACAACTAAAAATGACCCTTTTCCCTAAAGAAATGTCCTCAAAGATTACTTTTTTAAAAAAACGTATTGCAGTGTATCAAAAAGCAGGATTACTAAGTTAGACCCTGGTGAGTTCTGACTAAGAATTTGCTTCCTTTAGTCTATACTTTTGATTTAGATACCTATTAAATTTTGATTTAGGATTATTTTGGACTACTAACAGAAACAGAAATTCTGTTCATTCACAGATCAAAGGTAATAGTGTAGAAAATTACTCTTGTGAAATATCTGACACTATACCTTGTCTATTTTTTGTATTTTTACCATGGATCCTCTCTGACCATGGAAAGTCTCCAATACCTGTTTCTGAATAGAATTTTGAAGACCTGTAGTGAAGAGCATTCCTTTTATTTTTTTTTCAGTATTAATAAGGTAGAAAGTCTAAAAACAGATGACTTGTTCTTCCAGCAGTATCCATATGCCCACTTGTCCCAAACCCACCATTATGTGTGTCTGCTATTGAGGCAATGTGTTGGGCTAGAAAACTCATTGAGAACTAATGGTATTTATTAAGAAAAGAGATAAGATAGAAATGTAGAGAATACAAGTATTTAAGACATAGACAGCAAAAGAAGAGCAGGTATAAAGTTTGAGAAGGAATTTTTAGGAAGGGAGGAAGGCAAGCCAGCATGTTGGAAGATGAGAAGCCATAGAAACCAAAAAAGAGGGTTTCAGGAAGAAGTGAGTCAGTAGGATCGGATGCCTCAGAGAAACAGGTTAAGAATGAAGATGGGTAAATTTCTGTTGCATTTGATCATTAGGAAGTGTTAACCTTACTAAGGCAATAGAATGGTTTGGGCAGAAGCAATATATCAGTGTGTTGAAAAACAAACAAGAAGTGGTAAAATGAAGACTGCAAGTGTGGCTTCTCAGAGTCCCTTAATCCTGTCCTAGAATTCTGCAGTCTCTGATTACTGAATTTTGAAGCATTTGTTCTTGAATTTAAAGATATTAAATATGAACCACTCATATAGCTCCTTGCCAGAAACCTGCCATTTTTATATTAATGTAATAATTTGTGTAAAACTAAATATTTAAAGTTCCTGAAGACAGCTAAGTGGAAACCTCTAATACAAGTGCTAATTTTATTTCTTATTTTTTAAAAAGTCTTGGCTACTTATGATTCAGCAGACGGAACAACTTAGTAGGATAATGAAGACACATGCAGAGGACCTAAATTCTGGGCCCTTACACAGGCTCACCATGATGATCAAAGACAAGCAGCAGGTGAAGAAGAGTTATATAGGTGTTCATCAGCAGATAGAGGCAGAGATGATCAAGGTTTGTCTTTCCGTTCTGGAATTCTTTCTTTAATTTGATTTTTAAATTCACTGAAATACTTTATCTTGTTTGACTTTAAAAATTGTTTAGTCACCATTTCCTGGCAAGAAATAGATTTCAGTGTCTCTAATAAGTGGTATCTTATTTTTACTGAATGTACAACATTATTGATTATAAGATATACTGTTACTTTATATACTCTCATGAAAGAAAAAAATGCTGCCAATTAAACGATGATACAATGCTTTCTTATCACTTAGAATTTTTATTTTTTACTCACTGAAATAGCTCTTTTAGGCTTTTAGAAAATTAATTTGCATCGTTTAATTCTATGCATATAATAAAAATAGGCAAAATAAATTAGTTGGAATATTTCTAAATTTTTTTCACAGAGTCTGTCTCTTCTGGATAACTTTTTACAATGGGTTTTGTTATGAAAATTTGCAAATGTACAGAAGAGAGAATAGTTAAATGAACTCCCATTGACCTATCCATCCACATAGTCAATATTTTCTTTCTTTTTTTTTCATCTATACTCTCACCTACTTTTCTTCTACACTGGATAATTTTAAAGAAAATTCCAGTTATTATTTTATCCATAAATATTTTAGTATATATTGCTAAAATAAATACTCTTTTTAAAAAAACTATGTTATCATTAACCACCTAAAATAACAATAATTCCTTAATATTATTAATTATCCTGACTATGCTCAAATGATTGTTAAATGTTTTTTTACAGTTGTTTCATTTGAATCATGATCCAAACCTGGCTCATATGTTGCATTTGAATAATCTCTTAATCTCTAGGTTCCCCTCACCACCCCACTTTTAAAATGCCATTTATTTGTGGGAGAAACTGGGTAGTTTATTCTATAGCATTTAATTCCTTCATTTTGGATTTTCCTGTTAGCAGCTTGTGATGCAGTTTCACATATTCCTTCATCCTCCTATTTTCTTGCAAACTGGAAGTTAGATCTAGAGACTTGATAAGAATTTGGCTGTTTATTTTGGGCAAGAATACATCATAGGTGCTGGTATAGACTTCCTGTTGTTTCATATCAAGAGGTATATAATGTCTGCTTGTTTATCTTCTTCTGATGTTAAACTTGACTAATAGGTTCCAGTGTTGCCAGCCTGCTCAATCTATTAAAAAAGTTTCTTTTCAGCCTTTCCCCTAATAGTTTTAGCAACACTTCATATTCACCGCTTAGATCCATTAGCTCAGTGGAGGTTGTAAAATGGCAATATTTTACTTCTGTCATTTCTGATGCAACTGTTAGCTGGAGTTTTTCAATAAAAATTTTTCCTGTATCAACTATTTGGTTGCCATGAGGTGTAAGGTAGGATAAATTCTTGCTTTTTGATATTAATTTGCCTGTTTGGGACTTCCCTGGTGGTGCAGTGGTTTAGAAGCTGCCTGCCAATGCAGGGGCACAGGTTCGATCCCTGGTCCGGGAAGATCCCACATGCCACGGAGCAGCTAAGCCCATGTGCCACAACTACTGAGCCTGTGCTCTAGAGCCCGTGAGCCACAACTACCGAGCCTGCGTGCTGCTACTGAAGCCTGCGTGCCTAGAGCCCGTGCTCTGCAACTAGAGAAGCCACCACAATGGGAAGCCAGTGCACTGCAACAAAGAGTAGTCCCCTCTGGACACAACTAGAGAAAGCCTGCGTGCAGCAGTGAAGACCCAACATAGCCCCCCCACCCCCTAAAAAATTGCCAATTTGCTGAATAGTGAATTGGTTGTTTAGCAAGTTCAAAAGTTAAGACTTCTAGTTTCCAGACCAGCATGTAAGAAGTTTGGAAGTTGTCCCTCCATCCTAACAACAAGTAAAAAGCTGAACAAACTGAAAAATCAACAACTCTTTCTTAGATCCGTTAGAGAAAGTAGGTCACAGAGCAGATGACTGCCCCCCCCACCCCCCCACCAATTGGAGAGACTGACAAGCAAATACAGAGAATCGCAACTTATCAGAACAGCAGCAGTCTTGGGAACCATTGTTGGTTGTAGAAAAACCTGAACTGTAACTGACAAATTCTGGAAGTTCAGTGTGGACATTTCTGAGGGTTACAAACTCCAGGAGGACCCACTCATTGAGGGGCCTTCACACTTGTGAATTTTACCTCCCAAATCCCTATGAGGTTCTCACAGAGAATATAGGAAACAAAAAAAATCTCATGATCCTGGTAGTGGCAGAGGAAAAGGAATAATTTTGACATATGCTAGAACATTCTGTTTTTAACAAGGTCTGTCGTCAGGACAAACTGTTTAGCCAGAACCTAACTGACCTGGGGGAAGGGAAGTACCCAACTCCAGCTCACTCTAGCCATCCTGTCCCATGTAAGGTGGGGTGGGGACTGAGAAGTACATGTGAAGTTCATGGTCCAGAGGTACAGGCTCAGTGAAAGACCAAGACCTAATCAGAGGGCTATAAAATGCTTCTCCTTCCTTGCCAACTTAGCACCACATTAGTACAGTCCTGTTTACCTCAGTTCCTTTTACCCAGTACATTATACCTGACAATCAAGAAGAAAGAGACAAGGCATACCAAGAGGCAGGAAACACAATTGGAAGAGACAGAGCAAGCATCAGAACCAGACATGACAGGGATCTTGGAATTATCAGACTGGGAATTTAAAGCAACTATTAATAATGTGCTAAGAGCTCTAATGAGTAAAGTAGACAGCATACAAGAACAGACGGGCAATGTAAGCAGAAAGATAGAAATCCTAAGCAAGGACCAAGAAGAGATTCTAGAGTTCAGTAACATTATGACAGAAATGAAGAATGACTTTGATGGGCTTATTAGGAGACTGAACACAACTGAAGAAAGAATCTCTGAACTTGAGTTTATGTCAATAGAAATCTCTAAAAGTGAAAACCAAAGAGAACAAAGACTGAAAAAAAAAGTAAACAGCATAGTCAAGAATTTTGGGACCACTACAAAAGGTGTAACATACATATAATGGGAAGGAGAAGAAAGGGACTGAGGAATAGAAGAAATTTTTGAAACAATAATGACTGAGAATTTCCCGAAATTAATGTCAGGCACCAAATGACAGATCCAGGAAGCTCAGAGAACACCAAGCAGAATGAATGATGAAAAAACCCCTCATAAACCTAGAATTCTGAACCCTGTGAAAATATCCCTCAAAAGTGAAGGAGAAATAAAGTCTTTGTCAGACAAACAAAAATTGATGGAATTTGTTGCCAATAGACTGAGAAGGAAAGTATGATATAGGTCAGAAACTTGGATCTACATAGAGAAAGAAAGAGCATTGGGGAACGAATGAGTGAAGATAAAATGAAAACTTTTATTTTTCTCATTCTTAATTGATTTAATGGATAATGGTTTATTGAAAACGATAATAGCAACAATGTATTTGATTATGTACACTCATGTATATATCCTGTGTGTGTGTACATATTTTTATGTATGCTTATATATAAGTGAAATGAAAGACAGCCATAATACTTGGGATGGGAAGGAGGAATTAGGATTATTTTGTTATTGTAAGGTATTTACACTATGCATGAAGTGGTATAGTGTTATTTGAAAGTAGGAGTGGATTAGTTATAAATGTATGTTGCAAACTCTAGGGCAGCCACTAAAAAAAGCAAAAAAAAGTATACCTAGTATGCTAAGAAATGATAGAGAATAGAATCACATAAAGTACTCAATTAAAACCACAAAGACAGAAAAATAGTGGAAGACAAAAATTGGAACAACTAATAAGGGTAACAAATAGGAAACAGTGACAAATATGGTAGATACTAATCCAAGTATATCAATAATTACTTTGAAGGTCAGTGGTCTTAATGAACCAATTAAAAGACAGATATTGTCAGACTGGATAAAAAAACAAAACACAACTGTATGTTGTCTACAAGAAAACCACTTTATATATAAAGACACATATAGATTAATAGTAAATGGATGGAGAAAGATATACCATACTAACCCTAATCAAAAGAAAGTGGGAGTAGCTATATTAATTGCAGACAGGACAGACTTCAAAGTAAAGAAATTTATCAGGGATAAAGAGGGGAATTACATAATGTTGAAGGGGTTAGTTCTCCAGGAAGACACTGTAATCCTTAACATATATGTGCCTAACAACATAGCATCAAAATACTGATAGAACCACAAAAAGTGTTAGAATTGTAAGGAGAAATGGATGAACCACTATTATAGTTGGAGAATTCAGCACCCTCCCCACCCCCCATCAGAAATGGACAGATGCAGCAGGCAGAAAATCAGTAAGGACAGAGTTGAACTTAATAATATCATCAGTCAACTAGATATAAGGAACATCTATAGTCTACTTCATCCAACAGCAGGAGAATACACATTCTTCTCAAACTCACATTGGATGGTTCAACAAGATAGACCACATTCTAGGTCATAAATCATACCTTAACAAATTTTAAAAAATGGAGTTGATACAGTGTCTTCTCTGAGACCACAGTGGAATTAAACTAGAAATCAGTAACAGAAAGATAGCTGGAAAATCCCCAAATACTTGAAGATTAAACAGCACATTTCTAAATAACATGTGGATCAAGGAAGAAATCTCAAGAAAAATTTAAAGATATTTTGAACGAAACGAACCTGAAAACAAAACTTATCAAAATTTGTGGGATACAACAAAAGCAGTGCTTAGAAGGAAATTTATAGCATTGAATGCATTTGTTGGAAAAGAAGAAAGATCTAAAATCTATTATCTGAGCTTCCACCTTAGGACAGTAGAAAAAGAAGAGCAAATTGAATCCAAAGTACACAGAAGAAAAGAAATAATGAAAATTAGAGCAGAATTCAATGAAAATATGAAACTAATAAAGTCAACAAAACCAAAATCTGGTTCTTTGAGAAGAATAAAATCAGTAAGCCTCTAGCCAGGCTAACAAAAACCCAGTGTGAGTACAAATTACTAATATCAGAAGTGAAAGGTACATATCCCATGGATATTAAAAGGATAATGATGGACTACTTTTTAAAAACTCTATGTCCTAATTCAAAAAGAGTCATTTAGGGCTTCCCGGGTGGCACAGTGGTTGAGAGTCTGCCTGCCGATGCAGGGGACACGGGTTCGTGCCCCAGTCCAGGAGGATCCCACATGCCATGGAGTGGCTGGGCCCAGGAGCCATGGCCGCTGAGCCTGTGCGTCTGGAGCCTGTGCTCCGCAATGAGAGAGGCCACAGCAGTGAGAGGCCTGAGTACCGCAAAAAAAAAAAAAAAAAAAAAAAATAAATCATTTACCACAATGTTCATTGCAGCTCTATTTACAATAGCCAGGACATGGAAGCAACCTAAGTGTCCATCGATAGATGAATGGATAAAGAAGATGTGGCACATATATACAATGGAATATTAGCCATAAAAAGGAATGAAATTGAGTTATTTGTAGTGAGGTGGATGGGCCTAGAGTCTGTCATACAGAGTGAAGTAAGTCAGAAAGAGAAAAACAAATACCATATGCTAACACATATATATGGAATCTTAAAAAAAAAAAATGGTTCTGAGGAGAGCGCAGCAACAGGGGTGCAGAGGGCAAAGCGGAGAGATTCCTGCAGAGGGGATCGGTGCCGACCAGCATTCACCAGCCCGAGAGACTTGTCTGTTCACGAGCCGGGATGGGTGGGGGTGGGAAGCTGAGGCTCTGGCTTCCGAGGTCAGATCCCAGGGAGAGGACTGGGGTAGGCTGTGTGAACACAGCCTGAAGGGGGCTAGTGCAACACAGCTAGCCGGGAGGGAGTCTGGGAAAAAGTCTGGAGCTGCCGAAGAGGCAAGAGACTTTTCCTTGCCTCTTTGTTTCCTGGTGTGCGAGGAGGGGGGATTAAGAGCATCGCTTAAAGGAGCTCCAGAGATGGGCGCGAACCGCGGCTTTCAGCGTGGACCCCAGAGACAGGCATGAGACGCTAAGGCTGCTGCTGCAGCCACCGAGAAGCCTATGTGCAAGCACAGGTCACTGTCCACACCTCCCCTTCTGGGAGCTTGTGCAGCCCGCCACTGCCAGGGTTCCATGATCCAGGGACAACTTCCCCGGGAGAACACACGGCGCGCCTCAGGCTGGTGCAACGTCACGGTGGCCTCTGCCGCCACAGACTCGCCCCGCATTCCATACCCCTCCCTCCCCACCGGCCAGAGCCCCTGAGGCAGCTGCTCATTTAACCCCGTCCTGTCTGAGCGAAGAACAGATGCTCTCAGGCGACCTATACACAGAGGCGGGGCCAAATCCAAAGCTGAACACCAGGAGTTGTGCGAACAAAGAAGAGAAAGGGAAATCTCTCGAGCAGGCTCAGGAGCAGCGGATTAAATCTCCACAATCAACTTGATGTACCCTGCAACTGTGGAATACCTGAATAGACAAAAAATCATCCCAAAATTGAGGAGGTGGACTTTGGGAGCAATGATATATATATATTTTTTCCCTTTTTCTCTTTTTGTGAGTGTATATGTGTATAGTTCTCTGTGTGATTTTGTCTGTACAGCTTTGCTTTTACCATTTGACCTAGGGTTCAGACTGTGCTTTTTTTTTTTAAGTATAGTTTTTAACGCTTGTTATCATTGGTGGATTTGTTTTTTGGTTTGGTTGCTCTCTTCTTTCTTTATCTTTAATAATTAATTTTTATTTTAATAACTTTATTTTACTTTATTTTATCTTCTTTTTTTCTTTCTTTTTTTTCTCCCTTTTATTCTGAGCTGTGTGGATTATGACAGATTCTTGGTGCTCCAGCCAGGCGTCAGGTCTGTGCCTCTGAGGTGAGGGAGCCAAGTTCACGACGTTGGTCCACAAGAGACCTCCCAGCTCCACGTAATATCAAATGGCGAAAATCTCCCAGAGATCTCCATGTCAACGCCAAGACCCAGCTCCACTCAACGACCAGCAAACTACAGTGCTGGATACCCTATGCCAAACAGCTAGCAAGACAGGAACACAATGCCACCCATTAGCAGAGAGGCTGCCTAAAATCATAATAAGTCCATAGACACCCCAAAACACACCACCAGACATGGACCTGCCCACCAGAAAGACAAGATCCAGCCTCATCCACCAGAACACAGGCACTAGTCCCCTCCACCAAAAAGTGTACACAACCTACGGAACCAACCTTAGCCACTGGGGGCAGACACCAAAAACAACAGGAACTACGAACCTGCACCTGTGAAAAGGAGACCCCAAACACAGTAAGTTAAGCAAAATGACAAGACAGAGAAACACACAGCAGATAAAGGAGCAAGGTAAAAACCTGCCTATTGAAGAGGAAATAGGCAGTGTACCTGAAAAAGAATTCAGAATAATGATAGTAAGGATGATCCAAAATCTTGGAAATAGAACGGAGAAAATACAAGAAACGTTTAACAAGGACCTAGAAAAACTAAAGAGGAAACAAACAGTGATGAATAACAGAATAAATGAAACAAAAAATTCTCTAGAAGGGATCAATAGCTGAATAACTGAGGCAGAAGAATGGATAAGTGACCTGGAAGATAAAATAGTGGAAATAACTACTACAGAGCAGAATAAAGAAAAAAGAATGGGAGAGGATAGGCCCATGAGCCATGGCCACTGAGCCTGGGCATCCGGAGCCTGTGCTCCACAATGGGAGAGACCACAACAGTGAGAGGCCTGTGTAATGCAAAAAAAAAAAAAAGAATGAAAAGAATTGAGGACAGTCTCAGAGACCTCTGGGACAACATTAAACACACCAACATTGGAACTATAGGGGTCCCAGAGGAAGGAGAGAAAAAGAAAGGGACTGAAAAAGTATTTGAAGAGATTATAGTTGAAAACTTCCCTAATATGGGAAAGCAAATAGTCAATCAACTCCAGGAAGCACAGAGAGTCCCATACAGGATAAATCCAAGGAGAAACAAGACAAGACACATATTAATCAAACTATCAAAAATTAAATACAAAGAAAAAATATTAAAAGCAGCAAGGGAAAAACAACAAACAACATACAAGGGAATCACCATAAGGTTAACAGCTGATCTTTCAGCAGAAACTCCACAAGCCAGAAGCGAGTGGCAGGACATATTTAAAGTGATGAAGGGGAAAAGCCTACAACCAAGATTACTCTAGCCAGCAAGGTTCTCATTCAGATTCGATGGAGAACTTAAAACTTATACAGACAAGCAAAAGCTAAGAGAATTCAGCACCACCAAACCAGCTTTACAACAAATGCTAAAGGAGCTTCTCTAGGCAGGAAACAAAAGAGAAGGAAAACTCCTACAATAACAAACCCAAAACAATTAAGAAAATGGTAATAGGAACATACATATTAATAACTACCTTAAATATAAATGGATTAAATGCTCCAAGTAAAAGACATAGACTGGCTGAATGGATATGAAAACAAGACCTGTATATATGCTGTGTACAAGAGTCCCACTTCAGACCTAGGGACACATACAGACTGCAAGTAAGGGGATGGGAAAATATATTCCATGCAAATGGAAATCAGAAGAAAGCTGGAGTAGCAGTTCTCATATGAGACAAAATAGACTTTAATAAAAAACTATTACAAGAGACAAAGAATGACACTACATAATGATGAAGGGATCAATCCAAGAAGAAGATATAACAAGTGTAAATATTTATGCACCCAACATAGGAGCACCTCAATACATAAGGCAAATACTAACAGCCATAAAAGGGGAAATTGACAGTAACACAATCATAGTAGGGGACGTTAACACCCCACTTTCACCAATGGACATATCATCCAAAATGAAAATAAATAAGGAAACGCAAGTTAAATGATACGTTAACAAAATAGACTTAATTGATATGTATAGGACATTCCATCCAAAAACAACAGAATACACATTCTTCACAAGTGCTCATGGAACATTCTCCAGGATAGATTTTATCTTGGGTCACAAATCAAACGTTGGTAAATTTAAGAAAATTTAAATTGTTTCAAGTATCTTTTCTGACCACAACGCTATTAGAGTAGATATCAATTACAGGAAAACATCAGTAAAAAATACAAACACAAGGAGGCTAAACAATACACTACTTAGTAACCAAGTGATCACCAAAGAAATCAAAGAGAAAATAAAAAAATGCCTAGAAACAAATGACAATGAAAACACGACAACCCAGAACCTATGCGATGCAGCAAAAGCAGTTCTAAGAGCTAAGTTTATAGCAATACAATCCTACCTTAAGAAACAAGAAACATCTCAAATAAACAACCTAACCTTACACCTAAAGCATTTAGGAAAAGAAGAACAAAAAACCCGCAAAGTTAGCGGAAGGAATGAAATCATAAAGGTCAGATCAGAAAAAAATGAAAAAGAAATGAAGGAAACGATAGCAAAATCAATAAAATTAAAAGCTGGTTCTTTGAGAAGATAAACAAAATTGATAAACCGTTAGCCAGACTCATCAGGAAAAAAAGGGAGAAGACTCAATTCAATAGAATTAGTAATGAAAAAAGAGAAGTAACAACTGACCCTGCAGAAATAAAAGGATCATGAGAGATTACTACAAGCAACTCTATGCCAATAAAATGGACAACCTGGAAGAAATGGACAAATTCTTAGATATGCACCACCTTCCGAGACTGAACCAGGAAGAAATAGAAAACATGAACAAACCAATCAGAAACACTAAAATTGAAACTGATTGAAAATCTTCCAACAAACAAAAGCCCAGGACCAGATGGCTTCACAGGCGAATTCTATCAAACATTTAGAGAAGAGCTAACACCTATCTTTCTCAAACACTTCCAAAATACAGCAGAGGTAGGAACACTCCAAACTCATTCTATGAGGCCACCATCACCCTGATACCAAAACCAGACAAAGATGTCACAAAGGAAAATAACTAGAGGCCAATATCACTGATGAAATAGATGCAAAAATCCTCATCATAATACTAGCAAGCAGAATCCAGCAACACATTAAAAGGGTCATACACCATGATCAAGTCATATTTATCCCAGGAATGCAAGGATTCTTCAATATATGCAAATCAGTCAATGTGATACACCATATTAACAAATTGAAGGAGTAAAACCGTATAATTATCTCAATAGATACAGAGAAAGCTTTTGACAAAATTCAACACTCATTTATGATAAAAACCCTGCAGAAAGTAGGCATAGAGGGAACTTTCCTCAACATAATAAAGGCCATGTATGACACAGCCACAGCCTACATCGTCCTCAATGTTGAAAATCTGAAATCATTTCCACTAAGATCAGGAACAAGACAGTGGTGCCCACTCCCACCACTATTATTCAACATAGTTTTCGAAGTTTTAGCCACAACAATCAGAGAAGAAAAGGAAATAAAAGGAATCCAAATCGGATAAGAAGAAGTAAAGCTGTCACTGTTTGCAGATGACATGATACTATACATAGAGAATCCTAAAGATGCTACCAGAAAACTACTAGAGCTAATCAATGAATTTGGTAAAGTATCAGGACACTAAATTAATGCACAGAAATCTCTGGCGTTCCTATACACTAATGATGAAAACTCTGAAAGTGAAATTAAGAAAGCACTCCTATTTAGCATTGCAACAAAAAAATAGAATATCCAGGAATAAACCTACCTAAGGAGACAAAAGACCTGCATGCAGAAAATTATAAGACACTGATGAAAGGAGTTAAAGATGATACACATAGATGGAGAGATATACCATGTTCTTGGATTGGGAGAATCAACATTGTGAAAATGACTATAGTACCCAAAGCATCTACAGATTCAATTCAATCCCTATCAAACTACCACTGGCATTTTTCACAGAAGTAGAACAAAAAATTTCACAATTTGTATGGAAACACAAAAGACCCCGTATAGCCAAAGCAATCTTGAGAAAGAAAAATGGAGCTGGAGGAATCAGGTTCCCTGGCTTCAGACTATATTGCAAAGCTACAGTAATCAAGACAGTATGGCACTGGCACAAAAAGAGAAATATAGATCAATGGAACACGATAAAAAGCTCAGAGATAAACCGTCGCACATATGGTCACCTTATCTTTGATAAAGGAGGCAAGAATATACAGTGGAGAAATGACAGCGTCTTCAATAAGTGGTGCTGGGAAAACTGTACAGCTATTTGCAAAAGAATTGTATTAGAGCACTCCCTAACGCCATACACAAAAATAAACTCAAAATGGATTAAAGACTTAAATGTAAGGCCAGACGCTATCAAACTCTTAGAGGACAACATAGGTAGAATACTCTATGCCATAAATCACAGCAAGATCCTTTTTGACCCACCTCCTAGAGAAATGGAGATAAAAGCATAAATAAACTAATGGGAACCAATGATTCTTAAAACAATGACACTTAAAACACTTAAACCAATGACAGTTAAAACAGATAAACAAGATGAAAAGACAACCCGCAGAATGGCAGAAAATATTTGCAAATGAAGCAACTGGCAAAGCATTAATCTCCAAAATTTACAAGCAGCTCATGCAGCTGAATATCAAAAAAACAAACAACCCAATCCAAAAATGGGCAGAAGACGTAAATAGACATTCTCCAAAGAAGATATGCAGATTGCTAACAAACGCATGAAAGAATGCTCAACATCATTAATCATTAGAGAAATGCAAATCAAAAGTACAATGAGATATCATACACTGGTCAGAATGGCCATCATCAAAAAATCTAGAAACAATAAATGCTGGAGAGGGTGTGGAGAAATTGAACCCTCTTGCACTGTTGATGGGAACGTAAATTGATACAGCCACTATGGAAAACAGTATGGTGGTTCTTTAAAAAACTAAAAATAGAACTACTGTACAACCCAGCAATCCCATTACTGGGCATATACCCTGAGAAAACCATAATTCATGGAGTAATGTACCACAATGTTCATTGCAGCTCTATTTCCAGTAGCCAGGACATGGTAGCAACCTAAGTGTCCATCAACAGATGAATGGATAAAGAAGATGTGGCACATATATAGAATGGAGTATTTCTCAGCCATAAAAAGAAAAGAAATTGAGTTATTTGTAGTGAGGTGGATGGACCTAGAGTCTGTCATACAGAGTGGACCTAGAGTCTGTCATACAGAGTGAAGTAAGTCAGAAAGAGAAAAACGAATACCATATGCTAACACATATATATGGAATGTAAAAAAAAATCATGAAGATCCTAGGGGCAAGACGGGAATAAAGTCACAGACCTACTAGAGAATGGAGTTGAGGTTATGGGGAGGGGGAAGGGTAAGCTGGGACAAAGTTAAAGAGTGGCATGGACATATATACAGTACCAAATGTAAAATAGATAGCTAGTGGGAAGTAGCCGCATAGCACAGGGAGATCAGCTCGGTGCTTTGTGACTACCTAGAGGGATGGGATAGGGAGGGTGGGAGGGGGGGAGTCGCAAGAGGGAAGAGTTATGGGGATATAAGTATATGTGTAACTGATTCACTTTGTTGTAAAGCAGAAACTAACACACCCTTATAAAGCAATTATACTTTAAATAGATGTTAAAAAATTATTCTGATAGTTTTCTGTGGATAATGAGTAATTTGCCTTGTGACTTGATATATATCTATATAGGTGTGTGTGTATATATATGTATATATATGTGTGTGTGTGTGTAAATATCTTAATATACAAAAGATAAAGGAGTATTTTAAATTAAAAATACAGTAATCAAGATAGTTTTGTGTTTGTGAAAGACAATAGGAAAACAAATAGATCAGTGGAACAGAATAGAGGGAGAGAGTCAGAAGTAGATCCACATAATTGTAGTTAACTGATCTTTGACAAAGGGGCAAAGTCAATACAGGGGAGAAAAGTTAATATTTTTAACAAATGGTGCTGGAACAAGGGACCGCCATGTGCAAAAAAATGAATCTAGACACATACTTTACACCATTCACACAAATTAACTCAAAATGGATCACAGACCTAAATGTACAATGTAATAGTATAAAACACCTAGAAGATAAATAGGAGAAAACCTAGATGACCTCGGGTATGAAGATGACTTTTTAGATACAACACCAAAGGCGTGATCCATGAAGAAATAATTGATAAGTTGGAACTCCTCAAAATTTTAAAACTTCTCTGTTTTCCTTTCTTTCTTCCCTCCTCCCTACCTGTACTGCATGGCTTGTGGAATCTTAGTTCCCTGACCAGGGATTGAACTTGGGCCCTCGTCAGTGAGAACGCAGATTTCTAACCACTTGACCGTCAGGGAATTCCCTCCTTTCTTTCTTTTTAAAAACATTATAACGCCACAGAAATGTGTGTGATACGTGTTGCAAATGGCAAAGGAACACATGAGTTTTCATTCAGAGAAATTCTACTTAACACTGGACGTGAGTCATGGTATGAAAGTGTGCCTCCAATCTCAAATGGTATGGCATCTTTAGTACAGAATTTAAGGGAAAGTACGAGCATTGGAAGTGAAACCCAAAAGGGTCTCAGGCACACTCTGGGTGGTCTATAAGCAATTATGGAACTATAATGACTTCATAAGTTTAAAAGATATAATGAACTCAAAGCAGCCTGATAGGCAAGATAAAATGAACCAGATTGGCAAAATTCTCAGAAAGATTTCAACAACAGACATCAATGTGATACAACAGTTTAAAAGTATGCAAAATGGAAAATAGTTCGAGCCCATGAGACCAGAGCAGTAACTGTGATGGGCAGTCACGTAGATGGAAGTGTCCATATTTCTTGCCTGCTCCAAGCTATATATATATTTTATATATATATGGTATATATTATATGTATTGTATTCAGGTTGTCCTCAAAAAAATAAAAAATAAAACTTCTGCTCTGCAAATACAGTATCAAAGGAATGAGAAGATAAGCCATAGACTGGAAGAAAACATTTGCAAAGGCACATTTGACAAAAGACTGTTATCTAAAATACACAAAGAACTCTTCCCTGGTGGCATAGTGGTTAAGAATCTGCCTGCCAATGCAGGGGACATGGGTTCGATCCCTGGTCCAGGAAGATCCCACATGCTGCGGAGCAACTAAGCCTGTGAGCCACAACTACTGAGCCTGCGCTCTAGAGCCTGCGAGCCACAACTACTGAGCTCATGTGCTGCAGGTACTGAGCCCATGCGCTGCAACTACTGAAGCCCGTGTGCCGCAGCTGCTTAGCCCATGTGCTGCAACTACTGACGCCTGAATGTCTAGAGCCCATGCTCCAGAACAAGAGAAGCTACCACAATGAGAAGCCCGTGAACCGCAACAAAGAGTAGCCCTGCTCGCTGCAATTATAGAAAGCCTGCACCCAGCAACGAGGACCCAACACAGCCAAAAATAAATAAAATTAATTAAAAAAAATACACAAAGAACTCTTAAAAGTCTACTAAGAAAACCAGCAACCTGATTAAAAAACAAACACCTCACCAAAGAAGATATACAGATGGCAAATAAGCACATAAAAAGTTGCTCAACATCATATGTCATCAAGGAAGTGCAAATTAAAGGAACAATGACATACCACTACACATCTATTAGAATGCCCCAAATCTAGAACGTTGACAACCACCAAATACTGGTGAGGTTGTGGAGCAACAGGAACTCTCATTCATTGCTGGTGGGAATGCAAAATAATCCAGCCACTTTGGAAGACAGTTTGGCTGTTTCTTACAAAATTAAAAATACTCTTCCCATAGGACCCAGCAATTGAGCTCCTTAGTATTTGTGCAGAGGAGTTGAAAACATATGTCTACACTAAAGCCCACACATAGCTGTTTATAACAGCTTTATTCATAATTGTCAAAACTTGGAAGCAAGCAAGAAGTCCTTTAGTAAGTGAGTGGATAAACTGTAGTGCATCCAGACAATGGAATATTATTCAGAGCTCAAAGAAAATGAGGTACCAAGCCACAGAAAGATATGGAGGAACCTTAAATGCATATTACTAAGTGAAAGAAGCCAATATGAAAAATATGTATGATTCTAACTATATGATATTCTGGAAAAGTCAAAACTATGAAGACAGTGAAAAGATCATTGATTCCCAGGAGTTAGTGAATAGGTGGAGCACAGAGGGTTTTATGACAGTGAAACAACTGTGTGTGGTACTATAATGGTGGATACATGTCATTATATGTTTGTTCAAAACCATAAAATGTACACCAAGAGTGGAACTTAATGTAAACTATGGACTTATGTGATAATGTTGTGTCATTGTAGGTTTATCAATTGTAAAAATTTACAAACATACTCCAGTGGAGTATGTTGATAATCAGGGAGGCTGTGCATGAATCAGGGTAAAAGACAAGTAGGGAATCTCCATACTTTGTGCTAATTTGGCTGTGATACTAAAAGTGCTCTAAAAGGTAAAGTCCATTAAAAACAAAATGTTAACCAGTGAGGTTCTTTTTAAAAGGGAATGATTTGAACTCATTTATATCTATATCATAGTTGTAGATATTTTTGTTTATTTACACAGTGCAATCCTCCATGCTGTCAAGAACATTTGTGATGCAGAATTTGTTTAAAGTGGACTGTGGGATTTTCTTCCAAGTTTCTTATGCCCCTTTAGCAAGTTTCTAATGCTGCTGATTTCATACTCTTCCAGAAGGCTTATTAGAAGTTTTTTAGATACAATCTAAGACTCAATTTTTTCTCAAATGCTTGTTATGGTTTTTTGACGACAGAATCAAAGACTTGGATTTGTCTAGCTTTTGGGTAGAGATAATAACGAAGTTCATGTGTGCATGCAGTGACCACTGTCATGATTGCTGCCTGGCCAACAATGATTGTTAGATGTATCTTTTCAGAGATGTTACAGTGTGAAAAAAAAAAAAATCATGTTAGAACTGGTGAATTATGACAGCTCAGAGTTATTCTGTATAATTAAAATAAGTATTTTAAATTATTTTTTTATTAGAGAAAATATTTTTGTACACAGCAATTAATTATTGACCTTTACATTTTATTTATTTATTTATTTATATTTTTTTTTTGCGGTGCACGGGCCTCTCACTGTTGTGGCCTCTCCCCCTGTGGAGCACAGGCTCTGGACGTGCAGGCTCAGCGGCCATGGCTCACGGGCCCAGCCGCTCCACGGCATGTGGGATCCTCCTGGACTGGGGCACGAACCTGTGTCCCCTGCATCGGCAGGCAGACTCTCAACCACTGCGCCACCAGGGAAGCCCCTGGCCTTTACATTTTAGATGATGACAGCACTATTTTATGATCTGCTCTTCTTTTTAAGAAATGTTTTTTTTTCATATGCTGTTGAATTTATCACCGATTTCTAAGCTAATTTTAGTTTATTGGTTGTAATTGTATATTAAAGAGCACCTCTGCCCCATAAGCAGTAAAATATGCATCTATTAATGCTTTGGAATTTAGGTTCTCGACTGAAATAAATTTAAGCATTAAAAAAGTTTTTTTTCATTTCTTTTTTTGACAGGTCACAAAGACAGAATTAGAGAAATTAAAAACAAGCTATAGACAATTAATAAAAGAAATGAATTCTGCCAAAGAGAAATATAAAGAAGCTGTAGCTAAAGGTATGATGCAATTATGAAAAATGTTTATTTTAGTGATTTTTATTCTTATCATTTGAAAGTTATCTTTATAAGTGGTGGAATGATTACACTTAGACCAATTCACATTTTAAAAATATTAAAGTAAGCCAAAATAGACTAATAACCAAACTGTGTAATAAGTATTTCTTTTTTTGTTTTGTTTTTTGAAAATAATGGAAACTATTTTTGAGTAGTTAATGCTATTAATAGAATTATGCAGTACTTGTAATAGAATGCAAGGAATGTTTAAATTTTTCTCATAGGCTTCAGATTTACTCATTTAATTACTGAGTGCTAAATAAGAAAAATAAAGTTGTATTTGTTTAGAAGCTTTTATTGATCCTCTTTTTACCTGTATTTAAATGCCATTAAAATCACAGGTCATTTTATAGCTCAGTTTTGCTTTCATAGCTTAATTTTATATCTATATTGTACTAAAATTTTCATAATAAGCTTTGGAAATGGAAAGGGAAACATTATGTTTTAATCAAAGATTTGTGGTTATAGTTTTTAAATGTGACTAGTCTTCATATTTATATATTTTTTAATTATAAAATTTTTGTTGTTTTCTGGTTAAATAGAAGGATTATTAGCAACTCTTTTTAAAATATTTTTTTAATTATTAAATTTACCTTTCTCATTTATTAATGTATTTTCTCTTTTTCTTTTACTTGTATATTATTTTGTCATTTGGTTGAGGTAAATGAAATAAACAGCTCCTATATTTGGATATACCTTACACAATGAAAATACTGTTTTTGTTGTTATTCCCAGTAGACTAGAAGAGAGACTGATTTAGATGCAGTTCCCCCCCCCCACTTCTGCCTCCCTTTCCTTCTTCCTCTTTTTTTTTTTTTTTTTTTTTTAGTTTCTCCATTCTCTTGGTTAGCTTGTTTTCCCTTTGCTCCCCTTTTCCCTTATTGTGGCCTCTCCCGTTGCGGAGCACAGGCTCTGGACGCGCAGGCTCAGCAGCCATGGCTCACGGGCCCAGCCGCTCCGTGGCATGTGGGATCCTCCCGGACCGGGGCACAAACCCGTGTCCCCTGCATCGGCAGGCGGACTCTCAACCACTGCGCCACCAGGGAAGCCCTCCTTCTTCCTCTTGCTCCTCCCTACTTCCTTCCTCTCCTTCCTTCTCTGTCCCTCCCCTCCCTTCTCCCAGTATTCCCTTCAGCATTTACTTTGTGTCTCCCTTTCTCCCTGTCTCCATCCCTCCCACATTTATTTCACGTTTCTGCTTCTTGCAGTGTTTCTAGATGAATTAGTATTCACAGTTTACTTATTTTTACTTATTTTTCTTGTACCTCAACCAACATTTTGAGATTATGATCTCTTTTTAATACAAACTTATCTTTTAAAATGCTTTCGTAATTCAGTTATGTAAGTTATTTAAGTGAAGAAAAGAAAAAATGCAATAGTGGAAAGATGAGTCAGACTTTGGAGTCAGATAGCCTTAGATGTAAATTCCAATGTTGTATGATTATTTCATAATTTTCAAACTTCGTATACCTAATTATTATTCCTTTTTTATTTTAAAGAGTGCTTTATATAATCAAGAAGTATTTACTGAGCATTTGCTACCCTTAAGTTATTGAGATTCAAACATTCAAGGAGCTTACCCACTTCTAGTTGATATTCTAACTTGGGAACTGCAAGTCTTCACTGTTTTTCAAAATTTAGTCTTTATACAAGGGATCCCCTGCTAAACCATCAAGAGTGATTTAGAAATAGTTTTGTACATTGAGCATTACTACTCAATCTGTCAAAGGGTTAGTTTTATAAAGTTCATTACATAATACTTGGCTAGCATTCTCAAATTAGTTTCCTGTATTATAAACATCCACATATTAAATTCACCCAGAACAAGTGGTGACTTAATCCAACTATATTGTAATCCATCTATGTGAAGTATTTCACACTAGGTCTGTATCTGTTGGAGAATGATTAGTTAGAAAAAGAAGTACATAATTACTCCCAAGTGTTTGATACCTACTTTTAATGACATAGTTTTTGTTTAAAAAATGAAATCTAATTCTGATATCATAATAAAGTTTTAAATAGTTCTTGTACCTAAAGTTTATATTATCAAAGATTATTCACAGGTAATAATTGTTCTTTATTACTTATCTTTATTATTTATTATAGAGATAAAATACCATTCAGTGTTGTATCAGTAGTAAGAAGGCAACTAGAAAATCTGAAGACCGTAGTTTTAATTGATCTTAAGAAATGTATTATTTGACTGAGTCTCCTGAAATTAAAATATGTGAGCTTATTTACATTTTCTTTCTAAAGGAATTAGTGATGTACTTTTTCATTTTCTGGAATTTGATTACTCCCATTAAATCAATGTAAAATGTATAGTGTATATACTTTTAAAGTAAGTTCTTATATAACTATGTAAATGTATGAGACTTATGTGAATTTCCCTTTTATAATCACAACTATCTTTATACTCACGATTACCTGAAAAAGTATAAAATTATATTTTTGAAAATTTTGTATCTGTTTTCAAACTCCTTCTTCTACCTTTAACATGGAAATAGGTTTTTTTTTGTGAAGTTATTTACTATTTATAAGGATGATGTGTTGGCAAATTCTTCCAACATTTACAGGCTTTATGTCAGAACCTTAGTTTATCTGGAGAGGCCACAGCAGGCCATTTCTGGAATGGGCTCTAGGAATTGCTGGAGCACTGGTGGTGGATACCCAAGCCGTGGCTCTGGCATTCAGAGTCATTGCTTTAGACATTAGGGGGTCTTTGAAAAGCTATTTAAAAACTCAATCTGATATATAGTGTCCAGCTTGAGAAGACAAGGCTTCGGGGGAGATAGGACCCAGAAATAGCTCCTATAGTAAGTAAGGGTTAAATTCTGGATTTGATCAAGAATTGGTTTGGGAAGGTAGCAGGAATATGACAGAAGAGTAAGACGCGGAGATCACCTTCCTCCCCACAGATACATCAGAAATACATCTACATATGGTACTGCTCCTATAGAACACCCACTGAATGCTGGCAGAAGACCTCAGACTCCCAAAAGGCAATAAACTCCCCATGTACCTGGGTAGGGTAAAAGAGAAAAGAAAAAACAGAGACAAAAGAATAGGGACAGAACCTGCACCAGTGGGAGGGAGCTGTGAAGGAGGAAATGTTTCCACACACTAGGAAGCCCCTTCACAGGCGGAGACTGTGGGTGGCGGAGAGGGAAAGCTTCGGAGCCACGGAGGAGAGCACAGCAACAGGGGTGCGGAAGGCAAAGCAGAGAGATTCCCGCCCAGAGGATCGGGGCCGACCAGCATTCACCAGCCCGAGAGGCTTGTCTGCTCACCCGCCGGGGCGGGTGGGGCTGGGAGCCGAGACATGGGCTTTAGTCGGAGCGCAGGGAGAGGAATGGTGGCGTGAACACAGCCTGAAGGGGTTAGTGCACCATGGCTAGCCGGGAGGGAGTCTGGGATAAAGTCTGGACCTGCTGAAGAGGAAAGAGACATTTTCTTCCCTTCCTTTCTTTCTTTTCTTTTCTTTTCTTTCTTCTTTTTCTCCCTTTTATTCTGAGCTGTGTGGATGAAAGGCTCTTGGTGCTCCAGCCAGGAGTCAGTGCTGTGCCTCTGAGATGGGAGAGCCAACTTCAGGACACTGGTCTACAAGAGACCTCCCAGCTCCATGTAATATCAAATGGTGAACATCTCCCAGAGATCTCCATCTCAATGCCAAGACGCAGCTTCACTCAACGACCAGCAAGCTACAGTGCTGGACACCCTACGTGAAACAACTAGCAAGGCAGGAACATAACCCTATCCATTAGCAGAAAGGCTGCCTAAAATCATAATAAGGCCACAGACACCCCAAAACACACCACCAGACATGGATCTGCCCACCAGAAAGACAAGACCCAGCCTCATCCACCAGAACACAGGCACTAGTCCCCTCCACCAGGAAGCCGACACAACCCACTGAACCATCCTTAGCCACTAGGGACAGACAACAAAAACAACAGGAACTACGAATCTGCAGCCTGCAAAAAGGAGACCCCAAACACAGTAAGATAAGCAAGATGAGAAGACAGAAAAACACACAGCAGATGAAAGAGCAAGGTAAAAACCCACCAGACCTAACAAATAAAGAGGAAATAGGCAGTCTACCTGAAAAAGAATTCAGAATAATGATAGTAAAGATGATCCAAAATCTTGGAAATAGAATAGAGAAAATGCAAGAAACATTTAACAAGGACCTAGAAGAACTAAAGAGGAAACAAGCAACGATGAACAACACAATAAGTGAATTTAAAAATACTCTAGATGGGATCAATAGCAGAAAAACTGAGGCAGAAGAATGGATAAGTGACCTGGAAGATAAAATAGTGGAAATAACTACTGCAGAGCAGAATGAAGAAAAAAGAATGAAAAGAACTGAGGACAGTCTCAGAGACGTCTGGGACAACATTAAACGCACCAACATTCGAATTATAGGGGTCCCAGAAGAAGAAGAGCAAAAGAAAGGGACTGAGAAAATATTTGAAGAGATTATAGTTGAAAGCTTCCATAATATGGGAAAGGAAACAGTTCATCAAGTCCAGGAAGCAGAGAGAGTCCCATACAGGATAAATCCAAGGAGAAACACACCAAGACACATATTAATCAAACTATCAAAAATTAAATACAAAGAAAACATATTAAAAGCAGCAAGGGAAAAACAACAAATAACACATAAGGGAGTCCCCATAAGGTTAACAGCTGATCTTTCAGCAGTAACTCTGCAAGCCAGAAGGGAGTGGCAGGACACATTTAAAGTGATGAAGGAGAAAAACCTACAACCAAGATTACTTTACCCAGCAAGGATCTCATTCAGATTTGATGGAGAAATTAAAACCTTTACAGACAAGCAAAAGCTGACAGAGTTCAGCACCACCAAACCAGCTTTACAGCAAAGGCTGAAGGACCTTCTCTAGGCAAAAAACACAAGAGAAGGAAAACAAGCACAAAACAATTAAGAAAATGGGAATAGGAATATACATATAGATAATTTCCTTTTATGTAAATGGATTAAGGGCTCCCACCAAAAGACACAGACTGGCTACAAAAACAAGAATGGATACAGAATGGATACAAAAACAAGACCCATATATATGACATCTGCAAGAGACCCACTTCAGACCTAGAGAAACATACAGACCGAAAGTGAGGGGATGGAAAAAGATATTCCATGCAAATGGAAATCAAAAGAAAGCTGGAGTAGCAATTCTCATATCAGATGAAATAGACTTTAAAATAAAGACTATCACAAGACACAAAGAAGGACACTACATAATGATCAAAGGATCGATCAAAGAAGAAGATATGACAATTGTAAATAATTATGCACGCAACATAGGAGCACCTCAATACATAAGGCAAATGCTAACAGCCATAAAAGGAGAAATCGACAGTAACACATTCATAGTAGGGGACTTTAACACCCCACTTTCACCCATGGACAGATCATCCAAAATGAAGATAAATAAGGAAACACAAGCTTTAAACGATACATTAAACAGGATGGACTTAATAGATATTTATCGGACATTCCATCCAAAAACAACAGAATGCACACTTTTCTCAAGTGCTCATGGAACATTCTCCAGGATAGATCATATCTTGGGTCACAAATCAAGCCTTGGTAAATTTCAGAAAATTGAAATTGTATCAAGTATCTTTTCCGACCACAGTGCTATGAGACTAGATATTAATTACAGGAAATGATCTGTAAAAAATACAAACAAATGGAGACTACACAATACACTACTTAATAACCAAGAGATCACTGAAGAAATCAAAGAGGAAATTAAAAAATACCTAGAAAAAAATGACAATGGAGACACGATGATGCAAAACCTATGGGATGCAGCAAAAGCAGTTCTAAGATGGAAGTTTATAGCAATACAATCCTACTTTAAGAAACAGGAAACATCTCAAATAAACAAGCTAACGTTGCACCTAAAGCAGTTAGAGAAAGAAGAACAAAAAACCCCAAAAGTTATCAGAAGGAATGAAATCATAAAGATCAGATGAGAAATAAATGAAAAAGAAATGAAGGAAACAATAACAAAGATCAATAAAACTAAAGGCTGGTTCTCTGAGAAGATAAACAAAATTGATAAACCATTAGCCAGACTCATCAAGAAAAAAAGGGAGAAGACTCAAATCAATAGAGTTAGAAATGAAAAAGGAGAAGTAACAACTGACACTGCAGAAATACAAAAGATCATGAGAGATTACTACAAGCAGCTCTATGCCAATAAAATGGACAACCTGGAAGAAATGGACAAATTCTTAGAAATGCACAACCTGCCAAGACTGAATCAGGAAGAAATAGAAAATATGAACAGACCAATCACAAGCACTGAAATTGAAACTCTGATTAAAAATCTTCCAACAAAGAAAAGCCCAGGACCAGATGGCTTCACAGGCGAATTCTATCAAACATTTAGAGAAGAGCTAACACCTATCCTTCTCAAACTCTTCCAAAATATAGCAGAGGGAGGAACACTCCCAAACTCATTGTGCGAGGCCACCTTCACTCTGATACCAAAACCAGATAAAGATGTCACAAAGAAAGAAAACTACAGGCCAATATCACTGATGAACATAGATGTAAAAATCCTCAGCAAAATACTAGCAAAGAGAATCCAACAGCACATTAAAAGGATCATACACCATGATAAAGTGGGGTTTATTTCAGTAATGCAAGGATTCTTCAATATACACAAATCAATCAACGTGATACACCATGTTAACAAATTGCAGGAGAAAAAACATATGATCATCTCAATAGATGCAGAGAAATCTTTCGACAGAATTCAACACCCATTTATGATAAAAAGCCCTGCAGAAAGTAGGCACAGAGGGAACTTTCCTCAACATAATAAAGGCCATATATGACAAACCCACAGCCTACATCGTCCTCAATGGTGTAAAACTGAAAGTATTTCCACTAAGATCAGGAACAAGACAAGATTGCCCACTCTCACCACTCTTATTCAACATAGTTTTGGAATTTTAGCCACAGCAATCAGAGAAGAAAAGGAAATAAGAGGAATCCAAATCGGAAAAGAAGAAGTAAAGCTGTCACTGTTTGCAGATGACATGATACTATACATAGAGAATCCTAACAATGCTACCAGAAAACTTAAATTTGGT
This sequence comes from Pseudorca crassidens, assembly GCF_039906515.1. Classification (NCBI taxonomy): domain Eukaryota; kingdom Metazoa; phylum Chordata; class Mammalia; order Artiodactyla; family Delphinidae; genus Pseudorca; species Pseudorca crassidens. The sequence goes on from NC_090298.1 coordinate 88,871,123, forward strand.
AAAGTAGCAGGTTACAAAATTAATGCACAGAAATCTCTGGCATTCCTATACACTAATGATGAAAAATCTGAAAGTGAAATCAAGAAAACACTCCCATTTACCACTGCAACAAAAAGAATAAAGTATCTAGGAATAAACCTACTTGAGACAAAAGACCAGTATGCAGAAAATTATAAGACACTGATGAAAGGAGTTAAAGATGATACACATAGATGGAGAGATATACCATGTTCTTGGATTGGAAGAATCAACATTGTGAAAATGACTCTACTACCCAAAGCAATCTACAGATTCAATGCAATCCCTATCAGAGTACCACTGGCATTTTTCACAGAACTAGAACAAAAAAATTCACAATTTGTATGGAAACGCAGAAGACCCCCGAATAGCCAAAGAAATCTTGAGAACAAAAAATGGAGCTCGAGGAATTAGGCTCCCTGACATCAGACTATATTGCAAAGGTACAGTAATCAAGACAGTATGGTACTGGCACAAAAAGAGAAATATAGATCAATGGAACAGAATAGAAAGCCCAGAGATAAACCCATGCACATATGGTCACCTTATCTTTGATAAAGGAGGCAAGAATATACAGTGGAGAAAAGACAGCCTCTTCAATAAGTGGTGCTGGGAAAACTGGACACGTACATGTAAAAGTATGAGATTAGAACATTCCCTAACACCATACACAAAAATAATTTCAAAATGGATTAAAGACCTAAATGTAGGGCCAGAAACTATGAAACTCTTAGAGGAAAACATAGGCAAAACACTCTATGCCATAAATCACAGCAAGCTCCTTTTTGACCCACCTCCTAGTGAAATGGAAGTAAAAACAAAAATAAACAAATGGGTCCTAATGAAACTTCAAAGCTTTTGCACAGCAAAGGAAACCATAAACAAGACCAAAAGACAACCTCCAGAATGGGAGAAAATAGTTGCAAATGAAGCAATTGACAAAGGGTTAATCTCCACAATTTGCAAGCAGCTCATGGAGCTCAATAACAAAAAAACAAACAACCCAATCCAAAAATGGGCAGAAGACCTAAATAGACGTTTCTCCAAAGAAGATACAGAGATTACCAGCAAACACATCAAAGAATGCTCAGCATCATTAATCATTAGAGAAATGCAAATGAAAACTACAATGAGATATCATCTCACAACGGTCAGAATGGCCATTATCAAAAAATCTTCAAACAATAAATGCTGGAGAGGGTGTGGAGAAAAGGGAACCCTCTTGCACTGTTGGTGGGAATGTAAATTGATACAGCCACTATGTAGAACAGTATGGAGGTTCCTTAAAAAACTAAAAATAGAACTACCATATGACCCAGCAATCCCACTACTGGTCATATAACATGAGAAAACCATAATTCAAAAAAGTCATGTACCAAAATGTTCATTGCAGCTCTATTTACAATAGCCAGGACATGAAAGCAACCTAAATGTTCATCATTGGATGAATGGATAAAGAAGATGTGACATGTATATACAATGGAATATTACTCAGCCATGAAAAGAAACGAAATTGAGTTATTTGTAGTGAGTTGCATGGACCTAGAGTCTGTCATACAGAGTGAAGTAAGTCAGAAAGAGAAAAACATATACAGTATGCTAGCACATATATATGGAATCTAAGGGAAAAAAAAAAGGTCATAAAGAACCTAGGGGTAAGATGGGAATGGAGAGGCAGACCTACTAAAGAATGCACTTGAGGATGTGGGGAAGGGAAGGGTAGGCTCTGACAAAGTGAGAGAGTGGCATGGACATATATACACTACCAAACGTAGAATAGATAGCTAGTGGGAAGCAGCCTCATAGCATAGGGAGATCAGCTCGGTGCTTTGTGACCACCTAGAGAGGTGGGATAGGGAGGGTGGGAGCGAGGGAGACGCAAGAGGGAAGATATATGGGAACGTGTATATGTATAACTGATTCACTTTGTTATAAAGCAGAAACTAACACACCATTGTAAAGCAATTATACTCCAATAAAGATGTTAAAGAAAAAAAAAAGGGTAATAATATATGAAAAAAAAAGAATTGGTTTGGCATCAAGGGTTCAGTTACTGGAAATGGAGGTTCAGCAGCAGTAGCAGATCAGCTGGAGGCCTGGGTTAATACTGAAATTCCAAATTCCTGATCCCTGCTGTATGGGTTACACAAAATACGTTAAATTTTCAATGTTAGAATTTATATCCAAAGGAACACTGATTTATGTTGTCTAATGTAAAATATAACATTCATTTGTAATATGAATATAGCACCATTTTAGTTAAATTTTTTGGTATTGAATAATATACACTAAATATCAAAGTCATTTTGCTCTATGCTGTGTCAAGGGAACAAATGTTTGTCTTAAATTGACTTGGACTAATTTGGATATTAGTCTATTGATTATTATTTATAACATGTATGCTGAGAACAACCAAAATAATTTTAGCCTATTTAGCTGAAGTTACTAGAGTGTTTCATTAGAGCATGGAATAATAAGTTCTTGGATGCAATATACACAGGTTTTACTTTCCTATAGCATATTAAGTTCTGAATACTTTCAGTTGGTTAAGCACATTGTTAAGTTTGCCATAAAACAATTTTGTGAATCCATAAAGCTTGTATCCAAACTAAGGTTCTGACATAATGGCCGTAAATGGAAACATTTGCCATCACCTCATCATCAGAAAGAGTAGATGACTTCTCAGAAGAACTCCTATAAGATCATACTGTCTATGAACAAAGATAGTTTTCCTTTTCCTTTTCAATCTGGATGTCTTTTTTTTTTTTCCTTTTTCTTGCCTCTTTGCCCTAGCTAGACCCTTCAGTATAGTGTTGAACAGACGTAGAAAGACCAAACATGTTTGTCTTGTCCCTGATCTTAGGGGAAAGACTTTCATCATAAATATGAAGTTAACTGTAGTTTTTCAAACGTTTTTCCTTTTATCGGGTTGAAGAAGTTCCTTTTTATTCCTGCTTAAGAATGGATGTTAGATTTTGTCAAATGCTTTTGCCATATCTGTGGAGATGGATATTTTTTTTCTTCTTTTACCTTGATATGGTGAATTATTTTGATTGATTTTCACATTTTAAAAATATTATACCATCTTCACATTCCTGGAATAAACTCCTCTTGGTTATGATGTATTATTATTTTTTATGTTGTTTGATATGGTTGACTAAGTTTTTATGGATTTTCAAATATGTCTGTTTCTTTTAATATCTTTGTCTCATTTTTGTATAAGGATAATACTGTCCTCTCTATGATTGCCCCCTCTTAGTAATGTTTGTGTTCAATTTATAATATTTCTTAAATATTGGCAGAATTCACTTGTGAAGCCATCTGCGTCTGCTTGCTTTATTTTTTTCTCTTTTGCTAAGATTTTTAAACTATAACTTCAATTTCTTTAATTCATATAGGCTATTCAGTTTATCTTTTTCTTTGAGTTTTAGTAGGTTGTATCTTTCAAGGAATTGTCCATTTCATTTGTTTAATTTATTGGTACTAAGGTGTTCAGAATACTTCCTTATCCACCTTTTTATATTTGTAGAATCTGTGGTGATATTTTCTTTCTCATTTTTGTTATTGGTACTTTGTGTCTTCTCTTTTATCCCTAATCATTTTGGCTAGAGGTTTATCAATTTTATTAATCTTCTCAAAGATTGGTTTTAGGCTTTATTTTCTTTCTATTTTTCTGCTTTCTATTTAATTGATTTATGCTCTAATCTTTGTTTTTTTGTTTCTTCTGCTTGCTTTAGGCTTAGTTTGCACCAGTTTTTCTATTTTTTCTTTTTTTTAATCTGGAAGCTAACTAAGATCATTGATTTGAGAACTATCTTCTTTTCTTATGTAGGCATTAGTGCTATGAATTTCCCTAAGGACTGTTTTAGCAATATTCCATACATTTGTATGTATTGTGTCTTCATTTTTCTTCAGTTCAAAATACTTAAAGTATTTCCTTTTGGCTTTTTTTTTTTCTTTGATACATAGGTTATTTAGAAATGTATTTGGTTTCCTAAAGATTTGACATTAAAAAAGGTCTATTTTTCATTTATAATTTAATTTCATTTAGTCTGAGAATATTCTTTTTGTGACTTTATTCCTTTTACATTTATGAATGCATGTTATATGGCCCATAGTATGGTTTACCTTGGTAAATGCTTCATGTGCACTTGATAAGAATATGTATTCTGCTGTTGTTGGTTGCAGTGGTCTATATTGCTATCTTGGGCCAGTTGGTTAATAGTGTTATTAAAAGTTTTTAGGTTGTTACTGATTTTCTGTCTACTTGTTCCATCAATTGTTGAGAGGGGGCAATTGAAATCTCCCACTGTAATTGTAGATTTGTCTATTTCTTCTCATAGTTTTGTCAGTTTTTTGCTTAATGTATTTTGAAACTCTAGTTATTGGGTGTAAAAGTAGTCATGATTGTTGTATCCTCTTGATGCCCTGACTCTTTTGTCATATGAAATGACCTTTATTATCCCTGGTAGTATTCTTTGCTGTGTTATCTGTTCTATCTGATATTAATATTAGATACTTCGATTAGTGTTTACATGATATATCTTTTTATCATCCTTTTACTTCAACATTTTTTAGTCTTTATATAGTTGAAGTGCATTTCTTATAAGCAGCATATAATTAGGTCTTGCTTTTTTATCTTGATAATCTTTACATTTTAACTGGGATAGTTAGACTATAATGTGATTGATTTTGACAATGTTAGGTTTAAATCTGTCATCTTGCAGTTTTTTTTCCTCTTTGTTTCATCAGTCCTTTATTCTCCTTTTCCTTTTTTCTGCCTCCTTTTGGAATAATTGAAAAAAATTTATTAAGATTCCCATTTATCTCCTTTATTAGCTGTAACTTTTTCTTTTGTTTATTGTTTTTTCTTTTGTTTACTCTCCTTTATTAGTCTTATTAGCTGTAACTTTTTCTTTTGTTATTTTATCTTTGATTTACCATAGTATACCTTCAAGTGATGTTATATCACCTTGTGTATAATAAGGAAACCTTACACTGGTATATAGTCTTCCTATATTTGTGCTATTGTTGTGATATATTTTACTTTTGCATATGTTTTTAACTTTGTACTATATTGTTAATATTGTGGTTTAGTCAAGTATCTTTAAAATTATAATAAAACATCTTATATGTTTATCCATGTAGTTATCTTTCCTAGCATTCTTTATTCCATCTGGTATCATTTTACTTTTGCCTGAATGACTTACTTTAACATTTCTTGTAATGTAAGTCTACACGTAGTAAGTTCTTTCAGCTTTTGTACATCTGAAAAAGTTTTAATTTCACCTTTGATTTTGAAATATATTTTTGTAGGATGTAGAATTTTCTTTTAGCAGGTATTTTTTTCCCTGTTGGGTCTTTAAAGATGTTGCCCTTTGGCCATGTCAAGGAGAAATCTGTTCTAATACTTTTCTTTGTTGCTCTGCATGTTTTATATCCCTTTGGCAGCTTTTAGGATTTCCTTTTTATTGTTGATTTTGAGCAATTTGATTATGATGTGCGTTCCTGTAAGTTTTTTTTCTCCTTGTGTTTGTTGAGCTTCTTATATCTGAGAGTTTATAATTTTTATCAAATTTGGAAAACTTTCAGCCGTTATTTCTTCATGTATATTTTCTATCTACGTCTTTCTTTCTGCTGTCCTTTGGAGACTCCAGTTACATGTATATTCGGCTGTTTGTATTTGCCTCACAGCCAACTGATGGTCTGTTTATTTTTTCCCCTTGTCTTTTTAGCTTTCTGTTTCATTTTGGTTAGTTTCTATGATTGTATCTACACTTTTACTAATCTTGTTTTCTGCAGTGTCTAATCTGCCTTTAATCTCATGTAGTATATTTTTCATTTTAGACATTATAGATTTTGCCTGGATAATTATGATGTGGGTCTTTTCTTAAATCTTTCATGTGTCTACTTAACACATTAACCTAAGTTTTACAGTCTTAGTGGACTTCATCGTCTTTCTTCATTTGTTCTGAAAGTTGTTATGAGTTTATTCACTCCCAGATTTCTTTTTGGTTCTCTGTAATCTCCACTTTTTTTCCCCCCAATTCATTCCCCCCCCAACTTCCCCCCCCCTTTGGTGTCCATACGTTTGTTCTCTACATCGGTGTCTCTATTTCTACCTTGCAAACCGGTTCACCTGTACGATTTTTCTAGATTCCACATATTTGCATTAATATACGATATTTGTTTTTTTCATTCTGACATACTTCACTCTGTATGACAGTCTCTAGGTCCATCCACGTCTCTACAAATAACGCAATTTTGTTCCTTTTTATGGCTGAGGAATGTTCCATTGTATATACGTACCATGTCTTCTTTATCCATTCATCTCTCGATGAGTGTTTAGGTTGCCTCTGTGACCTGGCTATTATATATAGTGCTGCAATGAACATTGAGGTGCATGTGTCTTTTTGAATTATGGTTTTCTCTGGGCATATGCCCACTAGTGGGATTGCTGGCTCATATGATAATTCTATTTTTAGTTTTTAAAGGAACCTCCATACTGTTTTCCATAGTGGCTGTACCAATTTACATTCCCACCAACAGTGCAAGAGGGCTCCCTTTTCTCCACACCCTCTCTAACATTTGTTGTTTGTGGATTTTCTAATGATGCCCATTCTAACTGGTGTGAGATGATACCTCATTGTAGTTTTGATTTGTATTTCTCTAATAGTGATGTTGAGCTGCTTCTCATGTGCCTCTTGGCTATCTGTATGTCTTGTTTGGAGAAATGTCTATTTAGCTCTTCTGCTCATTTTTTGATTGGGTTGTTTGTTTTTTTAATATTGAGCTGCATGAGCTGCTTGTATATTTTGGAGATTACTCCTTTGTCCGTTGATTTGTTTGCAAATATTTTCTCCTATTCTGAAGGTTGTCTTTTCGTCTTGTTTATAGTTTGCTCTGCAAAAGCTTTGAAGTTCCATTAGGTTCCTATTTGTTTATTTTTGTTTTTATTTCCATTACTGTAGGAGGTGGATCAAAAAAGATCTTGCTGTGATTTATGTCAAAGAGTGTTCTTCCTATGTTTTCCTCTAAGAGTTTTATAGTGTCCAGTCTTACATTTAGGTCTCGAATCCATTTTGAGTTTATTTTTGTGTGTGGTGTTAGTGAGTGTTCTAATTTCATTCTTTTACATGTAGCTGTCCAGTTTTCCCAGCACCACTTATTGAACAGGCTGTCTTTTCTCCATTGTATATCCTTGCCTCCTTTGTCATAAATTAGTGGACCATAGGTGCGTGGGTTTATCTCTGGGCTTTATATCCTGGTCCATTGATCTGTATTTCTGTTTTTGTGCCAGTACCATATTGTCTTGATTACCATAGCTTTGTAGTATAGTCTGAAGTCAGGGAGTCTGATTTCTCCAGCTCCATTTTTTTGCCTCAAGATTGCTTTGGCTATTCGAGGTCTTTTGTGTCTCCATACTGATTTTAAGATTTTTTGTTCTAGTTCTGTAAACTTGCCACTGGTAATTTGATAGGGATTGCATTGAATCTGTAGATTGCTTTGGGAAGTATAGTTATTTTCACAATGTTGATTCTTCCAATCCGAGAACATGGTATATCTCTCCATCTGTTTGTGTCACCTTTGACTTCTTTCATCACTGTCTTATACTTTTCTGAGTACAGGTCTTTTACCTCCTTAGGTAGGTTTATTCCTAGGTATTTTATTTTTTGTTACAATGGTGAATGGGATTGTTTCCTTAATTTCTCTTTCAGATTTTTCATCATCAGTGTAGAGGAATGCAAGAGATTTCTGTGCATCAATTTGGTATCTGGCTACTTTACCAAATTCATTGATTAGCTCTAGTAGTTTTCTGGTAGCATCTTTAGGATTTTCTATGTATAGCATCATGTCATCTGCAAGCAGTGACAATTTTACTTCTTCTTTTCCAATTTATATTCCTTTTATTTCTTTTTCTACTCTGATTGCTGTGGCTAAAATTTCCAAAACTATGTTGAATAATAGTGGTGAGAGTGGGAAACCTTGTCTTGTTCCTGTTCTTAGTGGAAATGGTTTCAGTTTTTCACCATTGAGAATGATGTTGGCTGTGGGTTTGTCTTATATGGCCTTTATTATGTTGAGGTAGGTTCCCTCTATGCCCATTTTCTGGAAAGTTTTTATCATTAATGGGTGTTGAATTTTGTCAAAAGCTTTTTCTGCATCTGTTGAGATGATCGTATGATTTTTTTTCTTCAATTTTTTAATATGGTGTATCACATTGATTGATCTGTGTATACTGAAAATCCTTGCATCCCTGGGGTAAATCTCCCTTGATCGTGGTGTATGATCCTTTTAATGTGTTGCTGGATTCTGCTTGCTGGCATTTTGTTGAGGATTTTTGCATCTATATTCTTCTGTGCTATTGGTCTGTAATTTTTTTTTTTTTTTTTGCAGTATCTTTGTCTGGTTTTGGAATCAGGGTGATGGTGGCCTCATAGAATGAGTTTGGGAGTGTTCCTTCCTCTGCAAAGTTTTGGAAGAGTTTGAGAAGAATGGGTGTTAGCTTTTCTTTAAATGTTTGGTAGAATTCACCTCTGAAGCCATCTGGTCTTGGACTTTTGTTTGTTGGAAGATTTTTAATCACAGTTTCAATTTCAGTGCTTGTGATTGGTCTGTTGATATTTTCTATTTCTACCTGGTTCAGTCTTGGAAGGTTATACCTTTCTAAGAATTTGTCCATTTCTTCCAGGTTGTCCATTTTATTGGCTTAGAGTTGCTGGTAGTAGTCTCTTACGATGCTTTGTATTTCTTCAGTGTCCATTGTAACTTTTCCTTTTTCATTTGTAATTTTATTGATTTGAGTCCTCTCCCTCTTGATGAGTGTGGCTAAAGGTTTATCAACTGTGTTTATCTTCTCAAAGAGCCAGCTTTTAGTATTATTGATCTTTGCTATTGTATTCTTTGTTTCTGTTTCATTTATTTCTGCTCTGATCTTTATGATTTCTTTCCTTCTACAACGTTTGGGTTTTGTTTGTTCTTCTTTCTCTAGTTCCTTTAAGTGTAAGGTTAGATTGTTTATTTAAGATTTTTCTTGTTTCTTGAGGTCGGATTGTATTGCTATGAACTTCCCTCTTAGAACTGCTTTTGCTGCATCCCATAGGTGTTGGATCGTCGTGTTTTCCTTGTCATTTGTCTCTAGGTATTTTTTGATTTCCTCTTTGATTTTTCAGTGATCTCTTGCTTATTTAGTATCATATTGTTTAGCCTATATGTGTTTGTGTTTTTTACATTTTTTTCCCTGTAATTGATTTCTAATCTCATAGCATTATGGTCAGAAAAGATGCTTGATATGATTTCATTTTTTTTGAGTTTATCAAGGCTTGATTTGTGACCCAAGATGTGATCTGTCATTTAGAATGTTCTGTGTGCACTTGAGAAGAAAGTGTAATCTGCAGTTTTCTGATGGAATGTCCTATAAATATCCTATATAAATCTATGTGGTCTATTGCGTCATTTAAATCTTGTGTTTCCTTTTTAATTTTCTGTCTGGATGATCTGTCCATTGGTGTAAGTGCAGTGTTTAAGTCCCCAATTATTATTGTGTTACTGTTGATTTCCTCTTTTATAGCTGTTAGCAGTTGCCTTATGTATTGTGGTGCTCCTATGTTAGGTGCATAAATATTTATAATTCTTATATGTTCTTCTTGGATTTATCCCTTGATCATTGTGTAGTGTCCTTCCTTGTCTCTTTTAACATTGTTTATTTTAAAGTCTATTTTATCTAATATGTTTATTGCTACTCCAGCTTTCTTTTGATTTCTATTTGCATGGAGTATCTTTTTCCATCCCCTCACTTTCAGTCTATATGTGTCCCGAGGTCTCAAGTGCTGCATTTAATGTTGTCCAACAGGTGTCTTAGGCTGTCTTCATTTCTTTTCATTCTTTTTTCTTTATTCTGTTTGATGGCAGTGATTTCCACCATTTTGTCTTCCACGTCACTTATCCTTTCTTTTGCCTCAGTTTTTCTGCTATTGATTCCTTCTGTGTATTTTTCATTTCAGTTATTGTATTGTTCATCTATGTTTGTTTATTCTTTAATTCTTCTATGTCTTTGTTAAACATTTCTTGCATCATCTCGATCTTTTCCTCCATTCTTTTTCCGAGGTCCTGGATCATTTTCACTATCATTATTCTGAATTATTTTTCTGGAAGGTTGCCTATGTCCATTCATTTAGATGTTTTTCTGGTGTTTTATCTTATTCCTTAATCTGGTACATAGTCCTCTGCGTTTTTAGTTTAATCTGTCTTTCTGTGAATGTGGTTTTCATTCCACAGGCTGGAGGATTGTAGTTCTTTTTGCCTCTGCTCTCTGGTCAATCCCCACTTGTTTATGTTGTAGAAAATATACATCAGGTTTACCTATATACTTATATGCACATCCTTCTTCATATTACCATGTAGTACCTTTTTCTAAAGTTAAAAAGTATTTTTTAAGAGTAAGTATATCCTAATTTTATAAAAAATAAGGAATAGCATATTGAACCAGGTGGTATTGAATTAAGTGAATTTAAATATGATTTTGGTTTGAAGTTTTTTAGTTTCCTTGAAGATATATTGAAATATTAGAAAAGATGGTCAAAACAATTGCTTCACAGCTATGTATTCTGATGGCTAGAATTACACTATGGTTTGTTTTTTTTTTTTTTTTTTTTTTTTGCGATACGCGGGCCTCTCACTGTTGTGGCCTCTCCCGTTGCAGAGCACAGGCTCCGGACGCGTAGGCTCAGTGGCCATGGCTCACAGGCCTAGCCGCTCCGCAGCATGTGGGATCTTCCCAGACTGGGGCACGAACCCGTGTCCCCTGCATCGGCAGGTGGACTCTCAACCACTGTGCCACCAGGGAACCATAAAACTATGGTTTTACATTTACCAAGCCTCAAAATACCCACAAAGACATTTGTGTGGCTTCTCTTACATGGGTAGAAGTTTGAATGCTTCTGCTTTATTGCACATCATATTCAGGAAAGAAATAAGATAGGATGAGCTGTTCCCCATTGTACATGCCCGTACCAGTCAGGCTAGAGAAGTTTGAAAGGAGCTCTCTTCACCCCTTTTATAACAGGAGCAGGGAAACAAACTCCTTTTCAAATTCTTTTTTCTCTATGAGAAACAAAGAAGAATGCTAAAGGATTGGTAATATCCCTGATTATTTACACGCCCTCACTTACCCTAAGCAGACATAGTAAGAGGGTACCTACTGCTAGAACTGTGGGGAATTAGTTGGAAGACTCATTCAAAAGTAAATTTTTCTCTAATTGGGAAGTAGATTTTCTTAAATTGCCTCTTCATGTATTATGAATAGTTCTGTGATATTTTATAGCCAATTAAAATTGATTGGATCCATTGAGTTTTCTCTTTAGAGTACTTTAATATGAAAACCAGTTTGAATTGAGTCCAGACTTGAGACAGATGGTTAAATTTATGTTTAAAGAAATCTAAATTTAAAAAATGAATAAAACTTGGAAAAGGCTCTTTTAGTTGATTTCCTTATTTTGAGTCCACTAAGAATGGCAACTGGCTTTCTTATTTGATAATCACCAAATCTTGGAGATTTTAAAAAATCAGAATCATGTATGGATGATGCATGGAGGTCCTCTAGAAAAGTACTCCGAAATTCAAATTCACCTCTCAGTTCAGCATATGAAAGAAATGCATTTTGGATACATGACCTACTAAAGACCAAAGTAGAGTTCAGGCTATGTTTATTGGTTATCAGTTTTGTTGAAATGACCTGAAAGTGGGAGGATTTGTCTTTTTTGGACCTACTTATTAATACATGATCTTTCAGCAGCTAATTTATGGCATGAATGCTTTTCACTGCATGGAGCTTAATATGATAGGACCTTTACAAGGTCATAAAGAGTAATGGCGCTCTTAGTTATTAGTCTAATTTACATTGGGTTAAAGCTGCAGAAATTAGAGTGACAGCTGTAATATTTGCATCAGATGCTGAGATGTTATGTGGGATGGAATATGCTACATGATTAATTTATATTCTGCAGATAACATCCTAAAAATAATATGAAAGTTCAATAATATGGTTTGTCCCTATTTTGCTTAGTTTTATTAAGTAAACAAAGCTAAGTTTCATATACAACGAGATTAAGAGAAGTTATGTCCTTTTGCTGATTTTCCTCTATATTTTATAGGTGAGCTCCTTAACAATATTAGTTTTGGACTTGATTACTAGAAAGATGATATAAACAGATGCAGAAGGTAAAATTGTAATCTTTCTATAACTTCTAATTTTAAAAAAATTATTTAAGTTTAAATTTATTTTTTTAAAGTAAGAACTATATTAATTTGTGCATTTTCTTGTTATGTGCCAGGCACTGTTATTTGCATAACTGATCTTGTAGATAACAGAACACATGGAAATCCCTGCCTCCTTGAGCTTACATTTTAGAGCAGAAGATAGCTAATTAGTAAAATAAATAAATGAAACATATAGTATGTTAGGTGGTAAAAGGTAAAGTGGAGAAAACATGGTAGGTAGATAGGATGTTGAGCGGATGATCAGGTTAGTTGTCATGGAGAAAGACATTTAAATGAAGAGTGAAACAAGTGAGGAAGTGAAGCATGTGATTACCTGGGGCAAAGAGTACTCCAGGTAGAGGGAAAAGCCAAAGCAAAGTCATTGAGATGGGATCATGTGTGGCATATTTGAGGAGTGGTATAGACACCTGTGTGGCTGGAACTGAGGGATTGATAAAGGAAAGTTGTGGAGGTATGAGATGAGGTCAGAGAGGAAGAATGATGGTGGGTGGTACGGGAGGCACAGCTTACCCTGGATCTTGCTGGTTCTTTTAAAACCCTTGGACTTTTACTCTGAGTAAGGTGGAAAACCGTTGGAGGGTTTGAGCAAAGGAATGACATGAACTTACATTTTAACAGGATAATTCTGGTAGCTTTGTTGAGAATCATATGAGTGGTTGGGGAAGGATGTAAGTAAGATTACTTCTAGGCTATTGGAGTAATACAGGCAAGGATTCATGCTGGCTTGGACCTGGGTGGTAGCAGCAGAGGTGGTGAGAAACGGGCAAATTCTGGATACATGTACAATTGATTCTTGTTATTTATGGTCATTATATTCTAAAAAGTCACTGTGAATACTAAATTAGCATTAGCTGATTACTGAATCATTGCCTCTGGTGAGCATAACATAAGGGATTAGATCCCTTTAAGCAGGGTCACAACATTTTCGACAGTTGATCAATACATCAGTTTGTTTTTTGTGTGTTTCTGTTTAAAGACACCTTCTTTAATATATATTGTTGACTCATTAACACTGAACTCACAGCTAGCAGTACTATAACTCACGACTAAACAACGCTATCTAACACATATTTGCTGTATCAGGGACATCACAGCCTCCTTGAGCATAAGAATACTAGGCAGCACTTCAGCACTCTGCTTGGGGGTCATTTTAAAGGCAAAGTTACCATCGAAAAGCACAAAAATGCAAAAAGTGTGGAACTAAATAGACTACAAAAACGAGTTTGCAGTAGAAGAGCTGAAACAAAAGGCCGAGCATAGCTTTTCAACCTCAGTTGAGAATGTGTGTATCAGGTGACTCCTTTGCTGCTCTGCATGTGTGCATGTCCATGACTGACCTGAAAAGCACTGTGTGTATCAATTTTGGGATTAAAAAGAAATTTTAGGCAGTAGGTCTGAATTCATGGAAATATAGAATCCATGGATACTGAGGATTTATTATATACTGAAAGTAGAGCTTAAGGATTTGCTGATGAATTAGGTGTAGAGTGTGAGAGAAAGAAGTCAAGAATGATTCCAATATTTTTGGCCTGAGCAATGGGAAGGATGGCATTGTTGTTACTGAGATGGAGAAAAATAGAGGAGGAGCAGATTTGGAGGTGAAGATCAGGCATTTGGTTTTGAGATTCTTATTAGACATCTAAGTGGAGATGTCAGATTTGCACTTGGATCTCTAATTTTGGAGTTCCAGCGAGACTTCTGGGGTTGAACTATCAATCAGATTGTTAGTTGATATTTAAAGCCATGAGATTTGATGATATTACAAAGGGTGTTAATTAAGATAGAAAAGAGTCCTAAGTCTGAGCCTAACATTAAGAAGTCACAGAAATGCGGAGGACGTTGTAAAGAAGACTAAGATAAAAGGAAAACCAAAAGAATATTATTATTCTGGAAGCCAGATGAGGTGAAGGGATTTCAAGGAAGAACAAGTGATCACGTGATTTGCAGTTGCATGCTGCTAAGACAAAAGATGAGGACTAAAGTTTGGATTTAGCAAAACGTGCGTTATTGGTGACTTTGACAAGAACAGTTTCAGTGGAACAATAGAAGGAAACACCTAAATGGGATGGGTTTAAGAAAGAATGAGAAGAAAAAAACTGGAGATAACTAGTATACACAAATCTTAGAAATTTTGCAGTAAAGGGAAAGAGAGAGATAGGGAGTTAAGTAAAAGAAGTAGAGTCAAGGGGGAATTTTTTTTAAAGATTAGGAGCTGTTATAGCTTGTTTGATGACAAAAATGTTCCCATGAAGAAGGAAAAGTTGATGAGGCAGCAGAATGAAGGAAGAATTGCTGGAGCAATGTCCTTGTTGTGTAGAACTAGAGAATGGATTTAGTACACAAGGGAATGGATTGGTCTTAGCTAAGAGCAAGGGCAGTTTATTCATTGAAATAGTGCAAGAGAGGCTACAGCCTTATTCAGATAAGAGGTTAGATAGACTGGTGAGAGCTTGGGGAATTTCCCTTGAGATTCCATTTTCCCCCCTTAGTGGGGTTCATGGGCTCCCTCTTCATACTTATATGATTCCAAATTCAAAATCACATGGTACATATCAGTAAGTAGACAGTGAAAACTTTTTCTCCCATGTATTACCCAGTTTTTTTTTTTTCCACAAGGAAACCAATATGAAGTTTCTTCTAGATATATTCTACTCATAACCTGTGGCTTTTAAACCATTTCATTAAGAATATTCATCAACTTATTAGATAACCTTGTATATTATAGCACATTATTAGGAGTTTTAGATCATGACTAGTTGGTTATCCATACTAAATATATGGTGATCTCTACACTCCCTCTTCTACAATTATATCCTAACATTATGATGACTGTTTTGTGAACCTCCATCTTAATTTTCTTGTCAAGCATTTTTAAGGAAGAGACTATGAATATGTGTCTCTCACAGAACTTAGGACGTCATGGAATCTGGATAAAGATTTAAAGGATGAATTCCCTTAATTTGCTGTAAATGTTGTTCTCCCACACACTTGACTAGTCTTATGAAGCAGAATGATAGTTTTTTTTTTTTTTTAAATTCTGGCTGTTTTTATCTATTAATATTACCTATAGTGTAAGCATACCTGCTTTGAAACATACATATTAAAACTAAATTTTTTTCTATCACTGAGACTTTTAATCTCTAGGCTAAATAACTGAATTTTTTAATTTAGTGAATATTCAGGTACTTCTGAGCTTTAATCAATTTTTACAACTTTCCATTTTTAACTTTTTATTTTGACATTATTTCAGACCAACGGAAATTTTGAAAGAATACTGCAAAGAATTTCCATATATATTTCACCCATATTCTCTAAATATTAATATTTTAGCACATTTACTTTATCCTTTTCTTTGTCTGTACATGAGAGAGAAACAAAAACTGGTTCTTCTGTCCTTTTGACATGTTCCTGTTATTTATTGAGCACTTATTTTCTGGCTCATCTTATACCCTTTCTGCTCTAGGTCTTGCTTCATTTCCCTAAGGAGCTATAGTTCCATTTAGTAGAAAATAGTATTTAGAAACCAATATTTGGGCACTGGGTGTGCTCATTGCTACTGGGATGTCTTTGTTTTAGGTCCTTTCAATGGATATAGATAAGAAATAAACAAATGTACGCACACACACACACACACACATACACACACACAAATACAAATACAAATACATCTGTGCCTATTTCTATACCTATTGCTCTATCTATAGTAAAACTGAAGTATTCACATTGATATTTCCAATTCCAGTTGAACACCAAATAGTTCATTCTGTCTTTTCCTATTTATGTATTTGTAAATTCCTTCTCTGACAGTGAGACACCTGGCTACTATTATTCACAATCTACTTACTTGTTCAATCCTAAAATAACAGAAGATAATTTCAGAATTGCTAATTTATGCCTCTGAAAAAAGAAACCTACTGACTACAGTTCAGTATTTGTTTAGACCTCTTTTTGTCTTTAGTCTTCCTCTGTAGTCAAATACTGTTTCCAAAGTTACTTGGATTAATGCTTTCCTTCCCCACTCCTTTCAGTGTGGTTACATTACTCACTGGGAAATACAGTTTGGTTCATTTGTTTCTATTGTGTCCCATTTTAGGTT
The DNA here is from genome assembly GCF_039906515.1 of Pseudorca crassidens. Lineage (NCBI taxonomy): Eukaryota > Metazoa > Chordata > Mammalia > Artiodactyla > Delphinidae > Pseudorca > Pseudorca crassidens. The sequence continues at coordinate 88,887,516 of NC_090298.1, forward strand.
GTTTTTCTGCTCTTACCCTTGTTGATTTTGTTTATTTATTTTGTTAATGGTTAGACATTAATGGTTTCAAAAGTCAGAACTGTACAAAAGTAGATATTTAGAGAACTATATCTTCTTTAACTATATCTCTTTATTTCTTATACAAAAACTACAATATTATGATATGTTTTTTATTTTGATTTTCTACCTGACATTGTATCCTGAAAGATCTCAGTATTTCAGTTTGTAGATTTCTTTGTTGTTCTTTTTAATTGCTGCATAGCACTTCATTATAAGTTATTCAAGCACTTTCCTATGTATGGACATATAGTTTATTTGTAGTTTTTTCAGTTATTTACACTACTACCATGAATAAGCTTGTGTGTAAGGTTTTTTTTTATTGTTGAAAGAATATCTTAAGCATAAATTTCTAGAAGTGTGAATGCAGAGTCAAAATATAAATGTGTGTGTAGTTTTGTTAGATATTGCCAAATTTCCTTCTATAAAAATTATACTGATTTACATTCCCACTAGATATGTATGAGTATCAGTTTCCCCACATCCTTGCCAAAACAGTGTTTGCCAATTTGGTACATAATTTTGATTTGCATTTCTTTTATTATGAGTAAGGGATTGAGGTTGACCACCTCTTTATATGTTTAAAGGCCATTTTAAAGTATTTATTTTTTAGCGAGTTCTTTTGCCCATTTAAAAAAATTGAAGTTTGGTCTTTTTTTTCCTTAAAATTTTAAGGATTTAAAAGGTATATTATAGTGAATAGCCCTTTATCTGTTATACATGGTACATACATTTTCTGTGAATTTGTTGGTCGTTGTTTGACTTTATGGTCTTTTGTCCACAAATGACGATACTTTAGCTACTCATACTGCTGTGAGAAATAAACGTCCTTTGTCTCTGTCCCAAGAGTCTTGTCTCTTTTGGCCACATCCATGAAACTGAGGCAGCCTAACTTTTTAACTTGCCAAGTAGGATAGAATCTCATTCTTTTCATGTTCTTGACAAAGATTTGTGTCCTTTTATTTTTCTTTATTTTCTTTTTCTGCAGGATTTTTTCTTTTTCCCTTTACCAAAGTCCCTTCGTTTTAACCATTTCTGCCTGAAGTATTACCTTTCTAAGACTGCCTCCTTTATCTTCCATATGCACTTTTACGTCCCTTCCTTGTAGTCAGTTCGGTGACCTACCATTACACGTTTTCAGTACTTTCACATGTAGGGTGGATCTTCTTATTCTTATGGTGGTTTTAGATGAGTCTTAGGCATACTGCTATCTCTTCTCTTCTCTCTTTAGTGCATTTTTCTTTTCTTCTTTTTTTCAGAACAGTCTTTGGTGTCCATGAATGCTTGCAGTGGGAGGGTGAGAGATCATTTGCAAAGATTTGATGTTTATTTTTCTACTCATTGAAAATTTTAAATTTGGACATTCTCTGCCTATTATACTGAGGGTGCAGGTTTTGTTTTTCTTTTTGTTCTTTATTATATTTTTAGGTGATATGTGGGAGATTCAGAATTATGCTGCTGCCCAGCTACTCAGAATCCCCCCATGCACAGCTTTGCAGTTAGAGAATATAGCTTTGGGACTTCCCTGGCGGTCTAGTGGTTAAGACTCCCGGCTTCCACTGCAAGGGGCATGGGTTTGATCCCTGGTCGGGGAACTAAGATCCCTCAAGCCGTGTGGCCAAATAAATAAATAAATAATTAAGGGAAAAAAAGAGAGAGAATATAGCTTTGACCATGGTATATCATTCAATTTATAGGCTATTAAAAAGACTGTGGGTCAATTGAATCTAGCAGTCACTATATGCAAGGAAATGATATTTCCTTGCTTGTTATTTCCAAACTAGAGAGCTTGCTTTTTAAAGGTATTTTATATTGAATTTTAAAATATCACTGTTTTAGTTCCTTGAACAGTTTAAAACTCATAATGCATTTCAATAAATATTTCTTGATTGATACATCAAATTTTTTTATACTAGGAAATTTATTAAAGCTAGCACACTGTGGATGTACATCTTGTATTTTTTTAATGCTTCATAGGAGCATATAATCAAAAAGGTTTTCTCAGCTCTCCAAATTCTGTGTCTTCTTTAGCCTTTGTTGTTAACTGTGCATTGTGACAAGTTTCTGCCATTTGATTTCCATCACAACCCAATGGATGGAGAAGGGCACACGATTTAACTCCCAGGATTAAAAATTAGAAGCTAAAATTTAGATTAAATGATCTGCTTGGGTTGCACAGCTAAACAAAGGAGGAGCTGAGATGAAAATTGACTCAGAACATCACTGAGTAAAATAGGTAGCTCATTCATTGCTCCCACATATCATACTTGAACTTTAGCTTCCAAGTGAAAAAACATATGCGGACATTTAGGCCAAATAACTTGTAAGTTAAGATGAATTCTCATTCATTTTCTTTTTACTCAGAGTAATAAGTAAACGTTATATAGTTGAGGAGGAACGTTTTGAAAGAAAGGAAAAATGTTAAGGTGGGAGAATATTTATCCAAATCAAAGCAGAGACTACTTGCAGTTTACTTTTGGAAAATAATCACTTCTCATTTATTATCCAGAGACTTTTCACCATAATATTTAACAAATGGTAAATGCTTCAGAAGTTTATAATAAAAAATACTTGACTTTCTAGACTAGCTTAATGGCTAGTCTAGCCTGTCTCTTATAAATGTCAAACATACATAATTGAGTTTTGCTGGCTTCATAATATTGTTTGTGGCATGACGCCGTATACACACTCTGTTACTACAAACATTAAACGAGTTTGTCAACAAGTGGTGGAAAAGAATTGTAATTCAGTCTCTTTGTGAATTTCATTATGTGGAGGAGGAAAAATTGAATGTTTTTCTCCCTGTTAATTGACACATAGAATAACTCCATTTCCTGCTTCAGTGCTTCTCATCATTTGGAAAAAAAAAAAAAAAAGCATACAGCAACAGAGGTATGATTCTGTGTCTGTCATTAGAATTTATTCACTCTGTGTACTTCACATTAATTTTAAGCTCAAGTGTAGTTATTTAAAAGTTAAGAAAGTATAATATTGATCTGAGATATATTCTGAACCAAAAAGCTGTGTGGCAGGAATGGTGGTGGGTAGTATTTTGCAATATATTTTACGTGAATGGAATTTAAAAAAATTTAGGGCTTCCCTGGTGGCACACTGGTTGAGAGTCCACCTGCCGATGCAGGGGACGCGGGTTCGTGCCCTGGTCTGGGAGGATCCCACATGCCGCGGAGCGGCTCGGCCCGTGAGCCATGGCCGCTGGGCCTGCGCGTCCGGAGCCTGTGGTCCGCAACGGGAGAGGCCACGGCAGTGAGAGGCCCGCGTACCGCAAAAAAAAAAATTTTAGTTGTAACTTTGGTTTTCACACTATTTCTTGAATTTACTTCCATAGTCTCTTTGGAACCCTAAATGTTTATTTTAAAACAAATCAAGAAAAACTACAATAGAATCCCGTTTCAAATCATGGCAAATGAGCATGTTTTTGAAACTTTTTGTTCATGTCTACAAGGGAGGAAGTATGGGGTGCATGCCCAAGTACATCTTACAACCAAGTGCACGAGTGTCTATGAGCGTAGAGGACAACAAACAAACCAACAAAAGAGCCTTACTATGACATACCCCATTTTCAGTTTTAGACCCAAAGCTGTTTTTAAAGAATCTTTTAGCATTATGTATTATTATTTTAATGTAATGGATTCTGCCTCAGATGTTTTCAAAAGCATTTGTTTTCTAAATTTGCTAATGACCACTGGTAAGCGATTGATAATTAGATTTTGGCTATGATAGCCTTCTTCAGATTGTTGGTCATACACTGTATCTGATAAAGAGAAAAAAATTATTTGGGAAGTTCTTAACTTTTCTAATGTAATTTTGGATTATAAAATCTTAGTGAGCTGAGTGTTGTATATTTCATGCATCATTTCTACACCAGCTAGAAAGACAGATGGGTAGTGTGCAGCTTAAAAATCTGTGCAAATAGGAGGACAGATGGGTGGTTTAAATGGTTTAAATGTCTCCATGAAAATGTTTGTGTGGAGAGCTTGACTCTTGAAGTTACACTAAAAAATCTAAGTAATTAATTGGGAATAATAGAGTTCATATAAAAAGCAATATTTTTAAAGAAGTGACATAAAATATGGACTTCATTGAATTTACTAGTTATAATTTTTTAACTTATAATAAAAATCAACAAATTAGAATACAGTACTCAAATATTGTTGCCTTATTTTCTTATTATGAACACGTGGACCCCAGAAGACTTCTTTATTACTTAGATTTATCTGCATAATTGTACGTGAACTTTTGAAATGTCTGTTGTCAGAATTTGTTGAATTCCAAGCAACAGCAACTTAAACTAGTTTAAAAATGATGAATCAAAAACAAAACAAAGCAAAACAAAACCAACTCAAGGAAAAAGGCCTTAGAAAGGGCTGTTCTGGCAACTTCTGCAGCAAATGTTCATGGACTTTCACTCCAGCAGATGTTCAGGCATTAATGTGACATAGCTCCCAGCCAAAAGATTGGTACCTATTTCGTTGGGAATACAATTTGGATCTTGGGTGGTATCTTCACATAGGAGTCTCCCCCTGACTCATGTGGGTAAGCAGAAAAGGGGGTTGTCATTTTAGAGGAAGGCTGCAGGGCTGGCCGTAGATGTATCAATTGTACTGGCTCTTTTAGAAATGTGTTTCTGCAAGAAGGATGCTAAGTAGCAGTGTTTATGGGTAAATAAATATAGTATTCTATGAAAAAATTATTAAAGTAACTGTGAACATGTAGGCAGATGTGTTCCTGAGAATGTTAAAAAATCATTTGTGATTAGCATTATTGAAGTGGTTTATTAATTCCTAAGTTAATGCCATACAGAGTAAGTTACAACTACTCTAGGGATTTATATTAGATGAGGCAAAAAATTTATTGGTTTCTGAATGAACATTTTTAAAAATTCATAATTCAAAGATATAGTTTTAAAAAAATCACAGAGCATCCTTCATAATAAGGGGAAGAATTTTTTAATGAATTTCTTATTTCAGTTATGTATTTAAAAATTTATATGATTATTTACTAGTTCATGGTGTAAAATATATTATCCTGTGGGTTGCAGTCAAAAAGTGAGAAAACCCACTCGTTTGATGGCTAATGTTATCTTTTTCTGACCCCTTCATATCAGAACTGAATTAATATGTTTGCTCCCATCCTCCCACTGTAGTGAATCTCTTTCACTCTGTATTAGAATCTCTTTCCAGTCAGCTGTGAAAGGGTTAGGAAATATACTCTAGTGATTAAGTTATTTTCTCATCAACAGGTTCTTTATGTTATAAAGTGAAATAGGTTATCCAGGGCAACATTTTGTGAATAACTTGGACAATTATGAATATCCCTCTGAATAGGAACCAGCCAATGGTCTTTGGCTAGAGAATTATGCTCTGTAAAATATTATATGCAGCTCCCCGGAAGAAGTCAGTGGTGGTTCTAGTATCCAGAAACACTAGAATTTGTTAGTAATAGAGACATACAAGTCTGCTGAAAAGTTCTGTTTCCTTTTTCACCAGCTGGATGTAGTTCCTTGCCTCAGAATTAGAAAAGTGATGAGAAAGGCAAGAAAATTGTTCTAATTCTATTGCTATACCTGAGCATGTTCTGAGTTTCCTCAGTCTGCAAAATCCCTGGCCTTTTCTCTGCTTTTGGCCCTTGGCTGAGGACATTCTCCAATAGGGAGTACTTTTCTGACTCCTGTCTATAGGGAATACCCAGATGGATGCTGAGCCTGAACAGGGTGGAAGCAGAGGAGAGCCTCTGGTGTCTAAAATTCTCAACATAAGATCTATTTTGGGGGAAGATTCATTTGCAGGAGTCTCTTTGGATAGAGGGCAAAAATTAATATATACTTTGAAAAGTTTATTCACTAAATCTAAATAATTGACAAGAAATATTTGTTCAGTTTGCATCAAACATTGAAGATCTGCTTAAAAATTTCATTTATTTGTATAGTCATTCATTTATATTGCCAGTCTGTAAATATTTTCTGAATGATTTTAGTAAAGGAACCACAAAAAGGTTTTTTTTTTAATTAATTTATTTTATTTATTTTTGCTGGGTTGGGTCTTCGTTGCTGCGCGTGGGCTTTGTTGCAGCGAGTGGGGGCTACTCTTTGTTGCGGTGCGTGGGCTTCTCATTGCGGTGGCTTCTCTGTTGCGGCGAGCGGGGGCTTCAGGAGTTGCTGTGCGTGGGCTTAGTTGCTCTGCGTCATGTGGGATCTTCCAGGACCAGGGCTCGAACCCCTGTCCCCTGCATTGGCAGGCGGATTCTTAACCACTGCACCACCAGGGAAGTCCACAAAAAGTTTTAGTTCATAAAATTATCATCTCCTAGACGACTTCTGTATCAAGTTTAAATTTCTCTGTTTGATTTCTAAGTCATTCACAACCTAAAACTGTCCTACCTGTACAGACATATTTCCTTCATTTCCTCAAAACTTGCTGTCTTTGAGCTTACTACTTTGCTTACCTATGGAACATTGCTTATTCTCTTCATGTTTTCACTCAGTATTCCAAATCACTAGACCATGGGTTGTATGTCAAAGACTCTGTTTTGCCAAGTACTCAATTCTCAATGTCTAGCACAGTTCCTGGGGGTGAACAGTTAATAATATTTACTGAATGAAAGGAAGGAAGAAATGGAGAAAGAGAGGGTGAGAGGGAGGAACTGTTGTCTATCCTGTCTTTCTTATACCTTTCCAGACTTGCCTCATCTTTTAAGGTCTGTTTTCTCCACAGACTCCTCTGATTTCCCTGGTCTTTATTCATATCTCAAACCTAGACCTCAGAATTTAACATTATTTACAAACTTTCTTGTTTTCTTGGTTATACAATTTCATGTGCACTGTTGTTCCAGTTTGGTGTGAGCTCCTTGAAGATGAGAAGGATCATACATCTGTACAGTTTTTCAAAAAATTGTACATTAACCTTTATTCACCAAACATTTACTGCAGTGCATGCTTCCTTCAGACCATCCTTTGTACAAAGTACTGGCAAATAAACACAGTATGTGTTCAGTAACCTTTTGATTATTCATAAAATATATGAAATAACATGAAATAGTGGTAACTCAGTTTGCACATAGTGAAGATAGAACTTTTAAAATTATCTCTTTGCTAACTTTATTGAATTTTTTTTTCAGGGAAAGAAACTGAAAAGGCTAAGGAACGTTACGACAAAGCCACGATGAAACTTCATATGTTGCATAATCAGTATGTATTGGCATTGAAAGGGGCGCAGCTTCATCAGAATCAGTATTATGACACTACACTTCCTCTGCTTCTGGATTCCTTACAAAAGATGCAAGAAGAAATGATAAAAGCACTGTAAGATACATTTCCTATTTGATATAAAATCCCTTCATAAAATGATTTTAACATTTTTTTTTCTGCTAGTTCACCTTTCGTATAAAAATTATCTTTGTTTTGTAAGCTGCATCATTGAACTAGCTCAATGGGTATTTCACACCTCTTCTACCTTGGTTTTCACTTCTGTTTTCCTTTCAGTTTACACTCACTCAACTCTGCAACCTTCTAGCTAGCCCCAAGAATGTCTCTTATTTTTGTATGTTTTTGTTTTGCTCCAGTTAGCTAGAAATTTAGCTGAAAAAAAAATCTTTAGTTTGACAGTGTTAGTTTTTGTTTGTTTGTTTGTTTTTGGCCATGCCACACAGCTTGTGGGATCTTAGTTACCCAACCAGGGATTGAACCTGGGCCCTCGGCAGTGAAAGCACAGATTCCTAACTACTGGACTGCCAGGGAATTCCCTTGACAAGTGTTAAGAAGTGGATATCTACCTCCAGAGGATTGGGTTTAAATCTTGAGCAACTGATAAGCCCAAAGGAAATAACTTTTTGGTTTATTTGCCAGCTTTTTGTTGTATGAGATTAAAATGAACAAATGTTTATTGAAGTTCTGCTGTATACAAAGTACCCTGGTGCTTGCAGATGTAGAGATGAGTAGGTCACAATTTTTGCCTTCAAGGAGCAAACAGCGTTGGTCAGTAATTCAAATGCATACATGTTTACCATACAGATCAATTCAATATGCCACCCTATGGTAGACTTCATCCCCTTTATATGCTGGTTTAGGTGATCCCCCATTTCCCAAAAAAAGATAAAGTGTTTTTAGTCAACTTGAATATGTCAACTTTTAAGGGTGTTGATGAAATAGTGAAATATCTACTTAAAATATTTAATTCATAAATTTAGTAATGTCTACTTTAAATTACATATTGTTGATCTATAAACGTTGCCTTTCCTACTTTCATTTTATGAATCAATATTTTCTCAAACTCTCCATATGAATCTTCAATAATAGTGTCTTCATCATCACAAGAACATCCTTTTTTGAGACATATAATAGTTTCACACAGTGTATTATCTTTACTTTGTAATAAATTTTTTTAGATCTAGCATTTAAAAAAATCCAAGCATAATATCACTGAAATTGAATCCTATGTCACAAGTACTCATTCATATAACATTAGGAGACTTCTTCCTTTTTTTCCCCATTTGTCTTAAAGATGTGTTAATGATCTCCACATCATAACCACTTACTGTTTTGCTTTTTAAGAATTAGCTAGATAGTCTTATTTATATTAATATCATTCAGTACTTTCAATTGTGAGGTCATAACCCCAGGGATATTTACTAAATCTGTATTAAATTTCTCTGCCTCCCTCTTTTCTTTAAACTGTGTCTATCAGGTCATTTCTGTAATCATTCCAAGCTAGCATTGCCTGAAGCAGTTTGAATTTAATTTTTTTTTAACCCAAACAGTATTTTGCTGTTCAGACTGAAGTAATTGAGAGAATGCTTCATAATAAGAGAAATTTTGTAGGATTACTTTTTATGAGTGATGATTTTGGAAAAGAAAAACAAACAAGGCCTTATATTTATTTGGGTATATGCAGGATAAGCTTGTTTGTCCACACTTTTTAAGGCTACTAATGAGCAATGGTATATTTTTACAGCATAGCATTCTTAAGTTGGAGATTGGGTCTTTGTAACAGAATAGTTTTTCCTTTTGCATTTATTAGATAAGCCTAATAACTTTTATGATTATTTTTGCTACTAACTGGAGGTCAGGAGAAGATTGAGATGTCATTGAAGGTATAAACCAATTAAACTCTGTAAATATAATATGAAAAAGAGCAGAGGCCCAGGAGCAAGAGAAGAACCAGGAGCTAGGGCATGTGAGGAAGTGGCAGGCACTGAACGAAACATTAAATAGACAGGAGTTCATCCACAGTTCCATGTTACGGAATCAGCATTTCAGTGGTGATGTTTAGAAACGGAAAGTGGTTAGCACTGGCTTACACTTTGGATATGTTAGATAGATATTGGAAGATGTAATGCCTTACTCTAGATCATTTACAATTATTATATTATATCAAATGTAAGTTGTTAATCTGTACACGTGTATAATCCCTTCATTTCACTATCCAGGTATATGAAATAAGGTGGTGTGTTAAATCACCATCTGTAAAAATTGACATTATATTTCATATTGTTTTAAATCCTTTTTGGGCCTATGTTTCCCTGATAAAACTTTAAAATGTTGTTAAATTTTCTTTTCTTTTCAGGAAAGGTATATTTGATGAATACAGCCAGATAACCAGTCTTGTTACAGAGGAAATAGTGAATGTCCATAAAGAGATTCAAATGTCAGTTGAACAGATAGACCCTGGCACAGAATACAATAATTTCATAGATGTTCACAGGTATGTATGATATTTTCATTCTTTCAGTATTTATGACAGTATTACTTTTTTTTTAACCATATAATATTTAACTGAATTAAAATAAGAAATATTGAAGAGCTTATTAGGAAATAGTCTATTTCATTATTAATTTGTTTTTAATTATTTTCAAAATCCTTTCTCGATGATAACTAATTTATATAATGATCTTGAAAAGTTTTTCAGTTGTTACTACATCACTGCTTAAACCCATATTAATCTATGAAATTGTATTTTCTTTTTAACAATTATATAATAATAATAAACATGGTTTTCTATTTGTGTTAAACTTTATAGTAATAATATATCAATTATTTTTTCATGCATGCATCATCTTATTTTATACTCATTACCATTGAGGAAGGAATAAAGCAGGTTAATACCTGTATTCTACAAATGAGGAAGCTAAGCTGAAATTAGTTGACTAGATCTTTGAGGCCTAAGGTTTAGTTTGATTTATTCTATTTGTTTTTACTCTACTTTGTTAACATAATTTTAAATAAGAACAAATATTCTGCCTTTGGTATGTACTAAGACATATTATGATAGTACATTCATATTGATAAAAATTATTTGGCATACTTTACTAGAACGACGGCTGCTAAGGAGCAAGAAATTGAGTTTGATACTTCCTTACTAGAAGACAATGAAAATCTACAGGCAAATGAGATTATGTGGAATAATTTAACAGCAGAAAGTTTGCAAGTAATGTAAGTATTTAGAAAATCTGAAGCTTAAATATTAGTGTTACTACTTACAGTTAAACTTTATCAGATTTAAAATTCTAATTTTTATTTTCTTGGAAGTAATGAAAAGTCAATTAAACATGAACTGATCTTTGGTCAGAGTGAAATGTTTTGAGAAATATGTTAACTTTACCCATTATCATCACTAATTTCGGTAATTCTGAAAATCAAAATTCTGTGTGATGTTACATTCATTTGCCCAGTTATTGCTGATATCTTATATTGGAATAATGCTTTATTGTTTCCAAAATTTATAGAAAATTTTTTTATCCCATTTCATTCTCTAAATAGCAGAACCATTTTGGAAATGAGGACATTGAGTGTTAGAGATAAGAAGAGACTTACAGATGTCAGAAGCATTTAGTATAAAAATTTGACTTTTGAGTTCTTTTCTCTTTATAAGCAGAAGTATCTTCCGTTATAGGCTATTATATCAATTCCTTTTTCACTTTTTGTTATTATTGCATAAAATTTTAAAAGACTTTTAAGAAATCTTAATGTGTTTTTTGTCCTTTTCAAACATTTAAGGCTATTAACAGTACATTTTAAAATTTAGAAAACATAATTAAGGCATTCTACTTTTAAAGTATATTTAAAGATATTTAACCTCTCCGCTGATTTTGTTCAGGAGCAACACAAAGAAACTTATATTTATTAATAAGTGTTGTATGTACCTATACCTGTGTGAGAACTACAGCCAGAAATGATTACATACTTACTTTCTTTTCAGTATTGGACATGTTGTATCATCTGACTTACTGAAATTTTACCTCAAAAGACACAGCCGAAAGTTCCTATCTATGTAATTAAGCAATCTCCCTTCTGTTGTTCAGTGACGTTGTAGTGTTACAGATAATTAAGTGGTAGGATCCTGGGACTAGCTCTTCGTAAGGGGTTTAATGTATTTAAAGTCGTCCAGATGGAATGAAGAAACTAACAAATGCTTGTTGAATTACCTTGTCCAAGATGAAGGCTTAATAGTTACCGGGGAGTGACCGTTGATGAGAGGAATGGAGGCATGGGAGTACCCTGCATTAGAGGGTCTTTTTGAGCAGCCATAATGCGATTCTTGAAGCTATTTCTCAAGTTTTAAGACCCTTCTCAGGAATCTCTCTTTGACTTTAGGTATACTCTTACAATGTCAGCTATCTCTAAACCAGTGGTTCTCACCCTGGGCAATTTTTGTTCCCAGGGGACATTTGACAATGTCTGAGATATTTTTATTTACCAGTTGGGAAGGTAGAGGCCATGGATGCTGCTAAGCAGCCTACAGTTCACAGGACAGCCTCCAACAACAAAGAATTATCTACCAAAAATGTCAGTAGGGCCAAGGTTGAGAAACTCTGCTCTTAACAATAGAGTTGAATGCATGTCATAAAATAGATGGTAAAGTTTCTCAATTCTTGGGTAGTGACAAATTCCATTCCTTAATTCCTGTGCTGCTTGGTGAAGGAACATGACATAAATTACTCTTGTTTTTTTAAGTCATCATATTGACCCCAAATAATTCATTCATTTACTCATCAAAATATATTTACTGTGTGTTTAAGGTTGTAAGGTTTAATACATTCAAGGAGTTTATGCTACAGTTGATCAATTTAATTTAATACACCAAGAAGGAATGAGCATATAGATATTGGAGTGTTATGAGGTAAAACTAAAAATAGCTACCTGTTATAAGCTTATGTAAAATAAGAGATTTTGTGACCAAAGAAGAATTTGTTTTATTGCTTTTTAGGGTATAATTAGAGCAAAACTAGTTATATTCATAAATCATTATTTCTTAATTGTGGTGATGAAGCAATGAACAAAAATGCAATAAATTAAAGGTAATAAATCTTTGACAATGTGATAGATTTAATTGCTTACCTCTTACTGAGGCAAAACTTTAGCTATATTTTGTTGAACAGTGTCTAAATTCAGGATATGAGTTTAAGATTAGACTTTCCTCAAGAATTTTATTCCAAGAATGAGTTATTCAGTGTGTCTATTGGCACTGCTAAAATATTCTAAATTAATTCCATTAAAACATATATGTATGTATATATATGTGTGTATATATATTTTAATGTAAGAGGAAAATCTTTCTTTTTACCATAATGTTAGTGTATTAAATGTAAACTTATATCTTTTCTTTCCTGAGGTATTGATTTGATAATTTTGTTGTTTATGTTGGAATATTCGGTGCAATAGAAATGAATGAAACAAATGAACACATAGTTTCCAGAAAAATAAACACAAATGACCAGTAATCCTGTGACAATGAAAGAAATATACATTTTTTAAAAAAGAAGCTATTTCAACTACCAGCTTGGCAAGGATTACGTAATTTGATAGTACCCCAGCGTTGTGTAGGATATGGGAAAATAAGCCTTCTTATAAAGTCTTGGCAGAAATGTAAATTAGTATAACCTTTTGGGAGAATAATTTGGCAATATACATCAAAATTCAACTTGCAAACCTTTTAACTTAGAAATTCCACTCCTAGGACTTTAGCATACAAGTACTCAAAGATACATGTACAAGCGTAACATATTGAGTTGGTTGGGTCTGAATCCTAACAGTATGGCTTATTACCTTTGTGAAACTGGACAGATTATTTAATCCTTTTATGCCTCATTTTCCTCAAAATGTAAAATGGTAATAATAATGTCACCCAATTCATAGTATTGTTATGAAGATTACATGTATGAGTAAATGTGGAATACTTAGAAGAGTCCCTGGCACATAGTAAGTTCTGTGTATTAGTTTTTTTTTTTAATGGAAGTATAGTTGATTTACAATATTATATAAGTTACAGGTGTACAATATAGTGATTCACAATTTTTAAAGGTTATACTCCATTTAGTTATTATCAAATATTGGCTATATTTCCTATGTTGTACAATATATTCTTGTAGCTTATTTTATATATAATAGTTTGTATGTTTTAATTCCTTACCCCTATACTGTCCCTCCCTACTTTGGGCTCCCCACTTGTAACCACTAGTTAGTTCTCTATATCTGTAAGTCTATTTCTTTTTTTGTTATATTCACTAGTTTGTTATATTTTTGGATTCTGCATATGAGTGATATCATACAGTATTTGTCTTTCTCTGTCTGACTTATTTCACTTAGCAAATACCCTCCAAGTCCATCCATGTTGCTGCAAATGGCAACATTTCATTCTTTTTTATGGCTGAGTAGTATTCCATTGTATGTGTGTGTGTGTATATATATATATATATATATATATATATATGTGTGTGTGTATATATATATATATATATATATATATATACACCGCATCTTTTTTTATCTATTCATCTTTGATGGACACTTCAGTTGCTTCCATGTCTTGACAGTTGTCAGTAATGTGGCTGTGAACATTGGGGTACATGTATCTTTTCAAATTAGCATTTTTATTTTTCCAGATATATACCCAGGAGTGGAATTGCAGAGTCATATGGTAGCTCTATTGTTAGTTTTTTGAGAAACCTCCATACTGTTTTCCATAGTGGTTGTACCAATTGACATTCCTACGAGCAGTGTACGAGGGTTCCCTTTTTCCACATCCTTGCCAACATTTGTTATTTGTGTTCTTTTTTTGATAGCCATTCTGACAGGTGTGAGGTGATATCTTATTGTGGTTTTGATTTGCATTTCCCTGATGATTAACTACGTTGAGCCTCTTTTCATGTGTCTGTTGGCTGTTTGCATGTCATCTTTGGGAAAATGTCTATTCAGGTCTTCTGCCCATATTTTAATCAGGTTGTTTGGTGTTTTTTTTTGATGTTGAGTTGTATGAGCTGTTTATAACTGTTGGATATTAACCCCTTATTGGTCATATCATTTGCAAATATTTTCTCCCATTCAGTAGGTTGTCTTTTTGTTTTGTCGATGCTTTCCTTTGTGATGCAAAAATCTTTAAGTTTAATTAGGTCCCATTTGTTTATTTTTGCCTTTATTTCCTTTGCCTTAGGAGACAGATCCAAAAAAGAATTTCTATGATTTATGTGAAAGAGTGTTCTGCCTGTATTTTCCTCTAGGAGTTTTATGGTTTCCTATCTTACATTTAGGTCTTCAATTCATTTTGAGTTTATTTTTGTACATGGTATTAGAGAATGTTCTAATTTCATTCTTTTATATGTAGCTGTTCTGTTTTCCCAGCATCACTTATTGAAGAGACTGTCTTTTCTCCATTGTATATTCTTGCCTCCTTTGTCGTAGGTTAATTAACTGTAAGTATGTGGGTTTTTTTCTGGGCTCTCTATTCTGTTCCACTGATGTATGTGTCTGTTTTTGTGCCAATACCATACTGTTTTCACTACTGTAGCTTTGTAGTATAATCTGAAATCAGGGAGCATGATTCCTCCAGCTCTGTTCTATTTGTTTTGGCTATTTGGGGTCTTCTGTGTTTCTATGTATTGGTTTTTGTTCTTTTTTTGTTTTGTTTTGTTTCTTTGCAGTATGTGGGCCTCTCACTGTTGTGGCCTCTCCCGTTGCGGAGCACAGGCTCCGGACGTGCAGGCTCAGTGGCCATGGCTCATGGGCCCAGCTGCTCTGCGGCATGTGGGATCTTCCTGGACCGGGGAATGAACCCTTGTCCCCTGCATTGGCAGGCGGACTCTCAACCACTGCGCCACCAGGGAAGCCCTGTTCTTGTTTTTTAAATTACTGCTTGGGGTGGTTTTGTACGTTAAGGACTCTGAGCACAATGCTTAGGTTTTTCAGGGGCCTTTGGCTGTGTTTGAGATCTGAAAGATTTTTGTTAGTTCCAAAATATGAAAAGAAAACTGTTACAAGGTATAATACTATGTCATCTTCATTAATTATTAAATTTGGTATATACAAAACATTTCAAACAATTTGTAGGTTAAACTTTCTCACTTATTAATATCTGTGTATGTACACACACACACACACACACACACACACACACACACACACACACACGCATTTAGTTTGGATAGAGGCCAAGGATTATACAGGTCTCAAAACAGTGACAAAACACTGGAAACACAATAAATATTCATCAATAAGGGATTGGTAAATGAATTATGTTAGGTCTGTACTAACCCCACAATTTTCCCATATTATTCAGGTTTTAAATAGAATAAGATAGGTTTTAATATATGCTTGTATGGAAAGATCACCAGAGTATATGATAAAAAGCAAAAACAAGTTATAGAATAACATTTATGGAATGAATCTATTAATAAAAATGTACATTTATGTTTGTATATACATAGAACATATTTAGGAATGGAGGTGAATTGATGGGGTATGTAGGGAAGCATGTTGGGGCCAATATTTATAATAATGTTCAATAAATGTGGTTTTATTTCTCATCTGTTTGCAGTTTTATTTGAAAACTTATGTTAGCATGACTCTCTCCAGAATATTAGCTATTTATTTTCCTTCCCATTATGTTAGTTCCTTATCCTTTCACTAAGCATTTTTTCCTTAGTCACATTGCTTTATGTAGTTTTAGAATAGAACTCTCTCAAAGCTCTTTTTGAAAATGCTAATATTTTATGGCCTGTGCTTCCTTTTGTTCTGTATTTTTTCTTAGCCCATCTAAAAGCTCTAATGCATTAATAAAGAATGGTATTAAGGAAAACTTCAGAAACATTTTTCTTTGTTTTGCATTCCTTTATGTTT
Source organism: Pseudorca crassidens (assembly GCF_039906515.1). Taxonomy (NCBI): domain Eukaryota; kingdom Metazoa; phylum Chordata; class Mammalia; order Artiodactyla; family Delphinidae; genus Pseudorca; species Pseudorca crassidens. The sequence goes on from NC_090298.1 coordinate 88,903,696, forward strand.
GTTTGAGTGATCAGTGACCCTATCCTTTGTGAAAGGTTACATTTGTTTGGAAATGAGAATCATTAATTTTTGACTTCTGGAGAATTTTTCCATAAATAGAAGTCATGCTGGCAATCTGTCAGACTGCTGATTAGTAGTGACTATGAAACAAAGAAAAAATTGGATTACATTTCTCTTGGACTCTTCAGAATTCTTGGCTAGATGTCAGATGTTGTGGGTGATTTATTAACATCTTTGTTGAATGAATGAGTGAATGAAGATGGTTTTATGGAGAGATTTCAGGGAGTTTCTGAATAGTGAATCTTGTCTCTGGCTTCTTATTAGTATCACTTAGGGAGCTTTAAAAAATGCTGATGCCTGGGACCTGGCCCAAACCAATGAAATCAGATTTTCTGAGAGTTAGATCTAGGCATTGGAATTTTTTGTAAACTCTCCAGGTGATTTTAATGTGCAGACAGGGTTTAAAAATCTGCTGTATCCCGTTAAAACTTTTTGTAGAAATGTGTGTTTTACTTTCTGGGGGGAGGGTGTGTGCAAATTTTCAGAGCGCTTCTTAACCCAAAATGGCTAAGGACTACTGCTCTAGTTGAATATCTTTCATATTTAAACAATGTCTTTTTTGTTAAACTTTTCTAACTTATATTCCTCAAGTTGTATACCATTACTGGGGAAAAATTAGCATTTTTACAGTAGTCTAATCAGAATTTCTTTTTAACTCTGTTTTTTTTCTGATCTACCATACTTCTGGACTAGTCTTGACTTGTAAGGTATTTGAAGTTTAAAGAGATGCCTTTTCCCTGAAGTTATCTCTTTCACTTTGCTAGTCATAAAAAGATACCTGTGAATTTTTTCTTTTTTTATAGATTCCTAAATATAGCATAAAAATTGTTTTCATTAGCAAACACTCATAAATTTAATAGTTTATACTCTTGGTTGCTCTTTATTGTATCATGTAGAGCTTTCACAAGTAAATGCATGAGATTCTGAGATTATTACACAATTAGTATTTATATCTAAAACAAGATTATACAGTGTTGCTGCCTGCCCCCTTTTCAGATTTGATGGAAATCTAATGATATAATAATAAATGACAAAGTTACTGTATTTACCCATCTAAATATGTGCCACAAAGCATTTTTATCATACGCTCATTATTTATCTATCAGCTATAATTATAAAGGTAATACACCCCCCCCCCCCGCACACACACACATATGGAGAGAGAGAGAGAGGAATTCAACTCAGCTATTTGTAGGTTGTTTGTTTATCTCCTATTTACTGGAAATGTTTTTGCATGGTAGATCACTATGTGGTAGAGGGCTATTTCTCAGCCTCTGATAATTTCTAGCACCTGAGATCATGCAGTGCCACGACACACGCGTTCAGGTTGTATTACCTTCAGGCTTGAATCTGAGGTTGCTTCCTTTGTCTCTGTCATCTACAGCCTCTCTCCTTCCCCTCCAGCACCCCTTTGACATCTGCCTCATTTTTGGATCACCCTTGTTTGCCAAAGGCTGGAAGAGGTACTATATTTTATTGACTTTAATCATCCATTTATTAAGATTATATATGCAAATATTTCCTCTCATCTAATCACTACTTAATTGACTAATTGGAGACTCAGTAATTTTAGTTCATCCAAATAACTTGAAAAAAAGTCAGGTCTATAAAATTTGGAACATTAGAAGAATATATTTAAGTGTCTGTTGTGTGGGTTTTGGCATTTTGGATAGACGAGGCATCAATTTGTGATCTATTGCAAACTAAAAGCAGGGTAAATGGAGTTATGAATCCATAGTTTAAGTGAGGCAAATTAAAGGTAGTAAGTTGCTCCAAAATATGAACATTAACATGTCTGCCAAAAGAGGGATTTTGATTAATTTTAGTAAAACGGTATAGAGTAAAGGTCCTGTTTAGTTCTTTTGTTGACTCAATTTTCTAGTTTCAAATGAGGTCTCTTTATCATAAGTTGTTATTATCTATCAGTAGGAAATATATTTGAATTCTAGAAGTCTGTGTTTAGCTCTCTAGTCATATTCTAAAGTAAAGCCCAACCGCAGGCCTCATGTTTCCCAGTACATTTTAAAAAATTTAAAGTCAGAACATGTTTAACTTTTACAGTGGAATATAAATAAGATCTCTTAATTGAAGAATGGTAATTCTCTGTGTGGAAAAGTGATTATCTTGGATTTTTTGAGATATGAGTTAGCAAACTATAGCCTGTAGGTCAAATCCAGCTAACCACTTGTTTTGAGCAGTCTATGAGCCAAGACTGCTCATTACACTTTTAAATGGTTAAACAAATCAAAAGAAGAACTATATTTTGTGATATAAAATATAGTGTTCATATGTTTATATGAAATTTAAACATCAGAGTACATAAATAAAGTTATATTGGAACACAGCCATGCTAATTCATTTACCTGTTGTCTATGGGTGCTTTCCTGCTACAGTGGCAGAGTTGAGCAGTTGTGACCATATATGGCATTCTCATCACTTCACACTGCTGCTTGGCATACTATAAATCACAGTGACATGGTTATAATTCAACAGTGTTTTGAATGCCATACATATCATTGTACTACAGCATTTACTTACTTTTTATTATCAGTGCATGCATGTCATGTCAAAACAAGAAAAGAAGAGAAAATGGATTTTGGATGTCACACTTTAAGACACAGTGGAGTGTGGATTATTTTGTTATTGAATTAGATGGCAAAGCATTGTGTTTATCATGCACTGGCACTATGGCTGTGCTAAAATAATAAATGTTGACATTATCAGACTAAACACTCATCTCAATATTACTGACTCACAGGAGAGCACTAGTCAGAAAAATTAAAAAAGTTAAACTGGAATACCTCATCACAGCAGACTTTCTTCAGAAAAATAAAATATGAAAATGTGGATGAAGCCAAAATAAGTTTATGGGTGGCTTATTTGTTTGCCAAGCAAAAAAAGCCATTTATCAGTGGTAAATTAATTAAATAGTGTTTTACTGCAGTAACTGAAGAAATATGTCGAGAGAAAATAAGTTTATGACCATTACTCTTTTAGCAAGAACATTTGCTTGAAGGGTTGAAAACACTGGGGCTAAATCGTTAGTAAATTAAAAAAACACGACAAATGATTTCAACTAAAGAATTACTTTTGATGAATAAATAGCCTGTGTGGATCAACTACAAACAATATTTTCATTGAAGTTGAGAAAACACTAATTCAGTACAAACTGAAGTGGAGTTTGTTACATCTGTTAAGATGTAATTTTACAACTGATGTTGTTAAAAATACGTGTGTATCAGAAGAAGGTTTAGTTGAACAAATTTACAAAGCTTGTGAAAATGTTAGGTGTTTAAATCCTGTGGTTATTCATTGTATTATTCAATAGTAGGCACTTTGTGAAAAATGTTGTAATCTAATCGTATGGTTATTGAACCAATAATGTCAACAGTGAACTTCATTTGCTCTCCTGGACTTGACTATCATCAATTTCATGGATTTTTGTCAGAAATTGAAACTGAATATCCTGAATTGCCTTATCATATAGGACTTTGATGATTTAGAACTGGTAAAGTTTTATTGTGATTTCTTTTGAGCTCAGAGTCATGATGAAAATTTTTTTAAAAATCAGAATATCCCTTTCACCAATGGAGAGACTTTCACCAATGGACAGATCATCCAAAATGAAAATAAATAAGGAAACACAAGCTTTAAATGATACATTAAACAAGATGGACTTAATTGATATTTATAGGACAATCCATCCAAAAACAACAGAATACACATTTTTCTCAAGTGCTCATGGAACATTCTCCAGGATAGATCATATATTGGGTCACAAATCAAGCCTTGGTAAATTTAATAAAATTGAAATTGTATCAAGTATCTTTTCCAACCACAGTGCTATGAGACTAGATATCAATTACAGGAAAAGATCTGTAAAAAATACAAACACGTGGAGGCTAAACATTACACTACTTAATAACGAAGTGATCACGGAAGAAATCAAAGAGGAAATAAAAAGTACCTAGAAAAAAATGACAATGGAGACACGATGACGCAAAACTTATGGGATGCAGCAAAAGCAGTTCTAAGAGGGAAGTTTATAGCAATACAATCCTACCTTAAGAAATAGGAAACTTCTCGAATAAACAACCTAACCTTGCACCTAAAGCAATTAGAGAAAGAAGAACAAAAAAACCCCAAAGTTAGCAGAAGGAAAGGAATCATAAAGATCAGATGAGAAATAAATGAGAAAGAAATGAAGGAAACGATAGCAAAGATCAATAAAACTAAAAGCTGGTTCTTTGAGAAGATAAACAAAATTGATAAACCATTAGCCAGACTCATCAAGAAAAAAAGGGAGAAGACTCAAATCAATAGAGTTAGAAATGAAAAAGGAGAAGTAACAACTGACACTGCAGAAATACAAAAGGTAATGAGAGATTACTACAAGCAACTCTATGCCAATAAAATGGACAACCTGGAAAAAATGGACAAATTCTTAGAAATGCGCAACCTGCCAAGACTAAATCAGGAAGAAATAGAAAATATGAACAGACCAATCACAAGCACTGAAATTGAAACTGTGATTAAAAGTCTTCCAACAGGGCTTCCCTGGTGGCACGGTGGTTGAGAGTCCGCCTGCCGATGCAGGAGGCGTGGGTTCGTGCCCCGGTCCGGGAGGATCCCACGTGCCGTGGAGCGGCTGGGCCCATGAGCCATGGCCGCTGAGCCTGCGCGTCCGGAGCCTGTGCTCCGCAACGGGAGAGGCCACAGCAGTGAGAGGCCCGTGTACCGCAAAAAAAAAAAAAAAAAAAGTCTTCCAACAAACAAAAGCCCAGGACCAGATGGCTTCACAGGCAAATTCTATCAAACATTTAGAGAACAGCTAACACCTATCCTCAAACTCTTCCAAAATATAGCAGAGGGAGGAATACTCCCAAACTCATTCTACGAGGCCACCATCACCTTGAGACCAAAACCAGACAAGAATGTAACAAAGAAAGAAAACTACAGGCCAATATCACTGATGAACATAGATGCAAAAATCCTCAACAAAATACTAGCAAACAGAATCCAACAGCACATTAAAAGGATCATACACCATGATCAAGTAGGGTTTACTCCAGGAATGTAAGGATTCTTTAATATACGCAAATCAATCAACGTGATACACCATATTAACAAACTGAAGGAGAAAAACCATATGATCATCTCAATAGATGCAGAGGAAACTTTCGACAAAATTCAACACCCATTTATGATAAAAACCCTGCAGAAAGTGCACATAGAGGGAACTTTCCTCAATATAATAAAGGCCATATATGACAAACCCACAGCCAACATCGTTCTCAATGGTAAAAAACTGAAAGCATCTCCACTAAGATCAGGAACAAGACAAGGTTGCCCACTCTAACCACTCTTATTCAACATAGTTTTGGAAGTTTTAGCCACAGCAATCAGCGAAGAAAAGGAAATAAAAAGAATCCAATTCGGAAAAGAAGAAGTAAAGCTATCACTGTTTGCAGATGACATGATACTATACATAGAGTATCCTAAAGATGCTACCAGAAAACTACTAGAGCTAATCAATGAATTTGGTAAAGTATCAGGATACAAAATTAATGCACAAAAATCTCTGGCATTCCTATAAACTAATGAATAAAAATTTGAAAGTGAAATCAAGAAAACACTCCCATTTACCATAGCAACAAAAAGAATAAAATATCTAGGAATAAACCTACCTAAGGAGACAAAAGACCTGTATGCAGAAAATTATAAGACACTGATGAAAGAAATTAAAAATGATACAAACAGATGGAGAGATATACCATGTTCTTGGATTGGAAGAATCAACATTGTGAAAATGACTCTACTACTCAAAGCAATCTACAGATTCAAGGCAAACCCTATCAAACTACCACTGGTGTTTTTCACAGAACTAGAACAAGAAATTTCACAATTTGTATGGAAACACAAAAGACCCCGAATAGCCAAAGCAATCTTGAGAACGAAAAACGGAGCTGGAGGAATCAGGCTCCCTGACTTCAGACTATACTACAAAGCTACAGTAATCAAGACAGTATGGTACTGGCACAAAAATAGAAAGATAGATCAATGGAACAGGATAGAAAGCCCAGAGATAAACCCATGCACATATGGTCACCTTATCTTTGATGAAGGAGGCAGGAGTGTACAGTGGAGAAAGGACGACCTCTTCAATAAATGATGCTGGGAAACCTGGACAGGTACATGTAAAAGTATGAAATTAGATCACTTCCTAACACCATACAAAAAATAAGCTCAAAATGGATTAAAGACCTAAATGTAAGGCCAGACACTATCAAACTCTTAGAGGAAAACATAGGCAGAACACTCTACGACATAAACCATAGCAAGATCTTTTTTGACCCACTTCCTAGAGAAGTGGAAATAAAAACAAAAATAAACAAATGGGACCTAATGAAACTTCAAAGCTTTTGCACAGCAAAGGAAACCATAAACAAGACCAAAAGACAACCCTCAGTATGGGATAAAATATTTGCAAATGGAGCAACTGACAAAGGATTAATTTCCAAAATTTACAAGCAGCTCATGCAGCTCAATTAGAAAAAAGCAAACAACCCAATCCAAAAATGGGCAGAAGCCCTAAATAGACATTTCTCCAAAGAAGATATACAGACTGCCAACAGACACATGAAAGAATGCTCAACATCATTAATCATTAGAGAAATGCAAATCAAAACTACAATGAGATATCATCTCACAGCAGTCAGAATGGCCATCATCAAAAAATCTAGAAACCATAAATGCTGGAGAGGGTGTGGAGAAAAGGGAACACTCTTGCACTGCTGGTGGGAATGTGAATCAGTACAGCCACTATGGAGAACAGTATGGAGGTTCCTTAAAAAACTACAAATAGAACTACCATATGACCCAGCAATCCCACTACTGGGCATATACCCTGAGAAAAGCATAATTCAAAAAGAGTCATGTACCAAAATGTTCATTGCAGCTCTATTTACAGTAGCCCGGAGATGGAAACAACCTATGTGCCCATCATCAGATGAATGGATAAAGAAGATGTGACACATATGTACAATGGAATATTACTCAGACATAAAAAGAAACGAAATTGAGCTATTTGTAATGAGGTGGATAGACCTAGAGTCTGTCATGCAGAGTGAAGTAAGTCAGAAAGAGAAAGACAAATACCGTATGCTAACACATATATATGGAACTGAAGAAAAAAAAATGTCATGAAGAACCTAGGTGTAGGACAGGAATAAAGACACAGACCTACTAGAGAATGGACTTGAGGATATGCGGAGGGGTAAGGGTAAGCTGTGACAAAGTGAGAGAGTGGCATGGACATATATGCACTACCAAACGTAAAGTAGATAGCTAGTGTGAAGCAGCCGCATAGCACAGGGAGATCAGCTTGGTGCTTTGTGACCGCCTGGAGGGGTGGGATAGGGAGGGTGGGAGGGAGGGAGATGCCAGAGGGAAGAGAAATGGGAACAAATGTATATGTATAACTGATTCACTTTGTTATGAAGCAGAAACTAACACATCATTGTAAAGCAATTATACGCCAATAAAGATGTAAAAAAAAAAAGAAAAGAATTTCCCTCAACCATTGTTATTGAACACTAAATTCTAAAAGCTTTGGAAGTTAGCTATGTAATGAATTAAACCTAAAATTACAATATCATTCTGTGCTTACATATAGAACTTATACTCCATTAATGTCAGGATGACAACTAATGTTGTTTGAATCCCAGGTAATGTCAGGCAGTTTTATATACTTCCTGTACTGTCAAACATTAAAACATGAAGCCAGATCACCATTCCCACCAAATTTGTAGCTGATGTATTTTTTGAGCTCAAACTACATTTCCAGGTGTGAATTTTGGACTTCGGTACAAATATTTTGACATTTCAAAATCCATCTAACTGTGCAGTTGAGGAATTCCCACATAACTTTCAATTAGAAGTGATGAATCTGCAACGTACTGACATGCTAAAAAGCATGCAATATAATTTTATAAATGATTGCTAAGCAATAAATATGCTCAATTAAAATATGCTCATGGATTGATACTAGTATTTGGCAGTACCTATCTTTTCAAAGTGAAATACATAAAATCTCATTACATATCTTCATTTACAAGTGAATATTATAGTGGATTTTGTTGAAAAGCACTAACTTTGAGTCCCAGTGAAAGGAAATAATAGCACCCTCGAAAGATTTCTGTCCTTATTAGTAGACTGGTGTTACAATAAATTGTACCCAGTTATTATTATATTTTGAATTTGTCGATAAAATATTTGTGAATATTTTTTTCTCTTTTGCTATATTAATACTTATATAATATCCTTGATTTTGCCTCATGGGGGCAAAGCCTAAAATATTTACTCTCCAGACTTTTATAGAAAATGTTTGCTGACTTTTGTTGTAAGGAATGACACCAATTTAACCCATTGGAATGTCTGAATCAACCTTATCAATTAATGGAATGACAAATAATGCAGTACTCTCACATGTTAAGCAGGACCTCGGGTTTTGTTATGTCTGTTTTTGGCTGTTTTCATTTATAATCTTAACTCGATTTTGGTCTTTGTTTAAACATATACTGCAGTTATATTGGATTGTGTTAGGGAAATACTTTTTGAGTGAGTGAGTTGGGAAGATTTGGAAATATGTAAAATGTTAGAAGGCAGATGATATGTTAGAAGGACAGTTTGATCTTAACCAAATAAATCATGGAAGGCAGGTGGATTTTTTGTATTGAGGTGGATTAGGTTGTATATTAGGAGAAATTCACAACTTTTGCTTGGTTGGTTAGGAGCCATCCTCTTCGGTTTAATCTGTTTAATCTTGAGAAAAGCTAATAGATTTGTGACATGGGAGAGAAGGTCATCCATAAATTGCTATGCTGCTGCAATTGTATTTTAAGAAAGAGTTTCCAAGAAATGGTTTATTTCTTCAATTTATGTAATAGAGAAGAAGTAAATAAGTAATAGAAGTAAGTAATAGAAGTAATAGAGAAGAAGAGTTGTCAGAAAAATTACTTCAGGCAACTGTAACCCTTATTCCACTTGGGTTTTTATTAACCCAAATGTCACAATTAATGTGACAGTATTAGGAATTTGCAATTCATAATGTTTTAGGAAGTTGGGTCTCTTTAAGAGTGCTGTATGATTTAAATAATAATAGCCAATGGTTTGAAGATATACAAAGTATTGTTATAAGTATTAGAAGCTTGTTGTTATCCACAATAATTGCTTTAAGCTTTTGTATCTTTTAAATACAACCAAATTTTTAAAAATTTTCTAACTAATACATGTGGGTGATAAAACTGCAAAATATAAGCATATGAATGTATATAAATTGTATTCTTAAGTGGAGTCATTCTATACATACTCTTGCATCATCTACTTTTCTTAACATATATGAAATCTTCTTAGTAGTGTACAGTGCTTTCCTGCTTTCGTGTATGTAACACAATTCATTTAATTTAGTTATTTATTGGTGGACATTTATGTTATTTCTACTGTAGATTTTTTTATTGCCAGCGGCAGATGCAGATTCTGTCGAGCCTGAAGCTTACAAAATTTGGAGGGGAGGAACATCTAACAGAAAAGCTATACAAATTTGCAAATATAAAATTAAGTATGGGGCCTTGGAATGTATCATGCAGGTGTGGTTTCTGAAGGTTATGTGTCATTAGCATCATAGTAAATTCACCTTTGGTTATTGCGAGTATAAGTCGTGGCACAGTAAACATCCTTGTATTTACAGCTTTGTACACTTGTTGAAGCATATATATTGGATAAATTTTGTGAGGTGGAATTACTAAGATGGAGAATATTAGTTGTTAAGATCATGGACTTAGAGTTTAAGCTGCCTGGGCTCTAATACCAGGTCTTCCACATACCAGCTCTGTGAACTTGGACAAGATCCTTAACCTCTCTGTACTTCAGTTCCTCATATGATAATGAAAATAATACTAACAGTTTTGTTATAAGACTGATGTGAATTTAAGTGCTATTTCTAAAGTGCTTAAAACTGTGCTTGTCAGTCAGTACATGTTAAGTATTATGTCAGTTTTGTGAGTTTTTTTTAATGAGATAGTGTCATTTTATGACATTTAGATATTTGCGTCATGATTCTTTAAGTATACCATGATATCTAATTAAAAATTTTAAATAAGCCTTTTGAACTGTTACTGTTATATTTGTGTACAGAACATATACAACAATGACATCGTAGTGAATAGTTCTTTGAAATTTGCAAACTATTTTTATGTTTATTAAGTCATCTATATATAACCTGTATATACTGGAATGTTTTCCTCTTAATTCATTCCACTCCAGGTGGAGAAAAGGGATAATATTTTCCCCATATAATTCCATTCTTCTAAATCTTCTTTGTCTTTTGTACTTTGAATTTGCAACCGTGGGTCTGTAGAGATTTAGAAATATTAAGAAATTTTGACTTCAAAGGCTTATCTTTACTCAATTTTTTATTTAAGAAGACTTTGCATAAAGCTCTGCTATGCTTTGTTTGTGCTAAGGCTGTAAAAGATTAAAGCCTGAAGAAGAGGTACTATTTTTTTTGACATGATCAAGAGCGAGATAAAGTAGAGGAAACTAATATTATTATTCCTTTTTCTGTGATCTTCTTCTCCTTCCCTTTTTCTTGTCTCCTTTCTTTCTTCCTCCAGCCTTCATTGCTCAACGTAACAGGTAGTAAATTCTAGCTAACATAACAGACCTGCCAGAGAACAGAAGTATTACTAGCTCTTCTAGGCCTTTGTTTTAACTTCTAGGACCTTTCCAGCTCTTTAGAGAATCTAATAAGCTGGTGGTAGGTTTCTTTCTCTTTCTGGGTTAAAATTGTTTTAGCACAAATCAGAAATTTGAAAAGAAATCACGAGTACCACCTCATTCTTCTCACAAATGAGCTGACATGTGTACGTCACAAGTTTAGCATAAACAAAACTTCATATTTAATTCTTCATTGAAAGCTTATATGATATTTTTCAGAAGGCTGAATGATTGCTAAAGGAAGTAGAAAGTATTAGCAGATTTGGATTTTAATATACTTGGCTAGAATTGCCACGTGCCAGTGGTCTCTGATAGAGGGAGTTAGGCAGTCTAAGGTGGTTTAAACAATGGATCAGGACTCTGGCTTTCACCTCATTCCTCCCTTCTTACCCCATTTCAAAGTAAAAAGAGGGCAACACTACAATTAACTAGAGTAACTATGATGCTCACCACAATCAACTGTCTTCCCTTGAATTTTTCCAAGTGATAAATATGAAGAAATCAATAGTAAAACTCCCCATTTTTTGCTTCCTTTTAGATTTGTGGTGATATTATTACTGTCATGTCACATCAAATCAACATGTATGTGTATGTGTGTGTATATGTGTGTGTATAGAGACATACTGTTTTGTTTGCATCAAGAATAACAAAGACATGCAAGCTTATGTTAATTTCTCATGGAACCGAAATTCTTCACATTTCCAAAAAGTTAGAGTTCTTGGAAATGACACTGTTATAAAGGGAAAAACAACTTTTAATTATGAATGGCTCCTCTACTTTCAATGTAGCATTCTTGCAATTTCTCTACTTTACTTGTCCTTAATTAGGAATAATGTATAAATAATATAACCTGTTCTTGAGTTTTATTTAAAATACACTCAATCCTACCTCTGCCTTGGGAGCAATGTTAACTTTTGCATCCAATGTTAACAAAATATTCTTTAAAAAAATAGAAGACAATTTTTTTTTCTTTTTTTTTGGCTGTGCCATGTGACCTGTGGGATTGTAGTTCCCCGACCAGGGATCGAACCTGGGCCCTCTGCAGTGAAAGCACGGGGTCCTAACCACTGGACCGCCAGGGAATTCCCTAGAAGACAATATTTAAAGTTACTTTTCAGAAAAATATTTTTTACGAAACTAGTAAAATTGGTTAATAATATACAGTTACATTTATAGGGAATATACTATGCTTCCAGATCCATGTTAGGAACTTTAAAACTATTCATCATAGTTACAGGAACTCTTTAAATTAAGTATTAATTTCTGTTTTATTAGGGAAGAAAATGGAAGTTTAGAAAAGCCAAGTAAATATTGAACATGAAGGTGTCTGCTTCTAGACCTGTTGTCTGTTATACCAGAGTAAGATGCTTTACAAAATGCAGTAGAGGTGTACAATTATAAACACAAATAATTCTCTTAATCTGATGTAGAAAGGTAAAGTGATTAGCTTGACGATAAAATGTTTGCATGAAAGGAGTCAGCCCTGTACTAATGACATCTATATACAGAGAACTAAAGCTTCCCTCACTGCACCACTGCAGCAGGGGTTCATATATCAGTTTAGCCCATATGGTGGGTGAAAATCATAAATTGTGCTGTTCTCACATTGAGGTAGCTCTTTGGTTTCACACTCTAGATAATTGAGAATGATTGGAATCAGGAGAGCCTTGGGAGTTATTAGGGAATTGCAGAAAAAAGCTTAATGTGTGAACTCATGAGAAAAACAAGACATAGAGAACTGAGTTGAGCACATACTTGCAGAGTGTGCAAGACACTGTGCTAAGTGTAAGGGATGTGCTGTGAAGAGTAAGCCATGGTGCCTGCATCTTACAGTTTGGTGGGACTATGTATTTATTTCAGGATGGAGCAGAGAATATGGTACAGTGAGAAGAATTGAGAAGAAACTAGGGAAAGAAACAGTAATAGTCAAAGAGAGGAAAGAAGAAGAAGAGAGGGTTGGAAGAAAAAAGGTCGATGTCTCTTCTACTAGAATGTAAGTTTCCTGAAGCCAAACTTGTTTATTGTTGTATCCCTAGTGTCTAGGAGCATGCCTGACACAAGGTATGCTCTTAGTAAACACCTGTTTAGATGAATGAAGGAAGAATTGAGAAGAGAGGTGAATGGAAAATTGAGCAGGAAGAAAAGAAGAGAATAGAGAAAGGTATAGGAGAGAGAAGTAAAAGAACAGAGGAGAGGAAAGTGATAAAGAGAGGGAAAGAGCTTTCTACCAAATTCAGCTTTGATGCAACATGGCCAAGGCAGTGGTGAGAAGCTTGTCTTTATTACCTCTAGACTGGGGTTGGGACGGGTACAGAGGTAGGGTCCTGTGTTCCAGACTTTCATGCTGATTAAATGAGATTATATATATGGCAGAGTTTTATAAAGAGCAAAGCATTATGTGTGAGTGTTATTTACTTATGTATTTATAGTTGTTAATAAGTAGCTTGAAGCCAGAAGTTGAAATGTAGGTTTCTTGAGAATGACCTCTAATTTTAATACAGTAATGCTTTCTGTGTCTAGTAGTCAGGATATGAACTATTCTACAAAACTGAATTTTCCTGATAATCAAAGCTTATATTGTCATCAAATTCAACAAAATAATTTTACCAGATTTGATGTATGTCTCTTGTAAATATATATATATTCTTAAAAAAATACCTATCTAATTTAACCTTTCCCTTATGATTCTGGATCATTATTATAAGCATCATTGATTATGTTTTGCTATAATATATTACTGCCCTCAGAAACCTGTTGAGATTTATTATGTTGCTTAACTCTTAACATAGATGAAGTAATCTGGATTACTGTTTTTTGAGTTCTTCTGATTATGTCTCATGGTTTTTCTGTCTCTTCTATCTCTATTACCTATTATTTAATAGTTTAAAAATCAAATTAATTTTTGTTATGAGATTTAACTAATATAGATAAATATAGAGTAAAATACAAGAGGCTTTTTTGTCCTTAAATCACGCTTTATTCCAATCCCAAACCCCTCAGAGTGATGATGAAAGTTTGGTTTGTAGTAACCTGTTTTTTCTCCACACATAAATACATACATGGTGTATTAATCTGCTATGGCTGCCATGATAAAATACCATGAATGGGTGGATTAATCAACAGCATTTACTTCTCATTGTTCTGGATGTTAGAAGTTCCAGATCAAGGTGCTGGCCAGTTTGGCTCCTGGTGAAATTATTTTCCTGGGTGTAGACTGCTGCCTTCTTGTGTACTCACATGACCTCTTCTTTGTCTGGGATTGGAGAGAGAGACAGCATGAGCGAACCCTCTGGTGTCTCGTCTAAGGACACTAATCCCATCATGAAGGCTCCACCCTCACAAACTCATCTAACCCTAATTACCTCCCAAAGTCCCTCTCTCCAAATACCATCACTTTGAGGGTTAGGATTTCAACATATGAATTTTGAGGGAATACAATTCAGTCAGTAGCACATATACACATACATTTATTTCAATATAAATGGAACCATGCTATATGTATTTTTCAGCATCATGCCTTTTAATTTAAGACTTTGCCTTGGAAGAATGTTTTATGTGTGCACCTCATTCTTTTTAGTGACTGTATGCTCTGTATCTTAAATGGATTAAAATTTATTCAGCTATTCCCCTGTTGATGAACATTTAAATATTTTTTAGTTTTTTGTTTTATAAACAGTGTTATAACAAACATCTTCCTATGGACTGATTGTGTGCACTTTGTAAAGTATTCTGGTAAGACAGATTTTTAGATGGTCAAAGAATATTCTAATTTGAAGTTTGAGAGACAGTTCCAAGTTGACCACTAAAAAATTTGTGCTAGTTTTGTCACATCAATAGGGTATGTGTCTTCCTTCCTTCCTCCCTCCCTCTCTCCCTCCTTCCCTATATTTTGAGTTGTTCTGATTATGTCTCATAGTTTTTCTACCTCTTCTATCTCTATTACATATTATTTAATAGTTTAAAAATCATATTCACTTTTGTTATGAGATTTAAATAATATAGATAAATATAGAGTAAAATATGAGAGGCTTTTTTGTCCTTAAATCACCCCCTATTCCAATCCTATACCCCTTCCATCCTTCCTATATCTTCGTTCCTTCCTTTTTCTTTCTTTCTACAATATTGAGAATACTGAATATTATCACTTTTTCATGCTTGTCAATTTTAGTAGGTGAAAAATAACTTACTATTCATTTAATTTGCAGGGTTTTTTTTTTGTGATTCAGGTTGTAAATATTTCCGTGTGCTTACTGATCATTTGAATTTTTCTTGATGAACTTCCTGTTGTGTTTTTTGTCCATTTTCATAGTAGGTTGACTTTTTTCTAAGAGTTTTTCTACATGAGCTTTTGCTTGTAATTCCCAATGCAAATATTTCTTCGAAGTTTGACTTTTACTTTTGACTTTATTTATCATCTCTTTAACTTTAAATAAATTCAAATATTCATATACTTGGGTTATTTAATATTTTGTATATTTTGGGTTTCATGTCTCGCTTTAAAAAGCTGAAGATAAAAATTTTAATGTGATATGATAGCTGTGTATGTATATTTTATGATTATAGAAATTTTATTTTTCCTTTTTGTAGTTGAACTATAGTTGATTTAAAATACTGTGTTAATTTCAGGTGTTCAGGAAAGTGATTCAGTTTTATATATATATATATATATATATATATATATATATTCTTTTTCAGATTCTTTTCCATTATAGGTTATTAAAGGATATTGAATATAGTTTCCTGTGCCATACAGTAAATCCTTGTTGCTTATCTATTTTATATATAGTGGTGTATATCTGTTAATCCCATACTTCTAATTTATTCCTTCCCTCCCTTTCACCTTTGATAACCATAAATTTGTTTTCCATGTCTGTGAGTCTGTTTCTGTTTTGTAAATAAGTTAATTTGTATTATTTTTTAGATTCCAGCTGTGTGTGTTTTCGTGGTAGAAATATTTCTATTCAGGACCAAATGCATTTTATGTGACCAAAAATTGTCTGGTCTATGGGTACATATTAATTTTACGTATTTAATTGTACTCAAATCTATATATTAATAAAAAATACCTCTATTGTAATATGTGACAACAGAAATAGTTTATATTAAATTACCATGTGACTGAGCCTTACTTTCTTTTCTTTAAAATAAGGATAACAGTATCTATCTCATACGTTGTTGTGAGAATTAAATGGGATAATATATGCAAATAATACTAGATGTTATTTACTCAGATGCCTCCTAAGTACCATTTTCATTGTTTATACATTAGTGTATTTCATCTTCAAAACAATGCTCTGAAGCAGGTATTACAGTACCCAAAATACTAATGAGAAAATAGATCCAATGAGCTTAAGCAAGTTGCCCAGGATCTCAGATAAAAAGTGGCAAAGCCAGATTATAAATACATGTTATTCTGAAAACAAAAATCGTGTTTTTTTCACTATACACTCTTCCTGGGAGATGACAGGTATTTTTTACTTTAGTCCTTTTCTCTTTCTCCATTTTCAGTTTCTCTTTCTCTTTTGCTGTTTGATGAATAAGACTCCCTAAAACAGACTGTCCAAGAGTACTCACTGTGATTATTGAAATGTTCTTTTCTCTGTCCAAAGGGGTAGCCATTAGCCACATGTGTCTGTTGAGTGCTTGAAATGTGGCTGATGGAACTGAGGAACTGAAATTTTACTCTTAATTAATTAAATTTATATTTTTATATGCATTAACTTTTTTTTTTAACATCTTTATTGGAGTATAATTGCTTTACAATGGTGTGTTAGTTTCTGCTTTATAATAAAGTGAATCAGCTATACGTGCACATATATCCCCATATCTCCTCCCTCTTGCGTCTCCCTCCCATCCTCCCTATCCCACCCCTCTAGGTGGTCACAAAGCACCTAGCTGATCTCCCTGTGCTATGCAGCTGCTTCCCACTAGCTATTTTACATTTGGTAGTGTAAAATTACATGCGACTACTGTTTTGGACATTGCAACCTTAGATATATGAATCCCTTTTTTTTTGGTATGTATAAAGTGAGTGTAATTAATGTATTGATTGATAATGAGGAAACTGTTCATTCTAGGTTGAAAACTTTAGCAGAGGAACTTATACAGACACAGCAGATGCTTTTAAATAAGGAGGAAGCTGTCCTGGAGTTAGAGAAGAGGATTGAGGAATCTTCTAAGACCTATGAAAAGAAGTCTGAGTGAGTAAAACAAAAATAATTTGAAGGAAGAAAGTTTAATTGATGTAATTTTACAGAAGTACTTCAGTTACATGGAATTATGGATGTGTAATTTCTAGAAGCTGAAATTTCATATTAAGTATAAAACTGTGTATGGTTGAATTACTTTCTTGGACTCTAGAAGAGTGATTTTGTGTTTTTATCAATATAGTGTATTGATCATATGTCTCAATGTTTTAATGGTTTGAATTATTTTCTGAAAAACCCTGTTAAAACCTGTCTTTACTCCCCCTCATCAAAGTCTACCAGATTCACTGTGAATTCCTTGTTAAGAAAGTGACAGACCAGTATTATCTAGAAACTGGTTTCTACTGTGTTGGAAGGAAGCAAATAAACTTACTAAAAAAGAGCAGTCTGTTTCACCTATAAAAATCCTTCTGATATTTGCTGTGCTGTTTTTGTCTTACTGTTGTTTTTCTTGCTGATTTCTGGATCTGTAAATATTTTCATGGATCCTCTGACATAACTTGTTTTGCTATACTCTTGTTTTTACTGATTTCAATAATTATGTTTTCTACTATATTAAGGTTTAAATTTCGATCTAAAATTTAAAATTTCTAATCTGACTTTGGTCATTGTTTGCATCTCTAACAGGGGTTACTGGTATGGTTTCTCTAATCCTAGACTAGAATATATAAATTTCTTGCTATCATACTTTCCCAATTGGTGTGATTTGTCAAGACTTTCAAGGATTGTGATGTGTAGCATTTGTCTGGTCTATACTTGCTCTTACTTTCTACACAACCTTTCAAATATTTTCTACTTCTCTCAAATTTCTGATCCTTTTATATACCCCATCATAGTCAGCAGATGGACCTCTCCTACATTATAGAAAAAATTAGAATCATTAGGTGGCAAGTCCCTTATTTTCTAGATATTTTAGATATCTAAATGCACCACGTTTGTACCCATTCTCTTTCCTTACTTCCATAGAGGATCTGTTCCTTTTCCTGTCTATTTCTTGTGCCTATTTTTATATCTCATCATCTCTTACTTTCCCAGAAATTTTACATTGTTTTATATATTATGTTCACCTTTTCTTCTCAACTGTGTCCTGTGCTCACTTTTTAAATATTCTTAGGTTTTGACTCCTGAAAATAATCTCTACCTTTCTTACCACCCTAGATAACCTGTCATTAATCTTCATCTTTTCCCTCAATTACTGTCTTTGCTTTCTGTTTTCTTAGTCAGACTTGTTGTAAGAGTGCTAATGAGCACTCATTTCCTTAAGTCTCACTTAGTAATTAACCCACAGATATCTGGCTTCTGCCCTGTCACTGTTGAAATAGGTAGATATCTATGAGATCATCAATGACCTTTATATTGCTAAGTTTAGCAATGATCTTACTTGACCTCCTCACAGTATCTTTGTTGACTTCATTTCCCTTGGCCTTTGGGACCAAGGTGACAGATCTTGCTTCTCTCTTTCTGGCCACTCCATTGTAAATTCATCCTCCCCACTCAGCCAGAATATTTTGGAGTTACCCAAGGCATGGCCCTAGGCTATGTCATTCTCCTCTCTGTACTCTATCTCTAGGTGATCCCCTGAAGATGACTCATGTATATTACTCTCGCTCAGAGTTCCCCTCTGAACTCTGTGGCCGTGTAATCAGTTGCCTACTTGACATGCCTCCTTGGGTGCCTCAGAAGTACACTAAATTTCTCATATCTAAGGCTGAATTAAAAATCCCCTCAAGGGCTTTCCTGGTGGCCCAGTGGTTGAGAGTCCGCCTGCCGATGCAGGGGACACGGGTTCGTGCCCTGGTCCGGGAAGATCCCACATGCTGTGGAGCGGTTAGGCCCATGAGCCATGGCCGCTGAGCCTGCGTGTCTGGAGCCTGTGCTCCGCAACGGGAGAGGCCACAACAGTGAGAGACCCGCATACCGCAAAAAAAAAAAAAAAAAAAAAAATCCCCTCAATATAACCCAACCCAACGCAACCTAGTTCACTCTTAGTATTTTTTAAAATTTCAGTGAATGGCAACACCATCTATCCTGTTGTATAACTCAGGATATTAGGAGCCTACTTCTCCCACTTATACTATGGCTTTTATTACAACTTGGTGTTAAATGTCATATTGAAATTGATGAGCCTTTTAAAGGTGAGAACAGGGAAATTTGAGTTACTCTGGATATTCCTTTAATAAATCTGGAAATTTTCAGTATTGCATCAACAGAAGATTCTACTGGGATTATAAAAATAAAATTTATCAACCATTGCACGTATAAAGTTAAAAAAATTATCTTTTGTTTTTCTCTATTTGCTAGTAAATCTCTTCAGATGACCAAGCAGTTGTACGTTTTACAGTTTTGTACATGTGCACATTGTAAATGACTCCTGTTTTATAATTTAGCAGATATAAAGAAATACAGTAGGTTAGCTGACCCTCTCACCAGCATGTCTGAGTTGCTGGGGGAGGCAATCTTTAAGTGTTGTCTTATCCTGGTAGTTGTAGATTCTTTGATTTTTTTGGTATGTTCTCTTGACTCACATCTTCGATTCTCTCTTCATCTACATAATCAGTGTGATCCACATTCCTCCACCTACTTGTATTTATCAGAAGATGAGAATGGGCATAGAGGAGAGGAAGCTTAAAGGGTGGTGGACATATGGGAAATAATATCTCTTGAGTTTGTACTCTGTTCCACATACTATGCTAGATGTTTTATATATGTTAATTCACTGAATGTTATCTTCACTATGCTCCCTGTGTAATTACCTGGATTTTACCTTTAAGACTTAGAGAACTTAGATAACTTACTTAGAATCACATACCCAGTAAGTGATAGAAAATGCATGAGTTCCTGACTCCAAGGTTTCTGTCTGTTTGATCACAGTAATTGCTTGATCTTACGATTTTAACAGTGTTCTTAGGAGAATAAATTAGACGGGATAAGTATGTCAAGCAGTTCAGGGAATGAGTCCTGTTTAACCCAAGTTCTGTCACCCCTTTGTTATTAATGGAGTTTTTATTGTTAGCTTCAGGGCATAATCTTGAAAATGTTAAGCATATTTATATAACTAAGTAGTCATTTTGAAATCTCATTAATTTAGACATTGGTAAGGTTGAAGTTTGTCTTTGAATCATATGTTAAAATATTTTGCTAAACAAATAGTCTGAAAGGGATTCTAGGGTAAATGTTTGCATTTCATTTTCTTAATATTTCTAAACATTTCCATTTTTTGTGTGTATATGTAAATATATATGTCTACATATATTTATTTAAATATATGATTAAGAGCAATTTTTATCTAGTTTCAAAAATAGATTTATTTTTACTCTGCAGATATTTATAGCTTCATATACCGTGTTAGTTAAAAGTAATAAAACAGGGACTTGCCTGGTGGCGCAGTGGTTAAGAATCCCCCTGCCAATGCATGGGACACGGGTTCTATTCCTGGTCTGGGAAGATCCCACATGACGCGGAGCAACTAAACCCATGCACCACAACTACTGAGCCTGCGCTCTAGAGCCCACGAGTCACAACTACTGAGCCCACGTGCCACAACTACTGAAGCCCGCGCACCTAGAGCCCGTGCTCTTCAACAAGAGAAGCCACTGCAATGAGAAGCCTGTGCACTGCAGTGAAGGGTAGCCCCCACTTGCCGCAACTAGAGAAAGTCCGCATGCAGCAGCGAAGACCCAACGCTGCCAAAAATAAATAAATAAATAAAAAATGAAAGTAACAAAACAATAAAACAAAACTACATTTTTTCCAAATACTAAAAATATCCTATATTAGATAATTTACATTCTTAAATTATTTCTAAATTAATGGAATTATGTGAATGTTTACTTAATAGAAATAGCATTTGTGTTCCTATGAAAATATAACATATGAGGGACTAATGTTAAAACCTTTAAATTTGGGTTTAACATAAATTTCTCCAAAGCATCTTATAATAACAGTGAAAAAATAAACGATATGAGAAATCATTTGATAGCTTTGAGTCCTATAATTGAATAATATAAAGTGAAAAATGAACTTAAAGAATGGTTTTTATGTGACATTAAATTCACACTAAGAAACACAGAGTTTTAGCTTATATAAATGATGCAGGTCTCAGTTGAAGTACAGCTATTGCAAAATTTTATTTAAAAAATAGGGTGGGGCTTCCCTGGTGGCGCAGTGGTTGAGAGTCCGCCTGCCGATGCAGGGGACACGGGTTCGTGCCCCGGTCCGGGAAGATCCCACATGCCGCGGAGCGGCTGGGCCTGTGAGCCGTGGCTGCTGAGCCTGCGCATCCGGAGCCTGTGCTCCGCAACGGGAGAGGCCACAACAGTGAGAGGCCCGCGTACTGCAAAAAAAAAAAAAAAAAAAAAAGGGTGGGTGAAAGGAATAAAACCAACCATTTGAAATGGTATAATTTTAATAGAACACAAAGCGTCACTCTAGTATACATATCTTTGCTCAGTACTTCCAACGCATTTTTATTCAAACTGAAATAATATCCATCTTCTCCTGATCTATGATCCTTGACTACTGTATTAGAAAATAGTTTATGGGAAAATATACCAAGCAAATGTCATTTATGACTCATTGGCATAAAGAGCTGGTAATGTTACTATTGGTTTTAATGCTTAGTTTGATTTACAAAAAGTGAATGATTATTCAGTTTTGTATTATGCTGTACCATTATCACCGAGTACTTAAAAATACTTTGTACATTATAAAATCATAACTCTTAGAGCCATGCAAAATCTTAAGAGATCACTTGATTCAACCTCCTTGTCTTTCAAATTATGTGACATCTGAGGGCCAGAAATTTTAAGAGACTTGCAAAGATTCACATCTGGCTTGTAGTGAAGGTAATACTTGAACCATCTGGAGTATTGTTCTGGTTTGCAAACTCAGGTACCTTTTATTTTTGTCTCAGAATTTTTAGATTATATCCACTAGGTGCTATGAATACAGTGAAAGGTTAAGACACATATGGTCACATGTCTCATGAAGCTTACACTTTTGTAGAGTAGACCAGTACAAAACAGGACATTAACAATTGTGATAATTGCTGTGAAACAAGGAGTTCAGATAGAAGAATAACAGAGGAGTACCCACTTAAGATAGGTGGTCAGGGGTCTTGTAGGAAATGGCAGTTTTGCTGAGACCTGAAGGACAGAAAGTGCCCTCCAAGTGAAGAATGCATGGAAAGAGTAGTCAGAAATAGGGAGTAAATAGCACCTGCATAAGTCCTGATCCCTTCAATGTTTTAAATTTATTTATAGCTTCTTGTGCATCTTGTATTATACAATCATGCATTTATTATAATTTTCTTCTTCTTGAAATATTTATAGCTTTTTTGCTCAATGGTGTTATAAGCATATAAAATAATTATAGTGTGTTACATAGTGATTATATAACAGTATTGTTTAAAAAGTAATTATTGGGGCTTCCCTGGTGGCGCAGTGGTTGAGAATCTGCCTGCCAATGCCGGGGACAAGGGTTCAAACCCTGGTCTGGGAAGATCCCACATGCCGCAGAGCAACTAGGCCTGTGAGCCACAACTACTGAGCCTGCGTGTCTGGAGCCTGTGCCCCACAACAAGAGAGGCCGCGACAGTGAAAGGCCCGCGCACCGCGATGAAGAGTGGCCCCCGCTCGCCGCAACTAGAGAAAGCCCTCGCACTGAAACGAAGACCCAACACAGCCAAAAATAAAAAAAAAATAAATAAAACTTAAAAAAAAAAAAAAAAAGTAATTATTGAACAAAAGCAAGATGTTAATATATTTAGTAGGTCCTTGTTGATTATCTATTTTATATATAGTAGTGTGTATACGTTAATCTCAAACTCCTAATTTATCCCTCCCCCCTACCTTTCTCCTTTGGTAATCATAAGTTTGTTTTCTAAGTCTGTGAGTCTATTTCTGTTTTGTAAATAAGTTCATTTGTATCACTTTTTTAGATTCCAGATATAAGTGATATTATATGATATTTGTC
Source organism: Pseudorca crassidens (assembly GCF_039906515.1). Taxonomy (NCBI): domain Eukaryota; kingdom Metazoa; phylum Chordata; class Mammalia; order Artiodactyla; family Delphinidae; genus Pseudorca; species Pseudorca crassidens. Next base: position 88,926,711 of record NC_090298.1, read on the forward strand.
TTTGACTTACTTCACTTAGTATGATAATCTCTAAGTCCATCCAAATTGCTGCAAATGGCATTATTTCATTCTTTTTTATGGCTGAGTGATATTCCCTTTTATGTATTTCCTAATTCTTGGTGTTAGGATAGTGTCTCAGAATGTCTAAGTGATTGCTGATATGACATAATAGATATTTAGAACTCCTGAAGAAGAATTTAAAAAGGCCTATTTCTGAAACAGATTATTTAGAAACCCAAGGTATATGAGATGATAGAAACCTCACGTTACCACAGGAAGCAGCAGTGAAACTTTTTGTTTTGGCCATGCTGTGCGGCCTGTGGGATCTCAATTCCCCGACCAGTGATTGAACCTGGGCCACGGCATGGGTGAAAGCACTAAACCCTAACCACTAGACCGCCAGGGAACAACCACTGATACATATTTTTAAATTAAATTTTAATGGAGATAATTACAGATTGGCATGTAGTTGTAAGAATTAATACAGAGAGATCCCATAAACCTTTTCAGTTCCCCTTAATGGTAGCATCTTGCAAAACTATAATATAATATCATAATCCGATATTAACATTGATACAGGCATGGTTTGGAACATTTTCATCACTGCAAGGATCCCCCATTTTGTACTTTTATAGCTACACTGCCTTCTATCTCCCACCCCCTCCTTAACACCAGTTAAGGGCAACCAGTAATCTATTTTCCATTTCTATAATTTTGTCTTTCCAAAAATGTTATATAAAATGGAATCATAATGTATGTAACCTTTTGAGATTGTCTTTTTACATTAATTGTAATTCTCTGGTGATTCATCCAGGTACTTTCATTCCTTTTTACTCTTATGTAGTATTCCATAGCATGTGTATTAGTTTCCTAGGACTGCCATTTTGAAGTACCACAAACTGGGCAGCTTAAAAAAAGATATAAATTTATTCTATGACAGTTCTGGAGGCCAAAAGTCTGAAGTAAGGTCTTGGCAGGCTGGTTTCTTATGGGCTCTAAGGGAGATTCTGTTCCATGCCTTTGTCCTAGCTTCTGCTGATGGCCAGCAGTTCTAGGCATTCCTTGGTTTATAGAAGCATCACTCCAATCTCTGCCTCCATCTTCATATAGTGTTCTGCCCGTGTGGTCTCTTTTCTGTATCCAGATTTTCTTCTTCTTACAAGGACATCAGTCATGGATTGAGGGCCCAACCACTCCAGTATGACCTCATCTTAACTAATTACATCTGCAACAACCCTGTTTCCAAAACGGCCACATTCTGAGGTTCCTGGGGTTAGGATTTGAACATATCTTTTTAGAGGACACAATTCAACTCATGACTGTATAGATATACCATAATTTGATCATTCACCCTGTGAAGAATATCTGGTTTGTTTCTGTCTCCATATAGCTTTCTTTTTACTGTCTCCATATAGTTTTGCCTTGTACAGAATGTCATATAATTAGAATCATACATTATGTAGCCTTTTCAGATTGGCTTCTATCACTTAGTAATGTACATTTAAGGTTCCTCCATGTCTTTTTGTGGGCTGGTAGCTTGTTTCTTTTGAGCAGTGAAAAGTATTCCATTGTCCAGATATACCACAGTTTATCCATTCATCTGCTGAAGAACTTATTGGTTGCTTCCCAGTTGTGGCAGTTTTGAATAAAGCTGTTGTAAACATTCATGTGTGGGCTTTTATGTGGACATAAGTTTTTGACTCCTTGGGCTAAATACCAAGGAGTATGATTGCTGGATCATATGGTAAGAGTATGTTTAGTTTTGTAATAAACTACCAAACTGTCTTCCAAAGTGACTATACCATTTTGCATTTCCACCAGTAATGAATGAGAGTTCTTGTTGCTTCACATCCTCACCAGCATTTGGTGTTGTCAATGTCCTGGAGTTTGGCCATTCTCATAAATGTATGATGCTATCTCATTGTTCTTTTAATTTGCATTTTTTTGATGGCATATGATGTGGAGCATTTTTTCATATGCTTATTTGCCATCTGTATATCTTCTTCAGTAAGGTATCTGTTAAGGTCTTTGGCCCATTTTTTAATAGTTTGTTTGTTTTCTTGTTGTTGACATTTAAGAGATCTTTGTATATTTTGGATAACAGGCCTGTATCAGATGTGTCTTTTGTAAATCTTTTCTCCTAGTCTATGGATCTCCTTCTTTTTTTTTTAAATCAATTTTTAAAAATTGAAGTATAGTTGATTTACAATGTTGTGTTAATTTCTGCTGTACTGCAAAGTGATTCAGTTATACATATATATTCATTCTTTTCAAAAAATATTCTTTTCCATTATGGCTTATCAGAGGGTATTGAATATAGTTCTCTGTGCTGTACAGTAGGACCTTGTTGTTTACCCATTCTATATATAAAAGCTTACATCTGCTAACCCCAAACTCCCCCTCCATCCCTCCCCAAACCCCCTCCCCCTGGACAACCCCAGTCTGTTTTCTATTTCTGTGATTCTGTTTCTGTTTCATAGATAGGTTCATTTGTGTCATATTTTAGATTCCACATATAAGTGATATCATATGGTATTTCTCTTTCTGACTTCACTTAGTATGATAATCTCTAGTTGCATCCATGTTGCTGCAAATGGCATTATTCCATTCTTTTTTTATGGCCGAGTAGTATTCCATTATTTTTATGTACCACATCTTATTTATCCATTCATCTTTCGATGGACCTTTATGTTGTTTCCATGACTTGGCTATTGTGAACAGTGCTGTTATGAACATAGGGGTGCATGTATCTTTTTGAATTACAGTTTTGTCTGGATATATGCCCAGGAGTGGGATTGCTGGATCACATGGTAATTTTATTTTTAGTTTTATGAGGAACCTCTGTACTGTTTTCCACAGTATCTGTACCAGCTTACATTCCCACCAACAGTGTAGGAGGGTTCCCTTTTCTCCATGCCCTCTCCAGCATTTGTTGTTTGTAGACTTTTTTTTGTGGTACGCAGGCCTCACTGTTGTGGCCTCTCCTGTTGCAGAGCACAGGCTCCGGACATGCAGGCTCAGCGGGCCCAGCCACTCCGCAGCATGTGGGATCCTCCTGGACCGGGGCATGAACCCGCGTCCCGTGCATCGGCAGGTGAATTCTCAACCACTGTGCCGCCAGGGAAGCCCTGTAGACTTTTTAATGATGGCTGTTCTGACCAGTGTGAGGTGGTACCTCACTGTACTTTTGATTTGCATTTCTCTGATAATTAGCAATGTTGAGCATCTTTTCATGTGCCTATTGACCATCTGTATTTTTTCTTTTGAGAAATGTGTATTTAGGTCTTCTGCCCATTTTTGAATTGGGTTGTTTGTTTTTTTTGTTGTTGAGTTGTATGAGCTGCTTATATATTTTGGAAATTCAGCCCTTGTAGGTTGCATTGTTTGCAAATATTTTCTCCTGTTCTGTAGGTTGTCTTTTTGTTTTATGGTTTCCTTTGCTGTGCAAAAGCTTGTAAGTTTGATTAAGTCTCCTTTGTTTATTTTTGTTTTTATTTCTGTTGCCTTGGGAGACTAACATAAGAAATCATTGGTACGATTTATGTCAGAGAATGTTTTGCCTATGATCTCTTCTAGGTGTTTTATGGTGTCTTGTCTTACATTTAAGTCTTTAAGCCATTTTGAGTCTATTTTTGTGTATGGTGAGAGGGTGTGTTCTAACGTTGATTTACATGCGGCTGTCCAACTTTCCAGGACCACTTCCTGAAGAGACTGTCTTTCCCAATTGTCTTTTATGTATTAGTAACTTACTTTCAGTAGTGCATGGCACAGTTCATTAAGATATTAATACACTTTATTATGTTGAGGTAAGTTCCCTCTACGCCTACTTTCTGGAGGGTTTTTAACACAGCCAACATCGTTCTCAGTGGTGAAAAACTGAAACCATTTCCTCTAAGATCAGGAACAAGACAAGGTTGTCCACTCTCACCACTGTTATTCAACATAGTTTTGGAAGTTTTAGCCACAGCGATCAGAGAAGAAAAATAAATAGCAGGAATACAAATTGGAAAAGAAGTAAAGCTTTCATTGTTTGCAGATGACATGATACTATACATAGAGAATCCTAAAGATGGTACCAGAAAACTACTACAGCTAATTAATTAATTTGGTAATGTAGCAGGATACCAAATTAATGCAAAGAAATCTCTTGCCTTCCTATACACTAATGATGAAAAATCTGAAAGAGAAATTAAGGAAACACTCCCATTTACCATTGCAGCAAAAAGAATAAAATACCTAGGAATAAACGTACCTAAGGAGACAAAAGACCTGTATGCAGAAAACTATAAGACACTGATGAAGGAAATTAAAGATGGTACAAACAGATGGAGAGATATATCATGTTCTTGGATGCAAGAATCAATATTGTGAAAATGACTCTACTACCCAAAGCAATCTACAGATTCAATTCAATCCCTATCAAAGCACCAATGGCATTTTTCACAGAACTAAAACAAAAAATTGCCCAATTTGTATGGAAACACAAGAGACCCTGAATAGCCAAAGCAATCTTGAGAGAGAAAAATGGAGCTGGAGGAAGCAGGCTCCCTGACTTCAGACTCTACTACAAAGCTAGAGTAATCAAGACAGTATGGTACTGACACAAAAACAGAATTATAGAGCAATGGTACAGGATAGAAAGCCCAGAGATAAACCCACGCACATATGGTCACCTTATCTTTGATAAAGGAGGCAAGAATATACAATGGAGAAAAGACAGCCTCTTCAATAAGTTGTGCTGGGAAAACTGGACAGCTACATGTAAAAGAATTAAATTAGAACACTCCCTAACACCATACACAAAAATAAACTCAAAATGGATTAAACACCTAAATGCAAGGCCAGACACTATCAAACTCTTAGAGGAAAACATAGGTAGAACACTCTATGACATAAATCACAGCAAGCTCCTTTTTGACCCACCTCCTAGAGAAATGGAGATAAAAACAAAAATAAACAAATGGGACCCAATGAAACTTAAAAGCTTTTGCACAGCAAAGGAAACCATAAACAAGACGAAAAGACAACCCTCAGAATGGGAGAAAATATTTGCAAATGAAGCAACTGACAAAGGATTAATCTCCAAAATTTACAAGCAGCTCATGCACCTCAATATCAAAAAAGCAAACAACCCAATCCAAATATGGGCAGAAGACCTAAACAGACATTTCTCCAAAGAAGAGATACAGACTGCCAACAACACATGAAAGGATGCTCAACATCACTAATCATCAGAGAAATGCAAATCAAAATTACAATGAGGCATCACCTCACACCAGCCAGAAAGGCCATCATCAAAAAATCTACAAACAATAAGTGCTGGAGAGGGTGTGGAGAAAAGGGAACACTCTTGCACTGTTGGTGGGAATGTAAATTGATACAGCCACTATGGAGAACAGCATGGAGATTCCTTAAAAAACTAAAAATAGAACTACTATATGACACAGCAATCCACTACTGGGCATATACCCTGAGAAAACCATAATTCAAAAAGAGTCATGTACCACAATATTCATTGCAGCTCTATTTACAGTAGCCAGGACATGGAAGCAACCTAAGTGTCCATCAACAGATGAATGGATAAAGAAGATGTGGCACATACATACAATGGAATATTACTCAGCCATAAAAAGAAAAGAAATTGAGTTATTTGTAGTGAGGTGGATGGACGTAGAGTCTGTCATACAGAGTGAAGTAAGTCAGAAAGAGAAAAACAAATACCATATGCTAACACATATATCTGGAATCTTAAAAAAGAAAAAATGGTTCTGAAGAACCTAGGGGAGGACAGGAATAAAGACATAGATATAGAGAATGGACTTGAGGACACTGGGAGGGGGAAGTGTAAGCTGGGACGAAGTGAGAGAGTGGCATGGACATATATACACTACCAAATATAAAACATAGCTAGTGGGAAGCACCTGTATAGCACAGGGAGATCAGCTCGGTACTTTGTGACCACCTAGAGGGAATGGGATAGGGAGGGTGGGAGGGAGACGCAAGAGAGAGGGTTATGGGGATATATGTATATGTATAGCTGATTTACTTTGTTATAAAGCAGAAACTAACACACCATTGTAAAGCAATTATACTCCATTAAAGATGTTAAAAAAAAGAGGTATTAATACACGAAGTATGATAGCATTCCCAGAGATATTCCTCACCGGCACTGCCTGTTTTCTTGTAGCTTTAATATGGGTGAATTAATTTGAAATTCCTATTAAGGACAGACTCCAAGGGCTAAAAGATCACTATAAGGTAACATGTGGCCTGTGTAGTTCTCTAAAGGAGGAATGGGGAAGTCTACTGTCTTTATAATGATGTTATGGGGAAGATTTGGGGACTTACACTCATTCCCTTTGTCCTTATCAGAACATCTTTCCCCAGCTCTAAAAACACACCCCTCACAATATGCACACAGCTTGGTTCCAGGCTGTCACCTTGAGTTGGTTTATTTTACTCTAGGCACAGGTCTGACTTATCTATGTTCCATTTACGATTTGAAATAAAGTAAGATTCTCCTTCAGTCATATCAATTCAGTTTAGGCTCTACACTTCTGGACCTAAGTGTCTGTACTTTGTGAGGTAGATGTTTTAACTGTAAAATAAAATGAATGCTATATATTGTAATACATTTGAAAGCATCTTGAATTTGGTTTTTGCTTCTAAACATTTCCTTCCATTTTGTTAATGCTAACATTTAGTAACTACTGTGATGACTCAAAATCTGTTTAGTTTCATAATTCTTATGATTCTGTATGACTCTTATAAAGAGGAAAATGAAAGAAAATAGGAGCAAAATATACATATATATAGTTTCCTTTAAAGCCTTTATTTCTTAAAGAAGTTGAAATAATTTATATTAATCTGTTCTCTTTTAGTATTGTACTTCTGCTAAGCCAAAAACAGACACTTGAAGAGCTAAAACAGTCAGTCCAGCAGCTGAGATGCACTGAGGCAAAGTTTACAGCACAGAAAGAATTGCTAGAGCAAAAAGTACAAGAAAATGATGGGAAAGAGCCACCTCCAGTAGTAAATTATGAAGAAGATGCGCGATCAGTTACATCTATGGTAAGCCAAAGAGTAATCAAATGAGAAAGTTGAAAGAGTAGTATATAGGTAATAAGTGAATACAAAAAGTAATTCTGGTTGCTGTAACAAATTATTACTCTTGTTAATATGCAGGTCCTATTAAACTTGTTTGTAAATGCAAAATAGACTTGTCAGTCACCTCAGGTCACCTGGAGAGCACTTTCAGGAACCACCTGTAGAGTCAAAGGAAAAAGCTCTTCTCTTGCCTTCAAAACTGAAAACAAAGACTGCAGTTGTTTTTATTCCTGGGAGACAGCAGGAAGGTAGGGTGTTATTCTTAAGATAGAAATAAGAAATAAGGAGAAAGATACTTATTAATTTTTTTTCTTATATAAGAACAGTAGAATTTATCTGAGATTGATGATGTGTTTATTGTTTTCACAATACAAAACACTGATTTTTTTAAAGATGATTTTTTCTTATAAATAGCCTTAAACTACAATAAACACATTTAAATCTAGCAACTAGAAATTCAGCTTTATTTTATACAGATTTATTAACTGTTTAAGAATGCCTAGTTTAATTACTTTCTCTCTCTCTTCCCCTTCTTTTCTTCCTTCCTTTATCTTATGTTGGTGGTTTCTATCGGGGGCAGTTTTGCCCCCCAGGGGTCATTTGGCCATGTCTCCAGACATGTTTGGTTTTCACAGCTGGTGGATGCTATTGCTATCTCGTGGGTAGAGGCCAGTGATGCTACTAAATACCATACAGTGCACGTTACAGCCCATCCCTTCTTACTCACAACAAAAACTTACTCAAACCAAAATATTAATAGTGCCAAGGTTGAAAAAGCCTGAGCTGTATCCTTGATTTTTCTGTGGGTAACTGTATGCAGTCCGTAAATAGAACTATTATATTATAGTTAATTATGCTATAGGTGATATTTTAGTAATTTTTAGTTTATGTGATTCTAAATAGTACAATTAGATTGTTAAATGGATTCGAATGTCTCCATAGGAAAAAAAGACTGCATTTGAAATGTCCAATTCTAGATAAATCTGGATATGAATAGGAAGTGTTTAAATTATTGTGGTTATTACTATTTTTTATTAATTGAGCCATAGTGATCTATACATTACATTGTGAATTATGGATTATAATTCTTTGCTGTCCTTTACTGTCCTACCAGACAATAAAGATCTTACCATGTAGACCAGGGACCCTACTGGCGTAATTTTCTTGCTTCTTGAGTTTTGATAACTAACATGCATTTTTTTCAGAGGAACTTCTGAAGGTTTATTCTTTTGCTTGGCTTTGAAACCTTAGTTAGTAAATCTTTTGCTCTCTAAGTGTGGTTTATAGTATTTCCTTGTCCCCATGTGGGTGTGGAATTGGTTACTTCATAGCCTTTTTTAGTGGCAGATAGGTTAAAACGGGCTACCTAATTTATTTTAAGTAATTATGTATGCAGATGACTCATGTTGGCATTATTATTATAGAATAAAAGATAGTTTTTCAAGTCACTAAATGATAGCATATCCCCATTTGATAACAGCAGCTAAAAACTAGACTTTGGAATTTAAAATATAACAGTTCATTAATTCTTATTTCATTAAGAACTTGTAATCATTTGGAGTTTTATCTTTCATAATCATTGAAGAAAAACTTTTTCAGTAAATGAGTAAATAATGTTTTAGAGAGAATGTATAATACAGTTTAAGAGGCTAAACTGCTTTCTGGTACTTTCAAACTTTCTCTTATACCCATTTATTAAATGATAATACCTTATAAATTTTTAGAAAGTGATGTCATGTATTGCATTTATCCAGTTTATTTTAAATAGTTGAAATGCTATTTGTTTCTATACATCTTATCTATTCACTGAAGCAATGACTTTAGTAAGTCTTTAAGGAATTTACAAAGGAACGCTATATGTAGTTTAAAGTAATAAAGTAACATTTTATAAATCAAACAGGACATTCCTCAGATTGATGGCAACTAATGAGTTTTTCAGTATGTTTTATAAAACAAGTAGAAATATTTGCAATTCATAGTTCTTAAAACTAAATAATACTCCCACGTATATCAGTGAAATTTTTGCATAATTCTATCTTTCAGTAATAATTAGAATATAACTTTTCATTTTATTTAAAAACAATCAAAATATTAAAAGTATAAATGATTTTTTCACCAAATGACTGTTTAAGCATTGTTTTATGAATAACATTACCCAAAAAGCTTGAAATTAATGTAAGCAGTTCCATTGCTTTTTCCTCTCTATAAATTCCATCCTTATAAATGGTGTTTCAACAAGGGAAATTTAGTTGAATATTGGAAGAATTGGAAGAACTAAAAATTAAAGCATAATATCATGGAAAATAGTAAAAACTTGGCCTAAATATTATTTAAGAGTAAGTATTAACTATTTTACATGATCCTAATTAATGGCAGTGTTAACCAAAACTCAGACTCTTTGGTGGTGAATGCTTCTGTGGAAGAGTGCCCTTAAGGAACTGTACTGCTGAGATGGGCCATGGATTGTATATTCTTATAAAAATTCCAAGGTGATTCAGATGTCAGGGTTAGAATTGTAGTCAGGCTCTTAGATGTATTGATGTTTATTTTGACTTTATAATTCGATGAGAATTAAGGCCCATCTATTAATTTACAGAAATCTAATAATCTGTGGAGACAGGTAATGTAAACATCTTTGTCAGGAAAAGTCATCCTTCTAGTGTTGTCTTTTTTCACCTAAGTCTAATTTTGGCCAAAATACCAAGGAGAAAATAATATTGATAAATATTAAGTATTGCACAGTAATTCTCTATTATCTGTGGATAAGTATGTTTCATTTATCCATTCAAGCAATATTTATTGAGCACCTACTATGTGCTGAGGATATTTCTAGATGCTTGTAATATATCAGTGAATAAAACTAATGAAGAATCTCTCTTAGAGGTTACATTCTGTGGTGAATGGCAGTTAATAAATAAGTAAATTATGTATTATATTGGAAGGTGCTAAATGTCGAGGCGTAAAAACAAAGCAGGATAGGGGATTGGGGGTCTAGAGGGTCACAGGTTGGGATACAATTTTAAATGCAAATAAAGATAAGCATCATCGAGAAAGTGACATTTTTTATATAAACAATGTTCTTTTTAATGAAAAAAATGAAATAATAGGTTAATAGTCATCACAAAATCTCTGCGTGGTAGGAGTTTTTTTCTTTATCATTTTTCCTAATTTCCAAGATTTTGAAAAACAGCATATGTGGCTTTAATAACTATAAAATAATAAATGTTATTAAATAAATATAATATATTCCTACTGCATAAAATAATAGTAAATAAAATAAAATATCTCATAGTTCTACTTACCATTCAAAGGCATCTACTGATCAATTTTTACACGAGAAAGTGACGTTTGAACAAAATCTTGAACTGGGGAGCTAGTAAACCACTTAATTTCTGGGGAAAGAGCATTCTAGTCAGAGGGTGTATTTATTGCAAAGACTATAAGGCAGGAGCAGGTCTGGACTGTCTAAGGTACAGTAAGGAGCTCTGAGTAGAGGGGAAGGTGAGAGTATAGGGAATGAGATTAGAGAAGTAATGGAGAACAGATCTCAGGACCTGTGGAACATAATTAAGGGTTATGGCTTTTCTCTGAATGAAATGGGGAGCCATTGGGTTGGGAGGTTATACCAGAAGATTGACATGCTCTGACTTTTGAATTAAATGGATCACTGTGTTGATAATATGCTTAAGGTTAATAAGAATGGAAGATTGAGGTTGTTACAGCAACCCAGGTGATAGAAGATGACAGTTTGAGCAAGGATGGTATCACAGGAACTAACAGGAAGTGTTTAGCTTATGGATATGTTTTGAAGGTTGAGCCCTTGAGATTTCCTGTGGATTAAATGTTGGGTATGAGAGAGAGGAGTCAAGGACAACTTTAAGGTTTTGCGCGGGAGCACTAGAGGAATAGAATTTGTTTCAAGTGCATGGAAAGAGTACACGTAGAGCAGCTTTGATGAGGAAGAGCAAGATTTCAGCTTGTTTTTCCAAAAAAGAAAGAAAGAGAGAGAGGGAGGGAGGGAGGGAAGGAAGGAAGGAAGGAAAGAAGGGAGAAAGGAAAGAAAGGAAGGAAGGAAAGAAAGAAAGAAAAAGAAAGAAAAGAGAGAAAAAGAAAGAAAGAAAGAAAGAAAGAAAAGAAAAGGAAGGAAGGAAGGAAAGAAAGGAAGGAAGGAAAGAAAACAAAGAAAAAGAAAGAAAAGAGAAAAAGAAAGAAAAGAGAGAGAAAGAAAGAAAGGAAAGAAAGAAAGAAGGAAAGAGAAGGAAGGAAGGAAAGAAAGGAAGGAAGGAAAGAAAGGAAGGAAGGAAGGAAAGAAAGAAAAGAAAGAAAGAAAAAAAGAAAGAAAGACAGAAAGAAAGGAAAGAAAAGAAAAGAAAAGAAAAGAAAGAAACCCCATCAGTGTAGAAATTTGGTAGTTCCAGAGGATGATTTGGACTGGAGATATAAATTTGAGAGTTGTAGACATCAAATGGTATTTAAAATTATTTGACTATAGAATGTCACCAAGTGAGAGAGGATAGAGAAGAACAGAGAAACAAGGACTGAACTCTGGGTCACTGCAAGTTAGGTCTAGACAAGGAGGAATCAGGAAGAGATTAAGAAGGAATGACCAGTGAGGTAGTAGAAAATCAAGAGAATTTGGTGTCCTCGAAAAATGTTCCAAGGAGAAATGAGTTCTAGAATTTCGGACATACCCGGTTAAGGCAGAAGAAACAGTTGTATTGACTGCAGGAATTTTCTAAACTTTTTAATCAAATTCCCAAGAGGAGAACTATAGCACGGAATGCAGCATCTCTGGAAATACTGTTCCAATCCCTTTTCAAAGAGTGTCCTGAAGGGACCACTGCGCAATGGAAACTGTACTTTGGGAAATGATGAATTAGAAGACAGATCCTTTCTTATCCATTTGAGTTATTGACACTTAAATGTGCTGTTAATGCTGAAGACATTTGAGTTGTTTACATGGACTATAGACCCAAGGATTATTTTATTTTATTCTTCACTTCTAGCTCTGCAGGCAGAAGAATCTGCCTTCTGGGGCAAATTAGAAGGCTAAACTCCTTGTTGGCTGCCCTATCTGGATAATGATGGAAATACCAAGATTTTCTAGTCCCTGACTAAGCATTGTCTGACTTTACTCTCTCTCTCTCTCTCTCTCTTAATTTATTCAAAAATATCACATTTGTTTTTAGCTATCCAGTTGTAAGAACATAAGTTTTCAACCAGTGTCTGTTGAATTGAGGAATTGAACTTCCTTTTTACTCCAGAGTAATCTAGTTATTTTCCTTTTAACAGCATGTGCTTTAAGCCAAATATAAGAATTTTTGTTGAAAGAATCTGTTATATGTCAAATATATCTGGCACCATGGAATGAGTTCCTACTTTTTAAATGTTTAGCTATCCTATAAGATAATTGCCTTTACTTTGATATTTCTGAAATTGCACATTTTTAAGCCCTTTTACTAGACTAATACACAACTTATATTTATCTTCTCTGCATATTTTATTGAGTTCTGCTTAATTGAACAGCACTATCAATAAAATCCTGTTTTGTTACATTTTCAACCAACAAAATATCTGGTTTGTTGACTAAATATTGTCTGTATTATGATTCAATAGTAATTCATTTTACCATAATGTTCAATATATTTTCAATTTTGTAGTTAGTCACTAAATTGGAATGATATCAATTGAGATGTATTGACAGCATCATTGAAGCTTTATCTGTTTTCATCATCAGGTATATTTTCTTTTTTTAAATACATAAGATAAATGTTAATTACAAGCCTTACTATCAAATACACTGAGAAAAGTACCAGACTAAGAATCAGGAGACCTGAATTGAGCTTTGTCTCTGCTGTATAATTATTGTCAGGTTACTTAACCTTTCTGAGTTTTCTTTTCCATAAAGGGAGGAAATGAATGTGTACCCACCTTGCCTGACAGGATTTCTGTGACACTGAAGTGAGATTATGTTAAGTATTTTATATATTAAGAAATACTGTTACAAAAAGATTCTATTTTACTTTTTTCTAATAGTGTACCTTAGTTCACATGTAAATTAATTTGTAGATACTTACTGAGTTCTTAAGTATGAATTGTAGATTTTTTCTGTAGGATTATCTTTTGTAGTATTTCTTATTTATGAAGGCAAAACCTTAAATAATTTCTCTGAATATGTAGTACATATACGTGCACAGGTGCCTAAGTGTCTTTTCCTTAGTCCCTAGTTCCCTACCTCAGAGGTAACCTTCCAGAAGCATTGTATGCAAATATAAACATAAATTTATATTATATGCTTCCTGCTCTTTTGACACAAATGGTAAAACATACAATACTGTTCTGTACCTTACTTTTTACTTAATATATTTTAAGTATCACTTTGTAACAGTGAGTATACAGTTACTTCTTTTTTTTTCATTTATTTGTTCAACAAACAAATATTTATGGAATGTCAGGTGTCATTTTAAGTTCCGGGGATACAGTAGTGAACAAAATAAACATTTTTTTTTTGTCCTCATGGACCTTTCACTCTAATTGGAGGAGACAGACAATAAACAATCATACACACACACACACACACACACACACACACACACACACACCCCTACATACATATATATGTCAGGTGGTGGTAAGTTCTTTGGAGAAAAATAAAACAAGCAGGGAGAAAAAGGGTGCTGGGAGGGGTTTTCATATATATGGTGGTCAAATAAGGCTTACTGATAAAGTGATTTATACAGAGCTCTGAAAGACCTAAGGGAGCAAATGATGAGATTGCCTGGGGTGAGAATATTCCAAGCAGTGGGAAAAGCAGTTGAGAGGCACTGATGCAGGAGTCTGGTTCTTGTGTTGGAACAACAAGGAAGCCAGTGTGGCTGGAACAGAGTGAGCCAGAGTAGTAGGAGATGGGGTCAGAGAAGTAGTGGGCATTTAGATCGCATAGTCACGCAGACCATTGTAAGGAATTTGATGCTACCTCTTAGAGAAATAAGACTCTGAGCAAAGAAGTGACATATTTACATGGTTTACAATTGTTTGTTATTATAAAGATAGCTGGTGAAATCCTATAATTTTACTATGTGTATAAATAGAGATTATATGTAAGATACATTTTGGAAGGTTTTATGCAGTTTATATAGGTTTAGATGTTACTGTCAAAGTAATTTAAAGGTTTCTTAACCTGAGAACAATGTCAGTTATGGATATTAATTACTACATTAATATCGACATTAATATTTCAGTTTTATAGATTAATAAATTCTTGCTTCCAGCTTTCCTGTGGCAAGAATTTTATCATGCTGAACTTTCAGTGGCTTTCTAGACCATTAAATTAATAAATTCTCCTGTAGATCTGATACTTAAAGTGTATTTAGAGGTATATGCTTTATGTTTATTTGATGCATAAATTTCTAATTTATAAAACAAAGTTAGTAGGTGATAATGATTACATTATAAAAAACTTGTTGATTTTTCTAAATAATTCAGGTCAAGATTCCTTAACATTGCTAATCATCAAGGAAATGCCAATCAAAACCACAATGAAATATCACCTTACACTGGTCAGACTGGCCATTATCAAAAAGACAACAAATAACAAGTATTGGCGAGGATGTGGACAAAAGGGAACCCTCTTGCACTGTTGGTCGGAATGTAAATTGGTGCAGCCACTATGGAGAACAGTATGGAGGTTCCTCAAAGAATTGAAAATAGAACTACCATACAATCCAGCAATTCCACTTCTGTTTATTTATCCAAAGGAAATGAAAACACTAACTCGAAAAGATATCTGCACCCCCATACTCCTAGCAGCATTATTTACAATAGCCAAGATATGGAAACAATCTAAGTGTCCCTCAATAGATGAATGGATAAAGATGTGAGATATATATATATATATATATCTCATATATATGTGTACACACACACACACACACATACACACACACACACACACACACACATGAAATCTTGCCATTTGTGGCAACATGAATGGGCCCTGAGGGCATTTTGCTAAGTGAAATAAGTCAGACAGAGAAAGACAATTACTGTATGACCTCACTTATATGTAGAATCTTAAACAAAACAAAACATAAAACAACTCATAGTTACAGAGAACAGACTGTGTTTCATTGCCAGAAGTAGGGATGGGGAACGGGTGAAGGTGGTCAAAAGGTACAAACTTCCAGTTATAAAATAAAATGAGGGGGATGTAATATACAGCATGGTGACAATAGTTAATAATACTGTATTATATATTTGAAAGTTGCTAAGAGAGTAGATCTTAAAAGTTCTCATCAGAAGAAAAGAATTTTTATAACTATGTGTGGTGATGAGTGTTAACTAGACATGTTGTGGAAATCATTTCTCAGTATATACAAATATCAAATCATGATATTATGCATCTGAAACTAATATAATGTTATATGTCAATTATATTCAATTAAAAAAGATTCCTTTAAATGTTCATTTTTCTTTGGTTCATACAAATGAAGTCATTTCACATCACAGACTGGTTAATGGATAATGCCAGAGACATTTTTGCATCAGACCACTGTATCTTAAGTATCAGGGGGAAAGAAAACAAAATTTCAAGCTGTTTTTAACTTCTATTTTAACTATCTCTGTTCATATTTATATGCATATTCAGTGAGTAAATAAGCCAAATCAAGTATATGGTAAATGAAATGTAACTTTTTCATTTTTATACACAAACACACGCACACATATATACATGTAATATACTATAAACCAAATGAAAAAGCTACCTTTCATTTTCATGTATATATATGTATACATATATATATTCCTAATTTGTCTTTTTAATTATGGATTTCTTAATATCTTAGCACTAATTAACTAGCCAGGGGTTAGCTAGCTCTAAAAGGATATAATAAATGAACAAAGTAAAGTTAGGCAAGAATTAAGTATTGCTATGATTAATGCAAATTAAAAGATTAATTAATTATTCAGTCATTTGGGATTAAACAAGTGTTTAATCATTACTTATTACATGAATATTTTGTAGCGGGGTTTTGTGGGAAGGGTGGGTCAAAGATAAAATAGATTTAGAACCTACCATAGGTTTGGTGGTGGTAGATGGAGCAAAAGTAATTGATTTAACAATTAATTTGAAAGTTGGCTGCATTTTGACTTGTATATATCCATATATTAAAACATTAGAAAAAAATTTAGGTGCCTAGCAGTACGTAGACATACACTCAGCTGATGTTTACAGAGGGACCGAATAGGTACAGAATTTCAAAATATCTATTTATAGGTTATAATTGATACCATTCAGTTTTTTAAAAAAATGGGTTAAATGTTGATGTTAGCTTCTATCAGATATTTCTCATTTTATAAATAATTGTGGCAGTGGTAGTCTAACAGAGTGACAAAGTCTCCAGTAGTGACAGAGATAATGACTAATGAGTTATTGCAATAAAATTGTCACTCTAGAGAGAGCTCCAGCTGCAGAGCCAGACTGCTTGGATTTGTATCCATGCTCTACCACTTAGGAGGCGTTAGGCAAGTTTCAAGACTTTTCTTGCCCTCATTTCCCAATGTGTAAATCAGGAATTACAGTTTTACTTACCCTTGGATTTGTTGTAAGGAATAGTTAAGTTTATACATTTAAAGCGTGTAGAACAGTGCCTGCAACTTAGTAAACTACCATTGTCTTTTATGTAGATGATAATTATCACAGAAATGATGATTTAATGTAAACGCTTATTTTCTGCTAGTTTTTATTCCTTAGTCTTGATATTATTTTTCATTAAGCATGAGTATTTTCTTTTAAAAATGTATCCTGTTAATTTTTAGATGATAGATAAGCGTGTTTGGGATCTACTCTGTATTTGAAGTACAGACTTTCTTGGGTATCCAAGGGGGATCGGTTCCAGGAGCCCCTGCAGTAAAATGGTATGCTATTTGCATATTACCTACACACATGATGATACTTTAAATCATCTGTAGATTACCTGTAATACCTAATACAATGTAAATGGTACGTAAATAGTTGTAAATACAATGTAAATGCTATGTAAATAGTTGCCTGCACAGGGCAAATTCAAGTTTTACTTTTTGGAGCTTTCTGGAATTTTTTTTTCCAAATATTTCAGATCCATGGTTGGTTGGATCTGTGGATGTAGAACCTGCAGATGTGGAGGGCCTACTGTATTGTGTTCTTTAGCCATAATAGATTACAAAGTATTTTTTAAGCAAAGTATCATGTAATTAATTTTACTTATATATTGCTGGCATCAATAGGATTGACCAGCTAATTTTTTAAAGAAAATTTTTAGTGTTATTAGTTTACTGTAAGCTCATTTTTTTCTTCTACTACACTATTAAAATTTGTGTTTAAAATTTTGCACAAAGCAATTTTTATAAAAATATAACTCATAATCACATTTTTTGACAGTTTTCTTTTAGAGTAAAAAAAAAAATCCTAAATGGCATTATATTTTATAATTATTCATTCCTAAAATAACATTTTTCTTTTAAGTTTGCAATTATGGAAAATTCAATTAACAGTTTTTAATACTTATATTGCCTTTTAAAAATAACTCTCTTTGTTGTCAATTTATGCCATACCATTATTTATTCATTCTGTCAGTTGAAACCAGTTTTTCTTTATACCTCATTGATTTCCTTCTCTCAGTATTATTTAAAGGCTCTCTTTTTATCAGCAGGGCAGGGTGGAGAAAATGTGGAAACTTGAGTCAAATTGTCATGCGTTTCATTACCTTTAAGTAAATTTTTACCCCCCTAAACCTCAGTTTCTTCATCTGTAAAATGTGGTTAGTAATATGCACCTCAGAGGATTGTTATTAGGACTAAATGAGCCCAGACATAGGAAGGTGCTTAGTACGCATTTGGTTTTTGTCCCCTTTCTTTTCCCTCTCCTCTCCATTTCTCTTTTTCCTCCTTTCTTCTGTCTCTTGCACCTTTGTCCCCATTTCTCCTCTTCCCTCCTCTGCCTTCTTATTAAACACAATTAACCAACTTCTATGAATATCTATTGTGTGCCATGGATGGAGACGTCCTGGAGTAAAAGAGAGTCTCTGTACTCAAAAATCTACATTCAGCAGGCAGAAAGTTGCAATAAATAATTGATTAACAAGAAAACATCAGTGCTGTGATGAAATTGATCATTAATATTCCTCAGGCTTTAGCCTTCAGCCCTTGGCTTTCAATCCTTTTCTTTTCTTTGTATTCATGTTATCTGTGGGCTTTTTTTCTTTCTGTCATGACTTAAACATCAACTGATGATCCCCAAATCTACATGTCCAAGGAAATTAGGAATACTGGAATACCACTCAAGATAAATATAAAAAATGAGAGCAGAGAAGGTAAGTGACTTATGCAAATTCACACAAAAAACGTTAAATGTAATACAAATTTTAATTTAACAACAATTTCATTATTATTCATACACCAATTAGATTTTCTTTTTGTGTGTTTTTTTTTGGATTAACTGTTAACTGATAGATATAGTATTAACTGACATTCATTCTATGTTAATTCAAAATTAAAAAAAACTTTGGACTTTTTTATTGTAGTTTAGTGCAGATACATTATTTGAAAAGACAGGGGAGAGATCTAATCATCTGAAGAAGAAAAACAGATTTTTACATACATGTCTAATTTGTCATAATAATTGTGAATAATAAAATTACTAAAAATTTCTATTGATAATGAATACAGTTCTTCCTTTTCTCCCATAATATAGTTTTGTTTTTGCATACCCATTAAAAATAAATCAGTAAAAAGCAACTACTTGGCATATAAACCATTGCATAAGATGTTCAGGACATTCTTTTAAAAATTTAAAAATTATCTAATTTTCTTCAACCTGAGAAAAGTATTTCAGCCTCTACAATTTATTTGCTAATTCCTCTGTTACATTGAATAGTATTTGTCTTAAAATTTATGTGTGAGTATGTTATCTTTTCACTTGAATTGAAAGTAGACAGTTGGCCTTTCATGTAGTGAAGGATTCATATATTTTTATCTCTAAAGTCTTCTGTCATAAATTTTGAAAGTTATTTTTATGACATATCACTTTCTTTAATTTAATTGAAAGGTTTAATAAAGAGAATATGTGAATATTATGATTTATTGCTTCATTTGGTACCTAATGAAAGAATTTTAAATCCTAATAAATTTTCTCTTTTATTATAGTGTTCTGAAGAAAATTATTTCTCAGTATTAATATTTAAAAGATTAAGACTCAACTGTTAATTTTTAAAATCATTGGTTTAGTTTGCAAATCCCAGACAAATGATAAGATCTCGGACTAAGGAAAGATTTTCTCTGTCAGAATGTATCTAGAGATCTTTTAGAGTAGAGGCTAATTCTTCCAGATAAGTTCTCAAAATTGCTTAAAAATCATTTAATCCTTGGAAGGAGAAATAACTCAATCAGAAAGAAATCATTTATACTTCTACTGTGTATTTAACTATGTGGTAGATGTTACAAGGGCCTACAAGAGAATATAAACAAACTCAGATGGTTTTATCTGCCTTCATTTTGAAATTTGAATGAATGCTATCATACTGATAATGTTAGAAACATAACATTTGAACAACTAGAAGTTTACATTATTAAAACAGCATAGTTAGGAAGCAAGAATATACAGATAGATTAATAGAATACTCGTCCAAAGAAGCCTATATGTTCTTAATATGAGTATAAGGCTATTTTAAGGAAAACAAAAGATTAAAAGATTATTCAGTTTATATCATTTTAGAACTTAATCTAATGCCACATAAAAAATAAATTTCAGGTGTATTACTCAAATATAAAAAAATAAAGCCACAAAATGACTAAAGAAAATATAAGTGAACATTTTTCTGTGTCAGAAAACAAAGAATTAAATTGCAGAATAAAAATTGGGAATAATATGTGATGCAAATATGACAAGGATTAATGTTTTAACATATGTAAGTAAATCATCCAAATTGGTTTATAAAGAAGGAACGCGTCAATTAAAAATGGACAAAGAACATAAGAAATTTATAATAAAGGAAATATAAGCTTTAATAAAGATATGAAAGAATTTTCAACCTCACTAGTAATGAAAATAATCATTAAAAAAAACAATTAGAAAATGAGATTTTTAACTTGTCTGTTACCATCCACAGTGGCCTCCTTTCCACCTGTTCGCTGTGCTCCAGCCAGAGTAACCTTTTAAAATTTCAAATCAGGACAAGTCTGGTTATATTGGCCCCCACAAGAATGGCTGCTTATAACTTTTAGGCTAAACAGTACTTTTTCTGAATGGCCTGCATAAAAGGCTTTCCTTATATTGTCTGGCCCCTACCTTGGACTCTGACCAATCAGAATGTATGCCTGTCATAACTACCAGGTATGTCCCTATGGAAGAAACAGCAAAAAAAGAAGTATATAAGGGGTAAAGGACTGGGATAAAAATCTTGGAGTAGTCCAGGGACTGACTATTCATCTAGTTTAAGAACAAGTATAGTTGGAGTAAGGTAGTTAAGAGGCTTATATGAAGCTATTAAGTGTGATCTGAAATTTCACATGTGAAGCAGTTTTGACTGGTAGGTTCCAAGTTATGAATAGTAGAATGCAATGCTGAAGTTAAGCATAAATGAGCATTGTTGGAGATGAAGACATCCAAAGGAACTTTGAGGCCTTGGGTATAAGAGTCATGTACTGGAAAGAAAATAATTATAAGCCACTTTCAAAGATCTCAGTAAATAAAGAAGAGTGTCTGAGAGGCCAGTAGATGATAGCATTGCGAATGAAAATGCCCTGGCTTCATTTATGCTATTATTATAGGTACCTCATCTCTTAAAATTCTATATAAAGCTTCTGGTGCTTAAGACAGTACCTGGCAAAGAGTAGGTGCTCGATAAATTTTTCTTCAACGTGCTTGAAGAGATGAAATCATCAGTGTTTAGATTCCGGTCAAATGTTTGACTCCTTTTCTATATATTCCTTGGCATATAAGCACCAAACAAAACAAAACACCTAGTCAGTTAATGTAGAGGGGTAAATTATTCTAGAATATGTTCTAGAAAGTAATAAATTCCTTAGCACTGATGGAAAGGAAAGGATACAGAGAAATAGCTTTAGCTAGCATATTCATCACTTATAGGTAGGCAAAATCAGAAACTCAGTATGCTGTGTCATTTAAGTGGGGTCAGGATGCACTGGGTTCTCAAAAATATCTTAACCACCACAACTGCTTTAGGAAAATTATTTGGCAATATCTACTAAAGGATATGGGCACACCCTGTGACCCAGAAATGAATACATATGTTCCGCAAAAGACATGTATAAGAATATACACAGGAGCACTATTTATAATAGACTGAAACTGGAAACTGCCAAATGTCAATCAACAATGGAATAGATAAACTGTGGGATATGTACCCAGTGAAATTGTCTGCAGTTATAAGAATGAACAAATTACAGTTATATACAGCAGTATGGGTGAAACTTACAAACATCATGTTGAGTGAAAGATACCAGACGTTACATAATCTGTGATTCCACTTATATAGAGTTCAAAAGGAGGCAAAAGTAATCTGTGATATATTGGAAGTTAGGATAGGGTTTACCCTTGCTGAGATGAGGGAAGGACTGAAAGGGGCACACAGGGGACTTCTGGAGTGGGAAATGACTTGTATTTTGATCCATCTTCTAGTTACCAGGATATTTTCAGTCTGAAAATTCATAAACTGTACACTTTTGATTTGTACACTTTGCTGAATGTATCTTGTACTTCAATTAAGAATTTCAGAAAAAAAATTTGCTCTAATTAAGCGTGGGACCAAAATGAAGGCATGTTCCACTGTGTGTGTGTGTGTGTGTGTGTGTGTGTGTGTGTGTTAGTTTGTGTCTGTGTGTTGGGCTGTTCATGGCTGTCCTTTCAGAATTACTTGGGATGAGGAGGGGCTTTTTCAACTACACAGGCCATACTTCTGTCTCTCTGTCAACCCTCTTCCTTCACCTTCTTCCTTCCCATATTATGTTTCCTCCATGGACTACATTTCTCCCTACCTTTCTCTTTTACTAACAAGCCATAGTTAACTATAATGCATGCTGTGAAAGTGTTGCATCCTTCAGGTCTCTTGGGGTTGAAAAAATTTTGAGAACTATTAGACAAAGGAGTTTGTCTTAAAGAACTCTTTTAAATTCCGAATGCCTCTTGTGAAAGTAGCTTATTAAGCATTGTAAGATAATAATATGTACCTCAAATCAGGAGCTTGGGGAGCTAAAGAGAGTGTCAGTTACCCCAAAACTGGGTAGTGCAAGCATGTTGATTCTGACTTTTCACTGGTTATTTAACTCACCAAGAGAAAGTGTCTTTGTACTTTCTAGCATTTGATGACAGCATACAATTTAGAGGTCTCACTTTAATTTAGTGGCCACTTATTATAATTTGAAAATTGTGCTGGGGAATTAGATCATAATTATTTCTATTTTGAAAGATAGACCATGCTTTTACAATGATGGAATAATTTGTGCAGATACTAAAGATATTTGGTATGTGAGCAGTAAAACAAACATGGACTGGCCATACCATGAAAAAACGCTGATCTATTGTTTTCCATGGGAATTTGAAAGCCTGATTTAATTTTCGTCTGCCATTCTTATAGGCTTCTTGGATGATTTTTAGGGATGCTGCCTCTTTCTTGTCTCCCAAAGTCAGAAAGTCAGAGACAGCTTGACTTCTTGCTCTGTGGATGTACAATGTGATTTGGGATTAGGATGTTAAAAACCAAAGAACATAGGAAACCTTCCTCTGTCCTCCTATTTTTCCATAGAGTTCTTCAGCTGATTGACAGGAAGTGAAAAAGAGCTGATGCTTTAAGCTTCAGCTGTATCACTTCTAAGAAAGGCAGCCTAGTAGAATGACCATGTCTGGGGGTCTGAAGATTGCAGAGAGCATGATGTCACCAATATGAGATAATCAGGTTTGTTTTAAATTGTTCGGCGAAAAGACTGTTAGCTCTGGGAATTTGTAATCTTCACGTTGCAAGGTTTTTTGTATAGATTTCATATTTGCTAGTTTATATACTTGTGTCATTCACTCATTGGTTCATTTCCTGCTTTAGTCCTCAGAGTATTTGAGGTAGCTAATGATGACAAAATACAGCAAAATACAAATAAAAAAATAAAATCAGCACCAGGAAAAATGGAGGTTGTAACAGATATCAAGACTGGAGGAAAAGCTATGTAGGTCATAGCTTGGATGGTTACTACAGTAGAGCTATTATTTTGTGTCTAAGCTTCCCAAAGGCCAAAATGAAAGGGATGATAAAGTCATGTATTAGTTACTGTTAAATAAAAGAAGGCATGTCCCATTGCAGGGGAAGCAAAGCTTTTCATTGTATTTAGCTCTAATAGAATTTCTTACTGGAGGTTTTGACATTGACTTTTGCAGTGACAGTGCCCTTGACAATATCACTACAGCTCATGCTGGAAGAAGATTCATAAGGCCATCTCTTTCAGAATCTAGAATCCCTCAGTGGAAGTGGAGGCCATAACACCAAAATCAGTCCATGGAGGTCTAAGAATACAGCTGTATGTAAACGGAGTTCATCCAAGAATATAATCTAGATTTAGAATAATTAATGAACTTGGATGTGATTCTAATGATTCTGTCTTAGTACTATTTTTCTCAGCTGCAGTTAGGTTATACAGTGGATCATTATTTTCCCTGGGAAAAGTTTTCAACTGCAGGTATTTTATACTTGTTTGCAGGTGGATCTGTAAGATTAGAAGGATTTACTAGTAAATTAGCTGATTTTTAAAAATTGTTGAAGACCTATATTTTAAATTATTGGAAATATTTTATATATGTAAAATAATTTTGTTATGTTGTGAAAACATAACTCCCATAACATTATTCAAAGCTTGCCCCTTGTTAGGATTAAAAAACATTATTGATGATTAAAGGGAAATTGTCAGTGTTAAACTTCAACTTTTGCTTGCAATTTTCATGATAAATTGTGATAATTATGATGTCTCACTATTTTCTAGTTGATTATTCTTAATTTAACTTTGTAGATTTGTTTGTTGGATTTATGTATAATTACTCTATCGATTTTAAAGATAAGTAAAGAGTGCTGAAAATCTCACTATTATATGAAATGTTCCATTTTGGAGGATTTTTCTAAACAAACTTTTTAATATCTATTACAATTCAAAATTTAAAATTTCCTAAAGGATTATTCTTTGAGAGACAGTGGATTTGATTCATTAACATCTGGCCATATAAAGCCTCATATGTTAGGTTGCTCCAATATGTCATTTAAGGAAAATTACTAAAAGAAAGGAACTGACTGTATGCTGGACATAAACTATTGTTACTGGCAAACAACCCTGCAAGGGAGGAGTGATTCCTACCTTTCAGATGAGAACCCTGAAACTTGAAGAGAGTAAGGATTTTGATCAGAATAAGAGCGGCAGATTCAAACTCAGAATTTTCTGTCGCAATAGGTTAAATTCTATCCAAGCAGTGTTGCCTGTTTACTAAGCCAACAGACTTATAGTCAGAGAGAACTTAGTTCAGACCCTCTCTGTGTTATTAAAGATATGACTATAGGAAAGGTCAACACAACCTCTCTGAGGTAAATATCCTTATTGGTAAAATGTAGCAAATCATAGAAACCTCATAGAATTGTTTTGAAAATTAATGAGATAATGTTTGTAAAAATGTTTTAGCACAGTGCCTGGCATATAGCTAAACTCAATAAAAGGTAGCTATAAAGAAAGAAAAAGTTACCATGATTTCTCCTAAATGTGATTTTTCAGTGTATTTATGTTGGAGGCTATATTCCACTTAAACATATTTTAATTCTTTTCATAGTGTAATACCTAAAGATAACAAATTCCTAAAGATAAGAAACTACCAGCAGGTGGAGCTCAGTGTCAGAGAATCCAAGTTTCTGAAATTGAGCTATTTTTCATCTTATGTTTTAAAAATAAAATTAAATAAATGCATATACAGTTTTGAAATTTATATGTGAAGGCTTTCTATCTTTAACATGCTTACCAAAAGTCATCACCCTGCCACATAGTTCTTGAATATGTAAAAATAATGCTTTGGTTATTCGGATCAACTAAAATTCTTTGTTGTTTCTGGTATTATATATAATGTATGACAGTCATTTGCATGACGAAGACATACTTAAAGTGAACTTCATTTAAAAAGAGTGACTTAGAATTTGATTATTTCATTCAGGAATTGGACTGATGATCTCATATTTAACTTGTCAAAACCCTCAAATCTGCCACTCTCACAGTATTCCACTTCTTAGTAAATTAAAGGTATCACCTTTAATCAGCTGTTAAAGCCAAAAATCGTGGGAATCACCCTTGTGTTCACTCTTTCACAAATCTCACATCCACTCTATCCATAAGTTCTCGTGGTGCTATCTCTAAAATATATCCCAAATCTGACCTCTTGTCAGCATCTTCACTGTGATCATCATAGTAAAACAGTAAGTTGTGGCCTGACTGCTTCTTCCAGACTACCTGTCTGCTCCCTTGCCCTTCCTACATTTTATTTTCTACGTAGTAACTGAGTGATCACAGTGTGATCTTGTGTGATCTCCTGCTTATGACCCTCCAGTGGGATCCTTGTGTAATCAAAATAAAATTTCTTATCAGAGCCTGAACTACATGATCATGTCCCTGCCTAGCTCTCCCCCAGCATGGCCTCCCACTCCTTCTCATCCTCCGCACTCTAGCCTTTCTGATCTTACTGTCCTTTGAGCAGGCCAAACTGCTTCTCATCTCAGGGCCTTTCTGTTTCCTCTCTCTTTAATGCTCTTTTCCCCAGTTTTTCATATGCCTGACTGCCTTCTTTTCATCATTTCAACTCAAATGTCATTCCTTTGAGACATCTCTCTGACTACTCTAGCTGTAATAGGCTCTTTGATTAACCCTCTACTCCCTGCCATCATTATCCTATTGCCCTTTTCCACTTCTTACATAGCCCTTACTTCTAGTTCTTTGCTGCTACTACTGCAATTTTGTTGGCTAACATTTACTATGTGGTAGGTTTCTTTTAAGCGTTTCTATGCCTTAAATATTTTAATATGTGTATTTGTATGTTATTAACTCATTTAATTATGGCATTTGATTATGTACATATGTATGATTTTAGCATCTATTTTCTTCCCCTATAATCCCTGCTAGCCCCCCAACCTGTAGCTCCACGAAGACAGGGACTTTCATTTTGTTTACTTTGATTTCCTTGGCCTTGAGCAGTACTTGGCAAATAGAGGAGGCTTAGTAAGTATTTTCTGAATATTGCACAAGTTCTTAGAATTCATAATAACAAATAGAGTCATCACATATTTAAGTAAAAAAACCTTCTAGGGGAAAGGGAATATTTTCTAAGGAAAAAATCATGCCTGATTATTCTTAGAGTTCTTTTATATGAAGGTAATAGGGTACAGAAAAATCATCTACTTAGGTTTTAGGAAAGACTTGGCAATGTTCTTTACGAAAGATTGCTAAATATTAAGTCACCATTGGGTGGGAAGTATACTTTTAGCATGGCCCAAGAAAAGATTTAAAATCAGAAATCAGAGGGTACGAATAAACAGATATTTATTTAACTGGAAAACTGTAAAGATAAAGATACCTTAGCAATTAATAATCCCATCTGTTATGGGTTGAATTGTTTCCTCAAAAAGATATGTTGAAATCCTAATATCCAGTACCTGTGAGTATGACTTTACTTAATTGGAAATAGGGTCTGTAGATGTAATCAAGTTCAGATGAGGTTATTAGGGCAGGTTCTGATTTAATATGACTGGTGTCCTTATTAGAAGAAAATATAGACTGACCTGCAGGGAATACAGCCATGTGAAGGCCGAGGCAGAGATTGGAGTTACCAGCTTACCCTTGCAGCTATCAACAAAGGATTACCTGGGGCTACCAGAAGCCATAGAGGCAAGGAAGGAAAGTTCCTTAGAGTTTTGGAGGAAGCATGATGCTGTCAAAACCTTGATTTCAGACTTATAGCCTCTAGAACTGTAAAAAAACAGATTTCTTTTCCTTTAAGCCATGCAGTTTGTGGTATTTTTGTTAACAGAAGACCTAGGACACTAATACAACATCCCTTGTACTTATTATCTATATAAGTGACCTGAAAGACTGCCTAGTGGGGTATCTAGATGACATCAAATTTTTCTAGTTGTGAAGAGAAAACCAGTAGGTACAGATGATCACAGGAGAAATACCTGAATTAGCTTTTTTTCTGGGCTGGACCAAGAAGCAAGAAATCTATCTTCTCTAGATTTTATATTCCTTGACTGTGAACATTAATTTTGTTTCAAGATTTACAGTTTTGTGATTTTATGAGCCTGTGAATTCATATGCCAGGCATCTAGTAAATGCTCAATGAATATTGAAACTATAAATAAATAAAACCACACAGGAAATAAAGAAAGGTAGGAAAATATAAGTAACTCTATTAGGTGTAAAACTACAAATTGTATGTTTAAAATGGTTTAGAGAAAAATTGAAACAAAGGAAAGAATATTGAGAATCAAAACTCATTGTTTCTTGAGTGTGTCAACCTATAGCAAAAAGACAAAATTAATAAATTGCTAATGCATCCTTTGAGACTCCATTTTGGCAACAGAATATTTTGGTGAGATGGAGCAGGGATTTAGCCCAAGAAACATAATATAGGTTAATTGCATAGATTTTTGGAGCAGAGTTGCTTAGATTTGAATCCTGGGTTAACCGCTTATTGGCTGTGTGACCTTGGGCAAGTTAGTTAACTTTTCTGTGCCTCAGTTTTCTCTTCTGTAAACTAGGGCTTGTGATAGAACCTTTCTCATAAGAGTTATTGTGAGGGATTAAATGAGATAATCCACCTAAAACGTTTTAAACAATGCCTGGCTTATAAGGAGCTCCCCACCCCATGTTGTCTCTTATTATTTATTTATTAGTTGTAACATTTTATTAAATTATTCTCAAAATATAAAATGGGGCTTTTCCCTGATGGACATGATATAAAGATGAATGATTGTTATAACAACAAAATCAAAATGTATATATTTAAGCTAGAGAAATAGAGGAAATTATGCAAAGATGTAAGTCTTAATTTTTTTTTTTTTTGAAGTGCATGGAATTGGAAAGGCAAGCAAAGGGTTTAAAAGAAGAGATTTTATGTCATAATTGTGACCCAGGAAAGTTTGACTAAGACTTTTGTATAGTATGTCTCTCTTGCTCTTCTTCTATTTTTTCTTATTTGTAAAGTTTCTTGAACTTTGGTCCATTTTAAAGAATGTGCTGCACAGTACCTGAATATGATATCTGGCATCTAGTATGGTTGCATAGTACCTTCTTTTAAAAAAAAAAAAGAATGAATAGAACAAGGATTTATGTAGCAATGAACAAACTATTATAGGACAGATTAATAAGATAGTAGCCCTATTTTCAAATTAAACGTTTATGCTTTAAGTATCCCGAACCCTCTACTGCTTCTCCAGCCCTTTCACCTCATTGTATGTTGTTAAGCTCAACACATTCCTGTCAGGAAATCTTTAATTTTTATTTAGACCTTAAAGATCATTTGTGTGTAATTTAGATTCTTTCTCTGTGAATCAGAAGAACTATAAAGAATTGGAGAACTATACCTCAGTAAAATTAATTAAAAAGCACTGGATTAAGAAAGGCTTTTTTAGCAAAGCTTTTTGCAAGATTTTTTTTTAAACATCTTTATTGGAGTATAATTGCTTTACATTCATTGTTGGTGTTAGTTGCTGCTGTATATCAAAGTGAATCAGCTATACGTATACATACATCCTCATATCCCCTTCCTCTTGCGTCTTCCTCCCACCCTCCCTATCCCACCCCTGTAGGTGGACACAAAACACTGAGCTGATCTCCCGGTGCTATGCAGCTGCTTCCCACTAGCTATGTGTTTTACATTTGGTAGTGTGTATATGTCAATGCTATTCTCTCACTTCGTCCCAGCTTACTCTTGCAAGGTTTTGTTTCAAGAAATGCTTGAAAGTTTGGTCTGTTCTCAGAGATCTCAAGATCCAGAGTTCTGAAGCAGATGACTTCTACAGGTTGAATAGGAAGGTATTTTATTCAAAATATCAATTACAAAATAGATTTATTTCTTAAGTAATGGATCTTCACTTAATGCATGAAGATTTCCTCTTTATTGGTCAATAAACCAATAACATTTGTTGTATATGTCAATTCCTTTCATCCAGAGTTGACTGGTATACTTCCATGCCAACAGGAGGAGTTAGCGTCAAATAGGAGATCCAGATCTGTGCCTTTTCTATCTTGTTTTTGGCTCAGACAGGAAGGTCTGTGGACAAATTGGCTTCTGTGGGCCCACTATCATCAGCTCTTGGTTGAGATTTGAGATGGAGAAGAAAAATAGATGTTCCCATTGTGAGGGTAGGCCGGATCCTAGTTCTGACTCCCAGTCCTGTAAAACCTGTACTTTAAAGTACAGCTCTGAGGCTTCCTATCCTTCCACATCTGAAGTCAAAAGAGAACAGGTAAGGGGGAAGGCTGTCTCAGGCCTACTTCAGCCAGGGCCCAGAAATGATCTCAGAGTCCAACAGATCATCTGTTTTATACTGCTTCTTTATAAATGGGAAGAATATTTTTTCTTGACTTCTGAATATGATAGTAGACAAAATTCTTTTGAAGGAATTCTGTCATTCAGATGTCAAGCAAAGCCCATTAAAAAATGACAGGGGCTTGTTTTCCATTTTCATTTTATTTTATTTGTTTCCTTTATTCACCTCTCAGATTTGAGAAAAATATGTGCTTTCTACTATTCCAAAACATGGGAAGAGAAAAGAGTGCAGTTTTGTTGGATATCTGAGGAGAATCATTGCTCAATTTAAAATCTGTGATGCTATTAATATTTCATTTTTCCTGATTTCAGTTTCTTTCCTGGCTGGTGAGCCCAATTTTACCTTCTTATTTTCAATTTCTGTCAGCAAAGGAAAATAATATTTTTCTTGATTGGTATTAAAAAATTGGTGATAATACCTGATAAAGCTTTTCACAATGATATATAACTGTATAGTTAGTACTAATTTTATAATCAATTCTTACAGTTTAATTTAGAAACCTGGAACACACTAATTTTTTTAGTATTTTAGTGCATAGCATATCATTTCTATAAATAAAAGGAATGGAGTCCTATCTTAAATCTGTTGTTAGTAAAGGATTATGTTTACATGTTATTTTGTAGTTTAAATTTAATTGCCTATATCCAGCAAGTCCCTTAATTAATGACCCTATATTTTAGGCTGTCATTCTTCTAGATTCACTATATTAGGAAAAACAAGTTCTGGCCTTCAAATAAGAATGGTAAATGTCAAAAAAGAACATTTGATGATTATGTAGCCTTATATATTTTTTCTTTTATATTTGAAGAGAGTTTAATAGACATGTAATTCCTGTTTTAATGTTACTAAATTCAATATTTAAGTTATGGTGTTCTAAATATTAGTGTCTTATAGTCATTGGGTAAGTACTATTCATAAGTATAAGAATCATTCCTTATATTTGTACGTTTTGTGTTGTCTTGATTTAAGGAGTCATACAAATGTTACAGGATGCAGAATCCATTGGTGTCATCTTGTCTAATCTATCATTTTATATATAACAATGTCTCTGAAGCCCTAGATAATTAGTGGCTCATGTAGCTAGCTAGTGACTTGTACAACTCTAATTTTCTGTAGCTTTAAAATAAAGTCCTGCTTCCTTTTCACTCTTCATTTCCTGATATATTTTATGATCTTTATTTGACATTTCTCTGTATTTGTATTTTTTGTATATCTCTTATTGTTTTTGCAAAAGAACTTTATACTTTTTATTTACTGTTCTTGAAATTGTTTTTAATCCTCTTAATTTTTATCTTTTGTGTCAGCTCTGCTGCATGTTTTCAAAATAAACTGGAAAAGGTTAAAATTTTGTTATTTAACTATTATATAAATTTCTACATTGTCATGCATTATTCCTACACTATCCTAAAGTAAACAGTAAGAGTTTTTGTGTTGATGGCTATCAGGCGCCATCCTCAAGTAGACATTAAGTATAGGTATGCCCACTGTCTTCAAGTAGGTACTTATTGAACTCTCATACCTGTGAACTTCCACCCATAACTGTAATAATTTATCTTTGGTTATTAGCTAATGCTGGCCTAAATACAATGAGATGTTTTAGACTTATGATAAATCTATAAATATACTTTTAAGCATTTAAACATTTATCATCAGTCTGCTTAGTCAGATGTTACTATACCCACTCAGACACACACATATTCAGATCCACCTCTACCAGCTTATGTGATGATTCTGTACCTGAATTGATTAAAGGAGGGTCCTGTATTCTTATGGAGTCACTATTTATCCTCCTTTCATAGGGTGTTCTGACTTCTTTGGTTCTTGCTCTCTGATATTATTTTATGATGTTTCCAGTGAATCCTTATCGCCGTAAGATACATACTGGCTCATAAGTGTTCATTTTAGGCAGGAGCCATCCCCTTTTACCAGAAAGTCAGATTCTGGTAAAAGGTCCAGGCCTAGTTTGTCGTCTTCTGCTAAACTTTTGCCCCCCACGTTGCTGTCGCTAGCCATCTGCTCCCTCTGTCAATTAGTGTCATATTAATTCTGTGTTGTATATGGCAGATTCATTCTTTACTGTATTTTCACTTCCCTTAAGCATCCTCATGCAACTCTCATCTTTTCAAAAATTTTTTACTGTGCCCCCTGGAATCTTATTCTGGTAAGCAAACTTCCTTTTCAAGAGAGGATTCATCCTCTCATATCCAGTATAACTCAGTGTTGAGAAGTGTTCCTTAATACTGCCTTTTGTATTCCTTCACTTGATGTGAAAGCCTCTGTGTTTTCAAGGCTTGTGGGGTTTGGTTGTACTACATTTACTCCTTCTCATTGCTGAATTCTTTCATGTTTTTGGTCATTCCTCTTCATTTATCAAAGAATGTGTTCTCTGGTTCATTGTCTGTTTTTCTACCCATAGGTATTTGGGATGACTTTAGCATTCATGTGGAAGATCCATCCAAAATCTTAGTTTCTATGTTCATCAATCAAAAAATAGTATTGACCGAGGGATGGTAGCTAGTAAGCAAGTTTAGGTCAAGAGAATTTCTCTTAAAGGTGGAAGAGAGCTCCTTGGCCCTTGTTCCTCTTGAGTTTCTGGCATCAGCTCTGGACTGCTTACTTTCCTGTTTTATAAGAAACACAAAACCTTATTTGGTTAGGTTAGTTTTAGACATATTTTTGCCACATATAGTTTAGTGCAATTCTGACTGAAGGAATAAGTAAAATTTTAGTGAAAATAGAAAAATGTGACTTGGAATAGTACTGCTATTTTCACTGTTCTTATTTGTTTGTATGTTTTAGAAGGTGCTTGCCTCCACAGGAGCTTGTGTGGCACTAAGATTTTTAAGGTAGAATAATTTTAATGCATCAATAGATGTTATTGATTCTAATATTAACAAATCTGGCTATCACATTTTGCTTTTATAAATATCTATATTTTGAAGGCATGGTATTCTCCCTCCCCCCCAGCTCTCTAGTTTCTGGTTGAATTATTTGGAAGACTTAATTGCCTCTGCAGATTGACACAGTGTCACAAGATGTTTTAAAGTTATATATGTATTTCAGTGTTTGGTGATATGATAACAGTATTTATGAAAGTAGTTAATTTGGTGAGTTCTTGAGATTTATTGTAGGACAATCTTTTTCATAAGGACAAAAACAAAGATTTCAGGATTTTAAGGGCAAATTTTACATATGTTAAGAGAAAACAAGGTAATTGTACATACTTCAGATTGTCCTTGCTAATTTTATAATTTTAGGTTATTGCTTTATATGCTCAATTTCTAATTAATTTCTGAAAAATGATTTCTTCTAGCTATCAATGATGTAATTTTTGTATGGCATCTGCCTTGAAAGTATACATCTATTAAAACTGTTTTTGCTTTTTTCTTAAGAGGATGAGAGAGAGTGGAAGTGGTAGAAAGTATGGTCAAAATTATAAAATAAACCAAAAGGATGAATGATAGATGAATACTTTAGGCTCTGTATCTAGTCATTTAGCCAAATAATCCCTGGGGTCTTTAAAGTTTACTTTTTGTTATGCTTTTCTATGTATTTAAAAAATATTATATAAACTTTATTCTGATTAAGAAACATACCTAGAGACATCTGAAAACATTGGATATATGTTGAAAATTCATCCCAAAATATAGACTCTAGTAGCCCTGAGGGAACTGGTGAAAGAGGAATGGCATGAAATATTTTTTAGCTTTTTTACTCAATCACAGCAGGTAAAGTATTTCTAAATTTCTAATATTATAGAGGTGTATATCTTGCAATAATCAGTAAAAATTGCTGTCTCTTGTTTTGTTTGGTGGTAGCAAGAAAGCATTGGCCACCTTAAAGCTTCTCTTTGCCCCCCAACAAAATAATCTTGAATTAACAAAACACACAAAAGTAGATTGCAGAATGTATTATTGCTAATTCACTTTAAGTGATTATGGAACCAAGGGCAAATACTTCATTAGATAAAGCTAAATCTTGTAAGTGAATTCCTATCATAACTATATGTTTCCAGGTATAATCGAGACACCATTCGAGTTACTGTTTACTAGAATTCCAGAAATCCTCGGTTACATGGTTTAGCTATTGCATTATTTCACCCAATGAAAGGTTAGCTTTTCCTTTGTATTTAAGTTAACATGTATTTAAGATACATGAGCATCTTATGGAATTGAGCTTGAGAAATGAAGACTCTTATGGCTTGCTGATGATGGGCTCTCTGTGAATGAAGGGAACAGAGGCATGGACATATGTACACTACCAAACGTAAGGTAGATAGCTAGTGGGAAGCAGCTGCATAGCACAGGGAGATCAGCTCGGTGCTTTGTGACCGCCTGGAGGGGTGGGATAGGGAGGGTGGATGGGAACATATGTATATGTATAACTGATTCACTTTGTTATAAAGCAGAAAGTAACACACCATTGTAAAGCAATTATACTCCAATAAAGATGTAAAAAAAAAAAATAAGAAGAAGACCTGTTGATGAAAAAATTGTTCCAGAATATGGCCTTGTTTCAAGGTTAAGAATACTTTAAGCCCAGTAGTAAACCATGTATTTTTTTTTAAGAATGTTTATAAAAAGTGGTAGGCAAAATACTGCTTATTTTAAAATTATAGTTCTCTACTTAATCACAAATCTATGCCATTATTCATCTTTGCAATAAGCACAGAATACTTATTGCAAACATAAAATTTTTGAACTCCACAGTTAGCTGATAGTTCATGTAAACTTTACTATCTAACTTAGATTTTGGTCAAGTGTTAGTTTATATTTTATAAATTATTATAGATTTTTCTAAGGAAAAAAAAAAGCAAGTATGATTTGGGGGTGGTGGTGTTAAGTGAGCAGGAACGAGTGACTAACTGGCTCTATGAGTGAGTGAGAGGGAGAGACATAGGTGGAGTGGAGGGTGGCTACCATAGGTGACTGAGGTCATACTGGCTCTGCTCACCAAGTGCCCAGAGCAGTAGGAGCAGGCCGATGGGAGCGAGTGATTTCAGTTTGGGATGTTTAAAATTTGAGGTGTCCTGAACTTTCTTGTAGAGATGATTAGCAGGCAGTTTGGGATGTCCTTCTGAAGCTGGAGATTAAGACTTGGGAGTGTCCAGTGTAATTAAAGAGGGAGTGAGAGAAAAAGAAGAAAGTAGGGTAATTTGAAAGATACAAGAACAAAAGAGTAAACAGTGCAGTGGAGAGATAAGGCTGAAAAGCTTTCTGTGATTTTGGCAACTTAAGAGGTCCTTAGTGAGCTCAAAGAGAATTGTTTCTGTGGATGGGGGAGGAAGGAGGTTAGGTTGCAATAGACCTAGGAGTGAAGGGGGTGAAGAAGTGAGGTTTCACTTGAGGAAACAGTTTCAGAATATTTAAGAATAAGATGTATTTGAGATTAAGTCCAGAATGAGGGACTTTAGACATGTTACCTCACCTCTCTGAGTCTGAGTTTCCTAAAAAACTGCTGGTGATTTGAGTCTGAAACACAGGAGACGAGGCTGTCTTGGTTATCGTAGAATCAGTGAGCACCCCACAGGAGCAGGAGTTTTTTTCTGTTTGCTTTTTCACTGATAGCTCCCTAGAGCCTGCATTACCATCTGGAATACTGTAGTTGTTTAACAAACATTTGTTAAAAAATGAGAGTGATCACACAGGAAGATGGTAAGGTATGAGGAAAAGGCTAAGACCAGAAGCTTGGAGAACTGGGTGGGTAGAGCAAGTAAGGCTCACAATGGAGACTAAGGAGGGACAAGAGAGAGGAAAGAGGAGAGTCACACAAAGAAGCATTTCAGGAAAGGAGCCATCAGTAAGACACAAATGCTGAGAAAGCTTGGATTAGTTTTCTATGCTGTGTTACCAATCACCACAAACTTAATGGCTTCAAACAGGACCTGTTTATTAGTTCACAGTTCTGTGGGTCCAGTTCTGTGTTGTCCAGGCCTGGCCCAACTCTTTGCTCAGGGTCTCATGATGTCAAAGTCAGTGTGTTGGCTGGCTGCATTCTCATCTGAAGCATGGGGGTCCTCTTCAAGCTCATGTGGTTGGGGCAAAATTCAGTTCCTTGCATTTGAGGACTGAGGTCCTTATTTGCTTGCTGGCTGACAACTGGACACTACTTATAGCTCGCAGAGGCCACCAGAATACCTTGCCATGTAGTCCCCTCCGGCAATGGAGAATCTTCCTCACACTGAATCTCTCTTAAGCTTTAAATCTCTGCCTTCAGGAAGAGGCCAGTCTCTTTTAAGGGCTCACCTGATTGGGTCAGGCATACTCAGAATATTCTCCCTTTCTTACAGTCAGCTGTGCCACGTAACATAACCTAATCATGGGTGTGAAATCACCACATCACTGTCCTAGTGATAATGCAGGATGTGCATGCGAAGGGGTGGGAACTTTAGAGACCATTTGAGAAATCTGCCTTCCACAGAGCTCAAGCAAAATGAAAACTGAATAGAGACTAGGAGATTTGGCAATACCTTCTTCCAGGATGGTAGTAAAAACCTGGAAATACTACCCAAATTTAAGGCGTGCAGGTAGAGTTTTACACTTAGAAACAAATAGAAAAACACCCAGTTTCTCCATAGGTCATTCTTTCTGTGACCTCTACTCTGAAACTAGAAGTAGGAGAAAAAATGATCTATTTGGATTTCACAGATGAATGTGACTAAGTTCACATAATAAAGATCAGAAAGAATCTTAGAATTTTCTACTCTTATTTAGAAGCAGTTCTAATGAACTTATTTTCATGATTTCTCAGTGTACTGTAGATTAGAAGGAGCAAATGGTAAATAGCGAGTGCAGGCGTGGGGTGGTGGAGGAGAGGGGGAGGAGTGGAATCAAGAATTGTCAGTAGCAGTAAGTGAAAACCCATATTTTAACACCAGGGGAGGAATCTGGAAAAAAAAAAAGGCACAAAATACAGACAGAAGAAATTCCAAAACGGAGTCTTATAGTTTTGACTCAGCAAGATAAGGCCAGATTATGTTCATTTTGAACTATGTAAGAAAACAGAAATACAAATTTGATTTGTGAGGATAATCTTTTTTAAAGATATGGTCAGATGAGGCATCTCATTAGTGCCATTTAGTTTTAAAGGAAGTTATTCTTTTAAAAAGTATTAATTTCTATGCATTAAGATATGATAATTAGCTATTTGATTTTATTTTGTACCTTTAAAGCCTTAAGACAATTTGTTGGTAATTTTTTGAATCTATATATAATTCTTAGAGCACTGAAGCTGATTTAAAACAATTCTAGATATTAATCCTTTGGTTCTATAAATTATATTGTTGCTACCCAATCAGTGTAGGGAAGAGAACAAATGCTGTGATTTAGATTACGTTACAGGTTTGAGTGTAAGAATTAGTATTCTGAGTAAGAACTTCTTATTGTCCTTGCAAAAGTTATTTACCCACTCCAAACTTTGGCTTTCTAATCTATGAAGTGAGGCTAACAGGACCTGCTATATAGTGTTATAGATGATTAAATGTACAGAAGACTTCATGGACAGGGTCCGTGGTGCTTGGCACGTAGTTAGTGCTCAATAAATGTTAGCTACCTTCAGTGTTAGGGCCATTTTCTAAGCATGTCAGTATTTTTTTCACAGAGACTTCAAGCAGTGTATTATGACTGTCTTCTTTGACATAGCCCCTAAAACTTTAGCAATAGTGATGTTTTATTCATGTATTTGAAAATACTTAAAATCATTTGGGTTCTCACTACTTTGAGATTTAATGAATTTTTAGGCACTGAATGAAGCATCTCTGACATGTGGATCCAAACTTTCCTGTATCTGTATTCAAAGGCCTCTCCCCTATCTTAGTGTTTTATCTTTAGTGAAAAAAAAAAAAAAAGATAATTTTATCTGTCTGATACAGATACAATTTCAATCATATCTAACATTTCACCATTTCGGGTCCCAAATGGCTGTGTGTGTGTGTGCGTGTGTGTGTGTGTGTGTGTGTGTGTGTGTGTGTGTGTGTGTGAGAGAGAGAGAGAGAGAGAGAGTATATCTTCATATTAGCAGCATTCCTCAGTCTTATAATTATTTTTAATTAAGATTTACTGGTCTTTTTCTGTTTTTATTACATTCCTTGAGATATGGTATTCAAAATAGTGCATCTTTTTTGGGTGTAAATGAACAACAGTTTTATACTAAATGTTATAAATTTGAATGTAGTAATTGTTTCAATGTAACGTTTCTACTTTAATGTGATTAGAGCCTTTCCTCCCCACCCCACCCTAAATTTTTGAATGAGTGACCAATGCCCAGCATTTGGTTGACTTTGTGGATGTAATCTAGGCCATGTGTTACAGTGGAAAAAGGAGTTAGCTTTGTCATCATATGTGTGTCATGAGTCAAGTCATCTTACCTACTCTGATTTCCATTTTCTCAACTGTTATGAGTGAAAAGGTTGAAGTAGAAAAATCTCTAGCTTGAAAGATTCCTTCTAACGCTGATTCTATATAAAACATGAAAAAAGTGTGATAGAATAAGGACTATGGCCCAGTAATTTTTATACTTATTTTCAATGTTAATCTTTTTACTACATGTCCTATCTGTGTAAACTTATACTAATCAACTTATTTTTTTTTCTTAGTAGTTGGTTGCCTTTGAAATTCCTTCTTTCTTTGCTGGTACCTTATTATCGGAAACAATATTGGACCCCAAAATGTGAAAACCGCATTTGGTAATTAGTATGAAAATAGATGCTAGCAAAGCAAATAAAAAAGTTAGCCACTGTTCCAGCTACTGTACTGTAAATGAATGAAGAGCCAGAGGGAGACAGTGCTGTGACCTTGCTACTGCTGAGCTGTGCATATTGCTGTATAGTTTCTGGAGTTATCAGGGTTCCTGTTGAGAAAAACTGTCTTTGGGACTGCAGCTGTACTTCTGATAGTGGATTTGGGGGCAAGGTGTTGCTGGTCAGCAACCTTGTCTCTGGTCAGAGATTAGGTTCTAAAACCTGGAGTGGGAAATGAACAATAAAAAATGCATATATGCACATTTTAATCTCACTGTATAGAATTTATGAGAATAATGCAATTTTAACCAGTTTTCCTGATGAATAGAATTCATATAAGGGTGATTTTTTTCTTTTTTTATGTGTAGAGTAGCTGATGATCACTTTACAAGGTAAATATTCAGTGATTCTTTGTCAGCTGTATATTAGTTTCCCAGGACTGCTCTCACAAATTACCACAAACTTGCTGACTTAAAAGCAACATAGATTTATTCTCTCACACTTCTAGAGGCCAGAAGTTAAAAATCAGGGTGTCTGCAGAGTTGGTTCCTTCTGGAGATTCTGAGCGAGAACAGTTCCATGTCTCCCTCGTAGCTTCCGGTGGTTGGCTACTGGCAAACCCTGGCATTTCTTGACCTGTGAACACATCACACCAATCTGTTTCCCTTCTTCACATTGCCTTCTCTTCTGCGTTTTTTCCTCTTCTGTTTAAGTCTTCTTATAAGGAAGCTTGTCTTTGGATTTAGGACCCACCTGGACAATCCAGGAAGATCTCATTTTGAGATCTTTAATTTACCTAGATCTGCAGAAATGCTTTTTCCAAGAAAGGTCACATTTACAGGTGCTGGGTGGACATATCTTTTGGGGGAGGGTGTCACATCCAACCCATTACAGCTGTGTATTATTCTCTTTATCAAGAAAGTTTTCAGAAGTTGAAGCTTTGGTTGTGGGTGAGACCCTTAACTTTGAGAGAAGCCTAGTTCTTTCGGCCTTTCATTCAAATATTTTTTGAGTACCTATTCTGTGAGCCCCAAAAATATTACATAAATTAGCCCAAGGTTATGTGGGTCAAGCAGCAAAATTTAAATCCAGCTTTGATACCAAATTTTTGCTTTTAATCACTGTGCTATTTTGTCTGCCTGGAGTAGTTTTTGCCAGCCCCTGACCTTATACTTCCCAAATACTCTTTTCCAAACCCCTCAAAAAGGAATGTTGTTTAAATTTTGGTCAATAAATGTCTACGAAATTGCTACAAAGATACAATAAACACAGGACTTTCTGGTCTCATAATACAGATGAGACACTTGATTCCAGTCCTGGTTTTGACTTTAACTCAGACTTGAACCAAAAACATCTTTGAACTTCTAGTGAAACAAGATTAGTTTTATGGTATCTCCCAGTTCTGAAATGTTATAACTATAACTATTTTTTAAAAGATTTTTCTCTAATTTTGCCTGTGGACATTTGGAAGTAGAATGCCTTTGCATATTATAATGTGTACTTTTATGAGATAGAACTTTTCCTGTGTTTTGATTATGGCAGCAGCAGCATATTTAGAGAGGGTTAACTAGTTATTGGGTGCTAGGAGCTTTGCTTAGTCCTTTTCATGCCACATTCAATCCTTACAGCAACCCTATTAGGCAGAACTATTATTATTCCGAATAGGCAGTACTATTATTATTCTCAATTTATAGAGAAAGAAATTGATGTACAGACAGTTAGGCAACTTGATATAGATTGCAAGTAGGAGAGCTAGGATTGGAATGCCCCCAGTCTGACTGTAGAATCTGTCCTCTTAACAACTGCTTATATAGCCTTTGTTGTATAGTTTCTGTAATTTAAGTGACATAATAGGGGTTGGAAAATTATGGCCCATGGGCCAAATCTGGCCTGCTGTCTATATTTGGGTGGCTTATGAGCTAAGAATTATTTTTACATTTTTAAATGGTTGAAAAAAATCGAAAGAAGGACTACTTTGTGATATGTAAAATTTATGAAATTCAGATTTCAGTGTCCATAATAAAGTTTTATTGGAACACAGGCTTCAGCCTAGTTGGGTAGGGTGACAGACACCATGTGACCCAGGAGCCTAAAATATTTCCTGTCCAACCCTTTAGAGAAAAAAATGTGCCAGCCAATATCATATTGCTGGTAATTTGTTATTTTAATCTTTTTATTGCTTTTATGGCAAAAACATTAAGCATGTCTTTTCAGGTAATATAGTTTCTTTTTCAAAAAGGCAGATTTTAAATATAGTTTTCAGATTTTTAAAAATTTATTTTTAATATTACATGCCAAAATAAACATTTGTCAGTAGTCAGGGAATGGTAATGAATGTTTAGGAAATTGTATAATTGAGAATTGTATATGAAAATACATTTGTAGGCCTATTAGTAATAGTTTGTAAATTTTCATAGACTATCATAGCAACTTCATAATGCAATGTCTAAAAGTATATTGAATACTTTCTCTATGTTTGAGCTAATTCTATGTAGTAGAATATCCCTTTTTTATCTTGATGACTTGTATTTAATTATTTATATTTGTGAAGATTGACATTCTT
The DNA here is from genome assembly GCF_039906515.1 of Pseudorca crassidens. Lineage (NCBI taxonomy): Eukaryota > Metazoa > Chordata > Mammalia > Artiodactyla > Delphinidae > Pseudorca > Pseudorca crassidens. The sequence goes on from NC_090298.1 coordinate 88,967,728, forward strand.
CGTTGGTATACTTATTTACCCTTAGTATGAAGAAAGTGATAATATTGTTTAAGTCTCAAGTGAAAATGTATTATTATTTGGTAAATGTAATAACTGTACTTGAATAGTCCAGTTAGCTAATCACGAATAGCCATCCCACACAGATTTCTCATTTAAATCTGTACCAAATGTCTTATTTAAGAGAACTACATGTTGCATTTCTGGTGAAATTACATTCTTATATTTATCTGTCAGATGAATTTTAATAAACTGGTACATGCCTGTTGAAGGGAGAAGTATGAAATGGTATCAGTAATAGGTCTCATCCAGACTAGCCACATGAGATTTAATCCATGTACTTGTACATTTTTTTCTGTCCTGGTTTATATAAGTATCGTTAATGTAAAAGCAAAACTGGTTAAGAAAACATTGTCTTTATACTCTTATGCATTCTGGTTAGTATTAGGCCAAATGATTAGCGTTGTATCTGTGCAACCTACTTTGTTTCATTTCTTTATCTCTCTTCAACATGCATTTCAAAATAATGAGTTCTTTTTAATTTTTTACACCCCATATTATCTAAGTAACGATGCTTTTTGTTAAGGTTATAAGAATTTAAGGATAAACTCTATAACCAAAGTTATTTCTAGCAGATTTGAATCTTTAAAAATACAGTTTTACTTAAACTTAGTTTTTCAAGAATCTTTACCAGTCAAATGATTCAGTGTGCTTGAGTACTTTGCTGGTTGAATTGATTTGCTAAGTATCCATTGGCTGATGTAGTTTCTGTTATACATTTTACTTGTTCACTCTTGGGTAAAAGCTTTAAAATAATGAGAAGTATGTATACCATGCCAGCCAGTATCTAATTTATGTATCTTGATTTTTCTTTAAAATCTTTTCCAGTATTATGGTATTTTTGTAATTCAAATAAATGGACTTCTGAAGAATAATTTTTACAAGTAAACATGAGTAAATGGTAGAGCAAATATCTATATACATTAAATTGTAGAGACCCAGTTAAAATACCTTGTTCTGATACAGAGATTATTACTTTATGTAGTATCTTTGGAACTTTCTATCTCAGCAGACATTTAGAAAACTTTATTGCAATGAAAGATTTTAGAGCCAATTTCTCATGTTAACCTTTGCAAAATAATAATTATAATTTATCTTTATAATAACATAGCTATTAGCTTATATCAATGCATTAGGTACTGTAATATAAGTTTAATTGAAGCCCAAGGTGGAATAACTTATTTTAAGCCAGAAAAGTAAATACGAATTTTCTTAAGTCAGAAAAAGAACTTTGGTATACTGAATTTCATATTAGGAATTTGGACAAATTAGGGATAAGAAAAAAACTTAAAACATCTACTTGAATTAAAACTTCCCATCCAAAGAGAGATGGGAAGTTGAAAATGACCAAGGAAAAGAATTTAAAAGAGTTATAGATAAGTAGGGCTAGGTTTAGTGTAGCGTCAACCCTTGATTATCCACTTTCTAAGTATTTTATGGAATCATTTCTCTTTGTCACATAGCTAAATATCATGGTGCTAAATGGAGATAACCCTATAAGACTCCATAGAAATACATCAGTGAACTTGAGAATATGTGTATGTTTATTTCTGGACCACCTTTAAATGCTGATAAAGACATTACCCATGCCTCTATCTTGTTTCAGTCATTTACTAACTGTGCTTCAGTGTCCTCATCTTTAAAAAAGAGAAAATAATAGTACTTGTCTGATGAAGTTGTTTGTGAGGATTATGTGAGTTAATATATGTAGGGCCCTTTAAAAAAGTTTGTTATATATTCGCTTTGATTATATTTACCTTAATCACCACCATCATTGTTATTATTCCATTAATGAGTATATTTAAACTTATCTTGATTTGTTTGTAATTCTTGTTTCAAAGACTTTGAATTTAAAAAATGTATCCATATAAAACAGTTAAACATTTATCCTGCCTTTCCTATATGAACTGTATTACCAAATAATTGCTGATTAACCAAATAATTGATGAGGGAAAGCATCTTTTTATAGAAATATTCCAACTAATAAATGGGAAACAAATGATAGAATTTGAAGAAATACCCCCATTTTACAATACCCCATGATTTAGTGGATGTAGACATTGATCATCAGTAGCAGCTAACATCACAAAAAGAGAGAACCAGACGTTGTCTAGTCTCTGATCCTAGCTGCCAGTTTGTAGAAAAGAGGACAGAGGTCATGTTGGACTGCCCTGTGAGTATGAAATCATCAAATTCACACTGTGGAAAACTCTGAGTCAAATGGCTGGGTCTTTTTTTTTTTTTTAACATTTTTATTGGAGTATAATTGCTTTACATTGTTGTGTTAGTTGCTGCTGTATAACAGTGAATCATCTATATGTATACATATATCCTCATATCCCCTCCCTCTTGCATCTCTCTCCCACCGTCCCTATCCCACCCCTCTAGGTGATCACAAAGCACTGAGCTGATCTCCCTGTGTTATGTGGCTGCTTCCCATTAGCTATCTATTTTACATTTGGTAGTATATATATGTCCATGCCAGTTTCGTCTCAGCTTACCCTTCCTCCCGTGTCCTCAAGTCCATTCTCTACGTCTGCGTCTTTATTCCTGTCCTGCCCCTAGGTTCTTCAGAACCAATTTTTTTTAGATTCTCTCTCTCTCTCTCTCTCTCTATATATATATATGTATAAAATGTTAGCATACGATATTTGTTTTTCTCTTTCTGACTTACTTCACTCTGTATGACAGACCCTAGGTCCATCCAAAATGCCTGGGTCTTTAAACAGCTGAATTGTAAGGAAAATATAGGGATGGAGAGGGAACTTATTGATTAAAAGATGCTTAAAGATACATTAAATAAAATTTTAAAAATGTTCAAAACTAAAAGTATAGTGTCTAGGGATGCACACTAAAAACTAAAAATAATGCAAGTGAGTGATTTACTGTGGAAGGCATGATAGTGGTAACCTTGGAGGAAGGGATATAGATGGTTGTGACTGGGACCTCTCTGTCACCTGGAGGCCTTCTGCAGTATTTGGCAAAGTTCAGTTTCTTGAACTGGGTGTGATTACGAGGACATTTACCTTGATTTATATATTTCTTGTGTTTGATTTTCTGAATCAGTTTTTGTAATGATAAAAAAGGTAAGATACTTTAACTATTCTAATTAAAATATTTGGCAACAGTCTCTCCTCTGTCCACCAAATCTAACTTATGAAGTAAAATTGATTTGGAAAATGTATTCATTGATTCACCAAACTTTATGTATATGTGTTAGTACGTGTTTTGCATATCTCTACTCCACTGTGTGTGTACTTTATGACAGGCATTATTCTGATGATCTATTGCTATGTAACAGATCATTGCAAAACTTAAAGGCTTAAAACAACCAATTATTCATTTGCTCATGAGTCTCTGTTTGGGAAGAGTTCAGTGGGGAAGGCTTATCTCTGTTCCACGTATCATAAACTGTAACAGTTGGGCTAGAGGCATTAGGATCCACTTCCTAAGTGGTTCACCCACATGACTTGCAGCTTGGGTGCTGCTGGCTGCAAGTTCAACTGAGCTCTTGTTTATCTTCTTGTAGATCTGTCTCTGGGTTGCTTGATGTTTGTTACAGCTTGAGGTGCCTAGGTTCAAGAGTATATGTTCTAAGAAAACCAGAAGGAAGCTGATTGTATGACCTAGCCTCAGAAGTCACGTAATGTCCCTTTCACCATTGTCACATACTCACCCAAAATCAAGTGGAGAGAACATATGCCCCACTTCTCAGTGAAAGAAGAGTCAGAGTCTTTATGGTAAGAAGGGCATGTGTGATGGAGATATTGTTGAGGCCATTTTGGAGAGTGCAGTATGCCACACGCACTGTCTCAGCTTTGTATACAAAGCTGAATGAGATAAAGTCCTTGTCCGCAAGGAGCTCACAGTTCCTTGAAGTTAACAGATAACAGTGAAGTTAACAGATAATTATAACAAGAATGTGATGAGAGTAAAGCTTGGGTATTGTCAGAGGACATAAAAAGAATACTCTTGATTTAGAGTGCCAGATCTTGGGGTAGAAGTCTGCTTTGGGCCTGAAGAAGGAATAAGAGGTGGACAGGGTAAAAAAAAAGAAAAATATTGGAATAGTATTTCAGGAAAAGGAAGAAGCATCATGTATCACTTAAGTAAAAGAAAATAGGGTGCATTCTAAATCTTCAGTATTTATATATGACCATATTATAGGTATGAAAAGTTAAGTGGAGAGAGATGGGATTGAATAAGTATGTAGGAGCTATATTATAGAAAAAACTTTTTGTGTGAATTGGGATTTTATTGTGAACTTAGTGGGGGAGCCATTCAAGATAGTAAACAGCAGAGTGAAATGGTCTGATTTACCTTTTTACAAAGGCCACTCTGGGGGCTTTATAGAGAACAGGAGCAAATAACAATTGAGGGCAGTAATGCTGGTGCCTGAACTGAAGTCACATCAGGGAGTCCTGAAAGAAAGGGGCTGATTTTAGAGATATTTTACAAACTTTTGAATTCGGTGACTGATTGGATATGGATAAGAGGGAGAAGGAATACCAAGATTGACCTCCAGATTTCTGCCTTCAGAATTCTGTAGTTGTTGGCGCTAGCCACAAAAGAAAGGCTCATAGGAATAGAAGCAGATTGAACTGGGGGAAGGATAATGAGTTCTAGTTGGAGGTCTGGCCTAGAGATGTAGCTTTTGGGCATCATCAGCATGCAGATGATAATTGAAGTGATAGAGATAAATGTGTTTGATTTTGGGGGGGGGCAAGAGAGGAGGGCCAAGGATGGTAATGTTGGGTGCCTGACATTTAAGGGGCAGGCAAAGAAAAAGGATGTTGTAAGGGAGAATGAAGTGGAACAACCAGACAGATAGGAGGAAAACCAAGAGGCAGTGATGTTACTGAAGCCTAGGGAAAAGAGGGGAGTCGTCAACAGGGAAACGTTCTGTGGAAAGTCAAATAAAGTACCCAATGGGTTTGGCAACATTGAGATCATGTGGGAGAGCAAATTAAAATTTCAGTGACACGAGAAGCAAGTGGATAACAAGGAATAAGCAGAGACGGTTATATAGTTGATTTTTTTTTTTTTTTTTCTATCAGCACTTTCAGGTGGCTAAGTTTCAAAGGGAAAGAAAGTTAGGATAATGATCTGTGGAAAATAAAGTATATTTTAGTTGGACCTCTATCCCAATGTTGAGATTGATCATTGTGGGTGTCAGTGGTCTTTCATCCATTGATAGAGTACTTCCTAATTATCTGCTGTTCTTGTATAATCTTCCTCCATTAACTCATCTGCTTTATTTTATCACATGAAGCAGAAAGAAAGTAGGCTAAGGTACTTATGATAATGCTTTCATATTGTATCTGGTAGTTTTTTTGTTTGTTTGTTTGTTTTATTTTTTAATGAGAGGAAAATTCCAGACTCCTTTTTAAGATCAAAAAAAATTTTTTTTGGTGAGATAATCTTTTTTCTTTATCCTTTGATAAAGAGGATTATTGTTTAATTAAGATTCATCCTTTATTGAATTGCTGTTTCTCCTGGTATTATTTCAACTGAAAATATTATGTATCTGTCAGCCAATTCCATAGATATTATACTACAATTTGAGTAGTACCGATAAAAGATTAGGTTTTTACTTGGAATAAAGTATAGCTATGCAAAGGTATTCTGAATTAGAAATATTACAGACTAATCGTATAATTTCAATGACTTCTATGGCCAAGGAAATCATTGATATTTTTGTCTTACTTTTTCTAATCTTCAGTATAATGCCTGTCTTCTTTCAGCTTCATATCCATTAGATATAAAGTTCTTTATGCTCTTCGAATTTTAAATGTGAATTGTGAGCTTATCATGACTTAAGCGGGGGTGGGGGTGAAATGCTTTCATTTTTTGTCTTCTGAGAATTTTGTCTTCTGAGAATCTCTGAATATGGCTAAATAGTCTTTTGAGGCTCTGGAAAAATTTTTGCTGTGTCTAAGGCCATGAAAGTATGATTAGAGTCAAATGCCCTACACCTATATAGTAGTATTCTAATTCTCTTGGATATGTAAAAACAGAACAAAACAAAATAACTGCTGAGCTTGCTATGTACCTTTGAGCATAGCTATTTGTGTTAAATAGACCTAGATTGGCTGTAAACCACTTCCTCTTTTCCTTACCCATCCTGAGAAGTTGTGACTCCATCTGATTGCTACCAGACATTACAAATATTTGTATCAGCTTTCCTTCCCCTTTATAAGAAAATTTTCTTCTGTATAAACTTTTCTGAATCTCAGATAAAACACATTGCAGCCACTTGTAAGGTAGGAAGTTAATGCTTGGCAAGGAGAAAATATTTCCAATGTGTATCTTGAAACAGGAGAGTTAGCTTGCCTAAGGAATGAAGACAGTGAAGAACAATCTTGGTGCCTTTAAAAGCTGTGCTTTCTAAAATGTGTAGGTCAGGCAAACCTAGGGAAGCTTAGTCAAGACATTTGACATTCCCTTTGGCCATTATTTTAATAAAATATAGCCTCTCAATTTTTAGGGCTGCCACTCCAATTGAACAAATCACTTCTTAACTCTAGTTATATATTGAAATAGAAAGTATATAATCAAAGCCAAAAAGAATGTTGTGGGGTAAAAAATTCATCAGGAATAAAAATTTAAACACCATTTAGAACCTTTCAGGTACTTTTATTAGAATCTTCATGAAATTTTGCTCTGAGTGAGATAACTACAGGAAACCTTCCCGGAAAGGCGTTATTTTGAGGTTCAGTCATCTCTGTACTCAGAGAGCTATACAGAGTTTTTACCTCAAACTGATGGATGAAAATATGATTAGTGTTTCTGGGCTATACTTTCTTTGTTGTTATATTTTCTATGTGCATTTACAATAGGTATAAATTAAGGTTTCCTCTATAAGGACAGAGATAGACAACGCTAGTTATAAAATCTCTGGAGAACTCAGTAGGAACAAGGGGATTTAGGGAATTTTCAAATTCTCATTATCTCTAAACTTTTTCTCCCATGTAATAATTTTGCTTAATAAAAAATACAATTTTAAATATTTAGAATTATTGTACTATTATTGTACCTTTAATAATTTTGTGAAACCATTGATATGGTTACTTGATGAATACCCACTCTAAATTTTCAGCTGAAAAATTGTAGTTTGGACGATGACACCTAATCAGAGTTCTTCCTGATAGTAAGTATGATATTTGGAGTTACATATTGACAGTTCTAGGCCAGTATGCTCTTCATCACTTATTGATTCTGCTCTGCTTATTGCCTAATGATGAAATAGTGAATGAATTTATGAAAATACCAGTATATGCAATGGATGCTTTATTAATTTAAACAGATTAGTGCCTATTGTATAGGAATAGAGACTTGGTCCTGAGATTTCTAGCTTACATAGATAACTCTTTTAGGGATTTTTTTTTTTTTTTTTTTTTTTTTTGTAAAGAGCAAGCAGTAGCTGGAGCAGGATGTGTGGTAAAGGGAAAGGTTCATCCTTTCTTCTCTTCATTTCTCTCTCCCACCTCCTTTCTCTTACTTGTTTTCCTATGAGAGCAACTTAAATATAAAAGCTGATGGGACAGTACATCAAAGAGAAATCTATTAGGTTTTTTTTAAGGTGTAAAGTCCTTGGGAGGACAGGAAGGGATGAGGTACAAGTAGAGTGGTCACCCTTGGTGGGAGAGAGACAGCTTCGTGTTTCCATGGGAAGAGAAGGAATGGATTTGTAGATTTGAAAAGGGAAGTTGAAGGAGTTGCTGGCTTGTAGCTTCCTTCTAAAGAAGCTGTAGAGGGTAGAACAAGGTGGTTTTAGACGCGAGAAAAGTAAGAAAGGTTTGAAATGGTTGACAACGGCAGTGGGAGAGTTAAGAAGAGAGTTTGCCAGAGAATTTTCATAGTATGTCAGAAATTTAGGGCTCTTTTGAAGTAATAATCATGTGATTCTCCCCAGCAGTGGTGAGTTGCTGAATGCAGAAAGTTGAATCGATCCACCATTAGGGTTTGCTGCCTGGGGACAACAAAGAGACAGGAGAGCAAGGGAATTTAGAATATTGGCAAAAGTGTCAGTGAAATGATGTGTCATGGCATCTCAGTTAGAAAAAGAAGAGAAGAAATGAGCAGGTGATTGATTGGGAGAGATTAGGAGACTCAGAGCCTTAGGGTTTCAGTGATGTTGGAAAATGGTTACAGTGGAACTGGTGAAAGCAAACCAATGGGGTAGGTGCTTGTGGCCAGAAAGAGGGGAGCTGGAATTAGTTAATTTGGAGCTGTTACATGTGAAGATAATGTCCAAGAAAAAGCCATGACTGATGTAAAGTGGAGGAGAATGTTTTCCCTCCTACTGCCTCATAATGAAAGCCTCATGACAGCATTTCTTGAAGTGAATTTTGCAGAATAATATTTCTTCCAAAAAAAGAGTGCATGTACTAATGCATTATTGAGGCTCTGAGACATGTTGCATTTAAGAAATCTGTTTAAATTTGTTTAACTGAGCATTTCCAAAATCTGTGGAATTACTGAACCTTTTGTAATATAACATCTATTAATAACCATCTAAACTAGGGTTTTCACCAACATGTTGAGCAGTTATTTTGTGTGTCATGTGCTGAAACTGTTAAGTAATGGGAATAAGTAAGAGTAATCATCACAGCATAGTAAGTGTTTATTTTGCAAATAATTTTTACATTTATGTTAATGTATTTCAATATTAAAATATTCTCCTGTTGAAAGTAAATATGTGTCCAAAACATTAAAAATGTTAGTGCATTATTTTGTTAGTGACAATTGTGATATTTGTAATCGTTTATTAGAAATCTTCAGTTACTCATGGATATTCTAGGAAGGCCTGCTGTATTCATTCTATGTAGCAGTCAAATAAGGCAGATTAGTTAAAGCAAAAAAGAGAGTTTACCCACTCACATAACTGGATATATCCGGAAATTCAAACCATGTCATCAAGAATTTGTCTGTCTTCATTTCTCAACTTTTATCTATTAACTTCATTCTCAGGCAGGTGGTACCAGCAATCCCATAGTGTGGAAGTTTCTCTTAGAAAGGGGTTGAGGGTGAGACAAATGCTTAGAACATAACTGACTTCTTTCTAAAACAGGTTTCCCAGTTGGATTTTATTTGCTGATAATGGAAACGCAACATTATAAGCGCCACATTCCTTTCTTTAAAATTTATTCTTTTTTGTTACTTAAGTCATGATTTTCTTTTGGGTCCTGCAGTTGCTGATTCCATTCTAATAAAGTCTTGACTGAGGCCTTGAAACTTGAAATGTTCTCAGTTATTAGTTCCAGTAACAAAAGGAGCTCTGAACAGATAAGAGGATTATTGATACATGTGCAGTATGAAAATATCAAACAGTAAAACCATTCATGAAACTTCTTAGATAAAGTTGGAAACTTAAAATCTGTACAGAAATGAAATATGTACATAGTAGTCTTTATGGTGTCCTTGTGAGGTCCTCTGCAGAAAATATAAAACCAATAAACTTCATCTCCCCTACCCCCCAAGAGCAATCAACAAAAGAAAACAAACAAAAAACCAAAAAACAAGAAAACCAAAACAGAATAACAAGAAAAATTTTTGTGATGTCTAGAGTTTAACCCTTTAAATAATCTTCTGAGGAACATAGTCTTTAAAGGCCTGTTGTGATAATTGACTGCTTTAGAAAATGGTAGTTAAATTCAAGTCTGTAACTTTTGATAAATTAATGGCTTCTTTGTCATACTGAAGACCCTTAAATTGTGTCTTTTATTTTCTTGGTTTGTGAATAAAGGTAAATAAAATTATGACGGGTAGGTTACTTGTCTTAATAAAATACATATGAGTGCTGCATCCTGTTTGAATATAGAAAGTCATAAGAGATGTTCATTCTTACCTCATAACCAAAATAAGGAGGATAAAGTACAAAATAATGGTTAAAAAAAATACTCATCAGGGATCTGAGGACAGAAAGAAACCTAAATGAACCAAAGTCCAGAAAGTGGCAAGCCTTTCATAACAAAAACAAAACCAAAAAACAAACAAACAAAAAACCTGTGACTACTTCCATCCTTGGTGGAACTGTGTGATAAGAGGAAACTTCCATCGAAGGGAATAAGAAGTCAACTCAACAAGCTTTTAACAAGCTTGAAAGAACAGTGTGTAGGCTGGTGTGACAGATTAGAATCTGGAGGAGCCCTCCCCACAGAGTGAGGCAGCATCCACTCACCAGCATTTACTCAAGGGTCTTCACCAAGTGGAGCAGAGAATCAGAGAAGGAGACTTGAGAAAGATACTCCAAATGAAGTTCTCCCTGCACCAAAAAGGTGGTACACTGTTGTTGGGGGGTGGGTGGTGTTTGAGGCTTTTGGACAGGAGGACTGAGCACTCTGGATTTTCACCAACAGAAGAAAATACGAAATCCCTCCCAAGTTGATTCTCTTCAGGGAATTCTGGGTCTTCACAGAGTACAGGGCAATGGCTTTCCAAAGGCTAGGAAGGAGGGTAGAAAGTTATCTTAGGGTAGAAAGTTATCTTAGATATATAAAGTAGTGGGTGAGCCTGGAGAGTAAAGAGAACTCCCTAGTGCCCACCTATCCCACACCCCTCCCAAAAAAGAGGGTGCTGGAATCTTGCCAGGGCTCAGATTCCACTCGTAGCTGAAGAAAAACTCTTGATCTAGCCCCAAATATTTGAAGCTGGTGGTGAACTAATTCAAACCAGAGCAGCAGCAGAGGCAAGGCCCAACTTATTAACTACAGCCCCAATTCTAGCAGCCTGACAGAAAAAAGGAGTATGTGTGCCTCTTTCTTGAGGTAAATATTATTGAATTCAGATTCTACTGTTTTTTTATACAAACCATCTGGCACACAATCAAAGATTATATGGTCCACTAAAAAGTAAGAAATGTGACCCACAGCTAAGAAAATAAGCAGACTCAGAGATGGCCCAGGTATTGGAATTATCAATGTCTTTAAAGTAGCTTTTACAAAAATACTAAGGGATCTAATAGAAAAGATAGACAATGTATATGAAAAGATGGAGAAGTTCAGCAGCAATGTGGATGCTATAAAAAATAGAAATTCTAGAACGAAAAATATAGTATCAGTGCTGAGCAATTCATTAGATGGACTTGTCAGTAGACTGGACACAGCGAGGAAAATTGTAGTGAGCTTTGAAGACAGGTTGACAGAAAGTATTCACAAAGAAGCAAAAAGAGAAAAATAGGTAATAGACTGTTTGAGATCATGGGGTAATATCAAAAGGGCTAACATACATGTAATTAGAATCTAGGGAAGAAAGGAGAGAGGGAGGTGGGAGTAGAAACATATTTGAAGAGACAATGGTTAAGTGTTTTCCAACATTTTCAACCCACAGGTCCAGGAAATTTAACAGATCCCAAGCAGGATAATTAAAAGAAAAAAAATTACATGTACTTATTTCCTAGTTGATTATAAAAGCAGTGAGAGAAAAAAGAAACATTATGTATAGGGGAGTAATGACATGAATTCTAGCTGACTTCATACCAGAAACAATGGAGACCAGAAGACAAAGTGCTAGAAGAAAAAAAAAAGCCATCGACTTTTAATTCTATATCCTGTGAAAATATCCTTAAAAAAATAAAGGCAAGCAGCACTTTACAACCACTGGGATGATGATAATCAGAAAAACAGAAATAATAAGTGTTGGTGAGGATGTGGAGAAGTTAGAAGGCACATCCGTTGCTGGTGGGAACGTAAAGTGGTGCAGCCACTGTGAAAGAAGTTTGGCTGTTCCTCAAAAAGGTAAACGTAGAATTACCATATGACCAAGCAATTCCACTCCTAGATAAATCCCTGAAAGAGTTGAAAACAGATACCCAAGTACATGTGTACGAATGTTCATAGCAGCACTATTCACAATAGCCAAAAGATGGAAGCAGCCCAAATGTCCTTGTCAATATTAGTAAAACCCAAATAATAATAATAGCTAATATTATAAGCATTCATTATGGTAAAGGAGAGAGGGAGGAGAAAAGAAGGGAAAATGGGAGGCAGAGAGGGAAGAGGGAGGAGAGATAAGGAAGCTGCTGTGAGAAAGATATGTTCAGCTTACACAGGTAATGGCAAAGGGATTATTTTGATCTGTTCAAAATAATTTATTAAATAGAATAACGAGCTTGGGAATAATGAATAATAATGATGAATAATGAATAATTTGTTAAATAGAATAATGAGCTTCGTGAGGGTGTGGCTGAAATTGGTAAAGTGCCTTGATTACTAGACATAGGGACCTCTAATGAAATACTTTCATTCTCATCGTAATGTATTCTTTGTTTAATAATTTATTAGTTTAAGCAAAGAAGATAAATGTACTGCCCTATTATTATATCCCTTAATTGTTTTAAAAGCAGAATTTCAGTTAAGATGTCTTGATAATTTAACTCATAGTACTGTAAGTTTTAAAAAACTGAAATGCACAGTTGCTTACTGAGCAAAATCTATTAGTACTTAAATTGTTGAGTCAGTGAGGTGCTCAAAAGGAAACTGTTTGGTGTACATCTTGCACTACTGGATACTTTATTAAAAGAATTATAATACGTTTTTGCTCATACATTTGAGAAAATCTCCATGGAACATGAATTATATTTCTATATTGAACAGGGAGGGAGCTGATTATAGCCTGAGGCTTGGGATTTATGTCCCTGGAGAAATCATTTAAGAAGATACAGAGTCAAGAAAGCAGGAAGAATGACAGAAAGCTTTACAACCTAGGTTTCATTGAACTCCATTCTGTTTTACTATAAATTTCCTTAGCATCATTATTTTAAGACAAAATCTTAATCATTCAAATGTTCCTTTTGCACATTTAGTTTCCAATTTCATTATTTCAAAATATGAAAATGCTTGACTTAGCAAGGGGGCTTTCTTTTAATAAATGTTCTTAATATGCAAGCATCAAAGAAAAAAAGACAGCATGACAAACTAGGTTACTAGACAGTGAATACTTCTAAAATGGTTTCTCTTCAGTCAGAACCCAATTGCTAAAATAAATCAATTAGAAACTGTTTTATACTTAAATTGTATACCGTGATGGGATGGGAATAGAAACTGTGTATCCTTCATTCTCTCCAGCAAATCAATATCTGCAAAAGACTAAGTTATTTGTTTATTTATAAATGCATTCCTTTTATGAAGGACATATTGATATTTGAAGTATTTCATTTATATTATAGAGTTATCAACAGTTGAGAATTTTTTTCAGGAGACAGTCTTCTCTAGCATTATAATTTCCCTGTAGTTATTTCTCGCAAAATCCCTCCAAATTTCATGGCTGCTTTGCATAAGTAGTCCCAGAGATATTTGGCCCTCAGCCTGGAGTTTGAGCGTGAATGTTATCTTTTTCTTGAATCTTATTGCCTACTGACTTGAATAAGTATCTGACTGTTCCTACAGGGCCAAATAATCACTTTCATTGTTCCTTCTAATAATGTTATTAGATTGAGTTTATTTACGGAAGTCTGTAAGAAATAATATATGGTTATTGCTTCAACAAGCTATTATTAACAAAAAAGTGTTCCATTGTTACCTTTCACTCTCCGTAGTTCATCCTTCCATTGGGGAACAAGTTCTGAGGGTACCCTCAGGCAGGATATAACTAATTGTCCTAAGGGGAGTAACTCTGGTTGCCAGCCTGATGCAGTGGAGCTCTTCTATGAAAGTTTCATCAATAATCAATGCAATGCAAATGGTTGGGGAGTTGAACAATGGTCACGAATTTTTTGAGATGAAGATTTTTATCTAGTCCAGTGTCCTCCTGTTTACTGATATGGAAACTTAAGAGCCACAATAGTTAAGTGATTTGCCCAGACTTATACCCTTTTTCCCTTCTGACATCAATAACCTTATTGTTTCTACCTTAGTGCCTCCTTTAAGAGCCTTGCTTTGAGAACTGTTGTGTGCTTTTTGGTTAAAGTTGTTCATTTTTAATTACCGTGGCATCTAAATAGACTGTCATTTGGAAGAGCTGGGGTGTTTGGGATTTTTTTTTAAATCTATTTCTAGTGCTTGAGAAATCTTCTGAAACAAAAACATTTGGGAAGGCGAAAACTGTTAAAAAGGTATAGCCAAGATGTGGAGAATGGACGAGTGGGGAGTAAGGCATATACAGCAGTTGTTTTGTAATTAAATTTATGAAGAATATGTCACAACTACAGTACTATCTGAAATTTTCTGTTAGACTGGTTCCTTCTAGCTGTGTCTTTTTGTTTTTCCTCTGAGTGCTAATATTTGGTTTTCTCTGTGTTTCCTTAGCATTTCTTGTTTTCTCTCATCTCATGAATTTCTATTTCTTTCTTATTTTTCCCCAAATCATGACATTTATTGAGGGACCAGGAAAATAAAATGCTATAGAGTTCATATGCGTTTGGTTATTTTTCATTCTTAATGTTAGGAAGCTTACATTTAATTTACTTGGAAGACAGAGTGGATGGACATAAGTTGTGGATAAATACCAAAATACCTAGCATAACTGTGTATATACTAGATAGTTTACTACTGCTGAAGGCTTCTTTCTTAATCTCTCCAGGAAAGGAAGGAGAGGCTGTCCAAATTTGAGTCTATTCGTCATTCAATTGCTGGAATCATTAGGTCTCCAAAGTCTGCACTGGGCTCTTCAACAGTAAGTAGGATGAACTCTCTATGCTACTGAAAATAGTCATTGTCTACCTTCTTTCTGATATACCAATGAATATAATATGTAAACTTGTATTTATGAATGGAAAGATAAGTACACAATTTAACTTTTTGTGGGCATATGAGTCTGTGTATATATGTGTATATTAAAACCCCTAGTAACAGTGATGTAGGCAGGAAAGAAACTTGTATTGTAGATTTTCTGTACTACATATAAGTAGTTACAGGGAGTATTTTATGTACTTTGGGGCTTTATTAGAAGAAAAATATAAACAAGTTTCTTTTACAGTGAAACATGTTTTTATAATAGGGATTACTGTATATCTATTTTTAAAATGTGTCCGTTTATATGTGTGTTCATATCTTTAAGAACATTTTAATTAGATAATTGAAGTCTGTTTGAAATTTGGGCTAGGCACATCGCAGTAATGCATAGAATATTAATTATCCCTAGTAATAGCAGCTATAGGCAAGCAAGATAAAAAATATTCTTATCTCATTTATATATAAAATTATAAAGTATTTTTCTTACTTCATGACCTATAAAACTAAATTATCAAACTTTTAATTCTAGCCATGCCTCATTCACAGTAGAGCTTTATAATAGTATTTTATTGAATGATGGTTAAAACGATATTCAGTACAAATTAATTACATGCTTTTCCCCCCATCTTGTGAAGTTTCTACAGAATAATATCTTAATATCATTTCTTATTCTTTAAAAGTTCAGCTAAGACAATGTGACCTCCTCTTATTTAGAAAAAAAAAGTGTTTCCAAACCTTAGATTAGTTAAATGTCCATTCACATTTTGGATTTATTTGCTCTAATTCCTTTTTAATATAAAACACATGTTCCCATATTTATTCCACTCAGGCAACAATCTTTTATGTACAATTGTGGCAAAGCATCAAGTATTTTAATTAACAAAAAAGCAGGAAATTATATTTTTGTGTAAAAGAGATAGATTTTAACCTTCGATGCTGCCATTGTCACTTCCAATATGCTGAAGTGTTCTATGGGAGTAGAACTAATGCAGACCATCTCATATGGCATTAAATAGCAAGTGAAAATAAAAATAATTATGGGCAAGAGCTACATGATAGAGTAAGTCTCTTTCAAATCTTATCTCCTACTTTTGTTTTCTTAAATTTACAACTTTACAGATAAATACTAGTTCATAGGACTTGTTTTGTTATGATTTGACAGTCAAAATAAAGTATAGGAGACTTGATTAAGAGTTTATAAGAAGTTTCAGAGACTCTATGAAGAGAGTCTTTTGATAACTTTTATTAGAAGAAAAAAGAAAAACAAGTCTAAAAAAGGAAATATTTAAAAACAGTTTTTTTAAAAAAGAAAAACAAATGTAGTTCTTGAGAAGAAATGTTCAAATACCTCAGTGAACCGTTTATAAAATTATTTAACATTAAAATGAGTCAGTGAAACACAGGACATAATTAAGTTGTAATAACTCACCTTTATTTCACTTAGGTCAGAGGTCTTTGTGCCAGCACCTAATAGCTGATTTGTGAAAGGTGTCCCCCACCATTTTTTCTTCCTGTGTGCTGTTAGAAATCAAGCTTGACTTGAGTAAAATGTCTGAAATACTTGAGAGCCAAGGCTCATTATAAACTCAAGGTTTCCTTTAGTTTTATTTTTAGATGGAAATGTAGGAGAGTGGAATTTAGAGCTTAAAAAGTTTAGCTAATGACAGAAAAATAAGAATTCTATGGGAATGGGGTACCATTTCCCATGTTTGTTTTTTTCCCTACATTACTTTGAAGTTCATTGTTATGGAAGTTCAGCTTTTGGCTCTAGACAGAGGCAGTTTTGATACATCAGCGTTGATCTGAGGACGAGAGAGGTTTTTTCTTTCAAGACACACTAATTTACATCTAAAATAAAAAAAATCCTATTTGTTCATTAAGATGAAGTTGTATAGGGTTGGCATTCCTAAAAGTGTGTCATGTATAGTATGTACAATCTTCATAATTAATTGGTATAAACCATAAGTTTTTGAATATCTGAAAGTATTTGCATATTGTTTTCTCCACTTAAAAGTAAAATTATTATAAGTAATTTTACTTAATAAAATTCTTAAGTAATTTTACTGAAGAATAAAATTACTTTATTCTTCAGTAAAATTACTAAATTGACAGTGATTGATATAGGTTAAAATTTGGTGTTTACAAACTGCTTTTACCTGAAATGAAGTGCCTTTCCCACAAAACATGTGCCTCATTCAGATATACATTTTTAATAAATTTATGAACATCCTTGAAGCTATGAAATGCCCATTTCATTTAAGAATATGTTCCCTCTGTTAATTGAGAATTCTAGGGAACGGTCACTTCCCCCAGTTGATCACATTTTTATCTTCATGATTAAGGCAATCATTATCTCCATCAGTTAAGTTCCCTTTGATATTGCCTGATTTATTCAGAAATTTCATGAGCTAAAAAGATTGAGATAGTCTGTAGTTTATGATGTGTGGTACACTATGAATAAAGGTACAGAACTATTTCTGTGAGGTGTTAGATATCCTATTTATTTGAAGAAGATTTTCCCCTTGACTACAGAGGTAACTGAGGTTTTAAGTCACTGCGAATGTGAAGGTTTCAGGTATTAAGTATGATAATCTAAGATGGATAAAATTTAGAGGCTCCTTAATTGTAATTTAAAATTTTTTTCTGACATAATTTAGTATTTTTTGGAGTATTCTAGTTTGGTAAAGGTAACATAGAGGAAGGAAAATTTTTAATTTCTATAAATGATTTTTTTCTTCATAAAAAACATTTTTTAAAAACCCTGCAAAATGGCAGACTTACACCTATTTAAATTATTTTATTGTGATATACTTCACGCAACACAAAAATCAGCATTTCAAAGTGTACACACAGTGGTTTTAGTATATTCATTATGTTGTGCAACCATCACCACTATAGAATTCCTGAACCTTTCAATCTCCGCAATAAGCAACTGCATTTCTGTTAGCAATTAGTCTTAATTCCCCCCCTTTTCAATTTTCTGGTAATCACTCATCTATTTTTCATCCCTATGGATTTGCCTATTCTGGACATTTCGCATAAAAAGAGTCACACAATATGTGACCTTTTTTGTCTAGTTTCTTTCAACTTAATGTAATGTTTTCAAGGTTCATCCATGTTGTAGCATGTATCAATACTTCATTCCTTTTTATGACTGAATAATCCCTTGTATGGATTTATCATATATTGTTTATCCATTCATCAGCTGATGGACATTTGGGTTGTTCCACCTCTGGCTATTATGAATAATGCTGCAATGAACATTCACATGCAAGTTTTTAAGTGAATGTATGTTTTCAGTTCTTTTAGTTATATACCGAGGAATTGCTGGGTTGTGTGGTAATTCTATGTTTAAGTTTTTGAGGAACTGCCAAACTGTTTTCCACAGTGGTTGCAACATTTTGCATTCCCACCAGCAATGTATATAATGCATGAGTTTTCCAATTTCTCTACAGTCTCAACGCTTGTTATTTTTTCATTTTTTAAAAATTATAGGCATCCTAGTAAATATGAAATGGTATCTCATTGTAGTTTTATTTGTATTTTCCTGATGACTAATGATGTTGAGCATCTTTTAATGTGATTATTGGTCACTTGCATATGTTCTTCAGAGATATTACTGTTCATATCCTTTGCACACGTTTTAATTGGTGGTATTTTTCATTGTTGAGTTATGAGTTCTTTATATATTCAGGATACAAGCCCCTTTTCAGATATATAATTTGAAAAAAATGTTTCTCATTTTGTGAATTGTCTTTTCACTTTCTTGGTAATGTTCTTTGACACACAAAAGTTTTAAATTTTGCCAAAGTCCAATTTATCTAATTTTCTTTCATTTCACGTGCTTTTGGTGTTGTATCTAAAAAACCATTGACTAATGCAAGGTCATGCCAGTTTTCACCTGTGTTTCCTTCTAGAGTTTTATAGTTTTATCTTTTACATGTAGGTCTTTGATCCATTACAAGTTAATAGCTGTGTATGGTGTGAGGTAGACATCCAAATTCATTTTTTTTCCTGTGTGGAAGCATGTTTAATTTAAAATCTTAAAAAAGCAGCAACTATGAAATCACTGTTTCTTTACTCAAATAAACATACAAAAATTGGAACTAGAGAGCATAATTTTAGATAAAATAAAACAATTGCATTATACATAGGGAAATGAATTAATCATGATAATATTCCCATTGAACTTATCATAGCTACTTATTTTACCATTTTTTTACAGTGTGACTAAAATGTAGAGCTATCTGTGAAGACAGTCTAATGGAACACTTTGATCAACAGTGTTGCTAGAAGGAAGAATGTTAGATAATTAGCTTTAGATGAATCTGGCTTTAACTGAATACAGTATCTGATGTCAGCTCCAAGCATGTTTTCTTTTTTTCCACTGTACTAAAAGAGTTAAATAACCTATCCATAGTACCTCCACGTATTGAGGTCTGCTCCACAGCCAGCATCTTTCCATGCTTCAGGAGGTTATAAATTTGCATTGAGGACTATTTCTCCTAGACTGCTTCTGAAGTCAAGGACAGAGGTGTTAGACAGGATTCATAGTATAATCTGAAAGCCTACTGGCAATCAACAGGGTCCATTTCCATTGAAAATCTTTCAAACCACAATATATTTGATGAGATCTGTTCTAGTCATGTCAAGAATATTGCCCTTTCTCCAGAGCCATTGCTTTACTGCAGAATTTTTGTTATAAGTGGCTGAGCAAACAGTTTGTTCCATCTTACAGCCCCTTGTGAGTACTAGTTGTTCACTGATCTGTGGAGTACAGAACACCCTTATAATAGTAGCACTCTTTGAAAAATGTTCTTTAAAACCAGAATAAAGCACATTTTGCTCCAGATAATTGTTCTTTAGATGTCAGAAGAATTACTATTCTTTTGTCTCTTTAAAATTAATATTTTTCTGGATTCTGTTGACATATAGTTTATTTTAATTTTTGAATTACTTTGCATTTGAACTTAGAAAATAAAAATACTGAAAAATAAAGATGTGCATCCATTATATATAATAATGTAGTAAATAAGATTTGTTTGTTTGCTTCTATTTAGAAAATTAGCAAACTATCATTTAGCTGTGTTTAAGTTGTATATCAGTTATCATGTTGGTATTGTAACACTTGGCTTCCACCATTGGCATAGGGCAATATAGTTATTTTCATTCATAACATAATAAATTGCTTATTTTTTTAGTGTTTTCCTTTGTGTCTAGCAGAACAACCTTGTACTTCTTCTCACAAGGTGTGTTGTTAAATTCAGCTTAAATATTATGTATTTTAAACCTTGGTTGTCTTCCTTTATTCTGAAGGTCTTAGTATTTATTTATTTATTTATTTAGCCCAGACACTCAGATGTAGAAAAATGAGAAACAACAGTAAATAAAAATTAAATTTCTTACATCATATCACTGACATAAATACACTGAATTCTCCAATATAGTTAGCCATGTTTAGGAAAACTAAATATTATTCTCAGAGTTGCAAGTTTTGAATCACTAGTATTATCATACATAATTTTTCAAGAAGAGCTTATCAGGATTTATTTTCTTTAATTTCATTATATAGAGAGTAAATCTGTACTTTTATGTGTTTGCTCAAATGCTTAAAACAAATAACCCACATCATGTCAGAATGATGCTATATTCTATATATGCAATCCCAACTTGATGATAAATGTTTAAATTTACTGAGCTATGATTTCATACTGACTCATTAGAATGATCTGGTAATAGTTTTAGTTGAGATGTGTAGTATAACATTGGCACTGAATAGTTAATGGACTAAAATGTTATTGTTGATACTGTGGCACATTTTATATGTAATATTGCATGAAATTAAGGTAAGGATATTTGATACAGAAAAAATAAAGCTGTAGAAAAATTGCAGTGATATGATGGGATGAGGGAGAATGAATCAAAGTCACAAGCACAATTGGAAAAAGTAAATGGATAAAAAAGATAAAGAAAAAAGAATGATTACTAATAAAGAGAAGATGAGTAAGGGAACTAAAGCAGGGGAAAAAAAGAGCAAAGTGAGGGGAAATCAGAAGGTAGTGGAGGAAGCAGAAGTGTGAGACCAAAAATGAATGACTTTTAAGAAAATATATTTTGCTAGAGATAGTGTCTCTTGTTAGAGATCCGAGAAGGTGCGTAAAAAGGCAATCGGGAGTTGGGGGGGAGACCTTCAAGATGGCGAAAGAGTAAGACGCGGAGATCACCTTCCTCCCCACGAATACATCAGAAATACATCTACATGTGGAACAACTCCTACAGAATACCTACTGAACGCTAGCAGAAGACCTCAGACGTCCCAAAAGGCAAGAAAGACCCTAGGTACCTGGGTAGGGCAAAAGAAAAAAGAAGAAACAAAGACAAAAGAATATGGATGGGACCTGCACCAATGGGAGGGAGCTGTGAAGGAGGAAAAGTTTCCACACACTAGGAAGCCCCTTCATTGGCAGAGACTGTGGGGGGTGGAGGCGGGAAGCTTCAGAGCCACGGAGGAGAGCCAGCAACAGGGGTGTGGAGGGCAAAGGGGAGAGATTCCTGCACAGAGGATCGGTGCCGACCAGCACTCACCAGCCCAAGAGGCTTGTCTGCTCACCCGCCGGGGCCGGGGGTTGCTGGGAGCTGAAGCTCGGATCCCAGGGAGAGGACTGGGGTTGGCTGCGTGAACACAGCCTGAAGGGGGCTAGTTCACCACAACTAGCTGGGAGGGAGTCCGGGAAAAAGTCTGGAGCTGCCGAAGAGGCAAGAGATCATTGTTTCTGGGTGTTCCAGGAGAGGGGATTCAGAGCACAGCATAAACGAGCTCCAGAGACTGGCTCGAGCCGTGGCTATCAGTGTGGACCCCCAGAGATGGGCATGAAACGCTAAGGCTGCTGCTGTAGCCACCAAGAAGCCTGTGTGCAAGCACAGGTCACTATCCACACCTCCCCTGTTGGGAGGTTGTGCAGCCCGCCACTGCCAGGGTCCCGTGATCCAGGGACAACTTCCCTGGGAGAACACACAGCGCGCCTCAGGCTGGTGCAACGTCACGCTGGCCTCTGCCGCCACAGGCTTGCCCCGCACTCCATACCCCTCCCTCCTCCCGGCCTTACTGAGCCAGAGCCCCTGAATCAGCTGCTGCTTTAACCCCATCCTGACTGAGCGAAGAACAGATGCCCTTAGGCGACCTACACACAGAGGCAGGGCCAAATCCAAAGCTGAACCCCAGGAGCTGTGCAAACAAAGAAGAGAAAGGGAAATCTCTCCCAGCAGGCTCAGGAGCAGCAGAATAAATCTCCACAATCAACTTGATGAACCCTGCATCTGTGGAATACCTGAATGGACAAGAAATCAGCCCAAAATTGAGGTGGTGGACTTTGGGAGCAACAATATATATATATTTTTTTCCTTTTTCTCTTTTTGTGAGTGTGTATGTGTATGCTTCTGTGTGTGATGTTGTCTGTATAGCTTTGCTTTTACCATTTGTCGTAGGGTTCTGTCTGTCAGTTTTTTGTTTTTCTTCTTTTTTGAATCACTTTTCAATTTTTTATTTTTAATATTTGCTATTTTAATAACTATATTTTATTTTATTCTTTCTTCCTTTCTTTTTTTCTCTCTTTTCTTCTGAGCCGTGTGGCTGACAGGATCTTGGTGCTCTGGCCAGGTGTCAGGCCTGTGCCTCTGAGGTGGGAGAGCCAAGTTCAGGACATCGGTCCACCAGAGACCTCCCAGCTCCACGTAATATCAGATGGCGAAAGCTCTCCCAGAGATCTCCATCTCAATGCTAAGACCCAGCTCCACTCAACAACCAGCAAGCTACAATGCTGGACACCCTATGCCAAACAACTAGCAAGACAGGAGCACAACCCCATCCATTAGCAGAGAGGCTGCCTAAAATCATAGTAAGGTCACAGACACCACAAAAATACACCACTGGATGCGAACCTGCCCACCAGAAAGACAAGATCCAGCCTCATCCACCAGAACACAGGCACTAGTCCCCTCCACCAGGAAGCCTACACAACCCACTGAACCAAACTTAGCTGCTGGGGGCCAACAGCAAAAACAACAGGAAGTACGAACCTACAGCCTGCAAAAAGGAGATCCCAAACACAGTAAGTTAAGCAAAGTGAGAAGACAGAGAAACACACAACAGATGAAGGAGCAAGGTAAAAACCCACCAGACGAAACAAATGAAGAGGAAATAGGCAGTCTACCTAAAAAGAATTCAGAGTAATGATAGTAAAGATGATCCAAAATCTTGGAAATAGAATGGAGAAAATACAAGAAACGTTCAACAAGAACCTATAAGAACTAAAGAGCAAACAATGATGAACAACACAATAAATGAAATTAAAAATTCTCTAGAAGGGATCAATCAACGGTTAAGTGACCTGGGAGATAAAATAGTGGAAATAACTACTGCAGAGCAGAATAAAGAAAAAAGAATGAAAAGAATTGAGGACAGTCTCAGAGACCTCTGGGACAACATTAAAACCACCAACATTCGAATTATAGGGGTCCCAGAAAAAGAATAGGAAAAGAAAGGGATTGAGAAAATATTTGAAGAGATTATAGTTGAAAACTTCCCTAATATGGGAAAGGAAATAGTTAATCAAGTCCAGGAAGCACAGAGAGTCCCATACAGGATAAATCCAAGGAGAAACACACCAAGACACGTATTAATCAAACTATCAGAAATTAAATACAAAGAAAAAATATTAAAAGCACCAAGGGAAAAACAACAACATACAATGGAATCCCCATAAGGTTAACAGCTGATCTTTCAGCAGAAACTCTGCAAGCCAGAAGGGAGTGGCAGGACATATTTAAAGTGATGAAACGGAAGAACCTACAACCAAGATTGCTCTAGCCAGCAAGGATCTCATTCAGATTTGATGGGGAAATTAAAACCTTTACAGACAAGCAAAAGCTGAGAGAGTTCAGCACCACCAAACCAGCTTTACAACAAATGCTAAAAGAACTTCTCTAGGCAGGAAACACAAGAGAAGGAAAAGACCTACAATAACAAACCCAAAACAATTAAGAAAATACTAATAGGAACATACATATCAATAATTACCTGAAATGTAAATGGATTAAGTGCTCCAACCAAAAGGCATAGACTGGCTGAATGGATACAAAAACAAGACCTGTATATATGCTGTCTACAGGAGAACCACTTTAGACCTAGTGACACGTACAGACTGAAAGTGAGGAGCTGGAAGAAGATATTCCATGCAAATGGAAATCAAAAGAAAGCTGGAGTAGCGATTCTCATATCAGACAAAATAGATTTTAAAATAAAGACTATTAGAAGAGACAAAGAAAGACACTACATAATAATCAAGGGATCAATCCAAGAAGAAGATATAACAGTTGTAAATATTTATGCACCCAACATAGGAGCACCTCAATACATAAGGTAAATGCTAACAGCCATAAAAGGGGAAATCAGCAGTAACACAATCATAGTAGAGCACTTTAACACCCCACTTTCACCAATGGACAGATTATCTAAAATGAAAATAAATAAGGAAACACAAGCTTTAAATGACACATTAGACAAGATGGACTTAATTGACATTTATAGGACATTCCATCCAAAAACAACAGAATACACTTTCTTCTCAAGTGCTCATGGAACTTTCTCCAGGATAGATCATATCTTGGGTCACAAATCAAACCTTGGTAAATTTGAGAAAATTGTAATCATATGAAGTATCTTTTCCGACCACAACGCTATCAGACTAGATATTGATTACAGGAAAAAAATCTGTAAAAAATACAAACACATGGAGGCTAAACAATATACTACTTAATAACCAAGAGATCACTGAAGAAACCAAAGAGGAAATCAAAAAATACCTAGAAACAAATGACAGTGAAAACATGACGACCCAAAACCTATGGGATACAGCAAAAGCAGTTCTAAGAGGGAAGTTTATAGCAATACAGCCCTACCTCAAGAAACAAGAAACATCTCCAATAAACAACCTAACCTTACACTTAAAGCAATTAGAGAAAGAAGAACAAAAAACCCCCAAAGTTAGCAGAAGGAAAGAAATCATAAACATCAGATGAGAAATAAATGAAAAGGAAATGAAGGAAACAATAGCAAAGATCAATAAAACTAAAAGCTGGTCGTTTGA
This sequence comes from Pseudorca crassidens, assembly GCF_039906515.1. Classification (NCBI taxonomy): domain Eukaryota; kingdom Metazoa; phylum Chordata; class Mammalia; order Artiodactyla; family Delphinidae; genus Pseudorca; species Pseudorca crassidens. Next base: position 88,992,602 of record NC_090298.1, read on the forward strand.
GAAGATGAACAAAATTGATAATCCATTAGCCAGACTCATGAAGAAAAAAAAGGAGAAGACTCAAATCAGTAGAATTAGAAATGAAAAAGGAGAAGTAACAACTGACACTGCAGAAATACAAAGGATCATAGGAGATTACTACAAGCAACTATATGCCAATAAAATGGACAACCTGGAAGAAATGGACACATTATTAGAAGAACACAGCCTTCCAAGACAGAACCAGGAAGAAAAAGAAAATATAAACAGACCAATCACAAGCACTGAAATTGAGACTGTGCTTAAAAATCTTCTAATAAACAAAAGCCCAGGACCAGATGGCTTCACAGGCGAATTCTATCAAACATTTAGAGAAGAGCTAACACCTATCCTTCTCAAACTCTTCCAAAATATATCGGAGGGAGGAACACTCCCAAACTCATTCTATGAGGTCACCATCACCCTGATACCAAAACCAGACAAAGGTGTCACAAAGAAAGAAAACTACAGGCCAATATCACTGATGAACATAGATGCAAAAATCCTCAACAAAATACTAGCAAACAGAATCCAACAGCACAGTTAAAGGATCATACACCATGATCAAGTGGGGTTTATCCCAGGAATGCAAGGATTCTTCAATATACGCAAATCAATCAGTGTGATACACCATATTAACAAATTGAAGGAGAAAAAACATATGATCATCTCAATAGATGCAGAGAAAGCCTTCGACAAAATTCAACAGCCATTTATGATAAAAACTCTCCAGAAAGTAGGCATAAAGGGAACTTACTTCAACATAATAAAGTCCATATATGACAAACACACAGCCATGATCGTTCTCAATGGTGAAAAAGTGAAACCATTGCCACTAATATCAGGAGCAAGACAAGGTTGCCCACTCTCAGCCCCAGTATTCAACAGTCTTTTGGACGTTTTAGCAACAGCAATCAGAGAAGAAAGAGAAATAAAAGGTATCCACATCAGAAAAGAAGAAGTAAAGCTATCACTGTTTGCTGATGACATGATACTATACATAGAGAATCCTAAAGATGCAACCAGAAAACTACTAGAGCTAATCAATGAATTTGGTAAAGTAGCAGGATACCAAATTAATGCACAGAAATCTCTTGCAATCCTATACAATAATGATGAAAAATCTGAAAGAGAAATTAAGGAAACACTCCTATTCACCATTGCAACAAAAAGAATAAAAAACCTAGGAATAAACCTACCTAAGGAGACAAAAGACCTGTATGCAGAAAATTATAAGACACTGATGAAAGAAATTAAAGATGATAAAAACAGATGGAGAGATATACCATGCTCTTGGATTGGAAGAATCAACATTGTGAAAATGACTATACTACCCAAAGCAATCTGCAGATTCAATGCAATCCCTATCAAAGTACCAATGGCATTTTTCACAGAACTAGAACAAAAAATTGCCCAATTTGTATGGAAACACAAAAGACCCTGAATAGCCAAAGCAATCTTGAGAAAGAAAAATGGAGGTGGAGGAATCAGGCTCCCTGACTTCAAACTATATTACAAAGCTGCAGTTATCAAGACAGTATGGTACTGGCACAAAAACAGAAATATAGATCATTGGAACAGGATAGTAAGCCCAGAGATAAACCCATGCACATATGGTCACCTTATCTTTGATAAAGGAGGCAAGAATATACAGTGGAGAAAAGACAGCCTCTTCAATAAGTGGTGCTGGGAAAACTGCACAGCTACATGTAAAAGAATGAAATTAGAACACTCCCTAACGCCATACGCAAAAATAAGCTCAAAATGGATTAAAGACCTAAATGTGAGGCCAGACACTATCAAACTCTTAGAGGAAAACATAGGCAGAACGCTCTATGACATAAATCACAGCAAGATCCTTTTTGACCCACCTCCTAGAGAAATGGAAATAAAAACAAAAATAAACAAGTGAGACCTAATGAAACTTAAAAGGTTTTGCACAGCAAAGGAAACCGTAAACAAGATGAAAAAGACAACCCTTAGAATGGCAGAAAATATTTGCAAATGAAGTAACTGACAAAGGATTAATCTCCAAAATTTACAAGCAGCTCATGCAGCTCAATATCAAAAAAACAAAGAACACAATCCAAAAATGGGTAGAAGACCTAAATAGACATTTCTCCAAAGAAGATATACAGATTGCCAACAAACACATGAAAGAATTCTCAATATCTTTAATCCTTAGAGAAATGCAAATCAAAACTACAATGAGGTACCACCTCACACCAGTCAGAATGGCCATCATCAAAAAATGTACAAACAATGAATGCTGGAAAGGGTGTGGAGAAAAGGGAACCATCTTTCACTGTTGGTGGGAATGTAAATTGATACACCCACTATGCAGAACAGTATCGAGGTTCCTTAAAATAGTAAAAATAGAACTACCATCTGACCCAGTAATCCCATTACTGGGCATATACCCTGAGAAAACCATAATTCAAAAAGAGGCATGTACCGCAATGTTCATTGCAGCTCTATTTACAATAGCCAGGACATGGAAGCAACTTAAGTTTCCATCGACAGATGAATGGTTAAAGAAGATGTGGCACATATATACAATGGAATATTACTCAGCTATAAAAAGAAACGAAATTGAGTTATTTGTAGTGAGGTGGATGGACCTAGAGTCTGTCATACAGAGTGAAGTAAGTCAAGAAGAAGAAAACAAATACCGTATGCTAACACATATATATGGAATCTGAAAGAAAAAAAGTGTTTCTGAAGAACCTAGAGGGAGGACAGGAATAAAGATGCAGACGTAAAGAATGGCCTTGTGGACTGGGTAGGGGGAACAGTAAGCTGGGACAAAGTGAGCGAGTGTCATGGGCTTATATATACTTTGAAATGTAAAATAGATAGCCTGTGGGAAGCAGCCACATAGCACAGGGAGATCAGCTTGGTGCTTTGTGACCACCTAGAGGGGTGGGAAAGGGAGGGTGGGAGGGAGATGCAAGAGGGAGGAGATATGGGGATATATGTATATGTATAGCTGATTCACTTTGTTATAAAGCAGAAACTAACACACCATTGTAAAGCAATTCTACTCCAATAAAGATGTTATTAAAAAAAAATAGGCAATCAGGGAAATAGAAAGCAGTGGAAGTAAGGTAATATTTGAGTTTGGCCTAGGTGTTTATCTTTTTAAATAAAGTTTTGGGAAGAATTGTATAAGAATGTGAATTTTTTCAGCATGTAATTCTGCCTAGTTATTATGATAGACCATAGTTATATTATTAGTTAAAGACTGAACAAACTCAAATTTTCAAAAAGTACAAAAAATTGTTAATTAAGAAATTTGCACATAAGAATTTTGTTGCTTCATAGTGGAACGTGAACATTAGGTAAAGTATATTTATAATAAAAATAACTAAGCTATCAGTGTATGAAAACAGTGATCAGTTCTACTTTATTGCTAAAAAAAAAATAGAATTTGTCAATTTACAGATAGGCCTTAGTGCCTGTTAACATGGAACCATTGTTTTACATCCTGTTTGTCTAGCCTGAAGGCAAACAATCATGAAGATCAAGTATCCCACATAGTCTTTGTTTTTCATTATTTTAATAATTAACTCATTCAATGCATTCAAAACATAACTTTAGAAATTTGCAAAAAAGTGGCAGGAAGAGCATTATTATTCATGTTTTCATTTTATGTTATGCATTTGTTCAACTATCAAACTCTAATTGGTATAAAATACATTTTTCCTACCTGTGGTTACATTACCCTTTCAGTGAAAGTAGATTTTAGTACCATCAGGCAGATTCCTTTTCAGTAGGCCGATATTTCTCACCCTTTGCAAGTGTTTGGTGCTTCTCTTACTTTTGATTATATGACATTTGATTCTTAATCTCCCCATAAAATTTCCCAGTGATATATAGCTTTAAAATTAAAGGGGTCATTATGAAATTTTTGAGAAATGTTTAAAATCCTGTGAGTTACTTGTAGTCCCCATAGAATATTATTATACTAGATCTGAAATAATTCATTACTTAGATTATTAAACTAATAACTAAATTTATATAAGAATATTAAAGAATTAAATTCACTTTTAAGGTTATTAAAAATTCATAAAAACTTTTATGTTAGTGTTGAAGTTTTATTTTGCTTGTTGACGCTCATTGAGAGGTTTACTTGTATATTTTCTATGCTGTTATATTTTAGTTTTTTTTTTTTAATGGTTTCGTATTTGGGTGCTTAATTTGAATAAGACTCAGACTTTGATTTTTGTTTTTAAACACTTTTGTCTTTGCCTCTCAAAAAGGATCTCATCTTGTGCTCAGATGTTTGAGATAAAAGCATACAAATCTTCATTGAATTCTTGGGAATTAGCCTGAACTAGGCTAAGAACAAAAATAGCCTCTTATTCTTAAGTCAAGAAAAAAATATTTTCATTTTCTTGTTCTGACTCCTCACTGCATCTTCATTTAAACCAATCTTTTTATTTCACTAAGCTCAGTATGTTTTTGCTGGAATATTCTTTAAGAATAAGGCCCAGGGAAAATAACTAACTAAACAGTTAGCCTAGTCAATCAGAAAAGCTTGTCTTATTAAGTATAACTTGTTAACTGTATTGGATTACTATACATTTTAAAAAGGAGGCTTCCCCTTCCCCATATCTTTGGCAAAAATTTTAGATAACTTAATGACAAGGAAAAGTCTTTCCCCACTTAGGCTTAGAAAGCTGTGATATTTGAAGTAAAAAGCTTCATTTCATTTTTGATGTAATTATGAAGGCTTTTGGGATGCTGGGATTTTGTTGCTGGTACATCCAGCATTCTATCACTGTCAAGTTTGCAAAATTGTATTGGAATATAATTGAAATCATAGTAATTAAAACGTTCCTTCCAATGTTTCCAGGGAAGTCCCTGAAAGACCTGATAGAACCAGGCAGGGGATAAGTACAGCCTTTCCCTGTGTATGCCTGTCACACATGTACACACACACACACACTCATAGTGAGTTCACCTTACATTTCGTAACAGTATTGTCTAGGAGCCAGGAACAGAAGATCTCTATAAGTTTCCCTTCCTACCCAAAAGAAACTAATAAACCCAGAGGACTGACATGTAATCCCTATGAAATAGCAATGTAAGTTCCTTCCTATTTACTCCTCTTTTTTAAACAAAGAAACAAACAAATTTTTTTTCCCCCAAAATGTATTCCTCACCTTGAAATCCTTAAATGAATTTCTCAGTGTTAGTTCACCTTTTGTATTTCAAATGCCCTTCTGACTTAATGAATTTTCCAGGCTCTTCATTCTCACAATTCTAAATAAATCAAAATTTGGGAGGATAGGTTGATTAGGACAAGAAATCAAGCATGTGATATCCTTGTTTGTGATGCTTTTCTATTATGTAGACCTTTTTTGAGAGATAATAGTAAAAAAGTTTTTTGCCAAGAGGTGACATTGAATTTCTTATTTTATTGATTTTTTTTCCCTCTGGAAAAAAGCAATAAAACACTTTGCCATTGGTGAGACTTGGAAATATTTGTATAACAGTAAAATATTTAGTATTTTCTGTATTGAAATGCACTGTGACAAAATTTTGAGGAAATATTTAATCATTTTGACCACCTACTTTAAGAATTATAAACTATTAGTATCAGTATACACAAAAAGTTAATTTTGTATGGATTATGCATTTGTTTTTAAAAATAATACTTTTTTAATCTAATAGTTGTGGCTAGTTCTTTATATAATTTACTTTTTAATCCCATTTTTGGGAATACAATTTAAAATTTCTTTGAAATATAGTATTTATCATAACTAGTACTAAAAGAAAAAGGCTTATTTAGCTTATAAACAATTTCCATGTACAGTCACATCATGTATGCAATTAAATAATGAAAGAATATCATAGTGGTAGAAGTAGAAACCAAACTGCGGACTCTTTGAAAAAGTCTGATTGGGATTTCTCAAGGTTTTTTTTTTTTTTTTTTTTTTTTGCGGTACGTGGGCCTGTCACTGTTGTGGCCTCTCCCATTGCGGAGCACGGGCTCCGGACGCACAGGCTCAGCGGCCATGACTCACGGGCCCAGCCGCTCTGCAGCATGTGGGATCTTCCCGGACCGGGGCACGAACCCGTGTCCTCTGCATCGGCAGGCGGACTCTCAACCACTGCGCCACCAGGGAAGCCCAAGGTTCTTTTTTTGTTTTGTTTTGTTTGTTTTGTTTTTTTTTTTGTTTCTTGCGGTACGCGGGCCTCTCACTGTGGTGGCCCACTCCCGTTGCGGAGCACAGGCTCCAGACGCGCAGGCTCAGCGGCCATGGCTCACGGGCCCAGCCGCTCTGCGGCATGTGGGATCTTCCCGGACCGGGGCACGAACCCGTGTCTCCAGCATCGGCAGGCGGACTCTCAACCGCTGCACCACCAGGGAAGCCCCCAAGGTTCTTTTTTTAAATCAGTCGGATGGGTTTTGGATAATATAAAATGGAACTTTGACCAGTAAGTTTTAAGCCTCTTCGTGTGGTACAAAACAATGCAGGCTCTCTTCAAAACTAGTTCTCATTTACCAGAAAGGTACCGTATTTTGTCCCTATGTAGAGTTCATAATATCAACCTGAAAAACCTGATTGATGTGTGAATATTTGTCTTTCATTTATTAATTCTTATTTTTCCAATTTATGACTTTCTCATGAGGCATTGTGCATATTTTGAGAACGTTAAGGGTTAGTGCATATTATTATACCTTACCCATAAAGTACTCTTACTGCCTGGGGCAATTTAGTTTCTGTGGGTGATAAATATAAGCAAACAAAAAACTTTTTACTTTTTTGCAATCAGAAAATGTGTGATTTCATCTATTATTAATTAGAAACTTTTCAACGAAACATAACTAGCTCTTAGTTATCTCTATTTGTTATTAGCACTTGGCCTCCTAAAATAACAGATAATTTGCTTTCCTGCTGTGCTCATGACTTATATTCCTCCCTTCTTTTTGCCATATGTTTGTAATTGAACATTGGTGGTTTCAATGAAGCTATTTCACCTAAGGCTTTGTCTGCCATTGCTGTACAGGATCAGGACCAGCCATGTGGCAGAGGTAATGGTTAAGGAAGTCAGGGGAATAAGGATAAGAATGAGAAGGCACAGCAACAGAGCAGCATCAAATGAAGACTTAGTGCTCCTGGGACCCTTGACATGGACAGTCCACAGCCCATGTGATTAAGAGTTAATTCCATAAAAAGATATAACTGAACTTTTAAAATGAAGTTATTTTATGGTAAATTTCTCTGATCATACTCTTCTTTTCATCATAATTCTCTGATTGAAAAATTTTAAATATATGGATTTATTTTATGACATGGTGAATAAGACTGTAAGTGCCAACTTTAAATGTTGATGTTTTGTGTACCTATGTATGATAGATAGAAAAAACAAATAACCTTCAAGTATTTAAGGATATGTATTTGTACTAAGCTTCAGCACCAGTGCTCTAGGATGTATTTTCTTTAAAAATTATGAAAATTTCAGATTCATCATATAACTTTTAATTGGTTAATTAAAGGGAAGAACATAGGTAAGAAGTATTTATAATTGCTGTTAGCTTTACCAGAAAAAAATTGCTATTTTCTCTAATTTAGTTTTTTTTCAATATTTGCTCAAGTTCTGTGATACGATCCCCATTATTGAGAAGCCTCTGGCAGAACAGGATTGGTACCATGGTGCAATTCCCAGAATAGAAGCGCAAGATCTGTTAAAACAACAAGGAGACTTCTTGGTCCGAGAGAGTCATGGGAAACCTGGTGAATATGTCCTTTCTGTATTTTCTGATGGACAAAGGAGACACTTTATCATACAATTTGTTGATGTACGTTTCCAATTTAGTTTTTATGTATATTTTGATATAGTTAATTGAGGTATAATTGTAATAAATGATGAATAATTTGTGATAAATGCCTGTAACACTAACTTTAGCACTTAATTTTTCTTTTTTCTGAATTCCGTAAGTAGAGTGCTCTAAAATTCACTAAAATTTTAACCTTTTTAAGGAAATACATATTTTAAAATTTAAAGTTAAGAATAGTTGTTACAATTTACATTAAATTTAAATACATAAATATTTAATGTTTTAAGTTAACTTTGAACATTAAAGATCCTTTATATTAAAAATAAAAAGAAATAATGTGATTATCATAATTTTTTTAGAGGAACTTAATTATGAATTTTATGCTCTTGAAACCAGCCCTTGAAATTGCTCAAAAATGTTACCATGAGAGATTTTTAAGAATATTTTATTAAATAGTAATAATGAAGTACCTTAATGAATGGTACAGTGATAGTTGAATTGTTTTTATGATTCTTTGAGTATTAAGGGTTTTTTTCCACTTATATATAAGCTATTATTTGTTGGCATTAATGAACAATAAATAGAAATCGAAGAAAAATTTTTAAACTGGTCTGGGCATATTGCTTGTTCTAATACTGATTTATTTATTGAAGTTTAAGTATTGTAAACTTATTTGTTACATTCTTTATTAAGCACTCAACAGATGAAGAGTGATCTCAAAATTTTGTTTAACTTTACCCACTGAGAAATTTTTAATATTTTTGTCATAGGAAGGAATTGATGCCTCTATTTGTCATTTTTTACCCCATCATATCAAATGGCATGCATTTTCAAGCTGGCTGTCTGTAGGATTTCAGTTTATGTCCACGCACTATAGTGATGCTAAGTACCGTACAAGAAGATTGAACCATTATCATTACATGAACTTCAGAGGGTTTTAGGAACATATATGTTCAAGTTCATATATAGTTCACATATATATAAGTTCTAGTGATAATATATATTGCATATTATATTATCTATCTACTATATAGATATAATTCTGAGGTAAAATTCACATACCATAAAAGTAACCATTTAAAAGTTGCATTTAGTATAGTCACATCTAGGGATTATATTTAAATGAAAATAGATGCTGTTCAGATGGGTTAAAATAAGTATATTAAAGTATATATTATAATTTTCATACTACTTGTTAATTTTGCATAGTATTCAGACTTCAACTTGATAATTATATTTGCCTACTCTTATACATCCAACCTGTTTCTAATAGTATGTCATCCCTTACTTTCTTTAAATTTGTATGTGCCTTTAAATTATGGATGTAGATAACCTTCCTTATTACAACCAGTGACCATGTTGACAATATTTATAAAATGGTATGAGAATTGTAGAAGGAAAGATGGTAGGTAAACTATAAACTACAACTTATATGAATGTTTCCTTCTATTTTCTAAGCTCTAAAAGTTACTCTTTGAAATATGTCATACATTAAATAAGACTGAAATATTTCCCTTATTACCTCTTATAGTTTAAAATATAACTGTAGGAATTTAACTTAGTACTTTTAGAAACAAAATGGAAAGGGTCCACTTGCAAATTATCACTTGTCTTTAACATTGCCATTTTGTTTTAAGTAACTAAAGTGAACAGCATAATATATTCTAAAAATAAGATATTGTTACAAGTTCACATTTAAAGATTTTATTCGGCTTCCTCTGTCATTGAAATTTTGCAAAGATCTCTTTTAAAGAAGAGAGTACTTGTATTTCTGTAAATGCCTCAGGTTTTCCACTGCCTAATTTTATTTAATTTGCCCTCATTATATAATGTTGAGTTCTTCAATCAGTTGAAAAATAAGAGTTTTAAGGTGAAATCGACTGTTTGGGGAAATTTTAATTCTTTTTCTTCTTGTGGAGGTGAATCTTACTTGGTCTAAAATTATCCCATTTCCTTCCTCATATACCTGTTGTCTGGAAGGGGTTTATAAATGGGGGAAGTCATTACCAGATATTTAATGATTGCCTATTATATTCCAATCAATGAATTTATAATCCATTAGTAGATTATAAAAGCTGTACATAAATGTGGGGTCAGGTGTCCTAAGTGAGGAATACATAAGGAAATATAGGATTTTGTGGAAAAAAAAGTCACATAGTAATCAATGAAAACTTGGGTTTCAGGCCCAGATATGTACTTTACAAGCTCTGGTTTAGGAAGTAATTGGGGGTAATAGCTGATACACTGATTGTGAGAGTCAAACAGTGAATATATTCTTTGTAATGTGTGAAGTGCTATGCAGATCATTAGGCATTTTTACCATTGTTTGAACACTTTATTTGGAAAAACATACAAATGTACTTTGTATGAAATATCAGTGTAATTGGAAAAGTTAACTTAAAAATTTTCTTTTGGTTCCTATTGAGATTTATTTGTGAAATTTAAATAGTAATGAAAGTATTATTTTAGAATTTATATATTTAAGTTTGAGGTATTCATTGATTACAAATAACGTTATTTTTAGCAACATTATCTCTGTCAACTAGAGTCTAGTTTGGCAGTTGTTTTGAAGCTTTATTTTTGTATGCATATCACAGTTATTTTTTTTTAACATGGTGTGAAACTCTGCATGCTGTGAACATTATGACTGATCAAGATGGATGCAGATACTTTAGATTTTTACATTTTTTACTACTCTAGCAGAGAATATCTGGTGTTTTAGCTAGTTCAAGCAAGGAGAACTGTACTTTTTATTGGACACTAATTACATTAATTTCATAAAGCCAGATATATTAAGCATAGCTAAGTATCTGAATCTCAGTGTAATTCTAGTGTTATTTACTGACTTATTCCATAGTTACTAACCTGTTTATGGTGCTTGATGTAAAGCCATAGTTAGAGTTTGTACCTAAAACTGTTTATCTTTTGTCATAAATATTGACAGATTTTCATAGAGATTCAAATAGCATTGTTTCATTTGATAAGTTGATATATAATCAAATCCTTGCTTTTGTATAAGGTAAACAAAAAGAAGTGATAAAACAAAGTACTTCAGAAAAAAACTTTTTGCGCTATTATTAATAGTAAAATACCAATTCATATTTCTCTAATTTTATTTATCTGACACATATTTGCTAAAAACACATTTTGGCAGAGTATCATGTTATGCAGTGTAGGGAGGTGAAACTGAAAATGTATGGCCTACTGCTCGGTGAGCTTAAGACCTGCTAGGTGAGACATTAGTAGAATTCATGAACAGAGAAACATTAAAGATGCAAATTTAAGGATAATTGAGCCAGACATTTGAATTAACATCTGGTGATGAATTAAAAAATCACAACATAGTAAATATTTTAAAATAAAACCTGGGGGAACATCCTCTACATAATGGCATATCATCCTTTTTTATTCATTCATTTCAATCAAAAAATACTAATTGAGCAAGTATTCTATAGAGTCCAGGGATACGGGCCAATAAAACAAAAATAGCACAGAAGTGGAGGCTGTGAGTAGTTACTATGTGAAATTGGGTAGCTCAGTGTATTGTATCATCAGTTCATTCAACAGATATCTATTGGATGTGTATCATGTGTTGAGTTTCACTTTAAAGTGATGGATGTATTCTCTGAATGTACCAGACAGGTTTACTTTGTTTTTTTTGCCACAATCTCTAGGCTCTTTGAACTACCTTTTAAATTCATACTGTGAATCTTAAGAAAGACTAAGTGAAAGTATATACAGACCCAAAACTTGTTTGTATGACAATTCCAAGTTTGTGTTCTTATCCTTGTACACTTAAGATTATTTTAACTGTTTTACTCCAGCCATTCAAAGATTCAAGAGAAGGCAATACGTTCCTTGAAGTCAAAATGAAATCAGCATAAGATATCATTTTCTGTGCCCCAGACACACAATTAGGGACCTAGGAGACTTCCTTCTTAACAATAAAGCAAAGCCATTCCAAATCCTTATTAATTAGTTTCCAGGAAATACTAATTGAGTGAGTACTTTTAAGACACAGAGATATAATGGTGGAGCTTACAGTCTAGTGGGGAGGCTCACGGTCATTCGTAAATCACACGCAATATATGTAATTATAAACTTTATTAAGTGCTGTAAAGATACACAGTGCTATGAACACTTTTAACTGGAAAACTTAAGGAAATTACGTTTGAGACAACATCTGAAGAATGAATGAAAGTTAACTAGGAAAAGCCTTACCAAAATGTTACTAATTTTATTCCTCAGATTCCCCAACAATCCTTCCTGTTTACTGGTTTAACTAGTAATATAACTAGTCAGTGTGCTTTTTTTATTTGAGAAAGCTAAAATTTATGTTTTACATTTTTATTGTTGGGTATTACCCAAAAAAGGAGTGTTCTAGCCTTTTGTTTTTATTCAGCTTATTCATCTTGGCCTCTTTCAGAAATGATTTTCCCTCTTTCCTTTTTATTTTTTTCTTATGCGTGCTTATCCTTGATGGTTTCTCAGGAGATCTACTCAGATCTACTACTACTACTACTCAGATCTACTCAGATCTAATATTTCAAATTACACATTCATTGAATCCCCTTCTCATTTTTGTGTGGTTATTCTGTTCTGACTTCCTTGCATAATAATAGTCCTCTGGAAATATGTGTAGCAACAAAATCTGATTCTACTTTTTATTGTTTTTCATCTATATGCATGATTGATTCTTAAGTAGCACAGTGATAAATCAGGAATGAATTCTAGATATAGTGAATGTTTTAAAAACAAAAATATTGCATACTCTTAGTAAAAATTCAGAAATGTGTATCACGGAACATGTGCTTCACAGTTAATACCCCCTTGCGGGCTCGCTGTATATTCTTTGAGATCTTAAAAATATATTTTAATTGTGTGCAACTATGTAATTCTTATTTTACAAAGATTGATTCATAACATATTTTTTATTTATACTTATTTTTAAATGATATATTACATGGTTTTTTTAAATGTAATACAAATGACTATCAACAAAATGATCTTCGTAGGAATTTGTAGAAATTTATTTTTTACTACTATTTTTTATTGCTTCTTTTGGAATTCACATAAGAGGTCATTAGTAGCTCCAAAGAGAAATCTCTTATTTGAAAGTTAATGTGGATTCTCTCTGTCACATTATTAGTAAAGCCATGTAGAAAAAATTTAAAAAGAATTCTCTATATGTGAACCCAACCTCAGGTCATCTGAACTATAAGAAATTTGCACAGATTTGTACAAAGTCAAATGTAAGATTCAGAATTTTGAATGTATCAAGAAACAAGTCCTCAACATTTTTGGTGAATGTATTCTTTTTTTATTTTTAATTGTAGTACAGTTGACTTCTAATATTACCTTTGTTCCAGGTGTACATCATAGTAATTTGATATTTGTGTACACTACAAAATGATCACCGTAAGTCGTTACCATCTGTCACTATACAAAGTTATTACAATATTATTGACTATATTCCCTATCCTGTACAATACATCCTCATGACTTATTTGTTGTTTAGCTAGAAATATGTACCTCTTAATCTCCCTTACCTATTTCTTTCATCCCTCTACCCTCTTCCCCTCTGGCAACCACCAACTTCTTCCCTGTATCTATGAGTCTGTTTCTATTTTGTTATGCTTGTTTGTTTTGTCTTTTAGATTCCACATATAATATTTATCTTTCTCTGACTTATTTCACTTAGCATGATACCCTCTAAATCCATCCATGTTGTCGCAAATGGCAAGGTTTCATTCTTTTTTATGGCTGAGTAATAGTGCATTGTGTGTGTGTGTGTATCTTGTTTTTTATGCATTCTTCTTTAGCCATTCATCTATTGATGGACACTTAGGTCTCTTCCATACCTTGGTTATTGTAAATAATGCTGTAGTAAACATAGGGGTGCATGTATCTTTTCTAATTACTGTTTTTATTTTCTTCAGAAAAATACCAAGAAGTTGAATTACTGCATCATATGGTAGTTCTCTTTTTAGTTTTTTGAGGAAACTCCAAACTTTTTTCCATAGTGGCTGCACCAATTTACATTCCCACCAGCAGTGCATGAGGGTTCCGTGAATGTATTATTCTTGACCTTAGTTGCTTAGGTGAACTTTATAAGCAAACAGCCATAGCATCATTTTTAGATTCATTACATTATCTTCATCTTTAAGGAAGTGAATTAATTGGTTTTGCACTGTTTTAGGACTCAGAACTTCACTGATGTCAGAGGAATTGTTTTAAACAAATACTTGCTAGGAATCAGTTTCTCATTTTAGCCCATGAAGGAAGTACTGCTGCTTGTATTACTGTATTAGTTCATCATGATTACTGTGTCAATGGCAGAAAACTACCTTTAGATTAAAAACTACATATGTTCTTAAGAAAGGAAAACTGAAAATTCCTATTATTTTATTCTCTATTTCTCTAGTTATAAGAGGTATATTAGAAATTTATATAAGGCTTTATGACACTAGTGGCTGACTTTAAAATTTCATTCTGTGTGAACTTCATCTCATTACTTACTTTTTTTTTTTTTTTTAAACATCTTTATTGGAGCATAATTGCTTTACAATGGTATGTTAGTTTCAGCTTCACAACAAAATGAATCAGTTATATATATACATATGTTCCCATATCTCTTCCCGCTTGCGTCACCCTCCCTCCCACCCTCCCTATCCCACCCCTCCAGGCGGTCACACAGCACCGAGCTGATCTCCCTGTGCTATGCGGCTGCTTCCCACTAGCTATCTACCTTACGTTTGGTAGTGTATACATGTCCATGCCTCTTTATTGCTTTGTCACCGTTTACCCTTCCCCCTCCCCATAGCCTCAAGTCCATTCTCTAGTAAGTCTGTGTCTTTATTCCTGTTTCACCCCTAGGTTTTTCATGACATTTTTTTTTTCTTAAATTCCATATATATGTGTTAGCATACGGTATTTGTCTCTCTCTTTCTGACTTACTTCACTCTGTATGACAGACTTTAGGTCTATCCACCTCATTACAAATAGCTCAATTTCGTCTCTTTTTATGGCTGAGTAATACTCCATTGTATATATGTGCCACATCTTCTTTATCCATTCATCCGATGATGGACACTTAGGTTGTTTCCATCTCTGGGCTATTGTAAATAGAGCTGCAATGAACATTTTGGTACATGACTCTTTTTGAATTATGGTTTTCTCAGGGTATATGCCCAGTAGTGGGATTGCTGGGTCATATGGTAGTTCTATTTGTAGCTTTTTAAGGAACCTCCATACTGTTCTCCACAGTGGCTGTATCAATTTACATTCCCACCAACAGTGTAAGAGGGTTCCCTTTTCTCCACACCCTCTCCAGCATTCATTGTTTCTAGATTTTTTGATGATGGCCATTCTGACTGGTGTGAGATGATATCTCATTGTAGTTTTGATTTGCATTTCTCTAATGATTAGTGATGTTGAGCATTCTTTCATGTGTTTGTTGGCACTCTGTATATCTTCTTTGGAGAAATGTCTATTTAGGTCTTCTGCCCATTTTTGGATTGGGTTGTTTGTTTTTTTGTTATTGAGCTGCATGAGCTGCTTATAAATTTTGGAGATTAATCCTTTGTCAGTTGCTTCATTTGCAAATATTTTCTCCCATTCTGAGGGTTGTCTTTTGGTCTTCTTTATGGTTTCCTTTGCTGCGCAAGAGCTTTTAAGTTTCATTAGGTCCCATTTGTTTACTTTTGTTTTTATTTCCATTTCTCTAGGAGGTGGGTCAAAAAGGATCTTGCTGTGATTTATGTCATAGAGTGTTCTGCCTATGTTTTCCTCTAAGAGTTTGATAGTTTCTGGCCTTACATTTAGGTCTTTAATCCATTTTGAGCTTATTTTTGTGTATGGTGTTAGGGAGTGATCTAATCTCATACTTTTACATGTACCTGTCCAGTTTTCCCAGCACCACTTATTGAATAGGCTGTCCTTTCTCCACTGTACATTTCTGCCTCCTTTGTCAAAGATAAGGTGACCATATGTGCGTGGGTTTATCTCTGGGCTTTCTATCCTGTTCCATTGATCTATATTTCTGTTTTTGTGCCAGTACCATACTGTCTTGATTACTGTAGCTTTGTAGTATAGTCTGAAGTCAGGAAGCCTGATTCCAACAGCTCCATTTTTCATTCTCAAAATTGCTTTGGCTATTCGGGGTCTTTTGTGTTTCCATACAAATTGTGAGATTTTTTGTTCTAGTTCTGTGAAAAATGCCAGTGGTAGTTTCATAGGGATTGCATTGAATCTGTAGATTGCTTTGGGTAGTAGAGTCATTTTCACAATGTTGATTCTTCCAATCCAAGAACATGGTATATCTCTCCATCTATTTGTATCATTTTTAATTTCTTTCATCAGTGTCTTATAATTTTCTGCATACAGGTCTTTTGTCTCCTTAGGTAGGTTTATTCCTAGGTATTTTATTCTTTTTGTTGCAATGGTAAATGGGAGTGTTTTCTTGATTTCACTTTCAGATTTTTCATCCTTAGTGTATAGGAATGCCAGAGATTTCTGTGCATTAATTTTGTATCCTGCTACTTTACCAAATTCATTGATTAGCTCTAGTAGTTTTCTGGTAGCATCTTTAGGGTTCTGTATGTATAGTATCATGTCATCTGCAAAGAGTGACAGCTTTACTTCTTCTTTTCCGATTTGGATTCCTTTTATTTCCTTTTCTTCTCTGATTGCTGTGGCTAAAACTTCCAAAACTATGTTGAATAAGAGTGGTGAGAGTGGGCAACCTTGTCTTGTTCCTGATCTTAGTGGAAATGCTTTCAGTTTTTCACCATTGAGGACGATGTTGGCTGTGGGTTTGTCATATATGGCCTTTATTATGTTGAGGAAAGTTCCCTCTATGCCTACTTTCTGCAGGGTTTTTATCATAAATGGGTGTTGAATTTTGTCAAAAGCTTTCTCTGCATCTATTGAGATGATCATATGGTTTTTCTCCTTCAATTTGTTAATATGGTGTATCACGTTGATTGATTGGCGTATATTGAAGAATCCTTGCATTCCTGGAATAAACCCCACTTGATCATGGTGTATGATCCGTTCAATGTGCTGTTGGATTCTGTTTGCTAGTATTTTGTTGAGGATCTTTGCATCTATGTTCATCAGTGATATTGGCCTGTAGTTTTCTTTCTTTGTGACATCCTTGTCTGGTTTTGGTATCAGGGTGATGGTGGCCTCGTAGAATGAGTTGGGGAGTGTTCCTCCCTCTGCTATATTTTGGAAGAGTCTGAGAAGGATAGGTGATAGCTCTTCTCTAAATGTTTGATAGAATTCGCCTGTGAAGCCATCTGGTCCTGGGCTTTTGCTTGTTGGAAGATTTTTAATCACAGTTTCAATTTCAGTGCTTGTGATTGGTCTGTTCATATTTTCTATTTCTTCCTGATTCAGTCTTGGCAGGTTGTGCCTTTCTAAGAATTTGTCCATTTCTTCCAGGTTGTCCATTTTATTGGCATAGAGTTGCTTGTAGTAATCTCTCATGATCTTTTGTATTTCTGCAGTGTCAGTCGTTACTTCTCCGTTTTCATTTCTAATTCTGTTGATTTGAGTCTTCTCCCTTTTTTTCTTGATGAGTCTGGCTAATGGTTTATCAATTTTGTTTATCCTTTCAAAGAGCCAGCTTTTAGTTTTATTGATCTTTGCTATCGTTTCCTTCATTTCTTTTTCATTTATTTCTGATTTTTATGATTTCTTTCCTCCTGCTAACTTTGGGGTTTTTTTGTTCTTCTTTCTCTAATTGCTTTAGGTGCAAGGTTAGGTTGTTTATTCGAGATGTTTCCTGTTTCTTAAGGTAAGATTGTATTGCTATAAACTTCCCTCTTAGAACTGCTTTTGCTGCATCCCATAGATTTTGAGTCGTCGTGTCTCCATTGTCATTTGTTTCTAGGTATTTTTTGATTTCCCCTTTGATTTCTTCAGTGATCACTTCGTTATTAAGTAATGTATTGTTTAGCCTCCATGTGTTTGTATTTTTTACAGATCTTCTCCTGTGATTGATATCGAGTCTCATAGCGTTGTGGTCGGAAAAGATACTTGATACAATTTCAATTTTCTTAAATTTACCAAGGCTTGATTTGTGACCCAAGATATGATCTATCCTGGAGAATGTTCCATGAGCACTTGAGAAAAATGTGTATTCTGTTGTTTTTGGATGGAATGTCCTATAAATATCAATTAACTCCATCTCATTTAATGTATCATTTAAAGCTTGTGTTTCCTTATTTATTTTCATTTTGGATGATCTGTCCATTGGTGAAAGTGGGGTGTTAAAGTCCCCTACTATGAATGTGTTACTGTCGATTTCCCCTTTTATGGTTGTCAGTATTTGCCTTATGTATTGAGGTGCACCTATGTTGGGTGCATAAATATTTACAATTGTTATATCTTCCTCTTGGATCGATCCCTTGATCATTATGTAGTGTCCTTCTTTGTCTCTTCTAATAGTCTTTGTTTTAAAGTCTATTTTGTCTGATATGAGAATTGCTACTCCAGCTTTCTTTTGGTTTCCATTTGCATGAAATACCTTTTTCCATCCCCTTACTTTCAGTCTGTATGTGTCTCTAGGTCTGAAGTGGGTCCCTTGTAGACAGCAAATATATGGGTCTTGTTTTTGTATCCATTCAGCCAATCTGTGTCTTTTGGTGGGAGCATTTAGTCCATTTACATTTAAGGTAATTATCGATATGTGTGTTCCCATTCCCATTTTCTTAATTGTTTTGGGTTTGTTATTGTAGGTCTTTTCCTTCATTTGTGTTTCTTGCCTAGGGAAGTTCCTTTAGCAGTTGTTGTAGAGCTGGTTTGGTGGTGCTGAACTCTCTCAGCTTTTGCTTGTCTCTAAAGGTTTTAATTTCTCCATCAAATCTGAATGAGATCCTTGCTGGGTAGAGTAATCTTGGTTGCAGGTTTTTCTCCTTCAACACTTTCAATATGTCCTGCCACTCCCTTCTGGCTTGCAGAGTTTCTGCTGAAAGATCAGCTGTTAACCTTATGGGGATTCCCTTGTGTGTTATTTGTTGTTTTTCCCTTGCTGCTTTTAATATGTTTTCTTTGTATTTAATTTTTGACAGTTTGATTAATATGTGTCTTGGCGTATTTCTCCTTGGATTTATCCTGTATGGGACTCTCTGTGCTTCCTGGACTTGATTAACTATTTCCTTTCCCATATTAGGGAAGTTTTCAACTATAATCTCTTCAAATATTTTCTCAGTCCCTTTCTTTTTCTCTTCTTCTTCTGGAACCCCTATAATTCGAATGTTGGTACGTTTAATGTTGTCCCAGAGGTCTCTGAGACTGTCCTCAGTTCTTTTCATTCTTTTTTCTTTATTCTGTTCTGCAGTAGTTATTTCCACTATTTTATCTTCCAGGTCACTTATCCGTTCTTCTGCCTCAGTTATTCTGCTATTGATCCCATCTAGAGTACTTTTAATTTCATTTATTGTGTTGTTCATCGTTGCTTGTTTCATCTTTAGTTCTTCTAGGTCCTTGTTAACTGATTCTTGCATTTTGTCCATTCTATCTCCAAGATTTCGGATCAACCTTACTATCATTATTCTGAATTCTTTTTCAGGTAGACTGCCTATTTCCTCTTCATTTGTTAGGTCTGATGGGTTTTTATCTTGCTCCTTCATCTGCGGTGTGTTTTTCTGTCTTTTCATTTTGCTTATCTTACTGTGTTTGGGGTCTCCTTTTTTGCAGGCTGAAGGTTCGTAGTTCCTGTTGTTTTTTGTGTCTGTCCCCAGTGGCTAAGGTTGGTTCAGTGGGTTGTGTAGGCTTCCTGGTGGAGGGTACTAGTGCCTGTGTTCTGGTGGATGAGGCTAGATCTTGTCTTTCTGGTGGGCAGGTCCACGTCTGGTGGTGTGTTTTGGGGTGTCTGTAGACTTATTATGATTTTGGGCCGCCTCTCTGCTAATGGGTGGGGTTGTGTTCCTGTCTTGCTAGTTGTTTGGCATAGGATGTCCAGCACTGTAGCTTGCTGGTCGTTGAGTGAAGCTGGGTGCTGGCGTTGAGATGGAGATCTCGCGGAAATTTTTGCTGTTTGATATTATGTGCAGCTGGAAGGTCTCTTGTGGATCAGTGTCCTGAAGTTGGCTCTCCCACCTCAGAGGCACAGCACTGACTCCTGGCTGCAGCACCAAGAGCCTTTCATCCACAGGGCTCCTTAATTTGGGATGATTGGTTGTCTATTCAGGTATTCCACAGATGCAGGGTATATCAAGTTGATTGTGGAGCTTTAATCCGCTGCTTCTGAGGCTGCTGGAAGAGATTTCCCTTTCTCTTCTTTGTTCTCACAGCTCCCAGGGGCTCAGCTTTGGATTTAGCCCCGCCTGTGCGTGTAGGTCGCCGGAGGGCATCTGTTCTTTGCTCAGACAGGACGGGGTTAAAGGAGCCGCTGATTCGGAGGCTCTGGCTCACTCAGGCCCGGGGGGAAGGGAGGGGCACGGAGTGTGGGGCGGGCCTGCGGCGGCAGAGGCCGGCGAGACGTTGCAGCCTGAGGCGCGCCTGTGCGTTCTCCCGGGGGAGTTGTCCCTGGATCCTGGGACCCTGGCAGTGGCGGGCTGCACAGGCTCCCCGGAAGGGCGCGTGGCTAGTGACCTGTGTTCGCACACAGGCCTCCCGGTGGCGGCAGCAGCGGCCCTAGCGTCTCATGTCTGTCTCTGGGCTCCGCACTTTTAGCCGCGGCTCGCGCCCGTCCCTGGAGCTCTCTCAAGCAGCGTTCTTAATCCCCTCTCCTCGTGCACCAAGAAACAAAGAGGGACGTAAAAGTCTCTTGCCTCTTCGGCAGTTCCAGACTTCTCCCCGGACTCTCTCCCGGCCAGCCGCGGTGCACTAACGCCCTGCAGGCTGTGTTCACGCCGCCAACCTCAGTCCTCTCCCGGCGCTCCGACAAAAGCCGGAGCCTCAGCTCCCAGTCCCGCCCGCCCCGGCGGGCGAGCAGACAAGCCTCTCGGCTGGCGAGTTCCGGTCGGCCCGATCCTCTGCGCTGGAATCTGTCCGCTTTGCCCTCCGCACCCCTGTTGCTGTGCTCTCCTCCGCGGCTCCCAAGCTCCCCCACTCCGCCTCCCGAAGCCTCCACCCGCGAAGGGGCTTCCTAGTGTGTGGACACTTTTCCTCCTTCACAGCTCTCTCCCGCTGGTGCAGGACCCGTCCCTATCCTTTTGTCTCTGTTTAGTTTTTTCTTTTGCCCTACCCACGTACGTGGGGGGTTTCTTGCCTTTTGGGAGGTCTGAGGTCTTCTGCCAGCGTTCAGTAGATGCTCTGTAGGAGTTGTTCCACGCGTAGATGTATTTCTGGTGTATCTGTGGGGAGGAACGTGATCTCCGCGTCTTACTCTTCCGCCATCTTCTGCTCCATCTCTCATTACTTACTTTTTATTAAACATTCTACAGGGGCATCTTGAGTTTGTGTGAGTGTGTGAACTTTCCAGTATTCATTTCTATGTTAAGTTGTCTTACTTTAACTTTATAGTCATTTTATATGCATTGCATTTCATTTATTTCACACACTTTTATTTATCCAGGCAATATATGCCAGGCACTGTTCTTGACCAGAGGGATACTCAGATGAACAAAACAAAGATAAAAATTTATCATCTCATGAGCTTATATTCTAGAGGAGGAGATAGGCAATAAACAAGATACATAAGTAAAATATATGTGATGTTAGATAGTGATAAATTCTAAGGAGAAAAATTTAGTAAGGAAAAGGAGGTAAGAAGTTTAGTTGGGGTGAGAAAATGGATATTGGATGGCCTGAGTAGACCTCACTGAAAAGGTGACATTTGATGAAAGACTAGAAGGAAGTAAGGGAGCCATTACCCAAACGGCCATCCAAGGAACTATTTTCAAGCAGCAAGTGTAAACTCCCTGAGGAGGGAATATGTGTAGTGTGTTTATAAAACAAGAAGAAAATGAGTGTGGCTGGAGGGGACTGAGGGGGGATGGGGGATTTGGTAAGAGATGAGGTGACAGAGATGATAGAGGACAGATTAGAGGGCCCTAACGACCATGGTAAAGACTTAGGCTTTTATTCTGAGGGAGGTAAAAATTTTGTGCGAAATAATGGAATGGTCTAACAGGATTTCCTGGCTCTTTACTAAGAGACTGAAGAAAGACAGAGGGAGAAACTGTGTGTGTGTGTGTGTATGTGTGTTTGTGTATGTATATACACACATACATATATACACACACACACACACATATACTTCATTGAGGAATAATAAGCAAATATAATTGTATATATGTAAAGTGTACAACATGATGATTTGGTACACATTGTAGAATGATTGCCAAGATCAAGGTAATTAACACAACCATCATCCCACGTAATTAACTCTTTTTTTGTGTGTGTGTGGGAATGTTTAATATCTACTCTCAGGAACTTTCAAGTATACAAGACCATATATTTGGTTCAGATATTACTGTTATTATTACGTGTTACACATCTGTAACATTTTACCTTTCTTCATGTCTTATTTTCATATAAGAATGCCTTCTAGGATATTTGGTTATTTACAGATAATCATTATTCCTTGAGAACATGTAATTTACACTTTTAAGTGTCCTTTGAAAATGTTTCTTATCATATATCCAGATTTGGAATTATTTTTGTAATCCAAGGTTGTTTATTTGTATGATGACTTAATAATTGAGTGTGTACTGTATACTAAGCAGTGATTTGCATGTTTATACTTGTTCAGGCCTCACACTTTTTGTGTGAGGACGTCCAAATATTATTTCTGTTTTGAAATAAACTGAGGCATTGAGAGAAATTGCTCAGTGCATTGCACATCTAGTAATAGACTACTGTCCTTAGTGTGAAATATTCTTAAATATCTTTACTAATATATCATAGCAGGTCTGGCTGTTGTATGCAACAGTTCTTTAGTCAGTTTATTAACAACTGCCTTGAATTGACCCTTAACACAAACTGCCTTGAGTTGAACTATATAGTTAAGTGTTAAAATAAGCTAATGCATGTTTGTTCCTCACTTGATGAAATGAAAATATTCATTTACAAAGCTGTATATAAATTAGATTCTGATAAATTGAATCTAATTTTATATTATGGAAAAGGAAGTTCGTGTTTTTTTATCCTTTAACTGGGAAAATAATCTTCCAGTAATGTAAATAGTATCCAAATTTAGAGAGTTTTGAAATTTCTTATTTCTTAGCATAGAGTTTTCTTAAAATGGAGCATGTTTGTATCTGTATTTGTACACATCACCCGTATATATACAGGTGAATACTTTGTGAACAATCAAATGGAAGCCTTTATTACATCACACTGTATTGTAACACTTTTTGCATTGAAAAACAGGCCCAATAAGATATTTTTTTCTTTGCTAAACTTATTGCCATCAATTCATCCCTATGATTACTGACCTACATGCCTGTTTGAAATATGAAGACAGAGAAAAGGGGTCTTGACAGAGTTTGGCAAAATGTTGCTAACTTGATGTTTTGAAATCAAAAAGTGCTACGATTTGACTATGCTGATATATGCAGTTTTGTGTCTGCAGCATTTTATTTCTTTATCAAATATAAGTGAATGTGAATGACTGTGTGGTTTTGGTGAAAGAATAATACATGAATAACCCCAGTGTAGAAAAACCAATCAATACTGTATTGATAAAAGGGAAATAAATGATCATCAGAGGTATCCTTAAAATACTTATTATTATATTGGATATACTTCCTCAACCTTTTGACATTATTTTTTATCTTGAAAATTTTATCAAATGGAACATATAAGCAAACATATATACACATATTTCTTGTTCCTTAACTTAAATGTATCCCATGCTTTATTTCCTTTGGTTATTATTTTAGCAAAATGCATTCCAGGTCTGTAAGTTTTTCTTTTTCGTCTTTTTTGTTTTTTAGTAATCTGAATTATATTTAGTCATTATGAAAATTAATTTCTTGATGCAAAGGTAAATTTTTTTAGCATGTTGGAATTTTTTTATTTTTACCATCGTAACCATTTTTAAGTGTATAATAGTTCAGTAGTGTTCAGTATCTTCACATTGTTGTGCAATAATAGTTTTTCTTAAATGGAACTTTATTGATGAACATAATGTTGCTGAAGCAATGTCTTCATATTTATTCTACTTTATTGTCCTTTCTCCAGAACATGTATCGTTTTGAAGGCACTGGGTTTTCAAATATCCCTCAACTTATAGACCATCACTATACAACAAAACAGGTCATCACTAAGAAATCAGGTGTAGTTCTGCTGAATCCTATTCCTAAGGTAGGTGCATATATTCACCTTTTTTTTTTGAGACTGCTTTGTGAGTTATTCCCCACAGTAAATAAAGTTCTTAGATTATTTATAGAAGTTTGGAAACAATTATAGTCAAAACATGGAATTTCCTTGGTTTTATTAAGATGGGAGATGGGTTACCTTTTTATTCAGTGTTTGCAAATGGCCTGTTTTTTTTCTTTTTCCTTCCCAGTTTTTCTTGAAAGACTGGAGGCCTTCCTTCACACTATAAGGTTCAGACTTTAAAGGCTCAGTTTATAAAAGATTCTGAGATGTAGAAGTCAAAGAAAATGTCCAGCAATCAAGAGTAAATTAGAATTTCAATTTTGGGTGTTAAGGTTACAATATATTATAAGACACTGGAATTTTTTAAAACTACACTACTCTTCACAAAGCCAGTAAATCATAACTTCACTATGTACAACCAGGTAGCTGGGCGAGAGATTGTTCTAGGTCATTTTTACCTCTAAGATAGAACAGATTGCTTTCATGAGCTTTAAGAGATTTGCGAGGTAGGGAATGGGTATGAGGCAGGTTTGTGTTTTTAAGGTAAAACCTGTGGAGCCTGGCCTGGGAGGAACAATGGAGCTGGCTTAACTTCTGAGCACTTTTAATGTTCCAGGAATTGGGTTGGGGTCAACAAAAGTCCCTTTCCTTTGGGGGCCGTCTCATGTGAAGAACAGTGTAGAAATAGGAAAGTCATAAAACCTGGTAGGTTAATATTTGCTGACTTGAGGTTTACATATCTAGGGATGACTTTTAATATGAAGCAAGTGTTATTCCCAAGAATGCTAGTATATAATCCAAATTCACCTAAAATTTAAAAAACTTTTAAAACTTAATAAACAATTGTTATATTTCCCTTTGTTAGTCTGGAACATAGTGTCTATAGTTGTACTTGTATTATATTAGTCAGTCTTTATTGAGGGGCTGAGTTTTAACATTCTGCTCACAGAAGATTTTAACAGTCAGTTGCTAAATATTAATTCTGTGGCTAAGGAATTGTCCTTCTTGCATAATTTTCTAGAATTCTGAGATGGGCTCATTCTTTGTTCATATTTTTCCAGTCACTTTTTTTTACGTCTAATTGCAAAAAAACCCTATAAAAATTCTCCTTTAGTCTGGAACAGGTTGTCATATTTTAACTCTAGTAAAAAAAAAAAAAAAAAGTTCTATTAATGTTTTCTCTTTCATCAACGAATAACTGCTGTTGTTTTACAGAATTCTAAGAGTTCTTTTTTTTTAGTTAAGGTCATCTATTCTCGTGGCTTCATTTACTATTAATACATCAGTGACTTGCAAATTTATATTTCCAGCTCAGATATATATCTTTCCCACATCTAAAAATTTTCTACTTTTCACCTAAAACTGAGTTTATCACTTTTAAGTATAAAATTTGTTCTTCCTTTTTAATAAGTGGTACCACCAAATACCTAGCTGCTCAAACCATAAATCTGGGGGTCCTTTGACATCTCTTCACCACTGCCCTTCCTCCAGCACTTTAAGTGACAGGAGTTTTGTATACTTAATTGTACATGTGAAAGTTTGAACTCAATTCCAGTATATCCCAATATGAAGTAAAGTTCACTGCAGTGAAGATACTTTTTAACCGCGTTAGGTTAATGAGATACACCTGAGTTTTCAGAGATAGTGACGTCTCATTTCACAAGCCAACCTAATATTTACATTGTCTCCTTGCTTAGCCAGGTCTAAACTGAGAGATCAAAGCCATAAAAGAGGCACATAAAAATGCTCATCTGGGCTTGGGTAGGAGCATATAATTGCAAATAAAGCTATATCCCTCATAATATAAAATTGTCCATGAAATGAGCTTAGATAAATGGAGTAGATTCTCTGGACTGTTACATAGCCAATTATTCTCTTTCTCCCAAACCCCCAGCACTGGCTGTGGAGCTGAATATCCCATCATTTTATAGCACTATCTATGAAAATAACTAAACTGAAAGCTATAGAAGATTAAGGGGCTACATATGATTGTTTTATGAGGTAGAAATTCTAAGTTAATCTAGCTATTAACCTGATCTAAAGTACTGATATTTGAAATATGCAAGTAATTATCTCAGTGTGTGGTAAATATTGGTATGCATTTGATTTAAAGAATCATATCACTCTTTTAAAAGAAAATCACAAAGCAGAGGTTATGAAAGTAGATAATTTTCAATTATGAGTGGAGAACAAATTGATATGGATTTTTTTTATGGTGGTATTATCTGTTATGTATCTTCCTTTGGGAAGTGTTTGTACTCTTATAACTGGAATCTCTTTCTTGATTTAATTTGTGTAAGAAGTTAATGTCTTTGACCATATAATGTGCTGTAAAACATCTAATTTCCATCTTGCCAGACTTCAGTTTTAGCCTACATAAAGAATGCTATTTTGGTCTCAATATAATTTCTGTTTATAGTAACTTACTTCTCTCTTTCCATTTATTTCTCTCTTACCCATGAGAATGTATGTATAACATCATATGACTAACTAGAGGACACAGTGGCCAAGGGAGTCTCTTTCTTATCTCCAGAGGTACAGGAAACTACGCAATCTAAATTAGAGAAAGTATTTAACTTTCTCATGATAATAAAGCTAATGAGTGCCCTACCCACTCATGCCCACCCTCCACTGGCTGATTTCTCCTACACTACCTCCCAAAGCCTGTGTAAAGATATGGGAGTGAAGGTCATGTTGTACACGGGTTTTTGATCACTCATAATCATCATCTTTATAATTAGGAAACACTTTGGGATGCACAGGGCCTGTTCTTTATTTAGTTTAGTCTCTGTTCAAATGTCATTTCATCAGAGAGGCCTTTTCTGACTACCATGTGTGAAATAACACCTTACCTCCTTATGTTCCCCTCTTCTTAATTTCTCTTTGTTATGGTTATGTTTACCTGACATTATATTGTATTATGTATTTTTAGTTGTCTGTCTTCCCCCAAGAGAAATGTAAGTTCCATAACAGCCAGAATTACATTTAATAATCAGTGCAACTATATCTGCAGTACCTAGAACAGTGCTAGCCCCTAGTAGGTGTTCAGTAAATATTTTCTGAAGAATTTAATTTACTGACCAATTCCTAGAAGCCAGGTACTTCCAAGCTTTTTATATGCATTAACTGTATATATTCCTATGAAGTAAGTATTGTTATTAACCCCATTCAATTATAAATCAGGAACTGAAGCTTAAATGGTAAATGACTTGCACAAGATAACACAACTCTTAAGAGGCAGAGCTGGGATTCGAGCCCGTGTTCTTAACCATTATCTGTCTAGATTGTAGAGTCTAGATTTTAGACTTTAGAGAAAAAAGTGTTTATTTTAAGGAACATGGATGCGGGTTTAAGGGAAAAGAAGTGTCTTTGATTCCATAAAATGTCAAATTGAAAAAGTCTTTAACATAGCAAAATATAGGTCTCTGTAAAAGGTAAATTATTAAACAGTAATATCAGGTGACAGAGCTGGGATTTTAGGTAAAATATAGGACTTTGTAAGATATAGGTAAGGAAGACATCTAGTTCAACTTTAACATTTAAATGTTGCCTTGAAAGTTTGTTAAGTTTAATATTTCTTCAGATTTAGCTGTTTAAAACATTTTTTTCTTTCTGAATGGAAGTTAAAGTTCATGATTAAATTCAGGCAAGTTAGGAGTGAGTTGCTAAGTTGAACCTTAGACAAATGACTTGCCTGCCGGCTTAAATCAATTAATTGTGGCTTTTTGATCAGAATTTGGTATAGCATGCCAGAATATTAGAAACAGATTTTTGCGAGGAGAGTAAATCTTTCTGTGACTGAAACTAACTTGTCATAAGGTTCCTGATAACAGCATTCTTGATCAAACACATGCAAACAAAGAACAGTTTATGAGAGGAGAGCTTGAAGTTTCAGATCACTTAAAGACTATTCATTTTACTTTATACTTGAGTAATATAGTTACTTCTTCCAGTACTTACCAGATGACTTGTTTTTTATAAAAGGATGTAACTCAGGAAAAGTCAAATTTTCTCTGTGGATTTTGGAAACTGTAAAATACCTTATACTTTCCTGTTTAAAAACTTTTTTTACAGGACAAATAGAACAGAAGGCAAATTTGGAAGACTTTAAATTGTGAAGGAAGAAAAAAATACATTTATTGAGTATATAGTCTGTTGATAACACTCCACTTCTATTATTATTATTATTTTTTGTTTGCGGTACGCGGGCCTCTCACTGTTGTGGCCTCTCCCGTTGCGGAGCACAGGCTCCGGACGCGCAGGCTCAGCGGCCATGGCTCACGGGCCCAGCCGCTCCGCGGCATGTGGGATCTTCCCGGACTGGGGCACGAACCCATGTCCCCTGCATCGGCAGGTGGACTCTCAACCACTGCGCCACCAGGGAAGCCCCCACTTCTATTATTTTAAAAATATTTTCAACAACTGTGAACTGAGTAGTATTATTATCCCCATTATTAGGTGAGGAAACTCGGAGGTTGTAATGAACCTAAGCCACATTTCTCGTAAATTTCAGAGTCGTGACCTGAAAATGATTCTGTTCTGTTCATCATCTTTTTACTACAACCTCAGCTAGCATAAATTTTAATCTATAGTCTTAGTAACATCAGTAGTTCAAGAACAATTGTTTTCTGTATTTCAGTATTCTAGCAGTATGTAACAGTGAACATGACAGTTATGATCCCATCCCATAAACTTAGTCTAACAAGAACTATAATAGCATGTTGTGCTAAGGGAAATACAGAAAATACTTGAATGTTTAGCCTTCATTTAGCATAGTTTGGGAAGTCAAATTAAACTTGGATTTTAGGCTTGTTCCATTTAATAAAATAAAAGAACCTTGTTATAGCACATAAAATACATAGACTGACTTTCAGGTTTTATCTCAAACTTTACCAGCAGATAATTGTGAGGAGGAGCAATGTTGGTCTCAAAAAATTAATGGACCTTGGAGACCACTAATGTTTCTTCTTATGTGATCTCTCAAAGGTATTTCATGCTTAAGTCTTCCTCAGACTTTCTCAAATATCATAATATTTTTAGTCTGAGGAGCCAGGTTTTTTGGGAGATATGAACATTCTTCTTATCCATCCTGTAAACAGATGAAGGATGACGGGATTAGGCAGATGGTGCCCAAGTGGTTAAAAGAAAAGTCATTGGACTTTTTTAAATGCAGATTGAAAGATAGGATTTGGTATTTACAGCACAAACATTGCCTGAAGTGTATCATTTCATCATTTTAAAGTATTTACAAAATCTTCTATATATGTATGGATGCTGGGAAACATAGAAATATACAAGAAAATATATAAGAGGAACTCTGGTATGAACAGGGTTGCATAACTTAACATTATTTCCTTGTTCCTTGTTGGAGACCATAGAACAATAACAAAAGAACAACAACAACAAAATTAAAAATCTATAAACTGCATTTTTCATGAAACTAGGAACTGTATATTATCCACAGACTTAAAAGTACATGTTTAGGTAGCCAAAAGCAACTTAGATTGGGCAGAAGTTGTGTAGCACAAAGTTAAGAAAAGATGTGATCAAAGAACCAAGTTGCTGTAGATCTTACCAAGCTCCAGCAAAAATACCTGTTGAAAGGGAGGAATTTACCCTAGATTTCTATATTCCTTGCTTGCATCAATGAATGCAGGACATGTGTGGGGAAAATAAAGTTTTATATATAGCTTAAGTGATGCGGATGAAACTGCCCTTGGAGGAAAATTCAGAGCCTTAAAAGCTTAACATGGACAAAACAAAAAGAATGAAATAAACGAGTTAAGCATCCAACTCAAAAAATTAGGAGAAAAATCCACAGTTAAATAAAAGGAAAGCAGAAGAAAGAAACTAACAAAGGTAAAAGCATAAAGAAATGAATTAGAAAACGGGAAAACAAAATATGTATAATAATTGCTTTTTAAGAGATCAACAGAAAATTAAAATACTTGCTAATCTATTCATGAAAACCCATACCACAAGGGGCACATACCATAATCTCTTTAATATATATAGAACCTCTAGAAATTAATAAAATAAAGACAATCAAATAGCAAAATTGGCAATGGGCATGAGTGGATAGTTCAAAAAATAAAAATACAAATGGCTTTTAAAATATGACATGATTACATTACTCAGTAGAATAAAAGAAAATTAAGACTATAATGAGATAATTTTTTACCTATCAGATTGGCATAAACTCAGTTTAATAATTCACTTTCTTGGCAAATATGTGCAGATAAAGACCCTTAGATAATTTGGTAATGGGGTATAAATTAGAAAAACCTCTGTAGAAGGCAATGTGACAGAATCTATAAAAATTATAAAACGTATATACCTTTGACTTCTACAATAGCAATAACAATAACACTTCTACAATTTATCCTTTAGTTATATTTGTATATATATGAAGTGATATCCGTATAAGGTTATTCACTGCAGCATTGTTTGTAATATCAGGAGATTGGAAATAATTAAATGTTCATTAACAGGAGTCTAGTTACATCAATTATGGTTCCTCATCCAATGGAATACCATAAATGAGAAAGCATCTATGTACTGGTTGGAGAGAGTTCCAAGATATATTGCTAATAAAAGGAATTAGGCTAAAAAACAGAGTATATATTATGTTATCTTTTATATAAGACGTATGTGAGTATAAGATTATATGTCTGAATTTGCTTTTATATGATAAAGAAATTTTATATACTCAAACTAATAATGATGTTGATGTATAACAGGGGTTACATGTTTTGGGAGGAGGTTGAAATGGCAATAGAGGTATTAAGGGAAACTTTTTAGAGTCTAAATTTGGTATTTTTCACTTTTAAAAAACACTGTGAGTGTATTACCCCTTCAAAAGTTAAATTTAAAAAATATTTTTTTTTGGCTTAAGTGTCGTTTAAATTTTTTTTTCATTGAACGTGTTATTTTTGTAATGTTAAAAATTTTCTAAAACCATATTTTATGATAATATTTAATAGAACACTGTAAAGCAGTGTTTCTAAAGCTTTTTTTTCCACAGTGCATAGAAAGAAATTACATTTTATATTGAGACTCAGGACACACAAAATTGGAAACGTTGGTATGTATGTGTGTTTATAACTGAGACAAATTTTACAAAACAACTTTTCATGTTTCTTAATGTGATGCACTCTATTAATAATTTCTTTAAAGTCTACATCCAAAGAGTTGATTTTGTGAACCTCAGTTTGAAAAATACTTAAAGGATTTTTAAAGTAGTGATAAGTGAATTTAGAAAAGCATATGGCCTAGGAATGATTCATAGAGAAAGGTAGACTTGAAGTAGGTCTTGAGAATAGGCAGAAAGACTAGGGAAATTATTTGGGCTTATAGTAAGGAAGTAATCTAAAACTTGGGAAATTCTGAGACTTGTTTTAAGGAAGGCAAGATCAGTTCCCTTGACAGAAGAAGACGATTTAAAAGATGAGTAATCTGAAAAGTTTAGTTTAAAGCCAGATTTTTGAGAGCCTTGACTACCACGATTAGGATTTATCTATGGAAAATGCCATTTCATTGAAGGTTTATAAGCAAGGTTTACTAAGCACATCTAAAGTGTAGTTAGTGATAGCTCATACCTCACTAAATTACTGAAGCCTATCCAGCCTTTTAATTGCTTGTAGAATTTAAGGTATTTATTAGCACATTTAAAAAACAGAAAGAAATCAATTTTCATTTTACTGTGTTTCACAAAGAACTTGTGTAGCCATATCCAAATTATATTTCAGTGAATAATGTTAAAATATAAATAGAAACAAATTATCAATACCATGGAAAAATAATTGATAGTGAAAATTTAACAACAGTAAATAAAATACAAAATGCTGTTTCCTAAAGACCTATAATAATTTCCACATTGAGCTTGAAATTTAGCTGTAAGCCATTGTAGAAAAAGTGAACTATTTTCATGATTAGAGAGGAGGAAGGTTATTAATTTGTTTAAAGTGAAGTTTTACTACCAATAACTTCTAAAGGAAATTTCTCTCTTGGGATTTTAGATATAACAGTGTCCTTAACAACATTTCTGCAAAAGTTTAAGGACAGATTTCATAGGTTGTTGCTTTCAGTGTCCTTTAATAATAGCCAAGGGCATAATATTAAGTTGTATTTTATACAACTTAATGAAGAACATTCTGCATTGGAATTTTTTGTCTACTTTCAATTTTTGCTGAACAGAATAGTAAAATTCTAGGATCCAGATTTATGATCAAAATAGTAATAAAATTAGCATTAAATACAGTAAAAAGTTTAAACAGGAGATCAAAAGTTTAACCGAAAGATCACACCTATGACATTTACAAATCTCTCTCTTAATTATATACCTGAACAATTTAATATTTAGCTAAGTTTTTCACACACAGTGAAAAAACCTTAACATGGAATGAGGTTTTGTTGAAGTGTTGTTTTCATTCATATTGCCCTTATGGGAAATAAAAAGTCCACAATATGTTGCCAATAATTGAATTTTTAAATTTTATAAATTACCTTTTCTGGATAATTTAATGGAGGTTTACCATCTCTTTTACTGTCTTACTTTCCAAATCTTGAACTTAGACATTGAGAACATATTTGATGTTCTAAAAACCCCAGAGTACAATGGATTTAAGTTAGTGAGATCTGGAAAACAACATAAGTCTCTACCAACTAAAAGACGAAGGCATTCTAACAGAGTGTTCTTAATGTTGATTCTTGTATAATTCAAGCCAGGAGAGAAGTGGTCAGTAGAATAGGAGGGACACATGAGAGGTGGTAAGGGGTGAGTGAGGTGAATTGATAAGTAGAATATGGCAGAGAGAGAAGAGGGACCTGTTGCTTCCATGCTGGTTTAGTCTCATAAGTCACACAACCTCTTATGCTTATTACCACTCTCCTATCTCTGCCTCTACAGCCTGTAGCCCACAAAAACTTCTGAGGTAGAAAACCTCTGATGATGATGTGTAATTTCCATTTTATTATGGTCAACTTTAATATAGATGTTCATGGAGTATTCCATAAAAAACATCCGCTTCCTCTGGGCTCACATCTAACTTTGCAGTAATTAGGGTACTTACTTTATTGTCTGCTGTTATTGTTCATTTTGTAGTTTGACATCCCCATTCGATAAGCTCCTTGAGAGCAAGAAGAATAGTTTTACTCATTTTTTATGTATCTCACGGTGTATAATGCGTAATTCACTAAATATCTGTCATTATTTTTTAGAAAATCTGGATATTTAATAAATGCTTGATATAATATTTGAAAAAAATTTATAACTTAAAGATCTTAATACCCTGTTTTTAGAATTATATAAAAATGTTAACTTTTACTGTTTCCAAAGTGGAGCATGGTTTAGATTTATGAATGAGATCTCTTTGGAAATGACACACTCCATTTCAGTTCTTTTAGTATAATAGCTTTTTTCTCATATTTTCATTTCCTTCTTTTATTGATTTATATTAGAAGTTAAATTTTCATGTAGTTATGTTGCTCTTGCAAACTTCATAAATACTTTTAAGTACAGATAGGAAATATTTCTGATGCTCTCGTATTCAGTTTATAAGTATTTTATACTACTATGAACTATGATTGGTTCCATAAAATTCATTTGACAACTTGTTGAGATTTCTCTCTGATATTAACTTTTAAATGGTGAAGCAATCTTATGTAATATTTAATAGTTCTTATATGCAAATTATTGTCCTGTTTTAACCCACTTCAAAAGTGAAAATGAAATACAAGAATTGGCAGTGCTTGTTTTCACTTTTTAAAAGAACCATTTATCTTTCTTTACCATATTAACTAAATTAGTGCTCACCTTCTACTATGTTGTCCTTGAGGGGGACAATTTAATTGTGCCACAAAAGATTTGTCCCACATCCTACTTTACAGAGACTAAATATGCATGCTAAGAATTCTAATGACACTGAAATAATAGGATTTAAATTAGAAAGACCAAGGACATTAAAAAGATATCTTCAAGTGATTTTTTAAAATGAAAAGCCTCATTCATATATAAGCCTTAGAGAAAATGAAACTTTAAGGTTTTATTTCTGTTATTTATATAACAACTGGCATGCATTAAAATTATACTAAAAAATAAAGTCTAATAACAGAAATACCCATAATAGGAAATTATAATCTCGTGGACATCCTTGGATCTTGATTGATAACTATTTAATGAGAAATAGACTCAAGAGCAACAAAGATCTGTTATAATTTCTTCTGAACATGAAGACATTCATGTTCAAATCATGGCGCTTACTGTTTTATGGTTTTATTATTAGAAATATTTTATAATGGTGAACTCAAGAGGTATGATTTTATTTATACTTTCTAGTAGTGCTATGATCTCTTTTAAATAATAAATCTGTATCTTTTTTTGCCCTTGGAATCCAATCACTTCAGTTGGAGACCATGAGAATCATTCTTTACTGTCCATAACACTGAATGGTGAGAGAGTCAACAGAGTTTTTAAAGTCTTCTCTAGGAATAACTTATAAAACACTCCTTCACTCCTTGCAATCTTGAATGTAGGGTTTCTGGAAGGTCATCAGTGTTCATCTGAAGTAAATAGGTCAGAATTTTCTAGGAATTCACAGGTTTTAAGCGTGCCTCTGTCTCTTTAATTAGCATTCAGTAAATATGTATTGAGTGCCTATTTTATAATAAAAATTATATTAGGTACTGATTGAGGTGATAAATCCTATTCTAGAGGAAATATGGTCTTTTAGAGGACATAAGAAAGGCATCTTACCTTGATGGTTCAAGGAAGCCTTCCAAGAATTGTGAAGGATGACTGAGGGTTTATGGGTAAAGGGTATGACAGAGCATAGTAGATGGACTTAGAGTCTGTCATACAGAGTGAAGTCAGAAAGAGAAAAACAAATACCGTATGCTGACACATATATATGGAATCTTAAAAAAAAAAAAAAAAGGTTCTTAAGAACCTAGGGGCAGGACAGGAATAAAGATTCAGATGTAGAGAATGGACTTGAGGACATGGGGAGGGGGAAGGGTAAGCTGGGATGAAGTGAGAGAGTGGCATTGACATATGTACACTACATAATGTAAAATAGATAGCTAATGGGAAGCAGCCGCATAGCACAGGAAGATCAGCTCAGTGCTTTGTGACCACCTAGAGGGGTGGGATAGGGAGGGTGGGAGGGAAACGCAAGAGGGAGGGGATATGAGGATATAAGTATACATATAGCTGATTCACTTTGTTATTCAGCAGCAGCTAACACAACAATGTAAAGCAATTATACTCCAATAAATGCTCCAATAAATTGCTTTTGTGAATCAATGCAAGGTTATTAGTCCATTCAGGATTTTCCCTAATTGGATCCTTGTTCATCTGCCCAATTTAGCCCTTCCTTGCCTCTTTTTTTTTCCCTTTCCTTTTTCTTTTCCTTTGGAATGCATATATAAGGATATAGAACCTCGAGGACACGAGGGGAAGATGGCAGAAGAGTAAGACGCGGAGATCACCTTCCTCCCCACAGATACACCAGAAATACATCTACACATGGAACAACTCCTAGAGAACACCTACTGAACGCTGGCAGAAGACCTCAGACCTCCCAAAAGACAAGAAAGTCCCCACGTACCTGGGTAGGGCAAAAGAAAAAAGAATAAACAGAGACAAAAGAATAGGGACGGAACCTGCACTGGTGGGAGGGAGCTGTGAAGGAGGAAAGGTTTCCACACACTAGGAAGCCCCTTCGCGGGCGGAGACTGCAGGTGGCGGAGGGCGGAAGCTTCGGAGCCGCAGAGGAGAGCACAGCAACAGGGGTGCGGAGGGCAAGGCAAGAAGATTCCCGCACAGAGGATCGGTGCTGACCGGCACTCACCAGCCTCAGAGCCTTGTCTGCTCACCTGCCGGGGAGGGCGGGGCTGGGAGCTGAGGCTCGGGCTTCGGTCGGAGCGCCGGGAGAGGACTGAGGTTGGCGGCGTGAACACAGCCTGCAGGGGGTTAGTGCGCCACGGCTAGCCGGGAGGGAGTCCGGGGAAAAGTCTGGACCTGCCAAAGAGGCAAGAGACTTTTTCTTCCCTCTTTGTTTCCTGGTGCGCTAGGAGAGGGGATTAAGAGCGCTGCTTAAAGAAGCTCCAGAGACGGGTGCGAGCCGCGGTTAAAAGTGTGGACCCCAAAGACAGGCATGAGATGCTAAGGCTGCTGCTGCTGCCACCAAGAAGCCTGTGTGCAAGCACAGGTCACTATCCACACCCCCCTTCCGGGGAGCCTGTGCAGCCCGCCACTGCCAGGGTCCCGGGATCCAGGGACAACTTCCCCGGGAGAATGCATGGTGCGCCTCAGGCTGGTGCAACGTCAGGCCGGCCTCTGCCGCCGCAGGCTCGCCCCGCACTCCGTACCTCTCCCTCCCCCCGGCCTGAGTGAGCCAGGGTCCCCGAAGCAGCTGCTCCTTTAACCCCATCCTGTCTGAGCGAAGAATAGACGCCCTCTGGTGACCTACATGCAGAGCTGGGGCTAAATCCAAAGCTGAACCCCGGGAGCTGTGCGAACACAAAAGAGAAAGGGAAATCTCTCCCAGCAGCCTCGGAAGCATCGGATTAAAGCTCCACAATCAACTTGATGTACCCTGCATCTGTGGAATACATGAATAGACAACAAATCATCCCAAATTGAGGAGGTGGAATTTGAGAGCAAGATTTATTTTTTCCCCTTTTCCTCTTTTTGTGAGTGTGTATATGTATGCTTCTGTGTGAGATTTTGTCTGTATAGCTTTGCTTCCACCATTTGTCCTATGGTTCTATCTGTCCATTTTTTTTTCTTTAAAAAAATTTTTTTCTCAATAATTATTTTTTATTTTAATAACTTTATTTTATTTTGTCTTACTTTATTTTATCTTCTTTCTTTCTTTCCTTCCTTTCCTCCGTCCTTCCTCCCTCCCTCCATCCCTCTCTCCCTCCTTTCTTTTTTTCTTCCTTCCTTGCTCCCTCCCTCCCTCTCTTTCTTTCTCTCTTTCTTTCCTTCTTTCTTTCTACTTTTTCTCCCTTTTATTCTGAGCCATGTGGATGAAAGGCTCTTGGTGCTGCAGCCAGGAGTCAGTGCTGTGCCTCTGAGATGGGAGAGCCAACTTCAGGACACTGGTCCACAAGAGATCTCCCAGCTCCACATAATATCAAATGGCAAAAATCTCCCAGAGATCTCCATCTCAACACCAGCACCCAGCTTCACTCAACGACCAGCAAGCTACAGTGCTGGACACCCTATGCCAAACTACAAGCAAGACAGGAACACAACCCCACCCATTAGCAGAGAGGCGGCCTAAAATCATAATAAGTCCACAGACACCCCAGAACACACCACCAGACGTGGACCTGCCCACCAGAAAGACAAGATCCAGCCTCATCCACCAGAACACAGGCACTAGTCCCCTCCACCAGGAAGCCTATACAACCCACTGAACCAACTTTAGCCACTGGGGACAGACACCAAAAACAATGGGAACTACGAACCTGCAGCCTGCAAAAAGGAGACCCCAAACACAGTAAGATAAGCAAAATGAGAAAACACAAAAACACACATCAGTTGAAGGACCAAGATAAAAACCCACCAGACCTAACAAATGAAGAGGAAATAGGCAGTCTACCTGAAAAAGAATCCAGAATAATGATAGTAAAGATGATCCAAAATCTTGGAAATAGAATAGACAAAATGCAAGAAACATTTAACAAGGACCTAGAAGAACTAAAGATGAAACAAGCAACGATGAACAACACAATAAATGAAATTAAAAATACTCTAGAAGGGATCAATAGCAGAATAACTGAGGCAGAAGAACGGATAAGTGATCTGGAAGATAAAATAGTGGAAATAACTACTGCAGAGCAGGATAAATAAAAAAGAATGAAAAGAACTGAGGACACTCTCAGAGACCTCTGGGACAACATTAAACGCACCAACATTCGAATTATAGGGGTTCCAGAAGAAGAAGAGTAAAAGAAAGGGACTGAGAAAATATTTGAAGAGATTATAGTTGAAAACTTCCCTAATATAGGAAAGGAAATAGTTAATCAAGTCCAGGAAGCACAGAGAGTCCCATACAGGATAAATCCAAGGAGAAATATGCCAAGACACATATTAATCAAGCTGTCGAAAATTAAATACAAAGAAAACATTAAAAGCAGCAAGGGAAAAACAACAAATAACACACAAGGGAATCCCCATAAAGCTAACAGCTGATCTTTCAGCAGAAACTCTGCAAGCCAGAAGAGACTGGTTGGACATATTTAAAGTGATGAAGGAGAAAAACCTGCAAACACGATTACTCTACCCAGCAAGGATCTCATTCAGAGTTGATGGAGAAATTAAAACCTTTACAGACAAGCAAAACCTGAGAGACTTCAGCACCACCAAACCAGCTTTACAACAAATGCTAAAGGAACTTCTCTAGACAAGAAACACAAGAGAAGGAAAAGACCTACAATAACAAACCAAAACAATTAAGAAAATGGGAATAGGAACATACATATCGATAATTACCTAAAATGTAAATGGACTAAATGCTCCCACCGAAAGGCACAGATTGGCTGAATGGATACAAAAACAAGACCCATATATATGCTGTCTACAAGAGACCCACTTCAGACCTAGAGACACATACAGACTGAAAGTAAGGGGATGGAAAAAGATATTCCATGTAAATGGAAACCAAAAGAAAGCTGGAGTAGCAATTCTCATATCAGACAAAACAGATTTTAAAATAAAGACTATTAGAGGAGACAAAGGACACTACATAATGATCAAGGGATCGATACAAGAAGAAGATATAACAATTGTAAATATTTATGCACCCAACATAGGAACACCTCAGTACATAAGGCAAATACTAACAGCCATAAAAGGGGAAATCGACAGTAACACATTCATAGTAGGGGACTTAAACACCCCACTTTCACCAATGGACAGATCATCCAAAATGAAAATAAATAAAGAAACACAAGCCTTAAATGATACATTAAGCAAGATGGACTTAATTGATATTTATAGGACATTCTATCCAAAAACAACAGAATACACATTTTTCTCAAATGCTCATGGAACATTCTCCAGTATAGATCATATCTTGTGTCACAAATCAAGCCTTGGTAAATTTAAGAAAATTGAAATTGTATCAAGTATCTTTTCTGACCACAATGCTGTCAGACTAGATATCAATTACAGGAAAAGATCTGTAAAAAATACAAACACGTGGAGGTTAAGCAATACACTACTTAATAACGAAGTGATCACTGAGGAAATCAAAGAGGAAATAAAAAAATACCTAGAAACAAATGACAATGGAGACATGACGACCCAAAACCTATGGGATGCAGCAAAAGCAGTTCTAAGAGGGAAGTTTATAGCAATACAATCCTACCTTAAGAAACAGGAAACTTCTCGAATAAACAACCTAACCTTGCACCTAAAGCAGTTAGAGAAAGAAGAACAAAAAAACGCCAAATTTAGCAGAAGGAAAGAAATCATAAAAATCTGTTCAGAAATAAATGAAAAAGAAATGAAGGAAACAATAGCAAAGATCAATAAAACTAAAAGCTGGTTCTTTGAGAAGATAAACAAAATTGATAAACCATTAGCCAGACTCATCAAGAAAAAAAGGGAGAAGACTCAAATCATTAGAATTAGAAATGAAAAAGGAGAAGTAACAACTGACACTGCAGAAATACAAAAGATCATGAGAGATTACTACAAGCAACTCTATGCCAATAAAGTGGACAACCTGGAAAAAATGGACAAATTCTTAGAAATGCATAACCTGCCAAGGCTGAATCAGGAAGAAATAGAAAATATGAACAGACTAATCACAAACACTGAAATTGAAACTGATTAAAATCTTCCAACAAACAAAAGCCCAGGACCAGATGGCTTCACAGGTGAATTCTATCAAACATTCAGAGAAGAGCTAACACCTATCCTTCTCAAACTCTTCCAAAATATAGCAGAGGGGGGAACACTCCCAAACTCATTGTATGAGGCCACCATCACCCTGATACCAAAACCAGACAAGGATATCACAAAGAAAAAAACTACAGGCCAATATCACTGATGAACATAGATGCAAAAATCCTCAACAAAATACTAGCAAACAGAATCCAACAGCACATTAAAAGGATCATACACCATGATCAAGTGGGGTGTATTCCAGGAATGCAAGGCTTCTTCAATATATGCAAATCAATCCACGTCATACACCATCTTAACAAATTCAAGGAGAATAACCATATGATCATCTCAATAGATGCAGAGAAAGCTTTCGACAGAATTCAACACCCATTTATGATAAAAAGCCCTGCAGAAAGTAGGCATAGAGGGAACTTGCCTCAACATAATAAAGTCCATATATGACAAACCCAGAGCCAACATTATCCTCAATGGTAGAAAACTGAAAGCATTTCCACTAAGATCTGGAACAAGACAAGGTTGCCCACTCTCACAACTCTTATTCAACATAGTTTTGGAAGTTTTAGCCACAGCAGTCAGAAAAGAAAAGGAAATAAAAGGAATCCACATCAAAAAAGAAGAAGTAAAGCTGTCACTGTTTTCAGATGACATGATACTATACATAGAGAATCCTAAAGATGCTACCAGAAAACTACTACAGCTAATCAATTAATTTGGTAAAGTAGCAGGATACAAAACTAATGCATAGAAATCTCTGGCAATCCTATACACTAATGATGAAAAATCTGAAAGTGAAATTAAGAAAACACTCCCATTTACCATTGCAACAAAAAGAATAAAATATCTAGGAATAAACCTACCTAAGGAGACAAAAGACCTGTGTGCAGAAAATTATAAGACACTGATGAAAGAAATTAAAGATGATACAAACAGATGGAGAGATATACCATGTTCTTGGATCGGAAGAATCAACATTGTGAAAATGACTCTACTCCCCAAAGCAATCTACAGATTCAATGCAATCCATATCAAACTACCACTGGCATTTTTTACAGAAGTAGAACAAAAAATTTCACAATTTGTATGGAAACACAAAAGACCCTGAATA
Source organism: Pseudorca crassidens (assembly GCF_039906515.1). NCBI lineage: Eukaryota > Metazoa > Chordata > Mammalia > Artiodactyla > Delphinidae > Pseudorca > Pseudorca crassidens. The sequence continues at coordinate 89,033,723 of NC_090298.1, forward strand.
GCCAAAACAATCTTGAGAACAAAAACCAGAGCTGGAGAAATCAGGCTCCTTGACTTCAGACTATACTACAAAGCTACAGTAATCAAGGCAGTATGGTACTGGCACAAAAACAGAAATATAGATCAATGGAAAAGGATAGAAAGCCCAGAGATAAAACCACACACATATGGTCACCTTATCTTTGAAAAAGTAGGCAGGAATGTACAGTGGAGAAAGGACAGCCTCTTCAATAAGTGGTGCTGGGAAAACTGGACAGGTACATGTAAAACTATGAGATTAAATCACTCCCTAACACCATACATAAAAATAAGCTCAAAGTGGATTAAAGACCTAAATAGAAGGCCAGAAACTGTCAAACTCTTTGAGGAAAACATAGGCAGAACACTGTGTGACATAAATCACAGCAAGATCCTTTTTGACCCACCTCCTAGACAAATGGAAATAAAAACAAAAATAAACAAATGGGACCTAATGAAACTTCAAAGCTTTTGCACAGCAAAGGAAACCATAAACAAGACCAAAAGACAACCCTCAGAATGGGAGAAAATATTTGCAAATGAAGCAACTGACAAAGGATTAATCTCCAAAATTTACAAGCAGCTCATGCAGCTCAATAACGAAAAAGCAAACAACCCAATCCAAAAATGGGCAGAAGACCTAAATAGACATTTCTCCAAAGAAGATATACAGACTGCCAACAAACAGATGAAAGGATGCTCAACATCATTAATCATTAGAGAAATGCAAATCAAAACTACAATGAGATATCATCTCACACCAGTCAGAATGGCCATCATCAAAAAATCTCAAAACAATAAATGCTGGAGAGGGTGTGGAGAAAAGGGAACACTCTTGCACTGCTGGTGGGAATGTGAATCGGTACAGCCACTATGGAGAACAGTATGGAGGTTCCTTAAAAAACTACAAATAGAACTACCATATGACCCAGCAATCCCACTACTGGGCATATACCCTGAGAAAACCATAATTCAAAGAGTCATGTAGCAAAATGTTCATTGCATCTCTATTTACAATAGCCTGGAGATGGAAACAACCTAAGTGTCCATCATCGGATGAATGGATAAAGATGATGTGGCCCATATATACAATGGAATATTACTCAGCCATAAAAAGAAATGAAATTGAGCTATTTGTAATGACGTGGATGGACCTAGAGTCTGTCATACAGAGTGAAGTAAGTCAGAAAGAGAAAGGTAAATACCGTATGCTAACACATATATATGGAATGTAAGAAAAAAAAAATTGTTGTGAAGAACCCAGGGGTAAGACAGGAAGAAAGACACAGACCTACTAGAGAATGGACTTGAGGATATGGGGAGGGGGAAGGGTAAGCTGTGAAAAAGTGAGAGAGAGGCATGGACATATATACACTACCAGACGTACAATAAATAGCTAGTGGGAAGCAGCCGCATAGCACAGGGAGATCAGCTCGGTGCTTTGTGACCACCTAGAGGCGTGGGATAGGGAGGGTGGGAGAGAGGGAGACGCAAGAGGGAAGAGATATGGGAACATATGTATATGTATAACGGATTCACTTTGTTATAAAGCAGAAACTAACACACCATTGTAAAGCAATTATACTCCAATAAAGATGTTAAAAAAAAAAAGAATATAGAACCTCAAATTCAACTTATACAAACATGAAGTCATGCTAATTCTTTCCTGCATTCCCCCCATGGCCCTGTTTCTCAATCTTGGTTTTGTTAACACCATCCATTTAGGCATGTAAGATATAAAAAAATAGTGGGAATATTCATATAATCCTCAGTCTTCACAGTTAATGAGTCATGAATTCCTGAAACGTTTGCCTCATAAATGGCTTTCCAGTCTGTTACCTCTTGTATTGCTCCTTGCTGCTGCTACCTCAGCTGAGGCCAATATCGAAATGGGTCTGAAGACGCTTGTAAAGAGTCCCTTGCTTCTCATGCTTGCTAATCATTTGCCCTATTGCCAGGCTTAGATGTCTGGGATGTCTACGTAGTGACTGATCAGGTCTGGGAGATGCTTCAAATACTCTTAAGGAACCTTTGTTTCCTGTTGCTCAGGTTGAAGCATTCTAGCATTCAAGGACTTTTTGCCATCTAGCTCCTTTCAGCCTTTCCAGTTGTTTTTCCCACTAGTCCTTCACATGTCTGAAGTTGCAGCTTGCCAAAATCCCTTTTACTTCTCAGAATGGGATCTGCTTTTTCACAATTTTCGATCTCTGTAATGATGCTGTCTTTTCCTGGGATGTAATATTTTGTGTGTCATTTCCTGTCTAAAGTCTTTCTTAACCCCACCGGTTCAAATTAGATTCTCCTTTCCCTGTACTTCCATAGAATTCTGCACAAGCCATAATTATATCACTTATTTTGTAGTATTAAAATTATTTTAATTTTTGTTTACTTCAATTTGTGGATCTGTGAAATCATGGACTGTATTAATTCACTTTTGTCTTCCCTGAGCCTGATTTAATGGTGGCACACAAAAGGTGCTAAATAGATATGAGTTGAAAGAATAATTTAAAAAACATAGGATAACATGAACTCATAGATGCAGTTGTGTACAAGCTGTCCAAATACTTCTGGGCATTAATGGAAATGTTATAATTAATAAAATGGGTGATAGTCTGGTCTTTGTTCAGTGCCTTTGGTAGCACCTAGATGACTTAGACTATAATTCTAGTAGCCACCTTCAAGAAAGGAGCAATGAAACTAGAAAAGATCCAGACTGGGAGAATTGTAGGGATTACTAATTTGGAAATGTTATACCACTGCCAATAATTAAGCAAATAGTTATTGTTCAGTGATTCAATGATTTTTTTATGTGTATCATCCTTTCAGGGCATATTCTTAGATAATAGAGTAAATTTCCAAGCTGTTAAGAGTGGGCAAATTATTCCCAGCTACCACAGATCTTGTGAATCAAATTATTTTCTTAGATATTTTGGAGAAGCCCAAGTCACTGATTTGGTTGATGGCAAGTTGTATTCCCTTATTAACCCCTTAAAAATTCTAGTTTGGGGCTTCCCTGGTGACGCAGTGGTTGAGAGTCCGCCTGCCGATGCAGGGGACACGGGTTCGTGCCCCGGTCCGGGAAGATCCCACGTGCCGCTCCGCGGCTGGGCCCGTGAGCCATGGCCGCTGAGCCTGCGCGTCCGGAGCCTGTGCTCTGCAATGGGAGAGGCCACAACAGTGAGAGGCCCGCGTACCGGGGGGGAAAAAGAAAAAATTCTAGTTTGGAGTTAGAGGTTTTCCCTAATTATTTCCTGTAGTTGAGTACGCAAGAAAGGCTGTTCTAAGGCTGATTCAGGTTGACACCTCCTCCACCAAATGTATCTTCACTGGACTGTTTTCGTATAAGACTTTAGATAATACACATGATCTCTTTTGAGACCCAATTTATTTTTCTGTACCTACTTCACAGTGTTGTTGTAAAGGCACGGTGATGAAAGCACTTTGTGAACTCTCAAGTACTTTAAAAATGTCACATATTATCATATAGTATGCAATGAAATTATGGCTAACTAGGTTGGAAAGTCTAATATCCATAGAATTGGGAAAATGTATTATCCATTAAGCTTTGGAAGCTTTAAAAAAAATCAAGATATCTGGATACTGGTCATCTTTTTCATAATAGTGCAAACTCCCTTAATATCCCTTATGTTCTTATTACAGAAATATGTTTGATCTAGATGTATTAAACAGATATGCTTGCAATCTGGGACAAAAGGCAGGGGAGACACTATATCATAGTGTGTGTAATAGATTGAAATAATGAGTTATACTGAATTCATTCTGAAAATAGAAAAGAAACTAGGTATATTGTGATGGTGAGTTCTCTCACTTAATAACCTAAGACAATAGTGGAGAAATACCTGGAAGTCAAAGTTATTAAAATGGAAAAATGGAACAATAACTGGAAAATAAAGAATTTAGAAAGTCAGTGTTTGAAGGTTATAGGTTATATATTTCACGTTTATATATTAAGATGTATTTCACATATATATATTAAGTCACATATTATAAATTAAGTCAAATCCAAGAGTTCAATAAATGTTATACAGTATTACTTTGAGTGAAGAGAAAGACATGACTTTAAAAAATTATTTTAAGAAGTAATTCATATTGAAATATCCCTTTCCTATCTAAGTATATCATTAACTGTGGTATAAAGTAATCCCAATTCTGTTAACACTGGATATTATGCAATATTACTTCTCTCCATTACCGGTAAAAAAATAATTCATACTAGAGGCTAATTTTGCTATGTTGACTAAGTGGCCGTGAAAGATAGTATGTCCTGTTTTGATCAGTTCTTTAATTGTTCCAATTCCTATGTCTAGTAGAAACCATTCAAGCCAAAATACCATTTAATACTATTTCTCTAATGCTGTTTCACCTGAAGTATATGAAAGTGTGAAACTTCATCCCAGATCCCCATGTCAAGAACTAATGTATTTGAAATTGGTTGATTATTTAGGCATTTTGGCAAGAACATAGGATATACTTAGAAGTCACAGTGAAAAAATTGTGCTTGAGGGTTTGGACCAATAAGGAAATGTGAATTTCCAAACACCCAAGTTGAACATATTTATTATTGTCACCAGATTCCCATAGTCCTCAAGTGGTCATTGAATATCCCCACTGGGTCGCTTACTGAATGGTACGAAGAAGCAAAAGAAACAAGTGAACGGTGGCCTCACATGTTTAGTTGCACAAACATGCGCCATAATAAAGTCTCTTGCTATTTGTCCAAATTTTAGTGAAAACTGAATGTATGTTTCTTAAAAGGGCAAAATAATGACTTATTGGGTGGGGTTTTTTAGAGAAGGTTTTCTAGAAGGGATTTGGGTCATAGTATAGCATATTATACTTCATGATTGTGTCAAAGGCACTAAAGAATAGCTGAAGTCATTTTTTTGTTCATAATTGAAGCTTAGTTTGTTTTAGTTTACTTCCATTGTTTAATAATTTTGGTACACATAAAAAAGTCAGAGCTATAATATTTATTGGCTTATTGGTTTATATATATCATCCTTCATTCCAGTAAAGGATTTGGAAACTCTTACAAAGATATCTTTAATAAAACAGACTAAAAATGAGGTGATGATGACACTGGAGTGAAGAGAAAACAGTACAATAACATGTTCAATCAGGGAATAATTGTTATATAGAAATGTTTATGAGACATTCTTCCAAGTGGATATAGGCCGGAAATTCAGTTGTGTGTTAATAAACAACAAAAGTAGAAAAAAAAGGAAGTTGCTCAGGAGAACAGATATTCATAGTTCTGAAATCTGAGAGAGAGTCTTTATTGAGGAAACGAGCTTTTACTTAATAAACACTTTTGTATACTAAGTCAGACGTTGGTGTACTTTCCTCATTTAAATATCAGAAAAGCCCTTTGAGGTGGTATTATTTTCCCACTTTTGTAGGTAAGGAAATTGAGGCACATAAGTTAAGTAACTTTCTCAAGAATACTTAGCTATTAAGTAGAAGTTTAGCAGACCTTGGATTCCAACCCAAGCAATTTGCCTTCAGAGTATTTGCTCTTAAACACTATGCTATGTTGCCTTTCCAAGTGGTATAGAGAGGACAGTGACTGTAATTCCATGGTTGTAGTCAGTACGCTGAGTTTTGTGTGATTGTTCTCATTACAACCATCAATGATGCTAATGAAGGACCAGTGAAATTGAGTTAATTTAGGAAATATCAGTACTTTCCACTTTTAATTGTAGATCTCCCTAAGTAAGGTTCACCTCCTAGACATTAGGTTTTGAAAGTACATTCCCTGGATCAGTAGCATCAACATTACCTGGGAACTTGTTAGAAATGCAGATTTTCTGGCCTCACTCCAGACCTACAGAATCAGAAACTCTAGAGTGGGGCCTGGCTCTCTGTTTTAACAAGTCACTTAGATGATTCTGATGCTCCCTAAAGTTTGAGCACCGCTATTAAAGATGGAAAAAAAGAGCTATCTTGAACCTATAAATTCTCTTAATTACCTTATGTTTGTAATTTAGACAGGAAGAATATAGGAGGAATTTGAAATAAAAGTATGTGTATTCTACCTTTGGAAATCAGAGAAGAAATCACATTTATCAGGTAATAGGCTGGTAATTATTTGAGGTGTAAACAATGACCTCTTTAAACTTTAATCATCTTAAAGCATCCTAATGATCAAGAATCAGTGAAGCAGAAATGCCTATTTTATGGCTTCTTGGAGAAGTTGATGTTCCAAAATTGATTTTCACAGTCTAATCAGAATTCAGAAGAAAGATATCTAAAATGATATTCTGCATGAACACTATTTTTTATCTTCTTTTTATAAGCTGTATATTCACTGTAATCATTCTGAAATGATTCTAAGACAGAAAATGATAAAGTTCATCTACTTAATTATAATTTTTAACCCTGTGTTTGGTTAGTCATATTTTAGAGTGGTCAAGAAAGCTAAACTGTAAAAATTATTTTTTCAAGAAATGTCCTTGACTTCCAAGCAAGATCAGATACCCTACTACACATTTTAAATTTCCCCCTCAACATTTTCCTTTTTTTTTTGTAATTATACATTTACTAGTATGACCCTGTTTAAGCCTCATTTCCTTACCTATAAAATGGTGATAATCTTACCTTATTGGTTCTGTTCTCTCAAATGAGATAACACATGCTTGGAAAATTTGTAGTTGTTTTGTAGTCATTTAATACTACTAATACAATAATATCACTACACAGTAAGGCCCGTGAAGGTATGTTGCATTGTGTCCCGTAGCACTTACTAAGTAATCAGTATTCAGTGAATGACTTGGTGGATTGAATGATTCTAATCTTGATGAGATGCCATGGCAATGTGGAATTACGTATAGCACCGGTAACAATTTTAGAGATAATTGAGCATCACAGCATTTGTGGTGAAGGAGTCAGTAGCACAAAATTTTAAGACTGATAGCATCTCTGACCAAGAAGTATACATAGACGATGACATAACACATTCGCCCCATCTTATCGCTTTTCTGCTTCCTCAAAACCCCTATTCTCTTACTTTACTCTCTGCTTCCTTAAAACATCTTGGTACTATCGGCCTAAACCAAGTTGAAGTCTAATTATGTTTTGAAATTGAGTTGATTTTTGGCAGAAATTTGGACAGCTGATTCATAGTGTTCTTCTAGGTATGAAATATGTGCAAAGTAGTAAATTAACTTTTGTCATCTTATGACAGTGAATTTTTTGACATGACAGTCATTCTTAGCAGTTTCATCAACACATCAAGCAGATGAGTGGTATTTCTGAGCCATATGGAACTCCTAGGATAGAGCAGAGGGAACAGTAGAGTTACTCAACAGGAGTCTGTCAGTAAAATTTGATTTTAGGCACTTCGGAATTTTAATAGCAGCAGCAAGGTCACAGAGGAGCAAGAGAATCAGCAGAATTAAAGGTCACAGAGGAGCAAGAGATAAATGGTGGTTTAAAAAGTTGCAAGTCCTTCTAGGTCAGTTAGAGTGTGCTACCCAGCTCCTTCTTCCAAAAAAGGATAGAATTGTGAGACAACTCAAGAACCCTACTCAAGGCATGCTAACCTAGATATACTCACATGTTCTTTTCCCCTTTGCTCTATCACCTTTTTTCTCCCTTTTGCTGCCCTCTTGGTCTCTTTCATGCAATCAGCAAATATTTATTGAGCACCTGCTATGCACCTGGTGCTGGCAATGCAGTAGAAAACAAAAGAGACATAGTGCCTACTCTCTTGAAACACGTACTTGGGAATGTTACACGATTTTTCAAGAAGATTCTCTTAGGCCACTTAATCCTACTGGTACTTTTCTGTCTTCTTTGCTTGCCCTACATTCTGAGTGCTTTTGCGGAAGTGAAAAACTCCTAAAAGACTTCCTAGAGCCCTATATCTTATCTTTCTTAGCTCTTAAACTTCTCTTTGTGGAGAGTTAAAATTAATGAAAGCAAAGATCTGGAGGCATGTGGGAAACGGAATTGGGAATATGCTCACCAGATTTCCAGAAGAAACTCAATTAGTCAAGTTAAAAATAACTTAGGAGATAGAAGTATAAAAATTGAATAAAGTGTCCCACCCAAACCAGGTAATTATATGCACAAGTGTAAGTATCTTTAGGGTCTAAAACTGGAAAATATAAAATTAAATGTCCATCAACAGAGGAATGGATAAAGAAGATGTGGTACATATACACAGTGGAATATTCGTCAGAAAAAAGAATGAAATAATGCCATTTGCAGCAGCACGGATGGACCTAGAGATATCATACAGAGTGAAGTAAGTCAGACAGAGAAAAACAAATATCATATTATATCACTTATATTGTATGTGTAATCTAAAAAAGAATGGTACAAATGAACTTATTTACAAAACAGAAATAGAGTCACAGTTGTAGAAAACAAAATGATGGTTACCAAGGGGGAAGGAGGGTAGGGATAAATTGGGAGATTGGGTTGACATATACACACTACTATATATAAAATAGATAACTAATAAGGACCTATGTATAGCACAGGGAGCTCTACTCAGTACTCTGTGATGGCCTATATGGAAAAAGAATCTAAGAAAGAGTGGATATATGTGTATATATAACTGATTCACTTTGCTGTACACCCAAAACTAATACAACATTGTATGCTATACTCCAATAAAAAATATTTAAAAACTAGACTCCAGGGCTTCCCTGGTGGTGCAGTGGTTGAGAGTCCACCTGCCAATGCAGGGGACACGGGTTCGTGCCCCGGTCCGGGAAGATCCCACATGCCGTGGAGTGGCTGGGCCCGTGAGCTATGGCCGCTGAGCCTGCGCGTCCGGAGCCTGTGCTCCGCAACGGGAGAGGCCACAACAGTGAGAGGCCCGCGTATCGCAAAAAAAAACAACAAAAAAAACTAGGCTCCAACAAAATTATTTTAAAAATTCAAAAGAAAATATTTATTGAGGTATAGTTGATCTACAATATCATATAAATTACAGGTGTACAATATAGTGATTCACAATTTTTAAAGGTTATACTCCATTTATAGTTATTATAAAATATTGGCTGTATTCACTGTGTTGTACAATATATCCTTGTAACTTATTTTATACCTAATAGTTTGTACCTCTTAATCCTCTACCTCTATATTGCCCCCCCCACCCCGCTTGCCTCTCCCTACTGGTAACCATGCGTGTTTTCTCTACATCTATGTGTTTGTTTCTTTTTTGTTATATTCAGTAGTTTGTTGTATCTTTTAGATTCCACATGTAAATGATATCATACAGCATTTGTTTTTCTCTGTCTGACTTATTTCACTTAGCATAATACCCTCCAAGTCCATCCATCTTGTTGTAAATGGTGAAATTCCATTCTTTTTTATGGCTGAGTAGTATTCCATTGTATAGTATACACATCTTCTTTATCCATTTATCTGTTGATGAACACTTAGGTTGCTTCCGTATCTTGAGAATTGTAAATAATGCTGCTACGAACATCAGGGTGCATGTATCTTTTTGAATTACTGTTTTTATTTATTTCATATATATACCCAGGAGTGGAATTCGTGAGTCATATGGTAGTTCTGTTTTTATTTTTTTTTGAGAAACCTCCATACTGTTTTCCACAGAGGCTGCACCAATTGACATTCCCACCAACAGTGTACGAGGGTTTCCTTTTCTCCACATCCTCACCAACATTTGTTATTTGTGTTCTTTTTGATGGTAGACATTCTGACAGGTGTGAGGTGATATCTCATTGTAGTTTTGATTTGCATTTCCCTATTAGTGATGTTGAACATCTTTTCAAGTGCCTGTTGGCCATCTGAATGTCCTCTTTGGAAAAATGTCTACTCAGGTCTTCTGCCCATTTTTTGATTGGGTTGTTTGGTTTTTTGATGTTGAATTATATGAGCTGTTTATATATTTTGGATGTTAACCCCATGTCAGTCATATCTTTTGCAAATATTTTCTCCCATTCAGTAGGTTGTCTTTTCATTTTGCTGATGGTTTTCTTTCCTATGAAAAAGCTTTTAAGTTTGATTAGGTCCCATTTGTTTATTTTTGCTTTTATTTCCTTTGCTTTGGGAGACAGATAAAAAGAATATTGCTATGATTTATATCAAAGAGTGTTCTGCCTAAGTTTTCCTCTAGGAGTTTTATGGCTCCCAGCCTTACAGTTAGGTCTTTAATCCATTTTGAGTTTATTTTTGTATATGGTGTTAGAGAATGTTCTAAGTTCATTCTTTTTCCTGTAGCTGTCCAGTTTTCCCAGCACCACTTACTGAAGAAACTTTCTTTTCTCCATTGTATATTATTGCCTCCTTTGTTGTAGATTAATTGACCTAAAGTGTGTGGATTTATTTCTGGACTCTCTATTTTGTTCCATTGATCTATGTGTCTGTTTTTGTGCCAGTACCATACTGGTTTGATGACTGTAGCTTTGTAGTATAGTCTGAAGTCAGGTAGTGTGATTCTTCCAGCTCTGTTCTTCTTTCTCAAGATTGTTTTGGCAATTGGGTTTTTTGAGTTTTCAGACACATTTTGAAATTATTTGTTCTAGTTCTGTGAAAAATGCCATAGGTATTTTGATAGAGATTGCATTGAGTCTGTAGATTTCCTTGGGTAGTATGGTCATTTTAACAATGTTAATAGTTCTAATCCAAGAACATGGTATATCTTTCCATCTGTGTCATATTCAATTTCTTTCATCAGTGTCTTGAGAAACATAAAATTTGAACGAAGATTAACTAAGCATGTTTGAAAATATAGAAGAAAAATATCTGAGATGAATTTATTCTTAACTCAAGACATGATGCTCTAGAGTGAGTGAATGCCCATCAGTAGTTATTTCTCTACGTTTTTCCTAGTTAGATTTCATCAAGTATTATGCTTGTGTCTTCTCCTTACACTTAGAAACACACAGATGTAACAAATTACTATTCATGTGAAAGTATGTGGGGAAAATATGCTAAAGGATGTGTCAGAAATCAATTGGGAAGGGGATTTTCTTTCAATCAATGGTGGTGAGATAAATTGGTTAGCAGTTTGGTAAAGCAACAATTTAGTCACTGTCACAATATTATACATTTAGAATTGGTTAGAATTACATATAAAAATCAAATCATAATAAAGGAGAATATAGAGTTTAATATTTATAAACTTCTGGAGATGGGACTTTCAGATGTTAGAAAACGTACAGAAAATTAATAAGGATAATGTGACCAATTTTAAATATCTAACAATATACTAATTTTAAATTTTAAAAGGAAAATGGTCTGAGATAATAAGAGAAAATCACCAACTTAACTGATGCTGCATATGGTGTGTATTTTTCTTTACTTGATCAGATTAGGATTTTTTAATTTCTTGTATACAGCTATTTCTCTCACTTTGTGTCTTGATAATTAGTATAAGTCTTTGAAAAATGTCCAAGGAAGCAATTATGCAAATATAATTATTAGTAGTATTTCTGCTATAAAAATTTCATGTGGAATACGCATGGGAATACATAACTATTAGTATGAAGGAGTTTAATATGATATAGGTAGACATTTAATACATTTCTGTTCATTTGAACAAGATCATTTGTACTCTATTCACCAATGTTTGATTTAGTTATTTGCAAATATACTGTCCTTTAATCAGTCTAAGGTTAAGGAGTATATCATGATAATTTTGTATCCCTATAGTGCCTTGTACTTACTAGGGACTCAATACATGTTTCAAGAATTGATTAGGTGATTTGGGCCATGCCACAGATACAATCCACTTAATTTTTTTCTATTGGAAACGTACAAAATAAGCTGCTTCTTAACATTAACCTATGTCAGTAAAAGCCAAAAAATATTTTTTAAAAAATTAGCTTAGGAATGAAATAAAATATTGATGAATCTGAAACCAAGCTAATACTTTTAAGATTATTTTAGTGGTCGGTCAACTCAAGCAATATTAGAAGAAAAACGTATGATTTTGCTAACCTGTTGAAACCTGGTAATTCTCATTTATATTCCACTTGTATAGATAAATATTGTAATCAAATTGTAGAAAGTATTGTTGATGAGTAATTTTATAAGTTTCAAATTTTATAAATTTTATAAATTTTATAAATTTTATAAAAAGTATTATTAAATGACAACTTGATTTATACATAGCAGTATTTCAGCTTAGAAAATTATGATGATACTTGCTATAATATTGGGGTATGCATGTGTATATGTATATGTACCTGCATCCTACCTGCCCACTTATAATTCAAAGAAACAAACAAAGAGAGAAGGGGATTTGACAAAAAATTGCAGACGAAGAGAGAATGAAAGAAATGGATGAAAGGATAACGGATAGTAAGTTAATACCATAGAGTATTTTCAAAGTGTTAATATTTTTGGTGGTTGAAAGAGGTGAAGTGGATAATAGTGTCAAGAGACCAATGGAAAATACATCTTTATAAGACTAGAAATAAGGGAGAAAATGATGAGAGTTATTATTCAGTGAAGTAGAGAGTTGAGTCATCTTCCTTAGCATCTATAAAATAAAACTTAAGGCAATACAGAAACCCTCTACCCAAGTATACTGCAGAGCTGTTCATTTTTAGATGGACATTCATGATTTGTCACACTGATAACTACTAAAATAATCTCAGTACTCTACTCTTAACATTAAAATATGTACATAACTTATGAGGCATGAAATAAGGCTTTTTTGAAAATGTATTCACACATTGTACCTGTGAGCTTGACATAAACATTTCATATTTATACATACATATATATGTGTACACACATGCATATATATATATATATATATATATATATATATACACACACACACAGAAAGATATATGTTATACAGTGGTACTCTTATTTATAATGAGACAGAAGGAATGTTATTAGCAATACAGTATATTAGAGAAAATGTCAATATTGACACTCAATACTCAGGTTGCCCCATACACACACACACACACACACACACACACACACTCACTCACTCACTCGCATATGTATGTGTGTGTTTCATGTGGATTCTAGCTTATCACTAAAGAAGTTGATTGGATTATTACATAGTTTAATTCTTTCAGTTATTAGCGAGGCAAATGAAAAAACTATAGGCATATTTTTTAATCATGAGTGATTACAATGAACTATCATGTTTCCTACAAAAACAAACTTAAAAAATTCAAATTAATGAAGAATTACTGATTTGGTCACCTATATGTAAGGCTTTAAAATTTAATGAAAAGATACAGATTTAATAGAAATCAAATGCTTTTCAAATAGACGGACCAACTTTGATATATTATTTTTTAAGGGTTATATATGATTTTTAGGAGTGCCATTTATACCAAAGTTTTACAAAATTTGTAATCTCAAACATGAACATTTTTTGTACTTCCAGATCTCCTACTTTACTCATTTTTTATTCATTCATTCAATAAGTTTTATTAAGTTCTGATTTTTCTTTTTTTTTAGCACTTGCTATTTTACTGAGGAAAAACTCTCTCTAATCAATTTCAAGCCCTCAAGCTGTAGCTTAGCCACAGAAATATGTTAAATCATCTCAATTTTTTTTCTTCTTTTGGCTCTTCTAGTTCTTTTTTCTCCCCATATATATCTCGAATTCAAGATGAGGATGTTCTGATATATAAATAGTTGAGTGAAATATATTGCCTCCCCCGACTAATTCAGCCTTATCTGTCTTTATATCGAAAGCTTAATGTCCAACTTGAGACAGGTTTTGAAGGTGAATGAAAGGATAGGACCTTTGAGCTTGATATTTGACATTTAAATATCATTCTGTGCCCTGTACATTGTGGGGATGCTTGATGAATGTTAAGCAATCGTTATAATAAATAAAATGAATAAGATGAATTGAGGTAAAGCTGTAACCAGAATCAGTCTTACAGAACTGCACAGATTTTAAGAAGTAAAATCTAGTCTCTGTTAAAATAGAAAGTACCAAAGAGTTAGTGAAAGGTCACCTGGCCATAAAGGCAGGGTTTCTCTCTCAGTTTTTTGGTACCCTTTCCTAACACATTTCTTCTCTGAGTTCCCTTTGGGTCCAAGTCAGGGCCCAAGAGAAAAAAAATTAACCAGGAAACTCATCCTTGCTATGAGTTTTTATAAGTTATGCATCTCCTCCCAATCTGCCTGCCATTGTTAACTTTTTAGTGTCCTCAGATAATTGGTTTTTGTATTTTGTCCAGAGTTTTAGATGTAATCGGTACGAGGGGTAGATGGTAGTGAGATGACTTCATCTTGTTTGTTACTGGAAGTCTCCACTCAAATTGCCTTTTAAGTGATTTATATACATTTTATTTTGAAAAAGATTCTAGAGAATTCTTTTTAGGTTCTTTTTTTTTTATTGGTTAGTTTGGTAATATAAATTATTTCAAAGATGAAAAACTACAGAGAATAAAATAGTACGTACCCATATACAAGCTCATTTAAATTTTTTTCTAATATTTTACCACACTTAAGTTTTTTAGAAATAAGAAATTGAAACAATGTGGATAAATGTGAAGCCCTCCTTGATTCTATTCCTTTTTTAGTCACATTGCTACCTACTTATTTGATTTATCTTTTCCTATATTTATATACTATAATTATACTCTGCTATTTGTACTAGCCAAGTACTGTATTTGTTTTGCATCTGTTGCATGTTTTTCAATTTTCAATTTTTATAAAACTTTATCATTCTGCAACTTGCTTTTTGTACTCAACATTTTAAAAAATTATATTTGCCCATATTAGTAGCTCTGGTTTATTTATTTTAACTGGTTTTAATCTTTTAACCATTTAAAAAATTATGGATATAACACAATTCATATATTTTCCTGTTAATAAATATTTTAGTTTTTTAATTTGCCTTTAATTTTCACTAACACAAACAATGCATAAAGAATATCCTTGTGTAGATGTGAGGTATGTGTGTGAGTTTCTCTTATTATTTATACCTAGAAGTGGAGTAGCAAGATGAAAGGGTATGCACATCTTTAATTTTGTTAAATATTGCTGAAGTTGCTTCCCAATGTGTTTGTGCCAATTTATACTCCAATCAATAGGGTAAAAGAGTTTTTGTTTCCTTGCATCGTTACCATACTTACTATTTTTGCCATTCTGTTAGATGTAGTTTCAATTATATCCCTCTGATTGCTAGAGAGACTGAACGTCTTTTTCTATATATATTGGCTTTTCTGGTTTCCACTTCTGTGCATTGTATATTTGCTGTTTCAAGCTGAGATCCTGGGTCTATTTTTAGTTCCTTTTGCTAAGTAGGAGGAAAGCCCTTTACCATAACTGTCTAATTCCAGACACATAACACGCAGAAACACAGCAGATGAAGCATCAAGTCTACTTACTGCTTTGTATCTCTGTTCTTTGAAAGTATTTTTGTTTCTGAGTCCAGCACAGTCTTTTTGACTATTTTTATATTTTATTTGTCATTTGTATGTGTCTGAGGCAGGGGTGGTGTTTTGAAGTATGAGTTCACTGTTTCATCTTGACCCTTTTTTTTCATAAAGGTGATGAGCAAATTATGTATAAGTTGACATTTTATCTAAATTGGCTTGGGATAAAAACACAAACATAAGACCAATAAAGTTAAAATATAAAACTTCTGTATATCAAAAAGCATCATAACAGAATTAGAAAATTATTTGCAACAGATATGGCAGGAATTTATTTATTTAATGTATAGAGTACATGTATTCTGAGAAAAGCAAATTCACCCTCTAGTAGAAAAATTGGCAAAGAGAAAGAACAGTTAACAAAAGAAAAACAGAAAACATGAAAAACTGTTTAACCTATGCATTTAAAGAAATATAAATTAAGAAGCAATTACCTCTATCTTTGCATATCAAATTGACAAGTAATACATTGTCAATGAACGAATGGGGAAATGAGCACTTATTCTCTGCTAGTGAAAATGTAAGTTGCGACAACTTTTCTGGATCGGACATTAGGTATCTAACACTGTGCTGTGCAATACTGCACAGCCAATAGCCACATTGGCTATTTAAGTTAAATATTTCTTCAGTCTCACCACATTTCAGGTGCTCAATAGACATACAGCTAATGGCTGCATATTGCACACAGCAGATATAGAACATTTCCATAATCGCAAGATGTTTAATTGGATATCACTCATCAATAGTTTACAAATATTCATATCCTTTCCCCCCAATAGCCTTACTTCTAGGAATGTAGTCTAAAGAATTATTAGAAGTTTAGGGATCATCACCAAAGCATTGAAAACAATAGTAAAATTTTGGAAATAATTTAGGTGTCCACAAAAAAAGAACAGATAAATGATTATAAATTCATATAATAGAATATTATGAAGCCTATTAAAATATGTTTTTGCATTAGTTAATGTCATGGTAATATGCTCATAATATGCTGTTAACTGAACAGACCAAAAAATATTATTTATAGCATGATTATAAATTTACTTTAAAGTATTTTAAACTTTATATTACAAAGCACGGCAAATTTTTGGTAATATTTTCTGTCAGACACACAAACACACTCGTATATTACTTTCATAGTCACAAAAATTAAAAAATCAAAAGTACATTCGTTTGGGAGCTGTCTGGTTTTGAACCTTATGAAGCAGTTAGTAATTGTGGTTGTTTTAGGTGGTCAGTTTCATTTGAAATTTAGTGTTGGTTGGTATATTTATATATGTAAGTATCACATTGTGTATGTGCAGGTGATATACTTCTCTGTGTGTATGTATGTGAAGGCCTGGTAGAAAACACAATTCAACCCAGATGGCTTAAATGAACAGATTTTTTAAAATGAAGGAACTACTAACAGAAACATGGACAGGATTAAGGGAGCAAACTAGGGATGGTTAGTTTCCCAGAAACTGAACACAGTATGAAGTCATTACTACCCTTAGGAATAAAGAGACAAGAGACAGAAATAGAATTACTAGAGCCAAGTGTGTCCTAGAGCCAAGATGTTTCAGATAGGACTTCCCAGTAGAAGCTTTAAACCTGAAGAGATGCAGCAACTGCCAAAAACACAGCACCAAGCAAGAGAGTAGTGGAAACAAACAAGAAACACCCAGACCTCTTTTCTTTCACCCTTGGAATCTAACTGGAAGTTCATCAACTCTTCAGAGAATCTTCAAAGTGAAGTCTGAGGAGGGGTCAGCCTCCAAAGGCACAGAACCCCTATAGGTTGCCCTGTTCTGGTTGGAGTTGGATCAGGAGGCAGGTCGGCAAGTAGACAATAACCAGACACTGCGTGTGCGTGTGCGCATGTATTCATACATACTTGGATAACACTGTGTATATGGTATGCTAATGGTTGGTATTATTCCATGTAGGGTGATACATATATATATGTCTATATCATCTATGTGTGGGGGGATTCTGGCATTTTTATATACTTACACACACATACAAACATATACACAAGATATTTAAGTTCCAATAAGTATAGAACACTGCCAAACTGGCTGGAAAAGAATTCTGTTCTAGAGAGGAGACTTCCAAAAAGTACCTAGAGAACCTTCAGGAAACACTTATTTTAGTTACATGTGCTCTTGCACACAAATGAAAGCTTACCAAACACACAGAGTTTAAATATACCTTCAGTTGAAGTTCCTTAAAAGCAAAGGCTTTGTCTTCTGCCTTCTTGTACTTTGTAAACTCATATATAGTGCTGCATGTCTAGGGAATGTCAAACATTATAAGAATGAGTGAATCAGTTATCCCATCTTAACTGAATATTGTTTTCCCTCAACCAGAGTTTAACTTAAGACAAATTCATATCTTTATGGAGACCACTTTTAGCACAATTAACTCCATTGAAAGGCAACTGTAAGTATTTTAAATTCTTGTTTTCAACTAGTGTTGCTTAATTCAGATATACTCTAAGATCACCTCCTGGTTTTGTTTACAGTACTTTACAAAGCTACTTATGTGCTCTTCATAAGAACCTCATGAGGCAGACAGCAACAGTATTAATGTAATATCATAAATGATGAATCTTGGATAGGTTAAACAATTTTCCTTTTTTCTTTCTACTCTTCCATAGTGAGATAGTGAAATGAAGAAAGCTATGATGCGTTTTCACTGAGCCATAAATAAGATTTTGCTTTTTATATTTACCATGTACCTATGATGAAAAACAGCTCTCTTAGATTTTTTGCTTGTTTGTTTGTTTTGTTGTTTTGTTTTGTTTGTAGAGCGCTAACAGAAATAGGGGTGTGGGGGAAGAGAATTGTTATTTACATATGATTTGTAAAGATGAGTAAAAAATTGTAATCTAAGTTTATTCTTGAGCAAGTCTACTTTTATCTTACTTTATAATACAAACATCTCCTAAAATTAGCCTAAATAAAGTGATTGTGATGCTTATATGGTGGAAAGATCTTATCTACCTCACCTCACTTAATTAAGATTATTAAAGCAATATATTGATTCTAAGAGCAAATTTGTAGAGGAAATGCTTTGATAAAATTTTTTTTCAATTCTTTGTTTTAAACGTTTACTTAACTTTGGTACTGAATAAAAGTAAATTACTATGAAACCTATGCTTTGTGTACTCTGATGTGCTAAGCAACTATCTTTATTATTGGAAACGATCTAGTTAATGGCTTTTTATAATAGGTTATTTGGAAGATTGAGAAATAATCTTTAACTTCATTTTATTTAGGATTTAAAAAGTGGTTTTTAATTACATGGTTTATTGATATTTGTTCAATGGAGTTTTGAAGCAATACTTCACATTCTAAAATGCTATTTTTAACATTATATTAGTATAGTAGTCCTGTTGTGTTTTGGTCCAAATTAGTAGAGACAGCAGTCTTTGCAGTGTCATTTCATTTTGAAAGCCACTTTACATTGTTTCAGTCATACCTATGGAGGGATACTTTATATAAAGAGAAATGAAAATTAATCCATTTGAGCATATATTCTAATGATTTAGACAAATGTGGGTATGCATTATATAACTTCCACCACAAACTACAGAGCGATTCCAGCACCCTCCAAAATTCTCCTGTGTTCTTTTCTAGTCAACCTAGTCCTTTAAAACTTATCAAGAATGTCACATAAAAGAAATCATGCAGTATGTATCCTTTTGCGTTTGACCTATTTCATTGAGCAAAGTACAAATGAGATTCATCCATATCGTTTTGCACAGATCAGTAATTTTCTCTTGTTGCTAAGTAGCAGTCTGTTGTATGGCCATACCACAGTCTGCTTTTCCATTCTTCAGTTGAAAGATATTTCCAGTTTTTGACAATTATTAATCTAACTGCTATAAACATTCATATACAGGTTTTTGTGTGAACATAAGTTTTCATTTCTCTTGAGTATATGCCTGTGAATGCGATTGGTGGTTTGTCTGGTAAATGCATGTTTATAAGAAACTGCCAAACTGTTTTCCAGAGTGGCTGTGTCATTTTGCATTCCCACCAATAATACGGGAGAATTTTATTCACTCTACATTCTTGCCGGTGCTTGGTTTTGTCACTTCTAAAAAATAATTAAGGGCTTCCCTGGTGGTGCAGTGGTTGAGAGTCCGCCTGCCGATGCAGGGGACATGGGTTCGTGCCCCGGTCCGGGAGGATCCCACATCCCGCGGAGCGGCTGGGCCCGTGAGCCATGGCCGTTGAGCCTGCGCGTCCGGAGCCTGTGCTCCGCAACAGGAGAGGCCACAACAGTGAGAGGCCCGCGTAACGCAAAAAATAATAATAATAATAATTAAGTATTAGTTATTACTTTTAGCCAGTCTCATAGTTATGTCGTTATCTCGTTGTGTTGTTAATTTGCATTTCCCTAATGATAATGATGTTGAGCATAATTTCAGGTGCTTATTTGTTATCCATATATCTTCTTTGGTGGTTACTTTACTTTTGACAACCACATAATATAGAAACCAGTGTATTAAAATGATAATCCTGTACTCATGGAGGAAATAAAGTGTGCCCCTCTTTAACATTACATTATTGAGTTTATTAATACATGGAATTGAGTAAAAATAGTCTTATTGTCTATTTAAATGACAAAATAGTAATTCTTCTCCCTAACTACAACTGTCATTACAGATGTTTATCACGTTGCTTGACATAATAGTTCTCATGTCTAATTGATTCTGCTCCCCATTTCCCACAGCTATTTCCAAACTTTACCATTTTTCTCAAGCTCTTAAACTATTTTCTGTTCCTTCAATCTTAGCAAGTGATCTTGCTTTCTTCTTTTTTCTAAGAACCTGGATAAGAAACTCCTGTGCACTCTACCAACAATTATTTTCACCTGTCCTAACGTGTCTCTCACTTATCCCAGCTCTTATAATTTACCTAACAAGCTTTTTTCTTTCATTTTTCTCTGGTTGATTCACTGTTATGGACTGCATGTTTGTGTCTCCCTCCCCCCTGCCCCAATTCATATGTTGAAGCCCTATCACCCAATGGGATGGTTTTAAGAGGTGGGGTCTGTGGGAGGTAATTAGGTTTTGATGAGGTCATGAGGGTGGAGCCTCCACCATGGGATTAGTATCCTTATAAAAAGAGAAGGAGCCAGGGGCTCTCTTTCCCTGCCATGTGAGGATATGACAAGAAGGTGTTTGCAAACCAGGAAGAGTGTTCTCACCAGACACCAGACATTGTACCTGCTGGTGCCTCGGTCTTCAACTTCTCAGCCTCCAAAACGGTGAGAAATAAATGTTTGTTGTTTAAGCCACCTGGTCTATGGTATATTGTTAGAGCAGCCCGAACTAAGATACTACTCAACCTTGTCCCATCTCTTCTCACCTCCCTTGGGCCTTTGATATATCAGTTTTCTCTATTTAAAAAATATTTTTCTTCCTTATCTTAAACAATCATGGCTAAAGCTTTCGTTCAACCAGTCTTCCTCTGCAGTCTTCTAAAGTAGCTCCTCTCTTTCCTTTCTTATAAAGTACCTTGTAAGAATAATCCATCTTTCTGTGTCAGTTTTTCTCATCAGCTACTCATTTGAAGCCCACCAAAAAAGGCTTCTACCCTGACCACCTTACTGAAATTGAACTCTCAAGTGTCTGAGATGACTTCTCTTTACTAGCTTCAGTGACCTCTTTTTAGCCCTCAGCCTTTTTAAAACCTCTCCTACTTCTTGAAAATTGTGACTTTTTTTTTTTTTTTTTTTGCGGTACGTGGGCATCTCACTGCTGTGGCCTCTCCCGTTTTGGAGCACAGGCTCCGGACGCGCAGGCTTAGCGGCCATGGCTCACGGGCCCAGCCGCTCCGCGGCATGTGGGATCCTCCCAGACCGGGGCACGAACCCATGTCCCCTGCATCGGCAGGTGGACTCTCAACCACTGCGCCGCCAGGGAAGCCCCTGACTACATTTTGATAGAACCTGTCTTCCGCCTTTGCATTTTGCTTCTTCCTGGATACAGTCCTCTGTTGGTTCTTGTTTCAGTTGATTATTCCCGTATAAAACACCACCCAAAAACTTAGTGTCTTAAGACTATGTTTTATCATTCCTCATGATTCTAGACTGTTCTGCTGATTTAGCCTGGGCTCACTCACATGTTTGCTTTCAGCTGACAAGTTAAGGGGCAGGCTCACCTGACAGCTTAAATGCCTGGTCTTTAGTGCCAGTCTTCACATCATCATCATCTCAGCCTAGTGTTCTAAGATCGTAAAGATGAAAACTTCCAGGCTTCTTGAGGTCTAGACTTGGTAACTTGCACAGAACCACTTCTGCCATAGTCTGTTGGTCAAAGTAATTAGCAAGACAGGCCAAGATTCAAGGTGAGGAAGAAACTCTATGTCTGGATGGGAGAAAAAAAAGTCACATTTCAAAATGGCATATATATACTTGGATGTGGATATGAAACAGTCTACTACAATTCTTCACTTTTGAAACTTACTCTGTTTTCTCTTTTGATTCTCTTTTTCTGTCCCTCTTGAAATGTTTTGTGCTCCCATTCTCTTACCAGTCTCATGAACTTTTGACCAATAATTATAATTGTCTCCAAGGATTAACACCTGTATTTGGGTGTCTTAAAATAGTACAAAAGGTAATTCATTATCTTCATTCCAGACCCCACACCTTCATGTCTTTTCCTGATTTTATGTCTTTATCCATGAGCAGACTAGGTTTTGGGGCTATCTTCCATTATCTCCCAAATCTAGTGCTTGTGTAGCTCTGCTGACTATAAATCTTAAACATCTGATCACTCTTATTTTCTACCCCAAACTGTTATGAAGGATCACATTATTCTCTTTACTTGACTATTGTTTTTACAGTGTTTTGGAGTTTTGAACATTTTGTTTTTGGCACAAATAAAATGAATTTATTTTGAAAAAATGAGAGACGGCTGTGCAAAAAATACAAAAGAAATTAATTCTTTTTTATGCTCTTGACACTTGGTTCATAATGCTAACATAACACTTATTGTGAAGATGTCTGTGATGGTGAGCTTCTTGAATGTAGAGCTCATATGTTAATATATGCCTGCCATGTTATAAGCTTGCTAAAAATGCTTAGCAAATTGGGTTAGTAAAGATAATGATTACACCAACGTTAATGTTTGCATACAACAAGACAACTCAGCTGGGTTTGTGTTTAAATGTAGAGAGGATGGTTGTGGAGAATAGGGGAATTGCTGATTTAGTTGGCTTTTCATAGCAGGGGTAGCAACATTGCCTTCTGTTAGCTGTCTAGTTAGATATGTGCCGATCAAAATTTTATTTACTTATTTTGTGACTAAATCCGAAACCACACTACCAATTTAGTCCTATTCAGGGGATACTTATAACCCCTCCCCCCTACTTTTTTTATTCATTTTTTTCGAAGTAAGAGCTTTTATTTTTAAAGCAATAACTTTTCTTCATGTGATATGATTTCCAGAAAGTCTTCTCAAAGGTTGCCTTCTTTGAGACTTGTGTAGTGTTACTGTAATGGCATTACATCAGCATTGTACATAGAACTTGAAACCGGAGAGGTTTGTTCAAAGAGATACAAATTTTTCTTGATGGGACATTCAATGAACATAGAGCTATGGATGAAAATAAATGCTAACTACAATTTCCTTTAAATTATGAATTACTTATTTTCTTGCTTTTTCTTTTGCCAAAATGGAAAGGGGAAAAATAAAGGTAAATGCTGGAAAAGTCTAGGAGAACATGATGAATAATAAAGAAAAATTAAAACTACCCAAATCTGATCTGGCAGATGTAAAATGACAAAAGCAAAGGACACTAGAAGTAAACACTATCTTCGCATGCTTAACTCACTGATTTCTTACATTGCTGAACATGGGGAGTGGGATTATCTATTCCCAGAAATCATGAAGTTGTAAATGCATTTTCTGACTTTAGTATTATCTTTGTTTTTAAAGTAATCTTTTTAAGTGTTGATTTTTAAAGAACATTTTGTTCTAAATGTCTCTGTAGGTGTTAATGTGAAAGTATGATATTTATGTTTCCAGAAATACTGTCAGACTCAATCTAATTATAAGAAAAAGTTGTTCTTATGTTTGACAGTTATATGGATCATGACTCTGGTGTGTATGTATGATTTCATAAGCTCCTTGGTTCTAACACATAGCAATGCAGCATTTTTATCAAAGCAACATCTGCTAGCCCCTTTGCAGTGATCACAGTGGAATCATCTTTTCCATTTATAAGTTTTTGCTATTCAAGCTTTTTAAAACTAGGCTGTATCAGTTTCCTTTGTAGTAAAACTTGAAATACCAGTTCTTGGCATCAAATAACTTTTTCTTTTAAAATTAACTTGTAGATAAATTAAAAGTGGTTTAGAACTTGATGGAGAGGCAAATGCTTGACTTTTTTAAAAAAAAAAACAATAGTTGGAGGGAGCATATAGTCACTCCTTTATTTATGCAACATTAATTGAATGCCCATTATGTGACAGTTTCTTAATAAACTCTGGAACTATAGTGATGACTAAGACATAGTCTCAAGGAGCCCCAGGTCTGCCAGAGGAGCCTGACAAGTAAACAGATAATTATGATACCAGGAGACATAATCTAAGCATGAACAGAGAGCTGTGGGACGCACTAGGGCAGGATCAGCATACCGTGTCTGGGGGAATCAGGAGATACCATTATAACATGTTTTGTAAGATGAAATGGGATCATGAGCAAAACTATATTTTTAAGCAGAACTGTGGTATTCTTACTGTAAATTAAGCCACTTTTGTGCTGTGTCATATTACATCTGTGATTTACCTTCAGTGGCTTTGGGTGCCCCTGAATGAAGTATTTGTATTTCCCTCACTCCTTTTGGAGGACTGGGCCACATTCAGCCAAAGGATCACAATAAGTGGACAAAGAGGAGAATAAAAACACCATGAGCTAAGGCAGCACTTTTCTAGGTGACCTTTTTTCCTCTATTCAAAGCCTGAATTGTCCACCTCTTCAACAGCCAGAGACTATAATTACATGTTTCTGTTTTCTCTCTCTGTATCTGCTTCGTGAGATCTTGGTGCACACCGGGGCACCCTATGTAGGAGAGTGTACAATATATTGTTAATTTTGGACCATTTTATCAGTCCATCTCAATCCTGTAGGTTGATACTAAGCTTGAAGATGATAAGGTCAGGTGACAGCCTGCTGGAGGAGCAGATCTTTAGTAGCTCAGGATCGTTTTTCTATAAAAATTCATTTTATATCAGCCAGTCTGATTTGGACTTGTGCTGAGAATGAATAACAGCAAAATGAGCAAGTTCTATACAAGGTGAAGTTGCAAGCAAAGTACAGAGCAAACTATTGTCATTTTAACTGAGGACCACTTTAATTCCTAAATACACCTGTGTACATTTTGGTGTCTCTGAATATATCAAACCAACTTTTGGTTTATTGATAAAAGTGTGATTATGAATATAAATGACAATTTTCGGTCATGTCTTTTAAGATGAAAAGCTATTGTTGCGAAACAATAGCAAAATTTTGAAATGTATGTTAGTATATTTTGTCAGTGTTTAGAACTTCATTATTTCTTATTTGAGAAATGTATATGTTTTCCTCAAGATTATTCTAGATTTTCCCCATGTGCTATGGACTGTATTGTCTTTTCCCCTTCACCTGCCCTCCCTCCCCCTCCATTTATATGTTGAAATCCTAACCCACAATTAGACTGTATTTGGAGGTAGGGCTTTTAGGAGGTAGTTAAGTTTAAATGAGGTCATAAGGGTAGGATCCTAATCCAGTAGGACTGGGCGGTCTCACAAGAGGACAAATAGAGAGAGCTATCTCTCCACATGCATCTAGAAAAGATCATTAGAGGACACAGGGAGAGTTCTCTCCAGGAATAAAATTAGCATGTACCTTGATCTTGGACTTCCCAGTCTCCAGAACTGTGAGAAAATAAATTTCAGTTGTTCAAGTCACTCAGTCTGTGGTATTTTATTATGGCAGCCCGAGCAGACTAATATACCATATTATAAACATGGTATTTTCTTCCTGTATTTCTCAATTCTTTTGTGTAGTTATTTTAAGAATTTTTGTATTGCATGCCTTTTAGTGAAGAGGGTCTAGTTTTTTACGGTGACCTTAAATGTATGAGCTTGAGAAGATAGTAAGGCCTATAGGGGGCATGGAAAGAAAATTTTTCCTAAATTTGTGAATTTTCTAGACTAAAACATCAAATTTGTCAAAAAGATGTTAGGCATTTTGCAAACCAAAATTGTTAGAGAAGACAAGATAGTTATTACAGAATTGAAGATACCATATTTTTGTGAAATTCTAGATACAAAATTTCAAAGCTAAGTGATCTAAGAATTGTTTTGGATTGTCTTGTTTTGAAGCAAAATATTGGATATGTCCTCTGTTCATGATTGCCGAGATAATAGACAAAGGACATGGTAAGATTTTCATGCTTTATAAATAAATATTTGTTACTCATTTTTGGATCCTTTGCCTAAAATAATATAATTCACATGAAAAGATAAAACTTATTTCCATATGATATAAATTTTAATTCTTTTGGTCCAAATAAAATTATATTCATTTAGCTTTTATTCTGTTGACTAATTTTGGAGGATATATATTATATTACTGGCCTTAACTTTATTATGGTTATCTTATTATTTTAAGATAAAATATGTCCTTTTTTGCAATGGATAGATTTTTTTAATTGAAATGCAATAGACATACAATGCTGTAAGTTTAAGGGGTATAGTGTGTTGATTTGATACATTTGTAGATTGCAGTATGATTGCCACTGTAGCATTGGATGCCTATCACATCATATAATTACAACTTTCTTTTTGCCGTGGAAACAATTAAGATCTAGTCTCTTAGCAACTTTGGCATTTATATGATACAGTATTGTTGACTATAATCACTATGCTGTGCATTAGCTCCCGGACTTATTTATCTGCTAGTTCCAATTTTGTACCCTTAAACAACATACTCTTTTTTTTTTTTTTTTTTCCTGGTACGCGGGCCTCTCGCTGTTGCGGCCTCTCCCGTTGCGGAGCACAGGCTCCGGACGCACAAGCTCAGCGGCCATGGCTCACAGGCCCAGCCGCTCCGCGGCATGTGGGATCCTCCTGGACCGGGGCACGAACCCGCGTCCCCTACATCGGCAGGCGAACTCTCAACCACTGCGCCACCAGGGAAGCCCTAAACAACATTCTCTGAATTCTCCCACCCACCACCTTCTGGTGACCACCATTCTGCTGTCTGTCTTTTTGAGTTTGGCTTTTTTAGATTCCACATATAAATGATAATAAACAGTATTTGTCATTCTCTGACTTGTCTCAGTGTAATGCACTCAGAGTCCGTTTATCTTGCTGGCAAATGGGAAGATTGCCTTCTTGTGGCTGAATGAATAATATTCCATTTTATAAATATACACTCCAATTCTTTATCCATTCATCTGTCAATGGACACTTGAGTTGTTTTCATGAGTTGCCTATCGTAAATAATGCTGCTATCAACAAGGGTACATGTATCTTCTCGAGATAGTGATTTTATTTCCTTCAGGTATATATACCCAGAGGTAGGATTGCTGGATCATATGGTATTCTATTTTTAATTTAAGGGACCTACATACTGTTTGCCATAGTGGCTGAATCAATTTACATTTCTACCAACAATATACATGTGTTCCCTTATCTCCACATCCTCACCAACACTTGTTATCTCTTGTCTTCTTTATGATAGCTATTCTAATGGGTGTGAAGTGATACCTCATTGTGGTTTTGGTTTGCCTTTCCCTGGTGGCTAGAGATGTTGAGTACCAGTTTCATGTACCTGTTGGCTGTATGGTTGTCTTCTTTGGAAAAATGTCTACTTAGTTCCTCTGTCCATTTTTAAAAATTGGGATTGTTTGTTTTTTTGTTATTGAGTTATAGTAATTCTTTATATGCTTTGGATATTAAACCCCTTATCTGACATATGGCCTGCAAATATTTTTTCCCATTCCATAGGTTGCCTTTTATTTTTTATTTCTTTTGCTGTGAAGAAGCTTTTCAGTTTGATGTAGTCCTACTTGGTTTTTTGTTTTGCTTTTGTTGCCTGTGCTTTTGGAGTCATATCCAAAAAATCAGATTATCCACAGAAATTACTTGCACTGACTAGAAAGCATTAGTAAGAATCATTAAAGTTAATACTTTTGCTTTATCCTGCCCATTTAAAAACATACTTGTCTTCATATTGAACATATAAAGATTTAAGGTTGATAATCTATTATGATGTTGATGTAGAGTTAAAATAATACCTTATCATTGGGATTATACATATAGAGAGCTATAGGTAACCAAGGTTTTTATACCCCCCTTTTCTCCATTATCTTTTGCCTTTTCACAATTTTCAATGTAGTTTGGCAGTGAAGAATACAGACTTAACTATCAAAACTGAATCCTGACGATGCAGATATGTAGGTTGGGTAAATTTATCAGTCTAAACTTTCATTTCCTCATCTATAAACTGGATTTATGATTGCCTGGTAGGTTTCTACAGATTTAAATGGATTCATACATATATAATCATACACATGTGAACATTATAGTGTCTGGCATAGAGTAATCTTTTAAAATGTCATAGCTATAAGAATTACTTCCCACAGCATTTTAAAGGATTCACTGTGCTCTCTAAGCAAAATATGAACTTTTAGAAGGGCTCAAGTGGTAGAGTTGCATTTCCCCCATGTTGTTTTCTGAGCATCTTTGCCTAGCCCTTGGTTGGATAAATAATAAGGAAAAATGCAAAACAAGAATATGAAAGTTTGATAGCTAGTTGAGTAATAGCACTATTAAACCATGTGACTTTGAGAAGCCACTTGTCTTAACACAAAAGGTTGAAATGTCAAAGCTAATTCAGGCAAATCACAGCTATCATCCAACACCAAAGTATTATAATAATTCAAAAGCTAAAGCAGAAATCAGGCACAAATGTAGTATTTTTTTCCCTGAGGGGCTTGTGTCCATGATATAGAGCTTCAGAAAGTGTCCCTTTCTTCACAGGAGGATAAGTTTTGGTTTTGGATTAACAGATAAGTTCCAAACAATGTATGGTTTGGGGACTCTATTCTTTCAGTCCCTTAATTTTACAGAAAAAAAAATTCTTATGTAACTACTTCCTATTCTCTAGCTAGTCATGCCCTCATAAGTCCTAAAATTATAGGTTTATCTACAATAACCAATCTAGAACACCAGTTGTATCTGGCTTAACTTTATAGGTAAGCCCTCCCTGGTAACTTTCTCCTAGGTATATACCAAAATATTAGTAGTAGTAGTGTCAAAGTATGATCAGCAGACCAGCAGCATCAACCTCACCTGGGAACTTTGTAGAAATACAGATTCTTGGGTCATCTGCCAGACCTACTGAGAAAGTCTTGGGGTGAGACCTATCAATCTTGCAAAGTCCTCCAGGTGATTCTGATGCAGACTGAGGTTTGAAAAACAATCTATTCATAACTTTACAAGGAGGTCTGATGGAGGTGCTTCATTCCTTCTGGCATTCTACCCTGTAGTGCCAGAGAAGAAGTGAGTCACAAAGCTGCTGATAACTCTTTCCTTCCCAAACTGAACCTTTGGTACATGTAAATCTAGCTACTTCTATAAAGTTCTAAGACTAATGTAAAGAAATCTGATAATGATTTACGCTTATTATCATCAAGATAATCTTGGAGAAGAAAAATTCTAACAATGCTGTGCTTCCCTAAAAATGCTTTAAAATTTATTTCTTTTGCGATTGACTTCAGGGTAACATTTTTTTAAAATAAATTTTATTTGTTTGTTTGTTTGTTTATTTATGGCTGTGTTGGGTTTTCGTTGCTGCTCATGGGCTGTCTCTAGTTGTGGCGAGCGGGGGCTACTTTTTGTTGCGGTGTGTGGGCTTCTCATTGCGGTAGCTTGTCTTGCTTCGGAGCCCGGCCCTAGGTGTACAGGCTTCAGTAGTTGTGGCACGAGGGCTCAGTAGTTGTGGCTCACGGGTTCTAGAGCGCAGGCTCAGTAGTTGTGGCACACGGGCTTAGTTGCTCCACAGCACGTGGGATCTTCCCAGACTAGGGCTCAAACCCATGTCCCCTGCATTGGCAGGCAGATTCTTAACCACTGCACCACCAGGGAAGCCCCCAGGGTAACTTTTGAACCATACAAAATGGGTCTTACTACTTGGCAGTCAAATTGTTTTTTTTAGCAAGTTTGGCCACCTATCACACCTACTAGATTTGACTCTTAATGATTGACCTTACAAAATTCTACTTCCATAGGTTGATCATCTGCTAACATTGGAAATGTTCTTAAGTTCTGAAGGCAGTTTTTAAAATGGATTCCCAAAGGTGTTTTGAGCAAGAGCAGTATTTGTGGAATAAGTTTACTTAGAAATTGTGCTTAAAAAATATTAATTTAAATATTAATATTTAAATATGTAATATTACTTTACAGTCATAAATAATATAGCATAAAAAATAATATAGCATATATTTGGTCACATCTCTGGTCTCTACCACAATGTAGAAATACTCTGAATCAAATGGCATTTTTATTATCTTCAAAACATAAAGACCATCATGACATTAGTATACCTATAACCAGGATTTAAGGAATCATTCTACCTTTATTCTCCTTGGTTTTTTTTTTTTTCACAAATTTATTCAGTTTATTCAAAGAGGTTTGAATAATTCCAACCACATTTCTACCTATTTCGTTCACTGTATTTCTTTTATAAGAAAGCATTTGATTTTCTGATTGTTAATATAGGCATTCTATAGTAAAAGTGATAATACAAAGAAGAAAATAATTATTATTCAAATCCTAGAGATAACTTCTGTTGATAGTTCAGCTTCTTTCTTTGCGATCTTTTTTTTTTATTCTTTTTAAACTTCAAGTTATTTTCAGTATTTTGCTTCACATATTAAGTAAAATGATTCTAGTGTAGCTACTTTAACACATCTGTTCTCACAAATGCCAAAATATTTCACACCCACCTCATGGTTAGATTCAAAGAAACAATGAGTTTTTGCTCTACTCAGTGCTATCTTACTACCACTATAATTAACAAACTTAGATTTTTAGCTGGTATGCAGGAGCATTGTAAAATTTAAATTTTGGCTAACCATCAGCCTTTTTAAGTTTTCCTTGACCTGAATAAGAGTGATATCAGGGGCCATAATATTGGATTCTCTGCTGTGGAATCTTCTTGGATCTTTCTTTTCATCTTGAAATCAAGAAACTTACAGACCAGTAGTTTCTTTGAAGAGATACAATTTGATACAAAATGCATAGTATAGTGGTATGCTTAAATAATCATCAAGTAATTTAATGAAAATTTGACTCACAAACAGAAATCGCTTTTCATTTTTAGTGTTCTAACAATTTGCTAAGTTCTGTAGCTAGAATCATGTTTTGAATATTCTACATATGCTGAATATAAAATACATTAGAATATTTTCTTCTAAAAGTAAGCCTTTTCATTGACCAGTTTCTTTCTACCTTTTAGCCTTCAGTTTATAATGAAAGATTCTCAGTATTTATCTTAATATTCTATAAAATTACTAAGGCTTTAGGATAACATATCTGCCATCTTATAAAGTTGATAACTTTTACTACACTGTAAGTCTTACACAAATAAGATTAGTTGAAATGCAAATGCTTAAGTTTCCTTAGATTTGGTAGGTATTTATTTGCAAAGCATGACCTTGTGAAACATTTTTTCTAAAAGTTGTTGTATTTTCATGGTATCACTGTAAGAACTATAATCCAACAAGTGTTTATTAAATACCAGTGATGTATGTGTCAGACATTACAAGACAGACAAAGCTCCTATAAGTATGCAGCTTACCTTTTAGAGGGAGGAGATAGAGAAAAGTAAACAAATAAGTTAAAAGATAATTATAGTTTAATGTTGCTAAAAAGGAAACAAGTGAACTGGTGAGGTCCTTAGACCCAGAAAGAGTTTACACAGCTCCTGCTGTGGCTCCACTTTGGCACCCCACCAGTTGTACTCTGCCTGCAGTTGAGGAGTTTGTAGCCCCCGGAGTGTGTGCCCACATATGGTTGGTGGATTCCCCTTCAGGGTCTCGAGGATGTCAGATACCCTGCCCCAGCAACCCTGGACCCACCTCCATGGCCTATCCAGGTCCATGCTCTCAAGGGTAGACCATCTGAAGGGTAACCAACAAGTGGCTGTTCATGTCACACACACATGCAGCTTGGATGTGCAGGATGGGGTGTCCACAGGTGTGTATACATGCTAGGCTCCTTGAGGAGTGCGATGGAATCATGAGTGGGAAGAGAAGCAGAAAACTTAGAGAATGAGGCCTGGATCAAACTTATAGCATCAGATTATTTTCTTCTTAAAGTAAGTTTTTTTAATGGCCAGTTTCTTCTCACCATGTTCTAGTGCAGAACTCTTGAGAAGTATTTGACTTTCCAGATATTGGGGGAGGTATATTTGTCAAAGGCATGTCATAGAACATAATTTATGTAACAGTTTAAGTGAATATATAACTTCTACATATTTAGATAAGTGATATTGGGCCCCACAAATGTTAATGACATAACACAGAAATATTATACTACCATTTGAAATCCATTTTAGACCAGATGGTCAGATAAAGTTTCTTTGAGGAGATACAGTTTGACTGAAAGACCTAGAACATGAAATGGGTTATCTATGGGAGAAATTACAGAGATGAGTAAGTCCTAGGTAGAGTGACTTTGTAGTACACATGTACAGAGTTCAAAATCAACAATAACCACAGACTTAGTCTATGTAAAGAATGTAAGGAGGTCCTCAAAGGAGGGAGTGGAATAAGATAAGTGTAGAGAACTGTGGGAATGAGATCATGTCCTAGTATGCTATGGGAGAGAGTTTGCATTTTTTTCTAAGACCAATGGGACGCTCTTGGAGTGTTTTAATAAAAAGGATGACAGTTCTTAATTACATTTTTTGAAAGATCATTTACAACTCTCTCATGCATTTAGAATATTTATGAGGTAAGGATGGAAGCAAGAAATCAGGTTAAAAGACTGCTTCAGTGGTCTAGGGGAGAAATGATATTTACTTGGTCTTAAGTGGTGGGGTTAGAGATAACAGAAAGTAGATGTGTTAAGATCTTTTGGAAGTAGATGCAGCATTTCCTGATGGATTGTCTATGGGAGACGAGGCAGAGAAAAGACTCAAGAATGACTCTTACGATTTTAGGTTTGAGAAAATGGATAGATAGTAGTTAACACTGAAATGGGGAACACTGTGAGAACACATTTTTTGGAGATAGGAATAGAGTTCCATTATGAACCTGGTTAGTTTGAGATACTGTTATACATTCTAATAGAGATGTCAAGTATATAATCGTATGTCCAAGTCTAGAACTCAGGGGATCAATATGGACTCTGTTTCTTGAACATACCGTGCTCTTCCCATGTCTCAGAGTCTTTGTTCCAACTTTGCTTTCTGTCTGGAATATTGTTTCCTTGTCTCTGCCTGGTTTCAGACTCAGTTTAAATGCCAGTCTGTTTAAATGGCTACCTCCACTTTTAGTCTTTACTCAGTATTGTTTGTGTTTTGTACCTCTTTTTTTTTGTAATTTGCAAACATATTTTCACTTTTTCCTCTCCTCAAGCAGAGGGACTGGCTTCTGTCACCTTCTTTAGCCAGTGCCTAGCACAGTGACTGTCACTTAATAGACATTGAGTAAATCCTTGTTGAAGGAAGGAAGGAAGGTCTGAGCAGGATCATGGTTTGCTTAAAAGGAAAGACAAGGTGCTTGAGGTAGATGAGTGTGAAAGACGATGAACTGCTCTCTTCCCAAAGGTTTGAGGGATCTTGGGTAAGGAGAATGGTTAGTGTTCAGTAAGCACTTACTGTGTGTGAAGCACTGTGCTGAGCTCTTTATAAAAATCTCTTTCAGTGTTTAGAACCACTCGATACGGTAGCTTCTGTTTTCATCTTCATCTTGAGATAAGGAGACAGAGGCTCAAAGAGGTGAGGTTGATGACATAGTACATAAATTATGGCACAGCCATAATTAAAGCCCGAGCACTTTTAACTCCACCGTCTCCTCTCTCAACCACCACATAGCACAGAGTGCTCATGCTGCAGTGCCATAGATCACTACGTTCCTTTAGCCTTTGGAGCTGTAGAGGAAGGTTCTGATAAATCCCATGGAATTGTCCTCAGTACCACTCAGCCGCCTTTTGCCAGTGTCTGCTTCCAGAGATAACTCCACTGACCCCCAAAAATGACCCTGTCATGTGTTCCTTGAGGAGAGGACAAGCGGCACTCCTTGCATTTTTCTTGCTCATGAGGCTGCCACCCCCTACACAGAGTAGAGAGAAGTCCCCAGGAGCAAGGGTAGATGCTAAGACTAGAAGGAAAAAGCTAGAAACTTCATCTCTTTTGCTCTCTAGGGATAAAGGTACTGTAAGATCTGTTTCTTTCTCCTGTTCTCACTAGATAATAAACTCCTAAAAAAAGAATCTATACTTTGCTGTCATTTTAATGAACCCTTGTGCCTTTCACATTGTGTTTGTTAAACTCAATCCCATAAGCAAAAGGGATAATTATCTATGACATAGTTTTAATGGATGAATAATAAGGTATATCTTGTAGGAATTTGATAGACTAAGTTGAACCTGCGTATTGTTCTAGCTGGTTATTTTTAGTCATTCAGTTTCCAGAACCTGGAAAGAGTCTGTGTCAG
This sequence comes from Pseudorca crassidens, assembly GCF_039906515.1. Taxonomy (NCBI): domain Eukaryota; kingdom Metazoa; phylum Chordata; class Mammalia; order Artiodactyla; family Delphinidae; genus Pseudorca; species Pseudorca crassidens. The sequence goes on from NC_090298.1 coordinate 89,067,824, forward strand.
CATTTTGTTTTTTAGTTTTTTTACTAATTCCAGCTGCATGTGTCTCCCTTTGGAGGGTGACTTTGGCTCTGAGAGTTTTAGTCAAGAAAAATGAGATGTTCTAAAGTTCAGATGAATGCAAGTGAGTTGAAAAATATTAATGTGTACAGAAAGTTATACAGCCTTTTTTCAATTAATAGTATACTAATAGAAACAGAAGCTTATAATGTAAGTAGGGAATTTGAGTAGGCATGAATTAAAAATAAGAATCAAAATTCTCAAAAGACAAAAGTATACCATACACATACAAAAACTATTTTATATAACTTGCAGATACAGTAATGAAATATTTTCTAAGGTCATAAATGGAAGTCTTTCCCAAATAACCATTTGGGGGCAAAGAACTTTTGAATTATTTAGTATTAATTTATAGAGCATTTAAACAAGTATTCAATTACTAAAAGCTACTCAAGTGGATTCCAGACAGGCAGACTACTTTGCATACTTGTCAATAAGGCGTTTTATCTAAAGCAGCCCTGATAACTTTAATGACAAAGCTGATCAAATTCTGAATAACCTTTGGACTCTAAAAATAAGCTATGGCTGAAATTTTGAGTGGAACAAATGTGCTAAGCAGGTAATGAAGCAGACTGACTGAAAACCTGTGTATAAAAGAAGAGATAGCAATCATTTCTCAGTATGAATAGTAGAAAAATTACAGATTCTGACAATCATTTTACGTTCTGTATTGTGACATTTTGTTAATTATTCCTTCTAAGGATTATACGCTGGGCTTGTGGCTTCAAAATAAAAGCTCTGAAATGTCATGTTGTCAATATGTTCAGAAATTTATCTGCTTTAGGTGTTAAATTTTTGTAGTGAGATTTTTTTTAAGTCTGTGTTTTTGCCTTTTTAAAAAAATACATTATACTGGAGGATTACTCCCATCCATTTGACCATGGGATGGATAAAGCTTGTATTTTCACTATTTTTGGTAACTAAATTCTCAAGTTGGACCTATATTACATTGGCTCTTGCTTGGGAATAGATTGTATTATTATATTAGTGAGTTGTCCTGTATTTGTTTAAGGCAGAAGTAATTACTAAAAAAAATGTAAGGGCACAGTGGTTGAGAGTCCACCTGCCGACGCAGGGGACACGGGTTCGTGCCTTGGTCCGGGAAGATCCCACATGCCGCGGAGCGGCTGGGCCCGTGGGCCATGGCCACTGGGCCTGCGCATCCTAAGCCTGTGCTCCGCAACGGGAGAGGCGAGAGACCCACGTATCGCAAAAAAAAAAAAAAAAATGTAAAAATGAAAATGTTGCATTAAAATATATCTCTTCTTCACTCTTATGGAAGAACTCCTTTTACTGAATTTTGAATATGGGAAAGATATAGGAATAGATAAGATTGTTCTGTAGTATCGTTGGGAGTATTTTAGGTGGGCTTTTTTCCTGGAGAAGTGACTATTCTCTTAAATCATTCATTTAAATCATACTCCTAATCACTCTGAGTTATCTGCTTAATCTAATTTCAAATATGTCCCTATATCCCTGTAAAGCTCTTTAAAAGGATTACTGTAGGAAGAAATGTACAGCCATCCCAGAGCAATTTGGCAGGGATTAATTGGCATAATAAATGGTGACCATCTGCACCCTGTGGCAGTCCACCAAGAAGCACGATTAGTCTCCTGTAGCCCAGGCAGACTGTGGCTAGTTGTCTTCCATAGAACAAAGGAGAAGCTGCTTATTTGCTACTTTGTTCACTTCATTTAGAACAGCTACTTTTATGAAGCCAAAATTCTAAAATTCAGGTTTTAACATTTTAAAGCTATCATTAGGTTTTATTTGTAGCTATTTTTATAGCTCATGCCTATTATTATACCTATTCATGTGCAAAAATGAAGGATTACAAAAGCCTAGTGTTTTCATGAAAGTGGAAACTATTATTATGACTTAATTTTTTCTTGTTTTTTATGATTTCTTTAAATTTTAAAGAAAAATTGATAGAGTTACTGTGGGAAAACGGAATATTTGTCATATCTCATCTAGTAGGAATAAGTGGTCTAGAGACTGAAGTTCTTATTTTAGGTTATAGATTATAAAAAAATTTTACAAAATTGATTCATAATTCTGCCAGCTATATGGAGTCATTTTACTTAACTACAACTTTATAGTTTTATTGTGACTTTATTTTTTGGCCCCCAAATTGTGAATGTGCAAAATGTAAGGCTTTAAATTAGATTATAATCTAGTAAATTCAGTTCAGTGAAGAGCAATCTATAATTGAATTACATAGCAATCGTTTGCTGAAAGCGAAGTATATAAAACATAAGTCAGAAATCTTCTTTGAGGACTAGAACTTGAAATAGAACGTATAACCCATTGTGTTTCAGTTAATTGAAACTGATAATTGCATGATAGTCAGTCTCTGGACTTGAACGAGTCATATGCATTGCTTTAAATATATTACTCTATTTGGGGGGGCAGCGTTAAGTTGTTAGAAAGGACATAGCCAGCAAAGTCAGAAAGATGTGGGTTCAAACACTGTTTCTGCCATTTGCTGCCTGAGGAACCTAATGTCTCAGAACCTGAAAGCCCTGAGTGTCTTGATAGTCCCACCCCACCTACTAGTTCACTCTTTCACTGGAAAGACTCACATAGACTTACTAAAGTTATACTCAAGGCTAAGATTTATTGCAGCAAAGGATACATGTGAGAACAGCAGGAACAGCAAAGGAGAGGTCAAGTACAGGCTTTCTTGCCCTGTTTATGCAGGAATTGCATGGGCATGTCTTTCCACCTACAAACTGCAGAGATATGCTCAGGAAACTCTGAGTCTTGGAGTCCAGAATTCTGAGAGGGAGCTTATCACATACCTGCTACCTGACCAGCCATGGTGAGGACCTCAAAACAGGTACCAGATGCACAGCATGACTCTTCAGGTTTATTTTAAACAAGCTAATAACATGTTCATCTTGACCTGCCACTTGAGGCATATGGACTAACATTACTCAGTAACATTTGAATATTCCAGAAGTTCTCAGTTTTGACTAAGGGTGTGCTATCAAGGTAAGCAGGAACCAAGTGAAACTGATCTGTTGTGTTAACTCTTTCCTCACACGGAGTTAAATGAAAGTTAAAGGGGAATTGTCCCATGAGTTACTTTTCCTATGTCTCTTCTATCCTAATTAACGTTCTGTTGGCTTCAGTATCTGCCCCACTGGAGTATCTGGGGTGCAGAAAACGATTCATTGAGGAGCAGAGAGAAAATATTACAACTCTTTATATTTATTTTTGATCACATCCTTTTAGTTTTCCTTCACCCAAGAATGTCTTTATTTTTCCATTATTCTTAGAAGATAGTCTTGTCACCTGTAGTGGCAATTGACACTACTTTTCTTTCAACAATTGAAAAATATTGTGCTACCTCCTTCTGAACCCCATAGTTTCAGAGGAGAAATCTGTCTTTTGAATTGTTTCCCTATAGATAATATGTCATTTCTCTCTGGCTGCTTTCCAGACATTTTCTTTGTCCTTAATTTTGAGAAGTATAATTATGATATGTCTAGTTTAACTGATTTCTTTGGGTTTATCCTATGTAAATTTCTCTCAGCTTCCTAAATTTTTAGGTTTGTATCTTCCAAATTTGTGAAAAATTTGGAAAATTTTCAGGCATTATTTGTTTCAGTAGTCTTTCAGCATCTCCCTCTCCTCTCCCTCTCCTCTCCCTCCCTCCCTGGGTATAAGATTAAGTGAATACTAAATTGCTTGGTCCTTAAAGCTCTCCATGGTTTGGTCAGAAAGTTTATCTGTAGTTTTTCTACCCCACACTACCCGCTTTAAGAACTTTTTGCTTCTACCATATTGGTGTAGTCACTCTACCTAGAAGATCTGCACTTTTTTTCTATGCATTTGCTGAAGTTATTTTCTCCTTTTAGTATATCAGAATTATAACCATAATCAAGGCTTATGTTAACTGTTACCTCTTTTTTTTTTTAAACTTTTACCCCTTTATAAAGCTTTTTTTCTGAGTTATCTAATACAATATGGCTTCTTTTCTCTGACTTTTATCATCAGTTATATTAGTCATGTGACACTTTAAATAACATTTTGAATAGAGTGTACTTTAAAAGTTTATCTCTAATTCTTTGGAGATGAACTTTCCTAGAGAAGCAGTGTTTGCAATGATGTTTGGATTCTTAAATTTATTGATCATGTATTTAACATATGGGTCATAACCACCATTTCATAAGGGTCTAATAGAATATACCCTTATGTTTTGAATCTGTCTTGAAATTCCAGGACTATATATTCTCCCTAGCATTTCATCTCTTCCCCTCCAGTGTAGTTGTAATATTGAGTTCCATAGGAGTGATGGCTCCTGTGGCCTATGGCAGAGACTGCTGCTTGGTGTATGGGGAAAAAGTTTGGTGGGAATGAAACAGAAAAACAAACCCTCTAGTTTGAGGAGAGGCTGGGAAGAAGAAAGTTAGTGTTGGTGAAATGATGACAGTCATCCACAACAGATAAAACAAACATTGCGATCCCTGACCAACCCCTATCCTTCACTTCTGCACTGCAACACATACCTCCTGTGCCTTTTTTTTTTTCTCACCCTAAGCAGCTTCTACTTAACCTTTTCTTTTTCCTTTCAAGGACCCTAGGGAATAGCATAGCTGTTTTCTTTTCACAAAGACTGTGTATGACTTCTGACCACCTAAAGCAAGAACTTTATAGTTTTCTTAGTTTAGTAACTTGTAGGAAATTAAGGAAAAGTTACTCTGAGAAATTTGGGAAACCTTTCTACCTCTTCTGTGAAGCCTTTTTTATGCATCTTTATATTGACCACATGCATCTCAGTGTTCCAACTCTAGCCTATTCATACTTCTGACTCTTTACTCTCCATATGCTTATATTAAAGCCCTTGAGAATAGGAACTGTGTTTAACTCATCTTTGAATTCACATATCTTTGAATTTCTAGCACAATTCAGTGTATACATGGTAGGATGGATTTGGAGCCAGGATTTGTGCTGTATCTCAGCTTCCATTGTTTCCCCAACATGCTATTTCACTGTTTTGGCTTTCTTTTAGTAAGTTGCATAGCTTGGTGTATACCAGACTGTTCTGTTATCTTCTTGTGTATTATATTGTGCCTCAAAGTGAGTCCTGGAAAAATCTTTCCTAGTAGTAGTCTCTTTGACTATATAGAGCCCATTCATGTATATTATATGAACTAGACTAGACCTCTTTTTTTTTGTTTGTTTTGTTTTTTGCGGTATGCGGGCCTCTCACTGTTGTGGCCTCTCCGTTGCGGAGCACAGGCTCCGGACGCACAGGCTTAGCGGCCATGGCTCATGGGCCCAGCCGCTCCGCGGCATGTGGGATCTTCCCGGACCGGGGCACGAACCCGTGTCCCCTGCATCGGCAGGCGGACTCTCAACCACTGCGCCACCCGGGAAGCTGTAGACTAGACCTCTTGACTGCTCTCTTCCAAGAGAGTATAATTACATTTTATTGTTATTGCCTTGGTAGTAGCAGGTGTATTCTGTTTTCACTCTTCTGTTCCCCATTTCTTATTTGCATCCCTTTCAGAAAAGGAAAGGAAAAAAAAAAAAGATGAATCTCAAGTCAGTTAATTTTACTTACAATTCTGGTACTAGAATGGATGAAGTTAAAAGTTATAAGCTATCAAATCTATTGAATAAACTTTCAAGTTTCTTTTATATCAATTTCTGTGAGTTAAATATGCTTTCTCTGATATTTATTGCAATATGTTTCTTTGTAAGAAGGGCTGACATGTAAAAATTCACTCTAACATAAGGAATTAATTAGGAAATTACCTGATAGCTTAGCTATGAATTTTAACCTTAACTGTTGGAGAAAAAATTTCCCTTTAATTCACTTTGTGGAGCATTTTAATCAATACTGCTTCTTTATGTTTCAGCATCTGCTTCTACTTTTGTCCATATTTACTAGTTTATTTCTAAAAGCCAAAGATTTTCTAAGAAATAAGAAACAAGGTTTGAGTTAGCAAATAGAATTGTCATGGTATTCTGCTTTAGAATATGGTGCTAAAATTGGATTAACTGTTAATGGAACTTCTAATCTCTGTTACTTTATTTAAATTTAATTCTTTTTACTTTGAAATATTTGTGTAAAACATGGACAATAAGCCTGGTTAGTTAAATTCATTTCTTAGAACTGGTTCTGAGCACAAATTATTCATATTTTCTTACAGAATTACCATTTTCCCTAAAAGTGTGATTTACAAGGATTGATCACATTCACAGATGAGAAATTTGGCCTCAAGATGTTATAAAATTACATCATTCCTAAGAAAATGGAATTAGAATATTTAATTTTGCAAATTTCAAAAATTTCTTTTTAGGGGGTCTTCCCTGGTGGCGCAGTGGTTGAGAGTCCTCCTGCCGATGCAGGGGACACAGGTTCGTGCCCCGGTCCGGGGAGATCCCACATGCCGCGGAGCGGCTAGGCGCGTGAGCCATGGCCTTTGAGCCTGCGCGTCCGGAGCCTGTGCTCCGCAACAGGAGAGGCCACAACAGTAAGAGGCCCCCATACCGCAAAAAGAAAAAAAAAATTTCTTTTTAGGTAATTTTTAAGTGTCCTGAGTATTTAAACAATTCAGTGTTTAAAAAAGTATTATCCTTGGGAGATTTTTTTAGATATCAATAGTTTTTTAGCAATATTTGTCATTGTAATTATTATGTCTCTTTGATAAGACTTAAATCATCTATTTAGAAATACAGAGGTATCAGGTGCATTCCAATGGCTTTTGAAAAAACAAAAAAGAAAGCCATTTTATGCTAGTTGTACTGAGCTTAAAGAATATGGAGTCTATGGATATTACTGCCAGAGCCCATTGGAGTATTTGCTTCTTCCAAGTGCTGAAGCACCTCCTCTCTTAGTGATGAGGGTGAATTCCAGATGCACATTATGTCATAAATCTCCTAACTAGAGATAGTGGAAGCATAGGTATATACTCCAAAATATTACATAAAAGTTTCAGGATGATGTCAGTAAAAACAACACTCAAAATAAATATTAAGATAAAACCCCCAAATGTTAATAATCTGTCAACTATATTGAATATTTGTTTAGCTTACCTAAGTCACCTAGTTATTGCTTAGCTTGCCCGTTAACTTAGAATTGCCCATTTCTTTTTGTCTTTGTTAAAGTAGGTATAACTGATATTACCTTTGAAAGTTAAACAAATTTCTTGTTACATTCAGTGAGTAGACTCTGCAAACAAATATATATATGTGGAAGACTTGGAGTAAAGATAGAAAGAGGTAATGTCAGACAGATTTGTACTCTGTTAAAGAGTATTTGGTAAGGACAAGAGGGTCAGGAAGGTCTAGAGGAGAGGCATCCTTTGGGATTCTAAGTCTTTGGGAAGATCAGGATACACATATGATAAAGTGTTACAGCACATGCTGCCAGTGCAGTGCCCATATTGTTCGGACCTTTCACTGCAGGGTTTTTTCATTTAGTTGCCTTCTGTCCAAGGGTATGAAAACTGGGGAGTTCATGAAATATTAAAATCCCAACAAGTAGTGCTGGGAAACCTGGACAGTTACATGTAAAACAATGAAATTAGAACATTCCCTCACATCACATACAAAAATAAAGACCTAAATGTAAGACATGACACCATAGAACTCCTAGAAGAGAACATAGGTTGAACAGTCTGACATAAATTGTAGCAATATTTTCTTAGATCATTCTCTAAAGGCAAAAGAAATTAAAGCAAAACTAAACAAATGGGACCTAATCAAACTGAAAAGCTTTTGCTCAACAAAGGAAACCATCAGCAAATCAAAAAGGCAACCCATGGAATGGGAGACAATATTTGAAAATGATGCAACCCACAAAGGATTAATATCCAAAATATACAGACAGCTCATACAACTCAGTATCAAAAAAACAACCCAATCAAAAAATGGGCAGAAAACCTAAACAGACATTTTTACTCCAAAGAAGACATACAGATGGCTGACAGGCACATGAAAAGATGCTCCACTTCTCTAATTATTAGTAAAATGCAAATCAAAACAACAGTGAGGTAGCACCTCACACCAGTCAGAATGGCTATTGTTAAAAATTCTACAAATAATAAATGTTGGAGAGGATGTGGAAAAAAGGGAATCCTTGTACACTGTTGGTGCAACCACTATGGAAAACAGCATGGAGGTTCCTTAAAAGAGCTACCATATGATCCAGCAATTCCACGCCTGGTCGTATATCCTGAAAAAATAATAAGTCTAATTCAAAAAGGTACATGTGCCCCAGTGTTGATAACAGCACTGTTTTATAATAGCCAAGACATGGAAACAACCCAAGTGCCCATCAACAGATGACTGGCTTAAGAAGAAGTGGTATATACACACAATGGAATATTTCTCAGCCATAAAAAGAATGAAATATTGCCATTTGCTGCAGTGTTGGTGGTCATAGAATATTATGCTTAGTGAAACAACTCAGAGAAAGGCATACTATAGATATTACTTACATGTGGAATCTAAAATAATACTCAAATGAATGTATACACAAAACAGAAACTAACTCACAGACATAGAAAACAGACTTATGGTTACCAAAGGGGAAAGGAAGGGAGCAGGGGAGGGACAAATTAGGAGCACGGGATTAACAGATACAAACTACTATACATAAAATAGATAAGCATCAAGGATTTACTGTATAGCACAGGGAACTATACCCAGTACCTTGTAATAACCTATAAGGCAATATAATCCGCATTGTGCAGTACAGCTGAAACTAACACACTGTGGTCAACTATACTTCAATAAAAAAAAATCCAGTATTAGACTCGTTTACCTGTATAGTTTAGCAACATTTTTGCCCTCCTGTGTCAGAGAGGAATTTTGATATAAATATTTGATGCTACAAAAATGCAAATAACTCTAATAAAGATAAGAAGTAACCTATAGAAAAAATTACTTCTATACTTTTATTTCTTACATTCTAGTCTCTCATATCTACTTGTAATGCAGTAATTTACTGATTTTTTTTAATGTACCACTAAAGGACTGACATATCATTAGAGTAATAATTATGCAGTTCCTGCTTACTATTAGTCTTAAAGCTCTTTATGTTAAACTACATTCATGAAGATTACCCATGTTTTTTTAATTTTTCATCATTAAGAAGAAATACTTGTAAATTTTGAGAAACTCCTAGTTGTTTATTTACTGGGTTATTATGGTTGTATGGTTATGTGAATTTTATGTTTGACCTAAAATTTTGACAACAGTCTTAATTACTTAAGGTCTGTTATTTAAGTTGTAAAAAAAATAAGGATATCAAGTATTAATATTAGCTCTACAGTACCTGCATCTTCTACTTATCATATCACTGACAAGATTCATCACAAAGTCATCTTTCAACAAAGTTGCCCATAAAAATACAGAAAGCAAACATTTCAATTTTAAAAACCTCCCTTAGAAAACTGGGATGTATTGAAAAGTTCAGTAAAAATTCTTTTAAATCAGTTGGGAATGTTTATGTCCTGCCACATTTTTCTTCTTGAAAATACAGTTTCCCTACTAATAATTTTCAAATGAATTGTTACGTTTTAGAAATAGAAAAAAAAAACTTTTCCCTATATCATACTTGATGATTCAACGAATATACAGTGCTAAGATATTAGTAAAATAATCTTAGTAATGAAGGAAAAGTTTGAAGATTGTAATATTTTTTCCTTTATTTGTGAACATAAAAGCAGAAAGGTAATGTGAGATGTACATACATTTCAGAAAACTAAGTAGATCACAATATTTGTTCATTATAATTTAACTATCATGTGCTCTCAGATATAGTTAATGACCACTACATATATTTCAGAAATGTCTAGAAGTCACTTCACATGAAAAAATGATGGAAGGAAAGCTAGACATTTAACATCGGAAAACCTTGCCTTCAGGAGGATGTGCTTTTCATCTTCAAACGTATAATTCCATTAGGTAGTAGACAGAGGAGGTGCATCCTTTGTGTTGCTAGTACTAGAACCAACTGATTAAAAGTTAAATATAATAAAATCCTTGTAAGAATTAGAATAATTCTAAATTAAATTGGCTTCGTTAATGAAATAGGGTGTTCTTCATTACTGGGTGTTTTAGTGATTTCTTAATTGCTTAAAGTCATGATTCTCATCTGCTGTGAGTAGCAGTGTTTGATAAAGATTTGTTGAAGGAGTGGATAACTAAACTGATGAATGGATGGATGGCCTATCACTGTTGGGGCAGAAGGTTGGAGTAGATCACCTCTGAAATCTAGATTGGCGTCCTTGCCAATCTATATTTCTTTGGTGTTTTTATTCCAGTAGAGTCGGAGAAGTATATTCAATAGCAGGAATGGGCTATCCTCAAGAGAGGAGAAGTATTCCTAGCATACTAGACAAGTATTCAAAGACTTAAAGGATATCCAAGATTGTGGTAAGGTTTTATAGGTACTAGTGGTAGAAGCACAAGCCTGGGAATCAAGAAACCTTCATTGCTTTAACAAAAGAAAACAAAAACTTTTGAATTTTTATTAATACCAGCTAATTAAATATTTCTCATTGTTTAGGTTACTTTACTTTTAGAATTGCTGGTTGTTCCTTGTCTTTATTAAAGTTGGTAAAACTGGCGTTACCTTTGAAGTTTAAACAAATTTCTCCCTATATTCAGTGGGTAGTTTGGACTCGGCAGCATTTGCTAACACAAGTCTGGAGGCCAAGGATTTTCAGGAAGAGAATACAAATAAACTTGACACATCCTAAAACCTTGACTGAGAAATGTTGCCATGACAACCATGTTTTAAAATTGTACTTAAAGCTATCCATGGAAATAAATGATGATCTACACTCCCAATATAGGCTTCTAAATTGGGACTTGGATGACAACTTATAATGTAGTTAGAAAATAGGTTGAAGTTCTGGGAGGTGAGCAAACTGGAATCAATGTTATTGCCATAGAGATGGTCGGCAGGAGGTGTGTAACAATTATGCAAGGTACACTTTAGGTAGAATTCCCATATCTCCTGGCTGAGTTGCCTCAAGCCCATACGTTCTTTGCTCAAGATGATTCAATTCTCAAAGCTGCTTCATTGACCTTCCTGGTCTATAACTCAAATGAAAAACCTTTTTGCAATCGATTCTGTTAAATATAACAGTTAAAAGTCTCAATGAGACTTTATATATGTGAAAATTTTTACCTCTAGGGTAGTTCTACAATTTGGCATGAATTGGCCTTCTGGTAACGTAATGCTCATTTATCATATATTGTAGGTAAATATCTAAGATTTTAAATATTAATGGCACTTATTCAGGTTATAGATAGTATGTTCTATATTTGACCCTTCTTTTTAATTACCTGACATAATATACTTATATGTATTATTTAGGCTCAAAAAATTATTATACTACTGAGTTTCATTTTAAATGTAATATTCTTTACCACACTGAAGAGACCAGTGAAAGGCAAGGAAGAATGTGTTGGAATAGTGGGCCAAAAGACAAAACATCAAGGTTCTTATCTCAACTCTGAAACTTCGTACCTGTGTGATCACAGTCAGGATTTCATCTTCTCAAGGCCTTGGTTTTCAATGTGAAGTGGAGATAATGCATTTCCTGCCAATCTAATGGGGGTTCTTCTGAGATTTAGCAAGCAAGTGTATGTGGGAACATGTTAAAAATGTGTCCCCAGCTTTTCTTTACAAAAGTTTGGATTTCAGACAAGTGATAATACTTACTTTCCTTTGCCTGTACTATGGTGGGCTGACTTTAAATCTGCTCTTAACCACTTTTAGAAAATATTCTGATCAGTTGATAAAACCAAGAAATTCCTTTTTTTTTTTTGCCGCACTGCTCGGCTTGTGGGATCTTAGTTCCCGTCAAGGGCTTGAACCCGGGCCCTTGGCAGTGAACGCGCCAAGTCCTAACTACTGGACCACCAGGGAATTCCCCAGAAATTCATAGTTTTAAAAAATGTATTCAGGTCTTAGAGTTGTCTTCCATTCCCCCCTTTAAAAATGAGTTGTCCAGTTTAGCCCAAATAATTTGATGTTTCAAAATGTTATTTTTTTCATTTACAGAGATAACTAATAAATGGGGGAAGTATATGTTTCTTTCACCATAGTAATGATGTGTTAATATTCATGAATTAAGGAGTAGAGTCCTAATGTCAAGAACATTTGAAGAGTCTAAATCAAGTTTTTTGTAGCTTCAACATCAAATTTAATCATTAGTTTTGAACATAGGTTTGGGGATATTCCTGTATGGTCACAAATCACTAGCAAGCAGATGAAACAGTAAAACTGTCAACTCTATTCATTATGGTTTTAATGCATATTTTTATGTCTGTTTTACTTCTGTTGACTTACACTTTAGTACAACTTTTATTTTCGTTCAGTTAATCTGAAACCAGGGAAGATGCTACCATTCCTGTTTCTTGGAGGCAGTCTGCCTCGATTCTTTCTGTTCCTTCTCCAGATTCAAGAAGGTTGTACAAATCTCCTTGCTCCTCTGTAGAAAAAAAGAGTAAAGATAAAGCCAAGAATATGTGGTATAATCTCTGTAGGAGATACCAGGTCTGGGACAGTTGTTAAGGAGTGAGCTGCAGCTCTTTCTGGCAACCCTTCTGAGTGTGACTTTGCTTTGGAGTAACGGGGAGAAGAAGAGAGGTCAATAAAGATGGTGGGTAAGACAAGGATCCAGGCTCCTTTGGCAACTCTCCATTCTCCAAACTCCATGTTACTTAATGTCCCTATTCCCTAACCTTACCTTTGAATTATCTTCTGATGTAGTCTCTCCTTGTTTGCTTTTTGTTCCCTTGACATAAATTTATGTAAGAGTTGGACCTCCTTTTGTTACCATATCCATCATTGCCTGAGCCAGAGGCATAGTGTTTGGTGAAGCTTTAGTATCATCATGTAACTAAAGTTGCTTGTCTATCTCAATCACTCAGCAGCCTCAGTAGGAGTATTTCGTTTATTGTCTAAGGGAGGAGTTGGGTAGTTCCCCTCTTCAGAGCATGTGTTAAGTGCTACTGCCTTTTTCCAAGTTGACAGTTTGGAGTTTGCCCCTCTATCCACATTTCTACAAAATTGCAGTTATCAAATTGCCACTGAATCCCCTTTGGGTATTTTGTCCCTCCCTCTTACAGATGGAGTCACAAGTCTAAATTCTGAGGCTGCAGGCTCCTTCTCTGTGATCTCCATTTTAGCTAAAACAGATTAAGAGCAACCTTATTCTTAACTGACTCCTCTTCAATTTTAGGGTTTTTGGTTATGCAGTTAGTCCTCTTCCCAGCCTTGTCTTCTCCCGGACTAATCAGTGGAAAGGTTATTTTTGTGACTTCAAATCAGGAGTGACCCCTAGCCATTCTGGCAGTAGTAAGCATTCCACATCGCTTTTAATACCCCATTTCTCCCCTTACACCTCTACCCTGACAATAGCACCCCTCATCTTTCCCCCAGGTAACACCATGGTCATTATTTAAATTGCAAGAGTTAGGGGTCCTTTCAATATCTCATCCTGTCACCAACTGTAAACAAGCATAAAGGATCTGAGAGACATCCCAGACACAGGCTCTTCAAGGCACTTTTTTTTTTAATTGAAATATAGTTGATTTACAGTGTTAGTTTCTTGTATGCAGCAAAGTTATTCAGCATATATATGTGTGTGCGTGTATATATATATATAAACTTTTACAGATTCTTTTCCATTATAGTTTGTTTTTTTTTTTTTACAAGATACTGAATATAGTTCCCTGTACTACACACTAGGAACTTTTTGTTTATCTATTTTATTATTTTATTTATTTATTTATTTTTGGCTGCATTGGGTCTTTGTTGCTGTGTGCAGGCTTTCTCTAGTTGCGGCTATTGGGGGCTACTATTCCTTGCGGTGCACAGGCTTCTCGTTGCAGAGCACAGGCTCTAGGTGCCCAGGCTTTGGGAGTTGTGGCACATGGGCTCTGGAGCACAGGCTCAGTGGTTGTGGCACATGGGCTTAGTTGCTCCACAGCATGTGGGATCTTCCCGGAACAGGGCTCGAACCCATGTCCCCTGCATTAGCAAGTGGATTCTTAACCACCGAGCCACCAGGGAAGCCCCATCTATTTTATATATAGTAATTTGTGTTTGCTAATTCCAAACTCCTAATTTATCCTTCCCCACCCCCTTTCCCCTTTGGTAACCATTAGTTTGTTCTCTGTCTGTGAGTCTCTTTCTGTTTTTGTAAAGTTCGTTTGTATCGTTTTTTTTAGATTCCATATATAAGTGATATCATATGATATTTCTCATGCCCTGTCTGACTTACTTCACTTAGTATGATAATCTCTAGGTTTATCCATGTTGCTGCAAAAGGCATTATTTCATTCCTTTTATGGCTGAGTAATATTCCATTGTATATATATACCACATCTTTATCCATTCATCTGTCCATGGGCATTTAGTTTGGTTCCATGTCTTGGATATTGTAAATAGAAGGCACTTAATTCTTTTTTTTTTAACATCTTTATTGGAGTATAATTGCTTTACAATGGTGTGTTAGTTTCTGCTTTATAACAAAATGAATCAGTTATACATATACATATGTTCCCATATCTCTTCCCTCTTGCATCTCCCTCCCACCCCTCTAGGTGGTCAAAAACCACATAGCTGATATTCCTGTGCTATGCGGCTACTTCCCACTAGCTATCTATTTTACGTTTGGTAGTGTATATATGTCCATGCCACTCTCTCATTTCATCGCAGCTTACCCTTCCCCCTCCCCATATCCTCAAGTCCATGCTCTAGTAGGTCTGTGTCTTTATTCCCGTCTGGCCCCTAGGTTCTTCATGACCTTTTTTTTCTTTTTTTCTTAGATTCCATATATATGTGTTAGCATACAGTATTTGTTTTTCTCTTTCTGACTTACTTCACTCTGTATGACGGACTGTAGGTCCATCCATCTCACTAAAAATAACTCAATTTTGTTTCTTTTTATGGCTGAGTAATATTCCATTGTATATATGTGCCACATCTTCTTTATCCATTCATCTGTTGATGGACACTTAGGTTGCTTCCATGTCCTGGCTATTGTAAATAGAGCTGCAATGAACATTTTGGTACATGACTTTTTTTGAATTATGGTTTTCTCAGGGTATATGCCCAGTAGTGGGATTGCTGGGTTGTATTGTAGTTCTATTTTTAGTTTTTTAAGGAACCTCCGTACTGTTCTCCATAGTGGCTGTATCAATTTACATTCTCACCAACATTGCAAGAGTGTTCCCTTTTCTCCACACCCTCTCCAGCATTTATTGTTTGTAGATTTTTTTGATGATGGCCATTCTGACTGGTTTGAGGTGATACCTCATTGTAGTTTTGATTTGCATTTCTCTAATGATCAATGATGTTGAGCATTCTTTCATGTGTTTGTTGGCAATCTGTATATCTTCTTTGGAGAACTGTCTATTTAGGTCTTCTGCCAATTTTTGGATTGGGTTGTTTGTTTTTTTGTTATTGAGCTGCTTGTAAATTTTGGAGATTAATCCTTTGTCAGTTGCTTCATTTGCAAATATTTTCTCCCATTCTGAGGGTTGTCTTTTGGTCTTGTTTATGGTTTCCTTTGCTGTGCAAAAGCTTTGAAGTTTCATTAGGTCCCATTTGTTTATTTTTGTTTTTATTTCCATTTCTCTAGGAGGTGGGTCAAAAAGGATCTTGCTGTGATTTATGTCATAGAGTGTTCTGCCTATGTTTTCCTCTAAGCGTTTGATAGTGTCTGGCCTTACATTTAGGTCTTTACTCCATTTTGAGTTTATTTTTGTGTATGGTGTTAGGGAGTGTTCTAATTTCATACTTTTACATGTAGCTGTCCAGTTTTCCCAGCACCACTTATTGAAGAGGCTGTCTTTTCTCCACTATATATTCTTGCCTCCTTTATCAAAGATAAGGTGACCATATGTGCGTGGGTTTATCTGTGGTCTTTCTATCCTGTTCCAATTATCTATATTTCTGTTTTTGGCAGTTCATTCTAATGGTATGAAGTGGCATCTTATTTTGGTTTGTATTTGTGTGTCACTGACTAGTGATGTTAAACATCTCTTAATGTACTTATTGTCTATTTGTCCATCATCTTTTGTTAAGTATTCTACCCAATTTCCTAAAATTGGGTTGTTTGTTACCTTGTTTTTGAGGTATGCATTCTCTATATGTTTTACATACAAATTATTTGTCAAATATACGTATTGCAAGAATGTTCTCCCAGATTGTAGTTGGACTTTCATTTTTTCAAAAGAGCCTTTGGAGGAACAAGTGTTTTTAATTTTGATGAATTCCAGTTTCTTTTATGTGCTTTTTGTGTCCTGTCTAAGAAATCTTTCTTTACATACTTGGTAATGAAGATATTCTGCTAATTTCTTTTTCAGGACCTTTATAGTTCTGGCTTTTTATTTAGGTTGAAAGACTTGTCATGGAGAAAGAAAACTTCCTCTACCCTTCTAGGTTCTTCTGGCTGGTCTAATAATTAAATTGACATGAGACATATTAACAAGAGAATATCGGATCTAATTTTGTACATACAGGAACCCCACACGCATGAGAAGTTGAATTAGAAATGTAAAATGAGGTATATATGCCATCCTGAGCTAAGGGGTGGGATAGGGGCATGAGACTTCAGAGAGAAGGAGGGTAATTCACAAATAGGAAGAGCAGATGTTTAGTAATTGGATATTTGCCCTGTCATACAGATAGGTCATAAAAACTTATTTCTGGTAATACCTCTTATTATGGGTAAGGCCCCCAATTTAAATTCTTTAAGGGAGAAGTAAAGCTTTGCCTTGAGGCCACAGGGTCTTATTTGCCTTTAGCTCAAAATAATCCACATGCTAAAGTAGCACATCTTGGGGAGGCTATTCTGAACCCCTAAAGATTATACATGTAAACTGTTTTTAAAAATCATTACTGTTCCCCTTGTTGAACAATCAGAGTGTGGTGGTTGAGTGTTTGTCACATGGTGTTTCAGAAGGTAAAGTACTTCAGCTGGCTGTCCAGGACATTTTTAAGCCATAGTTAGGGTGGATTCTTACTTCAAGGTGTTTGATTACTTGTTACAATTCATTCTATAGCTCATAATTATATTTCAGTCTGTGTAATGGGGAAATACTATACTTTAACGTTAAATTTTTAAAAAATCAAGAATAAAATATATCATTCCAGGATTTTCTTTTCTTCTTTCTCTCTTTGCTCCATCCCCTAATTTTCCTTCTCTCCTTTCTCCCCCCACCCCACTTCATTCATTTTTCCTTTTTTTTTTTAAATCTAATATGTCTTTCTAACATTACAGTACTGTGTGCTCTCATAGCTGAGACTTTTTATTTTTTTTTATTTTTATTTTTTTTGCGGTACACGTGCCTCTCACTGTTGTGGCCTCTGCCGTTGTGGAGCACAGGCTCCAGACACGCAGGCTCAGCAGCCATGGCTCACGGGCCCAGCCGTTCCGCGGCATGTGGGATCTTCCCGGACCGGGTCACGAACCCGTGTCCCCTGCATTGGCAGGCGGACTCTCAACCACTGTGCCACCAGGGAAGCCCTGTGACTTTTTAGATGATAAAATATTCCCTAAGTACTGATTAGCTCTTGAGATCACATAATGGGATGTTCTTTTATAATGGCATGTTTGCATCACTGATCTTGTGTACCTTGTGATACTGTAATTGATGTTTGTTGTTTTATTATACTACAGGAAATTACTTGGGAAAGATGTGGGACTATATGCAGTGCAATAGACAGCTATAATTCATGACCAGTTGTGGAAAAATTAGCTCTTAGTAATGTAGTTTGGGTATAAAATAATTCTCTATGATCAAGTGAAGATTGGAAATTTTACATTGCAAAATGAGATTCCCTCATGTACTTATGACACAACATTTTTGAAATGACAAATAATAGCATAGCCTAAGCTTTATCGTGGGAGGAGAGTGCATGCTGTGTTCTAGTTACAGGCATACTATCATTTTGAAGGCTGAGAATTCTGATAGAAGTTTGCTATAATGTAGAGCTTAAAGTTCTATTGTGTGGTAACATTTCTTAAATCTGTTTTATAACCTCTTGAGGTTACAGCTTCTTAGTGTGCTGATTATTGAATGGTCTGAATGCAATATCTCTTAGGTCTATTTGCCACTGCCTCAAATGCATCTTACAGGAACTGCATTCTTTTTTTTCGGTACGCGGGCCTCTCACTGTTGTGGCCTCTCCCGTTGTGGAGCACGGGCTCCGGACGCGCAGGCTCAGCGGCCATGGCTCACGGGCCTAGCCACTCTGCTGCATGTGGGATCTTCCCAGACCGGGGCACGAACCCGTGTCCCCTGCATCAGCAGGCGGACTCTCAACCACTGCACCACCAGGGAAGCCCAGGAACTGCATTCTTGCTTGGGCTAAAAAACTGTTCTTTTTCTTTGCCACAGGATAAGAAATGGGTTCTCAATCATGAAGATGTCACATTGGGAGAATTACTGGGCAAGGTATGTAATCCACTGAGCTGAAAAACCAAATCTTGATAGTGATTGTGAACTCTACAGATTCATTTTCTTCAAAGCCTTTCTTATATTCCAGCACACAGCAAGGCACATTCCCCCATGAACCTAGAAGAACACAGTGCCGTATCTGTTACAAATACTGTGATGTTCAGTGAAATAGAAGTGTGAAAATCTTTGAAAAGTTTAAGAATTATCTTGACTTTTAAGAATATTATTTTGTATATTTTCCTCTGAAAGAACTAAAAGCCACAAAAATTTTATTACAGTGTAGTAAAGCCAAAACTAGTGAGCTGAGATTTGAAAAGAAACTGTGATGTAATAAAAGTTTAAATACTTAATAGTCTTATTCTGTTTGTTTCTGGTTATACATGATAGTTCAGAGAAAATGCAGTACTGCTCTTTGGGATTTCAGAATTGTATATAGAATCACGGTATGTGACAACATGGGACATGTTATTTCAATCTGAAAATTATATGGACAAGGCACATGTTTCAATATATCCATTTTGTAGCTAGCTCTGTTAGTGGTCAGAGGAGGCAGCTATATATGATGAAAGTCTCTTTCTTCCAACGTGGTTGGGAGTTTCTTCTAACTCATTGGCCTTATGAAAGTATATTATAACTAATAATGATGGCAGACATTTAATAATCAAATGGACTATTTGAAAATTTGTTATTTGTTTATAACTGAGTTCCAATAGATAAATATTAACTTCTTTGTCGATGACTTAATTAGTGATGTTTGAATTGAGTTGAGGTTTATAATGCAATATAAAAAATAGTATAAAATCCAGATAGCTAGGGAAATCTATCACTCATACATTTCTGAGTGATCAGTACTAGAATTTAAGGCTCAGCGTTTCAAGTAAAGAAATAAATGATTATTCATTACTTTTTTGATTTAAATGTAAACTTGATGAATTGACAAATTTCCCCTATGTTTTAGTCCTGATATGTGTTGAGAAAGTAAATCCCTGTTGAAACAATCTACTTTGCAGGATTCTTATTATTTTAAAATATCTTTTCCAAATAGAAGCATTAAATTGCTATTGGAAAACAGTTTCTATTGACTGCTAATACTTATTTAGTAAGTAAATTCTAAAGAATTTCAAGCTACAACAGAAGCTGGTGTGTTTATTTCCTCTGTGATATGGCCATAATTCTTAAGGAAATATTTCTTCTTTTTCATTACTTTAGGTAACTCAGTAGCAGTGATTGGGCTAAAAATTATTACAAAGAAAGTAAATTAATTTCCATGAAAATACAATTAAATAATAAGCTATAAATTTATTTATTTATTTTGCGGTACGCGGGCCTCTCACTGTCGTGGCCTCTCCCGTTGCGGAGCACAGGCTCCGGACGCGCAGGCTCAGCGGCCATGGCTCACGGGCCCAGCCGTTCTGCGGCATGTGCCATCTTCCCGGACCGGGGCACGAACCCGTGTCCCCTGCATCGGCAGGTGGACTCTCAACCACTGCGCCATCAGGGAAGCTCTAAAATTAAACCAGTTACTGAAAATAGTGTGTTGAGAAGAGCAGATTTTTCAGTTCTAAGGAAAAAATACTTTCAGTTAAAGAGAAATGGTTCAATTATCTTTGTTTAATATGTGATACATGGTATTTCACATATTAGGAGGAATTTTAGCCGTTGGGTCCTCGGTAAGGTTATTTCAAAGAATAATTGTTTTCAATGACAAGGCAGTAGCATGATATCAGCTTTAATAAATTTTATCATTTTTAATAAAACACTTCAACTTTAGAGACACTATGTAGCTTAATTTCAGCAAATATATTTGAGTTGAAAATGTCATTTAATATTTTCGTTACCTATTCTGAATATTTATAGTATACTGCATGAAAATGCATGAGAAAAATAATTAGCCATGGTTCTTATGTACTTTGGAATTTAGTAGTAGTATAAGGTTGAGATGGGAGCTCTTTTTTTGAGCACTGTATTTCTATAGACTGTACTTGATATATAATTGGTATTCAAAAATATTCATTCCTGGGCTTCCCTGGTGGCGCAGTGGTTGAGAGTCCGCCTGCCGATGCAGGGGACACGGGTTCGTGCCCCAGTCCGGGAGGATTCCGCATGCCGCGGAGCGGCTAGGCCCGTGAGCCATGGCCGCTGAGCCTGCGCGTCCGGAACCTGTGCTCCGCAACGGGAGAGGCCACAACAGTGAGACGCCCGCGTACCGCAAAAAAAAAAAAAAAAAAGAAAAAGAAAAATATTCATTCCTCAAATATTTACTTCTCTGTGCCAGGTACTCTTCTAGGTTCCTGGGATACATCCGTGAACCAAGTAGACAAATATCCTTGCCCTTAATGAAGCTCATATTCTATCTAGCAGGGAAAGACCAAAAAACAATAAACTTAATAAATAAGTAAACTTCATAATGTTAAAGGGTGCTAAAATCCTGTGAAAATATAAGGAATTTAGGAGTGCTATTGATTGGACTTGCAATTTTTAATGGGGGAATCCAGGTAAGCCTTATTAAGATTGTTTCTTTCCAATGAAAACCTAGGGAGGAGCGATTTAGCCATGTGGTTTTAGGCAGAGGGAGTACCAACGCAAATTACATTTGATGAGCAGGAGAGACAGTTTGCCTGTAACCCAGTAAGCAAGGAAGAATAGGATAGAGCAGCAAGTCAGTGAGGTGATGAGAGTATAGATCGTGTAGAGCCATGTAGATCACCGTAATTATCAATACTTTGGCTTTAAATATGTGTGGAAAGGTAAGCTAGAGGATGATTTTGAGTAGAGGAGTGGCATGATCTTACTTTCTACAGAGTCCACTCTGGCTACTGTGTTGAGAATAGGCTGAGTTGGAAGGTTAGGAAGCTATTGTACTTACCTAACTAAAGTTGATGGTTGCTGGATCAGAGGGGATGGCAGTGGAAGTGGTGAGAAGTGGTGAGTTTGGATTTGTTTTTAAGGTTGAACCACCTAAATATCCTGATGCTCTATGCGGGGCATGGGACAAAGAGGGCAGTTGGCATAGGTGTAGCAGGTTTGGGGGGAACAAGATTAGGAGTTTGGGATGTACATATTAAGGTTTGTCTGTTAGACTTCTAACTGGAGATGTTGGGAAAATGGTTGGGTATTAAGTCTGGAGTTTGGAAAAGAGGTGTGGATCAAAAGTACAAATTTGGTAGTTGTCACTTATTTGCTGGTTTATTTAGATGAGTTCAGCAATGGAGTGAGTCTAGATAGAGAAGAGAAGAGAGAGATTGAACCCTGGTCACATCAAAATCAAGAGGCTGGAGAGATGAGAAGCAAGATGATTGAGGTTGAGAAAGAGCAATCTCCTGGAAGGCAGGAAACCAGGAGATAGGATGCCTTAGAAGCCAAGAGAAGAAAGTATATGAAGGAGGAGACAGTGATCAGTGGTGGCAACTGCTGCTGAGAGGTCAAATGGATGATGACTGAGAACCATTGACTTTAACAGTGAAGAGATCCCTAGTGACTTGGCTGAGCGCTTTCTTTAGAATGCTTTACGTGAAAGCCAAACTGAAATATATTTAAGGGAGAATAGGAGGAGAGGAATTAGAGATAGCAAGGATGTAACTCTTTGAAGTTTTGCTACTTCGTGTAGCAAAAGTACATGTGATGGTAGTTTCAGAAGAAATGATTTGTGTGTTGGTTAATTTGAGAGAGGCAGCATGCTGGTTTGCAGTTAGCAATATGCAGTGAAAAATTCAAGATTTTGGAAGGAGATGAGAATTCCTGAAATAATATCATCAAGTAGGTAAGAGGGGATGGAATTTAATTTACAATGGAGCATTGAATTTAATAGCAGCACAGTAGTTCATTTTTTATAACAGCAAGGAATATTGGTAGGAGGGTAAATGTGGGACTGAGAGTCTGGAAGTTCTCTTTATATTGCTTCAGTTTTCTCAATAAATTAAGCAAGATTGTTAACTAAGAATGAGGGTGTGGGGAAGGTATGGGAGCTTTAAGAGGAGAGTCAAAGAGGGGGGAATAGTTAATTAGAAGAATGAGAGTGTGAATGGTCTAGGGAATTGTAATATAATTATTGAGCAGTATTAAGGCCCCCCTAGAGGTTTGTGTTCATGAATTTAAAGTGAAACTAGTCAACATCATTGTGGATTTTCTCCAGCCACATTTAGCTGCATAGGAACAGAGTAGGCCGTGTTGCATTTAATCTGGGTTGTGGATTGATAAGGGAGTTCTACAGATGAAAAGGAACAGAGAAGTTGAGAGTATATAGTAAACAGTTGTTATAATTATTGAGCATGGAATTTAAGCTGAATAAGGAAGAAAACAAGGCTGTTAGGGGGTTATGGACAATAAAAAGTAATAGGGTCTAAAGATTTGGAGGTTCCTATAGGGTCAAAGGATTTTGAGTCCGAATACTAGAGGAAGTAAGCTAGAAAAATAGAAGCCAGCCAGAAGATGGGATGAATGATGTAGGTGTTACAGAGGAGTTGCATTATTGGTGATGGCAAAGTTTAAGGTATGATCATAGAAAATAGGTTGGAACATGGATCACTGGAAGAGAGATGGTCACATAACAGAGTTTTGAAGTGTTGGAAGGATCTTTAAGTGTCTATTGAAATTTCCAAGTTTTAAGACAAGAGTAACACCAGGTACAGTGATCCAGGAGCTCAAATTGTCAACAAATGAGGGAAAATATTTTCAAATGCAATAGCTGCTAGCAACAGTAAGGGGTAGTGGGTATATAATCAAATAATAAAGTTTCAAAGCTAGGGGTTTTTAGGAAAACAGAAGGGAAAATGTTTTGAAAGCAGTGACAAGGAGCTCGATGAATCCTGTATTCCATCTCTCAGGCGGTGGGAGAAGCATAGTGTGTGTGTTGGGGGTGCGGGTGGGGTCATCACAGTTTTAGAAGGCACAGGAAGCTCACCCACCATTTGAGTGTTCTCAAGTGATAGCCAGGTTTCTGTTAGAACAAGAAGGTGAAGAGAAGGACCAAAGAATAGATAGAGATAAAATTTTGATGATGGACCACAAGTTCCAGAAGGCAACTGGAGGTTGGGGACAGAAGGGAAATAGTTGGAGATAACAGGTTGACGAGGAGTCTGCAGAACCTAATGAGAATTAGAGAGGGAGAAATGAGGACCACCAGGATCTTCTGTGAGGACCAACAGAAACATACACAAGAGTCATAATGAAATTTAGCCTCATGGACTTAAAGCCAGTAGCAGAGATGAAGCCGTGCCTGTTACATGGTAGGGAGCAATGGATGTCGTAGGCTTTTTCCTGACCTCTTTGGATGGAGAAGAGGTGGTCCATGAAGCAGAGTCGTTTGTGCAGTGTTTGGAGATTCCTCCCTTGACCACTGTTAACAGAATTGAAGTCTTCTGAGTAATGATTGTTAAATGAAGGTTTACAATTTTCAAATGCCTTGTATGTGCCAAGAACAGTTACATAGGACAGAAAGCATTAGAAAGGTACAAAGGGGCAGTGGGATGATAAGTGTTCAGGAACAAGATGTATAATTTTTGGAAGATCAAGAAAGTCTTCATGAAGGAGGTGGCATAGAAATGAATTTAAAGATTAGTTAGCATGTTCTCTGATTGGAGGTGAGGGGAAAATGTACAGAAGGCATGGCACACCTTTTGGGATCACTAAGTATTTGAATTTAGGACACATGTAGCAGTCAGAGGCTAAGATGGCTAGACAGAGGCTGAGAAAGGAATGGTAATGGAAGGATAGATATTAAATAAGGCAGTGGTATAATCAAAGTTCTGTGTTGGAGAGATTAAGGGGCCGAAGAGGGTGAGGGACTAAGGATGAGATCAGTTCAGGTGAGAAAAATGAGATCTTGAATCAGAGTAGGCTGTCTGAGGTGCTAGGAGGAAGACAAAAGTGTTCCATAGGAAGAATCTGAATGCTTGTAGAGAGTAATGGCCCTAGGAAATGAAAAGGTAATTTAGTCAGGAAATGTCTTCTAGTGAATAAAATGTTAAGTTTCAGACAAGGTAAATTTTAAGTGCTTCAGAATCATTCAGATAAACAGAGGCCCAGCAGTAATTGTGTGTACTAATACCTTCTCTCAGCTCTAAATGATGTGATAATTGTGGGAAGGAAAAAAGCCTTGAATAACAGGGAAGGATATAAAGCTCAAATTTTTCTTTTTCTAGTTTGTGATGAATGTGCATTGTGTTGAAGTTATTGTATGTTTACTTTTCATGTAAGGGTGATCAATCATCGTTTTGAATGAATATTTAAGAGTTGAATATTAGATTTAATAATACTATTCATTATTTAAGTATACTTAAAATATTAAGTAAAATAAGTGTTAATTAAATTAAGCAAATAGTAATTCTTTAATAAATAAATTTATTAAAATACCTATTAGTAAATTTAAATGATTAGTAACATGTAAAATTTATACACCTTGGATCATGTTAAGAGTTACATTGAACTTAGAACCCAAACTCATTTATTATCAGACCTCTAGTTTAGTTACTTGTTACTCAACAATGACAGCATTAAAGCTGATTATAATACAGTGCTTGCACATTATAATTATAGCTATGTAAAAAATACATATGCATACATAGAAAGACTTGAAGAGAATACTCCAAAATAGCTGTTGTGTTAGCTTTATAGATCTTCTCTGTATTCTTTTGTTTCATAACTATAATAAAAATGACTTCAAACTAGAAATAAGGCATTTTAAATCAAAATATGTTCTAGCCATAGAGTAAGGTTAGGAGTTCAGACATTTGATAGAAATGAGCAGTAGCAGAGATGGGTGACACTGACATTTGGGCAAGCACCTCGTTTTCCTTAGTATCTTTCAGGGACTGACAGCCTGCAGCAGTGGCTGTTGACAGTCCTTCATCTGCCTTGGTTCTGTTGCCTCTCATCTAGTGTCTTATTCTCTCACACTCTCATCCAAGTGACATCTGGCTGTGTGGATCAGTACCACCAGTCACCTCACAGAATCTTGGCTTGCTTTATTTGTTTGTTTGTTTATTTGTTTGTTTATTTTAACATCTTTATTGGAGTATAATTGCTTTACAATGGTGTGTTAGTTTCTGCTGTATAACAAAGTGAGTCAGCTATACATATACATATATCCCCATATCCCCTCCCTCTTGCGTCTCCCTCCCACCCTCCCTATCCCCCGCCTCTAGGTGGTCACAAACTTGGCTTTATTTTTAAACGCCAACCTGATAAAACTTAGAGCTAAGGGGGTGAAGGGAACTAGATGGAGTGAAACTTAGGTACTTCTGACAGCATTAGTTTTTCCTTTTATTCTATTTCAGTTTTTTCCAGTTTCCTTTTCAGTTCTCCACAAGCCTCAGTCCCTCAAATGGTTGCTATGTTGGATAGTGTATTTAAAGTTAATTGGTAAGAGCAACATTCCCAGTCTTTATTTCCACTTAAAACTCTGAATAAAGCTAACAGAGTACTTTGATGAACTCAAAACTCATCATTACATGCTTTCCTTGTATTTTGCAAAGGTTTACATGGCTGTCTTACACTCTAAACAATAAATATATTTGTATTTTCAGGGAAATTTTGGTGAAGTATTTAAGGGCATATTAAAGGATAAAACTGCTGTTGCTGTTAAAACGTGTAAAGAAGATCTTCCTCAGGAACTGAAAATAAAATTTTTACAAGAAGCCAAGTAAGTTCTCTAAAGTAATGTAAATATGTATTTATAATATAAGTAAGTGATTCATTAAAACGTAAATTTGAAGATATCTTAAATATGATTTGATGAATTAGAAGTAAGCACTTTCAGGGCCCTCAAAAGTAGGCACTTATTATACAATGTGAAAACAAAAAGTTTCTGTGTGTTTGAGTTAGACTGCAGGTCAGTTAGGAAATCACAGTCAAAAGAACCAGATGCTTTTGAGAACAGTGAGTATTCTTTGAGTCCTTGAAAAATATTGCAGTATTTTTTGCTTTTATCACACGTGCATATACACATATGCATATATGCAGTGTTGTGATTGTCCTTATACTAAGAATATTACTGTATTCTATACATAAAATCCATAATTTAGACATATATTTAGGTATATAATTACATCTTTCCTACCCTCCTTAGATATTATTGCTTGATTCTTTATTCCCAGCTGTTAGCTTTATTTTCTGAGAATCTCAAATTTCTTCTTCAGCTCATTGCATTGTTTCTTTTCTAACTGATCTTTTAGGATGATTTTCTTCTCTTTCTTCTGTTTTAGCTAGAATTTAATGTTCCAACCTGCCAGCCCTATGTTGCAAATAGTTTAAACTCTTCTGTTAGTGGTAAAATCTAATATATACAACAAAACACAAAACAAATGGAAAGGAGCTTTGGATAGAGTGAGATTGGACATATGAATGGGAGATGGATGAGTAGGTGGATAGTTGGGAGGGAGAGAAGGAGAAGGAGGATATATAGATCCATAGATTGGTGGTATAAAGGGAAGGAAGGAAAGGTGTGTGTGTGTTTGTGTGTGTGTGTGTGTGTTGTCTCCATCACTGCATTGTATATAAAATTGAAGTTTTTGGAAAGTGCCATGGGAGAACAGAGGACATGGCAACGAAATAACTAAATCCCGTGGCATAGAGCATCTTGATGTCATTTCTCCATCATCTAAAAATGGATATTTATAGCAATGGATTAAACTAGTTGGGTGCATTTATTAAATATTATCTGTGGAATAAAGTTGCAAACCTTTTTCATGTATATTATTAGCAATTCAGAAAAAATATCCTATGATGAATTTAAAGGTATGCTATCACAATTGAAACTTATAGCCTCATTATTTTAGTTATTCATAGGTATCTTAAGGTATCTTGCTTTCTAATTTGTGGATTTTTTACTGAAAGATAGAGTTTAATTTCTTCTTTTAAAGTGAGACTGAAATTTTATGTTAAAAATGACAATTACGGGGCTTCCCTGGTGGCGCAGTGGTTGAGAGTCCACCTGCCGATGCAGGGGACACGGGTTCGCACCCTGGTCCGGGAAGATCCCACATGCCGCGGAGCGGCTGGGCCCGTGAGCCATGGCCACTGAGCCTGCGCGTCCGGAGCCTGTGCTCCGCAACGGGAGAGGCCACAACAGTGAGAGGCCCACGTACCGAAAAAAAAAAAAAAAAAAAATGACAATTACATCCATGCAAACTCCCAAGTATCCTTTAACAGATAATAAAGCTATATATTTAGCTATTTAATGTCATTTGGATTCATCCTGGCTGTTTTGTGGAATTTCTTTATTAAGCAGTTTTCAACCTAAGAAATGACATTTTGGATTACAGTCAATCATTCTAAAACTTCCTTTTTAATTCCTCATAGAAACTGCAAACTCAGTTATTGACAGAACATTTTCTTTATCTCTAGAATTCTTCCCAGTGTACTTTTTCATTTATTAAATTTATATATTTTCAATCGATAACATTTTTCTTAGAGCTATCTCTGCTTTAGTTGTACATGTACAGCACACATATAAACTGTTTTATCTTTCTCCAAATGAAGTTATTTTTTTCATTCTCCTAGAAAGGAGACTGTGTTTTTTCAAATATGAGTGAATTTATAACTATGTCAGTAGGATAACATGGAAGATCATTTGGTAACAGAAATCATCAGGGTAGACAGGCCTCTGAGGGAATCTAATCTATTTTTAACTCATGCTTGGGGTCCTATAGATGAGTCTATGCTTTTACAGCTCTCTGAAATTCTGCCTTTATCCAAACTAAAACTTCTCTGCCTCAGCTTAAGTCTTATATTACTCACTGTTTAACCTTCTGCCAGTTTTCTCAAAACTTCTTGAGTTTTTACTATTTTGAAGTTGATCATGATCATCAAGAGAGTATGTATTGTGAAGTCTAAATATGAAGTGATTACTCTATAGCATTTACCAATATGAATCGTTCTATTTTTATTTGTTTTAAATGAAGTATATACATAAAATAAAACAAAACAAAAAGATGCTGCCCTAACAGCTTACAGGTTTTGGTCCACTAATACTTTCCAGCTTTTGTGAGGGTGGCTAAAACCAGATTCTTTGAAGGGAGTTCTGCATATTTTGGACTAAGTAAGTTATTCCTGTTTAGCATGCTTATTACCTATTCAGAGTAGATAATAATTTTTAAATGAATATTTAACTGAATAAAAACTGACTCATTTATATCTATATTTTGCCAAGATTTGTCAAGACATATACATCCCATTTATCATAATTTGGGTTCGTACTAAAGTTTTAAAAATTGTGTTGATTAAAGTGCATTCTGCTTGTGCACACTACTCATGATCATAAATTAATGCTTACAACTTAAATGGTAACTATTCTTATACTTCTCTTATCCAGAATTCTCAAGCAATATGATCATCCCAATATTGTCAAACTTATAGGAGTTTGCACACAAAGACAGCCTATCTACATAATTATGGAACTGGTTCCAGGTAATATGATTTTAGAGGTTTCCTCAATGACGTTTTAATGTCATGTTTTATTGCTTTTATATGTTTAGTCTCTTTGATTTCTCCTTGTTAAGTTTCCAAGGATTTTGTTTAACATTTTCCTGATGATGAAGAGCTTGTACACATACTTGGTATTTTTATAGTCTATAATACTTGCCAGTTTCTAGAAAGTGTCAGCCAACCTTTGTAAGAGAAGATATATTATTACATTGCAGTTACACATGGAAATTAGTTATATATAATCTTTCGGTGAGAAAGGCTATTTAGATAAATAGTCTACTTAGGTTTGCTTTATAATAATGAAAGTACTGTCTTGTATTTCATTCATTGTATATCATTTTACAAGTACATTACCATACATCCTTTTGTTTAGTTGTATATAATAATATCATAATGTTTTGGGTCACAAACTATGAACTTGTTTGATATGTGGACAAAAAAAAAGGTGATCTCTCTAGGAATTTGTCCTTTTATTTCTTTCTGGTGACTTTTAACACCTCCAGGTATTTTGGTTAACTACTTTTGCCAACAAACAAGGATAACATCAAACTGATACCGTGTTATCTTTATTTTTATTGTACATCTTTCTGTTGTAGAAAATAGAATCAGAGGTAAAATATGACCTTGATAAGATTTATAAATACAGTATTTAATAACTGAAAAGGATTTGCTTTGTTACCTTAACTATTCATTTTACAAGAAGAAACTTAAAGGAATATAAAACATTTTTCTAACTTTAATATACATCACATAAACCTGATATTGTAGATTGCCCATTAAAAACTTTTCACATAATTCTTTCATTATTAAAGGTTAAATTGGTCCAATTTTACCATGCTGGTTTGATTGTTATTGGAATATTTCTTTATTACCATATAACTGAAGGATTCCTAGATCATAATCATTTTCATCCTCAAATGGCAATATATATTTGCATGGTTTACACTATTTACGATTTATATCTTAAAGTAGCTTTCATACAATTTTCATACAAAATTTTTAAAACAATTGAATAGCCTATAAGTTTAATTAAAATGGGATGTTTAAGTATTATAAATACATAAAACATTCACATAATGAAAATGATGCCCCCAGTTAATAAGGGATGTCACTGAGAAACTTAGATTTGAGAGGTAGGGCAGACTTGATGAGGAAAAGTCATTTTGGTGTTACTATGACTGATTAAAGGAGCATGGTAACAAATTCCTGATGGCAGGTCTAAATTGCATAAAGCAAAAGATAGCTTTGGAAGAGAGCCAGGAAAGTGTTTATCTGGACACTAAATAGTAACCTTTATTGATATATTTTTTTAATGATTAAGAATAATAAATTTCATTAGAAAATGTCCTACTCAACAATCTAATCTTACCCCAAAGCTAATTGCTATTTATTTTTTTGTGTTTTTTCCCCTCAGGAAAATATTTACTATAGATACCATAATTTTATGCAAATGTTTTAATTATTCAAAATCTTAACATTGCTGATCTTTTTTTCTATTATTAATATAACATAGTTTCATTGTTTCATATTCATCCATATAGTTCTACCTTTTCTTTATAATGGCTACAGAATATTCCATTATATGGCTTTCTATAATTTAAATCGATCTTCTAATTATGGATACTTTGGTTGTTTCCATTTTTATTATTTGGGTTTTTTTTCTTTTTTAAACAGTGCTTGAGTTGGATCTGAGTTTATGTGCATTTTGATTTATGGTTAATGTATTAGCTTTCTATTGCGGCACAACAAACAATCATAACATGGCAGCTTTAAACAATATCCATTTATTACCTCACAGTTGTGTAGGCTTTACTGGGGTTCTCTGCTTAGGGTCTCATAAAGCCAAAAATTCTTGGCTGGAGACACTGGGGAAGAATCCATTTCCAAACTCCTTCCGGTTCTTACAGTTGAGAAATGGGCTAAGGTTCCCTTTCTTTTCTTGCTGTGAGCCAAGGGCATCTCCCAGCTTCTTAAGGTTTCCTACATTCTTTGATCTTCAGACCCAGTGTGTCACATCTTTCAAGTGCTTTGAATTTCTCTAACTTCTCCTTCTGTTTTTCATTTTGTTCTGTTTTGTTTTTCAAAAAAGCTGGGAGAATACCCTCCACTTTTTTGAAAGGTCTTGTGATTAGATCAGGCTCACCTGGCTAATCTGCCTATTTTTAGGGCAACTGTGCAATATGATAAAACATAATTATGGGATTGATATCTAATCATGTTCACATGTTCCAGGGATTAGGGTGGGACATTACTGGGAGACCATCTTCAAATTCTGCCTACCACAGTGGACTTTGCTAAATTTTCTTGGAGGTTAGTTGCAGTGTCTGATCTGAAACCACATTGAACTTTTCGTACTCTGTTACATTAATTCCATTTGTCAATCTTATAAGATGAATACATAATTTTTGTAGCATCATGCTTTGTCATTTCTCATTTGGAAAATATCAAGTGACCAGGTTATATAGATCTTCCAAACAGTGAAGTAATTCATTATACAGTATCAAAAGACCACATTCATTAATGTCATCACTAATCTCACTGGAAAAGTAATAGGAGGTATCAATTTCTTTATAGCAAATGTGTTTTCCAAAATTTTAACTTCATTGCAAAGCTTGGATTTTTTTTTCCCTGGTAACAAAAACTGTCAGTTTTTTGCCTTGAAGTGTTGGACCTACTTAATTCAATTTTGAGAGAATGTCTGTCAAAAATCTAATATTTAATAATCATAATTTGTCAATCTTTTTGAAAACAGATTTATTGATATGTAATTGACATATACTTTATGTATGTACACTTCATTGTATTGACATATGTATACACTTGTGAACCCATCACCACAATCAAAGTAATGAACACATCTATCACCCCCAGATTTTCCCCATGCCTCTTTGTAGTCCCTTCCTCCTCCCCCTCTCAACCCCTGTCCCAGTCAACCACTGATCTGCTTTCTGTCACTATATATTAGTTTGTGTTTCTTAGAATTTTATATAAATGGAATCATATAGTCTGTACTACTCTTTTCTTTTTTGGGTCTAGTTTGTTTCATTCAGCATAATTTTGAGATCCATCCATGTTGTAATGTTTATCGGAAGTTCATTCTTTTTTATTGCTGAGTAGAATAGCATCATATGAATATATCACCGTTGTTATCAACTGTTGATAGACTTTTGGGTTGTTTCCTATTTGGGGCTACTGCCAAGTAAGCTGTTGTGAACATCCACGTATAAGTCTTCGTATGGGCATGTGCTTTAATTTCTCTAAGGAAAATACCTGGGAGTGGAATAAATGAATTAGATAGAATGTACATGTTTAAATTTTTAAGGAATTGCCAAATAGATTTTAAAGTGATTATACTAGTTGACATTCCCAACTGTAGTTTCTCTACATCTTCATCAACACTTGGTGTGGTCAGTCTTTAGATATTAAAATTTTATGCAGTAGTGTCTTATTGTGGTTTTTGTTGTCTTTCCCAACTGACTAATGATGTGAGCACCTTGTCATGTGCTGATTTGCCATTCATATATCTTCTTTGATGTGTCTATTTAAGTAATGTGCCCAGTTTTTTAATTGGGTTGTTTTCTTGTAATAAAGTCTTGGTTCTTTATATATTCTGGATACAAGTCCTTTATCAGATGTATGATTTTCAAATATTCTCTCAATTGACTTGTCTTTTCATTCTTTTAATAGTGTCTTTTGAAGAGCAGAAGTTTTTAATTTCAAACTTTAAATTATGTTTTTCTTTTATAGATCATGTTTTTGATGGTATATCTAAGAAATCTTTGTTGAATCCCAGGTCACAAAGGTTTTCTCCTATGTTTACTTCTACAATTTTTATAGTTTTAGAATTTAGAATTTATAGTTCATTCTATGGTCCATTTCATATGGTTGTGAGGAATGATTTGAAGTTCATATTTCTGGCATATAGATATTCAGTTGTTCCAGCACCAATGACTCTCCTTTCTCTCCTGATTTTTTGTACCTTCATTTTTTAAAATATATTTATGTGTAGTTTTATTTTTGGACTCTAATTTCTGTCGATCTTTTTGTTTGTTGTAATGCCAATACTACACTGCCTTGACTACTGAAGTTTTATAGTAAGTCTTGTATCAGATAATGTTAGTTGTCTAACTTTGTTCTTTTTTAGAAATGTTTTGGCTGTTAGAAGTCCTTTGCATTTCTCTAGCAATTTTATTATTAGTTTTTCAGTTTCCATATAAAGGTTTGCTAATATTTAGATTGGGATTACATTGACTCTATAGATCAGTTTGGGGTGAATAGACTTCTTAACAATATTGAGTCTTCTCACCCCTCTACATGACATATCTTTCTAGTAGGATAGGTCTTCTTTAATATCCCTCAGCAAGGTTCTGTAGAGTTTAGTGTACAGGACTTTCCATCTTTTGTCAAACTTATCTCTGAGTATTTGATCTTTTGTGATGCTGTTGTAAGTGATTTTTTTAAGAACTATGTTCACTATGGAAGTCACAGAAGATGTGAATAACACTGTCAGTCAACTTGACCTACTGACCTTTATAGGACACTCTACACACAACATCACCAGGACATACATTCTTTTCAAGTACACGGAGAATATTTACCAAGATAGATCATATCCTGGGCCATAAAACAAATCTCAATAAATTTATAAGAATTTAAGTTCTATGAACACAACAGAAATAAAATAGAACTCAAGGATAGAACAATATGAAAAATCTCTAAATATTTGGGAAGTAAACAATGCATAGCTGAGTAACCAGTGGGTCAGAGTGGAACTTAGAAAGTATTTTGAACTAAATGGAAAGAAAAAAAAAACACAACATCTCCGTATTTATATGATGCCTATTAAGCAGTACTTAGGGAAATAAATACAGCACTAAAGGCCTATATTAGAAAAGATGAAAGGACTCAAAGTTTTGACCTCAATTTCTACCTTAAAAAGAAGTGCAAATTAACCCAAAATATGTAGAAGAAAGGGAAAAAAATACAGAAGAAATCAATGGAATCCTTTGAGATTAATAAAATTGATAAAACCTCTATATAGACTCTTCAGAAAAAAGAAGACACAAATTACCAATATCAAGAATGAAAGAGGTGACATCATTATAGAGTCTACAGATATTAAAAAAGATAGTCATAATATTTCCTTAACTTTATATAAAGAAATTCAACAACTTAGATGAAATGGACAAATTTTCTGAAAGACAAAAACTACCAAAGCTCATTCAGCCTTCATAACACCATATCTTTTATAGAATTGGTCATTAAGGAACCATCCTTCAAAGAAAACTCTAGACCTGTATGGCTTCACTGGTGAATTATACCAAAGTTTTAAGAAGAAATACACCAACTCTACACAAATTCTTAGAAAATTGTAAAGAAGAGACTACTTTTCAACTCATTGAGATCATCACGACCTGATTCTGAAACTAGACAAAAATATTACAGCAAAAGAAAACTACAGACTATATGTCATTATTACATATATAAATTCTGAGCACAATTTTAATGAAGCAAATGCAACAGCAGATAAAAATACATCATGATCAAGTGGAATTTATCCTAGGACTACCAGCTGATTTAACTTTCAAATATCAATCAATGTAATTCATATTAATAAAATTTAAAACTACATAATCATTTCAATAAATGAAGAAAAATCATTTGGCAAAATCCAACACTAATTCCTGTTAAGAATTCTCTGAAATTGAGGAATAGAAGAGAATGTTCTCACCGTGAGTGGCTCCTAAGAAAGACATGCTCCTAAGATGACATCATATTTAATGGCAAATGACTGAATACTTTGCTCATTTATATCAGAAATAAGACAAATATGCCTACATTTACCACTTAAACACTATACTAGATGTTCTAGAACAATACAGCAAAAAATAAAGCAAGAAAAAGTAAATAAAAATCACCTTTTAATATGTTTAAGGTATTTTTCACCTTTGCCACAATATTTCTTTGCCAGTGTTTGAAACCAAAATTCTAGCTACTATACTAATATAAAAGACATTATAGCATTCAATGGTAAAACCACTATAGCACTTAAAAATAAATGATTGTTTTTTTGTTTTAAACATTTTTAAAGTAATTTAAGATAACAAATAGTCTTTAGTGATTTTTTCTCTTCAGACACAGCTTCAATATCTCTAGTATTGAACCAGTTATAATCTAACATTCTAATATTACGAAACCTGGGCCAAAATAGCAAGTTCAAAAACAATGAGCTCATAATTTTGACATTTTCAAGTTAAGACCTGGTAAGAAACTCTTCCTATTTTCTCAATTTATTGTTGTTTAAGCCTTATGAATCTTTTCCTTTCTCATCAGTGAACACGTTTACATACCAGAATATAAAGATAAATGAGGCAAACACCATAAGGTTCCTTGTAAAAAAAAAAATATATATATATATATATATATATTTCCACTATAAGATGAAAAGCTGATAAATACATGGTTATGAAAAGCATAGGAGAGATTTATCCCAGGTTTGCAAGCCAGTTTCAACATTTGAGAATTTGTTAATGTAATCCATCACATCAATAGGCTAAAAGAAAAATCAGGTGATCATATCAATAGATGCAGACAAAGCATTTAACAAAATCCAACACCCCTTCATGAAAAAAATTTTAAAAACTCAGAAAACCTGAGGAACTTGCTCAGTTTGTTTTTTAAAAAATCTACAAAAACTCTACAGCTAACATTATACTTAATAGTGAGAGACTTGAAGCTTTCCCACTAAGATCACAAACCAAGGCACAGATGCCCCTCTGACCATTCCTTTTCAACATCTTACTCAAAGTCGTAGCTAACATAATAAGGCAAAAGGAACAAAAGTTGTACTGATTGGGAAGGAAGAAATAAAACTCTTTGTTTGTAGAAGACAGTTTGGCAGTTTCTTATAAAAGTAAGCATACTTTTACTATGCAATCCAACAATCACATTCTTTAGTATTTACCCAAAGGAGTTCAAAATTTATATCCACACAAAAACCTGCGCAAGGATGTTTATAGTAGCTTCATTCATAATGCCCAAACTTGGAAGCAACCAAGATGCTCTGCACTAGGTGAGTGGATAAACAAACTATGGTACCTCCAAACAATGGAATATTATTCAGCACTTAAAAGAAATAAAATACTAAGCCATGAAAATTCATAGAGGGAACTTAAATATATATTGCTAAGTAAAGGAAGCCAATCTGAAAAGGCTATGTACTTTATGATTTCAACTCTGGCATTTTGGAAAAAGGAGAACCATGGAGACAGTTAAAAAAAAAAAATTCAGTGGCTGCCAAGGGTTATGGAAGAGGGAGGTATGAATAAGTAGAGCACAGAGGATTTTTATAGGATATTTAAGCTACCATGTATGACATAATAGTAGATACATGTCATTTTACATTTTTTCAAACACATAGAACATACAACACCAAGAATGAAACTTGGTGTAAACTATGGACTTTGGGTGATAATGATGTGTCAATATAGGTTCATTAGTTGTAATAAATATAACAAATTCTAACAAGGGATTTGATTATACATGAAGCGCTCTAGTAAGGAGCAGGGATTATATGGGAAATCTCTGTATCTTCTTCTCAATTTTTTTTGTGAATCGAAAACCGTTCTCAAAAGTCTTAAAATTTTTTTTTTAACATAAATGAAACAGACTTGGTTGTCTTTGAGTAAGTTTAAGCTCTGTCTCCCTCACTCCATTTAGCTCCTCCTTCCCTCCCATTCGTTTATTTATTTATTTATTTATTTACTTATTTATTTATTTTTGACTGCATTGGGTCTTCGTTGCTGCTCGCAGGCTTTCTCTAGTTGCGGCGAGTGGGGGCTACTCTTCGTTGTGGTGCACGGGCTTCTCATTGCAGTGGCTTCTCTTGTTGCGGAGCACGGGCTCTAGGCGCACAGGCTTCAATAGTTGTGGCATGCGGGCTTAGTTGCCCCACGGCATGTGGGATCTTCCCGGACCAGGACTCGAACCTGTATCCCCTGCATTGGCAGGAGGATTCTTAACCACTGCTCCACCAGGGAAGTCCCCTTCCCTCCCATTCTAACATTCAGTGTCATATGTGCACGGTTATTGGAAGCCTACAGAGGGTAGTGGTGAAGATCATGAGCTCTAATAAGTGTTGGTGAGGATGTGGAAAACTGGAACCTTCATACATTGCTCATGGATCGTAAAATGATACAGCCACTTTGGAAAAGTGTCACAGTTTCTCAAAAAGTTATACATAAATTTTCCATATAAAGTAACAGTTCTGATCCTAGGTATCCACCTAAGAAAATTGAAATGTGTGTCCACACAACAACTGCAATTGTTCATAGAAACATTATTTATAATAGCCAAAAAGTAGAAAGAATCCAAATGTCCATCAGCTGCTGAATGAATAAACAATATAGTATATCCATACAAAAGTAATATTACTGTTAAATGATAGTGTCATGAGCTAATAATATATGCTACAGTATAGATGAACCCAAGTCCGATACAAAATGAAATGCCCAGAAAAGGTTTCTATAGATAAAGAAGGAAGATTCGTGATTTCCTGGGGCTAGGGGTTTAGATGGGGATTGACTCTATACAGGCGAGAGAGATCTTTATGGAGTGATGAAAATGTTCTAAACTGTATTGTGGTGACAGTCATACATCTCTCTCTGTAAATTTGTCAAAACTCACTGAATTGTACATTAAGATGTACAACTCTTAAAAAAAAAAAAAAAGACCAAGAGGCAGGCATTTTGGCCAGAAGCTTGTTAGTTCTATAATCTTGCTCAGTCTACTTAACCATTCTGTTCCCTCCCTTAGTTTTCTTACCCATGAAGTAAGAATAATAGAGTTGCTGTAAGAGCTAACGTACTGTGATTTTGTATGTGTATACCAAACACACATAGGCACTTTACATATGTATACGTATATATAATTTATATTTATATATATATTCTTACAATATTTAACCATAATGACCACTCTGTGTATTCTCATCGTGTCATAATTTTTATTGTTATTATTTTATAATTGACCAACAGAAGAAAGTGATGATTTAAAATGACTCCTAGGGCCTCCCTGGTGGCGCAGTGGTTGAGAGTCCGCCTGCCGATGCAGGGGACATGGGTTCGTGCCCTGGTCCGGGAAGATCCCACATGCCGCAGAGCGGCTGGGCCTGTGAGCCATGGCCGCTGAGCCTGCGCGTCTGGAGCCTGTGCTCCACAACGGGAGAGGCCACAGCAGTGAGAGGCCCGTGTACCGCCAAAAAAAAAATGACTCCTATAATCCAGGCAGAACTTTAACCCAACCTCTGAACTTGCCCCTGCCCCTGACTCTAATCCTAACCCTAGATTTCTTTAGCCAAGTGATGTGACAGCAAATTGGGAAGCATAAAGTTTGGTTTAGCTCTTCCCTTTCCACCACCATTAGTGACTGTTTAGTTTGTATGTTTTAATATTTACCCTTCTTGGGTCTTTCTTTCCTTGTATCTAAAACTAAAGTGGCTGGATTAAAATGGCTTCTAAATTTTAACTCTAACCTATAATTTTTTAGTTAGGAAAATTTTTCTTAAATTTGAAACCTCTCATCACAAACTATTAGATTACTTCAAAAGAGCATCTTTCCTTTCCTCATTTTACAAAAGGCATGATGGGGAAATAACCAGCTACTTTTCATTCTTAATAAAGTAGCATAATAATAAACAATATTTTACATTTACATGATATTTTACAGTTCTCAAAGGACTTTAATTAACATTATGTCATTTGCTCTACCAGGTGGTATTGTTATCTCCATTTACAAATAAGCTAAATGAGGTTCAGAGAGCTTAGAGTGGCTTGTCAACATCAGTTAAATACCAAGTGGGAAACCTGTGCTCTTTCTATTTTGTATTACGGCATTCAAGTTATAATTGGGTCAAAATATATAATCCTTTTATGAATTGAAAATATAAATGAAAATTCAAGCAAAATGCCTATGCAAGTACCCTGTGGGCAGATACATGCATCCCCATTCCATTATTTCTCA
Organism: Pseudorca crassidens; assembly: GCF_039906515.1. Taxonomy (NCBI): domain Eukaryota; kingdom Metazoa; phylum Chordata; class Mammalia; order Artiodactyla; family Delphinidae; genus Pseudorca; species Pseudorca crassidens. The sequence goes on from NC_090298.1 coordinate 89,106,773, forward strand.
ACCTTGTGCACAGATAAGTAAACAGTTTATTATGGTAAACAGGAAGATTTTTGTTTGAGTTACTTTTTTCTCTACTGGGAATCAAGCTGTGGAGAGAAGATTTAGAGAACTGGTAGATTAAAAGCAAGAGTTAATAACTGCTTGGTGTCTTATATGCAAGCCATTTCAGAAATGTATTATGCAGAGATTTAAAATGCTCCTGTTCTTGTCAGATAACTGAGCCCTTTGGAAACATAAATCTGAAATACATTTTCACTAGAGTAATGTTTGAGGAGATTATAAGCATTTGAGGATTCAAGTTTAGAGTGACTACTCCAAGATGATCCTGTCTTCATTTGAATCATTTCTTGAATTACAAATACTTTATTTATTGCTTGCTTATAGGTTGCTGGATAAACAAAATCAAACAAAAGGCAATTGTAAATGGTGCTAGGAAATACTGAAAACAAAGACAAACTCTAATATGCTAAAAGATGACCCCATTTTATTTTGCAAACGAGTTGTTTTTTACTTAGAGATTGAAATGAAGGAAATGATGAGAGGACTTATTTTTCAAATGACAAGCCATGACTTAAAGGAGTATTTATAGTATTTAGTTCAGGCAGCTGTCATTTATTTTCACATATGTGGTTAAATTAGGGCTGATGTAAAATACCCTGATGAATAAGAAACCAAGCACCTTAATCTCCAAGTACAACAATGTGAGGTACAGATCCTGGGTAGAGGTAATTAATTTTAGCAAGACAAACATCAGTCTCTAGTCTTGTACTAGATATTGCTAACTGCCCCTTCTTTTGGACCTGGATGTTATCTTTGAGTTCAGAACTTCTTGGAACTAATTGAATGTTATATTATGTGGTACATTCCTCAGCTCTCACAGGTGCATGCTCTTTGGCAATCCTCAAACTTATCTTAATTTTAAAATGACTTATGGCTTTGGAGTTTTTAGAATTACTGAAGAATTTTTACCAGGTTTTAGACAACATCAAAATATCTCTATAACAAGTCTGAAAAAATATTGAGCTCGTGTAGTTTATATTGTCTAGAGATTTTAGCTTAGAAATTTGGACATTATTATTTATATAGTTCTCATAAATGCCTTTCAAAAGAAATCTTTCCATTGTCAGAATTTTTTCTTTTAATTATTCATTTCATTTATAATTTCTAGGGTATGTTCACTAAGTTTAGCCAGAAGGTTAAATTGTTTTAAAAAATAAATGTTTTCCTTCCCAATTCATAATGAACTTTTATATTTTTACGTGATTCTAAGAGAATCAATTTGTTACATGACATCACAGCTATAGAAGGTTATTATGGGAGTCACTGGAAATGACAGTTTCTGTTCCTTTGATAACAAAGTCCCAGTATTTTGGCTCTGGATCCTTGCCTGGCATTTGTTTCTTTCACTCATTATAAATATAGAAAGGGTAAATTGTGCCAACAAAAGATTAAGGAACATGGCTCCTGGCACACAGTAAAAGAGCCCTTGAAGTCTGAACTGGCACCTGACCTTATACGGATTTAACCCATCTCCCATCATACAATCCATTACCAGATATGTAACAATATCACTTCACAGCAGTAAATTTTGAGTTCAAGGTAAAGGACAAATCTCAAATTAATATTTTGTGCTAAAGATTATAAGATATGTCAACTCAGTGGCTGAGTTTTTTTATGCTGCTGATAATTACTAAAGAAGAACCTAATTTTGTGGGCTTTATTACTTTGTTGTTTGGAGATGCCGATAGAATACTCTTTTTTTTTTAACATCTTTATTGGAGTATAATTGCTTTACAATGGTGTGTTAGATTCTGCTTTACAACAAAGTGAATCAGTTATACATATACATATGTTCCCATATCTCTTCCCTAAAACAAAGTTTGAATGAGTCTAAATGAGTAATTATAAATTAGTGCATTGTAAATTTCTATTTGGAAGAATGGGTAGCTTTTCTATGTTAACTGACATCTAAACTTAGATATTGGTCTTTATAATTCAAGCATATTACATTAATGAAAAGCTAAATAAATGTGCTTAGTTGACTTTTTAATACTTGCAAAACAACATTTTAAAAAGATAGCATCTTTAAGTTGATATTTCTTTCTCAACCAAATGATACATTGGGTTACCCTAATGTTTCATTTGCTGCCTAATATCCCAAAGCAATTGCAGATGGAATAGTTTAAACTGGACGTTTCTCCAGACAATAAAAGCACTAATATCTTTTGAAATCAGTTACTTTACTTAATTTATGCACGACTTAAATTGATAACCTGGTGGTATTCCACACATGTGGTATTAGCATTTTTCTATTGTTGTTTTGGGTAGACCATACCCTTCCTTCCCAGAGGTTGAGCTAAACACTAAAAACATTAACCCAAAAGAAAACTATGAGAAATGAAATCTAAAATATAACAACTATTACTGTATCCCCTCTTTGACTTGAATGGTTATAAAGAAGTGCTTAGGGATTTTCTTTTCTATCAGTGAGCAAAGGTTGGTGTGTTATAACAGATACTAACTTTTCATGGTACATTTGAGCCATTGGTGCATTATGTATATCTGAGCAATATTACCCATATGTTTTTCATGTTCTGAGCATCTGATGGCGCTTATACCTTAAGTACCTCCTGCAAGGAGGCAGATAGCTTGGTGAGAAGGAGAAAGCATATTCTGAACCATATTTTCGCTCTTAGATCCTGTTTTGAAAATGTCTTTCTGATAATTGAAGTTTCTTAATGAATTAAAGGAAAGTGTAAGCGTTATGAACATATATGCATCCTTCCTCATGGATAAACTACTGATTAGTTTTACTTTTGTTATTGTTTTTAAGTTTTTGTTACTGTACATGGAAAAGTCTTAAAATTTGCAGAGAAACTTTAAAGTAATATAAATGATAAGAAAATTTGCTTCATTGTTAAAAGCCTACTTATATTTGATGCAAATGTTAGAAGTATGAACAGGGCTAGTAAAACTGTGATGAATTCAGCTGAAATAAAAATTTTTACATATAATGTATTTTTTAAAATAAATAAATAGGTTTTTCCCAGTAGTATACCCAATGTATATGACTCTGACAGTGCCTATTTAGTATGAGATTTTCATATTATCAGAACTGTAAGGAGAACAGTTATTAAAACAATGGGGAACACAAAATATTTCCAAGATTAAAAGACAACTGAAAATCGGTTGAATCAAAGTTCTTAAACAATGCTTATTTTATTTATGATGAAAGTTGAAAAGTGAATATGTTGGGAGGTTTTTTATTTACATTGCAGTACCATAAATATTCAAACTATTTTACGTAGAAGCCGAACAAACGCCTCTTGTCAGCATTAGCCAAAGATATTGGCTCTCTCTTCTTTTGTTTATCCCCTTCTAGTTTTAAGTTATTTATATCCCTATCTAGTTGTAAGTTACCCTGTCTATTCAGAAATGATAGGCAAACTCTGGACTAAATTTGTGGAAGAAACTAAAACCTTATCCATTAATATTTGAGAAGTTATGTCACTCTACTCAGATACACCAATATTCTTTAAGTAGAATTGTACTTAAAAACTATTTAAGGCTAGATATTCTGTTAGACTATTCAGTCATTTGGTCACCAAACAGTTACTGAATGCCTCCTGTATATGCCACATACTGGGGATTCAACAGTGAAGAAAACAGACCAAAAGACCCCACAAAAAGCAAAACTTCCTACTCTCGTGAACCCTATGTTCTGGTAGGGAAAGAAATATGTTAAGTAAGTAAAACATATGTAAGATGTTGAGTGGTGTGAAAAGATAGAGCATAGAGGGAAGAGGATAGCAACTATTGGTATGGGCAGAGGTTGGAGTCTTAGAGAGAGTGGCCAGGGAAGGCCTCAGTATGGGTAGAACGTTGAGTAAAATGCCTGGTGGAAGTGAGAGAACTCTGTGTAGACACTGGAGGATGGACATTCGACGCTTCATGAGAGAGTGGTGTGGATGAAGGAAGAGTAAGGGGAGAGTAGTAGGAGATGAGGTTAGAAAGGGGATGGGGTTCAAGCCATGCAAAGCCTCGTAGATCATAGTAATGAGTTATTTCATTTTAAGGAGTCACCCTGCAGTGATTATCTTAAACTGGGCATGCTATGTTCTTGCTGTTCTTAACAGCTTTGAGGGTAACTAATGTAAAGAGAGCTTCATCTTTATGAGCAATTCCTTGGAAAATACTGAATATCTTTTAGGCCCTTGAGGCCTAAGAGTCTGTGTTATGTTGTTTCCAATGGACAGGAATGTGTACATTTTTGCCTTTTTTTTCCCCATTTCCTTCATAAATTCGAGTACATTTTTAAGGATGAAATCAGTCTTCTACTTGCTAAATGCTCATTTTATGACCAGCCAAATTAATTACTTATGAAAATCTATTATGCATTTTTTCTTTTCTCATTTCTTCACAAGTCTTCTGGTCATATTTAATATCTCTCTTCTCATTTAGGTACTTCCTTTTTTCTTTTTCTAGATTTTCAGATGCTATATACATTAAACATCTTCACAGATTCATCTTGAGTGATTGCACTTTATGTTAAGTGTTGCATACCTTCTTGTCATTGAAAATGTGAAAATAATATTAGAAACTCTCATTATAATAAGGTTTTGTGTTTATGGAACTTTCCTGCTCTTCATTTGCCTCCATCTGTCCTTCTCTGTAGAACTGAAGTCAGTTGTCATTGGTACCTATTTATGGACATGAATTTCAGTTCCAGTAAGAATATTATTCAATACCTGACACAGCTGTGCCTCAGATTGAGAGCTTAATAAATACACATAGAAAATGTAACCTTTGCTAGAAAAGAAAAATTTGCCTAAATTCTTCTGTGTCAAACTTGAGAAAACAATATCACACTTGACAATACCTGGATTCAAAATGAAAGGCTTTTATATAACAAACTGCAGCAAATTTAAAAAGTGACTTTATATAGCATCTTTAATAATTTTGTATCTTAAAAGATTACATGTATTCCATATTTTCTGGTTTTTTAAGACATTATTTTGTTTTCTTTTGTTTTTTCCTTCTCTTACATGTTAGTCTTTTACCTGTTTGTGGATTAGTATTGAGAACATTTTTTTCAAGATCTTTGATAAGACTTCCAAGTGAATTTATCTTCTAAGATATTATTTGCTACCAGCAAGTGATTGAATCTCTATATTTCCTATCTTGGCTACTAAAATTAAGAAAGAAACCCTGTCTATGTTTAACATCTGTCATTTGTTGAATAGGATAAAAGAATTAGATACCTATCTTTTTGCAGTTTTTTACATCTTCAAAAGTGCTTTTTAAGAATAAAGGATAGGTAATCATATATTAAAAAGTATAAGTATTGTATAATTGTTATTACTTCTAAGAGTCATAGTTATATTCTTCAATTCTCTTTAAAGTGGAATTTCTAAGCTAATGAGGCTATAATTTGAAGGAGCTTTATTATTCTGTCAAAAATATTCTAAGGCAGTTGATTTTGATAAAAAATAAACACAAAAAATAACTATTTTTTAGACACATATATCACCCTGTGTTTAAGTGATTTTTTTTTAACATCTTTATTGGTAAAGTGATTTTGAAACTTAGAAATACACCCCTTTTTCTTTAAGACTTTCCATTCTTTATAAACCTATTGTTGGGAGATTTGGATTAATTACTTTATTTGATAAATACTTAGCATTAACTGTGTTCCATACACCATATACATTGGTGAAAAATATAACTATGATCTCTTCCCTCATGAAATTCAATGTAGTGAGAGAGACATATATTTAAACAGTAATCGCAAATAAATTTATTATTGCAAATTATGCTATTAAGAGTTTTGCTCAGAGAGATAGTCACAGGTAGCACCTAATTTATTTTAGAGGTCTTAGGAAACATCTCTAGAAGGTGGCATTTGTGTTAAGACCTGAAAGATAAAAATAATCTTCCCTTGCTAAGTGTTGGGGAAAGGGTAGGAATGGCCTTTGTGTTTGAGGAACAGGAAGAAGGGTAGAATGACTGAGGCATGTGCGCCTGGGAGAAACACGTAAGTAAGGTTGGAAAGGTAGGAGGGATGGAATGATGAAGGGCCTTACAGTTCAGGGTGACCAATTTGTTATTTCCAATGCAATTATGTTTTAAGCAGCGACTTTTTTTTAAATTAATTAATTTATTTCTGACTGTGTTGGGTCTTGGTTGCTGCACGTGGGCTTTCTCTAGTTGTGGCGAGTGGGGACTACTCTTCTTTGTGGTGCACGGGCTTCTCATTGCGGTGGCTTCTCTTGTTGCGGAGCACCGGCTCTAGGCACGCGGGCTTCAGTAGTTGTGGCGCACGGGCTTAGTTGCTCTGCAGCATGTGGGATCTTCCCAGACCACGGATTGAACCCGTGTCCCTTGCATTGGCAGGCGGATTCTTAACCACTGCCCCAGCAGGGAAGTCCGGCAGTGACTTTTTTTTAAGTGTTACTTTCAAAGAGTACAATAGGAAACACAATGAAAAGCCATTTTTCTGTCCCTGACTCCCCATTCCCTTTGGAATTCTTTTTAGAGGCAGCTGCCCTTACTAGTTTTTTTTGAGGAGGGATTTTGTTGTTTGTTTTCGTGTGTTTAATTTTACTTTTATCCTTCCAGAGTTTTTCTATGCACATGGAAATATATATGCATATACAACTTTTTATTTTTAACACAAACAATAGCTTACCATACATACTGCTCTGATCTTTGTATTGTTTTTACTTGACAAAATATCCTAGTCTTTTTACATCAGTATATATAGATTTATTTTGTCAATAATTGCATGGTATTTGCTTACACAGTGCTTGATAATTGTTTTTCTAGTCATCTGCTACCATAAAGAGCATTTCAGTGGACTTTTTTGTACATCTGTTCTCACATGGAGATACATTTTAGGTTAAATTCTACTGTCATGAATATCTAAATAGATATGTTATGGGAAAGATTCGTAGATATTCTCCAAACTTTAGACCACTGGATCAACAGTTCAGGCAGCATTAAATCTGAACTCAAGAGATTTCTCTAGAAAATACGTGACTCCCTGTGGAGCCTGTGCTTCCAGAAGCCTTCATAGTATTTTGTATAAAAGCAGGTACATGTGAGAGATGAGTTAATAGATGGCAAGCAAACCCCATACCCTAGTTATGGCCGTAATAGAGATTTAAGTTTTTATGAATGAGAGTATCAGAAAATATTTTTCTTATCTCTGTATAATGTTCCTTTTGTCCACATTTATTTCATCTGAGTGTGCTTGACTATGGAGTCAGGATTTCTTTTAAGAAACAGGGAAGTGGGAGGTTGGGGTTAGCAGATGTAGGCTTTTATTTATGCAATAGATAAGTGCCTACTGTATGGCACAGAGAACTGTGTTCAGTATCCTGTGATAAACCATAATGGAAAGAATTTTTTAAAAAAGAATGTATATATATGTATAACTGAATCACTTTGCTGTACAGCAGTAACTAACACAATGTTGTAAATCACCTATACTTCAATTTAAAAAGAAAAAGAAAAGAAACTGGGAAAAATACTCACCTCCAAAGTATTTGAGGATTCTCACTGATCACTTGTGATGTTCTGTCGTTATTCACTTTAACACTTACAATAAAAGAAATGCTCAGTGGGATTCAGAGTTCACGATGGCTCTCATTTGGGAGTTGCTATACTTTAGAGTGACTTGCCTGTGTAAACATGACCGTTTTGACTTTGGAGTCAAATATGAGTTTAAGTTCCTACCCTACTGCTTCTAGCTGTGTGACTTGGGGCAAGTTACTGAATCTCTCTAAGGCTTAACATCTTTCCTTATAAAATGAGGGATGAGAATAATAATGTTCCGAGAGTTAAATGAAGTAATATATATAAAGAACATGGCACAGTTCTTAACACATTCTGAGTTTTTAATAATTATTAGCTGCTATTAAAGTAATCTGAGCAGAGGAGTATCATTAGTATAGATTGGATTTTCAGTTCAATGAACTATCAGATTCCTATCATGCCCAGATACTTCAGAGTAAACAACATCCAGCCTTTGAAAACTGTCAGTATTTTCAAAGCACAGGTAGTTACCCATTTTGACCTATATTGTTTAGTCAAAATGTTAATTAAATAATTAAAAATTAATCCAAGGCATTCATTTCTTTCTCTCCTACTAGAGCATTACCAAATAATTGAATTTTAATTTAGCAGAAAAGAAGGCTATTAATGTACAGGTCAGTAAGTTCTTCTTGATTTTTAAAATACAAAGCCTTTAGATTTTAGGAAAATATACAAAAAGAATTTCAGAAAGCAGCTTTCAGTAGACCAAACATTTTATCTAAAGTCAACCATAAACAAAGAAGGAACTATGATTCTGAGATAAAATACAAAACGTATTTGTAATAGGAAAGAGTTTGAAATGCAGTCCAAGCAAAATCACAGTTCACAGATTCAGAAATTCATAACAAGAGATGGACAAATCAAGGTTAGAAGACTAGTGGTTAGTAAGTGGTTTGGAAGACAAGTAATCTTTGGAGAGCTCAAAACCTGTCCGAGATGGATAGGAATGAACAGAATACCAATTTCTAAAATGTGTTGGATGTATAGAAAACCAGGGCATGTAAGACAAGTTTGGATGATAAAATAACTTGGCTGAACTGTCTTCATCCCCTGAGTGTACTGAAGATAGATTTATGAAGAGTTTAATTTTAATAGTTGAGGTAGGAAATGATTAAGCTATTAAGAGTAGTTCTGAGTCCAAGTTAGTATAGGTTCTGGCAGTATTCCAGGGAGAAATGACAAGGTTTTTGCCAAAAAAGAAAGATGATGTTGATGTCAATGATCTTTCAAAATGTTCTTGTATTTCCAAGGCAGTGTGGAGGTATGCTCAGTATCCATCTCATAAAGATGAGCCGTATGGGTTTTTCTATTTGAAAAATAGCTAAGTTGTTAAGGAAATAAAACATTTTTATTGTGATGAATTAAATATTTGACCTATTTTACTTCATTTTTTTAGGGAGCTAAAATTTTCATTGTAGAATGGACATTGAAGTTGTTTTATATAATCCATAGGTGCGTATAAACTTAAACTATTGAATAATTCCTAGAACATGCTTCCAAAACTTTTTACAGTAGTTGATCATAAATAAACCTTGGGGTTTATGTGCTCTCCTGTTGAGTGTAAGTTGGGCTCACTGACAAACTGTTTTTCAGGTGTAGTATGTTACAGATTAAGTGAAGTGAAATGTGCGTAAATCTTAATTTACTGTGCTAAGTATTCCCTAATATTAACATAGAACTTCGTTTAAAAAACACGTGATGATTCCCAAAGTATAAGCAAAGACAAAATTAATGAATTGATGACTTGCTCCTAGTATTCTATATGTATAAAATGATATATCTTATATATCAAATTGAATTTTTATCTGAACCAGGTATTGCTAATTTAATGAAAATCAGTTTTTAGGCATCTAAATTCTGCGTGTATGATTAGTTTTCTGATGTTTCCTGTGTCTCTTCTGTACGCTCCCCTTCCTAAATCATTGAGTCTGTCTCTCGGCTCTCATCACTCATCATCTCTCATTTCTCTTTCCTTGGTCTTGCTCCCCCAACCTCCCCTTTTTATTGAGAAATAACTGACATACGATCGCTGTATAAGTTTAAGGCCTACAGCATTATGGTTTGATTAACCTGTATTGTGAAAAGATTACCACAATAGGTTCAGCTAACATTCATCCTCTCGTATAGATATAATAAAAAGAAAAGAAAGAAAAATCGTTTTCCTTGTGATGAGAACCTAGGGTTAACTCTCTTAACAACTTTGCTCTATATCATGCAGCAGTGTTAACTATAGTCATCATGTTGTATGTTAACATCCTTGATACTAATTTATCTTATAACTTGAAGTTTGTATCTTTTGACCTCCTTCAAATTCCCCTTCTCCATACCTCCCACCTCTGTTAGCCTCAAATCTGATCTCTTTTTCTATGAGGTCTTTGTTTTTTTCAGATTCCACATATAAGTGAGAACATACACTTTTTATCTTGCTTTGTCTGACTTATTTCAGTTAGCATAGTACCTTCACGGTCCATCTATGTCGTTAGGTTGTTGCAAACGGTAGGATTTCCTTATTTTTAAATGGCTGAATAATATTGCATTATGTATACACATACACACACACACACACACACACACACACACACACACATACACCACAACTTTATGCTTTATTCATTCATCCATTCATGGACACTTAAGTTGTTTCCATGTCTTGGCTATTGTAGATAACGCAGCTGTGAACATGGAGGTGCAGATATCTTTTCAAGTTAGTGCTCTTGTTTCCTTTGTATATATTTTCAGAAGAGGAATTGCTGGATCATCAGGTAGTTCAATTTTTGATTTTTATAGGATTCTCCATGCTGTCTTCCATAGTGGTTTTACCAGTTTACAATCCCTCTCACAGTGTATAGGGTTCCCTTCCCTTTTCTCCACATCCATGCCAGCATTTGTTAACTCTTGTCTTTCAGATGATAGCCATTCTAATAGGCATAAATTAATATCTTATTGTGGTTGTGATTTACATTTCCCTAATGACTTGTGATGTTGAGCATCTCTTCATGTACCTATTGGCCTTTTGTGTATCCTCTTTAGAGAAATGTCTATTCAGGTGTTTTGAAAATTTCTTAATTGGATTATTTGGTTTTTGCTATTGAGTTGTATGAGTTCTTTTTTTAAAATTTATTTATTTTATTTATTTTATTTTTGGCTGCGTTGGGTCTTCATTGCTGCACACAGGCTTTCTCTAGTTGTGGCGAGCGGGGGCTACTCTTTGTTGTGGTGCACAGGCTTCTCTTGTTGCAGAGCACAGGCTCTAGGCACACAGGCTTCAGGAGTTGTGGCACGTGGGCTTCACAGTTGTGGCTTATGGGCTCTAGAGCACAGGCTCAGTAGTTGTGGTGCATGGGCTTAGTTGCTCTGCGGCACGTGGGATTCTCCCAGACCAGGGCTTGAACCCATGTCCCCTGCATTGGCAGGCGGATTCTTAACCACTGTGCCACCAGGGAAGCCCCGAGTTGTATGAGTTCTTTGTATCCTTATCAGATACATGGTTTGCGAGTATTTTTTCACATTCTGTAGGGTTTTTGTTTTTTTTTTTTCCACTTCGTTGATGGCTTCTTTTGCTCTGCAGAAGGTTTTTTGTGTAATGTAGTCCCACTTGTTTATTTTTTACCCTGCTCATTGTGCTTTAGGTATCATATCCAAAAAATCATTACCAAGACCCACAACAAGGAGCTTTTATTCCTATGTTTTCACCTGAGGAGTGTCGTGTTTAGGTCTTAAATTTAAGTTTTTATCCATTTTGAGTTAATTTTTATGAGTGGTGTAAGATAGGGGTCTGTTTTTATTCTTTTACATGTGAATATACAGTTTCCAGCACAATTTATTGAAGAGACTGTCTCTTCTCCATTAAATATTCTTGGCTCCCTTGTCAAATATTAGTTGACTCTATATGCTTGGGTTAATTTCTGGGCTCTCTCTTCTGTTTCAGTGATCTGTCTGTTTCTATGCCAATACCATGTTGTTCTGATGAGTATAGCTTGAAATCAGTAAGTGTGATACCTCCTGCTTTGTTCTTCTTTCTCAGGATTGCTTTGGCTATTTGGGGTCTTTTGTTGTTATATATAAATTTTAGGAGTTTTTTTTTTTCCACTTATATAGAAAATGCCATTGGAATCTTGATAGGCATTGCACTAAATCTACAGATGGCTTTGGGTAGTATGGATATTTGAACACTATTCTTCCAGTCCATGAACACAGGATATTTTTCCATTTATTTGTGTCTTCTTTGATTTCTTTCTTCAGTGTCTTGCAGTTTTCAGTGTAGGGATCTTTCACCTCCTTGGTTAAGTTTATTCCTAAGTATTTCATTGTTTTTGATGCTGTTGTAAGTGAGATCATTTTATTTGTTTTTCAGATAAGTCATTCATGTATAGAAACACTACTGATTTTTGTATGTTAATTTTGTATACTGCAGCTTTACTGAATTCATTGGTTAGAGCTAACAGTTTTTTGGTTGAGTCTAGGATTTTCTGTACATAAAATCATGTCATCTGGGCTTCCCTGGTGGTGCAGTGGTTAAGAATCCGCCTGCCAATGCAGGGGACACAGGTTCCAGCCCTAGTCCAGGAAGATCCCACATGCCGCAGAGCAACTAAGCCTGTGCACTACAACTACTGAGCCTGCACTCTGGAGCCCACGTGCCACAACTACTGAGCCCACGTGCCGCAACTACTGAAGCCCACATGCCTAGAGCCCGTACTCCACAACAAGAGAAGCCACTGCCATGAGAAGCCCATGCACTGCAACAAAGAGTAGCCCCTGCTAGCCACAACTAGAGAAAAGCCCACGTGCAGCAACAAAGACCCAACGCAGCCAAAAATAAAATAAATAAATAAATTTAAAAAATCGTGTCATCTGCAAATAAAGACAATTTTGCTTCTTCCTTTCCAATTCTTTTATTTCTTTTATTTCTTTTTCTTGCCTGATTGTTCTGGCAAGGACTTCTAGTACTATGTTGAATAGGAGTGGTGAGAATGAGTACCCATGTCTTGTTCCTGATCTTAGAGGAAAAGCTTTCAACCTTCCATCATTAAGTATAACATACATACTTATATGTGGGCTTATCATATATGGCCTTTATTATGTTATGTTCCTTCTACACCTTATTGTTAACAGTTTTTATTAACAATGGATGTTGAATTTTGTCAAATAGCTTTTCTGTGTCTATTGAGATGATTATATGATTTTTTTCTTTCATTCTATTAATGTGATGTAGCACATTGATTTTGCATATGTTGAACCATTCTTTCATCCCAGGTATAAATTCTACTTGATCATAGTTAATGATCCTTCACCTCTCTTAAATGTGTCTGCCTTTTATTCACTGTCCTTAATGTCAGCTACCTTGTCTGACTTTTATACATTGTCTTTAATATGAATTTAATATATTATTAAAAGCAAGAATGAAACCACATAGTGCCAGATTTTAACAATAGTACTAAAGTTAAAAAAGTTGAGACATTTTGGGTCAAAAATGTTTCTGAATCAATCTGTGATAGAGTCAGGTATCAGAGAGGGTTATTCCAAGAGAAATTGCATTTAAAGCACAGGATCAATTGTAATGAAGTTTGTTTAGGTTTTCACACCATTTTGATTTCCCCTTACTATGTAAATTAACTGCTAAATCCAGTCTAGTGTGGCCATTTAAACGGAAGTCCTTAAAAAAAAATCTTAAGGTAAGGTAAGATAATCTCTTACTGTATCAAGAATTACGGCATTCAGAATAATTTTTAAAAATTATATACGTCTCTTATTAATGGAAATTACTTTTAAAAAAGCAGGCTGTGGAATTTAATTTTTCAACAATATTCTCCCTATTTACCACTCACATAAAAAGATAATATCAATTTGTTATGGATCATTTACATTGCAAGGCCTTTTGGAAACTCTCTGTTCTCAAGCCTAATAGAAGCAGACCACTTACTCTGGACCACCCATCAGGGCAATACTCCTGGTTTCCTGGGCCCATTTTCTGGATAGGTCAAGGGCCCATCTTGCCCCTTCCATCTAGTTTTACTACTTTGTCATTAACTTACTTATTTGACTTTCTTTCGTCCGTGGCCAATAACCAGTCTGCATATCATTTGGCTAACAACAGCCAAACAGAAATAAAGGAATAATGGCAAAAGAATGTATATCATACAACAAATATTATTATTATTTTTTTTTATTTTTTTGCGATACGCGGGCCTCTCACTGTTGTGGCCTCTCCTGTTGCGGAGCACAGGCTCCGGATGCGCAGGCTCAGCAGCCATGGCTCACGGGCCCAGCCGCTCCGCGGCATGTGAGATCTTCCCGGACCGGGTCACGAACCCACGTCCCCTGCCTGCATCGGCAGGCGGACTCTCAACCACTGCGCCACCAGGGAAGCCCCAACAAATATTATTATTGTTTTTCTTTAACTTTTTCAAATTTGATAAGAGGACTTTATTTTATAAAGGACTTTAAGCATATTATTGGGTTAGTTTTTCATAATTATAAATAAATCTGATTTGTTTTACCCTATATAGTATTGAAGTATTACTATAGTTTTCATTTTAAAGAGGAGGAAATTGTGACTCATAGATTATTTAGTGTAAGCGTGTAAATCAAGAGTTTCTGAAATAAACTAGCAATCACCAGTATTAGCAATCACCAGTATCCCCAGAGGGTTGTAAAAGTTCAAGGCTGGGGCCACAGATTAGCTGGGAGTGGTCCACCAGCTGTGAGAAGAACACCTAGAGTATAAGAATAATAAAGGAACAAAATTGAAGACATATACTACTAGTGACATCCCTCTTTACTTCATATTATACAGCAATTAGGGATTCAAGAATATGTCCATGGAATCTATAACGTGTTGCAGGAGTGGTGATCTTGAAAATAATGCTTATGGAGAAGCTGGTAGTATATTAGTTCATTACTAACCAGAACTTTTTTTCACTCCTTATTGTCAAGAAGGTGATTAAAATCCGTATGATTAACTTAATGGTGCATTATTTATATATAACCGTCTCTGGGTAATTTCTCTACATCTTTCTTAAAATGAGTAGTCACTGTCTGACTTCCAGTTTCTTCTTTTTTCTCAGTCAGCTTGGATAGTTCTGCAGAATCAGGCCAGGTCACACTAATGTCCTTTCCTCTTGGGCTTCCCTCAAGAAAGATGTATGTGTTTACTGACTTCTCTCCTTTCCCATCATCCAAGCAATGAGATTAAGAAGGTGATGCACTGCTTTAGAGTAGACAACTGTTGTAAAAACTAGGTATATACTCAGTAAGTATTTACTAAATCACTCTTACATGATGAACATAGTTACTAGGAATATAAAATACCATAAGTCTTTGCCCTGTAGGAGTTGGTCTGTAGGAGTTTACATCTAGAAAATTTTGCCACCAGCAGATTTAAATAGAATGTCCACATTATGTCTTATATTCGAATACTGTCAAAATTGGTTCCTATGTAACATGAAAGTCCGTGAGAGAAGATAACTATAAACCGCATTTTAAAATACAGTTACCAGGTGAATATTTTTGCCATAATTATTACCTGTTCTCTAGGATGAAAGGAAGAGAACAAAGTGAAACTGCATTCATTTTATTTCTTGTTCCCATATATTTACAGACTCTGTGACGTCTTAAATCTTTTCACAACCATACCCACCAAGCTGAATACCAGATTGAGTGAATGATGGGTGGCTTTTAAAGATAAATTTGTACAAAATATCCCTTTCTGTTTTTTCCAGTAGTAGTGGAAGAAGACTAAATACATTTTGACCAGAATCTGTTTTATCTTACTTGAATAGCATAGACCTATTTAAAATCAATTGAAGAAAATGCTGTGGTTATGGAAGCATCCTTACCACTGCTGCTACACCAGGGGAGAAGGGAAGAGAGAAGAAATAGTCCATAACAGTGAAGGAAAACTTCTCTGGGGGTGATACATATATATAAAACACTTTCTTCTGTGTAGAAAAGTGGAGAGAGATTGGGAAATTGTTGAAGGCTTTTTTGACTTATGGTGACTCCAGATTAGTGCTCTAAAGTATGGAATGAAAAGTATTCTTTCATCATAAATCTTGAATGTCTTATGGTGTGGTATTACACCATATTTACTGAGTGAATGAATTGAAAAATGCAGTAATAGTAATTTCAGTTTTTTTCTCATTTTTTCCTAGCATTAATAAGAGCTGTCCTCATTTTGTACAGCTGTAAGTCTGTAAGATAAACAGCGTCCTGGTTATAGAAGGAAGACTTATCCATGTAGATACTAGAACCCGTAGGCAAAATTCTGGCTTGAGTGTACTGTAGCCAGGCAAGAAAACGATACCTGGAAAAGGTTATAGCTACCCCAGAGAGATCTATTCAAGGCAGAAGGTGTCCTGTCAGATTAGATCCTGCAGATTTTTAGGGCACCCTTTCCCCTGTGTGCATTGCCCTGTAGTGTGCTGTCAGATACGACAGCTGAGCCACTGGCAACTGTATAGCTCCCTTTGTCCTCCTGACCCCACTGCTGGACTAAGTGCTAACGTGTGCTCTTGAAGCCCTTTCTGGCAATGTGGGTATTAACTTAAAGAAGCTCATTTCCTTCTGTCGTTCTATCCATATTGTTTGGATCATGTTCTTACTATGGTCTACGTTTATGGTTATGAGTTTGGTAGTTTAATAAAACTGGTGTCTTTTTTGATAAATAACAATTATTTTTTGTTCCCAGGTATAATGATAAAGTATAACGAAAATGAAAAAGAAAATCCCAGTTATACTTGGCATTTTTCTCTCTGCTTGCTCATTGAGCTTGTATTCATGTCATAAATGAAAATAATATCCAGTAAGAAATAACCAACAATAACTTGAAGAGAATGCCCATGTAATCTAATAATCTAAATCTTTTGTTGGTCTCTCTGTGACATTTAACCTGTCACTTTAATGAAAATAGTTTTAATTGCCTATTTGAACTTCGTGTTGTACGAAGTGACTTACCTACTGGGCTGTGCCTTCTGGAAGTTTATGATAAAATACTTGGAGTACTCCATGTGAGTGGTTTTGAGAAGGTCATATAGATAATAACTTAACAAAAAAATCTATATAAACAGTTAGTGAAATATTTACTGTTTGTAAAAGCGAAGTTTTGGGGTTATGAAGGGATAGAGGCTGCATTACTCATTTCGAATTGGTGATACTGGTAAAAGTAGTCATCTTTTGTTGAATGAGGAAGGAAGATGCTTAAGGATTTTACGTCTGAATAATGGGAGTGAATTACCTGGCAAACTGTAAGGCAGGATGGTTCCATTTTCTTCCTAGAGTTTGATATCTAAAAACAAAGTTCTCACTAATCCCAAAGGTTAAAGCACTAACAGTAAAGGTTAAATGATAGAGGCAAGGAAGAGGATTATAAATTGGATATGCAGAATAAAGTATGTTAATAAAGAAATCAGTATTCTCAGATTGCTTGAATGAGATTTCAGAGAAACGATGACCCTGATGATTGGGATGGGGAGAGTCAGGAATGGAGGAGAACGGCTGAGCAGCTCCACCTTTATCAACAGGTCATACGCACAGATGACAGTGCCAGAGCCCTGGCATAGAGAGAGATGATATTGGGGGTAAGAGTGGAAGGCTTCTATAGTAAATAAAATATGACTGCATGCACCCTGTCCAAAGTAGAGCATATTAAGACTAGGAATCCAGAGATGGTGACTGAATAATCCTCACTGTTACACTGAGCTCCTGGCTCTAGATTGGAACTTAGAGGTCAGTCTAGCCCAATCCCTTTATGTAATGAGTGAAATCCAAAGAAATTGAATGATTTACCTAAATTCCTACAACTAATTACTAACAAAGTTGGAATGAGAAGACAGTCTGCAAGTTTATGTAGTAAAACCCTGTTAAAGTTAATCTTAAAGATGTATAGAAACTTTTTTTCCCTTTAGATAACTAAAATTTTACTGAATGCGTGGTTCTTATCTCTTTCCTGAAAGTACTTATCCTAGGAAAACCATTTAAGTCAAATTACTTTAATAAAACTTTTTTTCCCTGCTTAGATTTGAGAACATTCAGCGTCACTGGGAACCCATTTCATGATGATCTGAATTAGTAGGAATATCTGTTCTGGCCAAACATTCTTGTGCTTCTAGAGGATCATAATTGTTTCTAGCGCAGACTCACATTCTACCAGAAAAACTCCAAAGAAGGCATTAATTTTTATTTTATATCCAAAATCAAGTTTAATGAAAAAGATATTTTCGATATTAGAGTGAACCCAATTTAGTTTTTCCTCCTAAGCAGTTACCCAGGAGAAAACGTCAGTATTCATCATCAGTAGTGCCAGTTTAGCGCAAAAAATTCAGCAACGTGAAAATAGAAACAAACACATACAGAAATGTGAGTCTTTGTTCTGTGGATGTTTACTTCTCATGAGCTCTTTGTTTTAATTTATATCTTTCACTTTTAAGGTAAATACAGGTACTTCTTTGTTTTCCCCCCACTGAAATCCTGTTCCATTCTTCACAGCCTTACCTACTTGCTGAATCTTTCTCCAGTTCCATAAGTCAGATTTCATTGTGTGTTTCTGAACTATTACAACATATTACTTGTGTATATATTTAGCTACTATTTCACTGTATCTTTTAATGTAGTTTATTTCTGAATTTTTTATCTTCCTTATTGGATCGAGAACCACTGGAAGAGAGAGTATCCATTAATCTTTAGTAGGCCTTCAGCAATTTACATGGAATCCTATGGAATTGAATTAAGCACTTCCACTTTTTTTAGGCTTAGTTTTTCTGCTGTAAAGTCCTTTGAACATTACTCTTTCCTGTCTCCTTTCTTGATGGAGCTCTGCCTCTGCCTAATGTATCACAGGAGACTCTCTGAGGCAGCTGGCAGAAGAGCCTATTAACTGTCTCCCTGGAGAGGCTGTAGACAGGGCAGCCTGCCAGGAGGCCTCCACAGCCCCTTCACACGTGGAAGAGTTTGGTCACGTGTGCCCCACCAGACACACGACAAGCGCATGTCCTTTCAGGACACAGTCACTGCTCTATGCTTGGAAAACTGCTATAGCCGAGAGAATTCTGATCTCTAGACAGCACACATGAACTTGAGACCCAGTACTTCCCTTTTGTAGTGTATTCTTGGGAAAGTCAATTAATGCTTAAAGTATTGTTAAGAGAATTCAATGAGATAATGCCTGTGCCAGCACATGTAAACTATTAAATACATACAAGACACTTCTAATATTAAACTCCGTAACCGAGGGTTTTACTTATTAGGGAAGACGAATATTTTTCCTGATTCTCGCTGAAATCCCAAGTGTAGGGGGACTCACTCCTTGTAATAAGGTATTGCCAAACTAAGATATTTGCTGTACTTTATTAGAATGTCAACAGTCCTATTCTATATGTTTGCCTAAGATAGATCAAGTTAAGCCAATTTAATGTGCTAGAAAATTCATCCATCCTAGGAAATTTTTATACCTCTAAAATCTCTTATTCAATATGAGAAATCATCTTTTTATCATTGATTAGTCATCATTGTAGAAATATGTCAGACTTATCACAAGTACTCACTTTGTGTTTTTTAAATTCTAAATGGTAAGCAACATAGCTTTTGTGCTCTAAGCAAAAAGGGAGATAAATTTTCCTGATGCAGATATTTGAAGGTGGAAAGATAGTATGAACTCACACATGAGGATTTCTCTTAGTATTTTTGAAGAAATAATTTAGACATGGTATCCTGGCACACAAAACATAACCCTTACTTGAAACCTGAAGTTACACGAGAAATAACGTTCTTATTTCATTTTTTTTTTAAAAAAGCTCTTTACATATTTGAAAGCAGCTTTGATATCACCTCAGAATTCTTTTTGTCAGATTATTAGAACAACTTCACTTAACTTTTTTGTATTACATGTAACATGCCTTTTGTGTCTTCATCCAAATTCTTGCTGAAAATTTTGAAAATGAGAGGATTAAGCATGGAATTCCAAGTCATACTTGATCACTTCCTGACAAATCTCCATCAATCCTTAAATCAAGATTCCATGGCTATCATTGTTCAACCTACAGATCCACTTAGCTATAATTCTGTCTAGCTCACTTCATCTCCATTTCTACCAAGTGATTACAATGATGAGTCAAATGACTTGCTGAAATCTTTTTGTATTTATGACCTTCCTCTGATCTACATTTTTTTGGTATTAAAAAAAAATCTAGTAAGCTTTTTATTAAGGTATGTTGAGAGGTACTCTTCCACTGATCTCTTGCATTCCTACTCATCTTACTGGGTATGTCAAGAATGCAAGGCCCTGACTGATCTTTACCTAGGCCACTTCTCAGGGATGTGTTTGTTGTGAGCAGCTTCTAGAGATAAGGTAGTGTCTCCCTCTCAGACAAAGAGCAGGCTTGCTTACTGCCTGCTATAAAATGGCAGCTTTCCCAAACTCATCGTTCCTCTCCTGAAACACATCCTGCTCTGTGTGCAGGCATCCATCTGGGCTTATCCACAACACCCCCATGCTGTGCTGTGAGTAATAAAGGTCTTCATCTCTGACCCATGAAAAAGTAACAGTCTAACTTATTAGCTTATAAATAGGGTGAAGTACTAGACCAAGCAAAATATAAGACAGAAGAGTACACAAATTATAGAGCTCAAATTATCACAAAGTATACACTCCCATGGTAACCATTTTCCTGACTTATAGATTAGTTTTGGCTGTTCTTGAACTTTGTATAAATGGAATCAAACCTTTATCTCAGAGGGAGACACTACTGAACTATATACTTAAAAATGGTAAAGATGCTAAATTTTATGTATTTTTTTAACCATAATGAAAATGGTTTTTATTTTAAATTAAAGAAAAAGTCAATTCCTTGGCTTACCTCTTCACTTTTTTTTTTAATTTTTATATTGGAATAGAGTTGATTAACAATGTTGTGTTAGTTTCAGGTGTGCAGCAAAGTGATTCACTTATATATATACATGTATCTATTCTTTTTCAAATTCTTTTCCCATTTAGGTTATTACAGAGTAGCTGTTCACTTTTTTTTTAATGTTTATTTTTTAAAATTTTATTTATTTTCCTTTTTTTTTTGGCTGCATCGTGTCTTAGTTGCCGCACACGGGTTCATCCCATGCAGCACACAGGATCTTCATTGAGGCGTGCGGGATCTTTCGTTGTGGCACTCAGTCTCTTGCAGTGCTCGGGCTTCTCTCTAGTCGTGGTGCGTGGGCTCCAGAGCGTGTGGGCTCTGTAGTTTGTGGCACGTAGGCTCTCTTGTTGAGGCGCGCAAGCTCAGTAGTTGTGGCATGCGGGCTTAGTTGCCCCACAGCATGTGGGATCTTAGTTCCCCGACCAGGGACTGAACCCATGTCCCCTGCACTGGAAAGTGGATTCTTTACCACTGGACCACCAGGGAAGTCCCTGTTCACTTTTTATAATGATGTATGTATGCCTTTCTCTCTCTGTCTCTCTCTTTCTCTTTATGGTTATTGCTTTCTAAGTTCTAAAAAATCTTCACCTTTACCAAGATCACAAAGGTATTTCCTATGTTTCCTTCTCAGAGCTTTAAACTTTAGGTCTATAGATCACTTGAAATTAATTTTGTGTAGGTGTGAGGTAGAGATTGGGGTCTGTTTTTCCAAGACAGTTATCAAGTTCTTCCACTACCAGTTCTTTAAAATGGTATATGAATTCTTTACCAGAATTTCCTTTTCCCATTGAATTGCTTTGGTGTCTTATGTAGTATATGAATCGGCCATAAGTAGGTGGGTTTATTTCTCGACTCTGTTCTGTTCCATTGATCTACTTGATTATCCTGAAGCCAAAACATACTCCCTTGACTGTAACTTTATAGTAATTCTTAAAATTGGGTAGTCTGTCTCTTCCCAATTGGCCCTTTTTTTCATCATTATTCTCTATTCTAAATCTTCTGCATTTCCATGTAAAAATTTATAAGCAGCTTGTGAAATCAAACCAAAAAGCCTGCTTGGAACTTGGTTGGGATTGCACTTGATCAGTTTGGGGAGAATTGACTCTTAACACTCAATATTAATCTTCCAATCCATGGACTGGGTATATTGTTCCATTTAATTTGCACTTCTTTAGTTTCTCAACAGTGTTTTGTAGTTGTCAGTGTAAAAGTGTAACACATCCCTGTCTAAAAGTATTTCTAAGAATTTTGGTTTTTGATGCTGTTATAAAGGATATTCTGATTTCAGACTATCCCCTCTTTATTCAGCCAGTGCAGTTTAAGGTGAATTATAGACAGTTAAGATAGCCCCAGGTGGATGAAATGATCAAGAGCTCCTTCAGAAATGAACGATCTCTTACAGAGAGAAGCACTACAGAAAGATACCTGTACTGAGACATGTGGTTCATCTAAAGAATCAAGTGTTATTGACAGTGAGCCAGGAAGTCAGAAGAGTTTCTGCTGTACGCTACCTCAGATTTCTGATGAGCAGTTTTAAAATGTGTATATTTTGTTCTCTGATGAGTGAGGATGGCAGTTAGTATTTGACATGAAAGTAGAGACAGAAACAGTCAGTTAGACTTTGCATAAGTAGCAGACATTGGATGGGGAGGGTAGAAGGAAATTTGTGATCTTAGTGTAAGTGTGTTTTATGTGTAAATATGATACAAGGGTGATTCAACATATGACAATCCAGAAATGTAAGATACCACATTAACAGAATAAACAACGAAAGTCACAGGATCATCTCAACTGATGCAAGAAAAATATTTGACAAAATTCAACACCTTTTCATGATAAAAACACTCAATAAACTAGGAATAAAAAAATTATTTCAACATGATAAAGATCATATGGAAAAAAGCTCAGGGCTAACATCATACTCTGTGGTGAAAACTGAAAGCTTGTACCTCTAAGATCAGGAACAAGTTAAAGGTGCCCACTCTTACCACTTCTATTTAACATAGTACTGGAAATCCTATAACAGCACTCAAAAATCAGTTGTGCTATTATACAATAATAATTAACAATCCTAAAAGGAAATTAAGAAAATCCCATTCACAATAGCATCAAAAAGAATAAATTGTTTAGGAATAAACTTAACTGAGGAAGTGAAAGACTTGAAAGACTTGTACACTGAAATTATAAAACATTGCTGAAAGAACTTGACACGCAAAAAATGGAAAGACATCCTGTGTTTATGAATTGGAAGACTTAATATTGTTAAAATGTTCATACTACTCAATGCAATCTGCAGATATGATGCACTCCCTACAAAGTCCCAATGGTGTTTTTTGCAGAAATAGAAAAAAAATTCCTAAACTTCACATGGAACATCAAAGGACCCAGTATAGCCAAACCATACTATTGAGAAAGAAGTAAAAATTTAGAGGCTTCATACTTCATGATTTCAAAACCTATTACAAAGCTACAGTAATCAAAACAATATGATACCAGCACAAAGACAGACAGATAGACCAGTGGAACCAAATAGAGATCCCAGAAGTAAACCCTAACATATACAGTCAAATGATCTTTGACAAGGCTGCCAAGACTACAGAATGGGAAAGGATAGTCTCTTCAATAAACAGTATTGGGAAAACTGTATATCCACTTGCAATTGAGTGAAGATGGATGCTTATTTTACACGTGTACAAAAGTTAACTGAAAATGGATTAAAGACCTAAATGTAAGATGTGAAACTATAAAACTCCTAGAAGAAATAATAGGGGAAAATGTAATGGCATTGAAATGGGCAATGATTTCTTGGATATGACACCAACAGCACAGGCAACTAAAGGAAAAATATACACACATAAATGATGCTACATCAAACTTAAAATCTTCTGCACAACAAAGGAAGCAGTCAACAGAGTGAAAAAGCAACCTACAGCACAGGGGAGAAAAAATTTGCAAATCATATCAGATAAGCGGTTAATATCCAGAATATATAAAGAATGCCTGTAACTCAATAACAAAAACCCAAATATCTCAATTAAAAAATGGGCAAAGGACTTAAATATACATTTTTCTAAAGAGATAAACAAATAGCCAACAAGCATATGAAAAGATGGTCAGTATCACTAATCATCAGGAAAATGCAAATCAAAACCACAAAGAGATATTACCTCACACCCACTGGGATGGTCACTATCAAAAAACAAGACAGGGGCTTCCCTGGTGGCACAGTGGTTGAGAGTCTGCCTGCCGATGCAGGGGACATGGGTTCGAGCCCTGGTCTGGGAGAATCCCACATGCCACGGAGCGACTAGGCCCGTGAGCCACAACTACTGAGCCTGCGCGTCTGGAGCCTGTGCTCCGCAACAAGAGAGGCTGCAATAGTGAGAGGCCCGCGCACTGCGATGAAGAGTGGCCCCCACTTGCCACAACTAGAGAAAGCCCTCACACAGAAACGAAGACCCAACACAGCAAAAATAAATAAAATAAATTAATAAAAAACAAGACAACCCAGAAAATAATGGGTGTTGGCAAGGATGTGGAGAATTTGAATGCCTTGTGCACTGTTGGTAAATTGGGACAGCCACTATGGAAAAGAGCATGGAGATTCTTCAAAAAATTAAAAATAGAACTCCAGTAATGATCCACCAATTCAACTTCTCTATATATATCCAAAAGAATGGAACAGGAACTTGAAGAGATATTTGCACACCTACATGCATTGCAGCATTATTCACAATAGTCCAGAGGTGGAAACAGCCTACATGTCCATCATTGGGTGACTGGATTAAGAAAATGTGCCATGTACATACAATGGAATATTCTTCAGCCTTAAAGAAAGAAGAAAATCCTGTCAAAATCTGCAACATGGATGAACCTTGACGACATTATGTTAGGTGAAATAAGCCAATCACAAAAAGACAAATACTGTATAATTCCACTTTATATGAGGTATCTAAAGTAATCAAACTCATAGAGAAAATAGGATGGTGGTTGCCACGGGCTGTTTGGAGGCGGAAACAGAGTTGGTCATTAGGTACATAGAGTTTCAGTCATACAAGATGAGAAGGTTCTAAAGCTCTGTTGTACAATATTGTGAATATAGTTAACAGTATTATACTATACACTTAAAATTACGAGGATAAATTTGAGTTTTTTTGCCACAACT
This sequence comes from Pseudorca crassidens, assembly GCF_039906515.1. NCBI lineage: Eukaryota > Metazoa > Chordata > Mammalia > Artiodactyla > Delphinidae > Pseudorca > Pseudorca crassidens. The sequence continues at coordinate 89,131,436 of NC_090298.1, forward strand.
TTCTAAAATGTGAAAAAGGAGACTCTGGTTTTTTCTGATTTTTCCTTAATACTGACATTCCAAACTCTTTGTTGCAATGTGTTCTTTAAAAGTATATTTTAAAGTAATAATTTTTATTTTGATAGAAAGTTCCATAACTTGTGAATGTATTTCTGATCAAAACCTTTGCATAAATTCTGACCATATCCAACAAAAATGCATAGATGTGAAGATATAAATATATGTTTCTAATTATTTTAGATAACAAGATTATGTAATAGGTCTTAATAAAGTAGTCACTGATATCATTGATTTGGGGAATATAATGTCTCTAAAATATCTAGCCTATGATAAATTCAATTTCTAAAAATATTGCTAGCTTTTATAAACATTTTTCCCTTATTAAATGTAAACGTACTTTTGGATTTGTCTTTTTATCCCACATCTCTTTAAAAATCTAAGGAAGCTTGAATTGATGCCTTTTTCTTTTTCTCTGCATTTTTCCTGTACTAGATAGAGACATCAAAATAAGCATTCCATTGAATTTTTTATTTAGAAAAAATTCCATTGTAGCATCTAAGTATTTAAAGGGTATTCCAGGAGCCAGCATCTTTATACACCTGATCTTCCTGTCCATTCTTTATATTTTATATCAAAGGCAGCTTTGAGGGGCATAAGAAGCCACAAATAGAAAAGTAAGTCGTTTGGCCTGAAAGCAGGGAGAGACAGACTGTGGAATTTCTTTGTCTTGGTGGCAGACAGTGCGTTGTGGCTTGGGAGGATGGCGGGGGATTTGTGATCTCACTCTGTTATGTTTTTGTGTGTAACTATGTGTGTCAGCCTTAGGACACAAAATTAATTGGTGAATCTACCTTTTCAGCTTCCTTTTTTAGCATTAAAAAGTAGCACTATTGAGCCCTCATGCAAAAAACACACAGTGAAAAGTAAAATCTTGGTTCAAAGTAGCCAAAGCAATCATAAGAACCTTTGAATGAAAGGGCCTACAGCTATGTGGAATACTGAGTAATATCTTAAACCAAGAGTCAGCAAACTTTTTCTATAAAGGGCCAGATAGTAAAATGTTTAGGCATCAGTTTCTTGTCACAACTCTGGCATCATAGCTTGAAAGCATCTGTAGATAGTATGTAAATGAATGAGTGTGGTGGTTTTCCGATAAAACTTTATTTACAAAAACAGGCAGTGGGCTGACTTTGGCCTCTAGGCCATGGTTTGCAGACACTTGCCTTAGAATTTCAATTATATCACCAAAATCACCACCTTAAGAATAAAAGTCAGGTTGATATAGTTCCCTCCCCCATAATATGAAAAAGCTGATTATCTCCAAAGTACTTTCTGGAAACTGACATTCTGATGGTTTGGGAAAGTTGACTCTGGCATCTGTCCTGGCAGACCACATAATGTCTAGCAAGATTATAGCTGGTGCCCCTTGAACCAGCAAGTTAAAAATACTGTGAGATGCGCTCTTTTATTTCACAGAACTGTTATCATGACCGTCATGTTCTCGGAGATCATCTACAAAGGAGAAATGCAAAAGGTCCCGGTACTCTGCAGTGCTGGCAGAGCATGGCTATTAGGAAACCTCACCTGAAAAGACTAATGTCATGTATTAATCTAAACTGGGAAAACCACACACTCAGCTCTGCCTTTGGCCCAGCTGAACTACATTACTTTAGGTAGCAAGCTGTTCATAAGGTGCGTCTTTAAAAAGAGCATGACGGTATCAGAAAAGCCAGTATATTCTTGGGGTCACTTTCAGTTTTTCAGTGTTTCATGTTTCTCATCTTTCCCCACAAACTGACCCATGTCTAGCTTTAGTACAGTCTTTTCAGATCTAATGCTTTTGTCTTTTTTTTTGGAGGGGGGGGAGGTGGATAATTCTTAGTATAAGCCCTCATCACCTCGATTAACAACTCGCATGTTCTCCCGGCTAATCTCTCTTTCTGTGAAATCCATCTCTCCTAAGTATAACCTACAGGTACCAGTCAGTATTCTCTGCTTCAGTGTTTGATGGATCCTTTCTTCTTCAAGAACTTGTTTTGGCTTACCTCCTACTATATAAAACCTATTCTGTGTCTCATTGGGTAAAAGTTGAATCAGCATTCATTGTTTATGATTATCATATAGATTTTTTCCCCTTATTTTTGATGGGCTGGCTTAAAGTTTATTTTTGTTTTAAATAAGAACTCTGAACAATGACATAAATGGAGCCCCCATAATAGCTCTCTATAATTGTTGCTTTGATTACGATCCTATTTTAAATGTATAAGTGAATACAACTAAACCAAACTTCTCAGGAATAAATTGATAACCTAAAACACAAGGGTAATGAATTATACATTTTATATATCACTAGGGACTAGTATCTCTTAGTTTAATAACCTTTGAAGTTGTTTGAAGATAAATTAAGATCTCTACATGATTCAATGACAAGAAATCATTAGTGGTATGGCCCTGATGATCCCTTTTCTCAAATGACAAATTGATAAATTAGTATTCTTGTTTACATAATAACCTCTCCGAGTTTGTTTAATATGATCAGGTCCTCAGAGTCCCATTAATACTGAAAGAACGGGTAGGATCAGATTTTCACAGCACAGAGTAAGAAATCTTTGAGAAAGAGCTGCTGAGAATAAAATGGTCTTTTATCCTCTTACTAAAAGTTGGCTGCAAACAAAATAAAGCACTTCTATTCATTATTTCCTAATTGTTCCAGACATTTATATATATATATATATGTGTGTGTGTGTGTATATATATATTATCTTTTTAATTCTCAAGGTCTTCTAATATAGATACTGTTTTATCCATAAGGAATCGTTGAGTGCCAATACGGGATATATATCAAAAAACTTAGAGCTTGTATTCGTTCACTTAATTGGAAACTCTAGAGGGAAATCACTCTTGAGGCAGTATGTGATCCAGTGGATCAAACATGTCACCAAAAAGTATTCTTTTTCCTTTACTCTTTCTGCTTTCCGTAGTGATAGCTTCATCCCAAGGCTGCCAGTCTTTGTGGTGCTACATGCTGTCCTGTACACTTCCACTTGCAGAGAATGCTTCTTTCCTGGTACTTCTCTCAAAAAAAAAAAAAAAAAAAGTTTATTTCACGCTTTAAAGTATCTCCTTGTATCTCAGTGGCCTAAATTAAACTATGTGCCTATCCCCGAGTCAGTCACTGGGAAATGGACTCCATTGATTGGGTTAAGCGAATCTAGGATCACCTTTATTGTTGAGGTGAGGTAAATACTTTCTAAAATGGGAGAAGGGCAGTCTCCTAAAGGAAATTGAGGTGAATGAGGGAAAATTGATGTGCGACAAACAACCAGTCCCTGCTACAACTCTTCCTTATTTTATATGCAAAATAACTTCAACAAAAATAATGATAAGTTGTAGTGTTTATTGTGTGTACCATGTGCTAGGCATATGCTTAGTGCTTTAGATACATTTTAGTCTTCAAAACCATCTTGAGAAATAAAAGGAATTAATCCTTACGGGTTTTTTTTTTTTTTTTTTTTGCGGTACGCGGGCCTCTCACTGTTGTGGCCTCTCCCGTTGCGGAGCACAGGCTCCGGACGCGCAGGCTCAGCGGCCATGGCCCACGGGCCCAGCCGCCCCGCGGCATGTGGGATCCTCCCGGACCGGGGCACGAACCCGTGTCCCCTGCATCGGCAGGCGGACTCCCAACCACTGCACCACCAGGGAAGCCCAATCCTTATGTTTTAAAGAAGTTTAGAGAGATTGAACAACTTATCCCGGGTCACATAGCTAATCATGTACCCGAAAGTGGGGTCCGGCTGCTCACCGCTCAAAAGCCAATAAAGAGGCCAGGTTAGGGGAAAGGAAAGTTTGCTTTATTTTGGATGCTGGCAACCAGGGTGGAGGCGGGGGTGGACACCTGTCCAAAGGCCGACTTCCTCCACCAGCCGCCCCAACAATCAGGGGGCAAGAGCTTTTATAGGCAGAGGGAGGGAACTACATGCAAAAACAATTCAGTCAGCTCTGACAGTCATCCTGAAATTGGTCATCGGTAGTCTGACAGTGTCATCTTGATTGTCCTAGGTACAGTTAATCTTCAGTTCCAGGCTTTTTGAGGCCAATTCTCAGAATTGCGGCAGCTTATGTCATGGCCACAGCCTAGCCATCATGTAGTTAACTTCTTCCACCTGGTGGCGGTTTCAGTATCTGTAGGACAGCTCACAGGATAAGGCTCAGAATATTATCTACAGCCCTTAAGGAGGAACTAAAGGTCCTCGACTATGCTTAATGACTAAACTATTATTATTTGGTCTCCTTTGACTGTTTTCCTCTGTTTCTGCATTTTCTCACTTCTCTGATTAAACATATTCTTTAGCTAAAGTTTTTCCACAGACAAAAGGCAGGCTGAGGACATGGGGCGAGGCAAGGACCATAGGGCCTGCTCCATTTCAATCAGACCTAGATCAGCACGACTTCAATTTCCATGTTCCTTTCACCATGTAATGCTGTCTCGTTAGTAAACTAAAAGTTGGCTATAAAAACATTCTAAGAATTGTCTTAGAAATTCATCACTGGTGAAGAATTCTAGAAAATAATCCATCCTGTCTTGGTTTAATGTGCCATACAGAAATAAGCTTTGGTAAGACAGAGTTACAAAGGGGGAGTTATTATCTTGTTTTACCCAGTTATGAACACCACCATCTTATTGCAGTGGTCAGGTTGGGCTACTCCAGCCACACACATACACACATGCATATGCAAACATGTATACACATGTGCTGCACATATGATTATTGTATGTATCACACATTCTAAGAGAGGTTCTTTAAACTGCCACAATGAAAATGGCAAAAGAATGAGTTCAAAGAAACAGACACTATCTTCTACAGTAACCTCACAGTGAATACTAAAGATCATATCATCTGATGTCAGTCTCCAGTTCTTCTTCACTAAATGATAATAATCAGGTACAGTCCCCACAGAAATGTTTCTGGCCCAGTCTGAATTATTTTCTTGGTATCCTAGCTTTAGTCTCATAGTCTGTCCTTTGGATAGTTTAATTTTTGCTTCAGGGTCCTTAATGGCTACACTCACCCAATGCTAATTATTTAATTTTTTTCCTGAAGACCTTGCTTCTCAACAGTGTTCTGCAGGAAGCTGACTAGGGCTGTGGAATGGTGCAGCTCTGCTACTTTACTTAAGATCACTGTGTCTGTGGCATGAATAACTATAAATGGGAAATAAATCTAAAATTTACTTTAATGATTTAGTGATTTTAAGCAAGAAATTTCTCTAAGGTAGAAATAGTCTTGGATTAACTAAGAGACAATCAGATACCCTTTGTCTGTATCTTTGGCTGTGTCACAGTATTCTGATAGCTGTATCTAACTCTACCTTCCTAGTACTTTTTTTTTGCGGTATGCGGGCCTCTCACTGTTGTGGCCTCTCCCGTTGCGGAGCACAGGCTCCAGACGCCCAGGCTCAGCGGCCATGGCTCACGGGCCCAGCCGCTCCGTGGCATATGGGATCTTCCCGGACCGGGGCACGAACCCGTGTCCCCTGCATCGGCAGGCGGACTCTCAACCACTGCGCCACCAGGGAAGCCCTACCTTCCTAATACTTTATTGACTTGGCATCACTTTTCAGCCAATTTTTAATTCTATTTAAGTGTTGTCTTTTCTTTGTTTATTAATCTAGTGTGCATTTGTTCGTTTACAGTCTTATCTATTAAGGATTGCTTCTTTGCAAATTATTTTTTTAAATGATGCAGTTTGTAAGGCAGTGGTGTTACAGAAGCATCTATCAAGATGAGCTCAGAATCTTAAATGTACTAAGTTTTATTGTTGGAATCTAAAGAATTTTATGGCATCTGTCAGGTGCCATTGATAAGTGATGTAATGTCATCCTTTTCTAAACATTATTTTAACATTGAACAAGTACTTGAAAAGCATAGTTCTAACCATTGAAGAGAAGCTAGGGAAGAAATGTTTAAAATTAATAAAAAATTTCATGGGTAGCTTGTCTTCATGCTTTTTGAGGTATTATTACGTGCTAGACATCCTGTGGTGGGCACTGAAATTAGCATGCTGAACAACAGAAGCGCAGTTGTCTTCACAGGGTTTACAGGCTGGGCCGGGGATTGGGGGTATGAAGAGGATTATGTGAAAGACTAGTTTAAAAAGAGCAGGAGGCAGAAGGAAAAGTGCTGAATGAGAGCTAGTTTTGGAAAGAAATAATATTAGGATTCCGCAGAACACTGGGGTTATGTCATATGATGCTTTAATCAAATTGCAGAAAAGATTTTTTCATTTGAAAGTTATTCCGTAGCTTAGAAAAAATCTTATGTGGTTTCAAGACCAGAAGGGTGCACTTTTTCTAAACTAGGCCAATGTATATCTAACAAAATAACTAATATATGTGAATATTGGTCCAGGAAGTAACTTGAACTAAATATTGATTTCAAGTCCATTTTAATAGACATTTTTTGAACGTATTAAAGTTGAGAAATTAGTAGTAATTTTGCTGTTTACTGTTGCATTTAGATGTTTTTGTTTTTGTTTCAGAAAATTAAGTCAGGCTTGATAGAAGCTATTTCAGTAATGTTCATAGTAATAAATTTGATATTCTCTTTAAAAGAACAGGAAAAAAAGTAACTTATCTGACACCATTAAGATTATTTTTAAAGCATATAACTTAGTGATTTTGCAAATAGTCCACCTAAATTTCTGTAATACTGATTTGTGAATAGGAGAAGAGATTAGAAAAAGAACTTTCTAAGGAGAGTTAGGCAGTTGTTTATTTTCTAGGTATTCTCATTAAAGAAAAAGCCATTAAGTCTTCATCTCTAGAGTTGTTCTATTTAAGGAGGCCTAGATCCCTGGTGAAGAGGATGAAAAACATCAGGAAATGACAATTAAAATGTTAATCCCTCTTGCGAAATTCTGGCTTAATATCGGAGGGCCTAATAGAAAGAGAAAGTAGGGATGACTGTTTTTAGAGAACATTCATTCTAATATACTTTAACTTGGTTTTGTTTTGTTTTGTTTAATAATGCAATACATTACACTATACATTAACAAGGAAATTGTTTAATGCCATGCTGTTAGTGAATGCAGTCTAAGGTTACCCTATTTAACATGGTTGTCACTGGCCATATGTGGCTCCTGAGCTCTTGAAATTTTGAAATGTATCTAGTGCTTCTAAGAAACTGAATTTTGAATTTCATTTAATTTTAATTGATTTAAATTTTAAAATTTAATTTCCAGTAACATGATTCAATTATTAGAAAAGGTTAAGTATGTTTGGAACAACCTAGGTATGTGAATCTACTTTTTTAACTGTAAATTTGATGAAATCTAAATACAGATCGAATACTTCAGATGGAAATTTGCATCTAAATTGAGATGTCCCATACATGTAAAATACACAACATATTTTAAAGACTTAGGATGATAAAATGTAAAATATGTCCACAATAATTTTGTAATGATGCATGTTGATTTAATAATATTTTATATATATTGGGCTAAAGAAAAAACATACTATTTCAGCCACTTTCAACTTTTTATTGTTGTTACTTTTTAAAATGTGGCTACCGGTATACTTAAAATTACTATGTGGCTTGCATTACATTTTTTTTGGACCATGCTGTTTTATGGAGTTTCTCTAAGTCATCACTGGAATTCATTTGATGCACAAAAATGCAATCTGACTCAGCAACTAAATCATAATCAAAATCATAGTTTTCTTTTTTTTTTCCTGTCTGACTCTACTATTAGTGATGGTGTTGTTAATCATTTACTGTTTTAACTCATAACAATTGTAATCTTTTATTTGGTATTAGAGAAAATAAGATTTCTTAGAACATTTTATCCAGGCAAATTGGTGAGAAATTGTGACAGAGGAAAGTCTGTCTTTGTATGACTTTGGTTATTATTATGTGTTGGGTAATATACAGTGTGAAGCACTTAAAGTACTTAAACTGCATCTAAGAAAATTCATGGTGTCTGCTTTCTAATAAGATGTGTTCTTTTCATATTTTCTTTTATCCTCACCTTAAATGAAATGGGCAAAAAGTATGGTTAAATGTGTAATGCTTTTTGTTCTGTCAGGTATCTCTAATAGGTGATAAATATGACTTTCATCATGATCTTGTCTCATTGTTCATCTGTCAATTCTTCTAGGAGGTGATTTCCTCTCCTTTCTGAGAAAGAAGAAGGATGAAATAAAACTCAAACAATTAGTGAAATTTTCATTAGATGCTGCTTCTGGTATGGCCTATCTTGAGAGTAAAAACTGTATACACAGGTAAGGAGAATATTTTTTAAACATTTTCCAGTTTTATTAATAGGGTATTAGAAAACTGATATACTTGCTATCATAAAGCAGTGAATTTCTTTCACAAAACGTATTTTCTTGTTGGTTTTCATATTTTGTGTGAAAGCATTCTTTGACAGTTGCTTACTTAGTTTACAGAAACACTTGTTTTCTGTCTTCCTGGGGCAAGTATACCTCATTAGACAATGACTTACTAATTAAAATTTGTTTTATTATAATCATTAATAGCATAGTGATAAGATATACCACAAGTTAGTCATAGAAGCAGCTACAAACTTGTAGCCAAATAAGATTGTTTCATGTGTTACTTATTCTCCTTTTTCAAAGAAATTACTTATAAAGTTACAGAAAATCCTACTAGTAAAACAATTCATGACAGTGAATTTGGCCAAGGGTAAAAGATTTGAGCACACTAGTTATTTCAAAGGAGATTTTAGCAAACTTTCTCTAATTATATCAAGACCATCAACTTGGTTTTAATGCTTTATAGATTGTGGTTTTAGCTGCTTGTAGCTGAAAGTAATCTTTTTTTGCTAAGTGTGAATACAAATTAAGATCTCTTGCAGAATTCATGTCAGATCCTAAATATGGCTAAGTGTATATAAGCAAAATAAAGTGGGGGATTTGGTGTAGTTTTTATTTGCTTGAAACAGCACATGATACTGTGTACTGTGGGGAGGGTTCATTGTCAGATTGAACCATTGTGAACTTTAAGCTGGTTGGTTATTGAGGTATATTTTTCTCTCATGTGCTTCATTATGAAGCCTTTGACTTCATATTCTTGTGAGGTTGTACAACATAGAATTGCAGCAGAACAAAGTTATATGCACCTTAAATATACATTTATTTGATCTCAATGAATATTTTTACTTAATTCCCCCCAAAAAATTTTGCTTAGTGCTCAGTTTTATTCTGAAACTAAAATTATGGCTTATGTTTCAAATATAGTTCAACAGTCACATGTGTTTTAAAATACATTTCAATAGGGATACTATTTTTCTGGAAATTAAAACAACTAAAACTAAGCTACTATCATATTCCTGTTTTACTTTCTATGAATATAGACTGTATTTACTTTCAATGATTGTAGATCAAATCACATTGTAATGTATATTTGTGAAGACTAAAACAATTGATTTTGGACAAGAATTGCATTATCACTAATTTCATTACTTCATGTTAAAAGTAACAATTAAGGATTTTGCCGTTTATTTAGAGAAAACCTATAATTTTGATTGCTCAGGTGTTAAAGCTACTTTGGGTATCACATTCTCTACTGCAGTTTTTATCGTGTCTCAGATTTTTTTTTTTAACTCAGACTATTTATAGCTTTAAGCCATAATAAATACACATTCTAGAAACTGTTTTAATGTCAGTTACCAATAGCAGTCTTTAATTTCTGGTGTGTTGTGGTTGAGGGAACTGTTGTTTCAATTTCTTGCTGCCTTTAGTGATTGCTTTTCTTGCAAATGGATGATTGTATTTTTTTAAGTGCCTCTATCATGAGAATTGAAACCATTCTAAATTGCCGATGGCAGTTAGCTTTTAAAAATTTATCCCACTTACAGAATCATAACATTATCTGCTGTAATTTTATCTTCCCATTTTGGTTTTTAAGAATTTTCATGCATTTCCAAATTTTTGAAAGTCAACCCGCGCTTGACCACATATCCTAGAAGATTGTACATAGTCCTGTACTATTTGCCTGGGGGTAAGGTTTCTGATTGAACATCTTGAACAATGTTGGTGAGAGCAGGTTTGACAAATGGGTTTCAGTGCCAACTTTCAGTGATGGGTAGTGGCTGTCTGTGTTGTGCATTGAGAAGGATTCCAGGATCAGTGACAAAGAGTCCAGTGATCGATTAGTCACATCTGTCAGGGTGCTGACAGGCATTAACACAAAAACTCCAAATTTGTCATCTGTCACATAGAATATTTTCTTTTTGTCTTTATTTTCATAAATACATTTTTGATACGATTTTCCTTACTAGCTATATTATAACAACAATATAATATTTTTCTATAATCACTTCCACTGATACCTTCTAAACTATTTGCTATTCTTATTTCTCTTGTTAATCATGATTACTGGATGAATTTTATGATACCTCTAGCCAGTGATCTTTTGTTCCTCTTCAAACTTAACATAAATGTTCTTTTGGATGAATTCAATTTTTTTCTCTTCTTTTTTGGTACCTCACCAATACAGGACTCTATATTGAGAAAGTAAATCATTCTTTGTGTTGAATTTTTTATGGAAGTGACTTGTGCTACAGAACTCTGTTCCTCTGTGTCATTCTGTGGAACTATTTCTGTGGTAGCAGTAGTAATTGCAGTGGAGTTTTAATTGATTTATATTTACTAGATATACTCAAGACATGTTATATGTTTTTTTCTCCTAAGAAATATCATATATATATTTATGTAGCATAAATATAACATAAATATATAAATACTATATATGTATATAGTATACACTGCAGTGAAAAGTATTTTTCCTCATTGGAAGAATTTCTAGTAAGGTATTTCAAAATTTAATTAAAGTTTCTAAAACGTGATTAAAAGTTCCGTTTCATTTTTCAAGTAATGAAGAAAGGCCCCCAGGCTCCATTCTTGACAGCCCAAAATATATGTATGTCTATGAATTCTAAAGTCTTTGTCCTACAAATCAAAGCAAAAAAATTTAAATATGCTTTAAATTTTATATGAACTTATACATTTTATCCTGTTCACTGATTAGAGGTCACTGGAATTCAGAACTTGAAAATATTTCTAATTGCATCTCCCCAGAATATCATCTTAACTTTTGGGGGACGCATTCTCTTTCTTTAGCTTTGTTGTATTGTTTTGATTACTATGAGAAGAGCAGAGCAATGTTTCATTATAGGTAAACAAGTATGACAGCTATAAAATGGAAACAAATAATTGCATAAAGAAATGGCATGCTGTTTTGGAAAGCGTTCTTATTGTAATTTCCAGTTCACTTCCAGGAGTGTTCTCTTGATACACTAAGTTTCTAATTGAAACTGTTTCTGCTTATAGTTTGAGAGTGTTGGATATTTTGTGTTTCAGTTTAGTTGTAATCAACCCTGTTTTCTTTATAATTATTCTATAAGCCAATGTGAAATTTTCTTTCCTACTTGTACTTCATACAAATATTTGAAGTACACTGATAAACTTTGCAGGGGTGTGTTTACTTACAGTGCCGTGTTATTAGATTGCTAGTTGTCACTCTGGAAAAAGTATTAAACCTGATGATTCTTGATGTTAAGTGGATTGAGGTTTGACATTATATTAGATTTAAATGGTAACGGTGTTTATGGTTTTATTGCTGATGAGTTCTACTACAAGATTTATTTTTATTTGGGTTTATTTTTAAAAATTGGTTTTGTGCCATGTATTTTATTTGTCCATGGAAAGTAAAGGAAGGATAAACTCTTGATTGCCATGTATTTGAGTTAAAGACCATAATCTATTGGGAGTCTTGGAAGCATTTCTGCATTTCATGATATTGTATGTCATTGTCAGTGCCAGAAAAGGTATCTAGGGAGAGATACTATAGAATATGATTTCTTTTTCTATTTTAACTCTTGTACTGATTCCTCTTCATTTTTGATTACTCTACCACAGTGATGTTTTGTTATGGAGTAAGATTAATAACTCTACAAATGAAAATATATAAGACTGCAAATATTTTATTGTTTGCTAAATGTTTTGCTTATCCATTGAGAACAATGGTATTGCTGGCACTTCAAAAACATGAACATTAGCTTATTCTGTGCCAGGATGAGAGCAATATGAGAATCATGATCCCTGCCTTCAGATGGATGTAACAGAAAATAATAATAATGCAAAGAGATAATAAGTTTAGTGACAATGTATACAAGATACCATGGGAGCAATATCAAGAGGGTCTAATACGACCTGTCAGTCTGGGAGCTATGGTGGGGAGTAGTCAGGGAAAGTTTTGCAGATGATACTGTTTGAGTGAGACTTGAGTGTATCATTGAATAGAAGGAGAAAGAATTTTCTAGCTGAAGCAAAGTTGAAAGCAAAGTTATGTTTTTCATGAGAAAGTATGACTATCATGGAACTACAAAGAGTATAATACTATCAAAATGGGAATACCAAGGAACGTTGGGCTGAGCCAGATAAACAGGGTCTTTCTTTCCAAGGGCTGTGTCTACCCTTTAATTTGGCTAAACTTGGGAATATCTAGCCATACATTCAGATAATTTTAAGACAGTTAAAAGTCTGTGGTTTTTAACTGGAAAAGGAAAGTAATTTGAACAAAATTTACAGAATCTTGAAAAATGTATAATCTTGTGAAAAGGTATAGGTATGGGACCAATTTTATTTTTAAGTTTCATTGGAAAAACAATTTAAGAAAGCTAAGATTGCCCAGAAAGGAACAATATTACATTTCACTTACATATGTTCCAGAAGAAGATTATTTCATCCAGTGATTTCTGATAAGGTTTAAGCATGTGTACTTGTTAAGGTAAATGTAAAATGTAACTTCTGTCTTATTTTTGTTGTTTGTGATTTCATATTTCATGAAGCTAAAGATTTGGTATGATATTGATCATTTACATTTTTCCCTTGAAAATGGAAACTCTCTTGAGAGTTTATTTTTTAAATCCAACTGACTAGCATCTGAGTTCTTCCTAAACTTTGAATGTAGTGGAAAAGTATTCTTGTGCTTAATGTATCTGCATATTTTCTTCAGTGTTTTTGAACACTTCATCTTTTCTGTGTCTTATGATCCTCCATATATTTAAAAAAGGGATCTTAAGATCAGTTTGCAGACTAAGTAATCGAGGCCGAGAAAGATTAAACGAAGGTCACCTAGAGAATTAGTGGCAGGGCCACTGTTAGGTCTTAGATGTGCTGACTTCATTATGACACATTCCCATTCCAGTGTTTTGTTCTGTCTCAATCAAGTATTCATGAGCCTAACAACTGACATTTATTGATTACTTACTGAGTACCAGGCATTATGCTAATTAAGTGCTTTTGATTCAATATATGAGAACTTAAGCTTCAGGAGGGCAATAATTTTTACCTATATTGTTTACTTTTGGATTCCAAAAGCCTAAAACAGTGCCTGGCACTTAAAGGTGAATGAGTGAATCCTCAAGGCAACAGTGGGTACTATTGTTGGGCCTGTTGTAACATGAGGAGACTTATGGTTAGGGAGGTTGAGTATGTTGCCCAAGATCATATTAAAAGAAAGTGGCAGATCCAGGATGTGGATCCTGGCACTCTGGTTTGAGAGCCCCACTCTGAATCACTACACTGGACTCAGCTGCTTTCCATAAGAAATGCATCTTCTGACTAATTAGAAGATTCAGGGCAGAAGGCCAGCTGGTGTTTGGTGTGATGGCTCAGCTTATAATCAACATCTGGACTCTTTATGGTCATGAGTAAAAACAGAAGAGGATGCTGAAGCCTGTGAAATGTAATTTTAGAAAGACATACCAAGGTCTTTTCTGTTGTTTTTCAATGAACAGTTGCTGAAATGCAGCAGTATTTTGTTATTGCTTCTCCATTTAATTAGAGCTTGAAATTTTTTTTCATTTTTTGTACACTATTGTTTAGATACCCCCTTCTACTTTATCTGTTAATTAAAAACACAGGATTAGCATAGAAATGTGATAATCTCAAGTTAGTTGACTAAGCATTTATGACTGGTTTTCTTGTTCTAACATTTGATTATAATTTTGAATATATTAAGCTTTACTTTTAGCTTCTAAACCAATTTTGCTACAGTACAAAGAGGACTGTAATTTTAAAAGTCTCAAAAATATATGGTCCTCCTCTAGTTTAACCTTTGTCTTTTTTCTAGAGCAGTTTGGTATTCACAGGAACACCTTTCTAAAAATTATTTATCCTGCTACGTTATTCAGTGTCAGAATTTCCTATCGCTAGTTTCATTCATTTTAATTAAAGGATTTTTTCCTAAAGTCACATCTATGTTTCCAGGAATGAAAAAGGAAGCCTTCTCTTATACTGGAATCAGTTAACACGTTGGGTTCAGTTAATGTACCAGAGTATCTAACTGCCTTCTTAGAAAACAAAAATGATGGATTTGGGTTAAAGGGTCAGAGAACGGATGAGTTTTGATTTATGGTTACTGGTAGGAAAGATGCAGCATATGTAGGATACTGTTCAGGAATTCAGCTCAGTCCAGTAAACGGAATGAAAGTCCTTGAGAGTGAAAAGAGAGGGGAAGAAGGGAATAGGAGTACATGAGCACTGTTTCATGGCTTAGTGAGGGCTAGCCTTGTCTTATGTTACATAGAAATGATAGAGGAAAATTAGCCTATACCTCATTCTCTACTATTTCTGACTTTTATTCACTTAATTACATTAAGTACATTTCTGGTTCAGAATGTCAAAAGTGATCTTTTACATTAAACAAACACAAATGGTTGGTTTACCATTTTCTCTTAGGGCCTATTTGATTACAAAAACAGAAATTGCTTAAGCTAATTTAAGCAATAGGAAATTTATTAGAAGGAAATAGAGTTATCTCACAGAACTCAAAAGACAGGAAGTTCAGCCAGCTCTGGGAGTCATTATAATTAGGAACTGGGAAGCAGGAACCAAAGCAGCATCTCTTTCTGTTTACCCTCTGTGTTCACTTGGTCTTTCATTATTTCTTCTTGCTATGTTGCTACTTCATTTCCCTCTTGCTCTGAAGACTACATTCCTCTGCCCCGATGTGCAAAGGTCCCTCAAGTGACATTCGAGTCACAACGTTCCAAGCCCCTCATCTGCAGATAATTAATTACTCTTTGAGGTCTCATTTCAAATTCTTGGCAGAAAGAATTGATTGGCCCAGTTTATGTTAGGTGTCTACCCCTGTTTTAATCAATAACATGGCTAGACAAGGGAAAAGTAAGCAGGATGACTGTTACATAGATTTACAGGAGCTGGTTACTGTGTGTGAGGGGATAATTCTCAGAGGATGGGACACATACTGAGCAGTCTCCCTAAAAGATGGCTACCACGCATTCATTGAATGATTCCTATTGGGCAAGCACATTCATTATCTTATTTAGTCTTCATATTTCTATGACCATTTATCTCTATTTCACACTAGAAAAAAATTGAGCCATCAAAATAAGTAACTTGTCCGATGTCATACAGCTGGTGAATGGATGACCCAAGTCTAGATCAAGTGAATGACAAAGGCTGTGAAACTAAGCAAAACACTTAAACTATGTGTTAGATACACTTTTCAGTTTCTCCCCTTTTGTGAATATAAGCAGCCATGTGGACATCTCTTGTATGAAGCAAATCTTAAAACCATTTAATAAATGCTGATTTAGAGAAAGCCTCGTTGTAGAGATAAGAGAGTGCTTTACAAGTCTTAACTCCGTATTTTCCTGGGATGATTCATCCCCACCCAGTTCCTTGGTGAAGGGCTGGTGGGTTTACTCTTTCCTGCAGGTGGTCGTGCAGTCTCCTTGAATCCTAGCTCACACCACATCCATACGACAGACAGGAGATTAAGCCCAGAACCGTGGAGTTGGGTTCATGATTACCCCAGGCATTTGGGTAACCGTTGGTTGAATTCAGGTTCTAAAGTAAAACCTGATATATGCTAGAGTAGCTGCCTTTTCCTAATTAGTCTTGGTCAAATAGAAATTCTGGCTTCTGAGGAATCCATTAGAACACGGATGACATAGAAACAAGGTTAACCTTCTCGCTTGCTTTTTTTGTTTTTTTATGTTTGTTTCCTACTCTCTGGCCTCCAAGATAGGATCAGAGCAATCAACATATGGAACTAGAGAACTCAAGCCTGAGCCATTTACTGAGCATTGACTCACCTCACTAATATTGAGGATTACTTGGGGTTTTGTCCAATTATCTTTAAATATGTTTTTGATTTGATGAAATTCAAAAGCACGATGAGAAGCCCTTTTCATTCCCAGGTTTCCCTTTTCAAGTGTCTCTGTGCCAGTCAGACTGTCTGCCTGTGCACTGCCAGCTCTAACAGCCTGGAAGCCCAGCATTTGCAGAGCCGTATAACAGCTTCAGCATAGTGGCTAAGCCCACAGATTTGACACTGGAATGCTCTGTGTTTGAATCCTGGCCCTGTAGCACATCAGCTGTGTGACTTTGGACCCCTTCCCTGCCCCCACCTCAGCATTCGCTGTAACCTTTACCCTGCTTCATTTTTCATCAGTCCTTATCATGACCATTTATATCTACATATGCAACTATGTGTATATAAATATATGTATAACAGTGGTACATGTAGACATAGAAACCATAAAAAAGTACTGGTTTACTTTTTATTGTCTGCCTCAACTAGAATGTAAGCTCCATGAGGATACTGGCTTGATCTTGTTCATTCCTTGATACAGAGAACAGTTGCCAGTATCTAGTTTTGGTGCTCAGTAAAAGTTTATTGAATGGATGAATGAATGAAGTTACCTACTATACTTTCATCTCTTCCAATATAAATTGAAGATAATAATACTCTTTCTGACACACTGATTTGGGTTAGACACTGCAAGGCTACTTGAGTAGGAAAGGGATATCTCCAAGCTCTCCAATAAGAAATATCCCTACAGCATTTCAAGAGGCTCACAATTTAGCAGGAAGAGACGACTCATGTCCATACCACTGTAAGATTACGTTCAGTTGTCTACTTAGCCAAGGATGCAGAAACTTTACAGAAGATGGCCACGTAAAGCAAAAGCAAATGCAGGATATCTCAGTTCACTTGACCGTGGTCCCCAGAGTTTCTAACGATGACACTGTCTACATAGGATAGGGCCTTGTTGAATCTGAGACACTCATTTTCTTACTAATGGCTGTAATGTGGAGCTTATGACACTATTCACAGAGTACTTATACATCTGTGTGATTTTGTTTAATGTGATATTTTAAACATTGGGCTCTATTGGTTCTTGTTGCTGTCAACAAGTCCACATCCTCACCGTGAAGAAAAAACAAAATTAAAGCCTAGGAATCTCCAGGTGGTTCATCTGTATCTCCAGCCCATTGCACCACAATTTGCTACCTTACTGTCATTACCCTTTTAGCTATGTGTTTCCAGCCCTGAGTATGTTTGGGCCAGACACTCTTCTAGATACTATGGCTACAGCAGTATAGGGGAGGATAATAATTTTCCCTCTGCCCTTCTAGATTCTTGACTGAGACTCCTGTAATGAAAAACAGATCAACAGGAGAAAAACAGAAGTTTAATAAGAAGTACACCTCCTGTATACATGGGAGATACCCAGGAAAACTGAGTAACTCCCTGAAATGGCCCAAGCCACCACCTTAAATCCCACATCCAGTTAAAGACAAAAGAAAGATGTTGGGGAAGAGGGGAGGCCAGTTATAGGGAGTTACCAGGAAAAGCACAGTAAACAAGGGTAAGGTTGTTATGCAGATTTAAGTTGGTGTTTTCTCCATTGATGAGTTTTTAAGAGATTTAGTCATCCTTCTCTTCCTGGTAGAGAGGGAGACACCCTTACAAATGGAAATTTCCCTTAAAAAGGGTAACTACTCAGTTTTCAGAGCTTCTCCTGTGTCTGCTCAAATAATCAGCTCAAAGTAATCCTTAAGCGTAAAAGGTGTATTTTGGGGCTGCAAATTCTGCTCCCCCTTCAGTGGCAAATAAACAAAACTCTGCCCTTACGGAGCTTACGAAAGAGAGGGGAAGCAGATAATAAATGCACTTAAAAAAGAATAAGCAAGTAAATATAAAATATTCCACATGGTGAGAAATGTTATAGAGAGTCACAAAATAGGATTAAAGGGAATGGGAAGGTAGGGGCAGGCACTGTTTTTTTGTTTGTTTTTTCTTTCTTTCTTAGTGATACGCAGGCCTCTCACTGTTGTGGCCTCTCCCGTTGCGGAGCACAGGCTCCGGACGCCCAGGCTCAGCGGCCATGGCTCACGGGCCCAGCCGCTCTGCGGCATGTGGGATCTTCCCGGACCGGGGCATGAACCCATGTCCCCTGCATCGGCAGGCAGACTCTCAACCACTGCGCCACCAGGGAAGCCCGAGGCACTGTTTTATATAAGGTGTAAGAGAAGACCCAGAAGAGAGAAAGGAGTGAGCCCTGTGAATATCAGTGAGAAAAACTTTAGCAACTTTGTAGCAAGTACAAAAAACCCTGAGATAGGCACCTGCCAGGTATGTCCAAAGAAGCCCAACAAGGGAGACAGAAAATGAGGTTAAACGGTTATGTGGTGGCCCGATCAGGAAGATCTTGTAAGTCATGGAAAGGGCTTTGCTTTTAGTCTTCATGAGGTGGGGGCCATTGAGGACTGACTTGATCTGTCCCAGGTTTTTTAAGGATTAGTTGGAATTCTTTTTTAAAAATAGACTCTAAGGGGGCAAGTGCAGAAACGAGAAGACCAGTTAGAGAGCTATTGCAGTAATCAAAGTGAGAGACCATGGGAGCTGGACCAGGAGGGTAGTGGTGGAGAGCATGAGAAGTGGTCGGTTCTGGGTGAATGTTGAAGGTAGAGCCATCAGGATTTGCTGTGATATTAGACATTATATGTAAGTGAAAGAAAGAGTGAAGGATAACTTCATATTTGCACAGATATCAAACAATGATCTTCCAGTATTACTTTCCTCATAAAGTCAGGTGACTGTAAGACACTCTCCAATGTTCTGTTTTCTGTAATTCTAGTAATTCAAACATGACTGCTTCAAACTATAATGAGCCAAATAAAAGCATAACACGTAGTTTTCTTTTTACTGGGAGCCTACTAAATGCTGAGAACTGTGCTAGTGACAGAGTCAAGAGTAGACAGAGCGCCACTCCTTCTGGCATTCTCACTTTCCCACATTAATCTTATATTTCTTGTAATGGAAGAAAATAAAAGAAAGTAACCTCAAGATCTCATCTGCAATTTTTTGCATTTAATTGGACATATGTTTTCCAAATAAGATACAGATCTTTAAGAATGGTACCTTGCAAATAGTATCCTAGGTCACAGACCCATTGATTTAAAGAAATAAGTAAAATTAAATGTATACATAATTTATAGAGGGTTATATTTTCCCCCGGGTCTCTGGTTTTATGACTTGTGTATGAAAATAATTATTATTTACCTAACCTAATAACTCGGTAATGTTGCTAGTTAATTTAAGTCTGATTAAGTCTGGTTCAAGTCTGATTCTTGGAGGTTTAATGTCATCTGTAGAACTAAAGTGACACAAGAGAGAAGATGTCATTCACTTGCTATTTTGTTTACTAAACAAAGGCCATTTCCTTCTAATGTAAGGTTATATACTGTAAAATTAAATGGCCTCTATTATAATGAATATCAAAGTTTTATAAAATAGCTTAGAGACTTACTGTTTGTCGTCTGGTACACTTATTTATACTTCTTATGAATAGACATTTTTATTATTATAGAAAAGAAACACATCCCTATTTTGTGTTCTCAAATTGACCTTTTAATACTGAACATTTTTTATTGCACAGTTTGATTTGCTTCTTTGTGGGGAAGGAAATAGTGTAAATTTTCTGTGAACATTTTTCACTGGGTACTTTTCAAAAGGTAGGAGTGTGATAAATATCTAATATATGAATAAGTGGATAAATTAATGAATAAATGAAATAGGTCTTATCTGCTGTCCAAAGTACTAATTGAATGCCATTAGATGACTAAGAACTTTCTGGAAAAATAATCCTAAACTGTTTCACCCCTAAATGTTATTCTTCCATTTTTATTTTTCACTGACTCATTTCTTTATATTGCATAAATGAAGAAGTAATTATGTGTGATGCAAACCAGTATGTGTTACACAAACAGACCAAAATTCTTTTTCTGTTGTGAGTCAGAATGAAGGTTTTAGGTTGCTCAGAGTATTTTTTTGATTGTGTGAATGTGATCACCCCAGAGTTTTAGTGAGACAATGTCAGTGCTCTTCTCCAGATATTGTCATCCTCCAAGAGTCACAGAAGGTGAATACTATCCTGTTTCAATCCCTTTTTCATCTAACAGTAGTTATTTTTTATATTGACCCTGTCCTATTGCAGACAATGATCAGGGCTTAAGAAAACAGCAGTAGTTTAAAACATGCCAGAAAGTATTAATATTTAACATGTAGTTTGAAATAATTGGGCAGCAAACATCAGATGTATTATTATGTATTAGAGAGCTCAATAGGCACATATTTCATTTAGCTTCTTTCTCCCTTACGTGCCCTCTGTCTCATTATTGTGTAAATAATGAGAGAATATGAATGGTATGGCTAGAATAGTGCAGAGGTACTTAGTTCCTTGCCTTTTAAGACAGTATATAATGAGTAACTTTAATTCTCAGTGAATAGTATTTTCTCCCTTCACTCTTAAAATTCCCATTATACTTTTTTAAAATTAGGCATCTATTTACTTACATAAATTAATGAAGAAAAAAATTAAAATAATTATGTCTGCTATTTGAGATATTTTAAAACTCAAGGTAGGACATAACCATATGGCATGATATACAAATAATCTATAAACCTCTTTGGAATCAAATGAAAACATAAATGGTGTGTAATTTAAGAATTCACTCTTTTTTATCACATTGTGCCATATAAATATTAAGACTTTTTTTAAATATATATTAGTAAAGGAAAGAAAATTATAATTTTCATATCAAATTTATACTTAAATGCATATCCTAGTAGAAACAATTATTGAGATTTCTATATTTTTGCTTTTTGATATCATAAAAGCTTGCCTGGTAAAATTCCTCAATTTATTCATAATTTCTAAAGCCTCTCTATGTTCCACGGGTTAAATCAATGTAAAACCATGTATTGAATGCCTTCTTTGTAAAAGGCCCTGTTTAGTCATGCTCTTTACTCTCAAGGAAAATGAGAGAAGTGAAAGATATTTGATAATTTGTTAAAGAGTACATTGGGGGAAGGGAGTGGACAAGAAACAAGAATAGGATTTCCAAAGGCCTTTTATAGCAGGGATTTAAAAAATAGCATACAGCAGTCTAAACTGCAAGAGCCACCCAACAAATATTGGGGTAATTTATTGAATTTCTTTTACGTGACTGGCTGTATTAAAAATAAGCTTAATTCCCAAGGGATTTCTAAATTGACCTTTTACCATATTTAGCAGAACTTAAACATTTTACTTTTTCCCTTCTAATTTTATTAAAGAATACTTTATCCACTTACTTTGTAAGCATCTGGGTATTGAAAAGCAGTCAAAGGGCAAGTGTTCCATAATGTTTGTTCAATTGAAGTCATCACATATTTACTTAAGTACTTTCTATGTGTCAAGCACATGGTTGGTGTTTGGAGTAATAAATTGAGCAAATCAGATGGGGTCTCTGTCCTTGAGGAGCTTAAAGTCTAGCGAAGGAGCCATACATTAACAGATATTCATACAAAGAATGCATTTTAAAGTGGGATATGGCCCCATCCTGAGGCTGTGGAAGGCATCTCTGAAGAAATGACATTTGAACCAAAAGTTAAGTAACTAAGGGAAGATGGAAGAGGAGAGAGGAAACAATCAACTGGGAGAGAGTGGCTTGGAGGTGGGAAGGAGAACGGCCTTTCAAAGCAATGAAAGGTAATCAGACTATGACTAGGTTAAATAGCGACTTGAGATGTGACCAGAGAGGTAGCAGGGGACAGACCCCGTGAGGTGTAGGCCAGGTGCAGGAGGGTGGTCCTGACCCTGAGAGCAATGGAGACCATTGTAGGGATTTTGTTTGTTGTTTTTTAAATTTTTATTGGAGTATAGTCGATTTACAATTTTGTGTTAATTTCTGCTGTACAGCAGTGTGAATCAGTTATACATATATCCACTCTTTTTTAGATTCTTTTCCCCTATAGGTCATTACAGAGTATTGAGAAGAGTTCCCTGTGCTATACAGTAGGTCTTTATTAGTTATCTATTTGTAGGAGAGATCACATTCATGTTCCGTGCAGATTACTCAGTGTGGAGACCAGACTAGAGGGAAGAGTGGATGCAGGGAAGGGAAGCTTTCAAGGAAGTCAGTATCAAGACATCTTCCATGTTTCTGGCATGTGCAGCTGGATGATAGGTCTCTAGACTCAGGAAATACTGGAAGACTAGCACAGTTTTTTGGTTTGTTCGGTTTTGGGGGTTTTCTTGTGGGGGGAGGAGATTGGGGGTGAAATGATGAGTTTATTTTGAGGCATGTTGAATCTGAAGTGCCTGTAAGATATTTGTGAAGACATTGAAAAGGCAGGTGAGTATTTAGAAGTAGAACTGAAGAGAAAGGTCTAACATGGAGATAAACAATGTGGAAATGATGAAAGCAAAGTGAATGAATAAATGGATGAGTGAATCAGTGAAACTTTGAATTAATCGTGAATCAGTGAAAGAAATATTTGAGGGTAAGAAAAGAACATGGAAAAATATATGTGATTTTTTAAAACCATTCATTCATTCATTCATTTAAAAACTATCAGTTCATTTTGCCCCTAACTTTTTTAAATGAGGAGGGAATTTCAAAATTACTTTTAACTTTTCATGGTAGTACCCAATGTTTGTCATTTCTAGTACTGTTAATCTAGTTTGACAGTAAAATGGTTCTAGAATAACGTTTGTTTATTTAACTTATTTGCTTACTTAGGGATTCACTGATAGTTAACTGTTTCCTTTAAGATCTTAAATTATTTCATCCTTGATAACTTACAGTGCCACAAATAACAATGACAACTGGAAAATGAAGGAGAAAAATAATTTTCACTCTATTCAGAAATGTCCCTAATTCTGTACAATTAAACTATCAGTCAAAGAAATTTATAAAAACACCGTTCATAGAAAGAAACCTGTTTCCTTTGGAAGGTTTTCTTCTCTGGGAAGAAAACCAGGAGAGTAATGGGTTTTGCTTCTGGGGAGTCTTGCTATCTGGCCAATAGAACTCACTGTAACATGTGAAACAATGTAACAATGAAATATGTGGACACAGAATACAGCTTTGTGTTATTCTCAAATGAGTGGGATTTAACAGTGACAACACGGAAAGTGTCTCTTGTTTTTTTCACATCTCAAGGCATGAATATCGGTCTACCTAAAATAAAGACATTTCCCTAGTTTTTCTATGATTTAAAAAAAACAAATTAAAAGAGAAAATTATCTTGAAAAAAGTGTATTATATCCAGATTTTCTCCCTTCCTCTGTTAAGAGAGTGTTAACAATACCTGCTTTACAATCAGTGGCTATAAGGTTAAATTAAAATAAGAGATAAGAAAGCCTTTGAGAAAACTAAATGGCAATTCAAATGATACATAGTGTTAAATGACTGTCTAGTTACAGAGGAAGAGGGTGTTGTTCACCAAGGCATATTAGAACTAGATGAAAGAAAACAAAGATGGATGAAAAAATATATGGGTTAAATTTGTGAGTAAAAAAGGTTTGAATGAGATAAAAGCAGCTGGTGATCATTCTTCTGTATTTACAGTATGGTCTCTATGTAGCTACAGTAAAGGACGAAGATGTCAACCATAGTGGTCTGAAGTAAAATTTACAATTGGCAGCCAGTGCTAGCCATCTCCGTGGGCCTTCCCTGGGCTACTGCTCCAAACCGGCTACTGAAAGAGGTCACTGCCCAGAGCTATTTGACTGTATACACCTTTTCTCTTATTTTCCTCTTTCCATTTTCAAGGCTTTATTTATTTAGAAGAAAAACACTACAACATTGAAAAAGTTTTACCTGATGTATTTATGTCTGTTCTTTTCTTTATAAAAGATAGGAATTAGCCTTTTCCCCATCATCTTTATTAATGCCCTGTTTTTGAGCTGAATTGAAACCATTTTATGAAATATTTTAATATTGCTTAAAAAGGAACATTTAATGCAGAAGGGCCACTGCAGTTTTCAGCAGTGCATGTTCTTCCTATTCATCATGTGGCCGTTTGTCTGTACCCTGCTGGGAAGAGCAGACAGGCAGTTTTCTGATCTGACATATCAGATATACTGCCTCTCCATAGCATGAAACATTCATATTTTCATAGATATCTGTTGCCATTTGATTCATCTTCCTGTCTTTCCTGAACCATCTGCCTGTCCAGCTGTCTTTCCCAATGCAAGAAAACATGGTCATGGTCTAGAATCCCCTAGATTTTGAGAAGAGATAAGAATAGATTTCTGTCACTGCTGAATCTAAAACCAGCCTGGTGGCACTGGAATGCAACGCTCATCTTCCACAATCGCTGTTAACAGTTGCAGAGTTAATAATGTGAGGGGGCTTGTTACATCATTGCTGGACTGAAAAGTGGTTTACTCTTGCCTGCCTGAGCTTGATCTGCTCTAGCATCTTCTGCCTGTGCACCTATGACTTGGACATATCAGGAGTCCTCAATTAAGCAGGAGGAAAGGATACAAAAAAGGTGTGAATTTTATATATCTTTTTCTCATTTTCTTTAAGAAACAAGGGAAACTGGATATTTCAGGAAGCTTTTTATATTACAGGATGAGAAGGTCAGAGAACCACCACTTTCAAATAGTATCTGTTGAAGGAAATCTCTTTTTACCTATTGGGCATCAGAAATTTACTTAAATTTTTTATTTGAAGCTCTTCTCTTTGAATTACTCAGTTCTTCTGAAGTTGTTTAAATATTGTTGCTTTAAACATACACAGGTGCACAGCAGAAGCTGTGAATCTCTTGAAGGGTGAAACTGTATTTCCTTCATGTTAAGGCCTTATTCCCATAGGTAGCACAGTGCCTGGCACGTAGGACAACTGAGTAATGTGTGTATTAAAGAATCAAATGTAGATTATTAGTTAGGGAATCTTAAAAATTTTGCAGCACAAAATCTACCCAATTTTTAAAAATACTATTTGATAATGGTACTTGGTATAAAAAAGTCAATTCCTCTTATTTGCTCCAAAGGGCATAATATACTCAAAATGTTATCTAATGCTAAGTTATTTAATATGCAAGAGAAAAGCCATGGGAAATAAATAACAGGTGAAGCAAGACATCAACATAGAAAAATATATAATCAGAGGCATAAGAATGACATTTCTAAGATAGTATTGCCCTTACACTTTCTCAGTGCATGTGGTAATGATGGTTCCTACTGAAGGACATTCTTAGACATGGAAGTCTTTGTGCACACAGTCAGCCATTTATAGGCAGTGATGGGTGCTCATTTCCCTGCCCACTGTGTTAATGTTCATCCCTTGGAGGTACAGGGACTTGTCATATGATTGATTCCATAAGCCATGTCTTTTGTAACTTACCATTAATGCAGATGGTGAGCAGGGCACACCCAGAACTAAGTTCAATATCACTAATTACTTTTAAGGTTCCTAATAGCTCAGTTATTAATTTTTTCCTTTGTCACTTTTGAACTGTACAACACTACAGATGTTTGAATAGACAGAAGTAACCTTTATTAAAGTAATATTCTGTGAATGGTACTACCTCCCTCATTTTTCATATGCTAATATCAAGACCTCATTGCATATAAAGATATCTGTAATATTGCACACAGGACTTTTTTTTTTAATATCTTTATTGGAGTATAATTGCTTTACAATGGTGTGTTAGTTTCTGCTTTATAACAAAGTGAATCAGTTATACATATACATATGTTTCAATATCTCTTCCCTCTTGCGTCTCCCTCCCTCCCACCCTCCCTATCCCACCCCTCTAGGTGGTCACAAAGCACCGAGCTGATCTCCCTGTGCTATGCGGTTGCTTCCCACGAGCTATCTATTTTATGTTTGGTAGTGTATATATGTCCATGCCACTCTCTCACTTTGTCCCAGCTTACCCTTCCCCCTCCCCATATCCTCAAGTCCATGCTCTAGTAGGTCTGTGTCTTTATTCTCTTCTTGCCCCTAGGTTCTTCATGACCACATTTAAAATTTTTTTTTTAGATTCCATATATATGTGTTAGCATACGGTATTTGTTTTTCTCTTTCTGACTTAACTTCACTTTGTATGACAGTCTCTAGGTCCATCCATCTCACTACAAATAACTCAATTTCGTTTCTTTTTATGGCTGAGTAATATTCCATTGTATATATGTGCCACATCTTCTTTATCCATTCATCTGTCAATGGACACTTAGGTTGCTTCCATGACCTGGCTATTGTAAATAGTGCTGCAACGAACATTGCGGTACATGACTCTTTTTGAATTATGGTTTTCTCAGGGTATATGCCTAATAGTGGGATTGCTGGGTCATATGGTAGTTCTATTTTCAGTTTTTTAAAGAACCTCCATACTGTTCTCCATAGTGGCTGTATCAGTTTACATTCCCACCAGCAGTACAAGAGGGTTCCCTTTTCTACACACCCTCTCCAGCATTTATTGTTTGTAGATTTTTTGATCATGGCCATTCTGACTGCTGGCGCACAGGATTTTAACTTGAAATTTTTGAGAATAATAAAAGGATTAGATGAACATATATGAATCCTTGCTCTAGAAATTTTTCTTTAGGGCCAGATAGTCAATATTTTAGGCTTTCCAGGTCATCTGCATCACAGCTACTCAACTCTGCCATTGTAGGACAAAAGCAGCTATAGAAAATATGTAAACTAAACGGCATGACTGTGTTTCAGTAAAGCTTTGACCTGTGGGTCAATCATTTAAAAAGGGTTACATCCCTCTTCTAAGCCTTTCTATCTCTTTTTTCCTTTGAGACCAGGCTCAAATCCTCCTCCCCCCACCAGCTTCTTCACCTCTTCCTCCCTGTTGTCTGATCTGGGTGTTATTACCTTCCAAAACGAATGTCTTATTTCTCCAACTACATTGTTAGCTATTTGATTGTTTCCTTCCTTCCTTCTTTACTCCTTCCCTCGTTCCTCCTTCTACCTCCTCAGTTCTTAGTAGATGAGCCAATAGATATTTGTTCCTAAAAATGAGTTTAACTCTTAACTATCATTATGAAGATATTATGAAGTAATTATTTTATTTTAATGTCTCAGGCCCTAACATAGTAGCCATTCAATGCTTGTTGTTGCTAACATATCTTAATTTTTTTCCTAACAGTATTAATAAAACTTTAGAACAGTGGTCCCCAGCCTTTTTGGCACCAAGGGACCATTTCGTGGAAGACAGTTTTTCCACGGATGGGGGGATGGTTCAGGCAGTAATGCGAGCGATGGAGAGCGATGGGGAGCGGCAGATGAAGCTTTGCTCGCTAGCCCATCACTCACCTCCAGCTGTGCAGCCCGGTTCCTAGCAGGCCGTGGACCAGAACCAGTCCGTGGACCAGGGGTGGGGACCCCTGCTTTAGAACACGTAAGACTAGGAAGACCAATTAGGCAAAAATACAACAAAGGCCTAAACTGTAGTAGACATGGAAAAAAGATGAAAAATTAAAGACAATTTATGCTTATTGATAGGAGTCATTTATCTCAGACCCAAATTAAATACAGATGTTTTCCGAGTAATACTATCATACATATTAACCAGCCTTGGCAGTTGTAAGTGGAAAAAGGCTTACGCAGGCATAGCAAAGTAAGTGGCACATTAACAAAATATCTCTACGTCTAGGAGTTTTGTAAGATTCACTTATAATAATGGTTTTCTTATATTCAGGTTATTCACCCTAAGATTATGAAAACACTCCAAGTTATTTTTAGACGTCTCTATAAGTACAGCTTATTAGTACTCTACCAGACAGATTTTATAGGAGTTTTTGCCACGAAAGACTCCTCTTCTTTTGGAAGGATTATTATTTTCAGCTCCCACTGACTTTTTGTGGTTTGTGTTACTTTTATTCTTACAGTTTGTAGTTAGATGCTTTTTCTTTATAATTCAAAATTGTAAGACTCTACCATACAAAAATATGACTATAAGTTCTTCCCTTTTTTCCTACTCCTCCTCTTTCCTTTCTTAAGCCATGTTGGTTTACTCTGTGCAATTGTTAGTTCTGTTAGGGAATTCTAAAATAAGAAACTCCCTTCCAAGTGTTTTTTTTCCCCTTGGAAAAGAACATATAAGACATACATATGCAACCAGACTGTAACATGGAAAATGATGAGCTGCAAAAGAAGTCAGATAAAGTAGTTTGAATTGAGGAAACAGATGAGTGAGCAAGAGAGAATGTGTTAGAACCCTGTGTAAGTTACAGGTCTCAGACTAATGGCACTGGTGTCCTGAAGAGGTCACCACACTTCCAAAAATACTTAAACTGCACTAGAGAGATGGAAACCTGTGAAATATGATTTTTACCAGTTTTCTTTGCTGATAGATATTGACAAACAATGTAATACTGCTGACTGTAGATATCAGTTATAATGGAATTGTTTTAGCTTTAGCCTTGGTAAAAGCTTTGACTGCTTTGTAGATTTTCTCTTTTCCCTTTGCAAAGAGAATGTCAGATGATCCAAAACAAAACAACAGTGTCAACAAATTGTTTTATTTCTGCTTGCAAGTATAATTTGACAATGTGTTTGTTATGTAAAATGTTAAGAAATTAATCACTCTTCCAGTTCTATAGCATACCCGTTGAATTAAGTCAATCTGAACCAAGTTATTTGTTTAAAATGTTGCAGTTTTGCCTTATTCTGAGAAACAAATGGATATTCACATTCTACTTGTGCTGATGTCGTTGATTGTAGACTGCCACCGTATTTCAAGATAATTATTACTGATGCATCCTGTCTTTATACACATAAAACATTTGCATTGCATTTTGCCTTTGGGATGTCACTCTTTGTAAGTAGACAAACACATAGTTTGAGTGAAGACAAATGGCATTTTAAGCATAATGTTATTTTCCAGTTCTTCTTATATGAATGAAAATTATTCAGCAGTTCAGAGGAAGGACTTAAGTGAAGTAAATAAAGAAAAAGTATATCCATATGTGATCAGGCTTTTAAAAAATGTCAGAACATAAGATGAATGGAATTTCAAGGTTTATGATAAAAGATTTAGCTACCTTCTGTCAATATACGTCAGAACTCTTGGATGAGAACCTGTTGTGAGACAATTTGTCCAGGCTTTTCGGTTTCCATTTTATCTACCATCTGGGATTTTACTTTTATTTTAAGGGACTTTGTTGACAATACTGATTCTTTCTCAGGTGTAGTATGTTAACTCCATTATGCTCATAATGTTACAAATACTTCCCTCCAGGGTAACATCCTAGAATGGTAAAGGTAATCCATTAAGCGTTGAGCTTGTTTTTCTATACATGGATGAGATCACTGTATGAAATGCTATGGGTCAGAAGTATCATTGACTACAACATAATGATTCCCATGTGCTTTTAATGTATACAATTCTACAAGTTCATGCCAAACAAGGAAATATCAAGCTCTTATAAATCATATGGGCATAGTTATATACTCAGGTAGGGATAAATGTACATTTATCATTTTGTGAATTTAAGATATCAGTGCTGGGAAACCATGTGTAAGATGAGGTCCCTGGGAGTAGGGTTTTCAGATGCCTACATTTTTGTAACAATTAGCTATCTATTATACTGATATGCACCCTCAGTAGTGAAAATTGATGGTAGCTCTGCCTCCCAGTCACCTAGCAAAGGGACTTTGCATCAAATTGGAGTCACCATATGTTTATTGACTAAGTGATAATGTGCTAATGTAAATAAAAGTTATTTATAAATGGTGAACTATACAAATAGGTAACGTTATTATTTTTATTGTATAGGATCAGACCTAGAAGCTATCGTGTTGAAATAAAAAGAGAGAAAGTATTACGTACTACTTGTGGAGTATATATTCCCAAGTATACCTGACATAGTTCTTAAACCCATGAAAAACATCTTTCAAATATTTTCTTCTAATTTTCTTCACTTAATAACATTGTATTCACATTTACTTTTTAAATTAAAAGCTGTGTAACCATTTTGTGGTGTATGTAAAGACTGAAGTTTTAATACTTCGATCAATGACTGCTAGGCAAAAGAAGGTTAATTTACATTTTCACCATTGCTTCTTTTAGCTAAAGAACATTTTAATCTTTCAGTCATCTCAGAACATCTCAGTCAGTATCTCTATAAGCCCATAAGTTACTCTTGTGGGCTTATGTTAGCAGTGATATTGGCCAGAAACCTTTCAAAGGAACAGAAAACTAGGTGCTTGGCAGTTTCCTTTATCCTTGTTATAATAACCAACTTGAAAGCTTTGAGAAACAAAATGCAGGGGGAAATTATTAGCAGTATTCTTCCATTCAGTGGCTTGTACAAAAGACCAATAATTCATACGGAGTATGAACACCTTGAGCACTGGTGAAATGGAAGACATTTTTCATTAGATGCCTGTATAAATTCCTAAAAATCACTGTGTGGATTCCCTTCCCTTCCTCTGTGTTCAGAAAGGCATCAGTTTTCCTTAGAAACATAACACCTGTCATCTATAAGATTTTGCTCTGTCCTTTCTTACAGACGTTTTTGTTGGTGGTTTTCTTTACCACCTTCATTGATGGACAGCAGCCTTCAACTGAGATCTCAAAACTGTGACTGAGCCAATTACTTAACGTCTTGTGGGACAAAAGCATTTCATAGGAAGAAAATATAAGATTAGAAATGTGAGTTCTCCTTTTAAGACAAGTTGACTACTACTCAGTAGGGAAAGTCTTTAATCAAATATTTTTTTTTCTTTCAGTAAACTTTACTGTTCTCAAGATCCTAATACCTCAGGAGATAAATATTTAGAATTATTGCCTGTACTTTCCTCGTATATATGTTAGAACCCTATATACAAAACAGTGGATTCAAATGATTTGTGAACCATTGTTTGGATAAATATATAACCATAAAGTAAGAAGCACTGTGAAAGTAGTGATTTAAACATCTTATAAATGCATACAAAAGATTTTATGTAAATAAGTTTACTAAGTTTTTCTTAGAGGTAAATTATATTCAAAGACTGTAAAAACATCTGCAGTTCAGTTTCTTGTCTCCTCCTACTACAGTCAGATTTTTTAAATAACATAACAGCCCCCCCCAACTCATATAACACAGTCTGTAAAAGTGGGATAATAGCAGTACTTATAGAATTTTGGTGAACTTTGTGTTTAACACAGTGTGTAGAATATTCTAATCACTCCATCAATGTGAGTTAGTATTAGTAGTAATAGTATTGTTTTCTAAATGTTAAAGTAGCAGACAGGAACTACTGGATTTTTTTTTTTTAATCTCTTGATGTACTTCTTCTAAAATCTGATATTCCCAAGTGTTTTATATTATAAATCATCTCATGGAAGACTTTGTTACTTGAGAGGTAGCAGTTTTAGGGTAACAGCATCCACACATTGTCCTTAATATGCTTGTTCCTAAATTGGAAATTCTTCTTAGGCGTCACCTCTAGGACTCCTTGTTCTTCTGACTTGTCAGAAAGGATGAAACAGTGAGGGCTCAGACCGCTACATCCAGGGATGGCTCATTCATTTCTTAGTGCTCAGAACCTCATATCTACAGCTGTTGTTTCTTTCCTGATGCAGCCAGTAATTGACTCAGTTCCAGAAACTATACTTTCAGTCTGAGAGACTCCCTGACCTTTATTGAATTCTCTATGGAAAACTACAGTTATGTGCTTGGAAATAATTGCTGATGTACCTTTAAAACACAGAAAAATACCTCTAAACATCCACCATGTGGTCTAGGATAGCTACTTAAGTCCAAAGGAGAATTCCTCTCCCCCTCCCTTGCACCCAATTGTCTAGTCATCTGGGCCCCATTATATGTGCATTCTGAGGTAAAGGCCCTGCAGCTTCCCACGCTTGCTAGATCTTAAAGCAGTCCAGCTCCATTCCTCTTGGAAGGGCTAGAGCAATAGGAGCAGTACTCCCTTGTTTTTATCCTCTGTTTACTTATTCACCTTAGCCATTATATATGGAACTACTACACAGAAGGTGCTTGAAGAAAAGAGAGTTTGAGATCTTGATTTCAGAGCTGTGCCCATCAAAACCCAAGCATAGACAGGAAAATTTTCTAAGTCAAAGTAATCGGATAATTTTATTTTCAATAAAGGGATTGATTAATGAATCAGAATTCACTGCCTATGCCATTTCTCACAGCTATGAACTTACAGTGAATAAAGCAAACCTCCTCCAACCTACTCTCTACTTTCTTTCATCTTGCAGACACTGGAGTCTTTATTTTGTGCAAAGCATTGTATTAGGTACTGGCTGTATCACTCCTTGTAATTATATAGCTTATAATCAGGTACAGAAGGCAGATAAAAAGGTAAACACATAATTAGGTATTCACTAGTTGTGATAAAAGCTGCGATGGAAGCAAACAGGATACAATGATGAGAATAAATTGTATGGAAGTGGGAAGGGAAAATCTACTTACATGGGGAATCAGGAAAGACTTCTGAGAATTATTCATTTTGATGAAAACTGAAGGAGTTAGCAATGTGAAGACTGGGGGGAACAGGATCCCAGGCTCTGTTTTGAAAGGTCGCTGTGGGGTCCACCAGCCAGCAGAAAAGATTATAATAGACTCTTACCCTTTCACATACTTCCAACACATAGAAACCTATTAATAACCCCTGAATTCTTAACTGGAAAAATTCTGAGATTATTTTTTACAGTGTTTTAAATATTTATTGGCATTTATTATATGTACTTCCATCTAATCATGGTTTATCTTTCAATGTCATCACTTTGGGGAAACAAGAAGGCTTTGTCACGCATCTGTATTGAATGCCAGTACAAAATTCTAAATACAGATCATTTTAAGGTTATCTGCCTTTGGGGATTATCTCTGCTGCTATTTATTACAACACATAATGAAGACTTGTATATATATTGTGTGTTTGTGATACCTAAAATAATAATAAATTATTAATGTTAATCTGTACAAAACATACTTCAACTCTTATTACATTTTCATTTTTATAGATTACTGTTTTAAGAAAGGTATTTCTAATTAACTATATTAAGAATCATAAAAAGTAAAAATATCCTTCTTGTTTTTATGTTCAAACTTAATTTTTACATTTCACTTGGGACCCAGAATCAGCCAGTACTTTCAGAAGTAGGTCCCTGAAATCAATATATATGTTCTCTAAATAACAATTGTTATTTCATAATAGCATGGACCAAAGAACATATATTTCCTCAGCCTCTCCTTCTCTACCCAGTTATTGGTCACACACATCTTTGTCATACCTTTGTGAGATATACAAGTTTTTTTATGAGAGAAATACAGGTAACTGTTTCTTAATTATGAAGTAGTATACTTTAAGTTCCTAGATCCTCAAGGTATATTTTTTACATGTAATCATGAACTTTGGCATATTGTGAATATCTGTGACCACTTTCAGTTGTCAGTTTCGTAGGCATAAAATAACAGTCTTCATCTTAATAAGGCCTTCACAGTAAACACTTCTAGTATCAGTACGTGATTTTAGACTGTTGTCTTTGGCCTCGTTAATAATTTGATGATATTTCTAAATTCATATTTTGGAGTTACTTAATAAAAAGCAGGAAAATTACAGTTAGGATAGTTTGTCATCATTTGGGTGTTTGCTGCTTTATGGTATGCACTTCATCATGTGTATAATCTGTAATGCAGCAATGCAGAGTGAGGATTATAAGTACTATGCTGCCCACACTAACATTCAGCAATACCTATAGGTTAATCAAGCATAAAGTTCTAAAGTATGTGGATGGCAATGCATTAAAATAATGAATTCACATGTTATGCAAATAAAATGGATTGTAATTTTTATTTTAATATCTGGAGCATGCATTTAATATACTTCCTGTTAAAACTGAAATGTAGTTTTTCTTTGGAAACTTTATAAAATGATTCTAAAGTATATATAGAAAGATAAATATGCCAAAATAATGAAGAAAACATTGTAAAAGCAAAAAGGATGAAGAAGTTTCCCATTTGTGTGTTAAAACACTTTATAAACCTATAGTAATTAAAACAGTAATGTGTGGGCATAAATGTATACAAAAATATTGGGAAAATAGAATATAATGTCAAGAAACAGACTAAAGTATAGATAAAGATTTGTAGTACAATAAAAGTGATATTGTAAGTTAGTAGGAAAACATTTATTTTAATAAATGGTGCTGGAACAATTAGCTAACTATTGGTGCTAGGGCTGGGATGAGGGCAGAGGAATAAACTTAAATACTCACACTTCATTTTATTACAAAATGAACTCCAGATGGAGAACCTTAATAGTCTGTTAAGGTTAAATAATTATTATTGGAAATATGGAAATTTTATAACTTAAAAATTAAAGGATATTTAATATGTACCTTAATATTCTCATTAATTCTTCTAAAACCTTGCATATCTATGTATACTAACTTGGTTTTTTCTTGTTCTGTTTAATGCTAAAAGTGATATATTAAAGTTCTCTATTATTTAGTAATTTTTTCAAGACCTCCTTGAATTTCAAGCCTCTTTGCCTTTTATTTATTGCCTGTTGTGTACTTCCACATAGCAATCAACCAACCACTGTTACATGGAAACCTGGAAGAAAAGGTTTGAAATAGGTGTGGTAAACTAAATCTGAATATTCCATAACATATAAAGAGCTCTTAAAAAGCAATAAAAGAGCAAATAGAAAAATGAACAGGCAGTTAATTTAGGACATGAACAGGTTTATTAATTTCTAATAAACATTTGAAAATGAAGAAATGTAAATTTAAAACAATGAAATATTTTCTGCTATCAGATTGGTAAAGATTTTTTAAATCTTTAATTCTCATAATTAATAAGTAACGAAAAACACATTCTCATATGCTCTTGGAAGAGGTATATATTGGTACAAGTTTTTTGGATTCAAATTATTAAAATGTACTAAACATCTGTAAGAATGCATACCCTTTGACATAGCAATTCATCTCTTAAGAATTTACCTCAAGGGACTTCCCTGGTGGAGCAGTGGTTAAGAATCCTCCTGCCAATGCAGGGGCACGAGTTCGAGCCCTGGTCCAGGAAGATCCCACATGCCGCAGAGCAGCTAAGCCCTTGCGCCACAACTACTGAGCCTGCGCTCTAGAGCCCACGAGCCGCAACTACTGAGCCCACGTGCTGCAACTGCTGATGCCCACATGCCTAGAGCCCGTGCTCTGCAATGAGAGAAGCCACCACAATGAGAAGCCCGTGCACCACAATGAAGAGTAGCCCTTGCTCATCGCAACTAGAGAAAGCCCACATGCAGCAACGAAGACCCAATGCAGCCAAAAATAAATACATAAAATAAATAAATTTATTTAAAAAAAAAGAATTTACCTCAAATCAGTAATCAAAGGAGACATAAAAAAATGTTCTGAAAAATATACAGTTTTGGATTGTCTATCATATCATTGTATATAGTAGCAAATTTTGGGAAACATCCTAAATCTCAACATATATGAGATTCTAATTTTACTATTAATAGACATAATCACAATACTAAATAAAGTATCTAATTTTATAGAAATAAATTTGTATTTCTATATGCATAAATATTGATACTTTAGGACATATAGCAATGTATTAATAATTGTAGATAGGTTTTCTTTTTATAAGTTTATACTTATCTCTGCTTTCAAAATGATTCAGAGTGGACATACTTTACAATTAAAAAAAAAATGAAGCCATCTCCACATTTTAAAAATGATGAAGAAGATGATTAAAGATTTTATACTGTAGTAAATATCACAGTTAAAATATATTTGTTTAATAAGAAATTTGACATTTAATATGAGATTTACGTATTTGGTGAACTTTAATTGATTTTTTTCACATTTTGATGCTTAAGAGAGATCAGTTTTCCCCTGAGGAGACTTTTTTTATATTCCTTCCTCTCTTTACTGTACTATCCTAGCACTTATCAAAGATGACAAACTATAGTCCTCTGTTAATTTATCTGTATCTTCTATTAAATATATCCAGTGAATATGTAATATGAGCCACTATGCTATTTAAAATATTCTAGTAGCAACATTAAAAATGTAAAAAGAAAAAGGTAAAATTGATTTAATAGTATAGTTTATTAACTCAATATATTAAAAATTTCTTATTTTAACATGTAATTAATATAAAACATTATTGAAGTATTTTACATTCTTTTGTTTGTTATACAAGTTTTCAAAATCCAGTGGGTATTTTATACTTAAAGCACATTTCCATTTGGATTAAGTGTGTTTCAGATGGCACATGTGGCTAGTGGCTACCATACAGACCAGCACAGCATTAGAATGTTAATATCTTTGAGGACCAGGGCATCTCTTTTACTCTTATATCCCCAGTGCCTAATAAGTGTCTGGAACTTAGTAAGCACTTTTAATATTTGCATCTACTTCTGCAGAGTTTTTTCTGCTACTCCTACCTCTGTAGTATCACTTGCTCTGTTGTACTTTTCATTTACATGCCCATCTCCTGTAATAACTGTGTGTTCCTTAAAAGAGCAACCATGTTTTATTCAACTTTATATGCCTGACATAGTAGATGTTCCATACATGGTTATTGGAAGGAAGTTCGGGAAGAAGAGAGAATACTCATTTTTTATTACAAGAACTTTTTTTTCTGGTAATTCAGTCTCTTGAAATATTATATGTTAAATCTCAAAACGTCAAATAGAATTATATAGCATTGAGCAATAGAAATTGAAAAACCTCAACTCTTCATTTACTGGGTCTTTAGATTAAGCCATCCAGAATGGTTGATCACTGATTTTCTTTTTGAAGATCACTATGGTTTAGAGCTTCAGTAGCCTTACTTAATATAACTCTGTCCTGTGTTGAATAAAGTTTATAACTACAGAGTTCTTCCCTGTTGATCCTAATAATCCCTTGCTGTAACATAAGACTTTTTTCCTGTGATCCTCAGTGGAGGCGGACAACAGTTGGTCAGCATTAATCATAATGTGAGCTTTCACATTAGTAATGTTACTTATTATATTTTCCTTCAACGTTCTTTTTCTAAATTATTGAACACCAATTTTTAAAAATTTACATCAGAATTTTAAAAATATATTTTTCTAATAGAAAAGATGAGATCAGTAATGTGTTTATTTATTGGGTTTGTGAGATATCTTTCACCACATAAATGATGTTATAAATACCACTGGTGAGCACTTGTCGACTGTCAGTAATAACTAAACAGCTATCAAATGCCAATATGGTGTTAATTGCTAAGAGCAAGAAATAATCTAATTTTTTTTTTCTGATGTGCTCTTCGCTTATAGTTTTATTTTAGGTAGGGGCCTAGGAATCACTGTTGAGCCATGTTATCATCTTGCATACTCCTTATCAGAGTAGTTGGAGTGTAAATTAAAATAGGTTTGCTGTCAGACCCAGTTCAAATCCAGGCTTTGCTACTTGTCTGGCATCTCTAAATCTTACCTGTATGTTATCTGTCTCATAAATTAGTTGCAAGGTTTACACGAGAAAAATCTGTCTGAAGTACTTGACTATTTATTGCACATATATGCATTAATATATGATATTTGTTTTTGTTTTTCTGACTTACTGCACTCTGTATGACAGTCTCTACATCCATCCACGTCTCTACAAATGACCCAATTTCGTTCCTTTTTATGGCTGAGTAATATTCTATTGTATATATGTACCACATCTTCTTTATCCATTCGTCTGTTGATGGCCATTTAGGTTGCTTCCGTGACCTGGCTATTGTAAATAGTGCTGCAAGGAACATTGGGGTGCATGTATCTTTTTGAATTCTGGTTTTCTCTGGGTATATGCCCAGTAGTGGGATTGCTGGGTCATATGGTAATTCTATTTTTAGTTTTTTAAGGAACCTCCATACTGTTCTCTATAGCGGCTGTATCAATTTACATTCCCACCAACAGTGCAAGCAGGTTCCCTTTTCTCCACATCCTCTCCAGCATTTGTTGTTTGTAGATTTTCTGATGATGCCCATTCTAACAGGTGTGAGGTAATACCTCATTGTAGTTTTGATTTACATTTCTCTAATAATTAGTGATGTTGAGCAGCTTTTCATGTGCTTCTTGGCCATCTGTATGTCTTCTTTGGAGAAATGTCTATGTAAGTCTTCTGCCCATTTATGGATTGGGTTGTTTGCTTTTTTACTATTGAGCTGCATGAGCTGTTTATATATTTTGGAGATTAATCCTTTGTCCGTTGATTTCTTTGCAAATATTTTCACCCATTCTGAGGGTTGTCTTTTTGTCTTGTTTAAGGTTTCCTTTGCTGTCCAAAAGCTTTCAAGTTTAATTAAGTCCCATTTGTTTATTTTTCTTTTTATTTCCATTTCTCTAGGAGGTGGGTCTAAAAAGATCTTGCTGTGATTTATGTCAAAGAGAGTCCTTCCTAAGTTTTTCTCCAAGAGTTTTATAGTGTCTGGCCTTACATTTAGGTCTTTAATCCATTTTGAGTTTATTTTTGTGTATGGTGTTAAGGACTGTTCTAATTTCCTTCTTTTACATGTAGCTGTCCAGTTTTCCCAGCACCACTTATTGAAGAGACTTTCTTTTCTCCATTGTATATCCTTGCCTCCTTTGTCATAGATTAGTTGACCATCAGTGTGTGGACTTATCTCTGGGCTTTCTATCCTGTTCCATTGATCTATATTTCTGTTTTTGTGTCAGTACCATATTGTCTTGATGACTGTAGCTTTGTAGTGTAGTCTGAAGTCAGGGAGTCTGATTCCTCCAGCTCCGTTTTTTTCCCTCAAGACTGCTTTGGCTATTCAGAGTCTTTTGTGTCTCCATACAAATTATAAGGTTTTTTGTTCTAGTTCTGTAAAAAATGCCATTGGTAATTTGATAGGGATTGCATTGAATCTGTAGATTGCTTTGGGTAGTATAGTCATTTTCACAATGTTGATTCTTCCAATCCAAGAACATGGTATATTTCTCCATCTGTTGGTATCATCTTTGATTTCTTTCATCAGTGTCTTATAGTTTTCTGAGTACAGGTCTTTCACCTCCTTAGGTAGGTTTATTCCTAGGTATTTTATTCTTTTTGTTGCAATGGTGAATGGGAGTGTTTCCTTAATTTCTCTTTCTGATCTTTTGTTGTTAGTGTATAGGAATGCAAGAGATTTCTGTGCATTAATTTTGTATCCTGCAACCTTACCATATTCATTGATTAGCTCTAGTAGTTTTCTGGTGGCATCTTTAGGATTCTCTATGTATAGTATCATGTCATCTGCAAACAGTGACAGTTTTACTTCTTTTCCAATTTGCATTCCTATTATTTCTTTTTCATCTCTGATTGCCATGGCTAGGACTTCCAAAACTATGTTGAATAATAGTGGCGAGAGTTGACATCCTTGTCTTGTTCCTGATCTTAGAGGAAATGCTTTCAGTTTTTCATCATTGAGAATGATGTTTGCTGAGGGTTTGTTGTATATGGACTTTATTATGTTGAGGTACGTTCCCTCTATGCCCACTTTCTGGAGAGTTTTTGTCATAAATGGGTGTTGAATTTTGTCAGAAGCTTTTTCTGCATGGATTGAGATGATAATATGGATTTTATTCTTTAATTTGTTAATATGGTGTATCACACTGCTTGATTTGTGTATACTGAAGAATCCTCGCATCCTTGGGATAAATCCCACCTGATCATGGTGTATGATCCTTTTAATGTGTTGCTAGATTCTGTTTGCTAGTATTTTCTTTAGGATTTTTGCATCTATATTCATCAGTGATATTGGTCTGTAATTTTCTTTTATTGTAGTATCTTTGTCTGGTTTTAGTATCAGGGTGATGGTCTCATAGAATGAGTTTGGGAGTGTTCCTTCCTCTGCAATTTTTTGGAAGAGTTTGAGAAGGATGGGTGTTAACTCTTCTCTAAATGTTTGATAGAATTCACCTGTGAAGCCATCTGCTTCTGGACTTTTCTTTGATGGAAGTTTTTTCATCACAATTTCAATTTCATTACTTGTGCTTGGTCTGTTCATATTTTCCATTTCTTCCTGGTTCAGTCTTGAAAGGTTATACCTTTCTAAGAATTTGTCCATTTCTTCCAGGTTGTCCATTTTATTGGCATAGAGTTGCTTGTAGCCGTCTCTTATATTGCTTTGTATTTCTGTGGTGTCTGTTATAACTTCTCCTTTTTCATTATTAATTTTATTGATTTCAGATCTCTACCTCTTTTTCTTGATGAGTGTGGCTAAAGGTTTATCAATTTTGTTTATCTTCTCAAAGAACCAGCTTTTAGTTTTATTGATCTTTGGTATTGTTTTCTTTGTTTCTTTTTTATTTATTTCTGCTCTGATCTTTATGATTTCTTTCCTTCTGCTAACTTTGGGTTTTGTTTGTTCTTCTTTCTCTAGTTCCTTTAGGTGTAAGGTTAGATTGTTTATTTGAGATTTTTCTTGTTTTTTGAGATAGGCTTGTATAGCTATAAACTTCCCTCTTAGAACTGCTTTTGCTGCATCCCATAGGTTTTGGATCATCATGTTTTCATTGTAATTTGTCTAGGTATTTTTTGATTTCCTCTTTGATTTCTTCAGTGAAAGAGAATGGTGGAAAGTAGCCACAAACAGAGATAGGAAAATCAGTGGTAGGGAGGTGGTAAGAGGCTGAGCTTGGTGAAAGGCCCATAAAAGATAAGTACTCTTCATAGTGCCCTTGTGGCTGCAGCCCTGTGAGGAAATAAGCAAGTAAGGACACCAAAACTGGTTTTCAATTCCACTTCAGTCTTTAGGGCTTGAGGTTTCTATCAGGCTTGATTCTACTCTTTTCCTTATGGACTTGGCCCCCACCCAATTAACTTGGGAAGGATGTTCTGTCCTAGTTTCCTCCTGAAGACATAATAGGCCTACCGTCTAGCCCTAGCCCCCAACTGATTCACTGATTGGCTCTTCCCAGTTCCCTCCAGTGTAACTCAAGCCTGGAGGATTTCTGTCACATTGGAACTGAAGGGACTTCTGCCTGGGAAGTGTAGGAGAGGATGTTACGTGTAGGGCTGGAACAAAGAATATACAGGAAAAGGAGGGTGAGGAAAAGAGGAAGAACAGCTACTTTACCTCTTGGTTTAATAAAAGAGGAAAATACTTTATCTCCTTGAATTGCCCATGGGATACTTGCAGGTCTTCAGGGTGTTTTGTAATTCATATTATTCATTATTAATTATCTTGCAAGTTTTTTGTACTGGGCATTATCAAAGACAGTAAAAAGATGTTAGAAGAGAGATTCAGTGAGACCATAATGTTAACTAAAAGCCTTAGACTTAGCTACTCTCCCCAGAACTTCCATTTTTCTTGTTTGAAGCTGTACTACTGCCTTAAAAATTCTTCATTTCTCCAGTTTCTCCCACTCTTTTAGGATGCAATCAGCTGTCTGCATCCAAAAAGAGTGAGTTTCCATCTGATGTTTCACAGATTGGAGGCTGTGAAGTCACTTACCCTCTCTGAACAGTTAGACTATTCTAGTTGTCTAAGAAAGCAATGGAGGGCCTATACTGTGGCACATGCAATGTGAATGACAAGGAAAGGTTAAATTCAAGAGTTTTTTCAGATGTAGAGTAATATAAATTACAAATTATTGATGTGATAGAGTGAAGAAAAGGGAAAGGTCAAAGAAGATTTTGAGAGTACATTTCTAATGAGGATAGGTGGCCCATGGCAATCCATGAACTAAGGTAGGGAATAAGAGTCAGGAGCAGATTTGTGGGGGAGGAACTATTTGACATTTGTTTTGGACTTGTTGAGTTCGAAATAATTGTAGGCCATCTAGGCCATCTAGGA
This sequence comes from Pseudorca crassidens, assembly GCF_039906515.1. Taxonomy (NCBI): domain Eukaryota; kingdom Metazoa; phylum Chordata; class Mammalia; order Artiodactyla; family Delphinidae; genus Pseudorca; species Pseudorca crassidens. The sequence continues at coordinate 89,173,342 of NC_090298.1, forward strand.
AGAGGAATCTTTAAGAGTCCAGCTGAAATAGTGGAGTGGGAGATACAAAACTGGGATCTGTTGATGGCTCTATGTGATCATTAAAGCCATGAGAGAGAACAAGATTGCCTAAGGAGAGAGAAGTGGGCCTGGGCTAGAGCAACATTTAAGGAGTAGGAAAAAGAAGAGCCATTGAAAGACTCAAAAGGAGCACAGAGGGGCTGGATGGGTCAAGGGAGGTATAGATGAGCCTCAGGTCTTTTCTTTAATATTATCTATCCAAATCTTCCCCTTGTCTCCCACAGACACCTTCCTGAATCTCTGTCCTGCTGCCAACCCTGCAGAAAATTCCCACTCCCACCCTGTACCCCAAAAGGACAGGGCCCATGTCTTTACTTCTCATTCTTCATAACTTAGGGACCTTAGTAAAGGATAGGAAAATTGTTTCTATTGAACCTTACCAAGGGAGCATTTTTAAGGAAATATAGTTTGACCGTTAACTTCAGATGTCAGAAGTAGTTTTTATTTCATTTTTTCCCCATTAAGTTTTAGAGATTTTCTGGTTAAATCAATATAAAAATTGTAGTAATTATATGTGCTGGTATGAAAGCAACCCCCCCCCCCATTTTCTTCTGGATAGGATGTGTAGATATGGGAACACACATTTTGCTGACATGTTCTGAAGCTTAGTATTTTGATAAATTTACCTGGGAATAAGAATTGATTGAAAACTTCTCAGTTTTACAGTGACTGAGGTTAAGTATCAGTTAGAAAGATGGGCAGCCAATTAGCTGACAGGACCTGCACAGTGCTAGATGGATTGCGCAATAAGAAAATTGAATCAAAGAGAGAACACTGCTATCAATTACCAACTGACTGGAGAGTATGTTATTGAATCATATCAGAAATAAAGGCCAAAACTTTTTTCTCTGACTTCCTGAAAAAGCTCAAATTGCAAATGCCTTTAGTGCCTAGTAAGCAAAACAGTGCAGCCTTATGTAATGTGAAATATTATCGTAGACAATGAAAGTGCTTAGGTTGTTTTTGCTGTTAGCAGATTAAGCCTGGTTTTATTCTGTGAACACAAAATCCATATTCACATTACAAAAAAAAGTAATGCATTATTTTAGTGGCTCTTAATAGTGATTCATATAAAGCCTTAAATAGAAAAAAAATCGGTTAAAGTAGAAGAGAATTACACCTATAATAAATTAAAATCACATTTCCCTTTTCATTATATTGGATAATTACACAGACACAAAAGAAGAAATAGTACAAAAGATATCCTTTCTGAAGCAATATTAAAGTCATCTTGAACTGGGCAACTTACCATATATTAATCATAAGATCAGTTTACTTCATGTGCATATTGGCCAAATTTTTCATATAAATCCCATGGAAAAGAGTTTGGTTGTCATTTGTAAGATATGTATCATCAGTGGTGTTGTTTCTAGGGGCACAGAAAAATAGAAAAATAGTGTTATGAAAGACCTAGGCAAATAGAAAATATATCTTTTTAAAATTGTCATCAGAAAGCTATTGATCTCCCATCCAAGTACTAACCAGGCCCAACCCTGCTTAGCTTCTGAGATCAGACGAGATCAGGTGCACTCAGGGTGGTATGGCCGTAGACAGAAAGCTATTGATGATTTTTGAGAGAGCAAGGAAAAAAATTACTAAATTCTAAACCTGTTGAAATGATTTTGGAGTTTGATGCTGCTCCTTATAAAAGTCTTGGACTTCAAATGCTTTTTCCTTTAACACCCCGTTAGTGATAGAAAAAGATTAAAGCCTTCTAACTTACAACTGGAGACATTAAGAATACACAGAAAGTGCCTTTCATCATCTGAGTCATCTTATAACAGGGTGGAGTGTATTTAAATTGCAATGAACTAGGGGGAAAGAGATTGTTATGTGATGGAGATAGACATTCTTATCGTTTATGTGAGTGGAGAACTTGGAGAGTTGAGCATTCTCCTCATAACTCATTACTTCCCTTCAACTCACAAGCAGTGCCAGAATCCACTGGACCCATGCTCTGTGAGAGCTCCTCTTCCTCCACATTTCTTGCGTATGTTTAGAGAACTGGAAAAATTTGTAGGAACTAGTAGGTACCTACATGTGTGTCCCTATAAGGGTCTACGTTCAAGTATAAGACTGAATGGAGGCCTAACTAGGTCAGCATCTCCAGAGGGCACAGAGGTGGCCTCTCTTACCTTGTGTACCTAACATGATGAGCTCTACATGGCACTAGAGGGGACCTTTTTCATGAGTAAAAAAAAATTTCATATTTTGAAGATATAAATTAAACTTCCTTTCTCCATTTTCCCACAAGCCATGTTAATGATATCCTATTTCATCAAAAGTATCTGAAGTATTTATTAGGAATGTGAAAAACTCACAAAAGTTTCAGGTTATAAAATCATTAAAGATAGCAATTTTTTTCCTCTGCAGTGGACTTGATTGAACATTCACTAAACTGAAAAGCCATAAGAGGTACTGCAGATCAACTGTAAATATCACCTATACTCCAGCCATCACTAAGAACAGAAAAGTTTTGCCTTCTGTATCAGTTAGGACAAGCTAGATTATGCTGCAGTAACAAACAACATGAGAATCTCAGGAACTTAAAACAGCTAAATGTATTTCTCACTGCAGTCCATCATGGGTCAGAAAAGGAGCTCTGCTCACAGACACAGGAAGAATCTATTGCTTCTACAATCACAGAGGCAGGGAACTTGCCAAGCCATGCACTGGCTCTTAAAGTTGCTTCCTAGACATAACAATCATCACTTCTCAAAATTTACTGACTAAATCAAGTCACATAGCCATGCTTGGGTTCAACTTGGTGAGGATGTATATGTTCAGCATGGTGAGGTATAATCCTCCTACAGGGAGAAACACTATACATTTGTGCACAGTAATAGAGCTACCACAGTGGTAATTCTACCTGCTATGCCAGTGGAGTATAGGTTCTTGAACAGTTTCCCTGGTTTGCTGTGATTTTAAAAGCCACCAGCTTAGGAGTCTAGAGACACATCAGGTGGGAGAGGCCTTAGACTTCATGGCCTACTCTTTCCAGTATGGCTTCCAGAGCATGGATTCCAAGGTTCTTTCTTCCTAATTTGTTAGCACCAGTGAAATTTCCATGAAAATTATTAGCTCCACTGTGATTTCACATAGTAGCTTTAGGCTGAGGGGAAAAAAAGCATTAAAAACCATCTCTGTTAGGAGACTGAAGATAGGAGGAGGGTACAAGAGACTGCTATAAAAATCTGTTTACCTTCTGTTATGGACTTAATGGGATTTTTCACTAGGAACTGCTTTTTTTATTTTCTTTTTTCTTTTAGGAACTGCTTTTTACATGAGTTTTTAAAAAAATTAAATAAGTTGTCAGTGAACCATACTAAAGCATTTGGAAGCTCAGTTCCATTCTTCATTTGCTTGACTTAATAATCTGACCCCAACTCCCTTCCGCATTGTTTTTATTATGTAAATTATATGCATGGCAAGCGTGGGTGCATTTTGATGGAGAGCCACTGAACAGGTGTGGGAATTAGATAAACAAAGAGGCTTCAGTCTGGGAAGTTTTCATAAAAGAGGTAGAACTTTAGGGACTACAAAATTGTTTGAAACTGTTAAATAACAAGAACTATACTTGAGGGAAATAAGAAGAATGACATGCCTTCATGGAGCATTTATTAAACAACTGCTATAGAACAGACTGTGCAAGATGTCAGGGATCCAAAGAAGAGGAAGAAATGATGTTCCCTTGAAAGACATACAAAAGCATACCTAGTGTACATAATCATTTGGGGGGAACTTTGGAGGGAGATTTAGTCAAAGGCCTCAGAAGGCAAATTCAGCTAACAAAAGACATGAAGATGGGGGAATTCCCTGGTGGTCCAGTGGTCAAGACTTGGACTTTCACTGCTATGGACCCAGGTTCGATCCCTGGTTGGGGAACTAAGATCCCACATGCCGTGCTGCATAGCCCCCCCGCCCAAAAAAAGAAAGAAATACATGAAGGTGGACTAGAGAATAGGAAGAAATTAAGCATCAGAACTCTCAGTGACAGTTCAATATATATCTTAGCTCTGAGCTCTTTTTACACTTCATTTCGGCCCTTCTGTGAAATCTACTGCTTTGTATGAAAATGTGAGAAGTGTAGAGTATTAGAATTGTAGATTGTATTCTAGTAGTCAATACTAATCGAGCTTAAAAGTTCTACCTCTTCAATGTTAGGGAGATTGATGGCCAGACAGTGACAAATAGGTCTTTTTTGTTATTGTTCTGTCACTAAAGATGGGATCAAGTGATTACTTGATGACAAAAGCAACAACCTTGCATCACTTCTGGCCACTCTAATTTAGGCAAGAACCCAACTAGGTTGAGTGGTCTGTTCCTGTTTCATTAAGAAGGAGTTCAGGGTCAATGAAAAATGCTAGCAGCTTTGTCATCCCATTAAGTAACTCGGACAGTCCAAGTCAGCATTTGTAGAAATCTTGGGCACATCAGGAAGAGTTATATCAGGGAACGAGATACTGTACTGCTCGAGCCAAATTCACTTGCAGAGCACAAAAAGAAGAGTTTGTTCTGTGCAATAAAGTGCTTGACTATAGACACATAAATTTAGTTGTCTTCTTGCCAACCTAAAAGATAGGTTGTCTAATCAGTCTTGTGAGTATTGAGTTAAAGAAAGACCAGCAAAAACATTTGGGGAAAAACTAGGGTCCAGTGTGAATAAATCTTTCTTTAACTTATCTTTCATCTCAGAACTTTCTACCAGCCGAGCTGCCACTCACACTTTGAAATTCAAAGGTCTCCTCCTCTTCTCAAATATTACCTCCTCCGAGGCCTTCCTGTCAACCTTGTTAAAATCATCTTCCCCCGCTCCCTTACACTCTGTATTTATACCTGCTCTTTTTTCCCTAATAACAGATAGAAATATCAGCAATTGTATTACTTATTTACTTGTTTATTGTCTGTGTGTCAAACTAATTTGTAAGCTCCATGAGGAAAGGAATTTATCCTATTTACTGTTGTATCTCAGTAAATATTTGTTAAATTAATTGTCAAAGCCATTACTCACCACAAATGCATGATTTAGGAGAACACATTTTTCCTGGGGAAGGCAATTCATATAGCTGAAAGAAGAGAGCTCTCTAGGCTTCGAATCCCTTCTTCGCTGCTCTTTTTTTTCCCTAATACTTTTCCTTCTTTCATTTTTTACTGATAGTTGTTTTTATAAAAGTAAATAGTATTAAAACTGATAATTTTAGAAGTCAAACATCAAAATAGTTCCTTGTGTCTCAGAGGCTGCGTGGGAGTCCTTCATAAAGTGCCTACTGGAAGGAGTAAATGTTCATTGTGGCCCTGATGGGGCCTCTGACCAGCCATGGGGCCCTGGCTTCCTCCGGAGACCCAAGCCTTCCACGGAAAATGAGGAACTTAGAGGGAATCCTTTCAGGGCCTTCTACTCTGTAGCATGCTAATTGTGATTATCGACATCTAGGTGATCTCTTCTCACCCTCATTTATATCCTGAAAAGTGGGAACGCCTGAGAAAGGGAATTTGTTTGTATGTTTATTTGTCTCAGGGTTTTGTTTAGTTTGGTTTGGCTGGGCTAGCCAGAACCGGAAAGCTTTCATTTTTTTGGCCGCAGGGCTTATGAGATCTTAGTTCCCCAACCAGGGATCAAACCCGGGCCCCAGCGGTGAAAGTGCCAAGTCCTAACCACTGCACCGCCAGGGATTCCCCAGGAAAGCTTTTTAAGGACCTAGTCAATTTCCCTTCATTCCTGGAATCACTACAGGCCCGAGAGCTGCTACCAAATATCGTTTGGACGTCCTAAGGACACAGAGTGTTTCAAGAGCTTACTGCATTCGTAGAGCAAGAAAGGAGTGTAATGAATATGAAAACAAATGTGAATACCTTTTGTATTCATTCTAATTCCACATTGAGAAAATTGTAGAATATGAGAATAAATATGATATTGAATTTGTAACAATTTCTCTTTAATTCTTCCCTCTATGAGTAATCTTCAAGTTGTGAAGAGACAAGTACTGCTGCTTTTATTCATCAAATCTCCTGTTTCTGTTTTTTTCAGGAAGCTCAAATAATCTGACTAGGATTATTTCCTTTATTTTACTTTCTTGATTGAAAACATAACCAAAATTTTATTGTTATGTTTCTTACAGACAAGAATACACGTTTGTGCTAACAATGTGTGGCAAACTTGGCTATAGAAAGCTTTGCCTAACAAAATTCTATTTTTCCCTTCATTGTAAACTTTCTAACAGCTCCAGTGTTGCACACGCATATAAAGTCACTGACTACCCAATGTGTCCCAAAGAACAAGGTGACCCTCACCAGAGTTTGTACAGCCAAAACAGGAAAGTGACTCTCTCCCCAAAGGAAATGCTCTCTTTGAAATCTACAAGCTAAAAAATAGCAAAAACATTTCCTTGTAGAGCTTTACTACAGCGACATAAAGAAGGAAACAGGATGTTTAAAGAAAATTTTTTCATATGACTTTATGAAGCTAAATCTACCTTCAAATTATGTGCTTTGGTGCTTTAGGTTTGCTTTACAAATATTTTCTTGCCTGAGTTGTAAAGAATTCTCCCTCTCTCCCCCTTAAATCACTCATCTGTGCTTTGCAGTTGTTGGCATCAACCAGTACTTGTTATCTTTCCAGCAGACTCGGAGGGCATCCTGAGTGCTAGCAGCATCTAACATTCAAAAGCAAAATAATGTTTTTCAGGGGATCTTTATTCAAGTGTGGTTCAATGTTTTCTGAGATTATTCAGAGTTGAGATTTGTGGAAGAGAGAGAGGCTGTATACGTAAAGAATGTTGTTATTGGGACTTTATTATTGTCACTGATATTGCATTTGTCAGGAAATGTATGTTGATGTGTTTCTGTTTGCTTTTGTTTAAGGCCTTGAGTAAATGGGCTGATACTGAAGCTATTTGGCTACCTACAAAATAGACCTTACAGTTTATAAACTGTATATTATTATGTTTAAAAAACAATAATCTCACAGAACTTTGTATAAATAACAGAGAGAGAAACTGAGATGATTTACATCTTGATATTTAATTTTTAAGATATGTACAAATAACATTCCAGGCAAGCAGTAAAGAGCTATGTGATAGAAAGGTTCCTCTCAATAAAATTAAGAGAATTTTTTCAAATATATTTTTTCATCAAAATTATATGAATATAAACAGCAAAAGAGGAAGACTGATAGATATTTGCAGCAAAAATATCTTTAGTTTGCAGCACTTTTCTAGGGTTTTTAAAATATTTGGGGGCTGCAAAGTAGAGACTTAGGTCCAGCCTCTTCCCATCTCAGAAACAAACGTAGGAAACTTCTGATCTAATCCAGCAGGCAGTAGAGAGACTAAATACATGTATTCCAAGGCTACTGATGGGAGTAATGTTATTGACTACTAATCTTTTCATGCTTATAGCATATCTATCTATTTATGTCTCTTCTTTCATTATCGTAATTGTTTTATCTGGTTTGTTTTTACCTTTCTACATGTAGTAACATTTCCTTATATGTCAGAATTTCTAAATTATAATTTTGTGACATTTATCCATGTATTCAACATGTATGAAGTACCTAGGATTTATGACATTATATACATCATATAATTACATATGCTTCAAAAAAGACACAAAGTCCTTCCTAATCCACATGTCATAGATGAAGTACTGACAGAATGAACTGCAGAGTTTAAAATGTTGCTCCATATGGCAAGTGCAGCACTGGCACAACTTTACTTACCATGCTGTATGCATCATTATCTTAGAACTGATGGGTTGGGAGGAAGTTCAAAGGAGATTGTATTAAAAAGCAGAATAGAGCCTTACAAAATCTATCAAACTATTCAGTAATGTGATAAAGGAACAATTAAGAAACAATAGATTTTTAATTTAAACACCAAGAATAAAACTGAGACAAAAATGTTGGAAAATATATAATATATATGACAAATGACACTTTTAACCATAAAGACTCTTTATAAATCAATAAATAAAAAGTAAACAACCAAATGGAAAAATTGGTAAAGGCAATTGAAAATGGTGAAAAGGCTATTCACAGAAGAATAATGACACAAATGCCCCCCAAAAACATAGGAAAAAATTTTGAATTTAGCATATTTATATATTTAAAATTTTAACATATTTGAAAAAAATGTTAAAATCCCATAGTCATAAAAAATGCAAGTTAAAAATGGGTATCATTTTTCTCTTGAAGATTGGCAAGAATCGAAAAGAATGCTATGATGAATCAGTGTGAATGAGGATATGGGAAAGCAGACATGCATATGCCCCTGGTGGGAGTGCAAATTGCACCACCTCTTTGGGTCGTAATTTTAGAATATGTCCCTAAAATTATTCAAGTTGCGTTAGTTTATCCCAGATATTTCACTTCTAAGAATATATTCTGTGAAACTAACTACAGAGGAGCAAATAGATGTGTGTGACCACGTATTCATTGCAGTCTTATTCATGATAGCCCAAAAAAGGGGGAATATCTGGAAAAATAATCTAAAATGCCCAACAATCAAGTGTTAGTTATATCAATTATAATATGCCCATTAATAGAACACAAATGCTGACATTATAAATCCTGTGATGCAGGAATATTTGTTGGCAGGAGAAAACGTTCATACTATATTCCTAGCTAAAAAAAAAAAGGAGGACAAATTTCAGAATCTACATGAGACCACTTTTTTAAACAGTGTATATGCACACAAACATAAATATTCTCTATACAAAGAGAATATATATGTATATATAAAGAGAGAGAAAGTAACACTAATAAAACATACCAAAATATTAACAGTGATAGCTTTAGTTAGATTTCAAGTAATTTTTTTCTTTTTTCTTCTTCTAATTTTCCATATTTTTTCCACTGAGAATTATTTTTGTAATTAGAAAAAAATTAATTTCTCCATCTATACTCAAATATATTTATTTTGGAATTACATATAATGTCAGTTTTTCTTCTTTAATTATGTATTTCTTTGGTAGATTTTTTTTTTTATGTTGTACATATTTATATGGTTAACCATAGTAGGGACACCTCTTAGCTGGGTGCACTCGGGTGCCGGAATCTATATATGATAGCTCCCTTACTGGGCATGCAATTATTTAGCAACTCCACCTATCCAGAGCACGTTAAGAATGGGAAATAATCCATGAAAGATCTCTAAAGCCTAAATAAATGCCGTAAAATCCCCTGCATTGAAACTCCCACACTTTAGGTATGGGAATTTTCCTTTGGAGCATCTTGATTTTTTTATTCTAAGCATAAGCCTCTTAAGTTTCGTTTTCAAATTCGCACAGATTTGAATCAGCAAATTAGAAAAGGCCATGGGGGGCTTCCCTGGTGGTGTAGTGGTTAAGAATCCGCCTGCCAATGCAGGGGACACGGGTTCAAGCCCTGGTCGGGGAAGATCCCATATGCCGCGGAGCACCTAAGCCCGTGTGCCACAACTACTGAGCCTGCGCTCTAGGGCCCGCGAGCCACAACTACTGATCCCACATGCCCCAACCTGAAGCCCTCGCGCCTAGAGCCCGTGCTCTGCAACAAGAGAAGCCACCGCAATGAGAAGCCTGCGCACCGCAACAAAGAGTAGTCCCTGTTCACCGCAACTAGAGAACAGCCCGCATACAGCAGCGAAGACCCAACACAGCCAAAAATAAAATAAATAAATTTATAAAAAGAAAAGGAAAGAAAAGAAAAGGCCATGAGAAGGGTGTAGACCAGGGAGAGAAGAAACAGACACTTTGAGAAACAGACAAGACAGTACAAGAAGGAGGCAATATTCTTATAGCAGTAGATAGCATGTGAGAAGAAATCTACTTCCTTTTAAAGTCTCACTCAGGCATCACTCTCTTATACTAAAGTTTAGTCATCGTTATTCATAATGATTGCCAGTAAGTCATGGGGGACACAGAGACGTTCTTTTCAGTCTGTGTAGGAATGTAAGAGAGTGTGCTGCATTTCAGGAAATTTTTCATTAAAAGTGGTTAAAGCTATTTAAAGGTTTTTCTCAAAGGGTTATTAACCCTTAGTTACTTGGGTATTTTCCTTATGTAAAATACTTATTTCCTTGACCAGGACAGTCAAAATGAGGCTTTGCAGTGTGTATATTATCACAAGGCAAGAGAGTCTCCTGCAACATGATTTGACGGTTAGGATCATACATACCAAAGTAGCAGTGAGTGTGCAGGATAGTTTTGAGGATGCTGAGAATGAGAAACAGTATAAAATAAGAATCTTATAGAGACTTGCATTTTAACCTATCAGTAAATTATAATATTATTTAGGAGAGTAAAATATTGCCAAACTATATCTGCTTTACCCCTTGTGATCAATTGCCACCTAACCAAGTTGGATCAGAATCTTAGTTCAAAATGGTTACTCAGTCACCTTCCTTTTTTCTGTTATATTAAAAAATAAAGAAATGCAAAACTAGGTTATAAAAATAGTGACATCTTTTTACTATCCAGTCTTATCAGACTGTCTCTGTGATCATATGTGCAACCTCATTTAGATAGAGATAATGAGAAAAGTCAAATTTGAGGCCTCCTAAATGTAGACGTTTCACAAGTAACTCTTCCCCTTCACCACCACCCCAAAGAGCAAACAAGATATAAAGTAGTTCACTTGTAATGGGTATAAGGAGGAAGAGGAGAACGAGAAAATTCTTGGACATGAGACACCTCAAAACCTTTCTGAAGGTCTACAGTCTTATTCCTTAGACTGAGCATCTGAGAACAGAAGGTCCCTCAAGCTGAGAGACCTGATCAGCTGGTACCTCACTTCCTGTTACCAGTGCCTTCCTCTGAACCCCCCTTTCCCAGTACACCTTTCTTGTGCTCCACTGGCTTCAAATATACTTTCACTTCCCCTGGAGCATTCTACACCCATCTCACCTTGTTACTTCTTTCAGATTCCAATTAGACCTCATTTCACTTAGCAAGCCCTGTTTCTCTACCAAATCTTGGTTAGCCACCCTTCTTTTTACCCTATCACAGCACTCACTACACTAAATTATGATTGTTTATTTAGTTGTGATCTTTCTCCCCAGTAGGCTTTATGACAATGCTCTAGAATATAAAGTACTACCTGCAGTTATCTAGGAAGTAGAAAACCAGCAAACAAATTCATAGAATAGCATGGAAGTCAGCTAGCTGGTTCTTAAAAGAGGAAATAGAACAGTAAAGTATCCCTTTTCAGGTCCTAGAAGCCAATATATCTTTGAAGTGATAGTTGGTGTTGTGTTAATCCCTATCATTAGTATTCTCCTGGCATATAAATTTATTGAGAAGCTACTGAAATTTCATGTGTCTTTGCTCTTTTGTTATTATTAGAACAATCTGTAATGTATTTGTGACATTTTAAACATTAGACCTTGAAGTACAGCCCATTGCAAATTTCTCATACTTAACTCTGAGTCATCCTAACAGAATATTATAACTAAAAGATTTTAAGATAATCAAAATGACATTTTATAAAATTGCTATTATCTTGGAAATAAGTGATGGGCTCTATAAAATGAATTATAGACAAGTGTTTGGAAGAACATGTATCTTTGACTGGTTTGTTTTCCCTCTGAAAATGGAAAAATAAACTAAAATGGCCCTGCTGAACAGAAAATTGTTGTAATTCATTGAATGATGCTCTCCTATTGTGCTATACTTTTTTGATGGAGGTTTCAAAAAAAATTTTTTTAACATTTTCTATATCTGTTGTCTCTATTTTTGAGTGTTAGTGGTAATATTTTTTCCACAAACCACTTTGAGACACAAAAACTAGAATCATAAGTTTAAATTCAGTCGAATTGGTGGTAAGACTACTAACTTCAAAATTAAAATTAGGTTTTCTATTTTACATACAATATACTGAATTATCACTTCAAAGACCATAATTGAAAAACTTGCTTAGTAAGAGAAAATGCAGATTGGTAAATTTACAAACTGGTACAAAAGCTATAGACACACATGTACCCAGGGTAAAAGATGAAAAAATATGCAAAGTTAGAAAACATGTCCAGGGTGTGTAATTTCCATTTTGCTTTTGCTAGTAGGACCTATTTTCCTTCATTGATATATTAGGGCATTTGCTGTAGCAGAAATTAAGGGAGAACTTGACCCCAGAAGAGATTTCTCCAGCAAAGACACTTTTAGAAATTGGTTGTTGTCATTACTCTGACAACTGTCATCTTCTGGAAGATAAGTTACAATAACTCTGGTCAAAGCATAATCTGACATCAGCTCAAAACATGTTTCATATTTCTGATGTTTTAGAGACAGTCCAATGGGCATGTTTACAGCCATTCAAAAAGATTTTCTAATTCTCATCCCAAATTAACTTATAAAATCAGAAAGCAAATGATTGCATCATTTTAGCTCCTTAAAAACGTGTCTTCAGAGTTAAGGTCTACTGTGGTGCCTCCTGCTTTTAGGGAGGATCAATACAAAAATTGTCAGTTTATACAGCATTTCTGAAACTTTGGGGCAACCATAGTTGAAGATAGTCAAGATCATTTATTCTAGGAGAGAAACTATTTCTACATGGGTTTAGTTCCACGAAATATTTGCATGTACAGCTGATTTTGTATATCACATGAGGAACCAAGGCTATGTAACCCCACATATTTGTCATTCTGCCTTAGCTGCCAAAAATTTAGAACCAGAATAAATGTCTGAATATGATAAATCTGCTGTATCATCAGCTCATTCTTCCATTTAGATGGTCCAAAAATTTTTTTTAATCCCATATCTGTTGTTTTACCTACCAGAAAAAGTCATCAATATAGTTATATAGTTTGTGCCCTACACCAGGGAGTGAATGGGAACTAAACGCAGCCTGCAATTCACTTGCCCACCCAGAGAGGGCACCCTTTTTCATTTTTCACAAAAGCATTGTAAGGGTAGTGGTGCTCCCACTACCATAAGCCCTTTAGAGTTAGGCAGGGATAAATCATTAATAAATATAAATATCAGTTTTAGGACTCATGCAGCCCTCTGGCAAAAGGATTGAATTATGATTGCTGTCAGAAAAAGGTCAACATATATCTGATTTATGTATATAAAATATATGAAACAAATATAATAATTCAGATACATATTGAATTACAAGTATTTGCAGAATAATTTCTCTGTGAAATTACTTGCATATGTATCGCTGTCTTATACTTATGGCTACATTTTCTATTTAATTTTTCAGGAAAACAAAGCCTTTCCAGTAGACTTTTATAACTGTGTCAAGGAAGGAAGTATGAAACTTGTAGCTTTATTTACTACCTGCCTTATTATCACCATTTTAATAAAATTTGCATTATAATTTAAACCATTAAAATGTGCAGTTTTGGAGATTTCATTTTATAGTATTGAGCTTAAAGATCATTTATGTTGTCTTAAAAAACAGATTAACAATGGATTAACAAAATACAGATTAAAAATAAAGAGTAACAAAAATACAACAAGAAGTTACCATAGTTTTATATGTGTATTTAGCTAAAATCAAATGATGTAATCTTTGGAATTAGGAATGTTCACTAATTAGCCAGAGAGTCAAAATGAAGTTGAACATAAAGACTTTCTTAGCTCCTAATCAGCATAAAATTCCATTTTACTCTGTTGGTCCTGTTTTCTAAGTGAACTTCTAACTCAGAATTTTAAAGTAAAAAAATTAGTTCACACATCCACTTGAGTTTTTATTAAAAAGCAGCATTATAATACGATCAGTAAAATTACCTATCCATTGATTTAGTTCTGTTTTCTGAGTATATGTATACATAGGGAGATATTCCAAGTGAAGGGATTTGAGGTGATGTTTTTCCTTTGTAGTTTTCTATTATTGCGTGAATTCCTTATCAAAAACATGTATTATTTTATAAAAACAATGAAAAATTCTAAAACTTAAAAAAATTGACTTATGGTTGCATTTTCGGTAATAAAGCATGCTACCAAGTCAAGTATATCATATCTGACTTTAAGGATCCAGAGTGGGGTAGTGGAAAAAACACTAGATTCACTTGTAATACTAAGTCAATTATTAACTCTTTGCATAACAAAATAGTCTCAAACATTTTTGTATTGCTTGCTTACTATGTGCCAGGACTGGCTTTATTTTTTATTTATTTATTTTTGGCCGTGCCACGCAACATGCGGGATCTTAGTTCCCCGACCGGGGGATCGAACCGGTGCCCCCTGCATTGGGAGGGCGCAGTCTTAATTAACCACCAGGGGCCGCCAGGAAAGTCCCTAGGACTGGCTTTAAATTTTACTCACTTAATCCTCACTATGAGGTGGGTAATATTTTTTTTCCCAATTTCACAGATAAGGAAATGAGGCCCACGGATGTACATGTAAGTGTCAGAGTCTGAATTTGAAGCCAGATTCCAGAGCCCTTATTATTAATCATTAGCAATTATGCTATCTTTCACCTTAGGAAAGTCGCTTCAGTTATCAGAGCCTGTTTCCTCCTCTCAAAAATTAAGATATTGGCCCCAAAATGTTATGTACGATTTGACTGAAAGCAGCAGAAAGCATCAAGTAGCAGGGGAACAGTGAATGGCCCTGTTCTCAGTGATCCTACTTGCTGGCTTCAACAGATGTTTTCTCTAGTCATCGTCTTGTATTTGTTTAAGTATCTCTAGGTTTACAGAAACTAGCAAGGATACTGACAGTTATGTTTGGGGAAAGTGCAAAAATCACATACTGTTGAAAGGTTAGGTAGGCCCAGGCTGCTTAAGAGTTTAGTTCTTAGGAGTCTCCCACTTGGAACCAGAAAACAGGTGTAACATATATTTGGTCATTATACTTCTTCTCAACAGGTGTCAGGGATATCTATAACATTTCTGAACCTTTACCAGAAGTATGAAAACTGAAGTAACAGGCAAAAGATCTCCAAAGATGGTACCACATTTGTCTTGCTGCTGGAGGGTATCACCAGCCCTGAGAATATTACATGCAAGGTGGTCTTTACAGTACATAAGCTGAAGGCTTGATGAATCAATGTCTGTGTTCCATATTACTGGGGAAGATAGAATAAATAATTCAAAAATGGAAATAGGAAAGATCTTTTTTATCGCAAGTTAAAAACGAAGCAAAACCTATGCCTGTAAGATGAAAATGGTAAAATAGGTAAGTGTAAGAATATAGGGAGAAGAAACTCTGATCCAGTAGCACCTACTATTGATACTTAGATAAAGAAAGGAAAGAAAAATATAGTTTAAGACATCATTCTTAGATGTGTTTACCTCAGACTTGAGAAAGTCATTTTCACCATTTTTAGAGAAAGAAAAAGTACTATTCAACATCTGTATTACTTTCCTGTTGCTGCTGTAACAAACTACCACAAATTTAGTGGCTTAACGCAACACAAATTTACTTTCTTACAGCTCTGGAGTAAGAAGTCCAAAATGGGTCTCACTGGACTAAAATCAATGTGTTAGCAGGGCTGCATTCCTTCTGGAGTATGCCAGGGGAGAATCTGTTTCCTTGCCTTTGCCACATTCTAGAGGCCACCTGCATTCCTTACCTCATGGCCCTTCTCTTTATCTTCAGAGTGCATCGCTCCAATCTCTGCTTTTATTGTCACATTCCCTTTTTCTGAATGGCCCTACTACCTCCTTTTTATAAGGCTTGTGATTGCAGTGGGCCTGTCCAGATAATCTGGAATAATGTCCCCATCTCAAATTTCAAATCCCTTTTGCCATATAAGGTAACATATTCATAGGTTGCAGGGATTAGGACATAGACATTTTCGGGAATGGGAGATGGCTAAATTATTCAACCTATTATAGCATCTTAGAATCCTAAGGGGGAAAAAAATGACTCAATTGGATCAGGAGCCCGTCAAAACTAAAATTTGAAATAATGGTGAAAAATGCTGTATTAGCTAGGAAAGATTAAACTATGCTGCAATAACATAGAAATACTACATCTCAAGGGCTTAATGTATAAAAGAGTATTTCTTGCTAATGGAAAATCTGTTACAAGTTCTGTAACTGTGCAGAGCAGCTCCCTTCCAAGCAGTGACTTAGAGATCCAGGGAGGTTTTATGCCTCTACCATCTCAGTGTGTGCTCTACTGTCACCATGGCAGGGGGAAAGCCAGATGGTTGTATAGGAGCTTTTCACTCCCTTAGCCCCAAAGTGACACATGTCACCCATTCCCTTGTCATATGGCACATATAACTGTAAGGAGACTAAGAAGGGCAGTCTTCCATGTGTTCAGGAATGAAAGAACCAGATATTGATGTGTCCTAAGGAACTGATACGATACTGCCTAGGACATTTTCTAGTGAGAAACTCTGTAAAAATAGCATCAGCATGTTAAAAGTTAAAATGAGGTGAAGCTATTGAAAAATATGAAGAGTAGTCAAAATAAAAAACTAGATGGACATTTTTTGGTGGAGAGTAATGTTCGGACTAGGAAGAATAGAGCCAGTTCTCGGAAAAGATGTGATCATTTTAGCAAGTGGCAGGGCAAGTTAGGAGAGAGCAGTGAAACATTAAACACAACACTCTCTCGAGTATGACTCGAGACTCGAGTGGATGTTGGTACCATTCTTTGTCAGGGAAAGACAGAAAAGACCCACTTGTATCATAATGCATTTTAGGTTTCTGTAGAGTAGTGAAATGGAGACATAGGGAAGCTCTGGAACAAAGGAGGGATCCAGGGTAGACATAAAGGTTTAGGAGTCATGAGCACATAGATGATCATTAGAGTTAGAGCAGTATGTGAAACCATCCAGAGAGAGCCTCTAGACTGAGAAGAAAAGCACCCAGGACCAAACCTGGGGTAACGTTGATGTTGAAGGGTTTCGTGGGCAGAAGAGATCAAGAGGGTATCATTGAAGGTGGCCTGGTGTCTCAGAAGCCAAAGGGAGAGTTTCAAAGAGGCAGTAATGTCAAGTGCGAGGCCAAGAACAGGAAGGCCTTCGAGTGTCCATAGCCAGTAGCCACAAGGAGGCAAGAGCATGGCCAACAAAGTGACAGGAAGTGGGGTGTGGGATGGAGGGCAAGGTTTTTACGTTCAGATGCTAATGAAAAGAATCAGAGAAGAGGAGGCAGAACAGGCTAATAGGAAGTAAACTGTGCTAAACTGCGACCACTTATTTCTCACAGACCATTTAACCCAAAATATCGCAGTATTTTTTGAAAACCAGTAAGTTATGTGGAATTCATACT
The DNA here is from genome assembly GCF_039906515.1 of Pseudorca crassidens. Classification (NCBI taxonomy): domain Eukaryota; kingdom Metazoa; phylum Chordata; class Mammalia; order Artiodactyla; family Delphinidae; genus Pseudorca; species Pseudorca crassidens. The sequence goes on from NC_090298.1 coordinate 89,190,552, forward strand.
GGTCACATTGTTTGGAAGCTGGGTGTAGCCTCTTCCTGTCTCCACAAGCCAGTCAAGCCTGTGGACTTACTATTTTTCAATGAATCGAAATATATACACAATTAGATTGAATCAAGTCTTTATTATCTCCCAAGAGATACTGTTGTGTTTTTAAATCTGCTGGCAGTTTGGTGTTACACAGATTTTCTTAGTGACTATTTCTATGAAAACACTTTAAAATGAAATTTACTGCTGCGATCAGCAACAGGGGAATGCTGTAAACTTTCCACTGTTCTAAATTCTATTCCGCTTGATTTCTCATGCCTGAACTATAACTTTTTTTAACGCATTTATCTTCTTGTTGGACTTTTCTGTGGGCGTATACACTGCTAGTGATTTTATTTGATCGCTGGCAACGAGTTCTGGTATTCTTGTTCTGATATTGAGCATTTCAAGCAGTCCCTTAATGAGTCGGCCTCTGCACTCCAGTGCTGTTAACTTTGATAGATTTCCTATTGTGAGAATAAGCTCCAAAAATAATCGACTTATTTTCCTTAGTGCTTCTCCATTTTTGTGGAATTTCATTATTTCTAAAATTGTAGATTTTAGTGTGCCTACCCAGAACGTCCCTATTTAACTTCCCAATTTAAGTAACATTTGAATATCGGGGACTTGGCAAGTTGGGAATTTTCATGCATTTATTCAGCAAACATGTATCGAGAACTACTGTGTGTTCCAGGGCGTTGAGGTGCCAGGCTCTCATCAGAGGCTCTGCACAGAGCTGACATTTAAGACAGAGTCAGACAAGTAAATCTGTGATTAGCATTCAGTGAGATACACAATGAACTGTGCTATGGTATACAATCAGGAAAGACTTCCCAAAGGTAACGGTGCTTAAGTTAGATTTTGAAGAATGAGTAGGATTTAGCTAGATGAAGAAGGGAGGGAACATCTGAGTTAGAAGAAAAAAAAAGTTTTTTAAAAAATAGTCTGTATTTTATATAAAGAATCTGGGAGTCTGTGAAATAAATGAATTGGAAAAAAATGATGGCAGGGAGAATGCTTCACTTAAGAATTAATCTCCTCCTAGAATTATGGCCTCTATTCTCTCCCTCAATCCACCATCTACTCTTGCTTCAATATTCTCATAAAACTCAGCTCTGTCCATGATAATTCTCTTGAGAAATCTTTAGTGGTTCAACATTGCCTTCTGATAACATTCAGAGTCTAAAACCAGTCTTCATGGGCTTCAGGCCTCCTGATCGTCCTCAGAAACCCAAGTACTCACTGTTCCCTCTTTCTCATTTCTAAGTCTTTGTTTAGGTTGTATCTTCTGCTTAGAATAATCTTCCTTTCCTCTGTCTTCCTTCCCTTTCATATCTTACCTGGTTAAAAGCCTTTTTATCCTAAAAAGTTAAAATATCTCAAAAATGATATAGCCATACAATATAAAGTCATTAAAAATAATTTTGTGGGATTAATATTGTGAAAAGGTTATTTAATATATTCATAGGTAAAACAAACATGATATAATACAGTATGTTTAGTTTAATTGCATTTTTAAGAAATGCACATGCAGAACAAAAGACTTTAGGTACATTCAACATGGTATGAAACAGTCATTATCTCTGGCTCGTTGGATAATGGCTGCTCTTTTTTTCCCCCTTTTCAGCCCACTGTATTTTCCATTTTTTCCTAACAGTAAACATGTGGTGCTTTTACAGTAGGAAACAAAATGATTGATGATATTTTCAACTTTTTAAATAGTTTTTTTAAACCCTACTCTTCCTTCAAGGGGCTCAACTCATTATTTCCATCTTAGATTCTTCTGTCATCTACCAATTAGAAATAATCTTTACCTTCTTTCTACTACCCTTTTTGGTCTTCTCATATAATAACATACCATATTTTACCTTATATTTTAATTATTTGCTACAGCTCCCACAGGAACTGGCTGGCAGTATAAACAGAGATCACTACTTGAATGAATGAATGAATGAATGCTTATGGGAATTCAAAGAAGGATAGTTCATTTCTTTTTTTTTTAACATCTTTATTGGAGTATAAATGCTCCAATGGTGTGTTAGTTTCTGCTTTATAACAAAGTAAATCAGTTATACATATACATATATCCCCATATCTCCTCCCTCTTGCGTCTCCCTCCCACACTTCCTATCCCATGCCTCTAGGTGGACACAAAGCACCGAGCTGATCTCCCTGTGCTATGCGGCTGCTTCCCACTAGCTATCTATTTTACGTTTGGTAGTGTATATATGTCCATGCCACTCTCTCACTATGTCCCAGCTTACCCTTCCCCCTCCCCGTGTCCTCAAGTCCATTCTCTACGTCTGCGTCTTTATTCCTGTACTGCCCCTAGGTTCTTCAGATCATTTCTTTAAAGAACATAAAATCTTACTAGGGAGACATTACATGTAGTCAAGAAAAATATAAAGTAAAAGCTAATTTATAAGACACTAGGACAATAATTGTTAAGAAGCATATAATGTGGAATGTGGTGTATAGTCAGTGGTGGAGGGATTTTTATAAAGTGTCAGAAGAATCCTGTTCGCCAAAATGAGATTCAGGGATTATAGCTGAGATAGACAGGTGCCAAGCACTTTTGTTTGGAAACATACTTCAGTGACATTTGGAGGTCAAATTATGAATGCAGAGTCACGGACTAGAGCCTGTGAATAGTCCCAGCCCACCGTCCCCAAGCCTCTCCTAGTGGCTCTGAACAGAAATAGAATGTGACTGCAATAATCTACAAAGCAGATCATCCGTGCTGATAACAGGCCATTAACTAGTTTTAATTTACCTGGCTGTTGAAATTCTATTTTCCTAGCGATGGTTATTAAAGTGACAAAGAAAAGGACTGCATCTTTTTTTTTTTTTTTGGTCCCAACTTGAATCTTGTAAGAGCATCTGCTGAGAGGAAAGAAAATGAACCCAAGACATCTTTCTGTCTCAAATCAAATAAATATTTTGTGATAAATTGGAATGCCATTCATGCTTACTATTTTCAGATACAATACTCTAAGAAATAAGGCATCTTATATAGATTTCTCCCTCTAAAATGTAAAGTTAGCCTGTGGAGCTATACAGGTATCTCTTAGGGATTCAGTCATAAACCAGACTCAGTGATACTGATTGTTTTGTCTTCAGACCACATGGGAAGAAACAGTGATGAATCAAATGACAGGGCTGAGAAGAGATTCATGAGGCATCCTGTCCACCAGGTAGTCCTGATGCTTCCTAAATGCAGAACTGGTTCAGTCAGTTTTCTCCCATCTCCTTTCTTTATTGGTATCCTAATAACTTTTCTTGAAGGACTATTACAGACATAATTGCAAAGATTCTTTATAAATGTTTCATGAGAAGAAAAATCCTATTACAGAAGCTTCCAGTCATAACTTGGTATGCAAAATACTAGCCCATCATATAAAATTTCTTCCTTACTTCAGGTATTCATACCTAGAGCTGTTAAATTTTAGTTCCCTGTACTAAGTAAATTAATACATCAAAATCCTAGTTCCTTCTCTCTGTCTTGATATTTTGTTTTCATTTCTATTGCCTTTAATTTTATTTTGTCTCATTTTAAAATGAAGAGTAGACATAACTTGGCATCCTTGAGCGGCATCACATGTGCGTTTCTGAGTTTCTTTTTGTAAGCAGAATGTCAACTGTCTGGGTCATAGATAAAGGGAGAGACAAACCTTTAGGACCAGACCAATTGTGTGACTCGATAAAAACATTCTGAGAATTTTTCTATCTAGATTCTGAATTTAAGCTAAAAATAGACCTCAGTACCTTAACTCTCTCTGATAGGCTGATGGATGCGGCATATGGGAATTTGGAGGAAAACCATACCTTGATGTATTATTTTGGTTTTTCCCCACTCTGAGCATGATTACCTTTTTCAAATTCTGTCTCTTCAGCGTACACTAAAGGCTTTGGGGAAACTGTCATACAGAAACACCAGTGCAGAAGTCATGAGCAAAGTAAATGCAAAAGAATAAAAATAGGACCAATTGCTTCATGTACAGTGTAACACTGATACAGTGAATGTATTCTACTTTCAGCTTCACTGTTTGCAAAATGTCCATTATTTGTTTAATTATCCTTTTCTAGTACTTTCTCTAGGATGCTTTGTAATTAGTATTTTAAAACTTCTAAATTTTGAGGCCATAAAAATCTTGAAAGGCTTTATTAAATGTTTCCAGTGGTCTAAAAATAGTATGTACTTTTTCAGGAATGCCTTGCTCTCAAGTCCTTTTTGTACTGTTAGTATCTTTTTAAAAATATGAAATATAAAAAATAGATAAATGATGAGTTATGTAACACTTAATAGTATAACTCAGTCTCTAAGTTATGAGTTGTAGTGTTTAGTTTCTTTGGTAAGAGTTTGGCATTATAAGCCCTTAAAGGAAAATAAAGGGATTTCATTTGGGTATTAGTGCAAACAACCCCTTTTTTAATGGGATAATCTCCTTAAAATAAAGTGATACGAAGATAGTTTATTGAATTTTCGTTTGACTAGTTTACAAAAAAAGACCACAATAGAAAATATAAGCGCCATAAAGACAATTAGCTGTTCAACATTAGACAAATACCCCTTCACTAACAAACACTGGTTACAAGGGTATCGTTCCTGTGAAAATGAGTGAACAAAACTCTCGCCAAGATAGTAAAGAAAGCAGAAAATTTATCCTCAGAAGCATCTTCACAGATTAAAGAGAGACAGTATTTTAATAATTTTATTTGCTTGGTTTAACTTAAGAATAAATTATTTGACTATGTAATCCCTAAATTATTTTGAAATCCCGTGTAAAGAAATCCCAAAGTGAGGGAGACGCAAGAGGGAGGAGATATGGGAACATATGTATATGTATAACTGATTCACTTTGTTATAAAGCAGAAACTAACACACCATTGTAAAGCAATTATACTCCAATAAAGATGTAAAACAAAAAAGAAATCCCAAAGTAACATGCTATCCCAAGTTCTTTATTAATAATAACACTATTAACTTTATAATGATGAAATATATTTGTAAGAATCTTCAGATGCCCTACATATTTTTAATTATCTTTATTGTGATATAGTTTAAATACAAGAAAATGCATTTATTTTAAGGGTGCAGTTTGATGAGTTTTACCCAGTGTGTACGGTCCTTGTAAGCAGCACTGCACTTCCATCACCCCCAAAAGTTCCCTGTACCACTTTGTAGTCAGTCCCCTTCTCCTACCCCTGGCCCTGGGAACCACTAATCTGTTTCTATCCCTATAGTTTATAGTTTATAATTTCCTAAAATTTCAGGTAAGTGGAACTATTTAGCATATATTAGCCTTTTGTTCTAGCTTTTTTCACTAAAAACATAATGCTTTTGAAATCCATCCATGTTGTTGCATATAGTTTTTTCCTTTTAAATTCTGAGCAGTATTCCATTTTATACCACAGTTTGTTTTTCCAGTCACCAGTTTGATGAACATATGGATTATTTCCACTTGGGGCCTATTATAAACAAAGTTGCTGTGAATATTCATATGTGTCTGTGTGTGAATATATGTTTTTGTTTTTCTTGAGTAAATATCTAGAAGCTGAATGACTGGGTTGCATGGAAAAAAATTATAAGAAACTGCCAAACTGTATTTCAAGTTCTGTTCTGTTTTGCATGCCCACCAACTATGTATGAGAGTTGCACTTTCTCCCTACAATAAGTAACACTTGTTACTGTTTTTAGTTTTTCTAGTGGGAATGTAGTGCTATCTCATTATGGGTTTAATTTTTATTGTACTTTCCTAATGACTAATGATACTGAGTTTCTTTTCACGTGCTTATTTGCCATTCATATGCCTTCTTCTGTGAAGTGTCTGTTCAAATCTCTTGCCCATTTTTGTTAATGAGGTTTTTGTCCTGTTTTTAAGTTGTAAACATTTGTTATATTTTTTGGAAACAAGTCCTTTATCAGACAGAAATTTTATAAATTTTTTCTCTCAAGGTGTGGCTTGTCCTTTCCTTGTTTTTCTTTTCAAGAGAAGTTGCTAATTTTTTTTTTTTTTTTTTGCGGTACACGGGCCTCTCACTGTTGTGGCCTCTCCCGTTGTGGAGCACAGGCTCCAGACGCGCAGGCTCAGCGGCCATGGCTCACGGGCCCAGCCGCTCCGCGGCATGTGGGATCCTCCCAGACCGGGGAACGAACCTCCGTCCCCTGCATCGGCAGGCGGACTCTCAACCACTGCGCCACCAGGGAAGCCCCGAAGTTGCTAATTTTAATGAACGTTAATCTATCACTTTCTCCTTTTACGCATCATGCTTTTGGTAACATATCTAAGAACTCCTTTGTAACCAAGGTGACAAAGATTTTCTCCTATGTTTTTCTTTCTAAAAGTTTTTTTTTAGCGTTTTAAAAAATTTATTTATTTGTTTGGCCACACGGCGCAGCATGTGGGATCTTGGTTCCCAGCCCGGGGTTGAACTCACACCCCCTGCATTGGAAGCACAGAGTCTTAACTACTGGACTGCCAGGGAAGTCCCTCTGAAAGCTTTATAGTTTAGTTCTTGCTTTCAGATCTAAGACCTGCACCGTGCCTGCCTCTTGTTTGTGCTAATTTGGGACCTAAGACATTTTTCACTTTCCCATTTGGTTCTTTACTTCCTTATCTGCCTGTTTCTGGCTTTGCACACCTTCTGGTCAGAATACATCCTATTGCCCTTTCTGGGGACTCCCAGTTTCATTCCTATCTCATCTCTTCCTGGAGGTCAAAATACATTGGGAGTCCCCTTTTAATTGTCTACCTTTTCCTTTTCCTCTGACTTTTTAGTAACATTTCTAAGAATATTTCCTTAGATGTCCTATACTTACCTCTTTCATGCCATCCTTTAGAAAAAAATGTCAAAATTTTTTTATTTGTTTGCCTGGTGAAATGTGAAGTTTCAGACATGCGTAGGGCTTGAAATAACTCTTTTAAGGTTTTAGACAACAAATATTTAAATTCGGCTAGAACTTAGTGCAAAGTTCAGAGAATTCCATGACGTTAATTTGATAGCACTGGAAGTCATTTAGTTGATCCTCTATGTAAGGACAAGATTGAGAGATTTTTTTTCCTGGGTTATGTCAAACATAGTTTTCATGTCTGGCTAATTGCCCTAGCAAACATGTAATCATTAGCAAGGCTCTCTTCAAGCCTGAAGCATTTCTGAGCATCCTTCTCCTACCTCCTTCCCCTTCTGTGCCCATCATGCCCTCTGTAGACCTCTACTGTCTCTCCTACAAGATCGCTTGTTACTACCACTGGATAAACTCCTTAAGGACAGAACCTGTTTTTTTCCAACACTGCACAGTACTTGCTACATATTTGGTGCCCAGGAAATGTTTGCTGAATCAGTCATCTTACCCTTTCTTAAACATTCCCAGAAAAGAGATTCTGTCATCTCTCTATATGCTAACATCCTAAAATTTCCTCTGGACAGAAATTCTGCTATTTCATCTGCTAAATAATGTGGACCCACTTTCTCCAGTATTTTCTTATTTTTCTTAATTACATTGTCGACTAAAATGTTCATCCACTGACTGTCACTCTCTTGTACACTATTGGCCTTTTATTAAACCCAATAGATGCTTTTGAATTTTTAGTAAATAATGATACTTTCTTTGAGTGTGGTCTTTATCTTTCTGCCACATATCCTTTGGAACAGGAAGACTTTTCTTTATCATGAGTCATCTTCCTGAACCATTCAGTATGAGTAGAATTCTTTGTTATTATTGTTGGAGAGAACTTTGGTAAGGCAAATTTTAAAGGGAAAAGAGTTTGGATATTTGTATAAAAATAAACATGTGCTCTTCCACTACTATCAGAAAAAAAGAACAAAATTATTTTTAGTAGATAAAATTCAATTTTAAAGAAAATATTCAGCATTCATTTTAAAACATGACTGCCACTTAGTATATTCTTTGATAATCTGACATAGATATAATCCAGAATATGAAAACAAAAAAAACCTTTATAGAATAGTTTGGGTGCCTGGTATGACTTTAGACAATAACTTCATTGTTTAGCACATGGCAATTTGATAAGATTTACATGTCTATTCTCCAGCTAATATAATGGATTATAGAAACATTCAGAAAATAAAATCAATGTCTGCATAATGGTTGTTTTGCCTATTACTGTATTAATAGAATCAGTCACCAAAAGAACTAAACTGCAGAAAACCTAAGCTAGTTATTAGCTTTAAAAATAATAATAATAATTGGTTCTGAGATTATAGCTGTAAAGACCTAGTAGAAGATTTGCCCATTCTTTCTCAAAGACAGATTTGCTCCCAATAAGGTGCTCCCAGAGGCCCCAATCAGCCTTGCTTCAAGTAAGCCAAGCGGTGAAACAGGCACAACTTCTCCACCGAATGACATCATTCTTGTTTAGTAGTCAGACCGCATGCTGGTATAGTGTGGGATTCCATAATTACTCTGATTGTTTCTGCATGGATTGAATTTGAATGCCCTCTCTTCCATTAGTGATAGTATTATTAAAATACTCCAAGGTGGCCTCCATTTTCCTTTACCAGTGTTTAAGTTGCTGTTTGCTTGGAAAGCAGGTCCTCTGGTCCCTGTTTGATAATTGCTTCTGATCCTGTCTCATTCCATCTCTGCTGATACTGCTGACATTTCATCTATTCCATGTTTATACATTGACCCCTTCTAAACCAGTTCTGTGTCTATATTAAATTATGCTGCTTTTGTTTTTGCCCTTAACTCATGATATGTCTAGATTTCCTGTTGTTTTCACTGTTTGCTGCATGCCCCATTTAGTATCATTAACATGTATCATTTTGGTGAATTCTTTTTTAGAAATATAGTTCTTTTTATTCTTATTGATGCTCTTTTTTCCTCCATTCTGCTTTCTGATGGCAGTATTGCCACAACTGCTTTTGTTTGTTAGCATGCGCTTCTTACACCTGATCTTTTTTACATTCTAATCCTCTTCTCTTCTGGTGGGAGCAGGCTGATGCCCTTAGCACAGTTCGTCCCACTCCCTCCCACCTCCTCCCTTCCATTTAGCATGTTGAAGACATAGGATTTTTTTTAACAGAATGGATCAACAATTATTTAGACATAATAGTGTCACTCATGTCTTTGCTCCTGATGTTTGTTGCTCACTACTTCTTTCTCTTTTATGGATTCCCTTTTTATATTATGTCGAATATGTCTTTGAGTAATTCTTTTAGATGTATCATATTTGATAATGCATCATTTACCTAGTTTGTATCAAAGGAATGTAAGTTCCATAAAGGACATGAATTTTTGTGTGTCTTGTCACCATTTTGCCTAAAAGAGTGCCTGGCAAATAGTAAGTGCAAAATACATATTTTTGAGGGAATCAAATCAATTTATTTTATCACTTGGCCTTCTCTTTGTCAATTTTAAATCTTTTATGGAAATAATTATAAACTGCCTAACACATTTTCCTACTTTCTGATATCAGGTATTCCCCATAATTGTTCACCTTTATTGATGACTCAGGGGCAACATTATCCATATCATATCACTTACTCTGATTTGTTCTAATCTGATAACAAAATTCCCTCAAAGCATCTCAGAGAAGTTTACCTCTAAATTAACTGGCTTCCATGTGCCAGATAGCGTAAATTTATTTTTCTTCTCATCATATCACGTTAAAAGTGGTTGGTAGTACAGAAGCTTGGGACCAGGTGGAGCCCTCTGGGAACATCATTTTCTGGACACAAAGAAGCAATGTCTAGAAGAGATACTAGTCAAATAGCCTGGCAGTCATTAGTGCAAAAAGCTTGAAAGGGAAAATTCAGCCCATGAAAGCTATGTGGCCCATAAAAACTTAGATGAAAAAACAAGTTCAAAGCTGAGGATCAGAATCCAAGCGAAGAGAAATTATTGCACCAATAAGAAGGTGCCTGCAGCAGTTCTCTATCAGGTATGGATAAGAAAGAAGCAGGTAGCAGACTCAGACCTTTCGTGAACAGTGATCATTTTTCTTTGGTCTCTTGCCCCCAACTCCGCCCTACCCATCCTCACTGTTGAACTTTCGTTCTCAATGCTGTTGATAAGCTTGCTGTTCCAATTATCTATTGCTACATCAAATACTACCCCCAACATAGTGGCTTAAAACAACAACCATTTCTTATTTATTTTTGTTTCATCAGTTCAGGTCAACAGTTTGGCCTGGGTTCAGCTGAATGGTTTTCTGCTTTTATCTCCGGGGTCACATACATCTGGTAGCTTGACTAGGGCCGGAGGGTTTAATATAGCCTCACTCACATGGCTGGGCCTTCCTGCTTACTGTAGGGTGGTCCTCTCTATATATATGGTTTCTCACCCGTGCTTTTTTACATGGTGTCAGGACTGTTCCAGGAAGACAAAAGTGGATGCTGCAAGGCCTCCTGAGGTCTACACTCCAGCACTTCATAATATTACTTCTGCCACGTCTGCTCATTGAAGTCACAAGTTAGCCTAGATACAAGGGATGGAGAAGTACAAAATACTGGGGCCATAGTTTTCATACCACATCTGTCTCTGAGAGCCCACTCCTAATTTTCAAACTTGTAATTTCTAATATTGTAATGTATGTACTAGCATAGCTATTTCTTCTTGTAATATTTAATTCCCTGAGAGAAGGAATTAGGTTTATCTTTATCTGCAGCACATAGCAGAGAAGCCAGTACCTATTAAGGCCTTAATAAAGAGAAGTTGAACCAATGGTGGGCTGATTGGTTGAGATGTACATACAACGCATGTATGGATACTCTGTTTTATGTACTTTTTACAGCTAGATTCTAAGATTAATGGAATAGTACTTTTAAAAGTACAAAGTAAATTACAAGTATGTCTTTTTGTTGTAAAGTAGTAAGAGTTTTTGTGTGTATCAAACAGTAACTATAGAATGCCGGGTTCTTAGAAACTAGAAACTCATCTGTATAATAGAGACTTAGTAGTGTTTCCTTAATCAGTTCCCAGGTCAAAAAACCAGAAATGATTTCATCTCTTTTCTCTACCATCATTGTTATTAAAAATGTTGGGCCTCATAGTCTAAGATACATATTTGTCTTGTGGCATGCATTTAATGTCAGATTAATGGCCATTTGTGCCAAAATAACAAGATCTTAGTAAGGAAAGTCTGTTTGCAAATGTAGCCCCTAATTCCTTTGCTTTAAAAATACTTTGAATAATCTAACAGGCTCAACTATTACCTAATGTCAGCTAAGATTCCATTGATGGCACTAAAGAAACCATTCGGTATTTCATGGAATTTAAAAATCCTGTGTCCTAGTTGTTTCCACATAGGTGATTATTTTACATGTAATTTCACCAAGATCCAGGGATAGCCACTTTGATTTGCCCCCATTGCTGTACACTGTCCTGAATGTTGTTAAAGCAACTGTCACATTTTCCTCTGACAGTTTGGAGATGACGGTAATTTGCAAAAATATGTGGAATCCTTTAGGCATGATAGGCTTTACATTTATATAAATTATTATTTTGTCCACTTTGAGTCTTTCAGACACTTTTGTTTTATGTAACTGGCATCTGCAAGTTGGTAAGAGACCAAAAGGACATGTGTATGCAAAGTTAATATTTGCTCAGACAGGTAATCCTTCATGAAAGCAAAATGCAGATTTTGTGTGGACTACATCAAAGAATCACAGAACGAATAATCATTAATGTCACAGGACATTTGGTGAACATTTTTAAAAACTTTTATCTTGTAGAAGTACAAGAGAAAAATAGTTACATATAGGAAATCAAGTCTTAATGTAATACCACAAAAACAGTCTTATCAAACATAATATAGAATTAAAAATGAGCGAAGATAAAGCAAGCTCTCCTGGCTATGGAAAGAAAATATAGAGAGACAGAAAAGAAATTGAATTTCAAATCTTTGTTTCAAGATAAAAATGAATTATTATAATAGACCTTATTCATAACTTTGGCTTAGACCTTATTCATAACTTTGGCTCTCCTATTTGGATTTCATATGCTGAAAGCAGTCATAGGACTGAAGGGAAATTTATAATAAAGTCACCTGGGATATCACGTCATAAACCTAGAAAACAACATTAGACATTGAAATGGGAATAATGAAAATTTCATTTTAAAAGAATGTATATGGGAGGCAAGGAAAGAACTGTTCAGATACATGGAAGAAAGTCATTACTTCTCTTGAATTCCTATAAACACTGAAAAATGTTTTCCATGAGCAGGATACTGTTGCCACAGTAAATATGATTAGATCTTTCCCCTCTGTACATAGGGGCTCAAACTGTTCTAAAGACACTTTTTGTGTTAGCATGCCAGACACGGCCATCTTCCTACTTGGCTAAGAGTATGGCCTAAGAATCTACTAAGCATCACCAGACCAGAGGCAAACGTGCAGCTTGACCAAGTAGCTCTGTCTGGTTGGAAGAATTGAGGGGCAGGGCATTTGGAGGACATAATCCATTATTGACCCTCTCAGCAAAGTGCAACGTCTGTGGTATCCCTTGCACAGAGATTATTATCCTGCAAAGGGTTAACCATCTGCGGATCATTCAGTATCTAAATCTAGGTGCGTTCCATCGTAATTAGAGTGTGTTTGTTCATTAGTAACTGAACATTTTGCAGACCTTAAAAATTTAAATGATCTTGAAGCTCATTGTGGCACCTTGTGCATCAAAAATTACACAGTTGCTCTCCTCTTTATGTGCCTTTTATGTCCTAATTTAGGCGCCAGTGTATGTGTATCATATAGTGAAAGTATAAACAACAAATGGTTTTGGAGGAATTGTTATGTACCTTTATACAGAGTAGAAAAATAAAATAGAATAGAAAAAATAATGTTTAGTCCTCTCAATATAGTGTATATTCTAGAGCCTAAGCACTGATCAGGGGCTCTATTTCATCAAACTTAAATGGAAAAGAAGTCAAGTCTCAGGAACAAAATGGCAGAAATCTATCTACTCGGAGATTGCAGAGTACAGTTAAGTCCCCTACATACGAACAAATTCCGTTCCGAGAGCACATTCATAAGTCCAATTTGTTCTTAAGTCCAACAGTTAGCCTAAGTACCGAACTAACACAATCGGCTATATAGTACTGTACTTTAATAGGTTTATAATACATTCGCATCTTTGAAAGCGGCGTGAAGGTTCGTATGTAGGGGATTTACTGTATAAGTTTTGTCAAGATAAAAATGAACAGTAGTTCAAAGGAACCGGAATACTCAGCATTGTAGAATACTGAAAGCACACAGGCTTTGGAACAAGACGGATTCCATACTCAGCCACTTATCAGCTATATTTTCTTGAGCAAGTTATTTAATCTCTGAGCCTCAGTTTCTTTATCGGTATAATAGAGATACTTACACTTAAAATAGGGGTTAGGGATAATAGGTTAAGCTCCTGGTAGCATGCCTGACACATACTAGGTGCTAAATAAATTGTCACTCTTATTCTTACAGGGTTGAGAAATGTATTTCCTTGGTCGTAGCTTGTAACTTATAACTTACCCTCCCAGCTTTACTTCCATTCATCAGCTGTTGGCATTCACTCTTGCAATGGAAAGGTGGAAAACTCTTCACCAGGATCATCTAGCATCACTGTGTGGCTAGATTCATCCAGCCACTTACAGTAAGACAATACCTTTAACCTAGAGCTTACAGAATGTTAGTTGAAAGGACCACGTGCTGGCCACCAAGTGGTGGACCATGGACCACTGGTTCCTCCGACTTATTGCAAGTGTTCCAAGTGTACATCAAGCATTGTTTGAGACAGAATAATATATTTGTATATAACTATATGCAGTACTATTTTACTGTTGTGATTAATACAAATTTGTTTCAAAACATCTTTGAATCCCTAGTAGCCTTTCCATTATATTGTATCTTCTCTGTCAGCCATTATAAAACATACACCTCTCACATCAGGGTAGATGTGGTATAAAGGAATCAAAACTGTTGGATATTATGCAGGAACCCTTATGCTCAAAAAAAGTCAAAAACTGGTGCTCTCTTTCCCAAGGTCCAGGAAAATGATGTGTGATGTACTCGTTTACACATCTTGTTAAGGAAAACACTGGTGAGAACTCAAGTCTCCAGCCCCTTGTCCAGAACTCCCAACAGTGGAGATGTTTTCATTATTGCTTTTGGAAAAATCTGAAATGTATCTAATGTTCAGATTAGTATGCATGAAGTTGAGTATTAATCGAAAATCAGTTATTTGAAAAAGATCTAAAACTGTACCTGACACATATAAAACACTCAACAAATGGTTGCTATTATCTTGATGACTCTTTAGTAAGGAGTGATTTTGTCACTGTTTTCTACCTGTTGCTCAGAGTAACTTACCGCATCCAAGTGTAACATTGTAGGTTGTATCATTAGTCACCCAGGCAAGTGGCTTTTGTTCTCATTTCTCATACTCTCAGAATAGGAGTGGTTGGATTTTTTTTTTTTTTTTTTTTTTTGCGGCACGCGGGCCTCTCACTGTTGTGGCCTCTCCCATTGCGGAGCACAGGCTCTGGACACACAGACTCAGCGGCCATGGCTCACAGGCCCAGCCGCTCCACGGCATGTGGGATCTTCCTGGACCGGGGCACCAACCCATGTCCCCTGCATCGGCAGGCGGACTCTCAACCACTGTGCCACCAGGGAAGCCCTAGGAGTGGTTGGATATTTTTTAAATCTCCCTTCCGGAAGTCTTTTAGGAGTAGAGGCTCTTGCCGTTAGTACTGAGGCTAACTTTGGAGGCAAGTCCTTGCAACACATTTTATTGCAGCCTCAAGACAGCTGTTGGCCTTTAATGTGCATGCTTAAGACAGCTCTGTTTTGTTGTTGAACTACCCACTGGGATTTGATACATTTCTGTGAACGAAAGAGATTTAAACATTTACTTGCCATCAATGTTTTTTAATTTGTCCTCCTCCCCGCCCACCATGCCCCAGTTCCTGTTGGCCAAACTCTTTTTATTAATAGAATCAACATTAGATCAATATTTATTTAAAAACTGTAGTGGTCTCTAGGTATCTAATTTCACAACGTGGCCTTCAGGTGATAGCAGAAAATGGTAAATGAGAGATATTTATTTCTGACCATACAAGTAGAGCTTTATAAAACTATAAACCATCCAGATTAATCACATTAGTTAAATACAAAGAAAGTTCCCCTTGGGTTTTTCAGGTAAATTGAGGACTGAAGCTATGTGTTTGGTTCTGAATTTTTTTTCAATATCCATATTTAGTATGAGGCCCCTTTCTTTACCTAACTTCCAAGAATTGATTTATAAAAGAATATGTGGAGTCTGTACTTGTGCATGCCCAACCGGAATTCTCTTGTTGCCCAAGGGAAGGAGATGAAAGAGCCAAAAGAAGTAAGCACTTCTATATGTGCTGAACATGTCCATTGTAAGTAAAGGCACATGACTTCCAGGAGCTTCCATAAGTGGTTCTCATGCAGCCAGCTCTGTCAGGCAAGGACTTAATTGTTTCATGCCCCAGCTCTCAGGCAGCAGCCTCATTAGAGGAGATCACCAAAGGCCTCTGTTTCTCCACAGAATGCAGCCCAGTGGAGCATTACTCCAGTATAAGTAGATTCAGTGGTTGAGGCAGCTAAGCCTCCAGTGGTGATCTTCCTTTGCTGTTGAGAAAGAGAGTCACCTGGTTTAGAATAAATACACTAGAGCTAGCCCTAGACAGTTTTTTTAGAAGTTGTAGCTGCATTTTGCCCACACCCAAAGCCCCATCACACTCATATATTCACCCAGTGCCCGGATTGACTTTCCCCTAAGAGCCCACTGTACACCCTGCCCAAGCCGGCTCTCTCAGCCAGTTCTTGTTACTCGATTTTACCTTTTCTCTTCTTTCTTCTCACTGTCAGAACATGCCTGCCCTATCATCCCTAAGATTTTGTATGATGTCTATTCAACTATCTCTTGGAATAATTTATGGTAAAATGTGAGTAAAAGGTAACACATGCCTCCCTCCCCACAGGTAACATATTCGCATTTTTGCAGAGGCTTTAAGTAAATGAAGAGACTCAGATCTTGAGGATTCTAAGTGTCCTGGCAGGCAGCAGGACAGGGATTTCAGGAGTCCATTAGCTCTCACCATATAAACCCACAGGGCACTGGACCAGCCCTGAGCAAAAAGGCCTAAATTACACTCTGACCTTCCCTGCACACATGGTCTGCTACTGCGTTCACAGAAGCAGCACTTTCCTTCCAACCTCCCAGAAGTCTGTGACACTCAACAAGTTTTCAAAGGAACAGGAAAAGCACAGTTTAATAATGGGGCTGATTTTCACACTGTTGCAGCTGGGGTTCCTTTGCGGCCTGTGCTTTTAGAAATAAGTGCCCCATTAACACTGGGCACAGAGCTCACCAAGCGAGAGGTATGAAGTGTGATGGAGGAAGTTGCGAAGGGAAGAGAGAGAGGTGGTGAGGAACAATGTGACCAGTGGAAAACTGGGAGTGAAGTCACAGGTGCAACTGAAAACAAGAAATGGAGAGAGATTTTCACATTTACATGTACTTTATTCAAAGGAAAGATAAGGTAGATTCTGAAGTGGAAATAAGCAACGTGTGATTGGCAGAAGGATCTGGCTGGTTATCTCTTTTTTGTCTAATCTCTGATCCCATCACTGTCAGCTAAATAGTGGCTTTAGTATCAGGTGGTATAAAACCGTCCCCTAGGTGCCAGCTCTGTTGCCAAAGATACGCCATCTTGCCCCACCTCCATTTGCTGGTGTGCTCTGTCAGACGGTTTACAGTTCTATTTCTGTTATCACGTGCAAAATTTTCCAAAAAGAAACAGGCAATCCTACTCTTTTCCATCAAAACAATCATGTATATTGTTTTAAAGCAGTTAATGACTCTTGGCATCTTCAGAAAATGGGTTTTTCATGTGCTTATTATATAGATTTTTTGGTTTTTTTTTTTTCACTTTTGAGAGGGGAGAGAGTTTGAAGTGTCACTTCTTTTCTTAAAGGTAACCAATTTTAACTCTTTTGTTGTTTAAAATTCAGAAATTGTAGCCATTGGCTGTAGATTAAGTGGTATGTAATTGGATTACATTCCGAAAGAGAATTACAAAATGTGTTGAGGCATGATAACAGGTGGCTAAAATGTCAGACTCTGAGGCTGGGCTGCTGGAGTCCAATTCCTGATTCTCCTCACCTCACCCCCTTGTGGGCTGTGTAACCTTAGGCAGTCACTTCACTCTCTGGGTGTGAGTTTCATCATCTATAAAAATGAAGATCATAAATACAGTTAATTAGAAGAATTAGGTGACGTTTATGAAAGGAGCTTACATGCCTGACAAGTAGTAAATACTATATAAATTGTTGTTAGGAGCACTAAATTGAACGGCTTTTATATTTATATAAATAGAAAAATAGTCAAATATTCCAATTAGAAGCAGGGAAAAGGCAGTGATTCTCCAACACATGGTTTCTGTGGCTAAAATTCAAGTTTTACTGTGGTAAATGTGAAATTTTATATCTGTGTGGCTATTTTCCAATTACTGTGCTAAGCAGTTTACGTAATTTTCACAACAATCTTGGGTAGATACTATTATTATTCCTACTTTACAGATGAGAAAACTGAGGGTAAGCATAAGTAAATTTCTAAAGGTCCAAGAGCTAGTAAATGATGTAATGTTTCAAAATTGCTGCTTTTAACTACTTCTCTAAATGCCCCCAAAATGTGCTTCCACTATCAATCAGTTATAGAGGTTGTGCAGTAATAAGATATGAGAATTCTGTTCTTTAGCAGAACATAATAAGGCAGATGAAGTCTGCTTCATTTCTCCCCCACCTCTGAGTTGTTGGCT
Organism: Pseudorca crassidens; assembly: GCF_039906515.1. Lineage (NCBI taxonomy): Eukaryota > Metazoa > Chordata > Mammalia > Artiodactyla > Delphinidae > Pseudorca > Pseudorca crassidens. The sequence continues at coordinate 89,208,364 of NC_090298.1, forward strand.
TTATGCCGTGTGTTAGAATGAGGAAATCTCAGGGCCTTAAAGAGGTTTTCTCCTCCTAAGTGCTGATAGTTACCTGTGGCTCAGTATTATCCAGACCCAGTGGGAAAAGAAGCAAATATTTCTCTAACTCCTTTCCTATGTAAGGGATAAATCTTGACTTGGGGGAATCTTAGCTGCAAGTAGTAAGTGACGTTTGGGATAAAGCAGCCAGCAAAGGAGAACATTGGCCCAACCTCCTGGTTGTTCCTGGTTTACCATAGTATTTGCCCTGAGAGGCAACATCACCACAGAGCAAGATGTGCACTGTTGTACTTTCCAGAGAACAAAGAAACTGTGCTCATCTCCATTGCCTGCTGGCGTTGGATTTCCTGTAACTGTCCTCTGTTCTCATTTTATCCTTAATTAGCCTGTCACGTATTATGTACAACTTGTAAGACATCCCCGGTATACACTCAGAAGTTGGAGTCTTCAAATAAGATTACTCAGCAGACATAGGTGGAACATTTCCATATCCTTTCGGCTGCCAGCAGCATTCACTGTGATATTCCTCTGCACATGGTGAGATACAGCTATCTTCGATACCTCCTGTGAATGACCATACCAGCCTGTTACGAGACTTCTCATCTCTGAATTTCTGTAGGATTTGCAGTTGGTAACACACTGGCTCATACTGACTTGTTCTCTGACAGTTTCATGTGTGAAGAGGAAGGGGGCATGAGCGGTCTCCTAGAGTGTCTGTCCCGGGTCTGGGCAACCCTGAGCTTACTAAAGAAAGGAATGGAGAGGAGAGAAGGGGCAGAGGTGTGTGTCTACCTTATCTCTCAAATTAGATTGTCAGCTTCTCAGCCCAGAGACCATATCTGTCGTTCCTATCTCCTTTAATTCTTTTCAGAATACTAGGCAAACTGTGAGTATGCAGGGCATGCTTACTGCCTGAAGGCCTAAGGTTTTAATTCATAGAGTATGCCCAAAAGATACCATTTCCATGCACTTGAACTTACTGCCACCCAAAGAAAGTAAAGTTTTCTGTAAATGTTACTGAAACGTTATTTACATTGAATTGAAGATACCGCTGCATTAGTTTTAGTTTGGTCCCTCATAAAACTGTTAAGCGTCATTTCAGAGGACAAACACTAAGCTGGCGCTGCAGTGAAGATGGTTACAACAACAGAAGTATATGTAGTTGTAAAGCATAGGTATTATTCTGAGGAAAGTACTAACACTGCAATCCTGCAAATGACTAAAATGCTGCACTGAATGAAAGCTCATTCCGACCAAGAGTAATGGCATTTGGCTCTGAGGAGGTGTCAGCCAGTTCACTGAATAAGATTGGGAGGTGTGCCTTGCAGTGCCATTGTACTTCTGTCACAATCAGTTGACCATACGTATGTCATCTATTTCTGGACCCTCTATTCTGTTTCACTGATCTATAATATCTTATTTTCCTTTACTTAACTATATTAATAACAATAGCTTTATAGTGAGATTTAGCATCAGGTTAGGTAAGTCATTCAACTTTATACTTCTTTCTTAAAATTACTTTATTCTAGAACCTTTACATGTCCATGTCCAATTTATATTTTTTTATTTTTATTGCAGCACAGTTGATTTACAATATTGTGTTAGTTTCAGGTGTACAGCAAAGTGAATCATTTATACACATACATATATCCACACTTTTTTAGATTCTGTTCCCATATAGGTCATTACAAAGTATTGAGGAGGGTTCCCTGTGCTATACAGTAGGTCCTTATTAGTTATCTATTTTATATATAGTAGTGTGTATATTACAGTCCCAATCTCCCAGTCTCTCACAATATCCCTCCCCTGCCCCTTTCTCCCCTGGTAACCATAAGTTTGTTTTCTACAACTATGACTCTATTTCTGTTTTGTAAATAAGTTCATTTGTACCTTTTTTTTTTTTTTAGATTCCACATATAAGTGATATCATATGATATTTGTCTTTATCTGACTGACTTCAGTCAGAATGACAATCTCTGGGTCCATCCATGTTGCTGCAAATGGCATTATTTCATTTTTTGTTTATGGCTGAGTACTATTCCATTGTATATATGTACAACATCTTCTTTATCCATTCCTCTGTCAATGGACATTTAGCTTGCTTCCATGTCTTGGCTATTGTAAATAGTGCTGCTATGAACATAGGGGTGCATGTATCTTTTTAAATTACAGTTTTCTCTGGATATATGCCCAGGAGTGGGATTGCTGGATCATATGGTAGCTCTATTTTTAGTTTTCTGAGGAACCTTCATACTGTTCTCCATAGTGGCTATACCAATTTACATTCCCATTACAGTGTAGGAGGGTTCCCTTTTCTCCACACCCTCTCCAGCATTTATTGCTTGTAGACTTTTTGATGATGGCCATTCTGACTGGTGTGAGGTGATACCTCACTGTAGTTTTGATTTGCATTTCTCTAATGATTAGTGATGTTGAGCATCTTTCAGTGTGCATCGTGGCCATCTCTATGTCTTCCTTGGAGAAATGTCTATTTAGATCTTCCACCCTTTTTTTAAATTTTTTTTGGAGTATAGTTGATTTACAGTGTTGTTTTAGTTTCTGCTGTATGGCAAAGTGAATCAGTTATACGTATACAAAAGGGAAAAAACCTACAACCAAGAATACTCTCCCCAGCAAGGGTCTCATTCAGATTCAACAGAGAAATCAAAAGCTTTACAGACAAGCAAAAGCTAAGGGAATTCAACACCCCCAAACCAGCTTTCTGCCCATTTTTTGACTGGGTTGTTTGGTGTTCTTAGGGATCGACGTGCATGAGCTGTTTGTATATTTTGGAGATTAATCCCTTGTTGCTTCATTTGCAAATATTTTCTCACATTCTGTGGGTTGTCTTTTCATTTTATTGTTTCCTTTGCTGTGCAAAAGCTTTTCAGTTTCATTAGGTCCCATTTGTTTATTTTTGTTTTTATTTTCATTACTTTAGGAGGTGGATCAGAAAAGATATTGCTGTGATTTATGTCAGAGAATGCTCTGCCTATGTTTTCCTCTAAGAGTTTTATAGTATCTGGTCTTATATTTAGGTCCTTAATCCATTTTGGGTTTATTTTTGTGTACGGTGTTAGAGAGTGTTCTAATTTCATTCTTTTACATGTAGCTGTGCAGTTTTCCCGGCACCACTTATTGAAGAGACTGTCTTTTCTCCATTGTATATTCTTGCCTTCTTTGTCATAGATTAGTTGACCATAGGTGCATGAGTTTATTTCTGGGCTTTCTATCCTGTTCCATTGATCTGTATTTCTGTTTTTGTGCCAGTACCAAACTGTAGCTTTGTGGTATAGTCTGAAGTCAGGGAGCCTGATTCCCTCAGCTCCATTTTTCTTTCTCAGGATTGCTTTGGCTATTCGGGGTCTTTTGTGTTTCCATACAAATTGTAAAATTTTTTGTTCTAGTTCTGTGAAAAATGCCATTGGTAATTTGATAGGTATTGCATTGAATCTGTACATTACCTTGGGTGGTATATTCATTTTAACAATATTGATTCCTCCAATCCAAGAACATGGTATAGCTCTCCATCTATTTGTGTCATCTTTGATTTCTTTCATCAGCATCTTATTGTTGTCTGAGTACAGGTGTTTTGCCTCCTTAGGTATGTTGTTTATTGCCAGGTATTTTATTCTTTTTGATGCAACAGTAAATGGGATTGTTTCCTTAATTTCTCTCTCTGATCTCTCATTGTTTGTTAGTGTATAGGAATGCAAGAGATTTCTGTGTATTAATTTTGTATCTGCAACTTTATCAAACTCATTGATGAATTCTAGTAGTTTTCTGGTAGTGTCTTTAGGATTTTCTATGTATAGTATCATGTCACCTGCAAATAGTGACAGTTTCACTTCTTCTTTTCTGATTTGGATTCCTTTTATTTCTTTCTCTTCTCTGATTGCTGTGGCTAAAACTTCCAAAACTATGTTGAATAAAGGTGTCAAGAGTGGACATCCTTGTCTTGTTAGAGGAAATGCTTTCAGTTTTTCACCATTGAGAATGATGTTAGCTCTGGGTTTGTCATATATGGCCTTTAAAATTAGCTTATCTAATTTTACAAAGATGTCTGCTAGAATGACTGAGAGTGCATTAAATCTGTAGATTAATTTGGCCATCTTAGCAATATTGACTTCCACTTCATGAGCATGGACTGTCTTTCCTTTTATTATTTTTTCTCAGTCAAGTTGTATAGTTGTGAGTGTAAAAAACTTGATTGTCTTGTTTTATTGGCATTACTGTAAATGGAATTTATTTTATTTTCCAATTGTTTGCTGCTATCATGCAAGAATATTTTTTAATATTAACCTTTTACCTTGCAACTTTGCTAAATTTGTTTATTAGTTGTTCCATAAATTCCTTGAGATTTTCTGTGTAAAAGTAAAAATCATATCATCTGCAAATACTGCAGGTCACAAACTGTATCTCACTGTTCCAGGTCCTCTTGTAGTAGTAGTAGTAGCAGCAGCAGTAATAGCTTGTTTAAGACTTATTTTGAATCATATATTGCATACTAGCACTTTACAACCATTAGCCTCTTTAACCCAGCTAGGTTGTGTTTTTTAGATGCCTAAAACGAAGATTAACCAAGGCCACTCAAATAAGTGGCAAAGCTATTGTTTATTCTGGCCATCTCTGCCATAGGTAGGACTTGGTGTTCCTGAGCATATATAATATAGTTCCTTCCTACAGATTAAGACGGACCAGCATTTCACTATCACTCACTTTGTCTAGCAACAAACCAGAGTCCCTCACTCTTCCAGTGGGTGCTGGGAAGCAAGTCAAAGATTTAATTTTAACCTTGGGCTTCTTCTAAGGTTCTCCATTGTGAAACTTGGATCTGATGAATAAAGCCAATCTTAGCAAATTAGTAAGGTAGAAATTGTCACATTCCTGTCTGAATGTGTTTAGGTTCTATCAATCACCCAATGTTCCTACTAAAACATAAAAGGCTAATTTAACTCCCTGAGGAAATATCATCATTACCAGTCAACTACTGACATAAGTCAGTTGCTCAAGGTACTTCCTATGTTACAAGACCAATCCTATAAAGTAGACTTTATTTTTTTAGAAGCCTTGAGTCATGTGTGACATATAGGGGTGCATTTCAAAGGTAAATATGTAAAACCATCTCAGCTGAAAGAGAAACAAGTTGTTGACTCTTCCTCAGGGGAAAAGAATTACAAAAGAAAGCATAGAATAGACGACCTGCCTTTAGCAGGGATCACTGCTAGGATAAGACAATATATATGTATTGATTCAACAAACATTTATTGAGCACCTACTATGTGCCAACTACTATTCTGGACATTGGGGATACAGCTCTAAAGAGCACAGCTGGATACCATCACCTCTTTTCAAGGGCTTCACACCTGCCATTGTCACCTTTCCCTTCCTGCATCAGTTTTACCCTCTATACAGTATTATTCCTGTCTGCGTAAATACATGTAATAGCCCCCATATTAGGGGAAAAACTCCTTTGACCTGAAACCCCCTCTAGTTGCCTCCCCATTTCTCTGTACCCCTTTATAGAAAATTTACTCAGAAGAGTGTCTAAACTCACTATCTCCACTTCATTTTCTCATTCTCTTTGAACACACTCCAGTCATGCTATTGTACCCACCACTCCTCAGAGATTGCTCTTGTCAGTGTCTCATTAAATTCCATGTTTGCAAATCTAATGGCCAGTTCATAGTCCTCATCTTTCTTGTCTTCTCAGTAGTAGATGACAGTTAACTTCTATTCCTGCTTGAAAAGCTTTCCTCACTTGGCTTCCAGGACACCAGCCCCTCTGTTGGTTTCCCTCCTGCCTCACTTGCTGCTCCTTCTCAGCCTTCTTTCTTCAATCCTCGAAATTATGGAGCACTTTTTACTAAAACAGAAGAGGAAATGCACATTAGGGAGCAACTGGCTGTCTCTGCCACACTCTGTGAATCTTGTTCTTCCCCCAGTTCCCCATTTCACTGTCAGCTCCAATCTTCCAGTTGCTTAGGCCAAAATATCTTGGGTCATCCATGACTCTTTCTCTCCTACTCCACATCCAGTCTACCAGCAAACCCTGCTGATTGTATTGATACTTTCAAAATATATTCTGAATCTGATAGCTTCTGATCACCTCCACCACTTTCATCTTAGTGTAGGCTATCGTCACCTCTCCTAGACTTCTGAAATAGTCTGCTTACTGGTCTCTCTGGTCTCTCTGGTCTTGCCAGTCCATTCTCCACATAGTAACATATAATCCTTCAAAAAATAAGTGACATTATGTCATTCCTGTGTGCAGAACTCTCTGGTTACCTCCTAGCTGAATAAAAAGCCAAGGAGCCTACTATTAAAAGGCCACATATTATTTGGTCCTGGCTAACTCTGATTAAATCTGCTATTCTCTCCCTCACTCATTCCCCTCCAGCTCTGCTGGCTTCCTTGATGTTCCTTGAATATACCAAGCATGAACCAATTTTAGGGCCTTTGTATCTACTATTCCTTCTACCTTGAACGCTCTTCACCTAGATATCCCCATGGCTTGTTCCTTAACTCCCTTCAGGTCTTTGATCAACTATCACATTATCAAAGAGACCTTTCCTAACAACCGGTCTAAAATAGGATTCCCGCTTGTAAATCTTTTTCCCTTTATATAACTCTTTTTCTTCTTAACACTCAACATCATTTGACCTATTATCTGATATTCTTTGTGTGTGTGTGCATGCTCATATACTTTATCTATATTTTCTATATATAAACATTTATATGTACATATATGAATTTGATTATTGAATGTCTTCCCTGCTAGAATGAGAGTACTTGGTCTGTTTTGTTCACTGCTGTCTTTCCTATTAGTTAAGCGTGGTCAAGATAGATAGAGTTCTCTGAGGGGAGCAATGTAATGGTACTTCCCCTTTCTTTTAAAGAAACCTCCTAAAAATTCTAGACAACTCTTCTGCTTATATCTCATTGGCCAGTGTTTAGATTATGGCCACAGCTAGCTGCAGGGGAGGTTCGGAAGTATAGCAGTTTGAGCTAAGAATGAATGAAGAGGAGCCAGCTATGCAAAAGCCTAGAAGGAGAGCACTCCAGGCAAAGGGAATAGCTAAGTGCAAAGCCCTACAGTAGAAATAAGCTTGCCATGTTTAGGGGATTTGTCCTATGTTTGGGTACAAAAAGAAGCTGAATATGGCTGGAATATAGCAAATTATGGAGAGACTGGAACAAGACAAGTTGAGAGAGAGAGAGGCAGGGCAGATCATCACGTAGGGTTTTGCACATCCCAGATGCAAAAAAAAAAAAAACAGAGTTGCCGGACTCTCTGGCACCTCAGCCATTCTCCAACCTTTGGGAAATTCTAGGGCTACACTGCCAAAGGCTACTTAGCAGCTACAAGCCACATGCAGCTATTTAAATTAAATTAACTGAAAGTAAAGAAAATTTAAAATTTCAGTTTCCCATCACAGCAGCCACACTGCACGTGTTCAATAGTCACACGTGGCCAATGGCTACCTCCTGGGCAGCACAGGTCATGCCAGACAGCATATGCCATTGTCACAGAAAGTTCTGTTAGTGCTGCTCTAGGAAAGCCAGTCAAAGGAGAAATAATGCCAAGTCTGCTTAGTCTCTTCTCTGTGATTTTTCTCTCTTAACCCTAGAATCAGTGTTTTTCTATTTAAATAGAAATAATATATGTGGTGCCTAGAGATTAGCCTGTGGCCTGTTCCATATGCAAATGTTCTTGTGGATGATTTTTACCTATGACAGAAAAGATGAGAAAGACTGGTAAATTGCAAGCATTCTTAACCTCATTATGAATACATTGCAAATGTAAAATTGCAAAGCATGGAAGTCAGTCATAAGTGTGAAAGCGGCTTTCAATTTGTTTTAATAGGTGTTTTCTATGTCTTATTGTAACCTAGGGATCTTGCTGCAAGAAACTGTCTGGTAGGTGAAAATAATGTTCTGAAAATCAGTGACTTTGGAATGTCTCGTCAAGAGGATGGTGGAGTGTATTCATCTTCTGGCTTAAAGCAGATTCCCATTAAATGGACGGCACCAGAGGCTCTTAATTATGGTAAGAATAGACTTTTTTCTTTTTGGTGGTAAAAATGGACTCCATTAGCACAAAACATTCACAAGCAAAGTTACAGGGGTAGAGCAGAGCTCCAGTTAGAATCATCTGAGGAGCAACAAAAAAGGATGTGTAAGTGTGCAGACTTTGCACTTGAACATGAGCACAAACTTAATTCATTGATCTTATTAATCAGATTTTTGTATGGAAGATTGCTAGATTTAAAAGATGGATAATACTTACAAGCATTGTTAAGTATGACTGTACCTCTGAAAGTTTTTATTGTTATCCAAAAAAAGATTATTTCTATCTTAATAGTCAAATTATACCCAGAGTAAAAATGTTGCTGTGGCTCTGGACTATTTCTTTTGAATGTCTTATAATTGGTCCAATAACCTCATCTAATGTTAGGTTCCTAAATATTAAGTCAGTCAATGCTGTAGTTTCTCACTCTGAAAATTGACAAGGTTTCTTAGCATCTCAGTCTCTGGAACTTGTATAAATCTCGTGGGAAGAGAGAGATGGGAGTTACATTTTAAAACAGCAGGGATTTTTTTCACTTGAATTTTTATGTATCATTGTGATTGGAAGTAAATACAGCTTGTATTATCTGTGGTTGGGATGAAATGGGCCATAGCAAGATGGGTAAGAGCTCAAGAAGTTTTTTTTTTAAATGTGCTTTTAAGTGAAATTAAAAATTACATTTTCATTAAGGGAAGCAGCATATGAGCCATGAGTTGGTGAATGGGTATAGTATGTTTTGAATAAAAATATCATAAAGTGGAGGGAAGCATTATGCAATGTCCCTGTGTCCTCAGTCCTGCTCCTAGAAGTAGAGATGCACAAGAGGCAGGCAAGGGCACGCAGCTTGTGAGACTCTGTGCCAGCTGGCACCACGCGTGTGTGGCCGCTGCCCCTCATCATGGTCCCTGCCTTGCTGCAGCTCGTAACAAAGTATTCATCAGAAAATATTTAGTAAGTGCCACCTCCACGTGGCCAGGGCACCAAGCCTCGCCTCAGCCTCCTACTTCTGCCTCCTTATGGCTGGACCTAGACCAGGTGTGGGAGGGAAGAAGCTGAGGTTTGTGACATGAAAGCATATTAGAGAGATTGAAGACAAGATGGCAGAATAGAATAGGACTTGAGCTCACCTCCTGTTATGAAAACACCAAAATCATAACTGCTGAACAACCATCAGCAAAAAAAGACTGGAACCTACCAAAAAAGATATTCTACATCCAAAGACAAAGAAGAAGCCACAATGAGACGAGGAACAAGATCCAGCTCCACCCACCAGTGGGAAGGCACCAGGAAGCCTGCACAAGCCCTTGGACCCATCTCACCCACCAGGGGTCAGACATCAGAAGCAAGAAGAACTACAATCCTGCAGCCTGCAGAGCCCACAAACACAGAAAGTTGGAAAAAGTGAGACAGCAGAGAAATATGTTCCAGATGAAGGAACAAGATAAAACCCCAGAAGAACAACTAAGTGAGGAGCAGATAGGCAATCTGCCTGAAAAAGATGATCCAAGATCTCAGAAAAAGAATTGGAGGCACAGACCAAGAAGATACAAACAATGTTTAATGAAGAGCTAGAAGATTTAAAGAACAGACAGAGATGAACAATATAATAACTAACTGAAGTGAAATATATACTAGAAGGAATCAGTAGCAGAATAAATGAGGCAGAAGAACGAATAAGTCAGCTGGAAGACAGATTGGTGGAAATCACTGCCACAAAACAGAATAAAGGAAAAAGAATGAAAAGAGATGAGGACAAACCAAGAGATCTCTAGGACGAGATTAAATGCACCAACATTCACATTATAGGGGTTGCAGAAGGAGAAAAGAGGAAGGGCCTGAGAAAATATTTGAAGAGATAATAGCCAGAGACTTCCCTAACGTGGGAAAGGAAACAATCACTCAAGTCCAGGAAGCACAAAAAATCCCATACAGGGTAAACCTGAGGAGGACCATGCCAAGGCACATATTAATCAAATTAACAAAAATTAAAGACAAAGAGAAAATGTTAACAATTTATTGGCAGGAGACATACTAATATGTCTCTTGTTACCTGAACATTATTGACCAGAGACGTATCAATACGTTTTTAGAGAGTGATACAATTAATATCCACTTGCAAAGTTGTTAGAGCTTAAATTGATCAACAGTTCATTAGACAACTTATGATGTCATTATCATTCACATTTTCCTCTGTTAGGTTTTTGTTCCAACCTTGTGTGTATTATAAACTCAAGTTTATTACCATAAAATTTTCAAAAATGACACATCGCTAAATTTTGAGTGAAGAAGAATTTTTCGGTGAATTTTATGCAGATACTTTCTCTGATTGAGCAACATATATACTAGTGTCTCAGAAGATGATAGTTCTTCAGAATATAGTTCTGATTCACACAATGTGAATATTAGACCAAGAAAAAGACAAAAAACCTTAGTGATTGATTCTGATACAGAAAGTGAAAATGAAACTCACGGTGCTGGAGAATGCTCCTTTGCTTCTACAGAAGAGTGGATTGAAGACAACATTTCATGAAAATTAAAAGACTTCACAGGTGTGTCAGGTGTAACTGCTGACTATAATAACCCACAAAGTGTTAGTGAAATAACAATTAATTTTTGGTAATGACTTTTTCAAGTTGGTCACTTCTCAAACTTGTATCACCAGCAGAATGAAAAATCATATGAAAACTATGATAAGGATTTAAAATGGACTGATGTAACCAGTAGTGACATGAAGAAGTTTCTTGGATTAATAATTTTGATGGGACAAATAAGAAAGTCACAATGGAAAGAATATTGGTCGACTGATTCCTTACTTGAAACACCTGTCTTTCCAAAGATTATGACAAGAAGAAGGTTCAAACAAATAATGATATTTCTTCACTTGAACCATAACTCAGAAACTGAACTTCCTGCAGACAGAACTTCAAAAGCTAAACCTCTTTTGTATTATTTTCTACCAAAATTTCAATTGATCTATATACCCAAACAAGAGCTGTCACTTGAGGAGGCAATGATAGAGTGGAGAGGACGACTCAGATTCAAAACCTGTATTTCCAGAAAACTTACAAAATATGGAATTTTGGTCAGGATGGTTACCGCAAATGAAACGATATATATGCTACCTTGAGATTTACATGGGTGAAGGAAAGAAACTGCAAGAAACAATATTATCGGTCCTACAACCTTATCTTGGTTCATGGCACCATATTTACAAAGACAATTATTACAACAGTGTGTCTGCATCTGAAATATTGTTGAAAAATAAAACCAGAGTTTGTGGGACTATAAGAGAGTATCATGGTCTACCAAACCAATTAAGGAAGAAATCTAAAAATCTACAGAGGGGAGAAATGACATTCTTATGGAAGGGAGAAGTGATCTTCTTATATGGAAAGACAAGAGGCTAGCCTGCATGGTGACAACTCTTCATGACGCCTCCATAGCATCTACAGGAAAGGAAGACAGGAGGACTGGCCATCAGATAACTAAACCCACTTGTATATTAGAGTATAATAAATATATGAAAGGAGTTGATCGGTCTGATCAATATCTGGCAAAATTCAATATCCTCTGGAAGACTCAAAACTGGTATAAGAAAGTGGGTTTCTATTTGAGTAGTTGTGGTTTATTCAATGAGTTTAAAATTTATTGTAGCCTTAATGCACAGAATTAAATGACTTAACAAGCAATTTTCATTAGCAGTAGCTAGAGAATGGGTAACTGACAATTCTGGTGAATGCAGTGGTAGTCCTGCACCTGGTCCTTCTTGTGGCATTTCTAAAAGAGCCCCCAACAAAGATCCACCTTGTCAACTATCAGGTAAAATAAAAGAACATATTCTAGAGGAAACAATACCCACAGGACTAACAGAACAAATGCCACCAGAAAGTGTAGAGTCTGCTCTAACAGGGGAAAGTGCAGTGAAACACAATATATTTGTAATAGATGTTCTGTTCCCCTGCACAGAGGTACCTGCTATACTGCCTATCACACTCTAACGAACTATTAGAATACTTTAGTAAGACATGTACAAAGTTTTAAATACGTTAAGTTCAAAAAAAGTTGTTGATATTTACTCAAACGCAGGTGTTTCAATATTCACTTACATAACAAATCGCCTGGCCATAGACGTTATTTTCTGCAAAAATCCCCCAGTCAATAATGTGTTAAAAGCAATAAGAGAAAAGCAACAAATAACATACAAGGAAATCCCCATAAGGTTATCAGCTGGTTTTTCAGCAGAAACTCTGCAGGCCAGAGGGAGTGGCAGGATATATTTAAAGTGATGAAAGGGAAAAATCTACAACCAAGAATATTCTACCCAGCAAGCCTCTCATTCAGATTTGACAGAGAAATCGAAGCATTACAGACAAGCAAGAGCTAAGAAAATTCAACACCACCAAACCAGCTTTACAACAAATGTTAAAGGAACTTCTCTAGGTGGCAAAGAAAAGACTACAACTAGAAACAAGAAGATTACAAATGGGAAAACTGACCAGTAAAGGCAAACATGCAGCAAAGGTAGAAAATCATCCACATGCAAATAAGATATCAAAACCAGCAGTCATTAGAATAGGAGAGTACAAATTCAGGATATTGGAAATGCATTTGAAAATAAGAGACCAGCAACTTAAAACAATCTTGAACATATATAGACTGCTATATCAAAACCTCACGGGAACCACAAACTAAAAGTCTACAATACACACACAGAAAAGGAAAAGCAATCTAAACACAACACTAAAGATAGTCATCAAATCACAAGAGAATAGAACAAAAGAGGAAGGTAAGAAAAAAAAGACCTAAAAAAACAAATCCCAAACAATTAACAACATGGCAATAAGAACATACATATCAATAATTACCTTAAATGTAAATGGATTAAATGCTCCAACCAAAAGACACAGACTGGATGAATGGATACAAAACCAAGACCCATATATATGCTGTCTACAAGAGACCCACTTCAGATCCAGGGACATGTACAGACTGAAAGTGAGGGAATGGAAGATGGTATTCCATGCATATGGAAATCAAAAGAAAGCTGGAATAGCAATACACATATCAGACAAAATAGACTTTAAAATAAAGACTGTTACAAGAGACAAAAAAGAACACTACATAATGATCAAGGGATCAATCCAAGAAGAAGATATAACAATTGTAAATATATATATTTACAATTGTAAATATGTATATATTGAGCACCTCAATACATAAGGCAAATGCTAACAGTCATAAAAGAAGTCAACAGTATCACAGTAATAATGGGGGACTTTAACACCCCACTTTCATCAATGGACATCCAGACAGAAAATCAGTGAAGAAACACAGGCCTTAAATGACCTTAATTGACACATTAGACCAGATGGGCTTAACTGATATTTATAGAGCATTCCATCCAAAAGCAGCAGATTACACTTTCTTCTCAAATGCACATGGAACATTCTCCACAACAGATCACATCTTGGGTCACAAATCAAGCCTCGGTAAATTTAAGAAAATTGAAATCAAGCATCTTTTCCAAACACAATGCTGTGAGACTAAAAATCAACTACAAGAAAAAAGCTGTAAAAAACACAAACATGTGGAGGCTAAACAATATGTTACTAAATAACCAGTGGATCACTGAAGAAATCAAAGAGGAAATCAAAAAATACCTAGAGACAAATGACAATGAAAACACTATGATCCAAAAACCTTTGGGACACAGCAAAAGCAGTTCTAAGAGGGAAGTTTATAGCAATACAATCTTAACACAGGAAACAAGAAAAATCTCAAACAACCTAAACTTACACCTAAAGCAACTAGAGAAAGAACAAAAGAAACCCAAAGTTAGTAGAAGGAAAGAAATCATAAAAATCAGCAAAGAAATACATAAAATAGAGACAAAGAAAACAACAGCAAAGATCAATGAAACTAAAAGCTTGTTCTTTGAAATGATATACAAAATTGATAAGCCTTTAGCTAGACTCATCAAGAAAAAAGGGAGAGAGCTCAAATCAATAAAATTAGAAATGATAAAGGAGAAGTTACAACAGACACCAAAGAAATACAAAGGATCATAAGAGACTACTACAAGCAACTATACACCAATAAAATGGACAACCTAGAAGAAATCGACAAATTCTTAGAAAGGTACAATCTTCCAAGACTGAACCAGGAATAAATAGAAAATATGAACAGACCAATCACAAGTACTGAACTTGAAACTGTGATTTAAAGACTCCCTACAAACAAAAGTCCAAGACCAGATGGCTTCATAGGCGAATTCTATCAAACATTTAGAGAAGAGTTAACACCTATCCTTCTGAAACTATTCCAAAAAAATTGTAGAGGAATGAACACTCCCAAGCTCATTCTATGAGGCCACCATCACCCTGTTACCAAAACCAGACAAAAATATCACAAAGAAAGAAAAGTACAGGGCAATATCACTAATGAACATAGACACAAAAATCCTCAACCAAATACTAGCAGCTACATCTAAAAGAATGAACAGCTACATCTAGAAGAATGACATTAGAACATTCTTTAACACCATACACAAAAATAAACTCAAAATGGATTAAAGACCTAAATGTAAGGCCGGATACTGTAAAACTTTTAGAGGAAAACACAGGCAGAACAAACACTCTTTGACATAAATCGCAGAAAGGTCTTTTTGGATCCACTTCCTAGAGTAATGAAAATAAAAACAAAAATAAACAAATGGGACCTAATTAAACTTAAAAACTTTTGCACGGCAAAGGAAACATAAACAAAATGAAAAGACAACCCACAGAATAGGAGAAGATATTCGTAAATGAAGCAACTGACAAGGAATTAATCTCCAAAATACACAAACAGCTCATGCGGCTTAATATCAAAAAAACAAACAACCCAATCAAAAAATGGGCATAAGAGCTAAATAGACATTTCTCCAAAGAAGACTTACAGATGACCGACAGGCACATGAAAAGATGCTCGACATGGCTAATTATTAGAGAAATGCAAATCAAAACTGCAATGAGGTATCACCTAACATGAGTCAGAATGGCTGTCATCAAAAAGTCTACAAACAATAAATGCTGGAGAGGGTGTGGAGAAAAGGGAACCTTCTTACACTGTTGGTGGGAATGTAAATTGGTACAGCCACTATGGAGAACAATATGTAGGTTCCTTAAAAAGCTAAAACAACTACCATGTGCTCCAGCAATCCCACTCCTGGGCATATATCTGGAGAAAACCATAATTCCAAAAGATACATGCACACCAATGTTCATTTCAGCACTATTTACAATAGCCAGGACATGGAAGCAACCTAAATGTCCATTGACAGAGGAATGGATAAAGAAGACGTGGTGCATATACAATGGAATATTATATATAAATGGAATATTAGCCATAAAAAAGAGTGAAATAATGCCATTTGCAGCAATATGGATGGACCTAGAGATCGTCATACTAAGTGCAGTAAGTCCAACAGAGTAAGATGAATATCATATGATATTACTTATATGTGGAATCTAAAAGAAATTATACAAATGAACTTATTTACAAAACAGAAACGGACTCACATACTTTGAAAACAAACTTATGGTTACCAAAGGGGAAAGGTCGGAGGTGGGGGATAAATTAGGCGTTTGGGATTAACATATACACACTACTATCTATAAAACAGATAATCAACAAGGACCTACTGTATAGCTCAGGGAATTCTACTCAATGTCCTGTAATGACCTATATGGGAAAAAAATCTGAAAAGGAATGGATATATGTATGTATATATAACTGAATCACTTTGATGTATACTTGAAACAGAACATTGTAAATCAAGTATACTCCAATATAAAATAAAAATTAAACTGAAAATATAAAATGATTCTTCGTTGATTTAAAGTGAAAAATTACTTCACCATGAAAAATTAATAAGGTATTTACAAATGTCTTAATGGCTTAATTAAAGACCAGGTAACTTAGAAAGAGCTTGGAGGTGAAACTCATGTAACATAAAATTAACCATTTTAAAGCAAACAATTCAATGGCATTTAGTACATTCACTGTGGTGTGCAACCACTGCCTCTGTCTAGTTCCAAAACACTGTCATCACTCCAAAATAAAATTTATACCCATATTAAGCAGTTACTCCCCATTCCTTCCTTCCCTCAGCCACTGGCAACCACATATCTGCTTTTTGTTGCTATGTATTTACCTATTCTGCATATTTCATATAAATGGAATCATACAATATGTAACCTTTGGAATGTGACTTCTTTCACTTAGTATAATGTTTTCAAGGTTTATCCATGTTGTAGCATGTGTCATTATTTTACTCCTTTTTATGGCTGAATAATCATTCTGCTGTATATATTTGCCACCATTTATTCATCTGTTCATTCATTGATGTATATTTGAGCAGTGTCTACCTTTTGGCTGTTGTGAATAATTCTGCTATAAACATCTGTATGCCAGGATTTATTTGAGGACCTATTTTCAATTATTCTGAGTACACACTAGGTAATATGGTAATTCTGTGCTTAACTTCTTGAGGAACCACCAAATGTTTTCCAGATAAAGCTTTGGAATGTTATTGTTTTGGAAGTGAATTAGGGTGGATCGAGACACCAGAATCTGCTTTGTATTTTGCATATCAGCAATGCTATGGCATAGATAAGTGTAGGTAATTGTCATTGTGAGAAATTGACTAAGCTGTTCTAGTTCCTAACAATGAAATTTTTTAACTTAATACTCCACAGATACTAATCCTCACCCTTAGTGTGTCTTCCCTGTGCTGGCAAGAGAAGCTTTTGGAAGCTTTGCAGATCACAAACTAATTCCACCATTCCTCAAAATCTAGAGAAAATGGCAGCCCTACTATTTTCCACAGTGATTCTTCTCTGGGGTGGTTATTATTCTAAAGCTATATTCCTAAGGAGAACAATCACAGGGTAAAAGAAAGGACTGTATTCTTTTTATTTACACAGAGGTTTTCTTTAGATGACAAAACATTGTTAAGCACCTTCTTCTTGATTCTTACAGCATCCCTATAAAGGAGCTGGAGCTGGACTTGGGAACCCTAAAACCTTATCAATAAAATCCAGCTCTCTAGAATGTGTTCTTAACCCTGTTTGCCAGATTCTCTATATTACACTGCCTTTAAAACTCCTCTTACTGCTAAGCAATTATGCCAAGTAAAACCCTGCCTTTAAATCACAGTGTATTTTAGTTGAATTTCAAGCTGACTAAAGTATTTACAAATCAAAATTCTAATTCCAAATATCTTTAAGAGCCAGACCTAAATTTGGTATGTCATATAATAAAGACAGGCAAGAAGATCTTTGATTGGCAGTGAGGGGCCTCTTTTAGCAGTCTTTAATGTTAACTTTATAAAATGCAGAACAACACACCCTCTCACCATACACAAAAATAAACTCAAAATGGCTTAAAGACCTTAACATAATACATGACACCATAAAACTCCTACAATAGATCATAGGCAAAACATTCTCTTACATAAATCATACCAATGTTTTCTTAGGTCAGTCTCTCAAGGCAATAGAAATAAAAACAAAAGTAAACAAATGGGACCTAACCAAACTTACAAGATTTTGCACAGCAAAGGAAACCATAAACAAAACGAAAAGACAACTTACAGAATGGGAGAAAATATTTGCAAGTTACGTGACTAACAAGGGCTTAATTTCCAAAATATATTAATAGCTCATACAACTCAATAACAAAAAAACAAACAACCCAATCAAACAATGGGCAGAAGACCTAAATAGACATTTCTCAAAAGAAGACATATAGATGGTCAACAGGCACATGAAAATATGCTCAACATCGCTAATTATTAGAGAAATGCAAATCAAAACTACAATGAGGTACCACCTCACATCAGTCAGAATGGCCATCATTAAAAAGTCTACAAAAAATAAATGTTAGAGAGGGTGTGGAGAAAAGGGACCCCTCCTACACTGTTGGTAGGAATGTAAGTGGGTGCAGCCACTGTGGAAAACAGTTCCTCAGAAAACCAAAAATAGAATTACGATATGATCCAGCAATCTCATTCCTGGGCGTATACCCACACAAAACTATAATTCAAAAAGATATATGCACCCCTATGTTCACAGCAGCAGCATCTACAATAGCTAAGACATGGAAACAACCTAAATTTCCATTGACAGATGAATGGATAAAGAAGATGTGGAACACATATACAATGGAATAAAAAATGAAATAATGCCATGTTCAGCAACATTGATGCAACTAGAGATTATCATACTAAGTGAAGTCAGAAAGAGAAATACCATATGATATCACTTATATGTGGAATCCAAAATATGACACAAATGAACCTATCTATGAAACAAACAGAATCATGGACACAGAACAGACTGGTGGTTGCCAAGGGGGAGGGGGTTGGGGAAGGGATGGAATGGGAGGTTGGGATTAGCAGATGTAGCGTTATGAATGGATAAACAACAATGGATAAGCACAGAGAACTATATTCAATATTCTATGATAAACCATAATGGAAAATAATATTTAAAAAAAAGAATGTATGTGTATGTATAACTGAATCACCTTGCTGTACAGCAGAAATTAAAACAACCTTGTAATCAACTATACTTCAATTTAAAAATTTGACAAAAAATAAAATGCAGAACAATTTAGATGAGGGAAAGATTTTTAACAGGATGAGAAAGAAGTGGGGAGTATTTATTACCCAATCCAATGAGGGAGTTCCTGAGTGTCTACAAGTGTCATGGCAACCCTGAGAAATTCAGTTCTCATAGACTAAGATTGCTGAAGATTGGCTCTGAATCCTGGCACTTTTTTAACAAGAGAAAATATATTTTATGAAAGTCTTATTTTTTGTTCCACTTCTTCCATGTTTTATGCAAATATCAATTTATGATTGGTGGTAAAATTTTGCCTCATTTCCAGGGGTCTTTTTTTCCCCACGGATTCTTTTTTTCACTTTTGCCCTCAGAGTAGATGAAATGCTGCCCAAGTCTCCATGCAGTGTGGGGTTAGGGTAGATGGAAAACCCCTTCAGTCTAAGAAACCTCTCTGAAATTTTAGCTTAGGGACATAAAATTAAAGTTATTTTCACCATTATTTTTTCATTAGAGTTGTCATTTAATTTTTGAAAAGATGATGCATAAACTTGTTTTCGTTTTGTTTTGTTTTAGTCAAGCAGTATGTAAAGGGCCTACAATGAAATGTAAGCCCCTCTCCCCACCCTTGTCTCTAGCCACATAATTCCCCTTCCTAAAGGCAAATACTCTTATCATATTGTTGTATTCTTCTCAGAGATTTCTCAGCCATCTAACTGTACATATCTCCCCCCCTTTTTAAGCACACAGTGGTAGCGTACTTCATAGCCTCCTCAGCATATACCGCCTCCTCAGTACAGCTGTTACCAAAGGTACTGTGATTGTAAGGGGCAAATAAGATACTGATTTCCAACTAAGGAATAAAACAATCTGTGTAACAATCATTAAAAGAAATTTTTTCATTTGTCACCTGCGAAATTGGGGCTGATACAACCCATAGAAATTTAATTACTGTGAAGTAACTAAGTACTCTGAAATGCAAGAGAGGTAGGATTTATAATGTAGAGAGTCCTGGATCAGCCACCAGGACCAGGTTTCCCAACCAGTCATGTCATTAGTTGCATGACCTTAGCAAGCGATCTTTCTCTACACCTATGTTTTCTAATTTGCAAATGAGAATGATAGTGTCTTCCCCTGCAAAGGGTACTGTGAGCATCAAATGAGACATGGAAAACTAGCAATGTGCTGTATGGCTGTAAGTAACTTTCAGCCCATTACAATTATCCAGCAAGGGTTCAGTTCAAGATGACGATATAGGTAGATCCTGAACTCACCTCCTCCCACAGACACATTGAATCTACAGCTACATATGGAACATTTGTCCCTGAAAAAAACCTAAAAACTAGCTGAGCAACTCATACACATTGGGCAAAGGAGGAAAAAAGCCACATGGAAGCAGGTAGGAGCAGCTGACTTAAAATGTTGCCCTAAATCCCACCCCTGGTTCAGTGACCACAATCAGGAGGGAACTCAAAACCTGTAGCTTCTCCCTGAGGAGCGAAGGAACATCAGGCATCCTATCTTTTAAGACCTACACCTGAGAGATGAGCCCCCGAAACATCTGGCTTTGAAAATGATCTGGGCTTGCATCCACGAGACCCTCAAGGCTTTAGAAAGCTGAGAACTGCTTCTTAAAGGGCTCACCTACCCCAGGGCCCAGCGCAGAATCAGCTAATGGAGAGACTCCTAGACTTTACATGAAAGAGCTTCACTTGCTAATCTTAACGCATTAGCCTGAGGGGCAGGCATCTAATTTAATGCATCTAGGGCCCTGACAGGGTATCTCTAGGGACAGAGGCTGGCAGGTACCGTCTTCATGCTTTCCCACTGCTATGATCTAGAGTGCCAGTATCTCCCAGAGGGGAGCTTTTACACAAGTCTGGTGCCCTGGTTTTTGTAGCTGCCACCCAGGGGACACCCTTTGATCACCAGGCTCTGGAGACCAGGGGTCGTGTATTCCTGGAACCCACAGGACTGTAACAATCTGAGAGTGAGTTTTTGGCAGACTGCCACCTCCCAAGGCACTGCACTGGCAGCAGACTGAAGCACACCCCCAGTCTTTCTGATAAAGACCATTTGCTTATCCAGGAGCTTTGGCCTGAGGGGCAGGCTTCTGGTCTGGCACACTTCTTGGGTCCCATAGAATTGCTCTCAGGGAATGAGGCTGGTGGATGCCGTCTTTGTGCTGTCCCTCTGCCTCACTCTAGCTCACTGGTATCTCCAAGAAAGGAGCTTAAACACTTGTCCAGTGCCTCAGTTTTTTCAGCTGTTGCCAGGAGACACCTCTACATTGCCTGGCTCTGGTGACACTCCTGGGTCCCACAGAACTGAGAAAGGTTCTTAAACAGCTACCACCCTCAGGGCACAGCAAGAGGCAACAGACCCAGGAGCACAGTCTTCCCATGAAAGGCCTATAATCTTGTGCTGGAGCTTCAGCCTGAGGGCAGGCTCCAGGTTTGTCACATGTCTGGAAGCCTATCAAGGTGCTCTCAGGGAATGCAGGCCAGAGAACACGATTTTGTGACTTGCTCTGCCTCGCTACAATTTGTCAGTATCTCCCAGAAAGGAACTTACACACTTGTCTGGAGCCCCTATTTTTGTGACTGTAATCCAGGGACCATTCCAGATCGCCTGGCTCTGATGGCCAGCATGGCTTACACTTGTAGTCTGACAGGACTGTATATATTTGCATGCTTTAAAGTTGCTGCCTGAGGGTCTGGCTTCCAATCAGCCTGAATCTATGTGCTAGATAGTCCTCTTGGGACACTGACAGGTCTTGGAACACCTTCAACTACTAGGAGCTATTAAAAAATAGGCTGCTTGGACAATCACAAAGGCTTGAGAGACAACGGAGAGTTAGATCAGAGCTGGATGGTAAGTTTTATCTCCTACAGGAGGCCACTCCTTCAGGACTGGGAGAGGTGGCTGTTTCATCTAATGCATGGAAAGAACACAGGAAGTCAAGCAAAATGAGGAATGTGTTCCAAATGAAAGAACAAGATAACACCTCAGAAAAAAACCTTTACTAAACGGACATAGTTTAATCCACCTGATAAAACGTTAAAGTTGGTAAAGAATGGATGAACATAGTGAGAATTTCAACAAAGACAGAAAATATAAGAAGGTACCAAAGAAGAGACATAGAGTTGAAGAATACAATAACTGAATTGAAAAATATGCTAGAGAGGTTCAACATCATACTACATGAAGCAGAATAAAGGATCAGTGAGCTCAAAGGGCAATGGAACTCATCCAATCACAGCAATAAAAAGAAAAAAGAATGAAAAAAGCCAAGAGAGCTTAAGGGACTTATGAGACAACATCTAGCAGACTAATATTTGCATTACAGGAGTCCCAGATGGAGGAGAGAGAGAGAAAAAGGGGCAGAAAACTTATTTGAAGATATAATGGAGGACTTCCCTGGTGACACTGTGGTTGGGAATCCACCTGCCAATGCAGGGGACACGGGTTCAATCCCTGGTCCGGGAAGATCCCACATGCTGCAGAGCAGCTAAGTCCGTGCACCACAACTACTGAGCCTGCGCTCTAGATGCTGCGAGCCACAACTACTGAGCCCATGCACCACAACTACTGAAGCCCGCACGCCTAGAGCCCATGCTCCACAACAAGAGAAGCCACCACAATGAGAAAGAAGCCCGTGCACCTCAACAAAGAGTAGCCCCCGCTCACCACAACTAGAGAAAGCCCTCACGCAGCAGTAAAGACCCAACGCAGCCAAAAATAAGTAAATAAAAAATAAATAAATTTAAAGAAAAAAATAGATATAATGGCTGAAGACTTCCTACATGGGAAAGGAAAGAGACATCCAGATCAGGAAACCCACAGTGTTCCAAATAAGATGATGAACCCAAAGAGACCCACACCAAACACATTATATTTAAAGTGTCAAAAGTTAAAGAAAAGAAAATCTTAAAAGCAGCAAGGGAAAAACAACTTGTTATATACAAGTGATTCCCCATACAACTACCAGAAAATATCTCAACAGAAACTTTGCATGCAAGAAAGGAATGGCATGATATATTCACTGTGCTGAAAGAAAAATACTTCCAACAAAGAATACTCTACTTGGCAAAGTTATCATTCAAAATTGAAGGAGAGAGAAAGAGTTTTCCAGATAAGCAAAATCTAAAAGAGTTCATCACCACTAAACTGGCCTTACAAGGAATGGTAAAGGGACTTCTCTAAGCTGAAAAGAAAGGTTGCTAATTAGTAACAAGAAAATATATGAAAGTATATATATCTCACTGGCAAAGGTAAGTATGTAGTTAGGTAGTGGATCAATCACTTATAAAGGTAGTATGAAGGTTAAAGACAAAAAAATAAAAACTATAACTACAAAAATTAGTTAAGGGATATACAAGATAAATAGATGTAAAATCTGACATCAGAAACATAAAACAAGGCAGGGGGGAGTGAAAATGTAGAGCTTTTGAATGTGTTCAATCTTCAGTTTTTTTAATCAACTTAAAAGTGTAAGTTGTTATATGTAAGTCTCATGGTTACCACAAAGTCAAAATCTATAGTAGATACAGTAATGATAATGAGAAAAATCTAAGCATACCATTAAAGAAAGTCATCAAACCACAAAGGAAGAGAGCAAGTGAAGAAGTAAGGAACAGAGAGGAACTATAAATCAGCGAGAAAGGAATTAAAATGGCAATAAGTACATACATATCAATAACAACGTTAAATGTAAAGGGATTAAATTTGCCAGTCAAAAGACAGAGTTGCTGAATGGAATAAAAAATAAGACCCATCTATATGCTGCCTACAAGAGACTCATCGCAGACATAAGGACACACAAAGACTAAAAGTGAAGGGATGGAGAAAGATATTCCATGCAAATGAAAACCAAAAGGAAGCTGGGGTGGCTATATTTATATCAAACAAAGTAGATTTTAAAACAAAGACTGTAATCAGAGACAAAGGAGG
The DNA here is from genome assembly GCF_039906515.1 of Pseudorca crassidens. Lineage (NCBI taxonomy): Eukaryota > Metazoa > Chordata > Mammalia > Artiodactyla > Delphinidae > Pseudorca > Pseudorca crassidens. Next base: position 89,232,013 of record NC_090298.1, read on the forward strand.
GCATTACATAATGATAAAGAAGTCAATCCAACAAGAGGATATAAAATGTGTAAATATTTATGCATCTAACATAGGAATACTTAAATATATAAAACAAATATTAACAGACCTAAACAACTTGTTATATACAAGTTGTATATATACAACTTGTTATATAAACAGCAATACAATAATAGTAGGGGACTTCAGTACCCTACTTGAGTCAATGTAAAGATCAGATGGAAAATCAGTAAGGAAATGTCAGCCTTAAATGACACTTTAGACCAGATGAACTTAACAGATATATATATATATATATATATATCTTGGGCTTCCCTGGTGGCGCAGTGGTTAAGAGTCCGCCTGCCGATGCAGGGGACATGGGTTCGTGCCCCAGTCTGGGAAGATCCCACATGCCGTGGAGCGGCTGGGCCTGTGAGCTGTGGCCACTGAGCCTGCGCGTCTGGAGCCTGTGCTCCGCAACAGGAGAGGCCACAGCAGTGAGAGGCCTGCGTACCACAAAAAAAAATATAGATAGATAGATAGATATAGATATCTATAGATCAGTATACACATGCCATCCAAAAGAAGCAGAATACATATTCTTTCCTAGTGCACATTGAATATTCCCCAAGACAGATTATATGTTAGGCCACAAAACAAGTTTTAATAAATATAACAAGACTGAAATCACATCAAGCATCTTTTCTGACCACAATGGTATGGAACTAGAAGTCAATTACAAGAAGAAAGCTAGGAAATTCACAAATATATGGAAATTAAACATGTTACTGAACAAACAATGGGCCACAGAATAAATCAAAAGAAAAATCAAAATTACCTTGAGACAAATTAAAATGGAAATAGAACATACCAAAAGTTAGGTGATGCAGTAAAAGCAGTTCTGAGAGGTATGTTCATAGTAATAAATGCCTACCTCAAGAAACAAGAAAGATCTCAAACAACATAACATCACACCTCAAGGAACTAGAAGAAGAACAAATAAAACCCAAAGTTATTAGAAGGAAGAAAATGACAAAGATCAGAGCAGAAATAAATGAAATAAAGACTAAAAAGACAATAGAAAAGATCAATGAAACTAATAGCTATTTCTTTGAAATGAAAGAATTGACAAAACTTTAGCTACACTCAGCAAGAAAAAAAGTGACAGAAACCAAATCAAAACAGTTAAAAATGAAAAATGAGACATTACAACTGATACCACAGATATACAAAGGATGGTAAGAGGCTTCTATGAACAACTATATGCCAACAAACTGGAAAACCTAGAAAAAATGAAAAAAATTTCTCAAAAATCTCCTGAAATTGAATCAGTAACAAAAAAAACTCTCAACAAAAAGAAGTCTAGGAATGACTGGCTTCACTGGTGAATTTTACCATACATTCAAAGAAGATTAATACCAGTCGTTCTCAAACTCTTCCAAAACAGAAGAAGAGGGAATACTCCCAAACTCATTTTATGAGTCCATCATTACTCTGATATCAGAACCACACAAAAGGGCTTCCCTGGTGGTGCAGTTGTTGGGAGTCTGCCTGCCGATGCAGGGGACATGGGTTCGTGCCCCGGTCCAGGAGGATCCCACGTGCCACAGAGCGGCTGGGCCAGTGGGCTATGGCCACTGAGCCTGTGTGTCTGGAGCCTGTGCTCCACAACGGGAGAGTCCACAGCAGTGAGAGGCCCACGTACTGCAAAAAAAAAAAAAAAACAACACACACACACAAAGAAATCACAAGAAAAGAAAATTACTTGGAGGGGCTGAAGGGTGTAACCATGGCCAGGTCGAGTTCAAGATTTCAGGATGTGGACGTGCAGCAGCTGGTGACACAGAACCTGGCTTGAGGTACTGACCAGTATTTCACCCCCAGATGCTTTGGCACCTACATCAATGTCACCTCAAGAAGTTCGGGCACATCAAGTAAACTATGAATCTAACCTTCCTGGGAGAGCCCCTCTAGATCTGCTCCAATCCTGACTGAGGAGTCTCTTCCCCTCTCTTCTGCCATTGTTCCTGATGATCACAGAAGCAAAAATTCTCAACACAATGTTAGCAAACGGAATTCAGCAATACATTAAATAATAAAAGGATTGTACATCATGATCAAGTGGGATTTATTCCAAGGATACAAGGATGGTTTAACATCTGCAAATCAATCAACATGATGCACCACATTAACAAAATAAAGGCTAAAAATCATATCATCATATCATCTCAATAGATACAGAAAAAGCATTGGACAAAACTCAACATCCCATTAAGATAAAAATTCTCAACAAAGTGGGTACAGAGGAAATGTACCTCAACATAATAAAGGTCACATATGACAAGCCCACAGCTAACATCACAGTTCACAGTAAAAAGCTGAAAGTTTTTCCTCTAAGAACAGGAACAGGACAAGGATGCCCACTCTCACCACTTTTATTCAACATAGTATTGGAAGTCCTAGCCACAGCAGTTAGGCAAGAGAAAGAAATGAAAGGAATCCCATTTGGAAAGGAAGAAGTAAAACTGTCCTTATTTGCAGATGAAATGATATTATATAGAAAATTCTAAAGTCTCCACCAAGAAACTGTTAGAACTAATCAATGAATACAGTAAATTGCAGGATACAAAGTCAAAATACAAAAGTCTGTTGTGTTTCTATACACTAATAACAAATTATCAGAAAGAGAAATTAAGGAAACAGTTCCATTTATAATTGCATCAAAAACAATAAAATATCTAGGAATAAATTTCACCAAGGTGAAAAACCTGTACATTGAAAACTATCAGACACAACCAAAGAAACTGAAGAAGACACAAGTAAATGAAAAGATATTTCATGCTCATGGATTGGAAGAATCAATATTAATAAAATGTTCATACTACCCAAAGCAATCTACAGATTCAGTGCAATCCCTATCAAAATTCCAATGGCATTTTTCACATAACTGGATCAAATAATACTAAAACTTGTGTGGAACCACAAAAGACCCTGAACAGTCAAAGCAATCTTGAGGAAGAAGTACAGAGCTAGGGGCATCATGCTCCCTGTTTTCCAACTATACTACAAAGCAATGGTATTTAAAGCAGCATGGTATTAGAATTAAACAGACACACAGATCAGTGGAACAGAATAGAAAGCCTAGAAATAATCCCATGCATAAATGGTCAATTAATTTATGACAGAGGAGGCAAGAATATACAATGGGGAAAGGACATCTCTTCAATAAATGTTGGGAAAACTGGACAGCCACATGTCAAAGAATGAAACAGACCACTATCTTACACCATATGCAAAAATTAACTCAAAATGTTTAAAGACTTGACTATAAGACCTGAAGTCATAAAACTCCTAGAAGAAAACATAAGCAGTAAGCTCTAATGCTGGAGATGAGGTTTTGGGTTTGACATCAAAGCAAAGGCAACAAAAGCGAAAATAAACTAGTCGGGCTATTTCAAACTAAAACGCTTCTGCACAGCAAAGGAAACCATTTACAAAATAAAAGGACACCTACCAAATGAGAGAATATATTTGCAAGTCATATATCTGATAGGGGTTAATATTTAAATATATAAAGAACTCATGCAACTCAAGACAAAAAACAATCTGATTAAAAAATGGGCAGAAGTTCAGAATAGACAGTTTTCCAAATAAGGGATATACGTGGCCAACAGTTTCATGAAAAGATACTCAACATCACTAATCATCAGGGAAATGCAAATCAAAACCACGGTGACTTATCACCTCATACCTGTTAGAACGGCTGTTATTAAAACAAGAAATAACAAGTGTTGGCCAGGTTGTGGAGAAAAGGATCCCTCCTCCACTGTCAGGAGGAATGTAAATTGGTGCAACCACTATGGAAAACAGTATGGAGGTTCCTCATAAAACTAAAAATAGAGCTACCATATGATCTAGCAGTTCCACTTCTGGGTGTTTATCTGAAGAAAACAAAAATGCTAACTCAAGAAGATATATGCACCCCTGTGTTCATTTGCAGCATTATTTACAATAGCCAAGATATGGAAATAGCCTAAGTGTACATCAATGGACGAATGAATAAAGAAGATATGGTGTGTATATACAATAGAATATTATTCAACCTTAGCAAAGAGTGAAATCATGCCATTTGTGACAACATGGATGGACCTTGTGGGTATCATGCTAAGGGAAATAAGTCAGACAGAGAAAGACAAATACTCTATAATCTCATTTACATGTGAAATCTAAAGAACAACAACAAAGCCACTCTCATAGATACAGAGAACAGACTGGTGGTTGCCAGAGTCTAGCAGTGGGAGGCAGGGGGAGGGTGAAGGTGGTCAAGAGGTACAAAATTCCAGTTATAAAACAAATGAGTCATGGGGGTCTAATGTAAAACATGGTGACTATAATTAATAGTACTATACTGCATATTTGCAAGTTGCTAAGAGAGTAGATCTTGAAGTTCTCATCACAAGAAAAAAAAATTTTATGACTATGGATGGTGACTATGCATGGTGATGTTGACTAGACTTATCGTAGTGATTATTTTGCAATATATACAAATATTAAATCATGCTGTACACCTGAAACTAATATAATGTTATGTCAATTATATCTCAATACGAAAAATAAAGAAGTAATTATTAATTAATTTTTAAAAATTATCCAGTAAAACCAGACTCAAAAGTCAAGGTTACAGGGCTTCCCTGGTTGCGCAGTGGTTAGGAATCCGCCTGCCAACCCAGGGGACACGGGTTCGAGCCCTGGTCCAGGAAGATCCCACATGCCACAGAGCAACTAAGCCCGTGAGCCACAACTACTGAGCCTGTGCTCTAGAGCCTGTGAGGCACAACTACTGAGCCCCTGTGCCACAACTACTGAAGCCTGCGCGCCTAGAGCCCGTGCTTGGCAACGAGAAGCCACCGCAATGAGAAGCCCGCGCACTGCGACAAAATGTAGCCCCCGTTCGTCACAACTAGAGAAAGCCTGAACACAGCAATGAAGACCCAACGCAGCCAAAAATAATAAAATAGAACTCAAGGTTACAGAGTTAGGTTATAAGCTTTCACTTCTAGAGTGTGATCTTAGTTTATAATACAACTGGCCATTCTTGATCTCTTCCTAGATACTATCTTACAAAAATAAGGTATTTGGTTCTCTATGCTTTGTACTTCCTTAAAGAGTTAATTAGTCTTAACTTGTAACCATTGAATGATTTTCATAAAAAGTTTTAAATTATTGGATGCCAAACATGAAAAGAGTTGATATGCAGACAGGGAAACTAATCTTCCTACCGACTAGCATAGTGAATGTCCATAATTACCGTCTACTAAGAAGGAAGCTAATTCACACAGCTGGAGATGATGATCAGCAAGTACACTCCAAACTCTGACATCAGAGCAGTTATAACACAGGCATACTCTCATTCTCATTGTACTGTTTTCAAGAAAGAGAAAAGGCCATCCTACTCAAAGTAACAAGACATTTTGGGAGGATGGGCATTTATACATCCTGGAATGGCAGAAATATGTTGGAAAATCTTGAAAATTCATAGCCTTTTCTGCCTCCCCTCCTTGATTTCACATTCATTCCAGAAGATATCTGGTATTGGCTTTTATCTCTGTGTTTCTCTAGAAGATTACCAAGGGGAAAAAAACCAAACTAAACTAAGAGTTAGCTTATGTAATTCAGTAAAGCAGGTGCACCAAGATATTTTGACAAAACACAGCACCATGTAATTTAAAGAAGTTGTTTTTATCAGCCAGCTATGTTAATTTCTACTCTATTCAAAACCAGAAAAATGTATTTTCCATAAATGAAACTATCAGTGGAGAAAATGAGAACTTTAAGCGTGTAAGAATATCTGTAAACAGTGATGAGTAAAAAATTGAAGTTAAGAAACTTTCCTTATTGCTTTAAGTTTGTTTGTAATTTTAGTAGAAAGAAAATGATGCAGGCAGAAGACAAAATTGCAGAACTCAACTTATTTAATCTCCTAGGCATCGATGTGTACAAATTTATATCTTTTTTATATAAACCATCTATCTCATTTAGAGGCCACAGAGAAAGTAAGCTTGCATACTGAGTGAATATTTGTTCTTGGTGGGGGAAATGTGATTTGGAAGGTGGCTTAGTTAAAGTAGCAGCCTGAAGACTATTCATTTAATTGGTAATATTACTACTCCTGGAAAGCAAAACTAGTCAAGAAAATAAGATCACTAGTTATTGAATTCCTGGTAAGTTTAAATATGTTAATATGTGACTGACATAGACATACACAAGCAGAAATGGTCACCCGCTTATCCAGTGAGCTGAATGTGGTTTTGTTCGCCCTTCAGGGAGATACAGCTCTGAGAGTGATGTGTGGAGCTTTGGCATCCTCCTCTGGGAGACCTTCAGCTTAGGGGTCTGCCCATACCCTGGAATGACAAATCAACAAGCTCGGGAACAAGTGGAAAGAGGTGAGCCAAAGACACAGGGTAGCAGTGTTCACAGCCAGCCCGGGCAGTGCTGGTGCCGGGTCTGCATTTCCTGGGAGGAGGAAGAGAGTACTCTCGGGCACGCGATGGAAGAGGTGCTGGTTAATCTACTTTTGAACTTTAAGGATGGTGTGGCTCTTTACAACCAAACCACCACCAACAACAAAGACTTTAAAAGATAGGTCCCAGCTCTTTGAAAATAGAAAGCTCTAGACTTTTCTTCCACGCCCCCTGCCTGGCATGACACCTGCAAGGCTGTGCCATTCACTCTCTTCCAGGGAAATAGCAGATTGAGGAATACCACCTAGTTTTTATTCTATGCCAAATAAACACTGTTAATATTACTGCAAATTGAAATGTAGTTAGACTTCAGGAAGAAGTTGAGAATTTTGGAACAGTTCTGAAGAAGCCCTATGGTGTTCTCAGATCAGGGACAGGAATAAGCAGGTGATGGTGACACCCTCACGTGCACTTGTATAGTCCCCGGCTTTCAACAACAACAACAAAACACTTGCAACAAAACACCAGCGCCCTAGGGTCAGGCCTGTCAAGGGGGGCATGGTTGTAGAATCGGGTGTAGGAAGATGACTTCCAGCTTCCTTCCTCCCTTTTCCTACCGCTCCTGAGGCAGATGCACACAGGCACACACACACCACCCAGCACACTGCCGGGACACTGCCAGGTGACTTTGAATTAAAGATAATATTCTTCTCAGACTGTAAAGGAATATGTCTCATATTCATTTTTATTTCACTTTTAAATTAATGTTTATAAATCCTCATCCTTTTTCTCATCTTCAAAACCCTGAGTTGTAGAGATGATTTTTTTAAACTCTGCCTACAGCATCTAAAAGCAAATTCTGAAAGCAAATACTTAGAGCAACTAAAACATGCATTTGTATGTGATGTATCTTACATCAGACTTTGTGACAAATGAACAAACAGAAAATGGGTTCTTTGAACTAGAAGGTAATGATGTTGCTCTATTAATATTAAAGTCTGCATTACTTATAGAGAAAAAATCAGTTTGCCCTGAAATGAATTTTTTGTTTCTATTAACCAACAACATAAGGTACTAAAAATTGCAAACTGCATAATGCCCTATGTGAACATTTATATCTTATTCCCATTCTAAATTCTCTGTTCTTCTTCTCTTGGGTCTTCAGGATACCGAATGTCAGCCCCTCAGCATTGTCCAGAGGACATTTTTAAAATTATGATGAAGTGTTGGGATTATAAACCTGAAAACCGGCCCAAGTTCACTGAACTTCAGAAAGAGCTCACTGTCATCAAGAAGAAAATCACATAGTGACAGAACAGTGCAAACTCAGCCTCCAGGACTTGGTCCTCCAGCAGAGTAATATTATTCTTCTCATTAACAATGAGTTTATACCACGTTATGTGCAACAGTCTTCTAAGGTTATTTTTTTTTTTATTAACTGTTTTTTAAATATGTGCCGTTAAAAAAAGTCAAAGGCGAATGCATTCAAGAAACAGGTCAGTCCTACCAAGGGCTTTCTCAGCTCACCACAGCAATCCTGCCATTTCAGCCCTTTGTAAATAGAAAAGCACAGGCTCTAAATGTGAGGGGGAACCAATCCATCTTTTTCACACCGGGACCATCGATGTTTCTCAGAGATTTTTTACTTCAGACCCAGTTCACGGCTGCTGTCCCATGCCACAGACCCTACTCGATCGGTGCTATCAGCTGCATTGGTAATGCCATGTCTGCAGGACACATTCCAACCAAAGTTGGCTTTCTGCTCTGCCAAGGCAAGAGTGTATTTGTAAACATCATTTTATATTGAGCATTATTTAGACCTCCTAGGGGTTTTCTTTCCTTTCTCACCAGAAATAAGCACAGTGTAAGAATCCTCACATTCCTGTCTTATTGGTAAAGCTGTTGTTTCCCTCCCCTTTTGTCCAGGCATCAGAAAATGATGCCTGGAATGTCCTCAAAGAGCTCTTAATTGAGGCCACAGCTTTTAAAGAATGTTTCAGACAGCTGTGACGGCAAGAAGTAAGTTGGAACAGGAGGACGGTCTGGAGAAAGGGGCAGCTAAAGTCATCATCAAAGAGAAGGAAAGGAAAATAGAAAATCTGCCTTCTTACCAGAGTTATGCCTTTAGACACACACACACGCTTTATTTTATGGTCTGATTCATGAAAAAGGTTCTAAGAAATGTTTTCAGGAGTTCACAGATAGAGCCTTCTTGTCAACAAAAAATTCTTTAGAGAAATTCCAAAGCACGAGGCTACAGAAATAACAGCATAATTTTAAGTACCTTCATTTGAGAGGAGACATCCCAGAATTTAATTCTGTTCATTTGTGCCAGTTTCCAGAGCTGTCAGAATTTCATGATTCTAGTTCATAAACACATCCATGTGTGTACACATATGGGCATGCGCCCCCCACACAGACACACAGCCACACACACACACACACATAATACCGAGAAACCTGGCAGGTATGAATGGAGTAAATTGGTTAAGAAGTCAAATGAACATTATTAAGGAAAAAGCTATAGAGATAGCCCTCCTTTGTCCACCTTCCCCCTTCATTTACTCTTACACTGCTACCTGAAAATTCTTATCATTAGCCGACCCATATATGAGCACAGTTTGGAGATGCTTCATATGAATAAAATGGAACAGAGTTTAAACTAGGATTGTCTTTAGCTGAATCTTAGCTTCATCCAGGGAACTTACCCCATGGTCTGTATATAGTTGCCTCTCAGGATAAATATGTATGTAAGAGATGGTCACGCTCAGGGGTAAATGTGGCCTGGGAGCTTTTAATAAGTGCTCAGGCCTGTGTCCAAATAGCACAGTAGTGATTATTTGGTCTACAGTCATTGGAAGAGCTTATGGGACAGAAAATTCCTCCTGCCCCCTCCACCTATTTGCTGCCTAGGAATATCACTGCACACAACTCACACCCAGTACTACTTTCAAGAGTAAACAGGATAATACTGAGGAGAAAACTGGCTTGTGTCTACCACTTCAATCTCCTTGAAGTTTCATACACATTTAATGATTACCACATCCAGACGAAAATGAAAGCATAATAAACTTGCCCGCAAAAATATTGCAATATACAAAGTAACTCTTTTTTAATCAGCATTGTTTCCCTTCTGTCAAATATTATGAGTAAAAGGAAACCTTCTTTTGATGGCATATACTGTGGTAAATCAAAGCACAGACTCATGAATTAAGATTAAGAGCTCTGGTCTTCAGGCACTTGTCAGCCTTCAAAAGCAAGAATAAAATGGGGACATTTCCACCCTTTGCCAGTATTTCCAAGTGCATCTCTCTGTAATATTCTTTGTTTAAAAAAAACAGCCTCCCATCACTTAGCAGCCGCACTGCTAAGCTCTCAGCAAAGAGAATGATGGTTTGGGCTTTAATTTTGTGAACAAGACCTGAAGCTTAATCATTGCATTCTGGTGTAAAGAACGAACATGGCATTGATATTTCACTCATCCAGGCTGTTAGAATTTGCAGTTCACATCGTAACTGTGTGCTTAAAGAAGCTTTTCAAAACATCGTGACATCTGCAGCATTTAAATTCTATCTTATTCTTTGTCCCAAAGCAGGCAGTGGTACAGTTCAGGATTAATAACTCATCGGGAGTCTTTCAGGATCATATCAGTTATATAGAATATTAAATTTAATATAGGCACATGCATTAAGAAAAACTTATGCCGACTGTTTTTTACTGTTAACTTTGTTGTGCTTGAAGCATAATTTATTCATCCCTTCTGTCACAGATAATTATTGGAATTATGTACTTTAGGAGGCTAATCCGTACCCAGAAAGCATACACACAAATTCTCCTCTGAATTTGCAAGTTGATATAGGGAAAGAAGGATTCGTAAACACATAAAATCCTATGACTTGTTTAGTAAGAAAACAGTAACCAAAATTTTAGTAACCAAAATTTTAGTAACCAAAATTGCCACTGGTCTGAATGTAATTCAGCCAGGTCACAAATCTTTGTGTTGTTAATAGATTTTTTCACGTGTTGCATCTGTTACTCCTATGTAGTTTCTGTCATAATTCCTTAAATTTATGAATATGGAGTCGCGGGGGGGCGGGTAAGCCCAGGCAGCCTGACTTACCTGCATTTTTCTATCTTGAATCACCAAGGAGCCTTTATGAGAAGTATTTAAGTAGCTCATCATTTTTCAAGGAAAGAAATCTTTTATTGTCAAATTAACATTTATTACCGACATGTGAAACCTAAAATTATTTTGCAATCTAAGGTTACTTCCCAAAGCCAACATATTCTTTCTCTTCTAGGAAATAATAATAAAGGATCAATAGGTTTTGTTTAGACTTTCAAAACCAGAGGTTTCGTTTTAGTCCATCCTGCCACTAGGTCCCCAGTGCAAGGTCTTATGTAATCATTTCTCTCTTATCTCCCAAATTTAATATAGTCAATAAAATTCTTCATCCATAATTCACCATTTTATCACAGATACGATATTACTGAAACCTGTTACTAGCACACCAGTGTAGAACATGAGTCTGATTGCTTCAGCCAATTTTCAGCACACATTTCACAACTGTTTTTCATTTGAGGGTTGTTTTAAAAGAAAAGAAAATGTTTAGTCATTGAAATAGTCTTAATTTCCTTTAAACCATGGTATGGTTTTCTTGTCTGTGTTATACTCATTGTTTCAGTTTTGCCATATAGTTTTATATAAAGTTTGGCTAATACCACTAAAATAACCGTGGCTTCACAATACTGGTATGACTTGTGTCAAGAAGAAAGTGTTTTAATTATAATATATGCCACACACTGAGGATCTTGTAGTGGGATAAACATAAAAATGAGAACGCAAAAATACATGTCTAGGTCGTATGTTACTGTCGTTCGGTTACCTCAGTCACACTACTTTCCAGTTCACTCATCAGATGTTCTAAAAATGTACCTGAAAACCTTCCTTAGGATACCCTATGGACACTGTTCTGTGGCTGTGTGTCTTTTGACGTGAGATCAGTTGATACTTTCTGAAAAGAGGGTTTGTTTGTTTGTTTGCCTCGACCCTCTTTTTACATATACGTACCCCCCCATCACACCATTGGTATTTTAGTTGTTTCTTATCAACAGAATTGATTGTCCATGAACACTATTCTGAGTCATGTAAAGTCTGACTTTTGTATTTAGGAGGTCAGAGCCCTCACACAAAATAGAATAATGCAAAATACAAAGAACAAAAATGGACAGACAATTGAAAAAGACATGGTTTATGTATTAATATGTTAAGTAAAACAAAGATTTTATATGAAAATGAGTTTATATTACAGTTCCATTACACTATTAAGTTAGCATGAAAGTTTACCATTAAAATAAAGTGTTACCTCTTTTATTACTAACTCTGATTTGCTTATACGTACCAGAAATTTTTTATTAAATATTTTAGTTTTATTTAGTTTTCTCTGTTTTGATTAGTTTCATATCAAGTCTGAATAATATATTATTTGGGAAGATCCAGAACTACATATTAATTTCTGCCAAAAAAAATATTCTAATTAAAAGTCAATATTTCATGTACCAAGATGACCTACTTGAAGGAGATACTGCTACAGTTGTAGAGTCCCATAAAATTCTCCTTAAAAAAATAATGCTATAATACAGAAGGTGTAAAACTATATATCTTAGTCATAATTCAATTTAAGGAAATATTTGTAACCCCTTGAAGGCCATTCTACTGCCTCATACTGATTCAAAGATTAAATTCTGAATTGTTAAGTGTAGACATTAAAGACTGCCTAATAAAGACAGATTCTTAGGTGGTAGAAAAATCCTACTGAACTAAATTCCTAGTCACTTTAAACTGGGGAGATATAATGAGCATAGGCTTCAGCACATCTGTTAATAAGGCACTGAGGCAAACGTCTAACAAGGCAAAAGAGGAGAGCACCAGTTATTCTAAGGCAGGATGATGCAGCCCCTACAGAGAGTGTAGGATAATTAAAGTGGAACGAAGACTTGGACAACGTCACTAGGAGGCCTGAGGAGAACAGTGCCACCAGGCCAGATCCTTTCCTACAGAAAATGTAAAAGGTATTGGAGTCAAAAGAAGCAAAAGAGGTCACCTGCCAGTGTGTGGGCCTTCCTGTGAGCAAACCGAAGACCTCTCCCTTGCATGTGTAGCAGTCTCTTATCCCCAGCTCAGAGGCGATGCTGTGCTGGGCGACACATGCTCATCATCCTCCCAACTAATGGGTTTGGCCATATATGCTTAGACTTTTAACAGAGACTTCTCTAAGTCTCTTTGTATTTGAGTTAGTGATACTATTTCTTAAACTAAATCACTGATTATTCACACCTCATTAGAAATCTGGTTGCAATGGGGCTGGTCTCCTAAGTGAGAGCACGCTGAGATCAGCCATTTCACCTTTTGACTGATGTTGACTAACTGGCTCCTAGAGGTACCCCAGAGGGACCTTCCTCTGATGAGCTCAGCTCTGGGGAAACATGGAATCCAGCAGGGAAGGAGGGGAATACCAATTAAATAGCAATGCTCCTTGTCTTTATACTAATAACATGTGAGGGAAAGGAATCATAGAAGCATCCTAAAGCCAGTCACAGTGCAGCATGGCTAAGGTCAGACATGGAAGGCAGAGAAAGAGACATCCACAAAGGAAGACTGAAGGACAGGAAGGGCAAAAACAAAGTACCAATGCAAAGTGACTCAAGGGCTCACCTTCCAACAAATAAATGCGGGATCAATGAGGGAAAGCGAATCCTCAAAAGGGAATTTTGAGGTGCTTCCCGCTGCATGGTATTAAACATTACGTACCTGTCAAGTTTCTACAACACTTCTTAAAGGGCATTGAGTGGGGTATCGATTTGATTTTCTTTATGCTCCCTATAATCTCAAAAGGAAGCCACTGTTGAATGAGAATTACTCTTGCTTGGTTTTTCTGTTAGGCTGCAGGTATGACAGTGGTTCAGCCCACTTCCTAAGCAGTAAGGAACTGAGGGTGGCACACATATGTCTGGGGCAGCCAGCATTGGAGGAAAACTGCTGTGAAATTTCCTTCTTCTTATTTTATGAAAGAAAAGATACCTTGCGGGTGTCTCTGCCTGCAACATAAAGACAGATTGAGCTTCCCTCCTTGCCAGCAAACTTGCAAGGCCTCCTAAAGAAGAATATTTAGAATTCACTCTAAAAAGATTCAAATCTTGAATTTCTAAATTATCTTCCCAAACATTACCACTGAAGTCAGAAGAGGTGAGTGTTCTACAAAGTAATAAAATGTTCTAAGTGATGGTAATGGCCCTGGTAGCAGGATTTTGTAATGTTTGCCCTCAGCTCTATTCATTCAGAAGCTTTTTCTCGATATCTGCCATGTCAGGTTCAGGGAACCCTACCGGGTGCTAGTTTTTCTGGATTTTTTTTTTTTTTTTTTCTGGTTGGTATTTCTTTTTCTCATGTTGTTTCTTAATCTTTACCAAAACAGAAACGCCTTTTCTCATCAGCTTTTATCAGACAGTGTCTTAACTGGCCTAGACCAAACAGTTTCTCCTCACGTGCCCAGGAGGCCCTTGCCTTATAGAGAGCTCCCAGGCATCCATTTACCAGGCCCACTGCATACCCTCTGTGTGAGAGGCCCCGTGGCTTAGAACACAAACAGGCCTCGTTGTAGTCTTTGTGGTGGGGATAGGACGACTAGGTGCCAGATGTGTCTGATGAGTTATACTATCAATAGAGGTTCTTGGGAGATTTTGCCAGGATGGAAAGATCATTGTGAGCAGATGTGCCCAGGGAAGCAGACTGTTGACTTGGCCGAGTAAGCTCACTAGGTGACCTGCCTCCAAAGAAATGTTAAAACACTAACAATGATTATTTTAAAACCCCGGACATTTTCAATTTTCCCATTCCACTCTTCTCTGCCAGTATTTTTTATTGTTTCCTTCACACTCCTCTTGTCAGTAAATGTCTAAAAGTATTTCAGTTGCACAATGTCAAAGAGTTTTTCCACAGCTTCAGAAAAGAGGGTAGTGAATACAAAGACTCAAGTTTAAAATAAGGCAATCTACCTAGAGACACAGACCCCAAAGCACTACTGTGCTGAAACACAAACTCTACTCTAGTTTCCCCCAGAGCGGTACCCTTCCTACAAAGCCAAACATCACTCTTTCTCCTGTCTGTTAAGAACATCTTTAGTATCAGAATAAGCACCTTCTAGATGCTATCCAAAGCAGATTCTAAAATGACATACGAAGAAGCCAGATTTCAACCATTAAAGCAACAACAGAAACACTACTTTCATCCCTTTGTACTCAGTTAAAACATCCATGCAAAAACTATCAATAGGGCTTCCATGGTGGCACAGTGGTTGAGAGTCCCCCTGCCGATGCAGGGGACAGGGGTTCGTGCCCCGGTCCGGGAAGATCCCACATGCCGCGGAGCAGCTGGGCCCGTGAGCCATGGCTGCTGAGCCTGTGCGTCCAGAGCCTGTGCTCCGCAATGGGAGAGACCACAACAGTGAGAGGCCAGCGTACCGCAAAAAAAAAAAAAACAAAAACTTATCAATAGAACCATCCAGGCAGTTCGTCTAATGAGGAGCTAGTACCTTATTTTGAAAGCATAGGATGGATGTCAATGGGAAATAGCAATGTTTTGAGCAACACAGGGTAAGTATAAGAAGGCCAATAAAAAAAAAAAATCCCAATTCCCACATTGAAGCAGCAAAAATCTGAGAATGAAAACTGGAGTTGTATATGAGTCCAAACTTAATATTTTCTTCATGCAGCTCTTGTCAAATTGTACAACCTTGGGGGTCCTCTTTTGAGTTGCCTGAAAAATCCTTATGAAGCAAAAAACTAAATCCACCCCCCAACCCCCAATGGCAGCTTGAATTTCTAAGTGCCCTGGATTCAGAAACTTAGCGGCTGAGAGGGAATCTGTAATGTTATTACCAAGATCCCAGGCAAAAGGCCCATCTTGGCAGTCTTTGCAAGCTTGCTAATCCATGCTTTTGTTAATTTTTAAACATGGAAGATGGCAGAGTGGTGGGGGTGAAGAAAACACCCTATTAGCTAGAAATTTTTTACAAATAATTTTACTTGGTAGAAATAAACTTGCCTCCTTGCTCTTAAGAAATGCCAGACTGTTGTAAGCAAATGCAGAGGGCATGGTGCCCAGAGCCATGCTTAATATGACCGTGAAGTTTTCTCCTAACCCAAAGCATAACGGTTCTTATATTTAGATGATAGGATGCTAGAGAGGCCCATCCCCTGCCGGTCTAATTGCTTTGCTTCAGCTGCAAGTGGAAGACCAATTCCAACAGAAATGAACTTATTTGCCATAATTCCTCCTCAGATGCTAGGCCTTTCACACTTGGAATGCACGGAAAATATACATGTTTTAATGGAATTCACTATTTTTGGCTTTAGTGTCAAAGAGATTGGTTCCACAAGGTTCACCTGATTCCCCATAACAAGTATATGTTATAACCCTATGATTCTAAATCCAATCCCAGCTATAGGTTCTGAGCATCAAGTCAAAATCAAAGATAAAGGGGAACTGGTAGAGAGGGGTTTTGTTTGTTTCAGACTCATGACCAAAGTGGCCAAAAATGTGAAACTCCCTTTCACTTGACGAACATTTCACCATATGAAATGCCAGTCACCCCACAGCATCCTGTGACATAATCAGACTCTCAACATGGGCCAGTGGCCAGGAGCACACTTTTCATGGGCCACTTCTGTTTATCATTTTTCTTCATAAATCATTGAGATTTCTCACTAAGACAGCTTTATTAGAGGTGTATAGGTTTTATGTTTAATTTATGTTAAATACATTAAATCACATGGTCTACTTAAGCAACATATGAGTATAGCAGGAGTTGGTGGCAGTATGAGTTCTGCTGACTTTATGTTATGGTTTCTTTGTGTTTCTCTTGGTATGGTCTGGTGAGTGCCCTAAAAGATTAGAACTCTCTGAAGTCATAGCCATACAACCACATAGGGTTAAGAAAAGCCAGATAAATGCAGGAGAATAAAATCAAGTTGTCAAAGTCCCGGGAACAGCCCTGACTTTTTCAGGAACGCAAGCAAACGGAAAGCAAAGACAAAATGTACAAATGGCGCCCAAGCCATTTGACGGTGGGCAGCCCACTGGCCTAAGGCACTGCATGCTCCTGGCACAGACCCACAGTGAGTGGTTGCAGAAATGTGACTTTCTGGGTTGCTTCCACTTCCCTTTATTAGAAGATGAGTGTGGGATGATGGGGTGGGAATGGGGTGTGCCCTCAGCCCCCCATGGTCCAGATGTTCCATCTGCAAGCCTGTTGAGCAAAGCACTCCTGTGGTTTACAGTTTCCTTTTAGTGCCAATATTGTCAGGTTAAAGCACCTTTAATCTTCTTTTGTTGTTATTTTAAAATAATATATTTGTTAAATGGATTAAAGAAACACTGGAAATAGGGTGCTTCTTATAAAAAGCTAAAGTGTAAAACACAGAAGCAAGTCCTTTGGTGAGTTTATCTGGCTTTGTAAACAAGTCTGAAAATGAATGAGAGAGAAATATCTAAGCAGTTAGTTGTCTGTCTTTTACCATTTTTAACTCGGATCTGTATTTAACACTTATTTATTTGTTAGTTTTACATTCAGAAGAAATACACTTTGAACTTCAGCTAACATTGTAGGATGTTTTTAAATTGTTTTCTACTTTTTTAAAACATGATTTCATCATTTTTGTAAACTTAGATCATTTTTGAATAGCCCTTTTTTCTTTCCCAATAGACCAATTACCATGCATAGGTCTGTGGAACTTTTTTTTTAACTGTATTCTTATAATAAATGTAAATATTTGTAGCAAACTGTGTCTTGTCTTGTTTAATCTTTCTATCGTGTTTATATTGCTTTCTTTTCCATATAAATATTCTCTAAGCAGAAGAAAAGGAAGGAGAGATTTCCATGGTAACTGGCCTCCTAGGGATGTAACAGTGTATAAAACATCATTAGCTTTCAGTTTCTCTGTAATTAAGCTTCTGAGTTCTGATGATAATGGGTGTGTGCTGCTTACAGTCCAATCACTGCTTCCTCTGTTTAGAAATCAAAACTGAAATATAGTTCAAAACGGAAATACAGTTCAAGTCCCATTTCTCTGTGCAGACTGGCTGTTTGCCAGGGTTCCTGTTGTTGTTTCATAACAGGATTTGTTTAGACATAACAAAAGGATTTAGGGGAGAAAGGTGGCTGAGAGGGATGTTTAGAAAGAGAAGCTGAAAGCTGCTGTTGCACGGCAGTTACAGGCATGCATCCTTGCCTGGCTGGTGTACAGGGCTGAGCTGGTCACAGAGCCAAGATGCTGCTGGACTACTGTTTACCCTTCAGTCAGCAAATCGATAACATTTCTAAAACGGCATGCTGTTATTTACACAGTTTCCCCTGCGTTAAACCAAGCCCTCTCCCCCTCCCCGATCTTGGATTGGAAGAGGTAACCACTCCCCTCTCAAAAACATGTTTCCTGTTTGTGGGGCAGCCGCCAAGCTTCTTAGGACAAGCAAAATGCATCCATACAACTCTTTCCAACCTTCCTGCTCCTGCAGCACTCTGGCTGACCAGAGCTGGGTGTTTCTGGCCCTTGGTGAATCCTTTCACCATAACTCTTAATTGTCTGTCTGAGATTGCATCCTCATCTCTGGCAGTTTTGATTTCTGATACAGCATCCCAGACAACCCGTGCTTTTACTGACTTCAATTAATTAGGACCAGGCGCATCCAGCCAACCAGGGAAGGTTGGCTATTGGACTGAAGTTCCAGTCCCCAGGATGGATGAACAGCATCTCTGAAATTCCCTGGAGTTCTCGTGACATTTAAAGTCCTAGACTTCACTGTACATCCCCCTCTGGCTAGTGATTTCTTTAGGCAGATGGCAGTGATGTTGCTTGCAAAAAACCATGGATGGAAGAACTAGTTTCCATTAATTAAAAGCATCAGTGGTTGTTCCTGCAGGTAAAAACAGTGTAAATGAAGTGTATTTTGAAACTCCCCAAATCTGCTACAACTGGACTGACCCAGCACACTTAGGCCAAAGTCGTGACTACAGCTGAATCAGGCTGTTGGTGCTACTTCCAAAGGCATCTGATATCGAAACAAGCATCAAACTGGGAGCTAGGAAACCTATGTTCTCATCCCTGGTTGGACTCTCACTAGTTCGTAAACTTGAACAAGACACATCACTATCTAGGCCACAGTTTCCTCAACTGTAAAACAGGTTGGACTAAATCATTACCTAGTATTAAAACTTTTTTTTTTTAATTTTGCTTCTCTAAAAGCATCCTGATTCCTTCTTCAGTATTTAATGTAGTCCAGGTGGTACCCTCCCACTATGGAAGCCAAAGGACCGATCCGTAATCTTTATTTACCCAATTGGATACTTTCTCCCAAAACTGAGTCTTGAAGGACAGAAGAAAGAGTTGGAAGGCACTGTTCCTAGGAAAATACTGCTGTAAATTTACCCTGGTCCTCCAGAGCACCCTTGGTGTCTTCCCATTCCCAAGCCTCATTCTCTAGCCTCCTATTGACCTTGGAGCCTCCAGCTCATTCCCTTTTACTAAGCTATCCATAGAGCGGTTCTGTTGCCTGCAGCCAAGGATCCTGGCTGATACAGTGATCTCTAAGGCGAGGCCCCCTTCCAGCCTTGGGATTCTGTGATCTCCCAAGTCTTCTCGGGGTCACTTTAGAATCTCTGAACACCAGCACTGTGCAGGATGGGTTCTGTTCTCTTGCTTTCACAGTGTAGCTGTCAGAATTCCAAAGTGATGAGAAAAAGGAAAATTCCTTAAAGGTTCAGTCATCTAATGCGCTGATTATCTAAACTCAGCCTTTTAACGTCTCCCCGGCTCGGGACCTAGGTAATTCAAAATTATAAATGTTTCTTTTGCAGCCTCCCTGTGGTGACAGTTGGCACCATAGGGTAGTTAAATGATAAGGTCAATGGACTAGAACATTGCGAGAGGCTAATTGATCTATCACAGCAATATAAATGCCAAGAATTAATAGAAAAATAAATGTCATAGGAAGTGGAGATATTGACAACCTTAGAAGCTAGTCTCTCCTGGCCTCTTCCCACCTTTCATTAGGGCTTGGTCTTGTTCCATATTCAGAGGATCTTTCCCTTTCATGCAAACACATCCAGCCCCCAAACGTTTTGTTCTAGCCCTGGGTAAAAGCCAATGAATAATTTAAGCCTGTTGGGTTTTTATCCCAATTTAATTTTCCAAGCAGCCTCTGAAGCCTTCCTCTGCCCCCCTGCCAAATGTCAAGGAATGAGTATGACACAGTAACACAGCACAGCAGGACTCGAAGGAACACACTGAGGATGTATGTGCGTTATGAAAGGGAGTGAGTGGGCAAAGTGGGAGGATTTACTCACTGATGTCCCTCACTGAAGCTCCTGTTGCAGCAGCCAAAATCCCAGAAACCAGGCTTTTTCTATTCCAGAACTGTATACTTCATTAGTCTTCCAGGGAATACCAATCAGAGACGGGAACATCTCATCTGCTATGGTTGAACCTTTAATCTCAATCAAATCAGGGGACAGGCAGCCATCTGCCCCAGCCAGTTTCACTCCTGAATTTCTTTTTATATCAAACTAAGTCCAGCCTCTCTTCTACGTCACCCTGATGCATATAGAAAGTTAGAAATGGGAGACCAGCAGATTCACAAGAGCATATCTCCTCTCTTTGCTTCATTGTTCTCTTTCTCAAACCCTTTCTTGTGGCTTGAAATCAGTCCTATATCAGGATACCCTCAGTTTTTTACCCCAAAGTAGATGTTCCATAAATAATCATTGGTGTATATTAAAGTATATTCCTCAAGTACAAATTTGGGAAGACCAGAAGTCATCTACAAGGTTAAACATATGGTAAAAGAGGAAAATTATAAATAAGAACAAAGTCCAATTATAAAGAGAAAAGAGAGGAAACCAGATATCTAAAATCTGTTAATTACAACGAGGCAATAAATTTTACTGAATTTCCTGACAACCAAAAAAAAAAAAAAAGGCTGAAAATTCATGCGCTAAGCATTCAACTTAAAAGATTAGAAATAAAGTGATTCTAGAACTTTGTTCTCTAAGATTAAACATAAGAGTCATGGCAGTGGTTTTCAACTGGAAGCAATATTGCCCCCCAGGGGATATTTAACAATGTCTGCAGATATTTTTGGTTCGTCACAACTGGTAAGTGCTACTGGCATCCAATAGGTAGAGGCCAGGGTGCTGCTAACCATCCTACAATGCCCAAGACAGACCTTCATACTAAAGAATTCTCTGGCCCCAAATGTTAATAGTGCCATGGGTGAGACACCCTGAGTTATGAGGCTTCTCTGCATTTCCATCCAGTGGAAATGGAAGGCTTTCTTTAACTGGATAAATTTTAAAGGAACAATGAAAGACAAAAATGAAAGCTGCTTTTTAATTTCTTTCCCTACGCTGATATGTTTGAAATACAGCTTACATAGAAAAACAAAGCCAAGACTTTGTTCTTCAATGAGATTCACCAAGAAAAAAAGAATAAACTACCTTAGGAATGAAATAGTAGACATAAATAACTACAGAAACAGCAGGGATTGAAAAGGTAATAAGTGAATACTGTGAACTCTCTGATAATAAATTTGAAAATAACCTAAATTAAACAAACTTGATGAATTCCTAGAAACAATATAACTTGCCAAATCTTACTCAAGAAAAAATAGCATTCAAAATAGTTCTGTAACTATTAAAGAGCTGAAATCAGTAATTTAAAATCGTCTTGTAGCATTTAACCCAGATAACTGAAGGTTTATTTCATGCATAAACTTTTACATACATGTTCATAGCAGCTTTTTTGGTTTGTTTTTTGGTGTTTTACTATTTTAAATGAAGCTGGAGGAATTTAATAATGATACCCTTTAATATGATTCAGTTCACTGCAGGGCTGTTAGAAAATCAGGGGTGAAGTTCTTAGGCTTAGGAGAGAGATGTTAGAAGTACGTTAGCAAGATATATTATTACATCTTTAAAACCATTTACTTTAAAACTTGTAAGGTCACAGAAGCATTTAAAATAACTTTTAGACAAGATCATGTGTGTTCAGGGTGGTACAGCTGTAGACTACAGCCAACATCATACTCAATGCTGAAAAGCTGAAAGCATTTCCTCTAAGATCAGGAACAAGACAAGGATGTCCACTCTCACCACTTTTATTCAACACTGTTTAGGAAGTCCTAGCTACAGCAATAAGAGAAGAAAAAAAATAAATAAAAGGAATCCAAATTGGAAAAGAAGAAGTAAAACTGTCACTGTTTCCAGATGACATGATACTATACATAGAAAATCCTAAAGATGCTACCAGAAAACTACTAGAGCTCATCAATGAATCTGGTAAAGTTGCAGGACTTTGTTGCAGGACAAAATTAATACACAGAAGTCTGTTGCATTTCTATACACTAACAACAAAAGATCAGAAAGAGAAATTAAAGAAACAATCCCACTTACCATCGTATCAAAAAGAATAAAATACCTAGGGATAAACCTACCTAAGGAGACAAAAGACCTGTACTCAGAAAACTATAAGATGCTGATTAAAGAAATCAAAAATGACACAAACAGATGGAAAGATATACCATGTTCTTGGATTGGAAGAATCAACATTGTGCAAATGACTATAGGCAATCTACAGATGTAATGCAAGCCCTATCAAATTACCAATGGCATTTTTCACAGAACTAGACAAAAAATCTTTAAATTTGTATGGAGACACAAAAGACCCCAAATAGCTAAAGCAATTCTGAGAAAGAAAAATGGAGCTGGAGGAATCAGGCGCCCAAACTTCAGACTATACTACAAAGCTACACTTATCAAAACACTATGGTCCTACACAAAAGCAGACATTTAGATCAATGGAACAGGATAGAAAGCCCAGAAATAAACCCCTACACCTATGGTCAATTAATCTACAACAAAGGAGGCCTAGAATACACAATGGATAAAAGACAGTCTCTTCAGTAAGTGGTGCTGGGAAAACTGGACAGCTACATGTAAAAGAATGAAATTAGAACATTCTCTAACACCATACACAAAAATAAACTCAAAATGGATTAAGGACCTAAATGTAAGACCAGGTATTATAAAACTCTTAGGGGAAAACATAGGCAGAACACACTTCGACATAAATTGCAGCAGTATCTTTTGGATCCATCTCCTAGGGTAATGAAAATAAAAACAAAAATAAACAAATGGGACCTAATTAAACTAAAAAGCTTTTGTACAGCAAAGGAGACTCTAAACAAAATGAAAAGACAACCCACAGTATGGGAAAAAATATTTGCAAATGATGTGACCGACAAGGGATTATTCTCCAAAATTTACAAACAGCTCATGAGGCTCAGTATCAAAAAAACAACCCAATCAAAAAAATAGGCAGAAGACCTAAATAAACATTTCTGCAAAGAAGACATACAGATGGCCAAGCAGCACATAAAAAGATTCTCAACATTGCTAATTATTTATTAGAGGAATGAAAATCATAACTACAGTGAGATATCACCTCACACCAGTCAAAATGGCTATCATCAAAAAATCCATAAACAATAAATGCTGGAGAGGGTGTGGAGAGAAGGGAACCCTCCTACGCTGTTGGTGGGAATGTAAATTGGTGCAGCCACTATGTAGAACAGTATGGAGGTTCCTTAAAAAACTAAAACTAGACACTACCATATGATCCAGCAATCCCACTCCTGGGCATATATCCAGAGAAAACCATAATTTGAAAAGATACATGCACCCCAATGTTCACTGCAACACCGTCTACAACAGCCAGGACATGGAAACAACCTAAATGTCCATTGATAGATGAATGGATAAATAGGATGTGGTACATATCTACAATGGAATATTACTCAGCCATAAAAAAGAGTGAAATAATGGCATTTGCAGCAACATGGATGGACCTAGAGATTGCCATACTGACTGAAGTCAGTCAAACAAAGACAAATATCATATGATATCACTTATATGTGGAATCTAAAAAAAAAAATGGTACAAATAAACTTATTTACAAAACAGAAATAGAGGGCTTCCCTGGTGGTGCAGTGGTTGAGAATCTGCCTGCCGATGCAGGGGACACGGGTTCCTGCCCCAGTCCGGGAAGATCCCACATGCCGCGGAGTGGCTGGGCCCATGAGCCATGGCCGCTGAGCCTGTGTGTCCAGAGCCTGTGCTCCACAACGGGTGAGGCCACAACAGTGAGAGGCCCGCGTACCACAAAAAAAACAAAAAAACAAAAAAACAGAAATAGAGTCATAGTTGTAGAAAACAAACTTATGGTTACCAGAGGGGAAAGGGGCAGGGGAGCGATATATTGGGAGTTCAGGATTGATATATACACACTACTATATTTAAAATAGATAACCAAAAAGGACCTACTGTATAGCACAGGGAACTCCGCTCAACATTCTGTAATAACCTAAATGGGAAAAGAATTTGAAAACGAATAGATATATGTATAACTGAATCGCTTTGCTGTACACCTGAAACACAATGTTGTAAATCAACTATACTCCAATTAAAATTTTTTAAAAAATAACTTTTAACCATGTGCAGTTAATTTGATAGCAGCTTTTGTCTAACAGCCCAAAACTGGAAAATACCCAAATGTTCTTCAATAGGAAACTGTGGTACACCCATACCATGAAATACTACTCAGCAATAAAAATGAGTGAACTATTTTTTCTTCTTGAAAACGTCTAATTACTTTTTTGTTTTTTTAGCCATGAGCAACAACTAAAACAATAGGCAAAGATTTTCTTTTTTTTTTAACTTTTTATTTTATATGGCCAATTAACAATGTTGTGATAGTTTCAGGTGCACAGCAAAGGGGCTCAGCCATACATATACATGTATCCATTCTCCCCCAAATTCCCCTCCCATCCAGGCTGCTACATAACACTGATCAGAGTTCCCTGTGCTATACAGTAGGTCCTTGTTGGTTATCCATTTTAAATATGGCAGTGTGTACATGTTGATCCCAAACCCCCTGACTATCCCTCCCCCCGTCCTTCCCCCTGGTAACCATAAGTTCGTTCTCTAAGTCTGTGAGTCTGTTTCTGTTTTGTAAATAAGTTCATTTGTATCATTTCTTTTTAAATTCCGCATATAAGGGATATCATACAATATTTCTCTTTCTCTGTCTGACTTACTTCACTCAGTATGACAATCTCTAGGTGTATCCATGTTGCTGCAAATGGCATTATTTCATCCTTTTTAATGGCTGAGTAATATTCCACTGTATATATGTACCACATCTTCTTTACCCATTCCTCTTTCGATGGACGTTTAGGTTGCTTCCGTGTCTTGGCTATTGTAAACAGTGCTACAATGAACATTGGGGTGCATGTATCCTTTCGGACCATGTTTTTCTCCAGATATATGCCCAGCAGTGGAATTGCAGGGTCATATAGTAACTCTGTTCTTAGTTTTTTAAGGAACTTCCATACTGTTCTCCATAGTGGCTGTAACAGTTTACTTTCCCACCGACACTGCAGGAGGGTTCCCTTCTTCTCCACAACCCTCTCCAGCATTTATTGTTTATGGATTTTTTGATGATAGCCATTTTGACTGGTGTGAGGTGATATCAAAAATGAGTGAACTGGACTTCCCTGGTGGCACAGTGGTTAAGAATCCGCCTGCCCTTCCCTGGTGGCACAGTGGTTGAGAATCTGCCTGCCAATGCAGGGGACACGGGTTCGAGCCCTAGTCTGGGAAGATCCCACATGCTGCGGAGCAACTAGGCCCGTGAGCCACAATTACTGAGACTGTGCATCTGGAGACTGTGCTCTGCAACAAGAGAGGCCACGACAGTGAGAGACCCGTGCACCACGATGAAGAGTGGCCCCCACTAGCCACAACTAGAGAAAGCCCTTGCACAGAAACAGAGACCCAACACAGCCAAAAATAAATAAATTAAAAAAAAAAAAAATAGAATCCGCCTGCCAATGCAGGGGACACAGCTTGGAGCCCTGGTCCGGGAAGATCCCACATGCCATGGAGCAACTAAGCCCATGTTCCACAACTACTGAGCCTGTGCTCTAGAGCCTGTGAGCCACAACTACTGAAACCTGCGTGCCTAGAGCCTGTGCTCCACAACAAAGATAAACCACCACAATGAGAAGCCCATGCACCACAATGAAGAGTAGCCCCTTCTCGCCACAACTAGAGAAAGCCTGTGCACAGCTACGAAGATCCAACACAGCCAAAAAATAAAATAAAACAAACAAACAAAAAATGAGTGAACTATTGATTCACACAACTTGAATGAACCTCAAGAAAATTATGCTGAGTGAAAAACTTCAATCTTAAAAGGATACACACTGCATGATTTCATTTGTGTAGCATTCATTAAATAACATCACAGAGAGAAAACAGATCAGTGATTGCCAGGAGCTCGGGATAGAGAAAGGGGATGGATGTGGCTATAAAGGAGAAACATAAGGGAGACTTGTGGTTACACAAGGCTACACACGTGATAAAACTGCATAGAGCTACACACACACAAACATGAACGTGTATATAGATAACTGGTGAAATCTGAGTAAACCCTATGGATTGTACCAATGTCAAAATTGTGGGAAAGGCTGGGGAAACATGCTCAGGATTTCCCTGTACAGTTCCTGGTAAACTCTTCTATATCTATAATTATTCAAAGTTAAAAGTTAAGAAAATAAATATAACAAAATAAAAATCTTTTCACAAAGACAATACCAGGCCTAGAGGTATAGGGTTTAGAGGGGATCCACCAAGCTTTCAAGGAACAGATAATTCCTTCTTACAAACTCCTCCAGAGAGAGGAAAATAAAGTAATAAGACTCTCCAATACATTTAATGAACTAATATAACTTTGAAAACAAAGAGCA
This sequence comes from Pseudorca crassidens, assembly GCF_039906515.1. NCBI lineage: Eukaryota > Metazoa > Chordata > Mammalia > Artiodactyla > Delphinidae > Pseudorca > Pseudorca crassidens. Next base: position 89,258,377 of record NC_090298.1, read on the forward strand.
AAAAACTACAAGACAAGAAAATTTCAAGCCAATCTTCATCATGAATATGGACAAACCTCCTCCAAAGTAAAGGCAAACTTAATCCAGCAATGAATAAAATATTTAAAATATCAATTTTGAATTAGATTTATTCCAAGAATGAAATAATGGTTTGATGTTATAAGATCTTTTTAATGCAAGTTACCATACAAAAAGATAAAATAGGAAAAAAAAGAACACATAAAATTCTATGAGACAGTCAAAAATCCAGTAAACTGGGCTTCCCTGGTGGCACAGTGGTTGAGAGTCCGCCTGCCGATGCAGGGGACACGGGTTCGTGCCCTGGTCCGGGAAGATCCCACATGCCACGGAGCGGCTGGGCCCATGAGCCATGGCTGTTGAGCCTGCACGTCCGGAGCCTGTGCTCCGCAACGGGAGAGGCCACAGCAGTGAGAGGCCCGCGTATCGCAAAAAAACAAAAAAAAACAAAAAAAAAAACAATCCAGTAAACTGGGGAGAAAAATATAACTTCTTTAAAATCAGAATGGAATCTTCAAAAATCCCTGCAGTAAACATTGGTGAAACATTAGCAGCATTCCCTTTAAAAATCAGGAATAAAACAAGAGAACATCTATCACCATTTCTATTCAACATTGTACTGGATGCCCTAACAGAAAGTTAAGAAAAAGAAATATACAGTGCTATTCATAGATGATATATGATTGTTTACATTCTAAACCCAAACACATTCTTTTAATGAATAAGAGAACTACCTAAATTTCTATATATAAGATCAACATGAAAAAATATCAACTACATTTCTTCACCAGTCAAAGAATAAGAGTAAGAACAATATTTTTTAAATGCTATTACAACAGCACCAAAAACTATAAAACACCCAGGAGTAAACTAATGAGAGATGTGTAAGCCCTTTATGGAGAGTGTTTTCAAAGCATCCACTAAGACAACTAAATAAATGGAGAGTTACGTCTTTTAATGGAAAGGGGCACTCAGTATTGTAAACATATCAATACTTTCTAAATTATTTACTACAATCAAATCCAATTCTTATTTAATATTCAATAGAAATTCTTATACAAATTAACAAGATGAATCTAAATGTATGTGAAAAAAGGGTCAAGAACAGCAAAGATATTTTTAAAGAAAAATCAAGGATTACAAGGTATAGAGGTTTCTCCTATTATACAAGACTTATCTTAATGCTATAATATGGTATTAGCACAGAGAAACAAACAGAAAAATAGACCAGAATAACGAGAATGAAAATAAACCCAAATACAAACAACTGATACATTGCAAAGGTGGTACTGCAGATGAGTGGGGGAAAGATGGACTAGTCATTATATGGTACAGGGAGATTAGGTTATACACATGGGGGGAAAATGATAATAAATCCCTACTTCACACTCTATGTACAAAAATTTTAAAAAATTTAAAAACTGACAAGTGGATTAAAAACTTAAATGTAAAAAGCAAAACATTAAAAATTTTAGAAGAAAACATTGGAGATATCTTTACAACTTTGGAGCCCGAAAATGCTCCTTAAACAAGACATAAAAGGAAAAAATTACTAAATGCAATTATATTAAAATTAAACACTTCAATTCAGCAAAGGACATCATAAAAGACAAATTATAAACTGTAAGACAATATTTATAATACATGTAACTTACAAAGAATAATCAACAATACATAAAACACTCCTACTACAGATCAAAAAGAAAGGACAACCCAAAAGAAAAATGGAACCCATTCTACAAAAGAAGAAAAATGAATGACCCATAAACACATGGAAAAAGAAAACCTCATTAGTAATCAAGGAAATGTAGACTGAAACTATGATTACATATAACTTTATACCTACAAGGCTGGTAAAATTTTAAAGGTGGATAATCCCAAGCATAGGTGAAGATGTAAAGAGTAATAGTATCTGTACATGGCATCTTACCCAGTAACCTAGCAATTCCTTTCCTAGGTACATGTCTGAGAGAAATACTTGTGCTGGTGTACCAGGAGACATTTTTTAAAACATTTATAATAGCATCACTTGTAATAGAAAAAAAAAAAAACCCTGAAAATTTCATCAATAGGCAAGTGGAAAATGAACTGTGCTATGTTCTTACCATGAAATACTATGCAGCAGCCAAAATTAATGAGCTGCGTTCACTAGCATCTACATGAATGAATCTCAAAAATAAAATTCAGGATGCTTCTACTTCTGCTTAGGATGTAGAAAGTCACAGAAAAATGTCACTCCCACCCTAAACAATGAGAAAGAAAACTGAATAATCTACAAAATCATAATTTTTTTTTAACCATCAGAGAGCTGATGTCACAAGATAACCAAGTAAAGTAAACTGCAAAGAGTGGCAAGTCCTTTGAGGAGACACGGGGCACACAAATTGTTTCACCATTGACTGAGCACAGGAAAGAGTGACAGCCACCATAAAAGCAGTTAAATAGAAAACTAGAGAAAATAACAAATTAAAGCCTAAGTGGGAGAGAGTGTAACAGAGAGACATCGGCACCCACTTGCCATCTCTCTTCCATGGGTATCCACCACATACTCATGAGGGTGGGAAACTTGAAAATGTCTTTCTTGGTGGCTGAGACATGAGGAAACTGCCAAGATTTGAGAGTGCAGCAAGAGTATTATAAGGAGTCCACCTGCAATCTTAGCCCAGCAGAGGTGCAGGGTCACCGTTGGTTGCTGCTATGGGACAAACAAGAAACCAGCCCGTGCCCTTGATTCAAGCGTTTCTGTGCTAAGAAACAAAACCCATCTGCCTCTGAGGCAGAAAATCCTCTGAGCCCTAGAACCTACACACTGATTAAGAGGATGTAGAAGTGGTCTGCCATCAGGGTGGGGACAGGTATGCTGAGAAAACCCCATCTCTAAACTCAAAGAAAATAGAAAAATAAAATAATAAATTTTCTGGAATGCAGCTAAAGCAATGCTTAGAAGGAAATTTATACCATCCAAAGCTTTTACTAAAAAAGAAGAAAGGTTTCAAATTAATGACCTAAAGAAGTTACAAAAAGAAGAGCAAATTAAACCCAAAATAAAAAGATGGAAGGAAATAATAAAAAGCAGAACTCAATGAAATAGATAACAGGAAAACAAAAGAGAAAAATTAGTGAGCGTGAATACTAATTTCTTGAAAAAATCAATAAAAACAACAAAGTTCTACCAGGTTGATCAAGGGGAAAAAAAAGAAAGAAGTTACAGATGACTAACATCAAGAATGAAATAGGGTGACAATCCTACTGACTCTGCATACAGTAAAAGGAAAATAAAGAAATATCATTAATAACTTTATGCCAATAAGTTTGCCAACTTACTAAAATCAACAGATTCCTCAAAAGACACAACGTACAAAAACTCAGTCAAGAAGAAATAGATAACCTGAATAGAAAAACTGTTTTTGACCCTTGAACAACATGGAGGTTAGGGATGCTGACCCTCCGTGCAGTGGAAAATTTGCGTATAATGTGTAGTTGGCCCTCTGTATAGGAGGTTCCTCCATATCCGCAGTACCCCTGTACCCATGGTTCTGCATCTGTAGATTCAACCAACCAGGGTAGCACTACTGTATTTACTATTGAAAAAAATCCACCTATAAGTGAACCTGCTTTGTTCAAACCCATATTGTTCAAGGGTCAATTAAATAAAGTGAATTTGTAGTTAAAAACCCAACCACAAAGAAAACTGCAGGACCATATGGTTCCATTGATGAATTCTACCAGTGATGGTTGAAATAACAATGATATTACACACTTCTAGAATGTAGAAAGGAGGAAATACTTCAAGACATCTTATGAGACCAGCATCACACTAATACCAAAACCACACACAAGGACATCTTAAGAAAAGAAAACTCCAGACCAATATTACTCAAGAACATAGATACAAAAATCTGTAACAAAATATTAAGAAATCAAATCCACTAATATGTAAAAAGGAAAATAAAGCATGAACAAATGGGTTTAAATCCAGGACTGTAAGGGTTGGTTCAACAATCAAAATAATAATAGTAATAACAAACCATGTCAACAGACTAATAAAGAAAATTTATATGATCATCTTATTGAGTGGAGAAAAACATTTGAAAAAATTCAATAGCTTCTGATGATTGAAATTCTTAACACAACAGAAATAGAAAGGAATATCCTCAAGGTTATCTATGAAAGATCTATAGCTAGGAGTTTGGGATTAACATATATGCACTATTATATATAAAATAGATAAAAAACAAGGACATACGGTATAGCACAGGGAATTATATTAAATATCTTGTAATAAACTATAATGGAAAAGAATCTGAAAAAGAATAGGTATATAGATAGATAGATATGTATGGCTGAATCACTTTGCTGTACACCTGAAACTAGCACAACACTGTAAATTAGCTACATTTCAATAAAAAAAGATAGATGTATAGTTGTCATATTTAATGATTTTTAAAAGTAATGGTTTTTCCCCTAAAACTGGGAACAAGGCAAGGATATACACTCTCACTGTGTTTATTCAGCACTGCCCTGGAGGTTATAGCAAGTATAATATTGTAAGAAAAAGAAAAAAAAAGTAATAAAATCTGAGAAGAACAAAGTAAACTCATCTTTATTTGCAGCAACATGACCCTCCATGTAAAATACCCTAAGGAATTACCAAAAAAGCTGCTAGAACTCAATAAGTGAGTTTATTTAGCAAGGTCACAGGATAAAATGTCAACATACAAAATCAGTCTGATTCTATATACTAGCAACAAACAACTGAAAACTGAAATTTCAAAAAACCATTTATAATAGTATCCAAAAAATGTAATATTTAGGATAAATTTAATAAAAGGTATGTAAAATCTGTACACTAAAAAATACAAATGATTGTTAACAGAAATTAGTGAAGAGAGACATCACGGTCACGGATTGAAAAACTCAGTATTAACTTTTCAATTCTCCCCAGATGATGCAGAGATTTGACGTAATTCCAATCAAAATTCCAGCAGGCCACTTTTAAATACTGCTGAGTCGATTCTATAATTTATGTGTAAAGGCCAAAATTTTTGAAAAAAACAGAGAAAGAAAACACCACCTAATTCGCTATAAAGCTACTGAAATCAAACAGCATAGTATTTGCACAAAAATAGACATAGAGATCAATGAAACCAAATTGTGATTCCAAAATAGATCCATACATGGTATATAAGATCAATTGACTTTCACCAGAGTGCCAAAATATTAAATATCTCTATGCAAAAAAGAACCTTTGCATTACCTCTCACCAAATAAAAATTAACTCTAAATGGATCATAAACATGAACATAAAAAATAAAACTACAAAACTTCTAAAAGAAAACACAGGAGAAAATCCTTATGACCTTAAGTTAGGCAAAGAATTTTTAAATAGAATACAAAAGGCACAAACCGTAAAAGAAAATGATAATAAATTGAACTTTCTCAAAATTTTAAAAAAATTGCTCTATAAAAGATACTCTTAATAAAATGAAAAGACAAGTGAAACCTAGGTGAAAATAAAATATTTGAACCACCATTTTACCAAAGAAAAATGAAAAATAACACATAAAAAGATGTTTAATGTTGTCATCACGTAAATAAAAATTAAAACCTATACCACTGCACAGCCAGCAGAATGGCTAAGCCTATAAAGATTGACATTACCACCACTGGCAAGGTTGTTGAACAAGTGAAAAATCTCATATATTACTGGCAGGGATGCAAAATGGCATAGAAAACACTTTGGCCTCTTCTTTTCTTTCTTTTTTTTCTCTTTTGGCTGTGCAACTTCCAGGATCTTAATTCTCCAACCAGGAATTGAACTGGGTCCCCTGCAGTGGAAGCACAGAGTCCTAACCACTGGACCACCTGGGAAGTCCTGGCCTTTTCTTATAAATTTAAACATATACCTATCATATCAAGTGGAAAAAAAAAAAAAAACACTTCTAGGTATTTACCCAACAGAAATGAAAGCAAAAGACCACACAAAAACCTGTTTTCAAAAGTCTTTATGCTAAGTGAAAAAAAAAAAGCCTAATACAAAACACTTTATAGTGAAGGACTGATATCACCAAGATGTTGACAAAGGTTGTTCCTGACTTTTCTCTCCCTCACAAGAACAACTAACAACTGCTCATGGACAAGACACCAATGAGAGAATCCTAGAACACAGGGGTGAGGCTGAAGCACCCTCTGCACGACAGGGAGCAAGACACACTGCATTTAGAAGAGTGGGGAAAGGCCTGCCCCAGGCCAGTGCAGCACCATGCTGAGAGGCCTCCCCTGAGCCCATGGGTTCCTCCAGGGGGGAAAGAGAGCTTACGGTGGATATCTAACTCCCCCAGCCTTGAGGGTCACTTCTTGGGAGGCCCATTCCCTCCAGTCTTGCCCCATGGGGATTGCAGGGGAAATCTGTGGGGCTTGACCACTAGGAAACTGATTTTGAAGGAGAAGGGGGTAGGGACTTGCAACAACTGGCACTCTGACCTTGGCAGATCAAGTAAGTTCCTACCTGCAGTATCCAAGTAGTAGTCCCAACCAGCTGCTTTGCTTATCTGCAGAGCCAGGACGGTGGCACAGTTTGACCAGAGAACTTGGTGAGGTACACATCTGCCTGATTCAGGTCTTCTTCCTGGCCCTGAAGCCTGTTCTTCCCCCACCAAGACAGGAGGGCTGAGTGATAGCTCCCCGCCACACCTGGCCAGAAAACCAGGCTAGAACACCTGGAAGCTGCAGAGCCCGGCAACACTCAGGAACAAAATATGGCAGGTAGAGCTGATCTTCTGCAAAGCAAAACCAGTGGCTCTGTTTGGCCAAGAAAATTCGGGAGTGGGTCAGCTTGAGTCAAAACCACAGAAAGCCTTACTGGACTTACAGAATTCCCTTGTTTCACACAGGCATGTGAGCTAATTCATAACCTGGCCCACTGTTGAGTGTAGCTTGTGGCCCCTCCTGACCAGAAAGCCTGATTGGGAATACCTGGAAAGCTTCTTGGAGCAGGCCTTCCTGATCTTCCCAAACAAGAGACCTGATTCAGAGCCTCACCCGTTGCCGAGTGTAGCTCCTGGCTCCTCCCAGCCAGAAAGTCTGATTGGGAATACCTGGAAGGCGCACAGCCCAGCCACACTCAAGCAGAGAGTATGGCAGGCAGAGCTGATCATCCACAGAGCAAAACTAGTGGCACTGTTCAGCCAGGGAACTTGGGCATGAGTCAACTAGAGTCAAGACTACAAACAGCCTTGCCAGCCCTGGAGCTGGTTCTCCCACTACACCTTTGCCGGAAAACTAATTCATAGTTCTGCCTATTGCTTCAACCCACTCAACCAGGGAACCTAACCACAGCATGCAGGAAGTTGCATGACCCATCCAACAGCCTGGTTTACAATAGAACTTGAACAAAGAGCATAGCCCGTGACTTTCCACTTCTGCAGAGCAAAACCAGTGGCTCCATCTGGGCAAGGAATTCAGCACACAGTCTTGACTGATTGGTTCCCCAAGCAATGAGCCATGCAAGCCCTGGGTCCTATACTGCTGTCCTGGAATGGCAGGGAAGGTTTCATAGCCTCACCTACTGCTCAGTATAGTACCCAGTCCCAGGCATCTGGTAAGCTTGACCAGAGAACTCGGGTACTGTGGAGCTCATCCTACAACCTTATTTGGGCAGGGAACCAAGCCAGCAGTCCTATCCAACTGATCTCAGCCAGCAGCACCCCATCCCTACTTGACCTCAGAGCTCAGGCAATGGCTTCTCACAAAAACAGACCCTAACAGCAAGCCCCACTGCCCAACGACATGAATAGCAGACAGGTCCAGAAACCCAGACTGAGATGACGGGTGAAGAACTATTTCTGCCAGCATGAGCCTGTAAAGTCTGGAAGAAGAGACTGCTTACTCAAATGTGCAGATGCCAATATAAGGAATAAAGAATCACACACAAAAAAGGTATACATGATACCACCAAATGAAACTAATAAAGCTCCCATGACTGACCCTAAAGAAATGGATATCTCTGAAATGATAGAAAAAGAATCCAGAGTAATCCTCTTAAAGAAGTTTGTTGAACTACAAGAACACACATATAAGCAACTAAACAAAATTGGGAAACCAACAAATTAACAAAACAAGTTCAACAAAAAAATATAGAAACCATAAAAAAAAAAAACCCAGATGTCCTAGAACTCAAAAATACAATGACAGAACTAAAAAAACCAAGGAAAAAAGTGAGAGAACCCAAATCAACACTGTTTTCGATGAAAAAGGAGACATTATAACTAATACCACAGATATATAAAGGATCGTAAGATGGTACTATGAACAGCTATATACCAAACAAACTGGAAAACCTAGAAGAAATGGAAAAATTCTTAGAAACATACAACCTACCAAGATTGAATCAGGAAAAAAGAGAAAATTTGAACAGGCTAATTACTAGTAAGGAGATTGAATCAATAAGAAAAAAAATTTCCCAATGGAGAAAAGCCTAGGAACAGAGGGCTTCACTGGTGAATTTTACTAAACATTTAAAGAAGAATTAATGCCAATCCTTCCCAAACTCTTCCAAAAAATCAAAGAGGAGGGAATGCTCCCAAACTTATAAGGTCAGCATTACCCTGATACCAAAGACAGAAAAGGACACCACCAGAAAAGAAAACTACCAATATTCTTGATGAATAGAGATGCAACAATTTTCAGTAAAGTACTAGCAAACTGAATTCAGCAGCATATTAAAAGGAGAATTTATCCCTAAGATGCAAGGATGGTTCAATATACACAAATCAATCAATGTGATACATCACATTAATAGAATGACAGAAAAAATATATAATCATCTCAATAGATGCTGAAAATGCATTTGACCAAATTCAACATTTAATTACGATAAAGTCTTAAATTAGGCATAGAAGGAACATACCTCAACATCATAAAGGCCATATATGACAAGCCCACAGCTAACATCATATTTAATGGTGAAAGGCTGAAAGCTTTGACTCTAAGATCAGGAACAAAACAAGGGTGCCCACTCTCACCAGTGCTATTAAACATAGTACTGGAAGTCCTAGCCAGAACAAACAGACAAGAAAATAAGTAAAAGGTATCAGAATTGGAAAGGAAGAAGTAAAATTGTCTCTATTTGCAGATGACACAATTCTACATGTAGAAAACCCCAAAGACTCCACCAAAAGCTGTTAGATCTAATCAACAAATTCAATAAAGTTGCAGGATACAAAATTCACATACAAAAAATTAGTAGCATTTCCAGAGATTGGTTCAAGATGGCACAGTAGAAGGATGTGCTCTCACTCCCTCTTGCGAGAACACTGGAATCACAACTAACTGCTGAACAGTCACTGACAGGAAGACGCTGGAACTCACCAAAAAAAATGCCACACATCCAAAGACAAAGGAGAAGGCACAATTAGGTGGTAGGAGGGGCACAATCACAATAAAATCAAATCCCATAACTGCTGGGTGGGTGACTCACAAACTGGAGAACACTTATACCACAGAACTCCACCCACTGGAGTGAAGGTTCTGAGCTCCACGTCAGGCTTCCCAACCAGGGGTCTGGCAACGGTAGGAGGAATTCCTAGAGAATCACACTTTGAAGGCTAGCGGGATTTGATTGCAGGACTTCGACAGGACTGGGAGAAACAGAGACTCCATTCTTGGAGGGCACACACAAAGTAGTGTGCACATCAGGACCCAGGGGAAGGAGCAGTGACCCTATAAGAGACTGAACCAGACCCACCTGTTAGTGTTGGAGGGCCTTCTGCAGAGGCAGGGGGTGGCTGTGTCTCATCATGAGGACAAGGACACTGGCAGCAGAAGTTCTGGGAAGTACTCTTGGCATGAGCCCTCCCAGAGTCTGCCATTAGGCTCACCAAAGAGCCTGGGTAGGCTCCAGTGTTGGATCACCTCAGACCAAACAACCAACAGGGAGAGAACCCAGCCCCACCCATCAGCAGACAAGCGGATTAAAGTTCTACTGAGCTCTGCCCAACAGAGCAACAGCCAGCTCTACCCATCACCAGTCCCTCCCATCAGGAAACTTGCATAAGCCTCTTAGATAGCCTCATCCACCAGAGGGCAGACAGCAGAAGCAAGAAGAACTACAATCCTGCAGCCTGTGGAACACAAACTACATTCACAGAAAAACAGACAAGATAAAGAGGCAGAGAGCTATGTATCAGATGAAGGAACAACATAAAACCCCCGAAAAAAAACTAAATGAAGTGGAGGTAAGCAACCTTCCAGAAAAAGAATTCATAATAATGAGAGTGAAGATGATCCAGGACCTCAGATAAAGAATGGAGGCAAAGATCAAGAAGATGTAAGAAATGTTTAACAAAGACCTATAAGAATTAAAGAACAAACAAACAGAGTTTAACAATACAATAACTGAAATGAAAACTACACTAGAAGGAATCAATAGCAGAATAACTGAGGCAGAAAAATGGATAAATGACCTGGAAGACAGAATGGGGGAATTCTCTGCTGTGGAACAGAATAAAGAAAAAAGAATGAAAAGAAATGAAGACAGTCTAAGAGACCTCTGGGACAACATTAAATGCAACAACATTCGCATTATAGGGGTCCCAGAAGGAGAAGAGAGAAAGGACCAGAGAAAATATTTGAAGAGATTATAGTTGAAAACTTCCCTAACATGAGAAAGGAAATAGCCACCCAAGTCCAGGAAGTGCAGTGAGTCCCATACAGGATAAACCCAAGGAGAAACACACCAACATAGTAATCAAATTGGCAAAAAAATAAAAACAAAGATAAATTATTGAAAGCTGCAAGGGAAAAATGACAAATAACATACAAGAGAACTCCCATAAGGTTAAAAGCTGATTTCTCAGAAGAAACTCTACAAGCCAGAAGGGAGTGGCATGATATACTTAAAGTGATGAAAGGGAAGAACATACAACCAAGATTACTCTACCGGGAGAGGATCTCATTCAGATTTGATGGAGAAATCAAAAGCTTTACAGACAACCAAAAGCTAAGAGAATTCAGCACCACCAAACCAGCTCTGCAACAAATGCTAAAGGAACTTCTCTAAGTGGAAACACAAGAGAAGAAAAGGACCTACAAAAACAAACCCAAAACAATTAAGAAAATGGTAATAGGAACATATGTATCGATAATTACCTTAAACGTGAATGGATTAAATGCTCCAACCAAAAGACACAGGCTCGCTGAATGGATAGAAAAACAAGGCCCATATATATGCTGTCTACAAGAAACCCACTTCAGACCTAGGGACACAAACAGACTGAAAGTGAGGGGATGGAAAAAGATATTTCATGCAAATGGAAATCAAAAGAAACCTGGAGTAGCAATATTCATGTCAGATAAAATAGACTTTAAAATAAAGAATGTTACAAGAGACAAGGAAGGACACTACATAATGATGAAATGATAAATCCAAGAAGAAGATATAACAATTATAAATACATATGTACTCAATATAGGAGCACCTCCATACATAAGGCAACTGCTAACAGCTATAAAAGAGGAAATCAACAACAGCACAATAATAGTGGGGGACCTCAATACCTCACTTACACCAATGGACAGATCATTCAGACAGAATATTAACAAGGAAACACAAGCTTTGAATGACACAATAGACCAGATAGATTTAACTGATATTTATAGGACATTTCATCCAAAAATATCATTTTCCACTTTCTTCTCAAGTGCACATGGAACATTCTCCAGGACTGATCATATCTTGGGTCACAGATGAAGCCTCACTAAATTTAAGAAAACTGAAATCACATCCAGCATCTTTTCTGACCACAACGCTATGAGATTAGATACCAATTACAGGGGAATAAAATGTAAAAAACAAAAACACATGGAGGGTAACCAATACATTACTAAATAACCAAGAGGTCACTGAGGAAATCTAAAAATACCTAGAGACAAATGACAATGAAAACACGACAATCCAAAACCTATGGGATGCAGCAAAAGCAGTTCTAAGAGGGAAGTTTATAGCTATTCAAGCCTACCTCAAGAAACAAGAAAAACCCCAAATAAACAATCTAGCCTTACACCAAAAGGAACTAGAGAAAGAAGAACAAACAAAACCCAAATTTAGCAGAAGGAAAGAAATCATAAAGATCAGAGCAGAAATAAATGAAATAGAAACAAAGAAAACAATACCAAAGATCAATAAAACTAAAAGCTGGTTCTTTGAGAAGATAAACAAAATTGAGAAACCATTAGCCAGACTCATCAAGAAAAAGAGGTAGAGGACTCAAATCAATAAAATTAGAAATGAAAAAGGAGAAGTTACAACAGACACCACAGAAATACAAAGCATCCTAAGAGATTAGTACAAGCAATTCTATGCCAATAAAATGGACCTGGAAGAAATGGAAAAATTCTTAGAAAGGTATAACCTTCTAAGACTGAACTAGGAAGAAATGGAAAATATGAACAGACAAACCACAAGTAATGAAATTGAAACTGTGATTTAAAATCTTCCAACAAATAAAAGAAGAGGACCAGATGGCTTCACAAGTGAATTCTATCAAACACTTAAAGAAGAGTTAACACCCATCCTTCTCAAACTCTTCCAAAAAATTGTAGAGGAAGGAAAACTTCCCAACTCATTCTATGAGACCACGATCACCCTGATACCAAAACCAGATAAAGATACTACAAAAAAGAAAAAAAAAAGAAAATTACAGACCAATATCACTGATGAACATAGATGCAAAAATCCTCAACAAAATACTAGCAAACAGAATCCAACAACACATTAAAAGGATCATACACCATGATTCAGTAGGATTTATCCCAGGGATGCAAGGATTCTTCAATATAAGGAGATCAATCAATGGGATACACCATATTAACAAATTGAAGAATAAAAACCACATTATCATCTCAAAGATGTGGAAAAAACTTTTGACAACATTCAACACCCATTTATGATAAAAACTCTCCACAAAGTGGGCATAGAGGGAACCTACCTCAACATACTAAAGGCCATATACGACAAACCCACAGCAAACATCATTCTCAATGGTGAAAAACTGAAAGCATTTCCTCTAAGATCAGGAACAAGACAAGGATGTCCACTCTCATCTCTGTTAATCAACATAGTTGCTGAAGTCTCAGCCACAGCAATCAGAGAAGAGAGAGAAATAAAAGGAATCCAAATTGGAAAAGAAGAAGTAAAACTGTTACTGTTTGCAGATGACATGAGACTATACATAGTAAATCCTAAAGATGCCACCAGAATACTAGAGCCAATCAATGAATTTGGTAAAGTTGCAGGATACAAAATTAATGCACAGAAATGTCTTGCATTCCTATATACTAACAATTAAAGAACAGAAAGAGAAATTAAAGAAATAATCCCATGTACCATTGCAACAAAAAGAATAAAATACCTAGGAATAAACCTACCTAAGGAGGTAAAACACCTGTACTCAGAAAACTATAAGACACTGATGAAAGAAATCAGAGATGACACAAACAGATGGAGAGATATACCATGTTCTTGGATTGGAAGAATCAGTAATGTGAAAATGAGTATACTACCAAAGCAATCTACAGATTCAATACAATCCCCATCAAGTTACCAATGGCATTTTTTACAGTACTAGAACAAAAAAAATCTTAAAATTTGTATGGAGACACAAAAGACTCAGAATAGCCAAAGCAGTCTTGAGGGAAAAAAATGGAGCTGGAGGAATCAGACTCCCTGACTTCAAACTATACTACAAAGCTACAATCATCAAGCCAATATGGTACTGGCACAAAAACAGAAACATAGATCAGTGGAACATGATAGAAAGCCCAGAGATAAACCCACACACCTATGGTCAACTATGGTCAATCTATGACAAAGGAGGCAAGGATATACAATGGAGAAAAGACATTCTCTTCAATAAGTGGTGCTGGGAAAACTGGACAGCTACATGTAAAAGAATGAAATTAGAACACTCCCTAACACCATACACAAAAATAAACTCAAAATAGATTAGAGACCTAAATGTAAGACTGGACATTATAAAACTCTTAGAGGAAAACATAGGAAGAACACTCTGACATAAATCACAGCAAAATCTTTTTTGATCTACCTCCTAGAGTAATGGAAATAAAAACAAAGATAAACAATGGCAACCTAATGAAACGTAAAAGCTTTTGCAAAGCAAAGGAAACTACAAACAAGATGAAAAGACAACCCTCAGAATGGGAGAAAATATTTGCAACTGAGTCAACGGACAAAGGATTAATCTCCAAAATATATAAACAGATCATGCAGTAAAAAAACAAACAACCCAATCCAAAAATGGGCCAAAGACCTAAATAGACATTTCTCCTAAGAGGACATACAGATGGCCAATAAGCACATGAAAAGCTTCTCAACATCACTAATTATTAGGGAAATGCAAATCAAAACTATAATGAGGTATCACCTCACACCAGTTAGAATAGGCATCATCAGAAATTCTACAAACAACAAATTCTGGAGAGGATGTGGAGAAAATGGAATCCTCTTGCACTGCTGATGGGAATGTAAATTGATGCAGCCACTATGGAGAATAGTATGGAGGTTCCTTAAAAAACTAAAAATAGAATTACCATATGACCCAGCAATCCCACTGCTGGGCATATACCCAGAGAAAACCATAAATTAAAAAGACACATGCACCCCAATGTTCTTTGCAGAACTATTTACAATAGCCAGGTCATGGAAGCAACCTAAATGCCCATCAACAGACAAATGGATAAACAAGATGTGGTACATATATACAGTGGAATATTACTCAGCCATAAAAAGGAATGAAACTGGGTCATTTGTAGAGCCGTGGATGAATCTAGAGACTGTCATACAGAGTGCAGTAAGTCAGAAAAAGAAAAACAAATATCATATATTAGCACATATATGTGGAACCCAGCAAAATGGTACAGATGAACTGGTTTGCAGGGCAGAAATTGAGACACAGATGTAGAGAACGTATGGACACCAAGGGGGGAAAGTGGCAGGGGGGTGGGGGGGGATTGACATGTATACACTGACGTGTATAAAATGGATGACTAATAAGAACCTGTTGTATAAAAAATAAATAAAATTCAAAGAAAAATTAGTAGCATTTCTATACACCAACAATAAATTATCTGAAAAAGAAAATGATTCCTTTTACAATTGCATCAAAAACAATAAAATACTTAGGAATCAATTTAGCCAAGGACGTAAAAGATCTCTACACCGAAAACTACAAGATATTGATGCACGAAATTGAAGAAGACACAAATAAATGGAAAGTTATCCTACATTCACGTATCGGAAGAATATTATTAAAATGTCTGTACTATCCAATGCCATTTACAGATTCAATGCGATCCCTATCAAAATTCCAATGGCATTTTTTACCGAAGTAGAAAAATCAATCCTAAAATGTATATGGGAACACAAAAGACCCTGAACAGCCAAAGAAAAACTGAAAAAGAACAACAAATCAGGAGGCATCATGATTCCAGATTTCAAGCTATATTATAAAGCTGTAGTAACCAAAATAGTAAGGTACTGGCATAAAAACACACACACAGACCCACAGAACAGAATTGAGGGCCCAGAAATAAACCAATGCATATATAGTCAACTAATATTTGACAGTGGGGCAAGAATACTCAAATAGAGAAAAGAACGTCTCTTCAATAAGTGGAGCTGGGAAACTGAATATGTAAAAGAATGAAACTAGACCCCTATCTTACACCTCACAAAAATTAACTTGAAATGGATTAAAGAGGTAAATGTAAGATTGGAAACCATAAAACTCCTAGAAGGAAACATGGGAAAAAGCTTCTTGACATAGGTCTTGGGAATGATTTTTTGGACATGAGATACAACTCCTAAATCACAAGCAACAAAATAAAAAATGAACAAGTTGACTATGTCAAAGTATTTTAAAATCTTCTGTACAGCAAAAGAAATGATCAATACAATTAAAAGACAACCTACAGAATGCCAAAAAATAGTTGTAAACCATATATCTGATAAGGAGTTAATACCTAAAATATACAAAGAACTCATACAACTCAATAGCAAAACCACAACCCAAATAATCCAGTTTCAAAATAGAGAAAGGACCAAACTCATAGAAGAAGATATCAGACTTGCGGTTATTAGAGGTGGGAATTGGGGGGAGGTGATATTAGATGAAAGTGGTCAAAAAGCACAAACTTCCAGTTATAAGATAAATAAGTACTAGGAATGTAATATACAACATCATGACTATAGTTCATACCACTGTACATTATATATGAAAACTGTTAAGTGAATAAATCCTAAGAGTTCTCATCACAAGGAAAAACAAAACATTTTCTTCATTCTTTTTTGTATGTATGAGATGACTAAACTTATTGTGGGTAATCACTTCACAATTAATGTGAATCAAATTATGCTGTTCACCTTAACCTCATACAGTGCTGTATGTCAATTATATCTCAATAAAACTAGAAAAAAAAGACTTTATACTGTAACATTCCATTTCTTTGATATTCTGGAAAAGGAAAAAAATCATAGTGACAGAAAACAGATCATTGGTTGCCAGAGGGAGGGACTGACTATTAGGGATAAGAGGAAACTTTATGAGGTGATGGAAATACTATTTATCTTGGTTGTGGGGGGGTTATTATGCAGCTGTATACATTTATCAAAACATTTCAACTGTGCTCTTTAAAAGGTGAATTTTATTGTATGTAAATATACCTCAGTAAACCTAACTTAAAAAAATTTGAGTGTGAAAGCAAATCATAGAAGAATCTATATAGTATGAGCCCACTTACATAAAGATCAAAACTTTATATACAATTTATATTGTTTTGAGATAAATAAGTATTCAGTTAACATTATAACATAATAAACACAAAATTCCAAATAGTGCTTTTCTATGGGGGAAGAGAAGAGGTATAGGATCAGGAGAGGTAGGTAAGGTCTTCAAAAGTCTTCATCCTCTATGTCTCAGGGTGGATGATCTCTACATTATATCTATATTATTATTCTTTATTTCTTGTATACTATATATATATCTGTATATAACATAATAAAAATTTATTGGTTTAATATTTTTCCTATAGGGAAACAATGCTTGTAGTACCTTGTTTCTCTAATAAATGTGTCATATGTGCAGACAGCAGAGTTTTCTGCTGAAATGGGACAGCGGACCCATGGAATCACATGCTCTAGTTCTAAAATGTCTTTCAGGAAATCATCTCAAGACTTCCATCCATGTTAAAGAGGACGATCTCTACCTGGCAGGCCTGGGGGACAGAGAGGACACTTGGAAAGGCTGTCCTCTAATTTGAAAATAATTCCATCTTCTGGTTTTCTCTCAATAATGGCCAGAACTTTGCTTAAACATCTAGGTTCGGGAAAGATGACGGAAGAGTAAGACGGGGAGATCACCTTCCTCCCCACAGATACATCAGAAATACATGTACATGTGGAACAACTCCTACAGAACACCTACTGAACGCTGGCAGAAGACCTCAGACCTCCCAAAAGTCAAGAAAGTCCCCACGTACCTGGGTAGGGCAAAAGAAAAAAACAGAGACAAAAGAATAGGGATGGGACCTGCACCAGTGGGAGGGAGCTGTGAAGGAGGAAAGGTTTCCACACACTAGGAAGCCCCTTTGGAGGCGGAGACTGCGGGTGGCGGAGGGGGAAGCTTCAGAGCCGCAGAGGAGAGCACAGCAACAGGGGTGCGCAGGGAAAAATGGCGAGATTCCCGCAAAGAGGATCGGTGCCGACCAGCACTCAGCAGCCCGAGAGGCTTGTCTGCTCACCCGCCGGGACGGGCAGGGCTGGGAGCTGAGGCTCGGGCTTCAGTCGGATCCCAGGGAGAGGACTGGGGTTGGCAGCGAGAACACAGCCTGCAGGGGGTTAGTGCACAACGGCTAGCCGGGAGGGAGTCCAGGGAAAAGTCTGGACCTGCCAAAGAGGCAAGAGACTTTTTCTTCCCTCTTTGTTTCCTGGTGCGCGAGGAGAGGGGATTAAGAGTGCTGCTTAAAGGAGCTCCAGAGACGGGCGCGAGCCGCGGCTAAAAGCACGGACCTCAGAGACAGGCATAAGATGCTAAAGCTCTTGCTGCCACCACCAAGAAGCCTGTGTGCGAGCACAGGTCACTCTCCACACCTCCCTTCCGGGGAGACTTTGCAGCCCGCCACTGCCAGGGTCCCGGGATCCAGGGACAACTTCCCCGGGAGAACGCATGGCGCGCCTCAGGCTGGTGCAACGTCACGCCGGCCTCTGCCGCTGCAGGCTCGTCTCACACTCCGTACCCCTCCCTTCCCCTGGCCTGAGTGAGCCAGAGCCCCCGAAGCAGCTGCTTCTTTAACCCCGTCCTGTCTGAGCAAAGAATAGATGCCCTCGGGCGACCTACATGCAGAAGCGGGGCCAAATCCAAAGCTGAGCCCCGGGAGCTGTGAGAACAAAGAAGAGAAAGGGAAATCTCTCCCAGCAGCCTCAGAAGCATTGGATTAAAGCTCCACAATCAACTCGATGTACCCTGCATCTGTGGAATACATGAATAGACAACGAATCATCCTAAATTGAAGAGGTGGACGTTGAGAGCAAGATTTATGATTTTTTCCCCTTTTCCTCTTTTTGTGAGTGTGTATGTGTATGCTTCTGTGTGAGATTCTGTCTGTATAGCTTTGCTTCCACCATTTGTCCTAGGGTTCTATCCGTCTGTTTTTTTCTTAATAATTATTTTTTATTTTAATAACTTTATTATATTTTATCTTACTTTATTTTATCTTCTTTCTTTCTTTTTTTCATCCTTCCCTCCGTCCTTCCTTCCTTCTTCCCTCCCTTCTTTCTCTCTTTCTTTCTACTTCAACTAATTCTTTCATTCTACTTTTTCTCCCTTTTATTCTGAGCCATGTGGATGAAAGGCTCTTGGTGCTGCAGCCAGGAGTCAGTGCTGTGCCTCTGAGGTGGGAGAGCCAACTTCATGACACTGGTCCACAAGAGACCTCCCAGCTCCACATAATATCAAATGGCAAAAATCTCCCAGAGATCTCCATCTCAACACCAGCACCCAGCTTCACTCAATGACCAGCAAGCTACAGTGCTGGACACCCTATGCCAAACAACTAGCAAGACAGGAACACATCCCCACCCATTAGCAGAGAGGCTGCCTAAAATCATAATAAGTCCACAGACACCCCAAAACACACCACCAGACGTGGACCTGCCCACCAGAGAGACAAGATTCAGCCTCATCCACCAGAACACAGGCACTAGTCCCCTCCACCAGGAAGCCTACACAACCCACTGAACCAACCTTAGGCACTGGGGACAGACACCAAGAACAGCGGGAACTATGAACCTTCAGCCTGCAAAGAGGAGACCCCAAACACGGTAAGATGAGCAAAATGAGAAGACAGAAAAACACGCAGCAGATGAAGGAGCAAAATAAAAACCCACCAGACCTAACAAATGAGGAGGAAATAGGCAGTCTACCTGAAAAAGAATTCAGAATAATGATAGTAAAGATGATCCAAAATCTTGGAAATAGAATAGAGAAAATGCAAGAAACATTTAACAAGGACCAAGAAGAAATAAAGATGAAACAAACAATGATGAACAACACAATAAATGAAATTAAAAATACTCTAGAAGGGATCAATAGCAGAATAACTGAGGCAGAAGAACGGATAAGTGATCTGGAAGATAAAATAGTAGAAATAACTACTGCAGAGCAGAATAAAGGAAAAAGAATGAAAAGAACTGAGGACCCTCTTAGAGAGGTCTGGGATGATATTAAACGCACCAACATTCGAATTATAGGGGTTCCAGAAGAAAAAGAGAAACAGAAACAGACTAAGAAAATATTTGAAGAGATTATAGTTGAAAACTTCCCTAATATGGGAAAGGAAATAGTTAATCAAGTCCAGGGAGCACAGAGAGTCCCATATAGGATAAATCCAAGGAGAAATACGCCAAGACACATATTAATCAAACTGTCAAAAATTAAATACAAAGAAAACATATTAAAAGCAGGAAGGGGAAAACAACAAATAACACACAAGGGAATCCCCATAAGGTTAACAGCTGATTTTTCAGCAGAAACTGCAAGACAGAAGGGACTGGCAGTGATGAGGGAGAAAAACCTGCAACCAAGATTACTCTACCCAGCAAGGATCTCATTCAGATTTGATGGAGAAATTAAAACCTTTACAGACAAGCAAAAGCTGAGAGAGTTCAGCACCATCAAGCTTTACAACAAATGCTAAAGGAACTTCTCTAGGCAAGAAACACAAGAGAAGGAAAATACCTACAATAACAAAGCCAAAACAATTAAGAAAATGGGAATAGGCACATACATATTGATAATTACCTTGAATGTAAGTGGACTAAATGCTCCCACCAAAAGACACAGATTGGCTAAATGGATACAAAAACAAGACCCATATATATGCTGTCTACAACAGACCCACGTCAGACCTAGAGACACATACAGACTGAAAGTAAGGGGATGGAAAAAGATATTCCATGCAAATGTATATCAAAAGAAAGCTGGAGTAGCAATTCTCATATGAGATAAAATATACTTTAAAATAAAGACTATTAGAAGAGACAAAGGAGGACACTACATAACGATCAAGGGATCGATCCAAGAAGAAGATATAACAATTGTAAATATTTGTGCACCCAACATAGGAGCACCTCAGTACATAAGGCAAATACGAACAGCCATAAAAGGGGAAATCGACAGTAACACATTCATAGTAGGGGACTTTACACTTTCACCAATGGACAGAACATCCAAAATGAAAATAAATAAGGAAACACAAGCTTTAAATGATACATTAAACAAGATGGACTTAATTAATATTTATAGGACATTCCATCCAAAAACAACAGAATACACTTTTTTCTCAAGTGCTCATGGAACATTCTCCAGGATAGATCATATCTTGGGTCACAAATCAAGCCTTGGTAAATGTAAGAATATTGAAATCATGTCAAGTATCTTTTCCAACCACAACACTATGAGACTAGATATCAATTACAGGAAAAGATCTGTAAAAAATACAAACACCTGGAGGCTAAGAAATACACTACTTAATAATGAAGTGATCACTGAAGAAATCAAAGGGGTAATAAAAAATATACCTAGAAACAAATGACAATGGAGACACGATGACATCAAACCTATGGGATGCAGCAAAAGCAGTTCTAAGAAGGAAGTTTATAGCAATACAATGCTACCTTAAGAAACACGAAAGTCTCGAATAAACAACCTAAACTTGCACCTAAAGCAATTAGACAAAGAAGAACAACAAAACCCCAAAGTTAGCAGAAGGAAAGAGATCATAAAAATCAGATCAGAAATAAATGAAAAAGAAATGAAGGAAATGTTACCAAAGATCAATAAAACGAAAAGCTGGTTCTTTGAGAAGATAAACAAAATTGATAAACTATTAGCCAGACTCATCAAGAAAAAAAGGGAAGAGAGTCAAATCAATAGAATTAGAAATGAAAAAGGAGAAGTAACAACTGACACTGCAGAAATACAAAAGATCATGAGAGATTACAACAAGCAACTCTATGCCAATAAAATGGACAACCACGAAGAAATGGACAAATTCTTAGAAATGCACAACCCGCCAAGACTGAATCAGGAAGAAATAGAAAATATGAACAGACCAATCACAAGCACTGAAATTGAAACTGTGATTAAAAATCTTCCAACAAGCAAAAGCCCAGGACCAGATGGCTTCACAGGCGAATTCTATCAAACATTTAGAGAAGAGCTATCACCTATCCTTCTCAGACTCTTCCAAAATATAGCAGAGGGAGGAACACTCCCAAACTCATTCTACGAGGCCACCATCACCCTGATACCAAAACCAGACAAGGATGTCACAAAGAAAGAAAACTACAGGCCAATATCACTGATGAACATAGATGCAAAGATCCTCAACAAAATACTAGCAAACAGAATCCAACAGCACATTAAACGGATCATACACCACGATCAAGTGGGGTTTATTCCAGGAATGCAAGGATTCTTCAATATACGCAAATCAATCAACGTGATACACCATATTAACAAATTGAAGGAGAAAAACCATATGATCATCTCAATAGATGCAGAGAAAGCTTTTGACAAAATTCAACACCCAGTTATGATAAAAACCCTGCAGAAAGTAGGCATAGAGGGAACTTTCCTTAACATAATAAATGCCATATATGACAAACCCACAGCCAACATCATTCTCTATGGCGAAAAACTAAAGTATTTCCACTAAGATCAGGAACAAGACAAGGTTGCCCACTCTCACCACTCTTATTCAACATTGTTTTGGAAGTTTTAGCCACAGCAATCAGAGAAGAAAAGGAAATAAAAGGAATCCAAATGGGAAAAGAAGAAGTAAAGCTGCCACTGTTTGCAGATGACATGATACTATACATAGAGAATCCTAAAGATGCTACCAGAAAACTACTAGAGCTAATCAATAAATTTGGTAAAGTAGCAGGATACAAAATTAATGCACAGAAATCTCTGGCATTCCTATACACTAATGATGAAAAATATGAAAGTGAAATTAAGAAAACACTCCCATTTACCATTGCAACAAAAAGAATAAACTATCTAGGAATAAACCTACCTAAGGAGACAAAAGACCTGTATGCAGAAAATAATAAGATACTGATGAAAGTAATTAAAGATGATACAAATAGATGGAGAGATATACCATGTTCTTGGATTGGACGAATCAACATTGTGAAAATGACTCTACTACCCAAAGCAATCTACAGATTCAATGCAATCCCTATCAAACTACCACTGGCATTTTTCACAGGACTAGAACAAAAAATTTCACAATTTGTATGGAAACACAAAAGACCCCGAATAGCCAAAGCAATCTTGAGAACGAAAAATGGAGCTGGAGAAATCAGGCTCCCTGACTTCAGACTATACTACAAAGCTACAGTAATCAAGACAGTATGGTACTGGCACAAAAACAGATATATAGATCAATGGAACAGGATAAAAAGCCCAGAGATAAACCCATGCACATATGGCCACCTTATCTTTGACAAAGGAGGCAGGAATGTACAGTGGAGAAAGGACAGCCTCTTCAATAAGTGGTGCTGGGAAAACTGGACAGGTACATGTAAAAATATGAGATTAGATCACTCCCTACCACCATACACAAAAATAAGCTCAAAATGGATTGAAGACCTAAATGTAAGGCCAGACACTATCAAACTCTTAGAGGAAAATATAGGCAGAACACTCTATGACATAAACCGCAGCAAGATCCTTTTTGACCCACCTCCTAGAGAAATGGAAATAAATACAAAAATAAACAAATGGGACCTAATGAAACTTCAAAGATTTTGCACAGTGAAGGAAACCATAAGACGAAAAGACAACCCTCAGAATGGGAGAAAATATTTGCAAATGAAGCAACTGACAAAGGATTAATCTCCAAAATTTACAAGCAGCTCATGCAGCTCAATAACAAAAAAACAAACAACCCAATCCAAAAATGGGCAGAAGACCTAAATAGACATTTCTCCAAAGAAGATATAGACTGCCAACAAACACATGAAAGAATGCTCAACATCATTAATCATTAGAGAAATGCAAATCAAAACTACAATGAGATATCATCTCACAACAATCAGAATGGCCATCATCAAAAAATCTAGAAACAATAAATGCTGGAGAGGGTGTGGAGAAAAGGGAACACTCTTGCACTGCTGGTGCGGATGTGAATTGGTCCAGCCACTATGGAGAACAGTATGGAGGTTCCTTAAAAAACTACAAATAGAACTACCATATGACCCAGCAATCCCACTACTGGGCATATACCCTGAGAAAACCATAATTCAAAGAGTCATGTACCAAAATGTTCATTGCAGCTCTATTTACAATAGCCCGGAGATGGAAACAACCTAAGTGCCCATCATCGGATGAATGGATAAAGAAGATGTGGCACATATATACAATGGAATATTACTCAGCCATAAAAAGAAACGAAATTGAGCTATTTGTAATGAGGTGGATAGACCTAGAGTCTGTCATACAGAGTGAAGTAAGTCAGAAAGAGAAAGACAAATACCGTATGCCAACACATATATATGGAATTTAAGAAAAAAAAATGTCATGAAGAACCTAGGGGTAAGAACAGGAATAAAGACACAGACCTCCTAGAGAACGGACTTGAGGATATGGGGAGGGGGAAGGGTGAGCTGTGACAAGCGAGAGAGAGGCATGAACATATATATACTACCAAACGTAAGGTAGATAGGTAATGGGAAGCAGCCGCATAGCACAGGGAGATCAGCTCGGTGCTTTGTGACCACCTGGAGGGGTGGGATAGGGAGGGTGGGAGGGAGGGAGACGCAAGAGGGAAGAGATGTAGGAACATATGTATATGTATAACTGATTCACTTTGTTATAAAGCAGAAACTAACACACCATTGTAAAGCAATTATACCCCAATAAAGATGTTAAAAAAAAATAAAAACATCTAGGTTCAAAGCGTAGAGCATGATACTTTGTTGACCTTAATTCCAGCACTCAGGCTACAACATGCTTGGCTATCTTGGTCCAGGCAAATCGAGGGACCAAAGGAGCTGTTGAGAGAGTGCACAGAGCACTGGGGAGTACTAAGCAGATGTCCCAGCTTGGACAGCTTGCAGGGAAGTTTTGGCATGGAGCTTTCCTTCCCACTTCCAAATCCCCTGCCCAAAAGTCTGGACTGTGTCACCTGCTCAATCCTCCTGAATTTGTCAATCTTTCTACATTTATTCTTTTTTTTTTTTTTTTTTTTGCGGTACGCAGGCCTCTCATTCTTGTGGCCTCTCCCGTTGTGGAGCACAGGCTCCGGACGCGCAGGCTCAGCGGCCATGGCTCACGGGCCCAGCCGCTCCGCGCCATGTGGGATCTTCCCGGACCGGGGCACGAACTTGTGTCCCCTGCATCGGCAGGCGGACTCTCAACCACTGCGCCACCAGGGAAGCCCTCCACATTTATTCTTAAACTGCCTGTTGGCTGAGCTACCATACACCTCCTCTGTCCCTTGGAATAGATCAGATGCTTCATAAGTGTGGACTATGACAGCACAAGCAGAAATGAAAGTCATGAAAATGGTCCAGTGACCTCAGGACTGGCCAGGCAACAGAGTGGAAGCTGGGCAGTCACTGGTCCTCTCATAAATACTTCTGTCATGAGTTTGTCTGACCCAGCTCTCTTCCCTCTATTGAAGCATTAGGTCACTGCTGTTAAAAAAGTCTGTGCAATACTCAAACTCCCGCCTAATAAGAGAAATGAAAATGAAGGCTACATTGAAATACCATTTCTTTCCTTTCAGATCAGCAAAATTCAACACTTCAAAACAATTTAAAAAAGAAACAAGCAGATTCTAAAATATATATGAAAGTTTAAATGGCCTAGAATATCCAAAGCAATCCTATAAAAGAACAAAAGTAGGAAGACTTATACTAAGATGTCTATACTGGCATAAGGACTGACAAAAAGATAAATGGAACATAATGGAACCCAGAAATTGACCTCAAATTATATACTCAATTGTTGACAAAGGCATCAAAGTAATACAATGGGAGAAAGAAAGTGTTCTCAACAAACGGCCCTGAACTAGCGGGATATGGAAAAACAAAAAACAAAGAACTTCTACCCCTACCTCAAATGATACTCAAAAATTGAGATGATACATAGACCCAAAATAATAGCTAAAGCCATAAAATTTTTAGAGGAAAATATAAGAGTTTGCGACTCAGTGAGGAGGTAGTCAAAAGTTTCTAGGACAGAAAAAGCAAAAACCTTAAAAAATTTTGTTAACTTGACTTCAAAATTAAAAACTTACACTCATCAAAAAGAGATAATGGGGCTTCCTTGGTGGCGCAGTGGTTGAGAGTCCGCCTGCCGATGCAGGGGACACGGCTTCGTGTCCCGGTCCGGGAAGATCCCACATGCCGCAGAGCGGCTGGGCCCGTGAGCCATGGCCGCTGAACCTGCGCATCCGGAGCCTGTGCTCCGCAACGGGAGAGGCCACAACAGTGAGAGGCCCGCGTACCGCAAAAAAAAAAAAAAAAAAAGATAATGAATAGGCAAACCTCAAACCAAGAGAAAATAATCACAAAACACTTATCTAACAGAACTTCTGCAACTCAATAATAAAAGACAACTCAATTTTTTTTAATGGATAAAAGATCTTTTTAAAATAAAAATCTTTTTTTTTTAAATGGGCAAAAGAAACAGACCATTCACAAAAGAAGATGTGTGAATGGTGAATAGGTACTGAAAAGGCACCCAACATCATTAGTTATCAGGAAAATCAAAGTTAAAGTTATAATTAAATACCAGAACACATCTACCAGAAAGACTAAAATTATAGGCTGATGATACCAACTATTGACAAAGATGTGAAGCAACTGGAATTCTCATACACTGCTGGTAGCATGTAAAATGGTGCAACATACACCTACCCTACAACCTGCCAATTCTACTCCTAAGTATTCACGCAAGAGAAATGAAAACATATGTCATAGCTTAACAAAAAATAGAATATTTATAGAGTGTTAGTAACCAAACACTAGAAAGAGACTAGGTGTCCATCAATAGGAGAATGAATAAACTGTCATCTTTGGGGTAAGATATCCCAATACAAAGGGATCCTATTCAGCAATAAAAAAGAATGAATTACTGATCAACACAACATGAATGAACCTTAAAAGCATCATGCTACATGGAGAAAGCTTTATATAAAGGAGTATATACTATATGATTCCATTTATGTGAAGTTAAGCAAAACTTCTCTATGGTAGAAAAACAAATCAGAACAGTGGCTGCCTCTGGGGTGGGAACAGGGATTGACTAAAAGTCATGTAGGAACATGGTTGGGAAATCATAATGTTCTATATCGTGGTAGGGGGTTGGGTTTCACAGGGACATCCATTGCTCACAATCAGTAGGTGTACACTTAAGCTTTGTGCACTTCACTGTTTGTAAATTTTATATCAAAAGAGAAAGGTCAACAAATACTGAACTCTAATAATATTCATGCTGTACAGGAGTGTGATGATGTCTGTGGTTTATTTTGAAATATTTTTTTTAAAGATGAACTGAAGGGTAGAGGAATGAAAAAATGAATAGGTATGTGATAAAACAAGTATAGAAAAGTGTTAATTATAGAATATAAATGATGGGCATATGGTTGATCTTACAACTGTTAAAAATCTTCCAACTTTGCTGTTTGTAAGAAATCTGTCATAATAAATGTTTTCTTAAAAGCAAGATGAAGAACTTTAGATATAGTATGTGGTCTTTTATTTCAGAAATAGGAAGAAATAAGAATACATATAGTCTCTCCTTGCTTATATTTGTCTAGAGTAACACTAGAAAGATAAATGAGGAGGTTGACGAGGGCATGTCAGTGCACACCTTTAATATTATTTCACTGTTTGAAACATGAAAATATATAACCTATTCAAGGCAATGAAACTTTTAAAAAGAAGACAATTTGTCCATAGAAGGAATAAAGGCTTCGGGGATCTAGCTGATCAGCTCCTCATTTCTCCTGCCCTCACATGTTTGAAATCCACTCCTAAGGTCTTTAGGAGGAAAGAGAAAAGGCAGGTGGTTGAATTCTTGGACGTTCACCTCGAAATTTGGAAAGAGTGAGATTTCTGTCTTAGCTACACCTTTACCCTCCCTTCTGCCCTATATATACACTCACATCCACTCACACATACCCAAACACACACACTCACCCACACTCACTCACTCATCGAGGAGTGTGCATGAATAGTACCAAGGAGCCATCTCCAGTGTCCCTGTGGCCTTCTCCCCCTGCCCATCCCCACACACCCCCGTTCTTTTCCTCCCCGCCCCCCACCCGCCAGCCTCCTCTCCTCGGGGCAAAGTTTTTCAGCCAGGCACACAGGCTGGCGATGGTGGAGAAGAAGGGGTGCTGCTGTGAAATGCTTGGCTCAGAAATGTGACTGAGCTGAAGTGATAACACGACCCTGGGGAAAGGAATCCCCAGCTCCTACCAGAGTTTTCGGAAGGCTCAGTAACCTAAAATTGATACACTGTTCAGCTGAATCCTGCCGCACACTTTCCCTCCCCTTCAAAAGTAAGTGCAGGGGACACGGGTTCGAGCCCTGGTCCAGGAAAATCCCACATGCCGCAGAGCAACTAAGCCCGTGCGCCACAACTACTGCGCCTGCGCTCTAGAGCTCGCGAGCCACAACTACTGAAGTCCACACGCCTAGAGCCCGTGCTCCGCAACAAGAGAAGCCACTGCAATGAGAAGCCCGCGCACCACAATGAAGAGTAGACCCCGCTCGCCGCAACTACAGAAAGCCCGCGTACAGCAACGAAGATCCAAGGCAGCCAAAAATAAATAAATAAATTTATTTAAAAAAAAGAAAAAAAAGTAAGCTTCTTGTCCAGCTGGCCCCAAACTGCCAGAGGAAAGAGAACACCCACCAGCAGGACAAGGAACTCGAGGGCAACCACCTCCTGTGCAGGTGGCTCTATACGCAGGGCCCTGGTCTACCAGATGCCAGCAGCAAAGTGAACCAGAGGGGTAAGGAATTTATGAGAGGACAGAATATTTGGAGAGATGAGAGAGAGAAAGCATTTTTCTTAGGTAGGTAGAACGCTTGTTAAGACTGATTATTCTGGGGAAAGGCCAGGGAAGGGCAAATACGTCGACCCCAGAGCTAAAAATTAGGACTATGAACAGCCGCCAAGAAAACCCAGCTGATTACACTGCCTCTAAAGGAGACGCCTCAAAGAGATTAAACTCGAGCCGCGAATTTTAAATCGTGGATGGGCTGTCTGTCAGGATCGGCTGACACCGCTAATGAAATCCGAATCTCTGTGGAAAGCCGCGGGGGATAATACAGAAGTAGAAAGAACGTCAAGAGGAGGCGGGCTTGAGAAACGAGTGTCCTGGGAGAAGCGAGATGTTAATTAATCAGCGAGCCTGCGGGAACCACCCGTGATCTTCCGCTTCCCCTTCCGGGAGCTGAGCCCGGCTCTGGGAGAGCCTGAGCCCTGAGGGCTAAATCTGGGGGAAGAGAAATCGCCGGAAGGAAAGAAAGGAATTAAAGAACGCAAACAAAAATAAAAGGGGCTGCTCTGGAGATCATTTTGCACACAAGGGGTGTGGCCTCAGACGCTGCGGACAAGCTGCCCAGTGCAGTGCCCAGGCTGCACCTGGGGGCGCGCACGCCCTGCAGGGCCTCCACCTTTGGGTCCTCTCTGGCTTTCAGCCCGGGCTTTGCCTGTTGTGGGGGTACACAATCCTACACTAGATGGGGCTGGCAAGATCCTGGCTCTCCGGCACGTACAGCCAAGCCTCAGTGGGATTCCCCTCCCCCTGCATTCGGGAACTAGGAATGATCCCATTTGCGCCAGAACAGGAGACATGTCCATCCTTACTTCTGCCAAGAAGACACTGCTCAGTGGGGCTCAGCAATATTATAGCCCCAGAGAGTGGTTATTTACCCAGTTCCCCATAGGCTGTCCTTGGAAGTGGCTACAGGGGCCTTCTTGACATAACCAGAACATCATGGAAAGGAACAGAAGAGACCGCAGGAACCCTACCCACTTTGCTCTGGTAAGTCTCCTCTTCCACCTCCCAAGCAGGCCAGCTCTGGGCAAAATTACTATGGGGAAGGGTGGGGCGACAGGGTGATCAGCGTTTCACTCTCCTGAACCCTTCCCCTGAGCTCTAGAAGCCTGGCACTCTCTTTCTTCATCTTGGCAATGGCTTGTATTAGGGGAAGTTCTGCTATCAATTATTGTCACCTCAAAGTGAATGAGACAGTGGAGTCTATTAACAGTTACGTGAGCTTTGGCATCAAATGATCTAGGTTCAAATCCCGGTGCCACCACACACTGTGAAGCGCTAAACAGATAACAGTCTCTTTGAACCTTGGGTCCTCCACCTGCAAAATAAAGATAATAACACCCACACCAGGTTGGTGTGCACTTTAATTAAGAGCAGTATGTGTAAAGGGGCCTAAAGTAGCACTTACTGCCCAGAAGGGCTCCATAAAGGGCTCCCTTTACCTTTCCTCAACGTTCTCCAAAGATCTCCACTTCAAAATGCTTATAGAGACAACAGTAACTTACAGGTAAAAAAATCCATTGTATTCCAACTAGATTTAAAAATGTCTTGAGTTAGGATGAGTTTTGGTGGACTCTGTGTTCTCTAAGTATACTAGAGCCCATTTTCTTAAGCACCTCTATCTAACTGCTCTGACCTAACGACACCTCACAAAGGCGCCTTAGGACATCCTCTGCCTCTCATTTCTTCATCTTAAATCTGCTCTGTGACCAGTACAGCCCCGGTATCTGTGAGGCCTTGGCCTTTTTGGAAGGCTGAGAATTGCCTTTCAACATATGTTATGGGCTGAATTCTGTCCTACCGAATTCACATGTTAAAGTCCCAACCCCCAGACCCTCCAAATATGACTGTATTTGGAGAAAGTGTCTTTAAAAGGGCAATTAAATTAAAATGAGAGTATTAGGGTGAACCCTACTCCAATAGGACTGGTGTCGTTATAGGAAGAGGAAACTTGGACATAGATATGCTTGGAGGGAGAATGCTGTGTGAACATGAAGAAAACTCAGAAGAAGCCAAGCCTGCCAACACTTTGATTTTGGACTTCTAGCTTCCAGAACTGTGAGAAAATAAATTTCTGTTGTTTAAGCCACTCAGTCCTGTGGAACTTTGTCATGACAGCCCTAGCAGACTAATACAGTATCTATTCTCCCCTTCTTCATTTTAGAAATAGAGTTCCTCTAGTTTTAGCTAAACATATGGCTGCCCAGCTAGCGACTACATTTCCCAGCCTTCCTTGCAGCAAGGTTGAGCCTTATAATTAAGTCTGAGCCTGTGGGATGTGACTAGAAGTGATGTGGCAACTTCCAGGTCCCGACTTTAAAGGGAAAGCTGCTTGCACTCCACTTCCATTTGTCCACTTCCTGTTGGCAGGGAGATAGCTACAAGCAGAGCAGCTTCCGTGGTCAAAGAGATGGAAAGCACAGCTAAGCTGTCCTCCAGTACTAGACCACCCCCCATCTATCCCCAGAACTTGATAGAGAAATACATTGCTACCTTATCCATGCCTCTGTTGGGTACTTTGGGCCACCTGATCATGGCAGCTTAGCCTGCCTTTGGGCTAATATGGCTGTTCTCCTTCCAACACCCAGATGCTCTAGTTCCCAGGTTCCCTAGAAACACCCGGCTGTAGGAAGAACAGAGACCACTAGTGCTGCTCAAAGTAGAGACTCTCAGAAATCAGGTGGATGGAGGCCCGGGATCCCCGGATCTTAGAGGGACCTTGGTAACCCTCTGGCTTCCCTTCCCACCTAAGGCAGGTATAGAAGTCTCCTCATCTGTGTGGCCCACAAGTTCTTATCCAGCCTTTGTTGGAATGATTCCCTCGACACAGATCTCACCCCCTAGGAGGCCACCTTTAACACAGGTGTGGTCCAAGTGGGTGTGGGACCACACCTGTAGTCAGACAGTCCATCCTTCTGTGATCTGAAATCAGCCTTCTATAACTTTGCCCTCTGCTTCTAGTCCCAGCCTCTAGGGTGAAATGGAATTAGCCCTGCAAGCATCTAGAAGACCGGATTGCTGAACACAGGGCTTCCCAATTCTCAGGGTCCTGAGAGTCATAGGTAACTTTATTCACAACATCTAGGCCAAAAGAAATACTAGGAAGTTCCATTTAATAAGGAGTTACTCCAAACTAACTTAATAAGTATATCTTAACAACTTAGTAGCTTGAAATAGTACACATAAACTGAAAGAAAAAAATTTTTTGATTTTGTTCTTAAATAACCACAATTACTTACTAATGGGACATGTGCCCTGTTGGGCACTGCACAGCTTCTCAGACCTTGGAATCAGACTGGACTTAACCACCCCTCATTCTCTGTTCCACACCAATTTTTATTCAGTACTTGCTTTTTCTTGTAGCAACCACTGGAAATCCAGCTTCACAAAGATATGACATCATCAAATAGACTGTAATATGATCTAATGTTGAAAATGTAAGGTACATGGAGCTGGTAATTAACCTAATAGTCACAAGATGTTTCCCTCAAATTTTTAAAATATCCTGTGGGGTGCCTGTGAATTTCTATGGTACTTTGGGGTGCCTCAGTGCACAGTTTGGGAACCATGGGCCTAGTCATAATTATTTAGTTATTGGAAGTCTACTTGGGTTCAAATCTTGTCAGTTTCCACATCTATAACATTTGTAAAATTATGGTGCCTACTTCATATGGGTCTTGTGAAAATTAAATGTGAGTATACATTTGAAAATGGCTAGCATAGGATCTGACAAAGAGAAGTCCTTTGTATTCAGTTTCTATTGCTACATAACAAATTATCGTAAACTTAGAGGCTTTAAACAATACGTATTTATCGTCTCATGGTTTCCATCAGGAGACATGGCTTAGCTGGGTCCTTTGCACCAGGACCTTACCAGACTGCAGTCAGGCATTGGCCAGGGCACAGTGTCGTTAGAGATTCAAATGAAAAAAGCATCACGTCCAAGCTCCTTCAGGTTGGTGGCAGAATTCATGTCCTCAAAACTGTAGGACTGAGGTCCCCGTTTTATTACTGGCTGTTGGCCAGGGGCTGATTTCAGCTTTTTATGACTATACTCAGTTTCCTGTCAAGTGACCCCCTTCACAGGTAGTTTTATGTGACAGCAGCTTGCTTCTTCAAGGCCAATGGAAGCCTTTCTCTTTCCAGTCTTCAAAGACAAGAGTCTTATGTAATGAAACATAATCATGGGAGCAGCATTTGCCATGTAAATAATCTCATCAAGAGAGTGACCTATCATCACTTTTGCATCACATATTCTGTTCAACAGAAGAAACCCACAGGTTCCGCCCACACTCACGGAAAGTTCCTCTAAGAGGGAATGACTCATTGGGGGCCACCTTAGGTTAGGTCTACCGCAGCCTTGAAAATACTGTCATGCCCCCTTCTTTTCCCCAGGCTAACAAGTGCGTCAACTCTACCCTGCGTGGCTCTACCCCCCGTGCTGACATCAAAAGACTTTTGCCTTGGGAGGAAACTGGCTGGGGGGGGGGGTGGTGTCCAGCACCGCTCTGTTGTGTAGGGGAACTGGGTCCCATGAAGAGTGGTAGACGACACAGTGGAGGCGCTTTCCATTTCCATTTAATTTACTCACCCTTCCACTCATTTATTCAACCATTTTGGGGGAACAATTTCTATGATACAGGCCCCGGTCTGGCACTGAAGGCAAACAAGGATTAAGGAAAATCCTCATGGTCCCTGTACACAGGGTCCCATCCCCCCACATTGGACACAGACCCCACCGTTTGAATCCATTCGAATGGTACCTTTAGCACATTTCCTAGCCTTGTGACTCCTTTGAGGTCACGGAATTGATACTACCTGGGAAGAGCTGTGGCCATTCGTTTAATACAGATGTGGTCAAGAGCCATTGGCCCTGGGGAGAAAGAGAGGGAAGTGACAGAGGTGGGTGACACAGAGCAAAGAGAATATGACCAGGTCAGGGTACTCGGGTTTCAGGGCCCTCTCGTTGTGTGTTCCTGGAGTTCCCCAGAGCTCAGTTTCTTCATCTAAACAGAGTAGGGGTGATCTGAACCAGTGTCTACTGAACTTTCCACCACTAAACACTCATCTTTATTATCCTCCCAACATGCACATTTTGAACAATTGTGTCTATCCAGATCAGTTGCACACATTAAAAAGTAGTCACTAGGTTTTCCCATGAAATCAGCAGTGCTATGCCTGAGGTGCTATCATTCCAGTCAAACACTGAGAAGCTAATGCTTTTGGCAGACACAGATAGCCAGGGGGCATGCAACTAAGTGCAAGACGTTAGAAACTGAAAAATGCTCGTGGCACCCAATATTACTGCTGTGGCCCTCTGTGCATACAGGGGCCCAGCCTACCTGATATTTCCTCAAAGTGATATGTGAGCCACTAGGTAATCCTAGAGATGATTTAGGTGGCATATCATATTTATAAGTACATATTTATTTTAATATGCAAATATAAAAATTATAAGTAGCCCATCAAACCAATGAGATAACATCCATTTTAAATAAACTAAGTGAAAAAAAAATTATACATAATAAAATAAGTACCAATCCAGGTGGTACATGACTCAGTAACACCATGTGCAAATGACCAGCATTTGAGAAACTGGCTTCCCTCACTCCCAAGGACCCTCACCCCACGTTGTGTGATGCTGTTTGAGTGCACTTCCTTTCTCAGGGCAACTCCCACATACCACCCCAACTCCTCTCAGCCTCTACAAGAATGGGGCTCGTAGACACACTAGGAAGATGGTGCTCCGAATAGCCAAACTGGCTAGCCAGCTCTCTGGTTTCTGTGTTTTGAACTGCTGATCGGTTGTTTTACAAGAGCCCTAGCTTTTCCATCCCTATAATTTGCTGTCAAATATCAGACAGCAAAGCAAAACATGACAACGGTCAGGGATGTTTCTGTCTTGAGATTTAAAAAAATAATGGTATCGTTCTCACTAAAGATCAAATGCAAGGCTGTTTCACTCAGAAGCACATCAAGAATTGTGTTGCCTTGATGCTTCCCCTGACCCTCCTCTGTGTGATACATTAGGATGCCTGCTTTAAAAATCTTTTTCTTTTTTCTTTTTATTCCCCAGCATTTTTCCTGGCAAGAAGTTGACAGTGAAGAGGTGAAAACTAAGCCTAGAGCCTCGACACTGGAGATTACCAGGAGACTAAATGAGAGGTCTGTCTGTCTGTCTCGGGTATGTCCACAGGTCCCCACCTCCTCGCCAGCTAAGCACTGTGGACAGAGAGCCATGGCACACTCTCTTGATTTATTTGTGCTCGCTATATTCCTCAGAAACACATCTTTTAAAGGGAGGAAATTGGTATTTTTGTATCCCTTATGGATGGGATACTTTCTCCCTATCTATAATAGTTTGGAAATGCTTTTAAGAAACCCAGATGATGAGGTTAGGAATAAATCTTTCTTCTGGCCTTGGAGTTCCCTGAGAGGGGAAGAATGAACAAGGGCCTCTGCAAGGCCAGCAGAGCAACAACACCATCTCATGTGTCTAGAAGAATCATGCTGCTCCACTGTCATACCCACCCCTCCATGAGGCAGGAGTGGGAAAGAGGGACTTAGCCTCAGTGTAGGGAGTAAGGGCAGGAGGGAGATTTGCCTTGTATTGAATACAAAGGCCAATGTGCTGAGAACGGCTTATAGGATGGTTGCAATTGACATCTACCTATTTATCAGAGCAAAGTATGCTCCTAGTTTGAGGAAAATAGAATGGGCAGCAGGAAAGCCACCTGGCTTAGTTCTCTGAAAAATTTTAAACGCTTTTGCCTCTTCCAGTGGTGTATGTCATGCTGGATACTTCCCCCATCCTCTTCTCCCCTTCCATCTGCCCTTCTAAGATCTGCTGCCCCAATTCTGAGCTCCCTGCAGCAGCCCTGGAATTCATTATCTGTCTGTCTCCTAATGTGACTCAGCCCTTGGGCTCACCACTCTTTGGTTTCGTGGTGCTCAGAAGCCCAGGAAAGTAAGAGAGCATCACAGCTCACAGAGGGAATATTCTACAAGTGCTGGGAGGAGGGAGAAGAGAGGAGGTGGAGGAGAAAGTGGTTGTCACATGTTTTTTCTTGGGATCCTGTTAATTTACATCACTGTTGGAATTGAGGGAACATATTCACCTTATGAACATATTTAAAGCTCTTTTATGCTAGTTATAACAATAACAGCCACTCACATAAGTAAAGCTCGAGTTACATTTCAAGGACCTATCCTATCTATTGCCTCATTCATCCCCAAAGCAATGCTAGCTCAGGACACTCTCAAGGACCTGCTATGTTTGAACATCTACAAGGAAGGGTGCTGACTGACAGAATTCACTAGAATCACCCAACCTTCTTGCCCACAAAGTGAAGCAATGCCTTCAGATCTCTGGCCCACAGATGCCAAAGGGGGGTTGGAAGCATCAAAGGTTGGGGGCCATAAAAGTTTGAGATTATCTTGACAGTGAAAGGGGATTCTCTTAATAACTGGGACCACAGGACAATCCTAGGCAAGCTGGGAGGTGCAGTCACCAATTCTAAGGGACCCTGCTGGACACTGCCTCCCTATCTGCCACATAGAGCCCCTCCCCCTCCTTTTGTTTTTTGCAAAATTAACTTTGTAATGTTGAACTCGTACAAATTGAGATTTATTTAGGATGCATGCAATGCACTGGGGATGAAGAGAGGTAGATTTCCAGAAAATACATCTAAAAGGGAATATAGGGAAAATAAAAAATTATTGCTCATTGGAATTGAACTATATGGAAAGATACTAGCAATGTAATTCAGAGCCAGAAATGTGACTCTGCTCAAATACAGAGATATTTCACTATAAACTGCTTTCCTTTCATTATCTCATCAGCCCAAGTTCAGCCATCTTGTGCTACTTTGTCCAGTTGATTATAAAGGCAGTGGGGTGCTTACAGGACTCAGTGAAGCTGGCTGCTGGGGATTGGGGGAGAGCAAAGCAGGTGAAGAGATTGGCCTGGCACATGAGAAAGCAAGCTTCCCCAGCTGTGGGGCCATGAGTAAGTGATGACATCCCTCCAAATTTCAGTTATCTAATCTGTATGTGGCAGGGGCACAGCTCAAGCCTAAAACACATTCCCTGCAGGATTCAGGCATTGGCTCCAGTTGAAATCATGTCCCTGGAGGATTCAGGCCTATCTGGGGATAATTAGAGGACTGGTGGGCAACGCTCTAGGGCCTATGGTTAGATAAATGATTAAGGAGTCATGGTCAGTATGGGAGGATGGACAGATTCAGGCACACAAAGTCATGATTCCCAACTGATATAGCCCATCCAGAGGGGCCAATTTACATGCTTTTGTCTCTTTTTAAGAATACCAACCCCAAGGCCAGCATGACCCCGATACCAGACAAGGACACCACAAGAAAAGAAAATTACAGGCCAATATTGCTAATGAACATAGATGCAAAAATCCTCAGTAAAATATTAGCAAACCAAATTCAGCAGGATTGCTGAAAAGGGTACTTTTAAAAGGATTATACATCATGACCAAGTGGGATTTATTCCAGGGATATAAGGATAGTTCAGCATCCACAAATCGATCAATGTGATTCACCATGTTAACAAAATGAAGGATAAAAATCATATGATGATCTTAATAGATGCAGAAAAAGCATCTGACCAAATTCAACATCGATTTACGATGAAAACTCTCAACAAAGTGGGCATAGAGGAAACGTACCTCAACATAATAAAGGCCATATATGACAAACCCACAGCTAAATACACACTCAATGATCAGAAGCTGAGAGCTTTTCCTCTAAGATCAGGAAAAAGACAAGGATGCCCACTCTTACCACTTTTATTCAACATAGTATTGGAAGCCCTGGCCAGAGCAATTAGGCAAGAAAAGGAAACAAAAGGCATCCAAATCGGAGAAGTAAAACTGTCAGTACTTGCAGATGACGTGACATTTTACATAGAAAACCCTAAAGACTCCACCAAAAAACTGTCAGAACTAATCAAAGAATTCAGGATACAAAATGAATATACAAAAATTGGTTGCATTTCTATACACTAATAACAAGCTATCCAAAGGGAAGTGAAAAAAACAATCCTATTTACAATTGCATCAAAAAGAATAAAATACCTAGGAATAAATTCAACCAAGGAGATCCAAGACCTGTACACTAAAGACTATAACACGTTGATGAAAAATATTCAAGATGCAAATAAATGGAAAAATAACCACGCTTATGGATTTAAAGAATATTGTTAAAATGTCCATATACCCAAAGAAATCTAGAGATTCAGTGCAATCTTTATCAAAATTCTAATGGCATTTTTCACGGAAACACAACAAACAAGCCTAAAATGTGTATGGAATCACAAAAGATCCCAAGAATCCAAAGCAATCTTGAGAAAGAAGAACAAAGCTAGAGGCATCATGCTCCCAGATTTCAAACTACACTACAAAGCTATAGTAATCAAAATGGTATGATATTGGCATAAAAACAGACACATAGATCAGTGGAACAGAATAGACAGCCCAGAGATAAACCCATGCATATATGGCCAATTAATTTATGACAAAGGAGACAAGAATATACAATGAGGAACAAATAGTCTCTTCAATAAATGTTGTTGGGAAAACTGGACAGCCATATGCAAAAGAATGTAACTGGGCCACTATCTTACACCACACGCAAAAATTAACTCAAAATGGATTAATGACTTATATGAAGACCTGATGACATAAAACTAGAAAAAAACAGTCAGTAAGCACCTTAATATTGGTCATGGTGATGATTTTTTAGATTTGACAACAAAAGCAAAAATAAACAAGTGGGGTTTTATCAAACTAAAAAGCTTCTACAAAGCAAAGGAAACCATCAACAAAATGAAAAGGCAGCCTACTGAATGGGAGAAAATATTTGCAAATCATGTACCTGATAAGGGGTTAATATCCAAAATATATAGAGAACTCATGCAACTCAATAGCGAATAATAATAATTCAGTTAAAAATGGGCAGAAAATCTGAATAGACATTTTTCCAAAGATGACATAGACAGGGCCAATGGGTACATGAAAAGGGGCTCAACGTTGCTAATCATCAGGGAAATGCAAATGAAAACCACAGTGAAATATCACCTCACACCTGTCAGAATGGCTACTATCAAAAAGATAAGAAATAATAAATGTTGGCAAGGACGTGGAGCAAAGGAAACACTTGTTCACTGTTGGTGGGAATGTAAATTGCTGCTGCCACTACGGAAAGAAAGCATGGAGGTTCTTCAAACAAATTAAAAATAGGACTACCAGCAATTCCACTTCTGGGTATTTATCCAAAGAATACAAAAAAACATTAACTCAAAAAGATGTATGCACCCCCATGTTCATTGCAGCATTACTTACAATAGCCAAGACATGGAAGTAACCTAAGTATCCAAACGATAGATGAATGAATAAAGAAAATGTGGTATTTATATACAATCGCATATCAGCCATAAAAATGAAATCTTGTCATTTGTGACAACATGGATAGAACTTGAGGACATTATTCTAAGTGAAATAAGTCAGAGAATACTGTGTGATCTTGCTTATATGTGGGAAGGAAGGAAGGGAGGGAGGGAGGGAAGGAAAGAAGGGAGGAAGGAAGGGAGCACCAAAAAAATGAACTCATAGAAAACAGATTAGTAGTTGCCAAAGGCCGAGTTGGGGGCAGAGGGGGGTCTTAGAAATAGGTGAAGGGGGTCAAAAGGAACAAATTTCCAGTTAAGTCATGGGGATGTAATGTTCAGCAATGGGGACTATAGTTAGTAATACTGTATTGCATATTTGAAAGTTGCTGAGAGCAAATCTTAAAAGTTCTCATCTCAAGAAAAAAATTTCTGTAACTATGTATGCTGTCAGATGTTAACTAGACTTGTCGTGGTGATCATTCTGCAATACACACAAACACCAAATCGTTATGTTGTACACCTGAAACTAATATAATGTTATGTGTTAATTATAGCTCAATTAAAAAACAAAGACAAAAAAACCCTCTTACAGCAATAGTAGTAGGCAGAGTAATATCTTGCACCTGTTCTCCAAACCCCGATTCTCACAGAGAGAAAAGATCAGGCCAAGTGTTGCCTGCACAGGCAGTGGGGTGCATGCAGCCCTGAGATTAGCAAGCCCCAATCTCATATAAGTGTTTCTGGAAAACCTGCCCATCCTCATTTCCAGAGAGAGAGATTACCCTGGAATGCAAACAAATCTGCTCTGAGGAGGGGAGGAGCATGTCTCCATCTTTATTAACCTGTAACGTAATAGACACTGCTATCTTTCCAAGGCTGCTTGTTTAAACAAACATTCTCGAAAACATAGTAACTGGCTCTTACGCCTCATCATCTAGAAACCTGAGAGATTCATGGAGAATCATCTCCCGATTTGTACGCCAACACTGTAAACTTTGACTGGCAGAGGAGGTAGCCAAGGAAGTTATTATGTGATGGCCTCAATTTTTCTCTTTTCAGTCGAGTACCAAGTAAGATTATCTGTCAGGAAGAAAGGGTGGTGTGGTGGAGGAGCGGAGTTTTAAAAGGCAACTGAGAATGAAAAAGCACCTGAGCAAAGTGGAGAGATAACTGGCTCAGACCCAGCGAAGGCTTTTCCAGCATCAAGAGCCCAGCTAAGGCTGGTGATCATGAATGTGGAGCACAGAGCAGTGCTCAGTGTGGGGCAGGAGCAGAGACCACAGCCTGGAAGATGGATAAAGGGGTGGGAGATGGCAGGGCAAGCACAGTGGAAGCCAAGAGAGTTTGGAGCGAAAGCTAGAGGGATTGAAGGGAAGGACTGTGAGATCTAGGCAGTATTTCCTAACTCTTTGCACCTGGTGGCACATGGGGGTGAATGGAGACTGCCTGCACTTGGACACAACTGACCAGGGGCTCCAGCCTCAGGAGACCAAGGGGATTGGTATTGCTACATACCTGTTGCTCCAACAGGACACGCTGGAAGGAAGCTCAGAGCTAGAGAAGGAAATAAACTCACGGGGAGTTACTATACGGGGAAGATATCCAAGGTTAACAGAAGGCTGAAGAGTCTGTATTAGGGGTGAGTGAGGGAGACAGCTGGAAGGACTCAAGGCTATAGTTAGAATCAGTACCTTAATAATATTGAGTCTTCTGGATCATGCTTGGAATACTTCTCCATTCACGTAGGATCCACACCTTGATACACCACGAGTTCCTCTCATTCTGTCCGAAAAGGCGCCTGCCGACCCAGTGATGTCCCTCTCAGTCTGCTCTCCTACACACCCTGGCTGGTCTGCTCAGCCACACAGGGCCACTAATGTTGCTCTGAGGGCAAGGGGCCCTGTGTTCCCAAATGCCTCTAGCTGGTGTGGGTTTCTGCCCTTGTGGGTCTTGGAAGGAGTGGAGACACAGCAGGGCTCGCCTCTGCTCCCACCAGCATCTACCCACTAATCACTCTCCTTTTGGGCTCCCAGTCTCCGCGCGCAGGCTCAGAGTTGGGAAGCATTGTCCTTGTCTTTCACACATTTAAAAGGTTTCTTGATTACCTGCAGGGCCCAGGTTTTTGAAATGTAGAAGTTTCTTTTCCTTCGTTTCTGCAGTAATTACCCTTCTCTGAGGAAAAGACTCCCAAGTGGTCCAGCTGCTGTCTGAATGAGGATAAGGGGCAGGTGTAAAGGAAATACGAGGGCGGAGGGGCCAATGGGGGAGGGCTCCAGCAATATTTTGTCACTTTATTACCCCTACAATATCCAACCCACGTGGCACCATGCCTGGCATCTAGCAGCCATGGTAACTCTAGGGCCCTTCTCCCTAGCCGCCGCCAATATAAATTCCTTTCCAGATCTAACATTATCTGTTTCTCCACAACTGTGTGCCTCCCGCCCCAGGTGCCTCTTTTCCTCCTTGCCTTGCCTGGGAGTTCCCTGGGGGCTCTGCACAGGCACTTACAAATACAGAGCAGCTAGAAAATGCTTCTCCCCGTCGGGCCCCAGTGCTGCAGTCAGTGTTTCTGGCTTGACCATCCATCTTGTATAATTACCACTAAATTCTGGGCTCAAGTTCTTGTGTGGGTCCCCTAAATAAATCTGAACAAAGCCCCGAGGAAAAATAATGACCTCAAGATGAATCAAACCTGACTGCTTTTGCTGAGTGTATCAGCTTGTTAATGTCATTTGGCTTCTTTCAAAATAAACGATTCAGTCACAATTCAATTGGTAGCTGGAGGGCAGAAAGCTGCTCAGTCCCTGAGTCTCACCCACAGGGAAGCCAAACGCTGCTCTGTCTAGAGAACCGCTTCCCCAAGACGTCATCTGTAAATCCAGTATTTCCTCTTTAAAATTCTCCATTAGTTCTGAAATGCTGAGACTTGAGTTTTGTATATAGCACAGGTTTGAAATTTGAGTCTAAATTAATTTATTTGAAGATTATTATTCAAGGATTGCTCTATATTCAATAAATTGTCCAACTTGGCCTTTAAGCCTAGAATGATTTCCTAGCTGATGAAATAACCAGGTGCCCAAGAAGCAGCATTTAGCCGAGAAGAAGTGAGAGCAGGAGGGTAGCAAAAGCCTGAACATTTACCTCTGTATAAGAGAGCATGTGATGCCACCACGAGACACAGGTGTGGTAGGTTAGAAAGAAGAGAGTCTGAGGTTTATAGAGACCTTTACAGTTTATAGAGGGCTTTCCCATATGTCATGGCATTTGTTTTGTGGGTTGACTCCGGCATTAGTTCAGAAGTTTCGGTGTTCTAGAAAGATGCTGAGCTGGGGGCCAGAGCCTGGGTTCTGCTCTTAGCTGTGCCACTGATTAGTTACCAACAAGAGCAGAGAGCCGGGGTCCTGATCCCAACCCCACCAATGGTGAGAAACCATCCCCTCCTGCGGGGCTGCAAGAGGGAGGAGTGGGTGGGAGCTGGGTCATGCCCGCCCCCCAGTGGCCTTGGAATCTTTTGAGAAGATATCTTTCAGGCCCCCTTTATTCTGCAGATGAGACCAGTTGGCCAACAGGCTGGGCCTTTTCCAAAGCCCAAGAGTGAGGACCACGAGTCTGACCACAGTGAGCTCCCCTACCGCCTGCCCTCGGGAGACCATTTGATGGTGTCCCTTGTCATCCACCACGCTGCTCACCCTGGCCACACGCTGTGAGTGAGAAGTGGAGGAGAAGGGGAAGGGAGCGGGATTCTTCCCAACAGCCGCAGGAAGACCATCATTGAATGCATTCAGATCTGACCCTCATGCTTCGGAAAGCACCCATCCTGTCAGCCAACCGACAGGTTCCAGGAGCACAAGAGAGCCTGACATAGATGTGCTCAAACGCTCTGAGGCCGTAGAGAGACACACGGCCCGTCAGGCTGTGGTGCTCACCTAACGATCCGCTCTCATGTGGGGGGAGCCCCGCGTGCCTGAGCATCCAGCAGCTGCCGCAAGAATCTCTTTGGGGGCCACCTTCTCCAGGGCAGCTTTCAGGAATGCTGGCTGGAGCCTTGGGCCCCAAAACAAAGGTGTAAGTTGATCCTGGGCCTGCTGGGTTTGGGAGGCCGAACCACGCTCTGTCATGTCAATCAACAGATGCTGGTTTGGGAAAGACAATTCGGGGATCCCAGCAGCTCAGAGGCACACTTGCACGCATGACCAAGTGGCCCCATTCCTTCAGACCTTGCACGGTCCCGGGTATCAGCACCCAGAACTCCCACATGTCAGTACTCCGGAGGCACGCTGGGTTATCTAGTGTCAGCCAGAAACGAAAGAGGAGCCTCTGTTCAACCCAAAGGAAAGAAACAGCTCGGCTCAACCTGGCCTTTTTCTTTATTTTTTAAAACCTTTCGTCTAGGGCTTCCCTGGTGGTGCAGTGGTTGAGAGTCCGCCTGCCGATGCAGGGGACACGGGTTCCAGCCCTGGTCTGGGAGGATCCCACATGCCGCGGAGCAACTAGGCCCGTGAGCCACAACTACTGAGCCTGCGCGTCTGGAGCCTGTGCTCCACAACAGGAGAGGCCGCGACAGTGAGAGGCCTGTGCGCCGCGATGAAGAGTGGCCCCCGCTCGCCGCAACTAGAGAAAGCCCTCGCACAGAAACGAAGATCCAACACAGCCAAGAATAAATAAATTAATTAATTTAAAAAAAAAAACCTTTCGTCTACCTCTCAGAAGTCTCCACAGATGCAGAAAATAAGTGCTGACTCCAGCTGTTCTTAATCCCCTTTTCAGTTTATTGGCTTTGAGTCTGATGCTTCTGCCTCTCTTAGACGCTAACCTTTTTCAGGACTTTTTGGTTTCTCTTGGCTGATTATATTGTTCTAAGGTGCTTTACCTACCTTAGAAGAACGTATTCATATCTAGCTTTCTGGATAAGATTTCTCCTCTAACAGCCCAGGGCCAGGATTTGGAGTGTCTCACACTTATTCTTCCTTCAAACGTATTGTTGCCCATACCGAGTGGATCGCTGCTGTTGAGGCCTCTTCTGGAATTGTTGAGCGGCCTTAACCAAGTCTTCTTGCCCACAGTGATCTCGATGACATTCACGGGAGTTTGTCCTCCTCCTGATCCTTTGGGAAATGGTGATAAAATCTCGGCCCAGAAATGCATCAGGAGACTTGTGTGGCTGTGAA
This sequence comes from Pseudorca crassidens, assembly GCF_039906515.1. Lineage (NCBI taxonomy): Eukaryota > Metazoa > Chordata > Mammalia > Artiodactyla > Delphinidae > Pseudorca > Pseudorca crassidens. Next base: position 89,302,635 of record NC_090298.1, read on the forward strand.
ATGCCACCTCTCCCAAGCAGCCAGCAATTGGTAGCCTTTTTTATTCCCAAAGTCAAGTTGCTTTGCCAGGAAAGGGAGACTTACTTGCCTCCCTTCGCAGGGGTGTGAAAGTCATGAGAACAGCCAGGGAGGAGAAGGGGCCAGTGGGCAGAGCTGGAAATAAGCCTTAGACTTAAAGGGGAGAAGGAAGGTAAAGCTGCTCTGAGGCCCTAGGAGTCCTCATCTATCACAGAGATGGACTTTGAGGATCTGCTCCCCAGCCCCCAAGGTGCCTGGTCTGAGAGAGGGAACTCACTACCAGCAGGGAAGAAATAAGCAGCAAGTGGGGAGAGGGTTTCAATTCCCAAGAGGCAAACATAGTTCAGGAAATGCAGAAATAATCCAAGCCTCTCACCTGAACCAATGATTTCAAGTGCTTCTGCTACCTCGGGTTTAACAAACATTGCACAAGAGGGAAGGACAGAGACCATGAAGCATAAGAGCACTGACCATGCTAGGTCTTAGGTAATTAATTTAGGGGAGACTAGGACTCAGGGAAATGGTTCTCAAAATGCTTGGAAAAGGCTGCAACCGGTTGAGCAATGAGATGGCGTGTGGACCTTCAGAGAGTGAAAGAGATAAAACTTTGGGCCTGCAGAACAGCCTTCTTTGAACACCTGCCAGCACTGAACCTCAGGAGACTCCACGGATTCAGTTCTGGCCCCAAAGTCTCCTCCAACCGCCTGATCGAAGGAGATTCTCCCCCAGGCATGCTGTGAGGTTTCTGTGAGTAAGCACTTGGAAACCATGGCAGCTGGCCAGGCCTCCAGCGTTTTGCTGGGGTTAATATTGGTCCCACTTGAGGTTTAGTTTCCTTTGTGCCTCCTTTTCCTTCCCTCTCCACTTCCCTTTCCCTTGCAGTGTTAGTGTCGATGGGGTAATACTCTTCTGGTAGGGTCGGTTGGCAAACAGCCTTCAGAAGGTTTGTGTTTACACACGGCCTTTGGTCTGTCTCCCCCAGGTGCTGATTCAGTGGCTCTGGGACGTCCTCACAGCCATGAAGCAAGTGTCAGGTAGAGGCAAGGGTATTTTGAGGTAGAATGGTGGTTTTCCCACACTCAAATAAAAATTAAAATGACTAAAATAGCTGAACATAACCTTACTAAGTATTGCTAATCACTTAATAAGTACTGCCATCTTGTCCCAGACTTCCTGGGTTACTTTAACCCTCTAGATTCACCTAGAAGCCTGCAGAAGCATCCAGAACATTCTTTGTGGCCTCTTCCTCTCCAGCAGCCTTTTTCCTTTCATCAGCTTTGAAGATCCAGCCACCTTAGTCCACGCTGACGTTTCAGGGAAAATAAGGGGCCTCAGGGCATAGTTCGGCTACATTTTATTCAACTCAACATTCTTAGGTTTCCATAAAGCCTTTGCATTTGTAATAGACTGAATTAGCCTTCTCCAGGCACCACTGGAATTCGTTCTCTTTCAAATGCTTGCCATCCCTTCTTCTCGACTTGGTCAGGCTCTTTGGAGGATTTAAGGTATCAAAAAATGAAACAATGTGCAGCTTGTTGCTTTTTACCTGATGACTGGGTGTTACAGTCATTACTAATTCTTGCACTATTTTTTTCCTTAGTTCTGAGCAAGGTCTGATCACCTTGATTTAGGAGGATAATTTAGGGAGCCTTTATAATCAGTAGCATTATTTGCAAAGGTGGCACTTTCTTTTTTTTATTAATTAATTTATTTATTAATTTTATTTATTTATTTATTTATTTATTTTTGGCTGCGTTGGGTCTTCGTTGCTGCACGCGGGCTTTCTCTAGTTGTGGCGAGCGGCGGCTACTCTTTGTTGCGGTGCACGGACTTCTCATTGCGGTGGCTTCTCTTGTTGTGGAGCATGGGCTCTAGGTGCGTGGGCTTCAGTAGTTGTGGCACGTGTGCTCAGTAGTTGTGGCTCACGGGCTCTAGAGCGCAGGCTCAGTAGTTGTAGCACACAGGCTTAGCTGCTCCGCAGCATGTGGGATCTTCCCGGACACGGGATCAAACCTGTGTCCCCTGCATTGGCAGGCAGATTCTTAACCACTGCACCACCAGGGAAGCCCCAAAGGTGGCATTTTCTAAGGAAGTTGTTTGCATATTTTGACTCACTGAGCCCCCGTAATAGTCTGACAGGGAAACCTGAGACTTCATGGAGAGAGGAAAAGCATAGACGGAGGAGACTGCCTATACCCAGACTTGGCACTAAGAGTTACAGGAATGATGTGATTTTGCATCAGGTCCCCCTGAGTGCAAAATGCACGCTGACTCCAAATGCATTTGAGTCCCTCAAGCGCTAACTTCAAGGGGCTCTGCAACCCCTCCCCCCACCCCCACCCCCACCCCCACCCCCGCCATTCACTCCTCAGAGCCCTACCAGGGACGGAGGCCAGACACCCCAGAGCCACAGTGTTCTTTCTCCTCTCTGTGGTCATGAGAGTCTATGAGACTATTTAGTTTTTGTTTTTGTGGGGCTTTATTTTTGTATTTTTAAGCAACCTCCTGATTGTGATAGGTAAAAGAGGTACCTGATATCGGGCAGATCATGGTCACCCCGAAGCAGTACTGTTAAACAATCTCATGCCATCTCCCTTGTATGATTAAGATGTGGTTTCAAAAGCCCCAAATGCAGTGGCTTAAACGAGACAGAAGTTCATTTTTCTCCATACATATGTCCAAAATTAGGGGGAAAAGAACATGCATGAGGCCTCGGCAGGGGGAGGGGAGGGGAGGGCGGGGCTTCCTCTACCTCGCTGCTCAGCCACGTGGAGCTCCCATTCCCCAGGCCACCTCGTGGCTAAGGTGGCTGTCCCAGCTCCAGCTGTCATGTTCACACTCCAGTCAGAGAGAAGGAAGGAAAGCGTGGACAAGAAAGATGCTTCTCAGAAATGCCAAACACCGTTTCTGCTTCCACCTCATTGACTAGAACTTTCTCACATTTTCATGCCAGCTTCAAGAGGGTAGAAAATATAGTCCTTTTTTTTTTTTTTCCTGGAAACCCTATGCCTAGCTACAAAATGGGCCTTCTATTATTACAGAAGAAGGGGGAATGGATACTTCTGAGAACAGCCCACAGGGTCTGCCACACAGCCTCGGTTTCATTCCCCTGAACGCACATATTTTTACATGACCACGTTAAATTATCTTTAATCTTATTCTGTGCTCAAATCCACCCCGGACGTTGCCAACAGACTCCAAAACTTCAGACTAATTTGGATCAAAATCTCTTGAAACTTCCTCCAGTAGCTACTTTGCATTTCCTACTGAAAACCCACTGGCCTTTCTTGGTCATGCAGTTGTACTAGCACCCTCGTCCTTAACTCCTTGACCCCCATGCAGAAACACACACACGGGATCCCAAACTCTTATTTTTCCATTCATCCAGAAAGAAATTAGAATCACAGATGTTGTCTGTTGATAGAAACCCTATGGCTTTCTTTTGCAGCTAAAAGCTGACTAATTAAATCAGTGTGTATTAATTATGCATTAGTGAAAAATTCATTGCAGTTCTCACAGTCTTCAAGCAGAAGGTAAGTGTAGAATATAATTTTTCATGATAATAATAAGATCTATTAAAGAAGACAAGTCCTCGGCACCATTCTTGCTAGAAATTGAATCAGGAGTAAAGTACTTGACAAACTGTCTGCCGGGGGTTGACAAACAGGCAGCCTCTGTGGCCAAACAGCATGGCTGTGCAGAGGCTGGGCTAAGGAAAGCTGTCTGAGTGTGCTAGAGATGCCATAACAAAATACCACAGACTGGGTGGCTTAAACAACGAAATTTACTTTCTCACTGTTCTGAAGGCTAGACGTCCAAGATCAAGGTTCTGGTCCATTTGGTTTCTGGTGAGAGCTCTCTTCCTGGCTTGCAGTTGGCCATCTTCTCGCTATGTCCTCACATGGCCTTTCAGTGGTGTGTCTGTGGGGAGAGAGAGCTCTGGCGTCTCTTCCTCTTATAAAGACACCAGTTCTATTCGATTAGAGCCCCACCCTTATGACCTCACTTAACCTTTATTGTCTCCTTACAGCCCCATCTCCAAGTACAGTCACATTGGGGGAAGGCTCCAACATGAATTTTGCTGAAGACATGATTCGGCCTCTAACAGGAAATCTGCCACAATACAAGTAGTTTTCACTGGAGGCTACCTCATTTCTAGAATTTCTGAGATTACCTGAGCTGACATAGAAGGTGATAGCCAAGTGGCCATAACTAATATGATACCCAGTGCTCTTCCATCCTGTTCCAAGTCTCCCTTGCTATTCATTGTCCAGCCTCGGGGACACAGACAGCAGAGGTGGCCAGCATTTTCTCTGAAGCCCCCTGCCACTCCCAACACCCAGTTCCAGAGCCTTGAACATTTATGATATGGGGAAGTGGAAATGGGGCCACAGTGGGCCAGACAACAACCTTGGGGTAGCAAAGGTCTGGAATTGAGAAACGGAGGTTTTTCTAGGAACACATTCTTCAATCTCTCTGCAGCTCAGGTTTCTCATATATAAGATGATGCTAATGATGCCAGTTTCACAGGGTGGTCAGCACATTAGATAAAATGATGCATGTAAATAGCTGGCCTTTGAGAATTCATGCTTTTGGTTTTCTATTTTGGTACAATGGGAACTATTCCAAGGGTTTTTACTCTCCTTGCCTAAAAAATAAACCTTGCTCCACAGGACAGAGAGCCAATAGAGAGATTCTGCCAGTTGCTAATTTCATCTTTTCTAATTACACCCTCAAGTGCCTGGGAAGTAGAATGGAGCCATCAGACACATTTTGAGGTGGACATGGACCAAAACATGAACTTGTACCAAAACACCATTTCCAGGTTGACCTCACATTTCTGTCTAGTAGACAACACTGGCATTTTAAGAGCCAAGACCAATGAGCCCCTAAACGGCTGGGCATTTTCCTCCACCAGTATACAGTTACCCTGGTGAAAGTCTGCAGGTCCCTTAGAGAAGGCTAAAAGGGAGAGTTACAGGACATTTTTGTGACTTTGTCATCAGGTCCTTCCTCAAGGTTATGCCACACCCCTTCACTCAGGCGGCTTCAGATCTGCAAACCATCTCAGGCTTGGGAATTAGGGGAGGGGGCTTGATCCTCTACGATAATTCAAGCTAACTTTTATTCTGAGGTGCAGACTTTTTTCAGCTGCACAATTTCAGGAGTGCCTTAGTGGGCCACCCATCCATCCTAGTTCTAGGGACTCTGTCACTAATCAGTCACCAACAAAGGTCCTTGAGGATCAAACCATTCTAGTATGCCATCTGGCCATTTGCCCATGACAGAAACCATGCTAACCTTGCCCCTGGCAGATAACGGCTGCTCCTTGGCCTCTCCTACCCAGGAATCTAAACATCTGCACGGAAACCAGGGAGGCTATTTCAACGTCAGCATCTCCACCTTCATCCTGGTCCTCGGACGATAGCCATCTCTGTACTTTTCAAAGTTGTGAGCTGTCATAGCTCAGATTACCTAGAATCAGAGCCTGGCCAGGGTTTATTTGTGAAAATAATTTATTGGTGAGTGGTTTCAGGAGAAGGGAAGTGAGAGAAGCAGGATAGAGCAGGGGAAGAAAACTAAGCAAGGAGGTCTTGGCTGGACACTAGTTGCAGCCTGGTCCCCAGTGCTGAAGTATGGATTGCACCACAGAGCTGGTAGCACCCGGGGGCAAGGGGACCTGCCTTAGATTCTTTGTGTCCGTCAGTCTTTGGCCTCTGCCTGCTTAGGAGAGCAATGGGGGTGGGGTAAGCTCTCAGTCGAATGGCTTCTGTTTGGTGGAGGGGAATTCTATGGAGAAGGCAGTAGCCAGGACTCAGAGCAGCTGACGATAGATGTTCCAGCTTCGTGAAGGGGATTTGGCACCGACAGTATCCATCATGCAAACATTCCCTTACCCATGTATCAGTCAACACTGTGGTGAAGGAGGTGTCCTCTGGATCTTTCAGGGGACATAGGGGCAAGTAAGCCAGTAGCACATGATTAAGTTACTGTAACATTTCTTCCTATATCCCCAAGTCTTTGAAATCCTTCTTCTACACTACCCCAAGGAAGTTCTGACATCTCACCTTTGCTTACTGTCAACCTAGACCACTACACTAAATGGAAGGAAGGGAGGCAGTGTTCCAAACAGAGGAAACAACGACTGTACATACAAAGACTCAGACCCAGCACAGAGCATGGCAAGTTCAAGGACATGGAAGAAGTTCAGACAACCGGTGTGAAGAGAGTGAGGGAGGAATGACCAAAGACAAGTTAGAGAGGTAAGTGGAGGCCATGTGATATGGGGACTGGGGTGTAGTAAAGGAGCTGAACTTTATACAGCAGCAACAAGGGTTCTGACCATGGAAATAGCATGATCACACTTTGTCTCCAGAAAATTTCACTCTGACTATGTGTCAAGATTGGGAGTGGGTTGAAGGAGAGTAAGAGTGATCAAGGGGCAAACAGTTTGGAGGCTGCTGGGGTCACCCACGCAGCAGATGATGGGACATTGGGCTTAGGTGTTACTGGTGGCAATGGAGAGAGGAATTAGATCCGAGAGATTGTTAGGATGGTAGTTTTCAAACTATGGGTCTTGACTATTAGTGGGCATAAATTTAGTCATGACTAGAATTGTTTTAATGAAATAGAACTAAATAGAAACTGCCAGAGGGGAGTTTTACCCAGTTTTCCTGGGTAGCTCCCATGTATACAGGAGGTATAAATGTTAATAAACTTGTTTTTTCCTCCTGTTAAAGTAAATAAATAGATAAATAAATACAAATAAATGCTACCAGAGGACTTTGCATCTAAGATGGGTAGGTATTGCTTCCTGAAACGGTTGTTTCAGGTATGTGTGTGTGTGTGATTGGGTTGTACGGTACGCTGAGCTGCCACAAACAATGCATGCCTTCCTGTGGGCCACAAGAAGCATTTGAGACCACAGATGTAGAAGCAAGACCTACTGAATTTGATGACTGATGAGATGCGTAGACTGACGGAGGGGCAGGAGTGACTCCGTTTTCAGGCGCCACCTCCCCCAACTGGGGGGTAGAAGTCACTGAGGTAGGGATGGACGCTACTGAATGAGGAGATGGGATAAACAATGTTTCTTTATCATTTTAGGTGGACCAAAATAGGTTACAAACCCTGTGGGGATGGAGGGTCCTTGGAATACACAGTGCTTCCAAAAAAGGCCTCTTGGCGGGAGTAAGCTGGCTCCTCTGCAGCACTTCCTGCCCGTCAGAAAAGGTATCAGCAGCCGCTAGGCTGTGGGCAAGGTCTCAGACCTGGGCCTGGACCCTAGTCCCCTCCCAGGGGCATCTCCTGCACGGGTGCAGAGAGGCCCACACGCCCATCACAGACTCTGCAAGGGAGGCTGTCCACAGAGTCGGCGCCGGGATTTCGGCCTCGTGTAACTCACAGCCTGCTCCTGGGGTGACGGATGGCCTCTGCGTGGCTGGGCATTGATCCGGGTCCTCGAGGAGGAGTAAAACAGCAGTGGCCCAACAGTTACATCGCGCGCTGACACGTGCCTCCCGGGCTGCGCCGAGGCCCGCGGGACTGTGCCCGCGACATCGGTGAGGCAGCACACGGCTCAATTGCTCCTTCTCTCGCCCCTTCGTAAATTGCCTTTGTCAGCTTCTCCTAGCGGAAGCTACTCTCTTCATCAATCAGAACCAATGGCCTGCTGGAATGAAAAATCCCCCTTCCCAGCCGGCTGAAGAAAAGGGTTTCAGGCCTGGGTGCTCCCACTTGGCTCTCAGGCACCACCAACACGCTACCACACCCATTGCTGGGCTGTCGGGTCCCAGCCCCACCCCGTACACACACACACACACACACACACACACACACACACACACACACACACACGCACACACACACACACACACACACACACACACACGTCCTGCCTGCAGCCCAGGCACTCATTTCCTACCTGATGGTTTTGCTGCCTGAGCAGAATTCAGATTTTGTCCCTTGATTGTAGGGATCAGACCTGCCAAATTTCTAGTCCTAATAAAGGCAGCATCTAATTATATGATTTTAGCACTTTATGTATCCATTAAATGTTTCGTTAAGCCTTCCTTTATGAAACACATGCTAAATGCCTGCCTTCTGGAGGCAAGAGATTTCCAAGATAGTTGTTACACATAGATTATCTTGGAAAAGTTACAGCATGAGGTGATGAGAGGAGGCCCTGAGGCCAGGCTGCGCAGGGTTCAGTTCTGCTTTGCTACTACCACTGGCTAGCTGTACAGCTGTGGGCAAGTAAGTCACTCAACCCGTTATTTCTGTAAAACGAGGATCATATGGGTACCTATCTCATAGGAGGGATATGAGGGCTAAAAGAACTAATAGATGTCTTACAACACTGCCTGGAACGTGGTAGGTGCTATGTAGGTGACACCTATTACTTACTATCATCATTGTCATCAACAACACCATCATCATCACCATGTTCATCAATATCTGAGTCATCCTGTGACAGAAGAAGATTAAGCATTATTATGCCCATTTTCTAGACAGAGAAACTGAGCCTCAAAAACTTAAAGATGTTAAGTGACTAACTCACAGCTCTGATGTCCGCAAGTATGTCCCAACTCCAAACCTAACGCTCTTTCCACCTCAGTTACGTAGGTCTATAGAGTTAAGAAGTCTCTTTTATGCACTTTATTACAATTCTAAGAAAGCTTCCAGAGCTCCCCACTCCCAATATGATTTGAACATCCTTCTCTATGCACCCTCTCCTCCTTGTGGGCAGGCTAAAGTACCCCCCCACACCCAAATGATACTCCCGTTGGGGTGTCTCCAAAGACATGGCTTCCAAAGGCTGCTGCCATCTGTCACCAGGGGAATGGCGGGGGGCAGACAAAGTGTCACTGTTCTGAGGGCCACCACCACCATCCCTTTATGTCACCTGGGAACAAGTGTGCCCTGGAAAAGGTAGTCATCCAGTAAGCTGCGAATCGTTTCCCAGGTTGCTGGTGATACACAGATCTATGGGTGTTAACATCACTCCTCGTCTTCCAGCAGCTGGCTGGCCACCAGCACTGCAGGGCGCACTGCTCCACAGCCAGGGAGAGAAGTGGCTTGGCTTCTGCCTTCTGTTTGGCCGGAGGTGGGAGCACAGTGTGGACCCAAGGGGATCACTTGATGGAGGGAGCTGTTCAACAAGGTCCACACCGACACGGGGCTCCTGGGGCCCCTCCTCCCCACAGGGGAGGGGCTCCCAGGTCCTGAATGTCGCCTTGCCTGGACAGACAGCCCAGTCGGTGCTGCAGCACCCTCACCTAGGCCCCTCGTTGCTGCCTCCCTTCCTCTCTGTCCTCTCTCTGACATAGTCCCATGTCTCCAACAGCCAGCCGTAGCTTCCCGAGGGCTCTCTGTGGTCAGCACTTTGGGTTCTGGCTCCTGACTTGACGCCAGCCCCTCCCTACCCCAGCCTTGGGCCCAGTGGGCTTCCTCACTCCGCTAGGAAGTAGGAGCCTTTCTTTAAGGGTGCTCCTGCCTAACTGCACTGAACAATGATGGCCCACAGAGCTGGTTTCTGCTTGCGGCTTCCCTCTGCTGCTATTAGCCATCCATTTCCTTTCATGCCTATCTCCTGAGCGACAGAGCTAATCAGTCTCCACTAGCCCACCTCGGAGGCATGAATGCAGTTGATTGCCTACTGACAACAGCTGGTGGAAATACATGAGTCTCTCTTGTTTTGAGGTGGGAGAATGTTTATGTAAACAGAGTAGCCCCCAATTTTAACCTAGCAGAAGAATGGATGCCAGTATTGGAAGTTGGAATGAAAACCCTTACCTGTACTTACAACTTGCATCTTTCTGCCTTTTATACAAATTCTTCCTACGAAATTCTATGTCTCACACTGCTAGAATCCTGAATATTCCAAAAGCGAAACAGCAGCAACCCAAGCAAGAAAAGGGCATTTGCTGTAATTTACACTCACTGCTGGGACGCTCATTAAATATGCCTGTTGCGTGCTGTGAAGGCTAAACCCGTAGAGGGCAGAGGTTCCTTCGTGAGACACTAAAAACACTTAGACAAGGCTTCGGAGCTCATTTCCAAGCTCCTCAAGGTTAATGGAGGTGCCCCGAGAGCTTCTGCTTATTGTTGAAGGAGGTTGGAGTGTGTTGGGAAGACAGCGCTGTTTGTGATGTGACGGCTTAGCTCTTCTGCATCTACATTCCTCTCTGCAGCTTTAGAGGTGGATTTGGTGGTGGTCGCAGTGAGCAGAGGCGGGGACATGGCTGCTGTCACCTGTGCACATAGAGAAACGTGTCCACGAGCACAGCTGTGCAACCACACACTCTGGAGAAGCCACAAATGTGGCAAATGCCTGAGGATGTCTCCCCGAGCGCAGGCAAAATCACTGCGTGTCTGGGGTCAGTGAAGACTGGACGAACAGTGGTGTGGAGAAAGGGGATGGTAACTGTGGACTCAGTACTCATGAAGACTCAGAACTTTTGGGTCCAGGAATTGTCGCACCTCTCTCCCAGCTGCATTCAATTAAGGAGGTCCTTTGTAAAAACCAAGTGCTACACTTGCAATACGTTTTCTTCTGGTTGGCATTAAACCCACAAAGAAACAACCTAGTAAAGCCCCCCCTGATTTACCTGTTTATTTATTTTTTGCCATCTCCATCCCAATTCTTCTATTAGAATAAAATGTTATTGTTTTAGGTTTTATCAACCTTGGAGCTGCCTCTGTTCTCTGGACCAAACCAAGCTGATTCTGGTTTTACTGCCATGAGCTAGAAGTCACAGGACACTGAGAGAGAGATACTGTCAACGTGCTTTCCACATTCTGCATTCCCTGTCAGATGCCATGTCATGTCCAGATTGAGTATCTGCTCTGTTCCCGGCTTCCTGCCCTCAGTGAGACTCTTCACCTGTGTAATCAGGGCCCCCAACACTGTTGCTGCTTCTTCAACAGTGGGGGGCTGTGGGAGGGAAAGACTCAGGGGGTTGCCCACATCTTCAGCTGGCTCACTGCAGGTCTGCAGGGGCTCTGTTCTAAGGCAGGAGGCGGAGGGACCCACATTTTCCCGGTGCCCTCAGGTCTCAGCTGTGGACCCACGTCCATACGCAGTCTCAGCTCTCCAACCTTCTCCGGGACAACTATGGGCAGGTTTTCCCCTGTTCTTTAATGGGCACATAAAAAGTAAGGGAATTTACAGATGTTACCTCTGTCTACCCATTCTGTGGTGAGGTGCCCTGTCCTCATGGAAGAGGGAGCACGGGCCTGGGTGTATTTTGCTTCAAGAAGAGGGAGAGAATTCCCAATGTATCAATCCCGTCAGCTTCCCAGAGGACGTGCCTCGGGTGTCAGGTCCCTGTGGAGGAACTGTCCTGAGAGCCCCTGTGGCACGGCAGCTGAGTGACAGGTTTCTTGATATCAGAAAGCTTTCTCTTTCTCGACACATTTGCTCCCAGCAGAAATCACTTCAGAGCAGAACATGGAGCCACAGATCCAACACTGAAGCTTCAGTGTAAAGCTGTGTTGAATTCTACTGTACAGTGTGCAAGGGGTAGAGACACTCTTTGCCTGGGACAGAAATCCTGCCACTTTCTCATTACCAGGTTTCCCCAAACAACAGCAAAAGCTCCTGATTTATAAACACCTTCTCTTTCTCCACAGCCCCTCGCTGAGCTATTTTTGGCCACTTGCTGAGGAAGGGAAGCAAAATTACATTAGAACCAACCATTAGTTTACTGATGCTGAGAAGGTTTGTTAATCAATTCAGACTTTTTCCTTTCTTGATCAATACAGATCTGGCTTGTCCTGCGAACAGACAGTTACCCAATTACCCGCCTTCTAATCGGCAGCCTCTACATCCTTTAACAATTCAGCTGGTTCCACTGCTCAGGTAACAGCTAAATTGGCACCGGGTCTCTTGCAGAACAGATTTCATCTGGCCTGCATTTGATTAAAACGCCTCACCAAAACCAGTGCCAGATGTGATTTTATCACTTGTTACAGTGCCCTCAGGAGTTTCCACAGCACAACATGTAACAAGGCCTAGCATGGGGAAATTGAACTTATAAGTCCACTCACCAGTCCTTGGAGGCTCCCAAATATATGAAGGGATAAATGTGTCCTAGAAACACCAAATTCCTTGAGAAAATTTCTAGAAGTGGAATTCTCAAGTCAGAGGGGCAGTTCCTTACACATCTGATGATCTGCTGACTGCAGAACAAAAAAAATCAGAATATAAATATCACCAAAATATAACTATGGGAAAATAGTGTTCCCTTTGTAAATTGATTTAATAAAAGATAAATTTTGTGAGAATCACAGTGTGATACACTAATAATTTTATAGAAATCTTTAAAACAATTCCTATGTCCTCAAGCATTTGTGTTGCTAAAATTTACTGAACAAATCTCTCATATTGTGAAAATTTTTTAATTAAAATGCAACTGTAGACTGCAATTCATTCATACAGAGTAATCACTTACCCTGTCCTTGGGGATTAAATAATGAAGCTAAAGGCTTTCTAATTACCAAAGGAAAATAATCTGTTATCTGTGTCATTAGTTTTCACCTCAACCTTGCAAAAGGAGAAGGGGCAATTAATTCATTTGCAATAAGAATCCTAAAATTGTAAGTAGAAAACCAAAATATACCCAGTATTTTATAATGTGTGATGTAAATATAAATTATTTATAAATGGATTACATTGTACTTGCAACAGAGGAACAATGAACTCCTTGTCCAGGATGAGGCAAATAAGGAACACGGTGACTCATTGTAAGATGCCTTAGAAGCCATGGGGGAAAGTTAGTGTCAGGATTCCTGCCTTGACTCCACATAAACGATCCAGGCAGCTGTGCAAAGGGAGCTCAAACCCAAAATATGTGCTCAAAAATGTAGAATTATAAAATATTTAAAAATATTAAAATGTTTTTTAAAATCTGCTTTCTCACCTGAGAGGAGAGAATTAAGTTCGTTTTTATGGAGTAATGCTTTATAGTCTTGTTTAAATAATATTAGAGTTGAATTCAGATGAAATGCCTGCACTTCCTTATCTGAAACCAGAAATAATAACAATAACAATACACCATTAATATTTACAGAATTACAATATTATTTACAAAAAAACCATCAGGTGACAATTTTCTTTCTGTAAGTCAGTGCTATACAATAAAGTGGAGGCAAATATAAGGGCAACAGATTAAAAAGAATACCTGCGAAAAACAGATTGTGGGATTTCTAGATTTTACCTTTCTAAATCAGTCATACTGCTCTGAGAAAAACTACCCTGAAACAATGGACACTGGAACCTGGAGCTTCACAGAACAGGAACCAAGATGGGAAATCTTCAGTTTGCTGGTGGCCACACTTCTCTGGCTATTTCCCAAATACCAGAAACCCACCCTGTCTTGCTAGGTTAAGCAAGATCCAGCTTGTCATTTTCTAGGACATCGTGTGAAGTACATTCTTGGATGGAATAGCTATTAATAGAACGTCTCTAGGAGTCCACAAGAGACTCTGCTTTTCCTTCCTTCTCCGGGCCCTTCACAATTGCCTTAACCCCAGTTCCATCTTTCCTTCTGACAAGGGGATTTGACTGAAGATTATCAATACGGCCAAGCACCTCAGCTATTCTCAGGGGACAAATTGGTAGGTTCTCCCCTGTTTTGACTTGGCTTTAGCTATTGCTTTCTGAGGGAGCAGAATAGCTTTATCCTTTCTTCTGAGGAAATGTCTGAAACTGTTTCTGTTGTAAAGTACTGGGTGGTGCTATCTTTCAAGGTTGAGAGCACCTTCAAACTGGGTGGAAGTGGGACCATTGAGTGCTTCCCTAAATTGTCCCCAGGCCTCCAGATTGGCATATAACCTGGGGGCCCTCAAGTGGAAATAACTCTCTTTGTGGAGATGATGCTGAGAAAGAGTAAAGGTGATGATTAAAGTGTTTCCTGCTAATGAGGAACTGGAGCCAGCTTCCCCTGGGTTTGTCATGTCACGTAGTGGGTGCCTAGGCCTGGCACACAGTAGGTCCTCAAAGAGTGTTGCCTGAATAAGTCTACAGTGCAGAAGAGTTGGGCTTTTACTGCCATTTCTGGTAAGAGTCTCTCGGGGTCAGGCCAGGGCACCTAGGGGCCAGGGCTCCAAGGAACCAGGGTGGCTATAGACCCAGGCTAGTCTACTCAACACCGTTTGGAAGAGTCTATTCACTACAAGGTTCCTGTGTCCAGTGGGGCTTAGGAATCTTCTTACTGTTTACATTCTTCCTCCTATGCCACGACCTCTTCCTTTTTCTGTCCCTACTTCATTCACTCCAGTTTGCTTCCCCTCCAATCTCAGCTTTCTTAGTCTCCTTTCCCTTAATGCAGCCCAAAATCATAGACATTAAGAGACGAAAGAAGCATTTGTGATTTTCTATTCCAGTGCTTTCATTTTACCCATGAAGAAATCAAGGATTGGACAAATTACATGATTTGCTCAAAGCCACACAGCTCGTAATAGTTATGATAGTTAACACTTGAGTGTTTACTGTGCTCCAGACACTGTTAAGTGATTTACAGCCGTCACTTAAGCTTTACAAATGACCTGTGATGTAGGTACTTGTGGTGGGTCAACTTGACCAGGCTACAGTCAAGCATAATACAATTAAATGCTAATCTACGTGTTGCTATGAAGACATTTGTAGATTTAATTAAAGTCCATAATCAGTTGGCTTTAGTAAAGGAGATTGTCTTGGAAAATCGGGATGGGTTTAAAAGCAGAGGTTTCCATGGCTATATGTGCAAAGCATTTTGTTGGAGGCTACATTTGAAGGAAACTTCTGAGCCCTAGGTCAGCCCTAGAAGCCAGGGATGGTGGTTCCTTCCTCCTTCCTGTTCAACTGAAAACAAGGGTGCTGGGCTTTCATCAGAAAGGGTAATACTCTCCCCCTGCAGTTTGGGGGTGGGGGGGTAGTCACAGTGGACTGGCATCTAACTTTGGCTATCAAATTTATTTGTCTGCACCGGGTCTTAGTTGTGGCATGCGGGATCTAGTTCCCTGACCAGGGATCGAACCTGGGCCCCCTGGGAGCCCAGAGTCTTAGCCACAGGACCACCAGGGAAGTCCGGCTATCAAATTTAAATGGCAAAATATGACTGCTCTGCTGGTAGAAAGAGGGGTGAGGGGCAGCTACAAAGGAAAGGCCTAATCCTGCAGCGCCTACCCAGCAGGCTTCCCATGGACCAGCTGTGAGTCGTGGGCAGAGGCAACTTCAGCCCTGCTCAAGAGGGCCACCTGGAGGGGCAAAGTTCCCTCAGGATAACGGAGCTACAGGTGAACCTCCGAAGTTCAAGACACATCATGAGAGTAAATTACCCACATCAAGGGGACTGCAAGGGGCAGTTCCAGGCAAAGGGGTCAGGGAGGAAGGGTCTCTAGCCCCCATGAGAGAGTCAGCAATAATACATGCCAGGCTATGTACGAAAGGGTGACACTCATAACAGTGAGTTATGGCCCAGGCTTGGTGTGGGGAGATGC
The DNA here is from genome assembly GCF_039906515.1 of Pseudorca crassidens. Classification (NCBI taxonomy): domain Eukaryota; kingdom Metazoa; phylum Chordata; class Mammalia; order Artiodactyla; family Delphinidae; genus Pseudorca; species Pseudorca crassidens. Next base: position 89,318,136 of record NC_090298.1, read on the forward strand.
CTCAATTTTAAATCAAGTTCATAGTTTTGATTATTACAGGGACTGGGCTTGTAATTTCTAAATACCGTGCCGAAATTTAGAATACCTTGAGGATTTGTATGACATGAGAGTGACCAGGAAATTCATGTGATACCCAGCTCCAGGGAAGGAACTGCCCCTACCAAATAAATTTAAATGGAAACAGAAAAAAGTTTTTGTTTTTTTAATACAGTGAGACACTTGTATGAGACAAGTCTGCTCTATGTACCATTTACACGAGTTGAATATTTCCATAAAGTTTGCCACCCTCAATGCCCTAGAACTGGACGCCTTCTTCTCCAGAGAACATAGCACTGTTTTATCTTCTTTGAGGGTTCTTTGCAGTCTTAGGTGCTTGTGCTGCAAACTCAGATATCTGTGTCTTTCTTTGAAGTTACTCATTATCTTGTGAGTGACTCTGTTGATTGTCATTATGAAAGGAGAAAACTGCAAGCAAACAACTCATTCTTATTTATCCTTCTACTTCTGACAAATCATTAGTCTTTGCAAATTCTTCAGCTGTCATACTTCTCAACTATTGCTACATTTTAAGCCTCCTAATTTCAAATTTTATTTTTAGGCCCCCAATTCTGAAATCAGTACTTCTCTGCTCTGCGGGATCTGACGCCACAGTGGGTCTTAACGTATATTGTTTTTACTCTGTTCCATGAGGAGGTAAGAGAGTGGGAGATTTTTTTATTATTATTAACACACACATACCCACACATTTAAAGGGAGATTTTCATGTATTTGTACTCAAGCATAGAAGATTATGAAGGAAGAATGCTACTCTCCAAAGCTGTAACTCCAAATAAAATTTACTTGTGGTCGTACCTCAGATGTTTGGATCTCATCTCCCTCAAAATTTGTTCTTCCCTTTCCTTCCTTTTCTCTCTTTCTTCCTTCTTTCTCTCCTTCTAAAGCAAGCCTCTGTCATAATGTGAGAAGTTACATATCTTTTCCTTTCCTCTGTGCAAGAACACTTCTGCCCATTTCCTGTGATGATGCACCTATCCCACAAATGGAAGTTTCACAGGATCACTTGCTGAGAAGGATGGGCTCTCCCCCTCTCTAATCCATAAAGGGAGATTAATTGTCAAATGTGTGAACACAGTGAACCGGGCAGAGCTGCTGCCAGACCAGTGATCTTGGATCTTCAGTGTGCACTGTTTTAAATACCTTGTCTCCCTCACCTTCGTGAAAGACTGAAAGAAAGATAAAGCAAGACAAACCCCAAATCCTACAGAAAGCAAAATAGTTTTCTATTAACTTAAGCAGCAAAAGAAAGCAATTGTACAGGGTTGTATATTTGGAAAAGCCTCTTTGCATTTCAATATTGTGCTACCTACAAATATAACCAGCAAAACTGAGTTTAGGTTAAATAGATAAGATGCAACATCTAACTGAAGGGTTACAATGCATGAAAAACGCGTATTCATTAGGAGATTACATTTATAATCTCTGCTTGTTATGAGAAGATAACACAAAGGTGCAGATAAGAAATGCGATGCCCAGAGCCATATAGAGGTTTACATGCAATCATCCTTTTGGAATTCCACTAAATTCTCCCAAATTGCCTCCTTTCTAAGAAAATTGTGTTGCTGTTTACAGGAGCTCTTTTCTCCTCTTGACATTTCCCTGTTGGCAATCACTGTCACAGACTATTACGTTTTCCTCCCTCGACTCAAGTCCAGGTCAGAGGCAGGATGGAAATAAGTGACACAGTCATTCAAGACAAACGTTCCGGCTGAGTTTCCTGGCTCACAGCAACCTAAGAATATCTGTGACCCTAAAAAGTGACGCTCGACTCTTGACCAGAGACCCCCATTTCCACTCATTTTGAGTTTTCCCAGGTTTTTCAGTCTATGACATGAATGACCACGTGAGTAGGTGGAAATCACTACAAAGAACCTGAAACAAGCCAATTTCCATGTTGTCCACAGCCAACCTGGAGTCACCCTGAAAGATGCCATCCAGCACAAGAATTGCACGTGTTGCCATGAGGACACAGGCTCAATGGGTAAAGGGACTAAGGGACTGGAAGTTTTCTGGGCGGAGCTGGAGCTGGAACCCCAGTCAGCAGTTCTCCTGGCACCCTCCCTAGACTGGCTCAGTTTGCCCGTCGGAGGTTTTGTGGACACACAGCCCCAGGAATCTCAGGAGCACTTGGAGCGCCCATCCCATCTCTGTAAGGTGGGCAACTGTCTAGAAAGAGACAATTGTGAGAGGAGAGCGTCTTTGAGGATCCCACTCAGTACTCCGTATCCACTCTAGAAAGGGGGTCTCCCCTTTATCTTCTCTCTCTGATTCCCCCGAGGCGGGAATGGATCCAGTAACTCTCCTGCCACTGTCTGGCTATCCACCCCACACCCAAATCTTCAGTTTTTATTAAGGCAAGTTTACTGAAGTATAATTTGCACACAGTAAAGTTCACTCCACTCCCACTCTCAGCTCCTGGCAAATTCTTATCTGCCTTCTGTTGCTATAATTTTGCCTTTTTCAGAACGTCATTTTGTATCTAACTTCTTTCACTTAACAGAATGCTTGTAAGACTCATCCATGCTGTTGTACTTATCGGTATTTCATTTCTTCTTATGGCTGAGACGTGTTTCATTGAATCGCTGTTCTACAATTTGTTTATTAGTTTACAGTTGATGAACATTTTGGTTCTTTCCAGGGTGGGGAGATTATGACTAAAGCTGCCTTGCAGGTCTTTTTGTGGACGTGTATGTTTAGGTCTTTTCTCTTGGGTAATAACTTAGGAGTAGAGTTGCTGGGTCATACGGTAAGTGTATGTTAATTTTATAAGAACTTGCTAATTGGCTTCCGAAGTGGCTGTACCATTTTGCATTCCCATCAGTAATGTAAGAGAATCCTGGTTACTTCACATGCTTGCCAGAACATGGTACTGTCCATTTAAAAACGTTTAGACGTGAGTGGATGTACAGTGGGATAGAGGAATAAGAAGAAGGTGGAGGAGGGTGAGAAGGACCGTCTCCTTAGCTTTCCCCAGTTGAGACAGTTTACTTGGGGTCGGTCTGCTACGGTCTGAATGTTTGTGTCCTCCCACAATTTATATATTGAAATCTCAATGCCCAATCTGATGGTTTTAGGAGGTAGTATTGAGAGGTAGAGCCCCCATGAATGGGATTCGTGCTCTTATAAAAGAGACCCCACAGAGCGCCCTAGCCCCTTCTGCCCTGCGAAGACCCGGAGAGAAGTAGCGGTCTGCAGCATGGAAGAGGGCCTTCACCAGAATCCCACTGGGCTGGTGCGTGACCTTGGACTCCCAGCCTCCAGAACGGTCAGAAATCAATGCCTGTTGTTTATAAGCCACCCAGTTTATGGTACTTTCGTTACCGCCGCCTGAACAGACTAAAACAGGGTCTTTTCTCTCCATACAGGGACCCAGTTCCCGCTCATCTGGTGGCCCAAGATGCAGACACACTCTTTGTCCACACCCCCCAGCACCTCCTCTGCACGCCAAGGCTGCCTGGCTGCCGGTACCTGCCACTCTCTGCCTGAGCGCTTCCTTTTCCTTGTTGCAGGCACCTGTGCACCAGGAAGCAGCCCTTAGCCAATGAAAGATGGGGAGCTGATGGATCAATATCCCAGCTTCCTCACTGCCCTCCTCCCAAGGTGAAGTGACTGATGTGTGTTCCACACTGTCCCCAAAAGCCCAGGCAGGACTGAGCCCTGGTTTCCCCAGTGGCAATAGGCCTGAGGCACACCCTTTATTGGCCTCTTTCTTCTCCCTATCTCACTTCCCCACTTCCTACCTGGGCTCCTAGTGTCAGCTGTCAAATAACCTACTTGCATTTAAATTTGTCTCAGGGTCAGCTTCTGGAAGAACCCAAATCAAGATACATTTTTGCATTCTTTTGGACAGCTTTGCCCTCAGGTCTAAAATACAAGCCAAATCCTTTTCAGAGAAAGCCCTGGCCAATGCCGGAGAAGCAGAAGGATGGATTCTGGCAGTCTGGTATCAGGGTCTTCTGAGTAGACCACTTGGAACCCTCTGGGCTGCCTCTTTATCCTCCATGCTTCCAGTAGATTCCAGGTCCAGTTGTTTCTAAAATTCAGAGCTAAATATAGTTGCACTTAAGAGAATCCAGTGGGTCTGGCATGACGTGCTACACACCAAGTCAGGCAGCTTCTGAGTCTCCAACATGAGTGGCTGCGGATGGACCACATTTAGATCAAACCATCAATGACCTTCACCGAAGTGCAAAGCAAAGCAACAGTTTACATACGAGAGATTCATCCAAGTACTTCCCTAAACCAAATAGCTGGGAGTATTTTATCTAACAGACTGGCAAAATGCTTTCAGAAAATTAGAAAAGCATCTTGCAATAAGAGTTGGTCTAGTCTCAGATCAAGCCTATTCTGAAGTATCCACCTTATGAGCCCAGGCCACTTTTAATACAATGAAACTGCCTTCTTTATTGGCCTATATCATGTTTGAACCCATAAAGCAACATGACCCAGCTTTGACATTATTTGTAGGTATAAAAACATGGTGTTCTGAAAAGAATTATAAATGCTTCACTGAGCTTTAGGAGGAAAGCCTTCTCTTGAAAAATGGAAATCAATATCTAGTGTAACATGTAACACACTTAGAATAAGACAGATTCTATACAAGCGACAGAAGCTTGCCAGAAACAACAAGCTTGAGTGCCCTCAATCCAGCCATTGCTGTTATTCCTCACGGTAGCTGAAGCAGGTTCTTAACAGGAGAGATGGGAATGCTGGATCCACAGTGCAAAGAGAACCACATGGGACACACCGTAGTGTCAGTGTCGACAGCTCTACTCACCATCCAGCGGGGTCTCATGCCAATGTCTAAAGCACTGTCACTAAGGAATGATTGAGAACATCCGGTCCACTGTGACCAGGAACTTTCACCTCTTCTGGTCTGTTCTGGTTGGGTCTGGGAGTCTCTTAAACTTGCCAGGTTCTACTGGTGTTCATCTGTGTGCCATGAACGATTTTATTATCTTCTTTATTGCCAGACTCTTTATTAATTTTCAGAAAACTCTTAGCTCCCGTGTATGCAGTTGTTCAATGCTCACTTTAGTACTGAATCTTTACTTGATTGCTAAGAGGCTTCTACCTTCCATCACTGTGCCCCACATCGCTGGCTGCTGGTTACTCACAGCCTGGAATGGCATCTCTCCACCGCACTGCAGGGCAGGGCTCTGATTCCGAGCGTCCCCATGCAGCTGCCCAGGCTGCCATCGTGCGAGGGTTATTTATTATGCATGCTTACTTTTAGGTGGGAGGTAACGAGCATCCAAAGCACACAAGGTTTAAACAACATATGGGAATATGAATCCCAGGACTAATTAGAGTCCCCATTTGGATGGTTCCAGGAGATTCTTTCCCACCTGCATTTTCTGTGAGATTCTCTTTGAAAATTAAACTGTTAACACTGATATAACTAAACAGCAATGCTGACCAGTATATCTCTTTAGCTCAGGTCTTTGTTGGTCAGAGCTGAGCTCTCTCGAAATCACATAGAGCTCTGGGTTTGGGCCAAACTAATTTATGTCTCTGTAAACATCTTGCTTAGAGATGACGTTTGTTTTTAAAACAATTAAAGGTAGAGCAGATGCAATAGATCTTTAGAGGAAAAAAAATGTTCCCAAGATAATGAAAATCAATTGGATAATGTTAATGTGGAAATGGCTTTCAGAAATCGTTAGAGTTGTTTATCATAATATTAGTCACAGACCTCCGAGAACATTAAGAAAATGTTACACACGTAGTAGAGCACAGGGAGTCTTTTCACAATCACGTAACTTTAGATGCAGACGACCTGCCATTTCTCTTAGATTTGTTTAATGGCTCCAGTGCTCAAGATCCTACTTAATGATGATGTTTAAGATTCTTGAATGTGAGGGGGCAGCCAGAAACCTTTCCCCGCATGCATGTGTTTGCTGGATCTCAGCAACAGGCCAAACACCAGAGCAGGACCATTAATCATCTTGTATTAAAATCCCAGCCAGGTTCAGGGCCTTGTGCTATTGATTGTTCCCTTCCTCTGCTGTACCATCAACCTGTTCCTCGCAACTAGCTCCTTTCCAGTAACATTTAACTCTTAAATATGCTCCATGTGCTCCTGTCTTAAAATTCAAATGCCTCCTCTTACACCTTTCTTTTCACATTTGGATTCCTTCCATTTACTGGCTTCAACTCCTTACCTCTCTCATTCATCGCTCAACCCAAACGCAGCCGGACATGAGCTCCGTGAACACTACTCTCGCTCCTTGTCATTGAGTCCAATGGACACCTTTCAACCTACATCTCCCTTGACCTCTTGTCAACTCCTCATGTTGTTGACCTCCTGGGGATTTGGCTGGGACGGGGCAGAGGCTGACAGGCTGAGGAGGCAGCTCCCTGTGATGCTGCGTGAGATCATAAGAGGTGGGAGTGTTAAGGAAGTGGGAACTGGGAGAGTGTAAAGTTTCAGGACACACATCACCCCTTCACAGTTCTGCCCACACTGATGCTAGAAATATGACCTAGCACCCTGTGCTATTTGTTGCAGGAAGGAAGAACCAAGACTGGCTTTGCAGCACTTTTTTTTCTCCTCCTTAAAATTCACCCATTCAAGTAAGGATGACAGTTTCCAAGCAACATGGCAAAATAAGGGCATCAGCCTTCTCTCTGAATTTCTGGTTAGTTTACCAAGCATAATATGCTAAATTGTAAGCAAACTTTTTTTTTTTTTAACTGATGGAACTGGGCAGGTTAGCTGTCATCTATGTTTTCCCCTTTTACCTTCAGTCACATGTCCTTCGTCCACATCACCTCACTGTTAGCTTCATTAATTTCTATAAGTAGTCATAACTTCTTGGTTTACAAACCACACCTTCATGCTTGCCAATATATTTGTCTCCACCATGATTCTGTAGCCATGACTTCTATCCAGGTAGCTTTCTGTAATACCTGGAATGACAGTCATGAATTTGTTTTCTTTACAGTTTGCTTTTTTTATTTCCTAGACAGGGCTCTGGAACATTGACACATGAGGCCATAAATGCTGGTCTTTGTGACCTCCTTCTCATTCCCTCCTAAGCACTTAGGTAACCATTTTGTGACTGTGCCTTTTTTGTGCAACATCTCTTGTTGAACAGCTCTCTCTGCTAGAAAGCCCTTTTCGCACATTGTGGTACTTAATAAATGTTTTGCTAGACTTGAAAATCTCTCTCCACCTCCAGCAACTTTCATTCTTCTTTCCTGTGTCTAACTTCTGGGGTTACCTGAGAATACCTCTGTGTTGGGTTAAAGCATGGTGTGTTTGCAGGACTGGTCATTCTACATGACAGTCGTTACACTGAGTGAAGATAGATGTCCTGTGTTTGGTTAGGGCAGGCACCTCAAAGCACTCCCTCTTTTCTACTACAGTAAAGGAAAATGGTTTTTACTCTGATAAAAATAAAAATCCCTAAATCTTTACAGTGGTGTACAAGGCCATACTCCTGTTATCATCATGCAAACCTCCATCTACTCTCCCGGCTCACTGCTCTCCAGCCTCACGGCTTCCCTGCTGTTCCTCAAACACTCCAGGGACATCCTGCCTGAAGTTCTTGCTCTCCATTCCCTCTGCTTGTGCCGCTCTTCCTCCCCGCTTCCCACTGGGCTCTCCCGCCACCTCCATCAAATCTGCGCTCACTAGCTGCACAGTTTGTCGCAGAGTTCTCAATACCCCGAATTCTTGCTCCATCCTCTGGTCCACAGTAAATGATGTAATTTACTAAGTTCATTGCTTATTGTCTGTCAACCTTAAGCCTCGCCATGAGGGCAGGATGTTTGCCTCTTCGTGTCTCTTCACCGTGTATTCCAACTACAGAGAAAATGCCAGGCACATAGTAGGTGCTCAACTTATTCATTACTGTATGAATAAATTAATGTAAGCAAGGTGGATATAGAAAAGTAAAAGTGTATTAATTATAAGCAAGTTTCAGCTGGTTGTCTTTTTCTGATAAAATGTCTACAGCTCTATTTACTATCTTCATGCTTTTTCACAGCTCAGTGGAAAATTAGCCCTTAGAAAAGAGATTAAAGAGGTTCAGTTGCCAGAAGCCATAATTTTGACAAAGGATCATGTGGTGGGGTGGGTTTGGAGAGGAGTTGGAGGGTTACGTTCAAGAGATGGTGGTGAAGGGGGCAAGCAGCGGCCTCACACCCAGAGCTACTGACAGCTGCACAACGGGGAGCAACCAGTTCAAATGAACTCATGGTTTCCTGCCAGAAAGGAGCCCCACAGAGACATTTGCCGTTGCTGCTGTATTTCACCTGAGTTGCGGTAGGCTTTAATCATGCTTGCAGAGCTAGAGGAGGAAGGCCAGGAGACCTTGTAAACTGCCTCAGTCCAGGGAACAGCTGGCCTCAGAAAGAAAATCACAGGAACAACTTGTGAGTGTAGCAAGGGTGTGTGGCTGGCGACACCGTGGCGCCCCCTAGAGGTGTGTCTGCATTACAGTATCAACAGGCACTCTTCCAAGAGCTGCTCTCACCCCTGAGCACTCTCTACGCTAGAACTCCTCATCTCAACTTCCCCAAACTGGGAACAGGAACTTTACTGGACAGTGGATTGAGCCAACCTTTCCAGAGCAGCTTCCCTGTGCCAGGACTGTGTTGGGTCATGAGAAACATGAGAAGACAATAGATGTAGCAATTGCCCTCAAGATGCTCCTCACTGAGGGAGAAGACAGGTGTGCACACAGATGACCAATACAATGGCCACGACCGACGTTAAAAAAGGGCCTTTAGGGGGCTTCCCTGGTGGCACAGTGGTTGAGAGTCCGCCTGCCGATGCAGGGGACACGGGTTTGTGCCCCAGTCCGGGAAGATCCCACATGCCGCGGAGCGGCTGGGCCTGTGAGCCATGGCCGCTGAGCCTGCGCGTCCGGAGCCTGTGCTCCGCAATGGGAGAGGCCACAACAGTGAGAGGCCTGTGTACCACAAAAAAAAAAAAAAAGGGCCTTTAGTCTGAGAGACTGTTTCTGTTTGGAAGAATCAGAGAAGCTTTTATAGAGGAGGTGGAGGCTAAGCTGGAATGTGAGAATAGGTAGGATCTTAGTGGGGTGCAGGGAGCCCCTTCCTGGCAGAGGGGACTGCATAGGAAGAAACATGGGGATGCTGAGAAGGGAAACTGTGGCAGATTTTCCACTCAGCAAAATGCATGGAACCCTTCAGGAGCAGTAAAGGGAAATAAGCACAGAGAGGAAAGTCACGTTCAAATGGGGTAGGACCCCAGAGTCCGGTCTCAGGGATGAGCTTTACTCTGGCAGTGACAAGTCACTGGATGTTTCTGAGCAGGTATTTAAATGGATCAGAGGCAGTCTTTCCTTAGATGTCGAGAAGTGAAGACTAAAAGGAACCCATTGAAGGGTTTCCTTGGTGGCGCAGTGGTTAAGAATCCACCTGCCAATGCAGGGGACACGGGTCCTATCCCTGGGTTGGGAAGATCCCACATGCCGCAGAGCAACTAAGCCCGTGCGCCACAACTACTGAGCCTGCAGTCTAGAGCCCGTGCTCCACAACAAGAGAAGCCACCGCAATGAGAAGCCCGCGCACCGCAACAAAGAGCAGCCCCCGCTTGCCGCGACTGGAGAAAGCCCGAGCGCAGCAATGAAGACCCAACGCAGCCAGAAATAAATAAATAAATAATTTTAAAAATAAATAAATAAAAGTAGCATGACCAATATTCAGCAAATATTTAGAAAAAATAAATAAATAAAAGGAACCTATTGGGAAGGAGGCTGCACACTTCTGGACTATTGTCGGGTCCAGCTACCAATGACAGATGTTAGAGATCGGATGGCCAAATGGAATATTACAGAAGCTCAGGGGACTGCTCCTCTGCTCCAGACTCTGGGTCACGACATCCAGGTCTCTCTCTGGACCTCCCTAAGGCAGGTGGCCCCAGGCCACAGAAATGAAGAAAGTATATCCAGGCCCAGGAGCAATAGCAGTCATGTATCTGAAATCTACGTCCCCTAAATAGATTCTCCACCTCAAATTGTTTCTGCCAGCCTGCCAGTTTCTTTTTCTGGTTTTAAATTAAGTCAAATTTTTTTTTTTAAATACAACCTTTAAAAGGAAACATAATAGACATACCGAGTGAAAAATAAGCAGAAGAGAGCTGTAAATCATATTCCTAAAAGTAGTAAGATGGAATAGTCACACCCATTTCAGAATCTTGGCCACAAAGGCAACATCTAACATCTGATTAGATAGTCCTCTTCAAGAAATAAATATAGATGATGACAATTTTGTTGCTCTTTGTGTATGTCATCATAGGCCTGACTTCTTCAGAGGTTACAGGGCAGGAGTAGAAAAACTGCTTTAAAATAATCCTCTGTCATTTTTCAATTTCCAAATAAAATTGGTTACTTGGCTCAGAAGGTACTGCACAAGAGACAAATCATTTTTAAGAAATATTGAACTCTATTAAATTTTGTTCTTTATGTGGTAGACATTCTCATTTTAAAGATAAATATGTACTTTACAGATTAAAGTATAGCAGGAGCATTTGTTCTACCAAAGTTGACAAGAAAACATGTCGAAAGGAGCATGCCATCTGTTTCCCTGCCTTATGTTGATATGCCCCATTCCTTCGTATGTATCTACACACCTCGATGTACATCACGTACTAATAACAGGCAGTGTGACAGATGCTCCTGTTTCTGCTGCTTTGGGAAAAATTTAACAGATTGTATTTAGCTATTCCGTGATTATACTATCTCATGTTGAACAACCACCGTAGACTTATGCTGTTCTGTAAGTAGCCAAAGCTAAGTAGCAGCCATGTCTTTTTACTTTACTCGAGGGCACTGGCTATGGACTGTATTTTAAAACCAGGAAGGTTGTCTTAGTTCAGGACTCTATAACAGAATACCACAGACTGGGTGGCTTATAGACAAGAGAAATTTACTTCTCACAGTTCTTGAGGCTGGAAAGTCTAAGATCAGGGCACTGGCAGATTTGGTGTCTGGTGAGAGCCTGTTTCCTGGTTCATAAACGGCCTCTTCTCTCTGTGTCCTCACATGGTGGAAGGCGGAAGAGAACTCTGTGGGGTCTCTTTTATAAGAGCACTAATCCCACTCATGAGGGTGCCAACCTCATGCATGCAGCACCTCCCAAAGCCCTCATCTCCAAATACCATCACACTGGTGATTAGGTTTCAACATATGAATTTAGGAAAGATACAACCATTCTGTCTATAGCAAAGGTATTTTGCTATTGTCTTCCTTCCTCAACTTCTTTGTTCCCTCTTCTATAACAGGTAATGCCGGCCATAAAAAAAGCATCTTTATTTTTAAAATTTCTATGTATTTTGATTAACTAACGTGTGCAGAAATACTTCATTCTTAATTAAAAATAAAACATTGTGTGCATATGGGCACGTGTGCACGCTCATGCACACACACACAGAAACACACACGAGGATGTTGAGATTGCATTTTTCATTAAAGATATTTAGCTAAGGTTCACAGAATCATCCCAGCGCTTGAGGTGAAATCCAGTTTGGGTGCGCCTTCAATCAATCTCCACATTTGTTTCAGTAACTCCATTCCATTCCACTCACACACATCTTTGTCTTTTCACAGTACATCTTTGGAGTATTTTCAATTAGTTGAAAAGCAATGCTAAAAAGTTTTATTGTTTTAATACAATTACCAGGTAAAAGCACAGGATGTGTCTGTTGCTGAAAATTTACAGACTTGGTTTGACAACTCTGTCTCTCCACAATGTGGAGGAGATATTTTATTGTGTGTTATTGGATTCAGGCTTATCATGCAGCATTAATGTATTTATTAGCTTACATTGAGGCTTCTCTATTTACATGCAGTCATAGTTTTATTTTCCTTTTAGTATAAACACTTCTGATGAACATAATGTATCCTGCAGTTAAGTGTGACATTTCCCTGCTTCTCTTCCACCTTGTCTGACCTTTTATGCATTCGCTGAATACCTTTCTGCTGTAGGACTTGAACAGCCCTTCCTGTGGCATGATGAATCCAATCAAAAGTGTGCCCTGGAGAAGATGGAAGTACTGACATTCAAGGAGAGGAGAGGAAGGAATTAAGGAGCACAGGCCATTCTGAGGTGTGGGTGTCACTAGGAATATTACCGAAGAAACTTACAGTTCCAACAAACATGGCATCCAGGGGACCATATTCCAAACACTTTTACCATTCTGAGCACTGTCCCGAAGAGTACAGAAACTCTTCCATGTAAAGAATAAAGAAGCTGCTGAGGAGCTTCCTCTCCTCCCTCCCTCCAGTCACAATAAGAAATGGCTAAAGGAAAAGGAGGGAGAAAACTGGTACTGTGTTGTTCCTGGGAACAGAGTCAGGGTCAGAGTGGGGAAGCCAGAAAGGACTGATTTTAGCATTCCAATATTAAGATGTAATCTGTACCTAGATTTGTCCTCTAGAGGAATGAACGGTCTTATGAACTCCATGGCACTGGAGTTTCCATGGGGAACCACAGATATTCTTCTCTGTTGGAGGGTGAAGTTGGCCCCAATCAGTGGTTCTTGGTGCTGGCTGTACTTTAAACTCATTGGAAGAAATTTTTTTAAACTGAAGATTCCTGGGCCCTATACTTACTAATCAGAATACTCAAGGGGAGGTCCTAAATATTTGTCTTTTTATAAACTCCCCAGGTGGTTCAGATGTGCAACCAGCACTGGGAGCTACTTGTAACAAATAACTCTTAAGATGTCATTCCAAATCAAACTTCTACTCAAATGTCCACAACAATATGATAGCAGTAACAATACTAACACTTTGGAATCAGATATCTGCTTCTCTTTCCATGCCTAAATTTTGCTTTCCTTGGCCTTGGATCAGCCAGGATCTCTCCAAGGGGTGGTAAACTGACAATTTCACATACTCCCTTCCAAATAATACTTATTTACCAAAAATCTTATATATCCCCTAATATGAATAGAGGCATGAAATGAAGCAGGAAGGAATTTTTAAGGAATTGTGTGCTGTTAACCTACACTCATATGAAAGCTTTTTTTTCCTTTTATTTATTTATTTTTAAAAATCTTTGTTGGAGTATAATTGCTTTACAATGGTGTGTTAGTTTCTACTTTATAACAAAGTGAATCAGCTATACATACACAAATATCCCCATAACCCCTCCCTCTTGCGTCTCCCTCCCACCCTCCCTACCCCACCCCTCTAGGTGGTCACAAAGCACCGAGCTGATCTCCCTGTGCTATGCAGCTGCTTCCCACTAGCTATCTATTTTATATTTGGTAGTGTGTATATGTCCATGCCACTCACTCACTTCGTCCCAGCTTACCCTTACCCTCCCCGTGTCCTCAAGTCCATTCTCTACATCTGCATCATTATTCCTGTCCTGCCCCTAGGTTCTTCATAACCATTTTTTTTCCTTTTAGATTCCATATCTGTGTGTTAGCACATGGTATTTGTTTTTCTCTTCCTGACTTACTTCACTCTGTATGACAGACTCTAGGTCCATCCACCTCACGACAAATAACTCAATTTCATTTCGTTTTATGGCTGAATAATATCCCATTGTATATATGTGTCACATCTTCTTTACCTATTCATCTGTCGATGGACACTTAGGTTGCTTCTATGTACTGGCTATGGTAAATAGGGCTGCAATGAACAATGTGGTACATGACTCTTTTTGAATTATGGTTTTCTCAGGGTATATGCCCAGTAGTGGGATTTCTAGGTCATTTGGTAGTTCTATTTTTAGTTTTTTAAGTACCCTCCATACTGTTCTCCACAGTGGCTGTATCACTTTACATTCCCAGCAACAGTGCAAGAGGGTTCCCTTTTCTCCACACCCTCTCCAGCATTTACTGTTTGTAGATTTTTTGATGATAGCTATTCTGACTGGTGTGAGGTGATACCTCATTGTAGTTTTGATTTGCATTTCTTTAATGATTAGTGATGTTGAGCATTTTTTCATGTGTTTGTTGGCAGTCTGTCTTCTTTGGAGAAATGTCTATTTAGGTCTTCTGCCCATTTTTACATTGGGTTGTTTATTTGATATTGAGCTGCATGAGATGCTTATAAATTTTGGAGATTAGTCCTTTGTCACTTGCTTCATTTGCAAATATTTTCTCCCATTCTGAGTGTTGTCTTTTCATCTTGTTTATAGTTTCCTTTGCTGTGCAAAAGCTTTGAAGTTTCATTAGGTCCCATTTGTTTATTTTTGTTTTTAATTTCCATTTCTCTAGGAGGTGGGTCAAAAAGGATCTTGCTGTGATTTATATCATTGAGTGCTCTGCCTATGTTTTCCTCTAAGAGTTTGTTAGTGTCTGGCCTTACATTTAGGTTTTTAATCAATTTTGAGTTTATTTTTGTGTATGGTGTTAGTGAATGTTCTAGTTTCATTCTTTTACATGTAGCTGTCCAGTTTTCCCAGCACCACTTATTGAAGAGGCTGTCTTTTCTCCATTGTTTACTCTTGCCTCCTTTATCAAAAATAAGGTGACCATATGTGCATGGGTTTATATGGGCTTTCTATCCTGTTCCATTGATCTATATTTCTGTTTTTGTGCCAGTACCATACTGTTTTAATGACTGTAGCTTTGTAGTATAGTCTGAAGTCAGGGAGCCTGATTCCTCCAGCTCCATTTTTCTTTCTCAAGATTGCTTTGGCTATTTGGGTTATTTTGTGTTTCCATACAAATTGTGCAATTTTTTGCTCTAGTACTGTGAAAAATGCCATTGGTAGTTTGATAGGGATTGCACTGAATCTGTAGATTGCTTTGGGTAGTAGAGTCATTTTCACAATGTTGATTCTTCCAATCCAAGAACATGGTATGTCTCTCCAACTGTTTGTATCATCTTTAATTTCTTTCATCAGTGTCTTATAGTTTTCGGCATACAGGTCTTTTGTTTCCTTAGGTAGGTTTATTCCTAGATATTTTATTCTTTTTGTTGCAATGGTAAATGGGAGTGTTTCCTTAATTTCTCTTTCAGATTTTTCATCATTGGTGTATAGGAATGCAATGGGTTTCTGTGCATTAATTTTGTATCCTACTACTTACCAAATTCATTGATTAGCTGTAGTAGTTTTCTGGTAGCATCTTTAGCATTCTCTATGTATAGTATCATGTCATCTGCAAACAGTGACAGCTTTACTTCTACTTTCCGATTTGAATTCCTTTTATTTCTTTTTCTTCTCTGATTGCTGTGGCTAAAACTTCCAAAACAATGTTGAATAACATTGGTAAGAGTGGGCAACCTTGTCTTGCTCCTGATCATAGTGGAAATGGTTTCAGTTTTTCACCATTGAGAACAGTGTTGGCTGTGGGTTTGTCATATATGGCCTTTATTATGTTGAGGTAAGTTCCCTCTATGTTTACTTTCTGGAGGGTTTTTTATAATAAATGGGTGTTGAATTTTGTCAAAAGCTTTTTCTGCATCTATGAGATGATCATATTTTTTTTGTTTTGTTTTTTGTTTTTTTGCTGTACGAGGGCCTCTCACTGTTGTGGCCTCTCCTGTTGCAGAGCACAGGTTCCGGACGCGCAGCCTCAGTGGCCAAGGCTCACGGGCCCAGCCACTCCACGGCATGTGGGATCTTCCCAGACTGGGGCACGAACCCGTGTCCCCTGCATCGGCAGGCAGACTCTCAACCACTGCGCCACCAGGGAAGCCCAATCATATGGTTTTTATCCTTCCATTTGTTAATGTGGTGTATCACATTGATTTGCGTATATGAAGAATCCTTGCATTCCTGGGATAAACCCCACTTGATCATGGTGTATGATCCTTCTAATGTGCTGTTGGATTCTGTTTGCTAGTATTATGTTGAGGATTTTTGCATCGATGTTCATCAGTGATATTGGCCTGTAGTTTTCTTTCTTTGTGACAACTTCGTCTGATTTTGGTATCAGGGTGTTGGTGGCCTCGTAGAATGAGTTGGGGAGTGTTCCTCCCTCTGCTATATTTTGGAAGAGTTTGGGAAGGAAAGGTGTTAGCTCTTCTCTGAACGTTTGATTGAATTCACCTGTGAAGCCATCTGGTCCTGGCCTTTTGTTTGTTGGAAGATTTTTAATCACAGTTTCAATTTCAGTGCGTGTGATTGGTCTGTTTATATTTCCTATTTCTTTCTGGTTCAGTGTCACAAGGTTGTGCTTTTCTAAGAATGTGTCCATTTCTTCCAGGTTATCCATTTTATTGGCATAGAGTTGCTTGTAGTAATCTCTCATGATCCTTTGTATTTCTGCAGTGTCACTTGTTACTTCACCTTTTTCATTTCTAACTCTATTGATTTGAGTCTTCTCCCTTTTTTTCTTGATGAGTCTGGCTAATGGTTTATCAATTTTGTTTATATTCTCAAAGAACCAGCTTTTAGTTTTATTGGTCTTTGCTATTGTTTTCTTCATTTCTTTTTTATTTATTTCTGGTCCGACCTTTATGATTTCTTTCCTTCTGCTAACTTTGGGGTTATTTTGTTCTTCTTTCTCTAATTGCTTTAGGTGTAAGGTTAGGTTTTTTCTTTGAGATGCTTCTTGTTTCTTGAGGTAAGATTGTATTGATATAAACTTCCTTCTTAGAACTGCTTTTGCTTCATCCCATAGTTTTTGGGTCATCGTGTTTTCATTGTCATTTGTTTCTAGGTATTTTTTGATTTCCTCTTTGATTTCTTCATTGATCTCTTGGTTATTCAGTAGCATATTGTTTAGCCACCATGTATTTGTATTTTTTACAGATTTTTTCCTGTAATTGATATCTAGTTTCATAGCGTTGTGGTTGGAAAAGATATTTGATACAATTTCAATTTTCTTAAATTTACCAAGTCTTGATTTGTGACCCAAGATATGATCTATCCTGGAGAATGTTCCATGAGCACTTGAGAAGAAAGAGTATTCTGTTGTTTTTGGATGGAATGTCCTATAAATATCAATTAAGTCCATCTTGTTAAATGTGTCATTTAAAGCTTGTGTTTCCTTATTTCATTTTGGATGATCTGTCCATTGGTGAAAGTGGGGTGGTAAAGTCCCCTACTATGATTGTGTTACTGTTGATTTCCCCTTTTATGGCTGTTAGCATATGTAGTGCAGTGCTCCTATGTTGGGTGCATAAATATTTACAATTGTTATATCTTCTTCTTGGATCAATCCCTTGATCATTATGTAGTCTCCTTCTTTGTCTCTTGTAATAGTCTTTATTTTAAAGTCTATTTTGTCTGATATGAGAACTGCTACTCCAGCTTTCTTTTGATTTCCATTTGCAAGGAATATCGTTTTCCATCCCCTCACTTTCAGTCTGTATGTGTACCTATGTGTGAAGTGGGTCTCTTGTAGACAGCATATGTACTGGTCTTGTTTTTATATCCATTCAGCCCATCTACGTCTTTTGGTTGGAGCATTTAATCCACTTACATTTCAGGTAATTATCGATATGTATGTTCCTATTACCATTTTCTTAATTGTTTTGGGTTTGTTATTGTAGGCCTTTTCCTTCTCTTGTGTTTCCTGCCTAGAGAAGTTCCTTTAGCATTTGTTGTAAAGCTGGTTTGGTGGTGCTGAATCCTCTTAGCTTTTGCTTGTCTGTAAAGGTTTTAATTTCTCTGTCAAATCTGAATGAGATCCTTGCTGTGTAGGGTAATCTTGTTTGTAGGTTTTTGCCTTTCATCACTTTAAATATGTCCTGCCACTCCCTTCTGGCTTGCAGAGTTTCTGCTGATAGATCTGCTGTTAACCTTACCGGGATTCCCTTGTATGTTATTTGTTGTTTTTCCCTTGCTGCTTTTAAACTTTTTTCTTTGTATTTAATTTTTGATAGTTTGATTAATATCTTTCTTGGCATGTTTCTCCTTGGATTTATCCTGTATGGGACTCTCAGTGCTTCCTGGACTTGATTAACTATTTCCGCTCCCATATTAGGGAAGTTTTCATCTATAATCTCTTCAAATATTTTCTCAGTCCCTTTCTTTTTCTCTTCCTCTTCTGGGACCCCTATAATTCAAATGTTTGTGTGTTTAATGTTGTCCCAGAGGTCTCTGAGACTGTCCTCAATTCCTTTCATTCTTTTTTCTTTATTCTGCTCTGCAGTATTTATTTCCACTATTTTATCTTCCAGGTCACTTATCCATTCTTCTGCCTCAGTTATTCTGCTGTTGATTCCTTCTAGAGAATTTTTCATTTCATTTATTGTGTTGTTCATCATTGTTTGTTTGCTCTTTTGTTCTTCTAGGTCCTTGTTAAAAGTTTCTTGTATTTTCTCTATTCTCTTTCCAAGATTTTGGATCATCTTTACTATCATTACTCTGAATTCTTTTTCAGGCAGACTGTCTATTCCTTCTTCATATTTTTGGGCTGGTGGGTTTTTACCTTGCTCCTTCATCAGCTGTGTGTTTCTCTGTCTTCTCATTTTGCTTAACTTACTGTGTTTGGGGTCTCCTTTTCACAGGCTGCAGGTTCGTAGATCCCATTGTTTTTGTTATCTGCACCCAGTGGCTAAGGTTGGTTCAGTGGGTTGTGTAGGCTTCTCGGTGGAGGGGACTGGTGCCTGTGTTCTGGAGGATTAGGCTGGATCTTGTCTTCCTGGTAGGCAGAACCACGTCTGGTTGTGTGTTTTTGGGTGTCTGTGACCTTATTATGATTTTAGGCAGACTCTCTGCTAATGGGTGGAATTGTGTTCCTGTCTTGCTAGTTGTTTGGCATAGGGTGTCCAGCACTGTAGATTGCTGGTTGTTGAGGGGAGTTGGGTATTAGCATTGAGATGGCGATCTCTGGGAGAGCTTTTGCTGTTTAATATTACATGGAGCTGGGAGGTCTCTGGTGGACCAATGTCCTGAATTTGGCTCTCCCACCTCAGAGCAAAGGCCTGTCACCTGGCCGGAGCACCAAGACCCTGCCAGCCACATGGCTTGCTTCCCCCTCTTGCAATCCTATCTCCATCTCAATTTCTATTCCTGTGGCAGACACCTGACATTTGAAAGAGCAGAAGGGTTTAAAGTCAGAAGAACTGGATGAAGTGATGCCTCAGTCACTTGCTGGTTGTTGAACCCAGGTACAGCCCAAATGTCCCCAAGCCTGTTTCTCACCAATATTAATGGAAGTTTGGAAGAAGTTAATTCCAATCCTCATGGATGACTTTGAGGGGTTCAAGACTTCAGTGGAGGAAGTACATCCACTCAGCCCCAGGGCTGTTCCAACGCCGTCAGGGCTCCGCCTGTCCCTCGTGGCTGGTGCACCTTCCCAGTGTCTGGTTCTCAGGTGACCTGGAAAGTTTATTTTCTTATAGAAGGTGAACCACTGGTCTCAATTCCTCCTGAGAATAGTGTAAGATAAAACGAGTTTGGTTTAGACACGAGGACAAGCACCTTTTCACTGAAGGTCCGCACACCTATAATATGTTACTGATGGTACATGCATTCCTTGTAGGAATCTCTGGAAACTACATGGGCTCCTATGTGCCCAAGAGGACTGAGTTCTATCAGCAGATTAGAGGCTCTTGCAGCCCTAAATTCTGTAATAACTTTCAGCCCCCAAATGCATCTGCAGTTTTGACTGCTTTCTCAGGTGTAGCTTCAGTGTCTCTCTGGGAGAAGGTATGTCTGCATCTGGTGGCAGGGGGTGTAGTAGTGGCGTGGCCCAGGGCCTGGCTTTAATTTTCACAAACTTTATTTTCATCGTTTCTCTTTGAAACTAGGGCACAAGAAGGTGATTGGACTTTTGTAGTTGTTTTGTTTATTCATTTATTATCTAACTCTCCTTTTCATAATGAGAGAAATTTGTTTGATTGGCTCAAGGATGTTATCACCAATGCCTAGAACTTCTATTGAATGAATTAATCAGAAAAATAGTTTGTTTGGAAGCTGGGAGATCAGTGGCCAACTTATAGGTGCTTCTTACTTTTTTTTTTTTTTTTTTTTTTGCGTTACGCGGGCCTCTCACTGCTGTGGCCTCTCCCATTGCGGAGCACAGGCTCCAGATGCGCAGGCTCAGCGGCCATGGCTCACGGGCCCAGCCGCTCTGCCGGCATGTGGGATATTCCCAGACCGGGACACGAACCTGCGTCCCCTGCATCGGCAGGCGGATTCTCAACCACTGCGCCACCAGGGAAGCCCTAGGTGCTTCTTACTTTATTTGCAGACTTTGCATGCACTTGGTCCACCTGACCAAACACAATGTCCCCTCCTCTCTGGGGAGTGAAACTCTGGCCAGGGTACTCCCAGAGTGATGAGGGCCAAAGAGAGTTTGTAGTCTATGAGCTGTACTTGCCTTGGGGAGAGGTCACTTGGTGGAGGTCATTAGCCACAGACCACTGAGTACTATCCTGCAGGAAGCTGGGAAAGTGGTAGGGAAGCATGGGTGGTGTGCAAAGTGTAGAAGGGCTGTTCACTGTGCAGAATATCTAGGTGCTCCATGGGAGTGTCCAAGAAGCTCCATGTTGTGAAATCAGGGAACTGAGGATAGATGTTTACTGAGCTGGTGTCAATGGAAAGCAATATCTCAGGTCAACCAATCAGAAATCTTTTCATCTCCTCATTTTGTTTTTTCATTTAACTTTATTGGTAAACATCCTCCTCTTTGGATATGTCAATGTTGCAAATGAAAAATATTTTACTGCTTTTTTCTTATAGAAATTCCAATTTATTGAGCCTACTTTGGCCACTTCTAAGATTGTATCTGATAGAGAACACCCTGTCTTCATGTGAATTAGTGCAAGAGTGATCAAGGTGATGGCCTGAAAGCCAGGAGGGGGATGGTTTGGACATGCCATTCCACAGGAAACCTGTCTTCCGTGGGAGCCACCAACTGGCCTTGACTGTGCTAGCTCATATTATTTTTGGATCCAACATTCTACAATTCACACTTAAACAAGAGATAATGTAGTGAATGTCTTGTATTCTTTTTTAACCTAGAATTTCTTTTGCCACCCACCATCTAAACATGACAGACCAAATCTTCTGAAGAGTTTTCAACACCCACAGCCTGGCAACTCAGAATAGGAAAAAATCACGCACAATATACACTTTAAAAGTATTTTTAGTTTTTTCCATGAAGTGACATTTTATCTTACTCTTCTTAAAAACATTTAACTGTCAGCAATGGCTCATGTCTGCTAAGTTCTGCAATTTCTCTGAACAACTTGCTTAGTTCCTCAAGACAATGGACAGCTTCATCATAACTTGTTTGCCCAAGTTACAGCAGGCTCAGAGCAATTTGGTGTGATTGTGAAACAATAGAAGTTTACTAAGGGAAGTGGTAGGATCTGCTCTCCCAAAACCAAAAATGTCCAAGTTTTAATCTAGAATAGAATACATTTAGATCTACCTGACATGATATATATGAGCTATATCAGTGTCCTTGGGGAAAAAATGGCCAATCCAAAGCAGATAATTTGAGGGGATTTTTTTTGAAATGGACTACTTGCAATGGTGTGGGCAGGGTGATGGGAAGTGGTACAGAAATTTGCAGGACTAGCAACAGCAGGGAGTCACCACCTCTAGGCCTTAGATGGATGGAGCAGTTATAGGACCCCAGAAACAGTAGTTGTACAGAAAGCACTTCCTAGTCCAGACCTCACTGTCTGCCTATCCTCCCGTCTCCTGCCAGTGGTTCCTATCAGCTAAACCTGTCGGAAGGCAGATGACAAGGGAGCCTGTTGATTTAGCCTCCTAGGTCACAGGGAGGATGGAGAACGATGGACAATGGATCCCAGGGCAAGTGGAAGAAACGCAGTAAATGGGGATTTAGAGAAGCAGAGGTGACTAACCAAATGCTCAAATTCAGCTCTTTGTTCATTCATTTACTCATCAAACACGTATTTGTTAAGCACTCTCTCTATATTATTAAGCACCTTGTAAAACACTGGTGAAGAATGATCAATAGTTCCTTCTCTCAAGGAGCTCTTAATTGAACAGGGGAAAGAAGGCATCACCATGTGGAATGTCATAAAACAAAAGCTCAGCTCAAAGTATGGCAGAGTCATGGCAGAGAGTCAGAGGAGGGGGTAGTCAGCATGATCCCTGAGGGAAGGGCGTGGGTGGAAGAATAAGAGGATTTTAACAGGATTTACGGAGTGGGGTGGGGGTGGGGAGAGGAGTCCTGAAGGCTTCAATCTCTACCTCAGCACCTCTGGAGTGACAAGCTAACCTAGTGACTTCTCAATGAATCTTAAGACCATACAAAAACTAAATATATATACTGCTTTTTATTGAGTACTTACAATGTATCAGGCATTTTACACACAGTATCTCACTAAAGCCTTATGATGACATTGCTGAGATGGATGTTATTTTCCACATTTTATGGATGTGGATAAATGAAACTCCAAGAGGTAGTGTGTCTTATCTAAGATAACCTATCTAGTGGTAGAAAAGATGTGATTCAAAGTCAAGTGTTTCTGACATCAAATTCTAAGCTATTAACTATAAATAATAATGACAGTAAAGGACTTCGCAATGGTGCCTGACTTGGGTTTAAACATTTCTCTTGATAACACCCCCGTGTGTTCTCAGATGACTAGTAGCTAGAACTAGCTATTCCCCTATTTTAAGAAGCTGCCTGACATGTAAAGTAGGTATTAGCTGCCTGCATTTAGTTGTAGCATTGGCATCTGAGGAAGTCTGAGGTGCTGCTATCTTCGTATCACCCCTATTTAAAGCCCTCTAATGATATTTCATTGTGCTTGGAATTAATTCCATGAGCTGTATGAACAAAGGATCCAGCCTCTCCTACCTCTGACTTGTTCTCTTACTAACCGCCATTTTCTCACTCTGCTCTAGCCACACCGGCTTTCTTTCTAGTCTTTGAATAAGTTATGCTCTTCCCACCATGGTTGTTGCTCTACATGTTCCCTCTGTCTAGAATCCTTGCCCGCCAAGTCTTCACAAACAGGCTTCTTTGGTTACTCAGTCTCAACAGAAATGTAAGAGAGTCCTATCTGCCCATGTCCCATAATGGCGCCCCAATCAATCTCTAAAACATTACCCTTCTCCTAGAGTAATGGAAATAAAAACAAAAATAAACAAATGGGACCTAATTAAACTCAAAAGCTTTTGCACAGCAAAGGAAACCATAAACAAAATGAAAAGATAGCCCACAGAATTCGAGAAAATATTTGCAAATGATGAGAGTGGCAAGGGATTAATCTCCAAAATATACAAACAGCTCATGTGGCTCAATATAAAAAAAACAACTCAATTAAAAAATGGGCAGAAGACCTAAGCAGACATTTCTCCAAAGAAGACATACAGATGGCCAAGAGGCACATGAAATAATTAGCACATGAATAATTAGCTCAACATTGCTAATTATTTAGAGAAATGCAAATCAAAACCACAATGAGATATCACCTCACACCAGTTAGAATGGCCATGATCAAAAAGTCTACAAGCAATAAACCCTGGAGAGGGTGTGGAGAAAAGAAAACCAGGGAACCCTCACATACTGTTTGTAGGAATGTAAATTGGTACAGCCACTATGGAGAACAGTACGGAAGTTCCTTAAAAAGCTAAAAATAGAGCTACCATACGATCCAGCAATCCCACTACTGGGCATATATCCAGAGAAAACCATAATTCAAAAAGATACATGCTCCCTAATGTTCATTGCAGCACTATTTACAATAGCCAGGACATGGAAGCAAACTAAATGTCCATCGACAGAGGAATGGATACAGAAGACGTGGTCCATATATACAATGAAATATTAAACAGCCATAAAAAGAATGAAATATTGCCATTTGCAGCAACATGGATGGACATAGAGATTATCATACTAAGTGAAGTATGTCAGACAGAGAAAGACAAATATCATATGATATTGCTTATATGCTGAATCTAAAAAAAATAATACAAATGAACTTATTTACAAAACAGACTCACACACTTAGAAAACATACATATGGTTACCAAAGGGGAAAGGTGGAGGGGGAGAGATAAATTAGGAGTTTGGGATTAACATATACACACTACTACTTTATTTTATTTATTTTTTTGTGGTACGCAGGCCTCTCACCGTTGTGGCCTCTCCCGTTGCAGAGCACAGGCTCCGGATGTGCAGGCTCAGCGGCCATGGCTCACGGGCCCAACCGCTCTGCGGCATGTGGGATCTTCCCGGACCAGGGCACGAACCCGTGTCCCCTGCATCAGCAGGCGGTCTCTCAACCACTGCGCCACCAGGGAAGCCTCACACTACTATTTTAAAATATATAACAATAAGAACCTACTCTATAGCACAGAGACCTCTATTCAATACTCTGTAATAACCTAAATGGGAATAGAATTCAAAAAAGAATAGATATATGTATACGTATAACTGAATCACTTTACTGTACACCTGAAACTAACACAACATTGTAAGTCAACTATACTCCAATACAAAATAAAAATTTTTTTAAAAAAACAAGAAAAAAATAAACATCTGTAATATTTTTTAAAATTTTTTAAATAAATAAAACATCACCTTGTCTTACATAACACTCATCACTACATAATGTTTCCTGTTGGTCTATTTACTCTCCATCCACAAGAAGACTACAGACTTTCAGCATCTTATGCAATGCTAGATAACCCGTGTCTTGGTTAGTGCTGGACTCCTTAAAAGTTTGCCAAATGAATGAATGAATTCATGGAGATGAACCCTGGTTCAGAAAGAAAAGTAATCAGCATGTTGTGTTTATTATTTAATAGTCACCTACCTTTGTATTATTTCTCCTTATATTTCATGATGAGAAAATTAAAGTTTAGGGATGCTCAAGACATGCAAACAACAGAGCAGGACCACAACACACACCTTCTGACCCCAAGTCTATTGAGCTTTCGAACTCACTACTGCTGCTTAATAAGTGTTGGCTGTGATTATGAGGCCCCCATGTACAGTGGCTTAACTAAGATAAACTGATTTTTCTCCATGTAAGTGTAGAAGTCAGTGTCTCTGCCAGGTGGAAGGTGTAGCCTCCCTCTATGGGTCTAGGCTGGCTGTTCCAGTTGTTGCCATTTCCTAGCCCGTGGAAAGGGGGAAAGAGGCAGTGGGGGGGGGGAGAGGAGGGCCCGCAGTGCCTTGTGAAGACACGACAGGGAAGTTGCACACTTCACCTTCACCAGAGCTGCATGAGAACCTGGTAGATGTAATGGCTGGTTTGGAGAATGTGTCCAATTAACACTTGGTGAATTCTATTACTAAGAGGAAGAAGGGGAAACTAGACGTGGGGACAATAAGCAGACCTTTAGGCCTTATAACAATCACATTAGATAGAGATTAGTATCATTTCCATTTTATATATGGAGAAACTGGGGCTTAAAGAGGTCAGAGATCACACCATTAGTCAGTAAAAAGGCAGGACTCATAACAAGATTACATTTTAGTTTGCTGTTTAACATTTTTGTCTGTCTCTCTCACACACACACACACACCACATACACAAATACACACACAGAGCTCAGTGTTCTGTGCTTAGATGGGATTCATCCCATTTTCATGCTTGGAATGTCATTCAGCCTTGACCTCTTAGAAAGAACTCAACCAACGAGGACAAGGAAGGAAGTAGAGGTGAGTGTCCGGAGGGCCAGGACCCTCTCTGACCCTCTGACAGCAAAGCTTGCCTTCTGGGGAAGCTGCCTCTGGGGGCAGCATGTACTGATGAGTCAGGACCTGGGTCTCAGGTAGAGGGAACTGAATGTGCACTGGGAGTTTTGTAAATAATGAAAGGCCGGGGTCCCTGACTCTTGAGCAACAATAGCAAACAGGCCGTCAGTAGGTATGGTGGCCATATGTCCTTGTGAACTGAGACAATCCTTGTGCACAGCTGTTGTCCCAGTGTATTTATTAGAAGTACCCCTCTCAAAAGTGCCCCAGTTTGGATAAATTATATGGTCACCCTACTAACTAGCCCTATGTTACCACTGGTACTCAGCCTTGAAAGTGTCAGGGTAAAAACTAGGGAGATCTTAACAGCTTGGAGAGATGCCTAAATATGAGTCCTAAATTTAATTGCCATTGTTAAGTCCCAATAAGAAATTGATCAGCTGTTCAAATTAACAGTAATTCCGCCCTGCTGGATAAACCCGAACAATCTAATTATAAAGGTTAATTTTATAATTCATACTTAGATTACTGAACAGAGTAAAAATGTCTTGGAGAGTGTTTTATGCTGCAGAATCATTAATGATTAAAATGTCTGGGAACAGAAGCATGAATAGTTACAAATTATTCAAACCACACAGGACTTTATAAAATTCTATCTAGGAGAGGCATGCAATAAATAACCCAGAATTCATCTATTTCATGTCCATGCCCTTTGGTTTCAATGACATTCTCATTTTTCAAAACAATATTGAGTTACGCTGTACATGGAGTTTCAGAAAAGTTCTTCCCAGTTAATCAAAATTTACTCAATTTGTAGCACAACAATTTTATTCCCCAGAGGTCATCATTGACACTCCATATCTATGGAGTCATCATTGACACTCCATATCTATGAACTTGACCAAAAAATCCTGGAAAGAGAATTGCAAAATGACAGTCCTCAAGGAACTTTGTGATTTGGAATCAGAAAAATGTAAAGATCAAGGCATAAGAGAAGTTTCTCCTTCTTGAAACATGTCCTAGAAATACAGGACATGTTCATTATCTAAGGATAATGGCTAAGAGAAAGAAAACAGCAATTTAAATTGAACTTACATAAAATAGGGACCAACATTTCACAGTAAATGATGAAAACAAAACAAGTTTCCATAGAAGTCAATGAAATTAAGAACTGTGCAGATTTTGCTGTAACTTTCCAATAAAATTGTACTTCAGCATATGCCATATTTCATTTGATGCTTGATTTTCACAACATGACCGCAAAGAGGATCATTTAACAAAAACGGGTGAGGGCTTCCTTGGTCTCCCCAGGGGATTCCTTTAACCCTTTCATATCCGAATATTTACTTGGGTGCTTAGCTAGTTGGCCTCCTTGTCCTCTTCTCCTCTCAGCTGTCAATTAGTCTGACTCCAACAGGGCTTCATTTATCAAAGTCTTAGCACACGTGGGCTTCCCTGGTGGCGCAGTGGTTGAGAGTCCGCCTGCCAATGCAGGGGACACGGGTTCGTGCCCCAGTCCGGGAAGATCCCACATGCCGCGGAGCGGCTGGGCCTGTGAGCCATGGCCGCTGAGCCTGCGCGTCCGGAGCCTGTGCTCCGCAACGGGAGAGGCCACAACAGTGAGAGGCCCGCGTACCGCAAAAAAAAAAAAGTCTTAGCACATGGGCCTTTGAGCGGTTTCACTTCCATCAACCTCAAGAAACCCTGCATCTTTCACAAGATGTGCACTTTCACTTTGCAATCAACGTGCATTGTACAATATTAACAATGCATTGTTGCATATTCTAAACAACCAATAATCCTGGGGTCTGAAAAACAAAGACATTGATGTGATCGGTGGGAATCAACCCTAAATGGAGCAGAATGTTTGAATGGGGAATAACTTTATGACTGTTTGGCCCATTAGATACCATTTTTCTTTTAAGGCCCCCTGGCCAACTGTGTGAACTCTGGGGTAGTCAGGACTCCCTAGTATTTCAGGCTCAAGTCCCAACTCCATCAACTTGTTCTACGGTCTTGAGCAAGTCACTTTATTTCAATGACAGTCCAAGCCCAAGAAACCCAGATTCATCTTCTGGGATCCAAGGAGTTCTGCATATATGTTTTAATGTGCATGTTCTCAGGGAGTTAGCACATGTGTTTCTTCAAATTCTCAAAAAAAGTTAAACCATCAATCATGAAGTTTCTCACATGATCTCTAAAGTTGCTTCTGGCATTCACATTCTCTGATTTCTGACTTTCCCTGAGTCAAACTATCTATAGGGAATACAAGTGGAGGATTGGATTAGGCCAGGGGAAAAATATTTGTGAACCTGTAATCAGTGTTGAAACATAGGTAGGTAACCCATCTGTTCTAACCAACAATCTGCTTCCCAGCAACCTCTTGAAACTTGTTTTGAGAAACTAAAGATTTTCAAGTTTGTTGTTTCAGGAGAGGCAGAATGCTATATAGACGATTTAATAATGCTTGCACAAATTGTTAGAGAAATACTGGGCACTCAGCTGAGTCTATTTCTAAGGATCTGAAACATCACTAATAACTACCATCCTGTATTAGTAATTAATTATGACTAAAATCATTGCAAATATCAGAACCAGAAAGATAGAAAATAATACATAATATCTGATGTGGGCAGAACAAGTAGGTTTTCTGAACTGGACTTTAATACAGTTATTCCAAACCTTGACAACATCATAGCTATAAGTTTATTAAATACTAAATGCTAAATTTATATTTAAACCTCTAAAGATGATCTCAATATGATATTCTTGTAACAGCAAATACAAGGGGCAAAAAAAGAAACTGCTTTGATGACATCAGTTTCACTTTTAAAGTTCTTTAGAATCTCCTTTGTTGGACTCAAAGGATCTGAGTCTCATTTACTTATCTATTCATCAGAAATCGAAGGGACTCAAGATGGGGAAATCTGGTATGACACTATTGCACTATTACACTATAACTCATGAAATCTTAAACAACAATATTCAATAGTGGAAGGGCTAAGGCCCAAGACTTTAGGAAAATAGCCTATATATTTCTATTTAGCATTCATAGGCAAATAGAGCCCATCCCTTTGTAAGTGTGGGGTTGAGAAATTTATGGAAAAACTTATGGAAAAACTTGAAACAGGTTATAGAGACTGACTTAATTAAAATATAATGAGAAGCTAGGACACAGAAATTGCTACAGCGATTTACCATCTACTTTCTCAACCACAGAAAATTTTTGATTTTTAAAGGGCTCTGAGAGAACAAATATGTTGGACTCCTGATCAGACCATGCTTCCTTACAGATATGGAAAGACATATGAACAAAATGATTGAAACTGTATGGAGAAACAGAGAGCGTAGCTTACTAATTCAAGTACATGCCAGGATTTATATTGAAATTAGATAGAAGTATTGGGTAACTAACAATAAGAAGGAATTATTTTTTATTGCCAAACTACCAAGCGTTTATTTAAATCACAGATTCTCAAAACTTGCACAATGGTGAAAGTCAATTAATAGTTTCAGAAGAGATTTGTAGGTTTTTATGACCACATAGTGGGTGACATTTCGGACATTTGTGGACATTTGCCTTCCCAGCATTCATCACCCCTTCTTTCTTGCGGTTGCCCCTGTTTTCCACTGGCATCCACCCCTTCCCCACTATCAGTCTACAGGTCTATGCAACTCCATCCAAGGCTCCAGCGGTGGTCTTGTGCTCAAACACATGACTCAGGCCTGACCAATTACAGCACCACTTCCTTCTGGTCACAGTGATTTGAAGAGTAATGGGTATGACCAACTTGGCTGCAATCATATTGCACCTCCGGGCTGTTGGGGAGGATACTGAAAAGACCTCTCTTGATTTAGACTCATACGTAGGAGGATGTGAGGCTGTAGATGCCGTAGCGACTTTGTCAGGCACCACGCTGAGGAGCCTGAGGATGATGCACTGCTACCATCTAAGCCCCAGACCTCACTCCGGTTTATGCAAAAAGGTCCAGTTCTGCACCACGCATCGCATTTAATGATCATGTCTCTGAGGTCCTTTTTAGTCTGGAACAGTTTTTCAGCTTTTCTGACTTTCCTGACCTTGAACCTTTTGAAGATGACAGGCCAGTTGTCTTTGGAGTGTTTCTCAACTTGGGTTTTTCTGATGTTCCTTCATAGTTAGACTCCGGTTATGCATCTTTAGCAGGAATATCACAGAACTTCTGAAGGCCACCTATCAGGTGACACAGGATCTCAATTTGTCTCATTACTGATGATGTTTGTTCACTTTGACAACTTGGATAAGGTGGTGTCTGCCAGATGTTTCCACTGCAAAGTTATCTTTTTGCAAAGTGTTTTATGGAAAAGTACTTTGAAATTATGTAATTATACTATTTTTTAATCAACCTTTCACTTATTTATTACCTGAATGGATTCATATTTTCCTATTTTGGTTAATGGGTTCCTATTTTGGTCTTTCATGATCATTATTTAATTCGATGCACAAATTGTCCTCTATTTGGCCAGTGGGAGCTACTTCTAGCACCTTTTGAGACTTTGTGAACTGTCTCCATCATTCTCTGATCACTTCCTTTTCTGACTCAGGGTGTTTTAGGCTCAAGTTGTACTTCTCCTAGCCCAGCCCTAGAATCAGCCATTTCTCCAATAAGCCATTTCTCCAATTTCTGGTCCCTTTTAGTGGAAGATGGTTTTTAGAGACCAAGATCTGGGTATTAGGATTATCACTACTCCTGGCATCTCAGTGGACAGAGGTAAGCAATGCATGTTTGTATGCACACACACATACAAGCATTTGCATCTGTATTTCTATATCTGTGTATACTGAAAACCATGAATTCACACTGACATATCCAATTCCAATCAATACCAGAGGGTTCATTTTCTCCCTCTCCACATTTGTAACTCCCTTCACTGACAGTAAAAAATCTGGATTCCGTATCATTAGTATATTTATTTATTTTATCAGTCTCCTTGGATGTAACCAATCTCCTGTCTCTGCCACCACCATGTACACCCTGCACTCCCCTCATGGGCTCTGGCTCTCTACACAGGGCTACCTCTGCATGGATGCCCACCTCACCCAGCTTGGCCTTGACTCTCTCTGGCAGCCATTCCACTACTGCTTGCGATCTGATTACCCTGCTGGGCCCTTCTCTGTGGGGACGCTCTCCACACCTGTTGGGCTCCAGTACCCCACCCTGTGGCACTTGGACACACCATGATGAGCTGCTATGGAGGCATCTCCTCCCCCTTCTCAGACTTGGGCACCCACTCTGTGCCACATGGCTCCCCTCACCCCGGTGCCTATACCTCCCTCACTCTGCTCTACCTAATGGCTTTAGGACTGCAATTGTTCAGGAAGGAAAGAGGAAGAGGTAAGCTTTAGATTTTTTTAAGTAAATTTTTTGTGCTTTAAAGAATAGCTTTGGTACTGAAAAGTGAACCATTCTTTTTTATTGGAAAGAAAGAAAGAGAAGGAAGTTTTAAGGGTTTCCAGTGGTAGTCTGGTCCTCACTTAAGCTTTTTGCTGAGAGTAATGGATGAAGGGATTATGAATGTCTTTATAGAAGCAGGTCCCAGCACAGAGAAAGTGCTTTTCCCCTTAATGGCTAAGAGAGACAACAGGCCTAGGGAACCACTACCATTGGCCCAGCCTTGGGGGCACCTCAGCTGGGCTCTTCAACACTAATTCTACTCTATAGAGGATAACTGCATGCATACTTCAGAGGGCCTCCTGGCCCATGGGTCTGGCCTCCTTAGCTGCCCTAGCAACTTGACCCTCAAATATATTTTTCTTTTGCTACAGAAAAGCTCATGTCCTGGGAGGCTTCATACTTTATCTTCAAAGCTTTGAAAATAAATTTGGGCCTTTTATTCAGCACACTGCTTAATGCAACCCTTGCTATTTAGGAGAGTGGGTTATTGGTGGATTTGATTATTATTCATGAATTCTGTGAAAATCTGGATGATCATTTTATCCTGGACAGAAATTACAAATGATTATAAAGGAAAGCATGAGTTAATTTTTTTTTTTTTTCGGTATGCAGGCCTCTCACTGTTGTGGCCTCTCCCGTTGCGGAGCACAGACTCCGGACGCACAGGGTCACGGGCCTAGCCGCTCCGCGGCATGTGGGATCTTCCCGGACCGGGGCACGAACCCGTGTCCCCTGCATCGGCAGGCGGACTCTCAACAACTGTGCCACCAGAGAAGCCCAAGCGTGAGTTTTTTAGTAACTCAGTAGGCTTATTTACACACACAGGAGGTGAGGGAAGTTTGAATTTTCATGTTGGGAGCTCTATTTTAGCAGAACTTGGCAAGATGAGCACAGGGACCTCCTGACAATGCCACGTGGCACCAAATGGCTGGACCCCAGCCTGTGCGCCTGGCCCTTCGCCATGAGCAGAGCCCTCGAGGCCTATGGAGCCCACCCAAGAAACAGCAGTGAGGAAGGAGTTCATGCTAGAGCCATAAATCGCCAGGAAAAAGCCTCATCTGTCTTAGAAAACATGCTTGCTTACTTTTTATGTTTCTGAAAAAGATTAGGGAAATTCTTGCCCCTACAGAAGGTATCTTACCCTTCTTAAAAAGATAAAATACAATTTTGATTGGGTGAAACCTTGGGCTCTCAATTTCTGCCTTGAGTGAAAGTCACTGTCTGAGTGAAGTCTCTAAAGTGTGAGGACATGCCCCACTTCAGCAGGGTTTCCTCTCTGTAGTACTGCGGAGGCTCTGTGGTGACAGGGGACAGGACCGCTCCTCTTGGCACCTCACTGCCTGGAGGCCCAGGACTGTTGGGACAGTGGAGGATCCCACCCTTAGTTTGAGGGCTGGAAGCAGTGGGATCATGACTGGGTATTTCATGGCACTATAATAATAGAGAATTAAGGACAACTGAAACACTTTGGCCAGTCTTAGGACTCCAGAGTCCTATGCTTTCTGTTTTGTTGTGATCAAGAACCAAGTGAAGCGTGTCCTGAATAGTCAATCAGTCCTAACTATGGCAGGCAGGCCTCAAAGTGGAGGGAAAGCAAATGACAATCCTATGACAGGACAGCTTGCTTAAAAGATAATATTCTAAGCAGAAATTATTAGATTATAAATAAAAATTTCTAAAGAAAAGTCCTTGAGGATAAATAACACTCTGTTCACTGAGTTTTTAACTAAACACACACACATGGCATAATTTCACCGGATTCAGTTTGCTTTAAGAAATAATATAGATCACAGAAATCCCTGTGTGCTTTTCCTTGAGGGCTTTTGCCTAAAAAAAAGAAATTTTGCTCTAAACTTTAGTGAGCATGAGGATCACCCAGGAATCTGTTTACAAGGCAGATTCCTAAGCTCCATCCCCAAAGATTTTTAAATGATACAAAGAGCATACTTTGAGAAACAACAAATTAGAGAGAAAAGAGCAAGTCTTGTCATAGGAGACAAGACTGCTTAGTGTGACTCAGGCATAGGGACCCTGGGGCTGCAGATTGCTGGGAGAAAGGCAATGGCTGACCCTCCCTTAGAAAGAAGGCATTTATTAAATTATATTAAAGTAATATAACTATATTACATTTTTTAAAGCAGTAAGAAATAGAATCCAATTACTCTAACATATTCTCTATTATCACTTTATTCCCATCCTTTTATCAGATGTTAAATTTTCCTTAGTTATAATCACAAGATATACGTTTATAAAGTTGTGTTGCCTCCTTTCCTCTTTATTTTATTTCACAGAAGGCTTATCCACTGTCTCTCTCTGGCCTCCCTAACATAATGGCAAAGCACTCCATATTGGTTTATTGATTGGTTTAGCAATGACTTACTTTATCATGTCCTTCCTATATTTAGTGAACATTTAGTTTGCTTTCAAGTTTGCTATGTTGAATACCTTCATTCCTATAACCCTTGACATTATGAATTAAATGCTTAAGGTAGATACACTTCTTTCTGGGCATCTTGTTTTTTAACCCATGAATACACCCCTCTTGTCATCTTTTCCTCAAGTCAGGGCCCAGGTACAGTCTATGGGGCTCAAGAGCACTGCAGTTGAGGGCTAGGAAGTAAAGAATTTTCATTCAGTCCAAACTACTGAAGGATATTAAGAAAGAAGGGGATTTCTTTCTGTGCTATTGTCCAGGTCTCCGGAATAATCATAAAAACAAACAACATCAACAAAAAATCCAGGGATCTTGCAGAGCTCAGAGAAGAGTTTGTAAGCTTTTGAGAATGGAAGGAAAGGAGAAAAATGAAACATAAAATGCAAACTGAGGAAGTGGTTCAAGACAGCAGTGTAGGAAGACCCTGAACTCACCTCATCCCACAGACATACTGTATCTACAGCCGCACATGGAACAATTTCCTCAGAAAAAGGTCTGAAAACTAGCTGAGCAACTCCTACACATGTGGCAAATGAGAAAAAGGCCACATTGAAGTGAGTCAGAGAGGCTGAGACACAATCTCACCATGAACTGCACTCTCAGTGTAGGGACCCACACTCAGGAGGGAACTCACAAACCCTGAGCTTCTCCTTGAGAAGTGAAAGCTTCATACCTCACACCAGACACCTCAGTTTTTAAGACATGCACCTGACCGACAAGCTCCTAAAACAGCTGACCAGTGGGGCTCGTTTCCATGAGAACCAAAGGGCTGTAATGAACTGAGAAACACCTCCTAAAGGGCTTGTGCATACTGTCACCCACCCCAGGTCCCAGGGCAGAAGCAGCCATTTGAAATGTGCCCAGACTTCATGTGAAAGAGATTCATTTGCTCATCTTAAAGTGTTAGCCAGAGGAGCAGAGGCTTGTTGGGATATTCTCTGGGGATGGAGGAGTTGGCAGGTGCCAGTTTTATACTCTCCCTCTGCCTTGCTAAAGCCAGCAGACATTACTATTTTTATTTTACTCTAGATATTTGTTTTTTCTCAGCAAGTGCCTTCTTTATCTCAACTGACAGACATCACCTTTGCACTCTCTGTCTGCATCTCCCAAAGGGGAGCTTTCACATACATCTGATGCCCCAGTTCTTACATCTGGTGCCTCAGTTTTTACAGCTGCAGCCTAGGGGATGCCCTTTCATCACCAGGCTCTGGAGGTCAGGGGATCTTGCATTCCTGTGTCCAAGGGGACTGTAACAATCAGAAAGACAGTTCTTGGCAGTCTACCACCTCCAAGGTACTATACTACACAGATAGCTGACTGAAATACACCCCCAGCCTCTCTAGGAAAGAGGCCTATTTGCTT
Organism: Pseudorca crassidens; assembly: GCF_039906515.1. NCBI lineage: Eukaryota > Metazoa > Chordata > Mammalia > Artiodactyla > Delphinidae > Pseudorca > Pseudorca crassidens. Next base: position 89,352,949 of record NC_090298.1, read on the forward strand.
ACACTGGAGCGTCAGCCTGAAGGGCAGGCTTCAGGTTTGGCACACATCTAGGGGCCTAGGGAAGTGCTCTCAGGGAACACAGGCCAGAGGACACCATCTTTGTGCTTTCCCTCTGCCTCACTACACCTTGCTGGTACCTCCCAGAAAGGAGCCCATAGATCACATAAAGCCCTGATTTCTGTGATTATCATCCAGGGGACACTCCAGATTGCCTGCTCTGGTGGCTGGCAGGGCTTACAGTTGCAATTACACAGGACTGTATATATTTGTATACTTTAAATTTGCCACCTGAAGCTGTGGCTTCCAATCAGCCTGAATCTAGGTGCTGAAATTCCACCCCTCTGGGACACTGACAGGTCTTGGAACACCCTCAAAAACTGAGAGCTATTAAAAATAAAACAGACTACTTGGACAACCCCACAAGTTCAAGGGACAACAAAGAGCTAGGACAAGGTTGAACAAGGTTCATCTCCTACATGAGGTTACTCCTTCATGACTGGGGCTGTTTTATCTACTACATAGAAACAAACACAGAGAGTCAAGCATAATGATAAAACAGAGGAATATGTTCCAACGAAAGAACAAGATAAAACCTCAGAAAAAAACCTTGGTGAAAAGGAGATAAGTAATCTACCTGATAAGGCGTTCTAAGTAATGGTCATAAAGTTGTTTCCTGAACTTGAAAGAAGAATGGATGAACACAGTGAGAATTTCAATTAAGAGACAGAAAATATACGAAAGTACTAAATAGAAGTCACAGACCTGAAGAATACAATAACTGAGCTGAAAAACACACTAGAGGGGTTCAGTGGAAGACTAGATAAAGCAGAATAAAGGATCAGTCAGCTTGAAGACAGGGCAATGGAACTCACCCAATCAGAGCAGCAAAAAAATAAAAAGAATTTTAAAAAGTGAAGATAGCTTAAGGGACTTATGGAACAACATCAGACAGATTAATATCTGCTTTATGGGGCTCCCAGCAGAAGAGAGAAAGGGGCAGAAAACTTATCTGAAAAAACAATGGCTGAAAAAGTCCCTAACCGGGGAAGGAAACATATCCAGATCCAGAAAGCCCACAGAGGTCCAAATAAGATGAATCCAAAGAGACCCAAGACAAATTATAACTAAAATTTCAAAAGTTAAAGACAAGAAGAGAATCTTAAAACCTGCAAGAGGAAAGCAACTTGTTATGTGCAAGGGGACCCCCATAAGACTATTAACAGATTTTTCAGCAGAAACTTTGCAGACCAGAAAGCATGATATATTTAAAGTGCTGAAAGAAAAACACTTCCAACCAAGAATACTCTAGCTGGAAAAATTATTATTCAGACTTGAAGGACAGATAAAGAGTTTTCAGACTATCAAAAGCTAAAGGAGTTCATCACCACTAAACCTACCTGAAAAGAAATGTTAAAGTACTTCTCTAAGATGAAAAGAAAGGACACTAATTAATAACAAGAAAACATATGAAAGTATAAATCTGACTGGTAAAAGTAAATATATAGTGAAGGTAGTGGATTAATCACTTATAAAACTAGTATGAAAATTAAAAGACAAAGTAGTAAAAATAACTATAATAATTAAGGGATACATGAGATAAAAAGATGTAAAATCTGACATCTAAAACATCAAATGTGGTAGGGGAGAGAAAAATGTAGAGATTTGGAATGTGTTCAGACTTAAGCTGTTATCAATTTAAAATATACTGTTATAAATATATGTTGTTATATGTAAGCCTCATGGTAACCACAAAGCAAAAATCTATAGTAGATGCACAAAAGATAATGAGAAAGGAATCTAAGCATACCACTAAAGAAAGTCATCAAACCACAGGGGAAGAGAGCAGGAGAAGAATAAAAAAACAGAAAACAATTTTAAACATGGATAAGTACATATCTATCAATAATTACATTTAAAAATGGATTAAATTCTTCAATCAAAAGACATAGAGTGGCTGAATGGATTAAAAAAATAAGACCCATCCATATGCTGCCTATAACAGTCTTATATCAGATGTAAGGGCACACACAGACTAAAAGCAAAGAGATGGAAAAGGATATTCCAAGAAAGTGGAAGCCAAAAGAAAGTTGGGGTGGCTATACTTATATCTAACAAAACAGACTTTAAAACAAAGACTGTAATCACAGAAAAAGGAGGGCATTACATATGATAAAGGGGTCAATCCAACAAGAGGATATAACATTTGCAAATATTTATGCACTCAATATATGAGCACTTAAATATATAAAGCAAATATTAATAGACCTAAAGGAAGAAATGGACAGCAATACAATAATAATAAGGGACTTTAATACCCCACTTACATCAATGAATAGATATCAGTCTTAAACGACACATTAAACTTAATGGATACATACAGAACATTTCAACCAAAAGAAGCAGATTTCATATTCTCAAGATTACATATTCTCAATCTAAACATGGAATATTCTCAAGGATAGATCATATGTTTGGCCACAAAACAAGTCTTAACATATTTAAAAAGACTGAAATTTTATCAAGCATCTTTTCTGATCACAGTGACATGAAACAATAAATCAATTACAAGAAAAAACTGGAAATTTCACAAATATGTGGAGATTAAACAACATGCTACTGGGCAACTAATGGGTCAATGGAGAAATAAAAAAATACCTCTAGACAAATGAAAATGGAAATACAACATACCAAAATTTGTGGGATGCAGCAAAAGCAGTTCTAAGAGTGTTCACAGTGGTAAGTATCTACCTTAAGAAATAAAAATAACCTCAAATAAATGAAGTTTACATCTCAGGTAACTAGAAAAAAAAGAACAAAGACCTAAATTAGTAGAAGGAAGGATATAACAGAGTGAAAATAAATGAAATAGGGACTAAAAAGACAAGAGAAAAGATCAATGAAACTAAGAACTGGTTCTTTTAATGATAAACAAAATTGACAAACCTTTAGCTAGACTCATCAAGAGAAAAAGGCAGAGGACTCAAATAAGTAAAAATCACATACAAAACAGGAGATGTTACAACTGATACACAGAAATACAAGGAATCATAAGAGACTTCTATAAATAATTATATGTCAACAAATTGGACAACCTGGAAGAAATGGATAAATTCCTAGAAACATACAACCTTCCAAGACTGAATTATAAGGAAATGGAAAAGCTAAATAGAATGATTACTAGAAAGGAAACTGAATTGATAAACAAAAATCTCTCAACAAACAAAAGTCCAGAATCTGATGGCTTCACTGGGGGATTCCACCAAACATTCAAAGTAGAATTAATACCAAACCTTCTCAAACTCTTCCAAGAAAAAAAAAAAAAGAGAGAGAGAGAAAAGAAAACACTTCCAAACTCATTTAATGAAACCAGCATTATCCTGATACCAAAACCAGAAAAAAAATACAAGAAAAGACAATTATAGGCCAATATCCCAAATGAATATAGACACCAAAATTCTCAACAAAATATTAGCAAACCAAATTCAACAGTACATTAAAAGAATCATGCACCATGATCAAATGAGATTTATTCCAGGGATACAAGGATGGTTCAACATTCATAAATCAATCAACATGACACACCACATTAACAAAATGAAGGCTTAAAACCCATATAATCATCTCAATTGATGAAGAAAAAGCATTTGACAAAATTCAATATTCACTTATGATAAAAACTCTCAGTAAGGTAGTTATAGAGGGAATGTATCTCAACATAATAAAGGCCATTTTTTGACAAGCCCACAGCTAACACCTTACTCAATGGTAAAAAGCTGCAAGCTTTTCTTCTAAAATCAGAAATAAGACAAGGATGCCCATTCTCGCTACTGTTACTCAACATAGTACTGAAAGTCCTAGCCAGAGCAATTAGGCAAGAAAAAGAAATAAAAGGCATCCAAATCAGAAAGGAAAAAGTAAAACTGTCATTATTTACAGATTACATAATAATACATATAGGAAACCTTATAGACTTCACCAAAAACTGTTAGAACTAATCAATGATAAAGTTGCAAGATACAAAATCAATATACAAAAATCTGTTGTGTTTCTATACTCTAATAACAAACTATCAGGAGGAAAAATTAGGAAAATAATGCCATCTAGAATTGCATTGAAAAGAATAAAATAGCTAGGAATAAATTTAACCAAGGAGGTGTACACTAAAAACTATAAACATTGATGAAAAAAGTTGAAGAAGACACAAATAAATGAAAAGACATCCATGATCATGAATTGTAAGAATTAATAGTGTTATATATATGGAATCTAAAAAAAAAAAATGGTTCTGAAGAACATAGGGGCAGGACAGGAAAAAAGATGCAGATGTAGAGAATGGACTTAAGGACACAGGGAGGGGAAGGGTAAACTGGGACGAAGTGAGAGAGTGGCACTGACATATATACACTATCAAATGTAAAACAGATAGCTAGTGGAAAGCAGCCACAAAGCACAGGGAGATCAGCTCGGTGCTTTGTGACCACCTAGAGGGGTGGGATAGGGAGGGTGGGAGGGAGACACAAGAGGGAGGGGATATGGGGATATAAGTATACGTGTAGCTGATTTACTTTGTTATACAGCAGAAACTAACACAACAATGTAAAGCAATTATACTCCAATAAAGATGTTAAAAAAAAAGAATTAATAGTGTTAAAATGTCCACACTACTCAAAGAAATATAGAGATTCAATGCAATCCCTATCAAAATTCCAATGGCATTTTTCATAGAAATAGAACAAACAATCCTAAGATTTTTATGGAACCACAAAAGACCCTGAATAGCTAAAGCAATCTTGAGAAAGAAGAGCAAAGGAGGCAGCATAATGCTCCCTAACTTCAAACTATATTACAAAGCTAAAGTAATCAAAACTGTATTTTATTTGCATAAAAACACATGAATAGATCAATGGAACAGAATAGAGAGCCCAGAAATAAACTCATGCATACATGGTCAATTAATTTATGATAAAAGAGCCAAAAATATACAAATGGAAAGGACAGTCTCTTCAATAAATGGTGTTGGGAACACTGGACAGCCACATGCAAAAGAATGAAACTAGACCATTATCTTACACTGTACACCAAAATTAACTCAAAATGGATTAAAGACTTGAGTGTAAGAACTGGAACCATAAAACTCCTAGAAGAAACATAAGCGGTCAGCTCCTTGACTCAGTTTTAGCAATGATTTTTTAGATCTGACTCCAAAAGCAAAAGCAACAAAGCAAAAATAAACAAGTGGGACTACGTCAAATCAAAAAGCCGCCGCAAAAAAAAAAAAAAAAAAGCCTTTGCATCAACAAAATGAAAAGACAATGTACTGAATGGGAGAAAATATTTGCAAACATTAAGAGTCCTCATCACAAGGAAAAAAATTTGTAACTATGTGTGATGATGGATGTTTAGACTTATTGTGGTGATCATTTTGTAATACATATATACACTGAATCATTATGTTGTATACCTGAAACTAATATAATGTTATACATCAGTTTTACCTCAATATTAACAAAATGTAACCTGAATGCTTAAAAAATGATAATAACTAACTTGGAGTGCTTACTATTGAGGACTTTGAGAGGGCTTGAATAAATAGCACCCCTCTTTCCTGACCAAATTCTAAACAAACTGAGGAATAAGACAAAAGGGTTGCAGTTAGTGGCCAAAATAGCACCTTTGTTACTTATAAAGGTAAGACGGGGGAATAGGTTTTTTCTATGAGCAAATGCTTTTCTTTAGGACAACCCCTAAGGTGTGCAAGGCTCCAAAAATATTTTTGTTGGGCCCTTGTCTAGAGAAATAATTTGATTAAAAATATATTATAAAACTCATGGACCCATGTGAGGTACTGTGATTCATCAATCAAGATTTAGAACCAATAATGAGAAAAGAAGATGTACTTACATATTTGTTTATTATCCATCAGTGCATGTGAATATTTTTCATACTATGCAGGCACGATTTCTTCCCGTCCAGGTTCAGGAGCCATTTATTCATGTTCTTTATTATCATATGCAACGTTCCTGGCTAATTTCATATCGCCCATAAGGAGGAAATGATAGCAATAGCATTATTACTCTTGAGGCCATGGCTTTCAGAACATGTTTGTATTGAAACATAGGTCTTCTTGCCTCTACACGTTCCTCCTTCCATTATTTAATGCTGGTTACATCATTACTCCTGATGCCACTGTATTGCTCAAAGTGTGGCCTGTGGATACCGGCTTCCAAAGACTCCATCAAAGGTTGTTATTGTGCTTCATTGATGATGACCACATATGCAAGTCTTATCCAGAGTAGGCAGGAAGATGGGAACAATAATTCATCTTCTAGATACGTTAAATGTACTGTTCTGAATTTTATGGCATAAACAGAACAGCGTATCTTCCAACTACATCCTCTCTTGAACTCCTTAGGCTGCAATCACTTCATTCCTCGAATGTGATCTCTTTCCATGTAGACCTCTTCCACACCATCAACAGGGAGAAGGGGTGTCAGATGGCGGGAGAGAGCAGTTCCTTCCGCACAAGAAATGCTGATCCCTCCCTCATCCAGCACAGTTTAAGACCAACCTGTGAGAGCACCACGAGGTCACCACGACTGGAGGCAGGAGACACAGGTGGAAAGGGTCCCACTGGTGTGGTGGGGCAATGGTCTCCAGTGTCCTCAGAGGAGATGGCACTGCCACCCCAGAGACGACCTGCTGGGGGTGGGTGACTGCCCTGGGTGCCAGCGGTGGGAGTGGAACAGGGTGAAGGACACCTGCTGGCCCCCACCTTAAGTGCCATAGAACAGGCGGCTTCAGTGACACAGGCCCACACATGCAGCTCAAGCCAAGACTGAACTTGCTCCCTTTCTGATGTGAGTGAGAGGCACTGCGGATCAGCATGATTCTGGCGGCCTAATCTTGTCCACTTTTCAAAAGACATATTGTTAGTCAGCGGGAGAAAGTTGCTGGCCAGCTCATGCTCCTGGGACCAGAGCCGGGCCACGGCTCATTATGCCCACTTGCATGTAGAGGGTGAGGGAGCAAATGCCGGGTCTGGGGTTCACAGGGATACCTGCCCAGACGTCACGGCCTGTCCAGCCAGACCCAGGCCCTGAAGGGGGACCAGGAACGCCTTGAGGAAGCAACGCCAAGGCGCAGGACCCTCACTTGCCGCAAAGCGCAGCGCTGCGCGTCTCACTAGGGAATCTGGGATTAGCCTGACGGCGCCGCCGTTACAGCGCTGGGCCAGAGCCAGTCTCGTACGAGGACTGCCCTCGGAAGGGCAGAGGCGACTACTCACTTCCAAGAGATGAAGAGAAGCTGAGACAAGCACGCCGGTTTACTCGCCCTAATTCTAACCGGATTAAGCCACTGCCCCGCAAATGAGAGCGAGAGAGGTTGGGAGTGTCCCAGCAGCGGAGTTCCCGCCCCATGGAGGGAAACATGGGGAGTGGGGAAGAAGTGTTCCACCCTAAAAGTTATTAGGGGCCTGACCAGACTCAAGTATCACTGTACTGACTCAGTGAACTCTCATGACCACCCTACAAGAGAAATACTATCTATCCCTGATGTATAGATGAGGCAACACACGTGGAGGTCAAGTAAACTGCCCAAGATTTCGCAGCTGGTAAATGGTTGGATTTAGGATTTCAACTGAGCCAATCTGGCTGATGAAGGAAAGAAGTAAAAGAAGGAAGGGGAGGAGGGAAGGAGGGAGAGAAAAGAGTAGAAAAGGCTAGTGCCTCTCACCTCTGGAGTAACAAGCAGGATTGAGGTGTTTTTCTCTTCCCTTGTAACTTGGATTATGTAAATATTCCCTCATCTTCCCTCTTCTCAGGGTCAAGAAAGTCTACACAAAACAACCTGAAATTTGTATTTCCATTTGAAAAGAAAAAATATTCTCCTTGGGTGCAATGAAGCTTATCCTCACTTCTGTGTACATCATCTCTTACTTTTAACACCAGAGATGCTATTACTCAATTTACAAGACAGAGTGTTCCCTTCAATGTGATTTTTTTTTTTTTTACCCAGCAGGTTTCCTACTTCGGGACCACGAAGCAATCACCAGTTCCTAGGGATGATTAATCAGTGTTATCCTTAAAAAGCTCAAAATTTCACCGTGTACTTTCATTGTAATAAAGGGCTTCCTGCAAAGCAAGCTGTCAGAAACGCAAAGGCAGGCTAGGCTCCAGTCTAGAAGAGATGAAATGCACCTCACCTCCTGCCTGGAGCAGAAGAAACACTGCTTCCCATGCATGAGGCCTTCCACAGTCTTTCCAGGGAGGAACTACGGTGGAAAACAGGCCAGAGGTTAGAGGTAGAATTTTCTGCAGAGGGAGTTAACCAGAGAAGGATAAACTAATTCCTTTAAGACATGTCTTCCTGAATGCAGTGCAGTTCAGCTTTTATTACAGTGATTTGAGAGCAGAGCATTACAACAGCGCAGTCTCTTAAAGCTCGCAGGGTAGGAAGCTTATCTAGCTGCTGGGCTGAACAGCTGTGGCACATCCCGCAGTGAACAGAGAGGGTTGTGGTGGAGGGGGGGGGCGCAGGGCGTAGTGAGGTAGAGCTGGGAGCAAGCAGGGCTCTCAGCCCCTAAGCCACCCCTCCCATACTGGAGCTGGACATACCTTCCCAGTCGTGGCACTCTCTCTCTCTGACCCTGGATTCAACTGTACTCCCTCCAGCAAACTGATCAGAGTTGACAAGTTAGGCAAAGCCTATTTATGATCCTTGATGGTGGGAGACATATGTGGTTTTAGAAGGGCCTCTGAGAATGAATCAGGTAGTGGAGGTTGAAGTCAAAACAACTTTCCCAGGGACGCGGCCCTTTTTTGAGGAAAAGGAACGACTACTATACATAAATATACATATGAGCATTTTCTGTCAATGTGGTAAAATGTTAATAGTTCTTAAGTTGTCAAATCCACTGCAGACAGATAATGGGTATATAGGGATTTGCTATATGTTCTTTCAATTTCTCGGGTATTTTTGCAATGTTATTAAAATTTATTTTTTAAACTCGTGACATTTGTATTTTAAACCCCCTTAGAAGTTTAACGTTTGTGCTCTGCAAGAGCGCGGAACACCTATTGCGAAATTCCCAAAGGTGCTGGAAGCCAGAGAACCACTGACATTGCTTTTATTTTTTGTCTCATTCTAGCTCCCCACTCTGCCACTCTGTTTTCTCTCTCTCTCTCTCTCTCTCTCTCTCCCCCTACCTCCTCACCCCAAGTCTTTCCTAACTTAAAAAGGTCCAAAAATGGAAGAATAAAAACAGGAATTCACAAGCAAAAGTCTTCATCTGCTTATTTGTCATTTTCTCACTTTGTCTGCTGGCAGATGAGGACCTACGCACGGAGCAGGTTTGGAGGTAAATACAACCTATTTCTGATCTAATCTTGCTGCTGCCCTGACTCACCAGAGGATGACACTGGGCCAGAAAGCAAGAGAAGTTTGGGGCATGGTCAGGAGGCGTGGTTTCAAGTCCTAGCTCCAGCATTTTCCGGTTGTACGATCATGGGCAAGCTGCTGCTTCCTCCTTAGGCGAGGTAATATGTTGGTGATTTAATTGTTAACTTTTCATTGATTCTAAGCACAGCAGTCTATGAATAGTAAAGCACCTTCTGCCAAGTTGCTTGGGCAATGCTCTCCCAGCTTCCCGTGGTATCTGTAACTGGAGATGATGAGGCCATGGGTATTCATTAACCAAAAGGATTAGCTATCTGGGGCAGAGACTAATTAGGACAGAACAAGACCATGTGGAGTAGATTTAGGGTAAAGAATAGTAGGGACTTGACATTTATCCCCATTCAATCACAACCTGCTTTCTACCCAGGGCTTACCGGTGTGAAAAATAACAGGCTTCCTTGACCACATTATTGTTCTTACTTAGAGATGTGGGTAATGGTCACTGGTACTGTGGGGACCACAGGGACTGACAAGAGAATGATTGAGGCAGAATTCTCTCTGCAGTGGATTGGAAAGTAACATAAACTTCTGCAGCTGCTGAGATCTTTTGCTTTCTTCAGGTAGGAGACTAAAGCAATTTAATATGTTTATGCTCCTCTCAGCCTCTTTGGGCTGATTGATAAAGGTAATTACCAACTTCAGAGTAGTTTTTGGTCCAAATGTTAGGTTAGGCTATTGAACTTGCAGGTCAGCCTGTGAGAACTATCAGTGCTGAAGCTGAAATTTACTTCATTTATTCTTACCTTGAGTGTTAACTCACTTGCCTATGCAGGATGCAACAGAACAAAGCAGTGAAGAGCACTGGATTGGAATCCTGACTCCCCTACTTACTAGCTGTGTGACCGTGGGCAGCTACTCAACCTTTCGATGCCCTTTGGAGATTAGAAGTCTACATCTAAAAATTTTTGTTAGGATTAACTAAGATAATGCATGTAAAACTACCTACAAACGTTCCTGGCATATAGTATGCACTCAATAAATGTTAGCTAATTTACTGTCCTACGACATCTTTCTGCACCTCTTCTGTTCCTTATAACCTGAGTTCTTTTTCAGCTAAAGACTCACTCAAATTCTCTGCAGTAATGGCTTGTGTATGTGTTACTGTAATGGATGCCCTTTTTTTTTTTTTTTGCGGTACGCGGGCCTCTCACTGCTGTGACCTCTCCCCCCGCGGAGCACAGGCTCTGGACACGCAGGCCTAGTGGCCATGGCTCACGGGCCCAGCCGCTCCGTGGCATGTGGGAACTTCCAGGACCGGGGCACGAACCCGTGTCCCCTGCATCGGCAGGTGGACTCTCAACCACTGCACCACCAGGGAAGCCCACGGATGCCCATTTTGGTGTGGGGAGCAGATGGGGATGAAAAGTAAGGAGCTATGACTGCTTCTCCGTTCTAGTGTCCACAGTAACGAGGCTCCGCTTCCTGCCCTCCACTGCAGTTGCCTTCCTTCCCAATCCACTCTCGCATATCTTCTCCCACTTGTAGTTTCTAGTTGCTCTTACTTTCTGCTGCCTCATCGCTTCAGCATGATCGTGGCTACTCACAACTTTAATCCCTCCTCGTACAACCCTTTTGCTGAATTCATCTCCCATTTCCTACTGGGAATTGCCTTTTTCCCAACCAAAATAGGCAAATTTAGTGAGAGGACCTGCTGGCCTGCGTAACCTTTAGCCCCTGGCCACTGGCCAACCTCTGAATGGATGGGCCTTGAGTCTGATGCCCCCACCAGTCAAATCAGCTGTGGCTGGGGTGAGTGGGATTTCTTGACCTGCAGTATCCCATCCCTTTAAGCAGGGTCTACAGGCGTTGGGAGACAATTCATGGGTTTCTTGTGTTTCTCATGTCTTCTGAGCAAGAGGCATTGACAGCTTTGCTCTGTACTGGAGTCTGTATAGAAAAATCCTAGAAAACAGATATATATTATCCCTCCCTCATCCCCCCAGGTCGGAGGACAGATTTGTTTCCTGACCAAGATAACATATAATGTCTTTCTCCAGGGCAAGGTTAGGCAGGCTTACCAGCAGTCCCTTTATAAGACTAGGGTTTCCTAAGCTCGAGTTTTCTCATCTGTGCTACAGACTCACTGTGTGTCCAGCGTCCACCTGGGCCAAGATCTGCATTGTCCGTAGGGACATGGGGGCAACGGGAACTGTTTAGGCGATTATGTAGCTCATGCTGCCCACTGTACCATGAGAAATAAAACCCTTTGTCTCTGATCCAGGGGTCCCATAGATTCAGCTAGAATCTATGAAATGTGTTAGCTTACAAGCAGGGTCGGCAGCTCTGGACAATGAGAAGGGATGCTTCAAGTAGGGTGGCCGTGGCAGGCACCATCTAATGCAGCCTTCTACTCTGCTTCCTCTTTATAAAGTGTCACCTACAAAAGGATTAAATAAGCTCTAGGGGCTTCTCCAGGACCTGATCTGGGGGAGAAAAATGCGTTATACAGCAGTGGGGGTGGCGAGGAGACAAGAACCCAAAGGATTGTGCAGCATTTCTGCCCTCCCTGAGTGAGCCTTGGCATGCGTAGGTGTGGCACCTCTGTGTACCACGGTGCTGCTGCTGAGTCAGGCAGGGGCTGTCCTAACACGACTGTGCATCTGCATAGCGTTTAGTGCCCTTGCTGCCCAGTTCATTCAGTTTCTATGGTAATCACAGTGTAGCAAATTTGACAGTGGCGCTTACTCCTTGTCCAGCCCTTAGTAAGACAGTTTTCAGGGTATGTTAGCCCTGGTTTTCCAGCATGGTTACAAAAGCCAGCAGGAAAGCAATGTCTCAGAATTGCCTGCGTTATGTTCCATTTTCTGGGGAAAAACACACTGGATGCTTATGTGTAAATGCCTTAGAGCACAGGGAGTAGGAAGCAAAGGTAATAATACAACACAAATAAGGTGAAACACTTTTAAGTTTTGCTTCTCTCCATTATGGCCAGCCCCATCTCTGGAAAAAAAATATATGTTTCCAAATTCTCTGGTTGTGAGATATCATGACCTGCTGGGGGCCATAGGGCATATAACCTCCTAAGAGATCTTCAACCTATAAATACAGTAACACAGCTATAGATCATTGGGGAATGAGGGTAGCTGCCGGTAGCTAGTCACCTTGGGGGGGCTCGGCACGTGTTAGTCTTTCTCCCTGCTTTGGTTGTTTCTTGTTTGGATAATCACAGGCACCCTCCAGGCCAAGATGAACTCCTTCCCATACAGTGAATCCAGCTGCTTTGGGAAGAAACGTGTAATAGAGTCTCCTCAATACAGGGAACACTCCAGGAGGCCAGGGAGTTTGATGATCTTGTTAACAGTTGTGCTAGATTAGGCACTTGATAAACATTTGTTAAACAGATAGCAGCTCAGCACACGGAGTTAATTTGTTGGCTTTGATGAAAGTGTTGTGTCCACAGATTCAGGGAGGACGCCAGCCTGATATGTTTATTTTATAAGATAACTAATTTTTATTAAAAAATTTAAGCATCTTCCTTCAGGTGTTCTTTACTCATTTAGATTGGGCTATAACCCCGGTTCACTTGTGAGTCATCATCATCCAATCTAGGCTAGAGCTTGCTTTCCAGACAAGGTTGATTTTGTAAGCTCCCCAATTCCTATCCTCATCTGCCTTAAATGTGAATTTAAACTAAAATAAAAACTCTGACATTCTTTAGTGGCACCAAACCTAGGGTACTGCAATACCAGGGTTGAAGGATCCTTGCTCCAGGTCAGGAGGAGGAATTGTTTGTGGAGGCCAAAGGCCGATCACAATGGTGGTACATAGTGAAGCCCCTTATAATATTTGCAACACTTGAGGTCTTTTAACAAGAAAATGGAAATAGAATAGACAAGAGAACTAGGGCATAGCTTAAATGCCTGGAAAGAATTTAAAATACCATTTAAGGACTGAAATCAAAAGGAAACCCTGTGTCAAATGTTTGTTTCTAATGATGAAGCAGTCTGGGGGTAAGTTCTCCACTCTGAGTGATTGCAACTGTGAGGGCAAATGTCCATGGCTTCTGAAGGAAGAAATCCAGAGACTTTTGGAAAGGGTAGGGCTAGTTGCTTATAGACAGATATCTGCATTAGTAAGGTCTCATTGGTTGAAGAGACAAGAGGATGCCACACACCTCTCAGGCCAGAGAGAGTTTCCACAGAATAATTTAAGGATCCCAAATAGTACGGCCAAGGTAGGAAGTTCTCATCAGATCTTAATGGTGACTAAGAAACTTCACTAAGTAGGACATTATAACTTTGGTCAGCAGTATATTACTTAAGGCAAAAATGTCTCTCTATAACAATTTAGCAAAATAATACAAAAAGGAAAAACTAACAAAATATTTTTCAGAATTTTAAAGACCCCCCACTTTTCCCATTTTTAAAACTCAGACTACATTTCAAACAACTTAGTAAATATTAACGTTGATCATACAGGTTGTTCCTACCCAGGAAGTGGCATGAACTACACAGAACCCTCAGGCTCTTGTTTAAGAACCAGGACTCAATTTTTTCATTTGTAAAAGTTGGGGCAATATAAACTACGCTGCAGATTCATTATGAAGATTAGCTAAAACAAAAAGCCTAACACAATGTCTAATATTTAGCACTTCATAAATGGGAACTATTCTTATAATGTAAAAATGCATTTTTCTCAGTGAATCTTATTAAGAATTGCTGCTTTATAATCAAAGGAAAAGAAATAATGGTGGCTTGCATAATTTCTCTTACTGACAGTGAATGGCTAAGAGGTATTATCTTTCCAAAAAAAATAAGATAAAGACCTCCCCTCTCTTAATATTTACTAAAAAACTGCATATTGATTATAAACTAAGAATACAAAATGGAATAAACTGCCACATCCAGGCATGTAGCCTTTTAGTAAAACTGACATTAATTACATTTTATTTCTTTTGATTTAATAAAGTTTCCATGTCAAATTCTTTCCGCTCCTGAGAGGTGATTAAGATGCTTTTTTATTCCCCATGACTTTGCACATCAACAAAGAACATTTTTTTCAGACCTTTACCCATGCACAAACAGGAGTACTGAACCTTTAATTTAGTCTTTATAGAGAAAACAGAAGCAGAGTGATTAAGTGACTTGTCAAGGTCATGTTACTTCAAATATCATTAATTTTTGAGAGGAAAAAAGGAAGATTCCAAAAATTAGAAAAATGAGGTTGACATTGATCACTTATCAAATTCTAGAGAAGATGAACAGATGGCATGTGAGCAGTTAGAAAAGGAGGTTGCATGGTTTCACTAAGAGTGAAGCATTTCCAGCTAACTTCATTTGTTTTCTTGATTTAATATACTAGCAGATTAGGCTACTTCCATAGTGCTTGTCGACCAAACAGGACAAAATTTCTTACGGTGTCCTTTTAGGAACGATGAAGAAACAAAAGCACTTAAGTGACTGGTAGTTGCTTCAACAACTGTACCCAGAGTACTGACTGGTGGATCAAAGTCATCTAGAGGGCAGTCTACAGTGGCATTCTGAAGAGGATCTGTATTTCATCCTGTTCTATTCAGTATTTATCAGTAACTCGGACAGAGCCACTAAACACCAAAGGCATACTTCATCAAAATTGGGACTGATGCAGGATGAGAGAAGAATCAGAATTCATATGGACCTTTACAAGTTAAATTTAGTAAGGATGAATGTAGTCCAATTAGGTTAAGAAGAAATTGTGTAAGTAATTATTAGGAACAGACTTGGCTTACCAGCAATACCTTGAAGTTTAGCAAGAGACAACAACGTGATACGCTTGCCTAATAATGATGGTAATGATAACACTATCAACATATACGAGTCATGACAGTCATATGAGAGTCACTTTGATGTTGGCAATAATGCTTCTGGACCTTGCTCTAGTCAGAGGAACTGTGTTTAGTTCTGAGCAACACATTTTAAGTGAGGGATGGGAATAGCCAATGCCAGGCTGGTCTAGAATAGATATCATGCAAGATCTGAGAAAAGTGTGAAGCCTGAGGGAAGACAGGAAGAGGTGGTCACACAGAAGAGACAGGACTTTTCTGCCTAGCTTCACATATGTGCTATTTATAGGAATATTTGGGTGATACTTTTCTAACGAAATCCAACCCTTGTAGGGGTGCTGAGTGGGCTCCAACTCTGGAAGTCCATCAACCACTTCTGTACAGCTGAGGTCTCTTTTAGGGTTTTCCTTCTTAGATCACAGTTAAAGGAGTATAAAATCACGCACTCAGGAGCCTATTCCAGACTTCCTTAGTAGCTGTGTACTTTGCTATAAACACTAAATCCTCCAGGGGGTTACATTATAGAAGTGATAAGGCTACACAATTAAATATTAGAAATGACCACTGAGTATATCCTGTTTATTGTTTATGATTTACACGAAAAATGATGGATTGGGGTTGTAGAACAATAAACCAATCATTACGTTTAGACCTGGGCTTTTGAAAAACTTGCATTCCATTTTAACAGTTCACATATATTTAACAGTTTATATATAAATGCAGATCACAGATAAGAGTTAGTTAGCTTAGAGATAAACAATTAAGAAACACGAAAGAAAACCACATAGATCTACCTTTAAATATCAGCATTCAAATTACAAGAAAGAAGACGACGTTTAAAAAAATAAAATTATTAGGTCAAGTCACTTAACATATAATAGAGAAATAAGAGAAACAGTACTTTTATTAATATTTATATTTCTAATTTACCTTCATATATTCTTTACTTTTTCAAAAGGAGCCAAGACGTGATCAAACAATATTTAGGTGTCCTAACTTGTCAGCCTCAGCTTCTATCAGCTTGTTACAATGAAAATTCTAAAACCTCAATTTTCTTTTTAAAAGAATTTTTAAGCCAATTCTTATTCAACTTTTCTCCTTCATAGCAGCTGTTTACAGATAGTAGGGAGCCAAGAATGAAGGGCAGAAACAGATGGAAAGCAAAAAGTACAACAGCTATCTTAAGTTCAGCTCTCAACACTGCTGGTTGAATTTGGAACCAAAACCTCTTAACAACTGGCAGATAATAGTTAAATCTTAACAGCCAAAGAAGAAATATTTTCTTTGGGACAGCTGCTATCTAGGAAGAGAAAACCAAGGTCCCTTTACACTGCCTAAATATAATGTGTGTGGCTTATTACAGAGAAATCTGTAACAATGTCAGTTTAACCACTAAGTGTCACAACTGATCATAATTATTTAAAGGAAACAAACAACAACAATAAAAATCACACTAGCCACAAATTTCCACAATATACACATGAGAATTAATTTTAATTTGATTTGACTCCTTGACACTAATTGATCATCAATGAAATACGGTATGGAAAGATCACAGAGTAGAAAACAAGCAATGATTAGTTTATACAACAGTGACTATATACATCAGAAGGAAAACATGCTACCTAATGCAACATTAAGGCTTGAATGTAAGCATTTCCAAAGTCACAGAAGCCCCAAAGAACCCCTAAATTACAAAGTCACCACATTACATGCATGCAATGTTCAGTTTTGTTTTACCCATAAAACGATACACAGTATTTTGCTGTAAGTACCAGACACATTTACAATATATGCAAAAATTAGAATGCAAGTGTTATGTTCCTTATATTTAAGCCTCAAATGTGCCAACAGTGAAAATTCATTTATTTTTAAGAATGAAGAAAAGAGGTGGAATATAAATATGCAGAGAAATTACACAAATAAAATGTAATTTTGCATTTGGGAAGCCATATAAACATTCTTTTTATGTGTCTAAACTAAATCATCATTGTACTACTTGGATAGATGTACACTCACTATGTGTTTTACTATTTTACTTGCTCAAATGTGGCATTCTAACACCCATCATTCTCTGGTGTTGATACCTAATCACATCCGTAAATTAAATATTATGTCCATGTTGATACATACTTGCCTACTGGGTGTGATCACCTAAACAGAAAGCTGTGCACTCTTAGTTTGGTTACATGATTACAAAGATGACCCTGTGGGTCAAATTTCCCATTAAAAAAAAAGTAAAGTAAGGAAAGCTGATTTCCTCACTTTTGTAAAAGCTTGTGAACAGATCTCTTTCAGAGGATAAATGTGAGGTCAGCATCTTCTTTTCTCTTTTAGAGAAAGGAAATTAAGAACGGAACCTGTTCAGTTCTGTTCATACAATCACTAGGCAATCATACAATCTATTCCTTTTTCACCCATGGCTTAATTTGAAACTACTTGTTTTTATTTTAGTTCCAGGTGCATAATTTTCCCAAAATAAATTAGTGTAAAGAAACAAAGGCTGATAATGTAGTATGAATAATCCTTGTTCAACAATATTTTAAAATAATAAATTATAACATAGTAAGGTTTAGATATGTTGTAAAAAGGTATGGCCAAATCTGTCCTGGACCCCATCAGTTTTATGCTTTATACAAGACAGCACAATTAATTCTTCTAGTTTTTTAAGGATTCAGATTTTCCTTCGGGATACAACAGAATGAGTGTTTTAAAACACTTTATGCTTGTTTTCAGACTTTCCAAAATATTTCAGAGCCAAAATTACCTTTAACTATATCCAGTGTTTATTACACAAATGTGCCATGAGTGTTCTGGACCTTCAAGTATAATTTTAACCAAATAGAAAGGACTTCATAAGGCCATCTAATTCATCTCACTGTACCAAGCACTGAGCACATGAGATTGTTTATATGCTTTACTAACCTTACTTTAAGCACATCCACCATTTCAAATATAATAACTTATTTTACTACCTAACCATTTCAAGGAGATTACATCTAAGATTTTAAAATTTTGTGATGCTCTAGCCAGAAGTTTTGTTTGGCATTCTAAAAAGTCCTAATTTTAAACAAAGATGAAAGAGTAAGTTATCTTCTTATAAAACCACTCAGTATTATGAACCAAGAGGTTCTGATGAAGCAAAACCAAAGGGACCAATGAAAAAGCATGCTTTAGAATTCTTTTTTATTTCCAACAAAACCAAATTTTACTACTGTTGTGATCACAATCTTCACATTTGATGCAAATAGGAAAACTTAATTATAATCACTTAGTGGCAGTACTTCAGACAAAACCAATAATGTGTGCCACACAGATGATTATTTCTTCTGGATCAAGTTAATCAATAAGCTTGACATTACAATTAATAACATATTAAACTAAAGAAAATGAACGCACTACTTCAACATTCAGCTTGAAAATGTTTAGTACTTTCTGCAAACCTAAATTTAGTTTAGAAAGGTTAATATTCTCTTTCTAAACTATGGCATAGACTATATATAGCATTTTAAATATATTTATATATAATTATTTGCACATCATATTTTAGAAGGATCTGCAGATTTACTTGGATAGACTGATCTCATTCAAGTGTTCAGGCTTAGGGGGCTTCTGCAGTACTGTCATTTGCAGGTGGGGCATCATGATCAGGCTCAGAGGAAGCAGCTGCAGGTGTTTCCATCACAGCAGGTGGGAAATGACGGCGGCACACAGGGCACGTCCCTGACTAGGGGGAGAAAAAAACAAGTTCACAGCCAATGGAAAGATCTTAACTGCTACAAAGTATCAGAGCAGTATCATTATCCTCAAAACAAGTCAAATAACTTAAAAACAAAACCAAATAAACTTCAAATCCACACAGTACAGAGAGGCAAAATTTTGATGCTATTTCCTCTTCATCCCAATCAGACTCAATTTCTCTGAGGGTAAACAGTGTCTCCTAATCATGTTTGCATCTTTTAGGTCACTCATCTTTCATGTAGTGAGTATTAATTAAGAGTCTACTACATGCTCCACTTGGCACTGGTGCTACAGGGGTGAGCAAGGAGTCACAGGGCATGTCTTCACCTGCACTGAATGCATATATTAGAGAAACCAGAGACCTAATTAATTCACATATTTATTACACCAAATTATCCCCCTAGGACCTTCCTCATATATACTAAAGCCTTACTTTAGTGTAGCACAGATATGTCAAAGCAGATGGACCGCAGACCTCCTTTATAAGCCATATACTTCGTTTTCAAAAAGATATGGAGAGTTAGGTGCCTTCTAAATGATAAAACAAATCAATGAGGGAAGGTGGAACAGGGAAAGCAGTTAGACTGGGAGTACATTATTTTAGGACCAATGGAAGGTTATAGAGATGTGTCATCTGGCGATATGTTATCCCCTCACAAATCTTGTCTTTTTCCCAGAGATCTCCCTGATAGAAAAAAGGTTGAAGAAATCAGGTTATTGAAGGTGACAAAGATTCAGAACCTGGAAACCTTCTCCCTAGAGGAAAGGCTTCACAATAAGCTGCTTCCTGACAGGAGACAGACTATAGAGATTATTACCTTGGGTTAAAGCAAAATCAATGACAATTCAAGATGTACAACATACATAATATTTACAATTCAAGAATTTAATTCAGCAAACATTTATTGTGCACTTGCCATACAGATGGGGCCAAAAGAGCAACATTTTAGAGTCAAGAGTATGAGTATACTCTCAATCAACCACACACTAGCTGTGTAACCTTGGATGAATAACAATGATTGGAAAATGAGAATAAGGATACCAATATGTCCCAGAGTTACTGTTAGGATTAAATGGGAAAACACACATCAATCATCCAGCAATACCTGACACAGAGCAGGCACAGACAACACCAGATCCTTCTTAAGGCTCTGATACTATTGTGAGAGTTTAAAAAAGAGGATATTAAGGATAGAAAAGGTCGAATTTAAGCGGACCTACCTAGATCATCTATTCTTACAGTAAGGGGAAGACCACACCAGGCTAAGCAAACATGAGTAAATGTACAGAGGAGTAAATCTGATGAGATAGACTAGATCACAGAAGGCCTGGAAAGCCTAGACAGAAACTTTAGATTTTTTATTTTATTTATTTATTTATTTATTATTTTTTTTGTGGTACGCGGGCCTCTCACTGTTGTGGCCTCTCCCATTGCGGAGCACAGGCTCCGGACGCACAGGCTCAGCGGCCATGGCTCACGGGCCCAGCCACTCCGCGGCATGTGGGATCCTCCCGGACCGGGGCATGAACCCGCGTCCCCTATATCGGCAGGCGGACTCTCAACCACTGCGCCACCAGGGAAGCCCGAAACTTTAGATTTTATAAAGGAATCATGAACATTTCTGCACTGGATTTTAGATACCAACTAGAGTTTTGACAAAGATGAAGTAGCAGTAGAGGGGGAGCAACAGCAAAGAAAGAGAAAGGAAAGAAAAGAAGGGAGAAAGGAGAGGGTAGGAAATAAGAGAAGAGAGAAGGAAGGGAGTGCTTATAGAGAAGAAAGGGAGCCATATCCGTAAGTAATTAAGCTGGGAATGTGATTTGGGAATTTCTACTGAACTACATGTAAATATCCTTTATGCAAGAATAGAATTCACTGTGAAGATGTAAGTAAAACCTTTTTTTTCTTAAGTAATTCAAATATACTTAAAAATTATTGGGTAAACATTGAAAAACAGTATATAAAAATTTGAATAGGAGCTACTTGGTAGGTTATTAAATATTTATCATATACATTTTAATTTTTAAAATTATTTTCTTGTAGTACAGTTGATTTCCAATGTTGTGTTAATTTTTGCTATATAGCAAAGTGATTCAGTTATACATATATATATTCTTTTTCATATTCTTTGCCATTACAGTTTATCCCAGGATATTAAATATAGTTCCCTGTGCTATATGGTAGGATCTTGTTGCTTTTCCTCATATACATTTTTAAAGATACCATCTCATATTAGCAGAATATCTGTATACTGTTATAGTACTCTGAGTAGTCCTAAAGGCTTCTTTGCTTAAGATATTTTTGAAAACATCAAATTTCAGGGATATAATCAAAGATCTAATTAGCTTTATCCTAAAATCATTTGCCTATATTGTTTTTAGACAATGTTAGTAAGGTAAAATAGTCTGATATATCGTTAATCTGTAATCATTAAAAGGTAACCAATTTTAAACACTGAATTAAAAATTACTACGAGTATGTAGCTAAATAAAATAGGCTTAAAGACACTACTATCATCATTAACTTGTAGGAGAAACTATTAACTTTAAAAAAGTAAATCTGCAACTCACCTTCTGCAGCCAAATTGAGACACAAGGTTTGTGAAAGAAATGATGACAGGGTAACTCTGTTGCTATATCATCCTTAATATACTCACTGCAACAGATTGGACAGCATTGCTCCTGACCAATAGCTGAAAACAAATAATTTGATTTATCAATCCCATGAAGTTCAATTTTAATAAAATTGAAAACCAACATATTAACTCATAGACAACACCTATGAAAGACAAAAGAACCAGACTTCGGTGAATTAATTGGCAAAAGTGTTTCAGCTTAATACATGACAATTTGGAATTTAATAAACATTGCTTTTGTAGAAAAGTTGTCCCAGCCTATCACTTGATAAATTAAAAAATTCCACTAGGTAAAAGTTTGTCTGAATTAGGTTTCATACAAAATCTAATGAAAATTTCTGACAGTCACTATTTTATCTTCTAGGTGCATTGGTAATATACTTGAATATGCAAAGTGTCGTTCAACATTAGAGATCAACTTTGCCCTTACCAGTGTGATCTTCAAGAACAAGGGTCTCTGGAAGACCATCAATGCTCTCCTTACTGGCTGGTGGATTGGCCACCTCAACATCCACTGCGAGAGACTCTAAATGTGCCAGGGCAGTCTGAAAATGAAAAGTCGCATTTCTTTGTTAGGAAACACTTTTTAAAACAGTAATGAAAAACTATTTTTAAAGTTATCTTCCAAAATTATATCCACCATTATCCTCTTCCTACTGGTTTCTTTTGCTTCAGTCCCTGCCCTTTTTGCCTCCTTCCAAAAGGAACCATCACCAAACCAAAAAATCAAAAAACACAGGAAAAAAAATCCCTACTTTTCACAAGTACAACAAAAATCTATCTTGTCTCAATAACCATTTACTTGTCCATCATACTTATATTTTCAAGAGTGGTTACCTCTTCCAACTTATGAGCTTATATATGAGATCAATAACATGAAAGAAAATAAATACTTTGAACAGGTTCAACTCATGAAATATAAAATGTGGCCAAGGTTACAAGATGTTCAAGGCAGGGAAGCAAATAATGCATTTCTGAACGGCTGTATCTACTACTGGTATAGAGTCAGCACACCCACATTACTGGTTCACTAGTACTGGCACAACTCATTTTATTGCACTTTGCAGGTACTGCATGTTTTTACAAATTGAAGGTTTCTGGCAATCCTGGCTCAAACAAATCTATCAGTGCCACTTTTTCCAACAGCATTTCTCACTTCATGTCTCTGTGTCACATTCTGGTAATTCTCACAATATTTAAAACTTTTTCAATATTATTATAATTGTTATGGTGATCTGTGATCAGTGATCTTTGATGTTACTACTATGACTCACTGAAGGCTAAGATGATGGTTAGCATTTTTTAGCAATAAAGTGTTTTTTAATTCAGGTATGTACATTTTTTTGGGACATACTGCTATTGCACACTTAATTGACTACAGTATAGTGTAAACATAACTTTTATATGCACTGAGAAACCAAAAATTTGTGTGACTCACTTTATTGTAGTGCTCTTGAACTGAACCTGGAATATCTCTGAGGTATGCCTGTATTCCTAGGTTATCTGGGTTGTGAACTTTATTTAGGAGTTCAAATGTCTGGAAAAAGTCACTCACAGGAATGGAAAGAACAGCAAATCATATGACCATCTAGTACAAGTCACCCTCATCTTTTTGTGGCTTGATTAGCCCTTATGGCTACAATTAGGTTAGAACTGCAGATAGGACCTATAATCACAGGATCTAAAAGGTAGAAACACACCAAGTATCCACAGATGAATGGATGAACAAAATGTGGTTGGTAAAGATAAATATTCAATATATAGTGAAATTCAGAATATTCTGATATCGTAATATGGTAATATATTAACCACTTCACTAAGAATAAATGTTAAAGGACAAGAGTATTAAAAATAATTATACTACAATAACTTATTAATGAATACTCAATATAAGAAAAGGTAAACTGTGACATCAAAAACGTAAGAGTGGGGAAATAAAAGGGTAAAGTTTTTGTAGGCAATTGAAGTTACCAGCATAAAGTAGGCTGTTAAGATGTTTTATGTAAACCTCATGGTAACCACAAAGCAAAAGTCTACATTAGATTCACAAAAGGTAAAAAAATCACCAAGTCACAAAAGGAGACAATAAGAGAAGGAGAAAGTAACAAGGGAACTACAAAACAGCCAGACAACATAATAAGAAGGCATTAGTAAGTTCTTATCTATCAATAGTTACTCTAATATAAATGGACTAAATTCTCCAATCAAAAGGCATACAGTGGCGAATGGAAAAAAAAACAAGACCCAACTACATGCTGCCTGTAAGAGACTCACTTCAGCTTTAAGAAACACATAGGCTCAAAGTAAAGGGATGGAAAAAGACACTCCATTCAAGTGGAAACCAAAGAGAGCAGGGGCAGCTATACTTATATCAGACAAAAGAGACTTTGAGCCAAAAATGGTAACAAGAGGCAAAGAAGATTATTATACAATGATACAGAATCAACTCATCAAGAGAATACAACAATCATAAATGAATATGTACCCAAAAAAAAGAGCAACTAAATATATTAAGCAAATAAAAACAGATCTGAAGTGAGATTAGACAACAATATGATATTAGGGGAGTCCAATATTTCACTTTCAATAATGGAGATATTATCCGGACAGAAAACAAAAAGGAAATATTGGACTTGAACTATACTTTAGGTAAAATGGACCTAACAGACATATACAGAACATTCCACAAAACAGCAGCGGAAGACACATTCTTCTTGAATGCACATGAAACATTATCCAGGTTAGATCATATATGTCACAAAACAAGTCTTGGCAAATTTGAGAAGACTGAAATCACACCAATTATCTTTTCTGTCCAAAATGGCAAGAAATGAAAAATCAACAATAGGAAGAAAACTGGAAAATTCACAAAAATGTGGAAATTAAACAACACACTCCTGAACAACCAATGAGGCAAAGAAGAAATCAGAAGATATCTTGAAACAAACAATAATGGAAACACAATATACCAAAACTTACAGGACAAAACAAAAGCAGTTCTAAGAGGGAAGTTTATAGCAAAAAAATGCCTACATTAAGAAAAAGGAAATATACCAAACAACCTAACTTTACACCTCAAGGAAGTAGAAAATAGTTTGAAAATTTTTTTCAAAATATCTGAAAAAGAAACTAAGCTGAAAGTTATCAGGAGGAAGGAAGTAACAAAGATCAGAGCAGAAAGTGTAGAGACCAGAAAAATAGAAAATACCAACTAACACCTGTTTTTTTTTGAAAAAGTAACATTGACAAGCCTTTAGTTAGACTAAGAAAAAAGACAAAAGACCCAAATAAAATAATAAATGAAAGAGGAGACATTACAACTGATAACACAGAAATACAAGTATCAGAGGAGACTATCATGAATAACTGTACACCAACAAATTGGATATATTAGAAGAGAAACATAAAACCTACCAAGAATGAATCGTAAAGAAACAGAAATACTGAACAGACCAATACAAGCAGGGAGAATGAATCAGTAATCAAAAATCTCCCCCAACAGAAAAGCCCAGGAGCAGATGGTTTCCCTGGGAAATTCTACCAAACATTTAAAGAATTAATGCCAATCCTTCTCAAACTCTTTCAAGAGGAGGAGGAACACTCCCAAACTCATTTTATGAGTCCAGCATTACTCTGATAGCAAAGCCAGTTTATGACACAAGAGGCATACCTTACTTCATTGAGTTCTGCTTCATTGCGCTTCACAGATATTGTGTTATTTACAAATTCAAGGTTTGTGGCAACCTTGCATGACAGTTAGCGTTTTTAGCAATGAAGTATTTAAAAATTAAGGTATATACATTGTTTTTCTAGACATAATGCTATTGCCTACTTAATAGAGTAAGTATAGTGTAAACATAACTTTTTATATGCACTGGGAAATGAAAAAATTTGTTGACTTGCTTTATTGTGATATTCACTTTACTGCGGTGGTCTGGAGCCAAACCCGCAATATCTCCGAGGTATGCCTGTACAAGAAAAGAAAGTTACAGCCCAATAATCCTGATGAACATAGATGCAAAAATCCTCAACAAAATAGTAACAGACCATATTCAACAGCACATAAACGGATCACACACCATGATCAAGTGATATTTATCCCTGGGATGCAAGGATGGATCAACACATATGAATCAATAAATATGATACAGCACATTTATAAAATGAAAAGATAAAATGCATATGATCATCCCAATAGATGCAAAAAAAAAAAAAAGAAAAAGAAAAGGAAAACACTCATTTGACAAAACACAGCAACCTTTCATGATAAAAACTTTTCACAGATGGGTATAGAAGGAACATACCTCAACATAATAAAGGCACACAAAGCCCACAGCTAACATCATAATCAACAGTGAAAGGTGGAAAGTTTTCCCCCTAAAATCAAGAACAAGACAAGGGTGCCCACTCTCACCACTCCTATTATACATAGTACAGAAATCCTAGCCAAAGTAATCAGGCAAGAAAAATAAATAAAAGGCATCAAATTGGAAAGGAAGAAGTAAAAGTGTCTTTGTTTGCAGATAAGATCTTATATATATAGAAATTCCTAGACTCCACACACACACACACAAAGTTAGAACTAATCAACAAATTCAGTAAAGTTGCAGGATACAAAATCAACATATAGGAATCACTTGTGTTTCTATACATTAATAATAAAATATCTGAAAAAGAAATTTTAAAAAATCCCATTCATGACAGCATAAAAAATTTAATAAAATACTTAGGAATAAGCTCAAGCAAAGAGGTGAAAGATCTATACACTGAAAACTATACCACTTTGCTGAAAGAAGACATGAATAATGCAAAGACATCCCATGTTCATGGATTGGAAGAATTAAAATATATGTTAAAATGTCCATACTACCTAAAGCAATATACAGGTTTAATGCAATCCCTATCAAAATTCCAATGGCATTTTTCATGGAAATAGAAAAAAATCTTAAAATCTGTACAGAACCACAAAAGATCCTTATCCTGAATAGCCAAAGCTGAAGCCGTCACATTTCCTGATTTCAAACTGTATACAAAACTATAGTAATTAAAACAGTATGGTACTGGCATAAAAACAGACATATAGACCAAATAACAGAATCGAGAGACCAGAAATAAACCCTGGCAAATACGAACAACTGATAAGGGAGCCAGGAATACTCAATGGGGAAAGGATAATCTCTTCAGTAAATGGTACTGGGAAAACTGGATAATCACATGCATAAAGCTGAACCCCTACCTTACACCACTGACAAAAATTAACTTGAAATGGAATAAAAACTTACACATAAGGCCTGAAACTATAAAACTCCTAGAAGAAAATACTGAGAAAAAGTTCCTTGACATTGGTTTTGGCAATGATTTTCTGGATGTGACAACTAAAGCATAAGCAACAAAAGCAAAAATAAATAAGTGGACTACATTAAACTCAAAAGCTTCTGCATTGGAAAAAACCAATCAACAAAATGAAAAGCCTAGCTACAAAGTGGGACAAAATATTTACAAATCATGTATCTGATAAGGGATCAATATTCAAAACACGTAAGGAACTTAAGAGCTAAAAAACAAACAATAAAAAAATGAGCAGAGGAACTGAATAGACATTTTTCCAAGGAAGACATACAAAAGGCCAACAGGTACACTAACAGATGCTCAATATCACTAATCATCAGGAAAATGCAAATCAAAACCACAATGAGATACCACCCCACACCTGTTAGAATGGCTATCATGAAAAAGACAAGAAATCAAAGTGTTGGTAAAGCTGGGGATATAAGGGAACCCTCATGCACTGTTGGTGGGAATGTTAACTGATGCAGCCACTATGGAAAACAGCAGAAAGTTCCCCCCCACAAAATTAAAAATAGAACTACCATATGATCCAACAACCCCACTTCTTGATAGTTATCTAAAGGAAATAAAATCAGGATCTTCACTGTAGTATTATTCACAATAGCTAAGATATAGAAACAACCTAAGCATCCACTTATGAATGAATGGATAAAGAAGGTGTGGTGTGGTGTGGTGTGTGTGTGTGTGTGTGTGTGTGTGTGTGTGTGCATAGATCTATCTATATATCTATCTATAAAATGGAATATTATTTAGCCACGAGAAAAAAGGAAATCATGCCATTTGTGACAACATGGATGAAACTTGAGGGCATTATGCTAAGTGAAATAAGTCAGAGAGAGAAACACAAATACTGTATAATATAACTTATATGTGGAATCTAAAAAAGGTGAACTCATAGAAACAGAGAGTAGAATGGTGGTTGCCAGAGACTGGGAGTTGGGGGAAATGGGCAGTTACTGGTCAAAGGGTACAAACTTCCAGTTATGAGTAAGTTCTGGGGATCCAAGGTAGCAAAGTGATTATAGATAACAAATTGTACTATATACTTGAAAGTTGGTAAGAGAGTAAATCTTAAATGTTCTCACCACAAGAAAGAAATGGTAGTTATGTGAGGTGATGGAGGTTAACAATCCTACTGTGATAATTTCACAATATATGTGTATCAAATCAACACACTGTACACCTTAAACTTACACAATGTTACATGTCAAATACATCTCAATAAAGCTGGAAAAATGTGGTATACACATGCAATGGAGTAGAATTCAACCTTGAAAAAGAAGGGAATTCTGACACATGCTAAAACAAGGATGAACACTGAAGGCATTATGCTAAGTGAAATAGGCCAGTTACATTAGGATAAATATTGTATACCTGATATGAGGTACCTAAAGTAGTAAAATTCATAAGATAAACAGTAGAATGATGGTTGCCACAGGATGAGGAAAGGAGGGAATGTGGTTGTTTATGTACAATGCCATTTAACTATATACTTAAAAGTAGTTAGAATAGTAAATTTTACATTATGTGCCTGTTACCACAATAAAAAATAAACAAACTAGGCTTCCTAGGTAGGAATAGGATTCTTTCTGCCTGATGGTTAACATTGCGTTCTCTTGGATGGCAAACATAATCTTTTGTATACTCCTCAAGATCTAGCCAAGATATTTTAGCAACCGTCTTTCCAAAAAGGATTTGAGATGACTTACAAAAAAGGATAGGGCCAAGGCCAAAGCAAAGTCAGGACTAAAAAAAGAGCGAGCAAAAAAAATTCACGGTAATAAAAGTTAATAAACATAGTTAATAACATTGAACACCAAATTTGACTCTGGATTTGCAGACAGATATTGCAAAAAGAAAAACAGTGTGCCAGTAATAGAAGTATTGCCTCTGACAAATTCACCTCTCATCTCCGTCCTGTGAAAATAGATCTGGGCCCTTTAAATATTTTTCCTTTGTCAGCTACCATGATCTTAGGCTGTGCAGGAGAGGGTGCTGGAGAGACATCACAGGAGGAATGGGCTGTTTAGTTCTAGTGCGCAGTGTGTGAGGCTTCCCTGTTGTGGGCTTCTGGAGCACAGACGGCTTCTGCGCCAGGCTCCTCCAGCGTGATGAAAGGTTTCTCCAGCACTTGGATCCGGAAGCACATGCAGTTTCCCCAGTGCCTGACAGCTGCAGTATAAGGTGGCCAGCAGCTTCCCCTGGCACCCATCTTGGGTGGTTTTGTAGCAGGAGCGCTTCCAGTTAGTCTCTTCCCTGTGAATAGTTTCTTTAGCACTCCAAAGGTAGATTTTTGCCAAGATCCAGAGGGCAGATTTCCAGCAAGTTCTGCCAGCATAATAGCATAAACACTTCTCTAAGAGCCATGGTTGTGTCCTCTTCAACGCAGCCTAGCTTTCAGCCCTGGGGGGTGGGGAGGTGGAGTGCTTCATCTCAGCCCTAAGGCTATTCCTTAAATCTACTATTCCTATATTCTTTAGAATTCACTTTACTTCCTAGTAGCCTAACTATAGTTAGTAATTCTTTATACTAAACTTACCCCATTCAAATTAATTGTTTTCTCCCTGTGACTGAGCTCAGACTGATAAAGAACTGGTATCAGGCATGATTCCATGAAGTAAGAATGGGATTGGTTTGGTTGAGCTTTTGGGCTTGAGCTCACTGCTGAGCTCTTTACCAACTGAAGAGGGGTGCTATCAATCCATGGTCTTCAGTGGAATCAAAATTAAACTATCACTGTGGTTGAACACAATGAAGTGCCAACTAAAGCACATGTCTTGGGAACCCAGGTGGCTGCTGCACCTGACCTAATGGCAATAATGATGACTATAAAAACTGTGACGTGGGATGGATCCTTCTGAGCGCTCCTGCACATTTACAAAGAGAAAGTGACAGACTTGGGCCCATTAACTCTCAAAGTGAAGCACGGTATGAGAACCAGAGCATGTCCATGATAGCCCCGAAAAAAATCTCTTACTTTTGAAAATCAAACATACATTTTAAATTAAATTAATTCTCAGTCAAGTTTCTCAAAAATTATATCACTGATTGGTTAAAAAACAGGATTCTGAGACTTAGAATGGGGACATCTGGTTGAACTCAGATGAAACTGACTATTTTGAATCCCCATGTCACTCTGAGCCTCCTTGTACCAGTAGGAGTAGCTTACCCTCCACAAACCAGCCTTTCTCTACTTGAAAATCCTGTGATAATTTCAAGTATAGAGTATACATCTCTTAGTACTTCTATGCCCAATAGTATAAAGTTACCAGAAAACTACAGCAGCCAAAAAAGGCAGGATGATTGAGGACACAGACTCTTGAGAAATGTAGGTTTGGGTCACACCACCAAGTAAAGAATCCCAACCAGGTGAGATTCTTGCTGATGACAGAGAAAATAAGGAAGAAAGACACTATAGCTATGAATTACAGCCTGTGACCAAATACAGAAACAAGGACTAGTAGCTTTGCATATTTTCTATTTGCTTGTTATATGTATATATTTATCTGTATCTACTAACCATTTTCTTTTTTCCCGATCTTCCCATTTTTATTTTATATAGCAGTCAACTTTACAATTTAATCTTTATATAAGAGAATATTCAGTATGACTGACAATTTATGAAGTAATTAATATAGCCAGCGATGAATACAATGACTCTTGGGACTGTTCATCTGTTCATTCTGGGGAAAAGGTGAAACTTCTTCTTTTGTTAGAATAGCTGTATCTTGCTGGGTAGAAATATAGCTGGACTGTCGTTGGACGGCAGTTGAAATGTGTGTAGAAATGTGTATACAGAATCCAAGTAGTCAAACATATGGACTGTTCCAATAATCAATTATTGCTTCTCAGATCTAAATTCACTGTTTTTGTAAGCTCTGTGTAAATGGATTTGGGCCATTTAAATATATTCCCTTCTGACAGTTGTCATGATGTTAAGCTTTGTTCATAGAGGATGCTGAAGAGACAGTGCAGGAGGAAAAGGGCTTTGCTTCTGATCCTGTTCCCACATTCCTTTTTATACTCACCGTTTTTCCACTTTATAAATAAAAGCATACTTCTTCCCCCTTCAAAGGAGCAATCTGAAATACCGGGGTCAAACTGAACTACAATGACTGATAAGAAATCTTTGTAGATGGCTTCCAATTTTCTACTTTCAAAAAAAATAGGAGGATCTAAACAACTTGCCAAGTTTTTGTGATTTTGGTAATATCTAAGAAGAATTCAGTGACAATGCTATGATAAACTCCTTCCATCCCTACCAATTTACTTATTTGAATAAGGATTTTCAATCTACATTCATAAGATAAAAAACAGAAATAAAGTTGATGCTGAATTATGCCTCATTCTAGGAATAAAATTCACTCACAAAGTAATTAGGAAGGGAAAAAAGCTTCTATCTCATTAAGAGATACATTTCTAGTAAAATTTTACTTTATGTTTAAGTAATTATCAAATTTTATAACCGTTTTTGATCAATAGACACAACAAACATTTTATACTCAATCTAAACCATTTTTTTTACATTTAAATTCCTGAACATATTTTTATTGCAAAAGTGATATAATAGGGTAAATAATATTACTTAAGATTTATGCCAAAAAATTTTAGATGTCAACGTAAAGATGTGCAAAGGAATACTTTTTTTCCCCCAAGATTTCTTTGGGAGTGAGTAAAAAGCTTTAAAATCATTTTTTCAAACAGTTAAATATCTTAAATATTTTGCCCTCATATCTGAGACAGAGATATGAGGCAAATGTTTATTGCCAATATATTCACCAGTATCTACTACCTGAAAAGAAAGAACAGCCTAGTACTGGAAAAATAACAGAAATGAAAACAACCACTGACAGAAAGAGATAGGGCTGCTGAGAAAAAAAACAAATCAAAGCACTCAGTTTGTCTTATTACTTGTTTTTGCTTTATTTAAAGAATGTTAGTATTAAATTTAAAAGGAAAAATCCTAAATTATAAATTATTTCAGTTTCATTTTTCAAAATGAATAAGTAAGTGCATGCTAGAAAAATAAAGATTTCTAGAGAGTGATAGGAAGAAGGAACTGTATTGATTCTCTAGAAGAGAAGCAAGTCTCAATCAAATTCAAATAAAATAAAGCTGAGCACTAAATCTGAAGAATATGTTATGCTGCGGAGAAGGGGAGACATTTAATGCTATTAATCTGAAACAGAAGGATAGGTGGGTAAGAACAACTGAAAGCGGCAGTGCCACTGGGTTCCTGAGAGCAGGAGGCAACAATGTGGAGACTCTATGTTCCCTGGACATACTACATTCTTTCCTTCCTCTTGTCTTTGTCCACTCTGCTAATGCCTTCACCTAGCATGACCTCTCATGACCAGTCTCTCTCGCTCTTCTTTCAAGATGCCAATCAAATGTCACAGTTCCCATTAGTAATAAACAATAAAACTCTTAATTTTCAAAACTTCTTTATAAAGACATCTCCATATTGTAGGAATCATAAACCACTGGCATAATAATGGAAACAAATCATTTAACGACTGTGAAACCAGACTCTAATATTGATGTATATTCCATGTGGTCCCTTAAAATGCCTTTAACTCAAGGAAGTTAGTGATCCTTAATCTTTATATATTCTATTCCTGATGCAGGTTATCATGCTGTGCCACTGTTTCCCATGTGTCAGAATTTGGCAAGGCAAGTTATATAATCTGGGAAAAGTCCTAAGTGTATTATCCTGTCTCATGATATTCTGACTTTTCTTCTAGTACATAGTATTTTTCCTTTTCTTCTCCCAGTTTTACTGAGATATAATTGACATACAGCACCATGTAAGTTTAACATATATAGCATAATGATGTGACTTACATACACCATGAAATGATTATCCCAATAAGTTTAGTGAGCACCCATCATCTCAATATAGATGCAAAATTAAAGAAATAGAAAAAAAGTTATTTCCTTGTGATGAGAACTCTTAGGATTTACTCTCTCAACAACTTTCATATATAATATACAGCAGTGTTAATTATATTTATCATGTTGCACATTACATCCCTAGTACTTATTTATCTTATAACTGAAAGTTTATGCCTTTTGACCACCTTCATCCAATTCCCCCTCCCCCCAACCCCCCGCCTCTAGTAACCACAAATCTGATTCTTTTCCTGAGTTTGTTTTTGAAGTATAATTGACCTAGCACACTGTATTAGTTCGTTACACTACATAGTGATTTGATATTTCTATACATTTCAAAATGATCACCATGATACACAGTATTTCTGCTATGGTCACTTTGAGAAAAACATACACTATAATGCATAACTGACAGCAATGATCTCCATGGAAGATTACACACACTTAAAAAAGTGATACCAATGCAGAGCTAACTTGTGTGTGTACCTGTGCATGCATATGTGCGTGTAGATAAATAGGTCTGGATCTCTCTATCTACCTAATACCTAATTTATAAATCTAAACTGGGCTTTTTTTTTTTTTTTTTTTGCGGTACGCAGGCCTCTCACTGTTGTGGCCTCTCCCGTTGTGGAGCACAGGCTCCGGATGCGCAGGTTCAGCAGCCATGGCTCACAGGTCCAGCCGCTCCACGGCATGTGGGATCTTCCCGGACCGGGGCGCGAACCCATGTTCCCTGCATCGGCAGACGGACTCTCAACCACTGCGTCACCAGAACTGGGCTTTCTAATCTCATTACATTTCAAGATAAAATGGTATTATAGTGTTCCTGAAAGTTCCCTCTTTCATTTTTGTTCTCTCACTTTTGACTCATTCACGTTATTACTGTTCATCTACTTTGGAAATCACTGTGGAAATAGTGATTTAAAGAAAGACTTCTTACAACAAAATCCACTAGTGCAGTGGAAGTTCCCAAACATGAAAATGCTTGGGCTTTTGACCATAGGCAAATACAATTATGAACAAGTTGTTGTGTTTTGGTCAAATAAAGCAAAGAAGGCAAGACAAACAGGCACCAAATGTGCCACATTTATTAACCTGTGTATGTGTGTGGGGATGAAAGGGAATAACTTTTCTAACTACATTAAGCAGCTAGATAGACTTAGAAGCCTTAAGAACCAAAAAAGGGAAGTGATTTGTAACATATCTTTAGAGATCTTTAATTGCAGTTAACAAATATACCTGTGTGTGTGTGTATAAAATATTCAGATTCACAGACCTGTATACAGTAATTCTATAGAGGAAGAACATTTTCTAAATGCAAGCAAAACAAACACTTTACATTCTGTAGTAAAAACTGGAAAATATTGTAATTTTAGGCAAATTGGCAGGATGTCAAGTACAATTTCTATACACATACTGAATCACTATTCAGTAATTGTTATTAAATTGGTAAGAAAATTATTCACCTTTTCTTAAAAGCAGTTAAAGAAACCTTTCATTGTTATCACTTGGCATCCCACCAACCTATATATGGGTACCAGAGCACTAAAATAAGCACTAAAATACCTCCATAGCCTGGGCTAAGCGTTCTTCTAGTGCCATGTAAGTGAGGAACTGAGGGTCCACGTAAGAAATAGCTTCAGCAACTCCTAGTCCATCTGCAAAGCCGTCAAACAGGCTGGAAAAAAAAGTACAACCGTGATTTGGGAAACCTTTATAGTGAAGACATAATTATATTAGCATACTGACAAGCCAATAAAGATGCTACAAGCAGAAAACCTTAAAATATTTTAATATAAATCTCATGTGGTGAGGGGCAGGAAGAACCCAACAGAAGAGTTAAATGCTAAGCATATGGAGGTAAGATACCATTCCCAGCCCCAATAGGCTGCCACACTCACTGCACAAAGTTTGTAAGAAAATTCTCTGTTTCTAGTTCTAGCTCTGGGAACTGTTTATGGCTGGGATAAAGGTAGTACTTTTTCCCTCCTAATTCTTTATCATATCTTTCCCCTTTATTTTAGTTTCCAATCTAAATTTAGGTGAGAACATGTTAAGAATACTGCATTTATTTTAATTCTTTCATTGGTCAAAGCCTCTTTTTCTTCTCTTACCTTGTACTGCTTAATTACTTCGGGCTTAAGAAAATTTTATTTTCTCAAGTTTATCTCACTAATCTCTCTTCTATTCTTCTAAAAACTAGGGCTCTTCCCTTATTATTCAGTTTGAAAAGATTTAGCTCCTAACTGCTCATTTTTATTATTATTATTTTTTTCTGAAGGGTTGTAAGCCCCTTGAAGAAAAATATTATGTCTTAATCTGGTCCTTATCTGCTTCCTCCATGCCTACATATACATGGATCCCTCCTTTTTCTCTAGTCTTAGAAATACTAAGTATTTCAAGATTCAGAAAACGTTAAGTATATCCTCAGTCCTCTTCTCTCTAAACCTTGTTCCCTTGGCAATTACATTCAAGTCCACCCCTTCAATTATCCTTTCTACAGATGATCCCTAAACCTCTAATTCCAAAATCCCTCTTGAGTTCTTGACCTACATTTTTAGTTTTCTGTGGGGCACTTTACCTCAATGAACTCCTACCACCTCAAATCCAAGATCTCCAAAACTGAACTTATTTTGTCTACCTAAAGGAAAACTTCTGTTGACTTCCGCATTTCTATCAGAAACTGAATATCATAGTCAGAAAAATCCAGTTACACATGCTAGCTCAAAACAGTTATGATGTCAATCTTTCTGCCACCATTAAAATTACAAATCTATTGCCCAGAGATACAGAAGTACTCCTATGAAGAATATATTAAAGCTTCGTAGTATCTAGAAATCAGCAGACATCACATGGTACAAAGGAACAGACATTTTCCTACAATCACAGATTTTAGAATTAGAATTAAAACTAAGATTACTGAATAAACCTCCTCTGCAATACTAGAACTCATTTATCTATCAGTGAAATGTAGTGCAAAGAGGAAGAGTCTTGGAGTCAGATAGGAATTTAATGTCACATTTAACTGAGTCATACTTAAACAGTATGAAAATATTATTTAACTGTTACTGTTTCTTTATCTGTAAAACAAATTAAATGAGTAGATGCACACAGGTGCCTTGCACAGAGATGGCACCAGAGTAGGCATTCAAGAAACAGTAGAACCATTTCCTCCGTGCTGAAAACATACCGCTTTCTAAGCAGGTGCATGCAGTATGGGAGAGCCCTAATAGAAGTTTGAAACTTATGTGAAGTAAGTGCTCTAGTTCTGCCTGCTGAAGCAACACAAACTATGCCCACTTTCCCTTCGCAAAAAACTCCTTCAAATGATTGGAGTCAACTATCCCCCAAGAATTCTTTTCTTCTCTAGGCCAAACAAATCTAGACACTCAGAGCATGGTACTTGGTTGTAATTTGGTAACTTAAGAATAATCAGCTAATATTAAAAATTCTAGTATCATTCATTTGGTAAACACTATGGTCATAACTGTCTCAGACAACAATCACAAAGGACACTAAAACTAGTAGTTGGTAGCTTGATAGTTTGAAAGGAAACAGGTTATCTTCCCGCTAGACGCTTACATAAAGCTAAAAATGGCAACTGTACAGTGATGATATCTGAAAGATAAAACCTTTACCAAGTGATCAGAATTAACATCATCAGTAATGGGACAATTCGACACCATGTGCCTTCTGATATGAACTGAGAAGAACAGAACATTGTTTCTAAGGTATTCCTGCTAAAAATGTGTAACTTGAATCTAATTATGACATTGGACAAAACCAACCTGAGGGACATTCTACAAAATAAATGGCCTGTACTTTTAAAAATGTCAAAGTTATAAAAGACAAAGAAGACTGAGGAAATATTCCAGGTTAAAAGAAACTAAAGAAACATGTTAACTAACATGGTGGTCTTGGATTGGACCAAAAATGGCCTTAGTGGGACAATTATAGATATTTGAATAGGTGTGTAGATTAGATAACGGTACTATATCAGTGTTAATTTCCTCATTTTGACAATTTTATTATGCTATATAAGAAAATATCCTTGTTTTTATGAAATTCATTCTAGGCTATTTATGAGTAAAGAGGCATCATGTTTGTAACTTACACATAAATGCGTCAGAAAAAAATATGAATATAAAGAAAGGAAAGAAAGAATGGTAACACGAATATGGTAAATGTTAACATTTAGGGAATCTTAGAGATATATGGGAATTTTCTGTACTACTTTTGCCATTTTTCTGTAAGTCTGAAATAATTTCAAAAGAGTTTAAAAATTCTATTATTAAAGCATGGTAATATCCACAAAGAATTAATTTCTCACAATCTTATTAGGTTAATTATTACAACCCTGATTTCTTATTAGGTTAATAATTATTAAAAATAATAATTATAACCCCAATTTCTAGCCAAGAGAAAGCTTAAGTTGTTATCAAAGAATAAATAAATGGTACATTTGGGATATGTCTAAATCCAAAATCTATGTTTTCTGCACATCAACTCCTACCACACCAATCTATGAAATATTCTCTGGTTATTCTACAATATTTCTGTGACTTACTCAAAACAAATAAACCAACAAACTTTTGATAGAGGACTTTTTCCATTTTCCTTTAAGCTAAAATAAAAAAAACAAAGGGATTTAATTTTTTCCTAAGCAGTGGCAAAACTGAAAAGAAAGTGCCTCAAATTTTGGCTTTAGATAAGAATTGCTGCTGTTTGTCATGGCTTTTCCTTTTAGTTGTCAAAATGATATGCTATTTTAATATGAAAATCAAACCACATTTTCACCTTATCAACACTTAGCTACTACCATATAAATTGAATAGAGTACCACAAAAGCAAATAAGGAGGTATTGCCATATCTAGACAAAATTCAGAACAGTAACCTTCAAAAATTTTGTCTTAAAATCAATGCTAAATTGTTTTCCATATTAAAAAAAAAAAGTACTTTGAAGCTCCCCAAATTTTGGAACAACCAGCAATGTCTCTAAAATCTTAATACAACAGCCACATTTAGAAAGATCATCAATGAATTAGAAGTTTTCAAATTTAAGCTAAATTTTGTTCAATAAAGACCTTGATTATACCTTCAAATTTTTATGTGAGGGCTTCCCTGCTGGCACAGTGGTTAAGAATCCGCCTGCCAATGCAGGGGACACAGGTTCGAGCCCTGGTCCGGGAAGATCCCACATGCCGCGGAGCAACTAAGCCTGTGCGCCACAACTACTGAGCCTGCACTCTCTGCGTGCCTAGAGCCCGAGCTCCACAACTAGAGAAGCCACTGCAATGAGAAGCCTGCGCACCACGGCAAAGAGTAGCCTCCGCTCACTGCAACTAGAGAAAAGCAACGCAGCCAAGAATAAATAAAATAAAATAAGTAAATTAAGAAAAAAAAAAAAAGCTGGTGGGACCAATGGACTACAAAAACAAGTGGAGAAAAAAATTTTTTATGTGAAACCTGTTTTGAAAGTTACTTAGAAATATACCCAATACATCAAGATCTTAAAAAATATCACACATCTCAGTAATGTCACCTCTTGCTAATCTGTCCTAAAGAAATAAACTGAAGTACAAATCAAGTTTTATGGGGGGGAAGTTTACTGCACTATTTCAATGGGGAAATAATTAAATTTTAGTGCATCTATAGGATGGAGCACCTATATAATGGAGCTGTAAAAATTATATTCATAAAATTTCAAAAATGTGCAAAAGAACGTAATTCCTCATATAAAACCATAACTGCTTCCCAACACACATAGATGACACTAAATAGGCAATTCTGTCACCTGCTGAGCACTGTAATGACTTTGTATAATGTCATCAGAGAAGACATCAGAATTAACAAGGAGTTCAGTAACAGGGGAATGGGCAGACATAAAAGAGGGAAGAGATGAAGGGGGTGTCAAGATCACCAAGACTAGGACTAGGTGAAGCCACTGATTTTCCACAATGTTTGGGAAGACAGAAAATAGGTTTTGGAGGAGAATATTTAGGATGGAATTACAAATTGTGTGGCTGTAAGGAAACCCCACTTCTACTTCCGCAACATGGTCAATAAGAGTCTGCTCTGAACATACAATTTTTTTCTTCCCCTAGGGAGTGAGAAAAGGAAACAGTAAGGAGGAATTCATGGAGATGTTGAGTTTCATGTCTGGAACAATTTGGAGAAGTACAAAGAAGTAACTAAACACTCAGAAAGAGAAACTGAAGACACAAAGCAGGCCTTAAAAACATAAGTTCTAGAAACTTGCAGGGTTACCAGGGGTATGAATGAGTTTTTCTTACCTTTATTTTTCTAAATTTTCTGTAATGGAATTTTAACTGGAAAAACAAGACAAATTCTTAAAAATATATCTGTGCAGAGATGAAAACGAGGGTAGTACCAAGTCATGATTTTTCCAGAAAAAGTAACAAAAAGGGATTAGTTGGAACATTCCCTCTATATCTCAATAACTAGCTGCTTCCAGAGGGTTACTGCACACTTGAAAAATAAGTCTAAGTTTATAAACCAAAACAGTTAAATTCTGATCATTATATCATGAGCCATAACAATTCTATAATCCATTTAATTTATATGTTACTTTTATTTGAAGCTCACTGTTCTTTGTCAGCATAAAGTAAATTTAATACATTCAACATTTCTGAGAAGGTACAATTATATTTTCCATATTTTGCATATGAAGAAGGAAAACTATAGTCTTATGATTCAATCACAGGTTTTGAAATTCTTCAGGTAGTATTCATCATGGACTTTTTATTTTTAAAGGATTATACTAAGTGTTATATTAAGGAGATTGGGATACATGACATGCATTTGTTGTATAAAAAATTTTTTTTAAAAAAGCCAAATTTAAAAGTCGGAATCCTCAAACCATTAATTGTATAAATAACTAGGATATAAAGTAAGCTTCCACAGAGCTAACGGTCAAAGAAGGAAGAGGTCATGACTGGAGTAAGAAAGAAGTTCACGTATGAAGTGACACCTGAAATGAGCTTTGAGGGAGAGGAAGACTGACGGATGAGAAAATTGAGCTATTTCTTAGCTGATTATCAAAGATTCAGTTTTCATAATTCAGAATCAAAAACAAATTCTACTCAATGATCAATTAAGGATGGTAAACACACTGTGCTACATACCTCCAGTCCACATCCAAGTCTTCACTCACACTGGAGTCATCCTCAAGGTTATTGTTACCATCCAACATGAAAGCTTCTGGCTGTGCAAATTCGTTGGCAGGCTCATTTCCTTCATCACTGCTGCTTTCATTGACTTCATTGTACTGTAACCAAGGAATTTCTCCTTCTTCCAAGGATGTCTGTTCCCTAATACAAACATTTTAATGGAAGAAAAAAATATTATTTTTAAAACACATCATAAATTTTTTCTTTAAAGAGTTCTATTTAGTGCAAGTAGATACTTTATTCTTTGAGTTCTAAATTCTTGGTACTTAGATGATTCTAAAAATCTGTTTTCTTTAAAATGTAAAATTATTTAAAAGGGAAGCAAATTTGTTATAGAGTCATATGTATATAGAAATAGCTCCTAATTACATAATAACCTATGTATTTGATATACATACTACGTTCCTATATTTCCTCTTTTGCAGGAGAAAAATAAGAAAAACTCATCCTAGACAATCTGAATCTTTAAGCCCTGATCTTGAGTAGTTTCCCTTCACAGTTAAAATAAAACCCAAGTGCTCAGCCCGACCTACAAATCTCTACATTATACATGCTTTCCCCTCAGCCCTCTTTTCCAACTCTTCCTATGTTCCTCACCGCTCTTCCCCCAACCCTCATTTACTATACTCCTACTATTCTTTCTTCTCTTGGAGCACATGGAGGTCATTCACCTTGGGGCCATTTCCTCTACCTGAAATGTACTTTCACCAGAGTTTTGCACAGCCTCCTTCCTTGGTTTTCAGAGTAAATGTCACTTCTTTCAGGGAAGCCTGTCTTGACCACTCATTTTAAGTAGATCACCAGTCACTGACTATATGTCATTCTTCTTGTTTTCATTATAGAACTTACTTTTACTTATCATTTTCTTATTTGTTTACTGTTAGTCATTCTCCCACTAGAAAATAAGCTCACAGAAACAGGGACAGAGAAATCAATAAAGAAAATAAGAAAGATGAAAGAAGTATTTCAAAACTATAAGGAAAAGGATCACTCGATAAATGCTATTGAGACAACTGGGTATCCACCTGGAGGGAGGGAGTTAAATCTCTATGTCATTATTTAGCCTTAAATAAATTCCATATCTACTTTTAAAAAATGCATGTCCATCCTCAACACCACTAAACAAAAAAAGTACAAGAAGAATCAGGAGAGACATTTTTACAAAAATCTCAGTGTCATTTTAAACATTATACAAAACCTTGAAGCCAAAGATAAACAGATTGTTAAATTTCACAACATACACATTAAAGAAAACACTTACAGAAAAGTCAAAACACCAAAAATCTGGACACAAAGACCAAATTGAGAAATATTAATAATTATATAAGAAAAAAAGGTATTTCAAGGCTGCAATGACCATTTATAAATAAATTATACTGGTAGGATTTTCTTTTTCATTTTATTTAACAAAAAAATACCTTTTACTATATCAAAAGGAGGTTAAATATAGTCTTGGCAAAGTTTAATTTTAGTTTGGGTTTTAAGATGAGAAATAATGTTATACAACAATTTATGTATTTCAACTT
The DNA here is from genome assembly GCF_039906515.1 of Pseudorca crassidens. Lineage (NCBI taxonomy): Eukaryota > Metazoa > Chordata > Mammalia > Artiodactyla > Delphinidae > Pseudorca > Pseudorca crassidens. The sequence continues at coordinate 89,394,501 of NC_090298.1, forward strand.
GAAGAACAACTCTAATTAGAATTCTATTCATTCTAATGTGCAAATTTAACTTGAGGGATAAAAATATTTATGAAAGAGATGCAGATAATGCCCACATACAAGAATCAACACATTTTAAATACAAAGAAACAGTATCTCTTTGTATAGCTAAATTCATAAATGTTTCTTTAATTTCAGATCCTAAACTACACTTCAGAATAACACATTTATAAGATTTAGTCTCGTAAAATTAGAGAAATTAGCATAACAAAATGTGCTTATTTTGTTAAATTTTTAATGTCTAATACATAAAGATAGTAGATGCTTTATTTTCATGCATAATAATTAGGTCCAATGAAAAATTAAGCCTCAAATGGTTTTAAAATACAAAATCAAACTAAAAATTCCTAAGCAGCACATCTCTCTTCACACCTTTATGAGAGTACTTGCCACATTGTACTGTAACTCTTCTGGTGACTCATTTGTCTTCTCCTAGACTGGGAACTTCTCAAGGGCATGTAATGTTGTCTCTCATCATTGTAGCCTCACTTCCTGTAACAAGTGCTTGACACATCATAGGTACTCTCTCTCTCTCTGTGTTGCAAATGTAATAATAAATCCTTGAAAAATAATCTTTTAAAAGTCGAATAATTTAGAGATTAAGCCCAGAATAGTCCTTGGAAATGTCTGTTATTTCTAAATACATTTCTGTTTCCTATTATACAGCCATCAAAATGACTCTGTGGGCTTCCCTGGTGGCGCAGTGGTTGAGAGTCCACCTGCCGATGCAGGGGACACGGGTTCGTGCCCCGGTCTGGGAAGATCCCACATGCCGCGGAGCGGCTGGGGCCATGAGCCATGGTCGCTGAGCCTGCGCGTCCGGAGCCTGTGCTCCGCAACGGGAGAGGCCACAACAGTGAGAGGCCCGCGTACCGCAAAAAAAAGAAAAAAAAAATGACTCTGTTACTCTGTACTTCAGATACATAACATAAAACTCAAATACATTGGTGAAAATGATTCAGCATAAGAAATAAACATTAATTTATGAGTTTTTTTTAATTCAAAGAAGGAAACTAAAATAAGAATTCTGAATCAATAAACAAAAATGTCATTAATACTCTTTTACTATATAAACAATTCTTGGCTACATATTTTGCTTAAACATTTGATTGTCTTTCACGACTCATTATATAACACAGTTACAGAAACAGAAAATAAGTGCTGTGTAGCATATGCTTTCAACATGTTACATAAAGTTCATTCACCATTTAACACAAAACTTATCAGGCTAGAAGAGTAGCCATGTGCTGGGCCAGAGTTGGCTTGAAACTGTAACAAAAGGAATTTTGATCTTAAAAAAAAAAAAGAGAGATTCTGAATAATAGGGTCAAAAGTATCTTTCATTTTGTGTAGCTAACAAGAGAAACATGGGAATGTAAGTATATAATGTATATAATGTATACATTATATACATTATACATATACATATACACACATTATATACATTATACATATATACATGTATATAATGTAAGTTTAGATGCTTAAAAAATCTTGAAAACATTTCAGCAATCTCTGTTTTCTTCCTCCCTATATATATACACATATGCCCATACCACACACACACAATAAGTAACACATTCACAAAAATTTAGACCTCCAAGGCCCTTTCTTCATTTTGGTAATTCAAAAATCAACAAAATGTCATTACAATGTTACACAGTAATTTATGAGACTTCAAAAGACATATTATTTAATCATACCTCCAAATGGTCAAGTCTAAAAAAGTAACCCAGTAGATGGAAGATGCAGAAGCCCTACTGCCACTACTACCAACGTCACAAGTATTTCACCTGGGAAGGGAAATTGCCAATCTGTTCTTTCCTTTTGAGCAATTTCAGCACAGTTTGGAGGAAATGAATGCTGCTGCTGTAACAGGAAGCCAAAAATGCCCCATCAGGTATCTGCACAACCTACCTCCAGTGAAAATCCTAGAAGACCACCCACATGATATTCTCTTAATTACAGGCCATACTGCTACTTCAAAGCTTCAGATAAATAGACTGTTGCTCCCTTTATGATTTATGCTTCATGATTAAAGATCTCTATTTTTCAATAACAGAAACTAAATTTAATAACATTACTGGAATAGCAATATTAAAAGTATTAAGATATACCAATAAACTAATACTATTGGGTATCTTAAAGAAATTTTCATTAAAAAGTTTTAAAATATGTTATTATATAATCATGCATCGTAGAATTTCTGAAAGGCAGACAAATCAAATTAAATCCCTGAAAACACTAACTACTCTGATTTTACAAATCTGAGTGGCTTCCTTTAGCTAATAAAATCAGCAATTTGAGTATCCATTAAAAACAGCACAGAATATTAAATCTTCAGGTTAATACCAACATTTTAAAGTAATATAGCTATATTATAAGAAATTTATTTTATAAAATTCTGGACAGCATAATAAACATTCCTAGTTAAATGGTATTTAACTAACCGGTTTTCATTTTATAACAAGACACACATACATTTAAGTACTTGCTAAGCTTTAGATATAAGCTCATTTTTAATAATACTAATTGTATAGCAAATGTTTAAGATTTCTAATCCCTATCGTGGAGGTAAAGGACAGAAGAAAGTAAATGAAATTTGACTTAAGAGTCAAAAAAGCCTAAAGGGAATTACAGCTTACAAAATCAAGGGTACCCTGTTGCAAATCCTTTGCATGGATTCCACGGCATCCAGTTGCTAAGATGGATTCCCAACACTTAATTTGAAGAATTGTTTCTTTAGTCTAATATATTTAGCATTGATTAATAGAAAAATTTTATTATTAAATTTTTACTAAAAAATGTTAAGAGTATTTACATTAAAAGTTTGTAAAGTCACCAGAACAGCTGGAAAAGCCTAAAGAAAAATACAAAAGTGTGATGTCTCTAATTTAACTTTAAATTCAAAAACATAAATCTCAAATGGACACTTAATACTGTCCAGCAATTACTAAGTGTCTACCTAGTAAGTCTGTTGCCTGGTTCTCTGAAAGCCCATTTCCCACCTTTTTCTTCTTAAATGTCACCTTCCTATCCTCCCCATCTCTCAACATCTAGTAACAATGAGAATACTGAAGTCACTTGAGACTCATCTTTTCTTCCCAGCAGCAAATCTACAGACTCACCTACACTTGTACCTACCTGTTACCTTTCCACTAGTTACAATGGAGGAGTCTCTGCTCCTATAGACCCTCTCCCTGAGCTCTGGATCCCTTTTCATCTTATCTTCTCAAGAACTTCACTTTATCTTTGCTATAATTATCAGTTAATTACTTTCTTCTTGAACATTCTACAAGCAAACAATCATGCTTTTAGGTTTTTAGGGGTGAGAACAACACTTTTCTAGGCCCAAAATCCACCTGTAATCCCTTCCCTTTAGTAAAGAATTGGGTATCTCCATTTTCTCACCTTCAATTCCCTTTATTTTTTAATTTCTTTTTTTTCAAATGCAAAATATATACAATCTATTGTAGTTATAAAGCATATTATACTGAACATTCATAAACCCACCACTTAAGCCAGGAACTAGAATATTACCACTGACTAGCATATACCTTGTTTTCTACACTTTTCCTATCCCCTTGGCCTGACCACAGAGCAAAGTACTATCTTGTTGATGCTGTTGTCATTCCACTGCATTTTTCTTTTTTTAAATATTTATTTATTTATTCATTTTTTTGGGCTGTGTTGGGTCTTGGTTGCAGCACACCAGATATTTTGTTGTGGCACATGGGCTCTCTAGTTGTGGTGTGCATGCCACATGGCATGCAGGATCCTAGTTCCCCAACCAGGGATTGAACCGGCGTCCCCTGCATTGCAAGGAGGATTCTTAACCACTGGACCACCAGGGAAGTCCCTTTATTGCTTTTTTTTAAAATTTTAAAAAATATTTATTATTATTATTTTTTAAATTTTTGGCTGCGTTGGGTCTTCGTTGCTGTGCACGCGGGCTTTCTCTAGTTGCAGCGAGCAGGGGCCACTCTTCATTGCGGTGCACGGGCTTCTCATTGTGGTGGCTTCTCTTGTTGCGGAGCAGGGGCTTCAGGCGTGCGGGCCTCAACAGTTGTGGCACGCAGGCTCAGTAGTTGTGGCTCGCTGGCTCTAGAGCGCAGGCTCAGCAGTTGCAGCGCATGGGCCCAGCTGCTCCACGGCTCGTGGGATCCTCTTGGACCAGGGATTGAACCCGTGTCCCCTGCATTGGCAGGCGGATTCTTAACTACTGTGCCACCAGGGAAGCCCCAACTCCATTGCTTTTTGAAAGATGTTTTCACTATTTTTGCATACTTAAACAAGATATTTACTACTGCTTGTTTTTAAGCTTTATGAAATAGGTATCATACACATTTTCCCAGGAATAGTTGTTCTCACTCAATATTCTATCTTTAAGGTTCATCCATGCTTTTGCATGTAGCTGTGGCTCATTCATTACCATTGCTAGGTAATATTCCATGTACGAATATGCCACTAATTTTTCTCTTATTAATTAATACTTGGGTAATATCCACCTCAACCAGCAGTGTGTAAGAACTGATTTATATCCTCCAAAACACCTGACATTGTCATATTTCTTAATATTTGCTAATCCGATGGGTGGGTAAAAGATGATACCTCCTTGTAATCTTAATGTACACTCCCCTGATTACTAATGATCTAAGTAAGCATCTTCTGATATTTTTATTCACCATTAATATTTCTTCTTCATTGAATTACCTGCTCAATGTTTTGGTGATTTTGCAATCAGACTGTCAGTTTTTCTTACTGATGTCTAGGAGTTCTTTTTTTTTTTTGCGGTACGCGGGCCTCTCACTGTTGTGGCCTCTCCTGTTGTGGAGCACAGGCTCTGGACGCGCAGGCTCAGAGGCCATGGCTCACGGGCCCAGCTGCTCCACGGCATGTGGGATCTTCCCGGACGGGGGCACGAACCCGCGTCCCCTGCATCGGCAGGCGGACTCTCAACAACTGCGCCACCAGGGAAGCCCTAGGAGTTCTTTACACATTCTGCACATTAAGACTTTATACTATAAATATATTTTCCTAGTTTGGTTCTTTCCTTTTCGGTGTCTCTTCCTTTACATCTTCTTTTATTTTTCTGCCTTTTATTATTCTCCCATCTTGCCATGCTAATACTTCCCCCCCAATGGCTACAGAAATGGTGCAACTTGTCTTGCTCCTGATCTTAAGGGGGAATTTTTTTTTAATGCTTCCTTATTGAAATGATTTCTATTTTTTTTTAGACAGTTTTTATGAGGGCAAGGAAATTCTGTTCTGATCTTAGTTTCTGAATTTTTATCATAAGGAGGCACTGAACATTACTAAGTGATTTTTTTTTCCCTTGCATCTACAGAATTTATCATATGAATTTTCTCCTGTATTTTGCTAACGATTTGGTGATGACATTTACAGGTATTCAATGTGAAACTACTTCTGCATATCTGGAATAAACTCAGATTGGTAACTGAGTTTTATCTGTTAAAAAAATACACTTACAAATTCAGATTTCCAATAATTCTGTTTAAGATTTTGATGTGTATTTTAATGAACGAAATGGGTTTATAATTTCCTTCACAAACTCTTTTGGTATTAGGGTTATATTGGCCTTATTTGAATGACTTGGAGAAATAGTTCTTTTTCCATTCTCTCGAAGGGTAGTGTGATATGATCCTTGAAAGTTTAGTTTAAGAGAATTCAGCTCTAAAATCACCTGGATCAGTTGTTTTCTCCATGGGAAGATTTTAAACCACTGATTATGTATCTGTAATAGTTATCATATTATTTAGGTTTCCTATTTCTTCTTGAGTGACTTTTGGTGAATTCTATTTTTCTAGGAATTTGTCAACTTCTTCTAAGTTTTCAAATTTACTGGTATAAAGTTCATAGTACTCTTTTTTAAAAGTCTATACAAACTTTATTGTGTTTGCAGCTGTGTCCACTTTTGTATTTCAGTATTATTTATTTGTGTCATCTTTATTTTCCTGTTCATTATCAAGTAGAATGTCTCTTTTTCTTAATCTTTTCAAAGTATCAGCTTCTGATTTCTTTGATTCTATCGCAACTGTTTTCTGATTTATTGAATTTTGTTCTTATCTTCCCTAATTCTAATTCTTATCTCCTTAGTTTCTTTGTTGATTCTAATATTCCTTTTCTGTTTTTTAAGTTAAATGCATAGCTACTCCACTTTCAGCTTTTGTTCTTTTCTAACATAAGCATTTATAAAGATAAATTTCCCTTTAAATATCAATTTCATTGCAATTCCACAGATTTTGATTGGTAGTATTTCCATTATCATTGAGTTGGTGAGCATTTTAAACTTCTAGTATGATTTCTTCTTTGTCCTACTGCTTTTTTTTTTTTTTGTGGTACGCGGGCCTCTCACTGTTGTGGCCTCTCCCGTTGCAGAGCACAGGCTCCGGACGCGCAGGCTCGGCGGCCATGGCTCACGGGCCCAGCTGCTCCGCGGCATGTGGGATCTTCCCGGACCGGGGCACGAACCCGTGTCCCCTGCATCGGCAGGCGGACTCTCAACCACTGTGCCACCAGGGAAGCCCTGTCCTACTGCTTTTTTAAAAGGATGGATAATTTAAAATGCATGGAGGGTTTTATATAAAGTATATTTATATATTAAGAATTTATATTTGTATTATTTATTTCTAAATTAATTGCACTGTGGTCAGAGAAAATGGTCTCTAGGACATTGATTCTTCGAAATGTGTTAACCTGTACTTTGCAGTCTAGCACATGTTCAGTTTTTGTGTGTTTGTGTATTCCACAGCATGCAGTGTTCATTAAAGCAAGCTTAAGTAAGTTGTTCAAATCTGCAATTAATTTTTTATATCCATGAATTATTAATTGAGAAAGGTATTTAAAAATTTTCTAATATGACAGAAAATCTGTCAATATTCTCTAGTTTGGTTAAATTTTGATGTATATATTTTAAGTCTGTCCATTCAAGTTTAAAACTGCTACATTTTACTAGTAAATTGGACTTACTACATAGTGACCTCCACTCTCCCCATTAATGCTTTCTCTGTCTTTAAGTCTAAATTGCTAATGTTAGTATAATTAGTCCATTTTCTTTTAGTTAGTGTTTCCCTGAAATATCATTTTCTCCCCTTTTACTTTCAATCTTTCTGTATATTAATGCTTTAAGTGTGTCTTTTGTAAACAGCATTTAACTTTAAAAGAATCCAACTGATTTGAAGCTTTTCTTTCACAAGCAGAGAGTAAGCAATTTATGTTTATTACAGGACTTTTTCTTACATCCTGCTTTTTCATCTTTATTTTTCTTCCCTTTTTTATGCTTTTTCTTCCTTTTTTTTAACTGTTATTTGGATTGACTTTAAATGTTATTTTTCCATGTCTTAAACTCCTTTTTTCCTCTTCTACTGGTTTCCAATACATATACTCTGTATTTATTCTTGTAGTTGTTACCCTTGAAATTTTACCATACAAATTTAACATGTCAACAGTTAACTTTCAGACCTCTCCCAAACTATACACTTCAACTCTGATCTTTCCCCATCAACTGAAATACTACTGCTGTCCAGCATTTTAGTTCTGTCCCCCCTCACCACTTGACTTCTATTTTTTTTTAATCAAACTACCGGTTTTATTACTGTAGGATATCAATGCAAGTAGCTGATGATTTTCAAATGTGTTTCTGTTTATACATATACCTGTACATCTACCTACAATTCAGGATACTTTCCTTAAACTTGCAGGTTAAATATCCAAATGCCTCCTGCCATCTACAATGCATGTCTCACTGGCATTTAAAATTTCAAAAAGGAGTTCCTACTTCCCAGTCCTCTCCTCAGGCTTCCTCATCTCAGTCAACAACATTAACATCTACCCAATGTTCCAACCAAAAAACCTAGGCAAAACTGACTGATTTCTCCCTCATCTCACACCCAATCCTTCCTAATACTTATAACTCAAAAATATTCTGAAACCTCTTCACCTTTTTAAATTCTCACTACCATCCCCTCACAGCCTAATCCACTCTCATCCTCTTTTTTACTTTAGTCCCTTTCCAATTCGATCTCCACAAAGCTGTTAGAGTGATCCTTTAAAAATGTGTGTCAAATCAGTTAATTCCTCACTTAAAATCTCACTGCTCTCTGAATAAATTCCAGATGCTACATGTCCTGCATAGTCTGGTTCCTGCCAACTTCATCTCATATTACTATTCTTTCCACTCATCTGCTTCAGCCCCACTACCGTCTTACATGCCAAGCCCTTTCCTTTTCAGTACCTCTGCTCTCATCTTTCTTTTTGCCTAGAAAGCTCTCCTTCAACTAACTGCTAGTTCTCATCTTTTAGAGCTCAGCTCAAAAGTCAATTCCTAAGAGAAGTCCTCCCTGATCACTCTAATTAATGTAAGCCTCTGTCAGTTACTTTATCACATTAGTGTTTTATTCCCTTCACAGTAATTATCAGTTTGTAATTTATCATATTTGTATCTTGTTTATTACCTGCCTCTCCCACCATAATGTAAACCTCATGGGAGAATCTTATTTGTCTTGTTCACTGATATAATCCCAGGATCCAGTATCATGCTTGGCACATACTATATGCTCAATAAATATCTGTTGCATGAATAGTTACTATCACAAATTACATATGAAAAAATTAATAAAACTTAGTAAACTAACTAATAGTGATTAGAGATGATCAAACATAAAGTTAGGAAGAGGAAAAAAATGCCACCTCAACCTACCACTATCAAAACCAATTATGTTCTTACATTTCTTTCTTTACAAATTTTCTAATATGCTTTATCTCCAGAGTTTCTTACAGAAGTAATCTCAAACTGGAAATTTATACTTTTTGAAAAGTAAAAATTGTAATGTCCAAGTTGAAATAGGTTTTTCCTAAGAAAACATATTTACCAAAATAGTTCCCTTGAGAGACTAAATTAGAACCAATTATTATAGAAAAAAATTTAATTATCAAAGAAATACTCCCTCACAACAAAACACCAAGCCTAGAAGGTTTCACAAGCAAATACTAACAGTCTTTAAAGGAATAAATAGCTATTTAAACACCAAAAGATATACACACACACACTCACACAAATATATATATATATTTGTGTATATATATATATATATATACACACACACACACACACACAAATATATAAATAAATAAAATTGCTCATGATCATTAGGCCAAAAGTAAAAAATCATTATATCATTTCCATTGGTGCTAACAAGACTTTAATAAAATTCAACGAACATTCCTGCCAGAAACCTATAAAATACAAACAGGGTAAAATTTCCTTAGTGTGATTGGGATTGACATATATACACTAATATGTATAAAACAGATAACTAATGAGAACCTGCTGTATAGCATAGGGAACTCTACTCAATGCTCTGTGGTGACCTAAATGGGAAGAAAATCCAGAAAAAGAGGGGATATATGTATACATATAGCTGATTCACTTTGCTGTACAGCAGAAACTAACACAACATTGTAAAGCAACGATACCCCAATTTAAAAAAAAATTTTTTTAAATTTCCTTGGTGTGATTTAAGACAAAAAAATTGTGTATGTGTGTGTGTACATGTATGAAATCAACCTAAAACCCCAAATCATTCTTACTAGGGAAATACTAGTGGAGCAAGGGCTGGTAAACTATGGCCTACAGGTTATTTCCAGCTTGCCAATTTTATAAATACAATTTTGTTGGAAGACAGTTACACCCATTCATTACATATTGTCTATGGCTACTTTTACACTATAACAGTAGAACTGAGGAGCTCCAACAGAGACTGACACACAAAGCTGGAAATATTTACTATTTGGCCCTTTGTAATATAAATTTGACAAGCCCTGCACTAGAGCATTCCCATTAAAGTTAGGAAAAGACAAAGATATATATCATCAACCACTAATTTCTGGAGATATCCAATGCAATTAGAGAGAAATATTATAACTTCAACTTTTCCTACTGCCTGCATTTCCATGAAAAAATCACTGATTTCCCTCTGAGGGCTTCCCTCCTCCCTTGCTATTATCTTCACTGAATAGCAATGGCAGCTCTGATTCACTCATACCTGACTTACCAAAATGATCTTTTAAATGTCCAACATTTCTTCAATAAAGCAAAATGGAAACACATACTGTATCTAAGACAAGACACTGTAATTACCGGTATTTTCAATTTAATTGTTCTTTGGAAAACACCGAAGGCATAACAAAATTCAGCAGGATCTACTGATCCTACATAGGGCTTGTAAATGCAATTAATAGCATATCCAACATCTGAATGTGATGTATAACACTCTTGTGCAGTATGCATAAAAATAACAAATCTTACTGTTAACATACCCTTCCTGAAGAGATAATTCTTGGTTTTCCTCTTCGGGACCACTGCTATCACTTTGTAGTTCAGGTTCATTCTCATCTTTTCCTGGCAGAGTCTCCCAGCTTTCATCACTTGAGGACTGATCTTTTTCCGTACCAGAAAATCGATGAGGCAAAGAGGCAGACCATTCTCCATCACTGCATTCTGAACTGCAAATTTAGAACAGAAATATACTGTCATTACAAGTGCATTTATCATTTGGAGTGTTAACCAGGCATCATGGTAGAGAGTGGAGTACTGATGCTCTACATGTTTCATCAGGTGCCAATTAAATTTTAACATATTTTAAAAATAAATACAGGGCTTCCCTGGTGGCGCAGTGGTTGAGAGTCCGCCTGCCGATGCAGGGGACACGGGTTCGTACCCCGGTCCGGGAGGATCCCACATGCTGCAGAGCGGCTGGGCCCGTGAGCCATGGCCGCTGAGCCTGCACGTCCAGAGCCTGTGCTCCGCAACGGGAGAGGCCACAACAGTGAGAGGCCCGCATACCGCAAAAAAAAATAAAAATAAATAAAAAAATAAATAAATACAGAGATAAATATTCAGCAGAATGTAACTTTTTCAAATGAACATAGCATATGGCAAGTTATGAAATTATCAATTTATTATTTTCTTCATTAACTTTAACTAATTCTGTGGTGCTTAGACACAGGTTCTTTATATTTTAGACATACTTCTACACAAAATTTTCAGTAATTTATTCGATAATGCCAGGTTAAATGCTATCTGGAATAAATAATAGAGTTATTACTCACCTGACTTAAAACAACTTTCTAATTACATACTGACAACTGATATTATATCCTCTATGAATATATTTTCACTATTACCATGTTTTAAAAGCTTACTTTTTTCTTCCTTTTACAAAAAACACTTGACAATGGAGAGAGATTCAATTCATAAAAAGCAGCACTGACAAATCTTTACTGAAGTCCTTTGGTAAGACTGTGAACACAAAATAAATTTCAACTCAAGAGAATATTTTGATAAGGAATGAAAAAGTGTGATAAAAGGGTTAATAAAAAATCTCCGAAGAATTATTTTTAGATAGTATACGTATTTAACTTTGGTTAATTTGGTCACATTCAACAACTCGCAAAGCATCAGACATCTTATACTACCAGAAGCTAAAATACTACTTAACAGTGTTGAAAATAAATCTTAAATGCTTTTTCTAACCATATCAACCATTCCGGTCAAGAATTCTCTTAAAGATATTACCCTTTGTGCACTGACTTTTAAGAAACCCAAAAATAACAAAATTTAATCTACTTTTTTGAAAGGAAGTGATAATTGGTATTGTCTCCTTCTACAGGCAGATAAACCCAAGATGCAATTAACGAAGAGCAGCATTAATCTGAGCTCTGAGAAGTTAGCAGAAGTAAAAAAAAAATAAAATCAACTTCCAGTTTTCAGGGCCCAAACATCCTGGAGAAGAAATAGAACAGAGCCCGGGCATAGCAAATAAAAGGTGTTCCTTCACTGGGTATGAGCCAAAACTGCTTATATTCTGTAAAATTTTCTGTGACCCAAAGAATAATCTAAGATCAAGTAAATCATTTCCAGACTTGTATCAGTGTCAAAATCTAACACAGAAAATAGTTTTAAAGGAGCTTACTGAGCTAACTTCCCTTGACTATGAAGCTTCTCAAATTCACAGCTAAATTACCAACTCCAGTTTTGAAATGTTTTTAAGAAGTAGGGTTGGATTTCTAGATTAATTTCTGGCAATTTTTAACATCTACTTAAAAGTGAATTTCATTTTTTAAACATTTCTCTCAGAGATTGATCCTGTCCAGAAAGATAACATATGAAACTTCTGAACTTTTCTGAATTAATGAAATAACTGATGGAATATCTCCAAATTTCAATAGAAAAAAGAATGTCTATGATAAGCAGTCAACATATTTAAGAAGCTTATGTCAAGGACTGGCAAACTATAGCCTTTTAGCCAAATCTGGCCCTGCTGCCTGCTTTGTTTGTTTGTTTTATGGTATGTGAGCTAAAAATGTTTTTTTTTTTTACCTATTTATATTGGATTTTGCCTCTTAGTTTAAAAAACCTAAAATATTTACTATCTGGCCCCTTAAGAAAGTTTGCAGACCCCTGGCCTACATCATTATTACTCATTACACATAACACTCACCTCGAAGTAGATAACTTTAAATCTATATCCCCAGCCCTGATCACCATACTAAGCTTTTATAACCACTAACTGCCCACCAAACATTTTTAGATTTTCAGCCTCCTTTTAAAAATTTTTATAACAAAATTCATCTGCCATATAAGTCCCTTTCTTGATTTTCTATCTAATGGTATTATCCTGCCCTTAAGCTGGAAACCACATATCTTTGACTCTTCACAAACTCCCCACTTTTAAGTCCTTTTTTACCTTCCATTCTTTCTGTTCAATGGCTCTTATGTCCTAGCTCCTTTTTCTCCATTTCCCCTAACAAACCTTGGTTCAAGTGCTTTTCTCCAAACCTAGACTGAGACAATCAATTATTAACTGGTGTCCCTAAACTTAATCCCAAATCCCTCAACTCAAAGAACGCATTCTGAATATTCCTATCACTTCTATTTATATCAAACAGTACATTTCTAACATTACTCCAAAAATTTTCAACAGTTCCTCTCTACTAAAGCTGCATTTCATAAACTTAAGCCATTTGCCTACAGTCCTCACAATTTTTGCTACAGTTGTACATTAACACTGTGTCTTAAGGTACAGCAGTTGAGAACACAGGTTCTGGAGTCAGCTGGCCTGGATTTGAATGCACCAGTTATTAGCTGTGAAAAAGTTACTTAACCTCTCTGTACCTTTATTGCCTCACCTATCAGGTAAATATAATAGTATCCACTATCTCATTGAGTTCATTTGAGGAATAAATGAGTTAATATATAGAAAACATTCTAACAGTGCTTAGTAAATAATGTCATCAGCAACTATTATCAAATCTTTTTTTAAACAACAGTTTTTTTTTCACTCAAATACATTTTAGTTATCTCTTAAGCAATATCCATAAAGTTCCAAATTTGATGTGCTAGCTATATTTTTTTTGATTCACATTAATATAAATATATAATGATAAAAATTAAAAACACTTGTCTGTGTGCCACTTAATATATTTTACCCTCTTTAAAAAATACTGGCCTACAGAAAAAAAAAGTTTGAACTTCGAATGGCACTTACGATTTACTACATCTGATCCTAGTTATGAGTACATCCTTACATCCAACTCTTTCCTTCCAATATATGCTCTATTCCAAATGCTGTCCCCCAAATACGAATTTTCATCACAACTATTCCTCCCACCACCAAGAATGTCTTCACAATCACTTCACCTTTTTTCCCATTTCAGGACCAGATCACTCTTTCAAGACCTTCCTCTACAACACTGCTTCTTTTGTTTTTCAATTCGTTAATGGAGTAGCCTTCTCATTCGTTCAGTCTAAACCACTAAATTGCAGCTGCTTCTTTAACACTGCATTTAAAGGTATTTTTCTAAGTGCAAAATCACAGTTCCTTTTCCCAGAAAAGCATCTAAGGAGATCTGTCTGAATTGTGAAGCACCTGTAAGCTCTTGGAAGTTAACTAAGACTGTGCTATCGAATGACTTTACATAGACAACTTTCAGTGATATCAGTTTATTTAAAAAGGGCCAACAATTAATCGTCTTTAAAGTACGTTCCCCAGAAATTAACATACATTTGTGATATAAGTGATAGAAAGTAATATATCAATAATTTCCTATTAATAATTCATTCTGAACGTTATTATCTATGACAAATTTCAAACTTAATGTCTATTAATAATTTGTAGCTCTAAAAGTCCAAACTGGCTCAGAGGGCTAGTCAGAGGAAACTATGAATCGATGGCTAAGATTTTTTACTATGAAAAACAAAAAACCTACCACAGGCAATTTCTTTACTGAAGAAACAAAATACTACATTTAACATCAGGTGAAAGTTCCATCTACAACATATGATAGCCTTTTTCACCGTGGCAGTGGAACACCACAATGGCAAGAGCAAGCTCTGAAGTCTGATAGAGTTTAGGTTAGGATCTGCTCAGTACTTACTAGTACAAGCCTGGGCAATGAATGAACTTCCCTGAGCTCACTTCTCCTCATCTGTAAAATGAGGATATTAATATTTACTTTTCAGGTCTACAGTGCTGTTTAAATGAATACCACAGATAAAATGTTTTGCACAATTTTTGGAAAATGGTAAACATTTAATAAAGGTAGTTCCTTCTTTCATTATATAAGCTGTTTGCTTAGAAATTTCATTTGGATTTTCTACCAGTACACCACCATTTTCCTCTTTTCTCTACCAAAGAAAATCTACTTGACATCCTCTGGTCTTACTGAATAGCAGTATCAGCCTCCTGGTCACCCAACAGCTTTATACCAGAGGTCAGCAAATTATGCCCTGGAGCAGAAGCCAAATCCGGCCACCTGTCTGTTTTTTAGTGGCCCGGATGCTAAGGATGTTTTTTTCATTTTAAAATGGTCATACAAGTATCCACATAATATCCTCAATATTGCCTTTTGGTCCACAAAGCCTAAAATATTTACTATCTGGTCAACCTTTTAAAAAAAGTTTGCAGACCCCAAAGAAGACGCAGCAAAGAAGCATCGAACATAGGTCAATGGAAGAGAAACCATGGAGCAGAAAAGGGTGAGCAAACAGCTCAATGGTAGCACTGAAGTAAAAGAAAATGGGTAGAGAAAAAAATCAATTGGCTATGGAAATTGGGAGGTCACTGTTAACATGGGAGAATACAGAAATAATACAGGGAGTTAGATTTTGAGGCATTTAATAATAGTGGATAGTGAAAGAACAGAAGCAGAGTATGTGGAACATTTATTCTGAAAATTCAGCAGTGGAAGAGAAAATATAAACAGGCAAGTAGTTAAAAGAGCGAGCAAGATCAATGAAGGCTGCCCTCAGGATTTAGAAAATTTAGAGAAGGAACCCAGGAGTAAAGGTAACAGATATGTAAGGTGTCAGATATGACTGCAGGCACAGAATGAGAAAAGTCAGCTCTCTTCATTGAAGAAGAAATTTAAAATAGGAACCAATACCAACATATTCTAATATGTTAGTACATTAATATGTATTCTGATGGAGAAGAGGAAACAAGAAAGTTCACATTTAATTATTTCAGTATCTCCAGGAAAGCAGAGACAAAGTTATCCACTAAGAATGACAGGAGTGTAAGGAACTAAAAGCAAAAAGAGAGAAGATTTTAAAATAACTTTTCAAGGAGAACAAGCAACAGAACAAACAGGACACAAAATGGTCATGGACTAACGAGGACCCATTTGTTCTTGATTATAAAAGCGTATGAGTTAAACATTAAAAATTTTTCAAAGTAAAAACTAAAATACCACTGTGACTTTTATATGGTCTTTCATTAGTACTGTCTCCTGTTAACATTTAGAGCTATATGCAAGAGCAAAAAACTATAACTTACTCAAGTATTACCCTCTTTACAGATTCAATTGTGAATCAAAAAACCTTTTTCACATAAATAAAATTATATGTGGTTTCTAGACAAAACATTTTATGTACAAATCTAGGTAGAAATAAGATACAGAAGTAAAACCAGGCAAAAGCCACCTCTTATTCCCTAAGTCCCCCAAGGAATGGTTTGTTTGTCTTCTTTGATATTTATCGCATCCACAAAAACTCAACTATATAGGAGCTTAGGGAAGAGTGAAATTTTAGATAATTTTCTTATCTGACCATCTGTGGATCAAAAACACTTTTGAATTTTATTGAAAATACTCTGGAAGGAAATTATATTAAAACATATAATTCAATGCATTTTCCAAAATAGTATACTAAACATAATCTAACAGTTTGGGACTTTTTACTAGTACTAACACTGAACTATGTTGTAATAAAGTAATACAAATGGAAGCTGTTCAAATCTATGTCTACTTAATTTAGTAAATAAGGCCCAAATGGTTTGGTTTTTTGGCTGTGCCAGGCAGGTTGTGGGACCTTAGTTCCCTGACCAGGGTTCGGACCTGAGCCCTTGGCAGTACCACGGGAAGTCCCTGGTTTTTCTTTTTGAATTCTGCCTGCCTTTTACAACTTTCTGATCTTTTCCCCTAGTATCAAAATATTGTAATCTATGACTCCCTAGCATGCCTGAGGAACGAAGTTATTTATCCCCAATTTACTCCTTTTATAAACTTCTATGAACTTGGAAACAAGATATAAAGTTTTCCTAAAATATTAGAGCATGTGCTTAAAGATCTTTGTTTTGGCTGTTCATAGATGTTTTACTTGTTGGGAGATAGCGAGATCAGAGGAGCTTTCTTCATGGCTTTCAGCAAACATACAGGAGAGGAAAGGAGCTTAATTTAGCCTCAATGATAATTATCTGTATATTCTGTCTTCCTCATAAGGCTGGTGAACACCAAGGCAACAGGAATCATGATTATTTGTATTTACAGAGTACCTGAAACAAAATGTGACCCCTGGGAGGATTTCAATAAATCCTTTTTAAGTATATCAAATTGTAATCAACTAAATAACCAATATTCCTTTTATTCTCCCAAAGTCATCAACAACAACAAAAAAGTTGTCCTGACATTTTTATCTTTGGTAAGGTTTTTTACCTTTTAAGCAAGGTTAAGGCCTAGGGACAAAAACTCTGCCAAAAAACCTCAAGTACTGTAAGAAGTGGTTAAGAGATAGCACACCTCTCTTCAGAGCGATTAGGCCTAAGGTTAAAATGTGCTGGCATGGCTGAAAGGTTCTTTTAAACTCAAGATCTTGTCCTCAAACAGTTATTAAAGTTCTCAGGGTATATTTCAAAAGAGAGGGTATTAACCTAACTCTCCGGTCTAATTCCAAGTCTGGTAATTATATGCTGCCTGTTAAAATTCCCCTTGCAGTTGTAATTTAATAAGGTGGCGTTCAGTTCTCGTCAAACAGCTCAGAGCAATGCAACCAGCTACAATGCTCATCCCATAAAGTGTAATGTTTCAGATGTGATTAAGTGATCATTTAGAATTTTTCAGGGAATCAGGCCGTACATTCATTAAAGTATTTTTCCAGTTGTAAAGAATAAACTATATACTTTTTAAGGGGCCCAAAATTCCTATACCTTGAAATGTCACAGTATATTTTAGTTTATGTTCTTTATAAGAGAGTTCTGTAGTTATTATAATACTAACATGACAAGAAAACTCTTCAAATATATCATCTTCAAGTTTTACAAAGCAGAGAAAATGCAAAAATCCCTCACAGACGCAAAGCAGAAGCTATTTATACTTTCCTTCTCAAGGTACTGGTGAGAGAGTCACTGTGTTTCCCCATTTCTCCAATCTGCAAATACCAGAACTTAGGAAAACTACAGTATAACATTAGGAAGATGAACAAGTGGCAAAATGAAACTAAACAGGAGTGTACAGCTACGAAATTTCAACATTTATCTGGCGCCATATTAAAAGGCATTCTGGAACTGTGATCTCTTGCAGAGAGTAAGGGCAGAGGAACTGGAAACAGTAGCACAGAAATAGAATTACTCCCCAAGATTGTACAGACTATTTAAATGAGGTCCTAAAATATATCTTAAGGCTTACAGATGCATATATAGGTAGAATCCTAGGTAGAATCATTATCCTTGATGAAAGCCTTAAAAAAGAAACAAAAAAAAATAGTAAGTGTTTCTGTCGTTTCGATGTGTCTTAAAGAATACTCTAAAATTAGTTCCATCATTTAAGTACACCCAACTATAGGTTCTATAAGTCAATATATTACTAAAAAGTTTCTATTAACTGTGTTTTTCTCATCTACATTCTGTTTATTAAAAAATCTGTCATTTTTCAGAGTACTGACATTATCACTCAAGGAAAAAACCTATAAATACATATACAAAGACAACACCCTATAACTCTTAAAAGGCCAGAATCATTCTAGGCAAAGAAAACAATGCTACTATTAACAACAACAACAGCAAAAATCAATTTAAAAAGCAAGAGCCAAAAACACTACCATTTACCACTGCAACAAAAAGAATAAAATATCTAGGATTAAACCTACCTAAGGAGACAAAAGACCTGTATGCAGAAAATTATAAGACACTGATGAAAGAAATTAAAGATGATACAAACAGATAGAGAGATATACCATGCTCTTGGATTGGAAGAATCAACATTGTGAAAATGACTCTACTACCCAAAGCAATCTACAGATTCAACGCAATCCCTATCAAACTACCACTGGCATTTTTCACAGAACTAGAACAAAAAATTTCACAAGTTGTATGGAAACACAAAAGATCCCGAATAGCCAAAGCAATCTTGAGAAAGAAAAACGGAGCTGGAGGAATCAGGCTCCCTGACTTCAGACTATACTACAAAGCTACAGTCATCAAGATAGTATGGTACTGGCACAAAAACAGAAATATAGATCAATGGAACAGGATAGAAAGTCGAGAGATAAACCCACACACATATGGTCACCTTATCTTTGATAAAGGAGGCAAGAATATACAGTGGAGAAAAGACAGCCTCTTCAATAAGTGGTGCTGGGAAAACTGGACAGCTACATGGAAAAGAATGAAATTAGAACACTCCCTAACACCATACACAAAAATAAACTCAAAATGGAGTAAAGACCTTAATGTAAGGTCAGACCCTATCAAACTCTTAGAGGAAAACATAGGCAGAACACTCTATGACATAAATCACAGCAAGATCCTTTTTGACCCACCTCCTAGAGAAATGGAAATAAAAACAAACATAAACAAATGGGACCTAATGAAACTTAAAACCTTTTGCACAGTGAAGGAAACAATAAACAAGACGAAAAGACAACCCTCAGAATGGGAGAAAATATTTGCAAATGAAGCAACTGACAAAGGATTAATCTCCAAAATTTACAAGCAGCTCATGCATCTCAATATTAAAAAAACAAACAACCCAATCCAAAAATGGGCAGAAGACCTAAATAGACATTTCTCCAAAGAAGATATACAGATTGCCAACAAATACATGAAAGAACACTCAACATCATTAATCATTAGAGAAATGCAAATCAAAACTACAATGAGATATCATCTCACACCAGTCAGAATGGCCATCATCAAAAAATCTACAAACAATATATGCTGGAGAGGGTGTGGAGAAAAGGGAACCCTCTTGCACTGTTGGTGGGAATGTAAATTGACACAGCCACTATGGAGAACAGTATGGACGTTCCTTAAAAAACTAAAAATAGAACTACCATATGACCCAGCAATCCCACTTCTGGGCATAAACCCTGAGAAAACAATAATTCAAAATGAGTCATGTACCACAATGTTCACTGCAGCTCTATTTACAATAGCCAGGACATGGAAGCAACCTAAGTTCCCATCGACAGATGAATGGATAAAGATGTGGCACATATATACAATGGAATATTACTCAGCCATAAAAAGAAACAAAATTGAGTTATTTGTAGTGAGGTGGATGGACCTAGAGTCTGTCATACAGAGTGAAGTCAGAAAGAGAAAAACAAATACTGTATGCTAACACATATATATGGAATCTAAAAAACAAATAAAAAGTGGTCATGAAGAACCTAGGGGCAAAACGGGAATAAAGACGCAGACCTACTAGAGAATGGACTTGAGGATACTGGGAGGGGGAAGGGTAAACTGGGACGAAGTGAGAGAGTGGCATGGACACATATACACTACCAAACGTAAGGTAGATAGCTAGTGGGAAGCAGCCGCATAGCACAGGGAGATCAGCTTGGTGCTTTGTGACCAACTAGAGGGGTGGGTTAGGGAGGGTGGGAGGGAGGGAGACTCAAGAAGGAAGAGATATGGGGATATGTATATATGTATAACTGATTCACTTCGTTATAACGCAGAAACTAACACACCATTGTAAAGCAATTATACTCCAATAAAGATGTTAAAAAAATAAATAAATAAAATAATTTAAAAAAAAAACCAAGAGCCAAGTAAACTACCCTTTTTCTTGAGGGTGGAAAACAGTGTAAATATTTCATCAACTTCATTAGATGACATCAGGCCTAATTATAAAAAGCAAACAAGAAAAGCTTTTATTTTTGATTAGTGTCTATAATGGAGAAAGCACAGCCAAATTAAATGATTTTCTTCCAAAAAGCAAAATGTAGTAAAAAATGCTTAGAAATACTACTTAACAATTCCCACTGGGGTCTAAGCCAGCACCCAGAAATCAAACACTTTCATATTTCTGTAGCAAAATGTATGAATACTTGAAAATAGTCCTCGTTTTAATTTAGATCTAGATCTGCCATCAAGTAAGTTAATGTTAGGTCAGGTTTTGTTGTCAATTTCTGTTTTTAGAACTTTGCAGATTTTGGATAAAAGACTGTGGACCTAAACTGAAAAAACAGAAATAAATCAGGCACAAGTTCTTTTTTTTTTTTTTTTTTAATTGGCCGCACCACACGGCATACAAAATCTTAGTTCCCCAGCCAGGGATAGAACCTGTACCCCCTGCAGTGGAAGTGCAGCATCCTAACCACTGGACTGCCAGGGAAGTCTCAGGCACAAGTTCTTAACTAACTTTATTCTTAGCTTAGAAAATAGTAGGTTACATAAATATTGTCTGCTAACCCTTGAAGTTTACAAACTTCAAGATAGCAGTAGAAATATTTTAATTATTTCTACAAGTTACTTATACTATACTACGGAAGCTTAATTCATATATCCAATGAAAATCAAAAAGATTTTATTAACTTTATGATATGAAATAAAATATATAAAATGCATTCATATTCAAAAGGATAAATTTCTTCCCTTGTAGTACTTTCTAGTTAAAAAAAAATATTTCTTTAAATTAATAAAATCTTGAAATTGCACTGTAATTGAGCATGGCAAGGGTTCCCACTAGCTTAAAAGGATAGGTGAAAGTGACTCTGGGGTAATGAAAAGTCAGCAGTTGGACAAAGAAATTCTCCATTTCTCTCTTCTTTCTGTTGTCCTACAGTTTGGAAAAAAAGGAATCTATGTAAGAGGAAACAGAATGCTTATTATAAGAAAAGTTATATGTTCTCTTGAAAATAGTAAATTATAGTGGTGAAGAACACAGAGACTGGAGTTAGTCAATAAGTAGATAATCAAATTCCAGCTCCACCTTTTACTAGCTTTGTGACCTTAGGAAGTTAGTAAGTGCTCTTATGCCTCAGTTTCATCTATAAATGCAGAAAATAATAGAATGTACCACATAAAGTTGTTAATGAAAATTAAATGCTAAACAAAAATAAGTAAAAAATAAACAGTGACAGGAACAGCAACAGGAAGAATAAACAGGTGATATTAGTAAATACTGGCAAAGTTAATGCAATATTACCAATCAAAATTTTCTGTGGTTTTAATCACTTTTTAAACCCAGACTGGCTTAGAAATTTTTTTTAATACAATAAATGTTTACCTTGCATTTTATTAACTGAAATACCATGAACTGAAATAATTAGTAGCTCTATCTTTTTATAATAATGAATAACCATTACCTGAACTTATAATTTTTGTAAAATCCTGAAATCCGTCAGAGAGTTTCTGTGAAAAACTAACGAGTAGTTTACATGTATGGTTACCACTCAGTAAATAAGAATATTTGATAAGTCAAAATATCTAACTCACTGACCATGTCAGACAGCCCATCCACCAAATATCATGGTACTAGAAATAAACCACTTTGCTCACTAAACCATCTCACAAAGCACAGCACGAAACCTTACCTATCTTCATCTTTGTCATACAGTTGGTAATAATCTCCACAGCCATTCCAAAACGTGTTATCCACAACTTCTTGCCTTCCTGTGGCTCCATTTTCTGGTGTTATTTGGTTATCTTCTGTTTCTCTCTGTGTAACTCTTGCGAAAGGCAGATCCAAGAACATACAATCATGTTCTCCATCATAGTCATCACATTTTATTAAGAGGTCATCTGAGCCATTTTCCTCAACTTCCAAAGCCTCTCTCCACCTCTGAACACTTCTTTGTTTAGCCTCATGCCTATTAAAACCTGTTTCTTGGTCCACCTGGCTTGAACTTATCAGTTTCCTAACTTTGGGCCTCACTACCTGTTCAGGAGAACTTCCCTGGTTTTTGCCCCTATCACTGGTATTTTGCTCACTGCAAATATGCCTGGGAGCACAGGCTGAATCTTCAACTGAATTTTCTCTTTGTCTCTCCTGGCTAGTATTATTTTGTTGTTTCTTTCTAACCACTTCATCTTCAGAAGAGGACCTCTGAAATTCCTGATTGTTCTGATTGACAAACTCAGTATCACCAGTTGAACTTTTCACTAAAGGTGCTGAATCTACCTCTTCAAACTCATCTCTTAATTCACAGTTAAAAGAGGGAACTGTCGGTGAAAGACCAGTGTATGCCTCTACCTCTCCATTTTCCAACTCAAACACTGTATTGCCCAATGCTTCCTGATATCTACCACCTTCCACAACGTCTGCAGAGAGCTGATGACTGTCATTATCCTCTCCATGTCTGCCATCTGGATCATAAGAGTCAGTATGAACCAATGTAATTCCATTTTGAACACTTGAAGCATTACAAACTTCTGAAGTATATTCTCCCTCAGAATGATTGTGAAGATCCGTACTGCTTCCTAAGGTCTCCCTGCCTTCCTCGCTATGATGTACTGCAGCAAAGGATGGACTGCTCTCAATGGTTTGATTCAAT
Source organism: Pseudorca crassidens (assembly GCF_039906515.1). Taxonomy (NCBI): domain Eukaryota; kingdom Metazoa; phylum Chordata; class Mammalia; order Artiodactyla; family Delphinidae; genus Pseudorca; species Pseudorca crassidens. The sequence continues at coordinate 89,417,620 of NC_090298.1, forward strand.
GCTGTATCACAAATGGGAATTTCTGCTTCAGTTTTTTCAAATAAAGGGTCATTGGGTAAAGAAGAATGAACTTGATCCAATGGACTGGAACCTTCATAGGGAACAAAAGAAAACATATTTAGAGGGATTAATTTAGATAATGTTTTATTTAATAATGACTCTTTAACTAGAAATCATACCAATTATTACTTATTTGAGAATATGAGTGAATTTCTCTGACAGGTGCTTATAGGCTCCCTAACTTAACTGGGAGGGCGGACTGGTTACCCTATGAGTTCATTTATGCCACTGTGTAGCCTCTTAATATCCTCTCCCTCAGATGTCTTCTGTAGGTTTTTCACCTAAATCCTAATACCTAAAACATTCTGTAAAAGACATTTAAAAGAGAGGCTAATAAGAGACTAACAATGAGAGGCATAAGTGAAGTCACAGGGTAACCAATCTGCCCTCCCAGTTGTTGGACTGTGCAATTCAGACTTAAATTACTTTATTACATGCAGATTTTTTTTTACATGTAGATATTTTAAAAGGTGGTTATAATAGATATAAGAACAGGCTATATACAGATCTAACAGAAATGAGACTCTACTGTGTTTTATGTCAATTCAGAAGATTATATCTCAGTCCCTAGACACATAATATTACATTTCTATCCCCAAAATGAATTGTTAAAATATACCTACAATGAGTTAACTGTAACTATGTTACAGCTATCAGTGAAAAACAACAAAAGAGTCAATGTGTTGATTTTCTTTGTCATAGTTTGTCAGAATTCTGAGACAAGAGTAAAATCCTATCTACCCCACAAATTACTTTAAACATGACTATCTTTTACCATCACTAATGTAATAACAAAAAATGAAGATGCTAAGACCTGTTGGAACAAAAATTTATAAATAACTGAAGGGAAGTCTTATCATATCACAAAAAGGCTGCTTTAACAGAAGGACCTTAGGTAATAATTCAGATTCTTGTATATAAATGACAGTAAAAAAAATAACCTAGAATTATCAAGTTTGCTCAGGACAAGAGGAAGATGACATTCCAGTCCAAAAATGTGTAGTTATAGTACATGGATACCTGCAAAATACTTTTTCAAACTAATGAATAATTAGGAAATTTTAATTAAATAACTATGTATTACTTGACATTTATATTTTATATGATTCTAAAAGAATCAACTTAACCAAGCTAAATTATTGAGATACAAATAAAACAAAAAGCTATTTAAATGTAATATGCAGGGAAAAATATACTCAGTTCACATTAAAAATTTTTTTGGATTGAAAGATGAAGAATTCCTCTGGCTGAAGGATGTGACAACATGTAATCACTGCCATGACAATGTAGTTATTGATTGGCCATATTCTATCTTTTTCTATGTTTAAATGTATACACTGTTAAGTTAATAGAAAATTTTGAAATGAATTTCTTGACAGGAAATGTATAGCATTTATACTCAGAGACACACATAAAACCCACTCACTATTTCAAATATTACAAGATCAATTCTTACATGGTTATTAATAGCTTTTAAATAATCCCATGTTGCATACCTGAGGAATTTTCTTTTGGAACATCATCTAGTTCCAACACTTCATAGTCATCACCAGCCCTACCTAAGCTTCTTTCATGCCTGGTCATACATGGTTTGAAACTGACATATGCATGTCTTCTGCCATATCGCCTGCCTGTGATTGTCTGATATCCTCCTGCTGGTTTGGGCCAGGCCGCCTTGCTGGATTCTTGATCCATTGCTGAAAAACAAAGTTAAAAATAAAAGAGACACAGCAATGACTTATTCTGACATTTGGGGTAATGTTTCAACATATATTGCCAAATCATATGCTACTGAACATCGAATGCCCCTTACTAGCAATATAAAACATACCTGAAAAGAAAACATGAAATACTACATTATGAGAGTTATGTGAGCCCCTTATCCCCCAAATATCTTAAAGTTTGGTTCCTTTAAGGTATTTCAGATTTTTATAACCTTACTTACCCCAATTTTTTTCCACTTGCCAAATTACTATACTGTAAAAGCTCCTTAAGGATGGGAGAATGATTCTCCAAGTTATCAAAGTACCTTATGTATAAGTGCTCAATACATATTTGTTGAGTGAATTATTCACACGTACATGATACGATGGTTTCAATTACATTAAAAGTGAATAAATTCCAGTCAAAGGTAACAAGTAATTTCTTTAGATGGTATCTGTACTATTATAAAGAACTAACGGGACCACAATAAAATATATCCCAAAGATCAGGGTCAGGTAAAACTCTCCAAAAGAAAACAGTGGTGAGCCAAGTCAAACTCTTCAAAACTACCAATGGTATACATATGGTGTGTATGAAAAGAAAAAGCCATCAACATTTGAACAACTCGAATACTAAGTTCGATGCCTGAGGGATATACAGTAGCAACAGTAGCATCTTTTACTGAGTAGGACATTATCTCATATATACATATAGTAAAAGTTTGCTTAGTCCATTGAGTTTTACATATATTATGCAGGAACTAAACAAAATATTTTCTCACAGTATACGAAATAGTCAATAAATGAAAAAGTTACACATTTTTGTTTTATTGCATTAGAACAAGAAATATAATTGCTTTTAAGCACAAAAACCTGTATTTATAACATTATATGATACCAAGTATTACATTGTTACTTCATCCCCTCACAAACCTGTTGAGGTGGATACTGTATTTTATTTTAAAGAATAAAAAACTAGGGTTAAAATGAATTATTTAAGAAACTTGTCCAATAACCCAATATTATGACTCCAGACCAGTTCCCTTAACAAAACCTCCAAAAGAACAGTCTCCAAAGTGAAAAGCACAATAGATGCCAAGAGGGTACGGAAAGAAAATATGAGTTTCTATTTATACTCATTTTTGTATCAAAAATTAGAAATTAAGCTTTATAAATATTCAATACATGGATTGAAACTAGCCTTAAGTAAGACGATGATCACACATCACGTATGGTACTCAAGGAATCTGGAAGGAAAAATATGAAGTTCTCAATGTAGAGGAACTGACAGAGACACCTTGCTTACCTGCTGGCTCCTTTTCAGTATACTGTGACATATATGGCAGTTTTTGTGTGCCCAGTTCAGTGGAATTATGGATGTGATTTAGTTTTTACTCACACAATGGATAAGCTGCAGGAGATTCCTACAAAGAAACCATGGATTAAACAAAATAGTAATAATACAGCACAAAACAAAAATAGCAAAACTAATACTACTTCTCCTAGTGAAGTTCTTAGCTAGCCCATAATAACAGAGAAAAACACAATTGGATCTGACAAGTCAATCAAAAAACCTCAAAACTATGAAGATGGCTATTTGAAAGAGATTTAGATCTCCTCTTGAAAAACCTTGCCTTAAGTATGTATCATCCTTAAGATTGACAATGATAACAACACACAAATAATTTATAAGGAAATAAGCAAATATATTGGGAGAAGTGTTGATTGGGGTATGTGACCAAACTGTTTGGGGGTCTACTACACACTATCTGCTTCTCCATCAAACACTAAGTTCCTTTAGCCCTTGTTAAAAGAAGTTAACCCTAAGAATACAAACTTCATTTTAAAAATGTATAGTGGTACATTTTAAAAATATATGGTGGCTTATGACAATTAATAATTAACGTGTATAAAAATGATACACTTGTTCTTTACAATAATAGTCAATTGATCATTCAGATATTTTAATCCCAAAGAAAAACCCATTCTAAATTAGAAGAACTAAAATTTACCATGCAAAGTATAAAATGACTTCATCTGTTTTGAAGTTAATCCACTTATTTACTATTTTAAAAGTTGCAACCTGTGCCTTTTTTTAAAGTTTGTCAAGAGCTTAGCTTTTTAATTAAATACTTTAATTACTTAAAAACGAGCTATTGCTAAACTGCCTACCACCAACTTAAAGCTGTTACAAGATGATAGTTCTGAAAATTAGTTTAACTGTATATATCTATCTAGCCATGTATAGCTATAAATTAACATACATAAAAGTACACATATCCTCCCATATAAATTATAAATTCAGCAATAGGTTGTACAGTAATGTTCTAATATAGCTAAATCAAGTCAGATGGTTAACAATAGCTAAAGGGTAAAGGAATATCAAGAAAATAATTCTACCATACTGGCAAAAACACAAGCTCTGATTAATATTGTTTTAATAGTGAGAAAAATAATGTGCAATTAACTTGAATCTTCACAGATTCACAGTATAATAATACATGCAGACTCAAAGGTCGGCCATGGATTTAAGTTCATGAGTATTTTACCCAAAGTCTTTTCTTTGAAATAAGGCAATATTCCAGGCACTATTTTCAGTGCTGAGGATATAACAATGAACAAAATAGACAAATATTCCTGCCCTCCTAAAACTGCAGTATGGGGTATAGACATTAAACAAATCAGTAAAAAATAAAGATATGTTAGACAATAAATACTATGGAGCAAAACAGAGCAGAGAATAAAGAGCTCCTAAGGGTGTGCAGTTTAAAGTAGTGTGGTTAGGGAAGGCCTCACTGAGAAGGAATCATTTGAGCAAACACCTGTGAGGAGGGAGCCACGTGTAAACCTAGGGAAAGAACATTCTCAGCAGAATAAAAAGAAGATCCTGAAGTAAGAATTTCCAGAATTTACCTTAGCAAGAAGTCTGGGATGGAATGAGGACGAGAGAAAGTAACAGATGAGGTCAGAAAGTTAATTAGGGAGAAGGGAGTAAGGTGGAACAAACAACATAGGTCTTTACAGGATAATAGAAGAAATGTAGGTTTTATTTTGAGTGAGAGGGAAAACCACCAAACAGTTCTGAGAAGAGAACTTCTGTTTTAAAAGGAACACTCTGGCTACTGTGTTTATTTTTTTATTTATTTATTTTTTTGGTACGTGGGCCTCCCACTGTTGTGGCCTCTCCCCTTGCGGAGCACAGGCTCCGGACGCGCGGGCTCAGCGGCCATGGCTCACAGGCCCAGCCGCTCCGCGGCATGTGGGATCTTCCCGGACCAGGGCACGAACCCGTGTCGCCTGCATCGGCAGGCAGACTCTCAACTACTGCGCCACCAGGGAAGTCCTGGCTACTGTGTTCAGATGAAGGGGAACAAGGTCAAAGGCAGGAAGACTGGCTAGAAAGCTATGGAAATACTGACAAGAGATCACAGTGGTTTGGACCAGAGTAAAAACAGGTGGTGAGAAATGGTCAGATTCTGTCTATATTGTGAAAGTAGAGCCAACAAAGTTTTCTGATGTAGGTTATGAAAGAAGGTAAGGATTTGAGGCTGACTCTAAGTTTTATAGCCTGGGCAACTAGAAAAACAGAGTTGACATTAACTGACAGGAAAATCTGTGGAAGACATAGGTTTGGAGAAAGTATCTTGAGTTTAGTTCTGGATGTGCTAAATTTGAGATATCTATTAGATATTCAAGTAGAAATGTTAAATAGGATGCTGGAGTTCACTGGACAATTCTGAACTGCCAGTATAATTTGGGAGTTATCAGGATATGGACAATATTCAAAAGGGCTTGAACTTGGAAGAGATGTCTAAGTAGGCTTGGAGAAGGAAAGAAGTTCATGGGCTGAACCCTGAGATGATCCAAAATTAAGAGGCCAGGGAAAAAGAAGTATCAGGAAAACCGACAAATGAGAGGGGCTTGTGAGAGAAAAGAAAAAATCCAGGAGTGTGGATGTCAAATGAAGACAGGGCTTTAGACCAAAGAATTGATCCACTGTGCCAATGCTGCTAAAAGGTAAAGTATGACAAGGATCTATAACTGACCACTAGACTTAGCACCATGGAAGATTACTGGAGTTCCTGACACGGGGCACCTTTGGTAGAACAGTGGGTATAAATGCCTGCAGAATGTGCTGTTAAGAGAGAGTGCTGTTAAGAGTACAAAATCATGAAAATCGCTCTGTTTCTTAATCATACTTTTCTTCAACATGAATCCACTTCCTTCTAAAAGATTATTTTTGGAGCCCTCCAACATCCTGATATAAATTTAGTCTACTTGTTTTCAAGATCCAACTACTTCTGTGCTAACTTTTGATGGTACTTCTGAGTTAGGTCCCCTGATTTGAAACCCATGTTTTCCTTTCTTTTGTTTGTTTTGGGACGGGGTGTGCATTTGTTTGTTTTGTCTTTACTAGAAGATCTTCAAGTAATTGTTTCAGGAATTTTATTTAAGGAGGTAAACACTGAGTCTTTGCATGTCAAAATATTTTCATCTTTCCCTTACACTTTGGATATAGGTCAAAACAAAATCATTTTTTACAAACTCTAAAAGGTAATGTTTTCTAAGCATCCCATGTTGCTGTTAAGAAACTGTTCTGCCAGTTTATTTCTCATCCTTTTGTAGGTAAACCAATTTTTCTCTTCGGAATAATTAGGATTTTCTCTTAATAAATAGTATTCTATAATTTCGCAAGGACTTTCTTAGACCATTTAAAAAATTTCTACTCCATAGCCCTAGTAGGGCTGCTTTAATTTAAAGGCTTTCATTAGATTGTCTCAAAGATGTCCTTCTTCTTTTCCTTCCTATTTTCACTGTATTTGGCCCATGCAGTTTAATCCTTTGTCTCTAAACTTTTCTTTCTCATTTTCAATTTACGGAATGGTAGCTTTCATCTGCTTTAAATTCCAGCCTTCCAACATTCTCTACAATAATTTTTGAAATTTCTTGCACTTTCTTATTCCCTTCTTCTTCTGTCATCATCATCATCATTTTCAATAGTGGCTCTTGTCTTACGAATAAAATGTAGACTAGAATCTCTCTGTAGACACTAATTATCTCTATTTTATCTGAGGCCAGCTATGTAGACAAATGTAACTCGTTCCTATCTCTGAAGTATAAAAGAGAAAACAAAGCAAAACAGGGAGGAGAGGATAAATAATAAAGAATAAAGACCTAGCTGTGTGTCAAGATTAAAATGATTAATTCATCAGTGCCAAATTTGTATCTAAAGTTTATTGGGAACATTTGGTTTCTGAGTCTTCTCTAAAGAAACGTTTCCTTTGCTAGTACTATTCACCTAATAAGTAACATATGATTCCTCTCTACTTGTGACGATTATTCATCTCAAATGCTGTGGAATCTTCATATACGTCTTCCTAATTATAAAAGCAAAAACAATAACCAAAAAAAAAAAACCCAAAAAAACTCCATAAATATGCTGCTGTCTAAGAATTAAAGGAGTTAATCAGGGAAGTATTAATTCTAGATCTTCCAGCTTTTTACCTAGATAGCATCATTTATAATTTTAACTAGGATAGTACACCAGCAGCTCTAGATAGGCAATGGAAACAACCTTCAAAAGAATACAAGGAAAAGCATGGGTATGGGGTGTACACTTCCCACAGCAGAATTGAAAGACTGTGGTGAATTTAAAGATAAAGACCTTGCTTTAAGTGCATTATGTCTATTAAATGCACTGTGTCTTTACATTCTCTAACAAGATATGAATTTAAACAGTTGTGAAAAAAGGGATGAATGAATGAATGAATGGCAATTCTGTGCTCCTTTCTCTGATGGAAATATGAAAACATAATGAAAAGAGACGAAGAGTTGGGAATACTTATATTCTAACTCCAACACTTATACTTACACACATTAAATGAAAGCTAGTGGTAGTAGAACTAATTCAGAAAACTAAAAATCTAAAATAGTAATAAAAGAGGACCTTCAAGATGGTAGAGGAGTTAAGACGTGGAGATCACCTTCCCCCCCACAAATACATCAAACATACATCTACATGTGGAACAACTCCTACAGAACACCTACTAAACGCTGGCAGAAGACCTCAGACCTCCCAAAAGGCAAGAAACTCCCCCATGTACCTGGCCATCTGGTTGACAGGGTCTTGGTGTTCCAGCCGGGTGTCAGGCATCAGCCTGAGGTGGGAGAGCTGAGTTCAGAACACGGGACCACCAGAAACCTCCGGGCCCCACGTAATATCAATCCGCGAGAGCTCTCCCAGAGATCCCCGACTCAATGCTAAGACCCAGCTCCACTCAATGACCAGCAAGCTCCAGTGCAAGACACCCCATGCCAAACAACCAGCAAGCCAGACAGGAACACAGCCCCACCCATTAGCAGAGAGGCTGCCTAAAATCATAAGTTCACGGACACCCCAAAACACACCACCTGACGCAGCCCTGCCCACCAGAAAGAAAAGATCCAGCCTCATTCAACAGAACACAGGCACCAGTCCCCTCCACTAGGAAGCCTACATAATGCACTGAACCAGCCTTACCCACTGGGGGCAGATACCAAAAACAATGGGAACTATGAACCTGCAGCCTGCAAAAAGGAGACCCCAAACAAAGTAAGGTAAGCAAAAGAAGAAGACAGAGAAATACACAGCAGATGAAGGAGCAAGGTAAAAACCAACCAGACCAAACAAATGAAGAGGAGATAAGCAGTCTACGTGAAAGAGAATCCAGAATAATGATAGTAAAGATGATCCAAAATCTTGGAAATAGAAGAAAATACAAGAACCATTTAACAAGGACATGGAAGAACTAAAGAGCAAACAAACAATGATGAACAACACAATAAATGAAATTAAAAATTCTCTAAAAGGAATCAACAGCAGAATAACTGAGGCAGAAAAACGGGTAAGTGACCTGGAAGATAAAATAGTGGAAATAACTACTGCAGAGCAGAATAAAGAAAAAAAAATGAAAAAAATTGAGGACCGTCTCAGAGACCTCTGGGACAACATTAAACACATCAACATTCGAATTTTAGGGGTCCCGAAGAAGAAGAGAAAAAGAAAGGGACTGACAAAATATTTGAAGAGATTATAGTTGAAAACTTCCCTAACATGGGAGAGGAAATAGTCAATCAAGTCCAGGAAATGCAGAGTCCCATAAAGGATAAATCCAAGAAGAAACACGCCAAGACACATATTATGTAAACTATAAAAAAATTAATACAAAGAGAAAAAATATTGAAAGCAGCAAGGGGAAGGCAACAAATAACATACAAGAGAATCCCCATAAGGTTAACAGCTGATCTATCAGCAGAAACTCTGCAAGCCAGAAAGGAGTGGCAGGACATATTTAAAGTGATGAAAGGGAAAAGCCTACAACAAAGATTACTCTACCCAGCAAAGATCTCATTCAGATTTGATGGAGAAATTACAACCTTTACAGACAAGCAAAAGCTAAGAGAATTCAGCACCAACAAAAAAGCTTTACAGCAAATACTAAAGGAACTTCTCAAGGCAGGAAACACAAGAGAAGGAAAAGGTCTACAATAACAAACCCAAAACAATTAAGAAAATGGCAACAGAAACATACATATTGATAATTACCTTAAATGTAAATGGATTAAATGCTCCAATCAAAAGACAAAGAGGGGCTGAATGGATACAAAAACAAGACCTGTATATATGCTGTCTACAAGAGACCCACTTCAGACCTAGGGACACCCACAGACTGAAAGTGAGAGGAAGGAAAAAAATATTCCATGCAAATGGAAATCAAAAAAAGCTGGAGAAGCAATTCTCATATCAGACAAAATAGACTTTAAAATAAAGACTATTACAAGAGACAAAGAAGGACAGTACATAATGATCAAGGGATCAATCCAAGAAGAAGATATAACAATTTAAATATTTATGCAACCAACATAGGAGCACCTCAATACATAAGGCAAATGCTAAAAGCCATAAAAGGGGAAATCAATCGTAACACAATAATAGTAGGGGACTTTACCACCCCACTTTCACCAATGGACAGATCATCCAAAATGAAAAAAAATAAGGAAACACAAGCTTTAAATGACACATTAAACAAGATGGACTTAATTGATATTTATAGGACATTCCACTCAGAAACAACAGAATACACTTTCTCCTCAAGTGTTCATGGAACATTCTCCAGGATAGATTATATCTTCGGTCACAAATCAAGCCTTGGTAAATTTAAGAAAACTGAAATCATATCAAGTATCCTTTCCAACCACAACACTATGAGACTAGATATCAATTACAGGGAAAAAAAAAACTGTAAAAAATACAAACACATGGAGGCTAAACAATTTGCTACTAAATAACCAAGAGATCACCAAAGAAATCAGAGAGGAAATCAAACAATACCTAGAAACATGATGACCCAAAACATATGGGATGCAGCAAAAGCAGTTCTAAAAGGGAAGTTTACAGCAATACGATCCTACCTCAAGAAACAAGAAACATCTCAAATAAACAACCTACCCTTACACCTAAATAAATTAGAGAAAGAAGGAAAAAAAAAAAAACCCAACGTTAGCCGAAGGAAAGAAATCATAAAGATCAGATCAGAAATAAATGAAAAACAAATGAAGGAAACAATAGCAAAGATGAATAAAACTAAAAGCTGGTTCTTTGAGATGATAAACAAAGTTGATAAACCATTAGCCAGACTCAGCAAGAAAAAAAGGGAGGGCTTCCCTGGTGGCACAGTGGTTGAGGTTCCGCCTGCCGGTGCAGGCAACACTGGTTTGTGCCACGGTTCGGGAAGATCCCACATGCCGCGGGGCAGCTGGGCCCGTGAGCCATGGCTGCTGAGCCTGTGCGTCCGGAGCCTGTGGTCCGCAACGGGAGAGGCCACAACAGTGAGAGGCCCGCATACAGCAAAAACAAACAAAAAAAAAAAAAAGGGAGAAGACTCAAATCAATAGAATTAGAAATGAAAAAGGAGAAGTAACAACTGACACTGCAGAAATACAAAGGATCATGAGAGATTACTACAAGCAACTGTATGCCAATAAGATGGACAACATGGAAAAAATGGACAAATTCTTACAAAAGTACAGCCTTCCAAGACTGAACCAGGAAGAAATAGAAAATATAAACAGACCAATCACAAGCACTGAAATTGAAACGGTGATTAAAAATCTTCAAACAGGGCTTCCCTGGTGGCGCAGTGGTTGAGAGTCCGCCTGCCGATGCAGGGGACGCAAGTTCATGCCCCGGTCCGGGAAGATCCCACATGCCGCGGAGCGGCTGGGCCTGTGAGCCATGGCTGCTGAGCCTGCGCGTCCAGAGCCTGTGCTCCGCAACGGGAGAGGCCAAAACAGTGAGAGGCCCGCGTACCACCAAAAAAAAAAAAAAAAAAAAAAAATCTTCAAACAAACAAAAGCCCAGGACCAGATGGCTTCACAGGCGAATTCCATCAAACATTTAGAGAAGAGCTAACACCTATCCTTCTCAAACTACAGGACAATATGACTGATGAACACAGATGCAAAAATCCTCAACCAAATACTAGCAAACAGAATCCAACATAACATTAAAAGGATCATACACCATGATCAAGTGGGGTTTATCCCAGGAATGCAAGGATTCTTCAATATTTGCAAATCAATGTGATACACCATATTAACAAATTGAAGGATAAAAACCATATGAAAATCTCAGTAGATGCAGAAAAAGCTTTCGACAAAATTCAACACCCATTTATGATAAAAAACTCTCCAGAAACTGGGCATAGAGGGAACCTAACTCAACATAATAAAGGTCATATATGACAAACCCACAGACAACATAGTCCTCAATGGTGAAAAACTGAAATGATTTCCTCTAAGATCATTAACAAGACAAGGATGCCCACTCTCACCACTATTATTCAACAAAGTTTTGGAAGTTTCAGCCACAGCAATCAGAGAAGAAAAAGAAATAAAAGGAATCCAGATCAGAAAAGAAGAAGTAAAGCTCTCACTGTTTGCTTATGTCATGATACTACACATAGAGAATCCTAAAGATGCAACCAGAAAACTACTAGAGCTAATCAATGAATTTGATAAAGTAGCAGAATACCAAATTAATGCACAGAAATCTCTTGCATTCCTATATACTAATGATGAAAAATCTGGAAGAGAAATTAAGGAAACACTCCCATTCACCATTGCAACAAAAAGAATAAAATACCTAGGAATAAACCTACCTAAGGAGACAAAAGACCTGTATGCAGAAAACTATAAGACACTGATGAAAGAAATTAAAGATGATACAAACAGATGGAGAGATATACCATGTTCTTGGATTGAAAGAATCAACATTGTGACAATGGCTATACTACTGAAAGCAATCTACAGATTCAATGCAATCCCTATCAAAGTACCAATGGCATTTTTCACAGAACTAGAACAAAAAAATTCACAATTTGTATGGAAAATCAAAAGACCCCTAATAGCCAAAGCAATCTTGAGAAAGAAAAACAGAGCTGGAGGAATGTGGCTTCCTGACTTCAAACTATACTACAAAGCTACAGTAATAAATACAGTACGGTACTGGCACAAAAACAGAAATATAGATCAATGGAACAGGATGAAAAGACCAGAGATAAATCCACGCACATATGGTCACCTTATCTTTGATGAAGGAGGCAAGCATATACAATGGAGATAAGACAGCCTCTTCAATGAGTGGTGCTGGGAAAACTGGACAGCTACATGGAAAAGAATGAAATTAGAACATTCACTAATACCATACACAAAAATAAACTCAAAATGGATTAAAGACCAAAATGTAAGACCAGACACTATCAAACTCTTAGAGGAAAACACAGGCACAACACTCTATTACATAAATCACAGCAAGATCCTTTTTGACCCACCTCCTAGAGAAATGGAAATAAAAACAAAAATAAACAAATGGGACCTAATGAAACTTCAAAAATTTTGCTCAGCAAAGGAAACCATAAACAAGATGAAAAGACAACCCTCAGAATGGGAGAAAATATTTGCAAATGAAGCAACTGACAAAGGATCAATCTTCAAAAGATACAAGTAGCTCATGCAGCTCAACATCAAAAAAAAAAAAAAAAAAAACCCAATGTAAAAATGGGCAGAAGACCTAAATAGACATTTCTCCTAAGAAGATATACAGATTGCCAACAAACATATGAAAGGATGGTCAACATCACTAATCATTAGAGAAACGCAAATTAAAACTACAATGAGGTATTACCTCACACAGGTCAGAATGGCCATCATTAAAAAATCTACAAACACCGATGCAGGGGATGCAGGTTCGTGCCCCCGTCTGGGAGGATCCCACATGCCGCGGAGCGGCTGGGCCCGTGAGCCATGGCCGCTGAGCCTGCGCGTCCGGAGCCTGTGCCCCGCAACGGGAGAGGCCACAACAGTGAGAGGCCCGCGTACCGCAAAAAAAAAAAAAAAAAAAATCTACAAACAATAAATGCTGGAGAGGGTGTGGAGAAAAGGGAACCCTCCTACACTTTTGGTGGGAATGTAAATTGATACAGCCACTATGGAGAACAGTATGGAGGTTCCTTAAAATCTAAAAAAAAAAAAACTACCATATGACCCAGTAATCCCACTACTAGGCATATACCCTGAGAAGACCATAATGCAAAAAGAGTCATGTACCACATTGTTCATTGCAGCACTATTTACAATAGCCAGGACATGGAAGCAACCTAAGTGTCCATCGACAGATGAATGGATAAAGAAGATGTGGCACATACATACAATGGAATATTACTCAGCCATTAAAAGAAGCCAAATTGAGTTATCTGTAGTGAGGTGGATGGACCTAGAGTCTGTCATACAGAGTAAAGCAAGTTAGAAAGAGAAAAAAAAATACCGTACGCTAACACATGTATATGGAATCTAAAAACAAAAGTGGTTCTGAAGAACCTAGGGGCAGGACAGGAATAAAGACGCAGATGTAGAGAATGGACTTAAGGACACAGGGTGGGGAAGGGTAAGCTGGGATGAAGTGAGAGAGTGGCATGGACATACATACACTACCAAATGTAAAACAGATAGCCAGTGGGAAGCAGCCACATAGCACAGGGAGATCAACTTGGTGCTTTGTGACCACCTAGAGAGGTGGGATAGGGAGGGTGGGAGGGAGACGCAAGAGGGAGGGGATATGGGGATATATGTATACATATAGCTGATTCACTCTGTTGTACAACAGAAACTAACACACCATTGTAAAGCAACTATACTTTAATAAATGTTAAAAAATAAATAAAATAGTAATAAAGCAAAAGACTTAAGCAAACAGAATAATGAATGTTCATATATCTAAATGAACACAATATACACTGAAGTTGATACATACTAAGCCTACACCTTGAACTGCCTTCAGAATCATAGTTCTCCTACACCACTGAGTAGTCAACTAACAGACCAGCTTGTATAATACTTAAAACTTACACATTTATTATTATTATTTTTGCAATGTAGCCCACTCACTTTAGTAACATCACCATACCTGTTAGAATAATGTGCTGGTTTTATAATATGTCCACAAATTCTTTGATACTTCTCCCTTCAAAAAGCAGAGCCTAATTTGTTCCCTTTAAGTGTAGGCTATAATTAGTGACTTTTTTCTAATGAAGATAAAATGATAGAAGTGTGTGATGTACAAGATTCAGGCACAGAAGACATTGTGGCTTCCTCCTTACTCTCTCTTGGCTCACTCTCTCTGGGAGAAGCCAGGTGCTACACCATAAGATCACTCAAGCAGTCCTATGGAAAGGTCCACATGATGAGGAACTGGCAGTTTCTGCCAAAAGCCAGAAGAAACTGATGTCTTCTGGCAATAGCCATGTGAATGAACCACCTAGGACGCAGATCCTCCAGCCCCAGTCAAGGCTTCAGATGACTGCAGTCCCAGCCTACATCTTGATTGTAGCCTCATGAGACCTTGATCCAAAACTACCCAGCCAGGCTGTTCCTAAATTTCTGACCCATAGAAACTATGAGATAATAAATGTTCTGAGCTGCTAGGTCTATTGCTGCGTAACAAATTATCCTGTATTAGATAAATACAAGCAATTTCAATTACGTGTACTTAGATTCTGAATTTTCTTATATTTCCACCTATCACCAGAATGAAGATTTTCTAATACCATCTCATGAAAGTACATTTTCTCCCTTTAAAAGATCTACCTATTCTCAGCTTGGAAAATGCCATGTTAGGGATAACAGTACCAAAATGAATTATACTGGCCTTTTGCTTGTTGACAGTGTCAGAACTGCTGCTTAGCACTTACACTCCACCTATCACCTAGTAGATACTCATTGAAAAGCTACTGGATCAGGAACACTTACTTTTAGAATTTACATCTAAATAATTTAAATGAAGTTTTAGGCAGAAAGAGAGAAATCAGTTGAACTTCCAGAAGAAAAGTTTCAACTGAAAGCCTGTATCTATACCACTGTGATCCATTTGCTGGGAGCCAGAAAAAACTCACTTGGAAAAAAAAAAAAAGGGGGGGGGTGTTAATGACATATAACATTGTATTAGGTGTACAACATAATTATTCAATATTTATATATATTGTGAAATAATCACAAGTCTAGTTAATATCTGTTACTATACAGTTATGAAATTTTTTTCTTGTGAAAAGAACTTTTGAAATCTACTCTCTTAGCAACTTGCAAATATGCCACATAGTACTATTAACTATTAGTCAACATGCTGTACATTACATGCCCATGACTTACATATTATATAACTGGAAATATGCACTTTCTGACCCCCTTCATCCATTTTGCCTGCTCCTAACCCCCACCTCTGGCAACTACCAATCTGTTCTCTGTATGTATGAGTTTGGATTTTTTTGTTTTTTAAGATTCCACATGTGAGATCACATGGTATTCGTCTTTCTCTGTTTGATTTCTTAGCAAAATGCCCTCAAGGTCCACCCATATTGTCACAATACCAAGATTTCATTATTTTTAATGGCTAATATCCCATTATATACATAAACACACACACACACACACACACACACACACACACACACCCCACATCTTCTTTATCTATTTATCCACGGATGGGCACTTAGGCTGTTCCCATATCTTGGCTGTTGTAAATGATGCTTCACTGAACATGGGGTGCATATATCTTTTCAAGTTAGTGTTTTCATTTTCTTCAAATAAATACCCATAAGTGGAATTTCTGGATCAGATGATAGTTCTATTTTTAATTTTTTGAGGGACCTCCATATTGTTTTCCATAGTGGCTGCACCAATTTACATTCCCACCAAGAATATATGGTAATGAATGGTAACTAGACTTTTGGTAATGATCACTTTGTAATGAACACAGATGTTGAATCATAATGTTGGACACCTAAAACTCAGATACTGTTATATAAGAAACAGAACAAAACAAAAAGCTAGTTCAGAAACAAATACAATTTGATCCAACTATTTGAAGAGGGAAGTCTTGATTACTCTTCCAAGCCCACTGGAATATTTATTTTATATTCTCCCATATTTAGCTTTACATATATGCTTCCAAAGTGCCCTAGAAATGTTTCTTAAGATTCCTCTTAAAACAAACTTTTATAGGGCTTCCCTGGTGGCGCAGTGGTTGAGAGTCCGCCTGCCGATGCAGGGGACGTGGGTTCGTGCCCCGGTCCGGGAGGATCCCACATGCCGCGGAGCGGCTGGGCCCGTGAGCCATGGCCGCTGAGCCTGTGCGTCCGGAGCCTGTGCTCCGCAGCGGGAGAGGCCACAGCAGTGGGGGACCCGCGTACCGCAAAAAAAAAAAAAAAAAAACAAACTTTTATAATTATCTAGCCTGCATTTCCTTTTAGTAAGATAATTCTTTAGTCATACAAAATTTTGTAATTATTACCACACTTGAGCTATATATTCAGAAATCAACACTTCATGACAAAATGAGTTTATGACAAACTCTGACAAATGCCACTAGAAAGCTGTTTCATATATGTTGGAACCAATTACATTGAAACTTAGCTTCCTAACATTATCTCATCGTTCCACTTTCAGCTGCTAAGGCAAAGTAAATATCCCAGGAGATTAATAAAGTATCCATTTTGAACAATGTAAGCTTGCACTTGATTCTGTTTCACGCTTACATATTATTTTTAATGTATCTCTAGATTTTTCATGTCTTCTATCCACAAGCACAAATAGTTGCTTATACATATATACAACTGCAAAATATTCAGTACATCTAACTAGGAAACAATAAATAAGGACTGAGGTGACATTACTCCCATATATCACTGTAAGCAACTGGACACATTCAGTAAATCAAGTAATCTATTATCAACCACAAGACTTGAAAGTTACAAGCTGCTACACAAGCAAACTTCCAGGCTATGACTGGCAAATTCTGCAAGGAGCAGCTGTAGAAATGATAATACCTAAATCAGAGAGAAAATTTCAGGTACAACTGTTAAACTTCTAAGATGAAATGGGTTTGCTATCCCTAGTTACAAGAGGTAACCTGACAGAAGGCTATACTTGATTAACTACTACTCTTCTCTGAAAACTTTTTTGTAAACCACTGTAAAAGAGGAACAGTAAACTCAGCATTGGTACAGTGAAAATTACATTACAAAACATAACTCAGACATAAAATATACATAATCAGAAACAAATAATCCAAAAATGTTATATTTAAGTAGGTAAAAAACTGTATTTTCAAATTCTGTTCTGGTAAACCCTCTATCTCACCAAGTGTTTATAAACTTCTCATTCTGTTAAAAAAAAAAAGTGTTAACAAAATACTGTTTTTTTTAAAGACTATCAACAGCAATCCTTGAAGAAAGACTTGAATGAGCATACACCCAACACAGTAGAACAATATTTTCTGTGTTTTACTGGAAGCGTAATTGGCTAAGGGGGAAAAAGATTAACAAAAGAAAAGTAAGATGAAAAAATATAGTATCAATTCATTAAAAAACAAGATGAAGAACATTCGTCAAATTTACCTCATTTAGATAGGAAGATCTCTGATTCAAATGTGTCACAAATAAGGATGCTGCTCAACCTACCCTCTTTTGAGATGTGCAAGTCAGTCAGCTCAGAATAAAAAAGCTGCAGAGAACTAACACAACACTGTAAATCAACTATACTTCAATTAAAAAAAAAAAGCTGCAGAGATTTATTTTCATGTCAGTGAGCCAGGAAAAGAAAAAACAAGGGTACAGGAAATAAGGAAAATAAAAAATAAAATGTTATGCATATGAAAAGGTAGCAAATTTCATCTGATGTTAAAAAACACAAAATATGCTCAGAATAAATTAATGTATCTGTGATAGACATTTAGATGTGAGCAATACCAAAAAAACAAAAAAAAAGGGAACATATGTGAATGGCGGTTGGGGAGATACAGAAACAAGCATGGCAAAATGTTGAAGCAAGATGGTATGTACGTGGGGGCTCCTTGTACTCTACTGAAATTTGTTTGGAACTTTTCATGATAAAAACTTAAATTATTTTCCTTTTCTCTGCAATCATTTGTTGAAGAATTGTTTACATATAATAAAGTATAAAACTCAAGTACATATTACAATTCAATGAATTTTTACATAGGTATATATCTGAAAAACTACCACCTATGTCAAGATGTAAATCATATACCATCACTTCAGAGGGTTCTCTCTCTCTCTCCTTCCAAGACACTGACTCCTCACGAACCAAAGGCAACCACTCTCCTGACCTCTATTACCTCAGTTTAGTTTTTCCTATTTTAAACTTCATACAAGTGGAATCATACATCATGAACTCTTTTGTGTCTGTCTACTTTTGCTTGACACAATGTTTCTGGGATTCATTCACGTTATGAACATCCTTGTACATGTTTTGTTTTGTTTTGTTTACCTTTCTTGGGTACATCTGACCTGAAATTACTGGATCACAGTCCACAGCTATGTTTAGCTATAACACATACTGACAGTTTTGTAAAGTGGCTGAAACAACCTGACATTCCCACCAGCAATATATAAGAGTATCAGCTGTGGGCTTCCCTGGTGGCGCAGTGGTTGGGAGTCCGCCTGCCGATGCAGGGGACACGGGTTCGTGCCCCGGTCCGGGAAGATCCCACATGCCACAGAGCAGCTAGGCCGGTGAGCCATGGCCGCGGAGCCTGTGCTCTGCAACGGGAGAGGCCACAACAGTGAGAGACCCGCGTACCGCAAAAAAAAAAAAGAGTATCAGTTGTTTCATACCCTTGGCAACACTTGATATTGTTTCACATCCTTGGCAACACTTGATATTGTCAGTCTCTAATTTCAGCCATTCTGACAGGGGTGTGATGGTGCCTCATTGTGACATTTCCCTGATGAGTAATAATGTAGAGGAGGGATCCTCAAACCCCGGGCCGCAGACCACTACCAGTCCGCAGCCTGTTAGGAACCAGGCCGCACAGAAGGAGATGAGCGGCGGGAGAGGGAAGCTTCATCTGCCACTCCCCATCTCTCCCCACTGCTCACATTACCGCCTGAACCATCCCCCCTTGCCGGTCCATGGAAAAACTGTCTTCCACGAAACCAGTCCCTGGTGCCAAAAAGGTTGGGGACCACTGATGTAGAGCACCTTTACCTATGCACATTGGCCTTTTGGATAACTTCTTTTGTGAAGACCTGCCTGCTTTTTTGCATATTTTTTAATGTGTGTTGTTTGCCTTTTTCTTTTTGATTTTTAAGAGTTACTTATATTTTTCTGGATACAAGTCTTTCACCAGATTTACTTAATGTGAGTATATTCTTGCAGTCTGTGGCTTGCCTCTTTTCTTTAATGATGTCTTCATGAATAGAAATTTGTAACTGATTGTAGTCTAATTTATCAATTTTATGTTCTATTTAAAAAATTTTTGCCTACCCCACGGTGATGAAGATATACTTCTAGGTTTTCTTCTAGAATCTTGATAATTTTAGCTTTTACATTTAGTTCTATGATCCAACTCAAATGAGCTTTTGAATATAGTATCAAGTAAAAATCAAGGTTCATTTATTCCCAAATATCCAATATCCAATTTATCTAACACTATTAAAAGTAAATGTTTTCTTAACTTCAGTGGAGCTTTTGTCATAAACCAAGAAACGACATATGTGAAGGTCTATTTCTAGACACTCATATTCTTCCATTGGTCTTTTTGTCTA
Organism: Pseudorca crassidens; assembly: GCF_039906515.1. Lineage (NCBI taxonomy): Eukaryota > Metazoa > Chordata > Mammalia > Artiodactyla > Delphinidae > Pseudorca > Pseudorca crassidens. The sequence goes on from NC_090298.1 coordinate 89,437,541, forward strand.
CCTGGTTCTAATATAACACTGTCTTAATTACTGTAACTTTATAGCAAGTCTTGAGACATTTACATTTTGATATAAATTTTGGAATCCATTTGATTAAAATTTTTAAATTCTGGGATTTTAATTTAAATTTTATTGAACCTATAGCTCAACCTGGGGTAATTGACATTTTAACAATATTGAGTTCCTACCATATAAAGATGGAATATTTCTTTACTTATTTAAGTATTTTAAAATGTCTCAGCACTGTTTTATATTTTTCAGTGTAGAAGTTTTGCCCAAGTTTTTATTATATTTATCCTTAGGTATCTTACATATTTTGATGCTATTCTAAATGTACTTTTCTAATTTTATTTCATACTTTTTGGTTGCTAACACACAACTTACAGTTAATTTTTGCATGTTGTCCTTGTATCCAGTCACCTTGCTAAATTCACTTATTCTAAAACTTTGCTGGTAAACACTTTTAAAATTTTTTTCCAATTTTTAGGGCTTCCCCGGTGGCGCAGTGGTTGAGAGTCCGCCTGCCAATGCAGGAGACATGGGTTCGTGCCCCGGTCCGGGAAGATCCCACATGCCGCGGAGTGGCTGGGCCCGTGAGCCATGGCCGCTGAGCCTGCGCATCCGGAGCCTGTGCTCCGCAACGGGAGAGGCCACAAAAGTGAGAGGCCCGCGTACCGCAAAAAAAAAATTTTTTTTTCCATTTTTTAAAATTAACTTTTTTTATCCTGAGGGCACTGGTTAGAATTCCAGCATAATGTTAAATAGAAAAAAAAAGATATGGGACATGAAACAAGGTTTTTCATTGAGTATGATATTAGCTGTAGGGTTTTTGTTGTTGTTGATACTCCAGAAAATTAACAGTATTTTCTTCTATTCCTAATTTGATGAGGATTTTTTAACACGACAGATGGTGACTTTTGTCAAATGATTTCTCTATCTACAGAGATGATCGTATGAGTCTTCTACACTGTTAAAGAGATGGACTACATTGATTAATTGTAAAACAACAAACCAACCTTGTATTCCTGGAACAAATCTGTGATATCTTTTTTACATATCACTGGATTATCTCTGTATCTATGTTCTTGAGAATTATTGGCCTGTAATTATCTCTTTTTTCTCATGTTCTTGTTAGGTTTTTCCTACCAAGATTATGCAAAAATCATAAAATGTTCAGGGAAATGTTTTCTTTTTCAGTTCTCGAAAAAGTCTGTGTAAAATTACCATTATATCTTACTTAAATGTTTGAGAGGTTTACCAGTGAAGCCATCTGGGCCTGGGGTTTTCTTGATGGAAAAGTCTTTAATAAATTCAATTTGTTTTTCAAAGATTATGACCTTTCATTCAAGTTAGCAAATATGTACTAATATAAAATTGTTCATAATTTTCCTTAACAATTTAATATCTATACAATTTGTAGTGATGCTTCAGTTTTTCATTCTTAGTATTGGTATTGTCTGTTGTCCCCCAATTTTTTCTTGATCAGTCACTACAGGCTTATTATTTTTTAAAAGTCTTCTCAACAAACTGTAAATTTTTCTGTTTCATTGATTTCTACTTTTATATTTACTACTTCCTTCTTTCAGCTTTCTTTGGGTTTAATTTGTTGCTCCCTTCAGTTGTGAGCTTACACCACTGATTTTGAACTTTTCTTCCTTACTAATATATGCATACAGGCATACCTCAGAGATATTATGGGTTCAGTTTCAAACCACCAAAATAAAGTGAACTGTGCTACAAAGGAAGTAATTTTTTTTTTGGTTTCACAGTGTGTATAAAAGTTACATTTTTGCTATAGTGTAGTCTATTAAGCATGTAATAGCATTGTGGTTAAAAAAAAACCCAATGGACACAACTTAATTAAAAAGTATTTTACTGAGGCTTCCCTGGTGGCGCAGTGGTTGACAGTCCGCCTGCCGATGCAGGGGACACGGGTTCGTGCCCCGGTCCGGGAGGATCCCACATGTCGCGGAGCGGCTGGGCCCGTGAGCCATGGCCGCTGAGCCTGCGCGTCTGGAGCCTCTGCTCCGCAACGGGAGAGGCCACAACAGTGAGAGGCCTGCATACCGCAAAGAAAAAAAAAAAAAGTATTTTACTGTCAAAAAAGTGCTAACTATTAGTGAGAAAATGCTGTTGGACAAATGGCACCGATAAACTTGCTCATTGCAGGGTTGCCGTAAACCTCAGTTTGTAGAGAAAAACAGTATCTGTGAAGTGCAATGAAACAAAGCACAATAAAAATGAAGCGTGCCTGTATAAAGCAATAAAGTCCTCTCAAAGCACTGCTTCAGTTACACTCAACAAGCTCTGATGTAATACTTCTGTTGTTTTTCAGATCAAAATATTTTCTAATTTCCATCGTGACTTCATTTTGATTCATGGGCTATTTAGAAATGTCTTGATTAATCTTCAAACATTTGGAGCCTTGATAGTTATTTTCTGTTCCTGAGTTGTAATTAATTCCACAGTGATCAGAAAACATGTACTGTATAATTTCAATTCTGTGAAATTTGATCATACTTCAAGGACCAGAATATTTTGGCAAATGTCCCAAGTGCACTTGAAAAAAAAAAGTATAGTCTTCAGTCTTTAGATAATATGTTCTATGAATGTCAATTATATCAAGTTGATTAATCATGTCATTCAAATTTTCTATTCCCATACTGATATTTTTATATAATTGTTCTATCAGTTACATCAAATGTATATGTAAAATCTCCAGCTATGAATGCATACTATCTTTACTGCTAATTATATTAACTTCTATATTCAGAAGCTATGTTATTAGGTAAACACACACTTAGGATTATTATATCGTCTTGATGAACTGACCTACTTATTATGATACTTTCCTGTTATCTCTTATACTTCTTCCTTTATGTCTATTTTGTACAATATTAATATAGGCACATCAGCCTTCTTTTGGTGAGTGTTTGCAAACAATATTTATCCAATCTTTTTACTTTCATATTATGTGTGCCTTTAAAGTGCTTTTCTTTTTTAAAAATAAATGCTTTTAAAGGTGTTTTTTTTAATCATGCAAACATGAATCAAAAGAAAGATGGAGTGGCAGTATTAATATCAGATAAAGTAGACTGCAGAAGAAATATTACCAGAGACAAAGAAGGATACTATATAATGACAAAGGGGTCCATTCACCAAGAAGACATAACAATCCTAAACATATATGCATCTGACAACAGAGGTTCAAAATTCATGAAGCAAAAATAGTTAGAACAAAGAGGAGAAATAGACAAATCCACAATTATACTTGGAGACTTCAATTCTTCTCAGTGACCAACAAAACAAGTAGACAAAACCTCAGTTAGGAAATAGAAAACCTAACATGCACCACCAGTCAACTGACAATTACAGAATATTTCATATAAATATATAATTTAGTTTTTAATATGGAATGTAGAATTTATAGAATATTCCACCCCAAAGCAGCATAATATACATTATTTTGAATTGCACATGGAACATTTACCAAGACTTACCATGTTCTGAGTAATAAAACTTCAAAGAATTCAAACAAAATTATACAAAGTATGCTTTCCATCTAAAACAAAATTAAGCATAGAAATCAATTATAGAGCTAGGCAAAATCAACAAATAATTGGAAATTAAACAATATATTTCTAAACAACCCATGGGTCATTGTGAAAGTCACATAAGAACTCAGAAAATATCAACATAAAACTTTGTGGGATCAGGGCTTCCCTGGTGGCACAGTGGTTAAGAATCCTGCCAATGCAGGGGACACGGGTTCGAGCCCTGGTCCCGGAAGATACCACATGCCATGGAGTAACTAAGCCCATGTGCCACAACTACTGAACCTGCGCTCTAGAGCCTGCAAGCCACAACTACTGAAGCCCACGCACCTAGAGCCCGTGCTCCACAACAAGAGAAGCCACCGCAATGAGAAGCCTGCACACCACAAAGAAGAGTAGCCCCCGCTCGCCCCAACTAGAAAGAGCCCCCGTGCAGCAACAAAGACCCAACACAGCCAAAAATAATAAATAAATAAATAATAATTTTTAAAAAAATTGTGGGACCATCTAATGTGGTGCTTAGAAGGAAAAGAAGAAAGGTCTCAAATCAATAGCCTAAGCTTATACCTTAAAAAATTGTTACAGAGTGGATTTAAATCCAAAGCACACAAGAAGGAATAGTAAAGAGCAGAAATCAATGAAATTGAAAACATTTGTTTTTTGAGTAATAAAATAAAAAGCTGGATCTTTGGAAAAATTAACAAAATTGGTAAACGTGGAAACAAACTAATAAAGACAAAAGAGGGGACACATTGCCAATATCAGGAATGAAAGAAAAGACACCACTATAGATGCTATAGACATTAAAAGGACAATAAAGAAACAACTTCATGGCAATTAATAGATGAAAGAGACAAATTCATTGAAAGATACAGACTACTAAAGCTCATATTGTAGATCACTCACATAGTCAAAGACTGGAAGTTTTTAAGAAAAATTAGATAACCCTAACCATCCTATACCTATTAAAGTAATTAAATTTATCCTTTAAAGCCTTTCAACATATTAAACTAGGCCCAGATGAGTTAGCTTGCAAACTCTGACAAACATTTATGAAATAATACTAATCCTATCCAAGATTTTTCGGGAAATATAAGAGGAATAAACACTTTAAACCTATGAGGCCAGCATTATTCTGATACAAAAATATTACACAAAAAGTTATTCTTCATGTACACAGATACCAAAAAATACTCAACAATTAGCAAATCTAATCCACCAATTTATGAAAATGATAATACATCACAACCAAGTGAAGCATATCTAGAGAATGCAAGGTTGACTCAACATCTGAAAATAAATCAATGTAATCTATCTTATTAACACACCAAAGAAGATAAACCATAAGATCATCTCAATAAGTACAGTTAAAACATTTGAGCACAATGTCCAATCATGATTAAAAAACTCTCAGCAGTCTAGAAACAGAATGGGGACATCATTAACTTGATAAAAGGATTATTATACTTAATATAATAATATGTAGTATATAATAAAACCTGATAAAAGGCCCTTGTATACTTAATAATGAAAGATTGAAAGCTTTTCTCTTAAGATCAGGAACAAAACAAGGATATCTGCTCTCACCACTCCTGTTCAACATCATACTGGAGGGCCTAGCCAGTGCAATAAGGAAAAAAAAAGGGTGGTAGGGGAGGTGGTTACACACAAACTGAAAACAAGAGAAACAAAACTGTCCTATATCCACAAATGATACAACTATCTACATGAGAAAATCCAAAAGAATCTACAAAAAAAAAAAAAATGTTACTAGAATAGGTGAGCTTAGCAAGGTTGCCAGGTTCAAGGTCAGTATACAAAACTGTATTTCTAAATACTGTCAGTGAACAACTGGACATGGAAATTTAGGAAAATTATATTTATAATACCATCAGAAGTGATGAAATACTTGGATATAAATCTGACAAAATATGAACATCTGTATGTTGAAACTATAAAATGCTAATGATGGAAAATGAAGATCTTTGATTAAAACAAAATAGACGGAGATATCCTGTGTTCACTGATTGAAAGACTCAATATTAAGATGTCAATTCTTCCAAAATGGATCCATGCATTCAATATAATCTAAATTAACATCCCCTCAGTACTCTCTGTAGAAACCAACAAGTCGTTTCTAAAAAATTTATGGAAAAGCAAAAGAACTAGAATAGCCAGAATGATTTTGGAAAAAAATAAAGCTGAAGAACTTACATTACCTGATTTAAAAACTTACTATAAAGCAACAATAATCATGACAATGTGGCATTGGCAAAATGATAGATACAAAGATCAAGGGGACAGTCCAGAAACAGACTCACATACACGGTCAATTGATTTTTGACTAAGTTAATTCAAGGCTGGAAAGGAAAGTGTTCCCCCAAAATGGTGCTAGAATTGGGAAAATAAACTTGACCCTATCTCACACCATATACAAAAATTAACTCAAAATGGATGATACACCTTGACATAAAAACTATAACATTTGTAGAAGAAAACGTAAGAGGAAATATGTGTAACTTTGCACTGAGCAAACAGAACACAGAAATACAAATCATAAAAGGAAAAACTGACAAAGTGAATTTAGTCAAAATTAAAAGCCCCTCTATTTTAAACAGTTAGGAAAATGAAAAGGTAAGCTTCAGACTGCACTCTCTGTATATGCATCTGTGTGGGTCAAAGGACTTGTACAGAAAAATGTATAAAGAATTCCTCCAACTCAATAAGACAAACAACTCAACGTTTAAAAATGGGCAAAAGATTTGAACACGTACTTCACAAAGGAAGACATACAAATGACCCATAACACATGAACAAATTCTCAATATCATTAATCATCAGATAAATACAAATTTAAAATACAGTGTCATACTACCACATATCCACTAGAAGGGCTAAAATTAAAAAGACTAAAACAACCAAGTGTTGATGAGAATGTAGATCAACTAGAACTGTAAAATGGGAAACAGTTTGGCAGGTTCTTATAATTAAACATTTGTTTACAATACAACCCAACAAATCCATTTCTAAGTATTTACCCGAGAGAAATGAAAACATATGTTCACACAATAACTCATGAATGAATGTTCATAGCGGCTTTACTAATAACAACCCCAAACTGGAGACAATCCAAATATCCATATATAGGTGAAATGGTCAATAACTGTAGTAAATCAATACCATAAACTACTACTCAGCAATAAAAGTGAAGCAGCTAAACATACAAACATATGCATTATCCTCAAAATCATAGTGAAAGAAAAAAACATGGATGCAAAAGAATACATATTACATAATTCTGTTTATATAAAATTCTAGAACAAATGAAACCCATTTATAGTGAGAAAAAGAGGACAAACTGTTTCCTAGAGCTGAGGGTGAAAATGTGACTTACTGCAAAAGGGCAGAAGGGAACTTTTGGGGATGACAGAAATATTCTGTATCTTTATTGGGGTAATGAAAATATTCTACTCTTGATTGTGGTAGTGGAGACATGGGTGTATACATATGTCAAAACACACCGAGCTGGGGCTTCCCTGGTGGCGCAGTGGTTGAGAGTCCGCCTGCCGGTGCAGGGGACACGGGTTCGTGCCCCGGTCCGGGAAGATCCCACATGACGCGGAGCGGCTGGGCCCGTGAGCCATGGCCGCTAGGCCTGCGCGTCCGGAGCCTGTGCTCCGCAACGGGAGAGGCCACAACAGTGAAAGGCCCGCGTACCACAAAAAAAAAAGAAAAAACACACCGAGCTGTACATTTTATTGTATGTAAATTATCCCCAATAAAGTTGATTCTTTAAAAAAGAGTTCTCTTGGGAAAATATTAAGGGAATACTGGTGATGCCCCTATACGACCACTCAAAAGATATCAAAAACATCAATAAAATTCAATACCCATTTATGGCTTTTTAAAATGTCATCAGAAATGAAAAACAACAATAAAATCATCTTGGAAAGCTAAGAATACAAAAACACATTTTAACCTATCATACTCTCCATTTATCAGAAAGCTTCATCAAACATCATAATTGATGGCTAAAAAATCAGAAACAATCCCCTTAAAGTCTGAAACAACACCAAGTTGAACTATCACTGCTATTATTTAACATTATATAAAACATAGCCAAAGCAATGAGGAAAACACACAAATTATAAAATTTAAAAGAAAGCCAAAAAACTGTATTTTCAGATAATCAACTCAATAAAGTGATTAGATACATGATAAGCAGAAAAAAATTCAAAAGCTTTCATGTAACTGGAGGGGGAGAAAAAGAGAAAAAATGTTACTAGAAAGTTTCCATCCACCAGAGCTATCAAATCATAAAATAGCTAGGAATACTAAGAAGGAATGTCATACATATGGGAATAAAACTATAAAACATTCCCTAAGCAAGGTGTGAATAAAATGTAGAGACATACCATACATACACATATTTCTGAGGGGAGACACCCAGTTATCATGAAGGTCAGTTTGCCCCATATTAATCTAAAATTTCAATATAATCTCATTCAAAATACCTGAGGATTTTTAATTTAATTTACAAGTTGAGTCTAAAGTTCATTTGGAGAAGAAATGCATAAGAGTCAAGAATAATTTCAAAATGAGTAATAAGGAGGGAGAAATGGTTATCAAAATTTTAAATATGCATTCTCTTTTTAACCCAGCAATTCCATTTCTAGGAATCCATGCTCCAGAAATAATCACATAAAGAGGAAGTTTCCTGAACAGCTCTTAGGATGAAGGTAGAACTAGAAGGACAAGACTTTTTACATTACAGTCTTCCATACTGTCTGAAGTTTTAAAATTTAAGAAGATTTAAAGTTTGTAATTAAAAACAAATAAATGTAAAAGTTGGCTTCAAATAAAGCATTATTTGTGATAGGAAAAAGAAACTAATTAATTCAAATGTCTTTCAGTAAGGGAATGGTTAAGTAAATTACAGCCCACTGAAGCTATTGAAATATCATTTAGTTTTTAAAAAGTATCAGGGAGACAGGTTTAACAAGTAAAGATGGCCAAGATATGTAATTTAGTGAAAAAAGCAAGTGATATACCAATGTGTTTGGTATATCCCACCAAACTCCCCCAACTTTACATATGTGTTTAAAAGTGTACATGAGAAAGAAGTACAATACTGTTAACTCTAGACAGTGGAATGAGACTGGGGGATGAAAGGAAATGTTCACATTTTACTTAATAGTTCATTTTCTGTATTGCTGAATTTTACATCTAGTTCGTATGTCTGTAATTAATTTTTTTAAATTAAAGTTATTTCATATAAAAATGATAAATTCCAGAGGACATGGGAAAAATAGTTTAAACGTTTATAAAAATCTTTAAAACGTTTATCTTCATGTTTATTTACATACTCTGCAAATGATCTATAGTCTTCACCAGAGGTGGCTGCCAATGTAAAGAAATTTAACTTACCAGATATGATAAAAATAACAACATATTAGGCCTTTAAAAAAATCATAAACTTCCCCGAACCAGCAGACTCAAAGCAGTGCCTATGCGTATGTTAAAAAAGAAAAAGAAGAAAAAAAAAAATGCCTGGAGAGGTTAAGTCTCCTAAATAGATTCTTCCTCTCAGTAAAAAAGACTACCTCCTCCCCTCTTCTTCAACTTGGTCTGAGCGGCTTTAAACTCACCATTTTGAATGTGCGCAAAATGATTAACAAGCAGTAATCTCAGGGAGGCCGAAATTGAAGGTGCATCCGCCAGAGGCGTGCTCTGACCTGACAGCTCTAACTAGGCGAAGCATTGATGGAATGGTGCTAATATCGGGAGATGAACGATTGTTATGGTCTGTACAGGGTGTCTGCGTGACAGAGCCTCGGTGACAATCGGGAAAAATGCAAATACAGTCAGTAGAGCGACGGCAATGGAAGGTTTTTCGAGGAAGGGGTGCTGATGCAGGCCTGTAGCGTAAGATGGATCAGCTCTACACAGGGTGACTGGAAATGGGCAGAGAGGGCGGGTGAGAGGTGTTAGTAGGTGACACACTCTTCTAACACAGTCGCGATTGTAGGGATTAAGGCAGCGGGGTCCTTGGCCAAGGCACCAAGGACAGCAGAAGAGGCAGCAAGAAAAAGCGGCCGGTGGAGACCCCAATACCAATCTATGCCATCGCCGGAGGCAGCGGGCGCTGCGGCCGCCAACAAGAGCGTGGCCCCAGGTTCGGGCTGGACAGGGCCCAGAAGGAGAAGGCCTCTCCCAGCCATCAACCCCACCCACCATGGCCGGCGCGGCGGGCCAGGGACAGGCCCCACTCCATCTCGAGGACAGAAATTAAGAAACGGAGGAGGTGAAGGCAGCAATTTCCTCGCCTTGTCCCTCACCTTCCCAACATGAGAACAAGCCAGATTAAAAAAAAAAAAAAAAAACCCTCACCGAACTGTGCAGCGCCTCCGGAGCGAGAACAGCGCTCGATCCTGCAACAGCCACCACCGCCTTCTTCTCCGCCTCCGACTCCTCCCCCGCCGAACGCGCAGCGGCTGGCGGCGGCGGCGGCTGCGGCGGCAGCGGCGGCGGCGGCGCCGGAGGCGGAAGCAGAAGCGGCCGCGGCGCGTCCCGCCCCTTGCGCCGCGGTAGAGGAGAAGGAGGAGGGAACGCAAGCCCCGCCCCCAAAACAGAGTCGACCAATAGACTTAAAGGACCTCTGCGGGAAAAATCCACATACCCAATCGGAACCTGAGAGTGGGCTCACGTCAATGGTTGGGACGTGGCAGAAAAAGGGAAACATACTTGGACTGTCTTTACACCCTGGTCCCGCTTTCTCGCCCAGGGGCGAGTTCACCGATTGGCCGTAGAGCGGAAGGACGAAACCCCCCCTGCCTGGCCCCGCCTCCGTTCCCTGCAGCACTGCGACGTTGGGGGGCAGGGGCGGGGCACCATGCTAGGGCTGGAACAGCAGGCCTTTTGTGGTTTGGGCTGGGAGAAAAGGGCGGGGTCTCAGGGAAAGGGAAGTGGGTGCGGAGAGCTAAAGGAAGAACTGGCGCAGCTAGACTTTCAGAAATTCCAACAGCAGCAACCAAGATGGAGGCGTTAAAATGAATCCTAATTTGACTGGAAACCTAACTAACAAGATTAGGGTCTCCTGGCATGAAGTTCAAACCTTTGCAGTTCAGATATGGGTGGGCCAAGAGAAAATAGCAGACGGAAGAAGGGCAGGTCTTCCTCCCTGCCCACCTTGCCTGCACACTATATAGTGCCTTCTCCCCTCCCACTCCGCAGTCCCCCACTCAGTCGCCTGCCCCTTCTTTTCTGATTCTTTTGGGGGTGGGGGCGGGTTATAGGGGATGCCCGCGTTTCCTCTGTATAGCTATGGCCTGACCAGAGACTTCCAGTTGCACCTTGGGGCTGATGGGTTGTCAAGCCGGGAAGTAACATCACATGCAACCAAAATAAATAACAACAGCTGTAGTCCCTGGACACCTTGCTTAATTTAAACAAGGATAACAGTTTAGGCAGTCATGTCACTGGTGCTAAATTGTTTCTTCATCCTGCATATGTCCTCTTTTTTCATCCTGAACGTGTCCGCTTCTCTGATTACAGTACCACTCTCCTCCCATCTTACCTCCAACTCTCTTCACCTCTTCACCCCCTCCGCACACATGCCCAATGCCCAAGATATATTTATCGCATCCCCTCCGCCAAGAGTTAAGAACCCCATTTCTTGTGCTGTCCCTGGCAACTTCGAAATCTCCTGCCAGTGAACCAAGACTCATTTTTTTGCTTTTGATGAAAACAAATTATCCCAGATTTCCTATAAAACTTGGACTATGAGAATTTGCTTGACATTTTGTGAAGCCAAACTAACTCGCAGCCCACTCCAGTAGTACATTTCTTACCCAGAAACCATTTCCCACTTGATATTTCTCTGCTTTACACATGTTGCTCTAGAAGTTGTGGCTTTTTCTCCATACAAGTCTCTCCTTCTTTGAAAGAGAATTGATACTTTAATCACATTTCCTTGATCTCCTTTTAGGTTGTTGCATATTGATTCAATTGGGTACACTAACCAGTTTGTTGGGGCAGGGTTTCCCCAAATTTCAATCTCTTTCATACCATATCTGTGTATACCACTCGCAGTAGTATTTATTATTTTCTTTAAATAAATGTGTCTTTCCTTCAATTTCTTTAAGAGTAAAACCTTTATAAATGACTATTAATGGAAAACCTGTGTCACCTCTCCTAAGCTGAAAGTAACTGAAAGAAAAGTGAACATAAAACAATGTTTTTAAATTCTGGGGATAGAGAGTATTTTTTCTACTAAGATCTCTCAGCCTAAAGACTACTCCCTGTAAAAAGGGAGCGTTACTAAGCACTAGAAACATTTAAAAAGCAGGTAGGCAAATGGCATTTTTATCATGATGTAATCAAAGGTTAGAAAAATAGTCATTGTTTTTAATCCTGCATGCATGTCCCAACTAAAGTTATCCAAGGCATCAGAAGTGATCTATGTTACTCTTTGAGAAACACTCTTGTGGAGGCTTATAGTATGTATTCCAGAAACAAAAGACTATACTCTCATCCTAGCTCCCGCATTTATTGCTGAGTGCCTCTGGACTCTTACATCTCTGGCCTCAATTTCCAGTTTAAATATGTGGAAAGTAATAAAGCCTACTCATGACCTGCTGTACTATAGACTAAATAACCTAATAAATGTGGAACATATCATACCTAGCATGTAGTAAGTACTAAATACATATTTATATTGGCTTATGTATTATATTATTACATAATATATAGAGAGATATATATTAATGACATATGTATTATTATTGATTTCAGAGGTGGGAAACACTCCCTAAGGCAATGAGTTGAAGGTACCACAGGATGTAATGCAGTAGTTAGTTCTTAAAGAGTGATCCGCATACCAACAGCATCAGCATTACCTGGGAACTTTTTTAAAATGCAAATTCTCAGGTAGGTCCAACCTCAGACCTGAATTGGAAGCTCTAGGTGTGGAGCCAAGCGACCTGTATCTTAGCAAGCCTTTGAGGTGATTCTGATGCACGCAAAGTTGGAGAACCACAGATGTAACAGAAGGAGGATTGGTAAAGGAGTGAGAGGACCTGAATTCAAATTATATCCTTAGAGTGACATCAGCAAAAATGCAGATGTAAGCACCTCTGAAAATTCTTCTCTCTGTAAAAGCAATGAGAAAACTGGCAAAATTGTCAGAGTCAACTTTTTCAGAACTGTGGAAATCAACCAAGGGCTTGCAGCAACCCAGGAAGCATTTATTCAAGAAAACAGCTGAATCTCAGTAAGAAGAGCAAGGTTTGTAATGTTTTGGCTTGTTCTAATCTAATCCCATCATCTCCAACTCCACTATAGCACTGAAAAACAATAGTTGACAATCATGGTGAAAAGAGCAGCCTGGCAGATATCAGACAAGGCAGAATGAGGCTGGAACTCCTCCAAAGCCTAATTCCAAGAGAAGAGTCATCATTTAACCTATCTGGTGGTTCCCCAGAAGATCTCACTTGCAAGCCTATCTTGATTTGATTTGATTCAGAGCCAAACCAGTGGTTTTCTGGGGAAAAGGCTTTTCCCCAGAAGTGTTTGTAAAAAACAAAACAAAACAAACAACAACAAAAAAAACACAAACAAGCAAGCAAACAAAAAAAACACAATGAAAGGGAATTCATTAACTTTGCCACACTTTAGGCAGTGGAAACAGGTTGGGGCAGACAATAGGTTAACCAAAAAGCTTAAAAGGAAAAGCTGGAGATTTGTCTGTAGGAACTTTGTAAGCTCCAACATATTCATGAGAATCCAGAAACTCACACACATGCCCAGGGCTGTGCTAAGCACTGCGTAAGCTCAGGAAAGACCTGAGAAGGCCCTAAACATTCACCTAAGGCTGACCTTGAGGCTTTGCATAAGGAAGAAGTGAAAGCTAAGGGAGAACTGTCAACTGCCTGGCTTGGTGTTGAAGCCCTGCCCAAAACACACACACACACACATACCCTCAACAAACCCTGGGAGACATACTGATTCAAGGCATCTAAGGAAATCTCTGTCTAATCATTAGATGAGCATGAAGCTAACCAAACAGAATCATCAATGGCCACACACCACTGCTGATGAAAATTTAATCAGTCAATATAAGAAAGAAATGGAAAATTTTATTCAAGACAAATTGAGAATTATAACCCAGGGAACAGCAACTCAGAAAGCTCTGAGAATAATCTGCCCATTAGAATTCAAGGCACAGTGATAAAAGCTTTTTGAAACAGGGCTGTGCATTAAATGATGTATTATTGAAGGTTTACATAATCCATATCTAAGCATCATTGCAGTCCCTTACAAGATCAAGAAGCAATGTTATCTTTTAAGGAGTTGTCTTGTTGATGCCAGGAAAATGTTGCTCTTTATGGTTAGCAGATATTTCTGCTGATGGGGGAGGTTTGATCAATATATAATGCACAGTAGAGGGGAGAGAGGAAGCCAAAGGGAGAAGAAAAAAAAATTTTTTATGGTTAACTGTTTCTTGTCTTGTCATAAAATATGAATTTTATTTCACAATTTCCCCCTTTTGATCATTAACCTTTTGATAGAAAGCAGTAGGTGAGCAAATATTTTCCAGGGTGGTTGCTTGCCTGCACTGCGTCATCATGTCCCTTGATGCCAAGTCTTTTTTTTTAATATATTTATTTATTAATTTTTGGCTGCATTGGGTCTTGGTGGCTGTGCACGGGCTTTCTCTAGTTGTGGAGAGCAGGGGCTACTCTTGGTTGCAGGGCATGAGCTTCTCATTGCGGTGGCTTCTCTTGCTGTGGAGCATGGGCTCTAGGTGTGCAGGCTTCAGTAGCTGTGGCACACAGGCTCAGTAGTTGTGGCTTGTGGGCTCTAGAGCGCAGGCTCAGTAGTTGTGGTGCACGGGTTTAGTTGCTCTGCGGCATGTGGGATCTTCCCGGACCAGGGCTTGAACCCATGTCCCCTGCACTGACAGGTGGATTCTTAACTACTGCGCCACCAGGGAAGTCCCAATGCCAAGTCTTAATAGCCTGGTTCTCTGTTTTTTGGGGGATTATAATAGCAGAATGTTTGGCAAGGACTGACAGTCAATTCTAGGTTGTCCAGTAAGACTTAAGCCTATTTTTCTCACATGTGCATTGTGTATGTCCATTATTTTATAGAGAACTATTGGTGTAATCTATACTTTCAAGTCATTTAGACATCATTATCTTAGTATGAGCAAGTGACACATAGCGTGAAAGGCAAGAAACTCTTACCTTGCAAGTTCCACAAACTGTAGCTAAAATTGCCAGTAGGATCAACAACATCATTAGCGAAGATTTAAGCCAAGATCTTCCTGAACCAAACCATTTTCCTAATGTTTCCCCTAAACTGGGAAGAGGATTGTTCAGAGCAGAAATGTGACACTTCATATGGGTCATAAGACTGGTTACATTTGAAGACTCGTCAGGTATAAAGATGCAGTATTCAGTACATATTACAGCACAAGTTCCCCCTTGGGAAGTAGCTAAAATATTGAGGGCTATGCAATTCTGTAAGATTGCTTTTTTCATCATGGAGACTTCCAAATTGAGCACCTAATGGTTTGATTACTATCATTCTAATCTTGCTGAGTGAATTTTGTTAAAGCCTTTATATGAATAATGATATCTTCTATTCCAAGTGAAGGAACAAATAATGAGATCAAATGATCGTACTATTGGAAAACTGATCAAGCCCCATGTGCCTGCATTAAAGGCAGATTGGCAGATTGGCAGGGACTGTTTCACCAATTATATACCTTCCTAAGCAACCTGGGGAGAGCCAAGGTCATAAACTTTTTCCAGAAATCCATTAGGTCCTGTTAGGAGCCACCCAATACTCAATATCTAATGAAAATGAGTATTTATGGCCAAGTTCAGAATAGGCATTATTAATTGGCTGGGTAAGAGGGTCTCAGTGACATTGGTGGTAACATTAGCTTGAGTGGTGCTAGAGTTCTTTCCTTTAAAATAAAAGGTTCTAAGAGCCATCCAGTTAGATCCCTGGAGAGGAGAAATCCACCAAGGCAAACAGGGAGTAATGGACATAGGTAATTGGCCATAAACTCAGCAATTTGATTAGTTTTTGAAACTTGCATAAGATTGAGCACAAAGAAGAAATACATTTGGTTTATAAGCAAAAGCATGAGCAATTGTCAAAGTAATCAGTATACAGGCCTAGTCCAGTGTCCTGGGTTAGCTGTATACTTCAGATGTCATCTTCTTCTCATCCCTGGTAGTGCTGGTCTTAGTTGTAGTCAAGTGTCAAAAACAGGAGTTGCAGTTCATCCAGGAGAGGGCTGAGATGGTTTCTTCCAAGGTGGCTGTAGAGAGTCCTTTATGTGAAATCTCTTCCAGTATGAATAATCTCCTGGTTGCAGGTCATGGTGAATCCAAACTTCAGCCAAAGTTAGATCACCGTGATAAGCTTCAGAAACAAATTTAGAGTGTCCTTTTAATAACTAAACTTTACAAGGAGCTATCTAGAAAGTGAGTCTTAGCCAGTAAGTACAGACCTCAATTAACAAAACTAGAATTTAATATTCACTAAAACATAATCTTTTTCTCCCTAAAATTACCCTCATTTCTACCAAATATAGCCAAATTAAGACTAATCTGTTTGTAAAATAAGTCTGGTTAATTGATGACATAGGCTTTTTCAAACTGGCTGTGCTGGAACTTTTCATAAGTAATCTCAGATTGAACTTTAAAAAAACAAAAAACAAAAACTCTCAAGGCCAGGAAAACCACACCAGGGGTGTGTCATAGATTCCACTTGTGATATCTATAGATTTGGGTGATGGATTTGGGTGAATTCTTCTCTTCTGGAGGTTGCCAAATACCTTGAGATTCTGGCACTTTTTAGAAATTGGCCTTCCTTATGCCTGAGAAAGCTTCTGGGAACTTAAGAGTTTCCAAATTCTGGAGGGATCAGGTAGAGAGGAAAGATAAATGTTTCAATTCTACTTATTGAGGTATAACTTAAAGCTTTCCTCATATCTGGAAAACACAGGTTAAAAAACAGTGATATTTTAGACAGAAAGAAAAATTATAACCATACTCATAAGTTTGTTCAGTCCTATGTAACTTATCCTTGATCTTAATCTTCTGTTAGTAGTTTTTTTGAAGTAATCAGGTTTTCCTAGAATTCTTTAATTCCTTACCCAGTTCAGTGGTATGATCTGAAAGTTATCAGAAACCTGTACTTGTCAAAAAGTCATTTCTATGAATCTTCTTGAAGATAAAGCATTTTTGCAAAAGCATCAGAGTGCAACAATAAATGACAAAAGACTTAAAAAGTCAAGGTTAAAGAACTGATTACAATGCAGTTGAAAAGAAACTTGGCTACTGCTATGACATATAGCAATTTAAGATAATTACTAGCAATATGACTGATAACATTTTACCAGGACATACCAGAATTTTAGGAGTTCCATATAATTTCTAGAATATCTATGTTAATAACATTTACCCACATGATACAACCAAAGAAGTTTTATCACCACTCATTCAATAATGTTTCCCATGTAATTCAACATACCAAATAAGTTTAATTACTTTAATATTTCTCTCTGAGATAGAAAAAAAAAACCCAAATATTTTGAGGTGTTTCAGAGACCCTTTGGAAAACCTCAAAGTTAGCTAGAAGTCAAATGAACTTTATTTAAAATTTCATGTTTGGGAATTTTGTCAAAAATATCAAAAAGTTTTAAAACACCTGGTCAAATAGGATCATAAATCAATGTGAAACAATATCCATTCACTCAACCAAAGTGACAATAAAAGATCTCAAAGGTTGTATTAAATCACTTAAATACAAAGAAACTCACACAACCTATTATCAAAAGCAGTTCAACATTTTAAGGAAACTTTGTCCTCTCAGAGAGAAAACCAAATTCAGGTTTAGTACCACTTTACCTTTAAATCCATTTTCTTAATTAAATTCAATCTTATCTTAGCCAATCCTGACCAAGCACAAAACTCCCTCAGTGTTCCTCTTCCACAAACCTTCCATAACTTTCTGTATCCATATTGATCCGTCCCCTATTTTCTTTTCCATTCAGAAACAACCAGCTCTAGAACAAAACCACCCTTTTCCCCTTTCACAAAATGCATTTTCATTCTTCACATCTTTTTTTTTTTTTACTGAAAACACCCATCTTATTTTCCTGGAATGCTGATTCTGGATTGTGTAAACCATTGGTAATAATATCATTTATGTACAGCCCTGTCTTCTGACTTCTTGTCTCCTTGTGTACTAAGAATGCCACTTTTGGCTTCAACTCTAGTACTTGGCACCACAATATGGTAAACACTGTCAAGGAAAAATCCAGGATGAATGTGAAGCTTCCCATATGTTTCACTTCTCTCAAGAATCATAGGTTCTTAACTCCTACCTGTGTTGGTACCTCTTCAATGCCTTCAAACATTGTTTTATATATTTTCCCCATTTTTATAATTACTTTCAGTGGGAAGGTTAGTCTGATGGATGTTTATCAACTGTGGTTGCAACCAGAAGTACACCAGATGATTGTTTTAAAGTTTGAACAAGGAAACACATTTTTAGTCATGAACCATCATTTAGAATCATGGTTCTTTATCAATAAAACTCATTTCAAATCTTAAACTTTTGACATTTTTTCTTCCATGCAGTCTTAGGTGATATTAGACATATCAAGACTTCTTTCGCAGATTTTATTCCCAAGTCTTGTTTAATTCTTTGCTTTCTAACCTCCATGCCTCTCTATTTCCATTTAATGGTGATTACCTCGAGGCCATCAGGCTTGGGTGGGAAAGACTAAAGATTAGTCTTCATTGGCCTGTATTGATAAAAACCTTTCTGTCTTTTATCTCACAGCTTAGAGTGGAAGTCCACTTTTCCAGTAATTTGCAGCTCCAAACTTCGGGAATTTCTCTATTTCTATTTGCATACAACCATTTCTTGCCTGAGCTCATCTCTTTCATCTTATACATTGATAAACTGTCGGTGGCAACAGCACACACCTCTAACATTCTGTTTTCAAAATTTTGTAGACTCTGCAGGCACCTTATCTTCCTCCCAAATTACCACAGTGACAGCTCTTTTATAACCAAAAGCTTTGAGACTGCATAGCATGGATCTCCATTTTTCTAGCATCTACTATCAGACACTTTACCATCTGCTGACCAACTGCTAGGTCAGTGCCATGTATTTACAATATTTTGTTATAAGAAATCTTGTATTAATTAAGCAAAACTAGATAATGTAACAGATAAACCCTAAAATGTTATGGAGAAACTCAAGACAAGTCTAGTGGTATTTGCTGTAGACATAAGGACCACCTACTGGTGGGAGAGAAAGGGGATGGGGGAGAGGTACTTTTTTATACTGTAATTCAATCACCCATCCTGGAAGAGCCTGAGTCATCTACAACCATGTGTTCCAAGTTTGTTTTGAGACTCCCCACTGAATAGTGAAAAAGAACTTTGACCACCCAGAGGGCAAAAGAAAAAAGAAATAGGTAGTTGAAAAAGAGGTTACAAATAATATACCAATTACAGCCTGTGACACAATTTATTCTAAATCATACACCTGGAGAGGGCAGACAGCATAAGCAAGAACAACTACAGTCCTGCAGCCTGTGTAACAAAAACCACATTCACAGAAAGATAGGCAAGATGAAAAGGCAGAGGGCTATGTACCAGATAAAGGAACAAGACAAAACCCCAGAAAAACAACTAAATGAAGTGGAGATACGCAACCTTCCAAAAAAAAACTTCAGAATAATGATAGTGAAGATGATCCAGGACCTCAGAAAAAGAATGGAGGCAAAGATCGAGATGATGCAAGAAATGTTTAACAAAGACCTAGAAGAATTAAAGAACAAACAAACAGAGATGAACAATACAATAACTGAAATGAAAACTACACTAGAAGGACTCAATAGCAGAATAACTGAGGCAGAAGAACGGATAAGTGACATGGAAGACAGAACAGTGGAATTCACTGTTGTGGAATAGAATAGAGAAAAAAGAATGAAAAGAAATTAAGACAGCCTAAGAGACCTCTGGGACAACATTAAATGCAACAACATTCGCATTATAGGAGAAGGAGAAGAGAGAGAGAAAGGACCAGAGAAAATATTTGAAGAGATTATAGTAGAAAACTTCCCAAACATGGGAAAGGAAATAGCCACCCAAGTCCAGGAAGCTCAGAGAGTCCCATACAGGATAAACCCAAGGAGAAACACGCCATGACACATAGTAAACAAATTGTCAAAAATTAAAGACAAAGAAAAATTATTGAAAGCAGCAAGGGAAAAATGACAAATAACATACAAGGGAACTCCCATAAGGTTAACAGCTGATTTGTCCGCAGAAACTCTACAAGCCAGAAGGCAGTGGCATGATATACTTAAAGTGATGAAAGGGAAGAAGCTACAATCAAGATTACTCTACCCAGTAAGGATCTCATTCAGATTCAATGGAGAAATCAAAAGCTTTACAGACAAGCAAAAGCTAAGAGAGTGCAGCACCACCAAACCAGCACTACAACAAATGCTAAAGGAACTTCTCTAAGTAGGAAACACAAGAGAAGACAAGGACCTACAAAAAACAAATGCAAAATAATTAAGAAAATGGTAATAGGAACATACATAGCGATAATTACCTTAAACGTGAATGGATTAAATGTTCCAACCAAAAGACACAGGCTTGCTGAATGGATACAAAAACAAGACCCATGTATGTGCTGTCTACAAGAGACCCACTTCAAACCTAGGGACACATACAGACTGAAAGTGAGGGGATGGAAAAAGATATTCCATGCAAATGGAAATCAAAAGAAAGCTGGAGTAGCTATACTCATACCAGATAAAATAAACTTAAAAATAAAGAATGTTACAAGAGACAAGGAAGGACACTACATAATGATCAAGGGATTAATCCAAGAAGAAGATATAACAACTGTAAATATATATGCACCCAACATAGGAGCACCTCAATACATAAGGCAACTGCTAACAGCCATAAAAGGGGAAATTCACAGTAACACAATAACTGTGGGAGACTTTAACACCTCACTTACACCAATGGACAGATCATCCAAAATGAAAAAAAATAAGGAAACAGAAGCTTTAAATGACACAACAGACCAGATAGATTTAATGGATATTTATAGGATATTCCATCCCCAAACTGCAGATTACATTTTCTTCTCAAGTGTGCATGGAACATTCTCCAGGATAGATCACATCTTGGGTCACAAATCAAGCCTCAGTAAATTTAAGAAAACTGAAAACATATCAAGCATCTTTTCTGACCACAATGCTATGAGATTAGAAATGAATTACAGGGAAAAAAATGTAAAAAACACAAACACATGGAGGCTAAACAATACATTACTAAAAAACCAAGAGCTCACTGAAGAATTCAAAGAGGAAATCAAAAAATACCTACAAACAAATGACAATGAAAACACGACGATCCAAAACCTATGGGATGCAGCAAAAGCAATTCTAAGAGGGAAGTTTATAGCTATACAAACCCATCTCAAGAATCAAGAAAAATCTCAATTAAACAATTTAAGCTTACACCTAAAGGAAGTAGAGAAAGAAGAACAAACAAAACCCAAAATTAGCAGAAGGAAAGAAATCATAAAGATCAGAGCAGAAATAAATGAAATAGAAACAAAGAAAACAATAGCAAAGATCAATAAAACTAAAATCTGGTTCTTTGAGAAGATAAACAAAGTTGATAAACCATTAGCCAGACTCATCAAGAAAAAGAGGGAGAGGACTCAAATCAATAATATTAGAAATGAAAAAGGAGAAGTTACAACATACACCACAGAAATAGAAAACATCCTAAAAGACTACTACAAGCAACTGTATGCCAATAAAATGGACAACCTGGAAGAAATGGACAAATTCTTAGACAGGTATAACCTTCCAAGACTGAACCAGGAAGAAACAGAAAATATGAACAGACCAATCACAAGTAATGAAATTGAAACTCTGATTAAAAATCTTCCAACAAACAAAAGCCCAGGACCAGATGGCTTCACAGGTGAATTCTATCAAACATTTAGAGAAGAGCTAACACCCATCCTTCTCAAACTCTTCCAAAAACTTGCAGAGGAAGGAACACTCCCAAATTCATTCTATGAGGCCACCATCACGCTGATACCAAAACCAGACAAAGATACTACAGATAAGGAAAATTACAGACCAATATCAGTGATGAATATAGATCCAAAAATCCTCAACGAAATACTAGCAAACAGAATCCAACAACACATTAAAAGGATCATACACCATGATCAAGTGGGATTTATCCCAGGGATGCAAGAATTCTTCACTATATGCAAATCAATCAATGTGATACACCATACTAACAAATTGAAGAATAAAAACCATATGATCATCTCAATAGATGCAGAAAAAGCTTTTGACAAAATTCAACACCGATATATGATAAAAACTCTCCAGAAAATGGGCATAGAGGGAAGCTACCTCAACATAATAAAGGCCATGTAAGACAAACCAGTAGCAAACATCATTCTCAATGGTGAAAAACTGAAAGCATTTCCTCTAAGATCAGGAATGAGACAAGGATGTCCACTCTCACCACAATTATTCAACATAGTTTTGGAAGTCTTAGCCATGGCAATCAGAGAAATAAAAGGAATACAACTTGGAAAAGAAGAAGTAAAACTGTCACTGTTTGCAGATGACATGATACTATACATAGAGAGTCCTAAAAATGCCACTAGAAAACTACTAGAGCTAATCAATGAATTTGGTAAAGTTGCAGGATACAAAGTTAATGCACAGAAATCTCTTGCATTCCTAAAAACTAATGATGAAAAATCTGAAAGAAAAATTAAGGAAACACTCCCATTTACCATTGCAACACAAAGAATAAAATACCTAGGAATAAACCTACCTAGGGAGACAAAAGACCTGTATGCAGAAAACTATAAGACACTGATGAAAGAAATTAAAGATGATACCAACAGATGGAGAGATATACCACATTCTTGGATTGGAAGAATCAATATTGTGAAAATGACTATAGTACCCAAAGCAATCTACAGATTCAATGCAATCCCTATCAAATTACCAAAGGCATTTTTTACGGAACTACAACAAAATATCTTCAAATTTGTATGGAGACACAAAACACCTCGAATAGCCAAAGCAGTTTTGAGGGAAAAAAGCAGAGCTGGAGGAATCAGACACCGTGACTTCAGACTATACTACAAAGCTACAGTAATGAAGACAATATGGTACTGACACAAAAACAGAAATATAGATCAATGGAATAAGACAGAAAGCCCAGAGATAAACCCCTGCACCTATGGTCAACTAATCTATGCCAAAGGAGGCAAGGATATACAATGGAGAAAAGACAGTCTCTTCAATAAGTGGTACTGGGAAAACTGGACAGCTACATGTAAAAGAAGGAAATTAGAACACTCCCTAACACCAAACACAAAAATAAACGCAAAATGGATTAGAGATCTAAATGTAAGACCGGACACTATAAAACTCTTAGAGGAAAACATAGGAAGAACACTCTTTGACATAAATCACAGCAAGATCTTTTTTGATCCCCTCCTAGAGTAATGGAAATAAAAACAAAAATAAACAAATGGGACCTAATGAAACTTAAAAGCTTTTGCACAGCAAAGGAAACCATAAACAAGACTAAAAGACAACCCTCAGAATGGGAGAAAATATTTGCAAATGAATCATCAGACAAAGGATCAATCCTCAAAATATATAAACAGCTCATAAAGCTCAATATTAAAGAAACAAAAACCCAATCCAAAAATGTACAGAAGACCTACATAGACATTTCTCCAAAGAAGACATACAGATGGCCAAGAAGCACATGAAAAGCTGCTCAACATCACTAAGTATTAGAGAAATGCAAACAAAACTACAATGAGGTATCACCTCACACCAGTTAGAATGGCCATCATCAGAAAATCTACAAACAACCAATGCTGGAGAGGGTGTGGAGAAAAGGGAACCCTCTTGCACTGTTGGTGGGAATGTAAATGGATACAGCCACTATGGAGAACAGTATGGAGGTTCCTTAAAAAACTAAAAATAGAATTACCATATGATCCAGCAATCCCACTACTGGGCATATACCCAGAGAAAACCATAATTCAAAAAGACACATGCACCCCAACGTTCATTGCAGCAGTATTTACAATAGCCAGGTCACAGAAGCAACCTAAATGCCCATCGACAGACGAATGGATAAAGAAGTTGTGGTACATACATACAGTGGAATATTACTCAGCCATAAAAAGGAACTAAATTGGGTCATTTGTTGAGACATGGATGCATCTGGAGACTGTCATACAGAGTGAAGTAAGTCAGAAAGAGAAAAACAAATATCGTATATTAACGCATATATTTAGAACCTAGAAAAATGGTACAGATGAACAGGTTTGCAGGGCAGATATTGAGACACAGGTGTAGAGAACAAACGTATGGACATCAAGGGGGGGAAAGCTGTGGGGGGGTGGGAATGGTGGTGTGATGATTGGTTGATTGGGATTGACCTGTATACACTGATGTGTATAAAATTGATGACTAATAAGAACCTACTGTATAAAAAAGTAAATAAAATTAAATTAAAAAAATGTGATGAGCAAATATGAATTTTGCTTTAAGACCTAAAAAAAAAATCTTACACCTGTGGTTCTCAACCTATTGAACCTGCAGAAGTGCAACAGCATCACCTAGGAACCTGTTGAAAATGTAAAATTTCAAGGTGTATCCCACACTTACTGAATCAGAAACATTGGGGGTGAGGTTCAGCACTGTGTGTTTAATGAGCCTTCCAGGAGAATCAAATGCAGGCTAGGATTTGAGAATCACTGGGTTTCAAAACATCAATATTGGTTTGAGAAGTGGGTGCAGTGACTGATAAGACTTTGGTTCTCTTTCCTAGAAAGACTAAATGCAGTTATATGGTAGCTGTTTTTGTGTGAAAGTTTAAGTATGAAAAGAAGAAAGTGGGGGTTGTAGTATGACAGACAATGATTATTGACCTCTTCAGCTTTCCTTACAACCTTCTGAGATATCTGAAAACTGGAAAGTTAAGAACTCTCCTTCTTAGATTCTATTGCTGCTAAGTTTCCAGGTATGATTTAGGTTCTGCCAATTACATGCACTCATGTGAGATTTGTAAGATGAAAGTGAATCTCACAAGTCAATGCTACCCTTCTACTGTTCTGTTTATTTCTGCTGTAAGCCCAGGTTGTAAGAATTGGAATTATCTCTAGCAACTGTGGCCGAGATCCTGGTGTCTGCTCTTAAGTTTTGTGGCAGTCCAGAGTTAGGAGGTGAGATATCCATTATGTTGGTGTCGATTGTTGTGGAGATGATGCAGTTCTGGAGCTGGGAACTAAGGTGATCATTTCTTTGAACTGCCAAACAGCTCCCGATACTCTTTTTTCTGTTCATGGTAAGGGCAGAAGTTCTTTTGGTTGTCCAGCTTTTCAGTGCGACTTTATGGATAGTTCTTGGATGCCCAAATCAGAGCCTATTTCATCAGCCCTTCCTCCCAGCCATTCTTTATCATATAAGAAATTTTACTAGAGTGGATTTCAGTTTTCTGAAACTGTTTTTAAATGATATAGTAGGTGACCTGTAGTTTATCCCCTCTGGAAGCTTTTAGCACATTTTCCTTATCTTTTGTGTTCTAAACTTTTACAACAAGTTGTTCTAAATTGTGGGTCTATTTTGATTCACGTGCTAGGCACTGGGTACATTTTGGTATGAAGACAAATCTGAGCTCAGGGAAATTTTTTTTAATATTATTATAATTGATAATTTCCTTCACTCTCTTTTCTTTGCTCTCTCTCTAGGTATCTTTCAATTCTTTGCTCTCACTCTTTCATCCTCTAAAATTTTCTTCAGCTTTCTAAGAGTTTGTAACTGTTAATTCCTCCTATTGAATTATTTTTTCAGCCATCATATTTTTTATTTCTAAGATTTCTTCCTTTTTTATGCCATACTGCTCTTATTTTTTGGATGTAATCTTTTCTTGAATCTTTCCAAAGATTAATTCCACCCCACTCAGCTTTATTGAAGTATGATTGACAAATAAAAATTGTATATATTTAAGGTATACAATCTGATGTCTTGCTATACATATACATTTTGGAGTGATTACCACAATCAAGCTAATTAGCATAGTAATCACATCATACAGTTACTTTATGTGTGTGTGCGTGCGTGTGTGTGTGAACACTTGTAATATACCCTCTTAGCAAATTTCAAGTATACAATACATCATTATTAACTATAGTCACCATATATTATGTTAGGCCTATTTATCAGGCCTCTAGAACTTGTTTATATTATAACTGAAGGTTTGTACCTATGATCAACATCTCCCCTATTCTCTCACCCTGGTAGCCACCATCCTACTTTCTGTTACTGAGTTGAGTTTTTGAAATTCCACAAGTAAATGAGATCATGCAGTATTTGTCTTTCTGTGTCTAGTTTAGTTCACTTAGAATAATGTCCTCCAGGTTCACACATGTATAAATGGCAAGTTTTTAAAAGGCAGAATAGTATTCCATAGATAGATACATCTATCTGTCTCATTTCTGTGGGTACTCATTCACTACGCTCTCACTTTCCCCTGTGGGAGAAATTGTTTGGTTAAAGGGACCTCTCTCAGCACTGAGCTGTGCTGCCTTGGGGAAGGGGTATCATGGGTAAAGTGAAACTATTCTTCGTACCTTCTTCAATACATCTATTCTTGGATTTTTTGTTCCAATGGTGTGCTGAAACTTTTCCGCTGGACTCCTGGGCTCCCACAAAGGTGCTCTTATCCATGGATGGTTGTCGGAATCAATGTTCTGTGGGGGAAATGATGACAGAAAACTCCTATTCTGCCATCTTGCTGACCCCAAAAATTCTAATTAAAGGTTTCTTTTATTTTTTTAAAGCTCCATTCTGTTATGTTTCCTTCAATGTTATTTACAGTAGTTTTTAATATCAGTATTCCTCTCCCTTCTATTACAAGCTTTCTTTACATATATGATGACCCTTGATTTGTGTTCTGATTTGAAAATAATAAGTAAATTGCAAGTTCTGTGAATATGAATGGGGTTTGTTGACTGGAAGACAGCCTTTTATTTGTCTTTAAGCGGAGGAAGCTCTTTTTCTGCGAGAATCACAGATATTTAAATGCCAAAATATTGCTCCAGGGACATTCAGTTTTTTCAGGGGAGTGAAAGCGTATTTAACTATTCTGTCTTGGAGATGGACACTTGACTGTTTTACTTTTCCCCATGGAATTTCATATAGAGCCACATTGTGCAGTATAGTAGCCATTAGCTACATGTGGCTACTGAGCACATGAAATGTAGTCTAGTCTGAATTAAGATGGCTATAAGTATAAAATATACACCAGATTGTAAAGATTTGGTACAAAAAAGAAAACTCATTAAAATTTGTATATTGATTACTTATTGAAATATTAGTATTTCAGATATGTGTTGGGTTAATTTAAATATATCAAAATTAACTTCACTGTTTCTTTTTACTTTGGGTACTATAATATTTAAAATTATATATTTGGCTCAAAGTATATTTCTATTGCTTAGCATTTCTTTAGAGCTTTCAATGATCATTTTTCAGTTCCATATCTTACTCATGCTTTTCGTACTTCTAATATCTAGCTTGCTGAATACCAAGTATATCTGAAGCTCTTTTAAGTTTGCTAATTTCCCACATCAGCTATAACTCCTTCTAAGTATCCTTGAGATTTTAGCTTTTTTCTGACTGGTGCCATCAGTTACATTTTCCATTTGATTTCTATTTCCTATAAATTAATTGAAGTCTCTCATGTGCTGATGTCCTTCCTCCTATTACCTTTATAATTTAGGGTTTATACTTATAAATTTTAAAAAATATTATTTTTATGTAGATTCAAGAGGAAGAGGAGATAACATGTTGTTTCAAAAATACTCTTTGATCTAATAGATTATTCAAGCCTATAAGTCTTTCCCTGGATCTTATACTCGGATATGTCTTCAGCATTGCCTGGCAAGGAGCACTAAAAACAGTAGGGATTCATTTAATTTTGAATGCATCCATACTTGTAAGAGAAAGAGAGTATATATTTAAACTGAAAGTGATGAATTCTGTTTCCTTATGTTGGGGACTGTATCAGTTAAGGCTGTAATTAACCCAAAGTGGTTAATTAAAGAGGTAAGTGAAAGTACTGAAAAAGAAACTGGGGTGGAGATCAAAATAGTGGAGTAGGAGGACATGGTGTCACCTTCCCCCCATGAACACATCAAAAATACATCTATATGTACAGCAATGCTCACTGAAAACAAAGTGGAGACTGGCAGAAAGATTCTTGCACAATCAAGGCTGTAAGAAAAAATCCACACGTAATAGGTAGAAAAGTCAGGACCTATACACTTAGCAGGGAACACAGAAGAAGAGGGGAATCCTCCCTGGGGAATGAGTGGTTTGAGCCCCATATTGGGCACCACAGCCCTGGGATCCAAACCTGGAAGATGGGTTTGCTTAGCTGGTTTGAAAACCAGTGAGACTAGCAGAAGGGCTGTTAGAAACCTAGACTCTTCTTGTGAAGGGTGAGCCAACACTTGCTTACTCCCAAAACAAGGCAGCGGAAGCAGATGGAAATTGCCCAGGACTTTGGCCATTTTCCTGTGACTGCCACTGTGTGCCCCCCAGTCTGAGCCAAGCTCCTGCTCTGGCCACACTTGCTCTGTGGCACAGCTCCACATTAAGGTAAGGGCTGACAGAGCTTATGGTAGTGTGGAATTGTAAGGCACAGTACAAGCCTGGACCCAGAATGGCATCTGAATGGGGTAAGGTGGCCATTGCTGGTGCCTATAAAGGCAGTAGATTAGGAGCAGTCCAGGACTCTGACACAGTCTGCACTCTGTTTCACAATGAGCACCTGCTCCAGATGCTCTTGCTCCAGGATTGCTCCCCTCTGTGCCAAAAGTGTCAGTGCTGCAATGGGGGAAAGCACACTCTTACAGAGAACAGAGCCAGCTTGGACCCAACCATCAAGACTTCTGCTCCAGCAACTTGGGACCCAACCCTGCCCCCACAAGGTGATGGGTGATGTTGGTCACTGAGAAGAGGAGAAGCCCTGGCTCACACCTGCCTCTGGCTTTAGTCCCTCCAGATCCAGCATCACTTTCTACCAAGGTGATAGCCATCAGCACACTCTGGAGGAGGGCATGACTCATGCTCACATCAGATCCAATTCTCCCACCCAAGTCACTGGGTACACAAAGACTGTATAGGGACACTCCCACATAAGAAAACCCCTTCAAGACTGCAATAGGTAACTATTTCACCTAATTTCATAGAGAAAGAGAAACTTCGTCAAAATGAGAGGACAAAGGTATTGATTTCAAATGAAAGAACAACAGAAAAACCCTGAAAAAATAGCTAATGAAACACAAATAATTTTTCAGATAAAGAGTTCAAAGCATTAGTATAAGAATACTAAGTGAATTAGGGAAAAGAATAGGTGAACACAGTGAGAAATTTAGCAAGGGACTAGAAAATATGAAGAAGCAGTCAGAACTAAAGAAAGAAGAACCAGTCAGAACCGAAAAATACAATAACTGAAATAAAAAATACACCAGAAGGAATTAATAGCAGACTGGGTGATATGGGGAAATGCAGAAGTGATCTGGAAGATACAATGATGGAAATCACACATTCAGAACAGCAAAAGGAACAACAAAAACTTTACAGTTTAAGGGACCTCTAGGATAACATGAAGGGTACAAATATTGGCATTGTAGGGGTCCCCAGGAGAAAAGAGAGAAAAAGTTGTAGGCAATGGATTTGATGAAATTATCACTGAAAACTTCCTGAACCTGAAAAAAGAAACAGATATCCAGGTACAAGAAGCACAGAGGGTCTCAAAAGAGATGAACTCAAACAAATCCACACCAAGACATATCATAATTAAAATGGCAAAAGTTAAAGAAAGAAGTCTAAACGCAGCAAAAGAAAAAAAAAAAAGAGTCATATACAAGAGACGTCCCCCCTACCCCGGCAATAAAGCTATCAACTGATTTTTCTGCAGAAACTTTGCAGGCCAGAAGGTAGTGGCATGATATATTCTAAGTGCTACGGGGAAAGACATACAATTCAGGATATTCTATCCAACAAGATTATCATTTAGAATTGAAGAAGAGGTAATGAACTTCTCAGACAATCACAAACTAAAGGAGTTCATCAATACTAAACCTACCCTAAAAGATATAAAGGGTCTTCTCTAAGTAGAAAAAAATGGCTACAACAAGAAGTAAGAATCTATAGGAAAGGAAAAATCCTACTAGTAAAAGCAAATGAATACTGAAGGCTGTGGATGAACCACTTAAATAGTACAAAAATTAAAAGACAAAAAAAGTAAATTAACAATAACTACAATAAACAGTGAAGGGATAAACTTGAAGAGTAGAATATGACATCAAAGTAGAAGAAGTAGAAGTAGAATATGACAAAATGTAGGGGAGGGGAGTAAAAAATGTAGATATTTTAGATGCTTTAGATTCTTTTTGAACCTAAATGATTAACAGTTTAAAAGAAGTAAATATAGTTCTAGGTCAACACATATGAACCCCATGATAACCACAAATCAAACACCTACAGTAGATACACAAAAACCATAGAGAAAGGAACAAGCATACCACTAAAGAAAACATCAAACCATAGGCAAGAAACTAAAACAAAAATAAATGAACATAGAACTATAAAAATAATTAGAAAACAAGTTAAAAAATGACATTAAGCACTGTCAATAATCAATTTAAATGCAATGGACTAAATGCTCCAATCAAAGGACATATGGTTACTGACTGGATTAAAAAAAAAACAGACTCACCTATATGTTGCTTATAAGTGACTCAATTCAGAGCTAAAGACACACAGAGACTAAAAGTGAGGTGATGGAAAAAGATATTTCATGCAAACATATGACTAGAAAGTGGGTGTAGCAATACTCATGTCAGGCAAAATAGGCTTTAAAACAAAATCTATAACAAACGACAAAGAAGCACATTAAATCATGATAAAGGGATCAGTACAAGAAGAGGATTTTATATTTGTTAACATATATGTACCCAATACAGGAGCAACTAAATATATAAAGCAAATATTATTGGTCATAAAGGGAGAAATCGCCAATAATATAATAATAGTAGGGGACTTTAACACTCCACTTACACCAATGGACAGATCGTCCAGACATAAAATCATTAAGGCAACAGTGGTCTTAATTAATACAATAGATCAGTTGGACTTAACAGATATCTACATGGCATACCATCCGCAAAAAGCAGAATACACATTGTTTTCAAGAATATAAGAAATGTTCTCCGGGATAGATCACATGCTAGGCCACAAAACAAGTCTCAATGCATTTAAGAGGCTAAAAATTATGTCAAGCATGTTTTCTGACCACAACATTATGAAGCTAGAATTCAATTGCTGAGAGAAAAATGAGAAAAACAGAAACATGTGGAGACTAAAGAGCATGCTACTAAAAAACAAATGGGTCAATGAAGAAATCAGAAAATACCTTGAGAAAAATGAAAATAAAACCACAGCCTTCCAAAATCTAAGGGACACAGCAAAAGCAATTGTAAGAGGGAAGTTTATAGCGATACAGGTATACCTCAAGAAACAAGAAAAGTCTCAAATAAACACCCTAACCTACCATCTTAAAGAGTTAGAAGAAGAAGAAAAAACAAAGCTCAAAATCAGCTGTAGGAAGGAAATAATAAAGCTCAGAAAGGAAATAAATAAAATAGAGACCAAAAAAGCAATATAAATACCAATGAAACAAAGAGCTGTTTTTTTTGAAAAGATAAACAAAATGATAAACTTTTAGCCATGCTCACAAACAAAATAAGAAATTGAAGAGGAGAAATAACCAATACCACAGAGATATAAAAAATAATAACAGAATACTATGAACAATTATATGCCAACAAATTGGACAACATAGAAGAAATAGATAAATTTCTAGAAACACACAATCTTCCAAGACTGAATCAGGAAGAAATAGACAATCTGAACAGAACAATCACTAGTAGTAAAATTGAATTTGTAATTTAAAAAACTCCCAGCAAACAAAGGTCCAGGACCAAACAGCTTCACAGAGGAATTTACCAAACATATAAAGAAGATCTAATACTATCCTTCTCAAATGATTCCAAAAAATTGAAGAGGATGGAACACTCCCAAATTCATCTATGAGGCCACAATTACCTTGATACTATAAACAAAGACATCACATATAAAAAAATTGTAGGCCAATATCTCTATGAATATAGATGCAAAATCCTCAACAAACTATTACTGAACTGAATTCAACAATATATAAAAAGGATCACACACCAAGATCAAGTGGGATTTATTCCAGGGATGCAAGCATGGTTCAATATCTGCAAATCAATTGGTGATTTGATCATCAAGGATGGTTCAATGTCTGCAAATCAATCAATACACCACATTAACAAACTGAAGAATAAAAACCATATGATCATCTCAATAGATGAAGAAAAAGCTTTTGACAAAATTCAATGTCCATTCATGATAAAACCTCATCAAAGTTGGTATAGAGGGAACATATCTCAACATAATAAAGGTCATATACAAAAAACCCACAGCTAAAATCATAATGGTGAAAACGGAAAGCCTTCTTTTCTAAAATCAGGAACAAGACAAGAATGACCACTCTTGCTACTTCCATTTAACATAGTACTGGAAGTCCTAGCCACAACAATCAGACACGGAAAAGAAATATGAAGCATCCAAATTTGAAACATAGAAATAAAACTGTCACTCTTTGCAGATGACATACTATATATGGAAAACCCTAAAGTCTCCACCAGAAGACTATTAGAACTACTAACTGAATTCAGTAAATTTTCAGGATATAAGACTAATATACAGAAATCCGTTGCTTTTCTATGCACTATAATGGACTATCACAAAGAGAATTAAAAAATCAATCCTATCTACAATTGCCCCCAAAATAATAAAATATCTAGGAATAAATTTAACCATAGAGGTGAAAGACCTATACTCTGTAAACTATAAGACACTGATGAAGGAAATTGAAGAGTATACAAATAAGTGGAAAGATATCCCATGTTCATGGATTGGAAGAATTAATTTTATTAAAAGGTACATACTATTCAAAGCCATCTACAGATTTAATGCAATCCCTATCAGAACACCCATGACATTTTTCACAGAACTAGACCAAATACTCCTAAAATTTATATTGGACCACAAAAGACTCTGAATAGCCAAAGCAATCTTGAGAAAAAAGAACAAAGCTGGAGGTTATCATACTTCCTGACTTCAGACTATACTACAAAGCTACAGAAATCAAAACAGCATGGTACTGGCACAAAACAGATATACAGATCAATGGAATAGAATAGAGAGCTCAGAAATAAGCCCATGCACTTATTCTATTAGTCTATGACAAAGGAGGCAAGAATTACAGTGGAGAAAAGACAGTTTCTTTAATAAGTGGTGCTGGGCAAACTGGACAGCTACATGTAAAAGAATGAGATTACAATTTTCTCATACCATTTACAAAAATAAACTCAGTATGGATTAAAGATATAAATGTAAGACCATAAAACTCCTAGAAGAAAACATAGGCAGAACATTCTTTAACATAAATCATAGCAATATTTTTTTTGGATTGGTCTCCTAAAGCAAAGGAAACAAAGGCAAAAATAAACAAATGAGACCTAATTAAACTTAAGAGATTTTGCACAGGAAAGGAAACCACTGACAAAATGAAATGCTAACCTACTATAAGGGAGAAAATATTTGCAAATGATATGACCAATAACGGGTTACTATCCAAACATATAAACAGTTCATATAACACAATATCAAAAAAAGCCCCAAGGTAACCCAATTGGAAAATGGACAGAAGACAAGAATAGACGTTTTCCCAAAGAAGACACACATAAGGCCAACAGGCACATGAAAAGATGCTCAACGTCACTAATCATCTGAGAAATGCAAAACAAAACGACAATGCGATACTAATTCACACCTGTCAGTATGGCTATCATCAAAAAGACTACAAATAACAAATGTTGGTGAGGATGTGGATTAAAGGTAACCCTAGTATACTCTTGGTGGGAATGTAAATTGGTGCAGTCACTGTGGAAAACAGTACGGAGGTTTGTCAACAAACTAAAAATGGAACTACCATATCATCCAGCAAATCCACTCCTGGGCATATATCCAAAGAAAATGAAAACACAAATTCCCAAAAATACATGCAAACCAATGTTCAGATCTGCATTATTTACAGTAGCCAAGATGTGGAAGCAACCTAAGTGTCCATCAACAGATGAATGGATAAAGAAGATGTGTTTTTAAAATATACACAATAGAATATTACTCAGCCACAAAAAAGAATGAATTTCTGCCATTCCAACAATATGGTTGGACCTAGAGCATAGTATTCTTAGTGAAATAAGTCAGACAGAGAAAAACAAATACTGTATGTTATCACTTATATGTAGAATCTAAAAAATAAACAAAGGAGTATAAGAAACAGAAACAGACTCAGTTATAGAGAACAAATTAGTGGTTACCAGTGGGGAGTGAGGAGGATTGAGGGGCAAGATCAGGGTAGGGGATTAAGAGGTACAAACTACTATGCATAAAATCGATGAGCTACAAGGAAATATTGTGCAACACAGGGAACATAGCCAATAATTTACAATAACTTGAAATGCAGTATAATCTTTAAAAATTAGAATCACTAAGTTGTTCACCTGAAACTAATATTATAAATCAACTATACTTCAATTAAAATATATATATTGGGTAGTTCCCAGAAGTGTATAGAAGACTGCAGAAGTAAGCTTGGGAAAATGGCAGGGACAAATAGAGGTTTGGCATGCAGAATCACAGCCTGAGATATGCCACATAACCGTGCTATCAGTACACTGCTGCCACCCCACTGAGCACTGGATGATACAGCCTGCACCAGTGCTGGATTTTACTCTTGGCAACTCTGCCTCTGAAAATTGGTTGCTGTTATTGCCAAAAGAATTCTTCCCTGACTATGCTTCTTAACATCACCAGCTCCTGAGTCAAAGTCACTGGAGGGGACATCTGATTACCAGAGCCTAAGTCATGTGCCAGTAGAGAGTAGGAAAGCAGGTATCTGGCATTTTCTGCTACTATAATGGGAAGCTCTGCCTCCCCTTAGGATTTGTATAGTAAGAAATTCCTCAAACAGCAAAGAAGTTTGGTTTCCAGGTAACCAAAAGAAGTAATAAATGGCCTCCGCAGAGCACATAGCCGATATTCAGAACCAATATTCGGCATAACTTTTAGAAATGTGAATGCTTAAATATGTTTAGAAAATAGATTCTTCTAATTATAGTAACAGCAAAATGCAGAGATAATTAGGCTGTGAGATCTACAACACTGTATCAAATGATTTCTGAAAGATAAAAAATCTGAAGATTTAAGAGAAAAAGTTGATATCAATGGTTCAGCTTCTTACTCAATGCAGAAATCCTTCCCCAAGATCCATTTGAACCCTTGTAGTATTTAGGGAGCTCATCTAAATGGGGTTTCATTCCAACAGACTTGTTAGTAGTGTGATGTTAGAAATTTCCTCCTCATATAAGATGAACTTTTCTCTCTTATAACATCCACCCATGAGTCCTAGATCTGATGACTCTAGTTATTCAGAATAGAGTGCAATACTTAAAAGTTTTATTTTAACTACTGGAGTCAGACCAATATTTGATTCCTGACTTTGTTTTTTACTAGCTGGGTGACCTCTCTAATTCTTATTTTCTTCATCTGAAAAATAAGGATTATAACAGCACCTACCCTAGAGAGTTATTATGAGGTATAAGGTAGTAATTTAGTGCTTAGATCAGTAACCAACACAGAGTGAGCATTCAACAAATATTAGTGATGATATTGATTGACTGACTGAAGATGATGATGATAACAGCATTTCTGAAACTGAAAGTCAGCTGCCATGGAAATGTCGAATGAAACTGAAGAAAGAACACTGAACTGTTGTGAGATTTCGGTTGCAATCGTCATTCTACCACTGACCAATTCCATAGTCTAAAAGAAGTTACCATATCATTCTTTCTGCAAAATGAAACACTTGGATTAAATTATCTTAATAAAGCCCCTTTTATCTCTAAACTTCTGAGATTCTGTATACACATGTCATCTGTTTTTCATACTGAACATTACCAGTTCCCTCAATTGTACCTTGTATAACTTAATAGACTCTTCACAGCATTTGTCACGTTTCCTCAACAATGCTTGTCAGTACTCAAGCTATTATTTTATTAGTAGGCTTGTTTCTTCAGATAACTGAAATTCTTAGTCGTATTTTAAAAATTGAAAATAGAGCATAACATATATATGTATATATATATAATACAACAATATAAAGCTATGAACCATATGGCTTGCATTAACTCATGAAAAGAAAGTAATCTTACACAAACAAAATATGATTACCTGTGTTTTAAACGCAGGTCTTATATTCCTAGAAATACATATATATCCTGTAGATAGTCTGTATGTTTGATCACACTCCTCTATAAACTCTATGAAGACAAGATATATGTCTTTCCTTTTCTCTGCTGTATCCTGGCATTTAGCAAAGTATACATGAATGTACACACACACACACACACACACACACACACACACACACACACACACACACGATGAACTGAAAACCTGCAACATGTGGGCAACTCTAATTCTACCTGCAACATTTGGGCAACCCTAATTCTACCTCTAAGCAAAAACTGACATTTATCTCTTCAACTTCTGACTTTGCTTTTGAGGAATGTTGCTATGAAGAAATTTGAATGGCACCTCAAAAAATATGGTGTATTTGTTTTGCTAAATTAATTTAATCCAGGCTTTTCAGCCATTACTAAGGCTTTGAAAAGTCAATGCTGCCTGGAGTTTATATTGCCAAAAGTTTGGAAATGTTGACTTAGAGATGGGAAGAAGTAGCCAGAAATTGCTTTTGTAGAATACCCCTTAATTTTGTTTTGAAGAAAGACTAAGTGTAGATGAGGACAGTGAGAAAGAGAGATATTTTGGACTGCAGGGCCATCATTATGCAGATAATATTCAGCTTTATTCAGCAATACATCTCCTTTTCCTCTAGCCCAGATGGTGAAATGACTCATCTATTCCACTGGCCAACAAAACAAGAGAGACAGAAGAAGAGCTGTTATAATCCAGATAAAAATGGATGATGTTTCAGAAGCAAGGGGAAAATATTTCTAGTCAATGATGATGGTACATTGATAGTACTTGTTAATACTTTACATTCCTTTTCAGATTCACAGCTTGAGTTTCATATTGCTTCCAGGATTCCTGAGGAGTAGTAGTTCTGGCCAGGAATTCTTTTTATCTTTGTCGTGGATGTAAGTTGCAAATATTTTTGAGCATCAAATTACTTACTTTAGCAATTTTTCTTTGTGAAGCCTAAACATCAACCTTCAAATATGTGACTTTTAAAATTAGTTTCTTTGAAAATCATCTAACAATTCTGTGTGGAGCATATTCTAGTTAAGGATTTGGCTAGGATGAATGTACAAATTCCTTTACTGAATAACTGGGAAAAAATGGCTACTGGGTAGGAAGAACGATGAGGTAGATAATTAAGGGGCCTGAAAGACAAAAATTAATGGAGTAGGATAAAGAAGTTTTTGTGTATGCTTGCTTCTATGATTGTCATTATGGGAGGTTATGCTGAGTCTCTGTGTAGGACTTTTTAGATACATCTTTACAGAAAATCATGAATCTTGCCTTCTTCCCCAAAGATCTGAAGAAATAATTGATTTCTAGGAAATCATACTTGTCTCTCACTAACTAGAAACTTTGTTTCTAATGCAAGAGAGAATGGAAATAACTAGGTAAGATTTGTTCTTAGCTATTAGTGGCATAACTGTATTCTGAATCTAACTTGTTATTCCGTTTGTTCCCAAAGCCATTGACCTGAGATTGCTTAACTATAGTGGCTATTAGCATTCCTCAATCCTAAAGCATTTGGTAGCTGTCTATGCCCTGTGACCTTGGGTAAAATCTCTCACCAGCACACTCAGGGACAGTTCTACACAGCTGAGCCTACTTTCCTGTTGTTATCCTGGAAGGGCTATTTACATGCTCTACGTTAGCCAAACTAAACTTATTGATAATATATAAAATTTATGTGATTCCACTACAACTAGCTGACAATGCTATTATTACTCAAGATACCTCTTCCTACTACAGGAGGCATCTCTTATTTTGCCTGCCTAACATACATTTCTTCTTCTTCTGATAATAATATCTAGATTTTCCATTGGGGAAGAACTTCCTCTCATTGTATACAATTTTTATGGGTCCATCAATCAAGGTGCTCATCCCAACTCTGGCTAAGGAGTAGATACATTACTTATGGAAAGCCAGTCAGAATCTATCTCTCCCTGGAATTTCAATCTTGAGCAGCATAAGAATAAACATAGTTGGAACTATTCATCAAGATAGTAGTGTCTATTAAAAAGATTGTCAAACATCTCCTACTTTCTAGCTATCCAGAGCTGCTCTGTTTCACATCCATTCCAACACAAAATTATTCAGCTTCTCTGTAATTCTATGAGCTAAACCTTTATCCATCTAATAAATTCCCTATCTGCTTAAGTTAGAGACAATTTCTATTGCTTGTAAACGAAGAATACTGATGGCCTCCGTCATAGACAAAATAATGGCTCCCCAAAGATGTT
Source organism: Pseudorca crassidens (assembly GCF_039906515.1). Taxonomy (NCBI): domain Eukaryota; kingdom Metazoa; phylum Chordata; class Mammalia; order Artiodactyla; family Delphinidae; genus Pseudorca; species Pseudorca crassidens. Next base: position 89,475,952 of record NC_090298.1, read on the forward strand.
CACAACCTAATCACCAGAACCTCTGAATATAGTACGCTACATGGCAAGGGGGAATTAGGGTTGCAGATGAAATTAAGATTGCTAATCAGCTGATTTTAAGATGAAGAGATTTTTCCAGGTGGCCCAATGTAATCACACAATATTAAATGGGGAAGAGGGAAGCATAAGAATCAGAAAGAGAGAGAAACATGTGACCCACAATTGCTGGCTTTAAAGATGGAAAGGAGTCATATGCCAATGAATGTGGGCAGCTTCTAAAAGCTGGAAAAGGTAAGGAAATGGATTCTTCCCTAGAGCCATCAGAAAAACACAGCCCTGCTGATATCTTCATTTTAGCCCAGTGAGACATATTTCGGATTTCTGACCGTCAAAACTGTAAGATATAAATCTGTGTTGTTTAAGGCCACTAATTTTGTGGCAATTTGTTACAGCAACAGTAGGAAACTAATACAGACTGATAAAATATGACTGTGTAAATCCCATATATCCTTCAAGGGAAATACCACTTTCTCCATGTAGGCTTTTATTTTTAATTATTTTTTAGTTGTGAAATATTTCAAACATTTATAAAAATCTAGAGAAATTTATCATGAATATACATGTATACCATACAGTTTTGCAATTATATTTATTGATACAATTATTTACGTCAGTATTTTTAAAAATAAATAAAATATAACAAAGTCCCTTTAGTGCAGTCTTTTTAATCTTATTTCCCTCCCACCTTCCCTAGATATATCTCCTAACCTGAATGTATCATTCCTGTGCATACATTTTATAATTTTATTTATTTATATATAAACAATATGTAGTTTTCTTTTTCATATTTTCGCACTTATATAAACCTGTATAAATCATTCAACAACTTCTTTTCACTGAAAATTGTATTTTGGGCTTTTATACATGATGAAATATATAAATATAATTCATTAAATTTTGGTATCTAGTAGTTCATAAGCTAAAGAGAAGTAACAAACCCCCTCAAAGCAGAGTTGCTTAAAACTAGATAAAAGCATATTTCTTTCGCAGCATAATTGTCCAAAGTTGGGCAGTACAAGGCTATTATGCCATCTTCAACATGTGGTTTCCTTCTGTGGGATGAAGATAGTTATGCTCTAGCTCTTCCCATTTCCCAGACAAATAAAAAGGGAAAGGATAAGAGTAAGGTAGTTGTATTGTTTTGTTTTTTGGTGTAACTAGGAAGTGACATATCACTTCAGCTCACATCCCATTGCCAGAACTAATCACAAGTTCACACTCAGCTGTAAAGTAGCTGGAGAATGCAACCTCTAGCTAGGCAGTGAAACGCCCGGCTATAATTTGGAAGTTCTGTTACTGAAGAAAGCAGGAGAAACTTCAACACTCTCCTATCAGTAAAATAGACCCAGTAGAAAGAAAATCAGCAAGGACAGAGAGAACCTGAATCCTATCGACCAACTGAATCTAGTTAACATTTATAAAGTGTTCCATCCACAACAGCAGAAAACACATTCTTTTGAAGTGCACAAACACTTACCAAGATAGATCGTATTTTAGGTCATAAAACAACCTTAACAACTGTAAAAGAATTGAAGTCATGCAAAATGCATTCTGACTATAATGGAATTAAACTAGAAATCAATAAAAGAAAAATGACAGAAAAATCTTTAAACACTTGGAATTTAAAATACAGTCCTAAGTTCACTACTCAAAGGACAATTCTCAAGGGGAATAAAAAATGTTGAACTAAATAAAAATGAAAATACAACTTAGCAAAATCTGTGGGATACTGCTAAAGCAGTGCTTAGAGGTAAATTTATAGTATTAAAATTCTTATACTATGAGAAAAGAAGTTTCAAATAAATAAAGCTTCCACCTCAAGAAACTAGAAAAAGAACAAAATAATCCAATGCAAGCATTAAAAAATAATAAAGACCAGAAATTAATGAGACTTAAAGTATAAAAACAATAGAGAAAAATCAATTAACATCTGTTTCTTTGAAAAGATTAATAAAATTGATAAAACTCTAGCAAGTCTGACAAATGGAAATAGAAGACACCAACTATCAATATGAGGCATTCAAGAGAGGATATTTATAGACTCTTCAGAAATTAAAAGGATAATAAAGGAACACTAAAATAACCCCCTACACACGTAAATTCAATAATTTGATAAAATGGACAAACTCCTTAACACCAAAAGATAAAATATATAACAGTCTTATAATTATCAAAGAAATTGAATTAGTAGTTTAAAACCTTTTAAAAGAGAAATCTCCATACCCATGGTTTTACTAGCCAAAGTGGGAACAATTTGAGCAAGAAAATAAAGTAGTATGGATTACAGCCCAGAGTGGAAACTTAATATCAATGAGTCCATACTGATAGAAACAAACGATTAAATGAAGTAACAAATGGGAGAGAAGAGACAAATCTGTGCAGAAGAATGTCAAATAATTTATGTAGATACTCCAACCTCAAGGAAGGGAAGTATAACTCCCCACTCCTTAAGGGCAGTCTGTGCACAGTGACTTCCTTCTGAAGAGGACCGTATGGAAAGTGGGGAAAAAAGAGTAACTTTACAACAGAGAAATGTGACATATACCACCTCAGCCAGGTGATAAAGATCAACATCAATATTCATAAATCATTTGCTGGTAGTACATACTCTTAATGAAATGTGATGAAAACAACACTTGACCTGTGGGGTCTTCCTCCCCCCTAACCTATGACTCCAGTCTTATCATGAGGAAAATATAAGACAAATGCCAGTAGTGGGACATCGTATGGAATATCTAACTAGTACTAAAACTGTTCTAAAACAATGTCTATTTTCAAAATAAAATAAGATAAAAAATAGCGGGGGAGAGGATCAAAAATCATTAGAAAAAATGGGGGAAAGAGAGAAACAGGCAATTCACAAAAAAAAGATATAAAAATTGCTGTTAAATATGTGACAAGCTGTTCAATTTCACTTATATTAGAGAAATACAAATTAAAACATTTCTAATTTTGTCTTTGCAGAACATCTTTCCTCTTTTGGAGACAGCCTTTAACCTTTTGTTAAAAAGTGTTCTTCCATTCCAGTAGTTCTAGTTAACAGGGTCAGTCATAACCACTTGATACATACCAAGAAGTCCATTAATGTCAGCTAGTAAATTGTTATTTGACTTGTGGCAACACCCACATTTGAGAAAATTTCTGTTCATGGACAGTTTGAAATTGAAACACAGTCCCCTTCTAGGTTTGGGAGTTTGGAAAGAGGGTAATAGTGATCATAGTGGGCGTAATGGAGGCAGCGATGCTGGCCGGGGAATTATACATATATCAGGATCCTCTATTAGGTCAGACCCAGGATATATGATACACAGCTACACAGAAAGGTACTCCAACCCTGCTCCCCCTTTCTTACTTGCATGATCGATACCTATCACAATGGCCACCACAGTGACAATTATGAGCTGGTATTAGTTTGATTTCTAGGTCAGACATCAGGAAAATCTATTTAGATTCTCTCTCTCTCTCTCTCTCTCTCTCTCTCACACACACACACACACACACACACACTGTTCACCATAAAACTAACAGTTATGCAGGGAGGAACATCTCACTTCAAGGGCTGCTTGAGCCACATACATCTATCTGTTCCAGGCTCTGAGAATATGCTCATTTGTAGGTTTCAGTTGATTGGGCTGCCTACACAGTGGTGGATGTTGAAATCCACCTTGTGATATCAGACATCCCCAATTCTTTTTTTTCTTAGCAAACTGTGGTTTACAGACCTTGATTTGGTTTCTAATATTGTAGCCATGGTGGCTTAGTTTAGGATCAAGTATAGAAATTCCCAGGTAGATCAGCATTTGCAAGTGGGCTCAGGGAGAGGCCACTGAATATGGTCAATTTCTAGAAGTCCTGTGACACTGATTTAACATAAGCTGCCCAGGAGATTGCAGGAGATATCAGAATGAGAACTTACTAACCAAAAATGAAAAACAACTCTCATGGGAACTAGAAGACCCACAGTCAGAATGAAGAGCTTTTCCCTCTCTATAATCAAGTTTATGTGATTAAAAGGTTATCTGAACATAAAAATTTTAGCAACAGGCAATAGATAAATCAAATGATTGTTACTATCAGGGCTGATGTGTCCAAATCTCCATGGACATAGTCTTGCCCTAGAGACAGTATTCAAAGTATGATGCCTAAGACTCCCTCTCATTAAGAACCCATTGAGATGGACACTGCCAATGTTATCCTTGATAACTCTCCTTTGTGTGTGCAGGGAAGGATCCCAAACTACACTCCATGACTCTCCTTTTCTGGATTTCCTGGGCTGACATGACAGGTACGGATATAAACATCATCCAAACTTTATAGTTCTGAAGGGCTAGAAAGTTATCTCTTTTGCAGGATAATTTGCCCATCAAAGATATGGTAGTTATGCTCATTTCACAGTTTGTCTCATAAAGCAATCCATTTCCTTCATTTCTAAGTTCTTGAGGGCCATCTCTATATATAGTTCTCTATACACACCAGATCTAGCTTCTGACAAGCACAGCACTTTCAATTTGTTTCCATATGGAGAAAAGCATGTAAGAAATTTGTTTCCATATGGAGAAAAACATGTAAGAAAAGCATGGATAATAGCCTGAGAAATTTATCTTTATATTATGAAATGCAATAGACAGGTGAAAAAATGTTGAATTGCCAAGTTAAATTAATTATAAAAGATATATCCATAAAATAATAAAAGCAAAAATTTGTTCTTAGTCTAGACGGCATTCAATCCTTTTGGATCATTCATCATGTTTTCTGGAACTTAATTGATTTTTAATATTTGATGCATTTTTATCTTATTAACTGTATAATAGCAATCAGCATCAGATGAGGGTAAATTTGCTTCCAGAATGAGTGATTAATGTCCTAAAACCCTTTGTGAAGACCATAGCACATACCTGAGTGAGAGATCCAAGCATGTTAACAATACCAAAGGAACTACGTTATCAGCTAAAAATTGTTCAGATGCTGGCATCTGCACATTATTCTTCTTTTCTTAAACTTTTCATGTATGAGATAGTGGTAAATCTCAACTATTTTTCAAATAGGCAAAGTTTAAAATTATGAAATGTCATTAACTCATTTGCAATTTTATGTTTTGATCATTTGCCAGGTTAACTTCCTTTCTCACATGGCACTTATTTTAAAGCTCACGATACGTTAGTTGTATGAAATAGCTTGCCTGCTGGAAGGATTCTGGAAAGAAGACACCGTTCCATCTTGGTTTTGGTTCATACGGGCTAATGTTCTGACTCTGGAGAGGAGACGAGGCTGAAGTCAAACTACGCTCTGGATGTGGATAATAGAGCAATTGGTTCTGTATTTAAGCCAGTAACTCCTGCACAGTCACTCTACCCTGGAGCTGTTCTTCTGGATATTCATCATGTTTTTGGCCCAGCATTTTTGAACAAATGCCCAAGTTTCACAGAATTTCTACTTTATGAGGTCTGCCTCACCAAGGTAGAACACTGAAAATCCAGTCTCTTTAGCAGTGAGGAAACAGGCATATGACCTATGTGCCTCCCTCAATCACTCTGTCATGTGAAACTTTCATTGGGAAGTCAACAACTCAAGGAAGGAAGCTCTGGGGGCCCTATTTGACTGGCGAGGATAACGACTAAGATGTATGGCTTTTGAGGGTGGCAGTGGTTGCATGGTTGAGTTCTGGACTGGCAGTGGCCTTACTACCATCAGCATTTGAGCTTTTGGCACCGGTGTAAACAGAGCACCCAGCCTTGGTGGTGTCAGTGGCAGCATCATGGTAGTTTCTTTAGACCATTCTTGTTGGAAGCTTGGCTGCCGGCATGGTTCTTTAGCCTTTACCATTCTGTAGCCTACAAAGCAGTCATTTAATAAACTCACTTCCTGTTTAATCCTCAGACTAAGAGTCTGTGGTTACAAGTAAGAACTCTGACTATAATGTAAAACTGGTAGATATAAACCTAGAAATTTCAGGGGCCCTGACAAGAAGATAAATTTGAAAATAAAGTTAGCATAAAAGAGAGGATGACTGAATGATCAAGAGTTAGAAACAGACTGAGATTTGATGAGTACCTGGATCCAGCCTTGCCTGAAGCTAATATGAATAGCTATGTAAGCCAATAAATAAATTCTTTTATTTTTCTTTTTGCAGAGATCATTTTGGGTTGGATTATTTGTCATTGAAGTTGAATGTATTCTGATTAATACAGGTTCTTGATTAATATCTATCTATACTTATGGCAGGAGTGTCGAAGAATTTGTGGGTATTTTAAGACAACTATAATGTTGGTCACTGCTGGTCAGTGACAGAGTTGGGATTCAAACCTAGGAAGTGTGACTCTTACCTACTATGTCAAAAGGGATCTATTAATCAGAATATGATATACATATATATGTATATGCCCAAAATTACAGACATTAAAATTTATATAGAGCAGTGATTTTTAATTTTTCTTTTTACCAGCAGAGCCCTTTAAAGAGATAAGTTTTTTTTTTTTAAGTAAAGCATGTTTAAAAACAAATCTCCTATTGATGAATGTTGGATTTGGGATGGGGTGGGGGTGGGGAGGCACCCTGTCCACTCAGCCACAGTCCAAACCCTGAAAACACCTCAGGAATCTCAGAGGAAGCTCTAGGTCTCTTCAAAGTGCCAGTTTGAAACTGTTTATACATGAAAATTCAGGGATTTATGAAGACGTTCAATATGGAGGGTTGGTGAGAAGAGCAAATTAAAAAGCAGTACGTGCACCATGGTCCCATTTTTGTTAAAAAAAAGTGCAACTCCACCTATATATGAAAAAATACAAAGGAAAAAACATGATAATATTAATGGACTGGCGGGCTTGCAGGTGATTTTAATTAAAAAAAATTTTTATCTGAATTTATTAAGATCATCTTTGTATGGAGAAAATCAAGGCTTTTTTGTTAAGTTCAACCTTTCTAAGATGACTTCCCCTATACTTAAACCCTGATGTCACTACTTTAAAATAATATGTTGACAACTTTTGATACTGAATCAAATTAATTTTTCAAAGTTATCAGTAAACTGAGAGACATAGTCAGTGATGTCTGGGAAATTATGCATGTAGCATATATTTAGCAGCATGCTGACACTTAGGAGTATTTCAATCCTGAACTGAACTTAGAATTCTTGGTTCTTCCCTTTTATTCTATTGAATAGAAACCCCAAAATGGCTTCATAGCTTTTGATCTAGCCAAGGAATATTTGTCCCTTTCAAAAACATGGCATTTGAATAGACACTGTGGCTTTTAGATGCAAATAGATAATTTATTTGATACAGAGACCTAATCTCCTCTCACCTCCTCTCTCATCAATGCCCTTTGCAATCTCACTGAGATAGATGTTCAGGCCTAGTCATTGGATCTGTTCTGGTTCAGTGGTGTACAAAATTAGCCTCTATGCAGATAACATCCTTCTACGTTTGCATGAAGAAGAGAAAATCATTATTGGTCCTTCATTATCACCACTAAAGATTTTGCCTTTCTGATTAAAAACTGTAACTTGTTAAGTCATTGAGACAGACAGAGATTCAAACTCTGTTTTTTTTTTTTTTTTTTTTAGTTTTTCCTTTGGAAAAAATTTAATCTTGTTCCATAAAACAGATTCTTTATAACTTACTGCTTTTATGAGACTGTTTATTTACCTTTCTACAATTGTGACCATTTAGGTATGCTAAAGTTATAAAGTATGCTTATTCAGACCTTAAGTTTTTAGGTATGGATGACCGAGGGCAATAATTTCAATGTCAAACTCTGTTTTGTTCTCCCCTCCAATACATGACATCAGCGTTTGTGTATTTAAAGACAGCTCTAATGAGAAAAATCATGGCATGTTGGAGTTGTAAGGGGTCTTGGAGATCATATGGACTTGTTTTGCTGGTAAAGAAACATACACTGCAACAGTTGTGACTTGTCAGAGTTACATAATACAGAGTAGGATGACCAGACTAGAATCCACCTCTACTTACTTTGGGGCGGTTCTTGTGCAACCATGCTATACTACTTGTTATGAGAGAGCTTCCCAAAAATTCCCAAATGGGCTTGAGACCTCTGGTGTTTCTATGCGATGATTTTTTTTTCTTATGGGAACATGGAATTATTAGCTCATGACCATTGTTTTTCAGCAAAGTATCCCAGGGTCACAGGGCCCTTTCTGAAAAAGAGGCTGTATGTCTGGAGTGTGAGTATGTGGGTAATATCTGTGCAACTCCTGCAATGAATCTATAATTGAATTTCTCATTGAAGTCACAGTTTTACCTTGTGGAAAATAATAAAAAGGGTCAGAATATACCCTTCTTTATGTGGGAAGCACCCTGCCGCGATAGAGACTTGGATTTAGAACTATGAAAAAACATTTTCTGTCATATACTCCCCAGTTGCCACCTAAGAGACCTCAGCTCTGGGGCTCAGGACAGTTCAGACAAGATTCTCACCATTAGACAAAGAACTAGGAGGAACTATTAATTGGGAATTCATAGGGAATGAAGGGAGTATGAAATGCTCTATCTGTTGATATCCTGTTAATTCTTTCTCATTGCAATAAAAAGAAATTTAACCCAAACAGGAGGTAATTCCTGTAAGTTTAGGAGATTTCTACAATAACTCTATGATAGCATTCTACAATGTAAGGAAGCAATTTTATTTTATATGATTCTCTTAACAGTTCTGTGATATTAGCACAGATGAGAACGATGCGGTCCAGAGAAATGGAACAACAGGACTCGGTTGAAGTTCTGACTCTGCACAGGGAACTGCTCCTCAAGCTCTTAGTCATTGTTGATGCAACTATAGGAATCTTACAGACATGGAAACAATCAGTTCAAAAAACCATAAAGATTAAACAACAGGAAGTATTCTGTTAAAGGCAAAAATCCCATGACCTACATAGTCAAAATACTGTCCTCACAGAGGCATAGAGGCTGAGAGTGGCTTCTTTTCATTCCGGCTTTTGGATATGAATTTGTAACTTTGAGAGACCTATAGTACCTATAGTAGACATATTCATTATTTTCATAAACAAATCCTAGGGAACATTTGGGATATATACATAACCATATACCTAAGCTGGCAGTTCAGTAAACATTTTTATTATTTACCTGTCTTTTCCAAAAGTATGAATTAAATAACTCTTTGAGATATTATAAAAACTGTAACACCTCCTTGACCCAGATACAGCCATTTGATAATCTAGGGTCCTGATAATATTCCATAATCAGGGGTTGTTCCATAATTGACACCCTTAAAGAGACAGGTCCCTCAGTGTCTTCTGAGCAGGGGTCAGGGCTGGCTTTGACATCTGCAGAGTGTTGCACCTGCAAAGAATGGCTTTGGCTGATCAATAATGTGGTGAGTAGGGTAATTGTCACCAGACAGGACCTTTTGGAAGGAATGTACTCATCCATTCACCCTTCCTTTCACCCATTCAAGAGTATCTACTGAATGCCTATGTTGCACAGGCTTGGGTATAAGTAAGACCTAATCCTTGCCTTCAGATGGTTACAATTTAGAAGGATGATAAGTGACCAATGTAAAGCAAATGGGACAAGTAATTTGAAGGAATGAACAAAGTTAGCATTCAGTTGTTGAGAAAATCAGATTAAGTTATGAGAACTCAAGCAAGCAAGGATGGTGAGGTGGAAAGGGTTTTGTAACCAAGCAGACCTCTCAAGAAAGGGCTCTGAGGGCTTATCTGCAACAACTCCTTCAGTGAACTTTGTCACCCTAGCAGAACTGGCCACTCCCAACTTCATCCTCTTGTACCAGGAATAACTTTCAGTACAGATAGCTTTATTTTGGTTGCTATATTTTGTTTATTTTTTCCCCTCAAAACTCTGTCTCAGAGTCAGTTTGAGTGTTTGTTTGGTCAGTTCGGCTGCCGCTGCTAGGGCCCGAAGGCGTGGTTGCCATCCCCGAATGGTTGGCTCTAGCTGTTTGGAGAGGCATTAAAAAGGATTGGAGGAGAAGGCGGAAGATGGCGGAAGAGTAAGACGCGGAGATCACCTTCCTCCCCACAGATACACCAGAAATACATCTACACGTGGAACAACTCCTACAGAACACCTACTGAAGGCTGGCAGAAGACCTCAGACCTCCCAAAAGGCAAGAAACTCCCCACGTACCTGGGTAGGGCAAAAGAAAAAACAGAGACAAAAGAATAGGGACGGCACCTGCACCAGTGGGAGGGAGCTGTGAAGGAGGAAAAGTTTCCACACTCTAGGAAGCCCCTTCGCGGGCGGAGACTGCGGGAGGCGGAGGGGGGAGCTTCGAGGCTGCGGAGGAGAGCACAGCAACGGGTGCGGAGGGCAAAGCGGGGAGATTCCCGCACAGAGGATCGGTGCCGACCGGCACTCACCAGCCCGAGAGGCTTGTCTGCTCACCCGCCGGGGCGGGCGGGGCTGCGAGCTGAGGCCGGAGCGCAGGGAGAGGACTGGGGCTGGCGGCTTGAACATAGCCTGAAGGGGTTAGTGCACCACAGCTAGCCGGGAGGGAGTCCGGGGAAAAGCCTGCACCTGCAGAAGAGGCAGGAGACTTTTCCTTCCCTCTTTGTTTCCTGGGGCGTGAGGAGAGGGGTTTAAGAACGCTGCTTAAAGGAACTCCAGAGACGGGCGCGAGCCGCGGCTAAAAGCGCGAACCCCAGAGACGGGCGCGAGCCGCGGCTGAAAGCACGGACCCCAGAGAGGGGCGCGAGCCGCGGCTGAAAGCGCGGAATCCAGAGACGGGCGCAAGCCGCGGCTAAAAGCGCGGACCCCAGAGGCGGGCGGGAGACGTTAAGGCTGCTGCTGCCGCCACCGAGGGGCCTGTGTGCGAGCACAGGTCACTCTCCACACCCCTCTTCCGCGGAGCCTGTGCAGCCCGCCACTGCCGGGTTCCCGGGATCCAGGGACAACTTCCCCGGGAGAGCGCACAGCGCGCCTCAGGCTGGTGCAAAGTCACGCCGGCTGCCACCGCAGGCCCGCCCCGCACTCCGTGCCCCTCCGTCCCCGCCGGCCTGAGTGCGCCAGAGCCCCCAATCAGCGGCTCTTTTAACCCCATCCTGTCTGAGCAAAAAACAGACGCCCTCCAGCGATCTACACGCAGTGGCAGGGCCAAATCCAAAGCTTAGCCCTGGGAGCTGTGAGAACAAAGAAGAGAAAGGGAAATCTCTCCCAGCAGCCTCAGAAGCAGCGGATTAAAGCTCCACAATCAACTTGATGTACCCTGCATCTGTGGAATACCTGAATAGACAACCAATCATCCCAAATTAAGGAAGTGGACTTTAGGAGCAAGATCTATGATTTTTTCCCCTTTCCTCTTTTTGTGAATGTGTATGTGTATGCTTCTGTGTGAGATCTTGTCTGTATAGTCTTGCTTCCACCATTTGTCCTAGGGTTCTATCCGTCCATGTTTTTTTTTAATTTTTTTTCTTAATAATTAATTTTAATAACCTTATTATACTTTACCTTCGTTCTTTCTTTCTTTCTTTCCGTCCTTCCTTCCCTCCTTTAGACAACGAATCATCCCAAATTGAGGAGGTGGTCTCTGACAGCAAGATTTAGGATTTTCCCCCATTTACCTCTTTTAGTGAGGGTGTATGTGTATGCTTCTGTGTAAGATTTTGTCGGTATAGCTTTGCTTCCAACATTTGTCCTAAGGTTCTTTCCGTCCCTTTTTTTTTTTTCTAAATAAGAAGTTTTTAATTCAATAACTTTATTATACTTTATTTTATTTTTACTGTATCTTCTTTCTTTCTGTCTTTTTTCCTTCTTTCCCTCCTTCCTTCCTTCCTCCCTCCCTCCCTCCCTCCTTTCTTTCCTTCTTGCCTTCTTTCCTTCTTTGCTTCTTTCTTTCTTTCTTCCTTCCTTCCTACCCTCCTTTCATTCTTTCTTTCCTCATACTTCTACTAATTCCCTCTACTTTTTCTCCCTTTTATCCTGAGCCTGTGGATGAAAAGCTTTTGGTGCTCCAGCCAGGAGGCAGGGCTCTGCCTCTGAGGTAGGACAGCCAACTTCAGGACACTGATCAACAAGAGACCTCCCAGCTCCACATAATATCAAACGGCGAAAATCTCCCAGAGACCTCCATCTTAACACCAGCACCCAGCTTCACTCAACGACCAGCAAGCCACAGTGCTGGAAAACCTATGCCAAACAACTAGCAAAACAGGAACACAACCCCACCCATTAGCAGAGAGGCTGCCTAAAATCATAATAAGGCCACAGACACCCCCAAACACACCACCAGACGTGAACCTGCCCACTAGAGAGACAAGATCCAGCCTCATCCACCACAACACAGGCACTAGCCCCCTCCACCAGGAAGCCTACACAACCCACTGAACCAACCTTAGCCACTGGAGACAGACATCAAAAACAGGAGGAACTACAAACCTGCAGCCTGCAAAAAGGAGACCCCAAACACAGTAAGATAAGCAAAATGAGAAGACAGAAAAACACACAGCAGATAAAGGAGCAAGATAAAAATGCACCAGACCTAAGAAATGAAGAGGAAATAGGCAGTCTACCTGAAAGAGAATTCAGAATAATGATAGTAACGTTGATCCGAAATCTTGGAGATAGAATGGACAATAGATTGGACAAAATGCAAGAATCAGTTAACAAGGACCTAGAAGAACTAAAGATGAAACAAGCAACGATGAACAACACAATAAATGGAATTAAAAGTACTCTAGATGGGATCAATAGCAGAATAACTGAGGCAGAAGAACGGATAAGTGACCTGGAAGATAAAATAGTGGAAATAACTACTGCAGAGCAGAATAAAGAAAAAAGAATGAAAAGAACTGAGGACAGTCTCAGAGACCTCTGGGACAACATTAAACGCACCAACATTCGAATTATAGGGGTTCCAGAAGAAGAAGAGAAAAAGAAAGGGACTGAGAAAATATTTGAAGAGATTATAGTTGAAAACTTCCCTAATATGGGAAAGGAAATAGTTAATCAAGTCCAGGAAGCACAGAGAGTCCCATACAAGATAAATACAAGGAGAAATACGCCAAGACACATATTAATCAAACTGTCAAAAATTAAATACAAAGAAAGCATATTAAAAGCAGCAAGGGAAAAACAACAAATAACACATAAGGGAATCCCCATAAGGTTAACAGCTGATCTCTCAGCAGAAACCCTACAAGCCAGAAGGGAGTGGCAGGACATACTGAAAGTGATGAAGGAGAAAAACATGCAGCCAAGACTACTCTACCCAGCAAGGATCTCATTCAGATTTGATGGAGAAATTAAAACCTTTACAGACAAGCAAAAGCTGAGAGAGTTCAGCACCACCAAACCAGCTTTACAACAAATGCTAAAGGATCTTCTCTAGGCAAGAAACACAAGAGAAGGAAAAGACCTACAATAACGAACCCAAAACAATTTAGAAAATGGGAATAGGAACATACATATCGATAATTACCTTAAATGTAAATGGACTAAATGCTCCCACCAAAAGACACAGATTAGCTGAATGGATACAAAAACAAGACCCTTATATATGCTGTCTACAAGAGACCCACTTCAGACCTAGAGACACATACAGACTGAAAGTAAGGGGATGGAAAAAGATATTCCATGCAAATGGAAGCCAAAAGAAAGCTGGAGTAGCAATTCTCATATCAGACAAAATAGACTTTAAAATAAGGACTATTAAAAGAGACAAAGAAGGACACTACATAATGATCAAGGGATCGATCCAAGAAGAAGATATAACAATTGTAAATATTTATGCACCCAACATAGGAGCACCTCAATACATAAGGCAAATACTAACAGCCATAAAAGGGGAAATCGACAGTAACACATTCATAGTAGGGGACTTAAACACCCCACTTTCACCCATGGACAGATCATCCAAAATGAAAATAAATAAGGAAACACAAGCTTTAAATGATACATTAAACAAGATGGACTTAATTGATATTTATAGGACACTCCATCCCAAAACAACAGAATACACATTTTTCTCAAGTGCTCATGGAACATTCTCCAGGATAGATCATATCTTAGGTCACAAATCAAGCCTTGGTAAATTTAAGAAAATTGAAATTGTATCAAGTATCTTTTCTGACCACAACGCCATGAGACTAGATATCAATTACAGGAAAAGATCTGTAAAAAATACAAACACATGGAGGCTAAACAATACACTACTTAATAATGAAGAGATCACTGAAGAAATCAAAGAGGAAATCAAAAAATACCTAGAAACAAATGACAATGGAGACACAACGACCCAAAACCTGTGGGATGCAGCAAAAGCAGTTCTAAGGGGGAAGTTTATAGCAATACAAGCCCACCTTAAGAAGCAGGAAACATCTCGAATAAACAACCTAACCTTGCACCTCAAGCAATTAGAGAAAGAAGAACAAAAAAACCCCAAAGCTAGCACAAGGAAAGAAATCATAAAAATCAGATCAGAAATAAATGAAAAAGAAATGAAGGAAACAATAGCAAAGATCAATAAAACTAAAAGCTGGTTCTTTGAGAAGATAAACAAAATAGATAAACCACTAGCCAGACTCATCAAGAAAAAAAGGGAGAAGACTCAAATCAATAGAATTAGAAATGCAAAAGGAGAGGTAACAACTGACACTGCAGAGATAAAAGAGATCATGAGAGATTACTACAAGCAACTCTATGCCAATAAAATGGACAATCTGGAAGAAATGGACAAATTCTTAGAAATGCACAACCTGCCAAGACTGAATCAGGAAGAAATAGAAAATATGAACAGACCAATTACAAGCACTGAAATTGAAACTGTGATTAAAAATCTTCCAACAAAGAAAAGCCCAGGACCAGATGGCTTCACAGGCGAATTCTATCAAACATTTAGAGAAGAGCTAACACCTATCCTTCTCAAACTCTTCCAAAATATAGCAGTGGGAGGACCACTCCCTAACTCCTTCTACGAGGCCACCATCACCTTGATACCAAAACCAGACAAGGATGTCACAAAGAAAGAAAACTACAGGCCAATATCACTGATGAACATAGATGCAAAAATCCTCAACAAAATACTAGCAAAGAGAATCCAACAGCACATTAAAAGGATCATACACCATGATCAAGTGGGGTTTATTCCAGGAATGCAAGGATTCTTCAATATACGCAAATCTATCAACGTGATAAACCATATTAACAAATTGAAGGAGAAAAACCATATGATCATCTCAATAGATGCAGAGAAAGCTTTTGACAAAATTCAACACCCATTTATGATAAAAACCCTGCAGAAAGTAGGCATAGAGGGAACTTTCCTCAACATAATAAAGGCCATATATGACAAGCCCACAGCAAACATCATCCTCAATGGTGAAAAACTGAAAGCATTTCCACTAAGATCAGGAACAAGACAAGGTTGCCCACTCTCACCACTCTTATTCAACATTGTTTTGGAAGTTTTAGCCACAGCAATCAGAGAAGAAAAGGAAATAAAAGGAATCCAAATCGGAAAAGAAGAAGTAAAGCTGTCACTGTTTGCAGATGACATGATCCTATACATAGAGAACCCTAAAGATGCTACCAGAAAACTACTAGAGCTAATCAATGAATTTGGTAAAGTGGCAGGATACAAAATTAATGCACAGAAATCTCTGGCATTCCTATATACTAATGATGAAAAATCTGAAAGTGAAATCCAGAAAACACTCCCATTTACCATTGCAACAAAAAGAATAAAATATCTAGGAATAAACCTACCTAAGGAGACAAAAGACCTGTATGCAGAAAATTATAAGACACTGATGAAAGAAATTAAAGATGATACAAATAGATGGAGAGATATACCATATTCTTGGATTGGAAGAATCAACATTGTGAAAATGACTCTACTACCCAAAGCAATCTATAGATTCAATGCAATCCCTATCAAACTACCACTGGCATTTTTCACAGAACTAGAACAAAAAATTTCACAATTTGTATGGAAACACAAAAGACCCCGAATAGCCAAAGCAATCTTGAGAACGAAAGAAGGAACTGGAGGAATCAGGCTCCCTGACTTCAGACTATACTACAAAGCTACAGTCATCAAGACGGTATGGTACTGGCACAAAAACAGAAAGATAGATCAATGGAACAGGATAGAAAGCCCAGAGATAAACCCATGCACATATGGACACCTTATCTTTGATAAAGGTGGCAGTAATGTACAATGGAGAAAGGACAGCCTCTTCAATAAGTGGTGCTGGGAAAACTGGACAGGTACATGTAAAAGTATGAGATTAGATCACTCCCTAACACCATACACAAAAATAAGCTCAAAATGGATTAAAGAACTAAATGTAAGGCCAGAAACTATCAAACTCTTAGAGGAAAACATAGGCAGAACACTCTATGACATAAATCAAAGCAAGATCCTTTCTGACCCACCTCCTAGAGTAATGGAAATAAAAACAAAAATAAACAAATGGGACCTAATGAAACTTCAAAGCTTTTGCACAGCAAAGGAAACCATAAACAAGACCAAAAGACAACCCTCAGAATGGGAGAAAATATTTGCAAATGAAGCAACCGACAAAGGATTAATCTCCAAAATTTACAAGCAGCTCATGCAGCTCAATAACAAGAAAACAAACAACCCAATCCAAAAATGGGCAGAAGACCTAAATAGACATTTCTCCAAAGAAGATATACAGACTGCCAACAAACACATGAAAGAATGCTCAACATCATTAATCATTAGAGAAATGCAAATCAAAACTACAATGAGATATCATCTCACACCAGTCAGAATGGCCATCATCAAAAAATCTAGAAACAATAAATGCTGGAGAGGGTGTGGAGAAAAGGGAACACTCTTGCACTGCTGGTGGGAATGTGAATTGGTTCAGCCACTATGAAGAACAGTATGGAGGTTCCTTAAAAAACTACAAATACAACTACCATATGACCCAGCAATCCCACTACTGGGCATATACCCTGAGAAAACCAAAATTCAAAAAGAGTCATGTACCAAAATGTTCATTGCAGCTCTATTTACAATAGCCCGGAGATGGAAACAACCTAAGTGCCCGTCATCGGATGAATGGATAAAGAAGATGTGGCACATATATACAATGGAATATTACTCAGCCATAAAAAGAAACGAAATTGAGCTATTTGTAATGAGGTGGATAGACCTAGAGTCTGTCATACAGAGTGAAGTAAGTCAGAAAGAAAAAGACAAATACCGTATGCTAACACATATATATGGAATTTAAGAAAAAAATGTCATGAAGAACCTAGGGGTAAAGCAGGAATAAAGACGCAGACCTCTTAGAGAACGGACTTGAGGTTATGGGGAGGGGGAAGTGTGAGCTGTGACAGGGCGAGAGAGAGTCATGGGCATATACACACTAACAAACGCAGTAAGGTAGATAGCTAGTGGGAAGCAGCCGCATGGCACAGGGATATTGGCTCGGTGTTTTGTGACAGCCTGGAGGGGTGGGATGGGGAGGGTGGGAGGGAGGAGACGCAACAGGGAAGACATATGGGAACATATGTTTATGTATGACTGATTCACTTTGTTATAAAGCAGAAACTAACACACCATTGTAAAGCAATTATACCCCAATAAAGATGTTAAAAAAAAAAAAAAAACAAACTCTGTCTTATTTATCTTTGAATCACCATCACCTAGTGTAGTATGTTAGGATTTAGATTGCAGATTATTTCATCTGATCCGGTGGTTGATATTGGACTAGGGGTTGTCTGGCCTTTGAGGGAGTATCAGCTATGAAAGCAGCTGAAATAATTAGGTTGTCTCCACACAGATTAATGATAACTAGGATACATTTTTTTCTACTCCATAGTACTTTGCACAGTGCTCTCAAGGATATAGTATTTGCTCAATAAATACACAGTTACTTGCTATTTAGACAAGCTAAGCCAAGTACTAGTGCTTGCTTTACTTGTCAGCTGATGGTTGCTCTTCAAAGTGGATGTAAAGCAGTGAAAAAAGAGTAATAGGAAACATACCCTTGGCTCTTAAGTATATAGAAAAAATGATCAGTCATTTTCATAATAAAAGAAATGTAAATTAAAACCATATTGAGATAATATTTTTCACCAAATCATTGGCAAACACTGGGAAACTTAAATAACACTATTTTTAAGAACATGCAAGTGTAAAACTAGTACAAACTAGAAAAGTAGTTTCTGGAAGGCAATTTGACAGTATCTATCAGAATTACAAATATATATTCCCTTTTACTCAGGAATTCCACTTCTAAGGATGTTGGCATCAATATTCTCATATGGGGAAAATGATGAGCCAGAAAATTATTCAGTACATCAGTGTCTGCAAGAGCAAAATATTGGAAACAACCTAAATATGTAGTCAGTAGGTGTCTGGTTCAATAAATAATGGCACAAGGTACAGTGAAATACTATGCAGCCATAAACAGAATGGGGATGCCTTCTGTGTTTGTACTGGTGGAATAATCAGTAAGATATGCTAAGGGGAGATAAGAAAGGTACAGAACGATGTTGTAATTATGCTATTCTTTTTTTTTTAAGAGCTATTTTTTAAAATTAATTAATTAATTTTATTTTTGGCTGCATTGGGTCTTCATTGCTGCACGTGGGCTTTCTCTAGTTGCAGCGAGCGGGGGCTACTGTTTGTTGTGGTATGCGGACTTCTCATTGCAGTGGCTTCTCTTGCTGGGGAGCACGGGTTCTAGTCATGCAGGCTTCAGTAGTTGTGGCACACTGGCTCAGTAGTTGTGGTTCGTGGGCTCTATAGCGCAGGCTCAGTAGTTGTGGAGCACAGGCTTAGTTGCTCCGCGGCATGTGGAATCTTCCTGGACCAGGGCTGGAACCCGTGTCCCCTGCATTGGCAGGTGGGTTCTTAACCACTGTGCCAACAGGAAAGCCCTGAATTATGCTATTCTTCACGTAAAATAAGGGGGAAAAGAATATATGTTTATGCTTATATATGCAGAAGATATCTTTGGAAGATGACAGAAGAAACTAGTAACATTCATTGCCCTTGAGGAGGGCTGAGAGGCAGGAATGGGAAGGAGAGTTTTCCCTGTGTGTCCTTTTACATTTTTGGAATGAAGAACCTTATTACTACATGGCCTTTAAAAAAATAAATGACAATAAACACACTAAATTGGATGCTGTCCTGGCAGGGAGCTGCCGTTGCCATGGTCACCTGCTGCAGCTGTTACATTGGTGTGGTCACCTACAGTGACATCTGCTGGTATTTCCCAACAGCTCTTTTAGGTCAGTGTTTTTAAAACTGCTAGTTTGAAAGTGGGCCATGAAATCACTTTAGTGTGTTCAACTAGCATTCAGAAAAAGAAGGAAAGAAATAGAGTGTAGAATGAAATAGAATAGAAAATTTCAGGGTTCATAACCAGTAGTGAAAGTAAGTCCTATTGTGTAAACTTTTGTTTGGTTTATTTGTATATGTGCTCTGATATAACATATCTTTCTTACTCTGCTCAAAAATGTTATAAAGCCACCATCCTCAGTGTTGACCTTTTTCCAGCCAATCTAGACTTCCACAGTTCTCCCTGAGCAACCAATATATTTATAGGGAAGTCCTGAAGGTCCCATGCTGGTTGGGCCAGGATTTTCAGACCACGGATGTAGGGTTCCCAGCTTCGCAGGCTGGTCCCTCTGCTTATGTCTCCATTACTACTGTACACAGTGTCTATTCATGCAGGCTCCAGGCTGTGTGTCTCCTCACACAAAAGCACATCCACTCTCTTTACGAGAGTACATCCCACCTCATGGAATACTGTGCTGTCAACAAGGATGTTCGGGGTCTAGATGGGGTAACTGGGACTAAGAGCCAACGTGGAGTCCTTCATGGATCCTGAGATTATAACCCTGTAGCAACTTCCCTTCTCAGATTGACCCCAATGCCTTGGATCATGCAGCTGCACTCAGCAATGCCCTTCTCTCCATCTCTGCTTACTCCAGTCTAGCTTCCTTCAAGATCCTGCCCAGTACTACTTCCTCCATGGAACATCCCTAATTCCCCCAGTCTAAAGTGATTTCTCATGTAGCTTCATGCTCTCTTGATGGCAAATGAAAGAAACTCAGTGCAAACTGGTCTTAAGCAAAGAGGGGGAATTAGCTTAACTAATTGAGAAGTTCAAGAATAGGTTAGATGCACAGGCTAAAAAGGTACCATCAGGACTCAGTCTCTCCCTCTCTCTCTTTCATTCTGTCTTCCTCTTTCTCGCTCTTCCTTTCCCCTGTCTACTCCTCCCCCATCCCCTTGCTTTCCTCTGTGTTGGCTTAATTTTTGAATAGACCCTTATTTCATGGTGGCAAAATGTCTTCTAGGAGCTCAAGGATTATATCCAACAAGTTGAATTCCAATAGGAAGAGAAGTCCATTTTTTCATGACCTTACCAAGAGTTCCATGGATGTGTCTTACTGGCCTAAATTGAGCCATGTGCCAAACACTGAGTCAATCGTTGCAGCTATGAGATTAGAATCCACTGATTGGCCAATCTCAGATTACTACTCACCCCTGGAGACCAGCCCGCCCAGGTGTGGAGAACAGCTACATAGAGTGTGGAAAAGGGATGGTTCCTCAAATATATTAGACGTGCTGTCACCTGAAGGAGAGCAATGACAAAACAGGCAAAACCAATAAATGTCTTTGTCAAATTGTAATCTGTACAGTGAAAATGCCAACAACCTAAGTATGTTTTTCTGTGTTAATACCTTACCTACGTCAGAATGAATCATTTAAGATAAAAATGTCAGGAAAGTGAGATTAACATTTCAATTCTTATTGAATAGAATAAGTTATCTCATTCAATTGTTTTTCATATTTCAGGCTTCTCCATGATGTGTTTTCCCTTAGGATTCTATTTAGATCTCCCACTAACTAATCCTTATGAAGAACTGAATAATTCATCAGTTTATAAAATCTATACCAATTACAAAAATACTGAATTCATTGTTTTTTTGCCCCATTATTTTTGGTCAAATACTTTAATCACAATAGAAATTTAAATTTATAAAAGAAGACCAAAGCACACTTTGAGGAGCACATATGTCGCTTCTGCTTTTGCTCATTCTTTCTCAGGAAACAGAAAATATTTCTAAAGGGAAACATCTTAACACATCCGGTGTGATTTTCTAGTTATCCAGTTTAAGCCAAAAAAAGGTGGTGTCATCTGTTTTTCTTTTATACGTTTGGAAACATGAGTCTCTGAAAGCTATTTCCTAACATATGTCAATTTAACATCTGCCAGTTCCTAACTGATTGCTAGAAACAGCCGCGCTGGTAGCCCCCTGCAATGGTACCAAGGTATTTCCCATTAGAACTGTTTTCACTTCGGAGTTGTCAGTAATATTTTTACTCTGGGGGTAGCCTATTTCCTTAACTTGAAGGAGACGTGAGTTGGAAGCATAGAGCAGGAGGAATAAATAGGATGATGTATTTACAGTTATACAGGGGTATAGCGGAGAAAGGTTTCAAAAAGAAGTATTAGATAAGAAAGTCCATGTCATAGGTTATGGATTAAACAGCTTCTGGCAAAGCATGCTTCACTATACCACATCTTAATTGCTTATTGTTATTCAATATAAAGAGTGTTTGCAAGCAGAATTAGGATGTATTAACAATATCTAAGGGTACCCAACCATGTCCAAAGCTTCTCTTATATTTCTTCTCCTTTTTAATCCTTTGATGGAATTTAAAGTGCACCAGTGAGCTTCCATTTCTGTCTGGGAATTCATAATAGAATGATATTCTGACATTTATTTTGAAAGAGGGAGCTTAAGTGTCGGTCCTGGGACAGATCAATATTTTTACCTGCCCCAAGACAATCTGGTGTTGAATTTAGCAGTTCAACAATTTCCAGACCTAGCAATTCAGGGGCCTCTAAATGATTAGTGTCATTTGTTCTCTTTAATACATTTTCCCCACCCTCATAACATTACTGCAATTTGTTTCATCGGACTTTAAAAGAAAGGTATCACGGTGGGCTCATCAAGGTCAAGGCTATCTGCACGTCATTACTTCTGTATACTCAGTGTCAAACTCAGTGCTTACACAGTCAGTGTGGAATGAATTAATCAATCCTGTCCTGAAATTCTGAGATCCAACATTTGCTCTTAGAGTCCTCAAATTCAGGCAACTTGAATAGTCTTACATAAATTATAAATCCATGAAACAGACTTTGATAAAGAAAGAAGAAATAAGTTCTAGGGCTTGGACTTCCACAGGAAAACTTTAATGGCAGTTTTCTCTAAATAAATTTGGGAACTCACATGTACTCTACACCAAATACCATTTATGGTAGTGGCCACTCAAAAACGTTTCAATGAATATAGTGGTTTTGAATATGTGTGGGAATTGTGGAATGAGAAGGAGGTTTGGTGACTGATGGAGTTGAAATAACTGGATCCACTCCTTACAAAGTTATTTAACCTCCACTTCCCTGTCCTCAAAATAGGCAGAACAACACTACCATGCAGGGTTGTTGTAATTAATTGAGCACAATAATAAAAAAGAAAGCTTAGCCAAGTGCCTCGATTTGTGGTCACTCACTAAGTGGTAGTTATTATGATGCTTATTATAACCACTCCTGATAATAGCTGTTCTGATATTATATATATATATATATATAAAATATATATATATATATAATATATATATATAATATATATATATATATAAAATAATTATATATATAATATATATATAATATATATATATATAAACCAAACCTTTATAGCTTAGTAAGTTAAAGCCAAACTCTACCCAGTTCTATGTTCGTCACTGTTGCAGAATGGTAAATTATGTTCCTTTTTCTGTCATATCTTCAGCAGTGGGACCTAGCAAGGTCTAGATTTTGGGCATGGCTAATAGGACATGGCCCTAATAAAAGTCATGCCATGAGGTCTCTGTGGTTTACCCAGGTATCATTAATGGTAGTGAGAGAAGAGACATGCTTAGTATTTCAAACAATGTTTCCCCTTTTGGAATGACATCTCCCCAGTCTACAACATATTAGCCTACAGATACAAGCGTATATTTGCGTTTTGTAAATCACAGTCAAAGACTGAGCAGAACAGTCTCAGGTTAATTCTTAATGTGATGCAAAAGCAGGTTTCCAAGGGAGCCCTCCCTGCCTCTCTCCCTTCATTTCTCCTTTCTTTCTTACGATGTGCCAGGCACCGTGCATACAAAGAATATTTACAGTTGATTGCATAGCAGATAAGAGATTCCATATTTTTTCTATCTTGACCTTTTCAGGAAAAGGTGAAAGTCATTCTATGAAAAGTTAAGTGCTGTAAAAATACACTGACTCTTGATTCACTAAAGAGATGCTATGAGTTATGTCTTCAAAACTTTTTGATGCATGAATAGTTGCCATAATCCTCCTTAACAAAATGGATAGAGTGTAAAAGGAATGAGTCAATAGAAGTTATTTTCCAAAATTATTTAACAGTATGAGCTAAAAGTAAGGGTGAAAGTTGTACTTCTACCCAACCATTAGGCTCATGCTTTTCCAGCAATAGTTCATCTCCAAAGTTATGGATTAAAGTGATAAATTATGTGCTTAGCTGTCGGTGGGAATGTAAATTGATACAGCCACTATGGAGAACAGTATGGAGGTTCCTTAAAAAACTAAAAATAGAACCACCGTACGACCCAGCAATCCCACTACTGGGCATATACCCTGAGAAAACCATAATTCAAAAAGAGTCATGTACCACAATGTTCATTGCAGTTCTATTTACAATAGCCAGGACATGGAAGCAACCTAAGTGTCCATCAACAGATGAATGGATAAAGAAGATGTGGCACATATATACAATGGAATATTACTCAGCCATAAAAAGAAATGAAGTTGAGTTATTTGTAGTGAGGTGGATGGACCTAGAGTCTGTCATACAGAGTGAAGTAAGTCAGAAAGAGAAAACCAAATATTGTGTGCTAACACATATATATGGAATCTGAAAAAAAAAATATGGTTATGAAGAACCTAGGGGCAGGACAGGAATAAAGACACAGATGTAGAGAATGGACTTGAGGAAACAGGGAGGGGGAAGGGTAAGCTGGGACGAAGTGAGAGAGTGGCATGGACTTATATATGCTACCAAATGTAAAAGAGATGGCTAGTAGGAAGCAGCCGCATAGCACAGGGATATCAGCTCGGTGCTTTGTGTCCACCTAGAGGGATGGGATAGGGAGGGTAGAGGGAGACATAAGAGGGAGGAGACATGGAGATATAAGTGTATGCATAGCTGATTCACTTTGTTATAAAGCAGAAACTAACACACCATTATAAAGCAATTATACTCCAATAAATATGTTAAAAAAAATTATGTGCTTAGGAGTTTACCTACTTATAGAGAAAAAAGAGGCCTACATATGCTACATTGTATGACCAAATAGAGCATTTAAATGCAATCTACATATAGGCATAATTCTAGCCAACACCTTTTAATAGATAAATAACTTGTTTATAGATTATATATATTGATTTCTCTGAAATATAATAATTCTCTTGAGCCTTATTTTTATAATCACACATTCTCATAAAAATGACCTCTGGGGGACTTCCCTGGTGGTCCAATGGTTAAGAATCTGCCTTCCAATGCAGGGCACATGGGTTCAATCCCTGGTCAGGGAACTAAGATCCCATATGCCATGGGGCAACTAAGTCCACGTGCCACAACTACTGAGCCCAAGCACCACAACTAGAGCACCAGAGTGCTGCAACTACAGAGCCCACGCACTCTGGAGCCCACACGCCACTATGAGAGAGAAGCCTATGTGACGCAACGAAGAGCCGGTGCACTACAACGAAAGATCCCGTGTGCTGCAACTAAGACCCAACACAGCCAAAAATAAATAAATAAATATTAAAAAGAAATGACCTCTGCAGTTCACTGATTAGATGTACAAAATCTGGAAGTCCCCTGAAACCTGCCAGAGACAGAGAGAAAGTCAAAGTAGTTTTGAATGTCGCTGTTTCATGGATTTTAAGATAATTTCCTTCCTGGGAATAAATGAAGACCAATATTGATCTGATTCACTATTTGCACAATTCATATCCTATTAAAGGTAATTATTATATACTATCCAGTCAAATTACTTAACAATAGTCCATCATTTTTTTCTTAAAACTTCCACTTCTTGCTCTGTACATTTTTAAATAAAATTGTAGTTCACTCTAGATTTAACTGGATTTTATAGAGGTAGATGTGATACCATGGCTAATAAATGTAAACAAGATTAAATTCAAATTATAATTTTTACTGGTCTCTAGCAATACCATTCATACACCCAAGTTTTTCCACACTATTACAATCAAATGTTCTATCTTTACAACTTTCCTTTGCTTTCTCTCCTGGATAATGTATTAACTTCTTGTTTAATCTAGGCCTGAAACATTAAATTTGTTTACCTTTGTTGCCTCTCTTCTCTTTCCAGTTATCTATTTCTGTATAAAAAACTGCCCCAAGACTTGTTAGCTTAAAACAACAACAATCATTTATTCAAAGAGATGGAAAGATGTCCCATTCTCTTGGATTGGAAGAATTAATATTGTTAAAATGGCCATACTACCCAAAGCAATCAACAGTTTTATGTGATTCCTATCAAATTACCCATTACATTTTTCACAGAACTAGAACAAATAATCCTTAAATTTATATGGAACAACAAAAGACCCAGAATTGCTAAAGCAATCCAGAGGATAAAGAACAAAGCTGGAGGCATAATCCTCCCAGACTTCAGACAATATGACAAAGGTACAGCAATCAAAACAGCAAGGTACGGACACAAAAACAGACATATAGATAAATGGAACACAATAGAGAGCCCAGAAATAAACCTACACACCTATGCTCAATTAATCTTTGACAAAGTAGACAAGAATATACAATGGAGAAAAGACAATCTCTTCAGCAAGTGGTGTTGGGAAAGCTGGATGGCCTCATGTAAATTAATGAAGTTAGAACACTGCCTCACACCATATACAAAAATAAACTCAAAGTGGCTTAAGGCTTAAATATAAGACAAAACACCATAAAACTCCTAGAAGAGAACATAGGCAAAATATTCTCTGATATAAATTGTAGCAATATTTTCTCAGATCAGTCTCACAAGGCAAAAGAAATAAAAGCAGAAATAAACAACTGGACCCTAATCTAACTTAAAAGCTTTTTCATAGCAAAGGAAACAATAAACAAAATTAAAAGATAAACTGTGGACTGGGAGAAAATATTTGCAAATGATATGACTGATAAGGAGTTAATTTCCAAAATATACAAGCAGATCACACAACTCAATACTAAAAAAACAAAACAACCTACCCAATCAAAAATGGGCAGAAGACCTCAATAGACATATCTCCAAAGAAGATACACAGATGGCCGAGAAGCACAGGTATAGACCCTCTACATTGCTAATTATTAGGGAAATGCAAATCAAAACTACAACGAGATATCATCTCACACCAGTCAGAATGGACATCATCAAAAAGTTTACAAATAATAAATGCTGGAGATGGTGTGGAGAAAAGGGAACCCTGTCAGTGGGAATGTAAATTGGTATAGCCACTATGGAGAACAGTATGGAATTTCCTTAAAAACCTAAAAATAGAGTTACCATATGATCCAGCAATATCATTCCTGGGCATATATCCAGAAAAGACGAAAACTCCAATTCGAAAAAATACATGCACCCAATGTGCATAGCAGCACTCTTTACAATAGCCAAGACATGGAAACAACCTAAGTGTCCATGAACAGATGAGTGGATAAAGAGGATGTGGTATATATACACAATGGAATATTACTCGGTCAAAAAAAGAATGAAATATTGCCATTTGCAAGAAACATGAATTGACCTAGAGATTATCATACTGAGTGAAGTAAGCCAGACAGAAAAAGACAAATATTATATGATATCACTTATATGTTGAATCTAAAAATTAATACAAATGAACTTATTTACAAAACAGAAACAGACTCACAGATGTGGAAAATAACTTATGGCTACCAAAGGGGAAAGAGTCGGGGAGGGATAAATTAGGAGTATGGGTTTAACAGATACACAACCCTATACATAAAATAGAAAAACAACAAGGATTTACTGTATAGCACAGGGAATTATATTCAACTAACCTATAATAGAAAAGAATCGGAAAAAAATATATGTATAACTAAATCACTTTTCTGTACACCTGAAACTAACACAATATTGTAAATCAACTATACTTCAGTAAAAAATTTAATAAAACAACAATAATTTATTATTATTTTATTAATTGCTCCCAAATCCGCAATTTGGGTAAGACCCAGCAGTGTCAGTTTTCCTCTGCTCCACATGATGTCGGCTGGTGTAGCTCAAGATGGTTCAATTACATTGAGTGAGATACTGCTGGCTGGCAGCTGGAAGCTTAGCTGGGTTGTTGGTTGGGGGCCTTTGTTCCTCTCCATGTGGATCTCCCTGCAGGGTTTCTTGGGTTTCATCACAGCACAGTCACTGAGTAACAAAGAAGATTGTTCCAAGAGGCCCAGGAAGAAGTTGCAAGACTTTTTATGACCTAGCCTCACGAGTCTCAGAATGCCGCCTTTGCCACATTGATCAAGCAAGGCACTAAGACTATTGAGATTCAAGAAGAGAAGCAGTCTCTTAATGGAAGGAGTAGTAAAGAGTTGGAAGGCATTTTTACTCTACCATGTCCTGTCTTTATCCAAGTTCTGCTGAATTTACTATCAAGACATCTCTCAAATCCATTCCTCATGCTTTCCTCTACCTAAATATTCTTATGCAGAGCAGAAAGAGAGTATCATGTTGGCAGTGCCAACAGATCAGGGAAAGAGATGATGTAAGATCCTTGTAGCAATGTGTTGGTCTGTCTCCAAACAGCCACAAAGGCAGCTTTGAATAAGTTGAGACACTGGGACAGGTTAAAGGGAAAATATGCTTTCAAGGGAGGTCCTCACCATTGTCATTGTCATCTTTTTTCTTATAATCATCCTTAAAATCATTCACTAAACTCTTCCTTCTACTCTGTGGAGTGATTTTCAATGACTATATATGGATATTTACAAAGAAAAAAGTAGAGACACATTTGCTGATACCTTGGATTTCTTTTAAAAAAGATCTGGGCCAACAACCACAACTTATCCTACACTTTCTAAAAAGGAACAGAAAATTAATGATGATTCATTTATGATAAATATATTATAGCTGAATTTGATTTTTTTAAAAGTGCTATAGGTACATTTGCCCACTGTGTAATCAATGTAGATGGGAGCCCCATGCCCATTTTATGAGATGTGGAGTATGATTTTTATTGTTTAAATATTATAGATATATCTCATTGTTGAAACTTGATTTTTATGGCAAATTACCTGGAAAGTTTTTGTGTCTCTTATTTAGGACTATGACCCTCAGTTACGATGCTAATCTTATGAGGGAAAGTGATCTGTGTTACCACAGATGTCTATATGGCATGATTTACAGGAAAGCACTGTGGACATGAACAAGGACTGTCTGTACTGTTCCAGGAAGTGAAAACAATACAATCCAGCATTTGAGGGAACATTGAAATGCACCCTACAACCAACCACTGGATCAGGGCCCAAGACAGGTGAGGATTCTAATGGAACTTGGGGAAGAACACTAAATGGAATTTAATATATTGTTCCCTAAATTATCTTTCTTTATGTCTCTATAGGAGGTTAATTCTTTTCCTCAATCCTGTGACAAAAAGAATTGGAGGAGACAGGAAGACCAAGAACAATTTGGCTCTAAGTTAATTTTCAATAAATGAGTAATGAACTTCATCAGGACAAATTTCAGGAGATTGATCAAGATGGCAGAGTAGGAGGACATGGAATTCACCTCAAAAATAGAACAATTCTCACTGAAATCTAACTGGAAACTGGCAGAAAGACTCCTGTACAAACTAGGCTGTAAGAAAGATCCACACGGAATAGGAAGGTAAGAGAAGTGATCAGGTCAGGACCTGTGCCCCTAGGAGGAGACTCAGAAGAAAAGGGAAATTACACAGCAGCAGATCCACCCTGGGGAGTGAATGGTTTGAGCCAAATATTGGGCACCACATTTCTGGGGTCCAACTCAGGGAAGGTGAGACCCCTCGGTATGTTGGAGGGGTGCTGGGGCTAACAGGAGGGCTGTGCGGAGCCTGGACTCTGCATTGGCTTGCCCTCAAGGCAGGGAGGAGAGGGCAGATTGAGGAGTGCTTCAGTGGCTGCAACGTTTCCTGTGACAGCCCCAGCATGTGCCCCAGCCTGAGCCGAGCAAACGCTCCAGCCCTGCTTACTTCACCTCACAGGTCAACACTGGACTGAGGGCTGCAACAACTGTGGATAGAGCTTGGCCATGGGATGCAGAGGTGACTTGGACCTGGGGAGGTGTCAGAGAGGGGTGGGAACAGCCACTGCTGGTGCTTACACAGGGAGTTCATCAGGGGTAATATTGATCTCTGATAGCACAGTCTCTGCCCCATACACACTGAGAGCCTATGCAGGGCTGCATGTCCCTCAGTGCAGATCCACAATGGGGCAGGGGCAATGGAGGCTTGGGGAAGTGATTACTTGTGAGGAACAAAGGAGACTCAGGCCTGAGGCTGTGTCTGAGCAGGGTGAGGGCAGCCACTGTTGGCACTTGCACAGGTGGAACATTAGAGACAGTTTGGACCTCTGTCTGCAGCTGCCCATAACAGCCCCCACCTCTTAACCAGCCAAGAGCCTGCATGGACCCCTCTTGCTCCAACAATGCTCCCCTCAGGGGCAAGGGTGCTGCTGCTGGGAGAGGGGAGAACATACACTTAAAAGGAACAGAGTCAGCTCGGACCTGACCCACAGAGCTTCTGCTCCAACAAGTTGGGATCAGACCCCACACCCAACAGGGAAGTTATGGCCACTGAGCAGTGGGGAAACCCTGCTTCACACTTGGCTCTGGCCCTAGCCTATCTCCAGCCCCACCTCCTACCAAACTTATAGATGCCACCAAACCCTGAAGAAAGACATGACTTGTTTTCAAGTCAAATCCAGCTCTCCCAGCAAAGGCACTGGAGAACAAGAAGGGTACAAGGATGCTCCCACATAAAGAGATCCCTTCAAGACCACAATAGGTAACTATTTCACTAAATTCATAGAGACAAAGAAAGTTAAGCAAAATGAGACAGAGGGACTGGTCTCAAATGAAAGAGTAAGAGAAAACCCCTGAAAAATAGATAATGAAACAGAAATACACAATTTACCAGTTAAAGAATTCAAAGCATTAGTAATAAGAATGCTAAATAAATTACAGAAAAGATACATGAAAAAAAAAAGATAGATGAACATAGCGAGAATTTTAACAAGGAGCTAGAAAATACAAAGAAGAGCCAGTCAGAACTAAACAATACAATAACTAAAATAAAAAACACACTAGAAGGTATTAATAGCAGACTAAGTGATACAGAAGAATGCATAAGTGACCTGGAAAAGAGAATAATGAAAATCACCCAATCAGAATAGCAAAAGAAAAACAAATTAAAAAATAAAAACAGTTTAAGCAATCTCTGGGATAATAGCAAACATACCAACATTTGCATTATAGAAGTCCCAGAAGGATAAGAGAAAGAAAAGGTGATCAAACATGTATTTGATGGAATTATGGCTGAAAACTTCCCATATCTGAAGAATGACATATATATATCCAGGTACAGGAAGCACAGAGGTTCCCAAACAAGATGAACACAAACAGACCCACAGCAAGATATGTCACAATTAGAATGGCAAAAGTTAAAGATAAAAAGAGAATTCTAAGGCAGCAAGAGAAAAACAAAGAGTCATATACAAGGGACCCCCCCATAAGGCTATAAGGACCCCCCATAAAAGCTGATTTTTCTGCAGACACTTTGGAGGACTGAAGGGACTGGCATGATAAATATATTCAAAGTGGGACTTCCCTGGTGGTGCAGTGGTTAAGAATCCACCTGCCAATGCAGGGGACATGGGTTCGAGCCCTGGTCTGGGAAGATCCCACATGCCACAGAGCAACTAAGCCTGTGCGCCACAAATTCTGAGGCCATGTGCCACAACTACTGAAGCCCACGTGCCTAGAACCCATGTTCTGCAACAAGAAACCATCTCAAAGAGAAGTCCACGCACCTCAATGAAGAGTAGCCCCCACTCACTGCAACTAGAGAAAGCCTGGATGCAGCAACAAAGATCCAATACAGCCCAAGAAATAAATTAAATAAATAAAGGAATGAGCATCTCAAAAAAAAAAAAGAAATCTGCCACCTATAATATAAAATATATATATGTGTGTATATATATATATATATATATATATATATATATATATATATATATATATATATATTCAAAGTGCTAAAGGGAAGAAAATACTATCCAGGATACTCTACCCATCAGGATTATCATTTAGAACTGAAGGATGATATAAAACTTCTCAGACAAGCAAAAACTAAAAGAGGTCATTAATACTAAACCTACCCTAAAAGAAATGTAAAGGATCTTCTCTGAGTGGAAAAGAAAAGGCTATAACAAGAAGTGAGAATCTAAAGGAAAGGGAAAATCCCACCAGGAAAAGCAAATAAATAGTAAGGGCTAGGATCAACCACTAAAATAAGCTAGTATGAAAATTAAAAGACAAAAATTGTAAGAGCAACTATAACTACAATAAACAATGAAGGGATAAACATGAAGATGTAAAATATGACAGTAAAAATACAAAACGTGGGGGAGGGGAGCAAAAAAATGTAGATCTTTTAGAATGTGCTTGAACTTAAAGTAGATATAGTTATAAGTCAATGTATAGGAACCCCATGGTCACCACAAATCAAAAACCTACAATAGATACACAAAACTAGAAAAGAACAAAAGCCTACTACTAATTAAAATCATCAAACCACAAGGGAAGAAACAAAAAGAAAAAGAAATGAAGAGAGAAGAACTACAAAAACAACTTGAAAACAAGTAATAAAATGTCAATAAGTACATAGCTTTCAATAATCACTTTAAACATCAGTGGACTAAATGCTCCAATCAAAAGCCATAAGGTGGTTGACTGGATAAAAAACAAACCTATCAGGCCTTCTCTGGTGGTACAGTGGTTAAGAATCCACCTGCCAATGCAGGGGATACGGGTTCGAGCCCTGGTCGGGGAAGATCCCACATACTGCAGAGCAACTAAGCCTGTGCACCACAACTACTGAGCCTGTGCTCTAGAGCCCACGAGCCACAAATACTGAGCCTGCATGCCACAGCTACTGAAGTCCATGCACCTAGAGCCTGTGCTCTGCAATAAAGAGAAGCCACCATAATGAGAAGCCCACACACTGCAATGAAGAGTAGCCCCCACTCGCCACAACTAGAGAAAGCCCGCACACAATGATGAAGACCCAATGCAGACAAAAATAAATAAATTTATTAAAAAAAAAAAAAACCAAAACAAACCTATCTATACGCTGCCTACAAGAGACTCACTTTGGAGCTAAAGACACAGACTGAAAGTGAGATAGAAAAAGACAGGCAAACAGAAATGACATGAAAGAGGGGGTAGCAATGCTCATATCAGACAAAATAGACTTGAAAACAACATCTATAACAAAAGACAAGGAAGGGCATTATATAATGATTAAAAGGAGCAGTACAAGAAGAGGATTTTATACTTGTTAACATATATACACCTAATACAGGAGCAACTAAATATATAAAGCAAATATTATTGGACATGAAGGGAGAAATTGCCAAAAATACAATATAGTAGGGGACTTTAATACTCCACTTACATCAACAGACAGATCATCCAGACATAGAATCATTAAGGCAACAGTGATCTTAATTAATAAAATAGATCGGTTGGACTTAATAGATACCTACAGGATGTCCCATCCCCAAACAGCAGAATACACATTCTTACCAAGTACACGTGTAATGTTCTCCAGGGTAAATAACATGAAAGACTACAAAACAAATCTCCACAAATTTAAGAGGCTAAAAATTATATCAAGCATTTTTCTCACCACAACAGTATGAAATTTGATATTAATTACAGAAAGAAAAATGATAAAAGTACAAACATATGGAGACTAAAAAGCATGCTACTAAAAAACAAATGGGTCAGTGAATAAATAAAAAAGGAAATCAGAAGACACCTAGACAAATGAAAATAAAACCACAACTTTCCAAAATCTATGGGATGAAGCAAAAGCAGTTCTAAGAGAGAAGTTTATAGAGATACAGGTAAACCTCAAGAAACAAGAAAACTCTCAAATAAACAACCTAATCTGCCATCTAAAGGAATTAGAAAAATAAGAACAAACAAATCCCAAAATCAGCAGAAGGAAGCAAATAATAAAGATCAGAGAGAAAATCAATAAAATGGAGACCCACCCCCTCAAAATAGAAAAGATCAATGAAACGAAGAGCAGGTTTTATCTGAAAAGAAAAACAAAATTGATAAGGCTTTAGCCAAGCTCATCAAGATGAAAAGGAAAAGGACCCAAATAAATAGAATAAGAATTGAAAGAGGAGAAATAACAAGCGATATAAATATTAGATAATCATAAGAGAATACTATGAAAAGTTATATGCCAAAAAATTGGACAACACAGAAGAAATAAATAAATTTCTAGAAACACACAGTCTTTCAGGACTGAATCAGGAAGAAATAGACAATCTGAAAAGCCTGGTCACTGGTAGAGAAATGGAATTTTTAAAAAAAGTCCAAGCAAATAAAAGTCCAGAACTAGATGGCTTCACAGGGGAATACTACCAAACATATAAAGAAGAGCTAATACCTATCTTTCTCAAACTATTCAAAAAAACTAAAGACAATGAAACACTCCAAATTCATGCTACAAGTCCACCATTACCCTGATACAAAAACCATACAAAGACACTACAAAAAAAAAAAAAATTACAGGCCAATATCTTTGACAAAAACAAATGAAAAATCCTCAACAAAATATTAGCAAACTGAATTTGACAATACATAAAAAGGATCAGATACCATGATCAAGTGGGATTTATTCCAGAGACACAAGAATGGTTCAATATTCTCAAATCAATCAATGTGATACACCACATTAACAAAAGAATGCATAAAAATCACATGATCATCTCAATAGACACAGAAAAAGTATTTGACAAAATTCAACATCCACTCATGATAAAAACTGTCATCAAAGTTGCTATAGAGGGAACATATCTCAACATAACAAAGCCCATTTATAACAAACCCACAGCTAACATAATACTCAATGGTGAAAAGCTGAAAGCCTTTTCTCTAAAATCAGGAACAAGAAAAGGATACCCACTCTTGCCGCTTCTATTTAACATAGTATTGGAAGAATTAGCCACAGCAATCAGACAAGAAAAAGGAATACAGGGCATCCAAATTTGAAAGGAAGTAGTACAACTGTAACTATTCGCAGATGACATGATATTATATATAGGAAATCCTAAAGTCTCCACCCCAAAACTACTAGGACTAATAAATGAATTTAGTGAAGTTACAGGATACAATATAAACATACAGGAATCTGTTGCTTCTCTATACACTAACAATGAATTATCAGAAAGAGAATGCAAGAAAAAAATCACATTTAAAATCACATCAAAAATACTAAAATACCTAGGAATAAACTTAACCAAGGAGGTGAAAAACTTACACTCTGAAAACTATAAAACATTGATGAAGAAAACTGAAGATGATACAAAGAAATGGAAAGATATCCCATGTTCTTGGATTGGAAGAATTAATATTGTTAAAACATACATACTATCCAAAGCAATGTACAGATTTAATTCAATACCTATCAAACCACCCATGACAATTTTTCACAAAACCAGAAGAAATAAACCTAAAATTTGTATGGAACCGAAAAAGACCCAAATTACCAAAGTAATTCTGAGAAAAAAGAACAAAACTGGAGGTATCACACTCCCTGATTGCAGATTATACTACAAAGTTACAGTAATCAAAACAGCTTGGTACTAGCACAAAAACAGATATATAAATCAGTGGAACAGAATAAAAAGCCCAGAAATAAGTCCATGCACCTATGGTCAATAAATCTATGACAACGGAGGCAAGAATATACAATGGAGAAATGATAGTCCCTTCAATAAGTGGTGCTGGGAAAACCAGACAGCTACATGTAAAAGAATAAAATGTGAACATTTCTTCACACCACATACAAAAATAAACTCAAAATGGATTAACAATCTAAATATAAGACCTAAAACCATAAAACTCTTAGGAGAGACCATAGAGAGAACACCCTTTGACATAAA
This sequence comes from Pseudorca crassidens, assembly GCF_039906515.1. NCBI lineage: Eukaryota > Metazoa > Chordata > Mammalia > Artiodactyla > Delphinidae > Pseudorca > Pseudorca crassidens. Next base: position 89,511,246 of record NC_090298.1, read on the forward strand.
TTTTAGCACTAATTTTTTGGATCTGTCTCCTCAGGCAAAGGAAACAAAAACAAAAATAAACAAATGGGACCTAATTAAACTTAAAACTTTTGCACAGCAAAGGAAACCATTAACAAAGCAAAGCACAATCTGCTGAATGGGAGAAAGTATTTGCAAATGATAGGACCAGTAAAGGGTTAATATCCAAAATATATATACAGCTCATACAATTCAATATCAAAAAAACAAAAACAAAACAAACAACCTGATTTATAAAATGGGCAGAAGACCTCACTAGACATTTTTTCAAAGGATTCAGAAAGATGCTCAACATTGCTAACTACTACAGAAATGAAAATCAAAACCCACAGTAAGATGTCACCTCACAACTGTCAGAATGGCTATTATCAAAAAGTGTACAAATAACAAATGTTGGGGAGGATGAAGTGATAAGGGAACCCTTGTACACTGTTGGTGGAATGTAAATTGGTGCAGCCACTATTGAAAACAAGTATGCAGTTTCCTCAAAAAACTAAAAATAGAACTACGCTATGATCCAGCAATTCCAATCCTGGGTATATACCCAGAAAAAAAAAATGAAAACACTAATTTGAAAAGATAGGGCTTCCCTGGTGGTGCAGTGGTTAAGATCCTCCTGCCAATGCAGGGGACATGGGTTCAAGCCCTGGTCTGGGAAGATCCCACATGCTGCGGAGCAACTAAGTCCGTGCACCACAACTACTAAGCCTGTGCTCTAGAGCCCGTGAGCCACAACTACTGAGCCCACATGCCACAACTACTGAAGCCCACGCACCTAGAGCCCATGGTCTGCAACAAGAGAGGCCACTGCAATAAGAAGCCTGTGCACTGCAACAAAGAGTAGCCCCCACTCACCACAACTAGAGAAAGCCTGCACACAGCAACAAAGACCCAATGCAGCCAAAAATAAATAAATAAAATAAATAAATTTATATTAGATACATGCACCCCAGTGTTCATATAAGCATTAGTTACAATAGCCAAGATATGGAAGCAACTCAAGTGTCCATCAACATATGAATAGATAAAGAATGCTTGGTGTATATAGACACAATAGAATATTAGCCATAAAAAGAACAAAATTCTTCCATTTGCAATGATGTGTACAGACCTAGAGAGTCTGTCCACATAACTTTAAATGGAGTATAATCTATAAAAACATTGAATCACTAGGTCGTACAAATATAATATTCTAAATCAGCTGTACTTCATTAAAAAAAGATAAATAAGTACTAGGGATGTAATGTACAACATGATAAATATAATTAACACTGCTGTAGGTTATATATGAAAGTTTTTAAGAGAGTAAGTCCTAAGATTTAACTTCATAACGAAAAATATATTTTTCTTTTTCTTTAGTTTTGTATTTATATGAGAAAACAGATGTTCACCTAACTTATTGTGATAATCATTTCATGATATATGTAAGTCAAATCATTATGCTGTACACCTGAAACTTATACAGTGCTGTATGTCAATTACATCTCAGTAAAACTGGAAGAAAAAAAGCCCAATTTAATATTTTAAAACAATAAAATTTAGACAAATGATTTTTCACAAGTATTTTCAAGCCTGATTTGTGTAGATAACTTCTTAGACTGATCAACTTATATCCAACTATTCCAGTGAAATATGACTAGAGCATGCTTATTCATTCTATTGAAAATTTTATTTCTGTTTGGATCCATTTTCAAGTCTAAAAGTGTTAAAACTTTTAAACATTTGCATTTATTTAATATGCTGTGTTTACAATGCAATACTAAATGAAAACATAACTAAACTATATTTTCCAAATTTTCTACAATAATCAGAAAAAGATTATAAATAATTAATTCCATGGGAAAATCTTAGAGTATTTCTAACTGGCAAATTTGACCTATAGTTAATCCTAACTTAGCATACCATGTAAACCAGAAGCTGGGAAATGCAGCTCATGTTATTCTAAACCTCAGCCACAGTTGAAAAACTGACATCCATATACCTTTCAAGCAAGTGAGTATTCCCTAAAAGCAATTTTTAAAAGGGAAGGAAAATGTTATCTCTTCCTCATAAGCACCATCTTCTCTATTGGGTCTCATATTTTCCTCCTTTGCTTGTAAATTTCCAAGGTGGGGAACAAAGTCAGCATTTATACTTTGAAATTTTCCCTGGATCAGATCAAAAGGCATCTGAATTCTATATTTTGAGGAACAAAAGAATACAGAGGATAGTTGATATAGGGCAAAGATATGTAGGAGGGGATCAAAATGTCAGCTTTCTTTCTTATGAAATATAAATGAATCACTAGAACATTCCTCACTTTACTTCAGGTAACTGGGGTATAATTTATGGAAAACTGAAACAAAATTTATTTAATTTTGTTTAGTGAAGACTGATAACAGTGTGAGAGAAGTAGCTCTTGCCACTTGATCCTAGTTCCTGGAGAGCTATGGTTAAGATTTTTTTCCTACTTACTCAGTCTATAATTTAATATGATTATTTGTAAATGGGGCCCTAAATTTATTACATTAAACTGGCAGGTAGTGGTGTGAAACAGAATGAAGCATGAGATGGAGGAATCTGGCCAGCAGAACTGTATCTTTGTTGCACAAAGGATACAATTATAATTTCTTTTTCTTGGCTTTTTTTGATGGGGCTAGAGTAGCTGTAAGATGAGTGGCTCTGATAACCAAGCAGATAACAGAAAATACACTAGAAAAAAAAAAAACTCCAATGATATTATAGGGCTCTGGAAACATGATTTTAATAGTCTGCGTGCCACTAGAGGTAGGAAGAGATGTTACTGCTTCTCAAAAAGAAAAACCAACATGAAAATTCTATTTCTTGTGAGAAAGTGTTAGAAGTAATCATTAAAAAAAAAAAGCAAAGAAACAGAACTGATTTTCTATTTTTTATTAATATTGCTCCCTAAATATAAAAATAAGATAGCATTGAAAAGCAACTATAACTGTAAGGCTGTTAGGGATAGCTGAACTGACATGTCAGAATGCTTTTCTTATTTCTTTAAAAATAAAACTTGAATGTTGAAGTTAAATGTTTTCTTTAAATTATGACCTATTTTAAATATATAAATAATACCCACGTATTTGTTACCCAACTTTATCAAATCTCAACATTTTCCCTATTTGTTTTAGATTTTTTTATAAATGGAAAGTAACAGTTGAAGTTTCCTTTGTCTCCCTTTCCACCCTCCCCAGAAATAACATGATCATGAGCTTGATATTTATTTCCCAGAATTTTTTTATGATTTTATAAATAAATAATGATTCATAAACAACTTCTTGTTTGTCATGTTTCTAGACGTTATATAAATTGTTAAATAATGTAACACCATAAAAAACACACTTACTTATCCATTCACCTACCAATAGAACATTTAGGTTGTTTCCAAATTTTTGTTTTTACAAAAGATGGTACTTCTATGATATTTATCTAGAAGTGAAATTGCTGGGTAGTAGAAGGTAAGCATTGTGAAGCTTACTTGATATTGACAAGTTGTCCTAGGGAATAATGACCAATTTACATTCTACCAGGAGTGTATAGGAGTTACAGTTTCTTCACATTATCACAAAACTTAGAGTTAACAGATTTTTAAACTTTCACCACTGGAACAGGTGACTTTCTGTAGTTTTAATTTTCATTCCCCTAATAACAGTGAATTTAAACAGCTTTTCCTATGTTTATTGGCCACTCAGCTTTCCTATACTGTAGATTGACTTTTTTTTGTTTTTGTTTTTGTGCTATGTGGGGCTCTCACTGTTGTGGCCTCTCCCGTTGCGGAGCACAGGCTTCGGACATGCAGGCTCAGCGGCCACAGCTCACAGGCCCAGCCGCTCCGTGGTATGTGCGATCTTCCCGGATCGGGGCACGAACCCGTGTCCCCTGTATCGGCAGGCGGACTCTCAACCACTGCGCCACCAGGGAAGCCCTAGATTGACATTTTTATATTGGATTATTTATTTTAAAAAATTTATCTGGGATTAGGAACCAAGATGGCGGAGTAGAAGGATGTGCTCTCACTCCCTATTGTGAGAACACCAGAACCACAGCTAGCTCCTGGAAAATCATCGACAGGAAGTCACTGGAACTCAAAAAAAAGACACCCCACATCCAAAGACAAAGGAGAAGACACAATGAGATGGTAGGAGGGGTGCAATCACAGTAAAATCTAATCCCATAACTGCTGGGTGGGTGACTCACAGACTGGAGAACACTTATACCACAGAAGTCCACCCACTGGGGTGAAAGTTCTGAGCCCATGTCAGGTTCCCAACCTGGGGGTCTGGCAACAGGAGGAGGAATTCCTAGAGACTCAGACTTTGAAGGCTAGCAGGATTTGATTGCAGGACTTTGACAGGACTGGGGGAAACAGAGACTCCACTCTGGGAGGGCACACACAAAGTAGTGTGCACATTGGGACTAAGGGGAAGGAGCAGTGACCCCAGAAGAGACTGAACCAGACCTACCTGCTAGTGTTGGAGGGTATCCTGCATAGGCAGGGGGTGGCTGTGGCTCACCATGGGGACAAGCACACTGGCAGCAGAAGTTCTGGGAAGTAGTCCTTGGCATGAGCCCTTCCAGAGTCTGCCATTAGCCCCACCAAAGAGCCTGGGTAGGTTCCAGTGTTGGGTTGCCTCAGGCCAAACAACCAACATGGAGGGAACCCAGCCCCACCCATCAGCAGACAAGCGGATTAAAGTTTTACTGAGCTCTGCCCACCAGAGCAACAATCAGCTCTACCCACCACCAGTCCCTTTCATCAGGAAACTTGTACAAGCCTCTTAGATAGCTTCATCCATGAGAGGGCAGACAGCAGAAGCAAGAAGAACTACAATCCTGCAGCGTGCAGAAGAAAAACCACATTCACAGAAAGACAGACAAAATGAAAAGGCAGAGGGCTATGTACCAGATGAAGGAACAAGATAAAATCCCAGAAAAACAACTAAATGAAGTGGAGATAGGCAACCTTCCAGAAAAAGAATTCAGAATAATGATAGTGAAGATGATCCAGGACCTCGTAAAAACAATGGAGGCAAAGATTGAGAAGATGCAAGAAATGTTTCACAATGACCTAGAAGAATTAAAGAACACACGAACAGAAATGAACAGTACAATAACTGAAATGAAAACTATACTAGAAGGAATCAATAGCAGAATAACTGAGGCAGAAGAATGGAGAAGTAACCTGGAAGACAGAATGGTGGAATTCACAGCTGCTGAACAGAATAAAGAAAAAAGAATGAGAAGAAATGAAGACAGCCTAAGAGACTTCTGGGAGAACATTAAACACAACAACATTCTCATTATAGGGGTCCCAGAAGGAGAAGAGAGAGAGCAAGGACCAGTGAAAATATTTGAAGAGATTAGAGTTGAAAACTTCCCTAACATGGGAAAGGAAAGAGCCACCCAATTCCAGTAAGCGCAGAGAGTCACATACAGGATAAACCCAAAGAGAAACATGCTGAGAAACATAGTAATCAAATGGGCAAAAAATTAAAGACAAAGAAAAATTATTGAAAGCAGCAAGGGAAAAATGACAAATAATATACAACAGAACTCCCATAAAGTTAACAGTTGATTTCTCAGCAGAAACTCTACAAGCCAGAAGGGAGCGGCATGATATACTTAAAGTGATGAAAGGGAAGAACCTACAACCAAGATTCTCTACCCAGCAAGGATCTCATTCAGATTTGATGGAGAAATCAAAAGCTTTACAGACAAGCAAAAGCTAATAGAATTCAGCACCACCAAACCAGCTCTACAACAAATGCTAAAGGAACTTCTCTAAGTGGGAAACACAAAGGAAGAAAAGGACCTACAAAAGAAAACTCAAAACAATTAAGAAAATGGTAATAGGAACATACATATGGATAATTACCTTAAACGTGAATGGATTAAAAGCTCCAACCGAAAGACACAGGCTTGCTGAATGGATACAAAACAAGACCCACCTATATGCTGTCTACAAGAGATCCACTTCAGACCTAGGAACACATACAGACTGAATGTGAGGGGATGGAAACAGATATTCTACGCAAATTGAAATCAAAAGAAATCTGGAGTAGCCATATTCATATCAGATAAAATAAACTTTAAAATAAAGAATGTTACAAGAGACAAGGAAGGACACTATGTAATGATCAAAAGATCAATCCAAGAAGAAGATACAATTGTAAATATATATGCACCCAACATAGGAGCACCTCAATACATAAGGCAACTGCAAACAGCTATAAAAGAGGAAATCAACAGTAACACAATAATAGTGGGGGACGTTAACACCTCATTTACACCAATGGACAGATCATGCAAAATGAAAATAAATAAGGAAACAGAAGCTCTAAATGACATAATAGGCAAGATAGATTTAACTGACATTTATAGGACATTCCATCCCAAAACAGCAGATTACACTTTCTTCTCAAGTGGGCACAGAACATTCTCCAGTATAGATCACAACTTGTGTCACAAAGAAAGCCACAGTAAATCTAAGAAAATTGAAAACATATCAAGCATCTTTTATGACCACAATGCTATGAGATTAGAAATGAATTACAGGGAAAAAAACGTAAACAACACAAACACATGGAGGCTAAACAATACGTTACTAAATAACGAAGAGATCACTGAAGAAATCAAGAGGAAATCAAAAAATACTTAGAGATAAATGACCATGAAAACACGACAATTCAAAACCTATGGGATGGCTAGTGGGAAGCAGCCACATGGCACAGGGATATCGGCTCGGTGCTTTGTGACTGCCTGGAGGGGTGGGATAGGGAGGGTGGGAGGGAGGCAGACGCAAGAGGGAAGAGATATGGGAACATATGTATATGTATAACTGATTCACTTTGCTGAAAAGCAGAAACTAACACACCATTGTAAAGCAATTATACCCCAATAAAGATGTTAAAAAAAAAAAAAAAACTATGGGATGCAGGAAAAGCATTTCTAAGAGGGAAGTTTATAGCTATACAAGCCTTCCTCAAGAAACAAGAAAAATCTGAAATAAACAATCTAACCTTATACCTAAAGGAACTACAGAAAGAAAAACAAACAAAACCCAAAGTTAGCAGAAGGAAAGAAATCATAAAGACCACAGCAGAAATAAATGAAATAGGAACAAAGAAAACAATACCATAGATCAATAAAACTAAAAGCAGGTTCTTTGAGAAGATAAACAAAATTGATAAAACTTTAGCCAGACTCATCAAGAAAAAGAGGGAGAGGACTCAAATCAATAAAATTAGAAATGAAAAAGGAAAAGTTACGATGGACACCGCAGAAATACAAAGCATCCTAAGAGACTACTACAAGCAAATCTATGCCAATAAAATGAACAACCTGAAAGAAATGGACAAATTTTTAGAAAGGTATATAGCCTTCCAAGAGTGAACTAGAAAGAAACAGAAAATATGAACAGACCAATCAGAAGTACATGATATTAAAACTGTGATTAAAAATCTTCCAACAGGGCTTCCCTGGTGGCGCAGTGGTTGAGAGTCCGCCTGCTGATGCAGGGGACACGGGTTCGTGCCCCGGTCTGGGAAGATCCCACATGCCGCAGAGCGGCTGGGCCCGTGAGCCATGGCTGCTGAGCCTGCGCGTCTGGAGCCTGTGCTCCACAACGGGAGAGGCCACAACAGTGAGAGGTCCGCATACAGCAAAAAAAAAAAAAAAAAAAAAAAAAAAAAAAAAAATCTTCCAACAAACAAAAGTCCAGGACCAGATGGCTTCACAGGTGAATTCTATCAAGCATTTAGGGAAGAGTTAACACCCATCCTTCTCAAACTCTTCCAAAAAATTGCAGAGGAAGGAACACTCCCAAACTCATTCTATGAGGCCACCACCACCCTGATACCAACACCAGACAAAGATACTACAAAAAAAAGAAAATTACAGACCAATATCACTGAAGAATATAGATGCAAAAATCCTCAACAAAATACTAGCAAACACAATCCAACATATATTAAAAGGATCATACACCATGATCACGTGGGATTTATCCCAGGGACGCAAGGGTTCTTCAATATATGCGAATCAATCAATGTGAAACATCATATTAACAAATTGAAGAATAAAAACCATATGATCATCTCAATAGATGCAGAAAAACTTTGGACAAAATTTAACACCCATTTATGATACAAAATCTCCAGAAAGTGGGCATACAGGGAACCTACCTCAACATAATAAAGGTCATATATGACAAACCCACAGCAAACATCATCCTCACTGGTGAAAAACTGAAAGCATTTCCTCTATGATCAGGAACAAGACAAGGATGTCCACTCTCACCACTGTTGTTCAACATTGTCTTCGAAGTCCTAGCCACGGCAATCAGAGAAGAAAAAGAAATAAAAGGAATACAAATTGGAAAAGAAGAAGTAAAACTGTCACTGTTTGCAGATGACATGATACTATACATAGAGAATCCTAAAGATGCCACCAGAAAACTACTAGAGTTAATCAATGAATTTGGTAAAGTTGCAGGATACAAAATTAATGCACAGAAATCTCTTGCATTCCTAAACACTAATGATGAAAAATCTGAAAGAAAAATTAAGGAAACACTCCCATTTACCATTGCAACAAAAAGAATAATATACCTAGGAATAAACCTATTTTGGGAGACAAAAGACCTGTATGCAGAAAACTATAAGACACTAATGAAAGAAATTAAAGATGATACCAACAGATGGAGAGATATACTATGTTCTTGGATCGGAAGAATCAATATTGTGTAAATGACTTTACTACCCAAAGCAATCTACAGATTCAGTGCAATCCCTGTCAAATTACCAATGGCATTTTTTACGGAACTAGAACAAAAAAATCTTAAAATTTGTATGGAGACACAAAAGACCCTGAATAGCCAAAACAGTCTTGAGGGAAAAAAATGGAGCTGTAGGAATCAGACTCCCTGACTTCATACTATACTACAAAACTACAGTAATCAAGACAATATGGTACTGGCACAAAAACAGAAGCATAGATCAATGGAACAGGATAGAAGCCCAGAGATAAACCCACGCACCTATGGACAACTAATCTATGACAAAAGAGGCAAGGATATACAATGGACAAAAGACAGTCTCTTCAATAAGTGGTTCTGGGAAAACTGGACAGCTACATGTAAAAGAATGAAATTAGAACACTCCCTAACACCAAACACAAAAATAAACTCAAAATGGATTAGAGATCTAAACATAAGACCGGACACTATAAAACTCTTAGAGGAAAACATAGGAAGAACACTCTTTGACATAAACCACAGCAAGATCTTTTTTGATCCATGTCCTAGAGTAATGGAAATAAAAATAAAAATAAACAAGTGGGCCTTAATGAAGCTTCAAAACTTTTCCACAGCAAAGGAAACCATAAACAAGATGAAAAGACAACCCTCAGAATGGGAGAAAATATTTGCAAACAAATAAATGGACAGAGGATTAATCTCCAAAATATATAAACAGCTCATGCAGCTCAATATTAAAAAAACAAACCCAGTCCAAAAATGGGCAGAAGATCTAAATAGACATTTCTCCAAAGAAGACATACAGATGGCCAGGAAGCACATGAAAAGGTGCTCAACATCACTAATTATTAGAGAAATGAAAATGAAAACTACAATTAGGTATCACCTCCTACCAGTTAGAATGGCCATCATCAGAAAATCTACAAACAACCAATGCTGGAGAGGGTGTGGAAAAAAGAGAACCCTCTTGCACTGTTGGTGGGAATGTAAATTGATACAGCCACTTTGGAGAACAGTACAGAGGTTCCTTAAAAAACTAAAAATAGAATTACCATATGATCCAGCAATCCCACTACTGGGCATATACCCAGAGAAAACCATAATTCAAAAAGACACATGCACCCCAATGTTCATTGCATCACTCTTTACAATAGCCAGGTCATGGAAGCAGCCTAAATTCCCATCTACAGACAAATGGATAAAGAAGTTGTGGTACATATATACAATGGAATATTACTCAGCCATAAAAAGGAACGAAATTGAGTCATTTATTGAGACGTGGATGGATCTAGAGACTGTCATACAGAGTGAAGTAAGTCAGAAAGAGAAAAACAAATATCGTATATTAACACATATATGTGGAACATAGAAAAATGGTACAGATGAGCCGGTTTGCAGGGCAGAAGTTGAAACACAGATATAGAGAACAAACGTATGGACACCAAGGGGGGAAAGCAGCGGGTGGTGGTGGTGGTGGTGGTGTGATGAACTTGGCTATTGGTATTGATATGTATACACTGATGTGTATAAATTGATGACTAATAAGGACCTTCTGTAAAAAAAATAAATAAAATAGAATTTGAAAATATTTATTTGTAAGAAGAATGTATGTGTTGCAAATATCTCAGTTCAGGGGTTGTCTTTTCTTCTTTGTGTTATCTTTTTATGCACAGAAATTAATATGGGAAAATTTATCACTTTTCGTTTTGTGCCTTTGATGTTTTATTTAAAAACTTTTTCCCTATCCTGAGATTAAAAAAAAAAAATCGTACATTTTCTTCTTACAGTTATAAAGCTACGGTTGAAAATATCTATGTTCTTAGCTGTCCTGGAGTTTATCTCACTCATGTGAGATAAAATTTTAATTTTATTTAGATTTAATGTTTTCCCTTTTGAATTCTCTTTCCTTTGATTTTTGTGATGCCATCATGGATTTTTTTAAACTGGATTTCTATTTTGTTCCATTGGTCAAGTAAGGCAAGTTACTGCCATATGGTTCTTCTTCAGATTGAACAGACTATGTATCAAGTCATGTATTATTATGTATAGATTTAGTATTATCTTGTTAACTTACACAAACAATTGTATTGGTATTTTGATTGTAATTGTATGTAATATGTAGATCAATATGCAGAAAGTGACATCTTTATATTATTTAGTCTTTCTATCCATGAACATTGTAAACCTCATCATTTTTTTAGGACTTTTTAATGCTGTTTAATAATGCTTGATAATTTTCTGTATAAAGGCTTTGCACATCTGTTGTTAGCATTATTCCTGAGTACTTTATACTTTTTGTACCCATTGTGAATGGGATTATCTCATATAATATGTTTTCTAATTGGTTATTGTGAATACATATGTAATAATGTTATTGGTTTTTGTATGCTCATCTTGAGAAGAAAGCTTTTGAAGCCAACTCAAAATATTTACTAGCACAAATTTTTATTAAAGAAATAAATTTGGTATTCATTCTAATTCAGCTAAAATCATGGTTGTCTGGAGATGAGTTAATAATTACCAGCATTGGAGTGTTAAAACACTATAGATCTTTTGCTTTAAGATCATTACATAATATTGGACTCAGTTTGGTAAGACTTAATGACCCCATCTAGTGGCAGTTTGAAGTCTAAGTGAATTGGAAAATACACTTACAGATTTTATTGGATAACTATTTTTGTTTAAAGAATTATAATAGCAAAAATATCCTTGTTGGAAATGTCAAGAAACAGCAAAGATTAATTTAACATATCAAAATTAATTATGCATATAGTCTTGTGTTGCTGATTTCAAGATTGGAATGAGGTATGCTTACAGAAAAAATTATGTACAATCTCCCATGCTGGAGCCAAATTGTGTATGCGGAGATTTAATTTTCAGGACTGTTATTCAGGGACTTAACACAGGTCACGTTCACATAATGTTTTTTTTTTTTTTTTTTTTTGCAGTACGCGGGCCTCTCACTGTTGTGGCCTCTCCCATTGCGGAGCACAGGCTCCGGACGGGCAGGCTCAGCGGCTATGGCTCACGGGCCCAGCCGCTCCACAGCACGTGGGATCCTCCCGGACCGGGGCACGAACCCACGTCCCCTGCATCGGCAGGCGGACCCCCAACCATTGTGCCACCAGGGAAGCCCCACATAATGTTTTAAAAATAACATTACCAACAGCCGGCTGGAGTCAATCCATATGACCTTTATAATAACATGATACTGAGAGTCTAACTCATAAGAGGACTGTTTTATAGTGAAGGACCCTTTAAAATGAGGCCCAGTTTTATATTTCACTAATTAGAATTTTTTCTTTGTGTAGGAAATAACAAAATTTTATGCATAATTGTACTCAATTTCAGAAAACATTGGGACAACTTGCTAATCACTCAAAAAAGTTTTTTAACTCTAAAAATGAATTCAAGATGTATTTAAAATGTAAATGTACACACAAAAAGATTTTTAAAGTGTAAGATTAAAATACTTGTGAAAGCCAATTTTGAAGTGGGGAAGACCTTTCTAATTATAGACAGAACCTCTAAGAGTAAAGGTTGTGTAAAACCTTTTATTAAAAAATTTAAAAAATTAAATTAAAACAACACTGTCATATCATTGGTAACATTTTAAAAATGATGACTCCCTGGGTTAATACAGGTGAAAGATGACGACATCAAGAACAGGCTTTTCTTGGATTGCTAGTGGAGAATATATTTGGAATAAACTTTCTCAAGGGAAATTTAGCAATGCTATCAAAAGCCTTAAAATATGCTAACATTTGCCCCAGAAATTACACTACTCAAAATAATTACAGGCATACAACAGAGGAATGATTATAAGAATATTCTTTACAGCAGTATTTAAAATATTTTAAAATTATAAAAAATAAACCTCCATCAGTAGGTGAGTTGGGAAATTAATTAGAATATATATGTACAGTAGAATTTTATGTTACTATTAACCTTAATGTTGCAGAATAATATTTGAAGATATTTAAAATATTTTTACATATTTAATTACATAATTATACAATTAAGTGGGAAGATATTCTCAGAACAGTATTAAATGAAAAGCAGAGACTTACAAATCATTTTCATTTTCTACAAATTTTTTTTTGTTCTTATGCAGAAAAACAGAATTTAAATACTCAACAGGGGTTATATTCTGAATTGTGATGTGTCCCCCACCCCCCAATTTATATGTTGAAACCTTAACCTCCAATGTGATGATATTTGGAGATGAGACCTTTGGGAGGTAATTAAAGTTAGATGAGGTCATAGGGCAGGCCTTCATGATGGGATTAGTGCCTTTATAAGAAGAGTCATCAGAAAGCTTGCTTGTTCTCTCTCTCTACCACCTGAGGACACAGTGAGAAGGCAGCCATCTGCAAGCCAGGAAGAAACGTTTCACCAGGAACTAAATTGGCCAGCACCTTGATCGGGGACTTCTAGCTTCCAGAACTTTGAGAAAATAAATTTCTGTTGTTTAGGCCACCCACTCTTTGCTATTTTGTTATGATAGTCTAAGCAGACTAAATCACAAGGTGAGAAGGTTTCTTTTTTTTCCCTTTTTTTTTGCTTATCTATATTTCTAAATTTTCTCCAATAAACATACTATGTTTATAAAAAAAAACATATTATGTTTATAATTTTAAAAGATATTATAAAATATATTAAACAGTATTAGAACATTTTCAGTGCATACAGATGAGTTTCAGTGAGAAACTCATCATTAGTAAAATCAGTTATTCGAAGGTTGTTTGTGCTTACCTTGACATATCTTCATTAATTCTCTTCATACACTAATTATTTGGCCTACAATTAGACTTAACAAAACAGATTGAATCCTTCTTAGCTATGAATGTCAGAGATTGATAAGGTTTCTAAATATACCACTGAAGGACAGATTTGTTTCCCTCCCGTATAACTACTCTACAGTTATTATTTGGAAATATTGACTATTTTAATCACTATATTTCCAATTACAGTGACTAATTAGCATTCTGCCTTAGGATCACATGCCTAATAATGGTGGAATTATACATTTTCTTGCATTACAAGACAATTTTCTAATTATCTTATCCATCCTATTTCCCACTTATGCCATCAAATTTCTAAGAAACAATTTACTCCTTTTTCTTTTGTTACAATTATATCCAACCATAAAGCAGAGGTGAGATCATAAGTTCCTCCATGGCAATATGTTATGTCTGATACATCTGCACATACACACACACATACGCACACACATTTTTTATCAGTTTTACCTTCATCACCTCAATATCCCATGTTAACACTGGGTATTCTGGTGAGGGGAGGAATGGATGAAGCAGGGCACATGTTTCATGAATGGCAACTTTTCTTTGTGGCAGCAAAGGGTCTGAACAATCCTGGGATCTGAGGAATGTGGAGTCCATCTCCAGAGAGCTGAAAAGTACTTGGCAGCAGGAAGCTTCTCCTCAGGCACAGTAATCCACAATCAGTGTATAGAGAACACTCCAAATGACTAGGCCCCTAATGTACATTCATCACTTGAGCTACCTGCCATGTTTGAGCACTTTCTTTACATTACGATAATTTCCCACATTTTATGTCTCACCTTCCCAAAGAGGAAACCAAACCCCCTGCATTAGGGGGCAGGCATGACCTAGCTTCCTCTAAACAGACTATCCTCCGAAGACAGATCTGGAGGGAGCATGTGAGGAGGCAGGTGCACCTAGGAATACTGGTCTTTTGGCAATCCAGGAGGTGGAAGGATCCAGTTCTTGGGGGCAGGGAGTGGCAGTGCTTTGGGAATCCAGTCCTGAGCATCCTAAGTGCCAACAGCTAGTGTCAGTGGTATTTCTGCTTAGAAAAAGAGTGGTTGGCTACTGCTCATGGAGGTTCAGATTGATTGTTGGACCCTCTGGCCCTACCAGACATTCTGTGAACTGTCTCATATATTCTCATCAATTCCTTTTCTACTCAAATTTGCAAGAGTGGATTCTGTACATTACAGTTAAGCCCTTTGCCCAATATATCATCCCAATCATAACACTCCTTCTCTCCTCAAAGCAAAACAAAACAAAACAGAGCCTAACCCTAGTAAAGTTTCACTGCTCATTGTTTAATTACCACAAAGACCAACCATATTTATAGATAATAATAAGAAAACTTTACATGTAAATCAGTGCTATTTGTTTATTTACAGAGCTTTAGTAATTAAGAAAAGAACTTTCAGGCCAAAGCACCCCTCTCTCTCTGCGGTGCTCAGCAGAATTCATTCTTCCTGTTTCCTTGGTTTCACAGATAACACAAGGATTCCAACAGAACCTGTGAAGTTGACAATTTCCTCATTAATACATGTTTGATCTCCGCAAAGCCTCTCTATTCATTTACTGGGTGCTTAACTGCTTATTTTCCTGTCATGCAAATATCCTGAAATTCTACTTCATATCACATTCAGTGTTGACTATCCCATGAAAAAACCTAGCGATCATCCCGTGAATATTCTCAATGTAAACATAAATGCCAGCAGGTGAATATTTTTGTCAGGAGCAATGTGTATCCAGGATGAAGGAAGGAAAGGACATAGGAATCAACTGAAATACATTCCTACATGAAAGGCCTGCAATTAGAGAGGCCACTGCACTCGGGGACAATAGAAGAACACCAGACTCAAGTGGCTGAAATTGGAATTATTTTTCCAGCTTTATTGAGATATATTTGACATAAAACACTATGCAAGCTTAAGGTGTACAACATGATGATTTGATATATGTTTATGTTGCCAAATGTGAAGTTGGAATTTAAAGAGATTGTGGGTGCACAATAAGCATCTGACCATGTGTTAGAGTGGTTATGTCTCAAAAATAACTTCCATTTTCTATTTGATGGGATAATATACCACCTAAACATTTATATTTTGTGAAGGTTATTTTTAGCTAAAGTTATTGGACATTTAGTACAGGCCAGCATTAAGATTTTGCGTCCCATAACTCATTTATTTCTCCTGAGAGCGCAAGGCACATACTGTTAACTCTATTTAGGGCCAAAGTGATTCGCAGAGAGGTTATTCACCCAAGATAATCCAATTACTAAATGACAGAGGTAAGATCTGCCCGCAGGTCTGTTAGACACCAAAACTCCTCCCTACCCTGAATTACGAAGGCTATGCAGCAACACTGAAATAGTACTTATGGTTTTACGTTAAATGCCAAAGGAAGAGTAGAAAATTGTACGCACACCATGATGCAACTATGTGAAACTTTATACACACGTGGACAAAGGCTTGGAAGGGAGCACATATCATGTGCTGCTCATTTCTGTGTCCAAGAAACTAAGAGAATGAGGAAACAGAGAGCCCTTAAAAGGGAAAAAAACATTAAGAGTTTGTGTGTGTGTGTGTGTGTGTGTGTGTGTGTGTATGCATTTGTGTACATGTGCTGCACCATGGTTTTAAGAAAAGAAGTTAGGAAAGTTGAACTCCTTTACTAAACACATAGAATACAGAGACTTAGAACTCATGGAGTCTCTTCACTATGCAGTTGGGAACTGGGATTATTGTTTTTCCCAGTCTTTTTTTTTTTTTCCAAATGTTCTTGAAAGCTGCTACATTGTTTTTAAAATAAAAAAAGAGGTAAGCGTATGCAATACACAGAAGCAGAAAGGTTCAGGATTTCAGTCCCTGAGAAGTGCTGAGCTTGTAAAGGCTGAGGAAACCAAGGTCAGTCCCACCCCATTGCCGCCAGGGCAACTGCTAGGCTCTGCCTAAAGCTGAAACCATGTTTGGATTGAGAGTCTGTAAAGTCACTGAGCAAACAGATTGAAAAGGTCATGCTGTCTCACAGACCATCAGAGACCTGCAGGAAGGTAAACATCCCCTCGTTCCACGAAGAGAAACATGTTATCCTAGGATCCTAGGGAATGAACCCTTCTATGACTGTTGGGAAATTGGTGGCTTTTTTTAAAATCAGTGATTTGGCAATCTCTTAATCTGTGGGGTTAGGGTCATCGTGCTTCGCCAGCTAACACAGTGGTCCCCAACCTTTTTGGCACCAGTGACCGGTTTCATGGAAGACAATTTTTTCACGGACCAAGAGTGGGTGGGTGGGAAGGGATGGTTTCGGGATGATTCAAGCGCATTACATTTATTGTGCACTTTATTTCTATTATGATAACATTGTATAATGAAATAATTATACAACTCACCATAATACAGAATCAGTGGGAGCCCTGAGCTTGTTTTCACTTGCCACTGATAGGGTTTTGATATGAGTCTGCAAGCAATTGATTTATTATGGTCTCTGTGCAGTCAAACCTCTCTGCTAATGATAATCTGTGTTTGCAGCCGCTCCCCAGCACTTGCATCACTGCCTTAGCTCCACCTCAGATCATCAGGCATTAGATTATCATAAGAAGCGCGCAACCCAGATCCCTTGCACGCGCAGTTCACAGTAGGGTTTGTGCTCCTATGAGAATCTAATGCTGCGGCTGATCTGACAGGAGGTGGAGCTCAGGCAGTAATGTGAGCCATGGGGAGCATCTGTAAATACAGATGAAGCTTCGCTCCTTTGCTCCCCACTCACCTCCTGCTGTGTGGCCTGGTTCCTAACAGGCCACAGACTGGTACTGGTCCATGGCCCAGCGGTTGGGGACCCCTGAGCTAACAGACTCGCTGCCGGTACTACCCCTTTACAAAGTTCTATCATATGAGCTGCAGCTTGTGCCCTCTTACCCACTGACGGGTAAACAACAGAAAGAGAAAAATCAGATAAAATGTAAATGTAGCTCAGAGAAGAGAGGAATGAAAGATCAGAGGAGGCTCCCTGAAGGACCTGTCCCTGAAGTTAGGCCATGAAAAGTAATATGAATACTTGGAGAAACGGTAGAAAGCTATTCTAAATGGACAGAAAATGAACAGAGTGCAAAGACCCAGAGGAAAGAAAATTCAAGGCTAGCTAGCATTCCTCTGAAACTTCATCTATTGATGATAACCATAATTATTTTTAATTTCTCAAAAACTAGGATGACATGCTAGATGCTATACAGTCAGTTACAGATATGTGACCTTTGAGTTCTGGTAGCTAATGTTTTTCAATAAACATATCCAGTTTATTTGGAAGAACAGATAAAAACCCTTCAAATACTTCAGTTATATATAATAGGGTGAATATTTTGGTTTGTGCTTTGAGAAAGGAAAACTTCAGTATCGCACAGTAGTTTACAGCAGTTTAGCTTGGAAAGAACAGGAAAATAGAGACAAACTGGATTACAGTCATCAGCAGGCTAAGCATGTCCAGGACCAACCAGGGTTGAAGAATAGGTACCCATGAGCGGCTGTGGCAGCCTGCTTCCAAGATAGCCCCAAGGCTCCCTGCCTCTTGGTATTCACACCCTGTGTAGTTCCTTTCCACATTACCCCAGGGTTGGTCTGTGTGACCAATAGAATACAGCAGAAGTAAAGGTATGTCACTTCTGAGATTAGGTTATACAAGACACTGTGGCTTCTGCTTCCATCTCTCTTGCTTTCTTGCATCACTTATTCTGGGGAAAACCAGTTCACATTTCATGAGCAGTTCTATGAAGACACTCACATAGTGAGGAACTGAAATCTCCTGCATGAATAAACTTGGAAACAATCCTGCAGCCTTGGATGGCAGCTTGGCTTTGCAGAGATCTCATGAGAGACCTTGAGCCAGAATCACAAAGCTAAGCTACTTCTGGATTCCTGGACCTCAGCAATCATGTGATAACAAATGTTTGTTGTTTTAAGGTGCCAAGTTCGGGAGTAATTTGTTACATAGCTCTCACTTTGTCCCAGCTTACCCTTCCCCCTCGCCGTATGCTCAAGTCCATTTCCTAGTAGGGCTGCATCTTTATTCCCGTCTTGCCCCTAGGTTCTTCATGACCATTTTTTTTTTTTAGATTCTATATATGTGTTATCATACAGTATTTCTTTTTCTCTTTCTCACTTACTTCACTCTGTATGACAGTCTCTAGGTCCATCCACCTCACTACAAATAACTCAGTTTCTTTCCTTTTTACGGATGAGTAATATTCCATTGTATATATGTGCTGCATCTTCTTTATCCATTCATCTGTTGATGGACACTTAGGTTGCTTCCATGTCCTGGCTATTGTAAATAGAGCTGCAATGAACATTTTGGTACATGACTCTTTTTGAATTATGGTTTTCTCTGGGTATATGCCTAGTAGTGGGATTGCTGGGTTGTATGGTAGTTCTATTTGTAGTTTTTAAGGAACATCCATACTGTTCTCCACAGTGGCTGTATCAATTTACATTCCCACCAACAGTGCAAGAGGGTTCCCTTTTCTCCACACCCTCTCCAGCATTTATTGTTTCTAGATTTTTTGATGATGGCCATTCTGACTGTTGTGAGATGATATCTCATTGTAGTTTTGATTTACATTTCTCTAATGATTAATGATGTTGAGCATTCTTTCATGTGTTTGTTGGCAATCTGTATATCTTCTTTGGAGAAATGTCTATTTAGGTCTTCTGCCCATTTTTGGAGTGGGTTGTTTGTTTTTTTATTATTGAGCTGCATGAGCTACTTGTAAATTTTGGAGATTAATCCTTTGTCAGTTGCTTCATTTGCAAATATTTTCTCCCATTCTGAGGGTTGTCTTTTTGTCTTGTTTATGGTTTCCTTTGCTGTGCAAAAGCTTTGAAGTTTCATTCGGTCCCATTTGTTTATTTTTGTTTTTATTTCCATTTCTCTAGGAGATGGGTCAAAAAGGATCTTGCTGTGATTTATGCCATAGAGTGTTTTGCTTATGTTTTCCTCTAAGAGTTTGAGAGTGTCTGGCCTTACATTTAGGTCTTTAATCCATTTTGAGTTTATTTTTGCGTATGGTGTTAGGGAACGTTCTAATTTCATTCTTTTACGTGTAGCTGTCCAGTTTCCCCAGCACCACTTATTGAAGAGGCTGTCTTCACTGTATATCCTTGCCTC
Source organism: Pseudorca crassidens (assembly GCF_039906515.1). Lineage (NCBI taxonomy): Eukaryota > Metazoa > Chordata > Mammalia > Artiodactyla > Delphinidae > Pseudorca > Pseudorca crassidens. The sequence continues at coordinate 89,530,965 of NC_090298.1, forward strand.
CTTTATCAAAGGTAAGGTGACCATATGTGTGTGGGTTTATCTCTCGGCTTTCTATCCTGTTCCATTGATCTATATTTCTGTTTCTGTGCCAGTACCATACTGTCTTGATTACTGTGGCTTTGTAGTATAGCCTGATTCCTCCAGCTCTGTTTTTCTTTCTCAAGATTGCTTTGGCTATTCAGGGTCTTTTGTGTTTCCATACAAATTGTGAAATTTTTTGCTCTAGTTCTGTGAAAAATGCCAGTGGTAGTCTGATAGGGATTGCATTGAATCTGTAGATTGCTTTGGGTAGTAGAGTCATTTTCACAATGTTGATTCTTCCAGTCCAAGAACATGGTATATCTCTCCATCTATTTGTATCATCTTTAATTTCTTTCATTGGTGTCTTATAATTTTCTGCATACAGGTCTTTTGTCACTTTAGGTAGGTTTATTCCTAGATATTTTATTCTTTTTGTTGCAATGGTAAATGGGAGTGTTTTTTTAATTTCAATTTCAGACTTTTCATCATTAGTGTATAGGAATGCAAGAGATTTCTGTGCATTAATTTTGTATCCTGCTACTTTGCCAAATTCATTGATTAGATCTAGTAGTTTTCTGGTAGCATCTTTAGGATTCTCTATGTATAGTATCATGTCATCTGCAAACAGTGACAGCTTTACTTCTTCTTTTCTAATTTGGATTTCTTTTATTTCTTTTTCTTCTCTGACTGCTGTGGCTAAGACCTCCAAAACTATGTTGAATAATAGTGGTGAGAGTGGGCAACCTTGTCTTGTTCCTGATCTTAGTGGAAATGCTTTCAGTTTTTCACCATTGAGGACGATGTTGGCTGTGGGCTTGTCATATATGGCCTTTATGGTGAGGAAAATTCCCTCTATGCCTACTTTCTGCAGGGTTTTTATCATAAATCAGTGTTTAATTTTGTCCCAAGCTTTCTCTGCAGCTATTGAGATGATCATATGGTTTTGCTCTTTCAATTTGTTAATATGGTGTATCAAGTTGATTGATTTGCATATATTGAAGAAGCCTTGCATTCCTGGGATAAACCCCACTTGATCATAGTGTATGATCCTTTTGATGTGGTGTTGAATTCTGTTTGCTAGTATTTTGTTGAGGATTTTTGCATCTATGTTCATCAGTGATATTGGCCTGTAGTTTGCTTTCTTTGTGACATCTTTGTCTGGTTTTGGTATCACAGTGATGGTAGCCTCATAGAATGAGTTTGGGAGTGTTCCTTCCTCTACAGTTTTTTGGAAGAGTTTGTGAAGGATAGGTGTTAGCTCTTCTCTAAATGTTTGATAGAATTTGCCTGTGAAACCATCTGGTCCTGGGCTTTTGTTTGTTGGAAGATTTTTAATCGCATTTTCAATTTCAGTGCTTATGATTGGTCTGTTCACATTTTCTATTGCTTCCTGGTTCAGTCTTGAAAGGTAGTACATTTCTAAGAATTTGTCCATTTCTTCCAGGTTGTCCATTTTATTGGCATATAGTTGCTTGTAGTAATCTCTCATGATCCTTGTATTTCTGCAGTGTCAGTTGTTACTTCTCCTTTTTCATTTCTAATTCTATTGTTTTGAGTCTTCTCCCTTTTTGTTTTTTTTTGATAAGGCTGGGTAATGGTGTATCAACTTTGTTTATCTTCTCAAAGAACCAGCTTTTAGTTTTATTCATCTTTGCTATTGTTTCCTTCATTTCTTTTTTATTTATTTCTTATCTGTTCTTTATGATTTCTTTCCTTCGCTAGCTTGAGTTTTTTTTTTTTTTTCTTCTTTCTTTAATTGCTTTAGGTGCAACGTTAGGTTGTTTATTTGAGATGTTTCTTGTTTCTTAAGGTAGGATTGTATTGCTATAAACTTCCCTCTTAGAACTGCTTTTGCAGCATCCCATAGGTTTTGGGTCACTGTGCTTTCATTGTTATTTGTTTCTAGGTATTTTTTGATTTCCTCTTTTATTTCTTCAGTGATCTCTTGGTTATTAAGTAGTGTGTTGTTTAGCCTCCATGTGTTTGTGTTTCTTACAGATCTTTTCCTGTAATTGATATCTAGTCTCATAGTGTTGTGGTTGGAAAAGATACTTGATACGATTTCAATTTTCTTAAATTTACCAAGGCTTGATTTGTGACACAAGATATGATCTATCCTGGAGAATGTTCCATGAGCACTTGAGAAGAAAGTGTAATCTCTTGTTTTTGGATGGAATGTCCTATAAATATCAATTAAGTCCTTCTTGTTTAATGTATCATTTAAACCTTGTGTTTCCTTATTTATTTTCATTTTGGATGATCTGTCCATTGGTGAAAGTGGGGTGGCAAATTCCCCTACTATTATTGTGTTACTGTCGATTTCTCCTTTTATGGCTGTTAGTATTTGCCTTGTGTATTAAGGTGCTCCTCTGTTGGGTGCATAAATATTTACAATTGTTATATCTTCTTCTTGGAATGATCTCTTGATCATTATGTAGTGTCCTTCTTTGTCTCTTGTAATAGTCTTTGTTTTAAAGTCTATTTTGTCTGATATGAGAATCGCTACTCCAGCTTTCTTTTGATTTCCATTTGCATGGAATATTTATTCCATCCCCTCACTTTCAGTCTTTGTGTGTCCCTACATGTGAAGTGGGTCTCTTGTAGACAGCATATATACGGGTCTTGTTTTTGTATCCATTCAGCCAATCTATGTCTTTTGGTTGGAGCATTTAATCCGTTTACATTTAAGGTAATTATTGATATGTATGTTCCTATTACCATTTTCTTAATTGTTTTGGGTTTATTATTGTAGGTCTTTTCCTTCTCTTGTGTTTCCTGCCTAGAGAAGTTCCTTTAGCCTTTGTTGTAAAGCTAATTTGGTGGTGGTGCATTCTCTTAGCTTTTGCTTGTCTGTAAAGGTTTTAATTCCTCTGTCAAATCTGAATGAGATCCTTGCTGGGTTGAGTAATCCTGGTTGTAGGTTTTTCTCCTTCATTACTTTAAATATGTCCTGCCACTCCCTTCTGGCTTGCAGAGTTTCTGCTGATAGATCAGCTGTTAACCTTATGGGGATTCTCTTGTGTGTTATTTGTTGTTTTTCCTTGCTGCTTTCAATATTTTTTCTTTGTATTTAATTTCTAATAGTTTGATTAATATGTGTTTTGGTGTGTTTCTCCTTGGATTTACCCTGTATGGGACTCTCTGTGCTTCCTGGACTTGATTAACTATTTCCTTTCCCATGTTAGGGAAGTTTTCAACTATAATCTCTTCAAATATTTTCTCAGTGCCTTTCTTTTTCTCTTCTTCTTCTGCGACCCCTATAATTAGAATGTTGGTGGGTTTAATGTTGTCCCAGAGCTCTCTGAGAGAGTCCTCAATGCTTTTCATTCTTTTTTCTTTATTCTGCTCTGCATTAGTTAATTCCACCATTTTATCTTTCAGGTCACTTATCCATTCTTCTGCCTCAGTTATTCTGCTATTGATCCCTTCCAGAGAATTTTTAATTTCATTTATTGTGTTGTTCACCACTGTTTGTTTGCTCTTTAGTTCTTCTGGGTCCTTGTTAAACATTTCTTGTATTTTCTCCATTGTATTTCCAAGATTTTGGATCATCTTTACTATCATTATTCTGAATTCTTTTTCAGGTAGACTGCCTATTTCCTCTTCATTTGTTAGGTCTGCTGGGTTTGTGCCTTGCTCCTTCATCTGCTGTTTCTCTGTCTTCTCATTTTGCTTAACTTACTGTGTTTGGGGTCTCCTTTTCACAGGAGGCAGGTTCGTAGTTCTCGTTGTTTTTGGTGTCTGTCCCCAGTGGCTGAGGTTGGTTCAGTGGGTTGTGTAGGCTTCCTGGTGCAGGGAGCTAGTGCCTGTGTTCTGGTGGATGAGGCTGAACCTTGTCTTCCTGGTGGGCAGGTCCACGTCTGGTGGTGTGTTTTAGGGTGTCTGTGGCCTTATTATGATTTTGTACAGCCTCTGTGCTAATGGATGGGGTTGTATTCCTGTCTTCCTAGTTGTTTGGCCTAGGATGTCCAGCACTGTAGCTTGCTGGTTGTTGAGTGGAGCTGGGTCTTGGCATTGGGATGGAGGTCTCTGGGAGATTTTCAGCATTTGATATTACATGGAGCTGGGAGGTCTCTTGTGGACCAGTGTCCTGAACTTGGCTCTCCCACCTCACAGGCACAGCCCTGATGCCTGGCTGGAGCACCAAGAGCCTGTCCTCTACACGGCCAGGTACGTGGGGAGTTTCTTGCCTTTTGGGAGGTCTGAGGTCTTCTGCCAGCGTTCAGTAGGTGTTCTGTAGTAGTTGTTCCACATGTAGATGTATTTCTGATGTATTTGTGGGGAGGAAGGTGATCTCCGCATCTTACTCTTCCGCCATCTTGAAGCTCCTCCTCTACTAGATTTTGAGTGTCACTCACATTTCTGTTGTTTCAGATTCTTGATTACCAGCCAGAAGTCATGTGACCTCAGTGATTCATACCCTTGAATGCCTGGACTCTGCTGTCGAACCCCTGGGGATGGGTGTGTGAGTGACTCACTCTTGTGGGGAGTTCTCTGAAATGAATCCTGTCTACTTTGTCTGAATACCATTGGGCTTTGACAAATCTAGAGGCCCTCACTGGTGGTTCTGGAGTTCCTGTGCATACTCAGTTCTCCTCTTCATATTTAATATTTAGAGTAGCTAACATTTTAAATAGCTGTGCCACTGACCATGTGCTAAATATTTCATATGAATTTTCTTATTTCATCTTTATGACAATCTTGTTACATAGTTTTAGAGTAATTCTCATTTTTGAGATAAGGAAACTGAGGCAAAGACAGGTTATATGGTAAGTGTCCAGGTCCGTAATGTTCTTAAGTGACAGAGTTAAGGCATGGATCTGATCGGTCTGATTACAATGCCCATGCTCTAAACTCCCCTGCTATAAATGCCTGGAAGAGAATTTTTGCCACCTGTAGACTTGGCACTTCTGGACAGTCAGCCCATTTGGGGGGATATTTGATTCTTCACACAGAACCCCTCATTCTTTCTGGTTGATTGCAAAAGTCAAGTTAAACATCCCCAGATTCAGCTGTATCAAATCCACAGCTTAAAGCTTTCCATGAAAAGAGCACTTCATTGTAAAAATGTAAGTGGGGAGAAAACTGGCTTTCTTATCAATGTTCAAGTTTCTTACACCTAATCTAAAATTATACACTTTATGGTACCTCTTCACACTCTCTCCCACTGCTCTTGGCTTTATGATGGAATAATGCTTTAATTTGCTCCTCATATAATCTCCTTGCACCACTGTTTTCTGCAATTTATACCACACGCTGTCCACTTTCTTGTATTATTTTATTCAGTAAAGCACTTTGGATACCAGTTTATATGAAAGATGTTATTTGAAATGAAGTTGTTTGCAAGCTACATTATTATAATTTCCTTCTTGCTTTGGTCCTATTTCATCTTACATTGTTGCCTGTTGTTTGATGCAGTGCTGAAATTTAAATGAAGAGAATGTTTGGAATTGATGCACACGCATTACTTATTTAATGTGTGGCCAGAGCAATCCACTACCCAGTTCTCAGTTTTCAATATCTTCCAAGACCTGCCCTGACATCCATCTTACTTGTTTCATGGAGAAAATATGCACTATGTACTTTGTTACAAATTAAGTATAAATGAGCAAGTTGTTTTGGTTTTGAGGCAATGTGTCACAAGAGACAACTTAGTAACAACACACAATTATGGGTAGTAGAAAACTTCCTCAGATCTCACTTATTCAGGGACTAATTGTTTCTGTTCGTTTTCCATTCTATTATTTTTCCTTTTATTCATTCCAATGATTTACTTTAGTACTTTTAGAAGTTAAACAAAGAGGAAGAAAAATTTGAATGGGTCACTTGAATGACTTTCTGGCAGATCTTGATAAAGATTCAACAAAACAGAAGAAAAGATTACTTTGAAGACAAAGGTGAAGCTAGTGCCTGAAATCTACATGTTCTCTGTATTTGTGATTCTCTGGATTTGAATATATATCTTCATCATATTTCAGGTATTGACTGAATGTTGCCTAACTTAATTTTGCTAGAAGGAATATATTGATACTGAGTAATAATAAAGATGACAGTAATATTATTATTATTATCATTTACAAGAAAACACATTCTCTTTTTGGTAGAGAAGAAATATGCTAATAATGTAGACAGCACATAAGATAGTTCTGGGTTACTATTCTGTCCCCTTGCTTTAAACTCTGTTTCACTCATCCTGTGGCTTAAGGCTTACGGTCACCTCCCCACTCTGACTCTCAAAGGCACTTTGTGGTGCCTTTCTGGCAGTGGATATTTATATATTATGCTCCAAACCAGAGCATGAACTTTGAGGGTAGAGAAAGGTTTTTGTTCATCTTTTATTCATCCCACCACATGTAGAAAGGAGGTGTCAGGAAGTACTTTAATAACTAGATTTTAATTTCTTTTTTATTCTAAATATTATACAATTTACCAGTAAAATACTGTTGATATGTAAATAACAACAGATTCTCCCAGGCAGTCTTTGAAGGGAGAGAAGATAGAACTGGAAGAGATCTTAGAGAGCAATCAACCCAATCCCAGATTTCACAGCTTGGAGATCTTGAGTGGATCTAACATTTATGGTCAGCATGCTCCTGGGTAGACCATTTATCAACTTTGAATTTAAATTTACTCTATCTTGAAAAATGGAAATATTTACTTTACACAGTTGCTGTGAACATTAAGTGAGATGATGGAGACAAAAGTGCATTGGAAAATGTTATTCTATCTACATTAGATCAGGAGACTGGTGTTTAGAGAAGTTAAGGGACTACTTCACAGTATTTTTTACAGTTGGTGGCAGAGTCAGGTTTCCTTAGGTGGTGTAGTGTTATTAAGTAAGAACTGAATTTGGTGTCAGAAGGAAGGTACATTTCAAGCAGATCACAGTGCTACTTGGAATATACCCAGAATATCCTTGCCACTTTGATTAGTCCTAATTAGAAATATAACAATTAAATTGAGAGTTTTGAAAAAGAAAACTGACTTCAAGATACTGTCACTCCTCAGCTGAGCTTGTTGGTGAAATGTAGAATGGGGATGATAAGAGCAATTCTACCTACCTTATAAAGAGCTTTGTGTCTATCAAAGGGGATAATGCATGTGAAAGTATTTTGGTAAAGAGTAAGGAGCTATGTAAATGTCATTATTATGGTCTCCTGCTTCCTCTGTGTAACTTTTTATTGTATTTCTCACATCAGGAAGAAGAAAAATAATTCTCGTGCAAATTTTAGATTAAGTCAATGGAATAGTATAACATTTTTTGGGGAAATAACATTGATTGATTTTTTTTCAGCATGATAAGCCCATTAAACCCTCCTTTCATGATACCCATTCCATTTTTCAAAAATTCTCTATCTTATTTTCTTATTTTTCTCCCAAAGACCATTACTGCATATTTGTTATTAGTTTTTGATCCTGCCCTGTGTCTCCTACTATTAATCATCTTGCTTCTTTATTTCTTTTCATTAATTTTTTACCATATACCCTTTTTTTTTCCTACTACCTGAGTAACTCTCTCCCTCCTTCTACACCCACCAAACTTATGGAGTCTTACAAATAAGGGCTCTGAATTAAGGCAATATTCTTTTCAGGAATTCTTCAGTTTCCCTTTTGGGAAATGGTTGAGATTCTGACATTGTGTTTCTCTTTAAGAGAATTACTATAAAAGAAAACCATCCTGAATCATAACTCTTACCACTCCCCAATTTATGGAGCTCTCTCTGCATAAGAAAAGAATCCATACAGAAAGAATAGCAAATAAACACCTAATAAATGAAATTCAGCTCACATTAAAATACTAGAATACCAGATGGTGGAGTTTAAGTATTATTCAACTACTGTTTATCCTACCCAGTGCTCATTTTAAATTCAACATTTCTGAGAATTATTCATGGAGCCATGGTTGCATCTCATGCAGATAACAAGCTTAGTTTGCAGTGAATTACCAGAATGCACCCATAATTTCCATACTTCCTTGGTTATTGTTAATTTGGGTTGCAACTATTAGTTAAAGTTGAGAGGCTTTTGAAAGCAAATTGACATCAAGCTATCATGGACAATAATTTGTTCAGCAATCTGCAGGGAGGGCAAATCATTAAATTTTACAGGGTGGAGGAACTCACCAAAGAATGTGATGTTCCATCTGCCAAAGCTGAAAAACACAACTGTTTGATGAGTGTGTTTTTTCCTCTGTAGCAGCCTGCCCACTGAGCAGGCAATTATTCTTGCTTTTATCTAATGGCTGTGGCATAACTTTTAAGTGAATGTAAAATGAAACTTCATCTTCCAACACCTCTCCATGTGAATGGAAAAAAGATCAACCGAGCTGTCTCTGACACAGCACAGTTCCCTATGTAAAGTCACAGGGCCCTTTGAGTTGATCGCTAGGACACACATTATGGAAAATGTAGATTACTGAGCTCCTCCCAACTCCGGTTCCTACCATACATTTGTATTTTATTCACATTGTGTTAGGAAAAATGACAAGCTGTCCTGCACTGAGTCATTAAAAAAATATTAGGAGAACTTTTAAAAGAACAACATCCATTCTAATGCTAAAAGCTAATGCTTTGACACCTTAAAGAGTTTTTACCTGATGTTTGAAATTAATCTTTGAACAAAAAAAAGTTAAATTCAATATGATACATCCCCAATGCCTGAAAAAGATTTTACATGGAAAAACAGGCCTTAAAAATCTTCTGATTTTATTGTTGAGTTTTCTAAATTTTGAGATCAACAAAAGCTAAGAAAGAGGACTTTGCTTACAATCATCCTACAAGACATCATTACTGCTCTCTATTGTTGAGCGCTCTGTATGTGCCTGAATTCTGTTCTCGGAGCTTCGCATCCATGATTTCATTTAATTCCTACAATGACTCTACAAGGGATTCCCATTTCACAGAGGAGGAAACAGCCTCAGAGAGGTTAGTAAGTATTCAGCTAAAATTCCAACTTGACATGGTCTGTCTACAGGGCTCCTGTTTTTTCTATTGTGACATACTTCCTTGAGCAAAGTAGATGTGAAATTATATATGGAAGTTAATATTTACATTTTAAAAGTGACATCACAGAGAGGAAAGCACAATTTATTTTTCAAAACACCTACAGAATGTTTACCTTGGGTGCTTCTTTACACCCAGCCCCATTCTTTGAATAGCTCCTAAATTCATGCAGTTCTCTCTAAGCTTAAAGTTCTTCATTTGTAAGGGGAATAATGATAGCACCTACATCATGTTGTGAGATAGTTCTCCATGAGTATCCTACATTTCTACATGTCCTGCAAGTACAGGCACAGAATGCCTTTGTTCTGGACTAACTGTTCAAGGATGTCTGTACAGTAAATACCCTTGAAAGACAGTGATAGTGTCTCCCTCTGGAGCAAAAAGTAGCATGCTTACTGCCTATTTTAAAAGATTCAGGTTCCCTAAATTCAGGGCTCCTCTTCCATAATGTAACCCACTTTGTATTCTTCATGTTGTCCTATGGGAACTGGGGCTTTGAGAACTGGCCCAAGAAAATGCTGATACTCTGGTTTTTGTTATTTCTGTGGGTAATAAAGTCCTTTGTCTCTGACCCAAGAGTCTCATGTCTTCTGCCACCATCTACAAAAGTATGGTAGGCTATTTTGTTAACTTCCAAATAGGGTAGAAATCTCAAACCCTTCATAATTTTTGACATCTCATAAAGCTGTGACAATTAAATGAGATAATCCATGTAGCTGGATTAGTGACTGGCGCAAAAAAAGTACTAAATATATATTGGCTATTGATGTTATTATTGAATCAGAAAAAACAATACATCATTGTTTCATTAAAAATATAGGTACTTCGGAATTTTACATGAATTAACTTCAAATTGCTTTTTTCTTGGTATGATAAACTATCTAATAGTAATATTCCTTTGTACATATGCTATAAATAATGTAGTTGGGACTCCTGGAGGGTCAAGTCAGTTCTATAAATACAGGATTCATGAGTTTTTTTGTATCTTATGGCTAGAGAAGTTGGTATAGAAATGATTTGGAAGGCATATTTTATAATGTAACTTGAATATAGATTTTGAAATGTTATAATTGAATGTTGAAGGAAAATTAATAAAACAATCTTACAACAAGTGGCATTCAATAGTCTGCTAAAGTTTAATGACTTAGAAACCCCAAAGCCCATGACTGTTTATGAATTTCATCTAAGGAACACTGGAAGTATGATTTTTATTCCATCTGTGAACCATATAATTTACTGACATGAAAATGAGTTAAGATATACAAATGATAATGCAGCTTTGAAAACTATGGAATCCGTCTGGAATTTCTTCTGTTTCTCTTCACATTTTATCTCTTTATTTTAGCTCTGCCCTTGAATTATTGAAAAGAGAAGGTTTTTTGGTACTAATGGCAAATCATTTGATCCTTTATGCCTTTTTGAGGGTGCTTTTGTTTCATATGCTCTGCCTTTAGCATTTCTAAGATTCTCTAGTTTAGGATAATCATAACAGCCACCAATGTCTTCTGGCTTTTGGTGTCACTAGTAGAGTTCTCCTATGTATGGATTACATTTGCCTTTCCTTCAAAAGTGAGTTGCCTAGTGGGTGAAATTTAAGGAGAAATAGGACATTTGAATAATTTCAAAGTATCTCTTATTATATGTAAATAAATTCTTATTAATTACAAAGGGAAAAATAGTAGATTTGTGGTGGGGAAATTAGGCAGACACAGCCTTAACCAAGATTAACCTCAGGATTAACCTTAGCCAACCAAGACATATCCACAGGTACCCCCTTATATGGTACAGTGATGATGGGCACTTCTGTGATATTCTTTCTAACAAGGCATAATCTCAGTCTAAGCATGAGAAAACATTAAACAAACCCAGACTGAGGAACAGTCTACAAAGTATCTGACCAGTACTCTTCAAAAGCCTAAAGTTAATGAAAAACAACAAAAGACTAAGGAAGTGTCAAAGATTGGAGCAGACTAAGTATACATGACAAACCAAATACAATCTTGAATTAGACTCTGGGACATAGAAAAAAAGGACATTAGTAGAAAAAACTTGTGTAATCTGAACAGTGTCTCTTGTTTAATAGCATTGTACCGATGGTAATTTCTTAGTTTAGAGATCAATACTCTCTATCTCTTTGGTTAAGTAAGGTTAATGGAAACTGAATGAAGTGGACACGGAACTCTGTACTATTTTCAACTCTTCTCTAAGCCTAAAATTACCTTAAAATAAAAAGATTTTTAAAAAGTGAGTTATTTATTAATCATTGCGATAAACTCTGGTTTTATTTTCCATGCTAGGAAAGTTAAAAGGTGAATGAATACAACAGATTAATCTTCATAATTATGTAACATCATGGAGATGCAGAATAAAGTGAGGTCATTTATGAAAGACATTCATTAAATGGCATCCACTTTGCTTTGATCACTTTTAACGTGTAGGTGGGTCGATAGGCATAGTCTGTCTCCCGAAATAGGTAAGACCTCCTACCTTTTATTTTTCCACTGTCTAGTTCATATTTTTATACATACTAGATGTTCACTGGAGGTTTGTTTTGATTGTTGAGGATGATAACCAAGTGCTCTCTGCTGGCTCAGATCTCAAGTACTCTTTTATCTGGGTGCTGAATATCTGCTCTATAGACTCTCAAGTTGCATATTCAACATAAGTTCTGAGCTACCAATTTTTCTATAAAACTTAGGAAAAAATACTTTTTCTTTTACTTCTAATTCACAATTTCTCTCAGCATTACCAGAACATATACTCAAAGAAGATCGTATAACACGTTTTCTTTAACTAGTGACAAGAAAAATGTTTTATTTCCACTACTCAATTATGTTGAGTGTTCATGTCAATGAATTAAGGGTTGAAAGGGATGGGTGAAGGTTTATGCTTATAGTGATATTTTTGGGAGGCTGAAGAAAGATGCAAATTATACTGATGTTCATACAAAGGAACTCTTATTCTGTCACCATCTCCTCCTTCATGTATATTTTTTCCTTGAAACCCCAACAGGTTTTCATCATTCTCATCAGAAGATCATGTTTTTTCCATGTCACTACAACAGAGATGGACAAAAACATGTGGTCCCTGACTTCAGGATCCTGTAGAACTGAGACTTTTAGGTGTCTCATTAGAAAATTCAGCCTCCTTTTCTGAGACTATAATCTTAAAATACATCCTTTATCAAACTGTCACTGATCTAAAATTTCACCATTAAAATTTCATCCCATGGTTGCTTCCTATTCAAATGCAACCAAAACTAAAAATTATATTATTACATATATATTAAAAGTATATTATTATATTATTAAATCCCTGCTAAAATGATATCTGGTTGAAAGTCAGTTTGAATATGAAGAGCTCAGAAAAGAGGGAACACCAGGAAAGAAATAGGAAATAGGGAGGGTATGTTAAATATGTTTTTAGAATTAATAAGACCCCAGGTTATATTCTGGCTTTTATATTTACTAATTGGTTAACTTTGGATATATTGTTTCCCCTCTTTTAGCTCATTTCCTTCATTTGTTAAAGTGGAAATAGTTAGCTCACCTCCCTGGAAGTTATCAGATTTAAATGAGCTAAGAAATGTGAAAACACCTAGCATGGCACTTGAACAGGAATAGGTACTGAAGAGTCTCCGGTTTGTCTTTTTTTTTTTTTTTAACTGAATACAAACTTTGTCCTCTTCACAGTTTTGACTGTGAGACCAAATTTAATTCATAGACCTCAACACTATCCACAGAGGTTTAAAGACAGTATGGGAGACATCCTTGAAGCCCATCTCTTTGCGTGTTTGCGCCTTGGAGACTGAGCTCTGGATGTGCAGCCTGCCATTGCTCTGCCTGTGCAGAAGGCATGAAAACAGCTGCTCTCTCCTTTCCACCAAGGTGTGACCCTGATTTCTTCCAATAGTACCCTAGGCTGGCTTGACCTGGGAGACAGTCATGTTGGATGAAGGGGAGAAGTTACCAGCGATAGAAGTCGCTGTGCAACCCAACCGTGAGGGAGAGCCCCAGGTGAGTTATTAATGATGCCCTCAATTGGAGAGGCCAGGCAAGGTGAAACTCCAAGGCATTTCAGAGGCTGGACAGATTTATGAGGAGCAGAGCCCTATTTCCATTGAATCTGAGGGAGATAATTGGCCTTTTACATGGAACTGATACAGGTCATCTGTAATAGCTGTGTCCGACTTCTAACCACCTCTCCCCTGTCCTAGAAAGGTGTAACTCAAGCTTCTGTTTGTCCTGCCTCAGTGCAAACACTGTGAATACCCATCTCTATGTTGAGAACAATCTTTGAATAGCAGCACTTTTAGACAGCAGTTGAAGGAAGCTTTTCTTGGAAGCTACTTTTAGAATCCAACAGGGCTCTTTTTTAGTAAAGGAGAACTTTAAACAACAACAAAAGTAATGCTTATTTTTCCCTGAGGGTTTTCATTGAGGTCTACTTTATTCATCTATGTTTATACATTTACTTTAATTTTGTCTCATTAGTGTCTAAAATAACACTAACCAGCATGAACTTCTGTCATCATCTGTATGTTCTATTCTTTGGGTATTTCTTTTAATGTGTATCACCTCTGAATAATCTGAAAAAATAACCATCAATTTGAAGAAGCCATCAGAGAAAACAGGTAAACCCCACGTATCTGTCATTTGTCTTTTGTGATAGTCATTCTCTATACTCATGAATGAGGATATATCTGTTCTTCAGAGCCTGTTGGCAATATACCCAATCAGTGTTATTACTTCATAGTCATATTATTTTGACTCAAACAGTGTCACACAGTTTGATGACTGATCTTATTTACTGCGTACTAATACAAAATTACTTTTTCTTTACGTTTTGGAGAATATAAAAGATGAATTTTTAGGAAGTGGTCTCCAAGCTCAAAGAGTTTATAATCTATGGGTGGCCGTATGATACCTAGTGAGGAATTTATTTTCAAAAATCAGGTTTTGTCAGTTTTGAGGGTATTCAAAAATATGAAATATGGACTGCTGGTGAAAGTGTCAGTTGGAGAGAAGTTTGGTAGTAAAAAGAGTTTTTAAAAATATATATTCTCTTTTATTATGGAAATTCTACCTCTAGAAATTAAGATAACTTCTAGGAATTGAAATTCTACCTCCATTGAAATAAATAAATGTACACAAAAATTCATGTACAAGATTATTCATTACAGTGTTATTTACAAAAACAAACTATAGAAAATATTAGGTAAATCTGGCAATAAATTGCTGTACATCTGTTGAACACTATGAAGCCATTAAAATGATAGTGACAATAATATTTAATGACAAGGGGAAATATTTACAAAATATTAATTGAAAAAAATCAGGTTACAAAACATGCAGAGTATTTCCAAATTTGTAAAACGTATACATGCACATTAGATAGATTAAAAAAAAAACGGAGTATATACCCAAACTTTTATGATTATTTTTAAGTGGTGGGATTAACATTGATCCTGCATGTGTTTCTCTATTTTTCAAAGTTTTCAGTAAAAATTCTGTCTGTTTGTAGTTCAAAAAATAGTCACAAAAATTTTTAAAGTGTTTTGGCTTTTGAAGGTGATTACAACAGAGAAATTGTAAAAGTGTTTTGGCCATGTTTGGGTTATTATGTAAAAAGCTCCATGTGATGATTACTTGGAACTATCTCTATGTCTTATTAGTTTCCAAACAGGTTATTCTATAAAAATGTATTTCACATATTTGTTTAAATATAGGGAACATTTTCCCAAAGAAAACAGCAATCCAAATAATCTGTAAAGAAGCATCTGGGTGCTTACTCTCTAGAAATCTCTCTGCTACAAGCTCTGAAGAGTACAAAATGAATGAGAAACAGCTGGGCTGTCAGGCCTTGCAGAGCTTAGCTGACTTGTCCAAGGTCACCCATCTATGTAGAGGCAGAGTCTAGAATTAACAAATGAGACATGTCTGGAGGCCAAGAATCCTTAAGTTCTATTGATGACTCTTGTTCTGTGTCATGTGCCTCCACTCACCATGTGGTCTTTGACCTTCTCTCTTCCCAGTGTGACCAGTCTGGAGACACATGAAGATGCACTGACCATCACCAGCCCAGATCTCTTTCCCTTGTATGTACTGTTCACTGAGGCCCATCACTGCCTCCACCCTTGCCTCATCCTCCTTACCTTTTAGTTTTCATTTTTATTAAGGTTAATCATATACAATATCTAAAGATTCCAATAGTTGACAAGATTTGCTATGAAACACAGCATTGCTCCAATCCTTCTCAACTTTTGCCCTTCCCAGAATTAATCACTTTCATCTCTTTCACCTCATTATGTTGTCATTTAGCTTCATGACTCTAAGTAGCATTCTTGTTACTTCTTGATTTTTCAGTTTCTGGCATTGTTAGTTGACTTCCCATTATAAAGTTGAGACTTGCATCTCTCTTTCCCTCTCTCCCTCCTTCTCTCTCCACACATGCATAGTGTTCTCATTCCCTTTTCTTCTAGTAGATTTATATTGTAATTTTGGTTAAATTAATATTGCATATTAATACATTATCATGTGATGTAAATTCTATTTTTAGCTGAGACATGTAGTAAACTATGAGCACTATTCCTTTCCTGTACAACTTTGTGTTTTCCCTAGAGTTAAAATTGTTTTCATTTGCTTCATTTTTAATCTGTTTAATCATTATTCAACCTCTCACTCTTCAACAATTGTCTAAATTTTCTCTCAAGATTCTTCCTGAAAACACTTCTATTGAGTTTTCATTTTTAGCTATTTTTCATTTGTAAAAGCTCTTCTTTGTAATCTATTTCTTTAGTATCCTGTTCATGTTTTGGTTGCATGATTTCTCATCTCTCTGTAGATACTAATGCTGTTTTGTATTTATTTTCAAGTTTTCTTATTTTTGCATAGTCTCTGTTGTCTGCAAGTTGCTTTAAATTTATTTGTTTTGGTCTCTTGCATTTCAAATTATATGCTGGCTTCCAATGTCTGATAACCCTTAAGTGTCTTCTCATATTTTATAGTATTGTTGTCTTCTCCTATGTCTTAATATTTTATATATAATTATATATATATATATGTATACATATATATATACATATATATATATATAGAGAGAGAGAGAGAGGTTTTTTTTTAACTTTCTTTTTTTGGCTGCACTGCGCAACATGTGGGATCTTAGTTCCCTGACCAGGGATCGAACCTGCACCCCCTGCATTGGAAGCACAGAGTCTTAACCACTGGACCACCAGGGAAGTTCCTATATATGTGTAAATATTATTGTCTTCTCACATTTGACATATACCGTCTTTTCGTATTTCGTAGTATTTTTAATAGCTCACTGGCCCCTCTGAATGCATTAGCAGGCCTTATAGATTGTGAATTTCATTTAGAGTGATGAGGTTGGGCTATTTACTCAGGAAAGTTCAGATGTTAGCATCTTTAGAACTTCCTCTTGAGTTGGTATTATTTTTCAGAGACATTTAATCTCTTCCCTGGATGATGAAGGCCTGGCTACCAGCATATGGAGAGCTGAGTGGGAGAAAATGGCTAATTTACATAATTCTTCAATTTTCAATATAGTACTCATACCTTCAATTTTGTCTTTTTTCTTCCAGATCAGAGACCCTCTGTCTTACACACTTCAGAAAATGAACCTCCAGTCCTCAGTGAATATAACTGAGGTCGATTTAGAAATCTTATAAAAGATCAGAACTTGTCCAACAGAATTTGTCCAAGCATGTCTGTCTATAGACTTGTCACATTTTGGGGAAAAGTGTGGTTTAGAATTCCTAAGACCAAATAATAGTGTAATAAAAATAACATAAAAATATGGAGCATCAAATATACACATCAATTGTAATGGCTTATATTCCAAACATATATGTGTGAGCAGCCAACTTCACATTAGATGGAAATGATGATGGGTATTGAAGCCCTGGCTTTCTCAATTCTTGACCCTGAACATCCCATCCTTTCACGAGAAGGTGGCCCAGTGTGACACGTCACTCAAGAGTAGAACATGTTGATGAAATAATATAAAATGGTCTGCGTGTGCAATGTGCTCCTGCCCATGTCACTTTAGGTAAATGGGAATGCCTTTTCAGACTACATATCTGAGATGAAGGTGAACTTTAAGTGTAAAAGTAAACATTTGTTTTGGACACTAAAATAAAATTTAATCCATGGCATTTTTCTATAGTGGGCAAGTCCCTAAAGCATTCTGTTCAACAGAACCTACCTTTCCTAGGGTCTTATTTGTAAAGACATCAAAGAGTTGAGGAAAAAACATTTCTTTTCAACCAGAGTAATGGGACTTCTTTCCTGTTTTGAAAGATCTTAATTTTCACTTGAATTTGAATATTGTTTCCCTTCTGATGATATCTGACATTCAAACAGGTCTTCTTAATAAAATTTAGGCCACCTTCCTTTTGACTAATTGGGCATGATTAGCTCCATCAATCAGGCTTTCTAACATTTTTCCCCATAAATTAAGCTTTGGAGCTTTGAAAAATATGAAACAATCAAATTACTGTTCTTTGATAGATACAGTGTGTTATGCTGCAGTTTGGTTTATAATGGAAGCTCATTACCATACTCATTACTGTGAATTATGGGAGTTTCCTGGCTGGCCCTCATTAACCATCTGGCTTTAAACATTGATTTGTGGTTACATATGTTATTTTTAGAAAAGAGCACCTGAACTTCTACTGAAAACATTTGTTTCATCTTGTTCTACATACTTTTAAAGGCCATGAGTCTCGCTGTTGCAAAAATCTTGTACATTCTGGTGTGTCTTCATCTTTGACTTATATTCAGGTATTATTTATCCAAAGAACATGCTAGCCATGTCATCAAGTCTTGATCCTATAAGCTGCTTTTACTCAAGAAATTTCCTAGGAAGTGTGATAGGAAAATATACTAGGTGGAAGACGAATCTAATCCTATAGATTTTCATTCCATTGTAGTGGAAAATTTTATATATTTGAAAGTATATAAGGACTTTGATGTTGGAGTATTTTAAACAAGAGGATACTAAAAACATTCATTCATTAATTTAGTCATCAAATATCTACTAAGCACTTTTTAGGGAACAGAGACTATTCAAGGAGATGCTGGGGATGGAACCGTGAACAGCAAGGCTCCTACCACATATAGTTGGATAACAAACAAAGGAAAGGACCAATAATAAAGAAAAGAGTATGAAGGAGATAAATTGGACTTCATAATAGAGAGAAAGTTAGGGAAGAAAGGCTACTTTTGAAAAAGTAGAAAAAGTCTCCCTGAGGATGATATGAGGATTACCATGTGAACAACCAGTAGAAGAAACTTCTTGGCAGAATATGCAGTGAATTCAAAAGACATCAGTCCATAAAGAGCTGGATGTGTCATGAGACAGAAAAGAGGCCTCTGAGTCTAGAGCACAGGTAATGCAAACAGACTGTGATAGGAGATGAGCTTAGAAGTGCTGGCAGGAACCAGATCATACAGGGCCATGGTAAGGAGCCTGGATTTAATTTTCATTGTGACTTACACAAACATTATGTCTATGATGTAGAAAAATGACTCTAGGAAGGCAAGAGTTGAAAGATGGCAACCAGAAAGATGGCAACCACTTAGAAGGCAACTGTAATAGCCAAAGTGACAGATAATGATGATCTAGACTAGGGCAATAACATAGAGATGGAAAGGAATAGAGAGGTGTGTAGTTTTGGAGATGGAACCAACATGACATATTGATGCACTGCATGTGAATAATCGGGAGCAAGGATGACTTCTGGAATTTTGGATTGAACAAATGCATGGATAGAGGTACCATTTACTGAGATAGAGAATTCTGACAGAGGAGCAGAGTGGTGCACCAGGAGTTCATTTGTTGACAAAATAAATTTAAGTTGTCTTTTAGACTTCAAGATGTTAAATAACAAATAGGAAGTTGTATATGCATCTTGAGGGATATAAATGAGTCAAGATAGACCAAGATCACCCTGGGGAAGAATATAGACCAAGAGAAGAAGGCCCAGAACAAGTACTTCCTTCCAGGAAGGAAAACAGAAACCATAATAGTTAGAATGATAGGCAACTGGTTATGCAGAAGTCAGAAGGTTGAAAGAGCAAAAGGAGGGTGCTGAGGTGCCCAGAGGTGAATGACAGGAGGAAGGAGCTCCCACTCTCAGGCCTGGAGAACATAGGAAAGAGGCCGTTAACCAAAATCTATGAGCGAGGAGTATGGGACTTACAGAGCTAGTGCTTGGGCCTCTGGGAGGACACTCCATGCAGCTGGTGCTTGAACTTCTGAAGAGGGGCATGTCCAAGTAGATTCTCCCAGGTCTCAGGAGTAGCACAGTTGGTAAGAGATGGCAGTGTGCCTCCTACTAGGGCTGCCAAGGGTCAGCAATTTGGTGAGATTGGAACTGTGAGTGTTGGAAAAAGGTGGAAGTTGCAGCCAACTGTGAGCTATTATTGAAGATTTTTGATGGGGAGTAGAAAAGAGAAAACAAGCTCCTCGACCCCTCCTTACTACATCCAATAATCCTCTGGTGATTCCCATTGGTAGAACCTAATAGAAAGCCAGATGGTAAGGGAGTCTTGGAGATGTAGTTTGATCAATCTAAGTTCACCAGTATAGAAGATGGGCTTGGAGCTGAGAAATGTCTTCTAAATATTCCTTGATTTTCGACGTGAGGTAACAGCCCTGCTTTCATAGCAGGTATGCAATTCTTCATACAAGAAATGAAGGCTATTAAGGAGGCGTTATACTGATGGCCCTACAAGGGTGAAGTAACATCTCCTTGCCTATTGAGTAGACCTAGGTCAGGCACAGTGTCTCATCTAGTTTGTCTCTCACGCTCAAACCAGAACATGAGTTTCCTTCCTGTTCCGTCCTTAGAAAAACCAGCCTAACATTTTCTTGGGTACTTTATAGAAACATTTTTTGCATATATGGGTATTTCCTTTTTTCACTCATTCATTCAACATTGAGCTGTTTTTGGTGCAGCTCTAAGTATTAAAGGCATAGGGATGAATATGACAACATTCCTGTCCTTATGAACCTTAAATTTTAACAAGTTGTACTGTGTGCAAAAGGGAAGGATTAGTAATTAA
This sequence comes from Pseudorca crassidens, assembly GCF_039906515.1. NCBI lineage: Eukaryota > Metazoa > Chordata > Mammalia > Artiodactyla > Delphinidae > Pseudorca > Pseudorca crassidens. The sequence continues at coordinate 89,551,075 of NC_090298.1, forward strand.
CATATAACACAATTTTTTAAATGAGATGTTTTCAAGCAGTGCTAAGTCCTATGAAGAATATAAAACACGGTGATTCAATACAAGTGACAGGGTGAGGCACTCTAGCAATTATGGACTCCACTTCACCAACATATTAGTACTATCACACAGTTTCAATCAAAATAGGCTAATTCTTTCAAGAAGATATAGCTACTAGCAGCTAGAAGGTTGGTCTAAGGAGGAGGAATCTGCACTAAGACTTGAAAGATGAGAAGAAAAGACAGTTATGTGAAAATTGGTAAAACATTCCAGACAGAAGGGCTAAGCAAGTACAAAGGCCCTAGGCTGAAATGAGCTGGGCAAACCTGGAAGACAGAAAGGCCAGTATGGCTGGAGGACAGTGAATGGGGGAAGATGGCAAAATATCTGCACTCTTTCGTATCTACTTTATCTCACTTAACAAAAAATCTTGGAAATCAGCCCTTATCAGAACTTCCCTCTTCTTAATGCCTGCATGTATTCTATTGTACAGGCATTTAGTTTATTTAAGCATTTTGCTATCATCAGATCTTTAGATTGTCTGCATTCTTCTGTTCTTACAAACAGTGTTCAGTGCGGTAGCAAATACAGATGTCCCCAATTTACAATGTTTCAATTTTACCATGGCACGAAAGCAATATGTATGCATTCAGTAGAAACTGTACTTTGAATTTTGATCTTTTCCTGCGCTGGTGATATGCAGTAGAGTACTCTCTCATGATGCTGGGCAGTGTCATTGAGCCGTGGCTCCCAGTGGGCCACGAGATCATACGGGTAAACAACTGATACACTCACAACCATTCTGTAGCCATACAACCATACTCTTTTTCACTTTCAGTATAGTACTCGATAAACTACATGCGATATTCAGTACTTTATTATAAAATAGGCTTTGTGTTAGATGATTTTTCCCAACTGTAGGCTAATGTAAGTGTTCTGAGCACAGTTAAGGTAGGCTAGGCTAAGCTATGATGTTCAGTAGGTTAAGTGTATTAAATACATTTTCAACCTACAATATTTTCCGTTTATGATAGGTTTATTGGGAGGTAAGCTCCTCATAAGTCAAGGAAGACCTGTATCATTGTACATATGGTTTTGCATGTTAACATGATTACGTCTGTACAAAAAGTCCTAGAGACGTGTGTGCCTTATGAATTTTGCTCTGTTCATTTTAAATTTTGGTAGATATTTCCAAATAGACTTCCAAAGAAGTTTAGCAATTTCGATCCCCACCAACAATAGCGCTTTCACCCTCATCCATCCAATGAACCATAAAACATTTGGGTTTTACTAGATCTGCCAGATGAAAATGGTATATCATTATAGTTTTGTCTTATATTCTTTATCAGAGAGATCTAGCTCATTTTCATGTGTTTAAAAACCATTTGCTTTTTGAGTGTACTTGAACTCTCAGCTCATGTTCTTTGCCCACCTACACTGGACTGCTAAGTTTATTTCTGTTATGAGTTCATTACTGGTTGTCTTCTCCAGCAAACCCATAGGGCGAGTGATTATGCTCACAAATGGGAAGAAGCAACGAACATCCTCATCCTCCCTCACTGTGCGGTAAACTATTAGCTTTGCTACCAGTTTAGAAATTGTAGTGGTAATTTTGGTTTCTTCCCTGTACTCTGGGCTGGGAAGCTGAAAACAAAATATTTTTAGTTGGGGGAAACCAAGATTCAGTCTCTCTATTCTCCCCCGGCTGCTTCCAGGTCCTAAATATTCGGCACAGAACTGAGAAACATCTCCCTCTTGCGAGGTATTCAGAGAAAATCCACATGTGATCATTGGAGACTGCTTTCTAGTTCCATGTATTTCTTTTCCCTGACACAAACTGCAGAAGTTCTTGGTGGAAATTTGTTTCACACTTGTACTTGTGGCTGGATGAACATGTGAGAATGTTTCTATAACGCATTGTATGTGGTTATAGCCATGAGTAATAGAACATAGATATGTTTAATCAGGAGAACCAAGAAGAAGAATATAATATATTATAGTACCTGTCTCAAAATCCTCCTGCACTTCTCCCCTCCCCTCGCAATATTTAGTCCCCCATTCAAACACATATATACAATTATATATATATATATATAGGAATCTATGTTTGCCAGGATTTTAAAACAGTAATCAGAAAGCATTTTTCTTCACCGCAAATGATTAAACAAAGAAAGATTAAATGAAGATGAAATCAAAACTTCAGAGTGCATAATTCTGGAGACCACGTAATCACACATATGGAATATTTTTCCGTAGCGAAGCCCCCTGCAATTGATGTCATTGTAAATAAGCAGAATAGTCTCAGGTTTACCTAAATCCATTCCCATTTTCCTAAACTACAGATCATATATGTCTATCATATAAATTCGTTCAGACTCTGAATGGTGTTGGAAAGAATCTTCATAAAAAGGTTAAAAAGTCATCTCCAGGAATTACAAAGGTTTTCTTGAGAAACGTTTTAAATAATCAAGGGTATCTGCAACAAGGCAGTCATCCCCTAAAAGGCAGAGGGATTACTGAGTGTTAATTATGATACAATTTACTCTTTCAAGTTCTCCATTTTACTTCTTGTCCATGTCTTACTTTTTTTTTTTTTTTTGCGGTACGCGGGCCTCTCACTGTTGCGGCCTCTCCCGTTGCAGAGCACAGGCTCCGGATGCGCAGGCTCAGCGGCCATGGCTCACGGGCCCAGTCGCTCCACGGCATGTGGGATCCTCCCGGACCGGGGCACGAACCCGTGTGCCCTGAATCGGCAGGCGGACTTTCAACCACTGCGCCACCAGGGAAGCCCCATGTCTTACTTTTAATTAATGTCTCTCTTTGAGCTAGGAGAGCAGTAATTTTCTTGGCTGTTTCTTCACTAACAGATTTTCTATTCTTTCCAGCTCTTGATAGGCAGCTTCTTTTTCTACTAAGAGAAGCTGAGAAAAAAAGCATACAGCATCAAACATAGGGATGCTAAGGTCTGAGATATTGTTAAAATATTGTTCAATCACAGAACTTCCCTGAGCCAGTGCTGAACAATAGTTTTCTGTTTCTCTCTGTCCCATGGCTATCATTCATTTATCATTCTTTTCATTCATTCCTCTGTTTGATCATTTGTTCATTGATTTATCTGTTCATGCAACATTTGTTGAGTATAATTTGACTTCCACGCACAGGGTTAGGTACTGAGACTCACAAAATTGAACAAGATTCAGCCTGTTAGGCATTTCATTTATAGGCGAGACATGGGGATGAATAAGTGTAACATAAGTGCTTTATTCCATTTGAACCTCAAACTGGCCCTGTCAGTTAGTGCTATTGTCTGAATGTTTGTGTCCCTCCAAAACTCAAATATGGAAATTCTAACCACAGAGAAGATGTGATTAGGAAGTTTGGCCTTTGGGAGGTGATTAGGTCATGAGGGTGGAGCCCTCGTAAATGAGATTAGTTGTTTTATAAAAGAGGCTCCAGAGAGCTCCTTAGCTCCTTCCTCCATGTGGTATTACAATGAGAAGTCTGAGATTTGGAAGAGGGCCCTCAGCTAAGCATGCTGGTATCGTGACCTTAGACAGTCAGTCTCCAGAACTGTAAGAAATAAATTTCTATGTTTATAAGCCACCCAGTCCATGGTATTTTCTTGTGACAGCCTTATTGAACTAAGACAGGCTAAGTAGGATGTATCTTGATATTTTCACTTTATAGGTAAAGAAATGGAGACCTCATTACAAGGAAAACTTTTTTTTTTTTTTTTACTTTTAGATGATGGGATGTTCACTAAACTTACTTTGGCCATAATTCCATGATGTATGTAAGTCAAATAATTATGCTGTGTAACTTAAAACTTGTATGTCAATTATATCTCAATAAAACTAGAAGAAAAAAAAAAAGAAATGGAGACTTAAATGATGGTTAAGTAAATTATCCAGTGCCCTACAATTAGTAATTGTAGGACCAAGACACAAATTCAGTTCTATAATTCCAAATCCATGCTCTTCTCATTGCCATGCTACATGGTGCTAATGTCCTTCCTTGAGAAACTCCTGGAGACAGCATTGCTGATGTAACCACTTTACTAACCCTTGCCCATCTGTGCCATGAAGTATGTCCACAAGCAGACAAATTCACTAAATAAAATCATGTTTTATTCCTTTTATCTGTTGATAACAGAAAGACAAGCTTACACTATGCCCCAAAGTTTTCCATAGCTGTGCTTTAGCAGGAGCAAACTTTAAAATCCAATTAAGCCCCATGCATGGAGGAATCAGACTCATCCCTCACAGCAAACTAACACACATCTTCCCAATGATGTTATCGACACCACACATTTTCCTTTCCTGCAACAAGTCAAATTATCATGGTGTTCCCTGCAGGGCCAAATTTTAATATATAGCAAGCCATGTTGTGATAAGCGTAAGAAAGATATAAAGCTAGATGTGTATCGCTGGCATAATATAAGCTGACTGACTACTTAGAAATAATTTATCCAAGAGCAGAATTTAAACATGAATGATGGAGATGCCAGGTCTGGACTTAGAAGAAACACACCCGTAGTTACAGTAATTATAAACAAATAGCATCAGGTTTGAGTAGGGCTTCACCCCCTCTCCTGTACCTTCTGATCTCTCCTGGGGTGATATATGATACAACCGAAAACTCGCCAAAAAGAGGTTTCCACATCCTGGATGTTGTTGGTCACATTACCCTAGCTAGACCAATAAGACTCAATTTGGGGATTTTTGTTGGGACAACAAGGAAAAAGAAACTCTCTTTTCTCCCTCCCTCCCTTCCTTCCTTCTTTCTTTTCTTGCTTGATTGGAAGCTGGGAGGATGTAAGGCTCCATAGAGCTTATAAGGGGCACAAGGCAGAAAAAGCCTGTCTGAGAGTTAAGCCAACACAGAGAAAATTTGATTTAAAAAAAGGGAGGAAAACTGAATCTTAATATTATCATCTCAAACCATGACCCAGCCATGCCTAAAATGAGAGATACCTCTGTACTACTCTGGTAATTAAATCAATAAATTCCTTTTGATTTTCTCTCCCCCTTTCTGTTTCTTGCTCTCACTTTCTTCTTACACCAGTTTGATGTATATTTCTGTTACTTGTTACTAAGAGTTCTAATTCAGGAAAATAGCAACCAACCTTTCTTCTCAGTGACTCTGTATCTCTTTGTCTGAAAAATTACAGATTATTAGGGACAGTAGCCATTTAGCCCTATAAATCCTTAGCTGTGCTGTCCACAAGATTCAGCCTTGTCCCTTTTCTTGATATTTAATGAGCAATTAAAATAGGTTTTGGAGAAAACATAGCCTAGAATGATTTAAAATTTTATTTCTTTTTTAAATTGAAGTATAGTTGACTTACAATATTGTGTTAGTTTCAGGTGTATAGCATAGTGATTTAGTTTTTTTTTTTCTTTTGCAGATTATATTCCATTATAGGTTGTTACAAGATATTGAATATAATACAGTAAATCCTCATTGCTTATCTATTTTATATATAGTAGTTCATATCTGTTAATCCTAATTTGTCCCTTCCTCTCTCCCCTTTGGTAACCATGAGTTTGTTTTCTATGTCTGTGAGTCTGTTGTATATAGATTCATTTGTATTATTTTTTAGATTCCACATATAAGTGAAATCATATAGTATTTATCTTTCCCTATCTGACATAAAATTTTACTTCTTAATGAAAAGCTAATTCTATTATGAAATCCTGAGACCAAAAACAGTTAAATGCTTGCAAGGTTAATGACATTTTCAGTTGCTATAATAAAATGCAATCTTTTACTTTAAAGATCACAGCCATTTAAAATGATCCAATAAACATGGTACACTGAGTTCATCTTAATGCTCTAGTCTCTTTTTCACAATCTCTTTAATCCTGCCAGTTTCCCCTGAAAAAACACCTCTGGTTTCAGTGAGATTCCATGAGCACATAGTTTTGTACAGTTTCCTTAATATTTAGAACCGAAAAGGGAAGAATGGTTTCTAAAAGTAAAGATCTCTGGAGCCCTACATCTGAAATCCCCAAGGTAGATATCATGTCTCAGTAGGTTTTTCTTTTTTATTTTATACCTTCATTCAACAACAACCATGACAACAACAGAATTTTTGAGGAACTATAGACTTTGTACACACAGATTGGCAAGACACATTCTCACTGTCTCATGGCAGAGAGGGATAAGAAAGTCAATTAGTAGAGTGCTTTTCGTTCGCTTTATTCTAAAAGTCTCCACGCTATTTTAATGCATTTATGTGAAAACTCCTCAGTCCCCAAAATTATAGATTGAATTTTGAGTAAGCAGTTTAAGCTTGAAACTAGTTTATCAGGCAAATATGTTGACTTGTCTGGTTTTGGTACCATATAAACACAAATATGTTGTATGGGCATGAAGCGTGGGCTAAGGTTTAATAAAACATGAAAACAACTTTAATACTTCAAGTGAAAGTCAATGTATAACGCATGGCAAATGCTAAAAGAGGTGGTAGGGAAACCAACACTTGTTATGCAATAATGTGCTAAGTACGTTTATAATAAGTTTTCTCAATTAATTCTCAGAACATCCTATGAGATTGGCACTGTCATCCCTGGGGACCCATTCTGCTCTCCCATCCCCAGGCAGGCCCCGTCCTCCAAGGCAGTTGTAAGGGCTAGGAGAGCCCTCTGGGGAGGCCTGGGTATTTCAAACCTCTACAACCAGGTACCAGGAGAGTAGGCACTTGCCATTTCTCAGTCCAGGGCTCCCAATTTTGAGGGTTTCCTTCCAAGCAGCAGTCTGATTAGACTAAGGGGCAAAGTGCAGATGTGCAACTACCTGATTTATTATTTACCTCTGACTCACCGAAGTCAGCCCCAAGAAGCAGCAGGTCATCATTACCAGATGCTCTCCCAGTGCTCAGGCACAAGGTAACCCTTTCCTGAACAATCATATTCTCTGTTGTGACATAAATTTTTGTCTGTAACCTAATCCCCTTTCAAACTCCCTCCCAGATAATTCTTAAGGCAACATTCATTCAATTACAAGGAATTGTTTTCTTTGTAATGTTAAAGCAAGTATCCTATTGTTAGGGCAACCTGATGTAGGGCATAATCGTGCAGGTTTGACCAACACCTTTATTCCTACCTGGGCAGAGTCCTACTTTGCTCCTGAGTTTTCCCATTCTGTGGTTAGAAGAATGAAAATCAGGTCATTGTTCTGCCTCTTTCTGGTGTTGTTTTGTCTTTGTCTCTGCCTGTGCCCTGGTTGAACTACATAGCTCCTCTCCTTCCTAGATCAACTCCTGCTCTTTCTACTAGTTAACCCTAGTTAACTTCCCATACTACAGATGACTCCTCTGAGCTCTCTCAATAACTTCCACTTTCCAAGTGAAGACAATGAGGTTCAGAGAAGTTAGTTATATCACTAGTAATACTAGACCAAAGATTTGAATTCATAATTTCAAAGCCCATATGCTTTACTCCACACTCTGTGGCTCCTCTCATGATTGCTTCATTTGTGATTGATTTAGAAAATAAAACAGTAACAGAATGGAGTTTTTGGATTATTTAACATGACTCATCCCCTATGGCCAATTATCCTGCTGTTGAACATTTTCAACAACACATAAATAAAACATATATGTTCACACATTATAATATTTTTCATTATTATTATTTCACCTAAAGACATCCTAAAATTGATTTGTTTTTTCCCTAGATTTTTAGTAAGAATCAATTGCATCATATAGCCTTGCAAGTTTTAAGAAAATTATGCTGCTTTGACATAAAGACCTTGTGAAAGGATATTCTCCAAAGGAGAAAAATGAAGTAATAAATAATATACAAGGTTAACTCTAGTTTCCTCAAAATAACTTCTGCCCTTGGTTGGGTTTGTATAATCTTATTGGCATTGGTATGTGTAAATATAACTATTGATGATGTTCCTATGCCAGGTTGCAAGTGGCTAACAATTATAGTTAGCACTGGAAGTTGAAAATATTTTCAAGGTTATCTATATTTTGAAGGTTTGCTTGTGGTTCATTTTCTACAAAGTTCTTCTTACTGGATGGACAGGATTTTATTTTATTTGAGGGCTTTTAGGGCAATGTAATCTCATAAATAATTATTATTTTGGACTGTAAAATAGAATATATCCTTGAGATTCTGTTTCTTTTAGACCAAAGTTATTGATTGCTAAATTACTTCTCAGGTTTCTAAAAGCCATATTGTGTATGAATGTTAATCATTGTCAATAACTTCCACCACCTTCTTTTACTTCTATTTTATGCATTTAGCCAGCCTAATCTGCTAACAAGACAGATTGTGAAATGACTTTGTGATAGTCATTCATTTACTCATTCATTTATACAAATGATTTGAGCAGCTATTGTGTGTCGGGCACTGTGTTAGATAGTGAGGATGAACTAGCCAGCAAGACAGTCTCTGCCCCCATGGAGTCTAGTTGGGAAGACAGATGGTAAATTAGTAAGTAAATATCTCACCTACTATATGCAATCTTGGGGCTGTATAGGAGAACTTGAAAAGCAAAAACTGGTAAAAATAAAGACGGAGAACAGGAATCTACACTGTCCAGGTTCATCCTTCAAAAACACTCCCTTTGCCACATATTCCTGAATCTTAGCCATTGTACTTTTGCTGTATCACCTGAATAACATTGTCTTCCCCAAGAAAGTGGCAAACTTGGCCCAGTTAAGATAAAGAAGCAGGCAAAATTGGCTCTATTTATTTATTTAGTCACCCATTCCAATAAACATGTATTCACTTTGTTAGATCCTTTTTTAAAAATTAAAGTATAGATGATTTACATATTATATTAGTTTCAGATATATAATACAACAGAGATTAAATATTTTTAAAGATTATACTCCATTTCAAGTTATTATAAAATATTGGCTATACAATATATTCTTGTAGTTTATTTATTTTATACATAGTAGTTTGTACCTCTCAATCCCCTACTCATATCTGGCCCTTCCCCCCAACCTCTTCCCACTGGTGCCCACTAGTTTGTTCTCTATAACTGTGAGTCGGTTTCTGCTTTGTTATATTTATTCATTTGTTATAATTTTAAGATTTCACATACAACTGATACCAAACAGTATTTGGCTTTCTCTGTCTGAATTATTTCACTAAGCATAATACCCTCCAGATTCATCCATGTTGCTGCAAGTGGCTAAATGTCATTCTTTTTTATGGCTGAGTAATATTCCATTGTATATATATTTCTTCTTTATACATTCATCTGTTTGTTGGACACTTAGGTTGTTTCCACATCTTGGCTATTGTAAGTAATACTGTTATGAACATTGGGGTACAGGTAGCTTTTCAAATTAGTGTTTTCATTTTCACTGGATATATACCCATGAGCGGAATTGCTGGATCACATGGTAGTTCTATTACTAATTTTTGAGGAACCCACATACTGTTTCCCTTAATGGCTGCATATTAAGTATATCATGCCAGTCCCTTTTAGCCTGCAAAGTTTCTGCAGAAAAATCACCTGATTGCTTTATGGGGGTTCCCTTGTTTGTGACTCTTTGTTTTTCTCTTGCTGCCTTTAAAATTCTCTTTAACTTTTGCCATTTTAATTATGATATGTCTTGGTATGGATCTCTTTGGGTTTATCTTGTTTGGCACTCTCTGTGCTTTCTGTACCTGGAAATCTGTTTCCTTCTTCAGCTTCAGGAAGTTTTCAGCCATAATTTCATCAAATACCCTTTGGCCTCTTTCTCTTTTTCTTCTTCCAGGACCCTTATAATATGAATATTGGTATGCCTGATGCTGTCCTAGAGGTTCCTTAAAATATCCTTATTTTTTAAAATTTGTTTTTCTTTTTCCTGTTCTGATTGGGTGATTCCCATTATTCTATCTTTCAGATCACTTATTCATTCCTCTCTTTCACCTAGTCTACTGTTAATTCCTTCTAAGTGTATTTCTCATTTATTGTATTCTTCAGTTCAGACCATTTCTTTTTTATATTTTCTAGTTCCTTGTTAAAATTCTTATTGTGTTTATCTATTCTTTCCCCAAGTTCAGTTAGCACTTGTTTTGAACTCTTTATCTGGTAAATTATTTATCTCTATTTCATTAGGGTATTTTTTTTTCTTGTTCTTTCATTTGAAACAAATTCCTCTGTCTTCTCATTTTGTTTAACTTTCTGTCTCTATGAAATTAGGTGATGCAGTTACCTATCCAGATCTCAAGGGGTGTCCTCATGTGGGAACGTCCCTATGCCATCTGCATAGAGAGCTGGAGCCAAAGTGAGCATGGGTCACATCCTCCCCCAGGGTGTTCTGGCAGCTATCACCTTGGTGTGAGGTAGGGCTGGAGATGGCAGGGCCAGAGCGAGGCCCTGTGTGAGCTGGGGCTTCTCATGCTCAATGGCCATCACTATCCTATGGGGATAGGCCCAAGGTGCTGGAGCAGAAACCCTGAGGGTCGGGTCTGGGCAGATCCTGTTCCCTCTCAGTGTGTGCTCTCCCCACCAGCAAAGGCACTTCACCCTAGTGGTGAGCAACACCTGCGCAAGAGGGTCTCAAGTGGGTGCCTGGTATGAGCCTGGTTGTGCACTGGGACGGTCCCAGCAAGCCAGTCAGAGCCCCAGGCAGTTTCCAATTCACTGCCTCTGTGCCCTCTCTGGCAATGGCTGTCCTTGCTCCATTCAGAGGCAGGGCCAGATCTGAGTTGACTTTGCTTCCTCCTGGTGCATGCATTCCCACCCCCCCCAACAATGGTACCTTCACACTAGTGAAGAGCAGTGCCCGAGCAAGAGGGGTTGCAACAGGTTCCCAGTGAAGGCCAGGGCATTCTCTAGGGTGTTCCTGGCATGCCAGTCAGGGTCTCAGGTGGCTCCCAGTCTGTGGCCTCCTTGTGCACACTGGCAATGGCTGCTCTCCTCTTGTTCAGATGCAGGGCTGTGTCTGAGCTGGCTCTATACCCCACGTGTGCACTCTCCTTGGCAACAGCAGCCAGCCTCCAGCCTAGTGCAGAGCTGTGACAGAGCAAGAGGACCTGGAGCAGGCACCTGGTTCGGGCTGGGGGACATTCTGGGGTGGTCACAGGAAACCAGCCAGGGCCCCAGGCCATTTTCAATTTGCTTTCTCCACCTTGTTTCGGGAATAATCAAGCATGTGTGCGCTCTCTTCTTGATCTGTGTCTTAGTTCCTTATAGCCCTCTGGTAAGCTCCACTGGTTTTCAAACCAGCTAAGGAGATTTGATTTCCTGGTGTTGGACCCCAGGGCTGGGGTGCCTAATATGTGACTTGGACTTCTCACTCTCCAGAGAGGATCACTTAGCCTGTGATATCCCCCTCCTCTTCTGTGTCCCCTGTTAGGGTTGTGGGTCCCAACCTGATTGCGCTCCTCCCTTCCTACCTTACTCTGCGTGGATCTTTCTTTACAGCCGTAAAAGATCTACTATTTACAGATGTATTTTTGATGTGTTCGTGGGGGACGGTGAGCTCAGCATCCTTCTACTCCACCATCTTGATCTCCCTCCACTTCTGTTCGATCCTCTTGGAAGGGCAGAGTTGTAAATATTAAAAATATGTGGAGAAGGACTTCTGCTTCTGAGCAGAATGTGAGAGGTCAATACTATTACTTGAATAAACAAAATATTACACGAGTCATTTTCAAAACTTTAGAGAGCTGTGAAGGCAATGAAGACTAAATGAATTAAACTTCTAGAGAGAGAGAGAACATTTGAGATGACCTCATGATTGTCAGCTATTTTTCTCTTGGGGCATTTGTCAGTCTTGGAGATGCACTGATGCTTGGGTTTGACCCATGTGGAGGGACTCTGCTGGAAGAGGAGAAACCAGCAAAGCTTTTATAAACTTGGAATATAATCTTGGAGCACTGGAAACTTGAGGAGCCTCAAATGCATGCCTGGGTCTCCCCACTGTATTGAAATCTCCCAGTCTCTTTTGCAATAGCCAAAACATGGAAACAACCTAAATGTCCATTGACAGATGAATGGATAAAGGAGTGGTGTATTATAATAATATGGAATATTATTCAGCCCTAAAAAAAGAATGAAATAATGCCATTTGCAGCCACATGGATGGACCTTGAGATTATCATACTAAGTGAGGTAAGTTAGAAAGAGAAAGACAAATACCATATGATATCACTTATATGTGGAATCTAAAATATGATACAAATGAATTTATTTACAAAACAGAAACAGACTCACAGACATAGAGAACAGACCTGTGGTTGCCAAGAGGGTGAGAGGCATGGGGGAGGGATGGATTAGGAGTTTGGGATTAGCAGATGCAAACTATTTTATATATATATATATATACTGAATCACTTTGCTGTACAGTAGAAATTAACAGAACATTGTAAATCAACTGTACTTCAATGAAATAAATTTTAAAAACTAAGAATTGTAAAATACTTTCTCAACATGACCAAATTTATATATATACATTTATATATATACATGTATATATACTTCATATATATAATGAGCTCTGCTTCACATAAGAAAAAAGGGGATATGAGAAAATATATATGCATCTGTTAATCTGTGCAAAAAAAAAAAAGGGAGTATAATCCTAGCACTAAAGAAACTGTTTATCTATGGGGGGACAGTATGGAAAAGGGGTAGAAAGAATGGAGAAATGAAGAAGGAATAGTGAGGAGGAGAAGAAAGTGACACTTCTCTGAGTATCCTTAAGTATTGCTTTCTTTGAGCCCATTGTCTTCCAGTTGGTTTAGCAGAGAGGCCAATGACCAGGTTTTCTTCAGGATTGTACACAGGAAGCCAGCCGAGCTACAATACTCATTCCTTACTTTTGTGCTTTTTACACTAACTATATTATTTCACTTATAAAACAGCACATAGTTCTTTGTCTAGATTTTTTAACCTTAAAGTAACTAACACCCCATTTAGAGCAATGGTTAAAAGCAAAATCAATTTTAAGCACCAAATAGATCATTTTATTTCTAATTTGTTAATTATGAGTTTACAGTAACCATTCCCTTTTTTTGATAACCACAGGGTACCCTAGGCACTTTTCACTACTCTGGACAATCAAACTAATTCATAACTGGTTGACTTTACACAGGGGTTAATTATCTCCTTAACACATTCCTCTGTCTTTCTCGGCACTAACTGCTCTTAATTGTCTTCAGCTTGTGATGAGATAACGGGAGAAGAAAAAGGGGAAGACTGGGAACTCTGGTACCCTGCCTTTCGTCTTTTGTGTAGGTGAAGCAGTTACTCAAGCAATTACTAAGCCAGTTCAGAAGCCTTCTCTTTTCACCCACCATGGCTTATATCTTGTGATATTTGCTACAAGAACATGTGATCACCATAAACCATGTGTCCTGATTATTTTGGCGTAACTCTATTTAAATTTGTACATTTTAATTCAAGTTGCTAATGTTACTTAGCCTTGTTTCCTTCATATAGGCAAAAGAATTAGAGCTGAATTTGAATTCTGACTACTGCTTACTGACTTCAGGCAAATCTTTCTGAGTACTAGTTTTTCTGTTTGCCAAGCTGTAAAAAGAATAACTATATAATAAAACCTAAGCCACAGTGCCAGTTACTGATAATATTCAGTTAATCTTAGCTTAATCCATTTAAAAAATTTAATCTTCCTTCTGTAATCAGTAATAACTCATTTTCTATCACTATTTTTGAAAATAACGCAGAACAGTGTTTCCTAAGGTCATTTGTTTCATTCAAGGTTTGCAATCGCACACAACAGAAACTAACTCTGGTTGATTCAAGCAGGAAATTATTTAATTAAAGGATATTGGACAGATCACAAAACCTCCAAGAAAGCTTGAGAACCAGGCTTGGAGGCCACATAATCTGGAAAAACTGCTCCACACCAAGCCCCAGAACTCTCTAGAACAGCTGCAGTGGGCACAGGCAGCAGATGGTACATCCAGCTCCTCAGATCCTGGAGCCAGGATGATGCCACCAGACCACAGAGCCCGTAGTCTCTGCCTGTGGCCTTGCTAGGACTGAGTCCGTGCAGTCCCTGATTCTATATGTCACCACCTTCTGAATCATGCCTAGGGCAGGCTCATCAGACTGGACAAGCTTATGTCTTGTGTCTGTGCACTGACCATAGGGGTGACTGGAAGAATGTCTTTTAGGTGTTTTCCTCTTCAAGGGGGAAATGTGTCTGGTTTATACCATGGAGGTCCCCCCAAATAAGAAAGGGGTTTCAGGTACTGGTCAGCCAAAAAAAATGACAAATGTGTACCACAGAATTTGAGGAGATGCAATAAGCATTGCATGAGAAAATGAGGGTATGGGCTTCCCTGGTGGTGCAGTGGTTGAGAATCTGCCTGCCAGTGCAGGGGACATGGGTTCGAGCCCTGGTCTGGGAAGATCCCACATGCCGCGGAGCAACTAGGCCCGTGAGCCACAACTACTGAGCCTGCACGTCTGGAGACTGTGCTCCGCAACAAGAGAGGCCGCGACAGTGAGAGGCCTGTGCACCGCGATGAAGAGTGGCCCCCGCTCGCTGCAACTAGAGAAAGCCCTCGCACAGAAACGAAGATCCAACACAGTCAAAAATAAATAAATAAATAAATAAATAAATAAATAAAATTAAAAAAAAAAAGAGGGTATATCCCATGAGCAGATAAACTGGGGAAATGCTCTTTCCCCTTATTTTTTTCCCTCTACCCCACCCTCATTCTCTATCTTCACCTCACATAAACTGTCTCATTCTTTAGGCAACTTCTGTCTGTCTCACTCAAGAGTGTATATGAAATGTTAGCAAGGGGTAATGGCATTAGGCTACGGATAATCTTGAATCCCCTCTAATTTATTAAGGAGAAAAGGGGAATCAACTGTAAAGTCTGGTATTTATTATTCTTAGCAAATATAGTAGACTATAGATGACTTTGATACATTATGAGTCATAACACCATGCCTAAAGCATGCTTTAGGCCAAAGAGTATCAGAAAAACATTCTGCTCAAAAAGTGCAGTTTTGGAGCTTGCTCTGTGAACATTAATACACAGCCAAGACCCCAGTGGATTTTGCTGTGTCCTCTTTCCTTTCTATTGAGTACAGCTGGTTGTGCTATTACTAATACTACTTTGTTGTGGTGTCCACTTAAGCTTCCAATATCTTTCCACATAATCTGCCATCAATTCTAAATAATTACAAATTTAAATAAAACTTTGTAACCAGCCAACATTAATTGCTGCTTTCCTCAATTACAAGGCTTCCCAAATAATTAAGTCCATAGGCTAGTTAATGTACAGTGCTTTCAATTCTAGCCGATTATGTCAATTACAAATCATTTTGTGGCATCTGGTAGTGCCGATTTGTGAGTTGTGCTATCACGTTATTGAGCTTTTATCCTGTTAATGACCCTGATGCCACAATCCTCACATCATTCAATATAAATTAGCTGTGGTTCCATGCCTTACCAATGGAGTAGAGTGTGTGTGTGTGTCTGTGTGTGTGTTTCTCTTTAAAAAAAAAAAAAATCTACTCTTTTGTTAATAGCCCAAATGTCTCTCATTCAATGATCAAGTCAAGGGTATTGCCAGAGATTGATTGGTGCCTTTAATGCCTTGGGGGGAAATTCCATTGTACTATATTTGCCATTGGCTCTCACTTCTAGAAAGAAAAAGACATTTATCTAAATTTAGCATAGAAGTCCCATGAGTGATCCTATCATCCCCATCTGGCCCAGTTTCTTCTGTTTTTGACTTACATCCCCTGATATAGTTTAAATTTCTCCTTGCTATCTCATTCTGAGCCCCTATCCCCAGTCCCCTCCTTCCTCAGGACTTTGCCTTGGTTTTGGATGAAATGGATACCAAGTAGAGCCTCCCCACTAGTATCCTAGGATGTCCCTGGACCTTACCTGTCCCCAGTTTTCGTTACCCCTGGTGGGAGAATACATGTCAAGGCATCTCTCATTCCATTGACAGTGCTGGTCTGGAGAAATTTGAAATGCATCTACACTATCTTTTCTCATTTTCCTTCTGACAGTGTTTCCAAAGTGTAAGAAATGAAAAAAAGGGAATCAACAGGAGACAAGAAAATGGAAGTTGCTTGTATAATCCATAGGCTACATATTTCAAGTTCCAAATAAACAAAGGATGGCCTAGATGCATATTTATAAACCTTAAGTTGTTCCTATTTGCTTTTAAGAACTGTAAAGTTTATGGCATTTCAATATGGCAGGCACAGTGCTAGGTTATATTTGAATATACAACATAATACAATATAGTGTAATATACTGCCATGTACTATAAATTATATATGATATTATTAATAATGTGTAAATATACACACATAATTTATTTCTTACAACAACCCTATGGTACAAGGATTATGGGAAATAGTAATTATCTGGTTCGAGGCAATCGATTTTCCTGTCTGAAAAATTGGTCCCTAATTTGTATTTGACGTTTGTGTCTGAATTACTCCTTTAGGTTTTAATCTTCCTTCGATTTAAAGGAATTAAACAATGTTAGGTGACCTACTAGAACGACAGTTCTGCTTCTAGTAGCAGAAAATTAGGCTAGAATCCTCCGGAGATTTGCCAGCAAAATTAGCAGCAGAGGGTATAAAAGCAGCAACTAATTCTGCTAGAAAATGAACAGAAGGGAAGGCACTAATCTTATTAGCAGCTATGTCATTAGTCAAAACAGCAAGAACGTAGGAATGAAGTTTTGAAGACTATTTTCTTTTGAAGAGTCCCTGTTTCTCTTCTTATTTCAGACCAATGACAGGATAAAGGATAATGGTAGCAAAAGAAATTTAACAGAGGTGAAAAAGCAGAGTTGTATGATTGTTCTGTTGCATAATTCTGCAAAAACTGGACATGGCTCAAGAGTTACTTCAGGTATGCACGGCATTGATTGCCCAGATGCCACAAGAAGTTGTCACTGTGTTCAAAGTATACTGAAAGCGTTGTAAGAGTAGTCCCTCTGCATAGGGTTAGCCTGAGTGGGTAGGCTAATTGGAGTCAAATATGAAGGATGTGCATCAAGCCCAGGTACTCCTCAGAGAAGACAATCTGCCTTGTGCTGGCTCAGCCCACAGTCCAGAGGCCATGAAGATGGACCACAGACCATAGGGATGTGTTCAGTTCACTGACCTCTAACCACAGAGACTATATTATTGTGTATGTGGCCCAGCAGGTGAGGTGGGGTGGGTACTTTGTTTCTCCTTTTATTCAGTGTAAGGTTATAAGTCAACAAAAGCCTAGGGTTTGATGAGAAACCTACTTTTCTCAAAGGAAAAGGACTCAAAAACTATATAATGATCTCATACTTTACCAGTATGATAGACCTAATCTTAGACTATGGCTAGATGCTCAAACTTGGTTTACACTGAATTATTTCCCCTGATAAGAGTTGACCTGAATTTTATTTCTAGCATTTAGGGTCTCTGGTCTCTCATCTGTAAATTCTCCAAGTCTCCTTCCAACATTAACACTTGAATTTTTTAACAAATCAAGTCAGACTGACAAGAACTGGAACAGCTGAAACATGTAGACACAAGTGTTTATATGAAGTCTTATGAGGACATTAAAAAAATGGTATTTCTGAGTTGCCAAATATCATGGCATTAACTAAATTTCCAACTAGATACAATCTCTGGTGACCTGACACAGGCTCAGTATGAAATTTAAAATATAATTACGTTTCCATTTTCACATTCATTGCTGAATTGATAAAATATTCATTTTTTAAAATGCATATGGTTGTTTATTTTTCCTGAACACAATTAAGGAACTCCGAGTATCAATACAGTAATTCAGCCTGAATGACAATATAGTCTCATGTGATAATTTTCAAAGGAAACTGTGATAAAGCCAGAAGTAGTTCTGGGGAGATGAGCAAACCCATACCTAGCCTTGTCCTTGGCACTAGAGAGCTCAAAAATGTCATTTCTCGTCCCTCTTCTGTACTGTCTAGTTTACTCTGAAAAAATCATCGGCTAAATCCAGAATTCTCCATAAAACTACCCTGCTAGGAAAGTTGACCTGTTTTTCAAGCTGAAGGGTGGAGACTGGGCTCCCATATTGGCCTGCTGTTCGTTTGTATTTGCCCCATCTATACTCTTATTTTTTATTTTTATTTTTTTAAAATTAATTACTTTATTTATTTTTGGCTGTGTTGGGTCTTCGTTTCTGTGCGAGGGCTTTCTCTAGTTGCGGCAAGCGGGGGCCATTCTTCATCGCGGTGCGCAGGCCTCTCACTGTCCCGGCCTCTCTTGTTGTGCAGCACAGGCTCCAGACGCGCAGCCTCAGTAGTTGTGGCTCACAGGCCTAGTTGCTCCGCGGCATGTGGGATCTTCCCAGACCAGGGCTCGAACCTGTGTCCCCTGAATTGGCAGGCAGATTCTCAACGACTGTGCCACCAGGGAAGCCCTATTTTTATTTTTTTAATAGTACTTTGGTTTTCCTTTTGGGAGCCATTCTTTCATAACTCTCAGCCTATCAAATTTAGGTGGTTGGTGCCAAGATGGACCCATGCCTGGCTAACCAGCAAATTCATACATAATGATTCTTACCTTAGTTTACTTGAAACTCATCTGCCGCTAGACTTATTGGTGATATTATAAATTTCATTTCTTAAAAGCCAAAAGAATTCTACCTCTCTTATTTTAGAGCAAAGTCCTTTGCTTTCTACACAGGCAAATTCCATTTTGTGTGGCCACAGTGACACTAGGGTCATAGCATTTTTCACAGACAATGACACTCCCATACTTGCCCACTGTTTTGATTTTCTGAGCTCTGCTCAGTCTAAGACACTACTGACATTTTTTTTGAATTTTATTTTATTTTTTTCTACAGCAGGTTCTTATTAGTTATCTATTTTATACATATTAGTGTATACATGTCAATCCCAATCTCCCAATTCATCCCACCAACCCCCACCACCACGTTCTCCCCTTGGTGTCCATACATTTGTTCTCTATATCTGCGTCTCTATTTCTGCCCTGCAAAACGGTTCATCTGTACCATTTTTCTAGGTTCCACATATATGCGTTAATATACGATATTCATTTTTCTCTTTCTGACTTACTTCACTCTATATGACAGTCTCTAGATCCATCCATGTCTCTACAAATGACCCAATTTCATTCCTTTTTATGACTGAGTAATATTCCATTGTATATATGTACCACAACTTCTTTATCCATTCGTCTGTCGATGGGCATTTAGTTTGCTTCTGTGACCTGGCTATTGTAAATAGTGCTGTAATGAACACTGGGGTGCATGTGTCTTTTTGAATTATGGTTTTCTCTGGGTATATGCCCAGTAGTGGGATTGCTGGGTTGTATGGTAGTTCTATTTTTAGTTTATTAAGGAACCTCCATACTGTTCTCCATAGTGGCTGTAACAATTTACATTCCCACCAACAGTGCAAGAGGGTTCCCTTTTCTCCACACCCTCTCCAGCATTTGTTGTTTGTAGATTTTCTGATGATGCCCATTCTAAATGGTGTGAGGTGATACCTCATTATAGTTTTGATTTGCATTTCTCTAATAATTAGTGATGTTGAGCAGCTTTTCATGTGCTTCTTGGCCATCTGTATGTCTTCTTTGGAGAAATGTCTATTTAGATCTTCTGCCCATTTTTTGATTGGGTTGTTTGTTTTTCTAAAATAGAGCTGCATGAACTGTTTATATATTTTGGATATATATATATCTCCTTTGATTCCTTTGTCCTTTGTCCTTTGATTCTTTTGCAAACATTTTCTCCCATTCTGAGGGTTGTCTTTTCATCTTGTTTATGGTTTCCTTTGCTGTGGAAAAGTTTTGAAGCTTCATTAAGGCCCACTTGTTTATTTTTGTTTCTATTTCCATTACTCTGGGACATGGATCAAAAAAGATCCTGCTGTGATTTATGTCAAAGAGTGTTCTTCCTATGTTTTCCTCTATGAGTTTTATAGTGCCTGGTCTTACATTTAGGTCTTTAATCCATTTTGAGTTTATGTTTGTGCATGGTGTTAGGGAGTGTTCTAATTACATTCCTTTACATGTAGCTGTCCAGTTTTCCCAGTACCACTTATTGAAGAGACTGTCTTTTCTCCATTGTATATCCTTGCCTCCTTTGTCATAGATTAGTTGACCATAGGTGTGTGGGTTTATCTCTGGGCTTTCTATCCTGTTCCATTGATCTATATTTCTGTTTTTGTGCCAGTACCATATTGTCTTGATTACTGTAGCTTTGTAGTATCGTCTGAAGTCAGAGAGTCTGATTCCTCCAGCTCCGTTTTTTTCCCTCAAGACTGCTTTGGCTCTTCGGGGGCTTTTGTGTCTCCAATACAAATTTTAAGATTTTTTTGTTCTACTTCTGTAAAAAATGCCACTGGTAACTCAACAGGGATTACATTGAATCTGTAGATTGCTTTTGGTAGTACAGTCATTTTCACAATACTGATTCTTCCAATCCAAGAACATGGTATATCTCTCCATCTGTTTGTGTCATCTTTGATTTCTTTCATCAGTGTCTTATAGTTTTATGAGTACAGGTGTTTTACCTCCTTAGGTAAGTTTATTCATAGGTATTTTATTCTTTTTGTTGCAATGGTGAATGGGACTGTTTCCTTAATTTCTTTTTCTGATATTTCATTTTTAGTGTATAGGAATGCAAGAGATTTCTGTGCATTAGTTCTGTATCCTGCAACTTCACCAAATTCATTGATTAGCTCTAGTAGTTTTCTGGTGGCATCTTTAGGATTCTCTATGTATAGTATCATGTCATCTGCAAACAGTGACGGTTTTACTTCTTCTTTTCCAATTTGTATTCCTTTTATTTCTTTTTCTTTGATTGCCGTGGCTAGGACTTCCAAAACTATATTGACTAATAGTGGTGAGAGTGGACATCCTTGTCTTGTTCGTGATCTTAGAGGAAATGCTTTCAGTTTTTCACCATTGAGAATGATGTTTGCTGAGGGTTTGTCATATATGGCCTTATGTTGAGGTAGGTTGCCTCTATGCCCAGTTTCTTGAGAGTGTTTATAATAAATGGGTGTTGAATTTTGTCAAAAGCTTTTTCTGCATCTATTGAGATGATCATATGGTTTTTATTCTTCAATTTGTTAATATGGTGTTTCACATTGATTGATCTTCATATACTGAAGAATCCTTGCATCCCTGGGGTAAATCCCACTTGATCATGGTGTATGATCCTTTTAAAGTGTTGTTGGATTCTGTTTGCTAGTATTTTGTTGAGGATTTTTGCATGTATATTCATCAGTGATACTGGTCTGTAATTTTCTCTTTTTGTAATATCGCTGTCTGGTTTTGGTATCAGGGTGATGGTGGCCTCATAGAATGAGTTTGGGAGTGTTCCTTCCTCTGCAATTTTTTGGAAGAGTTTGAGAAGGATGGGTGTTAGCTCTTGTCTAAAGGTTTGATAGAATTCACCTGTGAAGCCATCTGGTCCTGGGCTTTTGTTACCTGGAAGATTTTTAATTACAGTTTCAATTTCATTACTTGTGATTGGTCTGTTCATAATTTCTATTTCTTCCTGGTTCACTCTTGCAAGGTTATACCTTTCTAAGAATTTATCCATTTCTTTCAGGTTGTCCATTTTATTGGCAAAGAATTGCTTGTAGTAGTCTCTGAGGATGCTTTGTATTTCTGTGGTATCTGTCGTAACTTCTCCTTTTTCATTTCTAATTTTATTGATTTGAGTCCTCTCCCTCTTTTTCTTGATGAGTCTGGCTAAAGGTTTATCAATTTTATCTTCTCAAAGAAGCAGCTTTTTGTTTTATTGATCTTTGCTATTGTTTTCTTTGTGTCTATTTATTTCTGCTCTGATCTTTGTGATTTCTTTCCTTCTACTAACTTTGGGTTTTGTTTGTTTTTCTTTCTCTAGTTCCTTTTGGTGTAGACTGTTTATTTGAGATCTTTCTTGTTGCTTGAGGTAGGTTTTTATTGCTATAAACTTCCCTCTTAGAACTGTTTTTACTGCATCCCATAGGTTTTGAATCGTTGTGTTTTCATTGTAATTTGTCTCTAGGTATTTTTTGATTTACTCTTTGATTTCTTCAGTGATCTCTTGGTTATTTAGTAACGTATTATTTAGCATCCATGTGTTTTTGTTTTTTACTTTTTTTCCCCCGTAATTGATTTCTAATCTCATAGCGTTGTGGTCAGAAAAGATGCTTGATATGATTTCAATTTTCTTAAATTTTCTGAGGCTTGATTTGTGACCCAAGATGTGATCTATCCTGGAGAATGTTCTGTGCACACTTGAGAAGAAAGTGTAATCTGCTGTTTGGGGGTGGAATGTTCTATAAATACCAATTAAATCTATCTGGTCTATTGTGTCATTTAAAGCTTGTGTTTCCTTATTAATTTTCTGTTTGGATGATCTGTCCATTGGTGTAAGTAAGGTGTTAAAGTCTCCCACTATTATTCTGTTACTATCAGTTTCCTCTTTTATAGCTGTTAGTAGTTGCCTTATGTATTGAGGTGCTCCTATGTTGGGTGCATATGTTTATAATTGTTATATCTTCTCAGATTGATCTCTTGATCATTATGTAGTGTCCTTCCAAGTCTCTTGTAACATTCTTTTAGTCTATTTTATTTGATATGAGTATTGCTACTCCAGCTTTCTTTTGAATTCCATTTGCATGGAATATCTTTTTCCATCCCCTCACTTTCAGTCATATGTGTACCTAGGTCTGAAGTGGGTCTCTTGTAGTCAACATATATATGGGTCTTGTTTTTGTATCCATTCAGTGAGCCTGTGTCTTTTGGTTGGAGCAGTAAGACACTATTGATTTTGAAGGTCAAAAAGGCTAATTCTTAGAAAAGAATACCAAGAAATATGCAGTTAGGGCAGAGATAATAGTTAGTGAATGGAATGTAGCAACAACCTACAATGAGCTTTTCCTAGGAGAAAGAAGAAAAGAAAGCTTATTCACATATACAAGTCCACAACAATGCAGTGAAATAGAAATCAGTGGTTGTTGTCATTGTGTACACCATAATCACTGAAGGAGAAAAAGAACACTGAGCGGCAGACAAATCTCTTTCTAGAGCTTTTGACTTTCTTAAGAGGGGTAGTATAGCATGATGGTTAAGGTCATAGACTTTGGGATCAAATTGCCTAGTTCCAAATCCCACCTTAGTCATTAACTAGTTGTGTCCTCTTGAGAAAGTTAATTAACTCCTCTGTGCCTTACTTTGTTCATCTATAAAGTGGAGATTAAAGCTATCACACAAGTTTTTGCTTTTCTGTTTTTTGTTTTAAGGAATTAGTGTATGCAAAATGCTTACAGCAGTGCCAGGCCTATAGAAAATGTTATTTTTATTCTTGTCAGGTAGCACTGCGTCACCTTGTTATTATTTGCTCTTTATATTCACAAATTTCAGGATCACTCCACAACTCTTAGATCTATATCTCTACCTCACCTAATCTCAGGTCCTTTTCTCATCTACCGTATTTCTGACAGTGGTGCCTCTATTCTCAAGTCTAAACCCCAAACTTCCGGATCATCTCAAGCATTCCTCCCCATGTGATGGATCAAAGAGGAGTAACCCTCTCAGATTCTAGCCAAGGCCAAAACAGACACATGTCTCATCCCAACCAGCAGTGTGAGTTTGGGAATATCCCTGTGATTCTCTTGTCTGTAAAATTGCTCCCGTTGAGTCTATGCAGGGCTGATGCTGGAGTCCGCTCCAAGCCTTACAGGCAGTCCTCATGTTCTAGGGCCTCAGAAGTCAGTCTGAGTTAGTGGGTCCCTAAACTGTGAGCTCCCTGAGGTGAGTGAGGGCACACCTTCCTGTTCCCTGTATCCCCAAGCCCCACCATGGGGTTGATACTGGAATGCATACTTGTTAAGTAAATGAATAAGTGGCTTAGAGATAAGAGCAGCTTCAACTCTAGGGATAACAATTGCCTAATTGCCTCAAGGCTAGTCACTCACAGGGATTACCCCCAATAACCACTTTTTCAGTGGGCCAAAAATTAGGTCATATTGTTTTTTTTAATGTAATTTTTATTTTATATTGGAGTATAGTTGATTTACAATGTTGTGTTAGTTTCAGGTGTACAACAAAGTGATTCAGTTATATATATATGTATATCCATTCTTTTTCAGATACTCTTCCCATATAGGTTATTACAGAATATTGAGTAGAGTTCCCTGTGCCATATAGAAGGTCCTTGTTGTTTATCTAATTTATATACAGTAGTGTGTATATGTTAATCCCAAACTCCTAATTTACTATATTGGTTTATGGGTTTCTAAAATTGTTTATCCTAGTTACTAGATTGTCCCAAGTGAAAGCTACATTTTATATGTTTATGATAATGCTTTCTTTTTAGTTTTAGTCTGGCAGGTTTTCTATTTCATGGATTAGTGCTGCACAAAGGCATATGCTTTATTATTTATTTCTTTTCATAGAAGTTCATTTAAAAAAGTTAAAAAATAAAATTGCTTGAACATGGTTCAGGTAATGAAATCTTTTGGGGGCCATCCTATGAGTACTTTTATAATAGCTCTTTTCTTATGCAGTCACATTGAGAAAAACATATTGTCTGTATGTGTCACATTTTCTTTGTTTTTAATTTGTTGGTAAATTTAGAACAACCTTTGGCAATGTTAGCCATAGGTTATATTTATAAAGCTAGATTGAGGCTTCATTAATCACTGTGTCATGAATTTACATTAGGCTTAGGAAATCTTACAAATATTTATAACATTTAGTTTTTCAATAACTTGCTAGAAGGAAGATCTTGAATAATTTGTTAGTTAAGACATCAGTGAA
Organism: Pseudorca crassidens; assembly: GCF_039906515.1. Lineage (NCBI taxonomy): Eukaryota > Metazoa > Chordata > Mammalia > Artiodactyla > Delphinidae > Pseudorca > Pseudorca crassidens. Next base: position 89,575,816 of record NC_090298.1, read on the forward strand.
AACAGATTCAGTTAATTTATTAAGGAAATAGCTGCTACAATCTCTCAGAGGAAAACCTCTTTCCTGTTATATTTATTGAGTTCTATCCCTAGTATGTGAATCTGAGAACTAGGCTACTTAAGACTGGAATTAGAAAAGATTATGGCAACAAACTGAACATTTAGATGGGCATTCATTATTTTTAGCCATTAAGTTTTAATGGCAGATATTTGTTAACTGTGCTCAATTTCTTAAAAGTAAATCCAGTTTTATTCAAGGCAGGAGTTGATGCAACTGGAGGGTAGATTTTCTTGGTAAGTCACAGAGGGGCTATAAGAGGTGCTGGAGTGTGCCTGCTATTATTCCCTGAGGAATTTTGTCTTTAAAGGAGATAATAGCACGACAGAAGTCATCTCATATGTAGTACCTTGCCATAAACTAAGTTGGCCTCGGGACAAAAAATTTTTTTGAAGAACTTTTCTTTAAAAAGGCCTCTGGATTATCAAATAGTTAACAAAAGTAACTCCTTTCATAAGTCTCAGGGCATCTCAAATTCAGTTTGGTTTCATGAAATCCAGAGAAGGGCTCTGTTTACTGTAAATTTGTGCCTAAGCACAATGCCATAAACCGGGCAAGAAACTGCAAAGTGCTCTCATGGGGTTCACTGTGATAGTGAACACCATAAATACAACTAAGCTGGGTGCTCCATTCATTCACTGAACAAATATTAAATGCAAACTCAGAGTTTCCTGCCTCTGCAAAATATGGACAAAAAGGCAGGAACCAGAATAGCTGATGTTACATAGCCCCAGTTTGATTTGCTACTGGTTGTATAATTAAAGTACAATGTATGCAAAACATAGTAGGATATAAAGCTAGAGTAATCAAGAGAGTATGGTACTGGCACAAAAACAGTAATATAGATCAATGGAATAGGATAGAAAGCCCAGAGATAAACCCACGCACATATGGTCAACTAGTCTATGACAAAGGAGGCAAGGATATACAATGGAGAAAAGACAGTCTCTTCAATAAGTGGTGCTGGGAAAACTGGACAGCTACATGTAAAAGAATGAAATTAGAACACTCCCTAACACCATGCACAAACATAAACTCAAAGTGGATTAAAGACCTAAATGTAAGACTGGACACTATAAAACTCTTAGAGGAAAACATAGGAAGAACACTCTTTGACATAAATCACAGCAAGATCCTTTTTGATCCATGTCCTAGAGTAATGGGAATAAAAACAAAAATAAACAAATGGAACCTAATGAAACTTAAAAGCTTTGCACAGCAAAGGAAACCATAAACAAGACGAAAAGACAACCTTCAGAATGGGAGAAAATATTTGCAAACGAAGCAACGGACAAGGGATTAATCTCCAAAATATACAAACAGTTCCTGCAGCTCAATATCAAAAAAACAAACAACCCATTCAAAAAATAGGTGGAAGACCTAAACAGACATTTCTCCAAAGAAGACATACAGATGGCCAACAAACACATGAGAAGATGCTCAACATCACTAATTATCAGAGAAATGCAAATCAAAACCACAATGAGGTATCACCTCACACCAGTCAGAATGGGCATCATTACAAAAATCCAGAAACAATAAATACTGGAGAGGGTGTGGAGAAAAGGGAACCCTCTTGCACTGTTGGTGGGAATGTAAATTGATACAACCACTATGGAGAACAGTATGGAAGTTCCTTAAAAAAACTAAAAATAGAATTACCATATGACCCAGCAATCCCACTACTGGGCACATACCCTGAGAAAACCATAATTCAAAAAGACACATGCACCCCAATGTTCATTGTGGCACTATTTACAATAGTCAGGTCATGGAAGCAACCTAAATATCCATTGACAGATGAATGGATAAAGAAGATGTGGTACATATATACAGCGGAATATTACTCATCCATAAAAAGGAATGAAATTGGGTTATTTGTAGAGATGTGGATGGACCTAGAGACTGTCATACAGAGTGAAGTAAGTCAGAAAGAGAAAAACAAATATAGTATATTAACACATGTATGTGGAATCTAGAAAAATGGTACAGATGAACCTGTTTGCAAGGCAGAAATAGAGACACAGATATAGAGAACAAACATATGGACACCAAGAGTGGGGAAGGGGGGGATGAATTGGGAGATTGGGATTGACATATATACACTAATATGTACAAAATAGATAACTAATAAGAACCTGCTGTAAAGCACAGGGAACTCTACTCAATGCTCTGTGGTGACCTAAATGGGAAGGAAAAGCAAGAAAGAGGGGATAGGGCTTCCCTGGTAGTGCAGTGGTTAAGAATCCGCCTGCCAATGCAGGGGACATGGGTCTAAGCCCTGGTCTGGGAAGATCCCACATGCCGCGGAGCAACTAAGCCCGTGTGCCGCAAACACTGAGCCTGCGCTCTAGAGCCCGCAAGCCACAACTACTGAGCCTGCGAGCCACAACTACTGAGCCTGCACACCACAGCTACTGAAGGCCATGTGCCTAGAGCCTGTGCTCTGCAACAAGAGAAGCCACCACAATGAGAAGCCTGCGCACCACAAGGAAGAGTAGCTCCTACTCACCACAACTAGAGAAAGCCCGCGCACAGCAACGAAGACCCAAAGCAGCCAAAAATAAATAAATTTATTTTTAAAAAACAAAAAAAAGCAAAAAGAGGGGATATATGTATACATATGGCTGAGTCACTTCACTGTACAGCAGAAACTAACACAACATTATAAAGCAGCTATACCCCAATTAAAAAAAAACAGAATAGGAGTTATTCATCTGACACTTATTTCGCACTTAACCATAAGAAAAAGCATTGAAGTAAGGGCATGAGAGCAAGAATAAGACCCAGTGCCTACCCTCAAGGGTATATAGCACTTACTTGGTGTAGAGAAATCATGTAAAAATGAACGAACACTGTTAGTCCAAAAACCTGAAGCACCAAATCAATACATCCCCACTTCAACCCTTCTGTTACATATGGTCCAAGTGGTCAAAGCTACTGCAGGTGTGGGTAGTGCTTCCAATTACATATTGGGGCCCTTCAAGTTCAGTATAGTTTATCAGGTTTCCCTCCACAGTATGGCTGCCCTGCTGATGTCTACCTGGTCTTCCCAAGAAGAGCTCAACTGCATTTATAAAAAATAGCCTTCTGTCTCCAAGAAGCCGGTTCAGTTGGTCTTTGTGGCAGAAATCCTAGCTGTGGCCTCTCGCTTTGGCCACACTCCTAAACACTGGCTTCTTGACTCCTATGCACTCAGCCACAGCTTATGAGCCATATCACCTTGCTTCTTGCTTTCTTTCTGGTCCTGGCTAACCCTGGCAAAGAGTCAACACTGTGTTCTTTATCATTGTACCAGGGTCCACAGCATGTCTGCCTTTAGCTCAGCTCCCTCAGCTGTCCTGATGCAGCATTTGGTAAGGTGGGATAGGAAGGGCTTTGTTTGGGGCTCAGATAAGAGTTCTGACCCACCTTTGCTGTTTACAGAAGCTGTGAGATCTTGGACAAAACAGTTAATCCTCCCAGACTCTAAGACTACTACTTCAAAGCAGATAGTAATTTTTAACTTCCTCTGATTGTTACGAGGATTAAATGAGCTAATGTAGGTAAAATGCTCAGCACGTAATTGTGCTAAACACACAAGAGTTAGCACTTTCTTCTCTTTTAGACTCTCACTTTAATTAGCCAATCTCCACACTTGTGCACCTGACAGTTTACCAGTTTAGCTCTTGAATATTCATTTACTACATTTGTCAGCCAAGCTTCCCCAGACCCTCCATGGAGAGCCCCAGGTCCCTTTCCCACTGCCTGTCAGGGAAGAGGGCAATTTCCATTACCAATGGACAACGCAGTGCCCGTGAAATTAGTGGTTCCCACAGACAACTCACACATCACTTTTTGGGCACAATTAAGATTGGTTCAAATAAAGGGATGTTGAGTATAGGAATGAAAGGCTTAGCTTAGGCCAAGCCCTGCAATTCCTCAAGAGCCTGCTGGAAAAGGTCAAGCAGAGAGAAGAGGCTGGCTTTATTTCCTTTGGGTCCATATCCTATTCCTCACATCCAGAAGCAAGCATGACATTGTGTTTGAAGGCTGCCAGGGATTCTAGGGCCAGACTGCCTGGGTTCAAATCTTGATTCTGCCATTTACCAGCTGATGACCTGGAGTGAGTTATTTAACTTCACACCTGAGTTTCCTCATCTATAAAGCAAGGATGGTGTCTACCTAATAGGGCTGTTTCAAGAGTCACTGAGATCAGTTCTGTGAGCTGCTTAGAACAATGCCTGGGACACAGTAAACACTATGTGTTTTTAAAACAGAACACATTTAAAATGCTAGGTACTGAAACTGTCCTCAAATCTTGAAGAATGCATTCATGCACTAGTTCTTTCCTTTTGCCTCAATTGCACCCAGGAAAGCTCTTCTGATGCCACCCACAAAAATTCTGCAGGCTGCTGCTCTTGCCATGTCTCCTCAAAACTGCACTGATCTAGAAATACAAGCTCAGTATGTGCCTCCCATGTCTCCATCAGTACATGAAGGATATGGGCTTCATGACGTTAGACTGAGTGATCTTCCTCGAATGGATTGCTCAAGACATCTACCTGATTAAAGAAACAGTGCTATAGGTCCTTGTATATATATAAAAAAAAAAATCTTTAAAATTAGAATGCTACTTACGGGCTTCCCTGGTGGCGCAGTGGTTGAGAGTCCGCCTGCCGATGCAGGAGACTGGGTTCGTGCCCCAGTCCGGGAAGATCCCACATGCCGCAGAAAGGCTGGGCCTGTGATCCATGGCCACTGAGCCTGTGCGTCTGGAGCCTGTGCTCCGCAACGGGAGAGGCCACAACAGTGAGAGGCCTGCGTACTACAAAAAAAAAAAAAAAAAAGAATGCTACTTACCCTTGGGGCAAATTGGATGACTTTTAATGATAAAGTTTACACATGCTTAGACCTGTGATTGTTTTCTCCATCCCCCTCTGAAGAATGTATTCTGTAACACTTGCATCCCTCAAAGCCCTCTGCTCAGATCCCTTCTGCCATGCTGCCTTCCTTGATCTCTGAAACAGGTGAGCCTTCTCCTGTTTAGTTTACCTTCTTTCTTAAGTTCCTTTCACTCAATATACTAACGGAGTGCTCTCCAGGTGCCAGGCACTCAGTCAGGTACTGAGCGACAGCAATAAACAAGACACACAAGGGCTAGCTTGTCCTGGAGCTTTCAATTTTGAGAATAAGAATTGTGTTTTCTTTGTTTTGTAGCTCTGTCTAAACAGCTGGTAAAATGGTTTTCACTTAAACGGACATTTGGTAAACTTGTTAGGCTCAAGGAGCAGTTAACACAGAGTCAGGAGAACAGGACGCTGTTAATATATAAAAAGGCTGTGTTTTCTTGGATAAGCGACTTACATGTTTGGAGTTTCTGATTCTTAACTGTGATGTTAGGTTTGGCCTGTGTTGTCTTCAAAGACCCCTGCCTCCTCCAAACGTCACTAAATTGTGTTTGTGAAATTTTAAGATAATTGCAGGCAGATACATTAATGTTAGCTGCCTTTTAAGTGAGCGGTGGGAATTTAAAAATAAGATAAATTACTAAAACATCTCTGAAAGAAACATGAACGTTTCTAGGATCAGTTTTATAGGTTGCTTTTTAGGTATTATAACTTCAGTATTTAGATTTTTTGTTTCAAACTAGAAATATAATAACAAAAAAAGAGTTAAGGCAACAGCAGGTAAAGGATAGGTTAACATTGTGTCTTTTAAAACTGCTGATAGGAAATTTTAGTTTCAACATAAATATTTGGTGATAAAGTCTCTTTTCTTCTTGAATGAGGTAAATCTATACTCATCCAAAAGCAACTACACAGGGGGTGAAAGTATCCACAAAACTTAGCTCAGTATGAGTCTGAAGTAATGACTTCCATGGCCAATTAGGCTTATGAATCCAGGTTCCCTGAAAATTGTATGTACTTGTATTTACAGTTTGATTTGTATATATTAAATGACTGATGATCAAGAGAAAAGAATATGTTGTACAATCCATATTTCTATGATTTTTAAAAAAGCAGCCTAAATACCACCATAGTAAATTTTATTGAATGCAAAATGTCAAGGAAAATATAAGTCCAATACTTCCTTATATCAAAAATTACAGCTGGGTTATACTCATATAGACCTTTAAGATCCTAAAAGACAATTCATTAAAAATCTGCCATTTTGCAGAAGGCTAGAGAAAATAAGTGACCTTCCCAAGGTCACTCCAGAGCCAGAATTCTAAACTTCTCCTTTGGTCAATTAATCCCAAACATTTTGTACTCTGTGTGTGGAGCAAATGGACACAGATCATATCTGTTACCCATCCTTTAAAGATACTCAGTTTAGAAAGCTCAGAATATCCATACTTTACAAATCTTTGTTTTAGCCATTTATCTTAGTCAAGCTGCTTATTATTAAGTTAAACCTTTCATTTCTCCTTATAACCTAAACATTTCTTTTAACTAAAGAAAAGTTAAAACTTTTAAACTAAAAGTTTAGTCAAAAAGTTTCTTTTTGACTAAAATTGTGAAAGCTTCATAAAAAAATGGCTGAAGCCATCCAAGAGCTTCCAAGAAGTTTCTCTCTGTGCTTGAGGTGCTATAATGCTGAAGAGAAGGGTAGAACAGAGAGAACCTGACATCTGGCTGAACATTTCTCCTGAGCCATTTGCTGATCTGTAAACAATGGATGAAGTGAAGAAAAACTAAGCAGAGATTTTGGCAGGCTCACAAGGCTGATGAGACAAAAATTTGGGTTTAGGGCCCACCAGAGAGGAGGGCTGATAAAAACTGTACACTTTCAATGAGCTCCCATGAAGCCTTAAACTTCAGGGCAAACAGGGAACATACTTGCCTTCACAAAAACTGAAACCAAGATTTGAGTCATCTCAATCCCCAATTAGATTAAAATGATCTGCCTCTAACCTAATTGCCTAACAGAAGCTAAAGTATGTTCTCTCTAGGAGGAAGATGACATCATTTAGAGCGTCAAATTATCTCTACAATCTTTCAGAAACAAGGTCTGGGATTTAATTTTAAAGTTACCAGGAAAAAAATAGAAGACAGTCCTTGTGAGCTTAGGTTAGGCACAAATTTCTTAACTACGATGTCAAAAGCTCAATCCATCAAAGAACAAATTGGTACATTGAACATTCTCAAAATTAAGACCTCCTACTCTTTGAAAGACACTTTCAGGAGAATAAAAAGTGAAGTTATAGAATGAGGGAAAATATTTGTAAATCACATTTCTGATAAAGGACTTGAAACCAGGGTACGTAAAGATGTCTCAAAGCTCAATAATAAAAAAACAAATTATTCAACTAAAAAATGGGCAAAAGATTTGAAAGGAGACTTCACCTAAAACAAATACAGATGACAACTGAGCGTATGAAAAATGCTCAACATCCTTAGTCATTAGGGAAATGTAAGTTAAAATCACAATGAGATACTACACGCTCTAATTATAATGGCAAAAAGAAAAATAAGAGACAAAACCAAATACTTGCAAGGAAGTACTTAAAGCCACTGGTATTCATACATTGCCAGTGGGAATGGAAAATGGTACAGCTAATTGGGGAAATAAAAGGTTTTCTATTTCTTATAAGATTAATATAAGACCTAGCAATACACTTAATACACTTAATATAAGACCTAGCAATCCTACTCCCATTTATTTTCCCAAGTTAAATAAAAATTTATGTTCACACAAAACCTGTATATGAATGTTTACAGTGGTTTTATTTGTAATCACCCCAAACTAGAAACAATCATAGAGGGAGATTTTAATCACGTCTCTCAGTAATAGATTGAAGAAACATACAAAAGTTAGCTAGAATATAGATAATTTAACAACATGAGTTAAAAAATGGAACTTACTGGTATATCTAGGAAACTCTACTCAAAACTTCAGAATATAAATTATATTCTAGTGCTTTTGAATTATTTACAAACTGAGTTATGCTAGACCATAAAACATGTCTCTACAAATTTCAAAGAACATAATAGTGAGCATATTCTCTGACCACAGTGAAATGAAGGTAAAAATCTATCTAAAAAATAGGAAATCACCAAATGCCCAGAAATTTAAAGTATTATTTATATAAAATCCATTTGTTAAAGAGATCACAATAAAAATTAGAAAATATTTTGGAGTGAAGTATATAAAATAGAACATATCAAATATTGTAGAATGCAGCTAAAACTTATGTTAAAAGGTAAATTTATAGCTTTTAGTGCATGTATTTCAAAGAAGGAAAGGCTGAAAATCAATGATCTAGGTATTTGCCTCAAAAGGTAAAGAAAAAGAAAACACCAGTAGAGCCCCCAAAAGCAGAGGAAGGAATAATATATAAAAGTGCAAAAAAAAATAATGAAATAGCAATAAATCCAATAATAAGAATAAACAAATGTAAAAGTTAGTCCTTTGAAAAAGTTAATAAGAAAGATAACCCCCTGGCAAGAATGATGAGAGAGAGAGAGAGAGAGAGAGAGAGAAAGAGAATTCCTAATACCACTTGTAGAAATGATGACATCACTATAGATTCTTCATTTGTTACAAACACATAGCTGAATAGTATTAACTTTTTGCCAACAAATTGAAAAGTCAAATAAAATGGGCAAGGTGACTGAAAAACACAACTTTTCAAAAAATGATGTAAGAAGAAATAATATATGAATATTCCTATATCTAATTTAAGTAATCAAATTTCTATTTAAAAGCCATCCTACAAAAAGCTTCAGGCCCAGATGGCGCCACTAATGAATTCTTCTAAACATTAAAGGACAAAATAGTATTAATCTTATACAAACACTTCCAGAGAACAGAAAACAACAGTCAGCTTATTTTTTGAGGCCAGCATAATTTTGAGTGCAAAATCCTATAACAATATTACAAAAAAGAAAAATTACAGTCTCTTTCATGAACATAGATGTAAAATAATCCTAAACAAAATGCTAGCAAACCAAATCCAGTGATATACAAAAGGAAACATACAGCATGGCTAACAATGTAAGTTTGGTTTAGTTATACAAGAATCAATCAGTATAATTCACTGCATTAAAAGACCAAAGAAAAATTATATGATATCTCAATAGATGAATTAGAAACATCTGATGAAATTTAATACCCATTCATAATAAAGACTCTTAGCAAAATAGGAATAGAAGGAAACTACCTTAATTTGATAAAGTTTATCTATTAAAAAAGCCTATAGATAGCATCATCCTAAATAGTGAAAGAGAAGAAGCATTCCCCTGAGGTTGGGAATGAGATCAGGATATCTGCTAGCTATACTTTTATTCAGCATTGTTTTAGAGGTTCTAGCCTGGGCAACAGGTCAAGAAAAACAAGTAAAAGATGTCAGGATTGGAAAAGAAACTGTCATTATTCACAGTCAATATGATTATATTCAATGAAAACCCCAAAGAATCTATAGATACACTATTAGAATTAATAAGTGAATACAGAAGTTTCTTGATACTAGAGCATTATACAAAAAACATTTTTTTTTTTTTTTTGCGGTATGCGGGCCTTTCACTGTTGTGGCCTCTCCCGTTGCGGAGCACAGACTCCGGATGCGCAGGCCCAGCGGCCATGGCTCACTGGCCCAGCCGCTCCGCGGCATGTGGGATCTTCCCGGACCGGGGCACGAACCCGTGTCCCCTGCACCGGCAGGCGGACTCTCAACCACTGCGCCACCAGGGAAGCCCCCAAAAACATTTTTATTTCTATATACAAGCAGCAAGCAATTAGAAAACAAAATTTCAAGAATATTTAAAGTAGCATAAAATTCAAATACCTAAAAATAAACCTAAAGACAGATGTACAAGACTTCTTATACACACTCACACACCCACACATGCACACTATAAAACATTATTTAGAGAAAATAAATATGGTGTAAATAAAAGGGTATATCATATTCAAGCACTGGAAGCTATGATATTATAAAGATGTAATTTATCTTATCTACAGATCAATTGAATCCCAACCAAAATCTATTTTTTTGTGTGTGATTTTTTGAGGGGTGAAAATTGACAAGCATATTATAAAACATAAGTGGAAATATAAAAGACCTAAGATAGCCAAGACAATTGTGAAGGTCAGAACTGGAAGACTTATGTGAGCAAATGACAGAATAGTAATTAGGGCAGGATGATATTGGTGCAAGGATAGAAAATAGGTAAATGAAACAAAATACAGTTCAGAACCGACCCCACATATATGGATATCTGATTTATTACAAAGTTGTCAATGCAGAGAAATGGGGGGAAATATTCTTGCCAAAAAATAGTGGTGAGTCAAAGGATAACAGTGAAAAAATGAGTCATTACCTCTACCTCACACTTCCAAATAAACTCAAGATGGGTTGTTGGCTTAAATAATAAAGGTAAAATAATAAGGTTTTAGATTGATAATATAGAAAAAATATCTTTATGCCTTTGAGGGATGAAAAAACTTCTAAAAAGTACAGAAAAAATGCCATCTATAAAAGATAAGATTGAGGGCTTCACTGGTGGCGCCGTGGTTGAGAGTCCGCCTGCCAATGCAGGGGACACGGGTTCGTGCCCTGGTCCGGGAGGATCCCACATGCCACGGAGCGGCTAGGCCCGTGAGCCATGGCCGCTGAGCCTGCGCGTCCGGAGCCTGTGCTCCGCAACGCGAGAGGCCACAACAGTGAGAGGCCCGCGTACCGAAAAAAAAAAAAAGATAAGATTGAGAAATTTGACCTCCTCCTTAACATAAAATTCCATTCATCAAAGGAAACAATTAAAAAAGAGAAATGAACTCACAGAGTGGAGAATATATTTGCAGTACATAAAAACAAAGAAAGGTTTGTAAATAGATATATAAAGGAGTCCTATATTTCAAAATATAAAGACAGACCAATTTTAAAAAATGGGCAAAATCTGAAATAGGTAATTCACCAAAGAGGATATCTAAATAAACTTATGACAAACGTCATTACCCAACATCATTAATCACTAGGGAAATATTTACAAAATAAAACAACAATGTTATGCCACATATACCCCCCAGGTTGGTTAACTTTTTTTTTTTTGCAGTACGCGGGCCTCTCACTGTTGTGGCCTCTGCCGTTGCGGAGCACAGGCTCCGAACGCGCAGGCTCAGCGGCCATGGCTCACGGGCCCAGCTGCTCCGCGGCATGTGGGATCCTCCCGGACCAGGGCACGAACTCGTGTCCCCTTCACAGGCAGACGGACTCCCCACCACTGCACCACCAGGGAAGCCCCAGATTGGTTAATTTTAAAAAGACTCACAATATGGCAAGTTGGCAAAGATGTGGAACAACTGGAACTTTCATATTCTCCTGGTAGAACCACTTTGGAAAACTGGTTTGCATCCTACCCTAAAGCTGAACAGTTGCATATTTTGACTTAGAAATTCAACTCCTACATACATGCCTAACAGAAATACACACATATGCATGCTAAAGACATATACAAAAAGTTACAAGCAGCATCACTCATAATAGTCCAAACCTGGAGATAACTCATAAGTCCATCCACAGTGGAATGGATAAATATATTGCAGTATATTTATATAAAGAAATACTATGCTGCAATAAAAAAGAACAAATCACTGATATGTGTAAAAACACGGATTAATCTCACAAATGTAATGTTGAGGAAAAAAGACACAAAAGAGTAAATAGTATATAATTCCATTCATATAAAATTCAAAACCATTTAAGACTAATCTGTGGTATTAGTGTGAATAGTGGTTACCTTTGGGGTGTGAAAGGGTTGGTGTCTGGTAGGGAGCACAGGGGTTGTTTCTCTTGTGCTGTGAAGACTTTGTTTCTTGATTTTTGTGGTAAATACAAAGGTGTGTTCATATTACAGAAATCAATCAGCTAGAAAAATTATGATTTTTACATGTTTGTGTATGTGTGTTATTACTTCCATAAAATTTTGTTTGAATAAAACTAGTGGGGAGACTTAGATAGGAGCAATTCCCATTAAAGGGATAGCAGAACGGCAAGGTTATTTTCCATTTCCAATTTTTTTAATCCAAAATAATAAATAGCATAATTTAGACAGAATTAATTAATGGAAACAGATAATCTTATAGAAGTTTTTATTTCTTTCATCAGAAAGGCAGGTTGTAAGCTAGCACATTATAGGAAAATACTTTTTAATATATATATATATATTTTTTGCGGTACGTGGGCCTCTCACTGTTGTGGCCTCTCCCGTTGCGGAGCACAGGCTCAGTGGCCATGGCTCACGGGCCCAGCCGCTACGCGGCATGTGGGATCCTCCCGGACTGGGGCACGAACCCATGTCCCCTGTATCGGCAGGCGGACTCTCAACCACTGCGCCACGAGGGAAGCCCTACTTTTTAATATTTATAATTATTACATTTCCTTTGTTCTTTATCGCGTCTCTTAAATGTATATTCAAGGAAGTGATGGCTATTTCCTTGGGAACACTATGTTCTTAAAAAAAGCAAGCAAAGCATTTCTTGTTTGATCACATTTGTGATTCTACTGAAGAGTGTCCAGTCAATAAAAATTCACAGTTTCCCGTGGAGATAAAAGTGTTTGCTTTGGGGCTTCCCTGGTGGCGCAGTTGTTGAGAGTCCGCCTGCCGATGCAGGGGACACGGGTTCGTGCCCCGGTCCGGGGGGATCCCACATGCCGCGGAGCGGCTGGGCCCGGGAGCCATGGCCGCTGGGCCTGCGCGTCCGGGGCCTGTGCTCCGCGACGGGAGAGGCCACAGCAGTGGGAGGCCCGCATACCGCAAAAAAAAAAAAAAAAAAAAAAAAAAAGAAAGTGTTTGCTTTGTTACAAAACAACCAAATAAAAAATGTATCATTTTAGGATTAGGCTTTAAATGTCCCTGAAACTAGCAGGAGTTTTCTACAACCAGTTAAAAATAGGTAACGAGAATTGAAGGACAGGAATGAGGCTAGTGAAAGATCTTGAGCAAGCACAAAAGACAAATTGAACTAAGAAGAGATGCTTTCCTTCTCTAAGAATTAAAAAGAATACAATTTTGTGACAGAAAATTTAGAAGGTATATGGAGGGATACAAAAGAAAAGAAAAACCATCTATGATCCCACTACCCAGAGGTTAAAACCTACCTATTATTAGAATTTATTTTCTTGGTCTATATTTGAGTAGGATTTACTGTATTATAACTGTATATATACTGTATATATATGTATAACTGTATAATATATACTGTATTATAAATGTCTATAAAATAAGTGTGGATTATCCAAAAAAAATTAAAATCCAAATGCGTATCTGGACCATATCATTGCATCTAACTTCTTATCTAAACATTTGTTGAACATTGTATCACCTGGAGTTCCAACAGGAAACAGTTACACATAGTAGCATAATTTGAGGAAGGTTTATTTACAAAGGACTAGTTAACAAAGATGTGGGCGTGGTAATGGAGAGCAGAGGAACCAGGGCTGGCATGAGCAAGACTGCTCCATCCTCAGTCCTGAAAGAAGACAGAGTTAATTGTATAGGAGACCACCCTGAGAGATCAGTGATCTTTGGTGGAAGAACCCAGTCAGTCTACAGTCATTTCATAAGGAAGATGCTAATGAATAAACTCCCTGACAAAAGGGTCCTGTAGGACATCATCTATACTTTCCAACCTTATCTCCTATCATTTTCTCCCCATGTCTTTGTATGCTGAATTTCTTCACTTCAGTTGGATGTCTACCCAAATGTTATCTCATCAAAGAGGCCTTCCCTGACAAGCAAAGTAGCCAGAAGAGCCCTGTCCTCCTTCCCCCAACTCCTTACCCTGCTTCACCTTACCTTATAAACATTATTGCCACTTGATATGGTACCTTTTTTTTTGCTTACTTCACTGATTGCCTCCATTGTCAGAAGGCAAGATTTATGAGGACATGGATTTTGTCTCTGCCATGTCATCTGTATCTTCAATGCCTAGAATAGTGTCTAGCTCATAGCAGGTGCTCAATAATTTTCATCTTTGAGAAAATACTTAGTAAACTCCCATGTACCATAGAAACATGAAATATCATCATTTAAATTACATATAACACTGTGTAAATACACACTTTTTCGGAGATTATCCCATTTTCACTCATGTGCCTTTATTAGCACAAATAACTCATTTTATATCTAATTATATTTCCTACAGATTCTACTTCCAGTATACATCTCTAACCTGTTCACTTCTCTCCATCTTTACTGACATCATTCAAGACTAAACTATCATCTCCCACTTGAACAAATACAATAGCCAACTGGTCTCCCTGCTCTATTCTTTCCTCTTTCAATCTTCCCGCACACAGCAGCCAAAGCAGGCTTTAAAAAATGTGGTATCTATTCCCTGCTTAAAAAGCTTCAAAGGCTTCATTTTGCTCTCATGAAAGAATTTAACATCTTTAGCGTAACCTAGAAGGAACTACATAATCTAATTCACCTTCCCCCTCTAATCAATCCCTTTTCTTTCACTTATAATAAGCCAGTGGCCACTCTGGCTTATTCTGTTTCTTGACACCTGAGGTCTTCCCTGCCTGAGGGCTTCTACACATCTCTCCACTGCCTGGAACTCTCATTCCTCATGCCTTTCCTATCTAACTTTTACTCAATCTTCACATCACAGCTTAAAGATAACTTCCTCAGGAAGCGCTATTCTGACTCCCTGATCTTCATGGGGATCCTCTATCTTAAGTGCTTAGAGTACTCCATAATTTCTTTTCCTAAATTTTTTACAATTGTAGTTATATTTTATTTGTGTGACAATTTGTCTAGTCTGTCTTCCCCACTAGACTATAAGCTCCAAGGAGGTGGAGCTGTGCCAGTTTTGATCCTGCTATCTCCAACAGTTATAACTGGAATGTACTGACTTAATTTTAGTGTCTCACTTTTGAATGAATAATATAATTTATAAAATTCTCACCTTTAACATTTCAAAATGTATTGTCCTTGTATGAGAAAATGGCATTTAAAACTCAATTCTGTGTATCAACTGCTTCTATTGCCTAGCAAGGCAATTCTTATTAATAGACCTAGAATAAACACTTCTGAAGAATTCATGAATATCCCCAAATGAGACTTATTCTTCATGTCTAGTTAGATTCTTAGCTCCTCAGGTTAAGGGGTGATGGCACATGGCCCAGGTCTCCACACAAAATGAAAGTATGCTGGATGGAGAAACATCTCTTTTCTTACGGCATTCTTTTGTCATCCTAATGTTAAATGGTGGTATCACACAGTTTTCCAGGCTGAAATGGGGTTCTGAATTTTACGGGTTGTGAGAAAATGTCCTAGGGTTGCTACTAACTCAGGTAACTCATTGGTGGCTTTGAAAAAGAGTCCCCTTCCTCAGGATATTTTGCTTCCATCTGTTTGCAATTGTTATATTGCTGATTTCATTGGAATTTTATGGCCAAAATTGTTCTAATTATTACACAAATCTGCATCATCCACAATGTGAAGGGTGCCCCCTGGGTGGTGTCATTGTACCTGCCCCAATGTCCATGGTAGTCTTGGGAGGTACAACAGATATGGAACATAATACTGAAAATGTGTTACCCATTGCATACTTGTGCAGTGGTTTTTCTTCACCAGTGATATTAAGTACAGGAAATGTGAAAAATCTTTCTTTGTGCTCATGGGGATTTTTCTGAAGAAATACTATAACCTCATAGATAGGCCTTAAATATTTGATTTTCCTATTCTCATTTCTTCTTCTTAAACTCTATCAGTTTTGCTTGATTCCATTTTGCCCATGTCACCCTGATGGATCTCTTACTTCACTTTTAGGACAGACCTTTAAATTCACTCTTTCAATTCATCCCAGAGGGCAGCATCTTTCCTGCCTTGAGGAAACAACAACAAACAACTCAGGTAGTCTTCTGGAAAACTTAGAGTAAAATGCAATTAAATTTTAAAGTAGTTGTTTTGTTGGCATGAATTTTCTCATTTGCAATGAATTTTATCCTCTCATCCAGCATTTCCTAAAGTAGTATTCTGTAGGATGCTAAGAAGAGTAGGGTGGAAAAAGTATACTATGCTGTAAAAATTAAGGAACTTTTGGTTTGTCACATTTAATATGCTTTATAAATTCTTCTAATGGTTTGGGTTTTGTTGGTTTTACTTATATCTTTAATTAAGTTAATGTGTATTTGAATTTAAAGTGTTTTGCAATTTAGCCATAAACTTTTTGTAGCACCTGTTAACAAAACCCTGTAAAAGGCTCTGCAGAACACAGGTTTGGTAAATGTTGCTTTATTGATTGGTCCGTTTGTGTGTGCTCTTGGGAAGAAGCCTCCTGAAATGGAAAGGCATTGACTAACAACTAGTAGACCCAGTTTCCAGGCCTTGTTTCTATTAAGCAGTTAAATGCCTTGGGCAATGAACTATATCTTTCTATGTCTAGTTTTCTTCTCATTGAATATTTTTTCAAAAATGTGTCAAGTCAAAGTGTGGCCAAGATGGCTGAGTAGGAAGACTCTGAACCCACCTCCTCCAATGGGCACACCATAATTACAACTATTTAAAACTATTTTCAGAGCAACTATCTATGAAAATGGGCTGAAAACTACCAGAAAGGATTTTCCACAAGTAAAGATATAAAAAAGGAGCCACAATGAGATGGGTAGGAGAGGCAGAGACACAGTATAGTCAAGACCCACACCCCGAGGTAGGTGATCCGTAAATGGCAAGATCATCATAACTGCAGACATGCTCCCCAAGGAGCAAGGGGTCCAAGCCCCACCCCAGTCTCCCCAGCCCGGGCTTCCTGCCCAGGATGATGAAAGGAGAAAAACCTACAACCAAGAATACTCTACCTGGCAAGGCTATCCTTCAAATTTGAAGGAAAGATAAAGTTTTACAGACAAGAAAAAGCTAAAAGAGTTCATTACCACTAACCCAGCTTTAAAATAAATTTTAAGGGAATTTCTATTAGCGGAAAAGAAAAGACCACAACTAAAAAAGCAAAAATTACAAAAGGAAAATTCTCATTGGTAAAGACAAATATGCAGTAAAGGCGGTAGATCAACCACTTATAAAGCTAGGAAGGTTAAAAGACATAAGTAGTAAAATCATCTATATCTCCAATAAGTAGTTAATGGATACATAAAACAAAAAAGTATAAAATAGGATGTCAATATAGATGGCCAAAAGGCACATGAAAAGATGTTCAACATTGCTAATTATTAGAGAAATACAAATCAAAACTACAATGAGACATCACCTCACACTGGCCATCATCAAAAAGTGTATGAAAATAAACACTAGAGAGGGTGTGGAGAAAAGGGAACCTTCCTTCACTGTTGCTGGGAATGTAAATTGGTGCAGCCACTATGGAAAACAGTATGGAGGTTTCTTAAAAAACTAAGAATAGAGTTGCCATATGATCTAGCTATCTGACTCCTGGGCGTATATCCATAGAAGACTCTAATTTGAAGAGATACATGCACCCCAATGTTCATAGCAGCAACATTTACAATAGCCAAGACATGGAAGCAACCTAAATGTCCATCGACAGATGAATGGATAAAGGAGTTGTGGCTTATATATACAACGGAATACTACTCAGCCATAAAAAGAATGAAATAATGCCATTTGCAGCAACAAGAATGGACCTACAGATTATCATACTAAGTGAAGTAAGTCAGAGAAAGAAAAATACCATATGATATCACTTACATGTGGCATCTAAAATATGATACAAATGAACTTCTTTATAAAACAGAAACAGACTCACAGACATAGGAAACAAACTTATGGTTACCAAAGGGGAAAGGGGGTGGGTGGGGGTCAGATAAATTAGGAGTTTGGGATCAGCAGATACAAACTACTATATATAAAATAGATAAACAACAAGGTCCTACTGTATAGCACAGGGAACTATATTCAATATCCTGTAATAAACCATAATGTAAAGTATAATAATATGAAAAAGAATATATATATAAAACGGAATCACTTTGCTGTACACCAGAAACTAACACAACCTTGTAAACCAACTATACTTCAATTTAAAAAAAAAGCAAAAAATGGGGAAAAAAATATGATGTCAAAAACATTAAACTTTGTGAGGGGGAATAAAAATGCAGGATTGTTAGAATGCATTCAAACTTAATAGACCATCAACTTAAAATAATCATATATATATATTTATATCTAGTCATATATGAACCTCATTGTAACCATAAATGAAAAATCTATAAAAGATACACACACAAAAAAGAAAGGAGTTAAAACATAACACTAAAGATAGGCATCAAATCATAAGGAAAAAAGCAAAAGAAGAAACAAAAAAGACCTACAAAACAACCCCCAAACAGTTACCAAATGGCAATAAGAACATACCTATCAATAATCACTTTAAATGTAAATGCTCCAATCAAAAGATATAGAATGGCTGAATGGATACAAAAACAAGACCCATATATATGCTGTGTATAAGAGACATACTTTGGATCTAAAGACACACAGAGACTGAAAGTGAAGGGATGGAGAAAGGTATTCGATGCAAATGGAAACAAAAGGAAAGCTGGAGTAGCAATGCTTATATCAGACAAAACAGACTTTAAAACAAATAGTGTAACAAGAGTCAAAGAAGGACATTACATAATGATCAAGGGATAAATTCAACAAGAAGAAATAACAATTATAAATACATATGCACCAATGCATGAGCCCCTAAACACACAAAGCAAATATTAACAGGGGCAAAGGAAGAAATTGACAGTAACACAATAATAGTAGGGAACTTTAACACCCCACTTACATCAATGGATAGATTACCCAGACAGAAAATCAATATGGAAACCCTGGCCTTATATGACACATTAGAGCAGATGAATATATATATTTGTGGGTATATATAACACACACACACTCATTTATTTATTTGTAAAACATTCCACCTGAAAGCAGCAGAATACACATTCTTTTCAAGTGCATGGAACATTCTCCAGAATAGATCATATACATGCTAGGCCACAAAATAATTCTCAGTAAATTTAAGAAGATTGAAATTTTATCAAGCATCTTTTTCAACCACAACAGTATTAGACTAGAAATCAACTACAAGAAAAAAAAACTGCAAAAAGCACAAACACATGGAGGCTAAACAATATGCTACTTAATAAACAATAATTCACTGAAGAAGTCAAAGAAGATATAAAAAAATACCTGGAGACAAATGAAAACAGAAATACAACAATCCAAAATATTTGGGACACAGCAAAAGCGGTTCTAAGAGGGAAGTTTACAGTGATATAAGCCTACCTCAGGAAACAAAATCTCAAATAAACAATCTAAACTTACATCTAAAGGAACTAGAAAAAGAAAACCAAGTAACAGCCCAAAGTTACTAGATAGAAAGAAATAATAAAATCAGAGCAGAAGTAAATGAAATAGAGACTGAAATCTCTACTAAAATCTATTGTAATTTTTATACAACAACAAGAAACTATCAAAAAAATGAAGAAAACAATCCTATTTACAATTGCATTGAAAAGTATAAAATACCTAGGAATAAATCCAACTGAAGAGGTAAAAGACCTATACTCAGAAAACTATGACATTCTTGAAAGACACTGAAGACAACACAAAGAAATGGAAAGCTATGCCACACTCCTGGATAGGTAGAATTAATGTTGTTAAAAGGATCATACTACTGTAGGCATCTACAGATTCAGTGCAATTCCTATAAAAATATCAATAGCATTTTTCATGGAACTTGAACAAATAATTCTAAAATTTGTATGGAAACACAAAAGACCCCAAATAGCCAAAACAATACTGAGAAAGAAGATTGAAGCTGGAGGTATGCTCCCTGATTTCAAGCTATACTAGAAACCTACAGTCATCAAAACAGTATGGAGCTGGCACAAAAACAGACACATAGATTAATGGAAGGTAATAGAGAATGCAGAAATAAATCCATGTTTATATGGTCAATTAATCTACAACAAAGGAGGCAAGAACATACAATGGGGAAAAACAGCTTCTTCAATAAATTGGGAAAAATGGACAACTACATCTGAAAGAATCAAACTGGACTACTTTCTCACACCATATACAAAAATAAACCCAAAATGAATTAAAGACTTAAATGTAAGACCTAAAACCATTAAAATCCTAGAAGAACACATATGCAGCTCATTCTTTGACATTGGTTTAGCAATATTTTTTGGATGTCTCCTCAAGGCAAGGGAAACAGAAGCAAAACTAAACAAATGGGACTACCACTAAAAATCTTCACATAATGAAGAAAATTATCAACAAAATGAAAAGCCAGCCTTCTCCATGGCAGAAGATATTTGCAAATGTTATATTTGATAAAGGTTTAATATCCAAAATATAAAAGGAACTCATACAACTCAACATCCAAAAAACAAACAACCTAATTTAAAAAATGGGCAGAGGACCTGAATAGACATGTTCCTAAAGAAGACATAGAGATGTCCAAAAGACACATGAAAAGATGCTCAACATCACTAATCATTAGGGAAATGCAAATCAAAATCACAAGATACCACTTCACACCTATCAAAATAGCTATTATCAAAAAGACAAGAAATACAAGTGTTGGTGAGGATGTGGAGAAAAGGGAACACTTGTGTACTGTTAGTGAGAATGTAAATTGTTACAGCCACTATAGAGTATGTGGGTTCCTCAAAAAATTGAAAGCATAACTGCCATACAATCCAGTAACTCTTCTTCTATTTTTCTGGAGAAAATAAAAACATTAATTTGAAAAGATATATTCACTCCCCTATTCATTGCAGCATTATTTACAACAGCCAAGATATGGGAACAGACTAAGTGCCCATAAATGGATAAGTGGATAAAGAAGAAGTGGTGTATATACACAGTGGAATATTACTCAGCCACAAAAAGAATGAAATCTTGCCATTTGTGAGAACATGGATAGACCTAGAGGGTATTATGCTAAACGAAATAAGTCAGAGTAAAACAAATACTGTATAATTTCACTTATATGTGGAATCTAAAAAACAAAACAAACAAATAAACATAAAACAAAAACAGAGTCATAGATATAAAGAACAAACTGGTGGTTGCCAGTGCAGGGCGGGGGGGGGGGGGTGGGTTGCTGAAGGACATAGGTGATGGAGATTAAGAGGTTATACAACAAATAAGTCATGGGGATGTAATTTACAACATAGGGAATATAGTCAATAATACTGTAATAAATTTATACGGTGACAGATGATAACTAGACTTGTAATGTATAAAGATATTGAATCACTATGCTGTACACTTGAAACTAATATAGTATTGTAAGTCAGTTATACTTCAGTTCAAAATAATGTGGCAAGTCAGTATTCTTATTATTTAGCCATGTACTGGGCTGCCGTAACAAAATATCAAAAACTGCGTAACTTAAAACAACAGAAATTTACTGTCTCACAGTTAAGGCGGCTAGAAGTCTGAAATTAAGGTGTTGTCAGGGCCAGGCTCCATGATAGCTGTAGGGAAGAATCCTGCCTTGCTTCGTCTAGCTTCTGGTGTTTGCTGGCAGTCCTTGGTGTTCATTGGCTTATTGATCCATCACACCAGTCACATGGTCACCTTCTCCCTGTGTGTCTTCACATCATGTATATCTATCTTTGTGTCCAAATTTTCCCTTTTTATAAGGACACCAGTCATATTGGATTAGGTCTCATCCTAATGACCTCATTTGAACTTGATTACCTTTGTAGAGACCCTATTTCCAAATAAGATCACATTCTGAGGTACTGCGGCTTAGGACTTCAACAGTATCTTTTTGGGGGGCAATTCAGCATATAACAAGCAGCCACCAACAAAGCTTGCTTTTTCACCTGAAATACATTAAATTTGCAAATACCACACTTGCTCCCCAACCCCATACTCCTCACTCTAGCTAGCTTTCCAGTTATCTGCTTTGCTTATCTCCGGGTTAGTCTAAGACTCTGCTGTATAATATATGATCCCTGTACCAGCAGCATCAGTATCATCTAGAAGTTTGCTAGAAATGGAAACCCTAGGCCTTATCTCAGACCTCTTGAATCAGAATCTGCATTTTAAATGATCCCCAGGGGATTCATATGCACTGTATTGAAGAATTAGCTCCCATGAGAACAGTAGACTCCTAAAACTGAAGTAGGAAGTTGCCTCTTCTCTTAAACCTTATTTGACCCTGAGGAAGGCTCTCCAGGTGTTCCCTGTGCTGCCTTCCTGCTTTCTTGTCATCTGCTCCCCTGACTGTCCTGACCGTGTGGACCTCTGTTAGCATCATATGGTTTGACTCATATCTTGGTATCTATCTTCCTCATTGGTCCTTCCCCTTTCCTGGATACCCACCTTGTACTTATATTCTGCCACTGCTGCCTAAGCACCAGCATGCTATGAATAATTATAAGTGACATGGCACCTGAGTACAAAGAGTTATAACAAAGCAAGTCAAAGACTATCAAACAGATGTATTATTGTATCCTCAAATGACTCAGAATGTTGGTTTCATTAGTTTCACAATGTGTATGATAACTCTTTCCCCTGTTACTAATATAATCCACAAAGCTAAAAACAGAAGCTGCCCACCAGCTGGGAAAGTGTGTGATATAAAGCAAAATCAAAATATTATGATATTGAAGTTATAAAAGTATGTATATAATTATGCTGGCTCTATCTTACATTGGATTCTCTCTGAGGTAGAAAATGAAATCGCCTTCCTTTGATAAAAAAGTAAAATTCCATTTATACCAGATACCATTTTTAATAGAATTTCAGTTAGAGGAAAATAAAAGTGACTGGCAGAAAAGCAATCAATAAGCCATAGGAGACATGACATTTTTATTCTATGTGTAAATTCTAGTTCACTAATAAGAGGAAAAAAAGACATACTAAATTTATTATACTTCATCATTATTTAAGTGTTATTTTTAATAAAATTTTAGGATGAACTCCCAACTTTTCTTTTTTAGAAAATTAATTTGGGTCATCTTGATTGCTACTCACTCTATTAAGATAAGATTTTATTACCTGCTTATGAAAAAGATGCATTTTTTTCCTATTGTTATTTACATATGAATTTTTATGTCTCATAGAGCTGGAATTTTTCTTACTAGTCATACTTATTCCCCAGTTTTTCATCCTACTTTTTTATACAAAGCCAAATAGTGTCTTACATTTAATGGTATATTGCCACTATCTATATGCAATCACATGGAATTATTTACCTTTACTTTTAAAATCTATATCTGGTTCCTTTTCTTAAGTCAATTTTTTTAAAATGTGAGCAATATTTTAAATGGAGTTGTTTGCCTGAAACTTGATCATTAATAATTCTTGCCAGCCAGTTAGATTGAGATTTTGAGATACAAATGGAAAACAGTCAACAACAAATACTGTCTTTCTTATATAGTATATGTTATGCTCTTCCATTAAATGTGCTTTTGGTTAGGCATCCTAGAAAGCAAACATTTATGACCAGGAAAGTGCATGCACTGAAAAACAGAGCAGGCTAGACAGAGACTGACATTTTACACTGAGAAAGGCAAAGATAGACTCAGACTAGACAGAATTGGAGCTCGGTGTTTCTTGTTCTGTAGTAAATCACTTATATGGCTCTAGGCACTTAATTAACCTCCCTGGACCTCATTTTCTATCTATACAGGTAGGCCTGTACTTATTGCAGAAAGGTGCTTTTGATAGGAAATATGGAAATGAACTAAATAGAAACTTGAGTAAAAATACATTCCTATTCAGTAGTCATTAAACAAACAGTGTGAACACCTATTTCCAGGCAATACTGCTGACTTGAGGAGCTAACTCACAATCTAAGGAATACATCACACACTTGGAACTGAGGGCAGTGTGAGGCAGGAGAAAAATCTTATGATGTGCAGTTTGGAAGGACCGGGCTTAACTCTAGGTGAACCTGGGTATATCACTAAACTCTTCCATCTCAGTTTTCTTATCTGAAAAATGAAACAATATTTTTATCTGCCTGGAAAAGAGAACTATAAATTGAAAGTGCTATACAAACATTAATTGTTATTATTTTTATTAATTTATAGAAACTTAAAATGTGCAAAACTATGTTGCCAACTGTCAACTAAAAGAATGACTGTAGTGCTTTAAACTTTATTATATAGTTAAAAAGGTACAGGATGGAAAGTAGGAATTATTGTAAATATACTGCACATAAAATATGATATGGAAATCCATAACTGTAATTTATTTTCTCAACTCCAACATAGAATTTGCTAAAAATCTGGGCAATCACTCATCTCTTAACTATAAAGCCCTTGCAGATGAAAGGTTCTCTGTGAATTCAAAGTAACATTGTTGACAAGGATTTATCATAATTCTCAATCCACAGACTGGGTGATCGGACCCTGAATAAGATCTGTTCTCTTTGGTAGCTGCAATAATTTTGCATGAGTATTGCTGCAACAGGAGTCAGGATCTATCTGCTTCTTGCACAGGCAGAGATAAGCTCCTATATCCTGAGAGGTCTGCTGTATTTTATAAATGTCCCCTTACTGACTCTGGCTGGACCTGGAAGGGTATCCTTCCAAAGGATGCAGAGTTACAAGTGAGGTGGAAAGAAAGGATGGAGAAGCATTGAAGGGGTGTTCCAAGTGAGACAGGTTAGAGGAATTACCAAACCACAGGTTATAATCTAATAGAGACTTTGTGCAAATCTCATCACCACTCTGCTCCTTGGTTTTATCCTATAGTAAAACATTAGGAACAATGGTCTCTACGGATCATTCAGAGAAGTATATGAAATGACAGGTAAGCACAGAGATGGTGCCTGTTACATAAGAGGTGCCCTATCTTTATCATCATCATCACCATCATTTTATTCTCTCTTCCTTCCTCTAGGATCAGATCCTCTGGGACTAACTCACTCTGGAGTTAAAACTGTGCCTGTAGCCAGTTTTTCTTGCTTCCAGGATGGTGACTTTAATTAATGTTCTAAATCTCTCAAAGATAATCTCATGTTATTTGTTATCTACTGAGTCTCTCAGGTTCTCTCAGCTGTTTCCGCTCTGTCATAGGGGAAAATGTGGCCATTTTTCTCTGTTCCTTCTATTAAGAAATATTTGTAATTTGTAACTCTGCTTCCCCTTTCATGTGTCTGTTGCATGATTTTAAAGTTATTTCACCTTCTCTGTCACTTTACCATGAATAGAATTTCTACCTTTGGCAACCAGTTTGTATCTTCTTAATCCGAACTTCTTTTGGAATCATTCTTCAATCAGCCCCTGATTTTTCTTCAGGACATTGAAATACAATAGAGTACAGCTTTTTTTTTTAATCTTAACATTTAGAAAAAGCTATTTCTTGTAAAAGCTAGTGATTTAATAAAACATTTTCATTTTATTTAAGTAGTATTTGTATATGCCATCCTTCTGTACTCTAATAGTTAAGAGGTGATCATGAATATTTTCATTATTAATGTTTTATTAATATAGAAAATAGCCTATGTTCTCTTCATCTTTGTGTCCCTGCTAGAGCAAGCAGCAAATTTTTTTTTTTTTTTTTTTTTTTTTTCGGTACGCGGGCCTCTCACCGTTGTGGCCTCTCCCGTTGCGGAGCACAGGCTCTGAACGCGCAGGCTCAGCGGCCATGGCTCACGGGCCTAGCCGCTCCGCGGCACGTGGGATCTTCCCGGACCGGGGCACGAATCCGTGTCCCCTGCATCGGCAGGAGGACTCTCAACCACTGTTCCACCAGGGAAGCCCAGCAGCAAATTTTTGAATGAATAAATAAGTAAAGGATTTTTATGTAGGAAAAGGATCTCTGTAGTTATAAGTTTATTTATGGTAGAGAAATTATGAAAAAAAAAATAAAGTGAAGCTATATCAAAGAAAAATCTAATCAAGAAAGTCAGAGATTAATCTTCACATCATAATTATGACTTAAACACCAATACATCCAGTGGGCTTATCTGAAAGCATGAGTACTGTTTTCTGCAGATAAGGTAACAAACAAGAGTATGTATTCTGCTATAGAATTCTGCAGTTCAAATGCTAAAAAAGAAAACCCAGGTACCATAATTTTCCTTCCAGAATCTTTTGCTCACAGGATATTTAGAGATAATTCTCTAAAAAGAGTAAAATTAAATTATATGCAAAGAAGAATAAAATACTAGACTGTTGAGGAAAGACACCCCACTGAGAAAGCATTTGTGAGGGTCTTAGCTGCACTGTGAGGGGAAATTTTAAAATTACAGTGTACAGGTGAATGAGAGCTACCACAAGTATACTGAGTCACTGAGAAATATGAGCTAAAGACAGGGAGATTATTGGAGTTATTTACTGAAATCAGTATCACTTAGCCTTAAAAATTAAGATAATCCAGGATTTGTTTACCAGGTTACAAATCATAAGGATTCCGTGATCAAAAGCATTTTTTGGAGTAGTGATGGTATTAGTAGCAACAATATTAATTATAAAAAATTAGAATATAGCATAATTAGTTTTCAAGACACTATTTTCTCCTATCATTCTGAAAGAATTAGGAAATCATATTAGAGTCAAAATTTTCCAGAAAGAGTCATGGAAAACTCCCCAAATTCAAGCAAAAGGATTACTTATCAACCAAAAAGGGAAGAAAGATAGGATGCTTGCAATTCACTCAGGAAATAATAAAAATAGCTAACAATGGCTTATAGCCTATTATATGATGAAAACTGATAGACCGTCACAAAAATCCCACAAGGTAGGTGCTATTATTATAGCCATTTTACAGATGGGGAAACTAGGGCACAGAGACATAGTGTAACTTGCTCCATGTCACACATCTGGTTAATGAGAGATATGGAAGTTGAATTCTGACAGCCTGCGCTCAGAACCCAGACTCTTATATTCTACATAATACTGTTTTCCAGACAGCAAAATCCCAAAGTACTATTCATTCTGAAAAAGATAAATGTTTAGACATTGGTGTACAACATGAAGCATTTTCCAGAACACACTCAATTCAGTTAACAGCATTAACAATTCTACTTTAAGAAAACCCAGTTCACATTAATTAGGTCTGATTTTTCAGTTTGTCTTTGTTGAATGTCCCCAGTCTGGGGTCACACTATTACTACTGTGTACAGCAGTCATGAACGTTCAGACCACCTGGGAGAAACAGGATGCAGAGAAAATTTCAGGCCTTGCCTAGAAGGAGTCTTCCAATGTTGTCTGGGACCCAGTGGCCACAGATGGCAACTATCCTGCTGTGCTTCCAAATAGGGCCAAATGCCCACCGAGATGAGGACACTATGCAGTTACCTACTCCTTCAGCTGACTCAGCTTTGCTTAAATAATTAAAAAAAATTTTTTCTGGCACAACAAGAAGCCCAAAGGTAGGGACACTCCAAGGTTAAATTCAGTGGCTACATACTATCATGAAGGATCCAGGTTCTTTCCATTTTGTCACTCTGCTATGCATACTGAATTGGATTTGTCTTGTCATAAGGTAAGAGTTATAGCCAGTCTGGTAATGTCCAGACAAAGTGGAAACCATCTTTTCTAGACCTTTTCTCATGTTTTATTACTAGGTCACATGTCCACCCTAGGCCAACACTGGCAAGGGGAATGGAGCTGCTATGATTGATTGACAGAAGCCTTATAGCTGGGGACAGGATCCCTTTCTTTAGTCATTTGGAAGACAGATAGAAACCCAAACACCTTGCTCTGCCAGCAAGGTAAAGGAGAAAGGATTGGGGATGGGCCACTAACAGTGTGAACTGTAGGAGAATCAACTGCTCATTTTGAGACTGTTCACCTTTAAGTTAAAAAGGAAAAAGAAGCTACCTTCAATTCCAAACGCTATATTCGTAATACTGTCCATCTTTCTGTTTATGAGAAAGGTTCATTGGTGTTTTCTACACTCAGATATTTTTCATATTCCTAGCTCTAATTTAATTTTAACTTTGCAGGAAAAATATTATGCAAATAAGACACTCAAACAGAGGAAGCAAAAGCATGATGCACTAATACTTTAGCAGTTGAAGAGGGAGAGAAGAACCTGAAGTCTCTTAATAGATCAAATAACTGTTTAATGGATTGTCTTCCTTTCTCATGAAAGTTCAAATTTTTATCACAGTTAGGGAGAGAAGAATGGTGGAAAAAGCACAGAGAATTTGGGATTTCCAGTACTTAAGCCCTGGCCTGCCTTTTTCTCGTGTGCTCTTAACTGACACTCCATTAATTTCCCTCTTTCCATTGGTAAAATAAGGATAATGAGAATCTACTACAGATTTATCATGAAGCTCAAATGAGATATTGTCTATAAAAGCATTTCATCAGTCAGAAATATTTTCAGCTACAAGCAACAGAAAATTAAAATTCTAATACTTTTTTTTTTTTTTGCAGTACGCGGGGCTCTCACTGTTGTGGCCTCTCCTGTTGCGGAGCACAGGCTCAGGATGCGCAGACCCAGCGGCCATGGCCCACAGGCCCAGCCGCTCCGCGGCATGTGGGATCTTCCCTTACCGGGGCACGAACCCGCGTCCCCTGCATCGGCAGGTGGACTCCCAACCACTGCGCCACCAGGGAAGCCCCAAAATTCTAATACTTTAAACAACAATTTTTTTTTCTTATAACGAGACATCTGCAGGTAGGTTGGCAGGTATATCAGCTCATGACATCACCAGTGTCTCAGGATCCTTTTATCTTTCCATTTCAACTTCCTTAGCAAAGTGGGCTAATTGCTTCATGCTCACAGCCTGGCTGCTGGATCTGTAGATATTGCCAAGTTACACGCAGAAATAAAAGGGAGAAGTATCCATGAGCTTTGTCTGTTCCTGTCTTCTCAGAACTCTCGCAGCAGACTTGCACTTATATTGTATAGTCTCCAGAACTAAGTGGCATGGCCACGTCTACACCTGGGAGGCTAAACAAGTATTTGGCTTTTCAGCCTCTATAGCTGGAGAGAGCTGGGAAAAGAAGGTTGGATAAGGTAATCAACGGTGTCTGCCACGTGCATTTTGTAAAGCGCTAACTCTGGGTAAATGTTAATTACTAGTGTTCTAGTTGAAAGTTTCCTGAAAGTAAATCAGTCACTCAATAGATGGTTGATGAAAACTAGTAAATACATGTAAGAAGAAGAGAAAGTTAAAATGCTAGCTTATTTAGAGGGATACCTAGTTTCTACTTTATCACTGTGGTAAACACCACTAGGTCATACCTGTTACCTTTCTCACAGCAAGGCATGTCCAAAACAGGCCTCCAAGTGAAATGCTACAAAAAACGTGGATTAATTGGGCACCATTTCCTACTCTTATCATTATGTTTTACAAGCAGATGAAATAATTTGTGCCCTTTCCCAGCCTCTTTTTAGTATTTGTTAGTAGAATGGAATGTCAAAAAGGACTTAAAATGCCTAAAACATTTAGAAATTAAAATAGTATGCAGTAGTACCATGACCTTTTCAATATGCTGGATTTGCAATTGTTCAGCCATTCCTCTTGTTCTTTTTCCCTGACTCTTCTTAATGAGAGGAAAAGGTGAATTGGCACCTAAAGTATGGAGTACTCACAGGAACAAAACAGCACATCATTAAAACAATTCAGAGGCAACCCTGCACTGCTTCAGAGTGGCAGGGAAACAAAAGAGGGTAACTTTATTCATTGTGACAAGGCTGGGAGAATGGATTTAGAAGCTTGCCTTACCAATTTTCCTCTAGTGTGCTCTGCAGGTAACCTGGTCTGCATACAAACATCTATCCATGATCAATATGTGACCCTGCCTATTCCAAAGAATAAAAACTAATAAATCCCCTGATGGTACTGCTATTTGGCTCCTCTGAAGGGAAATAGTTGCTTTCGTGTCATTATGGTTCCATGACATCTCTTGAAAGAAGTCTTCTGGGGATGCCCAAGCCCCTCTTCTGCGTTTCCCTAGCACTCTGCATGTGTTGCCATGTAGAAATCACCACATGTTACTGCAAGTTTCTATTCACCCACTTGGTTTCCCAGGTAAGTGTGATTTCCTGAAGGGCACCTAGCACATGCCTGGGACACAGGAAGAATTCACAAAATGTTGGCTTAATAAATGCCACCCTGTGCCAAAGAGCAGGATAAGTCTGCAACCAAGAGGCCTTCTCTCCAATAGTCAGAGGGTCTTCATCTCTGAAGAGACTTGAGGAAACACAAGGCATATTGGATGTGTGAAGTCTCTGCTCCGCCATCTCCCAAGTTTTATCCCAAAGCTGATTTTGGTATAGCTCTCCCTATACCATAGAATTAGACTACCTAAGAATTCCACAGATGTAAGCAGCTATAACGCCATTCTGCTACTTTCTTCCAGTGAAAGAGGAGACAGGTATTATTTTTAGATAATAATGGTAATTTCACAAATCAAAATAAAATTTAAAAACCCACTGCCTCACCCTTTTATTTTTATCCTTCTCCTTTCTTGCATCATTCCTCAGAGGTGGGTAGCTTCAGAAACTGATAGCCAAGGATGATTAGGAAGAGTCAGTCTCAAAACAGGTGTTTGCACATACATGCTAAATAGGTGTCTGCGCAGAGCAGGTGCTGGCATATGGGACTATATATAGCAGGGGGAAACTATTTTTCTAATTCTGTTAAAAAGGAGGGGATGGGCAAGCCATAACACATGTAACAGTGAATGATAAAGCATATTATATTGGTTGAGGGAGAGGCCTCTGAAGGGAAGGATGGGAGTTCAAATCCCAGAGCTGCCAATTTGTAGCTATGTGCCTTGGTTACTTAACTTCTTCAGTCCTTGTTTTCCATCTCTGTAGAATGGGGATAATGCTGGTGCCTACATCACATGGAGCTGTCAGGAGAATGAGAAGCCATGTACAGGGCTTGGCTATTGGTGAGCTCTCAGTAAACATTAGCTGTCAATATGAACTACTACTATGTGACAGTGGCCTGACATTGCTCTTCTAGGACGTTGAACGTTTAGAGTAGAGCAAGTGCAAGGGTCAGGAGACCTGTGCTATAGACTCAGTTCTATGAAAAACTACAGACTCAATGCTGGGCAGTTCCTAGGGCCTCAGTTTTCTCATCTAATAAACGAGAAGAGTTTGGATGAATGACTTCCTGGAGTGTTCCGGAGACTCTGGATTCTAGCAACCAGTGCAAAACAATCTCAAGACTTAGTTCTGATCATTTTCTGTGAGATTGGATATAGCAAAGATTGGTCTCCCGGGAGCATCCCTTGACAGGTACATGCTTTAAGCCTGTATGAGGTGCATGCCCACAAAAAAAGAAAGTGCATTTCTTACTACAAAGCTACTGCCAACCCACAAATGAACACAGACTGTCCTAACTGGTTCCAACCTCTCCACAGCTCTGTTTGGGGTTCCTGGACCCAATTCCTACATGTGTGTTTTGGAGTGGGGGTAGGTGGGGCTCCCACACAACAGCAAGCAATTCTCAGACACCAGCAGGGTATCCGAGAATTCAACTCAATTCTGATGCTATCTACCCAGAGGCAGCATCAGACTCCACAGGTTAAGGGCTCAGTCCTACAAGATGCGACCCACCTCCATCCCCAACTATAGTTGCCAACAGCGAGCCCAGGTTGTCATCTGTACTTCTGACCAACTGGCTATAAATCAGCGGTTCCCTTCACTCCCTTCTCAGGTTTGATAATTTGTTAGGAAGGCTCACAGAACTCAGGGAAACACACACTTATGTTTATCAGTTTAGTAAGGATATGATAAAGGATACAGATGAATATCCAGATGGAAGAGATGCATAGGGCAACGTATGTTGGGAGGGCTGAGGAGTTTCCACGCCCTCTCTAGGCCCACGTGTTCACCAGCCCGGAAGCTCTCCCAACCCAGTCCTTTTGGGTTTTTATAGAGACTTCATTACATAGGCATGGTTGATTAAATTATTGACCATTGGCAACTGATTCAGCCTCCAGCCCCTCTCCCATCTGGGAGGTTAGGGGTGGGACTGAAAGTTCCAACCCTCTCATCATATGGTTGTTTTCTGGTACCCCAGCCCTCATTCTTAGGTGCTTCCTGAAACCCACCTCATTAACATAACAAAAGACACCGTTGCTGTTCTCCAGTCTTAGGAAACTCCTTAGAGGCTCTGGGGAAGAAACAGGGAGGAAGACTAAATACCAGGTATATTTCTTATTATAAAGTACAATATCACAGCCACCTAAGTCCTCCCAGCATCCAATGTCTATTTTCCTTGGTTACTGCCCAAGGACACCTTTCTAGTTATGCTTCACCCTCTAACTTTCATTCTAATAATGCTTTGTTGGTTTCCCTGCTCTAATCTCCTGTTCTTCCCCACCAAACTCTCCTTTAACACTTTACAACTCCTTTTCCATGGCCCCAAATCATAATCAACATCCTCAACTTCTTCAAGCAACCTTCCCTCAATCCTTTCACCTGCACAGACATTTGGCTATCACCCTGTAAAACCACTGGTCCTGCAACCTTTTTGAGTAGAGGCTGTGTCTTCTCTTCCACACACCGTGCAGCTCAGCACTGGAAGCAGAGCGTGCAGCCCATTATTTCTGCCTCTAGTCTCTTATAAATGCAAACTCCTGTCTCTGTGAAGCTCATGACAACTGGACTCAATCCCCACCTTTGGCTTCTCCTCACTCATTAAGTGGTGACTTTTGCAACTAGCTCACCGTCTCCCTCTCTCTCCCAATTCCTGTGATTGTGCTACGGAATTCAAAGGTGTATGTGGCTAGCCGTCCCCCGGCACACAGCCTCTCAGGCCCATGATTGCTGTTTGCTCAAACATCTCCTTCTCTCCAGCTGAGCCACTCAGTTCCATTTTCACATCTTGTACCCTGTCATGCCACTTCCCAAATCTCTGATTATACCATCCTATGCTTCAATCACAGCTCCTTATTTTTCAAGATTGACTATTCACTTACTTTCTCTATAATTGATCATCCACTTCATCAAAATAGCCAGTCCCTTGACCCATCTACTTTCTCTGTACTCATAGGCCTTCTCCTGCTTGATGTCCTCCTAATCAAGCTTAGATATCACGGTCCATAGTTTTCCCGTCACCTGACAAAACCCCAACCTCGGATGAATTCACTACCTGCTATTTGCACCTATACTTGAGCTGCTGAGATAGCTGTAGAAAAAGAAATTACATAACCAGACAAATTGATATCAGTATAAACCCATGCTTTCTATCCATCAGGATAGACCAGGTTATGTTGTGGTAACAAACAAAATGAAACAAGATGAAGCAAAACAAAACATAAACAACAAATCTCAAATATCAATGGCTTGATACAAGTTTATTTCTTGTCTATGCTACAAGTCCAGAATGGGGTTCTGCTCATCTTAGTCATTCAGAGACTCACGGGGATGGAGGCTACATCTGAGTTTGTGCTTCCTAGGTCATTGCAGCAGAGGAGGAGACATGGTGGCAAATGCACTGGCTTTGAAAGCCTTCTGTTCATCTTATATTGGCCAAAGGAATTCAGATAGCCATAGCTGAGTTTAAGAAGTTGGAGAAGTGCAATCTTACCATGTGCCAGGAAAGAGAAGAACCAAATATGAGTATAGATAGATAGTCAGTGGCTGCCACAGTAATCAATTTCAGCTGCTCCTGGTTTCTTAATGTTTTTCCAGTTAGCTTCCTCTCTCCATGGCAATGATTTCAAACTCCTTTACCCTATTCATTCTCTTATTCTGCCTTATTCTCACGCTCCCACAGCCGTTCAGGTTGGAGAGAGATGAGACTAGTCTTAGGACAGTGGCTGTGGGAATCTATCATCTAGTTTCCTCATCTGTAACACTGAGGTAGTAACATCTGTCAACCTTACTTCAAGGCCAAGGAAGTGTAAAAATCAGCTGAGAACATATTTGGAAGTACTTTGAAAAGTCAAACACTATACTTTGTAAATGTAAATTCTTATTATCATTATTATTAATTTCAGAATACTTAACATGCAAAAAAATGCAAAACAGGGATATTAGCATTGCATTGGTTTAGAATTTAAGCTCCACATGGCTGACTTTTTTTTATCTGTTCACTGATATATTAATTCCAACACATAATAGGTACTCAGTAAATACTATTGAATGAATAAGTTTTTATAAAATATGTGGTCTGATTTATATCATAGCATCACTACTGTAAGGTGATAAATACTTTGATCTAAGTTCATATACTAGGAACTATTACCTAGTTCTATATACAATTGAATATTTTCCTGTTTATCCAGTATCAGAACTGTGTGTTGAGAAGTGTAGGGGGTTGGTTATCTCAAAGAAATAAGATTAAAGTCCTATCTAATGGCATTTTGAAAGTAAAGTTTGGCTTGCTAAATTTTCCATATTTTAAATGTTGCTCAAATTCATATGAGTTTTGTATAAGCATAATAAAATAGTATCATTATCATAAATTTAAAATGCATTATTTAACATATGTGGCAAATGTTTGCCAAAAATGTTTTCATTGTATATTAGACAAGGCAAATACATCACTTAAAATATGGCATGATAATTTAACAGGAAATAGTCACAGTTGATCTTTTTTTAATAAATTGGATGTAAGTCAATATTTACTCAGCAAATTATCAGTCATTTTTTAAGTTTATATAAAATAGTTCTTGTCTTCATTTTTTAAAGTTACATGTAGTATACATGAACAGATAGGCAGTTATTATTTATTTGGTTTCCCTTGCAAATGCACTGCTTGCTAATATTTTCAAAAACAACTATTTCCGAGTTGTTAATCTTTGAAAACATTCATAACTCTGGGCAATTTTTTCAACTTGCAAAATTCAAAACGCAAGTCTATTTCTTTAGCTTTTTATTCTAAACTTTTTTTCATATGTTATGGTTCTTTCTCAGAATGGACATTTAGATGATGTTTAAAGTGGCCACCATAAAGGAACAGTCTTCCTGAGAAGTGACATCCAGCCGTGACAGCCCCAGAGCTGCCGGTATTGCTGAAGCAGAGCCTTGTGCCTCACTGTGACCCCCAAGCTACAGATATCAAGTAAGTCAGGTTTACTGTGTTACCAAAGACTCAGGGTTCTCCCACATCCCCATTCTTGCACAGAGATCACTGAGATGCTCCATTACACCTGCTGAGGGCAGCATTGATTATCTCTTTTGACTTAATTCTCCTTATCAAAATCATCCGTCTTAAGGTTCACTACCTTTAAATCTTAGGTGATATCTTGCTACTCATCTAATAAGTGAAACAAACTACACTGTTAATGGACACTTGATGCGTTTACCTTCAACAACTTAAAACATGTTTGAGCATCAATTATGTACAAGTGATATGCTAGGCTCTGCTTGTCTATGAAAGGAGCTAGAAAAAGATCTTCTCGAACATAGGCAAAACATCCTCTGACATAAATCATACCAATGTTTTCTTAGCTCAGTCTCCCAAGGCAATAGAAATAAAAACAAACATAAACAAATGGGACCTAATCAAATTTACAAGCTTTTGCACAGCAAAGAAAACCATAAACAAAATGAAAAGACAACCCACAGAATGGGAGAAAATATTTGCAAACAATGAGACCAACAAGGGCTTAATTTCCAAAATATACAAACAGCTCATACAACTCAACAAAAACAAAAAACAAACAACCCAATCTAAAAATGGGCAAAAGACCTAAATAGACATTTCTCCAAAGAAGACATACAGATGGTCAACGGGCACATGAAAAGATGCTCACCATCGCTAATTATTAGAGAAATGCAAATCAAAACTACAATGAGGTATCACCTCACACCAGTCAGAATGGCCATCATTAAAATGTATATAAACAATAAATGCTGGAGAGGGTGTGGAGAAAAGGGAAGCCTCTTGCACTGTTGGTGGGAATGTAAATTGATACAGCCACTATGAAGAACAGCATGGAGGTTCCTTAAAAAACTAAAAATAGAGCTACCATATAACCCAGCAATCCCATAACTGGGCATATATCTGGACAAAACTATAATTCAAAAAGATACATGCACACCTATGTTCACAGCAGCACTATTCACAACAGCCAAGACATGGAAACAACCTAAATGTCCATCGACAGATGAATGGATAAAGAAGATGTGGTACATGTATACAATGGAATACTACTCAGCCATAAAAAAGAACAAAATAATGCCATTTGCAGCAACATGGATGGACCTAGAGATTGTCATGCTGAGTGAAGTAAGTCAGACAGAGAAAGACAAATATCATATGATATCGCTTGTATGTGGAATCTAAAAAAGGGGTACAAATGAACTTATCTGTAAAACAGAAATAGAGTTACAGATGTAGAAAACAAACTTATGGTTACGAGGGGGTAATGGGGGGAGGGATAAATTGGGAGATGAGGATTGACATATACACACTACTGTATATAAAATATCAATAGATAACTAATAACAACTTACTGTATAGCACAGGGAACTCTACTCTGTAATGGTCTATATGCAAAAAGAATCTAAAAAAGAGTGTGTATATGTATATGTAGAACTGATTCACTTCGCTGCACACCTGAAACTAACACAACATTGTAAATCATCTACACTCTAATAAAAATTTAAAAAAAAAATCTCTTTAAGGATTTCTACCTGTAGAATTACATAATATACAATTTTATTACATTTTTAAAATCTAACTAAAGTTAACCAAAATTTAAGGAGAAGGTATTACGGGCCAGTCCTTGTGCTGGGTTCTGTGTATACACAAGTGAATAAGATTCCTTCCATGCCCTCAAGGAACTCACAGTACAACAGGGCAGAACTTGCAGATGGGTGCTTGCAGGCCCAGTCTGGCAGATTGCTTTAGCAAATTTGAGACTAACCATGAAATTGTGAGACTTCATATAAAAACCTAACTTTCCAATTGCTACAGAAAATCATAACATCTAGCACTGCTAGTCCCACATTCCTGGCACACCCACCTGGCACTGAGTGGCAGCCTCATTTTGTCGAGTGTGAGTTTTACAGTTTGTCATAGTCTTCACCAGTCCCTCTTTTTTCCTGACACTAAGGTTGAGTCTTAGTGGCCATTTATCAATGAGTTTGAAAAAATACTAGAGAAAATTTTTTGTACATATGTCTACATCAAAAGTGGGAAATGAAAGTTCCAAAGGACCACATTTTAAGAAAAATGGAGGAGAGCAACCTCTGTTAAAGAAGTGAAAATAACCCAATATATTAACTGTGCAACTAGTAGGCTTTTATCACTCATTTACTTTATCTGCTTCTCCTCTTTAAGCATTTGAATGCAGGGGCCCTGTTTTAGGGGATACTGGTATAAACTGTAAGATGGGAGGAAGAGATAGAAGAAATCATATGGGATAATGGGATACATAAAGAGAGAGTGATAATTAGTAAATTTGAAAGGGCTTCAATCAGATGGTGGCAATTGTGGATAGGGTAGGAAAGGTCACTCAGAGACAATTGAACCAAGCCCTGAAGGTGGGAGAGCATTTAGTGAATATTAATGAAATAAGTGGTAGAGTGAGGTGCCATGGAGGGCAGGGGTGAAGGGGTGATTATACAAAAGCTGTAAGCTCTGATGCATAAAATACAATATTTTATATGGGCTTCAGGAAGACTAATATGAATACCTCTATCTCATCCTTTTGGTGGCTCCTTCTTAGAGCCATTATAGACCATTTTCATCATGCTTTTCAAGGCCACCCCTGAGTAAGGCTAAAATGTAGTGCCACTCCATTTTTGGATGGTGCCAGTATGCCCTACAGAATCATCTCAAAATCAGGCCCAAGTTGTGTCTTTATCAGCCAGAGGATCATAGGGAATTCCCCCAAGGACTGTATGTATGGGTCAAGGGAGAGGTGACAAAGCAGCAGGAGGAGGTGCCATGAGAAAAGAGCTAACTGCTCACGTAGCTTTTCTGACTTTGAGCCTCGCTTGAGCATGATCTCGCTTATACTACTTCCACTTGATTATGGAGTGACGCTGCCCATGCCCACTGTGGCTCAGGGAATTCAACAACTTCCAGCTCATGATGGGCAGCTCAGACTGTATGGTTGCTTGATGCGCTGTCATTCAGTCTTTACTTGGATCCAGATTTACTCCAGGAGTTATTTCTCAAAAGAAGAATTATCTGTCGAAGAGAGCATGTTTCGCTCTAAAACCTCAAAGGTTGCACTGTAATTCTCTTATCTGGATTTGTCAGAGGCTTAATACAGCATTTCCCTTTGTAGCAAGTGGCCTTTATGAATTGATATAGAGAAGAAAGCATTTGTCAGATCAATAGTGGCATACTTGATGCCAAAGGATGTGTTAATTTGCTCCAGGAAAAATAGCACATTTGAGGCAGTAGTTGTCATTGATGTCACAATCTGATTAAGTTTACGATAATATACTGTTTTTCTTCAAAAGCTCCAAAATTTCTCCAAAATTCATCTTTCTTCTGCACAAGACAAATAGGAGAGATTTATTGGAATGTGATAGGAATCACCACCCCTGTATCTTTCAAATCTGGTGATAATATTAATCTCTGAAGTTCCCCCAGGGTTGTAGAACTATTAATAATTTACTACTTTGGTAGAAAAGGACAGTTTCAGGGGCTTCCTCTTGGCCTTTTCTATCATAATAACCCTCACTTGAAGAGTCAGGAAGTGAGAGTTCTACCAGTTGCCAAATATACTTTTAGGAACTGGGGAAATAACCACAAAGCTAGGTTTACAGATCCTCTGGGCCCTCTGAGAGAGGAACGTAAGCCAAAATTCTATTCATTATCTAGCATTCCTAAGTCCCCACACTAACTGGTGGCACCTGAAATTTTGGGGGTCATTTCAGAGCCAGTGTCCAAAATTCTT
Organism: Pseudorca crassidens; assembly: GCF_039906515.1. Classification (NCBI taxonomy): domain Eukaryota; kingdom Metazoa; phylum Chordata; class Mammalia; order Artiodactyla; family Delphinidae; genus Pseudorca; species Pseudorca crassidens. The sequence continues at coordinate 89,614,592 of NC_090298.1, forward strand.
GAAATATCTGGGTATTTTCCTTTCTCCAGAGTATATAATCACCCTGATAAATGGATGCATTTCCTTTTGGGGAAAGCGAGAAGGAAATTTTATAGTACATTTTTGTTAACAGTCTTACTGGGTCTTTCCTCAAAGGTCTCAGCCTCCCCTTCTTTTAAGGGACCCTGTTAACTAGCTTAGATCTGAGGATTGGTGAGTCCATGACTCTCTACTGTGGATATTTTAGTAAGATATCTGTCCACTAGATTTATCTTTTTTGATTTGACAAATGAACTAAGGATTATTAGCCTGACAATCCATTTCAGTCCCAGGGACACTATGATCAAAAGTCACTGACAAAGATCTCTGTGGATAAGGTCACTCAGATTAGAACTTTGGCCTGTTGTCCAGTACAATAACCTTGACTACCTTGTTTCTCTGGCGGGTAAGTGCTGTCAATTGGCCTCTGCAACTTCCAGTAGTCCTTCTGTTATTATTACACTCTCATGCCTAATCTGAAAAGTGACAGACTCCACTGAGACTTTCAAGGATGCTGGTGTTTCCCTTACTAATATACTTTTCAATACCTTCCTGATGGGAGTGTTCTCTGGACTCTCCTTGGGGCCATGGTAAGGGGCGGATGAGCCAGTTATAGATGATTAATCCATGCCAGCAATTTTATCTTCCTAATCCTTTGAATTTCTTCTTCTTATACCAATTTTCTTTAATGAAGACCACTATTGGTCAACCAATCAAGCAAACTCTTTATAGCGCTGTTCCCAGTCACTCAAACTAAACCATGAATCTAGAATATCTATGTTACCATCAATTTATGGTAATTGCACACATACCAACATATTTGCCTATATCCGAAATTATGTTGCTTCTTCTCTTGTCTAAAACCATTAGATTCCATTCCCAGTAATGTTTCCCAGGTTTCTGATATCCTCCCAGGATCTGCTGGGCTCTGACTATAGTTTTAAGTCTGGGGGCAGTAAGTAGTGGAGGTAGACCATGAAGAGAATCTGGATCCCTGTGAAAGGTAAATTTTCAGGATCTTTAGCCTAGGGAAGGCTACTTTCAAACAGGGAAGAAGGGCAGCTCAGTGGGATTTAGACGCTGGTGACTCTGAGAGTCACTGGGATCCACCTAAATGTCCTCATTCCAATTTTGTTCTTTCTCAATCAATGCCCAAACTTTTACGTAAGAGACCTGGCAAGTCTATGAATTCCATCTGGGTTATAACTGTGCAACCTACAGGATAAAAAGAAAATATACATTAGCCATATGGCTATAAGAGATATTTTTAGGGCAGTCTTAGAAGCTCTCTGGTTCTCTGTGCCTTAAGCTGAGAATTTGAAGTCCTAACCTTTTATTTAGAAGAAACCAGCCCATACCATCATCCTTACAGTCCTTATTCCCTCTAAAATCCTACTGTAACAGTTAGTAGTCCCTTGAAGGCTTTTCTGCAATAAATACTTCATTCCGGAAAACTATAGATAATTATCTTGCCACTGCTTTCTATAGACTACTAGTATTCCATTTTTCATTGGCAATGAAGTCTTAACTGCTTTTTAATCTAAGGAGGTCAGATAACTAATCCCAGATTCCTGTCTTTGAGTTTCTGCATCCGGGAACTCAGGAACCAAACACTGTTTTATCAGTCAGGGTTTTGCCAGGAAAGCACTTACCTCTTTAGTTTATAACAGGAAGAGATGGTTAAATACAAAGTGAATTACAAACTTACAAAATTGTTGGGAGAAGTGCAGCAATTAAGGTTCATGGTAACATACTGATGGCTTTGAGGAAATTTGGAAATCCAGGAATGACAGTAAGTAACTAGAGATTACAGTTACTTGAAGTACCAAGGTAGATAATTCACAAAAGCTCACGCAGAAGCATCTGTAAAGTTCATGTCTTACTATCAACTAAGACACCTACCAGCCACTGCTGGGGAAGAATAATGGCTGTCCTCTCTTACGCCTTCCAAATTTTGTGGAAGATACCTTTTATTGGCAGAATCTAAAGGAGGCAGCGAGGGAGTTTAAGCATCGTATTTTCCAGAATTCAGACACTATAATACAGGGAAGAGTTTGGATGGATGGAGATCATATTGAGTGTAAAGTTAATATTTGACACAGTATATAACTATCAGCTTCTCAAAAATATTTTACATGTGGCAACAAAAATTAATATATGAACATTTAACTTTTTCCAACTGCCTTTCCAATAAGTAGAGGATTATAGTTTGCCCATGATCTGTTTCTTCTTTTTCCTCACATTTCTGAACCAGTTATTTTGAGCCTTTAAGATGAGATTAAGTAGGTAAGAGGTAGATAGAGAAGGATTAAAGGATCAGGGGTAGTGACTAGGGAGGGAGATTTTAGGCAGGTTGGAAAGGCTCAAAAGTAGCAGCAATACGAGAGCTTTGGATGGAAGGGGAAAATGACTTTTAGAAGCATTTAGTGAAATATATGTTTATTTCACAGTTCTTAAAAAACACAAATAAAGGATTTTAGTTATTTTGAGATTCCTTTGGCTGCTGCACTTTGTATGTTTGTTTACTGCAGAGATTCTCTAAGTGTCCCCAAGAGCCTTTCAGGGGTTCTGTGAAATCAACGTTATTTTTGTAATACCAAAACATTGTTTGGTTTTTTCACCGTGATGAAATTTATACGGATGTGCAAAAGCAATGGTGGGTAACACTGCTGGCAATTTAGCAAGAATCAAAGCAGGTCACCAAGCTGTACTAGTCGGAGTCAGTATGTTCTTCACCACCATGCACCCACATTATACAAATAAAATTTAAATGCCACCTTCACTTAATAATGTCCTGATGAAGTAGTAAAAATTATCATTTTATTAAATATTAATCCTTGAGTATACCTCATTTTAATATTCTGTGTGACAAAATGGCAAGTACATCTGTAAAGTGCTTCTGCTACATACAGAAGTGTGATGCTGTCTCAAGGAAAAGCACTTCTGTCATTGAGTTGTGAGATGAACTAGCCAGTGTTTTACATAGAGCACCATTTTTACTTGAAAGAATGACTGACAAACCATCATTGTTCAGACTTGGGCATTTGGCAGACATGATGTTCAAAATGAACAAAATGAGCCTGTCACTTCAAGAAAAATAATTTATACTATATGTTGACAGTGATAAAAATCCAAGCTTTTAAGTAAAGATTAACATTTTGAAAAACTTTTATCTAAACTATGAGCTTGACAGTTTCCTAATACGTATGAAAAGACTTTTCTAATGAGATTGGTGGTGCTATTAAGTAATGTGACATTTTGTATTGGATAACGATCTGTGTCAAGGTTTAGAAGATAACTCAGTGAACCAATATTTTCCAAAGGACCAGTGCATGACATTACAAAATCATACATGGGTTAAAGATCCTGTCAAAGGACAAGACAGTAGACTTTAATGTTACAGACTACCACTGATATGGTTTCAGATGCCACCTTGCAACTCACCTTTAAGTAGCTACTACTTGTTGAGTTTTGGTGTGTTATCAAAGAAGAATATCCACTATCCATCTCCATCTGAGAGGGCTATTAAAATACTTCTTTCTTTTCAACTGTGTATCTATGTGAGGCTGGATTTTCTTAGTATACTTTAACCAAAGCAACATATTGCAACAGTGTATGCAGAAGTAGATGTGAAAATCCAGATGTCTTCTATTGAACAGCATGTTAAAGAGACTTGCAAAATGTCAAACGATGTCCTTACTCTCACTAACTTTAATTTTATTTTGAAAAATATAGATGATTTTAATTAAAATGTTATTTATGGTAACATGCAATGGATTTAATCATTATTAAATAAATTCATCAATAATTATTTTTAAAATGCTTCAGTTTTATTTTCAGATACAATAAATAATGGTAGCTATAACTCACATAAATAAAAGATTCCTGGGGTCCTCAAGATGTTTTTAGTGTAAAGGAGTTCTGCGACTAAAAAGTTTCAGAATTATTGGTTCACAGCAATACCCCTCTGAGACCAAGTGAAATGGATTATGGAATTAAATATGCTGCATAAAATACTGAGATGCATTTGTGTATAAGTGCTTCCCTTATATTAATATGTGTTGTACACATCTACTGGTATAAAAATCTAGGACACCTTAAAAATTACCATGACTTCTTTTAAGAAAAACACATTGGGTCACGTTACATATACAAATTAATTTAGAAATAGATAAACAATATAGGAGAGTGGGAAAGTACCTGACTTTGGAGCCAAATATAAACTTAAATCTCAGTTCAGCCATTTCTTTACTGTATTATCTTATACTTTTATACTCATACTTTTACTTAACCTCTTAGTTTTACTTTCCTTATTGTAAAATAGAGATAATAATACAGACCTCATGGGAATTATTATGTTAAAGCAGAATTATGTTTAGATATTACCTAGAATATACGCTAAAGTGCTATAAGAGTGAGATAAAAAATTACAGCAGTTCAAACAAGATTACTTTTATCTCTGTTAAAAGTCTAGTTGGTCAAGAATAACTAGATATTTCTGTTCCACACAGACAGTCAGGCAGCCAGGTAATTTTCATTGTGTTGCTTCTGAGTTCCCAGGGTTCTTGTTCTATAAGCATGGCCAAGCTAGTTTATGGACACATCTGTATGCCATCCAGTAGAGAAAGGGCAAGAGAGAGACAACACAGTACAAGAAAATTTTATTTAAGTGATGCAGAAATTGCACATTGCATTGCTCACATTCTTATGAAAAAAACTTAGCTATATGGCCACCTACCTGTAAGGTAGGTTGAGAAATTGTCTCAAGGTGGAAAACCATGTGCTTGCCTGAAAATTCATTACTATTGAAGAAGAAAATACACTAGAAGCCAATTATCAGTATACAGAAGCTAATGTGTGTTAAATACCTAGTACAGTATCTGCTAATTCAGAGATGCTCAACAGTCGGTGTCTATTTTTATTATAAGAATAATAATATAAACAAGCGTGTGTTTTGTCAAATAAGTTAAATGGTTTATGAAAAGGTCTCTGAGAGAGCTTTTCAGCAAAGCCATATTTTTAAGCAAAGGCAGAAGTTTGGCACAAATATATATTTCTTGACTTAATATGAAGGTTCATAGCCTCAGGGTGCACTTCTTCCACTATGCTGCAATGTTTGAAAATTTTACCATTAGGGTCTAATTTCTTTGAATACCCTGGGAGTGAGTAATCAAATGTTATTATGGGCTATTACCATCTTAGGATAAATTCATTATTATCTCCTGTCTCACTCCTCCCCCTCTTTCCCTGTATTCTTGTAAAAATCCAAAAGAATACATATGGAGAAGGAGGAATTTCCCATTTGAGTAGGGGAAGAGAGGAAACTAAGCAAGGAAGGCCAGGACCCTCTTTATAAGCTCAAGGCAGGTACTTGTCAGAACAAGTGAGGAGCATAATAGGTGAATTTTAGTAGAAAAATGGGGGAGTGTGGGGTTCTGAGTCAGGGCTCAGCCCTGAGAGGGTACGTCTTAGTGAAACTGTAAGAGCACTAGGTACAAACGGCCAACTGGCACATGAAAGGATGCTCAGCATCACTAACCATCAGGGAAATGCAAATCAAAACCATAATGAAATATCACCTCACACTTGTCAGAATGGCTATTATCAAAAAGGCAACAAATAACAAGTGGTGTAGAGGATGTGGAGAAAAGGGAACCCTTATGCATGGTTGATAGGAATGTAAATTGCTGTAGACACTATGGAAAACAATATGGAGGTTCCTCAAAAAATTAAAAATAGAACTACCATATGATCCAGCATTTCCCATTTCTGGGTATTCATCCAAAAAATGTAAACACTAATTTAAAAAGATATATGCACCCCAATGTTCATTGTAGCATTAATTACAGAAGTCAAGATACAGAAACAATTTAAGTGTCAACTGATGGATGAATGGAAAAAGAAATGGATAAATGGAATATTGGCCACAAAAGAGAATGAAATCTTGTCATTTGCGACAACATGGATGTACCTTGAGGGTATTATGCTAAATGAAATAAGTCAGACAGAGAAAGACAAATACCATATGATCTCATTTATATGTGGGATCTAAAAAACAAAACAAATGAACAAACAAAACAAAACAAAACTCACAGACACAGAAAACAGAATGGTGGTTGTCAGGGGGATGTGGGTGTTGGAGGGTGGGAGAAATAGGTGAAGGAGGCCAAGAGGTACAAACTTACAGTTATAAAATAAATAAATCATGAAGATGTAATATACAGCATGGTGACTATAGTCAATAATACTGTATTGTATATTGCATATTTGAAAATTGATGTCTTAAAAGTTCTCATCACAAGGAAAATATATTTTTTTGTAACTTTGTATGGTGATGGATGGTAACTAGGCTTACTGTGGTGACCATTTAGCTATATATATATATACACACACACACATATATATATACAATATATACATACATATATCTTGAATCATTATGTTGTACATGTAAAACTAATATAATGTTATATGTCATTTATACCTTAATAATAATAATAAAAAAGAGTATTAAGTGCTCCTGAGGGGAGAGAAGGCAACAAAAGGGGGCCCCAGAGGTGCTGATATCAAAGTAGCTATTTCACGCTTTTTTCCCAGGGACAGCCATACTTCAGAGGCTTTGCTGCAGCTACATTTAGCTAGAGAAAAATAAGGTATATGAAAGCTCCCAGGGCTTCAAGCTCTTAAAAAGTTTGTGTAATTTCTGGGTTTTGCAGTTATTTAATTAAGGCAAACAAGAGGGTTATAAATTCAACAACTTTGTGATTAAGATTAATGTGCTCAGAAGTTAACCCTTACCTTCACAGGAACTGAAAAGTGAACATTAGACATTCAACATTCTCTAAATTAAATCTGCCTGCTTGGTGGCCTAGAACAAAACATGGCTCCTAGAATTTAACCTTTTCAATGGTTGGTGCCAGAGCCAGATTAAGTGGTGGCCAGTTAGGACATTACCAAGAGTTGAAATCTGTAAAGGGTGGTAAAGCATCAGTAATAATGTAACAAAATGGATAAACATGATTTTGTTTTCAAGCAAAATTTCTTTTGGCTATTCTGCTATTAGAAGGAATAATTTGAATATGTTATGTAGGATTGATGTCAAAGCCAAAGAGTTGGCTTAGAATTCTTTCTGTTTTCATTTAAACTGAAAATAAAACAATAGGTTATAGATGTCAAGCTGTGCTCACAGTCCAAAATAAAGTGCTAAACAGCATACAAAGAAGGTTGACCAATTTTGCAGACTTAGGCAAACATTTGAGGACATAAACAGGTTTGGGTTGAAGATGTTGGGGAGGGGAGTGCTTTGCGGAGAAAGTTGTTGGAGTATTATGGCCCCATCTTCAGTAATGCTGGAGTGGTAGGGTGTCCTACTCCTCTACCTCAGGAAGAAGAATGTCAGGAAAACTACTTAAAAAGTTTGACTTATATCCCTAAAGTTTGCAAGGAACAGAGACTGGAAAAGTATAAAAGTGAGAGACTGTGGCTGGCTTGCTACTGTCAAGCAGTTAAGCAGTCTCTGGGTAGCAGCAGGTGGATAAAAGTCCTAAGGGTCGCTATGGAAACCACTCGGTTGGCTAGCCACACTTCCAGAGATTTGGCTGGTAAAGTGACAGTGAGCCCAAGTGGATTCAGGTAGATTCTTATTATGTAGCAAATTCAAGGTCACCAGGGTGTCAGTTCTCCATGTCTCTCTCCCACAGGACAGGGGTGGAGATGATACCAAATAAGAAGGGTGATGTGGGTAGTGGCCAGTCTGATGTCAAGGAGCCAATCCTGAACTACAGCCGAGCAGTGTTATAGACTCACACAGAAGCCTATATCTGTACCCTAAGGAGGGAGGGGAGAAGTGGGTGGAAAGCCCTAAAATCAGGGAGATGGATGAGAAATGGTCTCATGGCAGTTTCTCACAAGATAGAAGGCAGATGAGAAACTGCGCTGGACAGCTCTTCACATGGCTGCTTATCTCCCGTTGTTTTGGGAATCACAGGGCATTCAGCCAAGACTTGGATAACACTGTGATCAAACCTTTCCTATGTGGCCTATGTGGAGAACAAGGCTGTCACGGTGCTGAACTGAAGCTGACCCAAGTGTGCCTTGGTATGACAGATAAAAGAAGGCTGCTTTGGGAAGTGCTTTGGATTTTGCCTGAAAAGACAGCCTGGAGGATGGATGACATTCCCAACAGTGGAGATCAACTACGTGCAAATGACCAGGAATCATGAGATGCAAGTGGAAAGAGATTGATCTCCAAATTACATGAAATGCAGTTGGATATTTCCAGTTGGTAAATATCAAAAAAAAAAAAATTCAGAAGCACCCGATAGGGAAAAAGTCAGCCTTGAACGTGCACGAAGCCCAGAGGACACCTAATGTCTTATTACAACAGCACCAAGACAGGCCTTTCCTACTACCTAGCGTTTCTGTCTAACCCCACCCCCAGAGAAGAAGTCAGTCAGGTGAATGGAAATGGAGTGCTCTAACAGAAGTACAAGTCAGAGAATAAAGAGGCTGATTGTGCATCCATTTTACCACCATAGGCTTTCAGCTAGAAGTAGCCTAATACAGAGGAAGAGAGAAGATTTCCATTGGATTAAAGTTTGTAGTTTTGACTACCACATTGGAATGAACATTTTAACAACTGATATTGTGCTGTGACTAGAAGTTCCTGGAGGACTTTTAAAACATTATCTACAAGTGAACATAAAAGCCAGGATTTCATCCACTGACAGGGAAAGAACTAGTGTACAGAGAGGATTTAAGGGAACTTGAGGAAAAAAATAACATTGTTTTCTTTTTGTATCTTATTGGGTTCTGCTTTTTTTTTTTTTAACATCAAGTCTATATCCAAGAGTATGCCTGAATAACAGTAGATGGTGAGCAATTGACTTTAATGCAAAGCAAAGTGGGTGTCCTTTGCTGAGTGGGGTATGCAAGTTTGGGCTGGAATTGAATTGCCTAGGGAAACTGAGGGAGGACTGAGCCTGCCCCCAATCCCACCTTCCCCCCAAAAACCTTCAAATAAATATTAAAATAATATTTAAGAAATATAGATTTGAAGGAGTGGCAAATTATTAGCCTGTTAGCTGCAGCACATAAATTGGTACAACCTTGGACCAAGATTTTTCTTCCTAGCTAGACTAAGAATCAAGATGGAGGTAACTAAGTGAAATAGATTTGGAATAAGAAGAGGTGGAGCATGTCCTTTTCCAAATCTTGCTGCCTCTATGAACAATTCATTTGGGCTTTCAAAAACTCATCAGAAAATAGTACTGTCTTCCTTGGTTGATTTATGGTTTATGTTTTATTATTAGGACACATAGTATCCAGCAAGTTTCAGTGTTTTTGAAAATATGAAACAACTTTTACATACAACTGCAGGTTTCATGTAAAGATATGGTTAAATGCTTTAGAAAAATAATTTGTTTAAGCCAAGAGAACAATTTGTTATAATCAGGCACCATTTAATGGTTCTGGAAAAACTGTGTCTAGGTAAACACTGGTGGGTGTTCATGACTGGATGAAAACCTGGGTACCAGGCCACTAAAAATAGTGCTTAAGAGTTTCAAATGATCTTGTCATTTTCCTAGTAACCAATCAGGATGTTTTTCTCTTCATCCCATAGATCCAATATAACTATTCAACCTTTGTTTTCTAAATGCCAAGACTCATACACCTCAAATCAACATAGGAGCTTAATATTGACACTGACATTTAATAGAATGATGGAACTAAAAAGAGACTTGAATCATTTGTTTGGTTCATCCAAGTGAATGCCCCAGACCAGTAATTTTCATTTATTTTTGTGACATCTTACATTTAATTGAGGGAATCACAAGGGGACTTTTAAAATACTCCAATTTAAGTTTAAAGCAATATGCCTTAACATGCTCTTAGCAGGATGCTTTGGTATAATAAAATAAAGCAAATAGTGAAGGTATCTACAGTCTAAAAGGTTCGATCTTAGTGTCTGAAACCTGTCAAACTGGAAAGTTGTCTACCTATGGTTTCCAGAAATGGAGAGCCAAGAGGTTCCCTCAGCAACGCTTTTCAGTAATTTATTACATGTCTATTAGAAAAGCAGATAATCCCCATGGTAAATACCTTGTCTAGTGTCCCAAGTACTAGCTGAAGGAAAATTCATATACTCCACACAAATATAATGGGGATAAACAGAATTTTGTTTAGGGTATAATAACTCAGGGCTATCACCATATCCTTAAAACTGAGGATGGGGCTTCCCTGGTGGCGCAGTGGTTGAGAGTCCACCTGCTGATGCAGGGGACACGGGTTCCTGCCCCGGTCCGGGAAGATTCCACATGCCGCGGAGCGGCTGGGCCCGTGAGCCATGGCCACTGAGCCTGCGCGTCCGGAGCCTGTGCTGCGCAACGGGAGAGGCCACAACAGTGAGAGGCCGGCATACCGCAAAAAAAAAAAAAAAAAAAAAAAAAAAAAATATATATATATATATATAATAAAATAAAACTGAGGATGGAGGGGCATGATGGTGATGACTGGACAGACAGCAGGCAGAAGGGTCCCCATTAACTTGTGTTCACAAAGAACAGAGTTTTGAACACGAGACAGGCTAGGACCTGGGATCCTTTACTGGAGCACTTGCACCTAAACAAATGTCTCCCCGAGCAACAGACTACAAAGAAACTATAAGAGACTAAAAGCAACTGCATGCATATGAATAATAAGACACAAAAAGGCCGCAAACCAACTGCCACTTTTGAGATGCTGGGAGCAGAAGCAGGATACGGTGCATGATCCCTGCACACAGCACCACCGAGGGGGTGGACAGATCACCTAAGCTACCCCTCCAGCCCGACCCACCCATCCTCCCCTATCCCCACCCCATTTAAGGAACCAGCCATCCTCCTCTGGCAGTGAGCAAGGGAAACTGTATTTGTTTTTGCTCCCTCATGCTGCAGCGTGAGTCCCAATAAAGCTTTGCCTGAATTCCTTATCTGGCCTCTTACCAATTTCTATTGATTAAAGAATCTAAGACCCAAGTCAGTAACAAACACATAACATCTATTCAAACCTTATACACTACTATCAAAATGAAACTCAAGAGGCTCCCTTCTAATGCCAAATATTGCTCACATTCTTTCAAAGGTGTTCTTGATGTTAATTTAAACATGATTGTTCCTGTGTGAACACTGTTTTCAGGCTGAGTACCTGGACAATTGGTTCTGGATCTGGACTCACTTGGATGGCTCTGGACCTCTTCCTACTTGGAAACAATTATAAAGTTAAGAATGAAGAGTCATCCAAATACAGGCTGTTCCTCCTTGTCACTGGAAGGCATATGTAACTCATTTAATCACTTCTCATCATATTCACAGTCTCTGCACAGTTCCAACTGTATTTCTCTAGGAATCCTTTGAATTTCCCTTCTGAATCATCATTGGATGTTTACACTCTGCTCACTGCACCACACCTTCAGAGAACGGCATCTTTCTGACTTCTGCAAGAAATTCAAACCTACTAATTATGATGTAATCATAATTATATCATGATTTGAGGAGTGTTCCTGAAGATTCGTGGGATCTGAGGAAAAAAACCACATTGTACGTTTCGGTGCCATCCTACTACTGCCTACACAACCCCTCCCTTGCTCATTTACATTTTCTTTCTCAGATTCTCTTTTAGTTGTCACTTGCTGCCTTCCCAAAGCCTGTGTTCCTGCCATGTGACACTCTCCATCCCGTATGGAGCCCAGGATTAGTTGTAGAGTCCTTCATACCTGTTTTGACTTCTTATTCTCCATACCTCTTTCTTTTGTTAATAGTGCCTCTATTTCTCTTCTCACACGCATGCCATTTTGGGCAAACTGTCAGTCAAGGTGTCCTGGAGTCCCTGGTAGAAGAGCCTCAGGATGTAAGCTGGGCCAATCAGCCATCATCTTCCAGTGTTTGAATAGCTGCACCCTCAAGAAACTGCCTCTTAGGTGCTCTTGTTCCTTTCCTTTCTAAAGCCTTTCCTCTTCAATTCTCTCAGCTACCCCATATATTTCTTTTTTACTTACGTCAGCAGAGCTTCAACCAAAGGACCCTGAGTAATACAAAAATAGTGTCTACTTTCTTGCCTCAACTGTCTGGGAAAAGCACTTTCTCTGGAATTCTGACAAATATTGTTTTTTAAATTGAAGTATAGTTAATTTACAGTGTTGTGTTAATTTATGCTGTACTGCAAACTGATTCAGTTATACATATATACATTATTTTTTAATATTCTTTTCCATTATCATTTATCACAGGATACTGAATATAGTTCCCTGTGCTGTACAGTAGGACCTTGCTGTCTATCCATTCTATATATAATAGCTTGCATCAGCTAACCCCAAACTCCCAAAGAGTTTTGGGAGTCTGACAAATATTTTTTTCATCTTGTTATAAAATATCAGGAAAATTCTCACAGTTCTCAAACTTAGCAGGTTTTTTTTTTTTTCCTTTTTTCTTTTTTCTTTTTTTTAAGAGGGGTAAGAGAAGGAGAAAAAAATCTCAACTATCATTTATGGGCTGTCCATGGGGAGAGGAGAAGGAGTTAAAGTTGATACACAAACTACAGGCAAATATACTTAAAGCTGCCCACAGAGGCTTTAGTATTTGTCCTACGTGGGCTGAGATATGCAACTGAGATGTGTTCTAAAGGCATAATTCACTGTATGATGGAAAGATTTTCCTAGAAGTTAAATAGTGATTTGAACGTAATTGTTCCTTTTCTTTTTTTTTGCATTTTTTAACATCTTTATTAGAGTATAATTGCTTTACAATGGTATGTTAGTTTCTGCTTTATAACAAAGTGAATCAGCTATACATATACATATATCCCCATATCTCTCCCTCTTGCGTTTCCCTCCGTCCCTCCCTATCCCACCCCTCTAGGTGGACACAAAGCACCAAGCTGATCTCCCTGTGCTATGCAACTGCTTCCCATTAGCTATCTATTTTACATTTGGTAGTGTACATATGTCTATGTCACTCTCTCAATTTGGCCCAGTTTACCCTACCCGCTCCCCACGTCCATTCTCTACATCTGTATCTTATTCCTATCCTGCACTTACATTCTTCAGAACCATTTCTTTTTTTCATTTTTTTTAGATTCCGTATATATGTGTTAGCATATGGTATTTTTTTTTCTAACTTACTTCACTCTGTATGACAGTCTCTAGGTCCATCCCCCTCACTACAAATAACTCAATTTCGTTTCTTTTTATGGCTGAGTAATATTCCATTGTATACACGTGCCACATCTTCTTTATCCATTCATCTGTCGATGGACACTTAGGTTGTTTCCATGTCTTGGCTATTGTAAATACTGCTTCAATGAAAATTGTGGTACATGACTCTTTTTGAACTATGGTTTGCTCAGGGTATATGCCCCGTAGTGGGATTGCTGGGTCATATGGTAGTTCTAGTTTTAGCTCTTTAAGGAACCTCCATACTGTTCTCCATAGTGGTTGTATCAATTTATATTCCCACCAACAGTGAAAGAGGGTTCCCTTTTCTCTACACCCTCTCCAGATTTTATTGTTTCTAGATTTTTTTCATGATGGCCATTCTGACTGGTGTGAGGTGATACCTCATTGTAGTTTTGATTTGCATTTCTCTAATGATTAGTGATGTTGACCATCCTTTCATGTGTTTGATGACAATCTGTATATCTTCTTTGGAGAAATGTCTATTAAGGTCTTCTGCCCATTTTTGGATTGGTTTGTTTGTTTTCTTGATATTGAGCTGCATGAGCTGCTTGTATATTTTGGAGATTAATCCTTTGTCAGTTGCTTTGCTTGCAAATATTTTCTCCCGTTCTGAGAGTTGTCTTTTCATCTTGTTTATGGTTTCCTTTGCTGTGCAAAAGCTTTTAAGTTTCATTAGTTCCCATTTGTTTATGTTTGCTTTTATTTCCACTTCTCTAGGAGGTGGGTCAAAAAGGATCTTGCTGTGATTTATGTCATAGAGTTTTCTGCCTCTGTTTTCCTCTAAGAGTATTATAGTGTCTGGCCTTACATTTAGGCCTTTAATCCATTTTGAGTTTATTTTTGTGTATGGTTTTAGGGAGTGTTTTAATTTCATTCTTTTACATGTAGCTGTCCAGTTTTCCCAGCACCACTTACTGAAGAGGCTGTATTTTCTACATTTTATGTTCTTGCCTCCTTTATCAAAGATAAGGTGACCATATGTGTGTGGTTTTATCTCTGGGCTTTCTATCCTGTACCATTGATCTATATTTCTGTTTCTGTGCAGGTACCATACTGTTTTGATTACTGAAGCTTTGTGGTATAGTCTGAAGTCAGGGAGCCTGATTCCTCCAGCTCTGTTTTTCTTTCTCAAAATTGCTTTGGCTATTCGGGGTCTCTTCTGTTTCCATACAAATTGTGAACTTTTTGTTCTAGTTCTGTGAAAAACGCCACTGGTAGTTTGATAGGGATTGCACTGAATCTGTAGATTGCTTTGGGTAGTAGAGTCATTTTCACAATGTTGACTATTCGAATCCAGGAACATGGTATATCTCTCCATCTGTTTGTATCATCTTTAATTTCTTTCATCAGTTTTTTATAGTTTTCTGCATACAGATCTTTTGCCTCCTTAGTTAGGTTTATTCCTAGGTATTTTATTCCTTTTGTTTCAGTGGTAAATGGTAGTGCTTCCTTAATTTCTCTTTCAGATTTTTCATCATTAGTTTGTAGGAATGCAAGAGATTTCTGTGCATTAATTTTGTATCCTGCTACTTTACCAAATTCATTGATTAGGTCTAGTAGTTTTCTGGTAGCATCTTTAGGATTTTCTATGTTTAGTATCATGTCATCTGCAAAGAGTGACAGTTTTACTTCTTTTCCAGGTTGGATTCCTTTTTCTTCTCTCATTGCTCTGGCTAAAACTTCCAAAACTATGTTGAATAATAGCAGAGAGAGTGGGCAACCTTGTCTTGTTCCTGATCTTAGTGGAAATACTTTCAGTTTTTCACCATAGAGAATGATGTTGGCTGTGGGTTTGTCATATATGGCCTTTATTATGTTGAGGTAAGTTCCCTCTGTGCCTACTGTCTGGAGGATTTTTTTTTATCATAAATGGGTGTTGCATTTTGTCAAAAGCTTTTTCTGCATCTATTGAGATTATCATATGGTTTTTATCTTTCAATTTGTTAATACGGTGTATCACAGATTCATTTGCATATATTGAAGAATCCCTGCATTCCTGGGATAAACCCCACTTGATCATGGTGTATGATCCTTTTAACATGCTGTTGGATTCTGTTTCCTAGTATTTTGTTGAGGATTTTTGCATCTATGTTCGTCAGTGATACTGGCCTGTAGTTTTCTTTTTTTGTAGTATCTTTGTCTAGTTTCAGTATCAGGGTGATGGTGGCCTTATAGGATGAGTTTAAGAGTGTTCTTCCTGCGCTTCCCTGGTGGCGCAGTGGTTGAGAGTCCACCTGCTCATGCAGAGGACACGGGTTCGTGCCCCGGTCCGGGAAGATCCCACATGCCGCGGAGCAGCTGGGCCCGTGAGCCATGGCTGCTGAGCCTGCGTGTCCGGAGCCTGTGCTCCACAATGGGAGAGGCCACAACAGTGAGAGGCCCGCGTACCGCAAGAAAAAAAAAAAAGAAGAGTGTTCCTCCCTCTACTATTTGAGAAGCATAGGTGTTAGCTCTTCTCTAAATGTTTGATAGAATTCGCCTGTGAAGCCATCTGGTCCTGGGCTTTTGTTTGTTGGAAGACTTTTAATCACCGTTTCAATTTCAGTGCTTCTGATTGGTTTGTTTATATTTTCTATTTCTTCCTGGCTCTGTCTCAGAAGGTTGTGCTTTTCTAAGAATTTGTCCATTTCTTCCAGGTTGTCCATTTTATGGGCATACAGTTGCTTGCAGTAATATCTCATGATCCTTTGTATTTCTGCAGTGTCAGTTGTTAATTCTCTTTTTTCATTTCTAATTCTGTTGATTTGAGTCTTTTTCTTTTGTTTTCTTGATGAATCTGGCTAATGGTTTATCAATTTTGTTTATCTTCTCAAAGAACCAGGTTTATGTTTTACTGATCTTTGCTATTGTTTTCTTCATTTCTTTTTTATTTCTTATCTGATCTTTATGATTTCTTTCCTTCTGCTAACTTTGGGGTTTTTTTGTTCTTCTTTCTCTAATTGCTTTAGGTGTAAGGTTAGGTTGTTTATTTGAGATGTTTCTTGTTTCTTGGGGTAGGATTGTATTGCTATAAACTTCCCTCTTAGAACTGCTTTTGCTGTATCCCATAGGTTTTGGGTCATCATGTTTTCATTGTCATTCATTTCTGGGTATTTTTTTATTTTCTCTTTGATTTCTCCAGTGATCTCTTCGTTATTTTGTAGCGCATTGCTTAGCCTCCACATGTTTATTTTTTACAGTGTTTTCCCTGTAATTGATATCTAGTCTCATAGCGTTGTGGTTGGAAAAGATACTTGATATGATTTCAATTTTCTTAAATTTACCAAGGCTTGATTTGTGACCCAAGATATGATCTATCCTGGAGAATGTTCCATGAGCACTTGAGAAGAAAGTGTATTCTGTTGTTTTTGGATGGAATGTCCTATAAATATCAATTACGTCCATCTTGTTTAATGTGTCATTTAAAGCTTGTGTTTCCTTATTTATTTTCATTTTGGATGATCTGTCCATTGATGAAAGTGGCGTGTTAAAGTTCCCTACTATGACTGTGTTGCTGTGAATTTCCCCTTTTATGGCTGTTAGCATTTGCCTTATGTATTGAGGTGCTCCTATGTTGGGTGCATAAATATTTACAATTGTTATTTCTTCTTCTTGGATTGATCCCTTGATCATTATGTAGTGTCCTTCCTTGCCTCTTGTAACATTTTTATTTTAAAGTCTATTTTATCTGATCTGAGTATAGCTACTCCAGCTTTCTTTTGATTTCCCTTTGCATGGAATATCTTTATCCATCCCCTCACTTTCAGTCTGTTTGTGTCTGTTGGTCTGAAGTGGGTATCTTGTAGACAGCATATATATGGGTTTTGTTTTTGTATCCATTCAGCCAGTCTATGTCTTTTGGTTGGAGCATTTAATCCATTCACATTTAATGAAGTTATCGATATGTATGTTCCTATTACTATTTTCTTAATTGTTGGGGTTTGTTATTGTATGTCTTTTCCTTCTCTTGTGTTTCCTGCCTAGAGAACTTCCTTTAGCATTTGTTTTAAAGCTGGTTTGTAGGTGGTGCTGAATTCTCTTAGCTTTTGCTTCTCTGTAAAGGTTTTAATTTCTCCATCAAATCTGAATGAGATCCTTGCTGGGTAGAGTAATCTTGCTTGTAGGTTTTTCCCTTTTATCACTTTAAATATGTCCTTCCACTTCCTTCTGACTTGCAGAGTTTCTGCTGAATGATCAGCTCTTAACATTATGGGCATCTGTTGCTTTTCCCTTGCTGCTTTTAATATTTTTTTCTTTGTATTTAATTTTTGATAGTTTGATTAATATGTGTCTTGGCATGTTTCTCCTTGGATTTATCCTGTATGGGACTCTCTGAGCTTCCTTGACTTGACTATATCCTTTCCCATATTAGGGAAGTTTTCAACTATAATCTCTTCAAATATATTCTCAATCCCTTTCTTTTTCTCTTCTTCTTCTGAGACCCCTATAATTCAAATGTTGGTGCACTTAAAGTTGTCCCAGAGGTCTCTGAGACTGTCCTCAATTCTTTTCATTCTTTTTTCTGCTCTGTGGTAGTTATTTTCACTATGTTATCTTCCAGTTCACTTATCCTTTCTTCTGCCTCAGTTATTCTGCTATTGATTCCTTCCAGAGAATTGTTAATTTCATTTATTGTGTTGTTCATCATTGTTTGTTTGCTCTTTAGTTCTTCTAGGTCCTTGTTAAACCTTTCTTGTATTTTCTCCATTCTACTTCCAAGATTTTGTTTCATCTTTACTATCAATACTCTGAATTCTTTTTCAGGTGGACTGCCTATTTCCTCTTAATTTCTTTGGTCTGGTGGGTTTTTACCTTGCTCCTTCATCTCCTGCTTATTTCTGTTTCTTATTTTTTTTTCCTTACTGTGTTTGCGGTCTCCTTTTCACAGGCTGCAGGTTTGTAGTTCCCATTGTTTTTGGTGTCTGCCCCCAGTGGGTAAGGATGGTTCACTGGGTTGTGTAGGATTCTTGGTGGAGGGGACTGGTGCCTGTGTTCTGGTGGATGAGGCTAGATCTTGTGTTTAGGGTGGGCAGTGGTGTGTTTTGGGGTTTCTGTGACCCTATTATGATTTTAGGCAGCCTCTCTGCTAATGGGTGGGGTTGTGCTCCTGTCTTCCTAGTTGTTTGGCCTAGGGTATCCACCACTGTAGCTTGCTGGTTGTTGAGTGGAACTGGGTCTTTGTATTGAGATGGTGATTTGTGGGAGAGCTTTCGTCATTTGATATTATGTGGGGTCGGTAGGTCCCATGTGGACCAATGTTGCCCTGAACTCAGCTCTGCTCTCCCACCTCAGAGGCTCAGGCCTGACACATGGCCTGAGCAGTAATACCCTGTCAGCCACTCGGCTCATATGAAAAGGGAGAAGAAAAAAGAAGGAAAGAAATAAAATAAAATTTAAAAGTTATTAAAATAAAAAAATTATTAAGAATTAAAAAATTAAAAAGTAATTAGAAAAAAGAAAGAAGAGAGCAACCAAACCAAAACACAAATCTACCCATGATAACAAGTGCTAAAAACTATACTAAAAGAAAACAAAACAAAACAAAAAACGGATGGACAGAACCCTAAGACAAATGGTACAAATGGTAAAAGCAAAGCTATACGGACAAAATCACACAAAGAAGCATACACATACACACTCACAAAATGAGAAAAAGTAAAAAATATATATATAGAAAAACAAAAAAAGGAAGAGAGCAACCAAATCAATAAACAAATCTACCAACGATAATAAGCTCTAAATATTAAACTAAGATGAACATAAAACCAGAAACAAATTAGATGCAGAAAGCAAACCCCAAGTCTACAGTTGCTCCCAAAGTCCACTGCCTCAATTTTGGGATGATTCATTGTCTGTTCAGGTATTCCACAGATGCAGCGTACATCAAGTTGATTGTGGAGATTTAATCTGCTGCTCCTGAGGCTGTTGAGAGAGATTTCCCTTTCTCTTCTTTGTTCACACAGCTCCTGGGGTTCAGCTTTGGATTTGACCCTGCCTCTGCATGTAGGTCGCCTGAGGGCATCTGTTCCCCACCCAGGCAGGACAGGGTTAAAGTAGCAGCTGATTAGGGGGCTCTGGCTCACTCAGGCCAGGGGAAGGGAGGGGTACAGAATGCGGGGTGAGCCTGCAGTGGCAGAGTCTGGCGTGACGTTGCACCAGCCTGAGGTGCACCGTATGTTCTCCTGGGGAAGTTGTCCCTGGATCATGGGACCCTGGCAGTGGCAGGTTGCACAGGCTCCTGGGAGGGGAGGTGTGGATAGTGACCTGTGCTTGCACACAGGTTTCTTGGTGGCAGCAGCAGCAGCCTTAGCGTCTCATGCCTGTCTCTGGTGTCTGCACTGATAGTTGCGGCTTGCACCCGTCTCTGGAGCCCGTTTAGGCAGTGCTCTGAATCCCCTCTCCTTGTGCACCCTGAAACCATGGTCTCTCGCCTGTTAGGCAGTTCCAAACTTTTTCCTGGACTCCCTCCTGGCTAGCTGTGGTGCACTAGGTCCCTTCAGGATGTGTTCACGAAGCCAACCCCAGTCCTCTCCCTGGGATCTGACCTCTGAAGCCTGAGCCTCAGCTCCCAGCCCCAACCCGCCCTGGCGGGTGAGCAGACAAGCCTATCAGGCTGGTGAGTACTGGTCAGCACCAATCCTTTGTGCAGGAATCTCTCCGCTTTGCGCTCTGCACCCCTATTGCTGGGCTCTCGTCTGTGGCTCCGAAGCTTCCCCTCACGCCACCCCCCCGTCTCCACCCGCAAAGGGCCTTACTAGTGTGTGGAAACTTTTCCTCCTTCACAGCTCCCTCCCAGAGGTGCAGGTCCCGTCCCTATTCTTTTGTTTCTGTTTTTTCTTTTGCCCTACCCAGGTACATGGGGAGTTTCTTGCCTTTTGGGAAGTCTGAGGTCTTTTGCCAGCATTCAGTATGTGTTCTGTAGGAGTTATTCCACATGTAGATGTATTTTTGATGTATTTGTGGGGAGAAAGTGATCTCCACATCTTACTTCTCTGCCATCTTGAAGGTCCCCTCTGTAATTGTTCCTTTTTATTTGAGGACTCAGACTGTCAGCACTCATTATGCTGTAGAGCCCTCCTTTTTGTCATGTGATTAATCAGAAAAGTTAATTGTACTTTCTTCTCAGCTAGGAAAATGCACTGTTAATATGTTAATGATTTTATTGTCCTGGATTTCTTCTATATAACTAGATTTCTGAGTAGAAATTATCAGTCAGTTTAACTGAAAATCATGTTCAAAGAAAATATTATGCAACTCTCATCAAATGAGCATCCACTGTTTCTTGCAAAGGTTATAATACTAAAGCTAGGTTTTCATTTGGTCTTGCATATGAAATTCACAGAGAAACTTAACAGTATTCCAAAATTTTGGTCTGGCAAGTATTATCAAGGAAATATTTTCAAGAAATAGAAATGTTTAAGAAATAAATATTTATCTAGGCGATGTGAATAGGCATAAATGGTGGGATGGTACTTACCAGATGGAGCAAGTTATCTGGGTTTTCACATAAGGTGAAAGCATACTATGAAGAAAAATTATTATATAAAGTGTAGTAACTCAATAAAAGTATATAATTCAATAAAAATGGAAATTGGCTTGAATTATACTTCAAGTTGGTCTAATATTGTGATTGATTATCTTGACTGTAACAGAACTGAGTCTTACAGACTTAACAGAACTGTAACAGATTGATTGATTATCTTGACTGTAACAGAACTGAGTCTTACAGACTTAAGATATTCTAAAGCAGTCTACATGTTGCCATGGAAACTGCCCCAAGTATATTCCTACACTATTTGGGGGCATTTCCATTGTACTGATTGACAAGTGCCTGATAGAGAGACTGTTCAGTCAGTGGCTTACCAGAGTAGTTTTGCACTGGACATCTGAGGAAAAGATATTTGCTAATAAGAATATGTATGATTTCACAAAATTAAATAACAAGGTCAGCCTCAGGGATCAGAACAGGTGGTCAATCCATTCTCCCTAACTCTCACATAGAAGAGTGCTCTCACCTAATCCATTCCTGTCACTTCGAGTAGTAAGCCTACACAAAATGCAAACAAAGAGTCATTTATACATTGATTCATTCAACAATGCCTACTGAAGTCTTACTGCTGGACACTGTCCTAGGTGCTGCTGATGTAATAACTCAACAGCACAGACCAAGCTCTAGCTCTTCTAGGACCATTTTCCTAAAGCCCTTCAAGGGCTCCACCTTACTTACAGGATAATACTCACATCCTTTATTAGGAACAATTAGTCATTCTTGACTAGGCCTCTGGAATGGAGAGATTTACAATACAGTTTGGAGAACATGCAGGCAATGGGAGGCCTCGAATGTTGGGAGAAGGTAGGTAGGACATGAGAGAGCCAGAAGGAAGGCAGGAGTCTGAAAGGCTAGGCAGGACCATAGACTGGACTTGAGGAAGTGTGACTTCTGGCTCCAGCTGTGAGCTCTGTGTAAGTTCTCCCTTTCTCTGCCCTGGCTCCCCATACCCCTGCAAGCTCCATGAGGATGGACAGAATTATGGTACCCTCATCTTGTACCCCTATTGTGTGACCCAGGCCTACACATAGTAAGAGTTTAATAAATCTTCCAACACAACGGTCCTAAGTATCTGTGGAAATTTAAGTTTCTAAATCCAGTTCGGGTCAGATTTTTCTCTTCTGAAAATGAGGTCATACAGATTCTTGCAACACAAAATGTGGTCCACAGACATACAGCATTGGCGACACCTTGTTCAAAAAGAAGAATCCCAGGTCTCACCCAAAATAACTGACTCAGATTCTTCATTCAAACAAGATCCCCAGTTGATGTATATGGACATTAATGTCTGAGATGTGCTGGCCCAGATCTTTTTTTTTTTTTTTTTTTTTTGCGGTACCCAGGCCTCGCACTGTTGTGGCCTCTCCTGTTGCGGAGCACAGGCTCCGGATGCACAGGCTCAGCAGCCATGGCTCACGGGCCCAGCCGCTCCGCAGCATGTGGGATCTTCCTGGACCGGGGCACGAACCCGTGTCCCCTTCATCGGCAGGCAGACTCTCAACCACTGCGCCACCAGGGAAGCCCCCAGATCAGTTTTATAACTGATTATAATTTTAAGACAAAATATAAGCAACTCTATAACATTACACTCCGGTAGTGTCCACTATTTTCATAAATATCAGGGGACAAATACAAGGCCAGGGCCTCCGTAAGCTGCAACGGGATAGACTCTGAAATCCTGTAAATCTCCTCGGAAATATTGGCACCCAGAGGGAAGGACTTTATAGATCCTGAAAGTTAGGAGGCTGTAGACAGAACATATTGCATTTGTCAACCTGGAAACATTAAAGAAAGTTTGTTCTTTTGTGCAATCATTTAGCAATAAGGTAAGGCTTGCCAGCTAGATTTATTGGGATATTGGATTTTATGTTTCTTGTAACAAATAATATTTTTTACATTGTTTATGTCTAAATAAATCTGTCTTCTATTTTACATAGCCCTGTGGTATTGCTGCTTACAGATAAAGGGTTCAGGTAGCATAATTTGCTCTGCCCTTGGGACATGCAGCCATACATTAAAACCCAGTCACATAGTGACTACAGCAGAGAATTTCAATGTGCTCTGAAAAGTTTCACAGAAATAGTGAAGGAATAAAGCTCGATGAGAAGATGTGGTTTCTGATCTGGTCTATCTAGTCTGTGCCTGGCGGACACTGATTAACAGCAGAATTCAAACCCATAGTTGATAATTTCTTTTTCTTTTTATTTATTTATTTATTTATTTTTGGCTGTGTTGGGTCTTCGTTTCTGTGCGAGGGCTTTCTCTAGTTGTGGCAAGCGGGGGCCAGTCTTCATCGCGGTGCGCGGGCCTCTGACTATCGCGGCCTCTCTTGTTGAGGAGCACAGGCTCCAGACGCGCAGGCTCAGCAGTCGTGGCTCACGGGCCTAGTTGCTCCGTGGCATGTGGGATCTTCCCAGACCAGGGCTCGAACCCTTGTCCCCAGCATTAGCAGGCAGACTCTCAACCACTGCGCCACCAGGGAAGCCCCCATAGTTGATAATTTCAAAGTAAAATGTAAAAGCCCTAAAAAACCCACTTACGATCCAATTCTTGCAACAGCTGTTTTGTGACACCCATGGCTGTATGACCATCAATACCTCTGTGGTTTTGAGGGTTTTTTGGTATATATACAAGAACTGAACCAATAAGCAATAGTGAACACTAAAAAAAACATGATCACATTAGAGATTTAAAATTACTTAAAATTTTGCAAAGGAAATCATGAGTATTGTGAGGCAAATCAATGTAGACCCTTCTTTGTGCTTATGAAAGAAATAGAAATGTGCTCTCATTTTGAACAGACAGGATAAAATATGTCCATTTGTGTTATAATCTTTATCCGTTAGTCTGCTTTATGATTTGATTTCATGTTTTCATTGTTCCAAAGCAATTTTCCAGATTGAATCTTTTTTTTTTTTTTTTTTTTTTTGCGGTACGCCGGCCTCTCACTGTTGTGGTCTCTCCTGTTGCGGTCGGAGCACAGGCTCCGGACACGCAGGCTCAGCGGCCATGGCTCATGGCCCCAGCCACTCCGCAGCATGTGGGATCTTCCCGGACAGGGGCATGAACCCGTATCCCCCGCATTGGCAGGCGGACTCTCAACCACTGCGCCACCAGGGAAGCCCCAGATTGAATCTTAAAAGGATGATAAACCACAAAAGTCATTTAAAATTCTAAATGGAGTTAATACACCTACTGCAATTCTGTGCATTTGTCTTTTAAATTTTATGAAAAAATTTGTTGACACTTTCACTTGTTTCTTACAATCCATTTTGTGTAAAAATCTGTCAAACACTGATGCCTGTCTTATTTGATATGTTTTAAAATATGCCAGCTAATCAGCATAATCTCAAATGTCAAAAATGCTAGAGTTTTACATTTTTTTCTGTATTAAAATACTACCCTGAATTGAAATCATTTGGTGATGCAACAGAAATAAATAAACGCTTAAGTTTAGAAAGCAATCTCTGGAGGTTGTTGGTTTTTTTCTCTCCTAAGTCTCCCTCTGACAAAAGGACGGTTGTGTCTTTCTTTTCCACTCTAGAGTGGGGCCACTGTTGAAAGCACTGGGGAATTTAACGGATCAGTCTTCCTGAGCACCTCTGAAAGACAGTCTGTGTTTGAAATCGAAGGGAAAGAACTGAAGAGTAGTGAATTCTTCCATCTGGAGAAATAAGAACAGGTATAATAGTTTTTCAGCAGACCCAGAATATTTAAGCAAGTTGGCTAAGAGGGGCATTAATGTTTTAATTAGAATTTAGCCTTTTCAAAATGAAATGAGGAACCAGTATTTCCCTCAATTATTCTCCTTTCCATAATTCAAGCAAAGGAATTCATAACTCAGTTATTCTCCTATTCATAATTCTTACTGTTTGTCTGAGATCCCAGTGTAAGAGTCCAGGCCAGGAACACCTGGGGGATTCAGCAATGTTCAGGAGGTGGGTCGGCTTTCCCAAATAAACAGAGGAGCCTTATGGGAATAACTTCATTGTGAACTTTCATAGGAAGGACTTCACTCCAAGGAAGTTAGAACTGAGGGAGACACATCACCTCTAAAGACAAATTTTACATGAAATAGCACATGTGCATCATCAAGCTTGTCCTCTTGCCTTTCCAACACTGGCCTCCACCCCTTTCTCTTCTTGGGGTTTACTCCTAAGCTTGAGGAGGAGAAAGCCCCAGAGAGTATGAGGAAGCCCTGCCTCTGACCCATGGAGGAGCACATGAATGGGAGCAAGGCATCTGCAATACCAAAGCTGGTATTGGAGGATGGTAAAGTATGAAATAGAGCATTGGCTATGAGTTCAAAGTAGCAGAGGCAGAGGAGGCCCATAGAGCTTCTGTCTCATTTTAGAGCTATATATTTATGTTTCTTACTTGATAGTGAGATTGTTGAACACAAAGGTGTAGTAAATTAGCCAAATATTCAACCTGCACTCTGTAGTTCTCAAAGCCAATATCTTGCATGAGGAATAGGTGGGCTAGTCCACTATAGATTCTGTTATAATCTATTAACGCTTGGAAAAAAATCTTTCAGGAATAATGTTAGTTTATTTGTGATTTTATTGGCCTTTATTCCACCTTTGGTTCAAAAGACAGCAACCGGTTTTAGGCATAATGTAGAAACCTGATTATTGATACAATATCTGCATATTAGTTCTGCTGTGAGAGTCAGGGTTGATAATAATCTGCATATAAAACAAAGATTTCCAGTAGAGTAGAATACACTTGTGTTCTGTTCTCCTGCCTTCCCTTCCTTTTAATTTTTAAACACCATGTTTGGATAGATTATTGCAGCCCATGTAAGAGGGTGCACGTCTCTGATCTTGGGAGCAGGTAGTCACTAATTTCCAAATTGATAACTCCAGGTGCCTGACACATGCCAGAAGTGGGCTTTCATTCTTTCTTGGAATAGATGATTCCAATTTTTCCAGCTTCTCTGATGGCCATTTTTCACACCAGTGCTACTAATGGTATCCAAACAAGTCCCAGCATATCATATAACTGGAGTGGCAGTGCTCAGGATATGATTACTCAAAAGTGTTTTTATTTGATAAAGAGTTTCTATCAAATAGGCAAAAATCAGAGCTTATTTTGTACTTTGAATCTGTACCTACTAATAAACACATTGCTTTGGTCATATAATAATCCAGAACATACTTCTGTCTTAAAAAAAAAAAAAGTTAAAGTCACAGCAGTTGTAAGAGTAACCTTTTTGCTAAGTTTTCACAAAAGATAAGATTCTTCTAAAAATATGAGCATGTTGTCAAAATCTTGAATTCACTACTCACTTTCTTATACTCCCACACTATTCCACACATGTTCACAACTTAAATTTGCCCTTTCTCCACAGTTCAGAACTATGGGCACTCCTTTGTACATCCCTGGTATGGACGGTGAGTAGACCAAAAGTGAGAGTCTGCTAGGGGCATGCGATTGCCTCACGGTTGGTTATGTCTCACTCTGTCACTCTCCACTGCCCAGCTGCCAGTGTGAAAGCTGGCACTTGCCAACATCACAGTCCCAGAACGACTGGGAGGCAAGCCTCTGTTCAAGTGGGGAGACGATGAAAAAAGTTATTCATCTACAATTAGAAACTCAGAAGAGCATGTGGTTGGTATCTCTTGCATAGTTAGGAGACCTGAGCTCACTCTGCTTTATAGTCAGACTTCAAGAGGAAGCCAGTTCACTTAATGTAAGAAAGTCATTCTTCACCAATTAGCAATGGTCTCATTTTGTTTAACATTTGAGAAAAAGATTGTGAATATTTTTCAGGAAGCACAATCATGTACTACTGAGTTTCCACATGAAGAGACATCGATTTGTACAACTTCCAGAGGTACCATCATGCTCAACCTTTTCCAATGCTAGATGGCTCTCAAAAAAGTGTCTTAGTAAAGGTAGCATTTTAGAGCTAGGATGAGAAGGATCTTAGATTTTGTCTGGTCTTATTACTTATTTTACATCTGAAGAAACTGAAGTCCATAGAGGTTTATATATATACTGATGATCAAATAGATAATTCATGTAGATTGTCTGCCACGCTGCCTCATGTGTTCAACAAATATTAGCTATTACTATATTGGTCTACAGTTTGCTCTCTCTTTAAATATATATCCATAAGAATACATATCATGAGAGATAAACCTCATGCACATATGGTCAACTTATCATTGATAAAGGAGGCATGAATATACAATGGAGAAAAGACAGCCTCTTCAATAACTGGCGCTGGAAAAACTGGACAGCTGCATGTAAAAGAATGAAATTAGAACACTCCCTAACATCATACACAAACATAAACTCAAAATGGATTAAAGACCTAAATGTAAGGCCAGACACTATAAAACTCTTAGAGGAAAACAGAGGCAGAACACTCTATGACATAAATCACAGCAAGATCCTTTTTGACCCATCTCCTAAAGAAATGGAAATAAAAACAAAAATAAACAAATGGGAACTAATGAAACTTAAAAGCTTTGCACAGCAAAGGAAACCATAAACAAGATGAAAAGACAACTCTCAGAATGGGAGAAAATATTTGCAAACAAAGCAACTGACAAAGGATTAATCTCCAAAATTTACAAGCAGCTCATGCAACCCAATATCAAGAAAACAAAAAACCCAACCCAAAAATGGGCAGAAGACCTAAATAGACATTTCTCCAAAGAAGATATACAGACTGCCAACAAACACATGAAAGGATGCTCAGCATCACTAATCATTAGAGAAATGCAAATCAAAACTACAATGAGGTATCACCTCAAACCGGTCAGAATGGCCATCATCAAAAAATCTACAAACAGTGAATGCTGGATAGGGTGTGGAGAAAAGGGAACCCTCTTGGACTGTTGGTGGGAATGTAAATTGATATAGGCACTACGGAAAACAGTATGGACGTTCTTTTAAAAACTAAAACTAGAACTACCATATGACCCAGCAATCCCACTACTGGGCATATACCCTGAGAAAACTATAATTCAAAAAGAGTCATGTACCAAAATGTTCATTGCAGCTCTATTTACAATAGCCAGGACATGGAAACAACCTAAGTGTCCATCGACAGATGAATGGATAAAGAAGATGTGGCAAATACATACAATGGAATATTACTCAGCCATACAAAGAAACAAAAATGAGTTATTTGTAGTGAGGTGGATGGACCTAGAGTCTGTCATACAGAGTGAAGTAAGTCAGAAAGAGAAAGACAAATACCGTATGCTAACACATATATATGGAATCTTAAAAAAAAAAATTGTTCTGAAAAAACCTAGGGGCAGGACAGGAATAAAGACGCAGATGTAGAGAATGGACTTGAGGACATGGGGAGGGAGAAGGGTAAGCTGAGACGAAGTGAGAGAGTGGCATGGACATATATACACTACCAAATGTAAAATAGATAGTTAGTGGGAAGCAAACGCATAGCACAGGGAGATCAGCACAGGGAGATCGGTGCACTGTGACCACCTAGAGGGGTAGGATAAGGAGGGTGGGAGGGAGACGCAAGAGGGAGCGGATATGGGGATATATGTATTCGTATAGCTGATTTACTTTCTTATACAGCAGCAACTAACACAAGAATGTAAAGCAATTATACTCCAATAAAGATGTTAAAAATATATATATATATATATCATGGAACTTTTTTGGATCTATTTCATTTATTTATATGAATGTATCACCACTTCTTAAGTAGTTCTTAACTGATGAGCATTTAGGTTATTTCTGATGTTTTAAATTTCAAACAATGTGTAATGAACATCCTTAAAGAAGTATATTTCCATATCCATGTATTATTTCTGTAGGCTAGATACTTAGAAGTGGCATTGCTGAATGTGTGTATTTAAAGTTAAAAAATTATTGCCAAATATTTTTCTAGGGCTGCTCTACTAATTTCTACTCTATCAATCATGTATAGGAAGATTTCCCCACAACCTTGCTTGCACTGGATATAATCAGTCATTTAAGTATTTTTTTTGTAATCCAGAAGGTTAAAAAAAAGATAATTTGGTTTTGTTTTAATTTATATTTCTATCATTATTACTGAGATTGAGCTCTTTCCATGTATTTGCAAACACTGCATTTTTCTGTGTATTTCCTACCATATCTTTGCTTATTTTTCTATGGTGTTTCCTCTTCTTATTAGTTTGTAGAAGTTATTTATTTATTCAACAAACACTTATTGAGTGTCTTTATGTGCCAGATGTCCTCGCACTGAGGATGTAACAGGGAGCAATCACTACCATTTACTGAACATCTACTATATACCAAAGACAATGCCCAGTGATTCTCACAAAAATGCTATGAAGTCAGTACTCTTGCTATCCCCACTGAGCTGTTACACTGAGAGGTGGAGAGGCTACATGACTTGTCCAATGTCATGTGGCTTGTAAATGGCAAAGCCAGAGTTTCAACCCAGACTTGGTTAACTCTCTTCAAAATCCCAGGAATTCTGGATGAGGATAGACCCAAGAACTTAACCAGAGGGATGGTGGTCTGAGAGAAAAGCTTCCCAGCAGTAAGGGCCTCAGTTTGAAATTTCTGCTGAGAGCCATTAAGGAGTAATGCTGAGGAGAGTCCAAGTAAGAACATTAACTCTTTGTCAACAAGTGTCACAAATATTTCCTCCCAGTTCTGCTGCTTGAGGGGTTTTGTGGTAATTTTTGGAATATTTTTGGTACAGACGTAAATTTAAAAATTACATTATCATATCTGTCAGATATTTGCCTTTTTAGTCTCTGGATTTTGTTTCTTAGAAGGGCGTCTCCCAAATTCAGATTTAAAAATTTATCTAATTTCATTTTGATACTTTATTACTTTTTTTAATGCTTAGATATTTAATTCATATGGCACTTATTTGGGGGCTGACTCTAACTTTATAGATAATGTATATAAACCTTTTTCTAAGTAGAAATAAGTTGCATCTCATTCACTGCCTTTATTACTTGTAGTCACTAAATTATTTGCTGCTAAAGGATTTCAGGTTGAGAGAAAGGCATTGATAAAAAGTGTCTACCTCAAAGGATTTTGATATTGCAGTTCCTTTGAGAGGATTTTAATGTGTCTTTCTGCAGTTGGCACACTACTGAGTACATGTAGAAAAGTCTAGTCATCAGCACCAGGTTGATTTTTCTTGGGCCGGTATGTTGGAAGAGAAAGAATTTGGACTTTGAAATCAGACAAGTTGAGTTTAAATACTGGCTATATTACTTATTGGCCAAATGACTTTTAGCAATTATTTAGACTTTATGAAACTCAGTTTCCTTGCCTGCAAAAATGAGGTGGGGAATATCCACCTTATGAGGTAAAGGTAATTAAGATAATGTAGGGGAGGTCTTCCCTGGTGGCACAGTGGTTAAGAGTCCGCCTGCCGATGCAGGGGACGTGGGTTCGTGCTCTGGTCCGGGAGGATCCCACATGCCGTGGAGCGGCTGGGCCCGTGAGCCATGGTCGCTGAGCCTGCACGTCCGGAGCCTGTGCTCCGCAACAGGAGAGGCCACAACAGTGAGAGGCCCGCGTACCGCAAAAAAAAAAAAAAAAAAAAAAAAGATGTTTCTCTCCACTAGGCAAGGACATCAGCCATTACACACTTAATCAAATAAATGGTTTCATACACATATTTCTTATTTAATTGATAAAAAAATCAATAACAACTTAAAAGCTCTGGTGCTATAAAAAATTAGCCTGGTTGACACATATGTAACAAAGGTAAGGGAAGAACCCATTAGAAGAGAGGCATCAGCTAAGTGGTGAAGGAAGGAAACAAAGACCTTAGGGAAATAAAACACATTCCAAATCATATTGTTAATTTCTAACGTAACTCCCAGAGATTCATACAAACGCTAGATGCAAATGACCATATCCCAGGAATTCAGTAGACTGTACTTAATGCCGAGAGGCTGGATAACCTGTGAACTAAATGGAAATAATCAGAGTAGATTTGAAAAGAAATGGTAGCGGCTTCCTCTTTCACCCAACATAGAGTAACAGGGACCAGACTTAGCCTCCCATATTAAACAACCAGAAAAGGGACAAAATATATGAAAGAATGGTTTGCAAAACACTGGATGGAAGGCAACAAAGGACAGTAATCCTTGAGAGATGGGAAGCAAATAGGTAAGCCCTACAATTGCCCCAGCTTACTGCCGAGAAAGTGTTTCCAGGCTGTGGAGCACTGAGAGGAAACCCAGTTAGATTCCAGCGGCTTCCTAGCGTTGAAGAGATGGAGCTGGGTGTCTGGAGCCATCAAGGTGATCAGTGGTCACAGTGTACAAGAGAGAGGAGCGCTGCACAGCGTGGAAATTCCAAAGATCTGGAGACAGTCTGCCTCAGTTGAGGTTTGAGCAGGGCATGCCTGTGCAAAACTATTTGAGTTAAGAGAAAGAAACATTCAAAAAGATTAGAGGTAACAGCATCTGGCACTCACACAGGGCTGGGAATAGTGTCTGTTCCTACCAGTCAGGTCAGAAAACCTCAGAATTCATGGAGAACTAAAAACAATACACAGAAAAGTCTTGCCTCAGTAGAGGGAATAAATAGCCCTAAACTGGACTTACTCCAGTTCTAACAAATCTTAAGAGCAAGATCAGAAAGGATAGAACAATTGCTAAATAACTACATTCCAGAGTAAAGCTCAAGTATTCTTGTAGGCATACAAAAATATCTAGCACCCAAAAAGATAAAATTCATGAGATCTGGCATATATAAAAAATTACCAGGCATGGGGGAAAAAAAAAACTAGAAAAATAATATCCATAATAAGGAGAAAAATCAATCTACCTAAACTGACACAGATATTAGAATTAGCAGATAAGGTCATTAAAACAGGTATAACTCTATTCCATAAGTTCAAAAAGTTAAGATATAACAAAGACCCAAATCAAATTTCTAGAGATTATAAATACAATGTATAAGATGGAAAATATACTGGATGGGGTTATTGGCGAAAGATTAGTGAACTTAAAGACATAGCAATAGAAACTATCCAAAATGAAAACCAGAGAAAAGATAATTTTTTAAAAAAATGAGCAGAGCATCATTGATCTATGGAACAACTTCAAGCAGACTGATATTTGTTTAATTGGAGTCTTGAAGGTGAAGGTAGGAGGACAAAAATATTTGAGGAAATAAGGGTTGGAAATTTTCTAAGTTTAATGAAAACTATAAATCCATAGATCCAAGAAGTTCAATGGACCTAAGATACAAGAAACATGAAGAAAATGACAACAAGTCACATCATAACTGCCTGCTCAAAACCAGTGATAAAGAGAAAATATTAAAAGCGGCCAGAGGAAGAAGTTACATTATGTAAAGTGGAACAAAGATGAAGATGATAGAGTCCTCATTGGAAAAATGCAAGTGAGGAAAGAGTGGAGCAACATATGCAAAGTACTGAAAGAAAAAAACTATCAACCTAGAATTCTATACTCAGTGAAAATATCTTTAAAAAACAAAGGCAAAATATCATTATTTTCATACAAAAAAAAAAAAGCTAAAAGTATTCACCAGCAGACATACCCTATAAGAAAATTTAAAGATAAAGTTCAGGCAGAAAGAAAATGATAACAGATGGAAATATAGATATACAGAAAGGAAGGAAGAACATCAGAAATGGTAATTACATGGGTAAATATATATAATTTATTTCCTTATTATTTGTCTTTAAAAAATAAGTGAGTGTTTAAACAAAAATAATTTTAATATAATGTGTAGCTTATATAAGAAGTAAAGTATGTGACAACCACAGCACAGAGACCAGAAAGGAAGAAATGGAAATGTGCTGCTTAAAGGTTCTTATACCATATTAAAGTTGTATAATGTCAATTGACAGCAGACTGTGACAAGTTAAAGATGTGTACTATAAACCCTAAAGCAACCACTAAAATAATAAAACAGAGTTATAGCTAATAATTTAACTAAGGAGATAAATTGAAATCATAAAACAACTTAAATAATCTACCATAAGGCAGAAAAGAAGGAAAAAGAGAATAAAGAAGAGATGGGAAAAATAGAAAACAAATTACAAGATGATGTATGTAAATCTAATCATATCAATAATCACATTAAGTGCAAATGACCTAAACACCCCGATTAAAAGGCAAAGATTGTTGGACCTAAATAAATGCTGTCTTACTGGAAACTTACCTTAAATATAAAGATACACATGAGTTAAACTTAAAAGGCTGGAAAAAGATATACCAAGATTAAAGCTAGATAAAGGAAAGTTGGAATAACTACTATCTACTATACCACTACTATTTTACCATCAAGTGAGGTAGATTTCAGAGCAGCAAAATACTACTTGGAATAAGATCATTTTGTAATTATAAAAGAGATGAATTTATTGAGATGACATAACAATCCTAAACATTAATGAACCTAATAACAGAGCATCAAAATACGTGAAGCAAAAACTGATAGAACTTCAAGGCAAAATAGAAAAATCCACAGTTATAGTGGACATTTCAATACCCCTCTCCCAGTAACTGATGGAACAAGATGACAAAGTTTAGCAAGTATTAAAAATATCTGAAAACAGTATTAACCAACTTGACCTGATTGACATTTGTAGAACAGCAGAAAACATATTCAAATGCACACAGGACATGCAGACCATATTCTGGGTCATAACATAAGTCTCAATACAGTTAAAAATGATCCAAGTTATACAAAGTATGACAGAATATTTCTGGAAACTCCCCCCTCCCAATTTGGCTATTAAATAAAACAGTTCTAAGTAACTTATGGGCCAAAGAAGAAATCAAAAGGGAAATTAGGAAGCATTTTGAACTGCATAAAATATATATATATATTTTAATATATGTAATTCCACTTACGAGGAAATTTATGGCACTAATCATCTATATTATAAAAGAGGAAGTGTAAGGTGATGAATATTAAGTAGACTTGTGATCATTTTGCAGTGTATACAAATATCAAATCATTATGCTGTAGACCTTAAACTAATACAGTGTTATATATCAATTATATCTAAATTAAGCTGTTAAATAAATAAAGGGGTCAACAAAGAGGGGGAAAAAGAGAAAGGGTTATAAATTCAAGGATCAGTGTATGGGGTAAGCTATTTATAGTCTGGATTAGGAAACACAGAAATGAAGTTATTTATTAATGAGCAGATTGTCTCCAGCATCTAAGTAATTCTCTAATAGGAACTTAGGTGTATAGGGTTGAATATTATCTTTTCCTAATCATCAGGGTGCCATTTAGTGACTCTCTAGAAAACCAGCCACAATTGCAGCAATGCACTAATTGCCCAGAGAGGAGCCAGTGACTCCCTGGGGATTCAGCACGGCTCTCAAGATTCAGAGCATCTGATGTTTGGCCAGAAGTTTCAGCAGCACGCAGAGGGAGTGACATGGAATCCTCAATGTCCTGTCCTAGGGAGAACCTGTCCTAACTAAAAAATATTACCATTTTCCCAGGTTTCCTACCTGTATCCTGGGCCATCTCTAAGCCTGTCCCCTAGGCAGAACTAGCAATAGTGAGGGAAGTGGTGACAGTGGTCATCACTGCTCAACTTTTACTGAGCACCTGTTCTGTCCCAGTTGCTGTGCACAAAAGCTCAGAGTGCAGCCCCTTCTGAGTAGGTGCAGGACCATAGGTGGTAGCCTCTGCTGTGGCTTCCGAGGCAGAACATACTCCTTATCACAGTTGGCTCTGGGCATTTTGTGAGCCTTTTCTTAGCCAGGTCTTTCTCAAGGTTAAAATATGGAAATAAGTACTAAGCTTATCTCCTTATCTGAATATATCTTACCCATTTAACTTGACTTTGTGGCTGTTTGTGTGTGTGCATTTTAGATATCATCTACTGAGTTCTTTCATGAGTCAGAACCGTTTTAAAAGCCTAATGTGGATTAATACATTTAATCCACATAAGAACTCTGTGGGATAGTAGTAGTATTATTCTCACTTAAAGATGAGGAAACTAAGGTATAGAGGGTCTAAGTAACTTGTCCAGCTTTTCAGAGTTAGTAAGAAATGATGGAGATAGGATTTGCATCCATGAGTCCACACCCAGTTCATCATAAGACTAATGAAACTGAATGAGGGTGAGGACATAATTGGCTGGGAGCCAAATGACTTTGCCAAGTGAAAAACATTCTGTTTTGTGGTCACAGAGTCCTTAAAATGTTTGCTTCTTGGTGACAACCCGTATCAAGTGAAAGAAATAGAATGGCTCATTGTACAGCCATTCTGATGACTTGAAAAATAGCCCTGAGCTCAGTGAGTACCAGCAATGCCAGCTCCCCCAGAGGGCCGGAGTAGACTTCCCTCTCATCTCTGCCAAACTTCGCTCCTGGGAGGAGTGGGGGCTGCAGTGAGCGGGAAAAGCAGGCACTGGAGCCCTGGCCAGAGGAAGATTGCCGCCCATTGCCCAAAGCTGTCAGAGAGAAGAGGGACAGGCCTGAGCCTTGTTCTCTGAGACTCTAAGGGAGAAAAACAGAGGAATCCGATTTCCAAGTAAAATAAGAACTAGAAGGAAACACCCCAACATTTCAATAGCGGGTACCTCTAGTTGGTGGTGGTAGCGTTATTATGAATTTTTCTCTTTATTGTTCTTTATTTTCCATATTTTCTACCAAAAATCTACAGTCAATGTTATAACCTTTAAAACAATAAATGGTAGAAAAACATAAGTAAGGATTTTCTGGCAGAGTTGCCAAAGGATAAAATAGCCTAGAAATATCAATAGCAGGACTTAGGAAACACATATACACACAAGCTGTTAACCAGGAAGGATAAAGTTTGAATGGGCCTCATCAGAGGTAGGGAGATTCCTTTCACAGGAGATAATCAAGGATAGGTCAAAGGACCTTTTGATAGAATACAAGAGAGAAGATTCAAGCATCTGCGGGGAAGTCAGTCTAGGACCCTGCTACTCAAAACATGGTCCGTGAACCGGCAGCACAGGCAGTTAGACATGTAGAACCTCTGGTCTCCACCCCAAGACACAAGAATCACCTGAGAAGTATTTAAATGGCTCAAACGTGGGCACTTGCTCTTCAGTAGTGCTAGATCAGGGGCTATGTTTGGGACCTCTGGGCTCAATGACATTTCAGAGCCCTTGCAAGTTAGGGAGTCTGAGCATCTCAGCTTTCCAGCCCCTGGTGGGCATACCCTAAGAGCCAGGGGCTTACTCCTATCACAGATGTCAGAATTCTGCCAGCCCAGCCACCTTGGGCATCCTCTGCTCTTGGGTGTATTTCATGGCTTTGATCCTTACCAGATGGGGCTTCCAGTCTCCACCCTCCTCATGGTGTTGAGTGGCTTTTCAGCTTGCTCTGCCTCTGTCTTTGCCAGACCCCCACCCATGGGCCTGCTGATGACTTCCCCTTTGCTTCAGTTCCACCGTAAGCCAATCTTGTTGAAGCAGGAGTGAGAGCTATCACTTCAGTCCCAAGGTCTGCAGGAAGGAGGTGTTTAGTTAAGTGATCCCACCTAATTCATGACACTGGAGAGGGTCAGCCTACTGTTCATCAGAGGGTTCTAGGGGTGACCTATGAATGTCTGTGTTGCCCCCCTTAAAGTGCAGTAAGCGCTAACCTTCCTTCTTTCATATTGTCCCGTATGACTGTTCTTGTGTCTGGTCCCGAGGTCTGACTGATTCCTCTTCCTTATATACCTCAGAATCTCTCTAGAACCCAAAGGAAATGAACCAGTCATATGTGAGCACCTATACTGTGCTGGAAACTTTATCATGCTTAATCTTACCCTCATATTAAGAAGATGTTACTAATTGCTCTATTTTTCAGATGAGAAAAATGAAGGACTAGAAAGATTAAGGAACATATTCAATATTACACAACAAGTAAGAGGCAGAGATTTGATCCCAGAACTGGCTGATCTCAAATTTCTATGTTCATCGCTTGTCCCATCCACCATGCTAAATTCCCAGCTGGCAGCTGGGTGGCCAGAGGACCTGCCAAGTTCTAGCTCCACTGAACTAAAGAATCCTGTGTAACAAGATGGAGACATTTTTGTCTGCCAAAATTCCAAGGCTAGGGGACCATGAAAGACAAAGCAACCTGGTGAGGTCATGGGGTCACACATCAGTGCACGGGCTTCAGAGAGCTGCAGAGCATGACAGACTGGCTCTAGTGGAAGGGGAGGGTGGAATGGCTAGGGAACGGGAAGCTGGCAGGTGGTCACACCCTCCATGAAATTTATCATCTATCTCTCCAATTGGACTGGAAACGCTAGGAAGACAGAAATTTTGTCTGTCTTGTTCACTGCTGTATACATAGCACTTAGAACAATAACTAAAACATAGTAGGTGCTCAATAAATGAATAGATATGATTGCCTCCTGCCCCTTGTCCCAACAAATATTCAATAAAGCTACAAAAGTTATGATATACTTTGTGTGATTGGATTTCTTATGAAAATTGATGAGGGACTGGGGTATTGCACCTTTGGTTTGGTGAGGACCTAAATTGCATAATGTATGCAGGAGTAGAGATAGAGAATAGAAACAAGCCTGGAAACGAACAGCAGTTGTGGTGAGTCCTCACTCATCTCCAATTGTGAGCACGGAGATTTGAGGAAAGTTTACCTAAACCTCAGAGTAGAAAAACCCCCAAGTGACTCATGGAAGACCTCAAATAGACAAATGTTCTAGATGACAACTATGTCCTTCCTAATTTTTAAATACCAATAAACGTCCTTGCCCTGCATGCTTATTGGACCAATACCAAGAGTTTCCAATATGGGGGCTAAAAACTGTTTTTTCTTGGGCACTAGGTCTCGTTTTCCCTGTTGTCCCCTCTAGTGTTCATTCTCCAGAAGAGCTAATTTAATCCAGTTGCTGCCTAACTCTGGTCCATAGCGTTTTGTATTCAAATCCATGTTGTTCCCTAGTGACCCACACGTCTTGAGCTCAAAATCCAGGACCATGACATGAACCCTCATTTTTCTCTGGCTTTTGTCTTGGCTCTAGTGGCCCTGATTGATGGTCTATCTGCCTCACCTTTTGCTGCCCACAGCCTGATTGCAAAACACTCCTAGGGCTCAGGGTCACAGGCTGCAGACCGCTGCTCAGTTGTCTTCATCTCACGTAATAATCATCACTGCATCAGGCATGGTCTTCCCCAGGCCTATGACTAGCCCAGGATTGGTGCTTTCTTTTCATATTCTTCACGCTTTCTGTGCATCCACATAGCATGTGCTCAACAAACATGGCTGACCAAGAAGATGTTTGATCACTCTCATTTTTAAAGTCCTGTAGGGCAGCAGTGGTTTTCACATAACTTGACTCTAGGTAGAGGGATCCTGAAGGTAGGGTGAAAGCTCTAATTTCCTTAGTTATGCCTCTGCATAATTTTTGTGCTATCAAGTTTTCTTCTGCACCAAAGATTCCACTTCCACTTAAATTCAGCAAGGCCTTAGTAAAAAAACAAGGCATATAGACACAGAAGCCTAGAAACATAGTCCATGACTTTGACAAAAGAAAGAAATCATTATCTTTTTTTTCTTCTTATATCCTATGTATTAGGTACACAGTGATGATGAGCAATAGCAGTGTTAATGAGAGTAGATGCAAATGATGAACTATTATGGATCATTATTATGTTATTGTGATTTGCATGATTCTACTGTTGATGTCTAGTAATTAAGACACTCAAACTCAACTATAAAGTACTGGATATTAAGGGGAAAAAATCACATAGAGGAAAGAGCAACTCAGTTTTAAAATTTTGGCAGTCTTTGAACAGGTGTGCTTGCTGAGGAGCTATGCAGAACTTACATGTGGGTAGCTGCGGGATTCTAGGAAGAGTGGCAAAGTGGTAGAGGGTTTTGGTGATGATAAACTGTAGACTGCATTGAACACTACTCTTCCCATTGCAGGGACAGAGTGGGAGGTTCCTATCGTCAATGTGCATGTCCTCATCCTTTGTCTTTTGGCATCCTGTGACCACTCTGAAATGATCTCATTCCAATTTGCTTTTTCCTTCTAGAATTCCTCCCCTCCCCCACCCCCTTTCCTGCTGTCTCCTTTCCTTTCCTTCATCCTTGAAATGCAACTGCTCTCCATGCTGCTATTCTCAGCCCTCTGCTCTTTTCTTTCTATACCTTCACTCAGAGACCTTATTCACTAACAAGGGGTCAAATACTACCTCTAAGTTGTTAACTCCCAAATCTTTATTTCCTCTCCTAGCTCCTCTTCCCAGGCAAGGGCACATATTGTCGACCTGATTTCATACTTCATTTCCAAATGCTCCGTTACTTAAAGCTCAGGATGCTTCAGACTGAACCCTGCCCAAATCAGCTCCTTTCCCCAAAGTCTCTCTTTCTAAGTAAGGCATCACTATTCCCTTAATTCCCAGCTGTCCCTCACCCTCCATATCTAATCAGTCCTCGAGTAACATGCTGTTGGTCTTCGCAATTCTCTCATCTATCCCGCATATCCATGCTCATTTGCCACTGCCAGGATCTTATCCTTATTTGGACTATTCAAATAGTCTCCTATCTAACCTCCCTGCCCTTAATCTCATACTGCCTCATTCCATCCTAAAATTTGCTGTCAAAGTAACTTTTTTCAAATACCACTGGGTATTGTTCTCTGAGACTCTAAGGGAGAAAAACAGAGGAGATTTACTCAAAAATCTTATGGCTCCTCATTATCCATTGACTAAAGAACAACTCATACAATCCTTCACTAAACAAATATTTATTGAGTACCTACTACATGCCAGGCACTTGCACAGTGCTGAGGATTCAGCAGTGAGCAAGATAGAAAAGATTCCTGTTTTCAAGGCTTTGCCTTCTAGTAAGAAGATAGGCAGTAAACAAGTAAGCAAATGAACAAGATAATTTAGTGCTGTGAAAGAAATGAAATGCAGTAATAGGTAGACTGAGTTGCTGGGTAGAGAGGGAATTGCTTTAACAAGTTGGTCAAGGTGAACCTTTTGGAAGAAATGACTTTGTTTGCAGACCTGAATAATGAGCAGGACCTGATCATCTGGAGATCTAGGAAGAACATTCTAAGTAGAGAGAACACTAAGTGCAAAGGTCCTGAGGAGGAAAGGGAATTATTTGTCATTCTTGGCCCTCTACCATGTTGACCCAAGTTAGCTTTTCAGTGTAATCTCATGTAACTTGTCCACACAATACTCAGGTTCCAGCAATATTATTTACCTTACTTTTCTCCAAACATAACTTTGCATTCCTACCCCATGTTTTTCTCCATTTTCCCCATTTCATATGGAAAGCCCTCCTCTTTCCTTTCTATGACTGTTTAAATCCAGCAAATCCTGGTTCAGAGGTCACCCCTTCTGCAAAAGCATCACAGAGCACTCACAGCAGAAGTCTACATTTTTTCCTCATTGAAATCTGATTGCATATGTTGGGACCTCTCATGTCTTACTTGCTATATCCAGATAGTTCTATAGGGGGCTGCCTTCCCAGAAAAGGTATTATAATTTGAAATATGTAAGTCAAATCAGAACTTCCTCATGGAGATTGTATCATGATGATGGTTATACTCCCATTTAAGGACCTGATCGCTGGTATACAAGGAAATGTTCCAAAACAATAAATATAAGGAACTCTAATAAATCCATATTCTATCTCAGAGCTATTCAAACCTTACTTTTAAGCTCCCCAATGATATATACCTGAATTTTCCACTATATAAAGCATAAAGGCAGAGCTGGTCGGGTCGAATCAGGGAAAGGAGATCCCGGAGTCTCCCTGCTCAGCTTCTTTGCCTCTGAAAGGAACAGTTCCTCCATCTCCACCCTTCACCTCTATCCAGTGAGCCCCTGAGACCTCTGTGGAACCCTAGGGCTTCCAGAACATGATTCAATAATGCACAGTCTTACCCAACATAAAGCATATGTAAATCAATTCAGTTAATCTCATATTTTAAATTTCTTTAGAACTCTAATGGAGGCTTTGAGGAAGTCCATTGCTATAGGCTTACAGAAAAGAGCTAGCTAGAGTATTTATACGAGAGTTTCTGAGGTCCTATCTGCATTCACCTTTGTTTAGCCAATTCCTCTTTTTCCTTTGAGTCTCAAATTCAGTGCCATTTATTCCTGAAAACTTCCCCTGATGCCAAGCCTGGGTTAGATTCCTCTGATACGGGTTTGTACATCACCCTGCACTTTCCTAACTGCAGTTCCCTATTGTGACTGCTTGTTACACTGTAACTGTAGCAGTAGCCAATCCACTGGTTTTTTTTTTCTTTTTTTGTGCTTTATGAACATAATTGTTTATTTGCTATGTGGAATAAAGATTAGGGAAGGGAGACACAAAAGTTAGAGACACCAGTTAAGAAGGTACTGTATTACAAGGGTACAAAATAATAGGAAAGGGCAATTACAGAGGTAGTTAGAAGAGAAAGCCAATTCAGGAAATTGTGTTTCTTTCTAACTGATAAGACGTCCAAGAATTTTATTTTTTTTAACATCTGTATTGGAGTATAATTGCTTTACAATGGTGTGTTCATTGCTGCTGTATAATAAAGTGAATCAGCTATACGTACACATATATCCCCATGTCCCCTCCCTCTTGCGTCTCCCTCCCACCCTCCCTATCCCACCTCTCTAGGTGGTCACAAAGCACCAAGTTGATCTCCCTGTGCTATGCAGCTGCTTCCCACTAGCTATCTATTTTACATTTGCTAGTGTATATATGTCCATGCCACTACCTCACTTTGTCCCAGCTTACACTTCCCGCTCCCCATGTCCTCAAGTCCATTCTCTACATCTGCGTCTTTATTCCTGTCCTGCCCCTGCCCCTAGGGTCACCGAACCTTTTTTTTTTTTTTTTTTAGATTCCATATATATGTGTTGGCATATGGTATTTCTTTTTCTCTTTCTGACTGACTTCACTCTGTATGACAGACTCTAGGTCCAACCAACTCACTACAAATAACTCAATTTCATTTCTTCTTGGCTGAGTAATATTCCATTGTATATATGTGCCACATCTTCTTTATCCATTCATCTGTTGATGGACACTTAGGTTGTTTCCATGTCCTGACTACTGTAAATAGAGCTGCAGTGAACATTGTGGTACATGACTCTTTTTGAATTATGGTTTTTTCGGGGTATATGCCCAGTAGTGGGATTGCTGGGTCATATGGTAGTTCTATTTTTAGTTTTTAAAAGAACCTCCATACTGTTCTCCATA
Source organism: Pseudorca crassidens (assembly GCF_039906515.1). Classification (NCBI taxonomy): domain Eukaryota; kingdom Metazoa; phylum Chordata; class Mammalia; order Artiodactyla; family Delphinidae; genus Pseudorca; species Pseudorca crassidens. Next base: position 89,656,503 of record NC_090298.1, read on the forward strand.
GTGGCTGTATCAATTTACATTCCCACCAACAGTCCAAGAGGGTTCCCTTTTCTCCACACCCTCTCCAGCATTTATTGTTTCTAGATTTTTTCATGATGGCCATTCTGACCAGTGTGAGGTGATATCTCACTGTAGTTTTGATTTGCATTTCTCTAATGATTAGTGATGTTGAACGTCCTTTCATGTGTTTGTTGGCAATCTGTATATATTCTTTGGAGAAATGTCTATTTAGGTCTTCTGCCCATTTTTGGATTGGGTTGTTTGTGTTTTTGATATGGAGCTGCATAAGCTGCTTGTATATTTTGGAGATTAATCCTTTGTCAGTTGCTTTGTTTGCAAATATTTTCTCCCATTCTGAGAGCTGTCTTTTCATCTTGTTTATGGTTTCCTTTGCTGTGCAAAAGCTTTTAAGTTTCATTAGTTCCCATTTGTTTATTTTTGTTTTTATATCCATTTCTCTAGGAGGTGGGTCAGAAAGGATCTTGCTGTGATTTATGTCATAGAGTGTTCTGCCTTTGTTTTCCTCTAAGAGTTTTATAGTGTCTGGTCTTACATTTAAGTCTTTAATCCATTTGGAGTTTATGTTTGTGTATGATGTTAGGGAGTGTTCAAATTTCATTCTTTTATGTGTACGTGTCCATTTTTCCCAGCACTACTTATTGAAGAGGCTGTCTTTTCTCCACTGTATGTTCTTGCCTCCTAAATTAGGTGACCATATGTGCGTGGGTTTATCTCTGGGTATTCTACCCTGTACCATTGATCTATATTTCTCTTTTTGTGCCAGTACCATACTGTCTTGATTACTGGAGCTTCGTGGTATAGCTTGAAGTCAGGGGCCTGATTCCTCCAACTCGGTTTTTCTTTCTCCAGATTGCTTTGGCTATTCAGGGTCTTTTGTGTTTCCATACAAATTGTGAAATTTTTCCTTTAGTTCTGTGAAAAATGCCATTGGTAGTTTCATAGGGATTGCATTCAATCTGTAGATTGCTTTGGGTAGTAGAGTCATTTTCACAATGGTGATTCTTCCAATGCAAGAACATGGTATATCTTTCCATGTGTTTGTATCTTCTTTAATTTCTTACATCAGTGTCTTATAGTTTTCTGCATACAGGTCTTTTGTCTCCTTAGTTAGGTTTATTCCTAGGTATTTTATTCCTTTTGTTGCAGTGGTAAATGGGACTGTTTCCTTAATTTCTCTTTCAGATTTTTCATCACTAGTGTATAGGAATGCAAGAGATTTCTGTGCATTAATTTTGTATCCTGCTACTTTACCAAATTCATTGATTAGATCTAGTAGTTTTCTGGTAGCATCTTTAGGATTCTCTATGTACAGTATCATGTCATCTGCAAACAGTGACAGTTTTACTTCTTCTTTTCTGATTTAGATTCCTTTAATTCTTTTTCTTCTCTGATTCCTGTGGCTAAAACATCCAAAACTATGTTGAATAATAGCGGTGAGAGTGGGCAACCTTGTCTTGTTCCTGACTGTAGTGGAAATGGTTTCAGTTTTTCACCACTGAGAATGATGCTGGCTGTGGGTTTGTCATATATGGCCTTTATTATGTTGAGGTGGGTTCCCTCTGTGCCTACTTTCTGGAGGGTTTTTATCATATATGGGTGTTGCATTTTGTCAAAAGTTTTTTCTGCACCTATTGAGATTATCATATGGATTTTATCCTTCAATTTGTTAATATGGTGTATCACATTGATTCATTTGCATATATTGAAGAATCCTTCCATTCCTAGGATAAACCCCACTTGATCATGGTGTATGATCTTTTTAATATGCTGTTGGAGTCTGTTTCCTAGTATTTTGTTGAGGATTTTTGCATCTATGTTCATCAGTGATACTGGCCTGTAGTTTTCTTTTTTTGTAGTATCTTTGTCTAGTTTTGGTATCAGGGTGATGGTGGTCTTATAGGATGAGTTTAAGAGTGTTACTCCCTCTACTATTTGAGAAGCATAGGTGTCAGCTCTTCTCTAAATGATTGATAGAATTCGCCTGTGAAGCCATCTGGTCCTGGGCTTTTGTTTGTTGGAAGACTTTTAATCACCATTTTAATTTCAGTGCTTTTGATTTGTCTGTTTAAATTTTCTGTATCTTCCTGGTTCTGTCTTGGAAGGTTGTACTTTTCTAAGAATTTGTCCATTTCTTCCAGGTTGTCCATCTTATTGGCATGTAGTTGCTTCTAGTAATCTCTCATGACCCTTTGTATTTCTGCAGTGTCAGTTGTTAATTCTCCTTTTTCATTTCTAATTCTGTTGATTTGAATCTTTTTCCTTTTTTTTCTTGATGAGTCTGGCTAATGGTTTATCAATTTTGTTTATCTTCTCAAAGAACCAGCTATTAGTTTTACTGATCTTTGCTACTGTTTCCTTCATTTCTTTTTCATTTATATCTGATCTGATCTTTGTGATTTCTTTCCTTCTGCTAACTTTGGGTGTTTTTTATTTGTTCTTTCTCTAATTGCTTTAGGTGTAAGGTTAGGTTGTTTATTTGAGATGTTTCTTGTTTCTTGAGATAGGATTGTATTGCTATAAACTTCCCTCTTAGAACTGCTTTTGCTGCATCCCATAGGTTTTGGGTCATCATGTTTTCATTGTCATTCGTTTCTAGGTATTTTTTGATTTCCTCTTTGATTTCTTCAGTGATCTCTTGGTTATTTAGTAGTGCATTGTTTAGCCTCCACGTGTTTGTATTTTTTACAGTGTTTTTCCTGTAATTGATATCTAGTCTCATAGTATTGTGGTTGGAAAAGATGCTTGACATGATTTCAATATTCTTACATTTACCAAGGCTTGATTTGTGACCCAAGATATAATCTATCCTGGAGAATGTTCCATGAGCACTTGAGAAGAAAGTGTATTCTGTTGTTTTTGGATGGAATGTCCTATAAATATCAATTAAGTCCATCTTGTTTAATGTGTCATTTAAAGCTTGTGTTTCCTTATTTATTTTCATTTTGGATGATCTGTCCATTGGTGAAAGTGGGGTGCTAAAGTCCCCTACTATTATTGTGTTATTGTCAAAATCTACTGTCAATTTCCCCTTATATGGCTGTTAGCATTTGCCTTATGTATTGAGGTCCTCCTATGTTGGGTGCATAAATATTTACAATTGTTATATCTTCTTCTTGGATTGATCCCTTGATTATTATGTAGTGTCCTTCTTTGTCTCCTGTAATAGTCTTTATTTTAAAGTCTATTTTGTCTGATATGAGAATTGTTACTCCAGCTTTCTTTTGATCTATTTGCATGGAATATCTTTTTCCATCCCCTCACTTTCAGTCTGTATGTGTCCCTAGGTCTGAAGTGGGTCTCTTGTAGAGAGCATATGTATGGGTCTTGTTTTTGTATCCATTCAGCCAGTCTATGTCTTTTGATTAGAGGATTTAATCCATTTACATTTAAGGTAATTATTGATATGTAATTCCTATTACCAATTTCTTAATTGTTTTGAGTTTGTTTTTGGAGGTCTTTTCCTTCTCTTGTGTTTCTTGCCTAGAGAACTTCCTTTTGCATTTGTTGTAAAGCTGATTCGGTGGTGCTGAATTCTCTTAACTTTTGCTGTTCGTAAAGTTTTAATTTCTCCATCCAATCTGAATGAGATCCTTGCTGGGTAGAGTAATCTTGGTTGTCGGTTTTTCCCTTTCATCACTTTAAATATGTCCTGCCACTCCCTTCTGGCTTGCAGAGTTTCTGTTGAAAGATTGGCTCTTAACCTTATGGGGATTCCTTTGTACGTTATTTGTTGCTTTTCCATTGCTGCTTTTAATATATTTTTCTGTATTTAATATTTGATAGTTTGATTAATATGTGTCTTGGCATGTTTCTCCTGGATTTATCCTGTATGGGACTCTCTGAGCTTCCTGGACTTGATTGACTACTTCCTTTCCCATATTAGGGAAGTTTTCAACAATAGTCTCTTCAAGTATTTTCTCAGACCCTTTCTTTTTCTTTTCTACTTCTGGGACCCTATAATGTGAATGTTGGTGTGTTTAATGTCCCAGAGGTCTCTGAGACTGTCCTCAATTCTTTTCATTCTTTTTTCTGCTGTGTGGTAGTTATTTCCACTATTTTATCTTCCAGGTCACTTATCCATTCTTCTTGCTCCGTTATTCTGCTATTGATTCCTCTAGATAATTTTTAATTTTATTTATTATATTGTTCATCGTTGTTTGTTTGCTCTTTAGTTCTTCTAGGTCCTTGTTAAACCTTTCTTGTATTTTCTCCATTCTATTTCCAAGATTTTGGATCATCTTTACTATCATTACTCTGAATTCTTTTTCAGGTGGACTGCCTATTTCCTCTTCATTTATTTGGTCTGGTGGGTTTTTACCTTGCTCCTTCATCTGTCTTCTCATTTTGTTTACCTTACTGTGTTTGCGGTCTCCTTTTCGCAGGCTGCAGGTTTGTAGCTCCTGTTGTTTTTTGTGCCTGCCCCCAGTAGGTGAGGTTGGTTCAGTGGCTTGTGTGGGCCCCCTGGTGGAGGGGACTGGTTCCTGTGTTCTGGTGGATGGGGATGTATCTTGTCTTTCAGGTGGGCAGGGCCACGTCCAGTGGTGTGTTTTGAGGTGTCTGTGAACTTAATATGATTGTAGGCAGCCTCTCTGCTAATGGGTGGGGTTGTGTTCCTGTATTGCTCGTTGATTGGCATGGGGCATCCAGCACTGGAGCTTGCTGGCTGTTGGGTGGAGCTGGGTCTGAGCGTTGAGATGGAGATCTCTGGGAGAGCTCTCGCTGATTGATACTGCATGGGGCTGGGAGGTCTCTGGTGGTCCAATGTCCTGAACTTGGCTCTCCCCTCTCAGAGGCTCAGGTCTGACACCAGGCCTGAGCACCAAGACCCTGTCAGCCACATGGCAGGTAGGAGACAGGTAAATATGCAAGTATCTCAATGGCTTCTTACGTGATGGGGAAGATGTGATCCATGAAGGACACCAACTCAAGTCTCACAGCTTCTTTTTAGCCAAAATTAATCTTCCAGTTTCTTCCTTTTACAGTTAATTGAAATTCTTTGCAGTGGGGTAGGCAAAATTTGTTTAAGTCTCTCTTGACTCTTCCTATATCTCACACTTAGTTCTGGGATATTGAATCAGGCAGTGAACTTCTCTGTGCCTCAGATTTCCTTTCGTGCAGCACCTCCTCACCTCAGAGGTCCAGTCAGGTGTGAGGAAAGGGCTGTTGCTCACAGGCTGTGCCCCTCCAGTGTTTTGTGAGCTCCATGTGAGCAGCAACTATACCCATCTGTTCACCCCATTAGTCCCAGTGCCACCAATGCATGGCACAAGTTCAATGCTCTGGTATCTGTTGGATGGATGGATGGATGAACATAGGCAAGGAGCAATACAGGACAGGAGAAGACAAGGAATAGGGCCTTACCAGCCAGTGCCCACCTGCAGGCACCCTGATGCCATGTAGATAGTGAGCACCCTGCTGTATTAAGGAGTGTTGTTGAGTGCCCTTCATACCTGTTTTTCTTCCCTTCTAAATCATAAGCTTATTGGGAGGCTCCAACCACAGTTTATATCCAAACCCCTTTAGAGAACATTTAATGTTTGCTGCCTAGTATTCATCTCCTTTTAACAGTTCCTTTTGGCAAGTACTCCTAGTACCTCATCCAGCTGCTGTCAATGCACTAACCACACTGCCAGCTCCAGGGTGGGTCCTAATTGCTTTAAGCCAATCAGCATATTCTGTTCCCAGCAGCCCACAGTGATTGGCTCGAGAAGAGGCACATAATCCAATTAGAGTCAATGAGCTGTCAGCAGCTTTTAGCTGGGGATTCTGGGAAGAAAGAGCTCAGCAGGGAAGTTATAAGTACAAAACTTAGCTCCAGACTGGGTCGGAGTCCTGCTCACATGGCTGTGTAGCTGAAAAATCTTAAAAGTTAATAAGTTAATAGTACTTAATCTCTTTGTGTCTCTATTTCTTCATGTGTAAAATACATATAATGAGATTTTATATAGTATATACTCTTCCCGCTATATCAATCTCTATCCCTATTGCTCAGAAAGGCACCTGAGATGAATATTAATTATCTTGTTTGTAGTGAATATTTTACAATGTATACATATGTCAAATCATCATATTGTATACCTTAAATATATACAAAGAGGAAAAAAGAAAAGAAACGCACCTAACACACAGATCAATGGATAGTAGTTGTCATTGTTTCCACTGTTGTCATTTTTGATATTACTCCACAGGTTATGGCACTGTGTAGATGTGAGGCTTTGGGCTGCAGACATCAAACCAAGTGGTCTGTTACCCTCTGTTAGTCAGTTTTGCTTGTGCCATATCATTTAACCTTCATTATGACCTCTAAGATAGGCATCTATGATAGGTTTATCCCCTTTGTAAGGATGTGGAAACTGATGCTTAGAGGGATTAAGTGATTTACCCAAGGCCTAGAGCTAGTTAGGGGTGGATTTGAACCCTCCACCTTCTGACACAAAGACCTGTGTTCTTTCTACCACATCCTTTACTTCTCTCCAAGGGAGGAAGAATAGATTGAGCTTCAAAGGATTAGTGCTCCATATTTGGGTACTTGAAAAAAACATGGAGTGAAATTCAGCCCTTCCTGATTTTCATATCTCCTCAGTACCATGTAGTAAGACTCTATCCCAGGGGCAAGTGCTAGTTAGCAACCAAATGTTTAGAGAATCAATAATCTAATTTTTAAAAAGGGAACCAATTCTATACTTACATTTTAGGCTGTAGATCTCAATTTTTTAGAGCTACTTTAACCTGGCTGAACATTAAAAATAGAAGATCATGAAATTGGCGTGCAGAGGTTTTTTTCCTTTCTTTTTCCCTTTCCTACTTTTTAACCTCAGGCTCTAGATGGGTGGCAATCCTAATTAGAAATGATTTCCTTTCAATTAATTGTAGATGGTCACATTCATACTACAGCTATAATCCACAGCTCAATATATGTACCTTGGTGAATCGTGATTGTCCTGTTTTTAATAGTTATTTCCCTCCTGCTCTCTGTAGAATTAACCTTTTGTGAATCCACTCATAAATTGTTAGCAAGAAATTTTAATTGTGAAGAAAATTATATGGATTCTGGTCTACTTCCTGACACCCACTCTGCACATACAGTTCTCTACATGGTGATGTAGGGCCCTCACTTGAGCTGAAAGCTCTCACCCACGCAGTAGGTTGAAGGCTGCTAGTGATAAGAAGGGAAGTTTGTGGTAATTCTAACCCTCCTGTGAAAGATCTCCAGGATTTCTGCCACTACTCTTTTGCAATTCATTATTCTTGATGTCACTGTAATGTTTCATTTTTGCAAAAGCAGAAGTTGCAAAACATTCATTCATTGCTAGTATAAATTATTTACCCCATGATATCCCTAGTAAAGATTAAAGTTGCTTTCTGAAATGCAAATATCATAAAAGAAAACATAAAGATAATTTTTACAGTAATAACTTATAAAATGGAGTATTGGGACTTCCCTGGTGGTGCAGTGGTTAAGAATCCGCCTGTCAATGCAGGGGACACAGGTTCGAGCCCTGGTCTGGGAAGATCCCACATGCCGCAGAGCAACTAAGCCCGTGCACCGTAACTACTGAGCCTGGGCTCTAGAGCCCGCGAGCTACAACTACTGAAGCCCATGTGCCTAGAGCCCATGCTCTGCAACAAGAGAAGCCACTGCAATAAGAAGCCCACACACCACAACGAAGAGTAGCCCCCACCTGCCACAACTAGAGAAAGTCTGAGCACAGCAACGAAGACCCAACGCAGCCCAAAAATAAATAAATAAAATAAATAAATTTATTTTAAAAAAATGGAGTACTGATAGGTGCAATTTTTCAAGAATGTCTATATAATTCTCTCAGTACACCCTTTCTAATTACATTTGATCTATGTAATAGATAATTAATTTTATCTATGCTTGCAGTTTGAAAGAATTAGTTTTGTATAAAAAGGCAACAGGAAAGGAAGAACCCTGTCACTGAAGTCACTTTGGTACATTTCTTTGGAGATAAATCGGATAATACTTTTAGCAACTAGTTAACATATACTTTTTTGCCATAATGAGAATTCTTAATTATTCTGCTGCAAGCCAGTGAAGGTTTACCAGGCAGGGTTTGTGGAAATAGAAGCTTCCTAGAGAGGGTTCATGGGACACTTTATACCATTTCCTCACACAGAGTTTAGGACAAAGAATGTCACTTCACGGTGAAGCCTGGGGAAGAGGGAGACCTGAGGAATTGTAGGCCTTCTCCCTTCTCTGAGGCTTATGCTTGGGGGGTTGCATACTGGATGAACCATCATGTTTAGGATGAAATTCCAACACAAATAAAAAGTGGTATGGTTTTCGCATAATCTGCTATGTTTGTTCACTGAAAGCCAGCTTGTTGTGCAACCTGTACGGAAAGGTTTTGGGCCATACATCAGAAAAGGCAACCAAAGGTCAATTTGTTAAGTCATGTTCCCTGTGCTCCATGAGCATCCCTGATCAGGCCAACTTCTCTCTCTGTCACACACCTTATACTTAACATATGTCCACATCTCTGTAACCTGGGCCTTCTATCTCATCCAAGGAAGGGAGCAGGTAGGAGAGTCAGGTGGCCTTCTTTACTGGCCAGGGCAAGCCAGTGATCCTTCATGGCTTGCCCTTTCTCCATCTCCCACTCTGGAAGAACTGAGTGTGTCTACAGACCAGGGGTGGGGTGTGGGAAGATAATAGAGTGGCATATCCCTAGGCAAATGTTACCAAGAATCCTTAAATTCAAGTAATATAGTCTTTACCTTAGATTCAAGTAATATAATCTACTGGACAGAATCCAAAGTGTGGTGAGTGTCTCTAGTCTGGCCAGCTTGTTCCCATGCCTCTTCTATAGGCATGGGGACACATTTCTAACCTTTTAGGGGAGCAGCACTTGTCTACCCAATCAATAGTTGGCAGATTCTCCACGTAGCCCCTCCTCTACATTCTTTTAACCCCTTCTCCACCCAATCCCAAGCATCTGACTCCCCTCCTATTTCATTTTTTGGCATAGGGTCTAGTCAGTCTCAAAACCAGATAGAGTGGAGGGAGATGCATAGGATCCGATGCCTGGAGAGAGTGTGGGTCATCAAGTGGTCGACCGAAGGCTGAAAGATCTTTCTAAAACTCTTACTTTTCACACTGTGAAGGCTGTAAAGACTTTTTTCCATCCACTCCCAGGCTGTTTTAGCCCAAATGTATATATCTCTGTACATGTCCAATTAACAGTGACCATTCTTTGCATGTTTCCGCTACTACCTGTAAGTGTTCCTATCTATTTTCATTTGTAACTGTCTCATTTTCTTGCCTATGTATTTTATTCCTTCCATTAAATTTCACACTCCTAAAAGGAAGGGGGCCATGCCTTCTATTTCATTTTAATTCCCTAAAGTCTCTACAAACAGAGCTTAATGGATGCTCTTGGCTGCCTGATACGTTTTAACAAATAGCTTTGATTCTGCTGGTGCCCTGGGCTTTTCACAGGAAGCTTGTCACATGAAGGTGCCCCTTCTGACCTTGAGCAAAGCTCTAAATCCTTGGCAGCTGCGTGTTTTCCTTTCATCATAAAAGTGCTGCCGAGGAGTTGTGGCCCAACACGGACTTGGGAATCAGACCTCGAGTTTGACCCCACTGTCGATACTGAGGACAAGGGTGAGTGCAAGTCACACACTGGACACTGTTTTTCTAGCTCTAGGGAAATCGTGTGGAATGAATAGTTCTGCTGACATAGATTCAACCACTCTCTTCCTCTGAAAAGAGAACAGTTTGCCTGACAGGCTCGTATTGAAATTCTTTTTGTCCCTTTCTTGTATTCTAAAAAATAAAAACAAGGCCATCCACAGAATAATGATATCAAAATAATACTAGGCTTGTGAATGAGCATAATGAATGCAGAGAAAATTACGGGCAATTAAGGCTGAAACATTGTCCCTGTCTTTCTAGGCACAGCAACGCCTTTCCCAAACTGTTTTCTTCCTCTTCCATTCTGCCCAGGTTTTTTGAGGACATTTAGACATTTGGTCATTTTAGCCTTTGTTATGATTTTTCCTTGTTGTTTGCTCTTTTGGTGTTAAGACTTCTTTCATGTACTTGGATTTTCAAGGAGGATGTGAATGATCCCATGGAGGACAACGTTTCAAAAACTCCTAAACTGACAGATAATGATGACTTTGGGTGAGCCAGTAAACAAAGAGAACAAAAATTAAGCCCAGCATCTGAGGAAGATTGGCATTTAAAGCTCAGTACAGAAACCTGAGGTCATTCATTCAGGCACTCAGAAACCCAGCATGGGTTATGACCAGTGCCAAATGATGAGGACCTCAGGTCAAGATACAAATGGCATCATGTTTGATGATGGGGATGTTGGATAGGATGCTTTTATTTTGACTGATTATACTTTGATACCAAAATGGTAAATGATGGACGTTATTGGTTATCACATAAGTGCAGTCTAAGAAAGCTGGAGATAGTGTTCCTGTAACTCTGACTTTGTCTTCAGATTAGTCTCTTGAGTTTATTAGCTGTTAATCTAGTGAAAAGTAATGGATACCCAAAGTTTTAATTTTCTTATTTGTTTAGAAGAGCACTGCTTTCTCTCTACACCTCACTTCCAAATTCTCCTTTTCATTTCATTGTAATTAACTCTCTCTTGCTTATGTACGATCTTAAAAGGAAATTCCACATATATTTATGAGAATCAGCTCTCCCAGTAAGGAGGAAATTCAGTCTTACTCTATGTTATTCCAGGCCAGAGAGAAGGATTCACTTTAAACACTAACTTTGAATCTACTTTAAACCTCATTGCTCTTTTTTTCAATGTATGCTGATACTCCTCAACCTATCTTGAATTATCTTTTTGTTTCCATGCCTTTACCTGCTTTGACAATGAAGACCCATGCTTCTGATTTCTTTTGATGCCCCTAATGTTTGAAATCATGCTGAGAATCTTTACAGTTTAATAAACAGTACGATGTATTTACCTTGTACCTGTAGCTACTCAGGTCTGTCTCACAAAGAAAATTAATTCATCTCTAAAGTTCAGGGCTTCCCAACTGCTTCAAAGTCATGCACTCATATGCACTGATGTGAATATATATGTATACATACAGGGCTTAAGAAATGGAGTCTCCTCTGTGCTGCTGCAGCTGGCATCTGGGACTAGTGAAAAAGCAGCTGGGAATTCTTTTCAACTCATAATGGGCTCTACTCCAAGTTTCAACCATCACACTGCTTGTTTTAAAACACTTATTCAACTTCCAGGGAACATACAAATTCCTGTAGGGGGTAGTGCGGAAAGAAGAAGGCACAATCCTGCCAAGGTCTAGAGGGCATGAGCCACCTTCTCCTGACGGATGAGTAAAAGCAGAGGAAAGGGTCAGGCACTTTCTTCATTTGTCCTGCAATTACCCTCTGGTAGTGGCTGAATTCAGTACCAAAATTTGATTGAAAGTAAAGCAGGGGAAAAAGTACAGTGGCCCTCCATATCTTAAGGCTCCATATCTTTGGGGTCAACCAGCCGAGGACTGAAAATACTAAAAAAAAAAGTTCCAGAAAGTTCCAAAAAGCAAAACTTGAATTTGCCGTATGCCAGCAACTATTTACATAGCAGTTACATTGCATTTACAACTATTTACATAGCATTTACATTTTTTTAGGTATTATAAATAATCTAAAGATGATTTAAAGTATACAGGAGGATGTGCATAGGTTATAAGTAAATATTATGTCATTTTATACAAGGGATATCAAAACCCTCAGATTTATGTATCTAAGGGGGTCCTGGAACCAATCCCCTACAGATACCGAGGAACGACTGTAAAGATGGTTGAAAGAAAGTTAGTTTTGATTATTTGATATTAATAAAGACATCCCTTATCTTTTTTTTTTTTTTTTTTTTTTTGGTACGCAGGCCTCTCACTGTTGTGGCCTCTCCCGTTGCGGAGCACAGGCTCTGGACGCGCAGGCTCAGCGGCCATGGCTCACGGGCCCAGCCGCTCCGCGGCATGTGGGATCCTCCCGGACCAGGGCACGAACCTGCGTCCCCTGCATCGGCAGGTGGATTCTCAACCACTGCGCCACCAGGGAAGCCCGACATCCCTTATCTTTTCCACTGCATTCCCATTGCAGAGATGAGTCATCCAAGAAAGGACAATTAAGTGAGTTTGAAAAGTTCCCTTATAAGGAAACAGAAATTTCAAAGACATGAGAGTAAGCAAATCCCATGTTTAAATTGAAGGACCAAATGCAAGGCTTTTGAACTAACTCCTATTCTTAGGAATGCAAGATATTTTCAGTATAGTAAAGGACTCATCCACAAAATATTCTTCCCCTCCCTAATATAGTTGGTTTAATTTTAAAGGTAGATGTCAGGAAGGGTTTACGAATGTTAATTTTTGCTCTGGGTACTACAGCTTTTACCTGCCGAGGTTTCTCTTCTTTTCTGGCCATGCCTAGAGTCACTGGTCAGGCACACACTCACCAGCTTTTTAAGGAAAAGCAGCCAAATTGGGCAGGGTGCATGTGTATATACACATAAAATTCAAGTATTATTGTCAGCACTAAAGTTTGAAAGCATGAGAAACTGGTTCTATGCCCTGTCATGACTTGCATTTGGTCTGCTGATGCATAAGCTTTGGTTGGAGGAAAATAGGTCCTCTGACAATAATTCTAAACATTAATTTTAAGTGTTCTCCCATAGATTTATTTAACTTCCAAAAATACCATGCTTCAAATTAATGGTACATTTGTTTGAAAAGAATGGATGCAAAAATGGTGAGAATGATATTCAAACTATCAGCTCAGAGACAGGGCTCCTGGTTACCTGTCTAGGTTATCCTGGGAAGGGGAGAAAAGTGTACACCAAAGTCACTGTCAACATTCTTCCCGCAGAAACAGAGAAATGCAAGTGCCTGAATCAAGACACATGATGAGATTTTTTAAAACATAAAAGAAAGATATGTTTAAAGTTACTTTTTTATAAACTTACATTGTAACGGCTTTGCAGGGTTTATATTATTTTTTGAGAAATTCACTCTCTTCCCACCTATTCTCTCTGCTCTCCAAAAATGAATAAGAGTTGAGAGAATGGTTTTCTTATCCTGATTTAGGAGTGAATGTCCCTCATTCTTTCATTGAATAAATATTTATTGAATGCAAATCATTGGGCAAGTTCTATCACAGATGTTAAGGATACAGCAGTGGGTGAGCAAGATCCAGTCCTTGCCCATTAAGGAATTTAGAGTCTTGGGGGAAAAGACAAGTTAACAGATTACTGTCATCCAGAAGGATACAGGTCACTATTATAGTTAATAAGGGGTACTGGGGAGCAAACAGGAAGGAAACCTAACCCAGTATGTTTGGGGAAGAGGTCAGGGAATACTCTCTGGAAGAAGAGATGTGTAGGTTAAGACCAGAAGAATCAGGAGTTAGGGGAAAAGAGTGGTAAGTTGGGGTATGTGGGAGAGCTTCTCAGGAAAGCAATATGTTCAACCCTGCTGGCAGTGATGGAGGGATGAGTTTCCCATTAACCAGACCAGCCAAACTCCAATCGCTGTCTTTACTCGCATTCTCCAATGTAGGAGTGGTCAATAATGAATATTTCTATAGAGTTGGTAAATATGCAAAACAACCTGGTACTGCACTTGTACTCATGGAGGCAGCAGGCACACCAGTGGGCCATTTTGCCTTAGGATGGGATTTCATGCAGGAATACTACTGCCTATTCCTGTGATTGTTTTTGAAAGTGGAAACCATAGCCTTTTCACTTATTTTTGAATGTTATATACATTTGCATGGTTGAAAATTCAAAAAGAACCAAAGGGCATATGTCTTGCTTTATTTCCTTAACAATGTATTTTTAAAACCATCTTTAATCAGTAGGTTAAACAGCCCCCTATGTTTTTTAATGGCTTCATAGTGTTCTGTTTTATGGATGTACCATATAATGGTACTATTATATAGACATATATATTGATCCAAATTTTGATATTACAGATACTTCTGCAGTAGTGACATTGTACATTCCTGCAGGTTAAATTTCTAGAAGGCACACTGCTGGATTGAATGATATGTGGATTGTAATTTTGTTAGGTACTGACAAATTGTCTTCCAGGGGTATGTCAATTTGCAGTCCCATTGCTAACGTATAAGAGTACCTGTTTCCCCCAAGTCTGTATAATTTTTGGATCTTTACCAATCTGAGAGATTTCTTTTAAAGATATATCAGAATAATTTTAATTTGCATTTTCCTTATAAGTGAAGTTGATCATTTTCCATCTTTTCTAAAGAGCCATTTGTCTATCTTTTGTGAACTGTCTGTGCCTAGCCTTTGACCCCGTTTCTAACACGTTTTGAATTTCTTTTATTGGTTTGAAGAAGCTCTTTATATAGACAGATAGTATATGTATGACAAACAGTTTTTTTATATTTTGCTTAGTGTGGACCTAAATACTTTTGGGGTCCAAACTTATTTTAGCTTACTCTCCAGGGTGGAAAATGGGGTCTCAAGCATTGTTTCAAGTGATATAGGGAATTCAGACCACCTTCCTAAGAAATATCTTGATTTGGATTTCAAATACCCCTGACCTGTCACATAGAGGAAATTTTGCTTTAATTTCATCATAAAATATCCTTATCCCCTACTCATCTGCATGGTTTCCAAAGCCGGTAACTTAGTAGTGAAATCCTTTATTTCAGGCTCTCTTTAGGGAGTAGAGTCTTGATGTGCCTAACACCAGCTGCTATGAAGAGCTGTTGAAGGTAATGTCCTCAAGGTATGCAGTATGATGAGGTATAGGGATAATGTTACCTGTTTACTCCTCAGGTATCATAGTCTAAGCTCTGTCTATGCATCATTAGAAGACGTCAGGGTTACACATTAAAACCATAGTCCTATGATCTATTAAACAACTGCCTTCATTGTGGTGATGGTTTTATGGGTGTATACTTAGCTCCAAACCCATCAAGTTGTATATATAAATATATCTCAATAAAGCCTCAACAAAATGGTTTTTTAAAAAAAAGACCTTCCTTCACTTTGTCATCAAGCATGAGAATTTCTCTCAAAATTCGTGCCAGGAAAAACTGTTTCCTAAAGCACTAGTTTGTTTCCTCCCTTGAAATAAAAGTTTGAATTCTACCAACCCAACCCCTTCTATTTAAATTCCTTTAATTGTTGTTACTGCTATTTTTGAGGAACTTACTTTTATGAGGGGAAAGGGTGATCCGGCTAACTAATAACCAACCAATTCAATCAGCATTTCTCAACCCAATCTGCACACTAAAATCACCTGGAGTGGTTGAAAACCTCCCTATGTCCCGGATGATTCAGTCAGAATCTCAGGGGTGGGTCTATTTAGAAGTTGCCCAGGTGATTCTGATGCTCTGTGAGGACTAAGGACCGGTGAGCTGACTAAACAGTTTAAATTGTAGCAGCAGGTAGAAACGGCCCAATGACATCATCATGTCCATTCTCTGTGTGATTAGTAAAAATAATAATAGCAAATAGTTATTGTATTAACAGTCATAAGTTTGAAATGACATTGGGGGTGAAGAGCTTGCCCCTCGCTCTCTCTCTCTCTCTCTCTCTCAGTGCTGGAAAAGAAGATTCATGCAGTTCTTTTCTACAAAACAAGAAAATTTCCTAGAAAATTTGACCAAAGAGCTAATATTATCCTGGGCTTTTCTGAGGTGAAATTTTGTCATTTCCTCACCTTTCCACTCAGTAGAGTTCATTAAAGGCATGGATCATATCTTAGCAGCTTTATATGCTTAGTGTCCTCCATGTTGCCAGGAATGTAGTTGGTACTTAATAAATGTTTGTGAAAGGAAATAAGGATTAAGTTTGTTTCAGTTACCCAGGAATATATTGAACATTCCATTCCAACAGTTATTCCATAACTGTTTTGTCATTTTGCACTGCATTTAATCGCCCACCTGGAAAGCCTCTTATGAAAATTAATTACTCTTTTAAAAAAATCACCTAAATAAATGTCCTATGAAATAGGCATTAAAGTTTACACAGAGCAAAGACAGGACCAGTAACTGTTGCATATTCCATCCTGCCCGATACATATTTATCTATTTTATTTCTTTCTCATCTCATTGATGTTCATCTCTGTAGACAGAAAGTGAATCAGTGTGGGGGAAGGGTTTCAGAATGAGAAAGAGATGGGGGGTGGAAAGAGAGATGGGAAAAGAAGGAACAAAAGGAGAGGGATAAAGAGAAAGGAACAAAAGTACGAAGAAAGGATTAGTTCTACACCATATGCATTTCTAGTTTAAAAGTTGAAAATAACATTCATGAAATTTTTCTATAGGAATTGATCCTTCAGATAAGGATGAGGGAAGGGTGAAGGGGGCAAGAGGGTGTAGTAAGGGGTCTTGACCTGTAGAACGTGTGTCCAAACCCGCTATACAGATGGTATATCACATAAAGCAAGCACCCCTTCCATGAGAGCTCCACAGCTCACCCCATTTCCATTAATTCAAGAGAAGTTCACTGAGTACTTAACATTTGCAAGACATGGTGCCTATGAGAATATGAGGAACATATCAAGATGATTTCAATAGGAATCCTGCCCTCAGGAATTCTTGTGTCTGTACCTTCAACTATAATTTTAAATAGAAAGTAATATTTGGCATAAAAGGTACAGATATCATGGAACTTTATAAAAGGGATATATCTCACACTGATTCTCATTAGCAGCCCTTTTGATGTTTCCTTTTCAAAATGGCATTGTATTATCTCTAAATGTCAACTTCCTAGAGTCAATCTATTGTGCCTAGAAAGAGATATTCATTATTCTGAAGTACTGACTCCGAGTTATGACCAAGGTACCTCCTAATTCTTGAATTCCACATCCTTATCAGTAAATAGTAAAGTTCCCAGATACATATGTCATAGCTCTAGACTTTTAAATACACATACATAGCCCTTGTCTTTAAGGAGTGGAAAACCTCAGCAGGACATCAAATATATGAACACAAATATGCATTGTAAGATGGACACCCTCCCCCGATTATTTATAGGAATGAAGTGAGAACTGACACAGACATCGTCAGAGGTTCTTCCATTATCGGGACCAATCAATTGGAGTACAATAAGGAGGAGTTAGAGCCAGGCTTGACACCAAAGAAAATCTTCTGAAAGAGTTGGGGTTTCAGTCAACTCAAAGGGTAGAAGAAAGCTAACTTTAAAGTGCCAGAGTACCCCTGCTAAATGAAACAAGATGTGAAGGCTCATGTTTGTAGGGGATAGAGAGAAGTACCACTTTTTAAATACCTAGATTCAAATAACATCTGATATATTTGTAGAATGTATAATTTTGCTGTCTTATGGTTAATGATGAATTTGGAAAGGGCTTCTCCTGGACACATCTTAGAACTGCACTAAGAGAAACTTGGGAAACAAGTGGAATTGACTGCTACTTTGATGTGTGGTAATCATCTTTTCTCCTAATCTGAGGAAACAGACCTCTGAGGCAAGTCCAATAGGAAACATGGATTCTGACGTGCAAAAGGCCAGGACAAAGGTCTTAAACTTACCAGGTTCTGTGCATTCGTACTTGTTTGCGTTTCACTTTGTTTTCAAGTGAAAAATTCTTTTTGGAAAAGAAAAGAGGTAATTTGGTTCCAGTGACCCAGTGGCCTAGGGGTTGACTGCTCTCATTTCAGTGCATCAGGGAGCAAGATCGTGCTTGAGGTACATGCAGTGGTGGCAGCAGCAGCTGCCTCAGCTCAGCCCCTCTCCGAGAGCCTGTGGGGCTCCGGTAGAACTACAGGCAAACATGCTGGATGAATGGGAGAGGAGGCTAGGACACTGCCTTCACTTCCCCTGGGTCTAGCCTTTGCCAGGTGGCCAACACTGTGCTGACCTGGGCTAAGAGAGTGGGGAAGGGCTTAAGAGATGTAAATAGAGGTGGTTAGATAATCAGAGCACCATGTCCAGGACTTAATACTGACATGATCAGTGGGGGAAGGGGTCCCCGAGGAGCTGCTGTTGAGGAGAAAAGCAACATGGTCAAGGAGGGGAGAGAAATCCTCTTGGTAGCAGCATGCACCTTTATGAAGTAGACTTCTAAGACAGAGTGTGCAAATCCTATCAACTGCTGCTGTGAATCTGGCTGAGCTGACTCCCAGCACTTCATATTGTCCGTGTCGTTGTCAATTTGGTGAACCAGGCAGCGACTGGAGCCACCATTTCAGGAGCCTCATAAAGTGAAACTGCATTATAATTTCAGGAGTGTTAAGAGAAACTGAAGGTTTCAACAAAATGAAACCCTGTAACTATAGATATGAAGCTCTGTCTTCCCTGAAAGTGGCTTTATAGCATATAAAACCAACCTTCCTTTCTGCAATTAAATCAGAACAAGATCAATGTGTCTCCTTCCTTGACGTAATGGCCTTGAAGCATCGTAATGGAAACACGCTAATAAAAGTTTATCTCAAATACTGACCAAACTTTAGCACTGGCTGCAGTGAGAATGGTGAGCAACAGCCCCAAGCATTTAGCCTGATGGAAAAAGAAACTTCTATGTCAAACCTTGGTGATGAAGAGATCAGGATGAATTATGAGAATCGGGAGGTTGAGAAAAACACAATTACATCTGAACCGAGCCCCTCACCTCACAATCTCGGAGAAATAATTTCTGATCTCTCTGTCAAAAGGTCTTCTGAAGACCTCCTATACCTCCATCAACCCATCTACAATGGCTGGAAGATGAAAAGAATGTTCTCCAGTCTCTCTTTCCTATGAGAGCTGTGTGAAGAAACAGGGCATCACTGTACTTCTCACTCTGGAACTGAGCTCCTTAAAAATAAAATCCCTTTTTAATCTCTAGAAGAAAGGAAATAAACGTCTTTGAGCAGCCATAAAGAAAATCCTAAGAAGTGTTCAGAGGGAAAAGCACTCCTAAGAAATGCACCTCTCAGCACTAATACACCACCTTCAACATGGATGGAAACGTGAACGGCATTCCCTCACATCGTTTTCCATTTCCACTGGAATCATGACGTTTCCAAGATTTGCCTCCCATAACCACTGTATTCCACAAACTTCAGGCCCAATTCACACATATATTCCACTTCCCAACCCTGTCCCCTCCATGGGGCACTAGGGATTGATTGCTCCTCATTTCAGTCGGTGCATTCAGGGGACAAGATGGTGCTTTAGATAAAGAAACAATAATCAAGCCACCTTAATCTTAAAGGAAGATTTAAGGTTTAAGATTTTACAAAATTGAGATATACTGGGTAGTCATTTTCATGTCCACAAAGATTACTCAATCTCTTCAGCTTTATTTACAAAGGGGCAGAGTTTACACTGAATTTTAGCAGCCAAAAATGGAATTTGATCACTCAGTTTGTTTCCTGTTGTTCACCTTGCTTGGACCTACCACCTTGTACTAGTGCTGTGATCTGATCAGAGTGCTGGGAAAAGCCATGTCTATTTAAACGATAGCTGTTTAAACAATATCGTTGTGAAGTCCCAGAATGACAGTCTAGTAAGTCCCTGTTTGAATTGGTATCAGTTTGAGTCTATCTCACAAGCTGCTGGCTATGCGACACCTCTCAACAACGCAGTTGTTTCATCTGTAAAAAGGTAGCTACTTCATAAGTGTGTTGGGAGGAGAAATTCAGATAAGGGTTATAGGTGGTGGTGTCTGGCACCTGGTATGTACTCCATAAATGGTAGGTGTTAGTAGTAGTGGTAGTATTGTTATTCAGTTTCTCTGGCTGAGAATATATAAACCAGGCAGAATAGGCCAGAGCTGAAATAGTCAATGTGTCTCCAGTTTTGTTTTGCTTGTTCTACTTTCTGGCAATGGAAGGGCATCAGTGAGGCTTTGGAGGAAGTGGATCCAATTTTTTTTTTTTTTCTGTATTCAACTGGTGCCCTCTTTGTTTGGCCATGAACACACTGCCACAATGAATAATGAAAATTCTATAATGTTTCCACTCGACTTCTGCCTCTTGGCAGCCATGACCAAAACCACCCTGCAGCTGTCACTTACAACAGGGCTCCCCAGCCAGTCACTTGCAGCCACTCTGCTGTGAGGGGCAGCTGCTCAAGAGTATTTCAGGCGGGAAAAGTGACAGAGCCAGATGCTATCACGAATCCCTCCATGAGGTCAGGGCATTAGAAAACAGGAAGTCCTGTCCCCCCGACCCCAAAAAAAAGGATGGGGACTCCTGCTTCCAACCCATGCCAGGCCACTAAACATATGATCTTCCTGAGATCTTATTAATTACACTAAAGGCCCAGATAATTTACAGCGCTTGGAGACCTACATACTTAGGAGGAAACCAGTGAACCACCATGATAAAGTTTCAGGGAAAGGTGATCTGTTAGGACAATCCTTTAAACCTTTCTTGCAGGAGTTCAGTGTTTTTTTAATGCAATTATATGGGATAATAATGCATAGTTGGAACTTACATACAACTCTTTCAAATATATAATATACATTATCTCCTTAAAAATTCTGAATTCAGTAATGTATCTGGGAAATCTGAGAATTCTTCCTCCACCATAATGGGAAAGATGTTCAGAAAAGCATCTCCCGCTGGTTGTTTGAGAAATGCTAGTTTCTTGGACTGTCAATAGGTATAACACAAAAGGTATAACTAAATTTATCTGAATGAAATAAAATTAAATATGATTCTTTATCACCAAACACCCAGAACTTTTAATATGTTGATGCACCCTGTGTATGGCATTTCCCAAATGTGTTTGATCAGAGAGAGAGACCGGGGTGGGGGGGTGGGGGGGTGGGAAAGGGACTTAGAGAGAAAGGGAAGTGAAGCAATTGCAGGAATGTTTTCTCCGCAACACACTTTGGGAAAAGCACTCTAGATCATAAGCATCTTGAGAACAGGGACATTTTAGTTTTCTTTATTACTCCTAGACCTCTAGCATAATGACTGGAATGGAATAAGTATTCAATAAATCATTCACTGAATGAATTAATGAATGCTAAACCAATTCTTCAAATGTATTGATAAATTCTTATACAGCATGGAGGAGAAAACAATTTTTGGTCACACCAAAAGAATGGTTGCTAAGATGTGTCACTTGATGAAGGGCACAATCCGTTTCATAGTAAAATTTAGAATAATTCAGAAAATAAAACAGAAATTGATATGTCAATTCTTCAAATGTATTGATAAATTCTTATACAGCATGGAGGAGAAAACAATTTTTGGTCACACCAAAAGAATGGTTGCTAAGATGTGTCACTTGATGAAGGGCACAATCCGTTTCATAGTAAAATTTAGAATAATTCAGAAAATAAAACAGAAATTGATACGTCAGGGAACAAAAACGTATTGGGTCACCTATCTAGTAAAACAGAAATTATTTTAATACAGGAAATTCAATAAATGATGCTTTTCCAAATAAGTTCTGCAGGATAGTGTCTCCTACCTGCTTATGTGCTGGTGATGGGAAAAAGTGACCTAAAGGCCCACCTCGCCCCAAGGCAGGGCATCTCCTTGTTTGCCTTCTCTTATTTTACCTGCAGCATGCAAAAAAGCTGAAGCGGTTCCGCAGGTGTGATTGCCCTACAATCCCTAGTGAATACATGCTGGCGGAAGCAGAGAAAACTGTAGGAGGGAGGAATATTTCTCCATCGGAACCTCCTTTCTCCAGCCCCGACACACAACAGATCCCGCACCACACACAGGGCCACTGCTGCCCTGTCTCTAGCCCTTCCCTGATCCATACAGCACTGTGAAGACCACCTGGACCACTGCCTGAAGGCAGTGCGGATAACAAGTGCTCTGTCGAGTAGCTTCAGACATGATAAGGAACCCCACATCGGCTGCCAGGATGCCAGCTGCCAAGCCTAGCACCTGTCTCCTGTGGAGACTTACGGAGATGCCAGAGAGGAGAGCTGAGGACCTGCCCACACCTGGCAGGGTAGTTGATACAAGGAGATACAATATTTCACCTATCAGATAGGAAAAGATCAAACAGTTTGATAGCCACCTACGCTTACTCATTTTCTTAAAACCTTATATTATTTTTTCTGAGAAGACTAGGCTGGTCAAGAATTTTTGGTAGATTGGTAAATTATCAGCATTTTCTATTGAAGGCAAAGAAGGTGCTACTGTCTAAAGTAAGATAATTAAGTTGCAATTCTTCAGTGCACAAAAATACTTTTAAATCTCTAGCAGAATATCTACAATCAAGCATAGTCTCCTCTTCCTATGCCAGCAGCTGCTACATTTCAAATGCTTTCCTAGGAATTCTATGTTGCCAAAGAATACAATTATTGTACTTTTCAGTTACTTCAGAAAACTTTTAAACAAACTGTTGCAAAATGTCAGAATCTGAAATAAGAATCTGCAAAGAAGCTTGTTTCAATCACATTCATTTTGGCTGTGAGGTGCAGGCTTGGTTATTCCATCTTGATAGATTGTGTTTCATTTGCCTTGTAAGCACCGTGTATTTTATGTCCACGGTTGAATTCTATCAGTGGAAATCTGAGCTCTGCGGGATTTGCTGTCGGGTTGCTTTCTGTGTGTAAGTAAGGCCTAGGATGTGCCTTCTGGTTGAACCTAGTGTTCTGTTAGATCAACTACACACAGGGCAGTGAGGACAGTCAAGTCTCCAAATTGATCTCATATAATTACAAAGTTACAGTTGGCACTGGGGACTTCTAGAAAACCTTTACCATTTCTGAAATGGCTTTAGGCTTCTATTTTCTACGACTATCTTAAAACTAGAAGACCACTGCTCCTAATGATTAAGACAGAGGGCTGTGCTTAAATAACCAGACTCCACCAGGGCCTTAGCTGATGGCTGGAAAGGAGAGAAAAACTCTAATTGACTGCCTACCATATGCTATTAACACTACACTTCAAATGATAATATCTGTGATCTTATTTAATACTCACAAAGCCCTGCTATGTTGGAATTATTCTCCCTAGTTTCCAAGACAGGACACTTGGAAATTCATTCATGTGACTTAAGTCCTCTAACCCTTGTATTATGTGGCAGAGTCAGAATTTGAACACTGATCTGTCTAAATCCAAAGTCCAGGCTCTTTCCACTAAATAACCAAGAAAGATTATATTAATTTGGTCAGTCCATTAAGACAGTATCTGAGATGATCTTGAGCTATTCTGTCCAACAGAAAGTTATCAGAACAGTTTAGCGACTTTCTTATTATGCACACCTCTAATTGCGAACCAGGCAAGGGGAGAAAGTGTGCAGGACTGTTCTTGTGCCCATGACTCTAGTACACTCAGGCACCTTGTAATACAGTGGACTGGAATTTAGGCAGCCTCCACAGGAGACCACCTTGAAGAAGAGAGTTTCATTGGCATTGGGAAAATGTGGCCCATTCGGGTGAAGGCCATCTTCATCTCCCATGCTATGGCACACTAAAATGGGATGGATTCCAGCCCTGCCGGTCCTCACCATGACCTGCCTCTCCTTTCAACTGTCCTGTTTAGCTACCAAGAGGGTGGACTGCTTAATCTCACTATCAGAGAAAGAAAGAAAACACGAGTTGCAAAGGAAGAAGGTGTCCTTCTTGTCCCTTTCGAGCCGTGAAGGTCAATGGCATGCACAGTCTTCAAAAATAAGTTCAAGGCCACACTGGCAGAACCCAAAGCTCATGTCAGGCCTGAGGCTGGGGCATCCTGCCTAAGGAGAGACTTGAAACATGTGAAAAGGATAGAGTGATTCATCAACTCACACTTTATCTCACAAGTAACAGCTGCTACTCTGTTCCATCTGGAACCTAAGGGGATCCAGTTTAGTATAAAGCATCACATATTCTCCTTTTCGAGAGCATCCAGGCACTTTGACATTTCTGCCATCATTTATGAAAGTATTTATTTATGACTCCTACTATATGCCAGGCACTGTTTTAGGTACTTATTGGATATTCAGTAATGAAAAAAACCCAGCAAATGACCATTAAAAGACTTCAATGAATATAATCAAAGTAATAAAAATTTGAGTATATGCTTTAATGACAACTATGTAAAATGCATATACCTTGGGCTGAAGAATGCAATAGCAAATATACAACTGAAAGTAATTTTGTTGGCATCCAGGATAACAGCTGAGTTTTAATTTTTTCAAAATTTTCTTTAATATTGGTTTTATATTGATTTTATAATTTAAAGGAAGCAAAAAATAGGAAAATATTTGTTAGGCACTAGAGTTAACTTGTTTGAGCTGTATTTTTTTGTGGGTCTCTGATTCTTCAGGGTAGTTTTTTTATCCTAATTTTAATTAGGAGCTTAGATTCCTTGAGCATTGAAACTCAATGTCATTTGGGATAAGAGTTGGGAATGGTATGGTAATAAATCTATGAAGAAGAGAAAAATCTAGCTTCTAAAAGAAGCACCTACTAAATCTTGACGTACATTTGTTATATTGTCAAACTGTAATTCCCAGTGATAGGAAGGGGAAAAAGGAAAGAAAGTATGTCCTGTAATCAAGAATTAGAAAACAGACAGGGTTATGCATTGAAGTATGTTCGCATATACTTTAATCCAAGTGAATTTATTATTTGAGACATGATTTTAGAAGCCATCACAATTTGCCCCAAATTTCCTACAATGTATTGTTTCAGCAGTGTCTGTGTATGTTAGTTGTACTATTTACCAGTTGAACATTATGTGGAGGCTATGCTCAAATAGATGTTGATAAACTATTATATGGAAATACTGAAACTATTAATGTCACAGTGAAACTGCACTTTCCTTTCTTTACCACCATCTTTTCAGCATCTGTTATACACATGGGATCATCCTCGAGGAGACCAGGCTGAAATCCAATCACACCCAGGTTGTTGGGGGTTTTTTTGGTTGTTATCTGTCAAGTAAAAATCTTAAAGTACTGAGTCTTGTTTACAGTCTGCATTAAAAAAGAATTAAAGGGCTTCCCTGGTGGTGCAGTGGTTGAGAGTCCGCTTGCTGATGCAGGGGACACGGGTTCAGGCCCCGGTCCGGGAAGATCCCACATGCCGTGGAGCGACTAGGCCCATGAGCCATGGCCGCTGAGCCTGCGCATCCAGGGCCTGTGCTCCGCAATGGGAGAGGCCACAACAGTGAGAGGCCCGCATACCGCAAAAAAAAAAAAAAAAAGAATATATTGTCACCACCAACTCATTTGACCAATTTCTCATTACAAATTTGCAACATTTTCCGATTACCAAACACCTTCAAGCATTACATAAATAATTTCCAACTGAGCAGAACTTCAGGTATTTTGATGTAGTACCATATGTCACTTGTAATGTTTTTTCTTCCTTAGGTGGGCAGAAAGTTTTGTACTGTCACTGAAAAGCAATCTGGAGGCTCACTTTACTGCATCTAGAAAGCATCCAGTTTCATATCATGGTTAAAAATATAATAAATAAATAAAATGCACAAAATGAGAAGCATTTCCATGAGTAATTTCACACATGCTGCTAAGTACTGCAGAGTATTGCCAAGACTAACCTGTAGTCTCTATGGGAGCCATAACAGCTGTAAACTCTTATTTGCTGTCAAATGTCTTTTGCAGGGTTATTAGAAAAGATAGGATGTAGAAAATCCTTCCAAAATACCTTACTTTATTTTTTGACCTGATTTTATCATCATGGCCACTTTATATCTGCTGATAGCTCAAAATGTGCATATTTCACCAGCCCCATGAAAAATTATGAAGCAGGATTCATGAGGCGTTGGTGTTTTCCCCACTCTGCTTTCTGGGTTCTCACCTAAATACATTCTCTCCAGCAAGTTTCTCACGCCTTGAACCTAGCTCTCTCCAAAGCACTTTTTAAGAATTTTGAGGATATATCCTCAGCAAAATGCAGACAAGTGTGATCTACTGACCCACCTTCATGGATACATCTCTCAGGTAAAGATCTTATATGAGAAAATGGGCCTAAAAGAGTAAAAGCTGTGGAGAAATCAGACTTGCTGAAGTGGTCCTTCTCTTGCAGTGGGGGTACACTTCTAGATCTTTAGCAGGTTCTGAATGTGCTCCAGCTTTTCTTTCTATAGAGTTCCATAGACATGCTTTGGCAGATTACTTGATTCCCCTGTCCACACTTCTGTCACTCTGGGCAAAAACCCAAACTACCCAATAGTTTCCCAACTTTGATGCTACCCTCCTAGTGCTGTGAACACACTCCTAGCTTTAAAACCCTTTAGAATTTGTAAGGAATAATAATTCCTGCTGTTAATTATGTAAGGGTAAGGTGGGTAAGATGGGAGGTAGTTTTAGTGCCGTGCCAAGCCTGGAGAACTGAACAAATTTTCTGAACAAATTTTCAGGAATTTTGTGAATTAACTGACATCACCTTGGCAACTTACTATCAGCCACAGGTGGGACTACTTACACCATGAATCGGACAAACTTACACCAAGTAGTTGTTCCCCTCACCACCAGCTGCTATGGGGAGAGCCAGGACTGGCATGTGGTTGTATTTCCCCCCACACCTGTGTGTCCAGCTCTCCTGTATCTATATTGTTCACTCTTGTATCCCCCTCCTTAAGTACTCACTAAGGGACTCACTAAATGTGTGTTGAATGAATGAATGAGTTGGAGACAGAAGAGATTTTTTTATACAGTATGTAAAATTTGTTCTGGTCTTTACTGAAATGTCAAAAAAGTGTAGACCTATTTCCTCCTGGCCCCTCTTTGCCTGCCTATTTAGAAATTCCAATAGTATTTGCATCCTAGCCTACTGTGACTTTAATTCCTGGGACTGGAGTTCACCATCTGCTCTACCTCCTTCCTTACACCCATAACCTTACCCATTTATTTCTGTCACATAGGTTCATGACTATCCTACAGAATATATTCTTAAAAAGTTAGGAAGAAACAATGAAAGAACATTAAGTGTTTTAGTCTATTTGGGCTGCTATTACAAATTACCATAGACTGAGTGCTTACAAACAACAGAAATAGATGTTTCATAGTTCTGGAGACTAAGAAGTACACAATCAAGGCACTAGCAGATACAGTGTCTTAGGAGAGCCCACTTCCTCTTTCATAACCCCATCTTCTCTCTGTGTCCTCACATGCTCACATGGCAAAAGAGGCAAGAGAACTCTCTGTGGTCTCTCTTATAAGGGCACTAATTCCATTCATAAGGGTCCCACCAGCATGACATCAGCACCTCCCAAAGACTCCATCTTCTAAAACCATTACACTGGGGATTAGGTTTCAACATATGAATTTGGACCAAACCAAACATTCACTCCATAACATTAACTTTTCAGAAAACTCAGCTTCCAGGTCATTTCAGCCACATGATACCTGTGTCACCTCAGGAGAACATGTAACCTTTAGGTTATTTGGTGTCTTCATATATAAGTGAAAATGTTATTAGTACTATGCCTACCTCAGTGAGTTCATGAGGATCAAAGAAGGTGATACAAGCATTTTTTCCCAACCACAACAGTATGAAACTAGAAACCAATAATGGGAAGAAAAAAATGGGAAAAACACAAACACGTGGAAACTAAACAACATTTCACTAAAAAAGTCAAAGGGTCAATGAAGAAATCAAAGAGGAAATCAGAAAATACCTTGAGACAAATGAAAATAAAAACAAAACTTTCCAAAATCTTTGAGACATAACAAAAGCAGTTCCAAGAGGGAAGTTTATAGTGATACAGGCCTTCAAGAAACAAGAAAAATCTCAAATAAACACCTAACCTACCACCTAAAGGAACTAGAAAAAGAAGAATAAACAAAGCCCAAAGTCAGCATCAGGAAGGAAATAATAAAGATCAGAGAGGAAATAAATAAAATAGAGACCAAAAAAATAATAGAAAAGATCAATGAAACCAAGAGCTGGCTTTTTAAAAAGATAAACAAAATTGATAAGCCTTTAGCCAGGCTCATCCAAAAAAAAAAAAATAAATAAAAGAGAAAGAGGACCCAAATAAACAAAATAAGAAACAGAAGAGGAGAAGTAACAACTGATATCACAGAGATACAAAAACTATCGTAAGATGATACTATGAACAGTTATATGCAAACAAACTGGACAACCTAGAAGAAATAGATAAATTTCTAGAAACACACAATCTTCCAAGACTGAATCAGGAGGAAATAGACAATCTGAATAAACTAATCACTAGTAGTGAAAATGAATCTGTAATAATAATAAAAAAAACCCTCCCAGCTAATAAGAGTCCAGGACCAGATGTCTTCACAGAGGAATTCTACCAAACATATAAAGAAGAGCCAATATCTATCCTTCTCAAATTATTCCAAAATACTGCTGAAGAGTAGGGAACACTTCCAAATTCATTCTATAAGGCAAATATTACCCTGATACCAAAACCAAAGACACAACAAAGAAAGAAAATCCAGGCCGATATCTCTGATGAATATAGAAGTGAAAATTCTCAACAAAATATTAGCAAACTGAATTCAACAATGTATAAAAAGGATCATACACCATGATCAGGTGGGATTTATTTTAGGGATGCTAGGATGGTTCAATATTCACAAATCAAACAATGTGATACACCACATTAACAAAAGGAAGGGTACAAATCACATGATCATCTCAATAGATGCAGAAAAAGCATTAGACAAAATTCAACATGCATTCATGATAAAAACTCTCATTAAAGTGGGTATAGTGGAAACATATCTCAACATAATAAAGGCTGTTTAAGACAAACCCACAGCTAACATCATACTCCACGGTGAAAGCTTTTCCTCCAAAATCAGAAAAAAGACAAGGATGTCCACTCTTACCACTTCTACTTAACATACTATTGGGAATCCTATCCCTAGCAATCAGACAAGAAAAAGAAATAAAAGGCATTCAATTGGAAGGGAAGAAGTAAAACTGTCACTATTTGCAGATGACATGAACTATATATAGAAAACCCTCACATCTCTGCCCAAAAAACCCACAAAAAACTATTAGAATAAATGATTTCAGCAAGATTGCAGAATACAACATTATTATACAGAAATCCATTGTGTTTCTATACACAAATAATGAACTATCAGAAAGAGAAAGCAAGAAAACAATACCCTTTAAAATTGCATCAAAAAGAATAAAATACCTAGGAATAAACTTAACCAAGAAGATGAAAGACCCATACTATAAAACACTGATGAAGGAAAGTGAAGATGATATACAGAAATGGAAAGATATGCCATGTTCATGGATTGGAAGAATTAATATTGTTTAAATGGCCATATACACAAAGCAATCTACAAATTTAATTCAATCCCTATCAAAACAACCATGACAGATTTCAAAGAACTAGGACAAATAATCCTAAAATTTATACAGAACCACAAAAGACCCTGAATAGCCAAAGCAATCTTGAGACAAAAGAACAAAGCTGGAGGTATCATATTCCTTGGCTTCAGACTATACTACAAAGCTACAGTAATTAAAACAACATGGTGCTGGCACAAAAACACACACAGATCAATGGAAAAGAATATAGAGCCTAGAAATAACCCCACACACTTATGGTCAATTAATCTACAAATAAGGAGGCAAGAATATATAATGGAGAAAAGACAGTCTCTTCAAAACATGGTGCTAGGGCTTCCCTGGTGGCACAGTGGTTGAGAGTCTGCCTGCTGATGCAGGGGACACGGGTTCGTTCCCTGGTCCGGGAAGATCCCACATGCCGCGGAGCGGCTGAGCCCGTGAGCCATGGCCACTGAGCCCGCGCGTCCAGAACCTGCGCATCCGGAGCCTGTGCTCCACAACGGGAGAGGCCATGACAGTGAGAGGCCCGCGTATCGCCAAAAGAAAAAACAAAAAAAAACCATGGTGCTAGAATTAAAAAGGTGATACACATGACAAAGCTTTACAACAGCTACATGTAAAAGAATGAAATTAGAACATTTTCTCATGTCATATACAAAAATAAATTCAAAATGGATTAATAACATAAGTGTAAGACCGGGAACCATTAAACTCCTAGAAGAAAACATAGGCAGAACACTCTTTGACATAAATCATAGCAATATTCTTTTGATCTGTCTCCTAAGGCAAAGGAAACAAAAGCAAAAATAAACCAATGGGACCTAATTAAACCTAAAAGCTTTTGCACAGCAAAGAAAACCATTGACAAAATGAAAAGACAACCTACTGAATGGGAGAACATATTTACAAATGATAGACTGATAGGGGATTAATATCCAAATATATAAATAGCTCATACAACCCCAAATCCAAAAAACCCAAAAAACCTGATGAAAAAATGACAGAAGACCTGAATAGACATTTTTCCAAAGAAGATATACAGATGGCCAACAGATACATGAAAAGATGCTCAACATCACTAATCATCAGAGAAATGCAAATTAAAACCACAATGAGATATCACCTCACACCTGTTAGAATGTCTATCATTAAAGAGTCTACAAATAACAAATGTTGGGGAGGATGTGGAGAAAAGGGAACCTTAGTACACTGTTGGTGGGAAGGTAAATTTGTGCAACCATTATGGAAGACAGTATGGAGGTTCCTCAAAATATCAAAAATAGAACTGTCACATGATCCAGCAATTCCACTCCTGTTTATACATCCAAAGAAAATGAAAACACAAATTCGAAAAGGTACATGCACCCCAATGTTCACAGCAGCGTTATTTACAATAGCCAAGATATGGAAGCAACTAAGTGCCCATCAACAGATGAATGGTTAAAGAAGATGTAGTATATATGTAAGAATATTGTTAAATAGAAGTGGCGAGAGTGGGCATCCTTGTCTTGTTCCTGATTTTATAAGATGTGGTATTTTTATATATATATATATATCAATATGATATACATAATATATAGTATGATATATATTATATATTATATATATATATAATGAAGTGCTACTCAGCCATGGAAAAATGCAATTTTTTCATTTGCAAAAATGTGGGTGGACCTGGACCTGGAAGGTAATATGTTAGTGAAATAAGTCAGACAGAGAAAGACAAATACTGTATGTTGTCACTTATATGATACATAATAATCATATCATTCAACTTTGTAAATTCTAACATGAAATCTAAAAAATAAAACAAACATATTAATATAATAAGACAAATTTGTAGATTCACAGATATAGAGAATAAAGTAGTGGTTACCAGTGGGGAGATGGAATAGGGGAGAGGCAAGACAGAATTAGGGCATTAAGAGGTACAGACTATTATGTATAAAATAAATAAGCTGCAAGGATATATTATACAGCACTGGGAATATAGCTAATATTTTATATTAACTTTAAATGGAGTATAATCTATAAAAATATTGAATCGTTATGTTGTACATCTGAAAATAATATAATATTGTAAATCAACTATACTTCGATAAAAAATTTAAAAGGTGATACCCGTGACAAAGCTTTGTAAACTGTAAAGTGCACATTTGTGTTAGAGCCAGTCAGATGTTATGAAGTAATCATTGACTTCAGAGACAGCAAGAATTAGATTTGAAATCCATTGCTGTGCTTCCTAGCCCTGTAGAGTTAAGCAAAGCTTTTAAGTTTCCTGAGCCTGTGTTTCTTCATTCATAAAATGGGAATAATGATACCTAACTAGGTTGTTGTGAGGGTTAAATGAAATCGTTTAACTGAAGGGCCTGACTAGCACAGTGTCCCAATAATGTTTCTTCCCTTTTCCAATTTCCCAGCTCAAATATCTTTGGGATGATATTATTATCATTGTTATTTGTCCATCACTAAGGTTCCCCTGTTCTCAAGAGAGAGCAATTTATATCATTTTTTTTTTTGGTAAAATGTTTGTTACAAATTCTTTTAAAGTATAATTGACTTACAATATTATATTAGTTTCATGTGTACAATATAGGGATTTGATATTTTTATACACTAGAAAATAATCACCACTATAAGTCTGATTTATCATCTGTCACCCTACAAAGTTATTACAATACTATTGATCATAGAGAGACCATTTATATCTTAGAAGTTAAGAGTGAGGGCTCTGGAGCCAGACCTCCTGGCTTCAAGTGCTGCCTCTGCCGCTTGCTACGTCTTTGATCTTGAGGAAGTCCCTTAACCTCCCTGTGCCTCCCATTGTTTTTTATTTGTAGGACTACCTGCTTGGGTGACCAACCATCCCAGCTTGCCGGGGACTAAGGAGGTTCCTGGGATACAGGTCTTTCACTGCTCAAACTGAGGAACTTCCAAGTAAACGGGAACAAGCTGGTCACCTTGGGACCCACCTCACAGGATTGGAACAAGGATTAAGGGAGCTGTGTACATAAGGTACTTGGACACAGTGGCATGCAGTTAGAATTATGTACGACTTACTTATCACTATTATTTCTCTGGATACATTCTTTCGGTTCAAAGGTTGAATAGCAGAGTTAAAGGCACAGTGACAAAGATGCTCACGGATAGAGGGGGCTCCTTAGAACCACTTATCTAAGCTCGGACACAGCTGTCTACCTGCGGCCTGGTGCTGACGATGTTCTGAAATGTCCTCCACTTCATGCGGTGACCGGCAGAGGAGACCCCCTGTCTACTGTCCCTGTCTGCTACTGTGACTGTTGTTCTTATCACTTTGAATCGGCTGCTTGAAGGGAGGAGAGAGGTCAGAGAAGAAAACTACCTGATTGTCTGATGCTTCTTGTGAGGACTCACCGAAGGGGAGAGGGTAGGTGAAGCAGGAATGGATTTCAGTTCCCCATCTTTCCTATCCTGCCTCTGAACAGGTTCCACTGGGGTCCCTGGACTATATTTTTGATGCTGTGCACTGAACATAGGCACTTGATTATTAATACTGTGCATATCCCTGAGTCTGAAACAGCCTGCCTGGGTTCTAGTCCTGCCTCTTCCCCTGAGAGGTGGATAAGTTATTTAACTTCTTAATTCCTTCATCTGTGAAATGGGAATAATAATAACAGGACCCACACCATGAAAGTGTTGTGAGAATTAAATGAGATAAACCACATAATGAACTTTTCCCAGAGCCTGGCCTGGCATGTGGGAAACTCTTAAAAGTTATTCCCTTCAGTGCCCATTTATATACGGGGCACTGAGGGGAAATGATGACTCAATGATGTTTCATTGCTATGCTTACATTTTGAAATACTAAAATCTTTTTAGCTAACTACACTTACACATGATTTTTATTCACCCATTTTAAACACATCTCTGAAATGAGAATGTTCAAATTTACTACTAAATATTTTCCTAGGCCTAATGTTAGTTGAAATGGAGATCATGTGTAGTTTCTCTGCCTTCTTAAGAATTAGTTTGCGAAAAGATAAAATTGACAAAATTTTAGCTGGACTAACCAAGACAAAAAGATCTAGGACTCAAATAAATAAAGTTATAAATGAAAGTGAAGACTACAGAAATCCAGAGACTATATAAGTAATTATCTGCTAACAAATTGGATGACCCAAAAGAAATGGATAAATTCCTAGAAACATATAATCTACGAAGACTGAGTCTGGAAGAAATAGAAAATCTGAACAAATCAATAATGGGTAAAGATTTTGAATCAGTAATCAAAACCTCCTAACAAAGAAAAGCCCAGGATCAGATGGTTTCACCGATGAATTCTACCAAACACTTAAAGCATTAATGCCAATCTTTCTCAAACACTTCCAAAAAATTGAAGAGTAGGGAACATTCCCAAACTCATCTTATGAGGTGAGCATTATCCTGATACCAAAGCCAGGTAAGGATACAACAAGAAAAGAAAACTACAGGCCAATATCCCTGATGAATATAGATGCAAAAATTCTCAACAAGATACTAGCAAACCAAATTCAACAGCACATTAAAAGACTCATACACCATGATCAAGTGGGATTTATCCCTGGGGTGCAAAGACGGTTCAACACACACAAATCAATAAATGTAATACACTACATTAACAGAATGAAAGGTTAAAACTATGGTATTTTGAGCTCTATCTTGGGAGAACTCTGTATCTTAAATATAATTGGGGATGTTGTCCACTCTATATATGCATATCAATTTCAAAATGCTAGTTTGTGTCAGGAGGTGTATCTGGCCAAATGCTTCAAATCTTGTATGACAGTTATAGAAAGCTTAATAAAGAATCAAAGGGAATTACAAAAAAAAGAGTTAGTTTGCTTATTTTCAATAACCAATAAGAATTTAAAATCTGAGCTGCCAAAAACTGGTTCCAGAAATTAGGTTTTAGTGTGTCATTCTCCCAGAAAGATTGCCAGAAATGAACATCGAACAATAAAGTTACATCTTGCATGTTTAAGTGCTTACATGTTTACCAAATCACTATTTTTCATACTGATAAAATTCCCGATCCTCCCTCTTATCAGTGTTTCAAAAGCAGTTTTAATCGTGATAAGGAAAATTGAACAATGCCTTAAATTTCTGGTTCTATTTGTCCTTCCTTCGTGCTCCTCTGCATTTGACTTTTTGGTATTCTCTAGTATTTTTCCATGCAGAGGATGTTTCTCTTGGAAGCATGGCACCAGACAAGTCTTTTTCCTTTAGACAGGCTGGTGCTGGTAGAATTACCTGTGCTACTCCCTCTCCCACCTTCTCTCTATATAATAACAGGACCAAGTAAGGGTCTCTATTAAAGCTTTGGTGACAAGATCATACCGCCAGGAGCAGCCCCCTGTACTCATTCTTCTCATACAATCCTATTTCTCCATAACAGGACTTAAGGTCATATCAGTGGGGTGAATCACAAGGGAAAAATAACTTCTGACTTCATGGTCTTCCCAGAATTCATTGATGTGCATCATTAATTTGGTGTTCTAGCGTATATACTCAAAAAAGAAAATTAAAAAAAAATTATATATTGTGACTCTGGTCAAACTGTACCTTCTGAGTAAATTTAGCCCAAAATATATTTTAAAGCTAATTTTAATAATCATCACCATTTCTTCTAAGTCTCTGAATTTCTTCTAGCCTTATAGGTATTCAATGTGCTGCTTGAAGGTCAAAGACTGTGCATCTCTGAATTTTATGGTATCTCAATTTCAAAAACTGGATCCCTCATCAATGGTAGACCAAAAATCTGCATGTGTTATTCTCTGTAAATTAAACTCAATTTTTTTAAAAAAGGAAAAAAAATCTCAGCACGTAATTCAGGACCTCTTGGCAGTAGGGCCTGGATATGAGTATTTTTGTTTCAAAACTCTTGAGGTGATTCTAATGTGCAACCAGGGAGGATAAACATTACTCTCTAATATAGGAAAGTCAAGGTAGTTTAGGTGTAAGGTTTGGGCCCTCCTACAACATCTGGGCATATCTGTGTCTCCTAGTAGTGAACTCCTACCCTCAACCTCTAACCATATGCTACAGAAGCGTCGATAATGCCATTCCCTTTTAAGCCCTCCACTCCTCTCCACCTAGACCTT
Organism: Pseudorca crassidens; assembly: GCF_039906515.1. Taxonomy (NCBI): domain Eukaryota; kingdom Metazoa; phylum Chordata; class Mammalia; order Artiodactyla; family Delphinidae; genus Pseudorca; species Pseudorca crassidens. Next base: position 89,691,833 of record NC_090298.1, read on the forward strand.
TTAGAACTTTTATTAAGTATGCATTTTTGAAGGGTATTTATGAAGTTGCCATGACCTCAGAATCACTTCTTTCACTCTTCGTTCCTGCCAGAACGAACATTTGCCTTATTGTGAGATAAAAAAATGCACAAAAACTGTTGATCTTAGGGACTTCCCTGGTGGTAAGACTCTGTGCTCCCAATGCAGGGAGCCCAGCTTCAACCCCTGGTTGGGCAACTAGATCCCACATGCATGCCGCAACTAAGAGTTCGAATGCCGCAACTAAGAAGCCTGCATGCTGCAACTAAAGATCCCGCATGCCACAACTAAGCACGCTGCAGTGAAGATCCCATGTGCAGCAACCAAGACTCGGCGCAGCCAAAATAAATGAATAAATGTTAAAAAAAAAAAAAAAAGTTGAGCTTACTCTTGTCCTTTAATCGGAGAGTACAATCATTATTTTCACTGCAGTGAGTAATGAGTTTAAATAATGAGTTTAAATCTCCCCTTTTTCTTGCCTTGCCCCTCTATTTTTTGTCAGCCACAGAAACACTTCTCCATGACACACTTAGAACTAAGAAGGAACTGTGCATCTCACACAGGAAGGAGTGAACATGTTCACCACAGACCACAAAAAGCATAGTTGGCAGCTTCCTGGGCCAACCCAGAAACCAGAAGTGTGGCTTGCAGTGGGAATGACAGAATAGCTTGCATCTATTCTCTCTGAACACTGCTGGCAGATGTCCTTAATCAGAATTTTCCAGTGGTCTTTTGATTGCAGGAGAAAGTGCAGCCTCCACAGTCCACCACTAAATAGCCTTATCCTCAGACCCACAGCTGCTAGTTCTAGCCTCCTATTCCAGCACTACTTACCAGCACTACTACTTGCAGTTCCCCAAGTGAATCCTTCCTTTTACCCCCTACTCCCTTCCCTGTGCTTTATTCTGGAACATCCTCTATCCCATTCAACCAAATTTTGAAGTGACCTTTTCCTTTCCTGAAAGTGTAAGATTGTGCTCCTACTAGAATAAATGTGGGCTTTGGACTCAGACAGATCCACTTTAAAATTCCATGACTTTCAGCAATTTCTTCATTTTTTTAGCCAAAAAAAGCAATGATAATAATACTCCTGGGGGAGGATGGCTGTAAGAATTATATGAGATCATATGTGAGTGCATTTAGATGATCAATACATATTTCCCTTCCTTTACCACTCAAATAGCATTGCTCTGTATTATGGGTTTTTGAAAGCAGGTCTTACTGCCTCTGTAAGAGCATAGGGTCTTTGAAAGCAAGGGCCTTTTCTTAAACTCATTTGAATATTCTCTAACACTAAGAAGAGTGCCTTGCATGTAGAAAGTCCTCCATAAATATATCTGATGGCTGAATAAATAAACAAATTAATTTTCTGACCCTCTGTTGGATAAGATAATAGCATAAAGGGAAATGTGAAGCACAGTGCCAACCTACTTAAAACAGAGTGCCCTCACAAAATGTTATAATGATTAGCATTAATGATCATTATGGAAAATGAATTAAATAACTTGTCCAGTCATATCCTAGCCTATCTAGGCTTCCTGGGCATGGACATGAGGATTTAAACTTCACAAAGAATTGTTGAGCTTATGTTCCACAAAAAGGGACCCAGAATCACACAAAAATAAATTCACTGACATTTGATGTCCTTACACTTGCAATGTAAAGAATAAAATAGGCTCTTACAGTTTCCTATTTAAAACTTCTCTTTAATAAACTGCCCACTACTGTGTAGTCCAGATGGCTGTTTGGTATATCAATGTAAAAGAATGCCAAAAATTCCATGAAAATAGGGAGGATGCACACAAAAGGGATGTTTTATGGACAGTCCAGGCAGGGACAGTGTCTCTTTCACAATAGGGACAAAAAACCCCCATATTTTTTAAAGATTCTGTATATAGAAAGATTATTGCTTCATTAGGAGGAGAGCTGTTTGACAGAGAGGTGATGCCAGAGAGTTTCTATTCCTTAGGAGGAGACATCTCCGTCCTCTCTCAAGAGAGAAAGAGAAGAGAACTAGATGTGATGCTTTTGAGTGTTTACTGCTAACACTGCTAAAAAAGCACTCATAGTCTTATTAGATGACGAAAGAACAGACTCAGTTTTATATTGCAAGGTAGGAATGAGCCACTTACTGATGTTTAAGATCCATCAAGACTTGCAGGTAAATTGAGACTCTTGACAGACGACCTTGAAACAAAGCAGGGCAACGTGATTATTTCTCTACCACCAGAAAGAAAAGACTTTTTTTTTTTTTTTTTTTGCCGTACGCGGGCCTCTCACTGTTGTGGCCTTTCCCGCTGCGGAGCACAGGCTCTGGACGCGCAGGCTCAGCGGCCATGGCTCACGGGCCTAGCTGCTCCGCGGCATGTGGGATCTTCCCAGACCGGGGCACGAACCCGTGTCCCCTGCATCGGCAGGCAGACTCCCAACCACTGCGCCACCAGGGAAGCCCAGAAAAGACATTTTTGACAGCTGAGAAATGGTGACCAAATCTTGAGGTCATTGTTTTTCCTCTTAAAGGAATTTGAAATATAAAACTTAGGACAGAGGTCACATCTTTGCTAGGCTCCTCAAGAGCTTAAGGTAATATCAAGATCGCACAGATAAACAATGACTTCTAATCGTTACGTTTTTAAGGAAAAATAAGTGATATGATTCAGTGAGAATTAAATTTAGAGCATAGTTTAACAGATGACTCACAATTTCACAAGGAGAGATATTTATTCAGTTGGACCTTCATTGCCATATGTAATATTGATGGAAAAAATATAGGTTAACATGAAAACTCATTGATGTAAATGCATGGTAATAGTAGCACGGTTATTTCTCCAGCTAATTCTCTTTCGGGTAATAAATATGACCAAAATTAAACAATGGTGCATTTTATTAGCACCTTCAAGACTTATTATTCTTTCAGGTCTTATAAAACCAATCACTTTTTATATTAAAGATTATATTATAGCTAGTGGATAATCAATGACACATGATTATTTTTCTAAAAGCCTAGATATAAAGAAGGAAGGAAAACTGAAGGGAAACGCATGAAATTCTAGGATCTATCACTCTCACCAAGATACAAAACATTTAACAAGAATCAAGTTACAAACAGTAATGTTACTGTTATTCTCAGTTACCAAATATGACTGTTAATGCTAGAGACTTTTTTCAGTTTCTTTCTAACCTAAATCTGACTATGAAATGTAAGTGAAGAAAAATGTCTTACAATTATTTACTGCCTTATTGGAGGAAAGCTTTTGCTGACACCATTTCTAAAATGGATACCCTTTTTGCAGCATAAGCTACGTTTCTAAATTTTACCTTATGATGTGTAAGCATAACAGACAGTGATAAGACAGAATACAAAATGGGAATTCATATTTTAATATATGCCCTTTTTTATAATTTTCTTCAATCACAGAGCTGCCCTAATCAATAAAAGTAGAGGTGGGGAGGGGGAAGGGTAAGCTGGGACGAAGTGAGAGAGAGAGTGGCATGGACATATATACACTACCAAATGTAAAATAGAGAGCTAGTGGGAAGCAGCCGCATAGCACAGGGGATCAGCTCGGTGCTTTGTGACCACCTAGAGGGGTGGGATAGGGAGGGTGGGAGGGAGACGCAAGAGGGAGAAGATATGGGGATATATGTATATGTATAGCTGATTCACTTTGTTATAGAGCAGAAACTGACGCACCATTGTAAAGCAATTATACTCCAATAAAGCTGGTAAAAAAAAAAAAAAAAAGTAGAGGTGGAAGGATTTTCAGAAAAATGTTCTCCCCAGAAGTGATCAAAATGTATTAGTCTTTTTTTAACATCTTTATTAGAATATAATTGCTTTACAATGGTGTGTCAGTTTCTGCTCTATAACAAAGTGAATCATTTATACATATACATATGTCCCCATATCTCTTTCCTCTTGCATCTCCCTCCCTCCCACACTCCCTATCCCACCTCTCTAGGTGGTCACAAAGCACTGAGCTGATCTCCCTGTGCTATGTGGCTGCTTCCCACTAGCTATCTATTTTATATTTGGTAGTGCATATATGTCCATGCCACTCTCTCACTTTGTCCCAGCTTACCCTTCCCCCTCCCCGTATCCTCAAGTCCATTTTCTAGTAGGTCTGCATCTTTATTTCCATCTTGCCCCTAGGTTCTTCTGACCATTTTCTTTTTTTAGATTCCATATATATATGTTAGCATATGGTATTTGTTTTTCTCTTTCTGACTGACTTCACTCTGTATGACAGTCTCTAGGTCCATCCACCTCACTACAAATAACTCAGTTTCGTTCCTTTTTATGGCTGAGTAATATTCCATTGTATATATGTGCCTCGTCTTCTTTATCCACTCATCTGTTGATGGACACTTAGGTTGCTTCCATGTCCTGGCTATTGTAAATAGAGCTGCAATGAACATTTTGGTACATGACTCTTTTTGAATTATGGTTTTTTCAGGGTATATGCCCAGTAGTGGGATTGCTGGGTCATATGGTATTTCTATTTTTAGTTTTTTAAGAAACCTCCATACTGTTCTCCATAGTGGCTGTATCAATTTACACTCCCACCAACAGTGCAAGAGGGTTTCCTTTTCTCCACAACCTCTCCAGCACAAAATGTATTAGTCTTTATTTCACCCTGATTATCCGAAATAAACACCTTTGTCTAGAAGTTTCTTTTTTTTTTCCTTCTAATCTCCCAGGTACTCTCTAATTGCTTCCACATTGTAAAGAATGTGAATATTGTCATGACAACTAAGAGGAAACTATGCCACCAGAAGTTATTCAAAATACAAGGAAACACTGTTGGCCTTTCTAGTGTTGGCTGAAATTATAAGAATGTGCTTCGTACCTCCCACCTCAATCTAGATCAAAGTATTTTGGACTAATTTGTCTGCTTACATCAGGAAAAAAGTGTTTGCTTTTAATTTTTGTGTGGGCTTAGTTGAATATATTTTGGTTATAGTAATGGTACACTGAAGGAAAGAATGTTTAAAACCTAATTACTTTTCATGGATGGGGAAGGTAGAGAAAATTCAATGGGAAAATTATGTAGCCTGTCTTAAAGGACATGTAGCTTCGAAAAGGTATACCAAATTAAACAAAAATGGGCAAGGTTAAAACTATAGGGTCCAGGTTTGTACTCTTGGGTGACAGAACTATAAAGCAAAGCATGCAGGGGATAATTATAAAGGTAGTGGTTGCTTTTGAGGGACAGACAGCTGATGTTGAGACAATTCATGTGGAGAGGCTTTTGAGGTAACCTTGTAATAATTCATTAAGCTGTACGTTTATATAGCTTTCTGTATCTGTGTTTCATTTTACAGTAAAGAGTTAAAAAAATTTTAAGACTATGTAGCTTTAGATTATGAGCATAACTCTGTAAACTATTTATAAGCTGGGGGTGGTTTCTTGTACTTTAAGCAATGCCTTTGCCTTTTTATGTCTCAATATTGTACAGAAAGGGTTAGAGGTCAAAGAGACACATCAAGAAGAAATGACAAAAAAAGAAGGAAAAAACCAAATACTTGAAAATAAAGTTTTAATTTAAAATTGCCTTTAAATAATTATTATTCAGGGTAATAATGATAGTTTTTCCAAAGAGCTACATGCTGAAGTATTTATAAATGAAATAATATCTGAGAGTTGCCCCCAAAATAATCCAGTGGGGAATGAGATATGAAAATAGTGGGGTAATAGGTGAAACCAGAGTGCGCATATGTTGATGACTGTTGAAGCTATGGGATTGGTGTATGGGAGATCATTATATAATGCTCTCTACTTTTGTGTATGTTTGAACATTTCCATAACAGAAAAGTTTTAAAAGTAAAATAAATTCTAAAGTATAGAGTGAGAGTATACATATTTCATAAAATGTCTTTCGGACACTGTAGTCTTTATGAGGTTTGTAGCATTACAATCAGTTTTATGTACCTGAATATGACTATTTGTAAAAATTCTAACAGAACTACCTTAGAGATTAGCCATTCATTTGGGACTAGTTCAATTACAAATTAATGGCTTAAAATAATTACAATCACATGGTCCTGAAACTGAACTAAGACAAATCTAGGTATATAAGCAGGTGGGGAGGTTTGCTGTTCCTGGCATTCAGAGAATCCCTGCATTATCTCCAACTCACAGTGAGGAGAGGAAGGTAGACATGAGCAAAGCAGACTGTGAACAGTCAAAATGAAGCAGAGAACTGAATTTATTCCTTACACAACTTAAAGGAGAAAGTACTAGAGGACAACGATGGTTTCTAAAGAAGCACTGTAAGTTTTCCTTTTGTTTTTTCTCAAAGATATCATACCTATTCTCTAGAAAGTAGTTTGTTTTCTCTCACATATTGTCATTTATTTAAAGTAAAATGTTAAAGCTATAAGTAAATTTGCTATACTTGCAATTTTATATTCTTCCCATTAGAATTTTATTCATTCTTGAGCTAACAACTTCTCAGTATAAGAAAAAATATCTTTTCTTGGAGCAAAATAGTACTCATAACCAGCTTCTTTAGCTGCATTCCTAATTACTGCCATCTTCTCTACAGGTCAGTGGTCCTCTAAAAGACGGAAAAACAGTTCACTATGAGAAGACGGATTCTTAAACAGGAAACTCTTCAGATGAAAAAGCCCTTTTCTTAAAAGTGTCTTTCCCAAACATACAAGAAACGTAAACAAGTCCCAGTAAACAAACAAAAAAAACCCACCCTTTTAATTTGGAAATAATTTCAAACTTATACAAAGATACAAGAATATTACAGAAAATACCAACATTCACTTTACCCAGATTCACCTACCGTTAATATTCTACTCCACTGCTTTGTTTTTGCTTGCTTGCTTTCTATTTATCTACCCATCCATCATGTGTGTATATACATATATATGTATATTTACATATAAAATATTGTCCTGTCAACAATTTGACAGTAAAATGTATATATCATGTTCTTTATCCCTAAATACGTCAGTGTATATTTCATAATATTAGGGATATTCTTTTACATAAGTAACCACAATAAAGTCTTCAACTTCAGTAAACATACAATGAAACAACACTTAGACCTAGTCCACTATCCACATGTCAATTTTACCTATTAACAAAATAACATCTTTATAGCATTTTTTCCCTCCAATATGGGATCCAGCCTAGAATCAGATATTGCATTTACTTATCAGCCTTTCATTGGACTATTTCCACAGGCTTCCACAGTGTTTCATGTTATTGAGTTTTTTGGAAGTAAATAAAAATATACAAAAATATCTCTCATTTAGGGTTGTCTGATATTTCCTCTGATTTGATTCAGCTTATACATTACTGGCCAGAATATCACAAAAGCAATGTTGTATCCTTTTCAATGTATCATATCTAGAAGTGAATGATGTATATTTGCCCTTCACTGGTGATGTTAATTTTGATTACATGGCAAAGGTGCTGTACTATTTGTTTACTAAATAGTTATTATTTTTTGCCTCGTAACTAATAAGCAACCTATGGGGATTTCTTGAAGGCCATGCAAATATCCTGCTCCCCATAAAAATTACCCCTATATTCAGCATCTATTGGTGATTCTAACCTGGGCCAATCTTTGTGAATTAATATTTACCCAACTTCAGCTCTCCCTCCACATTTGCCACTCTACACTCAGCACTCTACTGTAAGCAAGAGCCCTCCTTATCCTCTATCGATTTATCTACCTATTATCAGTATGAACACATGGATTCCTATCTTATAATTGGTTTATAATTCATTACTGTATTCAGTTATTTTGGCACTAAAATTTTCCCAGATTTGGCAGGTGTCATCTCCTTCAAACTGGCCTCTATTATTTTTTTAATCACTTCCTTTATTTCTGGCATGACAAAATATTATAAGTTCATCTTGTACCTATTCTGCTCCAGTCTTGTAAACAGCCCTTTCTCTGAGAAGCCCTGGATCCTTTACATAAAGGAATGTTAGACACCAAAATAAGCATGCTAAGTATGCTCATTTTGACTGTGGTCTCTTTATTCCTATGTGGCCAGGGCTAGGAAATATATGCATATATGTAGATATAATCATATATACATATGTATACATATATGCATATACACATGCACTTAGATATGCCTGTGCACATACATACACATATTTTAGAAATCATGAATTCATATTCATTTCTTCAAGTCTAATTCATCACCGTGGAAATATTTCCTGTCCTTCTCAGCTCTATATATGTGGGTCTCTTCTTTCATAGTGAGAACACTGGCTCTTAACATCATCAGTATATTTATTATCTTGCTTAACTCTGCAATGCATCTAAAATGGCTCCAAAATTGTTTTTTCCATAACATTACAAAACAAATAAATAAACCTACTAAGAAGACCTCAGAATTTACTTAAATTCTCACCCCATCCCATCCCCCAACCAAGACTGAGAGTATATAGTCAAATACTGTGTTTATAAATAACTTTGACTAGAACTTTTCACCCCCACCCCATTCAGTGTAGTTATGACATGCATTTGAAATACAATTGTGTTTGTTTATTGCAGGTGGTTTTCCATTGTAGCTTTTTCCCCTTTTCATCTTGGCGAATTAATTTTATTTTCAACTTGTAGAACACTAACATGCTTCCAAAAGTCAAAACTATGCAAAAAGGTACAATGAAAGAAGTGGAACTCCTTCTTGTATCCCTTTCACCCTATTTACTGTCCCCATTGTAAGTAACCAAGTTCATTGTTCTCTGGTTTATCCTTCTGTTTTAGTTTGGTAGAGTTGCCGTTAACAAAATACCACAGGCTGGTTGGCTTAAATAATGGAAATTTGTTTTCTCACAGTTTTGGAGGCTGGATGTCCAAGATCAAGGTGCCAGCAGTGTTGTTTTCCTTTGAGGCCTCTCTGCTTGGCTGCCCTTTTGCTGCCTCTTCACACGGCCAACCCTCTGTGCATGAAAGCTCCAGGTGTCTCTCTGTGTATCCTAATATCTTCCTCTTAAAGACACCAGTCAGATTGGGTTAGGGCCCACCCTAATGGTCTCATTTTAATTTAATTACCTCCTTAAAGGTCCTATCTCTAAATACAGTCACATTCTTAGATACTGGGGGTTAGGACTTCAGCATATGAATTTTAAGGGGACACAATTCAGTCTACAATACCTTCCTATGTTTATTTTTGTAAAGATAAGTAGATAGGTAAATGTTTTCTTATTTCCCTTCTTACACAAGTGGTAGCATAGTATTTATATTCCTTTGCACTTTTCTGGCTCACTTTTTATCAGAGGCATTTTGTTAAACATGGCTTTGAATTTTAGTATCCATTATGTAACATCTGTTGCATATATTCAATAAATTTCCAAGATTTAAGAATTTTTATGCATTTGTAACGACTATGGGTCTTAGCCTCATAGAAATTACGTGTGAATTAGACAGTAAGGAGTCATTTTGGATTTCTGGCCTACCAAGGGGTCCTGAAAAATAATAATTTCTAGGCACAGTGGTTTAATCCATTAAGGTGGATATGAAATAATTAAATAGCAAAATTTCACATGACTGTAGCCAGGAGGCATTTGATGTGTGAGATAAGAAAAATAACTCTTGCTCAGAAGAAGAATTTTTTTCAAGTATGAATTAATATTTTCTCTCCAAAAGGCAGGGTGGTCTGAATAATCCTTCTCATTATCACAACAAGCAAAAAGAGAAAGCACAGACATAGAAAAGATATCTCTCAAATGCCTCTCTCCCAACCTCAATACCTAAAAGCAATTACACTGCAGATTAAGTTTGGATCCGTACAATAGCAAATTAGGAACTTTGGTGGCTAATGCAATAGACATACAGTTGCTCAAGACGCTATACCTAAAGCCTGAACATACATCATTGAAACAGAGTCTGAATTTCTTTGCAGGGAAAGCAACCTGTAATTGTGAAAAGTGCACACAGCTTTTGGAGTCAGATATCTGCATGTTTGTCAAGTGTCTTTTGCTACTCTGCCAAACCACTTTTGCGTGTTTGGAGAATCTGTCACTGCATGTGTAAGTCTAGCGGAAGTCAGGACCTAGACTCCCATGATGGAAGAAAAATAAAGAAGCTGGTTCACTGTTATTGACTGAATTGTGTGTCCACAAAATTCATGTGTTGACATCCTAGCCCCAATGTAACTGTATTTGGAGATAGGGTCTTTAGGAGGTAATTAAGGTTAAATGAAGTCATGGGGTAGGACTCTAATCTAATAAGACTAGTGGCCTTATAAGAAGAGGAAGAGAGGAAGAAAGAGAGTGGGAGGGAGAAAGAGAAAAAGAGAAATCTCTGCTGGCACACAAAGAAGAGGTCATGTGAGGATGCTTTGAGACAGAGGCCATCTGTAAGCCAGGAAGAGAGGTTTCACAGACCTGGACTTGGCCAAACCTTGATCTTGGGCTTATATCCTCCAGAACTATGAGAAGAAAATTTCTGTTTAAGCCACCCAGCCTGTGGTAATTTGTTATGCACCTGAGCTGACTAATACACTTGCCCAGACCAAGGCAGATGCTCTCCATTTTTAGATGCTCTCCTTCTGGAGCAAAGAATGCAGAGAAGGTACAGATGCAGAGAGCTCATGTTGATGGTGGCAGCAGCAGTTACAGAATCCTAACCAGACCCTCCTCTAGCATTTAAAAAATTATTTATTACATGTATTACATAAACACAACTTTACATAAATGTAGAAATATAATCATATACATATGGTGTATCTTCTTAGATTTTTTGCCTTGCCTTTTTTTGCTTGCTTCCATCAACCCTCACCCTGCAACCCCTCCCTCCCATTCCCACCTCAGCCAATCACTTCTGGTATAAGTACTTTTCTTAATCAGCAATTCCTTATGAAAATTTATCCAAGGTACCAGGGAGAGTGTTATTCATCTTAATTAGTGGCTGCATTACATTCAATTAATTCCATCATAATTTATTCAGCCATTCTCCTTCATAGACATTCACTGTCTACATTTCTTTTTCTATTATGAACAAGTGGCATAATTTGGGCTGAGCTTCTGACTGCCTAGGCTCTCCTTTGACCCTCTGCTTAGTTCTGAGCCTATTTCTCCAGTGTAATAGTATACTTTTTTTTAAAGGGGAAAAACACATGTATATATAATTTCTGGAAGGATACACATAGATGTTGTGATGTTTCTGATATCCTTTCAATGAATTACTCTTCTGCTTTATGTTAACCAGAATGAGAGCTACTGTTTGCAACCCAGAACCCTAAGCGGTACACTAGGGTTCCCATTTAGCTTTCACAATTATTACCTGTGTGTCCTCTCTGAGCCCTTACTTCCTTATGGAGTTATAAGAAATTGGAAAATACATGCAATGTGGTTGGCACAGTGCTTGACATATGCTAGGTTCACAATATATGGTAACAAGAATCATCATTAATAATAGTACTTACTGATAACAGTAAAAGGACTTCGATGAGGATCAGTGGAAGACATGGAAGAAGGTGAGAACCCAAATGGGACCAGGCTCAAGACTTCACCAATCCTTTAATGAGCATAATCTGGGATTACTGACAGACCATATAGTATTTGTGTGCCTAATTACCTATTTATGATCCCATATATTCATTCCCCAGTGTGGATTCAGGCATTCTTATTTTGCCCCTTCCACTGTCATCATAAAGTTCGGCATTACAAGAATCCCTTGTGATATTAACATGAATCCTGAAAGGAGTGAAGCAGTAGACACATCTAACAACAGGTATGATTTGGCCCAAAATGGGTAAAGCAAGGAGATACCTCCTACTACCCCAAAGCCTATCCTTTCCAAACGCCACATGTTAAGTCACCATTTGACACACTCCAAAATGTATATATTTCTTTGAATTTGTCTTTTCCATGTAAGGGTATGGTCACAGCAGTTATTCCAATGAAAGGAATGTCTACATTTAGATGTCAATATTTTAAGTGGGTCATGAAATTAAATTTCCCTTCAGTAGTGAGCATCTGCTGACAGTGATGGCAGAGCTGTGAGTAAGTGTAGTTAGGAAGAAGGGAAGAAGCCTTCTGTCTTTTAGATGCATATTCATGGGGAGACTCAAGTTTCATTTATAAATTTGATTCTTGATAATTAAAGCAACTGACTGAAAGGGAACCATTAGCTTCACAGTTTTGTTGGTAATTTAGTGCTGTTAACACATGGCAACTAATGTGTTTACTGTATTGTTCAGCATTTATTTTCTGGTTGTTTTATTTTAGAACCAAGAGATAAATTTATTTCCACTGAAAATTATTTATCTCACTTTTTGACCAAATAATGATTTCCCTTTGTTAAACTTACAGTTTTTTTCTTTGATGTATTTGATATTTGCCATTAACTGTCCTTACAGTTTTTTATTAATTTTTTCTCAGCTTTAAACTAGTTTACTATTATGGTAATTCATGCTCATGTCTAAAAATTTAAAGAATATGAATATATACACACTGAAAAGTATAAATACACCTCTCACCACAGTTTCACTCCTAGAGGTAGTCACTGTTCACAATCTCTTGTGTATCCTTCCAGAAATAATTATATTTATATATGTATTTTCCCTTTGAAAAGGTATATATATGATACCATTATATAACTAGAATTATTTTTTCACTTAATAGCTACCTTGAATATCTTTCTACATCTTGAGTATCTACATCTTATCTATCCATCCTAATTATGTGATTTCTGTAAAATATTTAAATACATTTGGGTGTACATGTTATTTTAATAGCTGATTAGTACTGCATTGCATTGGATGTATTATAATTTTTAGTCTTCAATTTATTAACATTCAAGATATTTTGAGGCAATTTTTGGTAGATTACTTTTTTTATTGAAGTATAATTGACTTAAAATGTTGTGTTAGTTTCTGGTGTACCAAAAAGTGATTCAGTTTTATATATATATATACACACACATACACACACACATATACATATATATGATCTTTTTCAGATTCTTTTCCATTATAGTTTATTACAAGATATTGAATATAGTTCCCTGTACTATACAGTAGGATCTTGTTGCTTATTTATTTTATATACAGTAGTTTGTATCTGCTAATCCCAAACGTCTAATTTATCCCTCCCCAAACTTTCCCCTTTGGTAACAGTAAGTTTGTTTTCTATGTCTGTGAGTCTATTTCTGTTTTGTAAATAAGCTAATTTGCATCATTTTTTAGATTCCACAAATAAGTGATATCATATGATATTTGTCTTCCTCTGTCTGACTTACTTCACTTAGTAATAATCTCTAGGTCTATCCATGTTGCTGTAAATGGCATTATTTCATTCTCTCTTATTTCTGAGTAATAGTCCATTGTGTGTGTGTGTGTGTGTGTGTGTGTGTGTGTGTGTATGTGTATATATATATATATATATGTACATCATATCTTCTTTACCCATTCATTTGTTGATGGACATTTAGGTTGCTTCTATATCTTGGCTATTGTCAATAGTGCTGCTATGAAAAATGGGGTGCATGTATCTTTTCGAATTAGAGTTTTCTGTAGATATATGCCCAGGAGTGGGATTGCTAGATCATATGGTATCTCTTTAGTTTTTTAAGGAACCTCCATACTACTTTCCATAGTGGCTACACCAATTTACATTCCCATTAACAGTGTAGGAGGGTTCCCTTTTCTCCACACCCTCTCCAGCATTTATTTATTTTTATTTTTTTCCAGCATTTATTATTTGACTTTTTGATGATGGCCATTTTGACCAGTGTGAGGTGGTACCTCATTACAGTTTTGATTTGCATTTCTCTAATAATTAGAGATGTTGAGTAGCTTTTCATGTGCCTATTGGCCATCTGGATATCTTCTCTGGAGGAATGTCTCTTTAGGTCTTTTGCCAATTTTTTTGATTGGGTTGTTCGTTTTTTTGTTATTGAGTTGTATGAGCTGTTTGTATATTTTGGAAGTTAAGCCCTTGTTGGTTGCATCATTTGCAAATATTTTCTCCTAGTCTGTAGATTTCCTTTTCATTTTGTTTATGGTTTCCTTTGCTGTGCAAAAGTTTATAAGTTTGATTAGATTCTATCTGCTTTCTTTTTTCTATTGCCTTGGGAAATTAAGAAAATATTGCTATGATGTATGTCAGAGAATGTTTTGCCTATGTTCTTTTCTGGGAGTTTTATGGTATCACATCTTATAGTTAAGTCTTTAAGCCATTTGAGTTTATTTTTGTGTATGATATGACCGAGTGTTCTAACTTCATTGATTTATATGTGGCTGTCCAGCTTTCCAACAGCACATGCTGAAGAGATTGTCTTTTCTCCATTGTATATTCTTGCCTTCTTTGTCAAAGATTGACTGACTGTAGCTATGTGGGTTTATTTCTGGGCTCTCCATTCTGTTCCATTGATCCATATGTCTGTTTTTGTTGCTAATACCATGCTGTTTTGATTGCTGTATCTTTGTAGTATTGTCTGAAGTCTGGGAGGATTATGCCTCCAGCTTTGTTCTTTATCCTCAGGATTGCTTTAGCAATTCTGGGTCTTTTGTGGTTCCATATAAATTTGAGGATTATGTGTTCTAGTTCTGTGAAAAATGTAATGGGTAGTTTGATAGGGATCACATAAAATGTCGATTGCTTTGGGTAGTATGTCCATTTTAACAATATTAATTCTTTCAATTCAAGAGTATGGGATATGCTAGATTACTTTTAATAAGATCATGGATTGTCCATCCTATTATTGAGTAACGGATATCAACTGACTAGAGGAAAGACTTGAAATTCACCAATATCCAACCCATGCCAGCCTCTGTCCCATTAATGATTCATACTCTACTTCTCTAGCAGTGTTCCGTAAACCAGTTAACTAAAGCAATAAGCTTCCTAGCATCAGGACTTTTGTCAGTAAAATACACTTATGCTTTCATTTCTGGGTGAGAATTTACTACAATTTAGGAAAATTTATTATTTTGATGGCCAATTATATAATTTTCTTTTTGATGACAATGAATGCTTACCAAAAAGGCCATGGATCAGTAAGATCTCAACTTAGCCTGTGTACATTACATAAGTGTCTGGGTGATTCCCATAAGAAATGGAGTAATAGCAGCAAGATAATTCAAAGTGCAAAGGAGGATTCAAAAAATCTCCCATAAAATGTGCCAAATGCCTCCCACTTATTTATTTTTATAGAGATTTTTGTTGTTGTTGCTTTTGAGTGTTATACAATTTTTTAAGTGGAAATTGACTTCTTACCTTTCTATTAATGGATAGGGTTCTCTTTTTTGGTTGACATCCCCCCATTTTGTGGTACCTACCAACATAAAGCTAATAGTGAATACGAACAAGTTTATCTTTAAGTATGAGTTGAGTTTTCATCTCTTTCATTTCCTTAATGGCCTCAATTTCACAAATAGTCCCTTTTCATACTTTTAATTACTCTTTACTTATTTTTATTTATTTCTTAAGTCATCACTATTGCACCTATCCCATGATGCATGTGTCACATGAACTCCTTTCTTTCTTTTTTTTTTTTTTTTGTATCACTCCTATTTTTACCTTTTCTGTAACATAAATGATTCCTAATGCAGGATATTCCTATGCCTCTTAGAATGGGCTCAGCTATTATGCACGGATTGGTCAGACATTCTCCAGTCACTTCTCTATTTTACTACCAGCTCTGAAATATGCATTATCTTCTGTTTCTTGACTCTTCCTCTATTCCTCTCTAGCAACATGTGAAAATCCTTATGCTGTGGAAAAAAAATACACTACCAAAACAAAAACCAATATTTTATTTAGATTGACTGTCAGTTTTCAAGGTGTTTTCTTCTTTGTGTTCTCAGCACCTAAGAATAGTGCCTGGTACTTAGTAGGCAGTCAATAATTGCTCATTAGGGGATTTATTTGCTCTTTTGAATGAATCCAAACTGCTACACATGCAACTGCAAAATTATGTTTGACGATGGACAAACTTGAAAAAGAACATAAAAAAATAATAATTGATTTGTTAGGGTGAGGAGTAGTAGTAGGTACTTTGCTGCTCTTTTTATCATATGGTATGATTTGACTGCTGACTGAACAGTAAAAGTTCTGCTAGAGTTCAACTGTTATGGGTCTGTGGCTAAATTCAGCATTCCCTCTTCTTTGACTAATGGCAGAGCACATTGTGGCCTTCCTCTGACTCACCCCCAGCATTTTTTGATACAGTAAATTGAACTGAAAGGACATTAAGATCAGTGTTAAGGATAATGATCTAAATAAAAGCCCAAATTGCTTATTCACACTATTTAGCACCTTGCGTGTAGTACCACATTTAATCCTCCTGACATCATTAGGAGGTAGGATTATTATTGTTTCTGTTTTAGACATAAGGAAGCAAAGACTGTGAGAAGTTAAATAACTTATTTGGGAACCCCCACTAGCTTGCGTGTGTCTCCCAAGTCCTTGCTAGTAACTGTAACCGGATAAGCAGTTCAGAACCAACAGCTAGCAGGTACATCTACTTTGCTCCAACAGGATTAATGGGTTGATTGACTGCTGCCTCAGCTTTGTTTACCCAAGACTCAGATAAATCAGAATATAACTGAAGAACAAATAGAGTGGATCCATCAAGGGAGTTATTTGCATAAAAGATAAAGATGTAGGGCTTCCCTGGTGGCGCAGTGGTTGAGAGTCCACCTGCCGATGCAGGGGGCACAGGTTCGTGCCCTGGTCCGGGAAGATCCCACGTGCCGCGGAGCGGCTGGGCCCATAAGCCATGGCCGCTGAGCCAGCATGTCCGGAGCCTGTGCTCCGCAACGAGAGAGGCCACGACAGTGAGAGGCCCACATAACGCAAAAAAAAAAAAAAAAAAAAAAAAAGATAAAGTTGTAGGCTTTGGAAGTAAAAATATAAGGAAAACAACAGCAACCAAAACCACATCTCATTCTTCATAATAAGACAGTCGAGACTGCAGGTTTGATCTAAGGCTAATCACTTAGGATCAGAGGAAAGCACCTGTTCAGATCCATAACAGTCCCTGGGTCTGAGGCCAAAGGTATTTCAAGCAAGATTACCAAGGGGCTGTTTCATACCATTTCTCTGAGGCTTTGAGACCACCATTTTCTAAGCCACATAACAGACCACATACAGTACAAGGGGTAGAGTGTGGGGTGAGGGACCCTTTACATTGCAGCCTCAGAGTCCTTGCTGCAGGAAGCCAAAGCAAACAAGAAAAAAAAAAAAAAAAAAGGAGATGACTCCAGTCATGAGGTCACGTGAAACAGCCTTCATGTTCATCCTGGGTTCATCAGAACCTTCTTATCCTCCCTGGCCTTCTGACCACTTCCACAAGTCATGCCCCACTGGATAAGGGTCATCTGTACCAGAATTCACTATACCCAAGGGAGAACAACATTTTATTGTTTTTTTAATTAAATATTGTTGCTCTAAGAAGACGGTGAACTCTTCAAGGGCAAAGACAATATTATTTTTTGCCTCACAGGTAGGGCTTAGGACAATGTTGGGCACAGTGCAGTTGATAATTCCTCACTAACCTGACATGACATTATTTGACAAGTTTGCTTCTTACTGTTAGTAACTCAAAACTGTACAAGATTGCTAAAAAGGTATAAATGAAAAGAAAAAAATCCCTCCTTCCTGGCTATCACCAAGGACAACATTGCTTGGAAAGGATTAAAACATTTTCTGTCACTACCTACCATTTCCCTGGGAAGCAAAGCCAAGCCTGTAATGCTGATTAACAATGTTAATGTTCTTCTGTAGGCGGACAGGCAACTCAGAGGCTTGCTTCTCTCCTTCCCCCTCTTCCTTAGATAGAATGACTTAACTCTTCAAATTTTCAGAGAGAGAGAGAGAGTCGGGGGTGGCGGATGGGGGAGAGAGACTTATCAACAGTTTTGCAGACTCCACCTGGTACACGCACATCCTACAGGAAGTTAGAAAGCAGTGAACTTCAAATTACGACAACAACACAAATACTCTTCGCTTAACCCCGTCTACCGTATCAGAATAAATTAGGAACCAGGAACAGAGAAAAGACTTGACGCTGTAGGCCATTTAAAGGCCTTCTTAGTGAAGCCAGCAAGGTTTCATTATCAGAAATAGCTGCAGCCTTCAGATCTCAGTGACTATGGGAAAAATAAAATACCACAACACACCTGGCAGATTATAGTCTTTCAGCTCAGTTGTTTACTTATACTTCACCACACACTTACTTGACTAAGAGACCCTGTTTCTCTAAAAAATTTTATTGCCAGACTTTAACCCCTGCCAGATTTTTCTGGTGATTACTGGGTGTTTGTTAATTTGTTTGCCCTCTGACAGAAATTAAATGGTGGGATAACTTGTCAAACTTACCAAACTAAGTTTCATAAAGAATACTTACCCAGGAGTCAATAAATTTTAGCCTAATTCCTTACTGAACTTCAGAGAGAACCTCATCTCTTTGGTCCCCATTTTCTTACTTGTAAATGAGCAGGTTGGATTAGATGATGTAAAGGATCCTTCCCAACTCTCATGTTCTGTGCTATCATCTATGAGAGAATGCCATATGACAGAGATGTCCAACTAAAAACCAGAAGACAGGGCTTAAGGCCCCCACCTTGCCATTTAACAACTCATTAAACCTTTCTGAGCCTTAACTTTTTTCATCTATAAGATCCATTCCAGTTCTAAATTCTACGATTTTTTATGACATTGCTTATTGAGTCTGAAAATATCACAAACATAAGGTCTCAGACATTACTTTTAAGACTTTCGTACTACAGGGATTGTATCACATAAACAACTCAATTTGATAATCAACCAACCACCAGCATTTATTGTGCAAGCAAACAGTTTTTCTGAAAAACTGTGCAGGGGTGAGAGGATGCATGTTTTGCAAACATCACTCAGTAGTGATGGTTTTATTTGCCCTATTTTAACTGAATTTTAGATCACTTAATATTTAGCACTAATAACCACCATGATGTCTGGTTTTCATGAGATTAAACACTGTGTCAGGTTGCTAAGTTCTATATTTTTAACAGTCTGGGTTGCCTGCTTTCTACAGAATGGTACCACTGGCAAATAGCCAAACAAGCACAGATTGGTACCTTCATCCAATTGGCCATTGGAAAACTGCATTCTGAGGTGCTTTGGTAGTAAGCCTGCTTCCTGTAGTAGCTCCCACTTTATGGTTTGACCAAGTCATCTCCTTCCTTCCCTAGGTAATAGAGTGCCATTTTTGTACCAGCTTTAGTATGGCTGGGCTGTTGTCTAAGCTATGAGAGTGCACTGAGCAAAGAATGGCTGTTTCCAAAGAGACATCTGTCAGATGCAGAGGGAGCTTGCATTGCTCTAGGGTGCTGACTTTGTGCTCATCATTTTCCAGCCTGTCTGATTGGCTTTCCTCTAAAAGCAAGAAACAGAAGTGCTGGCTGCCAAAGATGGTTTGAATCCTTGTCTGGCAGCTGCCAAAGTCAAAGAGGGAGGAAAAGAGATGGCAAATAACATTTATTGAGCACCTCCTGTGTTACCAGACACTGCTTAACTCATTCAATACTCATGAAGTGACATCAAACATGAAGGAATCCAGGGGCCCAAACAATGTGGTCAGGACTCTGTCTCCATCTCCCAGTTCTGCTTTACCCTGCCTGACTGTTCTCACATAGGTTCTTCTCATTCGGTAGCAAGATGACACCAGCGGCTCCATTCTCACATCCTCCTGTCTTAGCAAGCCCATGGATGGAAGACTTCTCCTTCCCATGTGTGCACAACAAGCCCAAGGAAGATTCAGGGTGGGGCATGCTCCATATGTCACCTGTTCATGACTGAACCAATTTCCCACCCCCCTACCCAAACATTGTGAGCATGTGCAGGAGTCAGGGTGGCACAGGGGTGGATAGTCCCAGTGTGAAGTGGGGGGGAAGTTTCCTTAAAAAGCCAAAAGAAGAGGGTGGCAACCCTTGCTAGAGAGAGGAAAACTCTGTCTGTCCAAACGGCTACCCTAGTCCAATGCAATGAGCTACTGAAGAATACTGTTGGTTTGAGTTGTCAATTTGAATGTTTTCTCTAGAAGAATGGAATCAAGAATGCAATAGGGAAAGTTAAGGGCAGTTTATCAAACCTCAATGGACATATATATTAACATACATTTATCAGACAAGCTACATAAATCTGTCTTTTTTCATCTTTTGATGACTCTCATGCAGAAATGGCAATTAGCTTTCTCTTGGATACGTATACAGTCATCTAGATTTAAAGGCATATGGTCTATCTTGGATCGTTTACAGATTGCAAGATGGCTCTGAAGCCAAACTTGCTGCTTATTTCATGCCCTGCACATTTAATTACTGCTTGATGTGAATGAAGCGTTTTACCCGAAGATATGCGCTGCTGGAATTTTAGCTGGGTTGAGTCATAAAACAGTTTTCAACAGATTGAGGCAATCTTAGAGGGAAGTTTGTGAAGAAAGTTGGCTTGAACTATCTGACTGTAAGTCATAAATGTTTTGAGTCAGTCTGAATATTGCTGGATAAGATGACAAATACAAGTGTTTCTAGTTTAGTGCTTTCCTGGAAAATTCTAAAAAACAAAATTCTTCTATTGGGCTTAATCACTAGTGGTAAACGGTTAATCATTATAGGAATTAGTTCTGAAAGAGAGATGGGGCATTTTTCCTAGTCATTTGTTTCTTTTTTGGAAATTAATTCTCTGCAGCACAGGTTTTCTTAGTTCCACTCTCTGACTTAGCTTCCATGTCTTCATGTCAGTTAAACCATTCCTCTACCTGGTCATCTCAGGTGGTACTAGCCTGGGACAGGGAAGAAGCAATAACCGGGGAGCCTATACAGCTTGGTATTCAAGCAAATAAATAAAGAGTTTGTGAGTTTGGGTTGTTCTATCTCATGGGTTGCTCTACCAATTTCTAATTATGTAAATGTAGGAAAATAGCTTTGCTTATGATGAGAACTGAGTAAAATAATGCTATTGAACTGCCCAGAAGGGTATCTGGTACATGCCCTTCAACTAAAATGGCTGCCATGTTGCTGTTATCATGCCAAAGCTGCTCTCCAAGCACATTCTTCATATTGGAGCACTTGGTGGGGGGCATAGCTACTAGCCACTTCTGGCTCCTGCATACTTGCTTTGAACTACCCTCTGCTTTTTCTTTCTCTACTGCCCTCCCTTTGTGCCAAGTAATTCGGACAATGCAAAAAAAAGTTTTCTTTCTTTTTAATTCAAGCTCTGATCCTAAGAAACAGAGTAGAGAAAATAATTTTATTGACTTCTTTAAACTTCTCCAAAACATGGCATGCTCTCTTTCCCTCATGAGTCTTCACACAGGCTGTTCCTTCGATCAGAACACTTTTCCTCTTGTATTTGTTTCTTAAGCTTTCTCAAAGTCAAGGCCTTAGTTTAGACTCCTCTCTCCTCCAGAAAGTCTTAACTGACCCCTAACCCCACACATTCTAGGTTTTCTATGTCTCCTAGCATGTTAGACCTTCCCTATCACTGCAGTGCTCATTCTGGTGACTGGCTCAGACAGAGACTGTGAGTTCCAGGAAGGGCAGAGATCATGTCTGCCTCATCAATCGGTAGGGATCATTGTACCCTTGGCACCTAGCACAGTGCCTGGCCAAGAGCAGGCACTCAATAAATGTTCTTGCTTGGAAACACACGTCAGTGCCTTTTCTAGAAGGGACTCAAGGATCATTTACTCTTTTGTATCTCCTCAGTTATGTGTCTCCTGGAGCACTGCTGCTATCATGGTGGAAATGTCCCATAGCTGTGCTGAATAGCAGAGTGGACACTAGCTACATGCCGCCATTGAGCATTTGAAATGTGGCTAGTGCAACGGGGGGCCCTACATTAATTTATTTTGAATTTAATTTTAATAGCCAATGTGCTATCATATCAGCCAGCACAGTCCAAGAGCCTGAGGTTTAAAAGTTTGTTTCCAGGAGCTATAACTCTAAGAACTGTCACTTTTTGAGGGGATAAAATTGTCATAAAATTCAGAAGTTTGGCAGTAACACTCAAGTTTAGTTAATGTTTGGAACCAACTTCCCAAAGAAAACACACATTGTGTCACTTTTTGGGCTATGCGGAGCATCTCAATTTTAGGCAAAGGAGTGTAGTGCTTGGGTTAGCAGTCCTACTCTGATACCCTCTGCTGTGTTACCCTGAGCAAGTCACTTAACATCTCTGTGTCTCAGTTTCCTTACCTAGAAAATGGAGCTAACAGTTTCTACCTCAAATTGTGTTAAATGAGAATGAGTGTGTGTGTGTGTGTGTGTGTGTGTGTGTGTGTGTGAGAGAGACAGAGAGAGAGAGAGAGAGAGAGAGAGAGCAAGCAAGCAAGCAAGAGAGAGAGAACAGTCCCTGGCACATTGTATGTTCTCAAAAATGCTAATTACCATGGTTAATTATTCCATTCTTCTATGTTTCTAAATCAACATGGCATTTGGATATATATGTGTGCATATATACACACACACCCCGCCAACAGATCCACTAAACCTGCTTCATAAGTTTTGATCAGGCAGAACAAGAATGTGAGTGTAAAGTACTATGAGAAAGTTAGAGGATAGGTATAATAGAATGTTATATGGGATCATTATTAGGGAAGATAACTCATTTTAGAAAGGTAAAGGACCTTGAAATGTCATTTTAAAAGAGCAACAGTATTTGAAGTAGGGATTAGAATTTCTGCTTGCAGGAAGGCTTTCAGCAAACATTTCCGTTTTCCTTCTCCATTTTTGTCACCTGTCCAGGTTGCCCTTTTGCCATCCTCTCAATAGGCAAAATGTTCAGGGGATGGCTGCCTTGTGCCATGCACCAAGGAGACTGAAATGAGCTGATGCAATGAGTCTAACATCCACCCTTTGAGTCTTACTATTCAAATTAACATGCTACAAAATGTTTGTGTATCCTCTGTGGCCCCTTAGCTCCATTAGAAAACTGTGTGAGCAAGGACAGGAGACAGGGAGATGCTTCCTGGAATCAGTAGCTGATTTGCAAGCCTGAGGAGTTTGCATGAAAGGCAGCAGTAAAAGTCAGTCATCAGCCCTGATATTTATAGTGAAGGGGGAAAGAAAGGAGAGAAAACCATGAAATGTTACTAGGAAGTCAGGGAAATAGAGAGAGCTACTCAGTATAACTCATACCTTACTACCTGTTCTTCATTTAAAAAAAAATTTTTTTTTAATGTGTGATATATATGTGGAGTCTTTTCTAAGAAACAGAAAGGGGAAATCTCCTCCCCCTGATCAATGGTATATGATAAGTTACTATAGTATTTTGATACAAAAAATTGAAATGAACTAACCACAAATGCAGGAAGATGAGGTCTAAAAAGCAATACAAAGTTTCCTTTATTTCCCTTGCTTTTTTATGTTAGAAACTGGGGAATCATGCTGAATTTCAAATAATTTGCCTGGTCCCAATACCAAACCATTGCATGCTTTGCAAATTGAGATGCATTTAAAAAAAAAATTTATAAAATACATGTCAAATAATGAGAAAATAGATGAAAAAGTAATTCTCACATTATATTAGAAGACTATCTAGTGGCTTGCAAATAAGGAAGCATTCATTTTATTGTCAATACAAATAAATACATAACAATAATAGTCTCAGATGCTTTGAAAACAGTTGGAACTACTGAAATGGCACAGAATTAGGGAGTTTTAACATGCCCTGATGAACACTATTTTATGTGCAGAATTATCTGGACTCATCGCTTGTGTTTGTATCTTTGATTTATTATTATCCTGGAGAGATTAGACCATGGTGTTTGGAATTCTAAATGAACTTCCACACTCGGAAATTATTCCCTTATACTACCTAGCAAATAGAAAGTGGCTAAGCATTTTTGGGGAAAATATGCTCAAATACACAGTAAAGTGAAAAACATATAGGTACCCTGTCTTTAAATGTCTTCTTGGGTCTTTGAAAAGCATTCATTTTAGCACAAAACTGCTCTTTGGATTAGAATTAGGACCCTTTGGGAAGGCTTATAAAAGCATTCACCTTTGGGAAGCTACTGTGTTTCCAGGGCGATGAGTAAACCAAACCAGAAGTAATCACAGAATGTTAGGGTCTGAAGTTAGAGAAGCTCTGTCCACCTCCTATTTTGCATGTGAGAAAACTGGAATCCCAGAGGTTGATGGCCTTGCCCAGGCCACACATGTCAGGGGTAAGGCTGTTTCTATTAGAATGGCACCTCCTGACCTCATCTAGTTGCTCCTTTGACCACAGCATGCTCCCTGGAATTCTACAGTACCCAACGCCTCCTCCAATGCCTGGCACGTAGTAGACTCACAATAAATGTGTATTGACTAACTGAATGGCCTGAGAACCTTAATAATTAAAAACATCATTTTAACTTACTTAAAAACACTGAACAAATGTGCTTCTCAGAGAGGCTGGCCAATTGCAACAAGACCATTATGAGCAAGAAGGGGGCTGCTGAATAATATAAACAGGAGGAAAGAATTCAACTATAGCCTGTAGTAACAAGGTGAAACACCCCATGACGATGAGGGGCTAGAAAGGCTGGTGACCTGTGACTACATCAGAAGCACTAAAGCATCCTTGGCTATGATGGAGAAAAACATAGTATGAGATTCCTTTGCTTTCTGCTGCTATTCAAACAGCAGGCGTATGTTCAGAATGGTTCTTTTAGAGAAAACAGGGTGAAATTTTGACATCAAAAGGTCTTGAGATAACCACAGTAATGAGAATGACCACTGGAGGAAGAGCATCCCTTTTTTATACTGAGTTAGAATATAGCTATTTTGAGCATTTTTATTCAAAAAAATGGAAATTTTGCTTAATTTCCATTTATCCTGTTCTAAGTCTACCAACCCTGAAAAGCAGAGGCATGATTGATCTTAAAATGTCAATCTCTTACCTAAAGAGAGGAAGAAAAGATTTATTTAAAGAATAAAATGTCACAGGGATTCTTAGGAGAAAAGCTCCTGGGTTTGGATTTTCTTTGACAGCCAGGATTCCAAATGAGTAATTTTCCCCCTCCATACATTTTGTAGTAGCTCCCCAGATAGCTATCAGTGCAGATGTCCAGACTGGCAAATGCTTCCATGTTTTAGGGTCCTTTTTGTCAGTTAATCTACCTGGATGCTGACTTTCAGGAAAAACTTCTTGGTACTGAAAGAAAAACTCCTCAGGCCCTTGGGGGGCCTAATAAAATTCTACTCCTGGATACACCCATCCCATTGAAAATGCATCCACTAGGCTGGGGTTGGGGATGAAGGAGCTGGGATTTAATACCTTTGGTTTAGTCCTAGGGGATCAGGGAGGCAAGTGAAACCCAGTTTAGAGAGCTCACCTGACTACAGTTTAAAGTATGAACGGGTACAGAAAATGTGAATGGATTCATCAGAGAGCCTGAAGAATTCTCAGCATCTGTATGCAGTTTTCACATTGGAGATTTAATGTACACATTATGCTATATTTCCAGCATCTACAACAGTGCCTGCCTGGCACATAATAGGCATTTGATGATTATTTGTTAAAACATTTCAGTGTTAAAATTAGAGGAAATCTCCCACTAGATGCAGAGAGAAATTTATATTATTTATGAAAATTTATCCATTTTTTATGACCTTTTCAGGTAAAAAACAAAACAAACAAAAAATGAGTTTAAAGACACCTTGGGTTTTATCTAAATTGGCCTCTTGTTTCAGAAAGAATCTTCCTCAAATCACCCTAGATTAATGAATTCTACTTCTAAAGACAGTTAGATGGAGAATGGCTATATATAAAGTCCAGTGACTGGCACCTTAGTTTTCTTTGTGTGAGGATAAATAATTCCTGCTCTTCAGGTATTCCGTATTTTCCAGATGGTGCGCAAGATTAATGGTGCCTGTTGCCATTGCTCTGAACTAGCTGGAAAGACCTCTAGTCATCCTGACAACCTGGAAAACTAGGTCTCTCTTCTCATCCTTGCAGTCACTACAGAGGATCAAAAGGCAGAGAGGAGAACCACTGTCATTGAAGAAAACCAGACTAAAGAAGAGTCAATCTAAAGATAGGAATGTATGGTCTGCTGTCACTCTCAGGGAGCCTGAGGAATGAGTCAGTCTCTCCAAGGACCACCAGGCTGCCAGAACCAAAAAACTTTCATTTGTCCTCTTAAGGATGGGGAGGGACAGAGGGCATAGGTGAGAACACAGCTGCAGCTGGCTATCCTGAAACCTTTGGGAGAGCATGGCCCCAAGAAAGAGAAAAAAGGAAAGGGGGCCTGCAATGGCCTGACTATTTCATTTTCAACAAAATTTATATTTTGAAATCCTAACCCCCCAAAGTTGATGCTATAGGAGGTAGGGCCATTGGGAGGTGCTTGGGTCATGAGGGTAGAGCCCTCATGCATGGGATTAGTGCTCTTCTAAAGAAAGAGAGTCCACAGAGCTCCCTAGCCCCTTCGGCCACTTAGAGACTCAAGAGAAGCCTGCATCCTGGAAAAGGGCCCTCGCCCGACCGTGCTGGCACCCTCATCTCAGATTTCCAACCTCCAAATTTGTGAGCAATAGATTTCTGCTGTTTGTAAGCTGCCTAGTCTATATTTTTACAGAAGCCTGAAATGCTTAGGACAGGCACAAACTAACAACGTTCCTAGTTAATTCTCTAAAAAATAAATCTACCAGGAAACCACCTATTCCTGGTTTCCAGATAATGCAAAGTTCATTTATGTATTTACTCATTCAATAAATAGAGCAGCTCAGACCAATGCTATGGATTGGCTTGGTAAATATGTCTGCTTCTTGACAGAGAATCAAGCAAGAAACTTACATATGATTTTGGACTATTCTAATAATTTCTGTAGGTTACATAGTTACATGTGTATGGTCAAATATACCAAGGATAAAGGGAATATTCTCAAAATAAAATCACCCTTCAAAAATTATTTAAAAGGTCTGGAAGATCATAAATTGAAGAGATGGCTTGGCAAGAAGTCAGGGTCCGAATGTACCAGAACTGCTATATCTTAGCAGATTTACTCCCTCAGGGGCAACATAATCTATATTAAACTTAAAATGCACAGGCCTTTGGCCTCCCAGCGGCTGTAGGGTAGTACTCTAATTTATTTGGAATCTGCCAAGGAAACAGTTTACCCTTTCATTTATGTCTCATTTTATGTTTTTGAATTTTTAGTAAGTCATTGATTTTTGTTGACCATGTTTCTATGGCACATGGAGAAAAGTAAATTGAGTGTTTGAGAATTTTCTCTCTAAACGCCTTCCATAAAATGTAATGATGGTGCTTTTCCTTTGTATAGTTTTTGGATGCTACTTTACCCTTTGTGTCAATGACTCATCACAGGAACAGAAAAGTTCCCACCAGTTCCTTACTTGGTATCTATATGGCTCTAAGTGAAGACATGGGCTTTATCCACAAACTGCTATAGTCAGATTGTTGCCAAAATATGAATTAATTACTGCAGGACCCAATGTACTGCTGTCACCAGGAACCAGAGAGTTAAATCCGGGATCCAAGGCGATACCTATAAGCAAAAGTGGTGGGGACTTGTATCTGAATCATGGTGGGGTGCTAAGGTTTAAGAGGGAAGGTGAGATGGAGAGACACAGAAAACCTCACCACAGCACGTGGTTGTTTCTCCTTAGGAGAGCCTGTGGCTTGTTGTGCCTGTCAAGTAGGCTAATGTGCCTGTAAATTTCCTCTGACAGAAAACATATCACAGCAGCAGCAACACTACCAGAAAACGATACAACCAAACTGTGGAAGACCGAAAGCCCAGCGCTTTCAAGGGTGATCAGAATGCAACAGAGTAAAAAAAATACAAGGCATTGAAAATAAACAAAGGCTAGGAAGAAATGAGATCACTTTCTAAGAAAAAAGCATTTATCATTTATAGGCCAAAAGAAATGCTTCTCCCACAGCCATTTTTTATATGTTATTTGGCAGTCTCAGTTCAAGGTCAAAAATATTAGAGGGCAAAAGGAATATGACTCAATATTTAAGATTTGTCATGACTGGCTTTGTAACTACATAAATATTAAATATGTAGAAATAATTGTAAGCACATTATCTCCACATCTCCACACGTTGCTTTAATTTTTAATGTAATCTTTTTCCTGAGCTGGCTGTGGGTCTGTGATTTGCATAGCTAGAATGATCCGGTGCCATCAATTTAGTAATGAAGTTACTCATTGAACAGAAGAGGCTTCTAAAAGATTATACAAAGCTGCAGGAAAGGAGAGTGTAGAAAGAAATTTTATGTTTCAGGTAAATGGGAAGTTTATTTTAGAGCACATTTTCCCATTATAAATTTAATATGGCTACTTTACAATAAATTTGGAAAACAAAAAAGAGGGGTAAAAAGCACCTATATTTTCATCATCCTAATTTAGTGTTTTATATTTTGGTCTTTTTATACTTATGCATATATATATTTAACATAGATGTAATCATAGTTCTGTGTGTGTATAGTTTTGCAACCAGATTTTTTCTCTTATTAATATGGTTTTCATAACTATAACTTTTATAACTATGAAATAATGATAATAAAGGGGTCTATAATTAGACTCACCCACAAAATTTCTGTTGGCTAGCATTAGCAGAGTACTTAAGCACCTGACATTGGGGCCTGATGAATCAAATACCAGCTCTGCTACCTAACTGTGTGGATTTGGACAGATTAGTAAAGGCTATGCCTCAGTTTCCTCATCTATAAAATGGGCATACTAATAGTGCCTCTATTAGCATGTTCCAGTGAGAGTTAAATGAAATAATCCATGGAAAGCACATAGCCTGGCTCTTTCATACAGTGAGTACTAAGACTAAGTGTTATTAAAGACAAAAAAATCAAATACATTATACTGGGTTAAAAAAATAAGCTTGAGTTTTACAAAACTGAGTTTCCTGAGACATTGCCATCATCCCCAAAATCCCCATGTGCATTTTTCCAGTAACAACTCCCCACCTCCACCACTAATCAGAATTTGATGGTTAACACTTCCTTGTTCTGCTTCATACTTTAACATCTGAGTATGCTTCCCTAAAAGTATAGCTTCATTTTGCCTGTTATTGAACTTGATATAAATGGAATCTCTCTCTCTCTCTCACACTCTCACACACACACACACACACACACACACACAATATCACTGTATTTAGGAAGCATACAATCCAAGGCTTGGTTATGTTGTGATGAAAAAAAGCTTTGGACAGGGAGCCAGAGAACTTGGCTTCTAGTCTAGTCTCCATGAGATCTTGGGCAAATCTTTTTACTTCTCTGGGGCCTCCATGTAAGATGTTTGGATGTGCTGTGTCTTTGAAACTTTAGAGTACTAAATTGTTAAGCCCTTCCTATGTGAGTATTGTGTTGGCATATGAGAAATCAGAGTAAAAAAGAATCCAGAGAAAGGCCTGGGGCCTGCTGGAAATAAGACTCCTCTTCTGAAAATTCATGCCAATAATAGTGTCAGCAAACAAAAGGCTATGGAAAAATGAAAGTAATGATCCCACATCACAGATAATTTTCTCATCTCTGATATGTGTACATTTTGGCCTTAACATGCATAGGGAACATTTTTTCCAGGATAAATCATAGCCATTAAGAGTTGCATGTTAGGAGTTTGGAGTTCAAATAAATAATCATATCATATAGGTTTTCCTGGACAGAGTCAGTTTTGAACATTTTAACCCATTCTCTCTGTAGAAGTATTTGTATTTCTCCAAATACTGCCTGGGCTAAGTACTGCAGGTTGGCTCACCCAATGTCCATTCTACCGTCTTCTTATGGCGGCGTTCATAATACAGAGACTGGAAGCTTAAAAAATGTCCTAGACTTCTTTGCACCTAGAGCTATGGATATGAATTTGGTCTGCCAGTTAGGTATACTTGTGCAAGATTTAGAAAACATAAGAGAAGTTGAGGCAACTTCTGACCACTTCTGACTGTATTTCTCTTATAATTAAGGTCATGGAAACATTTTTCTAGAGCAATGTTCCATAGTTTATTACTCAGCCTCCTGGAAGACAATCAGCAGTTGTGGCAGCTATGAGAGTAGTAGCTTTTTGACTCCACCTTCTATCACAGGGTTATGTTTCTGAACCCAGTGTTCCAGTCATCCTCAGCAATAATAGCTCCACTGATAGGTCAACTCTGTATTATGCTGGAATCGTTCATTCTTACAGGCCTAGTCTGTTAACGCACTTCTCCAATCCTGACATGGATTTTTGAAAGTACCCTGTATTAAATACATTCCTGCTTAAAATACTTAGAATTGTTTCTATTTTTTTTGCACTGAATCCTACTGATACACATCCTAGATATTATTTTGGAAAATCTATTCACCATAACACAAGATGCAAAGTATTATAACTCTATAGAATGCTATAGCAAATAGAGGAGGGGTTTTGAAACTAGAAAAAACAAGCTAGTTTAGTAGTTATGTATCCTTAAGCAAGTTATTTAACCTCTTTGTATCTAAGTTCATATATACACACACACACACACACACACACACACACACATATATATGAAATAGATATCAGTATACTAATCTTGTAGAGTTGTGAGAATTAAATGAGGCAACACAAGCAAAGTATCTATGTACTTAGTATCTAGCATTGAATGGTCACTCACTAAATAGAGTTCATTTCTTTCTGTCCCCATATGGGATGTCCTTTGGTGACTGAGGTGATTAGCAAAATAATTTTGGGGGAAATTCTCTTTAAAGGACTTTAAAAAGACCTTGTAGGAACACAAAGATTTGGCGCTGAGTCACAAAGACAAGAGGAATATCTTTAAACTCAGCTCAAGAGCAAACAGACTTCTATTATGAGTACTACCAATTCATCCCAACTGGTGGCTCAGGGCCCAGATAATTTGTTAATTATCTCAACAAATATTTATTAAGCCTCAACATTTCTAGGCACTACTTTACTCATTAAGATACAGTGGTAAATAAAAAGGTCCCTGACTTCCAGGAGCTTGCATTCTACTGGGAGAGACTGACATAAAATAAGTCAGCATATAATTTCAAATAATGAGAAGGATTATGTAAAAAGGCATTCTTCCTTTAGCTCTCTTTCCCTTACCTTCTCAGAAGTTTATTATGTTACTTGACTCATCCCGTCTCTCAGCTTCCTTTCATGGGAGGAAGGGCATACGTTGGTGGAGATTATGCCAATAATGTCAAGATTCTCTTAGGTAGGCGAGTAGTTTCAGGATATGTGAAGAGTCTGGGGCCTGTTACTGTTTCATGGATGCCAGCAGAAAATAGATGATGCCTGGATTAGAGACAAAGGAGCATATGTCAAAGCAGCGTTAGCATGATGCTGGCACTTGTTTCTTATGCCCCCAAAATCCCATGGGGTCTAAGGGGAGGGGTCCAGGTGGCTGCCACATACTCAGTGGTTTTCTGTCACAGCCAAGGAATATTGAACTCGGGGAATTTACTGCTTTTATAGTGTTTGGTAAGCAATCCTACTCTTTGGGAGGAAGCTATTACTTGGTTGCTCAAGGTTGCTTGCTACAAATCCAACCCTGAGAAATGACCCAAGTAAAGAGTAGTCTGGGCTCTGCATCCTTGGCATACCCAGAAATAATGTACAGAGATGCTCAGGACCCTTGGCAGATTGCTCTTCCCAACAGGTAGAGGGGAGAAAATAATTGAACCCTCCATCCTTTACAGTTTTGTGCAATCATAACTACAAAATTTTCTAAGGTCTTAGAAGTTAGAACTTTGTTTCTACTCCCTTCGAAACTTTCACCCTAGATGTGATATATTTAGGCAATTGAAGACCTCAGACAGATTACAGAAGAAGTTGATAGGGGAAGAGATAGATTTTCCAGTTATTACCAAATATAACCTGAGGCTTCTGTATGGATATACAGCCTCTCATCTCCAGAAGCATGGTGCTAGACCTCACACCTAGAAACCTCACCCTAGGCTCTTTTCCTATTCAAGCTATCATTGAGTGCTCACTTTAACAAACCTCCACTGCAAACATATATTTATGTGGGAGGGAAAAGGGCAGAATATGATATGTTCTCAGCCCTGAGCTCTCCTTGTATGGCCACTGCTCTTGAATCCTGGTAGAAAGCGCCATTCATGGGTCATCCTCAGAGTCCACTTTCCTTGCGCTTTCAAGCCAGGGAGAGAAAATTGTAGACTTGCTCCATAATAAATCAATGTTGTCCAATTTATCTATGTGGACTCCACTCTCCACTTCCAATGGTGGTAATTTCAAATGTTCTCTACCCTATTCACCCCTTCATGGAACCCATTTTTCCATTTCCCAGAGAAAATGGAAGGCAACTGGGGAATGCTCTCCCAACATGTCATTTGTTACCTCTTGATTCCTACAGCAAATGCTGAAAAATAGTTATTATTATCTCAATGGGATACATTAGAAAATAGTTTTGGAGATTTTATGTAACTCTCCCAAAATGACAAAGGCTTGGAGAAGGAATCAGAAGAAATCTTTATGACATGGGACCTCACTCATGTAGGCTTTAGAAATGGGAAAATAAAACTTCCCTGGGTTTTTTTTTTTTTTTTTTTTTTTTTTTTTAGTGTTCCTGTAAGAGGCTCTAGCCTCCTAAGCCACAGAAATGTATGCACTACAGAGAATGTTTTCTTTCACTTTTCCTAGATACATTTCTCATACTGTAAATATTATATCTGTAGCTGCTTGTTTTCCTAATGACAGAGCTAACTGCTATGATCCAAAGGGTTAATAAAACCTCTCTTATCTTCCCCAAAGCAAAAAATTATATCCTGGGAAAGGCACCTAGGTTAGTTCTGAAGGTGCTGGGGAGACTGGAGTGTTATCTTTCTAGTTATTTAAATTTCAACTAGGAATGAAGACATTCCTAGGCCCTGGAGTTTGAAGACATCTGGAGTAAGGAGGAGACCCTCCCAGGAGAGGAGGGGCACAGCTGCCTCCTTTACCTTTATAAGCAGAGAAAAATCATTTTCCCTTGTCCTTTGTCCACAGAGTATCTGGCCACTCATATAAGGACATTTCCATTCTTTTTCATCACTTCGTTGTCCCAGGGGTAAGGCCTGGGGCAAACTGGGAGACGGGAGCATGCAGTTCTTACTGTGGGATAATAAGAAATTTGCCTCTGATCCAGAACACCTCATGTGCTCATTCAGGATAAAATGAATAAAGATGGATATTAAAAACCCACTACTAGACAATTCAGAGGAGGGATAAGAACCACAAATATTTCTAGACCATGAGATAAGTAGCTATAAAAAATACCTGACAATATTTGAAGAGATAGAGAGATAGTGTTTGAGTTTCCTTATGTGGAATGAGTAGGAGTTTGCTGGTGGACAAGGCAGCTGAAGGACATTCTAAACATAAAAACTTATACCAAGGATTTGAGGTACATCTTTGTTCAAGTTTTTATACAACTGACACTTTCTTCAAGGTAGTACTCTATTTCTGTTTGTCACGAATCTGTCATATTAATTTTATTAGAATAGGACAGTCTACTGCCATCTTCCAGAAAATAGTTCTAATAACTATACAAACTGACAATATCAGCAATATGTGTGGCACTTCTTGGAGATGTTCCATGTGCAGTCTGTACAACCATACACAGCAGCCCTGTCTGCCTAGCCCATTAGAGAGAGGTAAGTTGTTCAACATAACTGGAGTGAAGATTGTGTGTGAAAGTGCGATAGGAGATAAGCCTGGATAGAAAGGCAGAGGTCAGACTCCCAGGTATATAACCAAAAAAACCCCAAAACACTCATTTGAAAAGATACATGCACCCCAATATTCATAGCAGCATTATTTACAATAGTCAAGGTATGGAAGCAACCTAAGTGGTCATCAACAGATGAATGGATAAAGGAGATGTGGTATACATATACAATGGAAAACTACGCAACCATGAAAAAGAACGAAATTTTGTCATTTGCAGAAACATGGATGGACTTGGAGGGCATTATGCTAAGTGAAGTAAGTCAGACAGAGAAATTACTGTATGATATCATTCATATGTGTGATCTAAAGAATACAACATACTAGTGAATAAAACATAAAAGAAGCAGACACAGATATAGAGAGCAAACTAATGGTTATCGGGGGAGGGGCAACATAGGGGTGGGAAAGTGGGACGTACAAACTATTGGGTGTAAGACAGGCTCAAGGATGTATTGTACAACACAACAAATATAGCCAATATTTTGTAATAATTATAAATGGAAAGTAACCTTTAAAAATCATATTTTTTTTAAATTAAAAATAAAATGGCAGAGGTCAGAACTTGAAGGAACTTAGGGTACATACTAATGCGATTAGTATCAAATGTGAAGGTGCTGGGGAACTACTGAAGGATTTTTAGGCAATTGGGAAAGTTGTGACAGTAGGACAAGATAGTCAGGAGACCTGGTAAGAGATAGACCAGAAGAGAATGGGAGCGCCATGATAGAAAAGGATAGGAAGGAGGCTTCTCTGGTCTCAGGGAAGGGAGTGTCTTCCTTTCCAGAGTGGTTCTCTCTACCAAGCTATTGGTCCCCATCACTGTATCTTCTTCTCTACTACCTTGATATATTACTGAACTCTTCTTTTTCCTGTGTCTTCAATCTCTCTCCACTTACTTCATCCCTACAGCCTTTAGCTGCCCCAATATATCAAATACTTGCTTCTGCTCACTCCTACTTTTTCACATGAATTATACTGGCTTAATTCACTCTTCAGATTGGGAAAATCCTACCCTTCTAAGTAACAAGTGGCTGAGCAGCCCCTAAGCAACAGTGCAGTGGCTAACAGAGCCACAAGGATCACAACAAAAGCTTCTAGGTTGGTTTGCCACACTTAATAGCTGTGGCATCAGCCATTAAGGTGACCACAGGCTCAACTGAATTTACACAATTTATTACTTGCACAGCAAAAACAACACCAGGATGGTGTCACCTCCCCACATCTCTAGTCCCACTGAAGGACACTGAACTGGAGGGACCCAGTGACAGAGACAGGAGTGATGGTTGATCTACTACTGAGAAGCCATCGCAGCTATAGCCAGGCAGTTTCTAGACTTACACAGAAGCTTGCAGCTGTATTTGAAGGAAGATGGAGTTAGATGGAAAGTCCTAGGCTCAGCTGAAATGAGGGAGATGGATGAGAAATGGTTTTATGGCAGCTCCGCACAAGAAGCTTATCTCCCGCTGGTCGAGAAGGAATTGCAGGGCATTCCAGGACTCTGGTCAGATTTGCCTGACTGGCCTACATAAAGCCATGTAAAGCCATGTGGTAGCAGAGCTGTCTCTCAGTAACTCCATCCCTGACCCTTCATGTATCCAAGAAAGAATTATTTTCAGGAATTCAGGCCACCCATTAGATTACCTAATTAACTCTACTGATTAACTGCAGGGGCTTGAACCAAATAGTTTCTATGCTTCTTAGGCTACCTCAGATGAGAGTGACCATGACTCTGACTCCTAGCAGGATGATCAGACCCATTTGAAGGCTAAATTGCAAACAAGCTCCCAACCAGAGCCAAGCCAGCTAAGTACATCTCAGGTACCACTGATATAGACCTTAGAGAGCCACACAGCTTCCTCTCTAAGGTAGGAGATATATCGCTCTACCTGCCCTGATTTATTAATATCAGTGCAGCAACAGGTGCTGGCGTTTGAATATATTTTACCTTCATTGGCCAGCAGGAGGTCCAGAGAAATGTGATTGTTTATAACCACTTACATTAGAGAGTTCAGACTGGTTGTTAGGCAAGTATAGGCCTGATGTCCACATTAGAGGTAGTACCCTATTGGGGGCATAAACTGTATTAGGAGTGTTTAGTATCATTTATTGCAGCCAGTCAATTTTGTGTCCCTTGTGATGGACAAACCCCATGGTTAAACCTAAATTATTCCTGCAAAGCAGCCTGCAGTGCTTTTGAGGAGAACAATCTGGCTGTCACAGCCAATCAGCCTAGCCTTTACAGCAAGAACTGCTCCAGGTAAACTAGATTCTGCTAATAGGTTTATAGTGACTTCAGCAACAGCATTTTGCTGACATGGGGGTCAAGGTTTGACTTTTCAGTGTCCAAAGGAACATCTGTTAAGTATTTGGCAGTAGGGTCAGGAGGGAGTGATAGATACAGCAATCAGTCAAATTCAGAGCACGAGCAATGGTCTGGGGAAAGCATAGAAGAGAATTTTTTTTTTTTTTTTAAGCTGGTAAATAGAGAACACATGGGACTGAATAATCTCAGGCTAGGTGGAGCCATATTAACGTCCAGAAAATTAATCTTGTTCTGTCATCGTGGGTGGAAGTCATCCATCTGAAAGGTCAACAGTCCTGAGTTTAAGATCTAAGGACTAAGGATCTATGTCCTAAGATCTAAGAATCTAGGATCTAAGTTAAGAATCGGTATTCAGATACCAAAGCATCCTGAGATACCAGGCCAGATGTCCTACAGGTAAGAGCCAAGAGAGGTTAATGAGTCTTCCCCCGACTCTTAACTTCCTGGGGTTTAGGGTGTTCCTTTTCCACCAGTTGTACTGTTGATTTCCTTCCATAGCCACATGATTGGTATGACTGTGTCTGCAGCACTCACTTCACTATTTTTCCAATCCTACAATTTCTAACCAGCACCATTTGCTTGGATTTCTCTCTTAGTGGCTTTTTCCTTGTATAGCTTGTACCATCCTAGAACTTATCCCACCCCTGAGGTGTGGGCCTTGCCAGGACCACTTCAGAGTTGTCATCTCACACTCCTGATTACTATCTGATGCCCTCTAGTTCAAAGAAATCTTATTAAGGTGTATAAAATACTTGCTGCTTCCTGCTTATCATATTCAATCAGCATACTGTTGCCATTATAAACAACCAAGATGAACCTGTGTGGTGTTTTGTGGAATGTCAAGATGATCAATATTTCTGTAGGCTATACTGAGGAGAACTGATGTGTCCCTGAGGCAATACTGTGGAGGTATACTTGTAATAGGGAAGAACAATTATGACTCCACATTTAATGTTTCTTTTACTTTAACCTTTGTATTCTATTGCTTTTGCTACAAGTTAAGAATGTTGCCTATAGCCTGAAATATACAGGACAGCCCATTCTCAAGGCTCTGATCTTTAAGGGTATAACACTTTTCCATTCACATAGAGATAAAAAGTTGCAGAACAGAGAATAACATTTCTTGTTGGGCGTTTACAGGAACATTACCACCTGACCTACCTGGACAGTTGTAAGAACAAAGGATTCTGACACCAAGAAGTTTGCAACAACTAACCACACCCCCTCCCCTTTTGGTATAAAAGAAGCCTGAATTCTA
Organism: Pseudorca crassidens; assembly: GCF_039906515.1. Lineage (NCBI taxonomy): Eukaryota > Metazoa > Chordata > Mammalia > Artiodactyla > Delphinidae > Pseudorca > Pseudorca crassidens. The sequence continues at coordinate 89,729,080 of NC_090298.1, forward strand.
ACGAGAAAGATGGTTCTTTGGGACACTAGTCCACCATCTTCTCAGTCTGCTGGCTTTCCACATAAAGTTGCTATTCCTTGCTCCAATAACTTGTCTCTTGATTTATTGGCCTGTTGAGCGGTAAGCAGTTCGAGCCAGGATGCAGTAACATACTGTTGGCCCTGTTAGGTAAAAGCCAGCTGCTTCTGGTGGTTTTTATGAGTAAGTATAGAGAATACAGCATTATCCATGTCAGTAGCTTTATACCAAGTGCCAGGTGCTGTGTCGATTTGTTTCAGTAAAAACACTGCACCTGGGGACAGTGGCCACAATTAGAATTATTGCCTGGTTAAGTTTATAATAGTCCACAGTCATTTTTCAAGATCCACTTTTGCACTGGCCAAACTGGTGAGTTAAATGAGAATGTGATAGGTAATAGCACCCCTGCTTTTTTCCAAGTCTTTTATGATGACATTGTAACAGGGAAGAACAAATGTGACTCCACATTTGATCTGTTTCTTTTACTTTAACATTTGTATTCTATTGCTTTTGCTACAAGTTAATCACTTAAGAGATTTTGCCTATAGCTTAAAGTATGCATAAGGGCCCATCTCTGGGAACCCAGCCTCCCATGCCAGAACTTAAGCTTAAATACTTTCGTTTAGCTCACAGGAAACATCCTGACCAGGCCCACCTGTAAATGGCTGCAGGAAAGAAGAAATTAACACATCCCCTCCAGAGTCTGCTGAAACCCAGAAATATTTGCAAAAACTTATCAGCTTTTTTTACTTTACCTCCTCACCTCTTCCTCTTTGCTCTATAAAAGAAACTAGCATCCAAACCCAGGCAAGATAGTTCACTGGGACACCAGTCCACCATCTTCTTGGTCTGCTGGCTTTCTAAGTAAAGTCACTATTCCTTGTCCCAACATACCGTCTCTTGATTCACTGGCCTGTCATGCGGCGAGCAGCATGAGCTTGTACCCAGTAACAACATTAATTGCTTTACTATCTTGGAAGAGAGTGAGATTTCTAGGCACATCCACTTAGCTCTTCCTATTATAATGGACTTCATCCTATGGATAAGAAAGCCAAAATGGGGATATGCTCAGTTCTAGAACTGAGAAAATAATCACATAGTTGGTGTGTGGATCAAGTGACCTACCAACCAACTGTGAGCTGGATATGAGCTAAGACTTCATCTATCTACTGACCAAGATAAACTCCAGCTTTGGTTGAAGAGTCACAGTGGTGTTTTGAGTCCCTAGGAATTAGCATCAGTTCAGATCTGATGTCTAGAAAACCTCAAAAGATCTCCATATATCCTTTTCTCCAACGTACTGCCACTCTAGTATATAGCCACACATTTTGGGGGGACAAGGTTGAGGGAACATTTACAACGTGTACTGTGGCAGTGGTGCAAGGTAATTCCTAAAGAGTACACAGACTCTCCTTCAATCAAGGGGTTCTGGGTCTGTGAATTGATATAGGTCTAAAAACTGAGTGAGAGTCCACTGTGGTGACTCAGGTCAGATACTGGCTACCTGATTTAGAGCTTTTCTTGTTAATAAATATTAAGTAGTACTCTGTTAGGTTGCCTATCTATTTTTTTCCTAGGGCATCTCTGTGGGCCAAGGCACTCTGATTGCCTGTACACACCTGTTGCCCTTTCATAAGGCAGATGTACCCACATTACCTCTGGTGGTCTGTGCTATTTTGGGATCCTGTCATCCCCATTGTTATCAGTGAGTGCACCTCAATAGTGGCATCCTCTATAGTCATACATGGCCTACAGAGGGAAACATCCACAGAGATTTTCAAAGATGCATGTCTTCCCCTCACTAAGGTATTTCTCAATTCTTCATTGAAGGAGCATCTTCTGGGCCTTTGCATGGAACACAGCTGGGGGATGTGCATGCAGATTACATATGATAAGTCCAGTGTAACATTTCCGTAAACTTTTGTATTCCCTGTTCCACATCATGTCAGGGAAGCTCCGGCATTTCAACCTCACAAACTCCAGGCAGCTGATGAGTCCACGTTTCCATCAGCCAACCAAGTAAGCTCTAGCTGCATGAGCTAACACATATAATAAACACCATAACAATAAATTTGGCTCAGTATAGTATTACATTCCATCCTCCATGGTCTAACACCCTCAGAATCCACTCCCACACGTTCTCCAGGTTTCTGCCTATATATTATCAAAGTCTTGTAGTTACTTTGGTGTGTAAGTTACTACTTCCTCCATCAGAGTGTGCATCTATACCCCAGGAGCATGCTGAAATTTGATCCTAGTTGTGAGTACACTGTAGTAGAGGGTGATTACTGTGGGTTTTGAGGAGAATGTGAATTTCCTCTCAAGGCATCTGCCCCAGGTGAGTTTTCAAGGAGAGGAAGCCTACCTCTTCAGAAACTGGAGGGCAACCTACTTCCACTAGTAAGAGAGGCTCAGAGTGACTTGGGGGTTCAAGACTGTCAGTTTCATTTGGGTCTAACCCACTCCAAGTTTTGGGATCCTATTATTTTACAGCACCCTAACTTTTACATGAGAAACTTACACATCCATGAATTCAACAGAAGTTGTAATTCAGTAACGTAAAAATTTAAATTTTGTGTTTTGATTTTCAGTAATATCATTTTGTTGCTACAATCAATAAGAGCTTCCTTTAGAATTGTATGGAGTCTGTCTCTCTGGTTCTCATACCATAACTTGGAACTGTGCTTGTCATTTCTCTTTTTAAGCATTCAAGGTGTGGGTGGTGGTGGTGGTGGTGGTGGGATGAATTGGGAGATAGGGATTGACATATATACACTAATACATATAAAACAGATAACTGATAAGAACCTGCTGTATAAAAAAATAAACTACAATTAAAAAAAATACTAGAGATGTGATGTACAACATGATGATGATAGTTTATATTGCTGTATAATATATAGGAAAATTGTTAAGAGAGCAGGTCCTAAAAATGCTCATTGTAAGAAAAAACTTTTTTTCTTTTTATTGTACCTATATGAGATGATGGATGAGAACTAAACTTATTGTGGTAATCATTTTATAATATATGTAAAGCAAACCATCATGCTGTATACCTTAAACTTTTTCAGTGGTGTATGTCAATTATTTCTCAATAAAACTGTAAAAACTTTTTTAAAAAAAAGCATTCAAAGGAACTCAAAAGAATGCATCTCACACCATAGTCCTTATAGTTACCTTACAGCCGTAACTGTCCAGTGTAGCTGCCACTTGGGGCTCCAAGGAACTTGTTAGTTCACCACAATCAGCCACAGATGACTGGTTAATTGGGATGCCCCATGTACTATGAATTATTAGTGTCTTAATTCACTTTGGCAAGGAACTCAGCACTGAGCTCAAGCCCAAAGGCCCAATCAAACCAAACTCCTAATCCTATCTTTGCAGGTCTATCTCTTGGGACTACAAATAAAGTTTAATAAAAAGAATTATTAACTATAACAGGGTTTTGGAATAACGAGAGATTCACTAGCAAGAGAACCCTAGAGAATATAGAAAGAGCAGCTTTAAGGAGCTAACCTTATAAGTAACCCTTGGACTAGGAGATAGAGTTCGCAAAGAAGAGCTCCCCCAGCCCTTCCCAGGGCTAAGATCCAAAAATTACTGGAGAGGGCACAGCCTGGCTCACTGAATGGCAGAGAAATCACTGTGGTGCCACACCTTGTGAAAAATCGGCCCTCTGGAACTGGCTACAGATCTTGCCTCCAGGGTGCCCAGAAAGCTATTCTCGAGGTAGTGTCTATCTTTAGCCCCCCTACTACAAAATCACTAGACTTGGGGACGTGGGAAGAAACCGCTGGCCCCTGAGCAGCATAGGAGCTCGGCCCTGGAGCAAGCCAGGTATGCTGCAAGACCCTGCCTACCAATGCACCAAAACCAGGTAGCAAAATACTTTTCTTCCTGTAATGTCTCTTCAACATCCTCTACGGACAAAGCTTCAGCCCCTGCTGGCAAAGGAAAACTTACTTTAAAAGGCCCAGATCCATTTTCACAGTGCAGTCAAAAAGGGTGAATTTGGAGTTGAGAGGCAATAAATCAATAACCGGCACAAGCAGGCTCCCCTCACAGATTTTTGTAGCCAGACGTCTACACCTGTCTGGAGGGTCCTTCGGCAGGCTCCTTTCCCTCAGGTTTCCCCAGACGTCACCAAAAGCCGCAGAGGAAAAGATGAGTCTGAACAGAATTCGCAGCCCCCTTCTCCTCACCGAGTTTCCGTCCAAGGCACCCCAGGCCTGGGACCTCAAGGACAGGAAACCTGAGCAGTGAAAAGGAAGTGGGGAGAAAGCGCAGCAGAACTGGGCTGCTGGTGCCCCAGGGTTTCTCGGGGCCTCAACTTGAGCACTGCCGCCTCCCAGGTCACAAAAGCAGTCTGAGGTCTTCCCATCGCTGGGGGCTCCGGCAGGCCGACGCGGGGCGGGCCCTGCGAGCGGCGCGTTGTGATTGGGCGCCGGGGAGCCCGCCCCCTCATCCCGGAGCGTCGGGAGGAGGCGGGGCCCGCCGCCTGCTCAGCTCCGTGGCTGCCGGCGCCTATTGACCCAGCGGCCACTGCACCGCTGCTGTCTCCTCCTGCTCGTGGCGGGCGGTGCAGGAGCGCCGAGTGGCGCTGGAGAACCGGCGTTTCTCCGCCGTTGCTGCCGCCATCTCCGCATTTGCGGGGCGGGAGGGAGGGAGGGGACTCGCGGCTGCAGCTGGAGCGGGCTTCTCTCCGGGGAAGGTCCTCTCCTTGCTCTCCTTTTCCTCCTCCGCGCGCCGCCGCCGCCCGCCCCCTGCGCCCTCCGAGCGCAGCCCGGGTCCGAGAGCTGAGCGAAAAGGGCGGTGGGGGGCGGGAGGCGCCGGCGGGCGGACGCGCGCTCGGAGGAAACTCCTGCCGGACCCGTGCGTCCCCGCGCCCAGGGTGCACCCCGGCCCGGCCTCAGCGGCGGCGGCGGCAGCAGGAAGGGGCTCAGTCGGGGGAGGCGGGGGCGGTGCCACGGGGGCGGGCCCGGCTGTCCCGGCGCTAAGTTGTGGGGCCCGGCTCCTCCCAACCTGATTTCTTTCCCCACGGCTCCTCGGACCCAGTTCCGCGCCGCCGACCCTAGAGCCGCCGAGCCGGCACCTCCTGGGTGAAGAGGACACGCCTGCCCTGGTCGAGAAAACTTTTCCTGCCGACTTGGTCGGGCGACGGTGGCAGGAAGTCCAGACAGCGACCTTTCCTCCGCCTGCTCCGCGCGCCCTGCCGGGTGCCGGCGCTGAACTCGAGATCTAGTTTGAGCGGGCCCCTTCCGGGCTGCAGGCGAATCCCGCCTCAGGAGGGACGCCCGGCCCCAGAGAGGGCGGTGGGCCGGGGCGAAGGCCAAGGGCGCGTGGTGGCGCCGGAGATAAGGTGCGGAGCGCCTCCCGGACCCGCATCCGCAGCGGAGAGCGCGGAGAGCACAAGCCCGGGAGCAGGGAGCCTCCGGCGGCCGCTTCCAGGAGTCCACAGTCCGCCTCTTCCTCCGCGTGAGGACAGTGCCCTGGCCCCGAGTCTATCGAGGAAAAATGAAGTTAAGCCGCCAGTTCACCGTGTTTGGCAGCGCTATCTTTTGTGTGGTGATCTTTTCGCTCTACCTGATGCTGGATCGGGGTCACTTAGACTACCCCAAGAGCCCGCGCCGCGAGGGCTCCTTTCCCCAGGTAAGGAACGAGGAAGTGGGAACACGGGGCTCCGAGAGTGTAGGGGTGGGGACCCGTAGTTACCCGCTGCTCCACGACCTCTCCCTCCCGCCGAGGCTCCGCGCTCCGGCAGGGCGAGGCCAAACTGGAGGAGGCTTGGATCCTCCTCCAGCCTGGGCTCCGCAGCCACCTCATCCCGGGCGCGCGGAGTTAACAAAGTACCAGGCGGCGTGCGGTGGCCGGATCGCGCTCAGGGGGAAGTGGCCGTGTTTCCGCACTTCGCACCCGGGCTTGTTGGGGTGGTCACCTGCTGGCCAGTGAACCGGCGCGGCGTGAGGCGCTCCCTCGCCGGCGCAGCGCCCACTGACAGCTGTTGGTGAGCCCCTAGGCCCACACAGGGTTAAGTTGCACTTACCCCCTGCGCGCACCCAGTCGCGGGAATGGATCAAATAAACCCCATCTGGGTGTTACATTTATTTATTTATTTAAACTGCACTGTCGCTTGAGGAAAAAAAGTTTATTCCGTGTTGCAGACCTCTAAGGTATGAATCTGTGGGGTTGATTTTAGTGTCGTCATTCTTCAGCTATTACATGGGGTTTGTTTGGAGCGGGTGAGGGAGCCTAGTGGGGAAGCGCTTGTTATACTCCAGCCTGTAGCTACGGGGCGCTCAGTCCCGAGGCAGCGGTCAAATTGTCAAACGAGTTGGGAAAACGACCCGTCTTAAGTCTTTTATCTCAAGTTACTAAAAATAAGCAAATGGAGACAATCGGTTCTGTTTGGGAGGATATACCGCGTGTGCGATTTGTTTCAAGTTATTTGCCAATGACCTGTACGATCCAGAAATTTTAGTAAAACTGGGTATCGGGTAGTATCCCCTGTAATGAATGAACCGAAGAACTCAAAACCCTGACAAGCTGATTTATCAACTACTTCATTCAAGGGTAGAGAAACGTAGGACGTGAACAAGTTGGTGTTTTTTTGTTTGTTTGTTTTTCTTTTGTGTGACAGTGTAAATGACCAAGGAATATTCTTGCCTTTTGTTCTTGTGAAACGCTAGGACAAAAGGCTTGAGTTTAATGAAATTAGACTACTAATTTTACCTGAATTATTATGAAAGTGAAAAAAAGACCCCTTTGTGGATGGTGTCATCAATACAGAGCATTCACAATGCTTTGCAGATGAGAGATATTAAAAATCTGGTTGTAAACAGATGTATCAAAAAATTTAAAAGCTTCTGCTTTTAGGTAGTATTATAGAGAAAATAGTTTAGAGTTTGTCCAGTGCTTGTTGATGAGATTGGATAAAACAGTTAAAAAAAGGGGTGGGAGGGAGGAAGGGTAAACCCTCTGAAGCCAGAGCAAAAGGAGGAGTTCTAAGCCTTTTTTAAAATATGTTGTACAATTTTGGGGCTTAACTTACCGTGATTTTCCCCCCAGCAATCCTATTTTTTCGAATTTTCTCCATTACAGGAAAAACCATAAAAACTGATAGATTTTACTTAAAGTGTTATCTTGAGTAATGTCCTTTGGCTTTGGCTTAATGAACACTTCTCAATGATTTATGCACACATCTGGGGCTGGGGTTCTCTGGCAACCTTGACATTTTACTGTTTCTAAAGAAGTGAGTGAGTCATTTGGTTACTGGGACGTCTTAGGCGAAGTTAATTCCAATATTTTAATATCCAGCCCTAGTCCTTGTCAAGGGGCTGAAGTTCTGCTTACAACATAAAGCATTTAATGGAAAGTGACAGTGGCTGCTGGGAGAGAAGGCCCTGCGTATATTCTGTTTTGTGTGCAAGGGGAGAGGGTTTGGAAGGTGGAACGTTTTATACTTAAGTTTGCCTTTCTCAGATTTTCAGTACTGGCTTTTCGGTGCAAAAGGCACCTTTGCTGATTTAGTTTTGGAGAGCCACTGAATCCCCACGCAGGTGGACTGGATAAATGCTGTATAAGCCTAACTCTTGTATGTCTGATATCAGCCTGTGTGTCTTAGTCTTACATGGTAAACTGCATTCACACAATCACTACCCAGTAGGTGAGGAAACTTAGGCACAGAGAGAGTAACTTGCCCAGAGTCACACAGCTAAGAGCTGAGATTTCAACAGGCAGCCTTTGGAGTCTGAGCTCTCAGCCACTATGCTGTACTGCCCCCTTTAGTAATGCTTTGCCTACTGTTTAGTCCCCCAACTTGCTTGTGGAAAAAAGAGCATAATGCTCTGCAGCTCCTTAGCTTATGACTTTTTTTTTTAAAGGAGTTTTTATTATGAAGCCCTAATGAATGTGCTGCTTTTTTTTTAAGCCTTTTTAAAAAAAAATAAGTGTTTGATTTTGAGATAATTGTAGATTCACATGCACGTATAAGTAATAATACAGAGATCACATGTATCCTTTACCAGTTTCCCCCAGTGGTACCATCTTGCAAAACTATAATATAGTATCACACCTTGGATATTTATATCTTGATACAGTCAATATACAGAATATTTCCATCACCACAAGGACCCCTTACATTGCCCTTTTATAGCCACAACCATTTTCCTCCTGTCCCTGTTCCCTTCTAGCCCCTGGCAATTACTCACCTGTTCTCAATTCCTGTAATTTTGTCATTTCAAGAATGACAGGTGAAATCATGTAGTGTGCAACCTTGGGGGATTGGCTTTTTTCACTCAGTCTAAATCTCTGCAGAGGCATCCAGGTTGTTACATGTTTGTTCCTTATTATTTTTTGCTGATGTTATTATCTTTTCATTTGTTCCTTATTTTTGCTGAGTAGTATTCCATAGATAGAGCACAGTTTGTTTAACCATTCACCCATTGAAGGACATCTGGGTAGTTTCCAACTTGGGGCAGTTTATTTCAAATAAAACTGCTATGAACGTTATAAACATTCACATAAGCCCTCATTTCTCTGAAAAATGCCCAGGAGTACAATTGCTGGGTCATAGGGTACAGGCATACCTCAGAGATATTGCAGGTTCAGTTCCAGACCACCGAATGTGCTCCTTTTTATGAAACGTTTAATGGTTGAGATTTATATCTCTCCCAGAATGTCTTCTAGCTCACTTGAGAGCTAAACATTATAATGAAAACCATTATGCAGCATAGCATCCTAGCATTTGAGTTGATTTTTATTTTTTCACTACTCCTAACTCCTATGTAAATCTTAATCTGATGAGAACACCAAGCATAGCAAAGCTAGGTTGCACTAAATTATATTTCTTTGATGAGTTTGGGTATTGAATTCCTTAGTTTTAATAGAGCCAAGCTAGTCAGTCACTATAAATCGTTTTGGGTGTCTAGTAGAATGATTTCTCTAGAAAGGGATTGATTTCCTCCGAATTGTCCATTTTAGTTCCTTCCAGTTAACATGGAACTTTACATGGTCCATCATGTAAACAAGATATGTTTTAAAACCGTCTTCAGTTGAGAGCAGTCTATTTGCTGTAATTCTGGCTTGCTTTCTTTTTGCCTCCTCCCCAAGTGTGTTTTCCACCACTTGGCCAGACTCTGGGGTGGAAGTGGGCCCAACTCTGGGTGCTCTAGGTTCTCCCACCCTGGAGCAGCTGCCTGCCTCTGAGATAGTCCTTGGAAGGCTTTCCCCTGTGCTTCTGGGAGGAATTCCTTTGAGGCCTTGAGGCAACAGGTGGCTTTGTCTGTTTTAGCTTGTGTGTATTTTAGGGTTAATAAATCTCAGCTAGAAAAATTAATAAAAATTCCACTGAGAATGAGAGGCTGGCCAGGGCCTAATGCCCTGAAGGTGCTTTGAGGTAATGTAAGAATTCGAGCAGATGGAAAGGAGAAACATTGTTAAGGTCTTCCTGAAATTCTTCATCACTTCCTACAAGCGATTTCACAAGTTGCTTACTATCTACTTTGTGTATAAGAGGATGGCTTATTAATGTCTTATGTTTGAATCTGCAGAATTAATGACTCAGGTTTTGTATAACAAATGATCGATCTTTAAATAACTAGTATAGCATATGGTCATAGCGATTCGTATTAACCCTTGAAAGTTCAGAGATCGGGACTCATGGAAAATGTGAAAGTGAAGTTCAGATTTTATCTTGGTGCCCAGAAAACATTTATCAAGTGAGAAAGTGTGAATGTCTTTAAGTATTTGATTGAAAGACGTTGGTAGGTGGGGACTTTTATGTCTTTTTTTTTTTAACTTTTACTGTGAAAATATAATACACGTATAAAAACATGCTTAAACACTTTACATCTCTAGTACTTTCTTAAGCGTTCAACACAGTATATGTTTAATTAAAGTTGACCTCAGTCCCCCAGTTGTTTTTTCTTGCTTTTAGAAATCTGTGAATCTTAAGAATAATAAATAGAAAAATACGATTTTTCCTGCTTCTCCACACTCCAGTGCACTCTATTTATAAACAATAGCTCTTGTTAGGGTTTGTGCAGGTGTGTAGAAGGAAGTTTCTTTCATTCCTTGGGGTACACTGTTTGAGAGCTGTGACTTTTGGGAAGTGATGGAACTTTGACCTTGACCGTGGTGACAACCAGGGATTTAGGAGAAATGAGTGCAAGAACATGAAAGCCCCTGAAAAGGGCTGGTTTCCTCCACCCCCTCCAGAGTGGAGTCCAGCAGTCCTTCAGGACTCCTCCTGCCAGCATGTTTCACTAAGACTCAAGAGTCTTCCTATACACGAACTAGGACAGACAGTCATGACTGCATCTGGTCTGAAGGCTTAAGTTTATTATTTTTAAAATTGAATTGAATGTGTTATTTCCAGATCAGCACTGCTGTCAGGACCTAAACAAATGCTTTTGCTTGGGAGATGTTGCAGTCCTGTTTATCTGAAGGGGATTTTCTCGGTGACTCATTAATTAGCATTAAAGGATATCTGGGCTGTGGGCAAAACATTGACTAAAATTACCACTTTTATTTGTTGTTTTTTTATTTTGAGTCAGCTATTGATTTTGGTGATAGCTGTTAAAACTTTGACCTTTTTTGACAGACTGGACTAAGTGTTGAGATTGTCCTAGAAAGAGTAGTTCAGTAGCTGCTTCTGATACCCTGTTTTTACTCTTAGTTTTTTGAGTCCAGCAGTCTTAGTTTTCCCTTGTTGTTCCCTCACTTCCATGGAGATCTGTAAGAAAATGGGAGGATATTCAACAGCTGGGATATAATCTCTGGTTGCTGGATTATAAAGGCCTCATTGCGTTTTTGGCCCCTTCCATCCTGGTGGTCATATTCCTGGTAGATCAGCTTTTATAGTACATGTGGAAGAGAGGAGGAGGAACTCTAAAGAGCGCAAATTTTGCTTCTTTTCACAGTTGTGATTAGTAAGTTGATCAGGAGAGGAAGTGTAGACCATTTTAGCTAAAAGGGGTTTCTGTTTCAGTTACAGGTGTTACACCAAAGCTGCTAATTTTAAGGTTGAAACTGTGTTTAGGTTCAAACAAGTTTGAGGGACGATTGTTCTGAAATGGAGTTGAGACCTAGTGCTTTAGTATTGCTGAATTTGCCTTCTGATAGGGAGGAAGTAAATGATTTGATTTGAGTACACTCAGTCTCTTGAGGTTACAATGTAGCTTTTCTGTGAGACAGTGTATTTAAGGTAATGCTATTTGTATTGCAATACTTCTGTGCAGACCAGTGCATAGTAGGTATCTAGTAAATATTTCACGTTAAATTTGTAAATTTAACATGTTATATCTAAAGAAAAGATCAACCTTGAAGAAAGCTAGTTTAAACGTGTACATCTCTACCTTTGGCTGCCTCACAAACTCTTTGCTACTGACATTTGGGGCTGGATTCTTTGATGTGGGGGGCTGTCCTGTGCATCACAGGATGTTTAGCAGCATCCCCGGTCTCTACCCAGTATATGCCAGGAACACCTTTCCCCAACTTGTAGCAACCAAAAGTGTCTCCGCACATTGCTGTATGTCCCCCGGGGGAAAAAAAATCAACCCTGTTGAAAACCGCTTTGGCTGCAGTCTAGCCAAAGGCCTATTCTTTATACCCATAGCACTTTGTTAGCACTTTGCATTTTAGAAAGGAGTGATCAAAAGGCTTAATTCTTTTTTTTTTTAATTGAAGTATAGTAGAGTTACAATGTTGTGTTAGTTTCCGGTGTACAGCAGAGTGATTCAGTTATATGTGTGTGTGTGTGTGTGTGTATCTTCTTTTACATATGCTTTTCCATTATGGCTTATTATGGGATATTGAATATACTTCCCTGTGCTATATAATAGGACCATGTTGTTTATCCATTCTATATATAATAGTTTGCATCTGCTAGTCCCAAACTCCCAGTCCAACCCTCCCCCCCCCCCCCCGGCAACCACAAGTCTGTTCTCTATGTTTGTGAGTCTGTTTCTGTTTTGTAGATAAGTTCATTTGTGTCATATTTTAGATTCCACATATATCGTATGGTATTTGTTTTTCTCTTTGTGACTCACCTTATTTAGTAGGATAATCTCTAGGTCTATCCATGTAGCTGCAAATGGCATTATTTCATTCTTTTTTTATTTCTGGGTAATAGTCGTGTGTGTGTGTGTGTGTGTGTGTGTGTGTGTGTGTGTGTGTGTGTATGCCATATCCTCTTTGTCCATTCATCTTTAGATGGACATTTAGTTTGTTTCCCTGTCTTGGCTATTGTAAATAGTGCTGCTGTGAGCATAGGGGTGCATGTATCTTTTTGAATTATATTATAGTTTTGTCTGGATAAATGCCCAGGAGTGGGATTGCAGGATCATATGGCAACTCTATTTTTAGTTTTTTGAGGAACGTCCATACTGTTCTCCATAGTGGCTGCACCAATTTGCATTCTCACTAACAGCGTAGAAGGAGGGTTCCCTTTTCTCCACACCCTCTCCAGCATTTGTTATTTGTAGACTTTTTAATGATGGCCATTTTGACTGGTGTGAGGTGGTATCTCATTGTAGTTTTGATTTGCATTTCTCTAAGAATTAGAGATGCCGAGCATCTTTTCATGTGCCTATTGACCATCTGTATGTCTTCTTTGGAGAAATGTCTGTTTGTGTCTTCTGCCCATTTTTTGACTGGGTTGTTTGTTTTTTGAGTTGTTTGAGCTGTTTTTATATTTTGGAAGTTAAGCCCTTGTCAGTCACATTGTTTGCAAATAATTTCCCTCAGTCCATAGGTTGTCTTTTTGTTTTGTTTATGGTTTCCTTTGCTGTGCAAAAATTTATAAATTTGATTAGGTCCCATTTGTTTATTTTTGCTTTTATTTCTATTGCTTTGGGAGACTGACCTAAGAAAACACTGGTACGATTTATGTCAGAGACTGTTTTGCCTATGTTCTCTTTGAGGAGTTTTATGGTGTCATGTCTTGTATTTAAGTCAAAAGGCTTAATTCTAATACTCAAGGATAACTAGCATTTTTTTTGATGACTGAAATGTATCCTTTCACTAGATGCCCCAAATTCACTTATATTTTTAGGATTCTACATTGCAGTATGTTATAGAAAATACAGGGGTAGATTATGTTCATATGGAAGTTAAAAATGGAAGATTATTGTAATGAAACTTAATTTAAAAAAAATTGGACCATGCTTATTATTCTGAGAAAAGCATTTGGTCAAGTGATAGTAAATAGACCATGTTTTATTTTCCGCAAGCTTAGTTAGAGTTTAGCAGTAGTCTAGATTTATTCCCCTTGCCTTTTAGCACAGGAAAATAAGATATATTGATTAGTAATAAGGTAGTATGGAAGGCATATGCAAAAATAATTTGAGTTGTCTAAAGCTTTCTCAGGCAAGATATTTACTTTCTTCAGTGTATTACTTGTTTTATTTCTGCTAATTCTGATGATTCTGGTTACTGCATTTTGTATTCCTTTTTGAGATTAGAAAAAGCAGGGAAAGAAACTGGAAAATAAAGTGGATGGAGACTTCCTTCCTGTTCATTTCATTTGGTTCTAAACAGCCTTTTTAAAGAAAGGGGGTGGAGGTAGGGGTAGGAAAAGAATGAAATTCGGGGCAAATATTCTCCTTCCTTCCCTTTTGTCCGAAGGCCTGTGGTCTTGAACTTTGCTGAAGTCAGCTAACTGTGGGCCCAGTCTGGCCTGACACCTGTTTATGTAGGGCCACAAGCTAAGAATGATTCTTACATTTTAAAATGGTTAAATATGTCATGACATGGTTACACTCATTCCCCTGTGAATCGAATCATCTCTGGCTGCTTTTGTGTTACAAGGGCAGAGTTGAGAGGTTGCGACAGAAAGTGTAGCCCACAAAGCCTAAAATATTTACTGTTTGACCCTTTGCAGAAAAAGTTTGCCAACCCTTGGTTTAAACCGTATTTCTCTGTTATTAACATTGGAGGCAAATAGTGTGGTTAGATCTGTTGAAGCAGAGGTGGGTTAATTAAAAACAAACAAAGTTCTCGTAAACTGGTTATTAGGTAAGCATTACTCAAACTTAGTTTGTGTTTTGAGAGTGTGGTTTAAAACTTGTGTTGTCTATGTGTTTCATAGATTTCCAAGGGTCCTTGGGGAACTTCTGTACTAGAGCACGGGCATGCTTGACATGTTTAATTTGTTTCCCTTCTATCACCTGAAGATTTCTCACTCTGGGACCGATCTGGGACAGAGGGTTCTAGGGCATGAACTAAGCAAAATTGATCCATAGTCTTGAGATTGCAAACCATGACTTTATTGTGTCTTGGATTTGCTGCAATTCACAGATGGGCTGAATTCTGAGCCTAATCTGATTGCTTGGGTTGGTTAGTACCGTGGAAGGAGAGCCCAGGTCCTTCTGCAAAAGGTATCTTCTGCAAAAACCATAGATCTAGGCCGGAACTTGGCAGTCATCTCTGGGACCCTGACGACTGCTCAGCCTGAAGGCAAAGAACTGACTACCAGGGTGTCTGCAGGGGCAGTGTGCTACTCTGGTTATCCAAGAGTAATTAATTCCTGCTAATTTTGATCCTTCTTTATGCTTCTTAATGATTATGTGTGACTTTCATCATTCCTGTGGCACAGGCCACCATCCCGTTTGTGTGCTCAAAGACTTTACTGTCACCATTAAAATGTAGTGCACTTCCTCTGAACAAAATGAGTGTAATGCGTCTCATTGAGTGCAACTTTTAAGTGTTTTTTTTTTTTTTCATTTTCAAATATATGCATGTGTGCATTTTTCACATGTAAGTGGATTTCTGCACTGGCTTCCTTTGCAGGTAGTTGCCTTCAGAAGTCCAGCAAAATCAACTGCTTTTTGCAAAGGCAGAGCAGGTCCCAAATGAGACCTGATCCTACCAGTGAACATTATTGTCCTGAATCAGGAGTCTGGAGAGCCGAGAAACTTGCCAATTTTTTTTTTTTCTTCTAAATACATGTTTCTTCCAGGTCTGATGGTGTTTAGTTTTGTAATGGGAAGCTCTTCCTCTTCAGGATGAAGCTGTACGTTGGGCCTGAAGGTGTACTTGGCAGCTTTACCCTCTTTTCCCTCCTGTAGGTGTGGAGGAATCTGGAATTTATTGGTCCTGGCCTTTGTGGCAACATTTTTACCTGTGGAGCATTAGAGGATGGAAGCCTGACAGTCTGAATCATTCTCAGAATTATTTTCTACATAAAAGAAGTCCTGAAATTCTGTTTTTAGAATCAGTGAGGTAGTCATTCTCTTAGCAGTCATCAGTTCCCCAGAAAAGTCATAATAGGAAAGAGTCATAGAATTTTTGGAGGGCCCTTCCAAGGTTAGGTAATTTAGTCTTTGATATTTCAGATAAGGACACAGACGTGTAAACTGGACCTCAGCAGTTTTGTTTTGGTTTTTTGGCTTAGGTCCCATAACTAGTCATAGCATACCTGGGACATGCTTGCTGTCCTGTAATTCAATGATCTTTCGTTGTACTACAGCCAGCATATATTTGATGACTCACTATGCGTTAGGTACTATGGAAATTGTGATAGACATGCCAGATATATTAATTGCTTTTTGATAGAGCTTCTTAGTTATTTGAGGAGACACAACTGCCATTTCTGAAACAATTAGAGACAGTTGAGTGTTATTTAGTTATTCTTTAGAAGAGTTAATTTAAAAAAGTTAGAACAGTGCCTGGCATGTAGCAAATGCTCAATAAATGCTAACTATTACCAATGAACAGAGGTTTATATAGTATCTATTATGTACAAGGCATTGTTGTAGGTTCTGGGTATAAAGGAACTAAGAATAAAACAAGAGTCCATGATCTTAATTTATATTCTTAATATAAGGGCAAAGGCCTTAAAGAGAATTCAGAACTAAGTTCGTGTAATGGCCTAGCTCCAACTGACCAAAGGACATGGGACAGAAGCTAGGCTTTTCTGATTGGGTAGGACTTTGAAAGGAGAAAAGACATTCCTAGTGTGAAGTACAATGCTTCCGAAGGCTCGGAGCCTGGCACAATGAGAAGAGGTAAGGAGGTTGGTTTGATTTATAATATTTGGAGCTTATAAAGAGTAATTGGGAAAACACAGCAGGTAGTTTGGGATCAGATTGTGAATTTTCCTGAGAGCCAGTGCGAGGAGTTATGAGTTGGATGGTGGTGAACCACTCGAAGTTATTGAGTATGTCAGGAAGCTGCTTGAGAAAACCAATGTTGGAGAATTAATTTCATAGAAAATTTTAGACCTGGAAGGGAGCTAAGAGAATATTAAATCTAAATTATTCTGGTAGCAGGTGTGTAGGAAGACTCAGAAGCAGGAAGGCAGCTGCGAATCTGTTTGAGGTAATACAGACATAAGGCAGTAAATCCCTGTACCAGTATTGAATTGGCTGGAATCAAGAGGAAGAGGGAAAACGTGGAGACATTTTGTAAGAAGTGTCGGGCTTTCTAACAGATTTGATAAAGGGTAATGATGGGTGGCTTGAGTAAAAAAGGTTCTCCCACCTTTTTCCTTTGGGGCATTTGGAGACTGCTTGTACTGCTTGCAGAAGGGGATAGTTGGAAGGATAAGCTAGTTTGGGAAGCCAAGTTCAGTTTCGTGTATGATGAGGTGGATGTGAGTGGAAATAGCCAAGTGGGCTGGAGTGCCAGAGTGAGAGATCGGGGAAGGGAGATGCTGATCTGGTATCATCAGCACAGTCGAGAATGAATGAGCTCACATGGGACCTTGTGAGAAGACAGCAGAGAGCCAAGTAACATTTCTTATAGCCAAAAGCTATGCTTCTTAGATTAAGATTACTGTGTAGCAGATGTTAATAAATGCAGCAGCTTGTATTCAAATTGTCAGAGACCAGTTCATTGGTCAGCATACCTCAGAAAAGGTAAGGCTATCATAAGGAAGGATTACAAAGAAGGATTTCAGTAGGAAATGAAAAAAAGGCCCATTTCACCTTTGGCCCAAATTATGGGACTAAATTATTTTTTCTAGGTTATAAGAACAAAAAATAGATTACTCTATGTGTGTGTGCATGTGGGGTGTGTGTGTATGTTGGGGGGTGGGGGAGGGAGAGGGAGGAAAAGAGAGATTTATTAAAGACCAAAAGGCAGCACTCTAAGCAGGGGCCTCATAGCTCAAGGTTGTTCTGAAGATCAAACAGATTTCTGAGGATACCCCCAAACTGCCTGTTGTTTATAGCAAAGAAGAGCCTGTCCCATTTGAATGGTGGCTAGCCTCATGTCCCTCACCCCAGAACTGAAGAAGAACTCTTTTTGTCCCCAGACCAATTAGTGAAAATTTGTAGGGCCAAATGACAACACTCAAGATGCAAGATATTGGGCTGGCCAAAAATTTCGTTTGTAAGATGTTACGGAAAAACTCGGATGAACTTTTTGGCCAACCCTAATACTTCTTGTGACTTTCAGGGGAGATCTAACCAATAACGGTTTAAAAGAAAAAAAATTTGAAGAACCCAAGAAATTAATATCTTTAACTCATCTCTGATAGCTGATAGTATGATATTTAGAAGTTTGCTATTTTACATTCTTTTATGTTGCATTGTGCCTTACTATTGCTTTTGTTGTGTCTGTGGTATTTATCATGCTCCTCCTTGCCCTTGTAGATCAATTGGTTCAGACCGATTTTTTTTTTTTTTTTTTTTTTTTTTTTTGCGGTACGTGGGCCTCTCACTGTTGTGGCCTCTCCCGTTGCGGAGCGCAGGCTCAGCGGCCATGGTTCACGGGCCCAGCCGCTCCGCGGCCTGTGGGATCTTCCCGGACCGGGGCACGAACCTGTGTCCCCTGCATCGGCAGGCGGACTCCCAACCACTGCGCCACCAGGGAAGCCCCCCAGACCGATTTTTAAAAAAATTTATTTTATTGAAGTATAGTTGATTTACAGTGTTGTGTTAATTTCTGCTGTACAGCAAAGTGATTTAGTTATACATATATATACACATTCTTTTTCATATTCTTTTCCATTTCGGCATATCACAGGACGTTGAATATAGTTCCCTGTGCTATACAGTAGGACCTTGTTGTTTATCCATTCTGTATATAATAGTTTGCATCTGCTAATCCCAAACTCCCAACCCATTCCCCCCTCCTCCCCTTCGGCAACCACAAGCCTGTTCTCCATCAGACTGATTTTTACAGAGTCACTAGGAAAGGATTTGTAAAACTTTAGAATATTCGATGCTTGGAAAGAAAAGTAAGGAAATTCAGAATTTATAATAATTCAGGTGGGACTTGCCTAAACACCTGTCTCTTGTCTGTAAGGAATAGAGGGGCTTATTCAGGAAATGAATAGTATAAGCAAGACTGAAGGTAGGCTGATTATCTACTTAATACAATCCTGCCTTCAGAGATTCCCCAGAACTATTTCTGTATGAAAAACCGTCTTAGACATGCCAATTGCATTTATTTTAATAGGCTAACACTGTTTAGGTTGATTTGTTTTTTCCATTTTTGACAGTTACTTTCTTTTTACATTAAAATTGTATTCCTCATTACTTGTGTAAAATTATAATATGTCGATAGAACTTTTATTAGCAGATCCTGAAGTATAATATATGTCATTCCTTCATGGAGAATGAGTTAGGTAGTATAAATGGATTGTGCATAGTAACCCTTGTGTACAAAGACAGGCATATGTCAAAAAATATAAGATAGATTAACAACATAGACCAGAAGTCTTTGATCAGATGAATGCATGACAGTATGATCCTGGTTCCTTGGGAATTGTTGCAGTCTGAAAGTGTATCCCATGAACTTTTATGCATGTTCTTGGGTGGGATACATTGTTGACATATTATCTCAGAGTACTATGTGTAAGGATAGAAATTCCATTAAAATATAAAATATGTTTTAGAAGAAAAATTAGTATGATTTTTTAAAAAGTTACAAAACTATAAAGAAAAGTAATGTCCCATGGAAGAGTTTGCCAAGTGCTGAATTAAAGAATTCTATTAGTCAACACCTAATTTGCTTAGTGCCACTTAATTGCAGTTATTAACTATATTTGAAAGTAATAAAACTGTACTGTATGAAAATATTTTATAACGTAAACATTTTGTGCTGCCTGCAAGGCCTTGTTCTCATAATCATTTTTAAAAAGATACCTGTTTTGCAGAATTTCACTTTATACAGTGGCTCGGTGCCTAAAATGTGGCCTCAACAGGAGGTGGTTCCTGTGCAGCTGCACTGGGCTGCTGTGGATGGGGATGATAGGGTTTCAATTCCCGTAAACATCGGGAAACCCATAGGGTGGAAGGAGAGCTATGTCCTGGAGCCCACAGAAAGCTGCCAGCAATTGGAATCCTGACCGTACTTTGGAGGTGGTGAGAGAATGGGATTACAAAGATGGGGAGAACCACTGTGGTCTGTTGTTTTTCTGGGTCAGGGCTGGGATCCTCTGTAGTGATTCCAGCAGCTACAGAGTGGTTACCCACATGCAGCCAGGAGGAGTCGTTTGGGTTCCCTGAAGGAAGCAAGGGATGGTGAACTTGGAGTCCCAGCTCTTCCCTTCACAGTCACTCGGCACTCTATTCATATACCTACATCCAAGTAGCCTTTGTTACTGTCACACCTAGGCAGGTGTGAGATTTATGAATGATGATTTCCAGGGCAAAGAGTGCCTTGGCTCTTGTGTTTTGGCAGGGTATTATGTAATTAAGTATTCTTTGTGCTCCCACGGTGAGGGCATTTATTTCTCTGAATGGACAAGTAGAAGCACAAAGACAATACCTTGGAAGAGATTCAGGCATGATCAGCTCCAGGTCTGGGTAAATCACTGAAAGGTCATTTGTAATTGTGGTTTGTGGCTTGTTGATAGAGTAGTAGAGTTACATACATAACTGTGGCCACAGCCTTAGTTCACACTCTTTCTGGCCTCAGCACTGCACATCTTAAGGGGTGGAGTGGTCACTTGGGTGACTTGTCATTTTATCAAACCAAAATGCTTTCCTGTCACGTGCCTGAGATCTGACTAAATAGCAGGATTTTTCTGTATAGTTGCATAGCAGCTGACTGACGTGGAACTAAGGCAATAACGGTGACACCCCTGCTGGAAATACAGACTCTCTTTTACCAAATCACTGTTCCTATATTTAGCTTTAATGCAGTGGTTCTTAACTGGATATGTGTGAGAATTGCCTGGTGAGCCTTTTACAATGATAAAAGGCAGATCTGTGCACTCTCTCTCTGGGTAATCCCATTCATTCCCACGGCCTTAAATTCATATTTATACTGACCACTCAAGTTTATATATTCTCCTGACTTTCAGACTTGCATGTCAGTGTGACACCACCGTTGAGCTATCTAATAGTTCCAGAATGGAACCTTTGCCCCTCACTCTGTACCTTCCCCAACATTCCTTGTTTTCTTAAAATGCCACCCACTATCCTCCCAGTTCCCCAGCAAAAACCATCATCCTCCCAGTTGTCTCAGCAAAAATAAGGGGCCATTTTTCTTGCTTTCCTGCCCCCCAGACCCCCACCCGCACCCCGCCCAGTTCATCTGTCCTGTCAAATCCTTTCACATTCCTCCACCTCTGCTGCCTTGGCTCGGCCCTGGCTACCTCGATGTTTACCTGGCAAAGTGCAGTAACCTCTTCCTCTACTGCTTCACTACAGCACCAGGATAGCTTTAAAACACTTTTTGTTCATTGATCCCAAAACTGTCCAGGATGAAGATACGGATGTTTCTTTCCCTGAAAAATATTTTTAACCATAACGTCTTTTTCTGCCTCCTTTATTCAAAGATAGTATATAGTCTTGTTAGATCAAAATATGCCCCTGGGAAACAGCTTATAAAGTCACATGGTCTCACCTTCCTTGCTTCATTGTATGGGCTCTCAGCTCCTTAGGCTCCCAGCTCTCCGCCTCTTCTGATGGACATTTGGGCAGACTTCCACTCACAGGGACTTCAAGTGTAAGGATACTTGCTGAGCTTTATATAGGACAGCTCTCTGCCAGGTGTATTACTTTCCTAATAAATCACAACAAACTTAGTGGCTTAAAACAAGAAAAATGTATTATCTTACAGTTCTACAGGTCAGAAGTTTGGAAAGGGTCTTATTTGACTAAAATCAAGACGTCGGCAGGGCTGATTTCCTCATGGAGACTTTAAGGGAGAATCCATTTCCTCACCTTTTCCAGCCTCTAGAGGCTGCCTGCATTTGCTGCTCAAAGGTCCCCTTCTAGCCTGGCATCACTTTCACCTGCTCTTCTGTCTTCATATCTCCTCTGACTGTGACTCTTCCATCACCTTGTTTTCCATTATAAGGCCCCATGTGATTATGTTGGGACTACCTGAATATTCTAGGACAGCCTCCCCATCTCAAAAATCTTAAGTTAATCACATCAGCAAAGTTCCTTTTGCCATGTAAAGTAACAGATTCACAGTTTTCAGGGATTAGGACATGGACATCATTGGGAGGCCATCATTCTGCCTGCCACACCAGGCACTATTTAAACTGATTTGTGTATGCAAACTAATTTAACACTCATAACCATCCTATGAGTTAGGTATTATTAGTGATCCCCATTTTACAGATGAGGAAACTGAGGCACAGAGAAATTATGTAACTTGCCCAAGGTTATACAGCCATTAATAGTGGAACCATAATTCAAATTTGGCTAGGCTTTATTTTTTATCTTATTTTCCAGATTTATTGAGAAATAATTGACGTATAACATTATATAAGTTTAAGGTGTACAAATGATGCTTTGATACATGTATATATTACGAAATGATTACTCTAATAATATTAGTTGACAAATCCATCACCTCACATAATTACCATTTCTTTTTTGTGGTGGGAACACATATTTATATACAGTATCGTTAACTGTAATCATCGTGCTATACATTAGATCCCTAGAATTTATTCATCTTATAACTGGTAGTTTGTACCCTTTGATTAACATCTCCCCGTTTTCCCCTCCTCCCAGCCCCGAGTAACTATTAATACCATTCTATTCTGTGTTTCTATGATTTTTTAGATTCCACATGTAAATGGTACCATATAGTATATGTATTTTTTTTGACTTATTTCACTTAGCATAATGTCCTCAAGGCCCATCTGTATTATCACAAATAGAGGATTTCCTTCTTTTTTTATGGCTAAGGTGTGTGTGTGTGTACACATGTACCACATTTTCTTTATTCATTTGTTGATGGACACTTAGATTGTTTTGGTATCTTGGCTGTTGTGAGTAATGCTGCAGTGAACATTTCTTTGAGATCCTGTTTTCATTTCCTTTTGATACATACCCAGAAGTGGCATTGCTGGATCCTATAGTAGTTCTATTTTTATTTGTTGAGGAACCTCCATACTGTTTTCCATAATGGATGCACCAGATTACATTCCCACTGACAGTGCTCAAGGGTTCTATTTTCTCTATACCCTCACCAACACTTGTTACCTCCTGTCTTTTTGATGACAGCCATTTTATCCATTGTGAGGTGATAGGTGATATCTCATTGTGGTTTTGATTTGCATTTCCCTGATGATTAGTGCTGTCGAGCACCTTTTCATGTACCTGTTGGCCATCTGTATATCAGCTTTGGAAAAATATCTATTCCTCTGCTCAATTTTTAATCAGTTTTTTTTTAAACTACTGAGTTGTATGCATTCTTTATATATTGGGTATTAACCCCTTATTAGATACATGTTTGCAAATATTTTCTCTTATTCCATAGGTTCCCTTTTTTTGTTGTTGATTATTTCTTTTGCTGTGCAGAGCTTTTTAGTTTGATGTAGCCCCACGTACTAATTTTTGCATTTGTTGCTTGTGCTTTTGGGATCACATCCAAAAAATTGTTGCCCAGACTAATGTCAAACATTTTCCTTATGTTTTTTTCTAGGGGTTTTACAGTTTCAGTTCTTATGTTTAAGTCCTGAATCCATTTCAGTGGTATAAGATTGGGGTCTAATTCCATTCTTCTGCTTGTGGTTTTCCATTATTCTCAACATTGTTTATGGAATAGAATATCCATTCCTCTTTGAGTATTTTTGGCTCCCTTGTCAAATATTAGTTGACCATATATGTGAGGATTTATTTCTGAGCTCCTGATTCTGTTTCATTGGCCTATGTGTCAGTTTTTATGCCAGTACCATACTGTTTTGATTACTATAGCTTTGTAGTACAGTTTAAAATCAGGAAGTGTGATGCCTCCAGCTTTACTCTTCTTTCTCAGTATTGCTTTGGCTTTTTGAGGTCTTTCATCATTTTATACAAATTACACGATTGTTTTTTCCATTTCTGAATAAATGCCATTGGAATTTTGATAGGGATTGCATTGAATTTTGATAGGGACAGCGTTGGGTAATATGAACATTTTAACAATATTTGTTCTTTTGACTCATGAACAAGGGATATCTTTCCATTTGTTTCTGCTCTAATATTTGTTAATTCCTTCCTCTGCTAACTTTGGGCTTAGTTCGTTCTTCTTTCTCTAGTTCCTTGAGTTGTAAAGTTACGTTGTTTATTTGAGATCTTTCTTTTTTCTTTTTTTTTTTTTTTTTGCGGTACGCGGGCCTCTCACTGCTGTGGCCTCTCCCATTGCGGAGCAGAGGCTCCGGACGCACAGGCTCAGCGGCCATGGCTCACGGGCCCAGCTGCTCTGCGGCATGTGGGCTCTTCCCAGACCGGGGTACGAACCCGAGTCCCCTGCATCGGCAGGCAGACTCTCAACCACTGCGCCACCAGGGAAGCCCTCTTTTTTCTTAATGTAGGCATTTATCACTATAAACTTCCCTTTTAGAACTGCTTTTGCAGCATTTACTGTGTTTTGGTATGCTGTGTTTCCCTTTTCATTTGTGTAAAGGTATTTTTTGATTTCCCTTTTGGTTTCTTCTTTGACCCATTAGTTATTCAGGAGTGTGTTATGTAATTTCCACATATTCGTGAATTTTCCAGCATTCCTTCTGTTAGTTCATTCCTAGTTAGATTCCATTCTGGTGGGAAAAGATGCTTGATGTGCTTTCAGTCTTCTTAAATTTGCTAAACTTGCTTTGTGATCTATCGTATCATCTGTTCTGGAGAATGTTTCATGTGTGCTTGAAAAGAATATGTATTCTGCTATTGTTGGTTGAAATGTTCTCTATATGTCCATTAGGTTCATTTGTTCCAAAGTGTGGCTCAAGTCCAATGTTTCCTTGTTGATTTTCTGTCTGGATGATCTGTCTATTGTCGAATGTGGGGTACTGAAGTCCCCTACTATTATTATATTGCCTATTTTTCCTTCAGGTCTGTTAATAATTGCTTAATATATTTAGGTACTCCAATGTTGGGCACATATACATTTAGGAGTGTTATGCCTTGTTGACTAATTGATTGCTTTATCAATATATAATGACCTTTTTGTTTCTTTTTACCATTTTTGTCTTAAAGTCTATTTTGTCTGATAAAATTATATTTACTTCTGTTCAGTTTTGGTTTCCATTTGTACAGAATATCTTTTTTTTTTTTAATTGCTAGTTTATTTATTTATTTTTTTGGCCAGGTCACACAGCTTGAGGGATCTTAGTTCCCCAACCAGGGATCAGACCTGGGCCCCAGCAGTGAAAGCACTACGTCCTAACCACTAGACCAGGGAACCAGGGAATTCCCCAGAATATCTTTTTCCACCCCTTCACTTTGAATTTGTGTGTGTCCTTAAAGCTGAAGTGAGTGTTGTGTAGCCAGTATATAGTTAGGTCTTGCTTTTTGTCCATCCAGCCACTCTGTCTTTTTTGTTGTTGTTTTGTTTTTTGTGGTACGCGGGCCTCTCACTGTGTGGCCTCTCCCGTTGTGGAGCACAGGCTCCGGACGCGCAGGCTCAGCGGCCATGGCTCACGGGCCTAGCCGCTCCGCGGCATGTGCGATCTTCCCGGACCAGGGAACGAACCCATGTCCCCTGCATCGGCAGGCGGACTCTCAACCACTGCACCACCAGGGAAGCCCCCACTCTGTCTTTTGATTGCAGAATTTAATTCATTTACATTTAGAGTAATTACTGATTGGTAAGAACTTACTAACATCATCTTGTTGTCTGGCTGTTTTGTAGTTCCCTTGTTCTTTATTCCTGTCTTGCTGCCTTCCTTTGTGACTTGATTTTCTGTAGCAGTATGCTTTGATTCTCTTCTCTCTGTCTTTTGTGAATCTGCTGTAGCATTTTGCTTTGTGGTTACCATGAGGCTTACATAAAACATTTCATAGTTTTAACAATGTGTTTTACGATGATAACTTAGATCACACACAAAAACTTTACCCTTTTACTCTCCCCTTTGAAGTCACAATTTACTTCTTTTTATATTGTGTATCCATTAACAAATTACTGTAGCTAGTTATTTTAATGCTTTTTCCTTAACTTTTTTTTGAATTTTATTTTATTTTTTTATACAGCAGGTTCTTATTAGTCATCAATTTTATACACATCAGTGTATATATGTCAATCCCAATCTCCCAGTTCATCACACCACCATCCCCACCCGCCACTGCTTTCCCCCCTTGGTGTCCATACGTTTGTTCTCTACATCTGTGTCTCAGTTTCTGCCCTGCAAACTGGTTCATCTATACCATTTTTCTAGGTTCCACATATATGCGTTAATATGCGATGTGTTTTTCTCTGACTTACTTCACTCTGAATGACAGTCTCTAGATTCATCCACGTCTCTACAGATGAACCAATTTCATTCCTTTTTATGGCTGAGTAATATTCCATTGTATATATGTATATATATGTATAACTTTATTTTATTAGAGTTAAATGGTTAGCACTCCACTGTACTTTATTACAGTATTAGAGTATTCTGAATTTGACTATATACTTATCTTTACCAGTGTGTTTTGTATTTTCTGTGTTTTCATGTTACTAATTAGTGTGTTTTCATTTCAGCTGGAAGACTTTTTCAGCATTTCTTGTAAGGCAGGTGTTGTGATGATTTCCCTTAGCTTTTGTTTGTCTGGGAGAATCTTTATCCCTTCTTCATTTCTGAATGACAGCTTTGCCAGGTAAAGAAAGTATCCTTGGTTGGCAGTTTTCTTCTTTCAGCCCTTTGAATATATCATCCTGCTCTCTCCTGCCCCGTAAGATTTCTGCTTAGAAATCCACCAATAGCCTATTGGGGGTTCCCTTGAGCGTTACAAGCTTTTTTTCTCTTCCAGCTTTTAAGATTTTTCTTTGTCTTTGATTTCTGTCAATTTTGTTAAACTGTGTCTTGGAGAGTATCACTTTAAATTGATTCGGTTTGGTGACCTATTAGCTTCATGAACCTGATATCCAAATCTCTCCTCAGTTTGGGAAAGTTCTCAGCCATTATTTCATTAAATAAGCTTTCTGCACTCTTCTCCTTCCCAAACTCCAATAATTTGCAAACCGGTTCTTTTGTTGGTATCCCACAGAACATGTAGGCTTTTAAAATTCTTTTCCATTCCTTTTTCTTTTTTCTCTTGATTGAATGATTTCAATTGATCTATCTTTGAGCTCACTTGCTTGGTCAAGTCTGATGTTAGAGCTCTCTACTGATGATTGTATTCTTCAGCTTGAAAATTTCTTGTTTGGTTCTTATATATGTTTTCCATCTCTTCATTGAACTTCTAATTTTGTTCTTATATTGTTTTTATGATATTGTTATGTTGCTTATCTGTTTTCTCTTGTAACTCTGAGCATCTTTTGAACAATTGTGAATTATTTGTTGGGCAATTCCAACCAATGTATCTTCATTTGTTTGAGACCAATTACTAGAGGTTTACTGTATTCCTTTGGTGGAGCCATGCTTCCCTGATTCTTTGTGATCCCTGTAGCCTAGTAAAGGTGTCTGCATTTGAAGAAGCAGTGACCTTCTCCAAACTATGGACTGACTGGTAAGAGAAGCCTTTCACCTGTGGGTGGGGGCATGCTGGAGCATGTTGTGACCCCAGGTCTAGTGGTGCAGAGCTTCAAGTGCAGGGGTGTGTGGCTGCATCAGTTTTGAGGGTCAGTGTGATGTGTCTTTGGCTCAGGCCACTGGATTTCACGACATTGATGTGTGTGGCCTCTGGTGAGTGATGCAGGGTGTTTTCAGTGGCTGCAAGGGCTGTCTGAGTCCTCAGTGGCATCGCTAGGTTCAATGGCTAGGTATCAGAGCAGACAGCAGTGATGGCCAGAGCTGGTGGTGTGCACACATTTGCCCATGGGAGCCAGCTACAGGGGCCAGTGTAGTGGCAGGGCCGGTTGCAGACGTACATGTATTTGTGGCACTACAAGTCAGGCAGCAAAGCTGGAGCCAACTATGGGTACACTGGTAGTTGCAGGGCCCCGGTGGTTGATGTGTACTACTGTGACTGCTCCGTCTCACCATGAGCACGCCGCAGTGGAGGCTGGTGACAGAGCAGTCTGGGGGTGTGCAGGTGCACAGCTGGCAGGTCTAGCTGCCGGTGGGCACAGTGTTGCCTGCCGGTGACAGAAGACAGGACCACATCCTGACCCACAAGCAGCTGTGGGGGCCCTTGCGGTAGGAATGCTTTCCCATGGCTGCACAGTCTCTTCCTGGGTGTGTGCAGGTGCTGGAGGCTGGTGATAGGCATCAGGTTGGCAGCAGCTTGCAAGTGCACAGCTGGAGGGGCTCCCATGGTAGTGGGGGTCTAGGCTGGAATCTTGCACTTGAGCAGCCACAGAGGCCTGGTTTGGCTGCTGATGTGGTTCCTGGGCTCCAGAGGGGATGGGTGTGGAGGAAGCAGGAAGGGACACGGGGCTGGAGTCAATGAATGTGAACACATGTGAGGTGAAAACTGGTGAAATCTGCAGGGGTTCTGTGACTACTGTGCTGGCTATTGGTTCCTTCTTCAGTGATGGAAGATGCTGGGTTTCTCTGCAGAGCTGGTCACTGTGACCTCCTGCTGTGTGACAGCTATTGGTAGCCCCTGCTTTTCTTCCTTGTTCCTAGGTGTCTCTATGTGTCTCTTTGTACAGTGCTCCAAAGGGCTGAGGAGGTTGATCACTTACTCACTTTTCTTTCCCAGCAAGGGGAACTCTTTCTAGCTGTGGAGTTCGCTCTTGGCAGTGAACAATGTTGGCTTGGGGGATGGCATGATGCAGGCAAAATGAAGCTGCTTTCCTTCTTTTTTTGTGTGGTGTTCTCAGTTTGTTGTTCCACTGTGTTGCTGAAATTCTGTAAGTAGACTCCAGAGCTCTCCCAGAACTATTTTGTTTGTGGATAGCTGTCTAATTGTTGATCTTTGTGGGAAGATGGAGGCTGGGGTCTCCTATGCTGCTGTTTTGGTTATGCTGCTCTCTTGACTTGGCTTTAGAGTCTGTTCTTAATCACAGTTGTTGATCCCCTTCAAAGTAATTTTAGAAAGCCAAACTTTTATTATAGCAGTAGCAGCAGTAATATCTTCTTGAGTGCTTACGTGGTGGCAGGTTCTGTGCTAAGTTCATTTACAGCCATTCCAAGCAATGGGTATTAGCACTGCATTTAGCCATAATGAAACTGAGGCTCCCCAAAGTTAAGCTGTTGTACTTCCTCAAGGTCACAGTGCTTGTAAGTGCCACATCTAGGATTGGAACCCAAACAGTCTGACCCAGAGCCCGTGTGCTTAACTATTTAGCTAAACTGACTTTACCTTTATCTGGTAAAAGGAGTCATTAAAAGTAATCATTATTTGCTGTTATTTAAAAATAAAAATGTGGTAAGGTATAATATCCTAGAGCATGAGATGGAGGAGAGTTAATATCTATTTAAACAGATTATCAAAGGGTGCAGGTCTGTGAATTCATGTCACCCTGTGGGGAGTTGAGGGATGACTTGCCAAATGGTTTATTGTCTGCTGCATTCTCTTAGGTATTTCACTAAAATGCATGATGTCAGAGCCATAGGTCCCAAACTTAGCTAATCACCAGAGTCACCTGTGGAACATTAACATTGCAGCTTCTGGGGCCCTACCTGAGATTCCAGGATGAATCCCAGGGATCTGTAATTTTGAGCAACCTTTCCAATGAGTCTAATGGTCACTGTTAGAGCCTCGTTCACCCAACCACATTCACTTCATGAAGGACACTTCAGTGACAGAATCCAAGTGCAGAAAAATCTTGATGTGATGGAGTGACATGCTGAATCTAACAAAATTAAATTTAAAGGGGGGAAAAAGCATAAATGAAAGGGGGTATAGATCTAGAGTTGCAGGTATATACACACACACACATATTGGGGTGAAGTTTTGTTTCTTTGGGTGAAGTTTCTTTTGCATTTTGCCATTGGTGGTTATATAATATACATGTAATAATATTTCCTCTAGAGTTCTCTTAATTATAAATTTGATTTGGTTGAATGAAGATTTCATATCACTACCACGGTAAGAAGGATTCTAGAATCATCTCAGCGTTCTTTATCCAAACTCCCTCTACCCTGCCCCCCACATGTCAGTTGAAAATCATAGCCCATTGAGCCATGGTTACTGAAGGTTGTGAAATCTGAAAACATTTGATTGGACTGTACAGAATCCATAATCTTTGCCCTAGAAAAGGAGCCACGTATTTTACTCTACTCACGAGGTCGTGATTGTCACTATGTGACCGAATATGGGTCATTTTTTATTTCATTTCCCAAACAGTCCATGAAGATCACCCTATTATTTAGGACTCCTGATTCTTTTCTTACCTACTTTTTGGGTTACAGTGAAGAGTTTTTCTGGATTTTCTTTAAAAATTATTAGTTTCATTTTTATTTGTATTATTTTTGGTGTAGGTATATGTGCCAAAAAATGACATTTACTACTTCCTTGTCTTAGGAAAAATGTTACACACTGTTTTTCTGTCTTTTTTTTTTTTAAGTAAATATTTGCATTTCTATTGTATGCCAGGTGTTGCGCTAGGGATCAGGGTACAATGATGAGTAAAACAACTGTGGTGCTTGTTCTGAATATAGTGATTCATTTAGTGATGAAGATGGGGAAATAGTACATGAATAAAATAGATAAAAATGCTGTGGAAGAAACAAAAAATAAGCTGACATAGAGTATAACATGAGGAGGCCTATTTTCGAGAGGATGGCTAGAGAAGACTATGCAGAGGGGACATTTGGAGCAGAAGGGAGCTGGAGCATTCTGTAAAGAGAACATGAACCAAGGTCTTGATGGGGTGGAGAGGAGCAGGTTTAGAACTGAGATAAGATCAGGGTGAAGCTAAGTTGGAGGAGAGAGAGAAAGAGAGCAGCGTGGGGAGATGGATATGCAGGTCCTTATTGAGTCTAGTGTGAGGTGTTTTAAATTTTTTTTGAAGTGTGGTAAGAAACCAGCACTGGATTGTAATAAAGGTATTACAGCTGAGTAGGGCATGGTTGAAGGATGTGGATATAGGAAATCAGTTAAGAGGCTGCTATACTAGGCTAGGAGAGATTGTTGGTGGCTTGGACCAGTGTGATAGCAGTTGAGAGGGAGAGAGGTAGATGGATTCGGTAAATATTTTGGAGATAGGATGAATGAACTTGCAGGTGGGTTGGATGTGTGAGCAGGGTGAGGAGGATTTCAGGAGTGGCCAACGAGGTAGACATTGAAGCTACTTAGTAAAGACTGGAGGCCTGTAAGATGGCTTTTTGGGGAAAGTAATCTTTCAGACTTAAGTTTGAAACCAAAGTGGAGAAGTCAGGTAATCATTTGGATATATGGGTCTATTTTTCAGAGAAGAGGTTTCATTTGGAGATATAAATATGGGAGACATCAGTACAGAAAATGGAATTTAAACCAAGAAGTAGATGAGATCATTTAAGACAGTAGAGAGAAGGCAGATTTCTCAGGAGCTAACCTTGAGGGCCTCCATTGTTTAGATACTGGGGAGAGAAAGAGACTGATAAACAGTTGGCAGGAGGAAAACCGAGAGCATGCGGTGCTGCGAGCAAGTGAAGAAAATATTTCAGGGAGGAGGGAGTGGTCCACTGGGCCAAATGCTCCTCGAGATGATGAGTAAGGGAATGGTGGGGCTAAGGGAAGCACCAGAGTTTATTTTATTAGATAAGGTATAGTATTAAGTTGAACCATAAGAAATTGGTGACATTGGACTATTTTTGGCTTATGAGAATGGCAATTTCATATAATTTGACCTAATATAATATGTTATACTATTGAGGATGAGTTGCTTTTAGAAGGCGAGTTTGATGAAGCAGTGTTGAGGGAGTTTAACCAAAAGAATACAGCCTTTGAGCAATTGGGAGAGATGGGTTTGGAGCTCACCAGTGGAGTGTTGGTCTTTGAAGCGGGGCAGGGAGGCACATACTTTTTCAGTTGTAACGGGAAGGAAGAATGATATGCACATTCAGCCATGCTTGAGTGATTACAGTGATGCCAATCCCAGCAGCTAGTGTCTTATGGGACAAATAATTATATAAGTTTTTGGATTTAGCAGTTAGGTGTATATAGATTGATTTTGTTCATAGGGCGGTGTGGGTACTGATCTTGGTTTGCTTGTAGTAGGCTCTAAATTTTCTCTCAGAAGTCTTTGCTATCAGTGATTTTTTTTTTTCTCAGTTTTTCTTTTTCACCAGAAGCAGAGTAAATCAAATATCATGACCTTCTTCCCCACTCCTTGGCAGTGCAACACTGTGGCCTCCCTGTAGAACTGATTAGCAAATCAAAGAATAAAGTGGTTTTCTCACAAGTGATTTTCTTGCCCTACAGAAAATTGTCTTTTTCAATATTACCATCAGCATTCTTTGACTTGTCAGCATAACTGAAACATTATCTATGATTTCTGTTACTTTAATGCAGACTACAAGTGTATCTTTTTAAGGTCATATCATGCTTCTCTGTCCTGTGTACAGAATTTGCTTATGGAAGTATGTATATTTCAAGAATTTTAGCTGTTTGTAGCGAGACTTTATTCCACTGCATAATATAGTTTAAAAAATGATTTTCATTAGACCATTATGCTAACATATCTCTAGGCCACAATTTTCTCCATGGACTTATTAATTCTGTACAGAATTCCAGGTACTGATCATTAATTGTATCTTTAAAGCTACAATGAGATTGAAAATCGTCTTTAATGCCTGCAGGATCTTTTTTCATGGAACATCCATCGCCTGTAATGTTTATTTTGTATAATACTCTCATCCATGGGTTTTGGGACTGTGGCCATAGTGAGAATATTCGCAAAAGGAGGCTCTTTTTTCTCAGTGTGTTCTTTTAAGCTATAGGTGGCTTTGCTGTGTGCATGCCTCCAAAATTATCTTTTCCCGAAAGTACAGAAAGATCTGGAGAAACATGGGCACCCATGAATTAATTTATACATTATAAGCGTCTGATAAAACACGTAGCATCTTTAAAAGCTCTACGATGGTGGTATTTTAGACTAAGCTAAGGTTTTATTTTATGGAGGTGTGTAGCTTTACCGCAGGCAAGACAAGGCAACATGTTCTAATTCTGCTTGGATTCAGAGGAACTTGATTTACTGTTGTTACCTGCTGCGGTAGAAATTGCAAGCATCACATGAAGTAGGCTTGTATCTTCAGTATTGGAAATATTCAACGAAACTCATCAGTGGTGATTTCAAAAAGCCTCAGTCTGGGGTGTTGTGATAATGAGTGAAGAAAAGTTTTTCCCTTATTTCAGACAGCCTTTGATAGCATGTCTGTTTAGGAAATTAAATACAGATTAGTCAGCTGTGTACCTAACTCTCAAATATTTTTAGCTTCTTTGGGTGAACTTTGGGTTAGGCCAAGGGGCCCCCTTTGGTCTTTCCACGAGAGCCAATCGACCAATACGGATGTGTGCCTATAGAGAAAGATTTGTAGTGTAATATTGCTCAATTGCTGACCGGCAACCTCCATCATTCAGCTAGCTTCTTTGGACCCTGAACTAGTGTGTCAGTGATCCATCAGGTTTCATTTGTTTTGCCATTTCTAGTCAAGGACTGATCCATATTCTCTCTCTTGCTTTTCATGGGGGGAAGTGAGGCTTGTCTTGCAGGATGAGTTCTTTGCTAAGATCTTGCACTTTCTGCTTCTCTATACATAGATGAACAGGCTTGAGTTCTCCCTTGTAGGACATGGTACCCCACCCTAGAGGTGACAGTTGCCTTAAAGGACTACAGTTCTGACCTGTAGGGGGCTCTTTCTATCATGTGTGTCTAAGTAGAGAGGCCTGTGAGAGCATCTTTCAGGTCTGAGGAGGTCCATGGCCATCTTGTGCTCTTTGTTTCTTCAACGTCTAGGCTTTGGGTATTCATCTCCAGTGTTGTCTCTCCCGCTCACCCTCAAGGTACCTTCCTGCTGGTTTGCTTCTCATCTTGGCTATAGTAAGTCCCCTACTTACGAACCTTCAAGCTGCGAACTTTCAAAGATGCGAATGTACAGTGCTTACTACAGTACAGTGCTGTCAATATATAGCCGATTGTGTTAGCTGGGTACCTAGGCTAACTTTGTTGGACTTGCAAACAAATTGGACTTACAGACGCGCTCTTGGAATGGAACTCATTCGTATGTAGGGGACTTGCTGTACTTTTTTTCTTATTCCAAAGTATCTCCCTTAGTCCCTTCAGACTTCTGTCACCTCTCTCACAGTTTGCTGAAGTGGTCTTCTCTTGGTAGATAGCACTCTTTTGATTTCTCCCCACCCCTTGCTGAACTGGCCAATACTTGGAACTTGAATCTTTCTTATTCTTGGCCTCCCCATTACAAAATCCACAACCACTCATAACGGATTAAAGAAGAGTATAAATACCCTTAACCAGTTTTTTCCATCTTGATTATGGCCTTCCTTATGTATTTTTTTTATCAAAAGAGGATCAATCATGTCATACATGCTACGTTTTTCATACATACTATTTTAAAACTGGGTTTTCTTCACTGTATCTCCTGAAAGTAACTTCCCAATATTTCTTTGTTTAAAAAAATTTGTATTTCTAACTTTTTAGCGACTGAAAACTGTTTCATGATATTAGATGTATCACTTGACCAGTCCTTCACTTTGGGACGTGTAGGTGTTTTTTCTTCTTCTTCTCCTTCCCCCTTTCTGTCTTTCTGTTATTTACTGGTGAGAGAATTTTTGTTTCTGGGTGTACGGATTTGTTTATTTTCTATGCATATATTTTATTAAACCTTAATGTGGACATTTTTGGGGTCATAGCGCAGGCTATTGCTATAGCTGTGGTACAAATGCAATGTCACCTTGTGTATTCAGACAGGGGCCCATATCTAATGCACATCTGTCTTTCCAGCATGTAGCCTGATGCCTGTACAGTGGGTGTTCACTAAAGAATTATTGTTGAGTTGAAGAAATGTGAGGGCCATGTGATAAACATATAAGTACTATGTATTTGGGACCCAAGATATAGGAGTGAACAAGACAAAGATTGTCATTGCTCTCATAAGTTGAAGGTTTATTCTATATAGCATGGTTTATGTTTAGAGGTGGCAAGCCTCTACATGTGACGATCAATTAAAAAAACTGAAAGATACACAGTAGTATAGTAGAAGCAATCTAAATGACTTACAGTGCAGTTGCTTGGGGAAGGTTCATGCCAATCTTTTTCATAATATCGCTAATTAAGAATTGACTAGTTGATTTTTCTATTGATGATAGTTCTTCTTTAGGATTGTTCACTAGTGTTACTGATTGAAATGGAATGATCTTTTTTAGGTTCATACATTTTTGCTCTTATAAGTAACTGGAATCAATTATAGTTAAATTTAAAATTTCATAGCTGAGTATAATATGGTGTTATACTTAGTGATTTTAGAGACCTGAAGATCTTTTAGGGCTGGGTTTGGGGTAATAGAAAATATAGCCCCCAATATTTTTGGTCTTTCTGTTGCACATTTTAAAATATGACTAAACAAAGATTGCAGCCATGGAGAAGATTTTCTGCTGTAAATTGGTGTTTTAACAGCCAGCTGTTACGCATTCATGCATTATGTGATCCAACTTATAAAAGTGGATAGTGAAGGGAGAGTAGCTGCCCTCTTGGTCAGGCACATAGTTTAAAGAAAATGTTGTGTGTCTCTGCAGAGCTATATTAGAGTTTCATATAGCTGCCTTTTTCTTTTTTATTGTAGGGCCAGCTCTCAATGTTGCAAGAAAAAATAGACCATTTGGAACGTTTGCTAGCTGAGAATAATGAGATCATCTCAAATATTAGAGACTCGGTCATCAATTTGAGTGAGTCTGTGGAAGATGGTTCGAAAAGCTCAAAAGGCAATTTCAGCCAAGGTGCCGGCTCACCTCTTCTGCCATCGAAACAGTTGTCTCTCACAGTTGATCCTGGAGACTGTCTGTTTGCTTCACAAAGTGGAAGTCAGGGTTCAGATGTGCAGGTAATGTATGCATTCGTTAATAATCACTGGGCTTTGATTTGTTTTTGTTTTTTTAGATTTGATCTGGTATCTGTTCTTAGTTGCTGAATTCTCTGGATTATCGTTTCTATTTTTGTAAAATCATTTGATTAGTCAAATGATCATTAATGTTCTTTTTAGTGATAAATTACTGTAATTCTGTGTTTCTCCTAATTTTTCTTATTTTATACTTCCTGACTATGGCCTTTTCTGTATGCTTCTTAGGTCTTATTTTCTGTAATAGTTGAAGACCTCCAGAGGTTTAAATCTGGCCAAAGAGATTTTTTTTACCTTCCTTTGGAGAGTACCAGAAAAGCCCTACTCTAAGTATATATCTGTTCTACATTATAGGTTTCACACAGTGTAAGGTTAGATTCTTTTTACTGAATATGTCTTTGTGAGAGGGAAGGGAAATGTTCTAAAGCTGTGCTGTCCAGGATGGAGGCTGCTGTCCACCTGCGGTTAATGAGCACTTCAAGTGTGGCTAATTTGAGTTAAGATGTGCACTAATATCCACACAAAGTGTTGAAGAGTTAATGTGAAAAAAGAATGTAAAATATCTTGCTCATTCATTACATCTTGCGATGGTAAAATTTCGAATATATCAGGTTAAAAAATATATCATCAAAATTAATTTTACCTATTTCATTTTACTAGAAAATTTTAAATTATGTATTTGGCTTGCATAATATTTCCCTCGGGTAGCACTGTTCTAGAGGGTAGGGGAGTTGAAAACTAAGGTAAGAAAGGACTTCTGCCTTTCTTAAACTTTTGGTGTGTCACTCATGTTTGCTCTGTTCTACAGATTGGCAAAGAGCTATTTTACCGTTGTACCTTAGGCTGGAAACTGGAACGTGGTGACAGGACCCTGGGGTGTGAATATTTTAAAGTTGGACAAAAGGAGTTGGCTCTGGCCTTGCTTCAGAGTAGAAGTTTTCATTAACTCTTGGGGACAGAGAACATGATATGATCTCGAGGCCATGGCTCACAGGCCACACCGGAAGCTGGGGACAGTGGAGCTGCCCGGGCTGTGTGCCTACAGCCTCATCAGCCTAGTGTGTGGCCAGGTTAAGATAGGATCACGATCCTGTGCTTTGAAGGGGTATCTATTTCTGTGAGGCTTGGCTTTGTTTAGGTTTTAATTAAGTACCTTTTAAAGGGAAATGATAAAATCTTTTTTGGGGGGGAGGGGAAGGGTCTAAATCTGAGCTGGACAGAAAGGAGCTGCAGAGCAGCCATGGAAATGAGGCAGAGCAAGGCAGCAGGGTACTGGGAAAGCTGCAGGGCCCCAGAAAGACCTGGAAGGAATAGCAGAGAGTGCTCTCACATCCTCTTATCCAGCTGGTTACCAAAGATTTGTTCTCATCCTTGGGAGTATTTTATTTTAGTTATAAACTTCCAAGTGAAAGATATATTATTGTCTTAAAATACTTTGTATTCACTTTTATATGACTTGCTTATCTTAAAAAAATTTTTAACCCATTTATGTATTTATTAGGAGGTAATTTTTTAGTTTGAATTTTACCAAAGGAGGTTTGTGTTCCTTGTTACACTTACTATTATAAAGAGTATGAAAAATAACTTTTTACGTTTGTTTGGCTTTGTTTTTTGGTAATATTTTTTTCCTTTTTGTCTAAAAAGATTATTATCTAGAAGGAACACTACATTGGAAACTTAGAAAATATTTGAACACTAAAAGCTAAATCTCAATGTAAAAAATGCTTCCATTTTTAAACCTAGTTGACCCTGTTATAGTTTTATTTTTAGAATAAAAAAGGTAAACATACATAGGCAAAGTTAAAGAATAGCTACAGATCCATTTCCATTCAGATTCAGATACATAGGAGATTGATTATAATATAAAGATGAAGTATAAAATAATTTTCAGTACCGTGTTTGAAAATGCTAAAATACTTGATCATGATGAAATTTTTTTTTGTTTGCTCTTCAGTTCCCATTATTTTCTATTAAATTGTATTGGAAGTAAAGCAAGAGAAGAAGAATTGAATGAAGATATTTTATATTAGAAGCAGAAGAGGAAGGGGATTATTTATCAGGTTAATTATATAATACAAATAGCATTTTAACCCTTTGAATGGTGATGAAATATTTTCTGTCTTAAACTCTTTAGATAATGTCTACAGAAATAGTTTTATCTTTTAAAATATATATACAGTATAGCAAGGAGTAGTTTTGAGCAAATATTTCCAACATTAAGTTTAAATTAATAATGGTTATACATGATTAAATTTAACTTTTTTTCTTTGTCTCATATTTTTTAGATGTTAGATGTTTACAGTCTAATTCCTTTTGACAATCCGGATGGTGGAGTTTGGAAGCAAGGATTTGACATTACCTATAAAGCTGATGAATGGGATACTAAGCCCCTTCAAGTCTTTGTGGTGCCTCATTCCCATAATGACCCAGGTAAAATTAGTACTTCAAAAATCTAGAGGTTAATAAGCCCTTGTAGGCCCAGAGTATTTTAATGAGAATCTGGTATAACCCACTTCTCATATATTTGAGACGTTTATTCTCTGACTTTTAACAATAACATATTTATTTTATATGTAGTTGTGTTCTCATTTTATCAATTTATGAGCCATTCAAGGATAATACTTGTATAGTATGAAATAGGAATAAACACAAGAAGGTCTTAGCGGGCTTCCCTGATGGCGCAGTGGTTGAGAGTCCGCCTGCTGATGCAGGGGACACGGGTTCGTGCCCCGGTCGGGGAAGATCCCACATGCCACGGAGTGGCTGGGCCCGTGAGCCATGGCCGCTGAGCCTGCGCGTCCGGAGCCCATGCTCCGCAATGGGAGAGGCCACAACAGTGAGAGGCCCGCGTACTGCAAAAAAAAAAAAAAAAAAAGAGAGGTCTTAGCTTTGGGAGATGAAAAGTTACATGTATTTAAGGCACTGATAGTTCATTTTAGTTACTTCTTACGTATTGTGTGGGAGAATTATTTCATGTCCATAAACTCCATGTTAGAAAATGCAGAGTGCTCATGGGAAAGTTTGTATCTTTAAAATGTAGAAACAGTATAAAGTGGTTAAGAGCCTTGATGTTAAGCAGACATGAGAGTGAGTCCCAATCCCAACAGTGTTAAACAACTTTAGGCCAGCTTCTTAACATGAGAGTAAGTTTTTTCCTAGGTGGAATCAGGCTAAAGTACTTACTTCATAGGGTAAAATGTTAAAGGTATGTTACACAGCCCTAGAGTAACTGCTATCATTATCATTAATGTTGTTATTCTTTCATATAACAACTTTTGTTATTTACTGGAGCCAGAGATTTTCCCCCCATGGTAAAGGGAAGTTGCTAAAATGATGATGGGAAATATGATTCGATGTTTATCTCTGTTAGTGTGAGGACACAGGCAATGAATAAATGCCCAGTGAATTAAGTTGCAGGATTTTTTTTTGGAATATACTTCCAAAGACCTCTTTTGAATGACTTACTTTTGCTTCTATTTGTTATTTTTCTCAATTTCATTATTACTATCAGAGGCACCATATTCATTTACTACTTTGAAGGTTTTATTCTTTATTTTCAATTTTGTCATACTTATATTCTTTTCAACAAGTTTATTGTTATGTATTTATTTCTGTTTCTAAGACAATAGAACTTGTTACTTTATGTCCAGACAAATGATTTGGTGAAGCTTTGTGTGTGTGTGTGTGTGTGTGTACGCATGCACCCTGCTTTTGGGTGTGAGAGATAGTCTGGGAGATAGAGCTTGGATGCTGAAATGTTTGAATTTCCAGTATACTTCAATATTTAGTATGCAGAGAGGTATAATATATGTGAAGTCAATATTGTTCTGGAAATTTGTGATGAGCAGTTACTACACATCAGCTTCTGACTTGGTTTCCTTGTCTTTGGTTTTAATGTCTTTATCTTTTCCTAAAAATCCCTATTAGTTTTATTAACTTTTTCTCTTACATGTTTTATATCATCTTCCTCCTTAGTCTTAGCCTTTCCCTTCAAATCAAAACTCAGGGTTGCCTGGGCACTGAATAAAGGCTACAGAGATTTGGAGCCAGGCAGAATGAAGCAGACCTTCTGGTGTCCTTGGGCTTATTTATCTATAAAATGTAGAAAATTGTGTATCTATAAAATGGAGGTCATATAGTGG
Organism: Pseudorca crassidens; assembly: GCF_039906515.1. NCBI lineage: Eukaryota > Metazoa > Chordata > Mammalia > Artiodactyla > Delphinidae > Pseudorca > Pseudorca crassidens. The sequence goes on from NC_090298.1 coordinate 89,768,497, forward strand.
ACAAGAATTAGTTATAAAATAAGTACAAAAGTGATGAAAATCACATCTAATAAAAATTCCTTTTGCTATTTATCCACTTGAGCACCAGATTAAATAGTACATTTGCATTTAGGGGACACATATGAAAACACAGTCTTTGTTTATATCTGGACTCAGTGAGGTGAGGTGCTCACACTTTACATGTGGGATCTGAGACTTGCCTGTAGGACTGCAGATTTTTTTTCTGTAAATCTCATTTACTCTGAAATAGTCCCTCATTGAGTGAGATAGTGGCAGAGCCACTTTTATTATTTAAATTGTTCTCTCCTCCTCTTTTCTCTGCCAATCATGTATCATTTAATTCTTGTCACTTAATTGGGTATGTGATATGATTCCATTGTATACTATTCCTTGTAGGCTTATAAATACACTTAGCGCTGTGTTTTACAAAGAGCTTCTAATGCATACCCAACTCTCCTCCCTTTTTGATTTTTTACAGACCTTTATTATCCTTTCCTCTTTTCTGCCATCCTCAATTTCCATCAATCTCATTTCTTGTTATTCTATAACATGGGCTCTTAACTGAAATAATAAAATTTGTAGTTTACCAGACAATGTGCCAAACGTTTTATAAGCATCTAATGTTCACAATAACTTTTGAAGGTTAGTGCCACTATTCATGATAAAGGTGTTACCAACTTGCCAAGGTTACACAGGCAGTAAGTGGCACCAGAATGCTTCCCTGTTAGTTTACCTGGATCTCCCACCCAGATAAACTTGAGTGTCAGAAAACATGTGTCTCTTGTTACACTCTGTCCTCATTGCCTAGCCTAGCACTTGGCATGTAGTAAACGCTAAATATATGTAAGGCCTTCACTGACCTGCCTCCGTGCCCTTTTCACATGGGGTGTATACACACGCATTCATGCTTGTGTATACACACACACACACACACACACGCATTCATGCTTGCCTATAGGCACAAATATTAACTTCTCCTTGGTCTCCTTCCTGGAGTGTAAGCTCAATGAGGGCTTGAACTTTGTCTTATTAACCACTGGGGTTAATGCCTAGAACAGTAATCAGCACATAGTACAGAGTCATTCAGTTAAATAAGTTAGTGAACAAAGGAATGTGACTACAGACTCAGATGAAACAGTTGACTTATTCTTTGGCCTATACATTTAACTTCCCTCCTTCACTTCTTCCTGCTGTCTACTTATTTCCATTCCTTTAAAAAATAACTTATTTAAAGTGTACTTTTAAATACCAGTAACAGACAATATTAAGCTCTTAAAGGGCAGGGACTGCCTCTGCCCTTTAGACTTTGTTTGCATTAAGCTTCCTTCTTGTTGCAGTTAGTATGTTGTTTTGTGAGAAGACATTATGAATAACTGTTCCTGACTGTAATAAGTGAATCTGTCTGTTGGTATCCTAGCAACCACAGTTGAATCTTTTTGTCTTAGTGAAAGATGTTAATGACCCTTACCCTCAGGCCCTTCTCCACTTGAGACAAAAATAATGGTCAGAAACAGACCTTTTAAAACTAAAGTAATTTTTGCTATCAAGCAAAATGCTAGAGAAGAACCTGACTTTCCTTAATAATTTTCACTGCTCCTTAACAAGAATAGAATTCAGATAAACTAAATTATTCTTTGAAAAACTGAATCACTCAGATCATAAAAAACCACTCTTTCAGTAGAGAAGAGATAAGTATGTACACATACATTCCAAGTCAAAGTGTGACTCTGATGGGAAATCTTTGTATAATACTCCTAAATGAATGTGCAATTAAGGCAGTTTACTTTCTAAATGAAATTTATAGAGATTTGTTTCCATTTTCTGCCACAACAATTTAAAACAAACTTTAGCTCAGTAGTTTATCAGTGAAGTGTTGTCTGTTGGGGATAGAGTTTAGAAGATTCCTATATTTAGTCACCGTACTTAAAAAATTATGTTGCTGTATTTTTATATGTGGAGATATTTTTCTTTTGGGATCAAATTGGAAAGATAAATTTCAAATTATTTTTGTATATTAATAAAATTCCTAATTATGTCTTCTTCTAGTCCATAAGGACATGTAACAATTATCATATAATATTTTACATGGTTTATATGAGATAAAACAAAGTTGGAAAGGAATTGTTAAGTAAATACTGATAATTTTGTACCTTTATGCTTTTCAAAAGTTTTGAATCATAGACCATGAAATTAAATGTTAGTTGATTGATACATGTTCATGTTGTATTTAATAAGCTGATTAAAACACAGTTACAGCACCTTTGTATCTACAATCTTAATTCTTTGCTTCCCACTAGTTAAACTGCTGAAATATTTAGTTAATTTTCCTTCAAAGAAATCACAGTGTGTAGAGAGAAGATAAGGTATACTAAATGAAAAATTGGACAGCATATTGTTAGTTAAGCAATTTGTAAAATGAGTGTTAGAAAATAATCCCCCGTGTGGTATGACTCCAAAACAGAAGGAAGACCTAGGCCCAAGAGTCACAATGGAAAATAATTTTCTTTCATGTATTTGCAGTTCTTCTGCAGAATTTTTATTGACTTGATTGAGTGATTAGGATTTTCAGCCTTTTTTTTTTTTGAAAATTAAGAGCAGATTTTTGCATTTAGTATTATATGATAATTTGAAATGAATTTGTTTATGTATCCTTATTCTTAAAAAGTTTGTGAAAAAGAACAAAAACATGTGAGGACATCACAGTGTAATGTTATTTCACAGCTTTTCTGTTCAAATACTGTTAAGCACAGTCAGAAGAAACCAGTTCTGGCCAGCCATGGTTGAGTACCGCGCATGTAGGTGAAAGGCAGTGGGGACAGAACTCAGGCTGCCAAAGGAACCTGCCTAGTGGAATGAGATGGTCAGGAGGAGGAGAGCATTGTACGCGGGCACAGTTTGGGGAGTATATTTTTCTGTTTAGTTATTGTGAGATAAAGCGAGTTCTTTGGTTTTGGCTACTGTGATGGGAAATTTGCGTTTCTGGAGCTAAGATACTATGACATTCATTGCCTGTCCTGCCTCAGGGTGTGTTTGGTGTGTGTTACTTCATGGAATCTGTCCTGCAACCCTGAGAAGTGGTAAATTTAAATCCCATTTACCAGGTGAGGACAGTAAGGTTAGAGAAAGTGTAGTTATTTGTTCCAGGTCAGTCAGTCATAAATAAATGGGCAGAGGAGTGAACTGGATCTCAGATTTACCTGATTCTAAGATCCACGTTCTTTCCATTTTCTATACTGCCGCTTAAGATACTTTATTTAGTTCAGATGATGCTAGTATTTATTTTCTTCTTGCTTTATGGGCATTAGCTAATTTATTAGCACATTTATCTGAACTTTGGGTTGTTAATAGAGTTGCCAGATTTAGCTGGGGAAAAAAAGAAAAACAGGCTGCTCAGTTAAATTTAAATTTCCTATAAACAATGAATATTTTTTTTACATGTGTTGCAAATATTGTATGGGACGACACACTTATACTAAACATTTATTATTTATCTGAAGTTCAAATTTAACTTGGCATCCTGTATTTTATTGGGCAATCTTAATTGCTAAGAAATAGTGGCATTTAAAAGTTAAATATTTACATGGCTCTTTAGGGTTGTCTTTTTAAGAGATCTCTAGAATTGGTGTATTGAGGTTCCTTTTTAGAGGGAAAAAGTCTGATTGTTTGGGCTGTGACTGGACTGTATTCCTTAGGAGCACAAATGTCAGGTGTAGCGCCTAAGAGATGTAGGTGATCATATAAACGTCTCCCGATTCCCCTATTTTGATTACTTTTGTCTGTCATCAATCCTGGGTGCATCAGAGCTCACCAGTATGCTGGTTACACAAATAATTGCTGGCACTATGGGAATTTGCTATGTTCCAGGCGCTGTTCTAGGTATTTTACATGTATTGAATCCATCACTCCTCTCAGCAACTTTATGACAAAAAATCCTGTTTTTACCCTCATTTTGCAGATAAGAAAACTGAGGCAGAAGAGAGGATAAGTAATGTGTCAGTGGCAGGGCTGGGTTTGAACCCAAGCCATCTGGTTCTGGAATCAGAACTTGTAACCATTAAATATTGCCTCTTGCAGGTAATACTTCTGAACCCATAGGACAGCTTTTAGGAAGAAAGTCTTCAAGTTTTTCCAAGCCAAATGCTATCTACTTTAGTATTATTAATCACGTAAAACATTTTAGTAACTCTCTTGCAAAAGTAGATTCCTCATTGCACTGTTTCCTATCCTTTTTTTCTTCTCTTCTATCCTTATTGAAACAGATGTCTTTGTCCTTAAATACTAAATTAGTACATGAAATGGTGAGTGGTTTTCCTCATTGCTACATATTTTACAATTAGAAAGTGATTGAGAAGCCATATTTTCCAGCTTTTAAATGGTTTCTTCTAGAAGCTTTGATTATTTGTCCAGTATTGGCTTACTCATACGGCTAAGTACATAGACTCCTCACATATCCTAAGAGTAATGCCTCAAAGGAATATACATGTCTCTCATATTATAGACAACCAAACTCTATTTGGAGAGGACTTATTAGACCTGAAGTGTCCTCATTTGGTGTGAGTAGATACTCATGGATGAAATTCTTAACAAGAGAGGGAGGTAACTTTAGCACCGACTTAGAAAGTATTTTAGAGGTTGATCTCACAATTGCAGGTGTCAGGTATCAAGGTATGCAGGTCTTTTAAAGGGCATTTAGAAAAGCAGTACAGTAAGAGGTCACATTTGGCCATTATACATATACAGCTGGGGTGAACAAAACCCCAGCTGTCCTAATAGTAATGCAAATAGGTTCTTGTGGTGTGGGATAGAATTTCCAGTGACCGCATCTTACATGGGTTCAAAAAAAATGCTGTATCTCAAACAAGTTAATGGAAGTGAAGCTGATATGCTTTAAAAACTATTAGATGACACTGAATCACCTGGCAAAAAGGTTGGGTTATTTTGAAAATCTGAGTTTAAAAGCATTTAGAGGAATCAGCAGGTTTGCAGGTTTCCAAAGACTCAGCTTCATCTTTGATTCTCCCTCGACTCTCTTCTGGAAACTTAAGTCAATTAGTAAAGGCGCTTCATTTTGCCTCCTTGGCCTCTTATTTCCCTCTGTTTGTTTCCACTGCGATCCATTACCATATTTTAGCAGAATTATTGCAGTGACCTCATTTCCTGTTTTTCTTCTACTTTACCTTGTTAGTCTATCCTTTATACTCACAGTCCAGTTATTTTTGAAAACACAGCTCAGAATACCTTAACTGCCTCTCTCCTAAGTTCTTGGTGAGAAACAAGGATCGTTTAGAAGGTTTCTGTGATCTGACCCCCTACTTCTATTTATCTCACCATGCTCCCACCATGTAAGCTGCAGTGCAGCCATACCCAACTGCCTTCTGCTACCTGAAACTGACACACAATTTCATGGCTTAGTGTCTTTTCCATATCCTCTTCCGTATTTGGAACTTCCACCTTTTCTGTCTAACCAGACGACATCTAATTTAAGAATCTCTCTTCTGTCCTTCTGGTAGGAATTTACCATTTCTTTATTCCCATGGCATTTGGTTCATACGTTCACTGTAGAATCTGTTTTCATTTAGCTTAGCTTTATCGTTTTGCCCTTATTAGATGCTTGGTTTGTGTTTGAACGAATAAACCAGAACAGAACGTTAATTAAAACTCTTCCACAATTTATCGGGGGGGAAAATAAGCTTATTTTATAATAGAGATGTTGGAATTAAAATTAATCAGCATGTGAGTTATGGTAATACCAATTAAAGTTGTATGTGACCCTTTAAGTGTAAGATTGGATGTTGCAGTCGAATATTGAAGGGTTTGACAAGTGATGGAAGAAACCGTTGTCCATGTAGAATAACTTAATGACTAAAATAAAGGAGATTTTTTTAATGCACTCTACTTGTATTTTTAAATTTGAGAATATTATGTTAAAATGGAAATAAATTGAAGCATATTGTAGTTTTTCAATGTTTATTATCTGGATATAATTATTTTTGACTCAGAATCTTTTTATGTTTTCTTAACAGTTGGTACCTATTTAACTTTTGAGTGGAATTAATGTACTCATTAAAAAATCATTATTGGGCTTCCCTGGTGGTGCAGTTGTTGGGAGTCCGCCTGCCGATGCAGGGGACACGGGTTCGTGCCCCGGTCCGGGAGGATCCCACATGCCGCGGAGCGACTGGGCCCGGGAGCCATGGCCGCTGAGCCTGCGCATCCGGAGCCTGTGCTCCGCAACGGGAGAGGCCACAGCAGTGGGAAGCCCGCATACCGCAAAAAAAAAAAAAAAAAATCATTATTGTAGCAGTTAAAACCGTAACAGTTTAACAATGATTTGAGGGGCATGGCTTCTTCCGGATGTGTGTTTTTAAATCATCTTAGGGCTGACAGAGGCTTTTTAAATATAAAATAGGAACTTAGAGATATTGTTCAAAGATTATTAGGTTAGTATCAGAACAGAGAGTGAACATAGCAGAGCTAATAGTATGTGGTATCTTTGACCTTTGGTTCATTTCTAGTTGAAGTAGTAAGTTTGCATTTATACTCCACTTGCATTTTTTTCCAGTCCTTTCGGCACCACACTTCATTCATCTATCAAGCACTTACTGAACTCTTGCTGTTGTAGACTGTACCAGGTGCTAGATTCACGAGAACTGACTCATTTGAAGTTCAGGTTGTAGCATGTGTCTAGGCTTGCTTCTAAAATTTGCAGGACCTGGGGCAAAAGTACATGGAGGCTGTCAGACACTCTGTCTAAACATTTAAAAGTTATAAATCAAACTAATACATTGCTAAATAAAATAGGTCTCTTCCTACTCCCTTGAGAAATAGCTCAGAGATCTGGAAGTCCAGGTGTGGGTTTAGATTGCTTGGGCTCCACTTCCCCACTGGAATGTGCCGGTGTGGGGAGAGCCAGCCTCCAGGTGGCCCAGCCCCCTCTCCTCCCAGACCTGGCCTTGTCCTAACCCAGGAGGGGCTCTTCTTGCAGACACCCCAGCACTCTTCCCACGCCCCTACAAACTGCAGCCCCTTGGCTACTGCCCAGGCTAGTTCGACTGTTCGACCTGCAAGTTCGACTGTCCTGGCAGGTAAAGGCATTATAGAAGGCCTCGGGAGGCTCAGAAAGCTGGCTTGGGGATGTTTGGACACAAATTTCTGGGTCTCGGGGACTCAGAACGGCAGGGCTGGGTAGGACAGACTGGGCGGGCAAGTTCTTTGCGCTGTGGATTTATCATGTGGAAAGGGATGTGGTCAGAGGAAGAATAGGGAGAGCCCTCTCGAGTCCAGTGCTCAGGGTGGGACAGTCTTTGCCCAGGTCCTAAGGGTGGTACTGTGTATGCCCTTGAACCAAATAAAACGAAGTGTTCCTTAAGAGGATCAGGTCTCCACGAAGTCTGTAGACTTCAAAGCTAGATTGGGTCCAAAATTTAAAAAATAAATTGTATTTTGTTAGCGAACAATTACTAGGTGTCTATTTGTTTATGCACATTAAAAATAAGCAGTAGAGTTTTCAACTTTATTAGTTTTCTGTTTTAGAACTTAAAAACATTTTATGATAAAATAGTGATAGTGAATTTGGAATTATGCTGGCTGTATAGAACTTCTAGTTGTGTACTCTTTGTTTTTAATATTTCCCCACTTATTTAAAATAGTGATTAGGTGTTTTATGGGTGATAGTGTTGTTAGAATGAGAAAGAATAAATTGAAAAGTATTAATGCTGTTCTAGCCCTGGTTCAATTTCCAAGTGTATTCAAGGGAAAGAAAAAGGCTGTGAATTGACCACTTAAGTAAATCAGTTTGCAACCGAATGTCCCAAGATTACTCAATCTAGAGGTAGGAATATAATTTTATGTCACAAAAATTCATCCCATACAACTTTTTGTGAAATACTATCTTTGTGATTGGTCTCATGTTGATATACAATTGGAGTTTTACAGTAATTTAGAAAAAGAAAGAGCCAATTCAATGTAAAAAGGAATACTTGATTATGCTATTGTATAAGAGCAGTAAAAGCTAATTTACTGTTATATTACTCAATATTGAAAACTGCAAGAGGCTATCTTTCAGTTCATTCTTAATTAATTGTGCTGTATTATAGTGATAGTAGTATCTATTATAGATGAGTTTTATGCAAGGCCTTTAAGTTGACATCTCTGAGCTTGTATTTTGGCTCACGTAAATATCTTTGACATATTTTCTGTATGATTGTTGAAGGCAGAATGGATTAATCAGTCACTGTGATTCCTCTATGAAAACTCCCGTGATAAACTATTCTTTGAAATGGCCTGAGTTCATAACAACGTATAACTGATGAAAATAAGTAATTGTATTTAAGAAAATAACCCTTTCACTTATTAATCTTCATAAAGACTATTTTTTCTAAATTTGCCTCTTCTGCTAGGTTTCTAGTGTTTTATTATTGAATTAATTTTGGAGGCATTCCTCTGTTCATAGTTCCTTTCTTTAATTGAGTTATCAGTCAAATAATTAGGGATTAATTTTGACCTTTGTTAAAATTTAGGTAGAAGATAGATGTGATGTCTTAGGGACCATAATTCTAGTAGAGCCATTTAGTAATTTAGATGGTCCTTATTGAGTACATATAATAACATGGTACGCAAATTGATGTTACTTACATTTGATTTCAGCTCAGTCTTGCAATACAGAGGTAGATGTATATTAAGTATTATGATGGTATTTGGTAAAGTAGATTCTCTCTGCATTTTTTGAATAGTAATAACACTTATGTTTTCTAGTGTGATATTGGTTCGCCAGGGCTGCCCTAAAAAAGTACCACAGATCAGGTGGCTTAAACAACAGAAAATTATTTCCTCACAGTTCTGGAGGCTAAAAGCCCAAAATCAAGGTGTCTGCAGGGTTTGTTTCTTCTATGGGTCTCTTGTCCTGGCTTGTAGATGATCATTCTTCTCCCTTTGTCTTTACATGGGCTTCCCTCTGTGTGTGTCTATGCCCTAAATGCCTCTTCTTAGAAGGACATGCATGGTACCTTGCACGTATTGCAGGTTTGGTTCGAGACCACTGCAATAAAGTGAGTCACACGAATTTTTTCCCAGTGCGTATAAAAGTTTTGTTTACACTATACTGTATTCAAAGTGCAATAACATTGTCTAAAAAAACACAACATACAGATCTTAATTAATAGATACTTTATTGCTTAAAAGTGCTAGGCATCATCGGAGTCTTCAGCCGATAGAGGGTCTTGCCTCGATGTTGCTGGCTGCTGACCGATCAGGGTGGTGGCGGCTGAAGCCTGGGGTGACTGTGGCAGTTTCTTAAAATAAGACGACAGTAAAGTTTGCTGCGTCGACTCCTTCTTTCATGAATGATATCTCTGTAGCATGCAATGTTGCTTGATAGCGTTTTGCCTACAAGTAAGACTTCTTTAAAAATTGGAGTCAGTCCTTTCAAACCTTTCCGCTGCTGCTTTATCAACTACAGTTATATAATATTCTAAATCCTTAGTTGTTATTTCAACAGTCTTCACAGCATCTTCATCAGGAGTAGATTCCATCTTAAGAAACCACTTCTTTGCTCATCTATAAGGAGCAACTCCTCATCCCTTAAAGTTTTATCAGGAAATTGCAGCAATTCAGTCATTTTCAGCCTCCACATTTAATTCTGGTTCTCATGTTTTTTCCACCACATTTGCAGTGACTTCCTCTGCTGAAGTCTTGAATCCCTCAAAGTTATCCCTGAGGGTTGGAATCAACGTATTCCAAAATCCTGTTAATGTTGATATTTTGACCTCTTCCCATGAATCGCAGAGGTTCTTAATGGTATCTGGAATGGCAAATCCTTTCCAGAAGATTTTCAGTTGACTTTGCCTAGACCCAGCAGAAGAATCACCGTCTATGGCAGCTATAGTCTTATGAAAGGTATTTCTTAAAGAATAAGACTTGAAAGTCAAAATTACTACTTGATCCATGAGCTGCAGAGTGGATGTTGTGTGAGCAGGCATGAAACCAATGTGAATCTCGTTGTACATCTCTGTCAGAGTTCTTGGGTGACCAGGTGACCATTGCTAATGAGCAGTACTATTTTGAAAGGAATCTTTTTTTCTGAGTACACGGTTTCAGTAATGGGCTTAAAGTATTGAGTAAACCGTATTGTAAACAGATGTGCTGTTATCCAGGCTTTGCTCGTCCATTTATAGAGCACAGGTGGAGTAGATTTAGCATAATTCTTAAGGGCCCTAGAATTTTCAGAATGGTGAGTGAGCATTGGCTTTAACTTCACTAGTCACCAGCTGCATTAGCCCATAACAAGACAGTCAACCTGTCCTTTGAGGCTTTGAAGCCAGGCATTGACTTCTCCTCTCTAGCTAAGGAAGTCCGAGATGGCATCTTCTTCCAATAGAAGGCTGTTTCATCTACATTGAAAATCTCTTGTTTAGTGTAGCCACCTTCGTTCATTATCTGAGCTAGATTTTTCTGGATATCTTGCTTCAGCACTTGCTGCTTCACCTTGCACTTTTATGTTAGGAAGTTGGCTTATTTCTTTCAACCTCATGAACCAGCCTCTGCTAGCTTCAAACTTTTCTTCTTTATCTTCCTCAACTCTCTCAGCCTTCATAGAATTGAAGAGAGTTAGGGCCTTGCTCTGGATTATTACACTTTGACTTAAGGGAAGGTCGTGATTGGTTTGATCTTCTATCCAGACCACAAAAACTTTCTCTATATCAGCAATAAGGTTGTTTAGCATTCTCATCATTCATGTTTTGATTGGGTAGCAGTTTTCATTTCCTTCAAGAACTTTTCCTTTGCATTCATAACTTGGCTAACTGTTTGGTGCAGGAGGTCTAGCTTTTAGTCTCTCTCAGCTTTTGACACGCCTTCCTCACTAAGCTTAATCATTTCTAGCTTTCGATTAAAGGTGAGAGACATGTGATTCTTCCTTTCACTGAACACTTGGAGGTCATTGCAGGGTTATTCATTGGCCTAATTTCAATGTTGTTTTGTATCAGGGAATAAGCAGGCTGGAGGGGAGGGAGAGAGATGGGGAATGGCCTGTAGAGCAGTCAGAACATTGTTTAAGTTCATTGTCTTATGTGGGTGTGGTTCATGGCACCCCCAAAACAACTGCAGCAGCAACATCAAAGATCACTGCTTACAGTTCATGGTAACAAATATAATGATAATTAAAATTTTTGAAATATTATGAGAATTACCAAAATGTGACAGAGACACAAAGTGAGCAAATGCTGTTGGAAAAATGGCACTGATCGATTTGTTTGACAGATGGTTGCCACAAACCTTCAATTTGTAAAACATGCAATGCCTGTGAAGCAAAATAAAGCAAAGTGCAATAAAACGAGTTATGCCTGTATTGGATTAGGGCCCATTCTCATGACTTCATTTTACCTTCATTATCTCTTTAAAGACCTTACATCCAAATACAGTCACATTCTGAAGTGGGTGTTACTGGGTGTTAGGACTTCAACATATGAGTTTCAAGGGGACACAATTCAGCCCATAATGGGGGCATAAAATGAATTCTATGCAAATTGAAGTGTTGGGTAACCAATATGTTTAAGATGTGGAGCAATTTATTTAATGTTTTAAATAAATTGTATACTCTTTCAAAATTAGATGTTAGGAATATCTTTTATTTCTCCTTTGACCCAGTTTGATTGTAGAGATGTGGAAGGGGCAATTAAAGACTGATGATGATTATGATAATAATAATAGTAGCAGCAGCTACTATTATTATTATTAAGTGCTATATTATATACTGGGCTCAGGTCTGAGCACTTGATATTTTTTGTCTCTCAGGGGTGCTGCATGGTCAGCAGGGAGTTAGGGCATCTCCATTTAAGGATAGGTTGAATTTTCTTTGCTTGTCCCTGGGAATCCAGATGTGGATCCTGGCCTCAGTGCTCTGGGACAGGGTCTAGGTTGTACCTTTGTGAAGCAAGATGGGATTCTTTGTAAACCACTATTTTATGAGACATCTTTGCGTTTTCTGTAGGTACAGACTTTTTATTTAAACATGAAAAAGTTGAATTATTCAGGTAGTATTCTTTGGTGACAAACCAGCTTAAAAGTACTCCAGATCAAGAAAGTCCTATAAAGAATATTTTACACTATATTCCTATTTGGCTCATAGCTTCATACCCATCACTTTGTAGGTTCTCAGTAAATAACCGTAGAATGAATAGAGTTCACTTAAAGCAAAAGGGAGAAATATAGTCACACTGGCAGTGCCCTTTAGAGGCTCATATTTGCATTGTCAGAATAGTATATTGCCGGCTCAGCCCTCGTAGGTTTTTGTTATTTTCTGCCAGCAAATACAGTATGCATTGAATATTCACTTAATTGTAGACAGACAAAAGAAATAGCCAGTTGTATCCCTTGTATCTTAGACCTCCCATATGCTTGAGGCTTGGTAACAATAGCACAGTGGTTAAGCCTGTCTCTATAGAAAGTCCCCTTCCTTTTAGATTTCATAGGTAAGAGATTATGCTCAGCAGGGTATATTTTGTGTCCCACCAGTAGGTGGAATTGGTGGCTGTGTATGTTTTGCTTCAGCCACTCATCACGTTGCTTTATTACTCTGCTGGATGGGGCTGTATTTGGAGCTATAGGTCTTGTTAAAAATATTTCTTTATAGTTGAATTGCAAATGTCTTTAGATAAAGTCTCCAGGATCTTTGAGATGCAGTAGGAAAAGTCAAAGAACTAAGTTGTCAACATCAATTCTTTTTTGAAAACAACTTTACATAGATGTGTACATATTTGTTGTTTGATTATTGCTCTGCTGCTGGCTTTTCAGTAGAGTTTGTACTTGTGATTTTCTTTTTCTTAGTTTAGGTTACTTAATGGATAGGAAATTTTAGATGTGGTATGAGAGAGGATAAAATTTTGATTCCATATTATGAGAATATTACTGTCAGCTTGTCAACACTGTTCAGATTTTTTTAATTTAAAAAATTCCTTAAATTGGGCTTCCCTGGTGGCGCAGTGGTTGAGAGTCCGCCTGCCGATGCAAGGCACGCGGGTTTGTCCCCGGTCCGGGAAGATCCCACATGCCGCGGAGCGGCTGGGCCCGTGAGCCATGGCCGCTGAGCCTGCGCGTCCGGAGCCTGTGCTCCGCAATGCGAGAGGCCACAACAGTGAGAGGCCCGCGTACCAAAAAAAAAAAAAAAAAAAAAAAATATATATATATATATATATATATAAAATTCCTTAAATTAGAGATAAATTATAAATAGTTGAATTAGATATTATAATTACATATGAAATGCTTTTTGGCTTTTTCATTTTTCTCATTGATATCTGAATTTGTACAGTTTTCAGAGTATTTTTATCATTTCAATATTAGTGGCTTTTTTTTTTTTTTTTTTTTTTTTTTTTTTTTGCGGTACGCGGGCCTCTCACTGTTGTGGCCTCTCCCATTGCGGAGCACAGGCTCCTGACGTGCAGGCTCAGCGGCCATGGCTCACGGGCCCAGCCGCTCTGCGACATGTGGGATCTTCCCGGACCGGGGCACGCACCCGTGTCCCCTGCATCAGCAGGCGGACTCTCAACCACTGCGCCACCAGGGAAGCCCTATTAGTGGCTTTTTGAGTCTCACATCCATTTAAGTGGAATTTCATTAACTGAAAACGTTTGCTAAATTTTTAAATATGTCTTTATATGAATGAAACGTGAGGTTATGCAAGGGTAATGCAATGGAATGTGACAGTTTAAATCAGACATATGAATCAGACCTTTGTGGTATATTTGTGTCTTAATTTAGGTTGGTTGAAGACTTTTGATGACTACTTTCGAGAGAAGACTCAGTATATTTTTAATAACATGGTCATCAAGTTGAAAGAAGACCCACGGAGGAAATTTATGTGGTCTGAGATCTCTTACCTTTCAAAGTGGTGGGAAACTATAGATATTCAGAAGAAGGATGCTGTTAAAAGGTTTGTTTTTTAAAACTTTTTTTTTTAATTTGGTAATATTAAACAATTATACAGTGAAACAGGTGTTGAATTTTTAGAATGTGAAAATTCTTAGCTTTATATCTGAAAGTTAAAATATTTCTTCGCATTCTGTTTTTCCTTGATTCTGGTTCATCTCTGAAAAAGTGACTTGAAACTTTTCCATTGAAATCCTTATGTTCCATCTTTGTCCTAGAAATGGAATTACTAGGTCAAAGGGGCTTAATATTTTAAAGATTTTTTGAAGCATATAATCAAAGTGACCCCTAGAAGGGTGGGTTTCAGTGTATTCTTCAGTCTTCCATATAGAAAGGTACAAATTTCTCTGCATATTAGGCAACAATATATTTTTTTCTAAAAGTTTGACCAATTTAAGTGGTAAAAATGTGAATTTTTGATTAGTGATAGTGTTCCATGCTTTCTCATATATACAGGCAGAGCTTTTTTTGAATTGCTTGATCATGTACTTTTTCTTACTGATTTGTAAGAATATTTATTATATACATACCAACCTTTATTTTTCCTGAAGCTTTATATTTCTTCTTAATTCTTAGTGTTTGATATAAAGACTTTTAAAATATTTATGTAGTCAAATGTATTAATCTGTTTTCTTGATTGACTTTGCTGTCATATTTAATATGCTGTCATATTTAAAAAGTCTTCCCCAATCCAAGAGATGAGATAGCCTTTTTTCCCCCAATTTAGTTTTTTATTGCTCACTTTTATAAATCCTCCAGTTTATTTTTTTAATGTGGTGTGATGGGAGGTTTTGCTCCCCATGTCTCCCTCCTCCCTGCTCCCAGGACTTTAAGGATTGTCTTAGCATCAATTGCTTTCTTTTACTTATTTAACATCACATATACAGTGCTTACTGTATTACTTCCTGTTTTAAGTACCTTGCAAATGATAACTGATAATCCTCGCAACAATCCTGTGAAGTAGATATAATTACTATCTTGATTTTACAGATAAGAACACTTGTCATCCAGGGTCACCCAGCTGCACATGCTGCACTAGTTACCATCCAGTCCAGCCTGTCCAGCCCCACAGGCTGTTTGTTCCCTTGCACGTTGTGCTGTGCTGCTTCCCTAAGACTTACATAGTCCATTCTTTTCTACTGACTTGAAGTGCCATCTTTATTGTATTTCAATATGCATTGATTTCTGAGCTTTCTGACCTCTTTCATGGACTTTTCTGTTTAACTGTAATTGTTGCGGCCTTATGTGTTTCAATAACAGACAGTTTAAATCTCCTCTTGTTTCTCTTTATTGAAAAGTTCTTTTAATGAGTGACCACTTAATTTTCCCAGAGAGCTTTAGAATTAACTTGCTAAATTCTTCCTACCCTATCAAAAAAAAAGGGGGGGGGGAATTTTGATAGATATTGACATAAACGTTTAAAGGTAATTTAGAGAGAATTGGTGTTCCATTATTATCTATCAGACATTCCCCCCCCCCCCCCCCCCGAGAGCATGCTTAAAATGCTTATAAGAGTGGCCAGGAAGGTGCCATAACTGAAGGCTGTAGAGTCTGAGGATCCTGAATGTACCGGGAGTAACTGCCACACCCAAAAGGACTACCCCTTCTTCCACTCCTGCCATGTGTGGCCACGGGAACCAGAGTTGTCAGGATATTCTTCCAGTTATTCTTGACAAGCTGGAATTCCAAAATGTTACATAAAATGTCTTGACTTTTTAAGTTGAAATGTTAGCAGCTAATTTAGGTTAACATACAAACACACACACACACACAAATCCTTCGTTTAAATCGAGTTACCTACTGGTTTGCAGTGTTGCAAAAATTAAGAACTGCCCTGTGAAACCCTGCGGAATTGGTGTTTGTCTATACATATTTTTTCTTTTACTAGGTTTAGAGATTAAAACAGATTTTTTTTGTCTGTCTAGGTCTTATATTGCTCCTTGAGTACAAATAATACTTCATAGTTTCTTATAATTTTATAGTGTTTTACTCAGATTGTTCAGATTTTATTGCATCTGTAGTTATTTTGTTTGCTTGTTTTTGTTTGTTTTCTTATTATTTGGGGGAATCTGATTTTTTTCTTCATCTTAATTAGATCAGCTAAAGCTTTTACTATTTCTGTTGGTTTTTGTACCCCCAAAAAACTATTTATATTTTACTGGTATTTACTCTTGACTTTTCTGCTTTTATTTAATTCCTTCTACCTGTTTTTTACTAATGCTAAATGGGCCAGTTGATTTATTTTAACAAGGAGCATTTCTCCCTCTGTGTTTGCCTTTTTACTGCTCTTATTAGCTTTCACATTTTTATGTTATTTTTTTCCTAAATATTCTGTATGTATTGTTTTCTCTTTGACTTGAGTATGTTAGGAAAATTTTCAAATTCCTATTTTTTTCTCAGTTATACTTTAGGTGTTAAAAGGTGGTTTTAATGTCTTGTGGTCAGAGAATATGGACTGCACAATTTTTATTCTTTAGATTTTTGAGAAACAGTGCCATTGATCCCTAAAATTCCAAACTTTTGCCATATATCTGGGTATGTATAACTTATTAAATTTTCCATGTATCAATTCAGAATATTTTTCAGCTTATATATTTTTGCTCTTACTAATTAATTACTGGTTTTATTTCATTTGTTTTAGAATTCAGTTATCTAATTGTTAAGTCTCTGGTCTCTCTTTGGCATATGCATTTTAATTTTTTGGTTATATTTACTGCATTATGTGAGGTTTTTCTCAAGGTTTTTTGTTTTCTTTCCCACCTCACATTCTTCTCGATGGTGTGGAGCCTGTTCTTTTCTGGCTTCAATGCTTGGTTTTAACTATGCTTTTTAATTACCCTTTAGTTCTGGATTCTTTATATTGTTGTCTGTAAGTCCAAGCATTTTCCTTTTTTTTAATTCATCCATGAGCAGTAACATGTATCCACACCTGGAATTTGTTTCAAAACAGAGAGTGTAACTCGACTCAAAGCCCTTCCTTTTCTAACCAAACACTTTGTTTCCCATCCATTTCACCTGATTTCCTTTTAGGAAATGGTCTCCAAACACGGAAGTCAGATCCTTCATTGTCCTGCCCCAGGTCAGATAGGTCAGTGATGATGAGCTCAGCTAATCAATATATTATTTCCCAGGGTTTTGAGCCTTTAGAGTGAAGCGAGGGTAAAGAGATGGAAAGAAGGGAAGCAGAATGGAGGGAAGGTTGCAGGTCAGCCCTCACAGCACTGGTGCATCCGCAAGATTCTTCCTGTCCTGTGTCACGGACCCTGTCATGCCTGTAGCATGGCCTCTCATTTTTTTCCAGTCCTTTGTTAAGCCTGGACTTTTAGCCTGTTCTCAGTTCTGTGTACCCAGGACTGTCCCCCAATACATTTCCTGTTCAGTCAGTCAGTGTTGCTTGCGACCAAGAAAGCTAGCTGATATTTTTCTCCTCAAATCCTTTGTTGGAGAGGTGGGTTCCAGAAAAAACAAAACAAACAAACAGAAAAACTTAATAGATACATAGGTTTGCTCCCATTATTTAAAATTCTGAGCTTGTACTAAGTGGCATTAATGATAGAATTTTTTTGACTACTACTGTAATGCTTATGCAATGGCTTGTTTTTGAAGATGAGTCTGTGGATTAAATATCTGTACCTAAATTTGCAAGCTACCTGTTGAAGAGAAGAACCTGTTAATTCTAGCAGAGTTCTGTGTAAGCTTTTATTGTCCCTGAAGAATATCAGTTGATTGTGGGAACTTAACAGAAACATAACTCAAGTGATCCTCATAATCTATGCTAGCAATGACTTGTTTGATTCTTCCCCCCTGTGGCAGCAATATTCAGCTCTGTCAGCTTTCAAAAATGAAAATCTGGTTAACTAAAGGGAGATCCATGCAAACAACATCTAGCTTTTTTATTTTGTGTGACTCAGAGTAATTTAATCAAGTATAGTCATGGTTCCTACTTGTAACACATATCCAGTGGATTTAAAAGAAACTACCTTGTTATAATCAGCACATTTTCCATCTACGCTTGTTTTATTTTGAAAATGACTGGTATGCTAACATCCTTTTTACTTTTTAGGCTTTCTATTTGAATACTTTTTGGCTAAATGCAGTTAAGTACTGCATGACGTTTATAATACATCAAAATGTGAACCCTATTCCGAGTCAAATAGCTGAAACATTAGCCTTAGCGTTTCCTTTGACTAGCACCCAGCATATTACATATTCATTTTTCCTCTCTGGGCTCTGAGACATTGAAAGAGTTTTTACATTGCATCTGCTTCTGCTGTTGAGACCAGTGTTCAATTGAGAAGCGCACTGGGCTGTTGGAACCTAGAACAGTTTATGTGTTTGCCAGAATCTTGACCAGCTTCTCTGTGTGGACCTTTTGGTATAACATAAGGCTCCAAATGTGTGAATGGAGAAGGGTACCATTAGATATTGTGTCTTCACTGCATTGCTGGATTTCATTGCTTTGCTGAGACCGCAAAGTCTTTATCTAATCTACCATTCTCTTACTTCTTTTTTCCTAGGTTTATAGTTAAGTGAACCTTCTACCCTGTCCTTATAACTATCTCTGCTTATTGAAATCAGAGAAAAGTTTGAGATTACTTTCTTAAGTAATACAAATAATACAAATCCAAACTTACATTTTGCAAACTTACATGCATTCTGCATTATGAGTTCACTAGAAAAAAAAAATACCTTTAAAGTTCTTATACTAGCTAATTTATTATACATTTTATACAGGTCAGATTTTGTGCTATTTAACCAAAGCCTGCTGTAAAATTTGCAGAGCAGTGAGAAGTTACAGTGTGTCTTGTGATGTTCAGAGTAAATTGCAGATTTGGATTTAGTTTAGAGCCTAAAGATACATAGCATTTCATCAAAGGAATCAAAGCAGTCTCTCAAAGGAATCAAACCAGTGTCTAAAATAGCTTTGATTCTACTAGTTGAAGCAGTGGTGTACATTTATTTTAGAAAGTATGTATCCCATCCCCATTCATCTGGATTGAGGTGTCTTTGCTTTGCTTTCACCTCTCATTTACATCAGCTATAGGCAAAAGCCATGAGGACTTCTCAGCTGCTCTGTCTGTTGGATACTTCTTCAGTCCTCTGGGAGAATTTCTTTGCAGCATTGACAGTGACCACTCACTCCATTCTCCTTAAAATTCTTTCCTTTTTTTTTTTTTTGGTCTTCTGTGAGCCAGAGCTCTTTCTCCTGGTTCTAGTCCTGCATTGCTGAACATCCCTTTGTCATCATCCCTCTGACTCCCTCCTCTGCTCTTTCCTAAATATCCCAGTTTTCTTCTGTGGGGTAGCACCGTTTTGGTTCTCCTCATTTTGCATGCCCTGCCACACGGTTGTTTTAATTTCCAGGTGTGTGGGCTGCTTCCAGATCTAAAGCTCCAACCTCAATTTCGTTCTTCTTCCCTAGTTAAGGGTAACAGTAACAGCTAACACTATTGAATGCTTACTCTGTACTCAACGTAGGAGGCTTGTTCTAAACACTTAGATGTATTCATTCAGCCCATCCTGTAACATCCCTATGTGTTAAGATCCTTCATTATTCTCATTCTACTGCTGAGGAAACCAATGCAGAGGTGGTAAGGAATGCGCCTAAGGTCCCCCAGCAATTAAGTGTGGACTGAGGACCAGAACCAGGAAGGCTCACCCCAGAACCAGTGCTCCTGCCCACTGTGTGCTCTGCCTTTCGGTCTGCTGTTCATGTCGTCCAGTCAGTCCCCACAAGCCTGTCAGCTGTGCCTTTTTAGTATCTCTGCACAGTCACCCCCCGCCCCCGCTCTATCCCCCTTACTCTTGTTTCCTGCTTTAACGAAAACCTCCAACTGGTCTTCCTGTTTCCAGCTTTGCCACTTCCAGGTGTCCTCCATT
Source organism: Pseudorca crassidens (assembly GCF_039906515.1). Classification (NCBI taxonomy): domain Eukaryota; kingdom Metazoa; phylum Chordata; class Mammalia; order Artiodactyla; family Delphinidae; genus Pseudorca; species Pseudorca crassidens. The sequence goes on from NC_090298.1 coordinate 89,788,300, forward strand.
TCACCCACAGAATTAGGTTTCTAATATATGAGTCTGCCCATGTCTCTTCTTGGCTTTCAAGTGCTTCAGTGACAATTCATTGTCAAAAGGTACAGCCCAACCTCCTTTGCCTGGCACATCCTTGCTTTTGTCCTCTGATTCCTCCCTGCTTGTACACCCTTACCTCAGATCACTTCCTGCCTCACACCCCCCTCTTAGCCATGCTGAGCCACGTGGGTGTCCTCAGTCACAGGTTATTTCCTGCTTCTTAGGAACTTGCCCATGAGTTTAGCTGAGAATATATTTTTCCTTTTGTACATTGGATAATCTCAATCCTATTTATTCTTCAATACTCAGCTGAAATATTACCTCATCTCCAAAGCCTTCCTGTATTTTCTCCGTCATCTATTTAACAAATATTGACTGTGCTAGACTCCAGGGATACAGGAAGTGAGTGAGACTTACCTGATCCCCACTCTCAGGGCAGAGCGAGGAAGACAATATAATTAACACAGTATCAGAATAAAGCATTTTCTTCTATGGAAGCAAGAAGTGGGTCTTGGAAAGCTTCCTGAAGCAGGTGGTATTCAAGCTGAAACTTGAAAGGCTGTTAGAACTAGCCAGGTATAAAGAGGGTGGCAGAGGGTGAGGAAGGAATTCCAGGTTATGAGAGGAGAATTGTGATTATGGGCCAGGGATTAGCAAGAACATGGCATGTTCAAACACCTGAAAGAAGTTTATTAGGCTGCAACAGTGCAGGGGAGGGTGTGCATGCAGGGGCTGAGTAATATGTGGTCGTCAGGGAGATGCAGATTAAAACTACTACAAGATACTATCCCAAACACCTTAGAATGGCTAAAATCAAAAAGACTGACAACACCAAGGCTTGAAAAGAATATGCCGCAACTGGAATTCTCTCCAAAGTTAAATATACGTCATGTGACCTGGGAGCTCCTTCCTAGGAATTTATCCAAGAAAAGTAAAAACATGTTCACCAGTGTTTTGGTGAACAGGAAACAGTTCAAATGTCCATCAATAAGATATTGGATTAAAATTTTGTGCCATATTTAAACAATGGAGTACCACTCAGCAATGAAAAATAATGAGTTACTGAAATACACAGTATGAATGAATCTAACAAATACATTAGCAAAAGAATCCTGACACCAAAGAGTATTGTATGACTCCATTTTATGAAGTCTGAGAGTAAGTAAACTAATCTATTGTGATATAAATCACTAAGTAAGAATGTCTTTTTTGTTGGCGGGGGAGTAAGGTAGGAATTGATTGGAAAGGGGCAGAAGGCTCTCTGAGTTGATGGGAATAGCCTATGTCTTCAGTGTACAAATATCAGTTGTTTTGGGTAGTAACAGGGGTATAAACAGTTGTCAAAATACATCAAACTGAACACATGTATATTATGTGTTGTTATATCTCAATTATAAATACTTTAGAAATACAGTACATCCATAAACATAATGATATATGTCTGTTTATTAAGATGGAAAGATGTTCATGGTATATAGTACTAAGTGAAATAAATTGATTAAAAACTATGCCTACCATAACCCTTTATGCATTTATAGCAAGATATTGAGTGGATTTTTAAATTTTATTTTTCAACCTCATATATTTTCTGGTTTATTTGAATGAACAGTTTGTTCTAGAAAAGTGAGAAAATGAAGTAATATTTACTATACAGTGAAATATTTAAAGTATATCTAATTATTAAAACTTAACAAACTATTAATTCAATCATCTAATATAAGAAATATTCTTAAATAAAATTTTGTGACTATTTTATGCTATAGTTTTGTTTGTTTTTAGTGCTTAGAAGAAATCAGGGTAGTATAACATTTATAGTTCAGAAAAAAATTTTATTTAATTCATATTTTAATATAAGCCTGAATATATAAAGGGTATACAATGAAAGGTAAGGTGTGACTACTCCTGTCTTCTTGGCATCTAACTCTTCTCACAGGAGGCAGCTACTTTGACCAGATGCTTATCTAATTTATAGATACACAGGAAAAATATGTGCATGTACATATGTGCAAAGACACATACATATTATACAAATGATAGCATGACATGCACATTGTGCTTTTTTTTTGAGTGCATCTTTTTTTTTATTGTGGTAAAATGTACATAACTTAAAATTTACCATTTTAATGATTTTATGTGTGACATTCAGCGGCATTACATATATTCACATTGTCTTGCAACCATAACCATCTCCAGAACTTTTTCATCATCCCAAACTGAAATGCTATACCTGTTAATAATTCCCCTTCCCCTCTGCCCTGGCAACTACCATTCTGCCTTCTGTCTCTATAAATTTGACTATGCTAGGTACCCCATATAAGTAGAATCATACAATATTTGTCTTTTTGTGTGTCTGGCTTATTTCACCTAACATAATGTCTTCAAGGTTCATCCATGTGGAAGCATGTGTCAATTTCCTTCCTTTCTAGGACTGAATAATATTCCATTGCATGAATATACCATGTTTTGTTTTTTCATTCATTCATCAATGGACGTTTGGATTGTTTTTACCTTTTGGCTATTGTAAAAATGCTGCTATGAATATGAGTGTACAAATATCAGTTTGAGTCCTTGATTTCAGTTCTCTTATGTATATACCCAGAAGTGGAATTGCTGGATCATATAGCAGTTCTATGTTTAATATTTCACAGAAGTCTCATACTGTTTTCCACAACAGCTGCACCATTTCACATTGCCACCAGTAGTACCTGAGCTTTCCAGTTTCTCCACATTCCTTATCAACACCGGTTTCCTGTTTTTCTTCTCTTTTCTTACTTTTTTTTTTTTTGGATAATAGCCCCTAATGGGTTTTGTACCATGGTTTTTAAACTTAATATATCTTGGAGAACCTTTCAGGAACCTTTCTTTTTAAAAACTATATAAAAGTGTTTGTTATGAGTGGGCCTTAATTTTTTTTTTTTAACATCTTTATTGGGGTATAATTGCTTTACAATGGTGTGTTAGTTTCTGCTTTATAACAAAGTGAATCAGTTATACATATACATATGTTCCCATATCTCTTCCCTCTTGCAAGTGGGCCTTAATTTATGTAACTTCTCCTGATTAATGACCCTGTAGTTTTGTTTCTGGTCTTTTGTGAATGCATAAAGTGTATCTTTATCTTTAGTGTATATAGTCATCCGTTGATAATCCTCAGGGGGTTCCTTGCAGAACCTGCCCCAGATACCTAAATCCTTATATAAAATTGAGTAGTATTCGCATTTAACCTACGCACATTCTCCTGTGTACTTGAAATCATCTTGAGATTACTTATAATATTTAATACAATGTAAATGTTATGTAACTAGTTGTAAATACAATGTCAATGCTATGTACATAGTTGCTAGTGTGTGGTAAATTCAAGTTTTGCTTTTTGAAACTTTCTGGAAATAGTTTTCTTTTTAAAATTTTCCTTCAGAAGTTGATTGAATTTGTGGATGCAGAACCTGTGGATATGTAGGGCTGACTGTACAGTGCTTTTATTTATTTTTATGTATTTTCTGACTTCATTTTAAGGAGCATAGATAAAAGTATATATGCGTTTTAAAATTTGATAGTTATTGCCAGCCTTAAGTAACAATACCTATTTGTAAATATCCTTGACATCACATGTTACACAACTTTTTGATCTCACTGAAGTTTTAATTTGCATTTCCTCATGAGTGATATTAAACTTCTTTTCATTTGCAGGAGCTAGTTATTTCTGAAATATCTGCTTCATATCTTTTGTTTGCTTTTCTTTTGGGTTGTTGGTACCCTTTTCTAGTAGGAACGCCCAGATTTAAATGGCGAGCAAAACAGATATGATTCCTGCCTTCATGAGCTTACAGTCTATTGAGGGACAAAGACAGTAAACATGCAGATGTGTTATTAAATTTTGTGATAAATGCTATGAAAGAAAAATTTTGGATTTTATGAAAGATAACAACTTAGGTGGGGTTTGGGTGGAGTGTGGTGGCCAGAGAAGGCTCCTGATAGATCCGCTACGAGCCAGTGAGGTAAATACTGGGAGGAAAAACATTCCAGACAGAGAGCATGGACTGCAAACTCAAAGAAAGGGTATGGCTGGAATGAAGTGAGGAAGAAATGAGGAGATGACTCATTGGTCATCTGTCCCTCGTATATTCTCTAAATGGGTGTCTATAATACTCAGAGGTATATGATCAGTTTCCCCAATTATTATGTGAGTGGTTTTTAAAACAAATCTTATTTTTACTCTCTTATTAGATATTCCCCATGAAAGTCATACGAGTCAGATAATCTGATGAGCAAATGCTTTTAGCCTATTAATTGATTCATTGAGAGCCTCCATCTTTTTTAATTTTCCATTTAACTAATTTTTTATTTAAGAATGAATCACCATACATCATCTTGTATTATTTCATATTTCCCCACACAAATTCAACTCGTTTTCTCATGTAAAATTAATTTGTGATTCTTTGAAGCTTGCTAAATAATGCATTGTTTGCTACTAAGTTATCTGTAACAATTTTCCCATTAGGGAAAAAAGCTCTTTGAGACTGTCCTTCTGTGTGTGACTAAATTTCAAATGTGTGCTGTGTCTACATAGGGGAAAAAGTGACACTCAGAGAAAATGATTCGCAACTTCTTGTGCTTGGCAAGTAAATTCATAAATGTAAATTCTGGATCTTGGGCAAAGTGAGCTGTGACAGATATACTCAGCTTAATTTTGATCAGTATTTTCTTAAGTCTTTTATATCAGATTCTCAAGCAGAGAAATTGTAGAAACAGAGAAGTACATAATGACTTACAAATCAACCAATTAAAAAAGTAAGGGTGTTGTGAATTGTGAAAGTTAGTGCCTGTTTTCCTATTTTCTGGATTTGCTGCACGTATATACTTCTTTCTCTCCCTCTCTTTCCCAGTCTTTTCATTTGTTTCTGGATCTCTTGTTTATTAGGAAATATTAGGAAGAGCATTTATGCAAAAAATTTGCCAGAAACCAGAGCGTCTCTTGGTAGAAATTAAGCAATAGACCCTATGAGGTGGGCACATCTTCTTTGATTTTGTACTTCACTTTTTTTTTTTTCAGAGTTAGAACAGTGGTTGTTATTGGGGAATTAGATCTGGGTAACTTTTATTTACAATTTTCTGCATCCTTTCACTTTTATCATTAAAACAATAGGCATTGCTCTCCTAAAAGTAGTATAAGTAGTATGCCCATTTTCTTTTTTTTCCGAACAACCTTCTATTGAAGTATAGTTGATTTACAATGTTGTGTTAGTTCCAGGTATACACAGCAAAGTGATTCAGTTATGCATATATATGTGTGTGTGTGTGTATATATATATACTCTTTTTCAGAGTCTTTTCCATTATAGGTTATTAAAAGATACTGACTATAGTTCCCTGTGCCATACAGTAGGTCCTTGTTGTACTCCCCTGACAATTGCAGAGAACTAGCTCAATTCATGCTTGTTGAGCACTAAGTGAGTGGAAATACTTGGAAGCACCTGTACTTATTCTAAGTAACTTTTTCTATAGGTGTTTCCCATTACCTGATTTTTAAAAAATTACGAAGGTGTGGAATATACAGCTTGCAGTCTGTCTTAATTTTATTTTGTGTTGCTAACAATGGCGATTTTAAATATGGTACCTTTTGTAGGCTAACATAGCTTTTCTGCTATTGCTTATAAATATTTTTCTCAGTATTTCCTGGAGTGTTGTTTCTGTAAGACTGTCAGGCCTACTTTTTGTACCTATCACTACCTGATGATGATGGTGGCTGTGCTTTTCAGTCATTAGGTCAGTGTTTTCCTCATGTATATTTGGACCATTTTGTTTTCCTGTCATTCTTCAGGTGCTTCTTAAGTGCTTATCACATATGTTCTAGAAATCAGGGGTAAACGTGGCAAATGTGTGCACTTCTGCAGTTTTTATGTGTGCACGTGTATTTTTTGTTTGTTTAACTGGTCAAGTGGCATGTGTTTTTGCCTAACACAGTGAATATTTTATATCAAGCCTGACCTTCCTGCCTGTAAGAATGTCTGGTTTATAATCTGGTTTTCACCGTTCATATGTATAGACTAGGGAGAACAGGCAGTTGAGTGAAATAGGAGTACTCACTAACCTGATTATTTGGCCAGGTGTCCACTCATTGTCACATTGCTTCATATCTTAAATCATGTTGTCTATTTTCTTCCCTTTTGTTCTACCTGATTAGAGAAACTTTCTTAAGAAAAACTAAAACCTAAGTTCTTTCTGGCCTGATATTATAACATCACTTATGCCTCTTGTGACCTCCTCATGTAGTTTTTATTAAAAACCTGTGTGAGCCATTTCAAATATCAGTCCTTTGGTTTCCACGACATAATATTTTGGCTTTCTTATGAGTTTGTTTTAAATCACTCAGACTGAAGATTAAAAAAAATAAACCGCAATCCATTCTTCCCCACTAATTTAATGGCTATTTTAATAATATAAAAATTTTTTAAATTTATTTCTCAACTTTATATTCTGACGTACTGATGTGTCCATTTCTGAGTAAGTCACAGTTATATGGTAGCTTTTTAAACTATGAAAACAACTTTTACCAAGGAGAAGTGCAGGTTGTGCCTCATTACTCTTTTCTAGAATGTCTCAGGTCATAGTCACAGATTTGACCTTTTTATCTTTCACATTTCTTTTCACCTCAATTTCCTCTTATATTGTCCTTCTGCTTGGTCCTTAACTCTCCTTTTGACTGTTTTCTCCAGACTTCCCATCATTCTCTATTTCATCTTTGTTTCATTCCTCCAAAACTTAATTTTATATTGGCCTTTTCCCCTAAACTTAGTTTTCTTTTTCAGTTAGGTCCTTTTGGCTGCCTCACTGTCACATCAAATAGCCTTATCCAAATTTATATTGATTACTGCAAAATGAGTCCCTTCTCAACTGAACTGCACTGTCTATGTGTATTAACACCACCACCCCATTAGACCCCTGGAATCAAAACCCTAAGTCATTCGTACTTTAATCCTTTCTTCTATGTCAAGATATTTCTCAATTCCCACTGATGCTTCATGAAGCATCTCCTCTCTCTCCCTCCCCGTTCATTTCTCCTACATGAATCATATTCCAGGTCATGTCACTTTATACCTATATTATTCACACTCCTTTTTAACTAACCTTCCCTGTTCAACTTATTTTGCATATGTCTGTGAACTTCATCTAATAACAAACTTTATGTTACTACTCATTTTAAACTGAGAATCTCATTCACTCATTCCCTCTTCATCTAACAACAGAGAGTACCCATTAAATGCCAAGTAAGCTTCTCAGTGCTGGGCCTGGAAAAGTGAACAAAACATGTCCTGGTCCTTGTTCTCTTGGAGCTTATGTTATAATGGTGGGTGGGGTGAGGAGGGAGAGGAAGCAGTAAATGAACAAGGCCATTCTGGTTTGTGAAAAATACTATTGTGTGATAGAGTGTGGAGGTACAGTGGGAGTGTTGATTTAGGCTCTGTGGCCCAGAGACTTTGTGGGTGTCCCAGAGACTTTTATTTGAGCTGAGAAATGAGGGCAGCTGGGATCAGCCATGTTGGGAAAGATAGGAGAGAAGAAAATAGATAAGAAAATCCTGAAAAACATATTAATGAGTGAGAGGGTTTCATGTCTCCCCCATAGTAATAGATAGGATAGTCTTTAAAGTAATCATTGTGTACAGATAAGAACTCTGTACACAATCACAGTAGCATCTCAGGCATCATGCAGAGGGGGAAGGGATAAATTATTCACAGATAGAGCTGAGGAAATATAATATGTGTCATTCTTTGCTTGGTTGGCTGTTTCTTGGAGCCCATTTATGCCTATGGGACAGGGAATATGTAGCAAAATAAAACTGATATAGGTGAGAAATTCCATCAGTGGAGTGATTTTTTTCCATTTAATATTAAGATTACTTAATTTATAGTTTCTATTCTCTATTCAAGAGCAGCAAAGCATTTGTTTTGACCAATTTATTTCTGATATTTTCCAGAAGATCTGTTTATTGGAATACTGAGATAAGGAGGTCAAGTTTCTATATTTGATGACTAGAGATTAAGTCCCAAATCTGTCCTGACATCTCAGGCTTCCAAATACTGCTCATAGGCATAAGGGGTGTGACTGGTCCATGGCTTCCAGGGTGTGGCTAAATCAGGCAATCACCAGAAAGACAAGAAGAACTAACTGTAAGCAAAGTCCCATAGGCAGTAAGAGTGGGACAAAATAGCCTTGGATTTAGTTGTGTTCTTAAAGAAATACAATTTTCAGAAATTTCCAGCTTCTTTCTTACAAGTTCTTGATGTGGGCCTGTGAGAATCTGAGGTTTGACTGGAACATTGGAGTTTCTTTAGACACTATATAATGAGCCATCATATTCTCCATATGAAATTGTATTATTTGGTGATCCCCATGGTAATATAGATGTAATCTCTTTTTATTTTATACAAGGAAATCACTCATGTATTCATTCATTTTTAGAAATTGTGTCCATTATCCACTCTGTCATTGGTTCTATGATCATGCATATATTTGAAAAAATTGGGTGTTCTGTTAATGCTGTGGCTTCTGTTACATGCTTTGTAGGAAAATGTTTATTCTTTATGCCTCTGGTCTGTTTCAACTAAATTTGGCTTGGTGCTTGGCTGTTAGCTATAGGCATTCCGTGATGTTTATCCTTATTAAAGCTGCTTTTGCTTCTGAAATTTTACATCGTTTTCAAAACCACCTTGTCGCAAACTCAGAAGTCTGTGGCACTTAAAAGGCTTGCTTAAGTTCTGGCCATTTACACTTCCTCAGGTAGTTCTTCAAATTTTTGATAGTTGATGATTTTTTTCTGTCTCTGAGGAAGGTATCTTCTTGTAACAATTTAGTTCTCCAGGGCTGTGGTCTAGTTACTTTGTGAAGTATTATGGTAAAGAGCACTCAATGAACAGATGATGATAATGTTAGAGCTTTTGGCTCAATAATGAAAGATAAACTATATAGCCTACATTATAATCGACTGGAGCAGGGTGCTTTATAATGTTTTCTGTATTCCCAGAAGCATGTGATATTTACTAGCTTTACTTTTATTTTTATTACTTCTGTAGTTTGCATGATTAACTTATCAGTGTCAGAAGTACTAAAATAAGTCCTGATTTTTCAGCATAGGTGTAATGAAACAAATATTGTGCTTAAAATGACAGTCCTCCAATTAACATTCATCAAGCATATACTCAGGTATTTGCTAGGTGCTCGGCCAGATCCAGAAGTAAATCAGACGTGGCTGCTGACATCAGGAATCTTTGAAGTTGTATGGGAGATTATACCCTTATGAAATAGAACTGGCAGAGTGACCTGCATGGCTTTGCCTAGGGCAGGAGGAGCAGATACTTTACTAAGGACGCTTTATCACCAGGGTCCCAAAGTTGAAATTCATCCACTGGTTTAAAAAAAAAAATTAACAACTAGTGTGAATACTGGTTACATGTAAAGGCTGTCTCTAATGTTTATGATGTCTTACATTTTTATTTGAACTTTTCTTATATATGTGAATGTAAACTCTTATGTTATTTTCTCCCTAGTTTACTAGAAAACGGTCAGTTTGAAATTGTGACAGGTGGCTGGGTTATGCCTGATGAAGCTGCTCCACATTATTTTGCCTTAATTGACCAACTAATTGAAGGACATCAGTGGCTGGAAAAAAATCTAGGTATGTATTCGTATCTTTCTCTTTCATTTGGACTGCTTTGGAAAATTAATTTTGGGGAATGTGAGATGGGGCTTTTTATTTTTTTTAATAACTAATTTTTCTAGCACTGATTATTACTGAATAATTTATTTTTTATTGATTTATGATGTTTCTTGGATCATAAACTCAGTTACATAGATATAATATGGTCACTCTTAGGGTCATCTACCTTGTTTCACCTATTTTTCAATTTTACCTATTTATTAATTTTAGTATTTTTTTCTAAAACTATCCCCCTGGGATTTTAATTATATATTAGTTAAGACACTTGATCATAAAAGGCAAAAACCTAGTTTACTAGCTTAAGCAAAGAAAGAAAAAAGGAGAGAAAAATGTTAGTTTTGTCATTGAGAATTCCAGAGATAGGGTAGCTTCAGGTAAGGTTGGATCCAGAGGACTTAGATTATGTCATCGGGATACTGGCTCTTGACTCTGCCGTAGACAACCAGGACTCTGATCTTCTTGGTCTAACAATTAGGAGTTTTCCTTAATACCTTACCTAATTGACCCAGTTTGGGTTAGGCGCTTATCTCTGAGCCAGTTTACTGAGGCCAGAGTTAAAGGAGCTGAAATCCCTGAGGCCTGGTTAATTTGATGGAAATGATCATGTGGGGAAAGTGGTTTGGGGCAGGGTCAGCCTTGCCTGAACCATGTGAATGCATCCTCCATGGGGAAGAAGTATCCTGTTACAGCAAGAAGTGGGGAAGGGTATTCTGAACTGATAAAATCAGATGTTCATACAACTCATAAGAACATAGGACTACTGGAAATCTTTGTGGTATCGAATATTTGCATTCTGCAACATGGTATGTAATTGTTTTCAAATATTTCATATCTCTCAGTACAATTTTGTAGTTTATGGTAAATATACATGTTTTTATTGAAGTTATTTCTAAATATTTTATTATTTTAAAGTATTCTTCTGTTAGGGATAAAATTCCCCCACCCCCATTAATATTTTGTTTACTTTTTATTTTGGAATAATTTCAAACTTAAAAGTTGTAGGAATACTACAAAGAACTCCCATAAGGCCCCCAACCAGATTCACCAGTCATTATTTTGACACATTTGCCTTATTTTTTCCTCTTTCCATATTGTTATTGTTGTGATTGTTATAGAGTAAGTTGCAAATATCATACCTGTGCTGAAAAGAGTTAACATAGCAGATCTGAAACTGCTATCCTTAGAAAGATCTTGCTTGCAAAGTTGGCTGTTGGCTGGTGTCTGAGGACTTGGATTTCTTAAATGATGAGTGACTCACTGTGTTTAAACTATACAAACAGGCAGTGTATGCTAAACATTTGTTTCCCTTCTGGGAGTCTAGAATCATATTATGTACTAGACAGAGGGTGCCTGCATGACCAGACCCCAGTAAAAACCTTGGACACTGAGTCTCTAGTGAGCTTTCTGGGTTGACAGCATTTCAGGTATTGTCACCATTCACTGGTGGAGTAATTAACTCATCCTGGGTGATCCACAGGGAGAGAACTCTTAGAAGCTTGTGCCTCGTTTCCTGTGGACTCTGCCCTGTGCCTTTTCTCTTTGTTGATTTTGCTTTGTATCTTTTCACTATAATAAATCATAACTGTGACTATATGTCTAGTGCTGTAAGTTTTCTTAAGTCGTGAAATCTGGGAGTGGACTTGGGGACCCCCTACTCAGTGCCACTTTTCTTAAATACTTAATTATATTCTAAGCCCAAATATTCACTTTATAAACCTCAGTTTTTGTGGATTTTTTTTTTATGTTTAGCTTTTATGGATGTGTAATTTACATGCAGTGCCACACATAAATCTTAACTGTAGAGTTTGAGTTTTGACAAATGTAACTGCACCTTGTAAATTAGAGTAGTGTTCTCAGTTTTGTTTAAACAGTTTAGAACAACATGTTGTTTTGGACACTGTTTTTACATTTGGTTTGGGATACTTTTTAAATTGTTTAGTCTTTGGTGGTTAGTTTCTGCTTTTACTAACTTTATTATATAAATTTGACCATTAGAAACTAAGTTTGAGTTTTTAAGGTTATCTTTTCCCTAAAATATCCATTTTGTAACTGTTCTCTGACTCCTCTTAAGCTTTAATATTAGATATATTTGGAATAATCCAGTTTTATTAATTATATTATTCATGTTGCTCATGTTCTAATTTTTAAGTCTATTAGATTTGCCAAAAACTGAATGATGTATTTTACTCTTTTTAATGATTGTTTCCTGTAATTTTTCTTGTTTTTACTTTTTTATATTTTGACAGTCTTGTTCTTACATGAAAACACAAAATCTTTCCTGGTTTTATTGGCATATGTACCGTCTTTATAAAATTTTGGATTGTTCATATACTGCATTTCCCCCCTAAGTTTTTCACTTGCCCCCTTTAAAAAAAAAGATTCGCTTATACCAAGGAAAATCCTAGAAGGATACTGGGGTCCTTTCTATGTCTCTCCCTAGCTTCTACCTCATTTTGTATCAGTTTTTAAAAATGTAGTTTACGTTCTTTCTCTTCTACATCATTACTTCTCAGGGATTCTTTAATCTGTTGCAGCTAGGTTGCTATTCCTGTGTATCAGGTGATTTTGATGCAGAAAAGATCATCAGTGATGATGAAATCTCAGGCATCACTAACTTTTCATGTTGATTTTTATTCTTGTTTGTAAGCTTATTCTGTCCTAGTTATTTGGGACAACACATACTCCTTTTTTTTTATTTTATAGCTTAATTTCATTTCATTTCAAATTTATAGAGTCGCATGATAGTATTTGAGAGGGGCTCCTATATATCCTGTAGGCTTGGCCCTCTGTATTCACCAGTTCCACATCTGATGATTCAACCAACAGTGGACAGAAAATAATTGAAAAAAAAAATCTGGAAAGTTCCAAATAGCAAAACTTGAATTTGCCATGCCTGGCAGCTACTTACATAGTATTTACATTGTATTTATCACTATTTACATAGCATTTACATTGTATTAGGTATTATAAGTAATCTGGAGGTGATTTAAATTATAGGCATACCTCATTTTACTGTGCTTCACAGATACTACGTTTTTTACAGATTGAAGATTTGTCACAGCCCTGTGTTGAGCAAGTCTGTTGGTGTCATTTTTCCAACAGCATTTGTTCACTTTGTGTCTCTGTGTCACATTTTGGTAATTCTAGCAATATTTCAGACTTTTTCATTGTTAATGTATTTGTTATGGTGATCTGAGATCAGTGATCTTTGTTTCTATTGCAAAAGGATTATGACTTGCTGAAGGCTAGCGATGCTTAGCTGATTTTTAGCAATAAAGTTTTATTTTGTTTTGGTTTTCTTCCAGTTTTATTGAGATATAATTGATATACAGCACTGTGTAGGTTTAAGATATACAGCGTAGTGATTTGACTTACATACATCGTGAAAAGATTATCTCAGCAAGTTTAGTGAACATCTGTCACCTCATATAAATACAAAATTAAAGAAACAGAAAAAACAATTTTCTCTTGTCTGAGAACTCTTAGGATTTGACTCTCTTAACAGCTTTCATATATAACATGCAGCAGTGTTAATTATATTTATCGTGTTGTACATTACATTCCTAGTACTTATTTATCTTTATAACTGGAAGTTTACCTTTTGCCTGTCTTCATTCAATTCCTTCTCCCACCCTCACCTCTAGTAACCATAGATCTGATCTCTTTTTTCTATAAGTTTGTTTGTTTGTTTTTGGAGTATATTTGACCTACAACATTATGTTAGTTCCTGTTATACAGCATAGTGATTCGATATTTCTATGCATTTCAAATTGATCATCACGATAAGTCTAGATATGGCACCATGCAAAGATATTACATAGTTATTGACTATATTCCCCACACTGTACATTGCATACCCATGACTCATTTATTTTGCAACTGGAAGTTTGTACCTCTTAATTTCCCTCACCTATTTCTTTCCTCCTCCCAGCCCCCTCCCTTCTGGTAACCACCTGTTTGTTCTCTGTATCTATGACTCTGTTTATGTTTTATTATGTTTATTCGTTTTGTTTTTTAGCTTCCACATATAAGTGAAATCATTACAGTATTTGTCTTTCTCTGTCTGACTTATTTCATCAGAAATATGTCCTCAAGTTCCATCAGTATTGTCACAAATGGCAAGATTTCATTCTTTCATATGCCTGAATAGGATTCCATTTTATATATATATGTATGTATATATATGTGCGTGTATATATATATATATATATATATACACGCACATATATATACACACACACACACACCATCACATTTTCTTTATTCATTGATCCATCTGTGGATACTTAGGTTGCTTCCATATCTTGGCTATTGTAAATAATGCTGCAGTGAACATGGGGGTACATGTATCTTTTCAAATTCGTGTTTTTGTTTTCTTCAGATCCATACCCAGGGGTGGAATTGCTGGGTCATATGGTAGTTCTCTTTCTAATTTTTTGAGAATTCTCCATACTGTTTTCCATAGTGGCTGTACCAATTTACATTCCCACCAACAGTGCACAAGGGTTCTTTTTTCTCCACATATAAAGTATTTTTTAACTAAGGTGTGTACATTTTTTTTAGACATAATGCTATTGTACACTTAATAGACTACCGTAAACATAACTTTTATATGTACAGGGAAACCAAAATATTGTGATATTTGCTTTATTGCAGTGGTCTGGAACCAAACCCACAGTATCTTGGAGATATGCCTGTATACAAGAGGATGTGTGTAGGTTATATGCAACTACTACACCATTTTATATGACTTGACATCCAAAGATTCTGGTATCTTCAGGGGTCCTGAAACCAATCTTCCCTGGATACCAAGGGACTCTAGTTAGATTCCCATACGTGTTTTTCTGAACCATTTGAGAGTAAGCTGGAGGCATCTTGTCTCTTTGTCTCTCAGTACTTCATTGTGTTATTTCATAAGAAATAAGGATGTTTTCTTAGATAAGCAGAAGATAGTTATCAAATCAGGAGCGTTAGCAATACTACAATCTAGTTCACAGGTTATATTCAAATTTTGTCAATTGTCTCAATAATGTTTTTTAATAAAGACTGCTTTTTCCCCTCCAAATCCAGAATCCAACCTAGGATCACGTATTGCTTGTAGTTGTCATGTCCTTTTAGTCTCCTTAACCTGAAACAGACCTCAGCCTTTCTCTGGATTTCTTGACGTTGATATTTTTGAGGAGTGCAGACCTCTGTTGTAGCAAGTCTCTCAATTTGAGTTTGTCTGTTTCTTTTTGATTAGCTTTAGGTTATTTATCTATCTGATCTATCTATGTAATCTAACCTAATTTATTTTGCTAGAATATCACTGTAGTTATTTTCTGTTTTCCTCAATGCATCCTGTCAGAAGGCACTTGTCATCTCTTTGTCCCCATATTGGTGATGCTATTCTTGATCACTTGTTTAAGTTGTGTCTTTTAATTTTCTTTACTGTACTGTTACATTTTCTGCCTTTCGAATTAATAACTAATTTGTAGGACATACATTGAGAATAGGTAAATATCCTGTTCCTCATCAAACTTTAATGTTTTAGTTTTAGGATCCATTGGTGATTTTCTAATTCCATCATTGCTTCTATAATTATCAGTTAGTATTCTATTAATACTAAAAGGAAGAGCTTTCCTTTTTATTTTCAATTTATTTGTGAGCTCATGGGTTCTTATTTTATTCAATGGGCTATAGTCCAGTACTATTAGTATTTATTTTGATTCCCCAGTTGTCCTGCATTTGGCCAGTGGAAGCCCCTTCAACTATCTCCTGATTTATTTTTATATGTTCCCATGACCCTTTGACCATTTCTTTAATTTATGCTCCAAGAATATGTTCCAGGGTTATCTTGTACTTTCCTAGCCTCAGCCCTGGAATAAGTAATTTCTTTAAGGTTATTTTTAATAGAGCATGGCATTTAGAGGTCAAAGTCTGGGATTGAAGATAATGTTTTTGGTACCGAGGTGTTATTGCAGTGAGCTAAGAAATGTGTGTGTGTGTGTGTGTGTGCATGTGTGTGTATATGTATATATAGAGAGAGTTTGTTTAAATATATATTTGTGTGTATATATGTATATTTATTCATGTTAGTACTACTATCTCCTATTTCAACTCAGTATCATAGGGTTCTGCTCTTTCATATTTACATACTCTATAGTTCCTTTCCTTAACAGTGTAAAACCTGGCTCCTTTATTCTAATTTACTCAGTCTTGAAACACATGAAAGTTTCAGAATTGCTAAACCTATACTACCACAAAAACCCAAAATTACTAAATAGAGTTCAAGATTTCTTTATAATTTTTTGGAGGTAAATTACATACGTGAAATGGACAAATTATATGGTCACTTTGAGTTTTGACACATACTCTTGGTCCTCTGACAGTTCTGACTTTTCCTTCTCAGTCTCCTTGGTGGCTTCTCACCTCTGTGTTAATCTTCAATATTGTTCTACAGAGTTCTCTCTGTTCTCTTTTCTGTTATCCTGTGTTACACGTATTTGCATCATAATCTCTGCAACTAGAATCAGGATCAAGATTGACTCATTTTTGTAATCCTAGGGCCTCTTTTAGGCTTCGGCATATGAAAGGTGCTAAACAAGTGTTTGAGTGAAAAAAATGTGCACAATTCTATTACTTATGTCGATTTATAGGCTGTTTGTAGAAGCCTTCTTTGAGAATCCTGAATAAATAAAAGATCAGATTTGTATAATGCCCAATGAATAATCTTATTTCATTATTTCTAATCTGTGCATTTATTATGTTTTTTATATTTTATCCTCTGTGAAATTGAGATATATCTTTAGGGCTTCACTCTTAGAATTGGTGTGAGTCAGGTGTGAAAAATTCTATTGACCCATTCTTGGTAGAAAGCACCAGCATCAAAATGTCTTAAGATTTAATGAAATATGGTACAGTTACTTTGGCCATTTCTGCTACTGTATATTATGATGATTTGGGACTATTGTAAGCTATACAAGATAGTTTAAAATCCCTTAATGTTGGGGTTGGGGAGTGCAAGTTGAAATGACTTAGGTTACTTTTCTATATTATGTAACAGGGAGTTGCTGGGTTATGCGTCTCCACAGAAGACAGGACTGTTAGATCCTAGAGGGCAGTGACTTGGTTCTGATTCTTTCTCTGCCTCCACTGAGTGCAGTAGCGTTCTAATATCTATCAGGTGGCAGAGTGCTTATTTCACCTCCAGCTGATTAACTTCCAGTGTTATTCACCCTGCCCGGGAGAACACAGCAGTGGCAGAATCCTCCTCTCAGGGAGTCCTGCTGGGAATGCTCGCTAAGGGTAATGCTGGGCAGCCCCTTTATTTTAGAATCCAGGAGACCAAAAGAACTCTGATGGGTCTAAATGTGTTGTGACTTCTTCTGTTTCGTTTATCAATTTAAAACAATAACACATTTTCTTTATCAACAGGGGTGAAACCTCGGTCTGGCTGGTCTATCGATCCTTTTGGACATTCACCAACAATGGCTTATCTTCTAAAACGTGCTGGATTTTCTCACATGCTTATCCAGAGAGTTCATTATGCAGTTAAAAAACATTTTGCATTGCATAAAACGCTGGAGTTTTTTTGGAGACAGAATTGGGGTATGTAGGGTTTGATGAAAGTTGAAGATCTCACTTGACCTAGATGTTATTTCACCGGGGTTATGAACTCATGCTGTTATGGGTTTTATTCAGAGTGTCAGTCTTGAAAATATGGTTGCCTAAAGATACACATAATTGTTTTTTCAATGTATTTGTGTCAGGAGTCTTTTAAGCATTGGTGAAGATATTTATCTATAGAACATTGTAGATTCTTTTTTAAGCCTAATGGAAGTAAATAAATACAAGTAATTAGTCTTTTGCAAGTAATGCTTTCACTTGCTTCTCTTTTAAAAAGTACCTGTTTTATCACAAAGTTGTATGTGCATTAGAATTAATGTCCAGTCATATATCTCTCATTCAGCCAGTGTTTCTTCCTTCTGTCTCTCCTGTCTCTGCATCTAGTAAGAGTTGCCTATTAAAACCTTAATCCTGTCCTACTAGAACAGCCCTCCTATTACCTGTGTCGCTTGTTTTCACACTGTTCTGTGGGCACGCAGGTGTTCTAAAGATGTACTTCTCCAGCTCTTTGCTGGGGCAGAGGTGACAAGATTTAGGCCTCCTGAGAGGCCTTTGCCTTTCCCAACCCCCATGTAATTCAGAACACCTTATTTTCTTACTTAACTTTATTTATTGAGTCCTTATTATGGGCCATGCATGGTGTTAGATGCTTTATATTCACTCTTTCATTGAATCTTTATAATTCTTTAAATTAGTTTCTATAATTATCCCTTTTAAATGGTGAAGAAATGGAGGCTTAGATATGTGAAGCCATTTGCCAAAAGTCATACAGGTAGTGGGTACAGAGCTGAGATTTGAATCCAGTTCTGTGCTGTTCCAAAGCCCAGGTCCCTAACCCCTAGTATATACCACCATCAGTATTAAGTTCTTGGTAAAATTTCATCCAAAAAAAGGATTTCATTGCTAAGACAATGTTCAGAAATCACTACATTACATCATACTTGCTTCTCTGTGTAATCTAAGACCCTCCTGAAGTGTTTCGGAAAAGTCATTTGTAAATTTAGATGGTATCTTTATGTGTACTGTTGTTTTTTTCAATAAGGAAACATAATAGCTATATAATTTTTTATCCTGGAAAATTAAACCTAATCTGTAGGGAAAACAAGAGCTTGTAGGGGATTGCATCCTGTATACTTTGATCAAATGCAAAGGAGCATACTAATTGTTTTATAAAAAGGATTATTAATTTGAGGAAGCTCTACTTAAAATATTGCTTACATTCAAATTGCCCATAAAATATCTATCACCAGGAAATTACTGAGTACTTTTATGTTCTTAATACCATGTTAAGAAGAAATCTTGCTTACAAGAAAATTATAGTCTAATTTGATAAAAGACAAACACCACCAAATACAGCAGATAAACTGAAATGTGTAAATGAGCTGCTAAATAGTATGGCATGAAGAGAGGTAGTAGGATGTGGAGTATGTCCTTGATTCATAGCAGAAAGGAAAGGAAGTTGCCATAAGTCCTGGGACTATGACAGCCTCTGTGCAGATAGCAAGCATTAGCGACCAGCATCCATGATGTGACAATCATGAATGTGATTCAGTGAAACAACTTACAGCACACAAATGTACAGATTATAATAGCTTTAAAGTTTGGAAAAGACCTGGTAATTATTTTAACTAAATGGAGTGTGAGAGAAAACTGGAATATTTTAAGACTTACTTGATAGATTTGGACATGTTGCTTTAAAAATGATGTTTTGGAATCAAGTAGAGCTTCTTTGTGTGTTCTGGTTCTTAATGAAGCAGTTGTTTTCAGTTTTTTTAAATGTACACGTTGCTTGTTTGTTTTTTCTTGTTGTCTGTGTTTCTTATAAAAGCAATGCATTGCTGAGAATTGGAGATCCATACATAAAGGGGAAGAGGTATTTGCAGGTCAGAATCATAAAAAGATACCACTTTTAACTCTTATCGAAGTCCTTCAGCCTTACTTGGTGGGAGGCTTTTGACCTCTGGAAAGCAGTGATATCAACACATACTGGCATTGAGGTTTCTATTAAAAACAATTCTGTGTCAGGAACCAGTGCTCGTTTTCTGTATCTTTTTTGTTTGCTTTGTTTTGATTCTTCTTTTTGCTTTTGAAAATTACTTTTACTTTTCCTCTGCCTCCATGGAGAAAAGCGTCACTGGCTCTTTATTGGTGAACATCAGGGTGACTCCACAAAACTCTCCTGAGTACACTTCTTTCTCATCACTACAAAACCAGTATTTCCCCAGTATCTTCACAACCCCCTCCTTCTTCTTCCCTTATTCTTCCAGGTCCCCTTTTTACTCCCTTCCTCTCTTCTCACCTAGTCTCTGCTGCTAATGGTCTCTCTCAGGGTGTACTGTTACCTGAGGTGGGAGCAGATGTGGCCGGAGCTGGCAGCCAGGGATAGACATGGCCATAATTTTGGATGAGCTGGTTATAAATTTTGCTTCTGCTCAGTTTATATCCTTCCAGGTCAGCAGATGCTGCTTTATGGCGGGGCTTTTCTCTCTCAGCTAAGTTTAGATAGAAGAGGTAGATAGAGACAGATGTGAGTATCCTCCTTCTGGCTGGTGGTCATTAAACGCTGCTTGGGTGTGTGTTCTAGTAGTTGAAGGGGTTGTTGATTTAGGGTAGAGCTTGCATTATGTATGTATAAAGTACTGGAAATTTGAACAGTTTGGGGAAAACAAAATTTATAAATGCAGGTCTGTTGGCTCTTTATTTTAGATCTGGGATCTGTCACAGATATTTTTTGCCACATGATGCCCTTCTACAGCTATGACATCCCTCACACTTGCGGACCTGATCCTAAAATATGCTGCCAGTTTGATTTTAAACGACTTCCTGGAGGCAGATATGGTTGTCCCTGGGGAGTCCCCCCAGAAACAATATATCTTGGAAATCTCCAGAACAGGTACGAAAATATGCATTTTGTAAGACAATATCTTGAACAAGCAAGCATCAGTGGCTTGTTGCTGAAGGATTGAATAAATGGTTTTTAGTAGCCAGCTTATCCTTGTTCAAGGTATTCATTCAAACTAGATCTAAAGCAACTTAAAAATACCAGAGCCTTGACTATTTGTCTTGTATGTTATAACTTAATGGAAAGTGAACAATAGTAGATTAATATACAATGGATAACCTATAATACACTGTTATTACTGTCTCCTTTGCCCTCATTATAAAAGCCTTCTACTGTGTTTGATTGATTTCATATACTTTCGTTGATAATAAAACTTACGGTCTCTATGGTATAAATTGGTAAGAAAAGCAGCCCAACTGCAAAAACACATTTATTGAAATGGAACACATAAAGAGTGTAATTATCTGTTCCCTTAACAACAATTTCAGTAATAGTGAATGCTGCCCAGCTCTGATGAATACACATCTGCATCTTTCTGATGTTTTTGACTTACAGAAAACTTTAATTAGGAATATTCATACTTAAAGATTTTTAAATAAAAATCAAAGGAATGAATTATTTTTTTTTCTTAGAAGAAAACTGTCCTAATGATGGAAGCATCTCATTAAACCAAGCTACCTATACTTCTAATTCTGGTGCTTTTAAAGTTTAATTTCTTCACTTTAAAATTAGTGGCATGTTAATGCATGAAAATAAAACATTGTGTTGTAATATAAACCACTCAACTCTGCTAGAAAAATAATATAGCCTTGTAAGATCGTTGCTCTGGGCTCAAATCTCTTTATTTTTGAGCATATGTATATGTATAACTGATTCACTTTGTTATAAAGCAGAAACTAACACACCATTGTAAAGCAATTATACTCCAATAAAGATGTTAAAAAAAAAAAAAGAATTAACTACTAAAAAAAAAAAAGGCTTTTAAAAAAGTGTGTGTGAGGATGAAGGTGGGATTGGGTCTCTTTGCATTGAGTGTCCTTGTGGCCATAAAGAAAACATTCCAGTGTGAGCCTCTCACCGGCAGACAAAAAAGTATTTTAGCATGGCAGCCTTCTTGAAGCCATGGATCCTTTGTATCAAAATCTGGCTTTCATAGTTGTTTTGAAAAACTGTCCAAGGTTTGGGATCAACCTGGTTTCATTTTCTTGATTCCTAGAGAAGTGAGGGTCAATGGGAGACCCTGAACAGCCTGCTTTCTAGGGTCAGGCTACTTAGGCTAAGAGAGTAATCCAGTATATTATGTAGCAAAAGGAGTAGTGGAAAGGAAGTGGTGGTGGATTGGGGCAGTGTGTGTGTGCATGTTTGAGGGGGGGGGATTCTTGCCTGTCTACTTGGGAAAACAGCTGTAACTGAATGGTATTTACACTCCTTTCAGCTCCAGTGGTCAGGGATAGGAAACTTTTTGAAGGGTAACCGGAATCCCAGTGCACTCATAGATATTTTGAGGCCCGTTTTTTTCTTTTTTGGGTGCTCCTTAGAGTACCTGAGAACTATTTTGTGTAATCCCGTCGCTGTATCATAGAACCCTTCAAAGATTACCCCCCTATCCCCCCAAGAACACATCTTGTGGTCAGTCAGTTCCAGTGATCCTGAAAGTGGTTTCCAGGCACCTGGGACATACGGATGAAAGAATCTATATAATACCTACATAGTTTTTTTTTTTTTAAACTTCTTGCAAGTCTTGAAGTCTTAGCTCTGCTGGTTATTCCTGTGCAGATATCACCTTCCTTTTGAAGTTGTGATGAACAAAGATCAAACGTCGGCATTCCAGCTTAATGGCATTTGATTTTTTAATTCCCTAAAGAAAATGAAATTTAACTATAAGGTACAGGTGATACATTTAATAAGTTCAGTTTATCAGATTCCTCTACTTTGCAGATAAAGAAATACCATTCTTCAACAAGTTCAGTTTTTGGTCTAGTACCATATATTTTACATATGATTGATGGTTCACATGTCAGGTGATTTGATGTTTCAGGGAATTCTTTTTTTCTTTGTTCTAGTTAAGTTGCTCCTTCTTACGTGGTAGAATAAATGAAGAGAATTGCAGCTGTGCATCTTTAAATATGATGTTGGTCAGTACATTTGTCATAAGTTTACTGTGCATTAGTGAGTACCCACTACCTGCCAGGTGGGTTAGGTTGGTCCCTTGGCTTTCCCAGCATTGACACTTTGTGAGCAGGAGCTTGGGAGTTAGTTAGGATAGATGCTGAATAGAAAAGGCACTTCATTAGAGTCTGTGATTTCTTTCCTCTTATGTGTTTTACACATATACATGCAAAATATGGTATATCTTACAGTAGTAAACCTTGGGATGCATTTAAATGATCGCATACACTTTTTTATGCTGGTTGCCTGGGGGATCTAGTTGGATGCTCACTCATTCTAGTATCGGCGATTTATGTGTATATTTTTTCCTCGTGTTTCTTTGGTCTTATATATCTTTCTATGTGATTAATTTCATCATATGTGTGTTTTTTAATTGTAAGTAATAATCTAAAATTGTTTTTGGAAAATGTGGAATATTAGTAAATTACTAGTAAAAATTAAGTACTATATTGAATGCTAATCTCAGAAAACTAAGTATTATATGTTATATAATTGGGTCATTTGTAGAGACGTGGATGGATCTAGAGACTGTCATACAGAGTGAAGTAAGTCAGAAAGAGAAAAACAAATATCGTATATTAACGCATATATGTGGAACCTAGAGAAATGGTACAGATGAACCTGTTTGCAGGGCAGAAATTGAGACACAGATGCAGAGAACAAACGTATGGACACCAAGGGGGAAAAGCGGCAGGGGGTGGTGGTGGTAGTGGGATGAATTGGGAGATTGGGATTGACATATATACACTAATATGTATAAAATAGGTAACTAATAAGAACTGCTGTATAAAAAAATAAATTTAAATTTAAAAAAGAATATTACGGTTACATTTTACCCACCAAGTTATTAAATTTTTGCTAATTTAATATTTGCAAAATATTAAATTTTTTAATATAAATATAAATAGAGACTGTCAATATAAAAAGACTATCAATATAAAAAGATCATATGAGATTCTAAATTTAGTTAAATTTTTTTTCATAATTTCTACAAAATGCCTCTTTCCATCATTGATATTCTTTGAGATTTCTTCATAAATTTTAATATTGTGAATTAGAATCTAATTCTGGATAATCCTTGAAATGAAAATTGGAATAGTGTGTAAAAAAGTGTATTTGTCATTTGTCACTGTTTTTTTAAGCTTTGGCATTAGAAATATGGAGAACTACTCTGGGTTCATCTGCTTGTTTAATTTCACTTTCAGAAGCGCTTCCTCTTAGTTTGTGTTCCCAGACTTCCTCAAATGGTTCTCCGATTCAGCATCTCCCAAAGGGTTTTTTACAGAATACGAGAATATGAAATATATGAAGCACAGCAGCACGTTGTGTTTAGCTGACCTTTTGAGTCATGGGTTAGCGCCCAGAGAGATAGAAACCAAAATAGCTCATTCAACTCCTAAGCTTTATCTGTTGATCAGTATTAAGAAGGACACTGTGAGGAATACTCAGATTATTGACGGAAGGTGTTAAGTGAGTTGATTTTCTTCCTTTAGAAAAGGAAATATGGTTCTATAATTTGCTTCATTCTAAATACCTTTTTATGTTTAATTAGGCAATTTTAGATTAAATTAGAGAAAAGGAATTAAGTCAAAGCAAACTTCAAAGTTTATATAGATGAGAAATCCTGTCTTCTTGGACTAAATTGTTTTACGACAGGCTATCTGGGAGCCAATCTCTGTGGCTGACCTTTAGGAGTGCATTGATGCCCCCAGTAATTATATGCCAAAGTTGGTATGTGACTTTATTTCTCTAAGGATATTCCATTGGAAAACTATGGGTTTTTCCCTCTGATAAGAATTTATGAATATTTTAAATGGATAAAGAAAATCACTATGGTAGTTTAAAAAGTCTGCCTCATAAATTATGCTAAGATAGAATATAGGTAAAATACACAATATTTTAATATAATACACTTTTTAATGAGTTACCCCCTTGTTCTTTTCTTAGTAGTATTTTCCTTTTTTCTTTTGTAGGGCTGAGATGCTTCTAGATCAGTACCGAAAGAAGTCAAAGCTTTTCCGTACCACAGTTGTCCTGGCCCCCCTAGGAGATGATTTCCGCTACTGTGAACGCACGGAATGGGATCATCAGTTCAAGAATTACCAACTGCTTTTTGACTATATGAATTCTCGTTCTCAATATAATGTTAAGGTAATGAGAAAATATTTTATTATGAGACTGTATTTGAAGTTGACCCTTCATTATTAAGAGAGGCTAAAACACAATAGCCTTAGTTTCTTTGTCCCACATCCCAGTATTTCGTAGAATATGTAGTTCTTCTATAAAAGTATAATTCATGAAGAGGAAAATTATCTTATATTACAGTTCCATTTCTAAAGTTGTCCCTTTCTTACCACTCATTGAGGATTAAAGAGGCATTACTTTATGTAGTTGAAAACATGCACCTACTAAGTTGTGATGTTCATTTTCCAGTGATGCCCTGTTTTCCTTTCCTACTGAAAGTGTGTTGTTTCTTACATTTGCGTCCTGTGATTTAGTAGTGTGACTGGCAGATGCACATGTCAAGAATTTTGCAAACAAACGTCTTGTATCCAGAGACTACAGTAGCGTTTTTCTTAGATGAGAAGGCTTCTAAAATTAATCATTTGTCTGTCGTTCTTGCTCTTTCTTCCCCCCTGTGGAAAATCTATTATGTACCCTAAAGTTGTGAGAATAGTGAAAATTCCTTCCTCCACCCCACTCCTGCTTCCCATATCCATGACTCAGCTACAGCATTCATCAACTCAAGGTCACTCTTGTTTCAGCTGTGCCCCACTGTCATCGCACTCCTCTCTCTCGAATTATTTTGGAGCAAATCTCAGCGGTCATGTATTTTTGTCTATAACGATTTCAGTATGTATCTCTAAATGAAAAGGACTCGGTGTAAAAAGTATGATCGTAATACCATTATCACATCTAAAAAATTAAAAGTAATTTAATATCATATATCCAGATAGATTCAAATTTTCCTGATCTCACAAAAGCATTTTTTTTTTATTTTTAACAGATACATTGTGTAAGTCAGGATTCAAACAAGAGTCATATGTTGGACCCTATATGAGAAAATGAATTATCCAACAGTTTATTATATTCACATATGAACCTTGAAG
The DNA here is from genome assembly GCF_039906515.1 of Pseudorca crassidens. NCBI lineage: Eukaryota > Metazoa > Chordata > Mammalia > Artiodactyla > Delphinidae > Pseudorca > Pseudorca crassidens. The sequence goes on from NC_090298.1 coordinate 89,813,770, forward strand.
ACAGTAAAAGATATGTGAAAATACCATAGAGAGGAAGTGATATACCTGGTAGGAAATTAGAAAGCTGATGATATACCACCTTTTATGTAGTGAGAATTCAAATTTATTAAGTAAACTTAAATAATATTAAATAAATAAATATACTTAAATAAAATATTGAGGTTATTCAAGATACTTAAAACTGAATTTCTACCATGTTATAAACTCTGAGCGTCGGGCCTATATTTAAATCATCCCTGTAATCTCAAAGATAAAGTGCATACATGGACGTTTGATTAGAAGAGTCCGTATGTATGTGGGAATCTTATCTCATTATCTTCTTGGGGAATGGTTTTGAGGTCTGCAAAAGGATCCACTGCATGATTCTGAAGAATTTAATCCTGCTTTTAGTATTTTACCTATTTCCTCCTTTGTTTGCCCACTAGAACAATTTTAAAGTAATTTAAAAAGTTGATGTATCATATACATAGAAGTGTGCAAACCACTAACTATGCAAAGAATATTTTCAAGTTTTAAAACCCCCATGTAATATAAAAAAAAAGAATGTCTATATGTGTATAACTGAGTCACTTTGCTGTACAGCAGAGATTGGCACAGCATTGTAAATCAACTGTACTTCAATAAAAAAAAATAAAAAAATAATTAACCCCCCCATGTAACCACCATCCAGATCAAGATGTAGAACATTTATAGCCCCTGGAAGGGTCCCACAGATGTCCTCTAAGTCATTACCAATTCCTTCAAAAGTAACCACTATTTTCATTTCTATCACTGCGATTAGTGTTGCCTGTTTTTGAATTTTATGAGAAGGGAATCTTAAATATGTGTTATTTTGTGTCTAGCTTTTTTTGCTCCACATTATGTTTTTGAAATTCATCCATCCACCGTTACGTGTTGCTGTAACAGTAGTTCATTAACTTTTTATGCTGTATAGTTTTTCTTTTTTCCTTTTTAAGGAATATTTATTTATTTATTTGGCTGCATCGGGCCTTAGTTGCGGCATGCGGGATCTTCGTTTGCCAAATGCGGGATCTTTGTTGTGGCATGCGGGATCTTTAGTTGCGGCATGCGAACTCTTGGTTGCAGCATGTGGGATCTAGTTCCCTGACCAGGGATCGAACCCAGACCCCTTGCATTGGGAGTGTGGAGTCTTAGCCACTGGACCACCAGGGAAGTCCCAATGCCGTATAGTATTTCTAGTATCCATTTGATATATATATACCACCATTTATCCATTCTATTGTTGATGAACATTTGGGTTGTTTCCAGTTTTTGCCTATTACAAATAATGCTGCTTTGAACATTTTGTGCATGTTTTGGTATACGTGTGTATGTATACATGTGTATGGCATGTTTTGGTATACATGTGTATGAATTTATGTGGGTATAAAATGGGATGGAGTTCTGGGGTTATTGGGAATTTACATGTTCAACATCACTAGATATTGCCAAACAAGATTCCAAAACAGAAGCACTGGATATTGCATTGTATGACGGTTTCAGTTGCTCCACTTCCTTACTCAGACTTTGTATTGTCAGGATTTTTTTTTAATCCTTTATGATAGATGTGATGGTTTTATTTTGTATTTCTGGTAGTTAATGAGGTTGAGTCTCTTTTCATAAGTTTATTGCCATTTGGATATCCTCTTTTGTGAAGTGCCTATTTAAGTCTTTTGATGATTTTTTTTTATTAAATTGGGTCATCTGTCTTTTTCCTAACCATTTATAGTTCTCTTATGTATTTTGGATTGAGTCTTTTTTTCAGATAAAAGTTATACACATGTTGTCTCCCACTGTATAGCTTGTGTTTTCTCTCTCTTAATGCTGTCTTTTGATGAACAAATTCTTAATTTTAATTGAATGTAATACAGCAGTATTTTCCTTTATGGTTAGTGCATGTTATGTTTCGCTTAAGAAAATTTTGTTTACCCCTATAGTCATGAAAATATATTTCTTCTGAAGCTATCCTCTAGAAGTTTTATTGTTTTACCTTCAACATTTAGGTCTGTAGTATGTTTGGAATAGATTGTTGTGTATTGTGTGAAGGGAGGGATCGAGATACTTTTTGCCTATGTGAATATCCAGCACCATTTATTGAAGACCACAGTTTGCCCACTGTACTGCAGTGTCGTCTTTATCATTAATCATGAGTGAGATGAATGTATGTGTGGGTCTGTGTCTAGACTTTCTATTCATTTTTGTCTATCTGACTGATCTCATACTGTCTTAATTACTACAGCTTTATAATAGATCTTACTGTCTGATAGTATAATTCTTCTAGTTTTGTTCTCCTCAATATTGCATTGGTTATTGAGCTCATCTGAACCTATTGGGTCTGAAGTTAACGCTGTATTTCCTTGTATTTGTGACCCTCATTTCTTGCATGTTCACACACACATATTCTGCTTCCTAGTAATTACATTCTGCTTCCTGGTAATGAGATTAGGGAGTGATACGTAATATTAACTAAAATGTATTGAGAGATTATGATTTGGTAATTAAGTTTTTTAAGTGCTTTACTTTATTTAAAAAATTTTTTCTAGTTTTACTGAGATATAATTTGACATATATCACTGTTTATGTTTAAGGTGTTTAAGGTGTACAGCATAATGATTTGACCTACATATATTGTGGAATGATTACCTCAATAAGTTTAATTAGCATCCATCATCTCATACAGGTATAATAAAAAAAAGAAAAAGAAAAAATATTTTCCTTGTGATGAGAACTCTTAGGATTTACTCTCTTCACAATTTTCATACAAATACAGCAGTGTTAACTGTAGTCATCATATTGTATATTACATTCCTAGTACTTATTTCTCTTATAACTGGAAGTTTATACCTTTGGACTACCTTTCTCCAACTCCTCCTCCCTACCCACCACCTCTGATAACCACACATCTGCTCTCTTTTCCTGAGTTGTTTATTATTATTATTACATTTCACATGTAAGTGAGATCCACAGTATTTATCTTTCTCTTTATCTACTTAGCATAATGCCCTCAAGTAAAGTGCTTTACTTTAACAATTATTGAATTCTCCGAACATTTTCTGGTAGGTACTATAATTACTCATGAGGAAACTGAGGCACAAATAGATTAACTTGCCCAAGAAACACTATATTTGGTGAAGCCAAGATAAGAGTAGATAATATAGTTGAAAATTGATTTTCTTTAATGTAAGCATAAGGATTTGGAAATAGACATCCACTTTGCTGTTACAAAATTTATTATATCACAATTATATTAGATTATAATGACTTATATTATCTTACAAGTCATTATAATGACTTATATTTATATATAATGACATATTTATCTTACTAATATCATTGTTATGTTTCTGGTTAATATTTTGCCTTTGCAATGGAAGAATAATAGCTAAAACTTATACCGTTATTTGCCATCATGTTTCTAAGCATTTTACTTAGAACCCTATTAGCTGTAACACAGAGAGACCCAGAGACATTATATACTATGCTCAAAATCACATGTTTCATAAGTGGTAGAGATGGAATTCAAACCCACATCATCAGGATCCAGCTTCTGTGCTGCTCTTAATAACTGTTGGAGTGCCACTAACTCCTTTTGACTACTTTAATTATTTTTCTGCCACACTGAATCAAAATGGCTCTCAATATCTGTGTGTGTGTATGTATGTATGATGTATAAGGTCAGAAACAGCAAAATTAGCATCTTATTTAAAAGAACACATTCCCTGCTTAATTGTCTAATTGTCTGTTTACTTCTAGCAACACTGCCTTTTAATGTCTGTTTATGAGGTCTGGTATAATGTTTCTTTTTTCCTTTGATTTATAGAATCGTTTGGGCTCATAAAAATGGATTTATGTACTAGTAATTTGAGTCACTAGTCAGAAAAACCTTTTCATTTGAGCAGTCAGCCTTGCATTTCTTTTCCCTCTTTGTGTTTTACCTATATTCATTGTTACCTGCTGGTAGAGAAAGTCCATTTTTTTTAATAACCTGCTGTTCTCAAAAGTCTCTCTTCTCTCCATTATAAAGAACACAAACTGGGGAGAAGGGGAGGCCAGGGGAGGGTATGTGCATATGATATATGAAAATACTTAATAGCTAACAAAACTGTTTTTCCAGACGTCTGGAACATTTTACTCAAAATACGTGTCTTTTATTTTTGCTGCTTCCCCCACTTTCCATTCATCTCTGGATTATTCCATATCCTGATCCTTGCACACTTGGAGATTCTAGGGATATGTAAGGAGTTTTCAGATCCACAAATTTGTAGCTCTAAATAACTCTTCTTACTGCATAGGTATACAAGTTTTCTCTTAGTTTAATTTGGGACTTGATGCAAGTAAAAGAAAGTCACTGAGTGCTTCCCCCCCTACATTTGAGTAAGTCTGAGCTATATATTTATCTTAACTTGGAAGCATGTCTTAAATATTTATTAGTAACTTTTCCTTTCAGTGCTAGAAGCAATTTTAAGGTAGAGATGAATGTGTGAATAAGTGAAATGTACCTTTTTTTTTTTTTTTCTAGATACAGTTTGGGACTTTATCAGATTATTTTGATGCACTGGATAAAGAAGATGCAGCCAATAGAAAGAATAGCCAATCAATGTTCCCGGTTCTAAGTGGAGATTTTTTCACTTATGCTGACAGAGATGATCATTACTGGAGTGGCTACTTTACATCCAGACCCTTTTACAAACGAATGGATAGGATATTGGAATCCCATTTAAGGTACAGTTACCTTTAGATAGCTACATTTATTTTTTCACTTCTTTTATGTTATCATAACCTATCTGTAGAGTTTTGCATAATATACAGCATTTATACAGTGTTAGGATGCATTTAATGTAATTGTGAAATTTTAATGCAATCAGAGATGTGTCTCCAAACCATAATCAGATTATTACAGAGGCTTTTATTCTGGAAGGAAAAGCAGTTTATGTAATTAGATTTTCTGGGAGTTGTATTCAATGTTTTATATTTTTCTAATTAAACTACTTATATTATTTGCACACCATGGTAGTATTCAGTGACATCATCGTGTGTCTGCAGGTCAGTAACCTGGCAAGCTGAATTGTTGGAAACAGGGGCGAGGGTCAAAAGGAGCAAATAGGGTCTCTCAGTAGCCAAAATGTAGGCCTCAAAGTACATACTCTAAAACCAATGTACTTTATATGTGGGAGAACTTTAGAGGCTCCATCTCAGTTCTTATTTATTTATTTGAAACACATTTCTATAGGTATGATTTTCTGCTTAGAAGAAGAAAATTTGAAAGAGATGAGAACAGATGGAGGCAGAGTGATTGGTTGAAAAAGTAAACAGATATGGAGACGACAGGAAAGTCATTAGAAAAACATAAAAACACTCTAACCGTGCATTATCCAGTTCTTTTCAGTCACTATCCAATAGAACTTTCTGCAGTGATAGAAATACTCTATTTCTGCACTGTTTATGAAGTATCATAGCCACTAGCCACATGTAACTATAGAGCACTTGAAATTTGACCAATGGGACTGAGGAACTGAACTCTTAATTTTATTTAATTTTAATGAATTTTAATATACATAGCCACATGTGGCTAGTGGCTGTCATAGTGGAGAGTACAATTCTATGTAACTGAGTCTCATTGTTTTTTGATAAAGAGAAACCACCCCAAGGGAATCCTGAGGCTTTTTCTATGTGTGTAGCTCAGGAGAGTAATTTATTTTCATGACAGATTCATTGTCAGTTAAGTTCAAAATATGAATTCATGATGAATCTCAGTATTAAAAATAAAAATTTATATCAAACCCACCCTCTTCTATGTACTAATGGATATTGAATATATTTTGGACAGACTTTTTATAAAAATCAATAATTTCTTTAAGAATTGTACTTTTTTATAGTAGTGTGTGTTTTTATTATTTTTACTGTTGTTGTGCTACTGTTCCCACAAACTAACAGTAACTGTTATTTAAAAAGCCTAACCTTTGACTATTTGGGGGGATATTCACAAACGTGCCAGATGAATATACATTATTTGTAACAAAATAGATTTATATATTACAGAGATGTCTGCATTCTTACCCAATAGAATCTTAGTTATCTTTATGTTAGTTATCTTTACAGTTAGTTATCTTTATGTTATTCATAATTTTTGGGTCAAGTATTTTTTAGTGGCAAAGAGTTATGAATATTGGTTCAATCTTAATTTATTAAACTTGTTTAAGGTGTTACTTAAATATATTACTACTGGTAATATATTTTGATAATTCTGCTGCTTTAAACTAAAACAATAAACCTATAGTAAGTTGAATTTCAAAATGTAATTAATTTATTTGAAAATAAGTTAATTGTGTGATAATGATATTTCATCCTCAGCTCATTTGTAAAAAATGTGTATAAAATAGAAATGTACAAAGAAGAAAATATTCTTGAAATCCACTTTTTTACATTTTGGAGTATTTATATGTATATATATTCTTTCCATAACCAGGAATACTTGCTCTGGATATATATGCATACATATACATACAATTTCCTTAATTCCTATATAGTGATTCTCATGCCATGAATTTCAGAAGGCTTATAATTTTGTAAAGTGGAGAATATTTAGTTTCTTTAAATTATTTCAACAATTCAAACGAATTCTTTTTTTTTTTTTAAGCAGTTTGAATCTCTCCTTGTTTTTTGATACCTTGGTACATTTTCATGCTTCCTTGATTTTCCTCTCCATCATCTTAACATGTTTGTGGTAAAGAATCTTCTTATATTTTTCACTCCATCAAGGCATGTCTCTTTTTAAAGAACTTTTAAGAAACCCATCTTGAACCATGTCCTCAGATGAAAAACATTAAAGATGAAAATTATAAACCCCCATATTATTGCTCAAAACTGTCCTTAAGCTAAAGTATTTTTATTCTTTACTTTAAAATACTAAGAAAAGATGGCATAAGATTTATCATCTTTCAGTTTCTAATGTTAAATTCTCTATAGTTGTTGTATGTTATCATTCAGCACTTGGACTAACTCTTGTCTCTGAGCTGTCTGGCCATCATTTTCTTCTTCTCCTTTACTGTTAGTCTAACACTCATGTGGCCATGCATTTCCCCACCACCTCTCCTCTTAATGTACCTATGTGAGAGTAAATGGCTTTCTGGTGATGAAGTTCATGGTATATGTCTAAGCTGCTAAGAAGAAAGGACGGAAACATTTATCCAGTTCTTACTGCTTTGAGATATTTTTTCCCTATGTTATATGTAAATGGACATATCTTTCTGCCAACAGGTACTGACTTCTCTTCCTTATATCGCTGAGACATGGTGTTCTTTGATGATTGAGAATTTAGATGTATTAGGTGGATACCTTTGTGGTTTTATAGAAATGTTTATTATCAGTATCTGTCTTATAAACTGATTGTACTGAAATCATGGATTTAAAAAAAACACATTTGAAAATGTATCAGTGCCACCTATTTTAGGTAGTAAACTAAAATGTTTGTTTTGAAATAAAAATTAATGACTGTTTTATGCAATTAGGGCTGCTGAAATTCTTTACTATTTCGCCCTGAAACAAGCTCAGCAATACAAGATAAGTAAATTTCTTTCATCATCCCATTATATGATGCTGACAGAAGCAAGAAGGAATTTGGGACTATTTCAACATCATGATGCTATCACAGGAACTGCAAAAGATTGGGTGGTTGTGGATTATGGTACCAGGTAATATATTGAAAAGTGGACTTAAAACAAAATCTTTTAAAATTTCAGGTCATAAGCTTTTATTTTTGATGAAGTGTCTTTTTTAATTGTAATGCTGAATTTTTACTGAAGTAAAAGCACACTAAGTCAAACCAATTTCAAAGATACATGTGTCACACCAAGAAAACATTTTCAGTTATGCTGACAGCCCAAAATGCTTATGTTTTGATGAAGTTTTTAATAATTATATCCCTTATAAGGTTTGCTTTAGAAAACCCACCAATTTTCAGAGTCACCAGTTTTTCAAGAAATCTGTTGACAAAGTACTGGCTGTCTCAACTTTTTATTGTAGCGCATTTCTGTAAATGGAGTAGTAAAACATTATTATAAAACCGATCCCACTTTTCCCCAAGTACAGTGTGGTAATTGACCAAGGATTTGGTATCAAGTAAATCATAGTTATAATCCAGGGAGATAAAGAGCTCCACTTCGTTATATAGCCATTTAATTTCATCCTATTTCATATCCATTTGTTCTTGGATACCTCATTTTTTGATAGGGGCATTGACAAAAAAGTTTAAGGCTGGAAGAATAGCCAGGAAGTAGAAGAGCCTAGAAACCTTGTCATATATGGCCGATATAAGGAATTGGGATGAAAAGCGATGGCCTGGGTATTGATATCAAAGCCATCTTTAGCTCTTGGATGGTCTGTCAAATGAATGATGGAGTAGAACTCAGTTATTTTCATATTGCAGATCAGAAACAATGAGTACAGCCTTTGGCTCAGAATAGCAGAGGGCTTTGTAAACAGTGCTTCCCAATAAGCTTACCTTTTGTGATAGTGAGATTTCCATCATCATACCAGAGTTGAGGCTGCCATTCGTTAGGATCAGTGCAGAGGAGATTCCCACACTGGGGGAGGAGTTTTGCCTATTGTTTCACTGTAGCTTAGGTTAGTATTTCTTCCAGATTATGCTTTGATATTATTTTTAAATCATTAAAAATATGTTCTGATTATAGATTTTAAAAGTTAATCTCTTTTATAGGTATTCTCATATGTGGAAAGTGTACATAGCACATAAAGTCATTATTAAAAACTTGATCCACAACTGATACTACTAATTGTAATGAGGGTTATTTAAAGTTTTAGTTACAGTATTCCGACTTCCTTTCCCTAAACTTGGGAAAAAAGTGTTCTTGAGGTTTCATTAGTTGACTTGAGTCTTTAAAAAATATATTCAAGGTAGTACCTTGAATATCTTCTCAGTTTTCTTATGGCAGATGTATTTAGCATCCGTCTATTGAGATTGAGCTGAGCTTAAAGTAAGAAAAACTCATTGTATGATAATGATGTTATTTCTTCCACAGAAAGCATTTTTGAAAGTAAGGTCAGATACTCCATTTTTCTTTTTCACCTGTTCCTGTCTTCTTGGTTTATTGAGAGTTTAAAAGTGAGGCTGCTGGGAATCAGACCAGAGCAGAGCTCCTAAGAGGAAATAGAGAAGTCATCCTCCTCCACTACCTACTTGCTATCTCTCTGGCTGTGATATTGAAAGAAATTTGGGTACAGGTCACTGGGTTTTTGCTACAGAACATTTTCTGTCTCATAACCTCTCCAGCGGCCTGTCATTAGTTCCTCCATATGTTTGGTGTTGCTTTTAGCTTATAAAAGCATCCCCATACAAAATTGCATCTCAGAGAAAAAAGACACAATAATTCTCAAGTTGTACTTGACATTTGTAAATTTGCTTTGTGAGTACTTCACACTTCATTGAAAAGTCGTAAACAATTATCAAGTCATTAGCACAGACATTTTAAGTAGGAAATTTCAAAACACAAGTTAGAGAATTATAAATAAAGAGGCAGCTAGTATTGGGTGGTCTCTTGTCCTTGGATTGTTGACTACTTTTTATTCAGATGTTGGCAGAAATGTCCCAGTGAACAAGTGTATGAGTTAGGGGCTGCCTTTGGCTGCTAGTAATAGCAACTCGGAACAGAATTAATCCTATCCTGCTTATTTTTAGGCCATGTGAAAGAAGTCTGCAGGTCACTGGTTCAGGTGTGACAGCTCCACAATGCCATCAGGGCTCCAGGCCCTTTTAGCTCTCTCTTCTGCCGTTTAAGGGTGACTCTTAGTGTCATGCTATCAACAGTAGATTGAATCTTTATGTAATTATAAACTGGAGAGCAAGCATACATCATGGCATATTTGGCTGTTAATTCTAATCATGGCATAAAAAATGAATTAGAATGGGCAGTGTCTATGTGGATGTTCAGCTTAAAAGTGGTTAATGGGGCTGTGTGAAGAAGGAATGGTAATGAGGTCAATTACAGAAAGATTAAGAATTCTGTCCATTGCTAAGTTGTAATAAAGATAGGTAGGAGAAGAAAATGAACAGAGGGGAAGAACGAACGAGACTCCTAACATGTAGATCAAACTGTTGAATAACAGACATGATAACGTCTCCTTTAGACTGCAGGAATGGTAGCAAACTAGAAAACTGTGATTCCAAAGTGACGTTTCCTGAACTGTTTTATAATAGGATAAGGGCAGGTTAGGAAATTAGAAGCTCTGAGAAATACCACGTTGATGAAATGTTGAAACATGTAAAATTTTGTTCTACCCAGTTTTCCCCAGACTTATTTACTGTGTTTAGCTTTGTTTTGTTTTCAATAAAATAGCTTTATACATACTGAGAAAGTGTTTGGGAAATGCGCCTGTCCTTAGCGGTCATCTCATAAGAAGACTGCGTGTGTGCCTTTAGGACATGAAAATTGATTCGTGACATTCACTCAGTTTAATTAGGACTACTTTAATACACTGTAACACATATAAGGTTTTAGCTGATGGAGAACATGACTTATTCTTCATGTTCAGATGACCTCATAAAGATAGCCATGTAGATAATAAAAGTAAACTTAGATTGAAGGAGTTGTTTTTCTAACTGAATTGTATTCATTCATGTATATGGTCTTTTAGTCTGGTGAGAACACTTACTACTATGTAGTAAAACATTTGAATAGACTGAGAAATTTAGGTGGATGATGGTCTGAACTTAAATCCATAAGATTTTAATACTATGGTTACAGAGTTACTATGTAAATGCATTTAATTCATAACTTATTGATCATGATCGCTTACATCTTTGAAGTTAATCTTAATGCTCTGGAAAAAAGAAGTTATTTCTATCTAGTTCTTTTACAATTTTTTTGTTGTTGCATGCCAACAAAAATGTTTTTAACAGATAGATCCAAAATTGCTTCCTGTGTTGGGGAAAATAATATAGTCACTCTATAAACATAATAGATTTATTCTAATGGTTGATTGAAAACATGATTAGCAAAGTTTCTCTACAGATTTCTCCAATATGAGTTTGCTTAGAGGTGCCTGCTCTCTAAAGCTTTAAATAGTAAGATTAAATTTGGAAAAAAGGCGGTTTTTCCCCTATGTGTAGTGCTTCACCAATAGCTGGTAATGTACTGAGATTCTATTCCAGAATTGATCTTGAAACAGTTGATTCATAAGCATCCCTTTGGCTCCTCAGACATAATTATACAATTTGAATACAGTTAAGAATTTCAATGACAAAGAAATATGATAAGGACAAAGACAATTTCATTATCTGGATCTGTGAAATACTTTTTTTCTCTAGTTCTCTTGAACAAGAACATGAAACTAAATTCACAAAATATATATTTGAATTCTTCAGGAATTTAAATTCTTTGAAATGTGTATACTGATTGAATTTTTTTGTGAATGAGAGTTAATCTCATGTCTTCTTTTGTCATTATTTCAATGCTTGTTAAAGATTTTTCTAAAGTAAAGTATCAAATCATTGCTTTTTGGTAGAACGCCTTAGAGCTATTGGGGTGATCATGTTGGCTATTGTTATTATTTGGTATGATATTCATGTAGAATATAAGTAGTTTGAATAAGTTTATGTGTTTCGGGTGTGTCTAGAAAGTTTTCTTATTTTAAATGAATCCTTATCAGTGATACCTTCTGATTAACTTTTTTTTATCCCTAAGTACTTCATTCAGGGTAAAAAAAAAAAAAGAGCCAATTCATCATAGGTTTATTATAGGTTTCACTTTGAATACAGGATGAAGGTGATAGTGGTTTGGCCATAATTAAAGAAACTGAAAATATTATATACAGATTTTTTTAAATGTTTTTATTAAAGTATAGTTGACGTACAATGTTGTGTTAATTTCTACTGTACAGCAGTGATTCAGTTATACACATACATATTTTCATATTCTTTTCCATTATGGTTTAATCACAGGATATTGTATATAGATCCGTGCACTATACAGTAGGACCTTGTTGTTTACCCATTCTGTGTATAATAGTTTGCATCTGACTAATCCCAAACTCCCAATCCAACCCTCCCCCACCGCCTTCCCCCTTGGCAACCACAAGTCTGTTCTCTAGGAAAATATTGTATAGAGATTTGGGGGGGGGGAATTTTATTTTATTTATTTTTTATACCACATAGAGATTTTTGAATTACTTCTCAGACTAGTAAAATTTTTGGTTCACAGACTCTTTCATTCATTGATGAATTTAAAGAAGATAATTGGACATTCTGCACTGCTGCTTATTTTGAAGGACAAACGCTCATACGACTCTTACTCTTTTGATACCTTCCTAGAAATGGTTAGTTGATATCTTCTATTTTCATAATAAAAATGTGTGATTCTTTTGTTCTTGGGTTGGAAAAGGGAGTGAGAATCTTAATAAAAAGAGACATTGAAATATAATTATTTCTTTTTACATTATTTGAAAGAATTTTTATCACTTTATATAAATTACCTGTGTGTCCTTTCCCATAAGTGTGACTCTATTTGATTTATGGTGTGTATTTTATTCTCACTAAATCTAAGCATGAAAAATAAAATAATGAACTTATTTCAAGGTATGTAAAGCATACAGGCTTTTAGAACACTTAAGTGATATAGTAAGGTAACTGGACATTATAATTGTTATTTTCCTTAGCTTTAATTAGAAGCTCCTTGATCATATGTTTTCATATTAAAGTAAGAATGCAATAAACAGACTTACATTTTTTAAAGATATGAAACATATGACACAAAAGTAACATAGTAAAACTTTTTGCAGAATTGTCTCTAGAATTCTGATTTGATTCCTAGTTAGAACTGCTCGTTATGGACTCTAGTACCCGTAACATATGCTGTACTTGAAATCTAAATACACAATACGTGCGCACAGACACAAGATTTATTTGTTTTGAACTATGATGGACTTCATGTAGCTGGAAAGGGGTTTTTTTTTCCTACTGTGCCCTTTTCATGTTTTTTTAAGGTACTATTACATAGCTAACTTTGAAACAAGTTTTAAAAGTAAAATAAAAACTTCTGTTCATTTTATAGGATTTGAAACAAAGAACACAAAGTTCTCTGCCACAAAAAAATGTAATAAGTCTGAGTGCGGAGCCAAGGTAAATAGCATAATTTCTCATAAACTTTGACCACTTCTATGACTTAACTTTTTGGGGTTTTCATGATTTTGTTCTGGACCCAGCATATATCATAAGGCAGTATTTCATTTAATCAACTTACAAATTTAAAACAATTGTTTTGAAGAAATGGATTTTCTCCCATGACTGTGTTGTATTCAATGCTAATAGCTAACACGGCGTTTGGTACCTTGATAGCTGAATAAACTATTATAACAATATTTCTTACAGAATACTTGATGTTGGATGGTAAATATATAGCTTTATTCTAAAAATTACCTTATATTTACAATATTGATTATTTTTAGAGTGTGTTCTTTCTTGATTACCTTTTTATTTACTTACCTTGTTTTCATTAATCTCTGATCCTGTATTTTTAAATGAAAGAAGAGACGTAATTACTATTAGAAGATAAGGGTTCCTACTGTAAATTATTTACTAGGTAACTGTCATTGTGCTTGTAAAACTGCCTCATTTTCACATTGTTGATTTATGTTTAAGTAAATGGGAAAGGTGTTCAGTCGACCTAAAAATGGGGCATTTAATGGATGGCTGCCTCTGATTTACAAAGAAACCTTTTATGTTTTTATTGACAATTATTTAACCAAGTTATCCATTTTTAATGAGCAAATATCAATCAGTCAGTACCCAGTGTATGCAGATACACAGCATAGTTTTGTAATATAACTTTTTACTACCTAAATTGAGAAATTGAGTATCACCTGTTATAAATTGTAGAATAAAAGAGTAATTGTAAAGTGTAATTCATGATTTTACACTTTATTAAAATTATTTTAAAATAAGTGGAATCAAAGTTATCACAGAAATTTTATAATTGTTAATAAAGTTGAGATTTCAGTTAAACATAGACTAGAGCCTTAGCTGACTAAACTTCTTCAGTAAATAGAAACTTAAAGCATATAAAGGTCAACCTTAGAACAGGAAGGTAAGTATATTTTAGTAATACTAAAGTATCACTAAAGTAATACTAAAGAAACCCTACATCTCATTTGGCTGGAAAAAAGAAGGGATTAATTTGAAAAGAAAGTTTAAGTCTTAAGTTTAGTCTTGCTGAAGTCTTAAAACTTTCATATTGCCAGGCCATAGTTAGGATGAAAGGATAATGATATTGAAAGAAAAATCAGTTGTAAAATTACAAAACATTTTCTTTGTCTTAAAATAAGTAATGTTTTGATGAATTTTGGGTTGTATGGGCATTCTTTATATATTGTGTCCCTAATAAACTGTGGTGTCAGTAAATCTATTTGGCTTTTGGCATAATCCTCTTATCTATTACCTTTTTTATCTTTTTCTATTTTGTTGGGGGAAGATCTTCTTTTTTGCTGACTCTAAGAATAACTTATGCTTGCTATACGTAATTCATGCTCCATCCCCAGCCCATTAGTCTTCCTGTGGGTACATGTTAAGGTGGGTGGGATGCAGTGGGGATGGGACCATAATGAGTCAGAGGACTCATGCTCTGTGCTCTGTCCTTGCCTTAGCCAGACGTAAGTGATAATTCAGCCTTACTTATGCCAGAGGAAGAAAGTTAGGAGATAGAGGTCTATTAATTAAGGACAGAAAGTTAGGAGATAGAGGTCTATTAATTAATATATTTTTGAGCTTTTAATATTGAAGAGTTTTAATTAAAGATAAACATAAGTAGGCTTTTTGAATCTATTAGGAAAACAGTCACTTTTTGATATTTCCATTTAAACAGTTTGTATTTAAATAGTGTTCTTCATTTTAATATTATATCTTCAGAGTTCTTTTCTACCAAATGTCAATGCTCCTGTTTCCGTAGTTAGGTGAATTGGGAATACTTAGGATTGTCTGATTCCTATTTTTATCTTTATTGTCCTTTTTGAACTTTACAACCTCATGAATAAAACCACTTATATTTTTGGTTTTAAAATCTATTTTTTACTTGTTAGCCACAAATTTTCTGAGTTATTGATCTTTCAGTAAAATCAGTGAAGAATGGAGGACTGACGATGGCCTTTAAAATGGAAGCCTTTGGTAGTTTTATTTTGCAGGTACCGAAAGTTAAATAATTGTCTGTACTTCTCAGTCTTTAAATTGGCAGTTTCAAAAGAGTGGCCATGGTCTTCCCTGGTGGTGCAGTGGTTGAGAGTCCGCCTGCTGATGCAGGGCACACGGGTTCGTGCCCCGGTCTGGGAGGATCCCACATGCCGCGGAGCGGCTGGGGCCGTGAGCCACGGCCGCTGAGCCTGCGCGTCCGGAGCCTCTGCTCCGCAACGGGAGAGGCTACAGCAGTGACAGGCCCGTGTACCGTAAAACAACAAAAGAACAAAAAAAAAAGAGTGGCCATAACTCAGTCTTCTATTCTTTGTGAGTCTTCTGTGATGCTCTAAGGCTTAGCTTTATTTTGCTTATAAGAATAATACTTATTTGAACGACATATTATTAATCTAAATAAAACATGCATTCTCAATAGGGAGATGTCTTCCCTAGGAGGCTAAGAATTGGTTCTTGGTGGCAGGGTGGGGGGCGGTGAAAAACACTTATTTTTTTTAATATGCAAAGCACAGATACAGATAATAGTACGTAACAGATAAACATTTTATGTGTAGTATTAAAATTGTGTAGAGGGATAATTAGGAAAAAAATGTCTAAAAAGAATCTTTAAGGAGGTTGTAATAAAAAAAGGTTGAGAAACACTGGTCTAAATCTATACAGTTTAAATAATACATGTGAATGAATTTGATCATGCTGTTGGCAACATTACAGTTATAACCTAACATGATTTAGTTTGTGAGTATTTAAAAAGTAGTCCATGATCTGCTGAAAGTGACATAGTACATGTCAGTGAGCCTAATTTAATTCACAAGGTTATGTGAGCTGTATAATGAATACATTCTTAGCCTTTGTATAGAAAGCAGATGTGATTAAAAGTTAGGGCACCCTGGACAAGTCATAAATTGTCTAGCCTTAAATAATCCTTAAATGTACAAAGATGTTTCTGTTTCTCTACATTCACAATTGCCTAAGGAAAGCAACTGTAAGGACACTTAATACAAAGACTTACAGGATTAGGAACTTAGAGAACACTGAGGATGCAAGGTAAAATCTGAGACAGGCAAAGAGATTTCAGTCTTCTTTCAGCATTCCATCTGTTCAGGCAGGACAGGATTAAATGTTGCCACAGCACAGGTCTGTAAGTCACATGGTTTGACAAGGTATAAAGGAACTTTTTTTTTAATGGTAGATAATTTGAAATGCCACCAAGTATGTAATCAAAGTTACATCGAGATTGCGTCTGTAAATCTGAAAGTTTAACTTTTTAAGTAATAGATATGTTTTTAGTTTGAGAGTAATTTATTCAAACCACTATTACAAATTTACCTTTAAATGCTTTTAATTTTTAGCAAGGTATTTATTGGTAAGGAATCGTACATCTGTTTCTTTTGGCTAGAAAAAGAAGGGATTACTTTGAAAAGAAAACATTAACCATGTGGAGACACAAATGAAGTCAATGTTTTCTAGGCTTAGCCAGATTTAAAAAGGACAGAACTCCAAAAAGGCACTTGTTAACCCATTCACTTGGAGTATTGCCATTCGTTTGTTGGATGACCTCCCTGCCCCTCTAATTTAATTTCCTCTGTTTTTCTCCATATATACTTTTTTTGGATTCTAATCTTGATTGAGAGCATCATTTTCTTTTTAGCTGTCTAGGTTCTGTAACCCCAGAAAACACTTTGACTTCTGTCTTTTCTCATTCCTTAAGTATCATCAATTGTAGAGTGTTTTGGATTTTAGCTTTACTCATCGCTGACATCCATCCTCTCCTCTCTTTCTGTTACTTTGGTTTTAAGCCATCCTTTATGTTTTGCTTGAACTACTGCAGTGGCTTCTTGCCCCAAGGCCTTTCTCTGTGCCTAAATTATTAACTATAATTTATGTAGTTATCTGAGGAATCTACCCAAAGCAGAACTCTGAAAAAGTTACCTGGCTAGAAACAGCAAGGCTTCTTAGGACCTAGACTCAAAAGTCCTAGAATGTCATTTTCACTACATTCTACTCGTCAAGCAAGTCACTAAGGCCATCCAGGATATAAGAGAGGGGAATTATTCTCCGTTACTTGATGTGAGGAGCATGTGCAGGAAGCAAAGGGAATGATGGCGGTCATCTCTGGGGACTATCTACCACAGTTCGCCACTGACCACCACAATTCACATACCTCCCATGTGCAAAGTAAAATAAACTCACCCTCCTCCCAAGTTGCCCAAGATCTCATCCCATTATGATAGTGGCCCCAATTTTTCATCTAAATCAGGTCCAACACGGCTCAGCCATATGGCTGGGAATTGTGATTGGCTCATTTCTGCCAGTATAATTATTTGAAGTTAATCCCACTAGACTGTAAACTCCTCGAGGGTACGAATTATTTCTGTCATTTATGTCCACCACTATGCCTATGGTATGATATTCAACATAGTAAGAATTTAATAAAGATTTGTTGTAATATATTTTATTATTGCTTGAAGAGGATATTAAACTTCAGACACCAGATATGCATAGAATATGGTTCACATTCTATGTGAACCATATTCTATGTGAAAATGTAGTATCCTGGTGTATATTCTCCCCAATTGATTCTTTCATCTAATATTTGTAGGTTGAGTGGCAGAAGACTTCCAATCCACTAAATACTAATACAAGTAAAAATCAGCAGTAATTCAATATAGCTTTGAATTTGATCAGCATTTAGACAACTGCTCATTTGAGATTTCAGAGTTTCATACTATGAGACTTGAAAAATTCAGGGTTGCATCTCAGCATCATTGCATTCTTGTAGAATGAACTTCGTTGGGGTTGCATCCTTGGGGGCTCATCAGAATGAGTGTTCAAAAGATACTCCCAAATACCTGAATGAGTTGCCTTATCAGATCATAAGACTTTTTTTATTGTTGTTGACATAAGAGTATTTGCCTGATTCTACGTTTTGTGTTTTTAATATTGTTCCCAGAAACAGTTCTTCTGGTAGTAATTATCTACTAGTGTGATGGGATTCAAGGCTTTAGGGCATTTTCTGATTGGTCACTATGTCATCAACCTATTTTTATACCAAGTCAGAATGTAAGTAAGAAGGTATCTAACATCTCTACCAGTTATTTAAACATAAGTTTTAAGTGAAGAAACCAAGTTCACAACCTTATTTTTATTGTTTGGAATATTCACTGTTTTTCTTTGGGGGAGATGGAAAAGCATTAGCAGTGATAATTAGCGTAAGCACTGTGCTTGTTTTTCATGGATTGTAATGTTCAAGCTCAAGTCTTATCATGTACTAGAAAGCTAGTATAGAAGTGTCTTCACATTAGTTAGCAGAAAGATAAATGGATACAATCAAGAAGATTGAGCTTTTTTTTTTTTTCTTGAAAATGGTGGGTTGCATTTTAAAATTATACCAAGGGAATTCAAGGTGATAATAGAATACATGATTTGACTAGGATTTGACACTGTACTCTCCAGAGGTTCTTATTCTGAGAGCAGCCCAAATGTCCTTTCCTGAGAAAACTAGTTTAGAACTTCTCTTTTAATGGGGGAATTATTAACTGACAGTACCGGAGACTCAAAAAAGCTGAGCTATTCTAGTCTAGGTCTATCTGGGTATTAATTGCATAGTCCATTTATGAGTTGAGTCATTACTGGACTTGAAGGATGAGTTCCTAAACTCTTCTCCGAGATACTTTTCTGTTTAAATATTAATTGCTTGTGAAGGATATTTGTGTATTTTCATCTACATTCCACCTGAGTTGTGTTTTGTTAATTATGACTGTTTTTAAGATGTATATTGACCAGTTCTCTGATTATACAGAAGCACGTTTCAGCCTGGTTGTAATCTGGAATATTTTTAGAGGGCATGTTTTACCCAGAAGACTGAGTGGAATATAGTATATTATTTAAACAATCAGAAGTTTCTTAGGGAACTGGAGATACCTTCCCCATGGTACATTAGTTAACTTTATGTTAAAACTTCTTTGCCTAGTGGTTGGAACTAGTTTTGGAACGAACAGTCACGTCTGGCAAGGAAAATAAGTAACCTTGCCTGGAGTTTGCCATTTTAAGTCAGTCATTCACTGGTTTGCTTTCTCCCTGATTTTTCAGGGAAATAGATCTTTGGGGAGCGAGTAGGAGGAAAGACTCCACCTTTCCCACACTATTCTCCCCACCCTTATTATTTCTATTTATTTTATTATATCAGGAATGATGAGTATTAATTCCTGAAATACTCTTTCAACCTCACATTGACTTAGATGAAATAACACCTATTACATGTTTCTTTTTTTAAAATGTTGACACTTCCATTTTATATGATGGCTGACTAGGAACCCTGAGACTGACTCTCTCAATTTTTTATTAAAACTCATGAAAAAATGAAGATGACAGTCAGAGGAGCACCAAAACCTTGGTTTGACAGTCACCCTATTGCCACAATCTAAGATAACCTCAAACTGCAACGCTGATCGAACTGGACTGAGAAATGCAGTTAGTCACTGACCAATGATAAACAGTTAGAAATAAAGACACCATGCAGGTTTCTAAAAGCAGGTGTGGAGATTGATTCCTTTGCCTTTCCATAATGTCTGCCCCCAAGGCTTTGAAATTCTGGTACTTTACCAACAAGAAAAATGGACAAATGTTTTTCTGCAAGGAAGGTGCTACTTTTTATAGCTAGATAGGTAGCTGTTCTTTACTTTTCATCCTCTTTGCCTAAGATCTCTATTAAAAAACCTCTACTTAATTGACCAGCTGGATCAACTGATACTCTACATTTCTTTTCTGTGCCCATGGCACCCTGACCTTGTTGCTAATAGACTACTAGCTAGCAGACTGGCACACTTCTTTCTCTCCAGTATTTCAGTTGAGTTGTGTGATTACCACCAATCAATTACTTATTCCCAAATCAGTTTTTCTTGTTATTTTTCTCTGATAATTTGATTTTTATTAAACTGATGAATTAAGCAAAAAGATTTTGTTTTAATATAAAGTTGAGTGCTTTGAGTCACTGATAAATACTGACGAGATGACTACAAAAGATTTGGGAAGAAATTGTAAAGATGTAGAAGCAATCTGCACTCAGATTGCTTTATACTTTTAAGTGTTTAAGTTCTTGTTCTACTTTAGAAAAACTAAGCTAGAAACCACAGATAATTTATCATATGTATGGTTATGCAGAAAATATGACAGAGAATGCCAATTAGTGGTCCCATAATCAAAGCAGAAGCTTTGCTCTTACATCAGTAGACTGGGACATGATACACATTTGTATGTTTTATGGTAAAGTATATATATATATACACACACACACACATACACACATACACACACACACACACACACACACACACATACATGCATCTTAAAGATGTCCTACTTTAATTTTTACTTTCAAGTCAGCTTTAACTCTTTCAGTTAATGGATCTATTGCCAGCCTTAACCACATTGATGGCTTTCACTGTGTCTCTATTTTACAACCAATTTGGAGACTGAATCTGCCAGAAATAAAATAGGCAGGAGCAAATGGGGAACTGATCTAGCATTGATCTAGGGCAGTATCCACTCAAGGAAATCGCTGTTGGTGGTGGCATGGGCCAGAAGAGTACCTGATATTGTTTGTTGAAGAAAGAAGCCCTCCATTTGTTCAGAACAGCAGAGCTGGTGTAGAAGACTGAATGCTACAGACAATAGCCCCCTTGGATAGTAGCCTTTTGGGAACTTGCAGTCAGGCTGCATCTATGCATGTGAACCTATTTTTCACTCATTCTTTTCTCCATTACTGCATCTTCTTTACATCCTTCAGACATTATTAACAAACTGATTATTTCCTTTATTTCTGGTTGTGCATCTCCCTTGCTAAAGTATTAGCTCTTGTTCTTTCAAATCCCGTGGCAAATACCTGGTACATTGTAGGTGCTCAACAAATATTTGTCAAATAACTAATTCTAAATAAGAGATGAACTTCAAGCAATACCACAATAAAGACCAAGAGGTACCTTTCTCATACACAGGGGCTGGATGGATGTCTATTTCTTTTTTTTAACATCTTTATTGGAGTATAATTGCTTTACAATGGTGTGTTAGTTTCTGCTTTATAACAAAGTGAATCAGCTATACATATACATATATTCCCATATCTCCTCCCTCTTGTGTTGGATATCTATTTCTGTGAGGATAAGTAAATGGAAAGTTATCATAGGAAACACGTGAAAAAGCTCTGCAAAATGATGAAAATTAGGGTAACATGAAGACTGAGAAGAACAACTTATCTCTTAATTTATTACAGAGACCAGAAAATATTTTTTTAAAAAAACTCTTTTGAATTCTCAAAAAGTTAAAGAGTCACAATGTGGAATGTCTCCTTAGTGTTTTCAGGGTATGGTATCTGAAACCATTCTTTTCATCAATTTTACATAAACTTGAAAAGTGCAACTTCTTTCCAGGCCCTTATAATTAGTCTGCTGTGATTTTTGTTCCTAGGTACAAAATTATTTTAGATTTATTGGATTTAGATTTCATTTGTAGAAGTGGTTGAACAGACTGCATTTTTTTTTTTTTTTTTTTTTTTTTTTTTTGCGGTACGCGGACCTCTCACTGTTGTGGCCTCTCCTGTTGTGGAACACAGGCTCCAGACGTGCAGGCTCAGCAGCCATGGCTCACGGGCCCAGCCGCTCCGCGGTATGTGGGATCTTCCTGGACCGGGGCACGAACCCGCGTCCCCTGCATCGGCAGGCGGACTCTCAACCACTGCGCCACCAGGGAAGCCCCAGACTGCATTTTAAATGATTGTTTTAATGTTTATTTGTTTAAAAACAATGGCAAAGTAGTTACATGTTCAGTGAACACCTGCTAAATTTCCTGGTTAGTCTATGTTTTAATTGCCTTTTTATTGTTTATACTTTAAATCAAACTTTCTTAACTAGCTGTGTGGTTCTAATTTATTGTTGTCAGATTATTATACAGTGAATTAAGTTTACACAGGGTGTTTAAGTTGTGTGGTTTGTCTAATGAAATTAAAGTGACTTTTGCACATTGCTTACAACATCTTACAATTACTCCATCAAGGACCACAATCAAGAAAGTGCAGAAGATAGGGAACAGTAATATGTGCCTCTATATGTAGGATTATGATGTTATTTTGATATCTTACAATATGAAGGCAGAGTTAGCATGGGGACTACCACCTACGATCTAGGAAGGACTATAATAATTTCCAATTAAGGTATTTGGAAATAAGTAACTTTGTAGAATCTAAGGAAAGTGCAAAGTTTGAGTGATTCTGTTCTGTGTTATTGCTTGTAGCACCCAAGTTTTTTCCCCCATTAGTTGGAGTTATGTCATGCACTGTGAAAGTGTTAAAGTAAATTAAATATCTGGCGTATGAATGATTTCTTGAGTGATTTGTATTGGGTTGGGGAGAATTGACGAGTATGTGAGAGCGATTCCTTATTTTTTCTAGTTTTGTGCACACTTAGTTCTCTGTCCTCTCTCTTCTCTTCCTCCCAGTGTCCATCATGTCTTCTGAAATTGCTAACACAAAACTCATTAACTCAGAGCAGTTCAGAGCACAGACTGAAGTGATGCGGCATATTTCAAAGTCTTCCATTCTTCTGAACCAGATTTTTTTTCCTTCTGAATGCAGATTAATAAACCGTGCACTACAAGAGGAACAAGGAAAAGGATTTTAGTGAAGGTATCCTGATCCTGAAAAAGTCAGGGAGGGCTTCAAGCCCATCTTGGACTTCAGAACACTTCACAACTTTGTGGTAAAAGAAACATTTTAAATAGAGCCTTTGGACTTATTTATTTCATCCTTATTTGGAGAGTAGCTTTATTTTTTTTAGGCAAGAAAATTAACTGTGAAATTGGGGTACTTTTCAAACTAAAACATACTTGGGTTTTAGATTTTGATATTTTGTAGGTACTTAATGTATACTCAAAGTACTATAGGTGTTTGGATGGCTTGTGTGTTTTTCTTCGAAACGTGTTCTTTATCTCTTGTGACATGGTGTTTGCCTTCACTGTGAGTGATGTTTTTTCTAGTGTTTTGTATCTTCTTCAGTCGGTTCACTGGATTGTAGGGTATCTTTCCCAGAACTGATATTGTGTAAAAGTGTTTTGAAAAGAGAGAGTGGTTTGTGTTTTTGTTGTTTTCATATTTTTACCTCTTACATGATAGCTCACTAGCATGAAGAGATGTTGCAACAGTAAAAAGTTGTTGTTTTCTCTTCACCTGAAAGCCTCACACAAGATAGGTTTTCAGTTGTCAAAATGAATACAAACGTATTTGCCATTTTTGTCTTTCACAACAAAATAACCTTATTTTACTGTATTAACTTTTAAGATCTTTTTATGTGTAAAAATCAGCCTGTTTATGTACTATGTATTCCTCCAAAGTTATGGCGTTACAGTCATTGGAGAAATGAAATTTTCTTCTAGTAGATGAAAATTACATTTTGATTGAACATCATTCCTTTTGCAGTCACCCATAAATATAATGTCTTTTGCTGTCTTTTCAGAAAATGGTTACAGATGTGATTTCTGAATTGACAAGAAAATAGAACATCTTAATGTTTTAGGTAAAACAGATGGTGTTTTTGTTTTAGGCAAAACTCTCTCAGAGTGAAAGCATCTTAACTGGTGACAAGACTCTTGGGGTCAGCCAAATTATGTACAGTTTTTGTGTTTGTTTCTTTTTATTGCTTTAGTATCAAAAATTTTAGAATAGTTGGAAAAGAATATTCATCCTTTTCATTGACTTGCTATTTTCTCTTATGCACTGGGAATAATTGCAAGATTTTTCAACCTTATTTTGTTTAAAAAAGTTATAAAATTACATGTTAGTTCTAATTTGGTTGTGGTTTTATTTATGCTTTTAGAAATGCTTTTCTCAATGTAGGAAAGCCTGAAATATAGTTCTACTTTTGAGGGTTAAGATTTTAATTTATAGTATTGAGTTGCATTTGCAGCTATAAATTCGAACATTTATGATACTCTTTTGCTTCTATACCATTGAGCTTTGGGCAGATCTTACTGTCAGATACCTGGAAAGAGCACAGTGTTGTGAAGGGAGCCTTGGACTGAGAGTCAGAGGGCTCATTCTGGTCCCACCTCTGGCACTAACCAGCCTTCTTTTTTTGAAACGTTAGTTGCATTTGCAATATGTCTTGGGAGAGAGGGGCTAAAGTAGATAATCCCCAGGGTTACATCCAACTGACATTTAGTTTTTTTGTCTGTTACAACACAAATCATTTATAAAGCATTCGTTTGGATGAACACTGGGAAAGGAAGTTTGGGGGTAGAAAACTCAACTCTGGAAAATAACCAAGTTTGTTCAGTAACTGGGACATAGGATAAGGAAACTATTTTCCAAAATATCACCAGTATTGCAAAATGAAGACCTGTAATTTAACAATTCCTCTCCCACTGCCTCTTACATAAAGTAAGAACTACTGAAAGAACAGCTTGTGTTGTTATTAGAGCAGCTTTGATAAGTAGCTCAGTTTCATCACCTCAGAGAAAACCCTTTACACCAGTCCTGCCATTACAGCTGGTTGGGGGCTTTCAGAGTGAGGGCTCTTTGCTAGGGTGGAGGTGGAGCCCTCTGATGAAGCAGAGTTCAGAGAGACTTGGGGAAATGGAACTCTGGTGGGACTCTGTGCTTCTAGCATATACACCCCGAGTCCCTTACCCACTGGAGAAGAGCAGGGCCACCTACCCCCCCTCCAAGATGCCTTAAAGCCTGACTGCTTGAATTTGAATCCTGGCTCTACCATTTAAATGGCTGTGAACCATGAGCTGGATACCAAGCCAGTCTACACATCTATAAAATGGGCATGATTTTAGAACTTGATAAGTTGGTTGTGAAGCTGAAAGGAGTTAATTCAAGTACAGCACATGCTGTATGCTAGGCACTGTTCTAAAGGCTCGTTAGTGCTAGCTGTTTGGTATTACTGTTATTGTTGTTGTTGTTACTATTAACATCTGGAAAACTCTCTGCCACTTACCAAGTCAAATTTACTTTGAGTTAAAAGTAGCAAAAAATATCCCTTTAATAATATAAAATTTTATTTTTGATTTACTGCTTTGCCTATTAGTATTATAAACACAATTCTCTACACAAGGTAATGTCTTCTAACATAGAGCTTTCTAGAATATTTTCTTAATAATTGCATACTTTTCATCTAAACTAAGAACTCTTCTCAGTAATATTTAATGGAGTTCTTGGATTTTGTAAGGTATTTTCAGAAATCAAAACCTTAGTTGACAACAGCAGTTTTAGGTACTACTATCATCTTACTGTTTCATAAAGGGCATCTTCACACTAGATTCGATCACCCTGCAGTACACTTGTTTACTTTCCTTTTGACTCTTGCCCTTGGGTGAATGACTTTCATGGGATGATAGATTTATAATAGTTTTGTCCATGAATTTTAATTTATTTCTCCTAAATGTAGAAAAAAATGTTGAAATAAACTTTCATGTGTTAGGAAATTCAGATAACATTTATGTACTACTATATTCAAGTGCAATCCTAATTTTGATTGCTGAAATGAAATTGTGTTCTGTTCTTCAGTGTTGAATTTTTCTTCTTCTTAAATGAGGCCAAATAATATATGTTACAAAATCAATTAGAAGCTTCCATAAAATGTCATGTTTTATTTTTCCTCTTGCAAATATAAAGTCCCATATCTGGTCATGGAAGATAAGTGAGATTGTTATTGTATAGTTTCTAGAGAGGTTTTTATGGGAAAACAGCTAAATGTTTGCCTATTTAAGAAGGCCTGTTTTATAGGAATAGAAACGTTTTTAAACTGGGAGGCCTTGGAAGTTACATGAAAAATCTTGTGCATGTGTGCATTTCTTCAGTGAATGGTGTCTGTATAAGGCATTCAAAGATTAGAAGATAAGTAGAATTTTAAAAGGTTAAAAATAACCACCTTGGTCAGTGTAAGGGACTGTCAATCATTTGCTTTTTATGAAGTGCAGGTCTGGGGGTTTTCTCCTCTGTTTTTTCCTTATTGTTATCTGTGGGCACTTGCACAAGGACAATGTGAATTTGGGCACGTCAGACCTTGTAGCCAGCGAATGAGAAAGTATGAGGAAGTCCTCCACGAGAGAGCAGGTCAGAGGGCTAGACACACTTACTTCAGTCTTTGCTTGGGCCCAGTTCCAAGGACCCCAAGCTCTTCTCATTGCCCTTCGCCCACCCCCACCCCTGCCCCCTTTTCCAGCATTCAAGAGTTTCTTTTCTGTGTATGGTGGTCTTTGTGATGTGAAACCGGAAGTTGGCCCTCATTTTCAAGAGGAATAGTATAACCTGGTGTATCAATTCCCTAGTGCTGCTGTACCAAATAACCACAAACTTAGTCTTTCAAAAAAAAACACAAATTTATTATCTACAGTTTCGGAGGTCAGAAGTCCAAAATCAGTTTCACTGGGCTGACAAAGTATTGGCAGGCCTTGTTCCTCCTGGAGGCTCTGAGGGAAAAATCTGATCCTTTGCCTGTTTCATCGTCTAATGGTCACCTGCATTGCTTGGCCTGTGGCCCCTTCCACACACATTCCAGCCTCTTGCTTCTGTTGTCACGTGGCCACCTTCTCTGTTAGACTTCTCAGTCTCTCTCTTATAAGGACCTTGTGATTATATTGGGCCCACTTGGATAATCCAGGAAATCTCCCTATCCCAAGACCCTTAATTTAATCACATCTGCAAAGTCTCTTTTGCTATGTAAGGTAACATATTCATAGGTTCTGGGGATTAGGATGTGGACATCCTGGGGTGGGCAGGGGGGTGGAATTATTCTGCCTACCATACCTGGAAACCAGTGTATTTCCAGTGGATAAGTGGGATAATTAATTTAAGAACATCAGGATAAATCTATGTAGATATCCCTCAGGTACCTCAAGTTTGAGAGGTCTGATACTGGATTTATCACCTTTATCTTGATATGTCTTCCACCCATCCTTAGGGATTCAATCTTGGTTAGTGGCGCTACCATATCTATGCCACCCTAACTGCAAAACAGGAATTACAGACTTTTCCTTGTGGCTTATGCATCCTTCTCCAAGGAATCCAAAAATTCCTATTAATAAGAATTCCTACCTGTTTCTCAGACTTGTTCCTCTTTTTGCATTTCTACCAGCTCCTGTAACTTAGGTTTTCACCTTTTCTACCTTGGCTGTTGTAGCTATTTACTTGGTCTTCCTCCTTTGAGTCTTGACTCCTTAAATCCTTCCTCTACCTGGCAACTAGAAGTACCTATTAAAAATGAATCTGACCATGTTAAACCTTCAAGTCACTCCCCATACCCCATATAATAAGGTTTTTAGCAATTTGTGATGACTTAAAGACACCTCACTACTCACTGTGATTTGAGATTTATCTCTCTTTCTAGCTCCATATATTGGCATTTTAGACATGCGCTTTACTATGTAGATTCTAGTGATATTGAATGACCTGTATGTCCTGAAAATAATGTCCTTTTTTTCTTTATATATCTGTGCCATTATTCTTATGGTCACTGTACCTAGAGTGTATTTCCCTACTTTTACTTGGCTATCTCTCCCTGACCTTTTAAAAAGTTACATGTTTTTGTGGTTGTATTTTTCTGATTATTTAAAAAATGCGTACTTTTTGTAGAATAGTGTTTTATATCTAGATGTCTAAAAAGTAGCTGCAGGATGTTCGCTAAAAATCCCAGAATCTAGAGGAAGTATCTCTGTTAACAGTTTAACTTCTCTTCTGCTTAATCTACTCTGTTGTTAAACATATCGGCTGAGTCCTTAATTTCAAATATTTATCCTTCTAGAATTTCATTCAGTTAATTTTTGACATATTCAGTTTCTGTGGTGGAATTCTTTATCTTTTCATCTACTGTATTCATGTTTTCCTCTTTCCTTGGACATAGTAATTATCATTTTAAAGGCTTATCAGTTAACGCCAATATCCAGATGTGTGGTTCTAATTCTTCTGTCTTTTTGTTGTTTAATCATGTGGCTCTGTCTTTGCAGATGTCTCAGCTTTTTATATTAAGTGCTAGACATTGTGTAGAAAAATTTTATAGGCTCTAGAAACTATCTTCTAGAGAGTGTTCACTCTTACTCCAGTCAAGGGCTGTGCTAAATTGAGGCTAATTCTCTCAATGTCTTCTTCATCTAGCTCATTAAGTTTTCAACTAATAGCCTGGTATATTCTGTAGGCCCTATTCCCTGGTGGGTTCTAAAACCTCATGATATGTCTCTGCTCTACTTTTTAGAAGCTTTCTGTTTAGATTTTAAGCCTCCTTTTCTGTGCAGCTCCCAGTGTTTGGCACATGGACTGATGAGAAAGCCAACTGTGCACTTGAAGCTTTCTACATCCTCACCAAGTGCCTTTTAGCCTCTTTGCCACCACAGTGAAACTTCTCTAGGCTTTGTTCTGGGTTTTGCAGGGAACTCAGCCTTTCCCGTGCTGAGAATTGGCACAGCCCAGGGTGAAAATGGCTAGAGAAGGCAGCTCTCTTCTCTGCAGTTTTTTCTCCTCAGCAGTTCTCTGTTGCCTTCAAGCAGATGATTACTGTATTTTATCTGGTTTTTCTAGTTGGCCCATAGAAGTGAGAGCTCTCGTCAACTACTTCATCTCTCCTGGAAGTGGAAGCATTGTTTATTTTTCAACTTCAGTTTGGTGAAAGAAAAATGCTCATTTTTTCCACTTGAGTGTTTATATTTCTATTGATTTGTAGGAGCACTTTACAAATATCCCAAATTTGATCTCCTTTTATTTTTTTATTCTTTAATCTTATTTTTTAATATAGAAAATGTTCTAAGCTTTTTGTTATCAAATCTGCCAGTCTTTTGCTTTGCTGTATTTTTCTGTTACGGTTAAAAAGAGAATTTGTACCACAAATTTTATATTTATTTTTCTTACTGATTTTGTATCGTTTTTTCTGTTTTTAAATTTTTTAATTCATCTAGAATCAGTGTTGGCATATTGTTTTAATGCATTTGTTTAACCATTTATCTTGCCCATCTATTACTGTAGATGTATCATAGGATTGTTTTGCTCCCTTTCTCCCAGTAAAAGGATTTCAGTGGGATTTTGGTTGGCAGTGCATAAGATTCATGAATTAATTTTAGGAGAGTTGTATATTTTGCAGTATTTTAGTTTTCTCACCTAGAAAAGTATGTCTCTTCATTCATTCACTTTTATGTCCCTCAGTAAAGTTCTGTCAACTTCTGTATATACATTTTGCTCATTTTGTATTAATTAATTTTCTGTTTTGAATGCTCTCCTGATTAATTCTTAATCATCCTGACTGCCATCTTCTTGTGTGTATCACAAGACACACTGTACATAGTTTTGTATTATTACCTACCCTATTATATTGAACTCAACAATTTCTCTTTCTCCCCTTCTAGACTGTAGATATTCAGAACAGGGACTGTGTAGTCACATTCATAAGGTTATAACTACACATACCATGAGGAGTCCTTCTCTCTGTCCTTTTTTTTTTTTCTTGCCTTTTAATTTAGCCACATGCCATATGGTTACTTTGTACGTGTGTAGATTATGTGCATCTCTTTATTTATCTCCAGCCCCCCCGCCATATTATCTGAACTCTTGTTTTAAGGTATCTATGTTATAACATGGGTGGTTTTGTTAATTTCTTTTATTTAGATTTATATATGCCTTACATAAGAAAGCATATAAGGCAGCTCAGTGACCTGAGTTAATTAAAACATTCATTCCGCCATTCGTGTGATTCATGTAGCAGGGTATCTGGTCAGGACACCAGGAGGGTCTTATAAGGGAAAGGAGAGATTTAATTGCTGTTGAGATTCTACTTTGTGCCAGGTCTGAGCTCTGAGCTCTGTGATTTTCCAAACATTTTATCATTTAACCCTAATTGCAATCTTGTCTCCTGATTTTGTAAATAAAGATATTAAGGCTTGAAGAAATGAAATCACGTGTCCAAAGCCTCTCAAATTCTAAGTGCTATAGTGGGTTTTTGAACTTGAATGTATCTGACTCCAGAGCTAAGGACTCGCAGAACTAATCATGATTTTTGAAGATCTAACGTATCTCAGAAAGGCTCCCTTTGTTTTTATAGCTTAATTTTTTTTTCCTGTTGGCTAATATGGTAAGCATTATGTTTTAAACCTAGAAAACTAGGTAGACTATATGAAAAGTTCATATCTAGAAAGTGCAATTTTTGTAAACATATAAAACTATATATTTTCGTATTCAGAATACGGTACAAAGGTTACTACTCTTCTTTAGATGATGCTCCACTAATGAGGCTACTTAGAGAAGATGAATATATTGTTTGAATTTTTTAATATGCTGTCATTGATTAAGAATTGAACAGAGTGAGCTCTACTCTTTGCTTTGTTCTTAACTTTCTCTGTGATCTTGGATCTGTCATTTCCCCCATCTTTGCAAAGGGGTTAATTGCATAGCTTGTCGATGCTATTTTTTAAGGAATTAAAATAATCAAAATGAAAATGATAAAGCTCCACACTAGTAGGTATTATTCACAAATGATAAATTCTCCTACTGGGATTTTTGTGTGTTACTCATTCATCAACTATTTATTGAATGTTATTCCATGCCAGGTACTACACTAGGCACATGAAGTTACAATTACTTTTCATATAACCTGGTGTTCGCTTAATTGGTTTTAAACTGCACTTACAGGGGACTTGCAAATATTTTTCATTTCTGTCTTCTTTGCACAGCCATAAATGTATGTAGTATTTTTTAATGGTTTTTTGAATAATGTTTTTGCTTTTCTCATGCAGTGAGGTCATAAGATAAACTCTTTAGTATATGTTACAAGATATTTTCTATGCCAGCGTTCCAGTTTATAAATTTTCTTTCACAGATAAAATGTACTGAAATGTAAATAGCTCTTTGTTCATCCTGAGCTTCCTGAATATAGAAGGTCTGTGGGGATCTTTGGCATCAGTGAAGACAAAGTTCTTCTCAAGTGAATTAGGAACTAAGGGAATCTCCACAGGAAACCGCAGTTGTCAAAATGGTTGTTATAAGCTTGGCCTGTGAATAAAGTGGTTAGGATGGTTAAGAAGATGGTAATAGGGGTAGGACTGAGTTCTAAGTCTGTTGTGGCACTTGTAGCTGCTTGCGCCTCTGCAACATACCTAACCTCCCTGAACCTCAGCTCTCCTATCTGTCCAGTGAAGGATGAAAGGCTGTGCCTCATAGATTATAGGCCTGAGGACTGAACCCCGGCATACAGGAAGCACACTGTAAGTGGTTAACTCCAGCTTCACTCTCACCAAGAGGCATCTTACTTTCATTCTGCCCTATGTCCAGTCCAAGAACGAAGTCCACGTGGTCCTAGTCTTTTGTTCATAGTAGGCACTGATTAGATTTGCCTCAGAGAGAGGACCTGGAATGCCACAGTTGTCTTTCTTAACATGACATAAATGACATAAATCATTTCTACAAAAGGAGTGAGGAAATTCTAAATATACTCCTCCTCATTAGAATCTTCAAGGACAGAACCTCGTTTACAGTGGAATTATAGTTCTTCCTAAAATGACTCCCAGTTTGACATGAGCGTACAGATGTCTTTTCATTTCTCTCCATTCCTTTTTCCCTCAGCCACAGTAGATCATAGTTTGCCCTCTCATTTGATTGGCAGGTATCTTCATGAGGTGAAGGTTGTTCATTGTATATAGAAAATTGAGATAATTGCCTGTAGGCAAGTTGCAGGGGCTTAATGTCATAATGCGAGCTAGGAGGCTGGATGTGACCTGGTGACAGATGATAGATAAGAAGCTAATGCAAATATAGGGGAAATTGGGAAAAAATATTTCTGAGCTTCCTATATAGTTACTTCCAAGATAAAATAGAAATTAACTAGCCCCATTTTTCAGCGATATTTTACTCTTTTCATCTGTTAGTGTGGATGAAATAATATTAATTTTTAATAAGTGAGTATGATATTATGATATGAAACCTCCTGGTTCCGTTCACAATTGATTGACTTAAAAGGATTCATGTTTGGAGATATTGGCAGTGTAACAAATGTTTGACTACTAAACATGATAATGACAATGAAAATTTAGTTAATTTGTGATGCTGTACTTATTTCCCAAGGAAATATAATTCATGTATGATAATGCTTTCTCTGTACTCTACTTGAAATGTACGTAGAGGTTTGTGTATCAGATAAATGTGTGCTGTGATGCACTTGAACATGCTGGGAATCTCTAATTATGTTAAAAAATTATTTTCTTAGTGCAGCTTTATACTCATTATATACTCTACACATTTAGTTTTTGAATAGATTCCTGACATGATAATTACATAATCATTCAGTACAGTAGAAACATCATTATGGTCAAATACTAATTAGCTATGAAAATGAAACAAAACAGAACATAGTTCACAGCTTATTATAAAAAGCTATTTAATATTGTACAAAACGAAATGTATGGTTGAAATTATTATTTGCTTTAAATTTGAGTCATTTTCTTACTCGCTGGGAAGAATCAGTGTTTTGGGTGCTTGCTACCTAATTTATTGCTTGGACACTTTATATTTTATTATCAGAGCCTTTATAGCCAGCTCTGGGTAGTAGAGCATCAAAGTGGGGATGCTGGGTTCTGTACCTAGGTCTGCCTCATGACTTCTGCAGAATTAAGGGACTGGCCTAAGTCTTCAGACTACATGTTCTAGAGTTCTTCACATACTGGCTCTAAGCCTCTGGGCACATGGGGTTCAGTAGTAAGTCACTCATTTCTGGGATGCTGGTTTGAACATCTTTGGTGCTGGACATGAGTGATCCTCAACTGCTTTTCTTCTCCCGTGTACCTGAGGAATATAATATAGTGTAGTTGATAACAATGAACCCTGGCATTTGTGATTCTCCAGGTGTGTTTGTGATAGGAGAACAATCAGGCAAAACGTGAGCTCTGGTGGAGGGCAGTGGGAGGGTGCAAATAGGTTGATTCCTTCAGGTAAGTCTGTTAAGCACACCTCTCAAGGGGGCAGTATTCTCACTCTCCTTGAGAATTGCTTCTGTGGATAAAAATGGGGTTTTGCCTAGCACTTTGAGGCTTCAGTGCCCTTTGTAGATATGTTTTTGCCTGCATGCTTCAGCTGCTCTTTTCTCGTATACATGTGGAATCTCAATGAACGTAAATGGTGTAAGTTAGATCTTGTGATCCTGATGTATATACTACAAGCCTAATAGGAGCCAGAGACGTTCTTATTGTCATATATTGTTACCTTTGGTATCTCACAGTACTGTCTCAATCAAAAGTGCTTCAGCTGATAAACAACTTATAAATCAAACATTTTATAGGTTTTACACTACATCCTCTTTCTTTTCCTTCGTGCTTTTCTGTTATCCTTCACTTTAGTTTTGGCCACTGTATTAATTTTATTTCCTGACAAACCATTTGCAATGCAGTTGAAATATACAGGACACATATAGGATAAAAGAGCGCTGCTAGGCTTTCTGATGCACTAAATAAACAATGCTAGCTTGTTTGGACCAAGTCTGATATCACCTATGGGTAAGAGGGAGAAGTGGTTGACTGACTATTCATTTCTGTGTTCCTGAAGTTACAAAATTATGTAGGAAAGCAAAATATTTCAGATCATGAAAATATTCACTATTGAATCAGTTATATTATTAGTCAAATATCCTCTTTGATACTGCTTATTTTATTTGAAGATAATATGATGCAAATTGTTTATAAAGTAAAATCATAAATGTTACAAAGAGTGCATAATTCATGAAGTCTGTGACATGATGATCTAGAACGTTTTTACTCACAGGCAAAGCCATGAAGCAGTGAGGATCCAGCAGAGTTATGCTACTGAGAAAACCAAGGATGTTAGGGGATTCAACTGACAATTATTTAAATATCAAAGAATTGAGAGAGAACTTTTAGAAAAATGATTAAGTCCTTGAATATTTTTTATAAATATAGTTATGTTTAAAACCATCCTGTAAAAATGAAATGTTATGTGAAGGATGTCATAATGTACTAATATAAAATATTGTTGGAAAAATTTTGCCAAAAACCTACTTCATTCTAAGAATTATACTTAGTTGCAAATATTGCCTAAACTTATTTTAATAGTCGTTATTTCCCTTTTCTAGCCAAGTTCCAATCAATTATTTTACCACTATTTATTATAAAATTTCATCCTCTATTTTAAGTGGATTCACTTCAAATGACCTTTCCTCTAGAACCAACTCTCTTGGATAATAAGGGCCCCTGTGTATAAAATATATATGTGAATTATGTGATTCTGCATGTATAGCTGTACATTTCACTGTGTTTTAATGATCTAAAATGAATGAACTAAATGAATTTTAATTGAAATTAGTTGTGACTAAAATGCAAACAGACAATTTATGTATTTTCTTGTTCAGTGAGTTAGGCAGGGATCAGGATAGTAATGGTATAGGGCTGGTTATTTTAGAAAGACCAATAAAACCGTATGTATATAAGTCATTTTCTGGGACATAGAAATAACTTAATTATAGTTGTATTAATGTCTTTCATTTGTATAACATTTATTCTTAGAATGTCTGAGTCATTATTTCATTACTCTTTGTACTGTGTGGTATTTGTTGTGATGAAATTGCCTGTTCTCCAAAAGTTTTACCAGACTGTTTCTTATAATTCTTCTCCTTGTGTTGGCTTTATGACTGTCTATGACCTGAAATCTCACAAATAATGTGGAAAAGTTCAAATATCTTGAGACCCCAATAGTAAAGCGACTGTTTTTGCAGGTATCTTGTGGTCTACAATCCTTCAGAACAAGACCGAAACTCAGTAGTCTCAGTCTGTGTGAGCTCCCCGACAGCGCAAGTATCCTCTGCTTCAGGAAAGCCCGTGGAAATTCAAATGAGTGCAGTGTGGGATACAGCAAGTACTGTTTCACAGACAGCCTATGAGGTATGTGCTCTCTATAGAACTTAGAGAGGCAACATGAAAAAAGCATAGCCAGTATATAGTTTATATGTGTATTAATATATATCCCTGAGAGCTGTCAAGTTGGTGTATGTAAAGTGGTTAAAGGTGTAAATGCCAGAGGATTTAACTGGTGAGTTAAATGACACTAAAGGAAAATAGATCCTGTATTTTCCAAAATATCAATATCTTTGTTAGTATGTGTGTTGTATGTTATTTTTAGAATGTTATTAGTATGTATATTGTATATCTTTGTATATCTATTGTAACTTGTTCCTGAAGTCATGAAGTAATCATTTCTCATAAAATTTTGAACTTTTTGTCTAACTTAATTTAATGACAGTTATAAATATGGAAATGGAGATAAATACCATCCTTCTAAATAACTTGGGATACTTTCAACTTTTCACTGCAAAGGTGACATTAATATACTGTGAAAGAAAGACTTCCTAAAATAAGTAAGATGCTTCTTTTCTGAGATAATTATGGAAAAAATCTGGATTCAAATAATAGACATTTTTGGGGGGAAATGTCTTAAAATAAGCAATATTAAACTGAACCTCCATATCACTGGAAAGATCTAAATTTTATAGTTTGGAGTACAATTTAAATTGTTCTCCAAACCCTAAAGACACAGACATAAGCTAGGAACTCTAAAAGAAAATTAAAAGCCATTGCTGGCTGCTCTTATAAATTCATAATCCTTTAGATAGAAAGGAAAGTATAACACCAGTTTTGGTCAGATTTTACAGGAAACACCCCATTTAGAGAATGGAACAGGAGCTCCTGGAAGGCAGGAGTCATGGGTGCATCCTCCATGCCTTGTTCAGTGTCTGCTGGCCCCCAGGCATTTGATGGCTGGTGTTGATTGAACTAATGTGCTTAATATTTATATTGTTACACTTACCATTTTTATTTTTAATGTACTGAAATATTATAGTATTATTAAAAGATTCCTAATAATTAGGAAAAATCATTGTTCACAATAAACCCTTACCTTCGTGGAGCATTTCCCTGTCTGAGCATCCATTATGAGCACCGTAGGACAATTGAGGATGGTCACATAATTTCATATATTGGATGAAAGCAGTAATGTCTTTGATAGTCTTACCCACTTGAAGTTATTAGTTTCCCTGGATAAACAGAGATGTGGATACTCTACCCATAAGTTATCAAAATATATTTATGGAATATTACTATATTCTCTTTTTTAAATATGGTAGTTTCTCCTTTTTACTAGAAGTATATATGGTTTCCTTTCAGTAGATACATTTCTCTTTAATAAATTCTCTCCTTTATCTTGTAAAGATCTCTTTTCTAGCACAGATGCCACCATTGGGACTGAAGGTATATAAGATTTTGGAAACAGCAAGTTCAAATCCACATTTAGCTGAATATGCCCTGTATAATGGTCATATAGCAAATAAAGGAATTTTCAACATGAATAATATAAAAAATGCTCAAGAAGATATAACTCTAGAGAACTCCTTTATTAAGCTGCGGTTTGGTCACTCTGGGCTTATGGAGGTATGTTCTGAATAGTTCTGAAATTTATAGAAGTCTTGTCACTTTTATTATAATATATGCAGATTACTTCTGCAAAGTGGGAAAAGTGGACACAGATTCTCTGGGAGAAAGGATAGATGTAAGCTATATGTACCTTCTCCTTGTGGTCCACAGTGACCACTTGCTCCTTATAAGTGTGGTCTGTGGGGGGTGCTGCTCAGTGGACTGTTTGTTATTTGTCCACAAGATAAGTATGGAAGCTGTGGCTGTTTAGAAATGTTTATGGAAACTTTAAAGTAATTTGACTGAGTAAAATTATGCCTATTGAATCTAATAATAAAAAATTTGAGTGTATATTTGGCATATCACTTTAATTTTTCTAGTAATTCACTTTCATTGTATTTTACAAAAATATTGTTCCATGCATATTGGAAATAAAAGTAAATCCACTCCTTTGCTACAGAAAGTTTGAGAAGTACTGGTCTAATCTCTTAATTTGTATATCTCTTTCTTCCTTGGTGAAATGTGTTCTTTTTGTTCCTATGGCAAAGATTTTAAATCCTAAGGGTAAGTATAAAATTTTGAGTGTTTATCTAAGAATTGTGAGTATTAGAGGGTGAATGTTATCATTTTTGAATCTATTGCCAGGTAATTTTTTTTTTTTGGAATTGACATATACGTGTAACTAGATACAACTTGTTAATGTCTTAATTGTGAGTTACCTTAATTTTTTTTTTTTATCCTTAGGAAATGATAAATAAAGGAGATGGTAAAAGTCATGAAGTAAAAGTGCAGTTTTCATGGTATGGAACCACAAGTAAAAAGGACAAAAGTGGTGCCTACCTCTTCTTACCAGATGGGGAAGCCAAGGTAAGTGCTGGTGAGCTGAGCAGTGAATAAGCACTTATTGAAAGAATAATGAGGAGCAAAATAAATGCATCTCAATATTTTGTTATCTATTAGGAATAAATGAGTTGGCTCCATTATATATATCATTATTGACATACAGCAATTTCTAGTTGAATATTAGATAAACAAATAATTTCTCAGAGTTGAAATTCAGTTAGGATGCTACAGTGGACAAATGCTTTCTATGGAAAGAAACTAGATTTGATTTAAGATTAGGGTGCTGCTGTGTTGTTGTGTACATATGTGGCATGGCATATATATAGACACAAAATTCCTAGCCATATGAGAAAAATAGATTGACCACTGAGCCATTTTTCTCCTTAAATTTTAGCACTATTATAAAGCAAACAAAAAAATGTTTTCCTACCCTTGACTGTAAAGGTAGTATATGCAAATCTTAGCACATTTAATGCAGAAAACTAAGAAAACAATAAAATTTGCCAACTATTCCACAAGCCCATGAAAACCCCTGCCAACATTTTGATATATTTTTACTGTCTTTTATTCTGTGCATATCTTTTTTCCCCCATTTTTAAGTTTTTGTCTTCCTACATGAACATATTTTATTTTTCATTGAGACAGTGCTCACAATTTGATATGTTCTTTGAAAACACGGTTGTTTTTTTTGTTTTTTTTTGTTTTTTGCGGTATGCGGGCCTCTCACTGCTGTGGCCTCTCCCGTTGCGGAGCACAGGCTCCGGACGTGCAGGCTCAGCTCACGGGCCCAGCCGCTCCACAGCATGTGGGATCTTCCCGGACCGGGGCACGAACCCGTGTGCCCTGCATCGGCAGGCGGACTCTCAACCACTGCGCCACCAGGGAAGCCCTGAAAACACAGTTTTAATATACACTTTTGTGTTTTAAAACTTTTAGCTATAAGATGAATGAGGTCTGAGGGTCTGATATATAATATGGTAACTAGTTGATAGCACTGTATTATATAATTGAAATTTGCTAAGAGGGTAGAACTTAAGTGTTCTCACACAAAAAACATGTGCGTTTGTGTGTATATATGTGGGGAAAAAAAGAATTTCCTATTGTTGCATATGTACATTTTCTCCCAGTACTTTACTGCTGTAACATTGTGATAAGCTTTCTCTGTAGCATTCTTTTTGTACAGTGCTAATTATTTCCTGAGAATAGCTTTCCAGAAGAGTCATTTTGTGTCAGTGGATGAAGCCTTTTAAGGCTTTTGACATATACGTACTACTTATCTTCCCTCTAGAAAGATGGCATACATATTCACTCCCACCAGTGTTTTTCTGAGAGTAGCTCTCTAGTATGCTATTCTAAGCTTTGAGAATTAGCCATATTAAATGCTTTACTTATAATAATGAGTGAAAAATATTTTACTGTTAAGATTTTTCTGATTATTAGTGAGGTTGAACTTTTTTATGTCTTTATCTTTCATATTTCTTTTATGAGTTTCCTATTTAAGTTCTTTGACCATTTTTCTATCGATATGACTTGTGGATCTGTAAGTATTCTTTATATATGGTAAAATTAATCCTTTTTCCTATTTATTGCAATCCTATATCCTATTTATGCTCTCAATGTGTCATTTAGTTTGTTAATTCTTCTATTTTTGTGTTATGTAGTAGTTTTTAATTTTTGTGTAGTCAATTTTGTATTTTTTTCTTTAGAGTTTCTTCCTTTGCTTTTACACTTACACAGGTTTTCTCCACTTTAAGATAAATTATTCTCCGTATTTTGTTGCCTAGGGTCCTGTCTCCTGAAAAAGTTACTTTTGTTCTAGAAAAGCTTGTTAACCAAAATCAAATATAGATTTTAAGAGATTGTGTAGGCCACACTCAGGATTCTAGTTATTTGTCATTGTTTCTGTTTTTTTAAATCATTGAGGAATTAAAGGTAAGCTACAGCTCATAGTAGGCATTTCAGGATAGGCAGTGGATCCTAAGTATAAGCTACATCAGTGTTTTCTCACTTAACAGCTTTTGTCATTAGACAGGCATTTGGTTTTGACTGACATTTTCTTTTAAAAAAAAAAGTAGCTATGCTATAGAATATTATACATGGACAATTATAATTACGAATTTATTTTAAATGATTTTATCTTTAAATAGCTCTAATATTAGATAGAAGGATAAAGAGAATCATCATATGTTTACAAAGAAGAAATAAAAGAACATCAGGGAAAGAGACAGCTGAGTTTATCAGAAAAAGGCCCGGACATCACCGTCCTAGGTTTCATTCTCCTCCATTACTTTCTAGCTATATGGTAATTAGGAACAAAAACTTTGTTAACTATAAAGCATTATATTAATTTCAGAATATTTTTCTCTAGCCAAAGAGGTAAATTTGGAAGAAAATTACACAGTTCTAAAAATCTTGTGCTACATTGCAAGCCTAGCTTTTTAGGCTATTGTTGAGCTTTCTAAGGTGTGTAATACTTAAGAAAATAAAATTCTTCATAAATGCTTTAAATTTTGTTTCTGTGTCATATAAGCTATGTGTTTTATTCCCATAGTTTCTTTAATCTAGATTCTAAATAATGAAAACTAAACCAGTGGTTGCCATAGTTTTTCCGAGTTTAGAAGTTGGCTTTATATTCAGCTAGTTCTTGTGAGTAAAAGGGCAGTGTTAGAGTAGTAAACCTGACTGTGATTAAACTATGTTTCTGATTCCTGCTTCCTGTTTGCTTAAGATGACTCCCTGTGGTCATCCTAGCCACCTTCCCAACCCCTGAACATTAGGGAGCCATGGTTATAATAAATGTTTACCTGAGAAAATGTCACTGCTATAGAACGATTGCTCATTCTAATAAACAACATATGGACAATATAGAAAGATTTTAATTAGAAATTTTTATATCTGGGAGAAATGTTTGTAGATCATCTAGGCCAATCAGGTTGTACGATTTTTATTTTCTATTTTCAGCAGTTTTTGTCTAATGCAAAACCTTATATTCAATTTTTGTAGCATGCACATATTCTGATACCTCGTAAGGTTTGTTTTTCACTTAAAATTACAAGTATCAGGTGATATACATTTGCCAGTTTGGAAACTATAATAAACATTCCTTGGAAAAACTAAAAGCCAAAATACTTTTCTTAAAAATGTGATTTCCTCCTCAGCCTTATGTTTACACAACACCACCCTTTGTCATAGTGCAACATGGAAGGTTTTTTTCGGACGTGACTTGCTTTTTTGAACATGTTACCCACAGAGTTCGACTGTACAACATACATGGTAAGAAAACAGAAACGCAGATGTGAAACAAATGTATACTGATTCTTGAATTCTTGCTTTTCTTTTGTTGGTTTTAATAAATTAGCAGTTGGTTTTCGGAGATAACAATCATCTGTCTAACCTTGACATCAGACTTATCATATGATTTAAAATGTAGTATTTACCCTTTGATAATTAAAAATGGTAAAACATTTAACGCCTTACATATACTTGTTCTTTTCTTCTGTATATCTTCTCTTTCCTATTGCAGTATTTGTCTTAAGTCATGTGCTCATTTCTCAGATTTAAAAACAGTATAGTGGTTTTATCGTATAAAATGGAAATTATATTAAATGTGGCTTTCAATTAATGGATCACTGACTACCTCTGTCTCACACACACACACACACACACACACACACACACACACACACGGCCTGCCTTAAATATAGAATGTATTGTCATAGTGTACTACTAGAATTTAACTTTAAAAGAAAAATGTTCTCTGCTTGTTCTGCTTGTTTATGACTCTTTAGCTTATAGAGCATAAAATCAGGCAGTTTTCATTGCTTTTAGGACAGTATTGAAGCAGCTTCTTTGTTAATCAAGTGATAAGAAGTAGGCCTTTGATCTCATTAGAAACTGAACTGTGGACCGTGGCACTGGTCCTTCCATAGGATTTGGGTGGAGCTGTGGTTCCCAAACAATCTCAGAATTGTACAGTTTTGTTGGTTGATTTTGAATTTGCTCTTTTTAGAATGGAGTACTCTTCCAACCACAAGTTTAATCCTGATAACCAGGCCATTTACCATTATATCAACTCTCTTAGAAAAGACCTCATAAAAATGCCACTTTAAATGTTTTGTTGCTGTTAGCTAAGATGAAAAATTAGAAAAGGAAAATATTCTTTCCCAGAATCTTTAGGCAGGTAGACAATAAAGCATTTCAAAACCAGTGATAAAATGAATGGGCAGGCCCTGTTTACTTTTTAGGTTTTGTGTGGAAGCAAAGGCTGCTATGTTCAGGGAATTTCTTGGACAACTAAGTTCAGTTTTCAAATTTCAGTGTCTAAATTTGATTTTGTTTTTAGTTAACTTTCTTAAACTTCAAATCTCAACGATGTTTGCCTTTTGGTAGAATTTCAGGTGTGGACAAACTTTCTCATGTGACTTCTTAGGTGGTAATGGGATATGTTTTCAGGATTACCCATGATTTGTATGTTGAATTAAGAAGTAAAAGGTCTTCTAGAAGATGGTAAAGTCATATTAGACACTAACTATGTGTGTTTTGCAACTATCTGAAATCACTTTGCTACCTACAAGAAAGTTTGTAGTTTTGAAATAATCTTTTATTTAGTTTCCCAAAACCTTTTAAGTCAGAAACACTATTTTTGGCTATCTCTTTGTACTCTTGCATAAGCCATTGTTTACTGTTTCTGAGAGCCCTAAAACTCCATCTTCACCTATGTTTCACCAAAGGTTTCATTTTATGGGTAGAAAATAGCATGATCACACAGGAGATGTGCTTATCTACTTTGTAAGTTTGCTAAAACTATTGTGTTTTAATGGAGAAGTTCTTCCTTGAATATAACATGGCACCGTTTGGCACAGATCTCCATCATCAGACTTGGTTTACTATTGCTTTTCATCAGTTATATTTAGGGATAGGCTGTGTCTCAGAGTTGCTGAAGCAACTCATCAGAAAAATTCCAACTTCTCAACAGGTGTATTTGCTTAATTGCTTTTGCTTCTGTTTAATTGCATCCGTCCATCAATGCAACTTCTGAGTTTTCTTCTGTTGGCCATGGGATCTGGGTCTCATATCAAAGGGTGGTTTCTGTAAATTAGAGGGCCCTCTTCTGCTTCTTTGGCTGTAGCCTAGCTTGCCGTCATGCTTCAATGGCCAATTTGGAAATTAATAGGCTCTGACTTGGCCCGTTTACTTATTCCAATAAACACACTCATCAGAACTAAATGCTTGTCTTTTCTCCTCTTCCCCTCCCCTCCTGTCCCCTACTGAGCAGTCAGAAATGCCCAGTGGCTGACAGCAGCCCTTTAGCAGGAGCAGGGGCCACGGAGAATTCACTGAGCCCCAGCTCTCCAAGGTGGCAGTGCTGGCTCTGATTAGTCAGTTAAGGAATAGAGGTTGTTTTGAATGGAGTACTTAGAGTATTAGCATAACAAAAATACTAATAAAAAATAAATATGCAGACCTCAGATTGCCTCTGGATGTCTCAGTGAGTGGAATAAACTTGAGCTCAAGCCTTTTTTGCTGATGGTAGATTTTTGCAGCTTGGAAGCAGGAAGCTTCAGAAGTTTGTGGGAAATGACAGATAAATAAGTTGGGTATAATGTGAAGTTAACTTAAAGTGCTGTTCAGATGAGTTTTACTGTACTTGCTTGGACTGAACATGAAACCAGCATATGTAACTGTTCAAAGTGGCAGATCCATCTTTCTTTTTGCTGTCTCAAGCCCAGAGCATTTTTTTTCCCCAACAAGACTACAGTTTGTGAAAAATGGAGATATTAGATCACCTGAAAGGCTTTCTTCCAAACTGTATAGCCTCCCATGTTTGTATCTGAGCTCCTGGGGAAAAAAAGAAAAAAAACCCAGTTCTAGAGATAGAGCCTTTTCTTGGTAGCCTCTGTGACCCATTTCCATCTCTCCTTTCCTTTCATACACTATTGCGTCAGGGTGCAGGTTGTCTGGATCCTGTCTTAGTGGGTTTTAATTAAATCACTAACCGAGGCCTGTGACAGAGATGTGAAATCTTCAGGGTGTTTGACTCTCTAGGTGTTCATAGTACCTGAAAAGGGTTTGGTTATGCAGCGCTAAAGCGTCTGTACTAAGAAATACTTGACAGCTCTTTTGAACTTTGGCCTCTTGTAAACTAGGCTTCTGAGTGATTGATCAAAATGCATAGACAAACTGACTTTTGATCTTAGGTGCTACGAATACTTCAGCCAACTTCCAAGCTTTTATAGATTGGCTTTGTTTTTAAAGTTCTTAAGATAACAAAAATATCTATTCTTGAACTTAACTTATTAAACTATTTTCAGGCATAAACTAATTTTG
This sequence comes from Pseudorca crassidens, assembly GCF_039906515.1. Taxonomy (NCBI): domain Eukaryota; kingdom Metazoa; phylum Chordata; class Mammalia; order Artiodactyla; family Delphinidae; genus Pseudorca; species Pseudorca crassidens. Next base: position 89,857,565 of record NC_090298.1, read on the forward strand.
CCCCCTTTAAACTGAGTGGATATGGTTATTTGGATGAGTATTAATGACTAGAGCCTGTTGTTAGTACCAAATTCTTGATCAATGGGGGTTGGGGAGAGGGAGACTATTAATATTTTAAGATTACATACTGAAATTGTATGTTTACTAAACCAGTTAATCACACAAAAGATTTTATTATCTCTGAGCAAGAAGGGTGAAGAAACAGAAAATGAGTTTTATTATAGATTGTCTTTACTGAGTATCCGTTCATATTAAACCTTTCAAATTCCATTTACTTGAAACATTCTTTTAAAACCTAAGGTAATGCAAACCTGACAAAATATATTTAAATTTCTCAATCTCCTTTTTTAGTTACTCTTTGATCCTTCTCTCCATAAAGTAACTTTTGCCCAATTTAATCTTCAGCAGAAAACAAAGTCAAGGACAAAAATCAACCAACACTTCCCAAATTACATAAACTGTGTGATCATTGTTGATTTTGAAACAAACTGAGTTGGGAGGCCCGGGTGCAGCCTGACTTCTGATTTTGTTCTTGGTTTGGTATTTAACTTTAGTTTCTCTATTTGTGTTCTCTCCAGATTCTGAAAATAATAAGCAGTACAGTTTAAAATCTCTCTCTTAACATCATTTAAGCTATTAAAAACATTGTGATTTTATTTTCATTATTGTTCAGACATTACATTCAAAAGGTTTTTAGAAATATTAAATTAGAGGAAATTTTGTGCTCACAAGCTTTAAAAGCTTCAAAAGATCAGAGATTTCTAATGAAACATCACGCTTTGCCTTATATCAAGTTAAATAAATCCTTTTTATGGTGACCATAACTTAATGAAATGCCCTTTTAGGACTATTTTATGATTTCTAAAAGATTATTTCATTTATAGAAAATAACATTTTTCTGGAGGAAAAGGTGGGAGAGGTGGGGATTAATTTTTCTTGTAGTGTAATCATCTTTCATTAAATTGAAGCTGTAAATGTTACCAGATATGCTGCTTTAGCTTTTATCATTAACCTTGGATTAGAAGATAGAATATAATACAAGCAGAAACCCCTGTACCACCTTGTGTTATAGGAATTTGTTATTTTACCATCACAAAAAATACGTATCTTGTTGTGATGTTATGATCAGTAAGTGACATTCACGAGCCGTAGTTTCATTTGTCTTCAGAGTTGTAATTATTAGACTGGTGCTATTTTCTGACATAAACTGCTACTTTGAAGAATTAGGTTGCTATGGGTTACCAATGTATCATGTTCATTTTCACTGGCACAAGGTTCAGGTTCCAGATCTGTTAATGTATACCTTCAAGGTATTTTTCCCCCCTCAGGACTATGTTCTCCTAGGCAGGTGTTTGTGAGTGAGTGAGTGAGTGAATGTGTCTGTGTAAACCATGTTTCAGCCCTTAGGAGAAATACCTTAAACGCAGTAAATACTTTTGCCTGTTTTCCACCAACATATTATGAAAGTACTGCATGTAGTGGATCTTGCCAAAAGAAAGTACACAGTAGCCTGGGGGTAAAATGTAATGAACTGCCATCAAGAAGTATGGAAGAAAAGACTTTCCTTTGGCTGAAATGACTGATAATTTCCTTCCAAGGACATATTTAGCAATCAAAGAGAAGTTGCTTTGCTTTTCTTCTGTTTTGAATATATAATCTAAATGGATTCATAACATGACCCTTGACTTTTAGAGAACCAAAATGAATTGTATCCAGTTAAACATATAAGAGAATCACTTTGGGAATTAGAGATCTGAATCCTTAGTTTCGCCTCTAAGCAAACTAGAGTGACCTTGAGTTTGTTCTTTAACTTCTTAGGAGAGAAAGACTAGATGGTCAATTAGGTATCACCATCAAAGAGTCTTAACAACACTTGTTTTCACATCAAGTTTCTTTGGTGCTTGACTCCTTGCTCCTAAATTCATCTTCTAAGGATGCTTGAATCTGCGGCCCTCATCCCTGGAGTCCTTCCACTTACAAACAAGGTCTCACAGCTTCGCTGAATTTGTTTTTATTTCCATAAAAAGATTCATGAGGATATTAAAATGGTTTATAATCAATCTCTCATTTTTCCCAGGACTACGTTCCATATGTAGTTTGATTTAAGAGTAAAAAGCATTAAGTAAGTTATGGCTAGGCAGACTTAGGTAATTAAAACATTTTTGGAATATCATAATATGCAATTGACTGCTAAGAATTTTTTTCCTGTTAATTGGAACTTTTAAAAAATGAAATAAGTAGCTATGTGTCAAATCTGATTATTCCCTATAGGCGTGAAAAGGAAGGTTATTTTAAGGGACTATAAGCACATTCTGGTTACACAAATTCAGAACTCAGAGGTTATCTTGGGGGCTGTTTGACAGCAGCTGCTGCATTGAAGGCATGGCTTCTTAGTGGGAAATAGCATCATCTCCCACAAATATGTGTGGTACTGAACTCAGATGAAGGGAATAGGGATGGGAAACACAGGCAAGTGTGACGGTTAAGAGCTCCGACTCCAGAGTCAGCCCATGTACATTTCATTTCCAGCTTCCAAACCTGCTCTGCCGCTTACCAGGTGTTTGACCTTGTGCAGGTTATTACATACATGGTCTTGGCTTTATCATCCTAAAAATGATGACAATAATAGAGTCTTCCTCATAGGAGTGTTGGAGGATTAACTGAGTTAATGTACATAAAACCTGATACACACTAAGTGTTGTATCTCCTTAAGAAGGATGTGCAGGCCTGAGAGAGTGGTCATTGGAGGGTTGAGGCATTTGGAGAAGATTTGATAAAGGAAGTGAGTTTCTGAGATGCTAGGTCTTAGAGAAATGTCACTTGAATGGGCAGAAAAGAGGAAAAGAATAGCACAAAGTGTGAAGTGGTGTGGGTGAGATCAAATTCCCTTGTTCCTATAAGAATTTGAAGAATCTGTGTCCGTTACATATTTGTTATTTGACATCTAGTTTTCCTTTATACATTTAAATATTTGCAAAGGGTTTTATTTTTGGTATACTGTAAATATTGACATTTTAAGATAAGCGTATCCAATGGGTAGCAATTTGATACTAAATCATGCATTTTTTTTTAAGGGCTCCTGACTTATTTATTTATTTAAAAATTTTTTTGGCTGTGTTGGGTCTTCGTTTCTATGTGAGGGCTTTCTCTAGTTGCGGCAAGCGGGGTCCACTCTTCATCACGGTGCGCGGGCCTTTCACTGTCGCGGCCTCTCTTGTTGCGGGGCACAGGCTCCAGACGTGCAGGCTCAGTAGTTGTGGCTCAAGGGCCTAGTTGCTTCGCGGCATGTGGGATCTTCCCAGACCAGGGCTCGAACCCATGTCCCCTGCGCTGGCAGGCAGATTCTCAACCACTGCACCACCAGGGAAGCCCAAATCATGCATTTTTTAAAAGCCTCAACAAACTCTTTTTTTTTTTTTTTTTCTTCGATACGCGGGCCTCTCACTGTCGTGGCCTCTCCCATTGCGGAGCACAGGCTCCAGACGCGCAGGCTCAGCGGCCATGGCTCACGGGCACAGCCGCTCCGCGGCATGTGGGATCTTCCCGGACTGGGGCACAAACCCGTGTCCCCTGCATCGGCAGGCGGACTCTCAACCATTGCGCCACCAGGGAAGCCCCTCAACAGACTCTTCTTAAACAGTCAAGTTTCATATCATTATTTTCTCCTTGAACTCATATTTCCATTCTACTTCCTCCACCAAATTTCATCTTAATATAATACTTTATGCTTGAGAGTCTTATTATTGGTCAACTTTTCATTCTTCTTCTGAAAGAAATATATATATGTGTTTTAAATATATATATATATATATATGTTTTAAAATTCTGTCATCCTAAAACTTGAAGTATTAAATTTCTTCTGGATTGAGTTATAAAAATTGTTATAGTATATGATTGATCAAAATGTATAATTGATCTATATATATTACCACTTTGATCATTTATAAACTTTAATAGAAACATTTTTCTTAATGACATGAATTGTACCGTTTGTATCCTAAATGTTTATGCATTCATTGGTAAATGTTACTTATTGCTAGAAGAGATAGGTTTCAGCATTGATTGTATTCTTTTTGTTCTTATAAATGAAAGGCAAAGGAATGTTGCTAACATAAATAAGTAGGTGGAAATTGAAGGAGTTTAGTTATGAGAATGCCATTTAATTCCTTGAACTCCTTCTGAGTTATATTCCATAAATCACAGTGATCTATTGCCAAACATTAATCAATTATTTTTAATGATCTACTGTCTGACAATTTTACTAGGTAACCTTCAATTTTGTTGAAAGCCAACAATTGGAAAACCATGTGTTTTGCAAAAATATTTGTTCCCTGGTTGTTGAAGTTCAATCAGACACCAATACTTCAAATTGTTTTTGTTCAGCCCCACTTGAGTTAGGGTGGGTGAGAGGCATGCTGCTGCCTTTTTTTTCTTTCTTTTTTCTTTTTTTTGGTTAAGCTGGGAGAAGGAATAGTGAAAGTGTGATTTAAAAAAAAGGAAGAACCACATACTTCCATGACGGGTCTGTTTCAGTGGAATCTGAGCTTCCTATCTAAAAGCACCTTGGAAAAGAGTATGTTTGCAAGAACAGGAAGTAGGCAACTCCAGAGTGACTGTCAGTGTGGAGGCAGGCAGACCACTGAGATTACTCCAGCATCCTTCCTTCTCTGTACTAGAGCAGCCCAAGTCTGGACTGTGGGTCATGAGCTGTTTATTCACCTCCCAGGTTAGTTAGACCACGTCTGTTTTGGATTTAAAAGAATGTTACTGATGTAGGTGTTATGTTCCTCCAAAACAGGGCTTCTAAAAAACCTGTTGTTTTTTAAAATCAGTGTTTATTAGAAAAAAAATGACAGATTCCCAGTTTTGTTGTGTATGTTTCAGTTATTAGGCCTTTTTCACATATATCATACTTACTTGGTAGAATCTTTAACCAGAATTTGTAATCTGTGTGATCGAAATGCTATACCTTTCTTATTATGCATTTACTTTTGTGTTATTGTGAGAATTATTGAAATGAAGAGCATAAAGTATGTAGACTAGTGCCTAGCTCATACGTTGATCAGTCAGCAGTGGTAGTTATTTATCTAGTGCTTTATAAATGAAACACAGTGATGCATCATTATTTTCTTAAATTTGAGTCTTGGAATGAAATTTACTAAACTGTGTATTCCTGAAAGCAGATGTTAAAATTTTCACTTGTGGAGAAATAATCAACGTGAGCATTTACAGGCCTGGAAATCAGCAGGTACCTCAGAGAATAAATTAGATCTTGTAATGGATGATAAGTTGAGTCAGTCAACATGGATAAAAAGGTCATCCGGTTGTGGGAATTACTACCATTTCTATTCTTGGTACTTTCAGATGGGAGTACAGTTTGTTTTTTTTTTTTTTAATATAGTCATGATAATATTTGCTCTTTAGAAACATTATCTACATGTTGACCTACTAAATTTATCATTGTTGTGTATTGTCATTTAAGTGTATGTGTCAAACTAAGCAATGTGTGTTAATTAATAATCATGTGTCAACTCCCAGTTAAGTTGGATAAGTTTACAAAAACAATGTCACAAAGTAAATACACACTAGGAGAGTTACTCTTATATTTTTGATCATTTAAATACAAAACAAAATACTCCGAAAATTGAAGGGGAGATATTCAAAATTAGGAGCCCTGGTTTTTCATGACAGTTCTTATTGCCTTACTTCTGCTATGACATGAGGGCTCAGGCCCTCTCTCCATTCAGACACAGATTTGAGGAAAAGGAATGAGGACAGCAGGTTGATAGCAAGGTTCCATTTTTGCCCCAGAGCACACATTTTAAGGACAGTCACTGAAAGACCTTGCTTTAAATCCTGGGTGGGTTTTTTGAGGATTTATTTTATATTTGATTTCCTATCTATGTCACATTTCAGTTAGACTTTTGTTTGAAGGCTTAAACACCTCTCTTAGGGCTCTCACCTTCACTTTTCATTTTCCCAGGTGGGTGTGGGCCAGTTGCTGTTTTTCCATCTTGATCTGATAACTTGTCCTAAGCACACATTGAGTGCCACTAATAAGATATTGGATTCTTGCTGGAGTGAGAGAGGGGCTCTCTTGCTCTTTTCCCCAAGCTGCTGCCTCTTATTCCTATAACTACTTCAGTGTCGTGAGAGAGGCGTCCGATTTATATTCCTTGGAAAAGTATGCCTTGCATTTCAGAAATGTTAGAATAAGGTGGTCTAGGCAGGTGGAGAGGGCTGAATTAGGCTGGTCCAGATAGATTTTAGAATGATCTGACATGAAGAGAGTAGATTGTGCAGAGGAGATACGCCTAGGATTCTCCAGAGGCCCTCAGTTGCTGCTCAGAGCCATGACCCCAGCCTTTCCATCTGCATGACTTAGTCATTCGACCATCCTGGATATTTGCTCCACCTCTTCTTTCAGGCACAGGGCATGTGTTCGAGGCGCCCTCCAGTTTTTCTCTCCATACTCAAAGGAGTATGTTTCTTGGTTTCCTTAAGACCAGTGCTGAGCAACGGAGTCAAGAGAGTCTTGCCTTCCGACACTGATCCCTTGCCTCCTTAGTTTCATTTTTCCCTGCCATCTTAGAAAATATTCTTTTTAAAAAATGCTTAAAATTATTTTTATGTATAAAATGCAAATTATATACATGTATGTGTGTGTGTCTATTTACACACATACTCTTTTGACAAAAATTTCACACATTATGGACATAACATAAAGTCTCTCTGGAATCTGTGTCTGGCCCCTATCCACTGGTCAAGAGAGGTAATACAGATATTTGCACGCTCTCTTTCTCTCTCTCTCTCTCTCTCTCTCTCACACACACACACACCCCTACAGAAATGTATAGTATTATGTTTGTGTCTGTGTCAGCATAAAGTTTATTGTACTGTGCAAACGCTCTGTTTGCTTTTCCCGTCAGATCTTTCTCTGCCAGGACAGAGAGTTGCCTCCTTCTTTTCATTTGCTACACAGCATTCCATAGCATGGGTGTACCTGATTTTATTATTCATTTGCCTGTTGATGGACATCTAGCATGTTTCCCCATTTTTTTTTACTCTTGGCACCAGTGCACTCGCTGTAAACATGCTTGTGCTCGTGATTAGTGTTCATTTTAGGTAGATAAGAGAGGTAATTAGGGTATGTGTCTTTAATATTTAATATATATTACTTTATTGGCTTCTAAAGTGACTGTGACGTTTTAAAAGAGATTTTTGGATTGTTTTAAAGAAGTTTTGGGTTCTGGCAAGCCTTGTCCCTTAATTTTATTTCACTCAATTCAGTAACTCTCGCAGCTTATCAGATCCCAGATCAGTGCCCTCTCTCCTTGTTTGAAAATAGTCTGGAGCTCTCCTCTCTACTTAAGCATTCCTACAAAGCTTTTCCCAATCCTTGGTCCCAAAGTAATTTCAACATTTTCCAGTAGTTGGTCTGCTATTGAGACATGATGGTTGAGAGGTTTAGTCCTGGTTCTGCCAGGCCTTGTGATCTGGGGCAGATAATTTCCTCCTAGGCTTAGGGTCAGGAATGATTATATGTAAAGCCTATAATGTATGGTACATAGTAAGCACTTGGTACTTGTTGACTGTTGTCATCCCCCTATGCAGCTGAACCCTTCACTCACTTCTTGTGTACCTATTACGTGCTGGGAGCATAAGATAAATAAGACATGGTCCCTATACCTGAGGAACTGACCTTCTAACATGCATGTGTTTGCTCAAAATGAAAGTACTTACTCATCTTTTATCTGTTTGAACCTTAACTATAGCCCATCTGCTTTCTCCCAACCAGTTAACTTCTGCATCATGAGGGACAGCCTCTCACATCTTTACTCATTCTGTTTAACAGTGATTCAGCACCGACCACCTGCCCCAAACATTGTTAAAAACTGAAATATGAGATAGTGTATAAGACAGTCTGTGTTTGTGAGCAGCTCATAGGCTCTAGGGAGGAAAAATTAAAGAGCTCCAGGGTTCTGAAACACTCGTTTGGCTTCTCTGTTATAGCTTTTCACCTGTGAACTGGCTAAATTTTACTTTGCATTGCCTGTGTGTTAATAAGGATAAACAATCTCCATCCTCTCTTCTCCAAGGGCACAGAGTGTGAGGTGCTAGCAAAAGGGCACTTAGTTCTCTGTTGAAACCTGGGAATGGCCTCACACCTGCTCCCCCTCCCCCATGGACTACTCTTGTTAAGTAGGAGCTATTTTCTTTCCCAGGATTGAAGGAAAACTAGAAGGACTTAGAAAGCCCTGGCCATCTATGCTCAGGTAGAACCATTTTAGTAAAAGTATCTTTTGCTGCCACATCCTGCAAAGATCCAGCATATCACTGGGACCACTGGGTTTGTACCCCTGCTTCCTGGGGAGTTCTGCCCTCAGTCCCATGAGCTTCTTTGGGACTGACACATCTTAGGAATTCTTGACACAGAATAGGAAAAGTCAGCAGTCTTCTTTCTCCCTCACACATGTTCTTCCTTTAAAAATAATTATTTTTCTTTGAGAACTCAGGGATACCTCCTTGCTTTTTTTTTTTACCATTACAGGTTTCATTTGGTTTGTTCACAATAAGTATATTAAGTCTGAACTTATTTTAAGTCTACCCTGGCACAGAATTTAAATCAATGTCTTGCTGAATTGTGAATGGACGTGAAGGCTCCTTTTAAAGGAGCTTTAAGCGTTTGTTGCCCCAACAGGATCTGAGCATAATACTGAGCTTGAGAAAGATGATTTTCTCAATGGAAATAATTTATCATTGCTAGAGATAATGTGAAATTACTAATTTTTTCTCGAAACATGTTTTTTGTAAATGTTTTCCAGAGATACATACCTTGAAATTAATGATGGTCTCCTTTGTGAAGACTTTATTTCATTTCATGTATTTTGTTGACCCCTGAGATAATAGTCCATCTAGAGAGGAGAAAACATAAAGCAGTACTAAAAACGCTATGAATGCTTTCAGTAAAGTAGAGTCAGTTGCCATCTGCTGTTTTCCCTAATGCTGCATTAATACTAGCATCTCTAGTGCTACATGTTGGATTTTGGGCATCTTTGGTTCATTTGTGGATGCTTGTCTTTTAAAATTTTATATACAATTCATTTGGTTTTAGAAAAATATTCTGGACAATGTAAGTATACTGGAAGGAAAGTTTGCATTTAAAGTAATGCATTTCCCAGTTCAAAGAACACACTATTGTTCTATCACCAGCATATGCACTTGCTTTTTTTTTCCCCCCCAAACTTCCCAATAGTGGTGAAGAAGTTTGGATCAACTATGTTGGCAGGTTCTGGTAATTCTCAGAAGGAAATGTATGTATGCATTTAATTAGCAGAGGTTAGTGGTTCAGACTGTGGCTATAAAGCAGGAAAAAAAATGGCACTTCCTTCCCGCACCCATGGAGATCATGCTTATCATAGTAAGAAACTGAAGTTGGCTCTGGTTGAGGTTGTTGAGTTGGAAAGACAACATCTACCAGAAGAGAATTTCTGTGAGCATGCTGAAAATTATATTGATGGAAACTGCAGCCCATTTAGTATTGTTACCATATTATTATTTATGGTGTACAATTTCCAGTTGTACTTTTCACATAAACCTATAATGCCTGGGCCAGCTGCATTTACATTTTTTCCACAAATCCCACAGATCCAAACTTCCTTTCTATTTGCTGTCTAAACTCTGGGGATTCTTCTTGGCTCCTGGAAAAAGCCTTCCTCACCCTCTTTCTCCCCTCCCTGCTTTTCTGTACACAGCCCTCTTTCTCTAAAGAGTACGCTGGTTATCAGCAGAGTGACAGATTGCGTGTGAGAAGGGGGAGAGGTGGGTCATGAATAACAACGGTGGTTAAGTGTCCAGGGTTCTTGGAACCTCAAAAAACTTCAGCTGTATGAAATAGGATATGGCCAATCTTTCTTCTTTGACCACTTTCGTAATCACTCTCTTCCTTAGAAGATCCTACAGTATCTTCTATATCCACTCAAATCTGTATTAAGAGTGTTGGGTTTCTTCATAACTCCTCTCTCCAGCTCTGAAATAGACCCAAGGGTTCACTGAGGACCTGAAGATATAGTTAGGGTAGCATGACAGATAGAAATTAGTAAATACTTCAGCCTTATCCAAAAAAACCAAAAATGTTCGATACATCTGGGACTTTTTCAAGCTCTCCTCTGCTTTATATAGCAAAGGGCAAAATGAATCACTCCATAACAAGGGATCCTAAGAGACACCAAACTCAATTTAAATTGATTTAAGTTCTGGGGAGCTCTCCAGATTATACTTCACAAATACTAATATGGTAATACCAGTTTTAGCCATAAATCATTGCATTGGACCTCCTGTCTCTTTTCCTGGCTATAGATCATGGGCAGTAATACACTGTCTCTTGAACCACCAGGGTGTAAATTTCACCACTCATAATTTCCAGTGTGTGAGGAGAGCCTGGTGAGGAAGTAGGCTTGAATGGTTCTGTTGGGGAGTGGCAGTGCACATGAGTGGTGGATTGGCCTGTAGTGTGGCTGACCTTTTGTCATTTAATGTCCTCTTTCCCCTCTGGATCTCATTGTAGAATCATTTGCATGTTATATTTCACCTACATTTATCTCATTCTAGCCTCTTCATCCTTCTGTTGAGTTATATATGCCCCTGAATAAATGTTTTCTATTGTCTGATTTAAAAAAAGGTAAATTGTGACACCATTTGGCATATGAGAGATAGTAAAGATAGGAAGTAGGAAACAGGAAAATACCTGTAACGTTAGAAAGAGTTCTGTATAGTATATTTAAGAAAAGCGCCTCAATTATTTTTTATTAATGTATATATTCTTTTAACTTTAGGAATAGAAGGACAGTCTGTGGAAATTTCCAATATTGTGGACATCCGAAAAGAACATAACCGTGAGATTGCAATGAGAATTTCTTCTAGCATCAACAACCAAAATAGATTTTATACTGACCTAAATGGATACCAGGTAATTTCCCTTTAAAATGTTTAAGTAATGGTTATAATATGTAACTTTTATATGTGATGATGGGCCAGTTAATTTTGGAATCTTTGAAAAAATATGCTTAAGCTTGCAAATTATTTCTAAAATAAAACTGAATTTTAACAGACACTTTTAGGTTCTGTATTCAACCATATTTTCAAGGTTAGAACAAATATATTTGCAAGACTATTTTGTGAAATGTCTATTTGTAAGGATTTATTTTTTCAAAGGAAGATTTAGTGACCATTACGCATGTTAAATACCTTGATGCTAAAATGTATATGAATTTATCTAATAGAAAGGGAATATTAATTAGGGACTGATGGAGTATATCTTTTTTTTTCCTCATAAGGAATTGGTCTATGTATATTTAGTTTATTCCACATATGTTTTTAAATGTATGATTTAATACTGGGCTCTTTTAAATTTCAGGAAAACTCTTCTCTCTGATGTATATGTGTGTGTACATATATACACACACATGTGTACATAGACATAGATATACAAATAAAAACATCAGTTTAGAAATGTGAGTAGGTGTGTATTTAGTCAAAATTTTCATGAAATAGTTTAAAATAGTAATGGGAAAATTGATTCATAAAAATTTTTAAGATTGTCATTTCTCTAATTTACTAGAGCTCTTCTGATTGTTACCTAAATCTCTGTATTCAGTGTATGTGTGTAACACCATATCTTTGAAATAATACTATTAGAAACATGAGCATGTTTGTTTTTGTTTGTTTGTTTGTTTGTTTGTTTTGCGGTACCCGGGCCTCTCACTGCTGTGGCCTCTCCTGTTGTGGAGCACAGGCTCCGGACGCGCAGACTCAGCGGCCATGGCTCACGGGCCGAGCCGCTCTGTGGCATGTGGGATCTTCCCGGACTGGGGGCACGAACCCATGTCCCCTGCATCCGCAGGCAGACTCTCAACCACTGCGCCACCAGGGAAGCCCCATGAGCATGTTTTTGAGGCATTAGCATTTTAGAAATTTCTGGCTACGAATAGAAATAATTTCACAAATGCTGTTACTTTGATTTTCAACTGGGAAGAGTGGAAGGGATTGTGATAATTTTCTCTTCTACAATTTCCTGCAAAAGTTAAATTTAAACCTTTTCAGAGCATAAAAATTGCAGCATACATTTTGAATTAACATGTTAATTCTTCTACAGCTGTTTGGTTTTCAAATGAAGCCCTGGCTTTATGGTGATTCATTTTCCTTGTGTACAAAAGAAAGGCTTTTCTTAAAGTCTTACAGAAGCAGTAATATGTATGTGTGGGTGTATACATGAATGAAAAAACTTAGTAAAAATGAATAAAAATGTGAATTTTCTTTACAAGGTTCGACCATTTTAATAAATAGGAAAATATTATTTTTAAGTCTATAGCCTAAGTGTTTCCTCTTTTTTAGAATAGGCCATTTCTTAAGCTTTGAAAAGAGTAGTTACTTGGGCCAAACTGGAAGTCTAGACCCGCAGGTAGGGAGTGAGGGTAACAGCTACACAATTGTGACAGTTTTAAATGTCTTTTTTTTAAGTATACAACTAAGTGGAGTAGGAAGATCAGGATTGGAGGTTTCTTTCTAATTAGCTTCCCTTCCTTCCTTTTTTTTTTTTTTTTTTTAACATTTTACAGTTGTTTTTTCCACCAGTTTGTTAATGTCCTAGGGCTGTGATATAAACCGCCACAAACTGGGTGGCTTAAAACAACAAAAATTTATTCTCTCACAGTTTTGGACATTAGGAGTCCAGAATCAAGATGTAGGCAGGGCCCCACTCCTTCCGTCGGCTCTAGGGAAGTATAACCTTGCATTTTCTAGCTTCTGGTGGTTGCAGACAATCCTTGGTACACCTTGCCTTGTAGACATATCACTCCAATCTCTGCCTGTGCTGTCACATGGTCTCCTTGTGCCTCTGAATGTCTCTCTCTGTGTCCAAATTCCCCATTTCTTGTAAGGACACCATTCTTCTTTTTTTTTTTTTAATCTTATTTTTTTATTTATTTTTGGCTGTGTTGGGTCTTCATTGCTGTGCATGGGCTTTATCTAGTTGCGTTGAGCGGGGGCTACTGTTCGTTGCGGTGCGCGGGCTTCTCATTGCGGTGGCTTCTCTTGTTGCGGAGCACAGGCTCTAGGCGTGTGGGCGCACGGGCTTCAGTAGTTGTGGTGCACGGACTTAGTTGCTCTGTGGCATGTGGGATCTTCCCTGACCAGGGACTGAACCCGTGTCTCCTGCATTGGCAGGCTGATTCTTAACCACTGCGCCGCCAGGGAAGTTCCAAACATCTAGTTTTTTTGTTTGTTTTTTTTTACATCTTTATTGGAGTATAATTGCTTTACAATGGTGTGTTAGTTTCTGCTTTATAACAAAGTGGATCAGTTATACATATACATATGTTCCCATATCTCTTCCCTCTTGCTTCTCCCTCCCTCCCACCCTCCCTATCCCACCCCTCCAGGTGGTCACAAAGCACCGACACCATTCTTTAGATTATCGCTCACCCTAATCCAGTATAACTTGATTTTATCTGCAGAGACCATATTTCAAAGTAAAATCACATTCACAGGTTCTGGGCGAACATGAATTTGGGGGGACACTATTCAGAACCAGTAAGTTGAATGACCTACTGCAGGGTTGTTGTGAAGATTAAAGATCTTATCTGTGAAATTCTCAATACTGTGCCTGGCATTAATGGTTACTCAGTACATGTTAACTATTATGTTTATGTTGAACTTCTCCTTTTCTGAGTTTCATGTCGAACTTTCATGAGTTTAAAAGAAGAGATGGCATTTTTATGTGGTATAAGATTTCTGATAACAAAGTCTCTGTTTGATGTCTCCTCCTGAGGTTTGAGTGAGTCTCCTTGACCCAGATCAGCTTAGTGCATTGTCAGTCTCTCAAAATATAAAATTAGAGTTGTATTTCATGCATTCAGATATTAGACCAAGAAAAATTGGAATTTGGAACTGTCTACATTGAAACTAAACAAGAAGAGTAAGCCTTGAATAGTTTTTAAATATAAATATGCATTTGATTATTATAACTTAGTATGTTAGAGTATTTGGTGAGGAGATGTGTGGTATTTATTAAAACTAATTCAAGAATCATAAGAGATATTTCTTGAAAGGGGATAGAGAGCTATTATGCTTAACCTTCATTACAAAAGCAGTATGTTAGATGTAAATGAGAAGTGAATCCTTAATACCTTTATAATTTGTTTTATGCAAATATTGGAGAGCTAGAAAACTTGTTAAGGATTTTTACTCTGAATTTAAATAGTAATGCCTGTTTTAAAAATCTGGACAAGTTCTACCTTTCTCACTTAAAAATTGTTTTCTAAGATGCTCATGACTTTTCTTCATATTGTTTTGAAGAATGTTTTCATTTCTAAGTTAGCTGTTCTATTGGACAAGAAAGGTGCTGTACCTTTTTTTGTTTGGAAGGAAAACCATCTGTAGTCGATAGTAATTTTTTTAAGTACATGTGTAAATATCACTTGATTTTTTTTTCCTTAACGAGAACTGTTTGGTCTTACAGATTCAACCTAGAATGACACTGAGCAAATTGCCTCTCCAGGCGAACGTTTATCCGATGACTACAATGGCATATGTCCAGGATGCTGAGTATCGCTTGACCCTGCTCTCTGCTCAATCTTTAGGTGTTTCGAGTTTGAAAAGTGGTGTGTTGTTTAGATTCTTTTTTGCTCTTACAAGTTTCACTTCCCAGTGTATAATCTTTCTGCTGGTAATATGTATTAATTATCATCCCCAGTCACAGGCTTTCTTCTTTTGAGAACCAGACTGTTAGTTAATTTTGAGCTTTATGAGACCAATGTCAAATAATAAATTTCCTTAATCTTCAGCTGAAAACAGAGGGACCTAAAAGTCCATGAAACTGATTATTTTTAAAGATAATTTACTTTTAAAGATAATTTACTGATGGCTCATTGTTTGCAGAAGTCTGTCATTATTGTGACTGATTGGGAATGGAAATTCAGACTCAAATTAAACTAAGTTTAGATAGAGTTCAGATAACTTAACCAGGTTTGCAAAGGTGGAAAGTTACAGTTCAAACTTAGGTCCTTCTCTGAATCCCATCCTTCTAGGACACTACCAGCTGAAAAGAAGAAAGGGAGTAGAGATGATACAGATATGGGGATAAAGAGGTGACAGACATGACTACAGATTCCAAAAGAGAGAATGAAATGGAGTGAAAGAAAATAGATAGTAGACGCTGATTGATATTTTTTAGAACTTTCTATTGGGAGACTTTCTCTCTCATAATACATGTTTTTAATTATCATATACGTGTCAATTGCTCTTCTTTCCTTACATACTATGAGTTGCTAAGACAAGCATGTTTATGGAGCCAGGCAGATAATAAACGTGTACAGATGCCTGGCATATTCATTTTATATTGGGTATATGCATACAAACCCACTATTTATATTATGTATATACATGCATTCTGTACTTCCACACACAGAAAACCTTACTACTTATCATTTTTCTTTGTGGCCTTCATTAGACAAAATCATGAGATCATGTCATGAAGACATGAATACAGTTATAAAAATAATAATGGCCTCATGTTGGGGCTCCAGTGGGGAGTGCTGGAATTTGAGTGAATTGCGGAGCACATCCCCCCTGTACACTGGGGTGGCCACTGCTTTGTGTCAGCTACTTGTCGCCATGGGGAAAGGGGCCCAGTGTTGCCAAATTTTTCAGTTTTTGAAGAAAAGCCCAGAAGTTTGGAATTTTATGAGAAGTTGCCCATTCTGTAACTTGTGACATAATGTTTTAAAAATCAGAACATAAAGCCTCTTTGTGTCAGAGATGACTCCTGAGCTACCCATTTTTAAACTCTGCCTTAAATTCTCAAAACTGGGCTCTACTTAAATAGGGGACTAGACCTTAGGATTCAAGCAATCATGAACCAAACAGTATTATCTCACTTCCCTGATCAAGAGAGCTATGGACATAAAAACAATTTGAGTACAGGCCAGGAAGTTACTCAGTGTCACATAGTATATGAGCTAACATTTGGAGGCAGAGAGAAGAGTTAGAAATGACCAAGAGATTGATATACTAATTTGTGTGTGAAGAGATCAAATTCTACATAGGCATGGGAACAGTTAGCCCCAGTGCCTGAAGAGCATGTTCTGGACAATTGTCTTATGAAATATGGGGAAAACAACAATGAAAATTCTAACCAGCACTGTTAATTTTATGTACTGGATACCTAAACTGAGAAGATAGAAACTAAACAGACTTGGTTTGACTATGTAAGCATAATAGTTATTAAAATCCTTTATGTAGTTCCCTTTTATGCCAAATGATTGCTCAATACAGTAGCAAATATGAATGAATGGATGGATGAATATATATATATTTAAATACATATAACTTTAGTGGGTTTGGGGGGAGTATAATCTTAAGCATATAAATATGTTTCTGGGTGATTTCTTTTCAGTTTTTTTTTTAGTCTGTAATTTTATAACCTAACCATTAGCTTACAATTTAAACTAAAGGAGTTGTAGAATTATTGCATAGCAAATAAAGGAACCAAATATGACAACTTTTGGGGCCATAGGAGAAAAGACAAACTAACACAGTATCAGAGAGGGAAGGGGGTACATGGTGGGTGTCTCCAAATTCTAGGGCTTCAGAGAATCACAGCATATCAAGTAACCTAAAATTTTACTTCAAATCCTTTTTAGATTCTGTCCTTCTGTGTTTGCGTGATGTACATTTTTTAATGAACCTCATAAACATTTTTAAATTCCAAATGAAGCCACTAAACTTTTGGAGGATTTAATTTACTGGTTCTATTCATTTTTTGTAAGGTTCACTTTAATTTTGATCTCTTCTGTCCCATTTTTAAATTTCTTATTAGATTTTACTAGAAGCTGATAAAGAAAAGGAGAAATACAATCTTGCTTTATGAGTTTATACTAGCTGCTTTGCGCTATTATTGAGAGGAAGCCCATGGTACTGTGGGTTGTATAGGTCTGTCTCCCTGACTGGAAGAAAAACTTCAATCGAGACCCTGCCTTGTATTATGAGGTTCTCAATGAATAACCCTGGCCTGTTTGTTTGTTTGGTAGGTCAGATTGAAGTTATCATGGATCGAAGACTCATGCAAGATGATAATCGTGGCCTTGAGCAAGGTGTCCATGATAACAAGATTACAGCTAATTTATTTCGAATACTACTAGAAAAAAGAAGTGTCATGAATATGGTAGGAAAAAAGCTCTCATGTTCGGATGTTGTTTGTTCTTTGCCATCCAAAATTATGACTTTATACTTTTTTATTTTTTGCATTTTCCAATATTGAGATAGTTTTGTAATAGACTTAGCCTGTATTCACAAAAAAGAGAACTTCATTTATATATACTGTGTAAGATTTACATTCAGGCCATTTTATTTTTTGGTTTTGCTTATTGTGTAGATATAAAATAATGTTAAGGAATCAGCTTGGGTGAAATTTCCTGAAATTACTTTGAAAGAAATGAGCGTTGAGTTTAAAGGATAGAGCTTAGTCATGTACTTAGGAGATTAAGTTTGATTAATAAAATTTATTTGAAACCTTAGTATACTCATTCTAGTCTTAGGCTCATCTGTTGAAAGTAGATTTACTTGATCGCTTTCTTGTTCAGTTTTCATTACTCAAAGCAAAAATCCAGCATTCCATGTAAAAGAGTCTGACAAAAGCTTGATCGGACATGAACCAACCTGATAGTATACTCCTTCAGGTGGCAGAAAAGTTACCTCAGAGCCCCCCATAGACTGCTGACTACCCACCTCAGATGGCCCTGGACATGGCCCGTTTTCACTTACTCTGCTTTTCATCTTTCCACACTGACCATTTCAGATCTTTTCTACTCTTTTCAGCCAGTGGCCTCACCATCCACTGTGTAGAGAGAACAGCCATTCATAGGGCTCTCTGTTCTAGATACCAAGCATCTACTCCCACCTTGTCCTTCTTCCCTTGTGTTACCTTCCTTTCCTTGTAGCCCAGTCCCTCCAGTGTCCTTGGAACTGACCCCAGTCTCCCTCCTGAGGATCCTTTTGTTAATCATCCTCCCTCCTTCCCTGTCCGTGCTCCTCATAGCCTTTCAGTTGGCTTTTAAATGCTCTTCGTTTTCTTTCATGAAAAACAAAAACAAAAAACAGCCCTCACTCAGACTCTCATTTCTGTTTCCCCTACACTATCTCCTCTACCCCACTGAGCCAGAGCTGATGAGGTGAGTTTGTGTTCTCACCTCCCTCTCACACTCAATTCATTTCAGTCTGGTTTGAGCCCCCATCATATGCTCTTGCCAGTGTCACTAGATCCAGTGGATGTTTTCGGTTATCATCTTACTTCACCTTTCAACAGTATGTGACACTGACCATTGTCATATCCTAAAACACTGCCTAGCGAGGCCTTCCATGGTGCCCTACTTACTTGGTTTTCCTCCTGCCTCTGGGGTAGTTCTTTCTCTGTCTCTCTCATAGCTCTTTATTCAGCCATTAAATATTAGAGCCCTCAAGGCTCGGCCCCAGGCCTTTTCCTTTTCTCATTTTGTACGGCCTTCCTCTGCGTCAATTGGAACCCACAAATACAAGCCCCCAGCTTCGGTTTCACCTCTCACCTCCAGACCCATCTATCTGGTTGCTTCCTGGCATTTCTTTCTACATTTTTAAGGGCATCTCAAGCTCGACATATCCAATATCATTCTTGTGATCTCCCCCCCACACCTGGCCCTTTTCCAGTGTTCCCTCTCTTGATAACTAGCACCACCTTCCATCCAGTCCAGCCGCCTATGAGTCATCTCTGATAGACACTTCTCCTTTGCTTGCTCTCTTCTCACAGCAGAGTCATCACCAGTGCTTGGCTATCTCATTGCCTAAATATTTCAAATCTATGAACTTGATTACTTCAGCGACTCTAATCTAAACTAGCATCATGTGTTTCCTGGAGGTAGCCTATACACATCCACTCTTGTCTCTTCTTTCTGCTATATCTGTTTTTAACCCAGTAAGCAGTGTTTTTTGTTTTTTCAAAACCAAATCTGTCCTCCCTGTGCCCTGCTTAACCCCACTATGTCTTCTCATTGCTCTCAATATAAAAGCCAAATCCTTACCATAGCCCACAGATCTCCTCGTGGTATGGGCCCTGCCTGTCCCCCATCCTCATCTACATGGCTTTCCCTGTTTCTGCTCTGGGCCAGCTGGTTTTTCTTTCAGTCATAAGTACTTCCCATGCACCCAGCCCTCAAAGCACCTTTGCACACGCCTTTCAATCTCTCTGCCCAGCGACTCTTAGTCATAGTTCAGATCAGGGCCTATTTCATCAACTGCTTCGGCTTGACCAGGTCAGATCCCCTTCTGCGCTCCCTCAGAACCATGCACCTCTCCTTTGTGTTTGTGTGATTATGTGATCATTGTTTTTCTCCTCTTTGGGACCGTAAACTCACTGGGAGTAGGGCTTATGTCTCTATCTGCTTCTAGGATTATTCCTAGCAGAGCAAGCACCCAGTGTATGTTCTGTGAATGAATACACAAATGCACAAATGAATGAACTGTGATAGCACATTGCACCGCTGTATTTATCGCAATTACTGCTTACTGCCTTGTCACCATATGCATGTTCTATTCCCCCTACTAGATTCTAGGGATTTGTCTACTTCATCTGCATGTGCCCCACAGGGCCTCCTTGCCTGTGGTAGGCATGCTATAAATAAAATACTGGTTGATTGAATGAAGTGGCAACAGCTAATTATGGCAAAGAATTCTCCCAGTATTTAGAACCTTTTAGGAAAAGATTTTAATATCCATTTTAGATGTCAAGATTTATACCAGTTCTTGAGATTCGTGGTTTAAATCAATTACTGATAAGAGCTTAGTTTTAGGATTAAAACTTTACATAAAAATCATTGTCTGAGTGCTGGCAGCTACTATCTTTTGCTCCTCCTGAAATGTTTCTGGCTTTGACGATTTTTCTCTCTATAGACACTAATTTACAAAACTTCTGTTAACTATGGCAATAAAAATGTTCATGTCAGATCTATAAAGCTTTCACTTAGAAGTTAAATAATTTGTTTACTGTCATTCAGAACTCTTTGGGTAGTAATTGATTTAAATTTGATTCAAAGATTTTATAATCCTGTGTTGGTTAAATTTTTCTTTTGCTAAACTATAAATTCTTGGGCTTAAATCAATAGTTTCTTTTAAATAAGAAATGAACTAGAGAAGAGAAAATGCATTTTAATTTCTAGCGAAATTGATTAAAAAGACATTTGATTAAGAAATGTTAATATGTCATCATGTAACTTAAATTTTCTAGAAAGTGTCTTTATTTTCAACTCAGACTTATGACTAAAATATCAATGGTAGAAACTGAGGTGGGGAGACACTCCCTGGAAGGGAACGCATTTTAGTGGGAAGCTTTGAGCCTCATGGGAATAATCCTGGATGACTAAATGAAAGCGTCCTGTTCTTGAGCGTTCTGCAGAGAGGCAGTGAGAACAAGACTGGAATGATAAATAATTGCTGGGAGAGGTATAAATGCCCAGTGAAGCACTGTGGCTGTGTGAGGTTGACTGTCATCCGTGGGAATAATGCTCAAGGCTCAGCAGAAGTGGAAAATAGGAACTGTCTTATCAGCATTACTCTTCAGGGTTTGTTTCTTTGACCCTTACTTCCTACCCCCTTTCTTCTGGCGACTAGTATAATAGTAAAGGGGGCGTTGAACTAGGAAGTGTTCGTGTGTTACAACTGGGTCATTTTACCTCTGGATACCAGTTCTTCACATATAAGGAGAGGAAGTTGGAGAGATCAGGTAAAAACTCAAATGCTGACAGGGCTCAGGGAAGTGATGGCATGAGGGAGGTTGTTCAGGTTTGAGGGCAAATGCTTACATGAGGTGACCAGAGGGTCTGTGGTGAACATGAGGATGAACACATCCCACTTAGGAGCCACAGCTCAGCCCTAGATGATGTTTCCACATGAGAATGTGGGGACCCAGTGTGACTTCATTTTCCAGTGTTTGGGGTAAAAAAAACAGTTATCTGTTAAGGGGAGTTTTTGTTATTATTGTTGTGTTGATGATTTTAATGTGAAATCTCTTGGATTTTTTTTCTTTTTTTGAGAGGTGGCTGAAAAACAAATAACTTTTTAATACCATACAGAGCTACCAAAACATGTCTAATAGGCCAGCTTGGCCCATATACTACTAGGCTTCAGCTCTGCGCTAAATGATATTTATCTCTAAATCTTACAGGTCTACATATTTTCATTCATTCTCTCTCCTCCCTCTTTGTCTTTTTACCCCATCCTTCCCCCTACAGTAATTTTCTCTTTCATTTATATTGCATTGCTTGTTAATGTAGTAATTAATAAATTAATTAATCATCAACAAACATTTATCAAGTTCTCACCGTGTGTCAGGTCATTCTGAATAAACAAAGGTGACTAAAAAAACGATCTTTTTCTTAATAATTTAGCAGGTTTTGATGTAGACAAAATGGAAACCTGTGATGTTTAGGAATCGGAGAACTCATCAGGGCTTAATGAAGGGCACGAAGGACCCTGGCAAGACGTTCTGACTTAATGAAATAAGGGCTGAAACCCAATAGAGAAGATCGCAACTTGATGTGGTTTGGATCAGAATGTGCTAGAAACTCTTTTTAATGTTGAACAGGATGCAGGGAGAAAACCAGACCTGTACAGTCTGAAACCTTCCAACCTACAAGAAACCAAATAATATTTAGAGTAGTATATTAGTTACTATAAGGCTGGGAAATTCATTTATAGCTTAAACGAACATGTAAAATTTCCTATAGTAAATATATTTTATAAGCTTTGGGTTTATCATCAGGGTTATGGTTAAAAGATTGGTTATAGCTCCACAGTTAAATATCTTGCTAGCCCCTTACTGCTATAAATATGTTCAGAAAGTGTGGGAATGATGGCGCTCTGCCTGAGACTTTGCCACACCCGACTTGGTCAGCGTCCAGCAGTGTTACTTGTTCAAGGAGCTCTTCTGACACCAAACCACAACTCTTATATAAACTTTTCTTCTTTATCTTGCTTAGGAGACAATAAATAGCACAGTTCTTGAATGCTAAAAGTGCTTGCATTCACGGCATTGTATCATTTGACAAGACTTTTCATTAACATGTTTTCGAGTCTGCATATTGGTTTTTTTAATCCCAAACAAGTTAAAGGATGAGACTTATACTTTTGATTCCAAAGGGAGCTTTGTTTCTTCTAAAAGGTTGGGAGGATGTCTGGGGTGGCAGTTCCTAGCACAGGTCAGCAGAGCGGTGTGGGACTGACTATGTGACAGTCATCTGGGGGGCTTTTAACTTTACCTTCCGAGGGTCCCACCCCAGGAGGTTCTGATTCAGTAGATTTGGGTTCGGGTCCAGGGATCTATGTTTTCTAAAAGTTCCCCAAGCGATTCTGATGTATGGTCAATGTGGGGGAAGCACTGAAGGTCAGAACTGATTTGGGTTTGGAGGAATAGTAAATATGCACATCACTGCTACTAAGGTATAGATAATCTATCAAGAAGTACCCTACGTACTCACTGAAGCGTCCAAGGATTCCTCCAAGAGCATAAGACAAAGCCAGAAAGCTTTTTCTGAATGTTTCTTGACGTAGAATGGACTTAATGCCTCCGGAATCTGATAAGGCAGGTGTTTTCCTGCCTTAAAAAGCTTTTATGTTTTATTACTCAAAAGTGATTTTGTCAGCAATCCTGACCTAGATTATGAAGTCCTTTGATATTTGAGTATACTTAAAGCTTCTTGGTGAAACTGTTCCCTCTCTCTTCATGTTATTCTACAAGCTGCATTAAATTTCAATATTGTTGAAGAATATTATTTTATATGCTTTATTTAATCTTTCCTTAAAAAAAGGAATGTGGAATGGATAAAACTTTTTAACAACACTTTTTATACCTAATATTTTTTGTCAGTATCTTAATATTGTAGTGTCCCTCTGTTGCCTTGAAAAAATTTTCTTTTCTCTCTTCATAGTCTGAATTGTAATGGTATCTACAGTTTGCTGCTGGCAAGATGCTCCTCACTCTTTGCTACCACCCTCTGTTCAATGCTAATCTGACATTCTGAATTTTAAGCTCTGTATCTTCTGTAAATCTTATCTTTTCACACAGATAAGTAGCCAAACCTTTTATTTGAGCCCTCTATTAAAAATATGCAAAATCAGAAGATATCAGTGAAATAGTCATTACGAAAAATAAGATATAAAATTAAATTTTCTATAAATGTTGCTGGTGATCAAAAGACCTTTCTACATAAATTATGTTTTCTTCTTAGTGCTTTTCTGTGTCTGCTTTTACACCTTAGGCATTATTGGTTAAGGTTGTACTTAGTCATTGATTTAATTAATTGTGTATATCATCTACCATATGTATATCCCTAGTTCTGGTAGATTTACTTAATGTTTGAACATGCTGAAATACTTGGCTCTAAGCATACACCATAGCAAAGACTAAAGTATTTAAAAATTATACTGAATAAATTGTGTACCATGTAAATGTGTGATAACTATTCTATAACACATATAGTAGTTCCTATTTTTGGAATAAAGTGAAGCAACTGACAATGATTTTACCAAATTTAAAAAAAACAGATGATCTAGTTATGCTACCTGTGTTATTTTAAATATTTATTTCTGAGTTTTTTTAAAAAAAATCCTATCATTGGGTAACATTTATAAAACATAACTTTGGATCAATACATAACTTTACAGTCTAGTTAAGTGTATAAATGAAACCATAAGAATATGATGGGTAAAACCTGAGGGAGAAGAGATAGCATTTGACGATGTATAAGATATATGAACATCCCAACCCATCTACTTTAAGAGTTTTGTGGTAGGTTGAGAAAGAATTTTCATAAAAAGTTATACCTTGTCCTAGAATGTTGAGAATGTTATCAGGATTTTTATTTTTAAAGCAATGGAAAAGAGATATTTCTCAACATGGGAGTTAGGTGGACACTGTTTTCTTAGAACTGAACTTGGTAATCTGCTGTGCATTGTCTAAGACTTATTTATAAAATATAATGAAATCAAAGTATTAATATATTTGTATATTTTTTTCCTGTTTAAGCCCTGTCTGATAATTCAATTAATACTGTAAGAACTGCAAATATATAACTCTTAAGCATTTTTGTTTTTTCTTGATAGGAAGAAGAAAAGAAGTCGGTCAGTTATCCTTCCCTCCTTAGCCACATAACTTCTTCTTTCCTGAATCATCCTATCTTTCCAATGACAGAAAAGGTCCCTGTGCCCACCCTTCAGCTGCTCGGTGAATTCTCTCCATTAATGTCATCTTTCCCTTGTGACATTCATCTGGTTAATCTGAGGACGATACAATCAAAGGTATATCCCAAAACATATCTATAAAAAATTACTTTTTGTAGTATACTTGGTGTAAGGGGGTGAAAGGAATAAAACTGTAAATTTTACTCTGCTTCAAAGAATGATTAAGAGGACTTCACCTTTAGGCAACATCATTGTACCTTTCATTTGACTGTTGCTCTGTAGTTTAGAGTGTTTCCTTAGACTGATTTATTTTATTCTCAGAAAAGTTCTGTGTGGTGAGCAGGTCAGGGAATATCAGCTTCTTTTTACAGATAAAGAAGCTGAGACTGGCCTGAGGTCACATAATTAGTAGGTGAGAGAACCAGGCCTTAAGATCAGGCCTACTGGCATTTTCCATTTGTTTCTCCTTATTAGTCAGTGTTTCTCAGGAGTTAGAGAAACAGAAGGTATAGTGTGTAATTATTTCTGTACCAGAGACTTTGTACATTCATATCTTTTCTCCTAAAAATACAAAAAAAATCCTAAAAAACCCCAAATCTTTGCATTGAGAATCCAGCTATGTAGGTGAGATATAAAAACACATCAGAGGAAGAAACAAGGGAAGATTTTATTAGGGATGGAATTTTAACACAGTTTGATTGCTTGAGTTTACCTATATGCCTACTTTTAAAGTCAGAGACTGCATTTGAAAAGAAGAAAAGATGAGAGGTTTGACATCATTTTTATGTTTTGTAAAGCTGTTTCATCTTGTGGATTGACATCCACTTAGCCAGAAACAGTGAGTGCTTATAGATTCTGTAGGAAATGTCTTATAATAAATGGCCTGAGTGCGAAAAGAAGAGTGTTCATGTTGGAAGAGAGCGTAAGAGGAAAAAAATGTTTAGCTCGAGAACAAAGAACTGAAGAGAACCAAACAAAGGAAGGAACAATGCCTACAAATTTGGACATTTAGGGCTTTAAAACTATATGTCCAAGATAGGGAACTTACACCTGACTATGTAGGAAAATACATGTGTCTAATAATAATGAATGCAAGTGAACGTTAGAGGCCTATGTGTGTATCTCTGTGTCAAAAGGGCTTGTTTGATCACGTGAGTGAACTTCAGGATTTATTTCATGCCTGCTACATGCCACTTATTGCTAAAGGCACTGGGGTATAGTCATGGACTAAACAGACAAGAGCCCTTGCCTTTCTGAAGCTTAGATTCTAGTGAGAGGAGAAAAATAATTAAAGATGAAAAAATAAGAGAAACATATGTTAGATGATGATAAGTGTCATAATGAAGGGGAAGAAGGAAGGAAGGGCAGTTTTAGAAGGTGATTTGAATAGCGTGGTTGGAGAAGGCCTTGCAGAAAAGGTGATAATGGAGTAAAAATCCAAAGGAGGTCAGGGAATAAGAAATGCAGATTTCTAAGGGTAGAGCGGTTGGGAAGAGTTAGGAGCAAGTGGAAGGCCTGAAGGCAGGAGATGCTGGTCAGAATGGACGAGCCATGAAACCTGGGCTGTTCTTTGATTCCTTGCTGTATCCCCCTGCCGAGAACAGAGCCTGCACCTAGTAGGGGCTCGGTGACAGTTTGTTGGACAAGTGGATCTTGTGAGCGTTCTCTCTAGGATTCTACTATGGTCTTTTGTGGGTCTACTTTTTGACTCAGGGAAAGAACGCACTAGAGATGGGCAGCCTCCCTGAGGTAACCTGTCATTAATTCATGGGCTAAAGAGAATGAAAGGATAGGGTGGAGACACCAGACTCTGAGCCTCAGGCTGCCACCTCGGGGCATGGATGGTAGAGGACATTAGCGAGCTGAGGGATCCAGGGGTTTCTGGGGTCCATGGCGGCCATGGAGAAGTTTTAGCCTCACTTTTAGATGACTCTTTCCCATGATTATTTTCTGGAAGCAGCACCAGCTGACTCCAGAATCAGTGAGTATAGGGTTTTACCCTCCAAGGTTTTCGCTTGTTTTCCAGATCACCTCTTTTTTATGATTACCTGTTCCTTTCATTCTTCCTGCTGTTGGCTAGCTTCCTGTAATACAAATCTAATCACTTTCGGGATTAAAAATCCCATTGCCTACAAAGTTGATTTAGACCCTTGGGCATTCAGTCCCTCTGCAGTCTGGCCTCGCTGGCTGTAGCCACCTGGCTTCCCATTGCCCTTCTCACCTTTGGAAGGTGAACCACCTTCACTCCCTGCTGGCTGCGTGACTGCTGACTCAGCTACCATTTATAAAATGGGCCTGATATCAGATATGCCTGTTTCAGGTCTAGTATGAAAAACAGATGAAATAGTGCTGTGAGAGCCCTTTGAAACAGAAGTGCTTTGTAGACATACATTGTTATCCTGATGATGCTTACAGTACATGCCAACGCAGGTGCAAACTGGAGTTTTAGCAGAGGGAATAAAAGCAATTTAACAATTTGACCAGGAAGAATAAAGACTGAAATGCCTAACCATAGGCATAGGTTAATGCCTAACACGTGATCAGAACTAAATATTTGGGGCTTTTTTGCATTATCATATAAATTGGTGCCAGTTCTATGTTAGTCTTTGACTCTTAGCACGTATTTCGAACAATTGTTCAAAAACTTACCAGTACAATTATACTCCAGGGAAGATGTAAAAAATAAATAAATAATAAAATTGCAGGGGGAAAAGAAAAAACTTACCAGTAGTCTGAAGGGATACTTTAAAGAATTGCTCTCTGTCCCCTAACCTCTGATAATAGGAAAGTAAACATTGAAGGAAGCTAATGTAGGTATTCATTCAAAGAAAGCTTGATACTTAAAAGGTGTCAAGTGTAATTTCATGATTATACTAAAAGAAAGACAAAAATAACTCAATCCAGAAGCCAGAGCTAATCATTTTGGATTGTGTTCTTGTTTTTTTTGTGTGCTGGCAGCTTCCAGCATACAATAATGAGTTTTTCAGAGACTGCAGTGCATTTTTCCCATTGAAATTATGTAAACAGAGGTGTTGGCTGCTTCCAAGCAAGACTAGAGGTCTACATTGGCCTATATCTAAGTAAGCATTTTCCTAACCATCACCTCACAGTATTTCCATGAGAAAAGTGTCTGAGGACCCCCTTGACATGATAAGGGCACGTCTGTCTTCC
Organism: Pseudorca crassidens; assembly: GCF_039906515.1. Classification (NCBI taxonomy): domain Eukaryota; kingdom Metazoa; phylum Chordata; class Mammalia; order Artiodactyla; family Delphinidae; genus Pseudorca; species Pseudorca crassidens. The sequence goes on from NC_090298.1 coordinate 89,884,997, forward strand.
CCTGTGACCTCCCCCATCAGCTGTGTAACAGAGGACACGTCCTCTGCTTGCCCATGCCCAGGCTGCTGTCTGAAGGTTGCTCAGTTCTAAGCCTCAGTCTCCCTCACTCCTTGAGGAGAAAGGAGTTATGGGCTCAAGCAATAGTGAGAGAAGGAAGGTGGGGGCTGGAGGTTTGCTAACCACTGAGCTGGTTCAGCATTTCGAGCTATCATTCTGCGAGTCACTGTGTCCAGATCACACTGAGGAGATTTTTACAAGAAGAGACTTTTACAAATTCCCCCATCTCTGAGATTCTGATTCTGTAGGTCTGGTGTGGAGAGCTTAGGAATCAGTAATTTTTAATAACTCTCCTCGTGATTCTAGAAATTGCTGAGTTATCACCATTGGCTAAATTAGGAAAGTAAGGGTTAGAGAAATTAAATGATTAAAATTAAACTACCCAGCAGTAAATGGCAGAATCAGGAGCCACATCCAGGTCTTCTGAACCTGGGTGCTGAACGTAGCCTCAGAGGGTGGTATTTGACCTTTTAAGACTTACTAAATCTGTTCTTAAAGTCCAGTTTCTCAAGGAGAAAAAGTCCAGTTTTTCAGAAATTGTTCTATATTGGTAGATGAGTTTATTTTTACATAGGCATCTCTTGCTTTTCTAGTTTATAATTTTTTTTGGAAAAAACTTAATTATATGTCATATATTTGTAGTCAGATGAAGAGGGAAACAAACATCTCTTAAAACCCTGCCTCATAGCTGTATGGCCCAGCATGCTCCAGCCCCTGTCTAGGAATTTAAATGTTAGCCTTCTCATCCTATATGCCTGGCCTCCAACTCTCTTTATCACCCTCTGTTCTTACACTATCAACAGTTTGAGATACAAAACGAAGCTTCTATAAAGATTTGAAAACTGGGGAATAAGAGGACCACTCAAGTGCACTAAACGGGAAAACCATGTCATTGGGAAAGGGTAATGATTTAGGGAGAAGAGAGGCTTGGTAGAGAGGATGCTGGGAGAATCTCATGGGAGGATGGATCATGGATCAGGCTACAGTGAAAGGTTCATCCTGGAATGCTGACATTCCAGAGATGAGGAGGAACTTGATTAAGCTGTTCATCTAGGCTTCATGGAGCCATTCTGCCTTGATGTTTTGAACAGTGATATCTGTTTCAACTTTTTTTTGCAGATTGTTTCCACTGCTTTTATGTTTACATATATTTTTATTTAATTTAATTTTAGATATATATCTTTATATCTATACTCTCTATCTATAGCTATGTATTACATTTAACTCTTCACTCTGTATGGAATTTATTTTGATTTGTGCTTAACTGTTTCTTACAAATAGTTAACCAGTCATTTCAACATCAGCACCACTTACTGAATAAGATTTTCTCTCTCAACTTGTTTATACCACCCCCTCCTTTTCTTGTAAGAGGCAGTTTAAGGTTTTACTTTATTTTGCCCTTCTTATAAGAATTGATTGGTGCTTTATTGATCTCCCTAGCTTCTCGAAAGGTGAAAATTGTGGGAAAAAATGTCCTTTGTTGTACATATCTGAGAACAGCTATTCACCTTCCCCTTTCTTTCTGTCATGCTATCTTGTTGATTAAAACAGGATAACTGTTATTGACATTTTAACGAGTGCCCTGGAAAATGAATTTCTACTGGTTATTTCCTGTCTCAGGACTTATAACACAGTGTGAGATTTTCTAACCTTCCCAGCTGCCAGAATGCACTGAAATATGAATGTTGTTTGGCATTTTCAAAGAATCTGGGCGAGTTGGAGAAATTTTCCCACCAGGTGTTTAGCTATGCCTTTATCTGTGTACCACTTACACATCCTCTGAGAAGGGTGGGGTCACATTCTTCTTGGAGAATCTGGTCAAAGTTACAACCCCTCTCTTCCTCAGAAACAACGTGTGTACGTATGCTGTTTAGCACAGCTTCCAGGCGTTACAGATTTGTGACCCTCACTTTTGTAAGGAGCAAATCCAGCTTCTTTTGGTGTGAGATGCGAGTAGCTCAGCTCTCACGTTTTGCGGAGTTCTCATCCACCTCAGGAGAGGAACATTTGGCTCTTCCTTTTCTTAGAAGAGACTGTCAGATGTGTGTGTAATTTTCAGAGAGACTTTAAATCCTGTTTCAAAATGGGATGAGTGGATAGGTGGGAGGGTTGTAGATCGATAGAAATGATAGTTTCTAAACCTTTCTTTCTGAATATGTTATGGTAAATCATGGTTTTAGCTCTATTGGAACCATTAATGAATACTCCCTTTTTCCAGCCTCGGATCAGAGGCGGGGATCTCCTTTAGTTGATGGCCTTTCATTATATTAAGTCAAAAGCAATCCTCCTCTTTGCCCTCCAAGCTAAGTATCTCTGAGCACGGATCCACAGCTAGAGCAAAGGCAGGAGAATGTAGTTGTGAAAGTACAGACTTGGGAGTCAGACCACCTAGGTTTGAGTGCATTCCCCGTACTTGCTGGCTGGGTGTCTTAGAGCAAAACTCTTAATTCTCTGAGTCCCAGTTTCCTCACGAGTAACAAGGCAATGGTAATAGTACCCACCTTAGAGATGTTCTGAGAGGATTAAATGAGTTGATGTTTGTAAAGCATTTAGAGCAGCAGCTGGCATGTAGTAAGCACTAAGTGCTTGACAAATAAAGGTTCTCAACTGTGATCATTCAGTCATAAGCAGTTGTGATTGTTACTAATAATGAAGCGAAAATCTTGGCACTGTTTTTTTTATAAATTGGAGAAGGTTGAAGTGTATTGCCAAAGTAAATCTTGATATCATTGTGATGTGTATTCCTTATATAGTTTATTACTGATTCCTCAGATTTTCCAAAACAATGTACCTAGAAGTGTCTCCATGCCAGGTATTACCCTGAGTGCTTTACGTGAGCCTTATTTAACTCTCACGACAACACTGTGGAAGTAGGCACTATTTGGGCCCCATCGTGTGGAAGAGAAAACTGACTGACCTAGGGCTGGGGTAACTTTCCAGGTCACACAGCCAGTAAGCGGCGGTGCTGGGAGCCACACCGCAAAGAGCCTGACTCCAGATCTCCCTACTCAGAACCTTATACTGCCTGGGAAGACGAGGGGAGCACTAGTGCTAAAAATGTTAGGGAACACACTGCCTGTTTTCTTCTTGTCTACTCAATAATGATGGGACACCGTAGAAGTGTTCACCAGCCATTGATGGGGAACGGTCATGAAGGGCCGTTGTAGAGTCATTAGTGATAATTGCACTTTGAGTATGAGAGGGAATGTTTTGTGATAGGGGTGTTCCTTTACCTTTAAAGAGAGCAATACACCTTGTATATCACCTCAGCTACTTCAAAGGTTGTTGCAAGATGAAATGAGTTAATCCATGAAAAGCATTCTGTACATGACTGGCACACAGCAGGTGCTCAATAAGTGTTAGCTGCAGTTACTGTTATTGTCCTCCCTGTGGTGGATCCTCAAAGGGGTTTGTCACAAGTCTAACCTAGTTCCCTGAATTTTCAGAGGATAGACTCAATCACTTAACTGATTCATGGTGGAACCAAACCTTGCCTCCAGTCTAGCTTTCTCTGAGCCTGATGGCTTCATTTGGTAAGCCAGATCACCTTCCCCCCTAGTTCCCCCAGTTGCTGGAGACATTTCATAGGCCCCCCCTTAGTCTGGGAGCTAGATGTTGGTTTATCCCCTGAAATAAGTTCTACAGTGGATTTTCCTGGTGCAACTTGGGAACATCCAAGCAGGGGTTCAGTCTCAGTGGTGATCTGAACTGTTTTACAAAGACACTTCATTTGAAGCTCACCTAGCACAGTGCTTGGTGCAATTTCAAAATTTGTAAGTTTTCTTCCCCACACCCTCCCCTTCTTTTCTGAGGTCTGGATGCTACTAATGTGTTAATGAATATAAAAACAGGTCTTTCAAAATTTGTTTACTCTCCTAGAGTATATAGTGTGACTACTTGAAGGTATCTGTTTTCCTGTACACATATTCAAGTTAAATTCACAGTTTCCCTACTTTGAAAAACAGTTTTCTTGTAAATAAAATGTCTAGACAGACTTTGAAACTGAAAAACTGCTGCTTTGCCTCAGGTATTTTTGCTTGAAAACTGATACTTTCATGAATACTTGATTTTTAAAACTTACACAAGATGAATGCCATTTCATTTGGTGTTTTAGTCCTTATGAATAGTGATACAGTTTTGGTTTTCAGAGAAAGTAAAACTTTTTCCCATTGGTGAAAATTAATTTTTATGACTTTAATCTCTACTTTTGTATTGTTTGTTTAAATCTCTTACCAAATTCAGTGGCAGAATTCCAAAAGTGTTTCCCTTCCCAATTTTTTGTCACCTTCAGTCTGCTAAAGGCCTTACATATTCATTATTCAAGAACAAATGTGCTGCAGGAATTTTAGCAATGCCTGCTTATCAGTGTTTCTTTAAGGATGGTCTAGTGAGTTAAGATGGCCAGATGCTTTAGGTTAATAGTGATAAGTGCTTTTGGAGTCTAATTAAGAGGGCATCTAATTTGTGAATTTGAATCAGGGTTCTGTTTTGATTTTGATGTATAATTGTGGACATATAATTTGGAGCTTCCCTGATTCCTTAGCTACAAAGTTATGATGTCAATGAAAGAAATTTGTGAATGAGAAGTTAGATAAGAATATTGTTTAATTTGTAACTACTATGAAAATAATCACTATTTATTTGATGGATGATGTTGATAGAAACAATAACAATATACTGAGGGCTTCCTCTGCTCCAAACCGTAGGCTAAGTCCTTGTTACGCTATTTCATTTCATTTCATCTCTCTCTCTCTTTTTTTTTTTTTTTTATGGTAAAGGAAAAACTGTTTTGCTGAAATCAGCAGCTAGTAAATTGCAGAACTAAGATACAGATCTTAGGCTGTCTGACTCCCAGCTCAGATTCTGAACCATTCATTTCTACAGCTTCTTAACTAGCACATTCTGTCCTATAAGCTGGGCTACCTTACATAGTATTTTCAATGGGTTAACCTGCACCATGACTCCATGAAGGAGGTAGACATGCATTAGCTCCATTTTACAGACAAGGAAACTGACAATTAGGAAGAATAAAGGACTATTCCAAGGTTTCACAATTGGCAACAACTATTATCCTTCTGTATATAATAAATAAAGCGTTTTCTTATGTGCTCTTTTAGTGCCATTTTCGGACTGTGAAATTGTTTGAAATTTCATTAGAAATCTCTGTCATGTGATTTCAACCTACTGTGTGTATCATGTGGTCCTGTGATGACTCACAGAATCCCTTAAATGACTTTTTTCTCTCCCTTCAAACAAAATTTCAGCAGTACCACTGCAAAATACCAGTGTTAAATGTCATAAAACAGGTTATTCCAGCCAAGAATCTGAGGTGAGGACAGCTTTAAGTTGTTCAGTCACATTAAAATCAAATCAGTGATGGGAATGCTGGCAGCTGTTCAGAAAAGATGTCTCTGTAGCACATTAAAAATTTTATGCCCTAGTAAGGATGATCAAGAACATGGGCATATTCATATCTGTGGCCACAAAAAAGAAAAAGGGACCAATTTCATCACAGTGTCAGTGCCAAGCAGCACATGACTCTCCTTGGAATAAATATGCACTTCTTAACTTTTCCAAGGATTTTTAATTCAGTTTATTTATCATAAACATTTTCCCAGTTTAGAAACATAAAATTTATTAAATAGTTGTAATTTTAAATATTCAAGGACTTGAAGCATTTGTGACATTGCTACTTAAATGGGTGCAAGAAATTTCATTGCAAGAAACTGTATACTGATCCCTGTAGCTGACTTGCCATGTTTAGTATTTTCCTTTTTGCCTGCACAAGAAGAATAGCTTCTGTAATGTGAATTTAAATGATATATCAATCTAATAAATGTGGTTGGCTTAGCAAGTGATAAGCATAACTAATTCAATTTAAATGCCTCTTATATAAAAATAATGAACCAGTACATTAAAGATTAAAAATGTTAATGCAATTAGCAAAAATTAGTATTCAACGAAGAAGCATGTTTCAGTTTTAAGATGGATAATATATCATTCAATGACAAGATAAGGACTAAATTCAGGTATACTTTATTCAGTTGATGGATTTATTAAAAATAAAATAAAATGCTTTATTTGAAGGAACTTTGGTAAAACGATATATAATATGTGGACGAAAGATAACCCACGTCCTCAGGAACTATGGAGGAAACCAAGGCTTGAGTGACTTAACAGGGATTCTTAGAACATAATATCACCTGCCTCCTTGTGGGAGGGAGTGTAGCAGGGGGTGGGTGGGCACAGTGAGCATGGAACCTGAATGGAAATGGATTTGCCTGGATTCACTTTTCAATAAAATGAGCATTTGTGGTTTGGGGACACTGACGTCAAGGGTATGCAATAGTGTCAGTATTTGCCTTAATGTCACCGTGGCGTGTTGGCGCTCTGCTCATTTGCAGGTGGATGGCAAGCATTCCAATGAGGCAGCCTTGATCCTCCACAGGAAGGGGTTTGATTGCTGCTTCTCTAGCAGAGACACGGGGCTGCTTTGTTCCACTACCCAGGGAAAGGTGAGCTGAAAGCTTATTTTTGCTTGTTGAGTTAGTGTGCTTTGAAATCCTTACTTTCTGCAGATAATCTTGACAATGAGATGTTTCATTGCCTCTTCGCTGACTCATTCCCCTCAACTTCAAATTAGTTCAAGTTTCCCCATCTTAAGAAAGCCCTTTCTTAACGTTCAGTCTCTTCTTGTCACCATTAAAATGCATAGGCAAACATGTACACGTTTGAAGGCAGTGTCCTCATCGATTATTAGGTCTTCCATTTCCAACCTGCATAGCACCTTCTTCCTGCCCACCCCCTCATTTCCACCTCTCTCGGACATGGTCATGTATGATCCAGTTCAGGGGTGGCAAACCCAAGTCCTACAGGGGCCAAGACAAGTTTTACAGTAACTAAAGTGGGGTGCTGGCTTGCAGTATGGGAAGAGAGGGAGCAATGAGACTGTGGCCAGTGGGATAACTCAACCGAAGACCCCAGGGCAGCTGTACTTAGCTCCAGTCAGTTGTTTCCCCAGGGGAAAGATGCAGGGCTAGATCTTCTGATTAAGCAAGATTTGCATATGAGTCCACACTCTGCAGACCAAACAGATCCTCAGGCTGACCACTGCTTGGTGGCTGCGCATTTCTGACTTCAAGGCGGTCTTGCTGACAGTTCTCATCAGAGAACTCTCCTTGGAAGCAAATCAGCCTCCAGTCTTATGCCTGTGGCTCTGAGCTAGCTGTAACTACAAGAAGATGCTTGGGCTGATTCTAGCACACTGGCGGGTCTCCTCCACCAAGTCAGCTCAGGGGACCCAGCTCTTCTCCAAAACCTAATAGACATAGTGTAGACCAGACTCAAGTAATTCAGTTCCAGCCTTACAAAATTAGTATGTGCATAGGACCCAAAAAGAAAAGAAAATATAGTAGGGGGGCCTAAATCTGCTTAGATAGATAAGCTTCTGCATTTCTGTTCCTCACCCTGTATGTGGTTGGTGCTAAGAAAGCACTGATATCTTTGTTTCATTACATTTGCACTCTCCCTTATTAGTGATGATCTGAGAATACTTGCTTGTGAACATTTGTACTCAAACATTAAGGCATTGAGTCTTTAGGGGGTTATACGATCCAGAGAGACATATTAGAATAACCTGCTAGAAGTGAGGACAGTATTTTCTAAACAACCTCCCCACCCTATAAATGGGACTCACTGACATGATGGGCCTTCCTTGTGGCAGCCTGTGTCCTATCTCCCGGCTCTTTGGGCACAGGGAATATGGTGGATGAGCACCACTGTTAGGGGTAAGTATTGACTGAAAGAGGATATAGATGTGTTTAAAGCTTCTTGGCCTATAGATGTGCTTTCTTTTATTGAAAAAATGGCCCCTGCACCTGATGTGTTCTCAAGCAACAGAAAAGGAATCCAGAGCCCATCATCCTCCCGTTACAGTTTCCTGTGTCTCCCTCCAGGGTTAGTCTCCACGTTCAAGTATGTAGAGGTGGATTTAATCTCCCTCCCCTTCCCCTTATTTTTCATTAAAAGGGAACTTCAAACATACTTTTCACTTTTTCTCCCACTGAATATATAGATGCGCTACTAATCTTTCTACAAAGTTGTTCTAAACGTGCAATTTTTTTATCATTTACTTTTTAGATATTGGTACAGAAACTTTTTAACAAGTTTACTGTTGTAAGTCTCATACCTTCGTCATTATCCTTGATGCATTCACCTCCAGACGCCCGAAATATAAGTGAGATCAACTTGAGTCCCATGGAAATCAGCACATTCCGAATCCAGTTGAGGTGAACCTGGCTTTCAGATTTGGATTGGGAAGCATTGGCTTTTATACACTTCTTGGTTTGACGTGCAATAAAGAAGCACATTATTTTAGCTTCTGGCTACTGTGAGGACATGAAATCTGTGATTTTTTTTTTTTTAAACCAGTACAGTAAGAGAGGAAAAAAAAAAAAAGCCATGCTATAAACTTTTTTTTTTTTTAAGTTCCTTCCATGAACTACCATCGTCAGTATGAATTGATGCAACAAACAAAGAAATGTCTAAAGACAACCTCTCAACAGATTGTATCTCAGGTTAAATGTTAACTAATTATATCTGTGTTGGGGGTTGTGAAGAGATTGTTGTAAGTATTCATGTTGCTGACCCTTTGTTAGTCTTACAAAAATACCCATTTTTACCAAAATGGAATAAAAAGCTGGTGGGTAATAGCTAATGGCCAAAATGGTTGCAATCATTCATACATGTTAGAAAAATTTTATGTGTTGAAATATGTGGAAAAGTGCAATCCGTCAACCCTTATACATAGTTGACTATGTGTTTTTCTACCACTTGTACCACTTGACCCCTCCCCTCCTACCCTTTGTAAGTATTTCCAGAAATATCAGATTTTGACTCATTCAGTAGTAGACAAAGAGGCATATTTTCATTACTTGACAGTGTGGGATAGGTGCAATTTATTCCATTGTCACTAAAATAGAAGAAGCAATTCCATAGGTACCATGACCTCTTTTAGGTACCACAAGGTGTCTTTTTACACAGCTCATTTGAATACAGATGTTCTGAGAAGGGGTTTTCTATTTTAAAATTATCGTATCAGAATAAATGTGCCTTATTTTTTTATAAGTCTTGTTAAATCTTTTGGTGTCCATATTATGGTTGGGGGAAGGGAAGAGGCTGGGGGGAGGTGGAGGGGTGGGTACTTTCTATGACACATAAATTGTATAATTTTTGCCTGACAATGCTGGCCACGTTCTGATCTGTTTCATTAAATTTGTGGTGATGTTACTTTAAACATTTTGACTATTTGAATGTACTGAGATGTCAGAAAACAAAAGAAGGAAGAAAAATATTGTTAAGTAAAATATGCTGCTGCCAAGGAGACTGCAACGTGAAGCAAGGATTTTGTAACATGCAGAATCCACATGCTGTTTCCGTTTCACAGGAGTTCACCATTTTGAAGAGAGAATGCTTTAAAATAGACCCTGTTTTAAACCCACTTACATGTAGCTCATCATAATTTATCTTATTAAAGAGTATGTTTGTTCAGTGAATTCCAGACTTTTGTACATGCTAACCTCAAAGTGAAGCTCTAAACCTATGTGCCATTACAGTACTCTTGATAAAATTTATTTGGGATCATCGTGAACTTGACATTAAAATAAAAGCAACATTAGCAACATTTAGAAGATTCAGTTTTAGCATAGAAAGGATTCTTGACTATATGCACTTCTGAAAATTCTCTTTGTGTTAACTAATAGATTTAGTATTACCTGACTTTAAACTTCCATTATACCTCCTGCCATTCCAACATCTTCATACAGAAATAAAACACAATTTCTATGTTATCGTGTAGTCTGATTATCATCTGGATTTTCAGTCAGGATGCAGCTCCTAAGATTATTGTTATGTTAAATTCATAAACTTCTTTCTCCTTTAATTATTAAGGAAACAATACTAGTGTTGATCGAGATATTACAAGGGAGTAATTTCATGCAATAAACATGTACTGTAAGTTTTCTTCCTCATTTTGGGGGGATAAACAACTTTAAAAAAAAAAAGCTTCCTTTTTGTGGACATCTACAGGTGTTAGGATTACCAGAAGCAAATCCCAGGAATGAGATCAGTATTTTCGTTGTGTCTTAAATGTAGAACCTTCCTATAGGAGTTCACTGTGTTCTGTGGTTTAAGTGGGCGTGCTTAATTGTTCTGGAATTTCTGATCAATTGAAATAAAAAAATCTTGATGCAATAATAGTGGTTTTGCCACTCCCGGTTGTTTGAGATGGATCTGTCCCGTGTTTGGTTGGGGTCTTATTCAGTGTGTGTTGCCACCAGCTGCTCACAGATAAAGCAGAAATTCTCTTTTACCAGCAAGTTTCTGCTTTTTATTTTTAGAATAAATCATCAGGGAAATGAAGAGAGGATGCTTTTGCTTTGGGTTGTGGTCAAGAACTGATTAAATGGTTTAGTGACCCTGGCACACGCTAAAAATCATACACTTCAGTTGTGATCTCAGTGGCATATTTGTTTGCTTATGTTTTATTACATTTATTATTGCAGATGTTCAGTAGTTCATTACTTTCTCTTATTTTTTTTTCTGAAAATTTAATTTGTGCTTATAACTACAGTGTTTGAGAACTCAGCATCCTTGTTTTCTACAAATACTGATTAAAACAAAATGCTGTAAAATGTAAAACATTGTAATTACCTTCCCATGTCTTTGTTGTATTTGTGCTGAAATGTTTTCACATTCCTTTTTCTGGAAGAAATTCTTTGCTTTCATTTTGTTTATGTTGCTTACCTTGAAATCAATAGGTTTTGATATTTTCTCTTGGAAGATTTTATATCTTTTTGGGAATATGTAATATATCTAATAAAAGATAAATATTATCATGTACATGGTCCTCTAGAGTAGTTCTTAAGTCCTATTTTGTAAACAAGATATATTAAAACATTTTGAGGGGTAGGGTGGAGGTGTGAGGGCTTGTTCTTTCTTCCATTATGAATGAATCGCTCCTTCTTCAGTCCATTCTAGTTAGAAAAGATAGTTTTAGCAAGCAAGTAGCAGGTGGGGGTGATAGTGAGTTTCACATCTGGGTTTGGGGTCAGCTTTGAGGTTGGAGTCCAGGAACCTTCCCAGGAACGCCGTGCCTGTAGGACCTTCTGAACCAATGAGCAGGGCGAGAATTGTGGTCACATTCCATGTATTCCAGGATAAGATGAGAGTAAACCAAGATGTGAAATGAAGAAGGTCCGTGTGAGCTGATCCGGAAGGTAAGGTGTGTTGGAAGAGTGGAATCTGGAGGCACTCTGCCAGCCTGCTGGCCCAGACCAGCACACAACTTAGTGGTTTGGGGGGAATTCCTTCAAAGCCAGGAGGTGGGGGAGGGGGAGGGATAAATATCCCAGAGGTACATATGGGTTACCCAGGCAAACGATACATGCTGACTAGGAAGTTTGGACTTGTTTTGAGTGACTTAAAAAGTAAAGAGATTAATCAATTTGTAATATGTATATACTGAGCTATAAAACCCTAGAGAAATATTAATAAAAATACTAATTTCATCGTCAGTGAAAATTATTTTTGGCTGCATATTTGATGGTCAGCATGTCAAAATCATTTGAATGTTAAAACTGGTAAAGAAAAATTTTGTGTAGGTGGGCATATGTTCACATTCCTCCTACAGAGCTGCGATGTGAAACCAACTAAGGGTGATTGTGGCTGTGAATGGTTGAAGTAGTGGCCCAAAGGGGAGTGGGAGGAGGACCCTATGACATATGCTGCCGTATAGCCTATATAGAGAATGCCTGAAGAGAGGTAATGGACGAGCCTCCTTCAACGTACACTGGCTTAAGCAAAAACAGGTGATTTATTGTCCCTAGTACCTAAGGTTCAAGGGTAGACAGCACTCCAAATACAGCTGTAGCCGACTCCAAGGTGATGTCATCCAGGATATGTTTTTTTTCTCATGTTTTGCTTTCCTCTGAGTTATTCTTCTCAGGCAAGGACTGCACATTTGATGGCAAGATGGCTACCAGCAGACTCAGACTTGCATCCCAGCCGGCTTAGTTACCCCATTGGTAAGAGCACCTTCATCCACATTTTCAGCAAATGTCCTGGGATTGACAGTACTGGCCGTCATCTTGCTCATATCCTAATGATGGTGGCTAAGGGTAGAGTTAGGTTCAACTGAACCCCATGGGCAAAAAGCGTGAGAAATAGTCCTCTCATCATCCCCCATCTCATAGAAAATGGGATTCTACAACCAGAGGAAAGGGAGTTGGATACTGGGATACTATGGATTCTAGGCAGGCAAAATACAGTACGAAATATTGCTGAGAAAAAACAAATGTGCAAATTTAAAGGAAGTAGAAAGCACACTTAGCTTCCATTTCAGGAAAGGTTTCATAGAAGAGGTAGGCTTGAAATATCAATAGTTCCTAAAAGATGCATTTGACTTTAGGAGGTAGAACAATATGCGTGTACTCCGTAAAAGACCAGAATGAGGAAGGACATGGTAACAGCAAGCCTGAAGAACTAGAAATAGTTCCTTCTGTCTGGAGCAGCACCGTCCAATAAAACTTTTCTGTGGTAATGGCGAGGTTCTTTCTACATGTGCTGTCCAGTATGGTAGCCACTAGCCACATGTGGCTCTTGAACATTTGAAATGTGGAGAGTGCAACTAAGGAACTGAACAGCTTATTCTAGTTGAATAGCAACATGTGTCTACAGTATTAACCCTGGTCTGGAGCACATGGTAGCTATAAGATACTAATAGAAAATACAACTTAAAATGCAAGTTGAGGACGCATTCTGCTACAATCCTGCTACTCAGTGTGGTCCTCAGACCAGAAGCATTGGCATTACCTGGAAACTTGTTAGTTCCCCGCCCCCAGACCTGCTGAATCATAATCTACGTTTTAGCAAGACCCCCAGAGGATTAACGTGCATACTAAAGCTCCAGCCTAGAACATTTTTCAAGAAACAAAGTCTCTCACGCCTGTTAGAATGGCTGTTATCAAAAAGTCAGTTATCAAAAAGGCAAGAAATAAGAAGCGTTGGCAAGCATGTGGAGAAAAGGGAACCTTCATACACTGTTATGATTCCTTTTCTTTAGGGCTTTGCACTGGTTCCCTCTGCTTCAGTGATTCTACTTTCATACCTTCCTGGGACAGGCTCCTTGTTATTCTGCTTTGGTTCATAGTCACCTTCTCAGGAATCTCCCTGGACCAGCCAATTTATACAAGTCCTACCTCCACTTCTTCACTAAGTATTTTATTACCCTGCTTCCTTTCTTCCTAACAGAGCCAAGTGTGAAATCATGTCAGTTTGCCTTCCTCACTGATATAAGTGCTACTGAAGGCAGGAACCCCAGCTGTTCGTTCAGCCTTGTTATCCCCACACTTGCAACAGCAGACATTCAGAAAATAGGTGTTCAATAAATTGATGAAAATGTTTATCACCATTAAGTGTTGAGAAACAAAAATCGTGATTTTCAGAATGAGAAGGCTGTGAAGTCCCTTACATCTTAATTGTATTTGTTCATGTTATTTTCCTGCTGAAAAGTCCCATTACCAGAAATTAAAGTATAAACGTTTCAAGCTGCATTCCTAATTTGCCTAAAGGATGTGACCTCTTTATGGAAGATATTGTTGCTTAACAACCAGCTACTGGCCCTCTGGCTTCTTTGCTAATAAAATCCTGATTTGATTCACATATCAGACAGTCATAAGCCTCAGGAGGTGAATTGTGATTGGTCTAAATTAGTCACGATGATTTCCTTCTCTAGGCTTGATGACTGATTTAGGAATTGACTTGTGACACAATTTTGGCCAATGAACTATGATGGGAAGTCTGTTGAGGGCTTCTGGGAGAGGACTCCTCCTCAAAAGGGCAGAGCATCTTATCCTCATGCAACAAAGTTCAAAGGCAGTTTTGTGTAAGTGTTGATGCTGGAGCTGCTGCAGCCATTTTGCAACCCTGCAGAGACAAGCCTGACGACAAAAGTCAACTGGATGACCAAATAACAAATGAGTAGAGCTGATGATGCTGAGCTGCTGAATGAACCAACTCCCACCTTCTTGTTATATGAAGTAATGTCACTTTAGTATTTAAGACAATTCGAGTTTAGTGTTATGTTACAAAGAGCTGAAAACATTTAAACTGATGCCCCTCACTGCTGCCTCAGCACCGTGCTCTCTTGTTTTGAATGGGTACATGTGTACTTGCCTGACTAAAGCTTAGTTGTAAAGTCAGTTTCTCAGAACACAGCCTCTTACTTTGTCCCTATTGCTCCCACCACCTTGCACATTTGCTCAAAATATTAAATAAAACTGTTCTTAATGATATTGTGTAGACATTTTTTCAAATATGAGAAGCAGGATTTTTAAAAATGCAAAATGAATCCAGGATGTGTGTACTAGCAAAATGCCTGAAGACTGCAGAGCTCCTTTGGCATATGCCCTCAGAGAGTGTCAACTCAAATGTGGAATTGGGGCTGGCTTCTCTAGTATGGTGAACCTTATGTTAACCAAATGATAAGCAAAATCTGGAGGCAGAGGGGAAGAAAACCAAGGGGCTGGGGTGGGAGCAATGAGTCGGTGGAGGCTAGCCTCTTTGAAGTATGTCAGCTAATTCTTTAACTATTTTAAGATTTTTCCAAATAGATTTAAATCTTTGAAGGACTGTAAGTGAATTTCTGAATCTCCAAACCAGGCAAAGGAAGGAAATTGTAACAGTGCTATTTTAAAGGGCATATTTTAAGGGCCTTACATGGAACCCAGTGTTCTTGGCTCCCGTGCTCTATGTAGCTTTCCAATTTTTTATTCATAAGCTTAGCCTTGGGGCTCATTTTCTGGTCCCAAATCTAAGTGGCAATGTTAGCAAGCAAGATGTGTCTCTAGGGTCTGGATGTGTGAAAACTCTTTTACTAAACCAAATGGAGCCCTCATTGGTTGACTTTCAGAGCATGATCTGAAGTTGTGAGGAGGCCTTTGTTTTGATCCAAAACTCCCCCCCAACTGGAGCAGATCAGAGCACTCACCTTTCTTGGGATGATGTCCTTGTCACATGCAGGATTGAAAACATTTTGGGCTGGCTCTATGGAAGTGAGTTTTCAAAAAATGTGATTTGACTCATTTGTTTATTTTATCTTCCTAGATGGATTTTTAAAGTGCAGTTAATAAGATTACTTTGAAGTTTAAATCTATTTTCTTAAGAAAAATCTACAAATTCATCTTCATTGAATGTGTGGGCTCCCATTAATAGAGTCTGAAGGCAGTTGGTTTTAGATTTTGCATTGAGCTTTCAATAAACATTCATGGGAGTTGTCATTTGCTCAGGGTACCTGTGCCCTCCTATCTAGTAAGGGAGAGAAATCGTGCATGGAGTTAAGGTACTAGAAGACCAGAGGGCAAGAGGGCCATGTTAGCGCTGGCGGCACAAATGATAAGGTACTTAAAGCACATAGGAAGGAGACTTTGCTTCCATATGGAGTGATGAGGGGAGAAGAGGAGGTGGGAGGATTTGAGCTGAGCCTGGAAGGATATAAGTATATCACCAACTAGATGTGGGAGAGGAGGGTGGCATGGCACCAACAGCATGAAAACAAGAAATCTCATGTCTGGTGGAAATTTTGTGAAGGGAAATCATTGTAAGTTATACTGGAAATGTTTTTGTATAATTTAAAGGCCCCCCATAATCTGTATCTAGACTTTGGACTCTACAGAAGAAAATGGAGATGCGGTAGTATGCACATAGATATTGATTGATCAACACATTTAAGAAGGTGAAAGGAAAGAAGCATGTGTGTAGTTTTCAGGAACCCTTAATAATTGCCAGTAATTGTGAAGAAAGGGAAGCATATATGTCTGAATTGATTTTTTGCATTGTAGCCACGTGATGCCTGATTAAGGCAATTAGTTTCTTGTGTATGAGACTGTTGACTTCAGAACTCTATAGTGATTTTATTAGTGAAATAGTAATCTAAGCTTGGACGGAACCATTTTACAGGGTATCGAAGTAACTAGCTCCTTTCATTAGTCCATAGTGCATCTACTTCAGGACTGTCTCTACAATTTAATTTGTCAGCTATAAACTCTAGAGTATTTGTCACCCAGATAAGAGGTCAAAGAATTAATGAGACACGTTATTAAAATACTTTTAAAAGGGTCTACTATTTTAAAGTTTAGTAAAACTTTGTCATATGCAGTCTCTTGGGCCTGTGTCATTGAAACGTAATGATGAGGTTTTGTAAGTCAGTAAAAACTACATAAGGTGAAAGACCAGCCCACCTGATCCTGAATCCCACCCTGTTTGCATGATGAGAGATGATTGAGATTTCAACAAAGTTGTAGCCCCAGTTCTTACAGCTTTAACAGGTATGGGGGACATGGAGCCCTTTGAAGGCCAACACTTCAAATTAGAAGGGAACACAAGGGGCAAGATGGCACCAGCAAAAATGACTGGTTTTTGAAAATATGCACCTGGTTTCATTAAAATCTCTAGAAATAAACAATGAAAATGAAAGCTTTTCAACATTTAAAAAGAAAGCTACCTACTTGAACACCTGGTACCATGGAGCCAGGAGGCTGTAGGAGTTCCAAACTTGCCAGGGTTCCCAATAGAAGGCAAACTGTCTGTCTCGGGCCTGTAGGGTCTGGTGTTGCCATCTGTGTGGTTATGACAATCAGCTACCTGATAATGTTTGTAGAGCAGCGGGGGCTCGTGAGAGCGGGCAAATATTGTCAGAGGACGAGGGAAAAGAAAGGATCACTAAATGCTGATTCCCTTTTCTCTTCCTTTTTCAGAAGTCATGGCCGGAAGTAAAATATGATCATAATAATCATTGCCAACACTTACTGAGTGTTATGTACCAGGCACTGTAAATACATGGCATACTTAGGTATGCCTTACAGCCACCCTGTAAAGGCTGTACTATTATTATACCCATTTTACAGAAAAGGAAAGTGAAGGCTAAAGAAATACAATTCCAGTCTTGGTCTACTGGGGGTCTGAGAACTACGGTCCGCAGGTCAAAGTTAGCCTACTGCCTGTTTGTGTAAATAACATCTTATTGGAACACAGTGATACCATTTGTTACATACTTTTTATGGGTACTGTATGGCTACAAAGGCAGAATTGAGTAGTTGTGACAGAGACCATATGGCCCACAAAGCTGAAAATATTTGCTGATGGTCCTTTAGAGAAAAAAGTAGACCTTTTATCTGACTATAGAGTCCACTTGATGTGGAATCCCCAGACTTGTCACTTCAGTGAATATTGAGAACATTTTAACTATAAAAGAATGGAAAATGTGGCAGCAGTAGTGGAAAGAGCATGAGACTGGGAGCCTGACAATCTAGATTCTTGTCTCAATTCTGCAAAAAGTAACTGGGACCTTGGAAAAGTCACTCCACCTCCTAAGAAATCTTTCTTCCTGATCTGCTCATTAAAGCCACACTGCCAAGCTTCCAAATTAAAAGATTTCCTAAACAGTTTTTCTGGTTTGCAAAAAGCTATTTTAACTGATCAAATAAAATGCATTTTTACCAGTTCTCCATGGCAACGCTCACAGCTCTTGCCAAATAACCTTTTGAAGTCCTATTTCTGCATGTTTGGGGTATGGCACCTTTGGGTAGAAAGATGTTTCAGAATGGGAATATTCTGTTTAATGCAAAAACTGTTTTGTTTTGTTTTGTTTTTGTGAATGCCAGGGTTTCCTTCCACTGAAACCACCTAAGCCTGAAGCTTTTTCTAGGGAGATTGAAGGCTGAATGTGAAGAGTAATATAAAAAATCCCAAAAGGATTATGTAAAAACCATTGAGTTTCAAGCTGTGAGTCAGCACCAACAGCACCTACATGTTGTGGGCTTCAGATCAGTGCAGGGACCTGTGGAACAGGAGATTCTTCCATTGAAGGACTAAGTTAAGAAATCACTTTAAATCTCAAGGAATCTTAGTCTTTTGCCATCTGTGGTGAAAAATCAGTCCTGGTGTAGCTTTACCCTGAAAGATTAAGGGAAAGGACTGCTTAGGGGAAAAAATACAAGCTGCCTTGTGATAAGTGCCTGAGCTACTGCCTGATGAGAAGGCTGGTGATGGGACCTGTATCTTGTTCCAATACTGCGTCGTGTTTGTTTGAAGCAAGAAATGTGTTAGTTTGGTGATCCTGTCTTGACTCTTTTCTTTTTAAAGCATAAAGATTTGGAGTGGGAGCAGGAAGGAAATAATTAGATGTATATCTTTGAATTCAACCTGAGTCAAGTTTGAGTGTGAGAGAAGCTATAAGTATATTTTAGAAAGAGAAAGACGTCAGAACTTCATGTCCACCATTTAGGAATGAACTTCCATTTGGCAAATGTCAGTTGTGTCCTGTCGAGTCTCAAGTTGGTAAAGCACTGCACATCCTGAGCCTGATCTCTTATGACATAGGCATGTGTCGTGGGTTGAAGCGGGGGATGGGGAGGGGTCCCAAGAGATTTGTCCATATCCTAATCCCTGGAACCTGCTATGTTACCTTATGTGGTACAAGGGTCTTTGCATATGTGATTGAATTAAAGACCTTGAGATGAGATGGATTATCTGGGTGGGCCCTAAATCTAATGCAAATATCCTTATAAGAGACAGCATGGAAAACACAGCAAGGAGGAAGCAATGTGACCACGGAGGCAGAGACTAGAGAGATGCGACCCCAAGTCAAGGAACGCTGACAGCTACCTAAGGCTGGAAGAGTCACGGGAGGATTCTCCCCTAGATCCTCCCGAGGGAGTGTGACCCTGCCGACACGTTGATTTCAGACTTCTGGCCTCCAGAACTGTGAGAGGATAAATTTCTGTTGTTTTAAGCCACCCAGTTGAAGTAATTTGTTACAGAAGCCTCAGGAAACTAATATAGTACTCAGAATACATCTAACCATCCCACTGCCTGTCTGGAGAAGCACACGGGGCTTTCCCCAGTCTCCCCTGGGATCCTGTCAGAGAATGAAAGGCTGCAGGATTATGTTGATTTGTGGCAGACACAGCACTTTGCCAAAAACAGAGAAGCACAGAACTGGACAGGAACCCCTTTGGTATTTGATTCATTTTGTGGGATTACTTATCCGCTGGCAGTTTAGAGTACGACTTGCAATAAAAACAGGAAAATGTTTTTAGTGATTTGCCACCACTTACCACAGAAAGTTATTCATCTAGTTCCAATAAATTTGAGTAAAGTCTTCTCAAGATGAAATGGTTGGATACTTGTCAATAATGGAGAATATGAATAATTTTCACTTCTTAGGAACTTCTAATTTTTAGAGCACTATTAATATGAAGATTAATTTGCACTCTTTTCTCTCATAATAACTCTGTGAAGCAGGTCAGATAGGTATGATTATGGATCTTTCAGAGCTGTGCGACTTAAAACTGGAAAACTAATGAAGGCAGCCTGATTGACAGATAATTTTTCCTGATCCAATGCCCTGCTCATTGGCTTACCTTTTAGGGATTGACTTGACTCAACAGAGACTTGATAAATTGACAACACAGTTACCTGGCTGTGTCCTTGAAGGAGACTAGGAAAGAAAGTTTTAAAGAAGAAAAATAGAGATTTGCCTTATCACATAACAAAACATACAGATATAACATCTTGTAAAGAATATAAGGATTGCAATTCACATTGGTGGTAAAGAGGTGGATCATTCAATAAATAGCATGGTCTTTATTTAGAGAAAAATGAAATTGTATATCTACCGCAAACACACAATGCAAATAATTGGCAGATTAAAGAGTTAATTGCAAAAATTAAGACTATACATATAATAGAAAAAATACAGGAGACTATTTTAATCACTTAGGATTGAAGAAGGCATTTCTATGCAAGGTAAGAACTTGAGAGCTGTAAAAACAATTAGACAAAATTTTTTTAAACATCTTTATTGGAGTATAATTGCTTTATAGTGGTGTGTTAATTTCTGCTTTATAACAAAGTGAATCAGCTATACATATACATATATCCCCTCCCTTTTGCACCTCACTCCCAACCTCCCTATCCCATCCTGACAAATTTGATTATAAAAATTAAAAGTGGTGTGACCAAGATGTCAGAAATAGAGTTAAAAGAAAAACAAAACAATATACCGTGGTAAATATTTGCAGTATATGTTTTATTCATTAATATATTCAACAGCTTTGGAGCACCAGCTATGGGCCAGACACTGTAGTTGGTGCTGGAAACAAAACACTGAATAAGATAAGTACAGATCTTATTCAGTGTAAAACTTGTGATTTAGTAAGTAAGGAATCACATTGAACAATTTAAAGTATAATGAGTATTAGAAAGGTCAAGCCTGGATGCCATGGGAAAAGTATGGTGTGGATAAGTATTGACAGACAGGAGTTAATATCTTGTGTATAAATAACTCATGGAAATCAATGAGAAAAATATTAACATAGAAAAATCAACAATAGATATATACTGGAAATTCCCAAACGGAGAAATATGGTTCACCAATAAATACATGAAAAAATGTTTATCCTCATGCATAGTCAAATATATGCACACCAAAGTTAGATATAGTGCTTTATCAGATTATCAAATAATAAAATGAGTTATAAAAACTGTTAATGATAAGATGTAGAGAGATGGGAACTCTCACATATTTTGATAGGAGTGTAAATTGTAGAAACTCTGCTGATGCATATCAACACTTACAATTTAAAAATTTGTCCCTCTGTTAATGTGTCATGAACTGAATGTTTGTATCTCCCCAAAATTTATATGTTGAAGCCCTAACCCCCAAAATGATGGTATTTGGGCCTTTAAGAGGTAATTAGTGTTAGGTGAGGTCATGAGGGTGGGTCCTCCAATATGGGATTAGTGCCCTTGTAAACAGACATGAGAAAGCTCGCTCTCTCTCCCTCCACAGACACACACTGAGGAAAGGCCATGTGAGGGCACATTGTCTTATAAAGTATTATGCAGCATTTGATAGGGTGACTTCTTACATACAGACATGGATGGATATATGTCTTAAGATATTTTGTTAAGTGAGAATTATAGTTCAATATGTATAGCATGATCCATTTCTGTAAAATGTATAAAGAGATACATGTATTCACCCATTTATAAAGTGCTACAATGTGCCAAGTACTGTGCTATACAGTTAACATAATTTATCTCATCTCGTTTATTCCATACAACATTCACATGTGTTTAGGTAGTATTATTATCCCTATTTTACACATAAATAATTGAGGTCTAAGGTTAATTTGCCTAGTCACACAGCTAATAAGTGGTAAAGCTGGAGTGTGAATTTACACTCTGAATCACTACACTGTGCATAAATGTTCGAAATGGACAAGTGCCAACGGTTATTATTTTAGATTAGGGATGGGAATGGGAATAGAACTATTAGGGCCTTTAATATCTTGATATTGTTTATTATGTTTACTGGTAATAAGTGATTGTTGTTAAAAATTCAAAGCTTCCCCTATTTTGGAAGAAAAAGAACAAATGAGATAATTCAATGACCTTTGCCTATCTATAAGATGATGTTTGCAGTCAGTAAATCATAGATACTGTCACATTAATGCAAAATACATTGAAAGCTGTCATTTTGAATCATTTCTTAATCAATTAATTTGTTATCAGAAAACTAATTCTATTTTAAATGAAGGAAAGAAAGCTTTAACATCAATTATTTTTCTGAGAAACTTGCAAGAGAAGGAAAACTAAAATGTCAAAGCTTGGAATAACCATGGATTTCCTAAGTTTGCATTATTCAAATGGACACAATTTTCCTGCCTTGTCATTTGATAGGCATAGTTATGGCTTGGTGGAAATAGGTTTATGTTGAAAGTAAATTTGATTAAGTTAAAGACCTGGATTTAAATCTTAACCCTGCCTTTTTACTAGCTAGGTCATTAAATAACAAGTTATTTACCCTCTTGAAACTTTACTTTCTTCATATTTAAAATAGGGGTGTTAGTCCCTAACTTTGGGGATTTACATACATTAAATCCTCTAAAATACCCAGCACATTGCCAACCACTTAGTTGGTGCTTAATAAACATTGGCCATATCTGCAGAGACACAATTTAAGCTCTCAAGTAGAGAGTTAAATTGGTCAACTCAGATTTTTCTGTCCTCAGCTCCACTAGTCCAGAAGGAAGGTGGTTTTTCTCCCACTCACTAGCGCAAGCCGGCAACAACACCATCCGGACTGTATGTTCATCACTATGGTAACAACCATGGCCTCCCCGCTTTCTGCTCAGTGTTTATGCTCCCATTTTTTCCCTCTCCTCAGAGCCAGACTCAGCTTTATGGCTCCCACTCAGATGTCCTTTTGAAAGGAATAGACAAACTATAGCAAATGGAAATTGGACATATCTCTTTTTCCCTCAAAGTATGATACCACAATTGTCCAATTTTTTTTAGGAAATCTAACTAAATATTGTACTTCCATTCTTATAGCAACACAAGATTCCCTCGTTTGATGGAAATATAAGGAGGCAAGACTTGTGATACTCAATCCTCATGGATTTGCTCTTTAAAGCTCTAACTTAGGGGCATTCGGACTGAAGTGACTGTAATAAGACCAAAGACACAAATATAGGAATGCAATCAGTGGATGTGAAGGCCCATGGGTTGGCAGGCTTTGTTGAAAGAGAAGGTTGACACAGGTGAGGAATGGGAAATATGGCTGGAGTACTAGATTAGGGTCAAGTTGTGAAAGAATAGATACTACTAATCTCGTTAGTTTCCTAGGAGAAGTCATCTCTCGTTGTACCAAATTTCTCTGTAATAATCTCTACAGAGTCTTATTCCCTATGTTTCTATGATTCTAGCATCTGCAAGAGATCCAAATTTGTAGAAACTCAGCCATATTTGGTCTTAAGCTGTTTATCATCTATGGCCCTAGATGCAATGGTTATACTTGCATAAATTATTTTCTTAGCTCACAATTCCCCAAAGGCAGATATATCTAGATTACTATTTTTACAGGAATAATATTTTTGCAAACATTAAACTGACATTTTTTCATTCCCAGAAGTCATGTGGCTCTGTACTTAATAAATCAATGGACTTCATCACGTCATGGGAGTTTGGAACAGAGAAGTCATTTCTTGATGGTGAGTGGAAAACCGTATTTTAAAAAAATTCACAGTGAGACTACAGTGTTGAAATCCAGGCTTTGTTGAGAGGGGGAAAAAAGTTGTTTAAATTTGCCAAAATTCCTTTCACAAATCAAATCCTAAGCCTAGGGAATCTGGATCACTGCATTTTATCTTAAGCCATAGTGTAGAGAGGACTGACATTTGTTACATGCAGGCTCAGCAGCCATGGCTCACGGGCCCAGCCGCTCCGTGGCATGTGGGATCTTCCCGGACCGGGGCACGAACCCGTGTCCCCTGCATCGGCAGGCGGACTCTCAACCACTGCACCACCAGGGAAGCCCAAGGCCCTTCCATTTTTGAGAGGAGGTGTTTGAGTGTAGAAAGGAGAAGAAATACGAGTCATCAGACATGAATATCCCAGCTGTCTGGCCCCCTTGGGGTTGTACTTTCTTGGAATACGTGGCAAAAACATGTTCCAGAACAGTGGCTTATCCTAGCATATATTTCAGAGCATCCCCACAGTTGGCATGACACTACTTCTAGCATGGTGCCAGACAGCATTTTAGAAATGGCTTAGGAAGGTGTCTAGAGGGCTGAGCTTTAGATATCACCCCATTTATTCATATCCTACCATGTGCTATATCCCTGGCAGGGATGAGAAATGAAAGAAGTGGTGGACCAGAAGAGGCCTAGGGTGAGAAAGAAGTCACAAGTATGACCTTACAACTAGAGCTGAAACTTCAGCAGAGGGTGCCAGCATGGCATTTGAAGGAACCAGGGGAAAGCACACTTCTAGTTGTGAGGTTCTGGGAGAACTGACTTGTTACCCAAACTCACACATGACTACTTTATATTAGGAAGTTGATTTCCTGCATTACACGGAGGTACACGTGGCCCCCAAACATAGACCAGTTGTCCCACCAGAAATGCCACTCCCTTCTTATTTAAGGATTAAGTGAGAAATGCTTTTCCACATCAGTAGATTGTTCTTATTTTGTTTTCCTCAAGAGAAGGAAGTTAGTCTTTCAGCCCAGAGACAATTTTTTTTTTAAAGATAGTTACTATGAAACAGTTACTGTTATCAGAGCCTCTTTAGTTCCATTTCTATATTTTCCTAAATGCAGTGCAGATTTTTCTTTGTACCTCCAACAGATTTTCAGTCTTTCCTAATTCTGCATCTCTTCTGTGGAATGTTTTCTCATTTTTTAGTGTTATTCTTCAACCTGCTATTCTTTCACCTACCTGTTTAACTGTTTATATGCATTTCTATGTTACCATTACAATGAACAAACAGGACTTATAAGGAACAAACATAAAGTAATTAAATTTTTTTTTTCTCTTACAACTGCTGCAGCAAACCCACTCCACAAGCTGGTTCTTTTCTGTCCCCAGATAAAATTGGAGGTAGATACCACTGACTTTTCTGGTCACAGTTAGAAAATTAAAATATTTAATCTGCAGAGTAGTCTCAATTCAATCACCTGGATTTCCAGTCATAACTCCAAATTTTATCCAAATTTATAATTTCTCCCTTCCTCCAGCTTTGGCCTATCAGAGCCCAACGTGAGAAGGTGAAGAGGATGTGACTGGCTTCATTGTTCTGCCAGCTCTTCTCTGCCTGACTCTCCAACTCCTTAACAAGGTAAGAGGGAGGCAGGAGAGGCAAGAGAATGGGGGAAGGTCTTCACTGACTGGCCTCAATCAATGGTAGACATTTAAAGTTGACTTTGTCATGGGACATTTTCCTGGGTTCTTTGGGAACCCTCTCCATTGCTGGTATTCTCTCACTGACCTTTCCCTTGATGTGGACACAAGCTTTTAGCAATCACTGGCTTCCTCTCACAGTCCCTGGATATCTTGTGGTACATCTCCATCTTTGAATACAATATCTTCCCCAAACACAGCCCATTTTTT
Source organism: Pseudorca crassidens (assembly GCF_039906515.1). Classification (NCBI taxonomy): domain Eukaryota; kingdom Metazoa; phylum Chordata; class Mammalia; order Artiodactyla; family Delphinidae; genus Pseudorca; species Pseudorca crassidens. The sequence goes on from NC_090298.1 coordinate 89,910,067, forward strand.
CCTTTAGCAACCTGGTAGGCATTCATTTCAACCATTTCCTACCCTTCTTTTGAAAAAGGCAAGACTGGCTTTGGACCATGTGTGATACAAGCCTTGCAGAGGTGCATCATTTTGGAATCTGGGAGCAGTTTCTGCCTATAGTCTTAGAGCTTCAGTCTAAACCAAGCCCCAGATCCATTTTAGTTTCCTGTTGTGTTCAGTTGGAGACAGATCTGTACAGCGGGGTGGCGACGTGGTGTGTATGTAACTCTTGAGCACTCATGCGACTCTGTTTCCTTATGTCTGGGACTTTCTCTTCTTCTCTTCCACCTGATAAGTGCCTCCTCCTTCTGTGAAGTCCACCCTAGAGCACCTGTTTTATACCATTTTTGATATAAAATTCTTTGATTCTGCAACTCTTCTCAATTTCTTATTTCCTTGGTTGATATCTCCCCACCCCCAAACCTAAGGATTTTTAGCTTTTGTTCCCACTTTCTATTCAATTCAAGGCTCCTTTAAAAAGGTAAGGGCTGTACTTCTTAGAAAGAAAAGTTTAGGAAGTTTTTCCAATACGCTGGGCTCTTTGCCCACAGATTCTTACTTGCTTCAAGGGAACTCTGTTTGCTTGTAGGGACAGGAGAGACACTGTTGTTTGTTGGCTACTTAAGTGTGGCATCAAGCATTGAAAGGAATCATTTTGTGAACTCTATTTGCTTGTAGTATTTCAGCTTGTGTATATTGATTTTGTTCCACTTCTTTACTTGCAGTAGAATGACAAACAAAAACAAACTTAAAAAAAATGACTTTGGTAAAACAACACAAAGAAAGTATGGCTTTTTTTTTCCACACTAAATTTTTTTGAAGTATTTTATTTACTGTTGAAAAGAAAATAATAGAAATAGATAAAACGATGTTAGTACAGAGCTAGGAAGATGTTAAGATCAACACACTGTATTATATTGTCATCATTGATTTATCTGGTCACATGATAAAGGTTATAAATGCTTTCAACTTTCCTCTGGATCCGAAAAAGAATGCTCCTTTTTCACATTAGACTAATATACTTTGGAAAATAATTTGAATTTAAGAAGCTAAATATTTAGAAAAATTTTAATTAGATTGCATATTAAAGAGGGCTTACATATTCACCATTAGTAATTCCCAATCTAATAGTGCCAATGAGAAAACTCTGAACAGCTGCCATCTAGAATTCTAAAATATCACTGGTTGTTAAATGTGCAACATAAGCACCATAGCTCAACAAAATGAAGTGCAATTTTCTCTTCAGTCAAAGAAAAGAGCAAGTTCAAGATTAGTTATGCATTAAACAGTCCATTTGGGGAGGCTAATTAGAGAGAGAAGACCTTGAAATAGAAGTCATCAGAAAAAGCTAGCAGATGAGTCTTTTTGGAGACTTAATTTGTTCTTTGTGACAAACAAGAACACCTGTGAAAAGTGCAGGTTGCCTTCCTCCAAAGTTTGGTCATGAGGTTCACAAGATAAAAGAACCTTTTACCTGGAGGAAAAGAACAGTAATAGTTCATGAAATTGTCTTTAGGGGCACTGGAGCCTTTTGAGTGTCAGGTTTCCAAATTGGTAGAGCAGGTGTGCAAAATTAAGTGCCAAAAGAATAGACATGGGCACAAGAATTTGGATTGTTCTCTTTTCCCCAGGACTTAATAACAACTGAGAATGAGTAGAACATATAGTGTTAAGAAAGGCACATTTTTTAACAGGAAGCCTAGCACGTGAAAGAAAAGTATCTGAATTCTATCCCATTTAAGTACACTCAGATTAATATAATTCTCACTCCAACTGAATAACAATGTCTCTGGAAGCTGGGCCAGTTAAATATCACATGTTATGTTTTTGTAGCATTTACATCAAGAACAAGAAAGAAGTAATTCTATGTAAGTTGTACTCACTTTGGTATCATTAATGTGCGTATGTCTAGAAAATGTAGACAATATTTTTTCTTAACAAATTTGTGTTAGATCATCAGTATCCAGAAGGTTTCTCAATATTATCTCATGAAAGGGCAAAAAAATGCTTTGGAAAAGAGTAAGGGTGTGGATTGTCCATTATGAGGGGTGTCTACCAGAATTAGTTATCATTCTCATGAAATATCTCTGAGCAGACTCTTCTAGGTCCATCTTTGTAAGGAATGGACAAAATACGCTGAAGAAAAGACCAGAATCATAAACTAAGGGTCTTTTTTCTTAGCACCTCTGTTTTCTGAAGAGTTGGCAGCCCAGCTCTGAAACCAGATAGACCATAAGTTCAACACTTAAACTTTATCAGTGTCAGAAACTCTCAGATGATCTATTAAATTCTGAGGCCATATACTTTCTCTTCAGAGAAACTATTTTTATTGTGAAAAAAACTAGTTATCTTCTTCACATGCAAAGTGACAAGGCTAAGGAAGGTCACTTCTGGTGATTACATAATGAGGCTTAATGAATGGTTGAACTTGCCCAATCCTCTGAACTTGGAATAGGCAGTGATTAAAGGCCAAGAGAGTTGCTTTTGGGTCATACTCTTCACTTCTCTTTCACCCACTCCTCAAGTCTTCCTTACCTTTTTAGGGGAGGTATCTTGGTCCCAAGGAGCAAAAATATCCTCTTGACCTGGGTCGGTTACTGCAAGTATATGCATCTTGAAAAAAATCTCCAAATCTCTGCAGTCTATAATCTCACGGATGTGAATCACCTCATTCATATTTAATTCCCACAACAAGGGATGCTATTCAAAACATTTAACAACTAATAAGATAACTTCATGGATGATTCAAATGGCACCCTCAAACAGGGCCTGGAGCAGGGACCTGAAGTCCCCTCTGTGTCTTTAGTTGGAAGATTATAGAGAAGTGTGAGTAGGGGCCATGGGGAGGCTGTAGAGGCTTGGGCAGTGATTATTTACCAACCTGTACTGAAAATTTTTAATATTTTAGCAATCAATACAGCTGAACCATTGAGGGCTGCCTGGTTGGAAGCCCTGCTTACAACACCATGAGGCAGAGATTATCATTTCTATTTTATAGTTGAGGAAACTGAGACTCAAGAAGGTTAAGTAGTTGTGCTATTGTCGCTCAACTTGGAGGAGACAGAGAGGAAGGGGAACCTGGAGGGCACCCAGGCTTGGAAGATGCCAAAGCACAGGCTCTTTTGTGTAGACTCTACACAAAAGAGAGGCCTCCCTGTCAGCCAGGCCTGCATTTATCCAGCTCCTTAGCACCTAGTCTGATGTTAAACCAAGTTTAGATATAACCTCTGACCCTCCCTCATTCTGTGAGGCTGGCCCTGCTGGAAAAGGCTGCAAGAAGACCAGGGAACTGAGCATCTGCAAAGGAAAGGTGTTGCTGCCCTGCCCCCTACCACAAGCAGCTGCAGGAGGCCATGACTGTATTCAGGCCATGTAAGACCATGTTCAATGCCTGTGTTTCTGAATAAGACACGGAAGCTTGAGGGACTATATTTTCTGAGGTTGCTTTGGGAACAGGAGGCTTAAATACACTCCTCTTAAATGTATTTCTCGTCTTCTTTCTCTCTGAAAATCTTTTCAAAATTCCTCAATATTTAAGAAACTTTGCTGTTGTCTGTAAAGTTAACATATACTCATTGTAGAAGATTGAGAAAAAAAAGTTGCTTTGAAAATTGATTATATTCCTGCTACCTGTTATTTTATTATATTTATTTACATATCTAGCCTTGGAATCATAGTTTTTAGCACTTTAAGGTTATTTTTAAAATTATTAGTTTTATAAAGTTATTTTTGAAAGTTTTATGAGTTTTTTTCCCATTTTATTACATTATCTTTGAAATTTATGTGATGATTCCTTTATTGCTGGACATTTAGGATATTTCCAGTTTTTCACTATTCTACATAATGCTCCATCCAAATCCTAATAACATTTATCTGATTTACCACAGGTTGTTTTCTTAGGTAAAATCCTAAAAACTGAGATTACAGAGACAAATGTGTTAAAATATTGTTCTTTTTTTTTTTTTGTGGTACGCGGGCCTCTCACTGTTGTGGCCTCTCCCGTTGCGGAGCACAGGCTCCGGACGCGCAGGCTCAGTGGCCATGGCTCACGGGCCCAGCCACTCCTCAGCATGTGGGATCCTCCCGGACCGGGGCACGAACCCGTGTCCCCTGCATCGGCAGGCGGACTCTCAACCACTGCGCCACCAGGGAAGCCCTAAAATATTGTTCTTAATAGCCTTTTGTGTCTTTCCCTTTTCTGAATTCTTTGTTATAGCCCTTGGCTCACTTTTATAACCATGTTAGGGCTCTTTTCTTCTTGTTTCTTTACATGTTTAAGATATTATGTATTGAGCTAGCATATTCCATGTCAAGTAACAGCTCCCAGTATATTGTTTGCCATTTAAAATTGTTTATGGTATTTTTTATATAGAAAGTTTTATATTTTATGACCAATTCTACTGCCCTTTTCTGTTTTGATTTTTATATTTATTAATTCCTTAAAAGGCATTCCAAACATTAAGATCTGATAAATACTAAATACATTTTCTTCTCATTTGTTTGAGGCTAATTTTTAGCATTTCACTCTTTAAACCATCAAAAGTTTTATCTGATTAAGGTAAACTTTTATTTTTTTTCAAAGATGAGCTAATTATCCCAACACTTGAATATTCATTGAATATTCATTTTCCCCCACAAAGGTGTGATACTACATTTGTTTTACATTAAATTATTATATATACTAATATTGGCAAGTTCTTGGCTGTTTATTTTATCCTATTGATTTACCTATCGTTTCTTTAAGCAGTACATATTACTTTATTTATTTAAATAAGAATCATAGGGTTACTGTAAAAGAATTACTATCTGCTCAAATTATCATTTAAGAATATTATTTATTTTAAATAGCTAAAATTACTCACTAAGGCATATATGGACATAATTTCTTTATGCATGCTTCATTACCAAAGGCTTTGGAATATTTTACACAAATGTACAAAACACAACAGAATGAAAATAAGTGAGAACATTACAAAAATAAGATATATCCAGTGATCAGGTTAAGATATGAAATGATTGTCATAATGAACTAGAGTTACTTTAGAATATAGACCATGTATTGGTTCTGAGCATCCTAGTGGTCAAAGCAGAGAAGAAAATGTGACCAATTACAAGGTTCCAAGGTTAAGCAATAGAAATTATTTTTTCAGAATTACTTTTCCCCTGATACTGAGACCCAAAGCATTGGAAAACATTCCTGATTACACCCTACAAATGGTGAATGAGTCATTCCTTCCCTGTGCTTTCAAGGCAATTTGTGTCACTATTACAACACTGTTCTTACTGTAGTGTAATAGTGATGCATGTTTTATCCTCTCCCCACCACCATGACCTTCCTAATCCCAGCTTGTGAATGTCTTTAGTGCTTGTTTTCATAAACTTTGTGATTGGCATAGTTCTTGGAACAGTTGAGAGCTCAAAAATTGTGGGGAAAAAAATAAAGAAAGAAAAGAGAGAGGAGGGGAGAGAGGAAAAGAAGAAAACAACATAGTAATCAACATGGATTTGTTTGAAGTTAACAGTGACGCGCAAGTGGCTCCAGCTTCCCATCCTATGTTGTTGCTGCCATTTTTTGTTTTTTGGAGTTGAAATTCCTATTTTATCTTGTTTTATTGTGGCAAGAACACTTAACATGAGATCTACCCTCTTAACATATTTTAAAGTGTAAAATACTATAGTATTGTTAACTATAGGTACAACATTGCACAGCAGATCTATAGAACTTATTCATCTTGCGTAAATGAAATTTTACACCCACTGATTAGCAACTGCCCATTTCCTCTCCCCCAACCCTAGCCACTGGCAACCACCATTCTATTCTTTGCTGCTATACATTTGACTTTTTTAGCTACTTCATATAAGTGGAATCATGCAAGGTTTGTCTTTTTGTGACTGGTTTATTTCACTTAGCATAATGTCCTCACTTAGCATAATGTCCTCAAGATTCATCTATGCTGTTGCATACTGTAAGACTTCCTTCTTTTTAGTTAAGGCTGAATACTATTCCACTGCATGTATATACCACATTTTAAAATTCATTTATCCATCTTTGGATATTTAGATTGTTTCTGTATTTTGGCTAATATGAATAGTGCTACAACAAATCTGAAAGTGATAATATCTCTTCTGTATCCTAATTTCAATTCTTTTGGATAAATACCCAGAAGTGGAATTGCTGGGTCATATGGTAGTTCTATATTTAATTTTTTTGTGGAACCTCCGTACTCTTTTCCATTGTAGCTGCACCATTTTGCATTCCCACCAACTCTTTATGAGGGTTCTTCTTTCTCCTCATCCTCACCAAAATATATTGTCTTTTGTTTTTTTGATAATAACCATCCTAATGGGTGTGAAGTGATATCTTGTGGTTTTGATTTGCATTTTCCTGATGATTAATTTATGTTGAGTACATTTATATATACCTTTATATATCCTATGTATCCACACCTTATACCATATATATATATATATATATATATATATACACGCATATACACACACACACCTATTGGCCATTTGTATGTCTTCTTTGGAGAAATGTCTGTTGAAGTCATTTGCCCTTTTTTTTTGCGGTATGTGGGCCTCTCACTATTGTGGCCTCTCCTGTTGTGGAGCACAGGCTCCGGACGTGCAGGCTCAATGGCCATGGCTCATGGGCCCAGCCGCTCTGCGGCATGTGGGATCTTCCCGGACCGGGGCACGAACCCGTGTCCCTTGCATCGGCAGGCGGACTCTCAACCACTGCGCCACCAGGGAAGCCCCATTTGCCCATTTTTAAATCAAGTTATTAGTTTGTTTTCGTTTCTGATTTTTGTGTTTTTGGTTTTGTTTTGCTTTTTTTGCTCTTGAGTTGTTTAAATTTCTTACATATTTTGGAAATTAACCCCTATCAGATACACAGTTTGCAAATATTTTCTCCCATTCCATAGGTTGCCTTTTTACTCCATTGTTTCCTTTGCTGTGCAGAAGCTGTTTAGTTTAATGTAGTCCTACTTGTCTATTTTTGCTTTTGTTACCTATGCTTTTAGTGGTATATCCATGAAATAATTGCCAAGACCAATGTCATGAAGTTTTGCCCCTGTATTGTCTCCTCGGAGTTTTATAGTTTCAATTCTTATGTTTAAGTCTTTAATCCATTTTGAGTTGATTTTTGTGTATGGTATGAGATAGGGTACAATTTTATTATTTTGCATGTGGAAATCCAGTTTTCCCAACACCATTTGTTGAAGAGACTATCCTTTCCCCATTATGTATTCTTGGCACTCTTGTTGAAGATCTGTTAACCATATATGTGTGGATTTATTTCTAGGATCTCTATTTTGTTCTATTGGTCTATATGTTTGTCTTTATGCCAGTACCATACTGTTTTAATTGTTGTAGCTTTGTAATATATTTTGAAGTTAGGAAGTGTGATACCTCCAGCTTTGTTCTCCTTTATCAAGATTGTTTTGGCTATTCATGGTCTTTTACAGTTTCATATGAATTTTATAATTGTTTTTTTTCTATTTCTGTAAAAAATTCCATTGGACAGGTAAATCATATATCTTCATTTCATTATGGTTGGTTTCTGAAGGTTTATCTTGTTCTTTTTGGGGGGAGGTCATGGGAGGACACATTTTCTTGTTTCTTTATTTTCCTTGAGTCTCTATGTTTGTGCCTGTGCATTACATAAAACAGCCACTTTTCCCAACCTTCATGGACTGACCTTGTAGAGGAGAAGACCCTCCAATAAGTCCAGATAGAGATTATGGAGGCCTCTCAAACTTTTGTGCTAGTTCAACCTGTTTTCTTTATTCTTAGCAGCCCCCAGGAACCTAGAGTATGCCAGGTCCTGTCAGTACAGGTGAGACAAGTGAGAAGCCAGTTCCTTGGGCAGCACTATGAAAACTTGGGACATTAGATGTGTGATTCACCTCTTTTACTCCTCAGGGAGAAGCTAGAAGCTGGGGTTTATTGCCTGTCACTATGTGCTGAACTGGAGGGAAGAGCCGTGGTGAGTGCCTGTACAACAGTTCAAATCATTCTGTTCTCTGTAACTCCAGGGACTAGCAAATGCCAGATCCTGTTAACTCTCTGAGACAGGCAAGATTCAAACCAGGCCCTTGGGTAGCACTGAGAGAAGTTGGGACACTAGGTGTGTGGTCTAACTCCTTTGCTTCTTAAGGAGAATCCTTGAGCTGGGGGTTCCCTCCTGATCATATGACCCTTTACTAGGGGTGGGAATGATGGTGGGAGGGTGTTCTCTGTTTGTCCTATTTGTTTTAGTGTGGCTGGATTTGTACTTGCCTAGGATGTAGGAACCTGTCACCTTGTTTCTGATTTCCCACAAGGGTATTGATCCATGTGTTGTTGTTGAATCAGTGTGTCTGAGGAGAGGAGAGTTTAGGGCCTCCTATCCCACCATCTTGCTGACATCAAGTAACCCTGACCTGTACCTCTAACTCATCCCTGGAATCATCCGGGGTCCCAAATTCTGTTCCTATCACTCAAAGCAATAGTATTTGGATTTTGAGCTCTATGCTCACTCTCCCCATTCCAGCCCTGACAGTACACTATATATGCTCATATTAAATGACACCAGATGATTTTCATGGTCAAAGTGATAGAATTTCAGGAACAAAATGATTTCCAGTTACTAGTGTGACATTAGTAGTTCATAGATTTAACTTCAGCCTCAGGAGCTAAGTCCAGCTCACTCATCTGCCTTCAGTGACACTGTAACTTAGTTTAAAAGGACCATTTGGAAAGCAGAGCTGCCAGCTGCTTGCTCTCTGCTCCTTAGATAAGGGAGGCCCATTCCCTTGGCTTATTCTCTGAGCATAATGTGCTCACAGCATCTGTCAGGACTGGTTGCTTATAAAAGAAAAGGACTTACCTTAAATCAACTTAAACATGAAATGAAACTCAAGCAACTAACTCACATAACTCATGCCACTAAAAAGTCCAAGCAAAGTTGAATCAGAGGGTCAAACCAAACCATGTCACCAGGACTCATTTTCTCTCTCTTTCTCTCTCCTCATCTCTCAGCTCTGTTTTTCAGGTAGGTCCTTTTCACATAGTGGTCCCCAACTGTTCCTGCCCTGTATCTTCCTGGGTCTTGAGCCTGCTGGTCTTTGGATTAGAACTTACATCATTGGTTCTCCTGGTTCTTCAGTTTGCCAACTCACCCTGTTGAGATCTTGAAACTTGTCAGCTTTCATAATAACTTGAACCATTTCTCTCTCTCTCTCTCTCTCTCTCTCTCTCTCTCTCTCTCTCTCTCTCTCTCTCTCTCTCTCTCTCTCCCTCCCCTCTCTCTCTCTCTCCATGTGTACAGACTGGTTCTGTTTCTTTGGAAAATGCTAACTAATATAACAGGAAAAACAGTAGACTAACTCCCCATTTCTTCTCTCTAAGACTTCGTATTCCTTTTCAGGCTGTGTGTTCTAGCTACCTGCATCCTCTCCTTTCTGTCCCTGAAATATGTCTATTTCAGGGCAGTCTGTTCTAGAGCTCATTAATATCCTTTCCTTGAAGCACTCCCTGTTTTTACTCTTGGAGAACTAGGCATTGCCCACTTTATAGTTTCACAGGGCACTGGAGTTTCCTTACAATTTGCTCATTCTATTTCCACATAGACTTCTTCAGCTTCCCTACCTTTAAGGGAGAAAGAGCACTTTCTTTTTTGGGCACATGCTCTTTACAAAATATTGTGTTATGTGTCTGTGGAATATGGATAGGAAATATTTGTTCTTTCTCACAAACAGGGGAAGAGTCAAATAATCATGGTCTTCTCCTCCACTCCTCTAACCTGGCTTTCTTTTTCATCTGTAGCCAGGCAGTTCACAGTATTTCTATAAGCCATACTTTATTCCCACACTGCTGTTAGGGTAGTAATTAGGTTCTGTGACCAGTTTCAATAAACCAGAGTGATGACTGGAGAGAGCAGTGAAATTGGCTTGAGTAGCAAATGAGAAGTAAGCTGTGCCAGAGCCTGCTAAAGTGCCTGGCTGAGGAGTGACATGAATTACAGAGGTAGCAATAAGATCCATCTCCCATAGTATCTGGTTCACCCTGTAGAGGCCAATCTGGCGTACTGTAAATGATCACAAGGCCCAGGGGGCAGATCTTGTGCCACCACTGACCTAACAAGAGATCATGGGGAGGCCACTTCACTTTTCTGGGTCGTTCTCTCCTCTGTAACTTGAAGATGATGGACCTTCAAGGCTGACTTCATGGTTGTACTAGATCTGTGTGGTCCCTCAGAACCCCCTGCTTAAATGGCCCTACCCTTGGGTTGGTACTCTGCTGTCACTGACTTGAAGTGCTTAATGATTTTTGAATAAGGGGCCCAGCATTTTCATTTTTCCCTGAGCCTTGCAAATTATGTAGCTGGTCCTGTGGGCCAAGTCAGTGATCTACAGGATCCCTAGGGTTGTTCTATGGAATAAGGGACCCAAAGTCCTATCAGTTTGGGAAAAAAATGGGTTAACTGTTAACAAAAGTAAATAGATTGTTGTGTTAAAAAAAAAAAATCTCGGAGTCTTTAGTGTGCCAATGTGCATTGTAGTTTTCTAGGAAGGGGATGTGAAAGTTATTTTCTAAACTTATTTGACCACAAACCCCCTTTCTTTTTTTCAAGAAGCATGTAGTATACCAAGTATTTCACAGACTATATGTTGGGGAATGTTGGCCTCAATGTTTGTTTAGGTGTCTGTGAACTCCAGCAACCTTTACTTTTTTTATTATGATGAGTCATATGTGGAGAGTGGAGGTGCGGGGGTGGGGAGTAAAGCTGCAATTAAGGAGTGAGGATAATGCTGTTCCTTGACCCAGGGCTCTATTACAAAGAAGAGTTATGCTGTTTTAGTCCCAATGAAACCCACGTAGAGCCACCATTTTTCCTCTCTGAATCTTTGCTTATGTGGTTTTATCTACTTAAATGCCATGTTCTACCTAAATCCCGTAGTTCTTGTTGTTTGTTTTTCCAAAATATGTCTCAAATTTATCTACCTTTGTATCTCCGGGCCTCACCCTTGTATAAAACACATTGTCTCAAATGGACAAATGCTACAGTCCCTTATTCCCCTCCCAGCTCCAGCCCATTCTCCACATGGTGCTCCAACTTGACCTTTCTTTTCCTTTTTTTTTATAGGAATATTTTTGCAAAAGCTTCAGAGTACACCCAGAACTGTCTGTACATGACAAAAAACTTAAAAATGACCACAGTTAAAGATTTGATGAAAGTTCGTAATAATGCAATTGACAAGGAAATTTAGTTATTTCTCAGATATACATTTTAAACTAATAACTAGAACTATGACTTATAACATTATACCAGAACATATAAGATTTTTAGAAATTTCATGTAATATCTGAAACATTTATATTAACATATTTCCATACAAATAACCCAAAGAAATTTTAGTATTAGTTATTTTTCTTGATTTTTTTTTATACTGCAGGCTCTTATCAATCACCAGTTTTTTACACATCAGTGTATACATGTCTATCCCAATCGCCCAATTCAGCACACCCCCATCACCACCCCAATACGGTTTTCTCCCCTTGGTGTCCATACATTTGTTCTCTACACCTGTGTCTCAACTTCTGCTCTGCAAACCAGTTCATCTGTACCATTTTTCTAGGTTCCACATACATGCATCAATACACGATATTTGTTTTTCTCTTTCTGACTTACTTCACTCTGTATGACAGTCTCTAGGTCCATCCACGTCTCAACAAATGACTCAATTTCATTCTTTTTTATGGCTGAGTAATATTCCCTTGTATATATGTACCACATCTTCTTTATACATTAATCTGTTGATGGACATTTAGGTTGCTTCCATTACCTGGCTATTGTAAATAGTGCTGCAATGAATATTGGGGTGCATGTGTATTTTTGAATTATGGTTTTCTCTGGGTATATGCCCAGTAGTGGGATTGCTGGATCATATGGTAATTCTATTTTTAGTTTTTTAAGGAACCTCCTTACTGTTCTCCATAGTGGCTGTATCAATTTACATTTGCACCAACAGTGCAAGCGGGTACCCTTTTCTCCACACCCTCTCCAGCATTTGTTGTTTGTAGATTTTCTGATGATGCCCATTCTAACTGGTGTGAGGTGATACCTCATTGTAGTTTTGCTTTTCATTTCTCGAATAATTAATGATGTTGAGCAGCTTTTCATGTGCTTCTTGGCCATCTGTATGTCTTCTTTGGAGAAATGTCTATTTAGGTCTTCTGAGCATTTTTGGATTGGGTTCTTTGTTTCTTTAATATTGAGCTACATGAGCTGTTTATATATTTTGGAGATTAATCCTTTGTCCGTTGATTCATTTGCGAATATTTTCTCCCATTCTGAGGGTTGTCTTTTCGTCTTGTTTATGGTTTCCTTTGCTGTGAAAAAGATTTTAAATTTCATTAGGTCCCATTTGTTTATTTTTGTTTTTATTTCTGTTACTCTAAGGGGTGGATCAAAAAGGATCTTGCTGTGATTTATGTCAAAGAGTGTTCTTCCTCTGTTTTCCTCTAAGAGTTCTATAGTGTCCAGTCTTACATTTAGGTCTCTAATCCATTTTGAGTTTATTTTTGTGTATGGTGTTATGGAGTGTTCTAATTTCATTCTTTTACATGTACCTGTCCAGTTTTCCCAGCACCTCTTATTGAAGAGACTGTCTTTTCTCCATTGTATATCCTTGCCTCCTTTGTCATAGATTAGTTCACCATAGGTGCCTGGGTTTATCTCTGGGCTTTCTATCTTGTTCCATTGATCTGTGTTTCTGTTTCTGTGCCAGTACCATACTGTCTTCATTACTGTAGCTTTGTAGTATAGTCTGAAGTCAGGGAGTCTGATTCCTCCAGCTCTGTTTTTTTCCCTCAAAACTGCTTTGGCTATTCGGGGTCTTATCTGTCTCCATACAAATTTTAAAATTTTTTGTTCTAGTTCTGTAAAAATTGCCATTGGTAATTTGATAGGGATTGCATTGAATCCATAGATTGCTTTGGGTAGTAGAGTCATTTTCACAATGTTGATTATTCCAATCCAAGAACATGGTATATCTCTCTTTCTGTTGGTATCATCTTTAATTTCTTTCATCAGTGTCTTATAGTTTTCTACATACAGGTCTTTTGTTTCCCTAGGTAGGTTTATTCCTAGGTATTTTATTCTTTTTGTTGCAATGGTAAACTGGAGTGTTTCCATAATTTCTCTTTCAGATCTTTCATCATTAGTGTATAGGAATGCCAGAGATTTCTGTGCATTAATTTTGTATCCTGCAACTTTACCAAATTCATTGATTAGCTCTAGTAGTTTTCTGGTCTCATCTTTAGGATTCTCTATGTATAGTATCATGTCATCTGCAAACAGTGACAGCTTTACTTCTTCTTTTCCAATTTGTATTCCTTTTATTTCTTTTTCTTCTCTAATTGCCATGGCTAGGACTTCCAAAACTATGTTGAATAATACTGGTGAGAGTGGACATCCTTGTCTCGTTCCTGATCTTAGAGGGAACGCTTTCAGTTTTTCTCCATTGAGAATGATGTTTGCTGTGGATTTGTCATATATGGCCTTTATTATGTTGAGGTAGGTTCCCTCTATGCCCACTTTGTGGAGAGTTGTTATCATAAATGGGTGTTGAATTTTGTCAAAAGATTTTTCTGCATCTATTGAGATGAACATATGATTTTTCTCCTTCAATTTGTTAATCTGGTGTATCACGTTGATTGATTTGCATATATTGAAGAATCCTTGCATCCCTCGGATAAATCCCACTTGATCATGGTGTATGATTCTTTTAATGCGTTGTTGGATTCTGTTTGCTGGTATTTTGCTGAGGATTTTTGCATCTATATTCATCAGTGATATTGGTCTGTAGTTTTCTTTTTTTGTAGTACCTTTGTCTGGTTTTGGTATCAGGGCGATGGTGTCCTCATAGAATGAGTTTGGGAGTGTTCCTTCCCCTGAAAATTTTTGAAAGAGTTTGAGAAGGATGGGTGTTAGCTCTTCTCTAAATGTTTGATAGAATTCACCTGTGAAGCCCTCTGGTCCTGGAGTTTTGTTTGTTGTAAGATTTTTAATCACAGTTTCAATATCATTACTTGTGATTCGTCTGTTCATATTTTCTGTTTCTCCTGGTTCAGTCTTAGAAGGTTACACGTTTCTAAGAATTTGTCCATTTCTTCCAGATTGTTCATTTTATTGGCATAGAGTTGCTTGTAGTCTCAGGATGCTTTGTATTTCTGTGGTGTCTGTCGTAACTTCTCCTTTTTCATTTCTAATTTTATTTATTTGAGTCCTCTCCCTCTTTTTCTTGATGAGTCTGGCTAATGGTTTATCAATTTTGTTTATCTTCTCAAAGAACCAGCTTTTAGTTTTATTGACCTTTGCTATTGTTTTCTTTGTTTCTATTTCATTTATTTCTGCTCTGATCTTTATGATTTCTTTCCTTCTGCTAACTTTGGATTTTCTTTGTTCTTCTTTCTCTAGTTCCTTTAGGTTTAAGGTTACATTGTTAATTTGCAATTTTTCTTGTTTCTTGAGGTAGGCTTTTATAGCTATAAACTTCCTTCTTAGAACTGCTTTTGCTGCATCCCATAGGTTTTTTTTTTTTTAACATCTTTATTGGAGTATAATTGCTTTACAATGGTGTGTTAGTTTCCGCTTTATAATAAAGTGAATCAGTTATATATATGCATATGTTCCCATATCTCTTCCCTCTTCCGTCTCCCTCCCTCCCACCCTCCCTATCCCACCCCTCTAAGTGGTCACAAAGCACTGAGCTGATCTCCCTGTGCTATGCGGCTGCTTCCCACTAGCTATTTTACATTTGGTAGTGTATATATGTCCATGCCACTCTCTCACTTTGTCACAGCTTACCTTTCCCCCTCCCCATATCCTCAAGTCCATTCTCTAATAGGTCTGTGTCTTTATTCCCGTCTTACCCCTAGGTTCTTCATGACATTTTTTTTTCTTAGATTCCATATATATGTGTAAGCATACGGTATTTGTTTTTCTCTTTCTGACTTACTTCACTCTGTGTGACAGACTCTAGGTCCATCCACCTCACTACAAATAACTCAATTTCGGTTCTTTTTATGGCTGAGTAATATTCCATTGTATATATGTGCCACATCTTCTTTATCCATTCATCTGATGATGGACACTTAGGTTGCTTCCATCTCCTGGCTATTGCAAATATAGAGCTGCAATGAACATTTTGGTACATGACTTTTTGAATTATGGTTTTCTCAGGGTATATGCCCAGTATTGGGATTGCTGGGTCATATGGTAGTTCTATTTGTAGTATATACTCACTTCTGGAGTAAGGCCTTCCCTGCCCACTTTGCCGAAGTAGGTACCCTACCCTGCCACCAGCACCACCTACCCTGGTTAATACTATCAGTGCCTTCTGCTCATTCAATTCTCATATCTATAACAAGCTATAATTAATTAATTAGTTTACTTGCCCCTGTCTAATTATTCACTAGAATGCAGATCCCTTGAGGGCAAGGACTGTGTCCCTCTTGTGTCTCCAGTTCTTAGCACATGCCTGGCACATGAGAGATGTTCATTAAATCTTTCTGACTAAATGACTGAATGAGTGAATTCCTAAAGGTCTGTATCAAATGCTAGCTCCTTATGCATGTTGTCTTTTTTCCAACCAGAAGCGATGCCTCCTTTGCCTGAGTTCCTGTAGCTCTTTATCTGTAACCCTTCATTGCTCTCATCTTTGCCTCTTCCTCATTCCTCAAGTTCCTGGAGCAGTATCTTAGTGATCTTTTTATACCCCAGCTCTGTCTGGCACAGAATAGGTGCTCAATAAATTCTGATTGAATTGATCTGAATAACTGAAAGAGCTTTCAATAGAACAGGGAACTAAAAAAAATGTCAGAGAGGTTTATTTAAAAATAAAACCACAATAAGCACTGGACTCCTTGCCAAAAACAGGCATGTTTCCCAGCCATTCTAGAGGTCTTGGAGAACAGCCTAAACACCAATCTCCACTGATCCCAATCCACTCCATTAAACACTCCCTGGTCCTGTGAGATGGATGGCATGTGAGCCAAGTCTTGACAGGTGGGGAGAAGAGAGCTCCTGCCTCCAGGTGCTGTTGGCCCCAATTAATGGTCTTACCATGGAAACTTTCAAGGAGGAAACTCTGCTGTGGTCATGAGGACTGAACAGTGCTTCTTTTTCTGGACATGTCAGATGTTTTCTCTGATTGAGGAGGAAGCCTGGATATACATGCATGGGTGGTATTGCAGTGAAGACTTGGGGGAAAAGAAAGGTATCTATCCTGGCCAGGACACTTAAATGTGAGTGACCGTTACCACCCTGGGTTCATTTGTTTTATCTGTAAAAGTAATAGTACATACCTCGCAGCATTGTTTTGAGTATTAATTAGGATAGTATATGTCTTAACTTTATATACATATAGTAGGTGGTATAGACGTGTTAAGTTCCTTCCTTTCTTCCCCTCCCATTCCAGGTGAGAGCTCTACCTGTGACCTCCAGGATGGGCCAATTCTGGGTACATAACAAGAGTTTGTAGACAGGGGGAAAGTAGATTGATAAATGTGTGTGTATGTGTGTGCATATGGCTCATGGATGTACATGTGTCACACAAAGGGAAGGTTATATTTGCTATGCATTTTGAGGTAGTAAGTGAACAATAAAATGATGTGTAATTAGCATCTGTTACTTTTACACCCAGAAGAGAATGGAATTGGAATCTTGATCTCAGTGTAGAGAGCGATTACTTGCTGGGCTAATGTTAGTTAGGGAAGAAAAGTTCTGCACCTTAATGGGACAAACAGAAGTGAAATTTTCTTGCTCAAGCCAGGAATAAGAACGAATTTAATCTGCGGCAGACTGATGAGCAGCACCAAAAACTTAGAATTTCTTGTTATAAAGATTGCTCAATAGCCAGACTGAGGGATTCCCACCAGTAGATGTGGAAGCCTTTTCAAGTCAGTCTTTATTATTTATTAAATGAGCACAGAAAGTAGATGATTAAATGATTATCTGTATTGGTTTTCAAGGGCTTCCATAACCAAGTGCTACAACCAAGGTGGCTTAAATAACAGAAATTTATTTTCTCACAGTTCTGGAAGCTATAAGTTCAAGATGTTGGCATCTTGAAGACAGGTTCCTTCTGAGGGCTGTGAAGGAAGGAAGGATCTGTTCCAGGCTTTTCTGTTTGACTTGTCGATGGCTGTCTTCTCCCTGTGTCTTCACATCATCCTCCCTCTATATGTTTCTGTCTCCAAGTTTCCCCTTTTATAAGGACACCAGTCATATTGGATTAGGACCCACACTGTGCCCTCATTTTAACTTGATTACCTCTGTAAAGATCTTCCCTCCAAATATGGTCACATTCTGAGGTACTGGGGATTTCAACATATGAATTTGGGATAGGGCTGGGGGATATAATTCAACTGAACTGCACAACAGTTCTGAAACTGGAAAGTGTCCACTAGATACTATGCTCCTAGCTCAGCAAAAGAAGAGACAAATTGTATTAAGATGGCAACTTTTGCATCTCTGACAATCAGTTCTGGACACAGGTATGGAAAACAGATTACTTGGATAGAGAATGTTTTTAGTAGGAGCTCCCTTAAGATTCAGGGTGTACTGGAAACAGGTTTATTGCTCCTTGTAAATGTGATGTGACAGGTTCACCTATGGACCAAATGAAGTAAACGCATGGAAGGCCATCGAGTCAAGCATTTGCTAGAGAATTATCCCCACGACAACCTGACTTTAGTTTTCAGGGAATGTAGCTGCTGGGACATAATCCGTGTGCCTTTTGTATCCTACTCTCCACCCCAGAGTATTTCCTCTGTTCTTTCATTATAAATGAGCAGGAGAGCTGAACAGAAAACCAGAACTACAGTGAACAGACAAACACAAGACCCTCAGAAGGTTGTAGATGTACAGGAATAATAGAATTTGAGGCAAATTTGTCACAGTGATAGCTGTCATTTAAAATAGTGTCTCTAAGGTTTTGTTAACTGACTTTAAAATGGCATGTGAATTCTGGAAGCATGGTGTCTTTTTGCATGTCTTTTCTAGATGTAGAAAATAATACATATATGGTTTTGTTGTTAACAAAAGCTTATTTTAAAAAGACAATATTGAAGAAGGAGATTCATAGGGAGAAACAGCCATCTGCCCTGACATTCAATACTATAAAACAAACACAGCAAAATGCTAGGGAATTAATGCAACAAGTTCCAGAATGTTAATATTTCAGACAATCCTCCCCAGCTATTTGTTTCTTTGCTCCTCTATCCCACTAAGAGCTGCTTTAGTGGCACAGTAGCACTAAAGCCATTTATTAGATGAGGCCATTTTATCAGATGAAACAATAGAGTTTCATCGGAATGGAGACACACTCATTCCTCGAGTGAAGACACAAACTGGTAATGGGAAAAGCACATTTTCTACTGGCTGGGTGTTGATTCAGCCTAATGTCAGAATGTCTTTGGTGAAGGATTTTAGTCCTCTTTCAGCAATAAGTAGATCACTTCATGTAAAGACAGGACAGAGTCCTTCAAAATCTTCCCTGGAGCTTAACGAATGGATTTGAACGTGCTTATAAAAATGGCTGCATAAATATTTTTCTTTGCCCATTTCAGAGCATGCTAATCAGAAAGGCTCTTTGAAAACAATATTTTTATCTGTACCTCAAATTCATCCATACCCATTAGCTGCTCAATTAGGTGAAACAAACTTTTAGTTGCATGCCAGGGGCTTAATTTAATTTGCCTGGGATAAGCAGTTGGCCATAACTTTGAAATCCTGTGTTTTTTTAGAAATTAAACCAGAGTAGTGAAGCAAAAACTCTTAAAGTGCAGTGTGGAAACTGAAGTAGACCGGTAGATCATATTGTGTGGAAATTCAAAGCAATTTAGTAAGCAGTATGCAGGTTATGTTAGTCACATCCTCCTGATCCTGTTCGCTTTCCAGTTACTGCTGGTTTTGTTTTGGTTTTGTTTCTTTTTTTTTCACTCTAGTCCTGTGGATTCTAAAGCAGAACAGAGCAACTCACGTGACATCAGTTTAGGAAGACAAAAGCTTTTTGTTTGATTGTGGCAAGTTGGGCGTTTAGTTCAAGCAAGAACTGAGCAAAATAAAATTGTCTTTATAAATCCTTAGCCTAATGGGATTTTCTTGGATTCAAAATGTAAATTCTATTAAATTACTTTTCAGTCATCATATAAGGTACTGAAGCATTTCTAGATAATGAAACACATTTAGCCTAAGTGCAAAAAGAAAAAGAAATAACTTTGGAAGAAACTGCTCCTTTGTTTTTAACCATTTAAAACCACATCCAGAATACCCAATTCTGGGTATTTCCTTTTCCCAAAAGGAAAGTTAGAAGGTTGATTCTTTATGGCATTAAAATAAGTATATTTAGATATGAAGTACCTCCTAGGAAAACAGGGGAGTAGATAGCAAAGACTGCTTCCATTGTGTGTCATGAACACACAATGGAACGTGCTATGGGGAAAAGCAGGGAGAGCCATGGATGGGGCTGCAGAGGCTCAGGGTAGGAGTCCTGCTCTGATACTGATAATAGCTGCTTGACTTCAGACAAGTCACTTGACCATGATATCTCAGTTTCCCAGTATGTGAAAAGTGGAAAGAAATACTGTCTGTCTTATATAGCCCACAGGGTTGTCTATCACCTGAGAGAAAGATGAAAGTGATTAATGTATTTCAGAGATAAGAGTTGTAAGGTGGAAGAAGAAAGAGAAATGGGTTCAGAGAAATGGGAAAATTTGGAAAGATGGCCAGATGTAGTGACTAGACTGAGGAGGATGAGTGGAAGGAAAAGCATCAGTGAATTTGAGTCCAGAGGACCTGTCATGAGAATGGACAAGGACACTGTGGCAGTGGGAAACAGGGAGCCACTTGAGGGAGGTGGGAGAAGTCTTCTACCTTGACCACCTTTGCAGCGGGTACCTTCTGCTGACTGTCCCCACCCTGCAATCACTGTCAGTAGAATTTGTTAAGAATCCTTGTCGGGTCAGGGCCAGGGAGGGAATCAGTGTGAATAAACGGCATTGTGTTAATGACTGAATCCCCTGCCAAGCCTGGTAGATGGGTACATTCCATGCAGTGGCTGAGAGTGATGAGGTGATAATTGAAGAGACAGAGTAAAAGCCACAGAACACCACTGGGTGTTCAGTGCCCAAAGCTTCTCAGCATGCTGGGTGTATCCAACAGGAAAAAGGAGTACTGGGAAGTGATTGGCTGATGATCTCTCCATTGTAGATTTACTCGCTTAATTGCCATCGAGGGAGAGAGGCTACTCACAGGTGAGTTGCCAATCTGAGTTATGTTAAGAAATTAACAAAAAATGAATTTCAGGCAATTTTCTGGAAAACACAGTCTGGTGATAAGATCCACTGGACTGTGAAATAGCCTTTCAGTGGAAAGGGGAAGGAGTGCCATCATTTAAGATATTTAAAACAAGACTAGGGCTTCCCTGGTGGCGCAGTGGTTGAGAGTCTGCCTGCCGATGCAGGGGACACGGGTTCGTGCCCCGGTCTGGGAGGATCCCACATGCCGCGGAGCGGCTGGACCCGTGAGCCATGGCTGCTGAGCCTGCGCGTCCGGAGCCTGTGCTCCGCAATGGGAGAGGCCACAACAGTGAGAGGCCTGCGTACTGCAAAAAATAATTATAATAATTAAAAAATAAATAAAACAAGACTAGCTAAAGCATCTGCTAGAATCTCATCCAGAAGGGAAAAATCCAGACCTGGCAGGAGGTGAGCTAGCTGATGTCTGAGAGCTCTCACACCTCTCATTCTTGATGTTGAAAAGTTGTGGTCAAATCCCTAAACATTTTCACAAGCACATTTAAGACTGGGAACTGTGTGACTCATTAGTGATCCAGTAATCTCTAGGATTCAGTGCCAGCTGTGGAATTTCAAGCAGATGTAGCAAAACAGCAAAGGCTACCTTTCAGATTCATATCCTCTTTATCTCTCAATCTGGTTTTATCCTTGGAAGAAACTGAGCATATTTTTAAAGGGCAAGTTAGGTAGTGGTAGAGATGGAAAAAAAAAAAGGGAAAAGGAAAAGCTGTTTAAGATAGAAAGCTTCCAACTTCCTAATTAAGGGGAGAAGAATCGCAAATGCCCAGGTTTAAGTGCTATAGATGATGCCTTGATCTGACCATTACAGGACTGTGCCCAACCCAGAACTATTGTCAGCTGTTAATTATGCATTTGAGCATTAGACCTAGCAAACTGATAATTCCAGACCATCTTCGCTCTGTTGTCTAATATGTTTCTGGTCCATCACTTGGCTACTTGGCTACTTGCTACTAGCAGAATACACTATATCCTTGATAAGTCTGCCATTTGGGAAGAAATGCATCTGGAAGGACTGGCAGAAGAGAAGGAATAGTAGTGTTCCGTTGGTAAGTCGTAATGACCATCTGTCAGTACTGAGTCTCTGGGCTAGGCTGACTGGGGAAGACAGGTGCAGCTCAAAGTTGAAAACATTCGTTTTGAATGAATTTGTCAAAAGTTTGCCTTACTTAATTTCCACAAGTTACTAAACCGGTGGCTTTGACTCATCCCCCTGAGAGTGGCATTTCCATTGTATGTCACCTACACATGTGCTGTGTGGAGAAGTAGGGAGACCCCCCCAGGGATGGGGCCTCAGAAGCTCAGAGTATGAGTCCTGCTCTGATACTGATATTAGGTGTTTGACTTCAGACAAAGTTGCTTAACTATATTGTCTCATTTTCCTGGTGAAATGGGAAGTAAATAATACCTATGTTTCATATGTAGCCCATATGAAAGGAGGAAAAAATGGAAGCAATTAGTATATTTATTCTGGAAAAAAAAACACTTAGATTAGAAAGCATTTGTCCTATCAAAGCCAATGCCTCTATTCATTTAGGAACTGGAGCTTATCCTCTTTTAATTAAACCCCAGCAATTCTTCATTTTCCGTCCTGTATTGTCTTAGTTTGTGTTGTTATAAGAAAAGTACCATAGACTGGGTGGCTTAAACAACAGAAATTTGTTTCTCACAGTCTGGAAGCTGGAAGTCCAAGATCAAGATGATGGCAGCCTCATTTCTTGGTGAGAGCACTTCTGGTTTGCAGATAGATGCCTTCTTGCTGTATCTCACATGGTGGAGAGACATTATCTCTCTTGTGTCTCTTATTATAAAGGCACTAATCTCATTCATGAGGGCTCTGCCCTTATAATTTAGTCACCTCTCAAAGGGTCCACCTCCAATATTCAATACCATCACATTGGGGAATAGGACTTCAACACATGACTTTTGGGGAGACACAGTCAGTCCATAGCACATATAATCAATTTTCTCCTCTCTACTGGATTGTTCCCATAGGTATACAAATACTCTTAATACTTCCTATCTTAAAATAAACAACAAGGAGAGAAAACTTGACCCCAAGTCCCATGTCTTCCTTCACCTACATCCTATTTTCACTGCTCAAACTGTTTTCACTGTTTCTTGATGACAGAAACTCCAATACAGTTGTCTATACTCTGCTTCTACTTGCTCGTCTTTGAATCTCTTCTTAATTCATTCCCTTGTGTTTTGTCCTCACCACTCCTGGTCAAGTCCCCAGTCCCTTCCCTATTGCCAACTCTAGTAGCCACCTTACAGTTCTCATCTTTGGGGAACTCTCAGCATCATTTGACACAAATTTTCACTTCTTATTTTTGAAACACTCTTCTCTTGGCTTCTAAGCCATCCCAGTTTTCTGATATTCATTCTGTATCCTCAACTACTTGTCAGCCTTCTCCGCTGGCTCCACCTCTTCTTTCTGACCACTATTTGGGGTACACTGACCACTATTTGGGGTACACTGGGGCTCATGTCTCAGATCTCTGTCTTCTTATATTCTTAGATGATTCCATCTAAGAAACTAGGCATCTAGTTTCATGTCTTTAAGTATTATGTGTATCCTCTGCCTTCAGCCTCAACCCCTCATCTGAACTCCAAATTCACAGCATGGTGCCTTGTTGGAATCTCCAATGTCCAATAAATTTATCAAACTTAGCATGTACAATAAATCTACTCAGTTGTTCAGGTCAAAACTATAGGAGCCACCTTTTAATCTTTTGTTGACTTCATATTCTAGATCTTATCTATCAGAAAATCCTGTCTATTCTTCAAATTACACCTCAAATCTAACTATTCCTCAATTTCAAAACTACTATCCTATTGCATCACCATAAACAGTCATTTGGACTAGTGCAAAAGCCTCCTTATGAATCTTTTTGCTTCTGGTTGAGACTGACCCAAATCCAATCTCCACACAGCAGCCTCAATTGTATTTTTAAAACCTAAGTCAGATTCTGCCACTTCTCATT
Source organism: Pseudorca crassidens (assembly GCF_039906515.1). Taxonomy (NCBI): domain Eukaryota; kingdom Metazoa; phylum Chordata; class Mammalia; order Artiodactyla; family Delphinidae; genus Pseudorca; species Pseudorca crassidens. The sequence goes on from NC_090298.1 coordinate 89,933,445, forward strand.
CAGAATCCTCCAGTATGTTCCTATCATACCTATGATAAAATCAAAATTTTTATCATGGCCAACAAGGCCCATATACTTTGGCTTCTTCCTATTTCTCTAATCTAATTTTCAATTTCTGTCCCTATTACATATTCTGTCTGGTCATGTGAGTTTTCTTAGGTCCCATGAACACACCCGGCTTATTTCCTCCTCAGGATTATTGCAATTACTCTTTTCTCTGTCTGAAGAGTCTTTTCCAGATCTTTATTATTTATTTTTAAAATAAATTTATTTATTTATTTTTGGCTGCATTAGGTCTTCATTGCCGCGCGCGAGCTTTCTGTAGTTGTGGCGAGCGGGGGTTACTCTTTGTTGCCGTGCGCGGGCTTCTCTTTACAGTGGCTTCTCTTGTTGCGGAGCACGGGCTCCAGGTGCGCAGGTTTCAGTAGTTGTGGCTCATGGGCTCAGTAGTTGTGGCTCCCGGGCTCTAGAGCACAGGCTCAGTAGTTGTGGCGCACGGGCTTAGTTGCTCCGAGGCATGTGGGATCCTCCTGGACCAGGGCTCGAACCCATGTCCCCTGCATTAGCAGGCGGATTCTCAACCACTACGTGACCAGGGAAGCCCTCTTCCAGATCTTTGAAAGAGTTTGCACAAAGACTCTTTCCCCACCCATCCAACCTAAAACAGTCCTTGCCCCCACTGCTGTTTTACTACAATCCCTCAACCTGATTATATTTTCTTCAGAGCATTTATTAGTATCTAAAGGTACATCTTTCAGTTACTGTCTTTACTTGCTTTTCTCTGTCTTCCCAAATAAATGTAAATTCTCAATAGGCAGAGACTTTTAAAGTTTACTATTGGATCTTCAGTATCTAGGATAAGCCTAGCCTATATTGGTGCTGTGCTATGGTCTGAATGTGTTCCCCTCAAATTCAGATGTTAATATTCCAAACCCCAAAGGTGATGGTATTAGTAGGTGGGGACTTTGGAAGGTGCTTAGGTCATGAGGGTGGAGTCCTCATAAATGGGATTAGTGTTCTTTTTAAAACATTTTTTTATATCAGAGTATAGTTGATTTACAACATTGTATTAGTTTCAGGTGTACAGCAAAGTGATTCAGTTATTCATATACATATATCCATTCTTTTTCAGATTCTTTTTCCATATAGGTTATTACAGAATATTGAGTAGAGTTCCCTGTGCTATACAGTAGGTCCTTGTTGATTATCTATTTTATATATAGTAGTGTGTATATGTTAATCCCAAACTCCTAATTTATCTCTCCCCCTACCTTTCCCCTTTGGTAACCGTAAGTTTGTTTTCAAAGTCTGTGAGTCTGTTTCTGTTTTGTAAATGTTCATCTTATCATTTTTTTTTAGATTCCATATATAAGTGATATCATATGATATTTGTCTTTCTCTTTCTGATTTACTTCACTTAGTATGATAATCTCTAGGTCCATCCATATTGCTGCAAATGGCATTATTTCATTCTTTTTTAAGGCTGAGTAATATTCCATTGTATATATGTGCCACATCTTCTTTATCCATTCCTCTGTCGATGGACATTTAGTTTGCTTCTATGTCTTTGCTATTGTAAATAGCGCTGCAGTGAACACTGGGGTGCATGTATGGTTTTCTCCGGATATATGCCCGGGAGTGGGATTGCTGGATCCTATGGTAGCTCTATTTTTAGTTTTTTAAGGAACCTCCATACTGTTCTCCATAATAATTGTACTGATTTATATTGAGGGATTAGTGTTCTTACAAAAGAGATCCCACGGAACTCCCTCACCCCTTCTGCCATATGAGGACATAACTAGAAGGTGCTGAGTATGTACCAGGAAGAGGGCTTTCACCAGAATGTGACCATGCCAGCACCTCAATCTTGGTCTCCCCAGCCTCCAGAACTGTGAGAAATGAATTTCTGTTGTTTATAAACTACCTGTCTGGGATATTTTGTTATAACAGCTTGAATAGATTAAGACATGCTACATAGTGATTTTTTTGCCTCTGATTAATTCACCACACCTTTTAAATTTTTCAAAATTGCTTTGTTATGTTGACTTTTTGATCCATAAGTAGACCAGGTCTTCTTTGTGGAATCAGAAGGTGCCTGCTGTATTGGATAGCTCCAATATGCTATCCTTTATTATCATAGTGAATTTGAGTAGCAGTGTTTGTTTCGTGACTGATTCTTTATAACTTCTGTTTTTTTTTTTTTTCTCCCTAAGGAGTCCTAGATATGTCAGTGTATCATAGATCATAAGGGAAATTGACCACTTGGATGTGCTTTGGAATTGGCTTTTTGGTGAAACTATAAAAAACCCGGTTCTTCTTTTTTGGTCACCTTCCTGAAACACAGATGTGTCAGTATGAGGACTGTGGTTTGAACCAATTAAACTTGAGAATGGAGGAGAGTGAGCTGGAAAAAGAGTAATCCAGGTCAGGGATGGTTCCAGCACATTGAAGAAAGCAGAACTGATAGCCTTGTGCACAGACCAATATGATACCTAAAGACAGAGCAAAGAGGCCCAGTAGCTGGAAGGTGGAAGGCTACTGATGGCCAATGGCAAGGTGAGGGGTTGAGTACAGGGCTGAGCCATAGGAGTAGATAGTTATCTGCAGGAGAGAGGGCAGAGTGGTAAGGCAGAGACAAACTTCCACTCAGGAAGTCCCTCAGATGATGCCTTCTGGAGCACTAACCAACTCTTCATTCAACCTAATTGATTATTTAGGAATTTATTAAGCGCCCACATCTGGCAGTCTTTCTGACAGGAAGCTAAAAGATCCATTCTATTTATATCCTCAAATTGATCACAGTCTGTGTTATTTGTGCTCAATAAACCTACAAAGAAAGAAGTCTTTGTTAAACCAAATAAATTTGGTTTCATTTTGGAAAGAAAAAGATGATGAAAAGTGGTTGAGATTAGGGGACTAAAGGAAGGTTGAACAGAAAAGAGAAGACTTGGGGAGGTAAGGTCCCTCCCTGAAAATAAAGAATTGTCATAATGTTTTTCATTATTATTTCAGTATTTATTAGAGGCTTTCTCAGTGTAACTAGTGCTTCACTGTCAGAAGATATATTTTCCTTTCCTCTTTGGTTCACATAAGCATAAGAGCATGCATGATGAAATAGGAAATCTGAAGTCAGTTAGATAGGCACATTATTTCCCAGAATGTCTGAAAATTTTTATACAGGGGATTCAAATGTAGGCAAATGTTTATAAATGCTCTTCTTTCTTTTCGCTAGGACTCCTTGAGAAGTTTGCGTGACATTCTGTTTGACGTAAAATCAGCATGTGTCCTAAGTAAATCAACAACAGCTGTTTTAAACAGCAGATTGTATCCCAAAATATCATTATGAACCAGGGTAAGAACTGCCTGGATGCTTGTGTTTTCAGATTACACTGACGGAGCCCAGCATCTGGACACTTTGGCCATGGGTGGACAGAGTTCAAGCTGGCTGAGAGATGATGGCCTATTTAAGAGCAGTGACATTTGGAGGAAATTTTAGTGTCATCTCAGGGGTAGAGGTGCCAGCAAAAAAGGGGCCCATCTACATTCAAAGGATTCACATTTCTGTGGTTGAAGCTTTGACTCAGAATCCTGGGGATTTCTCTAAATGGGCCAGAAAAGCAGTTCAAATCCAGTTCTTCCCCTTCAAAAACATTCACGCCCGTGTTCTAAAAAAAATATTCAGTACCCTCCTCCCTCCAAGAGTTCATAGTATAATATGGTGGGCTAATTATATTATCTGGTATCACTAAAAAAATTGCAGTTCTAGGACCTATAGATTGTTTTAAGCTCAGGATAGAACCGGCTACACCTTCAGCCTCTCACACTGCCCCCCATTGGTTGGGATTCCTTTGGCAATGCCTGTGGCACTGCCCTGTGCTTGTACATCAAGCCTCGGAGGAGGGGTTGGGCATTTTGCCTTCACCTCCTAACACTGCTTCTTTGAGCAATATGTTCCCCTTTCACAATGCTGCCAAACGCAGGCCTTTCCTGTTGAAACTGTTCCATTGAGTTACAGGACAATAGCTTCAGATGGCGGATGGCTCATGCATATCTCAGGAGTTTCAAAGTGGGCCTGATCAGGCAGGCTGGCAGGCAACCCTTCCCTGGCAGCCTCTCTTTTGCCTTATTTTGCAGGCTTGCTGAGGGGCATCGCTATTTTAAGACTGAAACTGCACCAGTTCTCCTGTCTAATGGCTCCCTCCCTGCAGAGGCAGGTTCATCCGCTGGGCACAATATTATAAGTCTCTGTGCCACCTCATACCCATCAGGATGGTTACTTTCAAAAAACCAGAAAATAGCAAGAGTTGGCAAGATGTAGAGAAATTGGAACGCTTGTACACTGTTGGTGGCAATGTCAAATGGTACAGTTCTGCGGGAAACAGTATGGTCGTTCCTCAAAAAATTAAAAGTAGAATCACTTTGTGATCCAATCATTTCCCTTCTGGATATATGTACCCCAAAGAACTGAAAGCAGGGTCTTGAAGAGATACCTATGTGCCCACATTCATTGCAGCATTATTTACAATAGCCAAAAAGTGAGAGCAACCCAAGTGCCTATCGACGAATGAAAGGATAAACAAAATGTGGTAGGTACATACAATGGAATATTACTCAGCCTTAAAGAGGAAGGAAATTCTGACATATGCCACAGCATGGATGAAACTTGAGGGTATTAACTAAGTGAAAAAAGCCAGTCACATAAAGGGCAAATACTGTTTGATTCCACTTATATGAGGTACTTAGAGTAGTCAAATTTAGAGAGAGAAAATAGAATGGTGGTTGCCAGGCGCTGCGGGGAGGGTGAAATGCAGAGTTGTTTAATGGGTGTAAAGTTTCAGTTTCACAAGGTGAATGAAGTTGTGGAGATTGGTTGTACAACAATGTGAATGAGCTTAACCCATTTAGCTGATTCACTTTGCTGTATAGCAGAAATAAATACAACACTGTAAAGCAACTATACTCCAATAAATTTTTTTTTAAATGGTTAAGATGGCGAATTTTATGTTATGTATATTTTATCACAACTAGAAGTAAAAAAAAAAAAAAAGATTTTTACAAACAGGCATAGTCTCAGTATCTCAAGGAACTGCTAGAATTGACCTTGTGCCCCACATTTTCTGTGACATCGCACCTGCTGACTTTGGATTGACCATAGCTAGCCCACCTTTCCTACATATACTTCCAGACTGAGGGCAGTCCTTCCCCAAGCCCCCATACCCAGCCATTGACAGGGCTTTGGTCCCCCTGCTACTATGGGATCATATATCCCCCAAAGGAGTTACTGGAAAATATCAGTTTCTATCACTTATATCAAAGTTTTGCCTGGTACAGGTAAAAATGTGAATCTAGGAAGTTCACCAGTCCAGCTGTTTTGGTGCCCTTTCCTTTGAAGTGATTGGTGTGGTGCTTGATGAAACACTTGCTGATCCCAGACTTCTCTTGCCACAGAGAAAATTTATCTGAAAGACAAAATCACTTATTTATTTTAGGATATTCACTGTTAAAAAGACAGGAAAAAAGCTCACAAATTTCAGCGCCTCTAGAATGCCTTCCAGTTAGGTGCAAACCATACCCACCCTTTAAGGCACAGCTCAAATGTCAAATGATCCTCTGAGTCAAAAGTGATCAATAACTTCCTCTTTTGAGTTCCCAAAAGCATTTTACCCGAAACTCTCTTAAGACACTTATACTTTTCATCCTAGACATGGTTATTGATACTTATCCATCTTCCATGTGGACTCTGTATAGTGTAGGCTGTCGTACTGCAGAGTCTCTCATAATGCCTGTGCATGCTTGAAGGATGCTTAACGTATGTTTGCCAAATGGAAAATACAGAACTCTTTGAAAAGGTTATGCTACCTCTGCAAAAAACAAGTTGAAAATGTCAACATTTCTAGCCCTGTAGCTCCTGGTTGGTGCATATATCTTTGGGCAAGGGTTGTGGGATTTTTCTGGTTCTTCCCAGATCAGCCTCTCTGGGCAGCTGTGACTTGCAGGAAGGCTGACTCCAAGTGTGAAGTTATTAGTGAGACAAATGCAAGGTGATTTTGACCACTCACCCAAGCCACCGTGGAATCTAATTAACAAGCGTCGTCTTGACCAACACGTGAGAATAAGAGTTCACATGCATGCTAACATTGCCAGGGAGACCTTCTGAAGGAAAAAGGAGTCTCATTGAGTGGCAAATATGGTTATTTCACGGGAAGAAGCAGCCTGGTTGTTTTATCGAGCACGGGCAGGAAGATGTGTTAGGCCTGGGAGAATCAGACTTAACTCTTTCAAGTGAACAACGAAGGACTCTCCAGCTTTCAAAATGCATTTCTTGTGTCCGTTGCTCTCTCCTTCTAATTCATGCTGAAGGTCAGAGAAAGGACAGACTATAAATGAAGTTAAAAAGAAATTGATTACCGAATGCTGCTACTTTTCCCTTGGAAGTTAATTTCTATTTAGAATCCTCTCCACAGAAGAACTTAGAGAGAACACAAAATCAAAGGAAACAGCATCGAAGTCACTCTTTCTCTGGGAAAGTGATCTTGACAAACCCTTCATGGGACACTCCACTGAGCAAAGCATTGTTGGTCTCCTCTCCTCATAATTAACAGGGTTCTGCTCCCTTGAATTCTTAGAACCAGCCACCTTACCCTGCCCTTTTACCCTGATCCTAAAGTTTCTTTTCAGTCAGTGCCTACCAAAACCAATGAATATGGAAAACACATTGTTTATGCCTTCTGGTTTACTGTATTTACTGTGTAATCTTGAATAGCCAAGGAGTAAGTGGGTGAATCCCCAAAACTGGCAGCTCATAAGGCCTCTTCTCTGTGGCATGTGTAGCTAAACGGATGGTACTTATATAGGTACAATTTTCATTATTATTCAATATTTATTTGGGTGCCAACAATAAGCAAAGTACAGAACATCTATTTAGGTAGTATTTCTGCCCATAGGGACGTGCATGGCGAATGCAGAGCAAAATGGTTAATGAAGAAACGCAGTGCTTAGTGGATGAGGACAAGCGCCTGGGTCCCTTCTGGTTTTCTTTCCCCAGAGGAACCCGGAAGACACCGTCTTCCTCCCTCGGGGATCTCCTCTATTCCCTGCCCCACCAGCCCAGCCCTTCTTTTGCTCCCACTTCAGATGTGCTTGCACACTAGAGGACTGGCTCTGGCTCATCTGAATTCCTGAACCATACATGTAAATCCTTTGTTTTGAAAGGTGCTTGGGTTTGTTTTGTTTTGTTTTGTTTGCGGTACGCGGGCCTCTCACTGTTGTGGCCTCTCCCGTTGCGGAGCACAGGCTCCAGACGCGCAGGCTCAGCGGCCATGGCTCACGGGCCCAGCCGCTCCACGGCATGTGGGATCTTCCCAGACCGGGGCACGAACCCGTGTCCTCTGCATCGGCGGGCGGACTCTCAACCCCTGCGTCACCAGGGAAGCCCCTGGTTTGTTTTGTTTTGTTTTGTTTTGTTACCAAAGGTACTGACTTACCCTACAGTAAGTGCTCCCCATTTTGGGGGTGGAAATGCTGATGTTCAGAGAGCAATGTCACCTGAGTATAAACTGATTGTATGATAGTCCATAGCTTGAAAAGTATGCTCAGGTGTGTCCTAGGATCTAACATGTGAGGTCTTGGCTTTCCCTGGGGAAAATACAGAGGTTTAGGACCAGATTTCTGTGGCAACTTCCATCTTCCCCCTTTTAATCCTCCCCTCCTCGAAATCTGATCCAATTCCTGAAAGTGAGACAGTAATCCTGGGATGATCTATTCATTAATTTGTGTTTCGAGTAACATTTATTGAGCATCTGCTATGTGCAGGTAATCTTCTCTAGAGAAACAGAACTAATAGGTGCAATAGATAGATATCAAAATAGATATAGATACATATATGATTATGGAGGCTGAGAAGTCGCATGATCTGCTGTCTGCAAGCTGGATGCCCAGGAAAGCCAATGGTATAAATTCTAGTCTGAGTCTAAAGGTCTGAGATCGCCTGATGGTGTAAGTCCCAGTCTGCAAAGACTGATGTCTCAGCTCATGCATTTAGGCAGAGAGAGTGAATGCAATGTTCTTCTGCCTTTATGTTCTACTTGGGCTCTCAGTGGGTTGGTTGATGCCTCCCCACTTTGGGGAAGCTTTACTCAGTCCACGAATTAAAATGCTAATCTATTCTGGAGATACCCTCACAGACACACTCAGAAATAATACCTAACCAGATATCTGGGCATGTTGTGGCCCTTTCAAGTTGATACATAAAATTAACCACCACAGCATGTCTCTGTGCTGGGTACAAATGAATAAGAGCTGGGCCTTGTCCTCAATGTGCAAAACTGCTAAAGTAATTTCTTCCTTACTGAGAGTCTACAGTGGTCCTTTATCATCCAGCTCTTGTTTGCTCCGTTACCTTTGCTTTCACCTCTCCTCACCAGGCATGATGGACCAGCCTAGAGTTACCTGGGTGAGCTGTGCTCTCTCAAGCCCATGAGACTCAGCACAAGCTATTACCTCTGAAGTGAATGGCCTCCCTGCATTTGTGTCCTTACTACATGCTTACCCTTCAAATGTGAGTTTAAGAGCAACCTCTTCTATAAAGCTTTCCTTGATTTCCTCAGTCAAATTTGAAAGCTCCTTCTCCAATATGCTCATAACACTGTGTATACAGTCTCATAAGCTTGATGAGAAGTATGTCTCACCTCAAAATTATAAGCTCTTTGAGGCCACATATTTTTATTTTTCTATCCCTACTATCTTCCCCAGTGGGTTAGTAGGTACTCAACATATATTTGATGATTGAATAAATAAATAATTGAATGTAGAAAATGACTAATATCCTAAGAGGGGTACTGAAAGTGGCAGCTGTCATTTATTGAGTGCTTCTGCTGTATCAGGCATTGTGCTATGCCTTTTATAATCATCATCTCATTGTTATTTCCTATGTTGCAGATGAGGAAACTGAACATGGAGAGGTTAATTAATTTGCCTGATTTGACATGGCTAAAAGTAATGGCATGAGATTTGGATTCAGGTCTGTCTGGTTGCTCTTAACTGCCACATGGTATTATCCTCATTGAGACTGAGCTGACCCAGGAAAGTTAGCCTGTAATTTAGAATGTTATGGCTCTTCTTAAAAGCAGCAATCAAACCCATGTGTATTACTGTAAATGTATTGCCCATTATTTCCAAGTCTGCCCTATAACCTCAGACTAGAGTTTTAGGAGGAAATAAAACCTTAGAGCTGAACAAGCCCAGAGCAGGTAGTGTGTCTTCTTCAGAAGTTAGGTCACTGTGTAATGCACAGTGTTTAATTGATGCCTGATCAAATTCAAATCTCATTTGAATGTGGAAATTAAAGTTCTCTACAGTGAACTCTGAGGGACTTTGTCAACATGAGATAATTGTCTTCCAAGATAATGACTAAATTTAATCTCACATAAGCCTGATAACAGGCAATTCTCCTGACAGCCATTGGAGCTGCTGGGCTGGTGTGTGAGTGGTGAGGGGCTGGGTGGTCTACAGAAGTCCCGGAGTGTGGAATGGGAGGGCCGTGGTGGGCAGAGAACAGGACATTTCCAGGAAAAAGAAGTCTAGCCCTCCTGGAGCAAATGCAGCTCTGTCAAATGTATATGCTAGGATGATATCTGAAGTCTTAGAGGCTTTTTTGGATGTATTCATTTTGATTTTTTTCACCTCTTTTTTTTTTTTTTTTTTTTTTGCGGTATGAGGGCCTCTCACTGCTGTGGCCTCTCCTGTTGCGGAGCACAGGCTCCGGACGCGCAGCCTCAGCGGCCATGTCTCACGGGCCCAGCTGCTCCGCGGCACGTGGGATCCTCCCGGACCGGGGCACGAACCCGCGTCCTCTGCATCGGCAGGCGGACTCTCAACCACCGCGCCACCAGGGAAACCCTCACCTCATTTTTTTTAATGTTTATCTTCCTCTTCCTCAGCAGTATTACCCCTGAAAATTGGTTTCCCCTCCTCAGGACAAAATAAAAGGTATAATGTTTCCCTTACTTCATACCTCAATTTAGAAGCACTTGAGCCAAAACATTGATTGTCCATGAAGGATTGGGTGCAGAGAAATTAGCCAGTGACTGAGCTCCTAGATCCTTCTAAACTGACTTAAAATTTTTTTAATCTTATATGGACTCTGCTAGGAGCTGACTTTGAGTGGATTTTCTTTCTTGTTCCTCGTTCTCCACTACTGAGAGTGATCAGGGATTCCAAGGCCAGTGAGGGCCCTGCCCCTTGCTCCCTGGGAAGGTAGGACTCTTGGTAAGCCACAGCCAGGGGCACGTCTCTGTGGGTCCTTGAGAGTGTGGTGTTGATGGGGATTGCCGTCTTTCTATTGTTCAGGACTCTTTACCTCTGGGGGTCCACAGGGCTAGCTTTCCTCACCGTTACACTGCAAAGCCTCCTTTCTGATTTCCCCAACTCTTCTCTCAGCCAGGCCTGGCCCTCCAAGGACACCCAAGGTGAAGCAAACAGGCAGAGTCCTTTTGGTCATTTCTGGTGGTTACGGTCACCTGTGGTCCCTTCCTGCAGCTGTAGGAGGCTTATGGTCCTGTCACTACTTCTTGCAGTTGATAAGAGCTGGATAAGGTCTGTGGCTGCCAAGGCAGGGACCCAGAACTGATCCACACTTGGGGCTAAAGGAAAGATGATGTAATTGTGGATTGGAAGCCACCATTTGCAGTGCAGACTCCCTCAATGAGGGGAGGATTACACAGAAATAGACAGCAGGGACATACAGATGGTCATGGCTCGCCAGACCTTTGGTGGCCAACCACAGTCACCTTGCTCTGACCTTTGGAAATTACACAGCGCTTCATTCTCGTGATGCAGAGTACGAATACTAAGGAGGGTGGCTGGGAAACCATGCCCTGAGATGCGCACTGTCACTGTTTTTATGATTTTCTTTCCTTCTAATCAATCATGCAATCTAAGAGTGCACTAAAATGATTTGGGCTGGAGGAGCTCATGACATTGAGGGACACAATATTAACACAGACGTAATGACTGAGAACAATAGAAAAGAATCTAAAATGACTGCAGAATTGTGTGCAACCTCCTGAAAGGGTTGGAGGAGGAGCCTTGGGGGCTGTGGTAGGCAGCCAAGAAAGCCTTAGAGAACAAGTAACTAAAGCTGGGTCTTAGAGAAGGTGCCAGATTTGAGTTGCGGGAGGGAGGGACATTCCAGGAGCCAAGAACAAAGGGGAGGCTGCAGGAAGCTTTGATTCAATGTTAGAGAGAAGTGGTACAAATCCAAGCCTTGGAAAGACAGGCTGTGAGTGGCTTTAATTATAGACTGAGTTCCTGAGGGCACCTTTGTTTCAAGGCAAACCAGCTATGACTCTCTCATGTTGAGGGTCCACTAGGTGACCCCTCAAGGTCACCACGCATCCATGGTGCCAGAACGCTGGGGTGCATCTGCAGCAGTCGTAGACTCAACGCGCTTCTCTCTTAACCATGTGGCATTCACTCCCCACTTGTGACCCCTTTGAAGCTGCCAAAACACAGGTGTGCGCTTTTTTTTAACATCTTTATTGGAGTATAATTGCTTTACAGTGGTGTGTTAGCTTCCACCCCATAACAAAGTGAATCAGTTATACATATATATATGTTCCCATACCTCTTCCCTCTTGCGTCTCCCTCCCTCCCACCCTCCCTATCCCACCCCTCTAGGTGGTCACAAAGCACCGAGCGGAGCGGACGGACGTGGTTTTGTTTTGATTACAAACTCAGAGAGCTGCTGGTGCGGCTTTTTGAATCGTGAGGCCGATGGTGCTTCAGAAGCTGCTCAAATCCTTCAGAGAGCTGAGGACTGAGCTGTAGGGGGAGGGGAGACTTTGACTTTAGAGGTTTAGGCGGGAGGTGCCTTTTCCACTGTTGCTCCCCCCACTTTGGAAGCAGAGGGTTCTGGCCTCTTTTGGAGAAGATCCTGAGCTTCCTCCTTGTCGTGGATAGCCCTGCCATGCCAAGCACTGACAGGAGGTCGTGGCTGCTTTCAGCTGAGCATTAGCCCTAATGGGTTTGGCAGGATTTTAAAACAATCAAAACAAAACAGGTTAAAAGGTTCAGGGGGGGAGGGATGTGGTGACTGCCTGAGCTCAGATCACAGGATGTGCCATGCAGCCTGGGCTGGGAACAGCTCCGAGGTCTGATGCCAAGGGTGTGAGCTGAATCGAAATCTGGAGTGGCTTTATCAGAGAAATTAGTCTGTGATTAGAGCTGAAAAGAGTCACGAGTCTTAACTTGTATTTAGCACTCCAAGGATAAAGCGTCCTGTGTGGTACTAAATTTCTCCCTGTTGCTCTGGCGGTCTCCAGAAGGAACGGGGAGGCTTATCGAGGAATTATGGTGGGCAAAGATGGGGCAGTGGGGAATGGCATCGCCTTGGAGGGAGCTGTGGGTGGACATGCTTCCGCTTTGTTTGGGGAAAGTGAAATTCTTTTGGTACTGATTTGAGTCCAGTGATCAGAGACTTAGAACCTGTATTGGAGCTAAGGAAAGATGGAACTTTGACCAGATTGGGTATAGAATTTTCATTGAAAATGGGATAGTGTATAAAGTATCTTCTTCTTTTTTTTTATTTTTATTTTTTAAAACCCTTTTTATTTTGAGATAATTTTAGACTCAGAGAAGAGTTGGGAAAACAGTACCGAGAATTCCCACCCCCCCAGCTTCTCCTAGTGTTAACATCTTACCTAACCATTGCACAGTTATCAAACCTAAGACATTGACATTGATGCAGTGCTATTAACAGCAGACTGGATTCAGGTTTCACCTGTTTTTCCATTAATGTCATTTTCCTGTTCTAGGATCCAGTTCAGGATCCCATGTTGTAGTCTGTTGTCACGTCTCCCTTTGTCTTCTTCGATCTTTGACAAGTCTTTGTTCTTCCCTTGTCTTCTTGTGATTTGACACTTTTGTGGAGTACAGGGATTTTGTGGAAGGCCCCTCAAATTGTGTTTAGCCTAAGTGTTCTCAAGGTTAGGATGAGGTAATACGTTTTTGGCGGACACACTGTGGGGCGACGTGCTCTTCTTAGTGATCATATTAGGGGCACATATGTCAGGATGTCTTAAATTTTTAAATTTTTGTACAATTTTTAAGGTCATTTTCCATTTACAACTACTGCAAAATATTGGCTATATTACCCATGTTGTACAGTACATCCTTGAGCCTGTCGTATGCTTCTAAAGAAAGAACAGGCAGACCTTCACTGTGGTGGAGAGACGGGGAGTTGCCCACCTCTCTTTCCTTCTGGCAGGAGGACTGTGTTCCAGCCACACTGGAACACTCAACCCTGCAGCTTTTAGATGTGACCGACTGACTGTCCATTGTAGGGAAGTGGGGCTGCTTCTTTGTCCCTGACCCCAGGACAGAATTCAGCTGAGAACACTTCGGTGGAGTCCCAACAGTTTACAGCTTGAGAACAGCAAGGGAGAGACGCAGTTGTCAACAGCAGTTCCTGGTTTGCTTTTACTTCTGCCGGAGGCTCCCTCCCTCCTCCTTTGTGCCTTAGTCTTCTGGCTCCACGTGCCTCAGGCAAAGACAGAGCATTGAAAAGATTCTTTCAGTGGCAGCAGGAGGGTCTGCTTCTGAAATAGGCCAGGCACTGGTCAGGCCAGGTGGTGGCAAGCTCCCAGCCCAGCGTGACTTTGCTGAGGGCTGGCCGCGAAGCCTGGATTGGACCCTGCCCTTACCTGGCCCGGGGTCTTCCTCAAAGCTGATTTTGATTGCACACAAACTAAACAGAATGAAGGACTGATGTTACAAAACTGGGGCTACTGCCTGAAACTCAAGGGAAGGCTAGGCATGGGCCCAGGGCTGGCTGGGCCCAGCACCTGGAAAATGTCCAAAATGCAACACAGTTTCTTTCTCTTTCCGCCTCCCTCTGAGACTTGCCAGGCTCTGGCTCCCAACTTGTCACTGTGTACCTGCTTTTTTCTTCTCTCACTGCACCAACCTTTGCTGTTACTTCCAGCACATGGCAGAAGACGCCACCTCTTAGCTCCCAATTTTACAAAGCCCTCAGTTCAGGCAAACAGCAGAGCTGGTCCTCTCAGTGCCAATTCCAAAGTCACAGAAAAAAAAAAAATCTGATTAGTTGAGATTAAGTTAGAGTAAATTCAAAGGGTTCAGAGGGCGGGATATGGCGATTACCCAAGTTCTGATCATAGATAGGCCTAGCAGCTTGCGTCCAAAGCAGCTCCAAGGCTATGGACGTAGGGCAGCAGGGGGAGGGAGGAGAGTGGGTGGTGGTAGTAGAGAGGAGGTCATACAATATTAACATGGCTGCCTAGACCCATGTTCATTATGGCTCAGAGATGCATGTGTGTGTGCGTGAGTGTGTGTGTGAGATCTTATGGTTAGACAGGGGCCTCTGTAAGTGTCTACCACATCAGATAGATAACCAGAGAAAGGATAACTGGACACACCCTTTAGCTAGAAATTTCTGTTTTTGAAGGTACCTCCCTGTTGTGTACTTCAGCAAAGTTCCTCATTAACATGGCCCTGCTGAATCTGGAGCTTTGGTCCCCGATCATCTAATCATCCTCTGTCTTCCCAGAGTGGATAAACTGATACATGCTGGGGAGGATTTTGTGAATTTACATTTCCTTTAATATGCATTGGGCACAGATGGTTACCAGGTTGTCTCCGATCCATAAGTCTTCTTTCATCAAGGGCTGATCAAAATTTACTGCGAGCAGGTTTAAAGGGACAAGCTTTTAGGCTTGGAAGTGTGCATATAAATAAAAATGTTGCTGTAGTGGCTCATTGTTAATGAAAGAAAAATGATCCATGTCCTCTTCCGGAATCACGGAGTCTCGGAATATATTTATTTCAAGATTTAGGTGCTGTGGGAACTGACCACAAATCACAGAGCAACCCTTAATGAGCCTCTGTCCCTACCTGTTAAGCTTATTAACTGCCTGTTACCTCCAGTTCTATATCCCACCTGGGGAAACAAAATGGATGCTTTGGCAATGCAACGGCTGAAAAATACAGAAGTTAATCAAAAGCACAGGGGGGCCTGGAAATGCAATCAGAAGACGTGTGCTGGCTGAGATTACTGGGGCACTGGGAGGTTTCTGGGAGGAAGGATCTGATGCTGTCTGGTTTGAGATTTAGCTAATTAAATTCAACTGTCCTTTAGTCAGTGTCTTCTCGCTCTGTGCAAGCCGAGGACATGAAAGGCACAGTCCCTACCCTCAAGGAACCTGCATGCTAATTGGGTGGGCAGGCTTCGCATAACTGAATCAGATGGATTCTGATGGGAAGCAAGTTCAGGGCACTTATGCAGAGGCTATATGAATAAGTGCTAAAGTAATAAAAATAAAAGAGTAGAAAGGGCCCTTAGCTGAGAAAGAGGATACTTTGAGTTTTGCTCCCATTCTACCATATGACAGGGGCTGTGCTATTCATTCTCTACCAGCCTCGGTTTTCTTCTGATAAAAGAGTTTGAACTTGGTCATTCCTAAAAAGTATTCATGAGATGCACTTTTATGTATCCATAAGACAGGAGTGGGGACAGAAAATTGCTCAGAGGAAGGGAGCCTTGATTTGAGCATTTAGCAAAGTATAGGATTCAATTCAGGGAGAGGAAGGAGGAAGCCACTCTTAGCAGGGCCACTTTTATTCATCGGGCTTAGAGGTGGATGTATGTCTGCAGAGGGGATGGCCTGCCTTGTGGGGATGGGAGCTGAGGAAGGAGGGGAGTGGAGACAGATTACAGGCAAAGAGGGGTAGACCCAGTTAGGGGGGTAGGCAATGCAGAAATCAATGCTGGAACCTATAGCTATGTTCTTTAACCCAAATATTTCAGGAAGCTTCCCAGTTTCCTTTCCCACTTGAAGGCAAGGTTCTTTCTATTAAAAGCAGCAGCAGTCTTTTCGATGTAATTTGAAGGTAAAGATAAATACTGGAAACTGAAAAGCCTTGGCTCTATGATTAATTAAAGGAATCATCTCAAATTTAGAAAATTGCTTAAGTAAAAGAAGACACCAAATTGCATCAGTGTGCCTCCATATGTTAATTATGGCTATTTTTCCTTGTTTTTCTGCTGCCGCTCCAGCCATATCCCATCTATCACTTGGTTTCAGGCGTCATGATCAATTGACTGTACCATAAACAACATGTTGCATATGTGGCAAATGATAACATCATTTAACTCGACACAGGGTAAGAAAATTCCCTCTTTGTCATCCTTCCAGGTCCTCAGAAGAGAAAAAGGACAGCCTTGAATTAATTTCTTGCTTATTCAGTCAAGCAAGCATTTTTTGCAGATTCCTCCAGGGTAGAAAAACCGAGCCCAGCAGTCCCACCACGGAACTAGACCCATGATGTTGGAAGCTCTGTACCCTAGTACATAGAACAGTGCCTGGCACATAGTAGGCACTCAATTTTCTGTATGTAACCAAATTCCTATTTTTAGTTTCTCTGATATGTGGTAAATTTCATAGAGAATTAATATTCATCACCAGAAGGGTATTTTTATCCTTGGAGTATCAAATCTTTTTTTGCTGGCTGAAAGTCAGTAAATACAGAAAATCTTCTAATGATCTCTATGTAGTGACACCCAACTCCCCATGGAATTAACCGGTGTTCTTCCATCTCTTCTCTAACACATGTTGGCTGGAGCTCATGGCCACTGAATGCATATAGCCTGTCGGCAACTCAGCATCACGCCCTCGTTCTTCTTCCTGAGTGAGCTGTATGCCTGTGTGCTAACCAAGACCCAGTTGCATTTGTTTCCAAATCTCTTCCTCCCAGTTGTGCTTCAGATTGTAATTATAGAATTTAATTAGATATTACATAAACTGATGATACATGTAAGGAAAGAGGTTCTTTTTTTCTATGAAAAATAAGTTGAATGCTCTGGAGGAACTCGATAAAATCAAGTGCTTAAAAAGTCTATGTAAAATTAGTGGGCGAGACACCTGTAAATGATTGAAAAGAAGTAAACATCTAGAAGAAATGCACTTTCAACTTTAAAGAAACTAAATCTGGAAATAATTGGTGATGTATGGGTTGTATGAATGTACTTGATGTAAGAAAGACAACATGCAACTCTAACTGGCAAACACCCACTCAAAGAAAATACACAAAGTTTCAAGGGAAAAGAAGTATTTAAGCCATGTATGCGTAATTTTTGAAAATGGTTTGCTGCTTTCATAAACTTTTTGCAGTTAACCAGTTACCTATTCTTCCTGATCGGTAGGTAACATAAGAGGAGTTTTACTAAAAAAAAAAAAAAAAAAAAAAAAAAAAATTTAGTAAATTCCAAAAGAATTAAGTCCACACAAAATCAGCAGTCTGTCTTTGTCGTGAAAGCACAATGATTGGTGGTCACACCCTCGGAGCCTGCAACAATATGGGAGCTCAGCCAGGCACCCCAAGTGACACAGGCCAGCGTGCCTCTCATGCAAGGAGGTGGTGCCTTCCACAGAAAGTCCATCTTGCAATCAGCTTGTTGTTTGTCTTATATATATGTCTTGCTCTCTCTTTTTCTCTAATGTTTTACACAATGTTTTGTTTGGAAAAAATTCAAACTTACAGAAAGATGCAAGTATAATGTAATGAACTTCCTTGCCCCTTTACCTAGATTCACCAATGTTAACATTTTGCAGTCTTTGCTTTGTTTCTCTCTTTCTACATGCTTCACCACCCCCTTGCACATACTTCTTTTCTTCCTGCTCCTCCTCTTCCTTCTTATGAAACTTGCTAGATGATTTGAGATGCCATAACTTTTTTTTTTTTTTTTGCGGTACGCGGGCCTCTCACTGCTGTGGCCTCTCCCATTGCGGAGCACAGGCTCCGGACGCACAGGCTCAGCGGCCATGGCTCACAGGCCCAGCCGCTCCGCGGCATGCGGGATCTTCCCGGACCGGGGCACGAACCCGTGTCTCCTGCATCGGCAGGCGAACTCTCAACCACTCCGCCACCAGGGAAGCCCAAGATGCCATAACTTTTACCCCTAAATACTTCTGTGTGTATCTCTTAAAAACAAGAATATTCTTTTACATACCCACAATATAATGATCAGATGCAGGAAACTTAACACTGATATAACAGTAGTCTTTAATATGCAGTTCATGTTTAGCTCTCATCTCAATAATATCTCTTATACGTATCATTTTTCTCTTGATTCAGGATCAAACCTAGGATCACTTATTGTACTCTTGAGTCTCCTTTAATCTGGAATAGTTCCTCAGCCTTTAGTTGTCCTTCATGGCATTGGCATTTTGAAAGAGTACCTGGCCAGTTGTTTTGTGAAATGCCCAGTGATTTGTGTTTGTCTGACTCTTTCCTCATGATTACTTTCCGGTTATGCATTTTTGGAAGGAATACTATACAAGTGATATTGTATCCATCTTAATGCATCATATCAGGAGGCAGGTAATATCCATTTGTCTCATTATTGATGATGTTAGCTTGGATTGTGTGGTTATGAGGCATCCACTGTAAAGTTACACTTTCTTCTTTGTAATTAGTATTTGGAAACTACATAAGCACCCTGTTTTCCATCAAACTTTTACACAATTGTTTTATCATCCTTTGATAATTCTTGTTTGAGTCAGCTATTGCTATGATGGTTGCTAAATGCTGTACCTGTTTCTCTCTACCTCCCGAGCTCCAAATGGAGAAATCCAAGTGTTTGATAGAAGTTGGAGGTAGGGATGGGGAAAAACAGCAGGTACTCCCCTGCCCAATCCCCATTTGGCCCATGAAGCAAAATTAGATTCCTTGATCTATTCAATTTGCCCACAAGTTGAATTCTAGATTCTTGGGGGTGTTAGATACATGGATGGCCTTCCCTCCGTCTTCCTTATGGCAATCCCTACAGTTTCTCAGTTCATTTAACCCCTTTGCTCCCCACCCCTCATGTTTCTGCCTTTTCCTGTGTCCAGCCTCAAAACATGGGTGATAGTCATTTTTTGCTCAATCCAGTATTTTTTTTTTCTGCTGAATGGAATGTGTGTGGGGGGGTGGGGGGAGTGGTAGCCTTGAAAGCATAGCGTCATGAGGGTAAAGAAGGGGAGGGAGAAGAAGCCTGGAGGTCTGTTCTCTGAGTGAAATGTCTAAAAAAAACACAGTCAGATGTCTTGCATTACAAAGGTTAATCTCCTGATAGCTTGGCGTCTCTTTTTATTGCCTTATTATGTTAAATGAGTGTCTGTCTACTCCCCAGGCTTGAGATACTTCTTTTGCTTTATTTAATGCCTACATGTACTAGTGCTTTACTTGGTTTATCTCATTTACATCATGCAATAACCATATGTCATTGGTACTATTGTTAGAGTCTCTATTCTCATATAAGGAAACTGAAGCTTAGCGAGGTTAGCCTAAGATCATGTAGCTGATAACCAAGGCAGTCTATTGCCAGGGGCTATTTCTTTTGCCACCATGTTTCTAAGAAGTCAGAAAAATAGGTGGCGTAAAGCTCATGCTCATGCACACAAGTACAGAATTACCTTCTGATTCTCCAGCTAGAGTTGACTGATTACAGTTTGAACAAAATGTGCTTCCCAGTGTAGTAATCTTGGTGATGTGGTTTCCCCTTGAGGAGTAGGAACTCACCTCAAGTCATAGCTGATTCTCATGAGAAATAAAAATGGCTACACTGACAGACGGCAGCTGGGCAGCCAGAAAGGAATCAACAGAGCGTCCTGAATGGCCCCCTCAGAACAACTGTAGTGAACATCCTGACACATCTAGCCCCCGAGACAGCAGCTTAGAGCAGGAAAGATGCTCAGACACTGACAAAACAAACATGAGGAAAATCATGCATTGTGTTCCAATAATCTCTTGTGACAGAAAAATTCACTTTTGTGCATCTACCCTTACTCTAATAAGATTAGTGTAAGATGGTCGGAGGAAAGTTATTTCATCTCAGCTGCAAAATAAGGAAGCAGAATTCAATGATCCCTAAAATGTCCCCTCTAGTTTCATGAGTCTAAACATGACTTGTTATTGTAATCAACCAGTTCTAGAATATCAGTAACTTCCTTGTTTCTGTGACATGTAAACATGACCTACACTGAAGTTAATCCTGATGACGGAACCATAGTAAAATTCTTTAAGACAATGCTCTCCTAATTGGTTCCTGGAGCAGACACTTTTGGTGAATAAATTCTCCCAAGACAAGGAAGAACTCAGATCATTACCATATTCAGAAGACAAATGCATCACCTCATGAAAATGTTAATGGGCAACATTAATTGGAAGCAGAAGTCAGGCTGGGAGTTCCTTGTAGATCCTGGGAGCCCCAGAGGACTCTGGCGTATATAGAGCACATCTTTCTAGGACTGGGGAGGCAGTGCTGTAAGCCCCTTAGACGCCCTGATTCTCCTCCTTGCCTTTTGCACTGTCTGCCTTTGTTCTAACCTTCCACCTCCTCACCTTCTCCCCGTCTTCTCTCTAGTAGTGGTTCCTCATCCCTGCTCTACATTTCTGCATGAGCGTTAAGGATCAGTGATGCAAAGGAAAGAGAACAAAACCAGCAAAAATGTTCACTTCAAAGGAAGCAATAATGACACACCAACCAGAAAATTATTTAAGAATAGGCTGTAGCATCTGCTATAAGGCTTATTGTACATGAGGATGCAGCTTCCCTATTTCTCTAACTATTGTCTTTCCTTTACGAGGTCAACTCACAATAAAAAAATGCAGTAAGTACGCTAGCTTAATTTTAGCTCCACCCTTGCTTTTATTTCTTTTGCTCCCGCTTGAAAATTATGCTATTCTACTGTATTTTACTTTTGTTAGCTGCCTCACGTTCTTTCCGGAACAGGGATTCAAACAACAAGAAGTATGAACAATTTGTCCAATTGTGAGAAGCAATCCATGTGTTTCTATTATCCATAATGAGAATCAGCACTTACTTGGTATATAGTATTGGCCAGGCACTGTTCTACCATTTCACATATATTGACTCACTTAACTCTCAGACCCCACTGTGAGGTAAGCGCCATTATTACCCCTTCCCCATTTTTGAAGGGGAAGAAACTGAAACCTATAGCAATTAAGTAGTGCTTGCAGTCACACATTTAATGAGAGGTGGAACCAGGATTTGAAATCATGTTCTCTGAGTGCAGACTCCAGCTCTTTGACTACTGTGTGATGTTACCTCCCTCTGATGCACTATTTTGGGTGTGATGAGTGAAAACATATGAACAAGCCCATCAGTGCTCAGTGAACTGGGATCAGCTATTCTGGAGATAGTGACTGCACACAGCTACTCTTCAGGAACTAGGATACATATAGATTTAAATACAACCCAGTCAATTTCCTAAGCTGCTAGAGATCCTACTAGAGATTCCAGCTTTAACATGGATTATTGGTTTTGATTTTCCAAAAGACTTTTCTAAAATGTCTCTTGGTCTCTTCTGGTAATTTTATTTTATTTATATTCTTTATACAGCAAGTTCTTATTAGTTATGTATGTATTAGTTATGTATTTTATACATATATATTTTATACATATTAGTATATATATGTTAATCCCAATCTCCCAATTCATCCCACCACCCCCATCCCACCCCCAGCCCCCGCTTCCCCGCCTTGGTGTCCATACGTTTGTTCTCTACATCTGTATCTCTATTTGTGCCTTGCAAACCAGTTCATTTGTATCACTTTTCTAGATTCCACATATATGTGTTAATATATGATATTTGTTTTTCTCTTTCTGACTTACTTCACTCTGTAGGTTCACTCTCTAGGTTCATCCACATCTCTACAAATGACCAATATTTGTTCCTTTTTATGGCTGAGTAATATTCCATTTTATATATGTACCACATTTTCTTTATCCATTTCTTTAGCCATTCTGACTGGTGTGAGGTGATAACTCATTGTAGTTTTGATTCGCATTTCTCTAATAATCAGTGATGTTGAGCATGTTTTCATGTGCCTCTTGGCCATTTGTGTGTCTTCTTTGGAGAAACGTCTATTTAAGTCTTCTGCCCATTTTTTCATTGGGTTGTTTGTTTTTCTAATACTAAGCTGCATGAGCTTTTTATACATTTTGGAGACTAATCCTTTCTCCATTGATTCATTTGCAAATATTTTCTCCCATTCTGAGGGTTGTCTTTTCATCTTGTTTATAGTTTCCTTTGCTTTGCAAAAGCTTTGAAGTTTCATTAGGTCCCATTTGTTTACTTTTGTTTTTATTTCCATTACTCTAGGAGGTGGATCAAAAGAGATCTTGCTGTGATTATGTCAAAGAGTGTTCTTCCTATGTTTTCCTCTAAGAGTTTTATAGTGTCCAGACTTACATTTAGTTCTTTAATCCATTTTGAGTTTATTTTTGTGTATAGTGTTAGGGAGTGTTCTAATTTCATTCTTTTACATGTAGCTGTCCAGTTTTCCCAGCATCACTTATTGAAGAGACTATCTTTTCTCCATTGTATATCCTTGCCTCCTTTGTCATAGACTAGTTGACCATAAGTGCATGGGTTTATCTCTGGGCTTTCTATCCTGTTCCATTGATCTATATTTCTGTTTTTGTGCAAGTACCATATTGACTTGATTACTGTAGCTTTGTAGTATAGTCTGAAGTCAGGGAGCCTGATTCCTCCAGCTTCGTCTTTTTTCCCTTAAGATTGCTTTGGCTATTCGGGGTCTTTTCTGTCTGACTCCATACAAATTTTAAGATTTTTTGTTCTAGTTCTGTAAAAAATGCCATTGGTAATTTGATAGGGATTGCATTGAATCTGTAGATTGCTTTGGGTAGTATAGTCATTTTCACAATATTGATTCTTCCAATCCAAGAGCATGGTATATCTCTCCATCTGTTTGTGTCATCTTTGATTTCTTTCATCAGTGTCTTATAGTTTTCTGAGTACAGGTCTTTTACCTCCTTAGGTAGGTTTATTCCTAGGTATTTTATTCTTTTTGTTGCCATGGTTGCAATGGTGAATGGGATTGTTTCTTTAATTTCTCTTTCTGATCTTTCATTGTTAGTATATAGGAATGCAAGAGATTTCTGTGCATTAATTTTGTACCCTGCAACTTTACCAGATTCATTGATTAGCTCTAGTAGTTTTCTGGTGGCATCTTTAGGATTCTCTTTGTATAGTATCATGTCATCTGCAAACAGTGACAGTTTTACTTCTTCTTTTCCAATTTGAATTCCTTTTATTTCTTTCTCTTCTCTGATTACTGTGGCTAGGACTTCAACAACTGTGTTGAATAATAGAGGCAATAGTGGACATCCTTGCCTTGTTCCTGATCTTAGAGGGAATGCTTTCAGTTTTTCACCATTGAGAATGATGTTTGATGTGGGTTTGTCATATATAGCCTTTATTATGTTGAGGTAGGTTCCCTCTATGCCCAATTTCTGGCGAGTTTTTATCATAAATGGGTGTTGAATTTTGGCAAAAGCTTTTTACACATCTATTGAGATGATCATATGGTTTTTATTCCTCGATTTGTTAATATGGTGTATCCCATTGAATGATTTGCTTATATTGAAGAATCCTTGCATCCCTGGGATAAATCCTACTGGATCATGGTGTATGATCCTTTTAATGTGTTGTTGGATTCTGTTTGCTAGTATTTTGTTGAGGATTTTTGCATCTATATTCATTAGTGATATTGGTCTGTAATTTTCTTTTTTTTATAGTATCTTTTTCTGGTTTTGCTATCAGGGTGATGGTGGCCTCATAGAATGAGTTTGGGAGTGTTCCTTCCTCTGCAATTTTTTGGAAGAGTTTGAGAAGGATGGGTGTTAGCTCTTCTCTAAATGTTTGATAGAATTCACTTGTGAAGCCATCTGGTCCTGGACTTTTATTTGCTGGAAGATTTTTAATCACAGTTTCAATTTCATTACTTGTGATTGATCTGTTCATATTTTCTATTTCTTCCTGGTTCAGTCTTGGGAGACTGTACCCTTCTAAGAATTTGTCCATTTCTTCCTGATTTTCTTTAGTGATATCCCAATAGTGTGGCTTCCTTTCAGGCATGATTATTTTGCGTGGCTTCACTGACTGAATTGTCCCTGCCCATGTTCTGTTAGGTATGGCTCCTTGGGACACATCAGTGGCTCAATGACTCCCATTCAGCCGACAACTTTTTGTTTGTCAGGTTGTGACATGTTCCTTACACACATAGTTGTGTGTGTGGTGGACTGTAGGAGGCTCTTGGCTATATTTTGTATCTTTCCCATGTTAGTTAGGATAACTATTCCAGGTTTCCCCAACTGGTCCAAATTTTTGCCGGTTTGTCCCAGCACAATTATGAACAATGCTCCTTTCCCTCTAAAAGTTGTCCCCATTTGGATGGTAAATTTTATGGTTATACTATTTCTAGGGAAGCCAGAACAGATGTCATCCAGGGAACATCCATTTTGGTAGAGTAGAAAAAAGAGGTTTAGAATTAACAATCTTCTTCTACACCCTGGATTTTCCATGAGTGATGGAAAAGTAATTTAAAATCTCTGAGCCTCAGTTTTCTCATCTAGAGAATAGAAATAATAGCAGTGTTTTTATGAGAATTAACTGGGTCAATATATGTGTAAGTGAAAACATCCAGAAGTGTGCCTGAAACCCAACAGGGAGTTATGAAGTTTGTTTAAGGACACAGTCTTTTCACCTGAGGTGAGGGTAGGGCTGGATTGTACCTAGCTACAGTTGAAACAAATATTTGTGATGGAAATAGGGCAGAGAATTAAGTGAAGAAGAGAGCTAGAGGGCAAAGGAGGAAATGAATTAAAAGTAATTCTGGTACAAGACACAGGAATGCCGATTTTAAAAGTAGCATGGGAATTGTTTCCACTCGGGTAAGTAATAATTGCACTTGGATCCTCTCCAGAGCACGTTTGATGTTTCTCAGTGTATTTCATGTATTGAGGCTTTTGATGCTTTTCTATGCCCCAGCCCATCTCTCGTGTTCTCTCTCTCTCTTATTTATTTATTTTTATTTTATTTTTTGGCTGTGTTGTGTGTTCATTGCTGCGCACGGGCTTTCTCTAGTTGTGGCAAGTGGGGGGCTACTCTTCGTTGTGGTGTGCGGGCTTCTCACTGTGGTGGCTTCTCTTGTTGCAGAGCACAGGCTCTAGGCGCACGGGCTTCAGTAGTTGTGGCATGCGGGCTCAGTAGTCGTCGCTTGTGGGCTCTAGAGCGCAGGCTCAGTAGCTGTGGCTTACAGGCTTAGGTGCTCCGTGGCATGTTGGATCTTCCCGGACCAGGGATCAAACCCATTTCCTCTGCATTGGCAGATGAATTCTTAACCACTGCGCCACCAGGGAAGTCTCTCTCGTGTTATCTTGAAGCAAACTCAGCTTCCTCTGAAAACATGGCATTTCTGTGGAAAGGCTGGTGAGGTCTCCGGGACTTCAGTCTCCAATAGCAGAAGAAAATTAATCTGAAAGAAAAAAAAAGTGGCAGATTGCTGTGCTGTCAAGACCAACAGAAAAGTTGGTCCAGACACAACCATTCTGAGGCAGTTGGTTTCAGCTGGTTAAACATGAATTAAAGTGACCAGTGTCATGTACCTGCAAGATGTAAAGGTCTAGACACAACCAGATTCTATTTTTTCCTTTCTCTGTGACCCATTTAGTACTTCACGTAGAATAAAGATAATTACAGGAGAAGTTATGCCTTTAACATGCCTTTACTTAACGGTCCTCATCATGTTTATTATGGGAAATATTATCCATGTTTCTACGATTCAAATGCATCCACTGTTTTGGCATGTTTTATTTGGTCATATTTCTACAGTTTTCTATCCCCTCCCACCCTTTTTTGGCTCATATTATAATTTTATCATATTAAAATTCCATTGGATGAATTTT
The DNA here is from genome assembly GCF_039906515.1 of Pseudorca crassidens. NCBI lineage: Eukaryota > Metazoa > Chordata > Mammalia > Artiodactyla > Delphinidae > Pseudorca > Pseudorca crassidens. The sequence continues at coordinate 89,959,237 of NC_090298.1, forward strand.
TCTGAAACATAATTATTCTTCAAATGTTAGATTTCATTTTTTTTCAATTTTTTGAAATATCATTCTTTGTATGCATTTGGGATTACTTCTTTAGTGTGAAAATTAAGGAAGAAGAATTATAAGGTCAAAGGCATGAACCTTTTAAAGTTATGCATATTGAAAAGCTAAGAAGCTATTTTAAAATGCTGCTATCAGTTCACAACGAACTGTTATTTCTTTTCATAATCATTTTAATGATAAGTAGTAAGCACTCTCTAAGTATAATCAATGCAATTAATCCTTATATCACTCTGTAAGATATGCTGGTCTACCCAGTATATAAATTAACCTGGATTTTTCAATATAAAAATTCTGGTTTTTCCATACTGTTGGTGTAGGCTGACTCTATTATTCTTTTGATTTTTCATGGCCCGATGTTTTTCTGGAAGTCTTGATGGTCCCTCTTCTTGTTCATGATTGTACTCAAATTATTTTAAAAGCCAGGCTGGCAGCAGGAAGGGAGGAAGGGCAGAAATTTCTTCCTTTAGAAACACCTTAAGTAGTCTCAGGTGGGCTACACTTCTGGTACTTGCAGCATATTTCTACACAAATTGTGGAAAAGATGGTTTTGTTTCAAAAAGAATGGTTTTTATATTCTATTCCCTTCTTTGGACAAGCGTTGTAAAATTGGGCAGAAATTTTGGAATGGATTTCCATAAGTGGAGGCTCAGAATCTGTGGCTGCTTTGTGTCTCTTTGAGGTGAAACTCAGGTTCAAAGCGACGGCTCCCAGCACTCTGAGGCTCTCTCAGAACTTGTCACTGGCAGAGAGAAACCTCTTCCCTGTAGAAGACAATAACCCTCTGAATTGTCTTTCTCCTTCTCTGTTGAATATAAAAGCACCTGGCCAAGAGAGGAGACTCCTTCAGAACCAAGCTCAGTCCCCAGACACAGATTGTGACGGCACCTCCGAGAGCAAGGAGCCGTTAGACCCCAGGCCCTGTGCTATGACCTAGCAGTGAATGGCCGAAGGGGTGACTGCTGCCTAGTTTCTTTGGGGAAATATAACATTCAAGTTCTCACTGTTGAACGATGAGAGAACAATGCTAATTTTTTGTTCGGCCAATTTTTGGTCAAGATGGATGTATTTAGAGTTGATTTAGGTGATTCCTGCAATGTCAGTAGCATTTTCACCAACATGGTGAACTTCTCTTCTCCTGGCTTAAACATCCTCAGTTTCTTCAGTGATTATTCTGATAGAGTAGTTTCTAGAATTTTCCCTCTGGTTAGCCCTCCTCCACATCTCCACCAAGGCTGTTGGTCTCATCTGGAATGTATGTAGTTAGCCCCATTTTTCTTGAAATACTGTGTCTGCATTAACATGATACTTTGTGTATCATCTAGCATGGCTAGCCCACATTCTAATAGTACAATATATTCATGGGATCAGGATAATATTATTGAGAGAGTCCAACATTAAATGATCCCCCCCCCACCCCTGAAACATCATACTATTTGCTTATAATATATCTGTTGTCTGCTACAGGCTTGGGAGTTACTGCCAAGACAATCTCAACTCTCTTTATTCTCAACTTGTAGAATTGCCTTGTCTTTATTTATTTGGATATAGAACTTTACATCTATCTTATTTCAAATGTATCTAGTTTAAGTCTAAGGAAAGCCTTATTTAGTATTATACGATGTCCCTAGAAGGTGCTTAAAAACTTCCTGTTAACAAAATGCTTAATATATGCTTTTTAAATAATTACGTGATCTTGGAGTCTTTCTGCTATTGTTAGAAGTAGCTTTAATTCTTCTCATCCTTTTCACTCTATTTTAAATTCTTCCCGAAGTTGTCAGTGTAGAAATCTATTTCTCTTTCATCCCCTGACTTGCATTAATGAAATACCAGAATTTGTCTCTGATGGTCTTAGTGCTGCATTTTAAAGGAAAGAAAAAAAGAAAAAAGAAGGGAGTTAAGCATGCATTGCCCTCCTTAATAATGCATGTTTTCTGTTCTCCAGATAGTTTATTATTTAGAAACTATGGACTCTAGGATCTTTCCTATAGCAAACAGAAACTGCATAGGGTGAATCAGAATGATTAGTATGCAAGGGGCTGATTCTGGGATATTCACTATAGCTTGTCCTTTCAATGTGTCTTCTTTTGACATCTTCACCCTGGGTATCCTGGCAACAGAGTACTTCACAAAAACAAAAGTCCCATAGACAACTGTTTACTGAATACCATCAGAATAATAAAAAGACCGTTTTATTGAAGCATTTACTGAAGACAGTAAGTTAGAAAAATAGCAAGACGACAGCTAAATGTATTTGATTCAAAAGTGACTGACCCTGAAGGAAGCCCCAGTCCAAGGATGGTGTCTTTGGGTCATATAATTGCTCAACCATTTGTGGGAAGACAGGGGAGTGAAAAAGAGATGATTTATGGGCTAAACTGGGAAGTAAACCAACGTGAATGTACTATAGTAAGAAATCCCTAAAAGGGGCCCATTTATATAATGTGGGGCACACGTCTCCATACAAGCTAGAGATGCATCTTTGCTCCTGTGAAGGGACCTCTTCCAGCTGCACAGTCTCCTTCTCCTCAGTGCTCCTTTTGCTCTGGTGGAGTAGCAAGCTGGGCTCTTAGGGTGGCATGCTAACTCTTTCTAGGCCTTTGGGGATCCAATCACTTTTGTAGGACATTTGGGAGTTCTGATCCATTTAGTGCAGTGATAATGCTGTCATTGGTCTCCTTAGGGCTTTAACAGGTTAATTAAAGCACCTCCCTCAGACTCCTACTGTCTCCTCCTTTAGGCACTGGGGAGAGGTAGGCAACGTGGTTAAGAGCATGGTTAACATCATCTGTCTCCTAGTTTTTCAGACTTGCCCTTGCAGTGCCGTATCGCCTTTGTGACCGCAGGGTTTACTACCTTGGTGCAGCGACTGTCTGCTCTTCCTGAAGGCAAACGTTAGGAAATGTTATCTTACTGCAAGGCTGATATCTTTATTGAACAGAACTCAAGACCCTCAGGGAGGACTTTAGGGAAGAGAAGTTTAAGCTCCCCAAAGGATTGGAATTCAAGCAGGTTATGTACTAGCGCAGGTGCATTTTGATGGTGTATCCTGCCCAAGAAGCCCCTCCTGGTGCCTACGCCCTCACCACCCTCCTTCCCCTATTCTCAGGGGTTGCTGCTGATGGCTCTCTTCATACAGTACCATCTGACTCCCACCCTCCAACCCCGGTTCCAGGCCACAGCTGATTAGGCCAGGATGAGGCCCCTGACCCCATCTGTCTAGTCATAGTTTATCACCTGGGAATTTGGAAATGAAATTCAGCACTACTTGTGCATTCAGCTGGTTGTTTGAACTTGGAACATCTACTCTTGGAGGGCTAACTTCTGTGGGCATGCAAAAGCAGGGACAGAAATGACACAGCCACACAGCAAAACTAGATGAGAGAACGTGAAAAGAGAGAGACAGAGAGAGAGAAGCTGTCTTGATTCTTCGTGGCTTTTTAGTTTCTAGTTCCAGTTTCTTTTATGATTTGATTCTGCTTGTTTCCCTTGGATTCTGTATAAGACGTACACTCAGGACCCGATTTGGCCTAACCCAATTTGAGTGGGTTTTACTTAATTATACTTTTGTAAAAAGCCTTGACCAAGACAAGCTGATTAAAGAAAGACTCAAAACTGGAATCCAGGCCCCCTGTCCCCAGGCAAATATTTTTTCTGCATTACTGGACCTTCTGCCTGTTAGCTGGACTCCAGACTGCAAAGGCAGAACCTCTTTTCTTTGGCAGCTCTGCTGTGTCCTGGTGGGGCCAGGACCCTGAATGGTCCTACCTTTCAGCCCTTTGCCCCAGATGGTTCCCCAAATGGATGATCTGCTGGTGCCCTCACGCAGACTGGAACAGAAATCAGTGCTGTGGCCGCCTCCACCTGCCCGTCTGAACAGCGGGTCTGAAAAACCCTTGGACCATGGCACTCCTGATTCCTGCATGACTTCTAATCACCTCAGGGTGAGTTTCTAGGAGCCCTTACCTGAGAGGCCTCACGTGATGAAGGTGATGCCTTCTACCTCTTTGGAAGGGTTACTTGAGAATCATTGCAGGAGAAGAATCCCAGACAGGCCCTCACTTGCTGCTCTAAGATGCCAGCTCTTGTTTTGCTACTGTGTGCCGTTAGGATAAGGGCAAGCTGACATTCTGAGTGAGGCTAATTGTTGGGGGCAGGAGGGAAACAGGAGCAAAATTGGGCTTCTGATTATGTCAACAGTGTTTCTGCAGCTCCTGCTGTGGGAAGGCCCCTCTCTCCAGGACGAGGCAGACTGTGTGCTTTTGGCATAAATAAAAGCTATGTAGTGATCCAGGTTTGACCTCTGCATAGAAAAGCTTCCGCTTAATTTATGGCTTTAGAATGGGCAGTCATAGATTTCTGGACAGAAAAAAAAGCTAATGTATTCTTGTGAAGCAAAGAATAGAATTAGTGGGATAAATGGTACTTGAGAAGCTCCTGACCATTCCCATACTAGTCAGAAAAAAAGTCTACATGATGCTGATTCAACTTTAAACAATTTATTTGGGGCCTAATTTGGCCTGCTAAAATGCAGGGGCTGGCTGCAGTCTCTCGTAGGGCATGAAGCCTGGTGAAGAGGGAAAGCTCTAGTTCTTTTGTGACCATTGTCACAGCAACAGTTTTCTTCGTTCTGAAGGATGAGGCAAGTTCTGTTTGCAGAAGCCAATGTGTTGCTAGGGAGAGCCAGGACACATCAACATCAAAAAGGGCTGGAGGCCTTGAAATTATTGTCCTTTTTCCTTATCTACACATTACCTTCCTGGCCTCCCCTTCAAAATACATACAAGCACATACAAACACAGGCACATACATTCTCACACCACTACAGTAGTCCCTTTGATAAAATACATTTTCAAACTAATGTAATATTAGGATGAGAAGGGGCTTTAGAGTCTGTGCTAGTCATCTATTGCTGCATTACAAAGCACCCCCAAACTTAGCAGCTAAAACGAACAAACATTTATTATCTCACCATCTGTGGGTCAAGAAAATGGCATGGTTTGGGGGCCTCTGGCTCAGCATGTTTCACAGGGCTGCAACCAAGGTGTCAGCTGAGGCCGGCATCACCTCAAGCCTCGATTAGGGGAGAAGATCTGCTCCTAAGCTCATAGATAAGGCTGTTGGCAGGTCCCAGGTGCTCATTACCTGCTGGCCAGAGACATCAGTTCCTTCTGCAAGGGTTCCATAGAGATGCTCACAATATGGCAGCTGGCTGCCCTCAGAGTAAGTGAGCAAGTACCCAAGAGGCCAAGAGAGGGAGAGAGGACCCCCAAGATGGAAGCCACCTAATCTCGAAAGCGACTTCCTATCACCTCCACTGCATCCTCTCCTCTACAAGGGAGTCGCTAAATCCAGCCCATAGTCAAGGGGAGGGGATCACACAAGGGCATGGATACTAGGAAGTGGGGGTCACTGAGGATTCTTTTGAAGCTGTCTACCGTGAAGCCATCCAGTTCAACCACACCTCTGTTCTGCTTGCATACCTCTTGCACAGGAAGCTTCTTCACTTCTGAGGCAGCTCTTTCCATTCCACGTTTAGAATTCCTTAGAGTGAACCATAAGACCAGTGGGCATGGTCATTTGTGACCTCCCAGCTTCCCTTTCCTTTCTGGCACTTTTCCATTAGGGGCTCCCTCTTGTCCTATCCTTGGTCTAGTTTTGGGGTGGGCACAGGACCCAGCCCTGAACAATCAGAATTTTGTATCTCTTGGTAATTGGTTAAGGAATGGGTACAGGCCTCAAGCTAATCCAATTTACATTCCCTGAGATCTCTTTTTACCATTCCTGTGAGCCTTCTCCCCTCTCTGCCCTTACACTTTCAATGTATTTTCAAGGGTTATTTATGGTAATTCTTCTGAGGACCACTCTTGGGCTACCCCCAGTCACTTTGTCCCAACCACAGCAAACTGGAGGTACCCAGGAATTTATATTACGTCCCCCACTTTTGTTTTTGATGAGTTAAAAAAAAATTTTATTGACATATATTTCACATATCATTGTCTTTACTCATTTAAATGTACAGTTCAATGTTTTATAGTATATACACAGATATGCAACCATCCTCACAGTCAATTTTAGAATATTTTTATCATTTCAGAAAGAAACCCTATACCTTTAGCTATTACTCCTCTATCCCCAACCCCTGCCCCATCCCTAAGCTAATCAACTTTCTATCTCTCTAATTTTCCTATTCTGGACATTTCATATAAGTTGGATCATATGTGGTATCTTGTGACCAGCTGATTTCACTCAGTGTAAAGTTTTCAAGGTTCATCCATGTTGTGGCATTTACCAGTGCTTTATTCCTTTTTGTGACCAAATAATAGTCCATTGTATGTGTATACCACATTTTGTTTATTAATTCATTAACTGATGGGCATTTGGGCTGTTTCCATGTTTTGGCACCAAGGAATAATGCTATTATAAAAATCCATGTATGTGTTTTTGTGTTGACATATATTTTCATTTCTCTTGAGTATATACCTAGGAGCAGAATTGACTGGGTCATAGATAACTCTTAAGTGTTTGAGGAACTGGCAGACCACTTTCCAAAGTGGCTGCACAACATTTTATATTCCCACCATTAGTGTATGAGGGTTCTGATTTCTCTGCATCTTCACCAGCACTTGTTATTATTGGACTTTTTGATTCTAGCCATTCTAGTGGGTATGAAATGGTACCTTGTTATGGTTTTAATTTACATTTCTTTGATGACTAATGATGTGTAACTTTTTTTTATGTGCTTATTGGCTATTTGCATATCTTCCTTGGATAAATGTCTATACATATCCTTTGCTTGTTTTTCACTTAGGTTCACCCACCCTATTTTTTTTGCGGTACGCGGGCCTCTCACTGCTGTGGCCTCTCCCGTTGCGGAGCACAGGCTCTGGACGCGCAGGCTCAGCGGCCATGGCTCACGGGCCCAGCCGCTCCGCGGCATGTGGGATCTTCCCAGACTGGGGCACGAACCCACGTCTCCTGCGTTGGCAGGCGGACTCTCAACCACTGCACCACCAGGGAAGCCCCCACCCACCCTTTTGACCAATAACTTTTTGGTGTGAGAACGTGAAAGCTTCATTCCCTCAGGCTGAGGCACCTTGAGACATGACTTTCTCTCCAGAGTCCCTCTGAAGAATCAGGTAGGAGTCAACACTACCTGAGACTTGTGCCTCTTCCCTTCCCTATCAGACTCCTCTACTAGAATGAGGTAGCTTGTCTTGAGAGCCAGCTGCCTTCAATTCCTTCTCAGCCTGTATGAACACGTCATTCTTCCACTGCCTTCATCTACTTGAATCTGGGCCAGCTTGTGACTACTTTGTCCAACAGAGTACAGTGATCCAGAAGTGATACTGCCCACTTTTGGACTTAGACTTAAGAACTTAAGCATTTTCCCCCATTTTCTTTTGAGTAATTATGTAAGGAGTCCAAGTGGTGGTTCTAATCTGATCCAGCATTTCAAAGTTTTGCGGACCAATCCAGTTTTACTCTAAAACTTTTTTTTTCATAAAATTACAGTTTCTCATTGTAGAAAATCTGGAAAATGCAAAAAAATAAAGGGGGTGAGGGGAGAGATGAACAGGCAGATTTTTAGGGCAGTGGAAATACTCTGTATACCATACTGGTGGAAACATGTCATTATACATTTGTCTAACACATAGAATGTACAACACCAAGAGGGAATCCTGAGGTAAACTATGGACTTAAGATGGTTATAATGTATCAATGTAGGGTCATCAGTGATAACAAATGTATCACTCTGATGAGGGATGTTGATGATGGGGGAAGCTAGGCATGTGTGGGCCAGGGATCGTATGGGACCTCTTTGTGCCTTCCTTTCAATTTTGCTCTGAACCTAAAACTTCCCTAAAAAAAAAGGTCTTAAAAAAAGCATAAATAAGATAATAAAAATCACTTATAATATACTTCTTAGTGATAAGCACTGCTACATTTTGATATGTGTGCTTGAAGTTTTACCTGTGTTAATAAATCCATATCTAGCCATAATTTATCTACCAGTCAATTTATCTTTATGTAGTTTATCAAAAATGTTTGGCTTGATTTATATATACTTTTCCAAACTCAGTCAAGTTTCTGACCAGGGTCATTATTCTCCTGGTCTCAGAAGCCTAAGACACTCTGACAAAGTATTATAGAAGGTATTTGAATTCAAGAGGTATAAATTAAGAAAGAAAGCATGGAAGAGGGAGTTGTGAAACAGGGAGAGGGAAGGAGAGTCATAATTTCCCTCTTAAGTGATATTAAAATCTCTGATTCTTAGCAAACCCAGTATTTCTACTTTTTAATTCTCAAAACTGGGGGTTTTATCTTCATAGGACCCATTTTTGTTAAGGGAGTGGAATGGGTGAGGTACAAAGAACTTCTCCCCATGAAAGCACTTACTCAGCAGATGCCCCCTTTCCTAAAACATAGTCTAAATAATAAAAAAAAAAAAAAACAGCCAACATATATCTGCAAGTTTTAGATGAGGAAACTTTAAGATAATGAGTTCTGCTTCAGGTAGCACAGGGTGAAATAAAATCACAGAAGATGATTCTCAAACATTGACTGCAAGTCCTAGGGGTTCATTGCATGCTTGGGGAGGGAGGTGACAGGGTTGAACAGGTCAGAATGCATTGACTGTTGCGGCTGCTGGATGCCTAGCTAGAGGTCCATGAAGGAGAACAGCTAGTCCATCGGCAGCATGTCCTAAGTGCAGCCCATGAGTCATTTGTAGCTCTGGAGTTACACAAAGTAAAACATTAGATAAAACATCTGTTCTATTAGGATGGTGAGAGCACGGGCACAAACCAGAGGAAAAAGATATACTGACAAGAGCTAACTATTGTGGCTATGAAGAATCAACAGAAAATTGATTCCAAGTACATCTGCAATAGAAATCTATGCAAAATCCAAGAAAACCAGTTTTGCCACCTTCTTGAAACAGTATAAATAGATAGCAAATGAGTTAAAGGTAAAGAATCATTTGGGAACGCAGTGGTTACCTTCTTCCTTATGAATGTTGAAAATGTCATTTGTTACATCCAAGCTTGGAAGAGTGGAGGCATGGGGCTCTCAGTGAAGCATCTGCTTTCCTTACGTGCTCTCTTCTGGCACGAGAAGGCTGGTCTCTCTCCTTGTTGGAGGATTCTGTTGGAGGTTTGCTTATTGAGGCTTGCCAACACACCCTACACTGCCATGTCTGCTCGATGGCAGTGTCATATTTTATACGTTCTCACAACTTATTATGTCCAAGTTTCCTGCCATTAATCACCAAAGCCTGGCATCTTCACGCTAACCTAATGAATTTACATCCACTGAAACAAAGCCCTTTCCCTGACTGCTGTAGTGCTGGAAAAGGAATGTATATTTCTGGCAAGTTGTCTGTTCAAATGCAATTCCACCAAGAAAGAATAACCATCCTAGTTCTAGTATCGACTTTTTTTTTTTTTTTTGAGAGCACTTTTGCAAATCAGTGGTTGTTGGGGCATTGATTTTATTTGGTAGCAATCATTGACCTTGGTTGGCTTCCCAAGCTGAATTAAGGCTGATGAGTAGTTGACAGACTGGACATTGTGACAGATTCCCTGACCATGACGTTTTACCTCAAGTAATGTTCGCATTTGGAAAAAACAAGGTTTAAACATGCAAAGATAACAGATGCACGTTAGAAAATGGTAAAATTAAGATGCTTATCAAATGTAAAGCTCTTTCTATAGAATAAATTCCAATAATATCAATAAATATTAGAACTTGTTGACTCTAAGTTCAGGCAATAAAATACATGCTGTATGGTTCTTTACTTCATTGTTATTGAGTATTCATTTAAATACTCACTAAATGTCTGCCATGGTGTATTAATTAAGATAGTTATTAGCAAGGATTATAAAGTCCTAAATAAGGCTGTGGTGGTGGAGATAAAGAGGAGAGGAAAGATCTGAAAGACATTTCTAATAGAACATCCCTAGGAAAGTGATTCTATGTAGAGGAGAAAGAAGGAGTTGGATAACTATGAGCTTTTGCTCTGGGGAGACACCATTAACTGAGTGCTGGGGATGCTTGATTCAAGGTATCTACATGACATGAAAATGAAAAATAACTACTTAACACAGTAAGCCTTAGTAAATTAAGTTGTCTGTTTGAAGATGCCTCCTCTCCTCCACAGATAAGGAGGAGTGAGCCTTGCAGGCCAGGTTTGGGCATGAAATCCCAGTACCAGTTTCTGGCACTGATGAGTGTCTGAGTAGGTTTAAGAGAGAGCATCTGGGCGAAAGCATATTGAAAAGCCAGGAGGATGGTCTAAAGCTATTTATGAATCACATTCTAATAGACTCCATGGGAGGAAAAAAAATCACTGTTTTTTGAAGACCAACTTGATTCAGACTCTGAGTGTCCACTCCTGTTCAATTGGGGGCACATTCCCTCTCTGTCATTGGGGTTCCTTCTTTCTCTTGGGATGGGACGGAAGCTTGGGGTGGAGTGCAGGCTTACAGGATGCCTGCAAAAAAACCCCCACAGAAGTCTCTAGTTTTAAGTCCACTGTGTTCATGGCTGGCATCGTCGACATCCAAACCCTCAGTGTCTCCTGACATCCAGTAGCTCTCTGTTTCCACATCACATGGGATGTGGGCAGCTTTGATGAAGCCAAGGCTGTCTGTGGCTAGGGTCCTACCCCTTGGGTGCCCATGGACCTGTCTCATTCTTAGGTCTTTGTGCACCAAGGCGCCACTGAGGAGCAGGACCATGTAGTTCTCCATTTTCTCTGGGCACCTGCAGCTATCTCTCTTCCCTCCAGCCCAGGGGAATCCCCTACTGCCCTCACTACTTCTCCAAGTCCCTCCACTGCTTCCAGCAGCCCTCTCCTCAGTGGGTTTCAGGTTAAGGAAGCTCAAAGCAGAAAATCTGGTAGCCATCCTGTTTTGCACTCTGTTGTGTACCTGCCGTAAGGCAATGAATCAAAAAGCTGGCTACCTGCTTTGATGAGGGAAGAAAAGGGGGAAAGCACAGGGAGGAAATCTACTTAAATTAATACCTCAAAACATGATGTGGCTGCTTCAGTCATGAACCTGAAATTGCTAGGCAGAGAGGGAAATTCTAGGTTTTGAAGCCAATGTAGTGAAAAGCCTGGTAAGCCCACAGATTGCAGGCTTGGAGAAGTAAGTGGGAGATGAAGCCTGAAATAGTCCCTTCAGCTGGGGTGGAAGTGTCTAGCTATCACATCTCTTCACAGGATGTTCAGGGCTCCATGGAAATAGGGGGAGTGGAAGCAGCGTGAAGTTTTCTTTCTATATTTCCTTTTGAAAAAGCTAACAGAGTAAAGGTTTACCCTCAAAAGAAAGTTGGGTTTACCCTACTTTCTGCAGATTGATTGATCTGCTCTTGCATTTCTGCTTTCTGGTAGGCCCTGCCCCTCCCAGGCCCTGGAACTCAATGACCTCCTAACCCAGGGCAAGGCAGAGTTGGAAGGCTGGGCTGAGCAGAAGCAGAATATTAGTTGATCCACTGCTGGGTTGGACTCAGTTATTGATTAACTTACGGAGCAGAGAAGACACAGCTGATGGTGCTCTTTCAAAATAAATCAGTATTCCAGACACTGAAAGGGAAACTAGGTTTGAGGGAATTGCAAAGACAGGCTGAGAAAAGATCAAACCACAGAAGGTCAGGTACCACCAAGAGATTTCTGGCAGAAGGAGGTAGCCTTTTTATTGAAGAATGTAGGCAGCTAGGGAAAGGCATCAAAGGAGATTATCTATTTACAACTCCCTATCCCAGAAAAGATCAAGAAGAGAGAGAGCTGGGAGTGGAGAGAAAGTGGTGGCTCAGCAGGCACCGATGTGATGGAGAAATGGCATGAATGTTTGATGAGGGAAGGACGCAGCAGAACTGTGTGTGCCTCTCTGATGTGGCCGTCACTCTGGGTGGGCTGCGAGGTGGCAGAGGTCACGGGGGACTGCTCTCCCTTTCCCTGCCAGGAGGTGACAGGTGCTAGTAGCATCACCGTGGGCTGGGTGCAGGTGTCTGGGTGTGGCTGAAGTTGGCTGGCTGAGTGTGGAGCTAAATGCAAATGGAAGCACTGTCATGATTAAAACTACAAGAGAGAACACAGCTGATCCTGGGTGATCAATTTTCCTTACTAGGCCTTGGTTTTCTCACCTGGGACACAGCAATACTCCTACGTATTTGTGAGTGTTAAATGAGACCATGCATTCATTTGTTCATTTATTTATCCATCTATTTTTTTTTCTGGGTGCTGAGGGTATCGGTGCAAAAATAAAATCTCTGCCTCCATGGAGGACACAGACAATGACCAACTCAACAGAGAAATCTAAGACTGTCAGGTCCTGAGCAGTGGTAGAAGCAAAACGAAGCAGGGTGAGTAGATGGCGTGATGGAAGGTGCAGCTTTAGACGGGGTGTTGGGGAAGGCTTCTTGAGGAGGGGGCATTTAAGTAGACCCCAATGAGTGATGAGGGCAAGCCAGGCTGCTCTCTAGGGGAAGAATATTCTAGGTAGTGAAAACAGCATGGAAAACCCTGAGACTGGAACACACCTGGTGTGCTTGGGGAATGACCGGAAACTGGTGATAAAGGGAATAGTCATGGGAAATGAAGTTAGAGAAGGAGCCAGATCATGTAGGGCTTTGTAAGCCGTCGGGGAGGACTTAGGATAGTATTTTAAGTGTGACGGAAAACCCTAACATACGCAGGGAGTTTAATTAAAACACATATGGAGCACTTACTGGGAATAAGGCCTGTTCTAGGCACTTCACTAAATCAGTCCTCAGACAACCCTGTGATGGCCCAGGAAGTTCAATTGTTACCAACCCTTCTGAGTCAGGCCCCAACAAGGGTCCTCGTCAATAGAAAGAGACCGTTCGGTGGGGTTGCTTTACAGGGATCGCCTCAGCCGGGAAGCGGGCGGGGCGCAGCTGTGCTGCTCCCCTCGGTCCAGATCAAACAAAGTGCCGAGGGCAGCCTCTCTGCACCTGGTCTGCCAAGCTGGAGTGTCGGGTGCAAGGCTTCTGTACCGGGCACCCTATGAGCAAGTGAAACTAGACGAAGCACAAAGGAAAAGAACAAAAAAAGGTCAGGTCTTACTTTATTACCCAGATTCTATTTTTATTTCCTGAGAATTGTTCGTGGTGTCAAATCCCTCCTCTGTCTTTTGTCCGGCTCCTCATTCATGAGGGGTGCTGAGGGGTGCTGAGGGGTGAAGTTCATCTTCTATAACTACTTCCTGCTGAGTCTGGGCAGCGTACTAATCTGGGTGGAGGAGGAGAACTCAGCTGCCTTTAGATGTGTGTATGGTCACTAGGCTTCAGCCCTAACTATTCGTATCCCTGAGCAACCAGCATTTGTCTAACCTTTTGGAGACAAAGGATGCCAGACAATTTAAGATACATGGTCCAAATATCAGCAAAAGAAAAATGGCCATGTGCCAAATTTTTCCTAAAAATGAAGGTTTCTAGGTCTTTTGCCTATAGGCCCAAGTGTGCCCTGATGGTGAGGCTTACTTCCCAGGTTAGGCGACTGGGATAGATCGTGACTATGGTTTCTATACAGTCATGCTCTGGGGGCCCCGTTTCTGTGGGTAGCAGGGTGGCAGGATTTAGCAGGTGACAGGTGTTTTGTTTTTTTTGCGGTACGCGGGCCTCTCACTGTTGTGGCCTCTCCCGTTGCGGAGCACAGGCTCCGGACGCGCAGGCTCAGCGGCCATGGCTCACAGGCCCAGCCGCTCCGCGGCATGTGGGATCTTCCCGGACCGGGGCACGAACCCGTGTCCCCTGCATCAGCAGGCGGACTCTCAACCACGGCGCCAAGAGGGAAGCCCATGACAGGTTTTTATGGTAGCCACTGTGTTGTCTAAAAGCATAGCCTGACCTTGAATCGACTTTCTGGGGGACAGCCATTCCCTTCCCTTAGAACTTACTAAAACCTGAGCCTGGTGGAGTCCATATAGTGATTGGCTGACCAAATGTTAACTTTTCAGCCTTGTTTAGCAGGGTGGTAGTAGCTGCTCCTGCCTGGAGGCAAGGAGGCCATCCCTCAGCTGTTCCATCCAATTGTTTAGGGAAATAAGCAACCACCTGAGCAAGTGGTCCTAGTTTTCCAGCTAATGACCTGAGGGCAATCCCCCTTCTCTCCTAAATGTAAAGGTCAAATGGTTTAGCTAAATCTGGGAGGGCCAGGGCAGGGACCTGAAGGAATTGCTTTTTCAATTCTTAAAAGGCCCCTTCACATTCTGAGTTTCATTCAAAAGGATCATCACCCTTTCCTTTCAACTTTCCATGTAGAGGCCTTGCTATTAGACCCTAGTTAGGGATCCATATGTGGCAAAACCTGGCCTCCCCAGGAAACATCTAAGCTGTCTTCTAGTTTTAGGAGGGGCCAGGCTCCTGGGGTAGGCTTCTCTGACCTTCTGTGAGAATGAAGCCTATGTAGGTCACCCTAGTTTGTGATATTGGAGCCTTTTTCTTGGACACCTTATATCCTTCATCGGCTAGGTCGTTCAGAGCGGTTACAGCCTGGTGTTGGTTGGAGCCAACAGAATGAGACCTGGTTTGGTTCAGAAGCAAAGGAGAGTTTCATTCTTTGATCAAAGAATGGAGAGGTGCGACGTTGCACTCTAGAAAACCTGCCTTCCCTTACAGAACATGGGTGAGGCTGCTTTATAGGATTCAGCTGGGAGAGCTGAAGGCGGGGCTGGCGGATGAGGTGGGGTTCCTGCCCATTAGGCTCAGGTGTGCTGCTCTCCAAACGCCAGATAGCAGTGCCGGGTGCAGAGCTGCCACCATCTTACCCGTGGGCAGCGCTTGTGCACACAGCCTGCCGAGCTGAGGTGTGGGCCCAACCGTTTCACGCCAGGAGCCCTGGCCTGAAGCACTGGGTGCAAGGCCTCCTCACACGACACCCTGTGAGCAAGTGAAACTGGACCGAGTTCACAGTAAAGAAAGGTTAGACCTTATTTTATTACTCAAATGCTATTTTTATTTCCTGGGATTTGTTAATGGGCTTTGCTGGGGACACATCCGTTTGGAGATGACACGATTGAAGTGTCATAGTCAGTTAGATCAAAGTGCTCATAGTTTTTCTTTTCTATAGATGAAAATGTTTTGAGTTCTGAAGAGCTGCAGGACAAATAGAACTTGGGCTTATCTTTCATAGTGTTTTATGTTGCTACCAGTTGTAATGTGTTTCTTCTCATGGGAAGTATTCTAAAAGTCAAGAGGCATCAAAATAATGATTTCTTTTTTAAGCCTAAGTGGGTAATATTTACATATAAATATTTAAAAATACATAAAGTTAAATGAATATACCCATAGTTATTGGATTAATCATTAAGGTTTTAATTCATTCAAATGTTAATTGAGTGCCTCTGTGAAACAGGTTACAATCTGGACCCAAAAGATAAATAAGTCAAAGTCCTTCTTCCCAAGGAGTTTATAACTCAGTGAGGAAGACAACTAAACATAATTACAACCCAGTTTGACAAATTCTGTGCTAGAAGGAAGCCCAGGCTCTTGAAGCGGTATGGGAGAAGGGGAGCCTAATCCTGACTAGGGCATGTGTCAAGGAAGGCTTTGTGAGTGTGTTGCCTGAGATGAAAGCTGAAGATAAAGAGAGGGGGTCAGAAATGGCATTTCTGTTGAGGGAGTAGTATGTTCAAAGGTGCAAGGGTGTTAGAGGGCCTGGAACATTCCAGGAGCTGCAGACGGAGGAGACAGAGCCAATCCTGCAGGGAGATCCTTAAGTGGCTCCACGTGGGTAACTATACAAGCACAGCTCTGTCATCCAGCGCTCAGATTTCTCCGCATGTTTATCTCATCCTTCCTCTAATATCTTTCTCCCCTCCGTTCAGGGTTATCTTACTCGCTCCATACTCATTCCAACCTGTAAACCTTTTTTTCATAATGTTCCCAAGCCTTAATACCTTTCCTATTCTCTTATGATATTTGAACTTCTCCCCACTTTTCATTGCCTGTCTCAGCTACTGCCTCTACCAAGAAGACCTCTCTAACTATACCTGTTCACAGTGATCTCTCCTAGCTCCGAATTGATTTTGTCCTTCAAAACACACCTTAAGAATCTACTCTGTTATCTTTTATTTATTTCAAGTGTTAATGTTGCATTTTCAACTCATTTGTGAATTTGGTAATGGTAGGTAACCCTTCGTGATTTTAATTTGTCTAGCTCAGTGTAGTGTATGATGAACACTCTTGGTCAGTACTATAATTTGATAAATAGTAACTGGACACTTTTTTCAAGGCCACTGCTGTATGCTGATTGTATTTTGGAGTCCCTAGCCGCTTGTACAACTAGGTAGTAAAATGGGCAGGTTTTATTTCTCCTACACAAACTTATCCCGTGACCTGGGGAAATTAAGAAGAATCAACTAGATCTGTATATATCATGTATACATCACTGAAACACAATATAGAGTGGAAATAGCAACTTCCAGAATAATACAGCATGATACTGTCTATGTATCTTTTAAATGTATATATATACTATATACATTTTAATGGGCATATGTATGTTAAAGAATTTTTAAAAATGGACTGGAAGTATACATGCAATTCATGCTAATGGGTGTCTCTGCATTAGGAGAGGAAGGTCAAAGAAAATTGCAATGTAGTCTATTTTTATTTTACAAAATAAAAATTCCAAAGCATATAAGATAAAATATTTTCAATGGTCAGTGTTGTTTTTCTAACAGTTAATATGTTGTGGGATTGTTTGTTGTATTATTCCTTATAATTTTCTCTATTTGAAATTTTTTCTCAAACACCTAAACACACACACACACACACACACACACACACACACACACACACACACAAACTGCATGTGTGTTCAAGAGCTGGAACATTTAGGAGCAAAGGAGACAAGGAAGGTGGAGAGAGAGCTTGAACAGCTCAATTATTGTGAGTAGAAAACTTTTCTTGTAAAATATTCCAGCCCCTGCTATTTTGCTATGATAGCTCCTTGTAGATCAGGAGACAATTCTAGTAAAAATAACTCCTGTGGCCTTTGCATGGTCTTTGGTTTACTGTAGGCTTCATGAGATAATATGGACACTGCACTGGAAGGCTTCAGCTAACTCTCTCTAAATGAACTGCAGCTTCCTCTCTGCCTTTTCTGAACTGTATGATTTCAGGTGAGGTTAATGGGCATTAGTTACACCAGTAGGTGGAATATATGGGTCCTGAATTTTAATGCCTGAGCCCCTGCCATTCTAAAGTCGATACTGACTCAGGAGAGTTACAAATAGGTAGACAGCATCAAGGGGCTGATCATTAACATTCCCATAAAAACGGAGAGGTTGGGGTAGGTGGAGGGGGTCAGCAGTAATCTAGGGCCAGAAGGACCTGAGGACATGACCAACCTATAAGGTCTGAATTGCTCTCACTTAAACTCACATCACTGGAAAACTTTAAATGGACAAATTGAGCTGATTCAACAAGATTGTGTGACCTTACAGCCAAGTTCAGCCTGAGGAGATATAAAGAGCAATTGATTCCAAAAAAGGAGGGCCCAGTTGTTTTAATACTAACTCACAGAGAGGAAAGTTCCTTTGAAATCCAAGTCTGCCTAGGTTCCTAAGAATAGGTCTTGAGGTGGACATTTTAAAATCTTTTGAAATTATGCCTCTAAAATTATGTATGTGTGTATATGTCTATGTGCATAACATACAGCTACACATGCATGTACACACATAAACATAGAACCAACGTATGTGATATGTATACATTATCATAAAATATAAATATACATTATATTATATATATAAATGATAGATTATATGTATATAGATCCCAAAAAATCAGTACCTGTGATCAACAAATGTATGGTAAATTGAGTGAGCGTCACAGATAGAAAAAACCTTAGTAAGAGTAATATTTTACTCTTAATTGTCTTATTCTTGATGGAGATCTGTTACCCTTCCTGAGCTAGACTGAAGTTTCAGGATGCTTAGGGACAACTGGGACAGCCGGGCAGTTGGTGGGTTGAAGAGGAGAAACAGGGGATGATAAATCTCTCGTATCTGGGAGGGTCCTACAGTCAGTAGCATGTGCCTTCCTCTCCTGCTGGCTAGGGGTGTGGTTCCTGTCCTCAGCTTAACAAGCAGTCACTGTGTGTGAGGCACTGCGCTAGGCACTTGACAAAGATCTTCTCATACAATCCTCACCACCAGACCTAATAGGTACCAGTGCCCTCATTTTCAGAACAAAGAGCTTAGACTAAGTAGCTTTGCTCAGAGGCAGTAACTAATAAGTGGCAGAGCTGCATTTAAACCAGGGTCTGGCTCCCAGTGCCTGCTTTAGTAATCACCAGTGAGGTTGCTTCTGATCGTACTCAACGGCAGATAGAAGGAGCTTTCTCTCTAGTGCAAGGTGAGGGACAGTTTGGGCTGCAGTTAGAAATAGGTACCATACATATGCCTACCCCAGCAATTGTGAGGACTGTATAATACTCACTGACCACCAAAAGATGTTCCCAAACCACACACCAGAGGCCACAGAGAGAGCTTTAGAGTGTCAGCTCTGCACCGGGTAGAAGGCCCCATAATCTGGGGAAAGAGCATGGGCCTTGGAGCTAGTTGAATTTATGATCAAATTCCACACCTGCCACTTAATAGTTTTGTAGTCTTGGGAAAGTTGCTTAACCTCACCGAGCCTGTTTCTGTAGCTCTAGAATGGTGACGGCAGTGCCTGCCTTGCAGAGTTAGTGTTAGTTCTGGAGAAAAGCAGCGCACAGCACATGGCAGGTCCTAAACTGCAGGTAGCAATTTTTATTAGCAACATGAATTATAAGAAATTGTTGGTCATTGAACCTAAACAGAAGAAAATGTGCAGTGGTCTGGGTAGAGGGACAAAAAGAGACCTAGTGTGAATACGTGGCTCACAGGTTAGCAGCACAGAGATTCCCTGTGGAAATGGCCTCCCTTTTGCTGGTGAATGGGGTAGTAAGGTTCCAGGGGAGAGCACACAGTCTCCCCTACCCATATTTTGTAACATGGGTGATCCATAGGACCCTTTAATGGTGCTCGAACAGACTTTGGCAAGGCAGCTGGAGGGAGCGTGCTCTCGCTCTGGGGTGTAGTCAGTCTTTGGGCAGTTCTCCATTTTGGTCCATTCTTTTGTGTGTGCTGAAGGTACCCAGTCCCTTGTATGTTGGCGTCTTTTAAGGACAGAGTTTTCTCTTTGATTGAATGGTTTGGTTTCTCTCTGAATGAGAATTTTCATTCCCAAGGGGAGCTTATATATACACTTGTTAATGTGGATAGATACACGGAACAAAGAAATGATAAACTTTAACAGCCAACATTTACTTAGCACTCACTTTGTGCCAGTCACCGTTTTAAATGCTTTACATATATTAGTCTTTAAATAATTTAATTCTCACAATAATACTATTAGGTTGATACTAGCATTATCTCAGATTATAGTTGAAGAAACAGGCACTGAGTATTTAGGTTATGTTGCCCAAAGTCACAGTTCTTAAGTGGCAGAGCTGGCATTTAAACTCTGGTAGTCCA
The DNA here is from genome assembly GCF_039906515.1 of Pseudorca crassidens. Taxonomy (NCBI): domain Eukaryota; kingdom Metazoa; phylum Chordata; class Mammalia; order Artiodactyla; family Delphinidae; genus Pseudorca; species Pseudorca crassidens. Next base: position 89,978,829 of record NC_090298.1, read on the forward strand.
GCTCCAAAAGTCTTGCACAATTGGAGGCAATAATTGGTATTTACAGCCCCACAGGCTTCACATCATGGTGACAGAGTTGTGTACAAAGCAAAATGGCAGCTAACAGAAAGAGTCCCTGTAACTCAGCAGCTCAAAGGCTTTGCTACCCAGAGTTAAAGACATGCTTCTCAGGATTGTGTCACTGGCATCTAATTTTAGAGCAGTTAGGTAGCAGCAGGGATTCTAACCCATATTTACTGAAATCAAATTAAATGTCTACTCATTTTGTTATCTTGGAAATATACCTTGCCTTAATGATATGATAAGTGGATACAATGTCATGGCAAGATCACACAGTATATCATCTTTGTTAGCTATACATAGGCCAGCTTTTGTGATGTTATTTCATAGGAACTCGTGTTTTTGAGTGTCTGATTTATGCATTCTCTAATTTCTTTTATGATCTACATGTTGCTTATTTTCCTTTCATAAATTTGCCTTGCTTGTAACAGAGAGTGTATTTTTGGTTCAAATGGATAGGTAGCCTAAGACGATCCATGCCCTGGGAGTTCTGAAATGTTTTAATGCTTTCCATCTAGAAAGAAACAAGTAGCAATGTAGTAAGAACTTGGGAGAACACAACAGATACTAAATTTCATTCTGCTTGTTCTCATTTACAGCATAGACCTAGGGGTCTGTAATGCTGAACTCCTTTCTCTGACACAGAGAATGATTGGGTTCTGGATTTCCATCCTTAATTGCAGAGACCACTGGCCTAATCATTTCTACCAAATGGGTAAGGAGGCTATGATTCAGATGACACAGTACCATACTGAGCTATATAGTTGTAATCAGCAACGCATCCAGGGAACTGCATGAATTTGGAGTACACCATCTGTTATTAGGCAAATCTGAATCCATGGAGCTTCATTCATTTGGATTCCACATCATGAACTTAAGATCACTGGACCTGACTTTGCCCACTGGGGAGAAGGCCTTGCTAAATATATAGACAAGTCAAGGCCTAGGCAAAATGGTGATGTTGGTGAACTTTTTGGTGTTGAAGCTTCCCAATCAGCATCTCCTTTTCCTGCCATGATGATGCCACCTCTCTCTCTGGTGAATCATGCCTACACCTCCATCTTCCTCCTCCTATCAAATTTGGGACTTTTGAAATACTTTGATAAAATCACTTGCAGTAATAGGCAATTGACTGATAAGATTTCTTTTTTTTTCTTTTTTAACTATATTCTGGAACATTTGCATTTTAATAGAACTGAAGTCTTTATCCAAAGGAATAAATGCATTCTAGAAGTAAGGAACTGGTCAAGCAAGTATAGTTTTGAAATTGAATATTTCTTTCTGGTACCCATGAACACATAAATGACCACTTTTGCTGCATACTTGAAGGGTTGACCTTGCATATTAAATGATCACTTGTTGAGAAAAATAAACTGTGTGCCAAGTCTTTTTGTTAACTATTAAAGACAAACGAAGAGAATAATTATAAATGATTCTTAAATACAGTGTATCAGTATGGTCTGATAATACATGTGCTTATAAAAACTAGTAAAATTTATTTTACATATAAACTTAATATTAAAATAAGCATTTCCATAATTTGAACTTTACACTACTCTAGAGAATAATAAGAAGGCGAAAAAGGGCTGTAGAGATCAATGTTTCCAAAGTGTGGTCTCTGTACCGGCAGCATCAGCATCACCTGGGAACTTGAGAGAAATGCACCTTCTTAGGCTCCACCTGAGAAATGCCACATCCAGAACCCTGGAGGTGAGCCCAGCAGTCTGTTTTAACCAGCTCTCTGGGTAATTCTGATGCACTCTAAAGTTTGAGAACCAAGGTCGTAGATGATTATGCTTGAACTCATCCTAATTCACAGATGAGTAAATTGAGGCCCAGAAAGATTAAGAGGCTGAGCAGAGCTGGTGATTTTTAGTACAGTGTTCTTTTTACCATCCTAAGGTAAGTCCCTCTGCCTAATCAGTTTGAATGAGTGAGATTTGCTGCAGCATCTTTGATTGGCAGGGCAGTCAAATTGCCCCCGATTGTGTGACTTTACCCTTGTAAGGCCCCAGGGGTGAGACTTGAACAACTTCAATCTCTTGGAGCCTCTCAGGGATCAGGCTGCTCCATATTCACTCTCTTTAAAAAGATCAGCGTTCATTTTCCTTTAGAGTTGGGGTTAGTCTTCCTGAGCTGCATACTAATAAGGTGAATGAATTTATTACCAAAAGCTAGATTAAGTTTTGCAGCTGTTCCGCCTGGGGATCTAGTAGAGAAATGGGCCAGCACAACCGAAAATCCTTTACTGATCAAGGCAGTCTGAAAATGCAATCTTACATGGTAAGTAGCATTCAGAAATACTGAAATGAAGTGAAAATTAAAATGACTTTTGCCTAAACATGTGGGAATGGGGAAATCCTGGGGTACCAGCAAACATATATCAGAGCTGTGGAATGCAGACGCTGTCTTTTTAGCTGGCTCACCTCAAGGGGATGCCACTTGCAGATATAGGAATGAGAATTCACATTCAAAACTTCAAGGGGCTGTATAAATTTTAGGAAAAATACTGATTTTTGTGACTCTAGCAACCTCATTTATCCATTTATCTCTAAATCACAACCTCTAAACTAGGCAGTATCTGGGAACTGATATCTTCTGACCTGCTCTCCTCAGTATAGGAATGTCAACACGTGCATTCATTCATTCTTTTCTTCATGAATGCAGCCATTTATCCTGCCAATATTTTAAAACTATCACTATATGTCAGGACTATTCTGGGATTGTTTTTCTCTCATTTCTTGCCTTTTATTCTTGATGGAGTGAGTAATTTTTGTCTTCTGTTTTTCCCTGTACCCATTTGGAAGTTGCACGTTCTGTTTCTTTCTTTTAGTAGTTACCCTAGAAATTTTACCAAATATACTTAAATTATTGAAGTCTAAAGTTAACCAAAACCTTGACCCTCCTCCCAGTAATACAAGTTATTTTCAAAGTTTAATTCAATTAATACCCTCTTGATTCTTGTTACTGTGTTGTATTTTTAAGTCTACCTAAAAACAGAAACAATTAACATTATTATTACTGTCTTATACAATCCATGTTGATTAATATTAGTTTAGTTTATTCCATCCTGCACTTCAGATCCGACATCTAGAATTACTTTCCTTTAGATTTTCTTTTAGTAAGAGTATGCTAGTGATGGTCTCTCTTAGATAGATAGATGTCTTTATTTTTACTTCACTTCTTTATTGAAGTATAATTGACTTTGAAAATTATATTAGTTTCAGGTATACAATGTAGTGATTCAATACCTTTATATATTATAAAATGATCACCATGATAAATCTATTTACTTCATTTTTGAAAGATACTTCACATGATATAGACTTTTAGGTTGGCAGGCATTTTCTTTTAGCACTTTGAAGGCTTTATTCCACTATTATCAGGACTCCATTGATGTGCTGAGAAATCAGCTGTCTAACTTATTCCTTTGCATATGACCTGGCTTCCCCACCCTCCCCCACAGCTTAAAAGTTTTTTTTTTCTTCTTGTTGATTTTCAGCAATTTTAATATAATGTGATTTTTTGAATTTATTTTATTTTATTCTATTTCTGATGCAGTAGGTTTCTTGACTCTCTGGATTGCTGTCTGATTAGTCCCTGAAAAACTTCAGATATAAGTATACTCAGTTTTATTGAGCTTTGTTTTATTGTACTTTGCAGATACTGCATTTTTTGCAAATTAAAGATTTGTGGCAACCCTATATTGAGTAAGTCTATTGGAGCCATTTTCCCACCAGCGTTTGCTCACTTTGTGTCTCTGTGTTACATTTTGGTAGTTCTTGAAATATTTCAAACTTTTTCATTATTATTATATTTGTTATGGTGATCTTTGATGTTACTACTGTGACTCGCTGAATGGTTAGACTTAGATGATGGTTAGCATTTTTAGCAATAAAGTGTTTTTTAGTTCAGGTATGTACATTTTTTTAGACATACTGCTATTGTACTCTTAATAGACTATAGTATAAACATAACTTTCATAGGCACTGGGAAACCACAAAATCTGTGTGACTTGCTTTATTGCAATATTTGCTTTATTTTGTTTGTCTGTAACTGAACCTACTATATCTCCAAGGTATACCTGTGTCATCTTTTCAAATATTGCCCTGACCTTTGCTGTCTCTTCTCTCATTTTAGTTCTTCAATATTTACACCTTGTCATTGTATTTTCCCCATCCCTTACCCCCTCTTCTGTATTTTCTGCCTCTTTTTTCCTCCTGATGCTGAATTCAGGATAATTTATCCTGTTTTATTTTCCTAATATAGTGTAGGCATTCAGTGAATCTTTGTTGAATGAAATGAAATATTGAACTAAAAAAAGTTCTTACTATATGAAAATGGTTTTCATACAACTTGAAAAACCTGGTCTGATACAATCCTTTCAGTTTTCTGTTGCAAAAACTGAGGCCTAGCATCAAAAAATCTACAAACAATAAATGCTGGAGAGGGTGTGGAGAAAAGGGAACCCTCTTGCACTGTTGGTGGGAATGTAAATTGATATAGCCACTATGGAAAACAGTATGGAGTTTCCTTAAAAAACTAAAAATAGAACTACCATATGACCCAGCAATCCCACTACTGGGCGTATACCCTGAGAAAACCATAATTCAAAAAGAGTCGTGTACCACAATGTTCATTGCAGGTCTATTTACAGTAGCTAGGACATGGAAGCAACCTAAGTGTCCATCAACAGATGAATGGATAAAGAAGATGTGGCACATATATACAATGGAATATTACTTAGCCATAAAAAGAAACAAAATTGAGTTATTTGTAGTGAGATGGATGGACCTAGAGTCTGTCATACACAGTGAAGTAAGTCAGAAAGAGAAAAATAAATACCATATGCTAACACATATATATGGAATCTAAAAAAAAAAAAAAAAATGGTTCAAAGAACCTAGGGGCAGACGTAGAGAATGGACTTGAGGATACCGGGAAGGGGAATGGTAAGCTGGGACGAAGTGAGAGAGTGGCATGGACATACATACACTACCAAATGTAAAATAGCTAGTGGGAAGCAGCCGCACAGCACAGGGAGGTCAGCTCAGGGATTTGTATCCACCTAGAGAGGTGGGATAGGGAGGGTGGGAGGGAGATGCAAGAGGGAGGGGATGTGAGGATATATGTATGCATATAGCTGATTCACTTTGTTATACAGCAGAAACTGACACACTATTGTAAAACAATTATACTCCAATAAAAATGTTAAAAAAAACAAAACAAAACACTGAGGCCTGTAGGTTAAATGACTTAGCCAAGGTCATAGAGCTAGGTAATAGCATATCTGGCCCTCGAAATCATATCTGACTCTAAATCCATTGTTCTTTCCACTTCATCACACAATTTCTCATTCTAATCCAAAATATTACAATATAGATAATGGTAATATGGGTACAACATTTTAACTATTTTCACTTATGAGAAGTTACATTGTTATTTACAAAATAACCTATTTCCTCTATTAGTGACCAATGAGAAATAAGGAATTCGGAAGTGATGCAGGGAAGGACAGTGGATGGTTTAAGAACTAATCAAGGAGGGTTTTGATAACTCTCAGTAAGATAGTGACTTACTGGTGGAAAGCCCTCAGGTAAATAAAGCCACCTGCTCATTCACTAGTTTGGCAAAATCCACCAGAAGCATTAACAGGAAAAATAGTAGATTACAATGAAGTCTTGTCTATACTAAAGTGATGGAGAGTGTTTAGAGAATGATAAGGACTTATACTAATGCCTGAATAATTAGCCCTAAGATGTGAGCCTTTTATCACAATTCTAAGAACAGTTGTCTGCTGAAAATAGACTCTTCTACATGAGTGAGAACAAAACTGAAATTAGTTAAACAAGATCTGTGAATGCAATCTGTGGGGAGACATAAGTTATGGGGGAAAGTGGAAATGCAGAGAAAATACAAGATAAATCCAAACACCTGCAACAAAGTGTATGTATGTGAGTGTACGTGAGGTGGTGATGCGAGGAGGGGTGAGGGAAAAATTAGTTTTTATCAGTTATTTAGAAAAACTACAAAACAACAATATTTATATATGAATACATCAATAATAGCCTAAAAGACTTTTATGAACATTTGGAGTAAATTAATAAAATGTCCTACTGGAGTGCAGTTTTGAGAGATACCATATTTTGTATCTTTCAGCTATTTGAACACATTTTTGAAAATTATATTTACTCATATTCTTGCTCAGTTCTCCCCAATTGTGTTAGTTCCCAATACAAAATTATGGGATGATAAAAAGAATAAAATATATTAACTCCAGGTACTCACTTTGTCACACTTCTCTCCATTGGCTTTGAAGCAATAATCATTTCCATGTACCTGTTCAGTTCCTCCCAATTGCCCTGTATAGTACATTGCTTCACAAACATAACACATACTTATGTGATGATAGATAAGGAGAGAAACAAATCTTTCATGTTCTTCTCCCCTCCTTAATTTTTATCCTTCCTCCTTGTCACGATAAACTCACTAGTTCCAAGTCTCAGAGTAACATGACTCTAAGAGCAGCTTTCCAGAGAGGAGGCGCAACCCTGACTTGTAGAACAAAGAAGAATGACTAATGGCCTGGATCTGTGGGAAAGGGGGCAGCATCCCAGCCTAAACCACAAACTACAGATACCTTGGCCATGTGCTTCCTCTCTATAATCTTAAAATGACAAAGCAAAAGATCTAGACCAATATATGCCCTCCTTCTCTCCACCCCAATAAAGAATGTCATCATATCACAAAATGATAAGATCTGACACATTCTCTGAAGATCGTCTTTTTTCAAGCAGCCATCTGCATTAAAGCCATCTGTCAGCTTTTCTTGCTTATTAGTCACATCCCTGAGAAACCAATTGTAGTATCTACTAATCCTAAAGGGCCATGAAATATTATTGATCCAAAATTGGAAAGGACAGCATTTCATTGCACATAGTCTGTATCCTTACAGTGCAAAATAAAGCACTGAAAACGTAATTTTTATCAGCGTAAAAAGCCAAGCAAGAATACTCATCCCTCAATGTGTATTTTTTCCTGCCTCCTTCTCCTTTGTTTTGGTTAGTTGGTTGGAATTTAATTTGTTTTGTGTCCTGAAACTGATTAGGGTAAATTTTTTTTGTCCTGAATTTTTCTTCTTTGTTTGCTTGTCATAACTGATGTGCACAGGAGGTGATTATTCACCCAAACTATACAAGCCTAATCTTTTTCCAAATTTCAAGTTTAATCCAGGGGGAGCTCTAAAATTAGAAGCATAGAAAGAGCCCTGTTCATTTGTCAGCTATCCTAGCATCAAGACTCTAGATTTGAAATTTGGGTAGGTTATTCGACATGATTTACTTTGCTATATATAATTTAAAGATAATATCTTTTTTATTGAACTGTAGCTGGTTTGCAATATTAGCTTCAGGTGTACAACAATGTGATTCAATATTTTTATAAATTATACTCCATTTAAAATTATTACAAAATAATGGCTATAGTTCCCAGTGCTGTACAATATATCCTTGTTGCTTATTTATTTTATATATAATTGTTTGTGTCTCTTAATCCCCTACCTCTATCTTGCCCCTCCTTCCTTCCCTGTACCCACTGGTAACCACTAGTTTGTTCTCTATATCTGAGTCTGTTTCATTTTTTTTATACATTCATTTGTTTTATTTGTTGGATTCCACATATAAGTGATAACAGAGTATTTGTCTTTTTCTGTTCTGGCTTATTTCACTAAGCATAATACTCTCTAGGTCCTTCCATGTTGTTGCAAATGGCAGAATTTCATGGATGAGAAATATTCTGTTGTATATAAATACTGCACCTTCTTTATCTGTTCATCTGTTGATTGGCACTAAGGTTGCTTCCATATCTTGGCTATTGTAAATAATGCTACTAACACTGAGGTGTGTGTCTTTTCAAATTAGTGTTTTTGTTTCCTTCTGATATATACCCAACAGTGGAATTGCTGGATCATATGGTAGTTCTATTTTTAGTTTTTTGAAGAACCTCCATATTGTTTTCCATAGTGGCTGCACCAATTTACATTCCCGACAACAAAGTACTAGGGTTCTCATTTCTCCACATCCTCTCCAACATTTGTTACTTGTACACTGTTTGATGATAGCTATTCTGACAAGTGTAAGGTGATATCTCATTGGGGTTTTGATTTGCATTTCTCTGATTAGTGATGTTGAGCATTTTTTCATGTGCCTTATGACCATCTGTATATTTTGTTGGGATAAGTGTCTCTTCAGGTCTTCTGCCTATTGTTTAATGTGTTGTTTGAGCTGTTTATATATTTTTGATATTAACCCCTTATCGGTCAAATCATTTGCAACTATTTTCTCTCATTCAGTGGGTTGTCTTTTATGTTGATGTTTTCCTTTGTTATGCAAATCTTTTATATTTAATTAAGTCCCATTTGTTTATTTATGCTTTTCTTTTGCCTTAGGAGACAGACCCCAAAAAAATATTGCTACCGCTTATGTCAGTTTTCTGCCTATGTTCTCTTCTAGGAGTTTCACGGTTTCAGGGCTTACATTTAGATCTTTAATCCATTTTGAGTTTATTTTTGTTTATGGTGTGAGGAAATATTCTAATCTCATTCGTTTGCATGTAGCTGTCTAGTTTTCCCAACATCACTTATTGAAGAGACTGTCTGTTCTCCATTGTATATTCTTGCCTCCTTTGTCATAGATTAATTGACCATAAGTGCATGGGTTTATTTCTGGGCTCTCTATTCTGTTATTTGATCTATTTGTCTGTTTTAAAGCTAATAATAGCTTTTTAAAACAAGCACCTGGGTCCAAAAATAAAGTTTCTTACAAAAGATGAAATATTAATTCACTTACTCAATTATCTACCCATCCATCTATCTATCCAGCCATCCTTTTAAAAAATATATATTTCTAACATGTGCCAGGAAGTGAGGGTAAAACAGCAAACAAAACAAAATGCTTGCCCTAATAAAGCTTAATTTCTAGTAGGGAAAAATAAACAGGTTATAATAATTAAGCTATATAGTATGTCAGATGATCACAGATGTTACAGAGAAAAACTAAGTAGGGAGGTGGGTTACGGAGTTTTGGTTTTAAATTGAGTGAGCAAGGAAGTCTTCACAGAGAAGGTGACATTTGAGCAAAGACCTAAAGGAGATGAGAGAGTGAGCCATGAAGGTATCTGGGGGCAAGGTAACCAAGAAAACTGTAGGTATTAAATTCCTGAGGCAGGAATGTGCCTGCCATATTCAAGAAAAGGCCAGGAAGCCAGTGTGGCTGGAGTGTCTTGAGAAAGGGCAGAGTGGTGGAAGATAAGATCAGAGAGATAATGGAGGGACAGTTAGTAAACATAGGGTCCTGCAGGCCACTGAAGGGACTCTGGCTTTGTCTGGTTGCAGTGGGAACCGTGAAAGATTTGGGGCAGAGAGGTGATATGATCTGACTTAGCTTTTAGATTTCTTGTTGAAAAGAAGCTGTGTTGAGGTGGAAAAGGTGTGGGAGTAAAGGCAGAAACAGAGGCTAGTTAGGAGGCTGTTGCTGTCATCTGGGCCAGGGTAGGAGCAGCAAGGTGGTGAGAACTGGTAATTTCTGACATATTTTGAAAGTAGAGTCAGGTAGATTTGCTATTTAGAAAGGAAAGAGAAAGAAATTAAGGATGTTTATAGGATTTGCCCTAAGGAATTTGAATAGTGGAGCTGTCCTATACTGGTAGGATAGGATCTGCTAGGGGAGAAGCCAGTTTGATGAGGAAGATGAGGAAGTGGGTGTTTGACTGATGAGTTTGAAGATCACCCAACTAGGAGCAGATCACACTGAGTCCTTCGGGGTGGGAAGGAGGTGATGGGCAGAGATGACCGAATGGCCATCTGGGCTTGAAGGTTCTTACTCCTTACAGAGGGGAACGGGCATAAAGACAGATAAACACAGTAGAAGGCAAACTAGCCTAGGCTGCAGGAACAGTGCCATTTCCACCCAGAACTTTCCCTTGGGATAGAAATAAGTGGCCCTCTATATGGTTCGAACTTTTAATCACTTATTCAGTCTTGAGACTAGGCACAATCAATTTCACACCTCATCTGATTACAACCCTTCCTTGACACCGTTAGTGATAAGACTGGAAGAGACCTCTATTGCCCTGCACACAATTGAAAAACACACTTTGATGGCTATGTGATTATATACCTCTTTGAAAAAAAGTTTCAAGTAAAATCAAATCCTTTTGCTGATATCTCCCACCTTCACCTTTTTGTTCTCTATATTTTTGCCCAATCTTTTTGCCTGAAGCTGGAAATTATGCAGATTAAGATTTGTCTTCACCACTATGCTAACGTAGACAAGAAGTTCTATTGCCACCATGCATAATTATCAGTGATTTGATTAGTCCCATGAGTTTTCAGAACAAAGTCTTTCTAAGATTGGTTTTAAATGAAATTTAGGGGTATAAATAATAATTGTTAAGGCAGTTTAAAATCAATGCCTAAGACTGAATGAACACCAGTAAGAATTATAATGATTGTGCTGAGGTGGTAGACTGTAGGTGTTTTCTTTTTTTCCAATTTTTTTTAACATCTTTATTGGAGTATAATTGCTTTACAATGGTGTGTTACTTTCTGCTGTATAACAAAGTGAATCAGCTATATGTATACATATATCCCCATATCCCTTCCCTCTTGTGTTTCCCTCCCACCCTATGTTTTTATTATTTAAAAATATACAGGAAAGAACCATTGTCATAGTTCTTTGTTTTAAAAATTTTTATTGGAGTATAGTTGATTTACAATGTTGTGTTAGTTTCAGGTGTACCACAAAGTGAATCAGTTATACATATATTATACATATATCCACTCTTTTTTAAAATTCTTTTACCATATAGGCCATTACAGAGTATTCAGTAGAGTTCCATGTGCTATATAGTAGGTTCTTACTAGTTATCTATTTTATATTTAGTACTGTGTATATGTCAATCCCAATCTCCCAGTTTATCCCTCCCCCCACCTTGTCCTCTAGTAACCATAAGTTTGTTTTCTACATCTGCAACTCTACTACTCTTTTGTAAATAAGTTCATTTGTACCTTTTTTTTAAACATCTTTATTGGAGTATAAGTGCTTTACAATGGTGTGTTAGTTACCGCTTTGTAACAAAGTGAATCAGCTATACACATACATATATCCCCATATCTCCTCCCTCTTGTGTCTCTCTCCCACCCTCCCTATCCCACCCCTCTAGGTGGTCACAAAGCACCGAGCTGATCTCCCTGTGCTATGCGGTTGTTTCCCACTAGCTATCTATTTTACATTTGGTCGTATATATAAGTCCATGCCACTCTCTCACTTTGTCCCAGCTTACCGTTCCCCCTCCCTGTGTCTTCAAGCCCATTCTCTACATCTGTGTCATAGTTCTATATTGGATTGATACAGTGTGTTTAAACATTTGATTTTTAAAAATATCTTTGTTTTGAGCAACATTGCAAAGGTAGTATACCATGTGTTTGTGCTACACGCCAGTTTTTCCTTGCTTATTACTATGCCTGTGATAGTAAGAGATAGCCAGAGACAGTCTTATTGAAAGGGAAGAGTTATGGTCACCCAACTTTTGCCTGAAAAACATCCCTCTGATGTTTTCTAAGTAGAAAGAAGCTTTTACTAATTCATTCTAAATTTCTATTGTGCACAATTTTTATTTTAAAGGATCACTGACTTTCCTTTCATAGATTTTTAACTTCCTAAAGGGCATGTAAATAGTAACTATGTATTAAAAACTAGACTCGGGCTTCCCTGGTGGCGCTGTGGTTGAGAGTCCGCCTGCCGATGCAGGGGATATGGGTTCGTGCCCTGGTCCGGGAGGATCCCACATACTACGCAGCGGCTAGGCCCGTGAGCCATGGCTGCTGAGCCTGCGCGTCCGGAGCCTGTGCTCTGCAACGGGAGAGGCCGCAACAGTGAGAGGCCCACATACCGCAAAAAAAAACACAAAAAACCAGACTCATACTTGTCATATGTGAAATGACACACATGCAAGAATAGTAACTATCTCCTTGCCCCTCTAACCTCTCTAATCTTTACCTCCTGCACATCAACATTTTCACCTGTCCTAGCCTGACGTGGGGTGTCTTTGATGTTCACAGCCTGTCTGGCAAGTATCATAATGTGTGGTAATAATCCTTTGGATAGGACTATCACAAATAGATATTTGTGATATCTATTCCAGGAACACAAACACGTGCTCCTGGAATTCACTCCTGGAAAATTAGCAACAATTTAGAATTCGTCATCTTAGATTAATTTTGAGCTGAATTTAGGTTGTATGAACACATGCTTACCAACAAGACTGAAATATCTTAAACATACTGTGAAATTGAAAACTTGCAGAACTTTTATGTAGTTCAGCGGTTAAGACAGTGCTCGCTAAGGCATCCTTGTGAGTAAAACCCTCAGGGAATCCAGTCCTGTGAGCCTGGAAAAGTATTTTCCATTGTCAGAGCTCTCATGTTATTAAAATACAATGATATAAAAAGGAGAGCTCTTTAGGCATCATCCTTCCCTGCTGATAGAGTTCTACATCACTTCCCCTGCCACACAACGTTGAAACCATGCACATACCACTGTAGGAAACACAAGGGTCTTGTAGGAAACATCAGGTGCTTAAGGCTTAGAGAAGATATGAGAGTTGTCCCCAAATATTTGATGAGTTGTCAGGTGAAGAGGACCCCCAAGAACTGAACTGGAGGTAGAACCAATAGAGGCAGAGTTTACAGGGGGACCATAGTTAGACTCAATTTAATGAGAAGATTCCTAAGAATTGTAGCTATTTAACAAAAGAACAGGTTTCCCTGCAGTATTCAAGAAAGGGCTGTATGATATTTTTCAGGTTACAGAGTAGGGGCAAGAGGTTTAATCTCATGGGCTCTCAGAATGTCCTAAAAAGAAGAGTCAAAATAATTTCTTCGTCCTGTTGGGCACACTAACATTCTGAGTTGTGAAGAAACTTGTTTATCCTGCCCCAGTGTCAGAACTGCTTCCACATGTTTTTTCCAAGAGTGGAGTAAAAAATACTCTAAAGGGCATAGGGGATATGCAGGTGGGAAATATAAATGAGCAAAGTGGGCTGGGTGGGCACTGTGATGAAATAGAACCAAACTCTTTCAAAGTGCATGTACCTGTGGCTTCCCTTTGCCTTATGGGCATTGAGAAATAATGTTGCCAAATCCGGACTTTTCAAGGAAAGCAGGAAATTGATTTTTTGCATTTGAGAGCTCTTGATTTTTTAAACATTGGCAACTAAAAACATTTAAAACAGTGCAGAATTGAGGGTGGTGGAGGTTCAAACAAAAATTGTCTGCAAATCAGATTTGACTCTTATACCACCTTCTCACGACATCTGGAACAAGCAAAGCGAAAACAAAATGAATGAATTAGCAACTATCCTGGTCACAGATGAGAGCACAAATGAGAATGCATGATTTCTGAGTCATGTGTCACTAGCTTTGTTGTCATTTGTGCCATGTAATGTCTTGCTCACAGGGCATGGGTTAACTAAACATATTCACGGTCCTCACAGCAGTACAGACTCTGGAGAGCTATCATGGCAGTGTAAAGTGTTCTAATACACAAGTCCAGTTAGGGCTCTTCGTATATCATCCTCAACAGCGCACCATGTGGGAGGTATGATGAGACGGTGGAGTCAGAGAGACCTGAGGTATTATTCCTATGTCCCTACTCACCAGCAGATGACCTCAGAAGATCATTTAACCTACCTGAGTCCAAGGTTCTGGGTCTGAAAAATGAGGAAACTGATACCTACCTCTTAAGAAAAGTGTGGTTTGAATGGGAGAAGTATATGAAGCACCCGGCAAAGGAACTCAAAGGAAATTACTTCCCTGGACTTTTCTCTAGGATCTTCCCTCTCACTCATTTAAGTTGATTCTCTAATGAAAAGTGTGAGTAATTGTCTGAGTTTATTCAGGAAAAACAAATGAATAACAAATAAGTGAATAAAAAGTCAAACAACAACAAGATCCTGCTACCCTCTTCTCATGATACTTCATACCCTGCCATTTCATGAAGTGTTCTTAATGTTGCAGGGGAAGGCTGGCTGAAGTTTAGCTGACTCACAAAGGTCTCCATGTGTACCCATGGGAGAGAGAAATTTGATTACTGCAGAAGTTTCATTTGGGGTCCTTTGGGGCCCACGTTTTCATGTTTTGTGTGGAACAGCCTCATGCCAGCTCTCTAAGCTTTTACTGAACATCTTTTGCTGAACTTTTCCTATATCCACATGTAGAGATAAGGTTCAGATCTGCAAGCTTTCTCCTTCTGGTCCAGGGTGTGTAAGCCAGCTGTCTGCTGAAATTCCATCTTGAGTCCTCAGAATACATGGTGCTCCCATGACTGCCACTAAGAACACATAGCTTCGTGGGGCACTTTGGGGAATTGTTATTCTGTGCTGTCATTTCTCTGTCAGTACAGTGTGTGGAGATCCTTGAGAATTATTTGATATGCTCTTTTCTCACTGCACTGCCACCTTTTAAATAAAATCCTAAAATCCATTAGTGTGTTAAACAATGATCTCAGGAGGTAACGATACTAGTAGAATCTGGCTTATTCCAATTGTATTCAAAGTAAAAATGGGCATAGGCATACAGTTGTCCAGAAATCACCCCATATATAAGCTGCTATAACATCACAGGAAGAGAAAAAGATAGCAGTTTTACTGTCATAACTAAATATATAATATTTGTCCCACATCCACACCTAGAAAGCATGGCTGGGTACCATTTCCCAACATAAATCTAAAACAGGTATGGGTGGTAACACAGAGCATTATTCCCACAGTAAAGAGGACTGTACCAATCAATATTTATTCTTCAATTTATGGAGGCTTCAATGTCCATTGTGTGGGAGCTGGGCAGAAATGGAGTTAAAGTTGGGAAGGAGAAAAATTTAATTACTTTTCTTTCATAAAATTAGAGCAACCTGTATAGAGAAGGTAGATGTGTATAAATTCTTAGAAAATAAAGCTTGGCCAAGAGCTTTTAAAAATTAGAAAAAAAATGTTGATATGATCATCACTTGATACATCTTATTGACCCTTTTAGTTGAAAGAAGGTATGAGTCTCTTAACTGAGCAACTAATAGTAAGCAGAATTCCAGAGATAGCACCTAGGCTTCAATTTCGAAAGTTGCTTAAAATCTAGCGGGATCAGAGCTCCCTTAATGTGACAGTGTAAGGCCTTCCTCTCCCAATATGACACCCCCAGTTCTCTGAGCAGGGGACACCCAAATTGGGATCCAGACCTCTATTAACTCTATTGAAAGGCCTGGAAAATTGCCACCACTGAAAGTTTGACAGCACCCATTAAATTAAAGCGATGCCTAGTCACCATTTTTGGTTAAAGTGTTATTAAATAGAGCCTTCACTCTTTCTTTTGATGTTTCTTTCACACAAATTTCATCTCACATTTATAATTCATTCCACCTTAATTCCCCCCATTATGTCGAAATTTTTCAAATGCTTGTGTCTTAGTTTTCTCTCTTTAATTTCTCCCGTTCCTTCCCTATTACCACATTTCTTTTTTTTCCAAATATTGCTCCCATTTGGCATTAGTCTATGCATCATATATGCATTAATATATGCATAAGAACCTTATATCCATGGGAACAATGATCTGCATTCAAATGTCTTCTCATGTTTTTTACTTCTTTATAAGACTGTAAAAGAAGAAAGAAAATAAATTTTATATTGTCTTTCCACTCCCCCCATCACAATGCAGATCCATTTCCCATGGGGACCAGTCTGCTTCCCCCCTAGTTTTTCCAGGCTTAGTCAAGAGCAACCACCATTCATCAAGTCACCCAAGATAGAATTCCCCAGGCTGACACCTCTTCCTTATTTTCCAAGTCCTTTGTATCTCTAAGGACTTCACTGTATACAACCTCTGGCATCTCTCATGTCCACCCCCAGCTCTACTGCCACTGACATGATATAAAAGATCCTAATACGCTTCCACCTGGACTATTTCGGTTGCCTCCTGCTTCTATTCTCATTTCCTTTTTTATTTATTTAAAAAATATTTTTGAGATCCTACCACCAACTGTGTTGGGTGTTTATCAAGTTGAGCACGACTGGTGATTTGCACCTTAACAGACTCTGTAGTTAGTAGGAGAGGGAAATGTGAATCAAATGATCAAAAAACATGTGAGCACAGAATCTCAGCTGCCAGTGTAATTTTCCCAAATGCAAATTTCCTCACAGTGCTTAAAATCTTTCAGTATCTTCCCATTTCCTTTAGGATAAAAAAACCAAACCTAGTGAGGCCTACCAGGTCCTCCACGCTCTGGTCCCTGAGGGCCTTTTCAATTCTTTCTCTCAACACTAGTATCTCTCTTCTCTCTCCAACATCACAACTGCCTGTTTTTGCTCATGCACTCTCCTGTGCTTGAACGTTCTTCTTCCACTCTTCCTATCTAGGACCGCTGCCCTTTCTGCTAGGCTAAAACTGATGAATTTTCTCAGAATCAACTAAAACATTAACTCTATTTTTTGAAAACATTCTTGACATTCTCCACATGTGACATGGCCCACCTTTGTGTTCCTCTGTACCTTATTTAGTCTTGAGTCTCACCTTTGCACCCCTTCATCACATTTACATGTTACATCCTACGAGCATCTTGCCCACTAGATGAGAAATGCTTTGAAGTCATGGACCTTGTTTCATTCCTCATCTCTGCATCCTCAGGGCCAGCTGTTAAGTCCAGCACATGGTAAAATAGTTCATTGCAAATGAATACGTGAATGAGTAAATATAGAGTTATCAAGATATATTGAGTGCTATGTTAGCAACTGTTCAAAATATTTTATGTTTTTAATCCTGTTAGCAACCCAAAAGGTGGGTATTATTATTTTCTCCATTTACAAGTAGTGTAATCAAGTTAAAAACAATCTGACTAATTAGCCCAAGCTTACCCAGGTTGAAAGGGATGGAGCTTGGACAGTGAGTACAAACAAACGTTTAAGAGAATGAAAAACTGAATGGACAAATTCAGAAAATTTAAAATAACTTCATTGAATTCAGTTGTCCTTATTTTGTCACCATGGAGGAGATGACTTGTTGTTGGAACTGTGCTGACTCTAACTGGCTAGAAATTTGGGCAAGGCCTTTGGTCTTAATTCATGAGCAGGAGGGCATGATGTACCTCCCATAGGTTTGCTGTGAGGATTAAATGAGATATCCAGGGAAAGTGCTTAGCACAGTGTCAGGCTTGTGGTAAGTGATAAATAAGTGACAGCAATTGCTCTTATCTTTAATCACAATAGGAATTCTTTCTATTCCTTCTTTTTCTTAATTGTCAAAACATTACAGAAAGTTTTAAATAGACAAAAGAGGACAGAAAAACAATTACACCAACCTCCATGTACTTAACACCTAGATACAACATAAATTAACAAAGTATAAATCCTTTTCACAGATAAAGTCATAACATAATAACACTACAGTTACTGTTGATATCTCTTTCTATGCCTCCCTTCCCAGAGGTAAGGACTATACTGACATTTGAACTCATTCTTTCTATTCAATATTTTTTATACTTTTATGACACATATATTTATCTGAAAACAATGTATACAGTTGTTTTGTATGCTATTAAAATTTGCATGAAAGTATTCTTTATACCTTTTTTTTTTTTTTGCAAACTTGCTTATTCATTTAATATTGCATTACTGAAATTTACCTCTTTGGGTACATATGTAACTTGTTTATTCCATTCTGTGAATATACTACCAATTCATCTTATGAATATTCTTTTAAAAAATTTTTTTAGCTGTTAAAAACAAAGCTCGTTGAATATCCTAATACACTGAATATCCTAACACATATCTTATTACGTACCTGTAAAAGAGTTTCTCTTTATTTTGAGAGAGAAGCCCTACTGCTCTAAAACATCCACCATGTGTAATGAATTAATTCTCTCATATGAATCTAGAAGGGAACTAGCTATGGACCCTGGGAGAATTGAGAAAATAGTTACTCAAACTATTTTCTGTAGGACTTAGTTTTCTCACAGAACCATGATTGACAAGGGTTGTACACAGGAGGGGAAATATTAGATTATGGGGTGTATATTGGTTACACCATGTGAAATTGCCGGTATCTAATCACTTTAAACCTACAAATATGGCAGTTTTATATAGCTCAACCTACATGTCTTTAACTTTGAAAATATTTTGCTTATCTGATGTTTATGAAATGGTATTTTATTGTTTTAATTTGTATTTACTGGATTACAATGAAGTCTGAAAATCTTTTTATATGCTCTTGACAATTTGGCTTTCCTGTTCATAATTTTTGCCCATTTTTCCAATGGATCTCTTGTTTTTAAATATGCACATATGTGTGTGATAGTAAATATCCTTGCCCTACCCTTGGGCCTTTAAAATATTTTCTGTATGGTATCAATTTATGCGGAAGTTTAAATTTCACTATAATCAGAATTGTTAATCTTTTCCTTTTTAGGTTTTTCTTATTTAAGGATTGTTAAATTCTTTGCTTTTTATGTTTAGGTTCTTCAAATATGTAGAGTTTAATTTTATGTGTGGGGAGCGGGATCTAATATAAGTCTTCCCCATCACCCTAACTTGTCTCCTCATACCCACTTATGATCTAGAAATTACAGGATTAGTATCTGGTACACCCAGGGGCTTCTGAGATCAGTGCTGAAGTCCTCTATTTGATTGCACTACCCACCTGTTGAATATTTAAACATCCTTCCTGCTAATATTTACTATTTTAATTGTGATAGTTTTATAATTTCCTTATATATGGGTGAAGAATCCCATACTTTGTTGTTGGTCTTCAAAATTGCCATAAATTTTCTTTGCTCTTTGTTCTACTATGAATTTTTAAGATCAGTTTACCAAGTTCCACCTAAAAATATATTGGGCTTTTTAAGAAAACAATATATTATTTGAATCAAAATAAAATTGAAGCCAAGCATTTTTATTTGTTCATGTGTCTCAAGTCTCTTTTAATCTATAGGTCTTCTCTCCTTCTCTCTTTTTGTTTCTTTTGTAATTTATTTATTTTAAAAAAACACAAGCAAACATGTGTGAACTGTTGAGTTTCTCACAAAAACACAGTCTGATAGTTCCTGATTGCATTTCAAGGCATCCTTTAACATGTTTCTTTGGCCCTTGTTTTTCCTATTAATTGCTAGTTAGAGCTAGATGATCAGATTCAGGTTTGATTTTTTTTTTTTTTCCTGATTGCCTAGCTCTGTCAAAGGTGATCTCATCTCAAGGTCCTTTACTTAATTACATTTGCAAAGACTCTTTTTCCAAATAAGATACTTCCTCTGGTTCTGGGGGTCAGGATATGGGCGTATCTTTTTGAGGGGCCATTATTCAACCCACTGTAGGCCTCAGGCTTGATTTACTGCTTCACTGTTGCTATCTTTAAATTCTTAATAATTTTATCTTTGAAGTTGTGTTTTCTGAGCAAAGTCCGATGTGACAATGGAGTGTGAGCAGTGTGAGCAGAGGAGGTATGTGCACCATCTGTGTCTACTGTTCCCTGTGACCCCATTTGCTTATAGTTTTTCCAATGCCACGAGCACAGACTTAGAATAGACCCATGATATGTGAGAGCTCTGTGAGACTCAAAGCAAATACAAGGTAAGTGTGTAGGGTCTATGACTGAGTAGTGGACCACTGACAGCCCTGAGAGCTCCACTTTCCATTCAAATAAGAATGTGCTTCTAGTGTGTAAAGAAGGCAAGTGTTTCTGCATATGAGTAAAATGCCTTTATATTTGCATTTAAAACTGGAATTGGACAATATAAAGATGAATGGCAAAATTCGTGCAAATAATCTGAATTTTTAATTTTTCATTGCTTAGAATGACATTAAATATCAAATAAAATGTCATAACAAGTTAAGAGAGTGTAGAAGAAAGAAAAAGGCTTTATATTTTAGTCCCTTTAATGCCAATTTTTTTTTCCTGTGTTTTGAACAAGGGCCCCTGCGATTTCATTTTACCCTGTAAATTATATAATTGACCCTGGTTCCGTCTTTAGACAATCATGATGGTTTCTGAGTCCTTTGGATAGGACCCTAGTTGTCATCTACAGCTTCCTGGGCATCTGTTATGACAAGATATTCCAGGTTCATCTTGGGCATTTCTGTCCCAGACTTGAAATCATACATATCTCTAAGAAGTTCTGGATCCTTTTAGTTGAAATTGGTATTTTGAGACCACAATCTGGCACTAGAGGTGCTGATTGCTACCATGTGATTGTTGTTTCTAGATCCTGTCAGTAGAGGATACTAGGAAACATGATTCTCTTTTTCTTCTTATTGAAGAAAGAAGAAATATTTATATACAGAGAAGTATGTACAAAATATAAGCATACTGCGTGAGAAATATTCACAACCCCTTGAGTCAAGAATCAGTATCGCCAACACCCTGAACCTCCCCTTGCCCATTTCCAGTCATCTTTCCCTCCAAAGGTATACTGACTTTTAATACCAGAGATTAATTTTGCTTACTTTTTGACTTTATGTAATTATAATTATACATTAAGTTATTTTTGTGTCTTGCTGCTTTTGCTTAACACTGCGTATGAGATTTATCCATGTAGTTGCTAGTAGCTGACGTTTATTTTTGTTGCTATCTCACCTTTTATTCTATGACAATACCAAAATGCCTATCTATTCCATCACTGATGGGCATTCAGATTGTTTCCATTTTTGGCTATTACAAGTAGTGCTGTTGAGAACATTCTTGTACTTGTCTCTTAGTGAATTTGTGTACCATTTCTGTTGGGTATATACTTAGTGGTGCAGTTGTTGGGTATGTTGACGTTCAGCTTTAATAGGTACTGGAAATATTTTCCAAAGTCATTAGAACACTTATGCTCCCACCCACAGATAAAGAGAGGACCAGTTTCTCCACATATTTGCCAATGCTTGGTACATTTTAGCCATTGTACTGGGTTTATAATGATATCACATCATGGGTAATAATTTACACTTCCCTGATGATGAATAAAAAGGGTATATTTTTATATGTTTATTAGATATTTAGATATCTTCATTGGTGAAATTCTTCCCTCTCTCTGTCTCTATCTCCCCCTATATCCTTTCTTTTTGATTTGTAAAAGTCCTTTGTGTATTCTTGATATTAGTCCTTTTCTGGACTGATGTATATATCGATATGTATGTATGTATGTATCTATGTATCTATTCATCTCAACTATCTTTTCCCATTCTGTGAGTTGTCTTCATTATCTTAATTACTTAGGAGAAGTATTTAATTTCAATATAGTCAAATTTTATCTTTTTTTTCTCTAGGAATAATGCTTTTTGTGTCCTATTTTAGGAAATCTTTGATTACTCATAATTCATGGATATGTATTCTTCTCTGTTTCCTTGAAAACCTTTTGCTTATTTTTCTCATTTAGGTCTGTAATCCATCTGAAATCATTTGTGTGTGTGTGTGTGTTAAGGTACGAGGTAGGGTTCTAAATTCATACTTTAGTATGGATTAATCGACTTAACACAGTGTTTTGAAAGATAATTCTCTTTGCACTACAGTGTCATCTTCAGAAATCTATGGTATTCTACTAGTCTATTTTATAGATGCTCTTGTTTTTAGTATCTTCAAGTCTCCCAGTGCTCATATTCTTCAGGATTGTCTTTGTATTGTAGGTTTTTTGCATTTTCATATACATTTTAGAATTTATATGAAATGTAGAATTTTAGAAGCCTGTTAATTTGAGCAACATTTGAGGATTTTGTTTGGGAATACACTAAATCTATAGGTTAATTTAGAGATAATTGACAAATTCACAGTGTTGAACTTTACAAAACATGCACATGATAAATCCCTCCATTTACTTAGAACTTTTATTTGTTAGCATTATTCATGTATTTTAGTGTAGATGTCTTCCTACATTTTTTTTTTTTTTTTGCGGTACACGGGCCTCTCACTGTTGTGGCCTCTCCCGTTGCGGAGCACAAGCTCCGGATGCGCAGGCTCAGCGGCTATGGCTCACGGGCCCAGCCACTCCGCGGCATGTGGGATCTTCCCGGACCGGGGCACGAACCCGTGTCCCCTAGCATCGGCAGGCAGACTCTCAACCACTGCGCCACCAGGGAAGCCCCCTACATTTTTGTTAGAGACAATTCTAGGCACTTGATATATTTCAGTGCCAATGTAAAATTTGTTTGTGTTATATATTAATTCAAACGGTCAAGCAGTTCCTAAGAGTTGCTTGCCACGTTTTTACAAATTTGATCAGTAAGGGAATGAGCCAAAATGGATGTAGATGATTTATTACTCATGGCACAACATGTTTACATCAGTTCCCTTAGCTCCTCCTCCCCAAGTTCCATAGGACTATGTCAGAGTGGGCCTGGGGTATGCTGCCCACACAGGTCTGTGTCGCAGCTGAGCAATATTGAGTATTAGAAACACCTAAGCTCATTGGAGGCTGCTACAAACCTGCCCATTCTCCCCTCAAGAGAGAGAGATTGGCTTTATTATCCAGGAATGTAAGCAAATGGCTCCAGAGAGATAAGTCTAAATCTCTCCAGAGCCATGCATTATCTCTTGCTTCCAAGGCCTTTGCTATTCCAACTTGCCTCCTTGCTTGGATAGCCTAGACATTGCAGAAATTAAAATATTCATGGAGGACTTTTTTCAAACCTATATAAATTCACTTCAGAATTCTTCAAAAATGTTTTTGGATTTTCAGTTAACTAATTAATTGAATTTTCTATGTACACAATCATATCTTCTGTGAATAATGGCAGTTTTAGCTTTCCGTTTCCAATCTTTACACCTTTGATTTCATCTTGCCTCACTGCATTGCTTGGAACTTCTAATCAGTGTTGGACAAAAACAGTGTTAGTGAGTCTCCTGGTGTATTCCCCACTTCAGGGAGAAAGTGTTCATTATGCATGATATTAGACTGTTGTAGATAACTTAGATTAAGGAAGTTCTCTTTTCTTTCTAATTTGCTCACAATTTTTTAAAGATAATAAATGGGTATTGAATTTTTGTCAAATGCTTTTTTTGCCTCTGTTTACACACAATTGTATGTCTCTACTTTTTTTGTTAATAATATGGGAAATTATACCGATACATTTTTGAATGTTAAACCACTCTTGCCTACCTGAAACTGCATTTGATTGTGATGTATTACCATTTTTATTTGTTTCTGGGTGGGATTTTCTAATATTTTGTTTGGAAGTTTTGCATCTAAGCTTCTTAGAATATATGGTCTGTAATTTTCCATTCTTATAGTGTTCTTATCAGATATTGATATCAAGGTTAGGCTGGCTTCAGGAAATGAATTTGAAAGCATTTACTGTTTCTCTTCTCTGAAAGTATTTGTATAATATTGGCATTAGTTCTTTAAATATTTGAAATAATTCACCCAGGAATTCATCCAGACTTGGGGTATTTTTTTGTGTGGGAAGGTGTAAATAATGAATTCGATTGCTTTAATAGATACCAAACTATTTAGAATTTCTTTTTGTTTTGATCAGTGCTCTTTTTCAAGGAAGTTGTTCATTTTATCTAAATTTTAAAATTATTGAATTTTGAAATTTACTATGCTCTTCTATTTTCTTTGGAGTAGATTTGCTTTATTTAGCTTTTTGAATTGAAAAATCAGATTGTTGAGTTTTTTAGCCTTTTTTTTTCTAGTCTATCTTTTGAAGATTGTACCTTTTCTCTTCAGTACTGTTTTAGTTGCATCCTACAAGTTTAAAATTTTGATATGTCATATCTTCGTAATTTTTTAAAGTCTGTTCTGATATCTTTTGTGTTTTGTTGGAGGAGGTCATCTAGAGGACATGACAACCAGTTGACCTGTGAACTGGATCTGGGCAACTGGAGGTTCCTCACCTCCTCCCCATCCTTGGAATTTACATTCCACCCACCATTCTCCACAGTGGGAAGCAGTTTCAAGGACGCAGCCTTGAGCGAATTAGGTGTTGTTGAGACCATCTGGATGGTATTGATACATGTGACTGAACCCTGTTAAGGTCTCCAAATAAGCTTTAAAAATTCAGGTGGGCAGGAGCAGAGATCTATTTGTCTTGCAGTTGCCCAAGGCACCCCTCCTATGTATGTTTCCTTGCTTATTAAACCTGCCACCTGCCACTCTTGAGTGGCCTGCCTCTTTCTTTAGTCTCTCCTTGCACTCTGTATATGGGGACTACTTTGCAAACTAACAGTTTTCTTCTCAATTTATGGATATTTTGTGCTGCTTAGTTTTCAAACAAGCTAATTGGCTTGGCTAATTATCTTCATGTGACTTATTTCAACCTTTTAAAATTTATTTCTAGCTTGATCTTTATATTCAGAAAAAATACTCTGAAATTGTTTAAATCCCTTGCAGTTTGTTGAGATTTGTTTTATGAGGCAGCAAATGGTCTGTTTTTGTAAATATTTCATTTCTGCACTTCAAAAATTCCGTATTGTTCACTTGTTCAATTCAATGATCTACATATATCAATCAGGTCAGTTGTATTAATTATATTCTTCACATCTTCAGTATCCTGACTGATTTTTTTACCTGCTTGTTTTATCAGCTATTAGGATTATAGAACTATCAATTTCTCCTTTATCTTGGCAGATTTGTTTTCCTCCAAATGTCAACCTTTCATTGATAGCCAAGCTATCAATAGATGTTTTGAAGCTATGTTGTTGAACGAATACAGATGTAGAACTATTTTTTCTTTCTGGTAGATTGGCTCCTTTATCATTATAAAATGCTCCTTTAATCTCTGGTAGCATTCTTGTCTTAAAATTTTCTTTGTCTGACTCTGTGTATAGGTTTCCTTGGTGCATCTTTTGCCATCCTATTGCTTTCAACCTTTCTCTGCTCTTATATTTTGAATTTGTTTCTTAAAGCAACTCAGATATTGTATTTTAAAATATTAGATGATAGGGAATCCCCTGTCATCCAGTGGTTAGGGCGCCATGCTTTCACTGCAGGGGGCATGGGTTCAATCCCTGGTCGGGAGCTAAGATCCCACAAGCCGCATGGTGAGGCCAAACAAAAATTAGATGATAATCTTACTTTTTAAGTGGTAATATTTAATCCCTTTATACTTATATAATTACATATATATCTGGGTTTAAATTATTTTATTTGACCTCTTTGCTTTATATTTCTTTTAATTTTTTAAAACTTCCCTTATTGGATTAATCAAATATATTTTTATTATTTCCTTTTCCCCTCTACATAGTTTAATTATTTGTTCTTTTTCAATTCCTAGAGACTAAAGTATGCATATTCATTTTGTTACAAGCTAATATTATTTTACAACTTCCTTAAGATTCTAGAACATTAGAACACTTTAGCTAATTCACCCTTTCTGCCTCTTATATTTTGTCATGCATTTTAAATCTAGATATATTTTAATACCCACAAAACATTTTAATTTTTTCACAGCTAATAGTAATTTATATTTATCCACATATTTACTTCTCTCATTGTTCTTCCTTTTTTTCTTTTTTCTTTCTGTTTCATGTGTTTGACAAATGCTTTTAGTTTTTTTTTTTAATTGCAGGTCTACTGGTAATAATTTTTAAAAAATTTGTAATAAAAATGTATTTATTTTGTCTTCAATTTTGAAAATTGTTTCCAGATATAGAATTCTAGGTTGGCTGTATGTCATTCCTTTGTTTTCTGGTTTTCATTATTTCTATTGAAAATTTGCTTTAATCTTTTAGTAGCACCTTTGAAGATAAAATGTCTTTTTTATCTGGATGGTTCATATTTTTTCTTTGTCTTTGTTTTTTTTGTTGTTGTTGTTATTTTTAGCACAGCTTTAGTAGTTAGCCTAGGTTTTCTAAGAAATTATTTGCAAAAGAATTTTTATTTTCTTTTCCCTCCCTTCTGCAAACCTAAGGTAAAGATATGATCTTTGAAAATTTTCGAGGATAAAAACTTACATCTCTCTGGATTTGGTGCTTAATTTGTGGGTAGATTTGTAAAATTTCTAATTTAATTTTTAAATTGTTATAAGATCACTAAATTTTTAAAAAGTCTGTGTTATCAGTATTGGTAATGTATATTTTTCTATAAAATTGTTTCATCTGAGTTTTCAAATTTATTGCCAAAAACGTTCTTAGTTTTCTCTCTCTCCCTCCTCCCATCCTTTACTCTATCTCTCTGTACCTTCTTTCCTTCCTTTTTTCCTTTCTTTTCTCTGTCACTCAGTGATATGATTATAATTTTAAAATACATTTTATAAACGATTTCTATGACTTTAATTTGGAAGGGAAGCCCTTGTAACTTTAGTACTCCTAGTAACTTTGTAACCATGTAACTAACAGTAAGCATTTTGCCCAAAAGTTAGATCCAGTTAGATTTATCAAGATATTTTCATGCTACCAGTGAACAAAACAGACAGCTAATTGTATTACTTTCCTGAGATAATCTAGTTCCCTTTTTGTGGGATGGTGGTGGCTTATAATTTACTTATTTTCTTATGCTAATTCTATTTTTATTGCTCTAAATTTTAATCTATGCTTTCTCCTCCCTTTTCTGTTCTCTTCTTTTTGGGAGAGAATGCAGGGCCATTTTCAAATTACCTGCCACTGTAGGAAAAGCAAATCCAGTTCTGGCCATCACAATAAATTAAATAAGAAACAATAAATATGTCAAAATAAAAAACATAATATATTTCACTCAAACAGATGTACGCTATAGAGATGTCATAGCTATTTTCTGATCTATTGCAGTATTTTTCACAAAATTTTCTTCTCTAGTTTGAACAAATCCTCCCTGTTTGCACATGAGAATCCATCTGCATTGTCTTTATTCTCACGTTTTTTTTGTTGTTGTTGATTTTTAAATGCCTGGAATGGAGCTGATTGTGGGCTGAAGGCATAGAGACAAGTTACCTAGTGATTAATTTTCTTGCCTGTTCCATCCTTGACAAATCTTAGCCTCCTAATGATACAGAAATGATTCCCTTCAGGAACCATTTAGGCACATGGAAAGATGCTCAACATCACTAAACATCAGGGAAATGAAAATCAAGACCAAAATGAGATAGCACCTCACTCTTGTAAGAATTTTTTTTTTTTTTTACCAAAGACAACAAATAATAAGTGTTGGTGAGGATGTGGAGAAAACGAAACCCTTTGTGCACTCTTGGTGGGAATGTAAATTGGTGCGGCCACTACGGAACACAGTTTGGAGATTCCTCAAAAAAATAAAAAAAGAACTATCATATGATCCAGCAATTCCACTCCTGGGTATTTATCTGAAGAAAAAGAAAACACTAATTGGAAACACCCCTGTGTTCATTGCAGCATTATTTGCGGTAGCCAAGATATGGGAGCAACCTAAGTGCCCATCAGTAGACGAATGGATAAATAAGATGTGGTGTGTGTGTGTGTGTGTGTGTGCATGTGAAATCTTGCCATTTGTGAAAACATGGATGGACCTGGAGAGCCTTATGCTAACTGAAATAAGTCAGAGAAAGACAAATACTGTATGATTTCACTTTCATGTGGAATCTTAAAAACAACAAATGAGCAAACATAACAAGACAGAAACAGAGTTATAGATACAGAGAACAAAAAGATGGTTGCCATAGGGGAGGGGAGAAAAGAAATAGGTGAGGAAGATTAAAAGGTACAAACTTCCAGTTTCAAAATAAATGAATCACAGGTATGAAATGTATAGTGTAGGGAACGTAGTCAATAACTATGTAATTTTCATATGGTGACGTGTCTTATCTAAACTTGCTGTAGTGGTCATTTTGAAATGTATAGAAATATCAGATCACTATGTGAAACATAGTGATCACTAACAGAAACATAGTGTTATAAGTCAATTATTTTTCAAAAACAAACTCATAGGAAAAGAGATCAGACTTGTGGTTACCAGAGGCAGTGGGGGTGGGGGGAGTGGGAATTGGATAAATGCAGTCAAAAGGTACAAACTTCCAGTTACTTGTCTCTCAGTTTTTGTTTGGATGATGGATTATATTATGTCGATTAATATGTTTTATTTTTGTCTTCCTTTGAAAAGTCTGACAGACAAGTGAGCTTTTAAGTAATCCTGATTCTTAGGATTGTTTTGTAAGTTTTTAAAGTGTATCTAGAAGAACTTTTATTCTAGGGTTACTTTAGTCCTATGTCTGAGGAGTGACATATCTGGATTCTCTGCTGAATGTCTTGGGTGGTCAACCAGGTCTTTTCACTTTAACTGGTCTGATTTCAAACATCTTCCAGATCTGGTATCTGAGCAATGTTAAACTTACTGCTTTCTGGCAGTTGTTCTTTACCCAACTTTTGGTTACCCATTGGAAGTTTCTCCCAGTACATGTACATATTGATATGCAGACTTAAGAGGACACCTATGCAGATATCTGGACATAGTTCTGTGTATAGCTTTCTTTTCCACCCCTCAAATCCCACTGCATCAGCCTCCATAAACCCTCCTCTTTTTCCTCAACTCAGTGGGACCACCAGGCTTGCTTAGGTTCCCTCTTCCTGCATCACAGTTTGAAAAATGCCTTTAGGTAGAAAGCTAGTGATATTGCAAATCTTACCTCATTTTGTTTCCCTTTTTCAAAGATCACAGTCAGGTTATCTGTTGTTCACTATCTGCACATAATTACTTCATATATTTTGTTCAGTTTCTGAATTGTTTATGGAGAGAGGCAAGGCTGATGTCAGTTTTTCTGTCATGGATGGAAGCAGAAACATTGGCCAGTCTAAGTAAAAGTTAACTAAAATTTAATTTTTCCTTGAACTGGGGAGAGGAATTCTGTTATTCTGTTATATTCTTCAAGGATACTTGGAATGTATTCCAAGTTTGATATAAAAATTTATCAAGTTTTATATAATATAAAGGTCAAACTCTTTAATAATGATTCCTTGCCTTGAAATTTAAAGGACACATGAAAAGGATTCTTTCTCCATGAATGACAGTCAAAACTTTTTTTCACAGAAGGCCAGTTTTTAGCAATAGAATTGTTATTGATTAAACTCACTGTTTCCCTGAGAAAACTATCAAAGAATTGACAAAACTAGAACAACGTTAAAAATATACATGTGCAACCCAGAGAACAGGTGGAATAAATAACAGAGGAATTTAGAAATAATTTTAAACTACTTGGTGAATGTTTTTCTCATGCTTCAGGATTGCCAATCATGATCTCTAAATCACAGTAATATTGAACTTAAAATCTGGTTTGCATATCTTTTCTGTCTGATATGACACACTATAGTTAACATGCCATTTACAAAAACAAACATACCATTAAATAAATTGAATTAGTCATCTAGATAGCATTTACCTAATTCCTCACACATTGAAGGAGAGAAAGAAGAGATAAAGATATAAAACGACAGCCTGGGTTTTTCTGGATCGCTATAGACCTATCACCACACACTGCCACACTACCATACTCATAACTCCTCATCTTTATCAATTAGAAAAATGTCAGCGTCAACTCACAGAACTCTGTCAACAACGTGCTCTTGATTATCTAGTTGACTTTAAGGCTATTGAGTGTTTTCCTCTTTTCCGTATTTTCCCTTCAGCCCTGCCAAGGGCTTCCTGCCATATTGAGGCTAAGGATTAAAGATCCCTATTAAATTGACAAAATGTTGACAATTGTTGGAGCTAGGTGATGGGTTCAAGGGGATAGTTTCCTGTCTTCCTCAGTATCAGCCTTTTGGTCTCCCTTTTTCCCCTCTGGCATCAGCTTTTCAAGGGTTTTTCATATTCCACTGAGACCATTTTATAACCTTTGCTTCATAGCCCTTTCACCTACAAAGTTCCAATCATCTTTGTCTCCATTTATCTTTGGTGGCAATTCCTGTTCTTTCATCTCTTCCCCTTTCACTTAGTCATTCTGAACCTAGAATTTGCTTCCCCATGAGCTCCTTGCCTATTCTCAGGGTCCATCCCCTTTTAGCACTTTCTATGTGGACTCATGGCCTGTAGCCATTAACAAAGCCATTTACCAGAACCTTCAGATCACTCCGTCCTCACCGGATCAATCTTCAGTGCTTTCTGGTTTCCTTATGTCTGATCTGTCTTCTGAGTATTACTGAGGAAAATCACTACTGCATTCTCAAATACTCTATAGTTGTAACTGGATCCTTACAACTGTTTGGCAGACTATTTATTCATCTTATTTGACTGGCAACTGCCGTCAGATACTGACCCTGCTACAGATTCCCTTATTCCCAGAAGATGACTTATCTCTCACTTTAAACATATCCAGATAAATGAACATCAATTCCCTCAGCTTCCCTTTTTCTTTGTAAAAATTTCTCTGTATTGTTTTCTGTTTTCTGTTATCTCTGCATGTCTGTGATAATGGCCCTTCTTATTTTACAAAATTAACCCTCCGTATAATGCTCAAGTCTCTGCAGTCTTCAAAACCCCCTCTTTTAATCCGAATACTATCTCAAGACATTATTCTCTCTATACCTCTGCTTCTTAAAAGCTTAGTGTATACTTCCTATGTCTACTTCCTCACTAACTCCTCACTCCTTCACCCTCCAGTCACCTGGTGGACTCTCAGGCATCAAATCTAATAACTCATAATCGCTGTTTGTTCCTCTCATTTTGCTGGTATTCACTTTCTCTTTGGAATTTTTTTCCTTCTGGTTTTTTAGTACCTGAATCTTCCCTGACTTCATGAAGGGATAAGTGATGACTGAGATGAACACTGACAGGGTAGCCAGGACAAGGCCAAGATGAAAGAGGCTGATGGTATTCATGACTGACTGCGAGTTGGAGATGCAGGCTCTTAGCAAGTCTGGAAGACCACCCACTGAGGTAAATGCCAAACCTGGAGGAGATAAAGGAAGGATCATAACTGGAGTTATAGAGCCACTAATAGAGCTGGGAAGACATTATTACAGCAAGAACAATTGGAATTGATCAGGGAATGTGAGGTTGCGGGAGATAGATCTGAACGACAGCCTGCACATTGGCTGGTGTTTGAGGATTGCCCTTGTGAGCTGGCAGGTGCATGATGCATGGGTAGTCAGTCTGGTTTTAAAGCCATAGATGGATCAGCCACATGGCTTTCCTGGGACTCTGTCATAGGCAGAGTTTGGACAGCCCCTCTTTATGTTTTCCTAGTGGAATTCCTTGATGTGGCTTAGTACGTTCTTAAAAAACGATTCTTGTTCCCAAATAAGTCCTTTAGCCCTTACCCTTTCAATTACTCCAGGCAGTGGTCGTACAGGATGTCAAAACTTTCTATTGCTGCCTAATCTAGTTCTCTACTTTTGGTTGAATGGACTGAATGTGGGTCTGTATATTATTTACAAGGCAACCAGGAGAGGTTGAGGATCAGGTTAAGGGTAGGTTGCAGAGAGTTTGTGATAGATACTACTAGCTCAGAGTGAACACTCTCCATTAGTGTTCAATGGAGGATGCTGTGTGAATAGAGGAGACTCACCAGGGAAGGTTATCATCCATTAGTGACCTGAGCAGTGGTAGGAGAATTGGAGGGATTGGATTAGGTGGCTAGTTGGGCTCAGTGTGGGGTTTTGTTCTGCAACACTTCCTATGTTCTTGGTTTCTCAAAGCATGTAACTAGAGATGAGGGCCTGATTCACTCAACTTCATAGATACACAAAATCTGGCCTCTTGTGCATTGGTAAGAGCTAGCATTCACTGATTGGGAGTGTACGGTGGATCTGACTTCTTCACCCTTTACCCATGGCAGCATTTAAATTGAGAGATGTGTTTCTGTGTATGTGTGTGTCATGATTTCTTCCAACTTATTGCCAACATTTTTCTGTATTATTTTTGTGCTCTTTGATAGCAATAACTGTGACTTCCTCATTCAGGTAAGTTTTACAGTAGCTTAGATAACAATGAGTTTGGTTTTCCATTGACTAGTCATTCTGAACATGGGGTCTGTATGTGACTGTGCTGTGATTTGATCAGAGGTAAAGAAAAGAACATTACTCCCAAGTAGAGCACACAGATATACCTCCATTGTTGAGTTTTCAGTCTTTGCATCTTTCTTTTCTTAGTAATACTATTGTCCCCCATTACGTTGCTCTACTACCACAATAAATAACTAAATGACTGTTTCATTGCCCAGGGCTGTCCAATGGTCCCATTGGGTAATTTAATGTACTTGTATTAATTGTAGTCATTGCTGGTAATGGTATAGGTTCTCCTATTCCCTTTCCACTGCCCTGTATTAATTTGATTACCCAAGGTGGCTTTGTTGAGAATACTATATACAAGAGGTATATTATTAGCAGTAGTTTTAAAAATCATTTGCAAGCAGATTGCTATGTCAATGCCCCATAATGATGTTGACTTACTCCTATTCTTTGCAAAGTCCTTTTTATTCCTTCAGAAATAAGTCATACTCTTAAGAACTTTTGCTCTAAATGAAAATATGAGCCAGTATGCATCATAATGGAGCCCCCTCCAGGGTAATAACATTATTCCCATCATAAGGGGACTGTACATTTAACAATCATAAGAAGAGGACCCATACTTCATTTCAGAGTTGTGCTACAGTCTTTAAGTCTTTCCCTCTCTTCAGGAGAACTGAAGCTTGTTTTTGAACCGGGAAGGGCATTTCCAAGAACATTTTCTTTCCTCCCCAATCCCTGCATGAGCTGTCTATGTCAATTGTGCTGTTCTGACTCTCAGTTTATTGCTTTCATTTGTCTACTCTTGCTTTCTTAGTCCCTTTATTTTTTTATACATTTTTGCAGTATGCAGGCCTCTCATTGCTGTGGCCTCTCCCTTTGCAGAGCACAGGCTCCGGATGCACAGGCTCAGCGGCCATGGCTCACAGGCCCAGCCGCTCTGCGGCATGTGGGATCTTCCCAGACCGGGGCACAAACCCGTGTCCCCTGCATCAGCAGGCAGACGGACTTTCAACCATTGCGCCACCAGGGAAGCCCCCTCTTAGTCCCTTTAAAACATCGATCCTTTAAGTCACACAGTCCTGCTCCAAACCTCCTGCTCTTCTGCCCATATGATAGTATCAGAAAACTTTGAAGTGGAAATATTTTCCTTTCTAGGACAGTCTTAGGGTATCAGCACAGAAAGGGTTTCAGTCATGATAATGTATAAAGTGGGGATGAGTTAGAGTAAATTTCCTTTACCACTGCTGTTTGGGCAGGCTCTTCAAGAACCACTGGGGGTATGGAAAAGCAACTTTTTTTCCCCAGATCAGGATCCCATATCGAGTGAAATACATTTCTTCAGCTTCGTGGAGTAGAAACCAAGAGAATTTTAATTTGTCTCAAGATAGCTAACAGTTTGTACCTAGTGGGAAATTGCAATGTTGACCCTTTTGTAGTGATCAGATCCTGCCTTGAGTTAGTTTCTAATAATAGCTCACATTTATTGAAATCCTAAGTCTATAGCTCAAATATGCAAGCATATCATATTCCTTTTTTTACTGAGATGGCAATTCACATACCACAGAATTTACCCTTTTAAAGTGTTCAATTTGGTGGTTTTTAGCATATTCACAAAGTTGTGCAAGCATCACCACTGTTTAATTCCGGAAACTTTCTTCATCCCCACTCCCCACGCCAAAATCAGATGCCCATTAGCAGTCACCCCCTACTTCCCCTTCTCCCCAGAAGAAGATTCTATTCTACTTTCCGTCTCTGTGGATTTGCCTATTTTAGGCATTTCATATAAATTGATCAAACGGTGTATGAAATTTTGTGTCTGACTTCCTTCACTTAGCATAATGTTCATCCACATTGCAGCATGAATCAGTACTTCAATCTTTTTTATGGCCAAATAATATTTCATTGTATGAATATATCACATTTAATTCATTCACTGGTTGATGGACATTTGGATGGTTTCCACATTTTGGCTATTATGGATAATGCTGCTGTAAAAATTTGTGTGCAGTTTTTTGAACATTCATGTTACATATGTTTTCATTTCTCTCAGATGATATGGAATTTCCAGGCCATATGGTAACTATGTTTTAACTTTTCAAGGAACTGCCAAACTGTTTTCCAAAGCAGCATTTACTTTCCCATCAGCAATATGTGAAGGTTCCAATTTTTCCACATTTTCAACAACGTTATTATCTTTCATATTTTTTTCTTTTTATATCTTTACTTTTTTAACATCTTTATTGAAGAATAATTGGTTTACAATGGTGTGTTAGTTTCTGCTTTACAACAAAGTGTATCAGTTATATATATACATATATCCGATATCTCGTCCCCCTTGCGTCTCCCTCCCACCCTCCCTATCCCACCCCTCTAGGTGGTCACAAAGCACCGAGCTGATCTCCCTGTGCTGTACGGTTGCTTCCCACTAGATATCTGTTTTACACTTGGTAGTGTGTATATGTCCATGCCACTCTCTCACTTCGTCCCAGCTTACCTTTCCCCCTCCCGTGTCCTCAAGTCCATTCTCTAGTAGGTCTGCATCTTTATTCCCATCTGCCCATAGGTTCTTCATGACCTTTTTGTTTAGATTCCATATATATATATGTGTTAGCATACGGTATTTGTTTTTCTCTTTCTGACTTACTTCACTCTGTATGACAGACTCTAGGTCCATCCACCTCACTACAAATAACTCAATTTCATTTCATTTTATGGCTGAGTAATATTCCATTGTATATATGTGCCACATCTTCTTTATCCATTCATCTGCTGATGGACACTTAGGTTGCTTCCATGTCCTGGCTATTGTAAATAGAGCTGCAATGAACATTGTGGTACATGACTCTTGTTTTTTTTTTTTAACATCTTTATTAGAGTATAATTGCTTTACAACGGTGTGTCAGTTTCTGCTTTATAACAAAGTGAATCAGTTATACATATACATATGTCTGCTATCTCTTCCCTCTTGCGTCTCCCTCCCTCCCACCCTCTCTATCCCACCCCTCTAGGTGGTCACAAAGCACCGAGCTGATCTCCCTGTGCTATGCGGCTGCTTCCCACTAGCTATCTGTTTTACATTTGATAGTGTATATATGTCCATGCCATTCTCTCACTTTGTCCCAGCTTACCATTCCCCCTCCCTGTATCCTCAAGTGCATTCTGTAGTAGGTCTGTATCTTTATTCCCGTCTTGCCCCTAGGTTCTTCTGACCATTTTCTTTTTACTTCTTTTTTTTTAAAATTTAGATTCCATATATATGTGTTAGCATAAAGTACTTGTTTTTCTCTTTCTGAATTACTTCACTCTGTATGACAGTCACTAGGTCCACCCACCTCACTACAAATAACTCAGTTTCGTTCCTTTTTATGGCTGAATAATATTCCATTGTATGTATGTGCCACATCTTCTTTATCCATTCATCTGTTGATGGACACTTAGGTTGCTTCCGTGTGCAGGCTATTGTAAACAGAGCTGCAATGAACATTTTGGTACATGACTCTTTTTGAATTATGGTTTTCTTAGGGTATATGCCCAGTAGTGGGATTGCTGGGTTGTACGGTAGTTCTATTTTTAGTTTTTTAAGGAACCTCCATACTGTTCTCCATAGTGGCTGCATCAATTTACATTCCCACCAACAGTGCAAGAGGGTTCCCTATTCTCCACATCCTCTCCAGCATTTATTGTTTGTAGATTTTTTGATGACGACCATTCTAACTGGTGTGAGATGATATCTCATTGTAGTTTTGATTTGCATTTCTCTAATGATTAATGACGTTGAACATTCTTTCATGGGTTTGTTGGCAATCTGTATATCTTCTTTAGAGAAATGTCTATTTAGGTCTTCTGCCCATTTTGGATTGGGTTGTTTGTTTTTTTGATATTGAGCTGCATGAGCTGCTTGTAAATTTTGGAGATTAATACTTTGTCCATTGCTTCATTTTCTCCCATTCTGAGGGTTGTCTTTTTGTCTTGTTTATGGTTTCCTTTGCTGTGCAAAAGCTTTGAAGTTTCATTAGGTCCCATTTGTTTATTTTTGTTTTATTTCCATTTCTCTAGGAGGTGGGTCAAAAAGGATCTTGCTGTGATTAATGTCATAGAGTGTTCTGCCTATGTTTTCCTCTAAGAGTTTTATAATGTCTGACCTTACATTTAGGTGTTTAATCCATTTTGAGTTTATTTTTGTGTTAGGGAGTGTTCTAATTTCATTCTTTTATATGTAGCTGTCCAGTTTTCCCAGCACCACTTATTGAAGAGGCTGTCTTTTTTCCATTGTATATTCTTGCCCCCTTTATCAAAGATAAGGTGACCATATGTGTGTGGGTTTATCTCTGGGCTTTCTATCCTGTTCCATTGATCTATATTTCTGTTTTTGTGCCAGTACCGTATAGTCTTGATTACTGTAGCTTTGTAGTATAGTCTGAAGTCAGGGAGCCTGATTCCTCCAGCTCTGTTTTTCTTTGTCAAGATTGCTTTGGCTATTCGGGATCTTTTGTGCTTCCATACAAATTGTGAAATTTTTTGTTCTAGTTCTGTGAAAAATACCAGTGGTAGTTTGATAGGGATTGCATTGAATCTGTAGATTGCTTTAGGTACTAGAGTCATTTTCGCAATGTTGATTCTTCCAATCCAAGAACATGATATATCTCTCCATCTATTTGTATCATCTTTAATTTCTTTTATCTGTGTCTTATAGTTTTCTGAGTACAGGTCTTTTACCTCCATTAGTAGGTTTATTCGTAGGTATTTTATTCTTTTTGTTGCAATGGTAAATGGGAGTGTTTCTTTAATTTCACTTTCAGACTTTTCATCATTAGTGTATAGGAATGCAAGAGATTTCTGTGCATTAATTTTGTATCTTGCTACTTTACCAAATTCACTGATTAGCTCTAGTAGTTTCCTGGTATCATCTTTAGGATTCTCTAAGTATAGTAGTATCATGTCATCTGCAAACAGTGACAGCTTTACTTCTTCTTTTCTGATTTGGATTCCTGTATTTCTTTTTCTTCTCTGATTGCTGTTACTAAAACTTCCAAAACAATGTTGAATAATAGTGTTGAGAGTGGGCAACCTTGTCTTTTTCCTGATCTTAGTGGTAATGGTTTCAGTTTTTCACCATTTAGGACGATGTTTGCTGTGGGTTTGTCATATATGACCTTTATTATGTTGAGGTAAGTTTCCTTTATGCCTACTTTCTGGAGGGTTTTTTATTATAAATAGGTGTTGAATTTTGTCGAAAGCTTTTCCTGCATCAGTTGAGATGATCATATGGTTTTCATTCTTCAATTTGTTAATATGGTGTATCACGTTGATTGATTTGCGTATATTGAAGAATCCTTGCATTCCTGGGATAAACCCCACTTGTCATGGTGTATGATCCTTTTAATGTGCTGTTTGGTTGTGTTTGCTAGTATTTTGTTGAGGAGTTTTGCATCTATGTTCATCAGTGATATTGACCTGTAGTTTTCTTTCTTTGTGACATCTTTGTCTGGTTTTGGTATCAGGGTGATGATGGCCTCACAGAATGAGTTTGGGAGTGTTCCTCCCTCTGCTATATTTTGGAAGAATTTCAGAAGGATAGGTGTTAGCTCTTCTCTAAATGTTTGATTGAATTCACCTGTGAAGCCATCTGATCCTGGGCTTTTGTTTGTTGGAAGATTTTTAATCACAGTTTCAATTTCAGTGCTTGTGATTGGTCTGTTTATATTTTCTATTTCTTCCTGGTTCAGTCTTGAAAGGTTGTGCTTTTCTAAGAATGTGTCCATTTCTTCCAGGTTGTCCATTTTATTGGCATAGCATTGCTTGTAGTAATCTCATGATCCTTTGTATTTCTGCAGTGTCAGTTTTTACTTCTCCTTTTTCATTTCTAATTCTATTGATTTGGGTCTTCTCCCTTTTTTCTTTATGAGTCTGGTTAATGGTTTATCTACTCAAACAACCAGCTTTTAGTTTTATTGATCTTTGCTGTCATTTCCTTCATTTCTTTTTCATTTATTTTTGATCTGATCTTTATGATTTCTTTCCTTTTGCTAACTTTGGGTTTTTTTTATTCTTCTTTCTCTAATTGCTTTAGGTGTAAAGTTAGGTTGTTTATTTGAGATGTTTTTGTTCTTAAGGTAGGATTGTATTGCTATAAACTTCCCTCTTAGAACTGCTTTTGTTGCATCCCATCGGTTTTGGGTCATCGTGTTTTCATTGTCATTTGTTTCTAGGTATTTTTTGATTTCCTCTGATTTCTTCATTGATCTCTTGGTTATTAAGTAGTGTATTGTTTAGCCTCCATGTGTTTGTATTTTTTTCAGGTTTTTTTCCTGTAATATCTAGTCTCACAGCATTGTGGTCGGAGATATCTTTCATATTATAATGATTCTAGTGGGTGTGAAGTGTAGTCTTTTATTGTCTACGAGTCAACTTACTTTCTATTGTAAGCTCCCATCCTGCCAGGCTTAAACACAGTGATTTTTGGTGTTTTCTACCTAAGGTCACGTCAGGGTCCTAGGAGACTTACCCGGTACTTAGATATTGGTGGGTTAGGAACTAAGCTGTCTGGTCCCTGAATTATCCACTGCTAAGGCATCCAGCAGCTTGGTCCACGTGACCAATACATGTACACAGTTATCTCTACCCCTCTTGGACACAGAAACCTTTTTTGAGGTTCCTTAGGATTCCATCTGCAATAGGGGCATCATGAAGCCATATGTTGTTTTGTTCTGCTTTGACCCTAGTGCATAGTTGGGCCCCAGTCTACATTCCTCACTACCCTAGGATCTCTCTATTTTTCCTTTAATCCCTAGAGAATCTAGCCTGAGGCAAATCTTTTTCTCTTCATGTTTCTCCCACCCTGCAAATCTTTCTTTCTCCCGTCCTCAACTGTGGGGATTAAGACTGTGGAAACAAAAGCCATGAAGGCAAATGTTTTATAAGGAAACAAATTTTGTTTCTGCCACACTATATACTTCCTCCTAGGCAATATACATTGAGCCTTCTCCCTGCTTGTTGGGAGGGAAAACTAAGTATTTTAGGGTAGGCTAGGCCCTCATTTGTCTTGTTTTAAGTGATACTACAGAGGTAGATACCTAGAATAAGGTGGGTAGACATCTAAAGTTACTATCTCAAAATGTTATTTAGTCATATATGCCTTTTATAATTGAACTCTTACAGCCTTAGGAATAGGGATTATTACCCCCATTTTCAGTTGGGGAAACTGAGGCTCTGAGAGAATAAGTAGCATATTATACAGATAATAAGTATTGGTTGAAATAATTGAACTTACACAGGATTTATCAGTTGCTAGGTAATAAAACTGGGAATCATATTCTAAAACTCAAGCTCTCCACCTGACCTTACTGTTTAAAGAGATTTGATAGTTTGGCTCCAAATGACTACTTGCAGTCTGACATTGAGTTTTATCACTGAATTCTCTAGACAGTATTATTTCTTCTTTTCATACTGAAAAAAATAAGGATGATCAATTGCATTATAAACATGAGTCTGAGGCTTCTCATGTGCTCTGCAAGTCAGGAAAAGTGGAAATCTATGTAAGGGTGTGTAGATGCCATGGAATCTGGATTTATTTTTTTAATCTCCTTAGAACAGACTTTGCCATGGTGGCTTGATTTGCAGAAGGCTGAGTTGGAGCCAATGTTGGGAGGAGGGATTGAGTCTGGCAGGGGCAGTATTGTCCTTTCGAGGGGAGTGGCCTTCCTGGTCGCTGGAATTTAGGATGTTAGACTTTTCTGCGACATTTATCTGCTTCTGTCCTCCCAGTAGCTGTGGCCGGGTGGGCTGTGTCCCACTGCACTTGGTTCATAAATTACGCTCTCTCCTCAGTGTTTACCTTATCCACAGGGAGGCCAGGTCATATCAGCAAAAAGGTAAATTTACCTTTTGCAGCTGACATCTTTTCTTCTAATACTTTTATTCCATGTAATCCCAGAGGTCCCACCCTGCCTGTGTTTCCTCCCTCATCAAAATGTGCTCCTCAAAGTGTTACCATCAGTCATTCATACCTTCCATCAATTCACCTAAATTTACCAGGACTGTATTTGTATTATCTCATTTAGTAAACATAATAACAGCTCTTAGACTTAGGTATTATTATTATGCAATTTTACAGGTGAGGACATTGAGGATTTGCAGTGCTAGGTGATTCTTCCCAGTTTACTTGGTTAATAGGTGGTGGGACAAGAAATTTGACTCAGGAGTTTCTGACTCCAAAATCCTCTCTAGTTGCCTTCTGGCTCCTTTCATGCTTGCCTCTGAGATCTCAAAGACAGGTCAGAATACCACCTCTGGAAATTAGTGAATTCCCAGTAAGGACAGAGAATGTGGATTAAGCAGAAGAGGTATGGAATATTATTTAGACGAGGTTATACATGTGCCTGTTATGGAGTAAATGTTTGTGCCCCACCCTGCCAATTCACAGGTTAAAGTCCTAATCACCAGTGTGATGGTATTAGGAGGTGGAGCTTTTGGGAGGTGATTAGGTTTAGATGAGGTCTTGAGGATGAAGCCCCCATGATAGGATTAATGTCCTCACAAGAGGAGGAAGAGACTCCAGAGCTCTCTGTCTTCTCCATCTGAGGATACAGGGAGAAGGCATCCGTTTGCAAGCCAGGAAGCAAGCCCTCACCAAGGACTAAATCTGCCAGCACCTTGATCTTAGACTTCCCAGCCTCCAGAAATGTGAGAAATAAATGTCTGTTATTTAAGATGCTGTATTTTGTTACAGCTGCCTAAGCTAAGACAGTGCCCCACCCTAAAATATCACCAGCCCCAAACTCTTATCTTCCCAAGAAATCATTTAGGATTATATTCTTTGGGGCCAGGCTTTGCATTACAAGAGTTCAGATTCCCATGTGTACTTGTGTGTATGTTTATATCAGAGACCATCATGCCTTTAGCCATTGCCAGCCAGCTAGCTACCATTTGAGCTGGAATGAATTTTTGAACCAGTGCCTAAGAGGTGGAATACAGATAGACTCACCTTCTGGGGCAAGAGGAGGGAGAAGTGAAGGGTGTGCAAGGAGCAGGGTAAAGCGCTCTCTACAGGAGGCTCCCTTCTCCCCTATTAACTTATCTTTTGATACAGATAGTTGGCAACTGTATTCTGAGGCCTGATGGAAGTAGGAAAATTCTGTAGATATGTCAGGAAGAAGGGTTGCCTGCCTAGCAGTGATCAAAGTGGAATCTGTCGTTAGTGCTGTGATTTATACCTAAGCAAAGAGGCAGTCTGGAAAAGGCCGTCTAATTATGTACTACTGTACTGTCAACCTTTCCTTGTTTTGGTGTCTTCTTTTCACCCCACAAATAGATTTCATTCTCCAACTTTCAGAAAAATACTTTGTAAGCTATAGATTTATTTCCTTTTTCCGTAATTTTCAAACTTTCCAAGAATTGTATCCTCCTTCCACTTTCTCACCGCTCTTTGGACTTCTCATCCCCTTATAATTGGACTTCTGCCTTCACCATCCCACTAAGAACGATTTCACTGAGAATATTAAGAAACAAAGCACAAGAAAACTGTCAACTGTCATGTCCAAGGACATTTTTCTGCCTCATGCTACTAAACCATCTGCAGCATCTGGCTCTGAGGATTGTATCCTCCTTCTTGAAATTCTCTCCCACCTCAGATGCTGCTGTAGTACTCTCTTCCTTCTCCTCTTTTGTTCAACACCTTCATGTATTTTTTCATTGTATGTACTAGTTTTCTAGGGCTGCCGTAACAAAGTACCGCAAACTGGG
Source organism: Pseudorca crassidens (assembly GCF_039906515.1). Classification (NCBI taxonomy): domain Eukaryota; kingdom Metazoa; phylum Chordata; class Mammalia; order Artiodactyla; family Delphinidae; genus Pseudorca; species Pseudorca crassidens. The sequence continues at coordinate 90,020,524 of NC_090298.1, forward strand.
TGGCTTAAGCAACAGAAATTTATTGTCTCACATCTCTAGAGGCTGGACGTCTTAAATCAAGGTGTCCATGTCCCTGAGTTGGTTCCTTCTGAAGATAGGGAAGAATCTGTTCTCCTTGGCTTGTCGACAACTGTTTTTACTTTGTGTCTCTTCACATTGTCTTCTCTCTATGCATTTCTTTCTCTGCGTCCAAATTTTCCCTTTTTTATAAGGACTTCAGTCATTTGGGATTAGGGCCACCCTAAAGACTACATTTTAACTTGATCACCTCTATAAAGACACTGTCTCTAAATAAGGTCCCATTCTGAGGTACTGGCAGTTAGAACTACAGCATACCTTTTTTGGGGAGTGATATAATTCAACCTTTAACACTCAACAAACTTGTTTTGGTTTCTGTAATTCAACGGACATTGATCTAGTAGTTGATAGTTTAGATATAAAATTACCCAGTGCCTACCTTCAGAGGGACACAGAGTCTAGTGGGGAGATGAACCCAGTCCTTGATTGTGTCTTGGACCTGACAAGATAGAGAGTTAACACAACTTCTTGGATGGCTCTATGGCTCAACCCTGGAGATTCCCAAGAATGAAAACAAAAGACTGTGGGAAATCCTGGAAGAGGGAGTGTGATTGTGACAGAAAGTATAGGAAATGACAAGCAAAGGTAGAGAAAGGCTAGGTGCCATAGTCAGGAAGAGTCCCGATGTGCACTTTGATGTCACACTGCCTGGAATGGCTAATGGGTGCTTGTTTTCCCCACCATAGTGGACTAGGAAAACATCTCAACACCAGCCCCAGTTTGGTGGTGGAGGGGTTTGAGGGATAAAAACCTCGGAGAAGGGTGGGGTTTGGAGCAGGTAATCACAGATGCAGGCTGACGGGCCTGGTTTCAGGCATTTTCTTCTTTTACCTCCTCACACTTTCAGGTCTAGGCAGTTATAGCTGAAAGGTAAAACCTTTCAGAGAAGAGCAGCGCTTGGGCCTGAGGAATGGAGTGGCTTTCTCAGGCACAGGACCACCTGATAAGCAGAAAACAGTGAGAGGTGATCAAACCCAGACTGTGAACACATTACCAATCAAGATAGCTGATACCTCCAGGGGAAGAAAAAGTCGCAGGCTAAGTAATCAAATAGTGAACAACGTAACCAAGAAAAAAGACAAAACAGCCTATATGGAAGCAGAATAGATGGAACAGAGATATCAAGAATTTAATATACACGTAATGATTACCTTTAAGGGGATAAGAGGAGATACTGAAGATGAAGCAGGAACAAACTTGTTTGCTTATAGAGACCTGGGTGTACATCATTATGGAAATGGGAAATTTAAATGTGATAAGTGTAACTATAGAATGCTACATGAGAGTAGGAAGCCACAAATTTGATGTAAAATACCAATTTGATTTTCACCAAAAGAAATAAAAAGAATTAGCTGGCAAAAGTAAGAAATAAAAAAGATTTCAACACAAAAATATTTATGTAACCTAAAAGCTCACCTATTCATAAAACAAGACTATACATTTTATAATAATAAAAGAGCATATATCAAACATATTACATAACCACCTACTGGGCAGTTGGTGGGAATGAGAGTAGGGATTCAGGAAAGGGGTGAAAAAATAAAAAAGAGGGGAACTCAGTTCTCCACATCGAGGCAAAACATATTTCTTCTACCTCTCTGACCAAACCTTCTTAGGTTTCTACCTCTTACTAGCACTTAAATAATGATGTTCTAATCATTGACTCTTTTCTCTTACTGCTTGGTAAGCATTTCAACACACCCAGGATGTCAACAGTAACCTATTGCCAAATGAGCATCTCCAGCTTTCTCCTGTTTCCTGGTCTTGTGATTCCACCTGGTGGCTAGATTACCCCACCCTAAGTCCTTAAGTGCAATGAGCACAGCTCCAAGTGCCTGGATCTTGCAGAAAACATGGTCTACAGAAGTGGTGGCCAGAAGTTTGTTTTGGTTTCCCATCTTCTAAACTTGTCTGTAATTTCAGATGTGGTACATTCAGGTAAAAAATATGAGGGAGAAGAAGAATACTGACAGGCGTCAAACATTCTCCATTTTATGGTTTTCCTGACAACTGGCTCTGAGACTTCCTGCTGCCCCCAAATGGGATTAGTTACTGAACTGCTGGGAATATCCCTTCGGGGCTTTGTAGAGGTGTCCTCAGAATGTTGTCCAGATTGTCTTAGGACTGGTTGCTGCAACATGTTTGGCCCAGTATGCTTGAGCATATGTGTATATATATGTAAGCAAACATTTTGAGTTAGGATAAATATTAGCTGTCAAAAATTTTGCAGTTATCAAACTCTTCAGAGCCTTAAGGTTTCCAAGTGAAGCTTCAGGAATAGGCTTCTAGACTGTCCACCTCCATTGGGTTAAAAGCGGAGGAAGAGCTTTGTTTAAAAGCGGAGTGCTTGAGAGCAGAGACCCTGGAACTGGATCCTTTCCTAGACCCACCACGTATGGCTGCATGACCTTGGGGAAGGAAGTTTCTTAATCCCTCTGTTCTTAACTTTCTTTCCCTGGACTTACCTCATAGGATTTTGTGAGAATTAAGATGAGTAAAATACACAGGAGGCATTTAGAACTAAGATATCTGCAGAGTGCATGCTCAGTGAGCACTCTTATCGTTGCTGTTGTTATTATGATTTATTTCAGATAATGGGATGTGGATAAAATTTGATTTGAGAATGGGATTTTTATAAAAAGTTTAGGACTTAACACTTTCCAGTTCTTTCCATAATTTCATAAATGGGGGGGGGCTGTGATTCACACATAATCACACAGTTAATAGTAGAGTGAGAATAAGATCTTGGGGTCCCTGATTCTTAACAGAATGCTCTGTTCCCCTACCCCCCAACCTTTATCAAGTTTGGACATCCCACTTTCCTTCCTACATTTGTCATTACTCCATAGATCACAAGTGACAGGAAACTATTCAAACTGCTTAAGCAAAACAAGAATTTCTCTAGCCTTGGCCATCTCTGTTTTCAGATTTACTAATTCATATCTCCTTAGTTTACCATCTCCCACCACCTTCCCACAGAAAGATCTTTCCTCCTAATTATGGCGAAAATCCAACAACTCACTCCCATGCTCTTATAGGTCTAGTGTGTGGTATGTGTGTGTGTGCATATTATTGAACCAGTTATTGTAGCCAAGGGGCCCAAATCTTCTGACTGCCCAGAAATGGATCAATGCCCAATCCTGGAGCTGCAGAGTGGGTTACTCCTCAGCACATCTTACAGTGGTATTGAGTGCAAGAGAGGTTGCTCCCAAAGGAAAACAGAAAATAAGAATGATTATTGGGAAGGCAAAAACAACAGAAGTCCTCCTTATTTCCAAAAATTGTCTTAACCTCAAAAGAACTAAATACCTCAGAGAAAACAGTCCTATAACTTTAAAAATCTGGGCCATTTCACTTTACATTGTCAACCGTTGACTGCTGGTTAAGTTCAATTCACCCTCATCCTTTGCTCCCCTTGGTGGCTGCTAGGTCTTTCCTCCTGCATGGCTGGTGAGCGCTTGTTCTTTTCTTTCAACCAATGATTGAGATTATTAGGAGGGTACTTTCAAAATAACCATCTAAACTTCAAAATGGACTGGGAAGATATAGTGTGTAACATTTTAGGTGATTTTATATTGCCAACAGTTTTCCCTGGGTCTATCAGGGCTTAGTTATAACTTGAGTTTGAGTATTGTATCTTTGAGATCCTCTGGGAATATAGCATTTCCCCCATGACTGCTAAGTGGGGTGAACTATGGGGATGCTAGGCCCCAGTGTGTTTAGGCTGCCTTTTCCATTCCTAGTACAATTCTATATAAGACACTGGCCTCTAAGTCCCTAAATAACCCAACCCCAGTCTTGGAAATTGCTCCTCTCCCCTTGTGCCATCATCACAATTAGAATGACTTGAAGCACTCCAGCTACAGTTCAGAAGTTCAGTCTTCTGGGAAAGAGGAGCAGAGACTTCCCTTGAAGGGTCCTCATTTGTAGAATTTTCTCTGCCTGCCCTGATTGCAAAGCCCCAGTGAGAAAAACCTTCTTTTTATTATGGTGAGTTTCTGGTGCTAATATATGGCAGTCAATGTTGTTTGCTATCTATTTAAATGAAACATTATTTGGCACTGCCTCCCTGAAGAGTCTGTACCACCAAAGGAAAAAAAAAAGTGCGGTTTCACAAATCTCATAAACAGCTAAACAAATACATGCCTTTGCACACTGATAACACTTGAAATCTCTGTATTTTCATAAGTTTGTTCCATACTATTGCAAAGACAGCTATTTGTACTTACTTGTGCATGAATAATTCCTCCAGTTTCCTTGGAAGTAAAGCCAAAGGCAGACATTGGCTGCTTCTCTGCCCATCTCTATGTGTACACAGGGATCTATAAATATGAATGCTCTTATTTTCAGAGTTCGAAAATAAAACAACCAAATATTATTTGAATGAAACTGCTCTTGCTTTTAGTTCACAGCAGCTCTCTGGAAAACATGCTAATAAAACCACTGAAACAATCACATGTTTCTTTGGAAACATCAGTATAATTAGCCCTTTCAAGAAGAGAACAAAACTGTATTGGAAACTTTAATTTGAAATACAGTGAAGCCAAACACCTACTTACAGTGATGCAGTTTGCAGGGGCGGGGGGGGGGGCACTTTTTTTTTTTTTCTCTTGCTTTGATTTCCTGGCAAGACATTATTTGTTCCCCCTTCAGCGACCATAATAGTCTTGGCATAAATTTTGCCAGGTGGGTGAAGAACCTCTGGGTATTTCTTGTTATTTTGGAGGATATTCTTAGCAATAACCAAACCAATGGTTTTCTTAGAGGGCTACCTCTGGAAAGTGAGGAGTCCTTCCTGAGCCAGGATCCAGGCAAACATTTCTGTCTCTTCTTCCCCCATCCCCAAGACACTCAGTGACCTTGAATCCCTCTTCCCCCTGTTTGCAGTCCCTTCCTGTTCTAGAAAAAGATTGTGTAAGGAAGGGCTTTCAGAGTAAAGAGAGATCTTTGAGGACTCTGGGAAGGCTTGTAGAGGAGACTCCTTGAAATAGTTGACCTAGAACTCTTACCTCCTCTGGGAGATTTTGTCTTAAAAGCTTTGGCTATGGAATGAAAAGTTTTGTTCCCAGTGAAAGGAATTCCTCTTTGAGTAGGATGAGGGGACTGTTTGTGTGTTGGGAGTCTTTTCCCAGAGGAAGAGACCTAGAAGAAGAAATAACATAAGCATAATAAATAGAGCTGGTGAAAGCTGGGATTTCCAGGTGACTGCTCCAGTGCTCTAAGGGTAGCCCTTGGGGTTAGGAGCTAAAACACCTCACTTTGCACCTGATTTAATAACTATCCCGAGGGAAGAGTTGTTCTGGCTGATTGGATTAAAGCATGAAAGCATGAAAGAAGCTATCAGTAAGGATCCTAAATAACAGTCAAGTCCCATTTCACCATCAAGATACCAATACTAAAATACATCTGATCCGACTGGTATGTTCATTTTTATCCATTACCATAGCTTCCTATTGAAGGCTCATCTTAAAATTTATGGACATTAAAGAGGAAAAGCAAACCAGTGGAACATTTGCACTTGAATTTGGTTTTAGGAAACTGTTCATTTAAAGTTTCCTTTGTTGTTATTTTTCTCAAAAATGTGAATAGGTTGCAAAATTTTAAATGAAACATTATGTTTGAAACATGTCTCCAGAGCAGGTTACCATCGGTAGTAATTTTCTTTCCTCTGGAAATGATAATAGGTGTCACTAAGCCATCCTTCCTTATTCCTTGCTGGCTTCTGAGGCACTTATGAGAAAGTCTGAAATAATTTACCATGGCTCACCAGAACTTCAGCATTGGGCACTGCAGAGCTGTTAGACTCTTCTTTGTTCTCACATTCTAGTTATCGTGCCGTCTTTCAGCTCCTGGAGTCTGCCCTGCTTTCTCCTGCTTCCGGGAATCCACATGTGCTATTTCCCTGGCCTGGAAACTCTTAGCCCCACTGTTCATCTAATGAACAGCCCCACTGTTCATTCTCACTTCTCCAATTTCAACTTAAACTTCAGGTCCTCTCCTGGACCACAAAAGAGGCTGGTTCCCTTGTGACTTATGCCCCTAATATTCTATCCAATTTTTGACCCTTTTCCTATATTTATAGTTATTTTTTCATTATCTTTGTCATCAGAACACAAGCTTCATGAGGGCAGGCACTGTATATATATATATTTTTTCTTCTTTGCAGCTGTCGGCACTAGACTTGGCACATAATAGTCAATAAATGTTTGTTGGGCAAACTAAGTGCCTGTGACAAGATCAAGTATTTTTGTAAAATTTTTAGTAAAAAGCCTTTTGTTCTGTTTCCTTTAAAAAAAAAAAGTGTTCACATAGGATTCTGCATCATTTATGTGTGAGAGTTAGGGGCCAAGAAAAGGGTAAGCAGATATGACAAATTAAAAATGATGGTGTCATTTGCAATGTAATTAGTTCAAAATAGGCTCCATTTTCTTTCCAGTATGACCTTAAGGAGACTCCTGATTGCTCATGGTGCTTCCTAGCCGTTAGTTCTAAGACCATCATTGTGAGTCTAACAATAAAATATTTCAAGAATGGGCTTTGGCTTCACATTTGTCTTTTAGTCTGGTCTGTGCTAGAAACACTGATTTTATCACCCTGCTGTCCCCCCTTCCTCCAGTCTCCAGGATATTTAGTTAGATCTGGATAGAATGGTCCAGAAATTTTGATTGACCTGACAGTGAAACTTAGACTGAGCGAAAAATTCTTAGTCCCGTTGATTTGATTATAATGTCTCCAGACTCCCATGAAGTCCAGAATATAAACTAGTCGAATTTTTTTTTATTGCAGTATAATTGCTTTACAATGTTGTGTTAGTTTCTGCCGCACAGCGAAGTGAATCAGCCATGTGCATACACACATCCCCTCCCTCTTGGACCTCCCTCCCCCCACCCCATCCCACCCAACTAGGCCATCACAGAGCACTGAGCTCAGCTCCCTGTGCTATACAGCAGGTTCTCACTAGCTGTCCATTTTACACATGATAGTGTATCCATGTCAAACCTAATCTCCCAATCCGTCCCACCCTTCCCTTCCCCCCCGACGTCCACACATCCATTCTCCTCATCTGCCTTTCTATTCCTGCCCTATAAATAGGTTCATCTGTACCATTTTTCTAGATTCCACATATATGCATTAATATACGATATTTGTTTTTCTCTTTCTGAACTATTCATATTTAAGTAAATCCTGTGCATCAACTCTTAGGCCACTGGAAGGGGAAGGTGGCACCAGGTGTTTAAAGCCTAACAGTAGGTCTGCCAGGCTAGTGGCTTTACTTGGACCTCGTCCACAACAGCAAGTACTTTCTTCATCCCTTGGAATCAGGTCAGGTGCCTGGACTTCCCTTTTGCTGGATAATGGTCATCCCAGCTGCAAAAGGATTCATTTTACTCTTGATTTAACCTTAATTCTTCCTTAAGTCTTTGCTCTATACTCTTAGCTCCATTAGAGCTTTTCACCATTAATGCAGTTTTATTCTGAACCATTAAATTTTTGCATTCTAATCAGCATTTAAATGTTATTTTATCAATGTTTTAGCTTCTAAAATGTTTTTGAAGTATGTGAGTAGTCTATATACATAGCCTTAAATCTCCACAGATGGTAGTCACGCAGAATCAAATGACATTTTTTAATGGAAAGTTACACCTTTGAAAATTTACATAGGAAATGATGCTTTGATCAAGTTAAGGATAAGCATTTTAATAACTTACCTGTATGGTGCAAAAATTTACAGAAAAAGGAAACCTCCCTTTTCATCCCTACTCCCTGCCTCTTCTTCCCCATCCAAGCTTATTTTAGTATTAATAACTTTATAGAAAGGGTGAGGTGATAATTGAAATTATCAATTTATGATAATTTCATCATCTTTGCAGCACTTATTGAACTTACTCAGAGAAGTTAGAATCATTTAGGCCTAAGAAGATACACTTTCAGACAAGCATTCATTTATCAGCAAAGCATTCGTTAGGAATAAAACCCATGTACCCATCATAAAACACTGACCAAAAATTTCTTATGCCCTCATATATTTCTGAACTTGTTTTAGGCATTGGAACCTTCTGATTGATTGAACTGTCATCTGGAGCCATATTGGTTTTTAATCCTGAACATTGATCAAGCATTAACTGTACACCAGGCACTGTTCTAGGTTTGGAAGTTTACAGTGTATAGACACATTCCTTGCCCCGGGAACTCATTGCTTGTAGTCTACCCAAGGCACTTAGAATAATCCTTGTGTGAGCCTAGGTCATGCGGAAGTAAAATGAGGTCACATATGGCAGTGGTCTGAGAGTTCCTGACAATGTCTCCCTGGGTTACTCTAAAGGGCATTATGGCATTTTAAGAGATGAGAAAATTTTTGTTTTATAACTGGAAACACAAGCATGAGGACTGTCTCCAAGTGAATGCATAAAGCTGACGGCAACTTCTTTGGCCTTTGCTTCAAGTCTCCTGTTTCCGTTTCGGGGCAGACTCTCTGAATAAGCTCACGTCACCACAATTTTATCTGGGTAATTACTTCCCCTCTTTTTTCTCATTTTAATCATGACAGAGGAAGGACCAAGTGCATCCAGAGGGCACGGACAGTTCCTTAGCCTAAGAAGGGCGATTTAAAATTGGAAGTTAAGATTTTAAAGAAAGGAAGATATTTTTTGACTTATGAAAAATTCAAGTTGTGCAAAGCCTTCTAGAATTAAATATTTGTATAAATTTGGTAGTGTCTGGATTTATTTGTTTATACACTGCCTTTTTTAAGAAATGATTTCAAGCAGACTAAAGCGATACGTGAAATACCCCCAAAATAACATGGGTTAAAGTGGGATAAAAAATAAAAACAGGGATGAACACAAAGTGGCTTTAGGATAAGCCCAAAGACAAATGCTATGGAGACACCACGCACCTACAAAAGGTAGACAATACTTGCATCTATTCCTGACACCAAGTTAGCACAGAATAAATGATAATTGGCTTAGAAAAAAACTTATGTGTAATTACCGTCTCTTCCTGATTTACTGAATTGAGTTTTGTGGGTTGGTCCTCCTCAGGGGTAACTAAGTAGACAGATTATTTTCTGTTTTCTGTCAAACTGTTCAGGAGATTGTAAGCTCTTTGGAACAGCAGCTTGTTTTTCTTTATAACTGTGGCATCTGACAGAGTATGCAGCATACACTGGGTGCTAAATAAACACCGATTGATTGGCTGAGGAAATGAGGAAATTAAGAAATGTGAATCAGGTGATTTGCCAAGTTGAGGCAAGCATTAATTGTTTTGTTTAGATTTTTAATGTTTTTGTTTGATTGTGACTAAGTGACATTCTTGGACTCCAGCATATTTTAATTTACAGTATTATATCTGGAATAAAGATAGACATGTAAACTGAAGAAAAAATATTCCTAGACATCACTTGGCAATATATACTATTCACTCTTTTAAAATACAAACTTAATGCGTAGAAATAACATTTTAATATCTCTTACTTAAGAAAACCTTATAGAGCTGATTTACAATAACTAAAATTTTTAAAGAGGCTCTGAAAAGCCTGTTTCACATTTTCTAGAATGTAGAGCTGGAAGGAAACTTCCAGAATTCCTCATTATTCCCCTTTGCCACCCTTGTTCTGCAGATGAAGAGATAGACCAGATAGTTGACATTTTTATGCAATGTAGTGATGGCAGAATCTGGGCGGGACCTCTGAGTAATTACTGATTTGCCGCCTAGGGATTTTTCCTTTTGATCAAACCGTAGTCGGACCATCATTCCTTTTTACCACCTATTTTAGTTAAGTGATAAGGTTATCTCAGAAAATGGAACTGAATAAAACATTAGGAATTGCATGAGGTGATAGTAGAAATGTAAGGGTCTATGTAATTGTGTCTGGCAAGTTTTAACAGTGGTAATATATCAAGATTTTAATTTGCTTGGTGATGTATCTGTTCACCCGTAAGGTAGATCTAGCTTGAGTTTGTTATGATTTACTACCACTGGTGATCACTTTGATTCAATAGCTGATGTTCTTACAGAAACTCAGAAACAGGTGTTTGTGATTCAGCAATGTTTCCAGCATCTAATTCGGTATGCAAGGAGGTTGTGTATCATATTTATAGGAACTCCATTACATTCATAATAGGGTGAATATTTTCCCTGGGCAACATCTTAAAGTTTATCAGGGAAATTAATATGTATTCATGGCCACGTACATGCAAGTATGTAATTCTGAATTTAAATTTCTTTTCCCCCCCTTGTTCTTTCTGAATCATCTTGCTCTTTGAGAAGCAAAACAGGGAATAGCTTTTTCTTAATAAATTCTCAGCTTTGTTTTCCCACATCCCAGTGGTGGGAGGTAATGGTTTAAGCGTTTGGAAGCCATGGTAAGTGAAAATCTTCTTGGCACCTCTGGAGAGGGGCCAATAGGACACTCAGTGAGGCCTAAATAATGCCTCTGGATGTTGGGATAAAGAGCTGGTTTAGACTCCTGGGTCTATAGACCTTGTTCTCGCTTCAGGGCTGTGAACAAGATGCTGAAATATATTGCTGATCCTTTGCCTCAGGGAGCTGCATCAAGGCTTGAACTTGATTTACGCACATAACACCTGGAAATATTTTTATCCTCTTTGCTCCAGGCTGGATTTGAACTACTGACTTGGAGGTGAAGTGTTCTACAGCTCAGATCCAGTCCCTGGAGTCAGCTAAGCTCCTTCCCATACATTTTTCATTGTGCTGGGTTCTGAAAAGTGATGTTAAATGGTCTGGAGGAAAAATATGATGATGTTGCTGCTGTTGGCATTGATGGCAATACTGATGTGATGTAGTTTGTCTAGAGTTCTTCTGTTTTATTAAGATAAAAAATATAAATTAGCCAATATACCATAAATTTAAAAAAAGCAAAAAGGTAGGCCACAATCTACATAAAGAGGGGACAGTTTGGCGCCACATTTCTGCACAAAAGAAACAGATAACTTCTTCTAAAGAGGCTTTTCAGCACTGTTATTCATAAATGTGTGTTCAACAGATAGTCTAATTGCCTCATTTGTAGTGGCAGGACACGCTGGTTTCCTTTCACGTTATTTACCCATCTGCTGAGTTTTGCAGTAGACAGACTGCATTTCAAACCTGAGGGCTGCTTGTCTTAAACACTGCTTCTGTCTCCATGACAAGTGTTTTATTGTCACTTCTGTCTGGATTCCTATTTTGTTCAGTCAGTTGTCTGTTTTTGCAGAGTTCACAAGTTTCAGTGAAGGCTCTGAGAATGTTTTTTAAACCCTTCAGTTAAAGTAGCTCTTCAAGGGCTTCCCTGGTGGCGCAGTGGTTGAGAGTCCGCCTGCCGATGCAGGGGGCACGGGTTCGTGCCCCAGTCCGGGAGGATCCCAAATGCCGCGGAGCAGCTGGGCCCGTGAGCCATGGCCACTGAGCCTGCGTGTCCAGAGCCTGTGCTCCGCAACGGGAGAGGCCACAACAGTGAGAGGCCCACGTACCACAAAAATAAATAAATAAATAAAATAGCTCTTCAAAAATCAACTAATATGTTCAAGGGACTTCCCTGGTGGTCCAGTGGTTAAGACTCTCTGCTTTCACTGCAGGGGGCAAGGATTTGACCCCTGGTCAGGGAACTAAGATGCCACGCAGCCAAAAAAAAAAAAAAAAATCAACTAGTATGTTCTATATTCCTTTATGAGTGAATAAGATAAACTGGACACAATTCTGTGACTTATTCCTGTGAAGTGGAATACAATAATTTACATCTATATAGCATTTCCCTTTCATTCATATAAATCCACAAGCTACAGTACTTGGTTAGATAGGTAAGGCAAACCTATTAATTAATTCATTAATTCTTTTATTTAATCGTGTATTTATTGAGCACTGATGTGTCAGGCATTGGGCTAGGTTCCAGGGATAAAAATATGAAAAAGCACCATCCTTGTCTTGTAGAAGCTTCTACATATTCCCTTCTGGTGGAAGCTAACGAAATCTAATACTGTAAAGTAAGTATGTACAAAGTGTAGATGGGGAAGCAGGGAAGGATTGTTAAAGTCTCCTTGGACTTTAATAGGAACAGGAAAAGATTTCAAAAAGAACAAGAATTTAGGGTAAGATGTGAAAAGAAAATTGTTTTCCACACTGGTTAAAGGAGGATATCGAAGTTGGAGTACTATTACCATTGTTTTATGGATGAAGAAACTGAGGTTAACAAAATTAAAATACTTCTCAAGGGCATGAGGCTGGTAGATGAGATTTCAAGTACTCAGACTAGATGTTTCATTCTTTTTCCATTACACCCCACTACACCAATCAACAACACACATGGATTTTTCAAATCTTCATAATTCTATAAAAGCAAGAGGTATATATGTTCATCTTGCTTGCATATGAGAAGGCATTTGAAGTCTTAGGGAGAGAGAGAGAAATCTAACTTCTATTTGTAGTTTTTACTTTGCATAGTACTTTTACTGATATATAAACCATATATAATGAAGTCTTAATCTTAAGTGGATAACTTGATGAATTTTTACTAAGTAGACATGGCCATAATCAAGAGTTAGAGCACTACAAACTCCACAGTCTTCCTCAAGTCAGCTCTTAGTAATTACACCACATATAAATTAACCACTCTTCTGTCTTCTCTACAAATAAATTAGTTTTACATGTTTTTCAGTTTTATAAAAACGGAATCACGTAATATGCGCACTTTTGTGTCTGGCTTTTTTCCTCAGTATTATGTCTGTGAGATTCACCCAAGTCACAACATGTAGTAGCAATTTTGTTTATCATTGTTCTATAATATGCCAGTGTAGGAATATACCACACTTATTTGTTCTCTTGTCTATGAACATTTGTGTTATTTACAGTTTGAGTCTATTATGAATAATATTTTTAAGAACATTGTGGGCATATCTTTGGTGAACATATGGGCATATTTCTGTTGGGTATACCCCAGGAGAAGACTTTCTGGTTCATAGAATATGTATACATCCAGCTTCAATAGTTACTGACACATAGTTTTCAATACAGTCCAATTTTTCAATATGTTTTATTATGACTAGTAATTTACTTGTGTCTTGTTTAGTAAATCTTTGCTTGCCCCAAGGTCATTAATATATTCTCTATATATTCTTCTAGAATTGTTGTTTTATCTTTCACATATAGATCCACAGTCTATCTGGAATAGATTTTTGTGTATAACGTGTAGTGGGGTGAAGTTGCATTTTCCCTTCATGTGTATGTGCAATTGATCTAGTGCCATTTATTGAAAAGACCATCTTTTCCCTACCATATTATAGTAGCACTTTAGTCAAATATCAGGAGATCGTGTAAGTTCAATTCTAATTCTAGGTTCTCCATTCTGTTTCACGGATATCTAATTGTCTATCCATGTGCACAGTGCTTCCTTAATTACTAAAGATTTGTAGTGTCTTAATATCTGGTACTATAAAGCTTCTCATTTTGTTGTTCTTCAAGATAGTCTTTCCTATTCTTGGCTCTTGCCATTTCCACAAATAAATCTGGAATTTTTTTAAAACATCTTTATTGAAGTATAATAGCTTTACAATGGTGTGTTAGTTTCTGCTTTATAACAAAGTGAATCAGCTATACATATACATATATCCCCATATCTCCTCCCTCTTGTGTGGTCACAAAGCACCAAGCTGATCTCCCTGTGCTATGTGGCTGCTTCCCACTAGCTATCTATTTTACATTTGGTAATGTATATATGTCTATGCCACTCTCTCACTTCATCCCTAAAGCTGGAATGTTAATTGGGATTGTCCTGAATCAGTTTGGGAAGAAATGAAGTTTTATACTAATGCTTATTCCAATCCATAATGTGATATATCCTTCTATGTATTTAAGTGTTAAATTTTTTTCACTATGTTTCTTACTTTTCTATATGGCAGTTTTAGACATTTTTCCTTTAATTTGTTTCTAGGCATTTGAGGATTTTTTTATGCTATTGTAAAAGTTCTGGCTTAAAAACCCTTCCTAATTATATGCTTCTATTATATATATAATTTACTGATTGTTAATATTGAGCTTATAGTGAGAAACGTTGTTAAATTTATTAATTTGTTGGTTATAGTTTAAGAAGTTTACAGTGAACATAATTACATCATCTGTGAATTAGAGCAGTTTTCTTTCTTCCTGCTACAGACTGAGTGTTTGTATCTCTCCCTCCAAATTCATAACGTTTAATGTTATGTTATTAGGAAGGTGTGCCTTTGGGAGGTGATTAGGTCATGAGAGTGGGCCTTCATGAACAGAATTAGTGCCCTTATAAAAGAGATCCCAGAGAGCTCCCTTCCCCCTTCTGCCATGAGAGTACCAGGATGCGGCCCCTCCCCAGACACCAATTTGCCAGTGCTTTGATCTTGGATTTTTAGCCTCCAGAACTGTGAGAAATAAATGTTTGCTGTTTATAAGCCACCCAGTCTGTGGTGTTCTGTTTTAGCAGCCCAAAAAGACTAAGACAGTTTCTGAGACTTATTATGTTTTATTTTTATTTCTGATCGCACTGCCTAGCACCTCCAGTGAGTGACAAAGAGTCAGTAATAACGACATCCTTGTTTTGCTCCTCATCTTAGGCAGGAAGAAAGTTTTTAATATGTCACTATAGAAGCCTCTTATTAAATATGACATTTATTGTAGAAGGTTTCCATAATCTATAATCAGATTAAAGATGCTCCCTTCTATTCCTAGCTTGCTAAGGGTGGAGTATCTACTAAGTAGATAAATTATCCCTTCTTCTGGGAGAAGCAGATGAAAGTTGGCAAAAAGTTCTAGAAATGTTATTCCAATATGGCTCCCTCCTGGCCAGTGGCACACAGGGGAACAAGGAATTTGCCATAACAAAGAAGTGGAAGAAGAGGAGAGAGGCCTAAGTAGGGATAGACAAAGGAATTTCTTCTCTTTCTTTTTCTTTCCTGAGTCACATTTCTTCTACCATCAGCCTCTCAATGGGTCTGACTCCTCTCAACATTTTTGTATCTTTTTTCTGCTTAAGTTATACTATAGATTGCAGTTCACATGTGCCCTGGATAAAATGAATAGAGAAGCATTCTTCTAGTCATTTCAATCTCCCTTTCATCTGGGAAATCATTTTTAATTTGCTGTGTGGGTGACTGGTGACCAGCTCAGCCAATACTGTCCCATGGGCCACTGTAGCAGATGCCCGTTGACCTCACATCCAGGGCAACAAGATAAGCTCTGGTGCTTCACAGCTCCCCTCTGGAACTCTCTGTCCCAACCCCTTACATTTTCTAATAACAGCTGTGCTGTTGGCATCTCAGTGATTAACAAAGTATCAAACCATTCCTCTGGAACCTTCTAGAATTGCCTCTCATGGGACATCTGATGGATCTCTACTTCACAGATGGTTTATCAGCACATCGAGTAATAACTTGCTCTTCTGTCTCCATTCTCCAGGGTACATTTTAGAGGAAAAAACCCTCCAGGTCATATGATAGGTGTTTCATCTTTGTTAAGACAAGCACCTGGCACTGAATCTTTATAATATTAGCTGCGTGCTGAACCAGCCTATCCCTGGGTTCACTTTGAGAGTCTGTAACTCCACATTAGCTTGAGGTTTCTTATGAAAGCTCAAAATTATTTATTTTCTCTGTGTATATTCTTGGCATATTTCTGCCTAGAGGAAGAGCAAAATCAATAAGTCCTACACTTTTATTAAGTTTCTTAAAGAGCAGGATATCTGATCTGTTGGCTGGAGTTGGTTAATCACCATCCTATATGAATCCACCTTTGGATGGTGGTTTTTCCCACACGTTTTTCAGTTGACATTAGTAATAGTGTTGTCCAACTTGAAAACCTTATTTAAAGAATAATGGTTGCTCCTGGCCACATGTCAATGCCTCTTGGTGTAGCCCAAGGCAGCAAAAGGTAAAGAACATTCTCCTACACACATATGCTGTACTTTTAGTCTGCCACATACTGTTGTTCAATCTCTCTTCTGTTTTCTGAGGGTCTAATTGTGGCAATCTTAACTACAATTTAGCCTACACCAGTTTGCAATAAAAGTCAAGTGAGATCACATGACATGTATCCAATTTCACTCTAATATGGAGGATTCTGTACGCAGGGCTTGGGATAAAATGAAGCACGTTGTCCTCAGGTTACTGTGCTCTACTGGGGAAGATCAGCAGGAGCTTGCACAAACCCCTCGACCTTAGCTGGACTCTCAGTGCTGCCTGGAGTCATTCTCCACGCAACTAGTCAGCTGCTTCTCCCTCTTGTCTTCATGGCTATTCCGAACTTTCATTCCTTTCTTGAAATTCCTTCCTCTGCCCCATCTTCTCTTGCTCTCAGCACATAAATTTGCCTTTTTATTCATTCAGAAAAACAAGAAGTCACTCACCCCCACAACCCAAAGCCACCTATAACATGTGTTTCCACCAAGACCCATGCTTTCACAGTCTTTCCTATTTCTCACTGCCAAAGTCTAATTCACCTACCTAACTACCTGTCTTGGAGTTTGTCTTCTGACTAGATAGAGACCTTGGGCCATCAGTCAAGGTCTTTGCTTTATATTCTGTTTGCTCCCTTCAAATATAAACATGTTCTTTAAAAAAAATTCCTCTGACCCCCCATATCACCCTCTAGCTACTGTTGTATATCTCTTACCCTTTGCAGCCAAACTTCTTGAACAGCCATTTACATTCCCCATTTCCCTTCCTCACTGGCCATTTACTGTTCATCTGACAACAATTTGTCTTCTGTCCCCAAAACAGCAATGAAATTATTTCCACCAATTAACTTCATGTAATTAAATCCAGTGGATATTTTTCTTCTTCTTTTTAATTATCTCACAATGTTAACAACTTCCTCTTAAACTTCTCTTTTTTTGACTTTCCTAACAGTTTTCTTCTCTGGTTTTACTGTTATGTCTCTGGACACTCCTCTTAATCTCCCTCGTTGGCTCCTTTTCTTGTGATCCCTCTAAAATGACAGGGTCCCCAAAGGTTTCTTCCCAAGTGTGGGTATGTTTTCCACACTGAGCTCCACAATCACTCATATGGGTGACTCATAACGCTAAATATACAGCTCGTTCCTCTCGGCATAGTTTCATAGGCTCTCATTCACTTGAATCTCTCTTAGTCACCAGAATTCAGTATGCTCCAAACTAGTCATATTGTCCTTGTTCCTAAGCAGACTGCTTCTGTACTTAAAGAATAGCACCCAGAGGCCCAGAAGAAAACCTAAGTCATTCCTGATTTTTCCTTCTTAGCCAGTACATCTTTGCATGTTTTATCTCCTGAACAGAGCATAAATCTCTTCCTTCTCATTGTCATTGTTTTATTTCACTAATTGCCTGTATAGCTTTCTAGCTGGTCTTTTCTTTCTTTGGTTTGAACCCACCAAACCTAATACACTTACCATTACTAGAATGATGCTTCTAAAAGGTGGATCTGTGCTAATTTCGCCAAAACTTATCTATAGATTTGATGCAAGTCTAATAAAAACTATGACCTTTTTCTTAAAAAAATAGATTTTAAAATGTGACTCTGAAGTAGATATAGAATAGCAAAGAGCTAAGAACAACAGAGACATTTGTGAAGATTATGGTGTAAATACTTGCTTTATTGATACCAAAGTTTATTTGAAAGCCATAATTAAGGCATGTGTTATTGCCTCATGGGTAGACCAACCAACAACACATAATAGAAAACCCAGGAGACCCACTTATAAATGGAGCAATGATCTCTGACAGAGGGCTATCTCTTATGGCAAAATAGGGAGAACAGAAACTATTCAGTATTTCAAGTAGGAAGGATTTAAACAGGGCAATAGAGTTATGTAAATTATTGAAGGGCTAGAAGTACAAAGGTTTGGGATACCAGGGTGAATTAACTTTATAATTCACTGCTACAACCATCCAGAGAGTCAGAAATATTTGGCTGCTACCCAGGGGTCAGCAAACTTTGGGACACTCCTTCAGCATCTCCAAGTTGCAACCCCAAGACAGGTGACTAGCATAGGAATTCTGAGTCCATTTGGCTCCTAAAAAAATCTTCCTACCTACCCAGGTCTGTATTTCTTCTGCCATTGTTGCTGGGAATGAATCGTTTCCACCTCCTCCTCCTGTTTTCCAAATTTCATAAGTGCATTTCTCTGAGAGCATCTAAACCACATCTCAAACCTTGCTGGCAAAGAAGTTTGGAGAATTCATTTCCTAGGTTTCTAGCTTTTGTGATGAAGGGGAGAGCAAAAAGGGGAAATCGATGGGTGCCATGGGCCACAGAAAACATCTAGCATGGGGTGCATTGAAGATCAGTGGAGAAAAGAAGAACTGTTCAATAAATAGTGCTGGGACAACTGGATATCCATCCCAGAAACTGAAACTGAGTTCCTGCCTCATGCCATACACAAGATTCAACTTAAAGAGATAAGCACTTTAAGAATGAAATATAGAAGAATGTTTTTCTACTTTTGGGATAGGGAAGGTTTTGATAAATGAGGTATAAAAAGTTCTAAGCATAAAAGAAATGATTGATTATTTTAATATATTAAATAACTTCTATTTACCAAAAAATACCATAAAGGAAATGAAAAGACAACAAAGTAGGAGAATGTATTTATCACACATGTAACCAGTAAAAGTTTAATATGCAGATTATAAAAAGAAACCTTTTACCAATCAATAGGAAAAACATACACACACAAATAAAATAGAAAAATGGGTAAATAACATGTAAGTGTATGGCCAATAACCATAAAAAGGTGTTTAATCTCTTCAGCAATCAGGGAAATAAAAATTATAATCAAATTGAAATATTATACTTATTATATTGGTACATATTAATAAGTAAATATTGAGTCATCTTGAATTTTCCTTCTTACCCATGTCATCTTTGTATGTTTCATCTCCTAAATACAGCCTAAATCTGTTTTTTTTTTTCTTTTCTTTTCATTTTCACTGTCATTGCTTTAGTTCACAAAGTCTTGGAGAGAATATGGATCAATAAGAATTCTTATATAATGGTTTTGGAAGGGTAAATTAGAAAATCACTTTGGAAAACAAGTTGGGATTATCTTGGAAATCTGAACATAGAAACACGCTACAACTGAGTAATCCATACCTAATATATACCTAACATATAAAATGATCTGTATTCTAAGATGTTCAACTTGTTTTAATTTTTAGGAATGTTCGTACATGTGCCCAGGAGACAGGCTCTTATCAAACAGTTTGTAATAGCCCAAACTAGAATTTTAAAAAATCCATTGTCAAGAGATGGGTATATAAATTGTGCTACATTTACACAATGGAATGGCTATACAGCAGTGAAAATGAATGATCCACAGCCATACTCAGTCACCTGTGAATCTTAATACTCTGGTGTCGAGTAAAAGAGAAGTCCTAAAAGATCCTAAACAGTAAGACACCATTAAGATAATCTTCAAGCACACAAGTTAAGCAACATTTTTAGAGATAAACATTTAATAAAGCTGATTTTTAAAAGTAAAGGTAAACATGAAATTCAGAATAGTGCTTTATCTCTGGTTTATTGGGAAGGGGATGAGATGAGATAGAGGAGAAGTAGATGCAACTTATAAAGTGTTCAGTGGATAGTAGCTTCCAGAGTGTTACAACATAAATATACTAATAAATTCTTTTGTATGTGACTGACATTGTATTACACATTTAAATAAAAAATGATCTGTATTCTAAGATGTTCAGCTTGTTTTAAGAGTAAGGCTATCTTTTAATATTTATTTCATTTTTGATGTTTAACAAATACATTATGATATTAAAACAAAACAAAACAAAACTGCTTCCTAGCTGCTGTCATCTATCTATATCACACATGTGGTCACCAATTTGCTAAAAATATTCATTTTACCTCAGTGCCAGAATGGCTTACTGCCCACCAAAACAGAAAGCAGTGCAATGAAAGCAAATAAATCAGGAAAAACTATCTGATTTACTAAACTGGGGGAAATGTAACATTCATTGCAAAGCACCTGGGGATTTTATGTGCTAACATCCAGCAGGGGAAATAAACCTGTGAAAATGACAAAGTAGAGTCAGGATCAGTCACTATGGGTTTTTGTTTTCTTTTGAAATCAGTGTATTTCGCCATTGGAGGTAGTGAGAGAGAAAGCAAAATGAAATAAAAGAGGAAATAGTTCATTATCTCTCTTTTCCCTTTCGAACAAGGTTCCAATGCCTTAGTGTTACACACAAGGCCTCTTCTCTTAGGGTCTCTGGTTCTCTGCCTGTCCAGCCCCACCTCCTGTCACATTCTTGGTCTCTACCTGCTCACAACCTTCTCATAAAGCAAACTCAACTTCCTGTGGATCCCTGAGTAGGTCCTGCTGTTTCATGCCTCTGTGCCTTTGCGGAGTCTGTTTTCTCTTCCTGACAATCCCATCCTTTCCGTCTTTCCCACTGACCTCTCACTGGGAAGTCTTGCCTGGCCCTTTAGTGTGAAGGATCCCTTAGTCCTTTATTGTATAACTTTCTCGTGGTAGTTATTACAGTCCCATAGAAGTTAATTTTCCTATCTTTCCTATTAGACCTTAAGCTCTTTGCGATCAAAAATTATATCTTTTTTAAAAATAATTATACAAGTGTTACTCAGTGCTTATCAATAATATTAACTGAATCAACATGTATGGGGAAAGTACTATTTTGAGTCTGAACTCCTTTACTACCTTAACCTTTCCTCCACTCTTCCTCCCTAGGGCTGGAGTGCGCGTCCCATTCACCTCACGTAATTAACTCTTTACTTCCTCAGGAACGTTCTTTGTTCTCTATGAGTAGATGATTTTCCTCCTTGTGTGCTCTTTCATAGCACTGTTTATTTCTCTCATTGTAGTTGTGCATTTATGTCAATTTGTATCATTCTTTGAATAATGTTTGCTCCTCCAGCTAGACTGTAAGCTCTATGAGTATAGGGACCAGGTCTGCCTTTATTCATTATTGCACTTCTACTATACGCATAGTGTAGACTCTCAATAAATATTTGCTGACTGACTGACTGAATGAATGAATGAACCATGGTCACTGCTGGAATTCAGGGCATAAGAATGGACTTGTAGGGGATGCACAGCCCACTTTGTTACCTGAGTGCGTGTGTGAGGGCGACATGGCCTGTTCAAAGGATTCCATGGGCACCTGCAGTAGAGATGAAGATGGGGAGTGTAGCATGGTGCTTTTTCAGTTACTGCTCTCCCTTCCTGGCTCACAGACTTACGTCTGAGTCCAAAGGAGAGGTTTACAGGCACAGGGTGAAGCACTCCTTTCCATGAGGGAAACTCAGATGTACTGCTTTGTGGCATGGTTGTCATAGTCACACAAATTGGAGAAAAGTTGGGAATTCTCCTGCCCCTGAAGAATCTGGTATGGTGTTTTAGGTGCAGGGTGACTGAATGAGGATGGACTTGATTATTCCCTCGTTGACATCAGGTGCAGTGTAAACAGCCACGCACTGCTTTCAGGTAGTTTTCTGGGACAGGCATCCAGAATAAAGAGGAGCTTGGGTGAAGAAAAACCATGTGAACTCCCACGAGACAGCCTGAGGTAGAAATAACGAAGATTCAGGAACCCTATGAACCCTGTCTTGTGCATGAAGGGTGCAGAGCAGTGGAATTGGAAGGTTTAAAATTTTTTGTGTGGGTCCCTCTATATCCATAGGTTGCTGAGACCTGGGAAAGTAAGTTCTCTTTGTCTGTCATTGTAGTTCTCTGTGTTTCCAGATAAGAACTTGCTTCTGAATTATTTTAAGTTTTACACTGGGTATAAGCTCTAGTCTCAATCTTTAGTGGTCTTTTACTGGCAAATTTGCAGAGTTTATAGTCTGACTTGTAAAAAGAGCCCTTTAGTTTGACCATCTGGAAGTAGTGCGAATTATTGACGTTAATTACTTCTCTTCCATATTCTATTTTTGTGATCCTCTCAGTTTTCAGCCTTTGGTGATATATATGACCATCGTCAATATTTCATCTTACACGCGATGGCCTCTAGGTCTTCATTAAGTGAGCTTATATTGCCAAATGAGTATGTTAATCTGAGAAAGCAAAGGCATTTTTTGCCTCAACCTTTTTGCCTAAACTTGGTTATATTTTCTATAATTTCTTCACATTCAACCTACTTTTATTCTTAAGCCTTTAATTACTCTGAGAGCAATCTTTATTATCTACAAGAAACCTGACATCTGTAGGCTTTCCTTCACATGAGAACTTCAATTCAGTTTCCAATGACAATGCCTACATCCTTCAAACTAAGATACTTTACTAGACGCAGGAGAGGCATCCTGGACAGGTGGGAGGGCACCACATTGCAAGTAAGGGAAACTTGGATCTGTTTCTGGATCTTCCACCGACTCCCGGGCTTCACATGCTTCTTCTATACAATTAAGGTGATGAACAGAACATCATCAAGCAAGAATAGACCAGTACTCAGTTTTGGTGGGTTGGTCAGGGCAGACATTGCTATAACTCAACACACACACACACACACATACACACTCACACACACACACACACACACACACAAAGGGTGGGAAAGGCCTGGTGCATATCAGAAGGTAGTGGAGGAGGCTGTGTTCCAGAGCTAGAGAATTGCTTCAGGGCCAAGTAGTCCAAGCAAACCTTGTCTTGTTATCTTCTCCTCCAACTCCTACCTGCAAGAAAAAAGTCTTGTTCAACCTAATTCTTCATACCTCTTCCCTCTCTCTCTATCACTGATCTGCTTTCCTCCTTTGGCATCCCTGTGATAGAACACTTTCGGCTCCTTGGCTTCCCGGCTACAACTTAGATTTCTCTCTTCTCACATATTTGAACTCCGCAGCCTCAGGGAGTTTGGATAACGCTTGTCCTGATTTAGTCCCCAGGGGCCTTGTGACTACCTTAATTAGCTTCTTTTTAGCTCTGTCAGGACATCAAGCTTGCCATCTACCCTCAGAAAACTCCATCCAGCCACAGCGAACTCTCATTTCTTGGTCTTTCTTGAGTCTAGCAGTCCAGAATTTCGTGCAGATAAATATTAACGTTGCTTAACACTCAGAGTCCCAGGCCTCATGGGGGACTCCAGTCCCATAACTGAAGATGAATATGATTCTTCCTATTCTGGCTCAACCCACTGCTCTATCAGGGATTGGGAGTCTTATTTATTACCTGCATCTGAAGATAAACATTAATCTTCTATAGTTCATATTAATTAAACCCATGCTGAAGAAGGCATATTTTCCTTGTTACCAGCCCTGTTCTTTAAAAAAAAATGTTCTCTGGTCATTGTCCTGTAAAGTTCTGGGTTACTGCACACTCTGTCTTGGATCTGGAGGTATCAGCAAAGTCTCACAGTTGGGTCTAGTTAAGTCATATTAATTTTAAGCTTCTCTTGGATGGGAGATCTACTGGTACGTTATTTTTATCAATTTCTTTATTTTTGACTTTCTATCATCTTATATTTTTCTTTACAACAAACGAAAGCATAATATAAATGCTGTTTTGTAACCGTTTGGTTCTTCACCTAGACATTATTTCATTCCAACAATTTTCTGTGTCAGTTATAATAGTATGCCACTGATGCTGGTTTCCATATTTATTTAATCATTTTTTTATTGTTGATCATTTAAATATTAGTACATTTTATTTATTTTTAAAATTGGGGTATAGTTGTTTTACAATGTTGTGTAAGTTTCTGCTGCACAGCAAAGTGGAGTTTCCTGTGCTATATAGCAGGGTCTCATTAGTCATCTATTTTATACATATTGGTATATATATGTCAATCCCAACCTCCCAGTTCATCCCACCCCCTCTTTCCCCACTTGGTGTCCATACGTTTGTTCTCTGCATCTGTGTCTCTATTTCTGCGTTGCAAACAGGTTCATCTGTACCCTTTTTCTAGATTCCACATATATGCATTAATATACAATATTTGTTTTTCTCTTTCTGACTTACTTCACTCTGTATGACACTCTCTAGGTCCATCCACGTCTCTACAAATGACCCAATTTTGTTCTTTTTTGTGGCTGAGTAATATTCCATTGTATATATGTACCACATCTTCTTTATCCATTCATCTGTTGATGGGCATTTAGGTTGCTTCCATGACCTGGCTATTGTAAATAGTGTTGCAGTGAACATTGGGGTGCATGTGTCTTTTTGATTTATGGTTTTCCCTGGGTATATGCCCAGTAGTGGGATTGCTGGGTCATATGGTAGTTCTATTTTTAGTTTTTTAAGGAACCTGCATATTGTTCTCCATAGTGGCTGTATCAATTTACATTCCCACCAACAGTGGAAGAGGGTTCCCTTTTCTCCACACCCTCTTCAGCATTTATTGTTTGAAGATTTTTTGATGACAGACATTCTGACTGGTGTGAGGTGATAACTCATTGTAGTTTTTACATTTCTCTAATAATCAGTGATGTTGAGTATCTTTTCATGTGCTTCTTGGCCATCTGTGTCTTCTTTGGAGAAATGTCTATTTAGGTCTTCTGCCCATTTTTTCATTGGGTTGTTTGTTTTTTTAATACAAAGCTGCATGAGCTTTTTATATATTTTGGAGATTAATCCTTTGTCCATTGATTTCATCTGCAAATATTTTTTCCCATTCTTAGAGTTGTCTTTTCATCTTGTTCACAGTTTCCTTTGCTGCACAAAAGCTTTTAAGTTTCATTAGGTCCCATTTGTTTATTTTTGTTTCTATTTCCATTACTCTAGGACATGCGTCAAAAAAGATCTTGCTGTGATTTATGTCAAAGAGTGTTCTTCCTAAGTTTTCCTCTAATGGTTTTAAAGTTTCTGGCCTTACATTTAGATCTTTAATCCATTTTGAGTTTATTTTTGTTTATGGTGTTAGGGAGTGTTCTAATTTCCTTCTTTTACATGTAGCTGTCCAGTTTTCCCAGCACCACTTATTGAAGAGACTGCCTTTTCTCCATTGTATATCCTTGCCTCCTTTGTCATAGATTAGTTCACCATAGGTGCCTGGGTTTATCTCTGGGCTTTCTATCTTGTTCCATTGATCTGTGTTTCTGTTTCTGTGCCAGTACCATACTGTCTTCATTACTGTAGCTTTGTAGTATAGTCTGAAGTCAGGGAGTCTGATTCCTCCAGCTCTGTTTTTTTCCCTCAAGACTGCTTTGGCTATTCAGGGTCTTTTCTGTCTCCATACAAATTTTAAGATTTTTTGTTCTAGTTCTGTAAAAATTGCCATTGGTAATTTGATAGGGATTGCATTGAATCTGTAGATTGCTTTGGGTAGTAGAGTCATTTTCACAATGTTGATTCTTCCAATCCAAGAACATAGTATATCTCTCCAACTGTTTCTATCATCTTTAATTTCTTTCATCAGTGTCTTATAGTTTTCTACATACAGGTCTTTTGTCTCCTTAGGTAGGTTTATTCCTAGGTGTTTTATTCTTTTTTTTGCAGTGGTAATTGGGAGTGTTTCCTTAATTTCTCTTTCAGATTTTTCATCATTAGTGTATAGGAATGCAAGAGGTTTCTGTGCATTAATTTTGTATCCTGCTACTTTACCTAATTCATTGATTAGCTCTGGTAGTTTTCTGGTAGCGTCTTTAGGATTCTCTATGTATAGTATCATGTCATCTGCAAACAATGACAGCTTTACTTCTTTTCCTAGTTGGATTCCTTTTATTTCTTTTTCTTCTCTGATTGCTATGGCTAAAACGTCAAAACTCTGTTGAATAATGATGGTAAGGGTGGGAAACCTTATTTTACTCCTGATCTTAGTGGAAATGGTTTCAGTTTTTCACCATTGAGAACGACATTGGCTGGCTGTGGGTTTGTCATATATGGCCTTTATTATGTTGAGGTAAGTTCCCTCTATGCCTACTTTCTGGAGGGTTTTTGTCATAAATGGGTGTTGAATTTTGTCAATAGCTTTTTCTGCATCTATTGAGATGATCGTATGGTTTTTATCCTTTGATTTGTTAATATGGTGTATCACATTGATTGATTTTCATATATTGAAGAATCCTTGCATTCCTGGGAAAAACCTCACTTGATCATGGTGTATGATCCTTTTAATGTGCTGTTGGGTTCTGTTTGCTAGTATTTTGTTGAGGATTTTTGCATCTATGTTCGTCAGTGATATTGGCCTGTAGTTTTCTTTCTTTGTGACATTTTGTCTGGTTTTGGTATCAGGGTCATCATGGCCTCGTAGAATGTGTTTGGGAGTGTTCTTCCCTCTGCTTTGTTTTGGAAGAGTTTGAGAAGGATGGGTGTTAGCCCTTCTCTAAATGTTTGATAGAATTTACCTGTGAAGCCATCTGGTCCTCGGTTTTTGTTTGTTGGAAGACTTTTAATCACCATTTCAATTTCAGTGCTTGTATTTGGTCTGTTTATATTTTCTGTTTCTTCCTTGTTTAGTCTCAGAAGGTTGTGTTTTTCTAAGAATTTGTCCGTTTCTTCCAGGTTGTCCATTTTATTGGCATAGAGTTGCTTATAGTAATCTCTCATGATCCTTTGTGTTTCTGCAGTGTCAGTTTTTACTTCTCCTTTTTCATTTCTAATTCTATTGATTTGAGTCTTCTCCCTTTTTTCCTTGATGAGTCTGGCTAATGGTTTATCAATTTTGTTTATCTTCTCAAAGAAACAGCTTTTAGTTTTATTGATCTTTGCTATTGTTTCCTTCATTTCTTTTTCATTTATTTCTGATCTGATCTTTATGATTTCTTTCCTTCTGCTAACTTTGGTTTTTTTTTTTGTTGTTGTTGTTCTTTCTGTAATTGCCTTAGGTGTTAGGTTAGGTTGTTTATCTGAGATGTTTTTGTTTCTTGAGGTAGGATTGTATTGCTATAAACTTCGCTCTTAGAACAGCTTTTGCTGTAACCCATAGGCTTTTGTTTGTTGTGGTTTCACTGTCATTTCTTTCCAGGTATTTTTTGATTTCCACAGTGATTTCTTGGTTACTAAGTAGTATATTGTTTAGCCTCCATGTGTTTGTATTTTTTACATATTTTTTCCTGTAATTAGTATCTAGTCTCATAGCGTTATGGCTGGAAAAGATACCTGATATGATTTCAATTTTCATAAATTTACCAAGGCTTGATTTGAGACCCAAGATATGATCTACCCTGGAGAATGTTCCATGAGCCCTTGAGAAGAAAGTGTATTCTGTTGTGTTTGGATGGAATGTCCTATGTTGTTTAATGTGTCATTTAAAGCTTGTGTTCCTTTTATTTTCATTTTGGATGATCTGTCCATTGGTGAAATTGGGGTGTTAAAATCCCCTACTATGATTGTGTTACAGTCGATTTCCCCTTTTATAGCTGTTAGTATTTGCCTTATGTATTGAGGTGCTCCTGTGTTGGCTGCATAAATATTTACAATTGTTATATCTTCTTGGATTGATCCCTTGGTCATTATGTAGTGTCCTTCTTTGTCTCTTGTAATAGTCTTTGTTTTAAAGTCTATTTTGTCTGATAGGAGAATTGCTACTCCAGCTTTCTTTTGATTTCCATTTGCATGGAGTAACTTTTTCCATCCCCTCACTTTCAGTCTGTATGTGTCCCTAGGTCTGAAGTGGGTCTCTTGTAGACAGCATATATATGGGTCTTGTTTATGTATCCATTCAACCAGTCTATGTCTTTTGGTTGGAGCATTTAATCCATTTCCATTTCAGGTAATTATCGATATGTATGGTCCTATTACCATTTTCTTAATTGTTTTGGGTCTGTTATTGTAGGTCTTTTCCTTCTCTTGTGTTTCCTGCCTAGAGAAGTTCCTTTAGCATTTGTTGTAAAGCTGGTTTCGTGGTGCTGAATTTGTTTAACTTTTGCTTGTCTGTAACGTTTTAATTTCTCTGTCCAATCTGAGTGAGATCCTTGCTGGGTAGAGTAATCTTGGTTATAGGTTTTTCCCTTTCATCTCTTTAAATGTGTCCTGCTACTCCCTTCTGGCTTGCAGAGTTTCTGCTGAAAGATCAGCTGTTAACCTTATGGGGATTCCCTTGGATATTATTTGTTGTTTTTCCCTTGCTGCTTTTAAACTTTCTTCTTTGTATTTAATTTTTGATAGTTTGATTAATATGTGTCTTGACATGTTTCTCCTTGGATTTATCCTGTATGGGACTCTCTGTGCTTCCTGGACTTGATTAACTATTTCCTTTCCCATATTAGGGAAGTTGTCAACTATAATCTCTTCAAATATTTTTTCAGTCCCTTTCGTTTTCTCCTTCTGGGACCCCTATAATTCGAATGTTGGTGTGTTTAATGTTTTCCCAGAAGTCTCTAAGACTGTCCTCAATTCTTTTCATTCTTTTTTCTTTATTCTGCTCTGCAGTAGTTATTTCCACTATTTTATCTTCCAGGTCACTTATCCATTCTTCTGTTATTCTGCTATTGATTCTGTCTAGAGAATTTTAAATTTTATTTATTGTGTTGTTCATCATTGTTTGTTTGCTCTTTAGTTGTTGTAGGTCCTTGTTAAATGTTTCTTGTATTTTCTTCATTCTATTTCCAAGGTTTTGGATCATCTTTACTATCCTTACTGTGAATTTTTTTTCAGGTAGACTGCCAATTTCCTCTTCATTTGGTCTGGTGGGTTTTTACCTTGCTCCTTCATCTGCTCTGTGTTTCCCTGTCTTCTCATTTTGCTTAACATACTGTGTTTGGGGTCTCCTTTCCACAGGCTGCAGTGTCATAGCTCCTGTTCCTTCTATTGTCTGCCCCCAGTGGGCAACGTTGGTCCAGTGACTGTGTAGGCTTCTCAGTGGGGGGTACCATTGCCTGCGTTTTGGTGGGTGGAGCTGGATCTTGTCCCTCTGATGGGCAGGGTCACGTCTGGTGGTGTGTTTTGCGGTGTCTCTGTGCTTAGTATGACTTTAGGCAGCCTGTCTGCTAATGGGTGGAGCTGGGTTTTGGTGTTGAGATGGAGACCTCTGGGAGACTCTCACTGATTAATATTCCCTGTGCCTGGGAGCTCTCTGGTTGTCCAATGTCCTGGACTCGGCTCTCCCACTTCAGAGACTCATACCCAACCCCGTCCAGAGCACCAAGACCCTGGAAGCCACACGGCACAGAAGAAAAGAAGAAAAGAAACAAAACAAACAGAAATGAAATCCCAAGACGAATGGTAAAAGCAAAATGAAACAGACAAAAACACACACACACAAAGAGAAAACAAAAATGAAGGGAGCAACCTAACAAATAAACCTCAAAACGAAAACCAACACTAAACTAAGTAACAAAACAAAACACCAAAAACAAATGATAAACAGAAAGCAAACTCTAAGTAGGTCTGTGGCCCTGCTGTGGGCCCTGTGGGACCAGCTCAGACTCTGACCTCGCCCGACTCCTGTGTGTACTCGCCCCAAAGTCCACAGTTGCTCCCAAAGTCCACAGCCTTAATTTTGGGAACACTTGTTGTCTCTTCAGATATTCCACAGATGCAGGGTTTACCAAACCAATTGCAGGGTTTTAATCTGCTCTTCCTGTGGCTGCACAGAGAGATTTCTGTTCCTCTTCTTTGGTTGCACCATCACTGGAGTTCAGCTTTGGTTTTGGCCTCGTCTCTGTATGTGCGCCGCCCTCAGGTGTCTGTTCCCTGTCCCAGTAAGACGGGGAGAAAGCAGTGGCTGATTAGGGCTCACTTGCTCACTCAGGCCAGGCAGAGGGAGGGATATGGCAGTCACAGTTGGGATGTGTGGGGAGTGCCTGCGGCGGCAGAGGCTGTCAGGAATTTGCAACAGCCTCAGGTGTGCTGTGCGCTCTCCTAGGGAATTTAGCCCCAGATTGCAGGACCCTTGGCAGTGGTGGAAGGCACAGGCTCCCTGGAAGTTGTGGGTAGTGACCTGAGCTTGCTTATAGGACCCTTGGTGGCAGCGGTGGCAGTGGTAGCTGTCGTGCCCACCTCTGGGGTCCGAGATAGCAGCTGTGGCTTGTGCCTGCCCTTGGAGCTTGTGTAGGTGGTCCCCTGCTGTCTGTGAGCACATGGAGAAAGAAGCTCCTATGGCAGGCCTGCCTCTCTCCTCGTGCACCTCGCAACAGTGGTCCGTTGCCTCTCTGGCAGGCCCAGGCTTCTTCCAGGACTCTCTCAGCTGTGGTGCACTAGCCCCCTCAGGCTGTCTTCATGCCACCAACCCCAGTCCTCTCCCTGGGGTCTGAGCCTGAGCCTCAGCACCCAGCCCCCACCTGCCCAGGAGGGCAGGCAAGAGTCTCAGGCTGTGGAATGCTGGTCAGCACTGATCCTCTGTGCGGGATTCACTCCACTTTGCCTTCCACAGCCCTGTTGCTGCCCTCTCCCCTGAGGCTCCAAAGCTCCCCACCATCACCCCCAGCGAGGGGGCTTCCAAGTGTGTGGAAACTTTTCCTCCTTCACAGCTCCCTTCCAGAGGCACAGGTCCCATCCCGAATCCTTTGCCTCTTTTTTTTCTTTTTTCTTTTGCCCCACCCAGTTACATGAAGATTTTCTTGCCTTTTTGGAAGTCTGAGTTCTTCTGCCAACGTTCAGTAGGTGTTCTGTAGGAGTTGTTCCACATGTAGATGTATTTTTGATGTATCTGTGGGGAAGAAGGTGATCTCCATGTCTTACTCCTCTGCCATCTTCAAAGCTCCCCCCCTTAGTACATTTTAAGTTCTATTCAGACATGTAATTTGGGTACTCAACAAGTAATGTACTGTAGATTGTTCATTTAGATTATTCATATTATGTAATTTCTGTGTTTGTTTAACTTATCACCAAAAATTCAGAGCTGTCTCATTCAGAGAATTGCTCTAGTGCCTCTACTTTTAAATGCAAAACTGAGATTCTTTCCTGTTCTTGGTCACATCCATAAGAAAGAAGACAGAATAAACAGTTAAAATTTTCCAGGGAGTCTTGAATTCTGACCTACCTCATAGGGATAAGGATGATAATTCAGTTTTCTTAATATTCCTCAATTTCCCATTCTAGAAACATGGTGTACACAAATATATCTTTGCAAATAGGGGACCAACCAATTGTATTAGTTTCCTAGTGCCACAGACTCAGTGGCTCAAAACAATAGAAATTTATTCTCTAACAGTTCTGGAGGCTAGATGTCCAAAATCAAGGTGTTGGTAGGGTTGGTTCCTTCTGGAGGCTCTGAGGAGGAATCTGTTCCATGCCTCTCTCCTAACTTCTGGTACTTACCAGCCATCCTTGAGCATTTCTTGTTTTGTAGGTTTATTATTCCACTCTCTACCTGTTTTCACGTGGCATCCTCCCCTATATGTCTTCGTGTCCAAACTTCTCTCTTCTTATAAGGACACCAGTCAAATCCTGTGTGACTTCACCTTCACTTGATTACATCTGCAAAAACCCTATTTCCTAATAAGGTCAGGTTCACAGGTGGACAAAAATTTGGCGGGGGGACAGTATTCAACCCAGTATGCTAACAACCAACCAACGAACTTTCATTTAGCTTCTCTTGCTGGGGCTTGGGAAGAAGGCAGAGGAGGATTTTACTTCTCCCAGTTTTTGTTGGATATCTCCTATAAAACTAGAAACAGACTTGGATGCAAGTCAGAGAAAACCCGAAGAACATTTTTTTTCTTATTTTCTTTGTTTGTAGGTGACAAGAAGTCTGGAGACAGATGGCTCAGAATCGGTACTGTGGTTCCCAGTGCCAGCTGAGGGCCAGGTGCTCCTTGTGTTCCCACTCTGTCACCCTTAGTGTGGGGATTTTGACCTTATGCTTGCTGCCTCGTGGTCACCAGATGACTACTCCACTTCAGCATCACACTTGGGCAAAAAATACACGCCAACTGACAGCTCCTTTCCACAGAGCTTTCCTGGAGGTCCTGTCCAGTGCCTTTCACTTAGATCTCATTGTCTAGAGACAACTTATGTGCCAGGGAGGTGGGAAGAGTTTTTATTTCTTTTTACTTTTTTTTTTTTTTTTTTTAACAGGACACATTACTGCACTAGAACAAATGAAGTTTCATTTAGTAAGGAAAGAGGGAAAGTAGATATTGCAAGAGCAAACTAGGACTCTCTGCAGAATCTCCCAGAGTTTACCAGAGCCAGGACTCTCGTCCTCAGTGCAGAATTAGGGTTAATTGCTTTAAGTAGCCAGTCAGTGTTTGTGTGTTTGTGCAACCACATGATATAGATGCAAGGACTGACTTTTTCCCATCCTGGCCAGAAACGCTGCTACCTACTATTAACAAAATCTTGTTTTATAAGTTTCAGCAACTCTCACACTATAACAGCTTCCTTATGAAGCTTGTGTTTCGTGAAAATATATCACTAGCTCAAAACTATAGAACTAAAGTACTGGTTGAATAGTATTCTAGTAAATGTGTATTACGATTGATTTTAGCCAGCCCCTATTATTGGACATTTAAGTTCTGATATATTTCTTACCAATTTTCTTTCATATCATTTTCTCATTGGGTGACTTTTAAAAGTTCCCCACCCTCCTATTAGACTTAGTTACTGTGTAAAGCTGAGATGTTTAGAGAGCTTGATTTTATTAAGACTGACATCTGTCTGGGTGGGATACATTGGACTCTTCTATGTGCAGTGTAATGGCATGAGATTTAAACTAGGCCAAGAAGTGATGACAAAATATCAGCTGATAGATAATATGAGAGTAAAGGGGAGAGAATATTAAATAGTTTTTCCTTTGCAATTGTCCCTTTTTTGTCCCCATATGCTTGGCTTCCCTTCCCTGTTATTACCGTTTAACTTACCCCTAAAGTTAGCCCAAAGGTCTTATTGTTGTTAATTCTTTTTTTTTTTTGGCGGTAAGCGGGCCTCTCACTGTTGTGGCCTCTCCTGTTGCAGGGCACAGGCTCCGGATGTGCAGGCTCAGCAGCCATGGCTCACGGGCCCAGCCGCTCCGTGGCATGTGGGATCCTCCCAGACCCAGGCACGAACCCGCGTCCCCTGCATCGGCAGGCGGACTCTCAACCACTGCGCCACCAGGGAAGCCCTGTTGTTAATTCTTTAAGACCAATTTTTAAAAAATCAGTCTCAGCCACCAGCTGTATATTGTCTCCTCCTCCCTTCACCTCCACTTTGATTCTGACACAGCCATCTCATCCCAATGCATCAGATGTGGGCTCTGGCCTCCAACAGAGGCTCGATTTTTCTGTATCTCTTTTCCCTTTGTTCCTGGGCCTGTCTGCTAGGGACTTCCAAGTCAGGAGGAAGCCCAGCATTACACCTTTTCTCAGACCGTATGCAGCATACTAATGCTGGCTCCCTGGGCATTGGTAATTGCAGATATGGACTGTTTATGTCAGGGATGAAAGTAGGTGACCAGGTGCAGCTGCCAGGCAAAGATAATGCAGGAATGAGAATGTCAAAGTAGATTTCTCAGGCTTTAGATTAACTTTGATTGTTCCTCTTCTTTTTCTCTCCTTGTCTATTCAATCTTTCTACCCCAGGGTTCCCAGCATCTTTCTCAAGACTTTCATCTGTTCTGCTACATTAACTGAGTTGGCTGTTCTAGGAGGAATGGTAGCCCTCACAGGAGGGAAGGGGAGAAGGATGGTGGAGGTAGGGGTAGGAATAAGAAGACAAGGCAGCATACTGACGGGAAGAGTTTTATCATGTATCACAGCACCTCACTAGAAGCACCAATTAGAGTGTTTCTGAGATTATAATTCGGTTCAGCGTTCTAATTCTTAGCCAGCATGTTAAAGTATATATTGCAAGGCTAGTGATGTTATGCCCACCTCACATTTTAATAGTGGATAGTTCCATCTGCCTCTGGGAATTAAAATGAACGATGCATTCCACATGCAGCATGTCATTCTCCATCTTCGTTCCCTGCACAGTTGGAGCTCAGCTCATTTGTGCACCCCTGGCTTGCCAGCCTCTTATTCTTGCTTCGCCATTCCTCTTCCTCCCTTATCTTGCAGGAGTACAAGTGGCTCTTTGTTCCTCTCTATGCCTTGCAGCCCAGCACTGAAATAATTCACCCTTCCTCTCCTTATTGACAGACATGGACATCACTCTAGGAGTGAGGACAGAAATCAGCAGGCTGCCCTCTGCCCGAGGCTGAACTGGCTCCACGGGGGGGTGGGGGGCAGGGGGGGTACATGTGGAGGCGGCTTTGATAAGCTCCTGTGGCCACTGCACCGGTGGACCAGCCATTGGTGCCTCCACAGTGTGTGCGTTCCCACCCCTCATGACCTGGCCCTTTGACAACACCATTTGTTGTCATCGGTTTCCTGATGCTTGGAAGGCTGGTGAAATCTGCAGGCAGTTTCTTAAACCTTAGAGGAGGAAAGGCTGCATACTAACTCTTTTGGGACCTGCTAGTCTCTTTTCTGGCTGGGAAGAAGCTCATCTATGGACTGAATAAGTGCTCAATCATTGGTTCCATTTAATTCAGCAGATATTTATTGAGAAGTTGCCTGGGGTCAGACATGATGCTAGGCGAAACAAGTCATGAAAGTTGAGTGGGACCCAGACCCTTTCCCTCTAGGAGCTGAAAGCCTAGTGAGGGCTGTAGTAAGACATGTTTCTGAACAGCCTGAAAATCTAATAAGAGGCAACAATTCTATAATATCTTGGATTTTAGGTAGGTCGAGATATGGCAGATTCATTCTGACTGGGACAGGATCTGGGAAGTTTCAGAAGGTGATGAAATGCAAAGAGGGCCAAGGAGAATGTGTATAATTGTAACAGAGTGTGTTTGCGGGCATGTGGTAGGGAGGAGGATGGATATGAGAAAAGGTATTCCAGATGGGAAATGAAGAAAAAAGACTGTTGTGGTTTGTGTAGGGTTGAATTCCACATATGCGTGTGTCTTAGCTTGGGATGCCACAAAAATGTCATACATGGGGGCTTAAACAACAGAAATTTATTTTCTCACAGTTCCGGGGGCTAGAAGTACAAATTGGGGTGCCATTATGGTTGAGTTCTGATGAGAGTTTTCTTCGTAGCTTATGGACAGCTGCCTTCTCACTGCTGTGTCCTCACATGGGGGAGAGCGAGAGTGAGAGCCAGATTGGAGTTGCACAGCAGTGACCTGGGCACCACTCTGCTCTCTCTTTGGCCAACTTCCTAGGGTCTCAGTTAACTCATCTGCAAAATGAGAGAGCGGCACTAGATGTTTTCAAAGGCAATGTAATCCTTCTTTCTTCTTTTTCTCCACAACTCCCTCCATTCCTCACTCCCTCCCTACATCTTTTCTTCCCTCCTTTCCTTTCTTTCTTCCTTCTTTTTTCAAAAAAATATTTGTTAAACACTCACAAACCTTATGCTGTATATTATGAGATGGGTGTTGTGATCATATAGCACTGCCATGCTAAGCATCTTGTCTGTCCTTGATAACACAGTGCAGTATAGGTGAGCCTGTAGAAAGGACAAAGAGATTGTGTCTGATCACCTCTGAACCATGCCCACAGTTCTCCAGGTGCTTTTCCTCCATTACCCACACCTTCTGCCCCCTCAGTCTTGCTTTTGCTGGGCCTCTAACTGGGCAGAATTCTATTCTAGCCCCTACAGAAGAAGGCAAGTGAGTCTTTCTGTACATATCGAGATTGTAGATTGGAAAATACAGGGTCTCTTGTGATGGCCTGCCTGTTCACTGAGTAAGAATACTCAATGTCTCTGTCTGCAGACTCTGAGAGATTAACCACCACCTCTTAATTGTCTGATAGCAAGTTTATGCTGACGGATATAAAATATTAAGAAAATAAAGCCTTTACAGGTCAAACGGTTAACATTAATATTAAGGGAGTACCTACTATGTGCCTGCTAGTGAGGTCTGCTAGACTTTGATCTAGTTGTGGCTGGTGCCTTTGTCCCTTCTCTCTTCCCACAATACTCGCCTTCTAGACATAAGTGGGAGACATTTAGTTTCCTGTATCTGACATTTCTAGGAAGCCCTGTTCCTAAAAACTTGAGTTTCTGGCATCTCAGAAATTTTTCTGAATTGCCAAGAAGAGGTGACTATGCTGATTATTACTACTTTTCTTAAAACGGATAGTACTAAATAAATCAATGCCATTTCCCCCTTCATTTAGATAAACTGATCTCAATTACCAGGAAGGCTTTGAGCATTCCAGGGTTTTTTTCTGACCAGT
Organism: Pseudorca crassidens; assembly: GCF_039906515.1. NCBI lineage: Eukaryota > Metazoa > Chordata > Mammalia > Artiodactyla > Delphinidae > Pseudorca > Pseudorca crassidens. Next base: position 90,056,589 of record NC_090298.1, read on the forward strand.
TTCGGCAAGCAAAGTGAAACAGCAAATCCACACGAGTCCATGATGGCTCATCTACCAGGCTTTCCGTTCCCGGCACTGCCCATCATTTGCTCTAAGTTGCCTCCACTGGAGCAGGCAGCCTTGCCAGGCCTCTTTGTCCAGATGTCTCCCTGGGGACCGGTGACTCTGGATAGAGTTGGGTTTTGCTGCCGTCAGTTGCTGAAAACTCATGATTAGCTGGAGACTGTCAGTCACCTATTGCATCCAAGTCTGTTTTTGCACAGACTTCTTGCTTTGAATCACTTCTCCCTCCCTGAGTTTATTATGCTTTGGCTTCTCATTACCCAAAGTAAAGCTCTCTCCAGCTTGCTTTACTCTATATCCATTCTTTCATGGCTATTTTAAACACATAATTACTAGGAAAGAATAGGTGGCTTTGAGGTACACTGTTAACATCAACACCTGGCTCTCACAGTAATGCAGCAATTCTCTACCTTGCAGAATTATAGGTTCTGTTTTGATAATATGGGTTCATCTGGGTTATTTCAGCAATCATTTGAAATTTTATACATGCACACACACACATACACACATCTTTCCAGGAGACTACAACAATGACAATTTTTAATGAAATAGAAACTTGCATTGCAATTCAGTGACTATAGGCACATTGACCAAAATTGTCTACCAGATAGTTTTTGTTCATACAGAATCTGATTATTTTTAATAAAAATAATAATGATAATAATATCGTTTATTGAGCATTCCCATTTCTAAGCAGTTTAAATATACTAGCACCTTAAAAACACACTAAATCAAGCTGAAAGGATATCAAATGTAGGCAGACACTATGTGTCCATTGAGTTCAGATAATTAACAATATCGTACTTTCTTGGAAACTCATATCCCTTTGGTTGTTTACGGTAAGTTCTTTTTCTCTTTTTTTCAGAGGACCTGGAAGTAGACTGGGCAGAAAGAGTCTCCCTGAGAAGCCCACAGAGCATGTTGCCCTCTCCCTCTCTGGGAGGAGCGGCTGTTCTTTGTTTCTTTCACATCCCTCCTCATTGTTGCAAACTGACACGTGTGTGTCTCCTCTCCTTAGTACCACTCTATCTTCATGAACACTACAGTTTGGTACAAATTTAGTGCTAAAACTTGATTTGGCAACTTTGGAAGAGCATCCTGTTTTGTTCTCCTGGTCTCACCTTGCCACTGTCCTTGAGGTTTTTAACCTGGATGATGTAGAAAGTATAAACTTCAGGAACCTACCCAGGAGTTACACAGGAGTTAGTATGTGGGTAAACCTTCCCATAGCTCCAATACTCTCAACCTGTGCTTTCCTCTTTTTCTTCCACTTCCTAGAATACTGTGGCTCCTCCAGGGTTGAAATTAGGGAAAGACTGGGAGGGAAAGGGGTATATACATATGTTCTTGCTTACTGATATTGTCATGTGTTGGCATCAGCACAGTGTGGAGTACACTCCGTTCATGGAGTTTTCGGAGACCTCCCACCCCATCACTGAGATATGCTCTCTGGCAGTTCACCTTGATAATGGTAAATGAGTTCTTTAGGCAAGTTATTTCTTATTCCTTCCTCAGCCTCGAGCCGTATAGTAATGTACTTCCAGCTTCTCTCTGCTAGGATTCCTTGACCCCTGCCAGTGGCCTGTGGAAGAGGATTTAAGATAGCTTCAAGCCAACTCTCCCCTTTGCATGGAACACTCCTGGTCCAGGAAAATCACATCTATGCTTTGTTCCACGAAACTCTAAGGAGGGACCTCCTTCTCTTCTGCCTGCAAAGTGGCTGGCTCCCCACAGCAACTTCCCTTTAGGTTTCTCAGGAGTGATTGAGGTTGATTGCGGGCTCCTTTGCCCCAAGCTTGAGACAAGGGTTAAGATTTGGCTTAGGTTAGGGGAGGGCATCTTTAAAGCCCATTTCACTGTTTTTGAGCAAGAGAAACATATCTCTTATTCTTATACCTTTCTTAAACATTCCTCAAAATTCCCTTCTATTCCTTCTAGTATTTCCACTCTTTCTCAGCCTCTCCAAGTTCTTTTGTGGATTGGAGGTGGGTGTTCAGCTAAATCCCCAAATTGGTCCTCAGCTACCTATTTTGAAAGTCCCTGCTTTTGCTTTCCCACAACTCACTTTATGATGTAAATGAGGTTGAGCTCTTGTCTAATGGCCCCGGTCAAAACTGCGCTGTGTTAGCTCCATTTGAACATTTTGTTTTACCTACAACCAAACAGCATATTGGCAAAAGTTATGACTAATCCATTCATAGAGGCAATCATATAAATAGCCAATACACATATTCACAGACGCTCGACATAATTGTGCAATCTTGGAAATGTAATTAGAGCAATTAGATATGTTTATTTATCATATTGGTGGAATGTAAATGATTGATACAGATAGTAGTAGTGGCGTGTAGGGAAATAATACACTGTTGGTGGAGTATGCATTGGGATAGTCTTTTCTGGAAAGCAATCTGTCAGTCTCCATTAAGACAAGAACTGTGCACGTTCTTTGAGCCATCATTTCTATACCTCTTTTTTCTACCCTAGAGAAATATTTGTCCATGTACTTACAAAGGCAGGCCAAAGTCATTCATTGCAGCACTGCTTGTGAGAACAAAAGCTAGAGAAAACCTATCAGTGGCAGAAGAGTTAAATTAGCAATTTCCAAATCTGCCTTGAAGTTAGTGGTGTGGTATTAGTGGAAGGAATATGGGTCACTTCCAGGTTATGTTTTTTAACAAGTACGTGTACCTTCTCCATGCTTTTCCACTTATAGGATGAATATAATCAGAAGACCCTAGGACATGGCTGGCAACCAGATGGAAGGAGCTTAGGTTCCTGAATGGAGGAAAACAACCTATCAATCTGCATCACTCACATGGGACCAATTGGTGAATAAGACGTAAACTTCTACTATATCAAGCCACTGACATTTGGGGATTTATTTGTTAAAGTAGCTAGTGTTACCCGAGTACAAATGATACGTAGCAGTTAAAGAGGAAGAAGTAGATTAGTATGTTTTGACTTAACCATATCTCAAAGATATATTAATGAAGAAAGCATATAGCATCACATAGATTAAATAACATTTATATATATATATATATATATATATATATATGTATAAACACAGAAAAAGTTTTGCAGGGTAAACACCAAACTAACAATAGTGAATGCTTCCAAAGAGTGAAATGGGATTGGGTATTGTGGTAACTGGAGACTTTTGCTTTGTATTATTGAAATTTTTATGAGAAGAATATTTCTTGTATTACTTGTGTGATTAAAATTATAAAAGAAATTGGATTGGCTCCCTGGGCAATTGCTTGGCTCGAACTTCTCATTTTTGTTTCTGTCCTCATTTATGTGAGGAAAATAGATAAAAGCTTCTCATCCTGCCCTGTTCACGAATATCCCATAATCAGTAGAGATTATTGGGAATAATTCCCAAATTAGGGTTTTTGGGAACCTAGTTATGAGGAAGTGTATCAATAATTTAAAAAACACACAAAATACTCTAACTTGAGAAGACAAATGCTAATCAATCAATTAGGACACAAAAATAAATATATGCAGATTTAGAAATATTTTGAGGGGACTGTTAACGTAGCACTATCAAATTCATAAATATGCCTTTTAAAGAAAACTGGATTTACTCAACTGCCGTGACATCACCTTTCATCAAGCAACGATGGCGAAACTTCGCATTTTGAATTCATTATGTCAACAGCATGGCAAGAACGGAAGCACATTTCCTCTCTGCACTGCTTATGGCATCCGGTGAGTCACTGCGGTATGTTTTCTAAGAGAGTAAGAATATCTGAAGTGCCCAGTCATGAGTGACCCAGAAAACAGCAGTAACAAAATGCCTTTTCTGCTCCCCTGCTACTCTACTTTTTATTCATTTCCTCCTTCAGGCCCGCTCTGCCAGCTGAGTCATTGACACATTTACACAACTGTAATTGGTGCCTCTTTGGCTACCCCTTGGGTTACCGAGGCAACTGCCTGTTCTTATGCCCTTTGAGAAAAACACCGTTATAGCCTCTCTTAGAGGCTCTGTGGCTTGGACTAACCTGGTCTTCTCCCACATCTTCATAAGGCCTCAACTTCAGATCATGCCTTAGGTACCACATACCACTTCCCTACAGGGAGGGAAGCTGTGTAGGTTTAAGTCTCATTCCTCTCTTCTCCTCCTTTTCATTTCATTCCTCTAAACAGGGTAGGATTTGATCTTATACTCCCCATTTCTTTCCCCATTTTCCCCCAACATTTTCTTTTTCAACATTTCTTTTCCCCCAACATTTCCTACCCTAGTTTTATTCCATAATTCTTGCTGCAGTATTTAGTAAGATTCAGATAAAATGAAATAGCAGTGTATCAGTGTGCTTAGCAGGAACACCATAATGTTACTTTCCTTCCCTCGGTGTCTCATTCCTTATTTTCTGCAGGAGTTTATCAGTGTTGTGAAATACCAGCCAGGTAGGATTTTAAGCTGGGAGGTTTAGACTGGAATACCAGCTGTTGTGCTTTATGGAAGACGAAAATGGTGCCATCTGAAAAGGATGAGGGTGGTAAGGTGGGGCAGCTCAAGGGTGAGTTAGGAGCTAGGGAAGCCCATGGATGACAACTGCTGCCTGCAGAAGCTTGCTATGCCAAGGACCTTCTGCCATCGACAGTTACAACAGTTACAACATGGCAGTAAGCTTAGCTTCCAATACGTGAAAGCTAACCTCAGGGTAAAAGAAACGCAGCAAGGAAAGTCTAAATCCTACCTCACTGTGTATGTGATTGCTTACTAGTGCAAAGAGGAATTGTGGACTGAGCAACCAAAGTGGTGGAGGGATCCAGCAGGAACGAGAAGATGAATGATTGTCTTTCTGTAAGTCAAACTCTCCCTGTTGGTTGAGGTGTCTTTGCTCCACTCTGCAAGCCTCTGCTGACCTCATTCGCATGCTGCCAACAATTTGCGCGCGCCTGTCATCTTCAGCCTGAGGCGTGCGTGGATCCTGATGTGACCAGCATACAGGCTCCTCCACTTACTCTCTCCTGCGCCTGCTCTTCTGCCGTGGCTTGCGGGACCCTGCTTGTACTGTGGAGAGGCAGTCCTTCATCTGGTGCCTTCCTCATCTTTTTCCTCTTTTTGTAGAAACTCTGCTTCCCTCCCTCCCTCTCTCCCTCCATGTACAAGTCCCCTTGCTTTCCAGAGCTCCTTCTGAACCATCGGCTGATTCTGATTCTTACAATTTGAATGCTTCAAGTGATTGCACAATTGTCTCCCACTACCTCTGCTTGCTTCCTTTTCCTAAGTAATTTGAATGTCTTGTGCAATTCTTTCTTTTCTGCCATCTTGGGATTCAAGTTAATGACCCTAATCTCATCCTCCTTGACTCGATTGAATGCTAATTTTGTCCCCATCTCCATCTGTCCCAATTTCATCCATCCCAGGCTCAACTCAAAAACTATCCCTTCTTCACAGTTTTTCCTGATTCCTGCAGCGACAACTACAATTTACCTGTTGTTTTTCTGGATGACCATATTCCTTTATTTGTACCATTTTATGTGTTTAAAATTTTTGATCTTGAATAATAAAGGTTTCCCCTTGTTAAAAGTAGGATACTTAAGGCCAAGAACTGTGTTTTATTCATATTTATATTTCTGTCAACCCTATTCCAGCACCTCCTTTTGCACTTGGCATGCAGAGTGCACTTAATAAATGCTAATTTGAAGACTGAATGATGACACCTGCCTCCTTATCTTTTCCTTACAGTGCTGCTTATTATAGTGCAGTAAACTACAACTCCTAAGCCTCAAGAATCCAGGAATCACTTCTCAAGTGATTCTCAAGAATCACTTCTTCAATGCTATTTCTAATAATATTCAATAATGTTTTTAAGCATATCTTGTATGTTGAGCCCTGTCCTAAATGTTGGTGAAAGAGTATTCTAACTAGCCCCAGAGGAAGCCACTTGTCCATCCCTAGGGCTGGGGGAGGACCCATCAGCCCACCTGAACCATGAGGCTTGACCAGGATTATAAAATTGGGGAAGAGTAGTCCCTAAAGCAAAGAACATGTGTCCATTCCATTTCCCACTTAACTTCTTCCTTGCCTCCCTCCTGTAGCCCTCCTCTAGAGTAGGCTAAGATGCAATTCTGAATAAATCCTATTTTGTTTAAAATCCTTCAGTAGCTTTCAGCATAAAGGGCCCACTTTAGTATTTAAGGCTTTCCTGAGCTTCCTGTTTCTGAAGCTTCCTCTTCTTGCACTAAGCCATATACATGCCCACCCTTTAATCATGACAACCTTCTTTTAGTACTCAAACCTGGCATGCTATCTTGAGCATCTGTGATTTCTTCACTTCCTATTTTTTTTTTTCCTTTCTAAATGGTTTCTTTTCTTCATTTTAACCTGGTTTCTTAGTCAGCTTGGGCTGTCCTAACAAAATACCGTAGACTGAGTGGCTTCAACAACAGACATTTATTTCTCACAGTTCTGGAAACTGGAAAGTCCAAGATCAAGGGGCTGACAGACTCCGTTCTTGGTGAAAGCATTCTTCCTGGCTTGCAGAGAACAGCCATCTCACTGTGTGTTCACATGACCTTTTCTTTTTGTGCACTTAGAGAGAGGGAGAGGGAGAGAGAGAGGGAATGAACTCTGGTCTCTCTTCCTCTTCTTATAAGGATACTAATCCCCTATTATAGGAGCTCCACCTTCATGACCTCATCTAAACCTAATTACTTCCCCAGAGCCTCACTTCCTGATGCCATCACATGGGGGAATAGGGTTTCAACGTACGGATTTTGAGGAGACACAAACATTCAGTCCCTAACAACTAGGAAACTCCTTTTCACCCTTTAAACTCAGTTTAAGAATCATACATCCTGGGAATTCCTCTTCACTTCTCTGTTTTATTTAAATTCTCTTCTCTGTTCTTATAGTATTATTTAGTTTGCTCTGTCATAGCACTTATCACAACTTCTATAACGGTGAGTTTACATGTCTGCTTCCTTTAGTTTTATTCAATTTTTGCATTCACAGCACAGCTCAGGGTCTGGCTTATGGTATGAACATGGAAGCTTTAAAGGATTTAACTCTCAATATTTTTCAGGCCCCTCTATTAAGTCCAAAATAAATAATTGCTTTGTTTATTTACTTTTCTCATTTTTAGAAGTGTTTATCTTGGGCACATTTATTATTTGATTGTAGAATTTTTTTTTTTTTTTGCGGTACACGGGCCTCTCACTGTTGTGGGCTCTCCCGTTGCGGAGCAACAGGCTCCGGACGCGCAGCCTCAGCGGCCATGGCTCACGGGCGCAGCCGCTCCGCGGCATGTGGGATCTTCCCGGACCGGGGCATGAACCCGTGTCCCCTGCATTGGCAGGCGGACTCTCAACCACTGCGCCACCAGGGAATCCCTGATTGTAGAATTTTGTGAAGCTTTCTATTCATTTCTATTTGGATGAATATGCTATTTCTAGTTGGATGATTATTAATAGTTGATGTTGTTATTGAAGCACTTATAAAATGGAATTATATTATTCATTTGCTTCCCTATCTCACTCTATTATGAAGTCCCAGAGGTAGGTTCCACATCCTATTCATTATTGCACAACCGATGCCTGGTACAGAAAAAGTGCTCAGTGAATGTTTATTGAATGAATACAAATACATATCCTGTTTTTCTAGCTAACCTCTCACCTCCTTGTAAAAGTACTGAAATTGACTCCTTTTTTCCACACTCTTTAGATCCCATCTTCTTGTGTCTTTTAAGAATCTCTGCTTATAAAATTTCCCCCTTCTTTCTTAACTAGGAAAAGGAGACACTAAGAAGAGTATATGCTGTCTGTCTGTGATGCCGTCACACCTATGAGTTCTAACTGGAGGACAGGGGCAACTAAATGAGAGGAGGCATCAGGAATCCCATGTGGCAAATTCACGTCATCTTCATGTCAGTCAGATGCAAGTGAAGACTAAGCAGGTCTAGGACACAGACAAAGAGCCTCTGAAAGTCAAGGTAGGATTGAGTCAGTCCCTTGGTTGAAACTGAGCAACAATCATTTGGAGAAAGGCTTTGTGGCTATCATTTTCTCCATTGTTAAGGGTTAGGAAATAATGTGAGGAAATGAAGAGGTGCCAGAATGAGAATCAAAAGGTCAGAGTCTTAGTGTCTATTTTTTTCTGCTTGCCAGGTGTTGTGCAGGTTATAAGTCCTAAGAGCCTTGGTTTCCATATCTCTGGTGTGGGATAATCACACCTATCCTCCTTTCCGCATACAATTGTTTCCCAAATCAAATGAAATGAGGGCTATAAAATCCACTGCAAATTGTTAGGATGTTTACCAGTGTGTGTGTGGGGTTATTACTGTTACTGTTATTTTATAGAGGAAATGGTATTCTTACCTACTTCCCAGGTTTACAGTGGTAATTAGACTGTCCACTTTGCTATATCCTGTACTACCGTTACACTCATTATATACATGTTTTCAAGAAAAACCATAACTAGTCCTCAAATAAGAGGACTTGACAGCACCATTTGTCACACCCAGTTCATCCTAACTTTACCTGGTAATTGGGGAAACCATCTATGTTAGCTCATTAGCTTTATCCCGAAGAAAAACAAACTTCTCATACCTTTCGGACAACTTGGAAGAAAGTGCCCACCCAAGTTATGTCCCTACCTTCCCACAGAAACTGGCAGACAGGGGTGCTGTCTCTCCTGATGTTTGCATTTCAAAGAGATAGCTCCCAGGTTCTTGACAAAGACATTTTGGGGTTATCAAGATGACAAAAAGTCTATCTAATTTTCAAAAGGTTTTATATACATTGCAAAAGGAGGAGAAAGCACTTAAAATTACGTTATCTAAAGTGAATGGTCTAAGAAAAAGAAGAGAGGTACTCTCATCCTTTATTTTCAACAGGGAGAATTAAACCTCTTCTTTTAAATTTTTATATACCCTTACACAGACAACTAATTTAAGAGTTCCAAAGGTGAAAAAGTATTCAACTCAGAAAGACTGCACTGCGTTTTGTTTTTTCTTATTGATTTGTGAGTGCTCACTCGTATTGAGGGTAGTATTTACCTTTCATACCCTGCACATATATTTCCATAGTACAGTTGACCCTTGAACAACATGGGTTTGAACTGTGCAGGTCCACTTATATGTAGAGTTTTTCAGTACATACAAAGATATACATGCAGAAGAACATCATATGTGAGATTTGTATTAAAGTGGATAGCCTATTTTTACATAGGCATAAAATGAGTGATATTTAACATAAAATTAATAATATGTTAGTTTTCTTATGGTTTTATAGTTTTGCTTTTAAAGAATTACATTACTGTACAGTATGCTTTTCTCTTATAATTGGAGAATCTGCATATCATCACAGGTAAGTGGTTTTTTAAAAAAAGTAGCAATGTTTTTACTACTGTATTATGAATGTGACTGTAATACTGTATGCCATAAAAACTTTATAATGATTTATTCATTAGCGTATAGGCTAGGCTACCATGAAGCAATCATATTGATTACACGAGGCTACTGTAAAGCAATCATGTTGCTGCTTCTCTGTTATCAATCCATGAATCATTTAAACTGTAAATAAATATGAATTTCTGTTTCACATTATCTTTTCGTTTTTGATGTCTAGTGTTAGTAATATGTATAACACCTGCAGTGTTTTGTATCATATAAGACAATATTGATATAGGTACTGACAGACAATTCATCTTGTGAACTGATGATATAAACTTATGTTATCAATAAACACAGTACAGTACTGTAAATATATTTTCTCCTATGATTTTCTTAACATTTTTAATCTAGCTTAGTTTATTATAAGAATACAGTATATAAGACATATAACATAAAACATATGTGTTAATCGACTATGTTATCGGTAAGGCTGTTAGTAGTTAAGTTTGGGGGAGTCAAAAGTTATAGGTGGATTTTCAACTGTGCTGGGGGTCAGTGTTCCTAACCCTCTTTGTTGTTCAAGGGTCAACTGTATTTCTTTTGTTTTCTAATTTCACAGTATGTTTTACTACACACAAATACTAAGACTCCTTACCTCCAGGAGGCTGGGAGGAAGCCGCAGTGAAATTTCATTTGATTGAAATGGTCAAAGTCTAAAAATTCATTGTGAAAGCAAAAAGAGCTAGAAATTGGAAGGTCTCTTCTCTGCCAGCCCTCTTGGAAATATCTGAAAAACACTTTTAACACAGCCTTAAGTTTAATGAACATAAGCAATATTAATTAATCTAGCAAAGCTTCCTTGCAATATTCTGCCAAATTCTAGAACTTCTGTTACGTACATCTAGTCTATGAGGGCTAAATAAGAGAGCGCCCTTTCTGTGCTACCCCTGCCCCCCGCCCAAAGGCATGCCTTCCTGATACTTGGGCTTGATTCTCCGAATCTCTGGGGTTGATGAATTTTGCTGACGGTAGGTAGGTATACAGCACTACACCATTAAGGTCATAAGTGGTGGCATAGCTTGCTTCCTCTTGCTTGTTATCACCATCATCTTTCTCACTTTCCTCAGATGCTTTTCCTTTGCTGGTTAGGGTCCATTCTGAAACCTTTGTGATTCCCCTACTCCCAAGAAGCTTCTGAGAGTTTCTCTTTCTCATGAGTTCTCTGACCACCAACCTGCTCTACGTGAAACATCTCTGTTACAGCTAATCACACAACACATGCTTTTTACTACACAAATGTACTTAGAGTAATGAGTCACCTAGAGGTAATCACTGATGTAGAATATGATACTGCAAGTCAGCAGTTTCCTCCTTCCCCTAGAAATCCTACAATACGTAAAGTTTTCCTAGTTTCAACCATAAGATGTTGGTAATTAACCTTATTAGCAATCATGAAAAAGGCAATGATTTTTCACTTTTTGGAGACACAGACTCTTTTGAACTATTGAGAAGGAAGGAGCCCAAAAGGACAAGAGGAGCCCCATTTAATACAGGGAAACTGCAATTCGTTAAAACTACCCTAGCAGTGTACAAAGACTTAGGTGACGGCCAAGCTTTAAACATTTAGTCAGTTGGTTATTTGGCATTATGCCTGTTAAACATACAGATGATTGATTTCATTTTTAAATCACTAGACCACATCATCTTGATGTTTTGACATTTTGTCCATGGCCTCAGCATGCAGTGATTTTAAAGAGCTCTCTACTGCCGTCTCATGGTGAAAGAATGAATGGCTGGGAGTTAGGAGGCAAAGCTGGCTCTACCACTAGCAGGTAAGTTTGGGTAAATTGGATGATTTTGGGTAAATTAATGTGTGTGGGCCTCAGTTTCCTCTTTCATAAATTGCAAGTTGAATTGATTATAAAATTCTTTAAATATAGAGCTGTCTAATTGGCAAGAAAAATGCTTAGAACTCTGTGAATAACTTTGCATAAAGCCATGCATTTTGGCTTCTGTGCAGTTTTCATTTGACTTGTAATGTACTCCCTGACTCACAGGTTCAAGTGATTTATAAGGAGTTCATGTCATCCCTATGAATTAATACACCCATATACTCTTCCTATCCCAGGGCTTAGGGGCAACTTCTTCTTTTGAATACAATAACGGCATTCTTCATGAGGATAATTGAAAGCTTTTGCCCTCAACCAACAAAACAGGCTTTAATCAAAAAGTTGAATGCAGAGATTCCTCCTCAGAAGTTGAATAAATCAAGTACAAACCAGGATGCAGATACAGAGGATCAAAGTGGAAATTACCTCTGCCGCTCCCTTGAAGAGCAAATTGTTTTATTGACTTTTCTTCAACACAGTTCTTGTTCTGCCTTGTAGCGGTTTTTCATATTTGCATTTTTTTAAAAAATAAAATTTGATGATCTATAAGGAAGGAGACAAAGATCTTTGACTAACACAGCCTCTGTCTTGCCAGAGGCAGAGCTAACTTTGGCATTGTACTTTTTAATTACAGCGGAGACTTCCATGGCCTCCCGAGTAAAAGCCTGCTGTGTCCTTTCCTTTCAGAAAGCAGACAAGGGTGTAGGTAAGAAAACAAGGGCATCTCAGTCTTCCCGAAAATGGGAGCCTGAGATGCTTATGTCAGGAGGAATTGCTTGAGCAATGTCTGTCCCTATCCAGACTTTAGCTTTCTGGGGATTGGCAGAGATACCGTGAATCCCTCTCTTGAGAATTTCTGAGGGACACACACGACAGGCCTCGTTTTACAACTTAATCAACCCAAGGGGTATGAGCAGCAATGCTTTGCCTGATAGTTATGGAAGATGAAAGGAGTCTCAAAGTCGAATGAAACTGTATTATTCAGCTGCTTTCATTTACTCTAAAGGCATCCCACTGTATAGGTTATGCATGAATTTCTCCCATTTGCAGGAGTAAAGCACAGTAACCAAAAGTCATCAATGTTTTATAAGCTGTGACTAATCTCTTACATAGTCTTTCTCTGTGTGTGTGTGTGTATGTGTGTGTGTTCAAAATCTTTTCTACTGGCTGATATTTAGCTGCTACTTTATGGTACTATTATTATTATCTTCTAGATCACTTGAGACCATGGCATCTGTGGGGTTTAGGATTGATAGTGTTGTTAGGGAAGCCTGCGCTCCCAAGCCTTTAGAGGGCTTTGAATTATTGTGTTTGAAAATGGCAACAAATAAATCTGAAGCTTTGCTTTCCAGAAGCGGCAGCATGGTGCATTTCCAGCATCCTCTTGGCTTTCACGGAGCTGTTGCCACCCAAAAATAGTGGTGGGCTCATAAACGTTCAGCAAATCATGATAATGAATCTGGCCAGGGCAAACGTAGCCAGTGTGTGTTTTTTTAATCATGCATCATTTAGTACAAAGAGGACTCTTGGATGTTTTGGCAAATTAATTTGTATTGCACTTCAGAGGAGGGAGAAAGCAGCTGGGCTCTAGCCCGTGGAGCTGTACTGGCTGGATCTGCTAATAAGGCTGCCGCTGCCACGGCCTCCTATGAAAGCACAAGTGGAACGGTTAGGCGCAGAGAATTCTCTGGAGCTTCCCTCCAGGGTTTTGGTTGAAGCCACGTCAGTCCTTCTCCAGTGGTTCCCAGAGTTCCTATTGTGCTTTGTCAGAAACTTCAGTGCAGCAACCAAGCAACCATTTCCAAAAGAATCATCCTCTATAATTTAAATATCAGTCACAAGGCCACCTTCTTTGAAATCTGATTAAATATGTACTCCTGGATATTTTTACAATTCAAATGTAACTCCTGCCTGACCACTGTGTGATACTTTGTATAGCCCGTCATGAAAAGTCTTACGTGGCCTAGGGATTTTTCTAGGTGTTGATTTAAAGGCAAATGGTCTGAGAGAAAACCACATTGGAAAAAATTTTTTAATTTACTTTTCTTAAGGAAAGATCACATGGGAAATGGAAGGAGAGAGAGCTGTATGTTAATACACACATACACACATTAGAAATCTTCCCCAGTGTCTATCATTGTAACAGCCGCTGCATGAATGGCTGCTGTTACCCCCAAACTCTCCATCATTAAATCTCATCTTCCAACTGAATTATACCCCAACAGCCAGCACACACGAGCAACCAGGTTTTCTTTTCTTCTTCAAAATCACCTCTCCTTTTTTTTTTTTTTTTTTTTTTTTTTGCGTTACGCGGGCCTCTCACTGTTGTGGCCTCTCCCGTTGCGGAGCACAGGCTCCGGATGCACAGGCTCAGCGGCTATGGCTCAGGGGCCCAGCCGCTCCATGGCATGTGGGATCTTCCCGGACTGGGGCACGAACCCGTGTCCCCTGCATCGGCAGGCGGACTCTCAACCACTGCACCACCAGGGAAGCCCTCACCTCTCCTTTTTGTTCGGTTGCCATTCAGTCCTTTAAAAAAAAAAATTGGGAATATATATTTTTGATGCAAAGGCTCTATTCTTTGATTGTTTTTCCGGTTCTGCCCCTTAACCATTGCTAGAGTTCTGCAGGAACTATCCTTGCTCCTCTGCTTAGAGGGCAGAGGAGCGGGAGAAGCCACAGAACTTTCTTTAGCAGGAGGGAAGGAAGGCTGGGACTATGCATATTTTAATAATTTTTTAATGGTTACAGTCTTTTCTCTAGGTATACATCACCTCCTTCTAAAAATGGATAAGAAAATCGTGCTGTTTTCTGTCTTTCAGAGGAGCTCCAGGGTACCAGGGGTAGCTGAGGCCTGGGGTTAATTTAAGGTATCTTGTAATGGAAGTGTGTCTCTTGAGACCTTGCAGAATGGAGTTGGAGTTAACAGAGAGACTTAGGAAGAGTAAAGGCTTTTCATATCATTTAATACCATCATTTAATACTAAAATATAATTTTTTTAATATTTTGAGTGATGAATAATTCTATGACAACCTTCATCTGTAAGAGTTTAGCATGTTAATTAATTTATACTTTAAGCCTATGTGTTTGGTTATTTGGTTGCTAAATGGTTTCAAGGACTCTAGTCCTTGGAAAGGCTGATTGGCAAGTGTTTCATGGTATGATCCCTTCCAATAGACTTTGTGATGATGATGATGATGATGACGAGAGCTAATATTTACGGAGAAGCTGATTTGTGCTGTGTGTTTGAGAACTTTATGTGTATTAATTTAATCTTCATAACAACCTCATTAGTAGGCACTCCTATTATTTCCATTTTTCATATAAGGAAACAGAGGCACAGAGAAGTTAAGTAACTGTGAACTGGGCTTGGTGCCAAGCTGCTTGTATTCACTGAGCACAAGTAGTGATGCATTCACTGTGCAGCCTTTAATAAACGGCCAAACAGAACTTACCCTAGGGCTGCCTTTGGTGGGCTATCAGCCAGTTTGCCACCTCTGCTTGACATTTATCTCTATTAGAAACACAGATTGGAAAGTTGCCACGGGCTTCTGATGTCAGATAATGTGCCATCCAGCTACACATTAATAAATAAGGATAGGAAATAGAATCACAGCGTTTGGCCTTTCTGTGGGAGAAAGACTATGGACTTTGGGGCACCCAGTTTCTGAACAAATTAAAGACACTTCTATAGAATTATGGTTAGCAGTTTTCAAATCTGAGCATCTGCTATTTTGTGCCCAGTACTGTGCCAGGTAGACGTAATAGAAAACATAAAAGAAGCAGAAAAATACTATTAGCAGTTTTAGAGCCACCTACAACTTTGTCGGAGAAATATGACAACACACTGGCAGTAATAGTACATGAGCACATTTGAGTAAGGTTCAGGGTGTGCTGTTCAGATAACGAGTATTAAGGGAGCTTTGTATTGCATAGTGGAGACTGGACCTAACACAGGGGAAACACGTGACTGTTTCAACAGTTCCATCATCCACAAGCCCTGGGAAATATAAAATGTCATCCCATGTTTACCATCTTCAAAGCCTTGAAATACAGCATGACTATCAGCATTGAGACAAAAATTGGCCAGTGATATTTTTCTGCATTGACTTTGGATTCATAGATGTGCAGGTGAGTGTTAGAATCAGTACTGCAAGGTGCAGGGTGACTTCTACAAGTGTCTTTGCCACATGCTGTAAGGCTTGGGTCATTGTTCTTCACTGGTCCCGAAATGTCCAGTGACATGGCATGGCCCAAATAGCTAAACCCTTCATTCTGTATAAGCAGAATTGCTACTATGTGTCAGGTTCTCTGCTAGCTTTCTGAAGATATTTCAAATTCTAGGAAGGCCAAGTGCAGAATTTAGTCTCAGAAAATCTGTGTTCTAATCCTGGCTCTTTCCTTAATTTACATTGAGGCGGAATAAAAGTCAATTTACTTACCTTGGCTTCAACTCCACATTGTGAATGAGAAATCGGCCATATCTGTTGTTCATAAGCTGCTCCGTGGAGTTCCGTGGTTTCTTTCTCAGCGTTGCTGGGGATATTCTGGAACAGTGGTTCTCAACAAGGGCCAGTTTCCTACTCTCATTCCCAGAGGACATTTTGGTCATGTCTGGGGAATGTGTTCGCTACTGGCATCTAGTGGGTAGAGGCCACAGATGTTGCTAAACACTCTACAGTATATGAGATAGCTCTCGTAACCAAGAAGTATGTGGCCTAAAATACCGATAGCAGGCAGGTTGAGAAAACTTGCCATGGAAGATGTGTATGAGCCTGAGCCTCTAACCCACTAATGGCAAAGTACAACCATTTTTATTTGCTGGGTGCAGCAGACATAAATTTGACAGGCATAAACAGATGTTCAAAGCTTAATTTTCTTTATTTCCTATAATTGAGCTTAAATTGTATCTTAATTCCCCCACTCTGGTTCTCAGTAAATTCAGAGTGTACACTAAGGTATTTCAAGGTTCTGATCCTTTCTTTTCTTCTCTTCAGCTCCCAATCTACCTCTGGGGCTTGAAAACCATCCTGGAATTGGGAGGAAGTGGATGTCTAGTTCACGGCCACCTTTGGTTCTACACTCTTACCTGCAGCCATGCACCCCTCTTTGCTAATCTTCAGCCACCAGGTTTGTTTTTTATTGAAGTATTGTTGATTTACAATATTGTGTTAGTTTTAGGTGTACAGCATAGTGATGCAGTATTTTGGGAGATTATATTTCATTATAGGTTTTACGAGGGTATAATTTCTTGTGCTATACAGTAAATCCTTGTAGCATATCTATTTTAAAACTAGTAGTTTTTATCTGTTAATCCACACCCCTACTTTGTCCCTCCCCACCCCTCTCCCTTTTGGTAACCACAAGTTTATTTTCTATGTCTGTGAGTCTCTTTCTGCTTTGCATATACATTCGTTTGTATTATTTTTTAGATTCCACATAGAAGTGATATCATATAGTATTTGTCTTTCTCTGTCTGACTTATTTCACTAAGCGTAACCTTCTCTAGGCACATCCACGTTGCTGTAAATGGCAGTATTTTAAGATTTAATTTGTTTAGAGATGTTCACAGCAAAACCGAGGGGAAGGTATGGAGAGTTCCCATATACCCCCTGCCCTACACATGCACAGCCTCCCTGTTACCAACATGCCCCACCAGACTGGGACCTTTGTTACACCTTATGAGCCTACACTGACACAGCATAGTTACCCGAAGTCTATAGTTTACCTTAGGTTTCACTCTCGGTGTATATTTTTTGGGTTTGGACAAATGCATAATGACATATATCCATTGTTATGGCATCATACAGAATATTTTCACTGCCTGTTCATCCCTCCCTGCCCCTCCCCTAACCCCTGACAACCATTGATCTTTTCACTGTCCCTCCCTCCCTCCCTCTCTTTCTCTTTCCCTGAACCTCCCTTTTTACTATCTATCTATTTGTCTGTCTATCTATCTATCTAGCTAATCTTTAGTATAGGTAATAATTTCTGCTTTTGATTTAGGACACTAAAATTTAAATCCCTAATGGCAGGGCAAGGGTTTATTTGAAAAGCATCACATATCATTCATTCATTCAAAGAATATTTATTTTTCTAGATTCCACATATATGCATTAATATATGATATTTGTTTTTCTCTTTTTTGACTTACTTCACTCTGTATGACACTCTCTAGGTCCATCCACATCTCTGCAAATGACCCAATTTCGTTCCATTTTATGGTGAGTAATATTCCATTATATATATGTACCACATCTTCTTTATCCATTCCTCTGCTGATAGACATTTAGGTCGCTTCCATATCCTAGCTATTGTAAATAGTGCTGCTATGAACATTGGGGTGCATGTGTCTTTTTGATTTATGGTTTTCTCTGGGTATATGCCCAGTAGTGGGATTGCTGGGTCATATGGTAGTTCTAGTTTTAGTTTTTTAAGGAACCTCCATGCTGTTTTCCATAGTGGCTGTATCAGTTTACATTCCCACCAACAGTGCAAAAGGATTCCCTTTTCTCCACACCCTCTCCAGCATTTATTGTTAGTAGATTTTCTGATGATGGCCATTCTGACCTGTGTGAGGTAATACCTCATTGTAGTTTTGACTTTCATTTCTCTAATGATTGGTGATGTTGAGAAACTTTTCATGTGTCTCTTGGTCATCTGTATGTCTTCTTTGGAGAAATATATATTTAGGTCTTCTGTCCATTTTTGGATGGGGTTGTTTGTTTTTCTGATATTGAGCTGCATGAGCTGCTTGTATATTTTGGAGATTAATCCTTTGTCGGTTGCTTCGTTTGCAAATATTTTCTCCCATTCTGAGGGTTGTCTTTTCATTTTGTTTATGGTTTCCTTTGCTGTGCAAAAGCTTTTAAGTTTCATTAGGTCCCATTTGTTTATTTTTGTTTTTTATTTCCATTACTCTACAAGGTGGGTCAAAAAGGATCTTGCTGCGATTTATGTCAAAGAGTGTTCTGCTTATGTTTTCCTCTAAGAGTTTTATAGTGTCTGGACTTACATTTAGGTCTTTAATCCATTTTGCATTTATTTTTGTGTATGGTGTTAGGGCGTGTTCTAATTTCATTCTTCTACATGTAGCTGTCCAGTTTTCGCAGCACCACTTATTGAAGAGGCTGACCTCATTTGCCAAGCAGAAATAGAGACACAGATGTAGAGAACAAATGTATGGATACCAAGGGGGAAAGGGGTGGGGTGGAAGGAATTGGGAGACTGGGATTGACACATATACAATATTGATACTATGCATAAAATAGACAACTGATGGGAACACACTGTATAGCACAGGGAACTCTACTTAATGCACTGTGGTGTCCTAAATGGGAGGGAAATCCAAAAGGGAGGGGATATATGTATATGGCTGGCTGATTCATTTTGCTGTGTAGTAGAGGCTAACACAACGTTGTAAAGCAACTCTACTCCAATAAAAATTAATTTTAAAAAAGGAATATTTATTGAATATATATTCCATGGATAAACCCCTTGACCTAGTCTAGTGCCTAGAAGATTAGATCCTACTCCTGCTTGTATTATTAACTTGTGATGTGATTCTGAAAAAAGCCACTTAATCTTCATATGGCTCAATTACTTCATCTTTAGCATTTCTGTGGTTTTATTTTAATGGTTAGACATACGTGTCTTTTTCTCCCACTGGCCACCCCTGGCATATATAACTTTTTTAGAATCTTGTGTATGTAAATGTAACTCCTAGGTTTAATGCTTTAAACTACCCATGGCTAAATACTCAAACAGTGCTGTTTCACCATTGTTATCATTTTTAGCAATCATTATCTGATAAACTGCACAGCAAATAAAAATTGCTGATCTAATGAATGTAAGCCATTGCCAACCCAAGAACTAAAATCCATTTTGACTACAAATAAACCTTCTGTATTTCAGATAAAGTCTAAATTATAGCATGTCAATTTTTATTCAAAGCAATCTGACAAATAAGTCAATTCAGCTGAAAACAAGGTAAAATCAATCCATTCTTCCCTTTCTTTCCATTTAATTCCCTGAGTTTGGGCAAAATGTAATCAAGGCAGGGTCATGTTGAAAGCTAACACATTTATCTGGTGGGTCAGCTTTCTGATTAAAGAAGGAACATTGAACTTCTAGTCAGGACAACCTTCTGGAAAGTGTAGCTTTTCAGTCATGTTTCATCTGCTATTGGAGTCATTTATTATGAAATCCATTCATTTAAAGAAAGGTGTAGGTAATTAGATTTCAACTCAAAGCTTTGCTATCTGGTGGGAGCTAACATTTTAAATTAAGGGGACTTTTTGAAGGGCACATTTATATGGGGCCTACTGTTGGGTCCCAAGGGAAAAAAATCACCTACCTACCATTGCTAAACCTCATGGCATACTTCCAAAATACTTCCCTGGAGGTTCTCTGTCCCTGTTAATGCCCATATTTCTACCTCTTCTTAAAAAACGGATTATCTTGTTATTGATGTTGAATGATAAGTCTCTGAGTTCACATGTTCACATTGACCTTTGAATTAGAGTAGCTTATAACTCTATCAGCTGACTGTGTAACTCATTCTTCCTAAAATTCTGTTTGAAGGTATGACTCTAGCTGCATTCTAGTCTCCAGTTGGAATATGCACCGTGTTTAAAAGTGTGCTTGTGCACCCACAGATGAGAGGCAGAAAGAGTAAAGAAGGAGTGCAATACAGATCTTGCTATAGGTCCCATTATTGTTCTTCCCACAGTCTGATTGATTGTAATTCTGATCCCCATGCTGGCTCTACATTGGGTAATTATGGAATGCTGGGTAAAGCATTCACCTACCCTCTCTTCCCTTGCCAGGGTATCTGATGAAGATGGTGATGGGCTCTAAACAGTTTCTGTTGATGTTAGTCAGCATATATTAAAAGCCTAGTCTAGTACATTTTCTGCAAACATGAATAAGCCAGGATTTTTGTCCTTTAAAAATTCACAAGGCTTTAAGATGAATAACTAAAGAAAAATAACTTGTATACCACTATCATCTGAAATTTCATTTATAGGAGATAGTGTTATGGTGTTTCTGTTATTACAGATTCAGTATTGGTTGGAGTTACACCAAGATCCCTATCATCTAGCTATTATGTAGGTGAGGAATATGATACTCAGCTAGATCACTTAGATGCTTCTGCTTTACATATTCTGTTCTTAAGGAGATCTCTTAATGCCCCCGTATTCAAAGTGAACACAGTCAAGACTCATCTCTTGAGCTAATAAGATCTAATCTGTAGAAAAATCTGACTGCAATTGTTTCTTGTTAAATGTTCATTTATTCAGAGAAAGCACAGAAGAGTTTATGGATCATTTGAAGCTTATCAGGATCTATTTAATAAAGAGAGGCAGTTGGAACTGCATATTTTCAGTTGTGCAAAAGGAAATTAATAAGAGATGGATATAATCATGGTTTCTATGAAAGGCAGCTTGCAACACAGGTAACATTGCCTCCCACTGAGTTTATGTAGCAAGATAAACTCAGCTGTTGATTGTCTTGTGCTGTTGTGCAGAGGCCTGTCACAATACAGTATAATGGGGATGTATCAAAGTACCATCTCCCCCTACAGGTCAAAGCATTCTAATACCTTGTATTTATGTAGCACCTGGCCCCAGGGACCTCACTGTTTTGTGTGCTGACACACAACATTACTCCCTGATTACATTTCGCAAGCCCCTGCAGCCACTGGGTGACCGCTGTGCAAATCCAGCCATAACTGCATGCTTCGAGTGTAGAAACAGAATGGTACTTGGAAATCCAGCCCCAAGTTTGAACTTTAAGTGCAATGCTACATGATGAATTAAAGGCAAGGAGGCTTGGGCTGGCCATCAGAAAGGGCTTTGTCTCCAGAACACCATTCAGTGTAAAATTAGGTTCAAGGATAAAGTACTCATGGCTGGTAGTATTTTAAAAAAATGACTAGGCATTATAGATTATTATTAAGAAGTAAAGTTAGAGACCAGTTATCAAGAGAAAGATTGTCTGAATTGTTGGTCCAGTCTAATCACCATGTATTTCCTGTGATTAGACTCATCACGACACAGTAAAAGAACTATGCTTTTTGTTTGTTTTTTTTTTGGCGATACGCGGGTCTCTCACTGTTGTGGCCTCTCGCGTTGCGGAGCACAGGCTCCGGATGCGCAGGCTCAGCGGCCACGGCTCACGGGCCCAGCCGCTCTGCGGCATGTGGGATCCTCCTGGACCAGGGGCACGAACCCGTGTCCCCTGCATCGGCAGGTGGACTCTCAACCACTGCGCCACCAGGGAAGCCTGAACTATGCTTATTTAAATCTATATCATACCACAGCTCTACTTGTGGGAGAAAACTCTAACAGAGGCAGGAGAAATTTGTGGCTCAGGGAGCATCAGACATGTCCAAGCTATCTGGGAACTGGCAGACCTCCCAGTGCAGCAATTTAACACATTTACTGGGGATAGTGGAATACCTCTGTATATCAAAGGGATGTATATTCAGTTTTTCTCAATGTATTTTCTGGATGTGTGTATCGATGCTTTCCCTGACTGTGCTATGAAGTATACAGGGTCCTCAGAACCCAGAAAAACATGTGGCCATGATTTCCACATAACAGTAATGTCTCCAGGGTAGACACTTATTTATAACAAACTAATGGTGTTGAAAATCACCCCTCCTACCTGCCCCTCTTCCTGATGTCTTTCTGGTACATGGCCTAAGGGCAATGATTCCTTCTCTTCTGTCATTAGCTTGGCCTGTTATTTATAGGTAGAATGATAATCCTCTTAGTTTTGTATGTGAGAAAATCCAATAAAACCTTCAAGATCAAACCCCAAATAGGACACCAGTTACGATATTGAATAACTTGCCAACATATTGTCATAACCATCAGAATGAAGGAATGGAAAGAAATTAATAACTATGGGTCATCAAGACGAGGGTAGGGACATTTTCTTCCACACTCAGAATGAATGAGTGTACGATAACTCCAAGACCTTTGTAGAGCTCCACTGCTGTGACTCTTGCCTTAGGCTCAGTGCTCTCTAGTCTTCTTCTGGTTGCTTCACTCCCCACAGGGAGAGTAGTGCACTGGGGACCAAGGGGACATGTCCACTGAAAACCCACTCTCCCCTTATAGTACACACTCAAGCTACCACAACCTGATATCAATTGGTTCCAAATCCAGTTCCATTGATTTTGTGTGCATTTTTACCAGATTCCTCTAAGTCTGAGGACAAGGGACAGTTGTTTCAGGGGTGTGTGGGTAAGGCTTAGATTTCTGGGTTGCGTGTCCCAGGTATGCTTGTGTGGTCCCTCACCATGTGATGAGTGGGAGAATGGGAGGGCAGGCGTCCTGTGAGCTGGGGCCTCTCTCTAGTGTTGCCCTGCACCCTGCAAATACCAGGTGTGGGTCTGTGTAGACACACGCCAAACAATCTCAGTCAGCACCCCTACTTCTACCAATACATTCCCATAGTGAATGTTAGGCTTCTGGCTCTAGGAATAAATTTTTACTTTTCCTTGAATTGCTACAAAGCACTGCCCTTCTGCCTTTTTGTTAAAACCCAAAGGCCAACCTCAGATTGCATCCTCCTTTTTCAATCTTCTCCAGTCTCTGTAGGGACAAAGAATGCCAAAGGCAGCACACATGTACTCAGTCAAGAAAGTAACTTTGGACATGATAGTCTGCACAAATGGATAAGGCAATTAGGTGCCAGTGGGCATGGTTGTAATGCTCCGGGTGAAATTATGTTCAGGGATTTTGTTTGTGTGTGTACCTGATTTTCCCCCTGGTCTACTTTATTCCTTGTTCCTTGGAAATCATTTTCATATCCCCTGTTTTCCATCAATGATTTCTTTCTATATGCCAAGTGTGAGCCTGACAAGGCCCAGTACCAGCAAGACTTTGAGTTAAGTACACACAGTAGCTGTTGTGGGATTAGAGAATTGAGTGTCATTTCAGAGAAGTTAGCCACATCTATTCTCTTCTCAGTCTAACACCTCTCCTAGGCTATAGCTTCTGCCTTAGTAAGGAGAGGGGCACAGCCAAGGAATAAGAATTAGAAGACACTGAGAACTTGAAGGAAGGGAATGGGAGTCAGTGAGGAGGTGAAAGGCACACAAGGGAGATGTCAACCAAATTTGGCCTTTTATAAAATTTTAATGAAGGAGAGGCTTGGCAAAATGAATACCTGCTTACAAATTGTATCATAGGCATTTAGAATCATTTCCCAGGGTGAATCCCCCAAAGAGATTAAATGGGTCAGAGGATATTGATATTTTAAGACTCTTGATACCTAAAGTCAAACTATAATCTGTACTCTAACTGGCAGCATCTGAGGGTTCCTACTTTATTGAGTCTTTGCCAGTATTAGCAATTACTTTTTTCTTTTTTATTATTTAAAAAATTCTTTGCCTAATAACCAAAATGTTGCCTTACTGTTTCAATTTTATTTTCTATTATTATTAGTGAATCAAATGTTTTTGACTAACTCTGTGGGCTTCTATTTCCTCTTTCAAAATTATTTGTTTAGGTCTTGTGTGTATGTGTGTGTGTACACACACACACACACACACACACACACATATATATATATATATATATATATACAAGAATTCTAGTGTTTTACTTAGGTAAGCCTTCCTTTAAGATACCAAATGGCACAGCTAGCCTATGTATATACAAAGTGGCATACCATGGCAAAATGTACATAATGGCAAGATACCAAAGGGCACAGCTAGTGTTTATATGCAAAAAGTGACCAGTGCAATGTGTTTTAAACTCAATGAACTTTTTTTGTATGTCACCCATGCGTTCTCTTTTCCTTTTTATTTTATTTTTAAAAATTTTGTTTGAGATATTTTAGTGGTTGAGTAATTTAGGATGGGGATAAAGCTGCTTTTGTCCCATTAAAAGACTATTTTTAAACCCTGGTCATTTAAAATTCAACCAGAAGATGCTGTGGGTCACCAATTGAATCATAACTTTAGCTAATTCTAACTTGTTTTTAGATAAGCTAAAACTGATTTTTTTTTAATATAAACACTGATAGAAGACTCACATAGAGTGATTTTCTCAGCAGAAGAAAAAAATCAAAGAGCTTTTGCTCCTTTGAGAAATCCTATAGAGAGATCTGGTAAGAGAAAAGGAAGCTTGCACCAAGGATTTTCCCTAGGTTCCCAGAGACAGTAGACATGAAATGGCCACTTCAGTCAGAGTCTCCACCTGCTATAGGAGTCCACACTGAAGCCTTCTTTCACTTATTTTCTGGACTGAATTATTTCTAAGCAAGTTCTCACTTTAAAAACATAGCATATATATCATGAGTAAAGGATGGGAAGACATAGTAAAATGTACTTGCCTTTTAAACTAAATCAAACTTAATATTTTTTGGATGGCTCAAGAGGTTGCTTTTTTCATTCATTCATTTATCTGTTCAATTGGTATTTATTGAGCTTCATGCTTAAGGCATTAAGCTAGGTGCAAGGGGGATATAAAAACAAATCACTCTGGATCCTGCCTCACAAGCAGCGTGGTTGAGTAGGAACGATGTGACACATTCTTAAACTGAAATAATCCGAGGTGGAAGTGAGAAACATATGAGAGATTACCTGAAGCACCACGGATGTTCAGTATGGGGAGAGCATCCAAATAATCCCATCTTGACTAGACTTTCAAACTGTTGCTTACTATTCCATTTGCATTTGCTTGTGTGGTTGGAGCAGCTACATTGCAAATGGCAGACCTTCCCTGGTGTGCAGCCACAGACTGCCTTTGGTGTCCACCAGGGGATCCCTCCACACTTAAAGTAGGCAATTACTGTTTTATGGCAGTCTGGCATATTTTTCTTATGCTTTCATTTGGAATATTACTTCTTACCCATTGAGTATAATCTGACGGTACTGAACTAGAGGTCCTGTCCTTCTTAACTAAGTTTGGCACATGCTAAACCTCTAGTCCCACTCTAGAATTTGAATTCAGGGCAAAGTGACATAGTTCATCCTCACTGGATTGTTACTATAGTTTCTATTTCTAGTCTTGATTTCATTTCGTTTTTCTTTTTTTGAATTTTATTTTATTTTTTTATACAGCAGGTTCTCATTAGTTATCTATGTTATACATATTCGTGTATACATGTCAATCCCAATCTCCCAATTCATCCCACCATCACGCCCCTCCCGCTTTCCCCCCTTGGTGTCCATACGTTCTCTACATCTGTGTCTCTATTTCTTCCCTTTCTGAGTCTAGTTCTCTAATGTCCCAGAGGATATTTTTCAAAATCTTCACCTTTTGTAGGTTAGCTAGAGTTGGGTTTTTGGTGCTGTGTAGAACATCTGTTGTTTCCTGTTCCAGACCCATTTCCTACCCTCCTCCACTCTGCTCTCTGTCCAGGAGGCTGGCCTGAATGAACTATATCAACAGGCTTCTCTTTTTCTCTGGTTTCTGGTTGTGTTTTGACAAAAGGGAATTTCCATAGGCGGTCAGAGGAAGGAGGAGAGTGAGATCATATCACTTGGTCCCTTCCTTGTGAAGTGAACTTTGGGCTGCTGTGTCTCTCAACTAAGCCTGGGTTCTGACTGTACCGGATGATGAATTGCCATGCTAATTAAACACACAGCACTGTCAAGTCTCCTATACTAAAGTAAGGGGATTGGTGGAGATGAGGTGAGAGCCTGAGAAGTTGAATGGGATTAGACATGAACAAGGCTGAGAAATTTTTACTTCTGAATTTCCCTGAACCTCTCTTGATGGAAGAGGGAGCCTGTTCTTACCCCTTCCCCATCTGAGGAAACTAGCCCTCCTCTGCTTAAAGGTTTTCAGATTGCACTTGAGACAGTGCTAGAGTTCCCTCAGAAGTTGATGTCCATCTTCTTTTTTTTTTTTTAAGTTAGTTTACTTATTTATTTTTGGCTGTGTTGGGTCTTCGTTGCTATGCACGGGCTTTCTCTAGTTGCGGCGAGCGGGGGCTACCCTTCGTTGTGGTGCACGTGCTTCTCACCAGGGTGGCTTCTCTTGTGTGGAACACGGGCTATAGGTGCACGGGCTTCAGTAGTTGTGGCAAGCAGGCTCAGTAGTTGATGCATAGGCTTAGTTGCTCCGCGGCATGTGGGATCTTTCTGGCCCAGGGCTCGAACCCGTGTCCCCTGCATTGGCAGGAGGATTCTTAACCACTGCGCCACCAGGGAAGTCCTGATGTCTGTCTTCTTTAGCATCTACCTCAGTGTATTGCCTTGTGGCCCATGAAGAGAGTTAGGTCCCAACATTGCCTAGGACTGCTCCCCCGTGCCCCCACAAAGCCTATACATTGTGAAAATAAATGACCTTATAAAATGAGTTTGGAAGTGGTCCCTTTTCTTAAATTTTTTGGAGGAATTTAAGAATGGTTGTAAAATGGTAGAATTCACCAGTGAAGCCATCTGGTCCTGGGTTTTGCTTTGTTGAGAGGTTTTCTATTATTGATTCAATCTCCTTATTTGTTATTGATCTGTTCAGGTTTTCTATTTCGTCATGATTCAGTCTTGGTAGGTTGCATGTTTCTAGGAATTAATGAATTTCTTCTAGGTTAACCAATTTGTTAATATTGGTTAACACTACCCTAATATCAAAGCCAGACAAAGGTATTACAAGAAAAGAAAGCTATAGGCTAATAACCCTAATGAACATAGCTGCAAAAATCCTGAACAGAATACTAGCAAACTGAATTCAACAGCACATTAAAAGGATCATACACCATGACCAAGTGAGATTTAATTCTGGGCTGCAAGTATGGCTCAATATACAAATCAATTAATATAATACATCACATTAATATAATGAAGGAAAAAATAGAATGAAGAATAAAGATCACAGGGTCATCTCAATAGATGCAGAAAAAGCATTTGATAAAATGTAACACATTTTTCATGATAAAAACTAGGTATAGAAGAAATTAGGTATAGAAGGAATTTACCTCAATATAATTAAGTACATATATGAAAATCCCACAACAAACATTATACTTAATGGTGAAAAGTTCTAAAGTTTTCCAGTAACATCAGGAAGAGGCAATGATGCTCACTCTCACCACTTCTGTTAAACATAGTACCCGAAGTCCTAGCCAGAACAATTAGGCAAGGAAAAAAAATAAAAATAAAAGGCATCCAAATCAGAAAGGAAGAAGTAAAATTATCTCTGTTTGAAGATGACATGATCTTATTCATAGAAAACCCTAGAGACTCCACAAAAATAAAAACTGTTAGAATTCAGTAGATTTTGTATCATACAAAAATCAGTTGTGTTTTTATACAATAACAACGAACTATACAAAAAGAAATAAAGAAATTTCATCTGCAATAGCACCAAAAAGAATAAAATACTTAGGAGTAAAATTAACCAAGGAGGTAAGAGACTTGTACATTGAAAACTACAAAGCATTGATGAAAAAAGTTAAAGAAGACACAAATAAGTAGAAAGACATCCTATGTTCATAGATTGAAAGACTTCAAGGTGTTAAAATGTCCACACTACCCAAAGTGATCTAGAGCTTCAACGCAGTCTCTATGAAAATTCCAATGGTGGTTTTTTTTTATATAAAAAGAAAAAACAGTTCTAAAATTTATATGGAAACACAAAAAGTCCTCATAACAAAAGCAATCTTGAGAAAGAACAAAGATGGAGGCATAAAAACAAACATATAGACTAGTGCAACAGAATAGAGAGTCCAGAAATAAACCCATGCATATATGGTCAGCAGATCTTCAACAAGGGTGCCAAGAATGCATAATGGAGGAAGGACTGTCTCTTCAAAAAATGGCGTTGGGAAAACTGAATATCCACATGAGAAGAAAGAAATTGGACACTTATCTTACACCTTACAAAAGAATCAAGTCAAAATGGATTAAAGACTTAAAAATAAGAACTAAAACTGTAAATTCCTAGAAGAAAACATAGGGGAAAACGTCATAACATTGGTATGGGCAGTTATTTCTTGGTTATAAAACCAAAAGTACAGGCAACAAATACAAAAATAGACAAGCAGGGTATGTCAAGCTAAAATGCTTCTGCATAGCAAAGGAAATAATCAGCTGACTGAAAAGGCAACCTGTAAAAAGGGAGAAAATATTTGTAAACCGTATATCTGATAAAGGATTAATACCCAAAATGTTTAAGGAACCTCCTACAGCTCAATAGCTAAAAACCAAGTAATCTGATTAAAAAATGGGCAAAGGACTTGAACAGACATTTCTCCAAAGAAGACACACAAATGACCAATAGGTATATGAGGAGATGCTCAACATCACTAATCATCAGGGAAACACAAATCAAAACCACAATGAGATATCACCGCCCAGCTAGGATGTTAGAATAACTAACAAGACAACAAGTGTTGGTGAGGATGTAAAGAAATTGGAAGCCTTGTATACTGTTGGTGGAAATGTAAAATGGTGCAGCCACTATGGAAAACAGTATGGAAATTCCTCAAAAAATTAAAAATAGAGCTACCCTAGCAACTCTGCTTCTGACTATATGTTTAAATCAGGCTCTCAGAGGTATCTACACTCCCATGTTTTTTGCAAAATTATTCACAATAGCCAAGATATAGAAACAATCTAAATGTTCACTGATAGATGAACTGATAAAGAAAATGTGGTATGAATATACAATGCAATATTATTCACCGTAAAAAGGAAGGAAATCCTGCCATAGGTGACAACATGGATGAACATGGAGGACATTACACTTAGTGGAGTAAACTGGTCACAGAGCGACAAACACTGCATGATTCCACTTACACGAATTACCTAAAATAGTCCAAGTCATAGAAACAGTGTAGAATTGTGGTTGCCAAGGGCTGAAAGGAGGGGAAAATGGGGAGGAGCTGCTCAATGAATATAAAGTTTGAGTTTTCCAAATTGAATAAGTTCTAGAGATCTGCTGTATAACATTATGTCTATAGGTTATCAGTACTTACCTGGCACTTCAGAATTTAAGAGAGTAGCTCATAAGTGCTCTCACCACAATAATAAAGACAAGTTTACTTATCAACAATAAATATATTTCATTATCTGGGGAAAAGTATCTGTAGAGGACATTATTGGGACAAGCGGGCAAATCTCAAATACAGGTAGTGAGTTATATAACAATATTGTATCCAAATTAGATTTCCTGATTTTAATAATGTATTGTGCTTATGTAAGAGAATGTCCTTGTTCTTGGAAAATACATATTGAAGTATTTTGGGGTAACATGCATGATGTCTGCAATTTCCTCTCAAATGGCAAATGATTCAGAGAAAAATGTGTATGAGTTTGTGTCCACATAGAGAAAGAGAAACAAAATCGTACATAAATAAGGTAAGAGGTTAACACCTGTTGAGTCTGGGTAAAAGTTATATCAGAGTTCTTTACATCATTCATGCAACCTTAATGCATTTTTTGAAGTTATATCAAAATTGAAAAGTTAAATATTTAAAAAGGAAATACACTTCTAAAAAAAGAGCAAATGATTTTGCCATTCTCTATCATTGGTAACCTGGAAAGTAAGCTTGGGAAGTAAGCAAGGAGTGGATTCTTCAGGTGTTTGAGCAAAACTGATGAAACAGAATCAGAGGAAGCTGAATTTGTGGAACTGAGTGTACTAATTTGGAATTCAGAATATAATGTTTTGGTTAAAACACTTGGTAGAGACATATATAGTTTGCTGAATTGGCTGACCTAAAGCTGCACCCAAAGTTGGCTTATAGTTAATAAGGTTAAAATGCTAGCACTCCTCGTTCCAGCATTTTGAAGAGGTAGGAGTCTGAAGCTGTAGGAAATGGGAATGTTGGAATGGATTTTTTTTTTAAATTGGAGTATAGTTGCTTTACAGTGTTGTGTTAGTTTCTGCTGTAAAATGAAGTGAATCAGCTGTATGTGTACCTGCTCAGCCACTCCCAGTCGTACACTCGGGGATTACATGGAGGTCACTCTCTTCATTGAAGCATTAAGAAATCATTGGTAAGGAGCACACCACCATCCTTGAAGACCCCTGAATTGCCAGTTCTCTGTAGACCAGATATAACGTAGGGAAATTTCAGTGACATTGAGTTTTTTTATCTCAATGGGAATAATATCATATGGAGTTGTAGAGAACAGGTGGTGATGCAATTACTACAATAAAATCATGTTTAAAATGGTTATTAGAGGATTTCTGACCTGCAGGAATTTCTGGCAGTGGCTCCTTAGAAATGAAATAGGTGGGCAGCCTAGTAAAATCCTTCTTGAAATACATAGGCAAAACCAAACTTTAGTTTGGCTGGGAAGAAAACAAACTTCAATTACTCTAAGTGGAAATTATCCATTTCCTAAGTCAGTGCACAGCCCCAGATTCCTTTGAGTAAAGGGGAGGTAAGGTCCCTCTGAGGAATGACTGTGTAACAAACCCACAAGCATTTTCCAACTGTTCCAGAAGCCATTTACCAGGGGGACTGTGCATGGCAGAGAATGGAACTCAGCTTTTCTGGGGTTTACTGAATGGTGGCTCTGAACTTAAAATAGTACCCCAAAACTCAAAATAGCTCTCTCATTCACAAGTCATTGTAGGACCTTATAGAGCTCAGGTTATAGGGAGTCCTGGATAATGTCTGTCTCAAGGTGTGTCCAGTAAGAACATGAACCCATACTCAGGTTATTTTTCCAGTTGTAAAACATATAGCATGCTTAGTAATTGGAAATAAAACTTCCATATTGGTTTCCTGACTTGTGGATTGAGGAGAAAAATCACAAGCCCACTTTACAGATTTATCTGTATAGTATGTCAGTACCAGCAAGAAGAGTTTGGCTGCTGCACTACTGTCTTACTCAGGAAGGCCTGAAAGACACTGGTGAACAGGAATCTTCCATGTGAGCAGAACTTTTCATAGAACATCTGGTTGTGTATGTTGTGTGGAAAGAAAGACAGCCTAAAATGCAGTGATTCATGGGCTGTAGCTAAAGGGCTGGCTCACTGGTCAGGGACAAAGTTGAAAAATTGGTTTTAAGTATGACTGAAAGAGAGGTGTATGCACGGATCTCTTAGAATGGGTACAGCATGTGAAGATACTCAGGTTCCACATAATGCCCATTAGAGGACATCCAGTGCAGAGATGAAGATGTTCTCTCCTGTGGATGCCATTTTTTCCAGAACCACCTACTTCTATTCCAGCGAGTCCAAGTACAAAGTATCTAGAGTAGCAGGGATAGAAGCTATACATAGATTCAAACTTGTGGTCTTTCCCTCAAATGGCTACTGCCACTCGGAACTGTGCAAACTACTGACGACATAGACCAACACTGAACTCCTGATAAGGCACCATTTTCAAGGGAGGACCAGCCAGCTACCTGGTGGTGTGCTAGTCATAGTTGACCCGTCTCTAGCTAGAGAGGGCATAGCTTTTAGTCCTTACAGGGCTACAATTAATATTTCAGAAATGCTCAGCCCCCCATTCATGTATCTGAGGAGTATTTTCTTCATTCCCGTAGTATACCTCATGATATCCCCTCTGGCCAGAGGACACATTTTACAGCAGAGTAAGTACGGAAACACAGGCACACTCCCATGGTCTCAGTGTGTTTCATCACTGAGAAGTGCTTGGCTTAATAGAGTGCTGGGATAGTCTTCTGAAAGTTCAGTTATGTTTCTAGCTAGGAAACACCTTGTGAGATCGAGGTGCTTCATGATAGGATGTGGTAGATATCATGAACAAACATCACTCTGAGCTAGTTTCTCATGCATTAGTATCTCTGTTAGCCAGACTCCATAGCTCCTGGTACCAAAATGTGGAGATGAGAGTGACCTCTCTCACTATTACTCTTAACAACCCACTTGGGAAACAATTGCTCCCCGTATCTACAATTTTGGCCTTGGTGGTTTTGGAGGACTTAGGGTAAAAAGGAGGAATCATTTTATCAGAAAGCAGTCATTGTTCTGCTGTACTAGGCACTCTGGTCATTTTGAGTTCCTTGTGGCAGAGAAGAGGGTCACTGTTTTATCTGAGGTGTTTGTCCCAATTACCAGGAAGAAATATGATTTCTGCTACTCAGTGAGAGTGAAGAGTAGCAGGGGACCCAGGGGTTTGAGTGGAGAATTTCTTACTTGTGTAGTCAATAGTCTATACTCAGTAGTTCTGGTCAATGGAAAACTGCAGAAACCCAATTAAGATAAGACCACTAAAGTCTTAGATTTTGTAGAAATAAAAGTTTGGGCCACACCATTAGGTAAAGTATTTGTCTAGCTGAAGTCTTAGTGGAGATGTTAGGAACATGGGACAGGGTGGTAGAAGATTATTATGACTAGCTACAGCAGTGATGTTTTGTTCTATAATTATATTTTTCTCCCATATTTTTCTCTTCTTTCTCATATGATGGACACGAATGGTGATTATCATTTTAGGTTTCTGTGGGAGTTGATTAAATTGACATGAGCCTTTTCTAATGCATTAACTAATGAGACCTTGTGTAACCTCTGTATTGGGGACATGCTATTTTTTTAAAAAATTAAAACTTCATTAAGGAATAATTGACAAGTATTTACATGTATATTTAAAGTCTCCATTGTGGTGATTCAATATACGTATACACTGATTGATTACCAAAATCAAGTTAATTAACACATCTATCACTTCACATAATTAACCCTTTTTTGTGTGTGTGGTGAGAATGCTTAATAGGTACTCTCAGCAAATTTCAAGTATACAAATATTATTAACTATAGTCACCATGCATATTAGAACCTCAGAACTAATTCTTCCTGTAACTGATAATTTATACCCTTTGACCTACATCAACCAATTTTCCCATTCCCCAGTCCCTGGCAACTACTATTCTATTCTCTGTTTCTATGAAATTGCTTTAAAAATTTTTTTTTTAATTTTAAGATTCCACATATAGTTGATACCATACAGTATTTGTCTTTCTCTGTCTGGCTTATTTCACTTAACATAATGCTCTCCAGCTTTACCCATGTTGTTGCAAATGGTAGGACTTCCCTCTTTTTAAAGTCTGAATAGTATTCCAATATTATGGAATTTTCCTTATCCATTCTTCCATAAAAGGATATTTAAGTTTCCTTTATCTTGTTTCCATATCTTGCCTATTGTGAATAATGCTTCAGTGAATATGGGTGTGCAGATATCTCTTTGAGATACTGATTTCAATTCCTTTGGCTATAAAACCAGAAGTGAGATTGCTAGATCATATGGTAGTCCTATTCTTAACTTTTGAGGAACCATCCCACTTTTCCATAGCTGACACACTTTTCATCTGGATAAAGGATAAGAAGAGATACTGGAGGGTAAAAATAGGTTGACCATGCTAGATATCTTCTGATTGCTTTCCAGGTCCTCTTCATCATTCTCCATCCTGGTCTCTGCCTCAGAAGGCTATGGATTCCAGTTAGGTTTGGTCATTGGGAGTCCCTGTAGGATTGCTTAAGACTGTGTCCCTTGACTGGGAGAGACCTCTTTTATACACCTCAGTTCTTGTGGGTTCTGGTAACCCCTCTCTCTTCTCATTATTGCACTATCCTTTGTAGTTCTTCTGCACTGACCAGCAGCTATGTAAATAGCGTTTTGACCTTCCTTGGCACGTCCCAATGTGAATATGTTGTGTGTTTCTTGAGTCCCTGACTGATGCAGTTACTTAGCACCACAACACAGTGATAAACAAAATGAACCAAAATCTCAGTGTGCATTTACCGCCTTTTATCTACATGTTGACATTAAAGTGATAACTAAACATTTGAATCATCAAAGGATTAAATTTCACACAGTAAAAGTTTAAGATGCGAAACATTTTGTCATAACACAACTTTAATACACATATTATTTTAGTAGCAGCTAATACTTTAGAAATATTTTATAATAATTTAAGGACTTAAAAAAACAAAGCCAGAAATATTTAAAGACTTGGCCAAAATGTTGAAGTAGTACCAGGAATGTGATTAGAATCTTGTGCTTTTCTCAGAATATCCTCTATTCTTTGAATGGTATGGTATCAGAAGAAGCTTGGTGTATTCATTTTTCCTCATTAGCAAGGTTTTTCCATAAATCATTTAGTTCAGTATAACCTATCTTTAAGGATATAGACAATTTATTTAGTCAGTCAATGGAGATGATTTCACAGAAGTTTTGACAAATTTGGTGAATTTTAGATTGTAATTTTGCATCTATTCATCTGTCTTTCAAATTATATACTGAACTTTTGAGGTCTAGATTTTTTTAGTGAATAAAAAATAGCTTTATTGAGATACAATTTATATACTGTAATGTTCACATGTTTAGGATGTACAATTCAATGGCTTTTGGTTTATATATAGATAAACCAGATAGATAGATGTTTCTACATCTATCACCTTAATTTTAGAACATTTTCATTATGCCCCAAAGAAGCTTTATACCAGTTTACTTAACAGTCACTATTTTCACTCCCCATGACACACTTTTGTTCTCCCGAATCTAGGCAACCATTAATCTACTTTTTTTTATAGATCTGTTGGGGTCTGGATTTTGATCTTTATTTCTATATGCTTAATGTTTAATACAGTGTCTGTTACTTAGTATCCATTCAGTATAATAGGTTTGTTTAATAAATAAATGTTCATCACAAGCTGGGTGAAGTTAGATAAATCTTTTATAAACCGCCTGCTTTCCCTGAATATCTTTGAATGATCTAATATCTTTTAAATTTGTTTCTCTGGACATGCCAAATATGAAAGCAGGAGACTGTGCTTTTGTAAAGTGTCTCTTTTTTGTCTTCAAAGTTTACATTGCACAGCTGCAATCAGCATTGTTTTATAACCAGGAGTGTACCTTTTTACTTAAGTTCCTCCTTGCTCCCCAGAAGCCTTCTGTGATATCACCATCAGCTCTGTCATTATAGAATCAGGAAGCATATCTTTGAAATTCAGAACTTGCTCTTCAGGTGGTCTGTTGGGACATCCTCAGGTATTTATGTATGATGAGATTTATTGACGGAATCCCTTCTATCTTCATAGACAGGTCAGGGTTATATAGCCTGCGTTCTATGTCAAGGACACTAGTGAATAAAGGCTGATAAACCTGAGGGAGCACCTTGAAAATAGGTGTTCTGGAGACTGACCCAAACGAAGGTCATTTGCAGCCTGTCCCTTTAAGGCTGGCAGTGACACCCAGGCCCAAGGAGCTTCAGAACTGTCATTGTTAGAATAATAATATGATATCTAATTCTGTTTTTAAGTGAAAGAGAATAAAATTAACCCTCTAGACCCTGTGAACTGGGCTACCAGGTGCAATCCCATTTAGTGACATTGTGTACTGAATCCACACAAGAACGTGTATGTGAACATTTGGAGGGAAGGGAATATTATCACATTAAAATCATAACAGTCTAAGAGGCTGGAGGAACACACAGGTTTTGCTATTTTTTTCCCAGCAGTCTTTGTACTGCCTCTCACAATAAATAAGCTTGCTGTGTCTCCTCGAGGCAGCTGCCTAACATTGTTTTGCTGCTACAAAGTACTGAATAAAAATAATTTCTCATTCTTCTCAGTTTTCACCTTCAGCTGTTAAATTTCTTCTTAAATGAAAGGGAAAATGACAATTGACACAGTCTTTTGGCTTGCTTATTTTCTTAGCCTAGCGCCATTTTGGAGTTAGGTGGTGGTAGAGATTCCATAGAGAGAGGAAAAGACAAGCATTTTTAGTCCTATCCCATTTTAAACACCATCAGATGGGTAGGTATTAATACCTGGAGAAAACTTAATGACTTTGAGTATTCGCAAAAGAGAAAAAAGGGATATGAAGAATCAACAAGGGGGAGAAGTTGTTTCTGCTTTGAACGTTTGATCACAAAAGTTGTCAACTTGTGGTTTATATCTGTTAGAATTTTGTAAGTCCTTCTCATGGAATTTTGAGGGTATGAAAGGAATATTGCTACTCTTGCATAGAATTGACACCTACAATTTAAATAATCAGGACAAATTGCAGGCTTATTTATATCTACTGCTGTTTGCTTGGTTTGTCATTGTAATTTCTGGTAGCCAAGGGTATTGGGAAAGTTAGAAATATGATGTACTTTTGTGTTGGAAATGAGGGGAAGGGTGAAGAGTGGTGAAGGAGACGCTGCCATGGTGGATAGTCTCTGGGGAAATTTTACTTTCTCTTCTGCTTTCCAGAGACATCTTTGTTTTGTACTTTCTCCTCACGTTCACAGCTGTACACAGTACAAATTCGTAAACAAGAGCCTGTTTACATCTTCTCTGGGGATTTGGGGTTTCCTTGGAATACCAATGGTGTCAGGGGAATAGGAAAAGCTGACACAGATTCCAGGGCTGGTTGCTATAAACAGACAAACAATTAGATAGGTGTAACAACCAAGGTGGTTAAAATATCATCTCAGAAAATGTCCCTGCCCCAAAGGGAGGATGGTGAGTTAGCGAGTGATTTCCTCTATACACGTACCAGGAGCTGTCAGACAGTCCTAGGGAGCAGAAAGCATGTTCAGTCCTCTGCGATTTGCAGTAAATGGCTGTGATGTCACTGCCCAGCAAACGAGAATGTTACTTGTGAATGAGTCAAGAATCGACACGTCACTCTGCTCGACCAAGAAAAACCCGTGATCTCTAGAGACTCATACATCCCAGACACAAGTTCTTTCTTTGCTGTGAAACTGTGTTAACTCTTCCAGGCCCCTAGAGTAAGGCGGCAGTGCCAAAAGAGTGTCAGTAGAGCTTAAGAGAATGCCTATCGCATAGGGAATGAATTTTTTTTTTTTTTTTTTTTTTTTTTTTTTTGCGGTACGCGGGCCTCTCACTGTTGTGGCCTCTCCCGTTGCGGAGCATAGGCTCTGGAGGTGCAGGGTCAGCAGCCATGGCTCATGGGCCCAGCCGCTCCGCGGCATGTGGGATCTTCCCGGACCAGGGCACGAACCCGCGTCCCCTGCATCGGCAGGCGGACCCTCAACCGCTGCGCCACCAGGGAAGCCCTGGGAATGAATATTTTTTAAGGGAGAATTTGGTTATACTTTTACAAAATAGAGAATCAAGGCTCTTCTACTGTCCTCTACCTATTCTTCATACTTTATTTTTCACACATTCTTTTATTGATCCAATATTTACTGAGAACCTATCTTGGCAAGTCACTGTGCTAGTCACTAGGTATATAGAGACGAATGTGATATAGATGGAACTCACCATTTGCCCTTCCCGAGCTCCCGAGCACACACCTGCTTCTTCTGTATTAGGGGTGCTTAATCTCTACTATGTTGGCTGGCTGATTCTTGAAGCAGGCTTCAAAATTGTCTGTATGTGTGTGTATATGCAGAGAAGACCCGTAGCTTTCATCACATTTTCAAATGGGTCCAGGGAATAAATCTTTTATAATTAAAAGTATTGCTCCTGGTAATTTGAGTAGACATGGGGATGTATTTGATTAAATTGGCAGATTTTAGAAATCAGATTACACGTACAAGCTGAAAGTTGACAAACTTTAGGACCAAAGGGACAGACCAAACGGTTGTGCAAAAGTCTCTAACTGCTTCAAAGCAGACAGAATCTTGTTTGCACATTTCGTCAGGCATCTGGGGCTTTGTATAAGAAGTGATTGCTCAACACACTGTACTATAAATACTGCAAAACAAAAGAATCTGATTCACCACCAGCCACTGATCTACTTTTTACAAATCTAGCTATTTTTTTCATTGTATAACTTTATTTTGACTTTTTAGAAACAAGGATGTCCTCTGGAATACGGGAAAGTGTTTTGCTACATTTTACCATTTTAGGAATGTTTATTGTTGTGAGATCTATTTTAACTACTTAAAATGTCATGCATAAATAATCAATGTAATTTGGAAGAACAATTAGCAAATTACTAAATTGGGTACTTTGCTATTACAAAGAATGTCCGTTTTTGACTTAATAGTAAAAGAGCTCACAACTTAGAGTATGCTTTAAATTTTATTTAGCACTTTCTGGACATTATCTTAAGTTTCAAAACAACCCTATTAGGTAAGCACTACTACTCCTATATTAAAGACATGAAAATTGAGCCTTAATTACAATCTACCTTTTCTGAAATTATTAGCTATGTTTCAATATCATGTAAGCAAAGCAGATGTGTAAAAAGTCCTCTTATTAGTAAAATCTAAATATAACATTTGCTGAATATTTTGCTTACTATATTAAATATAGATGGCTTTAGAGCATGCAAAAATCTTGAGTTTTCAATAGCTGTGTGAACACAATCTTTGATTAATAAATGTAATCAGTGTTCCTTTCTGAGGACATTTACCTTTCCATGCTTTTGTTCTGTTAGGTCAGAATATTACTAGATACAGCAGTTACCTAGCACAGTGTCATAGAATAGATGAAAATGCTAATAGTAGTTGGTAAGAAATAGGCTGTTAACAACTGGCTACCATTTGCCAGGCCTACAATGGGTGCATTGCACAACGTGAACATGAAATTGTAAGAACAAGCTTTTGTGGTAGAAAATGTTTCCGATAAGGAAAGTGGCATTCAGAAAGTTGTATAACTTGTCTAAAGTTACTCAGTCCATGAGATGTCCACCTGGGATTCCAATTTCAGTCTTTTTGATTTAAAAACTCATCCCATTACCCATGGCACTCTTGTAGGAGCAAATTTGGAGGAAATACTGAAAAGTGAAGTTACCTGCTGTGACTCTCAAATTAGTTATCTGCCCAGTGGGTCACAGGTTCTCTTGGAGACCAAAAAAATGGAAAGACAGTGCCAGCTGAAACTGATAGAAACTGACAGAAGCATAGCCTGTTGCTGATTTGTTTTCCCATTTGTTCCTAGAGAGTCGATTTAATGGCTACACAAGCACAACCCAAA
Organism: Pseudorca crassidens; assembly: GCF_039906515.1. Lineage (NCBI taxonomy): Eukaryota > Metazoa > Chordata > Mammalia > Artiodactyla > Delphinidae > Pseudorca > Pseudorca crassidens. The sequence continues at coordinate 90,095,707 of NC_090298.1, forward strand.
TGCAAAGAACTGTGTAGGGTCACTCAAAATGAATAGCACTGTTTGTTCTGACCGGAGATAAGCAAAATAAAGTTGGCAAGTGTCTCTGCTTCTCTTATTTGCTTCTCAAAGTCATCCACCCAAAGTCATTGAAGCCTCAGTGAATTTCACCACTACCTTCCAAGGGGACTGCTATTTGCGGAAGGTGATGACACTGAAGCATCTCTTGAATGACCTTGAATAATTTTCTGAGGTTTGGCTGAGTCAGTAATTCCACATTTAAATCTCTGAGTATATCCTTTAGATGATTTAGTGAGTGTGTGTATGTCTAGGTAGTATTACACATAGACATATGCCATATAACAAGAGCTAATGTTCGCTAAATACTGAATGCCTTGGGATGTATCTATGATACTAAATCTAATCTTGATATTAAATCTATAAAGACATTATCACCCAGTTTTATAAATGAAGAAACTGAGTCTCATTCCCTAAACCTAATAACAGTATTTCAGTCGACTGTTCTGTCTCAGACACTGAATACATTGTCTAATACAAACACAGATACACTCATGTAAACACAACTATTGATAATGTCAGGTGGGGTCAGAAATCTGAATTTATGTTTCAGGCTTTCATTAGAATTGCCTATAGAATAAGCAGTAGTACTATATAATAAAAATAATTTCTATTTCTTCAATTAATTTTTATTTAACTAGTTTGTCTGAGTCCATAGTGGATTGGCCAAAAAATGTCATTGTCAAATGACAGTGATTCATTTGACATAGAACAGTTGAAAAAGAGATGAATTATTTTACTAAAAAAATAACTTCTTCATGACAAGTCATTTTTTAAAGGGCAAGAAGAATGAGGGACATTTTTGCCCTGTCATCTCTATGGTCACCACTGAAATGTAATGGTGCCTATGCGACAGTTATAGTGAGCTAATGTTGTACTGCAGATGATATGACAGAACCTATAATTACATTTTCCCTTTATTTCTTTAGAAAGGGAAATGTGGACAACTTTTGTGTGTGAAATCAGGTAACAGAGTGAAACCTTGTCCCAAAGATCTGAGCACAGAGAGAAAGTATTCGATATTGAGTGTCGGAAAGAAAGTTTTTAATTTTCACATATACCAGGGGCACAACTGAGGGGAAAAATCCTGTGCAAGATAGGAAAGAAGAAGGTACAATTTAGTCTATAACGGACAAGCGAATTTGGTCATTTAATTTGTTCATGTCTTCAAAGAGACAAGCTGCCTGATTACATGAGCACATACCATATCTTCCTTTACTCATTTGGTTAGCTGTGGAAAGAAGTCTGTTTCCATTGCAAGCCCTGGATTCTCTGGGCTCAAGTGAACAGGGCCTGGAGTGACAACCCAAAGAGGTAAGATAAGAGGCAGTGTGAGAATAACTCGGGGAAGCTGGGAATAAATTCCTTGAGCAGCCAGTTGGGCCTCGTCCACCTCGCTTTTCTGGCTCCTGTGGTCTTTCTGAATAGAGAAGGTCAGTACCCAACCCATGGGCTGTACAGTAGTTAGCTAGTGACCCTGCTGGTTAACCCACTTTTAGTGGGTAGATACTGTCTACAGAAGGGTTAATTTGACTATTGTTTCTTGATGTGAATGTTAAAACAACACAACAGCAAAAATACCCTGCCCAAGTAACACCTGATTCTGTTGCAGGTTTTTCAAAAGAATCAATATTTGATTCCTACAGAGTTGAACGTATGAAAAAGGAAAAGAGAAAAACATAGACTTGGTTCTTGGGAATAAATCATAATTGCTACTGCCACATTTGGAATGCCAGGCACAGTACCTACAATATCTTCTTAAGTTTTACACCATTCTCATGAGACAGACATTGTCATATAATGTCACCTGGTGGTTAAGTATAACATTGAGTCTGCTGTGCAGTGTCCGTTGGCAAGTGACAACTTTTCTAAACCTCAGTTTCCTCATCTATAAGATGGGGATAACAGTAGCTGCCTTTTAAGGATAGCCTGTGAATTGCTTAGCACAATGCCTGGCACATTGGAAACTGTTCAGTGCAAGTTTTTATTAGAAGTTCAGAAAGTTTAGGCAATCTAGTCAAGGTCACAAAGTTAGTGTGTGGCAGAGGAGAGATTCACATCCAATTTTGGTTGGCACAAAAGCTTTTTTTTTTGCTGTACCACAAATCATATGTTTTTTCTTTGTCTTTAAAAATAAGACCATTTCTTCTGAAAACCAAATCCCACATGCAGAGTCATGTTGGAGATAGAGAGATGCTTTCATAGGTCCAGAATTCCATATCTAGATTAGATATCAGGGGATGTATTTGACCCCAGTACCAACCAAGAAAGAAAGGAAAGAAGGAAGGAAGGAGGGAAGCCCCTGCCTTTAAGAGTTCAAATTTAACAAACAAATCCTATCCTAGGGTACAAGGACTCATTAGAAATGGTTTAAAAAGAATAACCCAGAGCAGAGTCCTCTTAGCCAGGCATAATCCTTAGTATTAGTCTCGACTCTTACAGTTGCAACTGACAGAAGTCCACTTCTAACTACCTTGGGCAAAAAAGGGGAGTTTGTTGGACGGTTCTTGGAGTAGATAATGTGCTCACGTGTAGGGTTGAGAGGGGGCAGTGATACTTCTGTGCTTCAGCAACAGCTGGAACTGGGTAATCACATGACATCAGAACGCCTTTGGGTCATTTCATATCCCAGCTTTAATCTGCATTTTGGCTTTATTATTATTTTTAAGTACAGACTTGCAGAGAACATGGCTGCTAAAAGTTTCCAAGTTTCAAGCCTTGCAGCTCTCAGCTTTCATTGCCACAGAGTCTAAATAACTTCCTCAGTTGCCATTTTAAATCCCAAGGAAGAGCTCTGGCTGACCACACTGAGGCCCAGGGGTCAAAGGATAAGGGAACATGACAAGAGCCTTAAGAACCACTTAAAATTGGAGGAGGAGCAACTCTAAAAAGGGAGGGTTTATAGAGAGGCTACTCTCCAGCTACACCAGGAAGCTGGAAAACTGGAGGCCATTTGTTTTCAAAACAGGCTCACTGAAGTATAAACTTACGATTTGTGAGGCTTAAATATGGGCAAACATGTTTAAAATATGTTGGGGGGGAACTCTTAGGAAAACTTAAAACATCTTACTATTCTTGAGCAGATTTTCCTAAAATGCATGACAATCAGACTATCCGAGCTCATCTCATTTTGCAATCTCTTATTCTTCTAAACGGTTAGTGGAATTCTACCGGAAACGAGGATGTTTGGGGAGATGGGGCTTTACCTTTTAAGGTTAATGGTAAAAAGCACAGATAAATTCTTTTAAAACATGCTACTGAGATTTCAAATCCCAAGCTGGATCAATTCGTTAACATAGGTCTTTAAGTTTTTCTATTTATTTGAAAGCACTCGCATATGATCCTTGATTTTCTCTTTTCTTCTTGTTTAATTCCTATCACTAATTACCTCCATTATGGAGGTACAAACTGATGTCTTCCAAAACCTCATTTTACTCCAAATCTATTACATTTTTAGAAACTAGCTTTCTCCTAATGAAAGAAATGGGGCTCTAATGTGGTCCCTCTATTTTTCCTCTTCCTCTTAAATGTGGATATTTCCTAAAAATAAAAAGTGTCTGTCTTCATCCTTTTCCCTGCTCCTTTGGTAACTGTATTCACTCCCATATTTCCAACTATTACCTGTGTATTGGATGTATATAGACCAAGTCTATAACTCTAACCCCACCTTTCCCCCTTGTCTTTCATATCATTTCCTATCAACATCTACAGTAAACCTCTCAACATCTACAACTCAACATGTGCAAGATAGAACTCATTACCCCTCCTTTAAAACCTATTTCTTCCCAGGACTTCCTTAAGATAATAACTCTGCTAATTTCTCAGTCACTGAGGCTTGAATCAGATTTTCAGTGATTCCTCCATCACCCTACCAAGCCTAGTCAGTATCCAACTCTTAGCAGTTCTGCTTCCTCTTCTCCCCGTTCTCAGAACCCCTACCTAGGTTCAGATCCTTATCTTCTCTTGCCTAGACTTAAAAAAATAAAATAAAATAACCCCACCTTTTTATTTGAAAAAAGTTACATAAATAATACAGAAAGTTCTTATCCCTTCACTCAGCTTCCCTAACATTGCCATCTTGCCTAACCATGACACATTTATCAAAATTAACATCAGCACAACATTATTAACTGAACTGTAGTCTTTATTTGAATTTCACCAGTTTTCCCATGGATGTCCTTGATCTGTTCCAGGATCCACATTGCATTTAGTTTTCATGAATCCTTGATTCTCAATAATCTGTGACACCTCCTGAATCTTGCCTTATCTTTTATGACCTTGACACTTTTGAAGAGTATAAGCCAATTATTTTGTAGACTGTCTCTTCATTTGGGTTTATCTCACTTTTTTCGTGATTACATTGAGGGTATCCATTGTGGTCTGGCCTGTGCTTTGGCCCTTTACTTGCCCTTTAACTGACTTCTTTGCTTCTGGCCTCTTTCCAGTTCCTCTGTCACATTGCATATGAAGTTATACATTTGAAGTATAGGTTTATCCACGTCTCTATTCCCACACACAAAAAACTTCTAGGGATACCCTAGAAGTCCACATTTCTTTGCCTGACATTCAAGGCCATGCATACTCCTATCCCAAGCAACATTTCCAGACTTCCCTTGGCTCCTACTGAACTGGTGATCCTGACAGCAGATCAATTGACTTGTCCATTCTCTGTGCTGGGCTCTGTGGCTCCAAGTCTCTTCCTCCTCATCCCTACCCTACATGACATATTTTATTATTATCTTCATTTTACAGACAAGGAAACCAGAGTTCAGAGAGATTACTAAGCTTGCCCAGGCTTAACAACCAGACTTGATATTTAAACTCAGATTGTTTTCCCTCCAGAAGTCAAGGGATTTAGCCTCTACACTATACTGTAAGCTCCTTTCTTAAAAGTTTGGGTCTTATTCATCTTGAATTTTCTCACTGAATCCAGTACAGTGTCTTATACATAGTATGGCTCCAGTATATGTTAGCTGAATGGATGGATCTGTAAATATTGAGTTTGAGGGTGAAATTATATAATAGTGATGGCAAAGGGTGGAGAGAATCAGAAGTTGCTTACATCAGCATTATACTCTGGTGACAATTTATCGTAATGTGTATTACACAGCAGTTATATTACTGTGCATTATACAACTCCAAGGAGGGTATATACCTGGCTCTTTCTCTAGTCAACTTCGGAATTTAAATTATTTACAAAAGGCCATGTGTTTACTTACTCTACCTTTGAACCAAATCACACTCGCTCCCAACACAGTCTTTGGTGTATGACAGGCAGCCTGGTAACTAACAACAAAGCTGCCATGTTGGTAAGTATGAGAAGAAAGGGAGAACTGAGCTTTCAGAGAAACAGAAAAATCTCTAACCTCTCTGTGTAGGCAGGGAGCGAGGGAGCTGCTAGAGAGAGAGGGCTTGAAGGAAGGAGATTTTGATACCACTCCAGGAAGGTGACCCTCTGGCCTTCCCCTTGTATGCTGGCTTGTGCTGAAATGTTTCTGGGTCACTGGCCTTAGGCCTGCAGGGACTGTGAACACAGCACATATGTGCGAACCCTCAGCAGCTGGAGGGCACTAATGTTTTCCCCAACAATTTTGATTTGTGTTTTAATTTTCCTTCAGAGAACACATAATATATTTTTGGAGGTGGTTAATTCTCAAAACCTCTGGGTGCTATTGAAAAAGTGGCATTTAAGTACTCTGCCTCTGCTTTTAAAAGTGCAGTGCATTCTCATTTTCAAACTCCTTTAGGTATCAGAAACTTAGGGCATTATAAATTCTGGTCTCTCTATGGCACATTTAAGGTCTACTTTGTCCCCCCCAAATCAACAGAGTGTTGACACTGGGTGAGAGAATGGGTTGTAAAATACATTTTACATCTCTTCAGTAAGTCACTTATTTGCTTTTGTTTTATTTTTTTCCCCCAAGGAGAAACATGTTTGGGAGTCTTTGGCAATGACATTTTTAGCTGACTAAAATCAAATTTTCAAAAGCTACTCCTTTCCAATGGGGGGGAAAAAGTCATAAATCCCTATTTAAGTGAGATTTGGTTTTGCACTTGAGGGAGAATAATACTTTTCTTTTTTACTTCATCATCTTGAATTTTAGAAGCATGGACTGTTTTTATTGATAAAATGGGCAAAGTATGTTCATATTCAGTCTAAATATCTTCAAACTCTTTGTTTACAGAGGTGAACTGCAATTGATGACTCATTTGTTGGGGCTACCTTACTCCAAGAATTGTGAAACAAGGATAAATGTGCATCACATTATGTCTCTTGGCAATTTCACATTAAACTAGGTCAAATACCCTTCAGTAATCCTTTACTGATTCATCCTCATAAAAACTTGTCAACGTTAACATCTTCTTTTTATCCCATGGCTGCTTTGGCGATCGTGTCATCATCTCCTCTTCACTACACTCTGTCATAGCCTCTAGCCTCCCATTTGGTCTTCTGCTTCTATCCTAACTTGTTCTCAAATTCTTTTCCCATACCCCAGCCTCATCATCATAACAAAATGCAATTCTAATCCACATCACACCGCTGCTTAAAACCCTCTAAGGGGTTCCATTGTTCTAAGGATAAAGCCCACAGGTTTTTTTTTTTCCTCCGGTGTTGATGATGTATGATTGAAAAATAAATGTTATATATATTTAAGGTGTTCAATGTGATGTTTAATATATGTATACATTGTGAAATGATTCCCCCAATCAAGCTAATTAACCTAGCCTATTTACCTTCTTTTTTTTTTTGTGGTGAGAACACCTGAGATGTACTCTCTTAGCAAATTTCAAGTGTACAATACATTATAAACTGTGGTCTCCATGATGTACATTAGATCTCCAGAACTTATTCATCTTATAACTGAAAGTTTGTACCCTTTGACCAATATCCTCCCATTTCCTTCAGTCTCCAGCCCCTGGTGATCACTGTTGTATATTTCTATGAGTTTGGCTTTTTTAGATTTCACACGCAGATGAGATCATACAGTATTTGTCTTTCTTTGTCTGGTTTATTTCACTTAGTGTAATGTCCTCTAGTTCATGTTGTTGCAAATGGCAGGATTTCCTTTTTATGGCTGAATTATTGCATTGTATATGTAGACCACATTTTCTTTATCCACCGATGGACATGTAGGTTGTTTCCATATCTTGGCTATTGTGAATAATACTGCAAGAACATGGGAGTACAGATATTTCTTCAAGATACTGATTTCATTTTCTTTGGATATATACACAGAAGTAAGACTGCTGAATCATATGGTAGTTATATTCTTAATTTTTTGAGGAAGCTCTGTTTTTTTCATAGTCGCTATACCAATTTACAGTCTCACCAACAGAGTTACAGTTTCTCCACATCCTGACCAACACTTGCTGATTTTTGACTTTTTGATAATAGCCATCCTAACAGGTATAAGGAGATATCTCATTGTGGTTTTGATTTCCATTTCCCTGATTATTAGTGATGTTGAGCACCTTTTCATCTTGGACATTTGTATGCCTTCTTTTATTTATTTATTCATTCATTCATTTTTTAAATTGTGTAGTTGATTTACCATGTTGTGTTAGTTTCAGATGTGCAGCAAAGTGATTCAGTCATATATATACATTCTTTTTCAGATTCTTTTCTATTACAGGTTATTACAAAACATTGAATATAGTTCCCTGTGCTATACACTAGGTCCTTGTTATTTATCTATCTTATATATAGTAGTGTGTACCTGTTAATCCCAAACTCGTAATTTATCCCTCCCTTCCCCACCCCCCTTCCCCTTTGGTAAGCATAAGTTTATTTTCTGTGTCTGTGAGTCTATTTCTGTTTTGTAAATAAGTTCATTTGTGACATTTTTTTAGATTCCACGTTGTATGCCTTCTTTGGAAAAATGTTTATTCAATTTCTTTGCCCATTTTAAAATCAGGTTATTTGTCGTTTTTGTTCTTGAGTTGTATGAGTTTCTTATATATTTTGGATATTAGCCCTCTATTGAATATATGGTTTGCAAATATTTTCTCCCATTCCATAGGTTGCCTTTTCATTTTGTTGATGGTTTCCTTTGCTGTGCAGAAGCTTTGGTGTGATGTAGTCTCACTTGTTTATTTTTGCTTTTGTTACCTGTACTTTCAGTGTCATAGCCAAAAAATCATTGCCAAGACATATGTCAGGAAGATTTTCCTCTATGTTTTTTACTAGGAGTTTTTCAGTTTTAATTCTTATGTTTAAGTTTTTAATTCATTTTGAATTAATTTTTGTGTACGTTGTATGATGAGTTCAATTTCATTCTTTTGCATGTGGATATTCAGGTTTCCCAACACCATTTACTGAAGAGACTATCCTTTTCCCACTGACACAAATAAATGGAATGATATCCCATGTTCATGGCTTGGAAGAATTAATATTATTAAAATGTCCATAGGACAATACTATCTGCAGATTCAATGCAATTCCTATTAAAATTCCAGTGACATTTTTCACAGAAGTAGAAAAATAATCCTAAAATGTGAATGGGGATGGAATACTCTAAATAGTGGGGAATAACATGAACAAAGAGGTGGAGGTAGAAAATTATATGTAGTCAGTTTGGTTAAATTATAAAGCACAGGTTATTAAACTCAGCTGCATGTGGAATTATAAGAATTTTTTGAAAATACTGCTTGTAGTGCCGCACCCCTGAGATTCTGATGAACTTGTTCTGAAGCACAGCCTGGGCATCAGGATTTTCCCAAGTTCCTCAGATAAATCTAATGTGCAACCAAGGTAGAAAGCCACCACTCTAGAGTGTATAAAACTAAGTGAAAAAAATTTAGAGGGCTTCCCTGGTGGCGCAGTGGTTGAGAGTCCGCCTGCCGATGCAGGGGACACGGGTTTGTGCCCTGGTCCGGGAAGATCCCACATGCCGCGGAGCGGCTGGGCCCGTGAGCCATGGCCGCTGAGCCTGCGCGTCCGGAGCCTGTGCTCCACAATGGGAGAGGCCACAGCAGTGAGAGGCCCACGTACTGCAAAAAAAAAAAAAAAAATTTAGAACGTAGATTGAGATCACAGCTGGAAGAAATTACATAGAAGACTCTGAAGACTGGGCTTTGTTTTATGGATGGGAGGATTCATTAATTTTTTTCTTTTTTTACCAAGTGGGCAGTAGAACATGGTGGTTGAAAAGTAATGGCTGTGGAGTCGGGCTGCTTGGGTTTCAATCCTGGCTCTGCCACTTGCTAATTGTGTCCTCTTGGGCTTCTGATTCTGCCTCAAGGGCAAGATTTCTTCACTGCCTAAATCAAAACTTTACCAATAAATGTTGCCCTTCATATACAGAGGTGACCCTCCTGAGCCTTTATCCATGGAGCCTGTTTTCTCAGCACTACAATTCCTAAATTTGCTCTGTTCTAGCCTACATCACTTGCCCAGTATCCTTATGACCATCATGCATTGGAATGAGATGTTTAGCTGGGCTTCGAGTTGTCAAGGGTAACTGTCATGGTACAGATATCTAAGCTGCATAGAGGAGAGTACAGCTAAACTGATGCACTAACCACCTAAGCTAATCACTATAGCTATGTTACCCTGTGTTATAGAAGGACAGTGGCAATATTTGCCCAATAAAGGAATAAGTGTTTAAATCAGAATTCTTAGAATCAAGTGGAAGAGATCATAATATATGAAAAACAAAGAAAAACATATGATGTGTATACTCAAACAACATGCAGAGAGAGTCTAATAATATTGGCCACAGTTGTTAAGAAAATGAAAAGGGACAGGGGTTGATATCAATGAAGTTTCACAAAGACAGTACAACCTGAAGGCCCTGTGAGAGGACAGAACTTATTCAAATACAAGGGGATAAGAAGAATCAATATATTTTACTGTGGCAACATTTGTCTTCTTTTTCTTCTTATGTGCTTCCTTAAAAGGATCCACCCATTCTAAAAGAATGCACTTCACTGCACACACCCCGCCAACAGGGACAGAATGCAAATATTTTCCCTCACCTCAGGGGAGTATTTGAAAACACTCTCTTGGAAAGGAAACCAATTTATTTGGTTGCTAATTATTTTGACTCTGGTTTTAATGAGCCATCCACTGTAAAAGATAAAGAGGATAATAAGACTTTTCTCTCTTTTTTCGGTAAAATGATTTAAAGGCTATGGACAAGTATCATGTAGTAGTTAAGATCATGGACGCTGGTGCCAGGGTATTTGTGTTTGTACCCCTGGTATTAGATGCGTGACCTTAGGCAAACTGCTTAAACGTATCCTCTCTGTGCCCAGGAGGCCTCCTCCATAAAATGAGAATAATAGTAGTACCTATGTCAAATGTTTGTAATGAGGATTAAAACAGTGGCTATTATTATTGTTGTTATTTTTATTTATTGTCATTATTGGCCTGGAATCCTGGGAAGGCATGGGAAGTAGACGATATAGACAGATGGGACCACAGAGTCTTCTAAATGATTCCAGGGTAATTGCCTAGGAAATTGTGTGTGTGTGTGTGTGTGTGTGTGTGTGTGTGTGTGTGTCTGTTGGAGAAAGAGAGCCCGGAAATGAGACAAAGTGCTGCCTGGACAGTGTCTGTTGAGCACACTAGAGAAGGACTCTATGCAGAACATTGTTTTGGTACCAAACAATCAGATTTCTCCCCAGCAGCCAGCTGCCTTGTCTGTATCTAATGAAGAATCTACTTTGCGTACACCCAGGATCCAGCCAGTTGATTCTGCAACCGCTGAGAGGAGGAATAGTACACATCTGCTGTTTTTATATGTGTTTTCTTTATCAAGTGGTAGTCTAACAGAAGTATGGGCCATTAATGCCACAGGAATTTGGTTTATCTCCATCAAATTTACCTAGTGTGGACAACTATGAAGTCTGCAAACACACACAAAAAACCTCAGAACACCTGTCTCCAAAAGGGGGCCATGGGCACCAAAGAATTGACGTTGGGGGAATTCCTCTAACCTGTATGTCTAGGGTACCTGATTCGAACAAGTCTGAGGCCCCCGATCTGTAATACTATTTAGTAACAACTCTTGATACAAATGGCTGAGTCTTGTAATGAGAGAAGGACCCCTTTACAAAGAACTGCATGTTCTGTGGAAGGAACTCCTCAGACATGTGCTCTGGGGCAGCGCCACACAGTGCGGTCCTTGGACCACAGCATCAGTGCCACCTGGAAGCTCATAAGACAGGCAGAATCTCAGGTTTCCTTCCAGACCTACTGAATCAGAAACTCCCTTTACAAGGTCCCAGGAGACTCAGGTGTGCATTAGAGTTTGAACAGCTCTGTTCCCATGGACTCAAATGGGTCACACACCTTTTCTGGGTGCCTGGAGTTGCAAAGCACTGTGAAAGACTCCGGTTGATTATTTCCCAAAGTTCAAGGACAAGCATCCCCAGAAAGCACAGATAATGCTAATAAGCAGAGCACTTACAAGTAAACCCTCTTCTTTGAATTGGCAATTGAAGAAATATACAAAGAAACGTGCAATTCTTCATTTTGAGACTTTTTAACCCTCAGAGGTCTTGAAAGGAGAGATGCGTCTGGAATGCAGCATTACACTTAGATCCTTCAGATATTTAGATCAAAGCCCATCAAAGTGTTTGTGGGCTCAAAGGCAAAAAGACATCAGTTCTGAAATACAAGAGTTGTGCTGAGGCGGTTTTTGTACTTTTGTGTGTCCTTTTGAGGAAGAGTTCTTCTTGAGCCTTTGAACCCTAGAGACCTGCCAGTTTGAGTGGAAGAGGTGCCATTTTCCTTTAAGCTGCAGGTTGCCTTCTGTTCAGATCCTCAAGCATCAAGGTCAGGTCCTATTCAGAATAACTGAATGTTAATTGACTTGCTGGGAATTTACGTGCATTGTCTTGTTTACACCAATGTTCTGCTGGCAGTTTGTAAATCATTCTCTCCCGTGGGCTCTGACGTGGATTTGAAGTTTGTTTCTGTTTTATAGGAGTTGGGTTAATCTCTAGCTATGCTAGAGGGTTAGAGAAATGAGATAGAATGGGCGGGGGGGACCTCTCCCCCCCACACTCCTGTATCATGAATGATTATCACAATTGCCAGGGATTGTGGAGACTGCATTTACCTCCAGGTAAGAAACAGACTGGCTATATAATTAGGCTAACACTTTCCGGGGAGATTTTTTTGTTCTTTACCTTTGCCAAATGTATATCGGCTACTGCTTGCTTGAGCATGCCCTTGGCAACTAACCAACACACACACACACACATACACCCGCAGGGGCACAGACTGGCTGGCACACTCATAAAGACCATGCAAGGTGACCTCAGTGATGTGTATGGCTACCCCTTGCCATGGTCCATTTCTCAATGCATTGGGCAGTCTTCCAAATACACAGCAGCTCTCTATGCAGTAATCACTTGACATCGTTGAAACCCCAAGCAGAAGATATACAGTTCCCGTACATCTTGCTCTGTTTTTGGTCTGTGTTAACTGTAATCCCACTGTTGCTTATTTTTCTTGCCACTGACTGGCTATGTAACCTTGGGCAAATCACTGTGCTTCAGTTTCCTTATCTATGCAATTAAGTGGCTGTACCTTTTAGCTATAGCCTGGGTTTCGTGCTTTTTCCTTTGGTTCTAGGAAGTAAAACAGTTGCCAGCTCCCAGGCTGTGCACTGGGGACCTGAAGCCTGGAGCTGCAATGCTCTAGTGAAGACTGTAGTGGCCTCAGAGGGTTTGTTTGGAATTCCAGATCTGCCTTTAACTTAACGTGCATCTTACCTTTGGCAAATCGCTTGGATTTTCAGTTTCCACATCTGAAAAATCGGGATGAATATCCTGTCTTGCTAACCCTGTAGGGCTGTGATGAGAATGTATTGCACTCAGAAAAGTGCTCATCAGTACAGAGGCTGATAAATTACCAGGTTTTTCTGTCCTTGTAGTCAGGGAGGTGGCACCAAGCTGGTCCCAGTCCCTGAGTATCCGCAGTTAGCCACAGCTGCATTGCAGAATCCTATAGAGATACGATTCCCGGGCTACCCTCAATACCACCCAAGCAGAGTTTCTAGGGGAAGGGATCAGGCATATGAAACGGACATGAAGGCTGATTTGAGAACTAGTGATCTGGAGACAAGGAAATCTTACCACTCTCTTGATCTGAAATCCTAATATTCATTGTGTACAATGATGCCTGAGGTGTGGTGCTGACAAAGATAGAGTGTGTAAGGGGCTGTCCTGCTGTCACCTTCTTATTAAGCTTGACAGATATACCTTCTAGTCTTGAATCTTGGTTTCCTTCCCCATATATTAAGTGGAAATCATCTCTGACACAACTGTTGGAAATGAACTTCCCCAAAACTACATATCTTTTGGGAAAGTGTTCAACTTGAACTGTATTTACCCTCTCTAAGCCCTCTTTAAAGCACTAACTAGGCCACGGTGGAACTTCATCTATTGTCGTCATTTGGAGCGCTACAGTATTAGGAGATGATAGAAAAAGGAGGAGAGGAAGTAGAGAGGAGCCACGCAAATCCATTTCTACTTAGACCATTTTGTTACCTGCTAGAGTCTGTTTGGAGCTGACACCAGTTAGTTAAGTTCTGTGCCTAAGGAACAGCTTTGGGATGAGAGCCTGGAGCTTAAGCAAGTGGATTCACGAGCCACAAAGTCTTAGGCTTAGTCCTTCATTTCACTCTTCTAATCTAGTTCCGCATATCTGGGAGTGAACTCAGGCTAGATGTTTCAGAGCCACAGTCCCAGGCTGGCACCATTAAGAACCTCAGAGGAGGTGGAAGGATGGGGAGAAAAAAATACCACTATCCAGAGACTTCCCTGGTGGCACAGTGGTTGGGAGTCCATGTGCCAGTGCAAGGGACACGGGTTCGATCCCTGGTCCAGGAAGATCCCACATGCCGCCGAGCAACTGGGCCCATGCACCGCAACTGCTGAGCCTGCTCTCTAGAGCCCACGAGCCACAACTACTGAGCCCATGTGCCACAACTACTGAAGCCCACGCCCCTGGATGCTGTGCTCTGTCACGAGAGAAGCCACAGTAGTGAGAGGCGCGCGCACCTCAACGGAGAGTAGCGCCCGCTCGCGGCATGTTCACTTTGAGCAAAATAACAACAGATCCTTCTGCAAAAGAGAGAGAAAGAAAGAAAACAGGCCCTCTTTCTTTAATCTAGCGGAAAAGAAGGAATTACCTCAGTGCATGCTCCTACTGGTATAAATAGCAGTATTAGGAGAAAAGCTTGTTTCTCCATGACTGAAAAACATTTAGGACACAGAACCTGGACTCCATCTCTTCTCTATTTCCCTGGTTACTTTAACACTGTGAGCTTTGGACTCCAGGGAGAAAGTCTAAAAATACTATAGCCTATTTGTTCAAAAGGTAACAAAGATTGAAGGGCCCTGCTTTTGCCTAAAGGGAAAAAAGGAATATAAAATCTTAATGTTTTCATTTTTGAACTCTAAACCAAAGTCAGACCTTGGAATACTCTTTATTTTTAATAGGCAATGTGAAGACGTGGTAACACAAATTCAAATGGCACAACAGGAAATATATTGAAAAGTTATTCTCCCTTCCAACCCTGCCCACCAGCACTCCAGTTCCCCTTCCCTGAGGCTATCTCTGATGGCAATTTCTTGTGGATCCTTCCAGAGATGATATTCTCTGCATATTGAAGTGTGTGTGTGTGTGTGTGTGTGTGTGTGTGTGTGTGTGTGTTGATGTATTTATGCATGGGCACCTTCACAGAGCTCTGACTTTCTTCTTTTAACATGAATAGTTGCTTCCTATTCACACTCTCCTGCTCCTTGCTTTTCTTCACTTAAAAAGATGTCTTGGGTTTCCCTGGTGGCGCAGTAGTTGAGAGTCTTCCTACTGATGCAGGGGACACGGGTTCATGCCCCGGTCCGGGAAGATCCCACATGCCGTGGAGCGGCTGGGCCCGTGAGCCATGGCTGCTGAGCCTGCGCGTCCGGAGCCTGTGCTCCGCAACAAGAGAGGCCACAACAGTGAGAGGCCCGCGTACTGCAAAAGAAAAAAAAAAAAAAGATGTCTTACTTGGGGAGGGCCGAGCAGTCGGACTGCCCGCTGAGATGAGCGCTTCACTGGGGCAGTCTCTGCATACCATGGGGAGATAGACGCTGCTGCCTTTGGGCTTGGTCCTCATAGCTCCAAAACGAAACAAGATCTCGATAAGCTCTATGAGCTGAAGTCCAAAGGGCATTAGATTATGAACCAGTTTGGCCCCTCAGCCCCAGTCAACCTGTCCAGTTTCTCATCATTAAAACCGGAACCAGCTAGCACCCCTCCACAAGGCTCCATGGCCAATAGCCCTACAGTGGTAAAGATCCCAGGCGCTACTGGGACGGTAGAGTGTCTCAGCCCTGAAAACAATCAGGTATTGACCAAGAAGAAGTTACAAGACTTAGTAAGAGAAGTGGATCCTGATGAGCAATTGGATGAAGATGTGGAGGAGATGCTACTGCAGATTGCTGATGATTTTATCGAGAGCGTGGTGACAGCAGCCTACCAGCTTGCTCGGCATCGCAAGTCCAGCACCCTGGAGGTGAAAGATGTCCAGCTGCATCTAGAACGCCAGTGGAACATGTGGATCCCAGGGTTTGGCTCTGAAGAAATCCGACCCTACAAAAAAGCTTGCACCACAGAAGCTCACAGAGAAATGGCATTGATCTGGAAAACAACCAAGAAATAACATACGGAAAGGTCAGGGAATGGACAACAATGTATTTGGAGATACTTGAGCTGAGACCTCAGTTATCTCATCCTTGGATTTTTTTTTTAATGCTTTACAGAGAAGCATATATATATATTAACATCTTTATTGGGGTATAATTGCTTTAAAATGTTGTGTTAGTTTCTGCTTTATAACAAAGTGAATCAGTTATACATATACATATGTTCCCATATCTCTTCCCTCTTGCATCTCCCTCCCTCCACCCTCCCTATCCCACCCCTCCAGGCAGTCACAAAGCACTGAGCTGATCTCCCTGTGCTATGTGGCTGCTTCCCACTAGCTATCTACCTTACGTTTGGTAGTGTATATATGTCCATGCCTCTCTCTCGCTTTGTCACAGCTCACCCTTCCCCCTCCCCATATCCTCAAGTCCATTCTCTAGTAGGTCTGTGTCTTTATTCCTGTCTTACCCCAGGTTCCTCATGACATTTTTTTCCCTTAAATTCCATATATATGTGTTAGCATACGGTATTTGTCTTTCTCTTTCTGACTTACTTCACTCTGTATTACAGACTCTAGGTCTATCCACCTCATTACAAATAGCTCAATTTCGTTTCTTTTTATGGCTGAGTAATATTCCATTGTATATATGTGCCACATCTTCTTTACCCATTCGTCCGATGATGGGCACTTAGGTTGTTTCCATCTCCGGGCTATTGTAAATAGAGCTGCAATGAACATTTTGGTACATGACTCTTTTTGAGTTTTGGTTTTCTCAGGGTATATGCCCAGTAGTGGGATTGCTGAGTCATATGGTAGTTCTATTTTTAGTTTTTTAAGGAACCTCCGTACTGTTCTCCATAGTGGCTGAACCAATTCACATTCCCACCAGCAGTGCAAGAGTGTTTCCTTTTCTCCACACCCTCCCCAGCATTTATTGTTTCTAGATTTTTTGATGATGGCCATTCAGACTGGTGTGAGATGATATCTCATTGTAGTTTTGATTTGCATTTCTTTAATGATTAATGATGTTGAGCATTCTTTCATGTGTTTGTTGGCAATCTGTATATCTTCTTTGGAGAAATGTCTATTTAGGTCTTCTGCCCATTTTTGGATTGGGTTGTTTGTTTTTTTGTTATTGAGCTGCATGAGCTGCTTATAAATTTTGGAGATTAATCTTTTGTCAGTTGCTTAATTTGCAAATATTTTCTCCCATTCTGAGGGTTGTCTTTTGGTCTTGTTTATGGTTTCCTTTGCTGTTCAAAGCTTTAAAGTTTCATTAGGTCCCATTTGTTTATTTTTGTTTTTATTTCCATTTCCCTAGGAGGTGGGTCTAAAAGGGTCTTGCTGTGATTTATGTCATAGAGTGTTCTGCCTATGTTTTCCTCTAAGAGTTTGATGGTTTCTGGCCTTACATTTAGGTCTTTAATCCATTTTGAGCTTATTTTTGTGTATGGTGTTAGGGAGTGAGCTAATCTCATACTTTTACATGTACCTGTCCAGTTTTCCCAGCACCACTTATTGAAGAGGCTGTCCTTTCTCTACTGTACATTCCTGCCTCCTTTATCAAAGATAAGGTGACCATATGTGTATAGGTTTATCTCTGGGCTTTCTATCCTGTTCCATTGATCTATCTTTCTGTTTTTGTGCCAGTACCATACTGTCTTGATTACTGTGGCTTTGTAGTATAGTCTGAAGTCCAGGAGCCTGATTCCTCCAGCTCCGTTTTTCATTCTCAAGATTGCTTTGGCTATTCGGGGTCTTTTGTGTTTCCATACAAATTGTGAAATTTTTTGTTCTAGTTCTGTGAAAAATGCCAGTGCTAGTTTGATAGGGATTGCATTGAATCTGTAGATTGCTTTGGGTAGTAGGTTCATTTTCACAATGTTGATTCTTCCAATCCAAGAACATAGTGTATCTCTCCATCTATTTGTATCATCTTTAATTTCTTTCATCAGTGTCTTATATTTTTCTGCATACAAGTCTTTTGTCTCCTTAGGTAGGTTTATTCCTAGATATTTTATTCTTTTTGTTGCAATGGTAGATGGGAGTGTTTTCTTGATTTCACTTTCAGATTTTTCATCATTAGTGTATAGGAATGCCAGAGATTTTTGTGCATTAATTTTGTATCCTGCAACTTTACCAAATTCATTGATTAGCTCTAGAAGTTTTCTGGTAGCATCTTTAGGATTCTCTATGTATAGTATCATGTCATCTGCAAGCAGTGACAGCTTTACTTCTTCTTTTCCGATTTGGATTCCTTTCATTTCCTTTTCTTCAGAGAAGCATATATTTTTTATTAACAGTGCAGCAATATCTATAATGACTGACAGGATCTGCCAAAAGAATAAATCCTCCTACCCCAGAAAAAAAAAAAGGTGTCTTAGAGACAATTTCATATTAGGATGTAGAGGCCAGTCTTCTTCATTTTAATATCTCTATAGAAGTGCATGGAGGTATGTATCATAATTTACTTAACCAGCTTCCTACTGGTGGGAACTTAGGCTCTTTTGATTCACTTGCTCCTACAATGTTGGAATGAATATTCTGCATATACCGTATGGTGTAAAATATTTTTGAATCTTAAACTGCCATGATGTAAATTGCTTCTCACATCTCTCCTCTTCAGTGGTTGCAAGTTTCTCCCAGGCTCAGCAGAAAACTTTAGCAGACTTAATTGTATTTTATTTTTTAAATATTAACTGTATGTCAGAGTACAGTGCTGATTTCTGGATGTGGGATGTCTCTCTGGTTTAGGTTAGCTGTTACCATCCTAGCCAGGGAAGACAAAAGTTTTATCTGTGTTTCCACATGGCCAGTAGATCAGTCATTGAGCGAATGCGACCCTTTCTGCTATAGTGGTAAGGTCACAAAAGTCACCTTAACAACCTGAGGAAATCAATTCCAACAATATTTAGGAACCACCTCTGACTCAGGGCTTTCTGGATGCATAGAATTTCTGCCTCTGCATTGATAAGATCATACATATGTATGTACCAGAACTCAGCGTTCCCTGGGGCTCTAGTTTTCAACTCTGAATAAATAGAAACTGGAACACATTTGAAATGAGATTGAAGGCTCTGGGAATATTGGAGGTTGTACTTTTATTTCTTAAATAGCAAACATGTTTTGGCGATGGATAAATAGGGATCTAGCTACATAGGGATGGTGAGGTAATCCTTCCATCCATCAGGTGCAGGGCCATGCGAAGATACCAAGGTTGTCTTTAAAAGTTGGAAGCTTCCTACCTGAGGGAATAATTGCTAGAGAAGATTTGTTGTTTGATCGATAAAGGAAAAGGAAAGAGGTATTGGGGAGGGGAGCAGGCAATACTGAGGTAGTGAAAAGAGTACACGTTAAGCGTTAGAAGACTTGTACCTAAGTTCAAGCCCTTCATGATTTTAGTTAGGACCCAAGTCAGAAAGCCCAAGTCAAACTTAAGTAAAAAAGGAAAAGTATTTGTTCTACAGGACTGTCTTGATGCAGGGATTTAAGAAGCATCAGCGCACCCAATCTCTCTTCAAGCTTTTGTCTGCTCAGTGTTGGCTTTATTCTCACACTCCAAATGGTGACACGTTGGCTGCCAATAGCTCCTATCCTTAATCTTCCCAGGCTCAAGACTCGCAGATAGAAAATCTCCTCTTCCCTTAAGAGTTCAAGTAAAAGTTCTGTAAGGGCAAGGATCTAAAGTCAGAGTGCTCTTACCAAATAAACTGGGAAATAAGTACTTGGTGCCCCCAGATTCAAAATGTCTGCAACAGGCTCTCACTAGGCATCTGGCTTTGGCTCACCTAATTTCTTATGGTCTGACTTTTCCTGTTCGTAAAATATGGTTAAACTTGATAATCTTTGTGATCTCTTCCAGTTCTAAATGAATTTTCTTTCTTTCTTGCATCCTTTGTTTTTTTCACATTAATTAAGCATTTAACCTAAACAGGTATTTTCCCAGTTGCTATCTTGACTGTTGATATTTTAATAGGTATAAGAAACAGATATATGTCTAAAAATAAGAATAAAATATATGTAATCTAATAGGGGTAAGTATGAAGAGCAACTGGAACACAGGAGAGGGAGCAATTAATTCACTTGAGATCGTAACATCTGAATCTAGTTTGAAGCATGACCAGACTTTGACAAATCTGTGGTGCGAACATTAGCAGGTAGGATACATGCAGTAAAAGTATGAAGCTGGAATTACTTACAAGGAGAAAAGTACAGTAGCAAATTCACCCACACTTATATATTGACTATGCCTTCTGGTAGTACCCAAAGAGGGGGTGAGGACAATATAGAGGCAGATCAGAAGGCGTTAACCAGATAGTTAAAGAGTGGACAAGCGTGATTTCTGAGCAAGTATTGATATCATGGACTTGAATCAGGAAATAAATGCTGAGGATTAATTAAATAATTTAAACAAGATATTGGCAAGGAACAAAACAAATCTAACTTAATTAAGCCAAATTAAACCATACCACCACCATTACCACCAGAAAACAGCATAGTGACTTGTGGCATATAACCCAATGAAGTTAGAAATCAGTTAACAATGGAGATTTGATTTTCCCCCTGAAATCTTGAAACATAGGAGTCTCCCTTGTGATGGATTGTGTGTTCATACATGAAGTTAGAGGAATGAATCAGAAGACCTCTTAAAGCCCTAAGGTCCTCACATTCTAACATTTTGCTTTGCCTCAGTGGTTGTTCTATGCAGTGACTTTACCTCAAATGAAAAATTGCTGCAGCCTACTAGTTGATGCTTATTAGAGACAAATGTGCTGGTCCATGGGGACTATTTTAAAGACTGTAAAGGGAATGCCATTCTCTGAATTTGAAGGGGGGAAATAGCAACCAAAATTATCAGAAAAAAATCTGTATTCTGCCCAAGCATATTTTTCTTGAGAAGAACAAAAGACCTCACAGAGATGATCACTATAAAGACAGGAACTGTTGGAACAGGAGAGGGGTAATCAGGGATGAAAGACTGAGTTTTCCTACTCTACCTTACCTTCTAATCCAGTTCTTTTCTAAAGCAAATTCTTAAGAGACTAAATGTATTCACTTTTCTAGGGAGAGTTAATTATAGTCTCATTTAGAAATAAGAGAGTACCGGGGGCTTCCCTCGTGGCGCAGTGGTTGAGAGTCCGCCTGCCGATGCAGGGGACACGGGTTCGTGCTGCGGTCCGGGAAGATCCCACATGCCGCGGAGCGGCTGGGCCCGTGAGCCATGGTCGCTGAGCCTGAGCGTCCGGAGCCTGTGCTCCGCAACGGGAGAGGCCACAACAGTGAGAGGCCCACGTACCGCAAAAAAAAAAAGAAAAGAAAAAAAAGAAATAAGAGAGTACCTTACTTCACCCTTTAAAGTTCCTTCCAGGACTATTGTGATTCTACTAAAATGCTTTAGGCATTAAATAGAGTCAGAAAACTAAATATGCATTCTTGGTTCTAACACAAAAAGGAAAAAAAAAATGTTTCAAAGACACGAAAAAGAGAAAAAAAGAAAGTTTTTCCCATTCAATGATTACTTTCATGGGAATGCAAATATTTAGCATTGTGGTTTTCACACTGAAGATGAATGTCAGTTTACTGCAAAGATGTGAATTAATTCTTGAAATAAAGTCTAATATGCAAAATAAAATTTCGAACATATATTAGGAAGAACATGCTGTGCAGGGAATTGAATATGAAAGACATAGTCACCACCTCAGGGGGCTTCTAGACTAATGGGAAATAAGATTGTCAACTGAAAAGAAAACACACACCCTGAAAGCTGAGGATTATGTTTTTATTTTTTTATTGGAGTATAATTGCTTTGCAATGTTGCGTTAGTTTCTGCTGTACAATGAAGTGAATCAGCTATATGTATACATATATCCCCTCCCTCTTGGACCTCCCCCTACCCCATCTCAGCCATCTAGGCCTTCACAGAGCACTGAGCTGAGTTCCCTGCTATACAGCAGGTTCCCACTAGCTATTTATTTTACATATGGTAGTGTATATACGTCAAACCTAGTCTCCCAATTCATCCCACCCTCCCCTTCCCCCCCGTGTCCACACGTCTGTTCTCTACGTCTGCCTTTCTATTCCTGCCCTACAGATAGGTTCATCTGTACCATTTTTCCAGATTCCACATATATGTGTTAATATACGATATTTTTTTTCTCTTTCTGACTTACTTCACTCTGTATGACAGACTCTAGGTCTATCCACATCTCTACAAATGACCCAGTTTCATTTCTTTTTATGGCTGAGTAATATTCCATTCAGTATATGTACCACATCTTTATCCGTTCATCTGTCAATGGACATTTAGGTTGTTTCCATGACCTGGCTATTGTTAATAGTGCTACAGTGAACATTGGGGTACATGTGTCCTTTTGAATTATGGTTTTCTCAGGGTATATGTCCACTAGTGGGATTGCTGGGTCATACGGTAATTCTATTTTTAGTTTTTTAAGGAACCTCCATACTGTTCTCCACAGTGGCTGTATCGATTTACATTCCCACCAACAGTGCAAGAGTGTGCCCTTTTCTCTACACCCTCTCCAGCATTTATTGTTTGTAGATTTTCTGACAGTGCCCATTCTAACTGGTGTGAGGTGATACCTCATTGTAGTTTTGATTTGCATTTCTCTAATAATTAGTGCTGTTGAGCATCTTTTCATGTTTTATTTGGCAGACAAAACTGAGGACTTAAGCCCAGGACACAGCGTCTCAGATAGCTCTGAGAGACTGCTTAGAAGAGGTAAGGGAGGAGCCAGAAGAAATAGGAGTTTTTGCAACAAAGACCAGGTAGTCGGAACTTCAAAAGATTACTGTTAATTATATACTCCAATAAAGATGTTAAAAAAAAATAAAGAAAAAAAGTAAAGAAAACCAGATATCTCAAGTTAAGGAATTTAGTGCTTTTCTATGTATGGGAAGATGCGAGAGTCTGGGCTCACTGAAGTCATTCCTTTGATATGCACCTGAGCTATCTGGGGCCAGTATTGTGTGCTTTCTCATCCTGAGTCTTCTCAGGATGCACTGTCATTAGGGGTGGCTGCAGCAGCTGACTGCTAGATGGTGGGCATCCTGTTTCTATCCTGAGTTCCTTTAGGGCTCACTGTCGGGGGTGGGTGTAATGTGATGGCTTGATGGTGGCAGCATCCTTTGTTTACTGATATGGCAGGCAACATTTGTTTTCATTGATAAGACTTTGATATAGGCATAATATGCTAAGAGTATCCAAAGAAAGAGAAATCTCTCAGGGAAAACTCTAAAGATGAAGTGATGTTTGATATGGACCCTGAAGCAAGTATAGATTTTCTAGCAAGAAAAGAACGGGAGGGTTTCAAGATGGAAGAAACAGCATGAGCAAAGGGACAGAGATAGGAGAGCATGAGGGGCAACAGGTATAACAGTTTAACTGGAAACAATAAGTTCTACATGGGGTAGGCATGCCTTACCATGGACTTTACTAGTAGTGAGTGAGGTAGAGCAAAAAGCTATGTAGAAATTTCTGGTATATCTTTGGGAAAGAAGGAGACTGACCCCTTGGGAATCATGGACAGACCTTTGTGCTGAGCCCTTCCTGCTAGACCATTATGCTGTATTTCATTAGAATGGAAATGGGGCTGGAAGCACTCTGAGGAGATAAGGGTGGAGGGATAGAGAATGCTTCCTGGGACCGTCTGGGTTCTTATGTTTGAGGCCCCTTCTGATAATTGTTTAAATTTGACCTTTTAAATCATTTTCTTCCCCCAGAACAAACTCCTAGTCATACTCCCAATATTAGCTCCCATTTCTCTCCTCTATGATAGAGCAGTGTCCTTTGGTGAGCATAAGTTTTGCCAGGTGCTTTGACATGTGATCATTGATTCTCAAAT
Organism: Pseudorca crassidens; assembly: GCF_039906515.1. Classification (NCBI taxonomy): domain Eukaryota; kingdom Metazoa; phylum Chordata; class Mammalia; order Artiodactyla; family Delphinidae; genus Pseudorca; species Pseudorca crassidens. Next base: position 90,119,276 of record NC_090298.1, read on the forward strand.
CAACCTTACACATTAAATATTACTATCTCTATTTGATAGCCAAGCAGACTGGAGCTCACAGAATTTGAGCAACTGTCCCCAAATAATATGGGTACTAAGGGTCAGAGTCAGGACTCAAATTTGCCAGCTACGTGAGTGAGCCATCTTTGAAGTGGGCACTACAGACCCAGTCAAACCTTCAGATAAATAGAGCCCTGGCTGACATTGACTGAAACCCCATGGGAGACCCCAAATAAGAAGCAAAGTTCTTACCAGATTCCTGACAAAAAGCAACAGTAAGAGATAATAAAATCACTGTTTTTGTGTAAAGCCACATGATCTGTCCTAAGGATATCAGTCAGGCCCCTTTCCTCAACCACCCATCCTTGCCTAGTGGGCTCACACAGTGTCCATATTGTTAAGGTTAGAGGTTATCCTTAGACTCAGCAATATGGGTTTCCACTCACCAAGGTTGATTGGGCTTCAGCCACTGCTGAGTGTGTAGCCTGTCAACAGCAGACTAACACTGAGCCCCTGTTAGGGCACTGTTCTCCAGGACAGCCAGTCAGCTGGCTCTACAGGACCATTTATATCATGGAAAGGGCAGTACATTGTTCTCATTGGAATAGATACTTACTCTGGATACTGAGTTGCTTTCCCTGCCAGAACTACCATTGATAGCTTTAAGCCGTGTCTCATTCATGGTTGCGGTGCGTTAGTTTTCGATGTTGCATAACAAATTACCACAAACTTCATGAATTAAAACAACACACATTTATTATCTCACAGTTTCCATGGGTCAAGATTGTAGGCATTGCTTATGTTGGTTCTCTGCCATCTCAACAAGGCTGCAATGTATTGTCAGGATGTGTTCTCATCTGGAGGCCCAGTTAGGGAAGAATCTGCTTCCAAACTTATTTGGCTTATTATTGGCTGTCATCTGGAGAATGATCTCAGGTCCTAGAGGTCATATGAGGTTCCTTACTTTGTGACCCAGTCTATGGGCAGTTCAACATTTGGCTACTTACTTTTCAAGGCCAGTAGAAGAATCTCTCCCCCCCAGTCTGTTAAGATGAATATTATAAAATGAAAGATGATCCTGAGAGTAACATCCCATCACTTTCATCATATCTTGCAAAGGTAACATATTTATAGGTTCTGGGGATTAGGATGTGGACATATTTGGGCAGCTATTATTCTGTCTACCACAGATGGCTCTAGGGCGTAGAAGCCTTTAATGCTACTAAACATCTTACTGTAAAGAGAACGGGCACCACAACAAAGATTATCTAGCACAAATGTCAATGTTGTGGAGATTGAGAAGCCCTCAGCTGGTGATTTGTTATACAGCATTATTAAGGCATTAGCTAAATAATTCACTGATAATGATGATTCCCTGAAATCCTCCAAGTCTTACTACTGTTGCAGGAAAAGAAAAGAACTAAGAGTCATCAGACTTGTTTTCAAGTCCAAAATTGGCCACATTTCAAATATTCAGAGTGTGGAAAATCTACCCCTGAATCCCAGTTTACTCATTTATAAAATGGGAACAGTAATACGCTAGCTTATAGAGTCGTTCTAAGGCTTAAGAGAATTTGTATACATAAGACATCTTTGTAAAGAGGCATACAGAGCCAAAATATATTTTTATTATTAAGAAAACTGGAATTATATTTTGATAAAATTATATTAGGATAATACATTGTAGGACTTATAATAGGTCAAAATGTTTACAACCTGATTCTATGGATTTCTTTAACTGGCTTATTACAGTTTAACACAGAAGTGAATACAATTTTTTTTTTTTTTTTTGCGGTACGCGGGCCTCTCACTGTTGGGGCCTCTCACTGTCGTGGCCTCTCCCGTTGCGGAGCACAGGCTCCAGACGTGCAGGCTCAGCAGCTATGGCTCACAGGCCCAGCTGCTCCGCGGCATGTGGGATCCTCCCCGACCGGGGCACGAACCCGTGTCCCACGCATCGGCAGGTGGACTCTCAACCACTGCGCCACCAGGGAAGCCCATGAATACAATTTTGAAACACAAATTAGTCACCAAATTTTTTGAATTAGAGAAAAAATACTAAATATATATATGTGTGTGTGTGTGTATGTGTGTATATAACATAGTTACATGTATATAATATTAAAATTTGTGATATTTTTATTAAGATGGATGGCTTCTACAAGTTTTTAAATCCTTATTTCTTTTCACTTGGTAATATTATATAGTTTTGATCAGAATGAAAATGTATTATAATGGAGGAAAAATATATATTATTTTTCATTAGGAGAAATTGAACATATTAAGCTAGCAAAAGAAAAAGGACAGCATAAATTCTAAGACAGTGGTAAAGCAGAGCAATTAAGGAAGATGAGACTTCAGACTGCAAAATATATGCATCTGTGACCCCAGATGGAGTTTGGCTAAATGTACTTAGGGAGGCACGAGGACTGCACTCTGCAGGCCTCACTCCTGGCTGCTTTCACTGCAGGCCCCTTCCCAATGTAACTGATTCTAAAATAATAACAAGACTCAGGGAAACAAAGTAGATATTAATGAAGAGAAAATCAACTTGTCCTTTAGGAGCTTCATCTTGGAGAAGGTGGTTTGAAGAAAAGTTTAGGAACGTTTGTGCAGCTTAAAGGGATCTGTTACAAAAGAGAAGCCATTTAGGTTTTGTTTTAAATAAGGCTGTTCTCAGCCCACATGCTTAGGAACTTCTGTGTACCTGTAAACCTCACTGTATCTCCCACTGACTTGATTGTCTCTTGATGGAAGCAACCTAGCCTAAGTAACACAAGCACAACGTTTCTAGAACTCTGATGCGCCGTGGAGAGTGCCTGTGAGGATTTTCCACTCTGTGCTACAGTAAAGGTGCTTGGGCTTTACCAAACGTACATACCTCAGGCCACCACTGCAAATTCTAAAATCTTTAGAAGGCAAGTATATCTCAAGTGCCACTCTTTGGGAAATGAGGCAATATGCATAGATAGATGCCTTCCCCTCCTCCAGATAATGGTAAAGGCATAGTGACAAAATTAACTGTTTGATGCAAGATTTTTCTCAATTGAGTTTGTTCACAAGTGACCAACATCTTTCTCCACCCATCTTCTTTATTCAGATAATCTTGTATCTCTGTATGGTCTGGTAAACGAAGTGCTGTTTTGAGCACATAATCTTGCCTGGAATATGCAAGGTGATATGTAATTGCACCCAGGCACTGAGAATGCCTCTGACTGAGACTGAGCAGAATGAAAAGTAGGGAGGAAGCTCTTAGGACTTTTTGAGCTTTTAACTTTCAAGAGCAAGAAAATTTCATTTTGAAGTTCAATTCCTTTGGACTTGAATGTTTTTGGACTTATATTTGCAAGGGTATTTAATCTCTGATCTTTTCTCTCTGGGAATTTGATAATAGGTAGGGGTTTATATTCAATTTTGGTGCCTCTCTATGTTGGCACTTTATTATTGGAGTATCTTCATGTTATCATTTAATTTCATTGCAGGATTTATGATGTGCTGTTTTAGGTAACGTTGCTGGATGTAACTTGAGAACCACAATAGAGAAGAGAATGAGTTTATTTTCATTCTTGAGTACAGAGTGGAATTGATTTAATTAATGCTCCTTTCTGATCAATTTCAGAATATGCCAGAGCCAAGTCTAAACTGTCTACAAGATGTCCTAGGATAATACACAAAAGAGCAGTGGTGGTGGTCATCTTAGGACAGTGATCTTGTGAAAGTGGGAGCAGGTCTCTGCCCTGATAGCTTGCTCTTCTCCCCTGAATGCAAAAGTCCCAGCCCCAGCTGGCCACAGGCTTAATGATTAAACTCAATGATTAAGAGAAGAAAAAACTAGAGAATGTTGGCAGCAAACACTTCTTCCTTGAGGAGGAGACCCAAATAGTATTATTCGTATTCTTTCTCCTTTGCTCATTCCACCTCATGGTAGGGAAGGAAGAGTTCTTTGTATATTTTAGTAACAAGTCCTTTATCTTATACATGATTTGTATATGTTTTCTCTCAGCCTGTGGTTTGTCTTTCCATTCTCTTAACAGTACCTGTCATAGCAAAATTTTTAACTTTGATGAAGTCTAATTAAAAAAATTTTTTTCCTTTATGGGTCTTGCTTTTAGTATAATGTCTATGGGCTCTTAACCAACTCTAGGTCATAAATATATTTCCTGTTTTCTTCTAAAAGTTTTACAATTTTATGTTTATATTTAGATCTGTAATCTATTTTGAATTAGTTTTTGTATAAAATGAGATGTTCAGGTCAAAGTTCACAATCTTTCATGCACATTGATATACAATTGCTCCAGTACCATTTATTGAAAACACTATAATTAATCATTACATTTTTTGTATCTTTGTGAAAAATCAAACTGCCATATTTGTGTGGAAATATTTCTGGACTTTCTCTTCCTTTCCATTGATTTGTGTGCTATCCCTTTATCAATACTACACTGTCTTTGGTAAGTGTAAATTCACTTCCTCCCACTGTTTTCTTTTTCAAAATTGTTTTAGCTATTCCATTTTCTTTGCCCTTTCATATAACTTTTAGAATCAGTTTGTTCATATCTATAAAACATTATTCTAAGATTTTTATTGGTATTCCATTAAATCGATAGGTGAATTTGGGGATTTTTGACCTCTTTATTATGTTGAATCTTCTCATCCATGATTATGGTATGTCTCTTTATTTATCTGGGTTGTCTTTTACTTCTTTTATCAGTATTTTAAATATTTCAGTATAGAGCTCCTGTACATGTTTTGTTAGGTTTATAGTAATAATATTCAATTTTTGTTGCAACTATACATAGTGTTGCTTTTCTTTTCTTTCCAGTTGTACATCTAGTATATATGATTGATTTTTGTGTGCTGACCTTTTATCTTACGATTTTGTTAAGAGTTTCTTATGGATTCTTTGGGCTTTTCTACACAGCTTGTAGTCCTTGAGTAGGGACATTTTTATTTCTTCCATTCTTCTTTGTATCTCTCTTATTTCATTTTCATTTAAGCAGAGTTTTTGGCAGGCTCATGAGGCTTGTATTATAAAATTGGACTTCAGGGCCTTCCAAGATGGTGAGACCTTGGTCAACTCCATAGGTTAGAACTCTGAACATTTATACCTTGAGGGTAAAAGTAAGCTGTAAACAACCTTGTCCTCTCAGGGGTGGAGACTTGTTTTGAATCCTTCTATTCTTTGAAAGATTTAATTTTTTTTTCTTTTTTGACTTGCTAGTGCCACTAGCATTGTGCCATGGGAAAAATTAATTTCTTCATGAAAAAAATAACATAACCCTAAGCCTCAAATTGTCTCCACTATTTTTGTATATATAGTGGGTGGCATTCTACAGAAAATACCCTAACATACAAGAGGAGAAGAAAATGTGGCCAAAACCCAAGAGTAACAACATAGTATAACCTAGGTGGTGCATAGAATCATAGGTGATACAAATAATAGAAAAATCAGATACAGATTTTAAAATAACTCTGTTCAACATGTTTAAGGAAATAAGTAAAGTGTGGTAATTTTGAAAGAGGGCTGGAGACATAAAAGGCAACAAATTACAAAACTTCTGTAACTGAAAAAATATAACATCTAAATTTAGGAATTTAAGGGATGAGTTAAAAATATTCAGAGTTGAATGGACAATGTTGAATTGGAAGGTATTTCAGAAGGAAGTGTCCAGAATGAAGCATGCAGAGGCAGAAAGAGGGAAAATACAGAAAATATCATGAAAGAAATTCTAATATAGGTTTATACTTCTAAGGTTCCAGGGAGAGAAGAGAATGGAGGCAGGAAAAAGAGGAAAGAAAAAACTGTTTGGAATTTTCTACAAAAGATGAAAGACACCAAGCCACAGATTCAAGATACTATGAACAATAAATAGGACATGTCATAGCATAGTAAAACTGCTAAATCTAACGAAAAAGGAAAAGACTTAAAGCAGCCAGAAAAAAAAAGTTTATCTAAAAAGATGTAACAATTGGAATTTCAGCTGACTTCAACAGAAAGAATGGAGACCAGGGAATTCCCTGGTGGTCCAGTGGTTAAGATGCTGCACTTCCAAAGCAGGGGACATAGGTTTGATCCCTGGTTGGGGAACTAGGATCCCACATGCTGTGCAGCCAAAAAAAAAAAAAAAAAAAAAAAGGAAACCAACCAGAAAAAAAAAAAGAGAAATATCTTCAAAGGGTTAAAATAATTCAAAACCTAGAATTCAAACCCAATACATCTTTTTCAAAAATGCAGAGTTAAAGACATTTATGTTCAAACAAAAGCAGAGTATTTATTAACACTGAATAAACCAATAAAAGGAGGATTTGTGTTCAGGGTGTGTGGAACTTGGAACTCATTAACCTTGGTCCTTCTTTTAAAAGAAGAAATTCAAATTTTGTATACAAAGTTAGGTTTAAAAGTAAATATTTATTAGAATTAAAAAATAACAAGAAAATGCTTCTAAGAACGCCAAAAATCCCCACAAATATCCCCAAATCCAAATTATATATTTTAATTAAATAACTATTAAGCATATCTCTAATCCTTCTTTAAATATTTCTGAGTTGCTTTTTTGGGCCAATTTTTACCGTTTCATTTAGACCACTAGATATTATCAGGAAAATATGCATCAAATACTCTAAAATATCTTTTCTACTGAGATGCATAAAACATCACACACAAATAAAATTGATGTTTATAGAACTACTGCATGTCTATACTTTACAAGCACAAAAATTCTGATGCATTTTATTTCACAATTCCCATAAAGAGAAATGGATATATTGTTTATTTATAATGCTCCATTATTAAATGTATTCCTGATAAGAGAAACGTTTTGTTTTTATTAAGCATCATTTAGAATCTAATCTTCCATTTATGATTTTACATGTCTGATGAATCAGAGAATTTCCCACCTACTACTATTGGCTTTGTACATTTCGGTGTCTTTTTTCCTTTCTTTCTTTCTTTCTTAATTGTTTTCTTCTCTCTTTCCCTTTCATTTTTGTTTTTAAACTTTTTCTTGCATAATCACATATTCCCAATGCTGAGTGCCACAGGATGTCTTTTTCATTTTTTTGCTATTTTTAAAATTGAAATACAGTTATTTGCAATATTATATTAGTTTCAGGTGTACTCCATAGTGATTGTTATTTGCATACATTACAAAATGATCACCACAATAAGTTTAGTAACAATATGTACCCATACATATTGTTATTAAGTTATTACAGTATTATCAACCATATTTTTTATGCTGTATATTACATCCCCATGGCTTTTTCTTTATTTTATTTCATTTTATTTTATAACTGGAGGTATGTACCTCTTAATCCCCTTCTACTATTTTGCACCTCCTCCTGTTTTCCTCTGGCAACCACCCATTTGCACTCTGTATCTATGAGTCCATTTTCATTTTGTTTTCTTTGTTCATTTTATTTTTTAGATTCCACATATAAGTGAAATCATACAGTATTTATCTTTCTCTTTCTGACTTATTTTGCTTGGCATAATACCCTCTAGATCCATTCATGTTGCAAAAGGCAAGATTTCATCTTTTTCTTTTTATGGCTGAGTACTATTCCTGTGTGTGGGGTGTGTGTGCGTGTGCGTGCGTGCATGCATGCGTGTATCACACCATCCTTATCCATTCATCTATTGATGGACATTTAGGTTGCTTTCATGTCTTGGCTATTGTAAATAATGCTGCAATGAACATGTGGATGCATATTTTTAATTAGTGTTTTTCTTTTCTTTCAGTAAATATCCAGCAGTGAAATTGTTGGATCGTGTGGCAGTTCTATTTTTAATTTTTTGAGGAACCTCCATACTGTTTTCCATAGTAGCATCACAAATTTATAATCCTACCAACAGTGTATGAGAATTCCCTTTTCTCTACATCTTTGCCAACACTAGTTATTTGTTGTCTTCTTAATAATAGCCATTCTGACAGGTGTGAGGTAATATCATTGTGGTTTTGATCTGCATTTCTCTTCTAATTAGTGATGTTGAGAATTTTTTCATGTGTCTCTTGGTCATCTGGGTATCTTCTTTGGAAAAATGTCTATTTAGGTCCCCTGCCCATTTTTTAATCAGGTTGTTTGTTCTTTTGATGGTGGGTCATATGAGTTCTTTGTATATTTTTGACATTAACTCCTTATCAGATATATCATTTGCAAATATCTTCTCCTATTAAGTAGGTGGCCTTTACATTTTGTTGATAGTTTCCATCACTGTGCAAAAACTTTTTAGTTTGACATAGTCCTATTTGTATATTTTTGCTTTTGTTTCCCTTGCTTGAGGAGACAGATTCACAAAAATATTGCTAAAACTGATGTCAAAGAACATACAGCCCATGTTTTTTTCTAGGAACTTTATGGTTTCACGTTTTAAATTTTTTCCATTTTGAGTTTCTTTTTGTATATGGTGTGAGAAAGTAGTCTAGATTGATTATTTTGCATGTAGTTGTCCGGTTTTCCCAGGAACATTTACTGAAGAGGTTGTCTTTTCCCCATTGTGTATTCTTGCTTCCTTTGTCATAGATAAGTTGACCATGTAAATATAGTTTTATTTCTGGACTCTCTACTCTGTTCCGTTGACCTATGTTTTTGTGAGAGTATCATACTGGTTGATTACTGTAGCTTTGTAGTTTAGCTTGAAATCAGGCAATGTGATACCTCTAGCTCTGTTCTTTTTTCTCAAGATTCCTTTGGTTGTTTGAAGTCTTTTGTGTTTTCATACAAATTTTAGAATTATTTGTTCTAGTTCTGTGAAAAAATCCCATTGGGATTGCATTGAATCTGTAGATTGCCTTGAGTAGTATGGTCATTTTCACATTATTAATTTTTTTCAATCCACCATCATGATGTAGCTTTCTATTTGTTTGTGTCATTTTTAACTTCTTTAATCAATATCTTATACTTTTCAGATTGCAAGTCTTTTACATCTTTATTAGATGTATTACTATGTATTTTATTCTTTTTGTTGTAATCTTAAAAAAATATATATTTATTTTTGGCTGTGCTGGGTCTTTGTTGCTGTGTGCAGGCTTTCTCTAGTTGCAGCGAGCGGGGATTACTCTTTGTTGTGGTGCACAGGCCTCTCATTGCAGTGGCTTCTCTTGTTGTGGGGCATGGGCTCTTGGTGTGAGGCTTCATTAGTTGCACTACTTAGGCTCAGTAGTTGTAGCTCACAGGCTCTAGAGTGCAGGCTCAGTAGTTGTAGTGAATGGGCTTAGTTGCTCCACTGCATGTGGGATCTTCCTGGACCAGGGATCAAACCTGTGTCTCCTGCATTGGTAGTCAGATTCTTAACCACTGCACCACCAGGGAAGCCCATTTGTTGTAATTTTATTATTTATTTATTTATTTATTCAAACACAAACTCTCAAAACTTATAATCATCATCATCAGTTCACTCAGTCCCATGTAATTAATTTTGTTTTATCTTGAGCTTTTGTTAGCACTTTTATGAATTCATCAATTTTCCATTAGAGTTCTGAAAATGCTTTTCCATTCAGTTCAGCAGTATAGTCAGTCACCAGAAATCTGCACTTGTCAGAGTCTTTTCCATGAATTCCTTGAAGATCAAACCCTTTTATAGGAATATTTTTGCAAGAGCATAAGAGTACACCCAGAACTGTCTGTAAATGACAAAAGACTTAAAAATGACCACGGTTAAATATTTGATGAAAGTTCATAATAATGCAATTGACAAGGAAATTTAGTTATTTCTGAGATATACATTTTAAATTAATAACTAGAATTATGACTTATAATATTATACCAGAACATATAAGATTTTTAGAAATTGCACATAATGTCTGAAACATTTATATTAACATATTTCCATACAAATAACCCAAATAAAGTTTAGTATTAGTTGTTTTGTTTGTTTGTTTTTTATACTGCAGATTCTTATTAGTCATCAATTTTATAAACATCAGTGTATACATGTCAATCTCAATCGCCCAATTCAGCACACCACCATCCCCACCCCACCGCGGTTTTCCTCTCTTCGTGTCCATACGTTTGTTCTCTACATCTGTGTCTCAACTTCTGCCCTGCAAAACCAGTTCACGTGTACCATTTTTCTAGGTTCCACATACATGTGTTAATATACGATATTTGTTTTCCTCTTTCTGACTTACTTCACTCTGTATGACAGTCTCTAGGTCCATTCACGTCTCAACAAATGACTCAATTTCGTTCCTTTTTAGGGCTGAGTAATATTCCATTGTATATATGTACCACATCTTCTTTATCCATTCGTCTGTCGATGGGCATTTAGGTTGCTTCCATGACCTGGCTATTGTAAATAGTGCTGCAATGAACATTAGGGTGCATGTGTCTTTTTGAATTATAGTTTTTTCTGGGTATATGCCCAGTAGAGGGATTGCTGGGTCATATGGTAATTCTATTTTTAGTTTTTTAAGGAACCTCCATACTGTTCTCCATAGTGGCTGTATCAATTTACATTCCCACCAACAGTGCAAGAGGGTTCCCTTTTCTCCACACCCTCTCCAGCATTTGTTGTGTGTAGGTTTTCTGATGATGGCCATTCTGACTGGTGTGAGGTGATACCTCATTGTAGTTTTGATTTGCATTTCTCTAATACTTAGTGATGTTGAGCAGCTTTTCATGTGCTTCTTGGCCATCTGTATGTCTTCTTTGGAGAAATGTCTATGTAGGTCTTCTGTCCATTTTTGGATTGGGTTGTTTGTTTCTTTAATTTTGAGCTGCATGAGCTGTTTATATATTTTGGAGATTAATCCTTTGTCCTTTGATTTGTTTGCAAAAGTTTTCTCCCATTCTGAGGGTTGTTTTTCTGTCTTGTTTATGGTTTCCTTTGCTGTGCAAAAGCTTTGAAGTTTCATTAGGTCCCATTTGTTCATTTTTGGTTTTATTTCCATTACTCTAGGAGGTGGATCAAAAAAGATCTTGCTGTGATTTATGTCAGAGTGTTCTTCCTATGTTTTCCTCTAAGAGTTTTATAGTGTCTGGTCTTACCTATAGGTCTCTAATCCATTTCACTTTACTTTTGTGTATGGTGTTAGGGAGTGTTCTAATTTCCTTCTTTTACATGTAGCTGTCCTGTTTTTCCAGCACCACTTACTGAAGAGACTGTCTTTTCTCCATGGTATATCTTTGCCTCCTTTGTCATAGATTAGTGGACCATAGGTGCGTGGGTTTATCTCTGGGCTTTCTATCTTGTTCCATTGATCTATGTTTCTGTTTTTGTGCCAGTACCATACTGTATTGATTACTGTAGCTTTGTAGTATAGTCTGAAGTCAGGGAGTCTAATTCCTCCAGCTCTGTTTTTTTCCCTCAAGACTGCTTTGGCTATTCGGGATCTTTTGTGTCTCCATACAAATTTTAAGATGATTTGTTCTAGTTCTGTAAAAAATGCTATTGGTAATTTGATAGGGATTGCATTGAATCTATAGACTGCTTTGCGTAGTACAGTCATTTTCACAGTATTGATTCTTCCAATCCAAGAACATTTTATATCTCTCCATCTGTTGGTATCATCTTTAATTTCTTTCATAAGTGTCTTATACTTTTCTGCATACAGGTCTTTTGTCTCCCTACATAGGTTTATTCCTGGATATTTTATTCTTTTTGTTGCAATGGTAAATGGGAGTGTTGCCATAATATGTCTTTCAGATTTTTCATCATTAGTGTATAGGAATGCAAGAGATTCTGTGCATTAATTTTGAATCCTGCAACTTTACCAAATTCATTGATTAGCTCTAGTAGTTTCCTGGTGACATCTTTAGGATTCTCTATGTATAATATCACATCATCTGCAAACAGTGACAGTTTTACTTCTTCTTTTCCAATTTGTATTCCTTTTATTTCTTTTTCTTTTCTTATTGCCGTGGCTAGGACTTCCAAAACTATGTTGAATAATAGTGCTGAGAGTGGACATCCTTATGTTGTGCCTGATCTTAGAGGAACTGCTTATAATTTTTCACCATTGAGAATGATGTTTGCCATTGGTTTGTCATGTGTGGCCTTTATTATGTTGAGATACGTTCTCTCTATGACCACTTTCTGGAGAGAATTTATCAAAACTGGGTGTTATATTTTGTCAAAAGCTTTTTCTGCATCTACTGAGGGGATCATATGGTTTTTATTCTTTAATTTGTTAATATGGTGTATCACATTGATTTATTTGCATATATTGAGGACTCCTTGCATCCCTGGGATAAATCCCACTTGATCGTGGCATATGATCCTTTAATGTGTTGTTGGATTCTGTTTGCTAGTATTTTGTGAAGGATTCTTGCATTTATATTCATCAGTGATATTGGTCTGTAATTTTCTTTCTTTTTTTGGTAGTATCTTTGTCTGTTTTTTTTATCAGAGTGGTGGTGGCCTCATAAAATGAGTTTGGGAGTGTTCCTTCCTCTGCAATGTTTTGGAAGAGTTTGAAAAGGATGGGTGTTAGCTCTTTTCTAAATGTTTGATAGAATTCACCTGTGAAGCCATCTGGTCCTGGACTTTTGTTTGTTGGAAGATTTTAAATCACAGTTTCAATTTCATTACTTGTGACTGGTCTGTTCATATTTTCTGTTTCTTCCTGGTTCAGTCTTGGAATGTTATACCTTTCTAAGAATGTGTCCATTTCTTCCAGGTTGTCCATATTATTGGCATAGAGTTGCTTGTAGTAATCTCTTAGGATGCTTTGTATTTCTCTGTCTGTTGTAACTTCTTGTTCTTGATTTCTAATATTATTGATTTGAGTCTTCTCCCTCTTTTTCTTGATGAGTCTGACTAATGGTTTATCAGTTTTGTTTCTCATCTCAAAGAGTCAGCTTTTACTTTTATTGATCTCTAGTATTGTTTTCTTTGTTTCTATTTCATTTATTTTTCTCTGATCTTTATGATTTCTTTCCTTCTGCTAACTTTGGGTTTTGTTTATTTTTCTTTCTCTAGTTCCTTTAGGCATAAGGTTAGATTGTTTACTTGAGAGTTTTCTTGTTTCTTGAGGTATGATTGTATTGCTAGAAACTTCCCTCTTAGAACTGCCTTTGCTGCATACCATAGGTTTTGGATCATTGTGCTTTCATTGTCATTTGTCTCTAGGTAGGTATTTTTTGATTTCCTCTTTGACTTCTTCACTGATCTCTTGGTTATTTAGTAACGTATTGTTTAGCCTCCATGTGTTTGTGTTTTTTATGTTTTTCTCCCTGTAATTCATTTCTAATCTCATAGTGTTCTGGTTGGAAAAGATGCTTGATATTATTTCAATTTTCCTAAGTTTACTGAGGCTTGATGGGTGACCCAAGATGTGATCTCTCCTTGAGAATGTTCCGTGTGCACTTGAGAAGGGACTGTAATCTGCTGTTTTTGGATGGAATGTCTTATAAATATCAATTAAATCTATCTGGTCTATTGTGTCATTTAAAGTTTCTGTTTCCTTATTTATTTTCATTTTGGATGATCTGTCCATTGGTGTAAGTGAGGTGTTAATGTCCCCCATTATCATTGTGTTACTGTCAATTTCCTCTTTTATAGCTGTTAGCAGTTGCCTTATGTATTGAGGTGCTCCTATGTTGGGTGCATATATGTTTGTAATTGTTATATCTTCTTCTTGGATTGATCCCTTGATCATTATGTATTGTCCTTCCTTGTCTCTTGTAACATTCTTTATTTTAAAGTCTATTTTATCTGATATGAGTATTGCTACTCCAGCTTTCTTTTGATTTCCATTTGCATGGAATATCTTTTTCCATCTCCTCACTTTCAGTGTGTATGTGTCCCTAGGTCTGAAGTGGGTCTCTTGTAGACAGCATGTATATGGGTCTTGTTTTTGTATCCATTCAGCAAGCCTGTGTCTTTTGGTTGGAGCATTTAATCCATTCACGTTTAAGGTAATTATCCATATGCATGTTCCTCTGACATTTTCTTAATTGTTTTGTGTTTGTTTTTGTAGGTCATTTTCTTCTCTTGTGTTTCCCACTTAGAGAAGTTTCTTTAGCATTTGTTGTAGAGCTAGTTTGGTGGTGCTGAATTTTCTTAGCTTTTGCTTGTCTGCAAACCTTTTGATTTCTCCATCGAATCTGAATGGGATCCTTGCCAAGTAGAGTAACCTTGGTTGTAGGTTCTTTGCTTTCATCACTTTAAGTATATCATGCCACTCCCTTCTGGCTTGTAGAGTTTCTGCTGAGAAATCAGCTGTTAACCTTATGGGAGTTCCCTTGTATGTTATTTTCTTTATTCTCTTGCTGCTTTCAATAATTTTTCTTTCTCTTTAACTTTTGCCAATTCGATTACTATGTGTCTTGGTGTGTTCTCCTCGAGTTTTTACTGTATGGGACTCACTGCGCTTCCTGGATTTGTGTGGCTATTTCCTTTCCTATGTTAGGGAAGTTTTCTACTTGGATCTCTTCATATATTTTCTCTGGTCCTTTCTCTCTTCTCCTTCTGGGACACCTATAATGTGAATATTGTTGCCTTTAATGTTGTCCCAGAGGTCTCTTAGGCTGTCTTCATTTATTTTCATTCTTTTTTCTTTATTCTGTTCCACAGCAGTGAATTCCATCATTCTGTTTTCCAGGTCACTTATCCGTTCTTCTGTCTCAGTTATTCAGCTGTTGATTCCTTCTAGTGTAGTTTTCATTTCAGTTATTGTATTGTTCATCTCTGTTTTTTCTTTATTTCTTCCAGGTCTTTGTTAAACATTTCTTGCATCTTCTTGATCTTTGCCTCCATTCTTTTTCCGAGGTCCTGGATCATCCTCACTATCATTATTCTGAATTTTTTTTCTGGAAGGATGCCTATCTCCACTTCATTTAGTTGTTTTTCTGGGGCTTTATCTTGTTCCTTTATCTCGTATATAGCCCTCTGCCTTTTCATCTTGTCTATCTCTCTGTGAATGTGGTTTTTGTTCCACAGGCTGCAGGGTTGTAGTTCTTCTTGCTTCTGCTGTCTTCCCTCTGGTGTATAGGCTATCTAAGAGGCTTGATTTGAGGGACTGTTTGTGGGTAGAGCTGACTGTTGCTCTGGTGGGCAGAGCTCAGCGAAACTTTAATCCACTTCACTGTTGATGGCTGGGGCTGGGTTCCCTACCTGTTGGTTGTTTGGCCTGAGGCAACCCAACACTGGTGCCTAACTGGGTTCTTTGGTGGGGCTAATGACAGACTCTGGGAGGGCTCATGCCAAGGAGTGCTTCCCAGAACTTCTGCTGCCAGTGTCCTTGTCCGCACAGTGAAACAGAGCCACCCCCCGCCTCTGGAGGAGACCCTCCCACACTAGCAGGTAGGTCTGGTTCAGTCTACCCCAGGGTCGCTGCCCTTCCCCCTTGGTCCTGATGCACACACTACTTCGTGTGTGCCCTCCAAGAGTGGAGTCTTTGTTTCCCCCAGTCCTGTTGAAGTTCTGCAATCAATTCCCACCAGGCTTCAAAGTCTGATTCTGTAGGAATTCCTCATCCCATTGCCAGACCCCCAGCTTGGGAAGCCTAAGGTGGGGCTCAGAACCTTCATTCCAGTGGGTGGACTTCTGTGGTATAAGTGTTTGCCAGTCTGTGAGTCACCCACCCACCAGTTATGGGATTTGATTTTACCGTGATTGTGCCCCTCCTGCCATCTCAATGTGCCTTCTCTTTTGTCTTTGGATGTGGAGTATCTTTTTTGTAAGTTCCAGTGTCTTCCTGTCAATGATTGTCCAGCAGCTAGTTGTGATTCTGGTGTTCTCGCAAGAGAGAGTGAGAACACGTCCTTGTATTTTGCCATCTTGGTTCCTCCTCGAAAAAAAGCTGTTGTAATTTTAAATAGGATTGTTTTCTTCATTTCTCTTTCTGACAGTTCATTGTTAATATACAGAAATGCAACATTTCTGTTATATTAATTTTTTATCCTGGAACTTTACTGAATTCATTTCTTCTAATAGTTTTTTGTGGCAGTGTCTTTAAGATTTCCTTTATATGTCCATAGTATCATGTCATCTACAAACAGTGACAGTTTTACTTCTTCCTTTCCAATTTTGATTCGTTTTATTTCTTTTTCTTGTCTGATTGTTCTGGCTAGGCATTCCAATACAGTGTTGAATAAAAGTGGTGAGAGTAGTTATCCTTGTCTTGTTGCTGATCTGTTTTTGCATTTTTATACAGCAGCTTCTTTTTAGTTATGCACTTTATACATATTAGTATATATATGTGAATCCCAATATCCCAGTTCATCACACCACCACCGCCCCACCACTTTCCCCCCTTGGTGTCCATACGTTTGTTCTCTACATCTGTGTCTCTATTTCTGCTCTGGAAACCAGTTCAAATGTACTTTTTTTCTAATTTCCCTATATATGCGTTAATATATGATATTTCTTTTTCTCTTTCTAACTTACTTCACTCTGTATGACAGTCTCTAGATCCATCCACGTCTCTACAAATTACCCAATTTCGTTCCTTTTAATGGCTGAGTAATATTCCATTGTATATATGTCCCACATCTTCTTTATCCATTCGTCTGTCAATGGGCATTTAGGTTGCTTCCATGACCTGCTATTGTAAATAGTGCTGCAATGCACATTGGGTTGCAAGTGTCTTTTTTCAATTATGGTTTTCTCTGGGTATATGCCCAATATTGGGATGGCTGGGTCATATGGTAATTCTGTTTCTAGTTTTTAAAAACTTCCATACTGTTCCCAGTAGTGGTTGTATCAATTTACATTCCCACCAACAGTGCGTGAAGGTTCCCTTTTCTCCACACCCTCCTCAGCATTTGTTGTTTGTAGAATTTTTGATGATGCCCATTCTAAACGGTGTGAGGTGATACCTCATTGTAGTTTTTCTGTTTGTTTGTTTGTTTTCTGCGGTATGCAGGCCTCTCACTGTTGTGGCCTCTCCCGTTGTGGAGCACAGGTTCCGGACGCGCAGGCTCAGTGGCCATGGCTCACGGGCCCATCCACTCCACGGCATGTGGGATCATCCCGGACTGGGGCCCGAACCTGTGTCCCCTGCATCGGCAGGCAGACTCTCAACCACTGCGTCACCAGGGAAGCCCCTCATTGTAGTTTTGATTTGCATTTCTCTAATAATTAGTGATGTTGAGCATCTTTTCATGTGCCTCTTGGCCATCTGTATGTCTTCTTTGGAGAAATGTATAGTTAGGTCTTCTGCTCATTTTATGATTGGGTTGTTTGTTTGTTTTTTTAATATTGAGCTGCATGAGCTGTTTATATATTTCGGAGATTAATCCCTTGTCTGTTTGCAAATATTTTCTACCATTCTGAGAGTTGTCTTTTTGTCTTGTGTGTAGTTTCCTTTGCTTTGCAAAACCTTTTAAGTTTCATTAGGCCCCATTTGTTTATTTTTGTTTTTATGTCCATTACTCTAGGATGTGGATCAAAAAAGATCTTGCTGTGATTTATGTCAAAGTGTTCTTCCTACGTTTTCCTCTAAGAGTTTTATAGTGTTCTGTCTTACATTTAGGCCTCTAATCCATTTCAAGTTTATTTTTGTGTATGGTGTTCTAATTTCATTGTTTTACATGTAGCTGTCCAGTTTTCCCAGCACAACTTATTGAAGAGACTGTCTTGTCTACACTGTGTATCCTTGCCTCCTTTGTCATAGATTAGTTGACCATAGGTGCATGGGTTTATCTCTGGGATTTCTATCCTGTTCCGTTGATCTGTATTTCTGTTCTTGTGCCAGTACCATACTGTCTTGATTACTGTAGCTTTGCAGTATAGTCTGAAGTCAGGGAGTCTGATTCCTCCAGCTCTGTCTTTTTCCCTCAAGACTGCTTTGGCTATTCAGGGTCTTTTGTGTCTCCATTCAACTATTAGGATTTTCTGTTCTAGTTCTGTAAAAAATGCCACTAGTAATTTGATAGAGATTGCATTGAATCTGTAGATTGTTTTGGGGAGTGTAGTCATTTTCACAGTATTGATTCTTCCAATACAAGCATGTGGTATATCTCTCCATCTGTTTGTGTCATCTTTGATTTCCCTCATCAGTGTCTTATAGTTTTTGGAGTACACGTCTTTTACCTCCTTAGGTACGTTTATTCATAGGTATTTTATTCTTTTTGTTGCAGTGTTGAATGGGGTTGTTTCCTTAATTTCTCTTTCTGCTCTTTCATTTTTAGTGTGTAGGAATGCAAGAGATTTCTGTGCATTAATTTTGTATCCTGCAACTTTACCAAATTCATTGATTAGCTCTAGTAGTTTTCTGGTGACATCTTTAGGATTCTCTATGTATAATATCACGTCATCTGCAAACAGTGACAGTTTTACTTCTTCTTTTCCAACTTGGATTCCCTTTATTTCTTTTTCTTCTCAGATTGCTGTGACTAGGACTTCCAGAACTATGTTGAATAATAGTGGCGAGAGTGAACATCCTTGTCTTCTTGCTGATCATAGAGGAAACGCTTTTACTTTTTCACTATTGAGAATGATATTTGCTGTGGATTTGTCACATATTGCCTTTGTTATGTTGAGGTAGGTTGCCTCTATGCCTACTTTCTGGAGAATTTTTATCATAAATGGGTGTAGAAATTTGTCAAAAGCTTTTTCTGCATCTATTGAGATGATCATATTGTTTTTATTCTTCAGTTTGTTAATATGGTGTATCACAGATTGATTTGCCTATATTAAAGAATTCTTTCATCCCTGGGATAATTCCCACGTAATCATGGTGTATGATCCTTTTAATGTGTTGTTGGGTTTAGTTTGCTAGTATTCTGTTGAGGATTTTTGCATCTATATTCATCAGTGATATTGGTGTGTAGTTTTCTTTTTTTGTAGTGTCTTTGTCTGTTTTTGTATCAGGCTGATGGTGGCCTCATAGAATGAGGTTGGGAGTCTTCCTTCCTCTGCAATTTTTTGGAGGAGTTTGAGAAGGACGGGTGTTAGCTCTTCTCTAAATGTTTGATAGAATTCACCTGTGAAGCCATCTGGTCCTGGACTTTTGCTTGTTGGAAGATTTTTAATCACAGTTTCAATTTAATTACTTGTGACTGGTGTCTTCATATTTTCTATTTCACCCTGGTCCAGTCTTGGAAGGTTATGCCTTTCTAAGAATTTGTGCATTTCTTCCAGATTGTCCATTTTATTGGCATAGAGTTGCTTGTAGTAGTGTCTTAGGATGCTTTGTATTTCTGCAGTGTCTGTGGTAACTTCTCCTTTTTCATTTCTAGTTTTATTGATTTGAGTCTCTCCCTCTTTTTCTTGATGAGTCTGGCTAATGGTTTATCAATTTTGTTTATCTTCTCAGAGAACTAGCTTTTAGTCTTATTGATCTTTGCTATTGTTTACTTTGTTTCTATTTCATTTATTTCTGCTCTGACCTTTATGATTTCTTTCCTTCTACTAAGTTTGGATTTTGTTTGGTCTTCTTTCTCTAGTTCCTTAGGTGTAATATTAGATTGTGTACTTGAGACTTTTCTTGTTTCTTGAAGTAGGATTGCATTGCTATAAACTTCCCTCTTAGAACTACTTTTGGTGCATCCCATAGGTTTTGGATCATCATGTTTTCATTGTCATATGTCTCTAGATATTTTTTAATTTTGTCTTCGATTTTCTCAGTGTTCTCTTGGTTATTTACTATCGTATTGTTTAGCCTCCATGTGTTTGTGTTTTTAACATTTTTTTCCCTATAATCAATTTTTAATCACATAGTGTTGTGGTTGGAAAAGATGTTTGATATTATTTCAATTTACTTAAATGTACCAAGGCTTAATATGTGACCCAAGATGTGATCTATCCTGGAGAATTTTCCTGTGCACTTGAGAAGTGTCATCTGCTCTTTTTGGGTGGAATGTCCTATAAATATCAATTCAATCTGTCCAGAAGAAGAAAGCTTCTCTTTCCTTATTAACTTTCTGTTTTAATGATCTGTCCATTGGTGTAAGTGAGGTGTTAATGTCTCCGACTATGATTGTATTACTGTCAATTTTCTCTTTTATAGCTGTTAGCAGTTGCCTTATGTATTGAGGTGCTCCTGTGTTGGGTGCATATATATTTATAATTGTTATATCTTCTTCTTGGATTGATCCCTTGATCATTATGTATTGTCCTTCCTTGTCTCTTGTAACATTCTTTATTTTAAAGTCTGTTTTATCTGATATGAGTATTGCTACTCCAGCTTTCTTTTGATTTCCATTTGCATGGAATATCTTTTTCCATCTCCTCACCTTCAGTGTGTATGTGTCCCTAGGTCTGAAGTGGGTCTCTTGTAGACAGCATATATATGGGTCTTGTTTTTGTATCCATTCAGCAAGCCTGTGTCTTTTGGTTGGAGCATTTAATCCATTCACGTTTAAGGTAATTATCCATATGCATGTTCCTCTGACATTTTCTTAATTGTTTTGTGTTTGTTTTTGTAGGTCATTTTCTTCTCTTGTGTTTCCCACTTAGAGAAGTTTCTTTAGCATTTGTTGTAGAGCTGGTTTGGTGGTGCTGAATTCTCTTAGGTTTTGCTTGTCTGTAAAGCTTTTGATTTTTCCATCGAATCTGAATGAGATCCTGCCAGGTAGAGTAACCTTGATTGTAGGTTCTTCCCTTTCATCACTTTAAGTATATCATGCCACTCCCTTCTGGCTTGTAGAGTTTCTTCTCAGAAATCAGCTGTTAACCTATGGGAGTTCTGTTGTATGTTGTCATTTTTCCCTTGTTGCTTTGAATAAATTTTCTGTGTCTTTAATTTTTGTCAATTTGATTACTATGTGTCTCAGCATGTTTCTCCTTGGGTTTATCCTGCCTTGTACTCTCTGTGCTTCCTGGTGTTGGGTGGCTATTTCCTTTCCCATGTTAGGGAGGTTTTTGACTATAATCTCTTCAAGTATTTTCTCAGGTCCTTCCTCCCTCCAGTCTCCTTCTGGGACCCCTATAATGCTAATGTTGTTGTGTTTAATGTTGTCCCAGAGGTCTCTTATGCTGTCTTCATTTCTTTTCATTCTTTTTTCTTTATTCTCTTCTGCGGCAGTGAATTCCACCATTTTGTCTTCCAGATCACTTCTCCATTCTTCTGCTTTAGTTATTCTGCTATTGATTCCTTCTAGTGTATATTTCATTTCTATTATTGTATTGTTCATCTGTGTTTGTTTGTTCTTTAATTCTTCTAGGTCTTTTTTAAACATTTCTTGCATCTTCTTGATCTTTGTCTCCATTCTTTTTCTGAGGTCCTGGATCATCTTCACTATCATTATTTTGAATTCTTTTTCTGGAAGGATACCTATCTCTACTTCATTTAGTTGGTTTTCTGGGGTTTTATCTTGTTCCTTCATCTGGGACATAGCTCTCTGCCTTTTCACCTTGTCTCTCTTTCTTTGAATGTGGTTTTTGTCCCACAGGCTGCAGGATTGTAGTTCTTCTTGCTTCTGCTGTCTGCCCTCTGGTCAATGAGCCTATCTAAGGGTCTTGTGCAGATTTCCTGATGGGAAGGACTGGTGGTGGGTAGAGCTGGGTGTTGCTCTGGTGAGCAGAGCTCAGTAAAACTTTAATCTTCTTTTCTGCTGATGGGTGTGGCTGGGTTCCCTCCTTGTTGGTTGTTTGACCTGAGGCGACCCAACACTGGAGTCTACCCTGCTCTTTGGTGGGGTTAATGGCGGAGTCTGGGAATGCTAAAGTCAAGGACTGCTTCCCACAACTTCTGCTGCCAGTGTCCTTGTCCCCACAGTGAGCCACAGCCACCCCCTGCCTCTGCAGGTGACCCTCCAACACTAGCAGGTGGGTCTGATTCAGTGTCCTATGGGGTCACTGCTCCTTCCCCTGGTTCCTGATGCTCACACTACTTTGTGTGCGCTCTCCAAGAGTGGAGTGTCTGTTTCCCCCTTCCTGTCAAAGTCCTGTAGTCAAATCCTGCTAGCCTTCAAAATCTGATTCTCTAGGAATTCTTCCTCCCGTTGCCTGACCCCCAGGTTGGGAAGCCTGACATGAGGCTCAGAACCTTCACTCCAGTGGGTGGACTTCTGTGGTATGTGTTCTCCAGTTTGTGAGTCACCCAGTAGCACTTATGGCATTTGATTTTATTGTGATTGCACCCCTCCTACTGTCTCACTGTGGTTTCTCCTCTGTATTTGGATGTGCGGTATCTTTTTTGGTGAGTTCTAGTGTCTTCCTTTCTATGATTTTTCAGCAGTTTGTTGTGAATCGGATGCTCTCGCAAGAGGGAGTGAGCGCATGTCCTTCCATTCCACCATCTTGAACCAATCTCTTTTGCTGATCTTAGAGGAAGTGTTTTCAACTTTTCACTGTTGAGTATTAAGTGAGCTGTAGGTTTATCATATATGGCCTTTTTTATTGTAGCTATGAGGGTAAATCCATTAATATTACTATATAAAGCAGTGAAATCAAGTCATCTGTCATTCAAAATAGATATAGAATTAAAATACATAACAAGAATAGTATGTAGGTCAAGAGACAGAAGAAATACTGTAGTTGTATGGTTCCTGAATTGACATGGAAAAAGAGGGAGAGTAGCAAGGAACATTAGACTTGGTAAAGATAGGAGGAATGTTTTAATCTAGTGAAATCACTGACAGAGGAGTAAATGATGGTCAACTACTGAGTTAATGGAGAGGAAAATGGAATACTAAAAGATAATCAATTGATCCAAAATTAGACAAGGAAGGAGAGAAAAAGGAACAGAGTATAGGCAAGACAAATAGAAAAAAGTTAGTAAGATGTAGACTTAATTGCAAATATATCAGTCATGGTATTAAATGTAAATGAACTACCTGATGCTACCAGAAAATAAAGATTGTGAGACTATATTAAGAGACAACAGCTGTATGCTTCTTACAAGTGATGCACATAAAATATAAGACATGGAACATTTGAAAGCAAAGAGGGTAGAAAGATATATAATACAAATGCTAACAAGAAAGCTTATCTTGCTAGATTAATATCAGACAAAGGCAAGGAACATTATTAAAGACAAGTTGGGTTATTTTATAATGATATATATTAACTTTATTAGTAAGGGGTAATAATTCTAAACGTATATGTTGCATAAAACCAATATTGACAAAACTAAAATGAAAAATAGACAAATCATATTCACAGTGGGATATTTTACCATACCTTTCTTCTACTATATATTTAAGAAACAACAATTCCCCCCCCCCCAAAAAAAAAGGAAAAATAAAACTCTGAGACCAAAAATAAAGGGGGAAGGAGGAGGAAATACTTGCCAACTCAGTTTATAAAGTTAGCAGATCTTAAATTAACACCTGACAGGGACATTAAAAGAAAAATTATAGGTCAATCTCACCCATAAACATGGATGTAAAACTTTTAAAATGACATGTTATCAAGTCACATCAAGCAATACATAAAAATGATAGTATGCCATGACTGTGTGGCTTTATTTTAGGAAAACAAGGTTGATACATATATATGAAAGCCAGTCAGTGTAATTCATCGCAGTAACGGAATAAAAAAGAAAACTCATATATAATCTAAACAGATGTAGAAAACACTTTTGAAAAACATATATTGTATATTCATTATAGAAAAATGTAGAAAACAATGACTATAAGAGAACTCCCTTAATTCTGATTAAAAAAAAGTTTTTTAAAGCATCAGTTTAATGATATTGATTCCTCTGAGATCAGTATCAAGACAAGGAGGTCAAGCAGAGCTCCTTCTATTCAATATCATTCTGAAGATTAAAATCAGTAAATTAAAACATGGATGTATAAATAAAATATGGGATTGAAAAAAATTTATTTACAGATAATGGTTGCATTTCTACATAAAATTTAAAATCCACTTGTGAAGTTCCAGAAAATACTTGTTGGGATTTTGATTATGAGTGCATTAATTCTTAAAATCAGTTTGGAAAAAATCATCAGCTTTACAATACTGAGTATTTCAATCTGTGAAACATTTTCTCTATCCATTTATTTAGATCATATTTTATTAGTTCTGATAATTCTTGCCTTGCATATTTTGAAGACATAATATTATATAGATATAAATAGTTTCCTGGTGAATTGAATTTATTATTTTGAAACCTTTCTCTGTATCACTGATAATGCTTTCTCTTAATAGTCTAGTTTCTCTGATATTAATCTAGCTATATCAATTTTCCTTTGATTAGCATTTATAGGATCTTTTTTTTCTTTTCGAGGTTTCTGTATCTTTTTATTTTAGACGTCTCTTGTAATAGCATAGGGTTATAATTTTCTTTATGTAGTCTGATCATATTTTTCTTATAATTGAAGCACTTATTCCATTTATATGTAATATAATTGCTATTTATATTGAAATCTATGTCTACCTTTTTTTTTTTTTTTTTTTTTTTTTGAGGTACGCGGGCCTCTCACTGTCGTGGCCTCTCCCGTTGCGGAGCACAGGCTCCGGACGCGCAGGCTCAGCGGCCATGGCTCACAGGCCCAGCCGCTCCGCGGCATGTGGGATCTTCCCGGACTGGGGCACGAACCTGTGTCCCCTGCATTGGCAGGCAGATGCTCAACCACTGCACCGCCAGGGAAGCCCCACGTCTACCATTTTTTAAGTGCATTCAATTTGTCCTGCTTGTTCTATACTCCTATTTCCTTTCTCTTTTTCTCCAGCTTTATTGAGATATAATTGACATATAATATTATATAAGTTTAAGTTGTACAACATTATGATTTGATATATGTATATATTGAGAAATGATTACCACAGTAAGGTTAGTTAATACATCCATTGCAAACCACGTATCTGACAAGGGGTTAATATCCAAAATACACAAGGAACTTATACAACTTAATATCAAAAAACCAAAAAAATAGTCTGGTTTAAAAAATGGGCAAAGGACCTGAATGGACATTTTTCCAAAGAAGCAACACAAATGGCCAACAGGTACATAAAAAGGTGTTCAGCATCACTAATCATCAGGGAAATGTATCTCAAGACCACAATGAGCTATGAACTCACATCTGTTAAATGGCTACTATCGAAAAGACAAGGGATAACAAATACTGGTGAGGATGTGGAGAAAATGGAACTTCTGTGCAGTGATGCTGGGAATGTAAACTGGTGTAGCCACTGTGGAAAACAATATGGAGGTTCCTCAAAAAATTAAAAATAGAACTACCATATGATCTGGCAGTTCCACTCTGGGTATTTATCTGAAAAAAAGAAAACACCAACTCAAAAATATATCTGCATCCCCACGTTCATTGCAGCGTTATTTAAAATAGCCAAGATATACAAACAAGCTGAGTGTCCGTTGATGGATGAGTGGATAAAGAAGATGTGGTATTTATACACAATGGAATATTATTCAGCTATTAAAAAAAGAATGAAATCTTGTCGTTTGTGACAACATGGATGGACATTGAAGGTATTATGCTAAGTGAAACAAGTCAGGCAGAGATACTGTATGATCTTACTTATATGTGGAATCTGAAACAAAAATACAAACAAAAATGAACTTAAAAACAAAAAACAGATTGGTGGTTGCCAGAAGTATGGAATGGAGGATGGAAGGAGTTGGTGAAATGGATGAAGGTGATCACCAGATACAAACATCCAGTTAAAAAATAAGTCCAATAGGTGTAATGTACAGCAAGGCGATGACAGTTAATGATATTGTATTGCATATTTGAAAGTTGCTAAGAGAAGATATCTTAAAAGTTCTCATCACAAGAAAAAAATTTTGTAACTATATATAGTGACGAATGTTAGCTAGATTTATTGTGGTGATCATTTTGCAGTACATACCAATATTGAATCATGTTGTACACCTAAAACTAATATAATGTTACATGTCAATTATCCTTCAATTTGAAAAAAAAAAAAGAAGAGATTAGGACACAGACATGCACAGAGGGAAGACCATGTGAAGGTATAGGGAGGAGATGGTCATCTGCAAGCCAAGGATATAGGCCTTAGGAGGAACCATTCCTTCTGACACCTTGATCTTAGATTTCTATCCTGCAGAGCTGTGACAAAATAAATGTCTGTTGTTTAAGCAAAAAGAGAAAAAAAAATATCACCACTGTATTTTCCTTTAAGCAGCTATCAATCTACTGAAAGAATTTAAGGCTGTGCCACAACTCACATATTATTAGTGTTAATTGCCAGCCCCCTAACCAGAAAAAAATTGTAGCCCTCAATGTTAGCACGATTAAAATTCTGATCCAGGAGTAGTAAGCCTGTTGAGAGACTGAGAGGCAACAAATTCAGTTCAGGAACATTTTCTGCATATAAAATGACCCTGAGTATTAACCCTGAAATGAAATCAAGTTGAAAATTGATTGGGAAAAATCAGATGGGATAGTTATAACATATTTATTCATGATTTTATAGTTACTAAGAAATTGGAGGCTGTTTCTCTCATCACTATATCTCTAAAACAACAGATACCCATAGACGTTCTAGGACTAAGTAGAGGAGAACCAAAGTAGGATGCAGGTAGTATGGTTCATCACATTGTCACTGTTAGTTTTCTGTGCCTTGCTTTTTATCCCAAATCCTCATCTGTGAGATATAATTGTCTGAAGAATCTCAGCACAAAAATTACTCTGGGGATTCTGGGAGGATGTATAGCTTTTTCCAATAGTTTGGGATTCCTAGTGAAATCACCTCACCAACCTGGCCATGAAAGTCCACGGGTGAGTGGATGAGAGGGTGGTGGTCAAAGAGATATTGTTAAGAAAGGAGATGATGGAGGAATGTTACCCTTTGTTTCACTTGCAGCATGTAAGAACAGGCAAAATCTGTTGCAAAGCTGGATTTTAAAAGAAGCTTAGATTACTCATTAGAAACTAAAGTCAGTCAAGTTCCAGAATGCTAAGGGAACTCGTGTTTTGAAATTGGTGGAAATTTTATAGTGGTAGAGATCAGAGAGTCTTATTTGTCTTTGTATCACCTATGTTTGAAAAATAGGAAGCACTCAGTAAATGTTTGTGGAAAGGAAAGGGAAAGGGAGGGAAGGGGAGGGGACCATTTGTTTGTAAGGTTGCCTAAAAATTCCTGAAACTAATTAAAGGGAATTTAAAATAAAGATCAGATTGGAGGTAAAGTAAAATATTTGTCATCTGTGGGTTATATGTCTGGAAATGTATCTTTTCTGAGCAAAGGGCAGAAGTGTATCAGTGAATGCATATGTAACTGGAAATGTCAAAGCTTCTTTGAGAACAAGTGTAGATAATCTGTAACCTTAAGAGTCTGGTTATTCTTTTGTGCTAAAATTATTTATAATGTAAGTGGGAGTCATCACTAAGACTGGCCTGAAAAGTGATAAGTTCAAAAGGATATTTACAGTTCCCATTAGGTGTTGATATGTCAAATATTGTCCAAATCTATATTCCAACAAATATAAAGTATTTTTAGAGTTTTCAATTGTTAGATTTATTGGGAATGAAACTGGCAACATGGTAATATTATACAATTTTCATGAGTTTTACCCAAAAGGTCAGTATATTTATAGCTATGTGTATTATTCTGAAAAACTATGTGTATTATTCTGAAAAACTGAAATCATAGTTAATGGGCTGTATTATTACTTGACATTATTAAACTCAATAAGTTGTTAATTAATGAAGTGGATAAATTCACAGAAAAATGTTATGGACTCCTTTTTTTTAGGCCTTAGAAACATGCTTCCTGGAGTCCACATTCCACTTAACTGGACTCCCTAATTCGTGGGAATGAGAGGAAAAAACATTTAAAAACTGCTTAGGCATTTAGGTTCCCAAACAAGAAAAAATAAATTACCAGCAGACAATAAAAGTACATTTCTGGTTCTAACTCTTTTTTAAGAAAATTGTATTTACATACACTAGAATCATGTAATGGACTCATTTAATTCACATACCTTCTTACCTCTTTCAGAATTGACTGAATTCAGATTGACTGAATGATTCAGTCACTATGACAGCCATGGTCCATCTGCATCTCTGTGATTACCTGTTATGAACTATGGTGGACAGAGATGCCTTGCCATATCAGGTGGATTAGTTTGAGGGGAAGCTTATGAAGCTACAGGAATGAAGTGAGGCAGAGGAAGGTTATATGGACCATGAATTCATTTATCCCCATAGTTGAGCATAATGCCCAACATAGGTGAAATTATTAAAGGATAATTTAATAAGAACTGTGTGAATAAATGGAAAGAAGAAGGATGGAGGGAGGTTGACCTGACGTTAGACTTTCAGCTGAGAAAGAAAGATGTGGTCTCCATGGAATTTGACATTTTATAGTAATAAAAGTGAGACAATCCTGATTCCAGCTGTTGATTTGAGTTTGGCAAAGGGCAGTATTTATCAGTTCAGGGAGGCTAGCAAGACTCACTCCAGAGGATTTGTCCATCAGTCTTTTCATGACTCCAAAAGCAAAAGGTGGTGAGGCCTGGGATGGGGAGAAGGATATTGGCAAGAGCAAGGCAGAGTTCCGGGTTTTTAAAGACTCAATTGTTTTATCACTTATAAGTATACTTTTTATTTATTTTAAATTTTTATTGGGGTATAGTTGATTTATAATGTTGTATTAGTTTGAAGTATACTTTTAAAATTCAGGTATTATAGCACTATACAGTAGTATTAAGAAAAGTGTACATCTCTTAAACATTTAGTTCCATGAATGTTCCCAAACTAAACCAACTCATGTAAAAAGACCTATCTCTCAATAAAGAGAGTATTACCAGCACATCAGGAAATCCTTTTTATGCTCCCTTGTCATTATTTATCCCTCTCCATCACGGTAACAACTGTCACGATTTCTAACATCATAAATTACTTTTGCTGTATTTATATGTTATAAGAATGAAATCATGCAATATACTATTTTGTGTCTGCCTTCATTTATTTACTTTTTCTTCGTATATTCATGGGATTCACCCATGTCATTGCACGCTGTAGTTTGTTCATTCTTATTTCTGTATAGTAATCCATTACTTTTATATAACACCTTTTATATATCCATTCTATTTGGATTGTTTCCAATAGCTTTTGGCTATTACAAATAGTGTTGCTATGAGCATTAGTGTGAAGGTCTTTTGGTGAACATAAGTGCACATTTCTTTTGACTGTGTAGCTAGGAGTGGGATTATGGTATCATAGGTTGTGTTTATTTATTTATTTTGATAGAGACTGTCAACTATCTTTCCAGAGGGGTTGTATAGGTCTCCAGTTTTTGAAAGGGAATCTTCTGCAGCTTATAGTATAGAAAACGGAGATCCAAGTAAAGGCTGCACGGTATGACTTGTTGACCCTCTCTCGGGTACTCAGGATCAGAAACACATGTGTTAAAGCCGGTTATCAGATAGGGAAGTACTGTGGGGGAAGGTCTCAACTGAGAAACACTAGGGAAATCTAACTGAAAATGCGAGGGCGCAACATCCTGACTCTCATATCAGTGATAATGACGCAAGCTACAGAGAGGATTGCCTGTGGTCAGCGTCTTGGCCTAATTAACTGCGTGGTATATTAACTGAGTCCAACTATTGCACAGACTTAGGCCGAGGCCTGAGCTAGGGACCTCAGAGAGCTAATTTCCTGTCTCGTCACTGCATGGCTTTCTGTGACTGCAGCAGTTCACTAACCATCACCGTAAGTGCACCACGTACTTTCACATCTAGGAGTCCAGATAACCCCATTCCCTGAGAAAGAAGCAGGTTTCTCTCCACCTGGGTCTAAGACTTTGTTCCTCATATCCTTCCCACAGTATTGGCTGTGAGGACACATCCATTCCCTTTTAGGTAAACTACCCACTTGGGTGTGCTCTGGTTAGGTTACAGCCTGATGAAGAAATTATAGAAGTCTTCATAAGTACGTTTCTTAAAACGTGGGTTATTTAATCTCATCATTGTTGTGGTATGAAAATGTTCTAATGAATTTAATTTTGAAATCAGTAGACAATAAGGGAAGTAGAAAATCCACTGTACACTTTTATCTGATATGTTACTTCCTATAAAGTTTTTTTGACTTCAGGGAGAGTAAACTGAGGCTGAGATAGGTGATGAGGGGTCTATACCTTCCTCAAATTAAGGGAGGATGCACACTTCACATAGGGTGGCAGTTTGATGATATGTACACTATTCCTGCAGACTCACTCTCCTCTCTCTGCTCTGTCCTTGGCAGAGGAGGAAAGGCCAATATACTCCCTGTCTCACATGCATGGCTCTTTCCTACAGCAGGACTCATGTAAGAAAACATTTCCCACATCGCTAGGAAAGTTAGGGTGCAAATGTCATTTTGGTTAGTTTTGTGTCAGACTGAGTACTTCCATACTGGGAAAGTGACGTTTAAGGAATGAAGAAGGAAATGATAGTTGGGAGATTCACGTGACTCATTTGAACAGCTTAACTAATGGTTAATATACAGGCTTTGGCATCAGGAAGCTCTTGGTTTTAATTGGTGTTAATCCTGGCTCTGCCAGTTTCTAGTCGAATAAGTTGAGTAACTTGTTTAAATAGTTGGTAACTGTAGTAGTTTGTTTAACTAGTTGAGTAACTGTGTGAGGCAGTTTACTTGCCCTCTGAGTTTCCTTTCCCTGGCTGAGAGAATTCGATATGATGATGAGCATCAAGTAGTTACACTAAATGATACACCCAGGTAGTGGTGGTGGAGTGGTCTGCCCTATATGCACCTGTGAGGGGTGCAGTGCCTGAGGAGAATTTTAAAATAATAATACCTACTAAAAGTTGGGTTATAATTTATTATCACTGTGTACCATAAATTCTAGATAATTTCAGTAACAAAGTACTCCACCCTGCCGGATAACCCACTGCCATCATTTCTGCCACTTCTACCACTGAGCAGTTAGAATATATCAGTCTCTCTTATAAGAGATACTAGTATCTATATGTATTTCCTTGGAGTTCCAAGTGAGATTGGATGATAAGACAATCTCAGCCCTAGCTTCTCAGTGCTCTGTATGGGTGTATAGAAATTAGGTTACAGAAGACCTCATATCTTTCTATGTGAAGATACCACAGTTGTGGATTAATTCCTGAGTTTTGTCCATTCAAAAACTCCATAGAATAATTTAATGGCCAAAATAAGTTTAATTTAAAATTCTCTATTGACAAAAGCTGTCTGATGTCAGTAGTTACAATATTCCAAATCCTTCTTCCGAAGGAATAACATTGTTCATCTTCAGTATTCCACTGAGGACAGATGGATTGTATATCTCTCAGAGAAATAACTCAATCATCTCAAAAAAAAATTCACTATTAAACAATTAAAATAAGTATTTGCTGAAGGTAACTTTGTATCTTTCTGTTTGAATGTGATTCAAAGGCATAATTAGCTCTGAGAGGAAGCAATGCGGTTATCACTCAGAGAAGTGTTCTCACATTAATCTTTTATTAGATAAAATATTCTTTCTATCCTTGCTTTTCACCCTGCAGATAGAATGTGTTCAAATAGACCTTAATGCCTAACTTTCCTTCCTTTCATTTTCATGGATCTGGATTAAGATTGATGTTCATAGTTTCCTTGAGGAAAAAGTTTAACTTTCAGTGTCTAATTTACTAAGTCCATTGTAGCTGCATAAATTCTACAGCACATCTAAAACACCCATTTAGTTGATGCTTTCTCCCCCTTTGGTTACATGTTTAATGAATTGTGTAAAGAGTAAAAATCCCAATACCAAACGAAAAATCAAAAGTAATTTACTTTTATTTTTTGCTGTAGTACTCTTTTTCCTCTAGGCACTGAAGCATAGGTATTACTCCTGCACTGTGGTGATGTAACATTATGTTTTCTAAACCTAAGTAGCTGTCTGGTGATTTACTTGAAGACACAGGTATTACTTTATTCTTCTTGGTAACAGCAAAATGAAAATGATTTAAAATCTCCAATGGATACTTGATTGTGAGAAATGAGAACCTCCAAGTTTTGTGCAGACATAGCAATTTTGATAGTTTATATTCATGTTATCAGAGATTATTTTTAGTTTCCAGCACTTAGCCTTTGGGCCATTTGAGACAAAATTTTTTATTTGTCTAGGCTGATCACCTTGAAAGAAAAAAAATCCCCAAATTTGATAGGAAACCTCAAGTCTTCGATGATAATTTTAGTGACTTCAGTGCATTCTCAGGTGTAGGCTGAAGACCCTCTTTTCCTGCCCTATTCCGCTAGCTAAATGCCTGTTAGACCATACCACTAGAGGACTGAGAATCTGAACTTGCTCTCCTGTTGTCAGCTAGTCTCACACGTTTATTTCAAAGTGAAAATTTGTCACTACTTTCCTATTTAATTCAATTTTTGATATCATTTTCTGTTTCTAGAGTAGAGATTGATTTTCATCTTTGGACTATTCTAACATAGAAAGACTAAAACATTTTGAATCAAGAATTTTTACTTGTAGCTCTAAAATATTACTTAGTGGTACAAAGTGTTTTGGAAGTGCACAACCAGACCAAACCTTATCAATATATCTGAAACAAAAGCTGAGTTTTCCATACTACATCTCCCCCTAAAAGTTTCCTTACAAATCTGGTAAGGATATAAGCATCAAGAGCAAAATAACTCTGACTTTCTATTTTTTCTTTATATTATTTTTAAGAAGGAAGAAAGAGGTGGAGCCAGTCATCCAATACATGACACTTTCTCAGGGGGAGAGCCTTAATGCTTGTGTTCCTAGATGTCACAGCTCTGTGGATAAAGGGAAAATGTAGTACTGTTCCAGTCCTGATGGTGCCATACCCTGCATCCAGGATGACTATGAGAATGTTAAGGGCATAAGAATTTACTCTTTTTTTTTTTTAACATCTTTATTGGGGTATGATTGCTTTACAATGGTGTGTTAGTTTCTGCTTTATAACAGTGAATCAGTTATACAAGGAATTTGCTCTTACCTGTTCCCTACAAAATTCATATGGAGGCAAGTTGCATGCTTACTGTATCAAGCTAGAAGAAGGAAAAAGAGCATGGGAATCATATATAGAAGGGTTTGGGGTTTAGGCATGGCAGTGGTAAATATCACTTCTCTTTATATTTCATTGACTAAAAAGGTATTAACAACTAAACCTAACTGCAAGGGAAACTGTAACATGTACTGCAGTTGTGAAGGCAGGAAGAAGAAAAACTAGATTTTCAAACTAGCTATTCTTTGCTATGGAGCACGAGGTAACTTTGAAAAGTTCATGTTAGCCTTCATGGGGACACGAAACTGTGGAAGGAAAAAGCAGGAGCTGGTAGTCCAGTTAGATGACTATTAAAATAGTACAGCCAGAAAATGATGGCTCCTGGGACTACAGAGATAAAAGTAGAGGTGGTAAGAAGCTGTTGGGCTCAGGATATGCTTTGCAGATAGGGTCAATATGACCCTATCTTGCTGATAGATTAGATATGGGATGATAAGAAAAGAGAAAAATCAAAGGTTATCCTGTTGGCATTAGAAAGTGGTTAAAGGGTAGTGCCAATTTTTGAGATGAGAGAGACATGGGGATGAGCAGATTTGTGTTTTAGGTGTGAGAAATCAAAAATTCTCTTTTTGAACTTCCTACCAAATATTTAAATACCAAGAAGGTAACTCTATAAATAAGTCTGAAACTAAGAGAAGAAGTAAGTGATGTTGTTACACACGTGGACATCATCAGTATATACAGTCAAATTGGATAAGATTATTTTGATAGGAAATAACCATTTTAAGAGTAAGGGTTAGGGCACTGTAACATTAAGAGAAAGAGGAGTCAGCAAATATAATCAGTGAATGGGGAAATTTCCATATGAATTTGATATTTTTAAAGCTGAGTGAAGAAAGTTTTTCAAGAAGGAAAATATGTTCACTTGTCATATGTTGTCAAACATTATTGTACTGGAGGACCAGACAAATCGAGGCAGAAGTGATCATTGGATTTAGCAAGATGCAGTCATTGTGACTACAACTAAAGGAATTTCA
The DNA here is from genome assembly GCF_039906515.1 of Pseudorca crassidens. NCBI lineage: Eukaryota > Metazoa > Chordata > Mammalia > Artiodactyla > Delphinidae > Pseudorca > Pseudorca crassidens. The sequence goes on from NC_090298.1 coordinate 90,153,054, forward strand.
AAGTAGTGGTGGGATCAAAATGTTAAAGAGAAAATTGGAGCATAGCTACAACTCTTTCAGGGATTCTTGCTATAAAGGGGAGCGGCTGATAAAAAGTATGAGGGCAGCAAAGAGACTTTAAAAATAGGAAATATTATAGCATGTTTGTATGTTATTAGAACTGTAAAGAGAGTAGGAATTATGATGTGGGAGGAAGAGGAGATACATTCCTTGAATAGTTGAGAGAGTGTGGTCCAGTGCACATTTTGAGGAACTGACCTTTGAAAATGGGCATGGACAGGACAAAAGTTGAAATAGTAGATAAACAGAGTCTGTGGGTACAGAGTCTGTGGGTTCTTAGATGTAATGCTGGGAAAATAAGTATTTTTCTTCTGTTTGTGCCCTTTCTTTCATATAAATAAGAAGGGAAGTCAGGAGCAAAGAGTGAGGAGGGATGGTTACCTACTGGAGGAGAGGAAAAGTTCCCTGTAAGTGAAGAGACTCATGTACTACACAAGAGTTCTCCAAGTACTGAGTTCTCTGGGACGTTATTAGTTATTGCTAAATACCTGTACACTCTCTTTAGTATCATGCATTCATTACTGGAGATGTGGGACAGAGTAATTCAATGCATGAATTTTGAAGGCTCTTTTGGATTGAAGATTGTATTAGCCAAATTTTCTTTTTTGCACCAACTCTTGCATTCTGCAACAGTACAGCAAGGATTTATTGCACTCAATTAAACGAAGACATCATTCTTCTCTTCAAGGAGGTGACGATCTTATTCATTCCATTCATGGAGGTGAGGTGATCTTTAGGACTATTATTTCAGAGTTTTAAAAAGTAGTGAAAACAAATTGGTGCCTGCTATGATCTGAATGTGTCCCCCCGCCCCAAATTTATATGTTGACATCCTAGTGCTCAGTTTGATAGTATTAGGAGGTACAACCTTTATGAGGCTTTAGGAGGTGATTTCTGATTTCAGTGTGTTCAGTAGGTAGGTTGCTGAAGCATGTCCAGCTTCTGTAGCAACCGATGGCCCTCAGGTTCCCCTGGCTCTCCCCTTGTGCACCTTTATAGTGGAGTGTTTTCTTGAGACACCTCCTCATGAACAGCTTTCCTTGGAACCCTAGAAAGTAAGTTTTTGCTAAATTGCAGATGCTGGATTTTCAGCAAGTTATACTAGTAAGAAACCACAGTGACTTCTCTGTCATCCAGCAAGCCATGGATGTGTCCTCTCTATTGAGGTCTGGATCTCAGCCCTGGCGCAGCTGCTTCCTTGGGTGTTCAATCTCGCCCTGAAATCTGTTCCTTATATCTGCTATTCCTGTGTTCTTTAGCGTCCTCATGCTTGTGCCCCATTCCTTCCTAACTCCAACACCCTGCTATGGTCAATCCTTTATTTTAAACTTTTCCCCTTCACATTACTATGTAATTCCTATCTCCTGACTGGACACTCATGGATAGAATTATCTCCATTTTACAAATGAAACTGATGTCAGAAAGCACTATAAATTTGTGCAAAATCAGACAGATAGCAAGTGAATAACTGCGATCTGGATACAAGCGGTATGAATTCAGAGCCTATGCATATACCACGGTGCTAAACTGCCTTGTACAGGAAAATATAATGAATTTATTGTGTTCTATGAAATAACCAGTTGAGTGATACAAAGCTCCTTTTTTATTCTTAACTTGGGGGTGACATCTAAGCCATTACGTATGTATGTTAGAACTCTATGATTCCATAGATTTCCATCACGTATATTCTGAACTGCTCACCTGCTATGATTCCTTATCTTTTCAATGGAGAAGTGGTATTAAATCATTTAAAATCTTTGCTTAGATATCAAGCCCCCCATTCATGTTAATTTCTCCACCTGTTGTCATCTCTGTTTTTATTATGTAAATAAATACTTTGTGGGAAAATTTTCTGTGCATGTATTATTTTCTGTACATATATTACTCAGTTATACAGGTAGCATGTAAATTTTGGAGTGTTTCCTCAAACCATACTTACAATTAACCATATAACCAGGTCACCAATGGTAAAATCTTGGAACAAATAATGTGTTAATTGTGACTTTTTGACATCTTATTATTATTCTGCATTTGTAGTATGAAAAAAAGACTAAATATTTAAAGGAATCAGAATGACAGGGTGAAAACTCAGATTAATTAGAGGTGATGGTTATTGAGAGAGAGAGAGAGACAGAGAATGATCCCTCTGTGTTAGGAGCAAAGAGTCTTGATTTCATCCTCAACCTTTCTGGTATTGTTTACTTGAAAAGGCAGAAACTCCATGAGACTTTGGGCTTTCTCTCTTTCCTAGTATACTTTGCTCTTTATGTTTGGTTTCTCCAAAACACTGAAAAAATACTAAGCTTAATATTAAGAAATATTAAGTCAATTATCTCTCCCACTTTCAACAATAACAGCAAACAACCAAAAAAGAAAGCAAGTCATACACAAAAAATCAATAGGTTCATTCCTGTAATTTGTAACTTTGCATACCTCCTCAGGAAACTTACAGGTTTTTTTCTTTTTTTTCAATGAAAACCAAAATATTGTAATTTGCTGGTTTGAAGAGAAATGATTGAATTCTGAACTATACCACAGAAGAGTATGAATCAGTAAACCGAGTTCCCATCTGATAGCCAAGCAAACACTGCATCTTCTAGTGTGTAACCTGGCTCTGTAACTCATTATTGTTACCATCATTATATCCTCAATGTGACAGCTTTAGTTTTCTGGAAAGGATTTAGTTGGTTAAAAAACAAATCCCCTATCCATTTCCAAGGAGCAAGCACCTGTTTTGTTCTTTCTCTCGGAGGGGGAGGATGGAAGTCAAAGCAGGAGTGCTCATGGAGACATTTGAGGGCCCTTTGGAGTGGAGATGCACCTTTTTGACCTTTTCATCTGTCTTTTCATTCCTCAACAGAAAGATTCCACAATGACAACTGGGAAGCTTACATGAAGCAGAACTGAGTTCCTGTGGTTAGCTATATGCGATATCAGAAACAGAATTCCATGGTAAGTAGATCATCTTGAGTGTAGTATTTTTGAATATAATTTAAAGATCTCTTGGTTGCATTTATTTTTTGTTGGGTGTATATGTCTGTATTCTGAACATATGTTTACATACGGGTATAAAGTGTGTGTGTTATGCATTAGTTTATGTTTCCATAAACACAAAATGCCTAAGGTGTGGTTCACTCACAGTTCACCTATATACTGGTTATTTTGATCTTTTTCTTAACCATACCCAAAGGATATTATTTTTATCCATTTTCCCATGAATAAACCCAGTAAGTGATGTGAGGGATTTTTTTTTTCCCATTTTGTATTTTTTTAGTTAATTTTAACTTCATTATTAAGATGAATTGTAATGATGTTTAAAACCCCAGAGGCAAACTGGCTTCATTTGATTTCTTCTGGTAGATGAAAAAAAATTGTAGCTGTTCCTATATTCTGTGAAATGTGCCCTGTGCTTTGTGCTTACATTTTTAATGTGCCTTTCAAAATAGAGTTGATTTGGTTCTTTCTTTTAAAATATAAAACAATAAATATTTTATAAGGAAAGGGATAGTTTTTTTTTTCTTTTTTGGGGAATAAGCAAACTGAAACAGTAAAAATAATCTCACCCTATTAACCAATTGAAAGCAAACAATACTGTTTTTAATTAGTTTGAGCTTCCAAAAAATATTTACCTCGGGTTGTAGCTTGTTAGGCATGTGCTCTCTCAGAAAGTTTTGTCTTGGAACATCATGAAGTCTGTTCCCTGCTGAGGCTTTTGTTCTCCCAAACGAAAAGAAGGGATACAAATAGCAAATACTATCTGGAATTTACTCAAAGGAATTCATTCAAACAGACTTATTATAGATGTATCATGTCGTGATTTCTGGAGGAATTTCAGGTGCCCTCACGAAAAAATATGACACATTTTCATGCATTATCGCAGCTTTCTGTAATATAAACTTTAATTCATACGAAGAAAGGTGGCCGCTGTTTGCCAAGCTCCCTGTTCAGGCCTTAGGAACAGGAACAGAGTTATCTAGCTATTACTCCCTGTATTACATAGAACTTGTCCTCTTCCATTCATTTATGTAGCTCACATTTATTGAGCACCTTCTCTGTACCTTGTATTGAAGGAGATAAAAACATGAATTAAGCACAGACCCTGCACTCAATGAACTTCAGGTCTAATGGGAGATATGGACAAGTGCATATTGTTTACATTCATGGAGGTGAAGAAGGAGAAGAAGAAGAAGGAAAAAAAAGGAAGAGGAGGAGGAGAGGTAAGTGTAGTGTGAAAGGAATGTAAGAGTTTGTAGGATCTCTTGGGAGGGGAACTTAAAGACCATTTCTTCTCTGCAGACGGCATTGAACACTGCATGGGATGACTTTTTTCTGTGATAGAGTTTAATCTCACCTGAATTTTAGGGAACAGAGGCATTTTTGGTTGCTGCTGTTTCTTCATCTTTTCTCTCTCTAGGCCTGTGACTTTTATGAACTAAAGGGGCCTCTCACCCACCCTTTTGGTAATAATCTCAAGCCTGCCTTGCCAGCCTAATTATTAGCAAATTGCTCTTGCTAGATCAATGGGCATGCTCTCAAGTCTAATAAGAATGAAAAAAGTGTTCAAAGCTGAGATATTTTTAGTCTTACAGAGAGATTGATTTTCTATGAGATTCTGAATTAACTTAAAAAAATTTCTTTTAAATTCCAGCTAACATTTCAGGTTTGAAGCTCACCATATGAGGGAATGTTTTCTTGGATACCCCTCCTTCTCCAGCTAACTTCTCATCATTTCTCATGGTTGGGAACTCATTCATGCTTTCTTAGTAAATGTAACATCCTAATGTTACCAGCTTTTACTATATTTTTTTAAAAAGTGCAACTCAGATATGTATCATGATTCTGTAGGCTGGCTAGATGTTTTGGGATGTAATAGATCACACTAGAATGGCCTCACTAAGATGCTTGGGAACTCAGCCGGAGAAGCTGTGATGGCTGGGATCTCTTCCCATGGCTTCTCATTATTTGGAGGCGGTATGGGTCCCATAGCATGCAAGAAAGGGCAAGCCCCACTGCACACTTTTGAAGATTCTGCTTCTGGCATATTGGCTAGTGTCCAATTAACTGAAGCAAGGCATAAGACCATACTCAGATTCAACAGTTGGAGAAGACTGCATCTCTTGACAGGAGAGGTGGCAAAGTCATATTGCAAAAGGCCATGCATACTAGGAACAAATATGAGACCATTACCACTACACTTTGCTACGCCAATTCACCCCTGGAGGCCAGCAGGAGGTAGACTCACAAGAGGAAGATATTAGGGGATAGACATTCTTGTACCTTAAAGGGCTCCAAGTGTAGATGGAATTCCCTTCCATTGCAAGTTTCATCAGCCTGCAATTCATTACCCCTTGAAGGTTTTTGAAACTGTACTAGACTAGATGTTGACAGGAACACTCATGGCCAAAAGGGAGGCTCCAAAACCAGAGTGGAGCTTATTACAGAAAAAAAAAAAAAAAATGGGCACAGGATAAGATGAGCAGACAGAAGTTGATTTTATTCTGATACTATTCCCGGCAATGAGGTAGAGAGCCCAGAGCAAGTCTGGATCCTCAGCCTCACTGGAACAAACGGCAGAGGGTTTTAAACCCTGAGGGTGAGCTAGTGGAAAAGTACTGGATGATGTGAGAGAGCAGGTTGATCACCAGGGTTTGTGAGCACATTTAGTTGTTCCTGAGTTTGCAAATTTTTTTTTCTGTGATTAGTCAACCTGTGTTTGCTAATTGGCACCCATGGAAGTTCAACCTACCCTCCACAGAAACTGGGAGAGTGGGACACTTTATCCTTCAGTGTTTATTTTTCAAAATGATTTCTAGGTCCTTGAGAATTTCCTGGGTTGTAAAACTGACAAGAGACTGGGAGAAGATTTACATACAATTCAAAGGGGGCAGAGAAAGGATTTACAATGACAAGTTTTCTAAAATAAATGCTCTAAGAAAAGGGAAGTCAGGGACCTAGAGTCAGGAAGAAGCCCTGTTTAATCAGGCTGAGGGGATGGTTAAGATAATCTTGATTAAGCTGTCCAGAAGCAAAATACCTTGTTTTATACCTCTGCACAGGGTTGCCTGAGCAAAACATCTTCTTCACATAATCACTGTCAGAGAGGAGAATATTTTAACCAGTTTAATATTTTAATAACTGTTCAAAAAGTTTTTAAGGATTCTTAGGGGAAAAAAATCTGTTTCTATGTATAATTCATTTTTTTTCTTTTTTTAAATTTTTTATTGGGGTATAACAGATTTATAATGTTGAGTTATTTTCAGGTATACAGCAAAGTGAATCTGTTATACAAATACATATATCCACTCTTTTTTAGATTATTTTCCCATATAGACCATTACAGAGTATTGAGTAGAGTTCCCTGTGCTATACAGTAGGTCCTTATTAGTTACCTATTCTATATATAGTAGTGTGTATGTGTCAATCCCAGTCTTCCAATTTATCCCTCTTTCTGCTTCCCACTCCAGTAACCATAAGTTTATTTTCTACAACTGTAACTCTATTTCTGTTTTGTAGATAAGTTCACTGGTAGCTTTTTTTTAGATTCCTCATATAAGAAAGATCATATACTTGTCTTTCTCTGTCTTACTTCACTCAGTATGAGATTCTATGCTATTTTCTAATGAAGAGTCAATGTCTCTCACCTGAATATTTCTCTGGGTCTCTATGCATCTCTGACACAGTGATGTATCTATGGTGGGTATCATTTACTGAAATACCCATTGATGGCCAGGTAGCTGACATGTGCTCTATAGAAGAGGAGAATGAGGTTTAGAGACATTAGAAGATTTGCCTAAAGTTTTATAGATCAGTACAACAAAGATGGGATATCAACCAAAGTGTGTTTGATCACAATGCCTAGGCTCCAAGAATTTCTCTAACAAGCCACCCTCTGACCCTGGGTTACTTTTGAGGGATGCCCAAACTCTGTCTTAAATATTCTTTAACTTCCTGTTTCTTTCTCATTTTCGCCACAGTCTGGCATCCATCCTTCCAAAGCAGTTACCCTTATGCCTCCTGGCCTATGAAAACCAGATCTCAGGTAAGGTCCTGATGTCTACCTTGCAAAGGTATTGGATTGGATATCTTTTTAAATGGGAAATGAAATGTTGATATCCTATGAAGGAAAATTTAATCACCAGTAAAGTAGGTGAGGAAAGCATTGTTTTTGCTTGTTTACTTTCTTTGTTTGTTTTTAAACTAGTGGGGTGAGTAGAGGAGAGAAGGTACCCTATCCACGGTGACCGAAGACAGCTCAGCACACCCAGCGGAGTGTAAAGCTATATATAGCCTTGCTAAGCTAGTACAAGATGTTCTATAGGAAACATACATATGCTCTGAGGAGTTGCATTTCTTTCTTTTTTTTTAACATCTTTATTGGAGTATAATTGCTTTACAATGGTGTGTTAGTTTCTGCTTTATAACAAAGTGAATCAGCTATACATATACATATATCCCCATATCTCCTCCCTCTTGTGCAAGAGGGAGAAGTTGTATTTCTATCAGTAGGAGAATATTAGTTTTTTTTAACTGTCTTGATGTGAGGAGATTTCTTAATTAATTAAAAGTTTCACGAGTACTGTTTTCTTCTAGTTGAAGTTGATGTCCCATCCAGTCTTAATGTTGTTAGTAGCAGGTCTATTCTTAAAACCATCCCTAAAAAATAATTAGCCACCTCACCAGAAAATGCTAGAATGTTCCCTCACTTTCTAGAAATTCTGTTTCATGTCATTCTTGTTTGGAACTTACCAGGCGATTAACAGTTTGCTAGTTCCTGAGAGTGGTGGAAAGAATGAACAGTGAACATGGATGTAAATATCACACTCATTTGTTTCAGGAATGGTAAAGCCAAGACTTAAATTGATAGTTAGGACAGGGAAGGAAACAAGATCCTTCTCCCCTCCTTTGATGCCCCCATATTTTATTTCTGAAATAAATACCCCATAAATAATAGGCCAGGAAATAGGATAATAAAATGGTTCAATTTTATAAATGATGATATGTAGGAAGCACGATAGAACTGGTGACTTCCTTCTAAGTTTTGGATAAAACATTGGAGGCTTCGCTGCCCAGGAGGCAGAGATGTTGGCTCTGCCCTAATTATCTCAACTGGTAAGTCTGTTTGGCCCCCAGGAAGGTGGCCATATAATATAGAATGCAGATATTGCTCAGCTCAAACTGAGAAAACTGCTTTCCAATGCTTTTGTGGAAGGCAGAGGCTGACGGACTCACCACCATTTTAGCCTCCTTCTTACCGTGATCCCAAATCAAGACCCCAGCCATAAACATCATCCATCTGGCACCTTCCAGGATTAAAAAAAAAACCCAATAGTTCCACATCTGTGAAGATTCTGGTTACAATGAGCTGCAAATCATTCAGTAGCTTTGCTTTGGGGACCTCACAAGACAGAGAAGTAGCTCAGAAGATACTATTTTTAGAGTTCATCTCACTCATCATCTAGGCTGTGGTAAGAAAATTGTAATTAGAAATGCTCCAGAGAAGAAAAAAGGGGCATTCACTCATCTTTGGATGTTTCAGAACTCAAATTCTGTTTCCTGCAAGTTGTTGAATCCTTTCTAACTGGTCTTTGTGGGGATATCACCAGGGAAAGGGAAATGAGACAGGCACTCATAAGTCATTATTTCTGAAGAATGTCTGCTCATATAATCCCTTTTGGTCTGGGCACCATATCTCAGACTCACAGCCCTCCGTGGCAGGTGGGGCAGTAAGGCATTAACTCTTGAACAGGAGACTTGCTTCATACGTGATTCCTTCAAAACAACGGGTTATAGGAAACTGTGTCCAGGATGAATTAACTCCTACTTTGGGGTGTATGGAGGTACAGAAAGTGGTATGAAATTGTGAGGACAAGGGGAGGGGGAGGGGTAACCTGGGAGGAAGTGAGAGAGTGGCATTGACATATATACACTACCAAATGTAAAATACATAGCTAGTGGGAAGCTGCTGCATAGCACAGGGAGATCAGCTCGGTGCTTTGTGACCATCTAGAGGGGTGGGACAGGGAGGGTGGGAGGGAGACGCAAGAGGGAAGAGATATGGGGATATATGTATATATATAGCTGATTCACCTTGTTATACAGCAGAAACTAACACACCATTGTAAAGCAATTATACTCCAATAAAGATGTAAAAAAAAAAAAAAGAGAAAAAGAGAAAACTCTAGACCTACAGCAATGTATCATTCTTATTAGGTTATAAGAGCTTCCCAAAGTCCCCAACTAAATTGTTGATTGTTACAGACCATCATAACAACAGGAGAGGGAGTTTCACTGAAGAACCAAATATTTAACCTGCCAACACATTTATTTTACATTAGCTGCTAACACTTTTCGCCATGATATGTTGATACAATCCATCTGAGTAAAAGACATAACAGTATAATTGATGGCCTCAACTTTGTAATCAGGTCAGTAAACTGCCTGATTTACTGACACTACTTGTCAAATTGTCACATACTAGGTAAAGACGGGGGTCAGGAAACATGTTTTTACTAACTAAAAATGCTATTTGCCAATACAAAGAAACAACCATTATAACTTGTTTTTCATTGCCCTTTATGGCATATAGTTTAATCTGCATGATTTCTGCATTAATAGGCAAAAATATTTAACTGTTTGTGGGCAAATAAGGAAGCCTCCATTCTCTACAGGAGGGATTAGAGTAATGGTCTAACAAAGGGGGTGTAACTAGGTATCTGACCTAAAGAAAAAGGAGTTCAAGAAACAGAGTTCAGTTAGGTCTTTGAAGAGTTAATGGAGAATCCATTTCTGTGGCAGTGGCTGAGATTGTAGCTGGGTCTCTGCTGTGATCCAAGCAGTAAGAAACGTAGAAATGCAGTAGGATAGGGCTTTCTTCCAACCACTGTCTTTCTTCCACACATGCATACACCCACTAACATGCAACTACAATGCTTCTTGGCATAGACAACATCCCCCTTATCTAATATATTTAACCAGAGAAAGGATATTATTTTGTAAGAGCAACCTTTGTAATATAGAGGCTACATGAATCACCATGATCCAACACTTTATCTTCTATCAAAGTAGGTCCCTTTGGGAAAGATATACTTAGAAAATCATGTTTTATATTCCTATGTGGACTTTTTAGTGACAAAGTTAATTTTACCCATGAGACTTATTTTGTGAATATGTTTTTATGTACAATCATTTTCTAAATGTACTGGATTTAGCATGGCTGAGGTAATATGACTATCTTATCAAAGGAATAGACTTTTGTCATGCAAAGCATTCCTTTGGGATCAATGACTTTCAAGTATCTTTAATATTTCAAGGACTTGATACACATTCTCTTTTAGATAACTTTTCATCTCCCTACCAAGATGCTTACTTGTACTTACATGCATCTGACAGATTTTCATCCAGTTCTTAAAAATAAGGACCTCTCTTCTTATCCAAGCTTATTTCTTCATCAGTTCCCTTAAATCCATCTCCTTCCTCATCCATACAGACATTCCATTTACTAACATTTCCCTCTCCCACATCATGAAATTATCTTCTGTACTGGCTCATTTTCCTCATCTTTTAGGAGACTCAAATGTATCCCATTCTCAAACTACCTATCTTGACACTGTTTCCTGCCGGACACTGTATAAACTCTCATCTCATGTAATTTCTTACTCTGTCTTTACTCCTCTCTTCCTATAATACTAACTGTATTATTTACCTTTTACTCCTAAATTTGCTGTGATTTGCTTTTAGCCTCCCACACTCTTTGAAAACTGCTTTTGAAGATTATGAACTAACATCTAATCGCCAATTCCAGTGAACATTTTCCTATTTGCAGCTTCCAGGCTTCTCTTGTGCATGCTTGCCTGCTCTGTGGGCTTGGTGTTGTACTTCTTCCAGTTGCCTTCCTCTGTCTGTGACTGTTTATGCTCCTCCCAATTTTTCAAGTGTTAGTGAAGCCCAGGCTTCTGACTTTTGCCCATTGTCCTTCCAATTTTACATATTCTTCTTTAGTGGCATCATCTAGCTCCAGCCCTTTCCTCCGTGGCTCCCAATGCATATCTTTAGGCTATGCTTTTCTTTAAGTTGCTCTAGGTAAGCTTGCTGGACATTTAGATGTCCCACGCACTCCATAAACTCAGTATGTCCCAAACGAAACTTATTAATCCCTCCAACTAGAATTTAGAATCACTATTCCACCAGCATTTTTTAAGAAATCCATAAGTACCAAAATTTATAAAGAATAATTTAGCAATTGTTACCATATCTGAGTGGTAGAAAGATATGTTTTTGATCCAGGTTCAGGGGCAGGACAGTGTTATCTGCATTCCCAGTTTTATATAAGAAGACTATATCTCATTTCCTACTATATTCAAAGAAGCCCTACAACTCCTGACTTTGGATAGATATAAAACCCCAGCCTTTAATTAAGGACTATCTTTTCTAGTTCCTCCTTTGTCCTAGCTTTCTCTTATTACCTCCCTCAAACCTCATCCCAAACTTCATGAACAGCAATCTGGCTCCTGCAGATTTTTAAAAAAATTAAATGTAGTTACCCAGAATTCTGTGTATTTGCAGTGTTTGTGTATGAAGAACTGATGGGGAATGGAGGGAGGTATTTTTGTATCTGCTTTGCTTGAATTGTTACTTTACATGGAAACACCAACAGGCACCCAGTGAATCACTGAGTTCCAGACAAACTTCCCTGACTTCATTATGCAGTCGTCATCCTACATTCTTACAGTAACAGAGTTAATTTTTAATTAGTCATCAGAGTAGTAACTGGCATGAAGTAGCCCACAGGCCTGAAAAGCAAAAATTGACTAAGAGCCATCATATCTTTGAAATATTAACTAATCCATTCATTTTACCTGTTAAAATCAACTTTATTGAAGAATAATATTTATATTCAACAAAATGAACCTATTTTAAGTATGGAGTTCAGTGAGTTTTTAACTCACTGGATCTCCATACTAATTAAAAGAAGGAATATTTTTACCACACCCCAAATTTCCCTCATGCTCTGTATTAACCTGCTAGGATTGCCATAACAAAGCATTACAAGCTGGGTGGCTTAAACAACAGAATGTATTGTTTCACAGTTTTGGTGGCTAGAAGTCTGAGATAAGGTGGTGGAAGGGTTGGCTCCTTCTAAAGGTTGTGAGGAAGAATTCATTCCTTGTCTCTGTCCTAGCTTCTCTTGGCTTACTGGCAATCTTTGGTGTTTTTTGGTTCATTGATGAATCACCTGATCTCTGCCTTAATCTTCACATGGCATTCTCTCTGTGAGCCTGTATGTCTCTGTGTCCCAGTTGCCCTGTTTTATAAGGACATGGGTCATATTGCATAAGAGCCTAATGGTCTCATCTTAACTTGACTATATTTACAAAGACCTTATTTCCAAATAAGGTCATGTTCTGATGCACTGGAGTTAAAAAGCTAAACATATCTTTTACCACCACCCTCCTTTTCCTGAGAGCATTCCCCAGTATACCATGTGAAAAAGAATCCCTGTTGAGTGATAGCAGTATTCAAGCAGAGTCAGGAGGCACTATTAATTGCATGAACAGGTGGTTCAAATTTCCACATCACCTGTCTCAAAAAACATTTATGGTTTCTGTGTGGTTTCCTTCAACAATCAACAGAGTTCAATACGTAACTACTAGGCAAGAGTGAATCATCACTGCATTAAACCTTCTCACAGGTGGTCGTGAAGAAAAGTTAATAAATCTTCCCAGTGGGCAGAGCTGCAAGCCAGGTACTTGGATGTTCATGCTGTATAAATAAAGAACTGCGCTAAGCTATGGTTATACATGGACTTCTGTGCCATGGTAAATAGTTTGGTTATTCAGGAATATTGTAAGAGCAAGATTAGACAACCAGAAACAAGTTTAAGGAAGAGACATGTGGATAGACTTTCTGCCCACGTGGAATGGGCAGAAATACTGAAAATATTTGTGCCTTATGTCCTACTAGCATGTACCTCAGAGGAGTCACTAAATATCAGCTGCATAAGATGCCTCATCTTGTGGATATTAGCCAGTCTTTTTCCTTGGTTATCCTAGTACTTAGACAATGGGCCTGTGAACAGAGTAGTGATGATGGCTGCCTGTCACTAAAGCTGATGCTATCTGACTGCCCTCCTGCCAGCAGAGATTGACACTAAGCCCTTGATTTAATATCATCCCTCAGAAAGACCAGGTATCTACTTAGGGGAAGGATGATTATACCAGACCCATTCAACCCTGGAATTATCGATCCACATCCCGTATTTCATATATGGGTTTGCTTTCTCTATCTGCAGTGCCTTTGCCAACACTATTCTTTGAGGGCTTTGAATGCCTGAGTTACCAACATCTTATCTGCATAACTTTGCCTCAGACCACAGGATACTTTTTCTCATGAAGGAGGTATGACTATGGCTGCATGACCACCCATGGGGTCCCCTGTTACTACCTTGTCTACATCATGTGGAAAAAACTTGCCTAATAGGATGATAGAATGGCTTATTAAGAGCTCAGTTAAGGAACCAGCTTGAGTATCACACCCTAAAAGGTACAGGACCTGTCCTCAAGGATGCAGTTTGTACATTGAATATTTTTTTACTATGTATGCAATAGCTAAACTACATGGATTTGGGAACTATGTGTGGAAGTAGGATTGGCTCTCTCACTGTCTCTTCCAGTGACTCGCTTGGGGAATTTGTTGCTCATCTATGCACTTAGGATCTGCTAGATTAAAAGTCCTCATTCTCAGGGCTGGTGAAGTAATGCTTTAACAAAGGGATACAGTAGTGGATCCATTAAGCGTGAAGCTATGACTCCCACTTGAATATTTTGGGATCCTTGTGCTATTGAACCAGTAAAAAAGGAATTACCCTACTGGTAATTTCAATGAGCTTTATCATTATGTCCCAGTGAGGATCTAGGGTTACCACTACACAAATGAGGACAGAAAGAAGTAGGTCTAAAATCCAGGAAACTCACCAAGTCATCTTTTGATACCTTTAAACTCAGTGATAATCACACATTGAAAATTGTAGCAGCAGTAGTCCCAAGGTAAAGCACCTGAGGACTCTGAAGCCTCAGGATTGAAGGTCTGGGTCACCTTGCCAGGCAAGCAAATTAGATCAACTGCTGATCAAATCAAGTGCTAATTAAGGGTAAGACAATTGAGAATAAATAAGGAAATAGTTAAGTTAAATGATTGCACGTATCTTCTTGTTTTGTGCTCTGATTTTGGGGTGCGTGTGGGCTAAGACTCTTAGGAATTGATGAAACCTATAGAGGGTGAGGCTAATGGGATTCACTTTCTCTTCATTCGTACCCAGTTCCCCCCCATCATTCTTCTTTTGTTCCTTTTTGTGAACTTTTCTTTTAGGGTCTATGCTAGTCTGCATCCAGTGCCAGCTCCTTATATCAGGGTTGACAGATTATTTGGAAAGCATTCTGAATCTCTGTAAATTTTTTAACATAAAATACATGAGGCATATAGAGAAGTATAAAGAATAATATTGCAAACATCCATTATACTCACCAAATAAAATGTTGCAGATTCAGTTGAAGCCATTTCTTAATGCTTCTCCGAACGACTGTGTGCTCCCCTCAGAGACAATTACCCTGCTGAAACGTATATATATCTCCATATACATGTATTCACAAATAGTATGTAGCTTTATGTGTTTCGAAAATTAAATTATATCACATGGTATATATTTTTCTCCTTAATATATTTTTTATTCAACATGTTTTGAGATATATTTTTGTTGATTAGCCTAGATTTTTTAAAGTCCAGAGGTTGGTGGGTTTTTTTGGACCATTACCTTAATTGTCAGTGTTCTAAAGTCATCAACTCTTCATGTAACTCTAGAATGTTTCATTCTCATTAGCAGAGCTCCTTGTAATTCTGGAACAAAAGAGACTTACTTTATTCCAATCTAAGACATGCAACAGAAAATGAATGACTGATACAGAAGAATGACTTGTTTTCTCTACCATGCAGTATTGCAATGCCAGGGTTCAGGAAAATTCATGTGGATTTCAGCTTTTCAAGAAAATAATTCCAGATTGAGACCCAGAAAATTTAACAGAAGTTATTGGCTCTCTTATCCAATTCCTTGACAATAATTATTGAAGATAAATTAGTTCTGCTTGCTTTTGTCTTCTTTTTCCAAGAGATTTCCCCATTCTCACTGCTAGAAAATGTATTAGGAAGCAATAAGAAAAAAACCAAAGGATGAACAAAGCTTCATTGGGTAACTGGGAAATAACTCTAAAATTCTTACAGAGAGCTACCACAGTGAATGAAAAGAATAAATAAACCACAGCTAACATAAAAAACAGCACCTCTATTAAACATAACTGTACCATGGAGCTATTGTGCTATACACTTTCTTTCCTCTTAAAAGAAATTTATGTTAAAACAGAGTTTTAGAAGTCTAACGAAGTCCTTATAAACACAACTACTCTCCAGAAATTTAGAATCCATGTCAATTTTTGAAGTTTTAGTTTTTATTCTGTAGCTTAGTACCAAAAGCATCCTCTATACTGGCTCTCACGACCTTTGTTAGTCTTCCTAGGAAGTCTCTGTTTTGGGGGCCTCAGAGCAAGTGGTAACTGGTAATGCTACTTCTCTAGTTTATAGCCCATTGCCCTTCTAGTAAAAATGGTCAGACATTATCAAATACACTTAGTTCTATTAAGTCATATAGCAACAAACAATACAACCAGGACAAATTCAGATGTAAACAAAGGTAGTATAAAAGAAACTAAGAGTTTTATGGAGCTCAGCTTGTTTATTTTATTTAGGTACTATTGCACAAATGATGACAAAAAAACATTCTTAACTTTGAATGAATTGGACTCTGGGAGCTGGAACATTGTTAATGTCATATAAAGACTGTATTCACTTTATGTTTAGGTGTGTAGGGGTCAGCTATCCTATATTGTTTAGTACATAGATCTCCAGATTAAGAGTAGTTGCAAAGATCTGCATTTGGACATGATGTAAATCATGAGATCCTTTCTATATTGGCTTCTTTCACTTAGTAATATGCATTTAAGTTTCTTCCATCTCTTTCTATGTCTTGATAGCTCATTTCTTTTTGGCACTGAATAATATTCCATTGTCTGGATGCAACACAGTTTATTTATCTATCCACGTACTGAAGACATATTGGTTGCCTCCAAGTTTTGGCAATTAAGAATAATCTGCTGTAAACGTCTGTGTGCAGGTTTTTGTGAACGTGAATTTTCAGTTCCTTTGGATAAATACCAAAAAGCATAACTGCAGGATCTTATGGGAAGAGTATATTTAGTTTTGTTAGAAATCACCAAACTGCCTTCCAAAATGGCTGTACCATTTTCCATTCTCATCAGCAATGAATGAGAGTTCTGTTGCTCTACATCTTCACTAGAATTTGGGCTTGTCTAGTGTTCTGGATTTTGGCCATTCTAGTAGGTATATAGTTATATCTCATTGTTTTAATGTTCATTTCCCTGATGACATATGATATGGAGAATCTTTCATATGCTTGTTTGCCATCTGTATATCTTTTTTCAACTATATTTTTATCTTGAAAAGCATCCTTGTATTTTAAAACTACTGACCTAGGCATATTGAAAACTACTAAGCTAGGTAATACTACTTAGATATTAGAATTAGACAGTGCCCACGATTCAGTTACTTAATTCATGGGTCAGAAAGGTGTTAGTGTTAGAGAGATGAGACCAACAGTGGCTGTGGAGGACAGTTGATCATGTTCTTGGGACATGCCAAGTCCTTTGACACAGTGGTAGGCTGCAGGCTTATTGTTACCTCATTCCTCCTGGGAGGGGGTCTCTTGGCCATATGGAGGAAAGGGATAAAAATTCTGCTAGAAAATAGGATTAGGACATTCTGAAGAAGACCATCACTACTAACATGGGAAATGCTCGTTCCCTGCCATAGAAAATTTCACTTAGAAGTTGCTAAAGCCTCCATCAGTGATGTATAGGCTCTGAAGGGCCTACCCTTGCCCCTCAGAACTGAATGTTAAGAGCTCGGATCCCGACAGTGATGCCAGTGGAAGGTGGGGAGCAGAAGGTGCACGTAACTTCTGGAGGGGGAGAGAGATTAAGAAAGAGCAGAGATTCATAAATTTCCAGCTGAGATTGAATTTAATGAGCTGAAAGGTGATTTGACTGAAAAAGTAAAGAAAGATTTGCACCAACCTCTGAACTCTAAGATTTTAGTACCATCTAGTAGCATTGTGATAGAGTAATATTTTCAAAATGTTAACTGACATTCCTCCTCCCTTTCAAGCAGATAGCAGCCTACACACATCGCCACAGGGAAGAAATGCAGAGCAGAAAGCCCATCAATTTTAAGTCTCTTTCTGAATTGTAGGTTTAAAAATCCTTGGGCTTTAAGGTAACATGGACAAAAATATTCTCAATAAATCTGTACTAGAGAGCCAAAAGTTTAAGGAGAGTGGGTCTTCTCCTGGAGATTTAAAAATAAATTCCCAGGTAAAGGAAAGAAAGGACTAGAGGGAAACTGTTGAGACAAGAGATCTGCGTGGGTCCCAAAGAGGTGTTCTGGTAGTCATTAGAGCTGTTCATCCCAGGTATCCCATTATATCCAGTCTCTAATTCCATCCAATATATCGCCCCTACTCGAGGAAACATAGAAGGATTGCATTTCTCAGTCCTCTTCAAATTGCACGTGTCCGTATGACTTACACTGACAAGTGCAGTGTGAGTGGGAGTGATATATGTAACTTTAAGAGCCACGGTGTGACTTGCCACCTTCCCTTCCCACTGGAGTGGTTTTTGTGGGAGCGTATCTTAAGAGGAAGCCTCCATCAGCCTGAGTCCCTGAGTGGGTACAGGAGCAGAGCTTCCCTAACAACCTGCGTGGGACACAGAATGATTGAGAAGCTGACATCTGTTGTGTTAAGCAGTTGAGGTTTGGGAGGTGTGTGTGTGTGTGTGTGTGTGTGTGTGTGTGTGTGTGTGTGTGTGTTAGATTTCAGCAGGCCTTAAAAATAGAGCCTTAAGTTTCTATCAGAAGTCTAGCTGATGGAGTGCTCAGACTCTGAGGTCAGATTTCCTGGGTTGGAATCCCAGCTCTGCCACTAACCAGCTATGCAGTCTTGGGCAAGTTAATTGCCTTTCTGTACCTGAGTTTCCTTATTTGGGAGCAAAATAAAGAATACTTAAATGGGAAGAATAATAATATTCTGCACAGTGTTATGAGGATTAAATAAGTTAATATTTGTAAAGTGTTAAAGACAGTTTTTGGCACACAGATAACATATAAACGTTAGTTTTCTCCCTCTCTCCCTCTTTCCCTCCCTCCCTCTCACGTCAGGCCTTCCCTAAGAGATAATCCATGACAAAGAAATGAGCAAAATACTAACCTGCAAGGATTTTAGATAGTAGCTTAATTCATTTGAAGTTTAAAAAAAGTATCAAATGAGAGCCTTAATTAGAATAATAGGAGGCCTCCTTTCATCATAACTGCTTAAGTGCATTGATTGTAGTTATATCTGTGCCCCTGTGAGGTAACTAGTCTTTTAATATTACCCGACTTCCAAATAACTAGCTTCATACGAGTTCCCCTCCCCAGTCATGCTCTTCCCACCCCCCTCTTCCCCAGGCAAGGGACCACCAAACATTCAGGAAGAGAGCTAACTAATTAACTTTTCAACTTGGTTTCATCTTCTTACCCACAGCGAATCTAGAAACATCTCTATGCTATCTGGGTGAGTGCTGCAGGTTTTAAAGCCATCTTTTAATATATTCACTTGATTTTAAAGACAAAAACCTCCCTGGAACATTTAACCACGGGCACCACTTTTGCTTTTCTGAGTGGCTGCTCCCTGAACTTATCTGAAGCTGCTGTTAGAGGTAGTTGGGGTATATTTCCAAAGATTCAAGTTCTGTGCCAGACCATTAAGCCTTTGAGGTCCAAGAAAAACCACAAAGGACTGCTGGTGTCGGGACTGAGGGAGAAACAATCTTTGAAATATAGGAGAGGATAAAAAGCAAAGCCTCTGCGGGTGTATGTCTTTCCCAATCAGATAAAAATACAACCCAAGTGGACAATAAAGGCGGGCTTTGCAAAGCTGCTGCCCCATGGGGTGGAAAAGTAGTCGGGGGAGGGTCACAGAAAGGGGGATAAAAACCATCCTGGTGCATTGAAACCTAAGCCTGGTGTTTAATTATAGTGTTACCACAAAGTTCTTTCCAGTCCGTGTTGGTGACCAAAAAGGAACAGAGTGACAAGAGCGCACAGGTGGACATTTTAGAGGATTCTGGGTACAGAAGCTCTGTTCTCTGTTTAGAAAGTCTCTCAAAACCCTCAGTTCTAAATCACAGGTTTCATCTGCATGGCTCGTCAAAATATCACAAATTTCAGTTTTTCCTCCAGGATGCTGACGAGAACATTCAACCAGAAATAAGGTCACTGGCAAAGTGATTCAGGGTTTATTGGATTCTTAAGGTTGTTTTCCAGGGATATTTATAAGAGAAATGTAGTTTTGGAAAGAAAAATATGTTGTGAATTGATGGTAGTTCTTTCTGGCCCCAGATCTTTATTAAGGCAAAAGCATTGCTGCAATACAGAAGAATTTGAGTCTCAGCTTTAACTTTTTTTCACATAAAAATGCACCAACCACAGTGTTCTGTAGAAAGACCTGGAGTTTTTAATGCCTTTAGTTTTGTGGTTTCCTGATTTACATAGGGCATTGTGCATAAATATGCAGCGCCCCACTTCCTTGATAAGGATAGCCTTTCCTATTTTATGGGCCTGCATACATGGTACTGAATTTCTCCACAAGAGTCCAAATTTATGTTGAAGGCTGATCCAAGGAAAATTGACTTGAAAGGATTTCTCCAAAAGTAGCAGAAGTGCCACTTTAATTGTAGTTTCTGATAGATGAGCTGAGTAGATAAGGTCATAAGACATATATTAATGACAATAATATGGGCACTTTTATTAAAAATCAGGAAATTATAGACCACAGAGAACACTATCCATTTATCATGACTTTTCGTATAGAATTGTCTATTTACTTCCACTCAAGAGATTTGTCATGATTCAAAATGTCTTCAAAAACAACTTTAGGAGATGGCCTATACATTTTCCATAGTCTCAGCCTTGCTTTCTGAGTATGGGCATGTGAAACACAGATCTTTTTTTTTTTCAATTTCTTAAATTTAAAAAATTTTTAAATTTTTAATTTATTTATTTTTGGCTGCATTGGGTCTTTGTTGTTGCATGCAGGCTTTCTCTAGTTGTGGTGGGCCGGGGCTACTCTTCGTCGCAGGGCGCGGGCTTCTCATTGTGGTGGCTTCTCTTGTTGTGGAGCATGGGCTCTAGGTGCGCGGGCTTCAGTAGTTGTGGCTTGCGGGCTCTAAAGCACAGGCTCGGTAGTTGTGGTGCATGGGCTTAGTTGCTCCAAGGCATGGGGGATTTTCCTGGACCAGGGCTTGAACCTGTGTCCCCTGCATTGGCAGGCAGACTCTTAACCACTGTGCCATCAGGGAAGCCCAAACACAGAAATTTTTTAATGGAGTCTAGTCAGAACTGTATATGACTTCATTTTGCCCAATTCCATGTTTCGTCTCAGCTCTTATTATAATTCCTTTGGGTAAGATATTGTTCAAGCTCTTCGTAAAAGTTTTACATCATACTTACTTTCCTTTCATCATCCTTCGTTCCTTCTTTGATCTCTTCCTACTCCTTTTCCTCATCCACTGCATTTAATGCTGCTGTTGAGTACCTTCTAAAATAATAAAATTCCAGACTAAGAAACTTCCATCTTTTTAAGTCTCATTGTGGACTCATGACATAGCAGCAGTGGTATGGAGGCTATTAGAGTAGATTTATGCATCAAACAAAAGCTTGTAGGCAAGTGTCTGAGGTCAGTAGTGTTGGGAAACCTAAAACACACCATCTGCATCCAAAGAATTTACAGACAAGTATGTTGTAAAGACAGGATAGTAGGAGAGTAGGGTAAATTGTTCAAAATCCTACACGGCTTTCTCCCTTATAAAGAGTTACCTTGGGCTTCCCTGGTGGCACAGTTGTTAAGAATCCATCTGCCAGTGCAGGGGACACGGGTTCGAGCCCTGATGCGGGAAGATCCCATATGCCGCAAAGCAGCTAAGCCCGTGCGCCACAACTACTGAGCCTGCACTCTAGAGCCCGTGAGCCACAACTGCTGAGCCCATGTGCCACAACTACTGAAGCCCGTGCGCCTAGAGCCCGTGCTCTGCACAAGAGAAGCCACCGCAATGAGAAGCCCATGCAATGCAATGAAGAGTAGCCCCTGCTCACTGCAACCAGAGAAAAGGGCATGTGCAGCAATGAAGACCCAATGCAGCCAAAAATAAAATAAAAATAAATAAAATAAAATTTGAAAAAGTTACCTCACTCCACCCATAACCAAAAGGGTGGAGAGTTTAAGTGTTTCATTTCTTTCTGTCTGTTTGAAATTTCTTTGTTTCTAAACAGAAATGATCTTTCAGCAAGTGGGAGTTTATATTAAATTCATTCTATTCATAATGCATTAGAAATCTAAAATATAATTTTCCTAAACCACATTGGGAGAAATATTGAAAACCAGACATGGGATGATATGAAAATAGTATTTGAGTGAAAGAATCACCATGGGAGACTGGTGTGCATGAGTATGACATTTCTCATTTGACCAGAGTTGACTGTAGAAACTGTTAAATTGGGTTTACATGGTGCAACCAGAACAACAGTTTAAAAACCAGTTGGATTTAATGCTTTTTTTTTTTAACTGAGTTTATTTTTTAAGCAAATAGACGGGTTACAAGGGTCAGGGTGGTTGTGTGATGCACGGAAAACACCTCCAGACCAGACCCATAGTGAGGTTTGGGCACATGGCCCTTAACTCGACCCCATGTAACTTTGACCGCACTTTTGTTTTTTTTTTTGTTTTTTTTTTTGCGGTACGCAGGTGTCTCACTGCTGTGGCCTCCCCCACTGCGGAGCACAGGACCCGGACATGCAGGCCCAGCGGCCATGGCTCACGGGCCCAGCTGCTCCACGGCATGTGGGGTCCTCCCGGACCGGGGCACGAACCCGTGTCCCCTGCATCGGCAGGCGGACTCCCAACCACTGCGCCACCAGGGAAGCCCCTGACTGCACTTTTGATTTCCCTTTAGTTCTTTGAGGTTGTTTGTGTTTTTCATGATACTCTGTATTGATGAAGCAACTCGAAACATATTTGCCACAGTAAGATAGTTTTCCTTAACCAATTTACTTTTCCAGCATGGTATTTTTTTCTCATCTGCTTAAAGAACCCTATTGTTTTTAAGGCTAAGCCTCTTACCCTGGCTTTCAATGATTTATGGAACTATCTATGATAAATGTCTGGGGAGGGAGTTAGAGACTCAGCACTCATTCTTATGCTTTTTCTGCTTTTTCCTGTGTGGCAGAGGAACCACTTTGACACCTGTGTTTTAGACAGAGTGACCTTTTGCCTAGTAGTCACACAATGCAAGATTTAGAAAGAAGAAGAGAGGCAGAAGCTATTTTATTCTTACTCTGACACTAGACTATGGGTTTTACAGAGATGAGTTTTTTAATGGTCTCTGTTTTTGTTTGCTATTCACCTGCCACAGGCGTGTGGAGGAACTATGAAGTGCTGCTGGTTTTCTGCATGTTCTTAGCCTCTGGACGTGAGTTTCTGACTCTGTCCAATCCATTCCGTAATTTGTAAGCTCTTAATTTCCTGTACTACTGTATTCTTTTCTGTTTTAAATACATAGAATGGCTTCTCTTTTTCTAACTGAACCCTGACTATGTAATATAAACCCTCCTCTAATGAAGATGTCTAAAACCAAAGGTAAAACATGGACTTAGCTCCACATGACGGTGGACTATCTTGTCTCTCCCTTTTTTCTACCCATTCAAATCCATCTAAGTCTGTCTCCATGCAACATTCCCTGCTTCTGAATCCCCACTAAATCCATATTTCTTAACTCTTCCAGTGGTAGTAGCCTGCAGAGAACAATTTCTCAGTTTCAATTTTATTCCTCTTTTGTATTGTTCCTTTTTCTTTATCACATTTGTCTCCTTAGTATCCCTCTTTAAATTGTAAGCTCCAAGAGAACCAGTCTATTTAAAATTTTTTTCCTTCTGATTCCTTTACAGAGACAACACAGTATGACATATATAATGTAATTATAATACTAAAAAAAAAGAAAAAGAAAAAAAAACCCTTTGTGGTTTTGTTTTCTAATCGTGAAAGTTATATATACTTATGATACACATATATAAGAAAGTAACAGCCAATATTCTTAATTTTTCTAATTCGGAAAGGATCACTATTAACATATCAGTTATAATCAATTTATTCATGAATAATTTAAGTATAACTTGAATTAGGAATAGCAATAAAGTTTTGTATTTCATTTTTTTCTACTAACATCGTAAAACAAATATTTTGCCATCATTATAAAATTCACATAAGCATTGAGATGGTTTTATAGCACTTTACTGTACATGTGCCATCATTTATTTAACAAATCCTCTATTGCTGAATATTTAGGTTGTTTCTACATTTTTAACTACAAATAATATTGTAGTAAAAATAATTGCACAAAAATCTTCTTAGCGTCACAAAAAAAATTCTCAGCATATTATTTCCTTAAGATTAGAGATATTTAGGGGTTATCTATTAAAATACATCTATTAAAATATGTCTATTAAAAATAAATAGTATTATAAGTGACTTGCAGAGAGCTATGAGAGTGCAGAGGAGAAAGCAAAGAATTCTTGGTAGGGTGGCTTTCCTCAGATATTGATTTAGTAAATAGTAAATAAATAAATGATTCAATGAATGAGCAAGACAATCCTGTTGCAAATCCCTTTCATGTACGGCACATAAATAAAATAGTTGAATGCTGTATTTAGAAATGTGCTTGATATTAACATGTGTCATTTATACCTACACAATTAGTTTTACTCTATCCTGAATCCACTATTGATTTTGAAGCTTCTCTTGCATAAAAAGTTGATCAAAGTCTAGTACATATTAGCACTATCAAATAACGAATCCAGTCAAGGACGTTATCTCACCACTCATTTTAATTTAAGAACAAATCACTTAAGCTCAGTGAAATCCAGACTAGGGTAGATACTGAGGGCCCTAGAACGACAAGTAGGTGGCACTTTGGCCTTGTGGTCTGCCTGAGTAGAACAGATTGCCTGCCGGAAAAGCAGGAAGGGCAGCACCATGGTGTGTTGATGTGGGCAAATGCAAATGTTCTGGGCTAAAATGGAATTACTTTGCAACTTAATCATTTTAGGGGCCTGCTCTCTGGACTCTAACCTAGATGAGCAATATAATGAGATAATTTCTCAATTGAGGGAGTTGCAGTGGGTAAACAAAGACAGCTATTTCCAAGTTAGCCTCTAGGCAGTCAATTCCCAGAATTGGCATTTAGCATATCAGATACTGATAGTTTCTTTTTACCATATTGGTGCTTTTAAAAATGGAAAACCACATCAACTACCAATCTAATATGGCAGAAAATAAAGGTCAAATTTCATATAATAAAGGAAATCAATTTGTTCTGCCGACAATCCCTAGAACTTCGACGCTCAGGATGTTGAAAGATAGCTGCGTGATGAAAAACATGAGAGGGAGAAGCTTCTTAAAAGTTACCACTAATCTGATAAGCAAGATTTCTTTAAAAAAATGTTCCAGAAGGAAAAAAAAAAAACCATGTTCCAGAAGGAAATCCTGAAGGAAGCAAAACACAGCATAAAATAATCTTGGTTTAGGTAATGAAGTTAGGGTTCACCTTGCAGAAACTTGTAGACAGCCTTCTCTTTTGTTTGGCATGAGTGATTAATAGCTGGTTCGACCCATAATTTGTCATCTCACACGCTGGGCTCTGGGCACACTGATGTATGTGCAGCCAACACAGCTCTTACCTTGGCACCGGATCTTGACAGGAACAGTACTCAAGACACAGCATATATTCTATTGGTGCGCCGCTCTGGGTGACCTAGGAGTAGGAAAATGGTAGATCTTCCAAAATGCCTTAACAGTGGGTCGCAAATGAGAAGTTCACCCTTGAAGACAATAATAGGAGATATTTTTAAAGACTGCTTAATATGAATCTGGCACTGTTTTAAGTACTTTGCATATATTAACTCATTTAGTCCTCACAACAACCATAAGAGAGAGCCACTGTTATGATCTCCTACAGACGAGGAAACTAACTCATAGAGATAGAACTCAAGGAATCTTCCCAAGTCACAGAGCTGAAATTTCTGGGATGCAGCACAACACTCTTTTCCTTAGAAATCTCTCTAAACCTTTACCAATCTGGCTTCAACCATCTTCGCTGTCTCATCCCCTATTACTACACAGTACACTCTATTCTAGGAACTCAGATGACGTGCCGTTTCCAAAATTTGTTTTGTCCCACCCTGTCCACATCTATCTGACATACTCCTTCACTCTTTCACTGCCTGGCAAGTTTCAACTTCAGAGTTCAACTGAAATATCTCCTATTTCTAAAGTGGTCATAGATGTCTCCTTTGCAGGAGAGCAGAATTATTCTCTCCTCTGTTCTCCGATGCCTTTCTTCCTTGCCCTGATTAGCACTTACCATGTTGAATTATTTGTCATTTTGAATATCTCTATCTTTCAAGTGGCATTCCTTCAGAACAGGAGCAAGAACAATGTGCTACTCATTTTTTAAAAGTTGCCCCATCTGTGGCAGAATGTGTGGTATCAAATATGTACTTGTTAGGCTTATGTTGAGTTAATAATAGCAAATAAATGGTTAGCAACACAAATGGATTACCAAACACCAGAAGAGTGGGAACATTACCAGACAAATTAGGAATAAATGGTACTTATTTACTTAAACTTAAAGGTAATCCTGTGTTTCTCATCTAATTACTTTATATATATATATACATGTATATATATATATACACACAGATATACATATATACATATGTGTGTGTATATATACATATATATATGTATATATATGTATATATATATATACACACACACACACACATATATACATATGTATATATCTGGAGTTAGTACCCAAAATTGGCCTCGAGCCATTCTCCCCAGAATGCATTCCCCTGACTTTTGCTTAATTGCTACCTTCAACTTTTGCTGATGCTTTCAGCAATCCATGTCCGTCTGGTGTAGTCATTTTCCATATTGATCATTGACCATGAGGCCAGAAGAACAGCTACTGGTGAAGGCTCAGCACTCAGTCCTCATCCTTCTCTCCCTCACTGGCCTCTGCTTCTCTGTGCAGTTTATTTCATCCTTCCATGAATATTCATGGCACCTTCTATGAGACATCATTCTATGGGTTTGGTACAGAGATTAGAACAAGAAAGACACAGTTCCCTACCTCATGGGGTGGGGGGAGTGGGCATTGGAAAAGTGCACAAGTAGCCACTGTTTTGAGGTCTTGGCTTCTCCGTCTCCACTCTTGGTGAGATCAGTTGCCAAGAGTACGAACTTTGCTTGTGATGTGTAAGTGTGAAGGGGTTAGGAGAGGGTCTGGTGTGGCTGGTGTAGCAAGCAAAATCAGAGGGAAGCAGTGTGAGAGAGGCCTGCCTAGCAAGGAGAAAATAAGGAAGAATTCAGCCAGAATCTAGCTAAGCTCTCTTCTAAATGGAAATACTCATCATTTTGAGAACAGCGACAAACAAAATGCAGCAAAGAAAACTAAATACAATAACAAACAGCATTTATCGTACAATACTGTTCTAAATATTTTGCAAATATTACCTCATAAAACACTATTAGATAAACAGTAGTAGTATTCCTATTTTACAGGTGAAAAGACTGAAGTACAAAGAAGAGATGTAAGTAAATGAATGATGAAGGTAGGATTTAACAAAGGTAGAACAAGAGTCCTTGTCCTGAATTATCAAATGATATTGTCTCTTAACAAAATACTTCTTTAAGTAAAAGCAGATGTAAATTATCTTACTACATTACAGGAAATCAAGGACATTTTATATGCCTTGAAAAATGGTTCAGCTAAATTTTAGTTACTATGAGTTGATTTTCTGGAATATGGATACTTGAAGTATTTCAGCTTTGCTTCCTCTCCCATGTCTTTTGCTCTGCTGATATGACTTATAGGAAAGGAAACAAAGGAGAAAAACTAATTGCACCATTTCGTAGAGGTCTAACCACTCAGTACTCCTCCTCCATGTCCTGCTGCCAGGCAAATTTTTAAAATTGATACCATATATAAAAAACAATTTTGTGTGAAAATTTGTAGAATTTATTAATAGAATTCTGGATGGTCACTAGGGTGGATTATGGGGCGAGGAGGTGGTGAAGCTGAAGACTGTCCTCACATGGGAAACAGGCACTGAGGTTGGGACATAGCAGCTGTAGTAGGGAGATGGGGAGAGTTCCAAAGACTCTAAGCAGATGGGCATTTACTATAGAATAAATGTAACTACAGAGAAAAATCAGTCTTAATAATGGTTTAGCAAACGGGCCAACCAACTTTCTCTGTAAAGGGCCATGTGGTAAATATTTTAAGGTTCTGGAACACATGTTCTCAACTCGTGGGGACAACTGCTTAACTCTGCTACTGTAGCACACATGCAACTGAGAAAATGCTTGAATGAATGAGAGCGGCTGTGTTCCAATAAGACTTTATTAAAACAGATAGTGGACCAGATTTGGCCTGTGGGCCATAGTCTCTGGGACCTTGGTTTAGGACCATAGGTGAACGAAACACTTGCCACTGAAGAGTATAACTTGTCTGCCTACCATTTATTGTGCTTCTCTTAAACAGTGCTGAATAAAAAGACATTGGTCAGGGTTCAAAGAAGAACTTCTCTGATTGGAATTCTGAGAAGTTCTACTTTGAAGAAAGGTATCAGGCCAGGTGCTGGAAGTAAATATAAAAATGAAGAAGAATGGCCTAAAGTTCAAGAAGAGGTATTGGGAAGCAGATAAGGAAGGAACTTTCTCTTTTGAGGGCTCAGGGCCTAGGATCCTGACTGTCAGTTGTAGGAGACAGGGAAGATGCATAGCAATGGCTTCATGATTTAAGGCCTAAAGACCTGATCCATGATTCTTAGAGGAGAAAAATGGAGGAGCCTCCATTGCTAGCTGCAGTGCCATCCCAAGTCTGTCCCAGGATCAAAGGGAGATAGGATAGAGGCCAGGAAATTTTCTGAGACTTAAGTGTCTGGTAAAATATGAGGCTGGCCTAACTTAACTACCTTAGGATACATAGTATGTAGACTTATTGGTTTCTATATTTTTATACTTTATCTTTCTTTCACTTTTAAGTATTTTCCTCATTTTTTTTTTTCCAAAAAAAGATTCTTTTGGAAAGACTTCAAGTTTCATCTTCCCTAAACATATCTTTGCCTAGTCTCCTCTCTGTCTACTACCACTGCCTGCATTCAGGTCCTCAGGTTTCTAGCCTGGATTATTGGAACAGGTTCATAGCTGATCTTGTTGCCTCTGGCCAGAGACTTGGATGACCTCCTCCACTCTGTAATCTATCTAATATGCGAAATCTGACCACTTCTTGCTTCAAGACCTTCAGTGACTCCCCACTATGTACAGAAAAGAGCTCAAAGTTATTAAAGTGAAAGAGAGGTGCCTCACTATTTTGCCTTCGTCTACTTCTCCAGAATTCCTTTGCCACTGACTACTTTGAACTTCCTATTTGAGTAACATCAAATGGTTTTTAGTTTCTTTCCATGCTGAGCTCTTTCTTACCTCTGTACATTTGGGCATGCCAACATCCTCACTTCTTGACATGTCTGCCTGACTCTCATCCATCATTTAAGACTCAGAATCCATTAGTTTCTCACAGTCAGTGCACATTTCTCTCATTGTGTTAAAGCGTTATTTCCTTACCTTCACCTCAAGTGGATTGTGAGCAGGACCTATATTCTTATGTCTGTGGCATAGGGCCTGGCATATACTATATATGTCACAAATCAGTCACAAATGAATATGTATCTGTGATAACCAGGTGAACAGAATGCTTTTATGGATGAGATTCACAACAGGGAAAGAGGAAAGAAGTCAAAACTTGGAACAGAGAAAATAGATTGAGCTTGGATACTAACTGCTTTCAGTCTAGGATGAATTATGGATTAACAATAGATGCAGAGTATATAAGTAAATAAAATACAAGTCCTTCCACATAGCTTCTTCCTATTTTTTTTTTTTTTGGGAAAAAATAGCATTTAATATAAGAGTTTGTATGCTGCAGCTTAAGGAGATTTTGGCATCTGTATTAGTCCTGAGCAACACAGGTACTTAGAGGAATGTACTCCTAATTTTCCTCCTGTCTTAATGCTGTTAACTTTTAATGTTAACCTCTGCCTTGGGTCTGCAGGCATTCAAAATAATTTGTTTGGGCATTTTAATGTGCAGAAAAAGCATATATGGACTCATTTCAAAAAGCCTAATCCTTAAGCCTTTTCTGCTTATCTGTAGCACTTATCTGTACCTGTTGCCGTGCTAGCTCATTACCATGGTGATAGTTGGTGGTGCTATCCGTAAAATTTCCTGTGTAATTCAATAAAAATATCAATAATGACTATTTGTTATTGTTTATGTCTGACATCATGCTAAGCACTTCACGTGCATTATTCCAATTAATCATAATAGCTCTATGATGCAAATTAGGAGTCTGAGGACCACCCAGCGGCAGAGCCAAGATTCTGACTCCGGTGACTGTGCTCTTTATCATCACACTGTGCATTTGCTCTAATTTATTAATTCCCTTAGGTTTTCCTCTTTCAGATGGCTTTAGTTAACACAGCCACTGTGAGATCTGCACACATACTGGAAATAGCATGAGCTGCTAATCCCAACCCTCCACTGACTAAGTCAGTTTCTCGTTTCAAGCTCAGGCTCAAAGCATAGACTCTTTTATGCGATTTCCGACGGCAAGCAGGTGAAAGGAAGAATTCAAAACCATGTCCTTTGTTGGGAGAAACACATCAAGTAGTTGGGAGGAAATGGGGCTGCCTTTCTGACATAGTTCTATTCAGCCCATAGTGTAGTCTCTTAGAGAGCAGCACTGAAGTCTTTCCCATAATTGCCTGCCTGGAAGGTGGAAGATTGGAATGTGTGATGTCACAGCAAATGCGGGCATGCCGAAGCCAATATTCCACAACAGTGAAATGGCTCAGGGATTAGCTAGGCATCCTCAACCCATTTTCACATTTAGTTTTTCTTCAAAAGGTTATTGTATAAAATATAAAACAATAACCCACATCTTAGTTTAAAGTGATTTCTTCTGACAGTGCTTATTAGCACATGATTAGAGTTGAAAACAGAAAATAATCCTTCTTCAGTTGCTGAACTGCAGTGTGAGATGCAGTCAGGTACTACCCCAGGACTAACCAAGGCACAAGTATTTATTAAGCATCTATTAGCAGCCCAGCATGAATTTTTGTGCTTTGGATATCAAAAGAGTACTGAGAACAAGGTTTTAGCTTAATCTGAGCAATACACAAGCCAAAACAATGCATTTCAGTGCTTAAATAGCTTGTAGAAACTATGGCAATTGAGAAGACAGATGAATGACAGCTGGACTGGTCGGGCATAGTGGGCAATTGCTCTCACTGCCCACAATCTACTTATTTTTTTCTAACGACATGATGCAGATTTTGCTCTGAGGAATCATACATCCCCCAATCTAAGGCTGTTTAGTTTGGGTGATGACTGAGACGGGAATGGGCACATAACTGACTATAGCCAATGAGATTTTTAAAAAATTCCTAGATTGCTGGTAGCTGAAGCCAGCCTAATACATGAACTTTTCAGTTAGGTGAAAAAATAATTTCCTTTTCCTTAAACCAGTTTGCATTGGGTTGCTTGCTACTTGCAACCAAAAGATTCCTAACTTGGGTTTTTCTGCTTCTAGATAGAGTATAGTAGACGTCTGCTTCTAAGTAAGATACAGTAGATGCTAACGGGGTAATGTTCCCACTGCAACAACTTGAAATAAATAGATAAATTGTGAAATTCATAATTTCTGATTGCATGAGAGAGCTGTAGCAGGAACAGAGATGAGGTAAACCATAACTTCTGAGAGGGGAGAAGTAAGCTGACTACCTCCAGTCATTTTTCAACCTGAGTCATCTGCCAATTTGGGGCATGACTCAAGGACTAGTCTTGCTGATGCAGCAGGGCTCTGCTGGGGGTAAGAGTAACCACCTAAGCTTTTAGCAGTTTAATGGGGCTGATGTGACAATTTGGAAACTTGAAGGGACTCAGACATTTGTTTCTCCCAGACAAGTTCTGGAGCTGCAGGGGAGCTAAGCTAAAAGCTTCTAAAATACAGAGGAAAGTATCTAGAGTTTCTTGGTGCTTAGGAGCTAAGATCTGCCAGTGAGAGAGCTTTCATCAACATCTGTCAAGAGCTCAAAACATTTGCTCGGGGGCTGGATATATTGACTGAAACTTACAAAGAGCAGAGGTGGAAACCATTTACTGTTCTGGGTCTCAGTAGGCAGAAGCCTGTCAGGGTTCTATTAAAAAATCTGAGTGGTTTATGCCCTTGGAACAGTGAAAATCAGAAATGGACTGAATATTATAAATATTGAAATCTAGTTTTGTCCCTAATAAATTTCTAAATGGGTTAAGATGATCATATTTCACTATGTTTGCTTAATTGTGGAGAGAACACTCTACGGTGAAAGATAAAATGATCTGCACCCTCTATGATTCTTTTTTTATTGAAATATAGTTGATTTAAAATATTGTGTTAGTTTCAGGTGTACGGCAAAGTCATTCAGTTATATATATTCAGATTATTTTCCACTATAAGTTATTACAAGATATTGAATATAGTTCCCCATGCTACACAGTAAATCCTTGTTGCTCATCTATTTTATGTATAGTAGTTTGTATCCCTAGTCCTAATTTACCCCTCCTCCCTATTCCCCTTAGGTAGCCATAAATTTGTTTTCTATGTCTGTGAGTCTATTTCTCTTTTGTATTGATATATAGATTCATTTGTATTTGATTTAGATTTCACATATAAGCGATATCATAATAATATTTGTCTTTCTCTGACTTACTTCACTTAGTATGATATTCTCTAAGTCCATCCATGTTGATGTAAATGGCAATATTTCATTCTTTTTATGGCTGAGTAATATTCCCTTATATATATATATAACTTCTTCTTAAACCAATCATCTGTTCATGGGCACTTGGATTGTTTCCATCTCTTGGCTATCATAAATAGTGCTGTTATGAACATTGGGGTACATGTATCTTTTCCAATTAGAGTTTTCATCTTTTCTGGATATGTGCCCAGGAGTGGAATTGCTGGTTCATATGGTAGCTCTACTTTTAGTTTTAAAAGGAACTTCCATACTATTTTCCATAGTGGTTGGCACCAATTTACATTGCCATCAACAGTGCAAGAGGGTTCCCTTTTCTCCACACCCTCTCCGGCATTTATTGTTTGTAGACTTTTTGTTGATGGCCATTCTGACCAGTATGAGATGATACCTCATTGTGGTTTTGATTTGCATTTCTCTAATAATTAGATATGTTGATTATCTTTTCATGTGCCTGTTGGCCATCTGGATATCTTTTTTGGAGAAACGTCTATTTAGGTCTTCTGCCCATTTTTTTTATTGAGTTACTTGTTTTTTGGATACTGAGTTGCATGAACTGTTTGTATATTTTGGATATTAACCCCTTGTCAGTCGCAGCATTTGCAAATATTTTCTTCCATTCCATAGGTTATTTTTTCATTTTGTTGATGGTTTCCTTTGCTGTGCAGAAGCTTTTAAGTGTGATTAGGTCCCATTTATTTATTTTTGCTTTTATTTCTTTTGCCTTGAAAGTCTGACCTAAGAAAATATAGCTGTGATTTATGTCCAAGAATGTTTTGCCTATGTTCTTTTCTAGGATTTTTATGGTATCATGTTTTATATTTAGGTGTTTGAATCATTCTGAAGTTATTTTTGTATATGGTGTGAAGGAGTGTTCTAATTTCATCAATTTACATGTAGCTGTCCAGCTTTCCCAACACTACTTGTTGAAGAGATTGTTTTTTCTCCATTGTATATTCTTGTCTCCTTTGTCATAAATTAATTGACCATAGGTATGTGGGTTTATTTCTGGGCTCTCTCTTCTGTTCCACTGATCTGTATATCTGTTTTTGTGCCAATACCATGCTGTTTTGATTACTGTAGCTTTGTAATATTGTCTGAAGTCTGGAAGGGTTATGCCTCCAGCTTTGCTCTGTTCCCTCAGGATTGCTTTGGCAATTCTGGTTCTTTGTGGTTCCATATAAATTTTAGGATTATTTCTTCTAGTTCTGTGAAAAATATCCAAGTATTTTGATAGGGATCACATTAAATCTGTGGATTGCTTTGGGGGTAGTACAGCCATTTTAGCAGTATTCTTCTAATCCAAGAGCATGGGATATTTTTCCATTTCTTTGACTCGTCTTCAGTTTTCAGTTTCCTTTATCAATGTTTTATAGTTTTTGTATAGGTCTTTTACCTCCTTGGTTAAGTTTATTCCTAGGTATTTTTTTTTTGATGTGATTTTAAATGGGAGTGTTATTTTATTTATTTATTTATTTTACTTTCTCTTTCTGATATTTCATCATTAGTGTAAAGAAATGCAACATATTTCTGTATATTAATCTTGTATCCTGCTGCCTTGCTGAATTCACTAATTAGTTATAATAGATTTTGTGTGGAGTCTTTAGAGGTCTCTATAGAGAGTATCATGTCTTCTGCAATTAATGACAATTTTACCTCTTCCCTTCCAATTTGGATACATTTTATTTCTTTTTCTTATCTGATTGCTGTGGCTAGGACTTCCAATACTGTGTTGAATAGAAGTGATGAAAGTGAGCATCCTTGTCTTCTTCCTGAATTTAGCAGGAAGGCTCTCAGTTTTTTACCATTGAGTATTATGTTGGCTGTGGGTTTGTCATAAATGGCTTTTATTACGTTGAGGTGTATTCCCTCTGTACCCACATAGGTGAGAGTTTTTAAAAAATTTTTTTGGCCACGCTTCACAGCATGTGGGATCTTAGTTCCGCAATCAGGGATTGAACCTGCACCCCCTGCATTGGAAGTGCAGAGTCTTAACCACTGGACTGCCAGAGAAGTCCTTGGTGAGAGTTTTTATCATGAATGGATATTCAATTTTCTCAAATTCTTTTTTTCCATTTATTGAGATGATCCTATGGTTTTATCTTTTCTTTTGTTAATGTGGTGTGTAACATTCATTGATTTGTGTATCTTGAATAATCTATGATAAGTCTATTCATTATATCTAGCATACAATTAAAAATTAATAGCAAGGGGCTTCCCTGGTGGTGCAGTGGTTGACAGTCCACCTGCCGAAGCAGGGTACATGGGTTCGTGCCCCAGTCTCGGGGGATTCCACATGCCGCGGAGCAGCTGGGCCTGTGAGCCATGGCCGCTGAGCCTGCACATCTGGAGCCTGTGCTCCGCAATGGGAGAGGCCACAACAGTGAGAGGCCCGCATACCACAAAAAAAAAAAAAAAGAAAAAAAAAGAAATTAATAGCCCCATGAAGAGGCAAGGTAATATGACCAATGATTAAGAGAAGAGCCAGAAAATACATGTCAGTCCTCTGATGATCACGGTAACAGAGTTAGCACACAAAGTATTTTAAATAACTATTGGTTTGGCCAAAAAGTTCATTTGGAGTTTTCCAGAAGATGTTATGGAAAAACCCAAACGAACCTTTTGGCCAACCCAATACAAACAATATATTAAAGAAATTAGAGGAAAGGACCCAATACATAAAGCGTATCTTAAAAAATCACATAATCATCCTAGAACTAAACAACAACAACAAAAACAAACCTGAAACTCTCTGGATACAATAGAACACAGAATTAGTTAGTTTAAAGCAGGTCAATAGAAAACATCCAAATTGACACACAGAGGAAAAGAAATGGAAAGAACAGAATAGAGGGCAAAAGACATATGGAATTTACTTAAAAATATATAGTATATACCATATGTGTAAAAGTAGTCCTAGAAGGAGAACACAGAATAGTACAGCAGTAATATTTAATAAGATAATGATTAAAAATTTTCAAAATTTAAAAACGTCATCAACCCAAATATTCAAGAATTTAGCAAATCCAAAGTAGGAAAAATAACTGTGCATATGCAATTAATCTGGTAAAACAAAACAAAAACTAAAAAGAAGGAAAATAATCTTACAAGCATTCAGAGAAGAAAGTCCCATTACTTTCAAAGAAAATAAAGTTAGATTGTTAACTGACATCTTTGCAAACACAATGGAAGCCAGAAGCAGTGGAATAATATGTTTAAAGTGCTAAATGAAAATAACTGCCAAACTAGAATTATGTATGCTGAAAGAATATACTTCAGAATAGCACAATGTTTTTAAACAAAGACTGAGAGAACTTTTCTTCAATAAGCCTGCAGTTAAAGAAAATAAGACTTAGAATTTATAAGGCAGAATGATTATCACAAACAGAAACAGAAATGTAGGAGTGAATAAAAAATAGCAGAAAGGATAAAAGATAAATATATGTTAAATATATTGATAGATATATTAATATATGCATATTCATTATGTATGAATATTGATTGTGGAGTTGCATTTATATGTAGAACTAAAATGTATAACAACAATAAAAGTTAGGTGTTTAAAAGTCTTGAGGAAATAACAATACTACAAAGTGGTAAATGTAATAAACTGAATTGAACTATATAACTCAAGAGTATTTTTGTAGCATCTATGGTTACTGCTAACAGAAGAGTATAAGAATATATGACTAAAGTTAAGAAAGTGTAGAAGTATATATATATATTTATATATACATATATATGTATATACATATATATTTATATTCAATATATATGACTAACCCCAAAGAAGTCAATAATGGGGGAAAAGTGAATAAATGGGAAAAATGGAAAATGAATAATAAGATGGTAGATATGAACCCAACTATTATTAGAGATTACTTTTTTTTTTTTTAGAGATTACTTTAAATATAAATGGGCTAAATACTCCAATAAAAATCTAAGAAAGACTGAGTAACAATTAAAAACTCTTTTTGCTGCTGACCAGAGACGCACATTACCTATAATAACATAGAAAATTTTAGAGTTAAAGGTTGGAAAAATATTTTACCTTACAAACGCCAACTGAAAGAAAATAGCTGTACTGAGAGATAACAAATAGCAAGAAGCAAGGGTATTTTATCATAATAAGAAGGTTAATCTAACAGAAATATATCCGAATATTTATATGTATTCAATAGCACAGTTACAAAATAGATAAAGCAAAAATGAACAAATACACAAAGCAGAACTAAAATGACATGCAGAAAATTCATTTAATTAAAGTTGATTTAATAAACAGACAAATCTCAATAATGGTATGGGAGATCTGAACAACATATATAGAACACTGAAATCAGCCCTAATAAAATTCAAATCATTTTCATGTGCACATGCCAAAACTAATTATATTCTGGACCAAAAAGAAAGTCTCAAAAAGTTCAAATAATTAAAAGTATTCAGGGGACTTCCCTGGAGGTCCAGTGGTTAAGACTTTGCCTTCCAAAGCAGGGGTATGGGTTCGATCCCTGGTGGGAGACCTAAGATCCCACATGCCTCGGGGCCAAAAAAACCAAAAACACAAAACAGAAGCAATATTGTAACAAATTCAATAAAGACTTTAAAAATGGTCCACATCAAAAAATATCTTAAAAAAAATTAAAATTATTCAATTTCTTCTATGACTACATTGAGATTTATCCAGGGACCAAAACCAAAAACATAATGAGGAAAACCCTATGTTCACTGAACTTAACAAATTTTTAAATCATCTATGGGTAAAAAGCAATCAAAGTGGAAATCAGAAAATATTTTATATGGAATAACAAAGTATATTAGAGTACCAAAACTTTTAGAATAAATCTAAATCAGTGTTTGCAGGAAAATTCTTAGCTTAAGTATATTTAAAGAAAATAGGAAAGATAAAAATAAATATATTCACCTTTCCTTTCAAGAAATGAGAGAAAGAAGAGCAAATCAAAACTATGAAAAATAGAATAAAGAATACAGTAAAGGCAGAAATAACTGATCTAGAAAAAAATACACGGGAAAATCAACAAAGACAAATTGTTTTTCAAGATTACTGAAATTGATAAACTTTTAATCATCAAGCATGATTAAGGATGGAAGGAGGGACGGGAGAGAGAGAGAGAAAGTGAGCTACAGATTTTATTTTACAAACAAAGGAAATGTTATAAACTTTAGGCACAATATTCAAGAATTTGAATAAAATGGACAATACCTGTGAAAAATTTCCAATCACAATGCTAACAGAAATAGAAGTAGAAAATCTGAATAATCTTGTTCTGTTAATGGAATGGAAATCTGGTATTTAAAAAAAATTACTTTTCAATGATGCACATGGCTTCACCAGTGAATTCTGTTCACTCAAGCCCACGCAACAGTGAAGTTGGGCATATAGTCTTTCTTTAACGCTGAAAAACATTTGCTGCCTTGCCACCCAATTACAGAGTACAGCCTGCAGCCCCATCAGACCACAGAGCTCAGACAGAGACCCCGAATGACTGTGTAACAGTCTTCAGCCCCACTCAAATGTGGGACACAGCTGGGGGCCCTATCCAAACAGAGAGCCTAGCTGGTGACCTTACCCAAAAGTGGAGCACAGCCAACAGCCTTCCTGAGAGTTAAGCCCAGGCTGTTCCCCGCTCCCCAACTTCAGCCACAGCCTGTGGTCCCACTTAAATGCAGAGTATAGCTGGCAGCACCATCGCCTGGGAGCACAGTCTGAGGTCCTACCAGACCAGGAGCAATTGTGGAGCACAGCCTACAGCCCGGTCCAATCGTGGAATACAACCACCACCCTGCTAGGGAACATAGCCTGCAACCCCACCAGGCTAGAGGTGATTACAGAGCCCAGTTAGGTGAGTTGCTAGCCTCACCTAACAGCAGAACATAGTCAACAACCCTGCCTGAGCAGGGAGCCCACCCAGTGTTCCCACGTGAACGTGGAGCCCAGCCAACTGGGGATCTAATGTGCAGGATGGTGACTACAGCTAACAATACTGTATTGTTTACTTGAAAGTTGCTAAGAGATTAGATCTTAAAAGTTCTCACCACAAAATATGCACTTGTCAAATCATCACAATGTACACCTAAACTTATACAATGTTATATGTCAGTTATAGCTCAGTGAAGCTAGAAAGAAAATAAGAGAAAGAGAGAAAAAAATTATATGATCATCTCAGGTAAGCTACAGTCTGATTAAAATCATTAAAAGAAATTCTGACTCATCCATCAGGGAGATCTTCGTGCAGGAACTACCTCTTGATTTGGATCTTGAAGCATTACTAAGAAAAGGCGTGTCTGTTGCCTGAGCTACTAGGATTTTCCACTGGGGATGTTACAGATGGAATTCCTGGTTGGATCCAGGGTCCTACAAGAAGATGGCTAATGTGGCTTCTAACTCCCTGAGCCAATGATTCACGATTTTAAAGACAAATCAAACTATAGTTTATTGACTCCCTCATATGCCCCAACTTTAAGAAAATTTCCACTTCAAAGAAATACAGCAAAAAAAAAAAAAAAGAAATACAGCAATTATCTATTTATCTGATGGTAGTTGCCCCAAATATACACAGTAAGAGACTTTTAAAAAAATGATCTATGTATGTGCTTAACATATGAACCATAATATCCCCCATTGTTGATTTATCCAAACAGTGAAACAACGTAAGAGACGATATAGGGCACTCCTTAAGAACATGAGTTTTGGCATCACCATACCAGTGTTTGAGTTCTTGCTCTGCTTTGCATTAGTTGTAATCTAAGCTATCTGATTCTCAAACTTTTTTTGCCTTGCTTATTTTATGAGGGAGATTTGGGCCCTGGTGAACTCTGTTACGTACAACTTCTTATAAATCAGTGGAATGACACTCTCCAAAAAAACCTCCAATTATCTTTCTCATCTGTAAAGTTAGAATATTAAAAGTAACATACTCATTGAATAATTATGAAAATTAAAAGAGAAAATTTACATAACTTTTTAACGCAGTGGCCAGCACATACATATTGTATGCTCAGTAAATATTAACTTATATAATAATCATTATTCCCATTTACTTTCTTGAAAACAACAGAAGAAGCCATCTCAGGAGTATTGAGGACATTTTTATTTGACTCCAGTAACCACTACTTTCTCAACAAATATTTTCTTTTTTCCGATTAGATAAATTAAAGGTCATTTCATCTTGCTGGCCTCCTTACCTAGTCCAACCACCAGGCTGTTCTAAAGCACAGTGACACTGACCACAATAGCAAGGCTCCCCTTCTACTTAAATTTAGTTAGATTTCTAACAAATGAAGACAGAATGGAAAGGGTGTTAATTAATATTTATTGTTTTCCTTTGGTGACTACAGGCATAAAAACCTGCTTTAATTTGGAAAAAAGCAGGCTTTGCATGTGGCCTAGAGCTGGGTAGATGGAAAATAACTGTGGTAGGGTTTTATGGAGGCCAGTTTCTCCATGGGCCAAGACAGTCCCCAGCCCAATAAGGAGGCAAATGTACTAATGATTCCATATAGAGGAATCTGATCTTCTTTCATGGATCCCTTGGTGTATGTTTATTTTCTTTAAACAGTTTCACTTTATGCATCAACATTTATTGTGATTTATGTGCCCAACATTGATCCTAAGATAGTATGTTGACTTAAATTTAACCCAAGATGTAAATGTCTATCAGCTGCTAAATTCCTGAACCACTTTTTATATGTGGATGATGGTCCATGGGAGCTGACAGTAAATAGATTGCCCTCAAGAGAGAAAATAGTAAGATCTCTGAAGGAAACATTTATCATTTAATTTCATCCAGCATCGGCCTCACTATTGGCTAGAAGAGTGTTTCTTAAAGTTTAGAGGAGCTTTAAAAATTCACATTTCTGAGTCCCATCGCACAGGTACTGAATCAGTTCTCTGATGGGGGTGGGCAGGACTCAGAGTCTGCATTTGTGTAAGTTCCCATGTGATCTTTTGAACACTCAAATTGGAGCATCTCCATCTTAGAGAGATCAGCTCTATGATAGTGTGCACAGCCATGGAGAGAGAGGTTACTGTGCAGGCCTGCTGGGAGCAGACACGTGTTCACACTCTGCCTGCCTGCCTGCCTGCCTGCTTGGGAAGGATGCCATTTAGGAGGTTGCCTCTGCTCTCCATATTTATAGCTCCCAGCATGGCTCAATGCAGCCGCCAGCTCCTTCCTCATTTTAATATTTTTTCCGGACTCCCTGCCCACTGATAATATTTTTCTGTTCCAAACTTTTAATTTATGAATGCTTCCCTAAAGAATGCAGCAACTGTTATTTGCTGCACCCAGGAAAACACACACACACACACACACACACACACCAATGCCACAAGCCACCATATTAGAGATATGATTAATACTTGCTATTCCCACCCTATTTGAAAGCCTGGTGTTCATTTATGTTAGTAAAAATAAGATGCCACTATCATCTCCACCCTTTCAATTATGCTTGCAGGTGCAGCTGACATTTCCCTGCAAATTTTTCAGTAACAGCCATGGGGTGCTGCTCCCAGGTCCAGCTGTACTCTCTGCTTTTGCATTAGCTGGTCTGCACACATTCAGACCTCAGTTGCCCACAGCACAGCTCTACGAATCTTCAGTCTTAGTTCTAACCCTTTCTTTGAAGGTCCTGGAGAGCAAACCTTAGTGGCATGTCTGTCCCGCTCCCTGGCTCCTTTCCTTTAAGTACCCACTCTCTCAGACCACACTTTCTCTTTGTCTCTCTTTCTCAGTGGGTATCAGCTCACAGTGCCCACCCCATAATGGACTGAATTAAGCTTTGGGAGAGGTCACTTTAGCTGTGGGGAGTCTGGCCTTGGGACTAAGCACAGACCTTACATACTGGTCCAAGGGGATGCCAAGCGTTTGGCACAATCACTTCATTCAGGTCACTCCTGCAGCCAGAGGAACATGGCAGGCCCTCACAGCACTCTCCTTGGACCGCCTAGACTCTGAAAAGCACTTCCTCAGAGCCTCAGATGTGGAGAAGAAAGTTCACATGGGACACCTTTATTCTTCAGCCTCATTGGGCTGTGCAATAGCTGTTAACCAATTGCACACACTGGCTGCCTCTACCAGCCAGGGCCTGAGCGTCTAAGGGCAAACGGCAAGCGGTCTGGCTCATGCAGGCTTTTCAAGGTTCAGAGAAAGAGCAATGTCAAAAGCCAGAGGATGCACACAGGGCTCACTCTGTGCGCAGACATTTTAAAATGTATAAATCTTTTTTCATTATGTAGCTTTTCAGAAGGAGAGGAGAAGCACATGCACAGTAACGGATCTTTTGAGAATGTGTATGTGTGAAAGAGACAAAGAACTATGAAAACTGCATTTCTCTCTTTGGCCACACCAAGGGTATCAGCCTTTCCCTAATGCCATGTGGTCAGGGCAGCAGTGTCCTGGGCAGTCCCCCCACTTCCCATTGCCCTCCCAAGACAAACTGGGGCCTCACATCATTATATGACATTGACAATTTGGGGAGATAATTAACATCCTAAGCAATGTTTGAGTATGGGCAGTAACGTAGCTTACTCAGTTCTAAGCCATGACTTGAAATAGGAATCTGAATAGCTTTTAACTTTTCAAATATCCTGAGAACATTTAGCAGATCATCTCTACTACTGATATCATAGGTTCCTCGATCTACTCTCTGATGTGAAATTAAATATAACATGTCTGAAGAGATCAGACGGTTCAGGTGAAGTTTTGTCTAACACTGGATCAGATATACTTTTTATACTTAGTTATTTTCACTTATTTCTGATACCAATTTATGCATTTTGAGTGTAGTTGCTGTGTTTGCTCATTTGGTTAAAAGATTCTCCATGCGCACGTGCACACGCAGAACTAATATGCTGGCTGTTTCCATTATAGCCAAAAGCAAACGTGTAATTGAAAACACTTGATCTCTGCTTTTAATTGACCCTTGCCCCTCAGACTACTCTGGGCCCTGGAGGACAGAGATATCATTGAGAGTTTTTCCAGGGAGAGAAGATTTAGGATGGTTACTGGGAGAGATGAAGCGAAAAGGTAAAGTGGAAAAACCAAGAGTTCAATTGCCAGGTGAAAGATGTGGAGGTGAGAGGAGGTCTGCTCTCAGGACAACTACAGAGGAGAAATGGACACAGAAGTTAAGAACAGGAAATGATCAGAGGCAGGAATTGGAATAAATCTACTAAGCTGTTGATCAGGTGTGGACCTGCTTTAAAGAAGCAGATAGCTTTAAGGGGTGCAGAAATGCAGGGATAGAAAGATATGTTACCTTCTTCCAAGTTCATTTGTTGGCCATAGCTGGAAAAAAGAGGTATGTACACAAAAACATTAACTAAGACAAAGATATATGCCCGATAGCCTCAGAGCAAATAGCTGGGGGTTGTCAAGAGCTAGCAAATGATCACCATTTGGAAACAGCTACCTATCACAGGGAAACCCATTAGACAAAGCAACAACTCTCTCACATAATGTTGTGCATCACCTGCAAGTGTGACAACTACTGCCACATCCTGAACCGTTTTAACAGCATCAGCATCCTTCCTTAAATCCCCAGAAACTCTGACTCGTGTTGCTAAGTGCTGTGGACTGAATGTTTTTCTCATCCCCAAAACTGATATGTTGAAATCCTAACTTCCAGTGTGGTGGTATTAGGAAGTAGGGCCTTTGAAAGGTAATGAAGTCAGGAGGGTAGGTCCTCACGAATGGGATTAGCGCTTTTATAAGAAGAGATGCAAGAAAACTTGCTTCCTTTCTGCTCTCTCTGCCAAGTGAGGATACAGTGAGAAGATGGTTTTCTTCAGTCAGGGCACCAGATATACTGGCATCTTGACGTTCAACTTCCCAGCCTCCAGAACTGTCAGAAATAAATTGCTGTTTAAGCCACCCAGTCTGTGATAACTTGTTAAAACAGCCTGAAATGATTAAGACACCAAGATTAACTAGTCATCTGTAGTTGTCTCTAGGCCCGCAATAAAATCTCTTCACATAGTAACAAGCTACAGGGCCTTGGACTGGCAAGCAGGCTGAGAACAATACCCTTCTCTACTAATCAAAAGGCTGGAAATCCCTGCGCTAGAGCTCCCCCATTATGAATGCTGTATATCAGAGATGGGCCCAAATATGGTAGAGAAACAGAATATTCTTACGGAACCATACACTTTTTATGTACACATTAGTAACCTGTATAGGAGCCCCTGTATATACTGGCTCCAGGGTTAATGCTTCAGGTTCTCAACATATTTTCCCTTATTATTGGAAAACAAAAAGATCTTTGTTTTTCCAACTAGCATCCAAACTTTCTTCTTTTTACTACTTAGCTGTGACCCAGTGCTTTGCTTCTTATCCATCTACCACTTACTTTAACCTCTGGAGTCTGATTT
This sequence comes from Pseudorca crassidens, assembly GCF_039906515.1. Classification (NCBI taxonomy): domain Eukaryota; kingdom Metazoa; phylum Chordata; class Mammalia; order Artiodactyla; family Delphinidae; genus Pseudorca; species Pseudorca crassidens. The sequence goes on from NC_090298.1 coordinate 90,196,636, forward strand.
TCACCCTCATAACTATATTGAGACTTCTCTCTTGAAAGTCACCAGTATAGTCCTCTGTCTTATAAAATACAATTCTCCTTAACTGCACTATTTGACTCTTTGAAATCTGTTTCTTCTATAAACTTCTTGTTTCCTTGGTTTCTATGACATGGTACTTTCTGAACTCTTCTATTTCTCTTATCCTTTTTCTGTTCCTTATTCCCCCGTATTGTTTTGGCCTTCTTGCCTCTCCTTCCCTGATCCTCAAAGATGGCGGCTCTTTAAGATTCCTGATCTTGCTCTTTGCTTTTCTCTCTTTGAAAGTTCCTCTTTGATTAAGGTCATTTATTTTGTATCTGCAGCATCACTGTGAAGATGAGCACTTCGAAATTGGAAATTAGCAGCATAAATTTTATGCTATAGTATAGGTCTAATATTTCCAAAGTAATAAACGTCAGTTTACCTTAAAGACAACATGTTATAATTCTTTTTTTTTTTTTTTTTTTTTTTTTTTTTTGCGGTACGCGGACCCCTCACTGTTGTGGCCTCTCCTGTTGTGGAGCACAGGCTCCGGACGCGCAGGCTCAGCGGCCATGGCTCACGGCCCCAGCCGCTCCGCGGCATGTGGGATCTTCCCGGACCGGGGCACGAACCCGCGTCCTCTGCATCGGCAGGTAGACTCTCAACCACTGCACCACCAGGGAAGCCCTCATCTATTCTTACTTTGGGCCTGTAGCTGGGTCCAACCGTTCAGTAAATGATTTTCCTCACAATAGCACTGCTGCTCTCTGCCTCAGGGTTATTTTCCCTGAGGACAGAGATTTCTAGGACAGCCTCAGTCTGGTGCCATCTTCCGCAGCTGTTGGTTGTCTTAGACTCCCCTCCTCTCCTTGCCAGAAATTAGGAGGATCTATGTGATACTTGTCTCCCAGTTATAGCTGCCAGTGGAATGAATATTCACTGGGGAAAGAGAAGCCTTCTTACCAGACTTTGGAGTCTTCTTTCAAAATATTTGACAGATTAATTCCCAGGAACCTGCTTGCTCTGAGATAAGAAGTGTGTGAGAGTATGGGGGCAGGTGGTGGTGTATTTACAGTGATGGCCATTTCTCAGTCATTCAACAGCAAGCATCGGCTGAAAATTATTGTAAAAATGACAGTGTCACAATATTCAGGGCTACAGAAGGTCTGGGAAGGGACTGATCCAGAATGAGGGGCCCAAGACAATCCACGACAGACCCCAAATATAGGCAGGGAAAGAGGCAGCCCTGGGCTCTGCCTGCCCCCTTTGGCGTTGCACCAGGGTTAGGGTCCTTCGCCTTTTCACCCTCTCGGTCATACTCAAGTTCAAAGAGATTCAGAACACAGGCTAACAACGGAATCTTCACTTGGACCTGAGCTTTCTGCTTGAATCTCTTTCTGTTTCTCTGTGATAAACTGTACTAGAAAACACCAACAGTGACCATTTAAAGATTGTCTATTTACTTTTAATATATTCTACCTCACTATGTCCATAAGTGCATCTGTTTTCGTCAGAACAGGCCCCAGATGAGCTGGGTGCTCCTCTTGCTACTTTAAGCTGTAGGTTTCCAAGAGCCAGCTCCCTCTTCTGCCCTCCTTCCTCCCTTCTCAAAACACGGGCACATGTGAAATCCTCTGGAAGCTTCAGAGCATTTTTATATTTAGAGTTATTATTGTTATGATCCTGTTGCCAAACATACTGGTCCCTACTGTGATGAAGCCAGTAAATGGGCAATGGGCAATAGTCTTCTTTGCATTTAGCTGACTCAGGTGATTAAGTTCTTGCTAATGAAAGGTAAGCAAATGTGTTGTGTAGAAATCCTGGGAAGTCTCTTTCTTCCCTTCTACTCTTCTTATATTGATGCAAAAATGTGGCTGTGATAGCTGGAACTCCAGCAGCCTTTTTGGACTATGATGATGAGGGCTGGATCCTAATAATAGCAATAAGAGCCTGAGTCTCTGGTGACCATGGAGCTATCATTCCAGCCCAGGCCTGCTGACTTCCATGCTTCTTTTCTTATGTGTATGAGAAATAAACTCTTATTAGCCCTTTCACCTCCAGTTGGAATATTATTTTTAATCTTATATTAACTACAGTATGTCAGCATGTGCTAACATACTGGGTTTACTTTTCTCCTATTGTTATTAAATTTCTCCTATTGTTATTAGATTTCTATGGTAGCTCTTAACATCATTACATATCTTCTTCTATTTTCAATTTTCCCTTAAACAAACTTCAGTGGAAACCAGTGTTCCAGAAACTATGCCAGACTACTGGAAAACAAAGATTAGCAATGTAATATTTCATGGGTGTGAGACATTCACCAGATCCCCCATTCTAAAGAAGTACAGGTGAGTGATATCAGATGAATATCACTACCATACAAATCAGACTTGCTGTTGGCATCATAAAAAGAGTAGGCCTGGTCTCTGGCTTTGGAAAAAAATTTAGCCTAATAGAAAGGGAGAACAGAAGGACATAAAATAATGAATGTTTACAAGCAGCCAGGGAGAGCTAGATTAGTGCTTCTTTTCCTTTCAGGCTTATTGTTGAAAAATTAATAATCTCCTGGAGGTCTGCTATTGCAATAGAATCAGCAATGACCTCACAGGGAGCCCATCTTTCAGACTGGGCTCCACCTTCCCTTCACTGGCTGGGTGCAATCCAAAAGCAGGATGATGATGAATGGCCAGACATCTGCAAAACAGCTTTTCTTTTCTCTAATTCTTGCAATTGTTTTAATATTTATTTGAAACAAATGTACTTTCAGTCCTTGAGCCCTATTAGAGAATTCTAAAAATATGGCTGAAAGTATAAAAAGGGAAAATTACACTTTTTTCTCACTTTCTCTAATTTAGGGTTTTTGAGGTTGGTTTTAGGGGACAACATGTCCAGTAAATACACGCATTCTTTTTTTATAATTGAAGTATAGTTTATTTACAATATTGTGTTAGTTTCAGGTGTACAGCGAAGTCATTCAGTTATACATATATATTTTTTCAGATTATTTTCCATTATAGGTTATTACAAGATATTGAATATAGTTCCCCATGCTATAGAGTAAATCCTTGTTGTTTATCTATTTTTTACATAGTGGTGTGTATTTGTTAATCCCATACTCTTAATTTATCCCTCTCCCTGTCCATTTCCCCTTTGGTAACCATAAGTTTGTTTTCTATGTCTGTGAGTTTGTTTCTGTTTTGCATATAGATTCATTTGTATTATATTTTAGATTTCACGTAAGCGATAGCACATAATATTTGTCTTTCTCTGTCTGACTCACTTCACTCATTATGATAAACTTTAGGTCCATCCATGTTGCTGCAAATGGCATTATTTCATTCATTTTATGGCTGACTATATCCCATTGTATGTATATACCACACCTTCTTTATCTATTCATCTGTCAATGGATGCTTAAGTTGCTTCCATGTCTGAAGCCAAGTGTTCTTGATGCTTATGAATGGGTACTGGGTACCGAGGCTGTGTGTATTACTATGATACTGACTTGTCTGTCTTTCTCTTCTCCTTACTGCTATGGCTGCTGGCTTTGATCAAGTGCATATTGTGTGCTAGGTAGTACATGTGTTCTGACTTTACATGAATGATCTCTTTTAATCCTCTCAGCCACTCTATGAGGTTATATTTTACAGATGAGGAAAGCCAAGCTTGGAGAGATGATGTAACCTATTCTAGGTCACTCAGCCAGAAGTGTAGCCAGGGTTTGGATCCAGGCGGCATGACTCCAGAACTCTTTGTTTCTAACCATGACATTGAAGCTTATATGAGCTCACAAGTATATGGAAGGATCAGAAACTTGTCAGGTCAGAGAGTTAGAGCCGCAGGGGCAAGCTGCCTCTCTGTCTTCTTCCTTCTGTCACACCTATATGGGAGGTTACAATGAGGGAGAAAACTGGAAGAAAAGTTAATTTCAACTTGGAACATGAGAGGCCATCTCTTTGTGTTGAACTTGGCCCAGGCCGTGCTGTGATTCCCGTGGTGGGCTGTGTTCTATGACCAATAAAAGCATCTAATACTCTGTCACTGATTGGCCTTTGCCTCCTGGATGCTTGAAGGTAATTTTCATTACCTCAGGACTGCAGGGACCATTACTACAAGGACGAGTAAGAGATATGCCCTGGCCTGTTGTGATTCTTCCTCTTCTGATGTTTTCTCTTTTCCTTGGAAGCTGAGAAATAGTCTCTCTGCTGGGTCCCTGTCCTCTGCCCTCATGCCTTTGGGCCAGCTGAAAGGATAACCCATCTGAATGGAGGCCATGCTAACACACAGTTTTATCGCTGTGGAAGACTGTCTGGGTCAGGAATCAGGCTGCTCGTCTCACAAGTAAATAAAGAAAACTGACAGCCTTTGTGTTTGCTCTTCTCTCTGCCAGGAATGTTCTCCCATTCTTATAATTCAGCTCTCAGTGCAAACGTTACCTCCTCATCCAGGATTGCTCTGGGCAACCTCCTTAAATATCTTCCTCCAATATCATCCCACAGTGTTAATTTCCTTCAGAGAAAGTGCTTTTATTCTCTGAAATCACTAGTTATAATGATATATCACTAGTTATAATGATATATACTAGTTACACCACTAGTTATAATGATATGACTAATGGTGTATAATGATATAACTAATGACTAAAACTATAACTAGTTATAGTCTCCTTGAGGACAGGGGTCTTTTGTTCAACACTATATCCTCAGCTTCTAGAATTAGTGCCTGGCATACAGAGGGTAGGTATTAACTATTGGTTAGATGGATGAATGATTGAGTCCCATTATTTTCTTTGGATAGGACTAGCAAAAGCCGTCTGTAAAATGCAACTAGAGTTGACAGAACTTGTGCATAGTTTTAGTATGCATTTCCCTTTACAATAAAGTTCAGAAAGTGGGGAGCTTCTTTCCTCCACCTGACCAATACGTGTGTTATATCGTGTGGCCAACCAACTTTCTTCTAAGAGTTCTGAGAGAGAGGCCATTGCACTCCCTGCACCCTTGCCCCCCATTCTGCCAGAGGAAAAATGACAAACTCTCTTTGAGCTAATTGCTCTGTTTGATACCATTGTCTTGTACTTTCCTGTGTCATGTGTGTGTGTGTGCGCCCATGCATGCACACACAGGTGTGGTACCATCGAACATACTCTCTGTGCTACAAGGTGCTTTCCTATCTGTCCTCCTGACAGATGAATCCAGCAGGAGAATGCTTGTGACATGGGCCAGAGGCTGATAACAGTAGGCCAGGAATATTGCCAAGCAACTCCCTACTGGAACACTTCCTTACCAGATAGCACCCAGGCATGAGGGGAAGCCATCCTGCAGATTTCAAAACAGGAAGGCAAAAACAAGATAAACTTCCTTTTGCAACCCAGAATCAAGTTCTTTGTATAAGCTACTGCCATTTTCCACCTAGTGCTACCTCTAGGGCTACCAGGGGACCTAACCCATGAAGAAACACAGGCATTTTAGGTTCCCAATTGATTAATCCTACAAACCATGCATTTTTCATTGCAGACCTGCAGTGCTCAGCTTCAATGCTACCATGCTCTAGGGGATACAGATGACATGGACCTGCACTCTAGGATTTCATATTCCGAGAGGATATATGAGACCAACTCTATTTAACACAGAATATAATTAAGGCTAAGTTGGTTTTCAGGACAATATTGTACTGTTATAGCATTGTTTCAGGTTTGTAAATCTTATGTCCAAAAAAAAGATTGTAAACTACAGGGGTGCCGTGAATTACTTCTAAATTTTTAGTGACAGCAACTTGTGCGGTCCTGGGTACAAAATAGACCCTCAAGGGAAGAAAATAGTGGTTGGAATGTTATGGAGCCCTATAGAAGTTGGTCCAGGCTGCTTTATTACTAATTGAAAGGAACGGTCGGTGGGGCAGAATTTCTGTTCTAACCCTAGGGCACCTTTCAAGAAAAGAGTCACCTGAGCCATCCCTAGAAGTGCCACTGAATTGCTGAAGGAGATTGGCTTCGAGTTGACCCAGAAAGTTTCAAGGTGTCCCCAGAAAAGGTGACAGCTATGAAACTGTCCAAGTCATGCCTGGGAGACCAAATAGTGCTTTGACACTTGGTATCCTGAGCTCCCTAATTAGTTACACTGTTGCCAAACTCTCGGGAGCCCTAGCTCTGTCAGAGGCCTGGGAAGCTCCGCCTGACCTCGGTGCCATTGTCTGCCTGCTTTTGTTGTTGGTACGCCTGCTCTTTTAGTGAGTTTAAGTTTGCCCTTCTTTTGTTCAATTCCTTTTTCTGACCAGCTGCCCTGAACTTCATTCAAATGCCATGTGCGTGTTTTTGAAACCTGGCCATTTAATTCACAGAAGAGCCTCGGGTCACATTGCTTTGAGTTGCAGCTTCCAATTGATGTTTAAAAAAGACTAAAAGCAGGACTCCAGCTGCACCTTCAGAGTTTCACCAGGTGTGTTAGCAGAAGACGGCGAGAAAAGGAGTCAGACAGATTGGAATCATATCACAGTATTTCAAATGGATGTACTGTACTTGTACTATGGTATTTCATAGGTGGTTATTAGTGTTCATCACAATAAACTGAAAATATAGGAAGAGAGGAATAAAAAAGCACTAGTGAAAATGATGGATCATGTGTTCCTGGGATCCCCAAGCTGAGAGCTGGAGAGTTCAAGATTCTAACGGTCTCTGCTTTGGGCTGTCCTTCCCACTGAGGCTTTTGTGAGGCCCCATAGTTTCTGCAGACCTCTACACCCTTATCTGTCTAAAAGAAGGAAAGAACCCAACCCAAGTTTCCAGAGCCTTAGGCCTATGCGTGAATGACTCAGCGGAGAGATCTGGAAGTTCATACTGTTTTGAATCTCAGTAATAGAAGTAAGGAACATCTCAAGTGGTCTCACACCATTTTTTTTTTCCAGAGCACTGTTGCAACCAGCCAACCAGAAAGACAGTTATTTACTGTTTTATTCTGAAAATGTTTCTTGGAAATTAGATTTTTTTTTTAGTCAAACCTTATTTCCCACTACCTCTTGTTGAACACTGGGATATATGTAGGACAACATAGGCTAAAAGCTAAGAGAAGTAGATGGAATGAGCGTCCCTGAGTTACCGTTCCAGCCAGAGACTCATTGATGTGCACACCTGGGGTTCCTCTTCTGTATTGTCCTTGGGATCTGCTCCCTTGGGTACAGAGTTGTCCCTGAAGAATTATGCGATTGTTACAAATGATGTCATGTGCATGAGGGAGTGTAAAAGTTTAAGAGGAAAAGGGTTTTCCCTTTGAAACAGAGGAAGCTAGCGAGCATGGCACTCACGTTTGCTATCAAATCTTTTTCCTCACCATTTTAGGTCTCTCTTGGTTCATGGTAAGAGTTGTGCTTTTAGTTACATCTTCTATACTTCATAATGAACTGCTAGACCTTGAAGCCAAGCCATGTCAAGTTGAAAGTATTTTAAGCTCTTCATTCATCTAAAACCTCATCTCAACACAGAACTTGTATTTTCCCTGAAGGTTTTCAAATTGATTTCTTTTGCAGGGGAAAAAAACCTTTGCATGCATTAAGTTCTTTGGACTTCCCTATTTTTATTTCCTAACTAGCATATTGTCATTTCCTCTGTCATACACAATCTGGCCTTATTGTATTCCTTGCCATTTGGTCTCCTGAAGTAGCCCAGCTTCATCAGCCTCTTCTCTGACTTTGAGAGTTTTTGCCTTATGCTGAATATAAATTACCACATTCCAGTTCTATGAAAAACTAGAGAGTTTCAGATTTTATCTGATTTGCTCATAATATTAAACTTCAAGAACATACTCTCAACAGCTGAGGTCCAAAAAAATGATCAGAGCTAAATTTGGTAAAGACCAAATTTGCTGGCTATTAAATTCTTCAGTTGATTTTATATTTTGTAGTTTATGCATCTTATCTTAGTTATCCTTTCTTGGGTCTCTGACATTCCATCCAGCAAAAGAATAAATGCCCTCTCTGTTTAAGTGACTTCATTCATAAACTGGAGAAATTAATAGTACTTACTTCATTGGGTTGTTGATAGATTAAAACAGATACTAAATGTTCAGTATTTAGAACAGTGCTTGACATATGGAGACTGCTCCAAAACATTGTTGTTATTATTGTTGTAATAATTATTCGATCTGTTATTGAAATGACATTTGGTTCCAAATATCAGATGTTAAAAATGTTGAGATCATTTATGAGAGAAAAGGACTTTCTGAATATACCTAAGTGATACTGAGGCCCTCACGGCATATCCTGCTGGCATCTTGGACTAGTCACCATCATGTGACATTAGTTTGCCCTCTCTCTAATTAATAGCCTTGCTTTATTACTCTTTTTTTTTTTTTTCACTTCATGCTCCAAGTATGTTTCCTTGCTTAGGCTAATTACATTGTGTTACCCTAAAAATGCCTACTTTTTTATCAACAACTTTCATTTTCCCTTTGTATCACAGGGTCTAAAGGAGTCTGAGATCATTTAGATCCTCCCTACCATCAGATTGATGCCAATTCAGCCACCTCAAACAGGTAACACACTCTTTTAGAGTACCTCGAGGGAAGGGCACTACACAACACCCTTTGTAATTTATGTCAAAATACCAAATAAAATTTTTGTTTGACAGTTATCTTCAAGTCTTATTAGCTTTGCTACTCTTTGCTCTAGTATGATTCTTTTAAGACACTTAAAACAATTTCTCCAAGGAGCATCCTGTGCTTTTCTGGTCTTTAAATGATATCCCCACTGATTTTTCCACGGAGTTCATACTATCTGTTAAATTCAAGTGACAGAAAACACAATTCAAACCTACTAAGAGATTTAATATATAATTTAACTGAGAAGAGCAGAACTAGGGTGGCTTCGGATCCTGTTTAAGCCACCAACAGCACCAGGATTGGTTTCTCCTCTGTGTCAATTCTCTACACTCTTCCTGTTGGTGCCATTCTCCTCCAGGTTCCCTCTTCATTTCCATAAGATACTACAACAGTTCTGCACTTTATTCTCAGCTGGCAGTCCAGAGGGAAAGAGAGAATCTTAGTGAAACAAGTTTAGATATTTGCAAACAGCATTAAGCATAGAAGTGTGATAGAGAATTGGTGATAAGGTGAGCTGGGCAAGGTGGTGGGGTAGGGACTTTTGGAAGGTGTTTTTTGACTTCAGGCCTAAATAAGAAAACAGCCATGAAAACATCCTGAGAAAGATTGTTCAAAGCAGAATAAACAGCAGGTGCAAACGTCCTGAGACAAAAATGGGCTTGACCTATTCTAGGGGCAAAAAGAAGGCTAGTGTGGCTAGAACTGTAAATGAGGAGGTTTGGAAGAAGATAAGGTCAGAGGTGGCAGGGTCACATTTTGTGGATTCCTGCAGACCATCACAAAAAGGAGTTTTAGGGCTCCCCTGGTGGCGCAGTGGTTGAGAGTCCGCCTGCCGATGCAGGGGACATGGGTTCATGCCCCGGTCCAGGAAGATCCCACATGCCACGGAGTGGCTGGGCCCGTGAGCCATGGCCACTGAGCCTGCGCGTCCGGAGCCTGTGCTCCGCAACGGGAGGGGCCACAACAGTGAGAGGCCCGTGTACCGCAAAAAAAAAAAAAAAAAAAAAAAAAAGAGAGTTTTATTTTGTAGTAAAATAAAGCCACTGGAGTGTTTTTAGCCAGGGATGAATTGATTTCAAAAGCTAAATGTGGCTGCCCTGAGGAAGATGGACTATGATAGGTATGTTAGCCTGCTGCCCCCAGGCTCCCCCATGCTCCCCAAAGTAAGGACTAAGGCAAGAATGTGCACATAGTGTATATAGAAGATGATCCCAGGGAGCCTGAGTGAGAGACCTAAGTTAAAGAAATAGCTATATAGAAACTATTACAAGTTCCAGAAATAGCCACCTCATTTCTCACCACCTCTGATTAGGTTACTTGCCGGTTCTCTGTAGCAATCACTCAGGGAAATCCTCTGATTGAATGTGACCTAAGGCACATAATAACTCTGGAGTCAACAGCCAAGCCTTTCCCAAGCGTGGGAGCTAACCATGGGGGAAGGGTGATGGCTCAGAGAGGACCTGAGGCACAATTACCAGAAAAGTGATGAATAGGTAATAGATGCCATAAATAACGGATCATCTTCATAGTTCCTCTTCCTTAAAATCCATAGAAGGTTGGGTCCCCAGATAATTGCATCTGGGTCTTATATATTGGAATTTCTTTATATTATTCTTCTATGATATGGAATGGTGGGCTTTTGATTTTTATTGTATTTAAGTAATACAGATGAAAAATCACAGATACACAGCATCGATGGTAGAAAAATGTTGAAAATAGGAAACCTGATAGCAAGTTTTAAGATACTCTGCAGGACTTGATTAGACGGCATTATTACAGTAATTTTTGCTGAGCAATCTGTTATAGGGAAGGATATTTATTTAGCATTTTATGCATCTGTGAAAGGAGGCTTATGTTTTGAAAGAAGCACTTTAAATATTTCATATCTCTCCGTTAATTGGGATCTAAATATATCATAAAATAATCTTTGAACTAATTTCAATTTCAGATTATTTTCAAAGAACCTACCTCTTATTCTCAAAAAGAAAAGAAAAAAAAAAGCGAGCTCAGAGAACACAGGAAAAGTTCTGATACTGGAGGGCCTGGCACCATAGTTGAAGATAAAAGAGTGACACATCTGTGTGTTTGGCGATCACTAACAAGGTAAGGCTCGGGAGAGATGTGCCTATCTTTCCATGAAGCAGAGGGTCAGCAAACACAGAGAAAGAACTCAAGCCAGGAAACATTTAAAAGGATCCTACTAAAAGATAAAAAAAGGGAGATCCCAGACTGTGAAAGATAATATTGTTCAAGGTATGTGGAAGCAGTCCCAGTAAAAGGAAAAAAAAAAATCAAGAAATAAAGACACCCCAAGTAGAGAGGAATAATGTCTCACACATAACTCAAAGGTCATATGGCTGTGCTACATCTACTTGGAGAGGTGAAAGAGGAAGGAGAAGAAATTATTTGAATTTGGACTAGTGCCCATAGGCTGTCCTGCAGGGACAGTTCTCCCCTGGAAGACTGGTCAATGTTTTTTTGTGGAAGCCTGATTTTCTAAAAATTAATTTCTTTATCCTGGTCTTATTTGCTACTTCCTTTAGTGTCACTATTCAAGTATAAAAACTTGACATGTTATTGTTGAAGGACATGCTTTCCTTCCTGTGGTATCTAAGATTTCTCACTTCCTCTCTCATGACCCTAAGGAATTTCATATCCCCAGGCTTGGAAGCTGTTTATCCTAAAAAAAGGCTGTCAAACTCCAGGTGGGTTTGACATATAATTTGTTTTTCAATATAATTTTCACTCTGTGGGGGCTTGTTTAGTAAGATCCATTGCTCTGGCCCCCAATCTTCAATACAGTCTCCAAATTGGAGCCTAAGCCTAAAGATGTGATAGAGAAGCAAAGAAGATAGATACAAAACACAGCTGAGACTCTCAACGCAGAACAAAACAAAGCAAACAACAGGAAACTCTGCGCTGGTTTTGTATTTGTTGAGGTAAAAAACACTAGTTGCTGTGACAGCCAAGTCCTGAAATGTCTGTGATTTAACAAAGTAAAATGTTTTTCTTGCTCATCTCGGGACTATTCTGGTCAGCACGTGAATGAGTGGGTAGGTGGAGGAGTCAAGTGAGAGGTGATTCTGTTCTACAGGACTATTAGGGAACCAGGTTCCTTGCTTCTTGTGTCTCTGTCTTTTGGGACCACTGAGTCTTCTCCCTTAAGCTAGCAGATGAGAAAAGAGAGCTAACATCTCATTTGGGGAGAGAGGTGGGTGGGGAGGGCCATCAGTTAGGCCTGAAGGTGATGCACTGCACTCCCACTCATATTCTATTAGCCAGAACTCAGTGCGCATGACCGTATCCAAGCGCAAGAAAATTGTAGTACCATTGTTTTCCCCCGGGGGTACCAGCAAGCTCTACCACAGGGTGCTGGACTGCTTCTGCTCCCCCCTGTTCACTGTCACTCAGACCATCCTCCAACTTGTGGGCTGGAGAGGACTAGTTCTAGACCAGAAGAGCCAATTGCCAAATTTTCAGGAATTTTGAAAGCTGGTTGTTAAACACAGCCATTATTAAAAACTAAATTATACAAACCTACTATTTTAAAATGTTTAAACCTACTATTTAAAGGTTAACTACTACTTTAAGATTAAAGATAAATGCTGAAAACCCATCCGTTTTAAAATTATGCTACCACTTTGTTTCTTAACTCAATTCTTGAGGTGACTAATCTCTAAAGTATCTGCGTGGTGGAAGCACCATAGAACAGTGTGTTACTGTGTATATTTCCCCAAATTCACATTCATTGACTTTACATTGGTAGCTTGAAATCAGCCAATATGGGAGTATGTTCAGTCTGGCAATAGGCAATGCTACAGATCAGGGGATGATTTATTGTTCAGTTGATTGTCTGGACTTAAGAAAATGTTAATAATTCAGATTAAATTTAAAAGTATCTTATGCTTACAGCCTTTACATAGTGGATAGGATAGCACCTTTATTTGAGGAAATATTCTTCCAGTATTAAACACAATCATCTAATTCAGCAAAGAAGTTGTTTGCCTCACTGATGAAAGAGTGAAGTTTGAAATACGGTAGTGCTGAAGCCAAAAGAGTTTTCTATTTAATAAATCAAATTTGTATAAGGACGAAAAATAGTTTAAAAGTAAGTCACACATCAAATTTAGTGGCAATAAATATATTAGGTAAAGTTAGTGGATTGGGATGCTACTCTCATTGTCAAATCATGGTTAAATTGAAACTATAGGTTGCTCAAGCATATAAGAATTCAGTAAAAGTTTTTTTATTGAAGTATAGTTGATTTACAATACTGTATTATTTTCAGGGTACAAAAAAGTGATTCAGTTATACATATTTTTTGCACATTATTACCATTATAGGTTATTATAAGATATTGAATATAGTTCTGTATACGTGTATGTATGTATGTGTGTGCGTATATATTTATATTTATATATATATATATATATATATATATATATGGCACATCTTCTTAAGCCAATCATCTGTTGATGGGCACTTGCACTGTTTCCATGTTTTGGCTATTATAAATAGTGCCGCTATGAATATTGGGGTGCACGTATCTATTCAAATTAGAGTTTTTGTCTTTTCTGGATATATGCCCGGGAGTGGGATTGCTGGATCTAGTTTTAGTTTTTTATAGAACCTCCATACTCTTTTCCATAGTGGCTCTACCAATTTGCAGTCCCATCAAGAGAGAAGGAAGGTACCCTTTTCTCCACACCCTCTCCAGCATTTATTTATTTATTTATTAAAAAAAAATTTTTTTTTTTTTTTGCGGTACGGGGGCCTCTCACTGCCATGGCCTCTCCCGTTGCGGAGCACAGGCTCAGCGGCCATGGCTCATGGGCTCAGCCGCTCTGCGGGATGTGGGATCTTCCCGGACCAGGGCACGAACCCGTGTCCCCTGCATCGGCAGGCGGACTCTCAACCACTGCGCCACCAGGGAAGCCCTCCAGTATTTATTATTTGTAGAGTTTTTGCTGGTAGCCATTCTAGCCTGTGTGACATACCTCATTGTGGTTTTGATTTGCATTTCTCTAATAATCAGCAATGTTGAGCATCTTTTCATGTGTATGTTGGCCATCTGTATGTCTTCTTTGGAGAAATGTCTATTCTGCCCATTTTTTGATTGAATTGTTTGATTCTTTGATATTGAGTTGCATGAGCTGTTTGTATATTTTGGATATTCAACCCCTTGTCAGTCACATTGTTTGCAAATATTTTCTCCCATTCCATAGGTTGTTTGTTCATTTTATTGATGGTTTCCTTTGCTGTCCAAAAGCTGTTAAGTTTGATTAAGTCCCATTTATTTATTTTTGCTTTTATTTCTTTCTACTTGGGAGACTAATCTAAGAAAATATTGCTACAATTTATGTCCAAGAATGTTTTGTCTCTATTCTCTTCTAGAAGTTTTATAAGGTCATAAAAGACCTTATATTTAGGTCTTTAAACCAATTTGAGTTAATTTTGGATATGGTGTGAGTGAGTGTTCTAATTTCATTGATTTACATGTAGCTGTCCAGCTTTCCCAGCAGCACTTGAAGAGACTGTCTTTTCCCCACTGCATATTCTTGCCTCCTTTGTCATAGATTAATTTACTGTAGGTGTGTGGGCTTATATCTGGGTTCTCTATTCCATTCCACTGATCTATGTCTGTTTTTGTGCCAATACCATGTTGTTTTGATTACTGTAGCCTTGTAGTATAGTCTGGAGTCTGGAAAGGTTATGCGTCCAGCTTTGTTCTTTTCCCTCAGGACTGTTTTGGCATTTCTGGGCCTTTTGTGGTTCCATATAAAATTTAGGATTATTTGTTCCTTTAATTTTAACAATATTAATACTTAGCTATATCAAGTCCTCTTCCAGGGCCTGTCTGCCTGAAATAAAGTGCTTCACTGTTACACACTCTTGTGGTGCCACCCAGTACACGTGCTGACAGTATCTGCCTGGCTAGACCCATTATCCCTGTGCATGTGCTGACAATGGTCGTCACAGTTTAGCCTGGATCACACCCCAGGTGCCCTGGTCTGTTTCTGCACAGCTAGACCAAACATCTGGTTGGGAAATGTGGCAAGGCTGCAGCCACCAGCAAAGGTCTCTTTCTGCCCTGATTGTTAGCAAGCCAGCGCACGTGCACTCCTCTTGAGGAGATTCTAGGCTTCTCCAGCCCCTCTGTCCCAGAAGATTTCCCACAGTCAAGGGGGCTCACCAGGGCGAGGGTCTCATTCCCTTACAGATTCCTCCCAGGGGCATCGGTCCTGTCCTGGTGCCACCCCACTTTCTTTTCCTGCCCTACCCAGTTATGTGGAGATCTTTCTTGCAGCGTTGGTTGCATAGGATATCTTCTGCCAGTTTCCAGTTGGTTTTCTGTGAGAATTGTTCCACACATAAATATATTTTGATGTGTTTGTCAGGGTGGGGAGGGGTGGTGAGTTCCACATCCTCCTACTCAGCCATCTTGATCCCCTTCCCCCAGCAAAATTTTTGAGAATCTCTTGGCTGTAAGGAATTAGCAATAAAGAGTATTTAATATTATTGTTATTTGTAAATTGTGGGCTACACATCATTCATATTAAACTTTACAATAAACTTATATATGTATATATTATATGTATATATAGATATCCATATATTGTGTATATACACATTTTTCTCCCTAGAGACCTTTTGTTAAATATTTACCAGCATAACTGCACCCACCTCCCATCACAGTGGGTGAAATTCTCAGCACTTTTCCTCTGTTACCTGATCTCCCTCTCACTTCCTTGCTGTTTACCCTAGTTCCTTCCTTTCTTCTCCCTTTACCCATCATTTGCACATCTTATTTCTTCAAAAATCACCTCAAGTGTTTTTGTCTTCAGGGATTCTTTCCTGGGTGAGTTTTCACCTTACCCTACCACAGTGAGTTCAGGTATCCCTTCTTTATATTCCCACAAATGCCTTATGGACTAACTGCTATTATGATTTTCATGTTTAGCATTGTCTCACTTTTTTTATAGTTGTAACTCATTTAAATATATATCTAAGGAATATATTGTTTTAAAATTTATGTAAATTATATATGTGGATTCTTCTAAATCTTGCTTTTTTTTTATTCAACATTTTGGGTCTGATATATATGCAAATTGAAGCCTGTAGCTATAACACACTTATTTTCACTCCTGAGTGACATTCCATTGTATGAGTCCACCTCAATTTATCCATCCTCTGCCTACACACATGTAGATTTTTTTCCAATTTGTCACTATTAAAAACATTTGCCTGTCAGAAACCTGAACATTATGACATGAGTTTTCTATAGTTTTCATGCAAGTGAAGCCAAAATTAAACTTTGTAAGATGATATCAAATAATCTTTTATATTGTTTTATTAATTAATACTTCTACCAGCAGTCTATGTGCATTCTTATTGATCCACATTCACTCATTTGCTTTGACCATTTTTCTACCAGGTTTTCTTTTTCTTATTGTTTTTATTGAGCTTCCATTTTCATTTTCTTTGTGGTATATTTTGATAACCAGAAGTTCATAATTTTAGTGTATTCAATCATTTATTTTATGGGTTATATACTTTAGGAAATTCTTTTGACTCTTAGTTTATAAAGATATTATTTTATATTTCTTCTGAAAGTCCTTAAAGCTATGCTTTTCTCTTTTAAGTCTAATCTAATTTTAGATGACTGATTCTTTCCCCAGTTCCATTTATCAAAGGGTTTATTCTTTCCACCCTGATCTATCATATATTATGTTTCAGTATATGCATGGGTCTGATTCAGGGCTATATATTCTGGTTCATTAGTCTTTATCTGCCTCTGCACTAATACTATGTTATAATCCTAATAAGTTTTTAAAAATCATTATATTTAGAAAGGAGAGCTGTTTTATCTTGTTCGTATTCAGGATTGTCTTGGTTATTTGGGGCCATTTTTATTCTATATCCATTTATAAGAAGCTTGTCAAATTTCATGAAGTACTTCACTGACAACTGTTAGTACTTTCATTTAATCTTTAGTAGAACTGTAAGAAAAGTGACATCTTTACTTTATTAAATCTTTTTCTATGTGGACATAATCCGCTTTCCTTTCCATAAGTCTGAAAGAGTTACCCCATCCTGCTCAAAGCCCAGAATTACCTGGAGAGTGCACTGTGCTCTTTATAAGATTTTCAGGGCCCTCATGGTCCAGCAACCCCAGGTCTAAAAGACAATTTCTCTCATATGGGGATTGTAGGGATGATCCATTTTGCCCTCCATTCCAAATCATAAGACTCGTTACCCCTGATGTTGGGAGTGCTATTGGATGACAGCCCTCAGTCGCCTTACCCAAGATCATGACACCTTCTGAGGTCTAGTGACAGTTCTGTGTGAGAATAAAAGTCCCAGTTCTCTCAACCCAGCTCAGTGCTGAAGAGATATCCCATCTTTTGGATCCCCCACTGGGAGGCTGAAGCTTTCCATAAGACTGTCCCTCTTCATCTTCTCAGTCCTATTCCTTAGCTTTTCTCCACAGGTGGTGTTCCCAAGAGCATGTTCTAGTAAACCTCCTGGTGCAACCTCTGTTAGAGTCTGCTTCCTGCAGAAAACATTCTGTGACATTCTCCAAAAGCAGAATTAGGGTCTAATTAAAGAAGTTGTTTCACTGCTAGGTGGAGGGACCTCAGAAAACTCACCCTGTAGAGTTACTTCATGGATTAATGTCTGTGATGTTTCTCATGCTTCCCTTTTCTGAATGGAACTTTATTTGGCTGTTATCCTTTTCCCACTGCTCCACTGTAGAGTGGCTTGTCTTCCACAGGGGTGAAGGAGAGTGTGACCATAAAAGGGTATCATGGGGAAGTTTCTTTGGGTAAATGAAACAGTCCTGTATCCTGATTATGGTTGTAGCTACATGAATCTATACATGTGATGATGTTTCATAAATCTAACCTTTATTTTATTTCATAAAAGAACATATAAAAACAAGTGAAATCTGAATAAGGTCTGTAGTTTAGTTAATAGATTTGCACCAAAGACAGCTTCCTGATTTTGATCATTTTATTATAGTTATGTAAAATGTTATTTGAGGAAGCAGGTTAAAGGGTACACAGGAGCTCTGTACTATTTTTGCAAATTCTATGTAAGTTTAAAATGATATCAGAATCAAAAGATTTTTTTAAAAAGCTTCTTTTCTCATTGCCTTTAAACTCAGACTCATGGTAAATATTAATTTAAAAATTATCCAAAGCTTTTTTTTTTTTTTTTTTTTTTTTTGCGGTACGCGGGCCTCTCACTGCTGGGGCCTCTCCCGCCGCGGCGCACAGGCTCCGGACGCGCAGGCTCAGCGGCCATGGCTCACGGGCCCAGCCGCTCTGCGGCACGTGGGATCCTCCCGGACAGGGGCACGAACCCGTGTCCCCTGCATCGGCAGGCGGACTCTCAACCACTGCGCCACCAGGGAAGCCCTAGCCAAAGCTTTTAACGAGAGTGAGAGAAGTCTTTTTCCACACTCTTAGCTACATAAAAGGAGGTGTAGATTGATGTGTAAGAGGGTGCCATTGACTGTCTCGGTGTCAGTCAATTATCATGGTAGGACATTCACTTCATGTCTAACACTACACTTTGCTTCCAGTTCCTCGGCCACTGAGACTCTACCATGTTTGACCGCCAGGCCTCCCATAGACTAGGTTTCCTATCTCTGAACTTCCCAGAGGCCACAGATTTGGGGACACTTGGGGATGGGAGATAGGTATAGGAGAGAAACCAGTCCTGTTCCCAAACTTATCATCTTGTTTGGGAAGTAGAAGATGGCCACCTGAAAGGATTTGGCAATCTCAAAATACCACATGAAATAACTATAAATGAGTAGGTAAGTAAATAAATGTGGGAAAAGGAAGAAAAAGGGGTGAGGAAGAAATATGAGGGAAGGACCTAATTCTAATCAAACTAGATGTAATGCTTAAACAAGGCCAATTTGGTCTTGTGGTGGATTTAAAATGACTGAAAATTCTTTGGCATCCCTCCCATCAAGAGGTTGGGTCTCTTTCTTTTCCCCTTCAACCATCTGGTTTGTGACTGCTTTGACCAATGAGGTACAGTGGATATGATGTTATGCCAAGAGGACTGGCAGCTTCCTGCTCCCTTGAGGCCCTGAGCATCCTTGTAAGAAGTTCCTATATCCCGTGGAAGAGACTGCATGGTGATGTAAAGGGGGTGAGTGTAGTTCAGCTTTCCAGATGCCCCTGCCAAGGTGCCATTCATGTGATTGAAGCTGTTTTGGGCCCTGAAGACTAGTCCAACTATCAGCTGAATACCACCCAGTGACCCGATCAGCACTCGAGGACATACGAATCATCTAGCTGAGCTCTGCCCAAGTTCCTGACTCACACAATTGTGAGATGGGTTTGATCAGGGAATGAAAGACCTAAAATAAGTGATTTATTATAGAGTTAGACATTACAATGCTGTGAGAAAAGTTGGGGAAGTAAGTCTGGCAGGGATGGTTAAAGGATCAGAGAAGTCACTAGGGGACACGAAGGGAAAGAAGTCAGAGAGTCTTAGTTTGTTCACACTGCTATGACAAAATCCCACAGACTGGGTGCCTACAAAAACATATTTATTTCTCATAGTTCTGGAGGCTGGGAAGTCCGAGATCAAGGCACCAGCATGATTTTATTCTGCTGAGGGCCCTCTTCCTGGTTCATAGCCAGTGGCTTTTTGCGGTGCCCTCACATGGCAAGACTTCTCTCTGGGCTTCCTTTACAATGGCACTAAATGACCTAATGGGAGCCCTCATGACCTCATCACTTCCCAAAGACCTGGCCTCCTATTACCAACAGCTTTGGCCATTAGGATTTCAACATATCGATGTGGGGTTGGGGGACATAAACATAGAAACCACAGCACTAAGGAAGGTTCTTGCTTCTGCAACTGGGGGGGGGGGGTATAATCACTGTTGGTCCCCAGGACAAGCAGTGGGAAGGAAAAGCTAGATGTAAAGCAGGGACAGACTGGAATCTGCAGGGCGAATTGAATCCATAAGGACAAACTGGAACTCGCATGAGTCTCTCCCTGTATCTAACCTCGATGATGGGGATGATCTGCAGAAAGATCTGGGGCCCTTCGCTGCAGAGTTGCACAGGTACCTGAAAAAAAAAAAAGAAAGATTATGTAGCAGTTGAAGGGCTACAGTCCCAAGTTGCTGCTGTCTGATGCAGTGAGGTGAACCATCAAATCAGCAGCAGAAGGCATGAGTTTTAGAGACTCCGCATGAGCTTAATGGCTGCTACTACACCCCACCTCCACAGCGAGTGCAAATTCTTCTGTGGCAACACTAACGTGAACCATACAAGGAGGGAGACCTGAGAAACATATTGGGTTGGCCAAAAAGTTCATCTGGGTTTTTCCATAAGCTGTTACTGAAAAACCCGAATGAACTATTTGACCAACCCCAGTAGGTCTCACTTAAGCTAAAACACCTGTTTTATATTTTGGTTTTCTACTTACTATGTAGGGGCTTAATGATGGTCAGAATAGGGCTACGTGGGCCTCTTGGAAGAACTGAGTGACTTGGGAACTACCACAAAAAGACACATTTTAGAATTTAATCAATGGAAACCAAGACAAGGAAAATGAGTTGGATGTTTTAATGAGCCAGAGGTATAAATGGAAATGACAGCTAGGGTCCTTGGCTCTGAGTTCCCTTTCCTCCTTTATACCAAGTTGAGGAAATAGCAAATTCATTCATCTCACTGTGTCTTATTTCACAGATCCCTGAGAAGCTCAAAATTATTTAAATGGCTTCTTTTCCTTCTCAGAGAAATGTTTGTTGCATTACCTATTTCCATCCTGGCAGGACTAAAAGTTGCATCATTAGCAGATAGCACCATTTTCATTTTTCCTCAGGGGACTTGATGGGTTGGAACTTAAGCATGAGTATTCAGTAGAGACCATACCCTGTGATTCAGGTTAAATGTGACATAATTCCATACATACTCAGCCTCTTCACACTAAAGCAGCATTATCAAATAAAGAAGGTTTGCCTTGGCTTTCTAGGATTCAGTGTGACCTCAGAATCTTGACACTTCATGTTTCTTTCGAGGGCAAGCTTGAGCTCTCCTCTCTTGTTGTGTTCATGTCTAATGAATGTGTTTTTCTTGAGAGACTTTGATGTCAAGTTATTTCTCACCCAGAGCTACACTTTAATGTGTTATCTGCAGAGTGCAACTACCAGAGCTTTACAGTGTCATTAATTAGGTAGGTGTGGGAGCTGCTGCAGCAGAGCAAGGCTGGAATCTTTTCCTTTTACTATTAAAGAATTCCCATTGGAAAAGGAAGTGGGTTGTTTTTAATTTTTATTTGGTCTGTGGCCTTATGAAAAAAGGAGAGAAGAAGGTTTTCCATTAACATTGTGCCATTATGGGATTTCAAATAATATACTATACAAAGGTGATTACAGTTAATTTTAGTCTTTGTGAGAACTCAGCTACCAGGGCCCGTCTCTCTAAAGAGGTTGGATTGCACAGAGAACAAGAGAAATTACTGGGTTCAGAAAGGCGGGAAAGTAGCAACATCAAGGAAGACAACTTCCCCCTTCTCTTCTTAACGCTTTGGGAGAGGATTCCAACACCGTTCTTGTTATTCCTAGTGCCAGTGGGATGACTGAAACAAACTTTCAGTTCTTGGGATTTCTGAGCTCCTACAGGTTAATGAGCACCTAGACTAATAGCTCTGTTGAGAATTTAATTTAGAGTTTTATGTAAGGTAATATCCACTTCCATGGGACTAAATATTTTTTATCTACACATAGGATTTAGCTCTTAGGATTAAAACAAAGTCATCTATTGAGTAAATTTCTTCTGAAATTTCTTGCCCAAACTAAAACAGCAGCAAAATCCAGCCCAGCCTTGTGATAATGATGATGATCATTAACGCCTTCATTTTTCTTTCAGTTCAGAATAGCTTATTCTTTAGAGCAAACATAAAGTGATTTGAGTCTATGCATAGGAGTATCATAAATGCCAAAAGAAATGCTACTCTGCATTAATAAATGCATTGCATTAAAGTCAGCTAGTAGTCTCTTGGCAATAGAAATGTTACTGGATGTCATTATATCTGGATTTAGCTTTTGTGACCTTTAGAGGCTACCTAACATGGAGGATGAAAGAAAGACATATCTTACTGAGCAGACAGTGCACAGTGTAAGACAGGTTGCAAAAAGCTATTGCTTTCATCACATAAATCTCTCTGCCTCAGTGAAGTTGGAAAGATCATAGTGATTCATGGCCACAAACTTTAATTTACTATTTTTCCTGGGTGCCACTGAGGGATGGTAGGAAGGAGAAACCTTCTTACAAGGAGCACTGTTCTTCTATTAGGAAAAAAATGAATGAAGAGAAGATTCAAAGGTTGCTCTCATCATGCATTTGCTTGTTATCAAGAAGACTAAATAAAATCTTTGTGCATAATTGTTTGAGAAGTCTTGCAGCATCATTCATTTTCTTCTGGATTGCACAAATACACCAAAGAAATAGGCTGGTGTCTTGAATGGTTAAGTTCTCTATTATGTCAGGATAACCTGAAGAAAATCATTTCCATGGGTATACTGTTTTATAAGCACCCGCTGTTGTGAAGTATCTCGAAGTAATATGTGTAATAGATGAAACGGGTTTGACAATCTAGTGAGCAACACAATAAGCAGAGATGTGTCACGTACCCTCCTTTTTACTTGGGGGTTTGTCACGATTCTGGGAGGAGATGTTTCAAAATTTGAAAACTAGGTAGAAAATACCACCTCTTCGGACTATGATCTCACCCTTGTTTGCTATGTGCTAAAAAAGTCCCGAGGCATATGGACTGTGGTTTTATTTCTGATAGTGCTGTGTGGTCCCATTTCCTAGCACTGTGGTAGAGCCATTTTATTATTATCATGCCCGGTTTTCTATGGGGTGCAACGTAAGTCATCTCTGGCAGAGACCAAACCCAAAGCACAGACACTTTAACATCTCATTCAGCACTTGAGATGGCACCGTCAGACATTCGAAGCCACGGCAAGTTCCTTGGAAAGTGATTTCTCGGTGTTCACAGCACTGCTACAAGTCCTCACACCTGCCCTTAATAGGTGTCCCTGGAACTGTTTTGCAGATCATAAGCCTGCTTTCACAAGGCCCTTCCTAAAGAGAGGCTCTTGAGGTAACGCTCTAACACTGGTGTACTCTAGGATGCACCCAGCGTCTCAGAGCACAAATCATGTTGGTAAATAACGTTTAATATATAAATCAAATAACATGTTCATTATCTCCAAGGACCTTGAAATTAGCACTGGAAATTAAGTTGAGTTTCAGGCTGCCTCTGTTCTGCTTTGAGGAAAACAGCAGAGAATTGGAAATATTTTCATGGACACCAATAATACTGTCATTTGGGAATGTTCACCCTAGTGAAACTAGTGATTTATACATCTTAAAAATCGTAATGATGATTAAAACAAAAAATAACTGTTACTTTTTTCTTTTTAACATCTTTATTGGAGTATAATTGCTTTACAATGGTGTGTTAGTTTCTGCTTTATAACAAAGTGAATCAGCTATACATATACATATATCCCCATATCTCCTCCCTCTTGCGTCTCCCTCCCTCCCACCCTCCCTATCCCACCCCTCTAGGTGGTCACAAAGCACCGAGCTGATCTCCCTGTGCTATGCGGCTGCTTCCCACTAGCTGTCTATTTTACATTTGGTAGTGTATATATGTCCATACCACTCTCTCACTTTGTCCCAGCTTACCCTTCCCCCTCCCCATATCCTCAAGTCCATTCTCTAGTAGGTCTGCGTCTTTATTCCTGTCTTGCCCCTAGGTTCTTCATGACCTTTTTTTTTGTTTTGTTTTTTAGATTCCATATATATGTGTTAGCATACGGTATTTGTTTTTCTATTTCTGACTTACTTCACTCTGTATGACAGTCTCTAGGTCCATCTTCGTCACTACAAATATCTCAATTTCGTTTCCTTTTATGAACTGTTACTCTTTTTTCAGTAATATTTACAGTTGGACAGGTAGATCATATCAATGGAACTTAGATCATGAAGGAAGTTTTCTCATATGCTCTTTTTTCCTGGCACAGCAGGAGGAATATTCTAGGTTCACTGCCTATTTCTCAGGAACTGATATACTCAGGACAGCTCACAGTAGGTACGAAGTGGGACATGCTTTAAAACAGGCACATTTGCCGTTTTCCACTTCCATTTCTTTGAATATTATTAAATTGTTCTATACCCATAGGCATTGTATTTGTGTGACAGGACCGTGTGCTAAATAATAATATTTGTTTGATTTTCTGAAGTTTTTTCCCAGCAGGTAGGCAGCCTCTTAGTATTTTCCCACTTCAGGATGTTTTTGTAGAGCCCAAAGCAGAAGCCACCTAAAGGTTGTTTCTGTCCCTTTTGTAACAGCATAATTTCTTTGAAGGAATGATGGTTATGCCTCAGAGGGAAGAAGGAGAAAATGGGTCTCAGGAGAAACCAGTGCAAACCTTGTGTGTGCTGTGGCAGGGCAGATGACGTTTGCAAAACCCTAGGGGAAGGGAGAGCTGCAATAAGGACTGCAATGGAACTCAGAATTGGATTTAAATGTACTCGTAAAGAATACATTTAATATCTCCTACACCCTAGGTTATGGGATAAGATACCCTCTCATCTTTTATGTGTCCTAGCAATTATGTGATACCTTACATAATAGTTTGCTTAGGTCATTCTGCTAGAGTGTAAGCCGCAAGGGTGTACTGATTAGTAAGCCTCTATCTCAGCTTCAAATGTACCCTTTCATGTTCTACCTTGTGCTGAGACTCTACAGTCAAGGATCTGCTTTGCCCTACCACCTCTCTGTTAGGCTCTGCCAGGAAGGAAACTGGAGGGAGGTGGAAGGCTGGAAAAGGACGAAGGCGCACTTACCTTACTGCTTCCTTCATGTTCTTGTCAGTGTCACCCCAGGAACACTTCTGCATCTTAGCTGTGGTGGGTCATTCTAGCAGGAGCACTTGATTTACATTTGCACTTTCCCAGAACCAGTGGCATTGTGTCCTCGCAGAGATCCAGCTCCCGTCAGCCAAGCTTCCCTCTGCAGAAGTCTGGTCACCAGCCTCACACAGCCTTTCTCTGAGTTGAGACACTAGCACCTGCTGGCTGACCCCTCCTCAGAGGTCTGAGTGGCAAATCTGTGGGTCCCCATCTTCAAAATTCTAAGTTCTAAAAATTCTAAACTTTTTCCTCTGATCCTTCAGTTCTAGGGGCAGAATATGTGTCCTACTACTACATTTGTGATACTCAGACATTTATTTTATTATGATTTTTCGGTTCTTCAAGAGCTAGTTCACCGTTCTATACACTGTTTCTATGATATTCTCTCTGATAAAGTAACCCATGTGGTTTCTGTCTCCTGACAGAACCCTGACAAGCACAAAGGGAATTTCTCCTGCATCCTCTACCTTTGCCCTTCTTGTCTAGAATGGTGTCTTACACTTACATGCTCAGTAGTTTTGCCTTGGTTTGATTTAATTCGCTGCCATAATATGGCAAGAAATTTGCCTTTAAAGCAGAGTGGTGAAGACCAGGAGCTTTGGAATTTGATGATGTTGGGTTCAAATCTTGGTTCTGCTACTTAGTAACTGTATTATTTTAAGTGAACTATTTCGGGGAAGGGGAATAGGTGGTAACATAGGGAGGAAAGTGAGTAAATGTATAAAGGTGCCTGAAATGATTTTTAGCCAAATTTTTCGTCCTATAATGAAGGGTCCATAGTGTGCTTCATTTTGTCCTTTGTCCATTTAAAAAACCATGACAAGTCACAATGATGTTTAATTTAGTCAGCTTAAGATAATTGAATTTTTGAACATCAAAACTTTTTTCATGTTTAACTGCTTATGGTAGAAACCTTTCTAATGGAGATTACATATTTCATTACCTTCTTTTATTCTTTTCACTGACTTACACTTTAGGAGAGAAATGTTACTTCATACCTTGATAACATGTCACATGTTTCTTCTTATCTCTTCTCTAAACTGTTCCCTTTTTTTCCTGTTGAATTTAAGAGTCCATGTCCTTAAACATGGATCTCGTAGCAATTCTGTCACACCCTTAAATTGTACTGTGAAAGCAAAACATTCTTATTTGCTCAAGCGGATGCTTGGAACAGTCTCACTTTTGTGGAATGACAGGCTACAACTTGCGAACAGTGTTCACGAACCAATAATTGGGCTGAGCTCATGTCTTGTGATCTTTCCCTGGTATGTTTTCTAGTATTTGTATGTTATGCTGGATGCCACGTATAAGTTAGTCTCTGCCCTTGCAGAGCATGCTGGTAAGTTGGACAATAACATTTCATGTCTTCAGAAGAGGTCTCATATGGACCAAACCACTCAGTGCATGTTGTCATTGGCAAGTTAAGTCAGTAAAGGATGACACTAACTTGAGTTGACCTATAACAATTGCTCTGGTTTGTTTGTTTTTTTTAAAAAAAAGCCACATGCTTGCTGTGACACATGCACACCATTAGTGCTGGTCAATATGAATGTTATACCGATTCGTTTGTCCCTACACTGAGTGGTTCCAGGTTGCTGTGAGGTATGACAAGGTCGGTGGTGAGAGCAGACACAAAAAACTGTAAAATAAAACCCAACTCATGCTTGTTTATGTCGTATATATGGATCTATGTATGTATATACACATATACATGATAGATATAAAAATATATATGTGTGTGTATCACACACGTTTTCTTCACTTTTTTCTGTTGTTGTTTTTTAAGTGTTCATGGACTCCTTTCTCCCTGTTTGCCCATCAACTCTTTCTCTCTGTTGTAATCTGTTGTCCCCTACTGGAAAGAGAGGGAAAAAGTATGCTGACTGCTGTGGGTCCTGAGAAACTAAAACCAGAGATGGGGCTTTCTCTTATCTGCAGTCCTAGTGACGGAACAAGGAAAGGAAGCACCAAAATGGTGTGTGTGTAGGTGTGTGTGTTTGAGAAAAAGACAGAGAGAGAGAAGGGGGTGGGGAGATGTAATGTTCAATCCATAAGACTGTTAGAGGCACCAGGGCAACAGGAGATGGGTATCAGGATGGACAGAACCAGTGAAGATACAAGAGTCAGTGAACTGAGGCAGCCTGATTAAATGTAAGTGACTGTTGATGACATTGGCTGGTCATTTAAGAACAAAGGATAAGTTTGTGTGAATGGCCACAAACAATTTAAAGGACCTAGGACAGAGCAGGGTGCATTTGCCAATCTGCCTTTTTCCAGAAGACCCCCCAAACTCTCTTCAACTACAGTTTTCTGTTTAGAGTCTGCTAGGGATTAGAGATCTAGATAATAAAATTGTTAGACTGCTGTTCACATTAAAGATAAAACAGCTGTGAATGAGATTATGTTTGTAGAAGTGCATGGGATTTAACCCACAGATGGTCTGATATGTACAGTGAGTTCTCACAGGTTGTCATTTCATGTTCTTTCAGGAGAGTAAGGATTTTCAGGTATGTGACTTTCATATATGGAAATAGTGAATTATTATATATAATTATTAAAGATGTTTGTTGAACAAGACTGAGAGGACTGCGGAGAATTATGACGCTTTTACAACACAAGTAAAGTATAATTTCATAATTACTTGGAAATTTTACATTCAAGAAGTTATAAAATAATGGCAGTGAGATATTTTGTTAGGAAGAATATATATAACCACATGAAGAAAAAAGTACATTTAAAATAGTAGCCTTTATTTAGAATTTTATGGATAAAATATAGCAAACACATAACTAAATATTTAATTAGAATTAAATAAAAGTATTATACTGTAAGAGCTCTGCACTAAGCAAGAGGTTAAAATTCAATATGTCAGTTAAAAAAAATCAAAGGGTAAAAATTGCACTTATATGAAAATTATTAGGAATACATTTCGAATTAAGGAATCTATGAGTCCTTGCTCTGAATATCACCTTCTCATTCCCTCTGGTTGTGCCCAAATTCACACTTAATAAATTTCATTTAATTTATTTATTAATTCATTCAAAAGACGTTAGTAAGGTGTCCACCACATGCCAGAACTAGTCTAGCCACAGCTGATAGAGCTATTAACAATGTAGACATGGTTTTGTCCTCCTGGAGTTTACATTCTTGTGGAGGAGACAGAAAATAACCTCGTAATCCAAGAAATACATCATATGTTTTCAAAATAAGATCTCAAGAAAAAATAAAGTAGAAAAAGGAAATGGAGAGGGAACATACAGGGACTGGTCTGTTATATATCAGAAATGGTGGTGAACAAAGCCCTCCCTGAGGAGATCAGAGTGGATCAGAGTCTTGAATGCAATGAGGAAGTGAACCGTGAAGCAATTGAAGCTTCCCAGGTGGAGGCAACACCC
The DNA here is from genome assembly GCF_039906515.1 of Pseudorca crassidens. Classification (NCBI taxonomy): domain Eukaryota; kingdom Metazoa; phylum Chordata; class Mammalia; order Artiodactyla; family Delphinidae; genus Pseudorca; species Pseudorca crassidens. The sequence goes on from NC_090298.1 coordinate 90,224,590, forward strand.
AATCAAAGGACCTGAGGCAGAAATAAGCCTGTCATGTTCAGGGAAGAGCAAGAAGACCTTAGGCAGACATGGAATGAGGGAAGGGAAAATGGAAGGAGATGAGTTTGGAGAGAAATATCAATGACCTCGTACTATCTATTACACACACTTAGTCTCCTAAAACGGCAGCCAAATGTTTGATCACAGTTCCGCAGTTGGGCTGGTTTAGCTGAGGGGTTCTTCTGCCACCTGTGTCTAGGCTACAGTCACCTGGTGGCTCAACAGTGACTGCTGGTCTGAGATGGTCTCACTCACATATCTGAAGGTTGGTGCTGGCCCTTGGCTGAGTTATATATCCCCAGCCAAAGTTTCTTAACATGGTAGTGACAGTATTCCAAGAATATGAACCCCAATTCCCAAGCACTTTCCAAGCCTTTGTTTCTTGATGTCCCAAAGACCAAAGCAAATCACATTATCAGGCAGAGTCAAGGTGAAAAGAGGATGTGCAGGGCTTAGGATACTTGGAGGCATAATTCATCGGAGTTATGAGTATGAAAATTTACCACAGAAGGCATGAAAGGGTCAGGGGACTTTATTCCTTCTTGTATTTTGACTCTTCTATTCCTTTTATCTTCTTTCTTTATGCTCTAGACTGTGTTATGATTTTCCCAAGAGTTTAGATGAAGTCCCTGCCACCCTCTAGCAATTAAAAATGATCCCAAGCCTTTCTACACAATGCAACACACAAAACGTGATTATATTTAAATGTACCACTAGGGTAATTAGATGAAGTATTTGATGCTAGAGATAACCAGCCCTGGTCTCTGGGGGAGCAGCGACAGCCTATACCCCATGTGTGGCAAACTAATGTACTCTGGTATGCTACTTGGGAAGTCCTGAACCCCAAATTCTTCTTCTAATATCTTACTTAAGACCCACCGTTTTTAGATCCGTAATAATAGCTAACACTGATTTGGATGACACTTTATTCCTATCCAATATTCATTATACTCTTCTCTCCTGCTTCGTAGAAGACAGATGTTGTTTGGGACAGCAATATGCTTTTCCCAAGCAATGAAGCCTGATAGATCTAAGCCAATCATAGGCATTGTTTCCTTCACTTTCTCAGAGTTTGTTTGAACTCGTAACATCTCATTATTACTGACCCAGCTAAGGAAGAAATAAGGGAAGCCTGCTAGAGAGATTCACTTAATTGAGAATTTTAACTTTCCTAATTAAAGGGACAAAGGGTATTTGTGACAATCTTTATTATTTTTTCTTGCACATAGACATGATATCTGGAGATGTGACACCCATCTTGACAGAAAGAGAGAAGTATTGGGAGGTTGCCAGAGATACTGGCCTTCAAATCTCTATTAGTTTCTTAAAGCTGCTGCAACACATTTACCACAAACTGTGTGACTTGCAACAGCAGACATCTATTCTCTCACAGTTCCAAAGGGCACAAGTCTGAAATTAATGTGTCAGCAGAGCCATGTTGCCACTAAAGGTTTTAAGGGGTATCTTCCTTGCCATTTCAGCTCCTGGTGGCTCTGGGCAATCTTCAGCATTCCTTGGGTAGCACACATGTCCCTCCAATCTCTGCCTCTGTCCTCACATCACCACTGGTGCTCGACGCTCTAGCCTTGTGTTCTGGTGCTGGGTATCGTGGAAGCATGTGTTGATATCAAGGTGTCATAAGATCAAAGGAGCTGATGTTGGGCTAACACCTGGGGGACAGCTTCTCAGGAACTTGTCCGCAGAGCACAAGTCTGCAGAGAACTTACGAAAGGGCTCCGTGAGAGTTGGAGGTTGTTTTGTATCATAGAAAACCTAACCTGTCTTGACTCATACACTGTCTTTGATGGGTAAAGGAGGGGAAGAGGCTTTAATTATTTATATGTTAATATTCTTCACACGTGTGTCTTCTCATTTAATCATGTATCTGTTTGATAGACAAGGAGACAATGGCCCAGAGAAGTGAAGTTGCACAAGGGCACGCAGCTCCTAAGGTGACAGGGCTGGGGCTTAAACTCGGGTCAGAGTCCATGCTCCTAGAGTTCATACTCCACTGTCCCCAGCAGTATTCGCTCACTCACTAGGTGGGGCACTGAACTCTTTTCCTCACCAACATCGTGATCTTCCTATACCTGGTTAGTACCAGTTGTGTTCATGGCCTCATCCCAGATGGTAATATGCCAAATTTAGCCATAGAAGAGGTGGTTTTCCTGATTTTATGGAACTTTTGTATTCTGCTGGTTATGATGATGTGAAAAAAACAATTAAAAGAACTATCAGCTTAGATTCACTTTGTTATACAGCAGCAATTAACACAACGATGTAAAGCAATTACACTCCAATAAAGATGTTAAAAAAAAAGACCCAATGCAGCCAAATAAATAAATAAATAAATATTTAAAAAAAAAAACAAACCACGTGGTATGCCAGATTTGGTCTGCACCGTCATTTCTGGCCCTGCTGTATAACATTGCCCACTTCCTCCCTACCCTTAATTATTTTCAAGTAGATCCAAGATATCATTTTTTATCTATAAATATTTCAGTATCTCTAAAAGATAAGGATCCTTTAACAATAATATAATATTGTTATATATACTGTATTATATATTATAATATAATCATGACTCCGTGATACTTGAAGTTATTCCTTAATATTAAATATCCAGTTAATGTTCAAAAAGAGAGCAATCAGCTTATAGTTAACAATACTGTATTTATTGTTACTGAGAAAATTGGTAAAAGAGTAGATCTCATGTTACTTGCTACAATAAAATGTTCTTACTACAATAAAAACAAAAAACAAGAGAAATTGGCTTTCTCACAAAATATACACAGATATGCAAATGCACACGTGCATAGTGTCATAGGCTAACTGCTCTGTCAAGTACCAAATAGGCACAATATTTATTCCAGTTATTTATAATGTATATGATTTTAATTTCCAAAATGACATTGAGTGGCCACCTTATTTGTGGTTTAATTACATTCCAGTGATGTACACATAACGAATCTATGGAAGGCATGTAAAATGAGATTAGTCCATTTAGAACGAGGTACATTTAAATGACCCATTTCATTGCAACCCCCCTTCCAAGCTGACTGGTTTAGCAGAAATTGTCGTTTGTCCAAACTACGCCAGTGATCCACTCTGCTGACTTCTCTCTCAGTTGCCTTTGGAAGTCACTACATTTCCCTTCAAACAACTCCAACTATTGTAGCAACCACACTTCACAAAGCGTTATGTAACACCAAGTTCTTGTCCCTGAAATAAAAGTCTGGTTACATTCCTCGTGAATGCCTTCCTTCAGCTGGGTGGAATTGAAACTTATCTGTTTTCATCTGTTCAAATAACTACCAGGTCACACACAGAGGCCACAAAGGAATCAACAGAAATAGTTGCTGCTCAACACTTCGGTGGCTCCAGCCATTGTCATTAGAAAGTAGAATGCATTTTCCTGACATAAGCCACCTACTTTGTAATTTTCCCTGTGCCTTCCATATTCAAGAAGCTGTGATTCAAAAAACAATGCAATTTCCATGTTTATATTAAAAGTCTACTCCAGATATTTTCATTGAATATTTTATCTTTTCTGAAGTGTAGGAGTTTCAGATGTAGATAAACAGGACTCTAGGCCAGGGGTCCCCAACCCCCGGGCCGTGGACCAGGCCTTGGACCAGTACTGGTCCGTGGCCTGTTAGGTACTGGTCCGCAGAGCAGGAGGTGAGCAAGCAAAGCTTCATCTGCTGCTCCCCATCGCTCACATTACTGCCTGAACCATCCCCTCCTCCGCCGTGGAAAAATTGTCTTCCACTAAACTGGTCCCTGGTGCCAAAAAGGTTGGGGACTGCTGCTCTAGTCTAAGACCTCTGGTCTCTAGACTTGGTTTGCATTTGATAAAAATTAGAGCAGTCAGATCTGTAGCAGTCAGATTTGACTCTAGTTCCTGATAAAGTAAGACTTTACCAGTTTAAATCCTACTTTAAAGGACATCAGGACAACCAACTAGAATTTGTAAAAATTATTAATGTTCTGAATGTTCTTACAAAGCAAAAAAAGGAAACACTTCCCAAATTTCTTGGTGCTTTCACTCTAACATAGGCTCCTTAAGTTGTGCTTAAAATATAAAGCATTGACTGATATGTGGAGACATCTGATTAAATGCTTACTAGCTTAGGGGTGGTGAGCACGAAATTAAAAGTAGCAGAAAATAGCAATGATGACTACCTACTACCAAGAGAAATTTAAGTGGCTTTACGTTACATCCCGACACCAACTTTTTTCTAGTTGTGCGTTTCAACAGGATGTGCATTCAGCTTTACTCCTTTGTTAAGTAAAGTAAAGGATTCCTTCCAAATTCACATAGTGCCATGCCCTTGTTTTGCCTATGCCACCACAGAAAGGACCTAAAACTGAGTGTGAAATATTTTGGTCCTGGAATACTATCGAAAACTACATGTACGTGCTTCCTAGCAGAAGCCATGTACTTATCTCATCAGTAGATTATGAAATTGGCATTGTTTATATATTTGAACATCTCAAAGCTCCCAAAGAGTCCAGTTTATAAGAAAGATAATAAATCATAGGACAGCTGCTATTCATAGAAATAAAATTATACTTTACATGATGTTAACAAGGGTTATTAATAGGAATCTTTTTTTTTAATTCAGATTTTGATGTATGTTTTGATACTTGATTGCTGCATAAAACCTATTCCAAAACTTAGTTATGTAGAATGAAAAACAGATAAAATAAGAGGAAATATTTGCATACCATGTAGCTGATGAGGGGTTAATATCTAAAATATATAAGGTTCTCAAGTAACTCAATAGCAAGAAAACAAATATTATCTAGGTCCATCCATGTTGCTGCAAATGGCAATTTTTTGTTCTTTTTTATGGCTGAGTAATATTCCATTGTATATGTATATGAACTTCTTCTTAAGCCAATCATCTGTTGTTGAGCATTTGGGTGTTTCTATGTCTTGGCTATTGTAAATAGTGCTGCTATGAACATGGGGGTGCATGTATCTATTTGAATTAGTGTTTTCATCTTTTTCAGATGAAAAAGATAGAGTGGTATTGCTGGGTCATATGGTAGCTCTACTTTTAGTTTTTTAAGGAACCTCCATATTGTTTTCCCTAGTGGCTGCACCTTTACATTCCCACCAACAGTGTAGGATGGTTTCCTTTTCTCCACACCCTCTCCAGTATTTATTCTCAATATTTGTAGACTTTTTGATGATGGCTGTTCTGCCTGGTATGAGATGATACCTCATTGTGGTTTTGATTTGCACTTCTCTAATAGTTAGCAATGTCGAGCATCTTTTCATGTGCCTGTTGGCCATCTGGATATCTTCTTTGGAGGAATGCCTATTTAGGTCTTCTGCCCTTTTTTTTTTTTGATTATGTTGTTTGTTTTTGTGATATTGAGTTGTAGGAACTGTTTGTATATTTTGGATATTGACCCCTTGTTGGTTGCATCATTTGCAAATATTTTCTCCCATTCCATAAGTTGTTTCTTCGTTTTGTTGACGGTTTCCTTTGCTGTGTAGAATCTTTTAAGTGTGATTAGATACCATTTGTTTATTTTTTGCTTTTATTTCTCTTGCTTCAGAAGATAGATCTAAGAAAATATTGCTGTGAATTACATCCGACAATGTTTTGCTTATGTTCTCTTCTAGAAGTTTTATGGTGTCATGTCTTATATTTAAGTCTTTAAGCCACTTTGAGTTTATTTTTGTATATGGTGTGAGTGACTGTTCTAATTTCATTGATTTACATGTAGCTGGCCAGCTTTCTCAACACCACTTGCTCAAGAGACTGTTTTTCCTCACTGTATATTCTTGCCTCCTTTGTTATAGATTAATTTACTGTAGGTGTGTGGGTTTATATCTGGGCTCTCTATTCTGTTCCATTGATCTGTATGTCTGCTTTTGTGCCAATACCATGCTGTTTTGATTACTGTGGCTTTGTAGTATACTTTGAAATCTGGAAGGGGTACTCCTCCAACTTTGTTCTTTTTCCTCAGGATTGCTTTGGCAGTTCTAGGTCTTTTGTGGTTACATATAAATTTTAGGATTATTTGTTCTAGTTCTGTGAAAGATGTCATGGGTATTTTGATAGGGATCACATTAAATCTGTAGATTGCTTTGGGTAGTATGAACATTTTAACAATATTAATTTTTCCCATCCAAGAGCATGGGATATCTTTCCATCTCTTTAAATCCTCTTCACTTTCCTTTATCAATGTTTTATAGTTTTCAGCATATAGGTCTTTCACCTCCTTGGTTAAGTTTATTCCTAGTACTTTTTTTTTTTTTGGATATAATTTTAAATGGGATTTTTTTTTTTTTTTTTTTTTTTTTTTTTTTTTTTAGTTTCTGTAAGAGAGTAGATCTTAAATGTTCTCACCAAAGGGGCAGGGGGGAAACAGATAACTATATAAAGTGATGATATGTTAATTATCTTGGTTGTGGTAATTATTTCACAATGTATACATATATTAAAACATCCTTTAATATATGGAATTTTTGGAAATTTTACCTCAATAATGCTCAAAAAAAGTAAAAATAAAACAATTATTTGCTCATGAGCTTGTAATTGGACAGGATTAGGTGTGGTCAGTTTGCTTCTATTCTGTGCTATGTCAGTTGGCCCAAATGATGCTGATAGATTCATTTATAAGCTGGCTTACTCATATGGTAAACAAATTGTTTGATGTCAGCTGGTAGGTCAGCTAGGGCTGTTGGTTAGAAGCCTTGATTCTTGTTCACATGGACTTCTCTGTGTAGCTGCTTGGGCATCCTCTGAGCATGGGGGCTGGGTTCTAAGAGGGAGAAAGCAGAAACCACTAGTCTTCCTAAAGATTCAGCCTCAGCCTGGCACAACATCATTTCTGCTGTATTTTACCAGTCAAAGAAATCCCAGGCCAGCTAAATTTCAAGAGGGTGAAGGAACAGACTGCATCTGTTAAGAAAGTGGCATGCATGTATAAGAAAGTAATAAATTGATAGTGTCCATCTTTGCATACAAGCCCTCACACTGTAATTAATAGAGGACAATAGGTTTGAAAGGAGGAATGAGTAACATTAGACATTTGATTTCTGGTCAAATAGTCCCCTGTCTTTATTTCAGGAGATTTTAGAAACTCCCTTTAATTGTTGACTAGTCATTTTTTCCTTTGTAAATGTCAGCTACCAGTGTTTATTTGAAAGATAGAGAAGACTGATGTCTATCACAAAAGTCTATCAGACACAGAGAACACAACTAGTTTGGAGATGGGGTACTTGAAACCACAGCCTGATCAAATACCTTCTGATTTGATAGGGCTCAGGAGTGCCTGAAAATCTGACTAGGTTCCTGGATTGTAATATTTTTCAGTATGACTATAACTAATATTTGGTGCTTTTTTTGCTAGAGATTGAAAAGGAATATTTAGAAATCAAGTTATGAAATAGTGATATGGGAAATACAAAATAGCTGAGTTTGCTGGATTATAACTCAGAATACAGGAATAAATGCCTGCATTCACAAAAGTAATATTTTTGCCTAATTCCTTTAGAGGATTTCATCTGAGAGGGTGGTTTCTCTCTAGGCAAAACTAAAATAAACATTTTGTGGTGAAGCTACTGCTCTCAATGTCAGCTTGAGTATTTCAAGCTTGGTATAATACGGTTAGTAGTCTTGAGAACATCACATCAGGGTTTGTCAGCCTTGGCAGTATTGACATTTTAGCCTGGATAATTTTATGTTATAGGGGGCTGTTCTGTGCCTTGTAGGATGATTAGCAACAACCCTGGCCTCTACCCACTAGATGCCAATAGTTCTCACCAGTTGTGACAACCAAAAATGTCTCCAAATATTGCCAAATGTTCTCTGGGATAAAATTGCACCTTTTTGAGACCACTGGGTTTTAATAAATTGATAATTGGAAAAAAATTTCCCTAAGGCTACTTTCTTTGTCTCAATAGTGTTCTTCTATCTGCCCTTTCATAGTTGGAGGTGTCTTCTTGCCCGAGATTTGTCTTCCATTTAAATGAAAAAAAGCTTTCTTCAATTTAAAATTTAAATTGATATTTCAAGAAATATAAATGGATGTGTTTGCTTATTTTTATGCATTTACTCCGGTGCTATTTTTGGATGTCCCCAATAAGTGACTTTCTAATTTAATAATTTTAAGAAAGGAATTTATAAAATAGAAAATATAAGCAAGACTTCATGTATCATAGTGCCAGAAAGAACCTTCACTATCACCTATCATAGACTCATATGACAGTAGAGCTAGAAGAGCTTTAGATAGCATGCTGTTCAAAAAATTCTTATTGACAAAAAAAAATCAAGGCTTAGAAAGTCATTTGACTTGGTCACATTTTCAGACTTACTCACAAGTAGAATCAAAAGTAGAAGCCAAAATCTCTCAGTTTTGAGCCCAGCTCTCTTTTCACTATCCCATGGTGCTTTTCAAGGGAGTCCTCCCTTATTATCTTCACGGTGCAGTATTTTTACATAAACATATGCTGCAGTATTTTTAGACAGTACCCTATAGCACTGTGGGTGTAATATTGAAAAGCTGCAGGAAGGGAAGAGCTAGCAGGGAATGCTTATTTTAAGGAAATTTCATGTCTGTGGAGTCTGTTATGATGAGGTTTAACCATACTAATAATCACTTGGATATGTATTTTCTATTTCCAGTGTTTGGCTATAGATATACCTATATATGAAACCACCTCCTACTCTGCTCTCCCACTCCCAATAGCCCTGAGAGGTTATTTGACGTGCTCTTGAGAGTGTAATTTACCCACCTGTTTAAGAAACAGGCAAGTCTATTTCCAAAGTTTCTCCTTAGGGTGACATTCACACTGTAGCTTGAATATATTTTGACTGGTTTCCTGTAGAAACTAGGCCTGAGGAGCAAAATCAAAAGAGGGGCTAGCTGTAGCGTGTCTTGCCCAGATGGGGAGAAGAGTCCAGAGAAAAGGCTGCCTTGGAGAAGTCTCAGAGCCAGAACTCTCTTCTCCAAGGTTCAACTGTTTCTACTTTCTAGAATCCTCCCAAAACTCTCTGCCCCTGTGCTGCCCTTTTGCTATTCCTGATGCCATAAAAATTTATTCTTTTAGTTCAGCCAATCCATTTTTCATTTGGCCTTTAAAAATTAGGATAACTCTTCTAAACATCCCTTTCTTGAGAGGCAATTTACTGATGCTAGCAAGTGACTCAGGATGGGTACACTCTAAAGGAAGGTAAGACATATTCATCTTATTCTAAAGATGGGAAAATACAGGCACAAGAAATGAGTGCCTCAAACACCTTATGCCCTTAAGCAATAATGCTGATGATTCAGTGCTTTACACTAGACCCTACCCTTCCAATACTTCTTAATGCATGATCCTTAAGATGAACTAGAGAGGAGCAAAATACTCAGCATCTCGTCTGCTGAAAAAAAGAAAATCTGAGATATGGGAGTCAAAAGTAAATGTTCATAGTGTGAGAGGAAGTAGAAGGTATTCTTCACTATCTTCCTCCCTCTTCTCTTCAAACAGTATTTTTAAAGATAACTTACTTTAAAAATAGAAGGATTACATGAGACTGTCATTGTTATTCTCGAACTGGATTCAAAAATATTGGTCAGGATCAGTGCTCTAGTAGAAAGATTGGTATTCATGAATTCTCACCAAGACAGTTTCTGTAACAGCCGGCAAGTGAACCACTTCAAATTCTTTGGGATATAGGCAAGGGATATATGCTTGGATGGGTAGGTGAATGGATAGGTGGATAGATAAACAGATGAACCATAGATAGACAGAAAACTTGGATTCCTACTACATTATTAAGTATATAAATCTAGCTTTTGATTGGTTGGAACATTCTTCTGAGGCTATATATGCCTTTTCTTACTCCTGTTTTGTCATTGGTACATAGTCTCCTTCCCCCTTCCCCCAAGTGTAATCAGTATCTATTTCCACTTGGGAAGGGGTGAAGACTTTGAGTTTCTAAACTCTTTACTTAGGACACCGAAGAATGATGCTGAACTCTGAAAAGGAGCAAAGGAAGATCACCAAAAAGAGGAAAGTACAGGTTTCTCTATTTTAACCATTGGTACTTTTTAGGGAGTCAAAGCAACTAGGTACTTAAAATTATTTAATGATTACAAAAAGTTTGAATGGATAATAAAGTGTATCTTACTGACCTACTAATGTCACTGACCTATTCTCATTTGGTATCCATTATTTATGTTCATTTTAACTGATAATCAATTTACTGGTTTGAGTATATATATATATATACATATATTTAAGCCCAAAGCATAAAAGCTTCTTTTTTTCCAACAACCTTGAATAGTTAGTAGTTAATATCTTCTCTGTAAAAGGCTTGTTTATGATTGGTACCAAGAGGTTCCCAAACATTAGTTCTCTATGTACTCTTTCCATTTTAAATTTTCTCTACTCTTAACACCAGAAACAATTCTGTTTAGGTCATTTAGAACAATGCATTGTATTTTTAACAGTTTACATAAGAAAAAAATTTGTTGTCAGTTGTCAGAATGCAACAAAATTGTTAGATCATCTTCTGAAATGATGAGGGAAACATTTTTAAAGACTAATGTACATAGACATTTATCATAGCCTTATATATAAAGAAACAAAAAGTGGAAACACTCCAACACAGTAGATTAAATTGTGGTACATCCAAACAGTGGGACACTGTACCCTGAAAAAGCAAGCCTTCAAACATTCATTAATTGAGAAAATGCTCACCTAAAATGGCATGTGTCGACTCTTGTGGTGAAAGGGGTATGTGTACAAAGATTCTTCTCTACCCATAGGACAAGGCCGCTACTAGCCCACTGACCATTCTGCTGGAGGCTGAAGTTTTGGGTATGGCCAAAGAAAGAGGCAGTAATTCTAGTGTCTACATAGAAGGCTTCTTTGAATTTTCACACTTGCTCTTGGAACTCTTGTCTCTCTAGATTCTCTCTCTTAAAAATACATGGTAGGAAAAAAAAAAAAAGTACATGGTGAGTGTAGGGGTCCAGGAGAAAGGGAACAACAAGTCTGTTAGTCTAATCCTAAACCAAAGGGACTGACATAGCCCCTTGTTGCCTATCAGATATGGTCAAATTCCCTGAAGATGGGATTCTACAAAGAAGCATAAAGCTAAAGGCTAATAGTAATAACAAGAGTAGCTGCTTTGAGGTTTTGGGAGTTTATGGTCCCTGCTGTCTGTCATTCTCATGCATGATACTTTTACATTAAAAAAAATCAGTCTACCAAACAGCATGCATGACACATATGAAATATCTCAACGATGTGATGGATATAACAAAACATTAAGAATGGTTATCTGTAAACGGAGAAAGCATGGGTAACTTTTATTAGTTTTTCTTTAATCTTTTCTGTATTTTCTATAATGATTTTTTTATCAGAACAATCACATACATGCAGACTTTTACACACAAACATACATGCCCAAAGAATAAAAAAGAAGTAAGTGTAGAGTATATTTCAAATTCTGTGGGTGTAAGTTTCAAGGCAAGATCAAAAAGCATAGCTCAAATATGTTCATTGCTTATCTGAGAAAATAACACACTGTGATTCTGTTGAATATTAGAGTAGATCAGTGTTCATCTGGTCGTAATTCTATGTGACGGGTATATCCTTAGAATTTCTAAACAAAGCATAGCTCATTGTTTTGGGTCTGCCCAACAGTATACTCTTCCTTAAAAAGGTTGTTTGTTTCCTGCTCAAGCATGAAAAGAGCAGCTCACTGAGCAAAGATAAAGATCTCTTTGCGCAGCTCAGTTCTCTCAGGGCCAATGATACAGGAACTGGAAGCCAAAATGTCAGGAGGGCCAGCATTTCTCCCAGTTCCTCACCTTGGTGAAGCCAAATGAGGATTTTTTCAGTTTGATTTGGAGGGGCATAGTCACAGGAGGTAGCAGCCACACACAATGAGAATAGATTAGGCTGGCCCATTGTGGGTGACAGATAATTGTCCCTGCAACAGCTCCTTCAGGGCCTGGAGGTGTTTTCAGCCAGATTCTTAGCATGTATGGCTTTCCATCTCCAAACTCCTGCCCATTAACTCTGTCCTTCCTCTCTTCAGGGGGGTCTCAGTTGAGCTACTGATATAATTCTGCACAAAATCCTAACCCTCTTAGTGTCCAGATGAAAAGCTGAGAACTGAGAGAAAGAAAAAAATGAGAATTGGACCTTTTTGTGTCTCACCACTGAAAATTTCTGGTCTGTTCCCAGAAATGTGTGTCTACTAGTGCCAGATACTTCTGGGTGCTCAGTAACTGTTCATTTTGGTGCTCAGAAATCTAAGCACCAAATTCTATATTTTGGTGATTCTAAGTTGTCTCCAGATCAGTGATGTTTCTGAGGCAGTTATGGAAGTTTGGAGAGCTATGGATGTTGCTTTACAGATTCAGACCCCACTCCAGCCTCCCCAGGAACCTCTGAAGCATCACTCATCTGGAGATGGTCAGGTTGTGTCAGTCAGTACTGAGGCTAATGCCAGACTATAGAAGCAGCCCCAGGAGGCACACTTTGTTAACCCAGAAGACCTTTAATTTAGTGAGAATCTGTGGATGGTCATGTGACTTGACATCTGGACTTTGTAGCTAGAAAACACATTGGAGTAGACAGAATTCTGAGATGGCCCCCAGGATTCCAGCCCTCCTGGTATACATGCCTTGTGTAATTCTCTCCCCTGAGTGTGGACAGAAACTGTAAACATAATGGGATATCATTCCCATGATGAGGTTATGAATTAGTTGGCTTTGAGATAACCAAAAATGAAATGATCTGGATGGGATTGACCTAATCAAGTTAGCCTTAAAAGGTCCTAGGCCCTTCCTGAAAGGGAATATGAAGCATGAGAATGTGAGAGGGCCTAAAGTGAGTCACAGGGCAGGGACTTAAGAGTAGCCTGTAATAACTTAGAGTCACTCCTGGCCAATAACCAGCCAGAAAATGAGAACGTAGTCCAAGAACTGCAAGGAACTGAATTCTGCTAATAGCCTGAATGCATTTGGAAGAGAACCCCAGGCATCAGATAAGACCCCAGAACTAGTTGACTCCATTCTTTCAACCTGGTGAGACCTACCTAACTCATACCCAGACTCCTGACCCATGAAAACTGTGAGATAATAAATTTGTGTTGATTTAAGCTGCTACTTTTCTGGTAACTTATTACAGAGCAATAGAAAACTAATATATGCCTCAAAGTTCATTTAGTTTATGATGTAAAAATTACACTGATAACATCCATGAAGGTGATCATGCAGCTTCTCTTTACTTACCTTCAGTTCAAGGAACTCATTCTCTTTCAAAGCAGCTCATTCATTTGTTGGGAAGCTTTTAATTATTAGACACTATAGTCTTTTTCATATTGAGTTGAAACCCACTCTGTAATTTTTATTCATTGATCTTGGATCCATGTTCTGGAGTGTCATAAAAAATCCCTAATTCTTCTATCATATGTTAGTCTTTCAAGTATCTGAAGATTGCTAGTTTGATCTAACTAGTTCTAATGTACTATGTTTAAAACTCTCAACTCCTGAACTACCGTTATCTGATACTTTTCTAGATATTTCATCAACCTATGCACTCAAATTTGTCAGATACTCTTAAAACATGAGACCCAGACCATTGTCCAAGCTGTGTTCTTATGAGTACAGATCCTGTGCTTTCATCACCTCTTTAATTTGGGTATGGAGCAACTAACTAACAATGTAATAAAATGTATTTAAGTTAGGTGCCCTAGGAAACAGACCGTGACTCAGGGTTTCACTTGTAGACTGTTTAGTGGTGGGTGCTCTTGGGAACAATAAGAGTGAGGTACTGAGGGAAGCACTTAGGCAGAGGAAATGTGGAAGTGCAATGCAGGTACAGCACAGCCCACAGCCTGCTCCACAGTGAGCTCTGGAACTCTGAGACCTTGCAGAATGGGCCTAAATTGAGCCAAGAGGACTGGGCCTTTATACCTTGACATCGACCAATTATTGGATGTAGCTGGCTCCTGGGGAGGAGGTAAATGCCACTACCATCAACTGAGGCCAGTTTCCAGGAAGGGACTAATCTATGGGCCCTTGGTTGCCAACAGCCTTGGCAGCTGTGGAAGGAGTGCTTCAGGGGGTCTGAGATGGCAACCAACAAGAGTTATTAGCATCCACTTATTGTGATACTCAGATCTGCTTGCTTCATATAAAATTTTCATCCCACCAGGGAACAACATTTCCAGGATTCAGTTCCTGGGGAACTAAAGGGAAGAAGTTGAATGGCATGAACTATACAGCCTTCTGCCACTGATACTCATCTCAGGATGCAATTCATACTCATTTTTTGTCCTATATTGCTCAATTTAGATTCTCCCCACCCTCAGCTGTCATCTCTGCAGGTCTGGGTTGATTATTTGATAAAATGACTCAAATAGTCATCTCTGAAAGGTTGGAGCCCCTAGTCAACCTTGCCTTTTCAGGACACGTTTGCTGCAGTTGTCTCTTTACTGATCAAATTGGGCAAGGAGTAAAAAGAGATTCTCCCATGAATCACCTGGATGTCCAGGTGTTCTTCCCTTCCCCCAACCGTGAAACAGATAACCTACCTCATCCTTATGATTAGGGTCAATTGCCCTGACAGGATGTTAACTCTCCCTTGCTTATTTGTCTCTCTGCACGAGGAACCTGAAATAATCTGGTGGCACACGTAGGTTAAAGTTTAACTTGTCTCTTTCTGTGTCTCCTGATAAAAGTATTTCCTCTTGAGACTGGGAGCCGAGATACAAAGCTTAGAATCGTGAGGAAAAATATCAAAAATTTCCAAGTAGGTCACTGGGAATAACGCTAAGTAGTCCTATTACTTCCATCTCTTGGTTCCTGGACCTGTGAATTTCACATACTGAGGACACAGTACTTTATAATGGCAGCTGATTCAGGGCATACATTCTGTTCTGATGGCTGGGCATCACAGGGCATCATAACCAAGGTGGCACTTCAACTGTGTCTTCAAAAGGCCATTTGACTTCTCTGTCATACTGGCAGCTTCTGAGGGCTGATATACATGATAGGATTAGTGCTACCATAGTTATATGCCCACTGACATACTTCTTTTGCTGTAAAGCAGGACCCTTAGGCAGATGCTGTGTGATACAGGATCTTGCGTCAGTGAATCAAAACTCTGTAAGTCCTCAGATAAGCTAGCTAGCTAAGACCCTGTGGACAGAAAAGGTAACTCTATACCCAGAATATATGTCAATTTTAGTCAAGATGAAACGCTGACTCTTCAAGTGATTCCTCCAGAATGAAAGAGACTCAATGCTATAAACTTGCCACTGGTGATTGGCTTCTTGAGAGATAATGCTGTATCAGGGATACAGCATTAGTCTTTGTTTTTGGCAGGTTGGACATTCAGCAGTGGCAGAAACTAGATCGGCCTTTGTGAGTGGGAGTTGCATGTGTAGCCTACATTCCTGCCACCAAAGTGACTGCATTAACATACCTATGGTTATAGGTACTGAAGCAGCTGGTAATGGATATAGGTGAAAATCAACTGGCTAAATCATTCTGTCTGACTCACTCTCTTCTATAGTGGATAAAATCTGGTGGTCATTCACATGCAATAGGAAGGTTTTCACCTTTGTGCCCATTTCCATAGGTATATTCGCATGCCTCTTTTCAGATTTTCTTGTTACAATCTTTCTCTATCCTGTTCCCAAATTAACAAACCAAGCCATTCACCACTGTCAATGAGTTAATGTATATTATTATATCAGGCTACTTTTCTATCTGTATATAAAGTGGATGACCATGCTCACTCTTTGAAGCCTTGCCCCTGTTGGGAGGATTTCTTCTGACCAATATCTTTTAGCAACATACCACAGTAGGGCAATAGTGCAGCAGCAATTCATTTTTGGCTCGTACCAACATATGCAGCTAACCTATCCATGAATCAGTCTTACATGGATTCCGCCCCCCGCCCCCTGCCCCTTTCTTAGCTGGTCGTACGTAAGGACTCCTATGCAGCCATGTGAGGAGAGGGATAGAGAGTGCTCCAGTGGTAAATGTCATAGGGATTTTTAATACCTGCCTATGCAGCCAACTTCTGCCCTCTGGCCTTGTTCACACCAGTTTTCAAATGTGTTTTTTCCATCTTATGATGAATCACTGTTGGGCCCACTCAAATGTATGACTTGGTGGATCTGAGAGAAACCAGCTCACGATAGTTAATCTGGCTGCATGAGTCACTTATGTCTCATGACATTGCTCTGCTTCCCCCATGACTGGCTAACGTGCCGAAAGCTATTTTTCAAAGAGCAAGACCCTGGCATAACCTTTCTCCAAACACTCAGGTTTTGTGTTGTGATTCTGCTACTGGGGCTTGTCATGATATCAAAGGGCATTTTCTACCATAGTTGCCTCAAATGCCACTGGATCTACCAAGCTGCATAAGCAGAGCAGCAGGGTTACTTACCATACAGCCAGGACCTACATCAGAAGCCTTTCGTGGCCTGGACCCTAAAGCTGGCAGCCATCTGCACCTCTCAAAAATGATCAGAGAAGTATTCCTAAGAGTGAAATACACTGGCTCCAGAACCTAAAGAAGTCAACCAGTAATGAGAGTCTTTAAATGCAAAAATGTGTCTTTTACTTTGGATGGTGAAGTACTGGTATGTCCCTTATTAATGAACCCCTAAAAAGGTAACTGATGTGACAGGACTGTAACTTTGTCAGGTTTATCTCCTACCATCTGGAGCATATGTATCTTACTAAGGCCTTCAACATTTTGCCAATTCTTACTCATTCAGTTTGATTAATGTGATGTCATAGATATATGGACCAATGTAATTTGCTGCTGGATGTCCAAATAGTGTAGATCCCTGAGAATTATATTGTGCGGAGGGCAAAAGAATTAACAGGCTAAGGTGAGACTGTAGGCGTATACTTTTGTAAATCTCACATGAATGCAAACTTCTTTAGGCCCTCCCTTCTGATTGGGATCGAAAATATCTCATTTGCCGTATCAGAGATCATATACCAGCTACCTGAAGCCATGCCGATTTGCTCTACTAGACACCACAGCTGATACAGCAGCAGCAACTGAGGTTGTAACTTGAGCGAATTTGACATTGTCTGCTGTCATCCTCCAGGGTGTTTCTTATGTAGGTCACACTGGTGAAGTAAAAGGATATTTGATGTGGTCACCACCCGGGCCATCTATGGGCCATTAAGAGTGGCCTTAATTTCTTCCATTCACCCCATATGCACTGTTTTCAACTTAACTATCTTGGTGGGGGATGTATGGTGGCGGGTAGTTTCAGAGGCTTCCAATTAGCCTTTCCTCATCATAGCTCTCACCCTACTGGCTAGGGGAAAATTACAGCAAGCCGTCAACTACCAAGTACGCCATTTTACATTCAGGGACTTGGGAAATGACCACTGGAAGGGTTTATGGATCTTCTGTACCCACCGTGAGCTGTCCCCACCCAAGACTCCATTTACTTCCTTACTCCACAAAACCCACTCTCACAGGAGGGCTATAATGACACTTTGAGTCCCCAGGTATAAATGTCAACTTGATACCTGTTGAACCTGTATTGAACATTTTCTTTCACTAATGTATTATCTTAGTTTGGGCTGCTATAGCAAAATACCGTAAACTGGGTGGCTTATACACAAAGAAATTTGTTTTTTACAGTTTTGGAGGCTGGAAGTCTGAGATGAGGGTGCCAGTGTGATCCAGTTCTGGTGAGAGCCCTCCTCCAGGTTACACATGGACACCTTTTCACTGTCTCTTCACCTGGTAGCAGAAGGAAGGAACAAGCTGCCTGGTGACCCTCATAGGGCACTAATACCACTCATGACGGCTCCAATTTTATGATATCATCTAATTCTAATTACCTTCCCATCTCCTAATACCATCACATTGGGGGATAGGGTATCAGTATATTAATTGCGGGCAAACACTAACATTCAGTCCATAGCATACACAATTAGCAAAGTAAATGGTCATTGATTCCTTTGGGGAAGAATTTGGTAAATCATAGTCATTACTGTGGTGTTACACAGTCCTTCTTCCAAGGACCAATCCTCTTCTTCACCCAGTGGGTTCTGGGTCTAAAAAGGGGCTCACGTCTAGAATTTGGACAATGGATCATGAGTTTTTATTGAGGTGACTGCTTTCAGCTTCCTAATCTTCCACTTTTCTTTTATTTTGAATGTATAAATTAAACTATAAACTTCTTGGCTACCATCTCTTTTGCTCCTAGAATTCTACATTCCATACACCTCTGTGTTAGGTTACCCTGGATGCCTCTCATTTAAATAATTGTGTCTACCTTGCTTATGATGGATAAATATCATCATCTGACTTCTATTATTTTCAGATCTCTTTATCCCCATTAACTATCAGGGAATAACAACTTTTTATATCATCAGCTCTGAACCATAGGAGAAAGGCACAGCTGAATTTATCAATGATTTCCATTTCTTATTGTTTTTGTAAACAGGCTGGATTTGGGATATATTTTTAGGTATAACCAGAAGGATTTGCTGATGAATTTTGTATAGGGAATGAGAAAAAGAGAAATAATGATGACTACTAGATTTTTGGCTCAAACAATGAGATTAAGATGTAACTATTCACCACCGCATTGAAATCTGCAAGAGTAGCAGGCTTGATGGAAGAGGAAATTGGAGGAGCATGGAAACTTGTATAGTTGAAATTTATTTTTTGGCTAGAAGCTAAGACTTTGCATATAACCCTGGTACATTTCAGCAGCTTATTTTTGGTCTGCCTGGTTAGCCTGTCATATTAGGAAAATAATCATCTGTCTGTAATTGGAGCTTACTTACCAAGGTCTGACTCAGAATGAAACCAACATCTGGGGTGGTAAAACATGAAGTAAAGCAACAAGTCAAGATGCTTGGCACTCTTCCAGTTCTTCTTATTTCTCAATATTCCATATGGCTCTGTTTCTTGGGCTGCTGACAGCAGCTGCCTTTCAGAATTAAACATCTGCATGGGGGAATCATTTTGAGAAGGAGATGGAGGAAGAAGGTACCACCATTTCCACTATAAATCATGGATTTTCAAGGAAATTAGATAAGACACATCAGTGAAAAGCACACTTAACTGGAAATGGCTTTAATATTACTCAGGGGCTAGAAAATCTGACCTTCTCTGCTTGACTCATTAATGGGGTAGATGGTTCTCCCTACTGCACGGCTACAGCTTCCCTGAAAGAATTAACCATCAGATTGAAATGCTAGTTTGTCAGCAAGCTTTCCTCACACTCTGATTATGGGGGAGACTGAGCCAGCTACCTCATTAAGAGCCTGGCTTTTAGACAGAGCAGATTATGTCAGAGAGCAGGAAATGGTCACACCATTTTACAAATGGGAAAATGAGGGAGTGAGAGCAAGTTTTAATTTTTCTAAATTCATATTGAAAAATGCTAAAACCGTAAAAGAGGGGTACTGGCCAGTGTGGGATTAGTTACAGGGAAATCTGTCTGTGACACAGAAAAGTACAGCAGAGACATGGACTCTGGCAGCACCTGTGTTCATTGGCACGCTGATAAAATTATTGCAATTGGATTGAAAATAAGATCCTACCGGAGGAAGTGGTTTTTAATGGTCTAGCTCTTCACCTCTGAAAGGTTCATTTTAACCCACTTATAAAGGATTACGCAGGAAAGAGCCTGGAAGCCCTTCCAACCTCCCTCAGATAAATGTTGAGGCAACTTCCAACTTCAATTCAGGATACACTGATTTTATTTATTTGTTTGTTTTGTTTGTTTATTAAAGCTCTCTTTTCTGGGATACGAGAGACTTGAGTCTCAAATTTCTCTTACACTTTGAATTCTCCTACATTTGGTGGTTTCTGGCATCATATGATGATCCTTTCTAATTTAGGAAAATCCAAAATGGAAAAGAAATTTTCCCAAGCAGTCAAACTCAGAGCCTTGAGTTATCTGAGATGGTTAGTCAAAAAATGCCATTCTCAGAGGATAAAGACCTCAATCAGTGAATACATTAGGAGGAAGAAATATGGTTGGCAGCTAAACACTGGGATTTGGGCAATTAGGATTAGAAGAAATCTTTCCTCATTGCATGCAGTGCTATTTACATACATCTTTACAAATCCTATGTTCAATAATTACATAGCAACTGAGAAACAGTTAAGTCAAGAAGTATGTTATCAGAAATGGTTTATTCCTTTAAAGTTGTGGTAGGGAGAATACTAGTTGTCCAAAGATGTCCACATCCCTATATCCAGAATTTGTGAATATACTACTTAACATGGCAAAAGGGACATTGCAGATATACTTAGGATTGAGGACCTTGAATGGGGAGATTATCCTGATTATCTAGGTGGATCCAATCTAATCACGAGTCCTTAAAGCAGAAACCTTTCTGGCTGGATCAGAGAGAGTTGTGACAATAGATGAAGAATCAGAGAAATGTTCTTTTGCTAGCTTTGAAGATGAAAGAAAGAGGCTATGATCCAAGGAATGCAAGTGGCCTCTAAAATCTGGAAAAGGCAAGTAAATGTATTTCTGTGTTCCAGAAAGGAACACAGCTTTGCACATACCCAGTGAGACCTCTAGAACTGTAAGATTATAAATGTGTACTGTTTAAGCTGCTACATTTCTGGCAATTTGTTACAGTGGTAACAAAGACTAATGCAGAAGTGTTATATCTTTGATAAATTTTACTATAACTGAAAATCTTTGACATGTACAAATATGCTATAATCACCAAGAGGTGAAGTACAAGAATGTGGGCAGATGGCCATAGAGAAGCCATTTCCTTTTAAAGAATAACTTTAAAAGATAAATTACAGGGGCTTCCCTGGTGGCGCAGTGGCTGAGAGTCCGCCTGCCGATGCAGGGAACTCGGGTTCGTGCCCCGGTCCGGGAGGATCCCACATGCCGCGGAGCGGCTGGGCCCGTGAGCCATGGCCGCTGGGCCTGCGCGTCCGGAGCCTGTGCTCCGCAACGGGGGAGGCCCAAACAATGAGAGGCCCGGGTACCGCAAAAAAAAAAAAAAAAAAAAAAAAAAGATAAATTACATATTTTGTTGTTTTTCTGATTCTAGAAATAATTTCTACTCAATATAGAAATTCTGGAAAATAAATAAAAAATATAAATAAAAGAAGGAAATATAATGACTTAAAACCTCAATGTTCTTTGTCACTACTGTCATCATATTGTCATAATCCTATTTAAACTCTTTCCATGTATGTATATATGTACATATACATACATATACATTTGTATTATGTACATATATGTATGAGTACTCATATATACAAATGAACATATATACACATACTTCGAATAATTGGGATTTTATTGTGTACATATATGTAAAGACAGAAAAACCTAATTAGAATCCTTACTCTGCTGCAGGAATAATAGATCCAATTAGTTGTAAAGGCTTTGTTTTCCTGAGTCCCTTAAAGGATTTGTGAAGGCACTTGCACACAATCAATATAGTTACCAAGCTAGAAACTTGGCAGTCATCCTAGACACCTCTTACTCCCTCATTCCTCATCCCCCCATCCATCATCAACCTCTGCCAATGTTATTGTCTTAAGATGTTAAATTTCTTTCTTTCCTTTGCTATTACTACTACCCTCGTCTAAGCCACCATCATAGTCTACCTGGACTATAACATTAACCTCCTATGTTATCCCATTCTGGTTCTCAAAAGCATATCTTCACATGTAACCAGAGTGATATTTCCAAAATACATATCAAATATCATCATGAGTGAAATATTTCAGTGATTTTCCATTGCTCTTAGGATCTGACCAAAATATCCTGAATTTGACCAAAAATGGTTTGCATCGTGTGCCTTCTTCCTACTTCTCCAATGTTTTCTTGCGTGGATGAATGCTTTGGGGGAAATTTAAAGAGGTTTTGAGATTTGGGTTTCAATCATCATGGTATATAGTATGGGGAAATGCAGGAAAATGTTCCTATGAATTAATTTTAAGGAGGTTTTGGGCAAAGATGCCCCTGCTGAAAATTGGGCTCTATGTGGTTTGTAGTTCTCTTTCTTTAATGAAATATTATGTGGTAAACATATTTCTGTGTCATTAAAAGTTTTTTCAGATGTAGGAGACGAGAGTTGGATAGATCTTTGGAGGTGGTATGGTCCAAGGGATCTCCCATATGAGAGAGTAAATAATGATGGAATCTGTAGATCTTGTCAAAACAAACCCCAGGATTCTGCAGTTGCTGCAGCCGCTGGGGTTCATGGTAACCATTTCACCCACTGGTCCCATGGAAGTGTCTCCTCTGCATGCCTCAACAAAGTGAAGGTAAATAGGCTGACCTTCATTTAGAACTCATGCTATGGCAAGCATTGTGATGTTTAGAGACTACCTGAAATATACAAGAAAAGTAGGCAAATCTAATCTCAGTCACTCTGAAGAAGAGGAAGAGAAGTCCATATTTAGGCATTCCTCTGAAAGAAAAAATCATGGAGAAGGCAAGGACCTAGGGGAAGATTTGTAGGGCAAACTTCCACATCCCAGACAAAGAACTGGGTGCCTGTCTGCTTTGGAAACAGATGGAAGGAGAAGCAAAGGGTGAAGAACAAAGGACGAATTGCTCAGGGTCATATACTGATGGTCTTCAGCCCATTTGCCAATAACACATTAATCTGGTGGGTGTGGGTCCTTATTATTTTGAAATATTGATTGGTTTATCCCATCCTGTTCCAGAAATATTTTAAAGTAGACCGTAGGCTATATAAAGTACAATGAGATAATATTTATTGAAAACAGGTGAAAAATTAGAAAGGAAATGGTCAGGGGTCATAAAGTATCAATAGAATGAAGAACAAAGTAGAGAAAAGTGATGCCTTTAGGATTGTTGTAGATTCTAAAGCACCAAACTCTGCTAATGTACTACCTGCAGGCAGTGGTGATTTAAGTCCTAGTAAGGTTAGGGTAGTTGGGCTTAGCCAGCAGATAAGGTCTCTATGTTTTGGGAGGCTGCAAGGTAGACAGATGTCCATCCTGTTTTCTCCTCAAGTATCTCTCACCACCTCTTTTGAAATATTCATCATACTTATGGTTACCCGTGCAGTGTCTATCTTTAGTGTTTAACTGTAAGCTCCATAAAAACTTGATCTAGAATGTTTAGTACTGTATTCTATCACCTAATACAGAGACTAGCATTTAGTAGTTAAGTTAATGAATACTGGATCAAGGCAAGAGAAACTAGAGAGAAACATGGAGAGAGTTAAAATGGATTCACTCAGAACTTCTTTCCCAAAAATGGCACCTTATGAATGTATAATAAGGAGTCATATGAATGGTGTCATGATACTTTTAAATAACCTCCTGCTGTTGGACATCCTGTCTATTTCCAGTAGCACTCTGCTGAATATTTTCTTCACGAATCTTTACTACTGTCACAGTTCGACTGGATTTCTAAAGTGTAATCATTGTATTGAAGGATGTGAACCTTCTCTTCAATATAGCCTTATAATACTAGCTGGAAGTCTATATCCCTCTATCTTTTGTTATTTAATCTCCACGTTCAGGGATCAGTTTAAACTTGTAACTTCCCAGAAACTACTGCATATTTTAAAAGGCACTACGCACAGACCCTCCCCAGTTTTGTGCCCACCAACATGACACATCTTTGGCAGCCAGAATGACCGCCCCCTGCACCAAGATGTCCATGTCCTAATCCCCAAAAATCTGTGACTACGTTACGTTGCATGACAAGGGGGAATTAAGGTTACAGTTGGAATTAAGGTTGCTAATCAGCTGATTTTAAAATGAAGAGATTATCCTAGATTACTCTAGTAAGCCTGATATAATGACAAAGGTCCTTTAAATGTGGAAGAGGTAGGCAGAAGAGTCAGTGTCAGAGTGACAGCATGTAAGAAAGACTCAAGTGGCCATTGCTGACTTTGCAGATAGAAGGGGGCCAACAGCCAAGGAAAGCCAGCAGCCTCTGGGAGCTAGAAAAAGCAAGAAAGTGGATTCTCCCTTAGAGCCTCTAGAAGGAAAGAGCCCAGCCAACACATTGATCTTATCCCAGTGAGATCCATGTTGGAATCCTAACTTTGAGAACTGTAAGATAATAAATCTGTGTTGGTTTAGGCCACCAAGTTTGTGGTAACTTATTACAGCAGCCATAGGAGGCCACTACAACACTCTTCAGCTTCCAAGCACCAAGCTCTGCCTAGCCTCAGTTATGCTCTCTTTAACTAGGAAAATAACTCTTCCCATTCAAGCAGCAAGTGCTTAGCCAGCTGTCCATGCTGCTGTACCTTCTGCTTTATGGTTGTACCCCATGAGACACAAAATAAAAATAAGTACAGAGGAATGGGATTGTCAGGTCTAAGCTCAAAACTCCAGTTTGGAATTTAAATTCATTGATGTCTGACCAGAAGATCAACTGATACTGACAAACACCATCGCTTGGCCATACCCCTACTTCTTTGGCTCTTGTCCTGAGCTCTGCCTCCTTTGATAGATGCTAATCAGCAAATATTCTCCAAAGGAGAGAACAGTCTATTAGCGAAACCTCTTAACTTATTTCAGAAGCCTGGTCCTTCTCCCTTACAGATTCCGAACTGAAAAATCTTTATACATTTTTAAGTACAAGCAGCAGACTTGGATATGGCAGATGATCTTAAACAAGGCGATTGCTTAGCCAATGTTTATTGCATCCTCTCTGTCAACAAATCCCAAAGAGGAGATCAATCTCTGTGTGAGTCTCACTGAGAAATAGATTATTGTTTTATGGGACTCCTGTTGCAAATCCCTGCGAACTCTAACGTCAGTCATGGGCAGCAGTTGCAGTGTAGGGATTTAACAAATACACACAGTCCTTCCCTAAGAGCAGTGCTCATGGTTCGGTTGTTCAGTCAATGGTGCCAATGTCAGGTCCAGATTCAACTAATGTTTGATGGGCACCCACAGTGTAACAGACACTGTGCCAGGAATTTTCACATTATCTCATCATTCTCACAACAGCCTTCATTTTACAAAGGAGAAAACTGTGATTCATAAGGGTTAAACACATTTCCTGAAGCTCATACAAGCTAGTAAGTGACAGAGCCAGTACTTGAAACACCAGCCTTCTGATGTGGATTCAATGCTCTTTCCACTCTACACAGTCCCTACCTCACAGCATTTAGACTAGGAGGGTGGGAAGTGCAGGCATGAAGCCGGCACCCTCTGCAGCATAGCCCAATGGCCAGTGTCCCAGGTTGACACTTTCTATTGACCACCCTGCTCATGGGCTCCTGTTGTGGTTAACGCACAGTAAGAGGCTGTTGGTTGAAGCCATGGGGAAGAAAACACAACTTCAGCAGCCTAGGAGCAGAAAGTGTGTCAAGGGAAAGAATATGGTATTTTCTAAAGGGGAATCTGGTTCTCCAAGTGCAGCCCCATAGAGAGAATCATACAAGTATTTTAACAATGGAAAAATTATTTGAATAAATGGGACTTAGAATCATAACATTCTAGAATTAGAGGGGACCTTAGACATCATCCAGTTCTATTCCTCACTTCAAAGATGAGGAAATTAGGGGTAAGAAATATTAAGGTTCACGGGCAAAATCTTACATGAAGCAATCATGGAAGTTGAATTAAAACTTCTCGGAATGGAGCCCGCGTTTCCACAGAGCTAGAACTCCTGGCTCAGGGTCTCTTCCCTCCACCATCACCGAACTGCCCAGGACCCCGAGGGGAGGGCGGCCTCACTGGGGCTGCCAGCTCTGGAGGGGCCCCAAGCAGCAAAAGCCACGACAGTCCTGGGGACTGTGGGCCAGGTCACTCATCCTAGGGTAAGTGAGCTGCCATGTCATGAGGACACTCAAGCAGCCCTATGGAGAGATCCATGTGGCAAGGAACTGATGCTTCCTACCTACAGCCATGTGAGTGAGTCATCTCAGAAGTCAAAAGATTTAATTTTATTTATTTTTGGTTGCGTTGGGTGTTCGTTGCTGCACAGGGCTTCCCAACCTGGAGGTCCAGCAATGGGAGAAGGAATTCCTAGAGAATCAGACTTTGAAGCCTACTGGGATTTGATTGCAGGACTTCAACAGAACTAGGGGAAACAGAGACTCCACTCTTGGAGGGCACAAAGTAGTGTGCGCATCAGGACCCAGGGGAAGGAGCAGTGACCACAGGGGAAACTAAACCAGACCTACCTGCTAGTGTTGGGGGGTCTCCTGCAGAGGTGGGGTGTGGCTGTGGCTCACTGTGGGGACAAGGACACTGGCAGCAGAAGTTCTAGGAAGTACTCCTTGGCATGAGCCCTCCCAGGGTCTGCCATTAGCCACAACAAAGAGCCCAGGAAGGTGCCAGTGTTGGTTTGCCTCAGGCCAAACGACCAAAAGGGAGGGAACCCAGCCACACCCATCAACAGGCAAGAGGATTAAAATTTTACTGAGCTCTGCCCACCAGAGCAACAGTAAGCTTTACCCACCACCAGTCCCTCCCATCAGGAAACTTGCATAAGCCTCTTAGATAGCCTCATCCACCAGAGGGCAGACAGTAGAAGCAAGAAGAACTACAATCCTGCAGCCTGTGGAACAAAAACCACATTCACAGAAAGATAGACAAGAAGAAAAGGCAGAGGGCTATGTACCAGATGAAGGGACAAGATAAAACCCCAGAAAAACAACTAAATGAAATGGAGATAGGCAACCTTCCAGAAAAAGAGTTCAGAATAATGATAGTGAAGATGATCCAGGACCTCAGAAACGGAATGGAGGCAAAGATTGAGAAGATGCAAGAAATGTTTAACAAGGAACTAGAAGAATTAAAGAACAAACAAACAGAGATGAACAATACAATAACTGAAATGAAAACTACACTAGAAGGAATCAATAGCAGAATAACTGAGGCAGAAGAATGGATAAGTGACCTGGAAGACAGAATGGGGGAATTCACTGCTGCAGAACAGAATAAAGGAAAAAGAATGAAAAGAAATGAAGACAGCTTAAGAGACCTCTGGGACAACATTAAACGCAAGAACATTCACATTATAGGGGTTCCAGAAGGAGAAGAGAGAGAGAAAGGACCCGAGAAAATATTTGAGGAGATTATAGTGGAAAACTTCCCTAACATGGGAAAGGAAATAGCCACCCAAGTCCAGGAAGCTCAGAGAGTCCCATACAGCATAAACCCAAGGAGAAACATGCCAGGTAATATTAATATTAATAGTAATAGTAATAGTATTAAATTGTAATAGTAATAGTAGTGTGCTACTATAGTAGTAGTAGTAGTAGTAGTAATAGTAATCAAATTGGCAAAAATTAAACACAAAGAAAAATTATTAAAAGCAGAAAGGGAAAAATGACAAAAAACATACAAGGGAACTCCCATAAGGTTAACACTGATTTCTCAGCAGAAACTCTACAAGCCAGAAGTGAGTGGCATGATATACTTAAAGTGATGAAAGGGAAGAACCTACAACCAATATTACTCTACCCAGCAATGATATCATTCAGATTCCATGGAGCAATGAAAAGCTTTACAGACAAGCAAAAGCTAAGAGAATTCAGCACCGTCAAACCACTTCTACAACAAATGCTAAAGGAACTTCTCTAAGTGGGAAACAGAAGAGAAGAAAAGGACCTACAAAAACAAACCCAGGTGCGTTCTCCCGGGGAAGTTGTCCCTGGATCCCGGGACCCTGGCGGTGGCGGGCTGCACAGGCTCCCCGGAAGGGAGGTGTGGAGAGTGACCTGTGCTCGCACACAGGCGTCTTGGTGGCGGCAGCAGCCTTAGCGTCTCCTGCCCGTCTCTGGGGTCCGCGCTGTTAGCCGCGGCTCGCCCCCGTCTCTGGAGCTCCTTTAAGCAGCGCTCTCAATCCCCTCTCCTCGCGCACCAGGAAACAAAGAGAATGCAGAAGTGGCTTCTTGAAGAAATTACTACCCAACCGGAGACTACATTCTAATTACAATATTGATCTAATAATGTTATTCATCATATCTCATGTAATTATCTGAAAAGATGGTTCTAAGATCAACAGGAGAGATTAAATAGAAGTTACATTGAGATGCTGCACTCTGAGGAATCTGAAGGACCTCAGGCCTTTTCCCTCAAAGCACAGCAAGGACCTGCCTTCACGTGTCCTAGCCAGAGTCAGGACCAACGCTCAGAACTTGGGACCCTGGTGGGCTCACCTAGGATGGAGCTGGGACCCTGGGAGTGAGTGAACCGAGGAGGGGAAACACGGAGGGGCATGTGGGGAGATGGGGAGAGGAGTGAAGAGGAAGTGATATCAGAGAGAAGAGGAAGTCTTTATGGGCTGAATAGTAACTTGAAAGGAATAGCAAGAAAAACGTTTTGCACCGTTACATGAACTCTCTCTATATGGAATTATCATATAGTGAGAGACTTTGCTTTCAGGTAATGAACTGAACTAGCACATCATTGCAAACATTGCATTGTTGGTGAAAAACTGGCAACTTTCTTGAGGAAGACTCGCCTTTAAGGTGATAGAACGTATGCTTCCTTCATTGGGAAAGTCTTGCTATGAAAAAAAAATGGCAACTGAAATGAATAGTGCAAACAGTTTGCGGACTTGTAGCCAGTCCCTGGACTACATTTTGAGTATCACTGAACTAGAAAACCTCTAAAATAGTTGCACTTTAAATATTTATTTATTTACTTATTTATTTATTTGGAACTTTAAAATAGAGAACTTGGGCTCTGAAATTGGGCAAGGCTCGATGGAACACCTGTGAGTACTCCTGGAAAAGTTACCTAATTTCTCACTTTATCTGATCAGTGGGAATCATCATGTTGGTATCTGATCTCAGTGGGTTGTGAACTTCTGAAAGGAATAACACCTATAGTGTGCCTTGGCGAGTAGTAATCACTCAATAAATGTGAGACACAGATATTATTTTTCTTATTTATTTATTTAGTTTGTTATTATTATTTTTTTTGGCAGTACGCTGGCCTCTCACTGTTGTGGCCTCTCCCGTTGCGGAGCACAGGCTCCAGACGCGCAGGCTCAGCGGCCATGGCTCACGGGCCCAGCCGCTCCGCGGCATGTGGGATCTTCCCGGACCGGGGCATGAACCCGCGTCCCCTGCATCGGCAGGCGGACTCCCAACCGCTGCGCCACCAGGGAAGCCCTATTGTTTCTTATTTAAAGCAGCTACCCTCTAGCAGACCCTGTGCCAAGTACTAGGGGAACAAAGATGAATGAAATGCAGCTTCTCTACGTAACAACCTCATAGCTTAGGGTCTTCACACTTCTGAGATTCTAGACCAAGCAGACACACTGCGGATGGATCAGTCTTAGTGCTTCCTCTGCGCCGAGTGAGTGAAGAGGGAAGATTCGCATGAACGAATACTTCACACACAACAAAATGCAGATTTCAGCGTCTTCGTCCGCAAGAACCAGGAAGCACCAGCGCCACTGGCTGAAGCAACAGGAAATGTGTTGGCTCACGTAACTAGAAGTCCAGAGTGGGGTCAGTTTCAATGCTGACTTAATCCTGAGGGTCTGGATCCATTTTTCCTGGTAGTCCTTTGACTCAGACTTTCTCAAACCATTGGCTTCACCTCTAGAGTGGTGGAGAGAGTGATAACTTTTCAGATTTCGTATTCTGCATCCAACCAGGTCCAGAGAAAGAGAGCAGAAGTTTTCCCAGAAAAACAAGAATGAACTTGCCCAGAACCCTTGATTTCAGTGCCCCTGACTTGAGTCACATGCCCATTTCTGAACTAATCACCAGCAAAGAAGACTTTACTCTCAAGCCTGGGGGTCGCGTAGGAGGGACACTGAAGGAGAAAACCATGCATAGTGTTCCCAATGGGTGTTATGATAATGACAGCAAAACCTCCCAGGAACTCCTAAAGGAGAGAAAAGCTGCATAGAACTTTCTAAACCTCGGGTCTTGAAAAGCTTTTAGAGATAATCTATTCAAATTCCCCAGTCTATAGTAAAGAAACTCAAGACAAAAAATAAACTAAGTGAATTTTTTTTAACATCTTTATTGGGGTATAATTGCTTTACAATGGTGTGTTAGTTTCTGCTTTATAACAAAGTGAATCAGTTATACATATACATATGTTCCCATATCTCTTCCTTCTTGCATCTCCCTCCCTCCCACCCTCCCTATCCCACCCCTCCAGGCGGTCACAAAGTACCGAGTCGATATCCCTGTGCCATGCAGCTGCTTCCCACTAGCTATCTACCTTACATTTGTTAGTGTATATATGTCCATGCCTCTCTCTCTCGCCCTGTCACAGCTCACCCTTCCCTCTCCCCATAATTGCTCAAGGTTGCACCACCAAAGGTGGCACAGATGCGACTTTAACTTAAGCATTATTATTTCAGACCTATTGTGCTTTCAACATTAGCCTATTTTTTTCATCTTAACTAATAAAAACAAAAACAAGAAAAAAAAAAACCCAAAACAATTAAGAAAATGGTCATAGGAACATACATTATCGATAACTACCTTAAACATGAATGGATTAAATGCTCCAACCAAAAGACACAGGCTTACTGAATGGATACAAAAACAAGACCCATATATATGCTGTCTACAAGAGACCCACTTCAGACCTAGGGACACATACAGACTGAAAGTGAGGAGATGGAAAAAGATATTCCATGCAAATGGAAATCAAAAGAAAGCTGGAATAGCAATACTCATATCAGATAAAATAGACTTTAAAATAAAGAAGGTTGCAAGAGACAACGAGGGACACTACATAATGATCAAGGGATCAATCCAAGAAGAACACATGACAATTATAAATATATATGTACCCAACATAGGAGCACCTCAATACATAAGGGAATGGCTAACAGCTCTAAAAGGGGAAATCGACAGTAACACAGTAATAGTGGGGGACTTTAACACCTCACACTAATGGACAGATCATCCAAAATGAAAATAAATAAGGAAACAGAAGCTTTAAAAGACACAATAGACCAGATAGAGTTAATTGATATGTATAGGACATTCCAACCCGAAACAGCAGATTACACTTTCTTCTCAAATGTGCATGGAGCATTCTCCAGGATAGATCACATCTTGGGTCACAAATCAAGCCTCAGTAAATTTAAGAAAATTGAAATCATATCAAGCATCTTTTCTGACCACAGTGCTATGAGACTAGAAATGAATTACAGGGAAAAAAACAAAAAAGACAAACACATGGAGGCTAAACAATACGTTACTAAAAACCAAGAGATCACTGAAGAAATCAAGGAGGAAATAAAAAACACCCTAGAGACAATTGACAATGAAAACACGACGATCCAAAACCTATGGGATGCAGCAGATGCAGTTCTAAGAGGGAAGTTTATAGTTATACAAGCCTAACTGAAGAAACAAGAAAAATATCAAATAAACAATGTAACCTTACACCTAAAGGAACTAGAGAAAGCAGAACAAACAAAACCCAAAGTTAGCAGAAGGAAAGAAATCATAAAGATCAGAGCAGAAATAAATGAAATAGAAACAAAGAAAACAATAGCAAAGATCAATAAAACTAAAAGCTGGTTCTTTGAGAAGATAAACAAAATTGATAAACCATTAGCCAGATGCATCAAGAAAAAGAGGGAGAGGATTTCAATCAACAAAATTAGAAATGAAAAAGGAGAACTTACATCAGACACTGCAGAAATACAAAGCATCCTAAGAGACTACTACAAGCAACTCTATGCCAATAAAATGGACAACCTGGAAGAAATGGACAAATTCTTAGAAAGGTATACCTTCCAAGGCTGAACCAGGAAGAAATAGAAAATATGAACATACTAATCACAAGTAATGAAAATGAAACTGTGATCAAAAATTTTCCAACAAACAAAAGTCCAGGACCAGATGGCTTCACAGGTGAATTCTACCAAACATTTAGAGAAGAGATAACACCCATCCGTCTCAAACTCTTCCAAAAAAATTGTGGAGGAAGGAACATTCCCAAACTCATTCTATGAGGCCACCATCACCCTGATACCAACAGCAGACAAAGATACTACAAAAAAAGAAAATTACAGACCAATATCACTGATGAATATAGATGCAAAAATCCTAGCAAACAGAATCCAACAACACGTTAAAAGGATCGTACACCACAATCAAGTGGGATTTATCACAGGGATGCAAGGATTCTTCAATATACGCAAGTCAATCAATGTGATACACCATATTAACAAATTGAAGAATAAAAACCATATGATCATCTCAATAGATGCAGAAAAATCTTTTGACAAAATTCAACACCCATTTATGATAAAAACTCTGCAGAAAGTGGGCCAAGAGAGTACCTAGCTCAACATAATAAAGGCCACATATGACAAACCCAGAGCTAACATCATTCTCAATGGTGAAAAACTGAAAGCATTTCTTCTAAGATCAGGAACAAGACAAAAACGTCCACTCTCACCACTATTATTCAAAATAGGTTTGGAAGTCCTAGCCACAGCAATCAGAGAAGAAAAAGAAATAAAATGAATACAAATTGGAAAAGAAGAAGTAAAACTGTCACTGTTTGCATATGACATGATACTATACATAGAGAATCCTAAAGATGCCACCAGAAAACTAGTAGAGCTAATCAATGAATTTGGTAAAGTTACAGGATACAAAATTAATGCGCAGAAATCTCTTGCATTCCTATACACTAATGATGAAAAATCTGAAAGAGAAATTAAGGAAACACTCCCATTTACCATTGCAGCAAAAAGAATAAAGTACCTAGGAATAAGCCTACCTAGGGAGACAAAAGACCTGTATGCAGAAAACTATAAGACACTGATGAAAGAAATTAAAGATGATGACAACAGATGGAGAGATATACCATGTTCTTGGAGTGGAAAAATCAATATTGTGAAAGTGACTATAGTACCCAAAGCAATCTACATATTCAGTGCAATCCCTATCAAATTACTAATGGCATTTTTTACGGAACTAGAACAAAAAATCTTAAACCTTGTATGGAGACACAAAAGACCCCGAATAGACAAAGCAATCTTGAGGAACAAAAATG
Source organism: Pseudorca crassidens (assembly GCF_039906515.1). NCBI lineage: Eukaryota > Metazoa > Chordata > Mammalia > Artiodactyla > Delphinidae > Pseudorca > Pseudorca crassidens. Next base: position 90,257,600 of record NC_090298.1, read on the forward strand.
AAGCTGGAGGAATCAGGCTCCCTGACTTCAGACACTACTACAAAGCTACAGTAATCAAGACAATATGGTACTTGCTCAAAAACAGAAATATAGATCAATGGAACAGGATAGAAAGCCCAGAGATAAACCCACGCACCTATGGGCAACCAACCTATGACAGAGGAGGCAAGGATATGGAATAGAGAAAAGACAGTCTCTTCAATAACTGGTGCTGTGAAAACTGTACAGCTACATGTAAAAGAATGAAATGGGAACACTCCCTAACACCATATACAAAAATAAACTCAAAATGGATTAGAGACCTAAATGTAAGACTGGACACTATAGAACTCTTAGAGGAAAACATAGGAAGAACACTCTTTGACATAAATCACAGCAAGATCTTTTTTATCCACCTCCTAGAGAAATGGAAATAAAACCAAAAACAAACAAATGGGAGCTAATGAAACTTCAAAGCTTTTGCACAGCAAAGGAAACCATAGACACGATGAAAAGACAACCCTCATAATGGGAGAAAATATTTGCAGACAAATCAATGGACAAAGGATTAATCTCCAAAATATATAAACAGCTCATTCAGCTCAATATTAAAAAAATGAACAACCCAATCCAAAAATGGGCAGAAGACCTAAATAGACATTTCTCCAAAGAAGACATACACATGGCCAAGAAACACATGAAAAGCTGCTCAGTATCACTAATTATTAGAGAAATGCAAATCAAAACTGCAATGAGGTATCACCTCACACCAGTTAGAATAGGCATCATCAGAAAATCTACAAACAACAAATGCTGGAGAGGGTGTGGAGAAAAGGGAACCTTCTTGCACTGTTGGTGGGAATGTAAATTGATACAGCCACTATGGAAAACAGTATGGAGGTTCCTTAAAAAAACTAAAAATAGAATTACCATATGATCCAGCAATGCCACTACTGGGCATATACCCAGAGAAAACCATAATTCAAAAAGGCACATGTGGGCTTCCCTCGTTCCGCAGTGGTTGAGAGTCCGCCTGCTGATGCAGGTGAAGCGGGTTCGTGCCCTGGTCCAGGAAGATCCCACATGCCGCGGAACAGCTGGGCCCATGAGCCATGGCCGCTGAGCCTGCACATCCGGAGCCTGTGCTCCACAAGGGGAGAGGCCACAAGAGCGAGAGGCCCGTGTACCGCAAAAAAAAAAAAAGACACATGTACCCCAGTGTTCATTGCAGCACTATTTACAATAGCCAGGTCATGGAAGCTAAATGTCCATCGACAGACGAATGGATAAAGAAGTTGTGGTACATATATACAGTGGAATATTACTTAGCCATAAAAAGGAACGAAATTGTGTCATCTGTAGAGACATGGATGGATCTGGAGACTGTCATACAGAATGAAGTAAGTCAGAAAGAGAAAAACAAATATCGTATATTAACACATATATGTGGAACCTAGAAACATGGTAGAAATGAACTGGTTTGCAGGGCAGAAAATGAGACAGAGATGTAGAGAACAAACGTATGGACACCAAGCGGGGAAAGCGGCAGGGTGGTGGAGGTGGTGGTGTGATGAATTGGGAGATTGAGATTGACATGTATACACTGATATGTGGCTAATAAGAATCTGCTGTATAAAAAAATAAATTAAAAAAAAAATCTCACAATTTAGGACAATGTTTTTGTTTATGCATGTTGTTATCTCTTCTAAAGAATGATAATTGAATATAATAGCACTGTATGATTTGGCTATATAATTTTCACATATTTTTATGAAAAAGTGCCATTTCTTCATAGTAACAGATCCTGTTAAAATGACTAAAAAGTACAGTAGAGCTCTAGTGAGTTCTGCGGCCTCTTATTGCAAGACCCAGAGGTAAACCATGAAAAGCAGACAGACATGATTTGTCTGCATGAGTGGAATCCTTTGATTGTGGCTTTTCTTCAAATAAAACAATTAAGGTAAAATAATGAGTTATATACTTAAAGAGAGATTTATCTTTCATTGAAATGTAAATCATCACTGTTAATAATGATAAAATATCAACTGAGGAAAGCATAAAATTTTTGTTTCCAAAGCAGCAAAATGACCAGTAACTTTATCCCCAGTGCTTATATTTGCTATATATAAGTGTACAGTGAAAAAAATAAGCCAGAATAAGAACAGGCAATCCTGGAACAGCTTCTAGAATGACTCAGTGCAGCCATACGTCTTCTTAAATTGACTATGAAAATCCCCCACCATAGATTCCTTCATTGATCCTGATTAAGGACTCTGATGGTTTCTGATTGGAGGCAGTAAAATTTTTTTTTTTTTTTTTTTTTTGCGGTACGCGGGCTTCTCACTGTTGTGGCCTCTCCCGTTGCGGAGCACAGGCTCCGGACGCGCAGGCTCAGCGGCCATGGCTCACGGGCCCAGCCGCTCCGCGGCATGTAGGATCTTCCCAGACCGGGGAATGAACCCATATGTCTTTCATCGGCAGGCGGACTCTCAACCACTGCGCCACCAGGGAAGCCCTAGATGACTTTTATAATCAAAAGTTCTCAGGATGGCAACATCCTTTCCTCTTTCTCTCTTTGGCTAACAGAATTCTCAACCCTATCCACTGGCATAATTATCTGCAATCAGAGTACATAGTGCCCATTTATTAAGAGATTATGTGCTGAATTCCTTGGTTTAGAAATAAGTCAGCCTAAAACTTGATTCCAATTCCGTGGAGAATTGTTCCTTTTTAGGTGGTCAGCCTAAGATCTGTTTTCTTTCATCTGGATCCATGGGAGACAACAGGCTATTACTATCCTCCCAAATCACTTTAATTCTCTCTAGATAAAATAGGCAACTGCATTTGTATTCATTTAATTAATACAGCTACGTACAGATTCTTTTTGCCTAGTAAAAAAGTAGAAGATCGATTGCAAGGAAAACTAGTCCTATTCAAAGTCTAAAATATTTCTATCCAGAACTCAATAGCATTTTCCTTTTTATTCTTAATGTTTCAATGATAACACAATTATATCCCTGCCACAATGTTTACTATAGTTGGTGGAATATGCATGTGTGTGTGTGTGCATGTGCATGCGCGCACATGCTCTTGAATGAATGTATATGTCTGCATATTTGTACATGCTTGCAAACCTGGTAAGCGTTAGTCTAAGATGAAAGATGAACTAGAAAGTATGCTAGGTGTTTTCAAAATGAGTCCTGAGGATTTGGAGTCTCAGTAATCTAACCCTTCAAAGGGGGATCAGGAGTGATACCAATTTGATTCCAAGTCACTTTGTAAGCTAGTAATTTGTTCTCTGCTATTTCCAGAAACTGTGTAATTTTTTTTTAACAGTTCCTTCAACATCCTGGTGAGGCTGCTGTTGTTTTCCATTTCATATAGGAAACAAACTAAATACGGAATGACTAAGGGATGCAATTATGTTAAAGAAAAGGGAGGTGGGAAATGATGGCTCAAGATCTCTATGCTGGAAAGTCTTGGCAGCGCCAGGTTGAGTTCTAATTCTGGGCCAAATGGAGACCTACTTGGCAAGGACCTGTCTTTATGGTGCCAGCACAGGAAGGCAAAGAGTGATAGTAGAGAGTGGACAAACTCTTCTCTGGCAGTTCCATTCACTTTGATTCTTTTTTTGGCTGGCTCTGTTTGCTTGGCTCAAAATTTTGTTTTTATTTTGGCATCAATGACTTACTTCTTAGGGATCTTGAAGAGATTATTCTAAATTTAACAGAGTAGTTTAAGATGTTTTAAGTTTAGTAGAGAAAAAACAGTAGAAATCTCCATAAATAAAATATGAAAAAGACCTATTCTTCAGCCACTGGAAAGAGAAAACAGGTTGTGCCTATGTATGTGTATTTATAGTCACTGGAAACATTTCTTGCCACGCTAACCTCAGAGTCATAGGTTACAGATGATAATCACCCAAACTAGAAAATATTCTACAACATCTTTACTGGGATAGTATTAAAGTAAGAAGATTGGAAAGAAAATATCAGAAAAATACTAATAAAAAGTAATCCAAGTGACCATATTATAATAAAAATAAATAAATAAAATCACAGCATTCTGAATTTGCAGCATGGTAAGCTAAATAATGGGAATACATTTCCCATTAAAAGCATTTAAAAGAGCTGAGTATAATATAAAAACACAAAAGACAGTTTAGATAGTCACGTTAATTTCAGAAAAAATAGCCTATAATAAAAAAGTTATTAAGAGAGATAAAGAGTGTCACTTCATAATGATAGAAGAGTTAATTCACCAGGAATATATAACAGTTTAAATTTTTTATAAACTTACTAATGCCATTTCATATTTTTAAACTCCAAAGTGACAGAATTTTAAGAGAAAATATTCAAGAGAAATATTCAAGTCCACACTTTAATTGAGAGAGACTTTTAACATACCTGTCACAGGAACTGAAAGATCAAGCAGACAAAATAAATATGTAAGAATATAAAAAATTTTAATAGCACAACGAATAAGCTTGAAGTAATAAACATTTAAGGACATTTCCACCTAACAAAGGCTGAGGGCTCAATGTTTTCAAAAACAGGTGAAAAGTGTAAAAATTAGCCACATATTCATGTCTGTCATTTACTGGCTTTCTCTACTTTGTTTTTTTTGTGTTTGTTTTGTTTTTTAAAAACTCTCAAGTCTCAATTTCCTCAACTATAAAATGATACTAATAGCAGTTATCTTGTAAGACTATTGTGAGGATTGCATTAAACAATGTATGTCAAACACTTAGAAGGTACGAACTACTCAGGAAATGTTGTTTATGCATTATCCTAATATTGACTTTGCCCAGGTTTCAAAGAGGAGAGCCTTCATAAAGCTGTCCTAATATATCAAGGATTTGTAAAATAAGCTTATATTCAATTTGTCCCTAATTTTTATGGTTTTATATAATTTCAAGATTTTTTTCTGTTTCTGTCCTGTGCTTTATAGTCCAATATTTAATAATAAATATTTAATTCCAAAAGATTCTATTCCTGCCCTTCAATCACTGTAATTTTCCCTTTCTGTAGTTGTATTCTATTTTTTGAGCATAATAATGCCAGTTGCTGCTGGATGGTAAATGCTCTAAGGTTTTTGGAGTAGCTCTAAAATTCAGAAGAAACTGTTTTATTCACAGGTCACAAATTCTTCCCCATATATATTCTCAGTGTCTACAACTTCCCACAGTAGCCAAATCGCATCCATGTAGTTTGTTCAAATGCTATCACTTTTCAAAAGTATTCATAGCAATTACTTAATGTGTTCTGTCATTTTTCTTTTTTGTTTGCTTGCTTGTTTGCAGTGTATATATGTAACTTAGCCAGAATACAAACTCCTAGGAAGGCCCAAGGTTAATTCCTCGAATTCATCTACAATTCTTAGCAAGCGTTAAATATGGTCAGTGCTGAATAAATATATGCTGATCGGTAAAGGACTAACCAGACTCTTAACAGATTAGAGAAAGGTCAAGAAAGAGGAAAGGAGTAAGTGAGAGCAAGAAGGTAGTGTATGGAGGAGAAGAAACTAAAACAGGCTTCAAAGACTCAATGTTTTGGAAAATACTGCAAGTACAATAACATGAAGTCCATGATGGTGTGAGATTGCTCACAGGTCATTGATGATGTAGAGAGTATGTGCGCAGGCTGATTTAATTTTTCGTTAGCAGTGGCACAGACTATAAAATATTTATGTTCATATTCTAAATATGTATGCCTGGAGTAAGTAAATAATTTACTGTTCAGGCTATAAATTATTTACTGAGTTATTCTAAATATATATCCTATTTGCATTTTGCTGAAAGTAAAACAGGTAGACTGATGGTATTTTAGGGTCCTGAAAGAAAAAATGGAAGAAAAATGAATCAAGACTTAAGCTACAAAAGGAAGTTTTCTATTAAAGAGAAAGAAAAAGCAGAAGAAAGCCCCCAAAACATTGCCTTCCTTGTAGAAAATATCAATTTTATCTGATATCCCCAGTGCCTAACCATGAATTATCTGGATTTTTTTTGAAATTTTTGAGCTGGGCTTCTGAATTAGAAAACTTGATATCACAAAACTTTTTTCTTTAAATTCCTTTCATTCCTTAAGGCTAGCTGTGACTTAAAGCAATAAGCAAGATAATGTCCTGTTTGGGTTGGGTGCAGCATAAAACGTGGCTATTTGGCTGGTTCATTCTTTGGAATCACTCTGCCAAAGATTTCAAATCCCCAGCAATGATTTGGAAGAAAGCTTCTTCTAATACACTTGCTTTCTTCTTAAGCATATTACCTGTTCGTTGGACAAACAATTCAGACTCATTCCCTTGGCAAGCAGAATTCTGAGTCAGAGTCATTTGAGGACACATCTGTTCCCAATATCAAGCATGGAATCATGCCTTCTTGCCTTCCACACACAGACCTTTATATACTCAACATGGCTTGTGGGAGTTAAGTCTGTGGTGATTAAGGGTGTGGTTCTGTTGCAGAGAGTTCTCATCTCAGTCCTTGAGACAAAGCATGGACATTGATTTAGTAAAGAATGATTCCTCCCTATGTGCCCAAAGAACTTACTTCACACTGCATAATAACAAGACATTGGCTCTAGAGGCCTCCCTATTTTATCTGGGTGATCTTGGGCAAGTCAACCTCTATGTGCCGCAGTTTTCTGATCTCTAAAATGGTAATAATAATATTACATACCTTATGGGCTTGTTATGAAGATTGGATGAGTTAAATCACACAAAACACTTGAATAATGCTTTACATATAGTAAGTGTTCAATGAGTGTTGTTATTATTATTGCTACTATTGATACATAATAGTTTTCTCTATTAAATTTTGAGCTTTTTTTTGAAAGCAATTTTCCTTATTCATTTTGGTAGCTAGCAGGATATTGTCATGTCATATGATCAATAAATACTTATTAAATGAATTAATAGGTGGGTATATATGAATAAAGAATTAACAAATGAGCAAATGTAGTGAGATAAATACTTCAGCACAGTGTGAATCCTGAATAGTTAAGAAATTTTTGTCCCAACTTTGGCTGGAAATTGAAAAGATATTGCTCTGATTTCCCTATGCCATAGGCTAGAAATCTGTAAAAATGGTGTCCTCGTAAAAGAGAATCCCTTGAACTTCTTGGTAACCTTCTTATATTACATTGTTGGGTCTCCCTTACAAGCTTCCTACTAGTGAACCCACATTACAGACAACAATCTTCGGGTGATAGAGTGGCGGACAGCAGGGCTCTTTCCTAAGAACAACTGTACTTACTTCTCTCCAGGAACTATGGAGTCATTGTGGTTTCCCAGTCCTTCACCGGATTATAGTAACATTGCTACCAGGAAATCCTCTGAGAACATGGAGTCTGATGAAGGTAGAGCTGGTTAGAATTTGTGGCTGCCAATGAGGGGAAGCAATGACAATATTTCTCTCTGGATTTTCCATAAACAACCCAGGGCCCAGATGTGGGCTTGGCTTGATCCAGTTGTCAACCTATGAATGGGCAGGTGAAGTGTTGCCTGGACTAGGGCCAGGTGGAAAACAACCTGTGTTACCATGTGCAGACCATGATGGTAGGGGGGTGGTAGCCTATCTTATCAATAGGTAACAGCATCCTCAACTTGAGTGGAAGAGCGGGGAATGGAAGCCACCAAGAAAAAATCTGTCCTATTAAGACTCAAAAGAGAGGCTTTCTAGTTCTGCTCATTTTTACATGTGTAAGAGGGGTGCAGAGAATAGTATTTATTTAAAGTTTTGATCTGGCCTAAAAATCATTCTTGGCAGTCACCCTCATTCCTTCCTTGATATTCACGTTATCCCTGAGCCTTGCCAAGTCAGTGTCATTTACATCAACATTGGACTATCAAAAAGGGAAAGCATAATGGATGGAATAAAGGAGAGTGAGGCTCAGGGATATGATGGTAAGGACTTCCACTGTGTATAACTGTTGATCATAAAGCTATGTCAGTATTTTGATGTAAATGACCACCATATCAAAATAACATTGTCTCAATTATTTTTAGCAATGGACTTTCTAATAAGAACTTATGTGTTTCAATACATATTTACTAATAGAGATAATGCTTTATGTCTCTAAATTATTTGCCATCTACTTAGAGTTCAAAGTTCTTATAGCTTTTTTAAAAAATTTTTATTTTATTTTATTTTTTTGCTGTGCTGCGTGGTTTGCGGTATCCTCGTTTCCCCACCAGGGATCGAACCCAGACTCTGGCATTGGAAGTGAGGAATCCTAACCCCTAAACTTCCAGGGAATTCCCTCAAAGTTCTCATAGCTTTTTGCCACTGCTTTCTTTCTTGTTTTTCTCTTAAAAAATTATTTGATCTGTAAGAGTTGAAATGTTAATAATGCTTTTCTTTAAGATAGTGAGTGATTTTTATTTTCATTTGTGTGCTGTTGTGTACTTTCTAAATATTATACAAAGACCCTCCATCACTTTAGTAATCAGAAAAAACTATTAAAGTAATAATGGGATTGCAAAAATAAAGCTCGCAATACTTCCCATGAGGCCCTCCTCTGGCTTTCTTCCATGAAAACATTTTCTCTCTGCATGTGAGTCACAAGAAATTGCACAACGCTTTGTTGTTCTTATTTCCATCAAGTCTCTTTTACAAGTCCCCACCTCATTCATCACCCCTGCTTCTACTCTTGTAATAAGACAGTTCATGGAGGGGAAAATAAAGATGCTATTTGTCAATGAAGAAACACAAAATACTTCTTCCAAACGTGTAGCTTTGATTGTAAGTCTAGACGCTATACTGCACCTCCTTACCCTCCCCTATCTGCTCAATTAACATTTTGTGGCTGAACATGGACCTAAAAGAGGGAAGCCATGTGCCTTCTCCCACATTTCACACCTTTGGTGCCACCTCTAGTCTGGGTGTCAGTGATGCTCAGTTTCTTCCAGCCCTCACCAAAATACATGGGAAACACTTCTCAAGCTACCATAGCAAGGTCAACCTGCTTTTACTCAGGTCTAGCCACTAGGTCATGGCCACCAATTTCCTTCCTGTCTCTTACGTTTATTTCTTAACAATTCAAAAGAGAGCGAAGCTGCCTTTTCTATCCTCCTTACGTTTTCTGTTTCCACTGCTGACTCAATGTCGGGGCTGCTAGTTGCTTAGAGAACATTGCTGCCATGGTAAGCTACTTCTCTGCTTTCTCCACCCTTGAGTCTTTCTTTGGGAATTGATGCTTGGCTTTATTGAACCTGGTACCTCAGTCTGTGGAGCATCTGGGTGTGGTTGAGGCTTCACTGGACCTGTTTCTTCTGTCTCTCCCATCCTTTCTTCCTCTTTACCTTTTAGAAATAGAACATTGCTTCATCCTTTCTCATTGAAGAATATTCACAGTGAGATTGCTAGAAAGAGATTTCACAGTCAGTTTCCTAGGAAGGAGAGGGAAAACAGCTGCCCATTTAGAAAGGGAAGCGCTATGTATATTAGAGACCCAGACATTCCACATTGCAGTTCCTGAAAACCCCACTAAGGGAAGAACGTCCTGAGTCTGTTTAAACACTGCTTTCTCCCATTAGGCATGGCATGATCAATGAAGAGGCATCTCCTGTTCTCTCTTCTGGAACACCTTCCCCTTGTGCAACTGCCTGGCTAGTCTCTACTCATCCTTCAAGATTCAGCTCAAACACCTGTCTTCTTTGGAATTAACTTTTTTTTCCTGCCTTAACTCCAATGCATACCTTTCCCTGTGACCCCCTCCTCCTTAGCTAGATGACCATCCTCCAAACACCTGCAATACCCTCTTTGCCATAGTTCTCACTAGACAGTGAGCACGTTCAGGGAAAGTGTTGTGTCTTCCTTTTCTTTTTATCCTTGACACCTAGCATGAGCTTAGAGCACAGTAGACTCTCAGCAAGTACTTGTTGAATGGATGAAGTTTTGTGGCTCTTGTCCTTCTGTTGCAGTGTCAAAGACAGAACCCAGGATAGGGGAGGTCACACTGTGTTGCAGAAATTCCTCCCTGTGATTCAAATGGCCAGTTACATCTTTTCCATATTGGAAATATGAGATGCCAAGAGAGTCAAATTTTCCAGAAAATGAAGTGCCCATCTAGCCTCTGGGACTCCATGGCAAGGTTCCCATCCTGGAAAGGGCTAAACTGTACCACTGTGCTCTTCACCTCCAATTGCTAGCCGTTAGCCATCTGACACAACTTTCATTTTGGTCGTCTTTCTGATTCTTCATCTCTAGTGTTGACAAGAGAAGGGTGAGTAAGAAAAAAGTCTCTGATGTTTTACGGCAGTTTGGCAGTCACTCCCAGCTTTGGAAATCCGGAGACCATCACAACTCGGTGCAGTGGCATCGGTCCAAGTGTTTTAGTCTAAAAACTGAGCTCAGTCTCTGTCTGAGTTAACACGTGCACTTTGCACACACTCTGTTGTCAGCTCTGTGGAGAGACGTGTCCCAGAATAAGAATGCCAGAACTGCACAGGCTCCCTGAGATGATAATCTTGTTTTTCAATAGAAGAATGTAATGGCCAGAGAAGTGTAGTGATTTGCTCAAGGTCACACTGCATTTAGTAATAAAAATGGGAGTAGAACTAGAAGCCAGGTTTCTTGCCCCCCATCTAGTCCTTGTTCTAAACACACTGGACTGAACTTTCTAGCCTGTGCTAGGAGTGCTTACGGCTGAGAATGGAGTGGGGAAAAAAGAGCAACTTTCCCTTTACCCAAACAGAGGTGGAGGCCAGGAGAATTCCACAAACACTAGTACGTGACTTTAGGCAGGTATGGAAACTCTCTGGACCTTAGTTTCCTTATCTTTAAAGTGGGAATGACAATAGCCACCCTACCAGCTGTTTGGGAGATTAGGTGACATCCTGTCCGCACAGTGCCTGGCACAGAGCCTGAGCTTGGGGGATTATGTTCAGTGAACAAGGTCATGCTCAGTGATCAAGGAGCATGTTGTCCGGCTCTGCTCCTTTTCCAGCTCCAGACAGCTTCCCAGGGAGCAATCAATGCAGGAACCCGCTGGCTGCCAAGCAGTGGCTCAGGACACATTTGTGAAGGGTTTGAGAGCAAATCTAATGTTTGCAAAAACAACCAAATTCCCTTAAAGCCTAATTATCTGCACTGTTTATTAATAGCCCTGCTTCTCCTCCACTCCCCCAGCAACAAATTAGGATCTGACTTGAGGTATCGCTCTGGGAAGGCAGGGCCATGTGTATGCTTCTGCGTTGGGAGGGGGGGTATCTCATGCATAATGCATCCTGACATCCAAAGGGGTCCTGGATGGCCGCCCGCTCTCAGCTTCCCTTTGTATCTCCCATCATTATCCATAAAATCCTTCATTATGGTTCGAGTTCCCTTTATTGCATGTATAAATAAAATCTGACAAAATTGTAAGTAAATCCTTTAGTGGTAAAAGCTGATAGAAGAGGGCAAAAATTAATTTTATGCATGAAGAATCTCATTAAGTAGCTTCATGGAAATAAAAGGAACTGGCATCAGAGACTGGCGGGCTGCGGGCTGCTCCAGTGTGCAGCTTCCACAGCCTTGTCAGAGGAGGTGGCATGCTCCCACTGCCCTGATGGCACTGAGGATCACGCTTGGTGCCAGAGCCACACCTTCAGGAAAGGCTTCAGTTTCGGTTTCAGAGGTGGACAAAGCCTAGCCCCAAGGCTCCTCCATTCCGGCTCTCTCCTGAGGGGAGGGTTCACCAAAGAAGGGTCTTGCACTAGGCTGTGGGGCAAGGCAGGGGGCATGCTCCTGAGAAAATTACATTCTTGTTACTTGCAACCAGCCCTAGCTCCTGTTCTGTAGGACCATCCTGTGCTACAGTAACCCCCAGGCTACTGTCACTGGAGGATGAAGGATAGGGTACAGACACAAGGACTCCAGTAGAACCAGGATTCATCTGCTGGGGAGAGGACATGTACAGTAGGCTCAGATGCTCTGCCAGTGAGGCCCAGGCATCAGTGACTGATTCCATATTAGTTCTTGATGGATTGATATTATGCATTTTTTTCCTGGTTTTGATTTGTATTGTGTGGGATCAATGATCCACTTAAGGTGGTTTGTTTCCTCTCCTGGAAAAGAAACTGTTGGCATAAAGACAAAAGTAATCTGTTCAGTCCATCTCCTCCCACCAGCTTTCTGCTTTGAGCCTTTGTATGTTCTAGTCTATGGCATTCATCAGCACATGATGAGTTTGCTCTAGAATGTAAAATAACTCATTATCAGTTATTTGTGATTTCAGTGTACAAAGACCATATCATGCACGAGTTGCTTATTGCTGATAGTTTTGATTGGTTGACTATGTGTGTAAATACTACAGATTTTAAACACATAGTGAAAGCATGCAGAAAAGATAAGGTTTATCTTCTTCACTTAGAGCGTCTTTGAGGATTATGGAAAGCTACGCAGTGCCTGTTCTACCAGAGGCTCTCCATAAATGACAGCTCTTCCGAGTCTTTATGGAGCTGAGATTGGATGTGTAAGGTGAACCAGATTGTAATCTCTGGGTCTTTTCCAACCATTTGCATCTGACTACTCCTTCATCTCACTGAATATCTTCTGTTCCATATGTCATGCCTTCACTTTAATGAAAGTACCACAGTGACTAGAATAAAGAGCAAATACGTTTTTGAAATGTCAGCCCCAGAGCATTGTTTGGATATGGTTTCCAAGTTCCCTTCCAAACTGTTTTCAAAGAATTCAATTTTCTTTTTTAACTATGCTTGCTGATCAAGGCACCTGCTTCATTGGTTGGGAACGCCTTTGGCTTTATAAAACTACCTTCATCACAAGCCCTCACTTAACTGCTTGCTCTCAATCACTGGGTTTGCCTTTTGTTTGGCTGTGAGCAAAAAAATAAATAAAGTAATATTTTAGCTATTAATACCTCATTTAAAATGAAAAAACATCTAAAATCTAACTATCATGACTACAAGTTATTAGAGAAGTATCCATTTGTGATTAAGTGAAGATAGTTTTGCTTGGTAGTAAGAGCATGACGTTCTACGCAAGTGTTTGCTGCTTTTTATGCTTTAATGCAGACTTAACACTTTGAAAAATGTGAATTGACCTATTTATCCTTAGGTTCTTTTTCATGCTTGTCCACCTCATTGAACCATTGTTTGACAAAGGTGAAAGAAACCTCATGGTTTTCCAAACCAGCTGCACATCCTACCTTTTGTAAAAAAATATAGAATCTTGGGACTCACCTCCAAACACCCAATATAGCTTGGGAATTGCTTAAATTACCCATGTGCAACTGTCCCATGAACTTGTATTTGGGGAACATTAATCTAGTCCAAATACCACATTTCATAGTTAAGGAAGTTAAGGGACAAAGGAGTTAAAACAACTACCAGGGTAACACAGCTGGATAATGGCAGAACAGGCCTCTGACTACCAGGGCCATTCTGAATCCAACACTTACATACTGCTCCTTGAAACAACTGGTTTCAATGCCATTATCTCTTTGGAATTTTTTAAATGATTTCTTTAACATGTGACTGAAAATTTAGACTCAGTAATGCTCATCCTAAATCACAGAAGAGAACATTTCAATATCAAAATGGGAAAATATCCAGGTCACAGTGGGAGAGGCTTCTAAAAGAATCCAAGAGATTCTGGAGAGAAAGTGGACAAGACTTAGAAATTTCAAGACAAGAAATTTCAGTTTTGCTTTCTCATCAGTTCCTTGAATGCACCCCACTTATCTGACTGACGTATTGGGCCTTGGGATGACCATCCAAGGTATCTTTGTTTATTTAACAACCACAGCTGACTCCTGCATTGATGGCTCAAGTACCATGGAACTTGTGCTGTAAGTAGTCAACCTGTGACATGGCTAGTTTAGCTGAGAGGCGGAACCAGGATGCCCTCACACAAATCTTTGAGAAACCAGATCATGGCAGTTGAAGGAATCTGGCCACTCTTTCCACGTCTTTTTCCATTTCTGCCTTGTCTTCTTCTCTTCAGACTGATTCTGGGAGAAGCAGTTGGGATAGGTTTACGTGCCATAAGCTTTCCAGTACCTGCAGAGTAGCTGGTGTTAGGGCTGATGGAAATTCTTGACCCTGTCCTCAGCCTCTTTTTATGCCCTCTGGGTGGGCAGCAGCAGACTCTTGTACTCTGTTCTTCTTCAGTTTGTCTTAGCTCTTCTTTTTCATGATGATGGCAGAAATTAATTCCTTTGCGTATTTTCAAAGTTTGAATGGCTTGAGTTCCCCTGAAGAAATTTAATGTGAAGACAAGTTTAAGTCCTTATTAAATTCTTAGCCTCAATTTCCTCATGGGTAAAATGTGAGAACTTAAGTATTAGCATAGTGTTTGGTCACCAATACAAGTCAATAATAATAAACTAACATCTACTGCGGGCTCCTTATTACTCCTAACTAATGATATTAACAATTTTGATACAGAAGTGTTTTTCTTGTGAAAGATTCCAAGTCTCTCTGCCATATTCAAAAACAAATATGCTCAGCCTGCAGAATTAGCAGCTTTTTAATCTGTGTTCCCAAAGCATCCTGTATTAGAAGAGCATATTTCTTCAGTGCATTTATCACAATATATTGTAATTAGTTGTTTTTAGGTCCTTCTCTTTACCAGATTTTGAGCTCCTCAAGGCCAAATGCCATGATTTATTCATTCACTTCTGCATCCTTGGGGGCCAAATGCAATGCCGAATGCACATAATAGCTGTTCAGAAAATGCTTGTTAAATGAATGAAGAAAAGGTCTCAGGCTCAAGAAGACACTGGGTAGTCATGACAGCCAGCACAAGGCTGCCAGTTTAAAAATTCCAAGTACTGGGCTTCCCTGGTGGCGCAGTGGTTGAGAGTCCGCCTGCGGATGCAGGGGACATGGGTTCGTGCCCCAGTCCGGGAAGATCCCACATGCCGCGGAGCGGCTGGGCCCGTGAGCCATGGCCGCTGAGCCTGCGCGTCCGGAGCCTGTGCTCCGCAACGGGAGAGGCCACAACAGTGAGAGGCCCGCGTACCGCAAAAAAAAAAAAAAAAAAAAAAAATTCCAAGTACTCTGGCTCTGAGTTTTGGTTTTCCAAGTTACAAAGGAAAGATAAGTTTTGTCCTCCTCCTGTCTGCCTTGTGACTCACGCTGCTGTGGGTTAGAAACCTTGGCAGGGATAAGGCAAGATGCCATTCTGTCAAACTTGGCAACTTGCTTTAAATTTGAAAAACAGGTCTCAGTTAAAAAAAAAAAAAGAAAAATGAAGCAATCTGGGCTTACTCTTCTCATCATTGGAGTCAGATAGTTGCAACATTTTTTTCAGACTTCATTTTACTCCCCTCTGTTTTAAGAGAATAGGGAAATCAACTTTGACGGGGATTTATTTTAAGCTGGTGCTCTACAGCTACGTGGCCATTTGCTGCAGAGGGGATAGTTTGCAAAAAAAAAAAAAAAACGTTATGGAATTCAGACACACTACATGGGCTTTTTGGTTTAATGGTGGCTTCTATGAAGACACAACTGATCTATGAATTCATCCTAATTCAACAAATTAGGCTAAGATTTTCCTCTACAGTTACTTTTTTTTTTTTTTTTTTTTTTTTTTGCAGTACGCGGGCCTCTCACTGTTGTGGCCTCTCCCGTTGCAGAGCACAGGCTCCAGACACACAGGCCCAACCGCCATGGCTCACGGACCCAGCCGCTCCACAGCATGTGGGATCTTCCCAGACCGGGGAACGAACCCACGTCCCCTGCATCGGCAGGCGGACTCTCAACCACTGCGCCACCAGGGAAGCCCCTACAGTTACTTCTGGAGATAAAGCACAAGGTAAGCAGAAAAAGCTTCCTGGTCTCTAGAGCTTTAGCAGGTATTTAATTTTCCTTTGCCATTGTAGAATCAGCAGATATTGCAGGTCAGACTCCTAGAATCCATCAGGGGTCACATCTTAAGGCCTTGGCAGGTGGGAGCGGGCTGCACTAGGTGATGTGGCTGGGGAGAAGCAAACTTCGCCCTCTGTACCGGACAAGCTCCACCCCAAATGCATTTATGCTCATCTTGCTGACTCTGTAACTGAACTCAGATAGAGCCTGCCCACTTTGATTTGCTCCTTTCTCTTAATGATTTCCAAAAGGTAACAGGAGAATTGCAAATAAAGGAACAAATGAGGAAAAGAAGATACACCCTAAGTAGTTTTTAAACAATTCATGTGGAAACTTTATGCACAGCTGCCTGTGTGTCTGAAGGCCATTACCAGTTCCTGGAAGGATAATATCCCTGCTTCCTATTCACTGCATTTATCGTCTCTGTTTGGCAGGAGAAAACCACTCTGCTTTGCCTTGCAGGAGATCAGGGACCAATTTTCATCTCACCTGCTTTCATTTGAGCTCATACCACCACCTAGTAGGGCACTGGGCATGTAGTGTTCAGTAAACATTTGTATACTTTTCTCAGTGGTGCTATTTTCCTGTGTATGAGTCAAAATAAGAGAAAGTCATTTGAGTCTGAGATATCTGCAGTAGGGTCCGTTTAGTGGCTAGGAGGATTCTAGGCATTTTTAGTCGAACAGCCCACCATACCAGGTCACAGTCATCTTTTCACATTAAGTGTGGCTCTTTCTAACCCCCAAATCAATACTCTTTCTCTAATGTTTACCACTCCTGCATGACTACTTGTAGAGCTTTGTAAGGAGTAGAGTGACTCATCAGTTTCCGTCCTGCCACTATGTGACCTCAGAAAAATTACTTAACTTGGTTGGACATTTATTTCTTTATCTGTACAACAAGAAGTTTGGAACAGATCATCTCTAAGATTAGAATAGCTGAAGTTTTCTCTGGGTACCAATACTGCCCTGTCGGCAGGTCCTGCCTGGAGCACTGTGCTTATAAAAGTTGGGAGGCCACACTTTGGCTCAGAAAATGAATACGATGTCTGTTGTTTGGGTGGAAGGATGAGTTTGCAAATTGAATGCTATGCATACACCAGCTATGTTCTGAATCTTATTAGCTGTGTGGCCATGGACAAGTTACTGAATTGGTTTTCTCATCTGTAAATGAGTATAACATTAGTACCTGCTTTGTAAAGCTGTAATGAGAATTAAATACGGTGATGCATATAAAGCACTTAGAACAGTGACTGGAACATGGTATACACTCAGTAAGCGTTACCTATTGTTATTTTTGTTGTTGTTAATGTTACATTTCAAAATGTGTATCTAAGATCTCTTTCAGCTCTGATATTTAATTATGATAAGCCAATAGTTGAACCTGATGAAAAGTACAGGATCAGCCTAATGGTATGCACTGAAATACTTGATTTTGGAAAATCTGTTAAGTGTCATTAGTGATTTGACACTGGGGGTCAGGAGCAATCATTCTTCATAGGAGGCTGCAAATAGGTTAATCCTATTTCTGCATCAAGTGGACTGCCAGGTAATGATAAATGCAACTGGGATTCATTCTTACTTCTGCTTTTCATTTATTTATTTATTCTATAATTAGTGAATATCTACCATGTGCTAGACGCTGTTGTAGACACTGGTGATGCAGTGACAATTAAAACAGACAAGATCCGTGTTCTCGGACAGCTTGATTCTAGTGGGGGCAACAGGCAAAAAATAAGTAAACAAGTAAAGGTCAGTCTCAGATAGTGATAGGTGCTATGAAAACAATAACACAATCAGTGTGATAGAAGGTACTGTACACTGAGTGCTCAGGAAAGGCTTCTGCAAGAACAAATATTTTTGAGTTGAATGCTGATTCGTAAGTAAGAATCAGCTACTTGAGGATATGAGAAAAATTGTTCCAGTTCCTGGGAACAGCAGGCCCTCATGTAGGAACGTGGTATAATCAAAGAACAGATAGAAGCCCAGTGTGGCTGGTGTAGAGTTAGCACAGAGAAGAATGGTAAGGGCTGAAATGGTGTGTAAAGTAGGGTCCAGTGGTTTGGGGCATCATAAGTCCTGATAAGAAATTTAGATTTTATTCCAAATGTATTGAGAAGCCATTTGAATGTTGTAAGCAAGGAAATGCTCTCTGGTTTCTTTGTGCTAATGGATGCTAGTGGACAAAAGTGAAATCAGGTTAACCAGTTGCCACTAAGCCAGTAGGATCTGAAGGGGCTTGGAAGGTGAAGAGAATGGATAGATTTGGGGTATGTTTCAGAGGTGGAGGTGAAAAGATTTGCTTCCAAAAGTGCTTAACATCTCATCTAGTGTGACATTTGCCCCCTATCTGGAAACTTCTTTAAGGCCCCAAGCCCACTAATTTCTTCAAGTATTTTCCTTAGTCTGTAAGGTGTTCTGGAAGTCTGAATGAGTTGATGCAACTTTTCTGAGTATTTGTCTTGGAAAAAAGTTTCTCCCATGCAACTCACACACTGAGAAACTGAATCAATGAGCAGCACCAAAATAAGTGTCACTGCTTGGTCTCTCAGACATGTTAGTATGATTTTTATTGTTCTTCTACAAGAGATTACTTAAAGCTCACAGCAAGTGATTAAATGCCCATTAAAACACTCACTCGTTAGCAAAGGAACATGAACAAGCCTAGGTTCTCAAATAAAAGAACTCTCAAAACTTTCAACATTCCCCCTGCTTGGCTGACCCCAAGTATGTGGGCTTCCTGCTTCCCACCTGCCTTTAGCGCACTAGAGATTATATTAGTCAATGTGCAGTGACTAACTTCCTCGAAAGAGACTAATCCTAATACTACCTTGCAGTGCCTTTGTCCCTGCTACATTGCTTTTAAGATATGATATCAGGTATTCCTGCCATTCTCCAGGAGGGGTTGAGAGCTCAAGCCCCTCTGCTTCCCATTCAAATGAATGATGCAACTCTACTGTTACTGACCTTTCTTATCTGGTCACTTGCACAACTATCTACAGACCTGTTTCTCCAGCCTAGTTTGACTTTCATCATGGACAAAGTTTGGCTGTTCGTTTGTAAAGTATAGAATGTATAACTGGAATTTTCTAGAATTGTGTGAAAATGTAGTCATACAATATGTACTGTCTTATATCTGACTTCTTTCACTCAGGATAATTAGTTTAGATTTATCCATTTGTATATTAATAGGTCTTTTTATTGCTGAGTAGTAGTTCAGTGTATGTGTGTGTGTGTGTGTGTGTCTGTGTCTGTGTGTGTGTCTGTGTGTATGTGTATCACAATTCATCCATTCACCAGTTTATGGACATTTGGATTGTTTCTAGTTTTGGGCTGTTACAAGTAAAGATCTTATGAATATTTGTATACAAGTTTTTATGTGCACATATGCTTTTATTTCTCTTGAGTAAATACCCAGGAATGGAATGTCTGCATCATATTGTAGGAATATGTTTAACTTTTTAAGAAACTAAAAAATATTTTCCAAAGCAGTTGTACCATTTACCATCAGTAGTGCATAAATGTTCCAATTGCTCCATGTCATCCCAAACACTCGATATACAGTCAGATTGTCCCAGCTCTGGCAACACATATTTACAGTTCATGATCCAGTGGAAAAGAGAGAGCAAATTCTCCTTTCTAATACCATAGATAAAATATTGGGAAATAATTCTACCAGTGTACCAATCATTGTCCTATGATGTTCTTGACCAAGAGAGGAGAAAAATAATGGAAAGTTCCATCATGGCCACAGAAAGTGGGGAGGAAAATTTCCCCAAAGCTTGGAAGGGAATAGAGAGAGGGAATCTGGGTAAAGAAAACACTAGATGATTTAGTATTTCCTGGAGTTTAAGGAGTTTGAGAGAAACCGTAGTACCAATAGCCAATAAAGTTTATGAGTAATACGCAAATTTGACAGTATAAACCTGGCTTACTATGTCTGCAAGAATTAAGGCAAGAAGGGGAAGGGTGGTTATCAAGATAAAAGACCTGAAGTATATAAGGCCTGTATTCTGACCCAGAAGTGGTCAGTAGGAGGTAATAAATGATCCTGGGAATAATTCTCTGAGCCAAGGGAAAAATCAATACAGTGGCTTTTTAGTATTTTCTGAAAGCTTGAGCGTGCCCGCTGGGAGTTCATACTTTATCAGTTAACTGATGACTTTTAGTTATGAATACAAGAATCTGTCAATGGATCACTTACATTACATGGAAAACAATAAGTTTAAGAAGTGTTTTATTACCCACAAATTAAAGTAGTCCTAGCCCTGACGTTCAGAAAGTTTCTGTGTGTCATCTCTGTATATTCCTTTTTTTTTTTTTTAAGTCTGATGCTCCTTCAAGAACGTGCTCAGCTCATAGGGATATATTGAATGTTTAGTTTCCTCAGTACAACTGATGATTCCAGTGATTGAGTTAGTATTCAGATAGAAATATGGATTGTTATTTTGAGGTACTAATTTGTCTTCTGCTTCTGTAAGCCCGATCTTTCTTTGTATTTTTATCTTTAGTATGGAAATGACATTTTTAATGTTGAGATTAATGATACTATATAATTACAGATCTGCGATGCTTTACAGCAATAAAGAAGTTGCATGATTTGTATGGGATATTGATACCTCTCAAGTGTTTCTGAACTTAAACCAGTTACATTGTTTCCAATGGTTATGAGATTTGAGTAATTATCTTATGAAACATATGAAGTTATTGCTGTTACTAGGAAGTATTTCATTGAGAAGTAATGCAGATGTTTGAATTCTGAAACAAAGATAGGAGGATCATTTGACTTGCAATGTTTCAAATGTGCTGGCTTGACACTGAAATGTTTATTCTTTAGCTATACTTTACCCACCAGATTTCTCTCTCACTAAATTGCTGCACTAGACTTGGGAACTAGTTAAAGTATTGTCTGTAAATGTAAGCACTGCTCCTACGTTCTCCCAGGTATGAACACTCTTTAAAACCAGGCTCATGGGCCTTGGCTTTCATTGCTCATTCTTTCATTCCAAAACTCCAAGACCAGTGCTCTATCATTTGACTGAAACACTCTTCAGTTCCAGGTGCCATGTTGCATGGCTATATCAAGATCACAGGGACTAAAAGGATGAAGGCATTTTATTTTATGTAGGCTAACTTGCCTGACTGATTCACTCATATTCGTTGCACAAAAACAGAGTGGCTTCTTTGCTCTGAACTTTAGGCTGCTCTGAACAAGAAAAGCAAGTTAGGTCAGAAAAAAGAAAGTGCTCTGCAAACGGACTTCCTGAAGGAAATCTCTACAGTGGCAATTACCAGGAGACTTCTAGGGAATCTCAGCAATACCTATGAGAACTCACAGAAAAAATGGTACTTCTAAGAGTTTGATAGTTTCTGGCCTTATATTTAGATCTTTAATCCATTTTGAACTTATTTTTGTGTATGGTGTTAGGGAGTGTTCTAATCTCATACTTTTACATGTACCTGTCCAGTTTTCCCAGCACCACTTATTGAAGAGGCTGTCTTTTCTCCACTGTATATTCTTGCCTCCTTTATCAAAGATAAGGTGACCATATGTGCATGGGTTTATCTCTGGGCTTTCTATCCTCTTCCATTGATCTATATTTCTGTTTTTGTGCCAGTACCATACTGTCTTGATTACTGTAGCTTTGTAGTATAGTCTGAAGATAGGGAGCCTGATTCCTCCAGCTCCATTTTTCGTTCTCAAGATTACTTTGGCTATTCGGGGTCTTTTGTGTTTCCATACAAATTGGGAAATTTTTTGTTCTAGTTCTGTGAAAAATACGAGTGGTAGTTTGATAGGGATTGCATTGAATCTGTAGATTGCTTTGGGTAGTAGAGTCATTTTCACAATGTTGATTCTTCCAATCCAAGAACATGGTGTATCTCTCCATCTATTTGTATCATCTTTAATTTCTTTCATCAGTGTCTTATAATTTTCTGCATACAGGTCTTTTGTCTCCTTAGGTAGGTTTATTCCTAGATATTTTATTCTTTTTGTTGCAATGGTAAATGGGAGTGTGGGAAGCAGCCGCATGGCACAGGGAGATCAGCTTAGTGCTTTGTGACCACCTAGAGGGGTGGGATAGGGAGGGTGGGAGGGAGGGAGACGCAAGAGGGAGGAGATATGGGAATATATGTATATGTATAGCTGATTCACTTTGTTATACAGCAGAAACTAACACACCATTGTAAAGCAATTATACTCCAATAAAGATGTTTAAAAAAATGGTACTTCTAAATAAATCCGTTCCAGGAACATTAGTGAGCAAGGTCTTTAAAGTAGATGCCTCAGGACTTGAATTTTCTCAGTGAACACCATCCAGTAGGTCATGGAAAATTTCCATATAAAAATTGAACATAGCTATGATACCTTTCTTTCATACATTTCATTAAATCATTGAGGGTTCTTGTTATCTTTATGATATGATGACTCAGCTAAATATTTGCTGAGGATATTCGTGCTCAAAACTATGGATAAAACTAGGATGAAAAAGGGTAGAAAAAAGTCATTCCCTTATAGTCTAGGAGTAAAAGACAAGATAAAAACAATCAGAGATTAACAAGGAACAGAGCTCTTGCAGTGTGAAAATAAGAGCACTAAACTGGGATTCAAGACACGTGGGTGGGTCTTCATGCCGTGCTAGTCTTTTGTGGGAGGATTTAGGCAAATTATGTCACTTTCTGGACTACAAATTCCTCAGTATAAAATTATAGTGTTATACTAACCTTGTGGCATTGGTTTCCTCATGTAATCATATTTCTGAAGGCAGAGATGATACAAAGGGAGGTTCTTTTACATGTTTGTTCCTATTTCATTTCTTATATGAATTACCAATAGCATCCTATATCCTGGGAGCTGAGCCTCACCCAATTAGCTCCTATTTTAATATTCTCCAAATGACATTACAGATACAGGTGATAGTCACTGTTTATTGCCTAGGCTGATGCATTTTGAATCTTCTCCTCCACTTCCATTTTCATTACAGTCTGGGAAACTGTAGCATCATTCTCAGCCTCCTCCATAGCAGATGTGGTTAAGTTATCCAAATCTGATTAATTAAATGTAACCAAAAGTTTAGTGGAGTTACCTGGGGAAGTTATTCTTTCCTTCTTGTGTTTCTCTCTCCCCTCTTATTGCTATTTGAAACACTCGCATGGTGGTACCCGAAGCTGAGGCAAGTGTCTGGTCTCTTTTCATGTTGAGCCACTGAACCTACTAGTAGCCACCTACTTCCAGACTTCCTGATGTGTGAAACAAACCAACAAAAAAGCCTAATCTTACAGTGCTGAAAATTGGGTTTCATGTTACTTGTATTTTAAAATATTCCTAATGGGTGTAGCGCACTATGAAGTAATATATACATATAAAACTTCTTGATTATTTGAGGATAATTGGTGCTGAAAAAGGCCACTTAAGGTGAAACCATATATAGCAAGGGCATCAACATCATAGTGAATAGGGACAAAATGTTTAATTAGGATTTAATCTTGGAAAATGAAACTAAAATTGATGAAAATAATTTAATTAATCCTTAACATTTAAGTTATAATTATAACTTCAGGTGATAATACCATTGTGATTTTTAAACAGCTTCATAGAGGTATAATTGACATGTCACAGAATTTGCCTATTATGAATGTACAGTTAGACAAATTTTAGTAAATTTACATAGTTGTGTAATTATCACCACAATCCTGTTTTAGAACATTTCTCTCACCCTAAAAAGTTCCCTCGTGCATGTTTTTGATCAATTTCTGTTCCCGCCTCCAGCCCCAGACAATCACTAATCAGTTTTCTGTATCTATAGACTGGCCTTTTATAGAAATTTCATATAAGTGGAATCATACTATATGTAGTCTTTTGTATATGGCTTCTTTCATTTAGCATAGTGGTTTTTGTTTTTTTTTTAAACATCTTTATTGAAGTATAATTGCTTTACAATGATGTGTTAGTTTCTGCTTTATAACAAAGTGAATCAGCTATACTTACACGTATGTCCCCATATCTCTTCCCTCGTGTCTCCCTCCCTCCCACTCTCCCTATCCCACCCCTCCAGGCGGTCACAAAGCACTGAGTTGATCTCCCTGTGCTATAGCATAGTGTTTTTGAGGCACATTCATGTTATTGCATGGATTAGTAATTTGATCTTTTGCTGAATAGTAATCCATTGTTTGGATAGTCTACATTTTGTTTATCCATTCACCAATTCGTCGGTATTTGAATTGTTTTCATTTTTGAGTTATTATGAAAAATGCTGCTATAAACATTGGTGACAAAATCTTGATGTGGTCATATGTTTTCTTTTCTCTTGTGTAAATACTCAGGAGTGAAATTACTGGATCACATGATATGTGTATGTTTAACAATTTAAAAAACTGCCTACCTGTTTTCCAAAGTGGCTTTACCAATTTGTATTTCCACCAGCAATGGATGAATCTTCTGGTCTCTTCACATGCTCCCCCAGTGCTTGTGATTGTCTGTCTTTTGGTTTATGGCCATTCTAGTGACTGTATAGTGTTGTCTCATTGTGGTTTTAATTTTCATTTCCCAAATGTCTAAAAGTATTGAGAAATTTTTCATGTGATTGCTCTCCATTTGTATGTAAATTTTTTCCCACTTTAAAATTGATTTTTTATTGAGTTGTAAGAGATCTTCGTACATTTATACAAGGAACACAACATTTACTAAATATGTGATTTAGAAATATTTTCTCCCATTCTGTGGCTTGCCTTTTCATTTTCTTAATGGTGTCTTTTACTGTGCTTATGTTTTTTTAATATTCAATTTATCAATAATTTCTTTTATAATTTACAATTAGTGTCATAACTAAGAAATATTTGTCTAACCTAAATTCACAAAGATTTTCTCCAATATTTTGTTTTAAAAATGTATAGTTTCAGCTTTTTCACTTAGGTCTATGATCCATTTGAGCTTACTTTTGTGTGTTGTGTGAGATAAGGACTTAAGTTCTTACTTAAAAAATATGGATATCCAGTTGTTCCAGCAGTTTTCTGAAAATACAATTCTTTTCCCATTGAATTTGGCACCTTTGCAAAAATTAATTATTCACAAACATAAGATATATTTCTAACACTTGATGCTGTTTAATTAATGTAAGTGTCTGTTCTGATACCACCACTACCTGAAATCAAGTGGTATATCCTTCAAAATTATTATTTTTCCAAATTATTTTAGCTATTACAGGTCTTTTGCATTTCCATATAAGTTTTAAGACCAACTTGTTAATTTCTATAAGAAAGACTGATAGGATTTTGATAGGGATTGAATTGAATTATAGATCAATTTGGGGAGAATTGTCTTCCTAGAGCTATTTGGTCTTCTTATTCTCTAATATGGTATGTCTCTCAATTTATATAAATCTTTAAAATTTTCTCTCAGCAATATTTTATAGTTTTCAATGTACATGTTTTGCACTTTTTTGTTAAAAGTTTTCATAAGCACTTAAATCCTTTCGATGTTATTTTGAATGTAGTTTTCTTAATTGAACTTTTGGATTTTTCTTTCCTAGTATATAATGTAATATGCACTGATCTTATATCTTGATATCTTCTTGAATTTGGTTGGGGGCTTTAGTGGGTTTATGATCAATTCTTTAGAGTATTATGCATACAGGATCCGTTGTTTGTAAATAAAGGCAGTTTTACTTGTTCCTTTTCACAATATATGCCTACAATGCATTACATGATCTGACCTCTGAAAAGCTCCCCAGTGTCATCTCTGTCCACTGTACTCTTCATTCATTACGTTCTGACCTCACTGACCTTTCTTTCCACAAAGCTCATCTCCCCTCATTTCTGTCTTAGGACACTTGCACATGTTATCCCTTTGTCCTGCAACATTCTTCACCCAAATATTTCATGGCTGCCTCCTTTCATCATTTTCATCCTTCACATCTCAAGTCAGAAATCATCACTTCAAAGTGAACTTCCCTGGCCATCCTGAGAAAGTCTCCCACCACTGTAACTATTCTGTAAACTATTTTATTCAGAACATTTACAACCCCAAAATAATCTTATCTTTTTACATATTTATTTTGTTTCCCAACCCTCAGCCTGAATGCGATTTCCTTAAAGGCAGTGACCTTGTCTCTTTTCCACTGTTCAATCCCAGTGCTTAGATTAGTGGCTGCCTCATAGTAGGTGTACTTTTTTTCTTTTTCTTTTTACTGTATGATTGACAGAAGAAAGAGAAAAATTTAAAGCATGCAAACAAAAACTGTTCAAGAGAGTGAATGTCATATTTTAGTTATTGCTGTAAAATGGACTGGAAATTATCACAGGGATTAACTATTCTAAAGGGAAGAAAGGGCATTAAATAAAAGTAACTTGACACATTCTGATTATGTGTTGGAGCCTTGAAACACTACAGGATATAATACCTCAGTGCACTCATGCCGGGTCCTGGGGACTGTCTATCACATCTTGGAGTTTGAGGGAGGAATATTCAATTGCATCTGTGCAGATTCTTTTTGTGAGTTAATTTGAGAATTAAGAGTACAAGCTCTCAATCTGGAAATCTCTGTAAAGCCCAAACCAGCTCATGATATATGGGCCTGTGGCTTGAACTTTGTTTCTATGACCCATTCCCCCATCATCTCCTGGCTGCTCAGCCTGAAGCTCAAGCAAAATATCACTATCACAGGATGAGATGCTTCAGGGCTAATGGTGCCGACACAGAGCCTTGGGGACAACTCTCGCACATCGTAGCATCCACCGCTGGACCCGCCAGATTATTTACTAGTTTCCTTGGTGTCATTGTCTTGACAAGTAACTCTGGGAATTCAGTGCATTCTTCCCCTTCAGCTAGACGCCACTAGAATATTTGACTCTCCGGATGTGTCAGGCAGGCTCTGTAATTAAATGGCTCAGCATTTCTGTTTGTCAGGATGATATAAAATAAGGCGAAAAAATGTTTGCTTTGTGAAGCCCTGCCATAAAACCTTCAGGAAGGATTATATATCATCAGGCCTTTGGCTCCCAAAGGAAAATGCTCTGAAAGACAAAACATCTTTAGTGTCAATTTTCAACCAGGAGAAAATTGAATGAAATGAAGTTTGACATGTGGAACAGTTTTCATAAGTTGTTTCAAATGTGAGTCACAAGAAAGGTCACTTTGAGGACATGGTAGATCAGCGGAGATGCTCCTAATAACTTGAATAGAGCCCAGAGCTGACTTACCTTTCTGTGCTGGCGGACCATGCCGTGGACCACGCTCAGTCAAGGAAGAATTGGACCCATTATGCATTTATGATTGAAGAATTTGTACTTGTGCCTTACAGTTGCTTCTATAAAAAGGGAGGCTGAAACTAGCTTGGAAAACACTTAGGAAGACAATCTCTACCTTCATTTACTTAAGCCCATCACTTGAAAACAGTCCTTTCACCAAACTCTCCCTCACCAGCAACTGTCATATATACAGCTAAAAACACAATGCAATATGGCTACCACAGTTGCACCTTCAAGCCATATTAGAAATTCAGCCTATAAAATTAACACCAATATGCTGTGATGAAACATAGTTACTGCACAAAACTAAACACTGTAAGAAGAGTGTATTTCTCAGAAATTTTGGTCATACATACATTTTTGGGTGTTGATAAATTAATGTGCTTAAGATACAATCTCATAAAGTATTCCTAGTTGGCCAGCCTGGGTTCTAGATTCAGAGATAGCATAGAAGAGTTATTTCAGGTTCATTCTTTAAAGGAATTAGGATTTCCTTGTACCATGCGTTTCTTTGTGCAGTCATGGATTAAACTAATATGCCTTCCTTCTCATTGCCGCCCCTGCCATTCAGTCTCCAGTTTCCTTAAACATACAATAATATGTAGATTCATTCCTGTTGTCTGACAGTTCATGCAAAGTTAAATTAAAGGAGATGACAAAGCCAGAATAGCAGCTCTCACTCCTGACTCACAACCTCAGCAAAAGCAAAAAAATGAGTAAATCAGTCTTCCCCTGGAGAGGGATGGCTAGTAGCTGGAAAGGCAAAATTTCTTTTCATATGCTGGACGTAAGAAAATAAAAGGGAGCTTTTCATTTTATATTTATGAACGTGTGTCACTGTCCCCTCCCCTAACATCTGAGCCATTATAGTAAGTACAGCAATGGATTGTACTTCCTCTTTTGATTGATAGCATGTCAACCTGAGATTCATAGAGGATAACTGGTCCTCCAGGTGAGAACAGCCTATCATCACAACTAGCAGCTAGAAACATGCAAAGATGCTGAAGTGGACTGGCTTCTTATCTGAGTTCCCTGCACCCCATTTCCTGGGGCTTTTCCTGTAGTATCTAGGGCAATTCCGTGTGAGAGCTTCTGTGGTTGTGTTTCGGCCTCCCACATGACCCAAATGTTAATCCTTAGTGGATTTAAAGCACCAGGCCCTTTGGTATTAGTCATGCTGATCAATTTTAATTGAAAAAGAGAAAGCACATATTTTGCACAGTATGGCACAAGGTACATCCATTAATAGAGCTGCTGGTAGGGAGGCCAGAGCAGTTCCTCCACGTTTCTCTCCTAAGAAGCTTTTCCTCTTTTAACGGAGTCTACATTCTGCAAGGAATGCGCATAGAGTGGAGAGGGAGGAAAGGGACCACTTGTCTGCTGGCCATCCAGGTTGTTAACATGGAGAGGATGTCACAGCCATATCACACTCCCTGGTGCACCCCTTGAGAGAAACCAGGCTGTTGAACCGCAGCTTTATTGTGTCTATAAAGACTAAATGGCAGTGATAGGATTCGAAGCCAGGTTTGCTTAGGTTAGTTCTAGTTGTGTAGGATAACTGCAGAGCTAGGATCCTCCTTTCCCTTGGAATTACCTTGCAATTTCTCCAGGAAATTTAATCCATTCATGTAGCTTCTCTGGTTTAAAGAAAAAAAAATCTGATCGGCAGCTAATCATTTATCTAGACAATTTCTTTCCAAATTCTCAGAGCTCTGTCTCAACAGTTTTTTTCCTCCTAAGAACTTACCATTTGAAAAAATAAGCAAATGAATTAAAAAAAAAGAAAAACAGAAAAAAACCCTCCCCTCTTAAATTTTGCTTCTAGGACTTATAAAACCCAAACTATTGCTTTTGTTGCTGTTTTGTTTTTAATAACAACTCTGTTGATATATAATTCACACACAATGAAATCTACCCTTTAAAAATGTACAATTCAGTGGTTTTTAGTCTATTCACAGAGTTGTGCAATCATCACCACTATCTAATTCCAGAATACTTTCATCATCCGCCAAAGAAATCCCATCCCCATTAGCAGTCTCTCCCATTTGCCTTACCCCCAGTCCCTGGCAACCATTAGTATACTTTCTGACTCAGTTCTGAACATTTAACATAAATTGAATCATAAAATATGGCTATTTTGGGCTTCCCTGGTGGCTCAGTGGTTGAGAATCTGCCTGCTAATGCAGGGGACACAGGTTTGAGTCCTGGTCTGGGAGGATCCCCCATGCTGCAGAGCAACTGGGCCTGTGAGCCACAACTACTGAGCCTGTGTGTCTGGAGCCCGTGCTCCACAACAAGAGAGGCCGCGATAGTGAGAGGCCCGCGCATCGTGATGGAGAGTGGCCCCCACTTGCCACAACTAGAGAAAGCCCTCGCACAGAAACGAAGACCCAACACAGCAAAAATAAATTAATTAATTAACAAAACTCCTACCCCCAACATCTTCTTTAAAAAAAAAAAAAAAATATGGGTACTTAAAAAAAATAAAATAAAATATGCGTATTTTGTGTCTGGCTTCTTTCATGTACTATGTTGTCAGTGTTTATCCATGTTGTAGCAGATGTTAATACTTCATTCCTTTCATATAAACAAATAATATTCCCTAGATCACATTTTGTTTATCCATTTATTAGTTGATGGACATTTAGATTGTTTCCATTTTTTAAAATAAATTTATTCATTTTATTTATTTGTTTTTGTCTGTGTTGGGTCTTTGTTGCTGCGCACAGGGTTTCTCTTGTTGCGACGAGCAGGGGCTACTCTTCGTTGTGGTGTGTGGGCTTCTCTTTGCTGTGGCTTCTCTTGTTATGGAGCACGGACTCTAGGCACATGGGCTATGGTAGTTGTGGCTCATGGGCTCAGTGGTTGTGGCTCGCGGGCTCTAGAGCACAGGCTCAGTTGTTGTGGTGCACGGGCTTAGCATATAACCCTATGTTTAAATTTGGAGGAAAATGACAAACCATTTTCTAATGTGACTGTAGCATTTTACATTTCTACCAATAATGAATAATGGTTTCAATTTCTCCACATCCTCACCAACATATTTATCATTCATCATCTTGATTCTAGTCATACTTGTGGATATGAAGGTATCTCATTGTGGTTTTGATTTGCATTTCCCTAGTGACTAATGATTTTGAGAAATTTTTGTTGCAATATAGCTGATATACCCTATTATATAAGTTTCAGGTGTACAACATAGTGATTCACAATTTTTAAAGGTTATACTCCATTTATAGTTATAAAATGTTGGCTATATTCCCTGTGTTATACAATATATCTTTGTAGCTTATTTATTTTATACATAGTAGTTTATACTTCTTAATCCCCTACCCCTATCTTGCCTGTCCTGCTTTCCCTCTCCCCACTAGTATCCACTCGTTTGTTCTCTGTATTTATAAGTCTCTTTCTTTTTTGTTATATTCACTGGTTTGTTTTATTTTTTAGATTCCACATATAAGTGATATCATACAGTGTTTGTCTTTCTCCATCTGACTTATTTAGCATAACACTCTCATTTGCCATGTTGTTGCAAATGGAAAACTTTCATTCTTTTTCATGGCTAAGTAGTATCCCTCTGTGTGTGTGTGTGTGTCTGTGTGTGTGTGTGTGTCTGTGTCTGTGTCTGTGTATCACATCTTCTTTATCCATTCATCTATTGATGAACACTTAGGTTGTTTCCATATCTTGGCAATTGTAAATAATGCTGCTCTGAACATTGGGGCGCAATTTTGAGCATCTTTTCATGTGCTTATTGGATATTTGTATATCTTTTGGGGAGAAATATCTATTAAATCCTTTGCCCATTTTTAAGTTGGGTTATTTATCTTTTAAATTTTGAGTTGTAAGAATTATTTATAAACTCTGAATAAAAGTGTCTTATCAGGTATATTATGTGCATATATTTTCTGCCATTCTGTGGGCTGTCTTCGCTTTCTTGATGGTGTTCTTTGAAGCACAAAAGTTTTTCCTTTTTAAAAATTTTGATTAAGTCTAGCTTATCTATTTTTAATTTTGCTGCTTATGATTTTAGTGTCATATCTAATAAACCATTGCTCAATTCAAAATCACAAAGATTTATAATTATGTTTTCTTCTAAAATTTTTTATAGTTTTAACTCTTCCACTTACATCTAGGACCCATTTTGTATTAATTACTGTATATGGTATGTGGTACAAGGGCAATTTATTTTCTTTCCTTCCTTCCTTTCTTCCTTTCTCATATGGATATCTAGTAGATCCAACATCATTTGTTAAAAAGATTATTCTTTCTCCATTGAATTTTCTTGATACCCTTG
Source organism: Pseudorca crassidens (assembly GCF_039906515.1). Lineage (NCBI taxonomy): Eukaryota > Metazoa > Chordata > Mammalia > Artiodactyla > Delphinidae > Pseudorca > Pseudorca crassidens. The sequence goes on from NC_090298.1 coordinate 90,288,935, forward strand.
TCAAAAATCATTTGACCATAGGTGTAAGGGCTTATTTCTGGTGTAAAACTATTTCGTATCCCTTTATCTTCAGAAAACATCTTGATTTTGGAGTAATAAGTTCAAGGTGCCTATCCTGAAAAATCTCAAACCACATTCACTGGACTAGAAATTCTTTATTTCTGGTTCTCAAGCCTTGTTTTAGGTTGTATTCTCCTAGAAGTAGATTCTAAGACTGGAACCCAAGTGTGAGTTGCTTACTTAGGAAGTGTCAGAAACATTGGTTGAGAGTGGAGAAGAGACACATGGAAGGGAAAGAAGACAATAAAGAATGTATTATTAAGTCATCCCCCAGAGTGGGCAACTGGAGTCCAATCTTATGGAGAAACAGTGAGAAGTGACCAAAGCATTCCTCCAAGTTATGCTACCTGAGAGATGTGGAACCTCCAGCGTTTTATATAACTTCTGATCATTGTTCCTGAAGATGTTAATTCTCTAGAACTTCCAGCTGGGGTGTATACAAGAGCGACTCTCTGCAGTGGTTGAGAGAGATTTTAGGCACAGAGATGTATATACTGGCAGTTAGAAGAGGCTGGAACACACCAAAACAGCAAGGTCAGAGGGACAGGGGAAAGGCATTGGTAGTGTCTGCTATGTGAACAAAAAGGTTTTCTTTCTCAGTGGGTGCTTAAAACTCAGGCCCTACCCAAGCACACTCAGCCTTTACCCCAGCCACCATTTCCAGAGACAGCCAGCAAAAACACTAAGCAAGAGAATAATACCAAGATATTACATTTGCAACAATATACAATTCTGAGCTGATATGCTGGACAAAATAAAACTTAATTCACATGCAAAGCAGCAGGAGGGTGAGCCACTTTCTTATTTGAAGTTATTGTTTTGGTCAGGAGTCTTTGGTTGCAAGTGACAAAAGCTACATTTTCTTAAACAAAAGAGAACTGTATTTGCTCATATAATTGAACTATAGAAAGAGGAGGGGGCAGCTGGCCATTAGGATATCTGGAACTAGGAGGTCAGATACATTTATGAATCTGTCTCTACCCTGTGGCTTTTTTTTTTTTTTTTTTTTTTTTTTTGTGGTAAGCGGGCCTCTTACTGTTGTGGCCTCTCCCGTTGCGGAGCACAGACTCCGGACATGCAGGCTCAGCGGCCATGGCTCACGGGCCCAGCCACTCTGCGGCATGTCGGATCTTCGCGGACCGGGGCACGAACCCGTGTCCCCTGCATCGGCAGGCGGACTCTCAACCACTGCGCCACCAGGGAAGCCCCCCCTGTGGCCTTTTTAACCTTCAGCTCCTCTAAGCAGAAGGAACATGGCTTTCTGCTATTCTTGGCTCACTTCCTTTTAGCTGCCCATTTGGAAAGAAATGGGCACTTTTCTGGCATCTATAATTTAAAACATTCCCAGGGAGCACGCCAATTTCGCTTACTTTGATAACATATCCTCTGCTGACCATTCTGTCCAGAAGGATGTTACTCTGACTTGGTTCATGGTCACACCCCTGTGGCCAGGGGGTAGAGGCTGTTATCAGATGAAGAGGAATAATGATGGGCAGAAGTAAACAATCTTTGATCTCTAGGGCAGGAGGGTGTGGGAATCAAGGGCCACACAAAAACATACAAAGAAGACAAAAAACTTCTTCTTGTCCCCTGAATCCTTTGTGTACTTCTGTAATATATTGGGAACCTCAGCTCACCATGGGATACTATTTCAAGGGCTTATAGAGAAACTCCTCCTCCTTGCAATTCTCATCTTCCCTTGGATGTAACCTGTCAAATCATAGCTCCCATGAGGTTACATCATGCTGTGGGATAGCTGATTTCCTTGTTTGTAATTATAAGGGGGGTAATAAAAAATCTGAATCAATCTTAACTATTTTTCTCTTTTTTAAATCCTCAAGTATTGGTTCATTAGGAAAGAAGTTACAAATTTCAGTGGTGCCTAGTTAGCAGGAGCCATTCAGCTGTTTTAGAAATAAGTGAGTGACATTAAATTTCAAATAATCAGTCTTCAGCAAAGATTAGAATGAGAAAGAGTTTTTAAATGCTTGGGAAATTTTGAAGTGGTTTCTAGATTGTTTCCAAATAATTTATCACCATTTGTATTCCTTAGGAATCCTCCAGACTGCAACAAGATCCACCAGCCTTTTCTGGGAAGGGAGAGCTGAGGCTCTTTGCTTGTGTGGGAGCAATCTCTTTAAGCAAGAAAAGAACACTGAAACTACTTTTACTAGTGATGTGACAAACATAGCAAGTAGTTACATGCTAATTCAGGCTATCACCTTTAATTAGAACTTGGGGAGGCTGAATTCTGCTGTCTTCAGTCTTTGGAAATAAGCACTCATGATCAAAGAACCACCTCCTTTAAATAATTTAGATAGCCATTTTAATTAAAGTAGATATTGAATACTGGTTATGAAAATGACTGCCTCTTTTTTTTTTTAACCTTTAGATTTGGTAACTGGCAAATAGGTCCCTGTACAGAAGGAAAGGGCATCTGGCTTAGTCCCTCTTTAGGGCTAAGGATCAAGCACACAGTCGGCTGGAGGCCTTCTGTGATCCCAGCACTTCCCTGGGATGGAACAGGTGGGACGGAGCCTCTTTCAGAGTCCCCTGGTGGGTTACCGTACAGGTGTCAACAGCTACCTGAGGACAAACCAACCTGATTCTGGTCTTCTGAGAAGGAGATATATGAATCCCTGCCCCCAAACAAGAGGGGTTTGGAATGCAGCAAAACATCTGATGAATCATTAGACATATCCTCAGAATTTCATGAAAAGGTCCCTGCAGAAAAGATACAGTATTCACCCTATTCAGAGACCTGAACATAGCCCATGTATACCATCATAAGCAATAAGCCTGCCCTGTTCTGCCTTTTATTAGTGAGTAAAGATGCTCATAAGAAAACTCTGGCAAAGAACCATTAGGTTGCAAGATTTCAACTGTCCCAAAATTCTTCAGTAGTTCCATCTTACTTCTGCCTTATTTTCCCTTTTCTCTCAGCTGTCTTGTACCTTCTCCTTTTCTCCAAGATCCCCAGGCCGGTAGAATACAAAAGATGTCATCAGCAAATCAATTAATAATCACTTTCAAAAGAAAGAGAGAGAGGGAGAAAAGAATCATGAGAGACTAGATAGCATAGTGCAAAGTTCATTTAATTATATTTCCTGTTTCCATATGCCTACAGTATTCCTCCCTGGCTTCTGGCGGGGGGAAAAGCCATGCTCTTTTTCTTCATCCTCCTCCCCTTCCTCTTCCTCCTTCTCTTTAAATACTTACAGATTCAGATTAAACTCACCAGTCCAGGGTGATTTTATTTATCTCACATTCTATTGAAGTGGAAAGGATTGGTTAAATTCCACTGCCACTCATTTTACAGATGGTCTTCATTAATCAATGAAAATACCCATAAAAGTCAATCTAGAATAGTATCCTTCTATGTGCTTATGAAAACCCAGCAGCATACTGTGGCCCAGCTCCTGTGCTCATTCTCCTTGAGCTCCCATTTACTGGGTCAGATTTGCATCTTATCCCTTTTATACTCTCTGACTGTTCAACATCTCCTTGGATCTAAAGGTCAAACTCCCTTGCTTTGAAGAACTTTTAGGCCACCCATCACAAATATGACTTTTGGAAGCTTCTCTGAGGTGGGCTTTGACAATTTTCTTCTGGTTTCATGCACTAAACTTATGCGCAAGAGTCACTACATCTTTCAATCACAGGTTTCAAAAATCCATGTAGTCTACTTCACTGCCCTACTTGGCTTTTACTTCCATAGAAGAAGGATCGTATACAAGGGGGGTGGAGACAATGTAGACAATAGTTTTTTTTAAAGGAGAATAAAAGTAAATAGAAGCCAAGACTTCCAGGCAGTAGTAGTTGAGGTAGTGCATGAAGAATATGGATGGGGCAGGCAGAGGCAGAGGATGGCCTGTATGGTGAAGGTGAGCGAGGGGTTTTAAGGATGGCAGTGATTTGGAGTGGCTGCTGTCATACTGAATGAGTCAGGGTGTAGTGTGAGCTTAATCTTGATGGAGGAGAGAACTGTAAAGGAGATGATGGAAGATATCTCAAAGCAGAAGAGTGTTCAACATCAGAAACATTAAAAAAAAAAAAAGATTTTCAAGACATCCAGGAGGTTAAGATACAGTTTGATGGGTCATGTGTTCTTCCTAACAACGACAAAGACCAAACCAGTATGTGGCTGAGCAAAGAAGTCTTACATCCCTGGCCACAGGATGATGAGTTTGAAAACATTCTCTTTTGAAACAAACCCAAGGCACTTGATAATTCTGGATGCAAAGTTTGTGCTGAAGTGAAAGTAGAGTTTGTTTTAACAATGGCATTGGAGTTTGAAATGAAGCTCAGCTGCCATAGAAATTCAACATCAATTGCACACAAACATACTGCATGACCTTGCATTAAAATAAGTCTTTCAAAGGACTGGATGTACTATAAATTGAGCAAGAAGCAGGCTCTTTTTGAAATGCTAATATCAGACAGGTATCAAGATTACCATGTTTCTACTGGAGCTCAGGAAATGAGTGACACTAGAAATAAATAGGCCATCGACTACCACTGCTAAGAAGCTCAGGTTCACCCTTTCCATTGCCACAGTGAAATTCATGATAAAATGCCCACAGAAGTAAACAGCAAGTCAGACCTATCCATAGCAGGGACAGAATAAGTGTCTGCTAAGACGATCCTACCCCCCAAAACACTGGCAATCCTGGTACATTTGTATATCTGTCAGAGACGGATTCACCCTGTGAGGGAGAAGGACTGACTTGTGCAGAATCTTACCTCCTGTCCTTGGGGGAATATTAAGAAATAAAAGATGCCTGTTCTTCCCTGACTTTTCCCATAGCGAACTGAGCTTTTTATGTCTTAAACCGCTTTGTCTCTTCCTCACTTTCCTTGCTACTTCCCTCTCCCACATTTCATGACCATTATATCTCTGTTAAACATCAGAAAGTAAGAATGGAAACTGTAGGGATTTAATGATGTCATCCCTCTGCAGGAGAGTACTGCCTAATAGAAGAAATAATTACTTATTTTGTTTAAAGTGTTTTCTCTAATCCTTGCAATTGAGAAGGCTTGGAATACATCACAGTCCGCCACCTCGTACACTTTGCAGAGTAACCCTTTATTACCGCTCTCTGGGGATGGATCAACCTTGGTTTGGTGTTGCGTCCAGTCCCAAATCACATCTCTTGCATGAAGATTCTGAGCAGAATCTAGCATGTCAGATTTTATTAATCTCTCTTGCATTCTCTTTACACCCTGGCATGTCTTTTTTTTTTTTTTTTTTTTTTGCCTCTAAGGAACATTTTGAAGCAGAAAGGACCAAATGATGGGTGATAAGTGGCCAGGGGAACATTGAGATATTCCCTTGTGAGCACCTCACCCGTATGACACAGGAAAGCCAAAGTAACACTGTGGATATTAGAACCTGGTTATATATAACATAAGCAAACTTCCATTTACTCTGCTGGCCTCAGAACTCTGGATTCCTCTTAAAATACACTGTTTTGATCATGAGCTATTTTAGTAATAATGTTCTTTGGTGATAGTAATGTGATAGCACAAAGGCCATGACCTTGACTAAAGCAGAGAATTTGAATACTGGCAATGCTCACCCTTGGGAAGATTCAGCTGTCATTTGCATGTTAACAGTTTCAAAGAACTGGCCACAGTTCTCCCCAGCTCTGTTACAGCACACACACCACAGACATTCATTGCCTCTGACAGGAGTTAGAACCAGTGGAATGTCTTCAAAACACTGCTGTCACAATGAGGCACAGTACCTTAGACCTTTTGTTTATTAGCTTGTGTATATGTAGCACTAGATGCTTCCTTTTTTTATCCCCTCTGTTTTGCAATAAACTATCATGACAGGGGTAGCCATTTTTTGGCTGCATTGCTTATAAGTATGCCCTGAGGCTAATAAGCATTGGCGTATCTGATGAATATGATGAGATAACTGTGTCAAATGCTGCTAGAGAAAGCCTGGTACGTGTCTATTATCAGAGAGGTCTGAGGCTCCCATATGATTGTGTGTGTGTGTGTGTGTGTGTGTGTGTGTGTGTGTGTGTGTGTGTGAAGAGAGACAGAGAGAGAAACATCTGTGGGATGTATCCTGCATTCATTCATTCATGCAACTAATATTTACTGCGCCAATGTGCCCAGATGCTGGGAACAAAATAAGCAGAAAAAAAAAGTGACTATCCATGCCCTTATAGAGCTTATCATCTAATTGGAAAAAAAGATGTTACTCAGTAACAAATAAATGATAAGCAGCATCAATTGGAAAGGAGATATAGTGTGATGGAGAATGCTCAGATCTTAGGTTAAATAATAATAATGCAATGAATTTGGTTAAAGGTTTTGGAAAAAAGTTAAAACTATGTGCTCAAGCATAATTAGCAATATTGTACATATTGTAGTTTCTTGATAAAAGTAGAATCTATTGATTCAGTAGAATTAGAAGAAATGGATTTTGTCAGAGGAAGAACATATCTTGATCATCAAGATATTTAGACATCAAGTCAAGATAAAAGTATGCAAATTGTACTGCACTTATGATCACAAAAGCACAGGCATTACTCAGGTGGAGTTTACAGGAGTTTGGGCAGGGGTAGAGTGATAAATCAAATGTTGAAGGGCTTGGTGGATGGATGAAAGAAACATGTCGAGCTTGCATGTTTAAGGATATATTGAGCTTGGTACATGTCATGTGTCTCCTCCATATGATCACATGGCATGTATGTCGTTAGCCTAACTAGAGAAATGGTAAAGACCTCACAGTGGCTTGTCTGCTCTACCCATCAGCCTTTTAGACTCTTCTGATTGAGGAGTTCCTGATACTGAGAAATGGCAGAGGTCATTCTCCAGGTGGTGTTACGGAATGAGTTGGGGAAGCCTGATGTTTCACTTGCTCTTCTGATCCCTTGCCTCCCAAAAGAAGGCTGGGTCAGCACTCTGCTGGGAAGCAGAGGATTGGTGCATAGATTTTTTAAAAAATTTATTGGCGTATAGTTGATTTACAATGTTGTGTTAATTTCATATGTACAGCAAAGTGATTCAGTTATACACATACATATATTCATTCTTTTTTAGATTCTTTTCTCATATAGGTTATCACAGAATATTAAGTAAAGTTCCCTGTGCAATACAGTAGGTCCTTGTTGGTTATCTATCTTATATAGAGTAGCATGTGTGTGTTCATCCCAAGCTCCCGATTTATCCCTCCCCACCACGTTTCCCCTTTGGAAACCATAAATTTTTTTTCGATATCTGTAAGTCTGTTTCTGTTTTGTAAATAAGTTCATCTGTATCATTTTTTAAAATTAGATTTCATGTATGAGTGATATCACATGATATTTGTCTTTCTCTGTCTGACTTACTTCACTTAGTATGATAATCTCTACGTCCATCCATGTTGCTGCAAATGGCATTATTTCATTCTTTTTTATGGCCAAGTAATATTCCACTGTATATATGTACCATATCTTCTTTATCCATTCCTCTGTTATGTACATTTAGGTTGCTTCCATGTCTTGGCTATTGTAAATAGTGTTGCAGTGAATATTGGGGTGCACGTATCTATTCAGGTTATGGTTTTCTCTGGGTATATGCCTATGAGTGGGATTGCTGGATCATACGGTAGTTCTATTTTTAGTGATTTAAGGAACATCCATACTGTTCTCCATAGTGGTTGTACCAATTTACATTCCCAAAAACAGTGGAGGAGGGCTCCCTTTTCTCCACATCCTCTGCAGCATTTACTGTTTGTAGACTTTTTGATGATGGCCATTCTGACTGGTGTGAGGTGATATCTCATTGTAGTTTTGATTTGCATTTCTTTGATAATTAGTGATGTTGAGTATCTTTTCATGTGCTTTTTGCCATCTGTATGTCTTTAGAGAAATGTCTAGTTAGGTCTTCTGCCCATTTTTTGATTGGGTTGTTTGTTTTTCTGATATTTAGCCACATGAACTGTTTGTATATTTTGGAGATTAATCTCTTGTCAGTCACTTCTTTTGCAAATATTTTCTCCCATTCTGTGGGTTGTCTTTTCATTTTGTTTATGGTGGTGCCTAGATTAAGAAGCCAAAACCTTGATAAATGATCCAATGAGCAGAAAGAACAAGACAAGGTTAAGAAGTCCAGCACTTTTTAAAAGGATATACATACATGATTTGGTTGACTGAATAAAACTGAAGTGGCCGTTCCCTTCATCTCGGTAATAAGAACTGCCATCTTAGTTAATTCAGGCTGCTTTAACAAAATACCATAGGCTGGGTGGCTTAAACAACAGGCATTTATTTCTCACAGTTCTGGAGGCTTGGAAATCCAAGATCAAAGTGCCAACTGATTCAGTTCCTAGTGAGAACCTGCTTCCTGATTTGCTTCCAACTGCCTTCTCACTGTGTTCTCACATAATGGCAAGAGATAGAGAGAGCTCTGGTCTTTCCTCCTCTTTTTATGAGGACACTAATCCCACCCTGTGGGCCCCACACTCATGACCTCATCTAAATTTAATTACCTCCCTAAGACCCCATCTCCAAATTAGGTGACTTCAACATATGAATCTGGGGGGATACAACATTCAACCCCTAACAACTGCATTAAATACTTTTATTTCAATGACCTGACATGGAGTCATTCTGTCAACATAATTACTGCATTTCTATAACTGTATCTGGAGAAGACTATTTGTTGCCCTTGATATCACATTCTCTCTCTTTCAATAACAGTGGAAGACCTAGTTTTTAGAGGTGAGTTGATGAATTTCCACATATCTTGTGATTTTCTGGATAGTTTTCTCTTATTGATTTCTAGTTAATTCTGTTTTGGCCTAAGAACATGCTTTGAATAATTTCATTTCTTTAAATTTGTTAAGGTTTGTTTTACAGTTCAGAACATGGTCTATTTTGAGGGATGTTCCATGTGTGCTTGCAAAGAATATGTATTCTGCTGTAATTGGGTGGAATGTTCTAGAAATAGCAATTAGGTGAAGTTGGTTGATAGCGTTCTTCAGATCTCCTATATCCTTACTGATTTTCTATCTATGTATTGGTCAAAAAGTTCATTCGGATTTTTCCGTAAGATGTAACAGAAAAGCCCGAACGATCTTTTTGGCCAACCCCATACTTGTAGCAACTGCTGAAAGAGAAGTGTTGAAGTACTGAACAATAGCTCTGGATTTTTCTTTTTCTCCTTTCAGCTTCATCACATTTTGCCTCATATATTTTGTAGCTCTGTTATTAGGTATACAAATATTCAGTTCCTCTTAAAGTATTCACTCCTTTGTCATTATGTAATATATCTTTTTGTTCTGGGTAATACTCTGTTCTCTGCTATTAATATAGCTACCTTAGCTTTCTTTTGATTAGTATTTACATGGTATATCTTTTTTCCATTTTTGTTTTTATTTTTAACCTATGTTTTCAGAACTAAAATTGATTTACCATAAATAGCATATAATTGTAACTTGCTTTTTTACTCCATTGTAACATTTTAAAACTTTTAATTGGTGTTTTTAAACAGTTTACATTTAATATAATTATTGATATGTTTGAATTAAAGACTACTATCCATCTATCTGTTTTTTATTTGTTACATCTATTCTTTCTTCTTTTCCCTCTTTTTCTACCTTCTTTTTAGTTTCAAATTTTTTCCTATTTTATCACCACTATTAGCTTATTGTTTATACCCCTTTTTTAATATTTTGGTGGTTGCCCTAGAATTTACAGTATATTGATACCTCAAATAATTTATTACCACTTTACAGAATTAAAAGGCCCTTACAACAGTATATTGTCAATTCCTTCCTTTCATTTTCTGTGCTATTATTGTCATATATTTTACTTTTATATATGCTATAAACACACAATACCTTGTTATTATTTTTGCTTTAGACAGTCATTTCTCTGTTATGACCAATTAAAAAATAAGACAAAACGATCTTTATATTTAACTACATTTACTGTACTTCCAGGGTACTTTATTTCTTTGTGTAAACCTCAGTTTTGTTGGATATCATATTCCTTCTCTCTGCAGGACTTCCTTTACATTTCTTTGTGTCGACCTTCTTGCCATTAATTCTCTAAGTATCTTCGCTTTTGAAAGATGTTTTCATATAGAGTTCAGATATAGAAGTTTGAGTTGACAGGATTTTTTTACTTTTATCACCTAAAAAATGTCACTCCATTTCCTTCTGATTTGAATAGTTTCCCAGGAGAAGCCTGTAATTTTTATGCATATTTTCCCCTCAGTATATAATAAATCTTTAACTCTGGTCACTTTCAAGATTTTCTCTTTGGTTTTTAGCAGTTTGAATGTTATATGCCTAGCTGTTTCTGTTTGCTTGCCTACTTCCTTATTTGTTAATTTATATTTGTATTTATCCTGCTTGTTGCCCTCTTAGCTGAACTTCTTGGAACTATCATTTTGTGTGTGTCATTAATTTTGGTAGATTCTCATCTAGAAAATTATCAGTATTTCTTTAAATATTTCCTATGTTCAGTTCTCTGTCTGTCCTTTTTTCTCTTTATGTTTTAGTTTGAGCAATTTTTATACTGACTCATCTTCAAGTTCACTGTTTCTTTCCTCAGCTGTATTGAGTCTACTGATGAACCCATTGAAGCCATTCTTTGTGACTCTGCTTTTCATATCTAGCAGTTCTTTTTTTTATATTTTCTATCTCTGCTGAATTACTGATCCTATCTGCCATGCTGTTCACCTTTCCTCTAGAGCTTTCACCATACTGATGAGATTCATTTTAAATTCTTTATTAGATATTTCCAACATCTGTATCATATCTGAACCTGATTCTGTTGATTGCTTTGTCTCTCGAGAGTGTATTGTTTTTATTTGTGTTTTTGTATGCCTCATAATTTTTTGTTGAGATATGGAGCTGGCCATCTTGTGGAGGACAGTAGAGTCTGAGGTAAAAAAAAAAAAAAAAAAGCTTAGGGCTGGAAATAGGCACATCTCTCCTGCTAGGTTTAGTGTGGTGTGTGTCTGTGTCTGTGTGTTGGGAGTGGTGGGGTCACTATTGTTAGGAGTTTAACTGGATTTTGGAGTTGTTGCTATGATCACTCTCAGTATAAGATAGGCTTCAAATCATCTAGTATTACTTTCTATGTAGCATGTGGGCTGGTTTGCCAGAGGGCTTTTCTTCGGTGTCAGCTCCACACTCAATTTTAAGTCTTCCCTTTGTGCTGTGCCTCAGAATGTTCTCTATGCAAGTTCTGGCCCCTCTTCAAGTAGTAGACCACTGTTACTTGTTACTCAATGCTTGTTAGCCTGGGGAAGGGGTGACATTTTCTCCTGTTTTGTTTATGTCTTAATCTTAGTCAGGTGCTGTGTTCCTGAGTCTCCGGGGTAGGTTTTTCTTGGTGATTCTACCCCACTCCTAGCTGGAGGTCTGGGCTCAGCAAATATTTCCATCCCTCTTTCCAATGTAAAAGGTTTTGTTTTGTTCCCTTCCCTCAGGATCAGTGAGTTTTTATCAGTGCCCTAAGAGCATCAGGTTTTGTCTCCCTCCCTCCAATGGTTTAAACCTTTTATTTCATAGAAGATATAGGGGAGAATGACCTATGCTTCCCTCCAGTGCCATTGCCACTCCAGGCCTGCAACTTAAGGAACACATTTTTAGGATCGTTGCTGATCTTTTGTGTGAGCATCTGATTCTTTGCAGATAAACCTGTGATGGGTGCAAGTTCTCCTGTGCTTGTGTTCAGGGGTTCATATTCTTTTGCGAACCCAAAGTTGGCCTTTAGCAATTCATTAAAATATTAAGCTGAATTCTTACCTGTAACAGGGAGTATCTATCCCAGGAAAGCAAGTTCTCGTGCCCTAACTCGTCTAAGATGTGCTTTTCTTAGATTCCAGATTAGTTGGTGATCATCAGTTCTCTGCTGGTTTCAAGAAAAGTTATGAATATTCAGATTGTTAGGCATTTCTACCACTGCTGCTGCTGTTATTGTTTTAAGTGCAGGAGCAATGCTCTTTATATCATTCTACCTCCTGAGCAGAAAGTGAAAGTCCCAGAACACACAATATTTAGTTGGGCTTGTGAGCAGTTGGAATCAAGGCTCCATTTCCTGGTCTCTCCTATGGCTAGAACTTCCAACAAATATTCCTAAAGTGGGAGAGAACGTGCTCTTCTCCATCCTGTCCCTTGTTGTGCTCACTCAAATGCAGGCATGAGATCTAGAGCTGATACAACCGTCTTGTACCACGAAGTGAATTTAGGAAAAGAGGACACACATCCGGTAGTACAGCAATATACTGGGTTGGCCAAAAAGTTCGCTCAGATTTTTGCAACATCTTATGGAAAACCCTGAACGAACTTTTTGGCCAACCCAATAGAAGAAACATACAAGCACTGGGTTACCTTTACGAATATTCACCTGAGAGAGAAAAAAACAAATAAAATAACTTCTAACTTGTTTAATTTACTGGATATTCTCTTTCATTGCTAAAACTAATTCTAACTTATACATTTTATAAGCATTCACAACAGTGATGAACAACTGACATCAAGATGAGGCAAGTTTTCAGGTACAAGTCTGCTGGTGCAGTAGAATTTTCTCCCTCTCCATCCCCCAACCTTTAGCACCCAGCACCTAGCTCAGGGGCTCACACATCACCGGTGCTCAATAAATATTCAGTAGTGAAAAATGCAGGCATACCAACTGACTGTGATTTCTCCAGACTATAAATCTGCCTGCCTCTATTTGTTATACTCTTTTATATAACCATGATTTATAATCACCTCTTCACCTGCACCACTGAATCCCACCTTCAGTCTTCAGTCAGAGATACATAATTAACAGAATGAATTACTTTTCTTTCCTTTTGGTTTTTCCTCTCTTAGGGATGTAAGGAGAGCTGAAAAGGCAAGAATATGTCTATAGGGGAGAGGAAAAAGAGAATCAGGGAACTGAAAACAACTCATAACTGAAAAAATGGCCTCTGATAACTAAGCGGTAGCTCCAGGTCATCTCCTGGGATAACTCTTTAACTCGTTGATTCTGTTTGAATGTTGGGCCATAAAAGTGTCCTTGGAAGAAATAGTTCCTTTTCTTTCCCAGAAGGCTACTATCTTCCAGTTATTTATATATCCCATGACAAAGAGGAAAGCAGTAAGACAGTTCTGCAATCTGTCACTGGACCACAGAGCAAATGCTTGAAGCTCCTGCCATGTAGCCAAATGTGGCCTGAGAGCACTGGTGCCATCCTGGGTAAACTCTAAGTTCCTCACAACCAGAATCTATGCCATCTGTTTAAATTTCAAATACTGTACCGTAAAGAACATAATATGTAAGATATTTCTTACATCTGCTGTTACTGCAAATATACCAGAAACTAACTACTTGAGGGATTTCACTGGAGTTGAAGAAAACTGTACTGAGAAAAACATCTCTCATGTAAGAAGCAAAGAAAAGGCGTGTTTCTCTCATCTGTGTATTATTACAATTTGTCTGCCCTCCTCAGTACATCAGCACTAATGATGCTGAAGTCCATGAAAGATAATTGCCTTGAGTCATTCTCTAGCCACAGAGAAGGTAAGATTAATAAAGAACATTTGTTATAATTTTGCAACCAATTTATGTAATGGAACTCATAATAAATAACCACATTAACACAAGGATTCATTAAAGCCAATTTACACATCAATTTGTTCACTGTGTTAAACCATTTGTAAGAATAAGTTAGTTTCTTTTTGTGTCGCCTTTTTTCTCTTTTAAAGTAAAAATTATTGTTAGATATGGTAAGTTTTTTGCTTTTATAGAAGCAGCATTGTTAGTGATATATGTTGATTTCTCAGCTGTTGCTACATGATATATAATTTTTACAGCATGTTGCTTCTGTCTGGACTAAGAGGAAATTATTGTTTTAAAATATAAAACCATTATTGATAGTCTGTTCTTCCCTCAGTAACTTGTCACCTCAGGCGAACATAGTTCACCACAAGAGAGGCTGTGGATTTCCACAGACTGTCAATTATTTACAGAAAAGGGGACTAGTGCAGTCTAGTAAATGAAATTCACAAATTATCTCCATGCATCTTATTAAAACCATTTTCAAGTTACCCTATTTCCAAGCTTTAGCTAACATCATTACCTATTCCTTTTTTTTTAACTGAAGTGTAGTTGGTTTACAATATTAATTTAGTTTCAGGTATACAGCGATTCCGATTTTTTGGCAGATTATATTCCATTATAGGTTATTATAAGATATTGGGTATAATTCCCTGTGCTATACAGGAAATCCTTGTTGCTTATCTATTTTATGTATAGTAGTTTTTATCTGTTATTCCCACACCCTAATTTGTCCCTCTTCCCCTCCCTCTCCTCTTTAGTAACCATAAGTTTGCTTTCTATGTCTGAGTCAGTTTCTGTTTTGTATATAGATTCATTTGTATTATTTGTAAGATTCTACATATAAGTGATATCATACAGTATTTGTCTTTCTCTAACTTACTTCACTAAGCCTACTATTCTCTAGGTCCATCCACGTTGCTACTAATGGCTGAATAATCTTCTTAAGCCAATTGTCTGTTGATGGGCACTTTGGGTTACTTTCATGTCTTAGCTATTGTAAATAATGCTGCTATGAACATTGGGGGTGCATGTATCTTTTTGAATTAGTGTTTTTGTATTTTCTGGATATACACCTGGGAGTGGAATTGCTGGATCATAAGGTGATTCTTTTTAGTTTTTTTTTGTGTGTGTGGTACGCGGGCCTCTCACTGTTGTGGCCTCTTCTGTTGTAGAGCACAGGCTCCGGACGCGCAGGCTCAGCAGCCATGGCTCACGGGCCTAGCCGCTCCACAGCATGTAGGATCTTCCCGGAGCGGGGCATGAACCCATGTCCCCTGCATTGGCAGGCAGACTGTCAACCACTGCGCCACCAGGGATTCTTTTTAGTTTTTTAAGGAACCTCTATACTGTTTTCTTCAGTGGCTGCACCAATTTACATTCCCACCAACAGTGTAGGAGGGTTCCCTTTTGCCCACATCCTCCCCAACATTTGTTTTTAGTAGACTTTTTGGTGATAGCCATTCTGATAGATGTGAGGTGATGCCTCATTGTGGTTTTGATTTACATTCTGTAATAATTAGCAATGTTGAGCATCTTTTCACGTGCCTGTTGGCCATCTGTATGTCTTCTTTGGAAGAATGTCTGTTCAACTCTTCTGCCTGTTTTTTGATTGGATTTTTTTTCTTTTTATATTGTGTCATATGAGCAATTTGTGTATTTTGGATATTAACCCCTTGTCAGTCACATCATTTGCAAATATTTTCTCCCATTCCATAGGTTGTCTTTTTGTTTTGTTGATGGTTTCCTTTGCTGCGGAAAACTTTTAATTTTAATTAGGTCTCATTTGTTTTTATTCGCTTTTGTTTCACCTTTCCCTTTTTTTATCTACCCACTACTGCTAGGATAAGATGCCTCTCGCTCATGTGTAATCTAAAAAATGCTGCCATTACCCAGTCATTAACAAATCTCTGTAGAAAAAAAATGGATCTTATATTGACACTGAGAAATTAAGGTCGAAATTGTTGCTAATGTATGTAACATACTTCTACAAGAAAAAGACCAAGGTCATAAATGGCTGGTGGTTTGTTCCCATGTGGTAGGCTGAATATTGCCCCCTTAAGATATCCATATGAATATGTTGCCTTACATGAAAAAGGGAACTGGCAGATGTAATTACATTAAGGCTCTTGAGATAGAGAGACTATGCTGGATTATTCACGTGGATCCAATGTAATCACAAGGGTCTTCATGAGAAGGAGTCAGGAGGGTCAGAGTTTTAAAAAAATGTAGGTATGATAATAGAAGGAGAGGTAGGAATGATGCAGAGTCATGAGCCAAAACAACAGATTTTCCCCCAGAGGCTCTAGAAAGAATGCAGTCCTTCCAACAACTTGATTCTAGCCCCTTGAGACGGATTTTGGACTTCTGCCTTCCGGAAGTCCAAAATTTGTGTTGTTTTAAGCCACTAACTTTTTTGTAATTTGTTACAGTAGCAATAAGACATAGGTGTATCTGTGAAGCCAGAATAAGCACTTATGAAAATTTCCTTATAGAACACAGAGACATCTCTTTAAGAAGAGTGACAAAAATAGAAATATCAGAGACATTTAAATCAGTGGAAAATTAATTGAGAATGGAAAGACGACTTTGCATAACCAAGAGGTCATGTCAGTTTTTCTTTAGTATAATTCATGCTCTTTACTAGACAAAAACTTGCAAGAACAGACATATAGCACAAAAGAATATCCATCCACAAAAGGAACCATATTTATACCATTCCTGTTTTATGTCTTTGAACAAGGACCATATATCTTTGTTCAGATATACAAAATATTCCTGATGTCAGTCCATCAGGTAGAGACTTATGGAGGGGTATAAATGATACTTGGGATCAAAGTCCCTACTTGAAGAAGATATTTGATGAGTTTTCTGGGAATTGATAACTGTCATTGTAAAGATGGCAGCCATATTGAGGGTAAAATACATTTGAACTTGCTTTCCTTCTACCCCTTGTTTTTCAACCTTGGAAATTTATTTATACCAGGAGTGTAATGTCTAAATATTCAATAAGTCATCTCTGAATGACTGCTTTGGGAACATGCTTTCCTAAGAGATAAAATTCTAGTCTTTGAGAAACTGAATGCAATAAATTGTACTCTGATTTGCAACCTGAATATGCCTTATAATGTCAAGTTTTGCCTGTTGCTTATCACTCTGGCTCTCACAGTATGAACTACAATTTACTTCTTGTCTTCTTTGCTAAGATTTTCATGTATGTTAGTCTTATTTCCCTCCTTAAAGATGCAGACCATATGTTCTGAGTCCTTAAGAAGCACTATAAATATATGATCACTTAAAAATAGACTGTTTCATTTAAACCATAGTTATAGCTGTGCTTTTGTTTAGGATAGGTCAGTCATCATTCTTTTGCCCTAATGATGTTGAGGTTAAGTGGCTGAAACGAGTAACATCTTCGGGATTAAGTTTCATAAGGTACTTTTTCTTCTGGATTTATATTAATTATTTTGACTTTTATCTCTCAAGAAAAGGAATAACGAATTCTAAAAATAAGTCTTATTCTTCCTTGAAAGGGAATTAGGTGTGTATTGTTCTTGTTAATCCTTATTTCAGTATTATTATGACATGAAACTGACACATTGACTTCTAACACAATGGCTTCTGACCTTGAGTCATGGACTCCAGAAGATCTGTGAAAGGGTTGCATGCAAGTTTTGTAGATGCCCAGGGTGCCTACAGGTTTGAGGGTATGAGCAGAAGCTATGGCTGGTGCCACAGAGTCCACAAGCCTCCCTTGCTTCTTGCTGCAGCCAGAATTGCACAGGTCACTTCATAATCCATGAGCCCTCATGCCACATACCAGTTACCTTGGTTAAGTTTGGTTGTGAGCTATATGCTTAATGAGGTTGTAAAGTATATATGATGTGATAGTCTCAGAATGTGTCCAGATAATGAAAAGGCCATATCTATGTATCCACGTGGCTACATTTAAGAAATTCAAAATTATTCCTTAATCTCTCTTCAGACCTTTAAATATGAGATTTCTTCCCATTTCATAGAAATTCTCCAATGAACAATAGCTACAGTCCCTGGGGTTGTTGTTTGGAGACACAGCAAGAATATAAGCTATCTATTTCACTGACCATAAATAAATAGGTACGTAAATAAATAATAAAAACAGGAACAAAAGCTGCATCGTTCTGTGTCAGCAGCAGTAACAGTGGCTTCAGTGTTACAGAAGCAGCAGCAGCTCTGTGGTCCACCACGCAATGTGGACGTGGGGTATATTTCTGTAGGATCAGGCTAAAGACTGTTTCCTTAGCCCTCCAAAGATTCTGTGAACTACTTACACCCTTTAGCTTCCATGGTCTGCCATGAAGAGCCCTGAATAACACACCATTTAATCCAGGGAAAAAAAAAAAAGCTTACACAGCACAAAGAAAAGCAGGACAACAAAAGAATTAAACTTTTTTTGACAGTTGATTTTCTTCTGAGCACAGTCATTAATTCTACTGTCAGCAGGAATAAAGATACTTCCTGAGCAAGGTGTAAAGCTGAATTCTTGTAATACTGAGCAGTGGTGACATGCAAATGAGAATAACCCTTCAGAGCATCTCACCTCCTTTTTGTTAACTTTGCTCCAAGCCTGTTTCAAAACTTCAGCAAAATAAGTTTTTGTTGTTGTTTTTTCTTTTTTTAAGTTACAGAAATTATTAATCTTTTGGGAGACAATGAGGTCACAGAAAATCTAAAATATTTTTATTGACTGACTTTAAAAAAAAATGTTTATAGGAGAATATAATAGATTTTGTTAAGAAAATAATGAGGCATGAAGAAGAGAAAAGGTTACTTTAAGTCCCTTCAGTCTCAACCCCCTTTAGAACAACAAAACAACATATTTCCCACAGGTATTCCTTTATCCCCTCAGGACTGACTTATGCTTTGCCCAAATTCCCTTTCTTTGCCTCTTTGCCCCAGCACTACTC
Source organism: Pseudorca crassidens (assembly GCF_039906515.1). Taxonomy (NCBI): domain Eukaryota; kingdom Metazoa; phylum Chordata; class Mammalia; order Artiodactyla; family Delphinidae; genus Pseudorca; species Pseudorca crassidens. Next base: position 90,307,497 of record NC_090298.1, read on the forward strand.
AGATCTCTCTGCACTGTACAGGATGGCCATCTACCTCTACGATAGTCTTTGTCAGACTCAGTAACTAAGGCCACCCTCAAGTAGTTCGATTCTCACTGCCAGCTAACCACAGCTTCACTGCTGCTTCCTCCTTCACACCATCCCTGAAGATAATGCCAGGTGTGTGTCCAGGCCTTGTCCCCCACAATACCCACTTTAGCCTTCTTCCAGTATCCGTCCGAACTCATTGCTGCTAATCTGAAAGCCATCTCGCAGCTGTGCACCCCTCCGCTCATGCCCTGTGATTCTCCCCATTATTCTTCCTCTAGGGTCACTGGAGTGAGACAGTGAGCTCTGAAACATACAAGCTCTTCTTGATTTCCAGCAGCCCCTACATCAGTCCGAATCAACACATTAACCAGTGTTCTTTTCAGGCAAGTGCAGATTCAAAACAAATTCCCTAGTTGCTCTCTCTGACCAGACGGCTACTCCTAGGACTTTTCTTTCTAGATATTCTAAAGCCACTACCTAATTATATGTGAACTCCCAATCCAAGTGTCAGGCTATTCTTCCCAAACTCCCCACATTCAGTGACACTAATGTTTGATCAGTGCACATTCACCAGAGAACCTTTTGCAAAAACCACTAAGTTGTGTATTTTGAGGGGATGGAAGCAGGAACACACACACAAAATAATCCTGACCTCAAGTCCCTGGCATGCATCTCTACAAAGGGAAATTTTTTCATGTGCCTGTGACCTGCCTTCTTTAACCCTGTGCTATCATACATGTTTAAATGTTGACTATCCTATTTAGAACAATTCCCCTCTCATCTGTCAACTCTCATTCATTCTGCCTCAGGTCAGCATAGATGAGTAGAAACTGTACAGTTTGGAATCAGGCAGACATAAGATCAAATTCCGGCTGTTCTACCTATAAAATGTGCGATATTGAACCAATAATTTAACGTTGTATCTTAGTTTTCTCAAATGTAAAAGCAGAAGTGACATGTCATGATTTAGCTGACATTTCGATGAGAATTAAAATTTAAATGAGATAATGAACATATTACCTTCCATATTGCCATTATGCTCACATAAATAACTTATTATTTTCTGTATTAATAAGAAATCAGATTTACTCTCCTAGAGCTGGTATATTTCACCTAGGTAATAGAAGCTTGGGAACACAGGTGAATCATGATGAAAAACAGATAAAACACACATCCTGCTCAGTGCATCAATGAGCAGGAAAAGTCAAGTTAGCAAATTCTTCCACTTTCAGGTTGCATATTTCCAAAATCCAAATTAATTAGGTTTATTTTAACTATGGGCAAACAGGATGCCTAGGGTACAAGAAATGAACCACTTGAAACCAATAAATACTACAGTGGTATTTATTAGAACAAAAATTTCCAAGAATTAGCAGAATCTTCTACTTTCTTAGACACACTTAAACCTATGTGGCATATACCTTCTGGGAAGATCTCTGTTTATCATACCAGTTGATTTCCTGCTGTATTATTTTGTTTTCTCAATTATTTTAATCTAGTCCCTAAGTAAAATTGTTTCTTTCTCCTCTATAATTATTAGGACATAGAAATTTACTCTATCATTTCACCTCCCACTTCCAATCCTTTTCCTCAAAGCAGTGTATGTCAAAAACCACTTTCTGCCTTAGTATCTGGGAGCCTCGTGTCACAGTAGAAAAATACCCACTGTCTGTTGCTGCTGTTGGGTGTAAATAAGGCTGATGTATTTTGGAAACTACCTGTCCAAAGCCACTGTAGTTTGGCTAATGGATCTGAACAATGATGTCTATCGTATTCTCTTCTTTGAAGATGCTCACTGGCAAAACAATGGTTCCTTTTTCTGGGTAGCCCATGTAGTAAAATGCAGTCATCTAAAAGCAACTTGACATGGATACAACATTCTTTTTTCAGCTTTGGGCATCCCACGATCTAGAATGAGTAAATTCATAAATTTGGAGTGTCAATACTTATTTTTTTTAATTATTTCTAATATATACAATGAAATGATCAAACCACTTACTGACCCACATGTGATTCACCTGTCTGGCCTAGAGAAGTGCATCAGAACTCCCTCCAGAGCTGCCAGCACCAGAAAAGTTTTCCTCTCTCTGCTTATTCTCCATCACTTGCTGGGCCCTACGGGATCCACCAGGCCACCCCCAGGGATTCATCCCATGACTGTGGTGGCTCGTTCTAGCTTATGAGTTTAATTTGTAAAAATATTTTGTTCGCTTGAATGTTGTGCTCCATAAGTGTTTTACATGCCTCAAATCTATACCAATTATCATAGCCCAGGAACAGAATGCATACTTGTTTTTCCTGGCCTGACCCAATGTTCTTTTTAAATCAAATTAGTTACCAATATATAATAAACAGATGATTGTATGTTTAAGAAAAATATTGATAATTCTCACTACTTTTTAAAAAATCAGGAACGTTGCCCCATGTAAAGGGCATATGTTCTCCATTTCCTGAGTCTTTATGATCCTATTGTTTCTCTGAAAAAGAGGGTGAGTTTCAGTTGCCATTCGTCACTACACTGGCATTCGTGTTTTCCTTAGAGTTCAGCAACATGTCTCTGGACAAGTGTCTCTATCTGAGGTGAAAACTGAAGAGAAAGACAGGAGAAACTAAAGAAAGATGGGCAAGGTTTTTTCTTCATGGAAGTGAGAATGTATCAGATGTCTCACGCACTTGCATCATTGCTCATTCCCTACAGATATTTCAGTTTGCAATGCCAGTTCTAAACCCTTCTGCATTTAGGGACACCAGACTTGCCTTACTAATCCATCACTTTCTCCACATAGATTACAGGTGCTGCTTGAAACTCCTTCCTAACTAAATCTTTTACATCTTGTTGCAGTCTCACAAAGTATCAATTTCTACTTAAACAGCTCTTTCAGAACTTTAAATAATAAAATAATGTTTGTACTGTTAGGAAAGCAGAGGCATATTATAGAGTAGCTAATTACTCTTAAAACCATCTGCCATCTCCCTAACCTTGTGCACTTGTATGAGTTGGTTTTCTTTGGTTGTAAACCATACAAACAAAGCCTGGCTAATTTAACTAAAAGAGAATTTATTAGAAGGGTATGAGGAGGTACTATAATTACTAAGAGGACTGAAGAGAACTAGGTCTGGCAGGGTGGGAACAGTTACAGCTCAGAGGAATTGGATGACAGGGGTGAGTGACAGTTTTATCCACATGCTGCTGATGACAAGTAACATCTCTAAAAGGTTGTGATTTTTATTCTTCTACCCATGAACTCAAGACTCAAAGTTCAGATGTCCAGATGGCCTGAAGTGAATGACATTTGTCCCTAAGGGAAGTCAGTATACTACCCTGATTAACAATTGCACCAAAACTACAAACAGTGGAGGAAAGATAATCTTGCAAAAGAAAGTCCAAACGCCTATGACCAGAAGAAAAAGAGAATGATTGCCAAAAGGACAAGAAAAGCCCACTATAGGATCTATTCACTATAAGCTAGCAGATAACTTCTAATGTCTTTAAGTTGTGCCATGTTTTGATAAAAAGAAAAATAAGATGACCCACTTTGTGCTTTTGACACATTCTGTACTTAATTTATATTCTCAGTTTTATATTATTCTTCAAAAAATTCCCCCAAATTGGATAAGCTTTACAACTCACATACCTAGATCTCTCCTGAAGGAATTAAAACATTTCATTCAAAGTGCAATTTTTCAAATCAAGGAGACATTAAGATAGACATAAGGTAAATCCTACATGGACTCTGTATCAAACATGTTTTCTCACTCCACCATCTTTCACCTTCTCTGCCACCTTCTATCTCTCTTTTTTACTCAAGAAACAGAGGTAGAGATAAGGGGAAGAGGTCAGTACAAGGCAGAGTAGAGTCAGAAAGCAAGGAAGAAGCCATGCTGGAGACAAAGAATTTGGGAGGATAGTAGAGAAAGAAAAGGAATTTTGAAGTATATTATAAGTTAAGCCTCTAGCAAATGTAGATGTTGCAGTTAAATTCATGTATTACAGTTTGCTGTGTTCCACATTTGAAATTCCAAGACAGCAAGATGGTGGAGGGGTGGGGGAGGGTAGGCAGCCCACAGGGAGTGTGGTAGAAAGAGGGCTGGAGAGAGGAAGGTGAGGTTGTGGTCAAGGTGCAAAATAAGAACGAAACTTGATTGAAAAGTCCTTCACCTAGCCCACAACCCATATCACTGTTTTGGTCTTGCAACTAATTCTTCCTTGCCTTTCCTATCTCCCAGTTAGAGGACTTCCTTAAAGGTACAGCCTGTCCCTGATCAACACATTCTCCTCCTCCCACACTTCCCGTCCTCACTCCCATCCCACTCCACACACAACTGAAAATCAGTTAGGAGATCTCTTCAGCTCTCCCTGACAGGCCCAACCTGTACATGGAATAGTTGCAGCCCACTACAGGATCTGTTCACTACAATTTAGCAGATGACTTCTAATGTCTTTAAATTCTGCAGTGCTTTGATATAAAGAAAAATAAGTTGACTCACTTTGTGCTTTTGACAAATTCTTCACACACTGCCTTCATGGATATAAAGACATACACTGTCAGCCTGACTCCTTACATAGGTTTTGAATAGAAAATAGAAATAGGTGTGAATAGAAAAGGGTCAGTCTTCGTACTTCAATACTGGAAAAAAAAATTTTTTTTGACTTGGGGAACAGTGCATGAAGGTTTATTATTATCAAGCATACATTGTATGACATACATCAGTACTGACTGAATTCAGGTTAAGGAGGAAATGTAGCATGAGAGAGAGGGTAGGTTTTTTTTTAATTTAATTTAATTTTATTTATTTTCTTATACAGCAGGTTCTTATTAGTTATCTGTTTTATACATATTAGTGTATACATGTCAATCCCAATCTCCCAATTCATCCCACCACCACACCCCTCTCACTTCCTCCACTTGGTATCCATACGTCTGTTCTCCACATCTGTGTCTCTGTTTCTGCCTTGCAAACCAATTCATTGGTACCATTTTAAACATTTATTTATTTTTGGCTGCATTGGGTCTCCGTTGCTGCTCACAGGCTCTTCTCTAGCTGTGGAGAGTGGTGGCTACTCTTCGTTGCGGTGTGCAGGCTTCTCATTGCAGTGTCTTCTCTTGTTGCGGAGCACAGGCTCTAGGCACAGGGTCTTCAGTAGTTGTGGCACATGGGCTCAGTAGTTGTGGCTCGTGGGCTATAGAGCGCAGCCTCAGTAGTTGTGGCACACAGACTTAGTTGCTCCATGGCATATGGGATCTTCCTGGACCAGGGCTTGAACCAATATCTCCTGCATTGGCAGGTGGGTTCTGAACCACTGCGCCACCAGGGAAGCCTTTTACCATTTTTCTAGATTCCACATATGTGTTAATATACAATATTTGATTTTCTTTTTCTGACTTACTTCACTCTGTATGACAGTCTCTAGGTCCGTCCACATATCTACAAATGACCTAATTTCGTTCCTTTTTATGGCTGAGCAATATTCCATTGTATATACATACCACATCTTTATCCATTCATCTGTCAAGGGGCATTTAGGTTGCTTCCATGACCTAGCTATCGTAAATAGTGTTGCAATGAACATTGGGGTTCATGTGTCTTTTTTCAATTATGGTTTTCTCTGGATATATGCCCAGTAGTGGGATTGCGGGGTCATTTGGTAATTCTATTTCTAATTTTTTAAGTAACCTCCGTACTGTTCTCCATAGTGGTTGTATCAATTTACATTGCCACCAACAGTGCTAGAGGGTTCCCTTTTCTCCACACCCTCTCCAGAATTTGTTGTTTGTAAATTTTCTGATGATGCCCATTGTAATGAGTGTGAGGTGATACCTCATTGTGCTTTTGATTTGCATTTCTCTAATAATTAGTGATGTTGAGCAGCGTTTCATGTGCTTCTCAGCCATCTGTATGTCTTCTTTGGAGAAATGTCTATTTAGGTCTTCTGCCCATTTTTGGATTGGGTTGTTTATTTTTTTAATATTGAGCTGCATGAGCTTTTTATATATTTTGGAGATTAATCCTTTGTCCATTGATTCATTTGCAAATATTTTCTCCCATTCTGAGGGTTGTCTTTTCGTCTTGTTTATGGTTTCCTCTGCTTTGCAAAAGCTTTTAAGTTTCATTAGGTCCCACTTGTTTATTTTTGTTTTTATTTCCATTACTCTAGGATGTGGGTCAAAAAAGATCTTGCTGTGATTTATGTCAAAGAGTGTTCTTTCTATGTTTTCCTCTAAGAGTTCTATAGTGTCTGGTCTTATATTTAGGTCTTTAATCCCTTTTGAGTATTTTTGTGTGTATGGTGTTAGGGAGTGTTCTGATTTCATTGTTTTACATGTACCTGTCCAGTTTTCACAGCACCACTTATTGAAGAGACTGTCTTTTCTCCATTTTATATCATTGCCTCCTTCGTCATAGATAAGTTGACCATAGGTGCGTGCATTTATCTCTGGACTTTCTATCCTGTTCCATTGATCTATATTTCTGTTCTTGTGCCAGTACCACACTATCTTGATTACTGTAGCTTTGTAGTATAGTCTGAAGTCAGGGAGCCTGATTTCTCCAGCTCCATTTTTCTTTCTCAAGATTGCTTTGGCTATTTAGGGTCTTTTGTGTTTCCATACAAATTGTAAAATTTTTTGTTCTAATTGTGTGAAAAATGCCACTGGAAATTTGATGGGGATTACATTGAATCTGTAGATTCCTGTGGGTAGTATAGTCATTTTCACAGTGTTGATTCTTCCAATCCAAGATCGTCGTATATCTCTCCATCTGTTTCTGTCACCTATGATTTCTTTCATCAGTGTTTTATAGTTTTCTGAGTACAGGTCTATTACCTCCTTAGGTAGGTTTACTCCTAGGTATTTTGTTCCTTTTGTTGAAATGGCAAATGGGAGTGTTTCTTTAATTTTTCTTTCTGATCTTTCATTATTAGTGTATAGGAATGCAAGAGATTTCTGTGCATTAATTTTGTATCCTGCAACTTTACCAAAGTCATTGATTAGCTCTAGTAGTTTTCTGGTGGCATCTTTAGGATTTTCTGTGTATAGTGTCATGTCATCAGCAAACAGAGACAGTTTTACTTCTTCTTTTCCAGTTTGTATTCCATTTATTTCTTTCCCTTCTCTGATTGCTTTGGCTAAGACTTCCAAAACTATGTTGAATAATAGTGGCGAGAGTGGACATCCATGTACTTTTCCTGATATTAGAGGAAATGCTTTCATTTTTTCACCACTGAGAATGTTGTTTGCTGTAGGTTTGTCATATATGGCCTTTATTATGTTCAGGTAGGTTCCCTCTATGCCCACTTTCTGGAGAGTTTTTATCATAAATGGGTGTTGAATTTTGTCAAAAGACTTTCCTGCATCTATTGAGATGATCATATGGTTTTTATTCTTCAGTTTGTCAAAAAGATGTATCACATTGATTGATTTGCATATATTGAAGAATCCTTGCATCCCTGGGATAAATCCCACTTGATCATGGAGTATGATCCTTTTAATGTAGTGTTGGATTCTGTTTGCTAGTATTTTGTTGAGGATTTTTGCATCTACATTCATCAGTGATATTGGTTTGTAATTTTCTTTTTTCTGTGATATCTTTGGTTTTGGTATCAGGATGATGGTGGCTTTGTAGAATGAGATTGGGAGTGTTCCTTCCTCTGCAATTTTTTGGAAGTGTTTGGAAGCATGGGTATTAGCTCTTCTCTACATGTTTGAAAGAAGTCACGTGTGAAGCCATCTGGTCCTGGACTTTTGTTTGTTGGAAGATTTTTAATCACAGTTTCAATTGCATTACTTGTGATTGGTATGTTCATATTTTCTACTTCTTCCTGGTTCAGTCCTGGAAGGATGTACTTTTCTAAGAATTTGTCCATTTCTTCCAGGTTGTCCATTTTATAGGCATAGAGTTGCTTGTAGTAGTCTCCTATGATGCTTTGTATTTCTTTGGTGTCTGTTGTAACTTCTTTTTCATTTCTAATTTTATTGATTCAAGTCCTCTACTTCTTTTTCTTGATGTGTCTGGCAAAAGATTTATCAATTTTGTTTATCTTCTCAAAGAACCAGCTTTTAGTTTTATTGATCTTTGCTATTGTTTTCTTTGTTTCCATTTCATTTATTTCTGCTCTTATCTTTATGATTTCTTTCCTTCTACTAACTTTGTGTTTTGTTTTTTCTTTTTTCTCTAGTTCCTTTAGGTGTAAGGTTAGATTGTTTATTTGAGATTTTTCTTGTTTCTTGAGGCAGGGTTGTATTGCTATAAACTTCCCTCTTAGAACTGCGTTTGCCGCATCCCATAGGTTTTGGTTCATCATGTTTTCATTGTCATTTGTCTCTAGGTATTTTTTGAGTTCCTCTTTGATTTCTTCAGTGATCTCTTGGTTATTTAGTAACGTATTGCTTAGCCTCTATGTGTTTGTATTTTTTACTTTTTTCCCCTGTAATTGATTTTTAATCTGATAGCGTTGTGGTGGGAAAAGATGTTTGATAAGATTTCAGTTTTCTTAAATGTACTGAGCCTTGATTTGTGACCCAAGATGTTATCTATCCTGGAGAACGTTCCATGCGCACTTGAGAAGAAAGTGTAATCTGCTGTTTTCAGATGGAATGTCCTATAAATATCAATTCAATCTATCTGGTCGATTGTGTCATTTAAATGTTGTGTTTCCTTATTAGTTTTCTGTCTGGATGATCTGTCCATTGGTGTAAGCAAGGTCTTAAAGTCCCCCACTATTATTGTGTTACGATCGATTTCCTCTTTTATAGCTGTTAGCATTTGCCTTATGTATTGAGGTGCTCCTATGTTGGGTGCAGAAATATTTATAATTGTTATAACTTCTTCTTGGATTGATCCCTTGATCATTATGTAGTGTCCTTCCTTATCTCTTGTAACAGTCTTTATATTAAAGTCTATTTTATCTGATATGAGTATTGCTACTTCAGCTTTCTTTTGATTTCCATTTGCATGGAATATCTTTTTCCATCCCCTCACTTTCAGTCTGTATGTTTCCATAGGTCTGAAATGGGTTTCTTGTAGACAGCATAGAGATGGGTCTTGTTTTTATATCCATTCAGCAAGCCTGTGTCTTTTGGTTGGAACATTTAATCCATTCACATTTAAGGTAATTATCGATATGTATGTTCCTATTACCATTTTCTTAATTATTTTGGGATTGTTTTTTTTAGGTCTTTTTCTTCTCTTGCTTTCCCACTTAGAGAAGTTCTTTTAGCATTTGTTGTAGAGCTGGTTTGGTGGTGCTGAATTCTCTTAGCTTTTGTTTGTCTGTAAAGCTTTTGATTTCTCCATCGAATCTGAATGAGATCCTTGCCGGGTAGAGTAATCTTAGTTGTAGGTTCTTCCCTTTCATCACTTTAAATATATCTTGCCACTCCCATCTGGCTTGTAGAGTTTCTGCTGAGAAATCAGCTGTTAACCTTATGGGAGATCTGTTGTATGTTATTTGTTGTTTTCCCTTGTTGCTTTTAATAATTTCTCTTTGTCTTTAATGTTTGTCAGTTTGATTACCATATGTCTCGGCATATTTCTTCTTAGGTTTATCCTGCCTGGGACTCTCTGCCCTTCCTGGACCTGGTCTCTTTCCTTTCTAGTTAGGTAAGTTTTCGACTATAATCTCTTCAAATACTTTCTCAGGTCCTTTCTCTCTCTTCTCCTTCTGGGACCCCTAAATGCGAATGTTGGTGTGTTTAATGTTTTCCTAGAGGTCTCTTAGGCTGTCTTCATTTCTTTTCATTCTTTTCTCTTTATTCTGTTCCATGGTAGTGAATTCCTCCATTCTGTCTTCCAGATCACTTATCTGTTCTTCTGCCTCAGTTATTCTGTATTGATTCCTTCTGTGAATATTTTCATTTCACTTATTGTATTTTTCATCTCGTTTGTTTGTTCTTTAATTCTTCTAGGTGTTTGTTAAACGTTTCTTGCATCTTCTCAATCTTTGCCTCCTTTCTTTTTCTGAGGGCCTGGATCATCTTCACTCTCATTATTCTGAATTCTTTTCCTGGAAGTTTTCCTATCTCCACTTCATTTAGTTGTGTTCCTGGGGTTTTATCTTGTTCCTTCATCTGGTTCATACTTCTCTGCCTTTTCATTTTGTCTGTCTTTCTGTGAATATGGTTTTTGTTCCACAGGCTGCAGGATTGTAGTTCTTCTTGCTTCTGCTGTCTGCCCTCTGGTAGATGAGGCTATCTAAGAGGCTTTTGAAAGCTTCCTGTTGGGAGGGACTGGTGTTGGGTATAGCTGGGTGTTGCTCTGTTGGGCAGAGCTCAGTAAAACTTTAATCTGCTTGTCTGCTGATGGGTGGGGCTGAGTTCCCTCCCTGCTGGTTGTTTGGCCTGAAGCAACTCAGCACTGGTGCCTACAGTCCCTTGGATGGGGCTAATGGCAGACTCAGGAGAGCTCATACCAAGTAGTACTTACCAGAACTTCTGCTGCCAGTGTCTTTGTCCCCATGGTGAGCCACAGACATGCCCCACCTCTGCAGGAGACCCTCCAACAATAACAGGTAGGTCTGGTTCTGTCTCCTATAGGGTCACTGCTCCTTCCCCATGGGTTCTGATGTGCACAGTACTTTGTGTGTACCCTCCAAGAGTGTAGTCTCTGTTTCCCCCAGTCCTGTCAAAGTCCTGTAGTCAAATCCTGCTAGCCTTCAAAGTCTGATTCTCTGGGAATTCCTCCTCCCATTGCCTTACCCCCAGGTTGGCAAGCCTGAAGTGGGGCTCAGAACCTTCAGTCCAGTGGGTGGACTTCTGTGGTATAATTGTTCTCCAGTTTGTGAGTCACCCACCCAGTGGTTATGGGATTTAATTTTATTGTGAATGTGCCCCTCCTACTGTCTCATTGAGGCTTCTCCTTTGTGTTTGGATATGGGATATCATTTTGGTGAGTTTCAGTGTCTTCCTGTCAATAATTGTTCAGCAATTAGTTGTGATTCTGGTGCTCTGGCAAGAGAGAGTGGGTGCATGTCTTTCTACTCCAGCATCTTGAACCAATCCTTCTGGAGAAAATTTTATGTAATAAATCTCTTAGACTGTGAGCAGAATTAGACAGTCTACATAAACTACCATAAGGTAGAGAACTAGGTCTGAGTGTTAAAATCTTTTTGACAGTTTTCCCCCAATGTGAATGGCTCTCTTTATCATTACTCTCAGCCAGACAAAACCTACTAATCTATGGTGGCCTTGGGATAGAACACTCGTTTTCCCCCTCAGGATTTTCTGGGATAACTAATGATGCCCCATATTCTTGTTTTGATCTGTAGTTTCAGCTCTCCATAGATTGTCTAAAGCTAAAACAGTTGCTTGGCAGAGAGCTGCCAGGGACCATTCATAGCTCAGGAGATTTAAAACTGATATCAGAGGATATCTAAAGCTTGTGAGCTGCAGACCTGCTACAAAGATTTGTTAAAAGTAGAGGAATTATTTATGCTGGAGGGAAGAATTACAATAGGAACACATAGGGATTTGAGCTAATGAATTCAAAACTGAGTTGAATTTTGTATATTCTAGGAACCTCTATTTCTTAATATAACCCAAAAGCCTTTAAAAAAACAGTAAACTGGAACTATTCTGTGTGCAGCTTGGGCCTGTCAGGGAGAGCTGAAGAGATCTCCTAACTGATTTTCAGTTGTGTGTGCAGTGGGATGGGGGGTGAGGGTGGGAAGTGTGTGAGGAGGGGAATGTGTTGATCAGGGACAGGCTGTACCTTTAAGGAAGTCCTCTAACTGGGAGATAGGAAAGGCAAGGAAGAATTAGTTACAAGACCAAAACAGCGATATGGGTTGTGGGCTGGGTGAAGGACTTTTCAATCAAGTTTCGTTCTTATTTTGCACCTTGACCACAACTTCACCTTCCTCTCTCCAGCCCTCTTTCTACCACACTCCCTGTGGGCTGCCTACACTCCCCCACCCCTCCACCATCTTGCTGTCTTGGAATTTCAAATGTGGAACACAGCAAACTGTAATACATGAATTTAACTGCAACATCTACATTTGCTAGAGGCTTAACTTATAATATACTTCAAAATTCCTTTTCTTTCTCTACTATCCTCCCAAATTCTTTGTCTCCAGCATGGCTTCTTTCTTGCTTTCTGACTCTACTCTGCCTTGTACTGACCTCCTCCCCTTATCTCTACCTCTGTTTCTTGAGCAAAAAAAGAGAGATAGAAGGTGGCAGAGAAGGTGTTAGATGATGGAGTGAGAAAACATGTTTGATGCAGATTCCAGGGAGGATTTACCTTATGTCTATCTTAATGTCTCCTTAATTTGAAAAACTGCACTCTGAATGAAGTGTTTTAATTATTTAAGAGAGAGCTAGGTATGTGTGCCATAAGGCTTATTCAATTTGGGGTAATTTTTATAACGAATGATATAAAACTGGGAATGCAATTTTAAGTTCAAAGGTAGAAATTTAATTGACTTCTACTTCCAGTTTATATGGAGAATAACCAAAAATTTCCTTCCAAATCATGATAAGAACAACATCATCAACAAAGTGGATGAAATTTTCTACGATGATAATGAGAATTAGTAGATATAATAGAGCCTTGATGAACTGAATTCCAGAGAAAAACAAGTGCTGCACAGATGAGCAGAGTACCATATAAACTTCTCTACCTGAGGGATGGTTCTTTGTCTCAATGTGGATGGATGGAGAGGTGGGCCTGCCATAGATAAAGAGACTCTTCAGGGGCACAAAAAGATATTTGAGTTTTCAAGGATCTCATTCAGATTCGATGGAGAAATCTAAAGCTTTAAAGACAAGCAAAAGCTAAGAGAATTCAGCACCACCAAACAGTTCTACAACAAATGCTAAAGGAACTTCTCTAACTGGGAAACACAAGAGAAGAAAAGGAACTACAAAAAACAAACCCAGGGCTTCCCTGGTGGCGCAGTGTGAAAGGGAGAGTCCGCCTGCAGTGAGAGTCTGCCTGCTGATTGAGGGGACATGGGTTCCTGCCCCAGTCTGGGAAGATCCCACATGGTGCAGAGCAGCTAGGCCCATGAGCCATGGCCGCTGAGCCTGCGTATCCAGAGCCTGTGCTCCACAACGGGAGAGGCTGCAACAGTGAGAGGCCCGCGTACCACAAAAAACAAAACAAAACAAAACAAAAAAACCCAAAACAATTAAGAAAATGGTCATAGGAACATACATATCGATAATTACTTTAAGTGTGAATGGATTAAATGCTCCAACCAAGACACAGGCTTGCTGAATGGATACAAAAACAAGACCCATCTCTATGCTGTCTACAAGACCCACTTCAGACCTAAGGACACATTCAGACTGAAAGTGAGGGGATGGAAAAAGATATTCCATGCAAATGGAAATCAAAAGAAAGCTGGAGTAGCAATACTCATATCAGATAAAATAGACTGTAAAATAAAGACTGTTGCAAGAGATGAGGAAGAACACTACATAATGATCAAGGGATCAATCCAAGAAGAAGTTATAACAACTATAAATATTTCTGCACCCAACATAGGAGAACCTCAATACATAAGGCAAATGCTAACAGCTCTAAAAGAGGAAATCGACAGTAACACAATAATAGAGGGGGACTTTAACACCTCACTTACACCAATGGACAGATCATCCAAAATGAAAATAAATAAGGAAACAGAAGGTTTAAATGACACAATAGACCAGAGAAATTTAATTGATATTTATAGGACATTCCATCCAAAAACAACATATCACACTTTCTTCTCAAGTGTGCATGGAACATTCTCCAGGGTAGATCACATCTTAGGTCACAAATCAAGCCTCAGTACATTTAAGAAAATTGAAATCATATCAAGCATCTTTTCTGACCACAATGCTTTGAGATTAGAAATGAATTACAGGGAAAAAAAAGTAAAAAACACAAACACATGGAGGCTAAACAATACTTTATTTAATAACCAAGAGATCACTGACGAAATCAAAGAGGAACTCAAAAAATACCTAGAGACAAATGACAATGAAAACACGATGATCCAAAACCTATGGGATGCGGCAAATGCAGTTCTAAGAGGGAAGTTTATATCAAGAGAAAGAAGAACAAACAAAACCCAAAGTTAGTAGAAGGAAAGAAATCATAAAGATCGTAGCAGAAATAAATGAAATAGAAACAAAGAAAGCAATAGCAAAGATCAATAAAACTAAAAGTTGGTTCTTTCAGAAGATAAACAAAATTGATAAATCTTTCACCAGACACATCAAGGAAAAGAAGGAGAGGACTCAAATCAATAAAATTAGAAATGAAAAAGCAGAAGTTACAACAGACACCAAGGAAATACAAAGCATCATAGGAGACTTCTACAAGCAATTCTATGCCTATGAAATGGACAACCTGGAAGAAATGGACAAATTCTTAGAAAAGTACATCCTTCCAAGACTGAACCAGGAAGAAATAGAAAGTACGAACAGACCAATCACAAGTACTGAAATTGAAACTGTGATTAAAAATCTTCCAACAAACAAAAGTCCAGGACCTGATGGCTTCACAGGTGAATTCTTTCAAACATTTAGAGAAGAGCTAACACCCATGCTTCTCAAACTCTTCCAAAAAATTGCAGAGGAAGGAATACTCCCAAACTCATTCTACAATGCCACCATCACCCTGATACCAACACCAGACAAAGATACTACTAAGAAAGAAAATTACAGACCAATATCACTGATGAATATAGATGCAAAAATCCTCAACAGAATACTAGCAAACAGAATCCAACAATACATTAAAAGGATCGTACACCACAATCAAGTGGGATTTATCACAGGGATGCAAGGATTCTTCAATATACGCAAGTCAATCAATGTGATACACCATATTAACAAATTGAAGAATAAAAACCATATGATCATCTCAATAGATGTAGAAAAAGCTTTTGACAAAATTCAGCACCCATTTATGATAAAAACTCTCCAGAAAGTGGGCATAGAGGGTACCTACCTCAACATAATGAAGGCCATATACGACAAACCCACAGCAAACATCATTCTCCACAGTGAAAAACTGAAAGCATTTCCCCTAAGATCAGGAAAAAGACATGGATGTCCACTCTCACCACTATTATTCAACATAGTTTTGGAAGTCCTAGCCATGGCAATCAGAGAGCAAAAATAAATAAAAGGAATACAAATTGGAAAAGAAGAAGTAAAACTGTCACGTTTGCTGATGACATGATACTCTACATAGAGAATCCTAAAAATGCCAGCAGAAAACTACTAGAGCTAATCAGTGAATTTGGTAAAGTTGCAGGATACAAAATTAATGCACAGAAATCTCTTGCATTCCTATACACTAATGATGAAAAATCTGAAGGAGAAATTAAGGAAACACTCCCATTGACCACTGCAATAAAAAGAATAAAATACCTAGGAATAAACCTACCTAGGGAGACAAAAGACCTGTATGCAGAAAGCTATAAGACAGAGATTAAAGAAAGTAAAGATAATACCAACATATGGAGAGATATACCATGTTCTTCAATTGGAAGAATCAATATTGTGAAAATGACTATAGTACCTAAAGCAATCTACAGATTCAATGCAATCCGTATCAAATTACCAATGGCATTTTTTACAGAACTAGAACAAAAAATCTTAAAATTTATATGAAACACAAAAGACCCTGAATAGCCAAAGCAGTCTTGAGGGAAAAAAACAGAGCTGGAGGAATCAGACTTCCTGACTTCAGACTATACTACAAAGCTACAGTAATCAAGACAATATGGTACGGGCACAAAAACAGAAGCATAGATCAATGGAACAAGATAGAAGCCCAGAGATAAACCCACACACCTATGGTCAACTAATCTGTGACAAAGGAGGCAAGGATTTACAATGGAGAAAAGACAGTCTCTTCAATAAGCGGTGCTGGGAAAACTGGGCAGCTACATGTAAAAGAATGAAATTAGAACACTCCCTAACACCATACACAAAAATAAACTCAAAATGGATTAAAAATCTCAATGTAAGGCTGGACACTATAGAACTCTTAGAGGAAAACATAGGAAAAACACTCTTTGACATAAATCACAGCAAGATCTTTTTTGATCCAATCCCCAGAGTAATGGAAATAAAAACAAAAATAAACAATGGGACCTAATCAAACTTCAAAGCTTTTGCACAGCAAAGGATACCATAAACAAGATGAAAAGACAACCCTCAGAGTGGGAGAAAATATTTGCAAATGAATCAATGAACAAAGGATTAGTCTCCAAAATATATAAACAGCTCATGCAGCTCAATATTAAAAAAACAAACATCAAATCCAAAAATGGGAAGAAGACCTAAATAGACATTTCTCCAAAGAAGACATACAGATGGCCAACAAGCCCATGAAAAGCTGCTCAGCATCACTAATTATTAGAGAAATGCAAATCAAAACTACAATGAGGTATCACCTCACACCTGTTAGAATGGGCATCATCAGAAAATCTAAAAACAACAAATGCTAGAGAGGGTGTGGAGAAAAGGGAACCCTCTTGCACTGTTGGTGGGAATGTAAATTGGTACAGCCACTATGGAGAACAGTATGGAGGTTCCTTTAAAAAACTAAAAATAGAGCTACCATATGACCCAGCAATCCCAGTACTGGGCATATACCCAGAGAAAACCATAATTCAAAAAGACACATGTACCCCAATGTTCATTGCAGCACTATTTACAATAGCCGGGTCATGGAAGCAACCTAAATGCCCATCAACAGTTGAATGGATAAAGATGTGGTACATATATACAGTGGACTATTACTCAGCCACAAAAAGGAATGAAATTGGGTCATTTGTTGAGATGTAGATGGATCTAGAGGCTGTCATACAGAGTGAAGTAAGTCAGAAGGAGAAAAACAAATATCATATATTAGTTCATATATGTGGAACCTAGAAAAATGGTACAGATGAAGTAATTTGCAGGGCAGAAATTGAGACACAGATGTAGAGAACAAATATATGGACACCAAGGGGGGAAAGCCACAGGGGGATGGCGATGGTGGTGTACTGAACTGGGCGATTGGGATTAACATGTATACACTGGTGTGTATACAATTTTTGACTAATAATAACGTGCTGTATAAAAAAAATAAAATTCAAAAGAAAAAAAGTAAAGCTAATTGTGTTTACATTTACATAATCAATTTGTATTGATGAGCTGTCTCAGTTTTACAGTTGATGTTGCCTTTGAAGGTCTTTGCCTTTTACATTTATGTGTTAATTGTATATCTCACATTTCCTAGCAGAGGTTGGGATCCTCTCTATGATTTCAAATAATACATGGTTTTTAGAAAGATACAATGCCATTGTAAGCTAATAAAATGTTTATAATGATATTGCAGTTAGAATAAAAAAAAATCTGAGTTTAGGTGATACTGAGATGGCAGGAGATATCTAAGTCTAAAAGATTCCAAACAAAAAATAGATGGCGTAGTCAAATAAGTTTGCCCTACTTAAATACCATCAAGAAATCAGCCATGGAGGAGGGGCTGATAAGCAGAGAAAAATCACATATTCTTGTGTTACTTAGATCCCAGAGCACTGCCAAAGTTGAATCCAAAAGTGAAACAAAAAACCTTAAACTGAAAGTTAACCTTCTCCCGGCTCAAATATGGGCAAGATAAAAAAGGCAGTAGTGACACAGAAAAATTGAGGAAGGACTAATTAATATAACTAAAGCTGTGCTATAGCACAAGTCCAGTTTGGCACTACACAATGCCAGTGCCCTCACCTTAACTGCCAAACAGGGCAATGGCTTGCATTCTCTGGAACAATTTTATGTTGTTATTTTATACACAATATTCAGCATATAATAAAACATTATGATATGTGATGAAGCAGGAAAGTATGTCTCGTTACCAAGAGAAAAAAATCAATATAAACAGAATTAGAAATTTCCCAGATACTAGAATTAGCAGCTCCAGGACTTAACTATGAAAAATATGTTAAGAAACTAATAGAAAAGATGAATAAAATATTAAAGAGATGAACTATTTGGGGAGAGAAGTGGGAATTTGAAAATAAAAAAATCAAATTTCTACAATTGAAATGCATAATATTTGAAAACAAAATTTCATTGTATGGGCATTAAAATAAGTTGGATAGTATAAAAGAAAGACTCAGTAATTTTAAAGATTTACCAATGGAAAATTTCCAAATGAAGGACACAGTGGGAAAAAAGGTAGGAAAAAAAATAGAGCATCTGCAACTTCTGGGTATTATCAGGCTGTCTAATACATGTGTATTTGGAGTTCTAAAAGGAGAAAAATGAAATTATGTGGAAGAAAACATGTTTTATGGCCAAAATGTTTAAAAATTTAACAAAAAATATCAATCCACAGGTTGCAAAGCTTAACAAATGCCAAGTAACAGGTCCTGAGTAGAATAAAGAAAGCCATATCTAGGCATATCATAGTCAATTTGCTGAAAGCCCAAAAGAGAGAGACAATCTTAAAGCAGAGGGGAGAAAAACACATTAAGTACAAAGGAATAACTAAGAATGATAGCTGACTTCTCATCAGAAACACTGCAGGCCAAAAGATGGTGGGATGACTCATTCATACAAATATTGGTGAAGATATGGAGCAAATAGAACCCTCATACATTGATGGGGTGGGTGTAAAATGATACACCAACTATGGAAGTTTTTTTTGTTTAGTTCAACTTCTATTTATCTATAACCTAGACATTATACTACTAGTTATCTACCTGGAAAAATGAAAATATTTGTCCACAAAACATCTTGTATGACAATGTCTAGTGCCCAAACTGGAAGCAATGATCAATAGGGGAATGTATAAATAAACTCTGATGTAATCACATAACATACAGAGCAGAAACAGAGAAACAGAGACATCTAAGTAACTCCCACTTAGGCCAGCTGAACCCCAAATGACCTTCAGCTACATGCACATGATAAATGAGTTGTTTTAAACCACTGAGTTTTGCACTGATGTTATGCAACATTATTGTAGCAATAGGTAACCAATAAACTCAATAATAAAATGTTACACTAATTTCATCTACTTGTGCCTATCTTCCTGTTAAGATCCATAATTCACTTTGTTGTTACTTTGCAAACATTGAAGTTGTAGGTATCCTTCCAATAATGAACATTTGTTTCACTGATATCTAAGTTATGCCCTGCTGTTCTGTTTCTCTGTCTTCCTGCACACAAGCTAACTTGTTTCAGCGCCAAATCCTAGTGTTATCTTTTTGAAGACATTTTAACTAGCAATGCGATGCAACTTGTACAGAGCCAACAGTGCACACAAGAGAAGAGGGGTTGGTGGTGAACAGCTACGATCAAGTTTGTGCCTGCGCAGGCATTGACAACCATGTCACAACTGTTTCTTGGCTGGTGGCCATTGTAAAGTATCATCAATTATAGGAAACAGTCCAATTTCAAGATGTTAAAATGTAAAATAAACGTGCTTTTAGAATCAGTGGAAAATGGTACATCTCCAGTCACCACATTCACAGCCTGTGTTGCTGTTGCTGGAGTTTGGTTTCTCTTTCTGGAAGAGGTTCATTCTTTTCAAAATGCCTGATTTTAAGAAAGGTACTAGAGATAACCTTATGTGTCACTTCCATTCCTCTATCTGTTGAATATCTTTTAGCCCCTACTGTATACTGTTTCTCTTTCAGGTTTGGGATGGCCTCTAACTTTGGACGATTTTGCTCTCTAGTTGTAATTGAGGGATTTGGAATCAGTTTCTGGTGCACATTGCCACTCACCAGTGCAGGCAAGAAGAGCTCTTACTCTAGGCTCCAGGAGCAAACACTGCTCTGGTCTTCTGGCCAAGGTCTTCTCTATGGGGCAAGGAGTTGATTGTGCTAAAGCGATGTGTCCACCTAAAGCCCAGGCCCCTTCCCCAATTATACCATGCTTCAAGTACTGGGAGGGTAGCCCATGTAGCTGATGTCTATAACTCTTGGCCTGAGGAGTGTGCAAGGGGTGTCTGTTTACAGAGGTGTATGTAGATGGAGCTTGGTGATGTGGCTGACAAAATGCATGTGCCTTAGGCCTCTTGCAGTACAGGTCAGAGACATATGGTGGGAAAGAAGGGGGTGGGTGAGAAGCAAGGGACAAGGCCTATTTTCTCTGCCCCACCAGGTTCTAGCATGAAACTGCATGCTAATTCTAAATTCAAGCCTGGCCTTCCAGTTCATTGTAAGTGTGTAGGTTTCAAACCAAAGATATAATAAAAATAGAATTAAAAATTAAAATTAAAAAAACTTTAAGTTTGTTAGCTTGATTTGTATCATTGAAATATTTATGCAGATGGCATACGGGCCTCTAGTTGTAGCCTTCACCCAAATCCCACAAATATTAGGTGCAAGTACACAGATTAGGAACACTCGAGGACCCCATAAATAGTGGAATCAAAAATTTACTCACACTAAACTCAATGTACAAAAAATTAGCTTTTAATTTTTTTTTTATACCTGATCGTCTGTTTTCCCCTAACCCATATTCACTTAGGTGGCAAAAGATGGAAGCTTTAGAATTGCCATGTGAAGGGGGGTGACTTAGTGTCTTTAAGCAGTGCTGACAAATATAGGTTTGATCACTCTCCTCCCCTTCCCTTTTCAGTAATAATGATACTTGTAATAATTATAATAATAATAACTGACATTTTTGAGGACTGTGTGTCAAGTGTTGTGTGAGGATTTTCATGTGTACAAACTCATTAAATCCTAAGACAAAGTGAGGTGGGTATTATTATTATTACTACATCTTAAGGAGTGAAACTAATGTACAGAGAAGTTAATTAACTTGTTGAGATTTACACAGCTAGAAGGTAGAGAAACCAGAAATTAAAAACAAGGTAGACTGGCTTCAGAATGCGTGGTCTTTCTTTATTGTGGTGCTGTTCTGCGTCTCTCAGGTGAAATCTGTAGGTACTGTTTCTTGGGACATCATTTTAGCATCCTTTATGAAACCCTCTCAGCCTACAGGAACTTTTCCCACCCTTAGCCAGTCCCACACAAGAAAGATAAATGAGATGGACACTCTCAATTCATTCATCTAGCTATTTCCTTGCAGATGCTGCAATATCATCCCTGTGCCATGCTGGATAAAAAGGATGAGTTGTTTTCCTAAAGGCCTGTATCCTTCCTGTCTACCCCAGGGAAGTTTGCCCTGATGCTCCTAGCTCTTTCCGTACCCTTGCTGGATGTTTATGTCAGGTCACATCCCCAGAGAAGAAACAAGAACACATGTATAGGACCTCTCTTCATATCAGTGCTTCTCTTTCTCTTTTCCAACTTTTCCAGGGTTCAGTGGTATAATGTCTAGTTTCTTCATTTTTCTATCAGTAAGAGACATCCCCTTTCTTTCTCGTTCTTGATATGATATTCACCATCTCGTCTCTTTAAATATATATATAGTGGTAGAATACATATAGCATAATATTTACCATCTCAATCATTTTTAAGTGTACAGCTCAGGAGTGTTAAGTATATTCACACTGATGTTCAACAAATCTCAGGAATTTTTTCATCTTACAAAACTAAAACTCTGTATACATTAAACAGCAACTCCCTATTTCTTCCTCCCCTCAGGCACTGGCAAAACGCTATTCTACTTTGTTTCTATGAATCCAATTACTTTTTAATCTCATATAAGTGGAATCATACAGTATTTGTCTTTTGTGCCTGGCTTATTCACTTAGCATAATATCCTCAAGGTTCGTCCATGTTGTAGCATATGACAGAATTCCCTTCCTTTTTAATGCTGAATATTATTCAATTAAATGTATAAACCATAGTTTGTTTATTCATTCATCCATCAATGGACACTTGGGTTTCTTCCACCTTTTTACAATTGTGAATAATACTGGTATAAAAAAGAGTGTTCCCTCTTCTCTTTGAGTACCATAATATTTAAATGATGATAAAGGAGCATGATATATGGGGGGAGAATAAAATCCACAATCTATTTAGCTGAATACTTTCAAAATGTCATTCTTGTTACATCTTGTGTCCCATCTCCTTAGTGCTTTGATCTCAGAACTCTTAAGAGCTTTGATCTGAAAGACACAGAAATAAATTGTCAAAAAGACCCACTCAGTTTTCAAGGATATTAGTGCATACATGAGAAAGAATGGTATTTGTCAATTCTTCCCACAGAGGAATATAATTTTAACATTAAAAATGCAAGTCAATAGAAGAACCAATTACATTTGATGCTGGAGACATTGTTTTAAACTTCTTCCTACAGCAGGAAATAATTGGGAATTCAACCCTGAACAATCCCATCTCTTGAAAATATTGTTAGAGGAAAACTGCTGCCAAATCCAATCAAACCTATTTTCCTTGCCATTGATATGGCAGCTACAAAGCGAATGGAAACCACGGAAACACCTACATGTATGCACTGTAAGAGCTCCACTGGGCCCCTATTTCAATTTCCACATCTCTGCTTGGGTTGAAGCAATCATGGCCATTGACATGTCGAATATGTGCTCTTCTTATTGAGAAGGAAAAAAAAAAATCAAGACTGCTGTATCAGCTTCACAGCAAAAATAAAGTGGCCAAACTCTTTCTTTTGAACAGAACAACAATAACAAGAAGCATATCCTTCTGTAGCATAAAGCTATGTATATTTTTAATTATAATTCACCCTTTTCCAATAAAATTTTAACACAGCTGAGAAAACTTTAAGAAGTTTTTGTTTTTTATTTTACTTTTAACAAGTCGGTTTCATACTTTCCATAAATTTCTGAATGTTTCCAATGGAAAGATACTTAGATCCATCCTTGTTTTATGTTATAAAGTATCTAAGGTATTAAGCTGAGATCCTTTCAGCTCCTAAATCACAGTTTTATAATTTGTTAAGTTCTAATCAAAGCATATTAAACTTCTGGTAAGATGAATATCAGCTTCAAAAGAAAGAAATCATTACATTTTTTAACATAAGTTTCAAAGCATTACAGATTAGGCTAAGTGTGTGTGTTTGTTTCATCATCCCCTACAGTAGTTTCCCATCACTCTCAGTAAACTAAGTCCAAATCTGGAACCACGGCTCTCATAATTCTACCTGATCTGGCCCAAATTTACCTAATTTTATTTTCCTTCATATCCCTCTGGGATCTACTCTCCTACAGCCCCACAGATGCTTCCTTTTGTTTGAACAGACTAAGCTGACTTCTCTCACACCAGGATAGGCTGTTATTCTGTAGTAATGAATTAACTCCAAAAATCTCAAATTCTTAAAACCTGAAGGCTTTGTCTTCTTGATTCCAATTATTTTTATTAAGAGAGTCAAGGGTGAGAGAGGACTCAGTAATTTTTTTTCTTTGTTTAGTTTTTATTTGGTTTATTTGTTTTAGATTAAGGGATTTCTTAAGGTTAGACATTATATTTCTTTATATCCACGTTTTGATCTGGTCTTTCCTTAGGTACCAATAAAATAGCTGTTTATAATGAGAGTTCTCTAAAATTTACCAGATTAGAAGTTTTTCCAATTTTAAAGGATCCATCATCTGGCCATTGATGACTGACATCTTTATTTTAATTCTTATTTTATATTGGAGTATAGTTGATTAACAATGTTGTGTTAGTTTCAGGTGTACAGCAGAGTGATTCAGTTATACATATACATGTATCCTATTTCAAATTCTTTTCCGATTTAGGTTATTACAGAGTATTGAGCAGAGTTCCCTGTGCTATACAGTAGGTCCTTGTTAGTTATCTATTTTTTAAATTTTTATTGGAGTGTAGTTGATTTACAATGTTGTGTTACTTTGGTTATCTATTTTAAATATAGTTGTGTGTACATGTCAATCCCAAACTCCCAATTTATCCCTCACCCCACCTTTCACTTTTGGTGACCATAAGTTTGTTTTCCAAATGTGTGAGTCTTTCTGTTTTGTGAATAAGTGAATTTGTATCATTTTTCTTTAGATTCCGCATATAAGCAATATCATATGATATTTGTCTTTCACTGTCTGACTTACTTCACTTAGTATGATAGTCTCCAGGTGCATTCATGTTTCTGCAAATGGCATTATTTCACTTTTTAATGGCTGAGTAATGTTCCATTGTATATATGTACCACATCTTCTTTATCCATTCATCTATCAATGGACATTTAGGTTGCTCCCATGTCTTGGCTATTGTAAACAGTGCTGCAATGAGCATTGGGGTCCATGTATTCTTTTGAACCACGATTTTCTCTGGATATATGTCCGGGAGTGGGATTGCTGGATCATATGGTAGCTCTATTTTTAGTTTCTTAGGAACCTCCATACTGTTCTCCATAGTGGCTGTAACCAATTTACATTCCCACCAACAGTGTAGGAGGGTTCCCTCTTCTCCACACTCTCTCCATCATTTGTTGCTTCTAGATTTTTTGATGATGGCCATTCTGACAGGTGTGTGGTGGTACCTCATTGTAGTTTTGATTTGCATTTCTCTAATAATTAGCAATGTTGAGCATCTTTTCATGTGCCTCTTAGCCATCTTTATGTCTTCTTTGGAGAAATGTCTAGTTAGGTCTGGTGCCCATTTTTTTATTGGATTGTTTGTTTTTTGATATTGAGCCACATGTGATGTTTGTAAATTTGGGAGATTGATCCCTTGTCGGTAGCATCATTTGCAAATATTTTCTCCCATTCTGTTGGTTGTCTTTTCATTTTGTTTATGGTTTCCTTTGCTGTACAAAAGCTTTTGAGTTTAATTAGGTCCCATTTATTTTTTTTGTTTTTATTTCCATTACTCTAGGAGACCGACTGAAAAAAAATATTGCTGCAATTTATGTCATAGAGTGTTTTGCCTATATTTTCCTCTAAGAGTTTCATAGTATCCAGTCTTTTTTTTTTTTACATGCAGCTGTTCAGTTTTCCCAGCACCCTTTATTGAAGAGACTGTCTTTTCTCCATTATATAGTCTTGCCTCCTTTGTCATAGATTAATTGACCATAGGGGCAAGGGTATATTTCTGGGCTTTCTACCCTCTCCCATTGATCTATATTTCTGTTTTAGTGTCAGTACCATATTGTTTCGATGACTGCAGCTTTGTAGTATAGTTGGAAGTCAGGGAGTCTGATTCCTCCGGCTCCCTTTTTCTTTCTTAAGATTGCTTTGGTTATTTGAGGTCTTTTATGTCTCTATACAAATTTTAAGATATTTGGTTCTAGTTCTGTGAAAAAAGCCATGGTAATTTGATAGGGATTATATTGAATCTGTAGAATGCCTTGGGTAGTAGTCATTTTGACAATGCTGATTCTTCCAGTCCAAGAACTTGGTATATCGATCCATCTGTTTCTGTTAACTTCAGTTTCTTTCATCAGTATCTTATAGTTTTCTGAGTACAGGGCTTTTGCCTCCTTAGGTAGGTTTATTCCTAGGTATTTTATTCTTTTTGATATGGTGGTGAATGGGATTGTTTCTTTAATTTCTCTTTCTGATTTTTTGTTGTTAATGTATAGAAATGCAATAGATTTCTATGTATTTATTTGTAGCCTGCAACTTTACTGAATTCACTGATGAACTCTAGGAATTTTCTAATAGCATCTTTAGGATTTTCTATGTATGCTATCATGTCATCTGCAAACAGTGACAGTTTTACTTCTTCTTTTACAATTTGGATTCCTTTTATTTCTTTTTCTTCTCTGATTGCCATGGCTAAAACTTCTAATACTATGTTAAATAAAAGTGGCAAGAGTGGACATCCTTGTCTTATTCCTGATCTTAGAGGAAATGCTCTCAGCTTTTCACCATTGAGTATGATGTTAGCTGTAGGTTTGTCATATATGGCCTTTATTATGTTGAGGTAGGTTCCTTCTATGCCCACTTTCTGGAGAGTTTTTATCATAAATGGGTGTTGAATTTGTCAAAAGCTTTTTCTGCATCTATTGAGATGATCATATGGTTTTTATTCTTCAGTCTGTTAATGTGCTGTATAACACTGATTGATTTGCAGATATTGAAAAATCCTTGCATCCCTGGGATAAATCCCACTTGATCATGGTGTATGATCCTTTTAATGTGTTGTTGGATTCTGTTTGCTAGTATTTTGTTGAGGATTTTTGCGTCTTTGTTCATCAGTGATATTGGCCTGTAATTTTCTTTTATTGTGGTATCTTTTTCTGGTTTTGGCATCAGGTTGATAGTGGCCTCATAGAATGAGTTTGAGAGTGTTCCTTCCTCTGCAATCTTTGGAATAGTTTGAGAAGGATAGGTGGTAACTCTTCCCTAAATGTTTGATAGAATTTGCCTGTGAAGCCATCTGGTCTTGGACTTTTGTTTGTTGGGAGTTTTTAAATCACAGTTTCAACTTCAGTACTTGTGGTTGGTCTGTTCATATTTTTTTATTTCCTCCTGGTTTAGTCTTGGAAGTGTACGTTTCTAAGAATTTGTCCATTTCTTCTAGGATATCCATTTTATTGGCATATAGTTTCTTATAGTAGTCTTTCATGATCCTTTGTATTTCTGAGGTTTCAGTTGTAACTTCTCCTTTTTCCTTTCTAATTTTATAGATGTGAGCCCTCTCCCTCTTTTTCTTGATGAGTCTTGCTAGAGGTTTATCACTTTTATTTATCTTTTCAAAGAACCAACTTTTAGTTTCATAGATCTTTTCTATTGTTTTCTTTTTCTCTATGTCATTTATTTCTGCTCTGATTTTTATGATTTTGTTTCTTCTAACTTTGGGGTTTGTTTGTTCTTCTTTCTCTAGTTGCTTTAGGTATAAGGTTAGGTGGTTTGAGATTTTTCTTGTTTCCTGAGGTAAGATTGTATTGTTATAAACTTCCCTCTTAGAAATGCTTTTGCTGCATCCCATAGATTTTGGATCATCTTGCTTTTGTTTTCATTTGTCTCTAGGTATTTTTTTATTTCGTCTGATTTCTTCAGTGATGCATTGGCTATTTAGTGGCATATTGTTTAGCCTCCACGTGTTTGTGTTTTTTTTCTTGTAGTTGATTTTTAATCTCATATCATTGTGCTTAGAGGAGATGCTTGATATGATTTCAGTTTTCTTAAATTTACTGAGGCTCTCTTTGCAGCCCAGCATGTGATCTATCCTGGAGAATGTTCCATGTGCACTTGAGAAAAAACTTGTATTCTGCTGCTTTCAGACAAAATGACCTGTAACTAAAAGTTAAGTCCATCTTGTCTAATGTGTCATTTAAGGCCTGTATTTCCTTATTGATTTTCTGTCTGGATGATCTGTCCATTGATGAAAGTGGGGTGTTAAAGTCCCCCACTATTATTGTGGTACTGCCTTCTCCTTTTATGTCTGTTAATATTTGCCTTAAATATTGAGGTGCTCCTATGTTGGATGCATATATATTTACAAATGTTATATCTTCTTCTTGGATTGATCCCTTGATCATTATGTAGCGTCCATCTTTGTCTCTTCTAACAGTCTTTATTTTAAAGTCTATTTTCCCTGATATGAGTATTGCTACTCCAGCTTTGTTTTGATTTCCATTTTCATGGTATACCTTTTTTCATTCCCTCAATTTCAGTCTATATGTGTCCCTAGAGCTGAAGGGGGTCTCTTGTAGGCAGCACATATATGGGTCTTGTTTTTGTATCCATTCAGCCAGCCTGTGTCCTTTGGTTGGAGCATTTAATCTGTTTACATTTAATTTAATTATTGATATATATGTTCTTTTTGTTATTTTGTTAATTGTTTAGGATTTGTTTTTGTAGCTCTTTTTTTTTCCCTTCCTCTTTTATTCTTTTCCCTTGTGAGTTGATGACTAACTTCAGTGTTGTGTTTGGATTCCCTTTTCTTTTTGTGTGTGTATCTATTGTAGCTTTTCAGTTTGTGGTTACCATGAGGTTTTGACATAGCAGTCTATATATAAACAAGATTGTTTTAAGTTGCTGGTCTTTTAATTTCGAGTGCATTTCCAATATCCTGCATTTGTGCTCTCCTCTTCTCACAATTGCTGGTTTTGATATCATATTTGTGTTTGGATGATTTCCTACCTTTATGTTTGCCTTTACTGCTGAGCTTTTCCATTCATAAGTTTCTTGTTTCTAGTTGTGGCCCTTTCTTTTCTTCCTAGAGAAATTCCTTTAGCATTTGTTGCACAGTTGGTCTGGTGGTGCTGAATTCTCTTAGCTTTTGCTTGTTTGTAAAGCTTTTGATTTCTCCATTGAATCTCAATGAGAGCCTTGCTGGGTAGAGTATTCTTGGTTGTAGGTTCTTCTCTTTCATCACCTTAAATATATGGTGCCACTACCTTATGACCTGCAGAGTTTCTGATGAGAAATCAGCAGATAACTTTATGGAAGTTCCCTTGTAGGTTATTTGTTGCTTTTCCCATGTTGCTTTTAATATTTTTTCTTTATCTTTAGTTTTTGTCAGCTTGATTACTATATGTCTCGGTATGTTCCTCCTTGGGTTATCTTGCTGGGACTCGCTGTCCTTCCTGGAGGTGGGTGACTCTTTCCTTTTCCATGTTAGGGAAGTTTTCAGCTATTATTTCTTCAAGTATTTTCTCAGACACTTACTCTTTCTCTTTTCCTTCTTACCATCTCGTTGTAGCTTCTTTGTCTTTGGATGTAGGGTATCTTTTTTGGTAGGTTCCAACATTTTTATGTCAGTGGTTGTTCAGCAGTTAATTGTGGTTTTGGTGTTTCCATAAGAAGGAGAGTACTCAATATCTTGAACATTGTTAACTATTGTTCTGAAGGGGGATAAAAGAAGCACTGTAAATTTTCAAGCCAATTACTACATGCTTTAGCCCAGAAATGACACACATCATTTTCTTTCACAGTCCGTTGGCCAGAATTTGCCATATGACCCACCACAACACAACTGTGCCACAAAAGTACAGTGATGCTATATGCCTGGAAGGGGGAAGAAGCAGAAATATTTAGCAAAAAGCATGAATGACTACCCCAGGAATTTTGCATTTGCTATTAACACTGCCTGGAATGCTCTTTCCCCCAGAAATTCAGATGCCTCACTCTCTCTTCATTTCAATTTTGCTGAAATCCCTTGAAGGATCATCCCTAATGTCCCTTGCTAAAACAGTCCTTCCATCCTCACTCTTTCTCCTTTGTTTTTATCCCTCACTTATCCCAATCTGAAACTATATCATATTTTGATACTGGTTTTATGCACACAGACACACATTATTTTTAATATGTAGAATGCTATATTTTCTGCCATGTTCATTGATTCTTTTATATAACCCCAGTGCCTAAAAGAGTATCTGGAACTCAGAAGGAAGTCAGTAAATGTTAGTTGAATGAATGAATAAATGAAGGCATATATCAGATTGGTAATTAGCTGTTTAGACTGTCTATCTCTCCATCTATATCTATGTGTTGAAATGTCTGTTTCATATCAGTGTTGCAAGGATTTTAATTTAAAGAGAAAAGTTAGTTTCTGAAGTTTCATAAATTGGATCATCTTCAATAAACCTCCTCTACTGGTTATCTTGGGGCAGGGCAAATATGAAGCTCAGTCTAACTTAGTTTAAAAATTATCCAAATCTAGGAAATCAAGAGAGCATTTAAATATTAACTGGTTTCTTTTGGATAACTGCTTTGCATTATAGCTCCCCACTCCCGATTCTCTTTTCCAAGATGGTGTTTGTATATGTGGAGGAGAGAGGTATGACCTATGTAAGGCCGTAAAGGGAAGACTGGGACCTTAAATCTTCCCAGTGTCCTCTGGATCCTCTGTGGCTTCTACTGTAGAATGGGTGAACTGGTGTGCTTTCTGTACTAATGTTCCCTGATGTTGATTTAATCCTCTCTAGCAATTTGGGCTTAGTGTGCTAACTCCAGATACCTGGCTTCCCATCTCCACCCCATGATTGCATGTGTCATTGGAAATGGCTGCATACAACACCTCTCCCTTCAACTTACTGACTTACCAGTTCCCCAACAGTGCAGGAGTTAATGCTACTAACCTGATGTGTGCAGGCTCTTTATCTATCTGGATGTTTATAACCACCTCCATCCCTTGATATAGGGGTGAGTATATCAAGCACCCTTAAATCTATCCCTTCTAACTCTCTTACTCTCCACACAATCGCTGCTTGGAATAGGGTTGGAACCTCTCTTCCTCAAGACCGTCCTTTCCTCTCCACCAGCGCCATAAGTCTCATGACCTAGTGACCATGTTGGAGCATGTATACTTTGGAAGGAATTCTACTATATGTGTCCTCTAGCCATTGCTTTTTATTAGGATTCTTTTGATTGGAAAGCCACATGAAAATTTAGAGCTAGAGATGAATAGGATTAAATATATCTGTATAACATAAAAAATATGCCATAACTTATAATCCCTATAAAAATTCATTTTCTAAAGGCTTCAGTATGCTCACAAGAATAACTTATATGTAAGAAAAAAATATAACAGACTCGGTTAATAAATCTGAAGTCAGGTAACTTGTGAATTGCATTGTTTTCTAATAGATGACCAAGATGATTCTTCTTTCTTGCAGCATTTTCCCCACCCCTGCCCTGATTCCAGTATTATAAATACTGGCTTTTATGTCAGTTACAATGGGGCTAAACTACATTTTATTTTGTATATGTTATGTATGACGTACAAGGCTTTTGAATTTATAATAGCTATGTAAAGCAGTGAGCAGATGGTAAGCTCCATGAGAGCAGGGTCACCATTACAACCACAGCACAACAAAATGTCCAAGTTTCTCTAAAAATGAGAGTTTAATTTTAATTTTTATTTTACCCTAACCCTAACCCTATATATTTTTATATAAATATCTTAAGCACTCTTTAATATCATTCATTCATCCATTCATTCAATTATTTCAGAAACACATGTTGAGAGCTTGCTATGGACTAGATACTCTTTTGGTTCTGAGCAATACATAATTGAGTAATACAAAATTTTTGCTCTTAAGAGTTTAGTCTCATTCTGTTCATCATCCTTGTGACTGTTACCATTTTCAATCTTTACTAACCATGCTAATATAATTGCATATTTACTGTCTTACAGTGCTCAGGAAAGCATGACTGGGAGTCAGATAAGGCAGGTTCAAAAAGCTTACTTACTAGCTGTTCAATTTTAAGCAAGTACATTGGCCTCTTTAAGCCTTAGATCCTCATTTATAAGAAGATAATAGTGCATACACCCAGAGTTTCAAAAAGGTAATAATTAAATGAGAAGCATTAACACAGTATTTAGCCCAGAGCAGGGCATAAGGGTTCGTTCAATACACATTGGCTTTTATCATCATCATCACTGTCACCATCACCAAGTCGACATTTCTGCTTACTCTTTTCTTCTTTAAAATTGTTGCCATGTTATTCATTTATCCAGAGTAAGCTTAAGGAGACAAGTGAAGCAGGAAATACCTGTTTCAATTCCCACAGGGTGTTTTGCCATCCCTGGAGGAACAGACAAGTCTTCATCTACAAGCTTGGCATTAATACTCCATTTCACCTTTCAGTGGCATGTTTTGTTTGTTTGTTTGTTTTCTTGTTTAAACAATAAAAATTTATTTTTCACAGTTCTGAAGGCTGAGAAATCCAAGATCAAAGTGCCAGCAGATTGGGTGTCTGGGGAGAGCCCTCTTCCTGGTTTGCAGACAGCCATCTTCAAGTTACGGCTTCACATGGTGGCGAGGGGGTGGCGGTGGTGGCAGGAATATATTATTTAGGGATGTAAAAATAATTTATAGCTAGAAATGTTAAAATATTGTGGAGCCACCTTTTCAACATCGTTGGGTAAAATGTGAGTTCTGGAGATGCCTCTAAGGCAAAATATGCCCAGATTATAATAAAGAACAAAGTTAACAACAGAATTTAAAATTTTTCACCTAAAAAAAGTAAATTACTGAAAAATGAAAAACTTGTGGAGTTAACATCTGAATGTTATAATGTCTGTCTTGTCTAGAAATGTATTACTAGCCAGTAGCTACACAAAGGTAGCAATTAATGTGACAGCAGTTGAGCGTTAAGACAAAATTAGGGGGAATTATTTACTCTCATTACTATAATTGGAAGTGTACCCAGAAGCTATGATAAAGGGGATTATGGATAAATACACACTACTTTTTTTTTTCAGAACTTAAAATTTAATTATATATTGTGAAATACTGACAGTTTAGTGAAAAGCTGATACTAGCTTCAAAATGGAATTATGATTTTTGTTTGTTGGTTTAAACTTTTGCAATTCAGGAAGCAATGTCAAAAACAATAACATCAGACAAAGGGCCACTTGAGAGAGGCAAAGAATAAAAATATGAATTTGAAAAGAAAAGGAGAAACTTCAAATATTAGAAAGGTAACTGATTATATTCACAATTATAAAAGTAATGATTAGTACTGAATGATCTTATAAAGTAGAAACTCAGCAGGTAAAAATGGGTTGTGTTTTTTTTTTAACATCTGTATTGGAGTATAATTGCTTTACAATGGTGTGTTACTTTCTGCTTTATAAGAAAGTGAATCAGCTATACATATAAACATATCCCCATATCTCTTCCCTCTTGTGTCTCCCTCCCTCCTACGCTCCCTACCCCACCCCTCTAGGTTGTCACAAAGCACTGAGCTGATCTCCCTGTGCTGTGAGGCTGTTTCCCACTAGCTATCAAGTTTACATTTGGTAGTGTATATATGTCCATGCCACTCTCTCAATTTGTCCCAGCTTACCCTTCCCCCTCCCCATGTCCTCAAGTCCATCCTCTAGTACATCTGTGTCTTTATTCCTGTCCTGCCCCTAGGTTCCTCAGAACCTTTTTTTTTTTTTTTTAGATACCTTATATATGTGTTAGCATACAGTTTTTCTTTTCCTCTTTCTGACTTACTTCACTCTGTATGACAGACTCTAGGTCCACCTCACTACAAATAACTCAGTTTCATTTCTTTTTATGGCTGCGTAATATTCCATTGTATATATATGCCACATCTTCTTTATCCATTCATCTGTTGATGGACACTTAGGTTGTTTCCATGTCCTGGCTATTGTAAATAGAGCTGCAATGAACATTTTGGTACATGACTCTTTTTGAATTATGGTTTTCTTAGGGTATATGCCCAGTAGTGGGATTGCTGGGTCATATGGTAGTTCTATTTTTAGTTTTATAAGGAACATCCACACTGTTCTCCACAGTGGCTGTATCAATTTACATTCCCACCAACAATGCAAGAGGGTTCCCTTTTCTCCACACGCTCTCCAGCATTTACTATTTCTAGATTTTTTGATGATGGCCATTCTAACTGGTGTGAGGTGATACCTCATTGTAGTTTTGAGTTGCATTGCTCTAATGATTAATGATGTTGAGCATTCTTTCATGTGTTTGTTGGCAATCTGTATATCTTCTTTGGAGAAATGTCTATTTAGGTCTTCTGCCCATTTTTGGATTGGGTTGTTTGTTTTTTTGATATTGAGCTGCATGAGCTGCTTGTAAATTTGGAGATTAATCCTTTGTCAGTTGCTTCATTTGCAAATATTGTCTCCCATTCTGAGGGTTGTCTTTTCGTCTTGTTTATGGTTTCCTTTGCTGTGCAAAAGCTTGTAGGTTTCATTAGGTCTCATTTGTTTATTTTTATTTCAATTTCTCTAGGAGGTGGGTCAAAAAGGATCTTGCTGTGATTTATGTCATAGAGTTTTCTGCCTATGTTTTCCTCTAAGAGTTTTATAGTGTCTGGCCTTACATTTAGGTCTTTAATCCATTTTGGTTTTGTGTATGGTGTTAGGGAGTGTTCTAATTTCATTCTTCTACATGTAGCTGTCCAGTTTTCCTAGCACCACTTATTGAAGATGCTGTGTTTTTTCCATTGTATATTCTTGCCTCCTTTATCAAAAATAAGGTGACCATATGTGCGTGGGTTTATCTGGGCTTTCTATCGTGTTCCATTGATCTATATTTCTATTTTTGTGCCAGTACCATACTGTCTTGATCACTGTAGCTTTGTAGTATAGTCTGAAGTCAGGGAACCTGATTCCTCCAGCTCCATTTCTCCTTCTCAAGATTGCTTTGGCTATTTAGGGTCTTTTGTGTTTTCATACAAATTGTGAAATTTTTTGTTCTAGTTCTGTGAAAAATGCCACTGGTAGTTTGATAGGGATTGCATTGAATCTGTAAATTGCTTTGGGTACTATAGTTATTTTCACAATGTTGATTCTTCCAGTCAAGAACATGGTGTATCTCTCCATCTGTGTCATCTTTGATTTCTTTCATCAGTGTCTTATAGTTTTCTGCATACAGGTCTTTTGTCTCCTTAGGTAGGTTTATTCCTAGGTATTTTATTCTTTATGTTGCAGTGGTAAATGGGAATGTTTCCTTAATTTCTCTTTCAGATTTTTCATCAGTATATAGGAATGCAAGAGATTTCTGTGAATTAATTTTGTATCCTGCTACTTTACCAAATTCATTGATTAGCTCTAGTAGTTTTCTGGTAGCATCTTTAGAAATCTCAATATATAGTATCATGTCATCTGCAAACAGTGACAGCTTTATATCTTCTTTTCCAATTTGGATTCCATTTATTTCTTTCTCTTCTCTGATTGCTGTGGCTAAAACTTCCAAAACAATGTTCAATAATAATGGTAAGAGTGGGCAACCTTGTCCTGTTCCTGATCTTAGTGGAAATGGTTTCAATTTTTCACCATTGAGGATGATGTTGGCTGTGGGTTTTTCATATATGGCCTTTATTATGTTGAGGTAAGTTCCCTCTATGCCTACTTTTTGGAGGGTTTTTATCTAAATGGTGTTGAATTTTGTTGAAAGCTTTCTCTGCATCTATTGAGATGATCATATGGTTTCTATTCTTCAATTTGTTAACGTGGTGTATCACATTGATTGATTTGCATATGTTGAAGAATCCTTGCATTCCTGGGATAAAACCCACTTGATCATGGTGTATGATCCTTTTAATGTGCTGTTGGATTCAGTTTGTTAGTACTTTGTTGAGAATTTTTGCATCTGTGTTCATCAGTGATATTGGCCTGTAGTTTTCTTTCTTTGTGACATCTTTGTCTGGTTTTGGTATCAGGGTGATGGTAGCCATGTAGAATAAGTTTGGGAGTGTTCCTCCCTCTTCTATATTTTGGAAGAGTTTGAGAAGAATAGGTGTTAGCTGTTCTCTAAATGTTTGATAGAATTTGCCCGTGAAGCCATCTGGTCCTGGGTTTTGTTTGTTGGAAGATATTTAATCACAGTTTCAATTTCAGTGTTTCTGATTGGTCTGTTTATATTTTCTATTTCTATCTGGTTCAGTCTCAGGAGGTTGTGCTTTTCTAAGAATTTGTCCATTTTTTCCAGGTTGTCCATTTTCTTGGCATATAGTTGCTTGTAATAATCTCTCATGATCCTTTGTATTTTTGCAGTGTCAGTTGTTACTTCTCCCTTTTCATTTCTAATTCTATTGATTTGCGTGATCTCCCTTTTTTTTTGATGAGTCTGGCTAATGGTTTATCAATTTTGTTTATCTTCTCAAAGAACCAGCTTTTAGTTTTATTGATCTTTGCTATTGTTTCCTTCATTTCTTTTTCATTTATTTCTGATCTGATCTTTATGATTTCTTTCCTTCTGCTAACTTTGGGGGCTTTTTGTTCTTCTTTCTCTAATTGATTTCGGTGTAAGGTTAGGTTGTTTATTTGAGTTGTTTCTTAAGGTAGGATTGTATTGCTATAAACTTCCCTCTTAGAACGCTATTGCTGCATCCCATAGGTTTTGAGTCATTGTGTTTTCATTGTCATTTATTTCTAGGTACTTTTTGATTTCCTCTTTGATATCCTCAGTGATCTCTTGGTTACTAAGTAGTGTATTGTTTAGCTTCCATGTGTTTTTACATTTTACAGATTTTTTTCCTGTAATTGATATCTAGTCTCATAGAGTTGTGGTCAGAAAAGATCCTTGATGTGATTACAATTTTCTTAATTTACCAAGGCTTTATTTGTGACCCAGGATATAATCTATCCTGCCGAATGTTCCATGAGGACTTGAAAAGAAAGTGTATTCTGTTGTTTTTGGATGGAATGTCCTATAAATATCAATTAAGTCCATGTTGTTTAATGTGTCATTTAAAGCTTGTGTTTCCTTATTTATTTTCATTTTGGATGATCTGTCTATTGGTGAAAGTGGGGTGTTAAAGTCCCTTACTATTATTGTGTTAATGTCGATGTTCCCTTTTATGGCTGTTACCATTTTCCTTATGTATTGTGGTGCTCCTATGTTGGGTGCATAAATATTTACAATTGTTCTATCTTCCTCTTGGATTGATCCCTTGATCATTATGTGGTGTCCTTCTTTGTCTGTTGTAATAGTCTTTGTTTTAAAGTCTATTTTGCCTAATATGAGAATTGCTACTCCAGCTTTCTTTTGATTTGTATTTGCATGGAATATCTTTTTCCATCCCCTCACTTTCAGTCTGTATGTGTCCCTAGGTCTAAGGTGGGTCTCTTGTAAACAGCATATATATGGGTCTTGTTTTTGTATCCATTTAGCCAGTCTTTGTCTTTTGGTTGGAGCATTTAATCCATTTACATTTAAGGTAATTATCAATATGTATTTTCCTATTACCATTACCTTAATTGTTTGGGGTTGCTTATTGTAGGTCTTTTCCTTCTCTTGTGCTTCCTGCCTAGAGAAGTTCCTTTAGCATTTGCTGTAAAGCTCGCTTGTTGGCGCTGAATTCTCTTAGTTTTTTACCTGTAAAGCTTTTGATTTCTGCATTGAATCTGAATGAGATCCTTGCTTGGTAGAGTAATCTTGGTTGTAGGTTTTTCCCTTTCATCACTTTAAGTATGTCCTGCCATTCCCTTCTGGCTTGCAGAGTTTCTGCTGAAAGATCAGCTGTTAACCTTAAGTGGATTCCCTTGTCTGTTATTTGTTGTTATTCCCTTGCTGCTTTTAATAATTTTTCTTTGTATTTAATTTTTGATATAGTTTGATTAATATGTGTCTTGGTGTGTTTCTCCTTGTAATTATCCTGTATGGGCCTCTCTGCACTTCCTGGACTTGATTAACTATTTCCTTTCCCATATTAGGGAAGTTTTCAACTATAATCTCTTCAAATATTTTCTCAGTCCCTTTCTTTTCCTCTTCTTCTTCTGGGACCCCTATAATTCAAATGTTAGTGTGTTTAATGTTGTCCCAGAGGACTCTTAGACGGTCCTAAATTCTTTTCATTCTTTCTTCTTTATTCTGCTCTGCAGTAGTTATTTCCACTGTTTTATCTTCCAGGTCACTTATCCATTCTTCTGCTTCAGTTATTCTGCTATTGATTCCTTCTAGAGAACTTTTAATTTCACTTATTGTGTTGTTCATCATTGTTTGTTTGCTCTTTAGTTCTTCTAGGTCCTCGTTAAACGTTTCTTGTATTTTCTCCATTGTATTTCCAAGATTTTGGATCATCTTTTCTATCATTACTCTGAATTCTTTTTCAGGTAGACTGCCTATTTCCTCTTCATTTGTTTGGTCTGGTGGGTTTTTTATCTTGCCCCTTCATCTGCGGTGTGTTTCTCTGCTTTCTCATTTTGCTTACCATACTGTGTTTGGGGTCTCCTTTTCACCGGCTGCAGGTTCGTAGTTCCCGTTGTTTTTGGTGTCTGCCCCCAGTGGCTAAAGTTGGTTCAGTGGGTTGTGTAGGCTTCCTTGTGGAGGGGACTAGTGCCTGTGTTGTGGTGGATGATGCTGGATGTTGTCTTTCTGGTGGGTGGATCTGCATCCGGTGGTGTGTTTTGGGGTGTCTGTGACCTTATTATGATATTAGGCAGCCTTTCTGCTAGTGGGTGGGGTTCTTCCTGTCTTGCTAGTTATTTGGCATAGGGTGTCCAAAACTATATCTTGCTGGTCATTTAGTGGAGCTGGGTCTTGGTGTTGAGATGGAGATCTCTGGGAGATTTTCACCATTTGATTTTACGTGGAGCTGCTAGTTCTCTGGTGGACCAGTGTCTTGAACTCGGCTCTCCCACCTCACCCTCTCTTCCAGATGGGTCAGAATAAAAGGGAGAAAAGAAAGGAAGGAAGGAAGGAAGGAAGAGAAAAAGAAAGAAAGAAAGAAAGGAAGGAAGGAAGGAAGGAAGAGAAAAAGAAAGGAAGGAAGGAAGAAAGAAGGAAAGAGAGAAAGAAAGGAAGAAAAGAAAGAAAGTTATTAAAGTAAAAAATAATTATTAAAAATTTTTAAAAAGTAATGAAAAAGAAAGAAAGAAGAGAGCAGCCAAACCAAAAAACAAATCCACCAATGATAACAAGCACTAAAAGCTATACTAAAAACAAAACCCAAAAAACAGACAGACAGAACCCTAGGACAAATGGTAAAAGCTAAGCTATACAGACAAAATCATACAAAGAAGCATACACATACACACTCACAAAAAGAGAAAAAGAAAAAACAATATATATATCATTGCTCCCAAAATCCACTGCCTCAATTTGGGATGATTTGTTGTCTATTCTTGTATTCCACAGATGCAGGGTTCATCAAGTTGATTGTGGAGATTTAATCCACTGCTCCTGAGGCTGCTGGGAGAAATGTCCCTTTCTCTTCTTTGTTCGCACAGCTCCTGGGGTTCAGCTTTGGATTTGGCCCCGCCTTTGCATGTAGGTTGCCTGAGGGTGTCTGTTCTGCACTCAGACAGGATGGGGTTAAAGGAGCAGCTGATTAGGGGCTCTGGCTCACTCAGGCCGGGGGAAGGGAGGGGTACCGAATGCGGGGTGAGCCTGCAGTGGCAGAGGCCGGCATGACGTTGCAACAGTCTGAGGCATTCCGTATGTTCTCCCGGGAAAGCGGTCCCTGGATCAGGGGACGCTGGCCGGGGCAGGCTGCACAGACTACCGGGAGGGGCGGTGTGGATAGTGACTTGTGCTTGCACACAGGCTTCTTGGTGGCGGCAGCAGCAGCCTTAGCGTCTCATGCCAGTCTCTGGGGTCCGCACTGATAGCCGTGGTTCGTGCCCGTCTCTGGAGCTCCTTTAAGCAGCGCTCTTAATCCTCTCTCCTTGCACACCACAAAACAAAGAGGCAAGAAAAGGTCTCTTGCTCGGCAGCTCCAGACATTTTCCCGGACTCCCTCCTGGCTAGCTGTGGCGCACTAGCCCCTTCAGGCTTTGTTCACGCCACCAACCCCAGTCCTCCCCCTGGGATCCGACCTAAGCCTGAGCCTCAGTTCCCAGCCCCCACCCACCCCAGCGGGTGAGCAGACAAGCCTTTTGGGCTGGTGAGTGCTGGTTGGCACTGATCCTCTGTGCAGGAATCTCTCCACTTTGCTCTCCGCACCCCTGTTGCTGCGCTCTCCTCCACGGCTCCGAAGCTTCCCCCCACCCCCCCGCCACCTGCAGTCTCCACCCGAGAAGGGCCTTCCTAGTGTGTGGAAAATTTTCCTCCTTCACAGCTCCCTCCCAGAGGTGCAGGTCCCGTCCCTATTCTTTTGTCTCTGTTTTTTCTTTTGCCCTACCCTGGTACATGGGGAGTTTCTTGCCTTTTGGGAGGTCTGAGGTCTTCTGCCAGCGTTCAGTAGGTGTTCTGTAGGAGTTGTTCCACATGTAGATGTATTTCTGATGTATTTGTGGGGAGGAAGGTGATCTTCACATCTTACTCTTCCACTGTGTTGAAGGTCTCCCCCCCCCAGTGGCATGTTTTTAATAAAACCATCAGTGCCCTTGCAAAGTAAGGTGGTGCTAAGAATTACGTGTGTTATATTGATGTAGAATTGTTACAGACATAAGAATAGGAGCTTGGAAAGCTGAGTTAAAATCCTAGACTTGCCTTTTGAATTTTGGGGCCTTATATCTAGCTGCAACTATTACCAAAATGCTTTTTGAAAACTGATTTTCTCCAAGGTTCAAACACTATCTAGTTGACAAATACAATGACGTGGACTCAAGGAATAGGGAACTAGCCTCCATTTGCCTGAATTGAATAACTCTGCAAGGACACAGAAATGGCACAACCAAAACTTTTCTCACTGGCTACACCTCCATTTCCCAGGCATAATTTACTCTTATCAAACCATCATAATCATAACTGTAAAGTGGAATGAGTAGAGAGTAGCATCTTACTATATACACTCTTGAATGATTACTAAAAACAATCATGATTTCACATACATTTCATGAATTGTCAAATTTTTTAAGAACTTTAACTTTTTAATTCTTTTGAGAGCTCATCTAAAGCTGCACTATCAATTCAACTTTATATACTTCCATTTTTACTTCTGTATTGTTAGTGTATATTCATAAATGGCATTATATGTTTGGACAGAGAAAGCCTCAGAATTGTATCATAGTATAGGCTGCAGAACGCCAAGAGCTGGGGCCCTGTGTAATATTCCTGATTGTCACTATTTTGCCAAATCTCTGAGGGACCGTAGTGTGGTGCTTAAGAGCCCACAGACCCTCATCTTTTACTTAAGTGACATTTTGGCACATTACTTAACCTCTAAAAGTCTCTGTTTCCTCATGATTCAACAGAAATTATTGTACCTACATCATAGTTTAGTTGTATTGAATGAACTAATGAATATCTCATGTTTAACTTGGTGAATTTCAAGTGTTCAGTTTTCTCATCTGTAAAATGAGAGCATTAGATTATTAATTCTAAGATCTCTTCTAGGAGTAACATCTAATGAGCTATTTTATTCCTCTTGTCATCTCCCTATTCTCATGAGCAAGGGCTCTGTGTTGGCTCCAAGGGTTGTAACTGGTTTTCAAGTTTTTCTTCAAGGAACTTCAAACATTTATTATTTGGTAATTAAAGAATAACGGTTTTAGTTTTCTTTTCACCCTCCTCCCTCAACCAGGTATGGGGAATGACTGACAGCTGTTTAACTTAATTGAAAGACAATTTCTGAGCATTATATTTCTCTTTCTTTGACTTTTGGCTGAAGTGGGCCTACCAGGAAGCTACCTATAATCAGTCTTCTTGAGAATTTAGCACTTGTTCAACTTGAATTTTCCAATGAAATAAAGCTATGAATGTCCTTAAAAAGAAACTTGAAAGTAAATGGTCAAAGCATCACTGGATTTCTAATAGGATGACTATGTATTTTAAAAGTTACACTGGCGGGCTTCCCTGGCGGGCTTCCCTGGTGGCGCAGTGGTTGAGAGTCCACCTGCCGATGCAGGTACACGGGTTCGTGCCCCGGTCTGGGAACATCCCACATGCCGCGGAGCGGCTGCGCCCGTGAGCCATGGCCGCTGAGCCTGCGCGTCCAGAGGCTGTGCTCTGCAACGGGAGGGGCCACAACAGTGAGAGGCCCGCATACCACACACACACACACAAAAAGTTACACTGGCGATTCTAAAATGTTTTACCTCCATCTTGTTCATTAATACATAAAAGAGGCTCTGCCTTTTCCAAAATAGCGTTGACTTGGGAAATTTCACTAGAAAGTTGGATACCACAATGATCTTCCAACTAAAAAATGTTTTGGAAATGCATTTCTTTTTGTTTATTTTTGGCTTTGCAATGAAGCAGGAATAAAAAAAATAACAAGGCACTAGGTATTATGTAAATAGGTCCCTTAGCTAGAATGATTGGAGGAAAAAGTAAGCTCGAATAACATTAAAGCCAAATTATCCTTGAAATCTATGTCACTATGAAAAATGCATGTAGCTCAAAAGTAACCAAATCATCAACAAAATTTGCAAAACTATATAAATATATGAATTTATGTTATAGAAGATAATAATTTAAAATGACTTTTGCTCTAAGTTTCCAAACACATACTTCATGTCAGAGAAAATGGCTAGAATTAGTAAAAGGAGCCTTACAAACACTGTTAAGTCTCAAGTGGCCAGCCTAAGGCTGAGAAGCACAGTGTGGGCTGAATTTATTACTAGATATGTCTTTTCTACATAGGCATTGGCAGAGCAGGTTTTCATAACTTCCTATCATTTTTTGCTTTTATCCCACGGGGAACATGGTAAATATCATTGATTAATCACATAAAAAACAAACAGGGGTTCCCTTGTTCATGTTGCCACTTCAGCAAATGGAGATGTAAGGAGGGATAAAGAGGCTTCGTGAGACCCATGGTGATTTTAATTGAGAGTCACTGGCTGACCAAAAGTGAGAGCTTTTGTGACCAATTGTGTGAGTAGTGGACGAAATTTGGAAGCAACCTGAAAGAAATTGCTAAGAAATTAACCTTGAAATGGGGAAGTCAAGTTTAATTAAAGTATAGAACTTTTGTTCTTAACCAGGAGCGATTTTGTCCCTGGGGTACTTTTGGTTTTCAGGACTCATAGGGGACAAGGGATGGGGCTGCTATTGGTGTCTAGTGGTTACAGACCAGAGGTGCTGCCAAACAGCTTTTAATGCACAAAATGCCCCACCCCCATAGTAAATAACTCTCCAGCCCCAAATATTAAAAGCACTACTGTGATAAAACCCTGCTATAGACCCTTGTGGTATGAACTAAATGGGATGAATATGATGGTATATGGGAAAGAAAGAACTGTACTTACTAATTAAGGAGTTTTAAGCAATACAATAATTTATAGATGATACACTAACTTTCTTTGGATTTTTTTGAATTGAAGTATAGTTGATTTACAATACTGTGTTAGTTTCAGGTATACAGCAAAGTGATTCAGTTTTATATCTATCTACATATATATATATATATACATATATACACATATATTTTTTAGATTATTTTCCCTTATAGCTTACTGCAAGGTATTGAATATAGTTCCCAGTGCTATACAGTAAATCCTTGTTGCTTAAGTATTTTATGTATAGTAGTTTGTATCTGTTATTCCCATACTCCTAATTTATCCCTCCCCTTTCCCTTTCCCCTTTGGTAACCATAGTTTGTTTTCTATGTCTGTGAGTCTGTTTCTGTTTTGTATATTGACTCATTTGTATTATTTTTTATTTTATTTTTACTGGAGTATAGTTGACTTACAATGTTGAGTTAGTTTCAGGTGTACAGTAAAGTGAATCAGTTATACATATATCCACTTTTTTTTAGATTCCTTTCCCATATAGGTCATTACAGAGCACTGAGTAGAGTTCCTGTGCTATACAGTAGGTCTTTATTAGTTATTTATTTTGTATATAGTAGTGTGTATATGTCAATCCAAATCTCCCAATTTTTCACCCTCCCCTTCCCCCCCAGTAACCATAAGTTTGTTTTCTACATCTGTGACTCTATTTGTTTTGTAAATAGGTTCATTTGTGTCATTTTCTTTTTAGATTCCACATATAAGTGATATCATACGATATTTGTCTTTCTCTGTCTGACTTACTTCACTCAGTATGACAATCTCTAGGTCCATCCATGTTGCTGCAAATGGCATTTTTCATTCTTTTTTATGGCTGAGTAATATTCCATTGTATATATATACCGCATCTTCTTTATCCACTCTTCTGTTGGTGGACATTTAGTTTGCTTCCATGTCTTGGCTATTGTAAATAGTTCTGTAATGAATATTGGGGTGCATGTATCTTTTCAAATTATGGTTTTCTCCAGATATATGCCCAGGAGTGGGATGGCTGGATCATATGGTAACTCTATTTTTAGTTTTTTAAGGAACCTCCATACTGTTCTCCATAGTGGTTGTACCAAGTTACATTACCACCAACAGTGTAGGAGGGTTCTCTTTTCTCCACACCCACTCCAGCATTTATTGTTTGTAGACTTTTTGATGATAGCCATTCTTATTGGTGTGAGGTGATATCTCATTGTAGTTTTGATTTGCATTTTTCTAATAATTAGCAATGTTGAGCATCTTTTCATGTGCCTCTTGGCCAACCGTATGTCTTCTTTGGGGAAATGTCTAGCTAGGTCTTCTGCTCATTTTTTGATTGGGTTGTTAGTTTTTTTTGATATTGAGCTGTATGAGATGTTTGTATGTATTGGAAAGTAAGCCCTTGTAGGTCGCATCATTTGCAAATATTTTCTCCCAGTCTTTAGGTTGTCTTTTCATTTTGTTTATTGTTTCCTTTGCTGTGCAAAAGCTGTTAAGTTTAATTAGGTCCCATTTGTTTATTTCTGCTTTTATTTCTTTTGCCTTGGGAGACTGATCTAAGAAAATATTGCTATGATTTATGTCCAAGAATGTTTTGCCTATCTTGTCTTCTAGGAGTTTTTATGGTGTCATGTCTTAAATTTAGGACTTTAAACCATTTTGCATTTATTTTTGTATGTGGTATGAGGGAGTGTTCTAATTTTACTGATTTACATGTAGCTGTCCAGCTTTCTCAACAGCACTTGTTGAAGAAACTGTCTTTTCTCCATTTGTATATTCTTGCCTCCTATGTCATAGATTAATTGACCATAGGGGTGAGTGGGTTTATTTCTGGGCTCTCTATTCTATTTCATTGGT
Organism: Pseudorca crassidens; assembly: GCF_039906515.1. NCBI lineage: Eukaryota > Metazoa > Chordata > Mammalia > Artiodactyla > Delphinidae > Pseudorca > Pseudorca crassidens. The sequence goes on from NC_090298.1 coordinate 90,351,736, forward strand.
GTGTATGTATGTATGTGTGTGTGTGTGTATATATATATATATATATATATATATATATATATATATAGTATCTCTATATAAATGTGTGTATATATATATATGGTTTTGTGCCAGTACCAGACTGCTTTGATTACTGTAGCTTTGTAGTATAGTTTGAAGTCTTTAAGGATTATGCATCTAGCTTTGTTCTTTTTCTCAGGATTGCTTTGGCAATTCTGGGTCTTTTGTGATTCCATATAATTTTAGGATTATTTGTTCTTGTTCTGCGAAAGATGTCATGGGTATTTTGATAGGGATTGCATTAAATTTGTAGACTGCTTTGGGTAGCAAACAATATTAATTCTTCCCATCCAAGAGCATGGAATATCCTTCAATTTCTTTGAATCATGTTTATTTTCCTTAATGGATGTTTTATAGTTTTCAGCATATAGGTCTTTCACCTCCTGGGTTAAGATTAATCCTAGGTATTTTTTCTTTTCTTTTCTTTTTTTTTTTTTTTTTTTTTTTTTTTTTTTGCGGTACACGGGCCTCTCACTGCTGTGGCCTCTCCTGTTGTGGAACACAGGCTCCGGACGTGCAGGCTCAGCAGCCATGGCTCATGGGCCCAGCCGCTCTGCAGTATGTGGGATCTTCCCGGACCGGGGCACGAACCCATGTCCCCTGCATCAGCAGGCGGACTCTCAACCACTGCAACACCAGGGAAGCCCAATCCTAGGTATTTTTTAATGTGATTTTAAATAGGATTGTTTTTTAAAATTTCTCTTTCTGATATTTCATTGTTAACATAAAGAAATGCAACAGATTTCTGTATATTCATCTTGTATCCTGCTACCTTGCTGAATTCATTTATTAGTTCTAATATCTTTTATGTGAAGACTTTAAGGTTCTCTGTATAGAGTAACAGGTCATCTGCAAATAGTGACAGTTTTACATCTTTCCTTCCAATTTGGATACTTGTTATTTCTCTTTTCTGATTGTTGTTGCTAGGACTTCCAGTACTATGTTGAATAGAAGTGGTAAGAGTGGGCATCTTTATCTTGTTCATGAATTTAGTGGGAAGGATTTCAGCTATTCACTGTTGAGTATTATGTTGGCTGTGTGTTTGTCATAAAAGGTTTTTATTATGTTGAAATATGTTCCCTCTATTCCCATTTTGGTGAGAATTTTTATCATGAATGGATGTTGAATTTTGTCAAATGCTTTTTCTGCATCTCTTGATTATGAGATTTTTTATCTTTCATTTTGTTAATGTGTTGTATCACACTGATTGATTTGTGTACATTGAACCATCCTTGTGACCCTGAAATGAATCCAACTTAATCACGGTTAATGATATATTGTTGGATTCAGTTTGCTTATATTTTGTTGAAAATTTTGCATCTATATTCATCAAAGATGTTGGCTTGTAATTTTCTTTTTTGTACTGTATTTTTCTGGTTTTGGTATTAGGGTGATGGTGGCTTCACAGAATGACTTTGGGAGTGTTCCTTTTTCTTCAATCTTTTGGAATAGTTTGAGAAGGATAGGTATAAATTACTCTTTGTATGTTTGGTAGAATTCCCCAGTGAAGCCATACAGTCCTGGATTATGTTTGCAGAAATAAAAAATTTATTACAGATTCTATTTCACTTCTAATGATCAGTCTGTTTAAATTATCTATTTCTTCTTGACTCAATTTTGGCAGGCTGTATGTTTCTAGAAACTTGTCCATTTCTTTTAGGTTGTCCAATTGGGTGGTGTGTAAGTGTTCATAGTATTCTCTGAGGATTTTTTGTATTTCTCTGGTGTCAGTTGTTATTTCTCCTTTCATTTCTTAATTTATTTATTGGGTCCTCTCTCTTTTCTTCTTGGTGAGCCTGGCTAGAGCTTTACCAATTTTGTTTATATTTTCAAAAACCAGCTCTTGGTTTTATTGATCTCTTCTATTTTTTTGATCTCTTATTTATTTCCTCTCTGATCTTCATTATTTTCTTCCTTCTGTTGAATTTGGTTTTCGTTTGCTCTTCTTTTTCTCATTCTTTTAGGTGGTAGGTTAAATTGTTAATTTGAGATTTTTCTTATTTTTTCTTATTTTATATTAAGCACTTATTTATTTTTAATGGAAGTATAGTAGATTTACAATGTTGTGTTAATTTCAGGTGTACAGCAAAGTGATTCAGTTTTTTATACACACATATATTCTTTTTCAGATTCTTTTCCTTTATAGGTTATTACAAAATTTTGAGTATAGTCCCCTGTGCTATACAGTAGGTCCTTGTTGATTATCTATTTTATATATAGTAGTAATTTCTTCTTTTTGTTTTTCCTTTTGTGTTTTGATGGTTTTCTTTTGTACTATGCTTGAGTTCTTTTTGGTTTGTGTGAATCTGTTGTATATTTTTGATTTGTGGTTACCCTGGATCTCAAGTATGTCAAGCCTTAACTATATCTGCTTGCTTTAAACTGATAGTCACACAAGTTCAAACACATTGTAAAAGCTCTACATTTTTATACTCCCCTCCCCAACATTTTGTGATTTTTTGATGTCCCATTTTACATCTTCATGCTTATTCTTTTGTTAATTGTAGTTATAAATGCTTTTACAATTTTTGATTGTTTTTAGATCTTTTTATTGGCCTATTTAAGTCATCTTTAATCCTTTCCTATTGTGATTTTCCCTTTCCTATAGATTCTTGCTTCTTTTCTATTTAGAGAAGAACTTTCAGTATTTGTCTTAGGGTAGGTTTGGTATTGCTGAATTACCATGGTTTTTGCTTTTTCTGAGTAGTTCTTTATCTCTCCTTCTATTCTAAATGATAATCTTGCTGGGTAGAGTATCCTAGGTTGCAAGTTTTTCCCTTTCAGGACTTTGAATATATCTTACCACTCCCTTCTAGCCTGCAAATTTTCTGCAGAGAAATCAGCTGATAGCCTTATGGGGGTTTGCTTGTAACTGGCTCTGTTTTTCTCTTGCTGCCTTTAAAATCATCTCTTTAACTTTTGCCATTTTAATTGCGATATATCTTGGTGTGGGTCTGTTTGGGTTCATCTTGTTTGGGACCCTCTGTGCTTCCTGTACCTGGATATCTGTTTCCTTTCTTTAGGTGTCAGACTTTCAGCCATAATGTCTTCAAATACATTTTCGATCCCCTTTTCTCTCTCTTCTCCTTCTGGAATCGCTATTATGTGTAGGTTGGCATGTTTTATATTATCCCTTAGATCATGTATGTTGTTTTTTTTCATTTTTCTTCCTGTCTGCTGTTGTGATTAGGTGATTTCCATTATTCTGTCGTCCAGATCACTTATTCTTTCTTCTGTGTCATTTAGTCTGCTATTCATTGTTCTAGATTGGTTTTTATCTCAGCAATTGAATTGTCTAATTTTGAATGGTTCCTCTTTATAGTTTCTAGTTCCTTGTTACAGTGATCTGCATTTCTATCAATAATCTTAATTCCTTTAGCATTTTTAGTGCCTCCTTTTTGAATTCAGGGTCTAGTAGATTGGTGAGGTCAGTTTCATTATTTGTTCTTTCAGGGGATTTCTCTTGTTCTTTTAATGGGGAGTAGTTCCTCTGCTTTTTCACTTGACTTCAGTTTCTCTGTCTCTATGAATTTAGGAGAAACATTTATCTACTGTGGTCTCAAAGGGATGGTTTATGTGGGAGCATCCCTGTGTAGATTGTGTGAGTCCAGTATTTTTGGTTTGAAGGCTGGTTTTTGTATGGATTCCAGCTACATCTTTCCTCAGTGTGCTGGCCATTATCCCCTTCATAGGGGATGTGGTTGGTGTTGGGTGTCCAGATCTGGCACTGAAAGTGGGGTAGGGCCTTCTCTGCTCCATGCCTGTTACTGCCCTGTTGTGGTGAGGTCTGCTCCCCAGTTATTGAAGTAGAAGCACTAAGGGTCCAGTCAGGCTCTGTTGCCCTTGAGAGCATAGCGTGCCATGCACTGAAGCACGAGGCCTATACAGTCACAGTGAACATTTATGCCGCCTTTGCAGGTGTCCACATTTCCACCCAGAAGCAGCCCAAGGTTGCATCCCTCTCTCCATTGTGTTTATCCCAGACCTAGTGCTAGGCTGTGGCTATAGGAATTGAGGTGGCTGTGCTGCTGTTTGGGACCTGGGCTTGCTCTGTGGCAGACCTCTCCCAGAATCTGTCCACCCCAGATTTGGCTCCAAGCTTCAGTGTGGAGTGGGCAGAGCTGGAGTGCTCCCACTGGGGAACAAACAGCTGCATACTCCTGCCCATGGCCTGTCCATGCAAGACTCAGCACGCAGAAGCTGTGTTTCTGTGGTGTCCCCTAGTGCATGTGCCAGCAGTGTCTGCTGTGATTCACCCCTTTCTGTGTGTGCACTGACAGTGGTCTCCATGCTTCCCTGAGGACTATACCCCAAGCCCTCCAGTCTGTCTCCATGCACCTAGATTGTCTTCTCCCTGGGCCTGTCTGCCTGAGATTCAGAGCTTAGCCGCTTCGTGTACTTTTGTGCCACCAGTGCACATGCTGACAATGTCTACCCCATTCAATCAGCTGCCCCCATGTGTGTGCTGAATATGGTCTCCACAGCTTGGCCAGGATCATACCCCTGGCACCCCAGTCTGACTCTGTGCAGCTAGACTGATTCTCTGCCCTGATCTTGTGCCAGGCTACAATGTGGAGCAAGTGGGACTGGGGTTTTGCCCCTTTGGATGGCAAGGCACCAGTCTCTCTCTGCCCTGCATGTGCATACCCCTTGAGAATAGTCTAGGCTTCTCCAGCCCCTCTGTCTGTCCCAGCGGATTTCCCTTCAGGCAAAGATGCTCCCCAGGTTGAGGGTCTACCTGTGTGGACCTTCTCTCCCTTACAGATCCCTCTCAGGGGCACCAGTCTCATCTTGATTCCTTTTTATTTTTTTTCTGTTCTACCTGGTTTCATGGAGATGTGTCTTGCATCTTTGGTTGTACAGCAGTTCTTCTGCCAGTTTCCAGGTGTTGTTCTGTGAGAATTGTTCCATATGTAGATGTATTTTTTATGTGTTTGTGGGTAGAGGTGAGCCCCACATCCTCCTACTCCAACCTCCTGATTCCTGTCCCCTTTGGATTTTTTTGATAATTTAAAAAAAAATTACAACAGTCATTTAAAATCAACTAGTAGGCAGTTACAGTCATATGTCCCAGAAAGGATTTTTACAGGTAAGAGAAGAAGAATCAATTACTTGAATTGTAATTGCTAAACATTACCATAGAGTTTCTGAAATTGTTGCTGTGAGTTACTTTTTAAATTACCTATTACCTCTACATATCCCTTTCTCTCAAATACCCACTCACTAATGTCAAAATTATTTGTTTTGGAGATTTTCTTCCCTAAACTTTTTTTTTGTCATGCTCCACAAACCTTGTAAATCTTTTGATTTTCCTTTTTTAAATGCACTTAAAGAAATGCTTATTTTTATGTTTCTGTTACTCAGAATTTATTGTCTTTTCTCTCTCCTCCCCTAATATATGTCTTTTAATTTCTAATACCCTAGTGAAACTAGCTAAAATTCCTATAAATATTTCATTCTCAATAAGGTAATAGGTTTATGAAGTAGTCTGTGTGATAAAGAAATTGTTTTGGTGGTTGCTAAGAGAAATCCTTTAGAGAATTTATAATAAATGAATGTAGAAAAACCTAGACTTGTTCTTTTAAAATAAAAGTCAGCAAAGAGCATAGAGTAGCATAGAAATAAGGTTTAGATAGAAAGAAATTCTGACCTGAGATAGGTTAACACTTCTGAATAGTAGACTCACTTAACGATGAATAAGAGTTGTAGGAGCTGTAAAGGGTAAATAGACATGGAGTACCTTTCTCGTTCTCCTCCTTCTTTCTCACTTAAAGTGGGAAGACTAGAAAAATAAATGACTAAGGCTGAACAACATGAGAGGAGCTGAAAAAAATCCATCTGGTGTCCAACCCACCCTGAGACTCATAGAACCCTTTGTTAATGTTGAGGCAGACATAATATTAAGAGTAAATTACAAACAGTACCAGTTGAATTTGTGTTAAAGTAAGTACTTACCAGAAGAATTAAGGGTTAGTTAAAAAGATAAAATGTAGTAAAAGTTTCGTTTTAAGCCATTTACATTAACTTAAAAGGGAAAGCTTACAGAAAAAGCAGAAAAGAGGACCAAAAAATGCAGTAGAAAAGAAGGAATAATTTTATTGCTTGGCCTAATAGATTCTAGGCATTGAGCTACACACTTTTTCAGTTATTTAACTAGTGTCCTTCAGCTCCAAACCCACCCTTCTTCTCTCTGCTCTGTGATGTTGGGGACAGGCACACTCCAGGAAGAGTTGTAGGATGGTGAAGAAGAAGGAGCTTGACTCCTCTTGTTGTCTTGCTCTTGGCACCCTGGTTTCAGCAAGAGACAGTTTGTTCCAGTGTCCTTTTTTTTTTTCTGTGCTCTCAAAACTACCTACCATGCCCCATCAGAGGTACTAGCAAGAGCTGGGCAGTGCTTCCCCTCAGAGGGCTGAGTCCCACTGTGTGTGGTGCTTTCTCCATGATTCTAGATTCTGATTATCTAACCCTCATCTCTCTGATCCTCTGGCCCTAGAGGTGGTAGTAGTCTCCTATTTCTGTATTATTTTTATGTTCCCTTTTCATTTTCTTAGTTCTCTAACACCTTTTAAAACAATTCTTTATGTTAAATTCTCTCTGTTAAAATGACTGGCGTGTTTCTGTTTTTCTGATTAGCTTCTGACTGATACCACTCTTTACATAAATTGTAAATTTTTTTATAAGTGAGTAACTGAAGCTCAAATAGGTTCAGTAACGTGCTCAGTGTTTCATAGCTGCCAGGAGGCACAGCTAGAATGTGAACCCAGAGCTACAAGCCCCAGTCTTTGCTGATATCCCAGGACACAGGAGGAAATCCATGAGATGTGTGTTGCCAAATTTTAAAGAATAACCTAAGAATTTTAAAATTTTAAAGAATAATTTAAGAATAAAGGTATTTACCTATCTAGTTAATCAGAATCCTTATACCTTTATTCATATATAATCTTGAATTTATATATTCTTCATATATTTATTGCAAGTGAATATGTGTGTGTGTGTGTGTGTATATATATATATATATATATATATATATATATATTCTTTTTTAGCTCCTTTCCAAATCTCCACCACTATGATAGAAAAAGGATTATTTTTTAAAAAAAGATGTGAATCCATAAAGAGAACAGATAAAAGCACATCGGAAACACTAAGAAAACTGTGGAAGTTAGAAAGCAGGTGAACAAGTGGGAACAGACTAAGCAGAACAGGAAAAAAAGAACCACCTAAGTCTGCAGTTTAGAAGCTTTAAGGCAGACTAGTTCTTGCCTCAGAACACCAGGATAGTTCTGATATTGCAGACATTGGGTTTCTAAAAGGTGGTTGTGATACAGCAGGATTTAAAAAAATTCTTATAAGTAGCAGTTAGATCTCCAGAGTCCTTTCCCCACAACTTACAGACCAGTGATTCCATCTCTTTACAACCCATAAGAAAGATTATCACTTTAAAAGGCAGTTAGGGTTTGGTAACACTGAGTAGTGTGGATAGACGGATGGTAGAAAATTGAGACCTCCTTGCATAGAAGTGAGGGACTTAAAGGGGGATAGTATATAGTTGATGGAGAAAGAATTTGGATGGGATCAGATTCAGAGAAAAGGGGCTGGCTGGCCTTCTAGGGGAGAGAGTTCTTTCCACATGCGAGGAAAGCAAAGATTGATGAAAGAATTTGGAAAGGTGCATTGGGGGATATTATTTCTGAGAACTTACATATTCTCTGCATGAGAAGACAAGGATGGGTCAAAAGGTTTGGGAGCAGCAACATAAATTTGAATCAGCTCTGTAGGGAATCAAAAGAGGAACACCCTTCCCTGCTTCCATTTTTCTACCATACGTTATTGTTATCTTAAAGAATGGTACTGTAAATTCACATAATATAGGTCACAAACTTGTGGCCCACATGTCAAATTTAACCCAAAAGTATGTGATTTTTTTTTTAAATCGGTTGCCAACATTTTGAAATTTAGCAACTTTTATTTTTAAAAAGATTGAGGGCGTCTTCTTGAAAGACTAGATGATCCTACAGCACTGGACACACTGCAGAGTGTAATGGAGTGGTGGGAAGTTTCTTTAGATGGAGTAGGTATTCTATAGCCCTTTCACTAATTTATGTGACCTTTTTGATCTGGAAGCCATTTGAATTTGACATCCTGATAAAGTATCTGTCTCTTGAGTATCTGACTTGGCATAGATTGACTATGAAATGTAAATCCAAAGTGGGGGCCTTACCTCTTTTATTAGTATAATAGTTATTATAGGAGTATCAGTTGATGTTCATTCCATTTTCAAGAAATAGTTCTTATTTGTGACTCATTAATAATTTGCAATTCATTTTCATCTAACTGTCCAATGAAAATCAATACTCTGAGAATCATTAAGTATGTGTATGATCACAAGGTAAGAGTCAATTAGTTCTAGCCACGTTCTTGAAAACATTTATCTAGTAAAATACTTCACTCAAATGTGACTAAGTGCTAACTGTTAATTTCGGACTAAGATATGACTATTAAAGAACGTGCACCAGGATAAACTCCTTTCTAAGAAATGCTTTACAGTTAATTAAGGATTTTTTCCTAGCCTGTAGCTATCTTGGTCTCTTTCATGCAATGAATTTCTGGCATATGGACCTCAGTTTTGGGGGCTCATTTTCTTTTCCAATGAAATTACTTCAGTCCTAGGAGGAAGCTCATAGGGTTTGGTTTGCTTGCGTAGTTTCTCTTCTGTTCTCTTCATAATTTCTTAGAAGCGATTTTTTCCCTCTAACTCTTTATCTTTCCATTCTTCCGCCTCACATATTGCGTCTTCCTTTTGTCACATCTTTAGCTCTTCCTGCCACTGTTACAGAGAGAAAGTATCATTTATATTTGATTTTTCTTGAAAAAAACATATGAGTTTAGCTTCTCAAAATACAGATTCTTATATCCAATTATTCTCTTAGTTTTCCTCACAGATATTCTTCATGAATTTATACTCTACCATACTGGAAAAACATAAAAGCTATCTGTTAGAAAGTGTATAACACCCACAAAAACCAGAATTCTCCCTTAGCATTTTTAATAATAATAAACCAACAATCCAAAAAAAGAGATAATACGGTTTACATTTATATACACCAAAGGAATTTCCTTTCATCATCAATATTGGTATTTACATGATAGCATGGAATCCTAAAATGAAAAATCAAGCCAAAGCAAAAGAAAAACCAAATTAAAGTGAAAGGCATAGTGATATTATTTATTACTTATGAGATTGAGAATGAAATTAATGGGCAAAGACTGATTTTGCAACAGACCAGTAAAAATACTTCTAAGGAATTCATCTCAATTGACCACATTATTTCATGACAATAATACCATTCTCTGGAGGCAGGAATACTAGGAATAAGTAGTTGGAAGTAATGATGGTAAATCAACCAAATAATCATTTTTTTCCCCTTCTAATATCTTTAATGAGGGATGTGGCAAAAAGAGGTGGTAATCACCTCGTCAGGCCAGGTAAGAAGTTCAGGGCAGAATGACCCCTAGCATGAAATGTTAAAAATTCCTAAAGACACAGCCTATATTGATCATTTTGTCACCCTCAGCCCATGCACACTCACAAACGACAAGACTATGCTTAACAACCTATCAATTAATTTAAAATTACTATATACCAGTGCTGGGAATTATGACTGTGATTTTTCATCTAGGATATACAGATATTCATAAGCAAAACTAAACCTCAGAATCTATCACTCAGCTTTCCAAAGGCAATAGATATTTTTTAAATGTCAACACACTCAGATTAAATATTAAACAAAAAATCATATCTACTTTTTAAATTTCCAGTTAAGCTTTAAAGACATAATAGGAAAGTTTCCTGCACTTATCTTGAGAATGTTTCTACACACAGTTATTACTCATATAAGTGTCATTTCTCAGAAGCCATTTTTACATGAAATATCCGGAAAATTGAGGCAAAACTTTCAGAACATTCCAGCATAGGCTAAAATTCAGGCCTTGGTTTAGTCTACAATTCTATGATACCCATCTGTGACATACAATTTTTTCTCATATAATAAACTATGTAATAATATCCATTGTTTGAAAAAAACACCAATTTTATGTTATAATATAAAAGTAATAGTTGGTGTAATAATGATAGTACCTATAAACAAAGACATCTAATTTACCCTTTATGTACTTTACGACTTTGATCTTTACATTGTGAAAAATCAACAGAGGATTAATTCTTAAGAACTCTCAGTAAAATAGAATTCTTTGGTTTCCTGAACAGCATGTATAAAAGCAGTAATGGGGTACCATATTGCTAACCACCAGGAAGCAGCTCTTCCTCTTTTAGTTCCTTGTTAGAATTTGGCTTGGCTGGAATGCACCATAATGGTATAATCCTTTTTTTTGTTAGCCCCAGAAAAATGTAAACTTCTTTTTCCCATTTTTTTTCTCTGTTGACTATGACAAATTCAATTTGGATAAATCATTGCCTTTACTTTTATTTCCCATTATTATCATCAATTGTGGCAACTAGGAGGTTGCAGATATGCTTGAAGTTGATGGGAAATAGAAGCACCATACTGCTTTATTCAGCCCATTCACTCAGGATTCAGTCATCACGCTATAGAGTACCAGCAGTGTAAAAGGTACAGTACCTTAATGTCTGCTGAACAATTAAGTATCTGCCCTATTCCTTGTATATCAGGGACACTTGGTAAAATTCAATAAAATTCAACAGGTACAGTTAAAACTGTAGCTGTGTGGTTTTGTTTCTTGTCAGTTCTACAGATTCCACCTTCCCACCCCCATTTAGGTAATTATAAACCAAGAAATTGAGCAACTATGAAAAACTGAGAAGTAGATTTGAAGTCCAGGTATCTGGTTTTATATATAGACACAGTCATTTACTAACTTTAAAACCTGGGACAATTAACTGAATTGTAAAGCTACATTCTTCTTACTGGTAAATGTTTTACAGAGTTGTTGTAAGGATTAAATTAACTAATGTAAGAGCATTTTGTAAAGTGTGAGATACAAGTACAAAGCACTATAGTTATAGCTATGTCAAAGGAAATAGTATATAGATGAATACTTTTTAAAATGTGATATCCAGAGAAACTTTCATAAACCTTCCCAAATCAATACTACTAAACTGCTAAGTATTTGATTAGGCTAGCCACAGATCAAACAATTTGGATCCTATCCATTCTCAAACATATTTGCAGAAAGGATTCCTTTACCCGTCTGTGTAAAGATTGATGGCAGTGATTGCTTAGATATTGCTTATACCCTTGGAAGGAGGAAAAGACGATGGTTTTTAGGAGGCATTTCCTAGCCTCTTCTCTGTCACTCAAAACACTGTCCTCTGTCTCTTTAGGCCAATGTGTTTAATCACAAAGTGATCAAGGTCTTTTGAAACTTTCAAAGGTAGAGAATGATAAGGCAAAAGATTTTTGTTCTGTTATTAAAACTACACTATGTTATGTGTGTGTATATATACATTGGCAACCTGCTATCTTTTGTAATATATTCCAGATAAGTTAGCTGAAGTGAATGGTAAAATTATAGTTGTTGCAATTTATGAACCATTATGAATTTTTTATAATGCCCTGTACATTTGATATACTGGTTTAGCATAAATGTTATTAGTGAATAAAATAACAATACTATAGTTCTCATTTTGTGATTCCAGGGTATCATTCAGTTTCCAAACCCCAATACTTGTGGCCACTGCTAAGGTGGCTAAAATATTGATTATGTGATAAATAACTATTTAATGGGATCAATAAATGAGATAATCACTTATTATTTCCCAAAATATCATTAATTAAAAGGAATGTAAACCATGGGACTATAAATACAATCTGAGAAATAATACTGAACTGGTGATAAAAATAATTTAAACACATTCTATATGCGATTGAATCTATATTGTATTAAAAGAAAAGACAAAAATAAGTACTCTCTCTCCTACTCCAACTCTACTCCTAAAAAGAAGTAGTCATAAAATGAGTTGGGGGCTTCCCTGGTGGCTCAGTGGTTGGGAGTCCGCCTGCCGATGCAGGGGACACGGGTTCGTGCCCTGGTCCGGGAAGATCCCACATGCTGCAGAGCGGCTAGGCCCGTGGGCCATGGCCGCTGAGCCTGCGCGTCCGGAGCCTGTGCTCCGCAACGGGAGAGGCCACAACAGTGAGAGGCGCGTGTACCGCAAAAAAAAAAGAAAAAAATATATATAGCTTAGTGGATTAAAATATGTTAAGTAAATGGCCTTGTATTGTCACTGCTTATTTAACTGATACCAAGAACAGAATGATTAAAGTCTTTCTAATATTTCAGGGGTAAAGAATAGTCACTGAAAATTGAGTCAAAAGATTTTTATTCTGTTGTTAAAACTACACTACAGAAGAATTCAGTGTTCAGTATCAGATTCTTGTCACAAAAAAATCAGAACTAATTCAGGAAACAGGATAAGGCTAGTATTTTGTAAATGGCAGAAAGCCAAATTTTCTGTAACCCAGTGAAGGCACTGAGGTATATAGATAGTCCAGTGAGATATAATTCAGTTTGGCAAATCTCAATCATGGTTCTACTTTTGAGTTCCATGTATTAATGTTTCCATCTCAGAACTACACTTTCTGATTCAAAATGCCTTTAAAGAACAAAGCTATTGCTTCTAGTTTAAGAAAGTCAATCTCACGTGATGGTCAATGATTCTTGCCAACTCTTTGTCCGCCTTGGTAAAAAAATCTGGATATGCAAACAAGGGGATTTCTGGCTTAGAAGAATGTTCTCTTCAAAAGAGCACAAGAACAGATCCAATATTAGGTATAGATAGTCTTCCTCCCCAGAATATATAGATCTACAAATCCTCATTATTAAGATTTTTGATTCTATATTGTTAACATAGAAAACTACTCTGTGTAGACTACTACATATTAGCTTTTAATTTCTGTAAGCCATTTGGGTTCTTAAAACTGACATTTCTGAGGGTAGGGCATGACATACAGAATGAGAACTAGAAAATAATAAAAAGGCAATCTTCTCCTAGGAGATGTAAATACTACAGCTGGTCAGTAGCAAATGAGAGGCTAGAGTATGAAAGGCTTAAGGGAGCCTGAAATAGACTATGCCCAACAGGGAGATGAAAGTGCCCATCGCTGTACACAGCCCCATGACCCTGGAAGTTCTGGTGGAATTCTAAGCCTAAGAATTTGATCTAAGATATATTAAAAAAGAAAAAAAAATGATGTGACTTCAATACTTCTCTCAAATAAGGGTGGAACTGTGGTAGAAAATTTAGCAACAGCTCAATGGAAGTGTTGGCAGTACAAAGCTGGGTCCTAAACTAGTGGAGATTTAGTATTAAACCATCCACATAATTATATTATTAAATTTATTATGAAGAAATTATTGTGAGCTCAGAAATATGTGATGCAACAAAATGGTGATAGAGAATATGGTTTTGAAGGAGAGAAAGTGGGTTTAAAAGAAAAACTCTTAGGAAAGAGTCTAAGGAGAGACAGAGCTGGTGAAAATTTCCATATTCAAAAAGTCTGATCAGTTTTTAAGACTATAATGTCTAATATGCACTTTTTTCAAGTTGTTGTCTATACCCTTTTTGACATGCTTCTCTCATATCACTAGGTTGCTTTATGCTGCACTAAACACTTCTCAAATCCTTCCATTTATCGTCATCTCCATCATCATTTCCCTAATCTAAACCATCACCTCTTACCTGGATTAAGGCCTCCCTTTTTATAATCCCTGCATCCACCATGTCTTACTCTTTTTATTCTTGTCTCTATACAGTAGCCAGAATTTTTTTTTTTCAAAATACAATGTGGATCATGTCAATCCCTGACTTCAAACTCTTCAGTAATTCCGCATTAACTTTAGGAGTAAGATTATATTCCTTGTTGAGGAAGCCTGACGTAGACTGTGCATTTGTTTAAGTGGCTTGCGTGGCTTCTCCAGACTTACTTTTCTCCCTTCTGGGCCCAGGTCTATGCGTTCCTAATACATGGGCTTTCTTGCAGTTACTGTGATGTGCCTTGCTCCACCTGACTATTGTTTGTTTGCACATGCTGTCACCACCCCTTTCTCCAATGTCCCTCTCCTCCTCCTCTCTCTCTGCTGCAGGGCTGGTTAATGCTTACTTTTTCTTCAGCTTCTCAGTTCAAGCCCACTACCATAGCTCTCAATCCGCCATGGGCATTTCCTTCATCATACTTATCTCAATCATAACTTTACATTTATCTGTGAGCCTGTATGAAATTTTTTTTTCCTGACTAGAAATATGAGCTACATGATTGTGGAGACTTTTTTTTTTTATCATTGACTCCACAGTGACCTACACGGTGCCACTAGACACTGAATGAATGTGTGTATATTTGGTAAATTACTGAATGAATAAATGAAAGTTGTGATGTTTTAATCCCCTTTATATTCCAGGCCATCAAGAAGAGTCTACCACACAACACTCTTATGTCAGCAAAGCAGTGTCCAGTAGAGCAAGAAGACGACAATCTCAAGAGGTAGGTCGTTAGAGTGGAGCTAATAGCAGGGATTCAAAGGGAAATAACTCAAGTGACATGTGACCAGGGAAAATATATGGAGCCCTCTCCTAACCCATAAGATTCACAAGTATTGTGGGGCAGAAAAGCAGTAAGCTTCCCACTGCATGTAGAATAGGGACCCTAGCCATTCTATTGAAATATTAAAATGATTCTAGAATGCTGGGGAGTTAGGGGGCATCTGCGGCTGAGACTTGGGTTAACTATATTCATTCAACAAAATTTGGGCACTTTTGATATTCAAAGAATTGTGCTAAATGCTGTGAAAAGATAAATGAGACAGAACTTTTAAATTAGTTAATGGTTAAAGGTGTTCAAGCAAGTTGCCTCAAATTCCTTCTTGAATTATAAAAGTTTAAGATAAAGACATGCATAACAATATACATAATGTTAGAAAGCCTTTAAAATGGGAAGATTAGATGGATATGCTTGTGCACCTGATTTCTAGTTATCTCAGTTGAATATAGTTTGTACTGGAAAAGAAAAATGTATAAATAACTATAATACAACATGAGACATAAGAGAGATAAGTATTCAATGATATAAACAGAAAAATGTAGTAAAATGGTTAAGAAACAGGTTCTGGACTCAGATCTCTAAGCAAATTTTCATCCTACCACTTAGTATTATTTATCACTCTGTTCCTTGCTGTCTCCATTTTTAATACAAAAAAATAATAGTACCTTCCTTGTTATGTATTTATAAAAATTAAAAAGGGATAAGACATAAATACCTTTGATGGAGCAAATACTAAACAAGTATCAGCTATACTATCCTTGTCATTATCATTATCAAAAAAATTCAGAGGGATAAGGCATGACTTTTAGGTGGTACTAAAAGAGAAGAGAATAAGAGAAAAAGTAATGGAAGACAAAACAATTAAGATGAGGCTTAAATGAGATGTACAATTCTTATGTTTGGAATTAAATGGGAAGTAGAGAAAAATCTTCCCAGAAACATGGTATATTACAATCCTCGGTGTACCATAACAAATTACCACAAATTGGTAGTCTTAAAAACCAGAAATCCATTTTCTCACAGTTCTAGAGGCCAGAAGTCCTAAATCAAGGTGTTGGCAGGGTTGGTTGAAGGCTCTGGGGAGAATGCATTCCAGGCTTCTCTTAGCTTCTAGTAGCTGTTGGAAATCCTTAGCATTCTTTGGCTTGTAGATACATCACTCCTATCTTTGTCTCTGTCTTCAAATGGCCTTCTCCTTCCATGTCTCTATGTCTGCTTCTTTTCTGTCTCTTACAAGGACACAAGGACACTGTGGATTCAAGGCCCATGTGACCAAGACAGCCTTAACTTTCCCTAAAGCTAAAGCTTGACTAAAGCTTAGACAGGCTTCTTCCTGACTCTAGGCACCTGATCTCCCTTGTCTTAGAGCTTTTACTGTAGAAAACTTGCAATTGTAAATTATTTCTCTTCTCCCAGCCGTTTGCCAGTTCTATTATCCAGGAACACTTTTCTCAAGGACCTGGGAGCCATCCCTTTAAAATAAAATCATCAAGAAAGATAGTGCTCCTATCTTCCAGTCTCTGTGGAAGAGTAGGAATCTAACTTAGGTGGCAATTAGCAAACACAATGACCTAATCACATTGACCAACTTCTCCTCTAACATCTTCCAATACTTTTCCACTAGCTCACCTCAGCATCAAAAAACCTCCTGTCTTTTGTTTCAGGGGAGTTAAGTTCAATCTCTCTCCCCTATTGCAAGACTTGAGTAAAGTTTTCTTCAACTGTTTAATTTATCTGGTGCAGTTTCTCTTTGATACACCCTAATTCAAGATGATCTCATCTTGAAATCCTTATCTTAGCTACCCAGATAAGGTCACATTTTATTCATTCATTTGCTCAAACATTTATTGCAGGAGGAATGTTATTATAAGGACTGAGAAGAGAAAAAAATTTAACTTAGATATTGCAGTCCAGAAATTCAAAGTTCACATGGGAGGGAGACATGTAAAGAGACATTTATAGTACACTGGAAAAATTGCTGTAAAACAGGGTTCTCTGGTGGACAAACATGGCAGATGACATAATTGAACTTAGTCTGAGAGTAAGAGAAAATTTCCTGAATGAGTTACGCATAGTTTTGTCCCAATAGGATGATTACAGACTGAAGAAAAGACATTTAGGACATGTTCATTTTTTTTTTAAATATATCAAGGATAAGAAATATACAGAGATACTTACAAAAAGAAAAAACAACACACACAAAAAAACCAAAACAAGGGATAATACTGTTCCTTATAGAGTTATGGTTTTTCAAGTCCCCAAGCTCTTCTGAGGATGTAAAATATGTAGTGAGCATGCTTTAGAAGGTATTCCCCAGGAGCATATGAATAACCATGTCTCAGGCCTCTTTAATCCTGCATCTCCCACTCTGACCTAATCAATTTAGCAGGTTCTGGACTCTGATCTCTAAGCAAATTTTCATCCTGCCACTTAGTATTATTTATCACTCTGTTCCTCTGTTTGCTTTTATCTCAGGCAGACTATAATAATCTTTGGAATTACCCAATAAGGGGAAGATACTGTATTATTTAAACAAACCACAGAATTATATCCTTGTTCAGCAATTGAATGACTTGATCCTTTATCCCACTTTTTTATGAGAGAAATTGAACACGCACAGACTCATTGGTTGGCATTTTCTCTAGTATACTTCATTTTCATTTTTGAGGTCCAGCATGGATGTATGATTCTCAAAAATGTCATGGATATAGGACCTTTCACTGATTCTAAACTTAACTTATTCCAAATAATCGTAATTGAGTATAATGTTAGCTGTGGGCTTATCATTTATGTCCTTTGTTGTCTTGAAGTATACCCCTTCTATACCCAATTTGTTGAGTTTTTATCATGAAAATGTGAAAATTTGAATTTTGTCAAATGCTTTTTCTGCATCTAGTGAGATAATCATATGGTTTCTATCTTTCATTCTATCAATGTGGTATATCACATTTATTGATTTAAATATGTTGAATCATCCTTGCATTCAAGAGGTAAATCCCACATGATCATGGTGTATGATCCTTCTAATGTGTCTGTTTTTTAAAATTTTTATTTATTTTTAAATAAAAAAATTTATTGCAGTATATTTCATGTACATTATATAAGTAACAGGTGTACAATACAGTGATTTACAGCTTTAAAGGTTATACTCCATTTATAGTTATTGTAAATATTGGCTCTATTTCCTCTTTTGGAATCCTTGTAGCTTACTTTATACATAATAGTTTATACCTCTTTGTTCACTACCCCTATCTTGCCCCTTCCTCTTCTCTCTTCCTACTGGTAACCACTAGTTCATTATATCTGTGAGTCTCTTTCTGCTTTGTTATATTGACTAGTTTGTTGTATTTTTTAGATTTCACATATAAGTGATACCATAAAGTTTTTCTGTCTGACTTATTTCACTTAGCATAAGATCCTTCAAGTCAATCCATGTAGCAAATGGAAAATTTTCATTCTTTTTCATGACTGAGTAGTAGTCCATTGTACATATACATACCACATCTTTATTCATCTGCTGATGAACACTTAGGTTGCTTCCATATCTTGGCAATTGTAAATAATGCTGTAGTGAACATTGGGATGAATGTTTGTTTGTTTTTTAATTAGTGCTTTGAGTTTTTGTTTGTTGTTTTCTGTTTTCTTGGATATACACCCAGGAGTGGAATTGCTAGGTCATATGGTAGTTCTGTTTTTAGTTTTTTGAGAAACCTCCATACTGTTTTCCACAGTGGCTGCGCCAGTTTACATTCCCAATGACAGTGTACAAGAGGTCCCTTTTCTCTACATCCTTGCCAATGTTTGTTATATGTGTTCTTTTTGAAGAAAGCCATTCTGACAAGTGTGAGGTGATAGCTCATTGTGATCTTGATTTGCATTTTCCATATGATTAATGATGTAGAGTAGCTTTTCATGTGCCTGTTGGCTATCTGCATGTCCTTTTTGGAAAAATGTCTATTCAGATCTTTCCATTTTAAAAATCGAGTTGTTTGTTTTCTTGATGTTGAGTTGTATGAGGTGTTTATATATTTTGGAGGTTAACCCCTTATTGGTCATACCATTTACAGATATTTTCTCCCATTCAGTAGGATGTCTTTCTGTTTTGTTGATGGTTGCCATTTTTTGTGCAAAAGCTCAAGTTTAAATAGGTCACATTTGTTTATTTCCTGTGCTTTAAGAGAAAGATCCCCCCAAAAATGTCAGCCTATGTATTGCTCTAGGAGTTTTATGGGTTTTGGTCTTACATTTAGGTCTTTACTTTTATTTACATTTAGGTCTTTAATCCATTTTGAGTTTATTTATGTATATGGTGTTAGAGAATGTTCTAATTTCATTCTTTTACATGTAGCTGTGCATTTGTCCCAGCACCACTTTTTAAAGAGACTGTTTTTTCTCCATTGTATATCCATGCCTCTTTGTCATAGATTAATTTACCATAAGTGTGTGAGCATTTCTGGGCTGTCTATTCTGTTCCATTAATGTATGTGTCTGCTTTTAGCCAGTACCATACTGATTTGTTTACTGAAGCTTTGGAGTATAGACTGAAGTCAGAGAGCATGATTCTTCCAGCTCTGTTCTTCTTTTCTCAAGATTGTTTCACCTATTCAGGGTCTTTTGTGTTTCTGTATACATTTGAAAATTATTTGTTCTAGTTCTATGAAAACTGCCCTTGGTATTTTGATAGGGATTGAACTGAATCTGTACACTGCCTTGGGTAGTTTGGCCCTTGTAACAATATTAATTCTTACAATCAAGGAACACGGTTTATCTTTCCATCTCTTTGTGTTGTCTTCGATTTCTTTCAGCAGTGTCTTACAGTTTTCTGAGTACAGGTCTTTTACCTCCTTAGGTAAATTTATGTCTAGGTATTTTATGATTTTTGATGTGATGGTAAATGGGTTGGTTTCATTAATTTCTCTTTCTGATAGTCTGTTAGTGTATATTAATGCAAGAGATTTCTGTGTATTAATTTTATATCCTGCAAACTTTACCAAATTCATTGATGAGCTCTAGTAGTTTTCTGGTGTCAACTTTAGGATTTTTTATATATAGTATCATGTCACCTGCAAACAGTGACAGTTTTACTTTTGCTTTCCAATGTGGATTCCTTTTATTTCTTTTTTATTCTCTGATTACTGTGGCTAGGACTTCCAATACCGTGTTGAATACAAGTAACAAAAGTGGGCAACCTTGTCTTATTCTTGATGTTAGAGGAAATGCTTTCAGCTTTTCACCATTGAGTATGATGTTAGCTATGGGTTTGTCATATATGGCCTTTATTATGTTGAGGTATGCTTCCTTTATGCACACTATCTGGAGAATTTTTTAAATAAATGGATTTTGAAATTTGGCAGAAGTTTTTCCTGCATTTATTGAGATGATCATACTGTTTCTATTCTTCAGTTTGTTAATGTGGTGTGCCACACTGATTGATATGCAGATATTAAAAAATTCTTGCATCCCTGGGATAAGTCCCTTGTGATCATGGTGTCTGATCCTTTTTATTTTATTTTTTTCTCACAAACACACACTGTATTTTATTTTTACAAGAGATAAATAAACTGACACCAAGCATTGTAAATGGATGACCACAACAAAAGCAACAATGATTGCAATTACCAAACACAAAACACACTCATACTATGTCATAATATTGACATTCAGTCCGGTAATCCTCCACTGTAACAGCTCCTTTACTTTGCAGTGAAAATTGATTTGTATATTTTTGCCTCTGAGTCCTTGTGGGATTTTTTTTTTATTATTCAAACAGAAAGTCACAAAAATTATAATCATCCTCATCAGTTCACTCAGTCCCATGTAATTAATTTTTGTTTCATCTTGATCTTTTGTTAGCACTTTTATGAATTCATCAGTTTTCCATTAGAGTTCTGAAAATGCTTATTCATGCAGTTCAGCAGTATAGTCAGTTAACAGAAACCTGTACTTGTCAGAGTCTTTTCCATGAATTCCTTGAGAATGAAACCCTATTATAGGAACACTTTTGCAGAAGCATCAGAGTACACCCAGAACTGTCTGTAAATGACAAAAGACTTAAAAATGACCATGGTTAAAGATTTTATGAAAGCTCATAATAATGCAATTGACAAGGAAATTTAGTTATTTCTGAGATATACATTTTAAAGTAATAACCAGAATTATGACTTATAACATTATACCAGAACATATAAGATTTTTAGAAATTTCATGTAATGTCTGAAACATTTATATTAACATATTTCCATACAAATAACCCAAAGACAGTTTAGTATTAGTTGTTTTTTATATTTGTTTGTTTTTTTTATACTGCAGGTTCTTATTAGTCATCAATTTTATGCACATCAGTGTATGCATGGCAATCCTAATCACCGAATTCAACACACCACAATCCCCGCCCCACTGTGGTTTTTCCCACCTTGGTGTCCATACGTTTGTTCTCTACATCTGTGTCTCAATTTCTGCCCTTCAAACTGGTTCATCTGTACCATTTTTCTAGGTTCCACATACATGCATTAATATACGATATATGTTTTTCTCTTTCTAACTTACTTCACTCTGTATGACAGTCTCTAGGTCCATCCACATCTCAACAAATGACTGAATTTCATTCCTTTTTAGGGCTGAGTAATATTCCATTGTATATGTGTACCACAACTTCTTTATCCATTCATCTGTTGATGGGCATTTAGGTTGCTTCCATGACCTGGCTATTGTAAATAGTGCTGCAATGAACATTGGGGCGCATGTGTCTTTTTGAATTATGGTTTTCTCTGAGTATATGCCCAGTAGTGGGATTGCCGGATCATATGGTAATTCTATTTTTAGTTTTTTTAGGAACCTCCATACTGTTCCCCATAGTGGCTGTATCCATTTACATTCCCACCAACAGTGCAAGAGGGTTCCCTTTTCTCCACACCCACTCCAGCATTTGTTGTTTGTAGATTTTCTGATGATGCCTATTCTAACTGGTGTGAGGTGATACCTCATTGTAGTTTTGATTTGCATTTCTCTAATAATTAGTGATGTTGAGCAGCTTTTCATGTGCTTCTTGGCCATCTGTGTGTCTTCTTTGGAGAAATGTCTATTTAGGTCTTCTGCCCATTTTTGGATTGGGTTGTTTGTTTCTTTAATATTGAGCTGCATGAGCTGTTTATATATTTTGGAGATTAATCCTTTGTCCATTAATTTGTTTGCAAATATTTTCTCACATTCTGAGGGATGTCTTTTCATCTTGATTATGGTTTCCTTTGCTGTGCAAAAGCTTTGAAGTCTCATTAGGTCCCATTTGTTTATTTTTCTTTTTATCTCCATTACTCTAAGAGGTAGATCAAAAAAGACCTTGCTGTGATTTATGTCAAAGAGTGTTCTTCCTATGTTTTCCTCTAAGAGTTTTATAGTGTCTGGTCTAACATTTAGGTCTCGAAACTATTTTGAGTTTATTTTTGTGTATGGTGTTAGGGAGTGTTCTAATTTAATTCTTTTACATGTAGCTGTCCAGTTTTCCCAGCAACACTTACTGAAGAGACTGACTTTTCTCCATTGTATATCTTTGCCTCCTTTGTCACAGATTAGTTGACCATAGGTGCATGGGTTTATCTCTGGGCTTTCAATCTTGTTCCATTGATCTCTGTTCTCTTTTTGTGCCAGTACCATATTGTCTTAACTACTGTAGCTTTGTAGTATAGTCTGAAGTCAGGGAGTCTGATTCCCCCAGCTCCGTTTTTTCCCCTCAAGACTGCTTTAGCTATTTGGGGTCTTTTGTGTCTCCATACAAATTTTAAGATGATTTGTTCTAGTTCTGTAAAAAATGCCATTGGTAATTTGATAGGGATTGTATTGAATCTGTAGATTGCTTTGGGTAGTATAGTCATTTTCACAATATTGATTCTTCCAATCCAAGAACATGGTTGGTATCATCTGTTGGTATCATCTTTAATTTCTTTCATCAGTGTCTTATAGTTTTCTGCATACACGACTTTTGTCTCCCTAGGTAGCTTTATTCCTAGGTATGTAATATTTTTTTGTTGCAATGGCAAATGGGAGTGTTTCCTTAATTTCTCTTTCAGATTTTTCATCATTAGTGTATAGGAATAAAAGAGTTTTGTATCCTGCAACTTTACCAAATTCATTGATTAGTTCTAGTAGTTTTCTCCTGGCAATTTTAGGATTCTCTATGTATAGTATCATGTCATCTGCAAACAGTGACAGTTTTACTTTTTCTTTTCCAATTTGTATTCCTTTTATTTCTTTTCCTTCTCTAACTGCTGTGGCTAGGACTTCCAAAACTATGCTGAATAATAGTGGTATGAGTGGACATCCTTGTCTCGTTCCTGGTCTTAGAGGAAATGCTTTCAGTTTTTCAACATTAAGAATGATGTTTGCTGTAGGTTTGTCATATATGGCCTTTATTATGTTCAGGTAGGTTCCCTCTGTGCCCACTTTCTGGAGAGTTTTTATTATAAATGGGTGGTGAATTTTGTCAAAAGTTTTTTCTGCATCTATTGAGCTGATCATATGGTTTTTATTCTTCAATTTGTTAATATGGTGTATCACATTGATTGACTTGCGTATATTGAAGAATCCTTGCATCCCTTGGATAAATCCCACTTGATCATGGTGTATGATCCTTTTAATGTGTTGTTGGATTCTGTTTGCTAGTATTTTGTGGAGGATTTTTGCATCTATATTCATCAGTGATATTGGTCTGTAATTTTCTTTCTTAGTAGTATCTTTGTCTGGTATTGGTATCAGGATGGTGGTGGCCTCATAGAATGAGTTTGGGAGTGTTCCTTCCTCTGCAATTTTTTGGAAGAGTTTGAGAAGCATGGGTGTTAGCTCTTCTCTAAATGTTTGATAGAATTCACCTGTGAAGCCATCTGGTCCTGGACTTTTGTTTGTTGGAAGATTTTTAATCACAGTTTCAATTTCATTACTTTTGATTGGTCTGTTCATATTTTCTGTTTCTTCCTGGTTCAGTCTTGGAAGGTTTTACCTTTCTAAGAATTTGTCCATTTCTTCCAGGTTGTCCATTTTATTGGCATAGAGTTGCTTGTAATAGTCTTTTAGGATGCTTTGTATTTCTGCGGTATCTGTTGTAGCTTCTTTTTCATTTCTAATTTTATTGATTTGAGTCCTCTCCCTCTTTTTCTGGATGAGTCTGGCTAATGGTTTATCAATTTTGTTTATCTTCTCAAAGAACCAGCTTTTAGTTTTATTGATCTTTGCTATTTTCTTTGTTTTTATTTCATTTATTCCTTCTCTGATCTTTATGCTTTCTTTCCTTCTGCTACCTTTAGGTTTTGTTTGTTCTTCTTTCTCTAGTTCCTTTAGGTGTAAGTTTAGATTGTTTACTAGAGTTTTTTTTTGTTTCTTGAGGTAGGCTTGTATAGCTGTAAACTTCCCTCTTAGAACTGCTTTTGCTGCATCCCATAGGTTTTGGATCGTTTTTTCATTGTCATTTTTCTCTAGGTGGTTTTTGATTTCCTCTTTGATTTCTTCAGTGACCTCTTGGTTGTTTAGTAATGTATTGTTTAGCCTCCATGTGTTTGTGTTTTTGACGTTTTTTTCCCTGTAATTCATTTCTAATCTCATAGCGTTGTTGTCAGAAAAGATGCTTGATATGATTTCAATTTTCTGAGGCTTTATTTGTGACCCAAGATGTGATCTATCCTGGAGAATGTTCCATGCGCACTTGAGAAGAAAGTGTAATATGCTGGTTTTTGATGGAATATCCTATAAATATCAGTTAAATCTATCTGGTCTATTGTGTCATTTAAAGCTTCTGTTATTTATTTTCATTTTGGATGATCTGTCCATTTGTGTAAGTGAGGTGTTAAAGTCCCCCACTATTATGGTGTTACTGTTGATTTCCTCTTTTATAGCTGTTAGCAGTTGCCTTATGTATTGAGGTACTCCTATGTTGAGGGCATATATATTTAAAATTGTTATATCTTTTTCTTGGATTGATTCCTTGATCATTATGTAGTGTCCTTTCTTGTCTCTTGTAACATTCTGTATTTTAAAGTCTATTTTATCTGATATGAGTATAGCTACTCCAGCTTTCTTTTGATTTCCATTTGCATGGAATATCTTTTTCCATCCCCTCACTTTCAGTCTGTATGTGTCCCTAGGTCTGAAGTGGGTCTCTTGTAGACAGCATATATATGGATCTTGTTTTTGTATCCATTCGGCAAGCCTGTGTCCTTTGGCTGGAGCATTTAATACATTCCCGTTTAAGGTAATTATCGATATGTATGTTCCTATGACCATTTTCTTACTTGTTTTGGGGTTTTTTCGTAGATCCTTTTCTTCTCTTGTGTTTCCCACTTAGAGAAGTTCCTTTAGCATTTGTTGTAGAGCTGGTTTGGTGGTTCTGAATTCTCTTAGCTTTTGCTTGCCTGTAAAGCTTTTGATTTCTCCATCAAATCTGAATGAGATCCTTGCCAGGTAGAGTAATCTTGGTTGTAGCTTCCTCCCTTTCATCACTTTAAGTATATCATGCCACTCCCTTCTGGCTTGTAGACGTTCTGCTGAGAAATCAGCTGTTAACCTTATGGGAGTTCCCTTGTATGTTATTTGTCATTTTTCCCTTGCTGCTTTCAATAATTTTTCTTTGTCTTTAATTTTTGCCAATTTGATTACTATGTGTCTCGGTGTGTTTCTCCTTGGGTTTATACTGTATGGGACTGTCTGAGCTTCCTGGACTTGGGTGGCTATTTCCTTTCCCATGTTAGGGAAGTTTTCCACTATAATCTCTTCAAATATTTTCTCGGGTCCTTTCTCTCTCTCTTCTCCTTCTGGGACCCCTGTGATGCAAATGTTGTTGTGTTTAATGTTGTCCCAGAGGTCTCTTAGGCTGTCTTCATTTCTTTTCATTTTTTCTTTATTCTATTCCACAGCAGTGAATTCCACCATTCTGTCTTCCAGGTCACTTATCCGTTCTTCTGCCTCAGTTATTCTGCTATTGATTCCTTCTAGTGTAGTTTCCATTTCAGTTATTGTATTGTTCATCTCTGTTTGTTTGATCTTTAATTCTTCTAGGTCTTTGTTAAACATTTCTTGCATCTTCTTGATCTTTGCTTCCATTCTTTTTCTGAGGTCCTGGATCATCTTCACTATCATTATTCTGAACTCTTTTTCTGGAACGTTGCCTATCTCCACTTCATTTAGTTGTTTTTCTGGGGTTTTATCTTGTCCCTTCATCTGGTACATAGCCCTCTGCCTTTTCATCTTGTCTTCTTTCTGTGAATGTGGTTTTTTTCCACAGGCTGCAGGATTGTAGTTCTTCTTGCTTCTGCTGGCTGCCCTCTGGTCGATGAGGCTGTCTAAGAGGCTTGTGTAAGTTTCCTGATGGGAGGGACTGGTGGTGGGTAAAGCTGACTGTTGCTCTGGTGGGCAGAGCTCAGTAAAACTTTAATCTGCTTGACTGTTGATGGGTGGGGCTGGGTTCCCTCCCTGTTGGTTGTTTGACCTGAGGCAACCCAATACTGGAGCCTACCTGGGCTCTTCGTTGTGGCTAATGACAGACTCTGGGAGGGTTCATGCCAAGGTGTACTCCCGAGAACTTCTGTTGCCAGTGTCCTTGTCCCCACGGTGAGCCACAGCACCACCCCCCCGTCTCTGCAGGAGACCCCCCAACACTAGCAGGTAGGTCTGGTTCCATCCCCCTGGGGTCATTGCTCCTTCCCCTGGGTCCCCATGCACACACTACATTGTGTGTGCCCTCCAAGAGTGGAGTCTGTTTCCCCCAGTCCTGTCGAAGTCCTGCAATCAATTCCCACTAAGCTTCAAAGTCTGATTCTCTAGGAATTCCTCCTCCTGTTCCCAGACCCCCAGGTTGGGAAGCCTGGCGTGGGGCTCAGAACCTTCAGTCCAGTCGGTGGACTTCTGTGGTGTAAGTGTTCTCCGGTCTGTGAGTCACCCACCCAACAGTTATGGGATTTGATTTTACTATGACTGCGCCCCTCCTACCATCTCACTGTGGCTTCTCCTTTGTCTTTGGATGTGAGGTATATTTTTTGGTGAGTTCCAGTGTCTTCCTGTCGATGATTGCCCAGCAGCTAGTTGTGATTCTGGTATTCTCGCAAGAGGGAGTGAGAGCACGTCCTTCTCCACCATCTCGGTTCCTCCCTGATCCTTTTAATGTATTGTTCAGTTTGCTAATATTTGGTTGAGGAGGTTTGTGTCTATATTCATCAGTGATACTGGCCTGTAATTTTCTTTTTTGTGACATCTTTATCTAGTTTTGGTATCACGGTGATATTGGCCTCATAGAAAGCTTGGGAGTATTCCTTCCTCTGCAAATATTTTTCGAATAATTTGAGAGGATAGGTGTTAATTCTTCTCTAAATGTTTAGTAGAATTCATCTGTGAAGACATCTGGTCCTGGACTTTTGTTTTTTTGGAGTTTCTAAATTACTGATTCAATTTCATTACAGGTAATTGGTCTGTTCACATTTTCTGTTTATTCCTGGTTGAATCTTGGGAGATTGTACATTTCTAAGAATTTGTCCATTTCTTCTAGGTTGTCCATTTTATTGGCATATAGCTGTTCATAGTAATCTCTTATGATCTTTTGTAATTTGTGCTATCAGTTATAACTTCTTTTTCCTTCCTCATCTTATTGATTTAGGCCCACTCCCTGTTTTTCTTGATGAGCCTGGTTAAAGGTTTATCAATTTTGTTTATCTTTTCAAAGAACCAGTTTTTAGCTTCATTGATATTTTCTATTTTTTTTTAGTTTCTATTTCACTTATTTCTTCTCCAATCTTTATGATTTCTTTCCTTCTACTACTTTGGGCTTTGTACTCCTTCTCTAGTTCCTTTAGGTATAAAGTTAGGTTGTTTATTTGAGATTTTTCTTGTTTCCTAAGTGAGCTTGTTTTGCTATAAACTTTCCTCTTAGAATTGCTTTTGCTGCATGCCACAGGCTTTTGATCATCATGTTTTCATTTTCATTTGTCTCTAGGTATTTTTTCATTTTCTTTTTGATTTCTTCAGTGATCCATTGCTTATTTAGTAGCATATTGTTTAGTTTCCATGTGTTTGTGTTTTTTACAATTTCTTTTTCTTGTAGTTGATTTTTTTAATAGATCTTTATTGGAATATAATCTTTATTGGAATATCTTTATAGATATAGATTTTTATATAGATCTTTATTTAGATCTTTATTTATCTTTATAAAGATCTTTAATAGATCTTTATTGGAATATAATTGCTGTACGATTTTGTACACCAAAGTGAGTCAGCAATATGCATACATAGGTCCCCATATGCTCTCCCTCTTGAGCCTCCCTCCCATCCTCCCTATCCCACCCATCTAGGTCATTGCAAGGCACCGAGCTGATCTCCCTGTGCTATGCTGCTGCTTCCCACTAGCTAACTATTTTACATTCAGTAGTGTACATACGCCAATGCTACTCTCACTTTGCCCCAGCTTTCTCCTCCCACCCTGTGTCCTCAAGTCCATTCTCAATGTCTACATTTTTATTCCTGCCCTGCATAAGTACCATGTTTTTTTTTTTTAGATTTCATATATATACATTAACATACGGTATTTTTCTCTTTCTGACTTACTTCAATTTTTATGACAGACTCTAGGTCCATCCACCTCACTGCAAATAAATCAATTTCATTACTTTTCATGGTTGAGAAATATTCCATTGTATATATGTGCCACATCTTCTTTATCCATTCATCTGTCAATGGATATTTAGGTTGGTTCCATGTCCTGGCTATTGTAAATAGTGCTGCAGTGAACATTGTGGTATATGTCTCTTTTTGAATCATGGTATTTTCAGGGTATATGCCCAGTAGTGGGATTGCTGGGTCATATGATAATTCTATTTTTAATTTTTTTAAGGTATCTCCATACTATTTTCCATAGTGGTTGTATCAATTTACATTCCCACCAACAGTGCAGGAGGGTTCCATTTTCACCACACCCTTTCCAGCATTTATTGTTTCTAGCTTTTTTGATAATGGCCATTCTGACCAGCATGAGGTGATACCTCACTGTAGTTTTGATTTGCATTTCTCTAATAATTAGTGATGTTGAGCATCATTTCATGTGCTTCTTGGCCACCTGTATGTCTTCCTTGGTGAAATGTCTATTTAGGTCTTCTGCCCATTTTTTAACTGGATTGTTTGGTTTTTTGATATTGAGCTCCATGAGCTGTCTGTATATTTTGGAGATTAATCCTTTGTTGTTTTATTTGCAAATATTTTCTCCCATTCTGAGGGTTGTCTTTTTGTTTTGTCTATGGTTTCCTTTGCTGTGCAAAAGCTTTGAAGTTTCATTAAGTTCCATTAGTTTCTTTTTGTTTTTATTTCCATTACTCTAGGAGGTGGGTCAAAAAAGATCTTGCTGTGGTTTATGTCAAAGAGTGTTTTTCCTATGTTTTCCTCTAAGAGTTTTATAGTGTCTGGTCTTACATTTAGGTGTTTAATCCATTTGGAGTTTATGTTTATGTATGGTGTTACATAGTGTTCTAATTTTATTCTTTTACACGTAGCTGTCCAGTTTTCCCAGCACCACTTATTGAACAGGCTGCCTTTTCTCCACTGTGTGTTGTTGCCTCCTTTTTTGTAAATTAGGTGACCTTATGTGCATGGGTTTATCTCCGGGCATTCTATCCTATACCATTGATCTATATTTGTTTCTGTGGCAGTACCATACTGTCTTGAATACTGTAGCTTTGTGGTATAGTTTGAAGTCAGGGAGCCTGAAAACTCCATTTTTCCTTCTCAAGATTACTTTGGCTATTCAGGGTCTTTTGTGTTTCCATATGAGTTGCAAAATTTTTTGCTCTAATTCTGTGAAGAATGCCATTGGTAGTTTGATAGGGATTGCATTGAGTCTGTAGGTTGCTTTGGTTAGTATAGTCATTTTCACAATGTTGATTCTTCCAACCCAAGAACATGGTATATCTCTCCATCTGTTTATGTCATCTTTGATTTCTTTCATCAGTGTTTTATACTTTTCTGCGTACAAGTCTTTCACCTCCTTAGGCAGGTTTATTCCTAGGTATTTTATTCTTTTTGTTGCAGTGGTAAATGGGAGTGTTTCCTTAATTTCTCTTTCTGACCTTTTGTTGTTGGTATGTAGGGATGCCAGAGATTTCTGTGCATTAATTTTGTATCCTGCAACCTTACCAAATTCATTGATTCGTTCTAGTAGTTTACTTGTGGCATCTTTAGAATTTACTATGCATAGTATCATGTCATCTGCAAACAGTGACAGTTTTACTTCTCCTTTTCCAATTTGTATCCCTTTTTTTTTTCTTCTCTGATTGCCATGGGTAGGACTTCCAAAACTATAAGAGTGGCAAGAGTAGACATCCTTGTCTTGTTACTGATCTTAGTGGAAATACTTTGTTTTTCACCATTGAGAATGATGTTTGCTGTGGGTTTGTCATATATGGCCTTTATTATATTGAGGTAGGTTCACTCTATGCCCATTTCCAGGAGAGTTTTTATCACAAATTGGTTTTGAATTCTGTCAAAAGCTTTTTCTGCATTAATTAAGATGATCATATGTTTTTTATTCCTTAATTTGTTAATGTGGTGTATCACACTGATTCATTTGCATATACTGAAGAATCCTTGCATAAATCCCACTTGATCATGGTGTATGATCCTTTTAATATGTTGTTGGATTCTGTTTGCTAGCATTTTGTTTAGGATTTTTGCATCTATGTTCATCAGTGATATTGGTCTATAATTTTCTTTTTTTCTGATATGTTTGTCTTGTTTTGGTATCAGGGTGATGGTGGCTTTGTAGAATGAATTTGGGAGTGTTCCTTCCTCTGCAATTTTTGGGAAGAGTTTGAGAAGGATCAGTGTTAGCTCTTCTCTAAATGTTTGATAGAATTCGCCTGTGAAGCCATCTGGTCCCAGACTTTCATTTGTTGGAAGATTTTTAATTACAGTTTCAATTTCATTACTTGTGATAGGTCTGTTTATATTTTCTAATTCTTCCTGGTTCAGTCTCGGAAAATTGTACCATTCCAAGAATTTGTTGGTGGTTGTCCATTTTTTTGGCATATAATTATTTGTAGTAGTCTCTTATAATCCTTTGTATTTCTGCAGTGTCAGTTGTGGTTGGTTTCTCCTTTTTCATTTCTAATTTTGTTAATTTGCATCCTCTACCTTTTTTCTTGATGAGTCTGGCTAAGGGTTTATCAATTTTGTTTATCTTCTCAAAGAACCAGCTTTTAGATTTATTGATGTTTTCTATTGTTTTCTTCATTTCTATTTCATTTATTTCTGCTCTGATCTTTATGATGTCTTTCCTTCTACTGACTTTGGGGTTTTATTTTCTTCTTTCTCTAGTTGTTTTAAGTGTAGGGTTAGTTTGTTTGAGATTTTTCTTGTTTCTTGAGGTGAGATTCAATTGCTATAAATTTCCCTCTTAGAACTGCTTTTGCTGCATCCCATAGGTTTTGGGTCATCATGTTTTCATTGTCATTTGTTTTTATGTATTTTTAAATTTCTTCTTTGATTTCTTCAGTGATCTCTTGGTTATTTAGTAGTGCACTGTTTACCCTCCATGTATTTGTGTTTTTTACAGTTTTTTTTCCTGTAATTGATTTCCAATCTCATAGCATTGTGGTCAGAAAAGATGCTTGATATGATTTCAATTGTCTTAAAATTTCCGAGGCTTGATTTGTGACCCAAGATGTGATCTATCCTGGAGAGTGTTCCATGTGCACTTAAGAAGAAAGTGTATACTGCCACTTTGGGGTAGAATGTTCTATAAATATCAATTAAATCTATCTGGTCTATTGTATCATTTAAAGCTTGTGTTTCCTTATTTATTTTGTTTGGATGATCTGTCCATTGGTGTAAGTGGGCTGTTTAAGTCCCCTACTATTATTGTGTTGCTGTCGATTTCTCCTTTCATGGTTATTAGCATTTGCCTCATGTATTGAGGTCCTCCTATGTTGGGTGCATAAATATTTACAATTGTTATATATTCTTCTTGGATTGATCCCTTGATCATTATGTAGTGTCCCTCCTTATCTCTTGTAACAGTTTTTATTTTAAAGTCTATTTTATCTGATACGAGTATTGCTACTCCAGCTTTCTTTTGATTTCCATTTGCATGGAATATCTTTTTCCATCGCCTCACTTTCAGTCTGTATGTGTCCCCAGGTCTGAAGTGGGTCTCTTGTAGACAGTGTATATATGGGTCTTGTTTTTGTATCCAGTCAGCCAGTCTGTGTCTTTTGGTTGGGGCATTTAATCCATTTACATTCAAGGTTACTATCAATATGTATGTTCCTATTACCATTTTCCTAATTGTTTTGGATTTGGTTTTGTGGGTCTTTTCCTTCTCTTGTGTTTCCCCCCTAGAGAAGTTTCTTTAGCATTTTTTGTAAAGCTGGTTTGGTGGTGTTGAATTCTCTTATCTTTTGCTTGTCTGCAAAGCTTTTGATTTCTCTCTTGAACCTGAATGAGATCCTTGCTGGGTAGAGTAACCTTGGTTGTAGGTTTTTCTGTTTCATCGTTTTAAGTATCCTGCCACTCCCTTCTAGCCTGCAGAGTTTCTGCTGAAAAATCAGCTGATAACATACAAAGGAATCCCCATAAGGTCATTTTTTTGTTTTTTCCTTGCTGCTTTTAATATTTTTTCTTTGAATTTAATTTTTGTTAGTTTGATTAATATGTGACTTGGTGTGTCTTTCCTAGGGTTTATCCTGTTTGGGACTCTCTGTGCTTCCTTGAATTGGATGACTATTTCCTTTCCCATGTTAGGGAAGTTTTTGAGTATAATTTCTTCAAATATTTTCTCAAACCTGTTCTTTTTCTCTTCTTCTTCTGGGACCCCTATAATTAGAATGTTGGTGTGTTTAGTGTTGTTCCAGAGGTCTCTGAGATTGCCTTCAATTCTTTTCATTCTCTTTTCTTTATTCTGCTCCTCAGCAGTTATTTCCACCATTTTGTTTTCCAGCTCACTTATTTTTCTGCCTCAGTTATTCTGTTATTGATTCCTTCTAGTGTATTTTTCATTTCAGTGTTTGTGTTGTTCATGTCTGTTTGTTCTTTAGTTCTTCTAGACCTTTGTTAAACATTTCTTGTATTTTCTCAATCCGTGCCTCCCTTCTATTTCCAAGATTCTGGATCATATTTACTATCATTACTCTGAATTCTTTTTCAGGTAGATTGCCTATTTCCTCTTCACTTATTCTTGTAGGTTTTTACCTTGCTCCTTCATCTGTGACATATTTTTTTGCTGTCTCTTTTTGTTTTTTTGAGTGGGACTGTGTTCCTGTCTTACTGGTTGTTTGGTCTGAGGCTTCCAACATTGTAGTTTGTAGGCTGTGGGGTAGAGCTGGGTCTTGGTGCTGAGAAGAGGACCTCCATGAGACCTCACTTTGATGAATATTCCCTGGAGTCTGCATTTCTCTGTTAGTCCAGTGGTTCGGACTTGGAGCTTCCACCGCAGGAGCTTCAGCCTGACCCCCTGCTCATGAACCAAGATCCTGCAAGCTGTGTGGGGTGGTTTCTGCCTCTGGGTATACAGTTGACACTTGGTATCCATGGGGGTTGTTTCCAGGGATCCCGAGAATACCAAAATCCTAGGAAGCTCAAGTTCCTTAATCTGGCTTCCAAATCTGTGGGTTCCACAGCCTCAGATTCCTTGTAGTTGATTTTAGTCTCACAGCATTGTGATAGAAGAAGATGCTTGCTTGATATTATTTCAATTTTCCTAAATTTACCAAGTCTTCTTTTGTGGCCCAGCATGTGATCTATCCTGGAGAATGTTCTTTGTGCACTTGAAAAGAATGTGTATTCTTCAGTTTTCGGATGGAATGATCTATATATATATCAGTTAAGAAGTCCATATGGACTAATGTGTCCTTTAAGGCCTGTGTTTCCTTATTGATTTTCTGTCTGGATAATCTATCCATTAATGTAAGTGGGGTGTCACAGTCCCCTACTATTATTGTGTTACTGTTGATTATTCCCTTTATGTCCATTAATTTTTGCTTTATGTATTTAGGTGTTCCTATGTTGGGGTGCATATATATTTACAATTGTTATAGCTTCTTCTAGTTTTATAACATAGTGTTTGGAAAAGTTGCACTGTATGATTTCAGTCCTCTTAAATTTGCTAAGTTTTTTTTTTTGTGGCCTAACATATGATCCATCCTGGAGAAGGTTCTGTGTGCACTTGAGAAAAATGTGTATTATGCTGCTATTGGGTGGAATGTTTTATATATATATATATATATATATATATATATATATCCATTAAGTCCATTTGGTATAATTATAATAAGTTCAATGTTTCTTTTTATGTTTCTGCCAGAATGTTCTATCCATTGTTGAAAGTGAGGTATTGAAATTTCTTATTATTATTGTGTTGTCATTTTTTTCCTTCAGATCTTTTAGTATTTGCTTAATATATTTTGGTGCTCCAGTGTTGGATGCATATATATTTACAATAGTTTTATCCTCTTAATGTATTGACCCCTTTGTTGTTATATAATGACCTTTTTTGACTCTTGTTAGTTTTTGACTTAAAATCTATTTTTTCAAATGTAAATATAGCTACTGTTGTTCTCTTTTATATTTCATTTCCATGGAATATCTTTTTCTATCCCTTTATTTTGAGTTTCTATATGCCTTTAGAACTGAAGTCAGTCTCTTCTAGGCAGCATATAGCTGGGTCTTTTTTTTTAGTCCACTCCACTACTCTAATCTTTTGATAGGAGAATTTAGTACATTTTTACATTTAAAGCAAGTATTGTTAGGTAGGTATGTACTAATTCCATCTTTTGTTGTTCTTGGCTGTTTTATACTTCCTTTGTTCTTTTCCTCCTCTCTTGCTGTCTTCCTTTGTGAACTGATGCTATTCTGTATTGGTATGCTTTGCTTCACTTCTCTTTATATTTTGGGTATCTACTGTAGGTTTTTGCTTTGTTGTTATCATGATGCTTGTATAAAGTGTATCATTAATATAACAGCTTAGTTAAGTTGATAACCTAACTTTGATTGCATACAAAATTAGATCTATCCATTAATACTTTGGTAGCAATTTTCCCCATTCCATTTTAATCCAGTATTCTTAGGGAACATGGTTCATTCTGGAAACTAAACATATCATATCCTTAGAATGACATTTAATCATAACTTTCACACTCAGAACCCCACCTGGTCATATTTAATGTCATACATCTTTAAAACAGGAGGTTTAAAAATAATTTTCTGGGCACATGAATGGAAAATTTTTATCTCAATTAAATAATGTTAATTGTCCATTTGGGAAGGGTGATTTATTCAGGAAGCAAATTATATCTGAGTATGCTTAGACCATTATTTTTATTTTCTTTAACCATAATTAGTTTGCTCAAATAACAGAACCTCAAGATCACAGCTTCCTATAAGGGATAAGATTTAAAACACAGATATTTACAAGAAAGTTGTCCAAAGTTAAAAAAAAAAAAAGCTAACATCAAATAAATCTCCTTGGCTACTTTTAAAAAGTAGGTTAGTAGAGAAATAGTTTGTTCTCAACTTGACTATTTCCATTACTTGGTCCCACATAAAAAGTATCTGGAAACTATTTAATTGCTATTGTATTGTAGTTCCTGCATTTTTAAATATCCTATGGATACTGTCCGCTCAATGACAGTTAAAAAATTGTTCTGCTCTCACCCCTCCAACATCTTCAGCCTGGGCAGTGATCCCATTTCTTCCAGGCACGAAGAACTGCCAGTCAAGGAAGTCTCCAGGGTCCTTAGGCTTCTGCCATTCCCAATGATCCCATGTGTCTCAGACAGACACCAGCTTCTTCAGTTTCAGTCTCATTTTTCCTTGTCAGCCAGACTATTGATCGAGTGGTTCCCATATACAGTGCATGCTGGAAAGTCTCACATGTCACTTTCACATTGACTAGAGCTTACAGAGCAACTAAGGAGCTCAAAGTCACGGATTTTTGAATTTTAATTTCTTTGCAGTCCATTGAGTTAAAATGGACATGTTTACTGAAACAATTCTTCCTGCATTTCCAGATACAATATTTTGCAGACCGGAGCCAAGGATGGTCCTCTGCTACCCTAGCATTGTGGATTCATCTTCTATTTCAATTTGTCTATAATCTCCTAAATCAATTTAGTCACTAAAGTCTGGAGTCCTTTCATTAATCTAATTTTAGACACTTAATCTGTGTGGCTATCACAATAGGATTGTGATGTGATTGATTGACTGAAAGATGCCAAAAGACATAGTAAAAGAAGGTTAAGTTTCTTTAAGGACAGCTTATTGAAACTTATGGAGATGGTTTCACAAGACAGGAGAAAACATAACATACCCCAAGGCAGAGGTATGGTTTCAGAAAAGCCTTTAAAACAAACCTGGAGGATGAGTATGAGTTAGTGTTGTGTTAGTGAGAATAAGCGTTCCTAAAACTTAACTGAGTACATGTATCAAAGAGCCCTTTCAGGGACACAGGTTGGATGGAGAGCAAGTGATAAATTTAACATGTTCAAAACTGAAGTTAAGTGTTTTCTTACACCAATTGGAAACTGCTAGAGGTGCTGCATCACTCCTGGTCACTGTTCTCTGTTGGGGCCAGTGTTTTCTGAACTCACTGTTGTTTCTTTTTCTTGATTTATTCCTTAATTTGGGGAAGACTCTTAAGAAGACATGATGAATAGAAGGTAAATAATATGAAAATGTCTTTATTCTACCCTCACATTTAATAAATTGAGGCAGGGATATATTCATGTTATTGTTATCTGAACTCTACCCAAATTGAATAAAAGCATAGAGTTAGTTAGATAAAGTTTTATATGAACTCATCTATTTTCCAAAAGTTATAAACCATATAAATTTAGATACCAATAGATACTTATTATTCTAGAGTGCATATTATTGTACCTCAGTGCACTGAGGCAATTGCTCCACTGCCTTCTTGTTTCTGATGCTGGATTTGTGGCAGCTGATGCCATCCAGATTCCCAGGCATTTGTGTAGCCTGTTTATTCTCTCTGGAACTGTATTATTTGTTTATTGCTAATTCTCTCAGTAGACAAATGCTGAAATCACAATTAACAAAACAAATGCTTATTTCTTGCTTACATAAAATCTGATATAGTTCATTAGGAGTTCTCCATCTTGTGACCCAGGAATTCAGGCTCTTTCCATATTGTAATGCCACCATCTCAACATGTGTCTTTCAAGTTCACTTTGACAGAGGAAGAAAAACTTGGGAGGAAAGACTCTAGTTTTTGTTTGTTTGTTTTTGTGGTACACAAGCCTCTCACTGTTGTGGCCTCTCCCGTTGCGGAGCACAGGCTCTGGACGTGCAGGCTCGGCGGCCATGGTGCACGGGCCCAGCCACTCCGCAGCATGTGGGATCTTCCCAGACTGGGGCACGAACCCATGTCCCCTGCATCAGCAGGTGGACCCCCAACCACTGTGCCACCAGGGAAGCCCAAGACTCTAGTTTTTAATTGCTTTGGCTCAGAAGTGTCATGTCACTTCTGCTCATGGTACTTGCCAAAAAAACATCCATGATTCTAACCCAGGGTTTCTAAACTTTGGCCATATTGACATTTGGACTAGATATTACTTTGCTGTTAACATTGCCAGGGTCTCCTGGGAGGCAAAATCAGTCCTGGTTAAAACCACTACTCATCTAACTGCAAGAAAGTCTTCTGGAAAAAAAAAGAAATACATGAAATGTTTTAGGATTGCTAACAGTTTTCTTCACAGGAAGTTTTAAGCTTCCTTTTTCCTTAGCTTTTCAATTTTCACAAAGAAGTGTGTGGTAGACATTTCCAAAATGGCCCCCAGTAGTCCCCACCTCCTAGTACTCATGCCCTGTGTATTTCTCTATTCTTGAGTATGTGCTGACCCAGTGACTTGATTCTAACCAACAGAATATGACAAAGGTAATGGGATATCACTTCCATGATTAGATATGACTTCTGCCTTGTTGGCAAACTCTCTTTTGCCTTTTTGGCATTTATACTTTGACAAATCATGTTGCCATATTGGAGAAGCCTACAAGGCAAGTGACTAAGGATACTCTATGTCCAAAAGCCTGCAAGTTGTTGAGATTATAGTCTAATAACCCACAAGGAATTAAATCCTGTCTAATTTGTGAGTAATTTTGGAAGCAGAGTCTTCCCTGGTTTGCCTTCACATGAGACACTAGTCTTGGCTAACACTTTGATTGCAGCCTTGTGAGAGACTCTGAAGCAGTGAGCCCAGCTAAGTTATGCCTGGATTCCAGACTCAAACTATGAGATAATAAATATATGGGTTTTTTTTTTTTTAGTTGCTATATTTTTTAGTCACTTATTACAGTGCAATGGATAACTAATACAAAATGCCTTATGGTAGATGTTTTCAAATTTATTTTTTTAGCACTACTTGGGCCCCTTAAATGTATAAATGTGTGTTTAATTCTTCAAATTAAATAACTCCCCTTTTGTCTTCTTTTTATCCCCTTCATGCTCAGAATTCCCTATATTCAAATGTTAGACCTCCAGAACTGTGTCTCTAATTTTATCTTCTTGTTCCCATTTTTCTTCTCTTTGCTTTATTATACTTACCAGAGATCCCTTAAACTTTAACTTCAAAACCTTCTTTTGAGTTTTTAGCTTCCATTATTATGTTTTTAATTTCTGAGAACTCTTTCTCATATTATTCTCTTCTATAGCTTCCCTTTTTCACAGATGAAAAAATTTTCATTTATTTCTCAAGATAATTATTATAGGTTTTTTTTAACTTTTCTTCTAACCTTCTGCCCTGTTTCAGTATTCTTTGACTGACTTTACATTTTATTTATTTCAGTCCCTATTATATCAGTCTTTTTTCAAATATTTGGTTTATCTTATATCTCTATTCATATTTCAATAGCTTTATTGAAGTATAATTAGCAAATAAGCTGCATATGTTTAAAATAAATAATTTGATACACTATGACATATATATTATGCCCATGGAAATACCATTATTTTCAAGAAAATTAACATAACCATAATTTCCCAAATTTTCCTCATGCCCCTTTTCTCAGTTATCCATGATGAAAAGCAAAATAGTAAAATGACAAAGGGAAGCTATGGGTGGATTGCTGGGGCTTATTGATTAATGGCCCTCATCATGGAGTGATTAGGTAGTGGTTATATTAATTATCTGTTACTGAATAACAAATTACCCATAAATAAGCAACTTAAAACAACAAATATTCATCATTTCAATTTTTCTAGGTCAGGAATTTGGGCCTGGCCTTTGGATCAGGGTCTCTCAAAAGGCTGATGATCAAGATGTTGGCAGAGGCTGCAAATATCTCAAAGCTCAAATGGTGGAGGATCCACTTTCAAGCTTATTCATGTGATGGTTGGTGAGCCTCATTCCTTGCTGTTGCTGGTTTCTTGCCACTCAAAACTCTTATTGGGACAACATGACAGATGATTTCCCTCAGAGTTATTGACTGAGAGTCTCTAAGACAGAAGCCACTGTCTTTTGTAGCCCAATCTTGGAAATGGCATCTCCTCACTTCTGTCAGCCTGGTGATCTAGCATTGGGAAGAGGCGCTGCCAGGACATTTGGCTTTGAAGGCCAGTGGACCTTGAGTGCAGGAGCTCCACAGGACTGGGTGAAACAAAGACTCCACTCTTGGAGAGTGCACAAAATGTTTCACATACACTGGGACCCAGGGCAAAGCAGTGACTCTAAGGAGGCTGGGCTGAACTGACCTGAGGGTCTTGGAGGGTCTCCTGGGGATGCAGAAGTCAGCTGTGACTCACTGTGGAGGCAAGGATAATAGTGGCAGAAGCCCCAGGAAATAGTCACCAGTGTAAGTTCTCCTGGAGGTCACCATTTTGGCACCAGGACCTGGCCCCAACCAAAAGCTTTAAAGCTCCAGTGCTGGGATGCCTCAGGCCAAACAACCAACATAGTGAAAACACAGCCCCACCTATCAGCATACAGGCTGCCTAAAGTCATCCTGACCTCACAGCCACTTAAAAACACACCACTTGACACAGCCCTGCCCAACAGAGGAACAAGATGCTACTCCACCAACCAGAGGCAGGCACCAGTCCTTCCCACCAGGAAGCCTGCACAAACCTCTGGAGCAACCTCATGTACCCGGGGGTAGACACCAGAAGCAAGAAGAACTACAATCCTGCAGCCTGCAGAAAGGAGACCACAAACACAGAAAGTTAGACAAAGTGAGAAGGCAGAGAAATATGTTCCAGATGAAGGAAAAAGATAAAACCCCAGAAGAACAACTAAGTGAAGTGGAGATAGGCAATCTACATGAAAAAGAATTCAGACTAATGATACTAAAGATGATCCAAGATCTCAGAAAAAGAATGGAGGCAAAGACCAAGAGGTGACAAGAAATGTTTAACAAAGACCTAGAAGCTTTAAAGAACAAACAGAGATGAACAATACAATAACAGAAATGAAAAATACACTAGAAGGAATCAATAGCAGAATAAATGAGGCAGAAGAACAAATAAGTTAGCTGGAAAATAGATTGATGGAAGTCACTGCTGTGGGACAGAATAAAGAACAAAGAATGAGGACGGTCTCTGGGACAACATTAAACTCAACAACATTTGCATTATAGGGGTCCCGGAAAGAGATGAGAGATAGAAAGAGCCTAAGAAAATATTTGAAGAGATAATAGATGAAAAAGTTCCCTAACATGGGAAAGGAAACACACATTCAAGCCCAGGACATGCAAGAGTTCCATACAGGATAAACACAAGGAGGAACACACCGAGCCACATATTAATCAAACTGACAAATAAATACAAAGAAAAAATATTAAAAGCAACAATGGCACAGCAACAGGTAACATACAAGGGAATCGCCATAAGGTTATCAGCTGATTTTTCAGCAAAACTCTGCAGGCCAGAAAGGAGTGGCACAATTTATTTCAAGTGAGGAATGGGAAAAAAACTACAATCAAGGATACCCTTACCGGGCTTCCCTGGTGATGCAATGGTTGAGAGTCCTCCTGCCAATGCAGGGGATACGGGTTCGTGCCCCAGTCTGGGAGGATCCCACATGCCATGGAGCAGCTGGGCCCGTGAGCCATGGCCGCTGGGCCTGTGCGTCCAGAGCCTGTGCTCCACAGTGGGAGAGGCTACAGCAGTGAGAGGCCCGTGTACTGCAAAAAAAAAAAAGAATACTCTTACCAAGCAAGGCTCTCATTCACATTTGATGGAGAAATCAAAAGCTTTCCAGACAAGCAAAAGCTAAGAGAATTCAGCATCATCCAATACAATAAACACTAAAGGAACTTTACAATAAATGCTAAAGGAACTTGCCTAGGCAGAAGGGAAAAAGACACAACTAGAAACAAGAAAATTATGAATGGTAAAGGCAAACATAAAGTAAAGGTAGGAAGTCATCCACACACAAATATGATATCAAAACCTGCAATTGTGAGAAGAGGAGAATACAAATGCAGGATATTGGAAATGTATTGGAAATTAAGAGATGAACAACTTAAAACATTATATATGTACACACACACACACATATATATATATATATACACACATACATATATATATAACTGCTATATCAAAACCTTATTGGAGGGCTTCCCTGGTAGCGCATTGGTTGAGAGTCCGCCTGCCTATGCAGGGGACACGGGTTCGTGCCCCGGTCCGGGAGGATCCCACATGCCGCTGAGCGGCTGGGCCCGTGAGCCATGGCCACTGAGCCTGCGCATCCGGAGCCTGTGCTCCGCAAAGGGAGAGGCCACAACAGTGAGAGGCCCGCGTACGGCAAAAAAAAAAAAAAAACAAAACCTTATTGGAACTGCAAATGAAAAATCTACAACAGGTACACTCACAAAAAAGGAAAAGCAATCCAAACACAACACTACAGTCATCAAAACATGAGAAGAGAAAAAAAGGAAGGGAAGAAAAAAGACCTGCAAAAAACAAATTCAAAACAATTAACAAAATGGCAAGAAGAACATAGATATTGATGATCACCTAAAATGTGAAAGGATTAAATGCTCCAACCAAATGACACTGACTGGCTGCATGGATACAAAAACAAGTCCCCTATATATGCTATCTAGAAGACACCCACTTCAGATGTAGGGACACAAACAGATTGAAAGTGGGAGGATGGAAAAAGTTATTCCATGAAAGTGGAAATCAAAAGAAAGCTGAAGTAGCAATACTCATATCAGACAAAACAGACTTTAAAATAAAGCATGTTACAAGAGACCAAGAAGGACACTACATAATGATCAAGGGATCAATCTGAGAAGAAGATATAACATTTGTAAATATATATGCATCCAACATAGGAGCACCTCAAAATATAAGGCAAATGCTAACAGCCATAAAGGAAGAAGTCAACAGTAAGACAATAATAGTGGGGGACTTTAATAACCCACTTACATCAATGAACAGATCATCCGGACAGAAAATCAATAAGGAAACACAGCCCTTAAATGACACATTAGACCAAATGGACTTATCTGAGATTTATAAAACATTCCATCTGAAAGCAGCAGAATACACTTTCTTCTCAGGTGTACATGGAACATTCTCCAGGACAGATCACATCTTGGGCCACAAAGCAAGCCTTGGTAGAGTTAAGAAAACTGAAATGATATCAATCATCTTCTTCAACCACAACGCCATGAGATTAGAAATAAACTACAAGAAAAAAAGTTGTAAAAAACACAAACACGTGGAAGCTAAACAATATGTTACTAAACAACCAATGGGTCACTGAAGAAATCAAAGAGGAAATCAGAAAATACCTAGCGACAAATGACAACAAAAACACAATGATCCAAAACCTGTGGAATGCAGCAAAAGCAGTTCTAAGAGGGAAGCTTATAGCAATACAATCTTACCTCATGAAATGAGAAAAATTTCAAATAAACAACCTAAACTTACACCTAAAGCAACTAGAGATGCAAGAACAAACAAAACCAAAGTTAGAAGGAAAGGAATCATAAAGGTCAGAGCAGAAGTAAATGAAATAGAGATAAAGAAAACAATAGATCAATGAAAATAAAAGTTGGTTCTTTGAAAAGATAAACAAAATTGATAAACCTTTAGCCAGACTCATCAAAAAAAGGGAGGGAGAGGCCTCAAATCAATAAAATTAGAAATGAAAAAGGAAAAGTTACAATGGACACCACAGAAATAGAAAGGATTGTAAGACACTACTAAAAGCAACTATATGCCAATAAAAGGGATAACCTAGAGGAAATGGACAAATTCTTAGAAAGGTACAAGCTTCCAAGACAGAATGAGGAAAAAATATAAAATATGAGCAGACCAATCACAAGTACTGAAGTTGCAACTGTGATTAAAAAATTTCCAACAAACAAAAGTCCAGGATCAGATGGCTTCACAGGTGAATTCTATCAAACATTTAGAGAAGAGTTAATCCCTATCCTTCTGAAACTATTCCAAAAAATTACATTGGAAGGAACAATCCCAAACTCATTCTATGAGGCCACCATCACCCTGATACCAAAACCAAAGACATCACAAAAGAGAAAATTACAGGCCAGTGTCACCGATTAACATGGACACAAAAATCCTCAGCAAACTGAGTCCAACAACACATTAAAAGGATCATACACCATGATCAAGTGGGATATATCTCAGGGATGCAAGGATTTTTCAATAGCTGCATATAAATCAGCATGATACACCACATTAACAAACTGAAGAATAAAAACCATATGATCATCTCAACAGATGCAGAAAAAGCTTTTGACAAAATTCAACACCCATTTATGATAAAAACTATAGAAAGTAGGCATAGAGGGAACCTACCTCAACATAATAAAGGCCATATATGACAAACCCACAACTAACATTATACTCAACAGTGAAAGATGAAGTATTTCCTCTAAGATCAGGAACAAGACAAGGATGTCCACTGTTGCACTTTCATTCAACAAATTTTGGAAGTCCTAGTCATGCCAATCACAGAAGAAAAAGAAATAATAGCAATCCAAATTGGAAAAGAAGTAAAACTGTTACTGTTTGCAGATTATATGATAATATACATAGAAAACAATAAAAAAGCTACCAGAAAACTACTATAGCTCATCAATGAAATCGGTAAAGTTGTAGGATACAAAATTAATACACAGAAATTTCTTGCATTCCTATATACATAATGAAATATCAGAAAGAGAAATTAAGGAAACAATCTCATTTGCCATCTCATCAAAAAGAATAAAATACCTAGGAATAAACCTACCTAAGGAGGCAAAAGACCTGTGCTCTGAATACTAAAAGATGCTGATGAAAGAAGTCAAAGATGACAAAAACAGATGGAACGATATACCATGTTCTTGGATTAGAAGAATCAATATTGTTAAAATGTATATACTCTGCTTAAAGGAACTCCAGAGACGGGCGCGAGCCACGGCTGAAAGCGCGGACCCCAGA
The DNA here is from genome assembly GCF_039906515.1 of Pseudorca crassidens. Classification (NCBI taxonomy): domain Eukaryota; kingdom Metazoa; phylum Chordata; class Mammalia; order Artiodactyla; family Delphinidae; genus Pseudorca; species Pseudorca crassidens. Next base: position 90,395,791 of record NC_090298.1, read on the forward strand.
GACGGGCGCGAGCCGCGGCTGAAAGCGCGGACCCCAGAGACGGGCGCGAGCCGCGGCTGAAAGCGCGGAATCCAGAGACGGGCACGAGCCGTGGCTGAAAGCGCGGAACCCAGAGACGGGCGCAAGCCGCGGCTAAAAGCGCGGACCCCAGAGGCGGGCGGGAGACGTTAAGGCTGCTACTGCCGCCACCAAGGGGCCTGTGTGCGAGCACAGGTCACTCTCCACACCCCTCTTCCGCGGAGCCTGTGCAGCCCGCCACTGCCAGGTTCCCGGGATCCAGGGACAACTTCCCCGGGAGAACGCACAGCGCGCCTCAGGGTGGTGCAAAGTCACGCCGGCCTTTGCCACCGCAGGCCCGCCCCGCACTCCGTGCCCCTCCCTCCCCGCTGGCCTGAGTGTGCCAGAGCCCCCGAATCAGCGGCTCTTTTAACCCCATCCTGTCTGAGCAAAAAACAAACGCTCTCCAGCGACCTACACGCAGTGGCAGGGCCAAATCCAAAGCAGAGCCCTGGGAGCTGTGAGAACAAAGAAGAGAAAGGGAAATCTCTCCCAGCAGCCTCAGAAGCAGCGGATTAAAGCTCCACAATCAACTTGATATACCCTGCATCTGTGGAATACCTGAATAGACAACCAATCATCCCAAATTAAGGAAGTGGACTTTAGGAGCAAGATCTATGATTTTTTCCCTTTTCCTCTTTTTGTGAATGTGTATGTATATGCTTCTGTGTGAGATCTTGTCTGTATAGTCTTGCTTCCACCATTTGTCCTAGGGTTCTATTCGTCCATGTTTTTAAAAAAAATTTTTTTTTCTTAATAATTAATTTTAATAACGTTATTATACTTTACCTTCTTTCTTTCTTTCTTTCTTTCTTTCTTTCTTTCTTTCTTTCTTTCTTTCTTTCTTTCTTTCTTTCTTTCTTTCCTTCCTTCCCTCCTTTAGACAACGAATCATCCCAAATTGAGGAGGTGGTCTCTGACAGCAAGATTTATGATTTTTCCCCATTTACCTCTTTTAGTGAGGGTGTATGTGTATGCTTCTGTGTAAGATTTTGTCTGTATAGCTTTGCTTCCAACATTTGTCCTAAGGTTCTATCCGTCCCTTTTTTTTTTTCTTTTTTTCTAAATAAGAATTTTTTAATTCAATAACTTTATTATACTTTATTTTATTTTTACTGTATCTTCTTTCTTTCTGTCTTTTTTCCTTCTTTCCCTCCTTCCTTCCTTCCTCCCTCCCTCCTTTCTTTCCTTCTTGCCTTCTTTCCTTCTTTGCTTCTTTCTTTCTTTCTTCCTTCCTTCCTACCCTCCTTTCCTTCTTTCTTTCCTCATATTTCTACTAATTCCCTCTACTTTTTCTCCCTTTTATCCTGAGCCGTGTGGATGAAAAGCTCTTGGTGCTCCAGCCAGGAGGCAGGGCTCTGCCTCTGAGGTAGGAGAGCCAACTGCAGGACACTGGTCAACAAGAGACCTCCCAGCTCCACATAATATCAAACGGCGAAAATCTCCCAGAGACCTCCATCTTAACACCAGCACCCAGCTTCACTCAACGACCAGCAAGCCACAGTGCTGGAAAACCTATGCCAAACAACTAGCAAAACAGGAACACAACCCCACCCATTAGCAGAGAGGCTGCCTAAAATCATAATAAGGCCACAGACACCCCAAAACACACCACCAGACGTGAACCTGCCCACTAGAGAGACAAGATCCAGCCTCATCCACCACAACACAGGCACTAGTCCCCTCCACCAGGAAGCCTACACAACCCACTGAACCAACCTTAGCCACTGGAGACAGACATCAAAAACAGGAGGAACTACGAACCTGCGGCCTGCAAAAAGGAGACCCCAAACACAGTAAGATAAGCAAAATGAGAAGACAGAAAAACACACAGCAGATAAAGGAGCAAGATAAAAATGCACCAGACCTAACAAATGAAGAGGAAATAGGCAGTCTACCTGAAAAAGAATTCAGAATAATGATAGTAAGGTTGATCCGAAATCTTGGAGATAGAATGGACAATAGAATGGACAAAATGCAAGAATCAGTTAACAAGGACCTAGAAGAACTAAAGATGAAACAAGCAATGATGAACAACACAATAAATGAAATTAAAAGTACTCTAGATGGGAGCAATAGCAGAATAACTGAGGCAGAAGAACGGATAAGTGACCTGGAAGATAAAATAGTGGAAATAACTACTGCAGAGCAGAATAAAGAAAAAGGAATGAAAAGAACTGAGGACAGTCTCAGAGACCTCTGGGACAACATTAAACGCACCAACATTCGAATTATAGGGGTTCCAGAAGAAGAAGAGAAAAAGAAAGGGACTGAGAAAATATTTGAAGAGATTATAGTTGAAAACTTCCCTAATATGGGAAAGGAAATAGTTAATCAAGTCCAGGAAGCACAGAGAGTCCCATACAGGATAAATACAAGGAGAAATATGCCAAGACACATATTAATCAAACTGTCAAAAATTAAATACAAAGAAAGCATATTAAAAGCAGCAAGGGAAAAACAACAAGTAACACATAAGGGAATCCCCATAAGGTTAACAGCTGATCTCTCAGCAGAAACCCTACAAGCCAGAAGGGAGTGGCAGGACATACTGAAAGTGATGAAGGAGAAAAACCTGCAGCCAAGACTACTCTACCCAGCAAGGATCTCATTCAGATTTGATGGAGAAATTAAAACCTTTACAGACAAGCAGAAGCTGAGAGAGTTCAGCACCACCAAACCAGCTTTACAACAAATGCTAAAGGATCTTCTCTAGGCAAGAAACACAAGAGAAGGAAAAGACCTATAATAACGAACCCAAAACAATTTAGAAAATGGGAATAGGAACATACATATCAATAATTACCTTAAATGTAAATGGACTAAATGCTCCCACCAAAAGACACAGATTAGCTGAATGGATACAAAAACAAGACCCTTATATATGCTGTCTACAAGAGACCCACTTCAGACCTAGAGACACATACAGACTGAAAGTAAGGGGATGGAAAAAGATATTCCATGCAAATGGAAACCAAAAGAAAGCTGGAGTAGCAATTCTCATATCAGACAAAATAGACTTTAAAATAAGGACTATTAAAAGAGACAAAGAAGGACACTACATAATGATCAAGGGATCGATCCAAGAAGAAGATATAACAATTGTAAATATTTATGCACCCAACATAGGAGCACCTCAATACATAAGGCAAATACTAACAGCCATAAAAGGGGAAATCGACAGTAACACATTCATAGTAGGGGACTTAAACACCCACTTTCACCCATGGACAGATCATCCAAAATGAAAATAAATAAGGAAACACAAGCTTTAAATGATACATTAAACAAGATGGACTTAATTGATATTTATAGGACACTCCATCCAAAAACAACAGAATACACATTTTTCTCAAGTGCTCATGGAACATTCTCCAGGATAGATCATATCTTAGGTCACAAATCAAGCCTTGGTAAATTTAAGAAAACTGAAATTGTATCAAGTATCTTTTCTGACCACAACGCCATGAGACTAGATATCAATTACAGGAAAAGATCTGTAAAAAATACAAACACATGGAGGCTAAACAATACACTACTTAATAATGAAGTGATCACTGAAGAAATCAAAGAGGAAATCAAAAAATACTTAGAAACAAATGACAATGGAGACACAACGACCCAAAACCTGTGGGATGCAGCAAGAGCAGTTCTAAGGGGGAAGTTTATAGCAATACAAGTCCACCTTAAGAAGCAGGAAACATCTCGAATAAACAACCTAACCTTGCACCTCAAGCAATTAGAGAAAGAAGAACAAAAAAACCCCAAAGCTAGCAGAAGGAAAGAAATCATAAAAATCAGATCAGAAATAAATGAAAAAGAAATGAAGGAAACAATAGCAAAGATCAATAAAACTAAAAGCTGGTTCTTTGAGAAGATAAACAAAATAGATAAACCACTAGCCAGACTCATCAAGATAAAAAGGGAGAAGACTCAAATCAATAGAATTAGAAATGAAAAAGGAGAGGTAACAACTGACACTGCAGAAATAAAAGAGATCATGAGAGATTACTACAAGCAACTCTATGCCAATAAAATGGACAATCTGGAAGAAATGGACAAATTCTTAGAAATGCACAACCTGCCAAGACTGAATCAGGAAGAAATAGAAAATATGAACAGACCAATCACAAGCACTGAAATTGAAACTGTGATTAAAAATCTTCCAACAAAGAAAAGCCCAGGACCAGATGGCTTCACAGGCGAATTCTATCAAACATTTAGAGAAGAGCTAACACCTATCCTTCTCAAACTCTTCCAAAATATAGCAGAGGGAGGAACACTCCCAAACTCCTTCTACGAGGCCACCATCACCTTGATACCAAAACCAGACAAGGATGTCACAAAGAAAGAAAACTACAGGCCAATATCACTGATGAACATAGATGCAAAAATCCTCAACAAAATACTAGCAAACAGAATCCAACAGCACATTAAAAGGATCATACACCATGATCAAGTGGGGTTTATTCCAGGAATGCAAGGATTCTTCAATATACGCAAATCTATCAATGTGATAAACCATATTAACAAATTGAAGGAGAAAAACCATATGATCATCTCAATAGATGCAGAGAAAGCTTTTGACAAAATTCAACACCCATTTATGATAAAAACCCTGCAGAAAGTAGGCATAGAGGGAACTTTCCTCAACATAATAAAGGCCATATATGACAAGCCCACAGCAAACATCATCCTCAATGGTGAAAAACTGAAAGCATTTCCACTAAGATCAGGAACAAGACAAGGTTGCCCACTCTCACCACTCTTATTCAACATAGTTTTGGAAGTTTTAGCCACAGCAATCAGAGAAGAAAAGGAAATAAAAGGAATCCAAATCGGAAAAGAAGAAGTAAAGCTGTCACTGTTTGCAGATGACATGATCCTATACATAGAGAACCCTAAAGACGCTACCAGAAAACTACTAGAGCTAATCAATGAATTTGGTAAAGTGGCAGGATACAAAATTAATGCACAGAAATCTCTGGCATTCCTATATACTAATGATGAAAAATCTGAAAGTGAAATCAAGAAAACACTCCCATTTACCACTGCAACAAAAAGAATAAAATATCTAGGAATAAACCTACCTAAGGAGACAAAAGACCTGTACGCAGAAAATTATAAGACACTGATGAAAGAAATTAAAGATGATACAAATAGATGGAGAGATATACCATGTTCTTGGATTGGAAGAATCAACATTGTGAAAATGACTCTACTACCCAAAGCAATCTATAGATTCAATGCAATCCCTATCAAACTACCACTGGCATTTTTCACAGAACTAGAACAAAAAATTTTGCAATTTGTATGGAAACACAAAAGACCCCGAATAGCCAAAGCAATCTTGAGAACGAAAGAAGGAACTGGAGGAATCAGGCTCCCCGACTTCAAAGCTACTACAATACTTCAAAGCTACTACAATACTACAAAGCTACAGTTATCAAGACGGTATGGTACTGGCACAAAAACAGAAAGATAGATCAATGGAACAGGATAGAAAGCCCAGAGATAAACCCATGCACATATGGACACCTTATCTTTGATAAAGGTGGCAGTAATGTACAGTGGAGAAAGGACAGCCTCTTCAATAAGTGGTGCTGGGAAAACTGGACAGGTACATGTAAAAGTATGAGATTAGATCACTCCCTAACACCATACACAAAAATAAGCTCAAAATGGATTAAAGACCTAAATGTAAGGCCAGAAACTATCAAACTCTTAGAGGAAAACATAGGCAGAACACTCTATGACATAAATCACAGCAAGATCCTTTCTGACCCACCTCCTAGAGTAATGGAAATAAAAACAAAAATAAACAAATGAGACCTAATGAAACTTCAAAGCTTTTGCACAGCAAAGGAAACCATAAACAAGACCAAAAGACAACCCTCAGAATGGGAGAAAATATTTGCTAATGAAGCAACTGACAAAGGATTAATCTCCAAAATTTACAAGCAGCTCATGCAGCTCAATAACAAAAAAACAAACAACCCAATCCAAAAATGGGCAGAAGACCTAAATAGACATTTCTCCAAAGAAGATATACAGACTGCCAACAAACAAATGAAAGAATGCTCAACATCATTAATCATTAGAGAAATGCAAATCAAAACTACAATGAGATATCATCTCACACCAGTCAGAATGGCCATCATCAAAAAATCTACAAACAATAAATGCTGGAGAGGGTGTGGAGAAAAGGGAACACTCTTGCACTGCTGGTGGGAATGTGAATTGGTTCAGCCACTATGGAGAACATTATGGAGGTTCCTTAAAAAACTACAAATAGAACTACCATATGACCCAGCAATCCCACTACTGGGCATATACCCTGAGAAAACCAAAATTCAAAAAGAGTCATGTACCAAAATGTTCATTGCAGCTCTATTTACAATAGCCCGGAGATGGAAACAACCTAAGTGCCCATCATCGGATGAATGGATAAAGAAGATGTGGCACATATATACAATGGAATATTACTCAGCCATAAAAAGAAACGAAATTGAGCTATTTGTAATGAGGTGGATAGACCTAGAGTCTGTCATACAGAGTGAAGTAAGTCAGAAAGAAAAAGACAAATACCGTATGCTAACACATATATATGGAATTTAAGGAAAAAAATGTCATGAAGAACTTAGGGGTAAAGCAGGAATAAAGACGCAGACCTCCTAGAGAACGGACTTGAGGTTATGGGGAGGGGGAAGGGTGAGCTGTGACAGGGCGAGAGAGAGTCATGGGCATATACACGCTAACAAACATAGTAAGGTAGATAGCTAGTGGGAAGCAGCTGCATGGCACAGGGATATTGGCTCGGTGCTTTGTGACAGCCTGGAGGGGTGGGATAGGGAGGGTGGGAGGGAGGGAGACGCAAGAGGGAAGACATATGGGAACATATGTTTATGTATGACTGATTCACTTTGTTACAAAGCAGAAACTAACACACCATTGTAAAGCAATTATACCCCAATAAAGATGTTAAAAAAAAAATGTATATACTTCCCAAGGCAATCTACAGATTCAATGCAATCCCTATCAAATTACCAATGGCATTTTTCATAGAACTAGAATAAAATAATTTTAAATTTCTGTGCAAACACAAAAGACCCTGAATAGGCAAAGTAATCCTGAGAAAGTAAAACAGAGCAGGAAGAATCAGGCTCCCTGACTTCAGACTATAATACAAAGCTACAGTAATCAAGACAATATGGTACTGGCCCAACAAAAATAAATATAGATCAATGGAACAGGAAAGAAAGCCCAGAAATAAGGTCACACACCTATGGTCAATTAATCTACAACAAAGGAGGCCAGAATATACAATGGAGAAAAGACAGTCTCTTCAATAAATGCTGCTGGGAAAATTGGACAGCTACATGTTAAATTAGACAGCTATATTAAAACATTCTCTAACACTATACAAAAAAGTAAAATAAAAATGGATTAAAGACCTAAATGTAAGGCCAGATACCATAAAACTCTTAGAGGAAAACATATGCAGAACACACTTTGATGTAAATCACAGCAACATATTTTTGAATCCACATTGTAGAGTAATGAAAATAAAAACAAAAATAAACAAATGGACCTAATTAGACTTAAAAGCTTTTGTACCACAAAGGAAACTGTAAAAATGAAAAGACAACGCACAGAATTGGAGAAAATATTTGCAAATGAAGCAACCGACAAGGGATTAATCTCCAAAATATACAAACAGCTCATGCAGCTCTGTATCAAAACAAACAACCAACCAAAAAAACAACCCAATCAAAAAATGGGCAGAAGATCTACACAGACATTTCTTCAAAGAAGATATACAGATGGCCAAGAGGCACATGAAAAGATGCTCAACATCACTAATTATTAGAGAAATGCAAATCAAAACTACAATGAGGTATCACATTACCCTGGTCAGAATGGCCACCATGAAAATGTCTACAAACAATAAATGCTGGAGAGGGTGTGGAGAAAAGGATCCCTCCTACACTGTTGGTGAGAATGTAAATTGATACTATGGAGAATAGTATGGAGGTTCCTTAAAGAACTAAAAATAGAACTACCATGTGATCGAGCAATCCTACTCCTGGGCATATATCTGGAGAAAACCAGAATTTGAAAAGATACATGCACCCCAATGTTCATTGCATCACTACTTAGAATAGCCAAGACATGGAAGCCACCTAAATGTGCATCAACAGATGAGTGGATAAAGAAGATGTGGTATACACACACACACACACACAATGGAATATTACTTAGCCAAAAAATTAATGAAATAATGCCATTTGTAGCAACATGGTTGGACCTAGAGATTATCATACTAAGTGAAGTAAGTCAGAAAAGGACAAATATCCTATGATATCACTTATATGTGGAATCTAAAAAAATGATACATATCAGCTTATTTACAAAAGAGAAACAGACTCAAAGACTTAAAAAACAAACTTATGGTTACAAAAAGGGAAATTTGGTAGGGAGGGATAAATTAGGAGGTTGGGATTAACATATATAATTTACTATATATAAAATAGATAGTCAACAAGGACCTACTGTATAGCTACTGTATAGTTCAGGGAATTCTACTCAATACTCTGTAGTAACCTAGATGGGAAAAGAATCTGAAAAAGAATGGATATGTATAACTGAATCACTTTGCTGTACACCTGAAACTAACACAACATTGTAAGTCAACTACAAAATAAAATAAAAACTAAATTAAAAACAAAAAAGGGAGTATGCAAGGGTGTAAATATCAAGAAGCAGGGATAATTGGAGGCCTTTTTATGGGTTGCCTAGCACAGAAATGAAGCCATTTTCTTGGGGACCCCCCAAATATCAGTATCTATAGGCTTTTTCTTTAATACTAGACAGGGACATTGTCCAATCTCATACCTGAGGTGTGTCACTCTGGCTCCCAGGGAGAGGAAGGAAACAGGGAAAGTGGAAACAACAGAGATGGAAAATAGGGGCTCCAAATTTGACTGTTCTATATGAAGACATTACCTTCATTCATTATAACATCCTTGCAGTCTTTGAATGCTTTTAAGCAGTGAAATAGTATGATCAAAATTCTGTTTCAAAAGCATTACTCTGACAGTTGTGCAGATTGAACAAGAAATACTTAATGATGTGGGACCATTTCAAGAGGTATTGAAACAGAACAGTGGCAGAGAATATGAACGATTGGAAGAGTTTTCTTACCAGAGGAGCAACTGATTGCCATAGCAACTATACAGATCTGGGGTGGGCTAAGGAGAAATATAAGATGTCATATTTTTTCCTGTCTTTTCTGCTCCTGAATGACTCAACTGTTTCTGGTTAGAGAACATAATAATATAGGACTTTAGGCTTGAGGCTAAACTACTGAGAATGCCTAAATATTAAGATTCCACCAGTGTTTTTCCAGTAGTTCTCAAATATGATTTCTTAACATGCAGGCATGTTTCCATAACTGTGAGGTATATTACAAGAAATTTGTTATTAATAATAGCTAAGGACCAAATTCTGGAAATTAGTCATATTTTTAAAATACACTAATGCTAGGTTTGCAGTATCCATATAATAACGCTCCCACTCTTATCCATTATAATATGTTCTTGATTGGGATTTGATCAGGGGAGCATGCTGAAAAGTGGAGCATAACCCAGAATCTATATTTACTATGAGGCAATCTTTAGTGACACAGAAGTCACTGGAACTGGATTTCAAAATGGAATTGAGGACCCACCAGTACTCTTCAAACAGAAATGGGGAAAATGCTCTCATGAAAGTAGACAGTCTTCATTCTATAATGATTTGCTCCCAAGGTCTTTACCAGCCATCAATACAAGTACTGATTTTTGCAGCACTTAGAGAGCCACTTTCCCCCTACCCTCATCAGCTCTTCCATACACACAGTTAGCTCCTGTAGGTCCTAAAAAGTAATTTAAAAATTGATGGGCAGGATTATATTGTATTCTACAAAGGTTACTCACCACAAATAAAATTCTGTTGGGGGCAGGGGGAGAAGAATCTTGCAGATTTAGGAAGGGCCCTGTTTCCCAAACAGACTGAGGATAATAGCACTGTTTAGAGATCTGAGATCCAGGTAGAATGGATAGGAAAATAATTTCCTCACATTCCAGCATAGCCACATTAGATCAAAGCCTATTGGAGACTGGGAACCATGCTAGGCACTCTGGTTATCAGTGTGCCACCAAGCTACAGATCTTAGTAAGGGCTTCCACTTGCATGTAAATGTATAAAGAGGGACACAAGGACAATCTGTAAATCTTGTCTGTTGGGAAACACCAGTCCTATACAGAACTCTCTTTAATACATGGCAAGTAGAAGAGAACTTCCAAAAGAATCTCTAAACTACTGAAAGGCAAGAAGAATGATCATCCCATATATCCAGAAGAATATCCCATATATCCAGAAGAAAATAGACTTAAATTATTTCCTGCAGGAATCTGAAAGAAGATACAGAAAACTACTTGGCACTCAATAGGATGTAAGATCTAATATCTATAAAATAGGAGCTGAAAATCATAAGGAAAGTCAGAAAAAAATGTGAGATGAGGAAGAATGGTATGAAAATATGAAGTGCCATTGTAAGAGATCAATACATGGTAAAAGCAGTTTAAAAAAATTGAATAGGGCTTCCCTGGTGGCGCAGTGGTTGAGAGTCCACCTGCCAATGCAGGGGACACAGGTTCGTACCCTGGTCCGGGAAGATCCCACATGCTGCAGAGCGGCTGGGCCCATGAGCCATGGCCGCTGAGCCTGCGCGTCTGGAGCCTGTGCTCCACAACGGGAGAGGCCACAACAGTGAGAGGCCTGTGTACCACAAAAAAAAAAAAAAAAAGGGCAGAGGACCTAAACAGACATTTCTCCAAAGAAGACATACAGATGGCCAAGAGGCACATGAAAAGATGCTCAACATCACTAATTATTAGAGAAATGCAAATCAAAACTACAATGAGGTATCACCCCACACCAATCAGAATGGCCATCATTAAAAAATCTACAAACAATAAATGCTAGAGAGGGTGTGGAGAAAAGGGAACCCTCTTGCACTGTGGGTGGGAATGCAAATTGATACAGCCACTATGGAGAACAGTATGGAGGTTCTTTAAAAAACTAAAAATAGAACTACCATATGACCCAGAAATCCTACTCCTGGGCATATACCCAGAGAAAACCATAATTAAAAAAGACACATGCACCCCAATGTTCATTACAGCACTATTTATAATAGCTAGGACATGGAAGCAACATAAATTGTCCATCAACAGATGAATGGATAAAGAAGATGTGGTACATATATACAATGGAATATTACTCAGCCATAAAAAGGAACGAAATTGGGTCATTTGTAGAGATATGATGAACCTAGAGACTGTCATACAGACTGAAGTCAGAAAGAGAAAAACAAACATCGTATATTAATATATATATGTGGGATCTAGAAAAATGGTACAGATGATCTTATTTGGAAAGGAGAAATAGAGACACAGACATAGAGAACAAACGTATGGACACCAAGGGGGGAAAGAGGTGGGTAGGATGAATTGGGATATTGGGATTGACATATATACACTCTTGATACTATGTATAAAATAGATAGCTAATAAGAACCTACTGTATAGCTCAAGAAACTCTACTCAATGCTCTGTGGTGACCTAAATGGGAAGGAAATCCAAAAAAAGAGGGGATATAAGTATACATATAGCTGATTCACTTTGCTGTACAGTAGAAACTAACACAACATTGTAAAACAACTATACTCCAATAGAAATTAATTTAAAAAAATAATGAGTAATAGTATTGAGAAGAAGCCATTAGACTCTAAACTCTTTGAGGAAAATGATCTGTTATGTAGTTCCAGAAATTAACATCTAGTCAAGGACTAGCAGTGAACATTGAATCAAATCAAACACAAATTTCAGTCTAAATAATTGTTTTAAAGTTTATTTAAAAGTTGGAGAGTTAACAGTTCAATATGGTGCAGGAGTAGGACATGGAGCTCACCTTCTCTCACAAAGACATTAAAAATACATCTAAAAGTGGAACAATTCACACAGAACTTCTACTGAATGCCAGCAGAAGACTTCTGAAAGGGCAAGGAAACCTCCATGTAACTGGGTAGGACAAAAGGGAAAAGAAAAAGAAAGGAATCAGGATGGGTCCCATGCCCCAGGGAGGGAACGGTAAAGGAGGAAAGGCTCCCACACCCAAGGAAGCCCCCTCACCAGTGGGGAGATCAGCCTGGATGGAGGGGGAGCTTTGGAGCCTAGGAGGAGGGGGCAGCAACTGGTTTGTAGAAGGCAAAATGGAGAGTAACCTTCACAGAAGGTTGGCACTGCCCTCCTGTGCTCACCAGCCTGAGACGTTCCTCCACTGGTGCAAGTTCAGGCTGGGTGCTGAAGCTCAGGCTTCAGAGGTCAGACCTGGGGAGAAGACTGGGGTTGGCTGCATAGAGACAGGCTGAAGAGGTTGGATTCTAGTAACTGAGGGTGTACTCGGAAGAAGTCTAGGCCCACCAGAGAGGCAAGGTGCTATTATTGGGGGGCACAGGAAAAGAGGGGTGGGAGCATCATAAGAGCTAATTTCTGTGTGAGTGCTCTCATGCAACAGGACACTGCCTAAAGGAGCTGCGGGGGCAAACACAAGTCTCTGCAGCTGCTGCCACTGCTACAAGACACATGAGCAGGCACCAAGCACTACCCCCACTGTCCCAGAGGTGTGCAGGCTGCAGGCACCCTAGGAGATCCAAGAGCAGGTGCTAAGCTCTGCCCCCACTATTCCAGGAGTGCACTGGCTGCAGTCACTGCTACAAGACCTGCAAGCAGGTACCAAGCGCTGCCCCCGCCATCCCAGGAGCACACAAGGGCCGTCACACCTGCACACCCCATGTCAAGGGGATAATGGCCAGCACAAACTGAGGAAAGAGGCAGAAAGCATTCAAACTAAAAGCAGCCCCTGGATTCTGGACAAGATGGCAGAGGGACTTAAGCTCACCATCTCACATGAAAACACCAAAATCACAACTAACTGCTGAACAACCATTGAAAAAAAAGACTGGAACCTAACAAAAAGATGGTATATTTAAAGACAAAGAAGAAACCACAATGAGACGGTAGGAGGGTTGCTTTTGCAACATAATCAAATCCCATATCCACTGGGTGGTTGATCCACAAACTGGAAAATAATTTTATCACAGAGGTTCTCCCACAAGAGTGAGAGTTTTGAACCCCATGTCAGGCTCCCCAGCCTGAGGGTCTAGCATTGGGAAGAGGACCCCTGCCCCCATTAGAGCATTTGGCTTTGAAGACCAGCAGGTCTTGAGTGCAGGAGCTCCACAGAACTGGGGAAAACAGAGACTCCACTCTTGGAGAGTGCACACAAGGTTTCACATATATTGGGACCCAGGGCAAATCAGCAACTCCATAGGAGCTGGGGCTGGACCTACCTGCGGGTCTTGGAGGGTCTGCTGGGAGGCAAGGCTTGGCTGTGGCTCACTGGAGGAGCAAGGACACTGGTGTAAGAGGCCCCAGGTAATATTGATCAGCATGAGCTCTCCTGGAGGTCACCATTTGGCACCAAGACCTGGCCCTACCCAACAGCCTGCAGGCTCCAATGCTGAGATGCCTCAGGGCAAAGAATCAACAGGGTGGAAACACAACCCCACCCATCAGCAGACAGGCTGCCTAAAGTCGTTCTGACCCCACAGCCACCTATAAAAACACCACTTGACATGGCCCTGCCACACAGAGGGACAAGATGCAACTCCACCAACCGGTGGGCAGGCACCAGTCCCTCCCACCAGGAAGCCAGCACTAGCCCCAGGACCAACCTTACCCACAAGGGGGCAAACACCAGAAGCAACAGGAGCTACAATCCTGCAGACTGTGGAAGGGAGACCACAAACACAGAAAGGTAGACAAAATGACAGCATAAAAATATGTTCCAGATGAAGGAAAAAGATAAAACCCCAGAAAAACAACTAAGTGAAGTGGAGATAGGCAACCTACCTGAAAAGAATTTAGAGTAATGATAGTAAAGATAATCCAAGATCTCAGAAAAAAATGGAGGCACAGACTGAGAAGATACAAGAATTGTTTAAAAAGACCTATAAGCTATAAAGAACAGAGATAAACAGTACAATAACTGAAATGAAAAATACACTAGAAGGAATCAAAAGCAGAATAAATGACGCAGAAGAATGAATAAGTGAGTTGGAAGACAGAGTGCTGAAATCACTGCTATGAAACAGAAAAAAGAAAAAACAATGAAAAGAAATGAGGACAGTCTTGGAGACCTCTGGGACAACATTAAACACACCAACATTCAAATTATAGGGGTCCCAGAAAAAGAAGAGGACCTGAGAAAATACTTGAAGAGATATATGCTGAAAACTTCCCTAACATGGAAAAGGAAACACTCATTCAAGTCCAGGAAGCACAGAGAGTCCCACACAGGATAAATGGAAGGAGGAACACTCCAAGACACATATTAATCAAACTGACAAAAATTAAAGACAAAGAAAAAATATTAAAAGCAACAAGGGCAGGGCTTCCCTGGTGGCACAGTGGTTGAGAGTCCGCCTGCCGATGCAGGGGACACGGGTTCGTGCCCCGGTCTGGGAAGATCCCACATGCCGCGGAGCGGCTGGGCCCGTGAGCCATGGCCACTGAGCCTGCGTGTCCGGAGCCTGTGAGAGGCCTGTGTACCGCAAAAAGAAAAAAAAGCAACAAGGGCAAAGCAACACATAACATACAAGGGAATCCTCATAAGGTTATCAGCTGATTTTTTAACAGAAACTCTGCAGGCCAGAAGGGAGTGGCACAATATATTTCAAGTGATGAAAGGGAAAAACCTACAACCAAGAATTCTCTTACCCAGCAAGGCACTCATTCAGATTTGGTGGAGGTATCAAAAGCTTTACAGACAACAAAAGCTAAGAGAATTCAGCACCATCCAACCAGCTCTACAACAAATCCTAAAGGAACTTCTCTAGGCAGAAAAAAAAAAGGCCACAACTAGAAACAAGAAAATTACAAATGGGAAAGCTCACCAGCAAAGGCAAACATAAAGGTAGGAAATCATCCACACACAAATATGATATCAAAACCAGAAATTATGATTTACAAATGCAGGATATTGGAAATGCATCGGGAATTAAGAGAAGAGCAACTTAATCTTGTATTTATATAGACTGCTATATCAAAACCTCATGGGAACGGCAAACCAAAAATCTACAACAGATACAGACAGAAAAAAGAAAAAAACAATCCAAACACAGTACTAAATATAGTCATCAAGTCACAAGAGAAGTGAACAAAAGAGGAAGGGAAGAGAAAAGACCTACAAAAACAAATCCAAAACAATTAACAAAATTGCAATAAGATCATACATATCAATAATTACCTTAAATGTAAATGGATTAAATCCTCCAACCAAAAGAAATACACTGGCTGAAAGGATACAGAAACAAGACCCATATAATGCTTTCTACAAGAGATCCACTTCAGATCTAGGGACACATACAGATTGAAAGTGAGGGAATGGAAAAAGGTATTCCATGGAAATGGAAATCAAAAGAAAGCTGGAGTAGCAATACTCATGTCAGTCAAAACAACTTTAAAATGAAGAATGTTATAAGAGACAAAGAAGGATACTATATAATGATCAAGGGATCAATTTAAGAAAAAATATAACAATTATAAATATACATGCACCCAACACAGGAGCACCTCAATATATAAGGTAAATGCTAACAGTTATAAAAGGAGAAATCAACAGTAAGACAATAATAGTGGGGGACTTTAACAACCCACTTATATCAATGGACAGATCATCCAGACAGAAAATCAATAAGGAAACATAAGCCTTAAATGACACATTACACCAAATGGATTTATTTGATATTTTGAAACATTCCATCTGAAACCAGCAGAATACACTTACTTCTCAGGTGTACATGGAACATTCTCCAGGATAGATCACATCCTGGGCCAAAAAACAAGCCTCAGTAAATTTAAGAAAATTGAAATGATATCAAGCATCTTTTCCGACCATAACGCTATGATATTAGAAATCAATTACAAGAAAAAAACTGTAAAAAACAAACACATGGAAGCTAAACAATATGTTACTAGACAACCAATGGATCACTAAAGAAATAAAATATGAAATTAAAAAATACCTAGAGACAAAAGACAACAAAAACACAATGATCCAAAACCTATGGGATGCAGCAAAAGCAGTTCTAAGAGGGAAGCTTATAGCAATACAATCTTACCTCAGGAAACAAGAAAAATCTCAAATAAACAACCTATCCTTACACCTAAAGCAACTAGAGAAAGAATACAAACAAAACCCAAAGTTAGTAGAAAGAAAGTAATCATAAATTTCAGAGCATAAATAAATGAAATATAGATGAAGAAAACAATAGAATAGATCAATGTAACTAAAAGCTGGTTCTTGAAAAAGATAAACAAAACTGATTAACCTCTAGCCAGACTCATCAAGAAAAAAGGGAGAGGGCTCAAATCAATAAAATGATTAGAACTGAAAAAGAAGACATTACAATGGACACCACAGAAATACAAGGGATCATAAGAGACTACTACAAGCAACTATATGCCAAAAGAATGGACAACCTAGAAATGGACAAATTCTTAGAAAGGTACAACCTTGCAAGACTGAATCAGGAAGAAATTTAAAAATATGAACAGACCAATCAGAAGTACTGAAATTCAAACAGTGACTTAAGACTTCCAACAAACAAAAGTCCAGGACCAGATGTCTTCAGAGATGAATTCTATGAAACATTTAGAGAAGAGTTAACACCTATCCTTCTGAAACTCTTCCAAAAGATTGCAGAGGAAGGAACACTCCCAAGCTCATTCTATGAGGCCACCATCACCCTCACACCAAAAACAGACAAAGATACCACACAAAAAAAGAAAATTACAGTCCAATATCACTGATGAACATAGACGCAAAAAATACTCAACAAGATACTAGCAAACTGAATCCAGCAGCACATTAAAAAAAATCATACACGATGATCAAGTGGGATTTATCTCAGGGATGCAAGGATTCTTCAGTACCTACAAATCAATCAGTGTGGTATGCCACATTAACAAACTGAAGAATAAAAACCATATGATCACCTCAATAGATGCAGAAAATGCTTTTGATAAAATTCAACACCCAGTTACAATAAAAACTCTCCAGAAAGTAGGCATAGAGGGAACTTACCTCAACATAATAAAGGTCACATATGACAAACCCACAGCTAACATCATTCTCAATGGTGAAAAGCTGAAAACTTTTTCTCTAAGATCAGGAACAAGACAAGGATATCAACTTTCACCACTTTTATGCAACATAGTTTTGGATGTCCTAGCTACGGCAATCAGAGAAGAAAAAGAAATAAAAGGAATCCAAATTGGAAAAGAAGTAAAACTGTCAGTTTTTGGATGACATGATATTATATAAACTATTAAAGAAGACTACTAGAAAACTACTAGAAAACTACTAGAGCTCATCCATGAATTTGGTAAAGTTACAGGATACAAAATTAATACACAGAAATCTCTTACATTACTATACACTAACAATGAAAAGATCAGAAACAGAAATTAAGGAAACAATCTCATTTACCACTGCATCAAAAAGAATAAAATGCCTAAAAATAAACTACCTAAGGAGGCAAAAGCCCTGTACTCTGAAAACCATAACATGCTGATGAATCAAAGATGACATGAACATATGGAGAGATATACTGTGTTCTTGGATTGGAAGAATCAATACTGTCAAAATGACTATACTTCCCAAGGCAATCTACAGATTCAATGCAATCCCTATCAAATTACCAACGGCATTTTTCACAGAACTAGAGTAAAATATTTTACAATTTGTATGGAAGCACAAAAGATGCCAAATAACCAAGGCAACCCTGGGGGGAAAAAAGCAGACCTGAAGGAATCAGGCTCCCTGACTTCAGAAACTGACACGACATTGTAAAACAACTATACTCCAATAAATTTTTTTTAAAAGTTGGATAAAATTAGAATGTTGCTTAAAGAGAAAATATTTAATAAATTTAAATAGTATTATATGGATCTTAAAATACACATTATAGTTTTAAAATATGAGAAAATGGAGCAAAAAGAAGTAAAAATGTGTTACATTCCCTCTCTCATATGGAGTCGGGAAATGATCAAAAGGAGGATATGATGCAAAACATATATTTTATTGTTGCCTTTGATAGTCTTTGACATATAGCATTTTTTAAGAACTGTGAATGTAATCATGAGAAAAATTAAAAACAATACATGCCTTCCTAATCACTGCAGTAAATCAAAATAGGAACACCAAATTCTAAATAGAAAATAAAAACAGTGAAAACAGTCATTCAAAACATAGCATATAAAACAGAAAGGTAGAAGACACAAATTGTAACAATAAAAGTAAATGCCACTAGTTCTATAGAAGCTAAAGGAAAAATTAATGTAGCTGACAAGAGACTGTTGAAACCAAATGATATTAAAATTAAAAGAGAAAAGGAATAAAAATGATCTGTTAGGGAAATCCAAACATTAACATATCAGGAGTTGCAATCTTATTTTCAGACAAAGTAGAATTTAAGGCAAAAATCATTAAACAGTTCAATGAAGGTAATTTTGTATTGCCAAATGGTGCATTTGACAACTGATGCATTTTCCACTGACTAGTTCCATATATTTAAAGTGACCTGAAGAAAATATGCCAAGTTTAACAGCAATAATTTCAAGGAGATGTGATCATACACAATTTGTAATTTCATGATACATACTGTTGTGTTTTCAGGTCCAAAAAAATTTAAAAAGAGAAAAAAGTAATGAAAGAAAACCATTTACAAAATTAATAAAATATATAACTGATTTTTAACCTCAAATTGTGAAGTGAAATGATTGTTCTTTGTTCTTAACAAGTCCATGTCACAGAATATGCCTACCTACCCCGTTTTAAAATTCTCTGTTCTGAGACATTTTTTCTTTCCATCTCCTCTTCCACCTGTGGTTGTGACTTCCCTGAATTTTCTTCCCCTGTAGCTATAGGGGTTGTTCCAAAGTTTTCTCTATTTGCTGTCACTCCATTCACTGTAATCATGTAGATTTAATTACTACCTTTCCCCAGGAGATTTTTATCACCTCCTTACTCTGCTTACACCTTTGCAACTACTGGGTGGTCATCTCTACCTGAACATCTAAGTGACACCAAAAGCGCAGCATATCTAAAACTGAAGTAATTTTTTTCATTTGTCATTAATTAAAGAATATCTCCAGAGCACCTACCATGTGCTCAGCTCTGTATCAGATTCTGGGACTATAAAGCAGATTCTTGCCTTCAAAATGGAAATAATCTAATGAATCCTTCTAAAATTTATCGCTTTTCCTTGTTCCCTATTTTGGTAAAAGCACTGTCAACCTCTCAACTATCTAGACTCAACATCCCTGGCTTGCTTTAGTTAGTTAGTTAGTTTACTCTTCTCCCTCTCTTGCTTTTCACATCCAAATAGCTTCCTGAAGCTCTATGTTCAGTTTTCTGCCTGGTCTTCATCTTTACTGTATAATCTCTGGTCATGTTTCACACACGCACCTGTGCCTTTGAAACAGCCTCCTAAATTATTACCTCCAAATCTCTGAACTTTTGGTCCATCTTATAACCTATTGCTTGTTCAGCCTTGATAAAGTAGATCTCGTGGATTCACCCTCACTGTTTACCCTCACAAGTGTAGGTAAATTGTGGAAATTAATCAAAATATTTAACAGCTGAATGACATGAGCACTAGCCACTCAGAGCACGTGACTGATACATTCTAACTGATCAGAACAAATGCCAGATGTAAGCAACCAAATACAACTATACCAGTGATTTCTATCATTGCTGGGCCTCCCCATTTCTACCCCATAGTCAGCTTTGTTCTCAGTCAGAGACTCCACTGTATTCACCAAAACCCACTGTATTGTCTCAGAAACACAGCTAGACCACATTTCCACTTCTATTAGTTCTCATCAGTGGAGTACATATGAAGCTTTGGAGCCTAGTTAGGTAACTGTGCCTCTCTCTTGATTATCCTCACTAGTACAAATGACTTGGAAGACCTAGAGGAAGGTAAAATTACAAAATGAAAGAACCTAGGTAGGTCCTGAATGACCACACAGTAGGCCATCTGAAAAGGACCACTATATCTGGCTCTGATGGAACAAGAAATAAATACTTGCTGTGTTAAGCCACTGATAATTCTAGATTTATCTGTTTTTGGAACTAGAGTTGCCCTATGATATCATTTTCTCCTCTGCTTCCTTAGTACCCTGTATCTGTCAACCTATAATTCATGTTTTTTGTTTGTGCATCTACCTCTTCCTTTAAACTCAAAATTCCTTGAGAGCAAGGAATACTCCCCTTTATTTTATCTCCAGAACACAGCATATTTTCCTGAAGCTAAATACACCCTGAAAATATGCCTTTTAGTTGTTGCTTTTATTAATAAATCCTGTTATTTTATGATGTGTTTCAATAGCCCTAAAACTTTGATGGTTCCTCATAGTTTAAAAAGGAAAGCTGGGGGGGTTGCAAGGGTGACCATTATCTGGCCATAGCAATCATATTTTACCTCATCTTTCACTTTTTCCTCATTCAGTGCCTAAATCTTCTAATCACTATTTTCAAAAATTCCCATAATTCTCTGCTTCTATGATTTGTTTATACTGTTCTTTTCACATAGAATTTTTTTCCCATGTTCAAAATCTATTTCCTCCTTAAGGCCTAACTTAAGTGACTTCCTATCAATTAAACATCTCCTAATTTTTTCCAGCATGAAGTTTCTTTCCCTTCTAGGAACTCTTATATCCCTTTACATTCCTTATAGTGTTTATTATTAATACTTAATAAGTATTTATGAACAGCATTTATTGCACATTTGGTATTTTAAAAGCCCAATAATGTAATATACTTCCAAGTATGAGATCTTTTTTGAAATACAATGAGATATATAATCATTATCTCTTTATAGTTCAGCAGTCTACTTAAGAGAAAATTTGTTTACAAGTAAGTGCTAAAATACTGAGAGAAGTTCCAACTGCTATTTTTGTTGAATCTGGCTAAATAGCACAGCATGTTCTAGCAAATTAAAGTACCACAGACCCTTTTCCTTCTCTTGTGTTTCCTGCCTAGAGACGTTTAGCATTTGTTGTAAAGCTGGTTTGGTGGTGCTGAATTCTCTTAGCTTTTGCTTGTCTGTAAAGGTTTTAATTTCTCTTTTGAATCTCAATGAGATCCTTGCTGGGTAGAGTAATATTGGTTGTAGGTTTTTCTCTTTCATCACTTTAAATATGTCTTGCCACTCCCTTCTGGCTTGCAGAGTTTCTGCTGAAAGATCAGCTGTTAACCTTATGGGGATTCCCTTGTATGTTATTTGTTGTTTTTCCCTTGCTGCTTTTAACATTTTTTCTTTGCATTTAATTTTTGAGTTTGATTAATATGTGTCTTGGCATGTTTCTCCTTGGATTTATCCTGTATGAGACTCTCTGCACTTCCTGGACTTGATTGACTATTTCCTTTCCCATATTAGGGAAGTTTTCAACTCTAATCTCTTCAAATATTTTCTCAGTCCCTTTCTTTTCCTCTTCTTCTTCTGGGACCCCTAAAATTCGAATGTTAGTGTGTTTAATGTTGTCCCAGAGGACTCTTCAACGGTCCTCAATTCTTTTCATTCTTTCTTCTTTCTTCTGCTCTGCAGTAGTTATTTCCACTGTTTTATCTTCCAGGTCACTTATCCGTTCTGCTTCAGTTATTCTGCTATTGATTCCTTCTAGAGAATTTTAAATTTCATTTATTGTGTCGTTCATCATTGTTTGTTAGCTCTTTAGTTCTTCTAGGTCCTTGTTAAACGTTTCTTGTATTTTCTCCATGCTATTCACAAGATTTTGGATCATCTTTACTATCATTACTCTGAGTTCTTTTTCAGGTAGACTGCCTATTTCCTCTTCATTTGTTTGGTCTGGTTGGTTTTTATCTTGCTCCTTCATTACTGTGTGTTTCTCTGTCTTCTCATTTTGCTTAACTTACTGTGTTTGGGGTCTCCTTTTCTCAGGCTGCAGGTTCGTAGTTCCTGTTGTTTTTAGTGTCTGCCCCCAGTGGCTAAGGCTGGTTCAGTGGGTTGTGTAGGCTTCCTGGTGGAGGGGACTGGTGCCTGTGTTCTGGTGGATGAGGCTGGATCTTGTCTTTCTGGTGGGCAGGACCACATCTGGTGGTGTGTTTTGGGGTATCTGTGACCTTATTATGATTTTAGGCCACCTCTGTGCTAATGGGTGGGGTTGTGCTCCTGTCTTGCTAGTTGTTTGGCATAGGGTGTCCAGCACTGTAGCTTGCTGGTCGTTGAGTGGAGCTGGGTCTTAGCATTGAGATGGAGATCTCTGGGCGAGATCCTTTGCCGCTTGATATTATGTGGAGCCAGGAGGTCTCTGGTGGACCAATGTCCTGAACTTAGCTCTCCCACCTCAGAGGCACAGGCCTGATACCCAGCTGGAGCACCAAGACCCTGCCATCCAAATGGCTCAGAAGAAAAGGGAGAAAAGATGAAAGAAAAAAATAAAATAAAGTTATTAAAATAAAAAATAATTATTAAAAATAAAAAAATTTTAAAGTAATAAAAATAAAAAAAAAGAAAGAAAAGAGCAACCAAAACCAAATCCACCAATGATAACAAGCGCTAAAAGCTATACTAAAACAACAACAAAAAAAACGGACAGACAGAACCCTAGGACAGATGTTAAAAACAAAGCTATATAGACAAAATCACACAAAGAAGCATACACATACACACTCACAAAAAGAGAAAAAGGAAAAAAATATATATATCATTGCTTCCAAAGTCCACCTCCTCAATTTGGGATGATTCATTGTCTATTCAGGTATTCCACAGATGCAGGGTACATCAAGTTGATTGTGGAGATTTAATCCGCTGCTCCTGAGGCTGCTGGGAGAGATTTCCCTTTCTCTTCTTTGTTCATACAGCTCCTGGGGTTCAGCTTTGGATTTGACCCCACCTCTGCGTGTAGGTCGCCTGAGTGCATCTGTTCTTCGCTCAGACAGGACGGGGTTAAAGGAGCGGCTGATTAGGGGGCTCTGGCTCACTCAGGCCGGGGGAGGGAGGGGTACGGATGTGGGGCGAGCCTGCGGTGGCAGAGGCCGGCATGACATTGCAGCAGCCTGAGGCGCGCCATGTGTTCTCCCAGGGAAGTTGTCCCTGGATCACGGGACCCTGGACTAGCGGCGGGCTGCATAGGCTCCCAGGAGGGGAGGTGTGGATAGTGACCTGTGCTTGACACAGGCTTCCTGGTGGCTTCAGCAGCAGGCTTAAGGTTTCATGCCGTCTCTGGGGTCCGCACTGATAGCCGCGGCTCGTGCCCGTCTCTGGAGCTCATTTAGATGGTGCTCTGAATCTCCTCTCCTCACGCACCCTGAAACAATGGTTTTCTTGCCTTTTAGGCAGGTCCAGACTTTTTCCCGGACTCCCGCCCAGCTAGCTACCACAGACCCTTATTTCAGTTTAGATTGCTTTTTTTTCACATCTCACTTCTAAAGTAAAGCTGGCTACAGAATCTTGGCTTTAAGAAATAACCTGCTACGACCTTTACAATTGTAGTAAAATAACAATTGTCCATCTTGCCACAAAAATATTTCATATAATCAAAAGAAATACAATGAAATGTTACATTTTATTGTATGTACAAATACAATAAAATGATTTTTGGCAATCACTTCAGATGGTAAAAAAAGAGTAATTATTAGACATTAGATGGGACAAAATGTATTTTGCATCACAGACAACTGATGCAATTTTTGACTAGTTGGTTGGTTAAACTCTTCCAGCTTCACAGTTTCACCTCAGTGCCCCTCTCAATTTTGAACAGTACAACACAGAGTACACTTTTATTTGAAGAACCCATCCAGATTGCTTAAATTTCCTTGGTATTGATTTTGCAGTATCTGAAGCACAGGTAGTCGTTGGTTCTGTGTGCACACAGAAAAAATCCTTGAATTGATTTAAAATAAACCAGGTCAGTGTAGATCAATTTAGGCCATGACAGCCCACGAGATGTAAATTAGGATTCTCCTACTGAGACTGAAAATAGATTCCATCAAATCTTCTCTGAGAAGATTCTGAAACTGTATCTTAAAAGGGACAGCTATAAAAATCTCAAGATTCCTGTAGTATTTTGAGTAAGAGGAAATGGAAGAAAGGGCAGGAGATAAAATGCTATTTCAACAAAGGAATTTCCCAATATATAGCCTAGTGTTTTTATTTTCTGTATTAATCAGTTTTGGAGGAAAGACAACATTGGAAGAACAAATTAAAAAGCAATCTACTAATGACTTTATGCCAACTACACTTGTCAACCATAATCTCTCCTGCAAAAGTGATAAAGGGCAGTGATCATTTTCAAACAGAATGGAAAGTATTGTACCTGAATTCATTCATATACTCTTTTCAATGTGTGAGGTGCTTAATAGACAGTTTTTTAGTGAAACACCTGGAAAACCAAAAAGTAATAGCTAATCCATGAAGCCACTGTGCCAAAAACTGGAGCTGAGTTTGAGGGTCACATTGCTATCACAAAGTGATTGCTTCATTGACGTCATGAGAAAATGCTATGCCTTATCAACAATTTCATCTTAGAAAGAGAATGTGGAAAATAACTTTACAACTTCTTTTGATCCAGTTTCCTGCAGCACAGTGAGCTGTTCCCTATAATTTCTTACCGAAGAGAAGTGGATTCCCCATTCTGAGGACCTCAGGAATAAGGTACCTAACTTTGTATCTCTACTGTATAACTTTAGAAATATTAGATTGTAAGGAGTTCATTCAGGGCAAATTCATTGGCAGAATGCTTTCAGTTTGGGTGGGACTAAAGATTACCCAGAGTAAGGATATTAGCCCTGGCTTTGCCACTAACTAGCTGAATGTCATACAGCCTCTTGGGGCTTCAGTTTCCTCATCTGAGCCTCTCATCTGAGCCTCTATTTCCTTGTCTGAACTCACTAAGCCTTGGTTTCCTTATCTGAGCTATTCATCATAGTCAGCCTGCTCAATTCTTTTATCATTTCACTTTATAACAACCAAGGCTCAGTTTTAATTCCATAAGCCAAGAAATAAAGGCCAATGTTATAAAACATAAACACCTTAGGCAGTGTGACATAGACTTCAGAACAAGGAATATTACCAGGGTTAAAAATAACATTACAAAATGATGAAAAAAATCGATTCACTAAGAATAAAAAACAATCCTGAATGTGTGTGGAGCTAAAAACTGTACTTGAAAATACATATAGCAAAAAATAATGGAACTGAAAAGAGAAATAGACAAATCCAAAATTTGGACTTGAAGTATCCATAATACTTGGATACTTCAACAATTCTCTTTCAGCAATTATTATAACAAGTAGACAGAAAATCAATAAGGATATCAAAGCCTGCAACAGCACTAGCAACCAACTTTATATAATTAACATTTAAAATAATAAAAATCATAAAAAATTTATTCTAAGACTATTAAAAAAACACCCTTAAATTAGAAAACAGTAACAAAGATACCTGGAAAATCTCCAAATACTTGGAATTAAACTATACACTTCTAAATAACCCATGAGTCAAAGAGGAAGTCACATGGGAAAATAGAAAATATTTTAAATTGAAAACAAAACAAAACAAAAAAATGTGTAGAATGCAGTTAAAGCAGTGCTTAGAGGGAAATGTATAACATTAAATGTATACATCAGAAAGCAAAAACTGTCTCAAATTGATGAGCTAAGCTTTCACTTTAAGAAACTGATAAAAGCAAATTAAACCCAAATTAAAGGCAAATTAGGAGGTAAAAGAAAGTATAATAAGTATAGGCACAATAATCAATGAAATTGAAAGTGTAAATAACATGAGTAAATGGAAACCAAATGCGTGTTCTTTGCAAAGATCAATAAAAATGATAAACCTCTAATCAGACTCACCAAACAAAAACTAAAACAAAAAAATGGAAGATACAAATTGGTAACATCAGAATGAAAAGGGAAACATCATTATGGATCCTACAACATTAAATAGATAATAATAAAGTATTACAAACAATGTAATGACCATAAATCCAACAGGTTAGATGCAACAGGCAAATTCTCTGAAGGTAAAAACTATCAAAGTTCACTCAAAAAGAAATAAGTATAATATGACTACTCTAATCAATATAAAGGAATTGAATTCACAGCTAAATTTCTTCCAAGAAAGAAAATACCAAGCCCAATGAATTTGATAATTAATTCTCCCAAACCTTTAAGGAAGAAATAATGCCAGTTCTATAGAAACTCTTCATGAAAGTAACATTTCGCAATTCATATTACAATGTTGTGGCAGTGAGCCTGGATATGACCCCCCAACTTATGTGGGATGCTTTTATTTCCTGACACCCCCAGTGCCACCGAACCCATGGAAGTCTCTACCATGCTGAGCCTCACTCACTTCTGTTCATTTCTTTTGTGGTTTTGATTTATGAATATGCTTTTCTTGATTTTTTTGTATGACTATAAATTTTGAAAACTATTTTTCTATCCCTTCTATATGTTTGGAGCAGTTAGGAGAGATGGCATGCTCTGGATCTTAAAACATAACCTTATTGTACTGGCTTGGTTAGAAGTCTTGTACATAAAAGATTCTAAATAAACATTTGCTAAACTGACTTGCATAAAGTTACATGTAATGTGAAACAGTACAGTTATATTCTACTGAGTTATTTTTTCCCCCTTACTTTCAGTCTTATGTTTTGCAACAAATCAAAATGAATCTCTCTGTGAGAGTAATAAGAATTAATTTGGGGGATGATCTTCAGGCATCTTTGAGTAGACAGAACCACTTGATGGCATTTGCAGAAATTGATCTAGGCACGTTTCTTTTCCAGTCTTGTTATTTTGTTTACATACTTCCCTGTAGCAAACATAGATATTAAAGACCACGCTTTATGCTATGGCCTTGGAAATATCAACTTTCTCCTACTCTCAAGTGTATCAGTAGCATTTCTTGCCTCCTGATGCTAGGCAAAGTAGAACTCTCTTTAGACTACATAGCCAACTCTTATTGGCACTAAAGCTTTTTATTCTCTGATCCATTAGCAGGTTGACGTCTCTTAAGGTCAAAAGGTGCAAAAAACTTTGAAATACATAGCACTGAGTTTGATCTTAAAAATACAAAATCAAAGGATTTTAAAATCTTAGGAATAAGTCCTGCTTTTTATCTAATGTTAGTGAATTAAAAATATTACCAGCTCATACCTACTGGCCATTGATATTAAAAATAAGTAGCTATGAAATTGGACTCCCAAGTATTTTTCAAAGTACTTGCCTTGGTAAGATACCAAGAGCCCTTGTTTTCTTAATGGTTTCTAAAGACAATTTTCCACTAAAAGAAACCAAGTTTCCTTGAATAAATAGCTGAATTCAGAATTGGGGCAGGAAAGATCTAAGATGAGAGCATTTTGTTCCAGAAAGTATGGAACCATTTTTTAAAAATTGGGATGTATCAAAATGATATAGGAGCCTAACTGAAAGGGCTCCCATTGGCAATACGTGGGACCAAGTAATGAGAATAACAGATTAAAACTGAATAAAAAATTTTTGAAAAAATATAATAAATGAAACCATAGTAATACAAATAAGTAAATGAAAAATTAAATAAATAAATAAGTAAACAAGGTTGGAGGGAAGACATTTTTGGAGGAATGCTGACTCATAAATGCAGTAGAAATGATAGAGGTAGAAAATCACAATTTTGCAACCATGGTAGTTAGGCAAGAAATATCAATGGATACTAAAACTAGTGGGTAAAGGTTTCATAGGAAACAAGACATTTACATAGTATCAAAATGTTTTCCCATAAATTAAATAATTACTAATGGAATGTAGAGTAACTCTCTGGTAGAGAAATCTATTAGACACTCCCTTAACCAGGAGATGAAAATTAAAATCACCAATAATTGAATAAATTAATATCATCCTTGATGTGATACAGTGAGAAGGACACATCACTTCTGTGCTATTCTTGCTGAAGATAAATAACCTGAAGCTAATCATGAGTAAAAATTAAACTTAGGTTGAGTTTGGTTTTTCCACAATGTAATTTCCTGTAGTCTGTAAAAAAGTTAAGATAAAGAAACAAAGAATGGTTCCAGACTAAATGAGACAAAAGAGACATGACAATCAAAATGCAGCATGTGATCCTGGACTGGATCCTGGACCTAGAGGAAAAATAGCTATAAAAGAATTATCAGGACAATTGGAAAAATTTGAATATGAACTACAAATTATGAAATAGGGTTATATCAGTTTTAATTTCCTGATTTTGATAATTGTTCTATGTTTATATAAGAGAATGTTCTTGTTTCAGGAAATACACTGAAGCATTTAGGGATAAAGGGGCATGATGTCAGAAGTGCACTCTCAAATGCATTTAGTTTAGTAAAAATGTATGTGCAACATACACACATAATATGAGTGCTCATGTATGTGAATAGATTGATGGATAGGTAAATAAATAGATAGGGACTGAATGATAAAGTAAACACAGCAAAATGCTAATAATTTGTGATTCTGGGAAAAGGGTATATGGGCGCCCTTTGTACTACTCTTGCAGATTTTCTTGTATTTGAAATTGTATCAAAACAAAAAGTTAACCCCCAAAATACTTGCATTAGGATGCTAAATATTTATTCCAAAAATGTTACAAATAAATCATTACTTTTGCTCAAACCATTTTTTAAATACTTTAAAATTTTATCTTTAAGGTTATTTTGCCACTTCACACACACACACACACACACACACACACATACACACACACAAACACACTACTCTGCATATCATAATTGAATGTTTATTAGATATCTTAAACCTTGTATGTCACAAGTATATTATTTTCTGCCCATTTAGTCCTATCTTTTCCCTTGATCTCATTCCAAACCATTCTTATTTTAGTTAAATGACAAAATTCTTCCTGTTGCTGAGGTCAAACACATGCAGCTTATTCCTATGACCTTTCTTCCCCACCTTTTCTGCATCCCCAGTTCATTAGTGTGTACTGTTAGTCCTACCTTCAAAACTCTCTAACTCCACTACTCCTTCCCTACTCCACTGCTGCATTTCAGCTGCTCTACAGTCCTTCCCTCCCACCTGATCTCCCTGCCTCTGTGTCCTCCAGTCACTCTGGCCTTGCTTCTGCCCCTACACAGCCCAGGCTGATCAGTCCTCATCTGAGGCCCTGTGTGCTTGCTATCAGAAACAGTCATTCTCCAGGGACTCACATGGCTGTCTCTTTTCATCATCCAGGCCTTAGCTCAAATGTTACCTCCTCTGAGAAGCCTTTCCTGACCACCCTACATAAGGAAGGAAGCCACAGTATGCCTAATTTTTCAGGACATTATTTGAACTTCCTTCCTAGAACTTACCACACATTGACTTATGATAATATGGATATTTTTATTCCCCCATTAAAAGAGCCATAGAGGAGGGACTTGCCTGTTCAATCACTCTCAGCAGTGTACAGGGCCTGATGAATTGTAGATGCTCAATAAGTATTTATCAAACAAGTGAAAAATGAACAAAAGCTACACAAGAAATATAGCCTTGTAATGTTGTTTCTACTAAACAAGCTGTCTCACTACTCATCGCTTGAGTCAGCAACTTGGGACTATGTCGATGCTGGCTGAAGAATAAAGGAGCCAGGCAGAGGATAGCAAGCGAAAAACTGCAAGGCTGGGTGAGCCATCAAGTGACCAGACAAGTCTGAGATCAGGACATCCGCTGCCAGTTTGCTCAAAATGCCATTAATTGGTAGGTGGTTGCAAATGGAAGGATGCCACAAGTGTAAATGGATGCCTGGGAGTCTAGCCCTATTAGTATATGGGATGACCTTTAAGCTCAAATGTATTCAGGTGTACCACAAAGCATCAGTCAGAGAATATACAATTCTCATATTTAAAAACATCAAAAAAAAACCCCATCATTTTTATATAACAAGAGAAATCACTGCATATAAAAAATAACTGAACAAAAGAAATAACAGATCACCCGAATCACCATAGCATTTGGAAATACCTGGGAGTCAAACTTACATATGCCATGAACTAACTGTATCTTATATATCATGAACCTACTATAAAATTCCTTGCTTCCAAGATAACTAAATTCCAAATGTTTGCCAAGGACCTTGAG
The DNA here is from genome assembly GCF_039906515.1 of Pseudorca crassidens. NCBI lineage: Eukaryota > Metazoa > Chordata > Mammalia > Artiodactyla > Delphinidae > Pseudorca > Pseudorca crassidens. Next base: position 90,426,139 of record NC_090298.1, read on the forward strand.
ACAATAAATCAAAAGCGGAGCATGCTAACGCCTGTCCTGGTAATGCTCACACAGGAAGCGCTGGAAAGCCTGGGACGGGCTTCCCTAAGTCAGTACATCCTTACAAACAGACAATTTTCCTGAAGAAAATAGAGGCTATCTAACAAATCACACAAGAAAAGCACTACCAAAAGCCAAAGATTTTCATGTAGATACAGAGTGAAAGGCTGTCTTTTCTTTCTGCGACTGCATTTAGCACACTGTCAAATGAATATGCTAATAAACAAAGACAGGAAAAACCAGGTCAAGAAGATCAGCTTGCTTGGGAAGCTGTCTTAATAAAATATATCAGTGAGGCATCAAACTGGAAGTTCCTCAGAGCTGTGGTCATGTCCAGCTTTCTATTTGTCACTGGGACCTCCACCTGACAAAGCTGTCGCATTCAACTTTTTAAGCCATTCCATCAGTGTCGTCTAAGATTGGTGGTTAACATCATATGATAAGGCAGAATCCATGAAAGGGTAGTCTGGAGCCCAGTCCCTTTACCAGCACTGAAGTCAGGGTGCCTAATATTTTAGATGGGTTCCGTTTCAGTATAGGGGTCTGAATGTACCAGAATATTATTTTCTTATCCTCCCTAGTGTACCATTTATTTAATGAAGAATTCAATTTTAATTTGCTATTAATGCTATCATCTCAGTATTTTGGTATATAAACAAACATTTAAAATTTTGCTTTAGCAATCTGACAATTCCAAAGATTTGACACATATACACAACCATTAATTTAGGAACTTGAACTAAATAAATAATAAAATGTACCCAACTATGTATCTACAAATTCACTCATTACTGCACTATTAATAAAAGTAAAACATTTGGAAATTAACTAAATGACCAATAACAGAGAATTGATTAAATGAGCTATGACTCCTATACGCAATATGGTACACAATACTATTTACTGGTTACAAAAATAATAGTTCACTTATTGACATATTTCCCCAATATTTACTGAGTATCTACCATGCATCAGCTTCTGCTCTAGTAATGCAATGCAGCAAAGAACAAGAGAGAAAAATCCCTCCTCTCATGACATTTTCATTCTAGAGGGATCTGATGAGTTGGAAAAAACTTCACATTATAGAAATAACTGAAAAAAGCAGATTACAAAATTATATATACAAAATAATCTCAATTATGTAGAGTAAAAATATTTATTTGCTAAGTGAATACTGCTATTTGAATAGAAAGCCATTTGTGGAGAGATTGGGTGTTGCCTGAGAAAAGCCAATAGCTCCCCTGGTGGATTCCCACAATTTTATTACCTCAGTACTTCTGAGACAGAGCAAGTTACAACAACGCAGGAAAGCAGATCACTCTCTCAGACAGATTCATATAAACTGAATTTTGCCAATATCTTGGCAAAAACAGAATGCCAAGATATTGATTTAGAAATAGAACTAATTTAGCAACATAATCTCTCCTTTTGGCAATTCCACACAGAGTATCAGTTTTTTTAAGTATGTATATGAGCAAAAGATCAGAGCAAAGGAAACTAGATGGCAGTTGATTTCTTCAGTGCTCACTTTTCTCTGCTTCCACTGCTGATTGGCCTCCTGAATTTACACATTCTTTTTTTTTAATTGAAGTATAGTTGATTTACAATATTATATGTTATAGGTGTACAATACAGTGATTCACAATTTTTAAAGATTATACTCCATTTATAGTTATTATAAAATATTGGCTATAATCCCCCTGTTGTATAATATATCCTTGTAGCTTTTTTATACTTAATAGTTTGTACCTCTCAATATAGGGATAGGGGATTAAGAGGTACACATTCTTACTTTAGATGAGTTTATTCACTCAGTAGACTTAAATAACTTGATTGAATGGGGTTATTTAGGTATGTATAATCTCTCTCCTTATCCATTAATATGTACTTATTTCTAGGTTTTGAAGTTTGTAGGGCAACAGTGATAACTTAGTTGACAAAAGTATGGTATGTGTGTCTGTCTGTACTAGATAAACTACCTCCAAAAAATAGCTCTGGAAGGGAACATACTAAAGCACTAATAATGATTATCTAAAGTTGATGGGAATAGGGATAATTGATGGCATATTTCTTTTTCCCAATTTTTATGAAAAATATGTATTATGTTTATAACTAGAAAAACAGTTAAAGAAGGTGGGTGACAGAACAATATTCCCACCATGAAAATGGAGAAAACAAGCTTAATTCATTCACCTAGCTAAAGGTATCATAGTGCTGCTAAAACAATGAAGACTGGATAAGAAAGAAGAGGAAAGTAGGGAGGCAGCCTGATGTTTCCTATATACTATTTCTTCAGGTAATTTGGCATCTGAGCACAGATGTAGAGACTAAAAAATCTAGGTTTTGCCTGGGTAGAAGCCTACTGGTGGAGGGCAGAAAAACTAGGAGAACTTTTGGTGGTCTTCTAAGGCTGGAGAGAGAAAACCGAATAATTGATAAGCTTCAAAATCCAGCCAGTTTTTCTCCAGAGGTATTGCCAAATTCCAAAGCTATGTAGCCTGGGAAGCTAATGCACTAACAGCCCAGAAAATCAAAGCAGCATTTGCAGCCTGGTTTCAAAACTATGAAAGGCCTCAGTTCCAAACCTCATGAAATATTTCAAAAAGCTTGCAAACAAAAAATAAGACAACTGCAAAGAAAGCAATACACAGGCATATCTTATTAAAACTGGTGAAAACAAAAGATAAAAATCTTCAAATAAGATCTCTATTCGTTTGCTAGGGTTGCTGTAAAAAGCCATCTGAGTGGTTTCAATGATATAAGTTTATTGTCTCACAGTTTGGGAGGTTAGAAGGCAAGATTAAGGTGTCAGTGGGATTGCTTTCTTCTGAGGGGTACGGGGGAGAAATACGTTCCATGCTTCTTTCCAAGCTTCTAGTGGTTTTCTGGCAATCTTTGGCATTCCTTGGATTTGGCTACATCACCCTGATAGCTGCCTTTATCTTCACATGGCATTCTCCATGTGTGCATACCTGTGTCCAAATTCTCCCTTTTTCTAAGAACATTAGCTATACTGGATTAGGGGCCCACTCTACTCCAGTATGAACTCATCCTAATTCCATCTGCAATATCCCTATTGTTAAATAAGGTCACATTCTGAGGTACTAAGGGTTAGGACTTCAACATATTAATTTTGGGGAGATACAACTGAACCTGTAACAAATTATTGCCTTAAATAAATATGTAACTTTAAATATTAATGTAAAAAATAAAGACTAAAAATTTAAAATATTCCTTATGAACAAGGATGTAATAATGCCAGTGAAACATTAGCAAACCTATTTGAGTGATATATAAGAACCATAATATATCATGGTCATATGGGTATAATATCAGGAATATACAAGTTTGGTCAGAAGTCAAGCAATGTATTGAATAATTTTCCAATTTAACAGAAAAAAGAAAACCATATGATTCTTTTGATACATGCATTAACATATTTGATAAAACCCAAGATCCTATCACAGTAAAAAAAAATCTTAGTAAATTAGGAATAGGAGTTACTTCTTAACTTGATAAAGATGATTTTTTTAAACCTGCAGCCAGTATTACACTTAATGGTGATGTATTGAAACCTTTTATCCATGGAACTGAGAATGATTCAGGAAATGCACACTATCATCACTTCTATTCAACTATAAACTGGAGGTCCTAGCCAGTGTAATGAGAAGAGACAAGTACATAAAAACCATAAGTGCTGGGACAGAGGAAAGGAAAAAAGCAGTATTATCCTTAATGACTTTTTATTTTTTTGGCTGCACTTCACAGCTTGAGGGATCTTAGTTCCCCTACCAGGAACTGAACCTGGGCCCACAGTAGTGAAAGTGCCGAGTCCTAACCACTGGGCCACCAAGGAACTCTTCAGTGGCTTTTATACATAGAAGATAAAGATATTCACAGATTAATGTTTAGACTTAATATCTATATTTAACTAGGCTGCTGTATACACAGTTAATGTACAAAAGCACTGCCATTTCTTTATAATAACAGCAAATAAATAGCAAATGAAACTTTGAAAAAATACCATTTACAAACATCAAAAAAATCAAATGTCTAGCAGTAATGCCAATAAAAAATATTTAAGGCTTCTATACTGAATATTATCAGAAATTAAGGAACATCTCAGTAAATTCGGGAATATACTATGCTCATTCTCAAATTAATTCCTATATTCAACATTCCTAAACTGATGCTAAGGTTTGTATGAAAATTAAAAGGACCTGAAGAGCTTTAAGGCAATCCTGAAGTAGAAGAATAAATCTTTTAATCAAGATTTATTATACAGTTACAGAAATTAAGAGGATCAGTTAAAGATATTGAAGTAGACCAACGGAACAAAACACAGTCCAGAAGAAGACCCACCTATAATCAGTTATTTGATTTATGACAAAGGTGACCACACAGTGCAGTGAAGAAAAGCTATCTTTTTTCTTCTTTTTTCAATAACTGGGCTGGATCCATTGATATCCATAGAGAAGAAAAATTTTGATACTCATGGCATCATTCACAAACTTCCACTCTTTATAGACTGTAGTTTTTAATAAGAACGACAGCTTCTAGGCAAGGTGAAGTAACGGGCCTTCACTATGCTCCTGTCTGAAAAATTGTTTTTTAAAACAGGAAAAAAAGTATATCTATATCTATAGATAGATAGATAGATATTTTTAAAACATGCACATCAAACTATGATGGACAGTCATCTCCAAAGATAGGAAACAGATGAGGTCCAACTGTCATAACTTGCTGCCCAGAGAAAATCATCAACGTGTGGTTAGGGAGTGAGAATCCAGACATGACTTAGTGGTTTGCTGAACTGAGGAGATGGAGCTAGATGTCCATGAAGGCCAAAGCTGTTAGGGTCTGCAGGGCAAGATACCAGAGAGGAGAGAGCTTAATAGAGAGAAAACTCTGGAAATCTCCAGAGGCCCCATTTAGGTAAGTACTGAGCAGCACACACATTTGAGGGTATCATCAGGGACTGGAAAAAGAACTACTGGAAAAAAATTAGAGAAAACAATCCTTGGTGCTCATACTGGACAGAAATGGAAAACTCTCATATTTCATGAGCATCAGATAGAGCACTTAGAAGAATCTTGCCTCAGTAGTGGGACAAAATTAACCCCAGGTTAAATGCAGCCCTTGTCTTGCCTAATAAAGCTTAAAACTGAGACCCAGGGGCTTCCCTGGTGGTGCAGTGGTTGAGAGTCTGCCTGCTGATGCAGGGGACACGGGTTCGTGCCCCGGTCCGGAAAGATCCCACATGCCGCAGAGCGGCTGGGCCTGTGAGCCATGGCCGCTGAGCCTGTGCGTCCGGAGCCTGTGCTCCACAACGGGAGAGGCCACAACAGTGAGAGGCCCACGTACCGCAAAAAAAAACCAAAAACCAAAAACAAAAGAAACCTGAGACCCAAAAGGATCAAACTCCAAGTAACTTAACAATGTACCAGAACAAAACTTAACAACAAGGTAAAATTTACAATTTCTGGCATCAAATAAAAAAAAAAATTATGAGGCATATAAACAAGCAGGAAAATATATCCCATTATAAGGAGAAAAATCAATCAAAGCTGATCCAATAATGACATAGATTACAGAATTAGTAGACAAGCACATTGAAAGTTATTATAATTATATTCCATACATTCAAGATGCTGCAGGAAAGACTGAACTGCTGCAGAGAAACCTGAAAGGTATAAAAAAGACCCAATTTGCTGTAGCAGGACCTAGATGAGACACCTCCATTATGCTAGCACTTATTCAACCCTTATTCTTTCCGCCCATTCAATCGGTCTCCTACAGATGTTTTTTTCCCCCTCTCTTTCTTGCTTAATTGCACTCTGAAAATGACTGTCGTCTAGCGAAAGTTGTACTATGCACCTGATGTTTACTTCTCCAAGACAACAGTCCTTAACACTCCTTTCCTTTGTGAGCATCCTTCATTCCAGAAAGAAGGTCACGGAGTGATAACCTAGATCTAGGACCACCAGAACCTGTTCCAGAACTACCTGATCCAGCCCTAATGATCTCAGTGTCTCCAGGAGGAAAGAAGAATGCAAGACTACATCAGCCCTGATCCTTTTCCACTCTGAAACTATAAGACCCCTTCCTATTTCCCAGGAACGGGGGCACAGTCTGGAGAGCGTTAGCCTGCTGTGGCCCCTTTGCCTGGCAAAGTAATAAAGCTACTCCTTTCTACTCCTCCAGATCTCTGTCTCTGTGTTTCTATTTGGCCCCAATGAACAGAGGCCTGGTTTTTTGGCAACAAAATCAAGCTTCTAGAGGTAAAAAGTAAAATGATTTGAAAAAGTCATTTTCTGGGATTAGTGGGAGAATACACATTTCGAAAGAAAAGATTAGTAAACTTAAAGATATGTCAATAGAAATTTAAAATTGAAACCCAGAGGGAAAAAAAGACAAAATAAAATGAACACAGCATCAGTACACTGTGGAAAATTTTCAGATGGCTGAATATGCATATTGTTGGAGTCTCTGGAGAAAAGGGGAACTAGGGGAGAAACAAAAAAATAAAGAAATAATGGCTAGATTTTTTCCAAAATTGCTGAAAACTACAAATCCAGAGATCCAATAAGCTCAAGAAATCCTAAGCAAAGAAACATAAAATTTCACCAAGGCATATAATAATAAAATTACTGAAGAGCAGTGACAAAGAGACAAATATTAAAAGCAAAGAAAAAATATGCAGTATGTACAGAGAAACCGATAACGATGACAGCAATTTTACCTATAATTATATAGCATTAGCAAAACAGAAAATAATAGAAGACAGAAGACAGTGGAGCAACATTTTTAAAGTATTGAAACAAAAAACAAAACCAAAACAAAACCCTACCAATAAAGATTTCTTTACCCACAGAAAATATCTTTCAAAATTTAAGGCAAAATAAATACTTTTTCAAACTTTAAACACTTTAAAGAATTCATTACCAGCAGGCTTGAATATTTTGCATCACAAGAAATGTAAAAGGAAGTTTTTCAGGTAAAAGGTAAAGGATGCCAGAGAGAATTCTGGATTATACAAGGGAATGCAGAGTACCAGAAATTGTAGCTGCATGGGTAAATGTTAAATCTTGTTGTCATATTATTTAAATCACTAGCACATTCTCTGCTTCTTTTCATTATCCCACCTGTATGGCTGGAACTGCAGCAAACAGTGATTGTTTCTTTTACTGTAAATTCAGTATTTACAGTAAAAATTATAATGTGTTGTGTGTGATTTACAGCCAATGTAGAAGTAAAATTCATGACAAAAATAACACAGAAGCCAGGATAAATAGAAGTACATTGTTCTTATACTAATGTGAAGTGTTATAACAGCACTGAAAAGTTGACTGTTAAGCTAAAGATGTATACTATGATTCATGTAGCAACTACATAAATAACACAACAAAGAGCAATAGCTAATAAGCCAACAAAGGACATAAAACCAATCATAGAAATGTTTAATTAATTCAAAAGTAAGCACAAAAAGAACAAAAAAAGAGAGCAAAGAACAGACAGGATAAATAGAAAACAAACAGAAAGATTGTGTAATTAAACCAAATAATATCAGCAACTATATTCAACGTACATGGTCTGAACACCCCAATTCAATGGTAAAGATTGACAGACTGGCTAAAAAAGAAAGACTCAGGTACAAGCTGTTTACAAGAAACTCACTCCTAACCACAAATAGGTTAAAAGTAGGACAGAAAACCATATACCATGTTAACACTAATTATATAAGCCACATTAATCAAAAGAATGCAGGAGTGGCTATATTAATGGCCATATGTGGGAAAAACCATGGAAAGGCTGCTTATGGCCTGGTTACAATGATCATAAGTAATCCTAACATCTAGACAAAAGCCAGTGTGAGATGAAAGATGTGACAGATGTGAGCCCATCAACCACATTCTTTCTCTCCTTTTCATTACTCCACTTTTTGTGGCTAGAACTGCAGCAAGCAGTGATTGTGTTTTTATCTTTTGTTATAACAAATGTTATATTTAGGCTATTGTTTATAAAGAGTATTCACCACTGATGGGGCAGGAGGCTCAGAACAGAGGTTCAAGAGGTCATTGTCTCCATGGCCACATCTAGTCTGGCTGCACCCAATCCACTCTATGTAAAACAATTATCCAAATATAATAGGATGCCGACATTTTACCAAGTTATTACCTGTCTATAAAATCTAACATGCTCTCTTTCAACAACCTTACCTGGAACAGAGAAAGAGGCTATTGTTATAGCTTTTGTTGTAAGTAAATTACTTTATCTTGTTGATTGTCAGAAGACCTAGCTAGCACATCAAAGGATACATGAAAGCAAGTTTCTTAGTTAGAAGAAAGGTGTTTTTATTTAGAAAATACATTTCAGGGCATAACCTTTTATTTTATAGCCTAAATAAGAATTTGGAATTATTAAAATGAAATTGGCTCTTGAGATAGAGAATTATTTTTTTCTAGAAATGTTGTTGAGTGTATAAATGCTTTCATCATAGGCACTATTGCATTTAATTATTGTATGGAATCCATAAGGCAGACAGAATTATTCCAATTTCATATTAAGAAACTGAGGCTCTGAGTAAATAGGTCCACTACTTAAATGCACATACCTAGTAAGTGACTGAACTATAACTGGAACTAAAGTTTTTCAATAACAAAGTATCATTAGTGCTATATTACAGCTACCTCATGATATATATTGCTAATGAATTTAACCTGAACAATTGACCTTAAAGTGAAAATTATTTTAAAAATTATAATCTCTTTAAATTTGAAGGAGAGTAATGAGGAAAATGCTGGCTTATTCAGTATTGATTAATGTCAGAACAAGGGTCTATATATTTAACTATCAAATTGACTATTTTAGTTTTCCAGACAAGTTAACCTAAATGAGTTGCCACCCATTAAGTTTAATCAAAAGCACTGGGAAAATATTTTTCATCCTTGTAAAGACTGAAGTCATGATTTAATCGCTCACTCTTTCAAACATATTTGCTCCAGTGTGATATGTCTCCTACTTTTTCAAAATAATATAAAATACTTCAAAATATAATTACTTGTATCCTTAAAGGAACCATTTTTCCCAGGAGTTCCATTTTAGCCCTATTAATAAGTCAATTAGAAGGCTTGTTGAACATTTATTTTCAGGTTAACGCATAAAATATAGGAATAAAATATATTATTATCCTAGTTCTCAACAGGTTGACAATCTAGAGTTGGATATAACATAAGGGGAAACATTGGCTTAAAAGGGTAAGGAGAGGGCTTCCCTGGTGGCGCAGTGGTTGAGAGTCTGCCTACCGATGCAGGGGACATGGGTTCGTGCCCCGGTCCGGAAAGATCCCACATGCCACAGAGCGGCTGGGTCCGTGAGCCATGGCCGCTGAGCCTGCGCGTCCGGAGCTTGTGCTCCGCAACGGGAGAGGCCATGAGAGTGAGAGGCCCGCGTACCGCAAAAAAAAAAAGGGGGGTAAGGAGATAATGAAGAAAAATGAACTTTGAACAATGAGGAGTAATAATAAATAAAAGTAATAAAATTATTGGTATACAAACCATATTTTTTTAAAAAAACATATTCTAGATCTAAACTATAGAACATCATCTAAGTGCTATAAGGTTTCTGAGTTGGGAAAATTATGCAGGCTAGGAGTTCCAGGAACCATCATGAACTCTAAAAATTACTGTTCAGATGGACATTACACAGGTGACAGGTATATTAGAATATCTCCCTTGGATGGAAACATGCTTATTATCATTGTAGAGATCCATAATACATCAAGATGCCCTCTACTTCTCTACTCAGAATAAAGGGTGTCCTCATAGGTAAATTATTCACTCAGTGAGGTAAAATACTAGGTTAACAGTAAAGCACAGTCTGGTTTGATTATCAAAATGAAAGATGGTGATGACTTGGACTTGGGAATAACAGTGGAGATGGACAAATATGGATGTATTCTAGTATATCTTTTACACAGAGCTCACAAAAGTGCTACTGAATTGAATATACTGCTGAGGAGAAGACGTGGAGAGGAAAACCAACATATATTATTTAGTTGTATTATTTGAGAAATGCAAGGTTCCTTCTTCAAATAGCAAAGACCTTCCTTTGTTTGTTCTTCATTTTTCTCCTTCCATTTGATTTACAAGTAAAGAAGACTGTTAATTACTATTAGTAGTTAAGACCAGAGACAACGTTTTAAATATCTTACAGCTAAGAAAGCTATAGAACACAAAAGTCAGGATTTGGACTATACTTAAAAAGTGGAAAATAAAAAAGGAGAAAAGACTCAGGATCAGCAATCCATCTTCAGACTGAACTATGTGAAAAAATAAAATTCATAAAACCTAAAGTTAATTTTAAATAATTTTAATGTACTTGCAAAAACCAATATAGAAATGTTAAAATAAGTATTTAGAAAAAATTAAAATTATGTAAAAATTAATGCCATTTCTGCTCAAAGATTTTGCTGTGAGTCTAAAACTGCTCTAAAAGTGTATTTCAAAAAAAATTAATAACGTGACCAGAATCTGAACAGCCAGGTTATTCCTAAAAAAAAAAAAAAAAAAATGGAGGGAGTGTTGGGAGAGGAAAAGAATTAAAACAATTTAATTTTTTAATTGTATAAGTTGCAAATAGAATAGGTAATAGGTAGTTAAAATAGCTATCATTTATTGAGCATTTATTATTTGGCAGGAACTATTCTAAACACTTAACCCTCTTAAGTAATAACCTGTTTTAAATATGTTCTTCAAAAATTTAAAGAAAAATATTTTAAATACTAAAAAACTAAAGAAAAAAATCACTTAAACAATTTGGTTTAAAAAGTAAACAAAATAATAAGAAAGGTAACATATTTGATTCTCCTAAAAAATAAAAAAAAGATGTTGGTTACTTAGTTTTTCTATGTCTCTCTCATGTACACGTTATTAAATTTTATTTGATTTTCTCCTGTCTCATGTCATTTAATCCTTAGACCAGCTAGGAGAACATAGAAGGATAGAGGAAAATTGCTTCCTCTCCTACAACTGGTGATGAAAACGGGATGCAACTTTACTGGCTGGACACTACTTGCCCCAAGGCTGCTGCAGTTAAGAGATCCAGGGACATCTGACAAAAGCAGAAGGTGAGAATTCTTACCATGTCTGTCTCTGGGATCTGTGCCTGCAAGGTATGTTGGAAACGAGTAAGAGTCCTTTTTCCCTTTTCTAAATTTAGATTGGCAGGAGAAAATATTTGTAGGGCTAGCTCCTGGACTAAGCAACTCTTGGGAAATTCAGTAGAGTGCTCTTGGTTTGTTGATCCTTTACCTCCCAGAGATGGTTATTATTTTTCCTTGTCTCTGTCTATTGTGTCATTTGTCATAGAAGGAAATTCCATAGGTTAAGATTCAGGCACAGGTCTTAAAAGCCTGCTGTGTCTGAGCCAGCCCCACAGACTGATGAGTTTGTGGGCCTTAGCAGACCAGTTTGCTGTGGGTTAATATAACATGAGGTAAAAGCTATTCCTAAGGGATATGTTGGAAGCCACAGTAGCACTATTGGTGGGCATAGATATAGCATTTAACGGCCATTAGGGCACTTGCCACCTCAAAAAGGCACCCATGAAAGGATAACTTGGTCACAGAACAGGTTAGATCACACTAGATCACCCACCAACCTCAAGAAAATTTCCATGCAATAAGGTACTCTGTAAAGCAACACACAAGCCCCATCCTCACAGCACATCCCCCTTAGGTCTTAGTTTGGCTGCAAGAAACCCAAACTCAGGGCAGTTTGTCATAAGGGGCCCAGTCCTTAAGGGACTTTTTTATCTCAACCTTCATTGCTTCTGCCCATTCAATGAAGGCCTTTACTTTCTTAGACTATCACTAGGAGTGAACTTTCTGGATCTTGTGAGGGCTGCATCCTTTCCACTCTCTTGCCTTCTGGCACCTTACTCATTTGAGTGCTATAAGATCCTATTTGTCAATACCCAGATGATGGATCCTTTGAATTGGACAAATGTCTAAATTGGCAAATTTTGAGAGAACTCTCATCCTAAACAATTGCACCTATTTTAATTGGTAGGCAGAAGCACCAAACAGCTTTTAACTTCCAAAATAGCTTCACTGAAGGATCTGTTGGGAAAGCTTATGAAGAATTAAAAATATAAAAGGTACCTAAGACAAAACACTGTAAGACTAATGTAACTCCTACTGCTCTACTCTATCCTCCTTCATTTGGGTACCCATTCTAGTAATCCTCTGTCTGAATTGCCTTTCCATTCTGAAGAGATTATTAAACCATTGCCTTTGGAAATGGGATCACCTGAGGCTATAACCAATCCTATTCAGGTTGAAGGCCAAATCAACCATGATAATTAAAATTTTTCTTGGATTTTGCCAGCAAGATAGCAGAGTAGAAGGATGTGAGCTCACCCCTCCTTACAAAAACACAGCTAACTGATGAACAACCATCAACAACAACAACACAAAAAATGCTAGAACCCACCAAGAAAGATATCCTACATCCAAAGACAAAGAAGAAGCCAAAATGAGATGGTAGGAGGGGCACAATTCTGATAAAACCAAATCCCATACCTGCCAGGTGGGCGACACACAAACTGGAAAATAATTACACCACAGAAGTACTCCTACAGGAGTGAAAATCCTGAGCTCCACGTCAAGCTTCTCAGACTGGGGGCCTGGAAATGGAGGAGGAGCCCCCAGAGAATCTGGCTTTGAAGACCAGCAGGGTTTGATTGCAGGAACTCCACAGGACTGGGGGAAACAGAAACTCCACTTTTGAAGGGTGCACACAAGGTCTTGTGTGTAACAGGACCCAGGGAAAAAAGCAGTGACATCATAAGGGCCTGGGACAGACATACCTGCTAGTACTGGAGGGTCTCCTGTGGAGGTGGGGTGCACCTGTGGCTCACTGCAGGGACAAAGACACTGGCAGCAGCAGTTCTGGTAATTACTCATTGATGTGAGCCTTCCTGAAGGCTGATATTTCCTCCCCAAGACCCAGCTCCACCCAACAGCCTGTGGGTTCCAGTGCTGAGATACCTCAGGCCAAACAACCAACAGGACAGGAACACAGCCCCTACCATCAGCAGACAGGCTGTATAAAGTCTTCCTAAGCATGGCCCTGCCAACCAGAGGGACAAGACCCAGCTCCACCCACCACTGAGCAGGAACCAGACCCTCCTACCAGTAAGCCTGCACAAGCCTCTTAGCCTCATCCACGAGAGGGCAGAGAGCAGAAGCAAGAACAACTACAACTCTGCAGCCTGAAGAATGGAAAACACACCCACAGAAAGTCAGACAGAATGAGATAGCAGAGGAATATGTCTGAGATGAAGGAAATAGATAAAACCCCAGAAGAACAACTAAGTGAGGTGGAGATAGGCAACCTACTGAAAAAATGAATTCAGAGTAATGATAGTAAAGATGATCCAAGATCTTGGAAAAAGAATGAAGGCACAGGGCTTCCCTTGTGGTGCAGTGGTTAAGAATCTGCCGGCCAGTGCAGGGGACACAGGTTCAAGCTCTGGTCCGGGAAGATCCCACATGCCACGGAGCACCTAAGCCCCTGCGCCACAACTACTGAGCCTGCATGCCACAACTACTGAAGCCGCCATGCCTAGAGCCCATGCTCTGCAACAAGAGAAGCCACTGCAATGAGAAGCCTGTGTACCACAATGAAGAGTAGGCCCTGCTCGCTGCAACTAGAGAAAGCCTGCACACAGCAATGAAGACCCAACACAGCCAAAAATAAAATAATAAATTTATAAAGAATGAAGGCACAGATCGAGAAGATGAAAGAAATGTTAAACAAAGACGTAGAAGCTTTAAAGAACAAACAGAGATGAACAATAAATAACTGAAATAAAAAATACACTAGAAGGAATCAATAGCAGAGTAACTGAGGCAGAGGAATGGATAAGTGAGCTGGAACACAGAATGGTGGAAATCACTGCTGAGAAACAGAATAATGAAAAAAAGAATGAAAAAATAATGAAGACAGTCTAAGAGACTTTGGGAACAACATTAAATGCACCAAAATTTGCATAATAGGACTTCCAGAAGGAGAAGAGAGTGAGAGAAAGGACCTGAGAAAATATTTCAAAAGCTAATAGCTGAAAACTTCCCTAACGTGGGAAAGGAAAACAGTCACCCAACTCCAGGAAGTGCAGAGTCCCAGTAAGAATAAACCCAAGGAGGAACATGCTGAGACACATAGTAATCAAACTGACAAAAATTAAAGACAAAGAAAAAATGTTAAAAGCAACAAGGGGAAAGCAACAAATGATATGCAAGGGAATTCCCATAAGGTTATCAGCTGATTTTTCAGCAGAAACTCTGCAGGCCAGAAGGGAGTGGCACAATATATTTAAAGTGATGAAAGGGAAGAAACTACAACCAAGAATACTCTATGCAGCAAGGCTCTCACTGAAATTCGACAGAGAAGTCAAAAGCTTTACAGACAAGCAAAAGCTAAGAGAATTCAGCACCACCAGACCAGTTTTACAACAAATGCTAAAGGAACTTCTCTTGGAGGAAAAGAAAAGGCCACTACTAGAAACAAGAAAATTACAAATGGAAAAGCTCACCTGTAAAGGCAAACATAAAGGTAGGAAATCATCTGCACACAAATATGATATCAAAACCAGCAACTGTGAGAAGAGGAGAGTACAAATGCAGGTTATTGGAAATGCACTTGAAATTAAAAGATCAGCAATTAAAACAACTTTTTATATATAGAATGATATATCAAAACCTCATGGTAACTGCAAACTGGAAATTTACAATACATACAAACACAAAAAAGAAAATGGAATACAAACACAACACTAAAATTAGTCATCAACTTGCAAGGGAAAAGAACAAAAGAGGAAGGGAAGAAAAAAAGACCTTCATAAGCAAATAAAACGCAATTAAGAAAATGACAATGGGAACATACATATTGATAACTACCTTAAATGTAAATGGATTAAATGCTCCAAAAAAACACAGTGACTGGCTGAATGGATACAAAAATAAGACACCTATACATACTGTCTAGAAGAGACCCACTTCAGATGTAGGGATACATACAGACTGAAAGTGAGGGGATGGAAAAAGGTATTCCATGCAAATGGAAATCAAAAGAAAACTGGAATAGCAATACTCACATCAGAGAAAATAGATTTTAAAATAAAGAATGTTACAAGAACAAAGAGGGACACTACATAAAGATCAAGGGAACAATCCAAGAAAAAGATATAACAATTGTAAATATATATGCACTGAACACTGGAGCACCCTAATATATAAAGCAAATACTAACAGCCATAAAAGGAGAAATCAACAGCAATTGAATAATAGTGGGGAACTTTAACACCCCACTTTCATCAATGGACAGATCATCCAGATAGAAGATCAATAAGGAAATACAGGCCTTAAATAACACATTTGACCAGATGGACTTAATTGATATTTATGAGCATTCCTTCCAAAAGCAGCAGAATACACATTCTTCTCAAGTGAACATGGAACATTCTCCAAGACTGACCACATAGCAACCCTCAGTAAATTTAAGAAAATTGAAATCATATCAAGCATCTTTTCCAACCACAACACTATGAGATTAGAAATCAACTACAAGAAAAAAAACTGCAAAAAAACACAAACACATGGAGGCTAAACAATATGGTACTAACAACCAACAGATTTCTTAAGAAATCAAAGAGGCGATCAATAAATACCTAGAGACAAATGAAAATGAAAGCATGATGACCCAAAACCTATGGGATGCAGCAAAAGCAGCTCTAAGAGGGAAGTTTATAACAATACAATCTTATCACAGGAAACAAGAATCACAAATAAACAACTTAACCTTACACCTAAAGCAGTTAGAGGAAAAGAACAAACAAAACCCAAAGTTAGTAAAAGGAAAGAAATCATAAAGATCAGAGGAAAAATAAATGAAATAGAAACAAATTAAAAGATAGAAAAGATCAATGAAACTAAAAGCTGTTTCATGGAAAAGATAAACAAAATTGATAAAACTTTAGCCAGACTCATCAAGAATAAAAGGGACAGGGATCAAATCTATAAAATTAGAAATAAAGGAGAAGTTACAATATACAACACAGAAGTATAGAAGATCCTAAGAGACTATTACAAGCAACTATATGCAATAAAATGGACAAACCTGGAAGAACTGGACAAATTCTAGAAAGGTACAATCTCCCACGAGGGAACCAAAAAGAAATAGAAAAATGAACAGATCAAAGTACTAAAAGTGAAACTGTGATTAAAAAACTACCAACAAACAAATGTGCAGGACTAGATGGCTTCACAGGCAAATTCTATCAAACACTTAGAGAAGAGTTAACACCTATACTGCTGAACCTATTCCAAAAAATTGCAGAGAAAGGGATACTCCCAAACTCATTCTATGAGGCCACCATCATCCTGATACCAAAAACAGACAAAGATACCACAAAAAAAGAAAATTATAGGCCAATATCACTGAGGAACATAGATGCAAAAATCCTCAACAAAATACTAGCAATCTGAATCCAGCAATACTTAAAAGGATCATATACCATGATCAAGTGGGATTTATCCCAGGGATGCAAGTATTCTTCAATATACACAAATCAATCAGTGCAATACACCACATCAACAAATTGAAGAATAAAAGCCATATGATTATCACAATAGAAGCAGAAAAGGCTTTTGACAAAATTCAACACTGATTTATGATAAGAACTCTCCAGCAAGTGGCAATAGAGGGAATATACCTCAACATAATAAAGGCCATATATGACAAACCTACAGCTAAAATCATACGCAATGGTGTAAAGCTGAAAGCATTCCCTCTAAGATCAGGAATAAGACAAGGATGTCCACTTTCACCACTTTTATTCAACATAGTTTTGGAAGTCCTAGCCTTGGCAATCAGAGAAGAAAAAGAAAAGAAAATGAAATTCAAATTGGAAAAGAAGAGTAAAACTGTCAGTGTTTGCAGATATGACGATACTGTACATAGAAAATCCTAAAGATGCTACCAGAAAACTACTAGAGCTCATCAATGAATATGGTAAAGTTTATGGACACAAAATTAATACACAGAAATCCCTTGCATTCCTATACACTAACAATGAAGGATCAGAAATAGAAATTAAGGAAACAATCCCATTTACCACTGCATCAAAAAGAATAAAATGCCTAAAAATAAACCTACCTAAGGAGGCAAAAGACGTGCACTCAGAAAACTATAAGATATTGATGAAAGAAATAAAAGATGACAAAAATAGATGGAGAGATATACCATGTTCTTGGATTAGAAAAATCAATATTGAGAAAATGACTATACTACCCAAAAGAATACCTAGGAATAAACCTACCTAGGGAGACAAAAGACCTCTACTCTGAAAACTATAAGAAGCTGATGGAAGAAATTGGAGATGACACAAATGGATGGAGGGATATACCATGTTCTTGGATTGAAAGAATCAGTATTTTCCAAAAGACTATGCTTTCCAAGGCAATCTACAGATTCAATGCAATCCCTGTCAAATTACCAATGGCATTTTTCACAGAACTAGAACAAAAAAAATTATAATTTGTATGGAAACACAAAAGACCCGGAATAGCCAAAGTAATCTTGAGAAAGAAAAACAAAGCTGGAGGAATTGGGCCCCTGGGCTTCAGACTATACTACAAAGCTACAGTCATCAAAACAGTATGGTACTGGCACAAAAACAGAAATATAGATCAATGGAACAGGATAGAAAGCCCAGAGATAAACCCATGCACCTGTGGTCACCTAATCTATGACAAAGGAGGCAAGACTATGCAATGGGGGAAAAACAGTCTGTTCAATAAATGGTCCTTAGAAAACTGGACAGCTACATGTAAAAAAATGAAATTAGAACATTTCTTAACACCATACATAAAAATAAACACAAAATGGATTAAAGACCTAAATGTAAGACCAGATACTATAAAACTCTTAGAGGAAAACATAGGCAGAACACTCTTTGACATTAATCGCAGCAATATCTTTTCCAAGCTGTCTCCTAGAGTAATGAAAATAAAAACAAAAATAAACAAATGGGACCTAATTGAACTCAAAAGCTTTTGAACAGCAAAGGAAATCATAAACAAAACGAAAAGACAACCCAGAGAATGGGAAAAAAATATTTGCAAACGATGTGACTGACCAAGGGATTAGCCTCCAGAATTTACAAATAACACATGCAGCTCAATATCAAAAAAACAAACCACCTAATCAAAAAATGGGCAGAAGATCTAAATAGACATTTCTTCAAAGAAGACATACAGATGGCCAAGAGGCACATGAAAAGATGCTCAACATCACTAATTATTAGAGAAATGCCAATCAAAACTACAATTAGATATCACCTTACACCAGTCAGAATGGCCATCATCAAAAAAATCTACTAAAAATAAATGCTGGAAAGGGTGTGGAGAAAAAAAAACCATCCTACACTGTTGGTGGGAATGTAAATTGGTACAGCCACTATGGCGAACTGTATGAAGGTTCCTTATGAAACTAAAAATAGAGCTACCAGATGATCCAACAATCCCACTCCTGGGCATATAACCAGAGAAAACCATGGTTTGAAAGGATACAGGCCCCCACCCCAATGTTCACTGAAGCACTGTTTACAATAGCCAAGACATGGAAGCAACCTAAATGTCCATCAACAGATGAATGGATAAAGAAGATATGGTACACATATACAATGGAATATTACTCAGCCATTAAAAGGAATGAAATAATGCCATTTGTAGCAACATGGATGGACCTGGAGATTATCATACTAACAGAAGAGTCAGAGAAAGACAAATATTATGCGATACTGCTTATATGTGGAATCTAATAAAAAGAAAAAATGATACAAATGAGCTTATTTACAAAACAAACTCACAGACTTAGAGAATGAATTTATGGTTAGTGGGGGGAAGAGTTCAGGGTAGGGCTACATTGGGAGTTTGGGACTGACAAGTACACACTGCTAGATAAGAACCTACTGTATAGCACAGGGAATGCTGCTCAACATTTGGTACCTAAATGGGAAAAGAATGTGAAAAAGAATAGATACATGTATAACTGAATCACCCTGTTGTACACCTGAAACTAACACAACATTGTTAATCAACTATGCTCTGATATAAAATACAAATTTAAAAATTTTAAATTAGTCTAAATTAAATTAAAAAAAAAAATTTCTTAAACTCAGGGAGGATCCTCAAATGTTTTTGTAAATGGATGTCCTGCTGAGACAGTAGATAGATATGAAAATAAATTGAGATGCCATATGATCTGACTGAACTTATGAACATAGCTGATATTAGGAGTCTGCTAGGAATTTTTTAAGGCCTTTTTTCCCCAAGCTAAATGTATCAAGAGGGAAAGAAAACCACAGAGCATAGGTAGATGAGTTTGGCAATCCTTTGATTTCATTTAGGTGGCAACCTAATCTTTGGGGAATTAAAAACAGGCTTTCTTTGTCTTTACAAATTGTCTTACAGGACCAGATTGGTGGCTCCAGAAACAATTCAAAGCCCACCAATCTTTTTTTTTTTTTTTTAACCACTCCCCAAATCTCCCATATTTATCTTAAAAGTCTTGTATTAAGAAGAAAAATCTGGCTATAAGGGAACAAAAATCCTTTTAGAAGGAACTTGTATTCCCCTCCCTTTGCCTTTGAGATGCAAATATTCTACAGGGTCTACTCCAGGAACTCTTATCTAGGCCATCACTTTAAAATGCACATTTCAGGAGTTTCCTCTTATTTAAAAGAAAAAACAAAAGGGGAAAAGGTCATTGAAACTCGACTTGTTAAGGACAAATATAAATCTTAAGTGTCTTCTCCACAAATATTAGTAAAAAGGGTTTGGCCATCTGAACAGCTGACCTTGATTTATTTTATCTGCTGGGAACCCAGTTTGAATCCAACTTCTTTTGTGACTGGTGGGTCTTAAATGATCATACCTGATCCATGGCTTAAATTTTAGAATGGGAGCTATGAGGTTTCTGTTTGTATTTGTATGTGTCTATAAATATATGTGTTATAGATATGTGGTATTTTCTACCTTTAAGTGGTATTGCCAAAATTAATTTGTAAAAGAGCTCTATTTAGTTAGCTTAAAGAAAATTAAGCACATATATAAATACTCAGAAATATATAATAGAAACTAAACCAAATAATTTTCAGCTTGAAATTCTTTTCTTTTTTTTTTTTGCGGTACACGGGCCTCTCACTGTTGTGGCCCCTCCCGTTGTGGAGCGCAGGCTCCAGATGTGCAGGCTTAGTGGCCATGGCTCATGGGCCTAGCTGCTCTGCGGCATGTGGGATCTTCCCGGACCGGGGCACAAACCCATGTCCCCTGAATTGGCAGGTGGACTCTCAACCACTGTGCCACCAGGGAAGCCCTTTTTTTTTTTTTGATATCGTCAGTCTTTTTATTTTTAGCCATTCTGATAGAAGTGCAGTGTTCTCTCATTTTTATTTTTTTTACATCTTTATTGGAGTATAATTGCTTTACAATGGTGTGTTAGTTTCTGCTTTATAACAAAGTGAATCAGTTATACATATACATATGTTCCCATATCTCTTCCCTCTTGTGTCTCCCTCCCTCCCACCCTCCGTATCCCACACCTCTAGGTGGTCACAGAGCACCGAGCTGATCTCCCTGTGCTATGCAGCTGCTTCCCACAGCTATCTATTTTACATTTGGTAGTGTATATATGTCCATGCCACTCTCTCACTTTGTCACAGCTTACCCTTCCCCCTCCCCATATCCTCAAGTCCATTCTCTAGTAGGACTGTGTCTTTATTCCCGTCTTACCCCTAGGTTCTTCACGACTTTTTTTTTCCTTAGATTCCATATATATGTGTTAGCATCCGGTATTTGTCTTTCTCTTTCTGACTTACTTCATTCTGTATGACAGACTCTAGGTCCATCCACCTCACTACAAATAACTCAGTTTTGTTTCTTTTTATGGCTGAGTAATATTCCATTGTATATATGTGCCACATCTTCTTTATTCATTCATCCGATGATGGACACTTAGGTTGCTTCCATGTCCTGGCTATTGTAAATAGAGCTGAAATGAACATTTTGGTACATGACTCTTCTTGAATTATGGTTTTCTCAGGGTATATGCCCAGTGGTGGGATTCCTGGGTCATATAGTAGTTTAATTTGTAGTTTTTTAAGGAACCTCCATACTGTTCTCCATAGTGGCTGTACCAATTCACATTCCCACCAGCAGTGCAAGAGGGTTCCCTTTTCTCCACACCCGCTCCAGCATTTATTGTTTCTAGATTTTTTGATGATGGCCATTCTGACCAGTGTGAGATGATATCTCATTGTAGTTTTGATTTGCATTTCTCTAATGATTAATGATGTTGAGCATTCTTTCATGTGTTTGTTGGCAATCTGTAGCTTGAAATTCTTGATCTGGGAAAATATTCAGTATTAAAGCTAGTTTATGTTTATTGGCTTAATTAATATAGATATGTCTTTAGAGTTATCAACATTAAGTAAAATTCCTTTATTGTACCTAGTGAAACTGAGCGGGACCCTGTGGGGCTCCTGGGCACAGACTGTGTCCCCCATTTCTTGTTTGTAGCCTCCATGACCTTTCCTGAGTTCCAAAGGGCAGATTCAAACATGTGCTGATCAGGGAAGGGAGGGGATGAAGAGACAAAGGAGGAGCAGTCAAGAAACAATAGTGCAGCCTTGGGGCAGGGTCCTGGTTCTGCCTCAAGGCATACCATAACAATATCTTTGAGCTTTTCTGCAGAAATAAAACCCCCAACAAATGGAAGATGTTAACCACTTGAGGAAGCATTCTTCATTCCAGAGATAAGGTCACAGTTTGATAACGCTAAGAACCACAGAAGCTCATCAGGAGACTGTCTGAGGCCAGATTAGAGGAATGCAGGCCCTGCACACATCCTGATCCTTATCAGCAACCCCACACTTGAACCATTGCTAGAAAACTCCTCACCAAATCCCACAGGGTTGGGACACACAGTTTTTGAGGGCATGAGCCTGCTGTGTCCCTCTTTGCCTGGCAAAGCAATAAAGCTATTCTTTTCTACTTCACCCAAAACTCTGTCTCCGAGATTTGGTTTGGCACCAGTGCACAGAGGCCAAGTTTTTGGCATCACTAGATTTACTGAAAGTCAAATAAGTTCATGTTATCTCAGTAACAAAATTTTTCAGCAAGAAAAATAGCTTGGGATGATGGCTCAGTTTGTCTAATGTCTCATGAAGTTTTCATGGGTAATCTAAACATACTTTTCGGTAACAAATGATTTAGATAGATGTAAGTGGGCTAAGACTTAAAAATACCTTCCAAAATATTTTGTTAATTTAAACCTTTACAGTTTTGCTAAGTTAAGTTAAATGATGGGAATTCATTGAATGTCTAGATCATTTCCAAGTAAGATAAAATACTGAAACACTAATTGCTAAACAAGTCTAAGTTTACCTACTTTTGTCTTCCTGTTACAGAAAAACTAAAGATATTTAGGTTTATTAGAAATATGTCTTTTACCACATTGAAAAAAAATGTGCTATGAGGAAATGTATGTTTTTAGAAATTATGATATGTATTCATAAAGTTTGTCAGTCAAAAAATACTGGTGTAATAGTTTACAATTGCTTATGCCTTAGTTTTCACTAGAAATTAATGTTTCTAAGGATTAAGAATTCTAATTGATGTATGTAATTAAAATTACCAAAATTAATATTAAAAATAAAGAATGGAAATGCATTTTGTTAAAAGAAAATACTTTTGTCCTAAAATGAGTTTTAAAAAAGGGAGCGATAAAAGGTTTGTGGAAAAGGAACATTGAGAAAAGAGTTATGCATGGTCAAGCCGGCAAAGATTGGAATGAATTTAATTGAGTGAATGAATTTTAATAGCAAAAGCAAGGCAGTGAGAAGCCAGAATTTGGTTTTCTCTGTTGAGAGGACCAAGTTTTCTTGAACTACTGATTTGCCTTTGATAACAGAGTGTATAAGTTTCTTTACCTTTTAAGTAATCTGTTGTAACTTTCTATATTTGCTTTTGAAATCTTTTGTCACTTTGGTTGGGTGGATAACTAAGTGTTGATTCACAGTGACCTATGATCCTCCTTGACCAAGTGTTTTAAAACCTTGATATATTTGACAAACTTCCCCCAAAACAAATACTAAATGAAGTATTACTGATGTGGAAATAATTTTGGTGTTTTCTAGAAGGTCCCCAAAACACTTCAAGAGATTTATTTTCTCTCCTTATTAAAGATATGTTAACTAATTAGGTTTAATATGTATGTTAAATTACATGGGAAGCATTGTCAAATGAGTAATGATAAATTTCTTTAGTTATATTGTATGGGTAAATGTTACTAATATAAACTTCTAGAAATTATAGGAAATTCCTAAAATTCAGATATGTTCTGGTATAATGTTTTCAGTCATAATTCTAGTTATTTTCTTAAAATGTGTGCCACAGAAATAACCAAATTTCCTGTCAACTGCTTTGTATTCAGATCGTTAACCATGTCATCTTAAGTCTTTTGTCATTTACAGAGAGCTATTATTTTGCTCTAATGGTTTTGCAAAAATGCTTCCTCTTCAAGAAGATTCATAGGACTTTTTGAAATACAGGCCTCTGATAATTTTTAGATCATACCACTGAACTGGGTAAGAAATTACAGAACCCCAGTGGAGAACATGATGGCTTCATAAAACTGCTAACAGAAGATCAAGATCAACAAGAATTAGTTACATAGGACTGAATGAGCGGATGAATATGATTATAATTTTTATGAATTTTTGTCTGTAATATTACTGGCTTTTAATCTTTGTGTTCCAGATATAAGGAAACCTTTCCTCTTAAGCTAACTATGATTTACAGAAATTTGGTAAATTATACATTTGTAAGCAGAATGGAAACATTTATCTTTTTCTCTCTACCTGATCCCTCCAGAATTTGGAAGCTCTTCATGAATATTCTCATTTTCATGGCAGTAGTTATTTACATAATTTCACTAAAAATCTGATCTCCTTGTTAGAGGAAACAACTAGAAACACAGGTTATATTACCAAAGCTTTGACTGGAATGTTGTATTTGAGAATGTGCATAGACTCAGATACGACCAGACACCTTTAAGAAACAAAGATTAACTTTATGAAAGAGCCATAGAGCCCCTTGAAAATACAGCCTGGTACCTTGCTCATGGGGTTACCAGCAGCCTTACAGGTGAGGAAGGGAAGTCACTTCCTGGCAGGTGCAGAAACCTCAGGATATTTTGGAGACCTCAAGAAGAGAGGAATTCACCCAAATCTCTAGGTATTACAGGGGAGTCTGATAGCAAGTTCTTGGTGTGGCTTCCTGGCCTCAAGAGGCATTTAAAAGTTCAATCTGGAGATTCCTTATAAAAAGTGGCAGCAAAGCAGATTCGAAAGGGCCTAAATGGTCATTTGCTATCTTGCTGAACTTCTGCAAAATTTCAGGCCAAGTTTAATGAAACTAACCTTATTTTGCAAACATATTAGTCTCAATTTGGCTACCTTTGTTAGAAATGAGGGTGATTTTAGAGAGAAAAAACTGTTTCAGTAGAAACTTAATACACAATTATGGATATCAGATTGTAGTTCTGTTAATTGTCTTTGAGGTTCTGTTTTTCTGCAAACTGGACTGGATCCTGAATTCTTCAAGTCTCCTCAAATATTTGGCTATAGCTCTTGAAATTAACATTTCCAGCTTTTCTCCCACTTCTGACTTGGAATCATTGAGAATAAATCTGCCCTGTCTATGGAATCCTGCAAACTGAAGCTGAACAACTTGATATAAACTTAAGAGAGATCACAATAGCCCATCATTAGATAATCTTCATTCCTGTTGCTCTATGAGCCACTCAGAAAGCTTACCTGCACACCCAATGACATCACCAGAGACATTTCAAACTCTACAAGATGCTCTGACCCTGAAATTTAGAAATATTTTCAAATGGCAGCTCTCAGGACTCAGACACTGGGTTTATAATTTGTTCCAGTCATTAACTTTTGTTTCTCTTTTGTTTTCTTAGAAATGCCTTATAAAATACCTGATTTCTCACACAATATAGAACTAACTTTGAGAGTGCAGCCCCATTACCACCTCCTGAAATAAAACACATTTAACTGAACTAAGTAACTCATTCAAAGAGATAGGGAGTAATCTATCACATTAGATCCTTAGGCTCTGAAAATGTTAAAGGTAGGACTTAAGGGAGCAGAATCTGCCACCCCAAAACGTGTCTCTTTGAAATATTATTTTGAGCTGGTTATTTCCTAAGAAAGAGCAGAAATCAAAAACACTCTGAAATCAAAAACACTCACCTCCTCTAATGGGCACACTAAAGTCACAACCATTTGCAGAATAACCACCAATGAAAAAAACTGGAACCTACAAGAAAAGATCTTCTACAACTAAAGACACAAAGAAGGAACCACAATGAGACAGGTTGGAGGGGAAGACCTATAATATAGTCAAGTCCCATACCCCCGAGGGGGAGACCCACAAACTGGAGAATCATTACATTGTAGACGTTCTCCCACAGGAGTGAGAGTTCTGAGCCCCACATCAGACCCCCCATCCTGGGAGTCCTGCGCTGAGAAGATGAGCACCCAGAACATTTGGCTTTGGAGGCCAAGGGGCTTAATTTTGGTAGAGCCATGGGGCTGGGAAAATAGAGACTTCATTGTTACAGGTGCAACAAAATCATCCATGCTACAGAACCCAGGACAGAAGCAGTAATTTGATAGGATCCTGGGTGAGACCTACCTGCTGAACCTGGAGAGTCTCCTGGAGAGGCAGAAGGCAACTGCAGCTCACCCTGGGGACATAGACACAGGTGGCAGCCATTTTGGGGAGTGTTCTCTACCACATGGACACTGGTGCTGGTGGACGCTATTGTGGAACCCTCCCTCTAGCTCATTAGCATCAATAACTGGCTCCACTCAACAGCCTGTAGGTGCCAGTGCTGGGCCACCTCAGGCCAAGCAATTAACTGTGTGGGGACCTGCCTCACCCATCAGCAGACAGGCTGCATTAAGACTCCCTGAGCCCACAGCCACCTCTGGACACAGCCATGCCCACCAGAGGGCCCAGAAACCAGCTCCACCAACCACTAGGCAGAAACCAGTCCTAGAATCCCTTGGGCCTTGGTTCTGCCCTCCAGGGAGCCTGCTCTAGCTTACTGACCAACTTCAACTACCAGGGGTCAGACACCAGAGGCAAGAAAGCTACAAACCTGCAGCCTGCAGACCCAGGAAGCCCACCAGCAAGCCAGAGCCTGCCCTGGGACCACCTGGGCACCAGCCCTGCTTACTAGGAGGCACCACCAGTGAGTGGGCAACAGCACTGAAGTCTTGTGGACCCTGACTCTGCCCACCAGTGAGCCAGTACTAGCCCTGGGGTGTCCTGGGGTTCTGCAGTCAGCCACCTTGTGACCCAGTCCCACCAATCAGCATCCAGCAGCCTCTGCATGAAGCAGGACCTAGCAACTAAATGGACTGGGGACCAACCAACCTACCAGACCTTCCGCACAGTTAGTCTGCCACAAAATAAAGACCTGAGCAGCCCTCAAAGGGGGAACCACTAGGGCATATAGTTCAAGTGATGAAAGGGGAATGTGCTACTGGGATGCACAGGACATCTCCTACAAAAGTTCACTCCTCCAAGGTCAGGAAATGTAAACAACCTACCATATACATAAAAATAAAAACAGCAACTTAGGCAAAATGAGGTGACACGGGAACGTGTTCCTAATGAAGAAACAATATAAAACCCCAGAAGAGCTAAGGAAACTGGAGGTAGTCAATCTACCCAAGATAGAGTTCAGGGTAGTGATCGTAAAGATGATCAAAGAACTTGGGAGAAGAATGGATGCACAGAGTGAGAACTTAGAAGTTTTTAACAAAGAGTTAGAAAATATAAAGAACAACAAAACAGAGATGAAGAATACAATAAATGAAATGAAAAATGTGCTAGAAGGACTCAATAGTAGAGTAAATGCTACAGAGGAACGGATCAGTTAGCTAGAAGACAATGTAGTGGAAATCACTGCTGCTGAACAGAAAAAAGACTGAAAAGAAATGAGGATAGTTTAAGAGACCTCTGGGACAACATCAAGCACAATAATATTCACATTAGAGGGGTCCCAGTAGGAGAAGAGAGACAGAGAAAGGGGCTGAGAACATTTTGGAAGACATAATAGCTGAAAATGTCCCTAACCTGGGAAAGGAAAGAGAAATCCAAGTCCAGGAGGCCTAAAGAGGACCATATAGGATTAACCCAAAGAAGAACACACCAAGACACACAGTAATTGAAATGACACAAATTAAAAATAAAGAGAGAATATTAGAAACAGCAAGGAAAAGGCAACAAATAACATAAAAGGGAACTCCCATAAAGCTATCAGATGATTTTTCAGCAGAAACTCTGCAGGCCAAAAGGCAGTGGGACAATATACTTAAAGTGATGAAAGGGGAAAAAACTACAACCAAGAATACTTTACCCAGCAAGGCTCTCATTCAGATTTGATGGAGAGATCAAAAGCTTTATAGACAAGTAAAACCTAAAAGGGTTCAGCACCACCAGACCATCTTTACAACAAATGTAAAAGTAACTTCTCTAGGTGAAAAAGAAAAGACCACAACTAGAAACAAGAAAATTACAAAAAAAAGAAAGCTCATTGGCAATGGCAAACATATAGTAAATGTAGGAAATCACCCATGCACACACCTAGTAGGAAGGTTAGAAGACAAAAGTAGTAAAATCATCTATAACCACAATAAGCAGTTAAGGGATACACAAAACCATTAGATGTAAAATATGACATCAAAAACAGTATTTGTGAGGGAAGCAGAATAAAATGCAGGGGTTTTAAAATGCATTTGAAAGTAAGAGATCAGCAACTTAAAAACAATCAGTCATGTATATCGATTGCTATATAAACACATCATGGTAACCACAAACCAAAAACCTATATTAGATATATGCACAAAAAAGAAAAAGGAATCCAAGTGTAACACTAGTCACCAAATCACAAGGGAAGAGAACAAAAGAAGAAACAAAAAAGACTTAAGAAAACAACCCCAAAACAATTTAAAAAATGGTAATAAGGACATATCTATCAATAATCACCTTAAATGTAAACAGACTAAATGCTCCAATCAAGACACAGAGTGGCTGAGTAGATACAAAAATAAGACCCATACATATGCTGTAGACAAGAGACTCACTTCAGATCTAAAGACACACACAGACTAAAAGTGAGGGGATGGATAAAGGTATTCCATCCAAATGGAAATCAGAAGAAAGCTGGGGAAGCAGTACTTATAGCAGACAAAATAGACTTTAAAGTACAGTCATTACAAGAGACAAAGAAAGACACTACATTATG
This sequence comes from Pseudorca crassidens, assembly GCF_039906515.1. Classification (NCBI taxonomy): domain Eukaryota; kingdom Metazoa; phylum Chordata; class Mammalia; order Artiodactyla; family Delphinidae; genus Pseudorca; species Pseudorca crassidens. Next base: position 90,454,638 of record NC_090298.1, read on the forward strand.
ATCAAGGGATCAATCCAAGAAGAAGATGTAACAATTGTAAATATGCACCCCAACATACAAGCACCTAAATACATAAAGAAATATTACGGACATAAAGGGAGAAATTAACAGTAACACCAGTAGGGGACTGTGACACCCCACTTACATCAATGGACAGATCATCTGGACATGAAATCAATAAGGAAACACAGGCCATAAAGAAAACATTAGACCATATGGACTTAATTGATATAGATAGATAGATAGATAGATCATTCCATCTGAAAGCAGCAGAATACACATTCTATTCAAGTGCACATGGAACATTCTCCAGGACAGATCATATGCTGGGCCACAAATGAAGCCTCAGTAAATTTAAAATATTAAAATCATATCAAGCATCTTTTCTGACCACAACACTATCAGACTAGAAATTAACTACAAGAAAAAAACTGTAAAAAAGACAAACACATGGAGGCTAAACAATATGCTACTAGACAACCAATGGATCAAAGAAGAAATCAAAGAGGAACTCAGCAAACACCTAGAGACAAATGAAAACGAAAACATGACTATCCAAAAACTATGGGACGCAACAAAAGCAATTCTAAGAAGGTTTATGACACGATCTTGCATCAGGAAACTAGAAAAATCTCAAATAAACAGCTTTACTTTCCACCTAAAGGAACTAGAGAAGAAGAACAAACAAAACCCAAAGTAGTAGAAGGAAAGATATCATAAAGATCAGAGCAGAAATAAATGAAATAGAGATTAAAAAAACAATAGAGAAGCTCAATGAAGCTAAAAGCTGATTCTGTGAAAAGATAAGCAAAGTTGATAAACCTTTAGCCAGACTCATCAAGAAAAGAAGGGACAGGGCCCAAATCAATAAAATCAGAAATGAAAAAGGAAAATATACAACCAACACCGCAAAAATACAAAAGATGCTGAGCCTACTATGAAAAACTATATATATATGTCAATAAAATGGACAACCTAGAAGAACTGGACAAATTCTTAGAAATGTACACTCTCCCAAGACTGAACCAGGTGAAATACAAAATACGAACAGATCAATTACCAGTAATGAAATTGAATCAGTAATAAAAAACTCCCAACAAACAAATGTTAGGACCAGATGGCTTCACAGATGAATTCTACCAAACACTTAGAGAAGAGTTAACACCTATCTTTCTCAAACTATTTAAAAAACTGCAGAAGAAGGAATGCTTCCAAACGCATTCTATGCGGCCAGAATCACCCTGATACCAAAATCAAAGTTATCATAAAAAAGAAAATTATAGGCCAATATCACTGATGAACACAGAAACAAATATCCCCAACAAAATATTAGCAAACTGAATCCAACAACATATTAAAAGGATTATATAGGATGATCAAGTGGGATTTATCCCAGGTATATGAGGATTTTTTAATATTTGCAAATCAATCAATGTGATACACATTAAGAAAAGGAAGTATAAAAACCATATGATCATCTCAGTAGATGCAGAAAAAGCTTTCAACAAAATTAGACATTGATTTCGATAAAAACTCTTCCAAAAGTGGGCACAGAGGGAACATACCTCAACATATTAAAGATCATATATGACAAACGTACAGCTAACATCATTCTCAATGGTGAAAACCTGAAAGTATTTCCTCTAAGATCAGGAATAAGACAAGGATGTCCACTCTTGCCACTTTTATTCAACATAATTTTGGAAGTCCTAGCCACAGGAATGCAAGAAGAAAAAGAAATAAAAGGAATCCAAAGTGGAAAGGAAGAAGTAAAACTGTCACTGTTTGCAGATGACATGATACTATACATAGAAAATCCTAAAGATGCCACCAGAAAACTGCTAGAGCTCATCAATGAATTCAGTAAAGTTGCAGGATACAAAATTAACATACAGAAATCTGCTGCATTTTTATAAACTATCAGAAAAAGAAATTAAGGAAACAATCCCATTTACCATCACATAAAAAGAATAAAATACCTAGGAATAAACCTACCTAAGGAGGTAAAAGACCCATATACTCGGAAAACTATAAGACACTGGTGAAAGAAATTGAAAATGTCATAAACAGGTGGACTGGAAGAATTAATATTGTTAAAATGACCACACTCCCCAAGGCACTCTACAGATTCAATGTAATCCTGATCAAAATACCAAGGGCATTTTTCCCAGAACTAGAATAATTTAAAAATTTTTATGGAAACACAAAAGACCCTGAATTGTCAAAATAATCTTGAGAAAGAAGAACAGAGAGGAATCATGCTCCCTGACTTCAGACTATACTCCAAAGCTTCAGTAATCAAAACAGTATGCTACCAGCACAAGAACAGATACAGAGATCAATGGAACAGAATAGAGAGCCAAGAAATAAACCCATACACTTATGTTCAATTATTACATAACAAAAGAGACAAGAATATACAATGGAGAAAAGAGAGTCTTCAATAATTGGTGCTGGGATAAATGGACAGCTACATGTAAAATAATTAAATTAGAACATTCTCTAACACTATACACAAAAATAAACTCAAAATGAATTAAAGATCAAAATGAATTAAAGACTTAAGACTGGAAACCATAAATCTCCTAGAGCAAAACATAGGCAGAACACTCTTCGATGTAAATCGTAGCAATTTTCTGGCTCTGTCACCTAAAGGAAAGGAAATAAAAATAAACAAAGGGGCCTAATTAAACCTAAAAGCTTTTGCATAGCAAAGGAAATGATCAACAAAATGAAAAGACAACTTACTGAATGGGAGAAAATATTTGCAAATGATATGACCCATAACAAGTCAATATCCAAAATATATAAACAGCTCATACAACTCAACATCAGAAAAACAAATAACCCAATTGAAAAATGGGCAGAAGAACTGAATAGACATTTATCCAATGACAACATTCATATGGCCAACAGGCACTTGAAGAGAAACTCAATATCATTAATCATCAGAAAAATGCAAATTAAAACCACAATGAGATATCACCCCACACCCATCAGAATGGCTATCATCAAAAAGACCACAAATAACAAATGCTGGTGAGGATGTAGAGGAAAGGAAACCCTCATACACTGTTGGTGACAATGTCCATTGGTGTAGCTATTGTGGAAAACATTATGGAGGTTTCTCAAAAAACTAAAAATAGAACTACCATATCACCCAGCAATGCCACTCCAGGTATATATCTAAAAAAACCAAAAACACTAATTTGAAATGATGTCAATGTTCAAAGCACCATTATTTACAATTGCCAAGATACAGAAGCAACCTAGGTGTCCATCAACAGAGGAATGGAAAAGAAAGTGTGGTATGTGTGTGTGTATATACATATACACCCATACATACATATATACATATATACAAAATGGAATACTACTCAGCCACAAAAAGGAACAAATTTTTGCCATTTGCAACAACATGGTTGGACTTGGCAGGTATTATGCTAAGTGAAATAAGTCAGACAGACAAATACTTTATGATTTCACTTATATGTGGAATCAAAAAATAAACTAATGAATATAACAAAAAGGAAATAGACTCACAGATACAGAAAAGAAACTAGTGGTTAACAGTGGGGAGGGAGAAGGGGGGAGAGGCAAGATAGGGGTAGGGACTTAAGAGTTACAAATTATTATGTATAAAATACATAAGCTACAGGATATACTGGACAACACAGGGAATATAGCCAGTATTTTATAATAACTATGTATGGAATATAACCTTGAAAAATTATAAGCACTATGTTGTACATCTGTAACTTATATAATATTGTTCATCAACTATAATTCAATAAAAAAATTTTTAAATTATCAATATAACATAACACTAATAGGTTAGAGAAAAAAATGATCATCTCCATATATTAAAAAGGTCAAGTTATGTAGTCCCAAGATAAATGCATTTTAAAACTCTAATCAAACTGTGAACTGAGGGGGACTTCTTTAACTTAGGAAACTATACCAGTCCAAAACTGCATCAAAAGATACACATAACAGTGAGACTTTAGAAGAATCTCTTTTTGATTCAAGAAAAAGGTAAAGATCTCATAATCACCACTTTTTTCCAAGATTACCTAGACTTCCTAGCCTAGATATAAGTAAAGAAATAAGCATATAAATAATATTGTCATTTACAGGGTATATGATGTATACCTAGACATAACAGGAGAATCCACAGTCTATCAAGACTATTAAGAGACTTTAAATGTTTTCTAGCAAACAATATTAATGTAGAGTGATCAATAGTTTATGCAGTATCCAACAAGGAGTGTTTTAAGAAATTTATATAATTTCATTGCAGGATGAAAGATCTAAATAAAATGGAGACTTATCATGGAGATCACAAATATTCTCAATTGATTGATAAACCCATTACAATTCAAGTAAAATTTCCACCAAGACTATTTGTAGGATTGGACAAATTGATCCTAAGATCCATAAAAGAAGTGAAGAATCAAGAACAGATAAAACGTTGTACATGAAAAACTAGAGAAGGGGATTTGCCCTACACACTCAAAGACTCATTATAAAGCTATATCATTAAAGCAGTGAGTATCTGGGAAAGAAACAGAAATCAAAGGACTGAATAGATAAACAGACTATATGTGTATGCTATATGACAGACATAGCATTACAAACCTGTTGCAAAAGAATATCCAATAAAATGCTGCCAAGACGATTTGCATTCCCTAAGGAAAAATGATAAAAATAGATCCATTATACTGAGCACAAAAATAAAATATTCTAGATGGGTTAAAGACCAAAATGTGAAAAACAAAACTGTGAAAATTTCTCAAGAAGATATGGGAGAATATTCTTAGGATATCGAGATAGGGAAGGATTTTCTGAATAAGATACAAAAATGCAGAATAGTTAAAGAAAAGTATAAATTGAATACACTGAACTTAAAAACTTTAATACATCAAAAGCTATTCTAAAAAATTATGACAGAACTTATATTTTGGGGAAATATCTGAGCAACTTTTGAATTTAAATTAAAAAATCGAATTAATGAAAAAAATTCAAACAACAGTAGAAAAAAATGACCCAGGCTATGGTCAGGTATTTCACTGAAGAGGACTCTAAGTAGCCGATCAACCTATTCAGAGTTGCACAACTGAAGGAACAGTAGGAGAATGCAAATCATAGCAACACTGGGACACCATTTCATATACTGGTAAAGAAAATTAAATCTCTTTTCCCTAAGTTTTGGCAAAAATTTGGATTAGCATGAATTCTTACACATCATTCTATAAATTATACAATCACTTTGTATAACAATTTGGCAATAGCTAGTAAAGCTTAAAAATTCACACTTGTATGACTCAACAATTCCTTTTCTAGGTAAGCTCTTACTCTGGGAAGCTCTTACTCATGTTCCTGAGGAAACATGAGCTAGAAAATTCATTCTAACATTGGTTGGAATTGAAAAATAAAAAAGTTGTAATTACCTAATTGTTTATTTGTAACAGAAGAGATGATCTAAGGTTTAGTCATATATTTGTATATTAGACAGCAGTTAAAATGAATGAATTAGATCTATAACCAACAACATAGGTAGTTCTAAAATATATAATGTTGGGAAAAAATTCCCACATTACTGAATTTCAGAAACAATGTTGAGTAAAATAGCATATTGCAAATACATAGATATATTAGAAAATTTTTAATAAAAATTAAAAACCCTAAACAAAGGAAGCAGATTGCTTATTGATATCTAGAATAAGTATAGACACTTGGACATGACTAATACTCTGAAATATTTAGAATAGTCATTAGTTCTAAAGAGAGAAGGTAAATGGATGGAGGTGTAAGAATGTTAAAAGAGACAAAGAGAAAATAAGAATATAAACAAAGAGAATAAAATGCAGAACGAGCTCACCTCTCTTCAATCTGAGTACATGGGGGTGCATATTCTATTATTTTTGATATTTGGTTCATATTTGGCAATTTTTTATACATATATATTTTTTACTCTTTTAATAGCCTACTTTATTAAATCAATTTTACTTTTTTTAATTGAAGTATAGTTGATTTACAATGTTGTATTAATTTCTGCTGTAAAGCAAAGTGATTCAGTTATACATATATATACATTTTTATATTCTTTCCATTATGGTTTATCTCAGGATATTGAATATAGTTCCCTGTGCTATTCAGTAGGGCCTTATTGTTATATTTTTAATTATATTTAGACTTAAGACATAAATATAACCATATAAAAGTAAGAAGGCCATTCTAATTTTGATACCAAAGAGAGAAAAAAATACAGGATAATGGTGACTCATTTGACCATAGAAAAATTGAAAATTAAATGTTTGTATGGCTAACACAAGAAGAAAGAAATTTAAATATACAGTTGACCCTTGAACAACACAGGTTTGAACTGCATGGATCCACTTATACACAGATTTTTTTCAGTAGTAAACACTACAATACTACATGCTTCCGCAGTTGGTTGAGTCCTCAGCTACAGAACCAAGGATACAGAGGAACCACGTATAGGGAGGGCTGACTATAAGTTATACAGGATTTTTGACTTCAAGGAGGGTGAGTGCCCCTACCCCCACACTGTTCAAGGGTCAGATGTAAATGATTAGCAGGGGAATATAATATCAACATATGGGACAAAGTGTTAAAATTCTTCACATATCGAAAGAATTGTGAATCAATTGGGAAAAGATATAGACTATCTTTTTTAAAAATGGCCAAAAAAAGACAGGAAGCTGTGGCCAATAAAATTAGAAAATAAAAACATTGTGGCAAATCAATTAGCAAAATCAATGCACCTGCAACTCAATAGTAACCAGAGATATGCAAATTATATCAATCATTATGCAGCATTTTTCACTTTAATATTGGAAATATCTAGCAAAAAAAGTTAATAATGCTGTGCATTAAAAGTTAATAATGCAGAGAGTGTGGGAAATGGCATGTGATTTACTACTGGTGGGAAGGATAAATTGGTAAAGGCTTCTGAATGGTGGTTTGGAAGTACTTAACAACTATTAAAATATATGTCCCTCTCGGAACCCTCCCACACTGTTGGTGGGAATGTAAACTGGTGCAACGACTATGGAGGTTTCTTAAAAAAATTAAAATAGAGTTACCATATGATCCAGCAATCCCACTCCTGGGCATATGTCCACAAAAGACAAAAACTCTTATTTGAAAAGGCACATGCACCCCAGTGGTCATAGAAGCACTATTCACAATAGCCAAGACATGGAAGCAACCTAAATGGCCATCAACAGATGAATGGATAAAAAAAGATGTGGTACATATATATAATGGAATATTACTCAGCCATAAAAAGGAATGAAATAATGCCATTTGCAGCAACATGGATGGACCTAGAAATTATCATACTAAGTGAAGTAAGTCAAAGACAAGTATCATATGATATAATTTATATGTGGAACCTAAAATATGATCCAAATGAAGTGATTTACAAAACAGAAACAGACTCAGACATAGAAAACAAACTTATGGTTACCAAAGGAGAAAGGGGGGGAGAGAAAACTGGGAATTTGGAATTAACAGATACACACTACTATATATAAATAAAATAAACAACAAGGATTTACTGTATAGCACAGAAAACTATATTCAATATCTTGTAATAACCTATAATGGAAAAGAATCTGAAAAAGTATATATATAACTGAATCACTTTGCTATATACCTGAAAAACTGTAAATCAACTATACTTCAATTAAAAATTTTTTTATTTAAATAATTAATTAACTTATTTATTTATTTTTGGCCACCTTGGGTCTTCATTGCTGTGCAGGCTTTCTCTAGTTGCAGCCAGCGGGGGCTACTCTTCATTGCAGCATGTGGGCTTCTCATTGCGGTGGCTTCTCTTGTTGCAGAGCATGGGCTCTAGGCACACGGGCTTCAGTAGTTGTGGCTCATGGGTTCTAGAGCACAGGCTCAGTAGTTGTGGTGCATGGACTTAGTTGTCTGGGAGCACGTAGGATCTTCCCAAACCAGGACATGAACCTGTGTCCCCTGCATTGGCAGGCAGATTCTTAAGCACTGCGCCACCAGGGAAGTTCCCCCCAAATTTTTCTTAATTGTGCATCCCTCTGATTACAAATCTATGCTTACACATTCTTATTCTAAGTAACAAGGAAAGACGTTCACTACTTCTTCACTATAAGAATATTAACTTCAGCAAGCACTAATTTAAACATGCATAAACTTAAGATAATATAAATGGCCAACAACAGGGAAATAGTTAAATAATATGAGTAACTACTCAAGGGTTATTTTGAAGTAATTACAAATGATGCTGCAGAAAATAAAATTTGATTATTAAGAGAAAAAGGCAAGCTGTAAAACTCTTAAGCAGTGTGTCAAATAGAGTCCCATTTTATATGTGTATAGACTTATGGTATGTGTAATTCATTGTGTATATTTAACAGTGTGTCATATTTTGTTTGTTTGTGGGTATTTGTATACACAATGTTGAAAGAACAGAATTGTACAGTGTATAAGCAAGATAACACTTTAATCCCCTCTGGGCTCTCCTTTCCAAGTAGTTTTCGGTTGGATCTAGTTCTTTCCTATATCCTGGGTGAAATCTAGGTCAGACCAGATCTAGTTTATGATCACTTCAGAAAAATATTTCTTCAGTCACTTTGGTTATAATTTAGTTTCAATTATTAAAATATCCAGTCATGTGTAATGGACAAACTTCATTTTAGATTAATGTTTCTACCGTCCTTTAGCTTGGTAACAGTACTAATGACAGAGGACATGAATGACTTCTTTTTTCTCCTAAAGCTCTTCTGCCTCCTATCCCTGACTTCTGATCTTCCCAGGGTAGAAGGGAAGGAAGTTGCTGAAGTGGGGAGAAGAGGTGAAGGTCAGAAATGATTTCTGTTGCCTAGCACTGTCATGATGTGACACTTCTGCCTTCTGAGCCTGGCATGTCTTAAATATGTTTCCTGGAGATTCCCAAAGGGCAGCAACATTAATATGAAACATGTATCCTATAGCTGACCACTTACTTCTCCCCTCAGCTATTGACTTCAAGTCCTCCATTCTGTTTGCTACCAATGTCTCTCACTCCTGGACGGCCCACACCTTGACCATGAAAAACACTCAGATGTTCTTCCGGCCCGACACATTTCAAAAATTGCTGACTATTTCAAATGAGCCACTTCCCCTCACTATGACACCACAGCACACCATCCAGATTTCTATGCGTAGCTTCTTACATGGCAAGAGGTAAAGTCAACTCTCTCCTGAGAGGGCAGACGCAGAGCACGGAGCCCAGCCCTCTCCAAAGGAAATCTCTCCCTTAAACTCTTCAAGAAGGAATGCTCAGTAATGTGTGCTTAGTAATGATTGTTGGCTAATGGTAATCAAACCTTTCCTTTAGCTATTTCTCAAGAAGTCCTGCACAGAGTTCACTTTAGCATATACATCCTTTTGGAGCCTTGCTGAATCTGAAACAGACTCACCTTCACATGTATATGGATTTAATACACACACATATTTAAGTATACCTGAATGTTGGGATGTTTTATTAACAAATGTTATCAGCAGTTATCACTAGGAAGTAGAATTATAGTGACTGTTGCTTGGATATTTTAAATTTTTCATGTTAAACTTAGGATATAGGTGTTTCTTGGTGATGGGTAAAACAGTCCTAAAGACTGAGGGCAAATTTATGCTCAGAGAACTATGGTGCAGAAAGTGAATAAAATAAACACATCTCCTGGCTTGAGCACCCAAACTACTGAGTATCTACAGTCTACTTGGAACTAAGTATATGTCAAATGTTCATAGCTCTTCCTTTGCCTCTGAAACTCAGATAGGCAACAAGATAGATGTTTAATGAGAAAGAATGTAAAAAACCCCACCTGGATTTCAAGACAGTATAATTTTATTTCCTTTCTATTTTCTGCTCAATGGTTTTGGCTGGTAGCCATGTAATGAAATCTTTCTTAAATCTGTTTGGCAGTCATATTTTAAGAGCTAGTTTTATGTACACTAAAGAATGATATTACTAAGGTGTCTTTTGTCATAATCGAGAGTTCTTCTCATTAGCAATAATCTCAGGTATAAAATATCTAAATCACAGCTCTAAATCTATAACTGACTTGCAAATTATTTCATCCATCCATCCATCATTTATTTCCCTAATATTTCTAGAGTGCCCAGGCCCTGTGGTAGGTTTGTTGTATAATAATCTTTTCTCAAGGAACTTATTCCTTGTAGGAAAGATAAGACCTAGGAGAGAAGGAATTCTATACACCTAGCAGTACATCACCTATGTAAGATTATAGCAGAATGATATACTTGGGGTTGTGGTCAAAGATTTAGAGGAATAAAATGACAGAGTTCTTTCAACACAAAATCATTTTTTTCATGTTTTTTAAAAGATCATATATTATTACGGCTAGTGTTGGGCAACCATTTCACCACTCAATGCTTCAGTTTTCTTTTTCTGTATAATACTAAAATTCAAAGGAAATCTTATTAGTATGTGTTATGAACTGAATTGTGTCTCCCAAAATTCATATATTGAAGCCCTAACCCAAAGTACCTCACAATGTGACTAAATTTACAGATAGAGCCTTTGCAGAGGTAAATAAGGTTAAAAGAGGTCACACAGTGGGCTCTAATCCAATCTGACTGGTGTCCTTATAAGAAGAGAAAATTCGAACACACAAAGAGACATCAGACATAGAAGTCCATATGAAGTCACAGTAAGAAGACAACCACCTGTAAGCCATGGAGAGACTCTTTAGGAGAAACCTTACTTTGCTGACATCTTAATCATGAACCTGTAGCCTCTGGATCTGCCCCCCAGTCTGTGGTCTTTTGTGATGGCAGCCCTATGCAGTATGTGATCATAAAAACTAGAGTTCATAATAAAATTACCATAAAATGGATTTGTGATTAATATAGAAGAAATATTGTTGTAATGATTCCAGATCTACTTCTCATACAAGGAATTGACAGTGGATAGCCTATGATGTAATGAACAACCTAATGATAAGAGTAAGACAAGAGTAATGAAAGAGTATCTCAACTCCACGAGCATTTTCCAGATGTCACTCTTACTGCACTTTTGGCCATCCTGATTTTTTTCCTTAATGGCTTGAGGGACATATGTGCTTGATGATTTGCATTTTTATAAAAAATAATAGCTTTTTCAGTTACCTTACTTGTTATATTTTGAAGAGGAAGCTTTTAATTTTCAGATTTGTGGGCCTTGTATAAGCACCAGGAGACAGAGGATGATAACATAGATGGCCTTAGAAATACAAAATTCACTTATTTTAAAATAGTCGACAAACAGAACAAAAAGGTAAGTGAAATCGGATCTACCTTTGAGAATAAATTAACTATAGTAGTTTGACTTCATTTAAAAAATTGGAAAAGGTTCTCAAAGCAAGCCTGAGGCCTATTTCAGATATTAAGGAACAGGTATTTCAAAATGAAACACAATATTCTAAACACATTCAATGGAATACATCCAACTATTTTGGCATTAATGTATTTTCTAAGAAGAAAACAAGCAATGAGTTTTCATTTTCCACTGGGAATAATGCTTGGTTTGGCTTAGATGGTTGAGCTTCCATAAGAAGCCTTATGCTATCTTGCACAATGGGTCTTTGTTGTATTATAGCAGTGCTTAGAAATATGGGATGATGCTATCATCTAATGACATCAACTGTTTTTCAGTCATCATTATTCAAAGTAACAAAGCTAGTTTTGTAAATGACTTAAGTAAAGCATTCTGAGGAGTTCAACTTCTGTTTTGTCACTGTGGTTTTTTGCTCAAATAATTATATTTAATTATTATGTTTTGCCTGTCAGCATATTGAAGTGTGGAACTATAATATTAACAAGCCTATTACACAAACCTTTTTGAGTATGTCTATCATACTGTCCTTCTCTTGTTATATTAACTATTAATGTCTTAAGGAAAACCAACCTCCAGCTAGTCAGAAACCTCTATTTCCCCTCGACCTGAAAGTTAAATTTCCTAAAACGTCTGTATTTTCTTTGATAAACTGCCTTCAAGAACAATTTCATAATGATGATAAACCACTGTCAATTTACTACCTCAACATACATCAAATGAATTGATTAAATCTACACGCTCATTTTGTATAACAGAAATACAATCACTGCAATAAAACACTGTCATGGGATTAATGTCTTCTACTCTGAAAATGTAAGTCTTGCCTTTGGCTTGGTATTTTATGAAGCAGCAGGAGACCATTATCCTGTGACAACATTTTATTTCACTGACATCTCAAATATATTCTTAATATCCTTTACATTTATGTTCAGTTTAAAATGAGAGGATTAGAATAGGTATTATTATAGTGGAAAGGCATTCATTATTATATTCTGAATAGCATTACCATGTGACAAGTCTCAGCCATAAGAATCTCTTGGCAAGCATCGCATCTTTTATTCTTATGTGTTCAAAGCAAAGCTGACTGAATTCCATGCCATGAATTGTTCCTGTGTTAATCATCAACATCGACCCAACTTCGCTGCTATATGGTGTCTACTTTAATTTACATACTATGGAAATCAATCTGATCACTAAAATGTTAATGAAATATTAAAAAGAAAAAGTTTTCTAACTTTAAGCCAAAATAATAACCATAAATTCAAATACTTACTCCACTTTAAAATAGATTCCTTCCTTTCATTTTGAAATCTCTGCCCTCAGCACTTTTCCACACTCTGAATTCTAAGGATTGCCTATGCACATAAAATACAGAACTACAATAATTATCCTTATAACTCAAACTAAGAGAAACACAACTTCATCTGAAATATCTAAGTAACTGAGGCCACTATTTTGGTTTGGATTATCCAGAAAATGACTTCGATTCTCTACCACGTTTTGCATGTGTATATATAAAAGCAGATTCAGATAGTAAGATTCAGTGTTAAATGTGAAGTAGAAGACAGAATAAGACCTATTGAAAATTCATTTGCGGGCCTCGATGTTAAAAGCCTGTAAGCATAGCAAAGCTAGTTACCACAGTTTTCAAGATGTTACTATCATAAGGCAATGTTTTGAATTTATTGAGATTTAAAGGTACCAAAGTTGCCTTGTTTGTGTTAGACCACTGCTGTAACTACATTTCAGCTAGCTAATGAAATGCTAAACACTGTTTTGTCTATGCACTGGTATAGAAGTGTTTTGATTAAGAGCAGATGAAGACACCAATTTTTTTTCTCTTTGTGGTTTACGAAAAATGTAGTAAAAAGCCATAGATTGATTCCTTGGTTGAGACTTTAAGTGCTAATGAGTCTATGGGTTAGGTCTGTAAGACCATGCTAGAACTAGAAATTCTGAAAAAAATTGTTGACTGGCTCCAGTATACCATGGCCAATCTACATGGCTTTGTGACTTCCCTTTTCCCCTAAAATATCCAAAACTCATGAGTCACAGCAATTCTTTAAAGCCTAAGTTATTCATTTAACTGATTTATTTTTTTAATTAAAAAAACTTTATGTCTACCTGATCCTGTCAAAATACATTTAGATATAACCTATAATAGAGGTAGGAAAATATTTTCTTTTAGCCATATACTCTAACTATTTTTTACCATGTAGAACCAATTAAATTATAACATGAATATACAGAAATTACTGCATTCCATAATTACACAACTTGATGAATTATCACTAAGTGAATGCATTCTATTAAATAATACCTGTATCAAGAAATAAAACATTATCAAAATAACAGAAGGCCTTTCATGCCCCCTTTCCAGTCAGTAATCCCTTCCCAAATATAACATTTATCCTACATTATAACACTATAGATAAGTTGTGACTCTTTTTGAACTTCATATAACTGGCATTTTAAAGTACATAAACTTTCATGTCTCAGTTCTTTAGCTCAACACTATTTTGCATGTAATTATATTCCTTTCATTTTTTTCATTATATAACATTTGGTGACTATTGACTATACCATAACATATTTGTCTTATCTACTCTCAGTGAGTATTTTGGATTTTTCCAGTTGTTCACTAGTTTTTACTTAATAGTATCTGTTTTGTGGTGGTTGTCCATTAAATACATGAATTTCAAAATATAGTTGTTCTGTCAGTATCTGCTAAGGCACAACTGAATACAACTTACTTTCTGAGTATAGTTAAGTGCCCTATTCCAAAATCCATTACTTTTTTTTAATAAAGGATTCACTTAAATTTATACCCACATGTATTAGGTGTGTATTATACACATACTTAAATTCAAAATAATTTTTTAAATATATAATTGTTTTCAGCTGAGAGGAAAAATATATAATCCTAATTTTTCTTCCCTAAATCTGTTCAATTAATTGTATTAATACTAGTTCCTTTTCATATATTACTTTAAACATTCATCCTTGAAATGGCTATTTTTTTTTTGTATTCTGTTTCTTTTAATCCTCAAGACATGTATAGCTTGTTTTACATCCTATAAAAACAAAAACTGGAAGTTAAAGTAAAGAGCAGTCTACTTCAGCATTCCTTAAATAAACAGCAATGGAAGGAAAGGAAAACCTCTATATTCTCCATGAAAGAAATCATCCCAGAGATAAAGAAATGAATCACTAGTTCCTTTATTTTATACTCATTTCTTACTGGAATATTCTACCAATATATTTTGTCATCCTTTATTTACAACCAGATACAAGGCTCTGAGTAACTCATCCTACTAGTGTGAAGAAGAACTTAAAGATATTTCTCCTCCAAAGAAGTTAGAGCGAGATAATGAAAATGATGAACAGTTAGAGAATTCATATGAAGCTACTGACCACACCTAAGCAGAAGGTTTGAGTTTTGTTTTGTTCACTTGTTTTTTAAGAGAGTGCACGGGAAGAGATTTTTCCAGATTCCCATTTTTTCCTATATGGAGGAGGACTATAATACTCTTATTGCAATGGGAGCTGTCTCTCATTCATTTTCTTTGGTACTTATGGGCTCTGCTTTAACTGGTTCTCTGGAGTACGTTGCAAGATGAAAAAAAATGGCAGACAGCCTTAACAGAGGTTCCTATTTTATAGCATAAGAAGGAGATGTAGACAGTGAGAGTAAAGAGGATCAACTTTTCCGGTCATCATCTAAAATGAGTGCCTCTTGAACTAAAATATCCCATTTCCTACTTGTATTTGTAAAATGAAAATAAATATCAACCTATTTCACAGTAGCATGTACACTAAGAAGTATCTTTTCTCTAACATTGAAGACTGGTCAGTATTGGCAAGTTAATTAACAGTTTATTTTGAATTCAAATACCTGCTTCTTTGATTTATACTTGTTTTATACTTGAAATTAGAAGGTTACTATATATCATTTTGTCTTGTATAACTAATTAATATGCATTTGATATCTGTTATCTTTAATTACTAACAAATAACTCATAGTTATTTGATAAATACATCCGTTCTAAATTGGCACATGGGAATCAACTTAAGTAATGTTAATAGTGAATCTCAGATCTTGTGTTTGTATGCAAAATTATACCCTTCATGTGATTTCAACTGTGGCTTTAAAGTATAATACTGATATCTGTTTCTAGAAATTCATTAGGACTATTTTGCTTATGACATAAGCTTTCCAATGTTAAATCTCACTGCTTTATATATGGATGATAAAACAACTTTATAGATTATTGTTTCATTGAAAAGACCAATATGATATAGGGAAAAGCAACAGAAATCAGAAAAATCAAATTTCCTTTCTTAGACCTCTTACCAAAAAAGCTGAATATTTTTAGACAAAAAACTTGTCTTTGGGCTTCCCTGGTGGCGCAGTTGTTGAGAGTCCACCTGCTGATTCAGGGACATGGGTTCGTGCCCCGGTCCAGGAAGATCCCACATGATGCGGAGCGGCTGGGCCCGTGAGCCATGGCTGCTGAGAATGCACGTCCAGAGCCTGTGCTCCGCAACGGGAGAGGCCACAACAGTGAGAGGCCTGCGTACCAAAAAAAAAAAGAAAAAAAAAAAAAAAATCTTGTCTTTGGGCTATAGATTTTATAATTAAAATGAAGACACTGACCACTGGCTTATGGTGGTAAGATTGGAAACAGTCTCTCTCCTCCCTCTTTCTTGCCAAATCCATGAAAATATATAATGCCCCACCCAACACACATATACACAAAATAAATATGTAATATTAGATCTGGAAAACAAAAGGGGGTGCATTCTGATAAGTCTGTGAACTGTGAAAAGTGGACATTAACAGACTGAAGCAGAAAGCCAAAGCCCTAAATTATGGGAGTGTACTTTTTTCAAAAGATGGAACTAGCACCTGGTGCTAGTGTATATGAAGAGTGGACTTTGAAAAACTCATTTGAATGATCTTGGTCTTCTATATCCAGGTACATGACAATAATAGCACAAAATGGAGGAAAGACTGGAGCTATAGAAGAGAAACTTTTGTATTCTGTTGAAATTAAGTTAGGAACTAAACATGAACTAAATTTTTATAAGTTATGATATTAATTATAACTCCCAGGGCAACCACAGAGAAAATAATATTAACAAAATAGTAAAAGAAATTCAAAGGGAATTAAAATAGTGCATTGGAAAAATATCTACTTAACACAAAAGAAGACAGTAATAGAGGAATAGAAGAACAGAAAAAGACAAGACATATAGAACAAATTGAAAAATGGCAGATAAAAGTCCTACCTGATAAGTAATTGTATTAAATATAAATGGGTCAAACATTGCAACCAAAACTGAAGGTTGGGAGAATATTTTTTAAAACATTGATCTGCTATCAATAAGAGACACAATTTAGAATCAAAGACATGTAAATTTAAAGTAAAAAGATGAAAAAGATATACCATGCAAATACTAGTCAAAATACACTAATATGGGGCTTCCCTGGTGGTGCAGTGGTTGAGAGTCCACCTGCCGATGCAGGGGACACGGGTTCGTGCCCCGGTCCGGGAAGATCCCACATGCCGCAGAGCGGCTGGGCCTGTGAGCCATGGCCGCTGAGCCTGCGCGTCTGGAGCCTGTGCTCCACAATAGGAGAGGCCACAACAGTGAGAGGCCCGTGTACCGCAAAAAAAAAAAAAAATACACTAATATGAAGCTAACAGATTTTTAAGACATTTTCAAAAATGCAGCTAGAAGAGAAAAGGACATTTAATAATCATAAAAAGGTCAACCCATCCAAAAGATATAACAATTATGAATATGTTTACACCAAATAAGAGACCCTAAAATACATGAAACAAAAACTGATAGAATTGAAGGGAGCAATTCAGCAATAATAGAGGAGACTTCAATACCCCAGTTTCTATAATGTATAAAGTAACTAGACAGGAATAGAAGACTTTGAAAGTACTATAAACGAAACACGCATAATAATGTCAAGAATAGGAGGACATTTTTCTCAAGTGTACATGGAATGTTCTTCATGATAAATCATCGTTGGCCATAAATCAGGTCTCAATACATTAAAAAGGACTGAAATTGTATAAAATATCTTCCTTACACACAATGGAACGAAATTAGAAATCAGTAAGGAGAAAATTTGGGAAATTCACATGTATGTAGAATTAAACAATACATTCATAAATAAGCAACTGGGACAAGAACAAATAACCAAGGAAACTGGAAAATATTTGGCAATGAATTAAAAATAAAACACAACATAAAGATTTTTTTAAAGAAGAAAAATCTCAAATCAATAACCCAACCTCCACCTTGTATGAATCTTGAAAAAGTAGAGCAAACTAAACATAAAGCCAGCAGAAGGAAGGAAACAAAGTTAGAATGGAAATAAATAAAATATTGAATAGAAAAACAACAGAGAAAATAAGCAGAACCAAAAGTTGGTTCTTTGAAAGATTCAACAAAAATGACAAAACTTTAGCTATATTGACTGAGTAAAAAAGAGAAGATGCAAAGTTCCAAAATCAAGATGAAAGAGGAGACATTACTACTGACCTTAGAGAAATCAAAAAATTTACAAGGGAATACTTTATATTCCCTTGAACAGTCGTATGCCAACAAAACAGACAACCTAGTTGAAATGGACCTAGAAACTACAAACTTCTGAAAATGACTCAAGAAGAAGAGAAAACCTGAATAGACCTACATAACAAGTAGAGACTGAATTAATAAAAAAAACAACAAAATCTTATAAACAAAAGCCCAGCACCAGATGGCTTTACTGGTGAATTCTATGAAGTGTTTAAAGAAGAGTTAGCATCAATATTTCATAAACTCTTCCAAAAAATAGAAGGGGACACTATTCGCTGAGGTTGATATTATCATGATGCCAAAACCAAAGAAATTACAAGAAAAGAACATGAGAGAACAATATCTCTAGTTAATATAGACACAAAATTCCTAATCAAAATACTAGCAGACCAAATTCAGCAAAACATAAATAAACTGAATATGCATGCATTTAGAAAAATAAAACATAATGACCAGGTTGGAATTATGCCAGGAATGTTAGAACCATTTTATATATATATATATATATATATATATATATATAAAACAAATCAAAAAAGAAAAAATTATGATATATCAATAATGGAGAAAATAGTTTGATAAAATTAATTAATTATTCATGATAAGTCACAGTTAACTATGAATTAAAGATTTCTTTGTACTCTGATAAATCATGTTTACCAAAACCTACAGCAAATATCATTCTAATGGTGAAAGTTTCAAAATATTTCCATTAAATTTGGAAACAAAACACTAATACTGCTTCTATTCAAAATTTAATGTAGCACTAAAAAGTGCAGTGAGTCAAGAGAAACAAATTAAAGCTATAAAAATCTGAAAGGAAGATTTAAAAAAATCTCAGTCACAAATTGCACAGAAAACACTCTAGGCAAAGTTTTATTGAGAGGTTTTAGAAAATTTGCTATGTATAAGATAGTTATAGCAAAACATATTTATTCCTCTACATTTATGACTATTAGGAGACATACTTTTCCTTAAAAAAAGTTTAAAACCACCATTTATTAGTTATAAATGAAATAATATGATTACGGTTTTGCCTCAAAATAATATGGGGTTGGTGAGAGAGAATAGGTGGTAGGATACATAAAACAAGATTACCATAATTGATAGTCGTTGAGGTTAGAGGTTGTGTAAAAGGGGATTAATTATGTTATTCTCTCTACTTTTCTGTATTTAAAAAATTTCCCATAAAGAAGTTTATAAAAAGAACATTCATAATAGTAAAAATTCTAGAATTAAACCCAACAAAAGATGAAGTAATATTTATGCTGGAAATTTCAAAACTTTTTGAAACTTATTTTGAAATCCCTGATTAAATGAAAAGCTATAGTATAGTCATAGAGAGTAAATTTAGTATCATAAAGGAGTAAAATTCCCCAAACTGATTGATAAACAGTACAATTTAAAGCAAAATCCTTAGAAACTTTTTCAAGAAACATACCAGTCTAATTCTAAAATTTATACAGAAGACTACAGCAAAAGCAAAAACATTGCTGAAGAAGAATAAAATAGAAGGAACTGGCTCACAAAATGTAAACACTGACTATGAACTTGTAGTAAATAACTAACATGACATATTAACAAAGGGGTAAATTCACAAACAGAATATGTCAAAAGGCCACATAAATTGCATCATCTATATGGAAAATTTATATATATATAAAACATATAGCATAGCTGATCAGT
The DNA here is from genome assembly GCF_039906515.1 of Pseudorca crassidens. Taxonomy (NCBI): domain Eukaryota; kingdom Metazoa; phylum Chordata; class Mammalia; order Artiodactyla; family Delphinidae; genus Pseudorca; species Pseudorca crassidens. The sequence goes on from NC_090298.1 coordinate 90,474,313, forward strand.
GTGAACAGAGTTTTCAATAAATGGTGTATGAATATTGGCTATCCATATGGGCAAAAACCCTCTAGATTCCCACCCCACACCATTACCACAAATTCTTTAATGACTTAAGTATGAGAGGCAAACTTTTTAAACTTTTGGGAGAAAATATAGCAGCATATTTTTTTATGACACAGGTGTGGGGAAGGATGCTTTATTATAAGCAATAAATTCAAACTCATTAAAATGAAGAACTTATATTAATCATTAAATAGCATCATAAGTATGAAAAAGCAAACTACAATTCAGCCAACAAAATGTATACACCAAAAGAAAAATGAGTAAATGATAAGAACAGCCATTTCAGAAGAAGTTATCCAATAGATAAATACACAAAAATAAAATTAAACCCATTAAAATTTACTACAGTGAACTATTGTTCATACATTAGATTGCTCAAAATAAAGAAGTCTGAGAGTAGTAAGTGTTGGTGAGAATGTGAAGCAGTGAGAAGTGTAATAACTGCTGGTGAGAGGACAAATCAATACAACCATTTGGGGAGCAGGGAGAGAAACAGCATTATCTTTAAAATTAGACATGCACATTATCCTGTGACCCACTCCTAGGTATATCCTAGAAAAATAGTACCACATGTGCACCAGGAGACAGTACAAAAATGTTTGTAGTGGCTTTGTTTGCAATAACAAAAATTAAAAAGAAGAAATCTTGAATGCTTATTGACAGAGGCATTGAAAAATACATGATGGCATATTCCCACAAAGAAATACTATACTTCTGTGAAAATAAATGACTTACTATAATTACAAAAAAAAATTAGAGGATTGCTTAATATTGATTGAACAAGAAAAATAACCAGTTAATTCCCTGGTCGCTCAGTGGTTAGGAGGCCATGCTTTCACTGCTGAGGGCACAGCCAAAAACCAAAAAAAAGAATAACCAGTCTTAACATATTATATATTGTAAGGAATTTTTTTTGTAAAGCATAAAATCAAGCTAAACTATTATAGATATTGGAAACATATGCATGTTGTAAATATTTTCACAAAAACAAGTGAAAGATAAATATTGGGTTGGCCAAAAAGTTCATTCGGGTTTTCCCATAGATCTTATGGGAAAAAGCGAACGAACTTTTTGGCCAATGCAATGCAAAATTCAGGACAGTCGTTATTTGTGAGGTTGGGCAGTTACATAGGATTGTGAATAAGAAGCACACATTATAATTTTTATTTCTGAAGCTATATACTAGGCCCATTAAACTTCATAACCTACATTTACATTGCATATATTTTCATATATTAAATTTTACATAAAAAATTGAAGCTTAGAAAAGTTAAGCAATTTCAAAGACTATAACAAAAGTAAAAGAGATCTATAGTTTAAACTAGATCAGGCTTATCCTATGTAATGTAAAAAACCTTCTATCATCTATTCCACTGGTTCTCAAATTTGGATGCATACTGGAATCACCAAAGGGTTTTTAAAAATGGTGACATCTGGATTCAACCTCTAGAGTTTGATTACCTGGACTGGAATATGGCCTTGACATAGGATTTTAAAAATTTAATTCTATGTGCAATAAAGTATAAAAACTGCTGATATATTCTGAGATAGATGAAATGATAATGCCACAGAGACTATCTCATTTGGTTGAAAGAACAATATGAAAATGCACATATTGATTAAATAAAAATTACATTAAGCCCAAATATCCTACTTTGTAAGAAGGAAATGTTGAAATAAAAACATGACTTTGCAGATATGAAAATTATAATTTCTAATTCAAAAATTTAGATGAGGCCCAAACATATATTACTATAACTATTATAGTAATAAACGCAATATAAAATTGAATAAAATACTGAGCTCCAAGAAATCAATACAGACATTGCTGAGCTACTATGGGAATAAACAAAATGAACATCATTAATTTAATGCCACATTTGTAACCATTATATTTACTAGCACCAAAATAAAAGTGGTCTGGTCTTTTTGAAAAAGTGATGACTCTATTATTAAGTAACAATTGAAGGAAGTAAATATTTATTCAATTTTTTAAAAAGGACAAATGTATGTTCTCTTTGCTAGTAAAGAAACAGTGAATTATAAGTATCAATACAATGTCAACAAAGATATAAGGGAACTTAAATATTTCAAGCACAGCGGGGGCTATCCTTTTGGCATTATTTTTCAAGTTAGATATGGTTATTTGTAATTTAATCCTGTGATTTCTTAGTAATACTGCATTGAAACCACAAATTGCTATTGGAAACTTAGAGGTTTTCTTAAAAAATTTTAATCATCTTGATCGTTTTATTTTGTAGTTAATTATAAGAAGATTTTCATTCTTTTTTTTTTTTGTTTTTTGGCCAAGCCACATGGTTGTGGGATATTAGTTCCCCAACCAGGAATCGAACCCAGGGCCGCAGCAGTGAGAGCACAGAGTTCTAACCACTGAACCACCAGGAAATTCCCCAAGATTTTCATTCTTCATGTGCTAAAAATTAGGTGAATATATTAAATTTACTTGTAGTGTAAATATTTAAACTCTTTAATTATTTAAAATGAATGCAGTTTTATTTCATAAAAACAATTGCTACTTTTTTCATATCAGGCTCTGAACAAAGAAGGTGCAAATAATTTTAGTGAATTGAAGCTCATAATAATGTTATTCCTCTTGGTTTTTGGATTAGACAAGCATACGTTTCATACGTGCAAAGCCTTATGTTTTTACTTCAGTGTTAGAGTTACAGAAATTGATTTAGGGTGCCATCCTGTGGTATAATGACTATGTTCAAAAGGCAACTGCATACTAAACTATATATCTATTATAGCATTGCTACAGGTTTCTTAATAAAATTTGATTCTGCTTAAGAATTTATGAGAGAATAGAATGTTCAGATTTTAGGACAAATTCTGTTCTTTCACAACCAGGATACCTCCTTGTCTGTCAGGCTCATAAGGGGAAAAGGGTACTATAAACAACAGAGTTCAGCAGACTAATAATATTCCCCATTTCCAAATTTAAGTGATGGGATGAGGCTATCAGATAGTCCCAATTTCAGGGGAAAGATATTTTTATCTCTTTGGAGCTAAAGAATCTGATTCTATGTCACTCAGCCAAGTCTAAGAAGAAGAAAGAACATAAAGAAACAAAAAAATACACCTTTTGATATTGAATGGAAAAGTACCTTTTCCTAAATCTATTGAGTGATGTGTCTTTGGTGGAAAGAGAAACATACAAGGGGTTTAGGTTCCTGAGATCTGGCCATTAACTTTCCCATTGATCACTTTTAACTAACTGGGCCTTAGTTTCCTCTGTCAAATAAAGGATTTGGATTGGATATATCAATGATCTCCAAATCAATAATCCTCCTAAGTTTCACCTTCCCTCACACTTTTAAAAAGCTTATGTATCGTTTCCAAGATATGGAAGTAACCTATGTGTCTTATCAATAGATGAATGCATAAAGAAGATGTAGTGTATATATACACATACAATGGGATACTATTCAGCCATAAAAAATAACAAAACTTTGCTATTTGCAACAACATGGATGGACTTGGAAGGCATTATGCTAAGTGAAATAAGTCAGACAGATAAAGACAAGTACTGTATGATATCACTTGTATGTGAAATCTAAAAAATACAACAAACTGGTGAATATAACAAAAAAGGAGCAGACTCACAGATACAGAGAACAAACTAGTGGTTACCAGTGCGGAGGGGGCAATATAGGGGTGGGAGAGTAGGAGGTACAAACTATTGGGTGTTAAGATAGGCTCAAGGATGTATTGTACAACACAGGGAACATAGCCAATATTTTGTAATAACTGTAAATGGAAAGTAACGTTTTAAAATTGTATAAAAAATAAAAGAACAAGAAAAAATACCTTATGTATCAACACCAACCATAAATTAATAAAAGAAAATTGAAAACCTATGGGAGAAATAAAAACAAGACACTGGGGTGAAGCACAACTCCCGGTGTAAAAAGGCAGTAAAATTAAGTCATAGAATGTTTTCTAAGACTATAAATATATAGATTTCACATAAGGAGAAGATGAACAACAAAGACTGGAAGACTCTCAGCAGCTTTATGGGGATATGAAACTTGAATTGCACATAGGAAAAATGGGATCTGGGTAGATTTGCCTGGGGGAGCATTCCAAGGGAGTGAGGGGAAATATACAAAGGGAAGAAGAGCCAACAATGGAAACTAGTAAGCAATTAAAGAGACAAAGACTCCGCACACTAATTGCTTTGGACTGAAAGTTTGTGCCCTCCCAAATTTCATATGTTGAAATCCCCAATGGGATAGAATTTGGAGATGGGACCTATGAGAGGTAGTTAGGTCATAAGGGCAGAGCCCTCGTGAATGGGATGTATTCTTTTATAAAAGAGACTACACAGAGCAACCTTGTGCTTTCTGCCATGTAAAAACACAGTGAGAACCCAGTTGGCTATGAGCCAGGAAGCAGGCCCTCACAAGACACTGAATCTGCCAGCAGCTTGATCTTGGACTTCCTAGCTTCCAGAATTATGAGAAATAAATGTTTGTTGTTTAAGCTACTCAGTCTTTATGGCATTGTTACAGCAGCCCAAACTAATATTCTAATCAAACATGTTTGATTTGACCTGAAGGGTATTTTAATAATCAGGAAATTTCACATAGAAATTCATATTTTCAGTTTCTCTTAGAAGCAGAAGTTCTGTCAACACTGCTCTAAGGATTCCCTACATCACAAAAGCTGGTAAGTCTGACCTTCTAGATAATGCATGCCTTCCCCAATCTACCTCATTCTCTAGAATTCTCTAATGTTTCCCCATGCTGGCCTGCTTTACAGGTTTATGTTATTTTTCTAGGCCTGTAGGCATTAATTTGTTGAGTTTGCAGCTCCTGGATATAGAGTCATATAAGCCACAGTGAAGGGAATAAGAACAAAGGACAATTAGGAAATAAGTGAAGAGTGGGTACTTTCGGTGTTTAATAACAATTTAAATGTAACTATTTTATGAAACCTAAGTTAAAGACTCTTGAAATAAGCATGGGAAATTATGTAGGGTATATACAAAATAAGGTATCCCCAAATCTGAAAGCTTTTATACTCCCTAATCTTATAAAATGAATTTCATATTAAAGCAAGAAGAAAATAATGTCTGCTTTACTCAATAAACTATGTCCCTGTAGCCACATCATTTGATTCAACGTGAGAATAAAGAAGCCAATAATGAAACTGATTTTAAAAAAATAGGCTGATCATCTCAGTGCACAGAGTTTGTGCATGATATATCTAGATCATATGACTTGCTAAGCCATGTGTGGCTCAGAATCTACCTCAGCCGTTTTCATAAGGGAGCCTTGATATTAAAAAAAAAAAAAAATCAGGCTTCCCTGGTGGCGCAGTGGTTGGGAGTCCGCCTGCCGATGCAGAGGACACGGGTTCATGCCCCGGTCTGGGAGGATCCCACATGCTGCAGAGCGGCTGGGCCTGTGAGCCATGGCCGCTGAGCCTGCGCATCTGGAGCCTGTGCTCCGCAGCGGGAGAGGCCACAACAGTGAGAGGCCCGCGTACAGCAAAAAAAAAAAAAAATCATTTTTCCAATTCCAGTTCTGGGAATAATGGAGTTAGTTAACTCCCCTCCCAAAGGTGACAATCATAAACTCTGGACAACTATTTAAAGGCACTAGAGAGCAACCAACAGTGGGCAAACTGAAGAGAGCTCAACTCTTGAAAGAAAAGGAATGCCAGAGGGTGACAGAAACATTATGTGACTTCTCTTGAGGGCATACTCCAGTCTTCCCAGATTCAGAATGGCTAATACTCAGGCACAAGCCTTTAGGTGTTTTAGGTGTCAGAGGATGGTGTTTGAGGCTCCAGAGTGACTGGAAAATAACAGAAAATCTCAGGAATCTGGGTACCATAAAGGAAGCCAGAAAATCTGTGCATAAACCTCCCTCCACTCCTTGGATGGTCTGTGAACTGTATTCATGTGGAAGAGACTCTAATGAGCAGAGGGCTGCAAGGCTGAAGAGCTAAGCAGAAATATAAGCTGGTGACCACTGCAGGAAAGAGAGTTTAGAATTTACATACTGCTAAGTCTGAGGAGCTTGGCCAAAACTGTTAGCTGGCCAGTAAATTCCACAAGACGCACATTAGTAGTGAAGAATACGTTCCAGGACTAAAGAATTTTCCCTTAAGACTACAGGCTAAACTGAAACAGTCCCTCCTAATAGTGAAAACAAAACCTCCACAAGCTCAAGGTGATCAGTCAACAACTAAATTGCTAGCAATAACAAAAATAAAGACTCTTCACAGGAAGTTTCCAGAATCCAGACTCTCTTCAGTGGTCTTCCATTTTACATGAAGTGATATGATACTAAGGAGACTTTGCTATGTTGAAAAGGCATATTATAATACCTTAAACAACCACCAAATCATATAAAAGTGTGAGCCAAAAAAGGCCAATAGATGATATAAAACGGAATAATAAAACATATTTCATTAGCCCAAAATAAGACAGGAAAGGAAGTACAGAGGGGGAGGGCAAGATGCAACATGTAAGAAACAAATAGAAAAGTAGTAGCTCTAAATGCAACTATAACAATTTTTACATTAAATTTAAAGGGATGAAAGATTCCAATTAAAAGACAAAGAATGTTGAACTAGAATTTTTTTAAATGACCTAACCGTATGTTGTATACAAAAGATATGTTTTAAATTGAAAAACAGGAAGGTGACAGGAAAAGAGTAGGAAAAATACAGAAATATATATATCATGAAAAAGCCAAGCAGTAAAAAATGATGTGGAAATATTAATATCCAACAATGTAGATTTTCTACATATCTACATATTTTCCAAGACATATCTTGGAAAAAAATGAGTTGTAAAATCAATGTTTGGAGTTTCCACCTAAAAAAGCTTAAAAAAAAAAAGGAGACAAAGTAAATAAAAGGGAAGAAAAATAAAAGAGAAAATAGATAATAATCTAAGAAAAACAAACAAAAAACCCAACAACTAAGGGATTATGAAACCAAATAGTCACAATAAGTACTTTGAAAGATAAAGGGTTGGCTAGGGTACAATCTCTATTTAAACTTGGAGATAGCAGACTCACTGCCCCATCATGGCGCTGAAAAGGCCACTTGGGGAGCTGAAACCTCCAGATAAATGGTGCTGTGAAAATGCAAGGATTTCTACACATATAAATAGTTCTTCCACTGTGCAGAGAACTTTGACCACTTTTCTAAATCCTTATAAGTTGGTCAAAACACAAGATATGGAATGGTGTGATCTGTTTACAAATCTTCCTTCACCTGTTTCACAGGGATATACATTTTATTTCCGGAATAAATTTACTTATTATATCCCACTTAGTTTCCTCCAGACAAAGTGACATTCTTCCCATAGTTTCTAGGGTGTCGTATGCACAAATAGTCGTAATAAGTGATTCAAACACCCTTTACTTGCTTACAATGGAACAGAAGAGAAAAATATCTGCCTTCTGTTGTACTATGCTGCCTCAAGTAAAAATGCTAAAGAAGCACTTGAGCTAAAAATAAATCATTATCTAAAGCATTAAACTCTTTGACAAGGCAAAATATTGACATCTAATCTATTAATTAGCTTCTGTTTGTAAAGGTATTGCAAGAGAAAAGTAGAATGTAAATACTAATTAGTCTTGTTATAATTATCATTGTACTTCTTTATCCTTGTGATAATGTTATATAACCCTTAAGAGGGAATTATGAGGACATTTGAAGTATAATCAAGGATAAAAACTTTTGAGTGCCTACATTACAAAGTTATAGGATAACTTATCATGAGAGAAATTTATTTCAGGCAGGTGTAGCCTTAGGATGAATGCAGCATAAGGGTTCTCATGGTGGACGCAATTTAAGGAAAGAAAGACTTTCCAGATCCCAAATAGCCCCACATGACTTGGCTATGTTCCTGGAATTTCCTCCTTTAAAAATTCATTCTGTAGGGTCAATAGCTTTGGGGCCTTCAAGAGACCTCCATGAAATTTTCAGTAACTGTTGGAAGAAAACCCTGTAAGACATTGTAAACTAACATCTCAAAACTCGCTGGTTGGAGCCAGCAAAAGTATACAAGAGGTGGTTGTGAAAAATGAGCACCATCAGAAGTAGGAAAGAACACTACCACATTTAACCAATTTGCTCAATCTGCATGGAGACTCTCGGAGGGAAGTAAAGTGTTGGGTTTTCTTTTGTTTCTGTTTTTTTTTTTTTTTTTTTGCGGTACGCAGGCCTCTCACTGTTGTGGCCCCTCCCGTTGCGGAGCACAGGCTCCGGGCGCGCAGGCTCAGCGGCCATGGCTCACGGGCCCAGCAGCTCCGCGGCATGTGGGATCTTCCCGGACCGGGGCACGAACCCATGTCCCCTGCATCGGCAGGCGGACTCTCAACCACTGCGCCACCAGGGAAGCCCTAAAGTGTTATTTAATTCAGTTTTGTTTTTAAAAGAGCTGTACTGAATCATTCTACAGCTAGTAGATTAATCTGGGAGACTAAAGTATAAAGAGTGTATGCAATATAAAGTGAACTTTAGAATTGAAATCACTACCAAAATAGGAATTTGCCTTGCTTATAGCTTGAAATTGTATGATAACAGAAAAGAGATGACAACCACAGAAGTGCACAATGTTACCGTTACTGCTGGGATGGCAAACATCATAAGTATAAACACATAAACAGGTGCTAGGATGTAAATTATTTCTAATATTTTTGTCTGTGTGTGTGTGTGTTTTATTTTGTTTTTACTATAAACTCCCTATGGAGTGTGTACATGTATGATTTTTAAACAAATTAAATACATGCAAATATCTACATTAAAGCAAAATACCTAAAATTAAAGACCAATTTCAAGTCTCATCTTTTAGAATTATAAGAATTCAAAAATATCAGATCGTTTCATAAATACTATCCTTATTGTTATTCCAATCCTACTGAATGAATTGATCAAATGTTGCCCTCATCAGGCAAGAAATGGTTTACCAGCAAATTTCTGCATTTGCCAGGGGCCGAAACTATGGCCAAATAATACAGCTGTAGACGCAAACTGAAATTCCAGTCAGTGATTGGGAAGCCTAGGTCCCAACGATGAAATGTTCAACAGGCATTGGGTATAAACCTACATCATTTTCAAGACCAGTTTTAAATCTTGAAAAGGAGATAAAAGGAGTAGAAGAAATGTCAGTTTAATTCAGTTGTCACCTTCAGACCATAATCTGTTCCCTTTAAAAAGTAAATTGGCTTTACTATTCCTCTGGTTAAAACTTTCCAGGGACTTCTTTTTCTGCCAGAATAAAACTAGAATTCCTTATCTGGACTTACAGCCCTGTAAGATCTGGCCTCAGAGACAACTTCACCTCTTCCCACTGTCCTCTAACAGTGAGCCACACTGACCACCTTTAGTTACCACACCTGGTGAGTCCTTTACTTTCCCTGGGCTTTGCTCTCACTGTCCCCTCTGTCTACACACCCTTTCACCCTACACACTCCTTCCCCAAGAGGTCTCCACCCAAAATCACTCCTTCAAAGGGATCCTTCCTGGCTACCTAAAGTGGAATCCTCCAATTCCTTTCAATTTTATCACCCAGTTAATTTCACCCACGGGATTTAAAACAGTCTGTAATTACCTCGTTTGCTTACTGATTTATCTGTTCTCTATTTTGGATGATACACTCTATGAAGGTGGGCAGCATATTTATCTGGTTCTCCACTATGTCTCCAGGGCTTAGCACAGTGCTTGGCCTACAGACAGATTTCAGCCGTTTCGCTTTCCACTATTTTTACCATTATTGCAAAGCTTTACAAAAGCCGATTCCACAGCTAGACTGTCCTTGTCCCAAATGTCAATTTTTTTTCTTCTTTTTTGAATCAGGTGGGAACACTAGTGAAAGATTTTGGAAATATTTTGAAGGTAAAGACTATCTTGTCTGATAGATTAAGCATGGAATGTGACTGAAATAGAGATAGAGATGATTTCAAGGTCTGACTCAATAGAAGGATAAATTTTCTATTCACTGAGAAAATAATGGAATGAGCAGTTTGGGGTCAGAGGGAGATCAGTTCAATTTTGGATATGTTAAAATTGAGGAGCTTATCAGCCCATCTAAATGAAAACACAGTGTAGATGGCTGTACACCTGAGTACAGAATTCAAGGGAAAAATTAGGCTCCGAAGGGACCAAGAGACCAACATAAAAATGTTTATCATTATGAACCTCAGTAACTTAAATTAATTGAATGATTTATTTCACTTTTTATCCATATGCTTCAGCTATATGCCTAGTTTACTCAGGTTTGACTAGGTTGAAATTCTATGGGATAAATTTGGCCAAGATATTTGTTCTTCTCCGTAAGCCCATTCTTCTAGCTCTGCATTTCAAAAATACACACAGGCCCCAAAATTTGCTGCTGAATGCACAGCGAATGTTTCTCTTTCACCTTATCTTCTGCTTTAAAAATACTAATCTGTGTGACTGTCAAACTACTGACTATTAAATGGAGTTGTACAACTTTTTAAAGAGGAAGATGATACACTTAACTCCTGAGTATGCAAGGAATTAACCCTTAAAATTGTATAAGAACATGGGATAATTGATCCTTTATACATGTCTATTGTTCCTTTCTTCTCCCTATTTGTTGTTTCCAAGTCATACACTGCATTCCTTGGAATATCTTGCCAGTTTACAAGCCTAAATCTACCAGGCAATTTGTAAGCCTGAAACAGGGTGCATGTGTTCAGCTATAAATGAAAATAGCTATTTGTCTGTCTTTAGATAGAATAGGTACTTTAGATAATGCTATTTTAATCATCTAAATTAAAAAAAAATTTTTTATCTAAAATAATTGTAGATTTTTTGCACTAGTTTTCATCTTATAATGTGGACATTCTACTATCCTCTATTAAAATTCTCCTTTGAGATACAGAGCTATAGAAGACCAATCAGAAAAAATAAATATGGAGGACACATTTTAATATAGCTTCTTGCGCAGGGGAAAGTGGTTCCTTGTAAACTTAAAATGCTGGACTTTCAAAGACAGATGCTGATGCTGGGGTAGGGCAAAGCCTAGCTGTATCATCGAAGATAATCAGAAAATTGCCACATAAATATGACTAGGCATTCATTTTCATTCAATAATTCCTAAAGATTTAGCTCTAGAAAGTTACAAATTTTAGTCACATCCTGTCCATGTACCCTTAAAAGGGAGTCTATTTCAACTATTAGAATGTTGCTACCTCTCTACGAAATTATAGGAGTTTTTCAAATATGGAAGAAACAATAGGTCTGCAGTACCCCCAGATGTTCTCAAACAGGCACGCTGAGATCCACATAATTATAGAAAATTAAACCATTCTCCTTTTGTTAGTCCACTCACATGTCTACCAGAATTTAAGCAGGGGGAGGGGGGAGCGATAAGGAGGAAAGGAAAAATGAGAGATGAAGGGATCTGGCTGGTGCGACAATGCTACCTACTTCCCTGACCAAATCAGACTTGAGTTTCCTTACCATTAAAACATAGAAAACGTTTATTGCTCTGGGCTAGTTTCATCCTCAGTGACTCCCTAATAGTAACCCGTTTTCTACCAAGACAGTGCCAGCCATAGTAATCGTTTGTGGTCCCAGTTATACAAAAAGACTAGAAGTGCACTTTCTATCACACACTACAGACACCAGTGGGTGTTAAACTAACCTATTTTTTTCCCACCAACCTGATACTGCTGTGGTGGCAGTAATGGTTTTTTGTTTTGTTTCGTTTTTGGTGCCTGCCCGTTCTCCCTCAGATTGTTGTCTAGTTATTTTAAAAATCTACTTGAACTTGAAAATAATAATATATTTTATGATTAATCTTACCTCTCCTCATTTTAGTCTCCAATTGAATCTAAATGCAAGTGGGCTGAGAAAAGAGTACTGAAGGTGGCCATCCACACACTGGAGGGAAAATATGCCTATTATCCCACTGTTGTAAATCACCAAAACAGGCAAATAGGATCATTCAAGTCCTAAAGGGAATTTCAGGCGTCTGAATTGCCCACATTGACGGTCTACATCAATCAAATTTACTGCCCTCTTGTCCAATTCCCATTCATGCGGTACCATATAGCCACATGAAAGGGGAACGGCTTTCTGACAGTGAGGTTTGCTTGGCAACAGAGCGTATGAATACTGAATAATTTCTGTTTCTGATGACTGTAAACCCTATTGACTCAGTTAGATTAGATGCATCCCTAACTATAGAAAGAAAGAAAATGCCTTCTTGAGAACTCTTTTAGTGCTTCTGTTTATTTAAGTATATTCTTTCCTAAATACAGAGTGTTCTGTCTACATATCCTCCCCCAAAACAATTATATGCTTCTTTCTCATATCTTCCAGCCAAATTACCATGACTTGGGGCCTATCACTTTATCATACTCCTGAACATATCTGACCTAGTGGCAATACAGCTCTGAAATACAAGGCTAAAGTGACTGCTTCTTGAGCCAGGAGTGAAAGAATTGACAGTAATAGTACTACTCACCAGTCCTATCTGGACTCATGTGCAATATCGATGGGTATTCTCGCATCAAGAATTTAGAGATTTTCGTAACATGGGGATTATTAATAGAGTAGTATATGGAATGGAACAGGAGAGGGGGAAGGGAACTTGTGCATTACTTTATTCGAGGTTTTCTTTTATATGCATGCACCTGTCACATCCTCTCCCTGCTGGATATCAGGATGTTTACCATGTGGTTGATTCTTTGGCCAGCTGTGTTTAGAACTGTGTGTGACAGCAAAGTGCTCTGTGATGACTGCGGACAGCTAGATGAATATAGAAATGTTGGTAGCTTTTCTAAAATGAAGCAGAGGCTCTTGCCGGTAGATTTAAGAAGGCTGGGCCTTCTCAGTTGTTTTGGTTTTTGCCAGCTGCTCCTGCTGCCACTTCCACCGCTCCCTACCGCCTCTATCACCACTGCTGTGATACAGTGATATGCTGAAAATAAACCTGAAAGTACTCAACTCACACTTGACTAAAATGCCTCAGAGGTCAACATGCAGATATTAACAGAGAGGTGCTGGCCCAGGTTCCCGGCAGGGGTTAATGACCCTGCCTAAGCCCATGGGCTGTATCACTTCCCAGAATCCTCTCTCACAACCAGATACGGTTCTGTCAGGTAAGTTGTCTGAGTGCCAAATGGAATTCACTGTTTATTGTCCTTCTTCCTATATTTTATCTATGGACAGAAGAAGGTGAACATTACAGGAATAAGACCCATAGGCATCTGAGAATTCGTGAGGATGAGTATGTCAACTTTTGTTTAAATGCTTGGCCTTTAGAGAGGGACTTCTGAAAAATCACCACTGGCTGCAACACATGCTTTTTATACCCCAGCAGGAAAAGAAGCTAGAGAAAGTATTATATGTGACTTTTTTTTTTTTTTTTGCTATAATTCACTTATTACAAGCTTTCCTCGCTAGATATCAGTATGCTGATAGGTGGTAGATTTGTCAGCCAGCTGTGCTTAGACTTCTGTGTGACAATACTGGTTTGCTTGGATCAATGGTTTAGTAAAATTACAAGGTTAAAGATAGGCTTTTTCCTTTGAATAGCTTGATGTAGGAAAACATAAAACAGAAAGAGGACCAATCAACATTAGTTCTAACTCGACAAGACTCAGGTTAGTGAACTATTGTGAAGAGCCAAGACTTTAGTGACACATCACTTCAGCTATGATGGATGCTCAGCAATTACTGATCTTATATTGCAGTGAGAGTTGGCGGTGAAGGTGGAAGCCGTTCAGAATGATAAATGGATATGACAATTTATTCAAGATATAAGGCGTGATTAGTGTTGGATATAGATGCACCCTTTTAAGAAGGAGATGGAAGATGAAGGAAAGAAAAAAAACAAGTGAAAAGGGAATTTATAATGTGAAAAGTTTGGGGAAGAAAAAACATAGGCAGCACACACCGAATTTATAAACAAATGCAGAAATTCTAGAAATGTAGCAGCAATGTAGTTTGGAGTTAATGAAGACATGCATGAAACAGATTTATCACACAATTCTCATACATTCATGGCACCATCTCTCATTCTCCTGACTGGGTCTTTCCTCATGCCCTCCTCTGGTCACTGCTATCCTCCACCAGGTTCCATACTATAGAACATCCAGGGCTTGTTTGGAGGACATTTTGAACCTGCTCTGTGGCCTCTGATTTCACCGCAGTCCTTGGCATGAACATTTTCACATAGTCAGGTTAACTTGTTTGGTCTGAGTTTTACTTTCTCAAATAAAATTGGAGGACATGAAGTACTGGACCTAAAGATGTTATGGGAAGAAATTAATCTCCTAAATGTTTATCTTTGTCCTTTGTTTGTTGGATAAACTCATAGAAGAGACACACTGTGCCATTGCTAATGATATAAATACAGCATTAACAAATCTTATCTTTTAAAAAGAATGGAAAGAGTGGTGAAATTTTAAAAAGGCCTATAAGCCTATGAGATAACCAGAAAGACCATTAAGATATGTTTCTAAGTGATAATCTAACTTCATAATTTCTTGGTATTTTGATACATGCATATATTTCATTAGAGGTTAGAAATTCATTTCTGTCATGTGTACATAGATATACATATATTATATACAGTATACAGTATTACTGCCCTTCCTGACCAATGGATCTTGTCTACAAACTTACAAAGCTTCATGCATTGGTTTGGCACTTAACTTTTTGTTGTTGTTGTTAGGTAGATACTGCAAGGTCTTTGGAAGTATGCATCATATATAAAAAACTGCAATCCTTTTGTCATCTGCATTTATATTTTTTGTGTAGTGAGCAGAAAGTGCTGCTCAGAGATACTCAAAGAGGGATATTCTATCACTGTCTAGGTAGATTATTTTGGAACTTCTCCCTTGTCCATCCTTGAAATCAACATCTCCATAGACTTAAAAAATTTTTAAAGCATTACTATATACTAATTAGTTATCAGAACCATCCATGAATTTTTCTCAAGTTGTTATAAATTGTAGATTTTCTCCAACCTCTCTGGCTATATCTAAGGTTTGGTTTGTTGTTTATTTTGCTATCATTCTCTTCCTTCCAGATATTAAACAGTGGTGTTCCTCAAAATTCCACCCCAGGTCTGCCTCTCATCTCACTTGATGTTCTTTACCAAGGCAGTGTTGCTTGTGCCCATGACATTAGTCACCACCTTCATTCAGTGACTCAGCCCAGACTGTGTCCCTGAATAACAGTACTGTGAAACTCACTTTCTATTTGACTTCTCCACTTGAAACTCTCAAAAGCACTACTTCAAATTCAGCATCTTTCCCTAACCCCAACCACACTCTACTCTCCCCCATCACCCCTTGTCTCAGTGAATCGCACCACTATTGGACTAGTTGCTCAATCTGGAAAAGACATTTTCCTCTCCGCACCTCCTGTCATTCTATCTAATCATCATTAAATTCTATTGCTTTTTCTTCCAAATCTTATGCAAATCCATCAGCCTCCTTTCCATCTGTATTGCCACCAACCTAGTGCACGCTGTATTACAATAGCATCCTATGCACTTTCCCAACGTAACAAAGCCAACAATGAAAATGACTATGATACATAGTAATAAAACTAATATATTTATTATACTGATCAATAACATATCAGTATATTTATTATATTACATTTATAATTATGCCACCATATATTTATTAATACAATAATAATAAACATTTTTGTGCTTGCTCTGTGCCAGATACTATAGTAAGCACTTTTAGTTGACTACCTCATTGATTTCTCATAAGTACCAACAAGAAAGGTGCTATCATTACCCCATTTTATAGACAAAAACATTCAGATTTAGAGAAGTTAAGTGACTTGCCCAAGGTACATCACACCTACGGTCATGTCACAACCTCAAACACATGCACACACACACCCCACTCCTCACTCCTTACTCTACCATATAACACACATTCAGTGCCTTCTTATGGCTTCTAAGATAAAGCTGAAAACCATGACCAACTCTTCAGCTGCATCCTCCTGTGGTCTCAGTGACCCAGCTACAGAACTGTTCTTTTAGTTCCTTAAATGCTCCATGATCAATTTCACCGGGGGGGGGGGGGCTTTGCACGTCCTGTGCCCTTCTGCTTAGTATTTGTTATTCAATAATTATTAAATGTCTAATATAGGTCAGGTACTACTAAATTGTATTGAATAACTGAAAATACAAAAAAAAAATAGAAAATTGTGGGTGCAAAGTCCCAAATGTCTTTATGGTGGAAAACCAATATGCTAGAGACACAATCAGTCATTCTGAACAAGAAACCATCAATTACACTCTAAGCATAGTTTGTCTTTGTCTTCCTAGTCCCTAACACAGTGCCTGCACACAGAGATGTATAGTTAATGCTTACTGAAGGAATATGCAACCTGTATCAGGAGTTCTGTTTTCTCCCTACCATTTAAATCCGTACCGAGAGCCCAGGAAAGACTGGGTTAGTTGGGGAGTGACATTTGCTCTGACATGTGGACAGAAAGCACCTGCCCTGGGTACTAAGGTTTTCAAAGATTCATATGCCCGATCAAGTACTTAATCCTATCAAGGAGACATTTAGAAACTGGGGAAGATTAAGGTTCATTAAATATGACTTCATATTTTCTGAGATTCTAGAGAGTGGGAAGACTACTCCAATTTGATTAACGTCATATCCAAGTTTAAATTCTAATTAAAGCAGGTAATAAACACTTGTCAACCACTGCAAAAGCATTTCATCACAAGCTAAACAACATTGCCCTTTTCTCTTTTTTTTTTTTTGCAGTACGTGGGCCTCTCACTGTTGTGGCCTCTCCCATTGCGGAGCACAGGCTCCAGACGCGCAAGCTCAGCGGCCATGGCTCACGGGCCCAGCCGCTCCGCGGCATGTGGGATCTTCCCAGACCGGGGCACGAACCCATGTCCCCTACATCGGCAGGTGGACTCTCAACCACTGCGCCACCAGGGAAGCCCGCCCTTTTCTTTGAAAGAGCAAAGTGCACATAAAAAACAAAACCCAAAAAAACAGATTTTGTTTTTGTTTTCTGTTGCACAACTTTTGTCTTCTCATAGGGCTGTCATTTGAATCTAATTGATCTGTATTTGAAACATATCAATAGAATGTTTTTACATCTCATCCAATTCATTTTAATACCTGTGCCATTTTTAAGATTCTGCATTACATCATGTTACTGTGAATGGAGAACTCCTGGGGTTGATGATCGTATTGAAGCTGGACAGCTGTCTTATAAGCACAAAGCCACTGCAGTGAAAGTGGCAGCTAAAGCTATGGCCCCACTGATAACACCTAGAATTCCTGTTCAGACCAAGGCTCCACTGGAAAGGCAGGAAAGGAGAGGAGACAACCTAAGATAGATGGGGACTGACCTATCTCCTAGGGAAGACTGGAGGTAAACAGAGTCATGTATTGGAAATGGATGTATTTTGCACAGTCCTGTCGCTGGCAATTGGACTTCACTTCCAATACTACTTCACTCTAGAAATTTTAACACTTTAAATGACTGATCTGAGCTGATCATCTAACCAGCATTTTAATAATAAAATATTTCACAAAAGTTCAAAACATAGGGGCCCATCTCTGAAGACCCATTCGTGTTCTCTATTTCTCTTCAGCTGAAAATTATAATCAGCCATGTGAACTATCAAGATTCCAAACTTTACTCTTCCATAATGGGTCTTGATACTGTACCCTCAAAATGCATGTATGACTTGGAACCAGATCTGAATTGTGTTTTCATTCAAAAACTAGAAACAAGAAGGGAAGCAAAACATAACCAAAAATGAAATCATCGGGAAACTGTATGTTCTTTTTTAAAGGTTTCTAGCAGTAATTCATAACTTATGTAAATTTTCCACATATTATTTATCACAATTGTATTAATAAATATTATATTATGAAGAAAATAAATATTTTAGAAAATCTACTCAATTATAGAACAAAAGGATAAGAAACTAACATGTCCAGACTCTTTACATACATTCTTTCCTTCTATCCTCAGGACAAACCTAAGAGGAATGTACACCTTTTACATTTTTATAGAAGCCTAAGGCTCAGAGAAGTTAAGTAACTTACTCTAAATCAATCAGAAAAAAAGCTATAAGATAAACATTCTTGATATTCTGTAAAGGAGGCATAGACTTTTTTCTCCTGCATGAAACAGAACTAGACAGATATGTTTAAAGCATTTTATTTAAGAATCTTTTGGAGCTCTCCGTTTTTAAACCTCTCTCTCCAAATAGATATATTTATATACTTTTTTCCTCCATTGACTTTAGCTAAAAATCATACTACTTAATGGAAAGTGCCTCCTCTGACACAGATTCCCTAATATTAGCTAGAGAGATGCAGAGCCCAGAAAAAAGTCAAGTTCTGAAAATCAAGATACAGAAATTGAAAAAAACACTTATAAAAAGTCTTTTCTTTTTTTTTTTTTTTTTTTTCGGTGCTCAGGCCTCTCACTGCTGTGGCCTCTCCCACTGCGGAGCACAGGCTCCGGATGTGCAGGCTCAGCGGCCATGGCTCACGAGTCCAGCCGCTCTGCAGCACGTGGGATCCTCCCGGACCGGGGCACGAACCCGCGTCCCCTGCATCGGCAGGCGGACTCTCAACCACTGTGCCACCAAGGAAGCCCAAAAGTCTTTTCTTATGACTTGAAGATAAGTTTTTTTAACAACTGCTCAAGGCTTTACCATCACATGAAGTCCCACATGAGGGGAAAGACAGCATAGTAGACTCAGGAGTCAGAATGCATTTGTTTAAATTCAAACTCTAGCACTTAATGATCATAAATTCTTGGGCAAATTACTTAACCTCTCAGTATTCATATCTACAAAATGGAGATTTTATAGATATATAAAATCTATAAAATGGATAAAATAATCAATCTACATCTAAGGGTAGTGCTTAGCATAGTGCCTTGTTTATAAAACGTACTCACGTAGGGTGGCAAACAGAATTGTTTGACTATAACACTGGAGATTCATCTTGAATTGCCCGGCAACTTGGAAGCTAGAATTAGGGGTCCTAAGCATCTCCCATGTTGTAAACCCAACTCACCAGGGAGCCCAGTGGCTTCCTATTACAACCATTAAGACCACTTCCCAAGGGCTCCAAGTCCTGAGCATCTGGCATTTCTAGCATCCCTATCCAGCTGATGCCCATCTACCTCAGGTGACTTGGCAACTGGGCCCAAAATGTTTATTTCTTCCTTGAGAAGGCAGTTTCACCCTTCCATTAGAAGAATGTAGAATAGCAGTCATGCAGTGTCTCTCCCCTCAAAACGCAAATCTAGTGTAATGTCCAGTTGCTTGCCCAGACTCCAGCATCCCTTCCACTGAAACAATGAGAAATGGGGACCATATGCCTCTTTTTGCTGCTCACTGTTGGTCTTTCCAGTAAAACCTATCTCCCGGGACACTGTGGTATCCACCTTTCCCCACCTCATCTCCATTCAGCAAATGTTAGCTACTCCTAGCTCCACTACCTTGGAATTGGCTCCTTTTATAAAGGAGGATTCATAGGATACACAGTAGCCTTTGGCACGACCACCCTGTTATGAAGTCAGCTATGTAAAATGTCCTGCCTGAATGACTACAGATGTTCTCAGTCAGTTCTCGCTTGTTTCAGCTGGGCTCTTTTCCAGGTGCTGGTCTTATGAATGAAGTCTTCTGGTATAAAATTTGTGAGCAAACTAAGCCTAATCAGAGATAAAGTTTTAAGTTAATATTCTCCTAGTCTTTACATGTGTGCGAATAATTAGTTGTTTGTGAGTTTTTAGGGTTTCAAGGCATAAGCTTAGAAAATACACTTACAAGAAACCTCAGAAGCCAAAAAGTATAGATGTAGAAACTGGTTTTTGAAAATTTGATCTTCAGAGTTCTGAATTCTCAGCCTTAAGGTAAATTTAAGATAGTTTTACTGACAAAGAGAGAAAAGGAAAAAACTATGCTTTGAAGTAGAAGTATACTATGCCTCGGCTTTTGGCTGCAGTTTTTATGATATAGTAAAGAAACATAATGATTTTTTTCATTTTTTTAAAAAATGCTGAGGGGCAAGAAGAGCATGCATCCAACAGCATGTCCCACTAAAAAGCAAAACACCCAAAATGCAATGTACAGAAGCAAAACAATGAATTTTCTTTTGAAAAATTTTGTAAAGGAAAGAGGTCAGATCTGCAAGTCATTCAAAGCAAAATATATATATTTATAAACATATAAAGAAAGAATTCCCATTTTGAGAGAATTTTATAGGCTAAAAACACAAGTGAAGAAAAATATTTGGGGGAAAAAGTGATAGGTCATCAGATATAGTGGATGCTTCAGCAATAAGGAAGATCCTATTTTCTCCTTACTGGTAAATGTTCACATTTTCGCACTGAAATAGGTACACTTTAGTGCTCCATGGCAATAGAGAAACATATTATCTTAAATTTCCTGTCTTCCTACCTCTTAAATGTGCCCCATCTTCTGTAGGAGTCCTTAAATGTTGGCCTTCTTGCTATCTTACAGATTGCTTTTTGATGAAAACACAAAATAGAGCTTTCTAGGAATATGTGATAAGGAATTGGTGATATGACCTTATGCAAGAAGACCTTTAAAAGGTGAAAAAGAGCTAAGCATACAGTGGGCTTTAAATTATGTCTTTGTGCTTTATCTATAGGATTCCACCATGCTCAGAAGTTCATTAACTGCATTAATTCCAGTCGGTGGACCTGGACGTGGGAGGAGGTGGAGAAATGACAAAAGGAGCTATAGCTATGGAACCGTTCACTAGATGGAGAATCAAGCAAATGGAAGAAACAACATTTCCCACAGTTAACGTTTAGTGAGCCAGAGCCATTTTTTCAATGCATTAAAAGTTAAAGTTAGGGCTTCCCTGGTGGTGCAGTGGTTGAGAATCTGCCTGCTAATGCAGGGGACACGGGTTCGAGCCCTGGTCTGGGAGGATCCCACATGGCGCGGAGCAACTGGGCCCATGAGCCACAACTACTGACCCTGCGCGTCTGGAGCCTGTGCTCCGCAACAAGAGAAGCCGCGATAGTGAGAGGCCCGTGCACCACGATGAAGAGTGGCCCCCGCTTGCCACAACTAGAGAAAGCCCTCGCACAGAAACGAAGACCCAACACAGCAAAAATAAATAAACAAATTACTAAAACTCCTACCCCCAACATCTTCTAAAAAAAAAAAAAAAAGTTAAAGTTAAGTCTTAAACATGCTTTTCAACAACTTTTTAAAAAGCAGGTCTATCCCTTACCCCAAACAGACAGTAGAGACTGTTCAACCAGGAGTGACCTAGTCTTTGTCTTGATATCACTGAGCTCTAGCCCTATTCCACTCACATCTGGTGTAGCCAGGGATCAGTTCATCCCTGACTGGAGCTGGCAATATGCACAACTCCAGGGGGCACAGTTCCCATGCTCTACAGTGTGAAGGGTGCAATGTGAAAGTCACCCTGTGCCGCCCCGAGAGACTTTGGCTAGAGGGAAGCTCAGGCTGCTGTGTTGCTGTGGCTCTCATTCAAGCCAGAGACCCTAAGTTTAATTGCTAGAGGCTGTAATGAGCTGTGAAAAAATGGATAAGAAGATAACACTTTTTAAAGATCAGTGATGGATGATTCTCATTTATGTAATGAACTGTAGGCTGAGGAGAAATCTCATATACTAATCCTTCAAATCCTACAGGACTCTGGGTCTTAACCCCACCCCTTGCCTCTCATGCCTCCTTCTCTGACCCTGCATGTTCTCTATCTACCCTTGTCCCCAAACCCTGTGCATATGTCTCCATTGTACTTTCCATTCTCAGTATGTCTCTCCCCTTACTTATATCTTCTCCCTTTCCTTTTGATCTCTTTCATCTTTCTTTCTGCTCCTAACATTTATTTCTCTGTTCTGCTATTTTAAGCATTCCCAATATGTCGCCTTATCTCTGTCTCTCTAGGTCCTTCCTTTCTGTGTCCCAGTGGGCATCATTCATCTCCAGCTGCCTTTTTACTGTCTATTCACCCTTTCCCCCACTGCTTCTTTAATCTCCTTTGGTCAATACCCCGTTTCTTTTATTTTTCTAGTTTCTTTCTTTCTATCTTTTCCTTTAACTGACCATGATGAGAAACCAAAGTACAGTGTCCTCTCTGGTCCCAGACTGATTTTTCTTCCGTGTCTGCGGTCCTTGAAAATGTACAGAAGACTTTTGGGGATTCAAAAGTAAATCTCAATACTCATAACATTTAAAGCTGGCCTTTCCATTACACCTTGAACATACTGCAATTTTATAGATATTTATAACACACGCTGAAGAACATTTTTATACTATTTATTCCTGCACCACACATGAGACTACTAAAGTGCAGGCTGTGTGATCCTTAATCTCAGCTCTACATATATTCCTCACTGGCTTTAGAATTCTTGAAAAAATGCTTAAACCTATGTCAAAACTCTTCTCAAGCATGTGTCTATTTTTCTCTTGACTACTTGTGTGCACAAAAGGAAAACTTGCCTCCTCGCCTTGTTTTGCCCAGTTATTACCCCTGCACTAAAGTCCACCTTTGGGCAGCAAACAGTCCCATGATTTTGGAACTCAGATAATGATTTAGGCAAATGCTGAGGAAGAAAACTTCCCAAATAATTTAGCACCTTGTTCAAGAAATCAGAAAGTAAGCCACAAAATAGATCAAAGAAGTAGTAACAGACTCATAAACATAAGAACAAAAATACATGAGTTAGAATCCAAAAGCTGGTTCATTGAAAAAATAATATAAAATAGATAAAATACCAAACAAACTACTTAAGAAGGGTAAAAGGGACAAAATGCAAATACACAAAATGAGAATTAGTTAAGGGGAAGGGGATAACCACAGAAACAGAGAAAATAGAAGGAATCTTAAGATGCTATTTTGTTCAATTATGGCCAAAAAATTCAGAAAAATGGAATAAAACATGTAATATTTAAAGAAAGCATAATTTGCTAAAATTGACTTAAAAATAAGGAGAAAGATCTAAAGAGACCGATATTCAGGACTGATACTCCAGATACTTTTATGGCAGGGGGCTCAAACAGTAAGAACGGAATCCAGCTGTACCTGCACGTTATGGCTGAATATAAGCCCTGCCAAGAGCCACATAAAACAGAAGAATTTGACAAAGAACTACCCTTAGAAGAGCTATAAGGTACTAATGGTTTAAGAGGAAATTCTACCAAAGCTTAAAAGAGTAGACAATTCCAAATTATTGAAATTTTAGAACATAGAAAAAGAAAATAAATGGGCATTTCGTATTTGATAAAGATATTTAAAATCAGGGGAAAATATTGAAGGGAGGTAGATCACTCAATAAATATTGCTGGGACAACTGAGTAGCCACATGGATCTATACATCACACTACATACCAGAAAAAATTTCAAATGGACCAATGATTAAAGTGTTCAAAATGAATCCTTAAAAGTACTAGGAGAAATGTGACAACACTTTAATCTTAAAATGAAAAGAACTTTCCTAAAAAGACTTTTAAAAATCCATAAACCATAGTGGAAAATGGAGAGAAAATTTTAAATATACTTATAATTTATTATATTGACATTTTATAGACGCTGGAAGGATACACAGAATTTAATGATAGTGAGAGATGGGGGTAAACTAGGCAAATGTAGGTCACTATGGAAGAGAGGCTTTCACTTTATTAAAACATTGATTTATATTACATAGTAATACCTATTTTAAGCATGAGGAAATACTTTCTGAGAAAGGAATACTTGCTTATGATAAAATATCTAGGAGGTGGTGGAGCCAAGATTTGAATTAAAAAAAAGAGAAACTGAGTTAAATAATGTGGCACATGATTATATATAATTTATATAACTCCAAAATGTAATATGTTAGAATAAGTGAACTATTTTGAATAGTGCTTCACTTTACCTTACAGTAAATTGTAGAACTCTCTTCTTCATGGAATCCTGCTTTTTGTTCAAATATTTCATTTGGTGCCATCTTGTCAATGGTTTTTTTCAAAGGAAGAACACAGGTATCAGTGGAAGGGAAGAATAGTTTGGAAAGTATGTTGGCAATTCTCCATCCTATATATTTGGAGAAATTTTCATCCCCTACATTTGATGAAACTTTTGTACTATAACTTGTGAAAGGATCAGTTGGGTCATTTATCTCAGCCTGTTGAAAGAAAAGAGAAAAGAACCAGTTGACATAGAATTAAATGAGAAAAAATGATGTATTATTATTAAAGTTAAAATGTATGTTTATTTTCTTTGACTAATGTCGCTTTCTTCCTATTAAAATAAGCTTTAAAAGAGAAATGCAGTTCCCCAAAAGATTTTAAAAATCATAACAAGAATTTTCAATGAAATAAACAGTTAAGCATGAAGGAGATCAGTCTTGAAATTTCAAAAATGTAATGATATAATTTCTATTTTAAATTTGTAACTTCCCACACAAGAATTTCATAAGCATTTGTAATATTTATTTAATAAGAAATTAAGCAATCAGTTGAAGTAATACAAATGTTTTAAGTCAGAATTTCATTTCTCTGTGCATAATCTAAACTTTCTTTGAAGTCAACAGAAAATTTCTATGGCACAAAACTTGAGTAAAGTAAAAAAAAAAGGGCTTTATATTTAGGTTTCATTGGAGACGTTCTAGAATTTAGATTTATATTAAATTGAATATGTCCTAATATAGGAAAAAACCTAACACAAAAATTCCACAATACTTAAGCAATTTTTATTCAGGAAAGAGCAATTTTCTGAATTTTCCTATTTATATTCAATAATGTCCATGACTGATTTTTAATTATATCTTCTTTTGAGACAGCTAGAGGCATGTTTTCCTTGGCTGGTGTCAGTAATAATAAATGAAGATGTAAGTTTCAAAATGTCATGTATTATACTTTTTTTTAGTGTTTCGAATATGTTAATATTAAAAACTCTCTCATAACTAAGTTAGGTGCTGCCTCCTATTATTTAAGTTCTTTCAGTTTTATTTAATATTATCCATCTTTGGGCAGCTCATTACCAGTCACTCAGGATTCATTTTAAATGTCTATAGATCCTATGGTAGAAAACAAAGGAATGAAAAACGTTTTTCTGCATATGAATAACTAACCTCTTTAGGATTCCAAGATCAGGATTAGCTCAATGAAATTACTATTTAAAGACTGACTATTGCATTATATAGACAAAATTACAGTGGAAAAAATGAGAACAATCTTATGATAAAGATTGAAAAAATACCTTTATTTTATTAAAGCAGTAAGGAAAATAGCAAAAGACAAAGTAAATGCATATGGAATACTGTGAAATGATGAGAAAGAATAACATGCAAAAAACGTGGAAAAAATACAGTGAAAATCATGCAAATAGGTAAGCATCAAAAAAAATGAAATGAGTGCTCAAAATACGCTCAAAGTGCTAGAAAATTAATACTGACATTTAAAAAAGAGCTGTATTTTCACTATTTCAGAAAAGGAACTTTATCACTAGCCCTCATTGAAATATATCTATTCTTAAATATCTTTGATTTCAATTATCTCTGGATGTTGAAATCAGTATACAATTATGTTTATACTATTCCCAGTTGTGTATCTTGCTTATTAACTAGGTCAAAATCATGGAAAGAGCATTCAATTTCAAAGAAGAAATTAAATTGTGCCAAGAACACTCAGTAGCTGTTGTGATTTTCAGGACATTATTTAATGTCTCAAAGTCTGAATGTTCATCTGTAAAATGGTAATCACAATACCTGGGCTGTTTATTCTGCTTAGTTTCTCTGGATTAATTTTTTCATAAGAAAAGGTACTTCAAAATCAATAACAACATATAGTTGCACAAACATACTACTATGAGCTCTTCCATTGCTAAGAGAATGATGAATTAATAAATGTGTAAGTGAATGGACCAACATCACATGATTTCTGGTAAAATACATTGTTTCCAGGAGAGCATTACCCTGCATTATAGAATGTTAATGCTCTTTTCGTTTTGTCTCATTTGGCTATGCTTTGCTTTCTTCCCTCCCAGACTGGATAGGTTATATAGATCCAGATGCCAGCTCTCTCAAATAGCAAAATGAAGGCATTGCCACATCTTTCACGATGGTTCCCTGGTTGAAAGCCCAGGTTAATTTTCTGCCCTCAATGACGTCCAAGGCATTCAACTTACGGAAATGTAGCTTCAAATATCTGTCAAAGGCATATTTGCCTTATCAATAAAAGGTTTTGTTTGTTTTCCTGCAGGAAAAAGCCAGGAAAGAATATGGGGCTTTGCACTTAGAAAGATCTGAAATCAGGTCTGGCTATCCCATTTACAAATTTATTTATTTATTTATTATTTATTATTATTTATTTCAATTAATTTATTATTTTTGGTTGTGTTGGGTCTTCTTTGTGGTGCGCAGGCTTCTCATTCTGGTGGCTTCTCTAGCTGCAAAGCATGGGCTCTAGAGCACGGGGGCTTCAGTGATGAGGCACGTGGGCTCAGTAGTTGTGGCTCGTGGGCTCTCTTAGAGCAAAGGCTCAGTAGCTGTGGTGCACGGGCTTAGCTGCTCCGCAGCATGTGGGATCTTCCCGGACTAGGGCTTGAACCCATGTCCCCTGCATTGGCAGGCAGATTCTTAACCACTGTGCCACCAGGGAAGCCCCCACATACTAATTTAAAATGCAAACTTGGGGAATTTAGTTAACCTCTCCAGGTCTATATATTGTGTTTAGTTTGGTTCCATTTTGTTTTTCATTTGTGATGTGGAGCTAATAATTACCACCTCAGAGTTTTGTGAGGATTCACTTAGACGACAAAGGATGATCTGTCTAGCCAATAGTGAGAAGCTCAATAGGCATCAGTTGTTTCAGGGCTACCCTAAGACAGACACTGATGCTCTGGCTTTTATAAGATCCTTCCACCACCAATCTTGAGAACATCTGAACTAACCTCTTCATGCTGAAAACAAATTTGTTACATAGCCACTTTTATATTAACAAATCTATCAAACAGGATTATAATTATACGTCCATAGTCATCTCTATTCTAAAGAGTCTTCCTTCTCTTAAAGATATTATTCTCATTTTAAAATTCAGAGACTATGAATTTATTTATGCTAATGGTGCGTAAGTATAAATCTATACTTTTTGGAAGTAAACTTACCCAAAATATGAATGACCATTATTTAGATTCCAAACTCATGAATTTACTACTATTGACTGCCAATGAATACTACCCCAAACTCCAATCTTTATACATTATTTATACATTTACATTTTTATCATGTGTGCCTATTTTCTTAGCAATGCCATGCAAGCTTTAAAATTCAGGATTTTTCTTATTCCATTGTTGAAATGACATTTTTTATTAAGAAACAAATGGCAATTTTTATTATCTATGACAATTTTACTGATATGGTATTAAAATTGAAAAAGTGACATTCCTGAAGAATATTTCTCTCTCACATAGATTGTAGCAACATGCAAGGTCAGATACCCACCCTTCTGTCTTTATATTGGGCATAATGATGGTAAAAACCAGGATTCATTTAGGTTGGCAAGAAGATGGATGTCAGAGCAGGTGAAATTATGCAGGGAATTATGATGTAGTAGCAATACAAAAGAAAATAAAAGCCTGTCCAGAGTTCTGAATTTTCCATCAATAATTAGGGAAATGTAGTACCGAAATTTAAGCTAACTCACACTACCCTCAACATGATGGAATAAAAGAGAAAGAAATAGGATATTAAGCCACTGTGGCATAGTTTGCATTAAACTTTGTCTCCATCTCTTACTATGTCTCTGTTTTTGGTCTCCACCTGTCCTTAAGTAGTCTCAGACCTGGGAACATTTAACTTATTTGTGAAAAAAATTATAATTTTTTTTTCAAACTTCAAAATTTAAATATAAGTGACTTACTGGTGGTCTCAAAAGGTTATTTCCTACAGGAGTTATAAAATCTCACAAAGGAGGACAGCATGAGTAACTCCTTCTTACTAAAATTGTGGTCCTTAGACAATTATTATTGTCATTACCTAGGAGCATGCTCTAAATAGAGAATTTCAGGCCCTACTCCTGAATATATTAAAGTTTAAAAAGGACTGATGTAGTAGATTAAGAAAAGGACTAGATGGGAATATCCATTTTCCCACTTTACAAGTTGTGTGATCTTGTACAAGTTACTTAACCTCTCTAAGCATGTTTCTTCATTCCTAAAATAGAATAATAATAATACTGTCCTTTCTAGGTTACTGTAAAAATTAAACACAAAACGTGAATATATTTTCTAGCATAGTGTCTGGCACACAAAGGTTCTTCAATAAATGTTAGTTCCTTGTTTATATCTAATTTTGGAAGCAGGATGACATGGAAATGACAAAGCCTTTGGGTTAAACTCACTCATAGGTGCATTCACCACCAGCTACTTCTTTTAATCTTGTTTAGACTCAGATCCTCTATCCATATGGGTGATTATGGTGGTGGGAGAGTTATAAGGCTTAGATGAGTTAATAAAGGTAAGATACTTAGCACAGTGGCTGGTGCATTGTAAAAACTCTACAAATATTTTTGTTTTCCTAAAACAACGTATCTGTTATACTGGAATTCTATTCGTAAGTATTTAAAGAAACCACACTCTTTCAAAAATACACCTCCCTTTCCATGTTTAAGAGTTTCCATTTATGTCAAAAGAAGAGCCATATGTGGGGGATGAGAGAGATCGTTATTGAGAGAATAGAGACTAATAGTGCTGTTTATTCTATTTTGCTGCTTAAAGAGTACATTACGAAGATGGCAGCATGGGAGGATGAGGATTTCAAGTCTCCCTACAACTAGGGCACCTGCTGGATGCTGGTGGGGGACCTCAATACCCAAGGAAATGGGAGGAACCCCAAGCAACCAGGTACAATGTGGAGGGGAGTGAGGGGGAGGAGAAGTGGAGGCCAGACAGGACCAGTGCCCCTGAGGGGTGGCTGGGAGAGGGGAGGGGTTCCCACACCTGGCGGGACCCTTGGGAGCTTGGAGGATCAGGGGGGAGTGCACCTAGCATTTCCCCTGCCCAGTTGGGTCCTGGGAGGCCTGCTGGGCTCCCAGACCTGGTCCTCTGTTCTCCGGGGCCCCCTCTGGGCCACGTGGATCCTAGGAGCATAGGAGGGAGGTGGGGGGAGAATAGGAGAGGCGGATGGAGTGGGGCCTTCCGGGACTGGAGGGTCAGGGGAGGCGCGGAGGGCATTTCCCCCACTCACTTGGGCCCTAGGAAGCCTGCTAGGCTACCAGGCCTGGTCCTCAATTCTCCAGAGCCCCCTCTGACCTTGTGGGTCCTAGGGGCATGGGAGGGAGGAGGGAAAGAGGAGGAGAGGCCGACAGTGGGACCCTCCAGGACTGGAAAATCAGCAGAGGTGTGGAGTGAGTTCCCCCCACCCATTCGGGCCCTGGGAAGCCTGCTGGGGTCCCGCCTAAATCCCACCCCTACCTAAGTCCTGCGACACACAGCCAAGGCCTTTTCTGGCTTTTTTTTCCCTCCTGTCTTTTTCTATTTTGGTTCTCTTTTACCTTCTGGTTGTTGTTTCATGTATATATTAATTTATTTTTTCTAACATATCTGTTAGTTTTCTAATTTTATTTTATTTTCTACTCTGTAATTGTTCTGCTCCTTTTTTTTCTTTTCTTTGTTTTGCAGACCTGCGTGGCTTGTGGAATCTTGGTTCACGACTTGGGGGTCAGGCCTGAGCTCCTGGAATGGGGGTTCTGAGTCCAAACCACTGGACTATCAGAAAACCTCAGACCCCAGGGAATATTCATCACAGTGAGGTCTCCCACAGGTCCTCATCTCGACACCAAGACCCAGCTGTACCCAGCAGCCCACAAACTCAAGTGGTGGAAGCCTCAGGCCAAACAACCAGTAAGACAGGAACACAATCCCACCCATAAAAATAAAAAAAAAAAAAAAAACTGAGATGACAAGAACATATGTCACTGATGAAGGAGCAAGGTAAAAAATTACAAGACCAATAAATGAAGAGGAAATAGGCAACCTCTCTGAAAAAGAATTCAGAGTAATGATAGTAAAGATGAACCAGAATCTCAGAAACAGAATGGAGGCACAGATAGAGAAAATACAAGAAATGTTTAACAAAGACCTAGAAGAACTAAAGAACAGAGATAAACAACACAATAACTAAAATGAAAAATACACAAGAAGGAATCAATAACAGAATAACTGAGGGAGAAGAACAAATAAGTGAGCTGGAAGAGAGAATGTTGGAAATAACTGATGAGGAGCGGAGTAAAGATAAAACAATGAAAAGAATTGAAGACAATCTCAGAGACTTCTTGTACAATACTAAACACACCAACATTCGAATTATAGGGGTCCCAGAAGAAGAAGAGAAAAGGAAAGGGTCTGAGAAAATATTCAGAGAGATTATAGTGGAAAACTTCCCTAACATGGGCAAGGAAATAGTCACCCAAGTTCAGGAAGTGCAGCGTCCCACACAAGTTAAACCCTAGGAGAAACACACCAAGACACATATTAATCAAACTAACATTAAATTCCAAGAAAAAATATTAAAAGCAGCAAGGGAAAAGCAAAAAATAACATACAAAGGAATCCCCATAAGGTTAACAGCTAATTTTTCAGCAGAAACTCTGCAGGCCAGAAGGCAGAGGCAGGACATACTTAAAGTGATAAAAGAGAAAAACCTACAACCAAGATTACTCTACCCAGCAAGGATTTCATTCAAATTCGATGGAGAAATCAAAAGCTTTTCAGGCAAGCAAAAGCTAAAGAATTCAGCACCACCAAGCCAGCTTTACAACAAAAGCTAAAGGAACTTTTCTAGGCAGGAAACACAAAAGACCCACACCGAAAGCAACTAGAGAAAGAAGAACAAAGAAAATCCAAAATTATTACAAGGAAAGAAATCATAAAAATCAAAGCAGAAATAAGTGAAATAGAAATGAAGAAAAAATAGGAAAGATCAATAAAACTAAAATTTGGTTCTTTGAGGAGATAAAAAAATTGATAAACCTTTAGCCAAACTCATCAAGGATGCAATTCAATAAAATTAAAAATGAAAAAGGAGAAATCACAACTGACACCGCAGAAATACAAAGTATTATAGGAGAATACTACAAACAACTATATGCCAATAAAATGGACAACCACAAAAAAATGGACAAATTCTTGGAAAGGGACAATTTTCTAAGACTGAACCTGGAAGAATTAGAAAATATAACCAGACTTATCACAAGTAATGAAATTGAAACTTTAATTAAAAATCTTCCAACAAACAAAAGTCCAGGACCAGACGGCTTCACAGGTGAATTCTATCAAACATCTAGAGAAGAGTTGACACCCATCGTTCTGAAACTCATCCAAAAAACTGCAGAGGAAGGAACACTCCCAAACTCATTCTACAAGGCCACCAACACCTGGATACCAAAACCAGACAAAGATATCACAAAAAAAAAAAAAAAGAAAGAAATTTACAGACCAATATCACTGATGATTATAGATGCAAAAATCCTCAACAAAATACTAGCAAACAGAATCCAACAGCACATTAAAAGGATCATACACCATGATCAAGTGGGATTTATCCCAGGGATACAAGGATTCTTCAGCATATGAAAATCAATCAATGTGATACACCCTATTAACAAACTGAAGACTAAAAACCATATGATATCTCAACAGATGCAGAAAAAGCTTTTGACAAAATTCAACACCCATTTATGATAAAAACTCTTCAGAAAGTGGTCACAGAGGGAACCTACCTGAACATAATAAAGGCCATATATGCCAAACCCACAGCAAACAGCATTCACAATGGTGAAAAAGTGAAAGCATTTCCTCTAAGATCAGGAAAAAGACAAGGATGTCTTGTCTTTTTCCTGATTAACATAGTTGCTGAAGTCAACATAGTTGTTGAAGTCCTAGCCACAGCAATCAGAGAAGAGAAAGGAACACAAATTGGTAAAGAACTAAAACTGTTACTATTTGCAGATGACATGATACTATACACAGAAAATCCTAAAGATGCCACCAGAACAACTAGAGCTAATCAATGAATTTGGGAAAGTTTTAGTGTACAAAATAAATGCACAGAAATCTCTTGCATTCCTATACACTAACAATGAAATATCAGAAAGAGAAATTAAGGAAACAATCACATTCACCATTGGAAGAAAAAGAATAAAATACCTAGGAATAAACGTACCTAAGGAGACAAAACACCTGTACTCAGAAAAATACAAGACACTGATGAAACAAATCAAAGATGACATAAACATGGAGAGATATATGATGTTCATGGATTGGAAGAATCAATATTGTGAAAATGACTATACTACACAAAGCAATCTACAGATTCAATGCAATCCCTATCAAATTACCAATGGAATTTTTTACAGGGCTAGAATGAAAAAAATCTTAAAATTTGCGTGGAGATACAAAAGACCCCGAATAAACAAAGCAATCTTGAGGGAAAAAAATGGAGCTGGAGGAACTGGACTCCCTGACTTCAGACTATACTACAAAGCTACAGTAATCAAGACAATAAGGTACTGGCATAAAGACAGAAATACAGATCAATGGAACCAGATAGAAACCCAGAGATAAACTGATGCACCTGTGGTTAACTAATCTATGACAAAGGAGGCAAGGATATACAATGGAGAAAAGACAGGGTCTTCAATAACTGGTGCTGGGAAAACTGGACAGCTACATGTTAAAGAATGAAATTAGAACACTCCCTAACACCATACACTAAAATAAACTCAAAATGGATTAGAGACCTAAATCTAAGACCGGACACTATAAAACTATTAGAAGAAAACATAGGAAGAACACTCTTTGACATAAATCACAGCAAGATCCTTCATGACCCACCTCCCAGAGTAATTGAAATAAAAACATAAATAAACAAATGGGACCTAATGAAACTTAAAAGCTTTTTCACAGCAAAGGAAACTATAAACAAGACGAAAAGACAACCCTCAGAATAGGAGAAAACATCTGCAAACAAATCAACAAAGGATTAATCTCCAAACAGCTCATGCAGCTCCATATTAAAAAAACAACCAAATCAAAAAAGAGGCAGAAGACCTAAATAGACATTTCTCCAAAGAAGACATACAGATGGCCAAGAGGTACAGGAAAGGCTGTTCAACATCACTAATTATTAGAGAAATTCAAATCAAAACTACAATGAGGTATCACCTCACACCAGTTAGAATGGGCATCATCAGAAAATCTACAAACAACAAATGCTGGAGAGGGTGTGGAGAGAAGGGAACACTCTTGCACTGTTGGTGGGAATACAAATTGATACAGCCACTGTGGAGAACAATATGGAGGTTCCTTAAAAAACTAAAAATAGAATTACCATATGACCCAGCAAATGAAGCAACTGACAAAGGATTAATCTCCAAAATTTACAAGCAGCTCATGCAGCTCAATAACAACAACAAAAAAAACAACCCAATCCAAAAATGGGCAGAAGACCTAAATAGACCTTTCTACAAAGAAGATATACAGACTGCCAACAAACACATGAACGAATGCTCAACTTCATTAATCATTAGAGAAATGCAAATCAAAACTACAATGAGATATCATCTCACACCAGTCAGAATGGCCATCATCAAAAAATCTAGAAACAATAAATGCTGGAGAGGATGTGGAGAAAAGGGATCCCTCTTGCACTGTTGGTGGGAATGTAAATTGATACAGCCACTGTGGAGAACAGTACGGAGGTTCCTTAAAAAACTAAAAATAGAACTACCATATGACCCAGCAATCCCACTACTGGGCATATACCCTGAGAAAACCATAATTCAAGAAGAGTCATGTACCAAAATGTTCATTGCAGCTCTATTTACAATAGCCTGGAGATGGAAACAACCTAAGTGTCCATCATTGGATGAATGGATAAAGAAGATGTGGCACATATATACAATGGAATATTACTCAGCCATAAAAGAAACAAAATTGAGCTATTTGTAATGAGGTGGATAGACCTAGAGTCTGTCATACAGAGTGAAGTAAGTCAGAAAGAGAAAGACAAATACCATATGCTAACACATATATATGGAATTTAAGAAAAAAAATGTCATAAAGAACCTAGGGGTAAGACAGGAATAAAGATACAGACCTACTAGAGAATGGACTTGAGGATATGGGGAGGAGGAAGGGTAAGCTGTGACAAAGTGAGAGAGAGGCATGGACATATATACACTACCAAACGTAAGGTAGATAGCTAGTGGGAAGAAGCCGCATAGCACAGGGAGATCAGCTCGGTGCTTTGTGACTGCCTGGAGGGGTGGGATAGGCAGGGTGGGAGGGAGGGAGACACAAGAGGGAAGAGATATGGGAACATATGTATATGTATAACTGATTCACTTTGTTATAAAGCAGAAACTAACACACCATTTTAAAGCAAGTATACTCCAATACAGATGTAAAAAAAAAAAAAACCACATGCACCCCAATGTTCAT
Source organism: Pseudorca crassidens (assembly GCF_039906515.1). Classification (NCBI taxonomy): domain Eukaryota; kingdom Metazoa; phylum Chordata; class Mammalia; order Artiodactyla; family Delphinidae; genus Pseudorca; species Pseudorca crassidens. The sequence goes on from NC_090298.1 coordinate 90,508,848, forward strand.
TGCAGCACTATTTACAATAGCCAGATCATTTAAGCAATCTAAATTCCCATTGACAGATGAAAGGATAAAGAAGATGTGATACACATACACAATGGAATATTACTCAGCCATAAAAAAGAACAAAATTGGTTCATTTGTAGAGACATGGATGTCATACAGAGTGAAGTAAGTCAGAAATAGAAAAACAAGTATCATATATTAACACATATATGTGGAATCTACAAAAATGGTACAGATGAACTGTTTGAAAGGCAGAAATAGAAACACAGATGTAGAGAACACACATATGGACACCAAGGGGGGAAAGCAGGGGACGGGGGTGGTGGTGGTGGGATGAATTAGGAGATTGGGATTGACATATATACACTATTATGTATAAAATATATAACTAATAAGAACCTCTGTACAAAAAATAAAAATTCAAAAAATTGAAAATAAAGATTAAATTATATAAAAGTAAAAATTAAAAAAAGAAATACAAACTGGAAAAGAAGTAGTAAAACTGTCACTGTTTGCAGATGACATGATACTATACATGGAAAATCCTAAAAATGCCACAATAAAACTACTAGAACTAATCAATGAATTTGTTAAGGTTGCTGGATACAAAATTAATGCACAGAAATCACTTGCATTCCTATACACTAACAATGAAAGATCAGAAAGAGTAATTATGGCAACAATCCCATTCACCACTGCAATAAAAAGAATAAAATAGCTAGGAATAAACCTACCTAAGGAGACCAAAGACGTGTACTCAGAAAACAATAGAACACTGGTGAAAGAAATCAAAGATGACATAAACAGATGAAGAAATATACCATGCTCTTGGATTGGAAGAATCAACATTGTGAAAATAACTATACTACCCAAAGCAATCTACAGATCCAATGCAATCCCTATCACAATACCAATGGCATTCTTTACAGAATTAGAACAAAGATTTTTACAATTTGTATGGAAACACAAAAGACGCTGAATAACCAAAGCAATCTTGAGAAAGAAAAACAGAGCTGGCGGAATCTGGCTCCCAGACTTCAAACTGTACTACAAAGCTACAGTAATCAACACAGTATGGTACTGGCACCAAAACAGAAATATAGATCAATGGTACAGGATAGAAAGCCCAGAGATAAACCCATGCACATATGGTCACCTAATTTATGACAAAGGATGCAAGAACATACAACGGAGAAAACGCAGATTCTTCAATAAGTGGTGCTGGAAAAACTGGACTGCTATATGTAAAAGAATGAAATTAGAATACTCCCTAACACCATACACAAAAATAAACTCAAAATGGATTAAAGATCTAAATGTAAAAAAACTATAAAACTCTTAGAGGAAAACACAGGATAAACTCTCTTTGACATAAATCACAGAAAGATCCTTTTTGACCCACCTCCTAGAGTAATGAAAATAAAAACAAAAATAAACAAATGGGAGCTAATGAAACTTAAAAGCTTTTGCACAGCAAAGGAAACTATAAACAAGGCAAAAAGACAACCCTTAGAATGGGAAAAAATATTTGCAAATGAAGCAACTGACAAAGGATTAACCTCCAAAATATACAAACATGTCTTGGAGCTCCGTATCAAAAAAACAAACAACCGAATCAAAAAATGGGCAGAAATCCTAAACAGACATTTCACCAAAGAAGACATACAGATGGCCAAGAGGCACATGAAAGGCTGCTCAACATCACTAATTATTAGAGCAAGGCAAAACTGCAATTAGATATCACCTCACACTGGTCAGAATGGCCATCATCAAAAAATCTAGAAACAATAAATGCTGGAGAGGGTGTGGAGAAAAAGGAACCCTATTGCACTGTTGTTGGGAATGTAAATTGATACAGCCACTATGGAGAACAGCATGTAAGTTCCTTAAAAAAACTAAAAATAGAACTACCATATGACCCAGCAGTCCCACTACTGGGCATATATCCTGAGAAAACCATAATTCAAAGAGACACATGGGACTTCCCTGGTGGCGCAGCGGTTGAGAGTCCGCCTGCCAATGCAGGGGACACGGGTTTGTGCCCCAGTCCGGGAAGATCCCACATGCCACGGAGTGGCTGGGCCCATGAGCCATGGCCGCTGAGCCTGCACGTCTGGAGCCTGTGCTCTGCAACGGGAGAGGCCATGACAGTGAGAGGCCAGCGTAACGCAAAAAAAAAAACAAAAGAGAGACACATGCACCCCAATGTTCATTGCAGCTCTATTTACAATACCCAGGACATGGAAACAGTCTAAATGTCCGATGACAGATAAATGGATAAAGAAGATGTGGTACATATATACAATAGAATATTATTCAGCCATAAAACAGAAAGAAATTGGGTCAGGTTTAGAGTTGTGGATGGATCTAGAGTCTGCCATACAGAGTGAAGTAAGTCAGAAAGAGAAAAACAAATATATTAACACATATATGTGGAATCTAGAAAAATGGTACAGATGCACCTATCTGCAGGGCAGGAATAGAGACATAGACGTAGAGTAGAGAACCGACATGTGGACACGGTGGGGAAAGGGAGGATGGAACGAATTGGGAGATTAGGTTTGGCATAAATACACTACCATGTGTAAAATAGATAGGTAGTGGGAGCCTGCTATATAGCACAGGGAGCTCAGCTTGGTGCTCTGTGACAACCTAGATGGGTGGGATGGTGGTGGTGGGGAAGTCCAAGAGGGAGGGGATATATGTATACATATAGCTGATTCACTTCATTGTACAGCAGAAACTAACACAACATTGTAAAGCAATTATACTCCAATAAATAGAAAAAATACATTAGGAGTATGGAAATATCATTAAGAATAAAAACAAATTTTATTTTAAAGATATCACCATGAAATGTTAACCAGCAAGGGCTTTACCTAATGAGTCAAAGGTACCCTGAATAAAGTCACATATTCATTTTAGTTGTACATATTTCATTTTGATATTTTAGGTCATATACCAGATGGCGGAAAGCATTTATACATGATGACTTTTCCTAGATGTGCCAACATATGCTGCTGAATTGCCTATACAGAAGAGCCTTGCTCATTGCAAGTCTCCATGGAAGTATTTCAAACAAAGCACATCAATTAACATTTGTTTATTATGCCATTGTGACTATATGACAGTTTTTTATTTCTTTCCCAAATACTCAGGCAACAGTTGGGTTTATATTGAATTTGTCAGATGAAGGTTCATGTTTAGGGATATTTAGAAATGTTTTTCATTTCAAATTTGCTATTAAATATCTCACCTCTCATCTAACCTCCATTAAGTATCAAATTTTATGAACAGATATAAAAAGAATTGTAGATGATAGAATGCTACTATGGATAAAAAAACATACAAGGCATTAAAGTACATAATACAGTTAGTGAAGGATTTACCAGTGATGTAGATAAATTGAGGTATTAAGTATAAATTTTAATTTATTAAAATCAATAGTTTATCATATGAATTGCATATTTATTTTTAAAGTATAAAGAGAGAAAATCTCTCTTAATTCCATAAACATACAAGTATCATCAATCCTAGTGAAATAAATCCTTCCATTCTAATGTAGAGTCGTTTATAATTAAGGCTATGTTTCACTCTGTGTAGGTAATATGATGATTACCTTACACAAGGAAAGGTTCTGGGAGCAAGGTGTTAGGAAGGAAAGAATAAACAAAGGTTTTGCTATAAGCATAGTCATTTGCATTAACTGAAATAAAAGTGGAATAAATATTTTATTTCAGATCAAAGCATCTGAGGCACAAGCCTTCACTGTATGCACTGTATAGGGCTTTTTTTTTTTTTAGATGTTCTCTATTCACATTGAGCAGTGAGGCAGCTTCTAAGGACTAACAAGGTTTTTACCACTTGTAAAAGAAAGCTTCTAACTATTTTATGCCATAGAATTTGTTCCCCAAAGAGGTATCACAGGACAATAATATAAGTGGTTTAACAGTATGTGGGAATTATTAAGTAATTTTTAAAAACTAAGCATGTTTAAAAACAAGTAACTAACCTTTGTATTCTATTACTGTAAATAAGTGTTGCCATGATAGTGCCGAAAAGAAAAGAAAGAAAAGAAAGAAAAAGAAAGGAAATTTGATTATATCTTGTTCATGTTGTACTGTAAAATTAAACACACCTATAAAGATAAATTATATAGAAAGTGTTCAGACTATTCCAGTCAAGATAGTACAACTTTAATAATTTCAAAATATTTGCTCTAACACATTACACCTATAGACCAAATGTACTCATTCTTTTGAAATCATCTTGCTTTGTCTGATTCATATATGTGATTTAGTTGTTCAAGTTATTCTACAGTACCATTATTAACTCGTTTAGGAAGGCAGCTTTTTAAAACATGAAATAAATATAAGTATCATTTTCCTCAAAGAAATTAAGCATAAAAGGGAGTTTCAGCCTTAGAAGAGAAAAACTGAAAACTGCATAGATGCTAATCACTTTGGTCTTTTCAATAATTAGCTGTGGAGAATTTAAAGGCATTAGTTTAGACATTATTATTCCTGAAACCTAGTATAGACATTTTATTATGCAATTTACATTAAAAATATATTAGCTAAAAATAATTTGGAAAAAAATGCTTTATGACCAAAATCATAAAAATGATGCAAGGAAAACCATTAGCTAGGAAAAGAACAAACACTGCAGTCAGACACTTAGCTTTGTCATACCTGTACCAATATAGAATTCTTGGCCAATAAAACTATCCTTCAAAATCAGATTGAATACAAGCCTTTTGTCAGTAAAAACTGACAGAATTAGCCACCAGCAGATGCTCATGAAAAGAATATGAAAGGATTTTCTTTGAGCAAAAGAAAAATAATCCCATATGGAAGGTCAGCAATTCAAGAAGGAAAAGTAAGGAGAGAAACATGTAAATATATAAGTAAATCTAAAGAATACTGAGTGTATAAAACAATATTAATATGTTGGTATCTGTAAACACACACACGTAGCCATGCACACACACACAGAAACACACCCAGAGAAACACACACAGTTTAAATGCTCAACAGGAAAATTGTTTAAGAGAAAGAAAAGGAGTTAAAATATTATAAGACGATTTTATGGTCCAGGAAAATATAAATCTCCCTACATTAGAATTCAATAATAAGGGATTCATTTTGTAATATCAGGGTAACAACTAAAGGAATGTGTGACCACCAAGTAAACAAACAAAGGGGGTGGGATGAAACAGTATAATGAAAAATCTTCCTGAAAGGGCACAAAATGAGTTTTAAAAAAAGGAGACAGAACAACCAGAAAACAAGTAACAAAATGGCAACAAGTACGTAACTATCAATAATCACTTTAAATGTCAATGGACAAAATTCTCCAATCGCAGGACATAAGGTGGCTGATTGGATTAAAAAACAAGACCTATCTACATGTTGCCTATAAGAGACTCACTTTCGAGCTAAAGACACATGCAGACTAAAAGTGAGGGGATAGAAAAATATATTCCATGCAAATAGAAATGAAAAAAAAGCTGGGATAGCAATACTCATATCAGACAAAATAAACATTAAAGTCAAATTCTACAATAAAAGACAAAAAAGTGCATTGTATAATGATAAACGGATCAATACAAGAAGATATAACATTCATAAACATGTATGCACCTAATACAGGAGCACATAAATATATAAAGCAAATAGCAACAGACATAAAGGGAGAAGTTGAAAACAATACAGTAGTAGTAAGAAACTTTAACAACTCACTTACACAAATGGACAGATCATCAGGCAAAAAATCAATAAGAAAACATTTGCCTTAAGTGACATATTAGATCAGTTGAACTTAATAGATATCTCAGGACATTCCATCCAAAAACAGCAGAATACATATTGGATTCAAGTACATATGACAAGTTCTCCAGGATAGATCACATACTAGGCCACAAAACAAGTCTCAACAAATTTTAGATAAAAATTGTATCAAGTATCTTTTCCAGTATGAAACTGGAAATCCATTATAAGAAGAAAAATGGGAAAAGCATGAAGACTAAGCAGTGTGCTACTAACAAAAACGATGGTTCAACAAAGAAATCAAAGACGAAATCAGAAAATACCTTGAGACAAGTGAAAATAAAAACAAAACTTTCCAAAATCTATGGGACACAGCAAAAGCAGTTCTAAGAGGGACGTTTATAGCAATAGAGGCCTACCACATGAAACAACAAAAATCTCAAATAAACAACCTAAACAACCATCTAAAGGAATTACAAAAAGAAGAACAAAGCCCAAAGGCAGCAGAAGGAATGAAAAAGGTAATAAGGAAATAAATAAAATAGAGACCAATAAGACAATAGAAAAGATCAATGAAACCAAGAGATGATTTTTTTGAAAAATAAACAAATTTGATAAGCCTTTAGCTAGGCTCATCAAGAAAAAAAGACAGGACACAAACAAAATAAGAAACGAAAGAGGAGAAATTACAAATGATATCACAGAAAAACAATAATGAGAGAATACTTCATATAGTTATCTGCCAACAAATTGCATAACCAAGAACAAATGGACGAACTCCTAGAAACATATAATCTTTCAAGATTAAATCAGGAAGAAATACACAGTCTGAACAGATTGATCAGTAGAAATGAAATTGAATCTGGTATCAAAAAGTCCAGGATCAGAGGGCCTCACAGAAGAATTCTACCAAACATAAAAAGGAGAGTTAATACCTATCCTCAAACTATTCCAAAACACTAAAGAGGAGGGAACACTCCCAAATTCATTCAACAAGGCTACCATTACCCTGATATCAAAACCAGACAGACACTACAAAAAAGAAAATTAAAAGCCAGTATCTTTGATGAACATGGATGCAAAAATCCTCAACAAAATATTAGCAAACTGAATTCAACAATATATAAAAAAGATCATACACCATGAACAAGTAGGTTGTATTCCAGGGATTTAAGGATGGTTCAACTTATGCAAATCAACCAATGTGATATTCCAAATTCACAAAATGAAGGATAAAAATCACATGATCAACTCAGTAGATGTGGGAAAAACATTTGACACAATTCAATACCATTCATGATAAAAAAAAAAGCTCTCAACAAATTTGGCACAGAGGGAAAATATCTCAACATAATTGAACCCATTTATGAAAAACCCATAGCTAACATCATACTCAATGGTTAAAAAAATGAAAGTTTTTTCTCTAAAATTAGTAACAGGACAAGGATGCCCACTCTCACCATTTCTATTTAACATAGTATTGTAAGTCCTAGCCACAGCAATCAGACAAGAAAAATAAAAAGCATCCAAGTTGGAAGGGAAGAAGTAAAACTGTCACTATTTGTAGATGACAAAGTACGTAGAAAACCTTGAAGTCTACACCAAAAAAGTTAAAACTAATAAATGAATTCAGTAAAGTTACAGGCTACAAGAATAATATACAGAAATCTGTTGCTTTTCTATACACTAATAATGAACTACAAGAAAGAGAAGGCAAGAAAACAATCCCTTTTTTTGGGGTACATCCTGCATTTAAAAAATTTTTTTTATTGAAGTATAGTTTAGTTCCAATGTTGTGCTAATTTCTGCTGTACAGCAAAGTGACTCAGTTACACACATATATACATTCTTTTTATATTCTTTTCCATTATGGTTTATCCCAGGAGACTGGATATAGTTCCCTTTGCTACACAGTAGGACCTTGTTGTTTATCCATCCTATATATAATAGTTTACATCTACTAACCCCAAACTCCCAGTCCATCCCTCTCCCTCCCTGCCTCCCCCTTGGCAACCACAAGTCTGTTCTCTATGTCCATGAGTCAAAAACAACCCCATTTAAAACTGCATTCAAAAGAACAAAATACCCAGGAATAAACTTAATCCAGGAGGTGAAAGACCTATACTCTGAAAACTATAAGACACTGATGAAGGAACTTGAAGATGATATGAATAAATGGAAAGATAGCCTGTGTTCATGGATTGGAAGAATTAATACTGTTAAAATGTGCATATTACACAAAGCAATCTACAGATTTAATGCAATACCTATCAAAATACCAACGATATTTTTCTTAGAACTACAACAAATAATTCTAAAATTTGTATGAAACCACAAAAGACGCCCAAATGGCCAAAGCAATATTAAGAAAAAAGAACAAAGCTGGAGGTATCATGCTCCCTGACTTCAGTCTATACTACAAAGCTACAATAATCAAAAGAGTGTGCTAATGGCAAAAAAAACCGGACATGTTGATCAATGGAACAGAATATAGAGCTCAGAAAGAAATCTATGCAACAGAATATAGAGCTCAGAAAGAAATCTATGCACATATGGTCAATTAGTTTACAACAAAGCAAGCAAAACTATACAATGGAGAAAAGGCAGTCTGTTAAAGAAGTGGTATTGGGAAAACTGGACAGGTACATAAAAAAGAATGAAATTAGAACATTTTCTTATACCATATACAAAATAAACTCAAAATGAACTAAAGACCTAAAATGTAAGACTGGAAACCATAAAACTCTTAGAAGAAAACGTAGGCAGTACATTCTTTGATGTAAGTCTTGGCAATATATTTTTGGATTTGTCTCCTCAAACAAGAGAAACAAAAGAAAAAATAAACAAATTGACTGAAATAAACTTAAGTGCTTTTGCACAGTGAAGAAAACCATCAACAAAACAAAAAGACAACCTACTGAATGGGAGAAGATATTGGCAAACAATATGTCTGATAAGGAGTTAATATCCAAAACATACAAAGAGCTCATACAACTCAATATCAAAAAAACAAACAATTAAAAAATGGGCAGAAGACCTGATTAGACATTTTTCCAAAAAAAAAAAATACAGATGGCCAATAGGCACATGAAAAGATATTCAACATCACTAATCAGGGAAATACAAACTGAAACCACAATGAGATATCACCTCACACAGGTCAGAATGGCCATGATCAAAAAGACAACACATTATAAATGTTGCTGAAGATGTGGAGAAAAGGGAAACCTAGCACACTGTTGGTGGGAATGTAAATTGGTACAGCTACTATGGAAAACAGTATGGAGGTTCCTCAAAATATTTAAAGAAGAACTACCATGTGATCCAGCAATTCCATTCTTAAGTATATATCCCAAGAAAACAAAAAAACTGATTCAAAATGATACATGTATTCCAATGTTCATGGCAACATTATTTACAATAGCCAAGAACTGGAAGCAACCTAGGTGTCCATCAATAGATGGATGGATAAAGAAGATGTGATAATATATATATATATTACTCAGCCATAGAAAAGAAAGAAATTTGCCATCTGCAACAACATGGATGGACCTGGAGGGTATTATGCTTAGGGAAGTAAGTCAGACAAAGACAAATACTGTATATTTTCACTTACATATGGAATCTAAAAATTAAACCAAATGAATGACAAGCAAAACAGAAACAGACTCACAGACACAGAGAATAAATTAGTGGTTACCAGTGAGGAGGAGGGGTGGGGAGGGGCAAGACAGGGGAAGGGGATTAAGAGGTATAAACTACTAGGTATAAAACAAATAAGATACAAGGATATAATGCACAGCACAAGGAATATGGCCAATAGTTTGTAATAACTTTAAGGAATACAATCTATAAAAATATCGAGTCACTATGTTGTACACCTGAAGTTAATGTAACACTGTAAATCAACCATACTTCAATAAAAAAGAATGGAATTGAAAAGAAAAAAAAAGACAAACACAAAAGGAGAGCCAGGAACAGGAAGTACAAACAGAATAGTAAATAGAAAGATGTAGTAATAAACACAAATATATTCTAATGGCATTAAGTGTAAATAGAATGAGCATTCAAATATAAAGTCAATAATTTTCAGGTTAAAATATATTGCTTCTCTAAAGATATATACATGTAAGAATTCAGAGAGCTTGGAATTTTATAAAAGGAAATAGATGCTCCATGCAAATGCTAACCAAAAGAACCCTAATAAAATAAAGGTACAGTGGTATACTCATAATAGAAAAGATACACTTTTTATAAAGAAGAACATTTCATAATGATGAGACTATTGTCCCTGAACACAGTAGAATTAAACTAGAAATCAAAAATCATAAATATAACAACAAAATCTCCATATATGTAGCCATTAAGAAACTTCCATAACCAATGGTTCAAAATAGAAGTAATAAGTATCAGTATCAAGAGAATCAAAACTTGTTTTTCAAAAACAAAGTTCATAAACCCTTGGCACGACACACTAAAAGGAGAACAAAAGAAAGAGTATCATGACAGATTCTAAAGATGTTAAAATATCACAGAAGGATACTGTGAGCAACTTTATAAAATATCTTTAAAAATGCAAATGAAATAAATACATTCTTAGGGAGACAAAACAACCAAAACTGATGCAAAGAAAAATAAAGTCTAGGCAGGCATATAACTGAAAAATTCTTCCACAAATTAAAAACCTTTCTGTAAGTATCCATGACCAAATGGCTTCACTTGGGAATTCAAGGAATGAATTAAAATTATTAAGGAAGAAATCATGACAATACTATAAAATTCTTCCAGATAATAGAAAAAAAAAGAGCGAGATAATCACTTCCAAATTCATTTTAGTAGTTCAGCATAACTTTGACATAAACCCTTACTTTATAAGAAAACATTATAAGAAAAACATTATGGCGGGGTGGTAGTGGTAGAATGAATTGGGAGATTGGGATTGACATATATACACTAATATATATATAAAATAGATAACTAATAAGAACCTGCTGTATAAAAAAATAAAATACAAAAAAAGAAAATAAAGGAACACCTTAAGAAGAATTATTACTTAAGTCCTATATATTTCAAAGATGATTTTAAAAGCATAAATAAATCTTACTGAAGAGTAAAAAAAAATTATGGGTGCAATATCTTAAACAAAATAATATCAAAGTAAATACAGCCATATTAAAAAGATTACTACATCATCAACAAGTGTTTCTCTTCTAGGAATGCAATATTAAACATAAGAAAATCAAACAATGTAATCTACCACAGTATCCATGGGCAAGTTACTTTACCTTTCAAAAAGTTTAACTGTCCTTATTTAAAGTTTCAATTTCCTCATCAGTAAAATCAAGACTATAACAACTCATGTATCATACGGGGTTTTTTTGAGGATTAAATAATTAATGCATGTAAAGTGTTTAGCACATGGCACACAGTAAATGCCCAACAAATCTTAGCTATTATTATTAGTGTCTTTTAAAAAATGATAAGTATGAAAGAAGTAACATTTATACTGAACAATGTAGCAGATTAAAATCTCATTTAGGTAGCACTCAATCAGAAAACTCCTACTATGTAAAAAAAAAAAACAAAACAAAAAACCCAGAACTTAGAGGCTTAACACAACCATTTATTTAGTCCACAGTGCCAAGGTCAGCAATCTGAGCTGGGCACAGGAGAATGTGCCTTCTGCTCTCATTCATGTGTCTATGATCAACTCTTAGGTCAGGTAGGGACTGGCTAGTTTTGGGAGGTGTCCATGGAACAACTAGGATGGCTTGTCTCTCTACCATGTTGTCTCTCATCTTCCACCTGGTTAACTCGGACTTATTTACATATCAGTTACAGGGTGCCAAGAGAACAAGAGAGGGCAGGCACCAATGTGTAAGCATTTTTCAAATCTCTACTTGTATAGCATTAGAATTGTTTAAATTAAGTCACATGGTCAAGCCTAGAATTTGAGTGGGGAAGGAAAGATGGGATATAGGGAGCCTTGAATAAATTGGGGAAAATTACTCTAACAGTGTACCACAAGTTCCAAAGCAGTAATTCATTAAAAAAATATATAGGAAATTGTATACATGATTTTTATCCAACATAAATTACCAAACCATTAAAATCCAATAAGAACAAACAATTTTTTCCCCAAACTGTTTCCTTTACTTAGCATCTCCAGTTTTATCAAACCATCCCTAAGTCTCTAAGACCTTAGCTTGGTAACCAAAACATAGCTTTCAAATTTGATGCCTAATACTGCCCAATCCAAACCTTTTTACCCAACAAGGCAAGGTCAACCAATGACTTTCTCTTAAAGCATTCTTATTTATGTTTGGCTCATGCCATTTCCTTATCTGAAAGATGCTTTCCTTGACCCTCCCTCTTTGAATCATTTCATGTAACTCATCATTTAAGTTTCCAGCTCAAATACTACTTAAAGATAATAGTAATTTATTCCTCATTAATATTAGAAAAAAGTTAGAGAGCAAACATTTATCTGAACTCCCATTTTGTGCTATGAACTTTCATGGGGCCAGCTACATATATAATATTCCATTTGTGTTGTTCCCTATCTTTCTGAAAAATAGGTCTTCTGGATGAAACAGTAAAATTTATTGTGTAAAGGTTATTTTTTGGACATCCTCGCTTCTTCCATAGAATTCACTATGGCAAAAAAGATTTAGTAAGTACTCACATTTGTTTCATATTTTTTACTGTTTTTCGTGAAAATTTTATATAATTTCTCACTTTACATACTCATAGTATCTTAATATTAAATAAGAGAATCAAACTAAATTAAGTGATATTTTACCAACTAGATACTTTATAATTTATCATTTATTTACATTTATATTATATTATTTATATTGTTTAATAATCCAAATATGTCTCTCTAGCTAAACTTTATATAAACCACATTTATAATAAGTTATATCTTTTAATCTACCTAATGCAAATTAAACTTATTTTTATGTTAACTATGTACTATGCATAAATTAATATAACTGCTTTTAGAAATTTCTAATTTAGATTTTTCTCTGAGGATAACTTGCCCTCCCCACACATTTACTATTTAAAATGAATGAAAGCATCTCTCAGAAGCCTCACTAAGCACTGAAAACTAATTAGCACATCTAGTGGTTAAGCTTTTGTTTATTCCTTTATTCTCAGTGCTGACTGCTTGAGTAATAAGGTCTTCACTTGGATCTAGCATCTAAAAAATATTTACTATGTCTGATTAACTGACTTATGAATTTCAAATGTAATTATCTACAGATATTTACTAAAATTTTGAAGAAAGAAGCTATCTTATACCTAATGACTGGCCTTGAAAACAGGCATATAAATAGAATTCTAATTATAGAAATGACAAATTTGAGTTAGCTTATTTATTTAGTTGCAGTCTAATCCGTTTGAGATATGAAATGGAATATAAAAATAGATACAAAAGCAGATAATAACATAAATAATAACAAATAATGGAAAGAATCGTGGAAACAGAAAAAAAAGTAAGACTGGGTGAGATGAACTAATCATCCTCTATTTCTCTCAGAAACTGGTCAAAAATTTGACTCTCATTTTTTAAGCTCCAGCAAGCCATTTATACAAAATCAATAATAATGTTCAGACAGCACATGAAACTAAGAAGGATTTATTTCCTAAAACCCACTAAAGAGGATACTGGGTGATATAGTGGTCACCACTATAATACGTACAATAATTTTCTTTGTTTTTCTTTTTTTTTTCCTGTGCTTCTCACCAAAACCAAGGACAAAGATGAAGCAAGTTGCATGAAAGCAAGTCCATGAAATCCAAAACACTGAAGTGGGCAGCAATCTGATTGTCTTTTTCCATGAAAAAAATATTAGAAATCTAGAGAAAAGGATGGACTGCATATTTTCAGATAGTCCTCCATAAAGATCGTTACTCCAAATCAGACTTAGGTTCAAAAACAAAGAGCTTAAGATTTTGTTTTCTACTAAGGATCTAGAGTGTAGATATTCTGTGTTGCAATAATGGCCCACCCATAAGCTTGGACAATCAATTAAGCAGAGTGAATCATTTTTGCTTTTCTTGTTAACATTAATTCATATCTGTAATTATTATTGGAAAACAGTATATTAAGAGTGTTAGGGGACTTCCCTGGTGGTCCAGTCGTTAAGAATCTGCCTTCCAAAGCAGAGGATGAGCGTTTGACCTCTGGTCGGGAAACTAAGATCCCACATGCTGCGGGGCAACTAAGCACACACGCCACAACTACTGAGCCCACGCACCGCAACTAGAGAGCCCACATGCTGCAAACTACAGAGCCCACATGCTCTGGAGCCCACGTGCCACAACTAGAGAGAAGCCTGCGCACCACCTGAAGAGCCTGTGTGCTGCAACCAAAGAGCCCATGTGCTGCAACTAAGATCTGGATGCAGCCCAAAAAATAAAATAAAATAAATAAATAAAAGAAATAAACATTAAAAAAAAAAAAGAACGTTAGGATAACTGCATCTGTGCAAGCTAGAAAGAACCAGAAACTTTCAGGGACAGAAAAAAGTGTACTTTAGAATAACAAATTAACCTGGCTCAAAATAAGACAAAGAGAAAAAAAATATATTTGATGGAGTTTTGAAATATCATAGGATACCACATGGATAATCACTGGAAAATAATATTTGCATTTTATGAAGAATGGATAGCTAATTTCATAATGATTTCCTTTGAATGTGAATATATATATATATTCAAACAGAGCTAGAAAAACCAAGAATTTGTAAAATACATTTTTAACTTTAAAGAAAAAGACATTAGATTTACTGAGTCCAGATTTGCAATTTATATTGTCTAATGCTGGAAAGAAAAACTTCTAAATAAGTTCACTAAATAATTTATTATCCCCTCTTATCTTTAACTAAAAAATAGGTCGGTATTAACTTTTAAAAATCACGTTCTCAACAGTGAATCACTGATATTCACTGAATATGAATATTCCTTTTTCCTTAGAGACAAAGGACAAATATTTCCTGGTGACAGACGTACCAGTTGATGGCCAGTGTTTTATCTTACCTGGGCAATATTTACTGCATTACAGATTCGCCCATCTTTCTCATGATCCTTTGTTTTCTGTAACATTTGCCATATTGTGTTTCTAAGTCCATCCTGCTCCTTATCTCCTCGAAGTTCCCAAGACATTTTCAGCAGGTTATACACTAAGCCATAGTATGCAGTCCATTTCACTTGATCACCTGTTTAGAAAGAAAGGTTCTTTAGGAAGATATTTTATTCATCTTATTAATGTATGGTTGTGTGAAAAAGAAGAAATTTGATTTTATTAAAGTTTGAAATTCTGACCTCTGGAATTTTCTTTTTACCATTCACTACTTTTACTCCTTTAATTTTAAAAGATCTCACAGATCGTTTAAAAACTTCTAACAGAGATACGTTCGGTAGATTTCTCCTTTCTGCTCGTGGATGCCATCGAGTAAGCATCGTTGACGTCTCCCCCCACCCTCCACCCCCCGCCTCCACTGCCGTCATGTCTAAGTCAGAGCCACCTAAAGAGCCCAAACAGCTGTGGAAGCTCTTCATCGGAGGTTTGAGCTTTGAAACAAACAATGAGAGTCTGAGGAGCCATTTTGAGCAGTGGGGAATGCTCACAGATTGTGTGGTAATGAGGGATCCAAACACCAAATGCTCCAGAGGCTTCGGGTTTGTCACATATGCCACTGTGGAGGAGGTGGATGCAGCCATGAAGGCAAGGCCACACAAGGTGAATGGAAGAGTTGTAGAACCAAAGAGGGCCATCTGAAGAGAAGATTCTCAAAGACCTGGTGCCCACTTAACTGTGAAAAAGATTCTTGTTGGTGGCATTAAAGAAGACACTGAAGAACATCATCTAAGAGATTATTTTGAACAGTATGGGAAAATTGAAGTGATTGAAATCATTACTGATTGAGGCAGTGGCAAAAGAGAAGCTTTGCTTTTGTAACCTTTGATGACCATGACTCTGTAGACAAGATTGTCATTCAGAAATACCACACTGTGAATGGCCACAACTGTGAAGTAAGGAAAGCCCTATCTAAGCAAGAGATGGCTAGTGCCTCATCCAGCCAAAGAGGTCGAAGTGGTTCTGGAAACTTTGGTGGTGGTCATGGAGGTGGTTTTGGTGGGAATGACAACTTTGGTCGTGGAGCAAACTTCAGTGGTCAAGGTGGCTTTGGTGGCAGCCACGGTGGTGGTGGATATAGTGGCAGTGGGGATGGCTATAATGGATTTGGTAATGATGGAAGCAATTTTGGAGGTGGTGGAAGCTACAGTGATTTTGGCAGTAACAACAATCTTCAAATTTTGGACCCATGAAAGGAGGCAACTTTGGAGGCAGAAGTTTTGGCCCCTATGGTGGTAGAAGCCAATACTTTGCCAAACCCCAAAACCAAGGTGGCTATGGTGGTTCCAGCAGCAGCAGTAGCTATGGCAGTGGCAGAAGGTTTTGATTACTGCCAGGAAACAAAGCTTAGCAGGAGAGGAGAGCCAGAGAAGTGACAGGGAAGCTACAGGTTACAACAGATTTGTGAACTCAGCCAAGCACAGTGGTGGTAGGGCCTCGCTGCTACAAAGAAGACATGTTTTAGACAATGCTCATGTGTATAGGCAAAAAAACTCAAGGACTGTATTTGTGACTAATTGTATAACAAGTTATTTTAGTTTCTGTTCTGTGGAAAGTGTAAAGCATTCCAACAAAGGGTTTTAATGTAGTTTTTTTTTTTTTTTTTTTGCACCCATGCTGTTGATTGCTAAATGTAATAGTCTGATCATGATGCTGAATAAATATTTTTTTAAAAAAACCAAAAAACAGGGCTTCCCTGGTGGCGCAGTGGTTGAGAGTCCGCCTGCCGATGCAGGGGACACGGGTTCGTGCCCCGGTCTGGGAAGATCCCACATGCCACGGAGCGGCTGGGCCCGTGAGCCATAGCCGCTGAGCCTGCGCATACGGAGCCTGTGCTCCGCAACGGGAGAGGTCACAACAGTGAGAGGCCCGCATACCGCAAAAAAAAAAAACAAAAACCAAAAAACAAAAAAAACTTCTAATGCTATGAAAAGATGAACTGCACCTAATATTATACCTAATAAATTTAAAAGTTAAAAAGGTAAACTGTGAACTATGTACTATAAACACAGTTTTGTTTTTTTTTTTTTTGGCGGTATGCGGGCCTCTCACTGTTGTGGCCTCTCCCGTTATGGAGCACAGGCTCCGGACGCGCAGGCTCAGCGGCCATGGCTCATGGGTCCAGCCGCTCCACGGCATGTGGGATCTTCCCGGACCAGGACACGAACCCATGTCCCCTGCATCGGCAGGCGGACTCTTAACCACTGTGCCACCAGGGAAGCCCTATAAACACATTTTTGGAATTCAAGTAAAGAGGAATTTATTCAAGGAAGTATGAACAGTTAGACCACCATGGTGAATTTTTACAATAAATCAGAGAAACAGGAGAAAAATCACTGGTTGTTATAAAAATGATCAAGCTCTATGAAATATGGCATTTGAACCAAGAAGAAAGCTTTGAAAATAATGTAAAAAGCAGACAAAAATTACTGATATAATTATAAGCTGGAAGATTTTTTTAAATAATAGAGAAATAAGTCGAATGAAATAGGGGAAAGGGAGTAATGAATTCAGAGTTTTTCTTTAAGTTTAATATACTTGTCCTTCTAAAAATTATATACCAATTAGCAATTTAAATAAGTTATCAAGTTCCACTTTCAAAATATTCATTTCCCCTACAGAAAAGAGAAAGAAGTTTCTCTTTACTCTTTATCTTAATTATTTCTCACTAGATGACATATTGCTATGCAATACTATTCAAGAAACAAGAATTCTCATTTAGTTAGTGATGGGATAAATAAATTAATGCAGGTCTCAAAGGGTATATGAGCTTAAGTTAGCTAAAGAGCAACATGAGGGTACTGAGTATATGTGAAGCGAGTAAGAGGAGCAAGAGGAAGAGAAGGTTCAGAAAGGAAGATGGAGGGTATCCTGGTGAGAGCTAGTGTGACACTGAATTCATCAATGCCCCTCTTGAATAAAGTTATAAGCACAATCTGAAAAGTCACAGTCTTCAACTTTTCCTAATTCAATCTGGATTTAGTAATCCAGGCTAATAATAATTATCATTGTTACGATAACTAGAATAGTTGGGAGTACCTACGATGTGCCATATTCTAGTTACTCCTCACTGCAATCCTGCTATGAAGATTATATCATACTTAGAATAATAGAAGGGAACATAAGAGCTTCAACTTGGTTAGAAATTTCCCTAGCAACACACCGCTGATGAGTGAGAGAGGCAGGTGAAGGCTGGGATAATCTTATCCCATGAAGCACAGCCTCTCCAATTCAGACAAGTACTTTTCCTTCCAATCCTGCCCTCTATTCCATTCATAGGAAAGGAAGATAGACTAGAAGGTGGAAGGAGGATGCAGGAGAGAATGTACACAGCTTAGAAATGGGAGGAGGAACGCATGTGTCCAGCTTCCACTCTTTTTATCTAAAGTTGATAAAGTAAAAGCTGCAAATATGAGGCTACAGTTAAACAGCAAATTCTTTTGAAAATATAATTTTCCCCTCATAAAAATTTTACCAGTAAAATTCGGTGTATTGCAATAGTTGAAATTATATATAGGAAGTGATGTCAGCAAGATGGTGGACTAGGAAGTCCCCAGGTTTCATCCTCTCACAGTAACAACAACTTGGCAGACATCCATGAACAAAACTGCCTTTTGGGAGACCTTGGAACCCAGGTTAATAGGTTGTAAAATACCAATGTAAAACACCCAAGACTCAGGAGGGCCACTTCAAGAAGGCAGGCTGGACTCAGGTGGCTGGCCTTTCAACAGTGGTCCAGCTGTGGACCTAGTAGCACCCCTGTCCCCCCATGAACTTAGCTTCTTCTCTGCTTGTCCATGGTCCTGCCACCAGTCTCATCCACCAAAGGACTCGGGAGGACCCATGCCAGTTGTGCCCTGAGTAACAGATCCACTGACTGAGGACCTGACTGTGGACCCTGAAGCACTGTGACCTGGTTCCAGCCTCACTCTACCATGGTCCAGAGGCAGTTTTTCACACCGAGGAACCCACCCATGGACCTAGCAGGAGAATGCTCAGGACCCTGGGGGGAGCCAAATGCATTTGTACCCCTGGTAAGCCCTGAGACCTGCAGACACAGCAGTGGTCCTGTGACCAGGCTCCAGCCCTGCTCCACCACTGTCCCAGAGGTGCTCCCATCTGCTCAGGGACCAACAGGAACCATCCCCACTCAGGCTCCCCGGTAACAGGCCCACTTACCCCCAGCAGAGAGGGAGCTATAGGAAGACAGGAGGATAGGGAGGATCTCAAATGGGGCTAAGGTGGAGAGTTCATATTAGAAAGGTATAAGGTAAAATAACTAAAGATAAATTAGGTCAGATTAACTGGTAGATATTTGAGCAAAAGAGTAATGCTATATCTGCTCAATGAAATGTTATGTCTATTCAAGTAATAAACTGGGAAACCAATATGGAAGTTTTATGAGGTAAGCCAGGGCTTTACTGTGATGAGCAGCAGGAGATTGGAGAGTAAAGGACAAAGCTAAGACATTGCTGAGCAGATCTCACAAGACTTCTTTGCTATGGAGGAGGAAGATGGAGTGAAGTGATAAGGACAAGTGCATGTTCAAGCTCAGGAAACTGAAACAATAATGAAATCACTTGCAGAAATGAGATTATATAGAAAAGCCAGTTTGGGGAGAAAGGAGATAAATAAATATGGTATGATGATGGGTAAGGGGAATCTGATATTCAGTTTTTTGTAAAAACAGAGCTATAATTCAAGTAAAATAGCAGAATTGAAATTATGGATTTGTGAGTCATTAGCAGAAAAATAAGGCCTGAACTCAATATGAGTAGAGAAACAACTATGAGTTTTTAATGAATAATTCTGGAATTGCAAACCTCAGAAATACAAAAGCAGTTTTTGAACAGTATGATAAATAAAACATACTGTGGATTTTAACCCATTTATAAATTTATTTCTTATTTATTTCTAAACTCCCAACTCTTTACATTAAAAAGAATGATTGACAAAAGTACATACAAATTACCTTCCTTCATGTATTTTAAATGATTGTTTTTTGAGGAACAATATTTTAGAACCCTACAATCACCGAACTGAATATGGTTTGTTTTTAGAATACACAAGACCAGTAGACCAGTCATGAAACCATAAAATATATTCTGATAACTGTGCTCTCAAAACTCAATTTTTAAATGCCACTGATGACTTTAAAAGAAAGCTGTTCACCTGTTGATTTAAACTACAGTGAAGTGTTGCTTATAGATATTTGTAGGGAGAATCTATTACATCCAATTGACTGACAGTTAATGAAGAAAAAAATTCTTATAAAGACAGATTGGATGTGTTACAACTGTCATAAAAAGTAGAATGTGCTCTCATATGCATGTCAACACACTTGCTGAGAAGCATGTCCGCTCTGAAACTTCTCATCCAAGGACCAGACTGTAACATAAGGCACTTTTCTGTTCTGCTTTGAGTGACCCTGTGGCAGCTATCAAAGATGTTACTTTAAATGTACTGAGAAAAAATGTGTCTCTGTCTGCAGCTAAGCTAAGAAATAACAAAACTGAAGCAAAACAGAATTCCTAATAAACCTTAAAAATTTATTAAATTATACCATTTGAAAACAAATACTTTATGATCCTTTCTCTGTAGGAATGTTTCATTTTAGCATTTGAACTATTTGGAAGCCGTTAATTGACAGCCTAGATACTTATATTTCACATATTCAATGAACATAAAATATGAATATTTCTACTTATATGGACGATTATAAATGAACACAGCTTTTACAATTTTGACAAATATAACTTGGCAGCACAGAATCGAATGTATCACTGAAAGGTAACCTGAATGCAAGATGTAGTTTAAAACATTATCTTTATGAAATGCCATGTAGTGTGGAGGAACTAGCTCAATGTCAAGAAATCAAGAGAACTATTCAGTAAGCCAGCCATTTGTCTAATAAATATTTACTGAGTCAGTGCTATGTGCCAACCACAGTTCTATGTACCAAAGAAAAAGACAATGTTACTGCTCTACGGACACTTAATTCTAGGGGAGAAAGACAGATATTAAGAAAGTGAACTTGAAAATATCATTACAAAAATAATAGAAAATGATAATGTGACCAACAATGACTAGGAAAAGAAAACCACTACAGACAGAGTGAAAGAAAGACCTCCATGAGGACATTGTATTCAAGCTAAAATCTGATGGATTAAAAAAAAAAAAAAAAAGCTAAACATGTAAGGAGCTGGGGAGAAGTGTTCTCAGCAGAAGAGATGGAAAATGCAAAGGCTATGGACCTAGAAGCTTGAAAGTTTACAGAAACAGAAGAAAGGATAGAATAGATGGAGTACAAGACACCAGGGGGTCCTTGGGACAAGATGAGATCAGGTAGGCATGCCCTTTGCAGAGGCAAACTCTCAATGATCATGGCCAATTTGTAAGCCATGGAAAGGAGTTTGGATTTTATTCTTAGTGTAATAAAAAGCTAACAGAGCATTTAAATACAGAAGGGAAGTGACCCGTTTTATGTTTTAAAAAAATCTTTTTGGCTTCTTCATGGAGAGGGGGACTATAAGGAAGACAGGAAGATTTTTAGTTTTTTGCAGTTAATCTATAAGAAGAGTGATGATTGCATAGACTTCAGATTTGTACAGTAAACTTGTACAATGGTCTATACCCCTGGCTTCTGGGAGGTCACCTCTAATGCCTTGGAATGTCCTGTCAGATAAGAATGTTCTTATTAACCTGGGAGCCATGGGTTGTGATTATCAATTTGTCTTTGAAAGGGCCAGAGACTGGGGTCAGCCATATGTATGTGACTGAAGCCCAATAAAAATTCTGGATACCAAAGCTTAGTGACTTTCCATAGGTGACAATACTCTATGCAAATTGTCATACATTGTTTCTTGGAGAAGTAAATGCTTTCCACACAACTCCACTGGGAGAGGACAGTGGATAGCTCTCTGTTTGGAACTCTCCTGAACTCTGCCTTGTGCACCTCTTCTTGCCTGATTTTAATCCTTTCACTGTAAGAAACCATACTCACGAGTAAAATGGCTTTGCTGAGTTCTGTGAATTCTTCCACAAATTATGAAACATGAGGGTTGTCCTGGGGGTCCCGAAACTCGCAAGTAGTTTCAGAAGTGAGGGTGGTCTTGGGGACTCCTGAACTTCACAGGAGTCAAAAATAGAGATAGAGATATGTAGAAAATTTGGCGATATATTTTGGATGTATAGTAGAATAAATAGGAATTCGAGGGTACTCTTTGTTTTCAGAACGTTTTACTATAATAATTATAATGATATCTCTATCACTATACACACAAATACACACATAATATTTAAATACTAATCATAAGTAAGGACAGAGACAAGAAGGCAAAGTAGGACGTGAGCTCATCTTACAAAAACATCAAAACCACAACTAACTGCTGAACAACCATCGACCAAAAAAAAAAAAGAAAAAATGCTGGAACCTACCACAAAACAGATATCCTACATCCAAAGACAAAGAAGAAGCCACAACAACTTGATAGGAGGAGTGCAATAACAATAAAATTAAATCCCATACCATTAAGTGGGCAACCCATTAACTGGAAAATAATTATACCACAGAAGTTCTCCCACAGGAGTGAAAGTTCTTAGCCTCACATCAGGCTCCCCAGCCTGGGGGTCTGGTATGGGAGGAAAAGGAGCCTTCAGAGAATCTGACTTTGAAGGCCAGAAGGGTTTGATCTCAGGAATTCCACAGGACTGTGGGAAACAGAAAATCTACTCTTGGAGGGCACACACAAGGTCTCATGTGCACCAGGAGCCAGGGAAAGAAGCAGTGACCTCATAAGAGTCTGGGACAGACCTACCTACTAGTATTGGAGGGTCTCCTGCAGAGGTGGGGGGAGCTGTGGCTCACTGTGGGGAAAAAGACACTGGTGGCAGTAGTTCTGGGGAGTACACATTGGTGTGAGCCCTCCTGGAGGTCATCATTTTATCATCAAGACCTGGGCTCACCCAACAGCTGTAGGCTCCAGTGCTGGGACACCTCAGGACAAACAGCCAACATGGCAGGAACACAGCCCACTCATCAGGAGACAGGCTACTTACAGTCTTCCTGAGAACACAGCTGTCCAGTAAACACAACCCTTAACACAGCCATGCCCACCAGAGGGACCCAGCTCCACCCACCAGTGGGCAGGGACCAGCCTCTCCCACCAGGAAGGCTGCACAAGCCTCTTAGACAGCCTCATCCACCAAGAGGCAGACAGCAGAAGCAAGAAGAACTAAAACCCTTTAGCCTGCTGAATGGAAACTGCGATCACAAAGTCAGAAAAAATGAGATGGCAGAGGAATATGTCCCAGATGAAGGAATAAGATAAAATGCCACAAGAACAACTAAGTGAAGGGGAGATAGGCAATCTACTGAAGAAAGAATTCAGAGTAGTAATAGTGAAGATGATCCAGGACCTCAGAAAAAGAATGGAGGCAAAGATTGAGAGGATGCAAGAAATGTTTAACAAAAACCTAGAAGCGCTAAAGAACAAGCAAACAGAGATAAACAATACACTAAATGAAATGAAAAATACAGTAGAAAGAATCAATAGCAGAATAACTGAGGCAGAAGAACAGATATGTGTGCTGGAAGACAGAATGGTGGAAATCACTGCCACAGAACAAAGAAAAAAGAATGAAAAGAAATGAGGACAGCATAAGAGACCTCTGGGACAACATTAAATGCACCAACATTTGCATTACAGGGGTCTCAGAAGAAGAGAGAGAGAAAAAAACCTGAGAAAATATTTGAAGAGATAATAGCTGAAAATTTCCCTATCATGGGAAAAGAAACAATCACCCAAGTCCAGGAAGTGCAGAGAGTCCCAGGCAGGATAAACCCAAGGAGGAACATTATGAGACACATGATAATCAAACTGGAAAAATTAAAGACAAAGAAAAAATATTAAAAGCAGCAAGGGCAAAGAAACAAATAACATACTAGGGAATTCCCATAAGGTTACCAGCTAATTTCTCAACAGAACCTCTGCAGGACAGAAGGGAGTAGCATGATGTATTTGGAATGATGAAAGGGGAAAACCTACAACCAAGAATACTCTATCCAGAAAGGCTCTCATTCAGATTCAATGGAGAAATCAAAACTTTACAGACAAGCAAAAGCTAAGAGAATTCAGTACCACCCAACCAGCTTTGCAACAAATGCTAAAGAAACTTCTCTAGGCAGAAAAGAAAAAGCCACAACTAGCAAGAAGAAAATTACGAATGAAAAAGCTCACTGGTAA
Organism: Pseudorca crassidens; assembly: GCF_039906515.1. NCBI lineage: Eukaryota > Metazoa > Chordata > Mammalia > Artiodactyla > Delphinidae > Pseudorca > Pseudorca crassidens. The sequence continues at coordinate 90,533,006 of NC_090298.1, forward strand.
AGGCAAACATACAGTAAAGGTAGGAAATCATCTACACACAAATATAATATCAAAACCAGGAATTGTGAGGAGAGTACCAATGTAGGATACTGGAAATGCATTAGAAATTAACAGACCAGAAACTTAGAATGATCTTGTTTATATATAGATTGCTGTATCAAAACCTCATGGTAAGAGTGAACCAAAAATCTACAATAGATACACACACCAATAAAGTTAGTCATGAAATCAGAAGACAAGAGAACAAAGGAGGAAGGGAAGAAAAAAAGACCTACAAAAACAAATCTAAAACAACTAACAAAACGGCAATAAGAACATATATATTGATAATGAACTTAAACATAAACGGATTAAATGCTCCAACCAAAAGACATAGACTAGCTGAATTGATACAAAAACAAGACCTGTATATATGCTGTTTACAAGAGACCCACTTCAGATCTAGAGACACATACAGACTGAGAGTCAGGGGATGGAGAAAGGTATTCCATGCAAATGGAAATCAAAAGAAAGCTAGAGTAGAAATACTCGTATCAGAAAAAATAGACTTTAAGAATATGACTGTTACAAGAACAAAGAAGGACACTGCATAATGATCAATCCAAGAAGATATAACAATTGTAAATATATACGCACCCGACATAAGAGCACCTCAATATATAAGGCAAATACTAACAGCCATAAAAGGAGAAAGTGACAGTAACACTATAATAGTGGGGGACTTTAACACCTCACTTTTGTCAATTGACAGATCATACAGACAGAAAATCAGTAAGGAAATACAGGCCTTAAATGACACATTAGACCAAATGGACCTAACTGATATTTATGGAGCCAAGCCTTCCATCCCAAAGCAGCAGAATACACATCCTTTTCAAGGGCACATGGAACATTCTCCAGGAGTGATCACATGCTGGGCCACAAATCGAGCCTTGGTAAATTTAAGAAAACTGAAATCATATCAAGCACCTTTTCCAACCACAATGCTATGAGATTAGAAATCAACTACAAGAAAAAAAAACTGTAAAAAACATAAACATATGGAGGTTAAACAATATGTTACTAAACAACCAATTGATCACTGATGAAATGAAAGAGGAAATCAAAAAATACCTAGAGACAAGGGAAAACAAAAGCATGATGATCCAAAATCTATGGGACGCAGCAAGAGCAGTTCTAAGAGGGAAGTTTATAACAATAAAATCTTACCTCAGGAAACAGGAAAATCTCAAATAAACAACCTAACCTTACACCTAAAGCAACTAGAGAAAGAAGAACAAACAAAACCCAAAGTTAGTAGAAGGAAAGAAATCATAAAGATCAGAGGAAAAATAAATGAAATAGAGATAAAGAAAACAATAGAATAGATCAATGAAACTAAAAGCTGGTTCTTGGAAAAGATAAATAAAATGGATAAACCTTTAACCAGACTCATCAAGAAAAAAAGGGAGAGGACTCAAATTAATAAAATTAGAAATGAAAAAGGAGAAGTTACAACAGACACCACAAAAATACAAAGGATCATGAGAGATCCTACTACAAGCAACAATATGCCAAGAAAACGGACAATCTAGAAGAAATGGACAAATTCCTAGAAAGGTGTAACCTTCCAAGGCTGAGCCACGAAGAAATTACTAGAAAGGTATAACCTTCCAAGGCTGAGCCAGGAAGAAATGAACAGACAAATCACAAGTACTGAAAATGAAACAGTGATTAAAAACTCCCAACAAACAAAAGTTTACAAACAGATGGCTTCACAGGTGAATTCTATCAAACATTTAGAAAAGAATTAATATCTATCCTTCTGAAACTCTTCTAAAAAATTCCAGAGGAAGGAATACTCCCAAACGCATTCTATGAGGCCACCATCACCCTGATACCAAAACCAGACAAAGATACCACACACAAAAAAAGAAAATTACAGGCCAGTATCACTAATGAATGTAAGATGCAAAAATCCTCAGCAAAATACAAGCAATCCAACTCCAACAATACATAAAAAGGATCATATAACATGATCAAGTGGGATTTATCCCAGGGATGCAAGGATTCTCCAATATGTGCAAATCAATCAATGTGATACACCACATCAACAAATTGAATAAAAACCATATGATCTCAATAGACGCAGAAGATGCTTTTGATAAAATTCAACACCAATTTACAATAAAAACTCTCCAGAAAGTAGGCATAAAAGGAACTTACCTCAATGTAATAAAGGCCATATATGACAAACCCACAGCTAATATCATCTTCAATGGTGAAAAGCTGAAAGCTTTCTCTCTAAGATCAGGAACAATACAAGGATGCCCACTCTCAACACTTTTATGTAACACAGTTGGAAGTCCTATCCACAGCAATCAGAGAAGAAAAAGAAATAAGAGGGATCCAAATTGGAAAAGAAGAAGTAAAACTGTCTTCAAATGACATGATACTATATAAAGAAAATCCTAAAGATGGTGTCAGTAATCTATTGATACTAGAGCTTATTGATGAATTCAGTAAAGTTGCAGGATACAATATTAATACACAAAATTAATACACAGTACATTTCTATACACTAACAATGAAATCAGAAAGCAAAATTAAACAATCCCATTTAGAAATTAGAGAAACAGTCACATCAGAAAAAATAAAATACCTAGGAATAAACCTACCTAAGGAGACAAAAGACCTGTACTCCGAAAACTATAAGACACTGATAAAAGAAACTGAAGATAATACAGATGAGAAGATATACCATGTTCTTGGATTAGAAGAATCAATACTGTCAAAATGACTATACTACCAAAGGCAATCTACAGATTCAATACAATCCCTATCAAATTACCAATGGCATTTTTCACAGAAGTAGAACAAAAAAATTTTAATTTGTATGGAGATAAAAAAAAACCCTGAGTAGCCAAAGCAATCTCGAGAAAGAAAAATGGAGCTGGAGGAATTAGGCTCCCTGACTTTGGACTATACTACAAAGCTACAGTCATCAAAACAGTATGGTACTGGAACAAAAACAGAAATATAGATCAATGGAACAGGACAGAAAGCCCAGAAATAAACTCATGCACCTATGGTCAATTAATCTACAATAAAGGAGGCAAAAATATAAAATGTAGTAAAGACAGTCTCTTCAATAAGTGGTGCTGGGAAAACTGGACAGCTACATTTAAAAAAAGTAAAATTAAAACATCCTTTAACACTATACATAAAAATAAGCTCAAAATGGTTAAAGACCTAAATGTAAGATCGCATACTTTAAAACTCTTAGAGGAAAATATAGGCAGAACACTCTTTGACATAAATTGCAGCAGTATCCTTTTCAATCTGTCTCCCAGACTAATGGAAATAAAAAGAAACATAAACAAATGGGACCTGATTAAACTCAAAAGAATTTGCACAGCAAAGGAAACCATAAACAAAATGACAAGACAACCCACAGAATGGGAGAAAATATTTTCAAATGATGCAACTGACAAGGGATTAATCTCCAAAATATATAAACAGCTCATGTAATCTAAAAAACTAAAAATAAAAATAGAGCTACCATATGATCCTGCAATCCCATTCCTGGGCAATCCCATAGCTGGAGAAAAACATGGTTTGAAAGGATACATGCACCCCAATGTTCATTACAGAACTGTTTACAATAGCCAAGACATGGAAGCAACCTAAATGTCCATCAACAAATGAATGGATAAAGAAGATGTGGTACATATATACAATGGAATATTACTCAGCTATTAAAAAGAATGATATCATGCCATTTGCAGCAACATGGATAGACCTGGAGATTATCATACTAAGTGAAGTAAGACAGAGAAAGACAAATATCATATGATATGACTTATATGTGGAATCTAAAAAAAATGATACAAATGAACTTATTTACAAAACAGAAACAGACTCACAGAATGAACTTATGGTTACTGGGGGAAGAGCAGGGTGGAGGGATAGATTGGGAGTTTGGAACTGACATGTACACACTGCTATATTTAAACAGATAATCAACAAAGACCTACTATATAGCACAGGGAACTCTGCTCAGTATTCTGTAATAACCTAAATGGGAAAAGAACTTTAAAAAGAATAGATAAATGTATATGTATAATTGAATCACTTTGCTGTACACCTGAAAGTAATACAACAATTTTAATCAACTATACTCCTATATAAAATAAAAATTTAAAAAAATGTATAAGTGACCTATAAGCACGGAGGCTGTAATACAACATGGAATAATAGAAAGTCAGGATGTATTTAATTGTGCATGTTCTGCAGCACATCTGCCACAAGTCCCTCAAGTAATAAATGGGAAAACCAGTTTATAATAAATATTGATCAGAGTTATTTTGTATAATCATATTTGATCATTATACATTTTAAACCAGTATCCACCAGAATAAAGCAAAGAGAACCAAAGTATTACTAATATGCCCTTTTCTGTTGCAGGTATGACAGAAAACATAAAGCAAAAGCAAAAGTCAGCTGATTCTTTTATTAACGTATGACAGTTAATTGAAATGTAATGGCAAGTAGGATGCCATAATGTCGACAAATATTTAAGGAACGTATTAGAACCTGTCTTGCTTAAATTTTATGATCTTTTTCCATAGTCAATTATGGAAATCTTTTAATTAAAAATAATTATCTGCTGGAGTTACAACTGGGAACCAAAGGAGAAAGTAATTTATCTGCTTTCCAAGAACATCAATTATTCATATAAATAAAGAAATATCAGATTTCTGATTCTTGGAATCATTTTAAATTTCATTAAGCTACATTAATACCACCGAGATATATAGACTATCTCTATGGAAGTAGTTAATCCTCATAGATTTTTGTATCTGAAGGCAACAAAACAAGAAAAAGAAAATAACAAAGATCTTTTTGGAAATTAAAAAAGCAATAAAGACAATGTTTATAAGCATATTACATGCAAAAACTCTTTTAGAATCCATAATCTTGAGGAAACTAAAATTCTGAGACATAAATCAAGTTGCCTAACGTCATCCAGAACTTGACAACTAAGCTGAGTCACCCCAAATTTCTGACACCAAGTCCAGTCCAGTGAACATTTATTCGTCTACAACTGAACAATTTTGGTGCTGTTTTCCCTCTTCTTCTTACCTAAATCTCTCACCCTTCACCCCATATGGGGACCTTCTATTATTCCTTCCAGTAAGTAGCTACTTCAGATATCTTTAATGAAATAACTATTCACCCAAAACCTTAAGAAACACCTGGACCAAACACAGAAATAATGTGTCAGACTAAATCAGAGATTTCTGTACCCATGAACATATTATCAGGTTACACTTGATGGATGTGAGAGGTGAAGAAGAAAGTGACTCTAGAGAATTAGTATTCATTTCTGGACCAGATTAAATGACAGAAAAAAAAAACAATCTGAAGCAGTCTAGAGGATCTTAATGTAATTCTGACTTGTATAACAAAGGAAGTTACAAGTACCTAGTAAGTTATTTTTGTGAATGTATGCACATTTGCTTCTTAATTAGTTTGGAAAAGGAGCCAAAATCTTATTTCTTTCTCCTCTGCTAAGATATTTCAAAAATTGATTTTTAAGATGCCGCTTTAGAATATACTTCAGCACCATGAACACTTTTGGAAATACTGCAGGATTTCTAGCTCATGCGTCTTTTGCCACTATGCTCAGCTACAGATGGATTTTAGACCACTGGATCAAAATGGATACATCTTTGTATTTATGATTAAAAAATGTGAAGGATGTTTCCATGAGCTTCTTAGCACCTTTATTTGGATAGGAAAAGACTTCTACATGGTCAAAAGCTTTTGACTGAAAAGTCTATCTTGTGTTTTAGCCTGTCACAATCAAAAGGAACAGCAGCAACTATACCAGGGAATAAAGAGAATGTGATAGTAGGAATCTTTTAGTTTAAACATATACAGAACTAAATGAAGATTCATTTGTAGCAATGAAAGCAAAACTTCCTGAGAAGAGTAGCAATACTTTTTAACTTTCAAAAATTATGATAATGCTTTATCCTGTTTATTTGGGGTTTTATGAAGATTCTTATGTAAATTTAGAGGTTGAGGTCTCACCTCCACAATTAATAACTATTTTCTATGGTCCCTACAGATTAAGCTTTGATTGTAGGAGGCAGTGTTGATAAGGAAGAAAATGGTTAGCTTTCTCCATGTTTATTGGGTGTAATCAAAAAATATAGCTCCTATTTGAGGTTTGCAAAATGGAAGTACAAGTGGGCAGCCTCGGAATATTTGACCACAGGGACGCTTTGTCCTGTACGTCATATTTCAAACTTCCAGTTCTTCTCACACATTTTGGGCAGAAACTATTTCCTCTCCTGCAGCAGCTCGGCCAATGGCTGTAGTAAATGGAGAGGAGGAAAGAGTGCCCACAGCAGTTCCTCACCCCATTCTGTTCAGTCTCCGAGGTCCCAGGCTCACGGCCAATTTCCTGGCAGCATGTCCAGTTCTAAACCCTACTCACTCCCACCATGAAGTACTAATGTAAAAAAAGAAAGAGGAAAGTATCCTGCTGCATCCTAGACATTTGACCAAGTGATTTCAGACTGGATGGTACAGACATTTGCTCAGAGAATTTTTCTAGCTTTAGGAAACTATGTTTGATGGCCCAGACTATGGATTTACAGGCTAATCACAAGGGAAGGTGGTCAGTGAAGAGAAAGAAATACAGTTAAGTTCAGATTTAGTGTTGGTCCAAATGCGGCCATCTAACAAGTTCTGAAACCACTGAAAACCGAGGATGGCAACAATAATAACAAGTGATATTTCTTTTTATTATCTCTATTTCATATATGTATATATATGTTTCCAAACTTTTACTTGGATTTTTAACTTTTTCGCATTTTTCTGCACATGTTGTACATTTTTATGTAGTTATCTTCCAATCATGACTTTTATGATTTTTCTGTTGTTTATGTAACATTTTCCTGCTTTACAGTTATAAAAGGACTATGCTATATTTTCTTCTATTTATTTTAAAGGTTTTAATTCATGTGAAAATTATTTTTTGAACTTATGTGTTGTTATGGTGTGTCGTACTTAACTTTTAAGAAGCCAACTGTAAATTATTTATCAAAACATAATTTGTTGATAATCCATTCTTTCCCACCTTAGCAAATGTCAGCATGGTACAGCCACTATGGAGAACAGTATGGAGGTTCCTTAAGAAACTAAAAATAGAGCTATCATATGATCCAGCAATCCCACTCCTGGGCATATATCCAGAGGAAAAACATGGTTCAAAAGGATACATGCACCCCAATATTCAGGGCAGCTTTGTTTATAATAGCCAAGATATGGAAGCAACCTAAATGTCCATCAACAGGTGAATGGATAAAGATGTGGTACATGTATACAATGGAATATTACTCAGCCATTAAAAAGTTTTGTATAACTGAATCACTTTGCTATACACCTGAAACTATCACAACATTGTTAACCAACTATGCTTCAATATAAAATAACTTTTTAAAAAAATTAAAACAACAAAATAAAATAAAATATGGCATTGAAAATGGTAAAAAAAAAGTCAGCATAGACATCATATTTACACACACACACACACACACACACACACACTTACCCAAATGTATACCAAGATTTTTTTACATCCAAAACATTCTTGATATGAATCGGACACAGATAGCCAAAAGCCAGAGATGCTTAGCAATGATTCCATTAAAGATAGAGCACAGCAACACAAAACTGTCCAACAAGGAAAGACTTTCACATCTTATTGGTAGACCTGGTTAGCAAAAATAATGTATGTCATAAGCCACATAGGTAGAAGTAGAATTTATTTACTCCTCATAAGTTTTTAGATTTATCACTACTATTGTCCAAGGCTCAGAAGCATTAGGATCAAGTCTAACGTTATACCATTCTCCCAAAGGATGCAGTTATTGAGCTTCTGAGTGATATTTTTTTCCAAAAATCAGCCAAGAAGATAAGAATTTGGAGCAAATGAAAAAGCAAAACAATCTCAATGGTAAAATTGTCAAGTTATCATAAAAAGAGAAATTGAAAATATGGTATTAGAGACATGTAACTAAAGTAATGCAGTACCCCCCCCAAAAAAAGAGACAACTCACCAGTCTTAAATGATAACAAGGACAGAAGTTATCAGTCATTTTAGAGAATCAACATAAAGAAAGGGGTTTCATATTTATTAAGAATATATGTACTACATATTTAGGTCAAAACAAAACTAGCATGAAAGATACCAAGTGAATATGAAAATAATATATTTTACATGTTTTTGACCAATGATGTGAAACAAACTAATCTTCAACTTTCATACATATCAAGCAAATACAAAGCCCTTCTGACATTGGATATGTTATCAAACAAGATGGTAAACTTAAAGTGAGTAGATACCATGACCATTCGAATTGCTAACACTGTGACTATTAAAACTTACAGATGATAAAATGCATTACTAAGTTGTGTTAGTATGCCGTGCTGATGGCACAAACTCTCCATCTTTTCTATTTCCTAAAAGAAAGACATTAGATAGTTGCCTACCTACCTGCCATACCCTGCCCCTTCCTTGAAAATACAATCTTATTTTGTACACAGATCCTAGGAATGAATTCTCATGGGCTATCATAAATGCCTCCCTCTCCACCAGACATTTACTTCTCCAGCCTTCCTTGTAGCTAGTGGTGACCAGTGTATCCAGTCCTGACAATTTCACACACGGGCTAGTCTTCTGAAGTCCTTCTGGGAAATTGTTTATAATAAGGCAGATAGGTTCTAGAAGAGAGTCAGTATCACCCTTCTCTTTCTTCTTGCTTTGCAATTCTATATGGGTCTGTGATGTCTGGAGCCCAAAAGTCTCTCTTAATAATGAGGCAACAAGCACAGGAATGAAAATCCAACATCCTGAGCTGTCAGAATATAAAGATGCAAAGAGACAGGATCTTGATGACATCTTTGAGCAATAAAAATCTCTCTGCTCCTCATTAAGCAAGATGATAAAACCATAAATAGTTTACATCCTGATAAGTGATATCTGTTTACCCAAGTCAAATGCAAACATTGGATGAATGAGGAAGGAATGAAATTATGATGACACAAGTGTTGTCCAAGCATCCAGCTATTAAAGAAACCTGGCATCATATGATAGAAATTGTTAAGAAGAGAATTACTACCCACCAAACTCATGAGCAAACTTCTACCCTTAGATATGTCAATCAGTAACTCATTTGAAGGAGGATGAGTGAGAAAAATAAATTCTACCTCCATATTTTAAAGTGAGAGTTATAAAGGATGAGACCTAAAATACTACTAAAGTTGGAGTGTGTTAAATGTCAGAGTTGAGTAAAACAAAAAAGAGTTATAGAATCATTTTTAAAATGGAATTAGAGATGTCCTTAATAATACCAGGACAATGTGGTGACTATGGTGATCCAGGTCCTGAAACAGTGAATGTCAGCAATGACAATTGGAATTGTTGCAGGGATGAAGGGTCTTCCAATTTTGGAATTATGATTTATCTAACTCTGAAAATAATGATCCTCTGGGATTTGAGGATAAAAACTAAAATCATTATAAGTACCATAGGCTGCAAACCATTTTGTCAATATGAAGTTTTTGAAATGCAACTTCCTAATAGAATCTCTTTTTCCCCTGAATTTGGCTGTGTACTAACATTCAACACGATACTTTTCCCAAAGAATAAGAATGATATTGAAATTCATTTGAAAGGACCATTTTGCTGTATACTTTGTACTGTGGTTTGTTATTCAAGAATTTATTCATCTTTTTAAGAATTTTTTGGTTTGCTTGTTAGTTTTCAGTGTTCACTAAATTGCAGAACCATTATTTGTTTTTAATGTACGTCATAATTTCCAGCAGAATATGACTACATCTCCAGTTTTTATGATTTCCTATTGATTCCAGCATATAATACAATCTAATTAAATATATAAAATAATAGGTTTAATTATAAAGGGACACTTTAAAATCATTTTTAGTATATGCTTCTATGACAAAACTACTTAATATTTTCAAAAAGTCATAAAATTAAGACATCTTGTACACTACTGCATTTTATACATCAAAAAATATGGCAAAATGTGATCACCATATTCATAGATGCAAATACAGATATATAGATATTTTATACTCTGTTATGAAAACCTATTACTCCTGATAGGCTAATAGATTATTTTATTAGTATAATACAGATAGAATTGTCATTTTATGGTTAAGAAACTGCCCATTATTTTTTCTGTTTTCTTGACTATTTTCTTCCAGATTGTCTATAGAATTAACTGGCCACTTCTATTCTTTTGAAATTTTATTGGAATTACATTTAATTTATAGATTAATTTAGGGAGAATCTACATCTTTACAATACCAAGGTTCATACTCACTTATTTCAAGTCCTCTTTGAAGACCTGAAAGTTTTATGAGTATGTCTTTATAAAGTTTTATGAGTTTTGTTCTTTATATAGCACACATTCCTTGGAATTTTGCTTTTTTAATGCTGTTGCCAGTGAGTTGTTCTTTGTGCATTATTTTTTCTATTTAGTTACTGCTGTTATGTAGGAAAGTTATTGACAGTAATATGTTTCTTGTAACTAACCACTTTAATTAGTGCTAATACGATTTTCATACTCTTGGATATTCAAAATAGACATTCAGATCACCCACAAATGCTATTCCAATATTATACCTGGTTTTTTTTTTTTTTCCTTTTTCTTGTCTTTTCACATTGGATAGGACATCCAGAATGTGGTAAACTATCAGCAAATAATGTAGAAATTGTGGCCTTTTACTTACCTTAAATAGGATCACCTTTAGTTTCTTAAGAATGAAAACCTAAAGGGATGATTTTGGTTTAATAAATACCTACCAATTTAAGAAAGTGCCCTTATAGTTCTGTTTTGCTTTATCATTTTTTAAAAAATCAGGCATGAGTTTTTAGTTTAATCAGTTCCATTTTGGTATCTGTTCAGAATAACTCCTTTTTCCTTAGTCAATTATGAGAGATTTAGATTTCCCAATATTGTACTATCCTTGAATTCCTAGAATAAACACTACTAATATGGTATATTATTCTTTTAACACACTGCTGAATTTGATCTATTACTACTTTATTTAGGATTCATACATGTACCTTCATTCATAAGATAGAGTGGCCTATTTTTAATACTCTCATCACCAAGTCTGGGAATTGGGAGTAAATACATTTTGAATTATAGAAACTACTCCCTAAAATTTTCCTAAATATAGTATTGTGAGTTTAATTTGTCCAGCACACTCTAATCATATACCTAACGCTAGATATGTTTTGAGTGTGTGTGTGCATTCAGGTAGGTAAAGAGAACACTGAACTGTGGCAACAGGACAAGAGTCCTTTCATATTTATCACTGTAAGTAAAAGTTGTATAAAAAGTAAATATTCCTTGTATTAGTATTTTAATTAATATTTTGCATTAATATTTTATTACTTTCCCCTGAAAGCTCTTGTGAGGGTATCCAGAATCAATCATTTTTAATGACAAGGTTTGGGTTCAGCAACCACATTAATACCCTCCTAGGGAAACATATATTCATTATGATTCAGAAATAATTTCAATAATAACTTTATTAAATTACTCCTCAACTCTAGTTACAACTGTTCTGGCTAACTATAATTATCCTCAGCACACTGAAAGTTTTTTCTCAGTTAGCTGAAAGGCTGTCAGATATTTAATTTAATTCAATAACATAAACTTCTTAGAATGCTTACTGGATATAAAGAACAATGTCAATATGTACGGGGTTATAAGTTGCTAGTTTCTAAGGTAGTTCAACCTGTGGGTGGGGCAGAATTAGATTTTATAAGAGCTAAAGCTTATATAATTATGAAGCCTTCTTTTACAAAAACTATTAAAAAGTCTTATTTTCTCAGGTTAAAAAGACATTTTTTCCATGAGAAGATATTTCTACTGCCCTTCCTAAGATTTTAGAAGGGTCTTATGTGGTGAAAGGCCCTGCAAATTAAATGTCATTGGTTTCTCTCTAAATAAACCTCTGCTTATAGGGAAATTAAAGAATATTTTTCTACAGATAAGTTGATGACTTTTTTTTTTAGCTCTTTGTTGCATAATTTTATTTTATAGCTTTTTGGGGGGGATACATTTCTTTGTTTAAAAATTTTCTTACAATGAGTATATATTGTTTTTCCACAACCAACAATGCTTTAAAAATACATATTTCATCCCTTTAATTAGTAACATACCTGCCAAACTCCTGAAAAATCTCTTTCTTTTTTAAAATTTTTATTGGAGTAAAGTTGATTTAAAACGTTGAGTAATGAAAATAAAAGCAAAAATAAACAAATTGGACCTAATTGAATGTGAAAGCTTTTAAACAGCAAAGGAAACCATAAACAAAATGAAAAGACAACCTACAGAATATGAGAAAATATTTGCAAATGAAGTGACTGACAAGGGATTAATCTCCAAGATATACAAACAGCACATGCAGCTCATTATCAAAAAAACAAACAACCCAATCAAAAAATGGGCAGAAGATCTAAACAGACAGTTCTCCAAAGAAGACAGACAGATGGCCAAGAGGCCCATGAAAAGATGCTCACTGTCACTAACTGTTGGAGAAATGCGAATAAAACTACAATGAAATATCACCTCACACCAGTCAGAATGGCCATCATCAAAAAAAATCTACTAAAAATAAATGCTGGAGAGGGTGTGGAGAAAAATAAACCCTCCTACACTGTTGGTGGAAATGTAAATTGGTACAACCATTATGGAGAACAGTATGGAGGTTCCCTAAAAAACTAAAAATAGAGCTACCATATATCCTGCAATCCCATTCCTGGGCATATATTTGGAGAAAACCGTAATTCAAAAAGATACGTGTACCCCAATGTTCACTGCAGCACTATTTACAATAGCCAGGACATGGAAGTAACTTAAATGTCCATCGACAGAGGAATGAATAAAGAAGATGTGGTACATATATATGATGGATTATTACTCAGCCATAAAAAAGAATGAAATAATGTCATTTGCAGCAACATGGAAGGACCTAGAGATTGTCATACTGAGTGAAGCAAGTCAGACAGAGAAAGACAAATATCCTTATGATATTGCTTATACGTGGAATCTTAAAAAATGGTGCCAATGAACTTATTTACAAAACAGAAATAGAGTCACAGATGTAGAAGACATTTTTGAGGTAGGAATCTATAATCATCACAAGCACTGCCTCCAGTTAACTAAGAGAATTCCAAAAGTCCAAAATAAGAGTAGAATATGTGTACTTAGCTAGGCTAGTCTGATGTCCAAGTGAATTTTCCCCATATGAAAGTTTTGTGAAGTGTTATTAAAGCTTCCAACGTTTAAAAAGAAATACAGATTCATCTTGAAATCCAAGGTATTTCGTATTGCATATATCAAACTTTAGATTTCAGAACCAAAGATCCATCAGATAGGCTGGGTTCCATAATCGCCTATTAACTTGTGATGTTTATTTAGCACCACCATCCTTACTTCCCACCTCCATCTTCTTCCTTTCTCCAAATTCTGACTTAAGCAAAATAGATACTTCAAAGTATAGATTGTGTCCTACTTTCCCTAACCAAATCGTACCCATGTTTATCCAAGTTGTTTTTAAATGTCTGTGGTGTTCCATGAGTCCTTAATATAGAATGATGCACATAAAGAATGTTCATACTCCCATTATAAAGAGTAAACAAATGGACAACATCTCTCTTCTGGAGTGAAAAGAACTGGTGTTAAATACGTCTTTTTAAATAATGAGAATAAATGAAACACTTACATATACAATGTATAACAATGGTATTTAATAACAATTTTGAATTGAAAATGTCATCTCTGAATAAAATCTTATTAGAGTGTCCATTTCCTTTCCTTCATCCATTCATGTATTCAGCACTTGCTTACTGAGTGCTTACTCTGAGCAGGGCAATGTCTTAGGTAATGGAATGACGCACTAAGGACTAAAATACGTATATTCCCTGACCTAAAGAGAACGAAATTTGGTAAAATAAGCTTTGCTCAGATTGCAAGTTTCTTCACACTATCCACTCTCTCCTTCTTCCTTAGTAATATGAATCACTATTTTGAGCTTGGCTCACTGACACTTAGCTAAAAACAAACAAAAACTCCCCCTTGTGTGGCCATTTGATTATAGCCGATAAGTTTACAGCAGGAAAGCTACATGATATCTTGTATTAAGAAGACTTAGTAGAAAATGGATATTATTATTCTTCCCTTCTACACACTCAGCAGAAAAAAGTGAGCCTGCCTGAGAACTTCTTAAACCCTCAAATCATCCTTAGACTGCCTATTTCTGGATTTATTTTATGTAGGAGAGAAGTAAAATTTTATTTTGTTTTATCTAATGTATTTTTTATTACATGTAGCCAAATCTACTCCTAACAAAAAACTATATAACTATTATTAAAAATACAAGCTACAATTTGGTAAATTAGAGAGGTAAAAAAGAAAGTTGGAAAGAACCTGGGCCTTCAGTGTTGTTTTTGAGCCACTAAATTAACCAACCCTAAATCCTGTATCCCTTGTAAGGAAGTATGAGTTGAACAGGTGGCTTATGATCCACTCACCCTCTTTACTGGAAGGCATCTTTGGGAGAAAAAATAAGGCATGTGACCCAGGTTAATCTCTTTGTCAATGGGATCTTCAGATAAATAGACTAGTTACATTTATTAGGAGGAAGAGACTTTATCTAGAGTGCTCTTAGGACAGCCTTGGCTAAAGGATTACTATAAAAAAAACCTGAGGGCTTCCCTGGTGGCGCAGTGGTTGAGAGTCCACCTGCCGATGCAGGGGACACGGGTTTGTGCCCCGGTCCGGGAAGATCCCACATGCCACGGAGCGGCTAGGCCCATGAGCCATGGCCACTGAGCCTGCGCGTCCAGAGCCTGCGCTCCGCAATGGAAGAGGCCACAACAGTGAGAGGCCCATGTACTGCAAAAACAAGTAATAATAAATAAATAAATAAATAAACCTGAAATCTATAGATTGATGAGGCATGGCACCCTGGAGGAAGTTATATAACATTTACAACTCTCCAGAAGAATAAAACAAAGATATTTAAAAGCCATCTTGATTTGGGTCTTCTGTGACTTGCAGCCTAAACCTTCCTAAAAATACAAATCTTTACCAAATGAATTGATATCAAAAGCTACATTTATTGGATATTCTCATTAAGTTGCATAACAACCTTTCTTAAGTGCCTGAACACCATTACATTTTAGGAAAATATAATTTCATTTGAAAGACTTGCAGAATTTCTGATAATTTTTACATGATAATGAAATTAATAACTATGTTGATCACATACAGTCAAAACTGCATTAAGAGTCAAAGGAAAACAGGAATTCTTGGTAATATATCTCTTCACTGAACAATCAGGCAAAGATGTTCCAAACAAAAGATCACGTAAAATCTCCAGAAACAAACACTAATGAGACAGCACTATATGATTTACCTGACAGAGAACTGAGAATAACTTTCATAAAGATGCTCACCAAGGTCAGGAAAACAATGCATGAACGAAGGACTTGAATAGATGTACAAACGGTTAACGGGTAAACGAAAAAAAATGTTCAATGTCAGGAATCATCAAGGAAATGCAAATCAAAAGCACAATGAGATATTACCTCACACCTGTCAGGATGGCCATTATCCAAAAAAATAAATACAGCAAGTATTCACTAAGATGGTGAGCAACTGGAACCCTTGCACATTGCTGGTGGAAACGCAACATGGTGCAGGTACTACGTAAAACAGTTTGAAAGTTCCTCAAAAAGATAAAGATAGAAGTACCATGTGATCCAGCAATCCCACTTGTGACTATATATCCAAAGGGATGGATTTCAAAGCAATATTAGCTCTTATGTTCAGTGCAGCACTGCTCACAATAACCAAGAGATAGAAACAACCTAAATGTCCATCAAGAGATGAGTGAACAAAGAAAATGTGATATATTCCTGCAATGGAATACTATTCAGCCTTAAAAGTGATGGAAGTTTTGCCATATGTAACAATGCATATGAAGCTTGGGGACATTATGCGAAGCAAAGTAGGTCAGTCACAGAAAGACAAATACTGCATGATTTCACTTACATGAGATACCTAAAACAGTCATATTCATAAAATCAAAGAGTGAAATTGTGGTTTCCAGGAGGCAAGGGAAAGGAGAAATGGGGAGTTACCAATCAACAGGCATAAAGTTTCAGTCAAGCAAGGTGAATAAGCTCCAGAGATCTGGTGTACAGCACTGTACCTATAGTCAACAATAACACATTGCACACATAAAATTTTAAGAAGATAAGTCTCATGTTAAGTGCTTTCCCCACAATAAAATAAAATAAATTTAAAAAGAAGAAAAAGACAAACAGATAAGATACATTTAACGGCCTTATGTATATATAATATAATCAGTACTATACTTTTAGATTTATCAGCACACAGAATTGTGAATCATAAGGATTGCCTGAATTCTACAGCTAACGTGTACATGGATTATTAAAGGAGTTAAATACTTCCCATGTATAAAAACAAAACCTTATTACTGATTTTTATGAATAACCTTCACCAAGGTAAGAGGTATACTGAAGATTTAATAGAGTATCATTAAAAGTTTCAATTGGTTCTAAGATTCCAATTAACTTTCATTTACTTTTTAAAAAGGAAATATTACTCTGTGCTAATGTTTTTTCCTAAGTTAAAATGAATCAAAATGAAACATACAAGGTTATTTTACAACCATGACACGTATTTCATTCACTACCGTCATTGTAGAATCAGCTTAAGAAAATAATTCTCAACAAAATGATAGGAAAAATGTCATATTTACTTTTTCCATTCATAGACAACAGTGAATGGAAAAATACTTGGCTCCCACCTGTCTTCACATCATACTGTAACACTGGGATAAATTACTACAAATTCAGACAAATTTTACAACACTACAACCTTCTAGCAAACTTAACTATAAACCATATTGAAAATATGCTTTTCATTCATCACAAAAAGTTACCATAGGAACTTGGCAGTAAGCAAAGAGATGGGCGATGATGGTAGAGTGAAGAGGTGAAGAAAAAGAACCAAAGCAATTATCTTCAAATATCTGAAGGGCTTGCATGTGGGAAATGGAATAGACTTTTTGTGATTGCTTCTGGGAGGCAAAATTCAAGCAAAAGTTTGGAAAATGTGGAAGACAGATTTCATTATAATATAAGGAAGAATCTTTCACAGTGTTCAAAAGTGGAACGACCTGCTTTGGGAAATAGGGAGCTCCATATCTCTGCGGGCTGTGCGCTATTTGCAAATGGTCTAGAAGAGATTTGTGCACTGGATGAGAACTACGTGACTGACAAGATTTTTACTATTCTGTGATATTTTTGGTTCTGCCATTCATTGTCTATTTCTTATACAAGACACACTAAATCAGTGTCTGCTGGTTTCTCACCAAATAGACCATTTTAAAGTTTTATTTTCACAGCACAGATTTCAGATAGTTAAGTCTTGTTAAAAACTATTGTTTTATCACTATGAAAACCAAAGTAGGAACATAGAAGATAGCACTTCAAATATAGTGTACAACACAAAGCTGGGTTTCCCTCTTTGTAATGATATATATATATATATATATATAATCTTCTGTAAGGACTAACTGGCTGGATGCATAAAGGTCTGTAACAAGTAGGAAAAGCCTTTTCCTCTGATGAGGACAACATTTTACCACCTTGTTTACAGCGAAATTTATAGGCTATGTTTTCTCAAAACATAGTGTCAGAAGTGGTTTAATAATACAGATTCCTGGACTCCACTTTTAGGATTTTTGATCCAAAGTTCTAGAACAAGTCCCAGGAATTTATGTTGGAAATAAAGACCCACGTAATACAAAGTCTAAAATGCTTTTATAAGAATCGCTGTAGGACAGACTGTAGGAGGGAATTTCTCAGTCATCTTTTTTCATATTCTTCAACATGCAAATGGACAGCATTTTTTAAATTTCACTCAAAAGGTCAAATAATCTAGTTAGCACAATGAAGTAGTTATTAGTGCAGACTCTGAAGCCAAACTGCCTATGTTAAGTCTGACGTACCATTTACTAACTCAATTTCCTTGGACAAATAAATGCTTAGTGCCTCCGTTTTCTCATCTGTCAAATGGGGATAATACGAACATCTACAATGTAGTCTTGTTGTAACGATTAATAAGTTAGGTGATGCATGTTACATGCCTAGAATAGTGCCTGACACATAGTAAGTGTTAATATTATTATTATCCTGTTACCCATCAGGATAAAATGTGTCTCAAAATCATAATTTCAACAGGGATCAGGCAAAAATTCTGTGTGTTTAATTAATTTTTATCACCTTCCCTCATAGTTTTCCAGTTCAAAATTGTCTTTTCTAGGTATATACTGCAAAGCCTTTTTTCCGATAACAATTTACTTAGGCACCTGAGTATATTCAAACCTGCCTACAGCTCAGCACCACTGAGAGGTGTGTTAGTCAGCTCGGGCTGCCGTAACAAAGTACCATAGACTGGAGGTCTTAAACAACAGAAATTTATTTTCTCACTGTTTTGGAGGCTGGGATGTCTAAGATTAAGGTGCCGTCTGATTGTGTATATGGTGAGGGCTCTCTTCCTGGCTTTGGGATGGCTGCTTCTCACTGTGCCCTACACAGTGGAGAGTAAGCTCTCTGATGTCTTTCTTACAAGGACACTAATTCCATCATATCAGGGCCCCACCGTCATGACCTCATTTAATTACCTCCTTGTAGGCTCTGCTTCCAAATACAGTTACATTTGGGGGTTATGGTTTCAAACATATGAATTATTATTATTATTTTTTTTTTTTTTTTGCGGTACGCGGGCCTCTCACTGTTGTGGCCTCTCCCACTGCGGAGCACAGCCTCTGGACGTGCAGGCTCAGTGGCCATGGCTCATGAGCCCAGCCACTCCGCGGCATGTGGGATCCTCCCGGGCCAGGGCACGAACCCGTGGCAGACTCTCAACCACTGCACCACCAGGGAAGCCCTAAACATATGAATTTTGAGGCTTGAGGGGTAGAGTTCAGTCCATAGCAGTAAGGTGCATAGGATGGTCCTCCACGAAGGCAATGCTACAGGTCAGACACTTTGAGTTTCAACCAGATCTTAGATGCATAGTTGGTATTTATAAGCATATACAGAAATTCCTATTCAACCCAAAACACCAAAACTCAACACTTCCATCAGTGGCCAGAGCCCTCACTCTAGAATTAACAGACATCTGACTCTATGAAAAGTGTGTCTGACAAAAAAACCTTAAAATGAAAAAGGTACATGCTAAGTAGCCATCTATTCATTTAAATGCTTCAGGTTCTGCTCCTACATCAAATAAGATCGCCAGGAAATTATCTTCATGGAAGTTATTACTTCAGTTTCCTATAACATTGCCTTCACAAAACTATGATTTAAGAGTTTCTTTATATTAAGGGCTTTATATAAAAATGGTCGATAAGAACACTGCTTGATTCATTCATGTAAAGGCTATTGTTACCATTCTTAAGTGTTTTTCAGTTTTTCATTTATATCTTTATACGTAAATAAAATAGGATTCCCCAGGATACAAAGTGTACATAGGTCTAAGTGTTAGAAAAAAACCCTTCCTCACTGAGGTCTCTCTCATTATAACAATATTAATTACATTAGCAACCATAACATCTATTAATATTTATTGGAACTTTACTATTCATGAGGCACTATGTCAAGTGTGTATGTTTCCATAGTTTTTTCTCACAAAAAGTCCCATGATATGAATAGTATTTTTATCTTAATTATCAGGTAAAGAAATCAAGTCAGCAAGGTTAAATAATTTGACCTAGGATTTTGAGATACAAAATACAAATCTGTGTGACTCCAGAACTGGTTCTTTCAGTCTAAATGAAAAATTTACTTACTTGAAGGGTAAAATTATGAGGAAAAAAATTTATTTTCAATTAAATAAAGAAGCACTCCAGTTTCTTTGTGTCACTTCCCAAAAAGATGGACCTATCCTCTCCAGGAATCACGTTGACAAGGCCTGCACAGATGACACCACTTTTGAAGCCATCTATTTTCAGTGGTCTGATAGAAGAGGTGATCATTATCAATGATCAGGCATACAGGACAACCCAGACAAAGTCATTTTCTGTGTGTGGGAAAATCAACCAGTGATGCTGCAAAGAATCAAGTTAGGGTTTCCCTGGTGGCACAGTGGATGAGAGTCCACCTGCCGATGCAGGGGACACGGGTTCGTGCTCCGGTCTGGGAAGATCCCACATGCCGCGGAGCGGCTGGGCCCGTGATCCACGGCCACTGAGCCTGCGCGTCTGGAGCCTGTGCTCCACAATGGGAGAGGCCACAACAGTGAGAGGCCTGCATATCGCAAAAAAAGAATCAAGTTATAATGAATCACATCAACAAAAATTGTAAAACTTGGTGAAATATTTGACTATGCATGTGTATAGTCATGTAAAGTAATGGCTTTTCATGGTAGTGACTGATACAGGAAGGCCAAAAATCCTGTATGAATGTGAAGAAGAGACCAAAAGCTTATGTCCAGTAGAGGTACCTTCTCTGATTCTGACAGAGATGAAGAAAATTGCAGAATTTTCTCACACTCTTGAGACATCTTTAGCAAAACAATCATCGGATAATCAACTTACTTTAAACATTCCCCATAAGAAATCACAATGATGCTTTATGTATTGAGAGTTTCAAAATACTCAGAATTATTAATGAGGCAAATGCCACTAGCATTATTTATGGCTTGTACAAGAAGCTAATGTCAAAGAAAATGTATTGACTTTTGACTGTAGAGGAAACAACTTTGATACGTCTCTCCTCTACTACAGATCAAATCTTTAAAGGTATTCCACAGCTAGAAACATCAATTTTCCCACTTGGGTTGAGAAAACATTCATAAAATACTGTTTACCTATTTCATTGCTAAGTTCAAGTATAAGCATAAGAAAAACATCAGGGAAAGCATCCATGGGATAGGGAGGGTGGGAGGGAGACGCAAGAGGGAGGGGATATGGAGATATATGTATACATATAGCTCATTCACTTTGTTATACAGCAGAAACTAACACAACATTGTAAAGCAATTATACTCCAGTAAAGATATTAAAAAATAAATAAAGTCTTAAGGAGAAGATAAGAAACTTCAAAGAAAGATCAACAATGAGCAAATAAATGCACTGAAATCAACTGGCTGGAAAAAAAAATCAGACTGTTGAGAAGGAATAAATATTCGAGTGTTCACAGAAACACGAAACCCTATCATTGTGAGGTTTTACCGGAGCTCAGAGGTCATGGCCAGAGGGAGGCCAAGAGGCTTCTAGGAGGAAAGATCCTCCACATGGAGGATAATCTTCTGGACCCATCACTGAAGAAAGCAGTCTTCTTTCTGTCTTCTTTCAGAAAGAACTAATTCTACATAGCTAGGCAAAAAAACTGAAGGCCCCTAATTTTTACATGAATCTGTTTAGTGGCAGGTTAAAAATCACATGTTGAGCTGCTATACAGGAAGACTTCTGATCATTCTGAATACTTTAAAAAGTGTGAAAAGAGAAGCAAATACTTCTTCACTTTATCAATACTATAAACATGGGAGAAATACAATTTATCTGCTAATGACTAAAAATCTGTTTAAAATTGGCACTAATAAAAAATAAACATAATCTTCTTGAAAAGTGGGCAAAGGTCAAGCAAATTTCACTTCGAAATAAGTTCCAATCTATTGTTTAAACCAAAACTATATTTAAAGTAATTTTAAAATAACAAGCAAGTTTTTGAGAATGAAATTAATATCTGCTACTAAAGTCTTACTATTTAAAATTATATTCAAGCATAATTTATCCCAAATCAGTGAATTACAGTTCTAAGGAAAGGCAATATCTTGCCTCCTTCCACACTTTCAAATAATCTTGCTATCATGTTTGAAATTCAGTGAATTGTTTAACTACATAATAACTCCACTATCATTATCGCCCACCTACTGTGTGCTAAATAATATGGTAGATACTGGGTTAATACAAATATAATTCAGACATGATTCTCCAATCTCAATTATCTCATAACTTAATGGAAGTGAGAGTCATATAAGAGACTATAATAACAAGATAGACTACATGATATTCATAAAGAAGAGTTCTAGTTAACCTTAAAGGACACACTTGAATTAATATTGTCCCTATAGTGCCCTTTTCAAAACAAAAGTATTTTATTCTAATAGTCCCCCCATAAACAATAGTAGGAAAATGACCTTTAGTCTTGAGACACAATATACTATAATATCTGAGTGATTAAAGAGAAATGCTCTTGGGTTGTGGGGAGAACAAGAGAAACAGTAGATGAAAATGGAGACGATGGATGAGAAGGTCTTATGGGGAAAAGGATAAAACAAACTTTATATACATTCCATAAGTTTTCCTAAGGTCATCTCTTGTTTCCAAAGAATATAATCTGAATCATATATCAACCAACTCTAGTTTACATTTCAGTTGTTTTTAAATTATTGATCAAAAATTTCCATGTTATTAAACAGACTTCCCAAATTTATAGGAAGTCCTAGTGAATTTAAAATTACCTCCCACTTCAAAATGTTAACTTTTTATAAAATGCTTATTATATACAGACAGGGACATCTTAAAAATATTTCTCATCAAGTTGAAAAATAATTTACTTACAATTATCTGACATTTTTGAAGAGAAATATTCCAGAAGACCTAAAATACTTGTTTCCCTCAATTCTGGCATTTCTTCTGATTTGTCCGTGGGTAAAATATCTTTTTGTGAACTATTACAGTCGCAGAAACCAATTAAAACAGTTTTTCGCAGATCAGAATTGGCCGCATACAAGCAGATTTCTGCAAGAATTGTTATGTATATGTAGGCTACATTCCAGGCCCAGGAAAAATCATCGACCTTGCAGCTTTCTTCCTAAAATGAGAAAATAGCTATTAGACAATCAAAGTACGCTCTGCCATAATGAAGAACTATATACCGTACTTATAAGAAATGTCTCCAAATTTTATAGAGTTGTTAAAAGATCATAATCAACTAATATTTCTAAAATGCACTCATTAAAAACAAGCTTTCCATGGGTAGATTGCATAAAACCAAGTTCAAGGAATAAAAAATAAAAATAGCTAAAAAGTATATACAGAACATCAACTTTTCAATTTCCTTAGTAGTCAATGGAACATAAATTAACCCAATGAGATACTATTTTCCATTTTATATTGTAAAAGAATCTTTTTTTTATATAGCTCAATTCTTGTGTGTGCACTCTTACACATTTTTTCATAGGAAAGCAAGAAAGTTATGTCTTCTGGAGAGGAATCTGGACAACCATCCTGAGAACATTAAAAGAAAGTTCATAGTCTATCACTCAGTAATTTAGTTTTATAAATCTATTCTAAAGAAATAGTCATAAATGCAGATAAAGATTTTTGGATGAGAATACCAGTTCAACATTATTTGTAATTAACTGTGAATTAGAAATAAGCTCAAAGCTCAACAACAGAGAAATGGTTATCTCATCCTCACTAAAATGTAAATCTTAATAATATGTAATGACAACAAAAAAAAATTTAAATAGGAAACTAAACCATAAATGACTATATGATCTGAAGTTTGTTAATAAAATTAAAAATCCCTCTTGTGTGAGTGCATGTCTGCATGTGAGTATAACCTATTTCTGGATTTCTGTCTACATCTATATCTATTTATACTGGGATATATGGTAAATATGAATTTACCTTTACATTTAATTAAAATTATTATTACAAAGTCATGCTCATTATAAATCCTAAATGATATACAGTTAAAATAGTGACAAAAGTAAAACTTGTTTCAATTTAGGTCTTTTTGCACACCTAAATTAACAATATACTATTACCTGATTCCGAACAGACATAATGCTTAAAAGAAAATCTCTCATTAGGTCCATGAAAGCTTTCAAACAGGCTATGTGTAATTTGGCAGCCTCCCCAAGGACCAACAAAGCCAGTGCTGAATCCAACCTGGAAATTTTATGAACAAAACAACAAAGACTTTCGTTTTAAATAATAATAAATAATTTTTTAATGAAAAAGGTAATAGGCCAGAAGAAATGACTATCCTGGATTTCTAGATACATTTATTTTCAACAAAGACTAGTATTGTTTGCCACTAGTTATGATAAAAGCTTATAGGAAAGGGCCACATCGGGCAAGATGTTGAGTTCACAGCAGTGTTCTGACAAAACTCTGAGAGTAATAAATATTACAAATGATCACATTTCTTCACAGATCCTGTATAACAAGCAATCAAGGCCTCTGGTTCTATAGTGTCCCCCAAATCTCACAATAGGTTTTGATTTTTAACCTTTTACAACTGATTCCAAGGGGTGAATTTCAAGAGAGTGTTTTCTTCGCAAAAGAGAGAATAAAAAAATGGTCTTCCTAAATACTCTAAAAGTGCAGTGTTATTTGATTTTTACAAAAAGTGCAATTTCTCAGAATAAAATTTATATTGCACATTAAATGGAAAACTGTCAAGATTCAAAATATCATATAAGAATTTGTTAGCCATAACAAAGAATTTGTTAGCTATATATGTTAGCCATATATTCTAACAGTTTCAGGAAATTATACTTTTAATGCGATTGTTACCCAATTGAAAGAGACATAGTTTGAAAGGGAGCTAATAATAATGCAAATATAAAATTGCCTCTGCCTAGAGCTACATATTGCCTTGATTTATAAGCCATTAATCAGTTAAAAAGGTAATATATTCTACAATTATATTTGAATTTCACAACTGTGATATTTCAGGTGAGTCAAGTTCATGATCATTTTCAAAAGGAAACACCTCTAACCACGGAAATAGAGACAATTCTTTATATTTGAATGGAGCTTTACAGATCTCAATGTGCTTTCACACAAATACTTCCTCTGATCTGAACCACAATTTTTGACACATTCAAGAACTTTTTAAAATCTTTTTTTTTTTAATATTAGAAAATTGAGACTTAAATAGATCTGGGAGATTTGTCCAAGTTCATGTTTTAAGCTAGGTTAACTAATAACTGAAGTCTTCTCCCACCTATGGGTATTTCCTGTTTTTCAATTTTGCTTTTCTAAGCCATTATCTAAGTACATTAATATTTAACCTTAGTATTACAATGTTGCCTATTTTCCACCTAATATCATTTGTCTCCTTCCTTTGAAACTAAACCTCAATATTGTTCAAAATGGCAGAGTGCTCAGTTAATGTTGCTTGCTCAAGATGGAAACATTCTACATCTGGACTGGGATAGTGATTACACAGGTGTACACATTTGTCAAAGGTCATAGATCTGTATACATAAAATGTTTGAATTTTATTATATGTAAATTATAACACAAGAAACTTAATTTTGAAATATGACTCCCCAGGGCTTCCCTGGTGGCGCAGTGGTTGAGAGTCCACCTGCCGATGCAGGGGACACGGTTTCGTGCCCTGGTCTGGGAAGATCCCACATGCGGCGGAGCAGCTGGGCCCGTGAGCCATGGCGGCTGAGCCTGCGCGACCGGAGCCTGTGCTCCGCAACGGGAGAGGCCACAACAGTGAGAGGCCCGCGTACCGCAAAAAAAAAAAAAAAAAAAAAAAAAAAAAGAGAGAATGGAATAAAAGGAAGCTAGAAGAAGGCTGGATCTTGAGGATTCCCTTAAGCATCTGCATCAGTAATGCACTGCTTGTTATGTGCAATAAATAAAGCCCTATTTGGTATGCAATTGCAGTCAGGTTACTGTTACATTCAGAAGAACTAAAGCCTAGCTGATACATTTAAACATATTTACAAGCATGAAATTTAGAGTTGAAAAATCAGAGATGGAATCTTAGCTCTGCCACTAACTAGATATATGGCAAAGGGCAATGTTCATACCTTAGCTGAATCTTAATCTACTCATCTATAAAGTAAATATAGCAAAACCTACTTTTCAGAGACTATGAGATTTAAATGAAATACTCTATATAAAATGACTGGGTTCAAAAGGCTGAACTGAACTGAATTACAAAAATACTATTATTTCAAAGTCAATGGATATGAGTTCAGTAACTTTTTTTTTTTTTTAATCTATGATGACTGAAGGAAAAGGTCTAGATGCTTTCCAAGACAAACAAAGGTGAGTCCTTCCCCAGAATATTCATCACAGAGGTTTCATGATAAGTTAAAGGAGAGGACAGTCTCAGAGTTCACAAAACTTCTTTACCATGAATATATCTCATAGTCATAAGGTTTTGTTTCTTCTGTTCCCCTTTAAGTCTGGAAAACTGTAGCTAACCTAGGGCACTTTCACTAAAATACAGATTGAAGAATTTCCATCAGTGTCAGTCACCTATGGTAGAAAAATTCTTCACCAGAAACACTGTTTCAACCAATGCTGCTGACTGCAAAATTTTCTATAAGGGAAAATGCCTTTGACAAAAATAGAATAAAAGCACCAATACTTATAAATTGAAGTTTATTAAAAATAAAAACTGAAAATCAATGCATGTAAAAAGAAGTTTTCAAATTGAATTAGGTTAGTAATTTAAATACAGTGTTAGCTTCTTTGTGAACTCATTGCAGGACACCAAGTCTCAATTACCAGTACATTGACTTACTTTTACAATGCCATGAAATTAAACATGTACATATAAAGTAATTTATATATATTATAGATGTCCCCCTAATTATGTAAATAAACTGAGGCAGAGGTTTACTGGCTTGTCTAAAATAACATAGTTACTTGATTTATTTTACTTTGTAGCTTTGCTTTTTTAATTTTTTTCCTCTTTAATATTTTTATTGGAGTATAGCTGACGTACAATGTTGTGTTAGCTTTTATTTATTTTTATTAATTTTTATTGGAGTATGGTTGCTTTACAATGTTGTGTTAGCCTCCACTGCACAACAAAATGAATCAGCCATACACATACAGATATCCCCTCCCTTTTAGACTTCCCTCCCATTTAGGTTACCACAGTGCATTGGGTAGAGTTCCCTGTGCTATACAGTATGTTCCCATCAGTTGTCTATTTTATACATAGTATCAATAATGTATAATGTGCAAATCCCAGTCTCCTAATTCCTCCCACCCCACCCCTTTACCCCTTGGTATCCATACATTTGTTCTCTATGTCTGTATCTCTATTTCTGCTTTGCAAACAAGATCATCTATACCATTTTTCTTGATTCCACATATATGCATTATTATACGATCTTTGCTTTTCTCTTTCTGACTTACTTCACTCTGTATGACACTCTCTAGGTCCATCCATGTCTCTACAAATGACCCAATTTCATTCCTTTTTATGGCTGAGTAATATTCCATTGTATATATGTACCACAACTTCTTAATCCATTCCTCTGTCGATGGACATTTAGGTTGCTTCCATGTCCTGGCTACTGTAAATAGTGCTGCTATGAACATTGAAGTGCATGTGTTTTTTTGAATTATGGTCTTCTCTGGGTATATGCCCAGGAGTGGGACTGTTGGATCATATGGTAGTTCTACTTGTAGTTTTTTTAGAACCTCCACACTGTTTTCCATAGTGGCTGTATCAATTTACATTCCTATGAACAATATATCACTTGTATTCTTATACACTAACAACAAAAGGGCAGAAAGAGAAATTAAGGAAACAATCCCACTTACCATTGCAACAAAAAGAATAAAATACCTAGGAATAAACCTGCATAAGGAGGTAAAAGACCTGTACTCAGAAAACTATAAGACACTGATGAAAGAAATCAAAGACGACAAAAAATGGATGGAGCGATATACCATGTTCTTGGATTGGAAGAATCAATATTGTGAAAATGACTATACTACCCAAAGCAATCTATAGATTCAATGCCATCCCTATCAAATTACCAATGGCATTTTTTACAGACCTAGAACAAAAAATCTTAAAATTTGGATGGAGACAGAAAAGATCCCCAACAGCCAAAGCAATCTTGAGAAAGAAAAACGGAGCTGGAGGAATCAAGCTCCCTGACTTCAGACTATACTACAAAGCTACAGTAATCAAGGCAGTATGGTACTGGCACAAAAACAGAAATATAGATCAATGGAACAGGATAGAAAACCCAGAGATAAAACCTACGCTCCTATGGTCAACTAATCTATGACAAAGGAGGCAAAAATATATAATGGAGAAAAGACAGCCTCTTCAATAAGTGGTCTGGGAAAACTGTACAGCTTCATGTAAAAGAATGAAATTAGAACACTCCCTAACACCACACACAAAAAATAAACTCAAAATGGATTAAAGACCTGAGTGTAAGACCAGACACTATAAAACTCTTAGAGGAAAACATAGGCAGAACACTCTGACATAAAGCACAGCACAATCTTTTTTGAGCCACCTCCTAGAGTAATGAAAATAAAAACAAAAATAAACAAATGGAACCTAATGAAACTTAAAAGCTTTTGCACAGCAAAGGAAGCCATAAACAAGATGAAAGACAACCCTCAGAATGGGAGAAAATATTGCAAATGAAGCAACTAAGGATTAACCTCCAAAATATACAAGGAGCTAATACAGCTCAACATCAAAAAAACCAAATAACCCAATCCAAATATGGGCAGAAGACCTAAACAGACATTTCTCCAAAGAAGACATACAGATTGCTGACAAACACATGAAAAGATGCTCAACATCACTAATTGTTAGAGAAATGCAAATCAAAACTACAATGAGGCATCACCTCACACCGGTCAGAATGGCCATCATCAAAATATGTACAAACAATAAATGCTGGAGAGGGTGTGGAGAAAAGGAAACAATGTTGTGTTAGCTTTTAAAATTAATGTGAATCACTGCACACAGCTAAACAGTACCAGACCTGGACTGGACTTCAGCTATCCTGACTGTGGTCTAGCGTTCCTTCTCTACTTATATAAATGAACTAACATATAATAACCAGGGGCTTCATAAAAAGATATCTGTCTGCACACCACCTTATAAAAAGGTTAGAAACATCAGCATTCAGAACAGTTTTCCTAGGTTCTCCTTACTCCTCTATATATGTTTCCTCTATGACCAAATTATTATTTTAAAAGATAGAATTAAAATGTCTCCAAGTTGCAACTCTTACATAGGGTTACTTGAAACTTTCAATAGATATTTCGGAAAACACTGACAATGTCAAAAATCCACACAATCCTGGAGACTGAGAATGAAACAGATGTCACTATCTTACAGGGAATGTCCTGTAAGATATAAAGCATAGAATTGATAGAGCTGGATTAAGAACAGCAAGAAGGAGTAGCCACATGCCACTTCAAGAAATACAGCAGCCTTGTTTCCCAAAAGAAGGTTAAAAGAAAAACAGTAAAGAAAAAATTATCTCTACTGTCTACCATGTTTTTCATAGAAATAAGCCAATCCTTAACTTTGAAGTACTGAATTTTTAAGGAGCCAGAGTATTATCTCTATGCTTTTTATCCTCATCTCTCCATACTTATTCAGAGATAGCAACTTCCAGATGACAAAAGGATGGAAAACAGTGCTTGTGGGGATATGTGTGTAGGAAAAGAGGCCACGGGGTGGGGAGGAGGAGTGCTGTAATGGGAATGCTGGAGTGCATTTTCTCCTCACAAGTTAAATAGAAAAGAATAGGGAGAATGCAGGAAGTTCCCTATGATACTGCATGTGGAGTGTTGTAGCTTTTAACCTCTGTAATGTATGCTATGAACACAAACCTCTTATTTTAAAAATGACAAGTTTATATAAATTTTCCCTAGTTCTGAGATAAGTAAAATAGAAAATGGAGGAGAGGGCCCTACATGAGATGATTTAAAAATATATTATAGGGGACTCCCTGGTGGTGCAGTGATTGACAGTCCGCCTGATGATGCAGGGGACACGGGTTCGTGCCCCGGTCTGGGAAGATCCCACATGCCGCGGAGCGGCTGGGCCCGTGAGCCATGGCCACTGAGCCTGCGCGTCCAGAGCCTGTGCTCCGCAACGGGAGAGGCCACAGCAGTGAGAGCCCTGTGTATAATATATATATATATATATTATAGCAAGGACTGAAGAGAATATCAGTCTGAATACTAAGAGAAGATCATAACTCTGAAAGTAATTTCTTCCAGGAGCCAGAAGACATTTTTACAAGACTCTTAAGCATCTTTAATAAAGCCCAGGAAGAACAAACAACAAAGAAAAGCCTTGATACTGAGATGAAAGGTGGTATAATAAGAAAACAAGAGGGTGCAGGAAATTAAAATTACAGAAATATAATTCAAATTCATAACGAAGGAAGTGACTGCAAAAAATGACACGTGGAAGGGAACAAACTTGAACAATTCTTCAATAATTTAGAGGAAGACAACCACTGGCAAACTGAGATCCATTACTATCTAATTCCTATTGAAACAACCAAACATAAAATAAAGAAAAATAAACCCACAGTACCACAAAAAAAAGAAAGAAATTTTAAGGGTTTTAAAACTATAAAGAAAATGTGATCTAAATGAAGGCAAACCTTTCCAATGCCAAGAAGCCCAAAGTTTGATTTAAAATGTAATGCAGGCATATATGGATTTTCCACCACCATGTAAGAAAAACCCTAAGCACAGAGAGGCAGGAGTTGGGAACACATGTGAACCATGAGCAATCAATGGAAATCCTCCATGAAATGTAGCCCAGTAGCCACAGCATCTGTGCACAGCTTCACACACTGGGGGCTTCTCTCTAAGTAAAGCAGAGGATTTGCCCCAGCAGCTTCTTAAGACGGTCAGTGAGACGTAAGAGGAAGCATCTATCTCCTGGCTACCAAATCACAAAGGTGTTTCTAAAAAATTCTGGATTGAAAATAAAACAGATAAAAAGGGGGCAGACTGGCTTTGAACATCTCATAATAACTAAAAGGTAGGAAACAGCATAGCAACATTTAGAGATTTAAAGAGGGGAATTAAAAATCTGTGAGCATAGAAGCCTATTTCCAGACAAAGTGTACTTAAACTTTTTAGGGGGAAAAATGGTGACAAATGTTATATTCAGCCAAGGGTCATATGTAATCAAGGGCCTGCCTAATGAAATAGGTCACCTATGTCCATGCTTAGAAATTTACTCAAGCCAGCCAAGAAAGGAATAGTATTTAACAGCTTAAGAATGGAAAATCCTAGTGTTAAATGGATGACAGTGAGCGGGAAAAATAGATACATTTTAATAAGTCAAAATTATTTTATAAATATGATCCCCAAATTAAATAAATATATAAACCACTCTTTAAGGAGAAGAATGAACATTTTAAGTAATGATTTAACTATAATGTTATCAGAAACTCAAGATTACATTAACAGGCTAGGGAGGGGAGAATTAGTACAAATAAATTAGCCTCAATCTTCACCGCACATGGAGAAGAAAGCAGACAGAATTTCTTTCCTGATTTTGACCATTTAGGAAAACTAGTTTAAAGAATATGTTCCTCTTGCCATTTCCTGATTTCTGACATTCAGAAGAGATGGGCTACGTGAAAATCTAGTCTTTAACCTGTCTGCTAAAAGGGTTCTTTCTCCTACACACAGAACATTCCTGGCGCACCAGGGAAGGTAGTGGGGGAGAATGAAAGGATGGAGTGTCGACAGGCCATGATGGCTGTTCAGAAGGCCTAGGTGCTCACTGATTGCCTTCTTCCAGGCACTTGGTCTGGCTGTGTGGCTAGTTGGTGGTAATTAATCCCAGTAACAGGATCCTTCTTTCAGTCTTTGTTTTTGCTCTTGTTTTTTTTGTTTGTTTGTTTGTTTTTAATCATGGCAATTTAAGAGACCCTGATTGGAGTTGCAACCCCTGTGTCATGTAAAAACAGGTCTTATTAAATAATCTTAAGATGGATAATGGTATAATCATGTTTATGTTGTAACCCTGGCAGCAGAGTATGACAGATTACTGAAGAGAAAACATAAGGCCAAGAGACCAGTTAATAAGCTACAAAAGTCATGAGACAATAAGGTCCCAACCCAAGGTGGGGACAGTGGGAGTGGAGAGCAGGGGAACTGCTCTGAAATGTAGTCAAGGTGCCCAAGTTGGTTAACTTAAGGAGAGGACATGTGTCAGGTACTGAGACAGAAATTCAGTAGGTAGGA
Organism: Pseudorca crassidens; assembly: GCF_039906515.1. NCBI lineage: Eukaryota > Metazoa > Chordata > Mammalia > Artiodactyla > Delphinidae > Pseudorca > Pseudorca crassidens. Next base: position 90,565,187 of record NC_090298.1, read on the forward strand.
GTTTACGAAAAAAAATCATTCAGATCTGAACTAGCAGGAAATGAAGTATTAGGGGAGATCCAGACTTTAAAAGGTGTTTTCATATTACTTACTTTATTTAAATCTCCCAAAAGCTCTTTGAGATGGCTATTACCTCTGTTTAACTGCTGAGCAGACCCTGTTCATAGGGGTCATGCGACTCAATCAAAATTAAACAGGTAGCAAGAGATAAGACTAAAACTCAGGCCTTCTGATTTGAAGTTGAATGCTTTTTTCACTGCACCGTAAGGTAACAAAGCATAAATTATATATTTACCCTTGATACAGACTAAATGTTTACATTTAGCTCAGAAGATTGAAGGGTCAATAAGAAATCTCGGAAATGAATCAGAAGACTGAGGACCTTCACTGACATCTCAGCTCATGAAGAGGAATTATTGATGAAAACTTTGGTCTGAAGGGTTTTGGTTAGACTATCACACAACATTATAATTACTGGGGTTCAGGGAGATAGATATTGCAGAAGGCAGTGATGTGTCCCGAAGTAAAGGCCTTGCTGCCCATACAAAGCAGCAGATTCTTTGTTCAATTTATTTCGATGCAAACACAAACACTGTATGTCTGGAAAACACTTGCAATGTCGGTATAATTTTAAATTGTCAGTCTTTTTGGAATGGAGCGATTAAATCAGCTATTTTGCTTGGGAGATATAATTTTATATATTATACTGCTCTCCTGAAGTGCCACGCTGCATTTCTCAGCAGTCGCATTGGCTAATAATTCAATTATTAACACAATTCATTATTTTCATGTTCAATTAGAAAGCCTTTTGCGGTGGCTTGACCTATCTCCCCAGAGCAAATGGGGCAGTTCGTAAAAGGCCAAACCACAGGGTGGAGCATTGAGAGTATGAAGCATCATATAAAATTTAACCATATTAAATGGAAATCTGCCTTACACAAGCTGCTTATCTGCAGCACAAGGCAGCTAAACTTCCAAGATAAAGGCTGGTGCGTGACACTGGGAGCGGCTCGTGTATTCTCATTTTCTCTACTTCTTCACCCCATTTTATAATTTACTGTAATTAGTACATTTCCTTTCCTCAGTTTATTCCCTGTCTCTCGTCGAGCAGAGGTTGCTCTAATTCTGTGAGTCTTTCCTGGAGTCTTTTCATGGGTCCTGGGCCTATTCTTTTGAAACCACTGGCTTCTGTTTCTTTCCTTTTGTGCTGTATGATCTTTATAAAGGGGGTTATAAGGAGTCAGGCAGGTACACACATGATGAATTATCTGCTGATGGATAGCATCGGAGAAGGGCATATGACAACCACTCACTAGTATTGGCCCAAGCACTTTTTGCCACTATTAATGAAATTTCTTTTGATCAATCAGTTGAATGGTCTCCCTCTGCATTTTAAATCTCTGATCATTTTTCTATCATGTGGTAATTTACTGATATGCATGGAAAATGAAACTGCTTACATTATTCCTATTAATAGTCACTTGGCATTGAATTTCAGGTCCTAAACCAAAGATATCTTCCACCAACTATCACAATTTTAAGGTTATCTGGTCTAGCAAATCCTAACAAAGTCTTAATCTACTATCAGGGCCTGAAGTCTCAATTTTTCTATTTAATTCTAAATATGTTCAGTTCATTTTTAAAATTTCTCACATGTACCTAATCTTAGGAGCACACAAGACCAATATTAAAGTTTTCCCATAAATGCAAAAGTATTTCTGGTTTGATTTTGATAATTACATCACAGTTTGTTTGGTTTTGCCTGGAATAATGACTTCTTGAAAACTGTATAGGCTGTCACATAAATTAAATACTTTTAAAAAGAAAAATTAATTTTTTAATATTTGATATAATGTTATCACTATAACTAACAGAAAATTTGACTAACAGAGAAGTTAGTCAAATTGCTAACTTGAAAAGATAAATTTTTAATGTCAACAGGTTATTTTTGTTTACTAGAGTCATCTTTTAAAAAAAAAGTCAAATTCTTTTCTTAAGAAAACAGTAAATAAAACTTTAAAAAAGAGAAAAAAATAGTAAATATAAGAAATACAATCAAAACTATTTGGCAGTGCTCTTTTAAACAATTACCTTTTCCAGTCTATTATGAACAGTCACTGTGTTTCACCATTTTTTTCCATTTACTCCTCTGTTCATTCAGCATTGTCTAAACACTGACTTTCCCTCCCATGCTTGATTTCCACAATGTCCTCCCAGAAAAAGAAGTCAGGATTCAGTGACAAGATGCCTTTAAGCAGTTACCTCCTTAATAATGAAGCCAGAATGAAAGCGGGATGATATACCAAAAAGAATGGTACGCTGGACCTTGAAATCTGGTTCCAGTCACCAGTAAGCCTAATAAACTTGGCCTCAGTTTCTTCATTTGTAAAGTAAGAATAATCTTGTATTATCCCTAAAACCCCTAAATCTATTAAATACTAAGTTTAAAAAAAAAAACCTATCAAAGAGAAATAATTGAAAAATTAAATTAAATCAAGTTTGATGCAACATAGTAAAAATGAAAATTGGTTAAAGAAACAATTTCTTGACTTTCAGAATTAGATATTCTTAATCAGCCACTTTTACTATCTCAGCAGTTATCTAAACATGTTTATTTGGTAATTATTAGAATACCTTGAAAATAAACTGACAAAGTCATGCAATATTTACTTTTATATGTTGAAATATAATTTGCTATTTTTAAATCAAGTTAGAGTCTTCCAAGACTCTAAAATAGGCTATTTCAAGGGAATTAGACATGCTCTAAGCCATTCTCCAGAAATGTTTACTTGATCTAGAATCCCCAAAATATCCAAATGAAACTGGAAAACAGCTTTTGTCCAGAAGAAATATACCAGATTCTTAGAATTTACATATACAAATTGGTTGTGCAGAGTGGGCTTGCCAGAGGCTTAAAAACTGGAAGTAATTTTAAGAAAAACATATGAATTTTCAACTTGCTATGGCACAACATATTATTGTTATTGTTAGTAGTGGAAAAGGAATTCAAATCTCTGATCATCCTCAATATTGCAAAGGGATATCCTCCGATCAATTTCCTCAGAAATACTCCTTTAAAATTCTTCTTTCCTCCATTAACCCATGCCCTCTTTTGTAGTAATTTAAGACTTCTGTTTCCCTTTTCAAATTAACATATGTATAGGAGGAAACTAACACTTATCAGTCATTTCTCTTCTACTTTACAAATAAGGCATAAAGAAACAGAATCTTAGTATATTTCCTCCAAGGATAATAAGCTGCACTTCATTGTTGTTTAACAACTTGGAAAATAAAAGATGTTTTAAATGTGGGAATGAAGTTTCAATAGCAAATTTCCTTTAATAAAGATAAACAACGCAATACAAGCATGCTCATCTAGCCAAAAAAAAAAAAAAAGAAAAATTTATTGATGAAATGAACTAATACAAAATATATAAATTGCCCTTGCCTCTGGAACTGAGATTATAAATTTTTTTCATAGTCAACTAAGGTGTGATTAACATTTAAGCACAAAGGTTATTTAACATTTAAACACAAAGGTTTCCCCATGAGTTACTTTGGATTTATAGGATCCCTCTTACCAGTGTTTCTCTTGAAGCTGTGTTTTATGAAAGATGAGATGTTCAAGCACCTTATTCAACTGGGGATTATTCTTCTGAACACAAATCCAGGCAGCAACACAGTGCCAGAGCAGGTGGTTAATTTCATATCCTTCCTGATTAAGTTGCAAATGTTCCTGTAAATAAAATATATCTGAGAACAAGTTCTTTGACTTGAATAAACAAGAAAATAAATTTTAAATGCATATTTTTTCTACACCATGTTACACCAAGTAGAGCAATTTAAATACATTTTTGTAAGTATATATAGTTAATCTGAACTTAATTCTTAATATATTCTCACATGGATCCCTTGTGTTCAATGACATCAGTTCCACAATGTGACAAAAATCCTGTATCTGCTAAGGGACAACTATTAGACACAATTGTGCTTCTTAAAACCTAGTTCTCCCTGACACCTGGGGGAGGGAAGAGGGGAAAGTTTGAACAATGATCAAACAGCAAATTGGGTTTTAAAATGTGGATTTTCACTTTAAGGACCAAAATATTGCCTAGCTGGATGTGGTCAATGTCTGCAAAGTAACTATTTTAAAAGGCTACAAAATCAGAAAACAAATGGGCTATTTGTTTTTTTCTTAGAGTGCTTCCTAACAGTTTCATAGACTTAACTGATCTGCTAAAGTAACTGGTACAAAGAAACTTGATTTTATTTTTAGACACAGCACTCCCATTGAATTTTTGTCAACAGTAAAGATTCAAATACACATCCTGTGATATGTACTCAAATTACTAATTTAGCTGATATTTTATTCTTTTATGCTCAAAACAAACACTTAAAGAGATTCCAAAGGATTTTACAATTCTCATTTACTATACAAAATAACATCAAGACTATACTTAAAGTTTTCACGTTGAGTACTCTTAAGAGAGAAAGCCAGAAGTTCATATATAAATTTTAAACTAAGTTTAAAATTTTAAACTTAGTTTTAAGTTTCTAGTCAACTGCTTATTTAAGTCTCACAGATGTGTATTGATTTACATTATGTCAGGAACACAGACGCTGGCAATAAAGGCAGGAGTAAGATAAAGTCTCTGCACAAGGCTACCGACTCAGGGGAAAAATCATCCACAAAAGCAAATGGAAACCAGTCGGTGTTTAGAATGTTAGAATTTCCCAAAAAAAAGCTTTATTCTAAAATAATGTAAGACATCAGACTGAGACATGCAGACTTCAGTATATGTACATATTTCATCTAAATAACTCAATTTTCTGCTTTGTGGTAGAGTCTCCCCCAAAAGTGGAACCCATATAAATGAAATTCTTTTCTCAAATTGCTCTAGCAGTCTGAGCCTGGATGCCTGACATCCCTCATGTTGCAAACATTCTGAATACATATATAGGTAGATATGTTTTGAAACTTGTGGACAGCTTGACTAATTAATTTAAAACAATCAATACTTTGTTTTTTTTTTAAATCATGTGTTGTGCATTGCATGGCTAGAGACCATTCAGTGAGGTCAAAAATTCTCGTTAACAAACTTATACACCATCACCAGAGAAAATTCCCAAAAGCCTTTGGTAAAGAAATGATCAGGATTTAGATAATGAAGAATATTTAAGCTTGATTTTTAATTTTATATGATACCATTTTTATTTATCACTGAAAAAGAAAAAAGAAGCCTCTGACTTCCGGAACTGACTTGACATCAATATTACTACAAGCTGGTCTGGCGCTCACAGGTCATTTTGTTCTCCTGCTGGATATAAACTCACGGAATATCAACCTCAGACAATATTGCTCTGATAAATACACAAAGCCACTTGATATTTTTGTTTCTAAGCACAGACAAAAAGTCACGGTGCCACCCACAAAATACCCAATCAGAATTGCCCCTACTTTCTGGCAGCATCAAATCTAAAGGAAATCCCTGCTTCTTTAGAGCCTCCCCCAAATCACCCAACCAAAGTCCAAATCCTATAATAGATTTACGCTAGCACCCTCTAACTGAGACATCACATAGTCCTCTGGGTGTGTGTTCTCTCTCTGCAACAAATAATAAAACCAGTTTTCCCAACTGCATGTGTGCTCCTGAAGGGTCTTTGAACCCGCCACACCTGGGAATTTTCCAAATAAGTGAGGCTTCTCTCTTATCCTTATGCATTATATCCTTATATATTTCAAGTATTTGCATGGAAATTCTGCTAAAGTTTCTTCCCTGCTTTTTACTGTTTTCAAAAGAAAAAATGTATTTGCCTAACTAGAATGAATTAATATAATAATGATGGTGACGTGATATAATACAATCATCACATACATCATCAGTGTAGCAGACCAAGAGGAAGCAATGCTCTGAGAACTATTAGGTGGTGTAGAGTTCTTTGCCTTTACACTAAATCAGTCCCACCCAAGGTGTGGTTGGCAGATACATCCCCTCTGCAAACTGTTAACTAGAGTACAGAAATAAAGAATATATATTTAGAAACTTTTACAAAATTTGACAGTTAATTTTCTTTTCAGTCTAGTAAAAAAATTAATGCCTATATATTTATTTCTTTTTAATAATTTACTATTATTGTAGTTTTAAAAGTATCAGTCTGTGACGGTCTGGAAAATTCCTTAAAAAATTGTAGAGGGATTTTTACCCTCTACACAGTTTGAAAAGCACTGCGCACTGCATTAAATTACTCCCAGAGAACTAGAACTTATTTTTCCCCTTCCATCTTTTTGGTGTGTGTGGGGGGGGTGCTTTATGACCACTTCCTATAGTTCTTTCATCTCCCCCACTTGCTGCCCAGCTTTCGGCTATGCTGGTTTGCAAACTGGCCCCCATACATGGAGAACAAGGTTGGGGAAGACCTGAGAAAGAGGCAGGCCACTCCAGATTGGCAGGTGGCAGTTCAACAAGCAAGGAAACTTACACAGGAGGTTTCTCTTCGGCAGCTGCAAGAGAGAAGATCTCCACACCTGCCCTCCAGAATCTTAAGGTTTATGTAGATGCTTTAACTAGGTTCAATCACCTATACCATCCAAATGGTCTCAGCAACACATTACGGTCTCAAGGCTGCATTCTTGGAACCAGCTCCCACTGTGGAAACAGTGGGCAGAGCGTACATTCTAAAGACAGAAAGCCCACCTACCAAAGTGTTGCCAATCTGCTGTTGGCTGAGAACTCAGATAACCCTATCAGCTTGAATTTTGTGCAAATCTGAGAAGCTCTGAGTGTCTGACCAGGCTCTCTTTGATAACAAAACTGAACTCTGAAGCATGGGCTCTATTGTGGCTGCTCGAAGACAGCTTTTTGAGTTTCATCCTTGTTTTCAGTTATTTGGGGGATAGCTGACATTGCCATGATAGGACCCCTCAATACAAATATATTACCTGAATAACAGGGCATGAATCATAGGATAATGCTCCTAATTTTAAAGAGCCTGTGTCTCAGTCTAACCCAATTCCTAGTAACCATCTATAATTACAGTACAGCATAAAATGTCCCAAATTTAGATAGTGCCTTTAGCTTACTGAGTACTGTACTTAAAGCACTAAAGGATGAGACTGCTAATACATTTGAATGTAAATCCTTTATGTTTCCTAGTTTTCAGAAAACTATTTGTACAATACTTTAGGATGGATGCAACTATTTAGTAAACGGTCTACTGCATTTTTGTTGAATTTGAATCTACCTACTCCAAAGAACCATGTTATTATTATAATGTGACAAGTGTGCTTAACAAATTCAGCTTTGCTAGTGAGCAAAGGACAGAGTGGAAAACCCAATCCAGTGTTCAGGCTCTGCAATTCACAGAGCCAATTAAAGTGTACCATTTGTCAAAGTCAATGGAAACCCTGTGTCTGGATCAGCTTGAAAGAACATTAAAAGGAGAAATGGGTCCCAGCAGCAGGGAAAGGAGATTTCCTATTCTTATACAGAACCAACACCCATATAGTGTGTATCCTAATGCCTATATCGTACAGAATTCCTTCTATAAAAGCAATTTTATAATAGCATTTTGAAAACAAATTATGTTTCTACTTCAATGCTTATAATATATTAAAGATAAAGTATTTTACAGTGGCCAAAATATGCTGTCATGGACCCTTTAGCATTACTGAAGGATACGAACTGTAGGAATAAACCCACAAATCCTCTACTGTAGCATATGAATAATAAAGGGAGAGAGGATGAATACAGGTATATCTTTTATAGTCCCAGTTTTCTCTCTTCTTCACCCTTACTTCTCCCAGAAGTTGAGACAGATGGGTACTGAATGGGTAAATACTCAGCTGAACTAGGGAGCCTGGCTTAGATTAAACTGTACTGGAGAAAATGGGCTGAAACTGGAGGACAACAGTAAAATATGCCATCCACCACTGAATCAGCTGAACCAGCCATTTTCAGCAGCACTGTGGCTACACTACCTTTTATATTCTTTATATTATGGGGTAATGGGAGTAGACAAAGGAGGGCAATAAGTCTGAGAGGCTAAATTCTGTTATAATCCCTTCATAGAATCTCATGTATGGAGGTGAAATAGAACTTAAAAAGACTGAAACTATGCCCCTTTGTTCTAAAAAGTGGAAAAAAGCACAGAGACTTAGTGACTTGTCCCATTATAAGCAGATATATTCTTTTCATGTGTTGACATTCTTGCCTCTTTCACTTCAAACCAAGGTAGATCTTAACTGTATAGAAGCAGTGAACTTCCATTTCCTTGCTGTATATGTGCACCAAGAGTGACAAAAACAGATTGATTCAAGGAGAAGCAGAATTAACACTGAAAGTTGCCGGCCTCAAAGGTGGAACACTCATGTTGTCAAGATTTCACAGGATCTTATTTGTTTAAAGGAAAAACACTCAAATCATCACTATATTAAGTTAAACACAATTAACTACACACAGTTAAGCACAATTAGTCAGCATAAGCATGTCCTTAAAAATTATTACATTTAACTGCCTAAGTTAAAGTGAGTTCCTAAGTATATTTTTCAATAATAATTATTTATGTTTGCATGGCTCTTAATAATTTATAAGGCACATGCTTTTTTGCAATCTTCACAACAACTCTGTAGATTAGTTAGGGCAAATATGACGAGGATGATGATAATGATTATGGTCGTGTCTTTTTATTTTTTGAAGTTATTCCTTCACTTCATATATATATATATATATATAGGCTGCACCACGCAGCATGCAGAATCTTAGTTCCCCAACCAGGGATCAAACCTGTGCCCTCTGCAGTGGAAGCGTGGATTCTTAACCACTGGACCACCAGGGAAGTACCCAATGGTATCTTTTTAAAGATAAGCAAATGGGGATTTGGAGAGCTTAATGAACCTACTCTGGATCACAAAGTCAATTGGTGAACAGGCCCTCCCTCTTGAAAGTCAGTGCTTTTTCTATTGCTCAGTATCTTAGGTTATATATTTATTGTCAAAACATTTTTGAAACTTTAAAACAAGATCCTTTTTATGCATGAAGCAATGTGTGTTCATTAGTAAGCGTAACCAAATGGTTCAAATGGCTTAGTATACGTCACTCTTTATATAAATGGCTTACCAAGTTATGAGCCAAAAAGAAAACACTAAATCCTAGAAAGAACACAAATAGATGTGGTTAAATGTTCCTCCTTATAGACTTAAATTTTAGATAGTTGTGGAAAGGGCCCAAGGGAAGCACAGGGAAACTGTGAGGCAGCTCACAGGCAAAATTATTTTAAAAAAGAATTTTCCTTAAATTTCCTTAGTTGTTCCAACCAGCATCATATTAAATGCATTTTTCTCCTTTTTAAGAAATTATTAGAAAAACAACATTTCTATTTATAAATTATAAAATAATAAGTATATATAACAAAAAATAAAATAATAAAAGAATCAAGGTTTTGAAGCGTTCACTGCTTTCTTTTGGAATATATGTGAGAAAAGGAAATAAAGGCATTACAAGCCCCAAAGATTGAAGTTTGACTTTTGAAGTACATCAGGCTATAAGGTATATGAACACTGGAGTTCTGTTTGTATAATAATAGCTTATTACATACCAAGGAATTATATATAATTGGGACAGATAGTTTTCTCTAATGTTGATCATTAATATCTAAGTTAGAAATTAAAAGGAGATTTGTCATATACCAGGTATTACTTTCTCAATTTTGAACCATTAAAAAAATTTCAGTTGATTTTAATAGCATATTAAATGTTATTACATATGAATCATGGAAGCATAAAAATATTACACTTGCTCTCATTAACAGCCTGTACTTTACACACTCTCCCTTTAATAAAAATGTAATATGTTAAAATGTTCATTTAAAAGTCAATCTAAATTATGTTGCAATTTTTAATTAATCAGCTGAGATGGAATCGATAAGGAAGAAGGTATTATGGCATTACTCCATTTAAAGTAGTAGTGGTGGATACTGATGCCCCACTACTGATCCTACTAACTACTGTCCAGGAAATGTGCACATGACTTTAATGTCTGTGCTGTTCACTTCTCCCCTGCAGCTAAATTCATCTTCAGCCATGTTACCGAATTAGCAAGCATGATTATTTAAGCATAGTAATCTGATCTGATTTGTCATGCGCTAGGATATACTCACCATCTCAGAATCTACATTCTTGTCTTCCACAGGGCTAAAAATTGATTGAGAAAGGAGTTCTCTTTTACATACAATTTCCATGATTTTCAGAATACACTGCACATTTGAAAAGATGTTTGGATACTTGCAATATAATTCTCCAGGGAAAGAAAGTGTTATTGTAAGAAAAATAATTTGTGAGAAATATTTCATTAACATCTCACACTGCATTTCATTTGTCTTTTAGTTATTAAAATATAATTAAATTCAGTACTCAAGAGGCTGAAACTGCTGTATATTTCCCCATCTATTGAAGATTAATAATGTTATGTATGACCCCTGGTGGTATAATAGAAAACTACAAGGTAAATAATTCATGCATAAGAGTTTATGTAATTCAGAACAGCAATTTCATAATGGTTGAATGCCCAATTAAGTATAGTTACTACACAACAATCCCTGGAAACTTCCAGCTGAAAATAAATCAAGTCAGAATAGATACTATTCATAATGGATAATCTGATATTGTAATCAATGTCATTGCTTTTAAACCAACATTCTCCAATTTAATTCTTTTCAAGATGTCATTGTTGTTGATTTTTAAAAATATATAGTTTAACAACAGCAACAATTATGTCATTTAACATAAGACTATGTGGTATTTAACAGAACCATCTCTGTGCTGTTCTTTTTACAAACTTTTAAACAATCTTTGAGTTTTAGTCCACCGACACAATGGAAAAATTAGTAATAAACACTCATCTATTGGATGGCTGTATGGGTAGGTAGTAGCAGTAACTAATAGCCTCAGGTAGGAATCCACCTGTTGCTGAACATGTAGCCTCAGTAGGGCTCCACTTAACAGCATGTGATAAGAGGGCAATATCTAGGATTTTATCCTTACATGAAACAAAATGTTGGTGTTCTTGTGATATATCAACAATAACAAGCCAGTGTAAGAACTTGAAGTTTTATACAAATAATCTTTCAAAACATATTTGCCACCACTACCTGAATATTTCATGAATCACTATGTTGAACACTGTGAGGAGTTAAAAGAGATTTATAATGTAATGAAGAAAGCAAAACAAGTGATACGGTAGACACAAACTCCTATATTGTCAATCTACAGCCATGCCTTGGTTTCAGACCCTACCAAAACTTGTATCCAAAACATTTGCACTATTACCTTCTACTCCCCTCCTCTATGGCTTTTCCCACCAAATATTACTCCCTTTCTTGCATCTTGAGTCTCTTGATTTCTTATCCTACAACGTATTAAACTTCTCCTCTTTTGACCTCGTTTTTTCATCCAAACTATTGACATATTTCCCCTTCCTTTCATAGCTAAGCTTTTTAAAACAGTTCACCACCTTTGTCTTATGCTTAAACTTTCCCTTCACTCTTTGTTTACCTCCAATCTGAACTTTGCTTCTACTCGGTAATGCTCCCAAGAACAATGACTCTCTGACTTCAGAAACCCATCAACCGTCTCAGACCTCCTATTGTTTAATGATTTTACAGCTCTTGATAATGTTGATCTTCTTGCCTCTCCCCTCTTTGGCTTTCTATATCATCACTCCCTCTTTTTTCTACTAATTCTTCTCTACTGGTTGATGTCTGTTACTCCAATAATCTATTAAATGTTTATGTCCCCCAAGACTCTACTACTAGAATAAATTTCTCCCCACCACCACCTCCCATTCCCAGGTTATCTCATCCACGTTAACAGTGATGACTGTCAAATGATCCATGTTGATACCCATGAAATAAGTGATTCCCAGGCTTCACTTATTTCCCTAGTTCCAAACCTCTGTTTCCAACTGGGTATATACACCTGAGTGACCTTCAAATTCAGTATGTCCAAATGTTTCTCCAAAATTTTCTCAGTTTAGAGCACCATTATCTTGACCTTATTAGTCAATATGTAAAATTTAAGATTCATCCTGAATTTGTCACTTTCCCTTATATATAGCTTAGATCCAAGGGATCACCAAGTTCAGTGTTTCTTATCTCCTAAACACTTTTCAAAACTATTTTACTCTATCCATCCCCATTTTAGAAGTTCATACCTTTAACATCTCTTGCCTGTACGAACGTCATAGCTAATGGACCCCCTGAGTCCACTCTCTCCTTACTCCAGTCCAGCAACTACATCACCACTAGGGTTACCTTACTAAAATATGAATTTAACTCTCTTGAAATCCAGTGAGTTAGATATTACAGATAAGAAAACTGAGCCACGGACAAGTTCATATGCTTAGTTAAGTAGGAAATTTAAAAGTAAAACCCAAGCAGTCTCACCCAGAAGCTGTGCTCTTCAGTACTGCACCCATTATCTTTCACGAAAAATAAAATACAGCCTATACTCTTTATGGTGATAGTCTGAGCTTCTCAAAATAACATAAAATATTTATAAATGTAGAAAATAAAAGACAGTCTACCGTATAAATATGGTTGAAGCCTAAGTAAATGTTGTTTAAAACTTTTCAGGTGACCATGAAGGAAATATATAAAAAGTCGTAAGAAGACCAAATAGCCAATCTGTCAAAAAAGAAAGAAAAAAGCATTTTTGTGTTGCATCAATAAATGTTTAAAAACCATAAGGAAAATAAACCATTTTATCATTACATTTGCTTTTGATGAAACAATTTCAAATTCATTTGTGATTGTATGCTTTTGAAATAACTTTAAAACATTTGTATCAAGGTTAAAATACTGGTTCAGAAAAAAAAAAATTCATAAATCTTCTCTCCATTACATATAATGACCAATACTGAATACTATTTTGTTCTATGTCCTTTAGAACAGTATTTTTCAAATTGCAAATCATGCCCCTTAAGTGAGTCATGAAATCAATAGAAAGGGGATTTTTAAGTAAAATAAAAGAGTATCATAGTACATTGCACAGTGCCTTGTCTCAGTATATAGATGAATGTGGATTGCAATAGTTTTGAGAAATATTCTGCCTGTGCATAGTATGTTGTACTGAAGTCCCCATTCCCTCATGAAAACACACACACACACACACACACACACACACACAATGTCATTACTAAATACACACTTTCATATCGTACTTCTGTGAAGTTTAAAATACATGTATAGTTAAAACTGTTTTACATAGACAACAGAAAATTAAATATCTGCAAAAATATATAAGATTTCACAGAAAATGAGAAAAAAAACCACACACTATAGAAATAAATGGAACGTAAATGCCTAAATTGCTAAATCATAAGATTACGGAAAAGGACCAAATAATAATAATAACTACCATTATATCACTATCAAGATATACATATATGCAAATCCTCTTAACATCTTAACAATAGTGCAGGGTATTATTAGAGCTACATGTAAAAAAATAAAATTAAATTCAAAAGATGATTCTACCAAGTCTCAGTGCTTCACCCAAGACTATTAAGCAAATAAGTAGCATTACTGGAATTCAAACCCAGGACTGTGTGTTTTGTATCAAAAGACATGAACTTTCTATTACAGCAGTGATTTCCAAATATTTTTCTCAAAAACTTCTATCATTAAAATAAATTCTAAGAATGCACCATGAATATTTGTAAATACATCCATAAATTATAAACATGTACCATTTATCGACTTTTAAAAATAAATAAAAATAAAATGTTTATGTCATGCCAAGGGATCTCTTTGTATAAAGCACTTTGATATAGTACTATGCTTCTCCAAGAGACTGAAGTTAGATGAGCAGGAAGTGGAGATCAACAGATCATTTAAAAGAATATTGCAATACTCTAAGAGAGAATATTAAAGTTGGAAATAATAAATTCATCAGAGGAAGAATAATTTAAGATTTTGCAAGGGATCAGAGAAGGATATTGAAAGCAATACTTTAAAATTTTAAAGTGGGTCTGAAGAGAAAAATACATAATCAACATATCAGTTTGCAAAACTGCTGTATTATACACCAATTTGGTCATGAGTTTCACTTTACCCAGAAGTGAAACTCTATACAACTATGCTTGGAAAAATGGTTTTAAAAGCTTTCATCTGTAATATTCTGAAAAACCAGATTTTTGTTGAAAAGTCTGCCAGTCTTTATCTCTGAGGAATTCTGGAACTTTCTATGCATCTGTCCTCATGTTTCATTTGTGTACATACTCTCTCTGTAGGTTGACAACTTAAGCTTTGCCTCCTAGAGTAAATTTCTGCTTGTCAGTTTATTTCCCTGCTACCCTGTCTTTTCTTCCTTTATTCTTTCACCCCCTTCTTTCCTTCTCTTTTCATCTTTTCTTATCTTCATTTCTCTGTTATCTAACCGTGAAATAGAAATGCTGAATAATATTTATTATGTATTACATTGTAATAGTTAGTGATGTGTTTTATGTTCTTTATAGAAGATTGAAGAACACTGTTTATATTCCTATCTAAAATATATTAAACTGGGCTTCCCTGGTGGCGCAGTGGTCAGGAGTCCGCCTGCCAATGCAGGGGACGCGGGTTCGAGCACTGGTCCGGGAGAATCCCACATGCTGTGGAGCAACTAAGCCCGTGCGCCACAACAACTGAGCCTGTGCTCTAGAGGATGCGTGCCACAATTACCGAAGCCCGCGTGCCTAGAGCCCATGCTCCACAACAAGAGAAGCCACTGCAATGAGAAACCCACACACGCTGCAATGAAGAGTAGCCCCCGCTCACCACTAGAGAAAGCCCGTGCACAGCAACGAAGACCCAATGCAGCCAAAAATAAATTAATTAATAAAAAATAAAATAAAATATATTAAAACTACTGTTGCTTATATATTATTCCTATACTTTAATAAGTAGACATCAGTAGTTAAGATTCTACACTCAGAGGAAAACAATGAGGAAAGAATGCACACAAAATTGGAAAGTAAGTAATATTAGGGAATCAGGTATTTCTGGCTCTTCCCAACCCTGAGCTACATACTTCTTTGTGAAAAGAGAAACAAAATGGTGTGTATTAAGATGAGTAATGCCTTTATGGCAATACCATTAAATACACCATTCTCTCAACAAGAAAAGATCAAAAGGGAAGTTTCCAACTGACGGTTAGATATATAATGAAATTCCTACAAAGACAAGCAGGATAATTGAAATGGCTTCTTGCCTGAAATCAAAGGCACTTATAAAGCATGCTGATTTCTACTAGCTAATTTATATTATCTAGAACAATAAAAAGTAAGCATTAAAATTAGTAAATCTGAGAGCCAAGGTAAGTGAGTAGAATCATAGCTGAGAGTCCACTGGACTGTGGGTTTCAAAATCTTCTCTGCTGAGATCTTGGGTAATTCACTTAGACTCTCAATGCCTACTAGTCTGTGGAATGGTGGATAATAATAGCACCTACCTTTTAGGACTTTTGCAAAAATTAAATAAGTTATTATGTCTAATATAGCTAAAGCACTGATCATTGTGCAATGCAAATAGTCTAAACATCCAGATGAGAGGATACAGGCATCTTTTTAAAATTCAATGAATCCATGGTATACGTAAATTATAAGCAATATGTGCAATGGCAAAAACTTTATTTTATAGCCATTTTTTTCGCTGGCAGAAATATAAAAGGCAAGAAATGGAAAAAGGTCAGTAAAGGGGCTGAGAAGGAAAGGAAAGAAAAGCCACT
Organism: Pseudorca crassidens; assembly: GCF_039906515.1. NCBI lineage: Eukaryota > Metazoa > Chordata > Mammalia > Artiodactyla > Delphinidae > Pseudorca > Pseudorca crassidens. Next base: position 90,580,947 of record NC_090298.1, read on the forward strand.
TTCTCTATGTTTTTCCACTCCACTCTTTTTCCATCATAAACTAATATACCCATCTTTTTGTATTATATATAAATTTGAAATCCCCAAATAATTATATAAATATAAGCTCTTAAATATCGCCATAATGAACAGTTTGGGAAATAAAGAGGAAAGAAGAAAAAGACATTATAATTTTACTTGTCTCTTTGCCTCCTGTTCTTCTAGCAAAGCATCAGTTCTTTGCATGTTCAATTTCTGTTATGTGTTCTCTGTATCCTGCCTGGTGTCCATAAGTCTTTTACCCCCAAACATATCAGAGAAGATCTAGACCTAATTTATAAGGTCTGAAATACATATCTTCCAAAAATGCCGTGGCTGACTCATGAATATCTTCATGCTCATTTTCTAACAGTTCATAAACAAAATTAAATAAGGAGAAAATATATTTTTGCAAATAATACCATACTTAATTTCAAATGATATATATACACGTATGTCAACTGAGATATATACATATGTATATATTTCTTTATTCTTAAAATTATTCTTCTTGCTTTTCTTTGCAATAAAACTATTAGTTAAGCTAAATTTCTTTGACTAATAATAAATTTTGCAGCAGGCAACCTTGATCATCACAGGAAGTAGAACCATATGTCTTCTAGGACCTTATGAAACATGAGCTACATAAACATGGTTTCCCACCTTATGGCTCTAAAATGACATAGAATACTGAGAGAAAACTCATCTTCTCAAATCGGGCAACAATGTAAGAATTATCAGTCAGCATTTATAAATGGAAAAGTGGCATTTAGCAATCCTTAAAATAGAGAGGAGAACATTTCTCCAAAGAAGATATACAAATTGCCAACAAACACATGAAAGGATGCTCAACATCACTAATCATTAGAGAAATGCAAATCAAAACTACAATGAGGTATCACCTCACACCGGTCAGAATGGCCATCATCAAAAAATCTACAAACAATAAATGCTGGAGAGGGTGTGGAGAAAAGGGAACCCTCTTGCACTGTTAGTGGGAATGTAAATTGATACAGCTACTATGGAGAACAGTATGGAGGTTCCTTAAAAAAACTAAAAATAGAACTACCATACGACCCAGCATTCCCACTACTGGGCATATACCCTGAGAAAACCATAATTCAAAAAGAGTCATGTACCACAATGTTCATTGCAGCTGTATTTACAATAGTCAGGACATGGAAGCAACCTAAGTGTCCATCAACAGATGAATGGATAAAGAAGATGTAGCACATATATACAATGGAATATTACTCAGCCTTAAAAAGAAACAATTTGTAGTGAGGTGGATGGACCTAGAGTCTGTCATACAGAGTGAAGTAAGTCAGAAAGAGAAAAACAAATACCGTATGCTAACACATATATATGGAATCAAAAAAAAAAAAAAGTTCTGAAGAACCTAGGGGCAGGACAGGAATAAAGACGCAGGTGTAGAGAATGGACTTGACAACACAGGGAGGGGGAAGGGTAAGCTGGGATGAAGTGAGAGCATGGCATTGACATATATACACTGCCAAATGTAAAATAGATAGCTAGTGGAAAGCAGCCACATAGCACAGGGAGATCAGCTCGGTGCTTTGTGACCACCTAGAGGGGTGGGATAGGGAGGGTGGGAGGGAGATGCAAGAGGGAGGGGATATGGGGATATATGTATAGCTGATTCACTTTGTTATAAAGCAGAAACTAAAACACCATTGTAAAGCAATTATACTCCAATAAAGATGTTAAAAAAAATAGAGAGAGGAGAAAAGCTATATATACTCAGAAATAAGTGCAAACTTGATTTTTAATTAAATGCTATTTTCTTACATAGTTGGTGAAGCTGTATTTTCTCAACTACCTCCATCTGCATATCAAGCAATAATGTAATGTCCACATTTAGAGGAGATTAAAATAAGCTACCAAACGAGAATATTCTGTAATAAAACCAAATGGCCTGTTTAGCTCCTGAAACAGATATCATGTGGTTAGATGTACTACATGTAGCAATTAAAACACATTAAAATTATTTTAAAACTTACCTTTGCCAGCTTTATTCAACTGAGTATAAGTACGTCTTTAGGAATGCATCACAACAGAGTCTATACAAAACTGATTCCGCAACAAAATTAAGGCAGGCAGATCGTAATCAAAGGTAGCATGGTCCAGGGAAGCATAAAGCATACTTAAAGCTTCTGAAATATTAAAAAGTATAATTTATAAATTATGCTGCTTTTCTACATACTACAATTAAGTCTTCTAATTAACTATTTTGCTCAGTCACCAAGACCACATTGTGGTTTTAATATCTTTGACATCCCTCCCATCAAGAGGTGAAGTCTATGCCCCCTTCCCCTTGAACCTGAGCAGGCCTTGTGACTGCTTTAACTAATAGAATGTGGCAGAAGTGACACTGTATGACTTCCAAGTCTAGATCAGAAAAGGCAATACAGTTGCCCCCTCTACCTCTTTGTCAAGATACTACCTTTGGAATTCTAAGCTGCCATGTAGGACATTCAACTACTCAGAAGTCACTAAGCCGGAGAGACTACAGAGGTGGGGGAGGGCAGGGAGGGGGAAGAGGCAAGGAGAGAGAGAAATGCCCTAGGAGCTCCACCTCACACAAAATAGATCACTAGGCCACATATATAATGGTGGGGAAATAGGACAGAACTGGATGACAAAAGACAGTGCTCAAGATAAGTGCTATAAAAGAGAAAAGTAGAAGACTAGAAAATCAAAGCAGAGGAAATAAGGCCCAATGGAGCTGAACAAGGAAGAATATAGCGCTAAGGCCCTACAGAACACTGCACCTCATGTCATTACAGGCATAACTCATCTTATTCACTTTGATTTATTATGCTTTGCAGATATTGTATTTTTTACAGATTGAGGGTTTGTGGCAACCCTGCATCTAGCAAGTCTATCAGTGCTACTTTTCCAACAGCATTATTTTTTAATTAATGTATGTACATTTTCAGACATAATGCTATTGCACATTTGACAGACTACAGTATAGTGTAAACATAACTTTTACATGCACTGTGAAACAAAAAAATTAATGTGACTCGCTTTATTACAATATTCACTTTATTATGGTGATCTGGAACCAGACTCACAATATCTCCAAGAATGTGCCTGTACAAAGATTTTGAAGCACTTTCATGAACAAAACTGAGGTTTAATTGACAAAGAAGAGCAAGGGGCTGCTGGTTGCTGGAAAGCCGAGATTGTTTACTTCAGTATCATTTAAACATTTAATAGGGTCAGGCTGTGGATAGCACTGTGATGAAGTGCCATAAAGGCAAGTTAAATACAAAATCATTCTTATTCTTCCTGTTGCTTGAAAGCTCCCAGATAGCACTACAAAACCCAATTTATAAGGGAAAATACTCTCTGACCTCATATGGTCAACATTCTAAAACTCATTTTAAAAGGCATACACATAAAATTTAGAATAATATAGAAGAAACTTTATTTCCTTAAAAATAATGTTTTTTAATTTCTTTTTTAGATTGGTTGGAGGGTGGTTTAAAAGGAGACATAAATACGTGATAAATGAAAAGGTAATGAGTAAAATGGCTGTTTAAAACAAGTGAAAAACAAATGGCCATTTGGTTAATGTTTTATGAGTAAGAATTATAAAATGCAGAAACGAATTTCTGTATAGTGCCTAGTGTTATTGAAAACCACTAAATGACATTTTATATTACTTTTTAATTAGTTACTAATTTTAGAAAAAAGCAATAAAGACTCTGCTGAGCAAAAGTTTTTAAAACAATTTTGCAATTAAAAAGTTGAGCGGCCAAATTCATAAATTCAAAATTACAAAAGGACCTTTCATAATAAAACATTGTCAGGTATTTCAATAGAGAAAGGCAGATTTTCCTTGGCTCCTGCACAATTTCTAAATATTAAAGTTCTCAAATTATGCCTTCACTTCTAATCTAGAAAACACTTAGGGTAACTAAGAAGAGCTCAGTTAGAGGACATACCATCTTGGATTTCTCCTTTGCACTGAGCCAGATATACTACTTCAGTCCATGTCATAGGAAGATGTACATGCCTCCCAGTACCTAAGGTTTTGAGACCCAATTTCCTCTGTTATGGGGAAGATAAAAGAGGCAAACAAAAACGTACAGCTTTTAAATTTAATATTTATTTATTTTTATTATCTATATTTTATTTATTCTATTTATTTTATTATTTATAATTTATTAATATTTTACTTGTTTTTATTGAATATAGTTGATTTACAGTATTGTTTTAGTTTCAGGTATACAGCAAAGTGATTCAGTTATACATATACATCAATAAATATATATTCTTTTTCAGATTCTTTACCATTATAGGTTATAACACGACAGTGAATACAGTTTCCTGTGCTGTACAGTAAGTCCTTGTTGTTTATCTATTTTATATATAGTAGTGTGTATCTGTTAAACCCATACTCCTAATTTATCCCTCCCTGACACTTTCCCCTTTGGTAATCGTAAGTTTGTTTTCTATGTCTGTGTGTCTGATTCTGTTTTGTAAATAAGTTAATTTGTATTATTCTTTTAGATTCCACATGTAAGTGATATTATATGATATTTTTCTCTAACTTACTTCACCTAGTATGATAATCTCCAAATCCATCCATATTGCTGCAAATGGCAATACTTCATTCTTTTTTACAGATGAGTAATATTCTTTTATATATATATATATATATATATATATATGTATATCTCACATCTTTATCCATTCACCTGTCAATGGACACTTAGGTTGCTTCCATGTTTTGGCTATTGTAAATAGTGCTGCTATGAACATTGGGGTACATGTATCTTTTTGAATTAGACTTTTCATCTTTTCCAGATATATGCCCAGGAGTAGAATTGCTGGATCATATGGTAACTCTATTTTAAGTTTTTTAAGGAACCTCCATACTGTTTTCCATAGTGGCCGCACCAATTTACATTCCCACCAACAATGTAGGAGGGCTCATTTTCCTCCATGTCCTCTCCAGCATCTGTTATTTGTAGACTTTTTGATAATGGCCATTCTGATCAGTGTGAGGTGATACCTCACTATGGTATGGATTTGCATTTCTCTAACAATTAGTGATGTTGAGCATCTTTTCATGTGCCTGTTGGCCATCTGTATGTCTTCTTTGGAGAAACATCTAGTTAGGTCTTTTGCCCATTTTTTGATTGGGTTGTTTGGGGTTTCTTTGATATTGAGCTGTATGAGCTGTTTTGTATATTTTGGAAACTAAGACCTTGTCAGTTGCATCACTTGCAAATACTTTCTCCCAGTCCACAAGTTATCTTTTCATTTTGTGTATGGCTTGCTTTGCTGTGCAAAAGCTTATAAGTTTGATTAGGTCCCATTTGTTTATTTTTGCTTTTATTTCTATTGTCTTGGGAGACTAACCTAAGAAAATACTGGTATAATTTATGTCAGAGAATGTTTTGCCAATGTTCTCTTCTAGGAGTTTTATGGTGTCATGTCTTATATTTAAGTCTTTAAGTCATTTTGAGTTTATATTTGTTTATGGTGTGAGGGTAACTTCATTGATTTACATGTGGCTATACAGTTTTCCCAATACCACTTGTTGAACAGACTGCCCATGGCATATTATTGCCTCCTTCATTGAAGATTAATTGACTCTAGGTGTGTGGATTTACTTCTGGGCTCTCTATTCTGTTCCACTGATCCATATGTCTGTTGTGCCAATACCACACTGTTTTGATTACTGTAGCTTTGTAGTGTTATCTGAAGTCTGGGAGGGTTATGCCTCCAGCTTTATTCTTTTTCCTCAGGATTGCTTTGGCAATTCTGGTCTTTTGTGGTTCCATGTAAATTCTAGGATTCTTAGTTCTAGCTCTGTGAAGAATCTCATGGGTAATTTGATAGGGATAGCATTAATTCTGTAGATTGCTTTGGGCAGTATGGCCATTTTAACAATATTAATTCTTCCAATCCAAAGCATTGGATATCTTTCTATTTCTTTGAATCATCTTCAATTTCCTTTATCAATGTTTTATAGTTCTCAGCATGTAAGCCTTTCACCTCCTAGGTCAGGTTTATTCCTAGGTATTTTTTTTGACATGATGTTAAATGGGATTTTTTTTTTTTTTTACTTTCTCTTTCTGATATTTCCTTGTTACTGTAAAGAAATGGAACAGATTTCTGTATGTTAATCTTGTATCCTGCTACCTTGCTGAATTCATTTATCAGTTCTAATCGTTTTTGTGTGGAGTCTTTAGGGTTTTCTATATAGAGTATCATATCATCTGCATACAATGACAATTTTATCTCTTCCTTTCCAATTTGGATATTTTTTCTTGTCTGATTGTTGTGCCTAGGACTTCCAACACTATGTTAAATAGAATTGGTAAGAGTGGGCATCCTTGTCTTGTTCCAGAATTTAGCAAGAAGGCTTTCAGCTTTTCACCAATGAGTACTATGTTGACTGTGGGTTTGTCATAAGTGGCTTTTTATTATGCTGAGATATGCTCCCTCTATACCCACTTTGGTGAGAGTTTTTATCAGGAATGGATGTTGAATTTTATCAAATGCTTTTCTGCAATGACCATGTTGTTGTTTTATCTTCTCTTTTGTTGATGTGGTTTAAAACATTGATTGATTTGCATATGCTGAACCATCCTTGTGACTATGGGATGACTCCAACTTTATCATAGTGTACAATCCTTTTATGTGTTGTTGGATTCAGTTTGCTAATATTTTGCTGAGGATTTTTGTATCTATATTCAAAGATATTGGCCTGTGATTTTCTTGTTTTTTTTTTTTTTTTTGGTAGTGTCTTTGTCTGGTTTTGGCATCAGGGTGATGGTGGCTTCAGAGAACGACTTTGGGAATGTTCCTTCCTCTTCAGTTTTTTGGAAGAGTTTGAGAAGCATAGGTATAAGTTCTTTGTAGGTTTGGCAGAATTCCCCAGTGAAGCCTTCCAGTCCTGGACTTTTGTTTGCAGGGAGTTTTTTTATTACATATTTCAGATCTAGTGATCAGTCTCTTCAAATTATGTTTCTTCTTGACTCAGTTTTAGTAGGCTGTATGTTTCTAGAAACTTGTCCATTTCTTCTAGGTAGTCCATCTTGTTGGCATATAACTGTTCATAGTATTTTCTTGTGAATTTCTTGTATTTCTGTGGTATCAGTTGTTATTTCTCCTCTTTCATTTCTCAATTTGTTTATTTGGGTCCTCTCTCTTTCTTCTTGGTGAGTCTGGCTAAAGGTTTGTTGATTTTGTTTACCCTTTCAAGAGCCCAGCTCTTTGTTTTATTGATCTATCTATATATTTATTTATATATATATGATTGATATATTATTATTTATATTTTATTATTAATTCTATCATTTGTATTTTATTTATTACTATTTTATCATTTATTTTCATTTTTTATTTATTCACTTATTTATTTGTATTATCTCTTTATTCTGAAAGTCATTCTATGAGGCTGATGCTCTTAAAGCTGTATATTTTTACGTTTATTATATTTATTTTTTGACATTTTATGTAAACTGTATTAGTGTTAAAATGTATAGAATGTTAATATTCTGAGTAATATCAGTGTCTGCTGAAAATAATTTTCACTCTTTCTTTCTAGGGATTATTTCTGTCTCATTTCCTCACCAAGAGAATGCATCTCTGATTTTAAAAGGGTAACCATATTGAAAAAAATAGCTTGATGCCAATTTTCTGGAGCACTCCAGCTACTTCACTGTGGATGGACTGGTTAGTGAACATAAAAGAGATATGAAGATTTCCCTTCTTATATTAATGTGACCATTCCTGGGGCTGCCCAGTTGGCCAACTGAAGAGAAACTCACTGATGAATGTACCTGCTGGCAACTATCTGCATGCAAAGCTAATATATTCTTTTTTCTAATCAACTTTTTTTTTTTTTTTTTTTTGCAGTACGCGGGCCTCTCACTGTTGTGGCCTCTCCCGTTGCGGAGCACAGGCTCCGGGCGTGCAGGCTCAGCGGCCATGGCCCACGGGCCTAGCCGCTCCGCGGCATGCGGGATCTTCCCGGACCAGGGCACAAACCCGTGTCCCCTACATCGGCAGGCGGACTCTCAACCACTGTGCCACCAGGGAAGCCCTCTAATCAACTTTTTTCATGGATTTTTAAAAAAATTTTAAATATGGTCAATCATGAGCCAAAATGCTGGGAAACAACAGCCACAAAAAAAATTGTTGACTTAATTTATGCTTCAGTTTTGTGCAGCTTTTATTTCACCAGTTATCTAGTGTTAAAGCAAAATCATATGTATATTATTTCTCTGCCAAAACTTAAACTGGATTTAATGAAGAAAAGGTAAAAGAAGGACTTATTTTACTTTCTGTTCTGTTTTTATATGTGTTTGAAATTTTGTGAATTAATGACATATTCTTAAAGAATGTATTTTCTACAAGTTAGGTGAATAATTTGTTACAGAGAAAGAACAGAGTACTCTGTGCATATATAGTGAATGTTTAGGAGACCTTTCTTTCCTCTTTAGGAAACATCATATATCAGTTAACATTTTTTTAGTAAAAAGTGTAATTTTCATAAACAAAAATTTATTTACCAGCCGTTGATATTTTGCTGTGAGCTCTTGGATTAGTGCCAACAACTATATTCTCCAATAATTTATGAAGAATCTTCATCCAAAAAGCCATTTGACATTGAATAATTTGGTCATAAGTTTTAACTTTAATTTGCATTAGTATTTTTAACTATGCCTACTTATGATTAAAGAAAGGTGTATTCTTATCTTTTTCTTTCAATATTTTAGAACAGGTAATCATCCACCAACTGGAAGAGAAAGTTCACATACTAAAGTAATCAATAGTGTGCCATTACCTTACATTTGATAAGGTTTTTTCTAGCTATGTCCAACAGTTCTTCCTCCTCTTTTGGATTTTTTGTTTGGTTGGGTCTCAAGATGAATTCTTTTGTGATTGAAAATGGTGGCCTAAACCAAAAAAGAAAAAAAAAAAATCAATAATTATAGCTATCACTTCCAAATAATTAATCAAACATCCAGTGGCTAAGTGTATCTATTTTCTGAAAAAGCACTTTACCTTAATGAGAAAGTTTCACACACACAAAAATCAGTAAAATATTTATGTATATATATGTGTGTGTATGTATATATATATATATATATATATATACACACACACACACACACACACATACATACACAGGTCTCCTAGATTGATCTTATCATACTCTTGGATTGAGAAATATAATTCTCATGATATTGAAGAACTCTGTAGCCTTTGAAAAAAATCCAGCATAGCTTCATTACGTTGAAGACTGATTTATCTCCTCACATATTTCAGTGTTGGTTCAATTTAAGCTAAAGCATTATTCCCTCCGTGCAAGTGGAATCAGTCGAACTGTGGCTGAAGTAAAGTAGGCAAGACAGAAAAGATGTATGTAGTAAGGTCAGAGAGGTGACAAGAAGCCATACTAACTTTGGATGAGATGGGAATCTATTGCCGGGTTTTGATAAGATGAGTGGCATAATTCAACTTATATTTTAACAGGATCATTCCGATGCTGTGTTGAGAGCTGGAGGGTGGGGAGGTAGCAAGGGAGAGAGCACATACACACTTAGCTGAGAGGTAATTTGGCTTGGATCAGAATTATAGCAAAGTAATTAAAGCAAAGAGTTTGGATAATGGATATATTTTGACATTAGCTCCAACCAGACTGCCCAATGAATTAGAAATAGGCATGAGAGAAAAAAAAAAAAAAAAAAAAGGAGTCATGATTAACTGAGTAACGGAAAGGATAGAATTGCTGTTTACCAAGATGGGAAAGGTTGCTAGAGGAGCAGATTTGAGGTGAGGGTAGAGAATAAGTTCAGTATTGGACATGTTATGTTTGAGATGACCATGGCCATCCAAATGGAGACGCAGAGTAATCAGTTAGATATGAGTCTGAATTTGGGGGAAAGGTTCAGGCTAAATATATCAATTTTTGAGTCATTAGCACACATATGGCATTTAAAGCCTTGTGAATGGAAAGGATCCCATGGGCAAAGTGTAGAGAAGGTAGACAAGTATTTCAAAGAGAAGTGAGAAAAGTTGAGGCTGTATGCAAGAGAATGAGTAAAGTGATTATAATGATGTACCACAGCGTTTAAAATGGCATGGAATCAAAAGTGATATCAGAGGAATAGAAAATGGGTAGTAGAGTCAATGAGTTGTTTATGTGATAAAATAACTATTGGAGTCATACGATTTAAAGGAGTTATCTGAGAAAATAAAACATCTTTCAACAACTTACTGAATTAGTTGCTCTGTGGCATATAGGAAAAAAACACGAATAAAAATCAAATTTTGCCTCTGAGTGACTCATAGTCCAACTGGGAAGACAGATGTATGTAAAATTAATCACAGTGCCACAAGATCACAGGATAAGCAGAGATAAAACCATGATGCTCTGTAAACTAGAGCCAAATATATATCCCAGTGAAGAACAATTAATGAAATGACCAGCTCTTTAACTGTCACCCTAAAGTAGGCATTTATTCAATCATTCAATCAGTAAGCATTTATTGACTATCTCTATGTATCAGGTGCTACCAACCTTGGAACTGGGATACAACGGTGAAACCAACAACCTTGCCCTCAAGCAGTGTATAGTAAAATAGCAGAAGAGTTGAGGTGTTAGAACTCACAAAGTCTGCTAGAACTGGGCATTTGAAATGAATAACTTCATTCTTGACTACCTGTTATCTTGCTCTTGGAGATATGAGGTTAGATGTATATGGTAAAGGTTGGCTGAAAACTCTTTCTCAACAGTCATCTGGGATGACATATCTTTGATCGACATGGACCTACTCCTCGCGAAGAGTCCAAAATAGCTTCAGTCTTCCCATTTGTACAGAGTATTATGGGAATAAGATAGTCCCTTTATCCATTTAAATTTTTCTAATTTTCATTAGAAATTAGATTCTTCAAAAGTATTAACATAACAGTGCTGTTTATAACAAACCAAACATTCAGGGATGCATCCCAACCCTACCGTCTCCAATTCTACCCATTAGAAATAGCCAAGATTAATGGGTCAGTGTGTATCCTCAATGCTCACAAATATAAACCAACCTATGTGTACTGTTTTTAGTAAATAGAACCATGTATGCAACACTGTAGCATGCTTTCTTCATTAAATTTATCAGACATTAAAGTTCAACTGATCCTAACATGCAGTAGTATGGATGTACCCAACAAACGCAACAATGTCTTTATTGACTGACACTTCCCATCACTTCCAGTATAATTTTGGCCACGCTAACTGATTCTGTAATTTTTTAAAATCCTTGTACATAGGCCTGATATTTAGTAGGTGCGCACTATTCTGATTTATCAATCTCCACACTATATCAATAGTTAAACATTTTGATTACCACCTCTGTTTGTAAATATATCTATATAAAGACATCCTAAGAGAATTAAAAGGCAAAACTTCAAATGGAAGAACATATTTTCAACACATGTAACTGACAAAGGGCTCATATCCATAATATAACCAGAATATATGAAGAACTCCCAAACAATAGAAACACAGAGAAGAGGCTTAAACAGGTAATTGACAAAAGAAGAAATCCATGTGGCCAATAACTATGTGAAACAATGATTAACATCATAAATAGGGAAAATCAAATTAAAACCATCTCGTTTAAGCAGATTTCCCTACCACCGACCACAGAAACCCCTCCAAACACACAAAGACACAGCCACACACACACACACACAAATACACACACCTATACACACTCCAAACACACAAATACACACACTATATCCAAGGGAAAATGGATATAGAGAAAAATGCATTTGTATCACTTTATTTTTAAAGCAGAGTAAAGCCTCAGGGTAAAAATAATATCTAATACAATTTCTACGCTTAGAATATATTTTATAAATAATTTTAGTTTTGTCAACTATCTTTCAGTACAGTTGAGGCCTGTAGTGAATCATTAAAATTATGGAAAGCTAATGCTTTCCAGCTTCCTGTACAGAGATTGAGTACCTTAACTGGACTCCCTCAGCTCATGTCAATAAATATTTAACAGGAAATAAATATAGCTTTTTTAACTATTTCATGCCCATCACAAATAGGGGTTATACAAATTAATACTTATTTAATGATAAACATAACCCATGATAAGAAGCAAAAGGAAACTTGAAAAAGTAAATATAGGCATTTGAAAGGAAAATATCTTAACTTCACACATTCTAATTTCTTCAAACTATCAAAAGATTTCACAAAGATAAATGTAATCTACTGTAAGTATATAAGTACAGTCCTGTGGAAAGGTAATGAATTAAGGTCATCATGCCAATTTCATATAAGGGAAATATACTAAAGTCTTCTGACTGCACGGATATCAATCCAAATGACTTTATGTTATCTGTGAATTCAGAACTTTTTTTTAGCTGACAATTCATTTGTTCAATAAACATTTAGTGAAAGCCTCCCACATACAAGATATTTCACTAGATATAATGTGGGCTAAGAGAGGAATCAGGCCTGGCCTCAGTAAATTCACATTCTAGGAGGGAAGTGAGACAAATCACAAATGATGTAACATAAAGGAGACACACTGAAGAAAAAAAAGAAAGGAAATAAAATCCTGTGTCGAGTTTAGAAGGTCATGATTCCAACACTTCCTGATGCTATAATCTTTGCTTAATCATTTAATCTGTGTGAGCTATAATTGTCCATCTGTGGAAATGAGGACAAAATTTGCAGAATTTTGAAAAACAATGAACTGGAACACGCTGTCTAGTTCCTTACATAGATTCAGCACTGGATAACTGTTAGTTATAAGAATTACTGGTTTTGGTTAAAGATTCAAAAAAGCTTCTTTGCAGAAGTGGCACTTGAGCTGTACCTTGATATGAAGACAGGAACTAGAATGTGACAGAATGGCAATTATCCTTTCAAAATCTTTTCTCTGTTTCTTCCTGGTCACATGATCACACAGCTAGTGCCTATATTTCCCAGTCTTTCTGGCAGGTTGTGAGGAGATACAATATATGCAAATTTCAGGTCACCTTTAACTTAAAGACAGGCCACTTTCCCTAGAATAAAACCTTTTTTTCCTTCCAGTTGACTGGAACACAAAAATGATGCTGAATTGGCTTTGATTAGGCAGATCAGTACAACTATGAGATAATGAGGGTTGTGAGTTTCTCACTGACCCCAAAAGCAGAGCTATCCTGTCAGCCTAGACCCACTGGATTCATATGTCAGATAAATATACTTCTATCTTACTTAAGCCTCTGAAATTAGAGACCTCTTTTTATAGTTGCTTCATATTTACCCTAACACAAGTAGAAACAAAGAAAGAAAAAATAAAGAACAGTCTTAATGTAGCATAGAGAGACAGAATGCTTAAAATCAAGACAGGAAATGAAGATGGAAATGTTAGGTTGAGACACATACAAATGGCACTGAATGGTAGTCTGTGGTAGACTTAAAGCTACCTACATCAGTATCTATTCTCCTCCCTTTCTTACTAAAAGATTCTTGCTTGCAGTTAGGTATGCACAGATGTCTAAGGTTTCAGCCAGTAAAACATAAGTAAAATTCAGAGAGTTCTGGGAAGTCTCCTGAAAAAGTGTATAAACCCTTCTTCTGTCCTTCCTCTATTCTGCTGCATGAAGCACAACTGTGATGTCTGGATTTTCAGCAGCCATAATAGAACATGAAATGCCCTTAAGAGTAAGTCATGTGCAGCAGACCAGCTAGTTATAAGGAATCTAAGTCCTGGATCACCATACCAGCTCTGGACTGACTATATTCAGAGAAATAAACTATTTTTAAGTATCATTGCTATTTTAGATTCTCTTAGTTACAGTGGGCACCAATTCTATATTACACATAGACTTTTGAGTTTTATTTGATAAATAAGAGAATTATTCAGCAGAAGAGTGATGAGATCACAGCTGTGCTTCAGGATGACTAAACTTAAAAGTCCGATGTTGAATGGTTTGGAGTGAGGAGTGACTACTGGTAAACTGTTGGACAATTATTTGAACAATTTAGGTAAGAAGTAATAAAGGTCTGAACTACAGTTTGGGCAATAATAATGACGAAAAGTAAATGAATGTGAGAGATTAGTTGGAAGTTAAATCAATAGGGCTCGATGACTACCAGGATGTGAGAAAAGAAACTGTGAGGGTGGACATAGAGATAATCTTATGGTTTTGGGCCAACATGATTAGTAGTAGAGAGTTGGCATCAAGACAATTAGATGGAAAACTCTGGGCAGATGATCTGTGCCATTCTGGATGTACTGACTGTGATTCACCTGTGAGACAACCAAGTGGAGAGGCCTATAATCCAAGTGAACTTGTGAGGCAGACATTAAGTGGATAAGATCTGGAAATAAAGACTTAAGATTCACCTACATACTCAAAGCTATGAAATCTCAAGAGGAAGAGTACTGAGAAAAAAGAATCAAGGGAGATCTTTGGACAAATCCTACGGGTAGGAGGCAAGAGGAAAAGAATGGTAAATATGATAGGCGATTCAGGGAAATACTACAATGGAATTCAAATATTTGTACAATTTGGGGTGTAAACTTTCTCTGAGAATTGTTCATCACTCATAGTCCCTGCTGGGCCAGTGGGTCTAACTTCTACATTAGCACCATTTGGCTCCATCCTCCCCTACGCTGGCTATAGCTGATAGGGTCACAGTAGACATCTGGCTCACTCTAGGCCAATCTAATCCTCTCATTCAGGGATTTTAAATAATTAGCTAATATTTTTAATTAGTTGATGTCAGAGCTGATAGTTTATGTAGAGTCAAGAGGTGGCTTTTGTTGAAATGTTGTTCAAGACAACAAAATACCCCAAAGCACAGAGCTTTAGAAAAAGATATGTTAGTATTCTGTCATGTTTTTCATGATATGCCTTTGTCTGCATTATATCTTGTTTGCTTTTCCTTTGCAATTTTTTCTCTGATCCCACTTAATGAATATAGAACGTGCTCACTGTTTATTCCATATATTTTGGCACCATTTAACTAGATAATAAGGGTACTACTGCATAGGTAGGGGTTGCTCTATTTGTTGGCTGTCGGAAAAATGGAGAATATTTTACGTATTAATTTATAAGTGTGATTTACAGATGATGGTCTTTCAGCATGTATAATGCAATATAACTGTCACGTACTACTAGTTAATGTTATATGCCTCTTCTTTATGGGTATGTAGTTTTATAGCGATATGATCACCATCGTAGCCCTGACCCATGTTTGTTGGATGATTTACTGATGTACAGCCAGAGTTTGTAGTCTAGTATAGATACAGACTATACCTGTTGATCATTTTATCTCCATTGTCTCTTAGAGACACTGAATGAATAAATGAGACCTGGCTATACCTTCCACTCTCAGGTTCCACAAGACAGCCCTACATCCTTCCATTACATTTTTCTTTTGCTTCAGTTAAGCTGAATGTGTGCCTGTTCCATGCAAACAAACAATCCTAGACTGAGACACCAAGCAAGAATAGATTGAAGATGCAGACCATGATCAAAAATGTACATCTTGCAGAGATAAAGACTAAGGACAATGAAAATACCATTAGAGTTAATGTTTAGGAAGTCAGTAGAGATCATTAAGAGAGTACTTTTACTAGATAAATAAAAACAGAATCCAGATTTGATAGTGCTAATAAACAGATGAATTAAAAAATTAATCTGGCTATACCTTTGGTAAGTTTGGTATTATGGGAAGGTGAAAAAATGGAACTGAAACAGATAGAAATTTTGACTAACAACTAACTTGGCTGGTACTTCCTAAAAACCAGAAGTACCAGCACAATTAAAGAATGGTCTAGCCCTTTCAGGTATGTATATGATACAACTGAATGTGTAAGGAATTCAGGAACAGATATATTAATCTGAAAGGCATAAATAAAGAGTTGGTGGGAATTTCCTGACAGTCCAGTGGTTAGGGCTCTGCACTTCCACTGCAGGGGACATGGGTTCAATCGCTGGTGGGGGAATTAAGATCACGCATGCCGCTCGGTGCGGCCAAAAAGAAAGAAAAAAGAGTCGGTGATAATGGCCATATATATAAATTTACTCTATAAATGCCTCCCCTAAATTTAGCATCCGTGATACACTGATCTTGGGTATGGGCTTTTGAAGTCAGACACTGAAAATATATTTCGTTGTTCCTGATACCTGTGTAATTGATTACAGCATTTTCATATTGTGGATATCCAACAGGCTTTATGGTATGAGGCCAGAAATTGCCACTCAGATTCATTTCTGAAAACATCATATCTATGGTTTGATATATTCTTTTATTAGGTCCTTGTTTTTCTTTAGATCTTAAATTTTGATTCAGTCTTAGCAAATGGAATACTGTCTTAAGCCCTGAAAACGCAAACCCTCCTTCTTGGTAGTTACGAATAAAGAGAACTCTAAACAGATAAGGGGCAAGGGGGCTGTTAATACAGACTGAATTTTGAACAGAAAACCATTTGGAAGAAACTGAAGGCTAAAAAAAATATTTACAAGAATAAAAATCTAGTCCCTTTTCTAAATGAATGCTCTTCTATTTGGAATCATTCTATTCTGTATTTAACAGTCAATGGTCCTTTCAAGGTTGTCTGTAAGAAACATCTAGACTTCTAAAGTTCAATGTCATCTCTTTTTAAATGTAATTATTAATACCAGAAAGGACTGATTGGCTGGCATGGGTAACAGTACCCAAGGTGACATATTTAACTACTAAAGATAGACAACCTCTGCCTGCATTCTTTTGCTTAGAGAAAAATTTCGAACTTTGTCTCTTCAAAGAGAAGTTGCAAATGGGTTCATCTTCCTCTAATGCCACAAAGAATGGTTTGATGAAATCAAGGACACTCCTTCTTGGGGAAGATCTCACCAAAATTGTAAGGGTAGCAGTATCTCCAAGAAGGAAATGGAGTAGAATCTGGCAACACTTGTTCTCCTTCTGTAACTTGGGTGTCTGCCAGAGAACCCTAAGAATCAGCTGGCTCAGGTGGAGATAGAGATGTTAGGAAGTGGGGTCAGCAAGTCTGAGTGAACGCAGCAGGGTCAGTGGAGGAATATTAATAACAACAATAATTTCAGTACTGTACATGAGCAAGGGAATGATCATCCTTTCACTATGTTTTGGAACAATCCCCTAGGATGTAGGCCATTATAGCCAACCCTTCCCTACTCATCCAACTGGATCAAGGCTTAAAAACAAATTAATTCTTATTCAGTTGCATAGTTAATGAGTCATCTGGCGATAGAATAAAGCTGATGTGATAACCAAAGCTATGGAGCACTGCTTGGAGGCTTCGTTCTAGAAAATTCACCTCAAAAAACACCCAGAAACATTTATTTCAAGGGTGAGGAAACCAGTTTAACTGCTATTCAAAGGACAAGATTATGATAAATTAATCAAGATAGACCTTCATTTCTCTTTCATGTGGCAGACCAAGATAAGCAATCCAGGCTTGATATGGCAGCTCCAGGATATTGGTATCTGACCTTTTATACCTGGTTACTCTGCTATTCTCAACATACAACTTTCATTTCATGGTCTAAGATGTCTGCTCCAGCTGTTGCAATCACATCCTCATTCCAACTAAAAGGAAGAGACACGGAGAGGAACAGGAAAACATACTACTCCTTTTAAAAGGGCACAAAATGCCAGTGGTACATATCCCTTCTGCTAATCCATCATTGGCCAGGATTATACCCATGACCACATCTAGAAACAACGGAAGCTGAGAACTGTATTCTTTAATGGTTGCTCATGTGTCCAAATACAACCTCTATTAATACAAAAGAAGGAGAAAATTGGTATGGGAGGAGGGACAATTAGCAGTCTTTGCATTGGTGATCATAGTTTATCATAAATAGACTGAAATACTGGCACAAACTGTCACTCATGAAGTACTGACTGATAGTTCCTCAGATCATCGTCATTGGCGCTTTATGGGACTAACTTTCAATGATATCCTTTTTAAAGCAAATGGCAGACCATGGAGGAAAGACTCATTTCATTAGCGCATCACTTTTTTGTGATCCTGACATCAGCTTTCTATGAGGATAAAGGGGGTAATGGACAACATTTGGGATACGATGTGCCTCCTTCCATGGCTAATGAAAAGTTTAGTGCTTTGGTGAATGTGTTGGGGGTGCAGCACGGTGAGAAACAGACTTGAAAACATCCCAGATCTAAAGAGTTTTTAAAACATAAAAGGATAATTGTAGGAAAACATGGTTCCCAGGACAATGGAAGACTAAAGACTGAATAACTATTATAGGACACTTGGGCAATGACTCTACTTTTTCCTCTAGATTAAGCTATGAATAACTGACACTGAGTTGAGTTTAGAGGTAAGAAAAATCTGATGTCTGAAAACATTCCCCCAAATGAAGGCCTTCATGACTAGTGGCTGTACTGGACATAAACATTGTGCAGAGTCTCAGACTGACTTGATGCCTGCATAACCTTCATGCCCCCAAACACTGAGCTGCCCCTCCCCTTCCACATTTGGAGTAGCAAGGGCTGGGTGACACAACTTGGAAGTATGGATGAGTGAGCACCTCTGGGGTGAACAGGAGGGAGCAGAGATCAATACCCTTCCTTGAGTCTCCATTTTATGGTCCATTTTGAGATTTTTTTTCTTGAAATTTGTCTTGATAAATTCCAAATGTCAAGTATAGACAAGGCTCTGCTGTGTCTCTTTAAGGCAAGTTGTGATTTAGTGATCAGGGTGGTAATACATCGAGCCTTTTTGCCTCACTTTCCTATTTTTTTTCAGCTTCACTGAATTGAATTTGTATACCGCAAATCTAGTATTAAAATATTAATCCTCTTCTCGTATCCTGCCATCTAGAGATCTGAGCCAAGACAGTGGTGTACGCCCAAGTATAAGAGGACTGTGGTTTCTAAAATCTTGCAAGATCCTACTTACTTTATACAGATAATCTCATAAGTAGCTGCTGATATCGCATTTGGGGCAATTCATCCTAAGGAAATTACACTGCAATATATATACTGAATGTGTTCATGCTCTTTACGGCCTCCCAGCTCCTAAATTACCATATTTTGGGCTAAATCATTTGTAGCCAACCCAAATGCTACAAGTACAGATGTCCTAGGTTAAAATTAACAGACTTAATTACAAGGTCTCAACCATTAGAATCACTTAAAAGATTATAGTAATTCAGATAAATGAAAAACAAAGACTACAGATCACAGATCAAATAAACAAATGACAAGAATATAAATATGAGTGTAGAAAAGTTTCTTCCTGCTTCTGACAGCACAAATTTAGAGCCCACACTATAGAGCTATATGGTATTATAAATGTATACATATCAAAATCAATACTATTATATACATATATACTATAAATACGTAATATTTTAAATATTTAGAGCACATTTGTAGAGCACATTTTACTAAATATAAAAGTCAAAAACATTAATAAAAAGGAAAAATTTCAGGCTTTGATATCTCAGGAAGCTTTGAAGACTACAGTCTCCAGATATTAAAAAAATTAAGAAACCCTCAAGAGCAGCTTCTGTGAGAAAGATATAAAATAACCTTTGGTCCAGAAATGGGTGGACTTCAGTACCTCACTTGAAGGATTTACATGGAGCCCTACATGCATCTCCAACAGAACCCACACTAAGCATGCAAAGCTCTTGTTTCTAAGAAGAATAAGTGAAGCAAATACAGTACGAGGTCTATGACAATTCAGGCAATACATAAAAAAACCAAACGTAATGTCTTTTTATGCAAGGTACCAAGATCTCTGCTTCATCTCAAACAGCTGATGCCAGGCGCAGAATCTGGTTTACCTTGATACAAGAGGCCACTGATACAAAACAAAGTGTGTTTTCTAAATGACTGCACAGTAAGAAAAAAAAATCCAGGATTTTCAAGGTGGGGAAAAGTTATAGAAGACTCCCTCCACATTGACTAAATATCCAAGGTAAGAGCAATCAGAACTAATCACTATCCCTTCTCCCAACCTCAGGGAGCTGTAGAAAAGGCCGCCTTGCTGCTCAACAGAGAAGGAAAGAGAAAGAAAAAAAAATACACATATATCTGAGAAGATTAGTCTCAACATAGATTTATACCCTATTCATTGGATCAACACAAATTATAAAACCATCATACTTATTTCCACAATATGCTCAAAAGTATGTACAGGCAACCAGAAACTATAAGTCTACATAGAAGATTTGAAGAAAAATAAATGAATTGCTAGAAATGTAAGATAGTTTTTAAAATTCAATGTATAAATTGGTAACAAGAGAGAGTTAGTCATGGGAAAACAGAGCACATATCAGAATTATTCAAAATACAGTAGAAAGAGATGAAAATATAGAAAATGGAGACAAAATAAAAGATATGAAATATAAAATGAGATGGTCTAATATACATTCAATCAACAGTCTCAGAAAAAGAAAGAATGGGTTGTCAAGGTAATATCTAAAGGAACAATATCTGATATTTTTTCAGGAATGACAAAAGAGAGACACAGTCCACAGATACAAAAGGGACAAGAAATCTAAGTAGAATATTTTAAAAATTACATTCTAACACATCATAGTAAAATTGCAGAATACAAGAGAATAAGAAATTTTTTAAAGCACCCAAAGTTGGGGAAAACAGATTAAACTTTAAAGAAATAGCATCAAAATTTCAGCTAACTTCCCAACAGCACTAATGGAAGCTGTTAGTGGAATGATATCATCAATGTTCTGGGGGGACAAAACAATAAAAGTTATAACAGACCAAAGACAATTCCATGTTCAGTTTTAAATTTCTTCCAAAAATAAGAATAAAATAAAGGTATATTCAGACTAACAAAAACTAAGATTTTTCTCAACAACGAAATCTCACTAAGCAAAGTTCAAAAAGTTGTACATCTGGGGCTTCCCTGGCAGTCCAGTGGTTAAGACTCCATGCTTCCATTGCAGGGGGCACAGGTTCGATCCCTGGTTGGGGAACTAGGATCCCCACATGCTGCACAGCGTGGCCAAAAAAAAGTTGTACATCAGGCAAAAGAAAAAACAGATCTAAGAAGTAACAAAGAATGAAAAGCAAGGAAAGTGATGAACAATAAATAAAATATAAAGGAAAATTAACTGCTTAAAATAGTAATGAAGTCTAATGAGATTTAAATTTAAAAAAAACACCACAAAATACAATTTAAGTGTCAGATAAAGTTTCAAAAAAGATCATGCTTAATCATGAAATGTTTAGAGTATTCTTTTTAAATTGTGACTGAGATAAACATGTTTAGAATTAATGAGAGAATTTAGCAGTATTTCCATATGTAAAATCAATACACAAAAATCAATTGTCTTTCTTCTGGCAGCAGCTAGAGAAGACATATTTTTTTCAATATGTGCATAAAACTTACAGCAGGATCACAAATACCAAATACATAGGAAGAAATCTAAGAAAAGATAGACAGTACCTCTATAAATATTTACATCTAACTAAGAAGGTAAAAGACCTGTACTGGGAAAACTAAGACACTGATGAAAGAAATTAAAGATGACACAGATAGAAAGATATACTGTGTTTATGGATTAGAAGAATTAATATTGTGAAAATGACAAAAATACCCAAGGCAATCTACAGATTTCACGCAATCCATATCAAAATACCAATGGCACTTTTCACAATATTAGAACAAATAATTTTAAAATTGGTATGGAAACACAAGAGACCCTGAATAGCCAAAACAATCTTGAGAAAGAATAGAGCTGGAGGTGTCACACTGCCTGACTTCACAGACAAAACTACAAAGCTACAGTAATCAAAATAGCATGGTATTGGCACAAAAACAGACACATAGATCAATGGAAAAGAATAGAGAACCCAGAAATAATCCCATGCACTTATGGCCAACTAATCTATGACAAAGGAGACAAGAATACGCAATGGGGAAAAGACAGTCTCTTTAATAAGTGGTGCTGGGAAAATTGGACAGCCACATATAAAAGAATGAAATTAAACATTTTCTCACACCATAAACAAAATTAATTCAAAATGGATTAAAGACCTAAATGTAAGAGTGAAAACTGTAAAACTCCTAGAAGAAAACATAGGCAGAAAACTCTTTAACATAAATTGTTGCAATATATTTTTGGATATTTCTCCTAAGGTAAAGGAAATAAAAGCAAAAATAAACAAATGGAACCTAATTAAACTTAAAAGCTTTTGCCCAACAAAGGAAACCATTAACAAAAAGAAACAACAACCTACTGAATAGGAGAAAATATTTGCAAATGATATGACTGATAAAGGGTTAATATCCAAAATACATAAACAGCTCATATAACTCAATATCAAAAAAACCAAACATCTTGATTAAAAAATATGCAGAAGACCTGAATAGACATTTTTCCAAAGAAGACATACAGATGGTCAACAGGCACATGAAAAGATGCTTAATATCCCTAATCAGAGAAATGCATATCAAAACTACAATGAGGTATCACCTCACACTTGTCAGAATGTCTGTCATCAAAAAGACCACAAATAACAAATGTTGGCGAGGATGTGGAGAAAAGGGAACACTTGTACAATGTTGGTAGGAATGTAAATTGGTGCAGCCGCTGTAAAAAACTATGTGGAAGTTCCTCAAAAAACTAAAAGAAGAACTACCACATGATCCAGCAATTCCACTTCCAGGTATACATCTAAAGAAAATGAAAACACTGACTTGTTCTGGCATTGTTTGGTTTTTCTTTTGTTTTTGTTTTTAGCCACCCCACGCGGCTTGTGGGATCTTAGTTCCCCAACTAGAGACGGAACCGCACCCTTGGCAATGAAAGCGCAGAGTCCTAACCACTGGACCACCAGGGAATTCTCCAAAAACACTAATTTGAAAAGATACATTCACCTCAATGTTCACTGGCAGCATTTACAATAACCAAGATATGACAGCGACCTGAGTGTTCATCAATAGATGAATGGATAAAGAATATGTGGTATATACATATAATGGACTACTATTCATTCATAAAAATTAATGAAACATTGCTGTTTGCAACATAGATGAACCTGGAGGTTATTATGCTTAGTGAAATAAGTCAGAGAAAGACAAATACTGTATATTATCACTTATATTTGGAGAATAAAAAATAAAACAAACATAAACGTAACAAAACAGAAACAGACTCACAGCTATAGAGAACAAACTAGAGATTACTAGTGGGGAGAAGAAAGGAGGTATGGGCAAGATAGAGGTAGGGGATTAAGACATACAAACTACTATGTATAAAATAAATAAGCTACCAGGATATATTGTACAGCACAGGGAATATAAATATAATAACTTTAAAAGCAGTATAATCTCTAAAAATTTTGAATCACTATGTTCTACACCTGAAACTAATATTGTAGTAAATTACACCTCAATAAAAATTTTTTTAATTTTTAAATAGAATATGCAGGATATCACTGAAGAAGAAGAAACTTGGAAAAATCTATCATGTTGACTATTAAATGTTATCACTAAGTGACAGTCATTAAAGCAGTGTGGTAATATTAAAAAGGGACAAAGAGGCCAGTGAAACAGAAAAGAGAGCCCAGAAATATACCCACTATATGTGGACACTTGATTTACATAATCATTGTACTAGAGAAATAGTGAAGAAGGATGTTCTTTTCGATACATGGTGTTGATCAAGCTGGTATGTACATTAAAAAAAGGGAAACTGGACCTGCGCTTAACACCACTAACAAAAATCATTTCCATATGTATTAAAGATAAAACAGTAAGATTTTTTAAAAAATAATGTATAACAATATCTACATGATCTTGTGGTAGAGACAGATTCTATAACCAAAATACAAAAATGACTAATCATTAGACAGAATTAATAAGTTCTGTTTACTAAATGGTATATCCAACAATTCCATTCCTAGTTATGTACTTTAGGAAATAGACTGGAAAATACAAATTTTTTTTGTTATTATTATTATTTTTTGGCTGCGTTGGGTCTTCGTTGCTGTGCACAGGCTTTCTCTAGTTGCAGCAAGCAGGGGCTACTCTTCGTTGCGGTGCACAGGCTTCTCATTGCTGTGGCTTCTCTTGTTGCAGAGCACGGGCTCTAGGCACGTGGGCTTCAGTAGTTGTGGCTTGCCAGCTCTAGAGCGCAGGCTCAGTAGTTGTGGCGCATGGGCTTAGCTGCTCTGCGCCATGTGGGATCTTCCCGGACCAGGGCTCAAACCCATGTCACCTGCACTGGTAGGCGGATTCTTAACCACTGCACCACCAGGGAAGCCCAGGAAAATGCAATTTTACATTCTTGTATGTTAAAGTACAAAAATGAATGGAAATAATATATGCCACAATTATTATAATTGGAAGGACATGTGGTCAAAGAGCTTCAAGTTTATCTGTTGATCTATTCTTTATTAAAGAAAAATATTTGAATCAAACATAACAATATGTCAACACATGAGTTTTATTATGTACTCTATCAAGTTCTTTAAGTTTGTAAAAATTTCTTAAAATCACAAACAATTTTTAAATTATCAACAAACTTTGATCTAGTAACTTAATTTCAGAAACTTTATCCCAAGGAAATAATTTGAAATGCAGAAAAATATTCTATCGTGGTTTAATTTGAAATAGACAAGCACTTAGAAATAACTAAGATGCTTCACAATTCAGTAGTTATTGAATACTTTCTCTTATGCATTTCATGGATTATTATGGCAAATTAAAAGACTATGATTTAAAATCTACAAACAACAAATGCTGGAGAGGGTGTGGAGAAAAGGGAACACTCTTACACTGCTGGTGGGAATGTGAATTGGTACAGCCACTATGGAGAACAGTATGGAGGTTCCTTAAAAAACTACAAATAGAGCTACCATATGACCCAGCAATCCCAGTACTGGGCATATATCCTGAGAAAACCATAATTCAAAAAGAGTCATGTACCACAATGTTCATTGCAGCTCTATTTACAATAGCCAGGAGATGGAAGCAACCTAAGTGTCCATCATCGGATGAATGGATAAAGAAGATGTGGCACATATATACAATGGAATATTACTCAGCCATAAAAAGAAATGAAATTGAGTTATTTGTAGTGAGGTGGATGGACCTAGAGTCTGTCATACAGAGTGAAGTAAGTCAGAAAGAGAAAGACAAATACTATACGCTAACACATATATATGGAATCTAAGAAAAACAAAAAATGTCATGAAGAACCTAGGGGTAAGACAGGAATAAAGACACAGACCTACTAGAGAATGGACTTGAGGATATAGGGAGGGGGAAGGGTAAGCTGTGACAAAGCGAGAGAGAGGCATGGACATATATATATACACTACCAAAGGTAAGGTAGATAGCTAGTGGGAAGCAGCCGCATAGCACAGGAAGATCAGCTCGGTGCTTTGTGACCACCTAGAGGGGTGGGATAGGGAGGGTGGGAGGGAGGGAGATGCAAGAGGGAAGAGATATGGGAACATATGTATATGTATAACTGATTCACTTTGTTATAAAGCAGAAACTAACACACCATGGTAAAGCAATTATACTCCAATAAAAATGTTAAAAATAAATTAATTAATTAAAAAAAAGACTATGATTATAGGGACTTCCCTGGTGGCGCAGTGGTTAAGAATCCACCTGCCAATGCAGGGGACACGGGTTTGAGCCCTGATCTGGGAAGATCCCACATGCCCTGGAACAACTAAGCCCACGCACCACAACTACTGAAGTCCGCGCACCTAGAGCCCATGCTCCACAACAAGAGAAGCCACTGCAAGAGATGCTCACGCACTGCAACAAAGAGTAGCCCCTGCTTGCCGCAACTAGGGAAAGCCCGTGCACAGCAACAAAGACCCAACGCAGCCAAAAATTAATTAAAAATGAATTAAGACTGATTATAGAAAAAATGCTTAGTTTAAAAAGTATAGAATTCAAAATTTTATAAATATATGATCTTTACAAATAATCATTACAAAAAATCATTCCAAAGCTATTTATTTATAAAATAGTAAACCTTAACATTTTTATTCTTAGATATTGAACTATGAGTGATTATTTTTTACTGTTCAATTTTCTGTAACCTTCTAAATGCTACAATATATATGGGTCTACTACTTTAACAATATGAAATTTTTTTCAAACTTACTTTGATTTTTCATAAGAGGAAGATACTACTCCATATTTATTAATCACAGATGATTTGTTAGCAGGCATGTTCACGGATCGTAAACCTAAAGAGAAATATTAAATTTTATATTAGAAGACAAATGCACTCACAGTACCAAATAATGCACATCACGCAAATTCATGATTTATGGGGAAAAGGGTGGCAACAAAAAAAATCAGGCTTAAAGGCAAAATTATATTAAGGAAGAATTTAAACTGTCAGACCTAGGAGTCAAACCCAACTTTGAACTGAAAGTCCATGTTATTTCTATGATGTTACTATTATAAACTTATCCTTTCATATAATATTCAGTCTTTATTATACTTAACAGTTTTATCAGCAAAACCACTGAAAGAACAGCACAGCATAGTAGTTAAGAGAATACAACCAGACTAACTGATTTACTTAACTGTGACTGTCTCCTCACTTGTACAATGGGAATAGTACCTCCTTAGAGAGTTGTGGGAAGAAATAAATAGCTCAATGTATGTAGATCGGTTAGAAAAGAACCTGGCATACGGGAAGCTTTACCTAAGTGCTTGTGATAATCATTAGATTACAAGTAACTTTAAAAAAAACCAGAAAGCATGGTAAAGTTCTTTTTATGTCTGTTTTTTTGCCATTTAGATTACGCTTCCTCTGCTTGCTCTCACATCCAGATTTATTTCCCTCTTGAAGTATATCTGAGCACATTTATGAGTGTATGACCAAAACTAGGACATACTACCTGTGTTTAGCAGAGTAGTCAAACACGTAATGAAGTAACTGGATAGTCAGACTTACATTGAATTATTTTTCATTTCATTTTTTAAGATAGCTAATTTTTAAAACTGATGAGTCAAGGTTCTGGCAGGAAACAGCACCCTCAAATGGGGTAACTGCATAAAGAGACTTTCCAAAGATGTGGGCAGAGTTATTCAAGAAAAAAAATATAGTTAAAAAAAAACCCAAGATGGTGCCATCCTCAGGGGTAGGCAAGAAGAGGGTGAACTGTCACTACTCTCGGGACTAAGGGGAACAGAGGCCAAGAAAGAATAGCTGTAGAAGAGTGGTGCTTAATAAAAATCTTTGGCCTTTGGTGGAGAGATGCAACCGATCTGAGGCTGCCTGCTAAGAAGGAGCCTTCCTGCACCCCACTCCAGTCATCTACCTGTGCTTCCCATTTGCTAAGCCAAACTAGAAGCCAGAAAGTTCAGGGCAAAGTGGAGAAGGATGGAAGGTAGATCTGGAGGGGCAATGGGAAAATATCCAGCAAAACAGATTATAAACATAAAACATTATCTATTGCTATTGCTTACAGCAAGGTCTGCTTCTTATAATCTATATCCATTAGAATAGAGCAAATGCATTTTTAAGTCAGCAGCTGCACTGAGCTATTACAGGAATGTCATTCAGAGTTGGCCTAACTTTAATATAAAATACAAGTTATTTTCAAGTAGGATCGATATATTCAGGAGTTTCTTTTTTTAACAGTTAACATCACATGGAGTATTTCCATCTTAAAAGGCACTTAGGAAAATAACTGCAAACAATTATTAATGAATTCATGATAAAATACATGTAAGCACAGAATAAAGATGTAGAAACGATTTGATAAATCTAGTAATAAATGTTACAAATTACATAAGTACATAAGTATTCATTATGAGTCATATAAAATTATGAAGATAGATGTTTAAGCAGACTAGGTAGACAAAGTCTGCAAAAGACGACAAAGGAACCCCAGCACTCATAAAACATTACATATTTCAGAAATAGAGCTTAGAAATACAAACGTCAGTCAGACATACTCTCAGATAAATTTAAAACATTTAATGCCAAATGAATAGAAAATAAAAAGTACAGGCCAGGCCACCCAGAGAAAAATAATTGATGAGAAAGTGAATTGAAGGCAAATGGGTCTTTATGTGCTTGTGTTAGGCATATTGACCTAGAGCTTTTAGCTGTCTCCTGATACATTTCAGAGGACTGACTATGATTAGTCATACTTTTTGAAATTGCGAAAGTTAGGGACTAATTATTTTAGAAATTCTCCCTTGATCACTGAACCTACTATCCAAAGAGTCCTCACATCTGTGGGTAAAAGTGATGGGTATTCGCACCATCTACTCAACATGCAATTCCACGACATCCTGTTGATGAGACTTCCCCAGACTGGATGGGTAGAAAGTGTCAAATTGCTGTAAAAGACATGCTTACTTTCGATTTCTGGCGTATCTTAGGAGTACCTACCTTGGGAGTAAAAGTGCTTAACGAACACTAGTTTATGAACCACTATTTGAAGAGTACTGTGATATATGAGAGAGATAATAAGACTCCCTAATATATTTTATTAGTTATGATTGCTTTTGGCTAAGAGTAAAAGAAACAGTAACCAAATAATCTCAAATTTCTGAAAAGATCCAAGTCTTCAGAAATGTCTCCCATAGAGATGTTGGAATTAAATGCTCAGTCAGGTAACTAAACAAAGAAAATAAGATTGAAAATGACTTCCCTTCTCCGCCCGCCAAAAAAAACCCTCAAAAAATAGAACATAAAAATGTTATCAACTTTCACAAAAGTTTTAGTCTTTCCATAAGAATATTCTTCAAATTCTCAGTACCTTCCAAAACCTTAAGTCATCAACAAGGAATTGTTATTGTTACTATTATTGTATGTGCAGCTGGGCTTTTTTGCACTATATTAATAAAACCAGAGTCACACATATTAATCATTAGTCAAGCTAAAACATTCAGCTTCTAATACACTATTTGATAAAATGGTTTTTTGAACCATTTATTAAAGCCTACAGGGGAGATCATCTGTACCATTTTTATGCCTCCCCAGGACAGTTATATGTAATGATGTTG